>NC_059505.1:19713505-24713505 GCF_914767665.1 Harmonia axyridis | reverse complement strand
TTCACATGCGAAAGTACACAGCCCTTCATTTTTAAATTGGAAACTCATTCTAATCTCGAAAAACAAGAGAAAACTCGAATCAGCGAAAACTAAACAAAACGTGAGCGAAATTTCTACTTTTTTTTCTTATATTCAGTATTCAAAGAAAACACCGAAACATTTTTTATTTCAGGCAAGGATTCCAGCTTTTCAGGTTCAGGGGTTCAGGCCATCTAATAATAGAATCAATTAACAAGTCACTTTTTCAAACTAACCTTCGTCAAGAAATCCGAGATCAACAAAGGTTGAGGGAAGTGTTGATTTCAGGTATAATTTTGAGGGGTAACAAAACGCCAAATTTTAAACTTCTGATTCAGGTGAAGTAATGTGCAAATGAATTTCATCCAAGTTGTTTCCAGAGAAGGAGGAACGCGACAATCCCAATCCAATTTTAACAACCATAACTCCTGAAGCACATATTTCAGTTCAGGATTATTTGTCGACCATTTTCAGCTCATATCCAGCTTTAATAAATATCTTGGGGAGTTTCTATATCTTTAGCTCCGCTTTTGATATCATCGACATAAATCTGATTGGTATTGGCAAACGAAGCAAAAGGAAAACGACTGCCCTTCATCTTTCGTCAACTGTCCCAGCTTAGTTGCACCAAAAATATGGAAAGAGTCAAACCATAATTGACTGTGTTGATTCGAATTCAGAAGTTGTATCTAAATCAGGAGAACGCTAGTAAATATGTTGGAAACGTCTGTGCTCAGAAATGAGCAGAGTATGACCATACATTTTTTGGGTGTCAGCACATAAGATAATTGATTGTGAATTAAATTCAGATATGATCTTTTGAATATCGGGTTGCAGTTTGAATGCTTTCAAAAGACGATCATTCAAAGAAATACCCGACGAGTCGGGATGAGAGGCATTAGAAACCATGAAGAGGACGAGGAAGTGGCATATGTCCGAGATCAGGTTATTTTATCATGAACTCTTGATATTAATTTAATTCTTCAAGTTCTTCGAGGCCTTCGAGGGAAATTCGAATGAATTTGATCCAAGAGATGTGGAATCTGGTTTAAACGGAAGTGCTACAATATAACAGATGACCAGAAATGGACTGAATGCCATCTTTTGGTGAAACTTGAGGAAGCAAGTCAAATCCAATTAAAAATTCTATTAGTGAAGATGAATCGTATGCCAGTTGAAAATTCTGAAATTTGGAACGTATTTCAGGTACCAAGGAAGAATTGGTGAATTACAAGAGAATGCGATACATGAACAGACGGGTTGGTTTTGAGTGTGTTACGATTGACATGACTTTTCAAAATTAGTGTGATCGGGTAACCAGAAGATGGACGAAGAGAAGTATGAAGTTTGTCCCTCTTATTATTATACAACACTCAAACAGTTATTTCATGGACGTTAAATTCCCAGGGTTCTTTGCTCTATCTACTATTTTTTCTCGTGCCCTGTCGGCTTTAGCATGCAAGGGTTGTTCAACCATTCTCTGCACATCCACTGGTGGTAAAGCTAGGCTCACTAAAGGTTTGCAGTTTCGGGAGGAAGCCCCATTAACATGTACAGGGTGGGCAAATAAGCGAGGTAAGCGGCTATATCTCAGGATCCACTCATCGTAGAGACTTGCGGTAAAAATTTTTACCACTAAAGTAAACAAAAGAAAACACTGGAAATTGTTTTGAAGTTCTTACCTCCACCGCTAGGGGGCGTAATAGCTATCGTCGAGTAGAAAAATGCATTTTACTCGAAAAATTTTCATATTAAGTTGGAAAAAAAATATCATCACTGTAAACCTTGGAAAATTCTCTATCTGTTTGAATTGTCACTTTCGATTTTACGACATCAAATAAGGGTGGGGGAAAGATAGAAATCTGACTGATTGAAATGTCTGTAACTTCAGTTTGCCTCAACATTTTTGAGATAATTAGATCTTATTTGAGAGACAACATCTTGTTGATTAAGGAAAAAATATACTCATGATGAATTCGATTCAGCTGCTTCCGATAGGGAGCGCTAAGTCAGAAGTTCATTGTTCTCTGAAATTTCAAATGTAATGATAGGATTTTCTTAACAGAAACAAAAATTCCATCAAATTTGCATGAAAAAACCTGAAGGTCGCAAAGCGATAATTTCAGGCGTTCTGAAGTTATGGCCGAAAGAAGATATTCTTCAACTGATGCACTGCGAAAAACCAAATTGAGTCTTCAAGTTCTAACAGAAACAGAAATTCCATCAAATTTGTATGGAAGAACCACAAGGCCGCAAAGCGATAGCTTCAGGGGTTCTGTAGTTATGGACGAAAAAAGATATTCTTCAACTGATGCACTGAAAAACTAAATTGTATCTTCTTTCGGCCATAACTCCAGAACCCCTGAAGCTATCGCTTTGCGACCTTTTGGTTTTTTCATACAAATTTAATGGGATTTCTGTTTCTGTTAGAACTTGAAGACTCAATTTGGTTTTTCGCAGTGCATCAGTTGAAGAATATCTTCTTTTGGCCATAACTTCAGAACGCCTGAAATTATCTCTTTGCGACCTTCAGGTTTTTTCATGCAAATTCAATGAAATTTTTGTTTCTGTTAAGAAAATCCTATCATTACATTTGAAATTTCAGAGAAAAATGAACAAAACAATGAACTTCTGACTTAGCGCTCCCTATCGGAAGCAGCTGAATCAAATTCATCATGAGTATATTTTTTCCTTAATCAACAAGATGTTGTCTCTCAAATAAGATCTAATTTGCTCAAAAATGTTGAGGCAAACTGAAGTTACAGACATTTCAATCAGTCAGATTTCTATTTTTCCCCCACCCTTATTTGATGTCGTAAAATCGAAAGTGACAATTCAAACAGATAGAGAATTTTCCAAGGTTTACAGTGATGATATTTTTTTTCCAACTTAATATGAAAATTTTTCGGGTAAAATGCATTTTTCTACTCGACGATAGCTATTACGCCCCCTAGCGGTGGAGGTATGAACTTCAAAACAATTTCCAGTGTTTTCTTTTGTTTACTTTAGTGGTAAAATTTTTTACCGCAAGTCTCTACGATGAGTGGTTCCTGAGATATAGCCGCTTACCTCGCTTATTTGCCCACCCTGTACAAGTAATAAATAAGTTACATTTTTCACATTGTAACGGCAAACAGAACGAGAATTTCAGTCATCTCTTCGATGTCGACCCAAACAATTAAAACAGCGAGTTTACAGATATTTTAACTCTTCATTCAGTGTCATATTTTGATATTGAATACGTTGATTGAAGAAATGTGAATTTCTACATAAGGAAAAAGCGAAAGTATATATATAAGAGGCAGAAGAAACAGTAGAGATAACTAACAAAGCATTCGGGCCAAGTGACTTTGGTCTCGATGAGGTAATATCACTATTGTCAATGGTTTTAGAAAGCTCCATTATGCGAATTTGCTAATTGTGTTACAAACTGAATTAACTGACTGTATGAGGCAATGTCATCCGACGGCCTCGTGTTTTCGAGAGCACGTTTAGTATTGGAATCTAAGTTATTCAAAGCGACAGAAAACAACAGAAAATCAGCAAGATCTGGAAACTGCAGCGATTGAATTGAATTTACTGCGGTTTCATTATCGTTGAATGCGAAAATAGTGGGTTTTAACGTATGTGAATTAATTAGGGGAAATGCGTACAAAACGACATATGCGGACAAAATGAACTTTTAAATTTTTCAAAAGTGGTGCTGTATAGCTCGGCGTTTCACAGTGATTCAGTTTCTGCTAGTGATGATGGCAATCCTGCGGAGCAATTGATATCCTACTGTCTGTTTCACTGGTGCAATAGCTACAAATGTGTTTACGTCGGATGAATTTTTTTTGTTAACTTGGTTTCTGAATAGCTTGAAGAGTGTCATTACGATATTCGTTATTTTTTTTATGTATTCTTGTACGTAATATTATGACGTAATAATATGTATAAGTTTTAAGATGGATATTAGTTCTGTTTTGAAATTATGCTTCAATATCATAAGAAGTATGTATCGGACAAAATGACATAATATCCTGATGGACAAAACGACATAGTATGTCATTTTGTCCGATAGATGTCAAGTTGGCATTGCAAGGAATGGAGATGGGCATCAAAAGGAATGGTAAAATAATTAATAATATAAGATTTGCCGATGATACAATGGTGCTAGCAAGTGGGATCGATGAACTTCAGTTTCTTATGAATAGGATTAACCAGATCAGTGAAGATTTCGGATTGAAACTCAATACTTCTAAGACCAAATATATGATCGTGAGTAAGAAAATTGCACCACCTAGTATCCTTAAATTAGGAAATAAGCCTATTGAACGTGTGGAAAAATACAATTACCTTGGCACTATAGTAAATTCCAACTGGGAACAAATCACTGAAATCCGCAGCCGCATAGAAAAAGCACGATCAGCATTCCTGAATCTGAGAAACTTGTTTATTAACAGGGAACTTAGCATTTCCTTGAAGGTCCGTCTATTGCAGTGTTACGTTTTCTCGGTACTGTTCTACGGGGTTGAAGCTTGGACCCTCATTGACGCACTGCTTAAAAGACTGGAAGCATTCGAAATGTGGACTTATCGTAGAATTCTTCGAATATCATGGATAGATCACATCACTAATGAAGAAGTATTGAGAAGAATGAAAAAGAACAAGGAAGTTGTGTTTACCATCAAACAACGAAAGCTTCAATACTTCGGACACGTCATGAGGAACAGCAAATACCAAGTATTGCAGTTGATAATACAGGGAAAAGTGGAAGGCAGGAGGGGACCGGGTAGAAGAAGACATTCATGGTTGCACAATCTCCGGAAGTGGTTTGGCCAGACATCCATACAACTTTTTAGAAACGCAGCGAACAAGATAAAACTTGCCATGTTGATTGCCAACGTCCGGAACGGATAGGGCACGCCAAGAAGAAGAAGATGTCAAGAAAATATATTTTCGGAAATTAATTGAATTTTGTTGATTGATTTTCACGTGGAACTAATGAGCTCATTTTCATGTTGTTTTGAACTCATTTTGCAAGTACCATACGTGATATAACGTGAAATTCTGGTATGTATCTTGTAAAAATACGATATACTTTCCTTGAAATTCTTTCATCACTTCCTCAGTGACAAGGCATAAAAAAGCCAGAAGCTCGCAAATGCACGTTTACGTCTTATTTTGACAAAACCAAGGCTAAATCTGCTGCGACCATACCACCCAAGAAGAAAAACAAGAAATGTCTGAAACATTATTCAATATTAAAAAAATCCCTGTGAAACAAGGCCGTTGAAAAATAAAACAGTCGTTGACAATGAACAATTCGACACTGAACCGTTTCAAATTAACAATAAAAATGAATATGTCGATGACTGCCCCTGCATTTATTGCAATAACTTTATTTTCGTTTCATACCTGGTGAGCAGTGGCTGCGTTGCATGCAGTGTTTTCAGTGGGCCTATACATCGTATGCTACTGTCTCGAGAACCAAAACCTTCATATTTTCGAACTGCATTCAAACATTCAAATATTATGTTAGTCAATATGTATATTACTAGTATGTCATTTTGTCTTCAATATACGGACAGAATGGATTTTGTTAGAAGTCAAAAAAATTTCTTATATCTTTTATTTTTGTAGTTTAATTCAATTTTCAGCTTATAATATACCAATATATACCAAAGTTAGCACCAAAATGGGATTATTATTGCAATAACCAAAAATATATTATTGAAAAACAAAACATTATGTCATTTTATCCGCATTTCGCCTACAAAGAAATAATATCATGGCATGCAGACAATTTTCTGATAACGGAAAAGATAATTCCTCGAGCGGGACACGTACTCGTAACCTCCGAATCACTTGTCCAGAATGAAGAGGACTAGTTATTTTCTACCGCTGCCTTCTGGGGTGTTACGGCGCGTCTCTGATTGTGCCCTTCAGCACCTTGAAGCCTTACCTCAAGCGCCGGACAATTTTAGGGAGAAATGTACTAGTTTTCATTTTTTTCGTTAAGGATTAATTCTAAAAATTTGAGTAAAATGAAACAAAAATGTGGAAGAATCATTGAAATATCTCTAGAAATGAGAAAGTTATGGGACTTTGAAGTTGCGCTTGGAAGAATAATTTCATAGTACGCAGCGTCTAGTGTGTGACGTCACGCCACTTACACGAGGCGACTGGTATTCGCAGAGTGCTTACGAATTCATTGGTGTAATAATAATAATAATAATAATAATAATAATAATAAAAAAACTAAATAGGGTAGCGGTAGGTGAATCTCTAGCGATTCACCTATCAGGAGAGTTGAATCGACTCCTGCCCACCGCAGATTCCAGGAGCTCTCTGACCCGGGAAGCTGAAACCTGTCGAAGGGTCCCTGTCCAGGGTAACGGACGAAGCCGTGTGGAAAGCAGCTCAAGAATTCTCCCACCGTAGCTCTGCGGATCGTAAAAAGCGATCAAAGGCCGTCTCCCCCACGACACGGAGGAACCCATGAATGATGGTGAATTTAAGGAATAGGAATATAGAGCCGCTGCCTGAGGTTCGTCAGGGCGTGTCTGGAGCCGGCGCTGGACATGACAGTATGCGGGACGTCGGTGACAGAGTGCTAAGGAGACGGGCGTCTGTCGAACAAAATGCTACGCCTCCACAATCTCAACATTCTAGGAGAAGAATAACACGAGTTTCTCCGACCGCTGAAGGTGCTGCGCAGGATCCCCAACCAGCACTCACTCAAGCAGGTCTACCAAGAAGACGCATGAAATGGACAAGTTCGATAAATGAAACGATCATGCGCATATATTATGAAGTGACTAATATGGAAGAGGATAAAATAGGCTACCGTCAAAAATTATTTGCAGAATTCCACAGAAACTATCCCGAACTTCAAGTTTCTGAGCAAAGAGTAGCCGACCAATACCGGGTCATATTGAGAAATAAACTTGTACCCGATGAGAGACTTAACACCATAAAAAATGAAGTCCAACTGAGGCTACAGAATAGGAACCTCACTAACAACGAAACGACAATTGAAGAAAACTACGATTGTGCTGAAAACCAACACAACATCAATGCACAAATGAACTCTGAGGAACAAAACAACGCAGATGTGTTAGCAATAAGTGATGCTCAACGACGGAATATATATGCTGCACCCGTCGTAAATCCAGAAGAAGACCAAAGAGAACTACTGGAGCGATTATTTGCCACAATGAATAGATGCGTTATAGATTTTGAGGGCACAGATCCATTGAGACGACCGATTCTGCCAAGATTGAGGACATCTAAGAAACTATCTTATCTTCTGGTCATGACCAACAAGGAGATTATACCCAAGTATCTTTCTGACTACCATGATCTCGAATCATTACACCTCATCATATACTGTGCAGCATTTTCAATAGCAACAGTGCTAGGTGTGAAGCCAAAACCTAAAAGTCAGCAACCAGCCAGAGAAAAACAACAAAATAAACCACATTGGCAAAAAAGGCTAGAAGATAAAGTTCATAGCATCCGCCAAGAAATTGGGAGGCTCACCCAATTTGCAAAAGGTTCGCCGTCTAGAAGATTACAAAAAATGGTGAATATAATAATGGATCGTCACCGGCAACATACAACGTATGATCCAAACAATGAAAATGCTCAACAAATTTTAGACACACTGAAACAAAAACTTAGTGTGTACTCCGAAAGACTCAGAAGATACAATGAGAGCTATAGAAGAAAACAGGATAATATGATTTTTGAAAACTCCGAAAGAAAATTCTATAGAATGTTAAACAATAATATGTCAGCAACACCAGGAAGTTATCCAACCGTCGAGGATATTGAGAATTTTTGGACAGATCAACTGGCTACACCAACCCCCTACAACTCCCAGGCTGATTGGATAAGAAATGAAGAGAAATCCTATGAGACAATGGAACAAATGCCGCATAACGCAGTTTCTATAGAAGAATTCCATAAAGTATTGAAAAACACACACAATTGGAAATCACCCGGCCCAGATGGAATCCACAACTTTTGGTTGAAGAAATTTTGGTGTATACACGGCAGGCTAGTTGAAACCATAAATGATGTTATAAGTAATCCAACGGAAATGCCCAAATTTTTAACAACAGGGACCACTTACCTCTTACCGAAGGATATGCAACACACAGCGGATCCATCAAAATACAGACCAATTACATGTCTACCAACAATATATAAAATCATCACATCATGTATAGCATCTCGTATCTACAAACATTGCGAGACAAATAATATAATGACAGCACAGCAGAAAGGATGTTCCAAGAATGCACTAGGATCGAAGGAACTGCTGATAATAGATTCCATCATATGCAACCAAGCCTTCAAAAAACACAGAAATCTTTTTATGACATATTTTGACTATAAGAAGGCCTTCGACTCTATTCCACATGGGTGGCTGACAAAAATTTTGGAAATATACAAGATCGATCCAATTACAATAAACTTTCTGAAGTATGCAATGTGCAACTGGAGAACGAATATCGAACTCTCTACAGCGAACATAACTACTAAAGATATTCCAATAAAAAGGGGAATTTTCCAAGGAGATTCGTTGAGTCCCTTATGGTTCTGCTTTGCGCTGAACCCCCTTTCTAAACAACTGAATGCTACTGAAAAAGGTTTCAATGTGAAAGGAAACAGAAATAATATTGCACTCAATCATTTGCTATACATGGATGACCTCAAACTTATAACAGGCAACAAAAACCACTTGCAAATTATGGTCAAACTGGTGGAAAATTTTTCGGAAGACGTGGGGATGAAATTCGGATTGGACAAGTGTCGTACTATTAGCGTAGTGCGTGGAAAAATTCAAGATGAACCGATAGCTCTCTCCAATGGACAGGAGATAGAAGCAATGAAATCGGACGATCTTTATAAATACCTAGGAATGAAACAAAACCGACGAATAAACCATCAAAGAATGAAGGAAGACTTAACAACTGAGTTCATTAGGAGAATCAACAAAATTTTGAAAACAAACCTCAACAGCAAGAACATGACGAGAGCTATCAATACATATGCATGTTCAATTCTTACATACTCTTTCGGTATCATTCCATGGACCAAAACAGATATGGAAAACCTGCAACGCAAAATAAGAACCTTGATGACGAAAGCACACAAGCACCATCCGAAAAGTAGCATTGAGAGGACGACACTGCCGAGGAATAAAGGAGGCAGAGGTCTGCTAGACCTCATGGAACTTGCCCATGGTCAAATTGAATGCCTACGAACATACTTCAAAGACAAATCAGGCACGTCCGATATCTACAAAGTACTGTGTGAAGCAGACGAATCAACACCTTTACAACTGCACAAGGAGCAATTGTCATACAACCACCAGACAATCCAAGAAAAACTGCAAAGATGGAGAGAAAAGCCCTTACATGGACGACATTTCAACGAGGTGAACCAGGATCATGTCGACATTGAAGCGTCGAACTATTGGCTCACATCAGGTGCGATGTATCCAGAAACGGAAGGCTTTCTTTTAGCCATCCAAGATCAAGTGATCTCAACAAAAAATTACTGCAAACATATCATAAAGGATCGAACTATTACTGACGATCGATGCCGTTATGGGTGTCCAACGAACGAGACAATCCAACATATCACGGGAGGATGTCAAATGTTTACAGGAAATGAATATAAAGAGAGACACGATGCAGTAGGAAAGATACTACACCAAGAAATGGCAACTAAATTAACACTAATTAATTCTGAAAAAGTGCCATACTACAAGTACCGACCGGAAACCATCCTGGAAAACGAACGCTATAAACTGTACTGGGATCGTACAGTTTTGACTGATAAAACAGTCCCTCACAACAGGCCAGATATATTGCTAGTTGATAAACAACAAAAGGCAGCAATACTCATCGACGTAGCAATACCTAATAACAACAACATGCGTCAAAAAGAGGTCGAAAAAATTTCAAAATATAGGGACCTCGAATTTCAGATAAAGCGCCAGTGGGGAATGATATCAACGAGAACTATTCCAATTATCATCTCAACAACAGGAATAGTACCCAAAAATCTCAAGAGAAATATCAAGCAACTAGGACTTAGAGAGTATATATGTAATATAATGCAAAAAGCTGTTGTTTTAGTTACTGCAAGGACGGTGAGAAAATTCCTAGGAAGCGAAGGACAGGTCCAAGGATCGCGTGTAAGAGGACCAGAAGTTCTACGAGAACCAGGGGGACCACAAGGACCGGACACGACCGAGCTCTGCCCTTCTGATATTTTAAATATCTGGGATTGAGTGAATGTTCCTCTTAGCGAGGAGTGAGAAGCCGACGGCGAGGAAAAATCCTACGCGTATAGGCAAAAGTCGGATAATAATAATAAATAATAAATCGTACTTTATTTCAAATCATAATACATAACAATTTCATGAAAATGAAGTGAAACAGTGTCATATATATATATATATATATATATATATATCGGGATCGAAACGTCGACTAAATGAAATAAATAAGAGTGACATTATAACACTTATCAATTTTCCCACACCCCTTATCTAACTTATAACTATTGTTGTATATTGGGAATTAAAATTGTTGATATATATATATATATATATATATATATATATATATATATATATATATATATATATATATATATATATATATATACATATATATATTTTATCCCGTATAACTTGTCATATTATAGGGCTCTTAATTTAATAGGAACTTGTATATTTTCTTCTTGAAAGTTCTGGTGTCCTGAATTGCTTTTATATTGCCAGGCAATGAATTGAAAAGTTTCAGGCATCTGTATTCCACTTGTTTTTGGCTTGTTGTTAATTTGAATTTGGGAAATATGTAGTCCAAACTTCTACTTTCGTGGAATGATTTTTCATTTCGATATTTTTGGAAAAGATGTTCGTTTTTCTTCATAAACAACAAGCACTCATGTATATATAAGGCATATATTGTCAGTATTCCATTTTTCTTGAAGTAAGTTCTACATGATTCATTGTATTTCAGATTGTTTACTATTCTAAGTGCTTTCTTCTGCAATATGAACAAATCTTCTATATTTGATGTTCCATAGAAAATCATTCCAAATCTCAGCCTTGACTCTATCGTCGCGTTATACAGAGCTTTCAGGGCTTCATATCCAATGTATCGTGCCATTGTCCTCAGGCCATAGATATTTGTTCTTAACTTTCCGCTTAAGTAATTCACGTGTTCATTCCAATTTAAATTCGAATCAATATACATTCCTAGTAACTTGGTGTGTTCTTCTACCAAATTGGTATTTTGGTTTATACTTAAATTTCCGCTATTCATGTTAGAGGGTGTGAAAAGTACCAAACGTGTCTTTTCTTTGTTGAGTACTAAGTACAATCACTTGTGCCGTTCGTGTCGTGTTTTGTTCGTTACACGATGGCTGAAATAAAAAAAAATCCTACAAATGTTGTATTGTGCCTATGTGTGCAAGCACGAGAATGAAAAACCCCAATAAATTGTTTTACCGACAATATTGAAATCTTTGAATTCACACACAAAAAACAACATACTACACCACTGACATTGCGAACTATCTCCCTCATGTTTTAAAACATAAACAAGACGATATGACGCCCGTCAATATCAAGTCCACTTAGAATTGATTCATACCGGATTTTATACGGGCAGTAAACATTACTTTTTTCTCTTTTTACTTTTTACTCCTCACATAAATATGTTTTGCCATTGATAATGGATAGACTTCAAGACCCAGTACTCAACTACAAACTGTTTATGGAACGTTTTCTAAATAAATTATCGTTATAAGTTGAACCATGATGAAACTCATAAGTAGATACTTACTTGAAAAGTTTAACTCCTTTTATTTCAGCACCGACGTAAGATGGATTTGAAGAAAAAAACTCCATCACTGCGAATAAACCTATTTTAGGCAAATTGTCACTTTGTCCTTTCACGAAGCCTTCTTCCATTATGGTGACATAAAAACAAAACTCGAAATAAAACTACACTGAACAACTACAAATAGCGCGAGAGCCTTGGCGCGGCTAAGTATTTAAACGTAATTTATGGTGTAGCGATCACAGGCAAGTGGCGTGACGTCACAGACGAGTCGGATACCAAAGACGTTCCGCGCTAAAATACGTAAATTTAAATGATCTATTTCTCAGTAATTTATTAATGGATTTTCAAAATTTTTTCACTGATTTATCAGTTTTGCTCTATATTTTAATTCTATCGTGTCAAATATAGTATTATCAACATCACTAAACTAGTCCATTGGCAAACCTTACCGTAGTAACTCAATGAAGATTCGGTGTCACCTAGGGTGGTAGCGGTTACCAAGTAATAAACAACGCAAAAGAATTAATTTTACTGATTCAAATTCACAATACAGAAGATCTCTGCAAGACGGTAAATCAGAAAAGTACAGACTGTATCAATTATCAATATATAGTTAAAATCGGTTACTGAGATAATTGTACTGTCTACAACTGCTGTTTCCTCACCTCACCAATTTAATATAAGTCAAAAACCATTTACTGGGTTAATCGGAACTGGGAGCCGGGGAAATGATATGGAGATGAATACGAGGAAGTGCGGAGTCGGGAAGAAACGAAAACTAATACTACTACGTTGAAAACCCCACCGGTACACCACCCTCTCGATGTCTCTATCAAATGAAAAACCCCTGAATGATCCCTTGCAAGAAAAAAACAAGGATTTTGAACCAACCCCCCAAAAAATGAAACAGGCAAACTAATTTTAAGGAATGGAGGAATCACGGCAAAATTGGTCATGTGAACTATGGTATGAAATATGAATGAATATCTGATTACCACTACGTAATAAACCTCTGACTGATATCTCAAAACTGTGGAATTAACCTGAATCAATAATTACCGCTTTACTATGGACTAAAACAGTATTACCGAATTTCGGCTTGTTACACCCTTTTATAACCTCGGGATGAGGGATGGTCAAAGAATCCAGTCCACGTGACTCCTCATGTGCGTAAAAAACCTCGGTTTCGAGAAAATTCTCTTGACGGAATGCAATTTTCATCTGGAAATATATCGGTGGCAAAAACGCCGAAATCAATAATTACTTATATTATTTCAATCCGGTGATTCGAGATCTTTCAAATTGAAAACATGAGGCATGGACTTTTTCATCATCGCGGTAAATAATTATTTAATTAATTCCAATATGTTCCGAGAATAATATCAGAATGATTAATTTAAATTTAATTTCTTTAGACGGTGCATGATCATTCTTACCTTGTCCAGAATGAAGGGGGCTAGTGATTTGGAGGTTGCGGGTTCGAGTCCCGCTCGAGAAATTTCTATTCCGGTATTAAAAAATTGTCTGCATGCCATGATATTATTAGTATAATATAGATACAGAGGCTTACAACTTTACTTCCGCTGTTTATTCCGAAATTCGACGCTTTATCAAAAAACTGGTTATACATTTATGATTCAAACTATTGTCCATCGTTGGACTCTATTTTCTCCCATTTTTCACGAAGTGTACGAATCCCGCGTGAAAAAAATGGTCATCTATTGAAGCGATCCACGAATAGATCCAATATTGCATGAATATACAAATATAAATCTGCTGTAATAGTTGTAAATAAATAAACTCCAAATAAGTGCTTTATTAATAAAAAATTATGGATTTCTCTCAGTGTAGGGTGATTTGAAAGTTATGGGTAATTGAAGAAATAGACCAAATCAATGGAACACTCTATATATTGATTAAAAAAAGAGATGAAACCTTCAAATGCAGGTTATTCTGACTTACTTCAGTGTTCTCTATCTACCCTTAGTTTCCCACTATTCACCAATGAATCACCCTGTATAAGTGCTCATTGAAAGTTAATCAGATACTTCATCGCATATTTCAATATCATAAAGACATGAAATTTAAAAAAAATTAAAATTTGAGATATTCAAGATATTGAAGGTGCTTTTGTCATGACAAAAAAATATTTGTTTCAAATTTATTGGAAATGGAATAATAATGTTAAATTATTTCAATCCATAATACTGAAATAGCAAAATGAAACCGAAATATAAACATATTTCCGATTGATGGATATTTAATTTTTCAATATGGAAATACTTGATATCCAACGAAATATAATCCGTTCCTGATACAACAGGAAAGTTATATAAATGAGATACTAATTTTCAGTCATTCCGCTGGCCTGCACCTGCATTTCCTGACCTTCCTACCGTATCATTTAGGTAAAATAATTCTGGTTCAATGAACCCTGTTGAACCCTGGTATAGACTCAGAAACATTCATTCAGACTAATAAACGTGCAGGGGTTTAAATGTTGGAATGTTTTTCAGAGTACCTATACAAATAATATAATAAAAAGCTGATATGTGACAAATTCTTGATATTCACATCTTTTCGATAAATGAAACGCGGATTGAATTTTCAGGTTTCCAACTTTTACTAATTATTTCCAATGCTTGATATCATTTTTGATCGGTCGGTCGCCGAAAGGATAAAAGCTCTTAATTTGGCCACGATGACAGTATTCAGTGGCTTCGAAAGTTATCGTGTTCTATCTAGATTACTTTCGGAACGCAAAACCTGGAAAGGATTCAGAATCTTGAATGTTGAGAGTTGAGACTCAACCGCTGCTACATTCATAATTTCAACTCAACAGTTGAGTTTGTTAATGGACTAAATTAGTCTAGGTGTTGCGTAAATATTTTGTTGTTTAGATAATTTCAGGTCTACAGATACGATCGGAATTAATTTTCACATTCAAATGAGAAATAACAATTTCAAGCCTCATTGAAAGCTTTATGTTGATCATGTGACTTGAACCAGAGAAATAAATATAACAAATAAGATTAAGCAGATGAATAATATCAGATTCAAGACTGTTGCATAGACCATAAGATCAGGGGCAATGAGACTCCTTCAAACCATAAAAAATTCGTACATAATATCCACGAGAAAAATTTTTTGCATAGTGCTTTACAGTAACAATTTCAAGTTTTGTAGAAAAATGTCATGTTCTTCGTATCAACAGAACTTTGTAAAATTCAAGATATATCTGGAAAAAAATTGCAATATTTCAGTAACAATTGATCTTGATTGACTTGGATAGTCATGAAGACTTTCAATGGAATCGTTCATTCAAAACCACTTATTTACGCGATCCAGAAATAAAATTGTGGTTTCCATCAGCCACCGCATTAATAGATCTCGAAACACGTACACCTTTAATGGTGTTCAGGTGTATAAGAAACTTTCCGATCACATGACATCACTTCGTGATGCGACCTTTAAGGGGCTTGTGAAAAATTTGCTTATCGAAAATGTCTCCTATTCCATAGAAGAATTCATGAACCATCAATTCTAGTCATTATATTTCCTAGTAAATTTTTTATATATATAATATATTTACGATCTATGTGTATAAATATGTTATTAATGTGTGTACTAATGTTCAGGATATCTGAAGGTATTCTTTGTGTTAAATTTTATTGACTACCCTGTAAAGTTTGAGTATGAGTAATAGGATACCAAGGTGCGAATTGCCGAAGAATGCTGGAGTCGCGAGGCGAAATCACTTTCCCACTCGGTACTATTTTCGAATATTTTAGGAGTACTATGATAAAATAATGACACAAAATAATTTCCACTAATTTTTTTAAAATTAACCAGAATTGTTTCCCCATGCTCTTCTGAAATAAGCAGGCCAAAATTATCGGGGGTCACAAAATGGCGAATGCGTTCAATAAATCTTGTGACTTTTTGCTTGCCTGAGAGATGGCGTGGTTGACTGCGCATCTTTTGGAAAATAGAAACCGTTTCGGATATAAACCTAATCGTTTTACGTCAAAGTCATCAAGCTTCACTATCCAGATAAAGGGAGCACTGAGTGTAAATATTTTGTTCAGATAATTTCAAGACTGCAGATTCGATCGGAATAAAATTTTACATTTGAATGTGAAAATATTATAATGTGCAATATTTCAGTAACAATTATTGATCTTGATTGACTTGAATAGTTATGAAGACTTTCAATGGATTCGTTTATTCAAAACCTCTCATTTAAACTCAGGGCCGCCGCTAGGACATTTTTCCGAGGCGCCAAATTGTAGGGGCGCAAAATCAGTTAATGAAACAAGACCTACTTTTTAATAAGATGGTTTCTTAGTGAGAATACCACTCTTTGTAGTAAAATAATGAAATTGCCAAGAGCAATGTTTTTCAATCGAACATATTTTAATAAATGATAGTTATGAAACTACTTTATAGGTCTTAAAACGCACATTCAAGAGATCGAATAGGTGCTCTCAACTAGCAATGAAAATGCAAGTAGGTACTAAAATTCACCTTTCAGATCTATTATTATTATTGAGGGAAATTTCTTGTTACTTCTGGAGCCATCGAGGGATTCACTATGGTCCAAATTATTCGGCAATATTTACAGTTGCTTCTTCATTATACCGGGCATGGACGATTTTTCGTTGAATATGTAAAAAACATAAAAACTCTGGCAATTTTTCCTTAAATAATCTGATACTGCTCAATATACGGTTCACTGCTTCTGGCGATCATCAGCTTCATGGATTGCAGAATCAAGTGCCGATCTTTTAACAATAAAGCGACATGGAGGTTAGAAAAGTTCTATTGTTTCCGAGGGATTTATAGATTCGTCCACTGAAAATGAAACGAAAGTTGCCGCGATCATTTTAGTAGAACTTTTTCACCTAAAACCACAAAAAAAAAAAAGATGTAATAATAATTTTGCTCTGAAAGTAACAACAAACCCTATTTCACTTTCTTCGAGAATAAACATATCACATTTTGAGAATTGTACAATTAATATTAACAATAATTATTCATTATTCATTAATAGTTTGAAATGTTATTAATAATTCCTGTTAATTTCATGCTCAAATAAAACGAATATGCAACAATGTTCTGATTGAATTTTGTGAAATTCAACTAATAATATAGTATTTAAAAACTTCTTCTTCTTCTTCTTCTTGCTTATATGAGCTGGTAGTTCATAAAGGTAGGCGTTTGCCTGTTAATAATTAATCAGCCTCTTCCGACGTAGACGTCCAGCATTCTTTCCAACGTTTCGGTGGTCTTCCCTGGGTTCTCTTCCCCGTGGGTTTGTTCTGCCTTGCTCCTTTCACCAGTCTGTTGTCCGACATTCTCTCTATGTGCTTATTCCAGTATTTTCTCCTCTGCCTCACAAACTTTCCCACGTCTTGAATCCCGCTTCGTTCCCTTAGTTCCTCGTTTCTCACCCTGTCCAGTAAAGTCTTTCCATGTATTCTCCTTATTATCCTCATCTCTGTCGTACTCATCATCTGTGTTGTCCTTGCCGTATCTGGTCTTGTCTCCGCAGCATAAGTAATTATGGGTCGGATGGCTGTCTTATATATTCTAACTTTGCTGTTTATGTTTAGATATTTATTGCACCATACAATATCCTGAAGACAACCTGATATCCTCGACGCTTTCATTGTCTGATTTCTTACTTCCCGCTTTAGATCTCCGGCGCTAGTGATGTCTGCTCCTAAGTATGTGAACTCTCTCACCTGTTCCACCATACTTCCAATCTCCAGTTTACATCTTATGGGTTCTTTAGATGTTACCATACACTTTGTTTTGGTTGTGTTTATGAGCATATTCAATGATTTGGCTTCCTGGTTGAAAGCGTGAAGTATTCTCTGTAGATCGTCTTCTGAGTCAGAAATCAATACGGCGTCATCGGCGTACCCATCTTGTATCCCGCTGTTCTTGGCAGTTTTTCTGTTATTTTGTCCATAATCATATTAAATATGAGAGGGCTTAGTGAGTCACCTTGTCTTACACCTTTATTCATCTTTATATCACTGGATAGAAGTCCACCTGTTCTGATGTTCGTTGTGCAGTTTTGGTTTATGTCAAGGATAATTTCAATTAGTAAGGGATTAACTCCTTTCTCCCTTAGTATATCGACGACATCACAGAGTCGAACCCGGTCGAACGCCCTGGTCATATCCACAAAACACATTTATTTAAAAACTGAGAGGATAAAATCAATTGCCTTGAGATCATTGAAATACATTGACAACCTCTTGAGATCTATCAAGTTTAATTGTAAACAATGCATTTTGAGTGAAATTATTGGCTGGTAAGTGATGTGTTTCGAAATAAGTAATTGGTCTCTCGGGCAAGCAAGATTCATTTAGTGCATTCGCCATTTTGCAACCCACTGACAATTTTGGCCTGCTTATTTATTTTATTTAGTACCACTAAAATATTCGAGAAATTATCGAGTGATGTCGCCTCCCGTTTTCAGCATACCTCGGTGATCCGCATCTTGGTATCCTATTGTCGCTCGACTATTATGACTATCCCCGAGGTTTGTATACAATTTTACTGACAATAATTATATCAATAATTACACAAATATTTTTCGTGACTTGTAGTTGGTCTGCAAGAAGAAGACTTCAGTGAAAGAGTATTCCGGAAATTTGTTGTGAAGACTGCTAAATTTGTTGTTTCTTTGTTGAGATGACTTTTCGTCAAAAACTACATCGATACAAACATTTTAGCGATGGTTAAATAATTACGGAGATATTTCAAAAATTCTGAAGACGTTTCCTTGTAAATTTTCTCCTATGGCACAATAAATTTTTGGTCAACTTATAGTCATAGACGATATCAAAATATAAATTAAAGTGAAGATTCATCCACAACCACGTAATAATTACAAAGAACTTTAAAATAATGTGATAAGACAAACTCTCTTTTTATTTTTTCAAATTTTCTTCTACAGCACTAAAAATTTTTTTTTGAAGACTTGTGATATATTAAATAAATGTAGGATCCAGTCATTATTCCCTGTAACGAATTGAGATGGTAAACTAGATGCTTGGAGACCTATTAGTTTCTTTTAGTGTCGAGGGCATGACAGTTTCAATCGATTTACTGGGAACGAATTGTTATTGTACATAATGTAAAAAGGGTGTGTAATTCTTCGGGGTGTCGAGTATTTGTCATATCGGTTGTAAAACTTAAGAGATTTACTGGGGTCGAGAACAAGACGGTTGTACCAAATGTGTTACATCTGTTTCTCAGGTTCTAGTCCTTCTAGAATATTCGATTTCCAGGAATCCGCAAAGATCTTTGGGGGCGGTACGGCAAAAGCCCTTATTGGACTAGGGGATGGTACCTTACCCTAAGGGTGTGGTCAAACCGAGAGAGGGTAGTTCCAATCGGCAGAGAGCACAGTTCAGATTAAACCGAAGACGGGTACAGACGGTACAGTTAAACTTAAGCCGAAGACGAGAACAAGTTCGGTCGGTCAACTTAAGACTTAAGACGAAAGACGGTTCGCGGACTAGATTAAGACGAGTCGCGAACAAGTTAAAGACGAGACAACCAAAACTTGTAATAAGACGAAGACGTGACATAATCGAAGACCTTTCGAATAATTAAAACTAGAGTTAAAGACGAAGTTCAGTACCGTAGTGAGAAACTTGTAATTAAGACGTAATTAAGATCTTCTCAATACTGAGTTTTCACTGTATAATTGTGGCTTTGTAAATAGATGTAAATAATTCAAAAGAGTTTAATTATTGCAAATTCAACAAAGTCACGGAGAAAAAGACGAAAGGACAGGTAATCGAATCATACCTCTAGATGATCGATTAACCAAACCTACATAAATACGAACATTTTTGTGAAAAAATCAACAGCGTCTAGACGATTATCAAACAGATATCTATAACATTGTTTGAACACTAAATTTTTTATCCGTATGAAAGGAATAATGGGAATAATTGTTTAAAAGCCAACATAAGGTTTGAGAATATATCCCGCTAAATATTTTTCTCATATTTTCTATAAATGCTTTTTGAATTTATTTTCATGACATCCAAAGGAACCAAAAAAATATAGAATTATTGAATGTTATTATTTCAATCAGTTTGCACAAATTGATATGATTTTTGTGCATATTCCCAGAAAAAAATAACAATTGTACATTTATGAAAGAAATATTCACAAATGCTAAGCTGGAAATTATTCGGAAGTCGGTAAAGCCACATACAAATATCAATCTATAACAATAACGACATTCTATACGTCAGAAACGGTGGATGTGAACGTTGGAATATGTTCACTTTGACAAAATCTATTAGCCATTTGATCTACGTGTTAATTTATCTTTGAGCTGAGCGGTCAGTTCAATCTATCGAACACCCGTGAAACAATTTTCAGGGATATATGTCGGATACTTAGCAGCCAGTATTGAAGCATAGGAGAGTCGTTGGGTGAAGTCATGCATGTGAAAAGGATTCTGACAACGTGAAATGACATAATGAAATCTGAGAATGTGATTGGTAGTTTGAAATCTACCCTTTACACTCTTCGAGTATTGGAGAGTGATATTTGCATTCCATTTTGATGGCTGTTTGTACCTATGTATGTATCATGTCATATGGCTTGATTTTATTGGGAAATAGTAGGTATACATGCCGAATATATGTATCTTCAGGGTTCAGAAGTTGGAGATTCGCCGTATATTGGGATCAGGTTATATTCAAACCTGTTTGGGCGTTTTCAGAAAAAAGGAGATAACAGGTTTATATATTAATCAACTATTACAGTTTTTCTTTAAAAATCCTGAAAAATTTATGTAGTTTCAGAGCTCACAGACCTATGACACTGGTCATAATTTATTCATTTACCCCAAACATAAACTGTCTTCAACTGAGAAAGAATGTTAACATATGGCAATAAAATTGTACAATTCACTCCCGAAGAATCTAAGACAACCATCAAGTTTCAATGATGGTCAGAATGATTTTTCGAAATGAATGAATATTATTTATTATGTTTTCGGCATCGATATTATATTATCCATAATTATCGATTATTTCATTTGCCATTTTACTGTTTGCATTCACTAATAATAATCTATATTAAATGATTTAATTGAATTGAAAGATATTAGGCGATGTTAACATGGCAAGTTTCATTTTTTTTGTCTTTCGCGCAAATTATTGATTAATATGGAAATGAACTCACCTTTGATGAAATCAACCGCAATCTCCAATCCGTAAGTATCCTTGTCACAGTCATCTAGTATGTGAGCTCCTAGAGATATATTTGGTAGCAAAGGATTTGGATCATTATTCAGTCTATCCAAAGAATACAGCATAGCTTCCAGAGCTTGTATTCCGCCTTGTGGCATAACGGGTCCACAAGTTATGGTATCTTCTCGTTCGTGAACCATCATCAAACCTCCAAGAATTAAATCACCATGCACTATTGCTTCTTTTTTCACTGGCCACAGAATTTCTTCAACAAACATACGGTGATGATGTCTGATAGGGTGTCGTTCAAAAGTATCGTAATTATGAACCCTTTCTGATGTGAATCGTTGATAATTGACCAAATTTTTGTTGATGAATATGTCTGCCGAACGTCTGAGATGGAATGCGGATGAATTATTCCCGATAAAAAGATTTTGGCAGCAGATCGATGCCAAGAAGCTAGTCAATATGAATATATTCTGCACATATATTTTACACATTGCCGATGATTTCACTATAAGAGAATTTCTCGGATGATGGATTCCACTGAAATATGCCAGATGTTTTTATATCGATAGTAAAACTGTTGAGATGAAACGAATAAAATGGGAAGGTATGTTATTAAAATTCAAATTTGAATTCCGTTTTCCATACTAATTGCTCCGTCAAAATGAAAGTATCTCTAATTGGTCGAAATTCTAATGTTATCTCTGGTTCCTACAATATATATAAGTCTTTGACTTGGACATACATTTCAACCGAAGATTCCTGAGTTCAAAACAAACACTACCATTTTTTTTCGATTGGGACCGCTCAAAATGATACAGGCTGCAGAAAATCGATAAAAAAATGTACTATTCGGCTATATCCCCTGAATGCTTTTATTGAAGGGAATGATTTTATGAATATAGCTTTTCTTTGATGTGATGCATCATTTCTGAACACAAAAATCCATTCACATCTTTCGGTTTTTTCAAAATGAATTTTGCATTCCATAAAAATTCCAGAAATTATAAGAACTCAACTCTTAAATATAACTTGAATAGTTATTCAGCTGAATAAATATTCAGCTAATTTGAAAAATGAAAGTATTTTTCATATTTTCTCGTACTTTGGCTGAATGCAACAGTGTTCTCTTGTGGAAAAAACCACAGAAACGAATATTTATTATGATGTCATGCCTCAGATTTAAGAATTGAAGTACTATCTAACTAAGTTTGAAAATTAAGTCATTTGGATAAGCTCACCTCAACATCTCGATTTGATTACAAA
Source organism: Harmonia axyridis (assembly GCF_914767665.1). Taxonomy (NCBI): domain Eukaryota; kingdom Metazoa; phylum Arthropoda; class Insecta; order Coleoptera; family Coccinellidae; genus Harmonia; species Harmonia axyridis. The sequence goes on along the minus strand of NC_059505.1, from coordinate 24,691,121 downwards.
TTACTGAGCTTTCGCACACAGGGCCGCCGTCAGACATTTTAGCGCCCAGACAAAATAAAATTTCACAGCCCTGCGTTGCCTAATTTATACGATTTTTCTTCAAAGGAGCCTCTGTTATTCCTCTCAGGCATATTTTTGATTTCATATGAAAACGTGTTTTTCAATTTAAAATCACCTCGTCAAATTTATCAAACGACGTTTCGTCGATTTCATCATAGAACGTCCTGCCTTGTTTAAAAGTACGACGCTCTATTTATAAGACTGTAGTAAAGAGACAACGTGGTTCTTGAAGGTGCAAAAGTCTTGTTTTATTAACTGACTTTGCACTCCTACAATTTGGCGCCCCGGCAAAATGTCCAGTATACCGCTTCTGGCGGCGGCCATGTTAGCACAGCTCTGGTAATATGAAGATACTCTATTTTGAAGAATCCAGATAACTCTCGAATCCCATGTTAAAATTTTTCCACAAAATACTCTCATTATAGGTAATGTCAACGAAGCAATCAAGATCTGAAAATCCGTCTAAAGACTGCTGCTATCGAACATTACTATATTCGTCTTCAGGTCATTCAAACTTATGTCAAAACATACCACGTAGTATATAATAATAATAATAAACGCCTTTATTGGATAGATGCATTCTACTCAGGGGCGAAGTCTAGCAATGCTATTCAACTTATATAAGGACAAATTTTTATGTGGTTGCGACTGAATGCTTTTATTTTTTTGCTATTCGATTAATGTCAATTGGATGTCGAGTGTGAATATAAAATAATAGTTATAATTTATATTTTTTTTTTTTCAAACTCTGCTTTCATAGACAATATAAGTGGTTATATTTGTGATTTTGTTAATTAATGAACTCTTTTATTTTTTACCCAATAATTTCTGCATGGATCTAATTCAAGAATTTATATTGTTTTTCATATCACATAGAGGTAATAATGTTTTATACCTCAATGATGTTATTTGTTTTTTTACCGAAATAAATTCATCCTGGAGCATAAGATCGACTTACTTTCAAGATGGTCATAATAATTGAGCGAGTTGAAAGAAACAGGATCTTCAATTGTGGATATTTATATTGAATACTTCTAGTTCATTTTCAATGCCAAAATTAAGTAGTAGAGTTGGCTAGAATGTGAACATTGTAGAACAAATTTGATTACAAGTGTAGTCTAACTTGTGTCGACAAACTCATCCATTTTCCGTTGAATACAGAGCCATTTCATTTCTATGTTTTCATACTGATGCCTTCAGAAATATTGATCAAGATCAATATTGAGATAGTTGGAACAAATCAAATGCTTTTTATTATAAAGGAATTGCTTTCTATCAGAATGCACAGTGATTTATTTTGTATCCACACAATTTTTTTGGAAATTGTACTAAAATTTCTTGAAAATATGTAGGTACGGAACTTCAATATTTTGTTGGGTTTCTTCAAATCTTTGATGGTTTTCATTTCATGGTCACAGTCACATATCAATAAACAATATAAGTGAAAACTGAACCCATACATAGATTTTGGAATTATTTGTCATTCTAGTGTTCTGTGTTTAAATTTGGCATCACTCGAAATTTGATGTTCAGACTTCGAACTATCACAGATGAATATCATTTATTTGAGAATGTTGAGGGACCAGGAGTGTACCTCCAAAGGGTTATCATATTGTCCCTCTCCCTTTGTTGGACCGCCACCTTGTATTGGTCTTTTCCAAGCCCACAAAATGTCTCAGGATCAACAGGTGTCCACCTTGATGCACTTTTCACTAGTTCATCGGCTTTTTTGTTTCCTTCAATAGCGCAATGTCCCATTATCCATATCTATGTAATACCCATGGTGCATATTTTACTAGTGCCCCACATTCAGTACTAGTCTGAATTTAAAATTGTCTGAAATTAAATCGATAACTTCTTAAACGCAATTTTTCTTTTCTGAAATAGAGTTTGCTGTTGCTGAATCAGAATTTCAATTCCGTTTTTCCGAATTTAAGTTTTCTATTCTGAAATCCAATTTTTCTTTTCCTAATTATTTCTTATTGTGAAATACATGTTCTCTTTTCTGAAATTGAACGTTGATTGAACTGAACGGCAATTGGAAAAGGTGTAGATTGATTTTATTCTTCAGCTTGACTGGCCGCCAAACAAGGGGCCAGGTGAAAACTCTCGTAGGAATGAGCTATAAACTTGAAATCTTCAGGGTAGGTTTAGGGTCTGAACATTTCGGTTAATTTCGTTAATGGGTGAAACCGTTTCATGGATTCGAATGTGAAATCAATTGAAGAATAATGAAAGTGAATTCATGGAACTTTCATGAGATTGATATTGCGTAGGATTGAAAAAAATTAATTTATTCAGTTTTTCTGATCAGACCACGGAATATCTTACCGAGAACAGATTGATTCATTAGAATTTTATCAGTTAATTTTGAAGAGGGTCAAACAAATGTCAAAATGTAAAGACATAATTTTCGTGGATTATCCAGAATTATGATCGAAAGAGACAAAATACGAATGTAGAATTTTTTTTCATGGCCCAATATCGATATACCGGATGTTTCACGAATGAGGCTTTCAGTACACATGTGAAACCTTCTGAGGATTCCGAATCGGTGTTCGAAATATGTAGTATATTCTTCTAAGAGATACGATGTATTTCATCGAAAACTATATCGAAAATCTTATTCAACAATCCTATTGGTAATACTGTCACACTCCGCAACAATAAATACAAATTTGTGCATGTGGAACAATACAGTTATTCACAACTTTATGGATCTCCAGGAGAACGTGAAATAATGACCAATATTCAATTCTAGTGGAATATCGATAGCGCAGGTCTGATCACGGGTCTGATGGACACTCTATACATTAAATAATTAAAAACGACATTTTCCCCAAAAATTACATTAAGAAAAAACTATTGGTAAAAGTGCCACACCTCGTCAATATTTCCTGTAAAGTTCGATATTGGGTATATTTTCATCAATAAAAGACATGACCTGTCAATCTTCGAACGAAGCGTTAGTCCTTTTTCAGTGATACTTGAATTTTTCTCTGAAATAAGTCTTAAGGAATCTTATTTCAGAAAAATATTTGAGGGTTTCACTTCAAATTAACTGAATGAATGATAACACAAATGGCAGCAAAGTAAAAGACGCTATGGAAAGCAAAATGCAATCATATATTGAAAAAGAAACAATTGAAGAGAAATGTATAATGGAATTAAGGAATACAAATGTTCGTGACAACATGTAATGAACTAATAACAAAAATCGATAAATAAATAATAAAGGAATACTAAAATACAAAATTAGTTATCGAAAATTCTTCTGAGTACTTTTATCTCTTTTTATTAAATGTCCTTCAGCTTTCGATCGATTTTGTACCCCCTCACATGTAGGTACTTTGAATTCAATGAGTTGCATCTCTTCTGTTATAAACGATATTCTTCGAGGGGGCCCATAAGGAATAATATAAGCATGCAAGATCGAGGATCATGAAGGCCCGTTATGAAATCCTTTTTCACAAAATCGATGGTTGGAATAAACTCTATCGAAATCTGCTACAATTTCTGGCGTACAATATGCTGGAGCTGGATCATGTTGGAAGTACATTCCTCTCGGATTATTGCTTCTATCATTCAAAAGCACTGGCGAATACGATGTTATATTGTGAATACGTCACCCCATGCGACTGATGTGGAACTATGTATGGTCAAATAGAGCGATTATTGTAAATCTTGCGCCAAATATTGACACAGCAAACGAAGTTGAGGATTGCGTTTCCTGATCAATACAGGATTTACTTCAGACCGAGTATGAGTATTTCGAAGAATCCGAATGTCATTTTTTTTAGGAATATCGTTTCCTCAGAGAAAATTGTTCTATTAAGAGCTGACCGATTCCGCAAAATCCACTTGCAAAATGGCCTAGCTCCAAGGTTTGAAATTAATGCCACTTTTTAGGGTGCAAACCTCGCTAGATCGGACTAACAGGCAAAGTGGAAAGTCCCCGGTCTACCATAGTAAATAGTATATTGTGCAACAAGTGGGGAAAGTCCAACTTTTCTCGCGAGTGTGGAAGTTTGTGGCACGAGCCTGAAAGGCGAGTGCCGCAAACACACGAGCGGGAAAAGGACTTTCTCCACATGTTGCATACTATACTTTTCCTACAACTGCACAAATTTCAATAATTCAAGTCATTACTTGAATTAATTGACAATATTTGCTAATTTATTGCGTTTCCATAGAAACGACTCAAAAGCCCAATTTCATTGGTCTACCAAGCGAGGTGTTGGAAAAGTGCCGTGGGGAATAATATTTCCCACAGTATGAGCAATACATAGTTTTGAAATTGAGTAAGCTATGAAGAAAACGCTACTTTCCATAGCAGTTGTAGGAAAACACATTTTTTTTACAAAATTCGATTTTATTATTCAACATAGTTGCCTTCGAGGGCAATACATCGATTATAGCGATCTTCCAACATTTCGATACCATTTTTGAAGTACGATTTGTATTTCGCTTCAAATTAGGCCTCGGTTTCGGCGATTACTTCTTCATTGGGGCTAAATTTCTTTACAGCGAGCATTCTTTTGAGGTCTGAACACAGAAAAAAGTCGCTGGGGTCCAGATCTGGCGAATAGGGTGAATGAAGAAGCAATTCAAAGCCCAATTCATACAATGTTGCCATTGTTATCATTGACTTGTGACACAGCGAATTGTCTTGATGAAACAGCACCTTTTTTTTTCAAATGGGGGCGTTTTTTGACGATTTCATTCTTTGAACGATCAACTAACGCTATATAATAATCGCTGTTGATAGTCTGGCCCTTTTGAAGGTGATCAATGAATATTATACCTTGCCCATCCCAGAATACTGATGCCATAACCTTATCAGCTGACTGTTGTATTTTTTCTCGCTTTGGATTCGGTTCATCGTTTGCAGTCCGCTCAGCTGACTGTCGATTGGACTGCGGAGTGAAATGATGGATCCATGTTTCATCCATTGTCACATATCGACGCAAAAATTCAGGAATATTGCACTTGAACAGCTTCAAACACTGCTCAGAAACATTAACACGTTGTTTCTTTTGATAGATTGTGAGTTCGCGCAGCACCCATTCTGCACATAGCTTTCTCATGTTCAAATATTGGTGAATGATATGATGTACACGTTCAGATGATGTCTTCACAATGTCTGCTATCTGTATCAACTTCACTTTACTGTCATTCAAAATCATTTTGTGAACTATTTTGATTTTTTCGTCGGTTTAAACTTTGCATACCAATCAATGATGGTTGATTTTCCTGGTGCAGACACCGGAAACTTTTCATCAAGCTAAGATTTTGCTTCAACTGTATTTTTCCCCCTTCAAAAAGCAATATTTTATCAGCACACGGAATTATTTTTTTCGGCAAAAGTCCAGGAAGTGCTCACTTCCCGGACGCTTTCTCTCTGAGGAAGTAGCATTCCCCGGCCTAGTCCGGAAAGTATGAACTTCCCGCACTAGGCCGGAAAAGAATCACGTCGTTTGTGTCATTGTGAATATGAAAATCTTGGTAGGTATATTTTTAATAAATGCAGTTGATCATTACCATAGCAACCGAGAAAACGGCTGAAATTAGTTGTCAACAATTTGTATGTTTTTTGATCGCAATCGTAAAAAAATATCTAAAGCAGCAGCAATAGTGTTATTCTACACGGTTGCCGAAAAAATATTGTACGCAACATGCCCGAAAATGGGTTTTTTGGACTCACAGACGAGCGTAAGGGAGTACTGGAATTTTGTCTATTAGTCCAAAAAAACCCTATTTTCCGGACTTGTTACGTAAATTACTATTTTTCCATCTTTATTCAAATAACAAAAGGAGATACACCCATAACGCAATATCTGACAAACTGATGGTCGGACTGCTGTCAAATTCTGACACGTATCGTTTGATTTGGTACTAACTTAAAATCATATGGATTTAATACTAGCATCGCATTCTGTGCATCAGACCGGGGACTAATATGTGACAATTCCAAAACTGATCCAACACTAGGTGTTCCTAGCACAGCATTTAAGCATTTATTCAGTCCTATTCTGTAACTTCAAATCGAATAAAGATGGTATGGATCGAACAGAAATGCACCAGAATCGTTTCAAATTGGGGTTTTGTAACTCAACTGGAATAGCTATGGACATTAATCACGAATTACATTAGGGGATAGAAGAAGAATTGAATACAGAATACCAAACGACACGAAAGAAGTGAAACATTCCGATCACTCAGATTAAGATCTGATTTATCCGTTTCTATTCGAGGGCTGATTATCAGATTTCTCTTCTCCTTGAAGTTGCTCCTTTCCATTTACTCACCGAGCGAAAGTTGTCGGTTTCACGAAGTGACGATTAACATTTTTGAATGATAGATTAGGAAAACAATGATTTGTTTATACTCTCTGGTGATCCCATACAGTTTTACGACAATTGCATTTACAGAGTGGTTATACGTCATGATTATTATTATACAAGGTGTCCAAAAAGGGTATCGGGTATTTGTTTTGTCGCTGCATTTAAGAATGAGTGACGGGGGGGATTGTGAAGAGGATCGTGATGTCCGCAATTTTTTGGAGTTTCAGTGACGATGGAGCAGTACCCAGGAACGCATCGCGTTTTTTGCGTACGAGAGTATTATCGCAACGGTTATTCAATAGTAGCTTCTCAATGTTTATATCGTGAGGAATATCGTACACGCCATGCACCAAGTGATGACTCCATTAGAAAATGGATCCGACTGTTCGAAAATACAGGTGCGACGATAAAATTTCAAGAATTTGAACGCCCTCGTTCTGTCCTCTTCCAAGAAACGGTCCTTATTTTCATGAAAATCGACGAGGCCAACCACACAATGTAAATATGTAGTGACCTTTATTGCGATATGCTGCGAAACTTTTTGGGTTCAGAGTTACTGGAATTTCAAGGTTATAATTCAAAAACGTGGTTTCAACAAGATGGGGCCACTCGCCATACAACAAATCAAGCAATGGTGCCTGTAAAAGAATTATTCCCATTGCGCGTAGGGGTAACATCAACGGGCCTCCCAGAAGCCCCTACCTTAGTCCACTTGACTATTTTGCATGGGGGTACATTAAAAGTAAGGTGTATGAGAATAATCCAATGAATTTGACCCAATTAAAGCAAAATATAAGGTCAGAAATGGCAGCAATATCGAGAGTTATGTTTCAGCGTGTGATCGCCAATTTTCGTTCCCGATTAGAAGAGTGCCAGCAGCGTAACGGTCACCATTTGGATAACATAATCTTTTTCAAATAATTTTCCACTTCATGCTGTAATAATTAACAATAATTTTTATTTTATTTTGTAACTAGTTTTTGTTTTATCGAAGTTACAAATACCCGATACCCTTTTTGGACACCTTGTACAATGATTATATATTCGCTTTTTCTATTATTGAAAATTTGTGACAAATAAAATCAACCACCCGATTCTTATCATTATGTGAATTAATGGACATAGAATACATTCAGTTATAATATCACAAGAGCATAGACAATTTTCGATTATACACCGATTCACGAGAAGTAGTCCACGAAACATCACGAGAGCGCAGCTCGAGTAGTGTTTCGCGAACTACGTCGAGTAAAGAGGTTCGTATAATCGAAATATTATTTATTTTTTATTTTTATTATATATTATATTATATAAAGAATAATTTCAATAACCATTACCAAAGCACTGCATTTTGATAATTCAATGACATTTCACTGAGCTTGACTTTTATTTTTTGGCGAACGTCCAAAAATATTGTTAAAGAAATATGGCAGGAGGCGAAACGCCAAAATGATTATACTACGTCGTCAAGTAGTATCTCTTTTATCAATTCGCAGTAACTAAGGGATATTTACGGATTTTATTGGTTCATCAGAACATGAGTTATATATTAGATAGTTATTTGGGCTGTTTCCATCATCTGTGCGGTTGCCCAAATAACTATCTAACATATAGTCCATCATCAATATCAAGACAACAATTATGAGTTATATAATCAGTGATATGAATCATTTCATAGGTATCCATTCAAATATACAGAGTGGTTTCAGGTTATAGGGAACAGGTGACATATCAACTAAGCATTTTTGAACTACACATAATATAAATCCATAAGAACGACTTGTTATCATGTTTTTGGTGGCATTTGAAGATGAATTCAAATTGAAATATATTTCTTATCGTAAGATCCTAAGGCACTTGAAGAAACACAGTCAACAAAAATATCCAGAAACAATTCAAGCATTTTGTTGAAAACTTAGAAGAACAATGAGTCAATTGAATAATATAACACATTTCATTGGAGTGGAATTTAGCTCTTCATATTAGATGAAAGCACTTCTTCATAAAGGTCATAGGAGCACTTTTGCAATCAAACGACTTTTTGTATACCATAAAACTCATAGAACTTTCATAAAAGAATTTCAGAAATGATGAATAATATAGGGGATATGATTAAATAAAAAAAAAAGATTTGATTCCACAACAAAGTTCAAAGCGATGATTCCTTATGGAAGAATTCTATATTCATTCATTAATACTAAAATAATAATAAGTGATGAGGATGACGTTATTTAATACTCGTAATACACAAACAATAACATTAAAATTTTCCTGATGATGAGATAAGATGTTTATTAGCAAAATAAAATCCCCTTAAAAATCAGGAGATCATATGAATTATAATAATAATACTAGGGGTATCGGGTAGAAAATCCTTAGGGATTCTACTTTCAGGAGAGTAGAATTGACTTCTGTCCACCGGAGATTCCTGGTGCTTGCTAATCCGGAAAACTGAAACCTGACGAAGGGTCCCTGTCCAGGGTAATGGACCAAGCTGTGTGGAAGGCAGCTCAAGAATTCTTCCCTCGTAGCTCTGCGGATCGTGAAAAGCGATCAACTGCCGTTTCCTCCACAACACGGAGAAATCCATGAATGATGGTGAATTTAAGGAATACAAATATTGAGCCTCCGCCTGAGGTTCGTCAGGGTGTGCCTAGAGCAGGCGCTGGACATGACAGCATGCTAAATGTCGGTGGCAGAGTGCTTAGGAGACGGGTTTGTGTTGAACAAAATGCTACGTCTTCCCAATTTCTACATTTTCGGAGAAGAATAACACGAGTTTCTCCGACTGCTGAAGGTGCTGCGCAGGATCCCCAAACCACCCAAGCAAGCATACCAAGAAGACGCATAAATTGGACAAGTAATATAAATGAAACGATCATGCGCATGTACTATGAAGTAACAAAAATGGAAAAGGATAAAATAGACTATCGCTAAAGGTTGTTTGCAGAATTCTACAGATACTCTCCCGAACTCAAAGTTTCTGAGCAAAGAGTAGCCGACCAATACAGGATCATATTGACAAATGAACTCGTACCCGATGATAGGCTGGACACCAAAAGTAATGGAAACCAACTGAGGCTACAGAATGAGAATCTCACTAACAACGAAGATACATTCGAAGAAAACCACCATTGTGATGAAAACCAGCACAACATAAACACACAAATGAACCCTGAGGAAAAAAACAACGCAGATGGGAAACCAATAAGAGATACTCAACGACGGAATATATATTCTGCATCCGTCAAAAATCCAGAAGAAGACCAAAGAGAACTACTGAAGCGATTATCTGCCACAATGAATAGATGCGTCATGAATTTTGGGGCACATATCCATTGAGACGACGATTTTGCCAAGATTGAGGACATCCAAGAAACTATCTCTTTTGTGGTCATGATCAACAAGAAGTATATACCCAAGTTTCTCCCTGACTACCAAATTCTCGAATCATTGCACCTTATCATCTACTGTGCTGCTTTTTCAATAGCAACTGTGCTAGGTGTGAAGCCAAAACCTAAAAGTCAATGCCATGAAAAAACAACAAAATAAACCACATTGGCAAAAAAGGCTAGAAGACAAAGTTCATTGTACCCGACAAGATATTGGGAGGCTCACCAAATTTTCGCCGTCTAAAAAACTAAAATCTAAAAATGATTAATACAATAATGGATCGACACCAGCAACACACAGCGTATAATCCAAACAACGAAAATGCTCAATAGATTTTAGACACACTCAAACAAAAACTTAGAGTCTACTCCGAAAGACTGAGAAGAAACAATGAGAACTATAGAAGAAAACAGGATGGTATGATTATCGAAAACGAAAAAAAATCTATTGAAACGATTATATGTCAGCAACATCAGAAAGTTGTCCAAGCGTCGAGGATGTGGAGAGTTTTTGGACAGATCAACTGGCTGCACCGACCCCTCAGAACTCTCAGGCCAATTGGATAAGAAGTGAAGGGAAATTTTGTGAGACAATATAACATAAGCCGCATAACTCAGTTTCTATAGATTTATAGAAGAATTCCATGAAATATTGAAGAACCCACACAATTGCAATTCACCAGTCCTATATGAAATCCACTACGATTGGTAAAAGAAATTTTGGTGTATACACGCCACACGGCAGGCTAGTTGAAACCATAATCAGTATTTTTAATGATTCAATAGTAGGTAATGCCCAAATTTTCAACAACAGGGACCACTTACCTCCTACCGAAGGATCTGCATAACACAGCGGATCCATCAAAATACAGACCAATTAAATGCCTACCGCCCTACCAACAATGTACAAAATCATCACATCATGTTTAGCATCTTCTGTCTACAAACATTCCGAGACGAATAATATAATGATATCACAGCAGGGAGGATATTCCTAGTATGCACTAGGATCGAAGGAACTGCAGATAATAGATTCCATCAGATGCAATCAAGCCTTCAAAAAACACAAAAATCTTTTTATGATATCTTTCGACTACAAGAAGGCCTTCGACTCTATTTCACATAGCTGGCTGACTAAAATTTTGGAAATATATAAAATCTTCTTTTTCTTCTTCTTCCTCTTTTATTTAGGTCGTAACCTGTTTTTCTTCACAGTTTCTCTATCGAGGTGGATACCCAGCTCTCCAGCCACCTTTTTCTCGATTCAATTAAAATAAACTCTCTGAAGTATGCAATGTGCAACTGGAGAACGAATATTGAACTTTCTACGGCGAATATAACTACTGAACAGAATCCAATTAGGAAGGAAATTTTCCAGGGATATTCAATGAGTTGCCTTAAAAGCCACAAATCCAGTGGGCCAGAGGGCGTCTACGCGGAAATGCTGAAAAATGGAACAAAAAAGCTATTCGATCACTGCCTCAATGTGTGTTCTTTACCAGAACAGTGGAAAATAGCCTTTATTTCATCCATCTATAAAAAAGTAAATAAAAAGAACTGCAATCACTACCGTGGCATTTCCGTAACTAGTACATTAAGCCGATTATACGAAAGGATCTTACGTGATTTGATAGAAAAGAATTTCGAAGAAATAGAAGAGGATGAACAGAGTGCATTTCGTGCAGGAAGGTCATGCAGAGATAATGTATTCTATCTGAAACAGGTTATTGAGAAAAGGGCAGCTAGAAACATGGAAACGCAAATAACGTTCATGGACCTTCAAAAAGCGTATGATACCATTCCAATTTCAAAAATGTGGAAAGTACTAGCAGTCTAAAATGAAACATACATACATACAAGTATTAAAAGAACTCTATAAAGACTCAGAATCTGGTAACCTATAGGTTACCAAGGCGTTTCCAGTAACGAAAGGCTTAAGACTGGGATGTTGCATTTTACCAACCCTCTTCAAAATATACATATCCAAAGCTTTGAATAGATGGAAGAAAAAAGTTCAAAAGATGGGAATAGAGTTCAAGAATGGATACGTTTACACGCTCCAATTTGCCGATGACCAGGTCGTTTTAGCTAATGATAGAGAAGACATGGAGTACATGATACGAAAACTAGTGGAAGAATACCATCATTGGGGAATGTCAGTCAACATCAATAAAACTCAATATCTGTATGTGAGAGGCGAAGGTACAAGCTTGGATCTTGAGGACGGACGGAAGATATCCCACTGTCAGGAATACGTATATTTTGTAACGTTCGCCGAGACCGGAACAGATACGAAAGAGATCGATAAACGTATTTTTCAGGCAAAGAAGATCATTGGTTGCCTTAATGGGATATTTTGGAGCAAAGAAATAGGAAAAAAAACAGAATTTAGAATATATGACACAATGGTAAAGAGCACCTTATTACACGGGACAGAAACATGGCAAATCACGAAAAGTATAGGTAGAGAGTAGAAGAGGTCGAAAAGGATGCGATAAGGAGATCTTTAAGTATTTCAAGGAAAGATCATATGATGTTCTAAAAATGCGTATTAGTCTTAAAGGCAGCATAACAGATGAAATAGAATCAAAACAACTTATATGGTATGGACATATACAACGCATGCCTGAAACAATATTGCCTAGAGAAATTCTAGAATGGCAACCCGCTGCAAGGAGGAAAAGAGGACGATACAAATACAAATGGCAGAAGACAGTGAATAAGTCCATGAGTGAAAGACACTTGAACATCGAAGATTGTAGAGCCAGAGAGAAGTGGCGATTAGGCGACAGACAACGTCGAAAGACGTTCTAAACCGACTGATATATAGATTCAATGAGGGCTTCACGCTGAATCCCATTTTTTAACAACTGAATGCTACTGGTTTCAATGTATCAATGTCAAAGGCAATAGTAATACTATTACACTCAATAATTTGCTGTACATGAATGACCTAAAACTAATAACAGGCAACAAAAACCATTTGTAAATTATGGTCAAACTGGTAGAACATTGCTCGAGAGACGTGGAGTTGAAATTCGGACATGACAAGAGTCGTACTATTAGCGTAGTGCGAGGAAGAATTCAAGTTGAACCGATCGCTCTATCCAATGGACAAGGGATAGAAACAGTGAAATCGGACAATATTTTCAGTTACCTAGAAATGAAACAAAACCGACGAATAAACCATCAAAGAATGAAGGAAACATTACAACTGAGTTCATTAGGAGAACCAAAAAAATCTAAAAATCAAACCTCAACAGCAAGAACATGACGAGAGCCATCAATATATATGCATGTTCAATTCTAACATACTCTTTCGGTATCATTCCATGAATTTAAACAGATATAGAAAACCTGCAACGCAAAATGAGAACCTTGATGACAAAAGCACACAAACACGATCCGACAAGAAGCATTGATAGGATGACACTGCCGAAGAATAAAGGAGGCAGAGGTTTGCTAGACATAAGGGAACTTGCCCATGTGCCAATGGAGAGCCTACGAACATACCTCAAAGACAAATCAGGTACGACAGAGGTCTATAAAATACCTTGTGAAGCTGACGAATCAACACCTTCACAACTACACAAGAAGCAATTGTCATACATCCACCAGACAATACTAAAAAAAACTGCAAAGATGGAGAGAAAAGCCCCTACATGGGTGTCCGTGAAGTTAGCACCCACTTTTTCGAAAATGAAGAATTTTTTTTTTGCGTTCGTTAGTAACTCGTTAGTAACTATTTGTAACACAGAAATTTTCGTTTGTACCTCAACGATACTGGTAGAAAACATCGCATTCCGCAAGGGTGCCAACTTCACGGGCACCCACTCTTTGATTTTTCTCGGAAAAAAATATTCAGTTAGGAAGTCCATCGTTAGTAACTATTTGTAACACAAAAATTTTCGTTTGTAACCTAACCTATAATGGAAAAATTACACCCCCAAAATGCGAAGTTGGCACCCACTTTTTCGAAAATGATGATTTTTACTTTTGCATTCGTTAGTAACTCGTTAGTAACTATTTGTACACAAAAATTTTCGTTTGTACCTCAAGAAAACTGGTAGAAAAAAATTGTTATCCACAAGAGTTTCAACTTCACGGACACCCACTTTTAGATTTTTCTCGGAAAAAAATATTCAGTTAAGAAGTCCATCGTTAGTAACTATTTATAACATAAAAATTTTCGTTTGTAACCTAACCTATGATGGAAATATGTCACCCCCAAAATGCGAAGTTAGCACCCACTTTTTCGAAAATGATGAATTTTTTTTTTGCATTCGTTAGTAACTCGTTAGTAACTATTTGTAACACAAAAATTTTCGTTTGTAACCTAACCTATGGTGAAAAAATGACACCCTCAAAATGCGAAGTTAGCACCCACTTTTTCGAAAATGATGAATTTTTTTTTGCATTCGTTAGTAACTCGTTAGTAACTATTTGTAACACCAAAATTTCCGTTTGTACCTCAAGAAAACTGGTAGAAAAAAATTGTTATCCACAAGAGTTCCAACTTCACGGACACCCACTTTTAGATTTTTCTCGGAAAAAAATATTCAGTTAAGAAGTCCATAGTTAGTAACTATTTATAACACAAAAATTTTCGTTTGTAACCTAACCTATGATGGAAAAATGACACCCCCAAAATGCGAAGTTAGCACTCACTTTTTCGAAAATGATGATTTTTTTTTGCATTCGTTAGTAAATCGTTAGTACATGTTTGTAACACCAAAATTTTCATTTGTAACCTAACCTATGAGAGAATCGCTCCAAGAGAGGTGCACTTTTGAGTTTCCGATATTGTATACTGAATAATGAAATAGATGAATTTCCCTATACGTGATAAATCTGTCACTGTTTTTTGTGAGGTAGATTTCATTAATGCAGTAGTCTCAAATGTATTATAAAATTATTTATTGAAATGAACTTCAGCATAGTTAATTCAAAATTTCATTTAAATACTATACAGTAGTAAGTGGATGTTAAGCTCTAATGTTTTTTCTACAATCTTTACTTTTTTGGCCATATCATCGTACAATTCTAGAGCTCCATCATTTCTTCGACAGATGGAAATGTAGTGTCCTAGACTTTGTCTGGTAAGAGACTTCTGGTAAGCAACCAAACCTCTTAATATCAACTGTTGTCCACCGCATTTCAAAGTCACAGGGAGTTTTTCAATATTAATATTTTCAGCTTCACTAGTGTCTATAAACAAATGAGTGCTGAATATAGTTTCCACTATCACCTTATTTGAACACATCTGGCATTTGAACTGTCCTTGCAGCGATCTCAGAAACGTAGACTCAAAGTTTTCATTGCTATAATCCGTGATTTGAATGGTTTTGTAAATCCTTGAAATCCTCTTTTCGTAAGAGCACTTCATGCATTTATGTATTTCTGTAAGACTATTCAATCCCTGTCCAGTTTTCTGCAGAGCAGATATTACATTATCTTGACAGTCTACTCTTAAAATTTTTCTATTGATCGCTAGTTTTTGTTGTTTGTAGATTTCATTAAGAAAAACAGCTCTTTCTTTACGAAACTGACTGCCTGCCCCTTTGGTAGCTACTGTACTGAGTAGGTTGAATATTTTCACATCTTCCTTATTCTCATTGATTTTTTGTTGAAAACCAATACTATCACAATAAGCTGATAAAATACATTGCAAAATTGTATCAAATGGACAAGTATTTCCTAGAAGAATGGAGACCCCATCAGATACTTTTGTTGTTGTCGTCTTATTGACAATATTCCCGTTTTTTATAAGTGGAAGCTCCATCCTTCTATGGTCTTCGAGAACTAAAATTTCTGGACAAGGCGCAGCGTAAAATGATGATCTTGTTTTTTTCTTTTTTGGGTTCCCTAGTCCTTTCCAGTTTTCTACGATAAGAGCTTCTTCTACGTCTTCCTCATCTATCTCAGCACCTTGGCATGAATCAGCAGATAATGCATAACTATCATCCTCATTAGGAGGGCTTTCAGCAGTAATACTTACAATATTAGTCTCGTATACATTTTTCTCAGCATCAGTGTTTTTGTTGTACAATTCAGCAGTTTGGGTATCGGAGTGTTCAGCAGATGGTCTTTCAGATCTCTCATTTGCCAATACTATCATAGACTCAATTTCTTTTATATGTCTGAGAACAAATTTATCCGCATTCAACGGTAAACAACCGTGAAAGGTTCGATTTTTCAGGTCATTAAAATAACTTTCTACTGGCGCTGAACTAGCAGTAGCTTCACATACGCCGAAATGATGGGTTAATATGGCTGACCACAAGGTATATGTCTTTAGGAGCTTTCTGAAAGAATTAGAGAATTCTAAAGAGTAATGGAAATTCTCCCGAACACTTGAAGACTCAGGCTCAATAACATTATCGATGAAAGACTCTTTTGCTCCATTGAAGATGTCCCGAATCCATGTTTCGACAAGAATATTTTTTTCCGAGAAAAATCTAAAAGTGGGTGTCCGTGAAGTTGGAACTCTTGTGGATAACAATTTTTTTCTACCAGTTTTCTTGAGGTACAAACGGAAATTTTGGTGTTACAAATAGTTACTAACGAGTTACTAACGAATGCAAAAAAAAATTCATCATTTTCGAAAAAGTGGGTGCTAACTTCGCATTTTGAGGGTGTCATTTTTTCACCATAGGTTAGGTTACAAACGAAAATTTTTGTGTTACAAATAGTTACTAACGAGTTACTAACGAATGCAAAAAAAAAATTCATCATTTTCGAAAAAGTGGGTGCTAACTTCGCATTTTGGGGGTGACATATTTCCATCATAGGTTAGGTTACAAACGAAAATTTTTATGTTATAAATAGTTACTAACGATGGACTTCTTAACTGAATATTTTTTTCCGAGAAAAATCTAAAAGTGGGTGTCCGTGAAGTTGAAACTCTTGTGGATAACAATTTTTTTCTACCAGTTTTCTTGAGGTACAAACGAAAATTTTTGTGTACAAATAGTTACTAACGAGTTACTAACGAATGCAAAAGTAAAAATCATCATTTTCGAAAAAGTGGGTGCCAACTTCGCATTTTGGGGGTGTAATTTTTCCATTATAGGTTAGGTTACAAACGAAAATTTTTGTGTTACAAATAGTTACTAACGATGGACTTCCTAACTGAATATTTTTTTCCGAGAAAAATCAAAGAGTGGGTGCCCGTGAAGTTGGCACCCTTGCGGAATGCGATGTTTTCTACCAGTACCGTTGAGGTACAAACGAAAATTTTTGTGTTACAAATAGTTACTAACGAGTTACTAACGAACGCAAAAAAAAAATTCTTCATTTTCGAAAAAGTGGGTGCTAACTTCACGGACACCCTACATGGGCGACATTTCAACGAGGTGAACCAGGATCATCTCCACATTGAAGCGTCGATCTATTGGCTCAAATCAGGTGCAATGTATCCAGAAAAGAGAGGTTTCTTTTCGCCATCCAAGATCAAGTGATCCCAACCAGAAATTACTGCAAGCATACCTATCATAAAATATCGGACTAATTTAATTCTGACGATCGATGCCAATATGGGTATCCAACAAATGAGACAATATCAACATATCACGGAAGGATGTCAAATGTTTGAAGGAAATTAATATAGACAGACACGATGCAGTAGGAAAGATACTACACCAAGAACTGGCAACTAAATTAGAACTAATTCATTCTGAAAAAGTGCCACAATACAAGTGCCAACCGAAAACCATCCTGGAAAAGGAACGGTATAAACTGTATTGCCATCGTACAGTTTTGAATAAAACTGTCCCTCACAAGAGACCAGATATACTACTTGTCTATGAACATCAAAAGACAGCAATTCTCATTACGTAGCAATACCAAATAACAACGATAGTGTCAAAAGGAGGTCGAAAAAATTTCAAAATATAGGGACCTATGTGACCTATATAAAAAATTTTTCAATTATCATCTCAACAACAGGAATAATACCCAAAAATCTCGAGAGAAATATCAAGCAACTAGGGCGACAGACAGGCTCAAGGATCGCGTGTAAGAGGACCAGAAGTTCGACAAGAATCAGGGGGACCACAAGGACCGGACACCGAATTCTATCCTACTGACATTTTAAATATCTGGGATTGGGTGGGGGTTCCACTTAGGGGAGAATGAAAGCCGACAGCGAGAGGGATTATTTTTCATTAATTATTTTACCAGAAACATTGAAAATAAGGAGATGCAACTTCACTTTACAAAGCTACAAAGGTTACAGGTTCACTGGTCAACAATTCAGTTGATTCAGGTGGGTATTTGCCGGCTAAACTAAAAAGTGGAGATTGAAGTGGATACCTATGAGAGATGTTCTATGGACGCCAGGTGGATTAAAATTTACAACCAATACCCTATAAGACTACCTTCAACATTATCAACCTACCAAATAATGTTGGATTAAAAAAAGGTCGAAACTCTTAACTGTTTATTCTCCCCGAAGCACCACACAATACAACATCTGTACACCTCTAATAATAAGATAATTTTACGAGCAAAACAATACTCCATACTAGTATGCTGGTAGGTACATGTAATCAATAATTCAATAATGTAATAAATAACTCAAGTACAAAAAAATACACATGTAATAGTGACCGCATGTAATCAACCAATATTTGGTCTAAAGAGGTGAGTTGAACAACTAGGAAGCAAAAACATAGTAGCAGCATCGCGTTAGCTCAGGCGCATGCGCAGATAGTTGTCTACTAAGGCAAGACGCGCACAGAAGTGATGTGTTGAATAAGAGGTGAGTGTAATGACAAAGCAATTTAGAAGTGGTTTAATGCGCCCTAAGATAACACGTGGCACGTGCATCACTTTACCAGTTGTGAAAATGGCTTCCTTTGTTCCTTGTTTTTGTAATATTGATAATAGTTGTAAATTAGAAGTATTGCTTTCAATTTGTAGATGAGTCATGAAAAAAACATTTCATGGAAAAATATAGAAAGTACCAATAAAAAATACGTAAACAAAAAAAGGTTTTCAAAATTCCCGCTGAAACACTCCATTCTGTCGAGGAATAATATCCTCCGAAAATTAGCAAAATCTTCATGGGGTGTTGATGCCAACACTCTTCGTACAGCAGCTTTGGCCTTGGTTTTTTCTGCTGCTGAATACTGTTGTTCTGTTTGGTTTAATAGTGCTCATGTTTATAAAATTGATGCACAGCTTGATGTTTCTATGAGAATTATTAGTGGGACTATTAGATCTACTCCTTTAGTTTGGTTACCGGTGCTATCACATATAGTTCCGCCTCATATTCGTAGACAGGTTGCAGTCAAGAAATCTTGGGATAAATTTCATTTCTATCCGAACTCATTTCCAATTTTATCCTATTTCCCAGATTCTAGAACTGCTAGATTGAAATCACGCAAACCTTTATGGACTAACACCTTCCTTGAATCCAATGAAAGCGACAAGGAAATTTGGCGTTCGGGATGGACTTCTTCTAACGTTTTCAACAAAAGTCTTATTGTTGATCCCTCAGAAAAAGTTCTAGGTTTCAATCTTCCTAGGATAATTTGGTGTATTTTGAATAGACTTAGAACTGGTCATGGTCGTTGTAATAGTACCCTCTTCAAATGGCGTTCTATTGATAGCCCACTATGTGAGTGTGGTGTAGAAGAGACCATTGACCACTT
Organism: Harmonia axyridis; assembly: GCF_914767665.1. NCBI lineage: Eukaryota > Metazoa > Arthropoda > Insecta > Coleoptera > Coccinellidae > Harmonia > Harmonia axyridis. Next base: position 24,671,669 of record NC_059505.1, on the reverse strand, counting down.
GGTGAATGATTGTCCGATTTATAAATTTCATGATGGTTTCCAAGCTATCCATTCAGTTTCAGATTCTTTTTTAGAATGGGTAGTTAACTTCAAATCGATATAATGAAAACTAATATTTAGTACTCCTTTCTGCTTCTTTTTTTTTTGTTTTAGGATCCAATTGGAAATTATAGAGTCGTCAACCGAAAAGAGAGGATAAAGAAAATTTTGTTTTGGTTGAAGAGGAAGTCCTTCAATATAAATTATGTCAGCTTATTCTGTAAACGTTTACACAAACCAGTCACTACACCGATACGGGGAGACAGAGTTTTTGCTGAGGTTTTTATCTGTTCTCTTGTATCATACGTTGAAATGTATGATGCCCCGTTACATTTCCTCTGCTAATACTGAGATTCATCGACACATATGCTTGATTGTTTGAAATTAATATTTTGTATTGCTCTTTCTCAAAAGAATATATATATATATATATTATGGTGACGTCCTGCATAAAAGAGTCACCGTCATAGACAAACTAACTAGTTTATCTATGGTCACCACGTGCTAACGTTCTGTCAAACGTAACTGATATCAGCTGATATTGACAGTCAAGTCAGTTCGATTATATCATCTGATGTTCTAAATCATAGATAAACTAGTTCTAGATAAGATTAGTTTGTCTATGTTCTGAACGTTTCAGTGCTATGACGTCAAATTGCCCTGATTGGCGTTCAGTCACGTGCTAGTCGATAAGCATTAACACAATTTAAATCAATTTTATTAAATTGAATTCGAGAAATAAGATAAATTTTATCATAAGACGCAACATCCCTATTCGCGTGGTTCATTATCATTTTATCGTTTTTTTATTTACTTTGATTTAAATTATTTATACGCATGCGTTACTCAATTTTTTATTTGGTCCGCACACATGGTAATAGTTTGTTTATTTCTTAGAAGTTACGTGTAACGTGCTAATCATAGCGGGTTTCTTAGGCTGCATAAATGCATACAAAAACACTATTTCCCTATACAAATTTTAAGGAAGACTGAAATTTTCCCTCCAAACGATTTCAGAACCCTATTTATTCTCGGAAATAATTCAGCGAAATTATGCTCTATGAAATTATGCAAATTGTTTCATTTCATGAAGTGGAAAAAGCAGCCCATTATAAATTAAATAAGTCTCAATATATACTCATGCAAATCTGGAACATCGTTCACTAGTTCATTTCTTTCATGGTAGAATAACGAGAATGAATTGTATATTTACCTATGTAATTGGAATGTTGAACGCTATGTTAAAAAGATTTCACTCTTTTTTTCTTGAGTACATATTATACAGATACCTATCTATTATAGGATAAATTAAGTTTTTTTTTAGAGGATATTTGATGAAAAAATTAATTGAACAGATCCTACATATATTTTGATCTCGAAGAGGAGGATCTTGAAGGGAAGATTTTCGGTTAAGTAGTTAGATTTCGAATCGGATTGAATCGTGGCATCAGTTGGTGTTTCCCAGCAGTAAATATTTGGATCAATTTCATTTACAATTTTCATGAATAGCATTTGCTCTCCCAAATACTACTTAATATTGATGAATGCAAGTTTTTCCGTCGAATTTACTCTAGTGAGTATTGCAGAGATCTCCAGGGTGATATAGATTATCTGAATCGTTGGTATAATCAAAACTTGCTTTCTCTCAACATGAAGAATTGTACCCATGTCTCGCATTAGAATGCGACACTACAATTTTCATATAAGGTAGATCACCACGTCCCCAATAGGGTTGTTACATATAGATACTATCTGTATCTAATTTTAATTTCATATCAGAAGGTGTATTCGGTATAAACTTTTTCATTGATAAGTTATTTTCAGCTCATGCCTGCCTTCATTTCATTTAGGTACTTCATTTTGCATTATATTTTTAAATATTGAGCGTATTATTTTTAGGTTTCATTCTTTATATACTAACTTTTCCATTTTGTAATCAGCTTCGATTATCACATGGTGAAATTATTGAGCAAATAGAAATGAATGAATAATATAAGTTCCTCTTCAATTACAGTTATTGTAAATGAAATTTCATCTTCTTATTAACTTCAGGGAAAGAATAATAATAATAATTATATCTTGGCTTGTTCAAGCCTGGCGCCCAAAAAATCAAAATATAGTCAAATCGTCAATATTTGCAGTCAACCCCAACTCCACCAGTCAATCTGAGCTCACAACATGCTAAAGTGTTCCCCCTTATCAAGGGAGGTTGGCATCCAACGGGGGCCTTGATGAATTTGACTTCTGTCTTTGCCTTTTCATTTCTCTTACCTATCGTTGCTAACTTTTGCCTAATTGTTTATATTTGAAACAATATAAATCATTATTACCTCTTACTTATATGATCTTTATTATTAACTTTTACATATATTATATATTACTATTATCGTATATTCCTTTAAAGGTTTTATTGAAAATGAACGAATTAACTTATGAAATCAAAATTAGGGGCATCGAACCAACCGGTGACGTAGATGCTGAGAGGAAGATATTGAGAGGTCTTTTGAACCAGGAAAGTGCAAATCGCAGTTTACATTGTGATATTTCTAATTCCTATTCCCATTCCCAAGATGTTATCGAAATGAGAGAAACACTTGAGGATTTTAGAATAGAATAGAATAGAATAGAGTTTATTCAAATATTACATTGATTGTTTAAACTCTAGGAAAAACTGTGAGTTATTTATAATAGCTGTTTACAGTTGTTTAAAATAAATTTCTCTCTAACTAAAACAAATTTATAAAATACTAAAATAAAAATCTTGTTCTGTCCCAGCTTCCTCTCCTCGTCACGCCGTTGTATATATTTCGTCTTCATCGGGTTCACAGTCACGTTCGGGAATATCTGTCACAATCGGGATATTTTCATTTTTCTTAATTCATATTTAATTTTTTTTATTATTATAGTTATTCTTTATGTTGAATTTATTATTCTATGTATCATGGATCTATCTTCTGAAGTCACCCAGTTCTTTATTTCCTTCTTGAATTTCTTTATGTTTCTTAGTTCTCTTATTTCCGTAGGCACGTTTGGGTACAATCTAGAAGCTAGGTATGTGCAACTTCTCTGTCCTCTTCTTTTTTCTGCCCTCTGTCTTTTATAGTTGACGTTTCTTTTTCTGGTCAGGTAGTTGTGTTCTTTGATGACTAATTTTATCTTCTTCTGTTTGATATTTATTATAATTTTATTGGCATAGATTTGCCTTATATCCAATGCTTTTGATAATTCGTAGATCTGTCTACTAGGGAATGTGAACTTCTTTCCATATATTATTTTTAAAATATGTTTTTGCAAGACATCTATGCTTCTTTTATGACAATCCAAGACACCTCCCCATCCTATGATTCCATATGAGAGCTGTGATTGTACTAGTGCATCATAAAGTATTTGGAGATGTCTTGTGGATTGGATATCTTTTCGTATTAATCTGAATATGTATGCAATTCCTCTTAGCTTTCTAGTCGAATAATGCATATGTTGATCCCACTTCAAATGTTGGTCTATATAAACACCCAGATATTTCGTTGCATTAGTATTCACTATTTCCAATCTATCATCGACTCGAAGGATGCTCAAATTTGGAAGTCCAACTTTTTTAGCTGAAAAGGTTAGATATTGGGTCTTCTGTTGGTTTAAGGTGAGTTTACTTTGTTCGAACCATTTCTTTAGCATCCTCAAATCTTTTATTGCTTTCTGTTTCAGATTTTCCCAAGATGTATCTTCGTACACTACAATCATATCGTCGGCAAAACTTATAATTTCTCCAGCAGATTTTTGTTGAAATATATCATTTAGATAAATCAGGAAAAAGAGAGGCCCGAGTACTGTTCCTTGCGGAACCCCATATTTAGGTATCTTTGTTCTACTAAATTTCCCTTTTATTTTTGTAATCTGTTTTCTGCCTGAAATAAAACTGCGGAATAAGGTGTTTATTTTTCCTGTAAAGCCATGATTTGAGAGTTTTTCTAATAATTTTTGATGGTTAACAGTATCGTAAAGCCTTCGCCAGATCTTTCACAACAGCTAGATTTGGAGTATTTTTATCTATGTTTTCATATAATCTTTGAGTCACTAATTTTATAGCACCTTCTGTTGAAATGCCCTGGTGAAACCCAAATTGACCGTTGGAAAGTATATTGTACTCATTCATAAAAGCAACCATTCGAACTTTAATTAACTTTTCAAATATTTTAGCTACATTGGATATAAGAGTAACTGGTCTGTAATTGTTAACTTGTGTTTTATCTCCGCCTTTGTGTAATGGTTTTATTATCCCTATTTTCAAAATGTCAGGAAAACACGCTTTATCAAAACAATTGTAAACCAAATAGGCGATAGGTTCTGATATCTCATGTTTCACTTGTTTCAAAACTTCCGAGCGAATTCCATCATGTCCAGTAGATTTTCTGGATTTGAGGCTACTTATAACTTTTTCTATTTCTTCTGAATCTGTGGGAAATAAAAAAAAAGATTCTTGCAAATGAATTTTTTCTTCTTTGAATTCTGCTGGTTCCGTTATTTCGTTGGCGTATCTCTCTCTAATACCGCTAAAATAGTCATTAAATATATCGCTTATTTCTTGTTCATCTTCAACTACCCTATTTTCTTTTGTCCTTATGCATGTAATTTGTGTTTCCTTTTTCGAGGAATTTTGCACGTACCTCCACAAGGCTATAGTTTCGTTCTGGTTATCCTCGACACATTTCTCGAAATATTCCTGCTTAGCTCTCAATATTGTTTTACGTAATTGTTTTCTCATTTCCGAATATTTTTTTTTAAGCTCTCCATTATTAGGATTCTTTTTGAGTTTGGCATACATATTTTGTTTTTCATTTATTGTTTTTTATATTTTCGGCGTAATCCTATCTTTTTTAATCTTCTCTTTATCTTCAATTTCATATAAATTCTGCCAATCTTCCCGACTTAGTGCATTCTTCAATTTAAGGTAATTTGTGTATTTTTTTTCGTTCTTTAATATAATATTTTTCCTTTTCATTTTCAGATCTACACTCAACAATATTGGATAATGATCCGTTATCAAATTATGAAGAACAATACCTTTGATGTCCGATTCTCCCTGTTGAAAATCCTTCACGAAAAAATGATCAAGACACGATTCACTTTCAGGTCGTGTATATTTATTTATATACGATGTGAAGCCAAAGAAGTTCAATATATTTTTGTACTCTTCTACTCTATGTTCATTCTCCAATAAATCAATATTTATATCTCCTGTGATAATGTGTTTTTTACAATGTTTTTTATATTCAACTATGTAGTGGCAAAGAGGACAGGGGAAATAAAAATCCTTAATGAGATGCCGACGTTTCGACCTTTATTTCTGGTCTCTTTCAAGGCTGGAAACAGAACGACATTGAAAATATGGGGCGTAACATATAACATAAGGATTTTTATTTCCTCTGTCCTCTTTTCCACTACATAGTTGAATATTTAAAAAGTCAGGACACGAATACCAGTGATGAATGTTTTTTATCTTCTAAGTGAAGCGCTAATTTTTCATTGAAATCAGTGATTACATATTTGGGTGACTTATATATTGCAGTTAATCTAATTCTTTCTTTGTTGTTCTGAATATTCGAATCTATAGCTATTATTTCCCCCAGTTGTATGTTCTCATGTTCAAAATTTATATTTTCCCTCACATAAACGATTGTACCATCATTTCCATTGTATCTACCTTCATTATAGACATGCCGGTATCCATTTAATTTAAATAGATTTATGTCATCTACCACTAATGTTTCCGTCAGTATGATGATATCGAATGATATAGTTATCCCTTCTAGGTATACTTGAAACTCTTCAAAATTCATTTGAATACTTCTTATATTCATCTGTAGTATATTAAACATTTCATTAATGTTCAATTTATTTACTTCATCAACTTTCTCGACGACGATAGTATTATAGTCGTCATTTCGATATTGCCTTATGAAAGGGTCCATTTTGATATCACAAATTCATCCGAATTTCAAAATTCAATTAGTCGTCCCAAAAAAAAAAATGAAGTACAACAATTATATCAATTTTTTTTAATTTTTTTCTTATTTCAATGTTTTTTATTTCAGTTTCTTGTTATTAAATATTTTTTTTGCTCAAGTTTTTTATTTGTTTTTTTTTATTTGATTTTTTTATAATTATTATATGTTTTATTTCGTAATATTTACTCACTTTTTTGGTCTGGCTAGTTTTTTCTCTCTGATGTGGACTTGTGTCTAAGAGTCATCCCCACAATCTTTTCTGGTTGAGACCTATTTTTCTTGAAAAATCCTTTTTCATGTGTGGGTGGGTAATCGAGGGGTATTGTGGAATTTCCTAGCTTCATTAATTTCTTCTTTTGATGTTATTTCTCTTGGTACTTCTTTCAACGTTGAAGTTGTCGGAATCTTTTCTCTCACATAATCACTTTCCGAATTTATACTCAGTGTATTTGGAGCACTCCACTTTTGTTTCGTTCGAGTCCGAATCTCTCTAATTCCTCCAAAGTGTATGCTTCTTCCCCAATTATTAGTTTATTTCCTTTTAAAAATGATCTCTCTGCATATTTTGTTCTAGCCTCTCGTAAAAAAGTCTTTAGCTTCTGTAGGTCCTGTCGTTGCCTCAGAGTTAGATAATTCGCAATAGCCACTCCTGTACCCTTAAGTTTTTTAATCCTTTCAAAAATTATTTTCTTACTTTGATAAGAGATAAATTCTATCTTAATTGGGCTATTGTCTTCTTTTCCTAATGTGTAATAATCATTTATCTCCTCCGGTTCGATCTGCACATCCAATATTCGATTTATTTCACTGCAAAGGTAGTCTGCTTTCAATGGACCACCTTTATTCAAGCCAAATATGACAATATTATTTTTGTTGCAAAACTGTTCGGTTCTTTCAAGTCTTTCTTTCAAAATTTCTTTCTCCTTTTCTAAAGTCTCGTTTTTATTCTTTAGTTCTTGAATTTACAACCGCAGTCTTACTTCTGTTGCCGAAATTTTTTACTTCGTCCTTTGAGTTCTTTATTTCGTGCAGTGGATCTGTTAATGTAATATTTTCTTCTCCGTTATTTTGTGGCATCATCAATCTAGTATGTGAGCGTATGGTACTCTTTATTTATTCTTGAATTTACTTCCTTGGTTATCGTATCAATGTGTGCCTGGATCTTATCACACATATGTGGTTAATAAATGTTTGTTTTCCTTTCTTCAACCAATTTTCACCTTTGTATGTGAAAAATTGCCAGAATCTGAATCTTTTAATGGCTTTGATTGTCCCCACTAAATGAAGAATTTTTTTATCTACGTTTCTATATTAGTTTCATAATTTTCACTCAACATAAACACTTGAAAAGTATCAATGAACCTGAGCCCGAGTTTAACACCTTGCGGCACGAGAGAGAGACGATATTGTTTGAAAAGGAATGTTTCTGATTTTGGTGGTTCTGAGATTGATTTGCTCTATAACCGAATTTCTTCTGGTTTGGTTCTTCTTTCGAATCGATTACCTAGGTAAACATTACAGGGTGAGGACGAGGATGCAGTTAGAGGAGATATCCAATTCAGCTTGTTGAAATTGAAAGCAGATATCGATTTGAAGATTCATCGGCTTGAAACTTCTACTTCTACCCCTACGAGAAGTTCCTTGTCTAATGATTCTGCAGCCTCTTTTTAGGTTGGATATGTAGGTCCTCATGAGTGGAAAATACTTTCAACAGGTGCAAATCATACAGAATCGGTAAATTCTTTCTTGGAGAAAATTGATCTTCTGAGAGAAGCGCGAGGTGTCTCTAAACGGAAGCTTCTTTAGTCGGTCTGTGATCCCTTCAAGGATTCAGTTTGGACATGATTCGTTATTAATGAAACTAAATTTCAGACTAGGGACCAGATGGGAGTTAGCGGAAAAAGGATTCTCTTCGTTATTTCTATGAGGGAGATTTGGAGCAGGCAAAAAATTCACAAACGCAGGGAAATTATGAGAGGGTACCTCTTTTCATTTCGTCGATGTTGAGATTGTTTGATTGGTTGACAACGAAGCCGGACTAGGACACGCGTGTTAGAAATTAGACGGAATTTGTTTCCTTTTTATAGCAGGCCTAGCCTTACATAGTCCAAAAAAAGTTGCGGAGATTTCAGAGCTCTGTAAAATGTTAAAAGAGTCACGTTTATGGACTGATAGATAGATACCAAGTACCAGCTAGCACGGATGCTCAAATGTTGGAGCCGGACCTCAGTTTACCTTTCAATAAAACCGCACATTCACGTCCCTCATCTTCTCGACGATCGGTGGAAATTTTATTTCAGTTAATGTTTCTACAGTTTATGGGTTACGATGCTGGAATTGTGATTCTGTAGGCCACACATATCCTAATCATTCTAGATCCCGTTTAATTTTTTTTCGGTTGTGGTTCGAAAAATACCATTAAATCAAAATTCTCTAATTGTACTTGAAAAAACGGATATGTAGTTGGTAAGAGCGTCAACCTCGTCTCAAAACAAATTACCGCAAAATCTGTAAATCATCCTTTAGAAAAGCGGGTGTCCAATCCATCAGAACCAACCAAATCAGAGGAAATAAATACAACAGTACTACCTTCCCCTTCTGAATGGCAAGAATGGTTGACATTTCTGAGGTCTTCTTCCCGAGTAAATATAAGTCCTGTTTTTGTACATAAGCCTAATCATAATCGTCCCTAACTTAATATTGAAATATATAGTCAAAATATTTTGGCGCTTGTAGATACAAGCAGCAACTCATCTATACTTTGGACTGCAGGTCTAAAGGAAGCATAATATTCCCATAAAATACGACTCCACTATTAACGTAATCACCATTGATGGCAACCAACATTATTTCTTGGGGTATATTCTGATTCCTATATCTCTGAATGGAGTTTCTAAAGAGATGAAAATTTTAATTTTTCCTTCTCTAAAGTATCTTATTCTTTGAATTCTACTTATGCGGTGAATTTTATTGAGGCTTTCCTAAGTTGACTCTGTGTTAGCAAAAACTTCAAGATATTATAACTTGTTTCGAATCAATAGCTGCTAAAGATCGAATTGGTCATACTCAACAGATAACCCATCAAACGACACTGGGGCCGCTAAACCCATTGTTCAACGTCAATATACCTTGTCCTCAGATCTTCTTTTTGTTTAAGGTCCGGAATTTACATTCCCTTCGCCTCTAATTTCATTTCTCCTATTTTCTGCTGTTGTCTGATCGGGAGGCTTTCCTCCCTACTTCATGTCACTTTTTTCTTCTATTCAGTTCTTTGAAATTAGCTAATTTGTCTTTTTGATATACTAAAATGTGCGGAAGTCTATCGTGATCAAACTGCAAGATATCCAAATGGTTTGTTGAAGGAACGACAATAGTCCAATCAGTAAGATTCGATATGATTTTACGTATGAACAAAATATGCACGATATTATTATTAGCTTCAATCTTGATGAGGGATATGAGTCTGGGTTACTTCGAAATTTCTCCAACATCGACTTATTCCATAGATTCGGCTGGAAAGTAGAAACATCTATAACAGAATCTTCAGCTATTCAACGTGACAATGCATCATCTACTAATTTAGAAATCTTCTTCGATGTTTTATCGTAAAGTCAAATTAAGCTAGTTTCACAACACACCTAGTTAGGCAATCTGAGGGATTTGCGATATTTTGTAAATAATAATAATAATAATTTTATTTAATCCTTTAAGACACTACATGGTGTATAGGACAGGTCACAATAAGAAAACTAAACAACTAAGGAGTCACATAAATACTCATTTACAGAATAGAAACTTTTTTTTAAGAGGAGGTTGAGGGTTGATTTCTTTTTTGAACAAGAGGTTATGAGGCATAATCAGTTTCAACAGTAAATTTTTTACCCTCCATATAACTCCTGAATTTTTCGATACCAAAAGTAACTACTAAAAATTATTTCTCAGTAACTGTTTATTACCCTTACGTAATCATGACGTACGGCATAGAAACTCGAGCAGACAACAAGAGGACAAAAACCATCCTAAGAACGACAGAAATGAAGATACTGAGAACCATATCTGGATACACGCTGAGAGATAGGAAGAGGAACACAGCCATCCGAGAGGAATGCCAGACTCAGGACATAGCTAAATGGGGAAGAAAACGACGACGATATTGGAACGACCACGTCAGCAGAATGGACGCAGGCAGAATTGCTAGGATAGCCCGAGACGGAATCCCAGGTACCAGAAGACCAGTCGGCAGACCCCCTAAGCGCTGGAAAGACTCCTGGATATCTACCTCTACCGAGGACTAAAGTGGAATATACAAGCCCTAGGCTTAAATTAAGAAGAAGAAGAAGAAGAAGAAGAACTGTTTATTAACGCTGGCAAGTGGTTAACGCTTCAGTAGCATATGCGACCGGATGTTCAATACCATCACATTCCTGACACAAAACTGCGCCTATACCTATATTACAAGCATCACATTGTATGATAAATCATGAGACTTTTGATCTTGGTAATAGTCGCAGGAGTTGGATGGCAGAGACCTCTTCTGGAGATTCGTCCTCAAATCATTCACAACAAAATCTAGATGCACTAAAGATGCAGCATACAAATGTATGAAGTGCGGAGAAGGACACGTGACAGCGGAGTGCCCCAAACCGATCACAACACAGCCGAAATGTGCGAATTGTGGAGGAGACCATCTTTGGACATTTATCAAATGCACAAAAAATCCTAACAACCCTAATAATCAAAAACCCAAATATAAAGATGCTCCACTACCTAAAGAAAATGCGTGGACCAAAATAATGGAAAACGGAAAAAGTATGGATGCCAAAAAGGAAGAAGCTGAAAAGGATGAAGCTAGAAAGGATGGAGCAAAAATCCCAGAAAGCAAAGAGGAAAAGCAACCTAAAGAAGGGAAAAAATCTATTAAAAATGATGACAATCTAGCAGCCATTCTAGGAAGAAAGACTCTACAACGACGTAACACGTTTTGTTTGAATTATTTCTTTGAATTTTGCCCAATTAATTGATTTTCGGTCCGTGGGTAGCCTGTCTGTCTGATTTCTAATATCAAAATCACCGGGCTGTGGTCCGATGAGAGATCCATCTTGGTTTCTATTTCATAATTCGCTAATACATTTTTCATTAATGCTATGTCCAGTACGTCCATCGTACCTGTGGTTTCGTGGATATGAGTAGGATCTTCATCCTTTTCAGCTTCTTCCTTTTTGGCATCCATACTTTTTCTGTTTTCCATTATTTTGGTCCACGCATTTTCTTTAGGTAGTGGAGTATCTTTATATGTAAGGAGACTGTTGTATGTTATCAAGTTACATTGTATGTCAAAGTGACAGAAATAATTAAAACTGAATTTTGTATTAGAGAGGATTTGAATGTTGCATTGAATTGATTGAATAATTAACTTTGAATGTTGTTTCTTTTATTTCAGGTATGTTTTATAATTAATTAAATTGTGTTACTACTTGTTGTATTTTCCATGATAAAAAAATAAACTTTCATTTCAGAGAAACACTTCAATTGATTATTCAGTGACAGTTGTTTTTTTTGGGATATAACATTATAAAAAAACATTCTTGTTGATATCACAAACATGGACAAGCTACGGTTTGATTTTAAGATATGTGTAGAAGATTCCAAAACTAATGTGCTTTGCATAACTTCTATTGGAACTACTATGCAATTCCCGATATATATCAAAGAGCTAGTTTACATACACAAGTAATAAAAACTTCAGCTTATACTGAAGTTAAAAATTCAATTTCAAAGAGAAACCAGATTAGAAGGGTATGGATTAATTTAAACGAGGATTTGGCTGCTACCTATCTGGATGAAGGTGGTAATCTTCAGTTTGAAGATGTCTTCTTAGAAGAAGAGCTTGAAGATCAGCTGAATGTCTCTGTGAATGCCTCTGACCAGCCACTGATTGAAGCGTTGGAAAAATTACTTGAAAAGAGTGGAGGTCAAACTTCACTTAGAAACATAGGCGGAATAGCAGATAAATTCACCATCGAAAAATTTGATGGGAGAACTTCGAGCGCAGATCAATGGATTACTGGATTCGAGAAAGAATGCGAGCGATTTCAGATATCTGTGGATGAAAACAAAATTGAGATCCTGAAATCATTTATGGATAAAGGTGCTATGGGTTTTTGATTATTAGGGTTGTTAGGATTTTTTGTGCATTTGATAAATGTCGAAAGATGGTCTCCTCCACAATTCGCACATTTCGGCTGTGTTGTGATCGGTTTGGGGCACTCCGCTGTCACGTGTCCTTCTCCGCACTTCTTACATTTGTATGCTGCATGGCAAAATCTCTGTGAATGTCCGTATAACTGGCATCGGTAACATTGGATGACTTCCGACCTTACCCTGAGACTTTCTACTTGGATTGAAATTCCACAGCACTCTTTTAACTTCGAGAATATTCCCTTGTATGCCTTGTCGATTTCGACAAGCACTAGGGGGATGGGATGTCCTTTCTTTCCTTTCATCCTCGTTATTTTTGTAACAGGATAACCCTGATTAGCTAGGTCAGTCTGTATTTCTTCGTCGGTGGATTCTGACAGTACTCCACGGAGAACAACTTTTAATTTCTTTTCACTTTTCAATCCGAACGCGTGAAATTCTTCATCCCCTCCTTTTAATATCTTGTATAGTGCCCTGTAGTCATCTTCGCTTTTGGGTTCGATTTGAACATCTTGCGCTACTAATTTCACTTTTTTACACTTCACTTGCTGCTTCTGGATCTCCTTGTTCACTTTATTCCTTCGTATTTCATTTCTTAAAATCAACAGCGCGATTCTTTCGCTTTTCATATTTTTTATTGATTTCCCGTTTTCCTTATGTTTTTGTATCTTGCCTGTGTGACATTTTCTTTGTTTGTCTTCTCTTCTGTGTCCAGCTTCTTTTCTTCCTTAGTAATTTTTGATTCTTCGTCAATTTCCATTTCATCCTCGCTCAGTAATTCGAACGAGTTCGATGTTTTCATAGCTTCTATCTTCTGTTCTTGGGGGGGCTTTGGGGTCGTCTTCTTAGATTTTTTGTAGACTGGTCCGCCTAGTGCTTCCTCGATTTCGTTTCCATTTTTCTTCCATTATTTTCTTCTTTCCTCCCACGTCTGTGCAATTGTTCGCAGATATCTTCAATGTCCACCTTATTCTTGAGCAAATAATTGCCCAAGGCCACAAAATCTTGTATGGTTTTATCAATTTCGGTTAACTCGAACAAATCAATAACTCACTACAGTACTGAAAAGTACTGAAAAACTTCTTGAGCCGTAACGGAACACAAGATTCACTATACATCTCAATTACCACGTGTTCTCTTCCACTCTCGTTTTGCGCACCTGCGCAACCTTCACTCTACAGCGTTTCTCTGTTGATACCTTGTCCCCAACAATGCAGAATCATATGAATGAGGAAATTGACGGAATGTTGAAACTGAAAATTGTACAACCTTCTCCTCCTCCTGGTGAAGCCCCCTTTGGTTAGTTCCCAAACGCTCTGGAAAATATTCGGTTTGTTTCGATTGCAGAGAGTTGAATGAGTTACTGATGATACTTATCCTATGCTTTCTATTGATTCGATATTGAACGAATTGAGAGACGCCAAATATCTCTCTTCCATTGATTTGGCAAGGCTTTCTTTAAGATTCCTCTGGATAAATCTTCTCAGGCTAAAACGACTTTTGCGGTTCAAGGAAAGGGACTCTTTGATTTTATTGTTAATCCATTCGGAATGAAAAACAGTCCAAAAAGTATGGTACGTCTGATGAACAAGGTAATTGAACCTGATCTTTCACCTTATTGTTTTGTTTATCTAGACGACATTGTTTTAGCGACCCCAACTTTCGACCATCACATGAAGGTTTTTAGAGAGGTACTTGATAGGCTCAAGGATACAGGTGTAAGTGTTAATTTAGATATATGTGGATTTTGCCGCTCATCTTTAGTGCATCTAGGTCTTGTTGTGAATGAGCAGGATTTGAGGACGAATCCAGAAAAGGTCGCTGCCATCCAACTCCTACGACTATTACCAAGATCAAAAGTCTCATCATTTATCATACAATGTGATGGTATTGAACATCCAGTCGAATATGCTACTGAAGCGTTAACCACTTGCCAGTGTTAATAAACAGTTACTGATAAAGAATTTTCAGCAGTTACTTTTGGTATCGAAAAATTCAGGAGTTATACGGAGGGTACAAAAGTTACTGTTGAAACTGATTATGCCTCATAATATATTTACAAAATATCGCAAATCCCTAAGATGGCCTAACTAGGCGTGTTGTGAAACTAGCTCAATTTGACTTTACCATAAAGCATCGCAGAGGATTTCTAAATTAGTAGCAGATGCATTGTCACGTTGAATAGCTGAAGTTTATAGATGTTTCTACTTTCCAGCCGAATCCATCGAATAAGTCAATGTTGGAGAAAATTCGAAGTAACCCAGAGTCATATCCCTCATCAAGATTGAAGCTAATAATAATATCGTGCATATTTTGTTCATAGGTAAAATCTTATCGAATCTTACTGATTGGACTATTGTCGTTCCTTCAACTAACCGTTTGGATATCTTGCAGTTTGATCACGATAGACTTCCGCACATTTTAGTATATCAAAAACACAAACTTTCTATTTCCTGGAATTCTTGCTTATTCAGAATATGGCTCTGGCCAAAAGAGTGCCTAAACTTGATATTACTGGTTATTCTTAAGCCTTCCTCAATTTTGGGAGGAATGTACCGGTGACTGGCGACTGCTATGGAAAAATATCGGCAAACTATTGTAACTCTCCTTCTATTTCAGAGAATTCGTCATGTGTTGATATTCGGATGTTGATGTTCAGGAGCTTCCAGAATTGTCAACCAAAGTTCGTAGGAAACTGCGTCAAGCTTTTGAAAGGAAGGCTGCTCAATATAATTTGCGAGAGCGAGATGTCAAGTTTCATGTTGGTGATAGAGTCTTGGAAAAGGAATGTTAATTTATCTCCAGCAGTAAATAATTAGTTCAACAAATTGGGACCAGAATATGTACCTTGCATTATTAATGGGGTGTTTTGAAATCTGATGTATGAAGTCATGATATGGAGGGTCGAGATTTGAGACGTTGGCCTAAAGGACCTTAAACCTGCATTTATCTCATTCCAGTGAGGGTGAATAGTTAAGTGTAGATTCTGATAGTCCTTAAATTAGTTTGTTTGTCCTTTCCCTTCAATGAGAGGTAAACTTTTACCTTCGATTTTGACAGTTGCGGTTATCACTATATGGTTAACCCAATTTGCCTTTATATCGATTTTATCTATTTATATTTTACTTTCGTTAAATAAAAGTGTTCAAGGTACCTATTATTGAATTTTGCGATAAAAATGTTGTTGAGATTACTTTCCTAGGTTTTCTTATGATATACAAATTGACTGAATGAAAAAAAAAATTTTAATTTTTTTTCCAGGTTAGGGTTGTGTGTAACGATCGATACATCCCATTCCAAGAGTGATACGCTACTGCAAATTTTACGCTTAGGGTAACCTGCTTGCGAATCGATCAAAATCGATTGATTTCGCTAAATGCGCGGATATATTCCCAGATGAGAAAGGTCGAAGTGTGGCCATTTTTGAATTGATTAGGTTTTCAAACGTACTCGAGTGAGCATAGGCAGTGTTCATATTTCCTGGCTTCCAAATAGTTCTCAATTTTATTTTATCTTATCGTCGGCATGTTTTATAAAATTTTTTCGATATTTGAGTTTATACTATTAAAAATTCTGTTTATGTTTCATTCTTTCATTTTACTTTCATGATTCATATGAAGAAGTGTTTTCATTTGTTTTCTTCAATATTTCTTGACACACTGTCAACGTATCTTATGTTCGATAATAATGGTTTAACATATGTATATTGATATATGAAATTAATATCACGGCTTGTAGACAATTTTTCAATTTTGGAAAAAGTATCTCCTCAAGCGGGACTCGAACCCACAACCTCCGAATCATTAGTCCGATACTCTAACCAATCGAGCCACCGAGGAAGTTGCAATTCCACCGCATACGAAGAACCCTGTTAGTAGTATGTAATACTACAAAGTTAATGTTAGTGAGAACCTGTGTGATCATCACGACTCTATTAATCTTTCCTCCCGCGTCGTCGACATATTTATAGCGATTTCAGCTTGATTCAGCTTTCTGAATCCTCCGACCAACAGAACAAATAGAGCCAAGGATAAATACGCGCGTTCGAGTCCCGCTCGATGTACATTTTTCGGAATTGAAAAATTATCTGCAAGCAATGATATTATTTTCGTATCTCATGTTGTTTTTTCTGCACTAGCCAGGAAATTTCAATTCCTGTTTGTGGTCAGGTGGAATATCACAAATGTTCAATTTATTTTTCTTGATTGATTTATCATTGAATCATTCAAATTTGTCTTCAACATCTGATAATTTTTTTTTAAATCATTAATTTCAATCATTGAATCTTATAATTTTTTCTTTATTTCTCTTTAAATTTTTTTAACCCTCGAACAATTTTTTCGGTTTTTTATTTTTCTTTCGGATAGACCTCATGAATTTAAACAAAATTTTAGCCATATACTGTTTCTTCATAATCTGTGGTAGAACGAAGAATTGTAACAGTATTTTTAAGAATAGCCTCACCAGTAAAGTTTTGCCTTATTCAAATCAAAAATTAGCACGAGATCAGACTCTATTTTGGATCATTCTTCTGATAGAGTCGCTAAACGGTTCCTCATCCTTGATTATTCCTCACCGACAACGAGACCAAACCCTCTCTTGGATCATTTTTGATGAAGCTGCTGAACAGTTGGCCATTGTGGATTATTTTCCTGGTACAAATAAGGGTCGTACTATGAATACCAAAGGTGTCTACCAAAATTCGCATTAGATGAAGAGACCACAGTAATCAGATTAAAATCAGTAGAATCTCCTATTAAAATTCTGTCCTAGTTTTGTTGAATTTAATTTCAACTTTTATATAATTTTATTTTTGTAATATTTTGAGGAAGAAATATATTTGTTAATTTGGATATTGATGTCAAACTTAATCATGATAAGTCATGATTGAGTTGTTATATTTGATTTACTTTATTTATGAAATATCAACATTTGTATCGATTCAGGTTTGTTAGAGTTATTAATTGTTAATTATTGTAAATACTTCTTCCGTTTCAGTTATAAAAACTACATCGATACTTGTTTGTTTGAATCTGCATATCATCTTCAAAGATAGCCCCACATTGTAAGTCTCTGAATTCGAGACTTATAAATCGAAACAAATGTCGATATTTCATAAATAAATTAAATCAAATATGACAACTCAATCATGACTTATCATGATTAAGTTTGACATCAATATTCAAAGTTACATATTGTTAAAATTTCATCTCATTATTTCAGGCAAAAAAAATTATCAATTCTATTGAATTCATCTGTGATTGAAGAAAAAATAGTGAAATATTTTCAATTCATTAGATTCACCATTAATAATCAAGTTGAGTAATGAAATAATTTATATTATTCAGCGTAAAAAAATTGTCAATTCTATTGAATTCATCTGTGATTGAAGAAAAAATAGTGAAATATTTTCAATATATTAGATTCACCAATAATAATCAAGTTGGGTATTGAAATTATTTATATTATTCAGCGTAAAATATGAACAAAAATGATGTGGCGTTCACATTTCATCAGTTCTATCCTGATATCTCTTGCAAGTTGGTAGATTAGAAGGGTCCAGATCAGGTTGTTTCGATGCCGTAAAGGTACTTGGAGAGAAACACCATTAATTTTCGGACTAACAGTAAAAAGAGGGTAATCTGGACCAGCAAAATTCCTTTCGTTCAGCAGTATTTGAACCCGAGTTTCCGATCCTTCGCCACTATGACACGGCGTGTAATTTATCTTTTGCACCCTCGTTGTTGATTTCAATAAAACATCGACAGAATCGAGATGAAAATTCTATCCTACAGTAAGAACTCAAGAGAATGAATAATGAGATCGTTCTAAGTAATGAAAATAAAACAACTGGAAATTTTTCAGCACAGAGTGATTTCATGAACAATGATGAATAAATTTTTGCAATCACCTATAAATTTGTTGATAGGAACATTTCTATCGCATTATCGTCATTTGATGGATTTTGATGATTTATCATCTTATAAATAGAATGGTAAGAATTAAAATCGGTTGTATTCTTCTTAAAGAGAAGAGTGGGAACAATAACATTTAGTTTCTTGATATTGCAGTCCATAAGCGCATATTTCAGAATTCCTAAATATGATTGAATATTTCATTATGGACAAATTGTCTACTTAGTTATTTTCACCCACGAGGCACTATGGGGGGAATTGATCCCCATTATAATTATATGTATTTTTATTCTTTGTTCATATACATTTTATTATGCTTTATCTTCTATTTTGTAGGTGGTATAACTATAATCACACCACATGTACTATTAGAGATAAGACAATATTTTAAATAGCCAATTGTATTGTTTTCGGATCAATCTCAATAGTAAGCTTTTGTATTGAATTCACGAATCAGATCTGGTATGATATAACTGTCCTCATTCCTCGCAAAAATTTTTTTTTTTTTAATTTTTTCTACATTCATGCAAAAAGCAAAACTTCATTGAACTATATTTAGTGGAAAATGAAGTTCTTTATTGCACTAGTGCAATAAAGTTTTTATTGCACTCATCTGTCATTCTACTTCAACGTGCTGATGGAAATCGTCGACAGTAGCGGAGGGATACGTAGAGGAATCACATGCAAACAAACTCAGTGTTGCAAAACAAATATTTCAGCCTGAAGGAAATAACGATGTACAGTTACCAAGTACTAGTACGTTTACAGCAGTAACAAATCAAGAAGTGGATTTAAAAAGTACTTCACTACGAAATATTCATATTGAAAATTGCACCAATTGTTCATTCACTTTCAACTTTTCACTTTTCAAATAAAGTTTGAGTTAAATTGTTCGTGAGGTATTAGTTCCTGTTTCAATGCAAATCGATATTAATAATAAAGTAGTCAAATTGCGATTTTCATTTTCCTACACCTAGTGCCGCACCTCAATAAATCATTTTTTGCTTTTTGCATGAACGTAGAAAAAATGTTGTATGCAACTCGTGCAAAAATTGTTTATTGCACTCGACGTGTTGTCCAACTCGGCCAATTTCACGTCGAGTGCAATAAACATTCACTTTTTGCACTTGTTGCAAAATTAAATTATGATTAGAATGGGATGCTTTAAAGTTTCGATGATAATAGAGCGGTTCTTTTTCAATGAATTTCGATCATAAAATTCTACGTGAATTTACCAAGGAACTTTAAAATTATTGTATTGTTTTCACCTGTACCACTCGGTACATCCTCCTATACTGAAACTAAAGGAGATCTTGCTTGATATAGATGTGCGATGTAGTTCTTTTTTCTCTCTCATCGGTATTGTGTTTCCCGATAGATTTTATTTATACTACCCTTCGCTCTCTTCCACCTGACCTAAAGCTTCCATTTCGGCCTGCAATATACTCTCCTTAAGATGTTCATACGTTGTTTCCCAATCTTCATCGTATCAAAAATTTATCAGTTTCTGATCTAATCTGTTCTGGTATAGTTCCTGATTGAATCCTAATCCTCTTGAAGTCGGTGTATTTTCAACTTTCTCTGCTTCGTAATTTTATGTGTATTTCCTGTTAATTTGTCCTTCTGTGTCCGTTCCATGGGACTGTCGCTTCCACACTCAGATTATCTCTGTTCCTTTACGTCATTTACTTGAATTGATGTATTTCTCTTCATTATGATGTATTCTGTTATCGATCTGACTCTCTTGTTTCTTGGATCCAGATCAATCTGTGAATCTCCTTGTTTTGGCAGAATACATTGGTTATCTGAGGATAGTTCATCTCACTCAGTTTCATAATCCCTTCGCCATTATCATTGGTCACCTCTTCACCAAACTTGCCCATTTTTGGGTCTTTTCTCTTCTTCCTACTGAGGTCTCTACTCAGGATAATTTCTTCTCTTTGTTTCACCTTCATCATTTGATCTTGTAACTTGTCCTTGAAATTATCTTGGTCTATCAACTCACAAAACTACTATTTCTCGGTCAAATATATCCATGCCAACTTTCATTATCTCATTTATTGGTTCCCACGACATAATATAATTCTTATGAGGAAATAGGGATCTTGGCTTCAGGACTGCTAATAGGGTGAATAATACACTCAGTTTCAACTGTCAACGTTTCGATCCTATTTGGGATCTTCTTCAGGACTGTAAAAGTATTTATTAAGAATTATTGGACAAATTACCAATCTGGTTACAACAATACGAAAAAAAAATTACACAAAATCATTCAAAAAACGGTCTTATAGGCTTATACTATACTTCTATATACAATCATCAATAATAGTGAAAGACAAGAAATGACTAGGATTCAGGTGGAATTAGGTTATTTTCTTTTCGATTTTTTATTATATAATTATTATGAAATGAATCATACTTTTTCCTCCACGGTACGAATAAATATAAACACTCACCAATTTAGTCATATGTATTACGATGCGGGTGGAGTTGTTGAATTCCATTAGACCTATGTTGAGGTTTTCTATTTCGTCAATAATCTTATTTTTAATAGTTGGTTTTTGCCACGAAACTTATGCGGTTGTTCTCTTTGCTTGGCTGATATGATACTGGTGTTTTGTATTCGAGTATAAATATGTTATCATTGGATTTTCAAACATGTTCTGATGAAATTCTTACTGACACGAATTCATTATATTTATTTGATTTCTCTTAATAAATTGTTGTAAATTATACTTAATTTTTGAGTATCTGTTCTAATATTCATTGTGTCATGTATGGAAATGTGTATCATTTCACTGATACATCTTTTATGATAATTGCATTCTTTATCCAAAATTTTCACTTCATCAAAGTCCAAATTATGATTTTCTTGGAAGTGGTGCACAGCTAGAGCGGTTTTCTCATTTTTGTCTATATTTTTTCCCTGGCAATCGTACTTATGTTGACGTATACGATTTTTTAGGTACTGTTTAGTCATGCCCACATACGATAGGTTGCAATCTTTACAAGGAATTTGGTAAACCAAATTAGATGTCATTAATTTCGGAACAGAGTCTTTTAATTTTGTGTATATGTTCTCTAGTTTTGTGAGTGGATAGAAAGCAAGCTTGATGTTAGATGCTTGATTTTTTATCAAATTACCAACTTTTTCCGATAAACCTTCAATGTATGGAAATTTATAATAGATGATTCCATCTTTTTCCCTCCTTTCTGTAGAAAAGGAAGTAGATAATTCAATAGCATTTTTAGATGTCCAGCTTATCAGAAAAAACGATGGAACAATCTTGACCAATTGGCATACCAAAGCAACTGCGTCCAACCGAGTTCTCAATTACTTTTCACACCACCCACAAATCCACAAAAACAATACCATAAAGAACCTATGTTTTAGATGTTACAGTCTCAGCAGTAGAGAATTTTGGCCAGTGAATGAAATGAAAATAAAAAGTATTCTAAGAAAGAACAATTACCCCAGAAAGCTAATAAATAAAATTATGCATTCCTATAAACACAAATTTGTTGAGACCACAAGAATTAATACAGAAAGGAGGGAAAAAGATGGAATCATCTATTATAAATTTCCATACATTGAAGGTTTATCGGAAAAAGTTGGTAATTTGATAAAAAATCAAGCATCTAACATCAAGCTTGCTTTCTATCCACTCACAAAACTAGAGAACATATACACAAAATTAAAAGACTCTGTTCCGAAATTAATGACATCTAATTTGGTTTACCAAATTCCTTGTAAAGATTGCAACCTATCGTATGTGGGCATGACTAAACAGTACCTAAAAAATCGTATACGTCAACATAAGTACGATTGCCAGGGAAAAAATATAGACAAAAATGAGAAAACCGCTCTAGCTGTGCACCACTTCCAAGAAAATCATAATTTGGACTTTGATGAAGTGAAAATTTTGGATAAAGAATGCAATTATCATAAAAGATGTATCAGTGAAATGATACACATTTCCATACATGACACAATGAATATTAGAACAGATACTCAAAAATTAAGTATAATTTACAACAATTTATTAAGAGAAATCAAATAAATATAATGAATTCGTGTCAGTAAGAATTTCATCAGAACATGTTTGAAAATCCAATGATAACATATTTATACTCGAATACAAAACACCAGTATCATATCAGCCAAGCAAAGAGAACAACCGCATAAGTTTCGTGGCAAAAACCAACTATTAAAAATAAGATTATTGACGAAATAGAAAACCTCAACATAGGTCTAATGGAATTCAACAACTCCACCCGCATCGTAATACATATGACTAAATTGGTGAGTGTTTATATTTATTCGTACCGTGGAGGAAAAAGTATGATTCATTTCATAATAATTATATAATAAAAAATCGAAAAGAAAATAACCTAATTCCACCTGAATCCTAGTCATTTCTTGTCTTTCACTATTATTGATGATTGTATATAGAAGTATAGTATAAGCCTATAAGACCGTTTTTTGAATGATTTTGTGTAATTTTTTTTTCGTATTGTTGTAACCAGATTGGTAATTTGTCCAATAATTCTTAATAAATACTTTTACAGTCCTGAAGAAGATCCCAAATAGGATCGAAACGTTGACAGTTGAAACTGAGTGTATTATTCACCCTATTAGCAGTCCTGAAGCCAAGATCCCTATTTCCTGAGTTGAATGCAAGGACGAGATTTGTTGGATATGATAATTCTTATGTTTTTTCCTGATGAGAACTCCTACTCCAGCCTTCGATCTTTCTTTCTTGTGGTCACTACTCGGAACGTGTATCATTCCTTGTTTTTCCTAAATGCCGTTACCCTTTTTCTTGATCTCACTTATAATCAGTATGTCGATGTTCATCCTCCTACACTCCTTCAGTACTTCTCCGTGTTCATTTACATCTTGAGGCTCCTCTACTTTCTCTATCTTGTTTTTTGTCTCTTTTTAGTTTTTTCAGTCTGGTTGGTTTTATCAACTGGATTTTGAAAATGATTTGAAGTAATTGAATATTCACTAGATCGGATACAAATTTCGGATGTGAGTTCCGCATAGTATTGAAAGTGTACGTTGATTGAAAGTTTAACTCCCCATAGACTGTGGGATATTTTAGCAACTCGTATATTCATATGATCATGCATATGATTTGAAGAATTTATATCGCAAAAAGAATATTTGCTGAAGCACAACCATATTTGACATATAAAAATGATTATCATCTCTTTGGGATCCTGGTAGTTTTTTCAACCCTTAAATCTCGAAACTTCATATCTCTGAAAGTAGGCTTCGGAGCATAACTTTATTCGGCACATAGATTACTAAAAGCGATTTCAACAGTAGAAACTTGATTATCTCTTCTTGGAATCCTGGGGTGGTTTTTTTTTCAACCTTTAAATCTCGAGAATTCATATTTTCGGAAGTACGTCGAATTATCAGACACCATTTATACACAGAGTGTCCTATAAATAGGGGACCAACGGAATGTAGGTATTAGAGGAGATTATTACAAATACAATTTTATTTTTTGAGGCCCAATAGTTACAGAGGAATAATTCGGTCAAATTATCAAACATTCCATTGAAAATCAAATATATTCATGAGATATGGACTATTTTTTTGCTGAACTAGAATTGATGATCATTCGTCTTTATAATCGTAATATTATTTATGGAATATAAATGGTGACCAAAATTAGAAAACTTAAACTTTTCCATATTTGTAAAAACCAAACATGAGAGGAGATTTTTCAATCAAACTGGTATAAAAAATTCTAGGAAACCTTGTGGAACATTTTTAAAATATCTACTATTAAAACAGATTTCATAAATGAAAAATTCTTCAGCATTAATTGGAAAAAAATTTCGGAAAATACCGTATTCATTGTGTAGTGACACTGAATGCCCGAAATTTGGCGTTGCTGGCTTAGCGTCATTCTTAGCGGGGGTTC
This sequence comes from Harmonia axyridis, assembly GCF_914767665.1. NCBI lineage: Eukaryota > Metazoa > Arthropoda > Insecta > Coleoptera > Coccinellidae > Harmonia > Harmonia axyridis. Next base: position 24,647,573 of record NC_059505.1, on the reverse strand, counting down.
ATAAAGAATCCCCGAATTTGTGCAGAGTTACCTAGTCACGATGGTGTGAGAGGATGTATCTTGGGATCACTGGATAGCCAAACTGGATGAAACACCGTAATCCCTAGAGGGCGCACCCTCAACTTAATAAACCACAGCGGCAACACGCGTGGTCTCGTTTTTGATTGGCTGAGCCTAAATATGGCGGCTTTTTGCTCACATTCTCCGTTTACTTGATTTTTGGGCTTTATTCAAAATGTAAGGCCCATTTTATGAAGTCAGAAGTTATATGTTAAAGCCATATGGTTCGCCGTTTTTAGGCTCAATTTGAACGAATTGTCGCCACTGTGTTTTGTTACTGTAATTTCGCTTGAGAAAGCCTCGCCAAAATTGCAATAACTATTCGTACGCTGCAATACTAACGGTTGAAGCCATCGCTCATTATATTTGCCATGGCTCTGTAATATTCGAATTTTCAGCCGAAAATGTTTCCTAAGGATTAACGAATATGAAAATATTCAGAGGAAAAAACAGGAAAATTCAAATGTTTAGTCTAGGTTTCGAGAAATAATCCGTAGGTCTAGTTGCTGTGGAGGTTTGATGTATATTCATCTTATTTTTCATCAATTTGAACATTAGTAGTGTGGCTGCTTGTTATTTGAAAAAACTATAAGGTGTACAGAAATTAATCTTGAAGATAATTGCGAAGAAAGGACATAAACGTCCTTTCTTCGCAATTCAGTAATCTTTTTTACGCTGAAAGGGGGATTTCGAATCACGCCAGGTGTTTCTCATCAAGGTTGGGATATTCTACTTCAAAAACAAAGAATTGTTCAAAATCATTCAGCATGACTATTCGACGCGACAAAGACTGGATGAAAATCTTTCGATTTCGACGTCCTCAAAGTATATAGGGTACAGACAACACATATTTTTGCCACCATAGTTTTGGTGATTAATTTTTTACCAGTTGGTTCGCGAGAGAGTTTTTCATTAGCCAATGTGTTGGCTAAAGTTAGAATAGAAAGTCATAGAATTTCAGGTTTGAAATGAGGGTCTCGACTGAGTACTACTACAAACGAAGTATCGTTTATTCCATAGTGAGTATTGTGGAGCAAATAGATATTTCGCTCGTCAGTACTGAGCATTCTGAGATTCGTGGTGTCGTTGATTGTGGAATTTTTGACTTCATCGAGGGTGTGACTGGTCACTGGGTAATTCTTCCAATTCAAAGTTTAGTTTTTGTTACTGGTTGATTTTTTTTTCTTTGGCTCTAGAGCTGTTCACAGTTTAGTAATTTTTACCACGGACAGTCTTCGGACTTCGTGGTTCAAACTTTATTTGAGAAAAAAAAAATTAAATTATTGTTATTGTTTTTGCGAATAAAAAAAATATTTGGAAGAATAATCAGAATTATCAAATATAGTAATAATTATCAAACCTCATTCGTTGAGTTTTTCATTTCTATTACAGGTTGAAGAAGCCCTACCATTTTTGGAGCAATTTCAGTATCATTGACTTCAATTCATATACAGGGTGTTGTGATTTGTTTCTGACAAACTGAAACGGGTTATAGATCACATCATTTTAAGCAAAAAAGTTCCTATGAACATGGGTCCGTAAATCCTTCGTTTCCGAGATACAGGGTGTTGAAGTTGAAAAAATAATTCGCGTTTTCTTAAATATCTTTCGACTGATTCCAAATAATTGCATGGGAGGTAGGTACATAGGGTTTTTTTAGGTGAGAAATTCAAATTTGTGGTCGATTTGTTTGTATTTTTTAGAGGGCGCCACTGGCAATCATTTCGTCCCCTTTAAACCGTAGCAACTTTTCTGTGCTACCCTGTACGTCATTCTGGACTAAAAAAATCGATTCCCCTGACTTTTCTAGTTATCATAAAAAAGGTATAACTCATTTAAGTTGCTAGGGGCAACTGTTTCAGAGAAAAACGCATTTAAAGCCAAATCCATATTTTTGTAATCTCTAAAACATGTAGAAACAAATTTGTAATAATTTTAAATTAAATATTTTTTAGAAGTAACAATTTAGAACAAAACAAAATAACATAATAATTTTTGAAGAAGGTGTTCGAAATGTCCACCGTTCTGTTGAATGCACAAATGACATCTTCGAATGATTGATTGTTTTACATTCAACAATTGTTGCGGCAATAGATTTAAAATGGCTATACACAATGACAGATTTAAAGTGTGTTAGGTTCAGATGTCATTAATTATAATTATAGTTAACTAAGTTAATAGCTTATCAACAAATACAGGAAAATGGTATTGGTTACCAAAGGCCCGAACGAAGCATACAAAGAAGAAATCATCTACAGAGAAATAGGATTTTACAGACCTTCGAAGAAAATAAAAACTCAGTATTCGTAAAGCATCCCAACAACGCAATATTTCAGGAAACAGAATATTCAGAACACTTAAAAACAACAATTACATAGCATACCACTTCTACTTATTAGTGGGCAATAGAAAATCCGCATGCATTTCGCCTTAGAAATTTTCAAAATGAATTTAAATTTAATATTTGAAAAGGAATAATTTCATGAAAAGATTTCGAAGCAGACAAAACATATTAAAGAAAACGCGAATTATTTTTTCAACTTTAACACCCTGTATCTCGGAAACGAAGCATTTCCGGACCCATGTTCATAGGAACTTTTTTGCTTAAAATGATGTGATCTATCACCCATTTCAGTTTGTTGCAAAGAAATCAGAACACTCTGTATATCTAAGTATATATAAAACCGCTTGCACATATACGTCAAACTTTAAACGTAAAATCACAGCCCAAACGGGACCATCTAGAGCAAAAATGACAAGATTAAGACCCCCCTCAAAATCGTCTGGAGATCCCGGGAAAAATCCCAAACCTTCGATTCTCCCCGCGGTTTTCGAGTATACGGGGTGTTTCGGATCATTTTGACATTTCAAGTCCCATATTTCTGTGGTATCTGTGGACAATTTGGCTGTCAGTGTCATGTTAATAATAAATATTCCATTTCGATATATGAAAGTTCTTGAAAAAGTTTGCAGTTTCCAAAATTGTTATTCAATATTTAAATAAATGCCGACAGATAAAATGCAAAGTCTTCGGCGAATCGAAAATTCGATAGATATTTGTCAAAATTTGGAAATGAACATTTATATCATCGAATGCATTTTCCTCAATTCAGGTTTGTTTTAAGTGTTTGTATCATTCAATTGGATATGAATGTTACTTCATTTCAGGAATTTTTTGTTTATTTTCCACAAACTATAAAACTACATTCTCTTTCGTGAGAATTTGAATCTATTGCGACAGAAGATGGAACTACAAAACAGAACAGAAGCTTCATCTGATCATGTATTAAACAGATAGAAAAACTCCTAATAGATAATTCACAATTGGCTTTATTACTGGAAAAAGAGCCAAGTTAGTCAGATGACATTCAAAAATTTCCATGTGTTTTTGGAATATCTAAAATATACACTTTTACGACAGAAGAGTGCAAAAATATAAATGATCAATCCGTTTTTGAAGAATTTGAGTGCAGTGCTGTTGAATTTATAATGAATAAGTCAAATCGTTGTGAAATCTTCCATACGAATAATTTCAACTATATATTATCTATTATATTATTTGCCGCTCAACTGAAACATGTATTAATAAACCTTGGAAATTAGAGACTCAAACTTTTTACCTGATTTCTCAAAAAGGTTCCACCAAGATATTAAAATTTCTTATGAGGTAACATAAGCCATGGGTATTTGAAAGGCAAGTCTATTCATTCTGTCTCTTTTTAGTTTGTTTATTAAAGCTATACTAGGGTATACATATAAAAAATCAGTTGAAATACTAGTCAAAATGTTACGACAGAAATAAAATTTAAAGGATCATTCAGTATATGAAGAATTTCAACATGGCAGTTACTTTTGAAATTGGTATCAATTTTCCAGCAATTCAATGTAGGTATAAAATACTTTAAAAAGTAACTATTCATCAAAACTTTCCATTTCATGAATGAATGCTTAAACTTGTATAAACATGTAGATACCTATTTCACTAAAGTTTTCAATCGTTATAGGAATAGTTGCTCTATGGCCACTTCGAAAATGCTATCCAACTGATATATTCATTGCTTTTGATTTTGGTAAAAATTAAATTATTAATTGATTCAGATCCAAAGTTAACATTTGAAAAAAATCAAGTCAATGTAATTATCGAACCCACTAACATGGGTCAATAGTATTGGCTGATACAATTTTAGTACCGAGGCAGTCATTTCAAATACTGAACACATCTTCTGACTGAAGTAAAACTTGAACAATGATCTTTTTTTACTTGCATCTTGAAATGAATTTTGCACTTTTTCAGTGTTCAATAATGAGATAATTATTGAATTGACTCAAGAGATTAACAGTATGCTTTATCAGGATTAGTTAATACTGCTGAAGACGTTAATAAACCTATTAATTTCTTATATGGTTCATCATTACAACTCTCTTTTGTTGAATCAAATTTCAATTAAGTTTTCAAAGGAGTTTTCATATGTTTACAATTAGACATGTTGAATTATTGCAATACATATTTGAAGAATATAAACGATTACTATACTACCTTTTTCATAATTTCTAGTGATATTCATCCCTAAACAATTTTAGCTTTCCCTAAATTCTTTATGATAAAATTATCACTTAAATTTTCTATCAGATATATTCATTCAGAATTAACATTTGTTAAAACAAAAAAGTCATCTACGTATAATGCAACAACAGTAAGCAAGTTATTTTTTGATTTTATGTAAATACAATGCTCAATTATTGATATTTTTTAACTAATATCTGTCAAAATTTCATTTACTATATATATTGCCCTGTTCAATTTACTTCTGAGTAAAACCCAGAGCTACAAGCTTGCTCTATAACGTAACGAACCATCACGATTAAGCTTTAATTCAGCTGTCCTCCACTGAATCAGAATAATCTAGTGAAATTTCTATATCATCCCTTATCTATGATAACTATATCTTGACTGGTATTAATGAAATTGTTACCTGTATCCCTTTGATCATTCACCAGAACCCACAAAAATCATTTTTGTCCATATACCTTCAAGAAATATGCAACAGAAGAGTATGCAAAATTCATCGATACAATTTTCAGATTCTAAAAACGCCTTAGTGCTTCAGGAATGTCCAATTGGTCTTTCAATATTATAAATTATGGAAAATAACCTACTATTAACCAAATTTTTAGATTTCAAAAGGTGTCCTTCCTTGTATTCTAAATATATACACCCTATATAATTGTTGATCGAATATTGTATTTCTTAATAAATTATGAAATAGAAGAATAATTTGCTGCTCAACTGAAAAAAGTATTGATGAACCTCGGAAATGAGGGACTTCTTATAACCTGATTTCTCAAAGATGTTACTGATATTATTGATTGCTTGTAAGGCAACATTAGCCATGGGTTTTTGAAAGGTAGATCTATTCATTCTGCCCCTTTTCAGTTTATTATAGCTATACTGAATATTCCTAAAACAAAATTTCACTGTAGGTCTTTTCATAGATCTTATCGAATGATTATGTAAATTCAATATTTGTCAAAACTGAAAATAAACATTGAATGCAGTTTCTTTTTCAGGTAGTGTTTCTATTGACTGATAATAACTCTCACATTTTGATTATGCATTTTTCCCAAATTTTTTAAAGAAGAAAGAAATTGCCATTTCTAGAGAAATGAGAATTTCAGATTTCAAAATGTCTAATTACTACTTCAAATATATATACACCCTATATAATTGTTGATCAATTATAGTGTATTTCTTTACAAATTAGTTAATAATTTGAAGCTTTAATCTCAATTTTCAGACTTGAATTGGTCCAACATCTCTAGATATTTCTAATTGATATTCGACAAATAAATATCCTGTATAATTATCCATCTAAACGAAAATAATCCATCTTCTGAAAAGAAAAACAATGTTTACTATATAGAATTAATTTAAATAATGATTCAAAAGTGATGAAATTTTGCAGACTTACTTATTTTGGGTCTTAGATCACGAATCCGCTATCATAAATTCCTTAATCCAGCTAGTTTTTTTTTTTTTAATTGTGAAATTGGCCTAATGAAGGTGAGGTTATCCACATTAATAGCTAGTTTTCTTGTATTTTATTAACTGATTCTCGTTAGAAATGATTAATTAATCACATTTCAAGCTTTCCCTGAAATAAAAATGCCTTTTTTTCGTCAAAATCGATGGTTTTATCGATTGTTTATATAAGGCGGCGGCCATCATGTTTAATACGTAACGTCTGTCAGATGCTAAATAATCTGCAACGTTGCCTGTATGCCAGATCTTCTTGATGGGATCGGTTTTTTACCTGGTGGAAATTCATGTTAATAGATTGTTTGAGATTATGACGTATTATAAAACTGTATGGAAACTCATAATTTTCGCACAGCTATTCGAGCAGAAAATTCGGCAAGTTTATTTTCGAAATGAATAAATGGTAGTTCATATGGTGTTATTCTGGTTTTTTCGATATTGGCATCGGATTCAGTTTAGTCCTCCTGAACATATACAGGGACATTGATGTTGACGAGGACGCTGTGATTACAAGGTTTTCAAAGGGTTCACAGACCAAATTAGATTTTGTGTTATACTTGCCAATTGTCTTTTTTTTTCATATGAAACAATAGATTTACTATTTTTTTTTTTAATTTCTACCTGAATGGCTAAAACCGTGATAAGTAAATAAATATATTATAATATAACAAATACTACAACAAATTTTTTTACCGAAATTTGAGGCTTTATTGTAAAACACTGGTTATACATTTATGATTCGAAATATTGCCCATCGCTGGTCACTATACTTTCTCACATCTTTCGGGCAGCGTACGAATTGAAAAAACTGGTCATCTTTTGAAGCGATTCACGAATCGATCCAAGTTTTTAATTCTTCATAAGATAGGAAGTGCTGGTCAGCCAGGCTGTGTGCTATTGATCGAAACAAGTGATAGTCCGAGGAAGCAACGTCTGGAGAATACGTCGGGTGGGGTAGGAATTCCCATTTCAACTTTTTCAAGTATATCTTGACTTTCGCAACATGGAGTCGAGCATTGTCATGCAGTAAAATCCATTCATCTACTCTCTCGTCGTATTGCGGCGGTTTGTCTCTCAATGCTCAATGATTACGTTCGATAACGATCGCCTGTGATCGTTTCAGTCGGTTTTAACAACTGATAATACACTACGTCGAGCTGGTACCACCAAATACTGAGCATGACCTTAGAACCGAGAATATTCGGTTTAGCCGTCGACGTGGAAGCATGGCTGGGATATCCACATGATTTTATGTGCTTGGGATTATCGTAATGAACCCGTTTTTCGTCTCCAGTCCCAATCCGATGCAGAAATTCCTTCCGTCTTTGCCTCGAAAGCAGCTGTTCACAAACAAACAAACTCCGTTCAAACACCTCCCGGCTTCAACTCGTACGGCACCCACTTTTCTTGTTTCTGAATCATTCCTATGACTTTCAGGCGTTTTGAAATGGCTTGTAGTCCTAATGATCCTGTCAATTATTGTTGCGTTTGAAATGAGTCTTGATCAAGTATTGCCTCCAATTCTGCATCTTCAAAAACCTTCTCTCTTCCACCGCGATGCTGGTCTTCGACATCAAAATCACCATTCTTGAAGCGTTGAAACCACTCTCGGCACGTTCTTTCACTAAAGCGGCCTCACCATAGGCATTTGAGAGCATTCGATGAGCCTCAGCCGCAGATTTATTCATATTTCAGTAGAAAATTGAAACCTCCCTCAAATGACGAGAATTTGACTCGTAAGCTGACATGGTTAATCGTGAATAACTTTATGATGCAGACACAAACCGACTAACATGTCGATGGCGTTATGTTCACAAATAACTAAACTTATTGTATGACATCTACGATATATTTATTTCGACTATCACTTACCGTTACAGCCAGCTATTGCAAAACGGCAGGAGCAAAGTTGTACGCCTAAGGCCGCACCTACATTAGGTCCGCATTTCTCCCGATCCGATCCGATCCGTCGTTGTCCGATGGTCGGACTACGTCGGAAGAAAAACAAACACGTTTATCTTAATGTTAGTGCCTACAATTGAAACGAAGCTTCCGAATTCTCGATTCCCGACGACTCACGACACTATCCGATTTGACGGCCGATCAATCATGTTTGGTTCCAGTCCGACGTTTCTAATCCGACCCGTAGTTAGTAAAGTACTAAAGTTAAAACTTGCTGTTAAATATTGATCAAATTTTTAAAAAATGACGGGAAAAATTGATAAGGAGTTGTTAATACAGCTTGTGAGAGATGAACCTCATCTATTTCATTTTTATATGTTATTTTGTTATTTGAAAACAATAAAGATTTTTTAAACTTTTATTTTTTATATTATTTTATTTAAAACATTCAGAATATTTCTAATTTTTAAACTACCAAACCAATCCTTCTATTTTCTTCTTGAAAAAATTAGCAATAGCTTCTAATACAAATTGCAGTAGAACGGTAGGCAGTATACAGTTAAACGGATTACGTCGGGACCAGTGTAGGCAATCATGTCTGACGTCATCGGATACCGATGGACGGATAACTTCGGATCGGATCGGATCGGGAGAAATGCGGATCTAATGTAGGTCCAGACTTAATCTAAAATTTCGGAATATGACATTGTTCAGCTAAAATATTTTCGAAGTTCAGGCGCTTCCGGTTTTATAAGAATTAAAAAAATTTTTTTCAAAACAAACTTTTTTTTCATTTTATGTCTCAGATATTATCGAGATTTCCATTCTCAATTACTCTTTGCTAAAATTATTGTGTTAGTCCTCATAGTTTTCAAAATATCAAGGAAAAACCGTAAAAAAGAGAGAATTTCCTTAGTCACAATTACCTGAATTATTTTTACTGTGAATATCCTATGCCTATTTCAATTCACTTTCTCAAACTAAAATGATGTTGGAACATCGTGCATATCTTGAATTTGAGAAATATCATCACAGGGTGCCAAAAATTGTGAACAAAATTTGATCATAACTTTCGATTTTCAAATCAGAACCCTATTTTTTTGTGATTTCGCTGGATTCTACGGTAAAAAATAAGGGTAGTGTCCAAACGTGATTATGCTCTCAAATTCAATAATTCAAGAGTTATTTGAGATTTTATGAATTTATGTTATACGTAGGGTCAATTTTATTCGATCTGTTTCCAGACAGACTAGCAATAATACTCTATGACCATAGAAATTTAAATATCTAATTACTTTACATGTAACAGGTATTTTCATTATCAAAGCTTCACTAATTTGATTTCACGAATTTAATTTCCGATATTCAAATGACAAAATTCTGGATATACTTTTCTCTAATTATGTGGCAAATCAGTTTTTTCCGGCACATTTTGTGGAACAAAATAGACTGGAACGGATTTATCTATTATTTGTCAAATTTGTGATACAGAAAACAGTTCTACCAACCAACATTTTTCAATGCAAAAATCACTAATAGATATTTACCCAGCAAACCATGTTGTTATATGCGCCTTCCCGTTACATAACATCCCTAAGAAATGAGGTATATACCTGATACATCTCAAAACTAATGTATCTGATACATAACTTTTCATATATCCATGAAATTATTTGACTTATTCATATATCATATATGTAACATTGTTATATTACTGAAGTTACGTATATGATACATCGTCCAGCATCCCTAAAAACAATATTACTCTGATATCTACTAGTGTGTAATATAGTTACATATCATATATGTAACATTCGCAATATATATTTTACATTGCTAATATTTTGTTAAAGCTATGTAAATATAGCATATTCATGATATATTACTCAGATCTATACAAGTACTTTTATAATACATAACCTTTATTAAAGTTGAACTGTTTAGAGATTTTTGCCAGGACTAGTGCAGTGAGAAGTGATATGCATTTTCTAACTTTTGATTGTTAGTTAGAAGTGATGAGTAATAATAATAATAATATTCAATATTCTTTGATTTTTCATCAATTCCGGATTACTTTCATCGTAGAAATATGTGAGATAAGAAGTGAAAAACTGTAATAATAATATTCAACATTCGATGATTTTTCACCAATTCCAGATTAGTTTCATAGTGAAAATATGTGAGGTAAGTGAATATAAGTATACTTCGACAACGTAACTACATTTAGATATATAAATGCTGTTGTATGTGCCTTTCATTTTGCTTTTGTACTTGCATGCCTGTTAATAGCATAGGTATATTTGCTGCATGTTTTTGTGGATCGTTAATGGAATGTGTGCATGGTTTCTGTCTTCTTCATTCAAATTATATGCATTTTGATATTTTTCCTTTTTATGGTAATTTGCATTTGGGTGTATATAGTTCTGAAGTAATACCACAATTGTTTTATCATCTAAATAAGAAGTACCTATCTGAATAGTGCGCTAGTTTTTACTACTTAAACTATTTTTCTGCTATATTTTATTTATGTTTGTGATGTATATACCTATGTTATTCTCTGCTATTCGTGAAATTAAAACATCTAGATTTCATATATGCACAATACACTTTTCTTCCATCATTATTAATGACCAATGTCAGATCACATAAGGATGCTTTTTGAGAAATAGATTCTGATAAGTTTAATCAAATGTTTTAGTATGATATAAATAATTTTGCTGTTTCAGAGTGAGGAATCACCTCCTGAAGTTTACTCATGTATTCAAAACTTTCATAACTTTATATTATGTAAGAAATTTGTTATTTATCCAATCAGGAAACCTCGTTACTGAGAATTTTAATTGTAAATACCATTTTTTAATAACATTCTAATATGTTTAGGTTTTGCATCTCAGTCTTTTATCCAATGTGCAGACTTTGAGAAGATAGATATCAGCCGAGTGGATAAGGCTGGCCACATTGAGGATCAAGAGACAAAAATAAGTTTTGGTTGATGTAGGTACTTTGATTACATTAAAAATTTTCAATAATTCTATGATCTTTCATTTAACAAACACCCAATTGTTAAATTATTGAATCCTGTTTTACTATTCATAAATTATTTGTAATATTTCAAATGTGGTGCATACCAAACGTAGGAATCTGGTTTTTGTTGAATTTTCTAGGTTCAAAATAATAATATTGTTGACTAAAAAATATCTTTCTAGCAAAAAATGAAAGATGGAGTTTAAATATATATTTTTGGAATGCACCTTAATTCATAAGTATCTCTTTTCATGTAATTTATAAGTGATATATATCTTATTAATTGATGTTGGCTAGATACCAGCAGTTTTAGTTTCAATTGGTATTGTGTATCATTTGTTATATTTTTGTTTGAAAGGTATTGAAAAAAATTCCAACAAATTCACTAAAACATAATTTGTGTGGTGTCAGCATATTTAGATTTTTTATTTGTAGTTTGATTAGTTTTTCCTCCAGAAAGAATTGTACAGGTATGTATTGTTTTTGAATTGCATAGAGAATTTACTTCTGAGTACCTATATGTAATATAAACATTCAGATAACTATTACATTTTTCTTATGTCTCTTGTTTGTAGCAGATATATTTCTTTTGGTTGTATCACATAGAACGGATAATTTTTTTTATATTGCATGGTGAACTTTTTACTGAGTATATATTATGTAATATAACCATATACAGGTTGGCCCAGTTCTTGTAGAGTAACTTGGTGTATTCACTTTTAGGATGAAAGCGTCATAGTCACTTTATAGGTCAATAAATTCACAAAAACATAAGGAGGTTATTGACATCAGGTTGTTCAAAATTAAAGATTTTATTGATAAATCTGGTAACTTGAACAACCTCGATATAACTTCCTTATGATGAAATTACGACCCATATTCATATTATGTTTTCATCTTAAAAACTGAAAACTCTCACAACTGTTATTCTACAAAAAACTGAGCCAGCCTGTATATATTTATATTACATAAAATCGCAGTAAAAAATTCTCCATGCAATATAAAACAATATCTCAGTTCTGTGTGAGATATATTAGAGATATACAGGGTGAGTCTTTGACTTGTACATATATTTTAACCGAAGGTTCTTGAGGTCAAAAGAAACACTTTTTTCCTTTACCATTTTTTCCGATTCGGCCCTGTTAAAAAGATATAGCCATTTTAAATTTTCAAAATGAGCTAATTCACCCCTGAAAACCGGAACACTGAAGTTTTCTCAAGCATAAGATATACCTCTTGAACCTTGGAAATAAGCTACTAAATTAGAAAAACCATCATAAACTCACGTTTAACATTCCATTTGTTGAACAAAGTAGTGTTTATAATCAAATAAATGAGTTATTCCAATTTCGTTGACGCTAAAGATTAAATATTCTTCTCTTGATTTCTATTTCATTTTCGATAATTATAACGAATTGAGCTCGCTACCACCCATATTAGCTGTGATACTCATATCCATTCATTCATTATATTTCATTTATATGATATCGTTGTTTATTTTTCGTGCAAGAATTAACCTTAAAATCTCAAATAAATAATATTCATCTATGAAAGATCTAACACAGACTATAGTAATCTGTGGTTTTAAGTTTGAATTTCAAATTTCGAGTGATGCCAAATATAAACACAGCAGTTCGGTTCGAATAATCTATGTTCTAACTTCTAACCTAAAATTTTCATTTACAGTTTACACTGTTATTGTTATAAGATATTTGTTATGAAATGAAGCATTTGATTTGTTCCAACTATCTCATAAAAATATTGAAATGCATCAATATTTTTGAAGCCATCAGTATGAAAATATGGAAATATGTAAAATATTCTGGCTCTGTAATCAATGGAAAATGTTAGACTCCACTTGTAATCAAATTTGTTCTTAATGTGTACCTACATTATAGCCAACTTTACTACTTAATTCATCTTGATTTTGGCATTGAAAATAAATGAGAAGTATTCAATTTAAATATCCACAATAGAATATCCAGTTTCTTTCAACTCACCTAATTTGTTTTCACATTAAAACAATTATGGCCCTTTTGGAAGTATGTCAATCATAAGCTCTTAGGATGAATTTATGGAATAGCAAAAGAATAAAAGTATTCAATCTCAATCACATGAAAATTTATCTAGTATGTACCTAGTTCTAGTGGTATGTTTCGATGTGAGTTTGAATGAGCCGAAGAAGAATACAGTATTGTTCGATAGCAGCAGTCTTTAGTGGGATATTGATTGTTGTCATTATAATGGGACTATTTTGTGAAAACTTTTTTAAACATGGGTTTTATGAATAATCTGGACTTTTCAAAAAGAATGTTGATTTTCGTGAAGTATCTTCTTATTATCAGAGCTGTGCCAAAGCTCAGTGATTTTTAATCAAATCGAGGAGTTGAGGTGAGCTTATTCAAATAACTTCATTTTCAAACTAAGTTGGCTAGTACTTCAATTCTTAAATCTGAGACATGACTTCATAGTAAATATTCATTTCTGTGGTTTTTTTTTCCACAATAGAACAGAGTTGCATTCAGCCAAAGTACCCAATTTTTTGAATTTCACAGGTAATTTTTTTTTTTTAAGATCAAGTTATTCGAAAACGGCGCTTTGTACGAGAAAATATGAAGAATACTTTTATTTTTCAAATTAGCCAAATATTCTTCAATGAACGTTCAAATTACTATTAAGAGTTGGTTTCTTCGAATTTCTGGTATTTTTATGGTATGTTATGTTCATAACAAAGAAACAGAAGAATGTGTATGGAATCTGGTGTTCGGAGAAGATGTATCACATCAAAAAAAAGCTATATTTCAAAAATCATTTCCTTCGATACAATCATTTCCGAGATATAGCCGAAAATCACATTTTTTTAACGATTTTCAACAGCCTGTATCTTTTTAACCGGGCCGAATCGGAAAAAATGGTAAAGGAAAAAAGTGTTTCTTTTGACCTCAGGAATCTTGGGTTAAAATATATGTACAAGTCAAAGACTCACCCTGTATATCAGCTACAAACATGATATATAAAAGTAACATAACAGATATCTGAATGTTATAAGAATTATCTATGTAAATTATTATATAACAGCAATATATCAGCTACGTAAATGATACATAAAGAATATTACAGATGTAATGTACCAGCAATATCTTTCAATGTATCATGTAAGGTACATCATCTATACAGAAATGTAACAGCTACGTATATGATACATAAAGGATGTACCATAAATATTACAGATGTAATATACCAGCGATGTATCATGTATGTTACATGAAATGTAACAGCTACGTATATGATACATAAAGGATGTACCATAAATATTACAGATGTAATATACCAGCGATGTATCATGTATGTTACATGATCTGTACATGATACATGGCAATTTTGTTAAATGTTATGTAACGGAAGGCGGACATAGAGCGGTCGTTGAGCGGTACTAGAAAGGCGCATGTATGTTACATTGTTATGTAACATAGATCGTTGTAATATATATGTTATGTCTATGATACGTATTTGTGTTTGCTGGGTATGGAAATTTCCGTCAATTTCAATAAAAAGGCAGTGAATTCGGGAACATAATGTTTAAAACTCGTACAGAAGGCTCATTCTATCACTCGGTCATTTTGAACTCTTGGAAGAATATCAATAAGTTCTGCACTTGTATTATAAATATCTAATTCCATATTCACGATGAATGCATTAGAATTATTGGTAGAACTCATCAAATTTTAAATCAGAAATTTCCTTATCTTCTTGAAAGGATGTTGCATACTTCATGAATATCCATTATACTGGAAGGAGTACCTACCTAGAAGAAAAAAACCTCTACCTACCAAATGAAATAAAATCATGCAGGACTCCTGTGTGCCAATTCTATTCATATGAAAAAGCGGTAGAATACATTTTATGAATTCAGAAAAAAATCAGCGTGGTGATGAAAAGGGAGTAACAGAAAGTTTGAAACAATTCTGTTGCATTCACCGTGGATATGGAATAGATCCAGAATTTCATTATTTGAATAACGGGGATTCATATCGTCAAATTATAATCTACTTTATTCAATAATGAGTACACCTGTCACTTTGAAATAATTGAATATTTGAAACGCACTCTAGAAACAGATTGAATGAAATTGACCCTACGTATAACATAAATTCATAAAATCTGGAATAACTCTTGAATTATTGAATTTGAGAGCATAATCATGTTTGAACACTACCCTTATTTTTACCGTAGAATTCAACGAAATCACAAAAACATAGGGTTCTGATTTGAAAATCGAAAGTTATGATCAAATTTTGTTCACAATTTTTGGCACAATATTTGAAACACCCTGTGATGATATCAGGGCCGGATTAAACTCTTTTCCGCCCCTAGGCCAAAAACAATTTGCCGCCCCTATGAGTAAAGAGAATTTTAAAAATTCAAATTTTTTAAATACGTGATTTTCGCAGAAGTTGATAAAGACATTTTCGTAGAGGAGTTGAAGAATTTTTTTTTATTCACCGAAAAATTTGCCGCCCCTAAAATTGTGCCGCCCCTAGGCCATGGCCTATGTTGGCCTAGGCGGTAATAGGGCACTGGATGATATTTTTCAAATTCAAGATATGCACGATATTCCAACATCATTCTAGTTTGTGAAAATGAATTGAGTATACGCATAGGATATTCACAGTGAAAATAATTCACGTGATAGTGACTATGGAAATTCTCTCTTTTTTACGTTTTTTTTCTAAATATTTTGAAAACTATGAGAACTAACGCAATAATTTTAGAAGAGAGTATTTGAGAATGGAAATCTTGATAATATCTGAAACATAAAATGAAAAAAAATATTTTTTTCGAAGAATTTTTTTTTAATTCTTGTATAACCGGAAGTGCCAGAACTTCTAAAATATTTTAGCTGAATAGGTTATCATGAACAATGTCATATTCTGAATTTTCAGATTTCAAATCGGCCCCGTTCTCCAGAAACGTCTAATAGGCCTTCGAACTTGAAACACCCTGTATAAATATTCATATAAATATCTAAATATAAATATTTTTGAGAGGTTAAACTCGATATCGGTGTAATCTGGGATTTGGTACCATAGAAAAACTCGAAACCCTTAACGGCGAACCCCCTCAAACTTAAGGCTAGGACCGCCCTTGATTTGTCGTCATGGAAAGTTATTTGCATCAAATATTTTCATGTGAGCAAGGGCGAAATGGTATGTTCTAGCAAAGAAGTCATATAGAATTCTACCCTAGAATCAGCATAGGATACCGAGTGAAACGTCTAAAATCAGCTAACGATACAAGGTTTCCGAAAAAAATCTTTTATTTTCTAGAGGGATACCCAGTGAAGGATCTACCGGCATAGTGACGGGGTCCAAGGGGCGGAGCCCCTTCGGCGAGCAGAGCGAGTTCAAATATATATACTCAAAATACCTTTCTCGAGCTATTATGCACAACCCATTTCATCTCAAAAAAAATTCTTGCCGATTTCGTAAGGCTCTTTTATCATTCTTGATCACTTCGGAATAGCGTTGTAATGTTTGTCTCATAAGTTTTTCATCATCATTGATTATCTCATAGAACCCTTCCTTGAAATATTCTCAAAGAAAAATAATACGATGGAATTAAATCCGGCGAACGTAGTGGCCATGGATGAGTTGATTTCAAAAATTCGAAAACGTATTGTGCAAAGTGAAGTGGTGCGCTGTCGTTGTGTAGCCACACCCCTTCCGTAGATCATGTGGTATTTCAATTAAATTCTAAAGTTCGTCCCTTAAAAAATGTGAGTAACGAGCTCCATCAAGTCATACGAAACGATAATTTTGCCATCCAGGATTCCAGCCCACATATTCGGCATATTGATGCTGGAATATTTTTCCTTCATTATACTCGATTCTCGATGGACCATTCATGAAAATTGTGAATATTAAATACTAACTCTCTTGAACCATGATGAATTGGTACATAATAATGAATTATCAGGCAAACCTTGCCAGTTTCGACGCAACTTCTCCCGACAATCTATCCTTCTTTGATGCACCCATTGTGCGAGATATGAGTATTTCTCCTCGAAATTCGGTGTACTGCAGTTCTTGCTATGCCGCATTCCTAGAAATCCGTCGAACACTTGTAGAAAGATCTTCTTTTGTTTTCTCCAGCACTAGTTGTCCATCAACATTCTAAGTATTTCAGAACGATGTGATTCACTTCCGGGAATAAGACCCTCCAAATATGCATTATCTGGAGTTCTATGGTCGGGATAGCTTTCGCGATCAAGTAAAAGCTCGCGAGATAGATCTATGCAGCCTGTCGAGCATTTCCGTCACATAACTCACATAGCCCGTAAATGTAAATGACTTTCTGCAAGAAGACAATTATTATCCGAAAAAATAGCGAAACAATTCGAATGAACGACTGTTCAAATCGTTGAGTATTTGTGTGATTTCGGAGTTATTATTCTTAAATATAAATATGTCAGCTTATTCTGCAAATAAATACACAAATGAGTCACTGCACCTTCACGGGGAGACAGAGATTTGGCTGAGGTTTTTATCTATTCTCTTGTATCATTCGTTGAAATGTATGATGCCCCGATTACATTTCCTCTGCTAATACTGAGAATACATCTACACATACTTTCTGTTTTTCTTGAAAAATGTTCCAATAAACCAAAAGTACTGCGAATGTTTACGGAATTAATGCTGATGAATGTCACCCTTTAAGATAATAACAATAATTCATTCTGAAAAAATGCCATACCACAAGTACCAACCAGAGACCATCGTGGAAAACGAACGCTGTGGACTGTAATAGGATCGTACAGTTTTGACTGATAAAACAGTCCCTCACAAAAGACCAGATATACTACTAGTCGATAAACTTCAAAAGACAGCAATACTCATCGACGTAGCAATACCAACTAACAACAACATGCCTCAAAAGGAGGTTGAAAAAATTTCAAATTATAAGGACCTCGAATTTCAGATCAAGCGGCAGTGGAGAATGATATTAACGACAACTATTCCAATAATCATTTCAACAACAGGAATATTACTCAAAAATCTCGAGAGAAATATCAAACAACTAGGACTTAGTGAGTATATATGTAATATAATGCAAAAATCTGTTCTTTTGGGTACCGCAAGGACGGTGAGAAAATTCCCAGGAGGCGACGGACAGGTCCAAGGATCGCGTGTAAGAGAACCAGAAGTTCGAAGAGAACCAGGGGGACCACAAGGACCGGACTCGACCGAGCTCTACCCTTCTGATATTTTAAATATCTGGAATTGGGTGAATGTTCCTATTAGCCGGGAGTGAGAAATCCGACGGCGAGGAGAGTTTTCTTTCTTACGCGTATAGGTTAAAGTCGGGGATAACACACTCTATTTCAGAACGAATAAGATGGTCATTATGGAAAATACCAGATACAATTACAAACGAATAAATGAAAAAAAATTTCAATTATACACAAGAACAAAATCGTCAAAAAAATTTTCAATTCTGTAACAACATTTCTCCAGGAGGAATTTTTTTAACTTTCTCTTGAAAACAATAACCTTTCTGGAGTCTTCAATTCCTTCATTGAAGTTATTGAAAATTTTCACTCCTAGAAATAATGAAAATTGCCGCCCTATTCGATACTTAAAGTTGGGCTCTACTAAATTTGGTTGATTTCGAGTGTAATATCGGTAAAAATCACTATATTTTGAAAGTTTGTCTTTATTTGAGGATACAACCGTTGCTAAGAGGATGATTGATGGCAAGGTAAGAAAATTAAAATGTTTTATATAAGGTTTACAAGATGTTCTATGTGACAGACCTGTAATACCTCTGAGCAATCTCTTTTGGAGAATGAATATTTCATCAGCCGCTGAAGAAACACCCCAGAATATAATTCCATACCTAAGTCTTGGAGAGACTTGTTAGTGGTAAATAAGAAAAAGTACGTCTATTGTTAGGACTTTCCTTAAATTTCTGAGTAGGTAACATAAAGAATTTAATTTCGCTGACACGCTAGTTCATTGAGTCTTTCAGTTGAGGTTTTCATCGACCGTTATCCCCAGAACTCTAATGAAGTTCAACTTGATTCAATATCGCGCACTGATTATAATGTAATTAGTTCATTAGGAAAAATTTAACCTTCTTCTTCTTCTCCTTCAGCTGTACACCGTTGACTTTGACAGTAATATTCTTATTATAGTTTTCGAATACCAGGTATCCCTTGATTGATATGTAAGCAATTTCTACTAAACCAGTCATACATATTCATTAAGCAACTCTGTTCCTCTTCCTCAAAGTTGACGTTATTTTCTGTTGATACTATGGCTGTAACGTCATCAGCATAGACGAACAAATCGCACTTTAGCTCGAATATATCGTTGATGAACAAAATGAACAGCACCGGTTCTAAAACTGCCCTGTGGAACGCCCACTTCCATGCCCAATAAGTCCGAAATACTGCTACAGCCATCGCGCACCCGATTAATGCAGACAAACTGTTTCCTATTTTTCAGGTAATCCCCCAACCAAAACAAGGCATTACCTCGTATATACTATCTTTTCGAGCTTCAACAATAAGGAATCATGTCTTAAGTAATCGAATGCCTCACTCAGATCACAAAAAATCCCTGTAGGATACACACCATCTTCAATGTGTTGAACAATAGATCTGACAAAGGCGTGAATATCGTCGTTAGTACTTAATTCAGCCCGAAAACCAAACTAATTTTTATTCAATATCCTATGGAGGTTTAGAAAACTCAAGACACGATAAAGAAAGCTGTATTCGAATACTTTCGAAAATGCAGATGACAAAGCTATTGGACGATAATCATGCATGTCTTCACAATCACCTTTCTAATGTATTAATGTACTAATTTTATTAGTTTTCAGTTTTTTCGGGAAGATACCATCAGAAAAGGATAAATTAACCAGGTACGTTAAGGGTTCCGAAATCTTACCGAGGCATTACCTTAGCAAAAACGCTGATATATCGTCTATCAGGAATTGGTTTTACTTTAAATTTAACATCTTTAAGTAACTCAATCCTTAGTAACGGAAATAGAAATATAGTGCTGTTATTTAATTTAATATTATCCTTGTATTCCTTCTTCGGTATTTGATTTTGTATACTAATAGACATGCTAATAAAGAATTGATAAAATTTTTCTGCCACTTGTTTTGCGCTCTCAATTATCTTCAGCACATCCTTGACTTTAAAATAATAAACGTTTTTGCAACATTGATTAGTTAATTATTTTATAATATTCCAAGAATCTGTATGTATCTAAGATGTTCTAGAAAATAAGCTCTCCTCAAATTATTTTTTATATCAGTTCGATTCGAAACTCACTTGCCACATTTTGTTACGAATATGGATACGTTTTCGCCTTCAAACTTATCATCAATAAATACCATTCTATTTTAAAGATCAATGTTCCTTTGAAAGCAATAATAACATCCCATAAAAATGATTGATTTTCCATGGTATGTAACGAACATAGATTGAAAAATTGAAAAGAAAAACATATTTCCGAAACCATTGTGCCTACGAACATGAAATCGATTATTCCATGTTTGGCATATTGTATTATCGACATCTCCCTGATTCTTTATTCACGAGACAGCTGTATATATAATATGAAAAAATATTGCACTTTTTCTTCAAAAATATTAATAATTGTGCATAATCAATATGTGACACCTATTGTTTCCAATTGAATTTTTCTGTTATCGATATTAAACCTGACAGATATTCGAACACTGGAAATTTTTTATAACCGATTATATCAATGCAATATTTTCGCAATAATATGGATACTCGTGATAGCTATTTTTATTATCTAACTTTGATCGTTACATCCGGTTATGTATATTGTTTTTATCTTCGAATCATTCTTCAATATCATCACAAATACTGAAATCATTTATTGACTAAGAGTAATTACCAACCGAAGGATTAATGTAAAATTTCTAAAATTGTTTTTTCAATTTTAAATGTCAATTTGTATATGTATTTCATGGAAATAACAAGAAAGAAATCTATGACTACCTGAAGTAATTGCTTTCTCTGTGAATCATCACTAGAGAAACTGTTACGTTTAGTTAGTTTGAAGTTCCTCAATTGCAATTATACGTGGTGAGTTGGTGAATTCAGTAATTTCGTTGAAATGTAAAGCACTGATGAGAAAAAATTGTATTATTAAATACAAAAATTCCGAAACGCACTGTTATGGATTCCTCAATCAAAAATTTCAGTAGTCATAAAAATTTGAATGAAATTCGAAATTCTCAGTTGGTTTCATGAATAATCATTTGGTTTCATACATATTCAAATTTAGAAAAAAATAGTTGTTATTTTGTTATTAAATATAGTTGAGTAAGAAAAAGAAATTTCAAAATTGAATGATAGTGGCATAGATATTACTGAGTACATAGATAAAATGGAAGCATCGAATAGAGAGATGAAAACTAAAAAATTCAGGATAGCGAAAAAAATAATGGAAGAGAGACGTCAAGCAGAAAATTGTAAGAAGTAATTTGGAGGAGATTTTTTTAAATAAGTTGAATTTTGATATCAATACAAGTTATTAACGAGTTGAAGAAGAATTCTTAGAGATATTGAAAGAGTTATCTCAATTAGAGATATAAATTTTTTTGGATCTATTTAAAAAATATTCGAAATTCATATTGAGGAGATCCATATCAGAACGTCTGTATTTATGTTAATTTAGTTATTCAATTTGTACAGTTTTAGTGAATTTGAATTTCCTTTCGGTTGTTTACCAATTTTGTCATTTTTAGAATTGGAATTATCTTTTAAGACAAAAATAAATCAAATATATCATAAAGATATATTATTGTGAAGGAATAGACACAAAGTTGTCAATTTTGAATGGAATGAAGATAAATTTTTCATTCCTCATAAGAACAAAAAAACTCTGATTTGCATAACGGAACGTATACATCTAAAATAAGGGGGCCTACTAATGACGTATTGAAAGTGTTAACCAAGAACGACTAAAATCACGAAGTTCGACGCATCGAAGCAAAAAAGACATGATTAAAAGCGGGTTTAACAAAACTTCAATTTTTGTGATTTTTCAACAAAATTTTGCTGTTTTTGATTTTGTTCATTTTTTGAACTGCTAACGATTCAAACGTACAATCGCAATTTTGTGAGGGCCGTTATCTCGTTGAAAATGCAAAATTTTTAATTCGAAAACTCGGATCTTGATTTTACAGAGCCCAAATAATTTCGTAGAAACTTGAGTAAGCCATTGTCTAAAAAATTGAATATGTGATAAAAAATCTAAAGCTACGGTTATGAGTTTTGTTTTATTAAAATATATACTCAACTGTTGAGTCTGAATTTAACGATATGGATATAATCGAAAATGTGGAAAGCAAAATAATTACCAGAATATTAGTGATATATGATATATAATTGGGTATTTTCCTTTTAATATTTAATATATTATAGTGTATTGAAACATTTTATATAGATTTCGGTTTTTTTCTAATATATTTCAATATGTTTCAGTAACCATCATTGACGATTTCATACAGTTGTAAAGTACAAGGAGAAAAATTATTTGTGAAAATTGAAAAAAATTAACATTCGACGAATTCACCTCATCTGGTTAGTCGCATACTAAAGAAAACAAACGATTACTCTGACATACCTCCCCAACGTGCTTATAATTAAATCCACCAAAATATGATCATAACCACGATAAATCTGGCATATTTCAGAACGACCGGAAACAGTATGGTCCGTGATGTTTTTCGCGATAGCTAATACGGGAGAACCTCCCCCTGTCGCGGTGCTTGGGGCAGCATTTCGTGGTGGATCACGGGGTAAACTGCCGACTCTCGCACCAACTTCGTGGACATTTAAACTCTTGCGGCGTCGTGCGTCCCTGAAGGTTTATAGACTGCGCGGCGCTCACCGTGGAGGGCGTGGGTAGGAAGAAAGTGTTGAATCGTCAGTTTAGAGTTGGCGAGAGCAGATGAAG
The DNA here is from genome assembly GCF_914767665.1 of Harmonia axyridis. Lineage (NCBI taxonomy): Eukaryota > Metazoa > Arthropoda > Insecta > Coleoptera > Coccinellidae > Harmonia > Harmonia axyridis. Next base: position 24,624,539 of record NC_059505.1, on the reverse strand, counting down.
AGCGAATAGGTAGGCTGAGCACGTGTTCTCCTGAATTTTATATGCGGATAAATTGAATTTTTCGCGCAGATTCGAGAAGAAATATTCGCGGAGATATAACTGAATGAATGCTTTCGGATTTTTAAAATTGTTTCTATCCTTGGATTTCATGAAGCAAGAATTTATTTTATTTTTCACATTTTATTGATTTTCTTCAGAATCATCTTATCCTTTCAGATTGAACCTTACTTTCGTGGTTTTACTCACGTATTTCATTTATTAAAAAATGATTGTACAATTATATGTGTAAAACTGTGCATTATTATTGTTATTTGAACTGTTCTCTACCCTACTCATTCATGGAAACCCAAGGAGGTCGTCAATGGCGTTGATAAAACTGAAAACCTCCTTAGGGGCCTAGGCCGTTACCTCTCGGGTATCCAGGACCGGCTTTCCTCCTCCGAGGTCAGCACCTTGTCGTGGTGGAAGGGCTTGTAGTAACTGCCTGCTGTGAAGTAGGCAGTGAAAATAAGACTGACCATTAAATGTGGACGACGGGCTAGACAGACCCGATCATATCTTCTATTGCAGGAAATGGAAAAAATATAGAAAGGAGCTGGTGGCAGGAGATCGGAGGCAACCCTGACTTGTGCCTAAGCAAAGGAAACGCCATGGACCAGATGCTAGAGAGCGAGGAGAAATGGTATGGAAGTATTACAACTTGAATCAAAGGTGTAATGAAGGAGAAAACGGAGGAGGAGCGAGTAATGGAGGTCAACGGCGGATATGATCAGAGGCTAAAAAGGTGAGTGGAAACAATTGACAGGTTCTAGCAGAAGAAACAACAAGTGGAGAGACAAAGAACAGCCAGCCAACATGTGGCTTTATCTACCAAGGAGGAGGTAGGGGCACAGAACCGACCAGACAAAAGCCATAAAGGAAGTTGGAAATTATTGACAGGTCTAGCTGAACGAGACACAAGTGGCCAAGAAGGAAGCAAGAAGATGCCAACATTTGGCTGTGAGTATATGATAGAATAGGGGCTACTCATGTTTCCGCAAGCGCCAGTTTGGGACCTTCAGTGTAATTCTCGGTACACTGTTCGAGGAGTCACTATGACTCAAATGACCTCAAACCTTAGAAAACGAAGATAACGAAAAAGTATATTATTACTCTGCTCACAGTCAAAACTACTGAACACTCTCTGAAAAAAAAACCCATCCTAATAGTTTCCCTGCACAAACTAAGGTTGATCCTATGTTGGAGGACTTAGGGTTTGCGTTAGCTGTGCAAGTTAGCAAAGGTCACAAGACCCTTGGGTCGAGACCAGGTTTAAGAGGCGTCTCCTAGTGGAAGATTTAAGTTCGAAGGGAGGATCTCACACTCCTTAGGGCAGGACAGAGTGAAACAAGAAGGACATTCTGCCGTGGAGTACCAAACCTTTGGTGAGCCGGCCGCACTGAGGCTGAATGCGTAGAAGGAAGGTAAGCGTCCTTGGAACCTTTCTCTACGGGTTCGGCGGAGATGTAATGGAGGTTTTTAATGAGTATGCCCTTCAGGAGAGCCTCACACTACCCAGCAGGTGTCGACAGGTGTTCTACATTTGTCGAGATTTGTTGGATGTCCATAAGGTGGATTTCCCCCCATTTAAAAAAATAAAAGGACCGGCTTCCCCATTTGAATGGTTCTTAGGCCAAACAGCTCTGGACACTTGCATACCATGTGTTCGGCTGTTTCTGATTCTGATCCACAGAGCCTGCAAATCTCATCTGCTGACTTTTCTATACAGTACAAATGATGTTCGTACCGAAAGTGCCCCGTCAGTAGTCCCAAGTAGTCCCAAGAGCTTTCTGGCGTAGATAGGTGAAATCATCACGAATTTCTTGGCCTGAGTAAGTCTAGCAGTGTTTGTCCAGTGTGTTATCCTGTTATTCAACTCCCATTGCTGGACCGCTGCCTTAAATTGGTCTATCCTAGCCCACAGAAAGGCTCAGGTCCAGCAGAGGTTGAGCTTGATGCACTCTTCGCTGCTTCGGGTCTTCGGCTTTTTCGTTTCCTTCAACACCAGACTGCCTTGGTACCCATAGTAGAGTTATAGTATTGCCTCTGGCCAGTTGCCTTATAGTGTTACGGCACTCCCAGGTCAACAGAGACCTCTGGCAGTACGATTCCAGGGGTCTCAGCGTGCTCTGGCTGTAAACAGCCAGTATCTCGATCTGTTAAATAGAGGGCTCACTTCCCAGGGCTTTAGAGTAGGAATGTGTTCAATTTCGACGAACCGAGTCGAACCAGATCCATTGCTGTGACGTCCTGGTTCAAAAGACCCGTTCAATTGACCCAAAGATTATTTTCAACCGGTTCGCTGTTTTTAGATCACTAGCTCAGATGGAATCATGTACGATTTGCGTATGATGCAAAGATTCGTAGATCTGGTTCTTTGTATTTGTGGGTCTATCATCTTCCTTCAAAACCGGGTGCCAAGTGCCGAACCGATAATTCCTTCGCAAAATGGAGGATCTTTGGGTCCTGAAAGATACTCAGACTGAATGAACTTAATGTAAAAGTTTGGCTCATTTGGATCGGTTCGAACGAACGAATCATTTTCAGAGAGACGACTCGATCGAACCATTCGTTCTGAAGACCAGGGTCTTTTGATTTGTTCGTTCGTGAACGACACATCCCTACTTTACAGATCCTCAGTTTGGGTCCATTTACCCCAATGCCAGTACCTCTCTCTAATTTTGATCCATCGGTGAACCATATGGATGACTTTTTGTCCAAACGATTTACGAAACTTATTGCACTATGACCGTTTCAAGGGGCGTTTCAAAAATGTATTACTCTGCAAATAAATAGCTGAAATTTTGATAAATTACCACAATACCCCACTATAACTTTCCATTTGTTGTTTCGAACTACCCCTGTAACCGTATTCTTAATTAAATATTCAATTACAAAGGTAACTGGAAAGTAATTCATAGTAAATTCAATATTATTGTTTACGTTTCTTTCTGTTTCCTTTTCACGTTAGATGTCCTTGAGTTGTTCCCGCTACGCCGTGGGCACGCTTCTCCCTAAAGGTGCGTACCTCCAGTCCGGCTTGTCATTGTATTCCGTGCACTCAACAATTTCCTTTCCGATCTTTTCATATGATTTCCCCGTCGTGGCAACCCCATGGTGTGCAAACCCTTCTTATGGGTCCAAGAAAGTAAAAAGTCTGTCCGAATCCAATCTTTTGCCTAATAAATTATTGACATTATTCCACAATTGTTCTGTTTGCAGAGTGGTTGGATCCGGCTCTGCTCCGTCAACCCAGTGTTCCACGTGCCAGAGTCATTTCCATCAGATTTGTGTTAATTTGACCGAAAATTATGTTCCATTTCTGGTTAAAAGATCGTAAAAATTGTCGAATTCTCTGTGTACATCCAGTCGAAGGCTTCTTCGAAGTATTTGTCAGAGCTATCGAAAGCCTTATTACGAGGCTGCGTGGTCGAACGGGAGTAATGGTGGTGGCGATATGATTCTGGAAATCAAGCATTTTGGGTTTTCAGGCAATAGATCCACAGAGCTTTGTTAGGGTCAGGTAACACTCTCCGATGGCGTTTCATTCATCGCGAACAGGGAGGTAGTAGAACGGCCACCTGAGAAAAATCCATTCTCTAAAGCGAATCTCGTCGGTATCTCTTCTGTATACCTACAACAGGTATGGATGTGTTCAGGGCATTTTGTGGATCATGAAACTCCTTGTTGTAATGATTCAAAATGGTGGAGGGGATTGCAGTGACGTCATAAACATGACCGCTGATGATTTTGTTTGAAAGCTTATTGAATGTTCTTCAATTTATATTTACATACCTAAAGCGTATCTGTTATATTTGAAGAAATATTCGACAAAATATGTTTTTTTTCAAGGCGATTTAAAAATTATTTTTGTTTTTCTAAGAAATCGATAATGATAATATGATAATAACGTTTATTCACTTGTAAAGAGGAAAAAAATACATTTCTGTACCATCATAGATTGAATAAACTCAAACTATCGAAAAGTGTTGAACACTTGTTTCGAGATAAGTAAAATAAGACAAAAAAAAAGAAATACACAAATGAAAGGTAGGCAACATTAAGAAATTGTATGATATATACATCCAAAATCAACAACAATGAAAAAGTCCACGCACACAATGCAAAATTATGACATACAATGCACAAAAGATCTAAAAATCGCATACAAACACAACATCAACTCCGCAGTTCAACCAGATCGGCAAACACTCTCCGACGCTGGGTCATGATGAATGATCTCAACCTGTTTCTGAACCTCGATAATCCAGTGATGTGCTGAATCTCTTGAGGTATAAAATTGTATAACCTTGGGGCAGTATAAGAAAACGATCGCTGTCCAACACATTTTTGCACCCTCGGTAGAATGAAAAGCTTTCGTCCTCGGGTCTCATAGGAATGTACGGGCAACGAAGAACTCTTTTCGCCGCAACGGTATTTCATGGTGATACTGAAGTAGTACAACTGTCGAATATCAAAAACCTGTGCTTCCAAAAACAAACCATCCGATGGGTATCTAGGATCATACCAAGAATCGTCTTCAAAAACCGTTTCTGCAAGACTTCAAGTTTGAGGATATGAGTCTTCAAAGCATTCCCCCAACAAACTATACCATAACGCAGATGACTTTCGACCAGAGCACGATACAGGATCTTCAACTGATGAACAGTAAGTAGACTCTTCAAGTATTTGAATCTATGTAGAATAGTTCTTAACTTGTTACATACAAATTGTATATGCTCATTCCATTTCAACTTGCAGTCCACCATCACACCCAGGTACTTCACTTTTTCTTCGGGCTTTACGTTAAATGTGTTCGATGTAAAAATTATGCAGAACATTTTTTCGAAAGAAGATATCGCAATAACAATAGATAAATGTGAAAGCGTGCATGTGCTTTTTGATCGGTACATTAAAAATTCCATGAAATCCAGGATAAGAGGAAAGAGGAGTCTGTCTATCACTCCTGTGGAATATATTCTGCAATCTGCATTACTGGTTCACTTTTTCAAAAAGTTACCAACTAGGTCTGGATGCAATGTGGGACATCCGCGAAGCCGAAATATGTTAAAGATCAGAAAATTGTCGAAGCTCACGGACCAAAAAGACAACTTTTTGCGACACAAAAAGTTCATTATCAGGAATTTCAGAAAGAGTAGGTACATGGAAATTTATGACCCCTTGGAAGGGTTTGGGACTGAAGCAGACCTGAATTCAGATATATGGCACAAAAGAGCGAGAAATTGATGACATTGACAATCTTAGGGCGGTAATGTTTCTAACATCAGAAACCTTGATAAACTACCCCCGTCACTTACGCAGAGTGCAGAAATAGGTGGCACCCTCGCAGGTTTGGTATTTTCAAGCAAAAGAGGGGGAGGTGAAGGGTGATTGGAGAATTTGTATTCAGATATTTAGGGTGGAAAATTCCACACTTTTTCCATAAAAAGTATTTTATGAAAAAAAAAATATTCTTCAAATGTAATTATTTTTTATGAATTTAAATTTAAATCGAATAGATGATTTAGGAAACGTGAAATGTAATAAACAATCAACGTACTCAACTGGATTCCAATGAATGATGAAATATATGAATTGATTCATGTATCAGATTATTCTGCTGAGTTTTAACTTCATAAAATGCTCGAACATTTTGAGTTTTCTTTTCAAATGATTGGATAAAACAACCGGAAGATGCGGATAACCATTATTTTTATTTCGAATAGATGTCGCAGACAGTCTCGATGAAAAAATGTTTAAGTATGAATTTGATAAAAATAAATCGTTTCTGAAATTCGTTGTAATTTAAAAAAATTAACAATTCATTCTTTCTGGAATCCAGGTTCATCGAAAAAAGCACATGATGCCGCCCTCCATTATTTTCCACCTCTCTAGAGTGGACCCTGCGGTATCAGGCTCTCCTTTCTGCTCAGTTTCGACTTCATAAAGAGATTGAACATTTTATTTTTTTTTATTTGAAATTATCGAGTAAAACAACCAGATGATGCAGATGAACCGTTATTTTAAATTCGAACACCAGTTGTGTTCATAAAGAAAAAAATGTAAAACTTTCCTTCTTTTGAAGAAGTTTGCTTACTCATAATAAGATTGCGATATATAAGGTTTTGTTACATATAATGGATATTCCTCCTGGAGGGGATATATCCCCCTTACCCTCCCATGGGTACGCCACTTCTCAATAGGCCTCAAGTTAGACATAAATCAGTCGTTTCAATTCCTATTGTGATGAAACTGATGTTTTTAAATAGGTTATGAAATTCCGCATGATGTTTAAGTACATTGAACAAATTTAAGTTGATTGGTTTCTCAATAAAATAAGAATCTTTTCAAAATAGCTCAAAAAAACTAATTTTGTCGCATATTTAACGCATATATACCGAAAACGTTTTAGGTGGCTGGTAATAAATTGAAGAACATTCAATAAGCTTTCAAACGACACCATACAGAAGCAAATAGGCCTAATGAGTGCGATGTCAAAAAAAAAATAAAAACCGTCGGCGGCCAAGTTTATGACGTCACTGCTATCCCATTCACCACTCAAAAACTTTACAACAAGCAGTTTTGTGATCTACCCAACAAATCCATCCCTGATGAAGAAAGCATATTTGTTTAACAGCATGGATGGGTAAAATTTACGTGACATGACACCTTGCGCCACCAAATTTGATATAGCTCAATCGTTTTGAGTGCTATTTCAGTGAAACGAACATTTATAAATAAGTAATAAAATTATGCATAATTTTTACACCAAACACATTTAACGTGAACCCATCGGTTTTTTTGTAGAACAATAAAATTTTCAATTACTAATAAATGATTACAATTCATGAAATGTCAAATTTAGTCTTCGAAACATCGAATTTTAGTTTATTTCTGTGTTTTCCGGATTCACAGACTGCTCCACACACATAGAAATTGCGGTATTTCTTCATTTTAAAATTCTCCGCGGTAACTAAAACGATAAAGTTTTGGAATGGAAAAAATGGATTTTTGTAGAGTCAGATAAAATAAGCCAATTTTCAACTATTATTTGAGCCGAAACAGTTCATAGGACAAAACAACTCAATGGCAGAAATTTGTAGTAAATTTGTTTACTTCGTTTATGTATGGAAAGTTCATTCCCGAAAAATAAAAATTTTCCGTGTGATATTTAAACAACACCAAAAATGATTTTTTTTTTAGCCATTATTGCATTTTTCCATTGTTTCATCACGAAATTCAGGTTGCAAACCTTAGATTCAGATTAAGCACTCTAAAAAATATATAATATATAAATATATATAAAACCTATGTAATCAAAACTACCTCAAAATATGAGTTTTTGCAGATACAGTAAAATACGTCATTTTTCATCTATCGTTTGAGCCAGAACGATTTATCTGACAAAAAAACTCAATGGGAAGAATTTGTAGGAAGTTTCATATACCTTATTTTTGAAATTGAAGTTTATACATGAAAAATTTATGTTTTTGAGTTATATCCCAAAAAAAATTTTTTCAATGTTACTCGATAGCTCGATAATTTATAATTAATTATAAGTATAATTATAATTGATTTGAATTTGAATAAATTTGCAAACGATTTATTATTTGTTCTGTGAGTCTGTAGAATCAAAGAGGATTACTTTCTAAGTACTGACTGAAATGGATCAAACACTGGAATTAATTCTCATTTTGATGCGAATATTTGGTTACGTGTAATGTATAAATTAGTGATGCAATTTTATATTGATAAAATTTAATTTTTTATTACTAAAAATACTGAATATGCGAAAAGTGAAAGGAATGAACTATCTTGTAAAATATTGTATTACAAAATAATACACTCTTTCATGTTTCATACCGACTATTTGGTAAAAATAAAAAAAACCAAATCAATATGAATTTCCATCAAGAGAGGACTGAATGTTGAACCATTCTAAGAAGATAGAGGATGTAACATTTGATACTCATGACATTCTATAATTTTATAACAGAAGGTGACACGTTGAGGCTGACTACCCAGATATTCCAAACAAATGAAGAATTTTATTAATTCCAGTACTCAAAGAGGTTATGGATCTCTATATTTTGTTTTTTGATTGGCTAATTCAAATTCAAATTCAAATTTATTCATCACAATATATATAATATACAATATTCTAATGTTTGTTATTTATTAGATATTGTTATTTTTGGACATTGAAAAAGGGTTCTACACGAAACGATTCTATAATTGTGACTGTGATAAGAATCACAATAAAAAGTTTTAGTAAACAATAATCCCAGATAAGCAAATACCAAAAAATTTATAATACATATTATGACGATATGTCGTCATAAACATATATTTCATAATATTTCTTCAATTTTCACCACAGTTCCAACCTTGAAAATATCAGAATATTCTAGAATCCTCCATATTGCTTCCTAATAATCATTTACCGAGATTCGAAATTTATCTCATGAAGAATCGGTCCCAAGCAGAGTACTGCTCTGTTCTCGAACATTCATATTCGAGTTCAATAGGAAGTCAATTTTCTCACATAAATGGATATATTTTTAATATATACTGCCGTATATGGAAAGCGACGGGGAAATTGAATTTCCTTGTTTGCCCACATCAAAATGCGGTTAAGACGGATATTCGGCTTTTTTCAGACGAGCCGTTTATTGAAAAAATGGATTATTCTCTTTTTCCCATAGTTTTTCACTTCGAGTTGTATTAGCTTACGAATTGAAAAGAACGACCTGAAAGTTGAGCTTTTATTATGTCAAGACCTTTCAGTGATCTCTCTCGTTGAGAATTCAATTTTTTACATAGATCAAATTTATTGCAGATAGATTTATGTAAATATATGATGTGAAGTAGGATGTATAAAAACAATTTTATATTACCCACCCAAGTCATTTGAACTGTAGTGTAGAGTTATTTTCTGCCTCATGATGAATTTATAACAAATAATAATAATTGAAAAAGGTATTGATTCTTTTCGAATATGCGTCCATTATGGAAAACAAAAACTGGTAATTTACATTCATAGTTTTTTTTATGTTTCCTGAATGCGATTTGTTTCTTTGAGATTAACGAATTTGATTAAAAATATTCCATTATTGGAAATATGGAGCTTCCAAAATGCAGGCCATATATTGATATGGGGTGATAATTTTTTACAATACTTTTTCCTCCTTTTTTGCGTAGATTGGAATTATCTCAACAAGTTTCAGACAGTCTGAAAAGATACTATCATTTATGCATGTGTTCATTAGATTTGTTAGTGGAGAAATTATGTTCATGTTCTTGATGAGGGCTAGCCACACTTCAGAACAGTATTTGCTTTTGCTATTTTCAGGCTATTTATTGAAGGTATTCTGTTCTTAATTCTCTGGATTTGAATTTTAAGTTTATACAAATTTAAGCATTAAGTGCAGGGATATTGAAGAATAAAGCTACTGTAGCTATTCACAGAAATACTATTTGACACACTCATTATCACTCTTCGAATAAGTAGATCAATCTCCACATATAAGCTTTTAGTCCGCTTCAGATTATTGGTTTTGAACTTATATTATAAATGATTAATTATTATAAATTATTACTTATATGTATAAATCGAATAATATGTCTTTATTTTCTCCCATTGATATTATCACAGTGTGCCAAAAATCAAAAAGATGAAGAAATGAAGTGGAAAACGCAAGGGGAATTTCACCAATTGGTGCTCTACCACTTAACCCCGGAATTCTGCGAGAGAATCAGAGCCTCACAAAGTTGCTTTATAATAGGGATCGATATGTAAGTTGTGTGAGGGTAGAGGATATAGAGTGCCTCATACGCTCTCCGAATATTCCGCAAAACTTATTCACGAAATCTCAGGGATCTATCAAGAATTAAACCAAGACTCTCCGCACTGTCCGAAACTTCAACATCTCCGTCAATAGTGAACTTCAAGTCTCTCAAGAAATATTGAATACCCGACTTGCTCCCAAATATTAAAAATTTTTATTTCTTGGGATTCAACATTGGAGGATATTGGAAGGCCATGTCCGCAATAACATCAATATCTGTATTTATCCTGATATTTGCATCGTGAATATCCTCAATTGTATAATGATAATATAGTTGAAAGTCGTCAGCGAACATATGTAAACTACTGTAGTTTAGATACTGATCTAATAAGTTCGTTGAATTGGCTGGTGTGAACCAAAAATAATAGCAGTCCGAGAACCGAACCCTGCGGCACACACGATACGACAGTCCGAGGACTAGAAGATCTGTCTCCCAACCTCACGCTCTGCTGACGATCTGTTATAGCGTTTTCTGCTTGTTGCACTGGTGCGCCTGCGCACTAGTGCTGCACCGATCGAGTATGTCGTTTTCCGCTTACGCTTCGGTGCGCACTATTTCAGTCATTCAGTGTTCACGTTTTCTGCTTACTCCTTGGTGCACCCTCAGTGTGTATCTAGTTCAACTTTTTCGACACTGGTTCTGGGAGTTGGTGCATCATTACCAGCGCAAATATGGCGGATAACAATAAGATATTTACTTTATGTGCAGAGTTTTTAGAATCATCTTTATCTTCAAGTGATGATAAATTAGAATTTTTGACCAAAGAAAAACTAGAAAATAAACCACGAAGAGCTTATAATAGCTTAGAATAGGAATTATTATCAGAAACAATAAAATAGGACTGAGTGAAAAGGACATTGAAGAAAATAATTTAAATATAGGTGATCTGAATTATTTCGTAGATTGTTGTAAATTACATTTCAAATTTATTTGAACCCAATTGAAAAAACAGTTGCATTTATTTTTTTTTATTAATTTATATATTGTTGGGATCTATCTCTTTTTTTTATTCAATATACAATTTTTATCCATAATAATAGGTACAAATATGCTTACCTGGCAATGAATTTTCGGTTTCCATCATTAGGTATTTGTATTTTGATTATTATTAAATTATGATGAATTTAGGGTTAGATTATTGTGTTTGTGTCGCGGGAGATCTCTGGTAAAAAGGCACTATGAAGAACTTTCGTTTTCAGCTTCATTTGTCAAAATGTCAATTTCCCGGGCAACCCGTAAAAGTGCATGACGTCACAGGTTGCTCTCAGTGCACACTTGCCCAGGTGAATCAGTGCCTACTAGTGCAACAAGCAGAAAACGCTATTAGATACAATCAAGCATAATCAATGGTGTACATTATGACCTGTCAATTGCTTGAAAAATATCATCAGATATATCCAACAGAGCTGCAGTTCGACTATGATTTCTTTTAAATCCTGATTGATTCTGCGACAACAGATAATTTTTATTGAGGAATTCTGTGAGTTGGTTTTCTAAGATTTTCTCAAAATCTTGCGCCCAGTATACTTATAGTCCTAGGGCCAGAAAGCATGTTTAGTTCCCTAGTTTTGGGAATTGGAGTCACACGAGCGTGCTTCCACTGAATGGAAAATTGAAATGTTATAATCATGCTGTTTAATGTACACCAAGTAAGAAAGAATTTTTGCGCAACAAATTTTTATGGAAGGAGCATTAATATCATCATAGCCAGAAATGCCATCCTCCACCTGTGATAGAATATTAAAAAGGATAATTCATTAACCATTTGAAAATTAAATGCATTTGAAAAAATTTCATTTTTCCTATAATATTTATCCAGGGTGTGCAAAAAAGATTCGGCAATATTGAAAGGGGTTATTGCCCAGGTCATTTCATACAAAAAAGTTTCTATAAATATAGGTTCGCAAACGCTTCGTTACCGATCTATCATAATATATAATTCATGGTTGAACCAGTATTTCTCGGTGGAAGGTTATCTATAAAAAGTGGTTAATGACATCTGGGTCGGAGAACTTATGTTCCACACTAGGAAACTTATTCTTTGTTACATCCAATAGCTTCAGCTCTTTCCATCATTCACTCTTCGTAGCATTTACTGAAATATATTCAAAATAAGACCTCTTCTCCAAATTGATTTCATGACTCGTCAAATTCCTCAACCTTCTGTATGGTTCCCAATTCTAAGTTGTGCGATTCCTCTTTTGTCTTGTTTTAGCCTCATCTCTCTTCCTCATTAACTTCCTAATATTTTCAGTCATCCGAAGTTTCCACCTCTCTATAATCTTAATTCCTAATTATTCTAGGGGCAAAATGTTTATCAAACAGTTGAATTAATTTTTCACTGAATATTTGAAATTTTTTATCTATATCCTGAATGAAAAGAACTTCCTCAAAATTTGAATCGTTGAAATCTTGAAATAATAAAACTTCATTAAATTCCCTGCAATCCCTTACAGTGAGAAATTTGGATTCTACCTCAGGGTCTCGACATCTCTACAAAAAACGCACTCATGAATAGAGAAGCTGGATTGGAAAGTAGTAGCGGATTTGATCACTAAGTCTTTGCTACAAAGGATAATATCAATGAAAGACTCAGAAACAGGTGTAATATGAGTCGGCTCCTTAATCAGTTGGTGCATTCCCAGCGAAGAGAGCATGGAATTGAAATACCTTACAGGCAGCAAACCGTCGCTCGAAAAATCAATAGACTACGTCAAACCACAAAAAGTATAAATACACAGGGTGTTCTAGTTGAAATAACGGAGTTGTTAGTACTTTTATCTCAAAGTTTATATCGCCGCAGCGCTGAAAATATTCTAGATCGATGGAGCAATGTTTACAGTTCCCGTATTGGGAACATTTGGAAGATACAATTACTTCGGATGACTTCTCACTGCAAACTAGGAGCCAAATAAAATTGCTGGGCATACACATTGATTCCAGATTAGATTGGAGATGCCATGTCGACTCAGTGGCAAAGTCAATAGGGATTTGTAGTTATGTGGTCAGAGTTCTGTCAAAATTAGTAGATGAGGCAACAGCTCTCTCTGTATATTACGGATATGGGTATTCCAGGATGAAGTATGGCGTTATTTTCTGGGGAAATTCGATAGAGTCTTCCCGCGTCTTTATTTTACAAAAAAAAGGTAACGCAAGATATTTGCACTGCAGAGGATGACGTCATATTAACCAATTTTGATTAAATATAGAATACTTACCTTCTCATTAATCTACATTTTGGAAGCGATCTCTTTTGTTCTCGATAACAAGGATTTGTTTATTGATTTTCGTAGAAATCATGAACACGATACAAGACGTAAGTTTGATTCAAGACCACCAAAAATTTTCCTATTTACAAAAAAATGTTGAGTACCAGATTATCTCCATTCTCAATAAAATACCACTACATAATCGATTGAATGATTGTGATGAAAAGCTCAAACTGAAGATGAAAAATTATTTAATTTCTAGGGCTTATTACGCTATTGAGGAATACATGAATGATGAAATTCAATTTGCTGACGAATTTTGAGTTTTCATTGTTTGGATTAATATTGTTTCATTGAGTTTATATCTACAAGTTTGTAAAATTTGTTGAAGTAAGAACTGCTGGCCAAATATATATTTGGCGCCAGTCCACTTCTATAAAACAACCTGCTGACAACTAATATGATCCGTCTAGTGCGCATGCGCAGCTAGAAAAGTAATATGGCCGCTAAGGTGGAGATGTCAGTTCTGTCAGACACGAATAGATAACGGCGTCACACCTTAAGCAGCAAACCTAACCTCCATTTTGTTTATATTTGTGTTTCCAAGTTTGTTAAATCAACGATTAAATTGTACAAAATACCTGTATTTGTCAATCCACCCTTACATGGTAGCAGAGCTTGTGACGTTAAAAGCAATCCACAATTAAGAAGTTAAGTGTTAAGTAATAAAATGAGTTATCAAGAAGAAATGATTCAAATGGATCAATCCCACGTGCCAGCCATGGAAGTTCCAGAAAACATTTTCGAGATGCTGACCAACCAAAGTTTTGTGCGACTACTTGCAGAAAAGCTTGGAAATCTAAACAATTCGAACACGTCCACGTGTAGCGGATCCGAAATAGCAGAGAAGGTGACCATGCCGGCGTTTGTGATACCGCATTACGAAAATAGTGACAAGTTAAAGGGCCACTCCAACTATAGGTCATGGAAACAAAGAGTCGAGCGTGACATGCTTGCTCTAGGACGCTCCCAATTCCTGAAATACGACATGGGTGGACCAGACTGCACAATGACTAAAGAAGAAAAGCACATGTACAATGCTCAAGTGCTACAATATTTGGAAGCATCGTTGCAGCATGCTCCCAAAACTGTAATAGAGAATGAGCAGTCAGCAGCCGAAGCTTTCCAAAAGCTGACACAAATGTTTGGAAAAAATGACGTCCAGAAGATGGTTGAACTACTGGACAACTTCGGCAAGACGGTGTTCTACCCCAGGATGAATCCAGTCAATTTCGTCTCCCAGTTCGAGAAAGGTATACAAGAATTCAAGGAACTAGGTGTTCCATTGGACCCAAAAATAGTGGTGGCGTATTTCCTTCACAAGGTTAAGAATGCTAATGGATTCCTGGCATTCTTTACAACGATGACCACTTTACCCGAGGCAACCAGAACCTATGAGTTTGTGAAAAATGCATTTCTAGAGGTAGCAAACTGCCAGTATTTCAGAGAGGTTGACAACAGTATGTATACAAGTAGTAGTTTGAATGATATTTGTTCTGAATGTTTTAATGACACAGATAGGAATCTCGAGACCGAGATCAATGAAGTTTATACTGCATGTTCCTTATGTTTTGATTATCCCATTGGAGAATCTAATATGTTCACGAATAATCTCAATTCTGTTTCAGTTTTCTGCATTAAATGTGGAAAGAGTGATAATAATATATGTGATTTCTGTTTAGAGAGTAGACATGATAGGTCATATAGGGAGCCCCATACGAAGAAAGAAAAAAATTCTTTCAAAAGTCCTTCGTATTTTAAAGAGGAGAAAGCAGACAGTAGTCCCTATTCTATCGAGCAACTGAAAAAAATTAGGAATATGACGCCAGCTGAAAAACGAGAAGCCAGCTGTAAAAAGTGTGGTTTATTATTCCATCGGTCAGCTGCATGTACCAACACGGAGAGATTCTGTTATTACTGTCATAAGAAAGGTCATGAAAAGAAGGACTGTAGGAAACTGAAGGAATACAAATCTAGTAAGTCACTGTTTGATCTAAACAAGTTCTGTACGTTTGCAACATTTCTAGTTGATTCTGGTGCATCCCACCATGTGGTGAATGTACAAAATATTCTGTTGGATTATGAGGCTTATGATAAGCCTATACCTGTTGTTTTGGCATCGGAAACTGGGAACATAGTGTCAATGGGTCAGGGAACTCTTCCATTGTACAGTTTGGAAAAAGTTCGCACATTGTACATCTAGCTAATGTTCAGTATGTCCCGGTAATAAGGGATAATGTTCTCAGTGTCCGTGCATTTAACGTTCAGTTTGGGACAAGTCTTGTACTAAATGCTAATAATGGTTTTATTTTGTCTAGAAAATTAAGAAGAAAAATATCACTAGTTTTCGTTTCGGAAGGCGTGTATAGAGTATCAGCAAGGATAAATTCAAGTGGAACGAATAATGTTAATAATGTCAGTTATAAAGAAAATAAAAGTACAAATAAAATGCTTAATTTGAAAGAAAATTCCTGTAGTAAAATGAAACTCTCAGTTATCAAAACCAATACCGTTAATAATACAAAAAGAGAAACGCGTAAGCTACGTAAAAGATTCACTCGTGATCAGTTAAAAAGGTTGGCTCAAGAAGGTAGTATGTGGCACCGTAGAATGGGTCATATATCTTCATCTTATTTAGGAAAACTACCTAAAGTTGTTCAAGGAGTTAAAGAACTCACATATAATTTAAGTACAGGTAGTTGTTCAGTTTGTTCAAAAGCGAAAATGACCAGAAAAACATGCGCAAAAGAAAGAGATAGAGCTACTAGAGCTTGTCAAATTCTTCATGCTGATCTGTTAGTTATTAATCCGCCAACACAATACACTAAGAAAAAGTATGTTTTAATCGTTCTTGATGATTATTCTAGATATGCACAAATTTTCCTGTTGAAACAAAAGTCTGAAACTTCTAAGTTTTTGAAATCTGCTCTTAATAGTCTTCAGTCATTATTTCCTGGTCCTGGTCAATTCAGTAAGTTACGGTGTGATAATGGAACAGAGTTTATCAGTGAAACAAGTCAACAAGTTCTCGATCAGTTTGGTATACAAATTCAGTTAGCAGAACCTTATCAGCATGAACATAATGGAACAGCTGAAAGGTTTAACAGAACACTCCAAGAAAGAGCTAGAGCCTTGTTATTTGAATCAGGCTTCCCAGTTACTTTTTGGGGTTTTGCTTTTTTGACCGCTTGCTATCTATACAATCGTATGCCCCATTCATCTGTAGATTTTCTCACTCCATATGAAAAACTTTATGGAAAACAAGCCGATCTGCAAAATATAAGAATTTTTGGTTCACAAGCAGAAGTTAAAAATGAAAATGTTCCAAAAGGTAGAAAGTTGAACACAAGATCTAGTACAATGTATTTAGTAGGGTATACCGATACTGGTTATCTGTTGTATGACCCTAAAACACATAAGACAATTACATCTTGTAATGTTTTAATTAATGAAAATCTTACCTACAAGTCATGTGAATCAAAGTTATCAGTCCCTAGTGATGAACTTATAATTTCATCTGAACCACCTGAGTCCAGTAAGGACATACCTGTTATGCCTATTGATGGCAAATCTGTTGTTTCTAATGCAAACGAACCTGTTACAAACATACAAGTTGAACAAGAATCTGGTTCTGGAAGTCTAGTACAAAGGAACTCAGATAATTCAGTTGATCAAACAAGTGTAATGAATATGTTAGAAAATTTTTCAGTTAATTCTCAGATAAATAATGAGATAGAATATGAAGAAATTCCCGAGTTACAAGATTTTGATAATGAAGAAACCAGTGGACATGACATAAAAGTTTCAGTTAATGCCACAATTTTGAATCCATTTGGTTTTGTATATGATTCAAAGATATATCAGACAAGTAAAACACCTCAAACGTATCTAGAAGCAATCACCAGTTCAGAAAGTGGTAAGTGGATGACTGCCATTCAGTCAGAACTTGAAGCAATTAACCAACACAATGTTTGGGAAATTGTTGAAAGAAAACAAGGTATGAAAAGTATTCCGTTAAAATGGGTATTTACAGTTAAAGACAATGGTGTATATAAGGCTCGTTTAGTTGTTGTAGGATGCAAAGATACTGAAAAGTATACTTCTGAGGAAACTGCATCTCCTACACCAACTCTATCAGTAGTTAAATTATTATTTGCATTATCAGTTTCTAGAAAATGGCATATTGAACAGTTGGACATCAAAACAGCATTTCTTTATGGCGAAATTGATAGACCAAAATATGTAAGTGTACCAGAAGGAATCAATCTGGATAAAACTAAGGTAATTCTTAAGTTACGAAAAGCTCTTTATGGAATATCGATAGCACCAAAATGTTGGTTTATGACACTCGATAATTTTCTAAAGAATTCAGGTTTTGAACCAAATTTACGTGAACCATGTTTGTATAAGAAAGAGGAAGATAGTGAGATTATTTTGATTCTAGTATATGTTGATGATCTATTAATTACAGGTACCTGTGAAAAGCTTATTCAAGAAAATGTCAATATGTTCAAATCACGTTTTAATATCAAACAATTTGGCTATCCTACTAAGTTTCTTGGTTTGGAAATCAGTAGATCAGAAAATCAGTTGTTCCTTCATCAAACTCAATTTGTGAAGGAAATGCTTAAAGAATTTCGAATGGAAAACTCAAATTCAGTTGATACTCCATTGGTTCCTCAAGGAGATCATAAAGTTCCCGAAGTTACTAATGAAGCAGATTTTCCGTACAAGAAAGCCATAGGCTCTCTGTTGTATTTAAGTTTATTTACAAGACCCGATATATCTTTTGCTGTAGGTTATTTATCTCGATTCCAAGCCAATCCACAACAGTATCATTGGACATTAGTAAAAAGGGTTTTCAGATATTTGAAAGGTACCAGTCAGTTGGGTCTGAAATATACAGCAGGTTCCCCAACGTTGTCATGCTATTGTGATGCAGATTTTGCAGGTGATAAGAAGAGTCACAAATCTACAACCGGCTTTGTGATTTTTGCATTCGGTAATCCGGTTGTATGGAGCTCAAAACTTCAATCAACATTAGCACAAAGTTCAGCAGAAGCAGAATTTATTGCACTTACTCATGCTACTAATGAAGTTCTATTTCTAGCACAGTTATTGGCAGAAACTGTGGGTATCAGTTCATTTCCCGTTGATATATATGAAGACAATGAAGCAGCAAGACAAAACTGTCTTGCAGGTACAAGTAAAAGTCGTTTGAAATATATTGCACGTAAATATTTATTAATTCGTCAACATGTAAGTGACAAGAAAATTAATATTGTGAAGATTAATACCAATGATCAGATTGCTGACATTCTTACAAAACCTTTAAGTGCAGCAAAGCTAAGTAAATTTCGTAATCACCTTGTATTCTATGAGGCTTGATTTTTCAGTTGATTTGTATACAAATAACCCAATATGTTCTCTTTTTTTTTCAGTTATCTGTTGTTTATCCATGTATTGTTTAATATACTCGGATAATACTATAATGTCTGTTAAGTATTTGTCTGTGTGGAAAGGTTCTTCGGTGCCTGGAAACATGCTATGACAATACTAAAAATCTGTTGAATATGTGTCTGTGTGGAAAGGTTCTTCGGTTCCTGGAAACATGCTATGACAATACTAAAAATCTGTTGAATATGTGTCTGTGTGGAAAGGTTCTTCGGTTCCTGGAAACATGCTTAGACAATACTAATAAAATCTGTTGAGTATTTGTTTGTGTGGAAAGGTTCTTCGGTTCCTGGAAACATGCTATGACAGTACTAAAAATCTGTTGAATATGTGTCTGTGTGGAGAGGTTCTTCGGTTCCTGGAAACATGCTTAGACAATACTAAAAATCTGTTGAATATGTGTCTGTGTGGAAAGGTTCTTCGGTTCCTGGAAACATGCTTGGACAATACTAAAAATCTGTTGTGTATTTGTCGGAGTTTTTATTGAAAGGTTCTTCGGTTTCTGGAAATATACTCTAATAAATATGTTTATATGTTAAGTGTTTATTCAAAGTCATGTAGAAGGGTCTCCGGTCCCTGGTTACATACTTTCATAAACACTAGTGTCTTGATTTGAAGGGTCTCCGGTCCCTGGTAATGATAGATGCGAAATCAAAAAAATTCGGACACGTATGTGTGTGATGAATTAATCAAGTTAGTTCTATATGAAGGAACTTAATATGTATCTGTTATATGTATATGTTGATCTGATGGTATAATATCACTTGTTGGAAGGGTCTCCGGTCCCTGGAAACAATGTATTGATACCATACAAAATATCAGGAAAGTTGGTTCGCTATAAGGAACCCTATTCGATTGCCTTACAGTAACAGCCTCTACAGTTCCACTGACAATCCTGTTGATTTAGTTTTAAGGCTTGATTTATATAAACTCAAATGAAATATTAACTATTATTTGTATTTATTGTACTGTATATATTCTATTTTAACTATTGAAATCAGTTGGTTGGAACTTATCTGTATATGTCTTATCTGTTGACTAGTTGTCAGTTCCTCAGTTTGGGAGGGGGTGTTGAAGTAAGAACTGCTGGCCAAATATATATTTGGCGCCAGTCCACTTCTATAAAACAACCTGCTGACAACTAATATGATCCGTCTAGTGCGCATGCGCAGCTAGAAAAGTAATATGGCCGCTAAGGTGGAGATGTCAGTTCTGTCAGACACGAATAGATAACGGCGTCACACCTTAAGCAGCAAACCTAACCTCCATTTTGTTTATATTTGTGTTTCCAAGTTTGTTAAATCAACGATTAAATTGTACAAAATACCTGTATTTGTCAATCCACCCTTACAAAATTCTACATTTGTTATAAAATTGTTGTTGTGATTCAGTTATATTTTGACGGGCTCTAAGCCCACTATGTGTGTTATTATCTATGTTTATTCAGAGCGATTTATGCAGAGCGAATAAATTCATTATTATCATTATCACCCAAGCAGAAGAATTTTCAATGAAATCGCATTAGACTAAATGTCCATTTATTATTTTTCATGTGTTTGATAGTTGTATAAGTACATATTGCATTTTGCACCCAATAAATTATGTTTGGGCTTTTGGGTGCTTTTCGGATCAAATCACTCGTGAGTCCTAGGCAAATTTCACATGAAAACATTAATATTTGGAAAAAATGCTGAACTTTTATATTATGTTTAAAAAATATATAACCGATATGTAAGCCTTTTCTTCAAATATTAATGTTTTAATGTGAAATTTACCAACGACTAACGAACGATTCGATCCAAGATGCGATACAAAACGCCGTGACACCTTCTATCTACTTCCACGATCAATCATCCATAATGCTTCGTATTTTCTATGAATCAATTTTTTCCGCATATCTAACGCTGAAATCGCTGACGAATATTTCTGAGTATTCGCTAAAGAACAAAAAAGATATATGTATCGTTGTCTCGTTGTCAATTTCCACATCTCTTGAAATTTTTCAACTAAGGAATTGGGGTAATTTTCTGAGATTTTCGGGCACGGATTATCTACTACTTATATGCCAAACACTTATTCAGTTTTCATCACAAACGTAGAGTACATTTGGTTTTTTTTTCAGCTCTACAAGTGCATATTTCTCTGTTCTTTTTTCTGGTACTCAATCGAAATACGAAAAAACTCTAAATTCATTCCAGACAATACAAGAAACTATACAAATGACGACCACCAATGAAAGCGGAACAATGAGTAGAAAAACTGAGGAAAACCACTTGGTCCTACGGTTCGATGAAATCTTTCTAGAAAAAAAATCAACCAGCCCTTATCGCGCAACTTTTTTTGTACCGAAATTAATGATACAACTTTCATTTTACATAACCTCATTTTTATTTCAAGAGTAAATAATATTTTCGAAAATGCTTTGGAGCAAGCAAATAGTTCATCTACATATTCATTTCAATAAATGAGAAATTCAATAGCTACATTTCTGTAGAAATTGTTTTTTCTCTCCTCTTACGCTAATAACTCGAAAAAAAAGTTCTGGGATCATAACATAAATTAAAGAAAATGAAGCTCACGGAATAGTTCTAGTAGAGAGAGAAGTTTTTTCTTCATTTTTGTTCAATTTTCTTCCTAAAATCTTATCGAAGATAATGTATATCTGAAGGCGCCAGTTCTCCTTTGAACACTTTTCCTTTTACTGAACCAACTGAACTACCAAAATAATTGACAATCTAAATGAAGGGAAGTGTTATATTCAAAACCATAAATTGTATCATATGATATACTCAATACTGATCTAATATTCTTGCTATTCAGAATAAATGAGTTATATTTGATTGAATTTATCGAATTTGAACTATCAATTATCAACCGAAAAACTGCAACTTGCAAAAATTTGATATTCCTCAATGGAAAAACAGATACCTACCTAAAAATTTGTAAATGAATAACAAGTAAATGGTGACATTAATGAGAGATGAATGATGAATAATTATAAAGAAATGGTCCAATCATGAATCCCACAACCAACGACACCACTAATCTCAGAATGCTCAATCTTGACGAGTGAAGTACCTTTTTGCTCCACAATACTCACAAAAAATAAAGGAAGAATTACCCAGTCGAGACCCTCATATAAAACCTAAAATTCTATGAATGTCTATTCTATCTTTAGACAACACATACTTCCTCAAAGGACCCCGCACGTTTAGTATGGGAAATGGCTTTCCGTGAATTTGGCTGAATTTTTGATATGTTATAGTTCTTGATTAACTGATCAGAAAAGTCCCTAGCCACAAAGCTCAAAAATGGACAGTTTTCGAGATATGGAGCTTTGAAAATGGATTTTTTGCAATTTTCGGGGTTTTGCTCATCGATCGGGGAGCTCTCATTTCTGGTTTTGATGGAATTTGGATGTTCGGCGGCCAGAACCCGACTGAGAAATGATCTTCCTTGGTTATATTAGGCACCGCCATCGATATTTTCTTATAGACTGCTCCACATTAGCTATGAAATGAGATACAAAATCCAAGATCTTCCATACATCTTTTCATGCCACAAGATGACGCCAGAATAATTCACATGACCGAGAAACGACATATTGTGAGATTTTTTTAAGAGAGACCATAATAACTGAATCCTCATATATATGATGTCCAATAATATCAAATATGTTAGCCAAAATGTTCATAACCAGGCACCGCGAGCGGTAATGGGGGAAAATGGGAAAATCATAATCATATATCCTCAGGGATAACAATTGTGATCACTATTGATGTCATTTACATATGGTTTGTGATTTGTTTCTCACAAATCTCGATAATCTGACAATGGGGTGCCCAGACATTTTCCTCAGGATGTCTCGAAATTGATGATAGCATCTCACAGACAAACGAATCCGTGAAAATGTCTGCAGTTTTGATGAAATATAGTACTATACGGGTAGAATATAGAAGTCCAAGTGTTGGAAGCTAACTATGAATGGAACTTCCGATATTAACCCACGAATTCTTGAAAATATATTTTTTTTCTATGAACTTTTTGAACTTCACACATACGAATGAATACTATCTGATAATATGATCGTTGGCAAAATGAATGATTAAATCAATCAAAAACAATATGATAATGAGAGTAACATTCATAATAATAATAACAATAATGATAATAAACAAACAACAATTTAAAATTATATTAGCAATCGCAAGAATCGGGGGCAAAATTAATGGTTTGGTAACATATATATATATATTATTATTATGAATGTTACTCTCATTATTATATTGTTTTCGATTGATCTAATCATTCATTTTGCCAACGATCATATTATCAGATAGTATTCATTCGTATGTGTGAAGTTCAAAATGTTCAAAAAAAAAATATATTTTCAAGAATTCGTGGGTTAATATCGGAAGTTCTATTCATAGTTAGCTTCCAACACTTGGACTTCTATATTCTACCCGTATAGTACTATATTTCATCAAAACTGCAGACATTTTCACGGATTCGTTTGTCTGTGAGATGCTATCATCAATTTCGAGACATCCTGAGGAAAATGTCTGGGCACCCCATTGTCAGATTATCGAGATTTGTGAGAAACAAATCACAAACCATATGTAAATGACATCAATAGTGATCACAATTGTTATCCCTGAGGATATATGATTATGATTTTCCCATTTTCCCCCATTACAGCTCGCGGTGCCTGGTTATGAACATTTTGGCTAACATATTTGATATTATTGGACATCATATATATGAGGATTCAGTTATTATGGTCTCTCTTAAAAAAATCTCACAATATGTCGTTTCTCGGTCATGTGAATTATTCTGGCGTCATCTTGTGGCATGAAAAGATGTATGGAAGATCTTGGATTTTGTATCTCATTTCATAGCTAATGTGGAGCAGTGTATAAAAAAATATCGATAGCGGTGCCTAATATAACCAAGGAAGATCATTTCTCAGTCGGGTTCTGGCCACCGAACATCCAAATTCCATCAAAACCAGAAATGAGAGCTCCCCGATTGATGAGCAAAACCCCGAAAATTGCAAAAAATCCATTTGCAAAGCTCCATATCTCGAAAACTGTCCATTTTTGAGCTTTGTGGCTAGGGACTTTTCTGATCAGTTAATCAAGAACTATAACATATCAAAAATTCAGCCAAATTCACGGAAAGCCATTTCCCATACTAAACGTGCGGGGTCCTTTGACTTGAATTTGGCTAATGAAAAACTTTTACGAAAACCAACATAAAGAGTTAATCACTCTTGGGGCCAAAAATATGTTATATCTCTGCGCTATAGACTTTGAGCACGTCGTAATTGAAAGATTATATCCAGTCTTTTCCGCGTCGAATAATCGTGCTGAATGATTTTGAACCATTCTTTGTTTTTGAAGTAGAATATCTCAACCTTGATAAAAAATATCTGGCGAGGATCCAAAATCCTCGTTTCAGCGTATAATAAATAACTGTAATATAAGGGCCTTTTGCACCATTTGCCTAAACATTGATTAAAATTTAAACGTCGATTAATTTCTGATTTCTCTTAAGCAATCATAGAGTAATCAATAAGCTTAATAACAAGTTTAAATTTTTAATCAATGTTTAGGCAAATGGGGCAACTGGCCCTGAACGTCCTTTCTTCTCATTCATCTTAAAGATTAATTTTTGTACAACTTCTAATTTTTTCAAATAACAAGCAGCCACACCCCTTCATCCAATGACACCATAAGCAAGACTTGAGTCAACAAGAGCATAATAAATCATTTTTAAATGTGTAAAGTCTAGAAGTTTTGACAAATATTTGAATTTATGGATCGTTGACCTGATTAAACATTATATTTTTTGCACATGCAGATTCGAGCGTAAATGGGAGTCTGTTATAATCCCGAGATATTCGGCCAATATGCGAAGAAAATCTGAGCGTTGATCGAATAAAACCCCCAAATCCCTCGATTCAATAACTCTTGTCAATTGAACATTGTCCAAGCAATAGTTGAAATCAATGAGGGTTATCTTTCTTGTATAGGTAAGTTATCACCTTACACTTGCCCAGGTTCAAATTGAGACCATTACTCTAACATTCGCACAGCCTCTCTAAATCCCTGTGCAGTCCAAAAGACTATTTTTCACCCTGAATATCTTCAAGTCATCAACAAAAAAACTTTCGGGAACATATTCTATCACATACATAATTGATAAATATGAGGAACATAAGCGGTCCAAAATAAGACCCTTGGAAAAACCCCGAATTTGCCATAAATTCAAATTACTTTACCCCCTCATATTCGACGAATTGAGACGATTCGTGAGATAAGACTCAAGAAGAGACAAAAGCACACCTCAAATGCCAAAGCAAGATAGCTAGATATGACACTCGATCAAAAGTCTTGCTGAAGTCTGTGTACACAACCTGATTTCGATAATCTAACGAGTCAGAAACATATTGTGTAAAGATACAAAGGTTTGGCGCAGCACCACGAGACTTCACAAAACCGTGCTGACAATTGGATATCGACGTTCGAACATGGTTATAAATTAAGTCAGACAAAATTATTTCGATTGATTCAGAAATAACTGAAATTGTGGTAATTGGTCGATAATCGGTAAGTTTCGATCTCTTTCCTAACTTAAAATCCTGCATATACGAGAAACCCTCCCCATTTTCGGAAAAACACCAAAATTCTTCATCAAAGTATACAGGGTGTCCCGGGAAGAATGCGACAAACGAATACCATGAATTGAAGTCATCATGGAGGACCCGTATCAAGAGGTTTCAATCGCTTGAGTGCCTTCGTTTGGGATATACAGGGTGATGTTCATCTTATCAGTGGAATTTCACTGTTGAATAACTCTTTAACTAATCGACCGAATAATTTCAAATATTGAAGTTTTGGCACCCTTTACTATCGCCTTCCTTTAATATTTCTGAATTCGAGTTAATCAGATCCGGACTAGGAAAATTTCGGACTTTTCCTATTTTCGTGAATATTTGATCACCCTGTAAGTGAACATTATGATTTTTTTCCGTTTTCGGGACCACAAAGAATCAATTCATTATAAAAATTCTAAATCTCTGCTTGGCACGGTCATACAGCGTGATCAATTAACATTCCCTTATGAGTGAAATTTTCTTAGTTCAACAAATCCACCGAATAATTCCAATTTTTGAAGTTTTGTCGCCCTTTACTATCGCCTTCCTTCAATATTTCTGAAATCGAATAAATCAGATCCGGACTAGGAAAATTTCGGACTTTTCCTATTTTCGTGAATATTGGATCACCCTGTACGTGAACATTAAATTTTTTTTCCGTTTTCGGGACCACAAAGAATCAATTCATTATAAAAATTCTGAATCTCTGCACCGTGCCTAAATTTTCCTCAAATTATTTAAGAAAACTTTTAATCAACAAACTGGATAAAAAATAAAACAAAAACAGCAAATAAATTGAAAATATTTGATCTTGAAAAAAATGAATCAAAAATAAAATATTTTTAGTTCAGCAGATATTGTTCAAAATGATATTCTTCTATTTTAATACATTTTTGAGCACGTTGATATGATACAGTTGTTTCACAGATTTCGCTATCTTATTCGGTTGAATCGGTTGTACTTCTTTCATGAGGGAATGTTTATTGGTCACCCTGTATGACGGTGACAAGCTGAGTTTTAGAATGTTGATTATGAATTTATTCGTTGTGGGTACAAACACAAAAAAAATATGATATTGACGTACAGAGTGATCCAATATTCACGAAAATAGAAAAAGTCTAAAATTTTGTTAGTCCGGATCTGATTTATTCGATTTCAAAAATATGGAAGGAAGGCGATATTAAAGGGCGACAAAACTTCAGAAATTGGAATTATTCGGTGGATTTGTTGAAGAGTTATTGAACTAAAAAAATTTCACTCATAAGGGCATGTTTATTGATCACGCTGTATGACCGTGCCAAGCAGAGATTTAGAATTTTTATAATGAATTGATTATTTGTGGTTCCGAAAACGGAAAAAAATCATAATGATAACGTACAGGGTGATCCAATATTCACGAAAATAGGAAAAGTCTGAAATTTTCCTAGTCCGGATCTGATTTACTTGAATTCAGAGATATTGAAGGAAGGCGATAGGAAAGGGTAACAAAACTTCGAAATTTGAAATTATTCGGTCGATTAGTTAATGAGTTATCGAACTGTGAAATTTCATCCATAAGATGAACATCACCCTGTATATCCCCAACGAAGGCACTCAGGAGAATGAAACAACTTGATACGGGTCCTCCATGACGACCTTAATTTATGGTATTCGTTTGTCGCATTCTTCCCGGGACACCCTGTATATTATAGATGAAGGATGGGCAAATTATTCAATATATAACTTTATAACCTCAACTGGAATAGCATTCGGACCAATAGTCAATTTGTTCTTCGGTTTTTTACGATGATAATCAGGTCTTCAGGACTGTTTTTCAAATGCCGAATTCGACTGGAATTCACAACCTCCCGAGGTCTACTAAGCGGTTTGCATTACGGTTCAAACTATTGTTAGAATGAATATTCGAGATACGCTTTTCTTTGAATTTATAAATTTCCAAATACTACATGGATCCCTTTTCACATTTCTGTACAAATACCCTATAAGAAGCCCGAATACCACATTCAATAGAATGTCTCAAACATTCGAAGCGTTCAAGATGAAATCGTAACTTGTATTTTTTATTCAACTTGAGGTAATGATCTTGAGTTTCAATTTTTTTAGATCAAATTATTAGAATACCATGGAGGATATTTCCAAGAATTGAGCAATAATTTCTTGAACAATATCATTTAGAATATTAGTAGCATGATCCACATTTTTGACATTACCCTATCCTGCACATTCAAATTTTTAAACTCATACCTCTTGGAATTAGAAGAGGCGTTTTTGACAATAGGTGGGCATATTCAACTTTTTGAACTCATACCTTTTGGAATTAGAAGAAGAGTTTTTGACAATAGGTGGGCATAGTGGTCGCTTCACATCAAGTCGTGGATGATGCGGATCAATTGGCACTAGTAGGTCCTCATCAAGTTGCACTATATAATTCATTTCAATTGATGATAAAACTAGGTCAAGCAGTCTATTGTTATGATTTTTCACATCATTATATTATCTCATGTCACAAAAAAAAAGACGAAACGGCCCGTCAAACGGGTACGATATTATTTTGATGCAGAGTCGGGAATATTGAAGTCCCCACAATTGTCATCTCGGAATTATCAAAAAAAAATTCAAAAAATTCATCATATTCTTCAAGAGACATATTGGGAGAGATGTACACTACAACTATAGTTATCGAAATATGATATTCCCCCCAAACTTGCACAGCCAAGACATAAATTTTAGCAATTGGACAATTCATCTCCAAAGTTCCGAACTATATTCATCACCATTAACTGCCAACAAGACTTTGTTGTTTTCACGAAATCGTGGAGGATAAACTACTCTTATCAATTAATCTTCAAATTAATTCAAATGAGATATGATTACTTCAAGTATATCTATATCTATATATATCAGAAGTTCGTGGGGGAGGAGTCTTATTATGTAATAAGACTCCTCCCCCCACGAACTTCTGTACTTCGATCTTTGCGGCAAACTACATAATTTTGAGGAAAAAGTTCAAACACTGTCAGTTAACCACCTTTCAGTTATGGCTACAACACTGTTAACAGCTCAATATATTTCGGAAAAATAAATTTCACTTGGTGTTTAATCCTCTACAGTTTTGGTATCGAAACCTGAGAACGTTGCTGCTGAAAGTATTTTTTCCTACAACTGCTATGAAAAGTAGTGTATTCTTTATAGCTTACTCAATTGCAAAACTATGTATTGCTCATACTTTGGGAAATATTATTTCTCAAGGCACTTTGCCCACACCTGGCTTAGTAGACCAATGAAATTGGGCTTTTGAGTCCTTTCTATGGAAATGCAATAAATTAGCACATACTGTCAACGAAAGCCATTTTGATTTGAATCAAGTCCATTACTTGAATTATTGAAATTTGTGCAGTTGTAGGAGCCTTTCAGGCTCGTGCCACAAACTTCCACACTAGAGAGAAAAATTGGACTTTCCCCATTTGTTACACAATATACTATTCTCTTGCCTCAGTTTCAACAGATTTTCCCTCGTTGGTAACAGCAGGGGAAGCTTGATGAACAATTGTCCAGGAGGTCTAACTTCTCTCTGTCTTGTAGTTTCACATCCTTAGAATAAAAAAAAAATGTGTCATGAGAATTTTAGATACGATTGAATGTCGGTTGGGTAAGTTTTTACGTGGAACAATCAGCCTCGCCAGAAAGTAACTTATGACCCCAAATTACTCTTATATACGAACATTGACTTACTGGCAAACTAACAAAATCAATTGAAACAATACTGAAACAAAAAGATTTCTTACTTATGTAACTAAAATTCGAGAAATTCACACATGGTTAGGTTCATAATCAACAAAGGTAGACCAAATAGTTCAAACCTGAAAACTTACATTTACGTGACGTTTCGAGAGCTCGTGCACACAGCCACTCAACTACCGTCGCCAGAGTGATAAAAATAACTGCCAAATTTGCGTTCCTTTTATTGCTTCAGAAGCCTAATTTACATGTCTTGATATCTCTTTTTGTTAAAATGTCCACACTCGCGAGAAAAGTTGGACTTTTCCCACTTGTTGCACAATATACTATTAGATTGCATGTTGGATGTGTTTAAATGTTTTTTTTTCTTAATAATTGTTGGGTAGAATGAAAGTGCATGAGTTGGTTAATGCTGTATGTATCTCAACTGAACAGGTACGTACATCATATTTTACAGGAATATTTGGATATGAAAAAACTCTTCGCGAGATTGCTCACACTCGACCATAAGCGCAATCGTGTGACCACTTCAGAAGACTGTTTAGCGATGTTCAGCCGTAATCCGAAGGAGTTTTTGCGCCGTTTTGTTACTGTGGACGAAACATGGATCCATCACAACACTCCAGAGACCAAAGAACAATCGAAACAGTGGGTTTCAGGGAATGAACGTGGACCAAAGAAGGCAAAACAGAGTATGTCAGCCAACAAGGTCATGGCCACAGTTTTTTGGGATGCACGCGGTGTCATTCACATTAATTCCTCATGACCTCGTGAAAGGTAAAACGATCAAAGGCAAATATTATTCAAAGCTTTTGAACAGATTCGACGTTGATTTGAAGCAAAAACGGCCGCATTTGGCGAAGAAGAAAGTGGTGTTCCATCGAGACAATGCACGTGTACACACTTGTCTGATCACGATGGCCAAAATCCACGAATTGCTCAACGAATTGCTACCTCATACAGCTTATTCTCCAGATTTAGCCCCCTGCGACTATTTTCTGTTTCCATACCTCAAGAAATGGCTGGGCGGTAATAGATTTGAGTCGAATGAAGAAGTCATTACCAAAACAAACGCCTATTTTGAGAGCCTCGAGGTAACCTATTATTTGAAGGGATTAAAAAAATTTGAAAAATGCTGGATTGAATGTATCGAGCTTTTAGGTGATTATGTAGAAAAATAAAATGTTTTTTTGTCGAATAAAATTTGTTTTATTCAAAAAGTCACTGACTTATCGAACCGCCCTATTTTGCAATTTTCATAGTTTCTCATAAGTATCGGTAGATTTTTTCATCCAATCTACTCATCTTAGGATTTTTTATATTTACGTTGGGGAGAAGAGTGGTATATATCTGAGGAATCATCTCTGAATCAGTTTCATCCTCCGATATGCCAAAAATGAGAACATTACTTTCTCTAAGTTTTAATTCATGAGTTTCCTCAATCGATTGAAACATATTATTTGGGGATTCCCTCGATGAATCCAAAACTTTATGCTCCAGCTGTTCAATCTTGTTGTTTAGTGTTCTTATCTCGTTCCCGTGACTAATTTTCGAATGACGTATATCCTCGTTTAATGTCCGCTACTCACGAGGTATTTTCTCGAGCATCAGGATGCCAGGCACGCAGAGCCGAGACATCCACCCAGACTGCCACCGAGGCGGCCACTCAAGAGGTTGTTTTTTCAGTATCCGGGTCGGATTTCAGATGAACACAGACAGTTGGAACTTTATCAGGTACCGCCAGTCGATGGCGGAACTTCGTAGCGTACCAAATTCTTGTGCAGAATGAAAGCATTTTTGATAGGTTTCATCGAAATATATAGGCTGAAAACCTGTCTATGGAAAATAAAAAGCTCAGCGTAAGTACGAAAACAGGAATATCAAAAATAAAGCCTTTGGGGAACTAGTAGACTATTTCAAAGGAAAATGATAGAGGATTTTCAAAAGGAAAATGAAAGAGTAGATGTAAATTTATATTAGGCTGATATCGTTTTCCATCGTTATTGGCATTCTTCCTCTTCACATTGAATTAAACATTCATCAATTTCTCTCAAATAATACTCGTTTTCTTCAATATCAAAATGAAAGCTCTTTTTGGAAAACCCCTTATAACAACCGATATTTTAGCTAGTTAAATGCAACAGAATATTCTAGGCTAGTTAAAAAGGTATGTACTTTCCGTTACTGATACGAAAGGCTTATTATTGAAATTAATTATCCAATTAGAGGGACTGAAGATTTACTTACAGGCTTTGTCTGGCATAAGTCCAAAATTTGTTTCTCTTTAAGAAGAGATATTTATTCTTCCATGAAATGTCCCATTTGAAGTTAGTCTTCCTAATCAATCGGTATTTTTACCGATTTGAAAGCCGTAATAGAAAAAACAAAATTTTTGCAACAACGTTCATTTGTAATGAGGTTTAATAAGTTCGAACCAAATTGCTCAAAATCATTTTTTTTATTACCAATTGTTCTCACCTTATACTAGGTTTTCCGAAAATGAGAGATTCCTTGAATAATTTCAAGAATGAAAAGTCCCATAAAACTGACCTCGCAAACGCATTATTTTCGAGATACAGGGTTTTTCTTTTGTAGTCGTACTTTCTAGAGGTTAATAAGTATAATTAACTTATTCATCACATCTGATTAACTGGATGTTTATAATAATTTGGATTTTTTTGCGGATTACTACAGAGCTATTTCAATTTTTTTTTCTCGAAATCGATAGCAGATACGACAAAACTATAACAAACCAAAAAATATAGTCCTGAATCAGAGTTTCTTATTACATTTTTCTCAACTACTTTTTCTGGAGGAAAGAAGCGTTCCAGAAAAAATATCACCCTGTAGATTTGCATTCAAAATTAGCATACCACAAGGTGAAAATTTGGAATATCTATGCCAATTCAAGTTATAAATCGGATAGATAAAGGAAAAATAATAAACCTCGAACATAGACGTGCTCGTAGTGCAAGAAATGTACTCATCTTGAAAGCGATAATAAACTCATAAACTGTAAAAGGGTCCGATTTTTTACAACCTCTTGAGTGGCTACCTTGGTGGCAGCCTGGGTGGATGCCTCGGTGGCAGCCAGTCTGCGTGCATGACTTCCAGATGCCTCGTGAGTGGTGGGCATAATAAGGTACCCACTTCTTCTTCAAGAATACCAAGTTTTTCATTTAACATATTTACTATACCAGATGTCACAGACTCGACAAGGATATCAATGAACATTTTATCTTCACACATTTTCTGGAATATGCAGGACCAGCGTGGTGGCCTTCATCTCGAGCGGACGCAGCTCTTCTGGAGTCGGTTCAACGGTGGGTAACTCGATCTCCTTATGGACCCATTAGACCTTCTTATGAGGAAAGACTGCAACTCTTCAGTTTGCCAAACTTTGAAGACAGGAGAACAAGAGGCGATATCATTTTTACCTTCAAAGCCCTTCGCAATCATTTTGGCGACGATATCCGTCGCTTGTTTTCCAGAAACCACAATCACCTTAGGGGCCATTCACTTAAGCTTAGGAGAGAACAGTTCCGGACACCTCAGAGACAGCAGTTCCTCACAAATAGAGTGTTCCACTTATGGAACAGTCTACCGAGTGATCTTGTAGATGCAACCTCCACCAACGCCTTCAAGAATGGATATGACCGATGGATTACCCAACCTCGAGAATAATACGTCTTAATTTTTTTTCTCATTGAGTTTATAGGTATTTGTACCTCTACTCTTGTTGAAACAATAATAATAATAATAATAATTTTTCTTATCAGTGTGCCGTCGCGTTTCTCAGCTCATTCAATTGATACCGTGTTAACGACATTTTTAGAAAACAAGAAAGAAGAGATAACCCTTGAGAAATGTCCTCAAATGCATAATATCGTGTTGTGATGACTTGGAATAGATTCAGATTAATTTCAATTTTTTCCATCTTATGTTTTCGTAATTATTTGATTAAATCTTAGCTCAATAATACAGACGTGTGTTCACTGTGTTGCCTGGAATATTGTACTTTTCTTCATTGTTTGTAATTTCACCCCCTCTTCATCCTTCAATTGTGACTTAACTGCACCTCCTCAGCCCTCATCACCTCTTCCCAGCTTGCATTACCTAAATGTCGTTTCAGTCCATTAAAATAACTATATATATTTTTTTCTGATATCCTATAGAACAACTAACTATTGCAGAACTAAATGACACAAATATGGAATAATGATCAGTGAAGGCCGTATATATTACCCTTGGTCTTATAGAGACAGCGTCATTCATGCATTATATCCTCCATACTCTTTGAAGTTTCGGTTTACCTTGTTACCTCATTAATGTAGGAAATTAAACCATGTTCACACAACATATTAGTGTTATCTGTCACATCCGATTATGATGAATCTTCTGGTAAATTGAAATTTACATCACCCAAAAATATTTCAATAGGTAGGATTTTTCTCCATTGTTTTATTATATTCATCCCGAATGTAAACAGAAGCATCAGTTGATGGAGGGCGGTAAGAAGACATGATGCCGAAATTTAACTTTTCAGTTTTCAGAATTATCCTACTCAAAACAAACTCCGTTAGAGAAACATTTATAACTTGTGTTGTTAAAGTATCACGAACGACGAGGAGCGCAGCGGCAGGCCGTCACACTCGGACGAAACAGTGCGGAAAGTTGAGGCGCTTGTGCTGAAAGATCGCAGGTTGACTCTCAATGAGTCGGCCCAAAAACTCCAAGATGTGTGCAGTAGAGAGCTATCCAAAATAAACGAAGAGGGATGTTGACAAAAGGAGTACGACTTCATCACGACAACGCGCGTCCTCATGAGGCCAACAAAACAACGTCACTCATTACGGAAAGTTCATGAAGCGGTCATTTCGTTCTTGCGCGAGGCGGCGAGATCGTGGTTCGAGGAGGGGATACAAAAGTTTGTCGTACGAATGAGGAAGCTCATCGAAGTGAATGCCGATTACGTAGAAAAATAGCTTAGATTTCAAGCTTTACAGCAATGTACAAAACTTAGTAAATAAATGTTATTTAATGTGAAAAAAATTAATGGAGACCTTACTTTAAATACACGCCTCGTATATGGAATGAAGCAAACTGACAGCTGTCGTAGTGTTTTGAAACTGGGGAAGATACTTACCGTAAATACTGTTTACCTAACTTGTGTGAAGTATGTCCATCAAAACAGGGCCAAATTTCGGACAAATTCTTGCTATCACGATTAAAATACTCGTGAAAAGCAGAACTTCGCACTTCCATGCGCTAGAATTAATAAGACACTACAGGGTCCAAATTTTATCTGCCTGAAACTGTATATTAAACTGCCGGAAGATCTGAAGGAGTTGAAATTATAGAGCTTTACTAAAGAAGTCAAGAATCTACTATTGGAAAAGAATATATCGAGGACTATATACAGACTAGATGAATTTTAATGTTTTCAAATTGTTTTAGTTTTCATTAATTATGAATGGATTTTCCTTTCATTAGACAAGCCGGGTAATTTTTGACGGTATACATTTATAATGTATACCGTAATGTAATGTGGTTTTGAATGTATTGTAATTCGAAGATGTATACGTACTTTGTGAATGAATAGTATAATATATAATATAATATAATAATACATACAATATAATTCTATGTTTGTTCTATAAAAAGTGAATTCTAATTGAAAAATTGGAAGAGAAGAGTGAGCCCCGAAAGTTTTTAAGCGTAGGGCCTCAAGAATTGTCAATCCGCCACTGCATTTTCAGGAGAACCTTATTGAAAATAATTGTATTTCTTGTGAATCATATGTGTTTCAGTTGCTTTATAGGTACTAGTATGGGAATATTCATTAGGCCACGCCTGTTTTTTTCATCAACTTTCCCCATACCCTGGTGAAGAAATGGATTTACGCCTTGAAAATAGACCGCCCTATTCGAACGCTTAAAGAACAGACAATGAAAATGTCTTTTTTTTTCCCTCCACTTTCAATGCAAACTCGTTATTCGAATCTGAAACATTTTCGTCTTATTCAATAAGGTTCAACAACTAAGTGGGGAAGTAAATAATCCGATCTTTCAGTTCCAGGAAGCAGCTGCCACTGGCATGAGAATCATACGTATTTATCAACGGAATGGATGCGAATTCAGCCTGAGCAGAAACCGAATGTTTAGGCAGTAAATACAAGTTGATGCCATAATCCTACATGCCGAATTCGACAGGCCGTGATAATGGGTCTATTTAGCACACTCCATCTTATCCAGTCAATCTTCCAGATATCTTCCGGAGTTCATTTAACGAATTAGGGAACTTGGGTATTAGGTGAGGTTTTCCAAGGCTATTAGTTTTTTGTAGGATTTATAGTGAAGTCGGGGGCTTTTCCGAACTGTAATGAACACCTTTATTTTTTTTTTCCGTGTCATGCTGTTCTCCACATATTGGATCAGCCGGATAACAAAAACCACGAATTTTCAATAAAGGCTCAATACACCCAAGGCAGTTTTATTTTCGACTCATTCTTCATTACCTAATTCATCGCAAAAAAAAAATAGGAACTACGTAACGAAAAAAGGGAATGAGCATTTAAATGAAAAAACTTGGCCTTATTCTATTCACAGAGCAAAAAAAATTTTTTTTTTGTGCATGGAATTTTAGAGCTGATTTCGACTATATTTGGGACGTTTAATCTGTTCATGCAATCCGTTTTTCTCTATCAGCTTTACTTTTTCAGATACATCAACTCATCTATCAATGTGGGTTTTATTCAGTTTATTCATTTATGAGAGTACCGGGTTTTTCACCATAATTTGACCCCCCCTTTAACTTTGTTACTGAAAGAGGCACAAAAATTTTTTTTCTACAAAAGTTTCACGAAATCGACTAGTTTTTTTTTAAATGATTTCACAAAATGAAATATGTGCAGAGTGGGCAACATATTGATAGCAACTTCATTTTTTCAAATGGAACACCCTGTATATTTTTCTATATTTGACTAGCTCTTTTCCCCTGGTTTCGAATACACAACATATGTTTGGCCTATCTCTCTTATTCTGAGTACCACAGAGTTTCAAATTTTTAGAACCACCTGGAATGCTCAGTAATCAGTTTTTAAGTGAAAGGCTGCGATAATTCAAAACCCCCTTTTTGAGTTATCTCGTTGGCAACGATATATGACATACGTTTGTCATATTCATATTTATCAAATATGTACTACACAGATGCGGAACAATTTGAAATATGTATGTGAAAAACAATAAAAATATGAAAGCTACAAGGAGAGAATATATGGAGTTGCATCCAAATCATCCAATTCCAATTTATAGTGAAAAACGTATGTCATATCGTTGCCAACGAAATAACTCAAAAAAGGGCATTTTGAGTTATCGTAGCCTAACACTTGAAAACTGATTACTGAGCATGCCAGGTAGTTTTAAAAATTTGAAACTGTGTGGTACTCAAATTGAGAGAGATAAGCCAAACTTATATATATTCGAAACCAGGGAAAAAGAGCTAGTCAAATTCAGAAAAATATACAGGGTATTCCATTTGAAAAAATTAAGTTGCTATCAATATGTTGCCCACTCTGTATATATTTCGTTTTGTGAAATCATTTTAAAAAACACGAGTCGATTTCATGAAACTTTTGTAGAAAATATTTTTTTGTACCTCTTTTAGTAACATAGTTAAAGGGGGGGTCAAATTATAGTGAAAAACCCGGTGCAATGGTTTTATTGTCAGTCTATAATTGAATAAAATCCAGGTAAATCTATAAATAGTGGAACTATTGCCTATCAGATGCCTGAACTGATCCGTTTAATTCCCTAACTCGGGTAAGTAAGAGAAGAAAATCCCCGTAAAATTCAAAGTTGGGGTTATGAAGCAACTTGTAAATGTTCTTGATAAGAATGAGTCATTTTTTGCATATAAAGAGGTAAAAATGCATCAGTTGAGCACAGAAGAACTCAAAGCAGGGAGATTTGACGGCCCACAAAAGACAGTTAAGGATCCAGCCTTCATAAATTCAATGGATGTCAAGTTGAACGAGAGGCTTGGACATAATTTGTTGCAGTTGTAGAAAATTTTCTAGCAGAACATTAAGCTCAAAACTATGTTGAAATGGTTAACAAGATGCTTAAAATTTTCAAATACTGCAATATGAGTATTAAAGTACACTATTTACACAGCCACTTAGACCACTTCCCAGAAAATTCAGGAGACTTGAGTGAGGAACAAGGTGGAAGATTTCACCAAGATATTAAAGTTATGGAGGACCGCTACCAAGGATGATTCTGGAGTTTACAAAGGGACTGTTTCAAAAAACATTAAAGATTGTCGCGGAAAAGAAGCTTCCAATGTGATGAGTGACCATTTGATTTTTTCAATTTTTTTTTATGTATGTACGACATAATATTGTATTTTGTATAACTAAAATGAGAATTTCGTATCTACTTTTCTTCACTATATTTACGGATTTCAGTTGAAAAATGTAACTCATATTTCTTTAAAAATGTATATCTTAAAAAGTTGAGCTCCTAGGTGAAAACGAATACATTATTTGATTTCAGGACATCAAATTTTTATAGATTCAGCTCAAAAAACCTCTACACCAAAACAGTTGTGCCCCTGTATTATCATAAGTTATATATTGAAAAACATTCAAATAAAGGTTCCACATGACTGAATGATTTCATATTGAAATTGTAAAGATAGATAGATAGATATTATAAAATCGTTCAGTCTTGGCAAAACTGTGTTAATATTCAATGCAAGGATCAAAGATGTATTCCCATTATCTAAATATAGATGAAGTTTTTTCAGTTGGAAATGAAGAGTTTTATATCCATTTAACCAGTTATTTGCAATTAAGTAGATCAACCCTAGAAACCTTGTTAAAACCAATTTTTACGAGTATTCAAGAATGCCTCTTCCTTTTGCGGTGCGTCAAAATGCCTTGTTTTTCTTCCTACTAACGTTGTTGTTGAATTGTTGAATGAAAGAAAAACTAGTTTATAGTTATAGCGCCCGCTGCACCAATACCAAAATATTGTATTCGTTTTCCGAATCACGAAAAAAATATACCCCTGTATATCTGTCCACTTATTTTCTTTCAGACCGACCAGACACCCCACTTTTCTAATCAATTACAAAATAAATAACGATAAATATTAACTTTCAACATCCTCCCCCTCCGAAATAAGAAAAATGATAAAAAACTCAACCTTTGGCAATGGACAGAGCTTGGTTTTAGGAAGTACAAGGATCTCTATTTCCGGTTCGGTTGAACACGAACCCTATTGTTTGATCCCGTCATTGACCTTATTACCCTAGCTAGAACCCATTTTAGTGGCGGCAAATTCCTCCTCAATTAAAACTTATGTGCCTTCCTCGATATTTTGAACAGGTTTATGCCATTTTGCGCGAGTATGAAGCTGATGCAGATACTCAACTGACCATTTCTTCCAAAACGAATGAGACACCTTTTTTTACGAATAATTTTAAAATATAGCTATCAGTGAAAGTCACCTTCCCCATATCATCAGTTCTTTCGAGAAAAACGAAACGTTACCCACCCTTTTTGTATCATTCGCAAATTAAAAATTCCCTTCTATTTAGATCAAATCGGTGATTTGTAAGAATAATCAGTCATTATTTCGTCTTGAACTGATCAGTCAAGTGTGTTCCCTCTTAAAAACAATCCAAAAAAATAAAGATTTCTGAATGATCTACACTCAAATAATAATAAAAAAATAATTGAATCATTTTTTATTATTTTTTTATATATTATTACATCATTCTAAGTAAAATTTTTTTGAAAAAAAAAATTAAATATTTTGAATTTTATATAAATGACGGATTCATAGAAAAATTTTGACCTTGACCGATTGCACTTTCCTTGACTCATCATCGCAATTCTTCGAAACAGGTTTTGTGAATGCAGCAAAGTGACGAGGATAAGGAACAATGACCCCACCTCACATTTGTATTCTTTGAGTTAGAATCTCAATATTTTCAGGAATTTTAAAGAGTTATATTCTATCAGGAAATTGCTCCTTCTCAATCAAGCGCGGTCCCGGGGGCGGGGGGATCAAGAGGGTCATGATCCCCCCAAAATGGAACTATCTAACACTCAATATGCGTTTCAAGCAGACAATGTACGAATGTACGAAATGATCCCATAAAAAAAACTTGAAGCCCATGCATAACGGCCAAAATTTAAGGCCAGGACTGCCCAAGAAAATAATTGTGGATATGGGTCTCACTCGAGAAAGTAAATCAGAAATAATTGAAATTGTTAAGGAAACAGTGATGCCTGTATTGGATAATTATTTGGAAAAGTAACAGCAAAAATTATGATGAAAGTAGAAAAAGTTTTCAAAAAGAGTTCAACGAAATTTAATCAAAACTTGAAGAATCCGAGTCTAAACTGGAACAGTTATAGCAAGAGAATAAAAAAATGTTATTGTATTTAGAATTCCTAAAAAAAACAATTCAGATCCAAAAGAAGAAAAAACCACTTTGGGTAGAAATCGTAATATACAGATGATAGAGCATACTATTAAAAACATGCCACCGACTAGGAAAGAAAACTGAAAATAAGACTGGTCCCGTATTAATAAAGTTTATGAATGAATATAATCGCAACGAATTCATGTCTTCACGTAAATTCTTATTAGGAGCTGAAATTGTTATGAAGGAGGATTTAACAAGAGAGTTATGGACTTGGATATAAGAATGTCTGAAAAGTGAACGAAGTTAAAAAAGTAAAAACTGAAATGGGAATAATACCTGTGAAGAAGAAGGTGGATATTGATCGTTTAAAAGCAGAATAGTTAGTGGGTGATAACAAAAAATGAAAAGTGGTTATTTGAATTCATTTTATATTGTATTGTATAACTTGTCATCAAGGCGGGTGAATCTTTGGTACTCAATTTTGCATTTTTATTGGAAATACATATTTACTAGGGTTTGTTTTGGTTTTATATTGTTTTTTATATAGTTGGAATGGAATTTTTTGAGCAAAAAAAAATATATTTGATAGTTTGTATGAAGTTAGAAAATAACTCAAAGGTTATAATATACCTGGTTATGAAGTATTTTATAATAATTCTAAAATTGATAAAAATGAAGGTAGATTAGTAAGATTAGCTTATGTTAAACTGTCTATGGATGTGAATTTTCGAATAGTTGAAGTTGAAGAGACAAATATTTTACGTTTAACCTCAGAAATTAATGGGAAAAAATATGGGGTAACAGCTTCCTATAGACCTCCATCCACTAATGTAGCTCAATATAATAGATGAATTGAATGAATACCTCGGGAATTAACTTGGAAGTGACGTACAGATTTTTCTGAGAGACATAAATATTAACATCGGGGACTCCAACTCCCTCAACTATTTGTCATATCAGACATGTTTTGGAGAAAACGGATATATCCCTGAACTGAATAACACCACTAGAGAAATTAATGCCACGGCGACCTTATCGATCATATTTACGTTGTAATTAGATCAAACTTGCGGAACAAGTTAATATTGAAACCATGGCATTGTTTAGACATCAATCACGGAACATTGGTCAAGTTTTTTGTCAGTTAATTAAGTCGATGACGGTCGAAATCCCTCCTGATGTATCAAGACAACTAATTATGAATTATGAAAAACT
Source organism: Harmonia axyridis (assembly GCF_914767665.1). Taxonomy (NCBI): domain Eukaryota; kingdom Metazoa; phylum Arthropoda; class Insecta; order Coleoptera; family Coccinellidae; genus Harmonia; species Harmonia axyridis. The sequence continues at coordinate 24,583,877 of NC_059505.1, read as the reverse complement.
TTAATCGTATCTGATTAGTGACCAATGGCGGGATGTTTTAGATGAACTGAATCCACAGAGCGCATACACAAAGTTTGTCGGATTTTTGAAGTGAGTACATACAGAAATCTAGCTATACTAGAATCATTTACCAAAATATTTATAAAAAAGCAAGCTTGGATCACAATGGGACTAATAAAATCTATAAAAATAGGGATAAAATGAAATCTACGTTGAAGACGAAGCACAGTGCTGAGAACAGACGGATATTCGCTGAATACAGGAATATGTTGAATGAATTAATAAGAAACACCAAAAATTCTTATTACGAACATAAATTTGAACTTGCCGGTAATGATGGTAAAACAATTTGGAAAACTATCAATCAAATTCATAACAACACTAAAGGTAACACCTCGGTAACTAGTTAATTAATTGATGAACACGATGTGAGATCCCGGACGTGGTAAGATGGTCATGAAACCGAAGAATGAAATGGAGATACCATGTAGATAGAATGCCAGGTGACGGGTTGGCTAAGATAGCAAAGGATAAAAGGCCCAATACTTCTAGACTACCTAGACGACCACCTATAAGATGGTATGAAAGATGGTATTCATCATCCAAACTGCGCCTGGAAGATCATTGATGCAAACACAGTACCTTAGTCCTAACGTAAGTGGAAGAAGATGAAGATGAACACGGAAAGACAATATTCGATTCAGTGGAAAAGACAGATGAATCCAACAAATTTTTCGTTAATACTGGAAAACGTCTTGCTGAAATTATAGCTATATCCTGTGATGATTCTTAGTCGCAATTTCCTGTCAATCTGTCCTCCATTTTCCTTCAACCAGTAGATGAAAGAAAAATAATTGCTCACATAGCGTTTTTAAAAATCAGCGCTAGTCCTGAAACCGATGGTATCACATCAATATTCATAAAATCTTTTCATCGATTTTTCACTAAAAAAGATATTATTAGATTTAAGATAGATATTATTAACTTAGTATTTGAGTGGAAATGTACCGAGAGAATAGAAGGAGTCCTATGTAATTTCTGTATTTAAGTCTGGAAATAAATGTGAGATGACGAACTATCGACCTATATCATTGACCAATAGTTTCTCGAAAATTTTTGAGAAGTGTTTGAAGATAAGACTCTATTCATTCCTCGGTGAATGTAATTTGTTGAGTAATAGACAATTTGGGTTCAGGGAGGGCATGTCAACATCAGATGTTATTCAGGAGCTCACGCAGAAAATTGCTCATTCTTTGAACGGAGATAACAAAGTATTGGCATTGTTTTTGGATTTAACGCAAGCCTCATAGTCTTCTTTTATATAGGTTGGGAGAGATGAGTGTTAGGAGAGTGGCACTGTAGGGAACTGTACTGCTGAACTCAGAACAGTTCCCTAAGGTATATCAGCATTCACCTTTTACGGTTGACTCAAGACACCACCCAGACTGACACGCTGAACATCAGTCAAATAGTTCCGAAACAACCTCCGAAACAAACCAAGGAACTTTCCTAACACTCATCACTTTTTTTTGTGTGAGTCATACTAATGAATCTATCTATCTATCAGAATCTATCTGTCTAGTCTCCATACATATATAGGAAATTTTGTTTGAGTAAATAAACAATTCGATTTTATTCCATTCATCAATGATTTCTCCTATACGTTATACAACATTCTATTACAATAAAGAGAATAATAAACCAAAAAAAAAATTATAATATAATATAGGAAATCACTCAAATGATGTCGAATATTTTCAGGAAGGAATACCCACAGAAATTGTGGTCTCCAAGCACACAATAATGAACAAGCGTTCAGAAGTTCCTGGCTTCACGTCAGTAGTTCCTAATTTTCACCTAATTTTTTCATTAATGCAATTAACATTGACGCAAGACAAATTGATGAATGATAACGATTACATCTGTCAGTGAACTCGTTAATCTTTGTTCCTTTTGTTTCTCTCAAGTTGAAGAATTCTCCACGAATATGAAATGACCTGGTAAATTACGAACGTCCGTCAGTGAAATATGAAATTAATAAAAAGATCTGCCTAATTCATTCAACTCGGAGGGAAAACTATCATTGAATTATTCGTTAGTCATTCTCTGCCGAATACATAAAGGAATGGGATGTTTTCAAGCTTGTACGATCTGTGAAATAATTAAGAGTTTAATTAGATCCTCAAATGAAGACTTGAAAATACCTAGCACCCCAATCTTCCATAATTATCCCCACAATAGGGTGAAGGACGAATCGAGTGGAGTCGAAGTAATTGGATCTTCTGGATACGGATTGAGTAACATCTGAACGAACTGATGAACAATGATAAAATCTGATTCTTCGTGTTCACTAATATAATACAATGTTTCCGCTGAAATTCGATTCTTACGAAGAATAATTTATGCTGCATGACATGACTTCTATAGGAATGAAAGTTTACATTTACATATACAGGGTGGTCCAACGAAATGTTAAACCTCGAAAATGTGAAAAATCTCTCGGGCCCGTCGATTTCTAATTCCAGGGGCAACAAATTTTTCGCTTTTTTCATCCCTGCAACTTGAACCCCCTAACGAGGGGAGCACACACCCTTGATTTTGAATAGAAATGAGGGGTGTTGCGATAACTAATTCTGAAAATCGTATCTAGTGCTATTTTTCCGAGTATTTTTCCCCTTAAATGAGGTTTAACTATCCAGCTATAATGATATAACAACGAAAATATTGAAAGAGGCAATGTGGAATTAGTTTCTTTGAGAATATCATACGTACCTATTCGACACATTTCAGAGTTATTGAGTAGTTATGTTGACTATGTTGTTAATTTTTTGTCCACGAAAGTATTCATTTCCTGTCCCAAAAACTAGACGGACCATGTTTCTGATTTACTTCAGTATATAAAAAACAAAGCGATTGTAGATTTTTACTGGAATTAAAATTGTGTATTCTGTAGAAGATAGATAGATAAAATAATTTTTTAAAATAACGACTCTGCGTGAAAAATAGCGGCTTTATTTATCGAATGACCTCCTGAAAAAATTGTATCCGCTGCTTACGTTGCTCAACTGATTGCCAAATTGGACGTTACTGTTCAGTCGGAAACAAAAAGAGGGTGTATGAAAGAGGGTGTATGAGAGAGACCAAGCGAGGGACGTGGCTGTCTTAGTTCAAGTAGTAATGTCAAGTAATGAATCCGACCTTGAATAACGTACAACAAAAAGTTATGGAAACCCATGCCAGAACTTTTTCGGAGGAGGAAGTAATAATGAATCGGAAATTGGGAAAACCTTGAGAATTCTACGCAGTGTGAGAGTTTCGAATGATTGACAACTCATAATTCGATCATTCAGCAGTTCCTCTCGGTTTCAAATATATTGATCATGAATGCCACATAAATTACGTGGTTAATACATTTTCAAATTTGTCTTCCAAGGTCAAATACGCAGTGATGATGATCTAATATTCTTGAACGGAATAATTCTTCTGAGAAAAACAACATGAAATAGCTGTTAATTCCCTCAACTAAGCCTCTCTATAATAGATCAATTGAGAGATATGAATTTGAAAGACAAGGCAGTATTGATCGGATAATGAAGGAAATCAATAGTAACGGGAAGAAACAAGTATCGATCGGGGACTCAAGGAAGTCAATAGAAATGGGCAACGGAAAAAAGTATCGATCGGGGACTCATAAAAGTCGGTTGTACGGTCTGCTCGGTTTTCGGGAAAAGAAGAAAAAATCAGTTTGAAGTGAAGTATAATATTTCTGGCAGAGTGGAAATATAGGTATTTTTTAAAATATCTCGAGTGGAGAACAAACTTAGGATTATCTAAACCAGACGAAGAGGATTCCGGTAACGAGGGAAAAACAGGTCAAAAATTTTAGTTTACTTTTTCCTAATATTGAGCGAAATTCTGCTGATTTATGGTAATGGTGACATTACAAAAAAATAAATAAGTAAAAAACATATATTGATGAGTATTTAATCAATTTTTTTCTTCTTGTTGTTTGTTGTCATAACATAAATACTAAATTTACTAGGTATTATTTGAGCCCAAGATTAATTCCGATTTTTTTTCATTATACCTACACATTAAAATTATTCAAATAGTTCTTTCTGAGGAATATTATAATAACATAATTTTTTTTATGTAGTCAGTGCAAAGCCGCTATACCCCCAAAAAAGAAGGGGTTTATTACACATCATTTGAAAATTAACTTTGCCTTGGAGTTTCTTCAAAGAAAAAGAGGTGGTCAATAACCAATATATGAAAAAATACAGATGAAAATGTAATATAATTCAAACGTCAACTAGAAGTACTCGATACAATATTCAGGGTAACGTGATCCACTGATGCCCACAAAGCGTACGACAATGTAAAGAACAACTCGAATATAGCATTGAAAAAAACAGAAAAACGAAGAACTAATAAGCTCATCGGAAAACAAAAAACCTATTTGGAAGATTATTACAAATGAAACGCGTTTTATTATTATTAAGAGTTAGTTCACACTTTGTGTTCCTTCAACTGGTATCTTTCAGTACTACATTACGCACCATCCGATTTTACGTCCAGGGAGTTCAACTACAAAACTAAGAGTTGTATTCCATGGTTATGAAAATCTTGTTCACATATTTCGCCATAATATGATGATATTCTTCGAATTCAAGAGATGCAAGATATTGCTACATCATTCTACTTCAAAAGTGTGAATCGATTTTACGCATAAGACATTTACAGTGAAATTATTCACATAATTGTGATCATGGAAATTTACTCTTCTTTTCGTTTTTTTTCAATATTTTGGAAACTATTAGCACTTATACCAGAACTTGAGGAAGGGGTGATTGATAATATCTAAGATGTAAATGAGAAAACATTTTTTCTTCAAAACAATTTTTACATTTCTTGTATAACTGAAAGTGTCGGTGCATCGAAAATATTTCAGCTGAATAGAGAATCCTGATCAATATCATATTTCGTCAGATTCCAAATAGGCCCCGTTTACCAGAAACATAATAGGAAGTCGAACTTTAATCATCCTGTATATAGCTGAATTGAATAATCAGATCATTTAAATACTGTTGGTTTTTAATTGTTGTCAATCGCTATCAATTCAAAGTGAAACTATGTCCCCAATTTCCTCCAGAACTAAATAAAATTGAATTTTTCTCTTTGGAAATTCTAGTATCCCTTTCTGAATTAAACTTTCAATACGAATCAAAAAAGTCAAAACACATAGATGGGGAACCATGCACTGCCCCAATCAATTTCTCTTCCATTCTCGTTTGAGCTCTCTCAATATTATTTCTCAATAGCTGCTAAATAATAAAGCTCTTTCGTCGGCTAGCAACTTCAACTTGCAATGGTATTACTCAAAAAGCCCCTTGCTATTAATATATTAATAATAATATTGGATCTTATTCCGGATCCAATCGATGAGAACCTGGATTGTCCCATAATTACAGAGGAAAATTATATATCCTATTAGTGCAATGAAAAAAAAATCAATACTCATAAAAAATTTGCATAACTTTTAGTAACACTTTCGGATGAAAATCATTCATACATCAAATGGAGAATGCAAGAAAAATAAAGAAAGTCAATTTTCATTTGAACTTGGAAGTGACAACGCAGATAATCAAGCTAAGATATCCTCAACGCTAATATTTCGCGTATTTTCATCAATGGCGTAGAAATGGGGGATACTGGGGGTAATTACCCCTCCCCCATGATTTCCGAAATATAAAATTGCAGAATTCTCACAAAGACGAAGAACGAACATTTCTCATATAATGAACCAATAATCATTTTACTTTTCTTCCAAATCCACACGGCAGTAAAAAATCGGACCTTTTTACGGTTTATGAGTTTATTATCGCTTTCAAGATGATTACTTTTATTGCACTACGAGCACGTCCGAGGTTTATTATTTTCCTTTCTATCCGCTTTGTCGGCCTTTTATTTGCCATCTGTGATTTTTGGATTCGTCATCTGTATACACAACCCATTGTTTTCGGTTTTTTGTATCATTCTCGTCATAAAATTTCAATACTGTAGTTATCAAAGAACTGAACTGATTAATTCACATGGAAAAATTGTGGGATGTGTTGTAACATTTATTCTGTTCCATTCAAATTACAATTTATTTGTGAAGACATCAGTTTTGGATTGGATCTACACGGTGTTCCTCAATTGGAGGTACAAATGAAAATGACAGATTTCTCGGATCATTTAAAAAAAAAATGTCGTATAACATGAGTTCTCAAACACTTGTTAAAGTTTAAGTTTTTATCTCATAGAAACTTCCCTTCACAAGGTATTTAATTTGAATTGGCCATAGATATTCCAATGCTAATTTTGAATGCAAATCCGTAGGGTGATATATTTTTTTGGAAGAGTGCCTTTAAGGCGGCCACTCACGAGGCTTCCATAGTCGAGCGTTCGGATAATTTTACAGTCAGACAGTTCAGGACACGGCCGCACGACTGTAAATCAGAGAATGATCTTGACTGCCCGACTGGAATCTCTTCGACGCCTGCTTCCAAACGCTCGAAAAAACGCCTCTTGAGTGGCGGGCATTAGAACTATTTTTCAGTTAACCGCTAGAAGTTTGGAAAAATGTAAAAAGAAACTTTGTCATGTAATACACTTTTTGGCTTGTTATAATTTTATCGTATCTGCTATCGATTTCGAGAAAAAAATTTCAAACAGCTCTCTAGTAATCCTCAGGAAAATCCAAATTATTATAAAGATCCAGCTAGTAAGCTGTAATGAATTAATTAATTATGAGTTTTGGTACTTATTTATTCACTCTATAGCGAAGATTAATAAAGATTTGATGAACTGATGTAAGCATCACTAACAAGTACGAAACACTAGTATCTCGAAAACAAAGCGTTTGCGAGCTCATATTCATGGGACTTTTTATTCTTTAAATTATCCAAGGAATCTCTCATTTTCCTCCGTAACTCTAATTAAGGAACATCCCCTATAAGGTAAGAACTACCGAATTTGTAATAAAAAAATATTATTTCGGGTAATTTGGTTCGAACTTCGTTATCAAATTTCATTTTTTCACATTACAGATATGAGTAAACGTTGACGTCAACAAATTTTTTTTCGATTACCCCCCCAAGACAAAAAAAGATCTACGCCCTTGTTTTTCATCCTAAGAATATCCAATGGAATATAAAGAAGGCTCATCGATCAAGTCTGAATCCCCCACTTTTTATCTAGAAGAGTTCTTTGATTAAAATTTTATCCCATCTCATCTTTCTCTACCTCAGTGTTTCTCAGTTCGAAAGTGCGATATAAATTTTTAATGATGCATTCTCCGATGTTCGTATAGTTTACTCATTCTAAAAAGTTCCAGTGAAAGGAAATGTTCTTAGATTTCATATAGCTACAGAATCAGTCATACGATAATAATCTGAATGTCTGAAGATAGTGAAGTGTCGATTTTGAGTGTTCGTCTCTGAACACATCGGTCTATCATTTCGTTGTGATGGCATTACAATTTTTCGAATTTTGTGCAGGAGCAGGATATTGTCTCGTGGGATAAGATTCGACTGCTACTAATAAATCCGTGCCCCGATTCGATTCTGCACTCCAATGTTTGTATAATTCAATAGCAATTGTCAACCAATTCTACACAAATTGAAGATGGAAAAGTTAGACCACTAAAAGATTAGGGGTTTACCTATTCCAACATTCTCCACACAAGGGTGTGGAAAATAGACACATTTTGGGTAACATCGATCGTGTGGTAATTTCATCAAAATGTTTGATTTTCAACAGTTATTATTTTCAAGAAAGTATTTACAAAACTAGTTCGGAATTTTTTTAAAAACTGTTCATTGGAATAATTAATATATAATTTTCTAATTGTTCTGGGTCTCCAAACCTGAAACTTGGTTTCTTTATCAATATTTTCAGTTGAGAGGAAAATATACGATATTTGAAAGAATTATTAATAATATGTATAGCACAAAATATTTGGAACACCCTTTATACTGTTCTTGCCAATACTAAGATCTGCGCTGAAAGAAAAGGTATGGGAGTATTTTTCTCGGCATTGCAAAAAAAAATGAAACTAAAAGTTTGCGAAAACATGGTAAAACGTTTTCTAAAAATTTGTTCAATTATTTCAAGATAACCTTAGATGAACTGGGTAATCCACAAACTTTTCTATTAAAAGTCATTCCCTTAACGTTCGACATGCATTTATTTTTATTATCAGATATAAAGAGATTATCATAAGGTACATTATGTCATGAATAATTGCCATATTTTGTTGGTTTTTGTCTTTGTACAATGTTTAAATATTTTCAATAAAATGTGAAAAGTGAACAACAAATCCAAATTCTGCTCTTATTGCGCAATTGTTAGGTTCGTCATTAAATATATTTATCAATTTCCGGATTTTAAATTTAATCTACATTTTTTTTTAATTTACCTCGAAAATTTGCGAGAACATTTTGAAAAAATGAAATTTCATTAGGCTTTCACATACTGGGTTCAAAAGTGAATACAAACAACAAGGTTGCTTGCAAGAATATTGGTGGACAACCGAGTAACGAAAGTATAAACGTAGGTATGATATCTAATTCAACAGGTATCTTCGCTGTTGCTGTATAAAGTATTCTTTGAATATTTCAATTCCATAATCATATAGTGAGTGAGACAAAATTATCGAATTCATAAAAAAATCTAGAAGATAGGCCTACATGTTTATTTAATTTTTTTTTCAATTATATTATTTTTTCTGACTATCTCAATAATTTCACACAATAATGGCTAGAAAATAATTTTCATTCCATAATAGACATATTTGACATTCATTTATCTATAAGTTCTACTCACCTTTTATGAAATCTACCGCTATCTCAAGACCGTATGTATCCTTGTCACAATCATCCAAAATATGTGCTCCAAGAGTTACATTTGGTAAAAGCGAATTCTTCTCAGAATTGATCTGGTCTAGAGTATATAACATTGCTTCTAAAGCTTGAATGCCACCTTGAGGCATTATTGGACCGCAAGTTATTGTATCTTCTCTCTCATGTACCATCATAAGTCCACCTATGACAAAATCACCTTCGACAACCGCTTCTTTTTTGACAGGCCATAACATATCTTGATCGATTTTGATGAATTCTGATGAGACAGTGATATTTGATTCGATGGACTTTCTAGGTGATGTCGAATACTGATAGATTTTTTCTGTAATCTTGTGAGTTGTCAATTCTGAAAAAAAAAATTTCATTTTTATTATTTTCATTTCATAAAACTCAAATGGGCATATTCGGAATTATTTGAATTTCTAAAGCGAGGGTAAACAGAAAACTGAAGAAGAAGAGCTTCTGTTGAATAATAAAATGGATACACCAATGAAGATATTCAAATATATCAATCGTTAATAACTATGATGAGGATTGAAGCAAATTAACAATTGTGGCTTTCTCAGAAAAAATAATAAAGTTATTCCATTACAGAACAGTTCTTCATTAAGTTGAGAAAAAAAAAAGATTTCGTTCCACAAAAAGTCATTTTAAAATAGATGAATTATAGGTTTTGGATAGAAAAAATTGTCTTTTAACTTTGAAATCAGCATCAGCGCTTTCTATCCAACACAATTCCAGAAAAGAAGGTAAATCGATCGAGGAATTCGATAAATTAGTATAATAACTATTCGATAGATAGAAAGACTGGAAAGACCAGGCATCTCCTTAGTCGAACTTTTGTGTTTCTGGTTATTCTGTGGTCCTTCCAAATTTTAGTGAGTTTTTTCACTGAGGATCTAGTAATGATGCAACGTCTTCGGATTTCGTCCTCGCAACCTCCAGCGTTGGTGATCTTCGATCCCAGATACACGTAGCTGTTAACCACCTCGCATCCCGCTATATCTTTGACATCTGGTTGGTTGATGTCAGCACGATCCACGATCATCATTTTCGTCTTATCGCGGTTGATTGCTAGTCCAAAGTCCATGGCCGTGGTCTCAAGACGACGAAGCAGAGTCTCAATTTCTTCTCTGGTTGACGCTAGGAGATTAGTATCGTCTGCATATCTTAAATTTGATATTTTACGTCCTCCCACAGACATTCCCTTGTTCCAGTCCTCGAGAACTATCCGCATGATGTACTCTGTGTATATGTTAAATAATAGCGGTGACAATATACAGCCCTGTCTGACGCCAGCTTGCGTTTTGAAACAATCGGAGTCAAAATCATCAACTCGAACTGATGCTGTGCCATCTTCATATAGACGTCTAATGAGATGTACGAGGTGTTGTGGTACAACCATTTCCTTCAGGACTCTCCACAGTTTCCACCACTTGAAGGTATCAAAAGCTTTTCTGAAGTCAACGAAACATATATAGAGAGTGATGTTGAATTCGCGAGCCTTCTCGACAATTTGTCGCATTATGAGTAGCTGTTCTCTTGTACCTCGGCCCTCCACGAAACCAGCCTGCTCGGAGGCGATTTCTCGAGATAAGTAAGTTTGAAGCCTCGTGTTGATAATATGCAACATTATCTTACTTGCGTGAGATATGAGGGAAATTAGTCTGTAGTTATTGCATTTTTTTGTTGATCCATTTTTATGGAGTGGAATAAAAATAGAATGAGACCAATCGTTCGGCCAAACTCCAGTATCCCAAATTCGGCGGCAGATTGTTTGCAGTATGTCTACTCCGATCTCTTCCATAGCCTGTATTGTTTCGATCGCGATCTCATCAAAACCCACAGCCTTATTTCGCTTAACACAATAACAATAACTATCTTTATTTCCAAATTTTACATATAATATGTACATAAAAAATGAAATGACGTCACAATTGCATAAATAAACTAAACTTAATTCTCACATCTGAAATAATCGCATAAAGAATATGGTTCCAATTCAATTAATATATTCTTTATGAACCTTTTGAATTTTCCTAAATTATAACAGTTCTTTAAATTATCAGGTAACTTATTATAAAATTTTATGCTCATATAATAAGGTCCCTTTTCTAAAATAGATAATCTATGTTGGGGATAAATTAAATCTGTGGCGGCTTCTCATAAAGCACCACATAGCAACAATACTAAACACCGCAGTCGGTAGCCTAGTGGTTAAGACTGTACACTCACTCACCGAGATGCGACAAGGTGCCGGGTTCGAGTCCCGGCGGCTCCCGATAATAAAAAATTCCCCAAGCGTCTGTGACACGGCACACACAATTATACCAAAGTCACACTGATGAGTCCGGTGTGTGTGCCAGGGACGAAACGCATAAGTAGGTATACGTGAAATCCTACATTGGTGACCCCGACGTGATGGCGGAAAACTGCGGCGTTGGAGCGCAGAGGCGACTCACTGCCCCGCTCAACGTTACGGCTACTGGGGTGTCCGTCGGACACTAGAGCCGATGGCACGCCGAGCCTCGTGTTTCCGTCGTGCACGGCATGCAAGCCCGACGTGATGGCGGAAAGCTGCGGCGTTTGAGCGCAGAGGCGACGCACTGCCCCGCTCAACGTTACGGCTACTGGGGTGTCCATCGGACACTAGAGTCGATGATACGCCGAGCCTCGTGTTTCCGTCAACACAGCACGCTAGCCCGACGTGATGGGAATGGCCGTCTTAACGATGTGTCCTGGAAAGCAGAAGGTTGATGCGTTGCTCCATATATCTGCAATTTCCAACGAAACTCTAGACGCCCATTCCCATGACGTGCAATACGTGCTCCTTGGTCTGCCGCGGTATAGCGGACCTGAATAGGCGGCATTCACCGTCCGCACGATGCCGCGAGGTGCAGCTCTGATTAGGCGGCAATCACCCGGCTGCACCGTTGACCTCGTAACACGCATAAGTTTCGTTCCTACGTCACTGGGGAGGGAGTCATGTGGCGGCTTCTCATAAAGCACCACATAGCAACAATAATAAACACCGCAGTCGGTAGCCTAGTGGTTAAGACTGTAGACTCACTCACCGAGATGCGACAAGGTGCCGGGTTCGAGTCCCGGCGGCTCCCGATAATAATAAATTCCCCAAGCGTCTGTGACACGGCACACACAATTATACCAAAGTCATACTGATGAGTCCGGTGTGTGTGCCAGGGACGAAACGCATAAGTAGGTATACGTGAAATCCTACAAATCTTTCGTTCTTGTATTATAATTATGTGTTCCCCCAACATTGAATCCATCCTTATTTTTTAAAACAAAAACTAAACATTCATATATGTATAAACCATAAACTGTCAAAGTATTTTCATCTTTAAATTTACCTCTACATGAATCCCTATACCCCATCTTGAATATGGTTCTAATTACTCTTTTTTGTGAAACAAAAACTGACTGGATTCCAGAACTACTTCCCCAGAAAATGATTCCATATCTCAAAATCGACTCAAAATTTGCATAATATAAGATTTTAAGTGTTTATTCATTCATGTAATGAGTAACCATTCTAATTCCATAGCCAATGGAAGCTAATTTTAAACACATTTTATTTACACGAATGTCCCAGTTCAAGAATTCCTCAATTTGGACACCTAAAAACTTTGTATGTGATACAGGCATTATTACATTATTACCAAGAGTGATGTTGCTTGGAATAATTGGCGACTGTTTCGTGCGAAATAGTAAAACATTTGTCTTAGACTCATTTATGGATAATTTATTCATGGAAAACCATTCACTAATTTTTAAAAAGCACTCTTCTACTCTATCATTCATTTCATTGATATTCTTTGCGTTAATTAAAACATTGGTATCATCGACATAATTCGTTATAGAATAATTGTTCAATGATAATGGGAGGTCATTTATATAAATAATAAAAAGAATAGGACCTATCATACTTCCTTGTGCTATTCCTATGTCGACGTCTGTGATTTTATATTTTATATTATTATATTTATAACAACCTATTGTCGCCTACCGAAAAGGAATGATTTTATCCATTCATACGCTTTACCTCTAATAAGAGGTAATAAGAGGTACAAAAATACGGAATACCGTATTTTTGTAGTTTCTGAAGCAAAATATTATGATCAACGCAGTCAAAAGCCTTTCTCAAATCAATAAATATGCCCAAGGCAAAATTTTTATTTTCTAAATTATCTAAAATTGTGTTCACGAATTGGTAAATGGCCGTATTTGTTGATTGCCCCCTCAGATAACCGTGTTGGAATCGAGAAAAAAGATTATTTTCAATCATATAAGTAATCAGTCTGGAACACATAACAAGCTCGAAAATCCTGGAAAATGCCGGTAATAAAGTTATTGGCCTGTAATTACCAAGGTCATCCGGGTTTCCTTTTTTAAAAATCGGTTTGATTGACGCCAGTTTCAATTGATCTGGGAATATTGAGAGCTTAAGATGTTTAATGGCGGCGCGCACTTCATCTTTCAGTGGCATTGGCTCTTGTTCATACACTTCAACTTGGATCGCCGCAATGTCTGCTGTCTTGTCTTCGAAAAGAGACTCACAATAATCTTTCCAGACGCCAACAATCTCCTTTATCTCTGTGATAGTTTTTCCTGATACATTCTCAATGGCCCAAGTCTTTGGTTTGAATTGACGGGTTATAAGTATGATTTTCATGTGTAGGTTCTTGGTTTCAAACTTTTGAGAATGTCGTTCAAGCTCTATGCATATAGATTGTAGCGCTGTATTATGGTCTAGGCGGCTTGTATGTTGGAACTCATAGCATTAAATTCTTGTGTTGTGGCACCATTAGCTTTTAGGTTTCTACGTTTCTCGACTAAGTTCCAGGTATCAGCCGACATCTTTACTGGATGTCGTTCTAGTGTGCCTCTTTTTAGGTCTAGTGTTGGGTTTGGGTTGTGATACGCTTACAGCGTCTTTGATAAGCTATACCTACGGCTGACCTCCCGAGATCGTCAACGTTCCATTCTTCGCTATGTTGTTCGTGCCAGTGTTGTTCTTGTAGCGATTGAACAAATAAGTCTTTTTCAGTCACTTCTATGCATTTGGCTTCTTTTGTGACTATGGGTTTACGCATTCTGATTTTCATGTAAAACACAAGAAGTTGGTGGTCTGACATGACGTCGGCTCCTGGCAATGTATGCGTGTTGGTTATTGAGGTTCTCCATCTTGATTTGATCAAAATGTAATCAATCTGGTTACGGTATTCTCCATTACGGGATGTCCAGGTGTACAATCTTCTTGGGTGGTGTTTGAAGATTGTATTCATTATAGTAAAATTATTGTCCGCTGCAAATTCGATAAGGCGTTCTCCTCTATTGTTCCTGCTGCCAAGACCATAGTGTCCTACAATGTTTCTCAACCCCACATCATTAGCAGTGGCTCCTACCTTAGCATTAATGTCACCCATAATTATCAGGATTTCTCTTTTTGGAATGCTATTAATACACCCCTCTAGAGTATTGTAAAAATTCTGGATTTCTTCTTCTGGAGCGGCGCTTGTGGGGGCGTATACCTGAATGACATTTAGCGAACATGGTGAAGCATGTAAACTAGACGTAAAATAGACATACCTAAACGATAGAAATGATGACCAGAAACCGACCGACTTGCCAACTACGCCGGTACTAAAATAGCCCGAACCAATAATATCCCTCTAGTTGGTAGTCTCTAAGATTAGTTTGTGCATGATTGTTATTATCCATCATAGACAAAGAAAGGAAAAGACTGATATGACGACTGCGTAGAGTCGTTTGAAATGTTGATGCTGGCGACCCGGTTGATAGCCATTGGAACTAACGAGGTTGATTCGGCGAATTTGGTACCTTACATGATATTTCTAAACGATTTCACAGTTTGAATGAAAACTTGTGAAGAAAATTGTGAAAAAACTGTATTATTAATTACAGCTCATTCGATATTTCAGTTAGGTTTTGCAACCAAATTAATTATTCTTCAATTTATGAGTCCTTGATTGCATTCATTAATAATACTCAACGAACATTAAATTACTTTTTATTGCACATAATTTTACAAATTGATATTTGTGAACAGAAATTAATGAAATAATTAAATCATGTTACATATATCATATTGTATCACTTAACTATTGAAGAAGGAATGAAATAATAATTTCTGAGATAACTGACAACTATCCAGGAAATCGAAGGGTTGATTTAGAATTGGAATCCTCAATTCTTTGGTTGAAATCCAACATAACCCTCTTGAAACCCAGATCAAAGTACAAAATTAATTTTAACTGAACAGATTTTTCTTAAAATTGTGTAAGTTGGTAACAATAGAACAATATGAAGTGAAAATATAGCTCTATCTGTTTACCCTTCTTTTTAATTTCAATTTTTTTTATTTGCCCAGAGGAATGAAGAAGCTGTTCAAGCTGTTCCAAACGTGAGCAAAATCTACCGTACAAGAACGAATCCAGACCTCCTGAGTGAGACTGATAGGGGATGATCAAGACTCTTCAAAACCGGGTTATATGAAGCAAATCAGCCACTTGCACTCAATTCACCAAACTTATAATTTATGTTCTCCATGTGCTAGTATTGATCTAAAATTACCCTGTTCATATTTAAGGTATTTCTGCTTACATCCGGGTCAACTATTTTATTGTATATTTATATATTTGTTATTGCAATAAAACATCCAGTGTTTGTTTCAACCATTTAAGATATTTCATAAAACCCAAACCATATCTACAGTCCACTATATTGGTTTGGGAACAAACCAGCGCTAACAGAAGCTCTAACAGCTTTTCCTAGCAGCTGGGCTAGCAGCTCTGATCTGAAAGCAGTGCATAATTTAGAAAATTGGGCAGAGCTCAAGGTAAGTCTAGTTTTTAGCGAATTGAAAAATTAACTGAAATTGTCCTCTACTTTTGTGAATATAATAGTGGAAATGAACTGCTTTAATCGCTTTATTACATTCAAAAATTCTAGATATAACATATTTTCTTAACTTTGTAATTTTCCATCAGTTTCTTAAATTCTCTGCTAATAAATTGACTACCATTATCTATATTTATATAACTTCAAAACTCTTTTTGATTAAGCAACAGGCATGGGTTGAACTAACACAAATTTTGTGAACCCATCGAACACCACTAATACATAAAGATTCCTATCTTTGGACTTCGGATAGGGACCTAGTAAACCAGCCGAAATGCACTGAAAAGGAAAATTAATATCACATGCATTCTGATTTTTGGCTAATAGTTTAATTCAGATATACTTGATAGGGTTTTAGAGATTCCGTAATTAGCCGCAGTCTGCTTATCATGATAAAATTGAAGAACTCCTACGCGATTTGCTGAAAGCAAATTCTTCCAATCCGTTGAATTCGATATAATATTATCCCTAGATAAAATATGCTTGGAAAGTATCTCATTTTCTACTCGGAAAGACGGATATGATTCAGGGTTCTCCCTAACTCTTTTCAACATAGATTTATACCATTAATCTGGTTGAAACGTGGAAACATCTATAATTGAATCTCAGTATCCGATCGCGACAAAGCATCAGCTACTACATTAAGAGAAACTTTACGATGTTTTATTAGGGCATCATATTGGGCAAGTTTTACAGCCCATCTAGTTAATCGACCGGAGGAATTAGACAAATTATGGAGGTATGTTAGCGAGGCATGATCAGTCTCGACCGTGAATCTAGTACACTCGATTTAGCTCTGGAACTTTTCGATACCGAAAATGACCGGGAAAAGTTCCTTTTCCTACAACTGCTATGAAAAGTAGCGTATTTTTCTTAGATTACTCAATTTCAGAACTATGTATTGCTCATACTGTGGGAAATATTATTTTTCACGGCACTGTGCCCACACCTCGCTTGTAGACTAATGTAATTGGGCTTTTGAGTCGTTTCTATAGAAACGCAATAAATTAGCACATACTGTCAACGATGACCATTTTGATTTGAATCAAGTCCATTACTTGAATTATTGAAATTTGTACTGTTGTAGGAAATGTATAGTGTGCAACATGTGGAGAATAGTACATTGTGCAACAAGTGGGGAAAGTCCGAGTTTCTCGCGAGTGTGGAAGTTTGTGGCACGAGCCTAAAAGGCGAGTGCCGCAAACACACGAGCGAGAAAAGGACTTTCTCCACATGTTGCACACTATACTTTTCCTACAACTGCACAAATTTCAATAATTCAAGTTATGGACTTGATTCAAATCAAAATGGTCTTCGTTGACAGTATGTGCTAATTTATTGGGTTTCCATAGAAACGACTCAACAGCCCAATTTCATTGGTCTACCAAGCGATGTGTGGGCGAAGTGCCGCGCCGTGGGGAATAATATTTCCCACAGTATGAGCAATACATAGTTTAGTTGATTTCGTGAAATCAAGATTCGCCAATACTGGTGCTGATAAAGATGGGACTTTGTTCCTGAAAAAGCAGCATCATGCATCGAAGTAATGGATTGAGGTTGTTTAAGACCATGGAGAATATCAGATATGGGGGAAGCGAATCGATGAGAAATCCTTATTGAAATGTCTATACCAGCTTACAAGATTGATAAGGCGCTTTAACTAATATTGGTTTTAGAAGATCAGTAAGCCATTATAGCTGAGTTTACAGTTAAAATGGTCAGCCTACGTCAGATACAGAGGCAAAAAAACATCAGAAGAGAGGAGTCCACGAGGAGATCAGAGACATAAAGCAGAAATACTAGAAACGATTCACTTCGGAGATGGAACACGACCTTTTGTAGCTCAGAAAAAAATCTGGGGTGTGCTGAAGAGGAGGAGAACAAGAATTCTGACGGATATGATACAGCGGCACACAAACATCTCTGAAGAGCAGTAGTGATTTAGGAAAAACCGATCAACTCTGGACGCAATATATATAGTCCGACAGCTAATAGAAAAGTCCATAGAGTACAACAAGCCCATGTCATGTTTCATAGACCTGACGAAGGCTTTTGATCGAGTCCAACTGTCACTCGTATCATGAAGAAGAAACATGTTCCCAGTGATATCGTAAGGATTGTAAAGGAACTAAATCATGAAACATCCACTAGGATAATGACAAACAACGGTCTAACAGAAGAAAACCATCACCAACAGGAATAAGGCAAGGCGATTCCTTGAGTCCCCAATTATTCAATATAAAAATGGACGATATAATAAAAGAACTGAAAAAGACAGCAAGAGGATACAAGCTAACAAACGGGGAAATAAAGATCATCTGCTACGCCGACGATGCAGTAATTGTGCCTGAGAGCGAAGATCTACACAGGCTCTTGTTTGAAACACATAGGCAAAAAAATTGAATATGAAAATATCTACCACAAAACTAAGTCCCTCAATTAGATGTAAACTTGTAGTTGAGGACCGACCAATAGAACAGGTTATGAGGGTTGCATATTTGGGCGTGCAGATCTCGTCTAATCAGAACAGAACTGGGGAAATTAAAGACCAAGTAAATAATGTGGTTAGGATATCGGGTGCTCTTAGAGATATTTTGTGGAAAAAAACACATGCGTAAGAAAACCAAGATCAGAATATATAAAACTATTGTGAGACCAATTATGGCAAACGCTATCGAAATGCGAGCCGATACTAAAGTAATGAGAACGCACTATGAACTGTCGAGATGAAAGTGCTCAGGAACGTCCTAGGCCTCACATTACGAGACAAAAGAAGAAACGAAGAAATTCGCAGCGAATGTGAAGTTCCGATGGTGTCGCAATAGGAGAAGATTATGGAATACCCACGTGGAAAGAATGGGCGATGGAAAAATTGCGAAGATTGTGAGTGAAGGAAAACCGGGAACACGCCGACCGTTGGAGAGACTCATGGTCTTCGATATCACAGGAGGCATAATAATTGGAAAGTACAAGCCATAGGCTTAAAATATGAAAAAGAAGAAATGAAATTGGCATTTTTCAACCTCTGGAATACCTCTCTCTAAACACCAATATGTAACTCAGAAGCAGGGGTTGCTAAGATTATATCATCCAAATTCACAAAACAGTATGGTGATCCATTAAACACGCCATAGCTTTGGGGCTATTTTTCGAACCGACTGGAGTGACGAGAAATTCAAAAAGTACTCTTTCGTGGACAGCAAAAGTGGTTTAAGCACGCGAAGGCTCATCTAGAGTAATCTGGAAAAAAATCTTTAGTTAGATCAATTGAACTGGGATATCTGGCGTCTCTTAATTTATTTAAGATAGAATCTATGAGGGGCATGGGATAAGTATCATCCGCTGTAACCTCATTCAGTTTTCTTTCATCAAAACAAACTCGATATTCACCGAAACGTTTAAGAATCAACCAGAGAGGGCTACACCAAGAAGGTTTTGATGGTTGTATTACTTTACTGTTTACTCTTTGTTGACTGTATGAGAAATTGTTCAATAAACATTATTTATATTAAGCTTAAGCAGCTACTTCTTTATTCAAGTGACCTTTCACAGTTGGAGATAAAGGATATTGTCGTTGAACAATTGGTTTTGCATTCCCAGTGGCAATGTGATGAGTAATAAGATGGGTACGACCAATTCGATCCGTTGGAGCTATATCTTCAAAACAACAAATGATATCTTGTAATTGTCTCTGTTTAAAAGGTGTTTTGTAATTTGTAAAGGGTTCAATAGTATCATACAGAAGATTCTAGAGAAAAAGACGCATCGTGAAAACTAGCTTCAATTTGAAACAGATCAAAAAATCCGTACCTAAAATAAGGTTATGAGTTACAGAAGGAATGATTTATATTTCCATAAAGTTAGTAACCCGCTGAATAGAAATAGGAACTCAAATATAACCCAAAAAATCCTGGGGTATTATATTTCTTAAAAACATCCAAACCTGCAGAACCCATTATCGAAGAATTACTACCAGTATCCGCAAGAGCTAATATATTTCGAATGAAAATTTGAATATTTAAGTAGAGCCGATTATCCTTCAACATCTTAACAAAAAGGGGCTGCTATCTACCTTGGATGAAAATAAAAATCTAATAACCGGAAGCAAATTTTGCCTTTCGGAAGAAGGCACTTTATAGTTCTTTTTGGATTTCGTGTTGAATTTCTGAGTTAATTGTCTTTTTTGAATGAGGGTTTACTGAACTTCCGGTACTTTCGTTGGTGACAAGATTTCTCGATATCCGTTTCTTTGGTTGCACCTAGACCATTTCGATTTTACAATCGATGCATATGACAGTTGGAACCTAAAGAATCACAATTCCAGCATCGAATATCCGATACGGTAGAAACGAAAACGGACGAAGATTTGTCTCCGAAAAATTATCGAGAGGTTGAGGGATGACAATAAGGAGCTGCATGAGAAGGCACACTGAGACCAGGCTTCAACAGCCCAGTATCCTTAAAGGCAGATGCTCTGTATCTGTCAGCACACAAACGAGACTCTTCCAACCTTTTGCAAAGCTCAGAAAGGTCCACAACAGTTTTGGGGATATGCAACGCTTAACCTGAAATTAAATATGGAAGAAGATTTCTTCATCTGGCTTCGTGGATAACCCACTGAAGAAACCATCGATGAAATAAAGAAGGCAACTCCTTCATTTTTTTCATCTTTTCTCAGCTGAATGATCAACTTATCCCAAGTCTGAAATTTATGATGATTATAAACAAACAACGTCCATGACTTGAAAAGTTCGGATTTCGAGACACCTCGGGCTTCCCGCAGAAGTACTACCTTTTCCAAAAATGAGTTGACAGACTGCCTGACCTCAACCTGAACAAAATATATCCCACTTGTAGGTAGCAACCGAAGACGATGCAACTGTCCTTTTGTATAGGACTATCTGTTGGAGTAGAAATTAGCGCAGGTGTGATTTTGAAATTCAATTATGTTTCCATTTCTAACGTCGCATAATATATCTTCATTTTAGCTTCAGCTTCGTCATCATTCTCTACAGATAGTTTAGACAGGCAAATATCATAGATCCACATTAGGAATTGCTATTAGAAATTGAACCAATACGTATCTGCAATCTCCATTCAGTACTGTCGAATATCGAATATGGTTTTATACAAATTTGCGGTTTCACTATCAAGCTTGGATCTCATAAGTTCTCATAATAAAATTTTTATCAATTTCCATAAAAAAAATGTTGGCAGGCATCCAACATTTCGACACTGAGAACACCACGGAGGAATATGCCCGGATTTCAACGAGATTGATACACATTCAAGGAAGACTGAATTTTATTATAACTGAAAAGGAGGCAGAGTCACACTTAAAGGGGACATCAGCTCGGGATTTGAGTCTCTTGGAGGCACTGTTGACTCTTGGCTGACAGCATCCCTCATCAGGGGAATGAATAGATCACTTCTGGACGTGGAGGTTTCACAGTCACCTGGGATGTCTCCCATTCAACCAGCCAAGGTGGTACCACCGGAGACATCATTGATCGAATTGGACTGGACGCTGAAGTACACTGACAACTTCCACGGCCCCTCATACTGCGACACCTGCAAATAGAGTAAAGTTAGTACATGACTTGAATGAGACAAAACGGGAGTGTGGCGAATTATTACAACAATTACCGACGATATCATTGTCTCCACCATACCGGCAGAATCTGAGTCAACCGAAGGAACCTGCCCATAGTCGATGGACTAGTTCGGTGAGAGAGGTGTCGTTTCCTCATATGACTGAACCAATAATAGACCTGAACCAACGACACGAACCCCAACCGAGATCTGAACTACTGCCAATATCAACTGGAACCCATCCATAAATGGAAAATTCATTTTGATGAGTCTAATAGTGTAACCGGATTCATAGAGGAGATATAGAGACTGGCTGAATCCCAGAAGACTTCCTTGGAACAGGTATTCGAGTCGATCTACAAACTACTGCGAAAGGATGCCAAGGACTGGTTCATCTTCTGGAGGGGACTCTCCAGAAACTGGAAGGACTTCAAGACTCAACTGAAAGAAGCATTCTTACCGGTCAACTATGGAAAGAACCTCCTGGATGAAATCAAGAAGAGGATTTAGGGCCCTGATGAGAAGCCACTGCTGTATGTTACCAGGATGCAAAACTTTCAGAAACTCTCCTGCAATCGACCTAGTGAGGGAGAATGGATCCGGCTGATACGACAGAGGTTGTTACCTTCACTGCAGCAGGCTTTTGCCTTTCCGGAGACGAACTACTAAAAAAGGGAAAAGCTTTTGAACTAGTGCAATGGCTGATGGGACACTATACAAAACCACCTGCTAACCCCAGATACATCGACGCACCTCATCCAACGTACCAGAAAAGTCGTCAACGG
The DNA here is from genome assembly GCF_914767665.1 of Harmonia axyridis. Taxonomy (NCBI): domain Eukaryota; kingdom Metazoa; phylum Arthropoda; class Insecta; order Coleoptera; family Coccinellidae; genus Harmonia; species Harmonia axyridis. Next base: position 24,561,652 of record NC_059505.1, on the reverse strand, counting down.
GACACCAAGGCAACTGTACTGACGGAGAAACCTCCCCCCCCCCAACACCACTTCCAACTCCAAGGCAGGACTCGTCAGTACCGGTATCCACACACTGTAGACCAGAAAATCGAAATCATTGTGGAACTGACGACCCTAGAAACTTTGTGTACCTACTGAGCAACGGTCTGCAGTCCTGAAGGAAAACCCCAACTCCGCGCAGGCTGCTCATCTGGGAATCGCCAAGACAATTACGAGGATCTCTCGGAACTATTACTGACCAGGTTTGTTTAGGGACATTGAGAAATATTCACGGAATTATACTTCGTGCCAAAAATATCAAGATTCCACAACAGCAACTGTTCTGAAAAATGCAAGGATGGCGGATGTATCAATCATCAACTGACGTGGTGGGACCTCTACCCAGCTCCAGGATAGGTAATTTCTATGTTATAGTTATGGAGTACCGGTTCACGAAGTGGATGAATGTCTACCGTTGAGGAGAGCAACTGCGAAGACTGCATTAAATGAACAGGTGATTCTGAAGTATTGATGTCCGGCCACTGTAATATCTGATAATGGTAAACAGTATGACAGTCAATTATTTAAGGAAAACCTCCAGGCTCTGAATATCAATCACTGTTTCACCCAGGGCCATATACTCCGCAGGACCCCGGAATCAAGAATCAGAGTACCCCAACTGAAATACTGAGGAAGGAAAGGAAACTTGGACTTACCTTACTAAGAAGATCAGGCATCTACTGGAGGCGTACGAGTTTGTCCAGACCAATCTGTAGGAGGCCTTTGATCGACAAGCTAATAATCTCTAATCTCCATCGTAGAGGGGTTCGTTTCCAGGTAGAAGACCAAGTGCTCCGTCACACTCAACATCTGTCGTCCGCCGTCAATAATTTCGCCTCTAAGCTGGCTCCGAAGTTCGACTGACCATTCACGGTTGTAAAGGTAGTTTCAACGGTTATTAATGATCTGAAAGAATAAAAAGGTAATAGAATGAGTCAGGTACATGTTAAAGATTTAATAGAAAAAATTCTTGATAATGTACCCCTTGTATTACACCGTCACTGATGTTTTAAAGATCCGTGCCTTCCGGACAACCAAAACGTCGGCACATAAAGTAAGCTCACCAACAAAGTCAGAACTGAGGCAAAACCTAATCAACTTGGACCTTCAAGACTGGACCAGAACTGTTGCTTTCATTTTTCTTCACTGACACATTCTTATACTGGATTCAACTTAATTCTTTTCTTTATAGGAAGCATTACTGAGAGAAATATTACAGAGGGCAGCATTTCTCGTGAATTTTCGAATTGAGTGATGACTGTTTTGATAAATAACTGCGATTTTCTAAAGTTTCACAGGTAAAATCTAAGATACTCACCGATAAAGATCAACACTGGAGGTAGTCAACACTTATTACACCGGAGGTTCAGCTGTAGGTCCAGTCCCATAGAAGGCTAGTACACACTGCGTCCTGTGAAGAGGTTACTGTCAGAGTTGGACATTGAGACACTAGGAGCTGTCGTGGTGGACATTTGAGTTCCATTTCAGGTTTAATTCAAATCAATTGATGCGTATAACTGAAGAAATTTTCACCGTCCTGAAAATTTCATAACAAAGTCACTGATTTCTTGTAAACCCACAGCTCACTCACCTACGTTCGATATTCGTTCAATTTTTAAAATATTTTCTTATAGTGATTCGTTATGATGTTTTATGCTATATTTCTAATAAGAGCACTGGCAATCAAATAGTTTCCGAGATAGTCGAAAAAGAAAATTGATATTTCAATAACATTTACTCAATAGTCAATACCTGTCTAATATTCCAAGGATCAAGAGAATAATAAAATAATAATAAATAAATAATAAATGGCATGTAAAGTCTTCGATATGATTTCAGGGAATTCAGGAGTCTCGATTAATAAACAAATTAATAAACATTCATTGTTTTAGGGAATTCCTGTTGAAATAATATCAAAAATTGTTCCTATATTATAATAGACATTATGTATAATGTTCTATGCATTCAACTGTTCTGTCTGCATTTGTAACCATCAGTTGAAATAAAATTTTAGTAAGTCGTTAGGTGAAACTCTTCTTGTCGTTATTTTTTACTTGTCTACTTCCTCTACACAAAAGAATCCACATTTTACTCTCTATTCAAAAGGTTATTGACCCAGTTCCTACATTGTGATTTGAGAAAACCACGTGTTCTTTTTCGTTTTGTTATTTGTCGGGTGAACGGGAAGAGTTTGACGAGTGATAAGATGGCTGTAAGTTATTTGTCGATTATTCCGAAATTAGTTGGACGTGAAAATTATGCTGATTGAGCTTTTACTTTAAAAAACGTGCTCGTTTCAGAAGGACTTACTGATTGTACTGATGGTTCTCAAAAGGACACAATGTTAGTCCATAAAGCCAAGGCTAAAGTTAATTATCACGTTGGATACTTATCGCTGTACATTCATGTGGAAGACAATAATTCAGCAACAACTTGAAAAGACTTTATAAAAACAGTGGTTTTGCGCGAATAATAGGTTTATTGCGAAAATAGACACATCGCAAAAACTACATAGATAGATCTGGTTTCAAAATGAAAGAAAAATTGATTGGAAGTTTCATGCTTGTCGATTTAACGGAAAGGTACGAGCCCATGAACATTCCGGGATTGATGTTATTGCAGATTCCATAAAATTTAGATTACTAGATATGAACCCAGGTGGCGCAAGCGTTTCAGAAAATTCTGCAACTGGAGCATTCGCCAACAAAGCGTTCAATAAAGAAAATAGAGGTGGCAGCACTAAGAAGATATACAAACTAAAAAACGGAGTTACCTGTTATAAATGCGAGAAACCAGGTCATTTCATGAATAAATGCCCAGAAAATAATAAAATAAGGAAAATTGTATTCAATGCCGTTTTTCTAAGTGGTTCTTTCGACAAGTTGGATTGGTATGTTTATACTGGATACGGTATACACATCACATCAAGTAAGTAATGGCGGAAGAATTCATATAATGATTTGCAAATTGAAATTAAAGTGGCTAATGATGATAAACTCGCCATAGAATGCGATATAATCAAAAAAGAGCAGCATTCTATCGTAATCCATGATGCAGTTTTTGTTAAAGAATTGATGACTGATTTATTATCTGTAAGCAAGCCAATTGATGAAAAATGGAAATGAGGTAAAAATTGCACAAGAATGAATGTGATATCTAATAAAAATAATAGCTTAGTTGCTAAAGCATTTTTAGAAAATACTATTCATAAGCTGAATTACTTAACAAAAAATTCTTACTTTGAAGTGAACTTGGCAACTTCTGTACAGACATGGCACCGTAAGTTTGGTCATTTGAACTACAAGGACCTACATTTGATGAAAAATGGACTAGTTGATGGATTCCAATGCACAGACAGTTTATCGAAGAGCAACTATGGCGTTGAGGGGTTAACCGTTGAACGAGTCACAGCTCTCCTAAATTTTTTCTAATTATCGGGTAATTTTGGATACTCACCATCAAAAACCACCTTACTAACCCAGTGTTCTACCCCATTGTTCTATACTGTCTTTGAGTCTTATGAAAAGTTTGAAAAACGGTAGAGAGAATATCGTTGGAATCATTGAAGCTCATCAATTGAAGAGGAGAGTCACCAAAGGGGGTGTCACTTCCTATATATAATCGAATTTCTGGGTCCTCACCTCTCATGGTAAAACTCCTTCAGATAAAATAGCCATTTTTGGCGTGGTCAGACATGTGTCGCTATATGTTGGTCCAGTAGTGCAACTGTTTGAGATATGGACACACTAAAACTAATTGTAATTCCCCAGAAGCATCTAAATGATGCAGAAATTGAGGAAAAAACACGATTAACTGTAAAGCCCCAACTCCTCTAACAGAAACAAATCAACCACTTAATTGATCTAGAAAATATATCAAATTATGAAGCAGTGAAATTGGTACCAAAATCATTTGCTAGCAACCCACATAATGAAAAGGCCATAAACCCTATTTCCTGCCAAACTTCCTTCCCTTGGTCCGACATGATTACCGGTACAATTCTCTTCAAAACGCTATCCTCATCTCAGTTCAAACAGAGGATTCCTCCTGCAATCTCGCCAACCGAAGAACTCTTATGCATTACAAACAAAAAGATGAAAAAAAAAGGTTACAGTAGGGAGGCACATGAAGACCAACTTCTTCATTTGTCCCTTCCTCTCTCCCCAATTTCATCTTAAAGACTGTCTTACTCCCCTATACTTCCACCAACGAAACATAACAACCATTTAACCGATGAAGACTTGATCAACTCAATCTCACAGCGAATCTCTAAAAATCTAAACTCTGAGTTTGTTGAGAGCCTTACGGATATTTTAATGAATAAACAATTAATTTCTAGTTTAATGTCCAACCCTTTCCACAGTACATGATCCCTATCCATTAGGTTAAAATATATTTAGCTATAAACTCCTCTCTTGACACTTGTTTTATTAGTCTAGTCCCATTTTTTACTTCAATGCTCAAAATCCTCCAGTCGAATATGAGATCTATTCTTTCCAATAAGGATAACCTTAGATACTTCATAGAGGAATATAACCCCAACTCCTTTCAGGAACCTGGATAAAAGATCACTGACATTTTTGGATATCAGGCTTTAACAGCCCGAGACAAGATAGAAATACTCGAGGAGGCGGTATAGCCTAGCTCATAAGTACCAATTTGTTGTTCACTGAAATTCATTTGAAGTTGACGCCACCAGATGGAGTCTTCCTTCTCCATACATCATCTGTAGAGATACCGATGCCCAGAATCCCTTATGGGGTTCGCATACCGCCAATAGAAATGGAAATATCCTAGATCAATACTTGAAAACCAGGGACCCCTGTTTACTCAACGACGGCTCCAGTACTAGAGTCACTACCCCTGATAAAACCAGTGCGCCAGATATCACCTTGTGCTCCACATATATTGAAATCGATTCTTCGATTCGGGAGGTTGTCCCGGATCCAGGTGGAAGCGACCACTACCCTATTTTGACCAAGATCCTAAACAGCAACCTAAATGAATTGCTAAGATATTACTTTTCGACCTCGAAGTATAATACCATGAAAGCTGACTGGTCGCTGTTTAGGGATCTTATTACCCAGGACCTTGAATGTCAAGCCATACCCAATCTTGACGAATTGAACTGGTCGCACATATGAAAGATAGGTCAGAAGCCTATAGATTCTTCTGACACAACTCCACAACATCCACCTATATAAATGCCAAATGGATGCCAGCAATTGTCAAAAGGAAAATGTAGAAAAGAAGAACGCATCTTTCAGGGAATTTTGTCGAAACCTGTTAATAACGAACAACAGAAATCTATGGAGAGATATTAAAAGATTTCGATTCGGCTTCTCTCCACCTCCATAGGGAAGACCCCCTCCATCATGTGGAAAAGAAATTTTTTGCCAGACTCTCTCTACCTCTTCAGCTAATTCCACAGAAGTCAGACCTAACCACTCTAGGCTGTAATGAAGCTTCTCCCAGTCACGGACCGACCACATTTCCACTGTTCACTCTGTGAAAACCATCCACAAGAAAAAGACTCTGCACCAGGCAAGGACACGATAACTTATTCCAAGCTGAAGCATCTACCCATGAAAGCTAGGCATACTCTGCTTCAAGTCTACAATAAGCTGATCGAACTATAATAATTCCTCTTCGCAAACGTGAAAAACCTCCTCACAATCCCAACAACTATCGTCATATAGTGCTTACTTCTCGACTACTGAAAATCTTCGAATCCCTGTTAGCAACTGGATTAGAGAGAATATACGAATCGAACATCGCGACAAACGAACCCCAATACGGCTTCCGTAAAGGTAAATTGGTAAACGACGCACTGACTGCTACAACGACCACGATATATTCATCATGCGACTTTTTGCTGGATCCCTGCTTCAACGAACTTATCGTTCCTGAAATTGCCCTCCTGAGCCTGATACAGGGTTCCCCGGATAGCTGTCGCCTATTCAATCTCTCTCATTTCTTAGCATCCTAGGAGTCGAAGTTCTTCAATATGCCGAGGACACAACTATAATATCCTCTGGAAAAACATTCAGAGAAGCCTCCGATGATAGAATAACAGAATAAACTATTTTATTGTTATTATTATTATTATGAGATGTCTGAAGCACTGACCCTGGTCGAGGAATGAACAAAGAGTAGAAGACTTGCTATTTCTGCGGAAAATTCACAGCTATATGTTACCTCAAAAAAAAAATCAGGATAAACAGATAAAGATATATTGGTAATATTGGACACTATTTTATTTCTATTGTTCAATAACGACGTTTCGAAACGTCGGCGTTGTTTCAATTTGAACATTAGAAATAAAATAGTGTCCAATATTCCTAATATTTTCTTATCTATTAAACAACAATTGATGATAACCAAGTAATACTCATGGTAAACCTTCTTGCTTTTCTCATTTTTGAGAATAGAATTTCCTAGAAAAAGTCTGTTAATTATCTTGAGGTAACGCTACAGCTAAATGGGGCTGGTCCCTTCACATTGGGAATATGTGCTCGGAAGCCAACAGAAACACCAGCATTATGAAAGCCCTGTACAGTACGTGGTGAGGATTATACCCCCTAACCATGCTGACTATTTACAAAGCGATGGTTCCTCCCCTACCTCGACAACAGATCCATGTTCTTGGTAAGGTACTCCAAGACCGCTCTTTCTCGACTCTATAGGACCCAGTATTCCGCCATCAGGATAGCTCTAGGGTATCTGAGGTCCATTTCCATGAACGTTCTCCTAGCAGAGAGTAATCAACTCCCTCTTTCCCATCGTCGGACCTTGTTGGCAATCAAATTTGTATCAAAGATAGCTATAATATCACCAAATCCCCTTCTTCAAAAGTTGTCTCAACTTTCATCCTGGCGACATGCATGGGGTAGCAGATCCGTTCCTCCAAATTTCCTCAATATGTTTCCACTTGAACAACTCCTCCCGGCTTATCGAAAAATGTAGGGATATATTCCCCCAATACTCCTGGCTGTTTCGAAAGAAACATTCAAAGAAGTAGAGTTTCCCCACATCTCGCAATAACATCTGCCGAACTTCTTGCGATTGATGAGGTCCTGTCCACGACCAGCGAAATGAAAAATGACCAAATCCTTATAATCACTGATTCCAAATCTGCCTCGAAAATTTTTTGAATTCTTGTGGATATAAGTTGTGATGTGAGTTCCTAATACTAATGATCAATCCCTCTACCAGTTAACCTAGTGGTGTCTTTTATGTTATCCCTCCCACCTGCAAGCTGTTACGTAACAAACTCGAATAAAAACTATACATGCCGTCAAAGTTAAAACTGGCCCTGAGTGGAACGTTCAATGCGTAAATGACCTTGCTGCCAAGCAACAAAAAGAAGAAGAGCAACTATTATCTGTGTGAAGTTTGTTGCGAAGGTAAACAAAAACCGCTCAATCCAAACGGGCATAGGGCAAATTCTCACCTGGAATTAATTCATTGAGATCTGTGTGGACCTATATACGTACTATCTGTAAGAGGCTCAATGTGTTTTTCAGTTTAGAAGACACTAGAATGGTTTTTGTATATTTTATCAAAACTGAAGATCGGGCTTTTGAAAAATTTAAGAAATTCGAAAATTATGTAGAAAACCAAAAATATTGTAAGATTGAAACATTTCGGAGTGATCAAGGAACTAAGTTCAATAGTAATGAATTCAAGACATTCTATAAAAAGAATGGTATTTTGCATTAACATTAACATTAATGTCTGCGATCTTTCTTTTCTGGAATGGTTGATGGAATCGAAAGATACTCCCATAACAAGTCTTACTTCATGGGTATCATCGGTTTATTCCTATTACATGAGAGAAAACTGAATTACTTTTTATTTGTATTTATTTTACTGGGAATAAATCATTTATTATTATTAATGAAAAACAAACAAATTTTTAAACCTCTCAGCAGAATGGAATGAGTGAGCGAATGAATCGCACCATTGTTGAGAAAGCTCCTTGACTTTTATATGATGCAAATATGGAAAAATTGTTTTGGGCATTTTCAGGGATTGAAAAAACTCCTTATGAAATGTGTATCAATCAAAAACCTGATGTGAGCAGAATAAGAGTATTTGGGAGCAAATCTTGACTCTTTCACCCAAAGAAAAGAGGAATAAAATCCAGAACGTTGATCTTGGTAGAGTTCAGTTATGATATTAAGGGTTACAGCTGTACTACCCAGTTGAAAAGCAAGTAATAGTTAGCAGAGATGTTGTTATTGAGGAGAATATGATACAGCCTACGAAATCTGTGATTCAACCTGAAATATCGGAACCTGTGGGCGCTGACGTGGATGAAGTTGTTTCGAGTGATGAAAGTTTGGAAGATGCAACTTCCAATGACCGGAGTGAACTTGGCCACTTTTCAGCAGCCGATTATTTCCAGTCCAGTAGGACCAGTGACGTCGGTAGAAATTATAACTAACGAAACCATACGTTTTTGGGTTGCAACGCAAGAATTTGATTCTTGAATACACTTGAACAACTTCAATCAAGTATTTATGGCATTTCAATATACAAGATCATATTATACAGGGTGGCCATTTGAAAACGAAACAGACGAGATTACAGACGAAATAAAGTTTTTCGATAGAAATGCTCGGACAGGTCGATTTCTGTTTCGAGGGGGACAACTTAAGATGTAGGTTACGGACGCATAGCGCTTCAACCCTTGCTGCTAGAACCCCCACCCCCAATTTTTGAATAGGGAAGATGGGGTGAGTGATACCTCAATTTAAAGGCATTTTTATACTGATTTCAGCACAGTAATTGTTTTTTCATTTTATGCATTAGTTCTCGAAATATTCATGCGTTAGTTAGTTAGGAAGGAAGCCACAGTCATGGTTGTTTTGAAGCTCAAAATGTCGATTTTTCACAAAACACTACAAGTGCCATGAAAACACCACTTCATTTTCAAATACTTAGTTAAGAATATTTCGAGAACTAATGCATAAAATGAAAAAACAATTACTGTGCTGAAATCAGTATAAAAATACCTTACAAATGAGGTATCACTCACCCCATCTTCCCTATTCAAAATTTGGGGGTGAGGGTTGTAGTAGCAAGGGTTGAAGCGCTATGCGTCCGTAACCTACATCTTAAGTTGTCCCCCTCGAAACAGAAATCGACCTGTCCGAGCATTTCTATCGAAAAACTTTATTTCGTCTGTAATCTCGTCTGTTTCGTTTTCAAATGGCCACCCTGTAGATGAACGTGAATGATTCAGATCATTAGAACGACGAAGTATATACCTCGAACCGTGAAAAATGTTTAGCCAGTTTGATATTTGGCGCATTTACTCTTCAATAGCTAGAGACTAACATATTCGAAGCTCATTGATTTGCAGGCAGTCTTAGGGGTAGATAACACTTTTGAATTTTTCGAAATTTCCACGAATGACCGTTTCAAAAATGTTTAGCCAAGTTGATATTTGGCATAGTTACTCTTCAATAGCTAGAGAATAGCATATCTGAAGCTCATTGATTTGCAGGCCGTCTAAGGGGTAATTCACTTATGAATTTTTTGAAATTTCCACGAACGACGGTGTCAAAAATGTTTTGGAAAATACGAACACGAAAAGCACAATTCAATTGCTTTTATAAATTCTCTACTCTTATCAGAGTATGTATGCCAGGACTAGGTAGGTACTGATTGACTGCAAAAAATTAATTTCTGCCTTTCCTAAGAAAACTACAGGTGGGTTTGCATATACATGGAAATAATGAAACGATCATCAGAACCAAATTATCGGCGGAATTTATTGAAACTTATTATCGACACATGCAGAGGTCGAGTCAGAGATATATTGATCATTTCGATATTCCAGGACTGGACTCATTATTTCTCATTTAAAGTGTTCAGGTTGAAAATATCACTTTGTATTTCAAATTTAAAATCATTGTTTGTATTTTCCAAATGAACATACATTCAGCTTCAAAACGCGGTAGCACTCAAAGTAGTCGCATATGTTCTGTTATTCCCGTGACACCCTGTATATTTCAAAAAGCTGGTTTTGGGTGAAGCATTCACAATACTTGACCTAATAGGGCCATAGATCGTTGTTAATTGTGTGCATTTTACTTCGTTTCCACTTCATGCATTTATACTTGTGGATTTTCTCCTAGTTACTCCGATCTAAACATTTGATTTTTCCACTCTCGGAGTATGATACCGTATAATGCAATTCAGATTCCAAGGAACGCAGATGGGACTGTCCCACAGATGCAGACGAATCAGATGTGGAATTCCGGATCGATGAACACTCAGAAATATCTGCTGGAATATTATAACATTTTCGTTATAACCAATGACTCCTATTTTTTTAGTGAGATCGTGTTGTTCTTTACATTCGGAAAATATTTCTTGAAATCTTCAATTTCAGCACGCAGAATATTGAAAATCTCAGTGGTTATTTATTTCTTAAAATCAAACGCATCCTTCGTAGATGCAAAAACAGGATAGGTGGAATTAACAATGATGGAATGACTGGAAGATTTCTTCATTCCATTCAGCTGTGGAATTTTCTCGAATTCTGTTGGAATTTTCATTGACAAATGAATATATTTCATGGGATAATGTTTCTCATAAGTTGATTAATAGGTTTGTGACTTGAGGACTGAGCAAATTGAACAAATTCTTGAAGATTTGTCAACGGGGCGTTTTTTTTCAAGGTCGAAACATTCATTAATTTATTATAAACATTGGATTTGACCGAATAATGAAACAGTGTACAAAATTTGCTTTAGCAATACAAACTTTAATGTAACATATAACTATAAGATAACATAATTTAAATTTACTATACACATTAAAATATTTTACATAATCATCCAGATAGGTCAAGACGACAAATTACTGAATTTATATGGTTCTCAGATTGGATTTAACTTTTCAACTGGATTTATAGGGTAGCTCCATGTGGTTGTCGATCATTATACTAAATGTATACTAGAAAACACTCTTACACTTCTATCGATATCAATTTAAACAATGAAATGTGATGAATGGAACATATTGAGAGGTAAAATCCAATTGTTATCGACTTCTTATTAATTTAAAAAAATACATGACTGCGGGCGGAAATGAACTATGTACTTTCATTATTATTATACAGTAAGAGTTAAGAGATTCCTTTGAACTCAACAAGAAAAAAACATGCTACACACAAAAAAATTACAAAATAAGTCTGTTTCTGAAGAAATACGTCCAGTCGGTTCTTGAATGTATTCACAGATGGCGATTTCGCAACATAAACAGGAATTCGAAAATTCTCCTTTCGTAACTTCAATCGGACTGTTTCGTGCAGCAGTGAATAAGGTCACAATAGCCAGAATGGTCTCCAATATCCGATAACGGATTGGCACTATCAAGAAGAAGAACTTCAATCGGTGTCTCCGGAGACGCGAATCGTTGTTGAGCAGGAAAAGGCTAGACATGTCTACTTCGAAAAGACCGTCCAATGCTCTAAATGTAATAATCATATCGCCACAAGGGCGTAGATCTTTTCATTTCCTTTTAAAAATAAATGGTCCATCAACATGAGCCTGCAAATGCTTTGTTCTCGAGATACAGGGTATTTCTTGTAGTCCTCCTTTTTTTGTGATACTTAACAAGTTAATCGAATCTTTATTAATCTTCGCTACAGACTTGGTAAAGTACCAAAACTTATGATTAATTTATTCATCGCAGCAACCTCACCTCACTGGATCTTTATAATAATTTGGATTTTCCTGAGAATTACTCTAAAGAGCTGTTTGAATTTTTTATCGAAATCGATTACAGATACGACAAAACTACAACAAATCAAAAAGTGTCGTACTGAACCAGAGTTTTTTTTTCTGAACTACCAGTGGTTCACAAAAAAAAATTTCTGAAGGAAAACAGCGGCCACCCTTCCAGAAAAAAATTATCCTGTAGATTTGCATTCAAAATTAGGATATCACATGTTGAAAACTTTAAATTGGAATATCTATGCCAATTCATATCTTGTGGAGGGAAGGTGCTATCAGAGAAAAACTATATTTCAAAAACAGCGTTTGCGGACTCATGTGATAGGATAATAAACCTCGGACAAAGACGAGACCGTAGTGCAATAAAAGTACTCATCTTGAATGCGATAATGAACTCATAAACTTTAAAGGGGTTCGATTTTTTACTGACCTGTCGATTTCAAAGGAAAGTAAAATGATTATTATTGGTTCATTTTATGGAGAAATTGCCGTTCTTCGTCTTTGTCTGAAATTGCATATTTTGAAAATTTTCGGGGGGCGGGGGGGGGGGTGCTGTATTTACCTCCAGTGCACACCATTTTTACGCCCTTGTTTCGCCACGTTGTCGCCTATCTGTGAAACAGGGAATACCTAGAATAGACAGACTTTCATTGTAAGAGAAGCGTGTAAAACCGTAGGGGATGAGTGACGCACGTCGCTTACACCGTGGCGAACCAAGTCCACACTCCGCACGGGTCCTACAAACTCCAAAATTGGCCTCACGTAAGCTTTTATGAGCATACATGTTGATGGATTACAGCCCAGGAAAGACTTCTGTAACATGTACACCATTCGATTTGCTTTGTAATCAAAATAATGGATCAATATATTCTGGAAAAATTTTCACTATTCCATATAATAATCTTAAATACATTATAAAATATTGGTAAGTTGAAAAAAATTTTCATAAAAAGCTTAAATCTGACAGATAGCTACTTTTTCGTCCAATTTACAAATATTGTCCGTGGTATAAGTAATATGATCCAACCAGGATAGTTCCTCATTTATAGTAACACTCAAGTTAACTCCTTCCGGAAGAAATCAGTTGGTTAGCCAAGCAATAGTTTCGACATGGTTGTGTTTGCCGATGTGGGAACTACACTCCTCTCAAAGTTGATGAGTAGAAGCTACTTTCGGGATCAGAGAAATATGGTGTTCAGATCATCTTGCAAAACTTACCCGCAGACCAGAGCGTTATCGAAAATTTTAGCACTACTGGGAGGTCAGATGTGCATAAACGGAACAAAAGTGGCACAAGTACCGATCCCTGGGGAACTCCACTAGTTACATCCCACGCATCGGAAACCGATTCACCTACTCGTACGCGAAAACTTTGCGAAGAAAGAATATAAAGAAGAAAAAATGAGTGGTGAATTTATCGTTAATTTCTGTTAATAAATTACTAAGCGGTTCTATTTCAGTTCTCAAATTTATTGTATTGTTCACTGAATTTTTTTTACACTGTTGAATTGTTCGTATTGTTTATATCATATTCAATATTCATAATGAATTAATGAATGTTCCAGTCTTGAAAAAAATCTAAATGGGATCGAACGTCGACAATTCTATAAGATTTGTATGATTTACCAAGTTTTCAAGCCACAAACATATTATTCAATTAATTCAATCTGAGGACTTGAAGAAGACAATATAGATGTTCATGAGCTCTCTACAAATTTCAATTCCATACCTGTCAATTTTGGTGTTACGGTAGTGGTCACACGACATGATTGAATATAATATACCTAAACCTTTAAAAGATGTAATTGTTGAATGCGCAACTCAAGAGAATATGTTTTAATCCGTGTATAAGTCAGAAACTAACAATTTATGTTATTGTTAGTTACTATTGAGATATCTGAAACACAGGTATGCTCACTCACTATTGAAAAACCCTAAAATTAAATATGCGACTTTTGAAGGCACCAGTCCCTTTTCACTTGATTTTCGCATCGTTTTTTATAGCGGCACTCACGTCACCTTTCTGTCAATGTCGTTTTGAGGTTGAATTGATAATAAACTTCTTTTGATGAAACTAACTAAAAATTTGAATTAATCTTTGATTAGTTAATTTTTTGTATAGAGCCACCTCAAGGAAGACAAGGAAAAAGTGATTCATCCCGAGCCGAGTCACCAAAATTATCTTAAATAAAATTTTATCAGTGAATATGATACACCAGTATTTTCGACATCTTAGTTACTCTGATTACCAAACTAGCAGATATGTAGTTTTCTAACTGAAAACAGATCGATAACTCATTCACCAATTCTAATCTATTTCAATTGAAAAACCGTAAAAATATTCAAATGTTACTCACACCAGTATTTTCGACATCTTAGTTACTCTGATTACCAAACTAGCAGATATGTAGTTTTCTTACTGAAAACAGATCGATAACTCATTCACCAATTCTAATCTATTTCAATTGAAAAACCGTAAAAATATTCAAATGTTACTCATTGACTGAAAATTTGTCAAAATCTCAGGTTGTTACCGATATCTGAAATCTCTGAATATTCAGTGAAAAAAGTGAGATCGAATCTGAAGATCAACAAGTATATGAATTCTCAAGTATTCAATCAACATATTCCACATGTTAATTATATCGTTTGCTCTATTCAATAGAAGAATATCTGCAAAGTATATCTTTATTTGGTTCACGGTACTGCAAAATATACACCTAGCGGTGAAGTATCAGTCTTTTTGATGGATACCGTATTTATGTTAGAAGACAATTCAAAATTAAAATAACTATTTCAGAAAACCCATTTCAAGTAGGCAAGAAAAATTCAATAATATTCGGCATATTCCTGAGAATTTTTGGGAAAATGGATAATTAATTGGTCTAGGCGTAATTTTCATATATATAGCAAAATTTGGTGAGAAAAATCTTACCTTTGAAGTTGGTTTCTACTTGAGTGGCGTTTCGTTTTTTCCTAGTTCTTGCATCATCAGATTCAATTTCAAATATGTTCTTATCGCTCCAAGTTGAATGAGTTTTATCACAAGATACACAATTCGAATTGTTGTAAGACGACTGGCTAGACAAAAAAATTTCTTCTGTTGTGGAATTCACTGTCGACGTCATTATAAGAACTATCCCAGTGAATAAAAGACTTGTCATGGTTTCGAGTTCTTAGTCTCCTTATATTAACATCATTCAATTCATTATGTTCTAAGAGGGAACTCCCGAATCTGAAACAAAATTCATTTTGAAATACTTCATGGATTTCATCATTAAACAATCAGGATCCCAACAAAAAGAAAGATGAAGAAAACATACCATATTATCTGAACTTTATCAACTAATTAGCGAATTTTATTATTAATCGAATTTCACTGAGAGAGCTTATTATTATGATGATTGATGAATATCTGATCAAAACATATACTTTCGAATTAACAACATAACGTTATAATACTCAATACTGAAAGAATCGTACTTGATTTTTTTCAATCTCTACGTTGAGAAAATTTGCTCTATTGAATGAAAATGTTAGATAGTTTATTGAGCTGTTTCCATCATCTGTGCGGTTGGATGTTTCCGACGTTTCGGCAAGCATTCGCCTGCCATCTTCAGGGCGTTTGTCCTGAGAAAGGTCGATTGTTTGATTCTAAGAAGAACTGTTTGCCAGCCAAACCTGGTGTATCTGAATTTGTGCGCACCATATTTTCTTATGTATGTATGAGGGTATCGAGGTTTGAACTTTAGTCGTCCCGGTTGCAATCCTTTCACTCTCGCCACTAGTCTACAGGAGCAGGTAGTAATCTATACGCATTAAGATTAATATAAGATATATTTCACTTCCGGTATGCGCAGTTGGGATGCGCACTAGTCGAATTAGCGGGTTGCTCAGATGGTAGTCAAAGAGCACCAGAAACTAGCTCAACTAGAGGAAACAGATAAATCCAGTAGTCCAACATGCTTGGGATGAAGACCATAGGATCAAATGGGATGAAGTTCCCACGGTATCGAAGGAGAAAGATCAAAACGGAGAAAACTCAAAGAAGCAACCTTCACGACTATCACTACGAATCCCAGAAGCATGCCGTCTCAACAGATCAAGGAAATCTGGGCACCAATCATAAGATCCATTCTGACGGAAATTGAACCCTGTTCAGGTTGATAGCATCACGAAACCACCGAGTAAAAAAGGACTCGGAATACGAACGAAAAACTGCGCACACCATTATAGCATACAAAACTGTGATCGACTTGTCGAGCAAGACTCTTAGCGAAGATCAAAAATATTTTCTCAACAAGTGTCTATAGTTCTCCATAACACCCAAAAACGTTCCAAAAATTGGGGTGATGTAGACGGCGGAGGAAACAGCGCAAAGTAAACAAGACCCAGAGAAAGCTGAGGAATACAGGAGGTGACCAAAACTGGGCCAGAATTCTTCTAGCCCATCTACTCCTTTCCCCACCATCCTTGCAGGATCTGAAAGAACAGCATTTTGCATTATATTACATATACAGGGTGTAACAAGGGCGACTGGCCATAGTAGAGTGGTGAATGCAGGTCATTGTGACGTGTCGACCTTGAGTAAGCCGGTCACAAGGCTAAATTCGGCTCGCGACTACACTCAGTGAAGATGGGAGTGAGTTCTTCAAAATTAGATGGAAGGTAATAATGGGCGCCAGGTAGAGATATGCCTGTCTTAAGAATAAATTGCGTACTCCTCTACCAGAGTAGCAGTAAAACAAATCACTCAATTCAAACGTTTAATAAAATTAAAATTTATGCAGTGGTTGATAATAAAAAAATAAAAAAAAAAGGAATTCTCAAAGTTACCAAGAGCCAGAAGGGCTTTCCAAAAACCTTACCTAACACTAACAAATGCCAGAAGGGCTTCCTATAAACTATAATCAACAACAAATGCCAGAAGGGCTTCCTACAACCTAAAATGCCTAAACTAATCCTCAAAATAGAATACTTATATCAGCCACACTTGGCTTAGGCTAAACCTAAAACTTCAATACCAAAACTAAACGTAAACGGAGTTCAACAAACTCCAAATTTACCAGATACTAAACAAGTCAAAAAACCAAGTTAACAAGAAGATTGACCTAAACCACAGATCCAGAAGGAATATACAAATACAGTGGTTGTAATAACTGGCTGGTATAAAATAGCAGATTGAATAAAGTGATAATAAATTCCAGTTACAAATCCTGAAGGGATACACAAGTATTATAGTTGTTAAAATCAATGGCCAGTTAGTGAAGTGCACCTCACCGCAAACTGTTTACAATTTCGACAGTAAATAATGAGCATGAAACAACCTTTATTCAATATATTTCAATCTAACTATCAATGGATAGAAAATTAATAATAAAGCCGTTAACTCCTATTCAAATAACTGATTTACTATCAGTACACTAAATCGTTACTTCAAAAATTAAATCTCAGTACAATACTCATTAAAGCCAGTGCAAGCACCGGTTACCTGATACAAAATCAATATTGAAGGTTGACATCAAATCTAACGGTGAGATCTCTATACGTAGAATGTACCATCTACTCGAGCTACACCATATGCCAGCAATATACTAAGTACTCGAACTGTACCATCTATCAGAAAATACCATCCACCAGAACTGCACCAGAAATTTACCGCCATCTACCAGAAAATAAGTACCATAAACTCCAACCGTACTATATACCAGACTCCAGAACTCCTGAACGTAATCAGTCACTAGGACTCTTCAAATTCAACCAGACTCCTACCAGGCACTAGGATTCCCAAAAATATCCAGGCACTAGGATTCTTGAACGTAACCAGGCACTAGGACCCTAATAAAAGACAATAAGATATTGTTCACAAAATGAAACGGAATTTATACCTCTCAGTTGTTGTTCGAGGGATAATGATCTTCTTGATATTATTCTTCCTGTAAGTTCAACAGTTATTCGAACTAATCGGCGGGAAGCGAATCCTAATAAAACAGAAATTTCAGACAACAGCTCAAGATATAGAAATGATATCATACCTCTCAGATCTTCAGAGTAAATTCAGTACAAGAGATGGGCCTTGTGGAAGAAAACTTTTATAATCACGTATAAAACGTTTTTCCCAGAAATATTCACAATACCATAAACCAAACAGGGAATTATCCAAATTGGAGAAATAATCGCCTATAACAAGGATGATTCTAGATCATATATTCTCCAAATTTGGTCAATTTTTTCCAAAAGCCTTTTCTCAAAATTCTCACAAATCGCCGATAACCTCTATTTCTGACAATCATTCATAACCACAGAATCTACCAGTTGTCAAACGAAACTTCCCACACAGAAGAAAAGTAATACAAGAAATCCAGAAATTATAAAATATTTCCCAACGGTAATGATATTCGACCTCACTTATCCGGAAATAACTGTTCCATAATAAATTGAAATTCAAATTAATACGGAACATTCCGAGTTGAATTCACAATCAACCTCTAGAGGGCGCAGTAACAACCGAAATCTCAAATGGTGTAAAATATAACCGTTACAAATCCCCCCTTACTTTAAAAAAAAAATTTTTACCAGAAGGGTCAAAATTTTTTTTTTCTGCCAGTAACTTCAAAAAGCCAAATACGGTAAACCAAATAACGACAATACCTCAATGAATCCCAAAGAAAACGACACCAGCAAAACTCCAATACCGACACAACCAAAACCAGAATTGTCACACTTGAATTAACTTCACAAGTCCAATATCTCCAAAGTGAAACGGAGATGGATAATATAGCCTGTTGCTATCGTGGATCTGACGATACAAAAGATGTTAAGCTTATGTCAACCACTAGATGGGGGTAGTGACCACCCTAGTAAATTTATGCTCAAGGCAAGGGTTAACCATCCTTTAACCCAAGCAAAAACAAAACAGCCAAAATCAGTCCGACAAGTGTTCATCAGTCAGTTGATCCGGTGGATGAGCCTTTAAGTCTTTTATATGCCAGACTCCCTGGTATTTACCGTCCTCACTCTGCAGTTCATAGGTCCAAGGGGATACCCGCGCGGAAATCAAGAAAGGTCCAAGATATTTCGGTGCCAGCTTGGCTGTAAAATACTTAGCGGCGTCTGAAAGTACCTGATTTCTTCTCCACACCAACTGGTTAACAGTGTATTGGACATCCCGACGTCGAAGGTTGTAAATTCGACTATTGGCCTCGTACGCTCTCGCTAACTTAGTCTTAACGTCACCATATATCCTCGCGAAGGCTTTTTCCCGTTCTTTAGTCAAGGCAGACCTGTCGAAACTAATCTGATCAGGACAGGTATTTTCACCCTTACACGAAACTTCCCTTCCAAAAACAATAAAATTTGGAGAGTATCCGGTGACTTCGTGCTTTGAGGAACGAATAGCTAACCCAACCTGGTTTAACTGTCTATCCCAACCTCTCTGATCTTCTGACAGGTAGGACCTCAACATGGTTTTTATAACCCTATTAATTCTTTCGACCGGATTAGCTTGAGGATGATATAGCGCGGTATACTGAATGTTAATATTATAAGATTCTAAAAATTTAACGAATTCTTTAGACCGGAACTGTGCGCCATTATCGACAATGATGGAATTGGGACACCCAAAGACAGGAAAGACATGTGTATCCAGTATTTTTACAATGGCTGACGCGGTAGCCGTACGCAGTGGAAAAAGAAGAGGGAACTTGCTGAAACAATCCGCGACGACAAAAATATATTGGTTACCGGAGCGAGATCGAGGTAAAGGACCAACCAAATCCGCAGACAGAAGCTCGAATGGTCGAGAAATTGAGACCTGTTTGGAGAGCATGAGGCCAGCAGGCTTCTCCTGGCTCGGTTTGATGGCATGACAGGTTCTGCAGCAGCGAATAAACGAAGCCACGTCATATCGCATCTTTGGCCAGTAATAACTTTGTACCAACTTACTATATGTTTTGAAAACTCCCACATGCAGTAAAGACTCATGGACCTGCCTAATTAGAGATTTTCTTTGAGGACGAGGAACAACTTCTCTCCAGTAATCAGAATCGGAGGCTAGTTCGGGAATTCGAGGTGTTACATTTTTGAAAAGCTTACCCTGAATAATTTGCCAGGATGGAAACCGGTGAGGGGCATGAGTCACTTTTCCTAGAAGTTTGTCATACCACAAATCCGAGGAATGACTCTGAGGAGTATCAACAGTATCGATGATAGGTACCGACCAAGATAAAGTATCCGGTACGATGTTATCTTTACCTTTACGATGGATAATGGTATAATCATACTGTTGAAGTCTGATGGCCCACCGGGCTAATCTTCCAGAAGGTGAATTCAGTCGATCCAGCCAGAGCAAACTAGCGTGATCGGTGATAACCGAGAAATGTGACCCTTCAATATACGGTCGCAGTTTCTCAATCGCCCATAGAACGGCAAGGCATTCACGTTCCGTAGTGGTGTAATTGCGTTCTAACCGGGTTAAAGACCTGGAAAGATAGCATATCACCTTTTCTCCATCCTCTTGTTGCTGAGTCAAGACAGCACCAATCCCATAACCGGAAGCATCACACTGAATGGTGAACGACCTCGAAAAATCCGGACAAGACAAAACAGGGGCACTAATCAAACATTCCTTCAACTTAATCAAAGCCTCATCACATTGGGAACTCCATCTGAAGGACCGATTTTTCTTGAGTAGCTCCGTCAAGGGAGCAGTCAGATCCGCAAAGTTTGGTACGAATCTCCGGTACCATGAAGCCAAACCCAGTATACGTCGAACCCCCGAAACAGAAGTGGGGACTGGTATGTTCAAAATAGCCTGAACCTTCGCTGGATCCATTCTTAGACCTTTTGAATCTACTACATAACCTAGATACAAGAGTTCCGGTCGACAAAAATGACACTTCTTCTTTGAAACCGTTAAATTAGCTGCTCGGAGGCGGTTAAAGAGCTCCTTTAGTACCTCTACATGCTTCTCGAAGGTATCAGTAATTATTATGATGTCATCTAAATAGACAAACACATATGGTTCAAGATCCGGACCAAGAACTCTATCGACCAAACGCTGGAAGGTAGCCGGACTATTAGACAATCCCATAGGCAGACGGAGGAATTGAAACAGACCTCTATTGGGTACTGTGAACGCAGTTAAAGGGCGAGAGGATGCTTCTAAGGGGACCTGGAAATATGCCGACTCTATGTCCATAGAGGACAAGAACTTGGCGTTGCGGAGCCGATCCAAGGTGGAATTTATATAGGGGAGAGGATACGCATCTTTTTCTGTGACGGCATTCAATTTCCTGTAATCAACGCAGAATCGGTACGAGCTATCCTTCTTTTTAACAAGAAGAATCGGGGATGACCAGGGGCTGGTCGAAGGTTCAACAATGCCCTGCTCCAGTAAGTTGTCTAACTCTGCATCAATATGACCTTGCATTACCAGACTCACAGGATAATACCTCTGCTTAATTGGACGACACGAGGTTTTTATCTCATGTTCCACCAGATTAGTACATCCTAACTCGTCACCCATGTTCTGAAAAGCTTCCTGCACAACCTCATTCAAAATCCTAGATTGCTCAGGGGTAAGGTGTTCCTCTGATGCAATCGCATCCACCGAGACATCAGCATCTCGTTGAAATACCCATTTCCCACAACGAAGATCCGGTACAACACCAAACTTCCTCCAAAAATCAATGCCTAGGATTAAAGAGTGCGGCAACTCAGGAACTACTAAGGCTGAAATCATCTTAACCTTATTTTGAAGCTTAATTGGTAAATCCACCGAACCGATACTTGAACAACTTTGTCCATTAGCGACTCTACAAGAAATAACATTATCGACATTCATATTTAAATTCAATTTCTTCAACATTGTCCATCCAGGACCTCCAATAATCGTGCATGAAGCACCTGAATCTAAAAGACCTAACAACTTAACATCAAAAACTGAAACCGACAAATATGGACGTTCATCATTTTGCGCATGCGCCAACACATAATCTAACAAAGCTTTTTGGTGCAAAGGTAAACGATCACGGGCAGAGAAATGAGGGAAGGCACACATACTGCCATTAGAGGTCTTCCCCCTCAGTTTTCCGACGGCTTACACTTAGGACAGGTCCGAACAGTGGAACCTGGACGACCACACTTGAAGCAGTACTTATTTTTGGTCATCTTACAATCCTTAGCAGTATGACCAGGTTGCTTACAATTCCAGCAAGTCAATACTGCATTTACCTCAGCCGGAGAGGTACTTACACCAGCAGAAGAAGTACTCACATCAACAGAAGAGGCAGAAGGTTGTTCTGCATATACGTATGCTAGATCAGGTTCCATCAAAGAGCTCCTATTTCGTGGAGGAGGTACAAACGATTCGATGGATTCCTTGCGAGCCTCGAGTTGTCTTCCGATATCCAAGAGTTGCGAAATCGAGGTTATGTTAGTCAAACCTAACTGACTCTGGTAAAAGGGTGAGATATTGCGAAGAAGAATTCTCAGTCGAGCATCCTCATTAACTGGTACAGTAAGACGTTTGAACATAGTGTCCATCATTGCCAGATACATACCGATGCTTTCATCAGGGCCTTGTGTTCGGTGTTTAATCTCATCGAAAAGTTTCTCATTATAATTGGGAGGAAGAAATTGCTTTCTCAATTCTTCAACTAACTGAGACCACGTGGACAAGGTGGACCGGACAGATCGAAACCAGATAAGAGCCTTACCCACAAATAGATCACTAGCAGACAAGAACAACTGCTCCTCTGTAACGTTCCGAGAAATACACAATTCATCAACATTTTCAAGGAAAGAACTCAGGGAGCACTTAGAATTATCTCCACTGAATTTGGTAATATTCCACTTAGCTACTGATACTGAAGGTATCTTACATTGGGGAGTTGCAGCTGAATTAGTGGTTCGGTGAACTATATCACTAACTGTGACATCATCCGACTCAGATTCCGACGATGAATCAGATATACCAGCTTTATCCATCAGCATGCTCAACTCAAGAGGTGACTGAGTTTGCAGAGACAATATCCTATATTTCCTAGCTCGCGACCCTAGTTCCGCCTGTAATCCAACTATTTTCGCTAAATAACCTGACCGGAGAACCTGTTCTTCCTCTGAGAGCGCTTGAGATCTTTCAGCTCGTTTGAACAAATGTACCAAGCGGGTAGACGTCTTTAGGAAAGATGGACTTTTCTCATCACCTGAAAAATCTAATAATTCTGTTTGAAAGGATGAAATTGCGCTTTCTATCGCCTTTGAGTCATATTCGAACTGATACGGATATGGTGGGTATTTGGTTTCAATTCCCGATTTTTCTAACCTCAAATAACCTCTAAGGCTCTTTTTCATCTCAACAACCGTACTCAAATTACCTATACCTCTTACAGCTAATTCATAACTTAATTCATCTTTATCAAGACGATTCACGCCCATTCGACCCTCCATACTTGACAAAATACTAAAAGCACAATCTTACCTAACCTCAAATATGCAAAATATTGGCCGCGCCAATAAATACAACGGAAATCGACACTACAGAAAGAATTTATAACAAGGTAGCTTCGAAAACTAACGGAATACGAAAAATATCAATAATAACGACAAGACCGATCAACCACTGCAAGTCAGATAGAATAGACTCTTAGGCCCCACGTTGGGCGCCAATTTGTGACGTGTCGACCTTGAGTAAGCCGGTCACAAGGCTAAATTCGGCTCGCGACTACACTCAGTGAAGATGGGAGTGAGTTCTTCAAAATTAGATGGAAGGTAATAATGGGCGCCAGGTAGAGATATGCCTGTCTTAAGAATAAATTGCGTACTCCTCTACCAGAGTAGCAGTAAAACAAATCACTCAATTCAAACGTTCAATAAAATTAAAATTTATGCAGTGGTTGATAATAAAAAAATAAAAAAAAAAGGAATTCTCAAAGTTACCAAGAGCCAGAAGGGCTTTCCAAAAACCTTACCTAACACTAACAAATGCCAGAAGGGCTTCCTATAAACTATAATCAACAACAAATGCCAGAAGGGCTTCCTACAACCTAAAATGCCTAAACTAATCCTCGAAATAGAATACTTATATCAGCCACACTTGGCTTAGGCTAAACCTAAAACTTCAATACCAAAACTAAACGTAAACGGAGTTCAACAAACTCCAAATATACCAGATACTAAACAAGTCAAATAACCAAGTAAACAAGAAGATTGACCTAAACCACAGATCCAGAAGGAATATACAAATACAGTGGTTGTAATAACTGGCTGGTATAAAATAGCAGATTGAATAAAGTGATAATAAATTCCAGTTACAAATCCTGAAGGGATACACAAGTATTATAGTTGTTAAAATCAATGGCCAGTTAGTGAAGTGCACCTCACCGCAAACTGTTTACAATTTCGACAGTAAATAATGAGCATGAAACAACCTTTATTCAATATATTTCAATCTAACTATCAATGGATAGAAAATTAATAATAAAGCCGTTAACTCCTATTCAAATAACTGATTTACTATCAGTACACTAAATCGTTACTTCAAAAATTAAATCTCAGTACAATACTCATTAAAGCCAGTGCAAGCACCGGTTACCTGATACAAAATCAATATTGAAGGTTGACATCAAATCTAACGGTGAGATCTCTATACGTAGAATGTACCATCTACTCGAGCTACACCATATGCCAGCAATATACTAAGTACTCGAACTGTACCATCTATCAGAAAATACCATCCACCAGAACTGCACCAGAAATTTACCGCCATCTACCAGAAAATAAGTACCATAAACTCCAACCGTACTATATACCAGACTCCAGAACTCCTGAACGTAATCAGTCACTAGGACTCTTCAAATTCAACCAGACTCCTACCAGGCACTAGGATTCCCAAAAATATCCAGGCACTAGGATTCTTGAACGTAACCAGGCACTAGGACCCTAATAAAAGACAATAAGATATTGTTCACAAAATGAAACGGAATTTATACCTCTCAGTTGTTGTTCGAGGGATAATGATCTTCTTGATATTATTCTTCCTGTAAGTTCAACAGTTATTCGAACTAATCGGCGGGAAGCGAATCCTAATAAAACAGAAATTTCAGACAACAGCTCAAGATATAGAAATGATATCATACCTCTCAGATCTTCAGAGTAAATTCAGTACAAGAGATGGGCCTTGTGGAAGAAAACTTTTATAATCACGTATAAAACGTTTTTCCCAGAAATATTCACAATACCATAAACCAAACAGGGAATTATCCAAATTGGAGAAATAATCGCCTATAACAAGGATGATTCTAGATCATATATTCTCCAAATTTGGTCAATTTTTTCCAAAAGCCTTTTCTCAAAATTCTCACAAATCGCCGATAACCTCTATTTCTGACAATCATTCATAACCACAGAATCTACCAGTTGTCAAACGAAACTTCCCACACAGAAGAAAAGTAATACAAGAAATCCAGAAATTATAAAATATTTCCCAACGGTAATGATATTCGACCTCACTTATCCGGAAATAACTGTTCCATAATAAATTGAAATTCAAATTAATACGGAACATTCCGAGTTGAATTCACAATCAACCTCTAGAGGGCGCAGTAACAACCGAAATCTCAAATGGTGTAAAATATAACCGTTACATCATCCAGGCCTTTCAGAAGAGCAGCTTGTTTTGTATCCTAAGATTCTAAGTTTCGGAGATACAGGGTGATTCATGCACACTTCCGAGGTCAGCTCCTTGTAGTGGTGGAAGGGCTTCTAGTAACTGTCTGCTGTGAAGTAGATAGTGAAACTGAGACTGACCAGAAAATGTATGTGGCGTGGCTAATCCCAGCCTGCTACATTCCCCATACCTCAAAAATCCCCAAACACCATATTCCTACCAATACCTTGTCCACTTCTAAGAACATCCTCTTATCTCTAACCTTCCAAGATACAGGTTTTAGCAGAATAAGCAACACGAGAAGAGAACGTGTCAACTAAAGAAGAGATAGCGGCGCAGAACCGACCAGACAGAGGCCATAAACGTAGATGAAAATAATTGACAGGTCTAGCAGAACGGGACACAAAAGGCCGAGAAGGAAGCAGGAAGATGATTCCGCGGGTGCCAGTTTAGGATCTTAAGTGTAATTCTCCGTACACTATTCGAGGAGTAACTATGACTTTAATGACCTCGAATCTAAGGAAACGAGGATAACGAAAAAGTATGTTAGTACTCTGCTCAAACCCACTGCTCACAGTCAAAACTACTAAACACCTTTTTAAAAAACCCCATCCTTATAATTTCCCTGCACAAGTTCGCAAAAGTCGCAAGACCTTTGGGTGGAGACCAGGATCAAGAGGCGTCTCCTTTCACTGTGATTAAATTCTAGGAGAGGAGGCTTGCCGACCAAGTCCCTGCGGGGAACTACCTCAGGCTTGTGTTCCGTAATCAGAGCTATGGGGGAAACCACGGAATGAGGGAGATCATTGACGGGTAGTTGCCTCACGCTTTTTTAGGCTACCTGTTGAATGGCCTTACCACCAGAATCGAATTGCTTCTGCCCTATCCCAAACTTCATTAGGGCAGGACAACGAACCACAAATCTGGAAAATCCGCCGTAAAGTTCCAAACCCTTGGTGACCCGGCCGAACTTAAGCTGAACGCGTAAGAGGAAGGTCGGCGTCCTTGGAACTTTTCTCTACGGGTTCAGCGGAGGTGTATTGGAGGCTTTTAGTGAGAATGCCCTTCAGGAGAGCCTCACACTACCCAACAGGTGCCAACAGGGGATTTTGCACTTGTCGAGATTTGTT
This sequence comes from Harmonia axyridis, assembly GCF_914767665.1. Lineage (NCBI taxonomy): Eukaryota > Metazoa > Arthropoda > Insecta > Coleoptera > Coccinellidae > Harmonia > Harmonia axyridis. The sequence goes on along the minus strand of NC_059505.1, from coordinate 24,535,040 downwards.
GGGTGTCTATAAGTTGGATTCCCTCCATTAAAAAAAAGGGTGATTCATGCAAATTGGGCTAAATTTCTGATCTCCAAACTTGGGAATCAGCAGCTCGATTTGTTCAAAATTTGTGGGTTCATCCACTTCATGCAGCCCTTCAAAACGATGAATTTAATTTCAATATTCTCAAGGCAGTACTAAGATTATTAAGCAGTTAATATATACAAGAAATACAGAACTCTCTACAGAATTTCATTAAAGAAAGCTAAAAGGGAATATTACTCAATGAAGAAAATAACACGATCAAACAACAAACAGAAACAAGCCTGGCAAATTGTGAATTCTCTGAGGAAGAAATGTCTCGAGGATATAGTTCTCGCTCCAGAGAAATATCTCAAGTTTCTCAAGAAATCAAATAATACTATACCTTTCAAATTCACTCGAATGAATCTGCGAAATTTCTGGAAAATATGAAAATGAATAGTTTTAAGTCATTCCTTTTAAAACCTGCAACATCGGATGAGGTGAAAAAGATAATAAAATCTCTGCATAGAAAATTCACTTGTGACACATATGGTTTATCTACCTTTGTATTGAAGGAACTTTCCCAGATTCAATGGAGTTAACGAAAGTACTCCCAGTTCATAAATATACGGGTGATATGAGTGTACCAAATAATTAAAGACCAATATCAAATCTTTCAACGATATCAAAAATAATAGAGAGCCTTACATGAACGAGATTGATGAAATACTTCGAATTGAACAACTTACTTACGGATCAACAACACGGATATAGAAAAAAAAGATCAACTATTACAGCTCTGGTTGAAGTTATTGAGACTATAACAGAAGGCCTTGATGAGGGTAATGAAGTAGAGCTTAGTTTATGTGACCTTTCCAAGGCTTTCGTTTCCCACGATAATCTGCTATGTACTACACACACACACCACTCAAATTACTTGCTTTATTTCTGTAGACTTAGCAGCAACAGGTACAGTTGAAAGAAAAAAAAAACTTCCGGGATGAAGATCCGTATAGGAATACCACAGGGTTCTATCTCAGGACCCTTTATGTCCTTATGATATATATAAACGACCTTCCAAATAACATCCCTTGCGATTTTATCTGTAACTACGCAGATGATACTTCCCCTTAAATATTTAAAGAAAATCAGTTAGGACAAAGACAAAAATCACGCAAAGGAAAGCCGGCTGGTTTAATTCAACAGTCTCCATTTGAATGTGGAAAAAACGAAAATCTTGAAAATGAGGTAAATCCGAAAATAAATCAGGGTCACATGACATCGAGAGTGCGAAATTCCTAGGTATTCAAATTCATAATAATTTCAAATTTAACAACCATATAGAGAATCTCAAAAAGTTATCATCAGTTATATTCCTCATGAACAGATTAAAACGAATAATCAATGAGATTGTTCTGAGGGATATCTTCTTTATTTCATATTATTTTGGGGTGATGAACTTGAATCGAACACAATCAATCATCATAAAACAGATAAGAGCTGTGAGAACACTAGCAGGGATCAATAAAACCATTCTTGTAGAGAATATTTCATAAAGTATGAGATATTGACATTTTACTGCCAACTAATTTGTGCTTCTTTGATTCATGTTCATGAAAACAAGAGTAGCTATATAACCACCTATGAGCGAATTTCATCAGTACGCCACACAGAAGAGAAATTATATATGCATACCATAAAACAGAATATAACAAGCACAGTAGGCCACAAACTATTAAGCGATCAAATTGTACAACCATCTCCCAGATGAAATTAAACTCTGCAGAAGTTATGGAAACCCAGAAATTCAAGGAATTCCGGAGGAAATTCACGCCGATCCATTTGAAGTCTCTTTTCGGAATGCAAATTCATCAACTTGACGTTACATATGCTTATTTGAATGTTGAGCTTGAGGAGGAGATATATATGGAACCACCCAGGCAACTCACTGATATTCTTAAAATAAGAAAATCGACAACGGAAATACCAACTCTGATATTGAAACGAAAGCAGTTAAATATCTACAGAGTGGTAATATCTATATGGACCGCACCAAGTCAGAAGGGGGTGGTATGAAAAATTGAATTCAGTATTGAAATCCATTGGAGCTCAACCCACTGATGCCGATCGATGTGTATACAATTGAAAGAGGGAATATTTTAATCACGATCTATGTGGACAACATCTTGTTTGTTTGTCGCAATGTAGCAACAATTTGCGAATGAACTTTCTGGGATATTTCAACTCAAAGATATGGAAGCTTTCATCAGAGAATAGAATTCTCACGAAATGGAAACTAAACAGTGTTGCATCAGAGAGGTTATATCATAGACTTATTGAAGCGTTTTGGTATGTCAGAATCAAAACCAGACAACATTCCCTTGATCCAAATGTGAAGTTATTGGAACCAAGGAAATCTTCTAGTGATGAAGTATTGACATTTCGAGAGTTGATAGACGTTTCAACTCATTTGGCTGTTACAACAAGGCCAGACATCAGTTTTTCTACCAGCTGCCCAGGTCTATTCAACAACTCTTTCGACAAAACGACTACTTCGCTATTTGAAAGGAAGTTTGGGTTTTGTTATCATCTACAAACTATACACTAAACCTCTAAGAAGATTTGTTGACGCTGACGGGGTAACAATCCTGTTGATTTCGGCGGTTGACCTTCATCATGGGATTTAAAGAAACAACGAATTGTTGCACTTTCATCCACCAAATATATGGGATTGATACAAGCTGCTAATTAAGCCATTTATTTACGTCGATTTTTATCAGAATTGTACTTCAAAGATTTGGGACATATCACAGTTTTCAACAATAATCAGAGTGCTGTGATGCTTGCAGAATTTCCAATTTTTTTCTAGAACTAGGAGCAAGCTTACAGACATTAGATCAAAAAACTCTCGAGATACAAACAGCATCACAAGGTTTCTATCCTGAAGGACACCATCAAGGAATATAAGACGGACAAGGAGAAAGTAGAAAAATTTGCAGAATATTATCAAAGCATTTATCGATACGATATAAACAGCAGATTTGATGCCAGAACAGAATCTGAAGTTGAGAACTGGTACGATGAATATTTCAGAAATGAGAACAAGGAGATATCCGGTCCATTTATAATTGAGGAAGAAACTTATTATGAGATACTGTCCAAGAATAGAAATAGCGCCCCTGGAGCAGACAATATTCCATGGAGGATCATTAAAAAGCTAAACAGTGAAATACATGAACACATATTCAAAATAAACGAACACTGCATAAACAAAAGCATATTTTCTGTAATATCAAAAACAGGCACTGTGATAACCATCCCCAAGAAAAACACTGATCATCAAAAAGTAAAGAGTTACAGGCCAATCACGCTACTCCCAGTTCTAGGAAAGTTAGTAGAAAAAATTATAAAAAAAACATTGGAAGAACATCTAGATAACGCCATCCCAAAGTTTCAATTCGGATTTCGTAGAGGCAAATCAACTGCTCATCCACTCTCTATTTTTCTCTCCAACTGAATAATGAAAGGGCTGCAGCAGCATGTCTAGATATAAATAAAGCTTTCGACAGCGTCTGGCATAAAGGTTTACTCTCCAAGATACACAAACAGGACATTCCGCATCATCTCATAATGTTTATCAAGAATTTCTTGGAGAATAGAAGACTGGCATTTAAAATTAACAACAAGCTATCCAATTTCTTCACACCAGAACAAGGCACTCCACAGGGCTCACCACTTTCTCCTCTTCTATATAATGCATATTCCATCGACATTTGTCCTGAAGTCAATCAAAATAAATACATGCCGCAATACGCGGATGACAAACTCCTCATATCGCATGAAAAATCTCTGGAAAAGTGTATTAAAAACTTACAAAATTTTGTGGACAAAATCAACTTATGGTTCATCAAATGGCGCATTAAACCAAACTCCAATAAATCGAAACTCCTGATTTTTAACCACAAAGTAACAGACAGCTAGCTTACCAACAATAATTATGGGAAATGAAAGAATAACCACGTCCCTTTCTATAAACTACCTAGGCATCTTAATAGACAATAAGGCAAACCTTAAAGCACACTTCCAAATCATGAAGAAAAAGACCATTGCTAGAGCCAAACATTTCAGAAGCCTAATGATGATGTATGAAAAATGCTAAAATTTACAAAACTATTTGCAGAATTATAATAGAGTACGGACACCCCTTATACTCCAACTGTAAAGATACTGTATTGAGATATTTGAAAATAGCCAGGAGATCTGCACTTAGAACTGTAACACGTTTGAGACATCCACTGAACAGGCTTTACAATCCGCCAAACGAGTTGCTGTATCAGAAAACCGAGATTCAACCAATTAAAGAACGAATAATACATCTTAACCGAAGTTTCTCCAAAAGACTGTCTGAAACTGAAGAAATAAACAACTTATTTGCAGATGATACCTACTCATCGAGTGAACGCATACGTTGGCTCCGGCGATAATATCTTGAATTTGTTTATTTCGATTTCGAACTTGTGTTATATTCTATCCTTGTTATAATGAAATCACCTAAAAGAACTGGTTCAGAGGATGTCTCTACATTAAATGATAAAGTAGAAAATTTGTCTGCCAAATTTTCTTCAGAAATGGAGCACTTCAACCAACATTTGGAAACGACTGCTGAAAAACCAGGTTCCGAATCTGAGATGGGCTATGATCTTCGGGAGAGATTTTTACACTTCCAAAAACGAATTGAAGAGGAGTTGTATCAACTTAGGCTTGAAATTCAAGAATTGAACAAGAAGTCCCAACTGTCTGTGGAGTTTCAAAGTTCACTCAAGAGAAAGGAAAATCGCAGTAAGCTCTTATTACATGGATTTGTTTTCAATGAAAAAAGTGACATAATTGATGCTGTGCTGGATATGTTGCGGGGATACTCCTTCAATATAACGAAAAGTGATATTAATGCCTGCTATAAATTTTCTAGTAAATCTTCCGTGAAAATTCCCTTATAGTCCAAGAAAATGGCCAATGAAATACGAATTTTGAGGTTAAAACTTGAATTTTGGATATAAGTTACTTTGAAGCATCTAAAAACGAACTGTGAAAGGTTTTTTTAAATTCACCCCCGGGAAGGGGTGGAAAAAAATAAAAAAAGGGGTTTTTTTGAAATTTTGGGGAAATGGTAAGTGTTAGAAAAAAAAGTTTCGAATAAAAGTTGTAGAGCGTAAAATTTTACATAAAAATGTTCTCACAACTTTTTTTCCTAAAATTGAAATTAACTGAGATATGGTAGCTAGAAGCTAGGGGATGATAACAGGAACTTTAAAAAATCATAAGTTGTTGAAAAATTGAAAAAACTCATAATTTTTTTTTTAAATTACTTATATGATTATAAACTTTAATTCTAGAGAAAATTTTTTTTTTTTAATTGTTTATAAAAAAGTTATAACAATTTAAAATTTTTATTTTCAAATTAAATCAACTTTAACTGATGAAAATATATATATATTTTTTTTAATAGATTAATATTTTAAGAAATTGACCATACGCGTTGAAATTTAATTTTTACCTGTTCTTTTCAAGCAGATATAAAATAATTTACCTGGTTAAAGATATTGTGTGGCGGCCATTTGCTTTCACTACCGACTTCGGTACCTCATGCGCATGCGTCAGTTGTTCTCAATGCGCCAGTTGTTCTCTGTGTGTTTACAATATTCTCCATTTGTTTTGAGTGAATTGATCTCTGTGTGTTTACAATATTCTCCATTTGTTTTGAGTGAATTGATCTCTGTGTGTTTACAATATTCTCCATTTGTTTTGAGTGAATTGATTAGTGCTGTTAATTTGGAAAAGGTAATTATTTAAGTGATGTTCAATTTTATATTGAGAAACCGCATGGTCAAAACATAAACACATGCTTTTTATTTACTTTGTTATAAAAATCACCATCAATCATTTTATATTATTTAATTTTTTAAATACTATTGTTGAAGTATCTACCTAGATTAGTTGATAATGAATTAATTTTGTACTTTTCTTGTTTATATAGGTTGAAATTTCAACATGGATCAACAAGCATTATGCAGTATTTGTGACACAGTTTTGATCAATGACACCGACACTGTTGTTTCAGTGAAAGAGAGAGGATTAAAAAAGTTGATTGAGAAAAGCATTGAGAAGGAAGACAGAAAAAGAAGACAGAAAAAAAATTACTTATATGATTATAAACTTTAATTCTAGAGAAAAATTTTTTTTTTTTAATTGTTTATAAAAAAGTTAAAACAATTTAAAATTTTTATTTTCAAATTAAATCAACTTTAACTGATGAAAATATATTTTTTTTTTTTAATAGATTACAAAATTGTATTACAATTAAAAAAATTTGAAGAAACTTCCTAAGAGTAATTGATTCTCTAATTATATAATAAATAAAAAAATACAGATTTTGCAATTCCAAAAATTATATTAAAATTTTTCAAAGTTAATATAAATTTCATCAAGTGGACTGCTGTCTCTAACAGTTGAGCTTCCTTCGTTTTCTTCTTCAGTAGGTGTTTCTTCGTCTTTATCGTTAGCTTTTGTATGTGTCTCATATTCACTATCTTCATTGGTATCAACGCCTGCATTTATACTGTTATTGCATGTATCACCATGACAAAACTTGCATAATTCATTACATTTGAGAGAACTTTTCCTACAACTACATCTTGCTGATGCACAATTGGTTCTACAACCACAAAAAATCTGTGAAGAATACAAGAAAAAAATTATCGTCCATAGCGTAAAAATTAACTAAAGAAGAATTTTATTTGATTGATATTATACCTTTTGTGTGGATACTTTTGAACGAGTGTTTTTAACAGTTTTACGTCCTGCACATATAGCTTCATTTTCTTGTTCTCCGTCTTCGACAGTAGTTTCTTCTTCACCAATTTTAGAAATATCGAATGTTTTATAATAGATCATTGGTTCCTTACCTCGATGATGAGATATGAAGATATCATCTTTATATTTTTCTTTCAACATTCGAAATAAAACAAAGTTACTCAAGGGATCATCTCCCATGATATCTTTTAGTTCCCGCAAACTAAAGGTATACTGACAGCTTTCTTCAATGTGTTTGCAAATTTGATTAAAAATCCTAGCTGTTTGTTCTTTAAGGGTAGAGATTTTTGGTTCCTTCACGAGCTTATTAAAATTCACGTAGCATTTATGATGATAACTAGCTTTACAGTCAACTAGGTTGATGTCTTTAATGCGTTTAATCAATTCAGTACTAAACTCATCATTTTGCCTCCTGGCAATATCCAGTATCTGGTCTTGTGTGTACTTATTAGCTATCAAATGGACCCGTTTATGTTTGCGATCCAATGACATTTTACAAAAAAAACATAGATTTACAAAATCAAAATTCAAATTTGTTGAAGTTGACGCTGGTAGTATACTTGGTCCAACTACAGATGATGTAAAATGTGATGAAGATGGATCAGTAGATAATTTTGATTTTCTCTTAATTGAAGAGGTAGACATAGGATACGACTTCCTACATTTTTCATGAAAACTTACTTCAATCTTTCCGAGCCATAACTCGCTTTTTCTGTCTTCCTTCTCAATGCTTTTCTCAATCAACTTTTTTAATCCTCTCTCTTTCACTGAAACAACAGTGTCGGTGTCATTGATCAAAACTGTGTCACAAATACTGCATAATGCTTGTTGATCCATGTTGAAATTTCAACCTATATAAACAAGAAAAGTACAAAATTAATTCATTATCAACTAATCTAGGTAGATACTACAACAATAGTATTTAAAAAATTAAATAATATAAAATGATTGATGGTGATTTTTATAACAAAGTAAATAAAAAGCATGTGTTTATGTTTTGACCATGCGGTTTCTCAATATAAAATTGGACATCACTTAAATAATTACCTTTTCCAAATTAACAGCACTAATCAATTCACTCAAAACAAATGGAGAATATTGTAAACACACAGAGATCAATTCACTCAAAACAAATGGAGAATATTGTAAACACACAGAGATCAATTCACTCAAAACAAATGGAGAATATTGTAAACACACAGAGAACAACTGGCGCATTGAGAACAACTGACGCATGCGCATGAGGTACCGAAGTCGGTAGTGAAAGCAAATGGCCGCCACACAATATCTTTAACCAGGTAAATTATTTTATATCTGCTTGAAAAGAACAGGTAAAAATTAAATTTCAACGCGTATGGTCAATTTCTTAAAATATTAATCTATTAAAAAATATATATATATATTTTCATCAGTTAAAGTTGATTTAATTTGAAAATAAAAATTTTAAATTGTTATAACTTTTTTATAAACAATTAAAAAAAAAAATTTTTCTCTAGAATTAAAGTTTATAATCATATAAGTAATTTAAAAAAAAAAATTATGAGTTTTTTCAATTTTTCAACAACTTATGATTTTTTAAAGTTCCTGTTATCATCCCCTAGCTTCTAGCTACCATATCTCAGTTAATTTCAATTTTAGGAAAAAAAGTTGTGAGAACATTTTTATGTAAAATTTTACGCTCTACAACTTTTATTCGAAACTTTTTTTTCTAACACTCACCATTTCCCCAAAATTTCAAAAAAACCCCTTTTTTTATTTTTTTTCACCCCTTCCCGGGGGTGAATTTAAAAAAACCTTTCACAGTTCGTTTTTAGATGCTTCAAAGTAACTTATATCCAAAATTCAAGTTTTAACCTCAAAATTCGTATTTCATTGGCCATTTTCTTGGACTATTAGTATGCATTGAATTCTGTCAACAATGGAAACGCAATGAAATATTCAATAATAAGAAATATCTCAAAGGGACAAAAATTATGTTAAGCGAGGTACTAACTTCGAGTCAATTACAATTATTCAGTAAATGCAAAACTAAGTTCAAAAGAAATTGGTGGACAATAAATGGTAATATTTTTGTACTTCATGGTAATATAAAAACCTCAGTGAATTCAAACCATGTATTCGAAAAAATATGTTCCAATTTAACTCAAGAAAAATAAACTCTTTAAACTATAATTATTCTAATTGTTATCTTGATATAATATATAATTATTCTCTAATTCTGTGGTTATTCCGTTCATTTTTCCACATCTTGTAGAACAAAATCGTGCGAGAATATATCAGAAACGCACAGTTTTCATGGTTATATTTTATTATTATATGTTGGTACTCCGAACTTTCCGCCACCGCTTTATCTGTCAATTCATCAATTTGCCTTAAATAAATCAGTTCTGCCATTCAACATTTTTCAATGCAAAAATCACTAAATGATATTCATGGAAATATTTCATTAATTTCAATAAAAATCCAATGAATTAGAGAAAATAATGTATAATACTCGTACAGAAGGCTCATTCTACCACTCGTTCATTCAAAAACTCGCCACTTCGTGGCTCGTTTTTGAATTTTGAACTCGTGGAAGAATAGCAATGCCTTCTGCACTTGTATTATAAATAACTATTCTCTAATTCTGTGGTTATTCCGTTCATTCTTCCACATCTTGTAGAACAAAATCGTGCGAGAATATATCAGAAACGCACAGTTTTCATGGTTATATTTTATTATTCTATGTTGGTACTCCGAACTTTCCGCCACGGCTTTATCTGTCAATTCATCAATTTGCCTTAAAGAAATCAGTTCTGTCAACCAACATTTTTCAATGCAAAAATCACTAAATTATATTTATGGAAATATTTCATTAATTTCAATGAAAATGCAATGAATTAGAGAAAATAATGTATAATACTCGTACAGAAGGCTCATTCTACCACTCGTTCATTCCAAAACTCGCCACTTCGTGGCTCGTTTTTGAATTTTGAACTCGTGGAAGAATATCAATGCCTTCTGCACTTGTATTATAAATAACTATTCTCCTACGTTCATTGCTAATCGGGAATGTTTTGTTTATCTCCGGGCTGGCCATATGTGGTGTTTACGTCTCCGAACAGATAACTTTTTTCTTATCCTCAATTGTTTGAAATATTTTATTTTTCCTTTCACTCATTCATTTTTCGATAATAATTTGTTTATATGAATAATTCAAGTCAGAATTTATCTATAGCACATTTAAATGTTAGATCTCTTTTAGGTGATTATGATGATTTTTTGGACTTCTTTCAAAGTAATTTATATAATATTTTTTGTGTAACGGAAACATGGCTACAGGACTGCTTAGTTGTTCCTAATATCCCAGGATATAGTTTCTTCAGAGTAGACAGAGTGCGTAATAAAGGCAGAGGCGGGAGCGTCGGCATATTTGTTAATGATTCAATTAGATCGACGGTTTTGAATTCTATCATATGCGAATGATGATATCGAAAGTATTTGGATAAACTTGGCCATAGGCTCAAAAAATATCAGTGTGGGTGCGATTTACCGCCCTATTAACAATAAAGTCAGTAAATTTGTTGAAGAGCTTAACGATATTCTCGCATGCGTATTCCCTACTGCTGATGAATTGATTTGTCTTGGCGACTTTAATGTCAACTTCTTAAATGCGGGAAATCCAGTTTTAACTTGTACTGATTCATTTGGCTTAGTGCAACTCATTGAGACTCCTACAAGGGTGATGAAACATAGTTCTTCCTTGTTGGATCCTATATTAATTTCAAATGAAGAGCTGGTTATTAGGAGTGGTGTTATTAGGACTAACTTGAGCGACCATAGTTTGCCTACTGCGAGGTGAACTTAAAGGTTAACCAAAAGCAAGAAAGAATAGTTGAGATTCGTGATTTCCAAAGTTTTGAGCAAGTTGATTTTCAGAGAGATTTGGAAAACTTAGATTGGAAAAAAATTTCTTTATAAACCAGATATAGATACAAAGGTTGCCATTCTGTCTGAAAATATTTCATACTGTTTTGACAAACATGCTCCTCTGAAAAAAATTAAAATAACTAAACCAAGAGCACCGTGGCTTACCCAAAATACTCGTCTCCTAATGAGGGAAAGAGATACCGCCTTACGGAAATACAAAAAATCACAATCTTCTGAAGATTGGAATTATTATAAGTGTTTGAGAAATACTACGGTTTCCACAGTCAGAACGGAAAAGAAAGCATACATACAGTCTATTTCGAATGACAATTTGAATTCAAAAAAACTTTGGTCATGCTTGGGAGATATAGGAGCTAAGCAAAATAATAAATATAGAGTTCCTCCGAGTCTAGGGGATCCTAATAAAATATGTTCTTTTTTTTCCAATGTAAGTAAGGGTGGGAGAAATAACAACAAGATCATCAAGGCCTATCAAAATCGATTAAGAAACCCTTATCATTCTTTTAAGTTCACCATGATCGATTCAGTCGAACTATCTAAAATTATTCGGGAAATAAAAAGCACGGCACGTGGCATTGATAATATATCAATTTCCATATTGAAATTCTGTACACCAGTCATTGACAAATACCTCGTTCATGTAATCAATTCATGTATCGAAAAATCTAAATTTCCTAGCGCCTGGAAAACTTCTCTAACTATCCCAGTTCCGAAAATTAGCAATCCGACCTCTCTCAATGATTTGAGGCCAATAAGTTTACTCTGTACATTATCAAAAATCTTCGAAAGAGTAATTTATCAACAACTTATTCGTTATATTAAAGATAATGACTTATTACCTGAAAAACAATATGGTTTTAGAAGATCTCATAGTTCAGGTACAGCTTTGGCAGATGTAGTAGGGGGTATAATATCTTTGAGGAACAAGGGTTTTGCGGTGGCTTTTGTACTTCCAGACTTCAGCAAAGCTTTAGATACTATTGATCATCAACTACTGTTAGCGAAACTAAAATATTATGGTCTGGAAGTGAGCGCGATTGAGGTGTTTCGTGATTACCTCACTGAGAGAAAACAGATAGTGAAGGTGGATGATAAGCTCTCTGACCGGTTTGATATAAGAGCTAGAGTTCCACAGGGCTCAATACTGGGACCTCTTTTATTTATATTTTATACAGCCGACATTTTCAATACTGTGGAATACTCCCAATTACATTGCTTTGCCGACGATACTCAAATTTATTTAGCTTTCAAGCCAACCAACTACTTGAATGCAATGGCTAAGATGAACGCTGATTTACAGAAAGTCTGGAACTAGTCTAGAGAGCATAATTTGGAACTTAATTCTTCTAAGTGTAAATACATGATATTTGGTCCATCAAATTCCCTGAATCTGGTCAATAATTCCTTGAGAATTTGCGTGGGCAACGAAGAACTTGAAAGAGTTGATAATAGTAGGAATTTGGGAGTGATAATAGATAATAAATTGAAATTCACTCTGCACGTCAATAAACTGCTCCAACGATCATTTTTTGCACTAAAGCTACTGTACGTCAATAGAAAAGTTCTCGATGCGAATCTTCGCAAGCGCCTATGTAAAAGCCTGGTGCTTTCTAACTTTAATTATGGAATATACGTATATGGGACTTGTCTTGATCGCTCTCGAGTCCAAAAGTTGCAGAATAGATGTTGTCGTTTTGTTCTCAATCTCCCCAAGTTCTCGCGCGGTATTTCTGATCAGTCGATTGGGTTGACTCAACATGGGTAGTAGAATTGAAGCTGGCGTTCTGACACTTACGCATAACATCTTGCTCACTGGCCTACCCGGATATCTCAGGAAAAATTTCATTATGAGAAGTCAACTATCGGGAAACCACCACCTAAGGGATCATGATAATCTTCACCTGCCAAAATATAGCACAACGCTATTTAGAAAATCATTTGTATACAATGCTGTAAAGTTTTATAATAGATTGCCCCTTGATTACAAAAATCTTCCTGTAGCCAGGTTCCGAACTAAAGTCAAATACTTTCTGATGTGTAATAATAGGATCAATAATGGTTAATATTGTTCATAATCTGTTATATGACCTGTGTTGATTCTGTTATTTTGTCCAAATTCTGTGAAAAATATTAACATATCTTAGTCACACCTGTATTGTACATTCTGAAAATGGATTTTGATTGTTTTTTAAGTTTTGGAAAATTTATTGTGTATTTTCTATCACTTCAGGGATTAAGTTGAATAGCTTGCTAGACTTCGCCCTGCTGTGATAATGATCTGCAAATAAAGATCAGCTATCTATCTATCTATCTATTATTTCTAAGTGAACGAACACACCACAGTACAAGAACATTTCCATCATCAACTATAATCGAAAGCTTAAGATACCTCTACACGTGAAGACCTACTACCTTTTCCTTTACCTATTTTACTTTCACAATAATGCTGTTGATAAAACTCATAGTATTTATGTATATATATTTTCTTTTTTAATTGTACATGGTTGAAGGACCTCGTTCGATGGCCTATTGATTCTTATCAATGAAGAACTTGTTGTTGTTGCTTATAGACATTCGCCATCATTTCAATTGTGAAGCTCTCAGTGAGAAACATAAATTGCTTCATACATCTACAGATTACATACTAGCAGATATTTTGACGAAAAGTTGGTTTGAACTAAAACATAAATTGTGTATGGAAATGTTGGGAATGGGAATCTCACTGATGGAATAGATGTCGCGTCTCGAGGGGAAGTATTAGAGCTGAAGATCATTCCCAGTAAGCTCGACACGACTACTGTGGAGAACATAGATGGCAGTTGTGAAGAATCAGTATTAATCTAAAAAAAAAAATATATATATAACCGTTAATTCTCCTATATATTTGTTATTAATATACGTTCATTGGTTTATTGTTTGGTATCAATATCATTTTTGACGTCAATTCTGTATCGATTTGGATTTTTATCGAATATATCCAAAATAACAATAAGTTTACACGTGCTATTTATGGATGTAGATGTTTTTCGAATAAATTTCGAATGAACAGCGAAATTCGCTCATCATAGTTAGAGTATCAATCAACTGGAAAATAGTAAATATGTCTATTATGAAGAGGTTCCTAAGTTTCTTTGAATGCTCAGTTGAATACAGGGTGACTGTTGAAGGTGTACATTAAATTAAACCATGGATATTTCTCCTCAAATTAAACACTTTCTCCACTTGCTATGAAGAAAATTCACATAATCGTACAGTTCGTACTTCATATGAATCTACAAATGAAATATACAAAACATTTCAACATAAAATATATCAATAAGTGAAGTCATAGATTTCATTTGTTACTCTTCTGTGAAACGGAAATTCAAATCACCACATTGCCGGAATACTCAGCCCAACTAGACTATACACGACGAAGATTTTGCCCTCATTATGTGGTGCACTATGAACCATCAAATTTTTCGCGTGTGAGTTGCACTGTTTTCGCCATTTTCGATTTTAATCTTTCACTTCCGCATTTAGAGAGGTTATATCGAAATCGTGGTTCACGTCGTTTCAGTTTCAGTGGGTTTTTCATTTTTTTTCTTAGTGAAAAAGTGCATAAATGTGAAGAATTTGTCTAGTGTAAAATGTGGAGTATAAAATTAAGGATACGATATTCGATTATCGCCAAGTGAGTTATATTTCAGATAGTTTATTGGTCTGTTTCCATCATCTCAGAGTAAAACTCCCAATAAGAGGCAGAAAGCCAGACAGAATCTCCAATAGATCAAGCCAAGAGAAAGGCTCAACAATCACCGGTTCAACAAGACTTACCTAATTCAAACTTGTGAGAGCATCAGGACAAGCATACGAGGCGGAACAAGCGCAGAGAAAAATAATGGAAACAGCCCAATAAACTATCTAACATATAGTCCATCAAGAATATCAAGACAACAATGAGTTATATTTATACATTTATTTGGAAATCTTCGATTTCTGAACGAGTGTTTTTCCTGGTTGTAAAAGTAACTATAAATCCTAATTCCGTGAAAAGGTTTCAGTATTTCTATTTCCCAAAGCAGACGAAAATGGACCAATGCAATACATAGGGAAAGTCTTTCAAAATTACCGATAATAGTGCAGTAAGTATTAAATATTATGTAAGTTCTCATATTGTTAATGAAATTACTCTACCAACTTTAGATGATTCATTAATCAGTATCTCGAGAAAAATTCCTTCATTAACAGATGATTCATTTCCTTCAATTTTTCCAAATCAGCCGAATTATGTGTCGGAATACCTCCTTAAAGAACTGGCCTGGAGCAACGTAGAGAAAAATTAGAAATTCATTATATTTTCAACAACTGGGTCAAACAGGATCAAATTGAGTAATTTTCTCACGTTTGTTCGCATTTCAAAGACTAATTGATTTCCAACTTTTCCTTCAACGTTCGAGAAAATAATTTCTTTCAGTTTTATAAAATAAGTTTCGAGGGAAAGTTTCCGAAATTAACGTCTGGGTTCAAACTTTTCACTGAACTAAGATATGAAATTTTCAAAGACAGGTACATATGTGATAAGTGGACTAGATTTGTTTTTATGGTCATCATCAATTCATTTTCAATTCCCAGTTTCCTATAGGCTGATTATAAATTCACATTTTTCAACTCTTCTTCATCTGAAATATTTAAGTAACATAACAACAGATATAAGTGTAGGAATGGAAGAGAATCAGATATTAAAATTAAGAGAGAAATGTCAAAATTCAGAGCCCCATGAAAAAATAATAAATGTTTCATTTGATGAGATTCGTATTAAGCATAAAATTGAATATCAGGGAAGTCGTCTTCTGGAAGTACCAAGTGATAATGAAGTAGCTACGAAAATTCAGGCATTTATGTTAATTTCACTCTTCTCCAAAAACCGTGATATTATTGCACACAGACTTCATCTATGGTAGGGGAGACTGGGGAGGGTTGATACATTTTTACAAAATTGTTAATAAAAAATTTGTATTTAATATTTACCAATCCATTTATGTCAGAGTGAAACTTCAGTGGAAATTTCAACCTTGATTATGAGCTCTTGAAATTGTTGGTGCAAAGTGTCTCAAACCTCCCTACACTTGGTAGGCTTGATACACTAAAAGGGATTTTAGTTTGATACATTAAGAAATAAGGTACACGCAATAATAAGAAATCAATATTTTATTATCAAAACACTACCTAATTCCTACATAATTCGCAAGTAAACATTTTTATTTTACTACTGACACTTGCACAGGCTGAATGGCATTTCATTCGTTGATGAAGATGACGATCCAGCTTGTATTTACTTCAATTCATTATTTTCGGCGTCTCTTTCTCGAGAACCATTGATTCGTTGCTTGCAATGTTCGAAATGTCTGTAACTTCTGCTGCTGCGAAATATATAGGGAGGTTTAATACGTGTATCATCCCTCCCGACACAGACTGTATCAAACCTCCCTAGAAGACAAATTTCGAAAATATATGTCGTGAACATATTATGATATTCGATTGATTGATTGAAGGTCTGTAATTATGGCCTATATGTTCTCAATGAAAAACGCATCAAAAATTAAGTAATGAATTTCGTTAGTTTTTGTCGCTAAAGAAATAAAGCCTTACGTTTGTTATGCAAATTTTTACATCGAATATGTAGAAAACACACTTTATGCTTGAAAACTCTTGTTCGTGCTAGATTTGTACTGACACTATTTTCACACTCATAGAGATTACGATTACTATTACGGATTCTTTGAAGAACTGAGGCGCGAAATTTGACCGTGTATCGTATCAAACCTCCCCTTGTATCAACTCTCCCCAATCTCCCCGACTTAGAGATTTATACAGAGTTGATTTTGTTTTTAGTTGTATTTAAAAGCTATTTCATGGGAGTTTATTTCTTTTGAGTTTTTGTACAATTCATATTTCATTTTAACTACAAAGTTAACTCTTGTTGAGTTTCTATTTTTAGAATTTAACTGAGATCTAGGGTTCAGAGCATATTCATTTTCGAAGTTTCATTTGGCTTGAAAACCCCAGCAAGTAGAATAATAAATACTATAGTTTAATAGGCAGGCGGATTTCTCCACCCCGGCCCGACCCGCCTAATGGACACCTAGCTCTACGGTCAACTTTGATTCAAAATCTGAAAAATTGTTTTGCAATAATGCCTCGACGTAAACTTAGTGCGGATGAAGCGAATGGGGCTAATCAGGGAAATGTCTCGAATTTATTTCAAGTTAGTGTAAGCGTATGTAGTTTCCCCACTCAACCGTTGATATCGAGAAACTGGAAACGTGACCGAAAGACCAAGAAGTGGATGCCCAAGATCTACCATTCATGCACAATACACGTCTCTACGTGTAATTTTGAGTAATTGTCGAATCATGCAACACCGGTTTTTGAATGCTCTTGGTGTTTTGGTGTCGATTTAAACAGCTCGTCGAAGACAATATATATTCACGACGATTTTGAAGAGGATTCCATTCACTCAAAATCATATGCAACTGCGATTGGAATGGGCCAATGAGCACGTCAAATCAAATCAAATATATTTTCAACCAATAGTCTGTACAAAATTTCATAATTATAATAAACTAAATTAGATTAAAATTTCCATGGACAGGCGAGAATCACCTAGGCAATGCCTGTTTTGTGTCCTTCTCACCACGACTTCATCTAGTAGATATCAAAATCAGAACCATACTCGCTCATATATTCCTTAATTTCTCTCTTGAATTTTTCGATCCTACTGATATTTTTTAATCGAATTGAGAGTAGATTATATAATTTTGGCCCATGAAAAAACACAAACCTTTGTGTATGGCTTTTATGAAAAAGCGGTAATATAAGCTGTGAACTTTCAGCAAATCTAGTTTTTACTGTTTGAGGACCTGTGATATAATGTGTTCTATTCGAAAACATTCTTACAAGACAATGATACGTATACAAACATCTCAAACTAAACAGCCCGGTTTCCGAGTACAACTGAAGACTCGGAAATCGCCTATCCCTTCTTGAAACAATCCTGATCAAGGTTTTTTGGGCCACTTGTAAGTGATACAAGCTGTTACGAAAAGCGCCCCCCATACGAAAATGCAATATCTAATTATAGATTCTGCTAGCGACTTATATACCAGAAGTAAATTATCGCTAGAAAGGATATCTCTGAGAGTATAAAACCTATACATTAAGAGTCTTATCCTCTTCAAAACAAACTCCGCCTGTCTGTCCCATCTCAAATGCTGGTCAATTATCAGGCCCAAGTACTTAATAGTGGAAGTCTTCTCAATTGAATTACACTAACACAATGATATGCGAGTGCAGGTGGATTCATGTATTTTTAAAGTACCTACAGGGTGATCACTTGATAGGAGAGAAAATGCAACATATCTAGTCTTATCCACATTCAAGCTCAACCAAATATGCAGCTTTTGAAGATCCTCTTCAGCAGTGCGATAAACACTCTGCCAGTCCCTTCCCGTGACACAAAGAACTGTGTCATCAGCATAACACACGATACTTCCCTTTAAATTTCCTATTCTAGCTATATCGTTTATATACACCAGAAATAAGATGGAGTACCCCTGGGGTACTCCAATGTCCACCACCGAAGCAGCACTCCGATCTCGACCAACTTTCACCCTTTGAGTTCTGTCACACAGGTAACTTCGCATAAGTTTCAAAGCATGTCCTCGAATGCCGCATTTGAACAATTTAGCCAACAAGATGTCATGAGATACAGTGTCAAAAGCCTTCGCCAAATCCAGGAAAACGGACAAGCACTTCTCAGAAACATCGAGGGCTTTAACGATTTTTTCAGTAAGATCTAAAATCGTGTTTTCCGTACTAGATTTTTTATGAAGCCGAATTGACGATCTGTTATAATATGGCATTTATCGAAGAAGGAAGTCATTCTTGTTTTCAGAGACTGTTCAAGAATCTTAGCAAAGGCGTTGATCACAGATATTGGCCTATAATTATTCAAGTTACTTCGACAACCACCGTTAAAAACCGGAGTAACGCTGGAAACGTGAATCGAAACAATCAATGGAGGTCCGAATTGTCCACAAGGTTTTTGGATAGTCGGCCTGTTCGGGTATAGACCCATACTCTAGTGCCAAAAAATCGCATATCGATTCAGGAAATCCATCCGTCCAGAGGTTGTACAGTTACTGTTAGTGAAGACATTTGTTTGAATGAATACAGTATTGTTGGTGCTTGATGAATGTGCATATTTACATAGACCAAGTTAATGACAACATTATTCCATTGTTTTAGGCTGCTATTTGGCTAAATTTCTTGTTTTTGGACTATAATCCGTCACCTCACGAGCGAGAATTGTCGATGAAACTCTGGAAATCCATGAAATTCCGCATTTGGCCTTGCCCTTCCGACCGTTAGACCTCAATTCCATTGAACAGCTACAAAGAGCTTTAGATTCTCACCTCCTCATACGCATCAAGAACTCAAGCGGCTTTCACCACAACTCTGGAGAGAAATTGATAGAGGCTGCTTCAACAATCTGATCGAAAGTATGGAAATACGTTGTCCATCTATGATTGATGTTCGAGGAGGCCGTACTCTTTACTGAACTTTATTTTTTGAATTTTTTGAATGAACTTTTTTGTACTAAAAATGAATTTTCAACTGAAACTTTGAAACTCATAAAGGAATAGGCAAGAAAATTATTTAGATAAGTGGGTAAACATTTAGATCTATCACCGGAAACTTTTGAAACAGTCTCGAAAGCTCTGAACTACCTTAATTTTTATGAAGCACTATGTCTATAGAATTGAGTGAAGTATCGTGTCACTGATAAGTTTTCATTTCTGCGACCCTTATGTCAAATTTGAAAGTTCATGTCGGGGACAAAATTTTCTTATTGAAAATGACATATGCTCCCTCTTTCTATATTTATTACTCTGAGGCTCAAGTCTTCTCAGTTTCACCAGACTTGTTCCGTAGTGGAAGCGAGTTAGTGTCGAACTGAAAGCTTGTGGAACTCTTATTTCTTAGCCCAGGCACGCACCGAACTGTTGTGGTGGCAGCGTGTTAGCCAAATGGTGCTAGACATTTCAAGAGCACATGTAATCTTATGTAGTTAAACGCACCGAAGTGGAATGGTTCTATCGCGGCAGATGCCTTTCGATGTGGTGCCAGACGCTTGCCACTGAGGTCGAGCTCGCGTGGCAAGCGTGTGGTGCAGTATAATCATCTATTTTTATCTATGAAACTAACGAAGATATTTTCCTTGAAATTTCATGATTTAATTTTTGATTGAGAAAAATTCATAACAATAGATAATTATTATCAATAAAATCGATACTATTAGTGAAGGTGTCTTTCAGTTTGACCTGAAAAAAGCAGAAATCATACCAATTCATAAGAGAGGAGAAGAATGTGACCCATCAAACTATCGACCTATATCCATTTCACTTTGAATTTTGAAAAACCAACAGCATGTATTCAGAAACGCCAAATCGACATTGACAATGCTCCTTGAGCTGATGAACCTAATTATCGAAGCTATGGATGCAAAATCGATATCGCAAATAATTTCCAACACCTAACAACAGCTTTTGATACGGTAAATCATGACATACTAATCAGCAAGATACAATACTATGTTTTGGATGGTACAGCTCTGAAGCTGATTTGTATTTCCCTATCAAACAGAGAACAGCAAATACAATGGAATGATCTTCTCTCGGAGATGGAGAGCATTTCAGCGGGGTTCCTCAGGGATCAATTATTGGAACTCTGCTCTTTACTATTTACATAAATGATTTCAACTAAAGAGTGGAGACATGCAAAAGAATATTAAGAACCCTTTTCATTGCAGATGACACCTCCTTTTTTATGAGGGATACTAGTGTTGAGCAGTTACAGCTCAACCTCACCACTAGTCCACGACCTCCTGATTCTCCAAAAAAAGGCTATAAGGATAATTATGAATCTCAAACAGTCGGACAGCTGAAGAGTTCCTTTCCAAATGTTGGGAATTTTAACCATACCAGCAGTATATATTCTTGAATGCACTACATATGTTCATAAAAATCTGGACCATTTTCCATCCGATTGTCTATATCATCTTTTCAGCACTAGAGGAAGAGACATTCTCAGCATTCCATTCCACAGGGGTCCAAAAGCTACAATAAGCTCCTTGAAACAATTATGCAATTATCAGAGAAGAAGTTCAAGAATGGTGTGAAGCAGATACAGTATATTCCTCAGAAGTATTCTTCAAGAACTGAAATGTGTGTTTTTTTTTTGTCCTGGCATGTAATTCTTTGATGCGGTTGTTTATTATATTATAATAATATATTATTTATTCAGTGATTTCGAAAGGAATATGCGAGATGACTTCTCTCGCGTTTTTAGCATTCATATTCTCAATTTGCAAATACGAGGGTACATCTTATTCGGAGGGAGACATTTTCACAACTGGTGAAGTGAAGTGGTGCCACGTGCCACTTCAGTGCGCATTAAATCATTTCTAAACTGCTTTGTCGCCATACCGCGGCGATTCCACTCGCCTCTTAGTCACCACGCCGTCACCCGAGCTGTCACCACACCACATCCACACTAAGGCTGGAACTTTTTCGCCCTATTTGAATTAGAATATTCATTCTTAAATTTATTCGATTTTTCGAATAATTCATTCAGACAAATATTCATGCTTGATTATTCATGAGAAGCCATGAATATTCAATGAGTATTCACTGATTATTCAGTGATTATGCAATGAATATTCAATGATTATTCAATGAATATAGAGTAAATATTCAATGATATTCAGTTAATACTTATTCGAATATTCCACTCAAAAAAGCTAGTCACCGATGACTGGACTAGATCTTCGTTGATATCTAGCAAAAAATATGCATAACCGATCTATTTAAAGAACAAGTAATACTGAACACAGTTTCCTTTTATCTGATGAATAAATGTGAAAACCTTTCATTATTCTTGGAAAGCCGGGAGTACTCTGGTTTTACTGAAAAAATTGTGATATTTTATAATCAAAATACAATAGATCCTTAAATAGACGCAGTTAAACCTTCGCTGAGACACTACAATCTACATGGACCCATTACAGGTATACAGGAAGGTACAAAAAGAATGATCAAGCGGATTCTGAGAAAACTAAATCCTTCAAAAAATTTTATTTTTCTGATTCAGTTTTGTTAGGGGAGGATGTTACTCCAGTTGATGTGTGTACAGGGTGGGCAAATAAGCGAGGTAAGCGGCTATATCTCAAGATCCACTCATCGTAGAGACTTACGGAAAAAAATTTTACCACTAAAGTGTACAGAAAACACACTGGAAATTGTTTTGAAGTTCATACCTCTACCGCTAGGGGGCATAATAGCTATTGCCTGGAAGAAAAATGAATTTTACTTCAAAATGTTTCATATAAAGTTGAAGGAAAAAATCATCACTGTGATCCTTGGAATATTCTCTATCTTTTTGAATTGTCACTTTCGATTTTACGACATCAAATGAGGGAAAGGAAAAGGGAGAAATCTGACTGATTGAAATGCCTGTAACTTCAGTTGGGCACAACATTTTTGAGAAAATTAAATCTCGTCTAAGAGATAATATCTTGTTGATTGAGGACAAAATATATACCCATGATAAATTTGTTTTTGCTGCTTTCGATAGGGGTCGCAAAGTCAGCAGTTCATTGTTTTTTTCATTTTACTCCGAAATTTCAAATGTAATGATAGGATTTTCTTAACAGAAACAGAAGATCCATCAAATTTGCATGAAAAAACCAGAAGGTCGCGAAGTGATAGCGTCAGGCGTTCTGGAATTATGGCCGAAAGAAGACACAATTTAGTTTTTCAGTGCATCAGTTGAAGAATATATTTTGTCGGCCATAACTCCAGAACGTCTGAAGCTATCGCTTTGCGACCTTCTGGTTTTTTCATACAAATTTGATGGTATTTCTGTTTTAGTCAGAACCTAAAGACACAATTTGGTTTTTCGCCGTGCATCAGTTGAGGAATATCTTCTTTCGGCCATAACTTCAGAACGCCTGAAACTATCGCTTTGCAACCTGCAGGTTCTGTCATGCAAATTTGATGGAATTTCTGTTTCTGTTAAGAAAATCTTATCATTACATTTGAAATTTCGAAGTAAAATGAAAAAACAATGAACTTATGACTTTGCGCTCCCTATCGAAAGCAGCAAAAACAAATTCATCAAGGGAATATTTTGTCCTCAATCAACAAGATATTATCTTCCAGACGAGATCTAATTTGCTCAAAAATGTTGAGCCAAACTGAAGTTACAGGCACTTCAATCAGTCAGATTTCTCCCTTTCACCTACCCTTATTTGATGTCGTAAAATCGAAAGTGACAATTCAAAAAGATGGAGAATTTTACAAGGATTACAGTGATGATATTTTTCCTTCAACTTTATATGAAACATTTTCGAGTAAAATAAATTTTTCTACTCGATGATAGCTATTACGCCCCCTAGTGGTAGAGGTTTAAACTTCAAAACAATTTCCAGTGTGTTTTCTTGTAAACTTTAGTGGTAAAAATTTTTACCGCAAGTCTCTACAATGAGTGGATCCTGACTCCTGAGATATAGTCGCTTACCTCGCTTATTTGCCCACCCTGTACATTTTCAGACCCCAGATTTCCGGTAGTACTGGTCCTCGCTGGAAGGTCCACTTGGGGCAACCTCCTACTTCGCGCAGCATTGGTGAACTATTTTCAGAGTTTTTGCCTTACAATTTTTTATTTTCACTCAATTTCAAATCATTTTCCAAGAACTCGCAAAAAATATTCATTGAAATGCGAATACACTGTATATTTCTGTGAATCACCGTTGCTTGGTAAGGCGAATTAATATCTTTCGATTAGTTCAAATTGATATTCTGAAGCTGAGGGTACTACCTCAAGGTCAAAAGTTCTTCTTCGAAAAAAATTAATTGGGATTATTTTTTGTGATGAATTCACATAATCATCTGGAATGTTTCGACATAAAATTTTGGTTGTCGTTGCCCAACCAGTTGTTTTTTCAATTCGAGTTCGAGGTCCGAAGTTGGAATTTGGATGTCTTTGATGGAAAAACAGTTTGATATTTTACGATTCTGTTTTCATATTCGTGTTAGGTATTAGAGAAACTATAAATATGGAGCATTGTACCAATATCGGTTGATATATTTTAAAAAAAACGTTTGTTCGATTCATAAGAATATTTTCGAAAGGAATTTTTAGAAAATTGATTTCATTCAGAAATGAAATTCCAATTTGGCAATCGAGAAAAAAGTCATTAAGTTCGCAGGTTTTCTCGCCATTTGAAAATTGTATTCAGTGTTCATCACCTTCTGTGAATTAATCACCCAAGAATAGTCTTATGTGACTTCGAAGGTTATACCTACATACAAATGATCACTAACATAAAATATTCTTCAGAAATTACCTCGCATACCCTGTATCTCATTTATGCTTCGAAAACGAGGTATAAGTCTTAAAAATTATTTTTTCACTATCATATACTCGATTCTACATATATGTTTGATCAGTTTATGATGAAGCACCTTGTATACACCGAGTGGTTTTCTTGAATCAGTTGAATCAGTCAAAAATTTCAAAAAGAGCACATCTCACGGAAAAATATTTCGAATAAAAGGTCGATGGTTTTCAAGCGAAAGTCGACGTATGTCAGAAGTTCTTTCATTTGATTTTTTCTTGTGGAGGTAGGGGTATCAACTTTGTGAATTTTGAATAAGAATCCCTAATTTCTACAGGAGATTCTTATTCTGCGGCATAAAAATACAACATTTTTGTTGAACAATTTTTCACGAATCGTCACTGCATTCCATTTTTATTTTCCTTCTAAACGACCTTGGGGTAGTCGTTTCATTGATCATTCACATTAACTTCTGACCCTCCTTGTTAGAAACACAATTTTGCTGTCTGTATGAAACAAGTTTAGATATGGTTGTCAGTAGTTCGATGCTTGTACATTCATTGAGTATTTTGAATAACTATATTTTTCTGGCTGTTGCGAATACTTCTCATTGAAATGGAGTTAGTATCAAATCAATTAACCGAAAGAAAAAAAAATTAAAGAGGGTTCTTATTTATGGAGAATCTGGAAGAAATCTAGGTCAAGCCGGCGCTCTTTGTGGATAACGTTTTCCAGATAGAGGAGTGCGTTCATTTTCTTCATTCCAACGTTCAATTCACGAATGTTTTACCTAAGGAAAAGATCCGCAAAAAAGTGCTTACTGTAGAAGATTACGAAATCAAAATTTTTTCTGATGTAACCTATGATCCCCATTTTAACTGAAAAAAAGGATTCAATTACGGATGGTTTCAGAGCAGTATTTGGAAAATTTTGAATATACATGAATTTCGTCTCAATTATGTGTCTCAGCATCAAGCACTACATGCCAATGATTTTCAAAACCGGGGGAATGTTTTGTCGGAGGGCACGGGAACAATAATGCCAGCAAACCCAGTTTTTTTCAGTTCAGTATTGTTCTCAGATTAGTCAACGTTCACGAATCAAGGAACGATCAATCGACATAACATGCATTACTGCAATAGTCGACGGATCAGCAGAGCTAGTCCTGTGAACTATTCAGCTATATCCCCTGATCTCGTAGCAATTGATTTTTTTTTGTGTGGGACAACTTGAAAGACAAAGTAGGATATCGGGTGTCAACTACTCGAATTCAGAACCATCTGTGAGGATTCGTGAATAATGTTTAGGCTCGAAATACAAATCTGCAATAAATAACAGATCTTTCCATTTTATATTCCAATATGACCCTCGTACTCCATTCAAGGGGGAATAAAATAAAAGAGGTTCTAGCATAAGTGTACTTTCCCCTCAAAACATCAACCTTCGAAACATTTTTCCGTAAGAAGTTCCTTGTTCGAGATTTTCGTAGACACATTTCGGATATATGCAACTAAATTGAAACTTGAAAGTAATTGAATAAACTTTTCCGAAGTAGTATCCAGAACTTTGGATTAATACCCTCAATAAAATGATTCATTAAATATGCCGTGAATTATAATTCCTGTAACCTTAAAATTAATTAGATGAGTAAATTTTCCTGGAAAAGCTCAGTATGGCTTTTTGCATTGTTATTCTCAATTCTATATGTTATTTCCTGATACCTTATATCTTGTCTGCGATAACTTTTGGAAGCTTCAACTGATTTTGATCGAAATTAGACATTGGCGCATTATTAATTGTTGCAATATGATAATAAATTACCTAGGTATCTTCGAAAGTATTTGAAAGTCAATGAGAATAAGATTGAATTCATGAATACAGGCTGTTGCTAGTCATTTTGAACTTCTTTAGTGAATTGAAAATGGTATAATTTTTTTCATAAAGCTATATCTCAGCTCTTCCTATCGAAAAACACAAGATATATTTTTTACGTAAATTTTATTGGAGTTTTAGAATGTCAGAAATAATAGTAAACGGGAGTTGTATGTATTAATCCTATTTTTTTTCTTTTTGGGAGGAATAACCCTTAATCTTTTTTTGTAAGAAAATGTAATCAGCAAAAATTTTCCGCGAGAAGTACTATGACCAAATTTTCATTAAAATCAATCAAAGAGTTCAAACGTTGTCCCAAAAAATATACAGGGTGTAACACGACTGACTGGCCATAGCATTGTGATGACTGCAGGTTATCCAGGCCATTCAGAAAAGTAGCTTGTTTTGTTCCTAAGAATGTCAGTTTCGGAGATACAGGGTGATTTACGAAAATTGGCCTAAATTTCTGATCTCCATAACTTGAGAATCAGCAGTCCAATTTCGTTCAAATTTTGTGGGTTCATTTACTTTACGCAGTCCTTCAAAACGATAAATGTAATTTCAATATTTTCAGGGCAGTACTCAGATTATTGAGTTTTTTTCTTTAGACATCGAAATCTATATTTTTGACACCTTTTGAAGAAATATCGTTATTGACATAAAAAAATACATAATTCAGTCTAATGAATTCAATTTCACTTCGAATGGCACATTTTTTTCAAATGGGTAGCAAACGGAAGAATTCATGTGTTATGTATCTTTTTTGAAATACGGTCCTGTTTTTATTCCTTTTGTGATAATATTCGATGTAACCTGATAATTTTTCGAATTTTATAACTTTCTGTTCAACTCTCTTTCATTGTTAATCCTCAGCACTTACTAAGCGTTGTAACAGGCAGAACAGGTTGCTTAAAATAATGAAGGACGTATGTCCAATGAAGTTGGCTGGAAGTACCAACCAGTCGTAAGGACTCTTGAGAACAAACGTAAGGTAAGAGACGTTCTGTCTATCCGCAAGAGGGACAAATTGAAGAAACTGACGAAACTGGCTGGTGAAAAAGTGGCTAAACAAGTAGCACCCTTCACTGCTGTGATCAATCAGTTTGGATATAACTCATCTTGGAAAATGAAAAAACCGTAGGTGTCCTTTGTTCTCAAAAATTACTTTTTGCGGATGATTTAAGGCCCGGTGCACACATCCGACTTTTGCAGTTACGACACCCGTTGCGGGGTCGTACCTATTCAATGCACACTACATACTACACCGGCGTGGTTGCGGAGCCTTATTTGATTATAATCAAATAAGTCCAGAAAGTATTACATTCACGATGCTGAATGGGAAACTAGTGCGCATTGTATTTGTTGGATCTTAAAAATTTAAAACTTTTTCAGTTTTTCATGATTTCTACGAAACTGTCACTCATATGATCTTGAAATCTCTAGCTGTTTCAAAAATTGAATTTAAATTTTTATAAGAGTTTGAATAACACACTTTATTACTTTCGCAATAACTATAGACAATGATAAAATCGTTCGGAAGAAAATATATAGGCTACCAGCGGACTCACCGATCATGAGAAATAGAGATGAATTTTGTTGAAAATCCTGTTGTTCGAATAATTGATGAGAACAACATACTACTACCCAATAAATTTTTCTGATGACATCATCTCATTTTAGTTTCTTCAATGAAGAAATCGATATCCAATTCCCTCTCTGCCATTATGCGAACTCACGACAAAAGTCGTATGTGTGCACAGGCCAATATAGAAAAGAGTACTGAGAGATCGCATGTACGACTGCGGCACAGTTGCGGCCTAGAGGGACATGCTACCAAAAAACGACCGTAGGCTGGCAGTTACGACGTCGCAACTGCACGGCGGGTAGTGTGCATGCTCCCATTTGATTCTTTGTACAACAGGCCGCAAGTACGACACAGCAACGGTGTCGTAACTGCAAAAGTCGGATGTGTGCACCGGGCCTTAGGCCCGGTGCACACTACCCGCCGTGCCGTTGCGACGTCGTAACTGCCATCATGCGGGCTGTGGTACAAAAAATCAAATGAGAGCATGCACACTAGCGTACGACACCGTAACGGTGTCGCAACTGTAAATGTCGGATGTGTGCACCGGGGCTTACAGGGAGATTAGGGGTCGCCGGGATTGTTTATTGTTGCAAGGTGACCTTGACAGATTGCATAAATGGTGTATGGAGAATAAGTTATTCCTAAACATAAGTAAATGTGTAACTATGACGTTCACTAGGAGGCCATCCCCTATTGCTTATGATTACCACCTTAATAACACGCTATTACGAAAAGTAAATGAGTCAAGGGACCTGGGTATTGTTTTCGATCCGAAACTCACATTTTCTTCCCATATTGGAGATATAACGGCAAGTGCTATGAGGATGATGGGTTTTGTGATTCGTAATTGTAGGGAATTTTCATCTTTTGAAGCAATTTCCTCTGTGTACCAAGCTTTGGTGAGGAGTAAATTGACATATTGCAGTTCTGTGTGGAATCCTTGCCAGGCAAAATATGTAGCTTGCATTGATGGTTTTTATCCCGATAGAGGATACAGTTACGACTATCTTTTGGATGAGTTCAATTTCATTTCGCTCAGAAAGGTCCGCGAAATTCATGATTTGGTCTTCCTTTATAAGATAATTCACGGACGGATCGATTCGACAATTCTTCTTTCGTCAATATATTTGAATGTTCCTCGTTTTACATTCAGATCACATTTAACTTTTCATATTGATGTACCTAATACCCAGCATCATTTTTATTGTCCACTTACGTCAATGTGCAGGAGTTATAATAATCTTCAGAGTGTGGATATATTTTTTCTTGTCTTTATACCAATTTAGGCACTCATTGTTCAGTGCACTTCAGAATTGAATTATATTCTTAAAAATTTTTGTAGTAGGCTTATCATGATTTGTTTCTTTTTGTTTTGATAGTATAATTATTGTATAATTTTATAAGATAGTTTAATTATGTACACCTGTAATTGGGCTTTACTGCCTGTTGGATGTATTATTTTCAAAATAAAATAAAATGAGGTGTATTTGCTGTATAGCCGAAATAAGTCTTGACAATTATTTTTCGAGAAAATTTTCAGCTATTTATTTCAATTCATAACATAATATCGAAGGAGAAGTATAAAAAAAAACTCAATAATCTGAGTACTACCCTGAAAATATTGAAATTACATTAATCGTTTTGAAGGACTGCGTAAAGTTAATAAACCCATACAATTTGAACAAAATCGGACTGCTGATTCCCAAATTATAGAGATCAGAAATTTAGGTCAATTTGCATGAATTACCCTGTATCTCCGAAAGTAACAGTTCGAGGATACAAAATAAGCTACTTTTCTGAAATGTCTGGATTAACTGCATTCACCACTAGGCTATGGCCAGTCACCCATGTTTCATCCTGTATAATTCAAATGAAGACTTCGGATGGCTGTATTTCGAAGAGAAAATATTTTCGGATATAATATGTTCACAGAAACTTCTCTCTTTATATCACCTTCTTAAGTTTTTCTCCACAATACGGAAATACCCTGTATACCAAAAGATCATGTGGAAACCATTCATCCCTAGGAATTGAGAAAAAGTATGCTTAACTACGTGGTATAAATCATAAACTTGGGCTATTGGTCCAAGAATTTTCTCACCTATTTTCCTCACGTGGAATGACTTAAAAAAAAATTCATCGACTCACGACACTCGGAACTTCGAAACTTCGTGAAAGAGAATTCGTAAACGCTCCAGTTAACGCGAGATCAGCGCGTGCACTGATGGGAGAAAGACGCTGATGCTGGCTACGCCACGGTCGCGCAGTCGATACGAAGAATTGTTCTTGTGTTGCGGTGCTTGGAAAACGAGCCAACCCCAAAACGATCGGAATATTCCAGATAAATGAATGCTAAGGTTCGCTGTGACGTGCCAGAATGTGAAATCGCTCCTCTGGAAGGATTTTCATCTTTTAAACCGCTTTATCCTCATGCTATATAATACTTCTATAGCATCAAATTATACATTTTCTCAATCCTCCTGAATCATTATGAGCTCAACAATGAGGAAATTATACAGGGTATTTCATTGGTAAATGTACATACATTAACCTGAGGTAGAGCTGGCCTAGACGAGTCCAAAAAACCTGTTTATGATAGGTCTAATTTTCCCCATAGCCGAGATAGAGGGTGGTTTATAAATTCACCAATATTTTCAATTCCTCATAACTTTTGAACCATCTAGCATATTTAATTCATATTTGGAACGAACAATTTACTCCATTAAGTCCTTCGATTAATCTTTGATCACAATTGAAAATATCAGGTCCGTATTAGATAAATATGGTACTTTTCACAAGCT
The DNA here is from genome assembly GCF_914767665.1 of Harmonia axyridis. Lineage (NCBI taxonomy): Eukaryota > Metazoa > Arthropoda > Insecta > Coleoptera > Coccinellidae > Harmonia > Harmonia axyridis. Next base: position 24,504,535 of record NC_059505.1, on the reverse strand, counting down.
GAAATTCAACACCCTGAAAAGTGGAATATTGGAATTTGATGGAAATATTCAGAAAGAGCATAAATTTTTCAATGGGAATCAGAAGATTTCAATGTCATGCACGACATTCAAGTCATCGAAAATTTCAGCCAAAAGTTCAGTTCAATAGTGGAACTTCTCAGAAAAATCGTACATTGAGATTAAATTGGGAAATTTTCTTGTTTCGCTGATTGAATATTTGTATTTCTTGGTATTCTGACAAACTATATTCCAGAAACGCATGGCTTGTGTTGTGACAAGTTGGTATCAATGAATAAATGACTAAACACAAATGAATGGACAAATAAAACATTCTAAAAGGATCACAGATGTTGTTCGAAAGGATAATCGTTTTGCTCGATTAAAATATGTCGAATAGCCCTTTTTATCATATCTGGATTATTACGGATCTTATTGCATGCAACTTCGATACGTTGTAAAAGAATTTCCTCACTTCATATTTCTGACCAAGGATTTCAAATATCCCCCAACGTAATAATCGACAGGATTGAAATCTGGTGATCAAACGGCCATGTAATAATAATAGAAATTTATTCTCAAAAACACATAAAATATGTATAGAAAACACGTCAACAACTATAGACAATTCTATTTCACTAGAATATTATAATACATTAACAAAGGAGCAACGAACGTTTAGATCTCATGTTGCAAGGAATTCTTGAACAGAATAGGGTTCCATATCTATAAGCAACCTATTCAATTTGGATTTAAAGATGTGAAATCTATCAATAGCTTGTAGTTCTTCGGGTATCTTATTGAAAAACGTGATGCACATGTATTCGACATTCATTTCAATGAGTGTGGGATAATGTAATGGAAGTCTACGTCTGGTGTTATTTGTATTCTCGTGTTGTTTGAAATAATGTCTTTTTTGGTGGAAAATAAAAGGCATCTAAAGATGTAAAGGCCGGCTGAAGTTAAGAAGTTATTCTTCCTGAACAAACCTCTGCATGATTGTCTCTATGGTAATCCATAAATGATTCTTTTAGCGGACTTTTGCATTATAAAGATCCGCTCAATGCCAGAATAACCTTCCCAAGCAATTATTCCATAATTCAAGTGTGCTTGGAAGTTCGCGAAATAAAAAACTTTCATCACGCTTTGATCAACTTGTTGCGATAACACCCGAAATGAAAAAATGACCGATGATAATTTTTGTTTGAGGCTTGTTAGATGTTCACCCCAGTTCAGAAAAATATCTAAAGTAATTCCGAGATATTTAGTGCTGGCCGATATCTGAATGTTGTGACCTAGTAAATGCAATGAAGTTGGGTCATTAGGCTTTTCGGACGCCGAAAAAAATCATGCACTCGGTTTTGGTTGTGTTAATTTTCAGACCATTTTTCCGGAACCACTCGGATACCGTCATTGCTGCTTACTTTGCAGAATTAATATTTTCCTCGGAAGCAATGATGTTCGTGTCATCTGCGTACATGATAACCATTGTTCATTTTTCTCTGAAATTTCAAATGTAATGATAGGATTTTCTTAACAGAAACAAAAATTCCATTGAATTTGCATGAAAAAACCTGAAAGTCGCAAAGCGATAATTTCAGGCGTTCTGAAGTAATGGCCAAAAGAAGAAATTCTTCAACTGATGCACTGCGAAAAACCAAATTGAGTCTTCAAGTTCTAACAGAAACAGAGATCCCATCAAATTTGTATGAAAAAACCAAAAGGTCGCAAAGCGATAGCTTCAGGCGTTCTGGAGTTATGGCCGAAAGAAGACACAATTTAGTTTTTCAGTGCATCAGTTGAAGAATATCTTTTTTCGTCCATAACTCCAGAACCCGTGAAGCTATCGCTTTGCGACCTTTTGGTTTTTTCATACAAATTTGATGGGATTTCTGTTTCTGTCAGAACTTAAAACACAATTTGATTTTTCGCAGTGCATCAGCTGAAGAATATCGCATGAAATTATCGCTTTGCGACCTCCATGTGTTTTAATGAAAATTTGATGGAACTTCTGTTTCTGTTAGGAAAATCATATCATTACATTTGAAATTTCGGAGTAAAATGAACAAAACAATGAACTTCTGACTTAGCGCCACCTATCGAAAGCAGCAGAAAAAAAATTTATCATGGCTATATTTTGTCCTCAATCAACAAGATATTATCTTTCAGACGAGATATAATTTGCTCAAAAATGTTGAACCAAACTGAAGTTACAGGTGTTTCAATCAGTCAGATTTCTCCCGTTCACCTACTCTTATTTGATGTCGTAAAATCGAAAGTGACAATTCAAACAGATAGAGAATTTTCCAAGGATTACAGTGATGATATTTTTTCTTCAACTTCATATGAAACATTTTCGAGTAAAATTCATTTTTCTACTCAATGGTAGCTATTACGCCCCTTAGCGGTAGAGGTATGAACTTCAAAACAATTTCCAGTGTGTTCTCTTGTACACTTTAGTCGTAAAATTTTTTACCGCAAGTCTCTACGATGAGTGGATCCTGAGATATAGCCGCTTACCTCGCTTATTTGCCCACCCTGTACATATATTGGATTCAAGTTAACACCGGAAACGAACATACAAAATGAAGTGAACATCAGAAGATCAACAGAAACCTCTCCTTGTATTTCTTTCAAAAGAAGCGCACGAAGGAGCGAAATAAAAAATTTTGCCCTCATTGATGACATGAGCGATTCTATAGGTGAAGGATTTCTTGAAAAGCTATTTTCTATGCTTAGGAACGGTCAGCAAACCTCGCAGTCATAGTGTTCTGCTATAAACACTTTCCCTGAAAATAACTCGCTGCATCAGATAGTCAGGAGTTTTTGTCTTCAAAATTTTATAGAAAAAACACTCCTCATGGTAGAGCCGACACCTCTGCATATTTAGCCAACCCGCCTCCGTCAACTTATGAGAAACTCCCTGTCCACGTGGAATGCCATATATGAATCTCAGACATGAGTTTTGTAGTCTTTGAATGCGTCCAGTATTATACGAGTTCAGCGCGGGGCCGTACACGGTATCACAAAAACTTGAATATGACAAACATAAGGACTCACAGAGCATATTCTTTGTGCTCCGGCCGAGGGAATGTCTGTGTCAATAAATCTGCTTCAAGGACGAATAGGCCAACCAAAGTTTCCGGTTAATATGCTCGGTGAACTGTAGCTTGTTATCAATAACTAGACCCAAGTTCTTTGCAGAGTCCTTTAATTCTGTCTCACCATTGCCAATCCTCAATTTCAAACTCTGCTAAAGCTTTAGTCTCGCATTATCACAGCAAAATAGTAGAGCCACTGATTTATCGGTGTTAATCTCCAAATTATGCCTATTCAACTCAAAAAATAAGTTGCTGAGATCAATATTCACGTTCTGGTTGACTTGGTCAACGTCAGAGGGATCAAAGGATAACTATATTTGAGTATCATCAGCATACTAATGATAATCGCAGTACCTCAAGCATCTATAAAATTTAGAGGTATAAATAATATAGAGCAAAGGACCTAAAATGCTTCCCTGTGAAACTCCCCGCGCTATGCTCCGCTCACCAGACGTGACTCCGTCCAAAACTACGCATTGCGTTCTATCCACTTAAAAAAAACTAATCAAATTACATGCACCCTGATCGAAACCTACATGCTCCAAGATACAACCCAGAATCTCATGATCCAGGGAATCAAAGGCCCTACTGTACAATCCAACAACACCAATACAGCCACCCTGCTATCATCCATATCGCGATAAATATTGTCCATGGTCACACTCAATACCTTATCACAACTATGACCTGCCCTAAAACCCGACTGTTTGAGCGGTATGACACAGTTTCGCTCGAGATAATCCAGCATCTGCTTCACCATAACCTTCTCAAAAACCTTTGACAACACAGGTTAAATCGAGATTGAACGAAAATGTGAATATTCCGTCGGATTACGAATTTTGGGCAAAGGGATCACATTCGCACGCTTCCAATCAGAGGGAAAAAAAGATGGTTCCAAGCAGGTGGTAATAACGTGCGTTATATAAGGAATAATAACTGGGAAACATAAATCGACTGAGAAGATGTTTAATCCATCTCCACCCACAGCATAAGATCTTATGCTATTCAGAATTTGTGCAATATCATCCTGCGAAACAAAATCGAACCCAAATACATCATCGTGTAATCTAGCATTTTTATAGAATCTACATAAGTCAGGATCAGGATTACTGTTACGAGACAAATTTTCTGTGGAAAAGCTATTAAGGTCATCCACATCACGTAAATTAACCGGAATTTTTTATCCTCTTATCCCTAACTACACTCAGCTTTTTGAGTTCCCGCTGTGAAGCACCTTCGAATTTATGATCAAGATATGCCCTCTTTTCCAATCTTATTGATGCGGAGTTGTATTACGTAGCTGTCTATAATAGATTCTATGCTAGGGATCTCGAGTTTTTTTACTTCTCCAACGCCCGATTACGCAAGTTCATCCAATGCCTCAAGTCATCAGTTATCCATGGAGAGTAATTCCTCCGCCTAGTCTTTACATGTTTAATAGGAGCATGATGGTTCAACAACGACACAATATTGGATGTTATAAACTAAACCTTTTTATTAATATTTCTGATATGAAAAACTTTTTGCCAAGAAACTCTCTTCAGGTCAGCTTGAAATATTTCGAAATTATTATTCTTATGAGATCTATAAGAAGATTCACGAATAGATTAATTTCCCTTTTTCAAGTCTAGACTACAAAAAATTTACTCATAATCCGATGCACTGTTATCTTTACTTCCGGAGTTTATTATAAAACAGCAAATCTATAAGAGTCTCGGAACAATTAGTAATACGCTTAGGTTCACTTATCAGCTGATTGAAATCAGCAACACACTCCTCTCAGTGTAAAAAAGTACCTAGTTTGGCAACGGTACTTCTCTTAACCTAACAATCGAATGATAGAAAAAGCCCAATCAACTATCTAACAAATTCGTTAACTATTACTGAATTGAAATATTATTTTTATTCGATAGAAGACGTAACTCAGTATTATTGAATAAAAGTAAATAAATATAGTGCAAGCCTGGCTTAGGTGTTTCGTCCAAATGTTGAACTTTGTTTGTATATTGCTCTCCTGAATTGATTTGTGTTCCTATAAATGATGATTATTGGTGGAAATTCAAATAAATTCCATTTTCATTAAATGAATATCAATTCATTCATATGCTCAATAAAGAATTTATCAATTATAATGCGTTTTCGATAATATCGAATAAATACTTCTCTCAGTGTACCTACTTACATTTTCGCAAGCACCGTATCTATGAGATACACAGTGTGAATATGCACCCTCAGCTGCACTCGTTGGCAGTCAATGCTCAACTTTAATGCTGAACTGCTGACCAAGTCGAGCTTGAGGAATAGGTTAAAGGGGAACAACGTTCAGATCCACGCGTCAAACTTTTGATGAAGAATGCTGAACTATGTATCTGTCAGATCCACCGCGTGTAATGGAGTCTTAATCGCGAAGATTGCAACGTTTCTGTTATTTGTCGACACTTGTTCAACCGTAAGTGAATATAACCGTTAATAATTCAACATTTGTTAAAGAAGTTCGTGATACATAATTGTGATTTTGTTTCGCTGAAGAATATTTGGTGGATTTGAGATTCTACAAGTATTTTATCGAAAAAAAAGGAAAGTTTCACAACTTCTATAGCGCGTTAAGTGAAGTTAGATTTAATGTTTTACGGTGTTCAACAACTAAAACAAAATATCTACATATTTTGGTTGTTGGATGCCTGCCACAGGGTCGCCTCCAGACATTTTGACGCCCTGGCAAAATAAATTTCATATGAATTTCCATTAAAGGAGCCTGTGTTATTCTCTCAGGCATCTTTTCAATTTCATTTGATATCGTATTTATTAACTTGAAATCACCTTGTCAAATTTATCAAATGACGTTTTGTCGATTTCTTTAAAAAACGTCTTGCATTGTTTGAAATCACGACGCTTCATTTATAAATCTATAGTGTAAAGACGAAGTAGTTCTTAAAGGTGCAGAAAGTATTGTTTTATTAACTGACTCTGCGCCCTTACAATTTGACGCCCCAGCGAAATGTCCGGTATGCCGCTCCTGGCGGCGGCCTTGCCTGTCCAATAAGTGATCTCTTTATCTCTCTCTAGGTTTATAGTTGTATCGTTTTCTTACGCTGATTCTATAAATATGAAATTTTCTGAAATAATCCTGGGTCATTCTACGCAAACTATAATTTTATCAGTAACTGCAGATTTATCAATTTACATCTATTTTACCATGGTAACAACATGAAATGAGTAAGATACATTATTATTATACATTATTATATTATATTATTGAAAACTGTTTAGGGTTTGAACAACAAAATAATAAAAAAATGATATATTACAATTTTATTTCGTATTTTTCTTTCAAAAAGTCATTCCTCTGGCATGTAACGTACCGAACAAAGATTTCGAATTGAATTGATTATCTTAGTTTTTCAAATATTGAAATAATAGCAATACCCCCAATAAAGAATTGAATCAACAATAAAATTTTTGAATATTACTAATTTGTGAAAAAAAGACATAATGTATTGTTTTTTTTTCAGAAATTGGTAAATTTCAAAAATTTGGATGGTGTTGAGATCCCACCTTAGAATAACTCTCAACCTTCAATATCGATGAAGGTCATCAGCTTGCTCTGGCTTCAATGAGTATTGTGTTCAAATTTTAACTTTGGAAGTAACGATGTAGTGTAATGATAATAAACTACTGTACTTGTGTTTCCCTTCAGGATCTGTAGGTTTTAAGTCGATTCAACTTGTTTAATTAATTATGTTTAGCTGAAGCTGAGTGTAAGCTGCAATAAGACTTTTGTTTTGGGATTAGGTTAAGTAGTATAATTTATTGGAAGTCTTTCCGGCATTTGGTGTTAGTTATAGGTTTGTACATATATAGATTGTTATTGTTTCTTCATAAAAACGAACAATATATTCAACACTTTGAGAATAGCAACGCCAATCGTAGGATGAATGATTTTTTTCCCATTCACAAATACTCAATCACTAAAGAACTCACCTTGTATATGTGTATAAAATTATTGAACTACTTACCGAGAATGATAAGGACTATAAATGATTTCAGATTTTTCAAAAAATCAATTTTTCGATTATAGCTAAGATTAAAAGTTACTGTGAAACATTGTTGTACTGAAGTTTCTATTATAATAAGAAATTATCTCATAGTGTTAATATTGTGTGTTTTATAATTTTGAGTTGTTTCCTCTTCTTTGTATTTTGCTATATTTTAACTATCAAGTAGGTATTTAGAAAATGAATTCATATTCTATTCTATAGTTTATAGGAAGCCCTTCTGATATTTTTTAAGTGTAAGGCAATATTTTTAGGAGGCCCTTCTGACCCTTGATAAATAAGAGAATTCTTTTTCAATTATTTCAACCACTGCAGAAATTTTAATTTTAAATATACGTTTGACATTGAGTGAATTGTTTTATTGCTACTCTCTACCAGACGCTCGTTATCAATTTCTACATAATTTTAAAAGAACTTTCTTACATCTTTACTGAGTGAATTCACGAGCCGAAATTTAGCCTAGTGACCTTGTTTACTTAAGCTATATAACAAACGATCTAAATCTAGAGCGACTTATGTTTTTTGGTCCAGCAAGATTGTTTTTAAAAACTTTTATATTACAATTGAAATTACCAGTGAATTCTACGATAGAATTTTATTGAAATCAAATACAAGTGTTCGTATTAGATGTTTATTACAGACTAAGATAAGATAAAGCGTCCGTGTCGCTGGTAAGAATTGCGGACTTAGCCATCTTCCACGAAACGGGCCATCTTCCACGAAGCGGTCAGGTTACACATGTCTTCTCTTCCTTAGTCTGCTTATTTTGTTGCTATGGTCTTAGAACGAGATATATAACTCCTCCATCCTCAGAGTGTCGTCTACGGGATGATGAATGTCCTTGGGCTGTTGGTGTCTTCAGCTGAGGTGGATCTATTGGTAGCCCTTCGATTGCACAAATTTAGTCTTGTCAATTTTTTCACAATAAAATAGAAACATAATGGGATAATTAGTAAATAGATGATAAGGATCCAATATTTTGTTGATTTTGTTTCTTGAAATTTTGGTATTAGGGGTTTTATCTGCTCCTGTTGTTTTTGAAGTTCATGTACTTTGTCTAAGCGAATTTTGTGTAGATGTATCCTGGTGTATTGGGGTGTAGAGTTCTTCAATTCTGAAATTATTTGTGGCAGGAACATTGGTTGATTCTTAATCATATGTTTATCATTTCTGTATCGATTGTTTTCAGTTTCGAATAGGCATCCGGAGGGAATGTCTACTAAGAAGGTACCTTTCAGAGTAGCAAAATCGGTTCTTTCACAGGTTGTTAGAATTTTCATTTCTTTTGGTGCTACTACAATGTATTTCGAGTTGTCTACTTGTTCGATGAAACTTTCTGATAATGATATAGGGATGTGTTGACAATCCTTGTAGGTATCTTGGAGTTGCAGTAATTGGAATGTGCAATCTGGATGTTTCGTACCATCGGTGAGTTTGTTTTGGGTACAATAGTATCCTGGGTGCAGATCTATGCATGGTGTTGGAGTGTATTGAAAATACTTCTCGTTCATTGTCAGATATGAGTTGGCAGGAATTATGGTTGTATTTTTTTTTGTTGGTATCGAATAAAGGTGGTAATGTGAAAATTTTGTGGGATATATTATTGGAAAATATAGGATGAAAACAATTCTGTTGCCAGAAATATATGCATCTACGTCTATAACATTATAATATTTGTGAATCTCTGCTTCCTCAACGAAAAGGAGGTTTTCTGGTTTATTATGTTTTAGAACGAATTTCGTAATCGTGTGTAGCTCTGATGGTTTTATTATGCTATGGTGAAGTATTCTTTGCTTTGCAAAGTTTATAGCGTTTTCGATATCATTAAGTAATTGTAATATTATATTTAAACATACATTTATTTGATCTAAGACGTTTCTTGCTTGGAGGTAGTTAAAGAAGTTGAAATTTAGTTCTTTTAATTGGAATACTGTCTGAGAAAGTGCAGATTTAATTTCTTCCTGATTTTGTTTTAAGAATGAAACTGTATTATTGAAATTTTTGATTATTTCGGTGGTTATTGAAATTTCGGTATTTAATTTAGTGACAATCTCCTGTTGGTTATTTTTTAAATCATCAAGAATTTGGTCGTAGTGAACTGCATCATTTGCATCTAAATTGCCTGAAATGCCTTTAATTACTGTGCCTAAACCGTTAATGAGACCACGTCTGACTCTTGTTTTCGGAAAAATTATGTTTAATTTTTGTTCTGCCATGTTTAATTGGTAACTCAAAGCTCTGTCGAAATTTTGCAATTCGAAATAATATGGGTTCTTTTTATTATTTAGAATTGTTTCAGTAATTTTGTCGAAATGACTTCTTATCATATTCAACTCAGTGTGTATGGGTAGGAGATTGTAATAGTGGATGAAATTGTGGGATTTCAATTTTACTTTGGCGTTGCCTAGGTCAATTGGAAGAATTCCTGGGTTGTCTTTGAGGTTAGTTATTGTTATCTTCTGATCTGCTGTCGTCGCTATTGCGATTAGGCTCGTCCTGTAAAGATTCATTTTGTTTAGTCTTTGGTCTTCTTAAGTTCTGTTTGTGGAGGGTTTTTCGATGGGTCGTGATTTTAATTTTTCTGTTTTGGATTACTTGATCTTTTGAGAACTTTGGTGTTAGTTTATTTCGATTGTTAGATGTAATTTTGCGATAAATTGTAGTTCCGGGTTTGTATGTCAATGGTTCGTGTCGTTTTTCGTTGTGTTTCTCGATTGTAGCTTGTTTTTTCTTGGCCAAATTTTCATTTAGGTTTTTGTATATTTCGAGTGTTTTATCACGATGATTTTCGATGTAGTTGTTTATGAATTTTTCGTTGATATCAATATTAAGGGGGTCTTTTGTGTTTAAGTGTCCGTTGATTACGTCTATTGGTTTCTGCTTTGTCGCGGAATGAATAGAGTTGTTGTAACTTAATATAGCGTAAGGCATTTGGTTTAGAATGTTGGTTGAATTTTTGTCTTTTTCTTTTATGATACGAAGTAGTTCTATTAAAGTTGAATGAAGTCTTTCGATTGATCCGTTTGATTGACTATTGTTCACAGTAATGTAATGGGGATGAATTTGATGGAGTTTTAAAAATTCTTGAACAACCGAATTTTTCAATTCGCTTCCGTTATCCATTACAATGGTAGTCGGTGCTCCATGATGGGTCATAAAAGTCAATAGAGATCGGACAACTTCAATACCTGATAGAGAAATTAATGGATATGCTTGTGCGTATTTGGAAAATGTATCTATCAAAGTAAGGAATTTTTGTCCTTGTGTCTGGAAAGTATCGATGTGGATTATTTCAAAAGGTTTGATTGGGGTCGGTGTTAGCATTAATTTCTGTTTTGGAGGGTTTCTGTCGTATTTATTGACTTGGCAAATGTCGCAAAAATTTATGTAGTTACTTACGTCGGTTTTGATTCCTGGCCAATAATATGTTTGTTTTATACGGTTTTCTGTTTCTAATATTCCTCTATGATTGGTTTTTGTTTCATGGAGAAATTTAATGAGTTCTTGTTGTCTTTCTTTATCTTCTACATCTTTTAAAACGGTATTACATTTGATCAATTTGAATGCAGAGTTTTTGAACGTATTTCTCAAGAATTCGCAAATTTTTGGGACATACTCATCATTTTTGAAATTTATCGCATATATTGTGTTTGGTTTTATGTAATTTTCGAATAATTTTATGGTATCACTTTCTAAGTTGTTCACGGAGAGTTGACAATAAATTCTACGCTTTGTTGAAAAGAGATTTTCTATTTTTGTTTTTGCTGGTGAGTGGTAAACGAAATCTAGGATAATTTGATGTTTGAAAATGTTAAGTGCTTTTTCTGTTATTGGGATTCCTTGTATTGGTTCTTCAGAACTTGAATGAACTGTATCGCCATCATCGGAATCTGGAAGATTGTCTGATGGGTGAGATGGGCTTGCCGTCGCATCCTCCCCTTCGAGAGGTCGAGATACCGATGGACCTGCTTCGGGTTCCGGTATTTCGTTAACATTCGGTGTTTCGCTTACGTTCGCTAACATGGAAAAATTGTCGTTGTCTTTATCATTATCGTTCGATTTTGAAAATGATTCATTAAATTTTTGCATATATTCAAAAAGTTCTTTATTGTGTAGTTCGACTCGAGAAAGTGCGTCAGCATTACTGTTTGAGCTGCCTTTCTTGTATAGAATTTCGAATTGGAATTCTGATAGTTTTAATCTCCATCTTAAGAGTTTGCTGTTTGGTTCCTTCAGTGACATTACCCACTGAAGTGGACGATGATCGGATAATATTTTAAATTTTCTACCGAATAAATAGGGGCGGAAATATTTAGTTGCCCAGACTATGGCTAAAAGCTCCCTCTCTATTGTGCTATAGTTTCGTTCGCTATCGTTTAGTGTTCTCGATGCGTATGCAACTGGTCTATCGGATCCAATGGGGCCTTGTGAAAGTACGGCTCCTATGGCAACATTACTTGCATCGGTTATAAGAAGAAATTCTTTTTCGAAGTCGGGATATTGAAGAATGGGGTCGTTTGTAAGGAGATTTTTGCAGTATTCGAAACATTCTATAAATTGTGGTGTGTGTTCGATTTTTGAACCTTTTTTTAGACATTGAGTAAGGGGTTTAGTAATTTTAGCAAATTCTTTGATAAATTTTCGATAGTATCCGAGAAGTCCTAAGAAGCCTTTTATTTCTTTAGGTGTTCTAGGGATTGGGTATTTTTTGATAGCTTTGATTTTATCTGGATTAGGTTTGACGCCGTCAGGGGTGACGATATGACCTAAGTAAGCTACTTCTTTTCTTAAAAATTCTGACTTGTCGAGTTGAATTTTGAAATTAGTTTCGCGGAGTCTCTGAAAAACTTTTTCAAGATTGACGATATGCTCTTGGAGTGATGTTGAATAGACGATTATGTCATCGAGATATACAAGACATATTTCGTTTTGTAATCCCCTAAGCATATTATCCATTACTCGTTGAAAGGTTGCACTGGCACTTTTCAATCCGAAGGGCATTCTGAGATATTCGTAATGACCGTTCTCGACGCTAAATGCGGTTTTAGGAATGTCATCAGGGTTCATTTCAATTTGGTGATAACCACTGGCTAAATCGATGGTTGAAAAATAGTTGCATTTTCCGAGTTTATCGAGAACATCGGTGATGTTTGGGAGAGGATATTTGTCATCAATACTTTTTTCGTTTAGTTTCCGAAAGTCTACCACGATTCTAAATTTTTTCTTTAGGGATGAGTCGTTCTTTTTGGGTACGATCCAAATTGGAGAAGACCAGGGTGAATTACTTGGCCTAATTATGCCTTGTTCTAGCATGGAATTAATTTGTCGCCTTACTTCGTCTTTGTGTACAAATGGATACCTATAGGATCTAGTATAAATAGGAATTTCGTCTTTTGTTTTTATTGAATGTTTGATCTGATTTGTGAAGGTGAGACGTTGGCCTTCGATGTGGAAAATATCGGAATATTTATTGCATAATTTTAGGATATGGGATTTTTCTTCTTCGTTCATGTGCGAGGTTCTGATTAATTTTTCTGCGTTGAATTTAGTACTGCCGGTTTTTTGTGAGTCTAAGTGATAAAATTCGTAGTTGCTTTCTATAAACGGGAATGAGTTAATTGATTGTGTTAAATTCATAATGATATCTTCGTCTGTTTTGTTAGAGATTTGAATTTTTGCAAAACCGTTTTGAGCTTTCGAAAGTGTTGCCGGTATTTCGCATTTTTGAATAATCTGATGTGGTACAAGAACATCGCCGTTGTTTTGTTTTACGGGTACATTCGCAATAATTTGGGTATGAGGATTAATTCTTAATTTGAAAATTTGGTTTACTTGGCTTGGTTGATATTTAATGGGAATAGTAGTTACAGGGGTAATTAATTTGGAGTTTATTAAGTCGATTTGAGCGTTCAATAATTTTAGGTTATCTAATCCTATGAGTCCGTCAAAAATATTATGAAATTTGAAAAGGTAAAATTTAAGGTTGACATTTTGTTTGAATTCTGGAAAGATTGGGATGTCGGCACAATGTTGATGTGTTTCTGATTGAAAAACTGTAGAAACTGTGAATGGTTCTAGTAAAATTTGATTTGGATAATTTTCGTGAGCGATTTTTGGGTTAATGAAAGATTTTGTTGATCCAGTGTCTATTAGTAGTTTCAAAGGAGGGTTTTTTATCTGAATATACGGTAGTTCTCTTTTATCCGATGATATATATGTTTCAATTAAGTCTCTTGTTCCGAGAAAGCGTCCGTCTGAAAATTTTCGGGGTAATCATAATTTGGGAAATCTTCTTCGGGGTTGTCAATTTCAATGTTTTCGTCGAATTCTATGTTTTCTTGTCCGTTATCGTAATGTTCAGTATTGAAAAGTTCTTCGCTAATAAAATCTGGTTTTTGAGAGGTATTTTGGAAGGATGTATTTTGGAAATTTCTTTGAGTTCGCTGCTTACTATTAAGGGAACTGCTAATGCTCATTGGTGTAGGTTTATTCTGTTGATAATTTTGGGATCGTTTGAATACTTGGGAGTTGGTTGGGAATCGTTGCGGAACGAAATTTGGATTCCTCTGGAGATTTATGGGGACACTAGGAAATTGCTGGTATTTGAAGCTAGAATTATTTTGTGAATTTGCTTGGCTGTTTTGGGGATGAATGTATTGTTGTTGGGTCAGAATTGGTCTATTTTGTGATCGATAAAATTGCTGATGTGTCGAAAAATTTTGTGGATTCGGTTTTCTCAAATTTTGAAAATTATTTGGACTTTGATAATGTTTTATATTATCTTCTTCAATGATGAATTGAAGTGCCTGAGCTAAACTATTAGGTCTCATAGCGCGTATCATTGGTCCTAGTGGATCTCTTAATCCAGCTAAAAATGTTTTGAGAGCTTGTTTGGTGAAAAATTCTCTCTTGGCTTTACGTTCTGTTTCTTCGCATTTAAGGTCAATGTAGTTGCAAATGGTGTTAAGAAGGGTTAAAACTTTTTCATGAAACTTTTGGGGAGATTCTCCGGGTCTTTGTCTCAAGTTAACTAAATCTTGATTCAAACAGTTTTCATCTCGTTGATCGCCAAAATTTAGAATAAGAGAATTTTTTATTTCTTCCCAACTATTAGTTGCGCCGTGAATAGCTACTACTTCTTCGGCTTTGCCTTGAAGTTTATTCAAAATTCCATTAATCAGTAAGGTATTTTGAAAGTTATTAGGGTTATTAACATCAAAATAGTGAAGTAAAAGCGATTCAGAAGCTTTTACGAATCTGTGTAGTTTATTTGGGTTACCGTCAAATTCCGGTACGATACAAAGATTCTTTGTGTCAAAATTGGGCGTTACTGCCATATTTACTGTATTACTTTCTTCAGTAATGTTTAAATTATCAAATGTGTTAATTAAATCAAGAATTGTCTCTAACTCAATAGAATTGTTTTCGGAAATTGAATCAATAGGATTGGAATCAGAGGAGTCTGACATAAACAATGGTAATATTCAATTCACTTACAGGATCCAGTTGAACATCAAAATCTTCATGCCTCGCTGCGTGATTGTATCCTCGATGGAACTTCACGGTTGCACCAAGTCTTTTTGATGGGTTCGTTTTTTCGCTTAATGAGTTGAAACTCAAAAGTCCTTCACAATGAAAACTCGCGAAAACTCCGTCGACTGCGCCACTTATGTTTTTTGGTCCAGCAAGATTGTTTTTAAAAACTTTTATATTACAATTGAAATTACCAGTGAATTCTACGATAGAATTTTATTGAAATCAAATACAAGTGTTCGTATTAGATGTTTATTACAGACTAAGATAAGATAAAGCGTCCGTGTCGCTGGTAAGAATTGCGGACTTAGCCATCTTCCACGAAACGGGCCATCTTCCACGAAGCGGTCAGGTTACACATGTCTTCTCTTCCTTAGTCTGCTTATTTTGTTGCTATGGTCTTAGAACGAGATATATAACTAGCGCCGGAGGACAAGATCGTATATGGAGCGGCAACAACTGAGAACAGTAATAATGGCGCAACTTCTGCCAACGTATTGATGATGATCCAACGGCCTCTAGACTACATAAGGCCCTTTCAATAGACCACAGCAACGGATTAGGACAGCTAAGGATGGTGGACCGCGTTGAAAACTCCACCAGTTCACCACCCTATCGATGTCTCTATCAAATGAAATCCCCTGAATGATACCTCGCAAGAAAAGCAACAAGGATAATGAGCAAACTCCCCAGAAAATGACTAACAGGTGAGCTGATTGATGAAAATGCCGGAATCACGACGATGTTGAACAAACAATAGATTTTCAGTGCTGAGGGCAAAAACAAAATCCCCGGTCGGTTATATTTTGCGGGACCTTTACTCTCAACAATGCAGATTACGATCTTAGTTTGAAGAAGTGAAATTATCTGAATGAACAAATTTAACTACTTCATGGCGACAGTACCGTATCTAGGGCGTGACAAAGGTGGCACTTGCCACGGGCGCAAGATCTGCAGGGGCACCCAAAAATATCAAGAGAAAAAAATATTGGAGCACCAGACATAGGTAATAATTAATAATTCGAAAGATCACAACTCGGTTTTCATGTATACGCCTCGCAACGCGCAATGCCGAGGAATCTGGAAACCAGGGGGGTTCTCGAAAAAAAAAATTATAACAACGTTTACTCATATCTGTAATGTGAGAAAAAGAGGTTTGATAACGAAGTTGAGACTTAATTACCCTTTTTTTTTATCAATTCGATTGTTCTCACCTTATACTGGGTTTTCTTGAAACAGAGTTACGAAGGAATATATTCCTTGGATAATTTTAAGACAAAAAAGTCCCATAAACATGAGCCCGCAAACTCTTTGTTTTCGAGATACAGGGTGTTTCTTGTATAGCCATACTTTTTAGTGATGCTTATATTTATTAGTTCATCGAATCTTTATTAATCTTCGCTACAGAATTTGTTTATAAGTACCATTTGTTCTCGCATTTGTTATAATTAATTTATTCAGCATAGCTTTCTAACTGGATTTTTATAATAATTTGGATCTTCCTGAGGATTACCAGAGAGCTGGTTGAATTTTTTTTTCGAAATCGATAGCTAATACGACAAAACTACAACAAACCAAAAAGTGTTGTACTAGACCAGAGTTTCTTTTCACATTTTTCTATAGAACCAGTGCTTCACCAAAAAATAGTTCTGGTGGAAAGAAGCAGGTACCCTTCCAGAAAAAATATCACCCTGTTGATTTGCATACAAAATAAGCATATCACAAGATGATTACTTTAAATCGGAAGATCTATGCCAATTCAAGTTAAATATCTTGTGAAGGGAAGGTCCTATGAGAAAAAAAACTTTAACACCGGTATCTCAAAACCAAAGCGTTTGCAGATTCATGTTTTACGACTTTTTCTCAAAATGATCCGAGAAATATGTCATTTTCATTTGTACACATTATAGGAACACCGTTAAGATATAATCAATTCAAAACTGATACCTGCACAATTAAATTGCAATTTAAATGAATCAAAATAAATTGAATAACACGGCCCAGACAATTTTTCGATGCGAATTACTCAGTGCAGTACTTTGATAACTACAGTATTGAAATTTTGTGTCGAGAATGAAACAAAAAACCGAAAACAACGAGTAAGTGCATACCGATTACGAATGCGAAAGTTACAGATGGCAAATAAGGGGCGACACCGACAAAGCGGATAGATAAGGGAAAATAATAAACCTCGGACATAGATGTGCTCGTAGTGCAGTAAAAGTACTCATCTTGAAAGCGATAATAAACTCATAAACCGTAAAAGGGTCCGATTTTGTACTCCGTGTCGATTTCAGAGGAAAGTAAAATGATTATTGGTTCTTTTTATGGAAAAAATTTTGTTTTTCGTCTTCGCGAGAATTCTGAAATTTCATATTTTGGAAATATTGGGGGGGGGGGATAATTACCACCCATTTCTACGCCCTTGTTGAAAACATTTGAAAATATTGCTAGCCTTCCCTAGAATTTGCGTACCAAGCATAAAATAATCAGAAAATATATGACTTGAGTTATGATCACAAAAATACAATAAGAAAATATAATCGATGAAAAAAATCTTCGAAAATGGGGGGCGCTGTCTAAGATATTGCCACAGGCGCAATAGTGCCTAGATACGGCTCTGCACGGCGAAACAATTCTCTCGGAGAATTTTTCTCTGAATGTTGGCCCAAGAATCCAATTCAAGGCTATAAACGCTTGATTTCCAATTTCACTCTTCCTAAATCCCTTTAATTCACTCTGAATAATAATATTCTTGACTAAATCTCAAACTTGAAACTTTAATGAATATCTGAATCTAAATTACAACTACTTCTTTAATAATCATCTACTACGTCCTAAATCTGAATGCCGATTTTCGGCCGGTTACACCCTTTTATAACCTCGGTGGGGGGGACGGTAAAAGAATCCAGTCCACGTGACTTCTCATGTCGACAAAAACCTCGTTTTCGAGAAAATTCTCTCGACGGAACACAATTTAACATCTGGAAAAATATATCGATGGCGAAAACGCCGAAACCAATAATTTATTATATTATTTCAATCCGATAATTCGAGATCCTGGTTGGTTGAAAACATGAGGTATGGACTTTTTCATTATCGCGGTGAACAATTGATAAATTAATTCCAAGATGTACGGAATATATCAGAATGATTAATTTGAACGAAAAATAATGAATTCCTCTTCAGACGGAGCCTAATCATTCTTATTGGAATAATCAGACTTCGTTACAACGGTAATTAATCTCGAAGACACTATACGAGTATCATAGAAACCATAAAATGACCGAAAAACAAATATTTTACTGAAAATACGAGATATAGCGACATATTTGAAACAATCATTTTATAGAACTTCCCTGTAACTCGAGAACGAATCAAGATATTAATGATCTTCTTTATGGCTCATAGTTCTCGAGATGGTTTCAGTGAGTTCTAAGTTTGGGACAATCTATATTTATTATTTATGATGATCAAGAAATAGGGACAAATAATAAACTAGCATATTATCATATATTATATTACATGGTTACTTAATGTACAACAGTTCACATTTTGCAGTTCATTGATTCAATGTCTGATCATATTTCGAGCAGTTCTTTTATAAAAACTTTTCCCTCCTCGATCTCAGTTTCATCATCATCTATTGGGCACTTGACCAAACATTCATTACGACATCGTCCCAAATGTCTATCAAATAGTTGGTACAGATCGCAAGATTTCCTTTGCTCAATTAACCCATTCAATCCATTTGAGCACTCGAAGTATTCCTTACAATTTTCTTGGACTGGAAATTTGCCAGCCTGGACACATTTGAAATCTGTGTTGTTCTGCTGGCACGTTTCAGACTTGATGCATTTAGCCGATTGTTCGCTGTATTCAGTAAAATCTGGACATCTGAATTGTTTTATTTCATAGCGGTTACTAATATAACGCCACGTGCACCTATAATACCTACCGCAATGATAAGGATTCTTATAAATTCCAGCTTTTTTGCAGACTAACGTAGGTTCCCCAGGACATTGGACCGGGTCAATTGTACATTCTGCGTTAACACTATCGTACTGAGTACCAGAGGGACAATCATATGGAACATCCACCAAACCGAAAATCGCATTGACACATACATGGAATATTGTGCAGGAGACAGGATCTGGAAATTTTCCAACAGAGGGACAATTAAAGTATGACGGAGTGGTCGAAGACATTTCTGAATCAGATGTTCTACGTGATGGTTCGGTGGCACCTGATGAATATGTTGTATTGGTTGCATTACTAGTTGTTTCAGTGAAAGCTTGGCTAGGGGTCGAGGTCGAATCAGATTCGAATGTGGCTGACGATGTTTCAGATGTTTCTAATGGATTGGTTGTATCGGTAGAAAGAGTGTTCGTTTTTGTCGAACCTATGCTGGAAAACACAGTCGTATCTGACTCAGATGTTTTTTCAGAAGGAGATGTATCCGAAGATGATCGTGTGCTATCGGATGGATCAGAAGAGTCCGTAGCAACACTTGAAGTTTCTGTAGAACCTCTGCCTGGTGTTACGGTTGTTTCTGATGCAGATGTATGGCTGGCTGTTATAGTTTCATCAGATGGTTCTGAAGTGTCTGTACGAACACTTGTCGATTCGGTGTTGCCACTGCTGGATGTCACTGGTTTTTCAGACGCAGATGTATCAGAAGAGTCCGTAGGATTACTTGAAGTTTCTGTAGAACCTCTGCCTGGTGTTACGGTTGTTTCTGATTCGGATGTATCGCCTGCTGTTTTAGTTTCATCAGATGGTTCTGGAGTGTCTGTACGAATACTTGTCGTTTCGGTGTAACCACTGCTGGATGTCACTGGTTTTTCAGACGCAGATGTATCAGAAGATGATCGTGTGCTATCGGATGGATCAGAAGAGTCCGTAGGATTACTTGAAGTTTCTGTAGAACCTCTGCCTGGTGATACGGTTGTTTTTGATGCGGATGTATCGCTGGCTGTTTTAGTTTCATCAGATGGTTCTGAAGTGTCTGTACGAACACTTGTCGTTTCGGTGTTACCACCGCTGGATGTCACTGGTTTTTCAGACGCAGATGTATCAGAAGATGATCGTGTGCTATCGGATGGTTCAGAAGAGTCCGTAGGATTACTTGAAGTTTCTGTAGAACCTCTGTCTGGTGTTACGGTTGTTTCTGATGCGGATGTATCGCTGGCTGTTTTAGTTTCATCAGATGGTTCTGAAGTATCTGTACGAACGCTTGTCGTTTCGGTGTTACTACTGCTGGATGTCACTGGTTTTTCAGACGCAGATGTATCAGAAGATGATCGTGTGCTATCGGATGGTTCGGAAGAGTCCGTAGGATTACTTGAAGTTTCTGTAGAACCTTTGCCTGGTGTTACGGTTGTTTCTGATGCGGATGTATCGCTGGCTGTTTCAGTTTCATCAGATGGTTCAGAAGTATCTGTACGAACACTTGTCGTTTCGGTGTTACCACTGCTGGATGTCACTGGTTTTTCAGACGCAGATGTATCAGAAGATGATCGTGTGCTATCGGATGGTTCGGAAGAGTCCGTAGGATTACTTGAAGTTTCTGTAGAACCTTTGCCTGGTGTTACGGTTGTTTCTGATGCGGCTGTATCGCTGGCTGTTTTAGTTTCATCAGATGGTTCTGAAGTATCTGTACGAACACTTGTCGTTTCGGTGTTACCACTGCTGGATGTCACTGGATTTTCAGACGCAGATGTATCAGAAGATGATCGTGTGCTATCGGATGGTTCAGAAGAGTCCGTAGGATTACTTGAAGTTTCTGTAGAACCTTTGCCTGGTGTTATGGTTGTTTCTGATGCGGACGTATCGCTTGCTGTTTCAGTTTCATCAGATGGTTCTGAAGTATCTGTACGAACACTTGTCGTTTCGGTGTTACCACTGCTGGCTGTCACTGGATTTTCAGACGCAGATGTATCAGAAGATGATCGTGTGTTATCGGATGGTTCAGAAGAGTCCGAAGGATTACTTGAAGTTTCTGTAGAACCTCTGCCTGGTGTTACGGTTGTTTCTGATGCGGATGTATCGCTGGCTGTTTTAGTTTCATCAGATGGTTCTGAAGTATCTGTACGAACACTTGTCGTTTCTGATGCGAATGTATCGCTGCCTGTTTTAGTTTCATCAGATGGTTCTGAAGTATCTGTACGAACACTTGTCGTTTCGGTGTTACCACTGCTGGATGTCACTGGATTTTCAGACGCAGATGTATCAGAAGATGATCGTGTGCTATCGGATGGTTCGGAAGAGTCCGTAGGATTACTTGAAGTTTCTGTAGAACTTCTGCCTGGTGATACGGTTGTTTCTGATGCGGATGTATCGCTGGCTGTTTTAGTTTCATCAGATGGTTCTGAAGTGTCTGTATGAACACTTGTCGTTTCGGTGTTACCACTGCTGGATGTCACTGGATTTTCAGACGCAGATGTATCAGAAGAAGATCGTGTGCTATCGGATGGTTCAGAAGAGTCCGTAGGATTACTTGAAGTTTCTGTTGAACCTTTGCCTGGTGTTACGGTTGTTTCTGATGCGGATGTATCGCTGGCTGTTTCAGTTTCATCAGATGGTTCTGAAGTATCTGTACGAACACTTGTCGTTTCGGTGTTACCACTGCTGGATGTCACTGGATTTTCAGACGCAGATGTATCAGAAGATGATCGTGTGCTATCAGATGGTTCAGAAGAGTCCGTAGGATTACTTGAAGTTTCTGTAGAACCTCTGCCTGGTGTTACGGTTGTTTCTGATGCGGATGTATCGCTGGCTGTTTCAGTTTCATCAGATGGTTCTGAAGTATCTGTACGAACACTTGTCGTTTCGGTGTTACCACTGCTGGATGTCACTGGATTTTCAGACGCAGATGTATCAGAAGATGATCGTGTGCTATCGGATGGTTCGGAAGAGTCCGTAGGATTACTTGAAGTTTCTGTGGAACCTCTGCCTGGTGTTACGGTTGTTTCTGATGCGGATGTATCGCTGGCTGTTTTAGTTTCATCAGATGGTTCTGAAGTATCTGTACGAACACTTGTCGTTTCGGTGTTACCACTGCTGGATGTCACTGGATTTTCAGACGCAGATGTATCAGAAGATGATCGTGTGCTATCAGATGGTTCAGAAGAGTCCGTAGGATTACTTGAAGTTTCTGTAGAACCTCTGCCTGGTGTTACGGTTGTTTCTGATGCGGATGTATCGCTGGCTGTTTTAGTTTCATCAGATGGTTCTGAAGAATCTGTACGAACACTTGTCGTTTTGGTGTTACCACTGCTGAATGTCACTGGATTTTCAGACGCAGATGTATCAGAAGATGATCGTGTGCTATCGGATGGTTCTGAAGAGTCCGTAGGATTACTTGAAGTTTCTGTTGAACCTTTGCCTGGTGTAACGGTTGTTTCTGATGCGGATGTATCGCTGGCTGTTTCAGTTTCATCAGATGGTTCTGAAGTATCTGTACGAACACTTGTCGTTTCGGTGTTACCACTGCTGGATGTCACTGGATTTTCAGACGCAGATGTATCAGAAGATGATCGTGTGCTATCGGATGGTTCGAAAGAGTCCGTAGGATTACTTGAAGTTTCTGTAGAACCTCTGCCTGGTGTTACGGTTGTTTCTGATGCGGATGTATCGCTGGCTGTTTTAGTTTCATCAGATGGTTCTGAAGTATCTGTACGAACACTTGTCGTTTCGGTGTTACCACTGCTGGATGTCACTGGATTTTCAGACGCAGATGTATCAGAAGATGATCGTGTGCTACCAGATGGTTCAGAAGAGTCCGTAGGATTACTTGAAGTTTCTGTAGAACCTCTGCCTGGTGTTACGGTTGTTTCTGATGCGGATGTATCGCTGGCTGTTTTAGTTTCATCAGATGGTTCTGAAGAACCTGCACGAACACTTGTCGTTTCGGTGTTACCACTGCTGGATGTCACTGGATTTTCAGACGCAGATGTATCAGAAGATGATCGTGTGCTATCGGATGGTTCAGAAGAGTCCGTAGGATTACTTGAAGTTTCTGTAGAACCTTTGCCTGGTGTTATGGTTGTTTCTGATGCGGATGTATCGCTTGCTGTTTCAGTTTCATCAGATGGTTCTGAAGTATCTGTACGAACACTTGTCGTTTCGGTGTTACCACTGCTGGCTGTCACTGGATTTTCAGACGCAGATGTATCCGAAGATGATCGTGTGTTATCAGATGGTTCAGAAGAGTCCGTAGGATTACTTGAAGTTTCTGTAGAACCTCTGCCTGGTGTTACGGTTGTTTCTGATGCGGATGTATCGCTGGCTGTTTTAGTTTCATCAGATGGTTCTGAAGTATCTGTACGAACACTTGTCGTTTCGGTGTTACCACTGCTGGATGTCACTGGATTTTCAGACGCAGATGTATCAGAAGATGATCGTGTGCTATCGGATGGTTCGGAAGAGTCCGTAGGATTACTTGAAGTTTCTGTAGAACTTCTGCCTGGTGATACGGTTGTTTCTGATGCGGATGTATCGCTGGCTGTTTTAGTTTCATCAGATGGTTCTGAAGTTACTGTATGAACACTTGTCGTTTCGGTGTTACCACTGCTGGATGTCACTGGATTTTCAGACGCAGATGTATCAGAAGAAGATCGTGTGCTATCGGATGGTTCAGAAGAGTCCGTAGGATTACTTGAAGTTTCTGTTGAACCTTTGCCTGGTGTTACGGTTGTTTCTGATGCGGATGTATCGCTGGCTGTTTCAGTTTCATCAGATGGTTCTGAAGTATCTGTACGAACACTTGTCGTTTCGGTGTTACCACTGCTGGATGTCACTGGATTTTCAGACGCAGATGTATCAGAAGATGATCGTGTGCTATCAGATGGTTCAGAAGAGTCCGTAGGATTACTTGAAGTTTCTGTAGAACCTCTGCCTGGTGTTACGGTTGTTTCTGATGCGGATGTATCGCTGGCTGTTTCAGTTTCATCAGATGGTTCTGAAGTATCTGTACGAACACTTGTCGTTTCGGTGTTACCACTGCTGGATGTCACTGGATTTTCAGACGCAGATGTATCAGAAGATGATCGTGTGCTATCGGATGGTTCGGAAGAATCCGTAGGATTACTTGAAGTTTCTGTAGAACTTCTGCCTGGTGATACGGTTGTTTCTGATGCGGATGTATCGCTGGCTGTTTTAGTTTCATCAGATGGTTCTGAAGTGTCTGTACGAACACTTGTCGTTTCGGTGTTACCACTGCTGGATGTCACTGGATTTTCAGACGCAGATGTATCAGAAGATGATCGTGTGCTATCGGATGGTTCAGAAGAGTCCGTAGGAATACTTGAAGTTTCTGTTGAACCTTTGCCTGGTGTTACGGTTGTTTCTGATGCGGATGTATCGCTGGCTGTTTCAGTTTCATCAGATGGTTCTGAAGTATCTGTACGAACTCTTGTCGTTTCGGTGTTACCACTGCTGGATGTCACTGGATTTTCAGACGCAGATGTATCAGAAGATGATCGTGTGCTATCAGACGGTTCAGAAGAGTCCGTAGGATTACTTGAAGTTTCTGTAGAACCTCTGCCTGGTGTTACGGTTGTTTCTGATGCGGATGTATCGCTGGCTGTTTTAGTTTCATCAGATGGTTCTGAAGTATCTGTACGAACACTTGTCGTTTCGGTGTTACCACTGCTGGATGTCACTGGATTTTCAGACGCAGATGTATCAGAAGATGATCGTGTGCTATCGGATGGTTCAGAAGAGTCCGTAGGATTACTTGAAGTTTCTGTTGAACCTTTGCCTGGTGTAACGGTTGTTTCTGATGCGGATGTATCGCTGGCTGTTTTAGTTTCATCAGATGGTTCTGAAGTATCTGTACGAACACTTGTCGTTTCGGTGTTACCACTGCTGGATGTCACTGGATTTTCAGACGCAGATGTATCAGAAGATGATCGTGTGCTATCGGATGGTTCGGAAGAGTCCGTAGGATTACTTGAAGTTTCTGTAGAACCTCTGCCTGGTGTTACGGTTGTTTCTGATGCGGATGTATCTCTGGCTGTTTTAGTTTCATCAGATGGTTCTGAAGTATCTGTACGAACACTTGTCGTTTCGGTGTTACCACTGCTGGATGTCACTGGATTTTCAGACGCAGATGTATCAGAAGATGATCGTGTGCTATCGGATGGTTCGGAAGAGTCCGTAGGATTACTTGAAGTTTCTGTAGAACTTCTGCCTGGTGATACGGTTGTTTCTGATGCGGATGTATCGCTGGCTGTTTCAGTTTCATCAGATGGTTCTGAAGTATCTGTACGAACACTTGTCGTTTCGGTGTTACCACTGCTGGATGTCACTGGATTTTCAGACGCAGATGTATCAGAAGATGATCGTGTGCTATCGGATGGTTCGGAAGAGTCCGCAGGATTACTTGAAGTTTCTGTAGAACCTCTGCCTGGTGTTACGGTTGTTTCTGATGCGGATGTATCGCTGGCTGATTTAGTTTCATCAGATGGTTCTGAAGTATCTGTACGAACACTTGTCGTTTCGGTGTTACCACTGCTGGCTGTCACTGGATTTTCAGACGCAGATGTATCAGAAGATGATCGTGTGCTATCGGATGGTTCGGAAGAGTCCGCAGGATTACTCGAAGTTTCTGTAGAACCTCTGCCTGGTGTTACGGTTGTTTCTGATGTGGATGTATCGCTGGCTGATTTAGTTTCATCAGATGGTTCTGAAGTATCTGTACGAACACTTGTCGTTTCGGTGTTACCACTGCTGGATGTCACTGGATTTTCAGACGCAGATGTATCAGAAGATGATCGTGTGCTATCGGATGGTTCGGAAGAGTCCGTAGGATTACTTGAAGTTTCTGTAGAACCTCTGCCTGGTGTTACGGTTGTTTCTGATGCGGATGTATCGCTGGCTGTTTTAGTTTCATCAGATGGTTCTGAAGTATCTGTACGAACACTTGTCGTTTCGGTGTTACCACTGCTGGATGTCACTGGATTTTCAGACGCAGATGTATCAGAAGATGATCGTGTTCTATCGGATGGTTCAGAAGAGTCCGTAGGATTACTTGAAGTTTCTGTAGAACCTTTGCCTGGTGTTATGGTTGTTTCGGATGCGGATGTATCGCTTGCTGTTTCAGTTTCATCAGATGGTTCTGAAGTATCTGTACGAACACTTGTCGTTTCGGTGTTACCACTGCTGGCTGTCACTGGATTTTCAGACGCAGATGTATCAGAAGATGATCGTGTGTTATCGGATGGTTCAGAAGAGTCCGAAGGATTACTTGAAGTTTCTGTAGAACCTCTGCCTGGTGTTACGGTTGTTTCTGATGCGGATGTATCGCTGGCTGTTTCAGTTTCATCAGATGGTTCTGAAGTATCTGTACGAACACTTGTCGTTTCGGTGTTACCACTGCTGGCTGTCACTGGATTTTCAGACGCAGATGTATCAGAAGATGATCGTGTGTTATCGGATGGTTCAGAAGAGTCCGAAGGATTACTTGAAGTTTCTGTAGAACCTCTGCCTGGTGTTACGGTTGTTTCTGATGCGGATGTATCGCTGGCTGTTTTAGTTTCATCAGATGGTTCTGAAGTATCTGTACGAACACTTGTCGTTTCTGATGCGAATGTATCGCTGGCTGTTTTAGTTTCATCAGATGGTTCTGAAGTATCTGTACGAACACTTGTCGTTTCGGTGTTACCACTGCTGGATGTCACTGGATTTTCAGACGCAGATGTATCAGAAGATGATCGTGTGCTATCGGATGGTTCGGAAGAGTCCGTAGGATTACTTGAAGTTTCTGTAGAACTTCTGCCTGGTGATACGGTTGTTTCTGATGCGGATGTATCGCTGGCTGTTTTAGTTTCATCAGATGGTTCTGAAGTGTCTGTATGAACACTTGTCGTTTCGGTGTTACCACTGCTGGATGTCACTGGATTTTCAGACGCAGATGTATCAGAAGAAGATCGTGTGCTATCGGATGGTTCGGAAGAGTCCGCAGGATTACTTGAAGTTTCTGTTGAACCTTTGCCTGGTGTTACGGTTGTTTCTGATGCGGATGTATCGCTGGCTGTTTCAGTTTCATCAGATGGTTCTGAAGTATCTGTACGAACACTTGTCGTTTCGGTGTTACCACTGCTGGATGTCACTGGATTTTCAGACGCAGATGTATCAGAAGATGATCGTGTGCTATCAGATGGTTCAGAAGAGTCCGTAGGATTACTTGAAGTTTCTGTAGAACCTCTGCCTGGTGTTACGGTTGTTTCTGATGCGGATGTATCGCTGGCTGTTTCAGTTTCATCAGATGGTTCTGAAGTATCTGTACGAACACTTGTCGTTTCGGTGTTACCACTGCTGGATGTCAATGGATTTTCAGACGCAGATGTATCAGAAGATGATCGTGTGCTATCGGATGGTTCGGAAGAGTCCGTAGGATTACTTGAAGTTTCTGTAGAACCTCTGCCTGGTGTTACGGTTGTTTCTGATGCGGATGTATCGCTGGCTGTTTTAGTTTCATCAGATGGTTCTGAAGTATCTGTACGAACACTTGTCGTTTCGGTGTTACCACTGCTGGATGTCACTGGATTTTCAGACGCAGATGTATCAGAAGATGATCGTGTGCTATCGGATGGTTCAGAAGAGTCCGTAGGAATACTTGAAGTTTCTGTTGAACCTTTGCCTGGTGTTACGGTTGTTTCTGATGCGGATGTATCGCTGGCTGTTTCAGTTTCATCAGATGGTTCTGAAGTATCTGTACGAACTCTTGTCGTTTCGGTGTTACCACTGCTGGATGTCACTGGATTTTCAGACGCAGATGTATCAGAAGATGATCGTGTGCTATCAGATGGTTCAGAAGAGTCCGTAGGATTACTTGAAGTTTCTGTAGAACCTCTGCCTGATGTTACGGTTGTTTCTGATGCGGATGTATCGCTGGCTGTTTTAGTTTCATCAGATGGTTCTGAAGTATCTGTACGAACACTTGTCGTTTCGGTGTTACCACTGCTGAATGTCACTGGATTTTCAGACGCAGATGTATCAGAAGATGATCGTGTGCTATCGGATGGTTCGGAAGAGTCCGTAGGATTACTTGAAGTTTCTGTAGAACTTCTGCCTGGTGATACGGTTGTTTCTGATGCGGATGTATCGCTGGCTGTTTTAGTTTCATCAGATGGTTCTGAAGTGTCTGTATGAACACTTGTCGTTTCGGTGTTACCACTGCTGGATGTCACTGGATTTTCAGAAGCAGATGTATCAGAAGAAGATCGTGTGCTATCGGATGGTTCAGAAGAGTCCGTAGGATTACTTGAAGTTTCTGTTGAACCTTTGCCTGGTGTTACGGTTGTTTCTGATGCGGATGTATCGCTGGCTGTTTCAGTTTCATCAGATGGTTCTGAAGTATCTGTACGAACACTTGTCGTTTCGGTGTTACCACTGCTGGATGTCACTGGATTTTCAGACGCAGATGTATCAGAAGATGATCGTGTGCTATCAGATGGTTCAGAAGAGTCCGTAGGATTACTTGAAGTTTCTGTAGAACCTCTGCCTGGTGTTACGGTTGTTTCTGATGCGGTTGTATCGCTGGCTGTTTCAGTTTCATCAGATGGTTCTGAAGTATCTGTACGAACACTTGTCGTTTCGGTGTTACCACTGCTGGATGTCACTGGATTTTCAGACGCAGATGTATCAGAAGATGATCGTGTGCTATCGGATGGTTCGGAAGAGTCCGTAGGATTACTTGAAGTTTCTGTAGAACCTCTGCCTCGTGTTACGGTTGTTTCTGATGCGGATGTATCGCTGGCTGTTTTAGTTTCATCAGATGGTTCTGAAGTATCTGTACGAACACTTGTCGTTTCGGTATTACCACTGCTGGATGTCACTGGATTTTCAGACGCAGATGTATCAGAAGATGATCGTGTGCTATCGGATGGTTCGGAAGAATCCGTAGGATTACTTGAAGTTTCTGTAGAACTTCTGCCTGGTGATACGGTTGTTTCTGATGCGGATGTATCGCTGGCTGTTTTAGTTTCATCAGATGGTTCTGAAGTGTCTGTACGAACACTTGTCGTTTCGGTGTTACCACTGCTGGATGTCACTGGATTTTCAGACGCAGATGTATCAGAAGATGATCGTGTGCTATCGGATGGTTCTGAAGAGTCCGTAGGATTACTTGAAGTTTCTGTTGAACCTTTGCCTGGTGTAACGGTTGTTTCTGATGCGGATGTATCGCTGGCTGTTTCAGTTTCATCAGATGGTTCTGAAGTATCTGTACGAACACTTGTCGTTTCGGTGTTACCACTGCTGGATGTCCCTGGATTTTCAGACGCAGATGTATCAGAAGATGATCGTGTGCTATCGGATGGTTCGGAAGAGTCCGTAGGATTACTTGAAGTTTCTGTAGAACCTCTGCCTGGTGTTACGGTTGTTTCTGATGCGGATGTATCGCTGGCTGTTTTAGTTTCATCAGATGGTTCTGAAGTATCTGTACGAACACTTGTCGTTTCGGTGTTACCACTGCTGGATGTCACTGGATTTTCAGACGCAGATGTATCAGAAGATGATCGTGTGCTATCAGATGGTTCAGAAGAGTCCGTAGGATTACTTGAAGTTTCTGTAGAACCTCTGCCTGGTGTTACGGTTGTTTCTGATGCGGATGTATCGCTGGCTGTTTCAGTTTCATCAGATGGTTCTGAATTATCTGTACGAACACTTGTCGTTTCGGTGTTACCACTGCTGGATGTCACTGGATTTTCAGACGCAGATGTATCAGAAGATGATCGTGTGCTATCAGATGGTTCAGAAGAGTCCGTAGGATTACTTGAAGTTTCTGTAGAACCTCTGCCTGGTGTTACGGTTGTTTCTGATGCGGATGTATCGCTGGCTGTTTTAGTTTCATCAGATGGTTCTGAAGTATCTGTACGAAAACTTGTCGTTTCAGTGTTACCACTGCTGAATGTCACTGGATTTTCAGACGCAGATGTATCAGAAGATGATCGTGTGCTATCGGATGGTTCTGAAGAGTCCGTAGGATTACTTGAAGTTTCTGTTGAACCTTTGCCTGGTGTAACGGTTGTTTCTGATGCGGATGTATCGCTGGCTGTTTCAGTTTCATCAGATGGTTCTGAAGTATCTGTACGAACACTTGTCGTTTCGGTGTTACCACTGCTGGATGTCACTGGTTTTTCAGACGCAGATGTATCAGAAGATGATCGTGTGCTATCGGATGGTTCGGAAGAGTCCGTAGGATTACTTGAAGTTCCTGTAGAACCCTTGCCTGGTGTTACGGTTGTTTCTGATGCGGATGTATCGCTGGCTGTTTTAGTTTCATCAGATGGTTCTGAAGTATCTGTACGAACGCTTGTCGTTTCGGTGTTAGTACTGCTGGATGTCACTGGTTTTTCAGACGCAGATGTATCAGAAGATGATCGTGTGCTATCGGATGGTTCAGAAGAGTCCGTAGGATTACTTGAAGTTTCTGTAGAACCTTTGCCTGGTGTTACGGTTGTATCTGATGCGGATGTATCGCTGGCTGTTTCAGTTTCATCAGATGGTTCTGAAGTATCTGTACGAACGCTTGTCGTTTCGGTGTTAGTACTGCTGGATGTCACTGGTTTTTCAGACGCAGATGTATCAGAAGATGATCGTGTGCTATCGGATGGTTCGGAAGAGTCCGTAGGATTACTTGAAGTTTCTGTAGAACCCTTGCCTGGTGTTACGGTTGTTTCTGATGCGGATGTATCGCTGGCTGTTTTAGTTTCATCAGATGGTTCTGAAGTATCTGTACGAACACTTGTCGTTTCGGTGTTACCACTGCTGGATGTCACTGGATTTTCAGACGCAGATGTATCAGAAGATGATCGTGTGCTATCGGATGGTCCGGAAGTGTCCGTAGGATTACTTGAAGTTTCTGTAGAACCTTTGCCTGGTGTTACGGTTGTTTCTGATGCGGATGTTTCGCTGGCTGTTTCAGTTTCATCAGATGGTTCTGAAGTATCTGTACGAACGCTTGTCGTTTCGGTGTTAGTACTGCTGGATGTCACTGGTTTTTCAGACGCAGATGTATCAGAAGATGATCGTGTGCTATCGGATGGTTCAGAAGAGTCCGTAGGATTACTTGAAGTTTCTGTAGAACCTTTGCCTGGTGTTACGGTTGTTTCTGATGCGGATGTATCGCTGGCTGTTTTAGTTTCATCAGATGGTTCTGAAGTTTCTGTACGAACACTAGTCGTTTCGGTGTTACCACTGCTGGATGTCACTGGATTTTCAGACGCAGCTGTA
Source organism: Harmonia axyridis (assembly GCF_914767665.1). NCBI lineage: Eukaryota > Metazoa > Arthropoda > Insecta > Coleoptera > Coccinellidae > Harmonia > Harmonia axyridis. The sequence goes on along the minus strand of NC_059505.1, from coordinate 24,473,607 downwards.
TCAGAAGATGATCGTGTGCTATCGGATGGTTCGGAAGAGTCCGTAGGATTACTTGAAGTTTCTGTTGAACCTTTGCCTGGTGTTACGGTTGTTTCTGATGCGGATGTATCGCTGGCTGTTTCAGTTTCATCAGATGGTTCTGAAGTATCTGTACGAACACTTGTCGTTTCGGTGTTACCACTGCTGGATGTCACTGGATTTTCAGACGCAGATGTATCAGAAGATGATCGTGTGCTATCAGATGGTTCAGAAGAGTCCGTAGGATTACTTGAAGTTTCTGTAGAACCTCTGCCTGGTGTTACGGTTGTTTCTGATGCGGATGTATCGCTGGCTGTTTTAGTTTCATCAGATGGTTCTGAAGTATCTGTACGAACACTTGTCGTTTCGGTGTTACCACTGCTGGATGTCACTGGATTTTCAGACGCAGATGTATCAGAAGATGATCGTGTGCTATCGGATGGTTCAGAAGAGTCCGTAGGATTACTTGAAGTTCCTGTAGAACCTTTGCCTGGTGTTATGGTTGTTTCTGATGCGGATGTATCGCTTGCTGTTTCAGTTTCATCAGATGGTTCTGAAGTATCTGTACGAACACTTGTCGTTTCGGTGTTACCACTGCTGGCTGTCACTGGATTTTCAGACGCAGATGTATCAGAAGATGATCGTGTGTTATCGGATGGTTCAGAAGAGTCCGAAGGATTACTTGAAGTTTCTGTAGAACCTCTGCCTGGTGTTACGGTTGTTTCTGATGCGGATGTATCGCTGGCTGTTTTAGTTTCATCAGATGGTTCTGAAGTATCTGTACGAACACTTGTCGTTTCTGATGCGAATGTATCGCTGGCTGTTTTAGTTTCATCAGATGGTTCTGAAGTATCTGTACGAACACTTGTCGTTTCGGTGTTACCACTGCTGGATGTCACTGGATTTTCAGACGCAGATGTATCAGAAGATGATCGTGTGCTATCGGATGGTTCGGAAGAGTCCGTAGGATTACTTGAAGTTTCTGTAGAACTTCTGCCTGGTGATACGGTTGTTTCTGATGCGGATGTATCGCTTGCTGTTTCAGTTTCATCAGATGGTTCTGAAGTATCTGTACGAACATTTGTCGTTTCGGTGTTACCACTGCTGGATGTCACTGGATTTTCAGACGCAGATGTATCAGAAGATGATCGTGTGCTATCGGATGGTCCGGAAGTGTCCGTAGGATTACTTGAAGTTTCTGTAGAACCTTTGCCTGGTGTTACGGTTGTTTCTGATGCGGATGTTTCGCTGGCTGTTTCAGTTTCATCAGATGGTTCTGAAGTATCTGTACGAACGCTTGTCGTTTCGGTGTTAGTACTGCTGGATGTCACTGGTTTTTCAGACGCAGATGTATCAGAAGATGATCGTGTGCTATCGGATGGTTCAGAAGAGTCCGTAGGATTACTTGAAGTTTCTGTAGAACCTTTGCCTGGTGTTACGGTTGTTTCTGATGCGGATGTATCGCTGGCTGTTTTAGTTTCATCAGATGGTTCTGAAGTTTCTGTACGAACACTAGTCGTTTCGGTGTTACCACTGCTGGATGTCACTGGATTTTCAGACGCAGATGTATCAGAAGATGATCGTGTGCTATCGGATGGTTCGGAAGAGTCCGTAGGATTACTTGAAGTTTCTGTTGAACCTTTGCCTGGTGTTACGGTTGTTTCTGATGCGGATGTATCGCTGGCTGTTTCAGTTTCATCAGATGGTTCTGAAGTATCTGTACGAACACTTGTCGTTTCGGTGTTACCACTGCTGGATGTCACTGGATTTTCAGACGCAGATGTATCAGAAGATGATCGTGTGCTATCAGATGGTTCAGAAGAGTCCGTAGGATTACTTGAAGTTTCTGTAGAACCTCTGCCTGGTGTTACGGTTGTTTCTGATGCGGATGTATCGCTGGCTGTTTTAGTTTCATCAGATGGTTCTGAAGTATCTGTACGAACACTTGTCGTTTCGGTGTTACCACTGCTGGATGTCACTGGATTTTCAGACGCAGATGTATCAGAAGATGATCGTGTGCTATCGGATGGTTCAGAAGAGTCCGTAGGATTACTTGAAGTTCCTGTAGAACCTTTGCCTGGTGTTATGGTTGTTTCTGATGCGGATGTATCGCTTGCTGTTTCAGTTTCATCAGATGGTTCTGAAGTATCTGTACGAACACTTGTCGTTTCGGTGTTACCACTGCTGGCTGTCACTGGATTTTCAGACGCAGATGTATCAGAAGATGATCGTGTGTTATCGGATGGTTCAGAAGAGTCCGAAGGATTACTTGAAGTTTCTGTAGAACCTCTGCCTGGTGTTACGGTTGTTTCTGATGCGGATGTATCGCTGGCTGTTTTAGTTTCATCAGATGGTTCTGAAGTATCTGTACGAACACTTGTCGTTTCTGATGCGAATGTATCGCTGGCTGTTTTAGTTTCATCAGATGGTTCTGAAGTATCTGTACGAACACTTGTCGTTTCGGTGTTACCACTGCTGGATGTCACTGGATTTTCAGACGCAGATGTATCAGAAGATGATCGTGTGCTATCGGATGGTTCGGAAGAGTCCGTAGGATTACTTGAAGTTTCTGTAGAACTTCTGCCTGGTGATACGGTTGTTTCTGATGCGGATGTATCGCTTGCTGTTTCAGTTTCATCAGATGGTTCTGAAGTATCTGTACGAACACTTGTCGTTTCGGTGTTACCACTGCTGGCTGTCACTGGATTTTCAGACGCAGATGTATCAGAAGATGATCGTGTGTTATCGGATGGTTCAGAAGAGTCCGAAGGATTACTTGAAGTTTCTGTAGAACCTCTGCCTGGTGATACGGTTGTTTCTGATGCGGATGTATCGCTGGCTGTTTTAGTTTCATCAGATGGTTCTGAAGTGTCTGTATGAACACTTGTCGTTTCGGTGTTACCACTGCTGGATGTCACTGGATTTTCAGAAGCAGATGTATCAGAAGAAGATCGTGTGCTATCGGATGGTTCAGAAGAGTCCGTAGGATTACTTGAAGTTTCTGTTGAACCTTTGCCTGGTGTTACGGTTGTTTCTGATGCGGATGTATCGCTGGCTGTTTCAGTTTCATCAGATGGTTCTGAAGTAGCTGTACGAACACTTGTCGTTTCGGTGTTACCACTGCTGGATGTCACTGGATTTTCAGACGCAGATGTATCAGAAGATGATCGTGTGCTATCAGATGGTTCAGAAGAACCTGTAGGATTACTTGAAGTTTCTGTAGAACCTCTGCCTGGTGTTACGGTTGTTTCTGATGCGGATGTATCGCTGGCTGTTTCAGTTTCATCAGATGGTTCTGAAGTATCTGTACGAACACTTGTCGTTTCGGTGTTACCACTGCTGGATGTCACTGGATTTTCAGACGCAGATGTATCAGAAGATGATCGTGTGCTATCGGATGGTTCGGAAGAGTCCGTAGGATTACTTGAAGTTTCTGTAGAACTTCTGCCTGGTGATACGGTTGTTTCTGATGCGGATGTATCGCTGGCTGTTTTAGTTTCATCAGATGGTTCTGAAGTGTCTGTACGAACACTTGTCGTTTCGGTGTTACCACTGCTGGATGTCACTGGATTTTCAGACGCAGATGTATCAGAAGATGATCGTGTGCTATCGGATGGTTCAGAAGAGTCCGTAGGAATACTTGAAGTTTCTGTTGAACCTTTGCCTGGTGGTACGGTTGTTTCTGATGCGGATGTATCGCTGGCTGTTTCAGTTTCATCAGATGGTTCTGAAGTATCTGTACGAACTCTTGTCGTTTCGGTGTTACCACTGCTGGATGTCACTGGATTTTCAGACGCAGATGTATCAGAAGATGATCGTGTGCTATCAGATGGTTCAGAAGAGTCCGTAGGATTACTTGAAGTTTCTGTAGAACCTCTGCCTGGTGTTACGGTTGTTTCTGATGCGGATGTATCGCTGGCTGTTTTAGTTTCATCAGATGGTTCTGAAGTATCTGTACGAACACTTGTCGTTTCGGTGTTACCACTGCTGGATGTCACTGGATTTTCAGACGCAGATGTATCAGAAGATGATCGTGTGCTATCGGATGGTTCAGAAGAGTCCGTAGGATTACTTGAAGTTTCTGTTGAACCTTTGCCTGGTGTAACGGTTGTTTCTGATGCGGATGTATCGCTGGCTGTTTTAGTTTCATCAGATGGTTCTGAAGTATCTGTACGAACACTTGTCGTTTCGGTGTTACCACTGCTGGATGTCACTGGATTTTCAGACGCAGATGTATCAGAAGATGATCGTGTGCTATCGGATGGTTCGGAAGAGTCCGTAGGATTACTTGAAGTTTCTGTAGAACCTCTGCCTGGTGTTACGGTTGTTTCTGATGCGGATGTATCGCTGGCTGTTTTAGTTTCATCAGATGGTTCTGAAGTATCTGTACGAACACTTGTCGTTTCGGTGTTACCACTGCTGGATGTCACTGGTTTTTCAGACGCAGATGTATCAGAAGATGGTCGTGTACTATCGGATGGTTCGGAAGAGTCCGTAGGATTACTTGAAGTTTCTGTAGAACCTCTGCCTGGTGTTACGGTTGTTTCTGATGCGGATGTATCGCTGGCTGTTTTAGTTTCATCAGATGGTTCTGAAGTATCTGTACGAACACTTGTCGTTTCGGTGTTACCACTGCTGGATGTCACTGGATTTTCAGACGCAGATGTATCAGAAGATGATCGTGTGCTATCGGATGGTTCGGAAGAATCCGTAGGATTACTTGAAGTTTCTGTAGAACTTCTGCCTGGTGATACGGTTGTTTCTGATGCGGATGTATCGCTGGCTGTTTTAGTTTCATCAGATGGTTCTGAAGTGTCTGTACGAACACTTGTCGTTTCGGTGTTACCACTGCTGGATGTCACTGGATTTTCAGACGCAGATGTATCAGAAGATGATCGTGTGCTATCGGATGGTTCAGAAGAGTCCGTAGGAATACTTGAAGTTTCTGTTGAACCTTTGCCTGGTGGTACGGTTGTTTCTGATGCGGATGTATCGCTGGCTGTTTCAGTTTCATCAGATGGTTCTGAAGTATCTGTACGAACTCTTGTCGTTTCGGTGTTACCACTGCTGGATGTCACTGGATTTTCAGACGCAGATGTATCAGAAGATGATCGTGTGCTATCAGATGGTTCAGAAGAGTCCGTAGGATTACTTGAAGTTTCTGTAGAACCTCTGCCTGGTGTTACGGTTGTTTCTGATGCGGATGTATCGCTGGCTGTTTTAGTTTCATCAGATGGTTCTGAAGTATCTGTACGAACACTTGTCGTTTCGGTGTTACCACTGCTGGATGTCACTGGATTTTCAGACGCAGATGTATCAGAAGATGATCGTGTGCTATCGGATGGTTCAGAAGAGTCCGTAGGATTACTTGAAGTTTCTGTTGAACCTTTGCCTGGTGTAACGGTTGTTTCTGATGCGGATGTATCGCTGGCTGTTTTAGTTTCATCAGATGGTTCTGAAGTATCTGTACGAACACTTGTCGTTTCGGTGTTACCACTGCTGGATGTCACTGGATTTTCAGACGCAGATGTATCAGAAGATGATCGTGTGCTATCGGATGGTTCGGAAGAGTCCGTAGGATTACTTGAAGTTTCTGTAGAACCTCTGCCTGGTGTTACGGTTGTTTCTGATGCGGATGTATCGCTGGCTGTTTTAGTTTCATCAGATGGTTCTGAAGTATCTGTACGAACACTTGTCGTTTCGGTGTTACCACTGCTGGATGTCACTGGTTTTTCAGACGCAGATGTATCAGAAGATGATCGTGTGCTATCGGATGGTTCAGAAGAGTCCGTAGGATTACTTGAAGTTTCTGTTGAACCTTTGCCTGGTGTAACGGTTGTTTCTGATGCGAATGTATCGCTGGCTGTTTTAGTTTCATCAGATGGTTCTGAAGTATCTGTACGAACACTTGTCGTTTCGGTGTTACCACTGCTGGATGTCACTGGATTTTCAGACGCAGATGTATCAGAAGATGATCGTGTGCTATCGGATGGTTCGGAAGAGTCCGTAGGATTACTTGAAGTTTCTGTAGAACCTCTGCCTGGTGTTACGGTTGTTTCTGATGCGGATGTATCGCTGGCTGTTTTAGTTTCATCAGATGGTTCTGAAGTATCTGTACGAACACTTGTCGTTTCGGTGTTACCACTGCTGGATGTCACTGGATTTTCAGACGCAGATGTATCAGAAGATGATCGTGTGCTATCGGATGGTTCAGAAGAGTCCGTAGGAATACTTGAAGTTTCTGTTGAACCTTTGCCTGGTGTTACGGTTGTTTCTGATGCGGATGTATCGCTGGCTGTTTCAGTTTCATCAGATGGTTCTGAAGTATCTGTACGAACTCTTGTCGTTTCGGTGTTACCACTGCTGGATGTCACTGGATTTTCAGACGCAGATGTATCAGAAGATGATCGTGTGCTATCAGATGGTTCAGAAGAGTCCGTAGGATTACTTGAAGTTTCTGTAGAACCTCTGCCTGGTGTTACGGTTGTTTCTGATGCGGATGTATCGCTGGCTGTTTTAGTTTCATCAGATGGTTCTGAAGTATCTGTACGAACACTTGTCGTTTCGGTGTTACCACTGCTGGATGTCACTGGATTTTCAGACGCAGATGTATCAGAAGATGATCGTGTGCTGTCGGATGGTTCTGAAGAGTCCGTAGGATTACTTGAAGTTTCTGTTGAACCTTTGCCTGGTGTAACGGTTGTTTCTGATGCGGATGTATCGCTGGCTGTTTCAGTTTCATCAGATGGTTCTGAAGTATCTGTACGAACACTTGTCGTTTCGGTGTTACCACTGCTGGATGTCACTGGATTTTCAGACGCAGATGTATCAGAAGATGATCGTGTGCTATCAGATGGTTCAGAAGAGTCCGTAGGATTACTTGAAGTTTCTGTAGAACCTCTGCCTGGTGTAACGGTTGTTTCTGATGCGGATGTATCGCTGGCTGTTTTAGTTTCATCAGATGGTTCTGAAGTATCTGTACGAACACTTGTCGTTTCAGTGTTACCACTGCTGAATGTCACTGGATTTTCAGACGCAGATGTATCAGAAGATGATCGTGTGCTATCGGATGGTTCTGAAGAGTCCGTAGGATTACTTGAAGTTTCTGTTGAACCTTTGCCTGGTGTAACGGTTGTTTCTGATGCGGATGTATCGCTGTCTGTTTCAGTTTCATCAGATGGTTCTGAAGTGTCTGTACGAACACTTGTCGTTTCGGTGTTACTTCTGCTGGATGTCACTGGTTTTTCAGACGCAGACGTATCAGAAGATGGTCGTGTGCTATCGGATGGTTCTGAAGAGTCCGTGGGATTACTTGAAGTTTCTGTAGAACCTCTGCCTGGTGTTACGGTTGTTTCTGATGCGGATGTATCGCTGGCTGTTTTAGTTTCATCAGATGGTTCTGAAGTATCTGTACGAACACTTGTCGTTTCGGTGTTACCACTGCTGGATGTCACTGGTTTTTCAGACGCAGATGTATCAGAAGATGATCGTGTGCTATCGGATGGTTCAGAAGAGTCCGTAGGATTACTTGAAGTTTCTGTTGAACCTTTGCCTGGTGTAACGGTTGTTTCTGATGCGGATGTATCGCTGGCTGTTTTAGTTTCATCAGATGGTTCTGAAGTATCTGTACGAACACTTGTCGTTTCGGTGTTACCACTGCTGGATGTCACTGGATTTTCAGACGCAGATGTATCAGAAGATGATCGTGTGCTATCGGATGGTTCGGAAGAGTCCGTAGGATTACTTGAAGTTTCTGTAGAACCTCTGCCTGGTGTTACGGTTGTTTCTGATGCGGATGTATCGCTGGCTGTTTTAGTTTCATCAGATGGTTCTGAAGTATCTGTACGAACACTTGTCGTTTCGGTGTTACCACTGCTGGATGTCACTGGATTTTCAGACGCAGATGTATCAGAAGATGATCGTGTGCTATCGGATGGTTCAGAAGAGTCCGTAGGAATACTTGAAGTTTCTGTTGAACCTTTGCCTGGTGTTACGGTTGTTTCTGATGCGGATGTATCGCTGGCTGTTTCAGTTTCATCAGATGGTTCTGAAGTATCTGTACGAACTCTTGTCGTTTCGGTGTTACCACTGCTGGATGTCACTGGATTTTCAGACGCAGATGTATCAGAAGATGATCGTGTGCTATCAGATGGTTCAGAAGAGTCCGTAGGATTACTTGAAGTTTCTGTAGAACCTCTGCCTGGTGTTACGGTTGTTTCTGATGCGGATGTATCGCTGGCTGTTTTAGTTTCATCAGATGGTTCTGAAGTATCTGTACGAACACTTGTCGTTTCGGTGTTACCACTGCTGGATGTCACTGGATTTTCAGACGCAGATGTATCAGAAGATGATCGTGTGCTGTCGGATGGTTCTGAAGAGTCCGTAGGATTACTTGAAGTTTCTGTTGAACCTTTGCCTGGTGTAACGGTTGTTTCTGATGCGGATGTATCGCTGGCTGTTTCAGTTTCATCAGATGGTTCTGAAGTATCTGTACGAACACTTGTCGTTTCGGTGTTACCACTGCTGGATGTCACTGGATTTTCAGACGCAGATGTATCAGAAGATGATCGTGTGCTATCAGATGGTTCAGAAGAGTCCGTAGGATTACTTGAAGTTTCTGTAGAACCTCTGCCTGGTGTAACGGTTGTTTCTGATGCGGATGTATCGCTGGCTGTTTTAGTTTCATCAGATGGTTCTGAAGTATCTGTACGAACACTTGTCGTTTCAGTGTTACCACTGCTGAATGTCACTGGATTTTCAGACGCAGATGTATCAGAAGATGATCGTGTGCTATCGGATGGTTCTGAAGAGTCCGTAGGATTACTTGAAGTTTCTGTTGAACCTTTGCCTGGTGTAACGGTTGTTTCTGATGCGGATGTATCGCTGTCTGTTTCAGTTTCATCAGATGGTTCTGAAGTGTCTGTACGAACACTTGTCGTTTCGGTGTTACTTCTGCTGGATGTCACTGGTTTTTCAGACGCAGACGTATCAGAAGATGGTCGTGTGCTATCGGATGGTTCTGAAGAGTCCGTGGGATTACTTGAAGTTTCTGTAGAACCTCTGCCTGGTGTTACGGTTGTTTCTGATGCGGATGTATCGCTGGCTGTTTTAGTTTCATCAGATGGTTCTGAAGTATCTGTACGAACACTTGTCGTTTCGGTGTTACCACTGCTGGATGTCACTGGTTTTTCAGACGCAGATGTATCAGAAGATGATCGTGTGCTATCGGATGGTTCAGAAGAGTCCGTAGGATTACTTGAAGTTTCTGTTGAACCTTTGCCTGGTGTAACGGTTGTTTCTGATGCGGATGTATCGCTGGCTGTTTTAGTTTCATCAGATGGTTCTGAAGTATCTGTACGAACACTTGTCGTTTCGGTGTTACCACTGCTGGATGTCACTGGATTTTCAGACGCAGATGTATCAGAAGATGATCGTGTGCTATCGGATGGTTCGGAAGAGTCCGTAGGATTACTTGAAGTTTCTGTAGAACCTCTGCCTGGTGTTACGGTTGTTTCTGATGCGGATGTATCGCTGGCTGTTTTAGTTTCATCAGATGGTTCTGAAGTATCTGTACGAACACTTGTCGTTTCGGTGTTACCACTGCTGGATGTCACTGGATTTTCAGACGCAGATGTATCAGAAGATGATCGTGTGCTATCGGATGGTTCAGAAGAGTCCGTAGGAATACTTGAAGTTTCTGTTGAACCTTTGCCTGGTGTTACGGTTGTTTCTGATGCGGATGTATCGCTGGCTGTTTCAGTTTCATCAGATGGTTCTGAAGTATCTGTACGAACTCTTGTCGTTTCGGTGTTACCACTGCTGGATGTCACTGGATTTTCAGACGCAGATGTATCAGAAGATGATCGTGTGCTATCAGATGGTTCAGAAGAGTCCGTAGGATTACTTGAAGTTTCTGTAGAACCTCTGCCTGGTGTTACGGTTGTTTCTGATGCGGATGTATCGCTGGCTGTTTTAGTTTCATCAGATGGTTCTGAAGTATCTGTACGAACACTTGTCGTTTCGGTGTTACCACTGCTGGATGTCACTGGATTTTCAGACGCAGATGTATCAGAAGATGATCGTGTGCTGTCGGATGGTTCTGAAGAGTCCGTAGGATTACTTGAAGTTTCTGTTGAACCTTTGCATGGTGTAACGGTTGTTTCTGATGCGGATGTATCGCTGGCTGTTTCAGTTTCATCAGATGGTTCTGAAGTATCTGTACGAACACTTGTCGTTTCGGTGTTACCACTGCTGGATGTCACTGGATTTTCAGACGCAGATGTATCAGAAGATGATCGTGTGCTATCAGATGGTTCAGAAGAGTCCGTAGGATTACTTGAAGTTTCTGTAGAACCTCTGCCTGGTGTAACGGTTGTTTCTGATGCGGATGTATCGCTGGCTGTTTTAGTTTCATCAGATGGTTCTGAAGTATCTGTACGAACACTTGTCGTTTCAGTGTTACCACTGCTGAATGTCACTGGATTTTCAGACGCAGATGTATCAGAAGATGATCGTGTGCTATCGGATGGTTCTGAAGAGTCCGTAGGATTACTTGAAGTTTCTGTTGAACCTTTGCCTGGTGTAACGGTTGTTTCTGATGCGGATGTATCGCTGGCTGTTTCAGTTTCATCAGATGGTTCTGAAGTATCTGTACGAACACTTGTCGTTTCGGTGTTACCACTGCTGGATGTCACTGGTTTTTCAGACGCAGATGTATCAGAAGATGATCGTGTGCTATCGGATGGTTCGGAAGAGTCCGTAGGATTACTTGAAGTTTCTGTAGAACCTCTGCCTGGTGTTACGGTTGTTTCTGATGCGGATGTATCGCTGGCTGTTTTAGTTTCATCAGATGGTTCTGAAGTATCTGTACGAACACTTGTCGTTTCGGTGTTACCACTGCTGGATGTCACTGGATTTTCAGACGCAGATGTATCAGAAGATGATCGTGTGCTATCGGATGGTCCGGAAGTGTCCGTAGGATTACTTGAAGTTTCTGTAGAACCTTTGCCTGGTGTTACGGTTGTTTCTGATGCGGATGTTTCGCTGGCTGTTTCAGTTTCATCAGATGGTTCTGAAGTATCTGTACGAACGCTTGTCGTTTCGGTGTTAGTACTGCTGGATGTCACTGGTTTTTCAGACGCAGATGTATCAGAAGATGATCGTGTGCTATCGGATGGTTCAGAAGAGTCCGTAGGATTACTTGAAGTTTCTGTAGAACCTTTGCCTGGTGTTACGGTTGTTTCTGATGCGGATGTATCGCTGGCTGTTTTAGTTTCATCAGATGGTTCTGAAGTTTCTGTACGAACACTAGTCGTTTCGGTGTTACCACTGCTGGATGTCACTGGATTTTCAGACGCAGATGTATCAGAAGATGATCGTGTGCTATCGGATGGTTCGGAAGAGTCCGTAGGATTACTTGAAGTTTCTGTTGAACCTTTGCCTGGTGTTACGGTTGTTTCTGATGCGGATGTATCGCTGGCTGTTTCAGTTTCATCAGATGGTTCTGAAGTATCTGTACGAACACTTGTCGTTTCGGTGTTACCACTGCTGGATGTCACTGGATTTTCAGACGCAGATGTATCAGAAGATGATCGTGTGCTATCAGATGGTTCAGAAGAGTCCGTAGGATTACTTGAAGTTTCTGTAGAACCTCTGCCTGGTGTTACGGTTGTTTCTGATGCGGATGTATCGCTGGCTGTTTTAGTTTCATCAGATGGTTCTGAAGTATCTGTACGAACACTTGTCGTTTCGGTGTTACCACTGCTGGATGTCACTGGATTTTCAGACGCAGATGTATCAGAAGATGATCGTGTGCTATCGGATGGTTCGGAAGCGTCCGTAGGATTACTTGAAGTTTCTGTAGAACCTTTGCCTGGTGTTACGGTTGTTTCTGATGCGGATGTATCGCTGGCTGTTTCAGTTTCATCAGATGGTTCTGAAGTATCTGTACGAACGCTTGTCGTTTCGGTGTTACCACTGATGGATGTCACTGGATTTTCAGACGCAGATATATCAGAAGATGATCGTGTGCTATCGGATGGTTCGGAAGAGTCCGTAGGATTACTTGAAGTTTCTGTAGAACCTCTGCCTGATGTTACGGTTGTTTCTGATGCGGATGTATCGGTGGCTGTTTTAGTTTCATCGGATGGTTCTGAAGTATCTGTAGGAACACTTGTCGTTTCGGTGTTACTACTGCTGGATGTCACTGGTTTTTCAGACGCAGATGTATCAGAAGATGACCGTGTGCTATTGGATGGTTCGGAAGAGTCCGTAGGATTACTTGAAGTTTCTGTAGAACTTCTGCCTGGTGTTACGGTTGTTTCTGATGCGGATGTAACGCTGGCTGTTTTAGTTTCATCAGATGGTTCTGAAGTATCTGTACGAACGCTTGTCGTTTCGGTGTTACTACTGCTGGATGTCACTGGTTTTTCAGACGCAGATGTATCAGAAGATGATCGTGTGCTATCGGATGGTTCGGAAGAGTCCGTAGGATTACTTGAAGTTTCTGTAGAACCTCTGCCTGGTGTTAGGGTTGTTTCTGATGCGGATGTATCGCTGGCTGTTTTAGTTTCATCAGATGGTTCTGAAGTATCTGTACGAACATTTGTCGTTTCGGTGTTACCACTGCTGGATGTCACTGGATTTTCAGACGCAGATGTATCAGAAGATGATCGTGTGCTTTCGGATGGTTCAGAAGATTCCGTAGGATTACTTGAAGTTTCTGTAGAACCTCTGTCTGGTGTTACGGTTGTTTCTGATGCGGATGTATCGCTGGCTGTTTCAGTTTCATCAGATGGTTCTGAAGTGTCTGTACGAACACTTGTCGTTTCGGTGTTACCACTGCTGGATGTCACTGGATTTTCAGACGCAGATGTATCAGAAGATGATCGTGTGCTATCGGATGGTTCAGAAGAGTCTGTAGGATTACTTGAAGTTTCTGTAGAACCTCTGTCTGGTGTTACGGTTGTTTCTGATGCGGATGTATCGCTGGCTGTTTTAGTTTCATCAGATGGTTCTGAAGTATCTGTACGAACATTTGTCGTTTCGGTGTTACCACTGCTGGATGTCACTGGATTTTCAGACGCAGATGTATCAGAAGATGATCGTGTGCTTTCGGATGGTTCAGAAGATTCCGTAGGATTACTTGAAGTTTCTGTAGAACCTCTGTCTGGTGTTACGGTTGTTTCTGATGCGGATGTATCGCTGGCTGTTTCAGTTTCATCAGATGGTTCTGAAGTGTCTGTACGAACACTTGTCGTTTCGGTGTTACCACCGCTGGATGTCACTGGATTTTCAGACGCAGATGTATCAGAAGATGATCGTGTGCTATCGGATGGTTCAGAAGAGTCTGTAGGATTACTTGAAGTTTCTGTAGAACCTCTGTCTGGTGTTACGGTTGTTTCTGATGCGGATGTATCGCTGGCTGTTTCAGTTTCATCAGATGGTTCTGAAGTGTCTGTACGAACACTTGTCGTTTCGGTGTTACTTCTGCTGGATGTCACTGGTTTTTCAGACGCAGATGTATCAGAAGATGGTCGTGTGCTATCGGATGGTTCGGAAGAGTCCGTAGGATTACTTGAAGTTTCTGTAGAACTTCTGCCTGGTGTTACGCTTGTTTCTGATGCTGATGTATCGCTGGCTGTTTTAGTTTCATCAGATGGTTCTGAAGTGTCTGTACGAATACTTGTCGTTTCGGTGTTACCACTGCTGGATGTCACTGGTTTTTCAGACGCAGATGTATCAGAAGATGATCGTGTGCTATCGGATGGTTCGGAAGAGTCCGTAGGATTACTTGAAGTTTCTGTAGAACCTTTGCCTGGTGTCACGGTTGTTTCTGATGCGGATGTATCGCTGGCTGTTTTAGTTTCATCAGATGGTTCTGAAGTATCTGTAGGAACACTTGTCGTTTCGGTGTTACTACTGCTGGATGTCACTGGTTTTTCAGACGCAGATGTATCAGAAGATGACCGTGTGCTATTGGATGGTTCGGAAGAGTCCGTAGGATTACTTGAAGTTCCTGTAGAACCTCTGCCTGGTGTTACGGTTGTTTCTGATGCGGATGTATCGCTGGCTGTTTTAGTTTCATCAGATGGTTCTGAAGTATCTGTACGAACACTTGTCGTTTCGGTGTTACCACTGCTGAATGTCACTGGATTTTCAGACGCAGATGTATCAGAAGATGATCGTGTGCTATCGGATGGTTCTGAAGAGTCCGTGGGATTACTTGAAGTTTCTGTTGAACCTTTGCCTGGTGTAACGGTTGTTTCTGATGCGGATGTATCGCTGGCTGTTTCAGTTTCATCAGATGGTTCTGAAGTATCTGTACGAACACTTGTCGTTTCGGTGTTACCACTGCTGGATGTCACTGGATTTTCAGAAGCAGATGTATCAGAAGATGATCGTGTGCTATCGGATGGTTCGGAAGAGTCCGTAGGATTACTTGAAGTTTCTGTAGAACCTCCGCCTGGTGTTATGGTTGTTTCTGATGCGGATGTATCGCTGGCTGTTTTAGTTTCATCAGATGGTTCTGAAGTGTCTGTACGAACACTTGTCGTTTCGGTGTTACCAATGCTGGATGTCACTGGATTTTCAGACGCAGATGTATCAGAAGATGATCGTGTGCTATCGGATGGTTCAGAAGAGTATGTAGGATTACTTGAAGTTTCTGTAGAACCTCTGTCTGGTGTTACGGTTGTTTCTGATGCGGATGTATCGCTGTCTGTTTCAGTTTCATCAGATGGTTCTGAAGTGTCTGTACGAACACTTGTCGTTTCGGTGTTACTTCTGCTGGATGTCACTGGTTTTTCAGACGCAGACGTATCAGAAGATGGTCGTGTGCTATCGGATGGTTCGGAAGAGTCCGTAGGATTACTTGAAGTTTCTGTAGAACTTCTGCCTGGTGTTACGGTTGTTTCTGATGCTGATGTATCGCTGGCTGTTTCAGTTTCATCAGATGGTTCTGAAGTGTCTGTACGAATACTTGTCGTTTCGGTGTTACCACTGCTGGATGTCACTGGTTTTTCAGACGCAGATGTATCAGAAGATGATCGTGTGCTATCGGATGGTTCAGAAGAGTCCGTAGGATTACTTGAAGTTTCTGTAGAACTTCTGCCTGGTGTTGCGGTTGTTTCTGATGCGGATGTATCGCTGGCTGTTTCATCAGATGGTTCTGAAGTGTCTGTACGAACACTTGTCGTTTCGGTGTTACTTCTGCTGGATGTCACTGGTTTTCCAGACGCAGATGTATCAGAAGATGGTCGTGTACTATCGGATGGTTCGGAAGAGTCCGTAGGATTACTTGAAGTTTCTGTAGAACTTCTGCCTGTTGTTACGGTTGTTTCTGATGCTGATGTATCGCTGGCTGTTTTAGTTCCATCAGATGGTTCTGAAGTATCTGTACGAACGCTCGTCGTTTCGGTGTAACTACTGCTGGATGTCACCGGTTTTTCAGACGCAGATGCATCAGAAGATGATCGTGTGCTATCGGATGGTCCGGAAGTGTCCGTTGGATCACTTGAAGTTTCTGTAGAACCTCTGCCTGGTGTTGCGGTTGTTTCTGATGCGGATGTATCGCTGGCTGTTTTAGTTTCATCAGATGGTTCTGAAGTGTCTGTACGAACACTTGTCGTTTCGGTGTTACCACCGCTGGATGTCACTGGTTCTTCAGACGCAGATGTATCAGAAGAGGATCGTGTGCTATCGGATGGTTCGGAAGAGTCCGAAGGATTACTTGAAGTTTCTGTAGAACCTCTGCCTGGTGTTGCGGTTGTTTCTGATGCGGATGTATCGCTGGCTGTTTCAGTTTCATCAGATGGTTCTGAAGTGTCTGTACGAACACTTGTCGTTTCGGTGTTACCACCGCTGGATGTCACTGGTTCTTCAGACGCAGATGTATCAGAAGAGGATCGTGTGCTATCGGATGGTTCGGAAGAGTCCGTAGGATTACTTGAAGTTTCTGTAGAACCTCTGCCTGGTGTTGCGGTTGTTTCTGATGCGGATGTATCGCTGGCTGTTTCAGTTTCATCAGATGGTTCTGAAGTGTCTGTACGAACACTTGTCGTTTCGGTGTTACCACTGCTGGATGTCACTGGTTTTTCAGACGTAGATGTACCAGAAGATGATCGTGTGCTATCGGATGGTTCAGAAGAGTCCGTAGGATTACTTGAAGTTTCTGTAGAACCTCTGCCTGGTGTTACGGTTGTTTCTGATGCGGATGTATCGCTGGCTGTTGTAGTTTCATCAGATGGTTCTGAAGTGTCTGTACGAACGCTTGTCGTTTCGGTGTTACTACTGCTAGATGTCACTGGTTTTTCAGACGCAGATGTATCAGAAGATGATCGTGTGCTATCGGATGGTTCAGAAGAGTCAGTAGGATTACTTGAAGTTTCTGTAGAACCTCTGCCTGGTGATCCAGTTGTTTCTGATGCGGATGTATCGCTGGCTGTTTTAGTTTCATCAGATGGTTCTGAAGTGTCAGTACGAATACTTGTCGTTTCAGTGTTACCACCGCTGGATGTCACTGGTTTTGCAGACGCAGATGTATCAGAAGATGATCGTGTGCTATCGGATGGTTCAGAAGAGTCCGTAGGATTACTTGAAGTTTCTGTAGAACCTCTGCCTGGTGTTACGGTTGTTTCTGATGCGGATGTATCGCTGGCTGTTTTAGTTTCATCAGATGGTTCTGAAGTGTCTGTACGAACACTTGTCGTTTCGGTGTTTCCACTGCTGGATGCCACTGGTTTTTCAGACGCAGATGCATCAGAAGATGATCGTGTGCTATCGGATGGTTCGGAAGAGTCCGTAGGATTACTTGAAGTTTCTGTAGAACCTCTGCCTGGTGTTACGGTTGTTTCTGATGCGGATGTATCGCTGGCTGTTTCAGTTTCATCAGATGATTCTGAAGTGTCTGTACGAACACTTGTCGTTTCGGTGTTACCACCGCTGGATGTCACTGGTTTTTCAGATGCAGATGTATCAGAAGATGATCGTGTGCTATCGGATGGTTCAGAAGAGTCCGTAGGATAACTTGAAGTTTCTGTAGAACCTCTGCCTGGTGTTACGGTTGTTTCTGATGCGGATGTGTCGCTGGCTGTCACAGTGTTATCCGATGGTTCAGGCGTGACTGTAAAAGCACTAGTATTTTCTGTAGAACCTCTGCTGGGTATCACGGTCATATTTGAATCAGAGGTGTCACGGGTAGATTCACTTCTCTCGGATGGTTCAGTATTATCTGAAGAAATACTGGTCGTCCTTGTGGAACCAATGGTAGCCGTCACAGTTGAATTTGACCCAGATGTGTCCCGTGAATATTCGGTTGTATCAGATGGTCTAGTAGTATCTGAGGGATTTCTGTCTTTCGCTGTGGAAGCTATGCTAGTCGTCATCTTGGAATATGATTCAGATGTGTCACGTGATGTTTCGGTTGTATCAGATTGTGCATTGGTTTCCGTTGAAGTACTGGGCTTTCCGGTGGAACCTTTGCTATGTGTAGTGGTTGCATTTTCAGGAGTTGTTCTAGTAGTTGTTTTCCTAGTTGTTGGTATATTTTCAGGTTCATCGCACTCCAAATCCGACAGATCATCACATATTAATCCAGGAGGGCATTGTTGAGGGCTGCCAATCACGAATGTCGAGTTTCCTATCTCGACGCATTGATAAAATCTTGTTCTGTCGTAACAAATGAATCCTTTATTATTGCAGTCTATGAGGCTAGAGCCGTTGATATGTGTCACCTACAAAATTTGAATATTAATATTTAGAGTTCATTATATGTCGACAATTAAATGAATGACTTTGTAGGAAATTCAAACATTTTAATTATAATTGAAATTATAAATTCCAAAATTTGAACTCCAAACGAAAGTTGAACAAATATAGAATATAAATGACTGAGTAATGGAACCATGCCCCAATACTATCTTTATACGAGCAATGTAATTGAAAGGAGAAAGAAACAGTCGAATGTCCATATAAGTAGACGGTTTATAGACAGGGAGACAGTAAGAATGGAAGCAATATGCTACTCACCAAACCTTAGTATCATAGAAGGATTACGACTATCTTATGAAATGATTCATCATTATATACAAATCAACTCTTGGAAGAGGAACTACTGAAATAAGTATTGAAAAATATTCCCGAAACGGATGAGATATCAATCCTTCAATTTAGATTTAGGGAAACAAGGCTTCCACCCAATCAAAGTCTCCAGAGAAAAAGATGCACCCCTGCTTCCCTTTTCCTCGTCTATCTGAGAAAAGACAAATGTTCTGTTTACGACGTCAAATATGCCGCTGTAGTTTGCGTGATAGTGAAAACACTATGCAGTAGCTCCAGACTAGGAATGTGCCAGAAATGCCTCATGAATAAAAAGAGCTATCCAATTTGCGCGCTTCATAATGACCTCTATCCGATCAATTACAAAGGAAGTTCAAATCATCCGTACAAGAA
The DNA here is from genome assembly GCF_914767665.1 of Harmonia axyridis. Lineage (NCBI taxonomy): Eukaryota > Metazoa > Arthropoda > Insecta > Coleoptera > Coccinellidae > Harmonia > Harmonia axyridis. Next base: position 24,455,139 of record NC_059505.1, on the reverse strand, counting down.
AAAATCAACGGTCTTTCTTCCGAGGCTGACCATTTCCGATAAAGGGGCAGGAGAATTAAAGAAGAAGACGCCGAAGCAAACGATCGTCATAGCGTCAAATACTTCTTAAAAGGCGACAAAGAAATCGGTCAGGAAAGAATCCCCTTAACCTATTAGTGCTTAGCTTCCCCTGAAAGGGACTTAGATATTTTTAATTTTCGCGGACGGATGTGATAGCGCACCCAACTTCTAATGGTCTAGTGATCACAGTTAATGTATTGTTGCTTCATTGTAAAGTCTAGTTCTGTGAATCAAGTGTATTTTATCGAGTGTTGATAAATAAACGGGAAGATGGATCTAATCCTGTACAGCGAAAGGAGTGGAGGGTGAGTATTTCTGTAATAAGAATACAATTGAAAGTATGTAAAACTACAACTATCATATCGTAAAATTCACAAATCTTTGTAGAATCATATTCAATATGAAATCGAGGCAAATTATGATCACTTTTGAAATAATCTGCTCCTCAAGATTAGTTCCCTTTAAAGGGGCATTATGCATAATGGCTATTTTTCCTAAATATTTTCCTTTATTTCAGCTTGCTTCTACATGAGTTACTAGCAGCTTTGGAGGACGATGTTGTTGATTTTGCCGATATCTATATCACTCCACCTCAAAATAGTGAAGAGGCAAATTATAGAACTCGAATAAGACAGCGCAAGTGGTGGTGGCCTATCTTTGTCTATCTGTTTGACGTAAGCGTTGTTAACGCCTGGTTGTTGATGAGAAAATTGCATCCCAATGATTCTGTTTTCAGATGTTTGTTGAATTTCAGAAGGAATTTGTGTTTGATTTTATTGCAAAGTTATGGTGTCAAATCAATGAAAGGTAAAATGCCCCCGAAGTCTCTACAGCAGGTCAGATTTGATGAACGAAATTACATCGTTGATTACTGCCCAACGGTCAGAAGATGTGCCGCATGTGGAAATAATCCAATTCTGTTTGTACCAAATGCAATGTGGGCTTACACCCCAAAACTGTTTTAGGGCATATCATTCACCCTACTGACTTGTATCATAACGTCCCCTAAAAGGGACGGTCTATATTTTCCTTCACAATAGAGATTTTAGTTTTTTGTGTTTTGAATATGTTTTAAGGTCCTATCCCAATCCTAGATAACCAAAAATATTGCTTCTAATATGTTCGGTAAACCTTATGCACTAATGGGTTAAGAGGTAAGAATTCAGAAAAACATGGCCGCATTCCAGACCGTGATGTCCAAGATGATGAAACTTCTGGAATAAAACTGAAACGGCATAATAAAGCCAAAAATTCATGGAGATGGCCGTCTAAACCGCAAACGGAATCTTCAACAAAAATTACTAGTTTGGGGACAGTAACATTCTTGGTAACTAGAAGCAAGGGCGTAGAAATGGGGGGTACTGGGGGTAATTATCTGGTCTGTGTTCTACAATTTATTGTAATTCATTCGAATAGCAATTTAATTGTGAAGACATCAGTTTTGAATTGAATGTATCTACACGGTGTTCCTAAATTGGAGGTACAAATGAAAATGACATATTTCTCGGATCATTTCAAGAATAAAAGTCCTATAACATGAGTGTGTAAACGTTTTGTTTTTGAGATGCAGGAGTTAAAGTTCATGTTTTTCTCTCATAGCACCTTCCCTTTACCAGTTATTCAACTTGAATTGGTATGGATATTCCAATTTAAAGTTCTCATCATGTGATATCCTAATTTTGAATGCAAATCACAGGGTGAATTTTTTTTGGATGGGTGCCCGCTTTTTTCCTCCAGAATTTTTTTCTTGTGAACCACTGTTCGTTTAGAACAATTTAAAAAGAAACTCTGGTTCAGCACTACTCTTTTTGGTTTCATGAAAAAATTCAAACAGCAGTAATTCTCAGGAAAATCCAAATTATTCTAAAGATCCAGTTAGGTTGCTGTGATGAATAATTTAATTATTAGTTTTGGTACTTATTTACCAACTCTGTAGCGAAGATTGATAAAGAGTCGATAAACTGATTAAGCATAAAAAAGTAGGCCTACAAGAAACACCTTGTATTTCGAAAACAAAGCGTTTGCGGGCTCATGTTTATGAGCCTTTTTATTTTTAAAATCATCCAAGGAATCACTCATTTTCCTTCGTAACTCCATTTCTGGAACACCCAGTATATGATAAGAACAATCGAATTGGTAATAAAATAAAAATTCGAGTAATTTGGTTAAAACTTCGTTATAAAACCTCTTTTTCTCACATAGCTTTGAGTACACAATGTCGTCAAAATTTTTTTTTATTATCTATATAATTATTTATATTAAGGGAATGTTTATTGATCACCCTGTATGTTGAAGCCTGGCAGAGATTTAGAATTTTTATAATAAATTAAATCTTTGTGGTTACGAAAATGGAATAAAATTATAATATTAACGCACAGGGTGATCCAATATTCACGGAAATAGAAACAGTCTAAAATTTTCCTAGTCAGGATGTGATTCACTTGATTTCCGAAATATTGAAGGTAGTCGATAGTAAAGGGTGACAAAACTTCAAAAATTGAAATTATTCGGTGCAATCATCAAAGAGTTATTGAACTAAAAAAAATTTCACTCTTAAAGGAATGTTTCTTATTATCTATCACCCTGTATGACCGTGCCAAACAGAGATACATAATTTTTATTATGAATTAATTCTTTGTGGTTACGAAATCGAAAGAAAATCATAATGTTCACTTACAGGGTGATCCAATAATCACGAAAATAGGAAAAGTTTGAACTTTTCCTAGTCCGAATCTGAGAAAGGGGTGACAAAACTTCAAAAATTGAAATTATTCGGTGGATTTATTAAAGAGTTATTGAACTAAAGAAAATTTCACTTTCAAAGGAATGTTTATTATTATATATCATACCCCGTATGACCGTGCCAAAAAGAGATTCATAATTTTTTTTATGAATTAATTCTTTGCGGTTACAAAATCGAAAGAAAATCATATTGTTCACCTACAAGGTGATCAAATAATCTCGAAAATAGGAAGTTTGAACTTTTCCTAGTCCAGATCTGATTTATTCGATTTCCGAAATATTGAAGAAAAGCGATAGTAAAGGGTAACAAAACTTCAAAAACTCATTCGGTCGATTCGTTGAAGAGTTATTGAACTGTGAAATTTTACTCATAAGATGAACATCAACCTCTTTATCACAAACGAAGGCACTCAGGCGATTGAAACTTCTTGGTACGATGAACTTTATTCGTGGAATCTGTTTGTCGCATTGTTCCCGGAACATCCTGTATAGTCAATAAATCTGTTAGTTTCACACAATAATCAGTTTTAATTCATCTTTACAAAGGTATACTCGTATTTCGAAAAATCTAAAAGGGAAGCATTTTATCTCGAAAACTTTAAAATGTCTCATTGCGTGTGTTGTAATGAAGTTATATCAAAGAAATCGCCGATTGTTTGCAGTTTTTCTCGAAAACATAATAACGCTAATGGCACCTCCGATGTCACAAAGAGACAGTTATCAGCAATCAAGACCACACTTTAACAATAAGAAATCTGCGAGAATCAGTAATTTTTTGTTTCAGGAGTATTAAGCGATTTCGAGATCAAAATTTTAGTACAATAGTGGAATTGTACTAAAATTTTGGCCGAAATTTTCGATGAGTGAATGACATGCAGGACATTAAAAACTATTGATCCCCATTGAAAAATGTTTGTTCTTCGAGAATATTTCCATCAAAATCCAATATCTCATCTTGTGAAGAGTCCCATTTTTTTCTAATAAGGACCTGCTTTTTTTGATCGGTTTGAAAATTAATCAAATATACTGGGTGGTTCAAAAGTTATAAGGAATTGAAAATATTGGTGAATTCATAAACCATCCTGTATCTCACTATGAAATTGATTAGGCCTATCATATTAGGTTTTTTCGACACGTCTAGGTTAGCGTATCTGAATTTTCCAATGAAACACCCTGTATGCACATATGTTTATCCAGTTTACGATGGAACACCCTCTATAAATATATAGATATAAGTCAAATTATCGTCTGATGATACGTAAAATTCATAAAAACTGGATTGGCTCAAGAAATCTAATTTGATACACATGTTGTTAGTTAAAAAATGGCCGATGTTATAAAAACCAGTGATAGTAAGTATGTTTAATTTACTTTTCGCCTGAGTTTTCAATCAAATTTTAAGTCATTATTTTTTTATCAATAAATTGACCCCCTTTATGACGAATGACGAATTTCCGAATTCGAGTGAACGTAATGAAAACACGAATTTTCATAAAAAAGCATGTTGGGATGTTTCCTTCACTGATATGGTCGAGAGGATGATGCGAATCCAGTTTGAGAATTGTAGTCGGCGGAAGAGATGAAAATCGATTCAAAATCTCCACGATAAGAATTCATTAAAGTTACATTTTTGGCGATTTTTGGAAGTTATTAGAAATAACTTGGTTGGAAGTAACCTCTAAAAAAAGGATTTGAGGATTTATAATTTTTAAGTTTCAAATATTGAAACGGCATACGAAACAAAATCTAAAAATTAAGCTAGAAAACGACCTAAGCAAAATAAAGGAGTGGTTTGACTATAGATTCCTATCAATAAATTTCGAGAAAATATCCTATCTACCATTCAGTAGTTATAATATAACCCTGCCAGAGTATGACATAGAAATATCCGGAATGGCCGTCATCAAGCCTGCAGAAAAAGTTAAATATCTCGGCATAATTCTATAGACAACCACTTAAGATGGACCAACAAGTATTAAATCTTGTAAAAGAGCTACGATGTATTCTGTACAGGTTCAAGGGGATAATTGATATATTAAACAAAGAACAAACAATAATTTTGTACAAAAGTTTGGTAGAGTCTCACTCGAATTACGGCATAATTGGTTGGGGAGGAGTCTCTAAAACGCATCTGCGGTCCCTTGAGGTAATTCAAAGACGTTTTTTAAGATGTATTCTGCAGAGGAGATACGTCTATCCTAGCAACCTGCTATATTCGGAGACTGAAGTACAAAAATGAATTAATCACCTACAGTCACAACTATAAGACCCGCCACAAGGTAGGTATTGTAATACCAATCATGCACAAGTCGGTCGGCCAAAGGAACTATAATTATTTGGGTCCCAAACTTTTTAGCAGCCTACCAGAAGCACTAAAATGTGAGCTTAACCCTAGAAAATTTAAAAATAAACTTAAAGTTTATGTTCGGCATGCTTCCCGTTCTGAAATACACGAGATAATCGAGAACTAAAAGTGAAAGACTTTGTTCTCACTTATAAATTGAAACAATTATCAAGCAACTCACAACATGTTCCATCCTAAATCACACTCATTCATCGGGTGCTTGTTTGAGTAATTTTGTATTTTGTCATCTTTTATCTGCTTCGACATATTTGATTTTTATCATGTGACAGTTGTATGCTCCGATGTATTTTATAATGCTTTTATATTTCTATATTTTGTAATTTTATATGCTCGTATTTAGTCTTGAGTTTTATGTATTTACTTTTGAAATTTTTGTTCATGTTTAACTTATTGGTTTTTTATATCTTTGATCTCACTATATGCTGAGTTGAATATATTCTTACACACAAGCAGACGTACTCTGCTTCGTAAGTATGCTCATTTATTCACCATTTCAAGAATGTAGTTAATTGTAGATGTAAGCTTCAATTGAATAAATGTTATAATTATTAAACAGCGTAATTGGTTGCATTGGAGTGACTATCGACAATTAAATCTACCATCGCCTTGATTGGTAATTCTCCTGGAACAACCTGAGGGTGGAATCTGGATTCTGCGAATGAAGCCGGTGAAGATATTTTTCCGTGACTGTCTCGAAAAAGATACATTAATTCTCCTGCTGGGAAGACGACCGCCGCTGGGGACATTTTCCGGTAATCGTTGGACACTGCGACATTGGAAATAAGGTCGTACAAACTTTATATGTTTTTTTTTTATATTTGCCGGTTGATATTTCGAAGCTTGAGAATGAGAATATCCTATGTTCACGTGTTCGATATCTGACATTATTTTGCACTGGAATTGGTTCAGTTTTAGAATACTTGGTATTATATCAGTATAGTACAATACTGCTCTTTTCCAGTTCATCAAGAAAATCGTGGAAACAATGAAGGAGAAAATTAATATATTTGGACTCTTTTTCGATCTCTCGAAGTCATACGACAGTGTTGATCAAGAAGTATTGTTTCAAAAGTTGTTGACTAACACAGCAAATACTTTCGTCAAGATAGAACAGTGGTTACTCAATGCAGAGAAAACCAGTATAATGTGCTTCAGAACTCATCATTCAAGGCAGAGGAAATTAGAATCAAAGAATCAAACTCTAAGCTATAGAAAACAACCAAGTTCTAAGGAATAACACTTGATGAACACCTAACATGGAAAGAACATACAGAAACTCTAAATAACAACCATAATTCAGTATGCTGTTCCATCAGGGTTTTATCCAAATACCTAAGCAAGACGTCATTGAAAACAGTCTATTTTGCCAACTTTGTATCGAGAATGAGATATGGAATGATTTTTTATGGATGTAATAGAAACATCAACAACATCTTCACAACTCAGAAGAAGGTCCTGAGGATTATATTCGGTCTCAAATATGGAGAATCTTGTAGAGGTTTATTTAGAGACAATAAAATCCGCACAATCTATGCAGTGTACACACAGGAATGCTTGAATTTTTCCAAAATAAACAACTTCTCATCAATAATGTAAATTCAAGCAGAAACGAAAGTAGAAATCCACACCAACTCACAATAACTGAGAAAAACTGACATTATTATAGTCCAAGTATATTCAATAGATTGCCTATGCACATACGTAAAGAAACAAACTCAAAAAAATTCAAAAAAGCAATATATTATGAAATATTAATTAACTTAGAACCCTACGATATGAATGAATCCAATAACATGTAGCTCATACATTTTATATCTGTATTGACACTGTTTCTTCTTGCTATTGCTGTAGTGTACCCAGAAATAAAGATATATTTTATTCTATTCCATTCCATCTTCTCTGAATGTAATTGCCATTATTGTATACTCTCCGAGTTATTAGGAAGGGAACATATGCAGGTAATTTTGAAACATTTATGTATTGAAAATTCAATTCTGGAATATTGTTCACATTACTCGTTTCCATATTTTTGAAATCTATATTGTTCATCATTTCTGATTGAAATATATGGTATTTGCGTACTTTTATTTATAAACTGGTTAGTAAATGTATATGAGGGTTAGCTAATTTTTTCTTTCGCCTTCTCTGTGCAAATGAGGCTACAGAACGAGAACCTCATTAACAACAAAGCGACATTTGAAGAGAACCACCATTGTGATGAAAACCAGCAGAACATCAACACTCAAATGAACCCTGAAGAACCAAACCAATACCAACCAATATTGATAAATAAACTTGTACCCGATGAGAGACACCACAAAAATGAAGTCCAACTGAGGCTTCACTAACAACGAAACCACAATTGAAGAAAACGATTGTGCTGAAAACCAACACAACATCAATGCACAAATGAACTCTGAGGAACAAAACAACGCAGATGTGATATCAATAAGAGATGCGCAACGACGAAATATATATTCTGCATGCGTCAAAAATCCAGAAGAAAACCAAAGAGAACTACTGGAGTGATAATCTGCCTCAATGAATAGATGCGTCATAGATTTTGGGGGCACAGATCCATTGAGACGACCGATTTGGCCAAGATTGAGAACATCCAAGAAACTATCTCATCTTCTGGTCATGATCAACAAGGAAATTATACCCAAGTTTCTTCCTGACTAGCAAAATCTCGAATCATTGCACCTTGTCATCCACTGTGCAGCTTTCCCAATAGAAACAGTGTTAGGTGTTAAGCCAAAAACAACAAAATTAACTACATTGGCAAAAAAAGATAGAAGACAAAGTTCATAGCATCCGACAAGATATTGGGAGGCTCACCCAAACTTAATGTGTACTCGGAAGGTCTGAGAAGAGCTATAGAAAAAAAAACAGAATAATATGATTTCTGAAAACTACGAAAGGAAATTCTATAGAATGTTAAACGATAATATGTCAGCTACTCTAGGAAGTTATCCAAGCGTCGAGGATATTGAGAATTTTTGGACTGATCAACTGGCTACACTGACCCCTCACAACTCCCAGTTCAATTGGATAAGAAGTGAAGAGAAATTCTGTGAGACAATAGAATACATTCCGCATAACGCAGTTTCTATAGAAGAATTTCATAAAATATTGAAGATCGCACACAATTCGAAATCACCAAGCCAATATGAAATCCACAACTTTTGTTTAAAAAGATTTTGGTGTATACTCGGCAGGCTGGTTCAAACCATAAAAAGTGCTATAGATCACACAGGCCAACACACATTTTGGTGCCTGCGATTTTTTAACTATTCCTGAGTAATTTTTGGATGCAGAATGTAAAAAAGTTCTCAGATTTTGTCTATCAGATCTAGTTTTTGAGATTTTCAAAAAAATTGTGTATATAATTTACGTTATAACTGTTATAATATATAATATTACTATTGACAGTTAAAAAAAACAAAGACACATGGATTTAAGTATTTGTTGCAAAAACTAAATTTACATAATTACATTAGTCACTAATCACATAAAAATTTTCTTTTATACGATTTTCTAGAATGGAGTTTACTAGGGCAGTCTCGCTGAAGGCTCCAGCAGTAGTCCGCCATCATGTGGCTATCCCATCGTCCTTGATAACGATCTTCCATAGTTTTAATATCCTGGTGGAATCTTTCCCCCTGTTCTTCACTACAATCACCTAAGTTTTCTGGAAAACGATCTAGGTGGCTGTGGAGGTAGTGAACTTTCATACTCATGTTACAGCCGAGAATATTAAAATTTGAAAGCATAGTTTCCATTAATTCTACGTAATTCTCTGCTTTATGATTGCCAAGAAAATTTTGTACTACTTGAACAAATGAACTCCAAGCGTTAGATTCAGTCTCGTTCAATGATGTGGTGAATTGTGGATCTTTAACAAGTTGCCTTATTTGAGGACCATCAAATATACCAGGTTTTAGTTCTTCCGTGCTAATGCCAGGAAATTTACGTGACAAATATCCAAAACAATTTCCATCTCGATTTAAGACCTTCACAAATTGCTTCATTAGGCCTAGCTTGATATGCAAGGGCGGAAGTAAGATTTTTTCTCTTGAAACCAAAGGTTCGTTGATCACGTTTTGTATTCCTTGAATCATGACATCTCTTGAAGGCCAATTTTTGTTAACCCAGTGCTCATTTTTAGCTCTGCTGTCCCAAAGGCACCATTTGTGTCTATTGTTTCTATTTATGCCTTTAATATTAACGAGACAAAAATAGCAGTCATCATGATGGTTCCGCGGTTCTCTCCAAACCATTGGTACACCAAACTTTAGGCACTTCCTCTTTCCAGTTGTCTACTGTCGCAAATGTTCAACACATGTTTTACATATGAAATGTGGGGCCCAAGATTTATCTTGATCTCCTAAATGAACGCCAAAATAGGCAAAATAAGCTCTTTTCACAAAGTCAGAAATCGTTTTTCTGCTCTCTTTCAAAGTGTATTCACCACACACATAACAAAAAACATCGGGATGATTTACACAGATACGTCTGCTTGTGGATGCCATTGTTTCAGTTTAGTGTCTTGATACTACAAAACGACCAAAATTTACACAAAATGATAGCACAACTTTACTTGGGAAAACTCAAAACTATACTAAAGCAGGTACAGCCAAGCAGGTATAGAAGGATCGGGTAATAGGCAATTACAGGTATAAAAGTAATTAAGAGCGCATTGTACTGAGTAGTTCCTAGTATAGGAACATTGGGTCAGGGACAATTCCAGGTATCCATTTGGCTAATTAGATTCTGGGAAATTTCTATTTTGAAGATTAAGTACATATTTATCTCTTTATTTGTTGTCCTTTATCAGAAAAAAATATATCATTTAACCTGTAACGTGTATCTCAAAAACTAGAGCGGATAGAAAAAATCTGGTGGCATTTTTGGAATCAGCACATTAAAAACATCTAAAATCAGATGTTAGATTTCTGGCACCAAATTTTTTTTTCATTTTGTTGGCCTGTGTAATCCAACGGGAATGCCGAAATGTTCAACAACAGGGACCACTTTTCTCCTACCGAAGGATCTGCAAAACACAGTGGACATTGTGGGAAGTACACTTATCCTAAGATCCTCACACTCTTTCATATTGTTCGGTTTTGGTTGTGGTAAAATGACAGGGAAATAATTCGGAAGAATGAAACAATTCACAATATGAAGCAGGTGCCTATGAATGAACGGCAACACATACAAATCATCTGAATATTTATTCCATCCAGTCCAGTGGATTGAGATTTCATTTCCTTGATTAAATCGACTAGCACAGATTCATCAATAAGTGACAAAATTTACTTTTCAGAAAATTCGCAAAACAGACCATTCGCGTAATATTCGACCATGTAAGGTGAAGCGTTCTCGACTGTTTTAGGTATAAATTTCATGAAGTAATCATTCAACATTTTAGCATCCTTCAATTCGGTTGAGATAACCACCGACCTTCTTCGCAGTATTTTTTTGTTTCAGTTGTTTCCATACCTGGCCAGTATTCTGATTAGATAGCGACGCAGTTGAATATTCAATTTTAGCTTTTTTAATTCTTAAATTTATCAAGTTACGCGAAGATTTATATGAGGACCAATCTTCCCGACACTCAGGAGTTCTATGTATATTTACTTAAAGAGAGACAGCAAACTAATAAAAAACAGTATGAAATATATAATTCAAATAACACGATATTCATGGTAAAGAAATTTAAACTAAATCAACTAAAGAAAAAACCTTTGCAATGACTAAATCCAACTAGCGTATTATCCCAAATTCAGCAAAAACCTTCACACAAGAGTAGAAAATAGACACACCATGTTCACCCGATCCCGATTTTCAAATTAACATCAATTAAAAGCACCTCATCAACTTTTTAGAATCTCCTTCTTGAACAAATAGGGACAACTTCATTACGTGTCCTAACTTTCTCTCTTCCATATTTTCGTTTGCAAGCATTCAAAAGGATATAATTTTGTTCGTTTAGTCCTCGACAGCAAAAATATTGCGTTTGTTGACTAGGTTTTATGCTTCAGTACCTCTCGATCATTTTCATAAGTAAATTGGACTATAACATTATTTGACCTTTATTATTCATTCTGAAACCTTGATCAAAGTGTAAATTCTTTATTTTCAATTCTTCATCATGAAGATTTTGAACGGCATCAGAAATATATTCGTCCTTTGATTGTGGAATAACAATTAGACGTAAGCTTTCCGATTTTTGCTGATGTTCAATCGAGTTCAATTTTTGTTTCAATTGTTTATTTTCATTTTGCAGGTCATTCAACTTCAACTGTCAGACTGTTGTTTTCGAGTTGAATTCTTCAAATCTAGGTGACAGCTGTTCAATAATAAAGAGATCGCCAAAAAATCATTTTATTCGAAACATGTTGCGATAATGTTTATTAATTTCTGGTTTTAGTAAATTGACAGCACCTCAAATTCTCTTTTCGGGGTTTCAAAATTGTACCTTACAAATACTAAGGGAATTCTGGAACTTCCGGTTCCGTTGAGAAACAATGTGAATAACAGAGATAATCGATGTTAAAACTAACTCGACTTCAATGGCATTTTAAATGTATCCTAATTCAGATTGAATATCTCAAATGTTTGAATGAAGGAATGAAAAAAGGCAGTAGACGACAAGATTTATGGATTTCCTCATTAGAGTCGAACAAATGAATATGTCAACTGAGTTTATAAACCACTGGATTGTCTCAGATATCTGATTTGATACAAATGTCGATTGTTAAGAAAGTGTCCGATGGAATAAAAATGATAGTACTAAGGGGATTATTGAATCTTATGGGTCAGAGTCCGACTAGAAAATTATGGAAATACCCAAAGACTGCTTACACAAGAAAGAATATGTTTGTGATTCAACTGAAAATATGTGTGGATTGAGATATTATCTAAAATTTGGAACTCAAATTTCATTCGATTTCGCTGAAATTTTTAATTTTTTCTGAATTTTTTATAATTTTGTATTATGAATAAAAAGTATGATACGAAAAAATTTGTTTGAACTTCATTGTATCCTTCAAGTGATTATGTTTGTACAAAAAAGAACTTCCACTAGCTCGTGAGCTGAATTGCTTTCATTCATTATTAAACAATATCAAAATTGTAACGAATTATTAACTATCGATAACTAATTATTAATTATCGATAAATTATCTTAAATTTAGAGAAATTAAATGCTGAAATTCCGATATAATAGTAAGTACTCACCAAGTAACTAAGGAATGTAATCCAAAGTAATTTCATTTTCTTACTGTTCACTATACCATTTTTCGCAATATTGGCCAAACGGCTATTAAATAAATAATATATTATATCAAAATTCAAAGAAACTTATCGTTTCAAATGATCTCGGGACAAATAATCAAATATTTGTTCTCGCGAATTTGTCGGTCATGTAATTAGTCAAATTCTGTTGTTGAAATATATGGAAAAGCCCCCAATTTCATGTCGTCAGTAGATTCAATTCTTAATACTAGGCGGTCATATCCTTATTGAAAAAATGTATCGAATCGAATTTTTCAATCGATCATACGAAAGAATCAGAATCAAGTTGAAAAATAGTGATACAGAAGATCGTATCGGAGACTACTCTAGTAGCGTAATGAGTGAGTTATTTCTCTAAGATATAGATTATTAAGTTTTGAGGCATAATCACATGAAAAAGTATAGTATGAACAAAGAGGTAGGCATAAGAACGCACTCCATTATGAAATTATATCTCAATGAAAAATATTATTTTATTATGATAATATTATGATATAATATTTTATTATGATAATAAGGAAATAACTGAAACTTGTTTGAGAGCTCATTATTCATGATGAGACCTGTGAACTCTTGTGTGTATTACATAATATATTGATATATAATGTATGATATAATTTGATGTCATTGTTGTCGGTTAATATATGTATATCGATAAGAACTCCTGATGCTACAATCTCGAGAAATTCAGCAAGAAAATTTCATGTTTTATTGTATTATTTCACAAAAACACAAAAACGAACTGTATATCATCCAGAGCTGTGAGGAGCACTAACTAATAGTGCTTCGAACATTAAGCACCGATATCCACAAAAGACTCGCGAATACTAAGCCCTTTGTGAAAGTAATTCGATATTTCCAGTACTAAGCACTCTACTAGGAACTGTTGAAAGTGATAATAATAACTATAATATTTATTCACACAATAAATACAAATATAAATAATGTTTTCAATCGAAATACTTATTGTACCTATAAACATATGTAAGATTATTGACGGGTAAAAGAAGAAGTAAAGCAGAACTTTATTGAAGCGAACTGATTCAAAATAGTGAATTTTTGTGAATCAGAGCAAATTAAGTTATTATATGTCAAAGTTGACAATCTGAATAGTTATTTTCCTAACAAGTGTGGAAAGTGATACTTTTCCGCAAGAGACTGCAGTTGACCGAACGACGCGAAGCGGAGTTCGGTTAAGCTGTCGAGTGCGGAAAAGACACTTTCCGCATGAGTTAGGAACGATATTTTTCCTACTAGCGTAAATGAAACATTTTCACGGATAGTTTTCGTTTTGATAGCGACTGACGTTATATGACGTTATATTGTTGTGCGCTCAGTCGCATAGAGAAACGTTTGAATTATATGATTGGCGCATAGAGACATGCCAAAATTTTATGATTGATGCGACTCTTTTTGCGCGCGGAAAAAACCCTTGCTATTCACTTTCTGCACGCATATGCGCGGAAAGTGAATAGCAGGGTTTTTTTCCGCACGAATTTGAAAAAGTACTACTTTCCAAACGTCAATGCGTGTGGAAAGTAATACTTTTGGAACGCTAGTAGGAAAAATTATTATTGTGTCATATATATAGAACAACGTATCTTCTTTATAAAAATTTTAGTAGTATACTTATTTTGTCTTTTCCAGATCTTCAAGAAAATATTATGGCGATGATGCTGTGGGATGAGTTCAGTTGAAAAGAGAAATTGAAATAAAATGCCCCTCTAACTAGAACACTCAAAAAAAAACAATTTACAGAATGGAAAACTCTGAAGAAAATATCATGCAAATTCAGATAAATATTTGTGGACATAAAAAGTACTTCTGAGTTGCCGATGTAAACTATGAAAGTAATAATGAAATAAAAAATTTATTTGATAGATTTCAATGAAGATTATGTGAATTCTTCATCAGAGTGATTATTATTTGGATGGGGTCTATACCGTTTCAGCGATCAGTTCAAAAATTAGTATGCTTCATTTTACGCTAAAGACCGTCGATTTATATGAGGTTTTCACTATTATTCATTTTAAACAGTTCGTCATTGCGGAAAGCCTTTTTTTAAAAATTTTTTCTTGAAATGGCAAAAAAAAAAGAATTCGATGGTTTTTTTCTTGAATAATAAATATATGAATGATATAACTTTTCCAACTTTTTCAACAAACCTTTATTTTTGAATGAATTTTCACATAACAATATTATACAAAAAGTCTTGTCGAAAACTGAAAATGCGTTTCTTCTAGAATGAAAAATATAGACGTAAAAACGTATTTGGAATTTTTGCATATGGTAGAAAAGAAGGTAAATCAGAGGAACGTTTAGGATTGCTTTACTCGAACTGAAAAGTGGTGAGATCTCAAAAACGCTGAGGAGACAGAAGTAGTTGATTTTTGGCAGATCACGAGGAACGTCACGTGGTATAAACCCCTTTACTAAAAAAATAAAATATCTATGCTTTATTGCATAAAATAACAGAAATGTAAATTATTGATTATTTGTATTTGTGCCTTTCACCTATTTCCAGTATTTCATTGTTTTGTTATCATCCTTATTTCTGTTATTGAAGCAGTACAGGTATAGTGATAACAAGGCCTAAACCATCAAATTAACAGAATTTCATAAATATTATCATTGCATAAAAAAATCATCTATTTCAAATCATATTGAACGAATTGAAAGGAATGATTTCATTTTATATGTAGACATATTCAATGCTTCCTTCAAAATAATTACTACTGTTCAAATTGTGTGAAACTATTTCTCCGAAAATATTCGAAGCATCTTTGTTTTCATGAAATTAGACCAAAAATTGTTTAGTATTGATCGACTTCAAGGTAGCGGATAGAATTCCTGTTTGTTTTAGTTGTTTGTGTAATCTCGTTGCTACTTTCTAATTAAATATGAATGAGTTTGTCTGGATTATGGTGTATTAACCTTAATCCAGACAAACTCATGACGCAAATTCGGAAGCCGCTTCAATAAAACATCGAGCCAATTTATTTGCGAATTACATATTCATTGTTCTCTACATAACTATTTTTCTCATTTTTCATTTTATATATTCCAAAAGCTTGATAGGTGATATTCTCGATTAAAGGAAGGGATATTGCGATCGTATGAGTTCAACTAGTACTTTTCTATACAGGGTGTCCCGTAAAGACCACGTCAAAGCGAGGCAGAATGTAGATCAAAGGATAACCCACCTGCTATGACAAAATTCCCATTATAAAAGTCTTACCGCTTTCGAGAATTTTTTTTTTTTTGAAATAATGAATTTTTGCCCCTTTCAATAGTTTTGTCCTAACGGTTGGTACAATTTTACACCTTTTTTGGTTAATTTTTTCAGTAAAATATTGCTGAAGAATGATTTCAACCATTACATTAAAAACATCCTCCGAACTATGAGAAATATTTTTATTGGAAATTCTGGTAGTGGATTATTTTGTTCATGAAGTTTAGCCCATCGTAGTGGAAAAAAAATGTACCGAGCTACTGCTGCACATTACACCAATAAATTGTATAATTTATAGTGATTTCAAAGAGGTATCACACAACTTATTTGTTATTCAAAGAAAAAAGATATAGCTGTTTTTATCCAAATTGGTACGTTTCTGACAAAATCAAGTTTGTCAATTCTTCTGTAAACTTATAATTCTGCTGCTCCGTCATAAAACCACCATTTTGTAATCACCTTTCCTATGTATGGTTGTTTTATTCGTGTTTTTGAATTTTTTAAATTTTATAACCGAATTCCTAGTTTCTAACTGTGGTCCATCACAGGTTGGTATTTTTATTGTCATTTTGTTGCCTAGATAACAACTCAGAAAAATCTTTTTATCACACAAGTCATTTGTTATTCAAAGAGAAAAGATATGGCTGTTTTTATCGAAATTGGTACGTTTCTGACAATATCAAGTTTGTCAATTTTGTTAAGAAATCTTCGATGTTGCATTACTTAGTGAACAATGGCAATTGTTTACTTGCGAAAATATTACCATATCTTTTTTCTTCGAATAACAAATTACTTGTGTGATACCTCTTTGAAATCACTATAAAATAGACAATTTATTGGTGTAATGTGCAGCAGCAGCTCGGTACATTTTTTTTCCACTACGATGGGCTAAACTTCATGAACAAAATAATCCACTACCAGAATTTCCAATAAAAATATTTCTCATACCCCCACATCAAAATGTTCGGAGGATGTTTTTAATGTAATGGTTAAAATCATTCTTCATCAATATTTTACTGAAAATATTAACCAGAAAGATGTAGAATTGTACCAACCGTAAGGGCAAAACTATTGAAAGGGGCAAAAATTCATTATTTTCAAACAAAAAAAATATCTCGAAAACGGTAAAACTTTCATAATGGGAATTTTGTCATAGCAGGTGGGTTATTCTTTGATCTACCTTCTCCCTCGGTTTGACGTGGTCTTTACGGGACACTCTGTATAAAACACCTACACAAGGCTTTCTTTTCTCCTACCTGAGGTAGAAGCTCTCCATTAAATCGCGTCGAGACAAAAAATTGTTATTCTCTGATTCAAAAACTTCTCGCAAAATCAATCCAAAAATCCAATTTGGGACAGATTGTCCTTCGGAAATTCATGCCAATGTGAAATTCCTCAGACCTCAATATTTCATATTTCTCTAGTAAATTCCTGACTGAAACTTGATGTAGGAATTCTGATTGAACTATTACCGGCGCGTAAACATTTTTTAAGATCTAGGTTCTCACCAAGTTTACACTAACAGAGTACCTACCAAATATTGCGTTTCACTGGATGAACCCATACACATTTTAGCGAGCATTTTAGCTTATTCTGAAATAGGTACGTTCAATGTTGTGAACCTGCAAGTTCAAGTATCTCTTGTTCTACTAGTTCGATATAACTTCATGAAATTGGGTAAATATCCATAAGAATTTCATTCGTTCTAAATAAACCTCGAAAGCCGGGATACAATTTACAAGACTCAAATATCTCACAAACTAGTGTTCCATTATGAACAACTTTGAGTTCACATTTTTTCTTGCAGTGCATCTCCCACCGGAGGTTTGCTATCATCACAGCAATCTGGACTTTGTTGACTGCAGTTGAAAATTACTACAATTAAACCAGTCCCTTAGATTCTTAAGCCAGGGCATATGACGCACATAGATCAATTTTAACCATCTACGCGGCAAAAATTGGATTTTAAAAACTAACGATAATCATTTAAAGAAAATTATCGTTAATTAGAAAACATTCCAGGTAATCCTAAATCACTCATTTTAACCACCCCAGGTACATCCTGAGCGTGCACAGATAGTTGGAACTTCACCATCAATTCTTCGAGATCACAGAGTTTGAAACAACAACAAATTTGAACATAAATATTTCTTTACCGGTGTCAGTTTTTGGAGTGAAAAAGATGGATTTCGATAACCCTGGTAATATTCTTCATTTCTGATATAATTTACTTAGCCTCAATGCAAAATTAGTATATTTACGTGTTGATGACTCTTTAATTGAATAAAAATATTATTACTACACAAAGATACTATATGGATTTTTTATGTTATTTTGCAGAGAAATTGTTTCACTCAACGTGGAAATGACATAAATCCAACATTTGTTTTGAATATCACAGCTTTTCATTTACGGAATCCCAATACGATTTTTTTTTCTATTCCAATGTTTTTTTATTTACATTCTACGAGATGAACTAATTAAAAAATCTTTAATCAAACATATAATACTGCATAGAAACGATATATAACGAATATAAATGATAAAAGTGAGAAAATATTTTTGGCCGCGTAGATCGTTAAAATTGACCTATGTGTGACGTCTACCAATGTTTCTTCGTCCACTGATCCTTCCCTGGACACCTTGCTCACATTGGAGTCAATTTTTCATCAATGTTCAAGTGACTCCTCTTTTATCAAACAAATACTCATTAAAATCTTACAGCATGCAACTTGACATCACGACCATGATATTTTCGTTAATAAATTATTTTATTCAAATAATGACATCATCGCAGTGGAAACGGCGTTAAGCCCCGGTGCACACATCCGACATTTGCAGTTGCGACAACGTTGCGGTGTCGTACGCTAGTGTGCATGCTCCCATTTGATTCTTTGTACCACAGCCCGCATGATGGCAGTTACGACGTCGCAACGGCACGGCGGGTAGTGTGCATGCTCCCATTTGATTCTTTGTACCACAGGCCGCAAGTACGACACAGCAACGGTGTCGGAACTGCAAATGTCGGATGTGTGCATCGGGGCTAAACGTTCATAAAGATTTTTTGGGGTGCTAGTGTTCACTTCAACTGTGGTATACTACTTTCCAAATTTTATTGCAATCCCTAATAGGTAATCGAGTTGGTATTACATTCAACTGTACCATTAATAGGGTTTATTAAACAACTTAACATTTCATTTCTTGCAATGAAATCTGAAGTATAACGAAATATTTAATAAAAGTCAGAAAAGGATTTCCTTTATATTCAGAATTGAATAAATTATCACCTTCCATATCATACTGCTTGAAAATATTAACTTCTGCAATATCGAGGAAAACAACATTTCTGTGAAAAATAATGAAATGGTTATTAAAGTTCACCATCTTCGTTGTTTGAAAGAATACTTTTTTGTGTGCATAAAGAAAGCTTTTAAGGCAGAGCAAAATAGAAATTATACATTTCCGTCGGGACTGAAACAGTGAAATGGCAAAACGGACGTTTCAGGCGCCCCCCTCTGAGGAGCGGCTTCACGGTCAAGTTATGCTGCCGTATTTCCATGTTTTATCCGGAATTCTCAAAAACGACGCATGTGTATCTTTCAAGATGAAGGAAGGGATAGTGAAGTATTTTTTTTCTCAGTCACATATTTTCCAACGATAGTTTTTCGCCACTGAACATTTAGGTCGTGGGTTTATTTATCTTCCAAATTTTTTTTTCTGCCAATGATTTCTACTAAATGGGCGCCACTTCGTTTATCCAGAATATATTATGAATGATTCGACTGTTTGCATATCAAGATACAAGCAGTGTTACTTCTTATTCAGGTGACAATGAATAAAATAACATGATTTCCTTATGAGAATTTATAATAATGAAATGAAGTTTAAAAGAAAGGGTTAGTAATCCTATGATAATTCTTCAACAATGCGATGGAGATGGAGAGAATGTCTTTGTTTTTTGAAGATAGCTCGATCACTGAACGAAAAGTGTACGTAAATATAATGAAAAAATACGTTTAGGCAATGAATTTATTTATCGAAATGAAGCCGGTGAACGCGTTAATTGGGCCACTGAATTATCATACATTGGGAAAATGTACCGAATGTAAGTGAATATTAATACTATATTCTTTATGTATATAAGATAATTATAACTTGTCTTATTGCAGCGAATTGAGCAGGTAAAAAGTATGTAGTTCACGACCAAATTTTGAAACTTTCCTTTTAATTCAATACAGTTCCAGTGCGAATATATCACATGAACGAAATGAAAGCCAAATTTGCTGCAGGTACCACATTCTACTTTCAAAATCAAAACAAAACGATGAGTCATCCGTGGTGCGCTTTGGTCGCACTTTCACTCTTGTATTCGATAGCAAAGGCTCCTTCCTGGTATTCTTAATTCAAAAATATAAAATTATAGAACTCTTTCATTGACAAAGCATTTGAAGGTTTGTTTGAATCACATATTTCATTTCTATAATGAAACCACTAAAAATAATGCTGGGACTAGAGGTGAAGAACAGGAACAGGTAAAATAGAAGGCAGTTCCCGAAGAGGCAGAGTAATTGCAGGGCCGTTGCTAATGGGTAGGCAGGGTAGCCGGTCGCCTATGCGGCAAAATTCAAGGGCGGCATTTCAAGCTTGATCAAAAATTACATGTGTAGAAATTAAAATGAGATTTCATTCAAACAGCAACAACAGGAAGAAATACCGACAAATTTATTCACATCAAAAACCATCAAAGACCGTATCATACATTATACTCATAAATATCCAGATGTGGCGTGATCCCCTCATAGTGCTGTTTACGAGTTATTGACGCTATAAAAAACACATGCACTCTTCAGGATTGTCGGCGTTCGCTTTACGTTGCCGAATTTTATTGCCACTTGGGGTTCTGGATTATTTTTTTTTCAATTCTCTAATCAGAATGTTGATTCCTCAGAAAGGAATGCAAAATATAAGAAATTTCATTTCATCATTTTCAACTGATCCTTCATAACAAATACATACAAGAGGGTTTATTATTTCATACGACATTCCATTATTTTATAATATTCTTCATTTTTTATATCAAATTATGTAGTGTTGGGCGTGAACACATTCGAATTAAATAATGATTCTCAAAGTAAAAAATCAATTTTCAATCTTTTTCTAAAATGGAAACTGAGCTAGGAACCTGAAACTTCAGGGCCCCTCTAGAAGGGCCGTAAAAATGGGGGGCGGCACTATCTACTTTTTCTTTAATTCTGGATTACTGGAAGAACGAATTAAATATTTTTTTTGATTCGAACGAATTCCACTAATGATTTTTTTCATCAAATTCACTAATCTCAAATATCTTTGCATCGTGAATATCCGTAACATCTATTCGAATTTAAAATAATTGTTTATTCGCATCATCCGGCTGTTCAATTCAATCATATCAAGGAAAAAAAAAACGAAATGTTCGAGCGTTAGTTATGTAGTCAAAATTCAGCAGAAGGATGTGAAACCTGAATTCAATTCATATATTTTATCATTTATTGATTAGAATTCATTTGAGCAGGTTCATTGTTTATTGCATTCCACTTATCCTAAATCATCTATTGGATTAAAATTGAATCCATAAGAAATAATTATACTAAAAATTTTTTCTTACTGAAATACTTTTCATGAAAAAGTGTGGATTTTTTCACACTTCCAAACTGAATCTTTGAAAACAAATTCACCAAACCAACATCGACCCCAAACCCTCGCCCCCCTCTTTTGCTTAGTACTAAATCCCAAACCTGAAAGGGTTCCGATTTGTAATGGGTGTTTTTTCTCGAGGTATATAACTTTAAGTTGGCATTACTGTTCAAGATGGCGACCGATACAACAGCTGTCAAATTATTTATTCTCAGTTTGGTTCGGCAATTCATAATGAATAGGCTCACGCCTGAACAACGCTTGCAAATAGTGCAATTTCATTTCGAAAATAATGGTTCTGTGCGGAATACGTATCGCGCACTACGTCCATTTTATCGTCGACAAAATCGTCCATCAGAGCAGTTAATTCGATCAACCATGGAACGTTTTCGCACCACGTTTACTCTTATTGATAACTCGCATCCCCAGAGACAACGTACGGTGCGTACAGAAGAAGCTATTTCTGCTGTAGAGCGTAGCATTGACCATTTAGGAAGACCCGAATGAGTCTATCCGCCATCGAGCACAGGAATGGGATCTGTGTCCATCCACTTTATGGTAGATTTTGCGGAAGGATCTTGGTTTGCGTGCTTACAAAATCGAACTCGTGCAAGAATTGGAGCCAAACGATCATCAAGTAAGGCGTAGATTCGTCGAATGGGCCCAAAATGAGATTGCCGTTGTTCCCGATTTTCATAAGCGAATTTTGTTTAGCGATGAAGCGCACTTCTGGTTGAATGGCTACGTCAACAAACAAAACTGCCGCATTTGGAGTGAAACTAATCCTCAAGTGTATGTCGAAACACTGTTACATTCAGAAAAACTGACTGTTTGGTGCGCTTTATGGGCGGTGGAATCTTTTGTCCGTACTTCTTCAAAAACGATGATGGCCAGAATGTTACAGTCAATGGTGATCGGTATAGAGCCATGATTACTAATTTTTTCATTCCTGAATTGAACAACCATGATGTCCAGGAGCTGTGGTTCCAACAAGACATCGCAACATGTCACACAGTTCGTGCCACAATCGATTCATTGAAAGACACATTTGGTGACCGCCTAATTTCACGTTTTGGGCCTGTGAATTGGCCTCCAAGATCTTGTGATTTAACACCGCTAGACTACTATGATAGGATAAATAAAATTCATGTCAATCGAATAATCCTTGTTTTATTGCAATTTAAAGTTCTATAGCTCTAAAAAAAACACCCTTCATTTTATTTTTGCCGGGGAGGTAGAAACACTTGAGCAGGCGCTGGACCCCGATTATCCAATATTAATTTTTTGCATTCTGCAGACTAGGCTTATGTTAGGGCGGTAAAATGGGTCTCTGCCTAGGGCGGCAGTTCGTCTAGCAACGGCCCTGAGTAATTGGAGTATGAATGTATCGCAATAGTTTAGCAGCCGTGTCGATTCCATCACAAATGTCAGCCAGATGCATGTCAAGCTATTAAATATTTCCGCAATATTCTAATGTTCATGAAAAATAGAAAGAAATAATGAATACATGAATCGTTCCTGATAATAATTTCAAACATTAAATTCACTAATTTAAAATGTACAACGTAGATGAAGTATTTTTTCAATAGCTGGAAAACTGAATGCAGAAATTGTTGAAACTGATGATTTCATGTGGAAATACTTGCGTTCTCCACATTCTAATATTTCTCTTTCCAGAAGATGTCATATCTGTAATTTGAGAAAAATAAGTTTGATAACAAAGTTTAAACCAAAATACTCGAAATAATTTTTTCATTATCGATTCGGTTGTTCTTAGACCAGTTTAGAATTTTCTGTAAATCAGCGTGTATCTTAGCCAATGCATTTAAATAGTCAGCTGGCTCGAAAGCTAGAATTTGAGTATCTACGGCAAAGCAATGTAATTGGGAGTACCTCACAGTATTGAAAATGTCTGCTGTATACATTAAGAATAAAAGAGGTCCCAGTATTGAGCCCTGTCGAACCCCCGCTCTTATATCATACCGGTCAGAGAGCTTCATCATCCAGCTTCAATATCTAGTGTTGTGATCAGACAAACATTAAATAAAAAAAAACAATATGTCCGTTAATTTTTTCTCAATTGTGCCCAAGCTAGCCGGACGCGAAAATTATTAAGAATGGGTTCGCCATTGAACATGTGCTTGTGCTTGAATGACTAAGCAAATATAACTGGCAGTAAATCGGACTCCACTTTATTGGCGAAAACCAAGGCAAAAATAATATTAACGGATGAACCCTCAATCTACATCCACGAGCGAGAAGCGGCAACTTTACAAGAAGTATATGGATGTGGATGAAACTAAAGAAAATATACGACGATAGCGGTTTTTCCAGGAAGATTGGACTTTTGAGGACCTTAATATCAGCCAGATTAGAAAAACATGATTCTATGGAGAATTACATAAATCAGGTCGTCGAAGCATCACAGAAGCTGAGGAGAACGGGTTTCAACGTTTCATCAATGACGAATGGGTCGGATCACTTTTTTTGGCAGGATTGGCTTAAAAATATTCACCGTTAATCATGGCTGTGGAACGTACCGGTATGTCAATAACAACAGATGCCATTAAATCTAAATTGCTCGATATGCAAAGAGAAGGTGATAGTCAGGGACGTAGAGAAGCGTTTTCTGCAAAGAACGCAGTAAGAAGAAAACAGTTCCCTAAGAAGTCGCTAGATGGCGGCAGGAAAAACGATAATAGGTTATAT
Organism: Harmonia axyridis; assembly: GCF_914767665.1. Taxonomy (NCBI): domain Eukaryota; kingdom Metazoa; phylum Arthropoda; class Insecta; order Coleoptera; family Coccinellidae; genus Harmonia; species Harmonia axyridis. The sequence goes on along the minus strand of NC_059505.1, from coordinate 24,431,059 downwards.
TCCAATGAAAAAGTATACATTCGATATAGAAGCAATGTTACATGTTACAAGTGTAAAGAAAAAGGATATTTCATGTCGCAGTGCACAAACCAAAAAGCAACCTATGCTTTGTGTGCCGTGTTTCAAAATGACTCATTTAGCAAAACAGACTGGTACATGGACAGTGAGGCAAGCTTTCACCTAACATCTAACAATAACCTACTTGTTAACAGAAGGAAGCCTAGTAGAAGGAAAATCTGTGAATGAGCTGCTATAAAATGTGCACTTTGTTCCAGGACTAACTACTAATCTAGTATCTGTTAGCCAGCTAAGCAAAAACAGACACAAAGTAAATTTTCATGCCACAGGAAGTGAAATTTATAATAAAAATAACATTGTACATTGTACAATAAATAAATAATAAATAATCATCTTTATTCCCTATCATCTTCACATATCTAAAAAAATGAAATGGAATAGTGTCAAAACAACAAAATTATATTCTGTTCACAAATTAGAAATATATCCATCCAAAGAGTATGGCTCCAAGTCAAGGAGATATCTGAATAAGCTCTTCTTAAATATAGTTATATTTGACATTGCTTTCATTTTCTTTGGAAGAGAATTATATAATTTCAAACATCTATATTCTGCCTGCTTCTGAGATGTTGTTAGGTTATGTTTGGGATAGATAAAATCTTCATTTCTGGTCGTAGAAAGTTCTATTGTTTTTATGCTTCTCAAATAGCATCTCATTGTTTCTGATGAAAAGGACACATTCTTGTATATAGAGTGCATATATTGTCAGTATTCCAGATTTCTTGAAAACACCTCTGCAAGAGTCATTATATTTCATGTTATTGAGTATTCTTATTGCCTTCTTCTGTAGAATAAATAGTTGTTTTATATTCCCGGACCCATAAAAAACAATACCGAACCTCAGTTTTGCATCTATCATCGCATAGTAGACCATCTTCAGGTAATTACTGGAGAGATACCTGGCCACAACTCTGAAACCATAAACAGATATCATTATTTTCTCATGAACATAATTGATGTGTTCCTTCCAATTGAGATTCTTATCTATATGTATGCCCAAAAATTTGGTTGATTCTAAGCAGTTGTATTTTGCTTGGCTCAGGGATATTGTATTATTTTCTTCAATTCCTGAATTGGTTGGTGAAAAAAGTATGAACTTGGTTTTTTCTTCATTGAGAAGTAGATTGTTGTTCTTGAACCATTCATTTGTCTTATTTAATGTAATTTCACATAACTTTTCCAGCAGTGTGTAATGGCTTTCAGTCAGAAGTAGATTTGTATCATCTGCGTAATTAACTACAGTAACTGATTGTTCTCTCATCTCAGCATCTAGTCTGAAATCATTCAGATATATAATAAACAATAACGGTCCCGCGATACTTCCTTGGGGTATTCCTAGTATCAGTTCTTCCATATTCGATGTGATGATTTTTCCATTTATTTCGATTTCAACCATTTGTTTCCTGAGTGATAAATATGACTTGACCCAATCTAGCGCCGGTCCTCGGATTCCATAATTCTCCAATTTGTTGAAAAGTTTTTTACTATCCAAACAGTCATATGCCTTCGTTAAATCGAGAAATACTCCCATTGCAAACTCTTTGTTCTCAAAAGCTGCCACTAGTTTATTTATGAATTGGTAAATTGCTGTTTTTATAGATTTTCCCTTCAAATAACCATGCTGATTTTCTCTGAATATTTTATTTTCTATCAAATATTCCATTAATTGTTGGCAGTAGACCATTTCCATCACTTTGGAAAAACTGGGTAGTATGCTTATAGGTCTGTAGTTGTTATAGTCATCTACATCACCTTTTTTATGGATTGGCTTCACAATTGCTATCTTCAGTTTGTCTGGAAAAATGCCATGTCTCAATGAGTTGTTCATGATGTGAGTTATATGTCCAGATACTTCTTCAGCTGTTTGTTTGATAATGTGGTTAGAGATCTCATCAAATCCACTTGAATATTTGTTTTTCAATGATCCTATAATCTTTTTTGTTTCCATTTCGGTAATTCTTCTCAAACGCATAGATTTGTTAATTTCTTGGAAATTGTCAAAAATTTTTCTGTCTTGAAAGCTCCTCGTCAATGTCGTTCCTGCTCTTATGAAGAAGTTGTTCATTTCATTTGCTGTTTGAAAAGGATCTCCAATTAATTCAGTTTTCTTTTTATTTGTATTCTTCAAAGAATTTACTACAGCCCATACCGTCTTACTCTTGTTATCTGATCTTTCTATCAAAGTTCCATATTTTTTCTTTATCTGTTTCAATAATAGTTGGTCATATTCAATTTTTGTATCACGATATTCTCCTTTGAATCTCCCATCATAAGTACTCAGTACAAGTAATATATCCAGTCTGTTTTTTATCTCTTTAATCTCAGGATCAGAACTGACCATTTTTCTTCTCTTATTCTTTGATATTTTTCTCAATGTAAAAGCTCTGTTAAAAAGTTGCAAATATATGCTATGGAACATATTGAATTGGTCATTTACATCCTTTTCAGTTATTTCATAAAGAGCTGTCCAATTTTGGTCTCGTAACAATTGTTTGAAATGTTGAATATTTTGTTGTGAGTATATTCGCTTATATGTCTCATTTGATTGTTGATTTCCCATTTTGAAAATAATTTTCTGTGCTGTGTGATCAGAAATATGTGTTTGTATAACTCTGGTTTCATAGGATTCCTCAATATTTGTAAAAATGTTGTCAATACAGGTTGCTGTTATGGCTGTTATTCTTGTGGGTTGATATATTGTTTGCTGTATGTTGTAAGTTTTCAACATGCCCAATATTTCACATTTTCTGCTTGTGTCATCCATAAAATTAATATTGAAATCTCCAATCAGGGATATTTTTACATTTTCATTGAATAATTTTATTAATATTGGTTCTAATGCTCCAGTCAATATGTCGACATTCCCATCATTATATATGGCCATACAAACATGCTTGCTTCCATTCAGGCTATACTCTATTCCTACACACTCAAATTTTCCCTTTCTTGATATCTTCTTGATGTATTTTCTTTCTTTGACTTGCATTCCAGTTTTTGTATATATTGCTACTCCCCCATGTTCCTTCTCATTTCTACAAAAGAAAGTAATAAGTGCAAAATTATTGATAGCATAGAATTTTAGTTGGTTTTCTGTTTTCCAATGTTCTGTTATGCACAGGATTTTAACATCTTCATTTTCATTCAGTATTTCCTCTAGGCGATCCTTAGCATTTCCCAAAGAGCACACATTCTGATGTAGTATACTGAATTGTTGTTCACTGTTTTTGCTCATGACTTCTTTTTTTGTATATATATCTTTGATAGATTGTGGCTTCAAGCTTTGTTTTTCTCTAAAAAATGTTCTCCCCTACGGAAATCAAATCTTGCAAAATTTATTCCCTTTGGCCAGAATTCATTGTTATATATTTCATCTTTTATTTTCAGTGGAACTCCTACAAGAACACATTTATAGTTCAAATTTTCTTGGTTTCTGGTGTTTATTTTTGTCACAGATACTTCATTCTCTTCTAACTTCCCTTTGTTCATTATGTACTTCTTCCTCTACACTCTCTTTTACTTGAGAGATAAATAGCCATAATTTCTTATCTGCTTTGTCAGATTTCACTGATTTGAATTTTGTTTCTCCTGTAAGTGTTGTTCCAGTTCCGACATTAATTCTTGTTTTCTTCCGTCTTCTTGCTCTGACTTTAATGAAATCGTCCGACGGTGAATTGGGAGCAGGTCTTATCAGTTTGTCTGTGGGTGTCATTTCATGTGTTTCCGTTACTATTTTCGGAATTTTGTGTTTATTTATGTTTTCGGATTTAGAGTGAATTCCTAGGTTAGAATGGTACCTGACATGCGTGGTCACAGACAGTAAATTATCATTGACACTGGTTTCTGTTTTCTCTGCTGGAATTGCACTTTGTGTAGCCATCTGTTGTCTGGTAGATGATCTTGTTATTTTGCTACGCTGGTAGGGTTCTATGTTCAAACCTCTGGTAGGGATCTTCTCAATTACGTCAACTGAATTAATCGAATGGTTTTTTGTATTGTTTACCTTTGTTTCAAGGATATCATTTTTTTCCATCTTTCGTATTCTGTCTAATAAAAGGCTATTGTTTAGTTTGAGAATTTCATTTTTATCTCTCGTTTCCATAAGTAATTCCTGTAGATATCGGATTTCCATCCTAAAGATATTTGTTTTGGCATCCTCGCTTTGCTTTAATTCTCTTTGTTCGTTTGTTCCAGCGCAACAAACAATCTTATTTCCATCAATAACTTTTAGGTTTGGTAACTTTTTGGCACAGGCTTGATGGAAAACTGAAAAGCACTGCACACAGACTTTCATTCTACTTATTTTCGAAGCACAACACTTAAAGTAATTTGTTTCCCGATCATTTTTATCGGATACATCCGATACTGCATCCTCATCGTCCGCCATTTTAATAAAAAAATATACAATAACATTGTAGGGATAGCCGACTTGAAGAAAAATGTTTATGAGCTGAGATTAAACAGCGAAAGTTCGACAACATTGTTGGCTACAGCGATGAATCGCAGACAGGAGCAGATCCTTGGAACGTTAATATTCACTTTGGACAGCAGATATGAACAGTCGAGAGTACCGGTCAGCAACTTTCGAGCAAATTTTGCACACTGATGTTCGTGTCTTTCAGTCAATGATGATACTCTCATATCTCTCATGAAGGAGGAAAGACTAGCTCCACGGTCAGGGTATACACAAGCTTGTCGGAAAGCAGCGTAACCTCCTGCAAGTACGATCCAATCAACCTCACGTAAGCAGAACAAAAACCGAATGAAGACAGTTTTCTGAGAAGTACTCCAAAGTCCACTGAATCAAACGCTCTTGAAAAGTCAGTATCACATCTACTTGACCACCATCATCTACAGTCTCTTGTTATATACTGCGATAAGGTAGCCAGATTTGTGATAGTCGACCTACCTCGCACAAAACCATGATGACCCTCAGCCAGGTGGGACTGTACACCCTGACGCCTACTTCTATACAATGCCTCCTCATATACCTTCGCGAAATGAGGATAGATATCGGCCTATAGTTTTTGATCTCGCACTTGTCATTCTTCAAAGACTGGGACTACTCGAGCTCTTTTCCACAAGTTTAGAAATGTTGATCATCTGAACACGTAACTACACTTAAATAATCCATTAACTGTTGAAGATGCGTTGTCTAGGCCTGATGGAACTTTTTGGAGAAGTGCCATCGAAGCAGTTCTTAGAAGAAAACCAAGCATGGGAATTAGTCGATCCAGAGGAAGACACCAATGTTGTTGACTCCAGATGGGTGTTCAAGAAGAAGACCAGTTCTAATGGAGAAGTGAAATATCGGGCTAGGTTAGTTCCCAAGGCGTTCAGCCAAAAATATGGAATTGATTATAACAAGTAAAGAAGATTATAACGAGACGTTCTCTCCTAGTGAAGGTATGAAGGTAGTAGTGAGGTATTTGACTCTCAGATTTTTGTTTTCATTAACTGTCAACTTAAATTTAGAGATAAGGCATAGATATAAGGCATTTCGACATAAAAACCGCTTTTCTGAATGGTCATTTTAATATAATTGATTATAGCAAGACAAGAAGAAGAAGATTATAACGAGACGTTCTCTCCTGTAATGAGGTATTTGATTATCAGATTTTTGTTTTTATTAACTTTCAACTTGAATGTAGAAATAGGGCATTTGGACATAAAAACCACTTTTCTGAATGGTCATTTATCAGAAAAAGTTCTCATGAAAATACCTGAAGGATTTATATGTTAGAAGACAGATAAATATAAAGTTTTGAAATTTGATAAGGCTATTTATGGTCTCAAACAATCCGATACATGCTGGATTGATAAAATCAACTCAATATTATCAGAATTAGGATTCGCTAAATCTGAGTATGAACCCTAATCTTTTGTCAAAAAGGTTGAACATAGCTTCATATTTATTATTTTATATATGGATGATTTTTTTCAATTTTTCAAATAATGTTATGGAAAGTAAGAAATTGAAAAATGAACTCATCTATATATTCAAGGTTAAATGTCAAGATGTGAATGTCGATTATGATAAGGAACATGGTATTTTAACTTTAAGGGTGTTCAATACCTTGTTCATACCACTGCTATTTCAGTGCTAATTTCAGTTCATTCCAATTCCAAAGTACAGGTCGGATTCATTTCAATTTTTGAGTGAACAATGACGTGATGGTGAACTTGAAGATCTCGTCTCGATTTTCAAAAAAAAAAAGATAGTATTCCGAAAATTGAACTTTGAAATTAAACACTTTCTTTAAATGACTATTCAGCTTTAGAGAGACTTCTCATTTCAAGTAACTCATCCACAAATGTTCAGTGATATTACGAGTTTTGAATTGGTGCAAGCATTTTTTTAAAATTGCTTGATTTGCTCTAATTGTAGATGTTTTTCAAATAGAATCATGCTTTTTGGAACGCCTCCCAAAGGTTTACGCCTTTTTGCAACATGAACGCCAATAGAATCTTGGACTGTATTTTATGGCTCGAGATGAATGACACTCTTATGATTTACGAGGGTAGGGTTTCTCTGATTGGCTGAAATTGTGTACATTACTAGTTTAAGACAATATTGCACTGAAGAATAGGGATAGGTAGAAAACTTGTTATGAAACCATTGTTAGAATTACAAACGATACTGTTCCTAAAATATATATGCTAGCTGATTTTATTCGTAATGATGTCTGGAGAAGTACATTTTGAGCGCTTAGTATCATAAAGAAAATTTCAAAAGTCATAAAGAAATTAAGATGAAAAAAAGGTATCTGGATTTTTGCCGAAATATGGAAAATTATCAATATTTGAGAAATCTGAAAAAAAATTCTCAAAAAAAAAAAAAATTCTTTTGAAAAACTCCCTATTCCCGAAACTCTATCTACAATATTTGTCATTTAATTTAACCCTAAAAATAGGCAATTCTTGATTAAGAAAATTTTCTCGTACTTCCTTGATTAATATTAATTTGAAAAAATTTACAGTAAACATTTTTCGCTTCGTGAAGCCATTCTTGTAAACATACCTCCTTGAAAATTTCATGTCATAAAAGTTTAAGAAATTGCAAAATTTTTTTATAAATAATTTTTTTCGTTAACAAAAAATGAAAAAATTATGTAATGCAATGTAAAGTGATGTGCGTTTTTTCTTTTCCATCATCATATACCGTTTCTCCATCAGCGAATGACATCTTTTAATCCAAAAAAAATCCGCCATTTGTGTAATTGAATTTCAATAATATGAAATTCTAACAGTATTGAAATATTCCATTTTTTTCTCGAGTTAATAGATGCCTTCGTTGATGAAGGAAGGATCATAACATATTGAATTGAAAAAAATTTATTTTAATTTATCACTACAAAATAAATGAAGCTTCGTTTCATAGAAATCGGATGAAAATAATTATTGTCAAATAAAAATACTTTCAATAGTTATTTATTTTACTATAGGTAGCAAAGTAGTAGATAGATTGCCGCGGCTGATAGTTCAAAGCCGAGTCATATTATAAAAAATACTAATACAGTACAACTTCGATAGTTCGGATAGTCGCTAGCCCGGACACTCCAGTATTCCGGACACTGCTGGGATTCGGGCATTTTGAAATTTTTGCCTCTGAAATCCGGGCGCGAAAATATTCATTATGCAAAAAAATAGCATTTTCCTGTCTATACATGTAAAAAACGGTAACATGTCGGTTGGAAACAGCGTGGCGGCAGCATCTTTCATTCTGCACTTTGTTTTTGAGCGTGCCGGACGCAATGGTTGCAGTCAAACGATCACATAAGACACTTACACTCACACTCACAGAAAAGTCTAGCTATCAGGTGGACAAAGGAGAATAACCTTCCCCTTGAACATTTATAGCTTTTGAAAAGGCTTAAAGACAACGCAATTGATATAGATGCATCCAAAAAGGTCCAAACTAAAATTGATATGTATTTTTCAAGAAAGTAGAAGATATTTCATTTTGCATACATACATAATATGTATGTATACAATATTATAAATACCTACATGTACATATTTACATAACGTGTTACATGTACTTGAGTGTTTTGTTCAGTTTTGTTTTATTTTATGAGAAAATAATATTTTTTATTGTGACTTGATTAATAAGCCTTATTTTGATAATTTATAAGTTGCTTCATTTCATAAATTAAAATCACTCCAGTAATCCGGACACCTCCATAATCCGGGCAGGTACCGGAACGAAATCTGCCCGGACTACTGAAGTTATACTGTACATGGCTGAGCGTAGCGTGGCTGGGAATTCAGCTAAGGTAGTCAATCACTACTTTGTCGCCTAGTAAAACAAATTATTGTGTGAATTTTATTTGGCAATAACCCTTTTCATCCGATTTCGATGAAACAAAGCTTGAATATTGAACTTAGATGAGCTGAATATATCTGTAAAAACCCAAAGTGACACCCGATAGACAGAACAAAATACAACTTTTCATTCCTATTCTGTTACTCTTTTCTTATTGCCCTCACTAATTTTTTTTCACGACTTATAATACGTGTCAAATGTCAAATAATCATTTGAATAATCATTCTGAATTTCAGGATAATATCAAAAATTCTCATCTAGATAAAGAGACCGACAACAATAACCTAATAAATCGCATATCTTATATTCCTATACACAGTGTTGTGGCCTCCAAAGGCGCATAAAATGAGAACTCAAAAGCTTTTCGAATTTTACATTCTAGAAATCTCAATATCCAAATTTTTCTGATTTTCTCTGTGAAATCATACAACCAGAGATGATCATATATTTTTTCTCAATTCGAATAAATTGCTATTTCTATTATCCATACTCAAAATAAGTCCATGACAGTGGTTCATTGTCATTTCTAACTTCACAATATTTTCAGCGATTTTCTTATTTAGTATTATATACCTAAACAGTGGCGTACCCAGACATAAGCCTTGGAGGGGGGATAAAGGAAAAAAAATCAAATTTTCCTTCTTTTGAAGAAGTTTTCCAAAGAATTTTGCTTACTCATAATAAGATTGTGATATATAAGGTTGTTACATATAATGGATATTCCTTCTGGGGGTATATATCCCCCTTATCCCCCCCTAGGATACGCCACTGTATCTAAACTGAACTGAATTTCTAAAGTTTACAGAAACACAAATTTACTCTTTGCTGGGCTTCATCGAGAGTTGAGATTTTATTAGGGGCAATAAATACCAAACAGGCGGTTCATCAAGTTGAATGGGTGTGTCAGGTACAAATCTACCAAAAATTTTCGGGTAGCTCCATCTAGCGGAATTGCAGTTTCAGCGCAAAGTAGTCTACAACCTTAAGGCAGGAAATTTATATTGACCAAATTTTGAAAGAATTTAACATGTCAGATTGCAAAATTGTGAGTTCACCTATGGAATGCGATGCTTGGTATTACTATCAACAATAACCCTTCTTAGGAAGATCACGTGAGATCAATTGCCAAAAGTGCATCCCAAAAACTTGGTTTTCTGTTTCGTGCTAGGAGCTATTTCACTTCCAGTCAGCTACTTATGATTTATAAGGCACAGATCCGACCTGTCCTGGAATACTGTTCCCATGTTTGGAGTGCAGCACCTAAGCATATTCTGAAACTGCTGGATTCTGTCCAAAAAAGGGCAATTCGTCTCGTCGGTGATGCCTCGCTTACAAACTCGCTCACCACTTTGGAACACCGTAGAAAAGTTAGCGATCTGTCTCTATTTTATAGATATTTTCATGGGCGATGCTCTTCTCAAATATCAACAGTCGTTCCTCCTTTGGCAGTCTCTTCGAGGTTAACCCGTCAAGTTCAGTCTTCACACCCCTTTGTGGTCGCGTTGGAGACCTGCAGAAGATCTCTTTTCAAAGAATCGTTCATCCAACGAAAAGCAAGGCTCTGGAATACATTGCCTAGGGAGGTATTCCCCGAGGCATATAACCTTCATAAATTCAAAAAGAACACCAATTCCTACCTTCTTTCCCTTGGTTCTCACGATGTTCTCTGAATATTACAGGATATCTCCTTTCGTGGGAACCCTTATTAAAATTTGATTGGAAGCCAGACATTGCATTTATTGTGAGCTTTCTAAGCCAATTTAATAAATCGTATGATCAATAACATTGGAAGCATGATAAACGCATATTAAAATATTTGAAGAACCAAGCACCATCGCTTACTTTTTTCGAAGGAAAACTTGTAGGCTTTGTAGATGCCGATTGGGGAAACAGTTCAATAGACAGAAAATCATATAAAGGGTATGCTTTCGAATTTTGTATTCCCTGGTCTCCTGGCAAAGGTGTAAGCAAAAACAGTTGTGCTTTCAAGTACTGAAGTGGTGAAGGAAGCTATATATTTAAAAGGTTTATTGTGCGAGCTGATGGAATTAGCTCTTTGTGTAAATATGTTTAGTGATAATCAAGGTGCAATTAAGTTATCTGCTAATGATAATAATTTTCATAAGCATATTGATATTAGGCATCATTTTATTAGAGAAGTTGTTGCCGAGATCCAAATTATTCTGAAACATATACCGACACATGAAATGCCAGCTGATATCCTAACAAAAATTTTGCAACCTGTGAAATATAATATTTTCTGTAAAATGTAAGGTATTCATTTTACTTAAGTAGTTTTTTTTGTTTTATTTCTGGAACTGTGTAAGTGGAGGTGTTGAAATATATCTCCAGTACATAAATATATTATCTATGTGCAATGCATTTTTTTTTTATATCTGTGGATTCTATGCCCTCTTGGTGATCTTGAATCGCTCTCTCGAATTCTGTTTTCTGAACCGTCTTAGAGTAAGTTTATAATTTGTTGTTTAGTTGTCAGTGTATTCACATCAAATTTATTTTCTCTATATTAATAAAGACTCTGTAAACAGAACAAGGAACGTGTTTACTACCAATTAATCCTAAATATAATCTATCAAAGCAATTGAGATTTGAATTCATTTTAATTTTCCTCTAGCTTTCATGACTATAAAATTTAGATTGTGAAAATCCATAACAATATTGTATATTTATAAGCTGAGTCATGGAATTTTTCTATATTCTCAGAGCGTTCTTTGCCTTCATTATCATCCGCTGTTATGGTGATGTTGATTATCCTTATCTACTTTATTAGTTTTTCAAAGATGACGATATCAAGCTGATTGAAGATAGGAAAATCCTCTTCATTATGTATACATATATTCAAAATTTATTGAAATTCTTTTTTGTCGAATAAGGATGATCTGTTTTGGTACAGAGAATAGTGGGAAACAACAGTAACACTGTAAAATTAATAAAATTCAAGAAAAAATGGAATACACCTTAAAAGTATATTATGAAATTGCATGCATCGAATCCAATTAATTCAAAGTTTAATTCGTTATTAATAAATCTAGCGTCAAGAGAGCATTTTTGAAGTTTTGATGATCACGAATTACTAGCTGAAGGGTCGAGTAAGTGCGTTCTACTTGAAAAATAAAAAAAATTAAATAAATCAAATTGCTACGTTTCAACCAAAATTTCTGATCAATATGTCGATTCGTTCTCCAATAATAACTTAATTTTGTAAATTTGGAAAAAGTGAATACGTTATATAAATTTCTATACAAAGAAGTTTTACGCACATGAAATAGTTTATGAGAATTAGAAATCTGAACTACCTAGAACTTTTTTTTTTTTACTTTACATATAGGTATTCTTTAATGTTCAGACATTCACCTTCGTCCTCTGATACAATATGCGTTGAAAGAAAGCGTTTCTATACCTTTGCATCGGCCTTCAATAAAGTGTAGCTGGAGGAATTCCCATTCACAAAGATATTCAAAATACTTCAGATAATATCACCTTGAGATTGAATAGTCAATTGATACAGACAGATTCTTGTTAAATGTGTGCTTGTTGAATGCAAGGATTGTGATCAAAAGGTTAAAAAGGTGAGTAGCTGATTTTTTTTTCAATTTGTGTTCATTTTCCCTACGCAGCTTTAATTTTATATATAATTATTTTGTTCCTCTTTTGAATCACTTTTTTTAAAAAACTCAAGAATCTTCTGAAGCAAGTTTATCGTTCAAAAGTCTAATTAACAATGAATCTAACATTCCTATCTCTAAGCGAACTCTCCTGGGAGAATAAAGGCTGACGTTAAGCTATCACATATTACTTCTTAAGAAAGTCTTCCGTTACTATTGCGTAATAATATGTATCGTTATTACTTGCTCCTCCTTAGGAATTCGGCATTATGATATAGCTGTAGAATGAATTCATGTGTACAATATTCATAGAATTAAGGAAAAAAAGAAATTGCCGATTAATCATATTATATCTCACTAAATTCTAAGAGTGTTTAATGACAATTCGAAGAATTCGAAAATGACTTCAGTGAAATTATATAGGTAGATTTTAATGAAACTGAATGGAATTATATAAGGGAATGACAACATTTTCAAATTGGCGAAAAAAATTCAATCATCGTCATGAAAATGCATTGAAAATATTCCAAAAACCTTTTTGAACTGTGATCGGAAGGATCATTCTTCATAATGTCTGTTATTTTTTTAATAGAGCTGAAAATTATTTGAAACGATAGAGATCTGGACACTCATGACAAATGCTTCCTCAAATTCGATAAAGTCTTTTCGTGCGACATCATACATGATAACTCTAGAACGAAAAGACCTAGAAAATTGAAATAATCTTTATGGGGTGCCCTGCAATAGTGATGCAGTGGTTCATATCTTCAGTTGAGAAATAAATAGAAATCTGAGAAAAAAAATTGAATTCTGATATAGTTACCTTAAATTAATAAGATATGATTGATTACTTGGCACGAAACAACATTCGTTCAACTTTGATAATGCCAGCATATTGTCATATTGCAGCAATTACCATAAGAGACTATTTCTTGAAATGCGTTTTATCAATACTGTCGCAGTGAGCGTATACACGCTCTATTAGTGATGACGTCACACACCGCCATTTTAGTTCTCCTGTCAGTGTTCGACATCCAAACAAACAAATTGTCATTCAAATTAGTACATTGTCGTTGAAGAAATTGGCTTATTTTGATAAATAAGATTATTTAAGGAACGATTTTACTATTAATTGATAGACAGAAGGCACAAGATTAATGCCAGTAAGTTCGAACTTGAAGTTCAACTAATAAAGACGTCTTTTCACAAAATCTGGGGAATGATACAGGATTCAAACTTACTGGTATTAACCTCGTTCCTTCTTTCTATCAATTAATACTGAAATTGTTCCTCAAATACCTACTCTCATTTATGAAAATAAGCCAATTCCTTCCACGACACCGTACTAATTTGAATGACAATTTATTTGTTTGGATTCCGAACAGTGACAGGAGAACCAAAAATGGCGGTGTGTGACGTGTGTGACTAATAGAGCGTATTGACAGTAACATATTATATCATCTCAATACATCAACGCGCCAATACGCTCTATTTGTGTGACGTCACACACCGCCATTTTTGGTTCTTCTGTCACTGTTCGGAATCCAAACAAATAAATTGTCATTCAAATTAGTACAGCTTATTCTCATAAATAAGAGTATTTGAGAAACTATTTCAGTATTAATTGATAGACAGAAGAAACGACGTTAATACCAGTAAGTTTGAATCCTGTATCATTCCCCAGATTTTGTAAAAAGCCGTGTTTATTAGATTATCATATTTTTTTAATGCAATATTTACCAATTAATAAATATATCAAACAAAAATTCGCTGTGATAGTTGTGAATGAATAACTTTCAAATAACTTTTGTTTCGCGTCTCAGAAACAATGAAAAACAGAAAAAATCTGAAGACACCATTGGTATCTTTATATTGGGTAATGGCTATAAAGCGAATTTCGTGAGGTTATCTCCAAAAACAAATGAGTTATACTGAAAAAAAAAATCTCGATTTTCTTCTTTTGTTTTCGAGTTATAAGCGAAAATTGCAAAAATGGCGATATCGAAAAACATTTATATCTCCGCTAATATTGATGATAGAGCTCTGCAATTAAAACATTATACAGGCACTTTTTTACGTAGAATCCAGTGGCGTGCTCGTATTTTCGAAAGGGTTTTTAATTACGAAGCTATGACCCAAAGTTATGTTTTTTTAAATGGGAACACTAGATTTCTGTGCCATTTTCTGAAAGCTTAATTTTTCCTGATTTCAAAAATATACAACATGGTATGGTTTGTATCAAAATAAATAATAGAAAATGGTCAAAAACCTTTTTTTACCTAAGAGTGCCAATATTTCTATGGTTTCAACTGTTGATGAGCACAGAAAAACTGACCTTTCTATAACAAGAGCAGTGTCCTTCCGTCAATCTGATTATTTCTATGCTTTTCACTAATTTCTACAAAACTCGAATCTAGATATGTTTTATAAATTTTTCATCTGAAATTTGATTTGGAAATAACGAAAAGATCCACAAGATCGAATGTTTCGATCGAAAGAGTTGTATTGGGATCGATGTATCAGAAGATTATTTACATAGGTCTGCAGAATGAATACTTACAAGTACCAATCCATTCTAAATAGCATTTATGAAACAACGCATATATGATTGAACTCAACAATTTGATTACGAAGAACGAAGGGAACAAACAAGAAAAAATATTCAACCTAATAATGACAACAAATGCACAATGCACAGTCGACACTTCTTCTCGATATTTCGCACCGAATTCAATAGATGAATATTTGAAACTGTGTTCAAGCTACCTAGGAAATTTTTTCCGAGATCATTTATATTTTTCGAAACTATTTTTATAAAATAAATCTAGATTCGAATTATGTAGAAATTAGTAAAAAGCATAGAAATAATCAAATTGACGAAAGGACACTGTTCTTTTTATAGAAAGCTCAATTTTTTCTGTGCTTATCAACAGTTGAAACCATAGAAATATGGAGTCTCTTAGGTAAAAAAAGGTTTTTGACCATTTTCTGTCATTTATTTTGATACAAACCATACCATGTTATATATTTTTGAAATCAGGAAAAATTAAGCTTTCAGAAAATGGTACGGAGATCTAGTGTTCCCATTTGAAAGAACATAACTTTGGGTCATAGCTTCGTAATTAAAAACCCATTTGAAAATACGAGCACGCCACTGGATTCTACGTAAAAAAGTGCCTGTATAATGTTCTAATTGCAGAGCTCTATCATCAGTATTAGCGGAGATATAAATGTTTTTCGATATCGTCATTTTTGCAATTTTCGCTTATAACTCGAAAACAAAAGAAGGTGGCCAAAAATGAATACTATCCTTGCTAGTTTCTCAGAAAAAGAGACCGAGAATGGGGTATCAGATTTTGTCTATCTCCTCTGGTTTAAAAGTTGTAGTGCTAAAACATCGAAATTTGCCCACCCTGTACATCGGAATTTTGAAAATCTATTTCAATATTCGGAAACACCACTAAAAACTAAACTGAGACGTGTACTTCAAATTTTCGCGCAGTTTCACGGCACAAATTTTCAACGTAAAAGTGAAGTTTTTGAGAACTTGGATACCTGAAAGTGGTTTGAAGTGACTTTTAACAATGAATTATCAAAAGTATTGAATCTATAATTATTTCAACATTACTTTGTCATTCATTTTCATATTGATTTTCCTTTTTATAGCTGTATACTATTTCAGTTTTTATTTTTGAGTTACTTTCTCGTCTTTTCTCATTACTGCACAAATTTTCAACGTAAACGTGAAGTTATTAAGAATTTGGTTTGCTGGAAGTGGTTTAAAGTAATTTTTATTGATAAATCTATGATTTGGTTATTGAGAGCATAGTCCTCTTTCGTGTGTAAAGTCTATTCTTTCTTTTAGCAGAGCTGTTTTCACTACTGCGAATAATCATAAAATTTCGTATTCAATCAAGTAGGTTGACATTGACAACCATCACTTTGACAGAAGACCATTGTTGTTTAGGATAATTCAGATTAATTAATTATTTTGTTCTTATATTTTTTTGGTCATAATTGTTTCAAAATATACGATATCAACCTAATGCAACTCAATTTTCAATAAATAGAAACTGAAATAGTATACAGCTATAAAAAGGAAAACCAATGTAAAAATGAATTACAAAGTAATGTTGAAATAATTATGGATTCAATATTTTTGAATATTTCCCTCCTATCAAAAATTCTATGTAAATGGAAAACAATGATCGAAAATTACAGCGATAATTGCATTGTAGGAAGCGGAATAGCCCTGCGATAATAGCACTGTTCATAGATGCATAGTTTGACTAGTAATGTAACAGTTTATTCGGGAAATATTCCTCCGAATTATACTCGTGCATAAAAATGACCGGATAATTTCGCATTCCAGCAAGTTTTCTTTGAAAAACTGCATTCGGTCATTTTCATTTCTCCAAAAATAAGTGGAAATAAAGTGTTTTACTTTTTAATCATATCAAGATGAATATTTGTCAAGTAGAAACAATCAAGAACTATTTTCGTTGTTTCCTATCGAAAGAAATTTTAATATTAAATAATGCGAGATGCGCTTAAAGCATAAATTTAGCCACGTAGTTAATTGAAGAGCTTACCTCAAATACACAACTTGAAATTCTGAAATCCTTAGGCACTAAAAAAGTCTGAATATTAGAAACTTCATAACACTCACTCAACTCAACGTGGTTTCGAATTCTTGTTTCTCTAGAATAGAAATGAAAAGAGTTTGTGCATTTTTCCCCTCCTTTTGAAACAAAATTCTGATTGAAAAATGGACAATCCTATCAGATGAGCCGCCTGAAGAACAGCTTATTAAATAAGCCGCCTGAATTACCCATCAAATGAGCCGCCCAATAAACCACTCATCTGGTGACGTTTAAAGAAAATGCCGACAAGCTTTATGAGCGTAATAAATTAATGAAAATAGGAGATCGCAAGGAATGACATGACATGCCGACTAGAAAGGAACAGCAACAATTATTAAAATTCAATTGTACAAAAAACTGCAAGTTATGAAAAGTTGAAGTGATGACCTTTCAAATGATACCTTTATCACATTTCAAGAATCGCATATTTAAACATACTTTCTTTCAACGGAATTGAACGTTTCAACGAATTGAACGCAGTGATGTCAAGTTTTAAGTTAAAAGTCCCTAGAATTCCCCAGATTTGTTCACTTTCAAAAATTCAAATAGTTATATTAATCTTAGATTATAGATTATTAATGTTCTAAGGTATTAATTTACCTATCCTGAAATAGTTGTAAAGCTCAATCATTTTGACAGTTGAGGTTATAAATAACGCAATATCGAAAATAAGGTTTTTTTCATAATGAACATTACAAAAAAAAAAATAATATTCATTTTTTCGATGAGAATCTGTTATAGGCTACAAAACATTGATTAATAATCACTTTGGCATAAATTTCTGCTGTCCATCAACTTCAAATGGTCGGGCAATATTTCCAATAACGCGAGTTCAGCATAAAGATCGGTACCTAACGTAAGTAGCTCCGCTACTGATAGGTATCAATTTGATAACGTTAGTATCATAGATAAATACAAACGTATGGTTAGTATTCTCTGCTAGACGGGTTGTTCTTTTTCTTGACAGCAATAGGTTTTATCTGGGTCCTTCTTGAAGGTTATGTCATGATGAGAGACAATTTTCTGTTATAATATCGATTTTAATTTTCAAGTTTGCTTTCGATATTATCATTATTTTATTCTTCTATATGGGAAATTTATTCAGAGTAACATTTCAGAATGTTAACAAACGTACCTATATGTTTCAGTTTCCATTATTGCGATATTTGGAATTTGAATTTAGTCCTGAAATTACTGTCATAACTGTCACTGTCCGTTACTCAACATGTTACCAAAAAGTAGCATATAAAATACATTCGCTACCAAAGATGGCGACAACGACAACTGTTCCACAACTGTTGAGTCTGTTGAATAATAGAAACAGCATTTAACGCTTCGCTGTCTAATTTGTCTTCTTTCATTTTACTTCAGTAACAAGTGATAACAATCTCTCTGTTTCAGCATTATCTACTGTGAGGTAATATGTAACATAGTCTCGCTGAGGTCAATCGGGGAATCACCTCGTGAAACATATAAAATGGAAAATGCCGATCTATTTTTCTGACAGGAAAGCGTTAGAACTTATTGTTATATCATCTTAAAACATGTAATATTCTTTATTCATTATTATTAATGAAAAGTCCCTAGAATTTCCCTATTTCCCTCTAAAACCACAATTTTCCCTAGATCTGGGGACAAATCCCTAGACTTGACATCACTGTTGAAAGTTGAGACTGGAGCCACAGATTTTGGATGATTTTGGCGCCTCATTCATGATGGTGCCCGGTGCGGTCGCACCGCCCTAGGACCACCTCTGGGTACTTGTTTACATAACATAGTTACGATTAATATACAGGCTGTGAGTAACGCACTACACAAGTAGCTTTTATAAACGGATAATTTCTAATATTTTTTTCACACATTGAATGGGCCTTGAAGACTCATTATAATTATTTTAAGCATTAAATTATTTGGGGATTTCCATTCGAATTAATTTCATAAAGATATTAGTTATAATGCTATAAATCAATGTGAACTCCAGAAAATTGAAATTCCATATTCCAGCATCATTCTTCGAATAGAGTTTGGTCCACAATGATATTCTTGTCTACAGAAATGAGTAGGTATAGAATGTATTCTGACGAAATTATAGCCGTTCTTTCATCCGAATTAAGATAAATCTGTGATGAATTCAATTTCTTGAATACTGGTTCGGCAAGGTCGTTGATCAATGGAGTGCCAGGTAATCCAGTTAGATAATCAACTAGACTCGCGTGCTCGAAACATAAACACAATCTTGTAATAATCTATCTGTATATTTGTGAACGTCTTCAGTTGAAGTGTTTAGAAATGGCGAAACAGAGTGTAGAGATGGATTTAGCTCAAAATAACTAGTAAGTTTTCGTTTTAAAGTACCGTAGAGCGGTGTTAGTTTGCACCACTTTTTATAGTTTTCTTGGTGTAACTTTTTCGTTTTTTTGTGAAATGTCATGTGCAAAGTATCTTTAATTAGAACATTTTAGTTGTCGACTGATGTAGTTAGAATCAGATGAAAAGGTGCACACTTCTTTTTTTTTCATTTTCAAAATTTGACAAAGTGACCCGCAAATCGGTGCAAGTTTGCCAATGCCTTAAAAATGCGATTTTTGGCAATTTAATGAAGTGCTGACGGTATATGTTAGTGCAGTTATGCCCTCGGGTTCGCCCATATATCTTTTGTTAATTTTATTCCAAAGAGTTCTTCTGGCAATGTTGAACACTTCGGAAGCTGTCTGTATTGAAATGTTTTTATTTCGAACTGCATTGATTGCTCAGATTAGTGTTTTTTCCGTATAATTACTATATTTCCTTGTGTCCAACTTCTTTTTGTATCTATGACTCATAATTGTGCCTCAAAATAAAACGGGTGAAACAAATTTGGTATGTGGCAATGACTCACGCCAAAGGCCACAATAGAAAAATTTCCCGAAATGTCGAAATCCTCTCAACCAAATGCTTTCAGTTTTTTTCAACGTGACGTTTAATGAATGTAAAGTAAGCTGCTAAATAAATTTCGATGTACCGTTCGCCATATATTTTCTGCACAACTTCTAGTATTTCGCATATATACCCACGTTAAAAAATTACCCGCTCACATAACATACCGTAGCACACCATTCAAAGTACCTATGCCAACCGACTGCGACGGTTGCAACATGTGGGTATATAGTGTGCTTAAAGGTTCCGATTCGTGATTTCTGCAAGATGTTGCCAACTTTACGAAAACAAAGTGAAACTTAAAATATTAGGCAGTTCGGCAAAGTCACACCGCTCTACCGTAAATGAATGAATTTATATACAGGGTGGCCATTTGAAAACGAAACAGACGAGATTATGGACGAAATAAAGTTTTTCGATAGAAATGCTCGGACAGGTCGATTTCTGTTTCGAGGGGGACAACTTAAGATGTAGGTTACGGACGCATAGCGCTTCAACCCTTGCTGCTACAACCCCCACCCCCAATTTTTGAATAGGGAAGATGGGGTGAGTGATACCTCAATTTACAGGTATTTTTATACTGATTTCAGCATAGTAACTGTTTTTTCATTTTATGCATTAGTTCTCGAAATATTCATGCGTTAGTTAGTTAGGAAGGAAGCCACAGTCATGGTTGTTTTGAAGCTCAAAATGTCGATTACTACAAGTGCCATGAAAATAACACTTCATTTTCAAATACTTAGTTAAGAATATTTCGAGAACTAATGCATAAAATGAAAAAACAATTACTGTGCTGAAATCAGTATAAAAATACCTTTCAAATGAGGTATCACTCACCCCATCTTCCCTATTCAAAATTTGGGGGTGAGGGTTGTAGTAACAAGGGTTGAAGCGCTATGCGTCCGTAACCTATCTATTACAATGGTATACCTCAAGTTTTGAAGATGCCTAGTACAATGACTGCATTTAAAAATAAAATAAAATGTTGGATTCTGAGTCAGTCGAGACACTTCATAGCCAGTATAATCGACATAAAGAACACCTATAACATACCGAATCAGTAGTCCTGGAGTCGTCAGTTTAAGCGTGTTGCACATTTAATCTGTCGTCTGTTGAAAATTCGTGGAAATCGCGTCAGGATCTTTCAACTTGTACTTTTTTGTTTTAATTATCACACAAGGTTTGATCCTGCGGGAGCTCACCTTCGAGAATATTTGTTTTCTGTTTATTTCGTATGTCACGATGAGTGTATTTTGATTTGGATATTAATTACTTATAAAATAAACATTATTATTATTAACATACAGTAATGAATATTTGTGCGGTGAACATATTTCTGATTTCTTTGGACCGAATGCCAATTACACTTACCCATTTTTCTCAAAACAGAATACTTCACACAAATTTCAAAGTTATAGAGTTTTACTCTTGACTTCATTTCATTTGAATTTTAATTTTGATAAATATGTATATATAAGTCTATAGGATTCTGTAATACGATATTCTTGTCTATTTATTGTCAATGAGAATTGAGGGAATATTTCAATGATATTTTTGAGGAACAAGCTGATGACATTTTAAATACATTTGCGAGTGTCTTATTAATCAATGTATTGTATAGGACAAGTTTTGAGCCATGTCCCATCATGTCATGTCTTTTAATAAACCATACTTAATCTGGTTCCTATAGAAACACTCATATTTTGGGTCTAATCAGTGCAACATCTTGAATGACAATGTTTTTTCTTATTCCTATTAAAAAAAAACAATGAAACAAAGAATCAATACGAATTTGAATTTTACTCAAGAGCAGAAGTTCGAATTAGCTGTCGAAATATCAATCAGTTTTTCGTGCCTGCTCAATTTTTAACAGAATATAATTTTTATTTACGGATGACTGAGGGCCAAAGTAAAACGCCATGTAAATATAAACGGATTGATGCTTTCAGCATAATATAAACCGATTTTCTTCGATGAAAAAATATAGGCACTTAAATGAGTGCTTGAAAATTTAGATTTTCACCTTATAATCAAAATGCAAGGAAGATAACATTCTGTCTCAAAATTGTTCTGTTTCGAATAAAATCGATCTTAGTGAAATTCAGAGTTTTCAAGAAATACAGGCAGTGTTTTCTTGTTATGATCATTCCTCAAGAAAATTCAGTTCTTTTGGTATTTTAGCATTTCTTCAACTCTCTCTGGTAAAAAGTAACTGCATTCTTTAACTCTCTTCATGGATGGACTACATACACATGCTACACCCAAACGGAAAGGCTTTACTTAACTCAAAAAGGTGGAGGACGTAGACTGAGTAGCTTGCAGCAGATCTATCTGACAGAGGAAAGATTATTTCAGAACTTACCTGGACATCAATGGATATCTGCCCAATACACCGAAATACAAATACAAAAGCATTCACGTGCAGGACGTTGAAGAAGACCCACATGAAAAATTGAAACAGAGCTGGAACACCAAAGCGTTGCACGCAAGATTCTATGCAAGTTTACACCATCCAGATGTAGATGTGAACAACTCAAATACCTACCTGGTACAAGGCTATCTTTTTCCCCAAACGGAAGGAACAGTCCTGGCCATCCAAGATCAGGTTGTCCCAACCAGAACGTTTATAAAGCATATTTTACTACAAAAAGTGAAAACAAGTAAATGCAGGATGTGCAACGCTGCCGAAGAAACAATCCAGCACCTGCCTCCACAATAACTGGCACCAAATATCTTAGCCGCCATAATAATATGGGTAAAGTCGTACATACACATACAGGGTGATTCACCGGGATAGCCTATTAGACGTTTATGGAAAACTGATCATAATTTTGAGCTGAAAATTTGGATATTGAGGTTTGAGACAATGAACTTCCTTCCTAAAATATTTTCAGATCTCTACAACTACCGGAAACAGTCTACTACTTCCTTATTTCAAATGGCACGCCCAATATATTATTGCATCATTAGATAGCTTTTTTGATGACAATTTCGGCAATGTGCCATACCTTGGGTGAAAAATCAACGGTTCATGAGTTATTGGGATTCTATTTGAAAAATTGTGGCGATGAGGACTCACATTTTTTGGAATATTCCAGCAGAAACACCTTTTTTTATTAATTTTTTTCGATTCTGCAAATACGTAGTATTATAAGACTGTTTGCGACCTGGACCAAAAATGTACAGGTTGTTTATAAGAAGATCATGAACTTGGACATCTCAAATTTATCAATACTCAAGATTTTCAAATTAGAACCTATATTTTTTATTATTTCAGTCGATTCTACGTACAAAAATAGTGGGGGTTATTTAATCACACCCTATACCTAAAATGAATAATTTAAGAGTTTTCGAGGAAAAACTTCAAATGAAAACCGCTATTTTTAAGTGTGTGGAATAGTCTGTGACTTTCAAAAACACAGAAAGGAACTAAAATTCGATGTTTCCATAACTAAATTTCACATTACAAGAATTGTGATGAATTATTCGTAATTTGAAATTGTATTGGTTCATGGATTTCTTAACAATCCCAACAAAAAATCAATTAAAATTCATTAAATGTAAAATTTAGTGATCCAAACATCGAATTCTAGTTTCTTTCTGTGTTTTCCGGTCACAGACAGTTATTCACACAGTTTTAAATAGCGCTTTTTCCTCACTAAAAGTTTTTCCTCGAAAACTCTTGAAGTATTCATTTTAGGTGAAGGGTTTGCTTGAGTAACACCAATTATTTTTGTACGTAGAATCAACTGAAATAATAAAAAATATAGGTTCTAATTTGAAAATCTTGAGTTTTGATGAATTTGAGTTGTCCAAGTTCATGATCTTCTTATAAACACCCTGTACATTTTTGATCCAAGACGCAAACAGTCTTATAATACTACGTATTTGCGGAATCGAAAAAAAAAGAAAATGTTTCGAAAAAGGCATTTTCTGCTGAAATATTAAAAAAAAAGTGAGTCCTCATCGCCACCATTTTTCTTATAAGAATCCCAATAACTCATGAACCGTTGATTTTCTACCCAAGGTATGGCATATTGCCGAAATTGCCATCAAAAAAGCTATCTAATGATGCAATAATATACTGGGTGTGCCATTTGAAATAAGGAAGTAGTAGTCTGTTTCCGGTATAACCGAAAGTTGTAGAGATCTGAAAATATGTTTGCAAGAAAGATCATTGCTTCAAACCCCAATATACAAATTTTCAGCTCAACATTATGATTAGTTTTCCATAAACGCCTAATAGGCCATCTCCGTGAATCACCCTGTATATACCGCAAACTATAGTATAAAATGAACAGTAAAAAATCAACTGAGACCTAACAGTCTTAACGGACAGAGGTGTAGAACACAACACAACAGACCGGACATGGTGGTTTGGCATAAGGGAAAGAAGACCGTCTTAATTATTGACTTTTCTGTCCCACAAGACAACAACTAAGCGAAAAGATATGCCGGGAAAATATGAGGCACTGTCACAGCAAATAACGGATATGTGGAGGCTCAAATCAGTGACTATAATGCATTCAATAATAAGCGTAAATGGCCTTGTACATCAAAAGACCACCCAACATCTACGTGGACTGGACCTGCCACAGAACATCATCACGTGGATGCAGAAAGTTGACAATATGAAAAGAATTAACGAAATAAAAAAGAAAGGGCTAATTGAAGATGGAAGAAAACAAGTTCAAATCCTCCAAATATATATTTAAAACTTTTAACACTTTAACTTTCATTTGTAGAGAAAATTGAATTGTCATAATAATGATTGATTCTAGTTAATCTACATATTGATTAAATTTCAAATAGTAGGAACCTGCATGGAAGGGATAAATGTGAAGAGTTGTCATAATAATAAATATAATAATAAATTGTCATAAGTTTTCAAGTGATAAATTATCCTTACTTGAAAACTTATGACAATTTATTTTTGAGCTGTCGTTCAGCTTTATCATATCGTCATAATGCCTGTTTTTACAATTTTGTGCCAGAGATGATGTCAAACGATAAGATTCGACTAACTGATGATGAATCCGTCCTCGAATTCGATTCTGAACGTCCAGCCGTAAAAATGATAATTCTCGAACGGAAAGATATTGAAACGGAAACGAATACCGAATGACGCTGCTAATTCCGACGAGGAATTCCGTGAATGTGGCCGTTCCGTTTTTTTTTCTAAAGATATCGGAACTATCAATTCAATCCTAATAAAATGTTGGCTTTGATGTTGAACAACAATTTCAAGAGTCGTAATGAATATTATGTGGATCCCTCAACCTGAACCTTGAAAAATTCAAACAAAACATCTTGAAATAATTACCCAATATTTCCTTGATCACAAAAACGACGAGGTTGGGATAACCACAACCATAATTGGGCTTCGGATAAATATGCATTTGCATAACTGCATATTTGAGATGGAATGCATATTTTAATCATTTTCTGTTTTAAATGCATGATTCCAAGATAAATTTGTTTTCAAACAAGTACGAATGAATGAATTAGCACTTTTTGATTTCCAACAATTTTCTTCATACCATGTAAAGTTTTCCGTCGCTTCACTGGTGTCGAGAAATCACTGCTTGACAAATCTCCAAAATAGCACCTCTTTCTGTAATGAATAGAATTGAGTCAACTCTGATTCTTCAATATGCATATGATGAGACGATTCATATATTCGAATAATATTGTGGAAATTTCCTTTGAATCAAAAAACTTCCTGAAACACCTAGGTACCTTTTTTCTAGGAACTTTTTGGGATGATGGTTCAACAAAAGTTATCTTAGAAAGTTTATTTTCACACTCTAGAGGCAGTGGGAACAACCGAATATGAAGCTGTAAGCCCGGCCGCATATTTTTAATTTATTATTTTATTGCAAATTTACAATCTACTCAATTTGGTAATGAGTAAATATTTTGTCTGATTTTGAATTGATACAGTTACCATCCGGTTACGGACTAAGTTCTATCCACAAAAATCTTATGGCCATGTCCTCTTGAGTCTTCTTGTATGAGTAAGATTGAAAAGTTCATTGACGAGTGAGTTTTCGTGATCACTGGTGCGGATCTCGTATTTTTTGGATTGTTATCTTATTATCTCACAAACATATGGGTTCTCCAAATCATTATGGAGTGTTTGGGTGGACACATACCATGAAGCATTTGCTATCATTCACAAGGTCTTGAATTGCAAAGTCTGAAGGATTTTCGTATTTGATGGCTTGCTGCATCCCCAGAGCTCTATTTCATTAGTCCAAATGGTCTGAGTTTGCTTTTATATATCAAGACTCTGATTTCTATAGTTAAAGTGGATTTTCTATTCAACAGCGAATACGTTTATTTCATTTTTAGGTTCAGTTGATTTCTTTTGGCCTTGATATGTGCCCTTCAAGTTAATTTTTCGTCGATATGAAGCTCTAGATATTCAACTTCTGATTTTTGGGGGATAAGAATTTGGTTAAGTGATACTTGGGAGCAAGTGTTCCTTCTTAGAGTGAAAGTAATATGTGCAAACTTACGCTTGTTGACTTTGATCTATGATCTTCCACTCGAGGAGGACTTCAAGAGTAGAAACAACTGGTCCATCATATGCTTCTTGTCCTTCTTGATTTTATATGAAAGACATGCCACACTCTATCAAATGCCTGTTCAATATCTAGGCAGTCCGATGAAAATATTTTCTTGATTTCTAAGTTTTCTCTTATTTTGTCCACTACTCTATGGCAATTGTGGATTGTGAAGTGCCTCTGTCTGAATTCAAACTGATAATCGGCAATCAGGCCATTCAGAATGCTCGCTCTCTCTGTTTTTGCAGTAGGATTCTCTCAAATAATTTCGATAGAGTAGATAAAAGGCATATTGTTCTATATGATGTTACCTCAGTAGAGTCCTTTCCAGGTTTTTGAGTCATAATAACGTGATCATGTTTCCATTGAATGGGGAAGTAGCAAAGCCGTCACATGCTATTAGCTATTATATGTATATAGTTGTTAGTAGTACCACAGATTTCTCGGTAGATGTTTTAATATTTCAGCCGTTATCAAATCATATCCTGGTGCCTTATGTGTCCTCAGAATATTTATTTCTTTTTGGATTTCAGAAGGGGTAAAGTTTCCACTGATAGTGAAAGTTGACATGGAGCTTTTTGGTAGTCCAGGACTTAATCGTCACTGTTCGTTTGAGTTGCAGTGAAAATATTCGCTAGGTGTTCTGCAAATACCTTGGCTCTTCCTTTATTCGATCTTGCTCAATTTCTATTTAAATTTTTCACTGGTGGAATAGAACTCAATGGTTCCCTGAATTTTTTTGTTGCTTTCCATATAGAATGATCTTCAGCTAAAAGGTTGTTTATGTAATCGCTAAATTCGTCATATTTTGCTTGTCTCAATGCATTGTGGAGTTGATGATTTAGTCTATTCACTTCTGATTTGTCTGCTGGATTTCTTGAGTTTTGCCATTTTCGGCGAGCTTTTTGTTTTTCACTGACTAGTTTTTTTTATGTGCAGAGGAATGTTGGGGCAGTCAGGTACTGACGTCTGGTGTTGCCTTCCATACTGCAGACTGTATCAATGTTGTTTTATATTGTACTTTTTATCGATATCTAGTTCTTCTTCTAATCTTCTTTTGAGGTTGATTTTTTCATCGATGACATATTGAAATTTTTTCAATCTGTAACGCAAAAGTTTCGAGTTCTACAATTGCGCTTTGGATTTTATCTGTGATGTTAGGTTCTTTGACATAATGACTCAGGACTGATCTTATTATTATAGCCGATCCAGCGTGAGCTGTTCCGTCTGGGTGATTCGTATAATAAATTTTATAATCGGGATTTTTACCACAGTCAGGTTGTTTGAGTGACCCTCTGATATTAGCATGATATCTATTTTTTCATGATTTAAGAATAGCGTGATTTCTTGGGTATGGTTAGTTAGCCCATTGGCGTTCCAGACTGCTTTTCTTATGGAGCCTTCCTTCAATTGTCTTGGACAAATTGGTTCAAAATTTCACAAACTGATCTTTTTTTGTTCACTCTACAAAATCGGACAACCAACGGAAGAACTCTTGGTTCTATTTATTTTTTTCACTTTCCTTTCCTCATTCTGGCTTCTAGTTATATGGTCCATGTCATCCATCCTCATTTTGAGCTAATAGTAGCATATTGTGTTTATCCAGTTAATTATTAGTAAATGTAGAACTTTTAGAGCCTGACTCGTTATCTATAATTTTCCCCTTATTTCTCTTATCTCTGGATAGCATAAAGTTCAACTGGTTGTTTCAGAATACCCTAAAACATTTATTTTGAATGTTACCTCGTCAATCTTACCGTCGTCCTTATCAGTTATATGGCCGTCATTAGAAGGTAATAGAACAAAATCTAGGTGATCACATTCCTATGGAATATCATATAATTTTCATCATCGTCAGATATTTCATTCATAAAACTGATGAGCTCTTCAGCGTCTAATGGATTATCAGGATTATAAAATTTCTCTCCAGAACACGAGTATATGTATTAGTGCCTATGATATGATATTTCATATAATAAAGTTATATTCAAATATTTGAAAAACGTTATAAAAAATTTGAGTTGTTTTGTTCTATTCCGTCAGAAAAAAAGTACTAGGATAAAGATTTTTGTTATGACTTGGCAGAAAAGTGTTTTTCAACAAATTGAAATAATGCATAAACTTACCAGAGCGTCATGATGGCTAAAAAATTTTTTATCCCGAATTTTAACGGCTACTTTACTCTATTCGGAAATATGGTGAATTTAATAGCTTTAACACACAAAGACACTCATAAAGAATGTTAGAGACGAACTGAATCATTGATTTTCGAAAATCTCTAAGGCCCAGTTTCACCAAATGCTTTAATCTTGACTTGGCTCTTAAGTGAGGCCTTAGATCACGATTAATGTAATGTAGCGTTTCACCACATTCCAAAGCGCCATTTAATCGACCAATCGCGATTGAGCACTAATCGGCCATTTTTGGAGGATTACAACCTTTCAAGTTGAGATTAATAATTATTTATCAGTATGGAACTCTTCTCTATGTAATTATTTTTCCGGAAATTTCTAATTTTTGGGTCAATTTTATCAAAATATGACTATATGTATAGGCTCAATATTTCCCATTTAAAATACACGTAAACTTTGTTTTTGTGTTTTATGAAATTTATTGCAAAGAATAATTTATTGATATGTTTGATTGAAATATTATTTAAGAAGCAGTTAAACTTGTTAATAAAAATAAATAAGTTAATAAAATTACTTATATAGTTTTTTTTCCAGAATGTGTGGTTTTGTGAAATGGGATAATTTCTTTTTAACTTCTGCAAGTTTCCGATATTTCGAAGCACATCACTCGACATTTTCGGCAAAAATTAACTTTGTTTTTTGTTTACAAGATGACAAATGTTTTGAAATGTTATGAGTTATGAATGAATGACACCTGACACCTAGCGCCAATGGTGGTCATCACTGCTAATACGATACAGAACACTATTATAACTCTTTGTTCACAACGTTGCCAAATGGTCTGACTATTTAATCGCGATTTGGTTAATCGCGATCATCTTCGGACGGGTTGATGCATGGTGAAACAGAAAACACTGTTAAGCCTGCTTTAGTAACAAGCGGAGTTTAATCAATCTGGGATCAAGTGCTGTTTGGTGAAACTGGGCCTAAGCGTATCACAACTTGAAGTGTATCAATGTTTTCAATATGAAAATCATATCATAGGCAGTATTGGTTTAATCTAAATGAATTGCGCGCGTAATCAGGACAGTAAATCAGATTGCTTAATATACGGAACATTGTTAAATTCGCAAACGTATCATCAGTATAATCGATGAAGTCATGCCGAATATAGTGAGTTGCGATATTGTAAAAGTAATCTAAAGACAACCTAGTGAATAAGATTAATATTCTAGATTATGTATGTAACTGTAAATAGTGTACATAATAATAAAATCTTTGTTATTTACAGAGAAACACAGCTGTTTTCATACTAACCAGAAAGATTTATATAATCACATTAGAAAACAACAACCTGGTTTTAAATCACAATGGAAAAGTTGCAGTTCACATTTAAGATGCTAGCTGCTTCAGATGGAAAGTCAAATGTGCTTTGTGTGACCAGAATAACCACAACAGATGGACATATATTCAAAATCCCACATGAGTGTTTGAATGCATTATTACATGTAAACTCAATAAAAACTCCAGCATATACAAAAATAAAAAAAATTGCTCACAAAGAGGCCAAAAAGGAGACTATAACTAAAGAAATGAAAAATACTTATTTCGAGGAGGATGGAAATATCCAATTTGAAAACTAATACTTAGAGGAGAAAGCAGAAAGAAAGAAGAAAGCAGTGACACAAATACAAGTACTAGTGCTTCAGAACAATTATTAGGGAAACTATTAGAGAAAATAGTGTAGAATAACCAAGAAAAAGGTGAAGGAAGAAATGTGGGTAAATTGGCCAAATAATTTACTATTGGAAAAAGTGATGGAAAAAATGCTAATGCAGAGCAGTGGTTAAGAAGTTTTGAAAAATGATGTGGAAGATTCGAAATTCATGAAGTATAAAAAATTATTAATTTTAAACTTATTCATGGAAAAAGTTGCTGCAGATTGGTATGATTGTACGCTATTAAAACTCACTATCACAGCAGAATGGGATGATTGGAGGGGAAATGATTGTAAGATTTTCTCATATAAAGGTTGGTCTCCAATAAGATATGCAATAGCATTTAGATATCAAGCGGACTCACTATTAGAATAATCTATGAAGATGGGAAAATTACTACTACAAGTAAAAAAACTATGGATTGTGATACGCTTCTTGATCTGATTGCTATGGGTTTACCCAACTTCATATTAGACAAAATTGATAGAGAAAAAATATTAAAATCTGAAGATCTCTGTAAGAATTTGAAATCATTCTACGTTTATTCAAAAGAAGAAGAGAAAATGAAAGAACCTTTTGAAATCGAAACTCATATCGCTAACCATTTATTGGTACTTATAGAAATGACTGATGAAGTACTAATAATAATAATAATAATAATAATAAACTTTATTGATCCTTCCTGACATTAAACAAATGTATAGGACAAGTCATATAAAAATAGTATACAATTTCATAGAGAGAAAAAAAACAAAAAAAAAACAGATTCAAAGAATGGAGTCCCTAAGGAACTCTCCAACACTATAGTAGCATCCTTTAATCAATAGCAACTTTACTTCTCGCTTGAAAGACCTTCCATTCATTGATTTCAACCTACTAGGCAAACGGTTGTACAATTTAATGCCCATAAAGCTCGGTGAGGACTCATATTTAGCTGTACGATGTTTGGGGAAGGCTATGGTATCAGTATGGCGTGTTTCATACCCATGAAAGTCAGAGCATCTCTTGTATTTACTGATGTTAAGGTGGATATAATTGAGGCAATTAAGAATGTAAATACATGGGAAGGGAAGCATACCAAATTGACCGAAAATCGGACGACATGAATCGCATGGCCGAAGTCCGAAAATAAGTCGTACGATACGCTTCTGAGAAATGAAAACTCGACTTGACACTGTCGAGGAGCCCCAAAGAACCACGTTGTAATTTAGATGACTGTAAACCATGCTGTAATAAATAGTGAGTAGCTCCTCGACAGGAAGACAACTCCTGAGACGCAATAAGGCATAGTAAGCACTGTTCAGCCTCCCACAAACATGATCAATGTGGAGATGCCACCTAAGGTTTCCGTCCACATATAAGCCCAGAAATTTCACGTCGTCGGTCGCCCTCAATTCTTCCTGTTTGTGTTTTATAATGAAGGGTTCGACACTCGGGTTATCTTGATTCCGAAACCTAACTATTACCGACTTCGTCATATTGAGAATAAGTGCGTTTCTGTGGCACCAATCAATGAAATACTGTACTATCGTTTCGCACAGCGACTTCAATTCCTGCAAACTTTCCGCTCCAATAGCGATAGAAGTATCATCAGCGAACATTATGAGAGTATGGGCTACAACGTATGCAGGCAGATCATTAATAAATAATAAGAACAGAAGCGGGCCCAGTACAGATCCCTGAGCGACACCCATGTTGTTGGTGTATTCGTCAGATGAACCGTCATTCAATCTCACATAAACTTTTCGATCAGATAGAAAACTCTTGACCCAATCAAGAAACACGCCCCTGAATCCCATCTGATACATCTTATTCAAAATGAAGTCATGTTGCAGCGTGTCGAATGCCTTCGACAGATCAAAAAAAATACCTGCCACGTAGTCACCGCCATCCAGGCAGCTGTAAACATACTCGAAAAATTCACAACCGGCCGATTGTGTCGACCTGCCATGCCTGAAGCCATGTTGTTGACTCGATAGTATGGAATACTTTGTCAAATAATTGTACATGCGATTATATATGACTTTCTCTAAGATTTTTGACAATTGGCTAAGGATGGAGATAGGTCGATAGTTTGTTATATCTTGTGCGTCACCCCTTTTATGGACTGGTATAATCCTCGCCAATTTGAGGATAGTTGGGAAGTGACCAGAGGACACTGATTCATTCAGCAGAGCAGCCAGGGGTTCAGATATTAAAGGAGAAATGAATTTCAGGGCCCTGGCAGATATCATATCAGGACCTGCGCTACTACTATTCTTCAGACAGCAAATGGTGGATGAAACTTCCTCGGCAGTAGCGGGAAAGAAGAAGAAATTACAGTTTAGGGAAGTCTGCAAGGTGCATGAACCAGACAAGAAAACGCCAAAATGTTTAAGTATAGAGACAACATTTACTTCAGTAAAATATTCGGCAAAAGCCTCCGAAACCTTCTGGGGACAGGAGATGAGTTCCCCATCGACCCGTAGTGTAATCTTTTTCTGAGATTTAACTTTGATGTTTAATTCGTTGTTTACTAATTTCCAAACTGTTTTGCAAACGTTATCGGAATTAAATATAATTTTTTTATTATAATTCAATTTAGAGTGTCTTAATAATTGGTTGTACTCAGTCTTTGCTTTTTTATATAAGTATGAAGTCTCAGGAGTATGCAAGTTTTTAGTGAGCCAGTGAAGGTTCTTCAAATTGTCTCGGGCTGAAATTATCGTTTTATCGATCCAGCCGGGTTTTTGTTGAGAAGATAATAGATGTACATATTTAAGTGGAAAAGCTGCGTCAAATGCGGACTTCAACAAAGTAACAAAATTCTCAAATTTATCTTCAAGTGTGAAAACAGAATGAAGCCCCTGAAAATCGGTACTCCCGATCAATGAATAGAAAGTCTTCCAGTTATTATCCGACATAGTTCTTATCATTTTTCCTCTAGGGGCACAGGACTCACAGTGACGACATATATATTTCAGTAAAATTGCTCTATGGTCACCAATGAACGCTTCGAACACAGTTGCATTAATAAGCCGCAAGTCGGCACTAGTAGCTACATAGTCAACCTTTGTGGAAGAGGTTTGGCCATTCATATTAGTAACAACTCTAGTTGGCTCTCTCGAGGTAACCAATAAATTATGACATGAAAACAAATCATTTAAAGATCGAGATTGTGTTGACAGGGAGAAATAATACATGTTGAGATCTCCACACAAAAAAATTACATTAGAGACAGTACTACAGTAAGCAAGAACATATTCCAAGGATTTAATAAACAAGTTGAAGTCACCTGAGGGAGGTCTATATACACTAATAACACAGAAAGTATTCTCACCAAATTTAATCTTAACTGCACACAGTTCACAGTGCATTTCCACCGAGTATTTGGCCACATTAAGCTGTTGCACTTGAATTCCCAACTTGACATAAATAACAACACCACCATGTTCACGGATGGGTCTGGTATAAAAAGAGGCTATCTGATAACCAGCCAACGACATGTAGGGTAACCGCACAGAAGAACACAACTGAATACTGAATACACAAAAATGTTATCTGAAAAAGTCTTTCGATAGACATCTTTAAGAAATAATTTCAGAAGATAATACGGAACTACTTCACTCCGAAACCTCTTCCTAAATTATTATATAAACTTTATTGGTAATTGCTATTCACAAAATGGATTCAATTTGGAATTGGACGAATAATTTATTTTTCAGAGTTGAAAACGGTTCAGATGTTCAAATTCAAACTGCTCATTCGAACTTTACTTCCGGAAAATCTTGTGTTCATCACTTTTTCGGATTCCACATGAAAAATAAGTGATACTTTATGCTAGAGCTGTGCCAAACCATTATGACTAGTGCTTTCGTAAGCACTTGGAGCCTTTTTGTACTCTCGACCACTATTTATGATCAGTGCTCCGTAATGGAAGCACTTTGACAAAAGGCTTAGTGCTTAGTAATCACAAATGTGTCCCTGAGTACTCGCGAGCACTTTTGCGGAACACTGAGCACTAAGTCCTTCCGAATTTTTGTCGTAATGAGAATATGCACCGAACCTTGGTACCCTATGATTATATTACATAAATGATTAGTCTGTGATCGTATATGAAGATTCGATACAGTGGCAAACATTTACTGCGCAGTTATATTGATCAGATAAGTTTTATTGAGTGCCTTGGAACTTATATTTATATTTGTTTAATTCAATAACAAATCAATCCATTTTTCAGGAGAAAAAGAATATGAAACTGAATTTTCAAACATTTCAAAAAATATTTCTTATAAAATAAAATATTTACAGTAACATTATGATATTGTACATTCAATTTCAAATCTTATAGGTGATGGAGAAAGTTACATGTTTTTAATTGAAAAATATCGATGAAAATTTTAATAATTGCATAATTAAAGGAAGTCTAACAAATTTTGATCAATATAGCGTGGTCTGCAAGAATATAAATGATGAACAATTTACTAATTATTCAACATTTGTAAATCAACAATGCAAAATCATAAATCAACTAAATTATACAATGTATAACTAATCATCATATGAATTGAATTGTTTTATAGATTCGCTAATTGGAAATTTTCATATCAATTGAGCTATAAAATTGAGGACAATTGAATTAAATTGAATCGTATCGATTTATAATTTGGATCTCCAGGTCTCTAAAAAAATTTTGATATTCTTTTCTTCGAAAAAGCATTTACTATGGATATTTCTTCAACTTGTTATTGTTATACAATCAAAGCACATTTAGCTAATATGAATTTTGTTTCGCTTTCAGAGCGGAACATGAAACGCCAGCATATCTGAATGATACTGTTATAAAACGGGATTTTCAGGACTGGCTACGCCTAGCCAACCAGAGGTATGAATACGAGAGAAACAAAGACAGAAAATAGGAGTGATAAAAAAAAGTGAAATGTTTGTACAACTATTATTGTATTCATTCCTTTTTTATTTTATAAATATATCGATTTGTTCGTAACAGTAACTGTTTATTCTATTTCAACTCCTATGAAAAAGTCATTCAAAAGAACCATTCCAAATAATATTTTCAGAGACCATAAAAAAATTATGATCCTCTGGAAGCCGTATTTTGAAAGGCAAGTAGTGAACTTCATAAAATTAGATTACAACATGAGAAATCCAAACATGCCATTGAGAATGAAATGATGAAGAAACAACTAAGGATATTAGAAATAGAACATCAGTTAAAAGCAAGGGCGGCCCCAGCCTTAAATTTGGGAATGGGTCACCTCGCCGTTATGAACTTGTTGAAGTTTTTTGATGGGACCATTTCGAACCTTCTCTGCTTGAAACGCATATTAAGTGTGAGTTGGTTCCATTTTGGGGGGGTCATGACCCCCCTGACCCCCTCTGGGACCGCGCTTGGTTGAAAGAAGCTGAGTTGTTGGGAAATGCAGAGAGAAGAACGAGAAGTAATAGATCAAATCGGGCAGACAAAAAAATGTTGAACAGAATTATGCAGCTAACATTCCATTATCTTTGTCCGTGAAGTCGAATATCCAGAAATGGATAAACTCCAATGATGATGATAATCGAACTCAAGGAAATGAAATACAAATGCCGTAAAAGAAATCGGATATTGCTCAACTTTGCGATACCCTGAATCTTATTTCGAATAAATTTGCCCCTTCAGAACAAATTAACGAAACGCCACGAACGGAAAAATTTATTATTCGTAATTTCGTGGAAAAAGATTTCCTTTTTTCGATGGTAGACCGAAAGAATGGCCAATATTCATTTATTAATAATTTCATAAAATCCTTTTTTGAAGTGTTGAGTATAAAGTTGAAGGAAAAGTCAAACAATGGACTAGTTTTCATTTTTTTGTTAGGGATTAATTCTAAAAATTTAAGTAAAATGAAACAAAAATGTGGAAGAATCATTGAAATATCTCTAGAAATGAAAAAGTTATGGGACTTTGAAGTTGCGCTTGGAAGGATAATTTCATAGTACTTGTAAGTGGCGTGACGTCACACACTAGACAACTGGTATTCGCAGAGTGCTTACGAATTCATTGGTGTACAATCACTTGTGCCGTTCGTGTCGTGTTTTGTTCGTTACACGATGGCTGAAATAACTTACTATATACATACATATAAATTACTTTTTTCTCTTTTTACTTTTTACTCCTCACATAAATATGTTTTGCCATTGATAGACTTCAACAACCAGTACTCAACTACAAACTGTTTATGAAAAGTTTTTTAAATAAATCATAGTTATAAGATGAACCATGATGAAACAAACTCAAACGTAGATACTTACTTGAAAAGTTCAACTCCTTTTATTTCTCCACTGACATAAGATGGATTTGAAGAAAAAAACTCCATCACTGCGAATATATCTATTTTAGGCAAATTGTCACTTTGTCCTTTCACGAAGCCTTCTTCCATTATGGTGACATAAAAACAAAACTCGAGTTAAAACTACACTGTACAACTACAAACGGCGCGAGAGCCTTGGCGCGACTAAGTATTTAAACGTAATTTATGGTGTAGCGATCATAGGCAAGTGCCGTGACGTCACAGACCAAAGACGTTCCGCGCTAAAATACTTAAATTTAAATAATCTATTTCTCAGTCATTTATTGTTGGATTTTCAAAATTTTTTCACTGATTTATCAGTTTTGCTCTATATTTTAATTCTATCGTGTCAAATATAGTATTATCAACATCACTAAACTAGTCCATTCTGTTGGTGGAACCTTGTATATTAAATCATCTGGTTACATGTTTCGATAGATTCGTCATTATCAAACCAAAGATGGAGAACATAATTCTACAGTTCGGTCAATTGCTCACTGAAATTTACCGATTTTTGAGTTTCCATAGTCATATGGTAAAACATCGATTAAAATATATAAGTCACAAACTGAAAAATAATGATCAAAATACAATGGTCAAAAGGCATAATATGAGTTGTCAAATAAAATAAATTGACAAACAAAAACATAAACAAAACAAAACTGACGTTCATACTGAAGGATTCTTTTTCCAATCAAGTTTGACTCAGGTGTTGAATTTCCCTACGGTGCAGTGGCGTAACATATACATTAATAGACGGCTCAATGTTCCTTTGAGTCAAGATAATTATAGTGAAGAGGTTAACACCCTGAAGTACTTAGCAGAGGAGCATGGTTACCACCCGAATGTCATCGATAAACTGATTGAGGAAAGAAGGAGGAAGCAAAACACAGAAAGATCTAACTTGTCGACTTCGGTAGCCAGTACAACTCCGAACAATAAATACTGTTGCATTCCTTCCTATGGCAGCATTTTACATAAGGTTGCCAACTTAATCAGACAGACTGAAAACTCCATAGTGACTTTTGAATCAAATAACATCTTGAGTCAATTTATAATAAAGAATAAGTTCCCTATCGATAACCTAGACAAACCTGGCGTCTACAGATGTAGTCTATGTGGGAAGAAGTGGTAGATCCATTTAGAAGAGGACAAGGGAACATCTAACTAGCGCCAGGAATCCAAACAATGATAAATCTATCTTCGGTTGTCATTTAAGGGAAGAAGAACATAAGTTTGATATGAAAGACAACATTGAACTAATTCATCACTGCGAATTTGGCTACAAACAAGAAATTCTTGAGGAGATAGAAATCTTTAAACACTAAATGTTATGTTAACAAACAATTTTAAAGACACATATAAAATTTTATATTGATGCTCCTCGAGGACGCCACTGCATCTGGAGAATCCACAACTATTGAGAGACCTTGTACACAAACTGCCTTCGATGGGAAGAAGAAATATGAAGTAAAGGATTTAGAAACTTGGAGGATTTTTCAAAATAGTTATCTATCATAGCGGACGCAGCTTCTTATGTCACGATGCCTTCATTAAGTTCTACTACAACTATTCCATCAAGATAAATCACAAATCGAAAATTCGAAAAATTTTTGTACTTTCTCTTCCAAAGTAAAAGAATTATGTCAATACTGCAAAAAAACAGGTTACAAAACTTCAGATAGCGGGAACCTCAAGACAGATGACATCGACAAATGATGGGGACAGGTGACCAAGAATAAGTTATGTTTTTCGTGTTTGAGAAATAATCATCAAACCTCAGAATGTCGACTGAGAAAACAATTAAGTCAAGAACTAAACATAAGGAATGGACTTATTCTATGACAGTTCTATATTGGAATAATGGAAATTTCAAGCTGGGACAATTTGAATCGCATCGAGTAGGTCAGATATTGGAACTGACTGATCCTTCTGACTGACACTGGATTCCTTCGAAATGAACGGGGCAGACAGTGTTACTCGGAGTTATAATAAATATGCAACCAATACAGTGCGCTTCCATGATTGTTTCTCTGTGCCCCAGTTTTTATCAACAAGAGACGAATTGGCCAAAGAAATATATCTCCCAATAAATGACTTGTGAAGAAATTACCCTGTTAACCAATATAAAATTTGAAAAAAGACCTAATGTTACCGAATATTGAAGAATCTAGAGCTTCAAAAAACTTTTAAGAGCTACAGCGAGGACACTTATATATCAGCAAAGATGTGGCTTGGTAAAATTCGTCAAAAATCATACAATAAAGAGATTACTGTTGAAGATATCGAACATACTGAATTATTATGGATTCGATAATAAGAGCGTAGATCTTTTTTTTTTGGGGGAGGTAATCGAAAATAATTGTTTATTCATATCTATAATGTGAGAAAAACAGGTTTGATGACGAAGTTTGAACCAAATTACTCGAAATAATTTTTTTTATTACAAATTCAATTGTTCTTATATTATACTGGGTATTCCTGAATTAGAGTTACGAAGGGAAATGGGAGATTCCTTGGATAATTTTTAAAATAAAATTGCCCCTAAACATGAGCCCGCAAGGCTAAAAGGCAAGGGTCCTTTTGTTTTCGACATACAGGTTGTTTCTTGTAATCCTACTTTTTTGTGATACTAAACCAGTTAATCGAACCTTTATTAATCTTCGCTACAGACTTGGTATAGTTATTTATAATACAAGTGCAGAAGGCATTGATATTCTTCCACGAGTTCAAAATTCAAAAACGAGCCACGAAGTGGCGAGTTTTGGAATGAACGAGTGGTAGAATGAGCCTTCTGTACGAGTATTATACATTATTTTCTCTAATTCTGTGGTTATTCCGTTCATTCTTCCACATCTTGTAGAACAAAATCGTGCGAGAATATATCAGAAACGCACAGTTTTCATGGTTATATTTTATTATTCTATGTTGGTACTCCGAACTTTCCGCCACGGCTTCATCTGTCAATTCATCAATTTGCCTTAAAGAAATCAGTTCTGCCAACCAACATTTTTCAATGCAAAAATCACTAAATGATATTTATGGAAATATTTCATTAATTTCAATAAAAATGCAATGAATTAGAGAAAATAATGTATAATACTCGTACAGAAGGCTCATTCTACCACTCGTTCCTTCAAAAACTCGCCACTTCGTGGCTCGTTTTTGAATTTTGAACTCGTGGAAGAATATCAATGCCTTCTGCACTTGTATTATAAATAACTATTCTCTAATTCATTGCATTTTCATTGAAATTAATGAAATATTTCCATAAATATAATTTAGTGATTTTTGCATTGAAAAATGTTGGTTGGCAGAACTGATTTCTTTGAGGCAAATTGATGAATTGACAGATAAAGACGTGGCGGAAAGTTCGGAGTCCAACATAGAATAATAAAATATAACCATGAAAACTGTGCGTTTCTGATATATTCTCGCACGATTTTGTTCTACAAGATGTGGAAGAATGAACAGAATAACCACAGAATTAGAGAAAATAACTACCAACACTTATAAATAATTTATTTATCACAGCTATCTTACTGGATCTTTATAATAAGTTGTATTTTCCTGAGAATTACTATAGAGAGCTGTTTGATTTTTTTTTCTTGAATCGATTCAGATACGACAAAACTACAACAAACCTAAAAGAGAAGTACTGACCCAGAGTTTCTTTTTAAATTTTTCTAAAATATCAGTGGTTCACAAAAAGATATTCTGGAAGAAAAAAGC
Organism: Harmonia axyridis; assembly: GCF_914767665.1. Classification (NCBI taxonomy): domain Eukaryota; kingdom Metazoa; phylum Arthropoda; class Insecta; order Coleoptera; family Coccinellidae; genus Harmonia; species Harmonia axyridis. The sequence continues at coordinate 24,390,993 of NC_059505.1, read as the reverse complement.
GGGCACGCTTCCAAAAAATTCACCCTGTAGGTTGGCATTCGAAATTAGGATATCACATGGTGGAAACTTTGAATTGGAATATCTATGCCAATTCAAGTTGAATATCTTGTGAAGGAAAGGTGCAATAAGAAAAAACCCGAACTTAAACACCTGCATTTCAGAAACAGAGCGTTTGCGGATTCATGTTATAGGACTTTTTTACTCGAAATGATTCGAGAAATCTGTCATTTTCATTTGTACATGCAATTTAGGAACACCCTGTAGATATACCTAGTCAATTCAAAACATTCACATTCTTCGCATATGTATCGTAGCGAGTAGACGTATACATTTCATCGCTCCAACGAGTTTAAATTCAAGTTTAAAAAATCTGTGAAAAAACTTTTTAGAACAAGAGCAAAATGGTTCTTTCTAGAGAGACCAGAGCTGAAATAAAAGGCATCGTCAAGGAAACTATTATGACCGTATTAGATAATTATTTAAACAAATCAACAGAAAAAGTTCTGTAGAAAATCAGGGAAACAATGCAGGGTGAATCTAAGGAAATTAAATTTAAACTGAAAGAAACTGAAACCAAATTGGAACAGCTGCAACAGGAAAATAAAAAGGCAAATGTTATAATTTTTGGAGTTCCTGAAACACGAAATTCGAATCCGACAGAGGATATCACTTCGATATATAAAGATAAGTAGATAAACATCCGAGAACGTGCAATATTAACATGCCATCGCCTAGGGAAAAAAAACTGAAAACAAAACAAGACCCATACTAATTAAATTCACGGATTAATTCATCGTAAGCAATTTATATATTCATGTTAACAATTCCTAGGTAAAAATATTGTAGTGAAAGAGGGTTTAACGAAATAACGAATCGAATTGCTCAAGTATGCTACTGTGAAGCTTGGAAACAAAAACGTTCGGACAATTGGCGGTGTCATAAAGGCAAAGACTAAAAGCGGTATAATATCACTGAATAAAAAATAGGTTATCGATAATATTACTCAGGGTATTCCGCACTGAGGGTAATTAATAAAAATGTCTTATTTTTCATGTAACATACAGTTTGTATTGATTTATTTATTTATTTAATCAAACGGAACAAGCCATTTCACAGATGTACCCGAAAATAACTAAACCTAGACATAAACAATATCAAAAAATATAACATGATAGTAATAATAAAACAAAAAAGAAACTAAGAGTAGAATATAAAATTATATGTAGAACATGTGAGATATGTCTTCATGTCAAAAATAGACATTGCCCACAAGTCAATATCTCGGCTATTAGCCTCTCTTAAGGCTCTATCCATAGGTTTGTGGAAACTCTAGTTAGTGGGACAAAAATTAATAAAAAATTGTTCCTCTTCCTAAGGGAGACTGTATTGGTATTAAGGCCAATTCTCTCAAGCACATAAGAGCAATCGGTGAAATTATTCAATATTTTGTAAACAAACATTAAATCAAAGTTTTTTCTTCTTCTTTTGAGATTTTGAAGTTCCAGCATATCATAAAGTTCATCATTGATGTTGTATTATAGCTTGTCGGGTTGTAAATTATTTGATTTCCAATCGCATATTTTTAAAATTAATTTATTGATTTAATTATTTACCCTGTTCAAAAAAAGAAAAAGGGCACTTCCCGAAACGTTGCCTATCAAATGACAGTTTAAAACTTTAAACAATAAATATATTCAGAAACAACCCTGAAATCAAATTTCTCACCATACAATTTAAAATTAATACTTTTCCTTTTGTTTTACTTTATTATTATATTTTATAATTAATGTCTATTATTGAGCCAGAGTTGGAGGAGAAGACGATAACATTTATTAGTTTGGATGAGGTTAGAACATGTGACAGAAACTTTCAATACACGTGGTGTGAGAAAAAAAATTACGATGGTAGAAAGATTTTTCATCATAAAAGCCATTTCTCCTCCTCCTTGGTTTTTTTTATTGTTGTTTTTTTTTCTCTGTTATACAGGAAAGAATCTTTTGTTTTTGAGAAAGAAGAATAGTTCATCATGGGTAATGGTAGGTTATGGCAGTAGGTATACAAGCTATTTGCTTTTTGCTTAGACTGCTATTCCTGCTTTTTCTTGTATATATTTCGATATGTATGTATTTTTGGATGAATAAATTGCAATTGAAATTGAGTTGAATTGAAAACTTATGTCTTCAGAAATGAATTGCGATTTGAATGGAACACAATAAATTGTACAACACAGCGCAGACAATTTCTCTATGGGAGTTACTCTGTTCAGTTCTTTGATAACTACATATTGAAAATTTCTGACGAGAATGATACAAAAAAGCGAAAACAACGGGTAAGTGTATACCGATGACGAATGCAAAAATCGAATATGGCAAATAAGCCGAGAAAGCGGAAAGATAAAGTAAAATAATAAACCTCGGACAAAGACGAGCTCGTAGTGCAATAAAAGTACCTACTCATCTCGAAAGCGATAATAAACTCATAAACCCTAAAGGGGTCCGATTTTTTAATGACGTGTCGATTTCAAAGGAAAGTAAAATGATTATTATTGGTTCATCACACACATCACAGAAATTTTCGTTCTTCGTCTTTGCGAGATTTCTGAAATTTCGAAAATCTTGAGGGAGGTAATTAACCACAGTACCCCCCCCCCATTTCTACGTCCTTGATAGAGAATGTCAAAAAAAGAGTTTTCCGGGAGAATTTTAAACTCTGAAGAGAAATGAACAATTGTCAAAACAAAGCCGACTAAAAGGTCCATCACCGATGATGAGTTCACAAGAAATCATAATAATGATGGGAAGAAGTGATCTAACTACTTCAATCAGAGATTCAGTCAGACTACCTGCGATTTTGCCCAACAAGCATAGAGTAACATTCCTATTTCTCAAAGATATCCACAAGAAATATGCACATCAAGGGGTGGAATTGGTATTCAAAGAGCCTAGCAGGAATAATACGAAAGAAAGAATAATTAAATTTAATTATTCTCACTCTTCACTTCACTTAATAATAATAATAATAATAATTTATTCAGATGTTAACTATTAACATAATGAATAATAAAGTCCATCAAATATTACATGGTGTGTCAGTAAATATATATACACATACATAAAAGGTATAAAGATATATGGACAATTTAACTTAAACAATTCAGACGAACATTATAAGTTAACAAATTTGCATTTCCAGAATTCTTCCATGCTATAATAAGCTTTTTTCATCAGAAAGCTTTTCAGTATCTTCTTAAGTTCCTCCTTCTTTATTATTTTCAATCGTTCTGGTATGCAGTTATAAATCAATAAAGCCTCGTGGTTGACACTTATCTGGGATGCCAATACTCTGTGATATGGCGTCATCAGATGACCTGCGTTTCTAGTACGGTATGTGTGGTACTTCCCATTCTTCGCCATCTCATCAACACGCTCATGGACATACATTACGCAGGAGAGCAAGTAAAGGGAGGTAAATGTCATGACATTCTCCGCTGGAAAGTGATCTCTACAGCTTTCCGTCCCTTTTAAGTTACATATAATTCGTATAGCATTCTTCTGTTTAATGAAAACTCTATGGCTCTCAGATCTTCCTCCCCAGAATAGAATTCCATAACTAATGAGGCTGTGAAAAAAAGCAAAGTATGCTGTTTTGGCTGCGATTTTTCCTGCTAGCTGTTTGGTCCTCCTGATCGTATATGTTGCAACCGATAATCTCTTGATTAGTACTTCAATATGGGCATGAAATTTTAGATTCGGCTGCAATATGACGCCCAGAAACTTCAATGTGGTATCGACTGTTGGACGAGTCTCAAATGTGATGTGTTTGGTTTTGTCTTTGTTCACCTTGAAGTTATTCGCCCAAAACCATTTTTCGGCTTCTTGCTTTGTTATCAGGGATTTCATATTTAATTCCTCCTGATTTTTACCTTTGTTCAAGAAAGATGAGTCGTCAACATACAGTGATTGGGCATCGGAATGGACATTTGAGGGTAGATCATTTATGTAAAGTATGAAGAGTATCGGTCCCAAGATGGATCCTTGAGGCACTCCGAATTCTATCTCCTTCCACTCAGAGAACCGATCCTCGAGCTGCACCCTCTGGAATCTTGATTTCAAATAGCTCTCGATAAGTTTCAGTGTTATACCTCTAATTCCATAATATTTCAGTTTCTGCAATAGTATATCATGATCTATTGAGTCGAAGGCTTTGCTTAAGTCAAACGCTATCATCTCGCATTTTTTACCCATGTCGAAACCATCGGCTATTTCCAGCAGTAGAGATGTTATGGCACTGCTCGTCGACTTATTCTCCTGATACCCGTGCTGCTCCTTGCAAATTATTTCGTATTTTTTCAGAAAACTGGAAATTCTGTCCTTTATAGTGGTCTCGAAGATCTTAGAAAGCGCCGGAAGAATTGATATAGGCCTGTAGTTGTTAGGTTGATTTTTGGTCCCTCCTTTGTGGATAGGTACTATTTTCGCCATTTTAAGCTGTTGAGGAAAGTAGCCGTCATTGAAACATCTGTTTATTATTATACTGAGTGGTTCAGCAATGCATGGAAGAATCTTCTTCAGAACAGTTGGTGATATATCATATATATCCTTAGAATTCTTTGCTTTGATTTTTCTACCAATCTTAAGCACCTCCTCTGCATTAACCTCCCTTAAAAATATTGAATTTCCTGTATATTTGTCCGTTTTTTCTTGAAGAATGAATGGGTTGGCCAAATTTTTGGGATCTTCAAGCACCTCTGGAGCTCCAACACTCACTAGAAATTCATTCATCAGGTTCGGATCAATGTCCGCATAGTTGTTTTTGTTCTTTGTTGTTACTCCTTCGTTTATTATTTCCCAAACTGCCTTATTTTTGTTTGTTGCCTTCTGAATTCTTTTATTATTTTCAATTCTCTTTATCTCTGCTATTTTTGCTCTGTATTCGTGCTTGATGATATTATAGGCATTCTTGCTAGCTAGATCTCTCTTTACCGAATATATGACTGAAAAAGCATCAAGACGATTTTTCAGATTCTTGATTTCTTTATTCATTTTGAGTTTTGATTTTGAATTCGGTTTTATTTTCAGCAGTTTTTCAGGGCAGCTATTCTCAAAATGTTCTAGGAATATACTCCAGAACTTATCGAATGCTTCCTTTGCTGATAAATTAGTATCCAACCAATTCCATGATTCTCCACTCAGCGCATCCGCCAAAAGTTTAATATTCTCATTTGCAACCTTTCTAACCATTTTTGTTTTTTCTCTGACTGGTTCTTCATGTTTACTGTATCCTATGACTTGCGCCATATGGTCCGAAATATGAGGCTCTGTACTGTAAGATACATAATTTTCTTTGATATTCGAAAATATGTTGTCAATAAGCGTTGATGTTCTATCTGTTATCCTTGACGACCCCTTAAACATTGCTTGAAGATCGAAATCCTCCATCACTTCTCCAAGATCTCGACTGTCCTTGGTATTCTCCGCCACGTTGATATTGAAATCTCCTACTACACATATATTCCTGTAGTTGCCGTCAGAATTGAAACAAGCATCCAAACAAGCCCTCAATTTATCCAAAAAAACTCTCATCGATCCTTTTGGTGGTCTATAAACGCCAATGATCATCATTCGTTGTTTTTTTTCTATAATCGCAGTCATTTCGATGTGATTCTCCTCAGAATAATCTTCTACCCATCGGAGTGGTTCTATTGATAAGTTTTCATCATTAAGAATCAGAACACCACCATATCCTCCCTTTCTCGAGAAATGAGCCCCCAATTGATAACCTCGCACAGCCAGCCGCTCCGCCATGTTCTCCGGCATCCAGTGTTCTGTTAGTACTGCGATATTTATTTTTTCTTCTTCCAAAAATGCCTCCATGTGGTCTGTTTTGTCTTTTATTGATCTTACATTCAAGTTCAGGATTTTGATTATTTTATCTTTGTTTTTTTTTCTTTTATTGATATTATTCTGGTCTTCGAAAAAACTTGAATCTCCTAATTTCGACTCCTTGAGGCCAGAACTCCGGTTTATTGATTTCCTCTAACTTATCAAAATCGACACCTATCTTGAAAGATAAACTATTTGCATCTGCCTTAGATATTTGTTCAACTATAATTTCACCGCTAGTAATTTTCTTTGAAATGTATTCAGTAAGATCTTCTTTCTTACAATATTTGTTTATTTTTCCTACGTAAAACCATGCCTTTTTAGTAGCTCCTTTTAGTGCGCCGTCTATGTTTACGTTTGAACCCAAGATTGTCTGATTATTATAACGTGTTCGTCGATAGTATTTTTCCGTATGTTTATCTTTGTTCACTGGAGAATCGCCGTTAATATTTTTATGAATAATATCTGTCTCTTTATTCTTCTCCTTAGTTATTACATTGAAATCTTTGATTTCTTCTCTTCTATCTTTAAAGACAGGGGTGGATTTATGTTTCAGATATTTTTTTGCGGTGTTTTCGATGTTAGTAATTTCGATTTCTGTATTAATGGATTCTTCTCTGATGGTTGGTGAGTTGGGAAATTGGCATACAGAGGGCGATGCTGTTGTTGGTTTTCCGTCAATTTTCTCCAAAAGGGAAATCTGCTTTTTAAGTACCTCTATTTGATCAAAAAGAACAGTGATCAATTTACTTTTCTCATCAATAATTAAATTCAGATATTTGGTTTTCAGGGCATCTTCCTCCTGTTCTTTGTCAGATGTTGGTTTATCCTCAGAGTGATTGTTTTCACTCTCTAGATTTATTTCTTCAGGTTCATTATCGGGCCATGTTGGCTGCCTTATAGAATTGTCAAAAACTAACTCGTTCATGTTAGACAATCGCGATTTCAGTGTCTGAATTTCCTCTTCCTTTTTTTCACATTCATGAAGTTTTGAGGTTATATTATCACAACAAACAATATTTCTCTGTTTATCTACGTACATACCAGGAATCCTCAAGATACAACTATGGTGATATGCACTATGACATTTACTACAGTCAATATAAAGCTTCACTTCTTTCATACATTTCTTGCAATTGAGTTTTTCACTGGGTTTTTCAGCAGCTGAATTATTACGTGGCGCCATTGTATCATTCTATCAAAAGACTACTTAAATAACAATGTTAAAATATATCTGTCAATTCGCTGCTCAACGTTTTATTCACGAATCTTCAAAATCTTCTATAGTCATCTTATCTATTGTTCCATCTGGTTGAGTTACTTGGAAGCGCGGCAAATTTGAAAGAAGACAGTTCTTCCTTATATAATATTCATATCGATCACTCGAATATTCTTATCGAATTTCAGAAGATCTTATTCAATTAACTCCCAACAAAAATTTAATCATAATAAATCACATCTCATATGTATTTAGGTATGAGCTCTTAGGAGCTCCTGATGGCAAATAAGTGCTCCTCTAGACTATAGAATATGATATATTAATAGAATTATATTTCCAACATGGGAACTTTTGAATAACAATTGAATTTGTCTATTGATTCTCAGAAAATATTTGATATGCTTAGTGCTGACCATTTTTTTCAGCGAGATGCCGACAGTTAATCCGGATTTTGAGCCTGTGAGGACAAATGACAGTGAAGAATTCGAGCACGGTGAAAATTTGAGGATTTGGAAAAACGTACTTGTTCTTGGATTTGCTTTTATGCTTCATTTCACCGCCTTCTGGGGTGCTTCTAACTTGCAGAGCTCAATTAACTCTGATGAGGCACTAGGGACTTTTACTTTGTCTGCAATTTATTCATCGTTGATAATTTCCAATATTTTTCTGTCATCGTTCGTCATCGAGTAAGTATGAAATTTTTTCTATATCAGATTATTATAAAATGATAACCAGTACAAAGGATAACTTCAGATAGTCCATATTTGTCATCATCATTGATTTGTTCGGATACATCTCAGAAGAAATTTTATTTTCATTCCAACATCAAAACACGTTCTAATAGAAACATAGCTAGACCAAATCGAAAAAATTTAGAAATATTCCTATAGGAAATAATATAATAACAGTAAATCAAGGAAATTACTTAATCTCTAATAATAAAAAAAGAAATTGAATTTTCAAAACATTATTCATAAAAAAATATTGTAAATAATAACAACCCAAAAAGACTCATTCAGTAATTCCAAATTTCGCTGACTACTTCTTTCAATATTCTCATTATAGCTTGAGAAGTTGGTCGCTTGCGGTACAATTTTTTCGAAATGAGGGTCGTCAACACGAATTTTCTTGAAAGAACTTGCTATATTTGGAAGTAACGTAATAACTGACGTGTTGCCCCGTTGACCCCAACTAAACTTTAAACGCCTATAGCCATAACATCAAGATCTACGAACTGATTTGATTGAATCTTTTTGTGTTACTAAACAATGATATGACTTGAAGGTAGAGCGGGTGGTCTATACCCTATTGCAAAAATTTGAGCATCGGTGCCAGATTTGAAATTTCGCTGCGGTCGGAGGGGCATCACGTCCGTAGCTAAGTAAGGTTAAGTTTGTTAATAGGCGAGATCAGTAATATAAATCAATTTTGCGTGTGTACCTTACAGAGTGATTTACCGCAATGGACTTTTAGACGTTTATGAAAAACTTATAATAATTTTGCGTTAAAAATTTGCATATTGGGGTTTGAGGCAATGAACTTTCTCGCTGAAATATTTTCAGATCAACTTCCAGTTATCTGGGAACAAACCTTTACTTTCTTATTTCTAATGACACACCCAGTATATTTTATATTATTGCATCATCAGGTACTTTATTTGATGACAATTTTTTACCTAACCTTACCTTTTTATTTTAATATTTCAAAAATTGTTTTCCAATAAACTTTTTTTATTTTCGATTCTGCAAATATGTAGTATTATAAGACTGTTTTCGCTTTGGACCAAACATTTACAGAATGTTTGTCAGAAGATCATGAACTTGGAAAACTCAAATTCATCAAAACTCAAGATTTTAGAATTAAAACCAATATTTTGTATTATTTCAGTCAATTCGACGTGTAAATAGAGAAGGTGTTATCCTTCTTTCTTTTGAGTATAGGGGCAAACCCTATACTCAAATGAATACTTCAATAATTATCGAGGAAGAACCGCAATTTCTAACTGTTTTGTTTTTCTATTTTTTCGAAAAAAACCTTTTCTGTAGAAATATTCAAAAAAGAAGTGAGTTCTCATCGCCACCATTTTTTTCATAAGAATTCTATTAACTCAATAACCGTTCATTATTTTCGCAATTATGGGATATTGCTGAAATTCTCATCAAAGAAGGTATCTACTGAGGCAAGATGCAATATTATACTGGTTGTGCCATTTGAAATAAAGAAGTACTAGTATTTTTCCGGTATAACCGGAAGTTGTAGAGGTCTGAAAATATTTTAGGGATAAATATCAAGGTCTCAAATGCCGACATTCAAAATTTCAGCTCAAAATTATATTTGTTTTCCATAAACGTATAATATGCGATCGCAAGGAATCACTCTGTATAGAAAATTCTTTGAGAAACGTTCTTATAAACTCAATACTAGTATACACACTCATCAACAACTGCAAACGACAATAAATGACATTCAGGTGGAATTTGGTTGGTTTATTATTATTATAATTATTCTTATTCCATCCACAAAACTAATACTATGAAATATCTGTTTTTAGGTGTCACATTCTCAGCAGTGAAAATTTTGGCCATTTTATGAGATGCAAATAAAAAATATTTCAAGAATGAAAAATTACACCATAAAGTTAAAAACTATGCATTCCTATAAAAACAAATTTATTGAAACGACTAGAAATAATAAAGATCAGACGGAAAAAATTGAATCATTTATTATGAATTTCCATACATTGAAGGATTATCATAAAAAATTGAAACTTTGATGGAAAATTACTGAACAAACATCAAGCTTTCTTGCTCTCCTAGCACAAAACTAGAGTCTATACTCTACATACACAATATTGAAAGATTCTCATCCAAAATCAATGACATCTAACTTAGTGTACCAAATTACTTGTAAAGATTGCAATCATTCGCATGTAGGCATGACCAAACAATACTTGAAAAATCGTATACCTCAACATCAATACGATTGCCAAAAAAAAATATAGATAAAAATGGGAAAACCGATCTAACTGTACAACACTTCCAAGAAAATCACAATTTTGACTTCAATGAAGTGAAAATTTTAGATAAGGAATGCAATTATCATAACTTTCCCAAAGAATTTTATGTGTTGTTGTATTATTGTGACCCGATAGTTCATTTGTCTAAAAATTTTAATAAATTACTTCGCAGTACTGAAAAAGATCCCAAATAGGATCGAAACGTCGACAATTTGAAGGAAGGACGTATATTATTCACCCCATCAGCAGTCCTGAAGCTGAAAACCCCTTTCCCTTATTTGTTTTCAATATCAATATTGTTTTTGTACTTACATGAAAAAATATAGATACCTAAACAATGTTCGGATCTCTCAAAATTTTTGGAAATAATGGAAAATTACAAAAGTTTGATGAATGTCTTATAAGTTTTTTAATTTTATTTCACAAAAATTTCGATTCATTTGTGTCGTTACCTTCCTTGCTTTTTTGTCGATTTCTATATGATTCTCGCTTTGCGCGAAATTTGAAATATCCTAAGAGTGAACAATCCATTAAAAACAATGCAATTCCATCAATGTCACAATGACAGTTATAGGGTCTACATATCACTCAAAAATTCAGCTGAAATGGTGAAGCAATTTGGATATTTTGAACACTTATGCGACTTATCCATAGTTTCAGATAACATTATTTCGGATAATGCCCCATATTTACCCAAAACACAGAAATGGATACGTTCTCTACGTAAATATATTATGCTCAATGAAAATAACAGAAGAACCAAAGATTTTTTCCGAAGCTATACAGCTGTGAGGGCAGAGAAGAGAAGGCATGCCTTAAAGTACCCTATGACCATTCATCCATTTAGCACTATTGCAATATATAGAGAAAGAATTTTATGTTTTATGTGGTTAATTTGCTATGTGACAGATCCAATAATCTGGTCATTTCAAGCAGTGAGAACAATTTATCACCCTCTTTTCATTTTTCAGTTGCATTTGGATATTTTATTTTTCATCAATGCCTTAATGACCTGCTTTATCGGATACGTTGTTCCCTTAACAAAAGAAATTATACTGTCTCCAAGAGAAACATTCAAATATAAGGTATGGACTTATTTAATTCCAGAATGTATAGCTTGTATACCTTTTTCGCTCATATTGAAAAAAAGGTTCCACATAAATCCAAAAAAATCTCGATGGATAGCGTTGAGTTCCGTCAAAATCCTCAGATGTTTGAGGGTTTGTGATTTCCTGAGTTATTTATATAACTTTTTCAATGAAATGAATATGCGTGAATGGGTCTACACTTGGTTCGTCATCTTCATCATCAATTTATACCTAATTTTCTGGTCCACGTGCGCTCTATTCTTTCTAAACGTATTACATTACACATACGATGGTTTGCCCAAAAATTCGTTTTTAAGAAATAGAGCAGTAAAGCACCCTGTTGGTACAACTATCGTAGAACCAGAGAATTCTTTCCATAATTCATTCATTACTGTACTCACAACTGCAACTTGTCACTTTTTTGGAGCCAGTGAAGGTTATGTACCTATTGAGTTAGAAATAGAAAAACTTCTTTGTTCTGGCATAATGATATTTGGTTACCTAGTTTGTAATTTTGGTGTAGCTAAACTATTAGAGATATTCGGCGCTTCTAGTATTTCAGAAACAAAATATGAGGAATGGATTTATCAAGTAGCAGAATATGCTGAGTCGAAAAATTTGCCAGACAATTTGAAAAAACGATTAAAAATATATCATGATTATAAGTTTCATAGAAGATTTTTCAATGAAGATGTAATACTGGCTACCCTATCAGAACATCTAAGGAATGAGGTTATTTTGTTATGGTGTCGAAATGTAATGGAGAAAGTTCCTCTTTTTCAAGGAATGCCCAAAGGGGTTGTTGGAAGTATAATAGGATATATGAAGAGAGAGATATATCTCCCGAATGATGTTGTCTTGAAGTACGGGGACCCTCTTACAAAAATGTTTTGGGTTTCTTTTGGAACACTGTCTGTTCATTATGGACCAAATGCAATCGAAATTTTGCATTTCGAAGATGGAGACCATTTTGGTGATTTATCGATAACTAAAGCTGGAGGAATAGCTAAATTAACTGTTATATGTCTAGAAATAACAGAAATTTTTACACTTTCCAGAAGAGATGTGAAACATTGTACCGCTTTCCTCAAGGAAATGGGTGATAGAATTCGAAAAATTCATAAAGAAAAGAGAGAACTATATCCTACTTTGGCAAAAATGATGAGTAACGAAGATACCCATAATGTCATTGCTGCTGATTTAAGAAGAGGAAGAATTTTAGAAAGTGACAATTGGAGAGAAAATCCATGAATTTTGCTTAAATTTTTGAGTTTGTCTCCAAATGAATTTTCAATAAAACATTTATTAAATTGTAACGGATTCCTCTTACAACTATGAAAGCAAATCCTACCATAAAACTTCCTGAATTGCTACAATTATTCAAAGATAAGAATACTATTATACAGTCAGAGCCTCCACTTCTCTGTTCAAATTCCCAATGATTTAAATTTTTCGCGAAATTTAGTATGAACCATGAAACCTTATTTTACAATCAAATGTAGCTTCTGGACATAGATCTGAAGTTAAAACTCTCTGTACTGTTTTTGTTTCTCAGAGTATTCTTTCAAAAATCATAATATAATAATACAATCGGAATACTTCAATTACGCACCCAGCAAAGAAACATGTCATAACAACTCAAACGACTCTTTTTTTTTAAATTTGACTTCGCGACTTACATTACTGAGAAATAAGTCTGCACGTCGTGGTCATCCCTAGTATTATACAGCTAGAATGCAGGACGATAAAACCGAGGATAAAACTGAGTAGCAAGTTGCTTCGCCGAAAGCGGTAAGAAATGAGTTGAAGATGAGACGAGAGGCTAAAGGAAAAGAAAGTTCAGGTAGACTTTAGCTACATTATATCGAATATAAATTTAATTATATCAAAGTATTCATTACTTAACTTTCTGAAAACTCTGGAATAGAAAATAAAAAATGTTTTCTTTCAGATAGGACTCAAAATTCGCCATTTTCTTAGAGAAATTTTAGATATCATGAAAATCTGTGCCATACAGTTCCTAAATGTGATTTATATAGGTGGCTATTTCAATACTATTTCCATCGGAATAACTCAATATTCCTTTGAAAAAACATTGAAAACGCGTTTTCACATAGCGATTTCGCTATTTCAATAAGATAACTCAATATTTTTATTAAAAAGCAATTTGTTTTTTCTGTTTCTTATTGTTGTTTCACTGATAAATTGTTTCATTTATCAGCAAATGATTATCATTTATAAAACGTATTCGTTTCAGAGAAGATTTTTACTCATTATATTCATTCACGACTTTTACGAGATGTCTTACTCCTGAATAAATCAAATTTTTCGATCTTTGTTCAATTTCAAAAATTCATTGAAAAAAAGGCATGGCAAATACTATAATGGTATCAGAGATGCAGACATTTTCACGTTGTCTGTTAAATGCTATCATCCATTTCGAGCCATTAAGAGGAAATTGCCTCAGCACTCTTTTGTCAGATTATCGTGGTTTGTGAGAAACAAAGAGCATATCGTATGCGAGTGGATGATTTCAAAAGTGATCATCATCTTTACAATATAGAATCATATCTCTGCAGATATATGATTATGATTCTCCCATTTTCCGCAAATACAGCTAACTGAGACTCGTTATGAGCATTTTAGGAAACGTATCTGATATTATTGGATATCAGATATATTCGAATTCAGTTATTATGGTCTCTCTTCGAAGAATATATGTTGTTTCTCAAAAATGTGTATTATTCTGGCGTCATCTTTCAACACGATGAAATGTATGGAATTTGTATCTCATTTCATAACAAGTTTGGAGCAAGTTATCGATTGTGATGCCTAATATTATAATTGAAGAAATCAGTTGGGTTCTGGGCGCCGAACCTAAGAATTCCATGCTGCTCAAAAATGAGAGCTCTGCGATTAATGAGCACATAACGAAAAATATTTAGAAAAATCCATTTTTTCATTTTAAAAGCTCCATCCATATGTCTAAAACTTACTATTTTTGAGCTTTGTTTTCGATCAGCCCATCAACAACTAGAACATACCAAAAATTCAGCTGAATTCAAATTTAAAACATGGTGTATTATTGCTCATTCCATGGAAAACTAATAATAATTTTGAGCTGAAAAGTTGCATATCGGGGTTTGAGACAATGATCTTTCTCCCTAAAATATTTTCAGATCTCTACAACTTCCGGTTACACCGGAAACAGACTTCTACTTCCTCATTTCAAATGGCACACCCAGTATATTATTGCATCATTAGAAAGCTTTAGTGATGACAATTTCGGCAATATGCCATATCTTGGGAAAAACTCAACGGTTCATGAGTTATTGGGATCCTTATGAAAAAAATGGTGACGATGAGGACTCACATTTTTTTTTAATATTACCGCAGAAAGAGCTTTTTCCAAAAAATTTTCTTTCTTTTTCGATTCCGCAAACACGTAGTATTATAAGACTGTTTGCGGTTTAGGCCAAAAATATACAGGGTGTTTATAAGAGGATCATGAACTTCGACAACTCAAATTCATCAAAACTCAAGATTTTCAAATTAGAACCTATATTTTTTATTATTTCAGTCGATACTACGTCCAAAAATAGTGGGTGTAACTTAAGCAAACCCTATACCTTAAATGAATACTTTAAAAGTTATCGAGGAGAACTTTACATGTGGAAAAACCGCTATTTATAACTGTGTGGAGTAGTCTGTGAGTTCCGAAAAACACAGAAAGAAACTAAAATTCGATGTTTTCATAACTAAATTTGACATATCAAGAATGGTAATGAATTATTCATAATTGAAAATTGTATTGGTTTAAGGATTTCTCAACAATCCCAACGAAAAATTAATTAAAATTCATGAAATGTAAA
Organism: Harmonia axyridis; assembly: GCF_914767665.1. NCBI lineage: Eukaryota > Metazoa > Arthropoda > Insecta > Coleoptera > Coccinellidae > Harmonia > Harmonia axyridis. The sequence goes on along the minus strand of NC_059505.1, from coordinate 24,375,916 downwards.
ATTTAGTTATCCAAACATCGAGTTTTATTTTCTTTCTGTGTTTTCCGGAAGTAACAGACAGTTATTAACACAGTTATAAATAGCGAATTTTCCTCATTTGAAGTTCTTCCCCGATAACTCTTGAAGTATTCATTTTAGGTATAGGGTTTGCTTGAGTAACCCCTACTATTTTTGTACGTAGAATCGAATGAAATAATAAAAAATATAGGTTCTAATTCGAAAATCTTGAGTTTTAATGAATTTGAGTTGTCCAAGTTCATGATTTCTTATAAACACCCTGTACATTTTCGGTCCAAGCCGCAAACAGTATTATAATACTACGTTTTTGCGGAATCGAAAAAGAAAAAAAATTTTTCGAAAAAAGCATTTTCTGCTGAAATATTCAAAAAAAATAAAGTCCTCATCGACGCCTTTTTTTTCATAAAAATCCCAATAACTCATGAACCGTTGAATTTTTACTCAAGGTATGGGATATTGCCGAAATTGCCATCAAAAAAGCTATCTAATGATGCAATACTATACTGGGTATGCCATTTGAAATAAGGAAGTAGTAGTCTGTTTCCGGTATAACCGGAAGTTGTAGAGATCTGGAAATATTTTAGTGAGAAAGATCATTGTCTCAAAGCCCAATACGCAAATTTTCAGCTCAAAATTATTATTAGTTTTCCATAAACGTCTAATAGGCCATTCCGGTGAATCACCCTGTATACATACCATCAATTCTGACTTCGCCTCTTTGAATTCTTAATTATTGATTATCAATTGACAAATTGACTATACTCAAATTCAAGTAATGCTGATTGGAAATATCACATCTCGTTCTAATTTTCTTAATCTCGACACATTTTTATCATCATTGAATGGCAAACAGCATTCTAATAGTCGATATTGAGGTTTAAAAGATATTCAACTTAAATTAATATTCTCCTACAAAAATAGAGAAATAATTGGTTGGTAGGGTTTTTCATTGATGGATTTACAGAGGCCAACCACTTTGTTTTCTATGCAGAGGTAAAACGTTACTTAACTGAGACAAACTAGGCTAATCACTTGCGATTCATATATAAATTCAGCTAGATTATAAAGCTCTATAATCGGTATTAGTGGAGATATAAATGTTTTTCTCTATTTCAGTATCGTAATGAGATCATTACAGTTCTAAAAAACAGTGCTGTAATGAACTCATTACAGCATCGTTTTCAGTTATATTTTTCGTTTTGTGGTTGTCTCTACTGACTCCCAATCCTATCAAATTTCAACAAACGTCAATAATTGTCAATATTATATAATTTGGATATAGTGGAATGATTTGCAACATAATTCGCAATTTCTCTTAATTCTGGTTGTGTTGAATCGATTTGATCAGGTATAATTCACGAATTTGATGCGTAATTGTAAATCATTTCAAAATTCGAAACGTACAATTCATATTCAAATTCCGTAATCTGTCAATTTCCGTAACAGTCACACCAACTGCCAAGATACAATACAAAAGTCACTAGGATATATAATCTGAATTTTTCATTGAATTTCGACAATATTTCACAAAACTTGACTGAAATAGAGAAAATATCGTCTAATACTCGTTGCAGAAGGCAATTCCAACACTCTTGCGTTCGAAAACTCGCTCCTTCGTCGCTCGTTTTCGAATTTCGCATTCGTGTTGGAATAGGAGCCCATTCTGCAACTTGTTTCAGAATATACTATTCCAATTTCGGTTAGTTTCTCTTGTTAGTTTCTCAGAAAAAAAACGAGAATGGGGTATCAGATTTTGTCTATCTCCTCTGGTTCAAAAGTTGTAGTGTTAAAACATCGAAATTTGCCACCTGTACATAAATAAATTTACTCAAATTGTTTATTATGAACTAATTAGTCTATATTATTATCATTAACATCGTTCTTTCGATCTTTTCAATTATTACATTTCTTTTGCAGTATTTTGACGATAAAATGGACCATGTGTTACGCTTTCATCACCTACATGCCTTTTATTGGTGCTCAATTCTACCCGAAATTTTACACTATGATACCAGCAGGTTTAGCAGTCGGACTTGGAGGAGGTCCTTTATGGTGTGCGAAATGCACTTATCTCACAATAATCTCAAGAGCTTATTCCAAAATAACTGGAGTCGCTGAAGAACTAATCTACCCAAGATTTTTCGGTGTATTCTTCATGTTTTATGCCCTGTCTCAAGTATGGGGTAATCTGATAAGCTCTGCAGGTTAGTGGAAATACAATTACTATAATGTTATGAATAATAAGCATTAGGTAACTACTCAGTACCTGATTCATTCAAATTCAATTTAGTTCGTCATCAGTGAACTTCATTTTTCAAAGATGATGAAATCGTTGTTATTATGATAATCGATGAATAAACTGCTGTTTTTTCAAATTCGAATGTAAGAACTAATTCCTGTGAACTGAAATAAATATTTCGTAAAAAAATACAGGGTGGTTCAGATATTCAATTCAATTGTGTAGAATATATTATACCGTTTAAATTCTACTCAATGCTTTTTAAATGATGGGATGTAAGGGTTCACTTTAAAAAATAAGAATGGTCGCCCAAAACTCATACAGTTTCAGATATGGGTGATTGGTGTTAAATAGCATTAACTTATATTTGAAATTTCTCCAATAACTCCAAAAACGTCTTGGACCTTGAGGCAAAAAGTCAAATGAAAAGAGTTGATAACGTGATTGAAAGTTTTTTTTTATTTCAATCATTATTGCAGATGTCATTAAGTTGCATGTAATCAAAGCGTATGATTTTTCAACGGTTAATTTTGTAAACGAAGATATGCGGATATTTTATTTATACTGACGGGTTGAGTGTAGGGGATGCCTCAGCTACACGAAGAAAGTACGCATGTCGTTCGCTTCATTGAAACGTGTTCGGTACGATCATTTTATAATATGAGTATTCTTTAGACAATGATACGATATAACGTTTCGACGGTAGATGTGTAATTTTTTTCTTTCTAAGCTATCCGTGGGTTGAGGTCCCTATGCTGTTACTATCCAGAAGTACACATGGAAGGACAAAAGGATCTCGTAGAGTCAAAGTTTCGAAGAAACTTTTTGGAGTGATTCAAACCAGGAAGATTCGAAGATTCCGCCAGAGTATTTCTCTTTCGGTTACTTCCTTCTCCTGAAACTCTTTCTTGTAGGTACATTTGTCTACGCCACATAAAGGTTCCGGGTCGATGAAAGGAGTTTGTGCTCCTTTTGTGGCAAGTGTATTGGCCTCTTCATTCCCTCTAACCCAGATTAAAATGACCTTGTTATTCTTGAATATTCACTAAAAGAGTGTGAAGAAAATCTTTTTCTTTATCGTTTTAAGAGTGCTGGCGCTGGTCACTCTTGGGTCATCGCAGGTAGTTATCCAGTCGGTATAGGTACGGATGTGGAATATTCGATTGTCTCGTTGTCGGTATTTACGGATGTTCGTTGCAAATGTGACACAAATGTTAACGATTATCGGAGACTGAACTGAATTGTTTCTCACACGGAACTTGGCACTTTTTTCTCTTTTGCAGTTAAGCTACTAGTCTTTCACAGCTCAATCTCAATATAATTCACCTCTGGTGAGCTAATTTGATCTGCGCTAGCCGGTGGCACTATGCTATTCAGAAGGTTTGTGTATTCATTACACATACTCTGTGCCAGTAGAAGTTGGCTCCAACACACACTTCCTAGGGAAGTGCCATTTTTGGTCTCTTGTGTTTCCTAGGGGCTTTTTCATCATAGTCGCAAGCCTTCCTATATAATAAAAGGGTTTGCGTGATTTTTCATCTTACTGAAGTTCTTTTAGATGGTCGTCTAGGAATAGTATTTGCAGGTCTTCGTGTATCCGTACGTTGCTGACAAACCATGTTGCATTTACAGCTCCTCTCAGGATCGTATTATGCACGGCTTGAAGTCTCTGCAGATGGATTTTTGCGGCGTATCCCCAAGCCGGGCATGCGTAAGACATGACCGGCCGAATGATGGGCTTATAGAGAAGGAGCTTGTTAAAAAGAGGCATTTTCCTGCTTTTGAAAAGTAGCGGTTGCAACGCTGCTGCTGCTGTCTTTCCCTTCGTCACAGCTGATGTGACGTGTTGTTTCCAAGTAACTTTCTTGTCAAGTATCATCCAGACACTTGGCCTCGTTTTTCCATTCGACTTTCCTACCGTACATTACGACGTGGTTCTTGGGGATCTTTTTTTTTCGGATGAAAAGAACGGCTTCGCTTTTCTCAGGGTTTACTTCAATTCTCCATCGAGCAAACCAAGATTGAAGTCTGTAGATAGCTTCTTGTAGGTACTTCGTTCCCATTTTGGGACAATTGGCAAGAATGGCGGTACAGTGCCATGGAGGATTTCTCCGTTTTTGGCATGTTGAATACATATATTGTGAACAATAACGAAGACAGCAGAGATCATTGCGGAACTCCGGTTGAAAGAGACCTCTCTGAAGACAATACCCCACCAACTCAGGCTTTGAACGAGAATGCAGGTAGGAGGCTGAAAGTTTAACCATGGAGAGTGGGAAACTGGCCACAAGTAGTTTGTATAACAGTCCTTTGTACCATATTTAATCAAACGCTTTGGCCACATCCAAGAACACAGCCCCTATGACTTGTTTGCGGTTATATCCATCCGTGATTTGTTTCACTAGTATATATTTCGCTCAAGCCGGCAGCTTGATTGCTGTACTTTCTTACTCGAAGAAATTCACCAGGATATACAACAGGAATTCGGCGACTTCTGCAGGTAATGCACCCCATATAAGCGACTGCAGAAATACTTGTTGATTATACGTGACATATCCTTTTGATAAGGTATTTAATCAACGCCAAAAATGATCTCATAATAAAACTAGCTTTTTCAGGTGAAAATGAAATATGTCAGAAGGTGAAATAATTCTTAAAATAAATATGAATATAGTTATTATTACCTTCCTCTGAATCATGGTTTCAGAAAAGGTCGGTCAACCCAAACAGCGATATTCAATTTCATCAATAAACTCTATGATAATATAAATGAAGGTAAATGGAACATAGCATTATACATGGATTTGAGTAAAGCATTTGATGTTGTTTCACATGACTTGCTTCTTGCAAAAGTGGATAGATTAGGTCTTCGCGGTAAAATAAACCAACTTTTGAAATCTTACCTAAGTAATAGAATGCAATTAGTGGAGGTCAATGGTTGCAAGTCGTCGATTCTCAACATTTCCTCGGGTGTTCCCCAAGGCTCCGTGCTTGGACCCTTGCTTTTTCTATTATATATCAACGACTTGCCAGATATTGTTGAGAATGCTGAGGATCTAACATTGTTCGCAGATGACATTACATACTTATGCTCGGGAACCTCGCTTACTGACGTTTTATGTAAAGCACAGAGGCACATAAATCTATTTTATGATTGGTTTGAATCGAACAAGTTGTTTCTAAATTCTTCTAAAACGCTTTTTGTTTGTTTTAGGCTTAAGAACTACTTAGAACATAAAAATAAAAGTTTTCTGTTAAGGGTGAAAAATAGGTCAATTGAACATGCTACCATCACAAAATTTTTAGGTATTATCATTGATGACAGCCTCAACTGGTATCAGCATATTGAATGTTTATGTAAAAAGTTGTCTTCTGTTTGTTATGCTCTTTATAGGTTAAAATCTATAACTAATGTGGAAATTTGCATGGCTTATTACAATGCTCAATTCAAGTCAAGGATAATATATGGCCTTGTATTCTGGGGGACTTCTCACGCACTGAATCGAGTCTTTCTTCTTCAAAAGAGAGCATTACGACACATGGCTGGAGTTCCTATGAGAACATCATGTAGAGAGCTTTTCAAAAAATTTGGTATTTTGCCAGTGGTATCTCAATTCATCTTGGAAATTATAACATATGTGAAAACTAATGAAGGTTCATTTCTGCGTATGAATTACAATCATACTTATTCAACAACACACTCTTCGCTACTAATCATACCACGTCACACTCTGGTGGGATATGAGAGGTCTCCCAGATATATGGGAATTAAGTTGTTCAATTCCCTTCCAAAGACCTATAGGGATATTGAAAGTGTACAAAGTTTCAGAAGGGCAGTTAATGATTTCTTATTGTCTCAATGTTTCTATACCCTATCTGAATATTATGATTGTTGTAAGCATATCAGGTTAGGAAGTTGATATACTTAATATGTTTTAAATAATGGCTAGTATGTGAAATTTTTCCTTCTATTGTTGTTTTATTGACTTGTCCAATACGTATTTGTAATATGTCGCTATGGATGAATAAATCCGACTTTTGCCTATACGCGTAGGATTTATCCTCGCCGTCGGCTTCTCACTCCTCGCTAAGAGGAACATTCACTCAATCCCAGATATTTAAAATATCAGAAGGGTAGAGCTCGGTCGTGTCCGGTCCTTGTGGTCCCCCTGGTTGTCGTCGAACTTCTGGTCCTCTTACACGCGATCCTTGGACCTGTCCTTCGCTTCCTAGGAATTTTCTCACCGTCCTTGCAGTACCTAAAAGAACAGCTTTTTGCATTACATTACATATATACTCACTAAGCCCTAGTTGCTTGATATTTCTCTTGAGATTTTTGGGTACTATTCCTGTTGTTGAGATGATAATTGGAATAGTTCTCGTTGATATCATTCCCCACTGGCGCTTTATCTGAAATTCGAGGTCCCTATATTTTGAAATTTTTTCGACCTCTTTTTGACGCAAGTTGTTGTTATTAGGTATTGCTACGTCGATGAGTATAGCTGCCTTTTGATGTTTATCAACTAGCAATATATCTGGCCTGTTGTGAGGGACTGTTTTATCAGTCAAAACTGTACGATCCCAGTACAGTTTATAGCGTTCGTTTTCCAGGATGGTCTCCGGTCGGTACTTGTAGTATGGTACTTTTTCAGATTGAATTAGTGTTAATTTAGTTGCCATTTCTTGGTGTAATATCTTTCCTACTGCATCGTGTCTCTCTTTATATTCATTTCCTGCAAACATCTGACATCCACCCGTGATATGTTGTATTGTCTCATTTGTTGGACACCCATATCGGCATCGATCGTCGGTAATAGTTCGATCCTTTATGATATGCCTGCAGTAATTTCTAGTTGAGATCACTTGATCTTGGATGGCTGAAAGAAAACCCTCTGTTTCTGGGTACATTGCACCTAATGTGAGCCAATAGTTCGACGCTTCAATGTCGACATGATCCTAGTTCACCTCGTTGAAATGTCTTCCATGCAGGGGCTTCTCTCTCCATCTATCCAATTTTTCTTGGTTTGTCTGGTGGTTGTATGAAAATTGCTCCTTGTGAAGTTGTAAAGGTGTTGATTCGTCTGCTTCACACAGTATTTTGTAGAACTCTGATGTACTTGCTTGATCTCTGAAGTATTCCCGTAGGCTTTCTATCTGCCCACTAGCAAGTTCCATGATGTCCGTAAGACCCCTGCCTCCTTTATTTCTCGGCAGTGTAGTCCTCTCAATGCTGCTTTTCGGATGGTGCTTGTTTGCTTTTGTCATCAACGTTCTCATTTTACGTTGCCAGTTTTCGATGTCTGATTTGCTCCATGGAACTATACCGAATGAGTATGTTAGAATTGAACATGCATATGTGTTGATGGCTCTCGTCATGTTCCTGCTGTTTAGGTTTGTTTTTAAGATTTTTTTGGTTCTCCTAATGAACTCAGTCGTTAAGTCTTGCTTCATTCTTTGGTGGTTGATTCGTCGATTCTGTTTCATTCCAAGATATTTATAAAGATCATCCAACTTCATTGCTTCTATTTGCTGTCCATTTGCGAGAGTGATCGGTTCATCTTGTATTCTTCCTCTCACTACGCTGAGAGTACGACATTTGTCCAAACCGAATTCCATACCTACATCTTTCGAAAAATGTTCCACTAGTTTGACCATAATTTCTAGGTGTTTCTTATTGCCTGTTATCAGTTTCAAATCATCCATGTACAGCAAATGATTGAGGGTGGTAGTATTATTATTTCCTTTAATGTTGAAACCCTTTTCAGTAGCGTTTAGCTGTTTAGAGAGTGGGTTCAGCGCCAAGCAGAACCATAAAGGGCTCATGGAGTCACCTTGGAAAATTCCCCTCTTAATTGGAATCAGTTTGGTTTTTATGTTTGCCGTGGAAAGCTCGATGTTCGTTTTCCAATTGTCCATTGCAAGCTTTAGAAAATTGGTTATAATTGGATCGATCTTGTATATCTCCAAAATTTTCTTCAGCCAGCCATGTGGAAGTGAGTCGAAAGCCTTCTTATAATCAAAATAAGTCATGAAAAGGTTTCTATGTTTCTTGAAGGCTTGGTTGCATATGATGGAATCTATTACCAGCTGTTCCTTCGATCCTTGTGCATTCTTGGAACATCCTTTCTGCTGTGTTGTTATTATTTTATTTTTCTCGCAATGTTTGTAGATACGAGATGCTAAACATGATGTGATGATTTTGTATATTGTTGGTAGGCATGTTATAGGTCTATATTTTGATGGATCCATAGTGTTTTGAAAATCCTTCGGTATTAGGTAAGTGATACCTGTTGTTAAAAATGTTGGCATTTCTGTTGGATTATGTATTATGTTATTTATGTATTCGACTAGCCTGCCGTGCAGACACCAAAACTTCTTCAACCAGAAGTTGTGAATTCCATCTGGGCCTGGAGATTTCCAATTGTGAGTGTTCTTCAATATTTCCTGTAGTTCTTCAGACGTTATTACACTATGTGGCATATTTTCTATGGTCTCACATGATTTCTCCTCTCTTCTTATCCAATGCGCTTTGGAGTTAAAAGGAGTTGGTGTTGACAGTTGATCGGTCCAAAAACTCTCCATATCTTCGGCGCTTGGAGGACTCACTAATTTAGTTGACGTTTGTTCATTAAGCATTCTATAAAAGTTCTTTTCGGAGTTTTCAAAAATCATATTGTCATGTTTTCGTTTAAAGCTCTCATTGTATCTTCTCAGTCGTTCAGAGTATACACTTAATTTTTGTTTGAGTGTATCTAGAGTTTCTTGAGCACTTTCATTGTTGGCGTCGTAATTTGCATGTCGCCTATGGCGATCCATAATTGCATCCACTATTTTCTGTAGTTTTCTAGACGGAGAACCTTTTTCAAATTGTGTTAACCGTCCTATATCTTGTCGGAGGCTATGTACTTTTGCTTCTAGCCTATTTTGCCAATGTGGTTGGTTATGCTGTTTTTTCTGTGCTGGTTGCTCACTTCTAGGTTTTGGCTTCACACCGAGCACTGCTGATATTGTAGAGGCTGCACAGTAGGTAATAAGATGCAATGACTCTAGGTTTTGGTCATTCGAAAAAAACGGTGGAATTATCTCTTTGTTCATTATGTGCAGAATATGTGAGAGTTTTTTCGATGTCTCAATGTTTCTATATGCGTATGAATTACAATCATACTTATTCAACAACACACTCTTCGCTACTAATCATACCACGTCACACTCTGGTGGGATATGAGAGGTCTCCCAGATATATGGGAATTAAGTTGTTCAATTCCCTTCCAAAGACCTATAGGGATATTGAAAGTGTACAAAGTTTCAGAAGGGCAGTTAATGATTTCTTATTGTCTCAATGTTTCTATACCCTATCTGAATATTATGATTGTTGTAAGCATATCAGGTTAGGAAGTTGATATACTTAATATGTTTTAAATAATGGCTAGTATGTGAAATTTTTCCTTCTATTGTTGTTTTATTGACTTGTCCAATACGTATTTGTAATATGTCGCTATGGATGAATAAATTATTATTATTATTATAATTATAATCTAAATAATATTCAAATGAATGATCGAAGTTCTAAGAATCCTTTTTTGTCGCGTTTAGTCGTTTTGAGGAAAGGTTTAATGCCAAGTATTTATTGATAATATTACACTTGTTTGATCTGAATATCATTCCTATATTTTTAGCATATGATTAGGGGTGACAATCGTCCTGTTACTCAATTTGAAACCCTTTCTGTAGCGTTCAGTCATTTCGATAGTGTTTTGTGCCAAGTGAAACCTCATAAATATTCATGGAATCTGCTCGAAAAATGCTCCTTCCAATTTAGAATCTGATTCTTTGTAATATTTTAGGCAAATAGTAATAAGTTTGTTCTCCAATTCGACCTCTAATACAAATATATTACTGTGATTGGATCGATCTAATTTATTTGAACCAGTTATGAGCGTGTTAAAATAAGTTTTTGCATTGTTTATCGACATTCCTTTCATCTTGAAGTTAAATATATAAATATAATAAAGACGAAAAAAATCAATATCGGTTGTTTTCTTAAATACTCGCAGAGGGTTCTGAGGCAAGAGCAAATGTTTTCTACTGATTCAACAGGTTTCTGCACTGAAATGTGTCCTGCGGGTAAAATCCTTTGCTTATAGCATTCGCATCTACTATTTCTCATTTGCCTTTCACAATCAGGACAACTGAACATTTGGTGTGATTTGTTTTGTGTTAAAATGCAACAGCATGGGGGACAGTCGTATTCCGAGGGATATCCTTGATTGGGCCTGGGCTTCAGTTCGGAGATACATTCGCACATATTTGGAACTTCCAATTGCATCTGTATTTCCTGAGGAATGCACTGACAACTCTTTTCGTATATTATCTCTGGTAATGTACAGCATCCTTCGTCGCAATCCGACTGAGTTTTTTTCGTTTCCCTTCTATCTCTTCTCATCTCAATATTCTTCAGTATTTAATATACTGACATTGTAGATATTACAACATTATAAAAAAGAGCTTTGTTTAGTATTTGCTAATTCATTCTGTGTCGAAAATGAATTTGTATTAACTTCGAATTTAGTACATTAATGGCACAATTGATGTTCGAATTATGGAATTGATGTGATGTCAACAATGACATTGAAATTGCCTTCTAATTTTGACAAAAAAAATATGTCATGAAGAGATTTCTGTGTTTCTCAAAATCTTTCATACATTAAGAATTCGATTACTTGGCGTTTACTCAATTGTATTTAATTCTTGAACGAAACAACAAGAAAATATTTTTGTAGCAAAAGAACGCAATGCTGGTTTATAACTCTTCTTTGTAGAATCCATTCATCCTGTGGCTGATCGCCTTGAATGACTGGATTTTTTGAAAATGCTAGCCAAGCAACTTTATGAACCATCTCTTCTGAAAAGATATCAGGCAAAAAAATTAGCAATGGAACTCAAAGTCATATGCATTTTTGAACTTTTAACACGATGTGTTATTCCATAAATAACCCTATCCTATGTACAAGGTGTTTCACGTGGGCGGGTCACTGAATCTCGTGAATTATCCAAGTTATTGAGGAAAAACCGTTTTTCAAAAAATATTTTTTTTGCGAATTCCACTGATAGTGGCTTCTATTACAATCGAAAATGGAAAATTTGAAAATGTAACAATCAAATATTTATGGAACCATAGACGACATGGATATAGTTGCCGAATATGGAATCTGAATTTCCTCAGGTTGATTTTGAAAGGAATAGCTGGAAAAAAATATATAACTATCACTTTATATACATTCAGATTCAGAAACGATTGAGTATTCAGACAATATGAAAAAATATTATGAAGTATATTTTGCAGAAAAAAAATTCCGTTTTCTTGAAAAAATGAAGAAACCATTGGTGAGGAATTGTCTATAGACCTTCCTATTTTGAAAATCAGTCAAATTTGCAAAAAGATTTTTTTTTGGTTTTTCCTAAATTACTTTCCATGCCTTGGTTCGATAGTTTTTCCAGTAACTAATTTGGATAAGCCGTGAAAAATACTATCATATTATTGTCGCTTTCCAATTTTGCTTGAAGGATAAGCCACAAAATCCAATCACCCGTTTATGTGAAACCGCCTTTACGTTATGATTCAATGAAAAATTATAATCAAAAGATTATAAAATGTGGTTTCTATTCAATTCAAATCTTGCGTAAATTATTTTTGCTCCAGGTTTGTTTTTTGCTTTTTGCCGTTCTATAACGTGCTGTCGAGCTCATTGAAGGGGATGATTATGGAAAGTAGGAATAGAAGATCAATAAAATTTTCAGGAAAGGTACTTGAAGAAAAAGATCTTTCATGGAGGAGAACAATGAACAGTTAAAATGTGTTTTCCAACTGAAATGTTATTTGCAGTTGATTTTTTATAGTTTAAGTACAACCTAAGACATTCCAGTTAGATCTATTGGTACATTTTTGATCTCCAGGACTGTCAATCCAAAAGCTACATACCTCATAGTGTGTCATATACATATTTTATCTTCAGAGTGATGGTGATTAAGGCACACAAGTTTTTTAATTTATTCCCGATCACTTTCCTCAAAGTTGTTTTTGAGATAATGAAATATGTTATCCATTGGTGGTGAATAAAATTATTTTTATTATCCGACTTCAGCCTATACTATACTATACGCATAGGAGAGAAAACTTCCCTCGTAGTTGGCCTTCTCACTCCCCGCTAAGCGCTAAGGGGAACATTCACTCAATCCTGGTTATTTAAAATATCAGAAGCATATAGCTCCGTCGTGCCTGGTCCTTGTGGTTCGTCTTGTCTTCGTTGATCTTCTGGTCCTTTTCCACTCGAAAGCGTCGATCCTTGGAACTGCCCGTCACCTTCTAGGAATTTTTTCACGGTCCTTGAAGTACCTAAAGGAACAGATTCTTGCATCTTTTTATTCTTATACCCGTTTCGGATGTTAGCTATCATACATGATATCTTAACTTTGTTCACTGCAGTCCGAAACAACTCAGCTGTACTGTACCAAACCATATTCTAAGACTTTTCAACCATGAAATTCGTATTCTACCCGCCCTCTAATTTCCAGTACTGTTCTTTGCAAGATGGTCTGCAGTAAGTGAAATCTGCTTTCGTTTTTCATTACGTGTCCCAAATATTGGAGCTTTATAGTATCCACCACATCCTTTTCTTTGCCCATTCTGCTGAGAACCTAGATGTAACTCGAATACTTCCAACTTCTTCGTTGTGGTTTCAGTTAGTCTACCCCATAAAACACAACAGAGAACACGTAACAGCGCAGGAGCCTTATCTTGGCGTGCAATGTAAAGGGATGACTTTTGAATAGATCTTTCATCTTGCTGAAAGCAACCCTGGCCTTTTCAATTCTGCTTTGTATTTCCTGCGAATGATTCCATTGCTCGTTCACCAAAGTTCCAAGATAAGTAATACTGCTCACCCGTTCTCGGTTTTTGGTTGATTACAAGTTGACAGTTATTAATGTTATCTTTGCTTATAATCATTAGTTTTGTCTTCTCAACATTGATGTCGATGCCACATGGTTGACCGCATTATTTTATTATTTTCATAAGGTCTTGTAACCCCTCTATGCTCAATGTTTTCCATGTGTCTTTCAAGTCAGCAACATTAGTTTTGGGTTTTCCCTCATTGTTGGTTAGGGTGGTAACATGTTTAAGTTTAGAAGTCCCAGTTAACTCTTCAACCTTTCGGAGTAGGTTGAAAATATCGTATCTTGTCTGCAGTGTTTCTATTTCAGTACACTTTTCCTTTATGGCTCTTTCCTTGGCTTGTCGAACTTTTCTTTCAATGATATTGTACATGCTATCGTAAGCGCTATCATCGCCTTTCTTTTGTCTTCGTTGTTCCATCAATTATAGAATCTCGTCAGTCATCCAGGTTTTCTTTCTTACTGTATGAAGTTGCAACGAGTAGTCTTTGATAAATTAATAAATAAATAAATAAATCTTCTCTTCTTATAGCATAAACCTTACATGAACTCATACATAAGAGTATGCAAAAGAATGACGTCAAAACACAGAGCAATTCTAACTATTTCTGGAAAATATTCCCTCGAACAATATGGTTCTAATTCTAACAAAAATTTCTTCATATTTTTTACATAATCTTTATATGTACCAAAACCCTTCAACCGTGATGGCAAATTATTGAAAAGTTTTCTACACATATAGTCAGGGTGTTTTTCTCTTAGTGTTAAATGATGTTTTGGATATTGAATATTCATAGACCTTACAGGATATCTATCATTCTCATAACTTTCAGAACGAGATCTGTTTTTGTATAAAAATTTCAAACAATCTAGAATATACAGACCACTCAAAGTTAATATTCCATTTCTCCTGAACACTCCCCTACATGAATCAATATATCATACTCTACCTGTACAGCTAGCATTGAAGTGACTGATAATACTAATATAATTAATCTAAATATTACTTGTTTCGAGGCGTTGAAGAGGATGAAACCCACAATGACTATGGGTCCCGATAGTATCCCATCATTGGTTTTTAGAGATTGTGCATATGTTTTAGCTTGTCCACTCACTATTTTGTTCAATATTTGTTTGAGAACTGGCACGATTCCTGATTGCTGGAAGCTTTCCAAAGTACGCCCAATTTATAAGAAGGGAAATAAATTTGATATTTCCAATTTCCGACCAATATCGATAATCTGTAATAGCAGTAAGATCTTTGAAGTTCTCCTTTATAATAGATTATATTCCCATGTTTGCAATCTAAAATAACTCCATTTCTGCATGGTTTTGTTAAAGGTCGTTCGACAGTTACCAACCTCTTCAACGTAACCCAGTTTATTTCCGAAGTCATTGAGAGAAAATCCCATGTAGATATATTATATACTGATTTTTCAAAGGCTTTTGATCTGCTTGACCATGGAATATTGTTGAGGAAGTTGTCTCAATTTGGCCTTTCCTCGGCTCTCATTGGTCTTTTTAAGTCCTACTTGTCCAATAGGCAGCAATATGTCGAGTTCAAGGAAGTTAGATCTACAGTGTTCTCCAGTACTTCTGGAGTCCTCAAGGAAGTAACCTTGGGCCACTCCATTTCATAATATTCATTAATGATTTGGCGGAGGTAGTTGATGTCGACTGTTTGTTATATGCTGATGATTTCAAAATATACCTGGAGGTAAGCAATGTAACGGACTGCTTGCGACTCGCCTCTAATTTGCAACGCGTTGAAGAGTGGTGTAGAAGAAACAGGTTACCTTTGAACGCTGAGAAGTGTAATGTTATGTCATTTACGCAAAATAAAAATACTATTCGTTTTGATTACACAATAGCTTCCAAAGTTCTCCAGCGTACATCGGTGTTAACTGATTTAGGAGTGAATTTTGATTCCAGACTTTCGTTTGTGCCACACATTGATGCTACCTTGTCTGCTGCGAATGGGATGTACGGGCTCATAGCGCGAATCTCTCGCGATTTTTCTGACACAGTCACATTAAAGACCCTTTATTATGCATTTGTCAGATCAAAATTAAAATACGCGTCTATAATATGGTCTCCTTGCTACCAGGTCGATATTGAGAGAGTTTAGTCTGTGCAGTCTATATTTTTCATATAGAGCAGATGGTGTCTACCCGCCTATTGGTTTTCCTCAGAACCTGCTTTTGAGCAGACACTGCATGAATAGTTTGAAATGTCGACGAGAATGTCATTCAGTTGTATTTACTCACAAAATAATAAACGGTGTCATTAAAGATCCTTGCATTCTCGAAAAACTAAATTTTGCTATTCCAAGACCAGCCTCTAGAGTTAGAAATACATTTTATATGCCGACACCTCGAACGAATACATTGAAGTATTCACCTCTTCATAATTTGTGTGATGCCTGTAATACTATAAGTTCACACTTGGATATTTTTAATTGTTTCATTTTAAATATCAGATCACATTATTTTGACTGACTGAGCATTTTTGTTATCGTTTTTTTTTTCTCAGAATATGTAATATTAGTGTATACTTTATTTTTCATATGTTCCTTGTTCTGTAGTTGGGTTTAAACCTGTAGAACATTGTATATATTAAATAAAAATAAAACATGACATTTCAAAGATAATTCTTAAAATTCTCTTCTGTATGAGAAATATATCATTCACACCAGAGCTGGCTCCCCAGAATATAATTCCTTATCTTGCAATGGATTCAAAGTTTGCAAAATAGATACTTTTCCAACATTCCTTTTCCAGGTAATTAGCCATGGTTCTTACTCCAAAACATGTACTGCTCAACTTCTTACTGAGCCAATCTAGATGATGAGACCATTTTAGAAATTCATCAATATACAGCCCTAAAAATTTTGTTGTGTGTTCTAGAGCAATGTTCTCATTTCCAATATTCAATTCTCCAATCCTCTCCTTCCTTGATCTTTCAGTTGTAAATAATATCCCTGTTGTTTTCTTGTTATTAATAATGAGTTTGTTCATACTTATCCAGTGTTTAATTATTGTACAGATAAGAGAGGCATTACTGGTAAAGTCTTAACTTGTCTTGCCACCAATGATAACATTTGTGTCATCCACATAGCCTGTGATTGATATTCCATCTAATTCAAAACAGTTGTACGAGTCATTAATAAATATCAGGAATAATAATGGCCCCAAGATGCTCCCCTGTGGCACCCTATACTCACAAAGTATTGAAGATTTTACCTTATGTCCATCCTTTTTAATAACTACTTTTTGTTTTCTATTTGTTTTAGCCCTTTTTGAGTTATTATAATGTTAAGTTTTCGCAACGTCGCGGATTCTGGGAAATCGAGACGTATGTTTTGTCAGATTAAGTAGTTAGATGTATCGGTTATCGGAAAGAATAGATAAAGTTTGTTAGTATAAAGTTTTCGGTGTTTATTATAACGGTTTTTGGTTTAATTAACGGACATTTTTTAATATATTAGGATTACAGTTTATTAGAAGGTCAGTGTTGGGACATACTTCATTGTTTCAGGCTTTAAATGTTATATTTTTTTTTTGTAGAGTGTTATTGTCATTATGACACAAAAAAAAGTTAGAACGAAGTTGTTGTCAATAAAAAATCGTCACGAAAAGTCACCTTCCAATTATTTATTTTTATATAATTAGAAAGCAACTCAACATAATTGGCATCCCTGGTAATTTTGGAGAAGAGCATGCAGTCTTTGAAAACGGAAAGAAAGATTGTCAAGGACGCTGCAAGAAAACATTTCCAAGAGATTGAGAAGGTAGGACAGGATGATAAGGAGAAAATAAGTGAACTACTCCAACAAGTTTTAGTCAAAGCAGAAAAGGTATTTTTCCTAGACAACAATATAAAAGAATTGCTTTGTAACGAAGAACCCAGCGACGAAGATTTTAGTGAAGAAATCACAGAGGAAATGAATTTTTGCACTGAGGTAACCAAGTATACAAACAAATGCAATTTTTTACTGGAAAAAAATAAAGAAGCAGAAGCGGAGGTTAAAAACGAAAAAAGAAAAGCTCCAAAGAATTTTAACCTACCAAAATTAGAAATAAAAAAGTTTGACGGAAATGTCAAACATTGGATAAATTTTTGGGGTCAATTTCGCAAGATAGATGAAAATTCAGATTTGCCCGATGAAGACAAATTCCAGTACCTTATCCAATCCACCGAAGAAAACTCGCCAGCCCGTAATTTGGTAGAAAGCTTCCCACCCTCAGCAAACAATTACAAAATTGCCGTTGACCAACTCAAAACTAGATTTGCAAGGGACGAGGTTTTAATTCAGGTTTATGTGAGAGAGCTTTTAAGCCTCGTTTTAAGTCAACATATTTCACCGGAAAAATCAGGTATGGCTTTATCAAATTTGTACGATAATTTGGAGACTCAGCTCAGGGCGCTGGAAACATTGGGTGTGACCACAGACAAATACGCCGCGATGCTTTTACCATTGGTTGAGTCAGCTATACCACACGAATTACTAAAAATTTGGGAAAGAAACCGTTTAACTAATGATAAATTTGTTAACGAGTTACAGGGTCTACTGAAGTTCCTAAAAGCCGAGGTGGAAGCAGACGAGCGAATAAAACTTGCACAAAACAGTTTTTCTTTGGAAAAAGGAGTAAAAATGGGTCAGGATAGGTGTTCTGTAGAAGTGTTGCATGTGAAAAATACTGAGACTAAAGGTAAGCTCAATTTTTCTTGCATATTTTGCGATTCAAACTCTCATAACAGTCAGGATTGCATAAGAGCACAAAAAATGACGTTAGAACAAAAAAAGACAACTGTAGCAAAGAAAAGAGGTTGTTTTTCATGTCTGAAACCCAATCACAGTTTTAGAACTTGCAAATCTATAGTCAAATGTGTAAAATGTACACGAAAACATCATGCTCTTATGTGTCCCGATCTGCATGAGAAAGAGAAAGGAAAGAAGGACGCAAATAGGCAGGAGAGAATTGAGCAAACAATGACAACTGTCAATTCAGAAACTTTGCTGCAAACAATAATTGTAAAAATTATTTCTGATAATAATAGATCAAGAACAGTAAGGGCTCTGCTAGATTCTGGCTCACAGCGTTCATATATAACAACAAAATGCGCTGAAGAGTTAGGACTTTTTAAAATCGGAGAGGAAAATATTGTTCAGGGCATGTTTGGTGGATTACAAAGCGATCCAAAAATTCATCGCGTATTCAAAGCAAATATTCAAAATTTAGAACAAACTTTTAGCGTTGGTATGTCTTTGCTTGAACAGGATAAAATATGTAATTATATACCAAAGCTAAATGATATCAATATTACTGAAGAGTTAAAATTAAAAAATATATTTGTAAATGACGTTGCTTCTAACGATTTCGAAGTAAACTTATTAATGGGAGCAGATATTTTTGGAAAAATTCTAACAGGGAATATAATCAGATTAAATGAGTCTATAGTAGTTGTAGGAACAAACTTTGGATGGACCATAATGGGTCAACAAAGCTGTAATAAAAATAATGTGTTTGTTTCTACTTATTTTTCTGATTCTTCTTTGGCAAATTTATGGAATTTAGACGTGTTGGGCATAAAAGAACCAGCAGAAAAAAAATGCAGAGAGGAGTTAGAGATACAGACACTGAAAAAGTTCATGGAAAGCACCAGAATAAATGAAGAAAACAGGTACGAGGTGTCTTTACCATGGGCGGACGGTTTTCCTAACATAACGTCAAATTTTAAACTAGCGGAAAATCGATTATTTTCAAACACAAAGCGTTTACTTTCAATAAATAAATTGAGAGATTACGATAAAGTTTTTAATGAATGGGAGCAAATGGGAATTATCCAAGAAGTGGAACAAGACGAATGTGAACAAGGACACCACTATTTAGCGCATCATGCTGTCATAAAGGAATCAAGCTACACAACAAAAATAAGGCCAGTATTTGATGCATCACAAAAGGATAGAAACGGTAATTCTCTTAATGATCTACTAGAAAAGGGTCCCAATATGATTGAGTTAGTTATTCCTCTTATCTTAAAATTTAGGCTACATAAAATAGGGGTAACAGCAGATATCGCCAAAGCATTTTTACAAATTAGCATTAAAAAAGAAGATAGGGACTATTTGCGCTTTATATGGTGGAAAGATTACGAACAACGACAAATTAAAATTTTTAGACATTGTAGAGTCGTTTTCGGGTTAAAGCCTAGTCCATTTCTATTGGCAGCTACACTAAATTTACACTTAAAAAAAGAGAAAAAATTTAAAGAAACTGCAGGTCAACTTTTAAATGCGTTTTATGTTGACAACTGTGTTTACAGCGTAAAAAACGAAAAAGATTTGGAAAAATTTATAGGGGAGTCAAAAGATATCTTATTAAGAGCAAATTTCGATTTAAGGGGTTGGACTTATAACGAACAAAATAAAGAAAATTTGATAAACCAGGAAAACAGCGAAAATAAAATTATTTCTATTCTAGGAATGCAATGGAACTTTGCAAATGACATTCTAAAATGCGAAATTAAAAATTTGGGTTGTCTTCAGGATATTCCAAGGACAAAACGGGGTATTTTATCAGCAACTCAGCGGGTTTTTGACCCTATTGGTTTCACATCTCCTTTTACATTGTTACCAAAGCTTATGCTGCAGGAAACTTGGAACTTGAAACTTATGTGGGATGAAAAACTGCCTGAGGATTTAGAGAAACGATTTGAGAATTGGCTGAAATGTGTAAATCTTTTAAGTTTTTGTAGTATTCCTAGATGTTTGACAGATAATATAGAGAATGAAGACATGATAACAAAAAAATCGATTCATGTCTTTGTAGATGCTTCAAAAGTATCTTATGCGGCTTGTGTTTTTCTTAGGTTGGAGTATCAAAATTCAGTTTTCATTGGACTTTTGTTAGCAAAAACTAGGTTAAGTCCAATAAAACCAATTACACTCCCAAGGCTCGAATTAATGGCTGCTTTAATTGGGGTAAGACTAGCGGAAACGGTTAAAGAAGTAGAAGACTTCAAACACCTAGAAACTACCTATTGGAGCGATTCCATGATCGTTTTGACCTGGATAAAAACAAAAGGTTTGTGGAATACCTTTGTTGGAAACAGAATCAAGGAAATAAGAAAATACAGTAGTGTAGATCAATGGTGTCACGTACCAGGAGAAATGAATTCAGCAGATATTTTATCACGTGGTTGCAGTGGAAAGCAGCTTATGGAGAAAAAATGGTGGCAAGGACCAGAATGGCTAAAAGAAAGTAAGGAAAAATGGCCAAAAGAAAAATTATGTGCCACAGAAGATGAAATTGAGAAGGAGCGAAAAAGGATCATCAATACAAATTTAGTAGAGAGTTTAGTTGATGAAGCATTTTGGCAGAAAATAAATCAAATTTCAAAATATAATAAAATTAAAAGAATTGTTGGATGGATTTTGAGGTTTGGCGATAGTTTAAAAAATAAACTAAGAAACAAGTGCTTAGAAGCAAAAGACAAAAATAAATTCGAATATTTGAGTACAGAAGAACTTGAAAGAGCAGAAACACGTCTTTTAAGAGTAGTACAAAGGAAAGATTTAGGAGAAAATTTAAAAGGAATGCGTAAGTTTGAGTATTTGACAGACGATAATGGGATTTTAAGAATGAAAACAAGACTTGAATTTGGAAATTTTAACGAAAGTTTTAAATACCCGATCATTCTTCCAAGTAAAAACGAAATTGTTAGGAAACTACTTATAGAAGAGCACGAAAATAGTTGTCATGCAGGACCAAAAATTTTATTAGGAGTCATCCGAGAAAAGTTTTGGTTACTAAAAGCCCGTAAAACGATAAATTCCATAATATTTGCCTGTGTAAATTGTAAAAAACATACATCTAAACCACTTGAAACTCCTTTTGCGCCTCTTCCAGCAAACAGAATAAACGACGCGGGGGTTTTTGAAGTTGTGGGTGTTGATTTAGCAGGACCATTACTACTAAAAGATGGTAGCAAAGTTTGGATTGTATTGTTTACGTGCGCAGTCTACAGGGCAGTTCATCTTGAACTAGTTAAATCGCTTTCAACAGAAGCATTTTTATATTCGCTAAGACGCTTCATCAGTAGACGAGGTAGACCAAACACCATTTATTCTGACAACGGGACAAACTTTCGTGGAAGTAATAATTTGTTTAAAAAATTAAATTGGGAAGAAATTGAAAATTTTTCGGGACAAAAAAGAATTAAATGGATATTCAATCCACCTTCGGCTTCGTGGTGGGGCGGATGGTGGGAAAGATTAGTAAGGGTTGTAAAAGAATTATTGCGTCGATCGTTGGGAAAAGCATCGTTATATTATGTTGAGTTGTACACTGTGCTTTGCGATGTAGAAGCAGTAATTAACGAACGACCACTCACCTATGTTTCCAGCGCCGATGAGTGGGAGGTTCTTAGTCCTGCAAGGTTTTTAAGGCCTATACACTCACAGTCGTTAGGTACAAATTTTTTGGGTGAAGTTGCGGATTTAGACGAGGTAGACGCGACATTTTTAAAAGGTCGTTTTAAACATTTGCAAAATGTTCGAAATTCATTACGGGAAAGATTTAAAAATGAGTATCTTGCAGAGTTAGTTAATAAAGGTCACAGGAAGAAGACGGAGCAGATTAAAGTTGGTGATGTAGTTTTGGTTGGAGCAGATAACCTGAAACGGGTACTTTGGCCAATGGGAAGAATATTAGAAATTTATGATGGAAAAGATGGAGTTAGCCGGGTCGCAAAAGTAAAAACGAAGAACGGAATAATAATTAGGCCATTCCAAAGGATTTATCCATTAGAATTAGGAACAACATCAGAATCAAACAGTAAAGAAGTTATCACTACAGAAAAGAAACGAAAGAATAAGAAAAAAGAAGAGAAGAATGAAAACTCAGTTCAAAGATCAAGGTTTGGTCGAATCTTGAAGGCTCCAGCAAGGTTGGGTGTGGAATAAGCTTGGGGCCGGAGAATGTTGGGACATACTTCATTGTTTCAGGCTTTAAATGTTATATTTTTTTTTTGTAGAGTGTTATTGTCATTATGACACAAAAAAAAGTTAGAACGAAGTTGTTGTCAATAAAAAATCGTCACGAAAAGTCACCTTCCAATTATTTATTTTTATATAATTAGAAAGCAACTCAACAGTCAGTTTGCATTGTATAAGTCCCATTTTGTTCGATTTCAATCCTTATACCCTGTTCCCTTACATCCTTATACAGTGCGGTGCTGTGTGGAGGCAAGAGAGCAGTTTATATTGGTAAGACAATTTATAACATCATTTTATTGGTTCAAATATAGGGAAAATGCAACATTTTTTGGTTCTTCGGGCACGGGATATTTGAACTTTAAATCAAGTTTCGGTTACATTTATTTTGGTTTCAATCGGTATACAGAGTTTCGGAACTCATTTTCATTTCATTCTTATAATTTCATTTGGAAATATTCATTCGGTTTATTTTGTTCGTTCATAAGGTATTGAGCGAAGTAAAAACGTGCGGTAGTTTTTTGTATTTTTTCAGCGGTTGTCAAATACGATTCGAGTCCCAGAGTAAGCCTTGTTGCCAAGCGTACACGAAAGTATTGAATTCACAGTTTAGACTCGTGGGGTTAGTTTTCGAGTATTCTGCGCACTTGACTTTTAACACAATGGGTGGAACATCAACTGAACGGAAGATGAAGATGCTTATTGCTAAGAAAGAATCTTTATTTTCGATACTGCAGAATTTATTGGATTTGTCAAAATCATTAACAAGTGAAGTAGCTAAAACTAAATTTTTAACAATGGTCAGTTCAATTAATTCAACAAAGAATGATCTGCTGAAAATAATAGATAATATAACAGAGCTCAGTTTCGAAATTAATGATGAGTTCGAACCAGACTTCAATATATTTAGAACCATTGATGAAATGTGTTGTCACATTCAAGTTTCAGCGGCTAAATTGGAACGAGAACAAATTCAGAAAGATGTTTCTTCGATTAATGTTGATCCTCAGGGAAGTTCGGGATTGATACGTAATCTTCCTACACTACCGAAGATTGAATTGCCGGAATTTTCGGGAAATATTAGAGAATGGGAAACCTTTTATTCAATATTCAAGAGTTTAATACATGAAAATAAGTTACTTACGGATACTGATAAAGTGAATTATTTAGTAGGTCGTTTGAAAGTATCTGCGTTGACTATTTGTTCTTCATTAGCTCCTACTGGAGAAAATTATGAAATCATTTGGAATTCGCTCGTGGAAAAATATCAGGATAAGCGCGCTCTTGCAACTAATTATCTGTGCCAAATTTTAGAGTTCAAATCGATACAGGATGAGTCATCTAAGGGTCTCAATATATTTTTGGAAAAATTTGATTGTGCGGTACAGGCTTTGAAAAAGCTTAAATTAGATGATATGTCGGACTTCATTTTAATGCATCAGGCCCTTTCTAAGCTTGATTCTGATACGGTTAGATCGTTTGAAATGACTATTAGGGGTAAGGGAATACCTTCCCATGAAAATGTGATTAAGTTTGTTAAGGAACAATCGAAAATTTTGGCTCTAAATCAGCAATCAACCACTTGTAGAGGTGATAGCTATAAAACTCGTAATTCGAAATCCTTTTTTGTACATCAAAATAATTCTTGCGTAGGAATGGATCGGTCAAATAATGTATTTTTTGTAATCGGAAAAATCATTTGTTGAGTAGATGTGATAAATTTAAACAACTGTCGCCATCTAAAAGATATGCTACAGTACGGGATAACAAATGGTGCTACAATTGCTTATCGCCAAATCACAGAGTAAGAGACTGTCCTTCAGACAAATTATGTTCAGAGTGTTCCAGAAAACACCACTTCCTACTACATTTGGGACGTATACAGGGTGAACTAGAAAAATATCCAAATTCAAAATCGGATTCGAGTACAAATACGTTGGTTTCAACAAATAAAAATTTTTGTGCTACTGCTTTGGGCGATCGGGATACTCATACGGTTTTATTGTCGACGGTTGTGGTAAATGTTTTAAACGGTTCGGGTGGTTTGAAAACAGCTAGGTTTTTAGTAGATAGTGGCAGTCAAGTTAACTTACTTACTTATAGGTGTTGTAAGAAATTAGGATTGAAGTTTTCACAATGTTCAACGTCAATTCATGGGGTTGGATCTAATTCAAATTCAATTAAAGGTTTTACAAGTATTATTGTTTCGTCTAGGTATGATTTTACTAAAAAATATTCGATTGAGGCATTTTTAGTAGATAAAATTACGGGTAAACTTCCAATAGTCAAAATTGATCGCGGTGTTCTGAAGAATTTTGGAAATATCCAATTGGCAGATGAACAATTTGACGAACCGGCTGGAGTTGATGGCATTATGGGGGCGGATCTTTTCGCGATTATTGTGGGTAATTCGATACCCTGAGCATCGGGATCTCCAGTGGCGGTACAAACGGTATTTGGTCATATGATTATGGGAAAGGTTCGTAAGTTAGAGTCAAAGGGGGAGTTCGGTGTATTATTCAGTTAAAGGGAGGAGTGTCGGTTAAATGACTTGGTTTGTAAATTTTGGGAGATGGAACAAGTTCCAAAGAATATTTTGCCGGACCCAGCAGAAGAAATATGCGAAAATTTGTTTTCTACATCTTTTAGTAGAGATTATGAGGGACGTTTCACGGTAGCGATTCCTTTTAAGAATTCTCCGAACACATTGGGTAATTCTAAGACAACGGCATTGATTCGGCTCTATTCATTAGAAAGAAGGTTGGCGAAATTTCGGGAGTTTCGTGTGAGTTATAATGAGATAATGAAAGAAGCAATTCAGTTAGGATATATGCATTTGGTTGAGGATGAATATTTAAAAGATTCAGAACCTGCGTATTACATTCCTCATCATGCTATTGTTAAGCAATGTAGTTCGAGTACACCAATTCGTGTGGTTTTAGATGCTAGTACATCATCCGATAATGATGTTTCGTTGAACGATATTTTACATGGTAGTCCAAAACTACAAACCGATCTATTTTCTTTATTGCTGAATTTTAGGTTGTTTCGAATAGCGATTACAGCGGATATTCGACGAATGTATCATCAAATAAAATTAGTTGATGATCAATGGAGGTTTCAAAGATTGCTTTGGCGTTTCAGTCCTGATGATCCGGTTCAAGTATTTGAATTCAATCGTTTAGCATTTGGGGTGAAATCAAGTCCATATTTAGCTCTTCGTACTATAAAGCAATTGATAAAAGAAAATGGATGTAGTTATCCTTTAGCAACGAAAATAGTTTCGACACATGTTTACATAGATGATTTGGTTTGCAGCATTCCTTCCGAAGAGGAAGCGTTTGATTTGTATTCACAATCAGTGTCATTATTCGCAGAAGGAAAATTCGAGTTAGTTAAGTGGTTTTCTAACTCTCTCGATCTATTGAAGTTAATTCCTACTGATCAACAACTTGTAAATTCGGTAAAATTTGGAGCGGAGAGAAAAACTGGATGTGATGTGTCTGTTCGGAATGTAGCGATTGACTCGTTTTATACAATGTTTTCTAGAGTTTCGTCTTGGATTTCTATTTTGCGGATTACGGTTTGGTTACTTAGATTTTTGAAGAAGCCTTCCAAGAGAAAATTCATTATAGCAGATGATTTGCAAAAAGCGGAGATCGTATTGATAAAAATTGTTCAGAATAAAGCATTCGGATCGGAAATAAGGTTATTGAAATCAGAAAAAAAAATCTATGGAAAATTACGCAAATTGACTCCTTTCATCCAAGATGGAGTTCTCAGGGTGGGGGGGCGATTAGAAAATTCTTCGCTCAAGTTTACTAGCCAACACCCCATTCTACTTCCAGGCAAAGATCTTTTTACAGTTAAATTAATTCAATACTATCATAAAATAAATCTCCATACTGGTTCATTTCTTTTGGAAGCGTTGTTGAGACAAAAATATTGGATAGTAGGTGGTCGTAATGTTATACGACAGCAGATACATGTCTGTAATCGTTGTTAGGGTGAAGACTAGAAATAATTATCCTCTGATGGCGAATTTGCCTGCTTGTAGAGTGAGTCCAACAAAAGTGTTTTCTCAAACGGGGGTAGATTACTTTAGACCATTCGAAATATCACTCGGTAAAAATAGAAAAACCCAAGTATACAGGGTGTTTCCTAAACATGCGGCAAAAATTCAGGGGGTTGTTCCTTGGACTATTCTAAGAATATTTTGTCCCTTGATGATTTTTGAAAAACCTATTTGTTTCGAAGATATAGGGGAAACAAAATTTCAGATAATAACATTTTATTATGAAAAATTACATGAAAATTCAACTCAACCTACAAAAACTGTTGAAAATGACCACGTCTAGCCAGCATACAAGCATCCAATCTTCTCCTCATTGACTGCCGATTCATAATAGTCAAAGATAAAATGTTAATTGCTAATACATCACAAAACGAATTCAAATGAAAACCGTGTTTAATCTGTATTCCTTTACCATCTGCACTTATCAATTTTTAGTCAAAAAACTGGCCGTTTTTAGTAATTGGAATGTTGTTAAACAAATTTAAAAATAAATTGTACCTACTTAGTAAACACAGTGCGGTACGCATTTTTATTTAAAATATTATTAATTTTAAAAATATGAAAAATGTTGTTCGCCCTGTATCTTCGAAACAAAGAGGTTTTTCAAAAATCATCCAAGGACAAAACATGCTTAAAATAGTCCAAGGAACAACCCCCTGAATTTTTGCCGCATGTTTAGGAAACACCCTGTATAAAGGATATGTGTGTTTGTTTATATGTATGAGCGTAAAAGCAGTTCATTTGGAACTCGTCAGTTCCTTATCTACAGATCATTTTTTGCAAGCCTTCAAACGGTTTCTATCTGGAAGGGGTACTTGTAATGTTCTGTATTCAGGTAGGGGCACTAACTTTGTGGGTGCTAAAAAAGTTCTTCGCGAAATTAATGAATTTATTAACTCGGATCAATTTATAACTTCTTTTCAAAGTGAATTAGCTTTGAATGGTATTGAGTGGAAATTTAATACGGCCGGGGCACCCCACATGGGCGGTTTGTGGGAAAGCAACGTTAAATCGGCTAAGAATCTGATCTATAAGGTAATAGGTACTCAGATACTAACTTTTGAAGTGTTCAGCACTCTTCTTAGGGTACGGCCATGGTGAGCCGCTTCTCGCGTCTCGCTTTATCGCGGCTGATTAGACTAGCGCTCGGCGACTGGTGAACCTGCTAGATTGTAGCAGGTGGTGGTCATAGTGCACCGCTCTTCAAAACGTCTCGTTGTGTTTGCCGCTGCAGCATAATTCATTTTTCATCATGAATTTATGCCGTGAGGATCTTTTGGGTATCTTAATAGCTAGTGATAATGTTTCTTTGAAACTAAAACATGGAAGGTCTGATTATTTTGCAAAAATTTCCACTTTCTATAAATATTTCAAAATAGCAACTCATACAACATTATTTGGTTATTTTGCTCCTAATATCTATTTAGAAACTAATGAGTAAATAAAATATAAAACACCGACCACCAGTGGTCGAGAATTAAGTACAATCAAATTGGTTCTCGACCGCGAATAAATAAAGGGTAGAAATAAGTGTTTCAACGTTAATTCGGTGGTCGCAAACTAATATTCAGAAAGTAGATATATAAATGAATCAGGGTATCGGAAAAAAAATGAAAATGACCCAACAGAAATATATCGGTTGAAATAAACAATTATTGAAGTAACATATTGGTTCTCAACCACTTTGGTCGAGAAATAAAAGGTACAAATTTTCCAATATCAGTTCGCGACCGCCGAATATTGAACAAAAAAAAATATGCATTTATTTGCTTTTTGATTGAAATACACTCGAAAATATATCTTATAGTTGATATGGAACAAAATATACACACATAATTCATTTAAAATAAGAAATAATTACTATTTTCTGGTCATATATCACAAAGCACTTTTCTAAGAGAGGACGAGAAAGAACCCTTTTCTATGAAAGACGATTATAAACTAATTTTTAGCGCGAAAACTTTGACCTATACCACTACTATGCAAACTATCTTGGAAGGGTAGAATGGTCGAGAACACGTACCGCGAAAATATTTTGCACTACATGATATATTTTAATTATTATTTCATCTCAAATCACGGAATGGTCGAGAACCAGTGCATTTACCCTAATTCTCTTCATATTTTTGTTCATTGGTTCAGTACCCTGAGTATATTTGTTTATTTCATTTACCATATATCGACTCATATAATTTCCACCGACTGAAAGATGTAGATGAATTTCTTGTAATTGAAACATCAAATTTTCTCTTAAAAAAATTATATTGAATAAGTAAAAAAAATAATATAAAATAATAATATCCCATATCACGCTATTTAAAAACACTTTAGAAATCAAAATTTCTTTATTAATGTCCATCCTATCGATATTTATTCACTACTACGTCCAAATTCCTTTATGAAATCAATTGAGCGGGCTTACCGGCAAGCGAGAAAAGAATTAGTAATTCATTCCGGTAAAAGCGAGAAGAAGCTGGCTGAGCACTCGGAAGCGGGCGAGCAGGCGCACTATGTCCATACCAGATCATTTCTTCGTATGTTTATTACCCGCTAGCAAGACGCGATAAAGCGAGACGCGAGAAGCGGCTCACCATGGCCGTACCCTTACGCAGGTTGAAGCTTTATTGAATTCACGCCCTCTTTGTCGTCTGTCATCAGATTCAAGTGCACCGGAAGCATTAACACCTTCACATTTTTTGACAATGTCACCATTAAAATGTATTCCATCGCATGATTTGTCGGATATCAAGTTGAATAGGTTTGATCGTTTTCAACTGATTGACCGGATGGTTCAGGATTTCTGGAAGCGCTGGAAATTGGAGTATCTAACGACCTTACAAACGCGGGAGAAATGGCATTTGAAATGCTCAAATATTGAAGTTGGCACGGTAGTCATATTAAAGTGTGAAAATTCGCCACCACTGCATTGGCCATTGGCGTTAGTCACAGCGGTCCATCCCGCAAAAGATGGTATAGTTCGTAATGTAACGCTGAAAACGAGTAAAGGTACCTATACACGACCTGTAGTAAAGGTATGTCCTTTACCGACCCAGTAGTCAGAAGAGTTGACTACTATATATATTTTTTTTGGTAGGTTAATTTTTTGTTTCTTTTTTTGGTGAATTTTTTTTTCTAAGAGGGGATGATTTTGACAAGTTCATTTATTTGATTTCAAAGTGTCTGAAATTGAGTTTTCAGGGCGGGGGGGTATGTTTTAGCCCTTTTTGAGTTATTATAATGTTAAGTTTTAGCAACGTCGCGGATTCTAGGAAATCGAGACTTATGTTTTGTCAGCTTAAGTAGTTATATGTATCGGTTATCGGAAAGAATAGTTAAAGTTTGTTAGTATAAAGTTTTCGGTGTTTATTATAACGGTTCTTGGTTTAATTAACGGACATTTTTTAATATATTAGGATTACAGTTTATTAGAAGGTCAGTTTGCATTGTATAAGTCCCATTTTGTTCGATTTCAATCCTTATACCCTGTTCCCTTACATCCTTATACAGTGCGGTGCTGTGTGGAGGCAAGAGAGCAGTTTATATTGGTAAGACAATTTATAACATCATTTTATTGGTTCAAATATAGGGAAAATGCAACACAAACCATTTATGGACATTGCCTTCAATTCCAAGCTTCTTCAATTTAGCTAGAATTAGTGATTTGGACAAACAATCATATGCGTTCGTTAAATCTATAAAGAGTGCTAGTGCCATATTATCTTGTTCTATCAGTTCGATTATTGTCTTTGTGAATTCATAAATTGCTGTTTGCACAGATCTACCCTGCAGGTAGGTACCCATGTTGAGAGTTGAGATCTTGAGAATAGTCCACAGCCTTCAATAAATTCTATCAACCTCCTACACATACAATGTTCAAAGATCTTAGAGAAGGTTGGTAACACACTGATTAAGAGATACACAAGATATTTCTTCATCTCCTTTTTTATAGATGGGATGAATCAACCCTATTTTCAGCTGGTCTGGAAAGATGCCATACTGAGAAACAAAGAATTGTTTATTATATAGGAAAGAATACTCTTCAACTACTCCTTGCATTCTTTTATAATTTTGGTTGGTATTTCATCATCTCCACATAAATATCTGTTTTTCAAGTTTTGAATTATCCTGGATATTTCTTCTTCGCTTGTTGGTTGAAGCAGCATTGACCTATCATTATCTTGTATACGACACTCAAAATTCACATCTTGAATATTCTCAAGAAGTTTCGGAATCATGTTTGACATATACCTAGTTGTTGTTTGCGTTTGCCAGTTCAAGAGGATCCCCTTTCTTGGGAAAATCTCCTGTGCTTGTGTTTGTTCCTCTTATCTCGTTACAGATAGCCCACATGGTCCTTTGCTTGTTGTCAGAGTTTATAATTCTTTTTTCATATGAAGTGGATTTTGCCTTCATTAGTAGATGGTCATATTTCTTTTTCACTGCGTCGTACTGGTCCTTATATTTTCAATCGTATTGTATATCCAGTTCCTTCTTACATTCTTCTAGTTCCTTGTCATTGAAAGGGGTATAAGTTCTTTTAGGTGTTGGTATCAACTTCTTCGGAAAACACTCATCGAAAAGTAGTCCAAAAGTAGCGATAAACTTTTCCCATTTCTCATTTACATTTTGTGCTGCTGTATTGTAGACTGATAACCATTTCTCTTCTTTAATTTTAGTTTTGAAATCTTCAATTGAATCCTTGTCAAAAAATCTGGTATATGTGTAGGCTTGGTTAATCGATCGTCTAGAGGTATGATTCGATTACCTGGCCTTTCGTCTTTTTCTCCGTGACTTTGTTGGATTTGTAATAATTAAACTCTTTTGAATTATTCACATCTATTTACAAAGCCACAATTATACAGTACAAACTCGGTATTGGGAAGATCTTAATTACGTCTTAATTACAAGTTTCCCACTACGGTACTGAATTTCATCTTTAACACGTTTAATTGATTACTCGAAACGTCTTCGTCGTACTTCAAGATTTCGGTCGTCTCGTCTTTAACTTGTTCGCGACTCGTCTTAATCTAGTCCGCGAACCGTCTTTTCGTCTTACGTCTTAAGTTGACCGACCGAACTTGTCTCGTCTTTGATTTGAGTTAAACTGTACCGTCTGTACACGTCTTTGGTTTAATCTTAACTGTTCCCGTCTTCGGCTTAATCTTGACTGTGCTCTCTGTCGATTCGAACTACCCTGTCTCGGTTTGACCACACCCTTAGGGGAAGGTACCATCCCCCTAGTCCAATAAGATTTTTGCCGTACCGCCCCCAAAGATCTTCGCGGATTCCTGGAATCGAATATTCTAGAAGAACTAGGGCCTGAGAAAAAGGACGAAACACATGTGGCATAATTGTCTTGTTGTGAAACTTTTCCCAACCCCATAAATCCCTTAAGTTTTACAATCGACATATGACATTCTTCGACACCCCGAAGACACATCCTTTGTGCATTATGTACAATAACCATTCGTTCCCTGTAAATTCTTTGAATTTGTCATGCCCTTGGCACTTGAAGAGACTAATAGGGCTCCACGCATCCGGTTGACCATCTCAATTATTTACAGGGAACAATAAACCGGATCCTACATTCGACCCCCCTAAAAATTAGAGTTCGATCCGAACTCATTATCGTCCTCGTCTTCGTGAGGTATCCACGGTTTCATGAATTCCGCACATGTAGATGTCCTCATAGGACCTTCATGAACCCCGACTTTAGTCACTTCGTACCTCTCCTTTCCCTTCGATCGGGATACCTCATATGGGCCTAAAATCTTTCGCTTACGCTTCTGACCCGCGCCGGATTGCGTTTGCCTTATCGCAACAAGCTTTCCTACCTGGTACGTCTCGACTTTCTTTCTCCGTCGATCATGTCTTCGTTTGCCATCCTTTTTTACCTTAGGTACCTGATCTGCGCATTTACTTTCTTTCCTCATTTCATTTTCAAACGCTTCAACCACTGACCGATTCTCTTTTTCACGCATTTTAACTCTTTCCACCTGACTATTTTTTCTGGGGACACCGGTCCTAATTGTTACATGGTTCATGCGTTCTTTCTTGATCTTCAATTCCACGTCTTTCTTCTTATTCGCTATGTAGGTCTGGGTCAATTTACCGTCTTTACTTTTCAAAGGTGGAGTTTCGATGTGTTCTTTATCAATTCGTCGTCGTCGTCCGTCGTCGTTGATAGCGATATGCATCAACCAACTGTTCGCAACCGCTTGTTCCTTCGATCTCACGCTAATCCCTTAAAACAGTAGCCTGTTTCAGAATATTGGTACCAAGAATCGCTTGAAATCCCAATGATCCCTTAGGGATAACATGAAATTTGAGTTGGAACAATTGTCCATCTATCTTCACGTCTAATTTCAAAGAACCGACCGTTTTCACCGTGAAATGACCCAAACCTCTTATAATGGTGATGTCGTTATCTAACGGTAAGTGACGCAGGTAAGAATTAAAAATATCCTCGCGAATAATGCTAATCTCGCTACCGGTATCAAAGAGAGCCTCAACCGCAACCGCCCCAAAAACAAGTCTGATCGCATTTTTGGGAACTGATTCTACCACGGCCACTTCCGTGGTTTCAACCTTTTCTCTGCAACTCGCGGCAATATGTCCATGTTTATTGCATCGGAAGCATTTTGTTCTTTTGCTTTTATCTGGACATTCCCTCGACTTATGCCCTCTTTGACCGCAACTAAAGCAAGATTCGCTTCTTGCTTGCGCACCGTTTTTCCCGTCTTTAATGAAATATTTTTCTTTCTTCTCCGTTCGCTTTTAGACCTTACATCTTTTCTCTGAAAGTGAGAATCTCCCCTCTTGGTGATTTCCTCATAAATTTTGGCCTTCTGCTTGAAATCACCAAAACTTTTCGAGCCATACAATATTATTTTATTCGCGGAGGCGTCCGCAATACCGTCTATAATATATTGTATTACCGCTTCTTCTTCAATATTGGCTCTACTGCCGATCTCTCTCATAGCGAGAATGTACTCTTGTACACTCTCACTGGATTTCTTAATCCTGCTAGCCAGGAGTTTGTGAATTTGCGCCGAACTCACACGGACTTCAAATTCCTCGCATAGCCGCTCTTTTAAGTTTGCCCACGTCTTTATCCCAGTCTGTGATTGAATGAACAATCTCGCTAAACCCGACAGAGATTTTTTCGCGAATATCAATTTTTGAAGATCTGACCAACCCGTCATCGCAGCCATTTCCTCAAAATCCTCAATCCATCTCCCGACCGGATAATTATCGGCCCTCGTGAATTGTCGAATGGAATCTTCTACATCCCTAAACGTCAAAGAGAAACTACTCCGACAATTACGGTTTTCTTCCTCGAACTTATTTTTTGACACCGATACAGAGCTAACTAAATCGTCATTTTCGTCGTCGTCATCGTCTTCGTCGTCTTTCTCTAATAGGGGACCACACAAGAAATCGCACACCCTTTTGGCGATTTCTTCCGTAGAACCCTCGTATGGCATATTCAAAATTTGGCATACCGCCTCTAAGTCAGTCTCCGTCAATTTTTGTTCAACGTCTTTGATTTTGTCTTGATGTTCGTTATCGTCTTTGTCCCAATCAAATCCGTCAAAGTTTCGTATTGTCCTACGTCTTTTGTATTTGTCACCTTCGGTCCCGAAACAAACTATATGAAGTGCTCTAATAGCCGGAACTTTGGCTTCTGAAATACTTTCTTCAATACGTTTTATTTCGCCTAACGAGTACATTTTCAATTTAGGTATATACGTCGAAACGGAATGAAATTAAATTAAATCGTCTTACTTTACCCGTAGACAGAAATTCAGTAACCGCTCACAAATAAAAGCAACAGTAACACAAAATAAAATGGACACACACAAAAATGAATGGGAATAAGAACAAAAAACAAAATCAACACACTAAATCTACGGAAAATAAATCGTCAGATTTGAGAATCGGAGATCAAAATATTCGTCTTCAATCCTGATTAAAATATACAAGAGAAAAACAGATACAGGAGAAAATTCTCAAGTGAAAAAAAGTCAAAAAATGGTGAATAATCAAATTAAGTCAAATGGAATTGCAGAACCAACAGCTTATGAATTTTTCCTAGCCTCGTCTTAAAAGAAAAATTTCTACCTTGTACAATTCCTCGTCTTGTTGAACTTAATCCTTTATTCACACTGTTACACAAAATGACCTTTTATCACTTCACACACTTTTCCTCAGATGGTCTTCTCCTCGTCTCTCGTCTCTCGTCGGTTGATCTTCCTTCTTTTTGTAGAATATTCTCGTCTACGTCGAATATTCGAAAATTCTTCTCAGGTCCTGGACGATTTTCTCCTTAATGTAGGCTTTTCACTTTTATCCTGGACGATTTTCTCCTTGAAAATACTCCACAGATCCCGGTTGATTTTCTCCTTGAAAATCTACTTCGATCCCGGACGATTTTCTCACAGCAAATACTTCACAGATCCCGGTTGATTTTCTCCTTGAAAATCAACTTCGATCCCGGACGAGCCCCCAAAATCTAGGCTTGGTTAATCGATCGTCTA
Source organism: Harmonia axyridis (assembly GCF_914767665.1). NCBI lineage: Eukaryota > Metazoa > Arthropoda > Insecta > Coleoptera > Coccinellidae > Harmonia > Harmonia axyridis. Next base: position 24,341,096 of record NC_059505.1, on the reverse strand, counting down.
GAGGTATGATTCGATTACCTGGCCTTTCGTCTTTTTCTCCGTGACTTTGTTGGATTTGTAATAATTAAACTCTTTTGACTTATTCACATCTATTTACAAAGCCACAATTATACAGTACAAACTCGGTATTGGGAAGATCTTAATTACGTCTTAATTACAAGTTTCCCACTACGGTACTGAATTTCGTCTTTAACACGTTTAATTGATTACTCGAAACGTCTTCGTCGTACTTCAAGATTTCGGTCGTCTCGTCTTTAACTTGTTCGCGACTCGTCTTAATCTAGTCCGCGAACCGTCTTTTCGTCTTACGTCTTAAGTTGACCGACCGAACTTGTCTCGTCTTTGATTTGAGTTAAACTGTACCGTCTGTACACGTCTTTGGTTTAATCTTAACTGTTCCCGTCTTCGGCTTAATCTTGACTGTGCTCTCTGTCGATTCGAACTACCCTGTCTCGGTTTGACCACACCCTTAGGGGAAGGTACCATCCCCCTAGTCCAATAAGATTTTTGCCGTACCGCCCCCAAAGATCTTCGCGGATTCCTGGAATCGAATATTCTAGAAGAACTAGGGCCTGAGAAAAAGGACGAAACACATGTGGCATAATCGTCTTGTTGTGAAACTTTTCCCAACCCCATAAATCCAACCCCATAAATCCCTTAAGTTTTACAATCGACATATGACATTCTTCGACACCCCGAAGACACATCCTTTGTGCATTATGTACAATAACCATTCGTTCCCTGTAAATTCTTTGAATTTGTCATGCCCTTGGCACTTGAAGAGACTAATAGGGCTCCACGCATCCGGTTGACCATCTCAATTATTTACAGGAAACAATAAACCGGATCCTACATATGATGTTTTGGTTTTCGTCGTCTCATTTATCTGGAACGGAGTTTTTTGAGTGGAATGATCTGATATATTGGTGTTCACTACTTCGGCCTTGTAATCCTTCATATCTGTTATTAGATTGTTTATACAACTTTTGTGTTCAGGTGTTATTCTAGTTGGTGTGCCTTTTGAAATAAAGAAGTACTAGTCCTTTTCCGGTATAACCGGATGTTGTAGAGGTCTGAAAATATTTTAGGGATAAATATCAAGGTCTCAAATTCCGACATTAAAATTTTCAGCTCAAAATTATATTTGTTTTCCATAAACGTATAATAGGCCATCGCAAGGAATCACTCTGTATAGAAAATTCTTTGAGAAACGTTCTTATAAACTCAATACTAGTATACACACTCATCAACAACAGCAAACGACAATAAATGACATTCAGGTGGAATTTAGTTGGTTCATTATTATTAGAATTATTCTTATTCCATCCACAAAACTAATACTATGAGATATCTGTTTTTTAGGTGTTACATTCTCAGCAGTAAAAATTTTGGCCAGTTAATGAGATGAAAATAAAAAATATTCCAAGAATGAAAAATTACCCCATAAAGTTAATTAACAAGACTATGCATTCCTATAAAAACAAATTTATTGAAACGACTAGAAATAATAAAGAACAGACGGAAAAAATGGAATCATTTATTATGAATTTCCATACATTGAAGGATTATCATAAAAAATTGAAACTTTCATGAAAAATCACTCAACTAACATCAAGCTTTCTTGCTCTCCTCGCACAAAACTAGGGTCTATACTCTATATGCACAATATTGAAAGATTCTCATCCAAAATCAATGACATCTAACTTAGTGTACCAAATTATTTGTAAAGATTGCAACCTATCGCATGTAGGCATGACCAAACAATACTTGAAAAATCGTATACCTAAACATCAATACGATTGCCAAAAAAAAATATAGATAAAATGAGAAAACCGCTCTATCTGTACACCACTTCCAAGAAAATCACAATTTTGACTTCAATGAAGTGAAAATTTTAGATAAAGAATGCAATTATCATAATTTTCTCAAAGAATTTTATGTGTTTTTGTATTGTATTATTGTGACCAGATTGTTCATTTGTCTAAAAATTTTAATAAATTACTTTCGCAGTCCTGAAAAAGACCCCAAATAGGATCGAAACGTCGACAATTTGAAGGAAGGAAGTGTATTATTCATCCCATCAGTAGTCCTGAAGCTGAAAACCCCTTTCTCCTATTTGTTTTCAATATCAGTATTGTTTTTGTACATGAAAAAATATAGATACCTAAACAATGTTCGGATCATTCGAAATTTTTGGAAATAATGAAAAATTAGAAAAGTTTGATGAATGTCTTATAAGTTTTTTAATTTTATTTCACAAAAATTTCAATTCATTTCTGTCGTTACCTTCCTTGCTTTTTTGCCGATTTCTATATGATTTCTATATGAAATTTGAAATATCCTAAGAGAGAACAATCCTTTAAAAACACTGCAATTCCATCAATGTCACAATGACAGTTATAGGGTCTACATATCACTCAAAAATTCAGCTGATATGGTGAAGCAATTTGGATATTTTGAACACTTATGCGACTTATCCATAGTTTCAGATAACATTATTTCGGATAATGCCCCATATTTACCCAAAACACAGAAATGGATACGTTCTCTACGTAAATATATTTTGCTCAATGAAAATAACAGAAGAACCAAAGATTTTTTCCGAAGCTATACAGCTGTGAGGGCAGAGAAGAGAAGGCATGCCTTAAAGTACCCTATGACCATTCATCCATTCAGCACTATTGCAATATATAGAGAAAGAATTTTATGTTTTATGTGGTTAATTTGCTATGTGACAGATCCAATAATTTGGTCATTTCAAGCAGTGAGAACAATTTATCACCCTCTTTTCATTTTTCAGTTGCATTTGGATATTTTATTTTTCATCAATGCCTTAATGACCTGCTTTATCGGATACGTTGTTCCATTAACAAAAGAAATCATACTATCTCCAAGAGAAACATTCAAATATAAGGTATGGACTTATTTAATTCCAGAATGTATAGCTTGTATACCTTTTTCGCTCATATTGAGAAAAAGGTTCCACATAAATCCAAAAAAATCTCGATGGATAGCGTTGAGTTCAGTCAAAATCCTCAGATGTTTGAGGGTTTGTGATTTCCTGAGTTATTTATATAACTTTTTCAATGAAATGAATATGCGTGAATGGGTCTACACATGGTTCGTCATCTTCATCATCAATTTATACCTAATTTTCTGGTCCACATGCGCTCTATTCTTTCTAAACGTATTACATTACACATACGATGGTTTGCCCAAAAATTCCTTTTTAAGAAATAGAGCAGTAAAGCACCCTGTTGGTACAACTATCGTAGAACCAGAGAATTCTTTCCATAATTCATTCATTACTGTACTCACAACTGCAACTTGTCACTTTTTTGGAGCCAGTGAAGGCTATGTACCTATTGAGTTAGATATAGAAAAACTTCTTTGTTCTGGCATAATGATATTTGGTTACCTAGTTTGTAATTTTGGTGTAGCTAAACTATTAGAGATATTCGGCGCTTCTAGTATTTCAGAAACAAAATATGAGGAATGGATTTATCAAGTAGCAGAATATGCTGAGTCGAAAAATTTGCCAGACAATTTGAAAAAACGATTAAAAATATATCATGATTATAAGTATCATAGAAGATTTTTCAATGAAGATGTAATACTGGCTACCCTATCAGAACATCTAAGGAATGAGGTTATTTTGTTATGGTGTCGAAATGTAATGGAGAAAGTTCCTCTTTTTCAAGGAATGCCCAAAGGGGTTGTTGGAAGTATAATAGGATATATGAAGAGAGAGATATATCTTCCGAATGATGTTGTCATGAAGTACGGGGAGCCTCTAACAAAAATGTTTTGGGTTTCTTTTGGAACACTGTCTGTTCATTACGGACCAAATGCAATCGAAATTTTGCATTTCGAAGATGGAGACCATTTTGGTGATTTATCGATAACTAAAGCTGGAGGAACAGCTAAATTAACTGTTATATCTCTAGAAATAACAGAAATTTTTACACTTTCCAGAAGAGATGTGAAACATTGTACCGCTTTCCTCAAGGAAATGGGTGATAGAATTCGAAAAATTCATAAAGAAAAGAGAGAACTATATCCTACTTTGGCAAAAATGATGAGTAACGAAGATACCCATAATGTCATTGCTGCTGATTTAAGAAGAGGAAGAATTTTAGAAAGTGACAATTGGAGAGAAAATCCATGAATTTTGATTAAATTTTTGAGTTTGTCTCCAAATGAATTTTCAATAAAACATTTATTAAATTGTAACAGGTTCCTCTTACAACTATGAAAGCAAATCCTACCATAAAACATCCTGAATTGCTACAATTATTCAAAGATAAGAATACTATTATACAGTCAGAGCCTCCACTTCTCTGTTCAAATTCCCAATGATTTAAATTTTTCGCGAAATTTAGTATGAACCATGAAACCTTATTTTACAATCAAATGGAGCTTCTGGACATAGATCTGAAGTTAAAACTCTCTGTACTGTCTTTGTTTCTCAGAGTATCCTTTCAAAAATCATAATATAATAATACAATCGGAATACTTCAATTACGCACCCAGCAAAGAAACAGGTCATAACAACTCAAACGACTCTTTTTCTTAAAATTTGACTTCCCGACTTACATTACTGAGAAATAAGTCTGCACGTCGTAGTCATCCCTAGTATTATACAGCTAGACGATAAAACCGAGGATAAAACTGAGTAGCAAGTTGCTTCGCCGAAAGCGGTAAGAAATGAGTTGAAGATGAGACGAGAGGCTGAAGGAAAAGAAAGTTCAGGTACACTTTAGCTACATTATATCGAATATAAATTTGATTATCTTCAAAGTATTCATTACTGAACTTTCTGAAAACTCTGGAATAGAAAATAAAAAATGTTTTCTTTCAGATAGGACTCAAAATTCGCCTTTTTCTTAGAGAAATTTTAGATATCATGAAAATCTGTGCCATACAGTTCCTAAATGTGATTCATATAGCTATTACAATGCTATTTCCATCGGAATAACTCAATATTCCTCTGAAAAAACATTGAAAACGCGTTTTCCATTGCCATTTCGCTATTTCAATACGACAACTCAATATTTTTATTAAAAAGCAATTTGTTTTTTCTGTTTCTTATTGTTGTTTCACTGATAAATTGTTTCATTTATCAGCAAATGATTATCATTTATTAAAGGTATTCGTTTCAGAGAAGATTTTTACTCATTATATTCATTCACGACTTTTACGAGATGTCTTACTCCTGAATAAATCAAATTTTTCGATCTTTGTTCAATTTCAAAAATTCATTGAAGAAAAGGCTTGACAAATACTATAAGGGTATGAGAGATGCAGACATTTTCACGTTGTCTGTTAAATGCTATCATCCATTTCGAGCCATTAAGTGGAAATTGCCTCAGCACTCTTTTGTCAGATTATCGTAGTTTGTGAGAAACAAAGAGCAAATCGTATGCGAGTGGATGATATCAAAAGTGATCATCATCTTTACAATATAGAATCATATCTCTGCAGATATATGATTATGATTCTCCCATTTTCCGCAAATACAGCTAACTGAGACTCGTTATGAGCATTTTAGGAAACGTATCTGATATTATTGGATATCAGATATATTCGAATTCAGTTATTATGGTCTCTCTTCGAAGAATATATGTTGTTCCTCAAAAATGTGAATTATTCTGGCGTCATCTTTCAACATGATGAAATGTATGGAAGTTTTTGGAATTTGTATCTCATTTCATAACAAGTCTGGAGCAAGTTATCGATTGTGGTGCCTAATATTATAATTGAAGAAGTCAGTTGGGTTCTGGGCGCCGAACATAAGAATTCCATGCTGCTCAAAAATGAGAGCTCTGCGATTAATGAGCACATAACGAAAAATATTTAGAAAAATCCAGTTTTCCATTTCAAAAGCTTCATATTTCTAAAACTAACTATTTTTGAGCTTTGTTTCCGATCAGCCCATCAAGAACTAGATTATACCAAAAATTCAGCTGAATTCAAATTTAAAACATGGTGTATTATTGCTCATTCCAGTTTCTGTACATCTAGCTATACAGGGTGATTCACCGGGATGGCCTATTAGACGTTTATGGAAAACTAATCATAATTTTGAGCTGAAAAAATGCATATCGGGGTTTGAGACAATGATCTTTCTCCCTAAAATATTTTCAGATCTCTACAACTTCCGGTTACACCGGAAACAGACTTCTACTTCCTCATTTCAAATGGCACACCCAGTATATTATTGCATCATTAGATAGCTTTAGTGATGACAATTTCGGCAATATGCCATATCTTGGGAAAAACTCGAATTTTAGTTTCTTTCTGTGTTTTTCGGAACTCACAGACTACTCCATACAGTTATAAATAGCGAATTTTCCCCATTTGAAGTTCTTCCCCGATAACTCTTGAAGTATTCATTTTAGGTATAGGGTTTGGTTGAGTAACCCCCACTATTTTTGTACGTAGAATCGAATGAAATATTAAAAAATATAGGTTCTAATTCGAAAATCTTGAGTTTTGATGAATTTGAGTTGTCCAAGTTCATGATCTTCTTATAAACACCCTGTACATTTTTGGTCCAAGGTGCAAACAGTCTTATAATACTACGTATTTGCAGAATCGAAAAAGAAAAAAAATTTTTCGAAAAAAGCATTTTCTGCTGAAATATTAAAAAAAAATTAAGTCCTCATCGACGCCTTTTTTTTCATAAGAATCCCAATAACTCATGAACCGTTGAATTTTTACCCAAGATATGGCATATTGCCGAAATTGCTATCTAATGATGCAATAATATACTGGGTATGCTATTTGAAATAAGGAAATAGTAGTCTGTTTCCGGTATAACCGGAAGTTGTAGAGATCTGAAAATTTTAGTGAGAAAGATCATTGTCTCAAAGCCCAATACGCAAATTTTCAGCTCGAAATTATTATTAGTTTTCCATAAACGTCTAATACGCCATTCCGGTGGATCACCCTTTATACATACCATCAATTCTGACTTCGCCTCTTTGAATTCTTAATTATTAATTATCATTTGACTGTACCTACTCAAATTCAAGTAATGCTGATTGGAAATATCACATCTCGTTCTAATTCTCTTAATCTCAACACATTTTTATCATCATTGAATGGGCAAACAGCATTCTAATAGTCGATATTGAGGTTTAAAAGATATTCAACTGAAATTAATAATCTCCTACAAAAATAGAGAAATAATTGGTTGATAGGGTTTTTCATTGATGGATTTACAGAGGCCAACCACTTTGTTTTCTATGCAGAGGTAAAACGTTACTTAACTGAGACAAACTAGGCTAATAACTTGCGATTCATATACAAATTCAGGTAGATAACTAATCAGTTTTCAATTCGTTATCAACCTGATTGCAGGTAACAACGAATAAATTGTGATGCCGATTCATTTTCAAATTACCTTGAAGAGAGATATTTCTCTAGTAGGTTCCAGTATTGTTGGTTTTAAGTTATATGATTGAAGCAATGTGAGGAATTCAGTTTTTTGTTTATTCTCAATTCCAGGTAATAGGTCTATGTTGAAATCTCCTGCAATGACCACTGTTTTGCTAGCATCAAAGATGATTGTGTGCACTGTGTCCAACTGTTCAAAAAAGACGTGAAATTCTGTGTGCTTGGTCTATAGATATTCGTTACCAGAATGTTCTCGTTTCCTATTTGACACTCAACTGCTGCAACTTCAAAAATTCTTGGTAAAGATAATTTATTTTTATGCCTTTACGTTCTTCATATTTCATACCAGGCTTGTCATATATAGCCACCCCTCCGTGTTCTCCTTTTCCTCTGCAAAAGTACGACACCAGCCTCATGTTATAGATACTGAGATGTAATTCTTCTTTTGACTTCCAGTGTTCTGTTAGGCATAAGATGTCACAATCCCTAGCTTTTGTATGAAATATTCAAGGCGATCCTTTTTATTAGTTTGCTTTGAATTACTTAGGCTCTCTATATTTTGATGAATTATGCATAATGATTTATAAAAAATCGTTCGATGCTCTGTTTTTGTTATATGCTTCAAAATTAAATCTTTTAATTCCTACATTTCTCGGCCAGAACGTTGTATCATAAAGTTCGTCTTTTCGGCCTATAGGGACTTTGACTAAAAAACTCTTGAGATCATTTTTCTTCCTCTGAAACTGTAATTCTTCAACTTCCACTTTTTCTTCCTTAAAATTTTGTTTAGATTTGATATATTCCATTACGTTTTCCTTAGTTACATGTGGGTTTATTCTATTGATGAAAAACCATGCCTTCCGTGCTCTTGCAGTGAAACTATTTTCAATATCTCCAGTACCTAGTCTGGTATATCTACGTTTTTTCTTCACTATAGTTGTCCATCGTTCTTGTGTTGTGTTGTTTGTGTTTTGACTTTTGTTTTCATTCTTGTCACTGTCAGAATCAGAAACGTTTGAAACGTCTTTCAGGTTGACGTCTTCCTTTCTGTTAACTTTGACATTTTTATTTCGTTCTGTGGCCTGTTTTTGATAGGCATTTGACATTGACAATGGTAGTTCCAATACTCTCTCCTGTATGTTCTTTGCGTCATCTGTCGATGTTGCGCTTTCCTGTTTCCTCGATTGTTCTGTTCCATTGTTTACCTTTTTTGTAATATTGTAATATTTTTTGTTGATGTTGTTGTCTGTGTTGATATGATATTCAGTTATAATATCACAAGAGCATAGATAATATTCGATTATACACAGAGGTTCGTATATATTATACCAAAAGCACTTCTTTTTGATTATTCAATGACATTTCACTGAGCTTGACTTTTATTTTTTGGGAAATATTATTTGAAAATCTGGAAATGACGAAGTTTGTTCCAGGAAATCTGTTAATGTTGAATTCAATTATCGAAAGAATCATTTTCATGCAAAATTTGAAAGTGAAAACATCATCAGAAACTTAGATAATGGACAATAAAAGATTCAAAAAGATTTTTCATAATAATTTATGGAAACTTGTAGGAGTTATAATGGTTGAAAATTTTTTATGAAAAGCAAACTTTCCACGTTTTTTTTTTTGAAAAACAAAGTTGATGTCACTGTAACATCGTTTTTTCAGATCTACTCCAATCTCTTAAGAATTAGTTTTATGAATCTCCATGTATTTTCATAAATAGGAATGACTTTATATAACTTTATGCTGTATAAAAATAATATTTTGGTACTTTATGTAAGTAGTAACAAAAATGTCTTGGAATTTCATACTATATGACAAGCATTGTCTTGGAACTCTGTGATGTTCCGGTGATGTTCCGTTCCTGTTTAAACAACCCTCCAGATTTCACCTGTTTCACACCTGAACATTTTCTGATAGAATATAGTTTAACAACATATCCTGAGAAAGATGTTACATTCACTCCTATCGATCGTTTATCCCTTTGGAAAAAATGCTGTCAGATTCTGGGAACATTGAAAAACTGATTACTTAAATAGGCTACAAAACAGACCTAAATGGCTCAATCCTTATAACAATTCAAGTGAACGATCTTGTCTTGTTGAAAGACGAACTAACAGCACTGCTTAAATGGCCTTTAGACCGTGTAATTGAAGTGATACCCGGGAAAGATTCGCGTGTTCGCATTGTTCTTAGTAAAACTCAAGGAGGAACATTCACTAAGATATGTCCACTTCTATTCTGCACGAAAAACATCTATAATCGAAATGATCATCAATATGACTTCTCCTTTCTTTATTTCTTTGTTTATTCTAACAAATTTTTCTCTTTATTATTTCTTTAATCATTTTTTTTGCTATTCATTTTTCACTTTTATACTTAACCTGGAATGTTCAGCCCGGGGAATATGTTAAGTTTTGATCAGAGCCCTTAGTGCCTGAGCACCGCCATTACCCAAAGATTCACCCCTGGAGCTAGTTACAGACAATTCAGCGCACTTTATGAAAGCGTTGCAGTGTGCGCTCATGCGCAGTTATCCTTATAACGATTGCTATAATAGTGTACTATCTATGTTCGTTTTATCCGGCACTTTTTTGTTCTCAACTTTTCTCTATGATCACAAAGTGGAGGGGAGATCAGGGTTGGTATGAAATTCAACTTTCGGTATAATTATAATTCATTTTTTGCTCTCGTCTCTTGAGACACAGTGTTCACCTTGCACATTTCAAGTTTAGTAAAATATTGGCCTTGTTGCCACGTGGTTGGTACAGTCAGTCATCGATCTTAGACATCAAAATCATCGAAAATACCCAAGTCGGTAAATTGTTGGATATTGCGTGAAACTGATTCATAGTTTTCATTAACTATTTGAGTATATTTGTAAAGTGTAAATTGTGTTAATGTATATACAATAGACTTACTTAAATAAAAATTGTGGAAAATCTTATGGTCCTTCGAAACACAAACCCCAGTACTTTACAGTCCAATTCATGCATGAATGTTCTATATCTAATAGTTACATCTACGACATATCAACAAAATCTGGTTGTATGCATCATGTGAGTTTGTGTGAAGAGAGAGTATAAAGGTTTAGGAGCTATAAGGTATTTTCGTTTGTTTGACGATTTTTTCAATGTGGAATCATATATTTAATAACCAGGCGTATTCACTCTCCTTATTTCTTCATGACATTTTCTAGTTCTATCTGCGGGAGCACCGACAAAACCTTTCTCCGAAGATCAGTCTCTGCAGAATCTCACCGCCCTTTTCACCGACTCGCTTTCCATTTGGAATGAGGATAAAATATGTGGCGCCAATTTCTGCCTAGCCGAAGTGAATAAAACTGCAAATCCCAACTTGCAGAAGCCAGAGGATGGGAAAATCAGACTCATCGCTGGCATTTATTTGGTTTGCATGCTTCTTGCGTCACTCATCATCGGAATTGGATTGGACTCAATGAATAGGTAATTTTTCAGAATATTTTCTCAACATTATTTCTGATTCTTTCTATATGATATTTTCAACAATAATAGATTTCACTTCTAAATGTTAAAATAATTTAATATAATAGGAGTAATATCAACGGATGGTACACTTAAAAATAATATCAATTCAAATTCTACCGAAGATAATGGAAGCGTTTTACTCACTGTTGTTTTGCGAATAGGGACTTATCAATATCGATAATTTTCTTCAAGAAAATCTGTTGATTTGACAAAAATATGAGAACAAACCGATTGATAAAATCACGAGTCCGTTATCTAAATTCAGTTTGGTTGAATGTTTTATCCTCAAACGAACGATTGATGAAAAAAAAATTATTCGATAAAATTTGAAGGAGATTATTTTTTTCAACAATTTGAATGTTTAATGTTCTCAAGGGTGATGGCACTGAATCGGTTTGTGTTAATTTTCTCTAAACCTCGAAACACTTTAAGCATTCAATACTGACAAATTCAAAATAAAATTTTGAATGTAAACAAGGTATCATGAATGAGAAAGGATTGTTATTATTAGAATCCCGAATGATTTTCTGTATTAATGCATTGCTATTAGTCGAAATCAACAAAATGTCAGATTTTGATACGTAAAAATATCAATCGAAACTTTTCCGTGTCAATGCAACGCATCAATCGATAACTCAGCCCCGAACAACAACCCGATCGACAGTTCAGGCTCGTACCAGGCTACCAGTTTACCACCAATCTCTCCGATACACCCATCGACCAAACCACTAGAGAACTTCTTTCCAAAGGATTCAATTTCTGTATCACCCCACACAAACTACCGACCGAATCTATCAAAACCCAGGTGGAATCCGCCATATCGCACCTTCCCCCAACTAAAGCCGAGGAAACACGACAGGACATTGCCAGAACCCTAAGGAGAGCCAAACTTCCTCCATCAAACATCTCACGTTCTGAAAAATATTCCGCAGAAATCTCCATGATAATAATAATAATAATAATTTTTGAACGTCAACTAAATTAGTGAGTCCTCCAAGCGCCGAAGATATGGAGAGTTTTTGGACCGATCAACTGTCAACACCAACTCCTTTTAACTCCAAAGCGCATTGGATAAGAAGAGAGGAGAAATCATGTGAGACCATAGAAAATATGCCACATAGTGTAATAACGTCTGAAGAACTACAGGAAATATTGAAGAACACTCACAATTGGAAATCTCCAGGCCCAGGTGGAATTCACAACTTCTGGTTGAAGAAGTTTTGGTGTCTGCACGGCAGGCTAGTCGAATACATAAATAACATAATACATAATCCAACAGAAATGCCAACATTTTTAACAACAGGTATCACTTACCTAATACCGAAGGATTTTCAAAACACTATGGATCCATCAAAATATAGACCTATAACATGCCTACCAACAATATACAAAATCATCACATCATGTTTAGCATCTCGTATCTACAAACATTGCGAGAAAAATAAAATAATAACAACACAGCAGAAAGGATGTTCCAAGAATGCACAAGGATCAAAGGAACAGCTGGTAATAGATTCCATCATATGCAACCAAGCCTTCAAGAAACATAGAAACCTTTTCATGACTTATTTTGATTATAAGAAGGCTTTCGACTCACTTCCACATGGCTGGCTGAAGAAAATTTTGGAGATATACAAGATCGATCCAATTATAACCAATTTTCTAAAGCTTGCAATGGACAATTGGAAAACGAACATCGAGCTTTCCACGGCAAACATAAAAACCAAACTGATTCCAATTAAGAGGGGAATTTTCCAAGGTGACTCCATGAGCCCTTTATGGTTCTGCTTGGCGCTGAACCCACTCTCTAAACAGCTAAACGCTACTGAAAAGGGTTTCAACATTAAAGGAAATAATAATACTACCACCCTCAATCATTTGCTGTACATGGATGATTTGAAACTGATAACAGGCAATAAGAACCACCTAGAAATTATGGTCAAACTAGTGGAACATTTTTCGAAAGATGTAGGTATGGAATTCGGTTTGGACAAATGTCGTACTCTCAGCGTAGTGAGAGGAAGAATACAAGATGAACCGATCACTCTCGCAAATGGACAGCAAATAGAAGCAATGAAGTTGGATGATCTTTATAAATATCTTGGAATGAAACAGAATCGACGAATCAACCACCAAAGAATGAAGCAAGACTTAACGACTGAGTTCATTAGGAGAACCAAAAAAATCTTAAAAACAAACCTCAACAGCAGGAACATGACGAGAGCCATCAACACATATGCATGTTCAATTCTAACATACTCATTCGGTATAGTTCCATGGAGCAAAACAGACATCGAAAACTTGCAACGTAAAATGAGAACGTTGATGACAAAAGCAAACAAGCACCATCCGAAAAGCAGCATTGAGAGGACTACACTGCCGAGAAATAAAGGAGGCAGGGGTCTTACGGACATCATGGAACTTGCTAGTGGGCAGATAGAAAGCCTACGGGAATACTTCAGAGATCAAGCAAGTACATCAGAGTTCTACAAAATACTGTGTGAAGCAGATGAATCAACACCTTTACAACTTCACAAGGAGCAATTTTCATACAACCACCAGACAAACCAAGAAAAATTGGATAGATGGAGAGAGAAGCCCCTGCATGGAAGACATTTCAACGAGGTGAACCAGGATCATGTCGACATTGAAGCGTCGAACTATTGGCTCACATCAGGTGCAATGTACCCAGAAACAGAGGGTTTTCTTTTATCCATCCAAGATCAAGTGATCTCAACTAGAAATTACTGCAGGCATATCATAAAGGATCGAACTATTACCGACGATCGATGCCGATATGGGTGTCCAACAAATGAAACAATACAACATATCACGGGTGGATGTCAGATGTTTGCAGGAAATGAATATAAAGAGAGACACGATGCAGTAGGAAAGATATTACACCAAGAAATGGCAACTAAATTAACACTAATTCAATCTGAAAAAGTACCATACTACAAGTACCGACCGGAGACCATCCTGGAAAACGAACGCTATAAACTGTACTGGGATCGTACAGTTTTGACTGATAAAACAGTCCCTCACAACAGGCCAGATATATTGCTAGTTGATAAACATCAAAAGGCAGCTATACTCATCGACGTAGCAATACCTAATAACAACAACTTGCGTCAAAAAGAGGTCGAAAAAATTTCAAAATATAGGGACCTCGAATTTCAGATAAAGCGCCAGTGGGGAATGATATCAACGAGAACTATTCCAATTATCATCTCAACAACAGGAATAGTACCCAAAAATCTCAAGAGAAATATCAAGCAACTAGGGCTTAGTGAGTATATATGTAATGTAATGCAAAAAGCTGTTCTTTTAGGTACTGCAAGGACGGTGAGAAAATTCCTAGGAAGCGAAGGACAGGTCCAAGGATCGCGTGTAAGAGGACCAGAAGTTCGACGACAACCAGGGGGACCACAAGGACCGGACACGACCGAGCTCTACCCTTCTGATATTTTAAATATCTGGGATTGAGTGAATGTTCCTCTTAGCGAGGAGTGAGAAGCCGACGGCGAGGATAAATCCTACGCGTATAGGCAAAAGTCGGATAATAATAATTTCATTTAATCCTTTAAGACACTACATGGTGTATAGGACAGGTCACAATAAGAAAACTAAACAACTAAGGAGTCACATAAATACTCATTTACAGAATAGAAACCTTTTTTTAAGAGGAGGTTCTTGATTTCTTTTTTGAACAATTTTAAATTCAAAGACTTCACAGATGGTGGCAAATGATTGTATAACTTAATACTTCGGTACAATGGAGAGCATTCAAAGGACCCCGCACGTTTAGTATGGGAAATGGCTTTCCGTGAAATTGGCTGAATTTTTGATATGTTGTAGTTCTTGATGAACTGATCAGAAAAGTCCTTAGCCACAAAGCTCAAAAATGGACAGTTTTCGAGATATGGAGCTTTGAAAATGGATTTTTTACAATTTTCGGGGTTTTTGCTCATCAATCGGAGAGCTCTCATTTCTGGTTTTGATGGAATTTGGATGTTCGGCGGCCAGAACCCGACTGAGAAATGATCTTCCTTTGTTAAATTAGGCACCGCCATCGATAATTTTTTATACACTGCTCCAAATTGGCTATGAAATGAGATACAAAATCCAAGATCTTCCATACATCTTTTCATGCCACAAGATGACGCCAGAATAATTCTCATGACCGGGAAACGACATATTGTGAGATTTTTTTAAGAGAAACCATAATAACTGAATCCTCATATATCTGATGTCCAATAATATCAAATATGTTAGCCGAAATGTTCATAACCAGGCATCGCGAGCTGTAATGGGGGAAACTGGGAAAATCATAATCATATATCCTCAGGGATAACAATTGTGATCACTATTGATGTCATTAACATATGATATGTGATTTGTTTCTCACAAATCTCGATAATCTGACAATGGGGTGCCAAGACATTTTCCTCAGAATGTCTCGAAATTGATGATAGCATCTCACAGACAAACGAATCCGTGAAAATGTCTGCAGTTTTGATACAATATAGTACTATCCTGGTAGAATATAGAAGTCCAAGTGTTGGAAGCAAACTATGAATGGAACTTCCGATATTAACCCACGAATTCTTGATAATAATTTTTTTTTTCTATGAACTTTTTTAACTTCACACATACGAATGAATACTATCTAATAATATGATCGTTGGCAAAATGAATGAGTAGATCAATCAAATACAATATAATAATGAGAGTAACATCCATAATAATAATAATAACAATAATGATAATGAACAAAAATCAATTTAAAATTATATTAGATTTCTTGCGATTGCTAATATAATTTTAAATTGTTTTTTGTTTATTATCATCATTGTTATTATTATTATGAATGTAACTCTCATTATTATATTGTATTTGATTGATCTACTCATTCATTTTGCCAACGATCATATTATTAGATTGTATTCATTCGTATGTGTGAAGTTCAAAAAGTTCATAGAAAAAAAAAATTATTATCAAGAATTCGTGGGTTAATATCGGAAGTTCCATTCATAGTTTGCTTCCAACACTTGGACTTCTATATTCTACCAGGATAGTACTATATTGTATCAAAACTGCAGACATTTTCACGGATTCGTTTGTCTGTGAGATGCTATCATCAATTTCGAGACATTCTGAGGAAAATGTCTTGGCACCCCATTGTCAGATTATCGAGATTTGTGAGGAACAAATCACAAATCATATGTAAATGACATCAATAGTGATCACAATTGTTATCCCTGAGGATATATGATTATGATTTTCGCATTTTCCCCCATTACAGCTCGCGATGCCTGGTTATGAACATTTCGGCTAACATATTTGATATTATTGGACATCAGATATATGAGGATTTAGTTATTATGGTTTCTCTTAAAAAAATCTCACAATATGTCGTTTCTCGGTCATGTGAATTATTCTGGCGTCATCTTGTGGCATGAAAAGATGTATAGAAGATCTTGGATTTTGTATCTCATTTCATAGCCAATGTGGAGCAGTGTATAAAAAATTATCGATGGCGGTGCCTAATATAACCAAGGAAGATCATTTCTCAGTCGGGTTCTGGCCGCCGAACATCCAAATTCCATCAAAACCAGAAATGAGAGCTCCCTGATTGATGAGCAAAAACCCCGAAAATTGCAAAAAATCCATTTTCAAAGCTCCATATCTCGAAAACTGTCCATTTTTGAGCTTTGTGGCTAAGGACTTTTTTGATCAGTTCATCAAGAACTACAACATATCAAAAATTCAGCCAAATTCACGGAAAGCCATTTCCCATACTAAACGTGCGGGGTCCTTTATGGGTCCTATGTTCAGGTAATAGAAAAATTTGCGTATTTCTAGTTACATAATTAAGATGACTTGATAATTTCATCCATTTGTCTTCATTTTCCTTTGCGTATAGTAAGCATTTGAAAATGTATATCGAGGGTAGGGTTAAAATTCCATTCCCAATAAAGACTGGCTTACAAGACGCTAACATATTGAGGTTGAATATTGTACGTAATACTCGTTTCTGAGCTACAAAAACTCTGGAGAAGTCAGGGCTACTTCCCCAGAGCAAAATGTTATAAGACAGATGGCTATATACCAGGCTGTAGTATACACTCATTACAGAGGACCTAGGTAAAACATTCCTAATTCTAGCGATTGCAAACACTGAAGTGTTTAATTTTTTACATAATTATAATATTATTATTATAAAATAATAATTTTTTAATACCAATATCACTGTCCTTCCAGCCGACAAAGTGACGCTACGGTACTGTTATTTTCAACAGCTCTAACTACGTGAAGAAGATGTCGTCCCTACTGAAGTTTTCAAAATACAAAACCACCCTGCAGGACCTTACAACCTATCTTGAAAACAAAACCAAAGGTCTCATCACTGCCTCTAAGCTTCCGATAGAAATCAAAAAATCATTTATAAAATTCCTGTTTTCGGATAATTTTTGGTTTAGTTGATTCTTTTTTTATATTAATCATATTTCGTTGGTTCCATAATTTTTTTGAGGGCATTTTTGTATTTTATGAATATACTCCTTTTGTCAACCGAGTAAGCTTCATTCAACTCCAACTTCATTTTATCCCTTTTTCGAATTCAATTTATTAAACCGAGAGTGATCCAAGATTTTAATTTTTTGTTATTTATGGAATAAGTTTTTTTGCAGTTATTAACATAATCCAGCAATGTATTTTTCAAACAAATATAACCTTCCTCTACTTCATTAACAGGTATCATATATATTTTGCCAGTTTTCCTCGGTCAGACGAATATTAAACATGTGTTTGATTGTCTCAGTCTTTACTTGTCGGAAATTCATCTTGATGATTAAAAAGTAAAATAACTTATTTCCGCTTTATATATTTATTTTCACAACAATTGTTTCGTCATGATAACATGACTTCGTCAGGTGAGCATGGTAACGAAACAATTGTTGTGAAAATAAATATATAAAGCAGAAATAAGTTATTTTACTTTTTAATCATGAATATTAAACATGTTAATATCGATTTTCATATTGTTTATTATTTGTTTTGTTTTGATATTAGACGTGTGTCAATAAATTCGATCTCTAATCCAACAGGAAAATGATCTGCCAAGGAAAATTCGAAATAGTGAACCTTTGAATATTTTAGTCAACGAAAAGGATCACTTGATAATATAATTGAGAAAGCGTTGAAATGCAATCTTAACCCATTTGGTGCTATTCTTCAGAAAAATATTGAAACTTTCTCACCCATATTCGCCACTTTTCTTCAGTTATCTTTAGAATTTTGTGAAGTTATAAAAGACTTTTCAAGACAATATCAGTTGAAAACTTATATGTATCTATATTTATGTGATTTATGCTTTCAGATACTCGAGAAAAGATAAGGAGGCCACTAAAAGAATTTCATCATGCAAATTATTGGCAGTAACCTGCAAACAATTAGGAAATCCCTTTCAACTACTTTTATTGCCCATAATGATGTTCATTGGAGCAGAACAGGCATTTATAGCAGCAGATTTTACTGTAGTAAGTAATTTCAAGTTCAAATATTAAGTTCTCGTAACATTATTGAATACTCGAAGTTGAAGAGATAAAAAGAATGTTTAACAGCTATAGTAACACCGACCGTTTTCAGTATTGTGGAATGAAAAAATGTCAATATGCAGGATATGTATATATTCATCAATAAATTATGGGGAGAGTAATATCCAAACATAACTAGTTCGTTAATTCAATATAAGGAAAAACAATATATCTGGTATTGATAACATTGTCCTATCTCTAATTGTACATAGTCTAAGTGCTAGTGGACGACATATCACTCATATTTTAGGAAAGCCTAAAATTTCCTCAGCTAGCCGACTCAGTGCGTCTCAGTTGTACCTACCGACCATGATAAGAGGCTAGCTCAGGAGCTACAGGTGTGAAAATATTATGAACTAAAATAGTTATTTATAATACAAGTGCAGAAGGCATTGATATTCTTCCACGAGTTCAAAATTCAAAAACGAGCCACGAAGTGGCGAGTTTTGGAATGAACGAGTGGTAGAATGAGCCTTCTGTACGAGTATTATACATTATTTTCTCTAATTCATTGCATTTTCGTTGAAATTAATGAAATATTTCCATAAATATAATTTAGTGATTTTTGCATTGAAAAATGTTGGTTGGCAGAACTAATTTCTTTAAGGCAAATTGATGAATTGACAGATAAAGCCGTGGCGGAATGTTCGGAGTACCAATATAGAATAATAAAATATAACCATGAAAACTGTGCGTTTCTGATATATTCTCGCACGATTTTGTTCTACAAGATGTGGAAGAATGAACGGAATAACCACAGAATTAGAGAATAGAATATTCTAAAACAAGTTGCAGAATGGGCTCCTATTCCAACACTCATGCGTTCGCATTCTTGTTGGAATTGCCTTCTGCAACGAGAATTAGACGATTTTTTTTCTATTTTAGTCTAGTGACTACTAGAGTTATAGGTAAAATCTGATTTTTTCCAAGCTTCAACACACTGTATCTCTGAAACGTTTATTAGGTTATATGTCTATAGAATTTTTTTTCTCATGAAAACATTTGTTCTATCCGACGCCGAAGTTATTGATCTGGACCAACTTCAATTTTTATAGGTACTCGGAGGAGGAGGAATAATTTACTATCTGTCAGGTCGAAAGAACCAACGTACCGGTGTGCCTTCAAATGTTTAAAATTCTGAAACTTCAAAGAATAATATACAGGGTGGCCATTCGAAAACGAAACAGACGAGATTACAGACGAAATAAAGTTTTTCGATAGAAATGCTCGGACAGGTCGATTTCTGTTTCGAGGGGGAAAACTTACGGACGTATAGCGCGTCAACCCTTGCTGCTACAACCCCCACCCCCAATTTTTGAATAGGGAAGATGGGGTGAGTGATACCTCAATTTAAAGGTATTTTTATACTGATTTCAGCACAGTAATTGTTTTTTCATTTTATGCATTAGTTCTCGAAATATTCATGCGTTAGTTAGTTAGGAAGGAAGCCACAGTCATGGTTGTTTTGAAGCTCAAAATGTCGATTTTTCACAAAACACTACAAGTGCCATGAAAACACCACTTAATTTCAAATACTTAGTTAAGAATATTTCGAGAACTAATGCATAAAATGGAAAAAAAAATTACTGTGCTGAAATCAGTATAAAAATACCTTTCAAATGAGGTATCACTCACCCCATCTTCCCTATTCAAAATTTGGGGGTGAGGGTTGTAGTAGCAAGGATTGAAGCGCTATGCGTCCGTAACCTACATCTTAAGTTGTCCCCCTCGAAACAGAAATCGACCTGTCCGAGAATTTCTATCGAAAAACTTTATTTCGTCTGTAATCTCGTCTGCTTCGTTTTCAAATGGCCACCCTGTATATGAATTTCAAGTTTTCTATAATACTTTTGAAAATCTCAATTTATACACCATTTGTTCGTCATGGTTGCCATTAGACGGAACACTGCTCTCTCCGTAAATACAATAGGTATATTGCACGCACGATAGGAAGGCCGGCATATTTCAAGTATGATAGATAGAAAGATTGGTATATCCCACGTATGTTAGGAAGACCGGAATGGTCGCAGTTCCCGGAAGGCTTACCGACCCACAACGACCCCAGTTCAAATAATAATAACAATAGGAAGGCCGAAATATCTCACGTTTTTTGGGATATCCGTTTTATCTCTGACAGCTACGCAAACTGGCTGATATATTCTGTCTTCCGATGGGCTACAGGACCGGGACAGACGTCTCGGTCCCAAAATATTGAAGTGTCTATCATTCAATAATCATATTTCAGAAATATATTCGACACTTTTCTATCAAATTTCATACAACAATCTAGGAATTATCAATGTATAAATATGGATCTGGAAAATTTCCCAGTGCCAAAGTGTTATCTAAAACCTCTGTAAGCAAAAATGCGTCGAAGCAAGGTTAATACGGTATATACAGGAGTCCCATTTTAAAGTGTCCACCCTCAATAACTCAACAAGGAATCAGAATTTGTGAAAACACTTCATCATTTCATTGAAGAAAAACATATATATAAATATCTACAGGATGCCTCATTTGAAAGTGTCCAACCTCAATAACAATGAATCAGAATTTGTGAAAACACTCACACAGGGTGATTTTTTATGACAAGGGGACATCTCTCTTTCATTTTGTTTTGTCGGTACCATAATTCCATGAAAAAACACCGTGTAACTTTGTGAATATTCTCTTTATAGAACACAAACTGCTGGTTTATAACTTTTAATCCATGAGAAATCCAAGAAATTTGTGCTACAAAACTACCCACTTTCCCTATTCAAATTTCTGAGGGGGTTGCAAACCTCTCCAGGGGTTTGCTAGTAGAAACAAGCTTTGTATCCCAGATCATGTCCCCTTGTCATCAAAAATCGACCTGTCTGAGTGTTTTCACAAATTCTGATTCATTGTTGAGTTATTGAGGGTGGACACTTTTAAATGAGACATCCTGTAGATATTTATATATATTTTTTCTTCAATGAAATGATCTATATTCTTAACTGTTTTCAGGCCTATGTAACTTGTGGATGGGGTGTGGAGAACATCGGCTTTGTAATGATTTGTTTCGGTGTCTGCAATGGAATTGCTTCCACATTCATTGGAGGACTATCGAGAATTTTCGGAAGGAAGTTCTTCATTAGCCTAGGATTTATTCTACACTTATCACTGATCGTTCTTCTCAAATTCTGGGTGCCAAGTTCTCAGAACAGATTCGTCTATTTTGCCATTTCTGGGTTTTGGGGATTCTCAGATGCGATATGGTTGGTCCAAATTCACTGTGAGTATTTTTTTTTATCTTCAAAATACTTCTGAGACTCATCAATGAATTTATTCACAATTTTCCTTACTCCTACATAAAAAACTATTTTAACAGCATCCTATGGCAACATAACATGAAACAACAAAATAATCACAGAAAGAAAATTCCTCTAATACGCCGCTTGAATTATTTCAAATTTACATTAAATGGGTCTAAATCATTACAATATTGATTAAATAAACTACATATTCTCACGATAGGCGAATTCTTGCCAAGATTCGTATTGAATCTACTGTGGACAAAAAAATTTTATAACTGAATGTTCTCGTAGGAACGTGATAAAGTATCATGGAAATCAAGTCGGATGAAACATAAAAGTTATTCACGGTCTTGAAGAGGAAAATCAGATCCGAATTTATCCTTCGGTGCTCTAATGGTTTCATATGATAATGAGATCTTATTTGTTTTATACCTGTTTTGATGTAAATACCAGTCAGTTTGTAGTGTAAGAATCTAATGAATCTATTATGCAATCTCTCTAACCTTTGCTTATGCACAGTATAATAAGGATTCCATATAATACTGGCAAAATTGTTTCTGTTGTGTAAATATTCGAAAACTATTTGTTCTTTCGATTTTGACTTACTTGCGGAAAATATATTATTGTTTCCCTGTTATTTCACACAACTTTTCTACCAGGACAAATGTAAGTGAACGTTTTTATATGCCTGGAGTAAATAATTCTTTTTGGTCCAGGTTTGTTACTTTCTTTTTGAAGTTTCTATGACGTACATCCGAGCTCATTGAAAGGTTGGTTTGAGGATTGGATTAGAAGATCAATAAGATCTTTTTTTTGAGGTTAGCAAAGAGGGATTCTCGAATGTGTTTTCAAACTAAAATGTATCCCTGTCATCCCAGAAGCTGCCAACCTCAAGTGTGTCATATTATTATGAGATCCACATCGACCGAAACAGCACAAGTCAACATAATAGAAGAAGCTCGGCCAACGCCGTTCTTGGAAATGTGCGCGATAGTGCAGAAGTGCAAATTCTCTCTGTGAACTCATAAAGCTTTCTTTTTAGATTTCAGGACAGACTTTAGTTAGTTATGAATCAGACTTAGAACATCAAGCTTCGTTTTGTAACTCACGTTTTTCCCAAATCTTAATCTGTAGAATTATTAATTATTTATCCAAGTGTTGTAATTCTTAATTCAAAATAGAATAAATCCTTCTTAAAAACAGACTTTAAGATACGGAAAACATAATTATATATATTTTTATTTTCAGTATGAGGGTGATCCCAGCACACAAATTTTATATTTCACGCTGGATCACTTTTTTCAAAGTTAATTTTGAGATAATGAACTCAAATGAATCAATTGTTATTATTATTAATCTATTGGAGGTGAATAAATTAATGTATCCGACTTTATCCTATACGCGTAGGAGAAGAAACTTCCCTTCACCGTCGGCATTCTCACTTCCCGCTAAGAGGAACATTCACTCAATCCCAGATATTTAAAATATCAGAAGGATAGAGCTCGGTCGTGTCCGGTCCTTGTGGTCCCCCTGGTTCTCGTCGAACTTCTGGTCTTCTTACACGTGATCCTTGGACCTGCCCTTCGCTTCCTAAGAATTTTCTCACCGTCCTTGCTGTACCTAAAAGAACAGCTTTTTGCTAGTTGCTTGATATTTCTTTTGAGATTTATGGGTACTATTCCTGTTGTTGAGATGATAATTGGAATAGTTCTCGTTGATATCATTCCCCACAGGCGCTTTATCTGAATTTCAAGATACCTATATTTTTGAATTTTTTCGACCTCCTTTTGACGCATGTTGTTGTTTGGTATTGCAACGTCGATAAGTATTGATGTCCTTCGATGTTAATTGACTAGAATATATCTGGTCTTTTGTGAGGGACTGTTTTATCAGTCAAAACCGTACGATCCCAGTATAGTTTATAGCGTTCGTTTTCCTGGATGGTCTCCGGTCGGTACTTGTAGTATGGCACTTTCTCAGAATTAATTAGTTGGAATTTGGTTGCCATTATTGTTATAATTATTATTAGTACCTATGTCTTAGGTTGATAACATCGGAATTTCAAATAACTCTGGACTTTTTCAAGTGACTGACATTTTTTTAATACTCCGATCCTTAGAACATTAATAAGAGGAACGGAAATCGCCTTGTAACTGATGCATTTGTTTTGATGCCACCATTCGTCACTCCTTGTCTGACGGGACACTATAGCACTAGCGTAACATAATTTGATCGATTTCGAAATGATCAATTCATGCCCAAAAATAGTTTACAATGTGATTTATTCATAAAAATTCTTTCGTGTTTCGCATTTGTCAATGTTTTTCTCAGTTTAATGATTTAGCTATCGTGAAATTATGAAAAAAAGATTCCCGATAAAGCATTCAACTATCAAATCAGAATCCTCCACGCCTATGGCTCACACACACTATCGGCTAGCTCGGTTGTGATTGGTGACACTAAAGTTACATTTCTCTTGTATTCGGGATCGAGCACAAATGTTTATTTTCCGTTCCTTCTATCTATTTTCTAAGCTCAGATCTAGGATATACATCCCGAGATTTCGTAGGTATGACTTGATCGATGAGAACGGAAATTCGATTATGCTTCTTTCGGATTCTTTAGAATTTTTTCAAAAATTTTCAAAGCTTTATATCTATATAGAGGGTTCTTTGTATAAAACTTAAATTGCAAAACCACATCAGAGTTTCTGATATGAAATACATATACAGTCCAATATAGTTCAGAAATTAAAGGGTTATCATTCATCACTGGTATTCGTGTCCTGACTTTTATTTGCCACTACATAGTTGAATATATATTGAAGGGTTATATTAGGCAAGGATACTTCCTGAGAAACCTGAGTATCACGTACGAGGGCTAAAAGTGTACGAACATAGAAAGCCAAGGTCTACAAATTATGACATCATACGTTGATATTCAGAAAGGAACAAGTACGAAATGCATGCCTGGAATGGGTTAAACGATTTGTTATTATAATCAGAAAGATCTCAAGGAAATTGTAATATTCAAATCTCTAAAATTATTTATAGCATTTATGAATGACCTTCCAAATTAAATAACATCTGTAATTGAAGGACTAATTCTCATCTTGGATTCAAATTAGAAACAGTTTTGATTTGAATGAACTGATTTGTCTCAATCTTTTTCAGCACTAAATGGAATTCTCTTCAATGGGAAGGAAGAAGGGGCCTATAGCAATTTTCGCTTATGGGAATCTCTAGGTTCAGTAATCACATATGCTTACGGTCCTTTCTTATGTACGCACCTCAAGCTTTATTGGTTGATATTCTTGCTTCTTATTGGAGTCATCTGTTATTCCGTCATTGAGTACAAACATGAACGTAGGGAACAAGAGGAATCACTGAAAGGAACCAAATTCACACAAATCGAAGGTTGAATCTGTTCCCACTACTTATGGACGAATATGAAAATAAGATAAGCTTCAATCGTTCATATTAAAAACTGATGAAAAAAATTCAGGATCAAACTTGTTGGTTAACTTAAAAGACAATGCAGCGGAATATTGTGCAAGTAATTGAACTCCGAGATAAAGTTCTCATTGAACCATTTTTAAAATTCATATTCATTGTTTTATCATTCGAAGTTGGAAGCTGATTTTGACTCATTAGTAATCCCGGTGCACATGAGGAGCAAAGTAATCGAGGCGTTGCGATAGATTTGAACTCAAAGATACATTGCTTTTCCCCATTTCCGTTGAAAACTGTCACAGCGTTCTGATTACTTCGCAGCTGCACCGAGCGTTACACTAATGTGTTCGTGAAGTTGGCACCCACTTTTTCGAAAATGCATTCGTTAGTAACTCGTTAGTTACTATTTGTGAGACCAAAATTTTCGATTGAACCTCAAGTATACTGGTAGAAAAATATCGTATTCCGCTGTGGTACCTACTAACTTTTTTGTCGATTTTTTTTACTTCTCTCGAGAAAAAAATAATCAGTTTGAAAATCCATCCAATAACTGTTTGTTACACAACAATTTTGGTTTGTAACCTAACTAGTAATGAAAAAATATAACTAAACTAAAATTTCATATTTTTCCTTCGCCCCGATAGTACTTCGTTAGTTACTAGTTGTTAAACAAAAGATTTCGTTTGTAACGTAAACTATAAAAGAAAATAGCACCCCAAAACTGCGAAGTTAGCACCAACTATTTAGAAAATTCTATATTTTTCTTTTGCTTCCGATAGTACTTCATAAGTGACTATTTGTGAAACAATAAATTTCGTTTGTAACAAAACCTTTAAAAGAGAAAAGCCACCCTTAAATTGCTAAGTTAGCAACCACATTTTCAAAAACTCTATATTTCTGTTTTGTTTCCGTTTGTACTTCGTTAGTCATTATTCGTAAAAAAATCTTTGTTCGTAACCTACCCCATAATGGAAAAATGACACCCAAAAATGCGGAGTTACTACCTCCATCCTATAAAATCACAATTTTTTTGCACCCTAGAGTTCTACGTTAGTGAATATTTATAACAATACAACAACAAACAATAAATATGTTCCTAACAAAATTTGTAATTGAAAAATACTACCGCCTTAATTGGGAATTAAGCACTTATAGTCTTAACAGTTCTCGATTTTTTTCAAAAAATTGAATGCCATTTTTACATATTATCTTGTAAAATCAGAACAAAAATTCATGTCACAAATAGTTTCAAATGTATGATTATAGAAAGCATAAAAGTAATTCAGAATTTTTCAAAATGTGTGTGTTTTTACATTTTAGGGGTGCCATTTTCTATTACAGGTGATACTACAAATGAAAACCGTAGTGTTATAGAAGCCGAAGAGAAAGCGAAAACTATTCAATATATCTGTTCTACATTCACATTATCGTTTAGGTAAGTTACAAACAAAGATCTTAGAAATACTATTTGTTTATAACGAATTACTATTGAAAACAAAAGAAGAATATGAAATTCACGAAAATGTGGCTGCTTCTCCCTATTAAAGGTTAAAGTTAGCACCCCAGCGGAATGTGATATTTTTCTACCAGTACCTATCCTTGCGGTACAAATGAAAATTTTAGTGTAACAAATAGTTACGAACGAATGCAAAAAAAATTCTTCATTTTCGAAAAAGTGGGTGATTTGTACACCACATCAATCCGTCCTAGTCCTATTCGAGTCATCTGATTCATACACGTTGTTCAACTTCGTTATTTGATCTAGAATTGAATTACAGAGAAAAGGGGTAGATGTGTTTAGAGATAATTTTCTATCCGAAATGAAATATGTTTTATGCGAAATTCCACCTAAGATGAATCGAAATAATGTCAATAATCGCGTTGAGAAATATTCTTTTAAATCATATCAAAAAATTCGTAAGCAGTTAGTTTATTAGAATTAATTTAAGATGTACCATTATCCTGAGAGAAAAATGAGATTGTGATTTTTTTTCTTCATGACTGTGAAATCCATGTGTATATTTCTAGAAATAAAATCTGTAAAATTGAAATAGAAAATAATATATTTTACATAGTTTACTACCTCTATCTTTATATTCCCATCATTTGTTCTTCACTAATATTGATGAAATAAATTGTTATTATGTCGGAAGAGCTGAAAATAATCAAATTGAAAAACATAATGAAAAGACAGAGACAGCACTATGACGCCGTTGGAGTATTAGGTAAGCAGATTTATTACGATTATTGACCCCCCATTCTCCTTGTCAGCAACACTAAGCAAAGCCCCTTTCCTTGCCTACGTGAAAATTGTTATATGCATTCTTCACTTGATGAATTCTGTTTATTTTATTGATTCATGAGGTGCTGTTTCAATACTAGAGATTTTGATTAGATGACTTTAACGCACATAATATGCGTTTATTTTGAATAAACATAAGCAATGTGTGTGTTTCCATATGAATGAAAAAACCAATAACTACTGCTGTTTCAAATACATAAAATTGAAATTTAATTTATTTCAAAATTGCGTGATTTATATCTGTGAATTTTACCTTATTGGCAGTAAGGGCGGGAAAACAGAATCGCACTTCATGTGTTCACGAATTAAACAAGTCGTCAAATAAGAAGGACTGTTGAATTCACGCATTCGTTGATGACACATCCCGCTTTTGATTTATTATTACGCAGTTTTTCGAATTTTCTTTCAACTTTGAACCTTTGGACTGAAGTGATTTCTGATAGGATAGTTAGGTGTTCCTGGTGAAAAATGAAATTTGCAGATTTTATCGCTACAGCTTGTAGTTCAGAGGGCCCTCTCCCACACTATACAGGACGTCCCAAAGTGAGTACGCTTCTTTTGGCACATTCATCGATCCTGCCTTGTTATTTTATTGAATACTCAATGTTGGTCACGTAAAGGTTAAAATTCTAGAAAAGCCATCTTGGCGATATACGTCCAGTTTTTCTGCCCGGTCGCTTCGATCACAACCCCCCCTAAAATGGAACTACCTAAAAGTCAATACCCGTTTCAAGCAGACAAGGTGAGAAATGGAATTAATGATAATAATATTAGTTGTAAATTACAAAATTCATATATTTTCCGTCGAAGTGTATAATAATTATCTAATTGGTACACAAACGTGTAATGGCATAAATATGAACAAATAATTTCGAAGAATTAATATCTGAAGGAGTTCCCATCTTCAAAATAATAATAAGAATAAGGGTGAATGAATAACTCGTAGCAATAGCAATATATTCTTATCCCCAAAGAACGTGTGTCACTGGAATTGCAGATGTAATTTCAGCAGTTACTGTCAGCACGTTTTAATGTTTTATGATTTTATTACCCTTGTTGTTGCTCTTATTGGTAGACCAAAAAAGGCAAATTTTCTGGAATTTTTCCTATCTGAAATTTTTTTCGAAATTTGAATAGGAAAAAGAACAAGCATTATATGTTTGGTGTTTCAAAACTGAAATAATTGCAGAAGTAATTACGGCTGTCGGCTGTAACAGTTACTGTCGGCACGACCGGCTCGTTTGAATGGTTGATGATTTTATAACCCTTTTTTATTGTTTGGACAAATTTTTCTGGGATTTTTTCTATCTGGTTTTTCCGAGATTTGCATCGGTTTGGTTAAATCCTCCTGAACATTCACATGGACATTGATGTTGACGAGGACGCTTTGATTACAAGGTTTTCAAAGGGTTCAAAGACCAAATTAGATATTGTGTTGTAGTTGCCAATTGTCCCCTTTTTTTATATTGAACAACCGATATACTTTTCAATTCTTATATTAATTTCCACCTGAATGGTTGAAACCCTGATAAGTAAATGAATATATTATAACACACAGGTACAACTTTGCTTCGATCGTTGTTTTCCGAAATTCGAGGCTTTATTGTAAAACACTGGTTATACCTACATTTATCAAGTGATAAACTGGTTATACATTTATCAAGTGATAGTTCAACGGAGCAACGTCTGGACAAAACGGGGGATGGGGTAGGACTTCCCATTTCAACGTTTCCAAGTTTATCTTGACTATTTTCGCAACATGGGGTCGAGCATTGTCATGCTGTACAATCATTTCATCATGTCTTCTGTTGTATTGCGGCCGTTTGTCATTCAATGCTCTGCTCAAACGCATTTATTGCGTTCTATAACGATCGCCTGCGACTGTTTCAGTCGGTTTTTACAACTCATGATACACTACGCCGAGCTGGTCTCACCAAAAACTACTTCAAATACAGCATGCTCTTGGAACCGTGATTATTCGGTTTGGCCGTCGACGTGGAAGCATGGTCGGGATATCCTCATGATTTTCTACGCTTGGGATTACCGTAATGAACCTATTTTCCGTCTCCAGTCACAATGCGATGCAGAAATCCCTTCCGTCTTTGCCTTACAAGCAGAAAACAAACGCCGTTAGACATATCTCGGCATCAACTCGTATGGGACACAATTTTTTTGTTTCTGAATCATTTCCGTGACTTTCAGGCGTTTTGAAATGGCTTGTTGTGTCACTCCCAATGATCCTGCCAATTCTTGTTGCGTTTGACACGAGTCTTGATCAAGTAATGCCTCCAATTCTACATATTTGAAAACCTTCTCTCTTCCACCGCCATGCTTGTCTTCGACGTCAAAATCACCGTTCTTGAAGCGTTGAAATCACTCTCAGCACGTTCTTTCACTATTAGCGGCCTAATTGTTGTCTTCATAGCGACCTCACCATAGGTATTTGAGAGCGTTCGTTGAGCCTCATCCGCAGATTTCTTCATAATAAAGCAGAAAATTGAAACCTCCCGCAAATTACGAGAATTTGGCTCATAAGCTGACATGTTTAGTCGAGAAGAGCTTTATGATGTAGACACAAATCGACTAATATTTCGATGGCGTTTTATTTACAAATACCTAAGAGCTTATTGTATGACATTCACGATCTATTTATTTCGACTACCACTCAGCATTAGAGCCATCTATAGCAAAACGGCGGAAGCAAAGTTGAACACCTTATATAAATGTAGGATCCAGTTATTGTTTCCTGTAAATAATTGAGATGGTCAACCGGATGCTTGGAGACCTATTAGTTTCTTCGAGTGTCGAGGGCATGACACTTTCAATGAATTTACAGAGAACGAATTGTTATTGTACATATAATGTAAAAAGGATGTGTTATTCTTCGAGGTGTCGAAGATATGTCAAGAGTTGTTAATCTTGAAGAGATTTAATGTGGGGTTGTAAAAGTTCGAAGACAATACGGTCGTACCAGATGTGTCACATCAGGTTCTAGTCCTTCGAGAATATTCGATTTCCAGGAATCCGCGAAGATCTTTGTGGGCGTTACGGCAAAGCTCTTATTGGACTAAGGGATGGTACTTTCCCTAAGGGTGTGGTCAAGCCGAAAGAAGGGAGGTCGATATTCGAGACAGGGTAGTTCAAATCGGCAGAGAGCAGTTCAGAATCAAGTCGAAGACGAGTAAAGTTAAAGTTCGGTCTAAGTCGAAGTAAGAGTAAGTTCTGTCGGTTGAAACTTAAGACGTAAGACGAAAAGACGGTTCACGGACTAGATTAAGACGAGTCGCGAACAAATCAAAGACGAGACGACCGAAACCTTGAAGTACGACAAAGACGTGATAATCGAAGCCTTTCGAGTAATTAAAACTAGAGTTAAAGACGAAATTCAGTACCGTAGTGAGAAACTTGTAATTAGGACGTTATTAGGATCTTCTCAATACTGAATTTGTACTGTATAAGTGTGGCTTTGTAAATAGATGTAAATAATTGAAAAAAAATTTAATTATTACAAATCCAACAAAGTCACGGAGAAAAAGACGAAAGGCCAGGTAATCGATTCATACTTCTAGAGTCTAGACGATCGATTAATCAAGCCTACATAAATATAAATATTTTTGAGAGGTTAGGACTTGATACCGATCTACATAATTGGTCCCATAAAAAAAACTCGAAACCGATATTGGCGACCTTCCCCAAAATTTAAGGCCAGACCGCACGTGGTCCTTCGGGCCAGATTAAGGACTGGGTTTCTCTGAAATCTTCGTAAATGTTTTGGTAATTTTCGAGCAGATAAATAAATTTTTTTCTGTTGTCAAACTTCACAAAGTTCACCAACTGCTTGATTGGTGCCAGTTTAAATTCTTCATAAATATATTTCAGAAAAATTTTACACAAAAGAAAATACAATTAAGTTGGGAGATATCGGTCTCAGGAACAAAAAAAATTAAAAAGTTTCACTCCATTCTGTCACAACGTTTCGGCCTTTATTAGGCCTCCTTCAGGCTAAAAACAATAATTTACAATCAATGACACATGAACATGGAAAAACCGAATTTTGTGTTCCTTGAAATGATAAAATAAATTATTAAAACGCATCGAACATAAACGTATATGTATGACAACACTAGAATTCAATACTCATAAAGTGAAAATGAAAATAGTCATTCAAAAATCAAAGAGGAAAACGAGTTCCACTCATCCTAAGCATTGATGTTTGTTGGTTTTTCCGGGGTCATGGCACATCGTACATACAATAAGAATTAATTAAAAACGAACCGCGGAAGGAACGGAAGAAAAACGTGTAACATGTACAGTGGAGTGACAAAAACACGTAAAACGTTAAATCTGCTTTCAACATTTTTGTATTAAGTTGGAATATGCAATAGTCAGTGTACTATAACATCAGTACGGGTGCTAACTGAACTTGGAAATTTTTTGATATATAACATCTCCTTGAAGCAGCGTTTAAACCAATTATTCTCACGACCCAGAACTTCAACACTTATTTGGGATGCAACATGAATAATGATATGATGAAATGCTGATCAATTATGACAAAAGGTGCTTTATATTGTGGGTTGTTCTTTATACTGTGACTAAAGTAGTTCACGGCCAAGGACAAATTAGGGAAATAAAAGAACGGGATAAAAACACTTATTCAATTTATTCACTAAAATGTATGAAGAAGATGATATTTAGATCTAATCGTTTTTTAAGGGTCGCTGGACACTTGAGTCGTTGCGGCTCGGTCGCAGGTACTTTTCGCCGGTCCCGGGAACAGATGTAAAAATCTTTACTCTGCTCGTTGTCGGTGCAAGTGTTGCACATATGTTGTAGTTGTAGACTGGACCATAGAACCAGTATGTATAGAATGGAAACTCTCATGATAAAATTAATACTGCTTTCAGCGACCTCGTGCGGTTATTTATGAAATTATAAAATGAGCGCGCGAAAATTTTTATTGCTTAGTATTGAAAATATTTTAATTCAATTGAAGATTTTGAATGTGAAAATGAACAACGTACGAAAATAAGGTGATGAGCATTTCCTTCGCAATTAGCTTTATTACCATTACTCGCTCTGCTCGCCGAAGGGGCTCCGCCCCTTGGACCCCGTCACTATGCCGGTAGATCCTTCACTGGGTATCCCTCTAGAAAATGAAAGATTTTTTTCGGAAACCTTGTATCATTAGCTGATTTTAGACGATTCACTCGGTATCCTATGCTGATTCTAGGGTAGAATTCTATAAGACTTCTTGCCTAGAACATATCGTTTCGCCCTTGCTCACATGAAAATATTTGATGCAAATAACTTTCCATGACGACAAACCAAGGGCGGTCCTAGCCTTAAATTTTGAGGGGGTTCGCCGTTAAGGGTTTCGAGTTTTTCTATGGGACCAAATCCCAGATTACACCGATATCGAGCTTAACCTATCAAAAATATTTATATTTAGATATTTATATGAATATTTATACAGGGTGTTTCAAGTTCGAAGGCCTATTAGACGTTTCTGGAGAACGAGGCCGATTTGAAATCTGAAAATTCAGAATATGACATTGTTCATGATGCCCTATTCAGCTAAAATATTTTAGAAGTTCTGGCACTTCCGGTTATACAAGAATTAAAAAAAAATTCTTCAAAAAAACCATTTTTTTTCATTTTATGTCTCAGATATTATGAAGATTTCCATTTTCAATTACTCTCTGCTAAAATTATTGCGTTAGTTCTCATAGTTTTCAAAATATCAAGAAAAAACCGTAAAAAAGAGAGAATTTCCATAGTCACTATCACGTGAATTATTTTCACTGTGAATATCCTATGCGTATACTCAATTCACTTTCACAAACTAGAATGATGTTGGAATATCGTGCATATCTTGAATTTGAAAAATATCATCACAGGGTGTTTCAAATATTGTGCCAAAAATTGTGAACAAAATTTGATCATAACTTTCGATTTTCAAATCAGAACCCTATTTTTTTGTGATTTCGTTGAATTCTACGGTAAAAATAAGGGTAGTGTTCAAACATGATTATGCTCTCAAATTCAATAATTCAAGAGTTATTCCAGATTTTATGAATTTATGTTATACGTAGGGTCAATTTCATTCAATCTGTTTCTAGAGTGCGTTTCAAATATTCAATTATTTCAAAGTGACAGGTGTACTCATTATTGAATCTAGTAGATTATAATTTGATGATATGAATCCCCGTTATTCAAATAATGAAATTCTGGATCTATTCCATATCCACGGTGAATGCAACAGAATTGTTTCGAGAACTTGTCGAGCATTCAATCAGAAATATCCACATTTACCACCAATTGACGAGAAGATAATTCGGAAGGATGTTTCAAACTTTCTGTTACTCCCTTTTCATCACCACGCTGATTTTTTCCTGAATTCATAAAATGTATTCTACCGCTTTTTCATATGAATAGAATTGGCACACAGGAGTCCTGCATGATTTTATTTCATTTGGTAGGTAGAGGTTTTTTTCTTCTAGGTAGGTACTCCATCCAGTATAATGGATATTCATGAAGTATGCAACATCCTTTCAAGTAGATGAGGAAATTTCTGATTTAAAATTTGATGAGTTCTACCAATAATTCTATTGCATTCATCGTGAATATGGAATTAGATATTTATAATACAAGTGCAGAACTTATTGATATTCTTCCAAGAGTTCAGAATGACCGAGTGGTAGAATGAGCCTTCTGTACGAGTTTTAAACATTATGTTCCCGAATTCACTGCCTTTTTATTGAAATTGACGGAAATTTCCATAAATATCTATTAGTGATTTTTGCATTGAAAAATGTTGGTTGGTAGAACAGTTTTCTGTATCACAAATTTGACAAATAATAGATAAATCCGTTTCAGTCTATTTTGTTCCACAAAATGTGCCGGAAAGAACTGATTTGCCACATAATTAGAGAAAAGTATATCCAGAATTTTGTCATTTGAATATCGGAAATTCAATTCGTGAAATCAAATTAGTGAAGCTTTGATAATGAAAATACCTGTCACATGTATAGTAATTAGATATTTAACTTTCTATGGTCATAGAGTATTATTGCTAGTCTGTCTGGAAACAGATCGAATAAAATTGACCCTACGTATAACATAAATTCATAAAATCTCAAATAACTCTTGAATTATTGAATTTGAGAACATAATCACGTTTGGACACTACCCTTATTTTTTACCGTAGAATCCAGCGAAATCACAAAAAAATAGGGTTCTGATTTGAAAATCGAAAGTTATGATCAAATTTTGTTCACAATTTTTGGCACCCTGTGATGATATTTCTTAAATTCAAGATATGCACGATGTTCCAACATCATTTTAGTTTGAGAAAGTGAATTGAAATAGGCATAGGATATTCACAGTAAAAATAATTCAGGTAATTGTGAATAAGGAAATTCTCTCTTTTTTACGGTTTTTCCTTGATATTTTGAAAACTATGAGGACTAACACAATAATTTTAGCAAAGAGTAATTGAGAATGGAAATCTCGATAATATCTGAGACATAAAATGAAAAAAAAGTTTGTTTTGAAAAAAATTTTTTTAATTCTTATATAACCGGAAGCGCCTGAACTTCGAAAATATTTTAGCTGAACAATGTCATATTCCGAAATTTTAGATTTAGGCGTACAACTTTGCTCTTGCCGTTTTGCAATAGCTGGCTGTAACGGTAAGTGGTAGTCGAAATAAATATATCGTAGATGTCATACAATAAGTTTAGTTATTTGTGAACATTACGCCATCGACATGTTAGTCGATTTGTGTCTGCATCATAAAGATATTCACGATTAACCATGTCAGCTTACGAGTCAAATTCTCGTCATTTGAGGGAGGTTTTAATTTTCTACGGAAATATGAATAAATCTGCGGCTGAGGCTCATCGAATGCTCTCAAATACCTATGGTGAGGCCGCTATTAGTGAAAGAACGTGCCGAGAGTGGTTTCAACACTTCAAGAATGGTGATTTTGATGTCGAAGACCAGCATCGCGGTGGAAGAGAGAAGGTTTTTGAAGATACAGAATTGGAGGCAATACTTGATCAAGACTCATTTCAAACGCAACAATAATTGACAGGATCATTAGGACTACAAGCCATTTCAAAACGCCTGAAAGTCATAGGAATGACACAGAAACAAGGAAATTGGGTGCGTTACGAGTTGAAGCCGCGAGGTGTTTGAACGACGTTTATTTACTTGTGAACAGCTGCTTGCAAGACAAAGACGGAAGGGGTTTCTGCATCGGATTGGGACTGGAGACGAAAAATGGGTTCATTACGATAATCCCAAGCGCATAAAATCATGAGGATATCCTGACAATGCTTCCACATCGACGGCCAAACCGAATATTCACGGTTCTAAGGTCATGCTCAGTATTTGGTGGGACCATTATTATTATTATTATCTCGGCGTAGTGTATTATGACTGAAAGAATCACAGGCAGGGCCGTCGCTAGGGGGTAGGCAGGGGAGGCGACCGCCTAGGGCGGCAAAATTCTGGGGCGGCATTTCAATCTTGATCAACAAAAATCATATGTGTAAAAATTCAAAGTAAGAAATGAGATTTAAATCGGTTAGAAACAACACGAAAATATACAGACAATTTAATCAACAATTTAAACCATCGAAGGTGCCGCATTATACACAACAACTCATAAATATCCAGATGTCGTCTAAACCCCCTGAAAAAAAACAAAATGTTCAAACGTTTTATAAAGTGGAACTCAGCAGAAGAACCTGAAATCGCAGAGCCTATTCTAGAGGTATCTAGGTACTAAATTACTAGAAGAATGTATTGAATAGATTTCTTTTTACTTTCACCGTGATTTTTTTTTCGGATTAATAACTTGATTTTATAATGCTGATTGGAAATTGGAATATTATTTCAAATTTTATAAATCAATTACCTATATTTTAAAATAAAGTTGACAAAGCCGTCAAATTTACTTTATAAGAGTATCTAGATACAAAATAAGATACTTTTTTGCAAAGGTATCTTAAGATACTTAAAAAAAAAGAATTCAAATAACTATCTGAAGATTCTTTTTCAGATACTTGATAAGGTACTTTGTCAGGTGTTAAAATGCTAGGTACAATTCTGAAATTCGGAGGGTCTTGCAATTTTGTTTTCGGTAGTAGGCATAAGAGCGATATTAACGGAACTGAAATAGTTATCATTCGAACATTTGTCATAGATTTCATTTCCACATTTTTAACATCTTGAAAACATTACGGACCGTGACGTGCCTTTATGAGAAATCGTCCTTGCTTCCTTTCATAACTAGCAATTGGTTTCTAGCACAGTTTTATCACTTTATTGCCTCTGTCGAAGATCGGTTTTGTTTACGTTATACCAGCTGCTGAAATCGTGGGTAGATTTTTGTGACCTAATACGGGTTTAACAATTCATGGAAAAAACCAAATATATTCAAGAAATGGAATTTTTATCTGTTTCGTCCAACAATTTTTATTAATTTCTTTAGTAGTTTATCAATTAATAATCTTTCCTGATTAAATTTGAATTCATAAGAAATAATTACACTCAATACATATTACGTCCATAAAACCTTTTTAACTTTTTATAAAAAAATCTTATCACGAATTTGCAAGGGCGTCGACTTGTATTTTTGCCGGGGCGGCAGAAACGCTAGAGCGGGTCCTTATTGAATATTATTATGAAATATGAAAGGACGAAAGGTATTGGTAGCGAACTCCATCTTTTTGATTCTTTACAATTTACGGCATAATTTGATGAAAACTTAGAAATGTCGGCAAAAAAACGTACCGAATTCGTTATATTTAATTCGTTTCCTTTTCTCTTTGGTTCAAAAAATGGAAATAATGTATAACTTCGATCATTTTTTCCAATGATCGAAAAGTTAATTTCTAAATAATTCGTTGAATATTTTTTCCGGACAGATACTTTCATTTTTTGTTCTAGTCATTCATGTGTTACTATTATTATTGTTACTTACCAATCCTAAAATGAATTTTATTTTTTGTATAAGTTTGAACTTGTTGGTTTTGTTTATGTTTTTTCTATGTTATTATTATTAAAATTTCCCAAACAGTCACCTTAAATTTTTCCATATTTCGGTAGAAGACCCCGATAAGCCAAAATAATTTTTTTGCATTTTGCAGAGTTGACTGTTAGGGCGGCAAATTGGGAATTTGCCTAGGGCGGCAATTTGGCTAGCGACGGCCCTGATCACAGGCGATCTTTATCGAACGCAATTAATGCGTTTGTACCGAGCATTGAAAAACAAACCGTCGCAATACAACGAGAAAGAAGATGAATTGATTTTACTGCATGACAATGTTCGACCCCATGTTTCGAAAGTAGTCAAGATATACTTGGAAACGTTAAAATGGGAATTCCTATCCCACAACCCTACCCGACGTATTATCCAGACGTTGCTCCCACGGACTATCACTTGTTTCAATTAATAGCACACGGCCTGGCTGACCAACACTTCCGATCTTATGAAGAAGTAAAAACTTGAATCGATTCGTGGATCGCTTCAAAAGATGACCAGTTCTTTCAATTCGTACGCTGTCCGAAAGATGGGAGAAAGTAGTGACCAGCGTTGGCAATACTTTGAATTATAAATGTATAACCAGTTTTTTACAATAAAGCCTCGAATTTCGCAAAAAAAAAGTTGTACCCTTATGTATTTGTTGTATTATAATAGCATTATTTACTAATCAGGGTTTTAACCATTCGGGTAGAAATTTAAAAAAAATTAGATTGTTTAATATGAAAAAAAGAAGACAATTGGCAACTACATCACAAAATCTAATTTGGTCTTTGAAACTTTGAACCCTTTGAAAACC
Organism: Harmonia axyridis; assembly: GCF_914767665.1. NCBI lineage: Eukaryota > Metazoa > Arthropoda > Insecta > Coleoptera > Coccinellidae > Harmonia > Harmonia axyridis. Next base: position 24,302,700 of record NC_059505.1, on the reverse strand, counting down.
TTGTAATCACAGCGTCCTCGTCAACATCAATGTCCCTATAAATGTTCAGGACGACAAAATACTCCATAAAAATGGAAGCAAACTACTGAATATGTCGTTTTCCACTGAACCTTATTATTATCCTCTATGATAGAAAAACTTTATTCAAATCAACAGAATTTTCTCACACCAAAATATCACAGCGATATATATCGATATTTTACTCTTACATATTTCGATACATTTCGATAGTGTCAGAAAATATCGATACAATATATAGATATCGATAATTTTCTGACCTTTGCCCATCCCTAGTGTGGATTTGCCGAACGCAGTCATAACCATAAACAAAGATTTCTCTATGATCATAGTTGTCAGTCAAACGCATGTCTTAAAATTTTGTTCAAATATAAATCGTATATTGTATTCTTTAATAATGAATAAAAAATCACCGATATCAACCAAATTCTCAGATCTCATTTTTCCAGAAATGGCAATTTCTTTCTTTGAAGAATTTGGGAGAAATGAATAATCAAAATGTGAGCGTCAGTCTTTCAAGACAGTTATTCATGCTTATAGGTTTGTAAAAAATTTTTAGAGAATATTGAATAATAATATAATCCCAACATTAAGATTTTAAATTAGCACATTTCTTCTTTATAGAGACATGTATGATGCATAAGTCCAAATTTAATTGATGATTGGGTGGGAAAAATTGACAAATATTGATATTCTTGTAAGTCAATTCAAAATGAATAATAGATATATTTTAAGGGCTATCATTCCATTGGATATTTACTTGTGAGCCCTAAAATGAAGTTACATTCATTCCATTGACTCATTAATAGAAATACTACCTGAAATAAAGAAATTGCATTCAATGTTTATTTTCAGTTTTGACAAATATTGAATTTACATAATCGTTCGATAAGATCTATGAAAAGACCTACAGTGAGATTTTGTTTTAGGAATATTCAGTATAGCTGTAATAAACAAACTGAAAAGAGGCAGAATGAATAATAGATCTACCTTTCGGATACCCATATCTGAGAAATCAGGTTATAAGAAGTCCCTCATTTCCAAGGTTTATCAATACATTTTTCAGTTGAGCAGCAAATTATTCTTCTATTCCATATTTTGTGAAGAAATACAATATAATTGCAACAATTTGAAGGACCTATTGGAAATTCCTGAGGAACTAAGGAGTTTTTTAGTATCTGAAGATTGTATTGATGCTATGTTATAGAACGAGACTTGTGGCTCTGGGTTTTACTCAGAAGTGAATTAAACAGGGCAATTTATGTCCTATATAGTAAATAAAATTTTGATAGATATAAGTTTCAAAAGATCAACAATATTGATCATAGTATTTACATAAATCAAAAAATAACTGGCTTACTATTGTTGCATTGTACGTGGATGACTTTTTTGTTTTAACTAATGTTAATTCTGAATGAATTTTCTGATAGAAAATTTTATGAAAAAGAAATTAGGGGAAGCTAAAAAATGATTAGGGATGAATATTACTAGAAATTATGGAAAAGGTAGTAAAGCTATCGATTATATTCTTCAAATATGTATTGCAACAATTCAACATGTCTGATTGTGAACATGTGAAAACTAAATTGAATTTTGATTCAACAAAAAAGAGTTGTAATGATGAACCATATAAGAAATTAATAGGTTTATTAACATCTTTAGCAGTATTAACTAGTCCTGATATAGCATACTCTGTTAATTTCTTGAGTCAATTTAATAATTATCTCATTGTTGAATCTCATTTCAAGATACAAAGATCATTGTTCAAATTTTACTTCAGTCAAAAGGAACTGAGTATTTGAAATCGGTACTAAAATTGTATCGGTCAATACTATTGACCCATATTAGTGGGTTCGATGAAATGGCCATATAGCACCTATTCCTATAACGATTAAAAGATTGGAAACTTTAGTGAACAAATAGGTAGGTATCTACATTATACAAATTTGATCATTCATGAAATGGAAATTTTCAATAAATAGTTGCTTTTTAAAGTATTTTATACCTTCATTGAATTGCTGGAAAATTGATACCAATTTCGAAAGTGACTGCCATGTTAAAATTCTTCATATACTGAATGATCCTTCAAAATTTATTTCTGTCGTAACATTTTGACTAGTATTTCAACTGATATATTCCATACGTTATTGAAATCAATATCTTCAAAGTACATACTATTCAAAAGACTTATAATGGAATTTAGAAGAATATGTCTTTCTCAATTTCATAGTCATATATAATATGATGCATAAGTCCAAATTTAATTAATTCACATCTAAAGTGAATGTTATTTTTAGAAATATTCAGTATAGCTATAATAAACGAACTAAAAAGAGACATAATGAATAGACTTGCCTTTCAAATACCCATGGCCTATGTTACCTCATAAGCAATTACCTATAATATCTTATCTTGGTGAAACCTTTTTGAGAAATCAGGTTATAAGTTTGAGAGTCTCTAATTTCCAAGGTTTATCAATACATGTTTCAGTTGAGCGGAAAATAATATAACAGGGTATATATAGTTGAAATTATTAGTATGAAAGATTTGACTTATTCATTATAAATTCAACAGCACTGCACTCAAATTCTTCAAAAACGGAGTGGTCACTTATATTTTTGCACTCCTCTGTCGTAAAAGTGTATATTTTAGATATTCAAAAAACTCATGGAAACTTGACTGTTATCTGACTAACTTGGCTCTTTTTTTCCAGTAATAAAGCCAATTGTGAATTATCTATAAGGAGTCTTTCTATCTGTTTAATACTGTTTCATAGTAGCATAACTTTTACTCCAATCCAAGACTGAATTGATGAATGAAGCTTCTGTTCTCTTTGGTAGTTCCATCTTCTGTCGCAATAAATTCAAATTCTCACGAAAGGAAATGTAGTTTTATAGATTGTGGAAAATAAACGAAAAATTCCTGAAATAAAGTAACATTCATCCAATTAATTCCAAATAATACAAACCCTTCAAACAAACCTGAATTGAGGAAAATGCATTCGATGATATAAATGTTCATTTCCAAATTTTGACAAATATCTATCGAATTTTCGATTCGCCGAAGACTTTGCATTTTATCTGTCGGCATTTATTTAAATATTGAATAACAATTTTGGAAACTGCAAACTTTTTCAAGAACTTTCATATATCGAAATGGAATATTTATTATTAACATGACACTGACAGTCAAATTGTCCACAGATACCACAGAAATATGGGACTTGAAATGTCAAAATGATCCGAAACACCCCGTATACTCGAAAACCGCGGGGAGAATCGAAGGTTTGGGATTTTTCCCGGGATCTCCAGACGATTTTGAGGGGGGTCTTATTCTTGTCATTTTTGCTCTAGATGGTCCCGTTTGGGCTGTGATTTTACGTTTAAAGTTTGACGTATATGTGCAAGCGGTTTTATATATACTTAGATATTCCTATACGAGTTCCTACACATCCAATATATTTGGCAAGATTAGAGGCTTAAGTTCAGAGAAAACACAAATTCATATAAAAAATCATCTATTTAAAGTTTTACATTTTTCAAATATTTCTAGTATGCCAAATTTTTAATTGGGTCACACATAACTCCAGAAGTTTTGAATTTTTATCAGTGCCCTTCACAATTGCATATTCAGGCTATCAAACAGCTCATCCAAAAAAGGGATCAGCTCTGCAGTGCCACAGCTTCTAGTATCAATTAATTGTTGTCCTCGATATCTGTAGGAAGCAAAACATTCATAAGTACTTATATTTTCATCAAATTATTGCATTAAATAGTTCTAAATTGACTCAATCAGAATTGAAAACTCTACTATACCATTTGTTTGAAATGTTGGAACATACAACTACTTCCAAAAGTATGCCCAATTAAAAGCTGTTGGAGAAACATAATTCATCAGTCTACTGAAATTTGCTCATGTATTAAATTTCTCTACATTTTTTAGCAGCTCTTTGTATGATGAAACTTTTTTTTTGGGTAATTCTCAGTTTGCTTCTCTTATCAATCAGACATTTTGATAGAAAACGTTCATTCTTCTATATATTTCTATATATTGAAGTTTTCTGACGCTGCTTAAAATTCTTCAAAGTCTCTGTTGATACTTCCCTCTCAACATCACTTTGGAGATGTATTCCTTCAGTTTCATGAACTTCTCTGTCTTCCCCTTGATTTGAAGATCCTGTGATATATAAATAAAAAGTTAACAAATAGCAGATAAGTAAATAATAATTTTCTTGCCAATCCTATATATCTATATACAGGGTCTTTCACGAGGAACCTCACCCATATTTATACGGGAAACTACTGAACGTATTTTCATGAAATTCAGCACTTATAAGTATTTAACGATGCTGATGAAATCTAAAATATTTTCAAGGCATGAGCACCTCCGGTTTTTCCGGAAATGACGTCAACTTCCGTTTTTCAAATTGGAACACCATTTTTTTATTGCAGAAATAGATTCCTTAGAAAATTTCAAGTTATTTTCATGTAACATTTTTCAGTTTTGGTTGGAAAATTCTCTCTGAGAGGGAAAATTCGAAAAAAAAATCGAAAATAGAGCTCCGCTGAAACAAGAATAACTTCGAGGTTTTTGGATGGAAAATTTTCATTTTTAGGATTTTTCAAGATGTAAAATTGATGTATCCACTTTAAAAATCGAAATCGCGATTCATTATACAGGGGGTGAAAAAATCGCTTTCAAAGTTAGGGATGACAAAATCGTGAAAAATCAATTTTTTCAAATTAGAACCCCATTTTTTTATGGCAGATATTGAATTTACGTTAAAAAATAATGTTAGTGTATGCATCACACCCTTGCCCTAAAATGGATATTTTCTGAGTTATTCACAAAAAACTGTTTTTCGTCTTGAATTTTCAGCTATTTCTCTTCCCTTCACGCCAAAAAGATGAAATTTTCAGGAACTTTTACTTAAACCAAGTTTTAGATTTTACTACCCTAATATGCAAGAGAAAATTAGGCATAGTGATCGATTTTATAACTTAATACGAATTTTCACCAAATTAATAGGAAACACAAAATGCTACTGAATAAAGAGGAATTTGGCAGATGTAATTAATGATATCTATCATTAAAAAAAAAGAATTTAAAACATGGTAAGTTTCTGCATATGGTTTATAAGGAATTATTTATTTATCACTGGAGAGAAAACCGTTGGCCGATTAGTTGAAATAAAGAGGTTTCCGATACAAATTCGAATCAAAATTCGCCATCTATTTAGGAACAACCTGTAACTTTTTTCTCTTGCATATTAGGGTAGTAAAATCTAAAACATGATTTAAGTAACAGTTCCTGAAAATTTCATCTTTTTGGCGTGAAGGGAAAAGAAATAGCTGAAAATTCAAGACGAAAAACAGTTTTTTGTGAATAACTCAGAAAATATCCACTTTAGGGCAAGGGTGTGATGCATACACTCACATTATTTTTTAACGTAGATTCAATATCTGCCATAAAAAAATAGGGTTTTAATTTGAAAAAATTGATTTTTCACGATTTTGTCATCCCTAACTTTGAAAGTGATTTTTTCACCCCCTGTATCATGAATCGCGATTTCGATTTTTAAAGTGGATACATCAATCTTACATCTTGAAAAATCCCAAAAATGAAAATTTTCCATCCAAAAACCTCGAAGTTATTGTTGTTTCAGCGGAGCTCTATTTTCGATTTTTTTTTCGAATTTTCCCGCTCAGAGAGAATTTTCCAACCAAAACTGAAAAATGTTACATCAAAATAACTTGAAATTTTCTAAGGAATCTATTTCTGCAATAAAAAAATGGTGTTCTAATTTGAAAAACGGAAGTTGACGTCATTTCCGGAAAAACCGGAGGTGCTCATGCCTTGAAAATATTTTAGATTTCATCAGCATCGTTAAATACTTATAAGTGCTGAATTTCATGAAAATACGTTCAGTAGTTTCCCGTATAAATATGGGTGAGGTTCCTCGTGAAAGACCCTTTATACGTAGGTATGAAGAATTACTATTGAGAGTAAGTTTTTAAACAAACAAAGATAATATTTATGGACAGCCCGAAGCACTTGTCTACGGTTAGCATTTCTCCTTGAGGACTATACTTAATCGCTTATCGTTTAAATTTTACACTGAAGAAAATATAACAAAATTTAACTCACCAGGAAGAAATAATTCAGGGATAGCAGTTGCCCAAATTCCTTTAAGGCTATCTAATTTCACTTCTTGCGGATTTGTTGATGAGTTTTTGAGTTGAGCAATGGATAACTAACTTTTTCGAGCAAAAGTTTGAAAATTGTTGGCTGCTTCTCTTCATTCGAAAACGATGACGTTTACCCTACACATCTCCACAGTTAGGAACACAATATTTGTTGGACTTCAAAGTTGACTGCAACATAATAAATCTCTTACCAAAAATAAGGTACGCTACGTTCGACGGATCAACTAAAAATTTTTGAGGTTAAGTAAATATTTCTCTAGGTAAATAGAAAATCAGTGATGCGAGCGGCCACTCGAAGATGTTGATGGAACTAAATTACTGTTTCAGAGTTTAGTACATCAGTTTCTCCTCTATATATACTTGCTCTATGGACTGGACGGAACTCAATTGAATTATTCGCCCTGAAATGCCGATTTTTATGGCATTCAGGCCGTTTTCCATTCGACCGTTAGCAAAGCCTTTCTACGGATCCCTTAGAGTTCTTCTATTTTTAGCATTTTGGTTCGAAATTTAACCCAACTCGAATATTTTCGAGGGAATCGATAGATTCCCTACAATATTTATACTTACCATACTTATACGAAAAAACTAGAAGATAAAAACGCCAGCATCAACATTTCAAACTACTCTACGCAGTCATCAGTCTTCTTCTTCTTCTTCTTCTTCCCATCTTCCTTTACCTGTGCCTGGCTATTAAGTCCATCCTTAATGGGTCTTAGCGAGTCAATAATCAGTAGGGTTTCCTGACATTTTTTCAGAGATTCAATCTGGAGTGTTATTTTCGCCCTTGGGTTTTTTATTTTTTTCTTTGGATACTTTAACTGTTGAGGTTATAATCAGAACTTCTTGTAATGAACTGGCCTGTAGTTGGGTGTTAATGTTTAAAAAAGGGAACTTATTCGAAGAGCGGCTTTCTATAGTTCCGGCCAGTATAGTTATTTTGAAATTAACACAATTTCTCTTTTATGAAAGAATCTTTCGTGCGTCCGGCTTATGCACTAGGATAAGTCTTATATTTGATCTTTTTCGAGGAGGTGTTTCACTGAATGAGACCAAGTATTTTTGAATAACAAAGTTTAATAATGGATTGAAATAATTAATGAGAAAGCACAGTCAATAAAATTTGCACATTACTAGCCTATGGCAAACACCTTAAGAGTAAATAAGAAAAAATTATAACACTCGACAATCTTGGACTATTTTGGTAAAACTTTTATAAGGAGAAAAAACATCAAACAATATATATAAGATTAAATTAAATATCCTTACCCTGGATATCACAATCACTGTTCAAATAAACCTTTCAACAAATTCCCTATTTGTACCTTTCCTGAAACCGTTCCCGCAAACCGACTTGAACTTTATTCAACTTAGGATCGAACTTGAACTCAGAACCGAATTTCCCTTTTTGGTCCCAACTTCCGGACCGAACCCGAACTTCCACTTGAACCCTAACTCTAACTCTGACTCTAACTGTCTCCCGAATTGAAAACTGTTGTTTTTATCGTTGAATAATCGTCACCCTCCTTCTACCAAATTTTTCTAAGCGTCTATCTTCTTTTTCCTTTTGTCCAATCAGAGTGATTGTCCTTACGTACCTAGATTATTGGTTCCACCCCATGTTATGTACTATTGACATGTGTTTCGTAATCACGAAATATATACGAGAATATATTGTTTGTTTTTTCATTTTGAGGGACTTCTCACAAGTTTTTTCTTTATTTTTAAATTCAAGTTTTGAATATTCTGCCAACGAGTTGCGTACAGCTACCTTTTTTGTTGACGCATGTGCGTAGTGGGTAAGCAGAAGACAGGAAGACAATTCTTAAGAAACCGCCACGCAGTTAAATTCTATTTTTTTCTATTTTCGCTATTTTCCAAAAGTTTGGACGCATTTCAACTATTTAACGCTTTATAAATATTCCTCAACATTGTATTGCACAATTACATGGGTTCTGTGATGCTAGTGAACGAGGTTACAGTGCTGTTATTTATTGTAGAGTCACAGACAGTGTTGAAACTATTAATACATTTTTTTTATGTAGTAAATCTAAAGTGGCCCCTTGTTCCAAAAAATTAAGTATTCCTCGATTGGAACTATGTGGTGCAGTACTTTTGGCGAAAGTTTTAGAATGGGTTACAATCACTTACCGCGATAAGATTTGTTTCGATTCCATTCACGCTTACACCGATTCTGAAATTGTACTAGCCTGGTTGAATTCGTCACCCCACAGATGGCAGGTTTTCGTTGGAAACAGGGTTTCTTTCATACAAGAAAGGGTACCTGCTTCATCCTGGTCACATGTCCGATTCACAGAAAATCCTGCGGACCTAGCTTCACGTGGTATGTTTCCCTCGGAAATCATCACTAATGAAGTATGGTTTCAAGGACCTAAACATCTCCGTTCCATCCACCAGAAGTTCGATATCGTTAATAATTTAGAAACGCAAGAAGAACTTCGAAAGTCTGTTTTATTAGCATTTGAAGAAAAACATTTTATTGACGATTTATTGATAAAATATTCAAATTTTTCTGTTCTTCAACGTATCTTGTGCTATGTTTTACGATTCGTTTTTCGAGCATATACATAAAGATCATGCTTTATCCCTATGGGAATTAAATCGTGCTACCTTGACATTTATTAAGAGAACCCAACAGTTATATTTCAATGAAATATTTGAAACAAAAATTTTCCCTAAACCTTTTAAGAAATTAAATGCATTTATAGATTCTCAAGGAATCATAAGAGTTGGCGGTAGACTCACTTATTCAAAATTATCTTTTGATAAAAGGCATCCGGTATTATTGCCCCAGCGGTGCAGACTTGTTGAATTATTAATTGATTCCTACCACAAAAAATATCTGCATGCAGGATCAGGAACGCTTCATTTTTTAATTTCGCAAAATTATTGGATTTTATCTGCACGAAGGGCTATACGCTCAGTCCTATCAAAATGCTTAAAATGTTGGAAAACAAACCCTGTTACGTCGCAACCAATAATGGGAAATTTACCGAATATCAGAATCTCTCCAGCCAAACCGTTTTCTCACTCAGGAGTAGATTTTTGCGGTCCCTTTCTAGTCACAATGAGTAGGCACCGAGGAGTTAAATCTTCTAAGGCTTATGTCTGCGTTTTTGTGTGTATGTCCACCAAGGCGATTCACCTAGAATTGGCGTCCGACATGAGTAGTGACGTGTTTATAGCTGCCCTACGCAGATTTGTGGCACGACGTGGAAAATGTTCACATTTATACTCTGACCGTGGGACAAATTTCGTCGGTGCTAATAGGGAGCTAGTAGCTTTAGCTAAAAAATGCGCTGAATGTGAGTTAATCACTCATCATTTTCTGCCAGGCAATGCCCCTCACATGGGCGGATTATGGGAAGCGGGCGTACGGTCAGTAAAAACTCACCTCAAAAGAGTGATAGGTGATCAAGTATTGAGCTATGAAGAGTTTTATACGCTCTTAGTACAAATTGAGGCGGTACTCAATTCTCGCCCTCTTACTCCGATGAGCTCAGACTCGAATGATTTAGCGGTATTAACTCCGGGACATTTTTTAACCTTGGAACCATTAGGTTCTGTTCCGGATGAAAATTATCAGGACATAAATATAAGCCACTTGAAACGGTGGCAACTTATTCAACAAATGCAACAACAGTTTTGGCGTAGGTGGAAAAACGAATATTTGCATACTCTCCAGCAAAGAAATAAATGGTTAAAATCTTCTCATATGCCAAAGGAAGGTTCTTTAGTTTTAATAAAAAATGATAACCTGTCTCCTTTAAAATGGGATATGGGACGAATACTCAAGCTTACACCCGGTTTAGATGGTGTTGCACGAGTTGCTGATGTTAAAACCAAGTCGGGTACTATAAAACGACCTCTGAACAAATTATGTCCTTTGCCTGTTGAATAATTTTCAACACAAATGATATCTGCTGAACAAGCATATGCTACATTTTTTCTTTTTTATTATTCGTGGGTATTAAATTTTTCATTATATCTCCACCTTGTAGAGATTTCATTTTTTAATTAATTATTAATTTTAAGAGCAAAAGGCTCATTACAGTCGCCTTTGGAGGCGGGAGTATGTTTCGTAATCACGAAATATATACGAGAATATATTGTTTGTTTTTTCATTTTGAGGGACTTCTCACAAGTTTTTTCTTTATTTTTAAATTCAAGTTTTGAATATTCTGCCAACGAGTTGCGTACAGCTACCTTTTTTGTTGACGCATGTGCGTAGTGGTTAAGCAGAAGACAGGAAGACAATTCTTAAGAAACCGCCACGCAGTTAAATTCTATTTTTTTCTATTTTCGCTATTTTCGCTATTTTCCAAAAGTTTGGACGCATTTCAACTATTTAACTTGTGATCAAGCCGCTATAGTTCGTGAATACACACCAAAGGACATAGTGTTGTGTTCATCTCCAGAAAGAAGGGCCCTTCAAGCAGCAGCAGAACCATCCTTTTAAGGGTAAGTCGCAAATCGTTGGTTTTGTTTCAATATTTATTTAATTTATTGATTTGTGAGGGGTCCTATTCGCTATTATTGAATTTTCAACGGAAATCTCGAGGATTGAGGTCCAATCAGTCCACTTCAATTCTCTCCGGCCTTTAACAACTTAAAGTTCTTAAAGCATTTTATTTTGAGCTTTGTAACAACATGGGCTTGTACCGTTAGCACCGCCTAAAATAGGAACCATTTTGAACCGTTGGTGGTCCCTCCGAATGAAACAGATTTTTATGTTCTACGTTTTGGTCCATTCAATCCTCCCTAGAGTTTTAACGACTAAATTTTTATTGCTTTGACATCCTGTACAAATCTCTTGAAATTTGAACCTAGTTGTTTTATCGTGTGATATCGACAGTGCCAACCACCCTGGGGTGTTTATCTTAAGCCAGGATGAAGGACTTAATGCCTAATAACTGTGAGGGGTGACAACGACTTCGTTTGCGTTCACTCTACTGGGATAGAACCGGGAATTTGTTGAATATCCTTTCAATGAGCCTGTAGTAATTGTGAATTATTATTCACATTCATTACATTACTTTCCCCTTCGAAAAAGTTTTGACATCGGTTGTCATAACTTTTCCCTTACTACCATCAATAGTCCAAATTTATCATCTCTCGAACACATATATCCAATAAGCGTATACCTACAATAATGCAATAGCAATCAAGCATTCTCCAACATATATAAAAAAGGTGAATCAACTTATCTAAAATTTATCCCTCAAAAAAATCTCTTATTACTGAGGTGGTATGTTCTTTTCCCTTACTACATATCGAATAAAAATTTTTCAACAACAAAAAAACAAAATCTACAACCTAAAATTAAAGACAAGATTTATCGATCATTCTTGTAAAATTCTTTCCTTAACCATTTCACTGTCTCAAACATGGAGTGCTGTGAGTTCACTGTCGGAATTTTACTACATTTTCTCGGCGCATACTGATGTCGTCATGCCGGCTCCTAGTGTTTTCTCCAGGACCCAAAATTTGCTTCAGGAATAACCTCCAAGGATAGGTTAGGGACATAGTGTCACTTGTCCTTAATGTAACGCAATAATTCGTGAAATTCGCACTATCATTACACATATTGTTTGTATTTCGCGATTCACTTCTTGAGCGTAAGACTTGTAGTCTGCTCCTCCATACATTAGGGTGTAGTTAAAGTACGATGAAATGTTGTTCTAGTTCGATGGTTTTGCTCGGTGTCAATCTTGACGATTGTCTTGGCATCGTTGATGTCTTCTTCAGTATTCGTCGGATCATCTAGGTCGGATTTGTACGAAGTTACGGTTTGTGTAAACTTCTTCTGCATCCTCAGTTTCTCGCTGACTTTCTTCACTTCATCTCACAAATGAACAACTGAACAACTTCTTCCATAGCCTCTAACTTAACCCTTTCGCCTGGTTCCTCAAAACAACTGTCTATATTTCTCAGGTGTTTAACTCAAACTGCCGTTTATTGTCGCTTGGACACATCGGAAAATCACGTTAATTAATTGTTATCTTCCACACATATACTATTCGCGGTAGACACACACCTTTGGGAGGAAGGTTATTCCCTTAACTACGATTTGGTCCTTCTTCAAGACGGTTGATTTCTTCTTCCTCGTACTCCCTATATAAATTACAACAGGGCACAAGAAACCTCTCAACAAGGTTCGTTGAAATATACAATAATCAAATTAAAATGAAATACACAAAACATTACACATCCAATAGAACATTCCACCCATTGCTACCAAACAATAAAACATTGTGCTCACTTTTGAACTGCAGGCGGGGGATGTCCTTCAGCGACCACAATGTTTTTTCCTTTCAAGAATATTTTAAACCAAACAAAAACCATGGATACCAATTAAATTCAACTAAAATATCCAAAACCCAGAAGGGGTATCTTGATCAGGTTGTCGCTGCCCGAGTCAGCGAGTGCCTGGAATCTGGAAAAGGGCAGGAGCCGATTCACATCTCCTGAAGGTCATATCTACCTCTAAGATTTTCCCCACGTTACCCATCGCGAAGTTATCCTATCTTACTCTATCAAACTAAATTAATCCTAACTTAAATTTAACCCCAAAAATAACTACAATGAAACGAAAAAAAAAGTTCTCACGGTATCTGAGGCTGTCTCTCGCCGTTAGTAGTAGCCCCATCGATCTGGTGGGCGTCTTACTCTATTTGAACATCGTCGAACAGGAATTTCAACTTCTTCTACCGATTCTTCTTCGCTTTCCCCCTAATCCTCATCCTGGTTTGTCCAAGTGGGGATCAAAAACGGGGGGAATTTTTCTATCTCCTCCCGTTCTTCATCTGAATCGGTATCCAGGTCCGTATATCCCGATCTCACGCGTTTTTCTAGTTTTTCCTTCATTTCATGTCTTCGTGCAATGTACGTTTTCATTCTATTTACATGAACAACTTGTTCCTCCCTTTCTCCGCATTTTCTTACTCTACACGTCAAGGGACCAATTATTTCGGTTACCCTATACGGCCCATCCCAGTTTTTCAATGATTTGTTAGATAACTCCTTTTTCGCGCTCATTTTCCTCAAATATACCAAATCTCCCACATTGAACTGAGGGTTTACTACATTTTTATTAAACCTTGTAGCCCTTGCGGATTTTGCAACCCCTGTTTTTTCGTCCATTTGGTCGTAAATTTCACTTTTCAATTTTTCGCCGAGTAAGTTGTTGATTTCCGAATTGCCCTTCAATTCTGCCGGTATTAATGCTTCCGAACGAACCGGAATGATAACCCCTGTTTCTGAAGTGATATCATTTTTCCGCTTTTTCTTTGCCTTCACGACTGAATCAACTGGCCCGAGCTCAAAGTCTCTCAACTTTTCATATTTCATCACTTTTCTGAAAGTCGATCCCTGTTTCTCGAAATCCGTTATATTCTCCCGTGTAATACCGCAAACCCTTACTTCTCTCATTTTCGAATTTTCGATGTCTCTATACTGCGTCTCCACCTCAAGTTCTCTAACCTCATTTGCTTTTGTCAAAATATTATCATTTATTTTTTCGGCGCTCCTCTTCTCAATGCGAGATTCACTCTCCTGAATTTCCGTTTTTTCATTTTTCGGTATTTCTTCCGACTTATTTTGATCAAGGTAAACTCTCCTGATATTTCCGATCTTTAACTCTTTAGTCACTTGACAATGATGATTATTATGATATTGGATTTCTCTCCAATTTTTCATTGGACATTCTCTCGACCAGTGTCCTGTCTGTTTGCAGGAAATACATACTACCTGATTTATTCGTTCCGATCTCCCAAAAGTCCGACATTCCCTCGCGAAATGACCCGGTTTGCCACAAGAATAACAGCTTTTTTCGACGTTTCGTTGAACGTTCCCCCAATTTGCCCAAGTACTTCTACATTCCTTTGCCGAATGACCTACTTCTCCGCAAAATTGACATATTACTCCGAAATTAACTGTCGATATATTTCTTGTAGATAATCTCCCTTGCAACATTTTATGAGACGTTTCCTGCAATCTTACTAGTTCCTCCGCTTTTTCCAAACCTAAATTTTCTTCGCGCAATAAAAAAATACCGACTTCCCTCATAACACCCATACACAATAAATCAACCAGAATGTTCATAAGGACAAATTCGATGCTAATTATAAACTTACTATTAATTTCACTATCCGAACATCTTCGAAGTAAAAACCTCCCAGAAATTAAGGGGAGTCGTAAATGTTTTTGCAATAAAGATGTCAATTCCCAATAAAATTTCCCGATATTAATTCGATTATCATCGCACAGAAGGAAAATGTGAAATAAGTTTCCTCCTTCTCTGCAATGACATAAAGGGGATTGCGTTACTTTTATTTTATATAAATGCGTTGGAGGACTGCAATGTAATGATCTTATCCTATACATCATAAGGTGTACTGAGTTGAACCATGGTTTAGCCTGTAAAATGTTCTTACATTGCATTTTCGCATAAAGTTTACCCTTCTGCAAACTAACCCTCATAAAATGGGTCTTACATCTTTCCCAAACAATTCTTTTAAATTCTGGACTAAATTCTCTGACATCTCCCTTAATGTTATTATAAGTGTTTAGATTAGTGGAATCTTTCGCTAGTTGGTCCACTTTATCGTTGCCATAAATTTCGGTATGGCTGGGAACTCACATTAATTCGATCGAATATCCATCTTGTCACAGCTGATATAATTCTTATCGTATGTGGAGAGTTAATTAATCTTTTGAGGAATGAGGTTGCCAATAAGCAATCTTCTCCAATGCACTCTTAGAATCTGAAATAAACAAAACCTTGAGAATATTATTCGATCTTATGAAGAAGATTGCTTTCCTAATAGCCCACAATTCTGCCGAGCATATTGAGAAGTAATCAGGGAGTCGTTCAACGTAGGAGATTGCAGGCTCTTCAGAAAATACGCCGAGGCCTATCATATTTCTAGTCTTGGATGCATCAGTAAAGATTTTGTTATAATGTGGAAATAATTCACTACATTTATTCTGGAAAACTTGATTATTAAATTCGTCTTTATGTAATCCAGAGTAAAAGAACCTGATCTTAAAATAGTGCATTTTAATTCACTCTGATAACAGGGGAGAGCATTACTAGAATAAATGTTTTCCGGCTTCGAAGTTATATTGAATGCTTCGACTAGTGGAGATTATGTCAACTCTAAACTGCTTTGATATAAATTTAGTTGCGAACCATTGTCGACGAAGATCTAGGGAGATTTCTTTCGCTTCCGCTAATATGATGTGTAATGTTCTCGATATATTAAACCAACACACTATTTTATATATCTTTATTTCTTAACGACCAAATACATACTGAATCAAATGAACATCAAAAAAAGCATATATTATACCATATTTATGATAAGAACAGAAAGTGTATTTCACATTCTAAACAAATAAAAGTCACATTCTATTAATGTATATCGTTCGTATACATCACATATCTTCCCCTTAAAATTTTCGACACAGCGAAATCCTTGAAAACCCAAAAAGTTATATATTATAATCAAAATTTAAGCTCAAAAGCAAAATCTATCTGGTTTTCTCCTAATTCTCTTAGGTTTAACATCATTAACCTCTTCCCTTTCTTTTAAATCAGGAGATTTAAAAAACTCATCCAATCTTAAATCCTCTATACTAGATATACTATCTTTCTCTGAAACATTTACTTTTATATTTTCTGAGATATCTCCCATAGAGATATTGCTAAAATCTAATATTTGATTCAGATGCCGGTGCCAATATTTGTTCAGTTCTGGTATGTAAATTAAATAAGTTCGCGGTCCAATCTTCTCCTTAATTATTCCCTTGATCCATTTTGATTTAAGACCACGAAAATCTCTTGCGAGAACTATTTCATTTATACCGTATTTCCTAATTCTAGTGCCCTTATAATATTTTTTTTGTAAACTTTGCTTTTGTTCAATATTTTTGCAAATTTCGGCATCCACCTTCTTATTTACATTAGTGGGAGGTAACAGTAAATCAAGTGAATGCCGCAATTTTCTTCCGAACAAAAGTTCAGCAGGGGATTTACCAGTGGTACAATGCGGAAAACATCTATAATCGAACAGAAAATTTTCTAAAAATGAACTTAAATTGCTGTCTCCCATTTTACCTTCTAGAGCTTTTAATAGTGACAACTTAATATTTTTAACTGAGTTTTCAGCCTGTCCATTAGTAGCAGGATGATACGGAGGTCCTTGTTTCAATTTAATTCCATTTCGATTTAAGTATTCTGTAAACTCCCGTGAAGAAAAATAGGTTGCATTATCTGATACTAATGTTAAGGGAAAACCAAATCTCGCAAATATGCTTCTAAGAAGTTTAATTGTGATGAGACTGCTTGGATGTCCTACTATAAATGACTCGACCCATTTTGAATATGAATCCACAAGAACAAATATGTTTTTACCCTGAAATGGACCCAAATAATCGACATGGACACGTTCCCATGGGCCGTTTGGACATTTCCATACCTCAAGGGATGCCTTTGGTGGGGCATTTCTATATTTTAAACATGCCTCACACGACTTTACCGAAACTTGTATATCATTATTCAATTCCGGCCACCAAACATACGAACGTGCAATACCTTTTGTTTTTACCATCCCCATATGGGACTTATGCAAGACTTTTAATACCATTCCTTGTAATTTTTCTGGGACTACCACTCTATTACCGTGCATTAAACAATCGTTTACAATGTTCAAATAGTTTCTATTGACATAAAATTTTTTTAAATCCGATGTTATTTTATTCGGCCAACCGTTCTTTGTAAAAAAAATTACTTTACGTAAAAGCGCATCATCTAATGTGTGCTTCGATATTAAATTGAAGTCGATGGGTATTTCCCCATTGTTTTGGATGAAACTTATTAATAATGTGTTACTTTTATCACCATTTTCATCATCTTTAATTGGCAATCGAGAGAAGCAATCAGCTAAATTTTCTTTGGACTTCGTGAATTCAATTTCATATTGAAAATTTGATAATATAAGAGCCCAGCGCTGAAGTCGATTTGCTGCATAAACTGGTATTCCTTTTTTGGGGCCAAAAATTGTTACCAAAGGTTTGTGGTCAGTATGTAATATGAATTTTTTACAATAAAGGTACTGAATAAATTTTTTTACACCAAAAATTATTGCAGCAGCTTCCTTTTCAATCTGTGAATATTTCAACTCACTTTGTGATAGAGTCCTAGAAGCGTATGCTATCGGTCTAAAACTACCTTCAATAATATGCATTATGACTGCACCTAAACCATATTGAGAAGCGTCAACAAATAAATGAACAGTTTGTTGACTATTAAAATGAACTAAAATGGTTTCTGAACCAAGAACTCTTTTGACAGTCTCAAAACTATGTACACAAGCAGTATCAAACTTCCATGAACTATTTTTCTGTAACAATTTATAAAGTGGTTTGAGTAATGATGAAGCATTTGGTATAAAACGGTTATAATAATTGACCATTCCTAAAAAGGACTTCAATTGCGTCACATTTTGAGGATATGGCACCTTCAGAATGGCATCAATTTTCTCTTTACTTTTATGCAAACCGTTTTTATCTATATTATATCCAACATAGGCGACACTAGGTTTAAAAAAATCACACTTACTTTTCTCAACTGTTAAACCACATTCGGACATCTTATGGAGAACACTTCGAACTTTATCGATGTGTTCTTTAATATCTTTACTCGAAATTAATATATCGTCTTGAAAACATGTCACATCTTCAAAACCCACCAGCACTTTTTCCATAATTTTTTGAAATTTCGAAGGACCAGAATGAATGCCAAACGGTAACCTATTATAAAAAAACAAACCCCTATGAGTACTGATGGTGGTGAGTTTTTTACTTTCATCATCTAATTCGACCTGCTGAAATGCACTAGACAAATCTATTTTGGTAAAAATAGTACCACCCTGCAATTTAGTGAACAGTTCTTCTATTCTGGGCAAAGGAAATTTATCAATTTCCAAATTTGGATTTGAAGTTACACTATAGTCTCCACATATTCTAACTGACCCATTACTTTTCAACACAGGCACAATGGGAGTAGCATAATCGCTATAATCAACAGGTGTTAGTATATTTTCTTCAACCAATCTATCTATCTCCTTTTCCACTTTTTCTTTCAGAGCAAAAGCTATTGGTCTAGGCTTAAAAAATTTCGGTATAGAACCCTCTTTAAGTTTCAAATGAATTTTTCCTTTATTAAATAATCCCAATTTATTCGTGAAAACATTTGGAAATTCCCTATGAAAATTTTCGATATACATCCGGTTATCTGAAACTTCCATCTTATTTATGCCTAAAGAAAATTTGTTGAGAAAATCTCGACCTAATAGGGGTGGTCCCCCATTTTCTACGACATACAAAAACAAATTTTCCAACCCACCTCTGTATCCAATACAAACATCGATTTTTCCCAAGGGATGAATTTTCTTGCCATCATAAGTTTGAAATATTTCTGTACATGAAAGCAATGGTAAGTTTGAAAAAAAATCCGCCTTGAACCTCTCAGAAATTACAGACGCACCGGCACCGGTATCTAACTCAAATTTCACAGGAACATTATTAACAAATACATCAACAAAAATGGGGTCTACATTCGAGGTATTCAAATGAAAAAGTTGATTTTCTAGGTCGTTATCAATGTCAAAATTCATTGACTGATCATGTGATTCCGTTGTATTATCCTCCAAATTCAAAAAATGATTTTTAGCTGAATTTACTTTTGAACACTTTTTCGCCAAATGACCTTTATTTCCACATAGATTGCAAATAAAATTTCGATACCTGCACAAACCATAGTGAACTTTACCGCACACATCACATTCCGTTGTCCGTTTCTTCTCGAAAAGTTTTCTTTCATAACCATGCTTCGATTTCTTCTCAGGAAATTCAGGTCCAAGTTTCGTCTTCGAATAGTACATCTCCGTCTCCTCTTTCTTCACATTTCCAAAAACCACTTCAGTCTTGCATGTAGCCTCTTTTCTGCATGCTACTTCAATTGCCATTTCAAAAGTGAGTTTTGTTTCGTCTTCTTCGAATATAGTCCATTATTATTATTATTGGGGTGGATTTCATATACAGGTTGTCCCGTAAAGACCACGTCAAACCAAGGGAGAATGTAGATCAAAGGATAACCCACATGCTATGACAAAATTCCCATTATAAAAGTCTTACCGTTTTCGAGATATTTTTTTTTTTTGAAAATAATGGATTTTTGCCCTTTTCAATAGTTTTGTCCTTACGGTTGGTACAACTTTACATCTTTTTGGTTCATTTTTTCAGTAAAATATTGCTGAAGAATGATTTTAACGTTTACATTAAAAACATCCTCCCAATATTTTAAAGGGGGGCTATGAGAAATATTTTTATTGGAAATTTTGGTAGTGGATTATTTTGTTCATGAAGTTTAGCTCATCGTAGTGAAAAAAAAATTGTACCGAGCTACTGCTGCACATTACACCAATAAATTGTTTATTTTATAGTGATTCCAAAGAGGTATCACACAAGTCATTTGTTATTCAAAGAAAAAAGATGTGGCTGTTTTTAACCAAATGGGCATATTTCTGACAAAATCAAGTTTGTCAATTCTGTTGAGAAATCTTCGATATTGTATTACTTAGTGAACAATGGCAATTGTTTCCTTGCGAAAATATTACTCGCATAATTATTCACCTCAACGAAATTCAATTTTGCCGGCAAATTTTGATAAAACTTCATGCAGATCCAGATTTTTTTAATAAGATCATTTGGAGCGAAGAGTCTCCCTGTACCAAGGATGGGTACATGAAGACCTAAATCCTCTGGACTTTTAATATTGGGGCTGCCTAAAAGACAAAGTATACGCAACACCCATACGTGATGAAGCCGAATTGAGAGAACGCATCCGCAATTCGGCTTCATCACGTATGGGTGTTGCGTATACTTTGTCTTTTAGGCAGCCCAGCCCCAATAATAAAAGTCCATAGGATTTAGGTCAGGTGAACGAGGAGGCCACAAAATTTCACCTTCTCTTCCAATCCACCGGTGGGGATAAGTTCTATTTAAATGATCGGTAACTTCGAGTCCGTAATGTGTTGGGCATCCATCATGTTGAAACCACAGACTACGTCGTAGCGCCAGTGCGCCAGTTCTTCCAGTAAAATGGGCAGCTGGTTGGTTAAAAATTCCAAATAATTGTTTGCGTTCAGTGATGGCGGCAGTTCGATCGGGCCCAAAATTGCACCATTAAATAATCCTGTCCATAAATTGATCTTGAATCGATATTGTGATCTATCTTCTCTCACCTCGTGTGGGTTTATGATATTCCAGCCATGCAAATTGTGGAGATTCATGTACCCATCCATGGTACAGGAGATTCGTCGCTCCAAATGATCTTATTAAAAAAATCTGGATGTGCATGATGTTTCCGCAAAATTTTCCGGCAAAATTGAATTTCGTTGAGTTGAATAATTATGCGAGTAATATTTTCGCACGTAAACAATTGCCATTGTTCACTAAGTAATGCAATATCGAAGATTTCTCAACAGAATTGACAAACTTGATTTTGTCAGAAACGTACCCATTTGGATAAAAACAGCCATATCTTTTTTCTTTGAATAACAAATGACTTGTGTGATACCTCTTTGAAATCACTATAAAATAGACAATTTATTGGTGTAATGTGCAGCAGTAGCTCGGTACATTTTTTTTTCCACTACGATGGGCTAAACAAAATGAACAAAATAATCCACTACCAAAATTTCCAATGAAAATATTTCTCATAGCCCCCTTTAAAATGTTCGGAGGATGTTTTTAATGTAAACGTTAAAATCATTCTTCAGCAATATTTTACTGAAAAAATTAACCAAAAGGATGTAAAATTGTACCAACCGTAAGGACAAAACTATTGAAAGGGGCAAAAATTCATTATTTTCAACAAAAAAAAATATCTCGAAAACGGTAAGACTTTTATAATGGGAATTTTGTCATAGCTGGAGGGTTATCTTTTGATCTACATTCTCCCTCGGTTTAACGTGGTCTTTACGGGACACCCTGTATACCAAAGCTGTATGTTATGCCGCGTATTGAATTGTATCAAATTTTTTTAAGGTACTTTTGGGACACCTGGCATAAAAAATGCTGCCAAAGTCCAAGTGGGAATCGAACTATCGATTTGTACAAAATCAGAAGAGTAGAGGGATGGGAGCCCCACTAGGTTCTCATTACGTTAATTCCTTGTGTGGCTCTCGTACAGACGTTATTAACATGCTCCGTCCAGTTCGAATTTCTTTGGATAATTACTCCCAACTATCATGACCGATTCAACTCAGGGAATACTGCAATTGAATAATTTTAGTGACGGTAGATTAATCAATTTTTTAGTTTTACGACAACCGTGGATTTTTCTGATGATAACTTTAATCTTTTTTTGCGTGCCCAATCGGTCGTTAGTCTTCTCCTTCCTTTGTCTATGGTTTTGCCATTATCTCTTCTATCCTTGCCACAATCATAGACCTAATATCCATGGACGTCGCGTTAGAGAGAGAAGTCGGGAGAACGAATAAGATGGAACATTTTGAGGGCAGTCTGTCAACTCTCTTGATTTATTGCCCTAGAGAAAGAGAACAATATACATCTCTTTCAACTCGAAGAGTTGAACGTTAAATCGTTATTCCAAATTTGAATTTAAAGCAAAGAATTGTGAGAAATATTGAGAATTTTTCTACCTGAAGTAAAAGAAATATTACCAATTCAAAAGATGATTGAATCGAATATTACTTATCTTCACCTATAGCCAATAAGAGTATTGCTGATTCGTATAAGCAATTATTTATATGTATATTATATTTCCTTGAGATATTAACGAGTCCAACTCATTGTTACATTAAATCCAGTTCTGTCCCCACAATGTCAGAAAGAAGTATGGTCTAAAATTTCTCAATTTTCCTGATTCACATGGTAGAAGTTCATCCAAATATATGCCATATTTTATTCCATCATTGAATTAGGCAATGTAATGATATTATTCAGTAGAGATGTAACCGGGGAGATGGTTCGTTGAGAAAAGTCAGATTGACATAGTATATTTTGGTACTGAATTGGAAATACATCTTTGTAGTATTAACATTTATTTAATTGAGATAAACTCACAACATGGCGCAGTCGTGAAACGAAGCTACGTTATTATAATCAAAGGAAGAAGAAATGGAATTTTTGAAGCAACCAGCGTCAATGAGTATGAGTGGGGACTTGGGATCAAACTGGCGGAAGTTCAAGAACAGTTTCACCCTTTACTTAGTTGCAACAGGGTGTAAAGAAAAACCGAAAGAGGTCCAGGCGGCGGTTCTATTACATTGTCTAGGAGAAGAGGTTAGTGAAGTTTTGGAGACATTGGATTTGACAGTTGATGAAAAAACTGATCCAGATACGATAGTAAAAAAATTAGATGTTTATTTCCTACCTAAATGCAATTCTAGTGTGGAAACTCACAAATTCAATTCAAGAAATCAACTTTACGGTGAATCATTTGAACACTTTTTGGCAGAATTAAAAAAAATTGCTAGAGATTGTGAGTTTGGCACATTCAGAGACAGGCTTATAAAAGACAGAATAGTAAGTGGGATCAGAGATCGGAAAGTGAAGGAGCGCTTGCTGCGTGAAACAAATTTAGATTTGACAAAGACAATTGAAATTTGTCGTGTTGCTGAACAAACTGAACAACATATTAAGGAAATGATAGATAAAACAGAAAACCTTGAAGTTAGTGAAATTAAACATGGAAAGAACAGAATGACTTATGTGAATGAAAATAGCATGTATGCTAGAAGACAAGAAGGAAACCAATATAGAAGACAGCTCAATATGAACAGTTCCAGTCATGAAAATAAACGGGAACAGAACGTATTCACTAAAAGAGGCAGAACAAGTGATGGAGGAACGCATAGTGAAAATTCTCATCAGTCAAAATGTGGCAGATGTGGATTAATGCACCGTAATCGTAAATGTCCAGCTTTTGGCAAACAATGTAGAAGATGTTTTAAGTTTAATCACTTTGCTCATTTTTGTACAAATAATTTTCAATCTGGTGTGAATGTTATTGCTGATGATGAACATTATAATGATAACGATTATGTATTAGGATCAATTCAAATTTTTATGTTGAAAAACTCGGAACAAGATTGGTTTGAAACACTTTATATTCCAGATTGTGGCAAGTACCTAAAATTCAAGCTAGACACGGGGGCTCATGTTAATGTCATACCAGAAAATATGTGGAGAATTTTGAAAATAGGTTCACTAAAAAAAATTAAACTGAATATTACGAATTATGGTGGTCAAACATTGGATGTTGTTTGTTCCTATAACTTGCGAGTTGTTTTCAATGGTAAGAATTACTTTCTTGATTTTATTATTCTGAAGACCAATGGAAATTCACCGCCTGTATTGGGAATTCGTAGTTTACAAGAGCTGAATCTTGTTCAGCGAAATATATTTCAAATCCAAAATAAGAATATTTTCACTGAAAATCCAGCATTGTTCGAAGGTATTGGTAAAATTTTGAGTAGTCCGGTGAATTTTCAATTGAAACGTGATTACCAGCCGAAAGTTGTACCGTGTCGTAGAGTACCATTTCATCTCATGGATAAACTCAAAGCCGAATTGGATAGAATGATATCTGATAATATAATCACAACAGTAAAAAAACCCACAGAATTTGTTAATCCAATAGTAATTGTCAAGAAACCAGACAATAGTATTCGTATTTGTCTGGACCCCCAAAATTTAAATGATGCATTGTTAAGAGAACATTATGAAATTCCTACTTTTGATGAAATTACACGAGATATGTGTGGTGCAAAAATATTTTCAACTCTTGATGCCAGCAAAGGGTTTTGGCAAATTGTGTTAACAGAGGAAGCTTCTGAGCTAACAACATTTGCAACACCTTTTGGTAGGTATATGTTTTTACGTTTACCATATGGTGTATGTAATGCTCCGGAAATTTTTCACAGAACATTCACAGAAATTTTTGGAGACATTAAGGGAGTTAAAGTATATATTGACGATATTATAATTTACGCAAAAACCTTAAAAGAACATGATGAAATTCTGGAAAAAGTTTTTTTTAGAGCAACAAGAATGGGCGTTAAATTCAATAAAAATAAATGTAGGTTTAGAGTAAAAGAAGTTAAGTATGTGGGACATATTCTGACAGATGAAGGTATAAAAATTGATAATGATAAAATTGAAGCAATTAAACGAATAGATATTCCAAAAAATACTAAAGAATTGAGCAGGTTTTTAGGAATGGTTACATATGTTGCGAAATGCATTCCAAATTTATCCAAACTCACATCAAACTTGAGGGCATTGCTAAAAAAAAGATGTTGTATGGGAGTGGAATGATATTCATCAAAAAAATTTTGAGAATTTAAAAAACCTATTGATGACAAGACCTATTCTACAATATTATGATGAAAATAAACCGATAGTTTTATCAGTTGACAGTTCAAAAGATGGGCTAGGGGCAGTAATACTTCAAAATGGAATGCCTGTTGCATATGCTTCGAAAAGTTTAACAGATACACAGCACAATTATGCACAGATTGAAAAAGAAATGTTGGGAATTGTTTTTGGTTGTCAAAGATTCCACCAATTTCTTTATGGTAAGTCATTTTTAGTAGAAACAGATCACAAGTCACTCGAAGCTATATTCAAAAAACCACTGAATAAATGTCCTATGCGTTTACAAAGACTCAGAATTACCTTACAAAATTATGATTTGAATGTTAGATATAAACCAGGAGCATTAATGTATTTTGCCGATACTTTGTCGCGTGCTTATTATGATGACAAAAATTTTGACATCATTGAAAATGATTTAGAAGCTCAGGTTGGTATTATTGAATTCAATAGTATTAGTCCTCAAAAATTTGATATATTGAGAATAGAAACTGAAAGAGACATTGAACTAATGGAAGTTATGAATTACATAAAAAATGGGTGGCCTCGAGATAAAAATCAGGTAACTCAATTGGCAATGCCTTTCTGGAGTGTGAGGGATGAACTAGTTGAACAGAGAGGTGTAATTTTCAAGGGTAATCAGATGGTTATTCCAAAAAACATGAGGGATGATATCAAAGCTAGGTTACATTACAATCATATGGGCACTGAGAAAACGTTATTACGAGCTCGCGATATGGTCTATTGGCCATTTATGAATAAAGAAATATCTGACACTGTGGGAAATTGTTCTTCATGTCGTAGATTTCAAAATAGTAATCAGAGGGAACCTTTGTTAAGTAGAGATATTCCCACTCGTCCATGGCATACTGTGGCAGCTGATTTTTTTTATCTCGATGGAAAGCAATTTTTGTTGCTGGTAGATACTTACTCAAAATTTCCTGAAATTAGATGTTTAGATAATGATACAACCAGTAAAAGAGTAATTGATGCCGTAAAATCTGTTTTTGCCATTCATGGTAAACCAGATATTTTCTATAGTGATAATGGTCCACAATTCGCAAATTTTGAATTTCAGCAGTTTCTCAAAGAGTGGGAAGTTATTCATAAAACTAATTCGCCAACATATTCTCAATCTAATGGTTTCATTGAAAGACATGTACAAACAGTAAAGAAAATGTTTAAAAAGGCTTTATTTGATGGTAAAGATTTACATTTAACACTTCTGGAATACAGAAATACACCAATCGGTCGAGATACTCCATCTCCGGCACAACTTTTGTTTGGTCGCACTCTCAAAGGTCATGTACCTGTAAGAGAAAATCTTTTGAAGCCTAGGAATTATCATAAAAATATGAATAAAGTTTTCGTAAATAATCAATATAAACAAAAATTATATTATAATAGAAATGTAAGAAACTTACCTCATATAAAAACTGGTGACCATGTAATGGTTCAATTTGGAAGTGTTTGGGAACCAGCATAAGTTATTAGAGTTGACAGAAATAGACCTCGATCATTCGTTGTTAAATTAAATAAAAATGGTAGAATTTACTTGAGAAACAGAAGATTTTTGAAGAAAATTTTCTCAAATTTCTGCAGTGGCACATCTGATACAGAGTGTGATTTGTCTTGTAATGATAACGAAAATCAAAATATTGAGAATGAAGAAGTTAATGTGAATAATGATATTTTGGAAAATGAAAATGAACCAGGTGGAACACCAATAAGTGAAACACCAATAGGTGAAACACCATTAGGTGAAACACCAAATGCTGAAGAAGGGGGTGGTATATATAGAACTCGTTTTGGTCGTATTACAAGAAAACCTTGCCACCTTCAGGATTATATTTAGTTTCAGTTCCTATGTTGTAAATGTAAATGTTCAAATGTGTTTTAATTTTGTTTATTTGAAAAGGGGAAGATGTAATGATATTATTCAGTAGAGATGTAACCGGGGAGATGGTTCGTTGAGAAAAGTCAGATTGACATAGTATATTTTGGTACTGAATTGGAAATACATCTTTGTAGTATTAACATTTATTTAATTGAGATAAACTCACAACAGGCAAATCGAAATGATAAATATAAAAAAGTATGTAAATTTCATTCTATTCAGTTCATAAAACGTATAAATAAATATCATGTCTTTATATCTTTCAATCAGATGATTTTGACATTTGACTATCTCAGAGTAATAAATCACCTATTTTATTGCTTTTAGGTTCTTGACAGATTGCCCTCAGTAGCATCTCTGTTCGAATCAAGAGAAATCATATATTCTTCTCTCTCTAATGCTTTCTCCTCTACGAGCTTCTGAAAAATCACGTGACACTCGGTCCATGGTTATTAGGTCTATGGCCACAATACACCGATATCGATGGTCTCTCTCTAATGCCCAGTCCATGTTATTAGCACAGATTACTAGTCTAGATTACTTAGTTAGTCTGTGTTATTAGTGCTTTTCAGTCAGGTGCGTGTCATCCCGGGGCTCGGTGCTCTAGAGCCCCGCGCCCTCGCTAAGACAGGAAAGCGCCAAGCCCAAAAAAACTGTCAAATTGAACGTAAACAATCCAGCGCAGAGATAGCGTTCAACAGCTGCCTCGTACTTTATTCAAAGAAAAGGTCTTCTTTCTCTAAATCTATAATTCAGCATAGAATGCAGCGCCCTTTCTCCAGCATTTTGCTGGTACAGCGCTGTCAAGCGCATCTCTTTCAGCGAGCGCATTCAACAGCGCTGACTTTCCGAACTCCCCAATGATTCTATGTGAAAACTAACTGTCATGCGCCAGAATTCCCTTCAAATATGATTTTGACATTCATGTTAATTTGTTCCAAACAAAAACCATTTATGTTTTCTGTTGTTTGTTGTTTCCCATTTTAAACATAGAATCTTTGTTGGAGCTAGCGGTATTTATTTCTCAAAATCTGAACATTCTAAATTTGTAAACGATGTCTTCAGAACAAGTAAGTGTCAGGATAATTGCAATTTTGATGGAGGGACAAATATTTTTGAAAGATAATTCATTTATTTATGATGAGCAATATTTTATAGTGATTCTTAGAAAAGTTAGTTGAGTTTGGAAGATTGAATTATAAATACATATTATGTGTACCATATTTTGAAAACTAAATATTAATAGATATTAAAATTTGGTTGTTGGTAAGTGGCTTTCACGGTTTTTTTGGATTATTTCTTGTTAATTGCACCACTTCACTATTGCTCAATCGTCGTTAAGCAATAAATCATTGGGAGTTCAAATTCCATAAAAAACTTACTGAAGTTGTAGTACAGAATGTGTGGTGTGTTTATTACAAGTCCTAAATATAATTTCATTTATGTGAATTTGATGACGAATATCTTCTGATTAATTACTATCAGATTCTTTGTGCTGAGTTTATCCACTACAATTTCATAGTTTAATTCGTGGATCCTTGTTTTGACTTATCCAATAGATTCAATATGATCAGTTTCAACAAACGGTGATGATTTGTGAGTGTCCTTGATAGAATAATTTGATCCAATTCAAACAATGCCAACATTTGAAGATTTTTCAAAGTTGATATTATTCTTATTTCATTATTTTTAGTTTCTAATTTCAGAGGGCAAAACATAACATCTACAGTACTTCTAGAAAAATCTGTAAGGAAGTTGGTGTCCAACTTGGTCTAGAATATGAAGTTAATGCATTGGATCTAATTGCTGAACTTGCTTTCAAAAAATTATGTTATTATGCTAATGATCTCGAAGCATTTCAGAAGTAAGGATTTATGCTAAAAGAATTTTTTTTTTATATATTGATTTGTTCATTCTTTCAGGCATGCGAAAAGGTCAACAATTAATGCAGATGATGTTAAGCTTTTAGTTAGAAGAAACAGCTCACTAGTAAGATCATAACATCAATGGGTTTATATCAAATGCATCACATTAATAATTGAAAATATTTTGTTTCAGAAAAAAATATTGGAGGATAAACACAAAGCCATTCTACCAGAAAAATCACCAGAAACAAATGCTGGAGTTAAAAGAAAGAGAAAAACTTAAATAAATCATATGAAATGTAAAATTTCAGAATTGTTTTGTTATCATGAAAATTTTACTTTTTGCTTACTCATTCTGGAGGATATATGTATAGAGTTTACAAATTTCAAGCTGCAAATGGTTTCGATTAACCAAGTTATGTCAAATAATAATAATAATGTTTATTGACCAAAGTGAACATTAGTTGCAGAATATCACCTGTGCATAACAATTTAACCTTTATAACTACTAAAGTGCATCGAGTAGTACACTATTATATACCTGGGGTTAACATGACCCCACTTACTGAATTGTTCTAAGGGTTATAATAAAATCGAAATAATGAAACATGAAAGGCTCCAACTTGTTTATTACACAGTATCAAACATAAGTATAAATTTTTCATAACCTCAAACTAAATTAATTTTTAAATATGGTCGAAAATTTAGTCAGTACAACGATATTTCTTAAATTCACACAATACAGAAGGTGCCCTTGAGTTTTTCAGATAGTTCGTAATGGAAAAAACAGTGCAAAATAATTGAGATTAATATCAAGACTAACAAAAAAAAGATCAGTTACAAAATAATACTCAGTTTTAATTAGAAACCACAGTGGCGTAACAATGTGAAAATTTCATCCTATTTCACATATCATTCCTCACAAAAATTCAACATACAACTATCGCACGTTAGAACATTATAGTTGTTGCTTTTGTTACAACAAAATAATTTCTGGGACAAGCCATCTTCCAATTTCATTCACATTGGGCTTTGCATCCTCAATAAACGATTTTTGAATTATTCTACTTATATTCATTCACAGCTGTAGTGGAATTCTGTTGTTGAAAAGTCTTATATTCATGTATTTTTCAACTAGCTACTTTGCAAGTTCAATTTGACATTGTGCCCTAGGTAGTTGACTTGCTACTAGATAGCTGTATTGTAATATATAGGAATTAACTCCAGCGAAATCGAGTGAAGCATTAAAAATGGCCATGGGCCAACGTTGGGTGCGTCTACTTGAACTGTAGGTTACATTTTTTCGCCAAGAGTATCTACTCCTTCGGTGTTCTTTGTACAAATGGTTTTTCTGATTGTGAATCAGTCTAAATCAACTACAGTTCTGTCCAAGTTCTCAGTATACTTATCACTGTTTTCTACACTTGACCGTTTTAGAGCAATTTTTTCGAAATAACGGTCGTCAACACGAATTTTCTTGGAAAAACTTACCATGTTCGAAAGTAACTTAATTACCGATGTGGTGCCCTGTTGATCCCAACTAGACTTTACGCGCCAATAACATCAACTTCTACGAACCAATTCGATTTAATCCTTTTAAGTTACTAAATATTTTCGTTACTAAACAAGGATATGACTTAAAGCATAGTATAAGGAAATTCCTTATACTATGCTTAAAGCTAGAGGGGGCGGTCTGCAACTTATTAATTAAGTCACTCTACGTATTGCTGAGATGCATCATAATACTTATTGCACAAATTTGAGCAACGGTGCCAGATTTGATTTTTTTTTGTCTTAGCGGCGTCGACTGCATGGTCATTTTGCCGCCATTTGAATTTCGCTGGGGTCGGAACACGGAGGGGAATCACGTCCGTAGCTAAATAAATATTTTTTATCACTTTTTTATTTATACACTGTTAAACACCACGTGACTATACATAGGTATAAAGTTCTTTAATAATTAATTTGAAGAAGTTTTGAGATTTGTGTGGTCTGAAAGAGATTTACAGTGGAGATAGGAATGTTATTGTGATAGAAATACTTTTTAAGATCACTTTTCCGTACTACTTTTCCACAGGGCCGTCGCTAGCCAAATTGCCGCCCTAGGCAAATTCCCAATTTGCCGCCCTAACAGTCAACTCTGCAAAATGCAAAAAATTATTTTGGCTTATCGGGGTCTTCTACCGAAATATGGAAAAATTTAAGGTGACTGTTTGGGAAATTTTAATAATAATAACATAGAAAAAACATAAACAAAACCAACAAGTTCAAACTTATACAAAAAATAAAATTCATTTTAGGATTGGTAAGTAACAATAATAATAGTAACACATGAATGACTAGAACAAAAAATGAAAGTATCTGTCCGGAAAAAATATTCAACGAATTATTTAGAAATTAACTTTTCGATCATTGGAAAAAATGATCGAAGTTATACATTATTTCCATTTTTTGAACCAAAGAGAAAAGGAAACGAATTAAATATAACGAATTCGGTACGTTTTTTTGCCGACAT
The DNA here is from genome assembly GCF_914767665.1 of Harmonia axyridis. Lineage (NCBI taxonomy): Eukaryota > Metazoa > Arthropoda > Insecta > Coleoptera > Coccinellidae > Harmonia > Harmonia axyridis. Next base: position 24,271,710 of record NC_059505.1, on the reverse strand, counting down.
TTCTAAGTTTTCATCAAATTATGCCGTAAATTGTAAAGAATCAAAAAGATGGAGTTCGCTACCAATACCTTTCGTCCTTTCATATTTCATAATAATATTCAATAAGGACCCGCTCTAGCGTTTCTGCCGCCCCGGCAAAAATACAAGTCGACGCCCTTGCAAATTCGTGATAAGATTTTTTTATAAAAAGTTAAAAAGGTTTTATGGACGTAATATGTATTGAGTGTAATTATTTCTTATGAATTCAAATTTAATCAGGAAAGATTATTAATTGATAAACTACTAAAGAAATTAATAAAAATTGTTGGACGAAACAGATAAAAATTCCATTTCTTGAATATATTTGGTTTTTTCCATGAATTGTTAAACCCGTATTAGGTCACAAAAATCTACCCACGATTTCAGCAGCTGGTATAACGTAAACAAAACCGATCTTCGACAGAGGCAATAAAGTGATAAAACTGTGCTAGAAACCAATTGCTAGTTATGAAAGGAAGCAAGGACGATTTCTCATAAAGGCACGTCACGGTCCGTAATGTTTTCAAGATGTTAAAAATGTGGAAATGAAATCTATGACAAATGTTCGAATGATAACTATTTCAGTTCCGTTAATATCGCTCTTATGCCTACTACCGAAAACAAAATTGCAAGACCCTCCGAATTTCAGAATTGTACCTAGCATTTTAACACCTGACAAAGTACCTTATCAAGTATCTGAAAAAGAATCTTCAGATAGTTATTTGAATTCTTTTTTTTTAAGTATCTTAAGATACCTTTGCAAAAAAGTATCTTATTTTGTATCTAGATACTCTTATAAAGTAAATTTGACGGCTTTGTCAACTTTATTTTAAAATATAGGTAATTGATTTATAAAATTTGAAATAATATTCCAATTTCCAATCAGCATTATAAAATCAAGTTATTAATCCGAAAAAAAAATCACGGTGAAAGTAAAAAGAAATCTATTCAATACATTCTTCTAGTAATTTAGTACCTAGATACCTCTAGAATAGGCTCTGCGATTTCAGGTTCTTCTGCTGAGTTCCACTTTATAAAACGTTTGAACATTTTGTTTTTTTTCAGGGGGTTTAGACGACATCTGGATATTTATGAGTTGTTGTGTATAATGCGGCACCTTCGATGGTTTAAATTGTTGATTAAATTGTCTGTATATTTTCGTGTTGTTTCTAACCGATTTAAATCTCATTTCTTACTTTGAATTTTTACACATATGATTTTTGTTGATCAAGATTGAAATGCCGCCCCAGAATTTTGCCGCCCTAGGCGGTCGCCTCCCCTGCCTACCCCCTAGCGACGGCCCTGCTTTTCCACAGGATTTGTTGGTATGACTAATCCCCTTTTTTCAGTGTAGTCAAATTAAGAGCTCTCAACTCTTCTCATTTTGGTGTGTTTTAATATAATAAGGATTATATCAAAGTTGTAAATTGTTTTATTATAGAATTCCTGAGGAAGGTCCCAACCAAGGACCGAAATGTAGACTATGATATAAAGAAGAGATCAGTAATTAGAGTAACGGGATGTTGACTATATAGGTATTTTGGAATTGCTTTTAATTTGTAGATGAACACGAAAGAGATATTTTCATGGAAACTATAGAAAATGCCGATGAATATAATAGCGTATTCGACTGGTTGCACCTGTTCGAATTAATTAGAGCTGATTATGTTATTTAGCTCTACAAAAATTCGAATTTATTCGCACTGGTGCTGCCAGTCGAATACGCTATTGAGAATAGTTGACAAAACTCCCGCTGAAACGTTCCATACTGTCACGGAACACTACCGCTACGTCAAACTTCGATTCTTGTTATGTCAAAGTAAACTGGTCAGTAGTCTGGTCTGTCACTGTCTGATTTCTCAGGAATTAGTTTAATAAAAGCGGTGAAAATTAATCGTACAAATCCTAAAAATAAGTTCTACAAATGTTGTACAATACCAATGTACAAAAGTACGCCACAAAAACTTTTTATAAACGTTTCAAATATAAAAATGGACAAGTAAGGAAAAATTTGCTAGAGATCCAGATTCATTGACAAGTACTACTCATTTCTGTTAAGATCATTAAATCATTTTGATGTAAGTAATCATCAATATACATTGATATTAGGTCTATGGTAATGATGTAATTCTTAAATTATTTTTGATTATTCAAAAATAAGATGTCAATTATTTATCACTTGTTTGTCATTGTGCGGTTGCTGAGCTACTTCTAAGTAATTAAATGCCTAAATCATATCAATTTCAGTTTCCAAATGACAAAATTGTGGTAAACGAGTTGGAAGAAGATATGAAAGCTGCATTTCCAAAATGCGAAAAAGCAAGACTCATTGGATAATGAATTGGAAGAAGAAACGAAGGTAGCTGCATTTCAAGAAAGTGAAAATGTAGATATTGAACTACAAAGTCAAGAAAAAGGTTGGCACATACTTTCATAAGGTAATCTTGCTGAATCAACAAGTGACCTTGAGCGATCATCGAGTGTCACCTCAAATTCGTAGCTAGTGTTGCGGAACGGCAGAGAAAATGGACACAGGTAAATAACAATAGGTGGTTTATTTCTAATTAACAATTTGCAAGAGCGGATAGATGTTCTCATACTTGCTACTGGCTTTATTAGCTTATTATTATTATTTGAACTGGGGTCGTTTTGGTTCGGTAAGCCTTCCGGGAACTGCGAACATGCAGATCTTTTGTTCTCTACCCTACTCATTCATAGAAACCCAGGGAGGTCGTCAATGACGTTAATAAAACTGACAACCTCCTTAGGGGCCTTGGCCATTACCTCTCTGGTATCCAGGACCGGCTTACCCATGTGAATGGTTCTCAGGCCAGCCAGCTCCGGACACTTGTAACTACTAGCTTACTTGTCCCTAATTCTAAATGCAAAAATATATATACCCATCTTACGTTTATAGTCTAATCTTAAGCTAACAATAATGGTCAAATTTCTTATTGAATGGAATTTGACAATTAAGTACAAAAATATTCTTATCTAAGGACTTATGATTCGAATGCTCTGTTGGGAGTTTACATAGTAAATAGTGGTATTCTTGAATGGTATCTATCGAACAAGATTTATCAAATGGTGAGTAACAATTGGCAAATACAATAATGAATGGTGATGAGTTATGGAAAAGTACTGGATGCAGTAGGCACATAGCATCTACCTCCATAAGATTAAAAGATCATCGATCTTTTAATTGAGCAAGTCTAGGACTTCTTCTCTTCTCAAAGGAATTTTCTCTGTTACCATGTCATCATGTACAATTCTGATAGGTGAATTTGATCTAGAGGATTTGATATTAAATGTTAGACAATTTGTTATCTTTTAACAGCAATTTCCTGAATTTTGTTCTTCAATATCTTTGTGATAATTACCTAGTGATCTATTCCTATTTGAATGAACTTTATATCTATTATATAAATATTTTACAATCTTATAAGTTATGTAAACTAAGATACATTTTAAGATGGTACATATCAGGTATGGGACAAAATAATTTTTTATGATGGATTGTAGTATTGGTTCTTCTTCCAATGTTTCTGCCTCTATATTCATTTCGTCTAATTTTTGGCTAGCAATATTTAAGTCTTTGTTATTTAAAGTCATTGTCTGAATTGGAATGATGTAAAAAAATGTGAATACTTTCATTTTGGATTTTTGGTTTGTCGTTATCTTTCAATCTTTCACAACAGTCTTGGAGTATGTTAAAATTTGGGAAAAGTGGTTCTCTAAAAGTTGATTGTTTCCAAGTGATAGAATCTGATACTAGTGTTGTTGTACTAATGTACAATTTGCATCCCCCAGCTAAGCTTATTATGCCAGTGACATTGATAAATAGCGACAAAGGTGAATTAGGCAAACAATTTAAAGTGATTGAAGTCTGTTGTCATAAAGCGAAAATCCAACTATTATTTGAATCGAGTTTATGCCATATCTCATATGATGCTGGGAAAATTCTTTTATCGCAAGTAAAATCTAATTTTGCGTTAGCAGTGAGTAATTGGGTTTCGCAAATCTTCCTGCTTTGAGTAGAATAGATAGGTTCTTCAGGAACACATATAATTTCTTTTTCATCGAGAGGTTTGCAATTATTAATATTATCGAATATAGTATAATATGTGTTTTGAATCAGAAAGAGCTAAATACTTTATAGATGGCAAAATAAAAATGGAGTTTTCTTTTGAAGGATGAAGAATTGGAAGAGGAACAAGATTATATAGGGAATATCATGTTATTTACTAAGGGAACACAAATGATGTAAACTATTCTGTCACTTTAGGAGTGATATTTCACTTCGATATTGTCCAAGAATTTATTCGTGTTTTTATTTGTTGAAGGAAAAGGATATACATTTGAATTTTTAAGAAAGGAATTGTTTTGTACAGTTCTGATGTCAATTGGTACAATGATATAACAATGGGGTGTAAGATGTTAGATTTTGCGAACAAAATTGTGTTGATTAGTGTGTAGAGTTCGTGTTCTAATTCTGTTGTTAAGAGTAAAAGTAATTCAAAGTGTTCTTCGCTTATTTGTTTAAGTTCTATCGTATAAGCATGATCTTGAAGGGTTTCAGTAAAAATTGAGATTTTCTCTGAATTAGAATTAAAAGGTCTCGATTAGTATTCAAGTTATTAATCGTGTGGTTGAAGTTAGTTATTGTAGTTTTAACGACTTAAATATGTTGTTTCAGTAGGTGAGCTAGATTTCTATCATAGCTGTTGCTATGATTGATCGCATCAGTATATAATTTGGCATCGTCTTCGTTAAGAGTTCTGAAAAATGTTTTAAATGCGGAACCGATGATATTGAACCATGCGCGTTTCACGCGGTGTTGGCGATTAGTTAATTCTTTCGATGTTTGATCCTTCTTATATAGTGATGGTATCATTTGATTCAATAGAACTAGCGAGGTTTTACACGAGATGGATTGTAAGAATTCGTTTTTCGAATGCTTGGGTTTGCCTATGAGAATTACTAATGAGCTCTAGTTTTTCCCTGCACGTTTTGAGGTCTATGTATGTCACTAGGTTCCATTTAGACTCGATGAATCGAAGATCCTTGATATGTTGATAGTAAATGCCTGAAGATTTATTTATTTGTCTTATATGGTGTGTTTTGGATTGTGGTATACAGAACCACAATATTTGGCATCTGAAACAAAATGTTTGAGCTTATTAGTATGAACCCTTACCTTTCTTCTATTGATCTGAATTGTGGCATTTACAGAAGAGTTTAATAATAATAATTATGTTTATTCAGAAATCCACAAGATGGTTACTTTGATTATTTTATATGGACCTGTGTATTGTTTTGACAACTTTTTAGATTTTCCTTTTTCGCTTTTTTATTTAGCAGTAATACCTTTTCACCCAATTTGAATTCAGTATTTCGAGATTTTTTATCATAGTAAGCCGTGCTAGTTTCTTTTGATTTTAATAGGTTGTTACTTGCTATTTCTTGAGATTTTTGCAGCATAAGTTTTAGATCGTCTACATAGTTTTCATACGTGAGACTTGATGGAATTAACGCTTGTTTACCGAAAAGTAGTTCATGAGATGAAAATTTAGTTGATGAATGTACAGTGCATCCCATTTTGGGTGAGACAGCCAGGTTTCTCGCTTGTTATTTAAGATAGAACCTTGCGGTTTTCACGTTCCTGTGCTACTTTTTCGTGAAACTCAAGTTGGTCTAATCAGATTTTGCATAACTGTTTCCGTTCAAGAGATACAGGGCGATTTTGGAAATTGATACTTTTCGGACCCCTCCTTTATCTCCGAAGTTATTACAAATAATGTTGAGGTAAAAACTACGTCTGAATCAGAATTCTGCGTAGAATCCAGTGGCGTACTCAATTTTTTTTTTCGGGATATGGTTTTGAAGATTCAACACAAACCTATATTTTTCTTAATGGAACACCCTATATATTATTACTTCGTTGAATTCGTTATTTTTTTCCCTTCAAAATGATGTATGATACTACAGGGTGAGTCTTTGACTTGTACATATATTTTAACCGAAGATTCTTGAGGTCAAAAGAAACACTTTTTTCATTTACCACTTTTTCCGATTCGGCCCTGTTAAAAAGATATACCCATTTTAAATTTTCATAATGAGCTAATTCACCCCTGGTAACCGGAACACTGAAGTTTTCGCAAGTATAAGATATACAATTTGAACCTTGGAAATAAGCTACTATATTGGAAAAGCATCATAAACTCACTTTAACATTCCATTTGTTGAACAAAGTAGTATTTATAATACAATAAATGAGTTATCCCAATTTCATTGACGATAAAGATTAAATGTTTTTCTGTTGGTCTTCTATTTCATTTTCGATAATCACAACGAATTGAGCTCGCTACCACCCATATTTGCTTAGCTCTGATATTCATAATTTATATCCATTCATTTATTATATCGCATTTATAATATATCGTTGTTTATTTCATTTCGTACAATTTAACCTCACATTCTCAAATAAATAATATTCATCTGAGTTCTAACACAGACTAACTAGTAGTGTGTGCTAGTAGTCTGTGGTTTTAAGTTTGAACCTCAAATTTCGAGTGTTGCAAATTTAAACACAGCAGTTCGAATAATCTATGTTCTAACCTAAAATATTTATTTACAGTGAGATTACACTGTTGTTGTCAGGGGGGTGAAACTCGTAGTACTAAATTGGAAACAAATATTCTATGCGCCTACCTAACAGAGAATGAAAGAGATAGAAGATGTATGGTTATCTCTGTCGCTCATGACAAGAAGGATAATGTCACAGATTACATTGTCACAGATTAGTCTGTGATAATGTTCCAAAATCCAAATTGACATTCGACAGTTGCAGTTATAACCAAACATTTTCGGATAGTAGTATTGAAAAATATTCAACATTCGTTGAAAAAAAAAATTTTATTCGTTAAGACTGATATTAGATATTATGTTAATTTATTTTTTGTTTGAAAAACCAACATTTTTATTATTTATCTTTGTGAGTATTAAAAAAAAATCAATTTGTTCAATAAAAATTTTTTTTAAATCTTTTGATCTTATATTATGTTATTTGTTTTTAGTTTGAAAAACCAAACATAATTTGGTATTTAAAAAAACTCAACATTTCAATTCAATTTCAATTCCAAAATTATTATTTGTGATATATTTATTAGAGATTTGTTTTTTTACCGATGGTGTTTTTTACTCAGTAAGAATCTGACACTACTGTTTGAGTGCGGAACCTTGCAGTGTCTCCTGTGAGGAAGGATCCTCTCAGGCAGCTGTACAAAGCTTTATTGTGTTTGTTTTGTGCAGTTGATGCAAGATTTTTCACCTATAAAAAAAAAACTTATTATTGATCATAAAATTGTTGAATGAATTCGTTCACATTCTAATATCTGTTTACAGGTCTGCACAACTTTTGGTCTAGTCTAAGGATTGAAATGAGTGCCTCAAATCTTCGATGGACGACTCCATTGGTTATGTACATCCTAAAATGGCTGTTTGATTACTATATCATCAATTTTTAACAGAATTATAAATGATTGAATGAATTTGACCGGTAAAGGTCAATAATTCATCATGGAAAACCCATTTATTAGTTGCCGACGTGAAGCCAACATACTTTAAAATCCCATATATCGCAGACCTCTCACAAAAAGCTCGTCATTTTTCAAAATACGAAGGGGTTGCAATTGCTTTGAAACCAGAGAACATCAAAATAGATAATTTTTTTACACTTTCATAGACTTAAGTTTATATTTAATATTGTATTCCTTCTTTCAGAGCCCTGAAGGTATAACGAAACTGGTCGGCAACTAATAAATGGGATTTCCATGATTAATTTTTTACCTTTACCTGCTAATTTCATTCAATCGTACAGTCATTATCAACCAACAATGTTATAAATTATGTACTGTATTTCTGTTTGTTCCATGTAGTGTGTCCATTGAAATATTAGATAGAAGTCAAATAATATAGAGTGAAATCAATTTTTGTTTTTTTTACTAGTAGAATTAAAGGCCGCTTACATTTCAAACTTTCCTGCGGTAATTTCAAATTTTCCCGCCCTGAAGAAAGCCTATTTCTCACTTTGCCCGTTGGTGTCGCTAGTGCGGACCTAATCAAGATGGCGGCTATTTTGTTTCCACAGATTAGTAGGGAGATTGCATTTCTTATTATTAGTATTCTGTGGTTGTTGTTATTATGATATTTGATATTACAAAAAAAAAATATGTTATCATGAAATGAAAATCATCGAAGATTTGAAGAATCCCAACAGAATATTGAAGTTCCATACATATTTTCGAGAAATTTAAAAACAATTTCCAAAATAATTGTGTGGATACATAATAAATAAGTGTGCATTCTGATAGAAAGTAATTCCTTTATGAAATGAAGCATTTGATTTGCTCCAACTATCTCATAAAAATAAAAATAATGATCTGCTTCAATATTTTTGGAGCCATCAGTGTGAAAATATGGAAATGAAGTTTTATGGCTCTGTAATCAATGGAAAATGTTAGACTCCACTTGTAATCAAAGTTGTTCTATAATATGTACCTACATTATAGTCAACTCTACTACTTGATTCATCTTGATTTTGCCATTGAAAATAAATGAGAACTATTCAATATAAATATCCACAGTTGAATATCCTGTTTCATTCAACTCACCTATTTGTTTTCATATTAAAACAATTATGGCACTCTTGGAAGTATGTCAATCATATGCTCTAGGATGAATTTATGGAATAGCAAAAGAATAAAAGTATTTAATCTCAATCACATGAAAATTTGTCTAGTATGTACTTAGTGGTATGTTTCGGTGTGAGTTTGAATGATCCTCGAAGAATACAGTATTGTTCGATAGCAGCAGTCTTTAGTGGGATATTGACTGTTGTCATTATAATGGGACTATTTTGTGAAAACTTTTTTAAACATGGGCTTTATGGGAAATCTGGACTTTTCAAAATAGAATGTTGATTTTAATGAAGTATCTTCTTATTATAAGAGCTGTGTCAAAGCTCAGTAATTTGTAATCAAATAGAAGAGTTGAGGTGAGCTCATTCAAATAACTTCTCAATTCTAAAATCTGAGACATGACATCATAGTAAATATTCATTTCTGTGGATATTTTCCACAACAGAACAGAGTTGCATTTAGCCAAAGTACCCAATTTTTCGAATTTCACAGATAATTTTTTTTTTTTAAGATCAAGTTACTCGAAAACGGCGCTTTGTAGGAGAAAATATGAAAAATACTTTTATTTTTCAAATTAGCCAAATATTGTTCAATGAACGTTCAAATTGTTTTTAAGAGTTGGGTTCTTCGAATTTCTGGTATTTTTATGTGATATAATGTTCATAATGAAGAAACTGAAAGATGTGTAGGGAATCTTGTGTTTGGAGAAGATGTATCACATCAAGGAAAAGCTATATTTCAAAAATCATTTCCTTCAATAGAACCATTTACGAGATATAGCTGAAAATCACATTTTTTTTATCGATTTTCAACAGCCTGTATCTTTGTAACCGGGCCGAATCGGAAAAAACTGTAAAGGAAAAAAGTGTTTCTTTTGACATCAGGAATCTTCGGTTGAAATATATGTACAAGTCAAAGACTCACCCTGTATATAGGTAGGATGGTCAGAAATGTTAAAAAAACACTAAAACATCAAATAATGATGATTTTTTGTTAATGAGCAATGGATATTCCATATGAAAAAAAGGTTCAATTGGATAATTTTAATTTGTGATTTTTATAAATAGTAGTAGTAAGAGTAAGCAAACAAAGATAATACACTCATCACTTACATGAAGAACAAAACGTAGGTACCTACCCAATAGCAACAAATGTATAATACAAAAATTCATAAACATTGCATAATATCTTACAGATCAAACTGTTCAAATTGCTGTCCATTTTCCCTGATACATATAATATACTACAGTAAAAGACTCAACAGTCCCGAAGAACTTCGTGCATCAACAGAGGCAGTTTTCCAGGATTTACAAAACCGCCCTTTTATAATATTAAATGCACTCAGGCGTATTGAAAAGTTTTGTCAATTATGTATATGGGGAAAATGGACAGCAATTTGAACAGTTTAATCTGTGCAATGTTTTTGAATTTTTGTATTATTTATTTGTTGCTATTAGGTAGGTAACTACGTTTTTTTTCATGTTAGTGATGAGTGTATTATCTTTGTTTGCTTAATCTACTATAAATAAAAATCACAAATGAAAATTATACAATTGATCCTTTTTTCATATGGGAAATCCATTGCTCATTAACAATAAATCATCATTATTTGATGTTTTAGTGTTTTTTTAACATTTCCTACCTACATAAATAAGTTTATTAAGACAGTTGTCAATAAACATACAATTCGTTACAGAGAATTCCTAATGAATCCTGTGAGTAACAAAAATAAAAAATTTCCTCAATTAAAGTAAAAACCTACCTAAATAACGATATCAAGTCCCTGTCGGATCATAGCCATGAAGATCAATCATGTAAACTCGGTACCAATAGAATCCGTAAATTTCCCATAGTTACGGCGTATTGATAAGTGAATATACTACTTGACGACGTGGTTTAATCGTTATTGTGTTTCGCCTCCTACCATATTGTGATAATTTCCATAATAACATTTTTGGACGTTCCCCAAAAAATAAAAGTAGAGCTCAGTGGAATGTCATTGAATGATCAAAAAGCAGTGCTTTGGTTATGGTCATTGAAATTATACTTTATATAATCGTAACGAATACCACTCGAGCATAGACAATATATTTCGATTATACGAACCTCTGTGTATAATCGAATATTGTCTATGCTCTTGTGATATTATAACTTAATATCAAAGACGACTTGTTGCAACTTGATGCAGTAAGAATGAAACCCTGGATGACTGATGACATTCTGGAGTTGATGGAACAACGAAGACAAAAGAAAGGCGATGATAACGCTTACGATAGCATGTACAGGGTGGACAAATTTCGATGTTTCAGCACCACAACTTTTAAACCAGAGGAGATAGACCAAATCTGATACCCCATTCTCGGTCTGTTTTTCTGAGAAACTAACAAGGGTAGTATTCGTTTTTGGCCACCTTCTTTTGTTTTCGAGTTATGAGCGAAAATTGGAAAAATGGCGATATCGAAAAACATTTATATCTTCGCTAATACTGATGATAGAGCTCTGAAATTAAAACATTATACAGGCACTTTTTTACGTAGAATCCAGTGGCGTGCTTTTCTTTTCAAAAGGGTCTCTAATAACGAAGCTATGACCCAAAGTTATGTTTTTTCAAATGGGACCACTAGATTTCTGTGCCATTTTTTGAAAGCTTAATTTTTCCTGATTTCAAAAATATATAATATCGTATAGTTTGTATTAATATAAATAATAGAAAATGGTCAAAAACCTTTTTCATCTAAGAGTCCCAATATTTCTATGGTTTCAACTGTTGATGAGCACAGAAAAATTGAGCTTTCTATAACAAGAGCAGTGTCCTTCCGTCAATCTGATTATTTCTATGATTTTTACTAAGTTCTACAAAATTTGAATGTAGATATATTTTATAAAAATTGTTTCGAAAATATAAATGAACTCGGAGAAAATTTTCTAGGTTGCTTGAACACAGTTTCAAATATTCATCTGCTGAACTCGGTGCGAAATATCGAGAAGATGTATCGACTGTGCATTGTGCAATTGTTGTCATTATTAGGATAAATATTATTTCTTGTTTGTTCCCTTCGTAATTAAATTGTTGAGTTCAATCATATATGCGTTGTTTCATATGATATTTACAATGGATTGGTACTTGTGCGTATTCATTCTGGAGACCTATGAAAATAATCTTCTGATACATCCAACTCATTACAACTCTTTCGATTGAAATATTCGATTTTGTGGATTTCTTCGCTATTTCCAAATCAATTGAAAAATGAATACTACCCTTGTTAGTTTCTCAGAAAAAGAGACCGAGAATAGGGTATCAGATTTTGTTTATCTCTGGTTTAAAAGTTGTAGTGCTAAAACATCGAAATTTGCCCACCCTGTACAGTAGTGTTTTAAGAGGACCTAGCGAAATCAATCCTACGATCCCAGTCCGATTGGTTTTCATTGATATAATGATGTAGGTAATCGGCTAATGTTTGGTGACTCCTTTCCAGTGCTCCGTTGCATTGAGGATGATAGGCTGTACAATTTATTTGTTTGATCTTGAACATTTTTGAAACTTCAGCGAATATGTTTGACATGAAATCTTGGCCTTGATCTGTTACAATATATTTTGGAATACCGAATTTGTAAACAAAGTTCCTCAAGAAGGTATCAGCGCTTGTTTTTGCTTCATGCTTAGGAATGGCATAGGTTTGTGAATATTTGGAAAGGTCGTCTTGCAAAGTTAATATATATTTATTTCCATATTCTGGTACTGGAATTGGACCAACAATATCCAAAAATATTTTTTCAATGGAAACACAACTAGTTCTTGTTATTTCCATGGGTTTGATATTCTTTTTACGGACTAAGACTTTTTTTTTTTAACGACTTTATTCTTCAATTAGATACAACAAGGCGACATTTCGCTTGAAGCTACTCTTACATGTAACCTCTTCTTTTCCTTTTCGTTTTTCGAGGTTTTGAATTCGGCGACGGCTTTGATTTTTCCTGGATCTGTTTTGACACCATCCTCAGTTATTACGTGACCTAAATACATACATTTCTCAGAAGTTCGCATTTATAAGGTTGGATTTTTAAATTGAATCTTGATAATTTATCGAAAACTTCTCTGAGTCTTTTATTATGAATTTCTAGGTTATCTGCAAATATGATGATGTCGTGGAGATATACTAAACATCTTATGCATTTAATTCCTACCAGAACATTATTCATCATTCTCTGAAAAGTGGCAGTTGCATTTTTTAAACCAAATGGCATGCGTTTGAATTGGTAATGTATACTTTGAGTTGAGAATGCTGTTTTAGTCGCGTCTTTTCCATTCAATTATATTTCATGAAAGCCCAAAGTAAGGTCAAGAGTTGTAAAGTATTTCGAATGTCCTAGTTGATCTAAAGTATCGGAAATATTTGGAAGAGGATATGAGTGTCCTATTGTGACATCGTTAAGTTGCCGGTAATCTATGACAAGTCGCCATTTCTTTTCTTTCGATGCGTCTAATTTTTTCGGTACAATTCAAGTAGGAGCGTTCCAAGGAAAGTTTGAAGGCTCGATTATGTTTTGTTCAAGCATTTTTTTGATTTGCTTGTCAACTTCTTCTTATGAATTTGAGGGTTTTAGCATTTATCGGTCGGTTTGATGTAGTCTCTATGGAATGTTTGATAGCGTTTGTACTTGTTAATATATGTATATCCGGGCAGATGGAAAAGATCATTGTATTCATTCAATTATAGATGCTTTTTCTTCTGAATTTAAGTGTTCAAGTCGAAGAGATTCTGAGATTTTCCATAGACGACTTAATTCGTGGTTGTTTGTCTTTGATTTTTGATAGAAATGGAAGATATTTGAATTGTTCATCGCTTCAGTGATTGGATCTAGACATATATCTAATTTCGAGAGTTTGACTGATTTTTCCGTGGTGTTGAGAATAGAAGTAATAGCTTTATTGTTTTCTACTTCAACGATATTTGGAGGTAAACACCTTCTAGAATTTGAATATTAGGAATGATTTCTTCTGAGATATTTTCATTTGTGATATCTATCTGAATTATGGTTTTGCTTCTTGGATTGATCCTTTGGACAACGTGTTCATTTTCCGTAAGATTTTCATTTATATAATGAAGCCACAGTCATTATCATCCTATCAGCAAAAACTCTTATACATGAGGTACGAGAGCTTAAACCAAAAATTAAACGTAAAATTCTTTTCTGAGATATTAAAATTCTTTCCACACTCACCGAATTACCCCATAATAAAAATATTATAATTCAAATGAGAGTGAAAAAGGCTGTTATATATATCTACTAAAGATTTAATAGGTAGTGATCCTTTCAGTTCACTAATAGCATAGTATGCCTTATTCAACTTTGTGCTCAAAAAATGGATATGATCGCATATCTTTCTCCATCAAATTTAGCACAAAATACACATTCTAATTTAATAAATTTCAACGGTTTCAACACATTTTCACAAGAGAAACACCTTTAAATTAACAAAAAATCATCCTTCTTAAGAATTTTTTTCCAAGGAACAGATTCCGTCGACCGCCTCGTTTCGATGACTTTATCTAATCAATCGTAATGAAAGACTTCGATGTTATTTCAGGAAATTCACGAGTCTCGGTACATATCCTTCGTTCTTTTAGGGAATTCCTCAATCCGTTGTCCTGGCTTGACGTTTCGCTTGAAGACATATCGTCGGCTAAGAGTGTAAATCTGCTAAGTCCATTTTGAACAATTTCACAGGAGACCAAAAAAACCGTACAGTACAGTGCATCCCATTTTGGGTGAGACGGCCAGGTTTCTCGCTTGTTATTTCAGATAGAGCCTTGCGGTTTTCACGTTCCTGTCCTACTTTTTCGTGAAACTCAAGTTGGTCTAATCAGATTTTGCATAACTGTTTCCGTTCAAAAGATACAGGGCGATTTTGGAAATTGATACTTTTCGGACCCCTCCTTTATCTCCGAAGTTATTAGGAATAATGCTGAGGTGAAAACTACATCTGATTCAGAATTCTGCGTAGAATCCAGTGGCGTACTCAATTTTTTTTTCGGGGTATGGTTTTGAAGATTCAATACAAACCTATATTTTTTTTAATGGAACACCCTATATATCATTACTTCGTTGAATTCGTTATTTTTTTTCCTTCAAAATGATACATAATACTATATAGGTAGGATGGTCAGAAATGTTGGGAAATACTAAAACATCAAATAATGATGATTTTTTGTTAATGAGCAATGGATTTCCCATATGAAAAAAAGGATCAATTGGATAATTTTCATTTGTGATTTTTATTTATGGTAGAGTAAGCAAACAAAGATAATACACTCATCACTAACATGAAAAACAAAACGTAGGTACCTACCTAATAGCAACAAATGAATAATACAAACATTTATAAACATTGCATAATATCTTTCAGATTAAACTGTTCAAATTGCTGTCCATTTTCCCTAATACATAAAATATACTACAGTAAAAGACATAACAGTCCCGAATAACTTAGTGCATCAACAGAGGCAGTTTTCCAGGATTTACAAAACCGCCCTTTTATAATATTAAATGCACTCAGGCGTAGGTATTGAAAAATTTTGTCAATTATGTATTAGAGAAAAATGGACAGTAATTTGAACAGTTTAATCTGTAAGATTTTCAATTATGCAATGTTTATGAATTTTTGTATTATTTATTTGTTGCTATTAGGTAGGTACCTACGTTTTGTTTTTCATATTAGTGATGAGTATATTATTTTTGTTTGCCTAGTCTACTATAAATGAAAATCACAAATGAAAATTATCCAATTGATCCTTTTTTTATATGGAAAATCCATTGCTCATTAACAAAAAATCATCATTATTTGATGTTTTAGTATTTTTCAACATTTCTGACCATCCTACCTATAATAATAATAATAATAATATTTCTTTATTTCCTTAAGACAGAGTACACTGTATAGAAAACGTCAAAATGAATATGCATACAATAATAATAATAATACGAAAAAAGAAACAAATTAGTAACTGAAACAGAAAATTTGATCTACAAAAGATTAGAATTCCTTAAACAAAAGAGTAATCCAAGTATTCGCTGACACCATAAAAACAGTTCATCAACAACAATTCCTTAATGTCATTCTTAAATTTTCTGTACTCCAAAACTTTCAGTCTCTCCGGAAGATGATTGAACAATCTGATACCATAGTAGGTTGGCGAGTGCTGAAATTTTGTTGTTCTATGTTTTGGAATACAGAGAATATCTTTATGTCTTGTATCGTAATCATGGTAATCAGAGCATTTTTTCAGCAACCTTGAGTTCTTTTTGATATGCAATAAACAATTTAATATGAAAACGCAGGGAAAACTCAACAATCTGTTGGAAATGAAGTAGGGTCTACAGGACTCCACTGGTGAAAGGCCGAAAATGAGCCGCATGATTTTTTTCTGTGCAATGAATGCACGATGACTCGAGAAGGATCCTCCCCATAACACGATGTTGTAGTTGAGGTGAGAGTAGGCCAAAGAATAATAGACGCAAATTAGAGATTCCTCCGAAAGGACTTGCTTGAGACGTCTAATTGCGAAAAATGCACTACTCAATCTCGAACATACTGAGTCAACGTGGTTCCTCCAACTCAGGACACCGTCAACCTGCAGTCCAAGAAACCTCACACATTCGGAACACTTCAACTCACCCGACGGAATCTCCAAGATTAACTGGCGACCCATATCCCGCGACTGAAAGTACAAAAGATCGGTTTTATTGACATTCAGAATTATCGAGTTACGAAAACACCAATCAGTGAAACAGCGCACCAAAAGTTCACACCTGGCTCTGAGTTCAATCAGACTTGATGCGGAAATTATAAAGGATGTATCGTCAGCAAACAAAACTATCTTGATATGTGCCAACATTGCTGAATACATCATGACGTGAAGAGGAAGATCATTGACAAACAGAATGAATAATAGAGGTCCCAATACAGAACCCTGCGGGACCCCCAATTCAACTGGATATCTGGAAGATTCCTGTTGTCCTATGCGGACATAGAAATACCTACTATTCAAAAAATCTTTGACCCACTCAAGAAAAACACCCCTGAATCCAAGGCTGTATAACTTAGCCAGAATGAATTCAAAATTAAGGCAGTCAAATGCTCTTGATTCATCGAAAAAGAGCCCTGCAACATAGGATCCGCCATCAAGGCAGTCGTAAACAAAACTAAGTAAATCACAAGCAGCTGTATTGGTCGATCGGTTGAGTCGGAAGCCGTGTTGACTTTCAGTAATTAATGAAAACCTGTTCAAATAATCCAACATTCTATTGAATACCAATTTCTCTATGACTTTCGATAAAGTGCTCAAAAGAGATATAGGACGATAATTTGAAATGTCGTTAACAGCATTCTTCTTGTGTACGGGGATAACCTTCGCGATTTTCAAGACACTAGGAAATTTACCCGAAGTGATCGACAAGTTAATCAGGTGGGCGAGATGCTCCGAGATCTGAGGTGAAAGAACTTTCAAAACTTTAATCGAAATCATATCGAATCCGCAGCTATTTTTATTCTTAAAGTTATTTATAACGGCATAAACTTCATCGGCAACCACCGGAAAAAAAAAGAAATTTCGAGCTGATAGTGGCTCAGTTGTACAGGAGCCAGACAAACTATCTTGAAAATGCTGACTCAAACTCGAAGAACAAATATTGGAAAAATATTCACCGAAAATATCAGCTACCTCTCGTTCATCACAATAATTTCTCCCGTTTACATTTAAAGTGATGTTACTATGGCAGCTCTTGCTGGCAGTCTCCTTCCGAACAAGATTCCATATTGTTTTAACTTTGTTGCTAGAACACTCTACAAGATCTTTATGAAAATTTAATTTGGTTTGGTTCAGCAAATTTTTGTACTCCCTCTTTTTTGAAAGGTAAAGTTCTCTAGCCCTTTCAGATTTCAATTGTTGAAATAGCCAATGAGTATTTTTCAATTCACGATTAGCCACTCTTACCTCTTCAGTTATCCACAGTGCCCTCCGGTTGTTCAAAATTTTTTTCTTCTTGATAGGACAAGCTGAGTTCAACAGAAACTCCAGAACATCGAAGAACCGCTTGAAACCGTCGTTAGGATCAGATGTATCATATACGTCTTCAAATGACGTAGAAGAGGCCATAGAGGCGAGATTAAAAAGATTATTACCTGAAAGTAACCTGAATGTGCGAATCTCGCCCGTAGTGGGAACCCTCATGGTGTCCGTGATTACAGACACAATTACAGCCTTGTGATCTCCAATACCAGCATCAACAACCCTATCAGTCAAAAGCTCCCTATCAATATTCGTCAGGATATAATCGATTTTGGAAGATGACGTTATTCCGTGAATATTGGTGAATATCCTAGTGGCTTCCAAGGAACTGATACTCAGACCAAATTCCAAGAGAAGGCAATCTAAATGTCTGTGGGATTTGAAGTAATCAATATTAAGATCTCCACAAATAAAAACTGATATTGACCCTGTGTAACAATAATTAAGAACATAAGTAAACATTTTACAGAATAATTCAATATCACCAGTAGGAGGCCTATAGACACTTACCACACAAATGCTTTTAGACATATATTTTAAATTGATTGCACAAAACTCGCAATGCATCTCTAGCGAGAATTCTTCAATTTGAGGAATATTCTTAAATTGTTGTGTATTTTTTAAGTAAATTACCGTTCCCCCATGCATTCTTGTAGGACGACAATATGAGGCGGCCAAAACATAATTTTCAAGGTTCATGAAAGCAATCTCTATTTTATCACACCAATGTTCGGCAATGGACAAAATATCAGGTTTCTCGAGATCAGTGAAGACTTCGAGTTGGTTGATTTTATTAGAAATACCCTGAGCATTCAACTGAACAATTATTAAATTGTCGAGTGAAGGATTACCCTCAGGAACCTTTACATATTTTAAATTATTCCCTAAGGGGCTATGCTGGATTGACGACGCTTCATAAAAAACTTATTTACAGCAACGCCTTCTGGCCAAAAGTTAGGATCCAAGACCTTTTGAAGAAGCTCAGCTGGTAAAGTGACTTTGAATGACGAGTAAATCTCGGGTCTTCTAGAAATTAATTTTTCACATGTCACATTAGGTATAAGTTCACCAAAGAAATCCTTCAATTCATCATTGGTAGTTGAAGGACTGAGACGCGAGACGTGTAAATGTGCAACATGTTCTTTAGGGACCACTTTTAGGTTACTAGATGTTGATGTACCCACTATTGGCTTCAATACTCTTCTGGACGATGCAACATTCTTGGATACCAAAGCAGTAGTATGACTAGCTGGTCCAATGGGATGGTTGCGTTTCTTTTTCTTGCCAGATGTGACCAGAGTCCACTGGGAACTCTCGGAAGAGACATCATTTTTGATTCTTCCATTCGTCTCCGCCACTGCTCTGTTATTCACGGCAATTTCCTTGTCTTTCTGAGTCATAATCGTATTAGACTGTATTGCATGCGATTCAGATGGGCCCGCAACGGAATTCCCAATATGTGGAATCTCGGAAACACTCATGTCAGCTGTTTCTGCGATAACGTTTTTGTTCGTTGAAAGAACGCATATTTCTTTCTTTAGTTCTTGGATTTGTTTAGATTGACTTTCTAACATAGTTTTCAAAGTATCAATTTCTTTTAAGAAAACTGTAGATAATTCACTCACAATTTCCATCCTCATAGCGGCTAAGGTCTCCTTAGTGACGAAAATACTACCAGAGGAATTCCCCGTTTTGACTCGTCCCACATCAGAAGTCTTTGGTTGCCGACAGGCTTCGCAAATCCATTTATTCGTGGGATTTTCACGAATTTTATTGAAACCTTCCACAGATAACTTTGCACATTTAATATGATAAGTTTTCTCACAATTACTACAACAAATAGAATCATCGTATCTATCTATTTTAACGGAACATTGAGAGCAACTAATTCCACGACTGTTCGACATGTTGAACGATTAGCGATAAATAGTATTATATATCATTTTGAAGTAAAAAAAATAACGAATTCAACGAAGTAATGATATATAGGGTGTTCCATTAAAAAAAATATAGGTTTGTATTGAATCTTCAAAACCATACCCCGAAAAAAAAAATGAGTACGCCACTGGATTCTACGCAGAATTCTGAATCAGATGTAGTTTTTACCTCAGCATTATTCCTAATAACTTCGGAGATAAAGGAGGGGTCCGAAAAGTATCAATTTCCAAAATCGCCCTGTATCTTTTGAACGGAAACAGTTAAGCAAAATCTGATTAGACCAACTTGAGTTTCACGAAAAAGTAGGACAGGAACGTGAAAACCGCAAGGCTCTATCTTAAATAACAAGCGAGAAACCTGGCAGTCTCACCCAAAATGGGATGCACTGTACAGTGTTATAATAATAATAATAAGAGAGTTTATTCATGAAAATACATTCAATAGAGTTTATTGAATGTATTTTCATGAATAAACTCTCTTATTATTATTATTATAACACTGTACTGTACGGTTTTTTTGGTCTCCTGTGAAATTGTTCAAAATGGACTTAGCAGATTTACACTTTTAGCCGACGATATTCTGCTCTAGGTACCCTTTGAAATAATCTTTTTTCATCCATATTTTGGAATATGATCTTAATCCAAGAAAATGGTCAATGAAATACGAATTTTGAGCTTAAAACTTGAATTTTCGATATAAGTTACTTTGAAGCATCTAAAAACGAACTGTGAAAGGTTTTTTTAAATTCACCCCCGAGAAGGGGTGAAAAAAATAAAAAAAGTGGTTTTTTTGAAATTTTGGGGAAATGGTGAGTGTTAGAAAAAAAAATTTCGAATAAAAGTTGTAGAGCGTAAAATTTTACTTAAAAATGTTCTCATAACTTTTTTTCCTAAAATTGAAATTAACTGAGATAGGGTAGCTAGAAGCTAGGGGATGATAACAGGAACTTTAAAAAATCATAAGTTGTTGAAAAATTGAAAAAACTCATAATTTTTTTTTAAATTACTTATATGATTATAAACTTTGATTTTAGAGAAAATATTTTTTTTTTAATTGTTTATAAAAAAGTTATAACAATTTAAAATTTTTATTTTCAAATTAAATTAACTTTAACTGATGAAAATATTTTTTTTTTTTTAATAGATTAATATTTTAAGAAATTGACCATACGCGTTGAAATTCAATTTTTACCTGTTCTTTTCAAGCAGGTATAAAATAATTTACCTGGTGAAAGATATTGTGTGGCGGCGACTTTGCTTTTACTACCGACTTCGGTACCTCATGCGCATGTGCCAGTTGTTCTCAATGGGCCTCTGTCTGTGTGGTTTTGAACATGTAATTGTATCTATGTGTAGAGTGTAATATGATACTATACGACTTTTCACTGATGCAAAATATATTGGAGAGCATTTAAAAATCATAAGAAAAAGAAAGATTGTCAATAAAAGAAAGATAGAAAATAACAGAGATAGATCAATAAGAAAATCAATACGAAAGAGAAAGAGAGAATGCGTGACAAAGCATTTGAACTTTAGGATAGGAGCGCACTTTTTCGTGCTCTACTTAAATCTTTAACGTATTATTTATTTAAAAATAGTTGTTTTTATTAAAAATGTACAAGTTAGTTTTTTTTTAATTTTACATTTTGAAAAATTACAAAATTGTGTTACAATTAAAAAAATTTGAAGAAACTTCCTTAGAGTAATTGATTCTCTAATTATATAATAAATAAAAAAATATAGATTTTGCAATTCCATAAATTATATTAAAATTTTTCAAAGTTAATATAAATTTCATCAAGTGGACTGCTGTCTCTAACAGTTGAGCTTCCTTCGTTTTCTTCTTCAGTAGGTGTTTCTTCGTCTTTATCGTTAGCTTTTGTATGTGTCTCATATTCACTATCTTCATTGGTATCAACGCCTGCATTTATACTTTTATTGCATGTTTCACCATGACAAAACTTGCATAATTCATTACATTTGAGAGAACTTTTTTTACAACTACATCTTGCTGATGCACAATTGGTTCTACAACCACAAAAAATCTGTAAAGAATACAAGAAAAAAATTATCGTCCATAGCGTAAAAATTAACTAAAGAAGAATTTTATTTGATTGATATTATACCTTTTGTGTGGATACTTTTGAACGAGTGTTTTTAACAGTTTTACGTCCTGTACATATAGCTTCATTTTCTTGTTCTCCGTCTTCGACAGTAGTTTCTTCTTCACCATCATTTTCATCATCATAAACATTTCCATCATCATCATTTTCATCATCACTATCATCTCTTTCTTCATCTTCTTTATCTTCATTTTCATCATCCTCAAGATTAAACGATCTTGCGGTATCACAGCTTTGGCCTTGGCAACTTTTACAAAATTTATTGCATTTTAAACCACTTTTTTTGCAACCACATCGAGCTGATGAACAATTCGTTTTACAGCTACAAAAAACCTGTTAAAATAAACTGCAAAATGAATAATTTATTATTACTATTGGATAACACTAAAATAAGATAAGTTGGTGTGAATTGTAACTTACTTTATCTATTAACTCCTTTGGTGCTAGTTCCGCGTTTGACATGATAGGTATCATCATAAATAAGGTTCTTCTCCAACCCCAATCGTCCGGATTTAGATTGTTGCCTAACCACTGTTGAATTTGATAATACACTCGTTTTGTATGTTCTCGTAGGGCTGATTCAGTCGGTGGTAAAGAAGCTAAGATAACTTCTTTTTTAAAAGCAGCAGCCGATGATGAAAATATCTTATATCTTAATTCACCAAGTGTCAGTTCATCTGTAATACTTTGACCATAGAGATGGAATATAATTTTTTCAGATACTGCGTATAATTCCTCAATTGAACGATTAGAGTCATAGAAAACAGAAATTAGAGCTTGCAAATCAGGTTTTTTTTTCAATAAAGATATTATACTTTTTTTTCCTTTTTTAAAAATTGCACTTGTAGTGTCGCAACCTGCAAATGCATGCGCAAAAAGCAAAAAAGGCTTCAAATTTTCATCGTATTCCGTAGAATAAATAACATTAGCTTGTTTTCCTGGTGTCATTTTATAAAAGTATATTACCTCTTCGTCAGAGACAAGTGAAATCAAAATGATAAGTAAGTCAATATCATTACCAACTATCGTCACGGATTGATTTTCTTCTTTTTAAATCGATTGCAGTTTTGACAATTAAAAGATCCGCGTCTTCTGAAGCTACATTCGTGCTAATACCACGGTTTTGAAGATTATTACTCAGTAAGTTTACAAATTGTTTCTTATTTGCAATATTGGACAGGAACTTCTTTTGGGTCAAGGTCACGAGATTATCTTCAGAAATCTCAACATCTGCAGCAACACATTTTTCTTTTCTGCGATATCTTTCGTAGGACTTAATTCCTATTGTTTCCCTCGAGTAGCCGTCGAATATGACTGTCACGTTAGATCCAAAATTTTTAATAAGATAAGAGTAGTAAAGGTTACAAATGTCTGAGTATTTCTTTCCATGCGGCCAAACATAGCTATGCAGAAGCCAGCCACCATCAATTACAAAAATTGATCCAGATATTGAGGCAGGCGATTGAATGTATGGCTGGAAAACGTTATACAATTCTGATTTTGCTGTTTTTCTCATTAATCCATGTTCGTCGAATAAGCTCAGAGGAAACGGTGACAACTCGTACTTCAATGCATTGCGTGTTTCTTCAACATTGCCATGAAAAAATACTGATATTTTCTGAATTAACAAGAATGAGTCGACAGCAACAAAATCATCGCCAATATGCATACCACTTTTCGCATTTGCAAGTGTTTTCACTTTGAACGCGTTAGACAAAGAAACGTTATCAATATTTTTACCAACCATGGTAGCTATACCTTGCAATCCAACTTCTACTGCATTATGACAATTCATTGTTGGTCCACCTATGATTCCAGTAGAGAGTGATACTAATGAAGTTCTAACCTCAAATGGATTTCTTTCATCAAGCCAATACAAAAATTTTTTAATTCCTACTTCATCTTTTGTGATTCTACTTCTTGAAATATCAACATGTTGTTCACTGTTGCTTGATTCAATCTTGCAATATGTCTCTAAACATTCCATGATATTGAATGCTGATGGCATTGCTTGTATAATATGGTGCCTCATATTGAAGTAGTTTGTGTTGCATATCCTCTTGACACTTGATATGGATAAATAAGAATTGTTGTTCTATGTTCACAATTGTTTGTTCAGGTTATGTCAATCATGCGCGGCATGTACAATGTGGAGATACTGTGAAATGGTGATAATAAAAAATCAACGTGTTCTAGAACTCCTAGTTTTCTTTTGGTAACCCTTAACTTCTAACAAGTTATACATGGTGTCAGGTCGCTAGTGAACCCATGTGCTGATGAAATTAACGAAATAGTGCAATTTCGAAAAAGCTTTTGTTCGGCTCATTGCTTGTTTTCTGTGCCGCTGGAGTGACAAAAGAAGAAACAAAATGGAGAACTATTTTAGACCTCCAGACCCGCTCGTGCTCGATGGAAATATCTCAGAGAATTGGAAGAGATTTTCCCAAAAATTTAAACTGTTCACAAAGGCCACTGGACTGGACGAAAAGGATGAAGAAAAGCAAGTAGCATGTTTTTCATCCCTGGTTGGTGATGACGGGCTGAACTTGTTCAATAGCTTTACATTCCAACCTGGAAAAGATAAAGTATTGTCCGAAATAGTCAAGAAATTCGAAGATCACTGTGCCCCCCAGAAGTGTTGTTGTAGTGAATGCTAAAAACCAAATGCCCTTGTTAGGTCTACAAGAATGCCTAAAATTAAATTTAATTAGAAAAGTAGATTCTTCAAGTAAAAAAGAACTTTTCAAAACTTTAGACGATGTTGTCAATAATTATTCTCAAGTATTTGAAGGGTTAGGAAAGTTTCAGACACAGCATCATATAACTTTGAACCAGAAGTGAAACCGAAGATAAATGCTATTAGGCGAGTGCCTCACACTTTGCAAGAACCACTAAAAAAGAAGTTGTCTGATCTTGTGTCCCAAAACATAATAGAAAAAGTTGATAAACCATCAGAGTGGGTACATCCTTTGGTTATCGTTGAGAAACCAGATGGTGACCTACGTTTGTGTCTTGACCCAAAAGACTTAAATCAAGTGATTCAAAGAGAACACTTTCTAATTCCATCTCATGATGACATATCTGTCAAATTAACAAATAAAAAGTTTTTTACTGTGCTAGACATGAAAGATGGCTATTGGCAAATAGAATTAGATAGTGCAAGTTCTGATTTGATGACCTTTGGCACTCCTTTTGGTCGTTATAAATTTAAGAGATTGGCTTTTGGTATTTGTTCGGCCCCAGAGGTTTTTCAAAAGAAAAATTGTGAAATTTTGGGAGACATCCCTGGAGTGGGACTCTACTTTGATGATTTGATCGTAACAGGTGCCACGGAGGCCGAACATGATCAAAACCTAAAGTGTGTATTAAATAGAGCATATCAAAACAATATAAAGTTCAATAAAAAGAAAATTCAATTTAAGAAGGAGAGTGTCAAGTTTATGGGCCAAATTTTCTCACATAAAGGTGTTGAAACAAACAAAAAATATATTGAAGCTATTTTAAAAATGCCTGTGCCTGAGTGTAAGGCAGATGTGTTAAGATTTTTGGGCATGGTCAAATATGTGGGCAAGTTTATACCAAATCTGACAAAAATTAGTGCTCCGTTAAGATCGTTAACAAGAAATGATTGTGAGTTTGAGTGGACAGAAGAATTCTCCAGTTTTGACATATTTCAACTCAAAAAAACTGATTGAAATAGAAACAGACGCATCTAAAGACGGGCTGGGTGCCTGTTTGTTGCAGGAAGGCAAGCCCGTTGCATTTGCATCGCGTAGTCTGACTAAAACTGAGCAAGCCTATGCTCAGATTGAAAAGGAAACACTAGCAATTCTTTTTGCTGTACAAAAATTTCACTATTTTATTTATGGATTATCCACTAAAATTTACAGTGATCACAAACCTTTGGAATATATTTTCAAAAAAGAGTTACAGTCAGCATATCCAAGAATTTTGAGAATGAGGCTAAAACTCTTGAAATATAGTTTGGAAATTTGCTACAAACCGGGAAAGTATATGTATATTTCTGACGCACTCTCTCGTGCATTTCTCAAGAAGGGAAACGAAAAGTCTGAAAATGAAATAGATTTTGCAGTTCATTCTGTAATTAAATACTTGCCTATGTCCACAAATCGAATCAAACAATTCACTGTTGAAACAATTGAAGACCCACAGCTCAGTACTGTAATAACATTTATTAAGAATGGTTGGCCACTTCAAAAAAACCAAATTCCAGAAAATATCAAAAATTTTCACAAATTGAGAGATAAATTATTTGAATGTAAAAATTTATTGTTCCTAGAAAACAAATTAATTGTTCCTCGTAACCTAAGACAGGAAATGATAAAACTTTTGCATGAGGGCCACTTAGGAATTGAAAAGACAAAGTCGCAAGCCAGAAAGGTATTTTATTGGCCAGGTATTCCAGTGGATATTGATACTTATATAAAAAAATGTAAGACCTGTGAAAAATTCGCGAGAAGGAATCCAAAACAAAAACTTCTGTCATACCCAGTACCTGAAAGGCCATGGGTACGTGTTGGTACCGACATATTCACATATGCTGATCAGAGCTATTGTGTTTTGTTTGACTCTTACTCAAACTGGCTTGAGATTTTGCCAATAAGAAATAAAAGCACTGAAGCTGTTATTTCTCAAATTAAACCAGTGTTCGCAAGATTTGGGACCCCTGATATTGTTGTGAGTGATAATGTACCCTATAAGAGTCAGAAATTTTTAGAGTTTGCCAAGAATTGGAACTTTGCTCTTGTCACACGTAGCCCAGAATATCCACAGTCAAATGGATTGGCTGAAAAAGCTGTGGCTATAGCGAAAAACCTTCTTAAAAAATCATTGGAGGAAGGAAAAGGTGATTTGTGTTGTGCGTTATTGAATTATAGGAATTCTACATTAAAAGGAATGGGTTATTCACCATCTCAATTATTGAACAGCAGAAATTGCAAGACTAAGGTTCCAATTACTTGCGAATTATTGTATCCTAAATTGTGTGTGAATGTAAAAGAAAAAATTGTAGCCAAACGTCAAATTAATGAGCAATATTATAACCGTAATACTAAAAATCTAATACCGCTCAACAAAGGGTCAGATGTAACTGTTTTAAATCACAGAGATAATATTTGGGAACCTGCAAAAATTGAAGATATACATGATAGTCCCAGATCATATATATTGAAAGATTGTAAAGGCAACACTATCAGAAGAAATCGCAGTGATATTAAACCATCAGAGAACCCATTCAAGTTAACTGACAGTTCATTGGATGTTTGTGTATCTGATAGTGATGCCACCCCATCGTCAACTGTTCCAAGAAATAGTGTTTCACAGTTTGAAGAATCTAAAAGGTTAACACCAGAATTGCGTAACCCCTTACAAGTTCCAGAATCAAATAAGTATCAAGTTCAATCCACTCGCTCAGGACGTGTCGTTAAAAAACCAGACAAATTGAACTTGTGAGGGGAGATGTATAATATGGTGCCTCATATTGAAGTAGTTTGTGTTGCATATCCTCTTGACACTTGATATGGATAAATAAGAATTGTTGTTCTATGTTCACAATTGTTTGTTCAGGTTATGTCAATCATGCGCGGCATGTACAATGTGGAGATACTGTGAAATGGTGATAATAAAAAAATCAACGTGTTCTAGAACTCCTAGTTTTCTTTTGGTAACCCTTAACTTCTAACAAGTTATACATTGCTACTAAATATCTTGTTACAACACTGGAAGTAACACCTCTTCCATGCTTCAAGTCAGTACCGAAGAAACGATTGAGGGTCTGTTCAATAACCATGTCTGACCAAATTCCAGCCCATGCTTTATCGGATCTACGAATTGAAAAAAACCTTCCTTCGTAAATTCGTCATATTCTCCTGGATCCATAATTAACTCGAGGTCAGCCATTTGTTGCAAATAAATTTGAGCGTATTTCGCATATGGATAATGTCCACTTGCATGGAAGAATGGTAACATCTCTTTGACGCTTTGTAAGTGTAGTTCCCAATTGCCTAATCGTTCCGCTTCTAAAAATTGCAATGCAATAATAATGCTTCTGAAATACTGGATCCATAATTTAGATATTGGACCATTTTTTTCCATCACTGCCAGTTGCTGTACAAATCTTTCGCACATATCAGTTATTACTGGTTCGTCATCACAATCTGTTAGAAGTGGAGGTTCTGAATCCCACGTACCGAAAAACTTTTTAATAGAATCTTGGAATTCATCCGAAGGTTTCAATCTTCTACAAATTATAATACCAAGTGCGGTGAACGACATGATATGAGCTCGCAATGCTCTAGCATAAGCATGACCAGTTAACATTTTCTTTACAGAATCACCTGCATAGACTATTGTCCATAAATCTTCAATTCCACTCTCAGACATAATGTAACCGATTGCTCCCAGGTATGACATTAACAGGTGGAAGCCACCAAGACGAACGACAACATTTTTTAATTCTTCACTATTCGATTCTTGTACTATCGAAAGAGCTTTAGCATATAATGGCTGGTCATATGTGACAAAACATGTCTGTCTATTTAATTTACGAGTTTCAGCTGCTGCATAGTGTAAAGAACTATTTAATGTCGTCAAATTTGACGGTGGACCATTTATAAATGGTAAGCAAACAATTTGTGACATTGTATAAGGAATCCCAGCAGACAAAACTTCCATATATCCTTTCCAAGATGGTACGTTTTTAACCTCGAAGAACTTGACCCAAAGATACGCAGAATAATAAGTTGATATCACAGGTGATTTTCTCACTGGAATGTTTTTTATCGCAATGAATTCTAGTGATTGTAGAGCCTTAGTGTTAAAAGACCCGTAAGGTACTTGGGGAATAACGTGTTTTGATACTAATTCCTGAGGTTTTGGCATTTTCTTAAATTTAACAATATTTTCTTCGAAGCTTATAAACGATTCAGGCGTATACGCTACTATTCCACGAAGGCAATGAAAAGTCTCTTTACCATCTAATGTTTTAGCATTGTGATCAGTATTATCAAACACAAATTGTGCAAATGGCTTATCACTATTAATTTTCAGAGCTGGAGGATTAATAACTGTACAAGCTTCATGCAACTCAATGTGATAATATGAGGCACAAACACCTAATGTGCTCAACAGATCAACAATTAGTCTGGAACCAGTTTTTCTGTGGACATATGAACCAACTGCCAATTGGAGAGATGATATAAATTGTGTGGGACGTAAATAACTGACGATGGAATGTGCTATTGAATCTCTAACAATAAAATTATCACTGTATTGGTCACTATTATCCTTGCATAGTAAATTTCCAAGGAACGAAGTTAATAATGGCGGAATTGATGACACAACATCGTCAAGAAAACTGGACGCAGAAGGGTACGATGTATTACGATAATCGTGTTTAATAATTTCATTACGGAGTATTTTGACAGCGACATTCAAAATTGTTTGCTTTTGTAAATCATCCATTTCATCGCCATCACCAGTGAACCAATCGCTACAAATTTTAGAAATATCGAATGTTTTATAGTCCATTCAGGAATTATTGACATCGAAGTAGGCTATGAACGTCTAGTCGCGGCTTTATTTCTGGTTACAAAAATATCACTAAAAATTGCTATGGTTCATCATAGAAATAACCAGTTTAAATTATTTTCATCATTTTTGTATCCGAAAGATCCTGAATTTTCGAAATTACGATTATTACGAAGGGACGCATACAGTCATGATTTCATAAATTGAAATTCAGATTATATAACGTAAAAATATAGTGAAACGCTATCTCATTTCAAGGAAATACAATGAAGAGATATCTATTCATTTAAGAGTCGTCCATGAAAGATCCCATTGAATATCATTAAAATATGCATATTCCTTTTCACCAAAGGCTCTTCAAAAATTGCTGCATTACTGATGGACACTGGATACCAACCTGCTTGCAAAATTCTTATCAAATAACTCTTATTATGGATCATTTTAACTGTGGTGTCTAAACTGGTGAAGAAAACAGAAAAAACTGGTTGATAAATTTAAATAGTGTAGCTTAGTGAATGGAAGAGCCATATCATAATAAGACAGAAATAAAATTCAAAGAATCCATTTAGTATATGAAAAATTTTGACATCACAGTTGTACTGTAACTTTCAAAATTGGAAGCAATTTATCAGCCGATGTGTAAATTACTTTCTAAAGTCACTATTTATTGAAACTGTTCATGACATGAATGATTGATTAAACTTGTATGAATAATATAGGTACTATTTGTACTCGAGTATTCTGTTTTTTATTGAAATGCTTTTATACTAGTTTCTATTAAATAACATAAATTATTTTGCCCATAACAGCTTTAAGTCACTCACTAAAAGCATTTCTGCATAGAATTATTTTCAATTTGTGAATTTTAAAATTTTATTGCATTCTATTATTATCTTCAAGTGGGTAAGAGGTGAAGAAATTCTTGAAGTTACTCTTCTGAATATATTTTTCGATTAAATACTCAGTAAAAATTCTATGAAGTAATTGGAATTTATTAGATTTTTGGATTACTCATTGAAGAACAAAAAACAGATATAACAATACTTAATTTCAATATAGAATATAAATAAACTATAGATGCAATGCCAAGACTTTGTTTAGCAATCCAATTATAAAATAATTCTCTCTTCATAGATTTATATAATCCTCATGATCACCACTGTCAAAACAAAACATCCAGGTAAAAATCCAAATATCCAGCATTCAAAATAGTGCTCCTTCTACTTTTACCCTTGAATATACTTGAAAAACATTTTGTTTTCTTTCTAGAGTCCACTGTTGAATAATGCTGGCATTTTTAAATAACCAAGTTTCCTCCAGATAAATGAATTTCAAATTTTGTTGCAAATATTCTCTGTATTCACCATAAAATCGTACTCAACTTATGTTTTTCTGTTTATCAATAAGAATTTTCCTTTTATTAACTGTTTTGAACTTGTAACCAATTAAGTTTGTGTAATGTTGTCTTTGATTGATTAAAATCCAGATCCATTTTGATCAAATTTCATCCAGGCTGATATATTGGTTGCTTTTGGCTCGGCTTTTGGGAACAATCAAATCATTCAATGATTCTTTGAAGGTGAAATCGTATTGCACAGGTTTTCTTCCACTAATAATCCAGGTTGTAATGACTTGCCTTCTTCTTTTTTCAAACAGTACTGTGAGAAATACTCAAATAAAATAATCAATGTGTGTTTGAAATTGAAACAACTTTTAAGTTTCAAAATTTTTTCGATCAAAACCAATAACACAAACAAACTGAAATCTAACCTCCAGTCAATGACATTTCCAATGCCAACCCGAAATCTGCAATTCAAAATGTTAATGAATGAGTCAGTACCAACTAAATTTTGATTTTCCAAAGCCACCCGGGATGTCAATAATTCCTGAATGGACTGTATAATAGATCATTGGTTCCTTACCTCGATGATGAGATATGAAGATATCATCTTTATATTTTTCTTTCAACATTCGAAATAAAACAAAGTTACTCAAGGGATCATCTCCCATGATATCTTTTAGTTCCCGCAAACTAAATGTATACTGACAGCTTTCTTCAATGTGTTTGCAAATTTGATGAAAAATCCTAGCTGTTTGTTCTTTAAGGGTAGAGACTTTTGGTTCCTTCACGGGCTTATTAAAATTCACGTAGCATTTATGATGATAACTAGCTTTACAGTCAACTAGGTTGATGTCTTTAATGCGTTTAATCAATTCAGTACTAAACTCATCATTTTGCCTCCTGGCAATATCCAGTATCTGGTCTTGTGTGTACTTATTAGCTATCAAATGGACCCGTTTATGTATGCGATCCAATGACATTTTACAAAAAAAACATAGATTTACAAAATCAAAATTTAAATTTGTTGAAGTTGACGCTGGTAGTATACTTGGTCCAACTACAGATGATGTAAAATGTGATGAAGATGGATCAGTAGATAATTTTGATTTTCTCTTAATTGAAGAGGTAGACATAGGATACGACTACATTTTTCATGAAAACTTACTTCAATCTTTCCGAGCCATAACTCGCTTTTTCTGTCTTCCTTCTCAATGCTTTTCTCAATCAACTTTTTTAATCCTCTCTCTTTCACTGAAACAACAGTGTCGGTGTCATTGATCAAAACTGTGTCACAAATACTGCTTAATGCTTGTTGATCCATGTTGAAATTTCAACCTATATAAACAAGAAAAGTACAAAATTAATTCATTATCAAGCATGTGTTTATGTTTTGACCATGCGGTTTCTCAATATAAAATTGAACATCACTTAAATAATTACCTTTTCCAAATTAACAGCACTAATCAATTTCCAATAACTATTGGAAAATCACACCTTAAAATTTTTAATAATAAAATATAATTTAACTCTAAAACGGAGTTAAAATTTTTGTTTACAATTCACTCAAAACAAATGGAGAATATTGTAAACACACAGAGGCCTATTGAGAACAACTGGCGCATGCGCATGAGGTACCGAAGTCGGTAGTAAAAGCAAAGTCGCCGCCACACAATATCTTTCACCAGGTAAATTATTTTATACCTGCTTGAAAAGAACAGGTAAAAATTGAATTTCAACGCGTATGGTCAATTTCTTAAAATATTAATCTATTAAAAAAAAAAAAAATATCTTCATCAGTTAAAGTTGATTTAATTTGAAAATAAAAATTTTAAATTGTTATAACTTTTTTATAAACAATTAAAAAAAAAAAATTTTCTCTAGAATTGAAGTTTATAATCATATAAGTAATTTAAAAAAAAAAATTATGAGTTTTTTAAATTTTTCAACAACTTATGATTTTTTAAAGTTCCTGTTATCATCCCCTAGCTTCTAGCTACCCTATCTCAGTTAATTTCAATTTTAGGAAAAACAGTTATGAGAACATTTTTATGTAAAATTTTTACGCTCTACAACTTTTATTCGAAACTTTTTTTTCTAACACTTACCATTTCCCCAAAATTTCTTTTTTTATTTTTTTTTACCCCTTCTCGGGAGTGAATTTAAAAAAACCTTTCACAGTTCGTTTTAAGATGCTTCAAAGTAACTTATATCGAAAATTCAAGTTTTAAGCTCAAAATTCGTATTTCATTGACCATTTTCTTGGACTAATATATGGGGCAAAATGGATTCATTTCTAGGATTGATTCACCTACAAGGATTACTAATAATACAACATCTATAATTGACCATATTTACTTAAAAGTAGCGCGCGTCAAAACTTGCTATCTTGTTCTGGTGTTTTGAAAACTTCAATCACTGATCATTGGGCGGTTTTTCTTTCGATTAAGTCTACATCTGATGAAACACACTATTTACATAACCCCTCAAATAAACTAACCTTTTCTGATAGGGAGAAACTCAACTCTCTCTTGATGGGTGAAACCTGGCGACAGGTCTTGGATGACTCAAACTCACAAACAGCTTGCACTAATTTTATGATGACTTTAAGAAAGTATATAGAAGATACCTCATATACAAAGAAAGTTAAAGTGAAAAATTATAAGAAAAAACAACCCTGGATCACAGTTGGACTTATAACATCTATTAAGCGGCGTGACAAGATAAGGTGTGGTTGAGGACGAATTTTTCTCCTGAAAATAATAGGAAATATACTGAGTATAGAAATTTATTGAATAGCTTGATAAAAAAGACCAAAGAGTTATATTATGCAAATAAATTTAAGTTAGCAGGTAAGGACATTAAGAAGCATTGGAAAATTTTTAATGAGATGAATAATATATGTAGGATCAAATCAGATATTCCCAGGGAAATTATTGATGATAGGGGTTGTACTGTCATAGAACTGGAAGATAAAGCTAATGCATTTAATGAATTTTTTGTTAATATCGGTAAACGTCTCGCCGGAGAAATTAATAGATCTCCGATTGACAGTGATCTGAAATCTCAGAGGTTTCACACTTCTATATTTTTGAGACCTGTGGATGAGAATGAGCTTGTGAGTGCAATCTCTTCTTTGAAAAATAGCACTAGTCCTGGACCGGATGGTATCGCTCCATCTCTTATCAAGCAGGTTCACTTGCACATTTTGAAACCACTTGCCCATATAGTGAATTTATGCTTTTCAAGTGGAATTGTTCCAATCGAATGGAAGGAGTCACATGTGAGTTGCGTTTATAAGAGTGGTGACAAGTCCCTGTTGACGAATTACCGACCATATCTGTTATTAATAGTTTTTCTAAAATCTTCGAAAAATGTCTCAAGAGCAGATTGACCTCGTTCCTTGAGGAGAATGATATTTTGGGCAGCAGACAATTTGGATTCAGGGAAAATATGTCAACCACAGATGCGATTCAGGTACTCGTTGAGGGAATAATTCGCTCTTTGGATGATAATAAGAAGGTTCTAACTGTTTTCTTAGATTTGGCCAAGGCCTTTGATACGGTGAACCATCATTTACTTTTTGAAAGATTGGATGAGATAGGTATCAGGGGAGTGGCATTGAATTTGATTAAAAATTATTTAAGTGGTCGTATTCAGAGAGTCAAGATGGGGGATGTTTTGAGTGAGCCCTTACAAATTGATATCGGGATCCCACAGGGAACTGTACTGGGCCCGATTCTTTTTTTGGTATTTATTGGCTGGGTACTGCGTGTTTCGGATCTCGACATGATTGCCTATGCCGATGACTCTGTTTTAATATTCAAGGGAGATAGTTGGGATGAGGTTCGGCGATGTGCGGTGAATGGTTTGAGGAAAATTCACAGATTGTTGTCACACTGCTTGTTGAGTTTGAATTTATGTAAAACCAAATTCATGACATTTTCACTTAGGGAACCAGATCAGCCGCAGTATCGGTTAATACACCTTCATAATGATCAATGTAGTCAGCTGGGTTGTGAATGTCCTGTGATTGAGAAAACTGTTTCAATAAAGTATCTCGGTGTTATTATTGATCAGCATTTGAGATGGAGTGAACACGCTTTCTATCTGGTCAAACGGCTCAAGAAGCTCTTTTATATTTTCTACAATATCAGGTATGTTCTCTCCGCTAAAGAATGTTTAAAAATATATGAGGCAATTGTTCTTTCGATCTTGAGGTATGGAGTTGTTGTTTGGGGTAGTATGTGTACAAATAATATGGGTTGCCTTGATGTTGTCCATAAGACCATACTGAAGATAATATTAAAATTGGGTAGAAGATTTAGAACGGAGAAACTTTACGTGGAATCTGGACAATTAAGTATCAAATTGCTATACATATATGAAGTTATTTTATATCAAATAAAATCAGAAAAGAAATTCATTAATCACATATTTCAGACACGACAGATTTTACGTGGAGATCTTTTCGTTCCGAAGTTCAATAAGAAACATTCGCAGAAAAGCCTCTGTTATCATGGACCCAAATTCTATAACATTCTTCCCTATGAGCTGAAGGCATCAGCTAATGTAAAGAGTAAGTCATTCAGAAATACGCTCCGTTCATATATTATAGTGAATTCTAGTAGATTCGAGGCAGTTCTTTCATCATAACTTGGTTTAAATTATTTTGGTTTTTTTTTTTCATAGTGTTATCTTTTTTTGTTTTGTTCTTGATTATGTATGCAGGCTTAAATTTTTTTTTCTACATATCAGTTGTTTATTTGAATATAAGTGGTAAGCAGGGAATGTTCATCACTTGTTTTTGCGAGAGTATTGGCAGTATACAAGCCTAGCTTAGACTGCATACTCTACAAATTGGCAATCCAGTTTTAACTTTTAATCTATTGTATATATTGATGAATAAAATTGAATTGAATTGAAAATTGAATTAACGCGACCTGTAAAAGTTACAGGGAAATATGCCGTTCCGACTCAAAGCTGAGGATTATCCTTAATTCCAGAATCAAGGAACTCCGTAGAGAAAAGCGCGCTAGAATTCTCAATCCGGGCTTCGGATTTATTGTAAACCGTGATGACGTTTTCCTTCCACGATTCACTTATAGGAATGGAAGCAGACATAAGAAGATAGTTATCGAGCATATGAAAAGCTCCGCTGAGTCCTGGATTACCATAAGCGATTCTAAAAATTGATGTATTTCTCCATCAGCGTGTACATATAATCTAATACAAAATGAAGAAAACACACTGGTTATATAAATTATATTTATTCAGCTATCGATTTCGGTTAAAACTTAAACTATCATCAGGCTGTCCTGAAATGACACTCATGTATAAAAGGAAAGATATATATATCCAAAACAAAATCTTACTGTCATTAAACACAGCAAGAAGCTACAAAACACAAAAAGTATAACAAACATACAAGGATTCCTATTCAATAAATCTAAGTTTTTCGTAGTCAAAGATGTGAAATGTATGGAATCAGGTTATATATTCTTTATCTGGTTGACAGACGTATAAATAGCATAGGAATGTGTCAAGTCTGAAACGTATAGAAACATACACAAACATAAAGATAATATTCTTCTTTTTCTGTTGTCGTTTTTAAATGAATGTTTTGGAAATATTGTACAACAGAAACTCCTTTACATCATTTATAAGGTTAGTGTCATCCTTTCTTTTTTGAATCTCCAAATGCTCCAAAAGGGTTAATCGATAAGAGTTCCTTTCATGGTGAAGAATACTGAGATTTTGAATTGAAGTTTTATGGTTATTATTTTTAAGGTGGTTTCCTAATGCTGATGGAGGTTTATTCTTCATGTAATCGGAGAATCTTATATTAGCAGCACGTGTAGTCATACCAATATAATAAGCCTGACAATCCTCACATTTAATCCTATAGACTCCACTTTTTTGTTCTGTTTTTATTTTTGGTTTGTTGTTAATAAGGATATTTTCCAGATTATTACCTCCTTTATTAGTAACGTAGTGATTATATTTCTGTAGGATTGAGTTGATATTGTAATTAAATCTTTGACAAACGGGGATGGAGATATAATTGAGAGTTATGTTGTGATGAGGGAAGATCTTTTTATCAACCAATTCTTTTTTCTTTTTTTGTTTTATTATTTTATCAATATAATATTTTGTATATTTATTATTTAGGCCAATTTCGTAAATAGTTTCAAGTTCTTCCTTATAATTTTCAACTGATAAAGGTATAGCATTAAGTCTATGTATCAGGAAGTTAAATGCTGCTTTTTTTATATGTGGAGGATGATGAGAGTCATAAGGAATAATAACGTCAGTGCTTGTAGGTTTTTTGTAAATATCAAACTCAAAGTTGTAAGTTTCATCTAGTTTGAGTTGAATTTTTAAGTCCAAGAAATTAATGGTGTTGTCAATGGCTTTTTCTAAAGTGAATTTTACATTAAACTGACTATTCAAAATTTCTAAGAATGAATCTAGGTCTTTTTCGTTGCCGGACCAAATACAAAAAACATCATCCACATACCTTCTCCAGGATACGATAAATTCACTCAGGGGTATGATCATAATTTGTTTTTCTATGAAGTCCATGTAGATATCTGCGAGAACGCCGCTAAGTGAAGAACCCATTGGTAGTCCGTTAGCCATGATGTAGAGTTTGTCCCAAAATGCGAAAAAGTTTTGTTTAGTTATTAATTTTATTAGGGATATTATATTTTCGACATCTTCTTCTTCTAGCTGGAAGAAGTTTTCTTGAGATAGAAGATGGTGTAAATGGTCATTAAGTATAGATAATGTTTGCTCCACTGGGATATTAGTGTATAGGTTCACTACATCGAAAGATAATAAGAAGTATGTAGTGTCCTTGTTCAGGTTGATGGATTTTAGATCTTTTATGAGTTCTAGTGAATTTCTGATGGAGTATTTTGATCTGCTTTTCAATTTATCAACAAGAATATTATTTAAAAATTTGGATATTTTATTTGCCGGTGAGTCAACAGCTGAAGTTATCGGACGTATACTCTTATGTGGTTTATAAAGTTTTCTTCGATTCTAGAAATTCGGATATCAACGGGAGGAAAAGACGAATCGTATTCCAATGAGGATATGAGAATATACGATAACGTGGAACTTAGGGGTTGTCCATTAATCACGTGATCTTTTTTTAGCATTCTTTAACCCCCCCTCCCCCATTGGTGATACGTAGTGAGGTTTAAGACCACCCCCTCCCCCTTCCCAACATCACGTGTATTTTTAGTACCTACAACGAATCTTAAAATTTTCTGAATATTATCTTAATTTAAATACAGGTATAAACTATAATCTTATTTTATTCTGAAATTAGGGACCATAATAAAAATGTCTACACCAGGTTGCAAGTTTTTTTCGATTGTCATAACAATAATAATAAACGAAGAGTGTAATCATAGGAAAAACATTTATTGCACTAGTACATGAATATATTTAATGTATATTGTCCTTGGACCACGGATTAGCAGGACATTCTTCAACACTAACAACTGGATAAGCTCTTGCAGGTCAGTTGTTGGCACTGTGCTCTGTTGAAAATCAACATCGGTTTCATCAATCCACTCGGTGTCATCATTTTCGCGCACAACGCAGAGAATTTCTTTCGATCTGCCGATTGATCGTCGCGTGAGGATGCGTGAAGGACGAACATTGTGCATCTCTACACTATTACTGCTCGGATTAGGTTGTTTGTGACATGAATTTACATGTTCCTTAACTTTCTTCTTTGTACAGAAGTACAATCCACACCACTGGCACGTCCTTTCCAAAAGTTGCCGACGACCCTTTTGCAGACTAGGGCAATACAGGTCATACGGCAATTTGTTAAAGCTCTCATGCGTTGGGGTGATTCCAAGAGACCGACGCAGAAGAAATGTAGCAAACGTCTTGCCATCATGCTTTTGAGGCTTCGGAATACATAGACCACTAGACGACTGCAAAATTGGGTAAGGAGGTATAACGAAGCGTTCAGGAAGAATAGATCGAAGAGAACTCCGCAAATCTCCACAGCAAGCGCGGTCATCACACTTCACCACCTGGTAATGATATTAAGATATCTTAATCATATTAGATAAGAAAAGTAAATGATAAAATAATAATAAATGATATTTTACTAATGTACCTGAAGCAAATACTGGCTCTCTCGCACATGCTCGCTATAATAATAACAACAATAATAATAATTTATTCATCCTGTAAGACATTTTACATGTATAGGACAAGTCATAAAATCAGTGAACAATCACAATTTAACTGAAAAATATTCGCTAACTGAGTAATAACATTTTTCTAACATTATAACCTTAACTACCTTCCTAAATTCCTTAAAACTAAGACATTGTACACTTCTCGGAAGATGATTAAAAAACTTCATACATTGATATAAGGGGGACTTTTCAAACTTAGTAGTCCTGTGTTTAGGGATGGACATAATTCTATCATTTCTAGTGTAATAGCTATGAAATACTGAGAGCTTCGTTATATTGTTTTCATTCTCTTTAGCATACAAAAGGCATCTGAAGATAAAAATTGATGCAACAGTCAAAATATGATAGTACTTGAAAAAGGGTCTGCATGAGGTTCTAGGTGTAAGGTTGAACATCATTCGCAGAATCCGTTTTTGTGCTATGAATACTCTATCAACATCGGATGAGTTTCCCCATAACATAATATTATAAGAAATGTGACTATATACAAGACTATAGTAAACATTTATGAGTGAATGTAAGGGAATAGTATTTCTAACTCTACTTATAGCATAGAAGGAGCTATTAAGTTTTTTGCATACAGAATGGACATGCGAGCCCCACTTCAAGTTCTGGTCAAGATATATTCCCAGAAATCTTGCACTTTCTTTAGCTTCTATAACTAAGTCCAAATACCGCAAGGTTAGCCCACCCAAACCATAACTCCTATTTTTGAAGTAAATACATTCGGTCTTGCTGATATTAATCATTATACTATTTTGACGACACCAGTCTACAAAATACTCCAGCAAGAGTTGACATAAATTATGCAATTCTTCGTATAATTTGGCGCTTATCACCACTGAGGTATCATCAGCAAACAAAACCAATCTCAACATGTTCATGAGAAGATTAAAGTCAGTGTAACCGGATGACAAAAAAAGCATGTTCTTAAAATTTACAGGTAAGTCATTTACAAACAAAAGGAAACAAAGTGGCCCCAATACAGAACCCTGAGGTACGCCCAAATTAATATTCTCTTCTTGCGAGTAAGTGCTATCAACCCTTACAAGTATAGTTCTACTCTCTAGATAACTTCGAATCCATGTCAGAAATATACCCCTGAATACCATGTTGTAACATTTATCAACAAGGAACTCATAGGAAAGACTATCAAAAGCCCGTGACAAATCAAAAAACAACCCCGCGACGAACAAATCTTTATCAAGGCAATCATGCACAAACTCAACGAAAAATAAAGCTGCCGTGTGAGTCGAGCGACCTGACCGGAAGCCATGTTGTGCAGTGTCTAATATATTATACTTATCTATATAGTTCATCATTCGATTATAAACGATTCTTTCAAAAACTTTGGAGAAGACACTGAGAATAGAGATAGGTCTGTAATTAGCAACATCATGTACATCATTTTTCTTATATATAGGCAAGACTATGGCTTTTTTCAAAAGATTGGGGAATACACCTGAGCTTATTGACAAATTAATTATATGGGCAAAATGAGGTGCGATTGCAGGTCCAATATTTTTCAGTATACGTGCTGAAATATGATCAATGCCCGAACACTTGTTGTTTTTCAAATTATTTATTACATTGATCACCTCATTGTCCAGAACTGGTTGAAAAAAGAAGTTGAAATTCAAAATTGAAGAGGTCGTGCACGTATTGGACAAGTTAGAATTATAATAATCGTGCAGAGCTTTTTCAGTTACTGAGGAAAAATATTTAGCAAATATAACCGCTAGATTTTCAGGGTCAACATATGATTTTCCATCAATAATCAACTCAATGGGCTTGTATTTTTTTACTGTTCGGTTTGTTTGGGAATTCACGATACTCCACACTGTTTTATTTTTGTTGTCAGAGGTTTCAATCAGATTACTGAAATATCTAGATTTTGTTTCCTTGATTAACGAGTTATATGAGGATTTGACTCTCCTATAATTGTCATAGGTAGATTGGCATTTCATGTTAGTATACAGCCAATAACAATTATCAAGATTTCGCTTTGCTAGGTGAATAGCGGGAGAGATCCAACGCTTGTCATATTTAGTATGATTATTAGATTGAATTAATGG
This sequence comes from Harmonia axyridis, assembly GCF_914767665.1. Lineage (NCBI taxonomy): Eukaryota > Metazoa > Arthropoda > Insecta > Coleoptera > Coccinellidae > Harmonia > Harmonia axyridis. The sequence continues at coordinate 24,230,669 of NC_059505.1, read as the reverse complement.
AAACATTTTTTGGAAACTATCTTCAATAAGATACATGAATGCTCCAAAGCATTCATCAACGTCATGAGAACTAAAAAGAAAGGAAAAATCACAATTATTTATAAAATTACTATAATAGTCAAGATTTTGAGGGCTCAAATCCCTGACCAATTTATGTGAAAGAGTTTGTTTCGGAATAAAACTCACTGGAAACTTGAGTGAAAGAACTCTATGGTCACTAATATGAGCCTCATAAACCTCAACACTAGATGTGGGAAAATTTATATTGGTCAAGATGTAGTCAATCTTCGACATGAATGTGTGGCCATTAACATTCCTAAAAACTCTTGTAGGATTAACTGATGAAAAATGTAAATTGTAGCACTCAAGTAAGTCTAAAAATAATGTCCGATTAGGACAACCATCTTTCAAGATATCTACATTCAGATCTCCGCAAACTAACATTATTTCACCTAATTTAGAAACATGATTCAATGTGAATGAAAAATGTTTGACAAAAGATGCAAAGTTACCTGAACAAGGTCGATATATACTAAGAACAACATATTTACAATATTTAGCTTCTACTATGGTTCCACAAACTTCAAACACCATTTCCTCGGAATATCTCGACAGGGATAATTTCTTTGTGGGCATGTCCTCTTTAACATAGATCAACGATCCTCCATGCAATCTGTTGGAACGGCAATATGAACCAGCTTGGACATATCCAGGAATAGTCATTGCTTCAACATTTTCAGGACTACACCAGTGTTCCGCAATACTGACAATGTCTGGCTTTTTTTCTTTGAAGAGGACCTCGAGTATATTCAACTTATCAGACAGACATTGAACGTTTATTTGAAATATAGTCAATTCTTCTGTGTTGGGTTTGGGGATAGCACGTTTCCCCTCATCAACTGGTCCGGAGGACGATTTGATTTCCTTGGTTGAAAAAAACGATTTATACTCGCCTTGTTTGGCCAATTCATACCATTGAGTGCTTTTTCATAATCTGAACTGGGAATGAGAACTTTGAATGATGAATAGCTTTCCGGAAATTTAGATTTGAGTTTCTCACATTTTACGTCCGAAAATTTATCTTTGCGAAAGTGTTGAAGATCTTCAGCTTTGGTTTCCGGTTTCAAATTTGAAACATGGAAAGCTCTATATTTATCCACACCCTCAACAAGGGAATCTCCGGAACCGCTACCCACAACAAGTGAACGCTTTTGTTTTCTATGGGAAACAATGTTCCATTCATCTCCCTTACCATGTGATATATTTGAGTTAGGAGGTGTGATATTGATTTTAACAACATCAGAATAAGTATTTCCTTCAACAACTTTTTCTAATTTTTTATTGGATGAATCAGTTTGTAAACTTGAATTCGTAGTTTTCGAGTTTTTAATTTTAGAGGTGGACAAATCAGTGTTTAATTCACCGATAACCATTTCATCTCCCGTACTCACCGGTGGAATATGTGGTGTTGATTCCTTATCTCCATTTTTTACAGATGGGGTCATTATAATTTCTTTCTTCAGTTTTTCAATTTCCTCATTCTTACTTATGACTATTGATTCCAGTGAAGAGATTTTATATTTCAATAAGGAATTATTCTCAATCAATAATGAGTTCTTTGCTTCTTTGCATAATAATTTTGAGTAGAAGTTCTTGGTGAGATGACTCATTAGTAATACTCCTTCCAACAGTATCCGAAATTGGGGATACTTCACAAGTATTAGGTTCGCTTTGGCCTGATGCGATGACTTCATCACAACATTTTTTAATTCGGTTGGCACAACCAGGATGATAAACCTTGTTACAAATTTTGCACTTGACAACATTTTTAATAATAGTTCGCTTACAGATACCGCATTCAGGAATCGATATCTGCAGAGACTCGCTACTTCCAACTTTCCTACTCGACGACATATTCGTGAATATGAATATACCACTGCAGAGAAGGCAAGTCTGGAACAAAGCTTTCAGCAGTGTCATCGGGCTCGAGATACTCTGCTACGACGTCATGGCCGTCGATAACCAATATTATTCCATACTTCTGTGAGAACTTCTCCAGCCTTCTGAAAGTTCATTTTTTCGAGATTATGATCTTTTGTTCTCCCTTGTTCATCCAAATGAGTTCCATAAGAATCATGCGGAGGTATGAGTCCAGATAATTCCCGGCTTAACCCATTACAGCCCCGTGGCAACTTAAGTTGCCACGGCGCATTCGACTACATTCTATGCGCACGCGCATAGATATTGAAGTTCCATTGGTAAATTCCGGTCATGTGATATGTCCTGTCTCGAATAGCACAAACGTCAGTCAGATATTGTCAAACAGTGAGTTAGTGTATAACGATTTATTCAGAGCTCTTGAACTTTTTCATTCACCATAATGGCCGTCGATGAGAGATTGTAAGTATTCTATTTCAATAATGCATGCACATTTGTATTTTTGTACCAGTTTTATTCAATATGAATTCAGCAGTATATTTCTTCTTCACAGTAATATTTTCATGCAATATTTTGCTTTTGCCATACGGGCAAAGTTTGATGGCAACTAAAGTGGCCAACGGGAACACGTGACAACGGTTTCTGCAATATTTACATTTCTTACTGAATGATTTCGACAGGTATACTCGTGGAAGATCAGGCACTGGATTACTTCTTCATGAATTAATTGACCTTATCGAGAACGATGAGGACATATCAGCCACCAATATAGCCATATGTCCACCTGATGAACTTCCTGGTGCAGATACAGATAAGGACTCTGATTTATCGGATGAAGAGGTAGTTGGAGATTTTGACCACCTTCCTGCCCGTATATTACGCTCTCAGGTGGAAATGCAGAATCCAGAAATCGATGATGATCACGGCAATCCAGTCGTCCAAGATGAGAACCATTCAGAAGAACCTAGACCGACGACTTCTTCGCAGACAAGAGTAAGAAGCACCAAACGTAAGCGTCCCACAGAACGTACTTGGAAGCCGAAAATGAATGGGTTATCTTCAAGTATTCCTGAACTTGAATGCGAATACCGACCGGTAGCAGAAGATCTTCTGAAAGAAACGGTAAAAAGCCCTATTGAGGCTTTTAGGGCTTACTTCTCGGAAGATTTATTGAGTCATATCGTAACCGAAACTAATCGTTATGCTATGCAGAAACTCGTTCACAACCTGAATGTCACTGCTGAAGAAATGATTACATTTGTCGGAATTATGTTGATGTCAGGTTACCACCCTCTTCCATATAGAAGACTCTACTGGAAACAAGATCCAGATGTTCATTCGCACTTAGTTTCCGATGCCATCCGTCGAAACCGATTCGATGAACTGATAAGTTTTATTCACCTTGCCAACAATGAAAACAATGATGGAAGTGATAAAATGTACAAGGTCCGACCTATTTTTGATCACCTCAACAACTCTTTCAAACAAATCAGTCCTGGGCCCACTATTAGTATCGACGAGAGTATGATTCCTTATTACGGAAGGCATGGGTGCAAACAGTTTATTCGCGGAAAACCTATCAGATTTGGGTTCAAGTTATGGGTTGCCGCGGATCCATCTGGATACATCCATCATGTTGAACCCTATTGTGGAAGTTCAACTCGTCTTCCAGAAACTGGACTCGGTCAAGGAGGTGACGTAGTAATTGGACTTGTAGACCACATGAAATTGTCAAAGGGTATTCGACTCTACTTTGACAATCTTTTTACATCGGTTGGGTTGTTGGAAGAGCTTAGTTCTAGAGGACTTGGTGGAACTGGTACTCTGCGTGAGAATCGCTGTAGTGTTTCAATGAAACTTCCAGATAAAAAAACGTGGAAAAATAAACCCAGAGGTGAAACATCCACCAGTTCTTCAGGAGATATTTTAGCAGTCCGTTGGAATGACAACAATGTTGTTACTGTACTTACTAATTGTGATAATGTACATCCTATGTCAAAGTCAAACCGATACTCCAGAATTGAAAAGAAGGTCATTTCTGTCAAAGTACCAGGTCCTATTGCTCGTTACAATAGTAACATGGGTGGAGTAGATCTTTCTGATCAATTTTTGGCTTCCTACCGAAACAGAATCAGGTCGAAAAAATGGTGGTGGCCTTATTTCTCTTGGACTGTGGATGTATGCAGCACACAAGGTTGGTTACTGTATCGTCGCCTTGGGCATGATATTCCTCTATTGGATTTCAGACGTCAGTGTGCTATTTTCATTCTGAAGTCTTACGGCAGTCCTCCAATGGTAGCAGGAGTTCGATCATCTCTAGAGTTCACACCAGCTCTCGAAGAAATAAGAAAAGATCGAACAGATCATTTCATCGAAAAAGGTGAATCCAAGTATCGCCGTTGTAAAGTATGTGGCAGGCGTACAATTTTTGTATGCAAGAAGTGTGAAGTTCCTGTTCATCCTGATGAGTGTTTCAAAATTTTTCATGATGTAAAATAATAATATTTTATGTAATTTCATAGGAAATATTATACGGTTGAATCACAATAGATGTATACGATTGATATGCTAGTTTTATTGTACTTTGGAAAATTTCTTCATGAATTATCCCAGTGGCAACTTAAGTTGCCGCTTCATAGTAACTCTCCTGCATGTTCGATCATTATTTTTATAACACAATATCACTTTTTGAGTCTAAATAACTCATCAGACAAAGTTTCAGTTGAAAATCTTCACGGGGGAATTATGGGCTTTAATGGGTTAAAGGCGCCATTCTTCTCTCAACACGGTTGAATGCGCTTCTGCCGGGTGCATTCGTAAAAATGAATATTGCATCTAAATCATGGATGACAAAGTGGTGTCTGGCATGGGAAATAACCTTTGGATATATCGGGTTTTCATCGGGTCCTCCATCAGATGAAATCAAAACAGCTGGTTTCAGGCGTCCTTCTTCATCCCGCATAATTTCCTTGAAATTGTTGAGTGTAGCAAGCTTATTGAAGTTCACAGCATGAGTAGAAGCTGTCGAAGAGGAATGTTTGTCACTTCTAATCGCCACGTATGTTGGCCCTGAATAAGTAATTGCTTCAGCACGGCCCATATCATTTCCTTTTATGATGCACCCAGCATATACACAAGGGATCAATTTGTGCCTTGTAGCAATCAACCAATCATGATCGGAAATGAGACACGATATTCGACATGCATCAGGAGAGGAGCTTGTTTATTTGCCGCTGTCAAACCTATAGGTACCCGGGCTTTATCATCTTGGGACAAAAAAAACACCACTTGTTTTGACCCGAGAATAGATGCCAGCGTTTCCAAGGATCTTATTGTGGCGACACAAAAATGTTGATCGACATGAGCCTTATGGTGATCTGCCTCAGGGCGACTCAATTTGACAGGCACAGTGACTACATGCCTTTTACCCTCCAAGGTGGTATAATTTCTAGGGAGCAATCGAAGATACGTGCCACTCTTCGAAATTTGAAATCCGTGCTCCTTTAGCTTTTCATGGAGGTCAGTAAGTGTTCGGCAACTGCGAACAATTTCTGAGTGACGCCGTTCCTCCGCAGAAGCACCAAACATAGCCAAATCGACGATAGTTTTTAGCAATTGCGGTTGTTGCTCTTCTAGGCGTGGGCACCTGGGACAGAACGCGCCTTAAGAAGATCAGCTACAATCGGACTCTGATTGCAAGCAAGTTTAATCTTTGATTTTATTGATAATCTATGTGACTGGGAGTGACGCATATGTTGCTCCTTCTTCCGTAGTTCTTTTGTGCATTTATCAATTTCTCGGCGCAGTTTCGTCACATCACGTGTCTCATTTTCAGTGCCGCCCAGAAAATCCCTACGACGAACAGCTAAGTCAAATTCCATTTGAAGAAGATAAATCTGATTCTTCAACTTATCCTGTGCATGAGTAGCACGTACAGGCTGCAGTATAGAGCTGCTTGCCACTTGGTGTATCGGGTGAATTCTCGTCGCTACAATCCAAATCTTCACCTTTACGTTTCCGAGCACCTGGAATGACCGACATTTAAACAACAAGAAACCATTGAAATTATGATTATAAACTAAATTACTAATTCTTATTTAGAATTATAATAATACTAGCTTTTCGCCCGCGACTTCGTTCGCGTGGACTCTAGGTTATATCACGCTTGGAAAAATTTCGTGCATTAAAAAAAATTGGAAAAAAAAATTTGACGTCGAAAGCGTACCAGACAGAAAGACTTTCGCATTTATAAGATTAGTAGGAATAAATAATTGACTGCTTAAATAATTATTGATATTGCGATTTGGGATGTTTATTACCTGTTGAGGTGCTTTTAGTAGTGACATTGCCTTAGTCAGTAATTTCGGTACCGATCCGTGAGACGCATATCGCAGGCGTAGGAAGTTTTACAGGTTGATTTGGCTCATTGGATGTCATTGGCAAAACAGACATTTTTTCGCTGGCATTCTGAAAATTAATAATTTAATTATTATCGTGTAAGTAAATATAATATCGTGCAAACAAATTAACCATCTCCAGTAATTTTATTTTTTTCTTTTATTGGAATAAGAGTTAGAAACGGCACACAAACCATGCACAATCCTCGTATTTTCACTAGAATAATGTGTATGTAATTATATGTAGGTATGCAATATCATACTGCCACCTTTCATTAGTAGGCAAATTTTTCAGTTCAATAGTATGATCCATAAATAGTTGTAAGTTTTCCACAAAGCGACAAGATATTAATATATAAACAAGCGCAAAATGTGTAACAATAGTAATATAACCTTCACCTTATAACCACCACGACTTACGATTTATTTTGTTTTTTACGTTAGATAAACCCATGCCTCATAGACAAGGTTCAGCTCAATACACCTACTTTTTTAGAGTTCAGCGATCGGTGATATGTAGGCATATGGGTCACGTGATGTTTATTCAGCATTTTTTATGGAATGGATATAACATTCCTGTGCGCCAATGTTCTAAAACTATTAAAAACCTAGAGATTATTTAAATAACTTCTTTATAATCTAAAAATAAAAAAATATCTTTTGGATTTAAGTAATACTTAGGGTACGCTATACATATTTTATCTATATTTTTTCCTTAAACTACCTATCAAAAATGTTGGAAGATTTAACAATAACATTGATATTAGAAATAAACTATAGATGAAGTCGTATTTATTAGGACAATGCCCTTAAACAGACAAATACTAGTTATAACTTACCCTTTTTAGAATTAGAACAATAATAGAGAATATTGGAAGACTTCTTTGCTTGGTGCTTTCGGCGGTAATCTGCTAGAAGATCATTCGCCCACTTCACAAATTCTTCTTCTGTAGAATATTTTTGTTTTGCATTAGACCACAACTCATTAAATTCTTTCTGAGCAATACTAGGTTTTTTTCCTTTCTTATACTCGGCGAAAAGGTCTTTATACAGATCACCTACTTTAAACATTGTTTTAATGAAAAACGTATAAGGTAACGGTTTACGCATGTATTCGGCGCCAAAACAATCGAATAACTGGCGACTGCATGCCGAGCGGCGCGTGCGCGTGAGGCCTCCGTTCTTTGCCTGGCAACGGCGAGTCAAGGTCACTACACGCCGCGCCGTGCCGCTTAATACTTGTTTAAAAATCGCGCGTTTGACGAAAAAATAAATACACGAGATATCTTACTACACCCCCCTCCCAGTTGTGTTATTTTCGTGATTTTTATCGAACCATGAGGAGAAAGTTCCATGGAGGGGATGCTTCTCTTCGATTGGTCCTGCGAAGTGCTTGGCCGTATATAAACCCAGCCATTCACAATTATTGTCATAATCTCTTCGAGTAACTGCCGAATTGATCATAAAATGGAAATCATTGTTGTGCCTAGATATTTCGTTGGTGGTATGAATCCTTTCAAAATTCTTCCACCAGAAATGATGTCTACTATATTCAGATATTTAGATCCTGATTCTATACTCAGCGTTAACGCGACCTGTGAAAGGTTCAGGGATATATGCCGTACCGACTCAAAGCTGAGGAATATCCTTAATTCCAGAATCAAGGAACTCCGTAAAGCAAAGCGCGCTAGAATTCTCAATCCGGGCTTCGGTGTTATTGTAAACCGTGATGACCTTGTCCTTCCACGATTCACTTATAGGAATGGAAGCAGACATAAGAAGATAGTTATCGAGCATATGAAAAGCTCCGCTGAGTCCTGGATAACCATTAGCGATTCTAGAAATTCGGATATCAACGGGAGGAAAAAGACGAATCGTATTCGTATGAGGATATGAAAATATACGATAACGTGGAACTTATATATTATTTTTTCAGAGCGCGAATGTTTGACGATAGTTTCGACGGAATTTATTATAAACAGACATATTTCTTTCTGTTTCATTGAAATACTTATTTTCGATCTGACTTGACAGGTGGTCTCAGCAAAGAAATTAAATTTCATTAACGCATACTATCACTTCGGTCACTGTGGGGTTCTATAGTAATGATAAGAATATTTTTATTTCCTTCTGGGTCTGTGTCACAATGAATTGTGTTCAAATTGATTGCAATTTATAGACAAACATATTCTATATCATGAAAACATCGTATAAATAACCTCATTAGTTACTCCTTTGTATGTCCTCTCAAGTGTTGATAAGAGTGAGACTTCAACAATACCATAATTTTCTTGAAACTTTCTTCTTTATATTGTCATAATCTCTTCGAGTAACTGCCGAATTGATCATAAAATGGAAATCATTGTTGTGCCTTGATATTCCGTTGGTGGTATGAATCCTTTCAAAATTCTTCCACCAGAAATGGTGTCTACTTTATGCAGATATTTGGATTCTGATTCTATACTCAGCGTTAACGCGACCTGTAAAAGGTTCAGGGATATATGCCGGAACGAACCAAAGCTGAGGATTATCCTTAATTCCAGAATCAAGGAACTCCGTAGAGAAAAGCGCGCTTGAATTCTCAATCTGGGCTTCGGTGTTATCGTAAACCGTGATGACGTTGTCCTTCCACGATCCACTTATAGGAATGGAAGCAGACATAAGACGATAGTTATCCAGCATATGAAAAGCTCCGCTGAGTCCTGGAATATCATTAGCGATTCTAGAAATTCGGATATCAACGGAAGGAAAAAGACAAATGGTATTCCTATGAGGATATGAGAATATACGGTAATGTGGAGTGGACCTTATATAATATTTATCCAGAACGCGAATGTTTGACGATAGTTTCGACGGAATTTATTAAAAATAGACATATTTATTTCTCTTTCATTAAAATACTTATTTTCGATCTGACTTGACAGGTAGTCTCAGCAAAGGGGTTAAATTTATCAACGCATACTATCACTTCGGTCATTGTGGGGTTCTGTAGTAATGATAAGAATTTTTGTATTTCCTTCTGGATCTCTGTCACAATGAATTGTGTTCAAATTGATTGCAATTTATAGACAAACATATTCTATATCATGAAAACATCGTTTAAATAACCTCATTAGTTACTCCTATGTATGTCCTCTCATTGTGAATTGTACAAGTGTTGATAATTGTGAGACTTCAACAATACCATAATTATCTTGAAAATTTCTTGTGTATATTCAGATTTTTATAGAATAAGATATCTATACCTCCATCATATCCAAAGTTATTCGATGGATCTTTATTGATCAAATTCATCAGTTAATTATCTCATTCCCTATTTTCCGAGTTCTGCTCTTGCGCACGTATCAGGAGAAAGTTCGATGGAGGGGATGCATCTTTACGATTGGTCCTGCGAAGTGCTTGGTCGTATATAAACCCAGCCATTCACAATTTTTTTCATAATCTCTTCGAATAACTGCCGAATTGATCATAAAATGGAAATCATTGTTGTGCCTAGAAATTCCGTTGGTGGTATGAATCCTTTCAAAATTCTTCCACCAGAAATGGTGTCTACTATATTCAGATATTTGAATCCTGATTCTATACTCAGCGTTAACGCGACCTGTAAAAGGTTCAGGGATATATGCCGGAACGACTCAAAGCTGAGGATTATCCTTAATTCCAGAATCAAGGAACTCCGTAAAGCAAAGCGCGCTTGAATTCTCAATCTGGGCTTCGGTGTTATTGTAAACTGTGAAGACGTTGTCCTTCCACGATTTACTTATAGGAATGGAAGCAGACATAAGAAAATAGTTGTCGAGCATATGAAAAGCTCCGCTGAGTCCTGGAATAATAATAATAATACCAGTAGCAATACATCTCCTGGAGGATTTCTTTCCACTAACATCTACTATCTGATATCTATTTAGCAGATATGATCGAAAAAGTTCGAATGCTTGGCCTCTGATTCCGATATACTCCAGTTTGGATAAAAGTTTTTCATGGTTGACGCAGTCGAAAGCCTTCGTCAAGTCCATACAAGTTAGTATTGCCTCCTCTGAATCGTCCAACGATTGCAAGACGAATTCAATTATCTGCACCAGAGCAGAGGTAGTAGACCCACTCCTCCTGAATCCATGCTGATGATCACTCAGCAACGAATGACTTTCCAGGAATGAGACCAATCTAGATTTTTTGAGAGACTCAAATATCTTTGACATTGCTGGTAATAGTGATATTGGTCTATAATTGTGGCACAGTTCTTGGTCTCCTTTTTTATAAATTGGTATAACTCTTGCCAACTTCATCTCATCTGGAAAATAACCCTTTTGGAAGCAGGAATTTATGAGTTCAGATAGAGGATCTGCTAGGTAGTCAATCACTTCCTTCAGTAAACTTACTGAGAAACCATATATGTCCCTTGATGTTTTCTTCTTCATTTCAGACACGGCTCTTTTGACCTCTTCGGGTGTAGTCGGAGTTAGAAAAAATGATTTGGGATTTCTGATTATTTTCTTCTTCAAAAAGTCATCGCTCGTTTCTGGGGCACTGTCTTGTCTACCCACTTTTTCTGCTATTGTTGAAAAATATACACTGAAATCTTCCTCTGACAGTAATTTTGCGTTGTTTGTTTTTGTTTTTCCTTTTATTTTAGAATTAATGAATTTCCAGATTGCACGATTTTTATTGCTCGACTCATTCAAAATCTGTGTATTTTCCGTTTTTATTGTACTTTCAATAAGTTGTGTCAGTTGATGTTTCAATTTCGTGTATAATTTTTCCGTGTTTTCATTCCTTTCAACTGAAAAAATTGTGTGTGCTGCATCTACTTTTTTCTTTAGTTCTATTATCTCCGGTCTTTCCCAATATTTCTTTGGGGGCACACTTCTTATTTTTATTCTTTTTTCAGGGAAGCACTGATTGAATGTATCAGTAACTGCCTTATGGAAACCATTACACGATAACGGAGCCGACATATTTTTGATGAATTCCCAGTCAACATTCTTCAATCGCTCTCGAAAATGGTAAGTGTTATTTTCATTGATAATTCGAATGAACTCATATTTTTCTTTTTCAGGGATTTCCGTCGTCTGTAATTCCAATCTTTGTGCCAGATGATCTGAAAGATGGTGATTCACCGTGATTGCTTGATATGTGGAAGACTTCATATTTGTGAAAAAATTATCGATACAGCTGCTCTTTCTCAGTGTTACACGTGATGCCTCCTTGAATATAATATGTAATCGGAATGATGTGAGCAATTCCTGCAGTTTTAATTTCGCATTATTCATTTCATCGAAATGAATATTGAAATCTCCTGCGATTATAACATTTTTATGTGGATTATTGAAGACAATGTTCAATGCTGTTTCTAGACGCAGCATAAACAAATGATAATCTCCCTGAGGAGGCCTATAGACACATAGATAATTTGTTTTTGTGGTTTTTTCTAGAACGCCACAAATTTCTATATTTTTTTCGATAGACAGTTCATTAATTTCTGTAATCGCTGTGCCAAGTAAGTCTTTTCTTGTTAGTATCAGACTTCCACCATGTATGAAGTCCTCGCGGCAAAAAGCACTCGCCACATTATAGTTTGGAATGTTCACAGCTTTGAGCTCATCAATGGTCATCCAGTGCTCGGTCACACAGGCTACTTTATAGTTTTCAGTATTTAATACGAAATCCATTGCGTCAAGTTTATTTCTGAGGCATTGTATGTTTATGTTCAATATTGCATTGCAGTTTTGATCTCTCTGGTTCTCTACCCTCCCAGCTAGGTTCCTATTGTTTTTGAGTACTCTGTTCTCGGAGAAAAAACTTGAAAGGTTTTACAACCACACCCACAGGCCAGTTTCCTGGTTTATAAGGATCTTCAATAAGGGATAGGTCATCTCCAACCTTGAATGATGAGCTTTTTGATCCGTCTCGTTTCGGTAGTTTCTCAATTATGAAATTTCTTCCAGTAAAACATTCTTGCAGATGTTTAAGAATTTGTGACTCCGCCACATTTTCACTCACACGTCCTACATAGACCCAGGCACGCCGAGGAGCCCCCGAGAAGGAGGAAAGTTTGTCACTCGTTCCAGTCACCTCACTCTTTCTATCATTCAAGTTTGCTTTACGTCCAGGTTTGTTTTCTTTATTTGAATTTTTTCCTTCCTTTGGTTTATTTCCATTCGAGTATATTTCTGTTTTATTTGACGTTTTCTTTTCCTCAGAGTTATTATCACTCTCATTAGATGTCGCCATCTTTAGTTCAGACTTCTCCGTGATGTTTGGCGCAACAGGGTCATCATTTTCTTTGTGGCGAAGAGATCTGTTGTTAGATTCTTTACAGATTGTACTTACAGGTGGTGTTCTATGCCAGTTTTCATCTATTTTTTCTAATAGGGATGTATACTTTTTTAAAACTTCAATTTTATCCTGAAGTTCTTCTATTAATATTGTTTTTTCGTTTATAACCCTGTTCAGATACATCACATCTTTATCATCATTCTCACCTTGTTGTGACGGTTCAAGTAAGTCAATGCAGTGTCCAGAATAATCCCCGTTGTTTAAGAGATTTTGTTTACTAATAAATTGTTCATTGAGTTCAGATAGTCTTGTCTTCAGCTTCTGTATTTCCTGATCCTTTTCCTCGAGTTTTGTCTGTTTTGAGGTTATGTCATCACAACAAAAGATTTTTCCATTACTATCTACATAAATTCCACAAACTCCCAGCAAGCAACTCGGGTGATAAGTATAATAGGGTAGCGGTAGGAAATCCTCAGCGATTCACCTATCAGGAGAATTGAATCGACTCCTGCCCACCGCAGATTCCAGGAGCTCCCTGACCCGGGAAGCTGTAACCTGTCGAAGGGTCCCTGTCCAGGGTAACGGACGAAGCCGTATAGAAAGCAGCTCAAGAATTCTCCCACCGTAGCTCCGCGGATCGTAAAAAGCGATCAAAGGCCGTCTCCCCCACGACACGGAGGAACCCATGAATGATGGAGAATTTAAGGAATAGGAATATAGAGCCGCTGCCTGAGGTTCGTCAGGGCGTGTCTGGAGCCGGCGCTGGACATGACAGTATGCGGGACAACGGTGACAGAGTGCTAAGTAGACGGGCGTCTGTCGAACAAAATGCTACGCCTCCACAATCTCAACATTCTAGGAGAAGAATAACACGAGTTTCTCTGACCGCTGAAGGTGCTGCGCAGGATCCCCAACCAGCACTCACCCAAGCAGGTCTACCAAGAAGACGCATGAAATGGACAAGTTTGATATGCGCATATATTATGAAGTGACTAATATGGAAGAGGATAAAATAGGCTACCGTCAAAAATTATTTGCAGAATTCCACAGAAACTACCCCGAACTTCAAGTTTCTGAGCAAAGAGTAGCCGACCAATACCGGGTCATATTGAGAAATAAACTTATACCCGATGAGAGATTTAACACCATAAAAAATGAAGTCCAACTGAGGCTACAGAATAGGAACCTCACTAACAACGAAGTGACAATTGAAGAAAACTACGATTGTGCTGAAAACCAACAAAACATCAATGCACAATTTAATACTGAGGAACAACACAGCGGAGATTTGGCAATAGTAAGAGATGAGCAATGGCGGAATATACAAACTGCAACTATGGAAAACCTAGAAGAAAGTCGAAGAGATTTATTAGAGCAATTATCTGTTACAATGAATAGATATTTCATAGAATTCGAGGGTACTGATCCTCTTAAACGACGAATTCTTCCTAGACTGAAGACATCGAAAAAACTCTGACATATTCTGCACATAATGAACAAAGAAATAATTCCATCGTTTTTTTCGAATGACCAAAACCTAGAGTCATTGCATCTTATTACCTACTGTGCAGCCTCTACAATATCAGCAGTGCTCGGCGTGAAGCCAAAACCTAGAAGTGAGCAACCAGCACAGAAAAAACAGCATACTGAACCACATTGACAAAAAAAGGTAGAAGCAAAAATACATAGCCTCCGACAAGATATAGGAAGGTTAACACAATTTGAAAAAGGTTCTCCGTCGAGAAAAATACAAAAAATAGTGGATGCAATTATGGATCGCCATAGGCGACATGCAAACTATGACGGCAACAAAAAAAGTGCTCAAGAAACTCTAGATACACTCAAACAAAAATTAAGTGTATACTCTGAACGACTGAGAAGATACAGTGAGAGCTATAAACGAAAAGATGACAATATGATTTTAGAAAACTCTGAAAAGAAATTTTATAGAATGTTTAATGAACCAAACGTCAACAAAATTAGTTCGATGGAGGGGATGCTTCTTTACGATTGGTCCTGCGAAGTGCTTGGCCGTATATAAACCCAGCCATTCACAATTTTTGTCATAATCTCTTCGAATAACTACCGAATTGATCATAACATGGAAATTATTGTTGTGCCCAGACATTCCGTTGGTGGTATGAATCCTTTCGAAATTCTTCCACCAGAAATGGTGTCTACTATATTCAGTTATTTGAATCCTGATTCTGTACTCAGAGTTAACGCGACCTGTAAAAGGTTCAGGGATATATGCCGGAACGACTCAAAGCTGAGGATTATCCTAAATTCGAGAATCAAGGAACTTCGTAGAGAAAGGCGCGCTAGAATTCTTAATCCGGGCTTCGGTGTTATTGTAAACCGTGATGACGTTGTCCTTCCACGATTCACTTATAGGAATGGAAGCAGACATAAGAAGATAGTCATCGAGCATATAAAAAGCTCCGCTGAGTCCTGGAATATCATTAGCTTATTCTGTAAACGTATACACAAACCAGTCACTACACCGATACGGGGAGACAGAGTTTTTGCTGAGGTTTTTATCTGTTCTCTTGTAAAATACGTTGAAATGTATGAAGCCTCGTTACATTTCCTCTGCTAATACTGAGATTCATCGACACATATGCTTGATTGTTTGAAATTAATATTTTGTCTTGCTCTTTCTCAAAAAAATATATATATTAGCGATTGTAGAAATTCGGATATCAACGGGAGGAAAAAGACGAATCGTATTCCTATGAGGATATGAGGATATACGATAACGTGGACCTTATATAATATTCATCCAGAACGCGAATGTTTGACGATAGTTTCGACGGAATTTATTATAAACAGACATATTTCTTTCTCTTTCATTAAATTACTTATTTTCGATTTGACTTGACAGGTGGTCTCAGCAAAGAAGTTAAATTTCATCAACGCATGCTATTACTTCGGTCACTGTGGGGTTCTATAGTAATGATAAGAATTTTTGTATTCCTTCTGGTTCTCTGTCACAATGAATTGTGTTCAAATTGATTGCAATTTATAGACAAACATATTATATATCATGAAAACATCGTATAAATAACCTCATTAGTTACTCCTGTGTATGTCGTCTCATTGTGAATTGTACAAGTGTTGATAAGAGTGAGACTTCAACAATACCATAATTTTCTTGAAAATTTGCAACGATTGTGCACGCTTCATTCCATGTTACGCTACTGGAATTTTTGAAGACGCGGTAATTTGTCAATTAATCGTATCATATCGTGTACCATCGGTTGGAACGCACATGCGCGGATTTAGAGAGAATCTTCTGAAAGATTTTCAATGATTATTGAGACTTCAGCAAGAATAAGTACCTCAGATTTAGATTTCAGTCATTATTAATTTAATTTGAGACTCGGAATCTTATTTATCGGCGAGAATTGTGTCGGGATTCTCGGTAAGTGTTAACATGAATATTAGTATTCAACAAGTAATAATCTCACCAGAATGAATCAATTTAATTTGAAACAGTAGTTTTTTTTAGAGTCATCCATCTTGTCGAAACGTATTTCAGGTTTGGTAGAATTCTTTTTGTGTCAAATAATGTCAGCAAAACTCCTTCTCAGGTTTATTTGATAATAAATGTAATGATTTCTTTGTAATTTCTTGGTTAGAAATCCGAGAAGGAGTTGTAAATTCAGTTAACATATTCTGATATCATTTTTGTTCATTTTCTCAAAGCACCTCCCGTGGGATTAGAACAAAGAAAACCTTTCTTGGGATTGATAGATATCAAGAACTACTTCCTTGAGATACAGAATTGAATAGTACGTATGTTAGACCACTTTAGTTCCTGAATCTGAGAGAATACCTGCGAAATACCTGGCATTATCACATCAACTTCGTTGAATGGGGATTGGAGTACTATAGCTTCCTGATAAGAATTGGTGTTCAGAAGGCTGAAGATAATTTACAGAAGAGGTTCCATCCTAGTAGCAGAGTAACTCATTTAAAATCGTTTTAAGTTAAGTTTCTATTTTATTATTTGTTTGGAGTGAAAAGGATCGATCATTGTATATTTTAATTTTATTAAATTTGTAAAAACCTGGGTAGGAGTTTTGTTGCCAAATGAGCCAAACCATCCCTAGAAATTAGTCCTTAGAGTCTCATGGGCAATTGTAACGTTACACATTTTTGAAATTAAATCAAGGAAACAACGTTCAGGAGAAAATGTCAGTGTGTTTATAACAACTTTAGAATCACAATTTCATAGGTTAACTCGTAAAGTATCGGAGAGGGAAATGGTTGATATAATAAGAGCAAATTTACAGTCAGAATTTGTTGGAGCGTTGGTGTTGAGGGATATAGATACGTTGTCAGATTTGAATTCGTTGTGTAAAAGAGTAGAGAATGTATTAGATTTGAATCGAAGAAAACCTTATTCAGTAGCGCAATTTGAATCAATAACTTGTTGGAATTGTAGAAAATTAGGACATAAATATACCTTTTGTAAGAAACCTAGAAGTACCTTTTGCTTCGGTTGCGGAACGGCTGGTGTAATTAAATCAAAATGTTTCAAATGTTCAAAAAACGCCAAACCTGGTCATGTTCTGGCAGAAAACATGAATCAGCCAAGTCCTTCAATAGCTGCCAAGGGCAATATGAACCAAAGAAAGTAAATGTTCTTGTAGATGGTTCGCAATCTCCAAAGCCACCAAAGAAACCACCTGAGCCTCCTGTCACAACCATTCCATCAATTCCTTCAATTCCTCAAGTTTGCCCATTATTGGAAATACTTAATGACGATGACAGATCGTACCTTAGAATTAGAGTCTTCAATGAAAGTATTTTAGCCCTTCTGGATAGCGGCAGTAATGTCTCAATTCTCGGTTCTCCATCATTGTTTCTTTTAAAAAGATTGAATTTACCTATAAATTATGACGTTTCCTTCCATCTCACTACTGCTGATGGTACATTACAAAGCACTTTAGGTTATGTTGATCTGCCGATAGGGTTGGATAATTTGTCTAAGAACTTTAGGGTATTGGTAGTTCCTTCGATTTCACAACCAATGATTTTGGGAATGGATGTTATACAAGCATTCAATATTAAGCTTGATTTTACGAATTTTTCTTTTAATACCTCCACTTTGAAATGGGAGAAGCATATAGACACATTAGTCAGAAAACTCAGATGCCTTTTGCCAAGATTTAGACATCTTAAAAAGTACCTAAATGTAGAAGAGCTGATGGAGATATATAGTTCCCTCTGTCAAACTCTGATAAGATATGGTATAATAGGTTGGGGTGGTGCATATGAATGTCATATGAAAAGAGTAGAGATAATTCAGAAATGGTTACTTCGTGTCATCTATAGTAAGCCTCTTTTATTTCCATCAGACGAATTATACGCTATGTCAGGGGTAATGAATCCTCACCAGCTATATATTACTCAAATTTTGAGTGCTGTTTTTTCTGGGAAAATTTATCTGCAGCCATTAGAGTGTTCGTATGAAACCAGGAATAAGAATTGCATATTTACACCCAGAGCTGAAAAACGTATCGGTCAGAGATGCTTCTCATACCTAGCACCGAGAATCTACAGGGAAATCCCCAGGGAATTAAGAAATGAGAAGAACATTGGGAAGAGGAAAAGACTCATCAAAGAATGGATTAGACATAGAGGAAGTAGATGTTTCTAATTATTGACTAATTTATGGCGGACGCTTACAAACTGATGTGGGAATTTACAGTTCCTACTCTCGAGGATATCGATTTGGGAGTGGGTATAGTGTAAATGGTTTGGGTAAAAATTTGGAATAATATAAATACGTTTAAGTTAAATTAGATATGTTTGTTTTGTTCTCTTTGGACGTTCAGCGGATAATTTTTTGTTCTATTAAATTGTATTTTCATAATGGTAATGGCTTAAGAAATAATGTATACATGAATGTATTCAATTGTATATCGCGTACAGGCTCTTAGCCTCTGCGATTATTGTTTATGATTCAATAAACTATATTATTATTATTATTATTTGTCGACAGCTGCAGTACATGCGATAAAACCAGCTGAAGACTTGACTCCCTTGCATCAAGATGGATTGAATGAGGTGGTGAAATTATTCCGATCAATAGGACCTGAGAATGAAATTGGCAGGACACACTTACTAACGCATACTATTAAAACTGAAGGTTCGCCCATACGCCAAAGACAATACCCTCTCTCACCTGCTATGCAATCAGTTCTCAATAAGGAGATTGATGAGATGTTAAAACTTGATATAATCAAGCCAGTAACAACCACTTCACCCTGGTTGTCTCCCCTTTGATTGGTCGGTAAGAAAGATGGTTCATTTAGAGTATGTTTCGATGGAAGAAAGCTAAATTCAGTTACCATACCTGATTCATATCCTATGCCTTTAATAGATTCAATAATTAGTAAAGTTCGTAATGCCTCATTTGTTTCTTCCATTGATTTAAAGTCAGCATTTTTCCAAATTCCTCTTGACGATGATTCTAAGTTGAAAACTACATTTGCAGTTCAAGGTCGCGGTTTGTTTTGCTTTAATGTACTTCCTTTTGGCTTGAACAATGCTGCTCAGGCTATGTGTCGGTTGATGGATATGGTGATAGGTCCATCATTGGAGCCATACGTTTTTTACTATCTCGACGATATAATTGTCGTAACTCCCGATTTTGAATCCCATCTCAGGGTATTAACTCAACTTCTCAAACGGCTTCAAGAAGCCAATTTAACGGTTAATTTCGGAAAATGTCAGTTTTGTCGTTCCTCTCTTAAATTTTTGGGTTTTTTAGTTGACGAGCAAGGCCTTAGGACGGGTCCCGACAAAATCAAATCAATCTCAGAGTATCCAGTGCCTACGAATACGACACAAATTAGGAGATTGATTGGTCTTGTGGGATATTATAGGAGATTTTTGAAGGATTTTTCAACAGTTTGCTCCCCAATTTCAGATTTGCTTAAAGGTCGCAAGAAAGGACAACCAATTGTATGGACTGAGGAAGCTGATGCAGCATTCCAAAGAGTAAAGCAGGTTTTAACTTCAACTCCTGTTTTGTCTAGCCCTGATTTTTCGAAGCGGTTTTTTCTGGCTTGTGATGCCTCTGATGTCGGAGTAGGTAGTGTTCTCTTTCAGGAAAGTGACGGTGTTGAACATCCCATAGCCTATTTTAGCAAATCCTTGAACAAAAGTCAACGGAATTATACCACGACGGAGAAGGAACTTCTCTCCATTGTTCTATCCATTGAGAGATTTCGCCCTTATATCGAAGGAACAGAGTTTACAGTGATCACCGATCATTTTTCACTGCAATGGTTGAATTCCATGAAAAATCCATCCCCTAGAATAGCTAGATGGATAATCAAACTATCTTGCCATAAATTTGTAGTAAAGCGGATATTTGAAAATTATCGAAATTATTAGAATTATTATGCCGAGGAAATACGTTAAATTCAAAGAGTGATCGCGCCTTATGTAAACTGATCTTATCTTGGCATAAGGATGTTTTGTTTTCCAATCAATGCTTTTCTTAGTTACCGTCTCCAGACTTCTCGACACTACGTTGGTGAAATCGATATATCTTTCACGGATAAGAAGAATACATTTAGATACGGGGAAATCTTGGCTTATCTGAGTTCAGTGAATGCTTTTTGGTCACATATGACACTGCAGAAAATCCGTCAGGCTGTAGGCAAATTCGAAGTATGGTTCTTGCTGAGACTGCATAAAAATCTAGTTTGAACTGAGGTTGAAGGTCTGTTGACAAAAAATGAAGAAGGAATGATGAGGCTTGAGTTTTGAGTCAGTATCGCTTAGGGTCTCTTATTGAGAAAGGTTGAGAATTAGAACGTCGGTCGCGAAACCGGACTTAGAGCAAAACAATTCCTTTTCAATATCAGAGTAATAAATTTAGTAGATGACAGAGAGTTGAATGAATTTCAAGTTTTAAGGGAAGAAGGAATTGTTTTGGCTCTGAGAAAGGAAGACTTAGGTCAGAAATAGAAAATTAGGGATTATTTTTTTTTTGGATAAAGTTAGAATTTGTTTTAGAATCTCTTTGGAATAAATTAGGTCAGATCGGAGTTCGCGGATCGGGAGTGAAGTGTTATATAAGGAATTACACGTTTTCGAGTGAACAGTTTGAAAAAAATTAAAACTAGGTTTAGGCAGGGCCTAAAATATTCACCTAGCATCGCGGGATAAGGGCAAGTCTTTTGGCTATCTACTTTTTGGGTTATTTGTTGATGTTTGAATGTTTTTTTTTAATGAAAATAAGTTTATTTGAGTAGTCCTGATTCTCCCAAATTCAAAGTTGGTAAATTATTTCGTTTGTTTGAATAACAGATTATATTTGAGGTATTTTTTTGTTTTTACAAAATTTTGGCCGTTGAGTCAACATTTCAAGGGATATTGTAACTTTGGTTATTTTTAATTTTTCTTTATTACATTTAGTTTTAAAATTTAAATCGATTTTTCATTGACCCAACAAACTAATCCTGTCCCTAGAGAAAGAAATTCAACTAATAAGACCTGTCCATTAAAGCGACAGGCCGGACTCACATAACATCTTAGTGAATTTACATAATTTATTAATTCTTCGAGACCTCTGGAAAACTGCTCTTCCAGGGGTTAAAAGAACATCTCAACCGGAGATAAGTGAACGATTGGTCAACATTCTCTGACCAACCCGTTCATGACAAATTGGTGACAGCTTAAGGGATATTAGTTGATTTTTATTTCTCTGGTATGATATGACAAATTGGTGATAGCTTAAGAGATAATACTTGATTTTTTTTCTGTCTGGGATCGGATATTTTTCAAAAAAGTAATTTTTGGTAGTTGAAATTTTGAGGATTGATAACATTGAAGTATTAGAGTAAAGTTTGGGAAAGAAACTGTTGAATTGGGAGATTTTCGGATGGATAGACCTTGTATTTTTTGTGTATGATCGATATTTTGGAATTTGACCGTATTGTTATTTTTCATATCAGGGGTGAAAATATATAATTTTTGTTGAGGTGGAGGAGTGTGTCGGATTCTGATAATTTTATATTTAGGTATGTTATTTAGGAAGTTGCAGAAAATCAGCTGTTGGGCCTGAATCATATTTTAGTTAATTTTTTTCGTTGAACGTTCATTTTCTAAATCAACTAGAAGTAGAAGTGAATAAATATTTTCATAATTAATTAGAGGTATTTGTTTTGAGACATTTGTTTTAATTGAAGTGATTTTCTTTTAAGTAAGTTTTGGTTTATACTCTAATTTTCAAAATTTGAAAAAGAGTTTTTAGTAGACATAGAAGTCAGATTTGTGCTAGTTTTGGAATTTACAGTTTTCGGTGTTAGAAAGAAATTTAGGGATTTTCAGGTAAAGGTCAGACAGTTGATCAACGTGGGATACCAAATATATAAGGGTAAAGGTAAATTATTGTATTGGTTGTATTATTGTTATTAATTTTTGGGTATTCAAATTTAATTGAAAATGTCGATTACACCTCCTCTACATGGTACTGTTAATAGCGCTACTTCAGTTAATACGCCAGGCGGAAATCCACCTGTGAATCCGGCAATGGTAAATATGCAACGTTATTCGCTAGGAATGATGTCGACTACCTTGGAAAATTTTTCAGGAAAAGAAGTTTTGAGATATTTTGATAAATTGGAACTAAGGGCAAAAATAGAAGGATGGAGTGAGGACGAAACCATCACTGTATTGAAACTAAAATTAGTAGGCGAAGCATACAGCTATTTTAAATCAGATATTACTTTAGATTTATTAACTTATGCAGAACTAAAATTGAGATTAATTGAAAAATTTACGTCGCAAAAATTAGCGGGGGAATGTCAGTGGAATTTGAGTAGATGTATACAAGGACAAGATGAGGATGTATCTTCATTTTGTACCAGATTAAGAACAATAGGCGCGGAATTATTAACTGAAGATTTGATCGGAGCGACGAAAGAGGAAGAATTGGGTATAAGAAAGATAAATAGGAATTTGATTTTAAATCAGTTTAAAATGGGACTTCGAAAAGATATTATGAAAGAGGTTGGTATGTTTTTGTTACTAGAAAAAAATTTGGATTTAGAGAAAGCGGAAGAATTGGTAAAATTACATGAAATGAAAAATAGAATTATTCAGGGATACAGGTCATTTAATTCAAAAATATCGGTAATTGAATGTGAAATAACTTGCCAATTATGCGAGAAGAAAGGACATATTGCGAAAAATTGTAGGAATACTGGATTAAGTGGGGGAAAAAGAGGACAAAAAGTTGAGAATATTTGTTTTTCGTGTGGTCAATTAGGTCATTTCGCAAGGGAATGTAGGAATAATGCGAGAGCGACACATAAAACTCAAGGAGTGCGAAATATCGATAATCAGCCGGGGCGCTGGGTAAAGGAATGTGCTAGGAACGATCGTGAGATAGAACCAGGAGGACGAAAAGATTTTGACATTGGGACGATACATATTAATAGAGATTTTTCACGAAAAATAAATTTGCCATTCGAAAAGACGAAAAAGACTATAGAGATGAGAAAGAAAGTTGAATCGTGTAATCAGGGAACAAGTAATATGGGATCATGGGGAAAATTTGAAGAGAATCGTGTGAATCGAGTTAGGTCGGAGAAACTAAGCGAGAAAGAGAAATTGCCGGTAAATACGTGTAATAAGGATGTTGATACTCAGAACGGATTGCGTTCTCCAAAAATGCGGCTACCTAGAAGGGAATTTAGGGAACGTACGGTCCTGGTTATTCCGGAAGTAAATTCGGCAGGAATGCATGACGTACCACATTTGATAAAATTAAGTATCAACGGAAAGATAGGTGTTTGTTTAATAGATACAGGAGCAGCGGTGTCTCTCGTAAAAAGAGGATTGATTTCAAGAGACGAGGTCAATGAATACGGTGTTGACTGTGATTTAACAAGCGTATCAGGTCATAATGTACGTACCTGGGGTACGGCGAATATTGCGGTGAGTCCAATAGGAGAAGGATTGAGGATAGATTGCACGGTCACATTAGTGGATGATGAAACATTAGGAAACGTTGATATAATACTAGGTAGGGATTTTCTTAAGGAAAATCAAGCGCATATTAAGTATGAACACGAACCATCGGTAACTATGTGGGGAAGAGAGTTTAAATTTCTGAATAAAGATTTGAATGAAGGTATGTATACAGGGGATAGATATACAGAGGAGAAGAAAGAGGAAATACAAGTTAATCACTTCAGGGTAAGGCAGGTTAGTCTGGAAAAACAAGGTGAAAGAGAGAAATTGCAGGTAAAAACGGAGGTCGGTACTCAAACGGAAAATTACGAGGAGAAAAGAAATTTGGCGATGAGAGATATAGGTATTCAAGTGGAAAATATAGCGGAATTGGAAACAAAAGGTTTTTCAAAACGAGAAGGGATAAATCAGTCAAACAGTGATATTGAAGAAATAAGCATTGACGAAGCGATAGGGATCATAGAAAGAGATGAGAAAAAAATCCGTGGAAAAGGAAAAATTTCGAAGCAAAATATTACAAGTACGAAATCTCGGGAATTAAATGAGCCAATAAAAAAGGTAAAATCTTATAGTGTTGAGAAATTTGACGAAAATACAGTGGTTCCTCAATTTGATGTAGGAGAATTAGTTTATTTGAAAAAAATGTCGGCGAAACAGGGTATATCAAAAAAGTTAACGGAACCTTGGGTAGGACCTTGTAGGATCGTGGAATTGCTTGGTCCGATGACCTCTAGAATTAGGAAATGTGGGGGTAGAGAGGAACAAATCGTTCATGTAGATAGGTTAAAATTGTATACTGCGAGAAATCGAGAGTTTGATGGGATAGATATAGAAGAATCCGACGGTTCGGAAAAATTAGATACGGACGGTAGCGAAACTGAATCTGATGATGAACGGACTGAGATACGAGAATTTTCGCCGATGAGGATGATTATGAGGTTGAATCGAGCGCAATTTGAAAGTGAGGAAATAGAGGAGGAGGAAATCCCTATAGGTAGATCGACTAGAGTACGTCGCCCACCGGATCGATGGGGTTGGGACTAATAGATAACGGTACATACAGATAAATCCATTGTAATATAGATTATTCATATTTAGGTAAATTTTCGACATTTTGGATAAGTAATGGAAATTTTGGTGATTTTTTTATAGGTTTGATGAATTAGGGAAAATTTGTTTTTTTTTGAGATTTTTGATAATTGCGTAAAAAGATTGATAATTGATAATATTGGTAAAATTTGATTAACTTTATTTCAGATTAAGGAACTTGGGAAGTATAGCGAAGTGAAATCAGAATAAGTTTTTTTGGGATTTATGATAGTTTGATTCTCGAAATAGTTGAAGAGACATAAGTAATTTGGGTATTATAAAATTATTTAAGGAATCAATTTATGGAATCAAGACACTTAAGGAGTAATGATGATAGTTTTTTTGAGTAGGTTTTGGAATTTCAATAAAAGTTTTGTATGAGGAAACATTAGTAGGATTTTATTGAGATGATTCTGAATACGAATATTTTGATTTAGGAAAAAGTTGACTCTAGGAAAAATGAATAAGGTTTTTTTTAGTTTTGACAGTGAAAGGCTTGAAAAGACAATGAAGTAGATAAGTAGTTTGATTTTGAACACAGAGAAAGAGGGAGAATAGGCATTTCGGATTATAACTACAGTTTCAGTTTTTGGGAAACATTGTACTTAAATCATTCTAGAATTATGCGGAACTCAGGATATTTAGTAAGAACTAGTAGAAGTGAGGTATATAGAGAGTTGCCAATTTTACGTTGATTTATTTTGTTTTTGAATTCCATTTTTATAAATAGTGAAGAGTTAATAAATTGTAGGTTAGGTGAAGTGTAGGCTGTTCGGGAGATAAGATAATTATTTTTTTTTGCAATTTTTGGATGATATTAAACCGAGTTTGCTTTCAATTTCGAAATTTTGACGGGTAACGTGGGACACAGGTCCCTCAGGGAATTGAGTCGACCCTGCCCAACGTGAGATTCTAGTGGCTCCTTCTTCCAAGGACGTCACTACCGGATATCTGGCCTTAGTGTTAGTACAAATCTGAAGATCATCCAAATAAATGCCCAAAGCATTGCTAATAAAGTGGCTCGTCTTGAGGTCTTTGTTGATTCTATTCGGCCGGATTGTGTGAGTTTAGTGGAGCATTGGTGTTCGAGTGAGAGGATAGGTTTTATGGCTCCGGTTGGATATCGAATTGCTGCCCATTACTGCAGGCCCAAGCGAGAGCATGGTGGAAGTTCTTTGTTTGTGCGATCCAGTCTCCAGATACTACCCCTAAATGTGGACCGCTTCTCCATCGAAATGCATTGCGAGGTGTGCGGAATCAAGATAAGATCTGGTGAGCTCCTCTTCATTGTGCTCAGTGTATATAGACCACCTTCAGGTGACTACCATTTATTTCTGAGAACTATAGAGTATGTTCTAAATTACTGTGCTACTATCTCTGATGTTATCTTTCTTTGTGGCGATCTGAATGTAGATTATCTTGTTGATGATACCAGGAAGAAGCTCTTGAAAGATTTGTTTTTAAGCTTTAATTTAAATGTTGAATCTCTTGAGCCCACAAGGGTATTTACTGATAAATGGGGTAATACATCGTCCACTAAGGTGGACTACATTGTTAATAATTCTTTACAGGGAAATGTCTGTGTAGATGTCAGGGAATCGTTTATCAGTGACCACAGAGCTGTGATTCTTGACTATTGCTCACAAAGCGGGTTCGACCTTGATAATGACTATACCAGGGTCTCCAGATGTGTCTCGCCGGACAACCTAGAGTACCTTTCTTTGCTTGTTGGGCAGGCAGATTTTGGGATCATATATGGTCACCAATCGATTGACACTAAGTTTGAACATTTCATTTATATACTTAAAACGCTTATTGACTTAGCTTGTCCTTTAAAGAGGAATCATTATTCAGTTTGTAAGAGACCCACATGGATAAATCTCGATGTTCTGGAGGCCAGGGAGCGCCTGAAAAATCTTCACTGGCTCACTAAAAATTTGAGAACATCAGATTCGAGAGAAGTCTACAAAACTGCAAAATCCGAATATTCCCAGTTAATAAGAAGAACTAAATCGAATTTTAACAAGAACATCATTTTCACATCCGAGAATTTAAACAAAACTGTTTGGCATATGGTTGGTCATGAGCTTGGAAAAGATAGTGGAAAATTCAAATCTTTATCCATCATTCAGAATGGAGAACGCGTTTCGTGCCCAAAGCTTCTGGCAGAAGCATTTGGAAAATATTTCACAAAAGTTAATAAACAGTCCATTCTTGACTTCTACGGGAACGATATCTCGAAAAATTGTACCACTCAGAAATTGCTCAACTGTAGCTTTTATTTCTTTCCGGTGACAGCGGATGAGGTACTGTCAATTATAAGAAGTCTCAAGAACAGCAAAAGCCCAGGGCTAGATTATATCTCGGCGAGAATTCTCAAATCAGTGGCGCATTCCATCTCAGAACATGTGGCACATCTTATAAATTCGTCTGTGTCGGCTGGAATTTTCCCATCTATACTGAAGCAGGCCAAGGTCATTCCTGTACACAAGAAAAACGCCGAGGACAACATTGCTAACTATCGACCTATATCCATCTTGAGTCAATTATCGAAAGTTTTTGAAAGAATAATGCACCATCGTATGAGTGAATTCCTGACCAGATTTACAGTGCTGTCTGGGAGACAACATGGCTTTAGAGTTGGTAGGTCCACTCAGACGGCATGCACTGAATTCGTGGAATTTGTGTACGGTAGTCTGGATGGGGGTGCTCATGTCGCAGGGATCTTTTTTGATCTTTCGCGTGCGTTCGACTGTCTTCAACATAAATTCATCGCTGATAAATTATACCAAATAGGTTTTAGAGGCATAATCCTGGATTGGATTCTGAGCTACCTCTCTAATCGTTCCATATATGTCCATGTAGGGGAACACGTTTCTACCGAGTATGAGAACAATCTAGGTGTCCCTCAGGGATCAATTCTTGGGCCACTTATTTTTATTCTGTTCATGAATGACTTGCCTGAATATCTTGTTGAATATCTTGTAGAGTGCATTCTGATTCTCTTCGCAGATGACACCTCTTTTGCTATCAAGGCTAATAGCCAAATCGAATTAATATCGAAATGTGAGATGGTGATCCATCTCTTCAATAAGTGGTGCAGAACTAATTCACTCATCATGAATGTGGATAAGACTCAAGTGATCCGATTCCGCTTACGGGATTCGTCATCAGTTTCGCCGTTGGTTCTCGGTACTCAGGGGGGAGCTCTGAGATCTCTCGAATGCATCAGATTCCTTGGGTTGTATGTAGACGAGTTTCTGAGATGGAATTTCCATATTGAACATCTAGCAAAAAAATTGAACCGGTCTTTTTACGCCATTCATCGTCTAAAACACTCACTACCCATGGATGCATTAATAAATATATACTACGGTATGGTTAACTGTCACCTTTGTTATAATATAGTTTTATGGGGAGGGTCTTCTGGTAGCGACCGAGTTTTCATTGCCCAGAAGAAAATAATTAGATTAATTTTCAATCTGCGTCCTCAAGAGTCCTGTAGACCGACATTTAAGAATTTTGGAATCCTGACATTTCCATCTCTTTACATCTTGAACTGTCTCCTGCATGTAAAATGTAACATTAATAACCTAATGAAATGTTCTGACTTTCACGAATATCAGACAAGACATAGTAGCATCGTCTGCATACCACGACATAACACAAGTAAATATGAGACCTCGCCTACTTTTGCGGGAATCAAGTTTTACAATCATCTTCCAAACGAGCTGAAATCGCTAGATATCAAAACTTTCAAAAAAAAGATCAGATGTATATTAGCTGATAAATGCTTTTACAGCACTCAGGAGTTTCTTTCTGACTCATTGATTTAATCCTCTATATTGTTTCTTAATGTCAAATTTTGCATCTCAAAGTTTGTAACTATGCTATTTTTTTTTCCTGATGTTGACTTGTCCTATACATTATTCTGTGTCTTAGGGATCAATAAAGAATTGAATTGAATATAGGGTCCCCATTTTGGGATATGGATGTCTCATTTTTTTTTTGTTGACGTTTTTTTTTATTATTATGTTATGCTTCAGGAAAAAAAAGGAATTTTATAGAGTTTTATTTGGAAATCAGAATAGATAATTTGAGACAATATAAAGGAGACATTCAACCCAAGGGTTTGACAGTAAAATATATGGATTATTTTTTTTTGTGGTAAATGGTGGTTATGTTCATATAATTAGTTGGTTTGAGTTTTTTTTAATTTTTTTTGATTGATTACGAAATTTTAAGAGATATAATGATATCTAGTCAGAGCGAATTAATGCACAGATTTTTTTTTTTTTTGTAATATTTTATGGAAAATTGCAAATTCAAGAGTCTACAACCAAGGAAGGAAGTATCTTCAGGAATATGGATGGATCAAATCCTAGTTAACGGAATAACCTTACTTCCAATCATGTGTGTTGATGTCCAAAACTGAAATGCTATCATGACGTCAGACAATACAGATCAATGTGGATTATAACTGAATATTACCTGAGAAGTGACGATCACCTTTTCGATAAACTGGTTAGAGAGTTGATCAATCAATGGGCCTTAGATAAAGAGGAGCTTTAGAGAAAAGCTGAGAAGAAGACGAGGAAGAAGATATGTTGACTGAAGAAGTTTACATTATGGAGGAAGAAGAAGATGGGATTACAATGGAACTGAGGATAAAGAAGATGCTCAGAGAATCCTGAATCTTGAAACCAAGATGATGTAAATGGTAGAAGTATGCTAATGGTTTAGCAGCATAGTAGATGTCGTTGGACGACGAGTATGTTTGATTTGGGAGAAATGGCTCCCTCACCGATAGTCGAGTATTCATGAATGGACTTATGGTATTCATGATTAAATATGGCCTTGGAATTATATGACCGACAGTCCTTATATGAAAGTTTGTATGGAAAAATAAAGCTAGCCAGTCTATGAAGTATAAGTCCTATGAGAGAAATGAATCGTCATCAAGCAGAAGAAGAGCAGATTACCAGAACTATGATGGATGTCGAAGTAAAAGGTTATTTCCGTGACGAAGATGAGATCCATGGAAGAAATACAGTACCATTCCACCAGACAATCCTATGAAGCAGTATAATGGAAGCAGAAAGTGCCGCGATAGTGAAATTTTGAAATCCCGAAAAGTGAACAAACTCCATGCTGGAGTTAGTGAAGTGCATAAGAGAAAAATATTTCGAATTGATTTGATTGTTTTTGATTTTTTTTTTGTTTTATTACATATTAGGATTTGGATTTTATCTTTTTCATTTTATTTGAGTAAATAATATTTGATATGAATTATTGAATAATGTCGGAAAACATACCACCATAGACTTTAAGACCTTAGGGTAGGTAGAGATGATATAGTTTCTCTTTAAGATTAGCTTCTGAAAAGTTTGGTTAATGGGTTTTTGTTTATTTTGTATCTGTTAGTAAGCAGTTTGATATTGGATAATGATGAGTTTTAGTTTAAGAATGAAAAATTTAAATTACTTTGAGTCAGTGTCATTTTGATATAGGAGTTACAGTTATTGTGATTATTGGAGAGGAAGGACTATTAAATTAATAAGGATGAAAGTAAGGGAAAAGTTATGGCATCCGATGCCACAACTTTTTCGGATAAGGGTGTGATGTAGTAAAGCGGATATTTGAAAATTATCGAAATTATTAGAATTATTATGCCGAGGAAATACGTTGAATTCAAAGAGTGATCGCGCCTTATGTAAACTGATCTTATCTTGGCATAAGGATGTTTTGTTTTCCAATCAATGCTTTTCTTAGTTACCGTCTCCAGACTTCTCGACACTACGTTGGTGAAATCGATATATCTTTCACGGATAAGAAGAATACATTTAGATACGGGGAAATCTTGGCTTATCTGAGTTCAGTGAATGCTTTTTGGTCACATATGACACTGCAGAAAATCCGTCAGGCTGTAGGCAAATTCGAAGTATGGTTCTTGCTGAGACTGCATAAAAATCTAGTTTGAACTGAGGTTGAAGGTCTGTTGACAAAAAATGAAGAAGGAATGATGAGGCTTGAGTTTTGAGTCAGTATCGCTTAGGGTCTCTTATTGAGAAAGGTTGAGAATTAGAACGTCGGTCGCGAAACCGGACTTAGAGCAAAACAATTCCTTTTCAATATCAGAGTAATAAATTTAGTAGATGACAGAGAGTTGAAGGA
Organism: Harmonia axyridis; assembly: GCF_914767665.1. Lineage (NCBI taxonomy): Eukaryota > Metazoa > Arthropoda > Insecta > Coleoptera > Coccinellidae > Harmonia > Harmonia axyridis. The sequence continues at coordinate 24,199,791 of NC_059505.1, read as the reverse complement.
ATTTCAAGTTTTAAGGGAAGAAGGAATTGTTTTGGCTCTGAGAAAGGAAGACTTAGGTCAGAAATAGAAAATTAGGGATTATTTTTTTTTGGATAAAGTTAGAATTTGTTTTAGAATCTCTTTGGAATAAATTAGGTCAGATCGGAGTTCGCGGATCGGGAGTGAAGTGTTATATAAGGAATTACACGTTTTCGAGTGAACAGTTTGAAAAAAATTAAAACTAGGTTTAGGCAGGGCCTAAAATATTCACCTAGCATCGCGGGATAAGGGCAAGTCTTTTGGCTATCTACTTTTTGGGTTATTTGTTGATGTTTGAATGTTTTTTTTTAATGAAAATAAGTTTATTTGAGTAGTCCTGATTCTCCCAAATTCAAAGTTGGTAAATTATTTCGTTTGTTTGAATAACAGATTATATTTGAGGTATTTTTTTGTTTTTACAAAATTTTGGCCGTTGAGTCAACATTTCAAGGGATATTGTAACTTTGGTTATTTTTAATTTTTCTTTATTACATTTAGTTTTAAAATTTAAATCGATTTTTCATTGACCCAACAAACTAATCCTGTCCCTAGAGAAAGAAATTCAACTAATAAGACCTGTCCATTAAAGCGACAGGCCGGACTCACATAACATCTTAGTGAATTTACATAATTTATTAATTCTTCGAGACCTCTGGAAAACCGCTCTTCCAGGGGTTAAAAGAACATCTCAACCGGAGATAAGTGAACGATTGGTCAACATTCTCTGACCAACCCGTTCATGACAAATTCAAAATTGTCCATCGTAGTGGTTCGTTAAACACAGTTGCTGATTCCTTGTCACGAATAACAGAGACAGCTGTTCTAGATCTGAATACCTTAAAGCCTAATCTTTGGTATCGAAATATGTGTGATAGAGTTGAAAAAAATCCCGAATCTTTTCCTGATTTCAGAGTTTCCGGAAATATCTTATACAAACACATCATGAGTAGATCGAAGTTGTCAGATAATTCTCCTGAATGGAAAATAGTGGTTCCCACTGGAAATAGACTGGAACTACTAAATAAGTTTCATGATGACGCCTTAGCTGGACATTTCGGTATTTTCAAAACCTTGTCTAGACTTTCTCAATTATATTATTGGCCGAAAATGCGAAATTCAGTTAAATCATATGTAAGAAAATGTAAAATCTGCGCTTCTTGTAAGCCAGACAACCTTCCACAGGCTGGCTTAACAGGAAATTATCGTAATATTAACTTTCCTTTTCAATTGATTTCTGCAGACTTGTTAGGACCATATCCAAGATCGAAAAATGGAAATCAGTACGTTCTAGTTATTACTGATTGGTTCACGAAATTTGTTTTGGTACATCCTATGGCTAAAGCTACCGCAAAAGGCATCGTCAAGTTTATTGAAAATAATGTGTTTCTAATTTTCGGAGTTCCACAAATAATGGTGGTTGATAATGGAGTCCAGTTCATTTCAAAGGATTTTAAAAACCTTAATGAAAGATTATAATGTACAGAAAATTTGGTACAATGCTAGATATTTCCCTCAGATCAATCCTACGGAACGTGTGAATAAGACCATAGTAACAGCAATAAGATCTTTCATTCATGAAAATCACAATACTTGGGATCAAAATATAAATCAGATAGCACAAGCTATTAGATTAGCTAGACATGAGGTAACAGGATTTTCTCCATCCTATTTATGCTTTCTTAGGAACGTTCCTACTTATGGAGCATTTTTTGGTTCAATTTCAGATAATGCTCACAATAATATTGAAATAGGAAATAAAGTTATAGATTCTTACTGTCAAGCTGACAATCTCCCAGAACTCTATAAAACAGTTCAAAGTAAGCTATTTAAAGCATATCAGAAAAATGCCCATCGTTATAACTTGAGGAAGCGCGATCTTCGTTTCAAGGTAGGAGATAGAGTTTGGAAAAAGAATTTCGTTCTGTCAGACGCTTCAAATAAATTTTCGGCCAAGTTAGCACCGAAATACATCCCCTGTAGAGTGAACAAAGTTATTTCTCCGTTGGTTTATAATTTGAGAGGCTTGAACGGGACTGACCTTGGCAATTTCCATGTCAAACACATAAAACTAGATCTGACCCATGATGATGTTTCTACCGACTTTGACAAAACTGATGACAATGATGAAAAATTCCTTTTTGCCTTTAACCTTTACTTCCTAAATTTGCTCCAGATACACAGATTATATGTTTTTCTTTATTTTTGACAATTATTATCGTATCTTTGTAGCATAGCTACTATTATCGCTTATCGTTGTACCACTATTAGTTTATGGTGGCTACTATTTATCTTATCGTTGTAGTATGGATACTACTTATATTTACCTTCAAAGTTGTTGTTAATCTGACTGAAGTGTCTTTTAGATATGCAGAGCAAATTGATTTTGGCGTAACTGAGAGTATACTTTGGAAAAATTTGTTATTTTGGGTCTGAACAGATTCAGTTTTTTTCTTATTTTCTGTGTACTGTTGCAATTTCCCGTTTCCTTATTTTTTCTTCAATTTCCATTTATCTTATCGTTATCGTTGCAAGTTATATACTTGCTGGCGCCCAACTTAACGTTGTTGTGAACTTTCAGTTATATCACTTCAATGGAGAGGGGGGTAGGGAAGTGAATCCTTGAGCTCAGTTGATTCATATACACGTCAGTACAGAACATCTTTGTACACATTATTTGACTATTTTGAGCCATTTATTGCTGATTTTTCACAGACGGCGTTAATTATCTTTTACCTACTTTGTCGAATGTTATCGCATTTTTTCGTGGTCGATAAATATCGATTTTACCTTACCTTTTCATTACCGGATTTGACGTTATATTTGCTAATTTTGGATTTACCTCAATTTAGTTTCATTATCGGATTTGACATCGTTCTATGCAAGAAACATAGAATGATGGAGTCATTTTTGAAAATTTTGGACTCAAACTAAAAATCTTCCATGCCCCCCCTTTCTGGTCCATCTTCGTCTCGGGTGCCAGGAAGATTTTTCTTGTTTAAGTGCGACGGCACCTTTTAAATTCATTCACTTTTGTTTAGTTGAGACGGTTTTTTTTTAGTTTTCATTTATATAACTGCAGCACTGTTTACTTTCTAGTAGCAGTGGCTGAAATTTATATTGAGATTTTTGACGATAGGTCGTTTGGGCATGACTTTCCAGAATCGGTAGGATGATGGTATTTCACATCAGTGTGAAGTATCCTCATCCCTCTTTCGTTTTTTAGAGAGAGGCCTTCAGCAACCGACTTCTGTTTCCCCTTTTCACTCAACTCTGAGTAATTTGAATATTTAGGGTGTAAAGAAGTTCTCATTGAGCTCCTTTACACTCATCTCTCTTTCGTTTTTTAGAGAGAAGCCTTAGGCAACTGAAGTCTGTTTCACTTTTTCCCTCTTTTCCTTTTTCCTTAGTGCTCAGGTCGTTTCTAAATTTGGTTGACTATTTGTTCTATATATATTTTTTTTTTACTTGCCTTCAGCAATTGATCATAATATTTGGCATTTCATATTTCAAATTAGTTGCATTCGATAGGTTTTGGGTAAGACATGGTACGTTCACGGAATTTTCCCTTGTAATAAATCACACCAAGTGCAACTATTTCTCATTTGCTCCAGTTGACAAGTCGGAGTATGTTTTTTTTTGACGTGCTGTGCTTGATCTGATGCCATCGAGTATTTTTGTTTTTGAGATATTCATACATAAAGAAAAAAAAATTTTTTTTTTTCTTTTTCCTGGTGAGAGGTGTGTGCAACGATTTTGCACGCTTCATTCCATGTTACGCTACTGGAATTTTTGAAGACGCGGTAATTTGTCAATTAATCGTATCATATCGTGTACTATCGGTCGGAGCGCAGATGCGCGTTTCTGGAGAGAATCTTCTGAAAGATTTTCAATGATTATTGAGACTTCAGCAAGAATACGTACCTAAGATTTAGATTTCAGTCATTAATAATTTAATTTGAGACTCGGAATCTTATTTATCGGCGAGAATTGTGTCGGGATTCTCGGTAAGTGTTGACATGAATATTTGTATTCAACAAGTAATAATCTCACCAGAATGAATCAATTTAATTTGAAACAGTAGTTTTTTTTAGAGTCATCCATCTTGTCGAAACGTATTTCAGGTTTGGTAGAATTCTTTTTGTGTCAAATAATGTCAGCAAAACTCCTTCTCAGGTTTATTTGATAATAAATGTAATGATTTCTTTGTAATTTCTTGGTTAGAAATCCGAGAAGGAGTTGGAAATTCAGTTAACATATTCTGATATCATTTTTGTTCATTTTCTCAAAGCACCTCCCGTGGGATTAGAACGAAGAAACCTCCCGTGGGATTAGAACAAAGATAACCTTTCTTGGGATTGATAGATATCAAGAACTACTTCCTTGAGATACAGAATTTGGAATAGTACGTATGTTAGACCACTTTAGTTCCTGAATCTGAGAGAATACCTGCGAAATACCTGGCATTATCACATCAACTTCGTTGAATGGGGATTGGAGTACTATAGCTTCCTGATAAGAATTGGTGTTCAGAAGGCTGAAGATAATTTACAGAAGAGGTTCCATCCTAGTAGCAGAGTAACTCATTTAAAATCGTTTTAAGTTAAGTTTCTATTTTATTATTTGTTTGGAGTGAAAAGGATCGATCATTGTATATTTTAATTTTATTAAATTTGTAGAAACCTGGGTAGGAGTTTTGTTGCCAAATAAGCCAAACCACCCCTAGAAAATAGTCCTTAGAGTCTCATGGGCAATTGTAACGTTACAATTTCTAACATGGATTCGAAAATTTGGTGGGTTATTAAAAAATTTGGAGTGAAATTATTGTAATTATTTGAACGATTTGGATAATTTGATGGTTGTGGGCGTATGTGAATTGGTTTTTTAGGCGTTTCTTGTGATTTTCGTAGGAATTCACAATATTCCCATTCTTGTTTTCTATTATCAAAAAATTTACATCTACTACATTCTTCGATGGTATTTGAATCGAAATTACTTAGATAGGATCGATAAGGTTCTAGAATTCCAATTTGAAATGTTTTGAGGGCTAATTTTTGAATGTCCTGCTTTTTGTACAAGAGATAATTTGGGTCTTGAATATTTAAGGTCAGATGTTGAAGGAGATCATTTGAATTTTTTGATAGCCTACTGTAAAAATCTAAATAATTTTCACTTCTATGTTGTACGCATTGACTTAATGATGAAATTAATAAATCTGCGTTACGTTGGTCTCCGTACCTTTGCAAGAGAACTCTTCTGATTGTAGGCCAATCAGAGGCATTTTGGAAAGCAATGAAATCTCTGGCTTCATTTTTCAATTTTGATCTTATAGAAAAATTAAACGCATAGTTCAAGTCAGGATTTAATCTTCCTTGCAAATGTAGTAGTAAATTATCGACTTCATTGATGAATATCGATAGATTTTGACCAGGTGAATATTCTGGTATGGAATTCAATAGTAATTGTAAGTCCTGTCTGGACATTACTTCGGTAGGTATAACGTTAGAAGAAGTTTGGTTATTCATTTCGGAATGTGTTAAAGTTCTTCTACGATAAGGTTGAAATATATTATTTCTAATCGATTGATTTTGTAAAAAATTTGCTCCTAGCTCTAGAATTTCTGAGTCTTCAGCGATAATTTCTAATTCCTGAGATGAGTTATCTGTCATTTGAAATTAGGACTGATGTGGAAAAAATGAGGGAAAAAGGGGTTGATGGACTTACACCAAGATTTGCATCCTGTAGTGGTTGGTCCTTCCTTCTGGATCGAAGTAGTTGGCTTCCTTCTGGGTTGAAGGGGTGGTTGATGATGGTTCTGGATATCACATCAAGAGTTGAAACTCAACGGGAATTCCTTGGACACAATCCGTAGCGGACACTTATTTCAGTTTCGAACTAAAACCCCGTTGCGATATCCTGTTCGCAGCGCCAATTATGTTTTCCGTATCATAAAGTCTGTTTTTGAAAAGGATTTATTCTATTTTGAATTAAGAATTACAACACTTGGATAAATAATTAATAATTCTACAGATTAAGATTTGGGAAAAACGTGAGTTACAAAACGAAGCTTGATGTTCTAAGTCTGATTCATAACTAACTAAAGTCTGTCCTGAAATCTAAAAAGAAAGCTTTTTGAGTTCATAGAGAGAATTTGCACTTCTGCACTATCGCGCACATTTCCAAGAACGGCGTTGGCCGAGTTTCTTCTATTATGTTGACTTGTGCTGTTTCGGTCGATGTGGATCTCATAATAATATAGACATATTTCTTTCTTATTCATTGAATTACATACTTTTGATCTGACTTGACAGGTGGTCTCAGCAAAGAAATTAAATTTCATTAACGCATACTATCACTTCGGTCACTGTGGGGTTCTATAGTAATGATAAGAATTTTTGTATTTCCTTCTGGGTCTCTGTGACAATGAATTGTGTTCATATCGATTGCAATTAATAGACAAACATATTCTATATCATGAAAACATCGTATAAATTACCTCATTATGTACTCCTGTGTATGTCATCTCATTGTGAATTGTACAAGTGTTGGTCCTGCGGAGTGCTTTCCCTATTTTCCGTGTTCTGCTCTTGCGCACGTATAAGGAGAAAGTTCGATGGAGGGAATGCTTCTTTACGATGGGTCCTGCGAAGTGCTTGGCAGTATATAAACCCAGACATTCACAATTATTGTCATAAGCTCTTCGAGTATCTGCCGAATTGACCATAAAATGGAAATCATTGTTGTGCATAGATATTCCGTTGGTGGTATGAATCCTTTCAAAATCCTTCCACCAGAAATGGTGTCTACTATATTCAGATATTTGGATCCTGATTCTATACTCAGAGTTAACGCGACCTGTAAAAGGTTCAGGGATATATGCCGTACCGACTCAAAGCTGAGGATTATCCTTAATTCCAGAATCAAGGAACTCCGTAGAGAAATGCGCGCTAGAATTCTCAATCCGGGCTTCGATGTTATTGTAAACCGTGATGACGTTGTCCTTCCACGATTCACCTATAGGAATGGGAGCAGACATAAGAAGATAGTTATCGAGTATATGAAAAGCTCCGCTGAATCCTGGATTACCATTAGCGATTCTAGAAATTCGGATATCAACGGGAGGAAAAAGACGAATCGTATTCCTATGAGGATATGAGAATATACGATAACGTGGAACTTATACATATTTTATTTTTCAGAGCGCGAATGTTTGACGATAGTTTCGACGGAATTTATTATAAACAGACATATTTCTTTCTCTTTCATCGAATTACTTATTTTCGATCTGACTTGACAGGTGGTCTCAGCAAAGAAGTTAAATTTCATCAACGCATACTATCACTGTGGGGTTCTATAGTAATGATAAGAATTTTTGTATTTCTTTCTGGGTCTCTGTCACAATGAATTGTCTTCAAATTGATTGCAATTTATAGACAAACATATTCTATACCATGAAAACATCGTATAAATAACCTCATTAGTTACTCCTGTGTATGTCCTCTCATTGTGAATTGTACAGGTGTTGATAAGAGTGAGACTTCAACAATACTTCAACATTGTGAATTGAACACGACAGTTGTGAACACGTATTTCTGTTACTCTTCGGTTTTTGGTGGATAATTCCGGAATTTTGGTTTTTTATTTTTCGAATTTTACTTCTGTGTGTTCTGGGAGGAAGTAGCGAGGAGAAGTTTGGTTGTTCACCTGCTCAGGTGATATTTTTGACTTTATTAACATTATCATCATTCAAGAATATGTCGTCGAGTAGGAAAGTTGGAAGTAGCAAGTCTCTGCAGATATCAATTCCTGAATGCGGTATCTGTAAGCGAACTATTATAAAAAATGTTGTCAAGTGCAAAATTTGTAACAAGGTTTATCATCCTGGTTGTGCCAACCGAATTAAAAAATGTTGTGATGAAGTCATCGCATCAAGCCAAAGTGAACCTAATACTTGTGAAGTATTCCCAATTTCGGATACTGTTGGAAGGAGTATTACTAATGAGTCATCTCACCAAGAACTTCTACTCAAAATTATTATGGAGTTAGAAGCAAAGAACTCATTATTGATTGAGAATAATTCCTTATTGAAATATAAAATCTCTTCACTGGAATCAATAGTCTTAAGTAAGAACAATGGAATTGAAAAACTGAAGAAAGAAATTAATCTGACCCCATCTGTAAACAATGGAGATAAGGAATCAAAACCACATATTCCGCCGGTGAGTACGGGAGATGAAATGGTTATCGGTGAATTATATACTGATTTGTCCACCTCTAAAGTTAAAAACTCGAAAACAACGAATTCAAATTTACAAACTGATTCATCCAATAAAAAATTAGAAAAAGTTGCTAGAGGAAATACTTATTCTGATGTTGTTAAAATCAATATCCCACCATCTAACTCAAAGATATCACATGGTAAGGGAGATGACTGGAACATTGTTTCCCGTAGAAAGTTTACCAAACAAAAGCGTTCACTTGTTGTGGGTAGCGGTTCCGGAGATTCCCTTGTTGAGGGTGTGGAAAAATATGAAGCTAACTGAAGTCTGTCCTGATATCTAAAAAGAAAGCTTTATGAGTTCACAGAGAGAATTTGCACTTCTGCACTATCGCGCACATTTCCAAGAACGGCGTTGGCCGAGCTTCTTCTATTATGTTGACTTGTGCTGTTTCGGTCGATGTGGATCTCATAATAATATAGACATATTTCTTTCTTATTCATTAAATTACATACTTTTGATCTGACTTGACAGGTGGTCTCAGCAAAGAAATTAAATTTCATTAACGCATACTATCACTTCGGTCACTGTGGGGTTCTATAGTAATGATAAGAATTTTTGTATTTCCTTCTGGGTCTCTGTGACAATGAATTCTGTTCAAATCGATTGCAATTAATAGACAAACATATTCTATATCATGAAAACATCGTATAAATTACCTCATTATGTACTCCTGTGAATGTCATATCATTGTGAATTGTACAAGTGTTGGTCCTGCGGAGTGCGATGGATGGGATGCTTCTTTACGATTGGTCCTGTGGAGTGCGATGGACGGGATGCTTCTTTACGATTGGTCCTGCGTATCGTATATAAACCCAGACATTCACAATTATCGTCATAAGCTCTTCGAGTATCTGCCGAATTGACCATAAAATGAAATCATTGTTGTGCCTAGATATTCCGTTGGTGGTATGAATCCTTTCAAAATCCTTCCACCAGAAATGGTGTCTACTATATTCAGATATTTGGATCCTGATTCTATACTCAGAGTTAACGCGACCTGTAAAAGGTTCAGGGATATATGCCGTACCGACTCAAAGCTGAGGATTATCCTTAATTCCAGAATCAAGGAACTCCGTAGAGAAATGCGTGCTAGAATTCTCAATCCGGGCTTCGATGTTATTGTAAACCGTGATGACGATGTCCTTCCACGATTCACCTATAGGAATGGAAGCAGACATAAGAAGATAGTTATCGAGCATATGAAAAGCTCCGCTGAATCCTGGATTACCATTAGCGATTCTAGAAATTCGGATATCAACGGGAGGAAAAAGACGAATCGTATTCCTATGAGGATATGAGAATATACGATAACGTGGAACTTATACATATATTATTTTTCCAGAGCGCGAATGTTTGACGATAGTTTCGACGGAATTTATTATAAACAGACAAATTTCTTTCTCTTTCATTGAATTACTTATTTTCGATCTGACTTGAAAGGTGGTCTCAGCAAAGAAGTTAAATTTCATCAACGCATACTATCACTTCGGTCACTGTTGGGTTCTATAGTAATGATAAGAATTTTTGTATTTCTTCCTGGGTCTCTGTCACAATGAATTGTCTTCAATTTGATTGCAATTTATAGACAAACATATTCTATACCATGAAAACATCGTATAAATAACCTCATTAGTTACTCCTGTGTATGTCCTCTCATTGTGAATTGTACAGGTGTTGATAAGAGTGAGACTTCAACAATACTTCAACATTGTGAATTGAACACGACAGCTGTTTACACGTATTTCTGTTACTCTTCGGTTTTTGGTGGATAATTCCGGAATTTTGGTTTTTTATTTTTCGAATTTTACTTCTGTGTGTTCTGGGAGGAAGTAGCGAGGAGAAGTTTGGTTGTTCACCTGCTTAGGTGATATTTTTGACTTTATTAACATTATCATCATTCAAGAATATGTCGTCGAGTAGGAAAGTTGGAAGTAGCGAGTCTCTGCAGATATCAATTCCTGAATGCGGTATCTGTAAGCGAACTATTATAAAAAATGTTGTCAAGTGCAAAATTATCAAGGTTTATCATCCTGGTTGTGCCAACCGAATTAAAAAATGTTGTGATGAAGTCATCGCATCAGGCCAAAGTGAACCTAATACTTGTGAAGTATCCCCAATTTCGGATACTGTTGGAAGGAGTATTACTAATGAGTCATCTCACCAAGAACTTCTACTCAAAATTATTATGGAGTTAGAAGCAAAGAACTCATTATTGATTGAGAATAATTCCTTATTGAAATATAAAATCTCTTCACTGGAATCGATAGTCTAAAGTAAGAATTGAAAAACTGAAGAGAGAAATTAATATGACCCCATCTGTAAACAATGAAGATAAGGAATCAACACCACATAATCCACCGGTGAGTACGGGAGATGAAATGGTTATCGGTGAAATAAATACTGATTTGTCCACCTCTAAAGTTAAAAACTCGAAAACAACGAATTCAAATTTACAAACTGATTCATCCAATAAAAAATTAGAAAAAGTTGCTAGAGGAAATACTTATTCTGATGTTGTTAAAATCAATATCCCACCATCTAACTCAAAGATATCACATGGTAAGGGAGATGACTGGAACATTGTTTCCCGTAGAAAGTTTACCAAACAAAAGCGTTCACTTGTTGTGGGTAGCGGTTCCGGAGATTCCCTTGTTGAGGGTGTGGAAAAATATAAAGCTAACTGAAGTCTGTCCTGAAATCTAAAAAGAAAGCTTTATGAGTTCACAGAGAGAATTTGCACTTCTGCACTATCGCGCACATTTCCAAGAACGGCGTTGGCCGAGCTTCTTCTATTATGTTGACTTGTGCTGTTTCGGTCGATGTGGATCTCATAATAATATAGACATATTTCTTTCTTATTCATTAAATTACATACTTTTGATCTGACTTGACAGGTGGTCTCAGCAAAGAAATTAAATTTCATTAACGCATACTATCACTTCGGTCACTGTGGGGTTCTATAGTAATGATAAGAATTTTTGTATTTCCTTCTGGGTCTCTGTGACAATGAATTGTGTTCAAATCGATTGCAATTAATAGACAAACATATTCTATATCATGATATAATCTTCTTTCTATTGAATAAAGGCTCGGATCGATGCTCTAAAAGAATATTTATTGATTTCATAAAAATATACATAAATAAAACAGTAATAATTACCTAAAAGAATCGAAACAACAAGCCGATTCTCTCTTCTAAATAATATCTTATCAGCTGTACAACACAATCATAAAAGAACTTCAGTATAACCTAACATGCATAACTATAATCTTCGACCATAGAATATCAATAAAACAAAACACATAAACATAGAAAATAATGACAAATTATTTTACATCTCCCCCCCTGAAGTAACAATTTGAAAATTAAATTGTTCAAGAAAAAACATCATTGCTACATGGTAATAATTTGGTGACATGGTACAAATTTGATTCTTGTTTTTTATGATCACAATTTATTTCCACAATAGAATCAGAGATTATTTTTTTAATACGATAGGGACCACAACGAATCTCATCCAACTTTTTCCTATTTAGTTTATTGCTATTTTCAATATACACAAAATCTCCCTCTTTGAAGTTAGCCACTTTCCTATTTTTGTCGATTCTTAATTTGTTTTTCTTATGGTATTTATTAGAATTCTGTAAAGCTATGGATCTATCAGTTTCTAAGTTTTTTTCTTCTCGTAACTCTTCAGGTATTATGGGACTATCTATTCCAAATAACAAATACTCAGGAGAAAATTTGTTCACTGTATGTACAGTTTTATTATATTCATCTACACATTCTCTAGCAATGGTTGACCAGGCTCTCCTTTTGCTTTCCTCGTTAATTTGACATCGAATGCGATTTACCAGGGTTTGATTTAATCTTTCGTTCAAACCATTAGAGAAAGGACAATTAACTGCTGTGAACACGATTTCAATATGCCTCTGCGTGAGATAATTCTTGAATTCAGTTGAATTAATACCACTGTATTGATCGGTAAGCAATAAATCAATTTTATGATCTGACACTTTTTCCAACAAACGAATAAAATCCAAGCTAGTCTGATTTTTTGAAGTGTGTATGAAAGCAAATCTAGTGAAATGATCTACCAATAAATGTAAATATTTCTTTGTAGACCTTCTACCACCAAAACCTCCTATTGTGTCTAAGGATACAATCTGAAAAGGTTTTGTAGCAGGTCCTAACTGAGATAAGACTCCATATTTCTGTTCCCTTCGAGATTTATTTCTCAAACAAGTATCACAAATTCTGCAATAATTCTTAATTATTTGATCCATATTCTTAAAATAATAAAATGGGCGAATTTTCAAAGCTATTTGGTGACCTCCAATATGACCATAGAATCTGTGAATTTTATCTACTAATAACTTTCCTAATTCCTCAGATACAAAAATTCTTTCTACTCCTCTTAATTGTTTATGAAATATATCTTTTCTTTTTATAATTTTTTTTTCTATCTTTATGACATCTTCAATATTTTTTTGATCTTTCTCAATATCTTTTTTCTCAATCATATTGACAACCTTTAAAATCTCATCAAATTCATCAGAAGGGCTAAGTACCGCATATCTAGAAAGACAATCTGCTTCCAAGTTTTCCGATCCCGGAGAATATTTAATATCAAAATCGTATTGCGACAGATAGTATACCATATCCCCTAACTCTTCATCAGTGCGTGATCTAATATTCAAGTTTTCAAGAGGTTTATGATCCGAGAAAACAGTAAATTTGGAACCAATCAGCCCATATTGCCAGTATCGAATAGCCTCTTTTATTGCCAGACATTCTAAATAGATGGCTTTTTTTCTTTTTTGACTTGTATTCAACTTTTTCGAGAAATAAGCCACTGGCAGAATTTCCCCATTTTCTTGTCTTTGTTTCAATACCGCACCAATTCCTTCTGTACTAGCATCTGTGTAAATAAATATGGGTAAATTTTTATCGAAAATTGTTAAGATTGGCGCAGAACATAAATAATTTTTTATTTCTTGAAAGGCTTTTTCGCAATGATCGTTCCATATAAAAACCGAATCCTTTCTCAACAAACCATGGAGAGGCTCTAATATTCTAGCACTATTCTTTATATATTTATGGTAAAAATTAATTTTTCCTAAAAATTGGCGTACGTTTTTTTTCGTTTTAGGTATTGGAAATTCTCGAATAGAGACTAAATAATCTTTCATAGGCATTACCTGGTTGTTCTTGATTAAATGACCCAAATATTTGATCGAGTTTTTAGCAAAATCGCATTTTAAAAGTTTAAGTCGAAAGCCTTCATCATAAATTGCTTGTAATAGCTTTCCTAAATGAATCAAATGTTTCGGAGAAAATCAAAATATCATCTATATAATTTATACAAAATGAATTTAAATTATTTTTTCGTACGATATTGTTTAAAATACGTTGGAAAATGGCAGGAGAAATTTTTAGCCCAAAAGGTAAACACTTCCACTGCCAATGTCCTTGTTGAGTGACAAAAGCAGTCTTACTCCTATCTTTCTCTCTGACAGGAATTGACCAGAATGCGGAGTTAATATCTAATGCTGTAAACCAATGACAGTTTCTTGTTTTTAGAATTATATCATCTATAAGAGGAAATGGTTGAGCCTCAGGTACTACTAGCTTATTTAGTTCTCTAAAATCTACACATAGACGTGTCTTTTTCCCGTCTTCTCTCTTAAACGCTAAAGTTACTGGAGCCGCAAATGGCGAACTAGATTCTTCAATCAAATCTGCTTTCAACAATTCAGCTATTTGATGTTCAATTTCTAACTGATCTGGGCCGGAGCACCTGTAAGGTTTTTTAGATATATATTTATTTTCTAATAATTTTATTTGCGCTTCATGATTCTGAACTCTGCCGATGTCATATTTATTTCTCGCGAAAATGGAGTCATATTTTTTCATCAATTCAAGAATTAATATTTGCTTTTCCTCCTCTAAATGATCTAGATTTGCCATAAATTTTGAAACATCTACATTTTCATTGAAATTTACCATACAATCGAAATCTTTTGAATTCTCTTCATCTTTATCAATTGTAGAAATCTGTTTTTCAGTTTTTTGGAATATTTCCAAATTTTCTCCCTGTATAAGTCTGAATTTCTTTATGGAATCTAACCCTAACAATATATCATAACAAAAATTCTTATTATCTACTACAAAAGCTTGGATAGTATCCTCTATGTTACCAATTTTTGATTTTATATTCACGGTACTATTAATTAATTGTACACCACTGATAGTTCTGAAAATACTTTTATTTTCAAAAGTCGGTTGATTAATTTCATTAACAATTTTTTTATTTATGAGAGTAATATTAGAACCTGTATCATAAATGGCTGAAACAGTTTTCTTATGTTCTACTAGTACATTCAGTTTTATCAGCGGTGTGAGGTTTAGTTTTTTTGTTCAGGAATAGCTAAATTGAGCCTTTCTTCCATTTCCAAGTTATTTACCAATTCAATTTGATTATGTCTTATTTTGTTACGACAAAGTTCAGTTGGATGATATCGTCCCGGTTTCCCTAATCGTTCACATATAAAACAAGGTTTTTTTTCTACACTACTAACTATTGGATTTGAAGTAACAGTTTTAACAGTGGCTTTTTGGTTTTTTTTATTAACTAATGACTCTAATTTCCTTAAGTGACTCATTAAGTTCTCTGTGGAATTTATTTCCCCTTTATCAATTCTGTCTTGAACGTATATGGGTTATCCTACTACTATCAAATAAATCCTAGTCTTAATAGACATTTCTGGATCAACTTCTAAAAGAAGTTTTTCCTTCCTTAATGCGTATTCTAACAAGGAACCCCCTAAAAATTTATAACCAAATGCCATTCTGACGTTAATCCAACCTTCGTCTGAAAAGGTTTGTAAAAATGACTCACGGTAAGATAACCAGGTTCCAACTGAGGATAATTTCACATGGGCTGCTGAAAACCACTCTTCTCCATTTTCTGCTAGAAATAAGCGGAGTGCTTCTATCTTCTTTTCGTCTGACAAAATCCCATGGCGATCACATTCACTTTCAAAGTTCCGCATCCAATATTCTGCATTCTGTGACTTTCCCTTGAAAACTTCTAAAACAAAAGATCTAGTCATAGAACCTGAATCAATTGTCTTCTGCTGCAAGCCGTTAATAAATTGTTTGAATTCGCTCATAGACTCATTCCCTAGTTCTTCACTTTTATCCATTTGTACCTCTTCCAGTGTGTAATCTCTGAATATAAAATTACGGTCACTATCCATATACAAAGGTACTATGTCAGGAGGCAAAGAAATCTTTATATTTCTGAATTGATTTCTTTTCTTCAGAGATGAACACGTTCTCTTCACTGTTTGCAGTTTGCCAAGTTCTGGATGTTGCTCTATTTCTTGATACTCATACGGAAATGCATAAGTTATAGGATCGTTTATCTCCGCTATCGATAATATTCTAATTTTCATCGTTTTCCCATCTGGTTCTGTTCTCAACACGAGGTGAAGTTTAACCTGCACAGGTGTTTCCATCGTGACGATTGTTTCGATTTATAATCTTCTTTCTATTAAATAAAGGCTCGGATCGATGCTCTAAAAGAATATTTATGGATTTCATAAAAATATACATAAATAAAACAGTAATAATTACCTAAAAGAATCGAAACAACAAGCCGATTCTCTCTTCTAAATAATATCTTATCAGCTGTACAACACAATCATAAAAGAACTTCAGTATAACCTAACATGCATAACCATAATCTTCGACCATAGAATATCAATAAAACAAAACACATAAACATAGAAAATAATGACAAATTATTTTACAATGAAAACATCGTATGAATTACCTCATTACGTACTCCTGTGAATGTCATCTCATTGGGGGGGGGGGATGCTTCTTTACGATTGGTCCTGCGTATCGTATATAAACCAAGAAATTCGCAATTATCGTCATAAGCTCTTCGAGTATCTGCCGAATGGACCATAAAATGGAAATAATTGTTGTGCCTAGATATTCCGTTGGTGGTATGAATCCTTTCAAAATCCTTCCACCAGAAATGGTGTCTACTATATTCAGATATTTGGATCCTGATTCTATACTCAGAGTTAACGCGACCTGTAAAAGGTTCAGGGATATATGCCGTACCGCCTCAAAGCTGAGGATCATCCTTAATTCCAGAATCAAGGAACTCCGTAGAGAAATGCGCGCTAGAATTCTCAATCCGGGCTTCGATGTTATTGTAAACCGTGATGACGTTGTCCTTCCACGATTCACCTATAGGAATGGAAGCAGACATAAGAAGATAGTTATCGAGCATATGAAAAGCTCCGCTGAATCCTGGATTACCATTAGCGATTCTAGAAATTCGGATATCAACGGGAGGAAAAAGACGAATCGTATTCCTATGAGGATATGAGAATATACGATAACGTGGAACTTATACATATATTATTTTTCGACGGAATTTATTATAAACAGACATATTTCTTTCTCTTTCATTGAATTACTTATTTTCGATCTGACTTGACAGGTGGTCTCAGCAAAGAAATTAAATTTCATTAACGCATACTATCACTTCGGTCACTGTGGGGTTCTATAGTAATGATAAGAATTTTTGTATTTCCTTCTGGGTCTCTGTGACAATGAATTGTGTTCAAATCGATTGAAATTAATAGACAAACATATTCTATATCATGATATAATCTTCTTTCTATTAAATAAAGGCTCGGATCGATGCTCTAAAAGAATATTTATTGATTTCATAAAAATATACATAAATAAAACAGTAATAATTACCTAAAAGAATCGAAACAACAAGCCGATTCTCTCTTCTAAATAATATCTTATCAGCTGTACAACACAATCATAAAAGAACTTCAGTATAACCTAACATGCATAACCATAATCTTCGACCATAGAATATCAATAAAACAAAACACATAAACATAGAAAATAATGACAAATTATTTTACAATGAAAACATCGTATGAATTACCTCATTACGTACTCCTGTGAATGTCATCTCATTGGGGGGGGGGGATGCTTCTTTACGATTTGTCCTGCGTATCGTATATAAACCAAGAAATTCGCAATTATCGTCATAAGCTCTTCGAGTATCTGCCGAATGGACCATAAAATGGAAATAATTGTTGTGCCTAGATATTCCGTTGGTGGTATGAATCCTTTCAAAATCCTTCCACCAGAAATGGTGTCTACTATATTCAGATATTTGGATCCTGATTCTATACTCAGAGTTAACGCGACCTGTAAAAGGTTCAGGGATATATGCCGTACCGACTCAAAGCTGAGGATCATCCTTAATTCCAGAATCAAGGAACTCCGTAGAGAAATGCGCGCTAGAATTCTCAATCCGGGCTTCGATGTTATTGTAAACCGTGATGACGTTGTCCTTCCACGATTCACCTATAGGAATGGAAGCAGACATAAGAAGATAGTTATCGAGCATATGAAAAGCTCCGCTGAATCCTGGATTACCATTAGCGATTCTAGAAATTCGGATATCAACGGGAGGAAAAAGACGAATCGTATTCCTATGAGGATATGAGAATATACGATAACGTGGAACTTATACATATATTATTTTTCGACGGAATTTATTATAAACAGACATATTTCTTTCTCTTTCATTGAATTACTTATTTTCGATCTGACTTGACAGGTGGTCTCAGCAAAGAAATTAAATTTCATTAACGCATACTATCACTTCGGTCACTGTGGGGTTCTATAGTAATGATAAGAATTTTTGTATTTCCTTCTGGGTCTCTGTGACAATGAATTGTGTTCAAATCGATTGAAATTAATAGACAAACATATTCTATATCATGATATAATCTTCTTTCTATTAAATAAAGGCTCGGATCGATGCTCTAAAAGAATATTTATTGATTTCATAAAAATATACATAAATAAAACAGTAATAATTACCTAAAAGAATCGAAACAACAAGCCGATTCTCTCTTCTAAATAATATCTTATCAGCTGTACAACACAATCATAAAAGAACTTCAGTATAACCTAACATGTATAACCATAATCTTCGACCATAGAATATCAATAAAACAAAACACATAAACATAGAAAATAATGACAAATTATTTTACAATGAAAACATCGTATGAATTACCTCATTACGTACTCCTGTGAATGTCATCTCATTGGGGGGGGGGATGCTTCTTTACGATTGGTCCTGCGTATCGTATATAAACCAAGAAATTCGCAATTATCGTCATAAGCTCTTCGAGTATCTGCCGAATGGACCATAAAATGGAAATAATTGTTGTGCCTAGATATTCCGTTGGTGGTATGAATCCTTTCAAAATCCTTCCACCAGAAATGGTGTCTACTATATTCAGATATTTGGATCCTGATTCTATACTCAGAGTTAACGCGACCTGTAAAAGGTTCAGGGATATATGCCGTACCGACTCAAAGCTGAGGATCATCCTTAATTCCAGAATCAAGGAACTCCGTAGAGAAATGCGCGCTAGAATTCTCAATCCGGGCTTCGATGTTATTGTAAACCGTGATGACGTTGTCCTTCCACGATTCACCTATAGGAATGGAAGCAGACATAAGAAGATAGTTATCGCGCATATGAAAAGCTCCGCTGAATCCTGGATTACCATTAGCGATTCTAGAAATTCGGATATCAACGGGAGGAAAAAGACGAATCGTATTCCTATGAGGATATGAGAATATACGATAACGTGGAACTTATACATATATTATTTTTCGACGGAATTTATTATAAACAGACATATTTCTTTCTCTTTCATTGAATTACTTATTTTCGATCTGACTTGACAGGTGGTCTCAGCAAAGAAATTAAATTTCATTAACGCAT
Source organism: Harmonia axyridis (assembly GCF_914767665.1). NCBI lineage: Eukaryota > Metazoa > Arthropoda > Insecta > Coleoptera > Coccinellidae > Harmonia > Harmonia axyridis. Next base: position 24,180,635 of record NC_059505.1, on the reverse strand, counting down.
ACTATCACTTCGGTCACTGTGGGGTTCTATAGTAATGATAAGAATTTTTGTATTTCCTTCTGGGTCTCTGTGACAATGAATTGTGTTCAAATCGATTGAAATTAATAGACAAACATATTCTATAACATGATATAATCTTCTTTCTATTAAATAAAGGCTCGGATCGATGCTCTAAAAGAATATTTATTGATTTCATAAAAATATACATAAGTAAAACAGTAATAATTACCTAAAAGAATCGAAACAACAAGCCGATTCTCTCTTCTAAATAATATCTTATCAGCTGTACAACACAATCATAAAAGAACTTCAGTATAACCTAACATGCATAACCATAATCTTCGACCATAGAATATCAATAAAACAAAACACATAAACATAGAAAATAATGACAAATTATTTTACAATGAAAACATCGTATGAATTACCTCATTACGTACTCCTGTGAATGTCATCTCATTGGGGAGGGGATGCTTCTTTACGATTGGTCCTGCAGAGTGCGATGGGGGGGATGCTTCTTTACGATTGGTCCTGCGTATCGTATATAAACCAAGAAATTCGCAATTATCGTCATAAGCTCTTCGAGTATCTGCCGAATGGACCATAAAATGGAAAGCATTGTTGTGCCTAGATATTCCGTTGGTGGTATGAATCCTTTCAAAATCCTTCCACCAGAAATGGTGTCTACTATATTCAGATATTTGGATCCTGATTCTATACTCAGAGTTAACGCGACCTGTAAAAGGTTCAGGGATATATGCCGTACCGACTCAAAGCTGAGGATCATCCTTAATTCCAGAATCAAGGAACTCCGTAGAGAAATGCGCGCTAGAATTCTCAATCCGGGCTTCGATGTTATTGTAAACCGTGATGACGTTGTCCTTCCACGATTCACCTATAGGAATGGAAGCAGACATAAGAAGATAGTTATCGAGCATATGAAAAGCTCCGCTGAATCCTGGATTACCATTAGCGATTCTAGAAATTCGGATATCAACGGGAGGAAAAAGACAAATCGTATTCCTATGAGGATATGAGAATATACGATAACGTGGAACTTATACATATATTATTTTCCGACGGAATTTATTATAAACAGACATATTTCTTTCTCTTTCATTGAATTACTTATTTTCGATCTGACTTGACAGGTGGTCTCAGCAAAGAAGTTAAATCTCATCAACGCATACTATCACTTCGGTCACTGTGGGGTTCTATAGTAATGATAAGAATTTTTGTATTTCTTTCTGGGTCTCTGTCACAATGAATTGTCTTCAAATTGATTGCAATTTATAGACAAACATATTCTATACCATGAAAACATCGTATAAATAACCTCATTAGTTACTCCTGTGTATGTCCTCTCATTGTGAATTGTACAGGTGTTGATAAGTGTGAGACTTCAACAATACTTCAACATTGTGAATTGAACACGACAGCTGTTTTCACGTATTTCTGTTACTCTTCGGATTTTGGTGGATAATTCCGGAATTTTGGTTTTTTATTTTTCGAATTTTACTTCTGTGTGTTCTGGGAGGAAGTAGCGAGGAGAAGTTTGGTTGTTCACCTGCTTAGGTGATATTTTTGACTTTATTAACATTATCATCATTCAAGAATATGTCGTCGAGTAGGAAAGTTGGAAGTAGCGAGTCTCTGCAGATATCAATTCCTGAATGCGGTATCTGTAAGTGAACTATTATAAAAAATGTTGTCAAGTGCAAAATTTGTAACAAGGTTTATCATCCTGGTTGTGCCAACCGAATTAAAAAATGTTGTGATGAAGTCATCGCATCAGGCCAAAGTGAACCTAATACTTGTGAAGTATCCCCAATTTCGGATACTGTTGGAAGGAGTATTACTAATGAGTCATCTCACCAAGAACTTCTACTCAAAATTATTATGGAGTTAGAAGCAAAGAACTCATTATTGATTGAGAATAATTCCTTATTGAAATATGAAATCTCTTCACTGGAATCGATAGTCTAAAGTAAGAACAATGAAATTGAAAAACTGAAGAAAGAAATTAATATGACCCCATCTGTAAACAATGGAGATAAGGAATCAACACCACATATTCCACCGGTGAGTACGGGAGATGAAATGGTTATCGGTGAATTAAATACTGATTTGTCCACCTCTAAAGTTAAAAACTCGAAAACAACGAATTCAAATTTACAAACTGATTCATCCAATAAAAAATTAGAAAAAGTTGCTAGAGGAAATACTTATTCTGATGTTGTTAAAATCAATATCCCACCATCTAACTCAAAGATATCACATGGTAAGGGAGATGACTGGAACATTGTTTCCCGTAGAAAGTTTACCAAACAAAAGCGTTCACTTGTTGTGGGTAGCGGTTCCGGAGATTCCCTTGTTGAGGGTGTGGAAAAATATAAAGCTAACTGAAGTCTGTCCTGAAATCTAAAAAGAAAGCTTTATGAGTTCACAGAGAGAATTTGCACTTCTGCACTATCGCGCACATTTCCAAGAACGGCGTTGGCCGAGCTTCTTCTATTATGTTGACTTGTGCTGTTTCGGTCGATGTGGATCTCATAATAATATAGACATATTTCTTTCTTATTCATTAAATTACATACTTTTGATCTGACTTGACAGGTGGTCTCAGCAAAGAAATCAAATTTCATTAACGCATACTATCACTTCGGTCACTGTGGGGTTCTATAGTAATGATAAGAATTTTTGTATTTCCTTCTGGGTCTCTGTGACAATGAATTGTGTTCAAATCGATTGAAATTAATAGACAAACATATTCTATATCATGATATAATCTTCTTTCTATTAAATAAAGGCTCGGATCGATGCTCTAAAAGAATATTTATTGATTTCATAAAAATATACATAAATAAAACAGTAATAATTACCTAAAAGAATCGAAACAACAAGCCGATTCTCTCTTCTAAATAATATCTTATCAGCTGTACAACACAATCATAAAAGAACTTCAGTATAACCTCACATGCATAACCATAATCTTCGACCATAGAATATCAATTAAACAAAACACATAAACATAGAAAATAATGACAAATTATTTTACATCTCCCCCCCTGAAGTAACAATTTGAAAATTAAATTGTTCAAGAAAAAACATCATTGCTACATGGTAATAATTTGGTGACATGGTACAAATTTGATTCTTGTTTTTTATGATCACAATTTATTTCCACAATAGAATCAGAGATTATTTTTTTAATACGATAGGGACCACAACGAATCTCATCCAACTTTTTCCTATTTAGTTTATTGCTATTTTCAATATACACAAAATCTCCCTCTTTGAAGTTAGCCACTTTCCTATTTTTGTCGATTCTTAATTTGTTTTTCTTATGGTATTTATTAGAATTCTGTAAAGCTATGGATCTATCAGTTTCTAAGTTTTTTTCTTCTCGTAACTCTTCAGGTATTATGGGACTATCTATTCCAAATAACAAATACTCAGGAGAAAATTTGTTCACTGTATGTACAGTTTTATTATATTCATCTACACATTCTCTAGCAATGGTTGACCAGGCTCTCCTTTTGCTTTCCTCGTTAATTTTACATCGAATGCGATTTACCAGGGTTTGATTTAATCTTTCGTTCAAACCATTAGAGAAAGGACAATTAACTGCTGTGAACACGATTTCAATATGCCTCTGCGTGAGATAATTCTTGAATTCAGTTGAATTAATACCACTGTATTGATCGGTAAGCAATAAATCAATTTTATGATCTGACACTTTTTCCAACAAACGAATAAAATCCAAGCTAGTCTGATTTTTTGAAGTTCGTATGAAAGCAAATCTAGTGAAATGATCTACCAATAAATGTAAATATTTCTTTGTAGACCTTCTACCACCAAAACCTCCTATTGTGTCTAAGGATACAATCTGAAAAGGTTTTGTAGCAGGTCCTAACTGAGATAAGACTCCATATTTCTGTTCCCTTCGAGATTTATTTCTCAAACAAGTATCACAAATTCTGCAATAATTCTTAATTATTTGATCCATATTCTTAAAATAATAAAATGGGCGAATTTTCAAAGCTATTTGGTGACCTCCAATATGACCATAGAATCTGTGAATTTTATCTACTAATAACTTTTCTAATTCCTCAGATACAAAAATTCTTTCTACTCCTCTTAATTGTTTATAAAATATATCTTTTCTTTTTATAATTTTTTTTTCTATCTTTATGACATCTTCAATATTTTTTTGATCTTTCTCAATATCTTTTTTCTCAATCATATTGACAACCTTTAAAATCTCATCAAATTCATCAGAAGGGCTGAGTACCGCATTTCTAGAAAGACAATCTGCTTCCAAGTTTTCCGATCCCGGAGAATATTTAATATCAAAATCGTATTGCGACAGATAGTATACCATATCCCCTAACTCTTCATCAGTGCGTGATCTAATATTCAAGTTTTCAAGAGGTTTATGATCCGAGAAAACCGTAAATTTGGAACCAATCAGCCAATATTGCCAGTATCGAATAGCCTCTTTTATTGCCAGACATTCTAAATAGATGACTTTTTTTCTTTTTTGACTTGTATTCAACTTTTTCGAGAAATAAGCCACTGGCAGAATTTCCCCATTTTCTTGTCTTTGTTTCAATACCGCACCAATTCCTTCTATACTAGCATCTGTGTAAATAAATATGGGTAAATTTTTATCGAAAATTGTTAAGATTGGCGCAGAACATAAATAATTTTTTATTTCTTGAAAGGCTTTTTCGCAATGATCGTTCCATATAAAAACCGAATCCTTTCTCAACAAACCATGGAGAGGCTCTAATATTCTAGCACTATTCTTTATATATTTATGGTAAAAATTAATTTTTCCTAAAAATTGGCGTACGTTTTTTTTCGTTTTAGGTATTGGAAATTCTCGAATAGAGACTAAATAATCTTTCATAGGCATTACCTGGTTGTTCTTGATTAAATGACCCAAATATTTGATCGAGTTTTTAGCAAAATCGCATTTTAAAAGTTTAAGTCGAAAGCCTTCATCATAAATTGCTTGTAATAGCTTTCCTAAATGAATCAAATGTTCCTCAAATGTTTCGGAGAAAATCAAAATATCATCTATATAATTTATACAAAATGAATTTAAATTATTTTTTCGTACGATATTGTTTAAAATACGTTGGAAAATGGCAGGAGAAATTTTTAGCCCAAAAGGTAAACACTTCCACTGCCAATGTCCTTGTTGAGTGACAAAAGCAGTCTTACTCCTATCTTTCTCTCTGACAGGAATTGACCAGAATGCGGAGTTAATATCTAATGCTGTAAACCAATGACAGTTTCTTGTTTTTAGAATTATATCATCTATAAGAGGAAATGGTTGAGCCTCAGGTACTACTAGCTTATTTAGTTCTCTAAAATCTACACATAGACGTGTCTTTTTCCCGTCTTCTCTCTTAAACGCTAAAGTTACTGGAGCCGCAAATGGCGAACTAGATTCTTCAATCAAATCTGCTTTCAACAATTCAGCTATTTGATGTTCAATTTCTAACTGATCTGGGCCGGAGCACCTGTAAGGTTTTTTAGATATATATTTATTTTCTAATAATTTTATTTGCGCTTCATGATTCTGAACTCTGCCGATGTCATATTTATTTCTCGCGAAAATGGAGTCATATTTTTTCATCAATTCAAGAATTAATATTTGCTTTTCCTCCTCTAAATGATCTAGATTTGCCATAAATTTTGAAACATCTACATTTTCATTGAAATTTACCATACAATCGAAATCTTTTGAATTCTCTTCATCTTTATCAATTGTAGAAATCTGTTTTTCAGTTTTTTGGAATATTTCCAAATTTTCTCCCTGTATAAGTCTGAATTTCTTTATGGAATCTAACCCTAACAATATATCATAACAAAAATTCTTATTATCTACTACAAAAGCTTGGATAGTATCCTCTATGTTACCAATTTTTGATTTTATATTCACGGTACTATTAATTAATTGTACACCACTGATAGTTCTGAAAATACTTTTATTTTCAAAAGTCGGTTGATTAATTTCATTAACAATTTTTTTATTTATGAGAGTAATATTAGAACCTGTATCATAAATGGCTGAAACAGTTTTCTTATGTTCTACTAGTACATTCAGTTTTATCAGTGGTGTGAGGTTTAGTTTTTTTGTTCAGGAATAGCTAAATTGAGCCTTTCTTCCATTTCCAAGTTATTTACCAATTCAATTTGATTATGTCTTATTTTGTTACGACAAAGTTCAGTTGGATGATATCGTCCCGGTTTCCCTAATCGTTCACATATAAAACAAGGTTTTTTTTCTACACTACTAACTATTGGATTTGAAGTAACAGTTTTAACAGTGGCTTTTTGGTTTTTTTTATTAACTAATGACTCTAATTTCCTTAAGTGACTCATTAAGTTCTCTGTGGAATTTATTTCCCCTTTATCAATTCTGTCTTGAACGTATATGGGTAATCCTACTACTAAAAAATAAATCCTAGTCTTAATAGACATTTCTGGATCAACTTCTAAAAGAAGTTTTTCCTTCCTTAATGCGTATTCTAACAAGGAACCCCCTAAAAATTTATAACCAAATGCCATTCTGACGTTAATCCAACCTTCGTCTGAAAAGGTTTGTAAAAATGACTCACGGTAAGATAACCAGGTTCCAAATGAGGATAATTTCACATGGGCTGCTGAAAACCACTCTTCTCCATTTTCTGCTAGAAATAAGCGGAGTGCTTCTATCTTCTTTTCGTCTGACAAAATCCCATGGCGATCACATTCACTTTCAAAGTTCCGCATCCAATATTCTGCATTCTGTGACTTTCCCTTGAAAACTTCTAAAACAAAAGATCTAGTCATAGAACCTGAATCAATTGTCTTCTGCTGCAAGCCGTTAATAAATTGTTTGAATTCGCTCATAGACTCATTCTCTAGTTCTTCACTTTTATCCATTTGTACCTCTTCCAGTGTGTAATCTCTGAATATAAAATTACGGTCACTATCCATATACAAAGGTACTATGTCAGGAGGCAAAGAAATCTTTATATTTCTGAATTGATTTCTTTTCTTCAGAGATGAACACGTTCTCTTCACTGTTTGCAGTTTGCCAAGTTCTGGATGTTGCTCTATTTCTTGATACTCATACGGAAATGCATAAGTTATAGGATCGTTTATCTCCGCTATCGATAATATTCTAATTTTCATCGTTTTCCCATCTGGTTCTGTTCTCAACACGAGGTGAAGTTTAACCTGCACAGGTGTTTCCATCGTGACGATTTTTTCGATTTATAATCTTCTTTCTATTAAATAAAGGCTCGGATCGATGCTCTAAAAGAATATTTATGGATTTCATAAAAATATACATAAATAAAACAGTAATAATTACCTAAAAGAATCGAAACAACAAGCCGATTCTCTCTCCTAAATAATATCTTATCAGCTGTACAACACAATCATAAAAGAACTTCAGTATAACCTAACATGCATAACCATAATCTTCGACCATAGAATATCAATAAAACAAAACACATAAACATAGAAAATAATGACAAATTATTTTACAATGAAAACATCGTATGAATTACCTCATTACGTACTCCTGTGAATGTCATCTCATTGGGGGGGGGATGCTTCTTTACGATTGGTCCTGCGTATCGTATATAAACCAAGAAATTCGCAATTATCGTCATAAGCTCTTCGAGTATCTGCCGAATGGACCATAAAATGGAAATAATTGTTGTGCCTAGATATTCCGTTGGTGGTATGAATCCTTTCAAAATCCTTCCACCAGAAATGGTGTCTACTATATTCAGATATTTGGATCCTGATTCTATACTCAGAGTTAACGCGACCTGTAAAAGGTTCAGGGATATATGCCGTACCGACTCAAAGCTGAGGATCATCCTTAATTCCAGAATCAAGGAACTCCGTAGAGAAATGCGCGCTAGAATTCTCAATCCGGGCTTCGATGTTATTGTAAACCGTGATGACGTTGTCCTTCCACGATTCACCTATAGGAATGGAAGCAGACATAAGAAGATAGTTATCGAGCATATGAAAAGCTCCGCTGAATCCTGGATTACCATTAGCGATTCTAGAAATTCGGATATCAACGGGAGGAAAAAGACGAATCGTATTCCTATGAGGATATGAGAATATACGATAACGTGGAACTTATACATATATTATTTTTCGACGGAATTTATTATAAACAGACATATTTCTTTCTCTTTCATTGAATTACTTATTTTCGATCTGACTTGACAGGTGGTCTCAGCAAAGAAATTAAATTTCATTAACGCATACTATCACTTCGGTCACTGTGGGGTTCTATAGTAATGATAAGAATTTTTGTATTTCCTTCTGGGTCCCTGTGACAATGAATTGTGTTCAAATCGATTGAAATTAATAGACAAACATATTCTATATCATGATATAATCTTCTTTCTATTAAATAAAGGCTCAGATCGATGCTCTAAAAGAATATTTATTGATTTCATAAAAATATACGTAAATAAAACAGTAATAATTACCTAAAAAAATCGAAACAACAAGCCGATTCTCTCTTCTAAATAATATCTTATCAGCTGTACAACACAATCATAAAAGAACTTCAGTATAACCTAACATACATAACCATAATCTTCGACCATAGAATATCAATAAAACAAAACACATAAACATAGAAAATAATGACAAATTATTTTACAATGAAAACATCGTATGAATTACCTCATTACGTACTCCTGTAAATGTCATCTCATTGGGGGGGGGATGCTTCTTTACGATTGGTCCTGCGTATCGTATATAAACCAAGAAATTCGCAATTATCGTCATAAGCTCTTCGAGTATCTGCCGAATGGACCATAAAATGGAAATAATTGTTGTGCCTAGATATTCCGTTGGTGGTATGAATCCTTTCAAAATCCTTCCACCAGAAATGGTGTCTACTATATTCAGATATTTGGATCCTGATTCTATACTCAGAGTTAACGCGACCTGTAAAAGGTTCAGGGATATATGCCGTACCGACTCAAAGCTGAGGATCATCCTTAATTCCAGAATCAAGGAACTCCGTAGAGAAATGCGCGCTAGAATTCTCAATCCGGGCTTCGATGTTATTGTAAACCGTGATGACGTTGTCCTTCCACGATTCACCTATAGGAATGGAAGCAGACATAAGAAGATAGTTATCGAGCATATGAAAAGCTCCGCTGAATCCTGGATTACCATTAGCGATTCTAGAAATTCGGATATCAACGGGAGGAAAAAGACGAATCGTATTCCTATGAGGATATGAGAATATACGATAACGTGGAACTTATACATATATTATTTTTCGACGGAATTTATTATAAACAGACATATTTCTTTCTCTTTCATTGAATTACTTATTTTCGATCTGACTTGACAGGTGGTCTCAGCAAAGAAATTAAATTTCATTAACGCATACTATCACTTCGGTCACTGTGGGGTTCTATAGTAATGATAAGAATTTTTGTATTTCCTTCTGGGTCTCTGTGACAATGAATTGTGTTCAAATCGATTGAAATTAATAGACAAACATATTCTATATCATGATATAATCTTCTTTCTATTAAATAAAGGCTCGGATCGATGCTCTAAAAGAATATTTATTGATTTCATAAAAATATACATAAATAAAACAGTAATAATTACCTAAAAGAATCGAAACAACAAGCCGATTCTCTCTTCTAAATAATATCTTATCAGCTGTACAACACAATCATAAAAGAACTTCAGTATAACCTAACATGCATAACCATAATCTTCGACCATAGAATATCAATAAAACAAAACACATAAACATAGAAAATAATGACAAATTATTTTACAATGAAAACATCGTATGAATTACCTCATTACGTACTCCTGTGAATGTCATCTCATTGGGGGGGGGATGCTTCTTTACGATTGGTCCTGCGTATCGTATATAAACCAAGAAATTCGCAATTATCGTCATAAGCTCTTCGAGTATCTGCCGAATGGACCATAAAATGGAAATAATTGTTGTGCCTAGATATTCCGTTGGTGGTATGAATCCTTTCAAAATCCTTCCACCAGAAATGGTGTCTACTATATTCAGATATTTGGATCCTGATTCTATACTCAGAGTTAACGCGACCTGTAAAAGGTTCAGGGATATATGCCGTACCGACTCAAAGCTGAGGATCATCCTTAATTCCAGAATCAAGGAACTCCGTAGAGAAATGCGCGCTAGAATTCTCAATCCGGGCTTCGATGTTATTGTAAACCGTGATGACGTTGTCCTTCCACGATTCACCTATAGGAATGGAAGCAGACATAAGAAGATAGTTATCGAGCATATGAAAAGCTCCGCTGAATCCTGGATTACCATTAGCGATTCTAGAAATTCGGATATCAACGGGAGGAAAAAGACGAATCGTATTCCTATGAGGATATGAGAATATACGATAACGTGGAACTTATACATATATTATTTTTCGACGGAATTTATTATAAACAGACATATTTCTTTCTCTTTCATTGAATTACTTATTTTCGATCTGACTTGACAGGTGGTCTCAGCAAAGAAATTAAATTTCATTAACGCATACTATCACTTCGGTCACTGTGGGGTTCTATAGTAATGATAAGAATTTTTGTATTTCCTTCTGGGTCTCTGTGACAATGAATTGTGTTCAAATCGATTGAAATTAATAGACAAACATATTCTATATCATGATATAATCTTCTTTCTATTAAATAAAGGCTCGGATCGATGCTCTAAAAGAATATTTATTGATTTCATAAAAATATACATAAATAAAACAGTAATAATTACCTAAAAGAATCGAAACAACAAGCCGACTCTCTCTTCTAAATAATATTATATCAGCTGTACAACACAATCATAAAAGAACTTCAGTATAACCTAACATGCATAACCATAATCTTCGACCATAGAATATCAATAAAACAAAACACATAAACATAGAAAATAATGACAAATTATTTTACAATGAAAACATCGTATGAATTACTTCATTACGTACTCCTGTGAATGTCATCTCATTGGGGGGGGATGCTTCTTTACGATTGGTCCTGCGTATCGTATATAAACCAAGAAATTCGCAATTATCGTCATAAGCTCTTCGAGTATCTGCCGAATGGACCATAAAATGGAAATAATTGTTGTGCCTAGATATTCCGTTGGTGGTATGAATCCTTTCAAAATCCTTCCACCAGAAATGGTGTCTACTATATTCAGATATTTGGATCCTGATTCTATACTCAGAGTTAACGCGACCTGTAAAAGGTTCAGGGATATATGCCGTACCGACTCAAAGCTGAGGATCATCCTTAATTCCAGAATCAAGGAACTCCGTAGAGAAATGCGCGCTAGAATTCTCAATCCGGGCTTCGATGTTATTGTAAACCGTGATGACGTTGTCCTTCCACGATTCACCTATAGGAATGGAAGCAGACATAAGAAGATAGTTATCGAGCATATGAAAAGCTCCGCTGAATCCTGGATTACCATTAGCGATTCTAGAAATTCGGATATCAACGGGAGGAAAAAGACGAATCGTATTCCTATGAGGATATGAGAATATACGATAACGTGGAACTTATACATATATTATTTTTCGACGGAATTTATTATAAACAGACATATTTCTTTCTCTTTCATTGAATTACTTATTTTCGATCTGACTTGACAGGTGGTCTCAGCAAAGAAATTAAATTTCATTAACGCATACTATCACTTCGGTCACTGTGGGGTTCTATAGTAATGATAAGAATTTTTGTATTTCCTTCTGGGTCTCTGTGACAATGAATTGTGTTCAAATCGATTGAAATTAATAGACAAACATATTCTATATCATGATATAATCTTCTTTCTATTAAATAAAGGCTCGGATCGATGCTCTAAAAGAATATTTATTGATTTCATAAAAATATACATAAATAAAACAGTAATAATTACCTAAAAGAATCGAAACAACAAGCCGATTCTCTCTTCTAAATAATATCTTATCAGCTGTACAACACAATCATAAAAGAACTTCAGTATAACCTAACATGCATAACCATAATCTTCGACCATAGAATATCAATAAAACAAAACACATAAACATAGAAAATAATGACAAATTATTTTACAATGAAAACATCGTATGAATTACCTCATTACGTACTCCTGTGAATGTCATCTCATTGGGGGGGGGGATGCTTCTTTACGATTGGTCCTGCGTATCGTATATAAACCAAGAAATTCGCAATTATCGTCATAAGCTCTTCGAGTATCTGCCGAATGGACCATAAAATGGAAATAATTGTTGTGCCTAGATATTCCGTTGGTGGTATGAATCCTTTCAAAATCCTTCCACCAGAAATGGTGTCTACTATATTCAGATATTTGGATCCTGATTCTATACTCAGAGTTAACGCGACCTGTAAAAGGTTCAGGGATATATGCCGTACCGACTCAAAGCTGAGGATCATCCTTAATTCCAGAATCAAGGAACTCCGTAGAGAAATGCGCGCTAGAATTCTCAATCCGGGCTTCGATGTTATTGTAAACCGTGATGACGTTGTCCTTCCACGATTCACCTATAGGAATGGAAGCAGACATAAGAAGATAGTTATCGAGCATATGAAAAGCTCCGCTGAATCCTGGATTACCATTAGCGATTCTAGAAATTCGTATATCAACGGGAGGAAAAAGACGAATCGTATTCCTATGAGGATATGAGAATATACGATAACGTGGAACTTATACATATATTATTTTTCGACGGAATTTATTATAAACAGACATATTTCTTTCTCTTTCATTGAATTACTTATTTTCGATCTGACTTGACAGGTGGTCTCAGCAAAGAAATTAAATTTCATTAACGCATACTATCACTTCGGTCACTGTGGGGTTCTATAGTAATGATAAGAATTTTTGTATTTCTTTCTGGGTCTCTGTCACAATGAATTGTCTTCAAATTGATTGCAATTTATAGACAAACATATTCTATACCATGAAAACATCGTATAAATAACCTCATTAGTTACTCCTGTGTATGTCCTCTCATTGTGAATTGTACAGGTGTTGATAAGAGTGAGACTTCAACAATACTTCAACATTGTGAATTGAACACGACAGCTGTTTTCACGTATTTCTGTTACTCTTCGGATTTAGGTGGATAATTCCGGAATTTTGGTTTTTTATTTTTCGAATTTTACTTCTGTGTGTTCTGGGAGGAAGTAGCGAGGAGAAGTTTGGTTGTTCACCTGCTTAGGTGATATTTTTGACTTTATTAACATTATCATCATTCAAGAATATGTCGTCGAGTAGGAAAGTTGGAAGTAGCGAGTCTCTGCAGATATCAATTCCTGAATGCGGTATCTGTAAGCGAACTATTATAAAAAATGTTGTCAAGTGCAAAATTTGTAACAAGGTTTATCATCCTGGTTGTGCCAACCGAATTAAAAAATGTTGTGATGAAGTCATCGCATCAGGCCAAAGTGAACCTAATACTTGTGAAGTATCCCCAATTTCGGATACTGTTGGAAGGAGTATTACTAATGAGTCATCTCACCAAGAACTTCTACTCAAAATTATTATGGAGTTAGAAGCAAAGAACTCATTATTGATTGAGAATAATTCCTTATTGAAATATAAAATCTCTTCACGGGAATCGATAGTCTAAAGTAAGAACAATGAAATTGAAAAACTGAAGAAAGAAATTAATATGACCCCATCTGTAAACAATGGAGATAAGGAATCAACACCACATATTCCACCGGTGAGTACGGGAGATGAAATGGTTATCGGTGAATTAAATACTGATTTGTCCACCTCTACAGTTAAAAACTCGAAAACAACGAATTCAAATTCACAAACTGATTCATCCAATAAAAAATTAGAAAAAGTTGCTAGAGGAAATACTTATTCTGATGTTGTTAAAATCAATATCCCACCATCTAACTCAAAGATATCACATGGTAAGGGAGATGACTGGAACATTGTTTCCCGTAGAAAGTTTACCAAACAAAAGCGTTCACTTGTTGTGGGTAGCGGTTCCGGAGATTCCCTTGTTGAGGGTGTGGAAAAATATAAAGCTAACTGAAGTCTGTCCTGAAATCTAAAAAGAAAGCTTTATGAGTTCACAGAGAGAATTTGCACTTCTGCACTATCGCGCACATTTCCAAGAACGGCGTTGGCCGAGCTTCTTCTATTATGTTGACTTGTGCTGTTTCGGTCGATGTGGATCTCATAATAATATAGACATATTTCTTTCTTATTCATTAAATTACATACTTTTGATCTGACTTGACAGGTGGTCTCAGCAAAGAAATTAAATTTCATTAACGCATACTATCACTTCGGTCACTGTGGGGTTCTATAGTAATGATAAGAATTTTTGTATTTCCTTCTGGGTCTCTGTGACAATGAATTGTGTTCAAATCGATTGAAATTAATAGACAAACATATTCTATATCATGATATAATCTTCTTTCTATTAAATAAAGGCTCGGATCGATGCTCTAAAAGAATATTTATTGATTTCATAAAAATATACATAAATAAAACAGTAATAATTACCTAAAAGAATCGAAACAACAAGCCGATTCTCTCTTCTAAATAATATCTTATCAGCTGTACAACACAATCATAAAAGAACTTGCATAACCATAATCTTCGACCATAGAATATCAATAAAACAAAACACATAAACATAGAAAATAATGACAAATTATTTTACAATGAAAACATCGTATGAATTACCTCATTACGTACTCCTGTGAATGTCATCTCATTGGGGGGGGATGCTTCTTTACGATTGGTCCTGCGTATCGTATATAAACCAAGAAATTCGCAATTATCGTCATAAGCTCTTCGAGTATCTGCCGAATGGACCATAAAATGGAAATAATTGTTGTGCCTAGATATTCCGTTGGTGGTATGAATCCTTTCAAAATCCTTCCACCAGAAATGGTGTCTACTATATTCAGATATTTGGATCCTGATTCTATACTCAGAGTTAACGCGACCTGTAAAAGGTTCAGGGATATATGCCGTACCGACTCAAAGCTGAGGATCATCCTTAATTCCAGAATCAAGGAACTCCGTAGAGAAATGCGCGCTAGAATTCTCAATCCGGGCTTCGATGTTATTGTCAACCGTGATGACGTTGTCCTTCCACGATTCACCTATAGGAATGGAAGCAGACATAAGAAGATAGTTATCGAGCATATGAAAAGCTCCGCTGAATCCTGGATTACCATTAGCGATTCTAGAAATTCGGATATCAACGGGAGGAAAAAGACGAATCGTATTCCTATGAGGATATGAGAATATACGATAACGTGGAACTTATACATATATTATTTTTCGACGGAATTCATTATAAACAGACATATTTCTTTCTCTTTCATTGAATTACTTATTTTCGATCTGACTTGACAGGTGGTCTCAGCAAAGAAATTAAATTTCATTAACGCATACTATCACTTCGGTCACTGTGGGGTTCTATAGTAATGATAAGAATTTTTGTATTTCCTTCTGGGTCTCTGTGACAATGAATTGTGTTCAAATCGATTGAAATTAATAGACAAACATATTCTATATCATGATATAATCTTCTTTCTATTAAATAAAGGCTCGGATCGATGCTCTAAAAGAATATTTATTGATTTCATAAAAATATACATAAATAAAACAGTAATAATTACCTAAAAGAATCGAAACAACAAGCCGATTCTCTCTTCTGAATAATATCTTATCAGCTGTACAACACAATCATAAAAGAACTTCAGTATAACCTAACATGCATAACCATAATCTTCGACCATAGAATATCAATAAAACAAAACACATAAACATAGAAAATAATGACAAATTATTTTACAATGAAAACATCGTATGAATTACCTCATCACGTACTCCTGTGAATGTCATCTCATTGGGGGGGATGCTTCTTTACGATTGGTCCTGCGTATCGTTTATAAACCAAGAAATTCGCAATTATCGTCATAAGCTCTACGAGTATCTGCCGAATGGACCATAAAATGGAAATAATTGTTGTGCCTAGATATTCCGTTGGTGGTATGAATCCTTTCAAAATCCTTCCACCAGAAATGGTGTCTACTATATTCAGATATTTGGATCCTGATTCTATACTCAGAGTTAACGCGACCTGTAAAAGGTTCAGGGATATATGCCGTACCGACTCAAAGCTGAGGATCATCCTTAATTCCAGAATCAAGGAACTCCGTAGAGAAATGCGCGCTAGTATTCTCAATCCGGGCTTCGATGTTATTGTAAACCGTGATGACGTTGTCCTTCCACGATTCACCTATAGGAATGGAAGCAGACATAAGAAGATAGTTATCGAGCATATGAAAAGCTCCGCTGAATCCTGGATTACCATTAGCGATTCTAGAAATTCGGATATCAACGGGAGGAAAAAGACGAATCGTATTCCTATGAGGATATGAGAATATACGATAACGTGGAACTTATACATATATTATTTTTCGATGGAATTTATTATAAACAGACATATTTCTTTCTCTTTCATTGAATTACTTATTTTCGATCTGACTTGACAGGTGGTCTCAGCAAAGAAATTAAATTTCATTAACGCATACTATCACTTCGGTCACTGTGGGGTTCTATAGTAATGATAAGAATTTTTGTATTTCCTTCTGGGTCTCTGTGACAATGAATTGTGTTCAAATCGATTGAAATTAATAGACAAACATATTCTATATCATGATATAATCTTCTTTCTATTAAATAAAGGCTCGGATCGATGCTCTAAAAGAATATTTATTGATTTCATAAAAATATACATAAATAAAACAGTAATAATTACCTAAAAGAATCGAAACAACAAGCCGATTCTCTCTTCTAAATAATATCTTATCAGCTGTACAACACAATCATAAAAGAACTTCAGTATAACCTAACATGCATAACCATAATCTTCGACCATAGAATATCAATAAAACAAAACACATAAACATAGAAAATAATGACAAATTATTTTACAATGAAAACATCGTATGAATTACCTCATTACGTACTCCTGTGAATGTCATCTCATTGGGGGGGGATGCTTCTTTACGATTGGTCCTGCGTATCGTATATAAACCAAGAAATTCGCAATTATCGTCATAAGCTCTTCGAGTATCTGCCGAATGGACCATAAAATGGAAATAATTGTTGTGCCTAGATATTCCGTTGGTGGTATGAATCCTTTCAAAATCCTTCCACCAGAAATGGTGTCTACTATATTCAGATATTTGGATCCTGATTCTATACTCAGAGTTAACGCGACCTGTAAAAGGTTCAGGGATATATGCCGTACCGACTCAAAGCTGAGGATCATCCTTAATTCCAGAATCAAGGAACTCCGTAGAGAAATGCGCGCTAGAATTCTCAATCCGGGCTTCGATGTTATTGTAAACCGTGATGACGTTGTCCTTCCACGATTCACCTATAGGAATGGAAGCAGACATAAGAAGATAGTTATCGAGCATATGAAAAGCTCCGCTGAATCCTGGATTACCATTAGCGATTCTAGAAATTCGGATATCAACGGGAGGAAAAAGACGAATCGTATTCCTATGAGGATATGAGAATATACGATAACGTGGAACTTATACATATATTATTTTTCGATGGAATTTATTATAAACAGACATATTTCTTTCTCTTTCATTGAATTACTTATTTTCGCTCTGACTTGACAGGTGGTCTCAGCAAAGAAATTAAATTTCATTAACGCATACTATCACTTCGGTCACTGTGGGGTTCTATAGTAATGATAAGAATTTTTGTATTTCCTTCTGGGTCTCTGTGACAATGAATTGTGTTCAAATCGATTGAAATTAATAGACAAACATATTCTATATCATGATATAATCTTCTTTCTATTAAATAAAGGCTCGGATCGATGCTCTAAAAGAATATTTATTGATTTCATAAAAATATACATAAATATAACAGTAATAATTACCTAAAAGAATCGAAACAACAAGCCGATTCTCTCTTCTAAATAATATCTTATCAGCTGTACAACACAATCATAAAAGAACTTCAGTATAACCTAACATGCATAACCATAATCTTCGACCATAGAATATCAATAAAACAAAACACATAAACATAGAAAATAATGACAAATTATTTTACAATGAAAACATCGTATGAATTACCTCATTACGTACTCCTGTGAATGTCATCTCATTGGGGGGGGGGGGATGCTTCTTTACGATTGGTCCTGCGTATCGTATATAAACCAAGAAATTCGCAATTATCGTCATAAGCTCTTCGAGTATCTGCCGAATGGACCATAAAATGGAAATAATTGTTGTGCCTAGATATTCCGTTGGTGGTATGAATCCTTTCAAAATCCTTCCACCAGAAATGGTGTCTACTATATTCAGATATTTGGATCCTGATTCTATACTCAGAGTTAACGCGACCTGTAAAAGGTTCAGGGATATATGCCGTACCGACTCAAAGCTGAGGATCATCCTTAATTCCAGAATCAAGGAACTCCGTAGAGAAATGCGCGCTAGAATTCTCAATCCGGGCTTCGATGTTATTGTAAACCGTGATGACGTTGTCCTTCCACGATTCACCTATAGGAATGGAAGCAGACATAAGAAGATAGTTATCGAGCATATGAAAAGCTCCGCTGAATCCTGGATTACCATTAGCGATTCTAGAAATTCGGATATCAACGGGAGGAAAAAGACGAATGGTATTCCTATGAGGATATGAGAATATACGATAACGTGGAACTTATACATATATTATTTTTCGACGGAATTTATTATAAACAGACATATTTCTTTCTCTTTCATTGAATTACTTATTTTCGATCTGACTTGACAGGTGGTCTCAGCAAAGAAGTTAAATCTCATCAACGCATACTATCACTTCGGTCACTGTGGGGTTCTATAGTAATGATAAGAATTTTTGTATTTCTTTCTGGGTCTCTGTCACAATGAATTGTCTTCAAATTGATTGCAATTTATAGACAAACATATTCTATACCATGAAAACATCGTATAAATAACCTCATTAGTTACTCCTGTGTATGTCCTCTCATTGTGAATTGTACAGGTGTTGATAAGAGTGAGACTTCAACAATACTTCAACATTGTGAATTGAACACGACAGCTGTTTACACGTATTTCTGTTACTCTTCGGTTTTCGGTGGATAATTCCGGAATTTTGGTTTTTTATTTTTCGAATTTTACTTCTGTGTGTTCTGGGAGGAAGTAGCGAGGAGAAGTTTGGTTGTTCACCAGCTTAGGTGATATTTTTGACTTTATTAACATTATCATCATTCAAGAATATGTCGTCGAGTAGGAAAGTTGGAAGTAGCGAGTCTCTGCAGATATCAATTCCTGAATGCGGTATCTGTAAGCGAACTATTATAAAAAATGTTGTCAAGTGCAAAATTTGTAACAAGGTTTATCATCCTGGTGGTGCCAACCGAATTAAAAAATGTTGTGATGAAGTCATCGCATCAGGCCAAAGTGAACCTAATACTTGTGAAGTATCCCCAATTTCGGATACTGTTGGAAGGAGTATTACTAATGAGTCATCTCACCAAGAACTTCTACTCAAAATTATTATGGAGTTAGAAGCAAAGAACTCATTATTGATTGAGAATAATTCCTTATTGAAATATAAAATCTCTTCACTGGAATCGATAGTCTAAAGTAAGAACAATGAAATTGAAAAACTGAAGAAAGAAATTAATATGACCCCATCTGTAAACAATGGAGATAAGGAATCAACACCACATATTCCACCGGTGAGTACGGGAGATGAAATGGTTATCGGTGAATTAAATACTGATTTGTCCACCTCTACAGTTAAAAACTCGAAAACAACGAATTCAAATTTACAAACTGATTCATCCAATAAAAAATTAGAAAAAGTTGCTAGAGGAAATACTTATTCTGATGTTGTTAAAATCAATATCCCACCATCTAACTCAAAGATATCACATGGTAAGGGAGATGACTGGAACATTGTTTCCCGTAGAAAGTTTACCAAACAAAAGCGTTCACTTGTTGTGGGTAGCGGTTCCGGAGATTCCCTTGTTGAGGGTGTGGAAAAATATAAAGCTAACTGAAGTCTGTCCTGAAATCTAAAAAGAAAGCTTTATGAGTTCACAGAGAGAATTTGCACTTCTGCACTATCGCGCACATTTCCAAGAACGGCGTTGGCCGAGCTTCTTCTATTATGTTGACTTGTGCTGTTTCGGTCGATGTGGATCTCATAATAATATAGACATATTTCTTTCTTATTCATTAAATTACATACTTTTGATCTGACTTGACAGGTGGTCTCAGCAAAGAAATTAAATTTCATTAACGCATACTATCACTTCGGTCACTGTGGGGTTCTATAGTAATGATAAGAATTTTTGTATTTCCTTCTGGGTCTCTGTGACAATGAATTGTGTTCAAATCGATTGAAATTAATAGACAAACATATTCTATATCATGATGTAATCTTCTTTCTATTAAATAAAGGCTCGGATCGATGCTCTAAAAGAATATTTATTGATTTCATAAAAATATACATAAATAAAACAGTAATAATTACCTAAAAGAATCGAAACAACAAGCCGATTCTCTCTTCTAAATAATATCTTATCAGCTGTACAACACAATCATAAAAGAACTTCAGTATAACCTAACATGCATAACCATAATCTTCGACCATAGAATATCAATAAAACAAAACACATAAACATAGAAAATAATGACAAATTATTTTACAATGAAAACATCGTATGAATTACCTCATTACGTACTCCTGTGAATGTCATCTCATTGGGGGGGGGATGCTTCTTTACGATTGGTCCTGCGTATCGTATGTAAACCAATAAATTCGCAATTATCGTCATAAGCTCTTCGAGTATCTGCCGAATGGACCATAAAATGGAAATAATTGTTGTGCCTAGATATTCCGTTGGTGGTATGAATCCTTTCAAAATCCTTCCACCAGAAATGGTGTCTACTATATTCAGATATTTGGATCCTGATTCTATACTCAGAGTTAACGCGACCTGTAAAAGGTTCAGGGATATATGCCGTACCGACTCAAAGCTGAGGATCATCCTTAATTCCAGAATCAAGGAACTCCGTAGAGAAATGCGCGCTAGAATTCTCAATCCGGGCTTCGATGTTATTGTAAACCGTGATGACGTTGTCCTTCCACGATTCACCTATAGGAATGGAAGCAGACATAAGAAGATAGTTATCGAGCATATGAAAAGCTCCGCTGAATCCTGGATTACCATTAGCGATTCTAGAAATTCGGATATCAACGGGAGGAAAAAGACGAATCGTATTCCTATGAGGATATGAGAATATACGATAACGTGGAACTTATACATATATTATTTTTCGACGGAATTTATTATAAACAGACATATTTCTTTCTCTTTCATTGAATTACTTATTTTCGATCTGACTTGACAGGTGGTCTCAGCAAAGAAGTTAAATTTCATCAACGCATACTATCACTTCGGTCACTGTGGGGTTCTATAGTAATGATAAGAATTTTTGTATTTCTTTCTGGGTCTCTGTCACAATGAATTGTCTTCAAATTGATTGCAATTTATAGACAAACATATTCTATACCATGAAAACATCGTATAAATAACCTCATTAGTTACTCCTGTGTATGTCCTCTCATTGTGAATTGTACAGGTGTTGATAAGAGTGAGACTTCAACAATACTTCAACATTGTGAATTGAACACGACAGCTGTTTACACGTATTTCTGTTACTCTTCGGTTTTTGGTGGATAGTTCCGGAATTTTGGTTTTTTATTTTTCGAATTTTACTTCTGTGTGTTCTGGGAGGAAGTAGCGAGGAGAAGTTTGGTTGTTCACCTGCTTAGGTGATATTTTTGACTTTATTAACATTATCATCATTCAAGAATATGTCGTCGAGTAGGAAAGTTGGAAGTAGCGAGTCTCTGCAGATATCAATTCCTGAATGCGGTATCTGTAAGCGAACTATTATAAAAAATGTTGTCAAGTGCAAAATTTGTAACAAGGTTTATCATCCTGGTTGTGCCAACCGAATTAAAAAATGTTGTGATGAAGTCATCGCATCAGGCCAAAGTGAACCTAATACTTGTGAAGTATCCCCAATTTCGGATACTGTTGGAAGGAGTATTACTAATGAGTCATCTCACCAAGAACTTCTACTCAAAATTATTATGGAGTTAGAAGCAAAGAACTCATTATTGATTGAGAATAATTCCTCATTGAAATATAAAATCTCTTCACTGGAATCGATAGTCTAAAGTAAGAACAATGAAATTGAAAAACTGAAGAAAGAAATTAATATGACCCCATCTGTAAACAATGGAGATAAGGAATCAACACCACATATTCCACCGGTGAGTACGGGAGATGAAATGGTTATCGGTGAAATAAATACTGATTTGTCCACCTCTAAAGTTAAAAACTCGAAAACAACGAATTCAAATTTACAAACTGATTCATCCAATAAAAAATTAGAAAAAGTTGCTAGAGGAAATACTTATTCTGATGTTGTTAAAATCAATATCCCACCATCTAACTCAAAGATATCACATGGTAAGGGAGATGACTGGAACATTGTTTCCCGTAGAAAGTTTACCAAACAAAAGCGTTCACTTGTTGTGGGTAGCGGTTCCGGAGATTCCCTTGTTGAGGGTGTGGAAAAATATAAAGCTAACTGAAGTCTGTCCTGAAATCTAAAAAGAAAGCTTTATGAGTTCACAGAGAGAATTTGCACTTCTGCACTATCGCGCACATTTCCAAGAACGGCGTTGGCCGAGCTTCTTCTATTATGTTGACTTGTGCTGTTTCGGTCGATGTGGATCTCATAATAATATAGACATATTTCTTTCTTATTCATTAAATTACATACTTTTGATCTGACTTGACAGGTGGTCTCAGCAAAGAAATTAAATTTCATTAACGCATACTATCACTTCGGTCACTGTGGGGTTCTATAGTAATGATAAGAATTTTTGTATTTCCTTCTGGGTCTCTGTGACAATGAATTGTGTTCAAATCGATTGCAATTAATAGACAAACATATTCTATATCATGATATAATCTTCTTTCTATTAAATAAAGGCTCGGATCGATGCTCTAAAAGAATATTTATTGATTTCATAAAAATATACATAAATAAAACAGTAATA
The DNA here is from genome assembly GCF_914767665.1 of Harmonia axyridis. Taxonomy (NCBI): domain Eukaryota; kingdom Metazoa; phylum Arthropoda; class Insecta; order Coleoptera; family Coccinellidae; genus Harmonia; species Harmonia axyridis. Next base: position 24,157,417 of record NC_059505.1, on the reverse strand, counting down.
ATTACCTAAAAGAATCGAAACAACAAGCCGATTCTCTCTTCTAAATAATATCTTATCAGCTGTGCAACACAATCATAAAAGAACTTCAGTATAACCTCACATGCTTAACCATAATCTTCGACCATAGAATATCAATAAAACAAAACACATAAACATAGAAAATAATGACAAATTATTTTACATCTCCCCCCCTGAAGTAACAATTTGAAAATTAAATTGTTCAAGAAAAAACATCATTGCTACATGGTAATAATTTGGTGACATGGTACAAATTTGATTCTTGTTTTTTATGATCACAATTTATTTCCACAATAGAATCAGAGATTATTTTTTTAATACGATAGGGACCACAACGAATCTCATCCAACTTTTTCCTATTTAGTTTATTGCTATTTTCAATATACACAAAATCTCCCTCTTTGAAGTTAGCCACTTTCCTATTTTTGTCGCTTCTTAATTTGTTTTTCTTATGGTATTTATTAGAATTCTGTGAAGCTATGGATCTATCAGTTTCTAAGTTTTTTTCTTCTCGTAACTCTTCAGGTATTATGGGACTATCTATTCCAAATAACAAATACTCAGGAGAAAATTTGTTCACTGTATGTACAGTTTTATTATATTCATCTACACATTCTCTAGCAATGGTTGACCAGGCTCTCCTTTTGCTTTCCTCGTTAATTTTACATCGAATGCGATTTACCAGGGTTTGATTTAATCTTTCGTTCAAACCATTAGAGAAAGGACAATTAACTGCTGTGAACACGATTTCAATATGCCTCTGCGTGAGATAATTCTTGAATTCAGTTGAATTAATACCACTGTATTGATCGGTAAGCAATAAATCAATTTTATGATCTGACACTTTTTCCAACAAACGAATAAAATCCAAGCTAGTCTGATTTTCTGAAGTGTGTATGAAAGCAAATCTAGTGAAATGATCTACCAATAAATGTGAATATTTCTTTGTAGACCTTCTACCACCAAAACCTCCTATTGTGTCTAAGGATACAATCTGAAAAGGTTTTGTAGCAGGTCCTAACTGAGATAAGACTCCATATTTCTGTTCCCTTCGAGATTTATTTCTCAAACAAGTATCACAAATTCTGCAATAATTCTTAATTATTTGATCCATATTCTTAAAATAATAAAATGGGCGAATTTTCAAAGCTATTTGGTGACCTCCAATATGACCATAGAATCTGTGAATTTTATCTACTAATAACTTTCCTAATTCCTCAGATACAAAAATTCCTTCTACTCCTCTTAATTGTTTATAAAATATATCTTTTCTTTTTATAATTTTTTTTTCTATCTTTATGACATCTTCAATATTTTTTTGATCTTTCTCAATATCTTTTTTCTCAATCATATTGACAACCTTTAAAATCTCATCAAATTCATCAGAAGGGCTAAGTACCGCATTTCTAGAAAGACAATCTGCTTCCAAGTTTTCCGATCCCGGAGAATATTTAATATCAAAATCGTATTGCGACAGATAGTATACCATATCCCCTTACTATTCATCAGTGCGTGATCTAATATTCAAGTTTTCAAGAGGTTTATGATCCGAGAAAATTGTAAATTTGGAACCAATCAGCCAATATTGCCAGTATCGAATAGCCTCTTTTATTGCCAGACATTCTAAATAGATGGCTTTTTTTCTTTTTTGACTTGTATTCAACTTTTTCGAGAAATAAGCCACTGGCAGAATTTCCCCATTTTCTTGTCTTTGTTTCAATACCGCACCAATTCCTTCTATACTAGCATCTGTGTAAATAAATATGGGTAAATTTTTATCGAAAATTGTTAAGATTGGCGCAGAACATAAATAATTTTTTATTTCTTGAAAGGCTTTTTCGCAATGATCGTTCCATATAAAAACCGAATCCTTTCTCAACAAACCATGGAGAGGCTCTAATATTCTAGCACTATTCTTTATATATTTATGGTAAAAATTAATTTTTCCTAAAAATTGGCGTACGTTTTTTTTCGTTTTAGGTATTGGAAATTCTCGAATAGAGACTAAATAATCTTTCATAGGCATTACCTGGTTGTTCTTGATTAAATGACCCAAATATTTGATCGAGTTTTTAGCAAAATCGCATTTTAAAAGTTTAAGTCGAAAGCCTTCATCATAAATTGCTTGTAATAGCTTTCCTAAATGAATCAAATGTTCCTCAAATGTTTCGGAGAAAATCAAAATATCATCTATATAATTTATACAAAATGAATTTAAATTATTTTTTCGTACGATATTGTTTAAAATACGTTGGAAAATGGCAGGAGAAATTTTTAGCCCAAAAGGTAAACACTTCCACTGCCAATGTCCTTGTTGAGTGACAAAAGCAGTCTTACTCCTATCTTTCTCTCTGACAGGAATTGACCAGAATGCGGAGTTAATATCTAATGCTGTAAACCAATGACAGTTTCTTGTTTTTAGAATTATATCATCTATAAGAGGAAATGGTTGAGCCTCAGGTACTACTAGCTTATTTAGTTCTCTAAAATCTACACATAGACGTGTCTTTTTCCCGTCTTCTCTCTTAAACGCTAAAGTTACTGGAGCCGCAAATGGCGAACTAGATTCTTCAATCAAATCTGCTTTCAACAATTCAGCTATTTGATGTTCAATTTCTAACTGATCTGGGCCGGAGCACCTGTAAGGTTTTTTAGATATATATTTATTTTCTAATAATTTTATTTGCGCTTCATGATTCTGAACTCTGCCGATATCATATTTATTTCTTGCGAAAATGGAGTCATATTTTTTCATCAATGCAAGAATTAATATTTGCTTTTCCTCCTCTAAATGATCTAGATTTGCCATAAATTTTGAAACATCTACATTTTCATTGAAATTTACCATACAATCGAAATCTTTTGAATTCTCTTCATCTTTATCAATTGTAGAAATCTGTTTTTCAGTTTTTTGGAATATTTCCAAATTTTCTCCCTGTATAAGTCTGAATTTCTTTATGGAATCTAACCCTAACAATATATCATAACAAAAATTCTTATTATCTACTACAAAAGCTTGGATAGTATCCTCTATGTTACCAATTTTTGATTTTATATTCACGGTACTATTAATTAATTGTACACCACTGATAGTTCTGAAAATACTTTTATTTTCAAAAGTCGGTTGATTAATTTCATTAACAATTTTTTTATTTATGAGAGTAATATTAGAACCTGTATCATAAATGGCTGAAACAGTTTTCTTATGTTCTACTAGTACATTCAGTTTTATCAGCGGTGTGAGGTTAATTTTTTTGTTCAGGAATAGCTAAATTGAGCCTTTCTTCCATTTCCAAGTTATTTACCAATTCAATTTGATTATGTCTTATTTTGTTACGACAAAGTTCAGTTGGATGATATCGTCCCGGTTTCCCTAATCGTTCACATATAAAACAAGGTTTTTTTTCTACACTACTAACTATTGGATTTGAAGTAACAGTTTTAACAGTGGCTTTTTGGTTTTTTTTATTAACTAATGACTCTAATTTCCTTAAGTGACTCATTAAGTTCTCTTCGTTCACATATAAAACAAGGTTTTTTTTCTACACTACTAACTATTGGATTTGAAGTAACAGTTTTAACAGTGGCTTTTTGGTTTTTTTTATTAACTAATGACTCTAATTTCCTTAAGTGACTCATTAAGTTCTCTGTGGAATTTATTTCCCCTTTATCAATTCTGTCTTGAACGTATATGGGTAATCCTACTACTATCAAATAAATTCTAGTCTTAATAGACATTTCTGGATCAACTTCTAAAAGAAGTTTTTCCTTCCTTAATGCGTATTCTAACAAGGAACCCCCTAAAAATTTATAACCAAATGCCATTCTGACGTTAATCCAACCTTCGTCTGAAAAGGTTTGTAAAAATGACTCACGGTAAGATAACCAGGTTCCAACTGAGGATAATTTCACATGGGCTGCTGAAAACCACTCTTCTCCATTTTCTGCTAGAAATAAGCGGAGTGCTTCTATCTTCTTTTCGTCTGACAAAATCCCATGGCGATCACATTCACTTTCAAAGTTCCGCATCCAATATTCTGCATTCTGTGACTTTCCCTTGAAAACTTCTAAAACAAAAGATCTAGTCATAGAACCTGAATCAATTGTCTTCTGCTGCAAGCCGTTAATAAATTGTTTGAATTCGCTCATAGACTCATTCTCTAGTTCTTCACTTTTATCCATTTGTACCTCTTCCAGTGTGTAATCTCTGAATATAAAATTACGGTCACTATCCATATACAAAGGTACTATGTCAGGAGGCAAAGAAATCTTTATATTTCTGAATTGATTTCTTTTCTTCAGAGATGAACACGTTCTCTTCACTGTTTGCAGATTGCCAAGTTCAGGATGTTGCTCTATTTCTTGATACTCATACGGAAATGCATAAGTTATAGAATCGTTTATCTCCGCTATCGATAATATTCTAATTTTCATCGTTTTCCCATCTGGTTCTGTTCTCAACACGAGGTGAAGTTTAACCTGCACAGGTGTTTCCATCGTGACGATTTTTTCGATTTATAATCTTCTTTCTATTAAATAAAGGCTCGGATCGATGCTCTAAAAGAATATTTATGGATTTCATAAAAATATACATAAATAAAACAGTAATAATTACCTAAAAGAATCGAAACAACAAACCGATTCTCTCTTCTAAATAATATCTTATCAGCTGTACAACACAATCATAAAAGAACTTCAGTATAACCTAACATGCATAACCATAATCTTCGACCATAGAATATCAATAAAACAAAACACATAAACATAGAAAATAATGACAAATTATTTTACAATGAAAACATCGTATGAATTACCTCATTACGTACTCCTGTGAATGTCATCTCATTGGGGGGGGATGCTTCTTTACGATTGGTCCTGCGTATCGTATATAAACCAAGAAATTCGCAATTATCGTCATAAGCTCTTCGAGTATCTGCCGAATGGACCATAAAATGGAAATAATTGTTGTGCCTAGATATTCCGTTGGTGGTATGAATCCTTTCAAAATCCTTCCACCAGAAATGGTGTCTACTATATTCAGATATTTGGATCCTGATTCTATACTCAGAGTTAACGCGACCTGTAAAAGGTTCAGGGATATATGCCGTACCGACTCAAAGCTGAGGATCATCCTTAATTCCAGAATCAAGGAACTCCGTAGAGAAATGCGCGCTAGAATTCTCAATCCGGGCTTCGATGTTATTGTAAACCGTGATGACGTTGTCCTTCCACGATTCACCTATAGGAATGGAAGCAGACATAAGAAGATAGTTATCGAGCATATGAAATGCTCCGCTGAATCCTGGATTACCATTAGCGATTCTAGAAATTCGGATATCAACGGGAGGAAAAAGACGAATCGTATTCCTATGAGGATATGAGAATATACGATAACGTGGAACTTATACATATATTATTTTTCGACGGAATTTATTATAAACAGACATATTTCTTTCTCTTTCATTGAATTACTTATTTTCGATCTGACTTGACAGGTGTTCTCAGCAAAGAAGTTAAATCTCATCAACGCATACTATCACTTCGGTCACTGTGGGGTTCTATAGTAATGATAAGAATTTTTGTATTTCTTTCTGGGTCTCTGTTACAATGAATTGTCTTCAAATTGATTGCAATTTATAGACAAACATATTCTATACCATGAAAACATCGTATAAATAACCTCATTAGTTACTCCTGTGTATGTCCTCTCATTGTGAATTGTACAGGTGTTGATAAGAGTGAGACTTCAACAATACTTCAACATTGTGAATTGAACACGACAGCTGTTCACACGTATTTCTGTTACTCTTCGGTTTTTGGTGGATAATTCCGGAATTTTGGTTTTTTATTTTTCGAATTTTACTTCTGTGTGTTCTGGGAGGAAGTAGCGAGGAGAAGTTTGGTTGTTCACCTGCTTAGGTGATATTTTTGACTTTATTAACATTATCATCATTCAAGAATATGTCGTCGAGTAGGAAAGTTGGAAGTAGCGAGTCTCTGCAGATATCAATTCCTGAATGCGGTATCTGTAAGCGAACTATTATAAAAAATGTTGTCAAGTGCAAAATTTGTAACAAGGTTTATCATCCTGGTTGTGCCAACCGAATTAAAAAATGTTGTGATGAAGTCATCGCATCAGGCCAAAGTGAACCTAATACTTGTGAAGTATCCCCAATTTCGGATACTGTTGGAAGGAGTATTACTAATGAGTCATCTCACCAAGAACTTCTACTCAAAATTATTATGGAGTTAGAAGCAAAGAACTCATTATTGATTGAGAATAATTCCTTATTGAAATATAAAATCTCTTCACTGGAATCGATAGTCTAAAGTAAGAACAATGAAATTGAAAAACTGAAGAAAGAAATTAATATGACCCCATCTGTAAACAATGGAGATAAGGAATCAACACCACATATTCCACCGTTGAGTACGGGAGATGAAATGGTTATCGGTGAATTAAATACTAATTTGTCCACCTCTACAGTTAAAAACTCGTAAACAACGAATTCAAATTTACAAACTGATTCATCCAATAAAAAATTAGAAAAAGTTGCTAGAGGAAATACTTATTCTGATGTTGTTAAAATCAATATCCCACCATCTAACTCAAAGATATCACATGGTAAGGGAGATGACTGGAACATTGTTTCCCGTAGAAAGTTTACCAAACAAAAGCGTTCACTTGTTGTGGGTAGCGGTTCCGGAGATTCCCTTGTTGGGGGTGTGGAAAAATATAAAGCTAACTGAAGTCTGTCCTGAAATCTAAAAAGAAAGCTTTATGAGTTCACAGAGAGAATTTGCACTTCTGCACTATCGCGCACATTTCCAAGAACGGCGTTGGCCGAGCTTCTTCTATTATGTTGACTTGTGCTGTTTCGGTCGATGTGGATCTCATAATAATATAGACATATTTCTTTCTTATTCATTAAATTACATATTTTTGATCTGACTTGACAGGTGGTCTCAGCAAAGAAATTAAATTTCATTAACGCATACTATCACTTCGGTCACTGTGGGGTTCTATAGTAATGATAAGAATTTTTGTATTTCCTTCTGGGTCTCTGTGACAATGAATTGTGTTCAAATCGATTGAAATTAATAGACAAACATATTCTATATCATGATATAATCTTCTTTCTATTAAATGAAGGCTCGGATCGATGCTCTAAAAGAATATTTATTGATTTCATAAAAATATACATAAATAAAACAGTAATAATTACCTAAAAGAATCGAAACAACAAGCCGATTCTCTCTTCTAAATAATATCTTATCAGCTGTACAACACAATCATAAAAGAACTTCAGTATAACCTCACATGCATAACCATAATCTTCGACCATAGAATATCAATAAAACAAAACACATAAACATAGAAAATAATGACAAATTATTTTACACCTCCCCCCCTGAAGTAACAATTTGAAAATTAAATTGTTCAAGAAGAAACATCATTGCTACATGGTAATAATTTGGTGACATGGTACAAATTTGATTCTTGTTTTTTATGATCACAATTTATTTCCACAATAGAATCAGAGATTATTTTTTTAATACGATAGGGACCACAACGAATCTCATCCAACTTTTTCCTATTTAGTTTATTGCTATTTTCAATATACACAAAATCTCCCTCTTTGAAGTTAGCCACTCTCCTATTTTTGTCGATTCTTAATTTGTTTTTCTTATGGTATTTATTAGAATTCTGTAAAGCTATGGATCTATCAGTTTCTAAGTTTTTTTCTTCTCGTAACTCTTCAGGTATTATGGGACTATCTATTCCAAATAACAAATACTCAGGAGAAAATTTGTTCACTGTATGTACAGTTTTATTATATTCATCTACACATTCTCTAGCAATGGTTGACCATGCTCTCCTTTTGCTTTCCTCGTTAATTTTACATCGAATGCGATTTACCAGGGTTTGATTTAATCTTTCGTTCAAACCATTAGAGAAAGGACAATTAACTGCTGTGAACACGATTTCAATATGCCTCTGCGTGAGATAATTCTTGAATTCAGTTGAATTAATACCACTGTATTGATCGGTAAGCAATAAATCAATTTTATGATCTGACACTTTTTCCAACAAACGAATAAAATCCAAGCTAGTCTGATTTTTTGAAGTTCGTATGAAAGCAAATCTAGTGAAATGATCTACCAATAAATGTTAATATTTCTTTGTAGACCTTCTACCACCAAAACCTCCTATTGTGTCTAAGGATACAATCTGAAAAGGTTTTGTAGCAGGTCCTAACTGAGATAAGACTCCATATTTCTGTTCCCTTCGAGATTTATTTCTCAAACAAGTATCACAAATTCTGCAATAATTCTTAATTATTTGATCCATATTCTTAAAATAATAAAATGGGCGAATTTTCAAAGCTATTTGGTGACCTCCAATATGACCATAGAATCTGTGAATTTTATCTACTAATAACTTTTCTAATTCCTCAGATACAAAAATTCTTTCTACTCCTCTTAATTGTTTATAAAATATATCTTTTCTTTTTATAATTTTTTTTCCTATCTTTATGACATCTTCAATATTTTTTTGATCTTTCTCAATATCTTTTTTCTCAATCATATTGACAACCTTTAAAATCTCATCAAATTTATCAGAAGGGCTGAGTACCGCATTTCTAGAAAGACAATCTGCTTCCAAGTTTTCCGATCCCGGAGAATATTTAATATCAAAATCGTATTGCGACAGATAGTATACCATATCCCCTAACTCTTCATCAGTGCGTGATCTAATATTCAAGTTTTCAAGAGGTTTATGATCCGAGAAAACCGTAAATTTGGAACCAATCAGCCAATATTGCCAGTATCGAATAGCCTCTTTTATTGCCAGACATTCTAAATAGATGACTTTTTTTCTTTTTTGACTTGTATTCAACTTTTTCGAGAAATAAGCCACTGGCAGAATTTCCCCATTTTCTTGTCTTTGTTTCAATACCGCACCAATTCCTTCTATACTAGCATCTGTGTAAATAAATATGGGTAAATTTTTATCGAAAATTGTTAAGATTGGCGCAGAACATAAATAATTTTTTATTTCTTGAAAGGCTTTTTCGCAATGATCGTTGCATATAAAAACCGAATCCTTTCTCAACAAACCATGGAGAGGCTCTAATATTCTAGCACTATTCTTTATATATTTATGGTAAAAATTAATTTTTCCTAAAAATTGGCGTACGTTTTTTTTCGTTTTAGGTATTGGAAATTCTCGAATAGAGACTAAATAATCTTTCATAGGCATTACCTGGTTGTTCTTGATTAAATGACCCAAATATTTGATCGAGTTTTTAGCAAAATCGCATTTTAAAAGTTTAAGTCGAAAGCCTTCATCATAAATTGCTTGTAATAGCTTTCCTAAATGAATCAAATGTTCCTCAAATGTTTCGGAGAAAATCAAAATATCATCTATATAATTTATACAAAATGAATTCAAATTATTTTTTCGTACGATATTGTTTAAAATACGTTGGAAAATGGCAGGAGAAATTTTTAGCCCAAAAGGTAAACACTTCCACTGCCAATGTCCTTGTTGAGTGACAAAAGCAGTCTTACTCCTATCTTTCTCTCTGACAGGAATTGACCAGAATGCAGAGTTAATATCTAATGCTGTAAACCAATGACAGTTTCTTCTTGTTTTTAGAATTATATCATCTATAAGAGGAAATGGTTGAGCCTCAGGTACTACTAGCTTATTTAGTTCTCTAAAATCTACACATAGACGTGTCTTTTTCCCGTCTTCTCTCTTAAACGCTAAAGTTACTGGAGCCGCAAATGGCGAACTAGATTCTTCAATCAAATCTGCTTTCAACAATTCAGCTATTTGATGTTCAATTTCTAACTGATCTGGGCCGGAGCACCTGTAAGGTTTTTTAGATATATATTTATTTTCTAATAATTTTATTTGCGCTTCATGATTCTGAACTCTGCCGATATCATATTTATTTCTTGCGAAAATGGAGTCATATTTTTTCATCAATTCAAGAATTAATATTTGCTTTTCCTCCTCTAAATGATCTAGATTTGCCATAAATTTTGAAACATCTACATTTTCATTGAAATTTACCATACAATCGAAATCTTTTGAATTCTCTTCATCTTTATCAATTGTAGAAATCTGTTTTTCAGTTTTTTGGAATATTTCCAAATTTTCTCCCTGTATAAGTCTGAATTTCTTTATGGAATCTAACCCTAACAATATATCATAACAAAAATTCTTATTATCTACTACAAAAGCTTGGATAGTATCCTCTATGTTACCAATTTTTGATTTTATATTCACGGTACTATTAATTAATTGTACACCACTGATAGTTCTGAAAATACTTTTATTTTCAAAAGTAGGTTGATTAATTTCATTAACAATTTTTTTATTTATGAGAGTAATATTAGAACCTGTATCATAAATGGCTGAAACAGTTTTCTTATGTTCTACTAGTACATTCAGTTTTATCAGCGGTGTGAGGTTTAGTTTTTTTGTTCAGGAATAGCTAAATTGAGCCTTTCTTCCATTTCCAAGTTATTTACCAATTCAATTTGATTATGTCTTATTTTGTTACGACAAAGTTCAGTTGGATGATATCGTCCCGGTTTCCCTAATCGTTCACATATAAAACAAGGTTTTTTTTCTACACTACTAACTATTGGATTTGAAGTAACAGTTTTAACAGTGGCTTTTTGGTTTTTTTTATTAACTAATGACTCTAATTTCCTTAAGTGACTCATTAAGTTCTCTGTGGAATTTATTTCCCCTTTATCAATTCTGTCTTGAACGTATATGGGTAATCCTACTACTATCAAATAAATCCTAGTCTTAATAGACATTTCTGGATCAACTTCTAAAAGAAGTTTTTCCTTCCTTAATGCGTATTCTAACAAGGAACCCCCTAAAAATTTATAACCAAATGCCATTCTGACGTTAATCCAACCTTCGTCTGAAAAGGTTTGTAAAAATGACTCACGGTAAGATAACCAGGTTCCAACTGAGGATAATTTCACATGGGCTGCTGAAAACCACTCTTCTCCATTTTCTGCTAGAAATAAGCGGAGTGCTTTTATCTTCTTTTCGTCTGACAAAATTTCATGGCGATCACATTCACTTTCAAAGTTCCGCATCCAATATTCTGCATTCTGTGACTTTCCCTTGAAAACTTCTAAAACAAAAGATCTAGTCATAGAACCTGAATCAATTGTCTTCTGCTGCAAGCCGTTAATAAATTGTTTGAATTCGCTCATAGACTCATTCCCTAGTTCTTCACTTTTATCCATTTGTACCTCTTCCAGTGTGTAATCTCTGAATATAAAATTACGGTCACTATCCATATACAAAGGTACTATGTCAGGAGGCAAAGAAATCTTTATATTTCTGAATTGATTTCTTTTCTTCAGAGATGAACACGTTCTCTTCACTGTTTGCAGTTTGCCAAGTTCTGGATGTTGCTCTATTTCTTGATACTCATACGGAAATGCATAAGTTATAGGATCGTTTATCTCCGCTATCGATAATATTCTAATTTTCATCGTTTTCCCATCTGGTTCTGTTCTCAACACGAGGTGAAGTTTAACCTGCACAGGTGTTTCCATCGTGACGATTTTTTCGATTTATAATCTTCTTTCTATTAAATAAAGGCTCGGATCGATGCTCTAAAAGAATATTTATGGATTTCATAAAAATATACATAAATAAAACAGTAATAATTACCTAAAAGAATCGAAACAACAAGCCGATTCTCTCTTCTAAATAATATCTTATCAGCTGTACAACACAATCATAAAAGAACTTCAGTATAACCTAACATGCATAACCATAATCTTCGACCATAGAATATCAATAAAACAAAACACATAAACATAGAAAATAATGACAAATTATTTTACAATGAAAACATCGTATGAATTACCTCATTACGTACTCCTGTGAATGTCATCTCATTGGGGGGGGGATGCTTCTTTACGATTGGTCCTGCGTATCGTATATAAACCAAGAAATTCGCAATTATCGTCATAAGCTCTTCGAGTATCTGCCGAATGGACCATAAAATGGAAATAATTGTTGTGCCTAGATATTCCGTTGGTGGTATGAATCCTTTCAAAATCCTTCCACCAGAAATGGTGTCTACTATATTCAGATATTTGGATCCTGATTCTATACTCAGAGTTAACGCGACCTGTAAAAGGTTCAGGGATATATGCCGTACCGACTCAAAGCTGAGGATCATCCTTAATTCCAGAATCAAGGAACTCCGTAGAGAAATGCGCGCTAGAATTCTCAATCCGGGCTTCGATGTTATTGTAAACCGTGATGACGTTGTCCTTCCACGATTCACCTATAGGAATGGAAGCAGACATAAGAAGATAGTTATCGAGCATATGAAAAGCTCCGCTGAATCCTGGATTACCATTAGCGATTCTAGAAATTCGGATATCAACGGGAGGAAAAAGACGAATCGTATTCCTATGAGGATATGAGAATATACGATAACGTGGAACTTATACATATATTATTTTTCGACGGAATTTATTATAAACAGACATATTTCTTTCTCTTTCATTGAATTACTTATTTTCGATCTGACTTGACAGGTGGTCTCAGCAAAGAAATTAAATTTCATTAACGCATACTATCACTTCGGTCACTGTGGGGTTCTATAGTAATGATAAGAATTTTTGTATTTCCTTCTGGGTCTCTGTGACAATGAATTGTGTTCAAATCGATTGAAATTAATAGACAAACATATTCTATATCATGATATAATCTTCTTTCTATTAAATAAAGGCTCGGATCGATGCTCTAAAAGAATATTTATTGATTTCATAAAAATATACATAAATAAAACAGTAATAATTACCTAAAAGAATCGAAACAACAAGCCGATTCTCTCTTCTAAATAATATCTTATCAGCTGTACAACACAATCATAAAAGAACTTCAGTATAACCTAACATGCATAACCATAATCTTCGACCATAGAATATCAATAAAACAAAACACATAAACATAGAAAATAATGACAAATTATTTTACAATGAAAACATCGTATGAATTACCTCATTACGTACTCCTGTGAATGTCATCTCATTGGGGGGGGATGCTTCTTTACGATTGGTCCTGCGTATCGTATATAAACCAAGAAATTCGCAATTATCGTCATAAGCTCTTCGAGTATCTGCCGAATGGACCATAAAATGGAAATAATTGTTGTGCCTAGATATTCCGTTGGTGGTATGAATCCTTTCAAAATCCTTCCACCAGAAATGGTGTCTACTATATTCAGATATTTGGATCCTGATTCTATACTCAGAGTTAACGCGACCTGTAAAAGGTTCAGGGATATATGCCGTACCGACTCAAAGCTGAGGATCATCCTTAATTCCAGAATCAAGGAACTCCGTAGAGAAATGCGCGCTAGAATTCTCAATCCGGGCTTCGATGTTATTGTAAACCGTGATGACGTTGTCCTTCCACGATTCACCTATAGGAATGGAAGCAGACATAAGAAGATAGTTATCGAGCATATGAAAAGCTCCGCTGAATCCTGGATTACCATTAGCGATTCTAGAAATTCGGATATCAACGGGAGGAAAAAGACGAATCGTATTCCTATGAGGATATGAGAATATACGATAACGTGGAACTTATACATATATTATTTTTCGACGGAATTTATTATAAACAGACATATTTCTTTCTCTTTCATTGAATTACTTATTTTCGATCTGACTTGACAGGTGGTCTCAGCAAATAAATTAAATTTCATTAACGCATACTATCACTTCGGTCACTGTGGGGTTCTATAGTAATGATAAGAATTTTTGTATTTTATTCTGGGTCTCTGTGACAATGAATTGTGTTCAAATCGATTGAAATTAATAGACAAACATATTCTATATCATGATATAATCTTCTTTCTATTAAATAAAGGCTCGGATCGATGCTCTAAAAGAATATTTATTGATTTCATAAAAATATACATAAATAAAACAGTAATAATTACCTAAAAGAATCGAAACAACAAGCCGATTCTCTCTTCTAAATAATATCTTATCAGCTGTACAACACAATCATAAAAGAACTTCAGTATAACCTAACATGCATAACCATAATCTTCGACCATAGAATATCAATAAAACAAAACACATAAACATAGAAAATAATGACAAATTATTTTACAATGAAAACATCGTATGAATTACCTCATTACGTACTCCTGTGAATGTCATCTCATTTGGGGGGGGGATGCTTCTTTACGATTGGTCCTGCGTATCGTATATAAACCAAGAAATTCGCAATTATCGTCATAAGCTCTTCGAGTAACTGCCGAATGGACCATAAAATGGAAATAATTGTTGTGCCTAGATATTCCGTTGGTGGTATGAATCCTTTCAAAATCCTTCCACCAGAAATGGTGTCTACTATATTCAGATATTTGGATCCTGATTCTATACTCAGAGTTAACGCGACCTGTAAAAGGTTCAGGGATATATGCCGTACCGCCTCAAAGCTGAGGATCATCCTTAATTCCAGAATCAAGGAACTCCGTAGAGAAATGCGCGCTAGAATTCTCAATCCGGGCTTCGATGTTATTGTAAACCGTGATGACGTTGTCCTTCCACGATTCACCTATAGGAATGGAAGCAGACATAAGAAGATAGTTATCGAGCATATGAAAAGCTCCGCTGAATCCTGGATTACCATTAGCGATTCTAGAAATTCGGATATCAACGGGAGGAAAAAGACGAATCGTATTCCTATGAGGATATGAGAATATACGATAACGTGGAACTTATACATATATTATTTTTCGACGGAATTTATTATAAACAGACATATTTCTTTCTCTTTCATTGAATTACTTATTTTCGATCTGACTTGACAGGTGGTCTCAGCAAAGAAGTTAAATCTCATCAACGCATACTATCACTTCGGTCACTGTGGGGTTCTATAGTAATGATAAGAATTTTTGTATTTCTTTCTGGGTCTCTGTCACAATGAATTGTCTTCAAATTGATTGCAATTTATAGACAAACATATTCTATACCATGAAAACATCGTATAAATAACCTCATTAGTTACTCCTGTGTATGTCCTCTCATTGTGAATTGTACAGGTGTTGATAAGAGTGAGACTTCAACAATACTTCAACATTGTGAATTGAACACGACAGTTGTGAACACGTATTTCAGTTACTCTTCGGTTTTTGGTGGATAATTCCGGAATTTTGGTTTTTTATTTTTCGAATTTTACTTCTGTGTGTTCTGGGAGGAAGTAGCGAGGAGAAGTTTGGTTGTTCACCTGCTCAGGTGATATTTTTGACTTTATTAACATTATCATCATTCAAGAATATGTCGTCGAGTAGGAAAGTTGGAAGTAGCAAGTCTCTGCAGATATCAATTCCTGAATGCGGTATCTGTAAGCGAACTATTATAAAAAATGTTGTCAAGTGCAAAATTTGTAACAAGGTTTATCATCCTGGTTGTACCAACCGAATTAAAAAATGTTGTGATGAAGTCATCGCATCAGGCCAAAGTGAACCTAATACTTGTGAAGTATCCCCAATTTCGGATACTGTTGGAAGGAGTATTACTAATGAGTCATCTCACCAAGAACTTCTACTCAAAATTATTATGGAGTTAGAAGCAAAGAACTCATTATTGATTGAGAATAATTCCTTATTGAAATATAAAATCTCTTCACTGGAATCAATAGTCTTAAGTAAGAACAATGGAATTGAAAAACTGAAGAAAGAAATTAATCTGACCCCATCTGTAAACAATGGAGATAAGGAATCAAAACCACATATTCCGCCGGTGAGTACGGGAGATGAAATGGTTATCGGTGAATTATATACTGATTTGTCCACCTCTAAAGTTAAAAACTCGAAAACAACGAATTCAAATTTACAAACTGATTCATCCAATAAAAAATTAGAAAAAGTTGCTAGAGGAAATACTTATTCTGATGTTGTTAAAATCAATATCCCACCATCTAACTCAAAGATATCACATGGTAAGGGAGATGACTGGAACATTGTTTCCCGTAGAAAGTTTACCAAACAAAAGCGTTCACTTGTTGTGGGTAGCGGTTCCGGAGATTCCCTTGTTGAGGGTGTGGAAAAATATAAAGCTAACTGAAGTCTGTCCTGAAATCTAAAAAGAAAGCTATATGAGTTCACAGAGAGAATTTGCACTTCTGCACTATCGCGCACATTTCCAAGAACGGCGTTGGCCGAGCTTCTTCTATTATGTTGACTTGTGCTGTTTCGGTCGATGTGGATCTCATAATAATATAGACATATTTCTTTCTTATTCATTAAATTACATACTTTTGATCTGACTTGACAGGTGGTCTCAGCAAAGAAATTAAATTTCATTAACGCATACTATCACTTCGGTCACTGTGGGGTTCTATAGTAATGATAAGAATTTTTGTATTTCCTTCTGGGTCTCTGTGACAATGAATTGTGTTCAAATCGATTGAAATTAATAGACAAACATATTCTATATCATGATATAATCTTCTTTCTATTAAATAAAGGCTCGGATCGATGCTCTAAAAGAATATTTATTGATTTCATAAAAATATACATAAATAAAACAGTAATAATTACCTAAAAGAATCGAAACAACAAGCCGATTCTCTCTTCTAAATAATATCTTATCAGCTGTACAACACAATCATAAAAGAACTTCAGTATAACCTAACATGCATAACTATAATCTTCGACCATAGAATATCAATAAAACAAAACACATAAACATAGAAAATAATGACAAATTATTTTACATCTCCCCCCCTGAAGTAACAATTTGAAAATTAAATTGTTCAAGAAAAAACATCATTGCTACATGGTAATAATTTGGTGACATGGTTCAAATTTGATTCTTGTTTTTTATGATCACAATTTATTTCCACAATAGAATCAGAGATTATTTTTTTAATACGATAGGGACCACAACGAATCTCATCCAACTTTTTCCTATTTACTTTATTGCTATTTTCAATATACACAAAATCTCCCTCTTTGAAGTTAGCCACTTTCCTATTTTTGTCGATTCTTAATTTGTTTTTCTTATGGTATTTATTAGAATTCTGTAAAGCTATGGATCTATCAGTTTCTAAGTTTTTTTCTTCTCGTAACTCTTCAGGTATTATGGGACTATCTATTCCAAATAACAAATACTCAGGAGAAAATTTGTTCACTGTATGTACAGTTTTATTATATTCATCTACACATTCTCTAGCAATGGTTGACCAGGCTCTCCTTTTGCTTTCCTCGTTAATTTTACATCGAATGCGATTTACCAGGGTTTGATTTAATCTTTCGTTCAAACCATTAGAGAAAGGACAATTAACTGCTGTGAACACGATTTCAATATGCCTCTGCGTGAGATAATTCTTGAATTCAGTTGAATTAATACCACTGTATTGATCGGTAAGCAATAAATCAATTTTATGATCTGACACTTTTTCCAACAAACGAATAAAATCCAAGCTAGTCTGATTTTTTGAAGTGTGTATGAAAGCAAATCTAGTGAAATGATCTACCAATAAATGTAAATATTTCTTTGTAGACCTTCTACCACCAAAACCTCCTATTGTGTCTAAGGATACAATCTGAAAAGGTTTTGTAGCAGGTCCTAACTGAGATAAGACTCCATATTTCTGTTCCCTTCGAGATTTATTTCTCAAACAAGTATCACAAATTCTGCAATAATTCTTAATTATTTGATCCATATTCTTAAAATAATAAAATGGGCGAATTTTCAAAGCTATTTGGTGACCTCCAATATGACCATAGAATCTGTGAATTTTATCTACTAATAACTTTCCTAATTCCTCAGATACAAAAATTCTTTCTACTCCTCTTAATTGTTTATGAAATATATCTTTTCTTTTTATAATTTTTTTTTCTATCTTTATGACATCTTCAATATTTTTTTGATCTTTCTCAATATCTTTTTTCTCAATCATATTGACAACCTTTAAAATCTCATCAAATTCATCAGAAGGGCTAAGTACCGCATATCTAGAAAGACAATCTGCTTCCAAGTTTTCCGATCCCGGAGAATATTTAATATCAAAATCGTATTGCGACAGATAGTATACCATATCCCCTAACTCTTCATCAGTGCGTGATCTAATATTCAAGTTTTCAAGAGGTTTATGATCCGAGAAAACAGTAAATTTGGAACCAATCAGCCCATATTGCCAGTATCGAATAGCCTCTTTTATTGCCAGACATTCTAAATAGATGGCTTTTTTTCTTTTTTGACTTGTATTCAACTTTTTCGAGAAATAAGCCACTGGCAGAATTTCCCCATTTTCTTGTCTTTGTTTCAATACCGCACCAATTCCTTCATACTAGCATCTGTGTAAATAAATATGGGTAAATTTTTATCGAAAATTGTTAAGATTGGCGCAGAACATAAATAATTTTTTATTTCTTGAAAGGCTTTTTCGCAATGATCGTTCCATATAAAAACCGAATCCTTTCTCAACAAACCATGGAGAGGCTCTAATATTCTAGCACTATTCTTTATATATTTATGGTAAAAATTAATTTTTCCTAAAAATTGGCGTACGTTTTTTTTCGTTTTAGGTATAGGAAATTCTCGAATAGAGACTAAATAATCTTTCATAGGCATTACCTGGTTGTTCTTGATTAAATGACCCAAATATTTGATCGAGTTTTTAGCAAAATCGCATTTTAAAAGTTTAAGTCGAAAGCCTTCATCATAAATTGCTTGTAATAGCTTTCCTAAATGAATCAAATGTTTCGGAGAAAATCAAAATATCATCTATATAATTTATACAAAATGAATTTAAATTATTTTTTCGTACGATATTGTTTAAAATACGTTGGAAAATGGCAGGAGAAATTTTTAGCCCAAAAGGTAAACACTTCCACTGCCAATGTCCTTGTTGAGTGACAAAAGCAGTCTTACTCCTATCTTTCTCTCTGACAGGAATTGACCAGAATGCGGAGTTAATATCTAATGCTGTAAACCAATGACAGTTTCTTCTTGTTTTTAGAATTATATCATCTATAAGAGGAAATGGTTGAGCCTCAGGTACTACTAGCTTATTTAGTTCTCTAAAATCTACACATAGACGTGTCTTTTTCCCGTCTTCTCTCTTAAACGCTAAAGTTACTGGAGCCGCAAATGGCGAACTAGATTCTTCAATCAAATCTGCTTTCAACAATTCAGCTATTTGATGTTTCTAACTGATCTGGGCCGGAGCACCTGTAAGGTTTTTTAGATATATATTTATTTTCTAATAATTTTATTTGCGCTTCATGATTCTGAACTCTGCCGATATCATATTTATTTCTTGCGAAAATGGAGTCATATTTTTTCATCAATTCAAGAATTAATATTTGCTTTTCCTCCTCTAAATGATCTAGATTTGCCATAAATTTTGAAACATCTACATTTTCATTGAAATTTACCATACAATCGAAATCTTTTGAATTCTCTTCATCTTTATCAATTGTAGAAATCTGTTTTTCAGTTTTTTGGAATATTTCCAAATTTTCTCCCTGTATAAGTCTGAATTTCTTTATGGAATCTAACCCTAACAATATATCATAACAAAAATTCTTATTATCTACTACAAAAGCTTGGATAGTATCCTCTATGTTACCAATTTTTGATTTTATATTCACGGTACTATTAATTAATTGTACACCACTGATAGTTCTGAAAATACTTTTATTTTCAAAAGTCGGTTGATTAATTTCATTAACAATTTTTTTATTTATGAGAGTAATATTAGAACCTGTATCATAAATGGCTGAAACAGTTTTCTTATGTTCTACTAGTACATTCAGTTTTATCAGCGGTGTGAGGTTTAGTTTTTTTGTTCAGGAATAGCTAAATTGAGCCTTTCTTCCATTTCCAAGTTATTTACCAATTCAATTTGATTATGTCTTATTTTGTTACGACAAAGTTCAGTTGGATGATATCGTCCCGGTTTCCCTAATCGTTCACATATAAAACAAGGTTTTTTTTCTACACTACTAACTATTGGATTTGAAGTAACAGTTTTAACAGTGGCTTTTTGGTTTTTTTTATTAACTAATGACTCTAATTTCCTTAAGTGACTCATTAAGTTCTCTGTGGAATTTATTTCCCCTTTATCAATTCTGTCTTGAACGTATATGGGTAATCCTACTACTATCAAATAAATCCTAGTCTTAATAGACATTTCTGGATCAACTTCTAAAAGAAGTTTTTCCTTCCTTAATGCGTATTCTAACAAGGAACCCCCTAAAAATTTATAACCAAATGCCATTCTGACGTTAATCCAACCTTCGTCTGAAAAGGTTTGTAAAAATGACTCACGGTAAGATAACCAGGTTCCAACTGAGGATAATTTCACATGGGCTGCTGAAAACCACTCTTCTCCATTTTCTGCTAGAAATAAGCGGAGTGCTTTTATCTTCTTTTCGTCTGACAAAATTTCATGGCGATCACATTCACTTTCAAAGTTCCGCATCCAATATTCTGCATTCTGTGACTTTCCCTTGAAAACTTCTAAAACAAAAGATCTAGTCATAGAACCTGAATCAATTGTCTTCTGCTGCAAGCCGTTAATAAATTGTTTGAATTCGCTCATAGACTCATTCCCTAGTTCTTCACTTTTATCCATTTGTACCTCTTCCAGTGTGTAATCTCTGAATATAAAATTACGGTCACTATCCATATACAAAGGTACTATGTCAGGAGGCAAAGAAATCTTTATATTTCTGAATTGATTTCTTTTCTTCAGAGATGAACACGTTCTCTTCACTGTTTGCAGTTTGCCAAGTTCTGGATGTTGCTCTATTTCTTGATACTCATACGGAAATGCATAAGTTATAGGATCGTTTATCTCCGCTATCGATAATATTCTAATTTTCATCGTTTTCCCATCTGGTTCTGTTCTCAACACGAGGTGAAGTTTAACCTGCACAGGTGTTTCCATCGTGACGATTTTTTCGATTTATAATCTTCTTTCTATTAAATAAAGGCTCGGATCGATGCTCTAAAAGAATATTTATGGATTTCATAAAAATATACATAAATAAAACAGTAATAATTACCTAAAAGAATCGAAACAACAAGCCGATTCTCTCTTCTAAATAATATCTTATCAGCTGTACAACACAATCATAAAAGAACTTCAGTATAACCTAACATGCATAACCATAATCTTCGACCATAGAATATCAATAAAACAAAACACATAAACATAGAAAATAATGACAAATTATTTTACAATGAAAACATCGTATGAATTACCTCATTACGTACTCCTGTGAATGTCATCTCATTGGGGGGGGATGCTTCTTTACGATTGGTCCTGCGTATCGTATATAAACCAAGAAATTCGCAATTATCGTCATAAGCTCTTCGAGTATCTGCCGAATGGACCATAAAATGGAAATAATTGTTGTGCCTAGATATTCCGTTGGTGGTATGAATCCTTTCAAAATCCTTCCACCAGAAATGGTGTCTACTATATTCAGATATTTGGATCCTGATTCTATACTCAGAGTTAACGCGACCTGTAAAAGGTTCAGGGATATATGCCGTACCGACTCAAAGCTGAGGATCATCCTTAATTCCAGAATCAAGGAACTCCGTAGAGAAATGCGCGCTAGAATTCTCAATCCGGGCTTCGATGTTATTGTAAACCGTGATGACGTTGTCCTTCCACGATTCACCTATAGGAATGGAAGCAGACATAAGAAGATAGTTATCGAGCATATGAAAAGCTCCGCTGAATCCTGGATTACCATTAGCGATTCTAGAAATTCGGATATCAACGGGAGGAAAAAGACGAATCGTATTCCTATGAGGATATGAGAATATACGATAACGTGGAACTTATACATATATTATTTTTCGACGGAATTTATTATAAACAGACATATTTCTTTCTCTTTCATTGAATTACTTATTTTCGATCTGACTTGACAGGTGGTCTCAGCAAATAAATTAAATTTCATTAACGCATACTATCACTTCGGTCACTGTGGGGTTCTATAGTAATGATAAGAATTTTTGTATTTTATTCTGGGTCTCTGTGACAATGAATTGTGTTCAAATCGATTGAAATTAATAGACAAACATATTCTATATCATGATATAATCTTCTTTCTATTAAATAAAGGCTCGGATCGATGCTCTAAAAGAATATTTATTGATTTCATAAAAATATACATAAATAAAACAGTAATAATTACCTAAAAGAATCGAAACAACAAGCCGATTCTCTCTTCTAAATAATATCTTATCAGCTGTACAACACAATCATAAAAGAACTTCAGTATAACCTAACATGCATAACCATAATCTTCGACCATAGAATATCAATAAAACAAAACACATAAACATAGAAAATAATGACAAATTATTTTACAATGAAAACATCGTATGAATTACCTCATTACGTACTCCTGTGAATGTCATCTCATTTGGGGGGGGGATGCTTCTTTACGATTGGTCCTGCGTATCGTATATAAACCAAGAAATTCGCAATTATCGTCATAAGCTCTTCGAGTAACTGCCGAATGGACCATAAAATGGAAATAATTGTTGTGCCTAGATATTCCGTTGGTGGTATGAATCCTTTCAAAATCCTTCCACCAGAAATGGTGTCTACTATATTCAGATATTTGGATCCTGATTCTATACTCAGAGTTAACGCGACCTGTAAAAGGTTCAGGGATATATGCCGTACCGCCTCATAGCTGAGGATCATAGTTAATTCCAGAATCAAGGAACTCCGTAGAGAAATGCGCGCTAGAATTCTCAATCCGGGCTTCGATGTTATTGTAAACCGTGATGACGTTGTCCTTCCACGATTCACCTATAGGAATGGAAGCAGACATAAGAAGATAGTTATCGAGCATATGAAAAGCTCCGCTGAATCCTGGATTACCATTAGCGATTCTAGAAATTCGGATATCAACGGGAGGAAAAAGACGAATCGTATTCCTATGAGGATATGAGAATATACGATAACGTGGAACTTATACATATATTATTTTTCGACGGAATTTATTATAAACAGACATATTTCTTTCTCTTTCATTGAATTACTTATTTTCGATCTGACTTGACAGGTGGTCTCAGCAAAGAAGTTAAATCTCATCAACGCATACTATCACTTCGGTCACTGTGGGGTTCTATAGTAATGATAAGAATTTTTGTATTTCTTTCTGGGTCTCTGTCACAATGAATTGTCTTCAAATTGATTGCAATTTATAGACAAACATATTCTATACCATGAAAACATCGTATAAATAACCTCATTAGTTACTCCTGTGTATGTCCTCTCATTGTGAATTGTACAGGTGTTGATAAGAGTGAGACTTCAACAATACTTCAACATTGTGAATTGAACACGACAGTTGTGAACACGTATTTCAGTTACTCTTCGGTTTTTGGTGGATAATTCCGGAATTTTGGTTTTTTATTTTTCGAATTTTACTTCTGTGTGTTCTGGGAGGAAGTAGCGAGGAGAAGTTTGGTTGTTCACCTGCTCAGGTGATATTTTTGACTTTATTAACATTATCATCATTCAAGAATATGTCGTCGAGTAGGAAAGTTGGAAGTAGCAAGTCTCTGCAGATATCAATTCCTGAATGCGGTATCTGTAAGCGAACTATTATAAAAAATGTTGTCAAGTGCAAAATTTGTAACAAGGTTTATCATCCTGGTTGTACCAACCGAATTAAAAAATGTTGTGATGAAGTCATCGCATCAGGCCAAAGTGAACCTAATACTTGTGAAGTATCCCCAATTTCGGATACTGTTGGAAGGAGTATTACTAATGAGTCATCTCACCAAGAACTTCTACTCAAAATTATTATGGAGTTAGAAGCAAAGAACTCATTATTGATTGAGAATAATTCCTTATTGAAATATAAAATCTCTTCACTGGAATCAATAGTCTTAAGTAAGAACAATGGAATTGAAAAACTGAAGAAAGAAATTAATCTGACCCCATCTGTAAACAATGGAGATAAGGAATCAAAACCACATATTCCGCCGGTGAGTACGGGAGATGAAATGGTTATCGGTGAATTATATACTGATTTGTCCACCTCTAAAGTTAAAAACTCGAAAACAACGAATTCAAATTTACAAACTGATTCATCCAATAAAAAATTAGAAAAAGTTGCTAGAGGAAATACTTATTCTGATGTTGTTAAAATCAATATCCCACCATCTAACTCAAAGATATCACATGGTAAGGGAGATGACTGGAACATTGTTTCCCGTAGAAAGTTTACCAAACAAAAGCGTTCACTTGTTGTGGGTAGCGGTTCCGGAGATTCCCTTGTTGAGGGTGTGGAAAAATATAAAGCTAACTGAAGTCTGTCCTGAAATCTAAAAAGAAAGCTATATGAGTTCACAGAGAGAATTTGCACTTCTGCACTATCGCGCACATTTCCAAGAACGGCGTTGGCCGAGCTTCTTCTATTATGTTGACTTGTGCTGTTTCGGTCGATGTGGATCTCATAATAATATAGACATATTTCTTTCTTATTCATTAAATTACATACTTTTGATCTGACTTGACAGGTGGTCTCAGCAAAGAAATTAAATTTCATTAACGCATACTATCACTTCGGTCACTGTGGGGTTCTATAGTAATGATAAGAATTTTTGTATTTCCTTCTGGGTCTCTGTGACAATGAATTGTGTTCAAATCGATTGCAATTAATAGACAAACATATTCTATATCATGATATAATCTTCTTTCTATTGAATAAAGGCTCGGATCGATGCTCTAAAAGAATATTTATTGATTTCATAAAAATATACATAAATAAAACAGTAATAATTACCTAAAAGAATCGAAACAACAAGCCGATTCTCTCTTCTAAATAATATCTTATCAGCTGTACAACACAATCATAAAAGAACTTCAGTATAACCTAACATGCATAACCATAATCTTCGACCATAGAATATCAATAAAACAAAACACATAAACATAGAAAATAATGACAAATTATTTTACAATGAAAACATCGTATGAATTACCTCATTACGTACTCCTGTGAATGTCATCTCATTGGGGGGGGGATGCTTCTTTACGATTGGTCCTGCGTATCGTATGTAAACCAAGAAATTCGCAATTATCGTCATAAGCTCTTCGAGTATCTGCCGAATGGACCATAAAATGGAAATAATTGTTGTGCCTAGATATTCCGTTGGTGGTATGAATCCTTTCAAAATCCTTCCACCAGAAATGGTGTCTACTATATTCAGATATTTGGATCCTGATTCTATACTCAGAGTTAACGCGACCTGTAAAAGGTTCAGGGATATATGCCGTACCGACTCAAAGCTGAGGATCATCCTTAATTCCAGAATCAAGGAACTCCGTAGAGAAATGCGCGCTAGAATTCTCAATCCGGGCTTCGATGTTATTGTAAACCGTGATGACGTTGTCCTTCCACGATTCACCTATAGGAATGGAAGCAGACATAAGAAGATAGTTATCGAGCATATGAAAAGCTCCGCTGAATCCTGGATTACCATTAGCGATTCTAGAAATTCGGATATCAACGGGAGGAAAAAGACGAATCGTATTCCTATGAGGATATGAGAATATACGATAACGTGGAACTTATACATATATTATTTTTCGACGGAATTCATTATAAACAGACATATTTCTTTCTCTTTCATTGAATTACTTATTTTCGATCTGACTTGACAGGTGGTCTCAGCAAAGAAGTTAAATTTCATCAACGCATACTATCACTTCGGTCACTGTGGGGTTCTATAGTAATGATAAGAATTTTTGTATTTCTTTCTGGGTCTCTGTCACAATGAATTGTCTTCAAATTGATTGCAATTTATAGACAAACATATTCTATACCATGAAAACATCGTATAAATAACCTCATTAGTTACTCCTGTGTATGTCCTCTCATTGTGAATTGTACAGGTGTTGATAAGAGTGAGACTTCAACAATACTTCAACATTGTGAATTGAACACGACAGCTGTTTACACGTATTTCTGTTACTCTTCGGTTTTTGGTGGATAATTCCGGAATTTTGGTTTTTTATTTTTCGAATTTTACTTCTGTGTGTTCTGGGAGGAAGTAGCGAGGAGAAGTTTGGTTGTTCACCTGCTTAGGTGATATTTTTGACTTTATTAACATTATCATCATTCAAGAATATGTCGTCGAGTAGGAAAGTTGGAAGTAGCGAGTCTCTGCAGATATCAATTCCTGAATGCGGTATCTGTAAGCGAACTATTATAAAAAATGTTGTCAAGTGCAAAATTTGTAACAAGGTTTATCATCCTGGTTGTGCCAACCGAATTAAAAAATGTTGTGATGAAGTCATCGCATCAGGCCAAAGTGAACCTAATACTTGTGAAGTATCCCCAATTTCGGATACTGTTGGAAGGAGTATTACTAATGAGTCATCTCACCAAGAACTTCTACTCAAAATTATTATGGAGTTAGAAGCAAAGAACTCATTATTGATTGAGAATAATTCCTCATTGAAATATAAAATCTCTTCACTGGAATCGATAGTCTAAAGTAAGAACAATGAAATTGAAAAACTGAAGAAAGAAATTAATATGACCCCATCTGTAAACAATGGAGATAAGGAATCAACACCACATATTCCACCGGTGAGTACGGGAGATGAAATGGTTATCGGTGAAATAAATACTGATTTGTCCACCTCTAAAGTTAAAAACTCGAAAACAACGAATTCAAATTTACAAACTGATTCATCCAATAAAAAATTAGAAAAAGTTGCTAGAGGAAATACTTATTCTGATGTTGTTAAAATCAATATCCCACCATCTAACTCAAAGATATCACATGGTAAGGGAGATGACTGGAACATTGTTTCCCGTAGAAAGTTTACCAAACAAAAGCGTTCACTTGTTGTGGGTAGCGGTTCCGGAGATTCCCTTGTTGAGGGTGTGGAAAAATATAAAGCTAACTGAAGTCTGTCCTGAAATCTAAAAAGAAAGCTTTATGAGTTCACAGAGAGAATTTGCACTTCTGCACTATCGCGCACATTTCCAAGAACGGCGTTGGCCGAGCTTCTTCTATTATGTTGACTTGTGCTGTTTCGGTCGATGTGGATCTCATAATAATATAGACATATTTCTTTCTTATTCATTAAATTACATACTTTTGATCTGACTTGACAGGTGGTCTCAGCAAAGAAATTAAATTTCATTAACGCATACTATCACTTCGGTCACTGTGGGGTTCTATAGTAATGATAAGAATTTTTGTATTTCCTTCTGGGTCTCTGTGACAATGAATTGTGTTCAAATCGATTGCAATTAATAGACAAACATATTCTATATCATGATATAATCT
Organism: Harmonia axyridis; assembly: GCF_914767665.1. Classification (NCBI taxonomy): domain Eukaryota; kingdom Metazoa; phylum Arthropoda; class Insecta; order Coleoptera; family Coccinellidae; genus Harmonia; species Harmonia axyridis. The sequence goes on along the minus strand of NC_059505.1, from coordinate 24,130,012 downwards.
TCTTTCTATTAAATAAAGGCTCGGATCGATGCTCTAAAAGAATATTTATTGATTTCATAAAAATATACATAAATAAAACAGTAATAATTACCTAAAAGAATCGAAACAACAAGCCGATTCTCTCTTCTAAATAATATCTTATCAGCTGTGCAACACAATCATAAAAGAACTTCAGTATAACCTCACATGCTTAACCATAATCTTCGACCATAGAATATCAATAAAACAAAACACATAAACATAGAAAATAATGACAAATTATTTTACATCTCCCCCCCTGAAGTAACAATTTGAAAATTAAATTGTTCAAGAAAAAACATCATTGCTACATGGTAATAATTTGGTGACATGGTACAAATTTGATTCTTGTTTTTTATGATCACAATTTATTTCCACAATAGAATCAGAGATTATTTTTTTAATACGATAGGGACCACAACGAATCTCATCCAACTTTTTCCTATTTAGTTTATTGCTATTTTCAATATACACAAAATCTCCCTCTTTGAAGTTAGCCACTTTCCTATTTTTGTCGATTCTTAATTTGTTTTTCTTATGGTATTTATTAGAATTCTGTAAAGCTATGGATCTATCAGTTTCTAAGTTTTTTTCTTCTCGTAACTCTTCAGGTATTATGGGACTATCTATTCCAAATAACAAATACTCAGGAGAAAATTTGTTCACTGTATGTACAGTTTTATTATATTCATCTACACATTCTCTAGCAATGGTTGACCAGGCTCTCCTTTTGCTTTCCTCGTTAATTTTACATCGAATGCGATTTACCAGGGTTTGATTTAATCTTTCGTTCAAACCATTAGAGAAAGGACAATTAACTGCTGTGAACACGATTTCAATATGCCTCTGCGTGAGATAATTCTTGAATTCAGTTGAATTAATACCACTGTATTGATCGGTAAGCAATAAATCAATTTTATGATCTGACACTTTTTCCAACAAACGAATAAAATCCAAGCTAGTCTGATTTTTTGAAGTGTGTATGAAAGCAAATCTAGTGAAATGATCTACCAATAAATGTGAATATTTCTTTGTAGACCTTCTACCACCAAAACCTCCTATTGTGTCTAAGGATACAATCTGAAAAGGTTTTGTAGCAGGTCCTAACTGAGATAAGACTCCATATTTCTGTTCCCTTCGAGATTTATTTCTCAAACAAGTATCACAAATTCTGCAATAATTCTTAATTATTTGATCCATATTCTTAAAATAATAAAATGGGCGAATTTTCAAAGCTATTTGGTGACCTCCAATATGACCATAGAATCTGTGAATTTTATCTACTAATAACTTTCCTAATTCCTCAGATACAAAAATTCCTTCTACTCCTCTTAATTGTTTATAAAATATATCTTTTCTTTTTATAATTTTTTTTTCTATCTTTATGACATCTTCAATATTTTTTTGATCTTTCTCAATATCTTTTTTCTCAATCATATTGACAACCTTTAAAATCTCATCAAATTCATCAGAAGGGCTAAGTACCGCATTTCTAGAAAGACAATCTGCTTCCAAGTTTTCCGATCCCGGAGAATATTTAATACCAAAATCGTATTGCGACAGATAGTATACCATATCCCCTTACTCTTCATCAGTGCGTGATCTAATATTCAAGTTTTCAAGAGGTTTATGATCCGAGAAAATTGTAAATTTGGAACCAATCAGCCAATATTGCCAGTATCGAATAGCCTCTTTTATTGCCAGACATTCTAAATAGATGGCTTTTTTTCTTTTTTGACTTGTATTCAACTTTTTCGAGAAATAAGCCACTGGCAGAATTTCCCCATTTTCTTGTCTTTGTTTCAATACCGCACCAATTCCTTCTATACTAGCATCTGTGTAAATAAATATGGGTAAATTTTTATCGAAAATTGTTAAGATTGGCGCAGAACATAAATAATTTTTTATTTCTTGAAAGGCTTTTTCGCAATGATCGTTCCATATAAAAACCGAATCCTTTCTCAACAAACCATGGAGAGGCTCTAATATTCTAGCACTATTCTTTATATATTTATGGTAAAAATTAATTTTTCCTAAAAATTGGCGTACGTTTTTTTTCGTTTTAGGTATTGGAAATTCTCGAATAGAGACTAAATAATCTTTCATAGGCATTACCTGGTTGTTCTTGATTAAATGACCCAAATATTTGATCGAGTTTTTAGCAAAATCGCATTTTAAAAAATTAAGTCGAAAGCCTTCATCATAAATTGCTTGTAATAGCTTTCCTAAATGAATCAAATGTTCCTCAAATGTTTCGGAGAAAATCAAAATATCATCTATATAATTTATACAAAATGAATTTTAATTATTTTTTCGTGCGATATTGTTTAAAATACGTTGGAAAATGGCAGGAGACATTTTTAGCCCAAAAGGTTAACACTTCCACTGCCAATGTCCTTGTTGAGTGACAAAAGCAGTCTTACTCCTATCTTTCTCTCTGACAGGAATTGACCAGAATGCGGAGTTAATATCTAATGCTGTAAACCAATGACAGTTTCTTCTTGTTTTTAGAATTATATCATCTATAAGAGGAAATGGTTGAGCCTCAGGTACTACTAGCTTATTTAGTTCTCTAAAATCTACACATAGACGTGTCTTTTTCCCGTCTTCTCTCTTAAACGCTAAAGTTACTGGAGCCGCAAATGGCGAACTAGATTCTTCAATCAAATCTGCTTTCAACAATTCAGCTATTTGATGTTCAATTTCTAAATCATCTGGGCCGGAGCACCTGTAAGGTTTTTTAGATATATATTTATTTTCTAATAATTTTATTTGCGCTTCATGATTCTGAACTCTGCCGATATCATATTTATTTCTTGCGAAAATGGAGTCATATTTTTTCATCAATGCAAGAATTAATATTTGCTTTTCCTCCTCTAAATGATCTAGATTTGCCATAAATTTTGAAACATCTACATTTTCATTGAAATTTACCATACAATCGAAATCTTTTGAATTCTCTTCATCTTTATCAATTGTAGAAATCTGTTTTTCAGTTTTTTGGAATATTTCCAAATTTTCTCCCTGTATAAGTCTGAATTTCTTTATGGAATCTAACCCTAACAATATATCATAACAAAAATTCTTATTATCTACTACAAAAGCTTGGATAGTATCCTCTATGTTACCAATTTTTTGATTTTATATTCACGGTACTATTAATTAATTGTACACCACTGATAGTTCTGAAAATACTTTTATTTTCAAAAGTCGGTTGATTAATTTCATTAACAATTTTTTTATTTATGAGAGTAATATTAGAACCTGTATCATAAATGGCTGAAACAGTTTTCTTATGTTCTACTAGTACATTCAGTTTTATCAGCGGTGTGAGGTTAATTTTTTTGTTCAGGAATAGCTAAATTGAGCCTTTCTTCCATTTCCAAGTTATTTACCAATTCAATTTGATTATGTCTTATTTTGTTACGACAAAGTTCAGTTGGATGATATCGTCCCGGTTTCCCTAATCGTTCACATATAAAACAAGGTTTTTTTTCTACACTACTAACTATTGGATTTGAAGTAACAGTTTTAACAGTGGCTTTTTGGTTTTTTTTATTAACTAATGACTCTAATTTCCTTAAGTGACTCATTAAGTTCTCTGTGGAATTTATTTCCCCTTTATCAATTCTGTCTTGAACGTATATGGGTAATCCTACTACTATCAAATAAATTCTAGTCTTAATAGACATTTCTGGATCAACTTCTAAAAGAAGTTTTTCCTTCCTTAATGCGTATTCTAACAAGGAACCCCCTAAAAATTTATAACCAAATGCCATTCTGACGTTAATCCAACCTTCGTCTGAAAAGGTTTGTAAAAATGACTCACGGTAAGATAACCAGGTTCCAACTGAGGATAATTTCACATGGGCTGCTGAAAACCACTCTTCTCCATTTTCTGCTAGAAATAAGCGGAGTGCTTCTATCTTCTTTTCGTCTGACAAAATCCCATGGCGATCACATTCACTTTCAAAGTTCCGCATCCAATATTCTGCATTCTGTGACTTTCCCTTGAAAACTTCTAAAACAAAAGATCTAGTCATAGAACCTGAATCAATTGTCTTCTGCTGCAAGCCGTTAATAAATTGTTTGAATTCGCTCATAGACTCATTCTCTAGTTCTTCACTTTTATCCATTTGTACCTCTTCCAGTGTGTAATCTCTGAATATAAAATTACGGTCACTATCCATATACAAAGGTACTATGTCAGGAGGCAAAGAAATCTTTATATTTCTGAATTGATTTCTTTTCTTCAGAGATGAACACGTTCTCTTCACTGTTTGCAGATTGCCAAGTTCAGGATGTTGCTCTATTTCTTGATACTCATACGGAAATGCATAAGTTATAGAATCGTTTATCTCCGCTATCGATAATATTCTAATTTTCATCGTTTTCCCATCTGGTTCTGTTCTCAACACGAGGTGAAGTTTAACCTGCACAGGTGTTTCCATCGTGACGATTTTTTCGATTTATAATCTTCTTTCTATTAAATAAAGGCTCGGATCGATGCTCTAAAAGAATATTTATGGATTTCATAAAAATATACATAAATAAAACAGTAATAATTACCTAAAAGAATCGAAACAACAAGCCGATTCTCTCTTCTAAATAATATCTTATCAGCTGTACAACACAATCATAAAAGAACTTCAGTATAACCTAACATGCATAACCATAATCTTCGACCATAGAATATCAATAAAACAAAACACATAAACATAGAAAATAATGACAAATTATTTTACAATGAAAACATCGTATGAATTACCTCATTACGTACTCCTGTGAATGTCATCTCATTGGGGGGGGGATGCTTCTTTACGATTGGTCCTGCGTATCGTATATAAACCAAGAAATTCGCAATTATCGTCATAAGCTCTTCGAGTATCTGCCGAATGGACCATAAAATGGAAATAATTGTTGTGCCTAGATATTCCGTTGGTGGTATGAATCCTTTCAAAATCCTTCCACCAGAAATGGTGTCTACTATATTCAGATATTTGGATCCTGATTCTATACTCAGAGTTAACGCGACCTGTAAAAGGTTCAGGGATATATGCCGTACCGACTCAAAGCTGAGGATCATCCTTAATTCCAGAATCAAGGAACTCCGTAGAGAAATGCGCGCTAGAATTCTCAATCCGGGCTTCGATGTTATTGTAAACCGTGATGACGTTGTCCTTCCACGATTCACCTATAGGAATGGAAGCAGACATAAGAAGATAGTTATCGAGCATATGAAAAGCTCCGCTGAATCCTGGATTACCATTAGCGATTCTAGAAATTCGGATATCAACGGGAGGAAAAAGACGAATCGTATTCCTATGAGGATATGAGAATATACGATAACGTGGAACTTATACATATATTATTTTTCGACGGAATTTATTATAAACAGACATATTTCTTTCTCTCTCATTGAATTACTTATTTTCGATCTGACTTGACAGGTGTTCTCAGCAAAGAAGTTAAATCTCATCAACGCATACTATCACTTCGGTCACTGTGGGGTTCTATAGTAATGATAAGAATTTTTGTATTTCTTTCTGGGTCTCTGTCACAATGAATTGTCTTCAAATTGATTGCAATTTATAGACAAACATATTCTATACCATGAAAACATCGTATAAATAATCTCATTAGTTACTCCTGTGTATGTCCTCTCATTGTGAATTGTACAGGTGTTGATAAGAGTGAGACTTCAACAATACTTCAACATTGTGAATTGAACACGATAGCTGTTCACACGTATTTCTGTTACTCTTCGGTTTTTGGTGGATAATTCCGGAATTTTGGTTTTTTATTTTTCGAATTTTACTTCTGTGTGTTCTGGGAGGAAGTAGCGAGGAGAAGTTTGGTTGTTCACCTGCTTAGGTGATATTTTTGACTTTATTAACATTATCATCATTCAAGAATATGTCGTCGAGTAGGAAAGTTGGAAGTAGCGAGTCTCTGCAGATATCAATTCCTGAATGCGGTATCTGTAAGCGAACTATTATAAAAAATGTTGTCAAGTGCAAAATTTGTAACAAGGTTTATCATCCTGGTTGTGCCAACCGAATTAAAAAATGTTGTGATGAAGTCATCGCATCAGGCCAAAGTGAACCTAATACTTGTGAAGTATCCCCAATTTCGGATACTGTTGGAAGGAGTATTACTAATGAGTCATCTCACCAAGAACTTCTACTCAAAATTATTATGGAGTTAGAAGCAAAGAACTCATTATTGATTGAGAATAATTCCTTATTGAAATATAAAATCTCTTCACTGGAATCGATAGTCTAAAGTAAGAACAATGAAATTGAAAAACTGAAGAAAGAAATTAATATGACCCCATCTGTAAACAATGGAGATAAGGAATCAACACCACATATTCCACCGTTGAGTACGGGAGATGAAATGGTTATCGGTGAATTAAATAATAATTTGTCCACCTCTACAGTTAAAAACTCGTAAACAACGAATTCAAATTTACAAACTGATTCATCCAATAAAAAATTAGAAAAAGTTGCTAGAGGAAATACTTATTCTGATGTTGTTAAAATCAATATCCCACCATCTAACTCAAAGATATCACATGGTAAGGGAGATGACTGGAACATTGTTTCCCGTAGAAAGTTTACCAAACAAAAGCGTTCACTTGTTGTGGGTAGCGGTTCCGGAGATTCCCTTGTTGAGGGTGTGGAAAAATATAAAGCTAACTGAAGTCTGTCCTGAAATCTAAAAAGAAAGCTTTATGAGTTCACAGAGAGAATTTGCACTTCTGCACTATCGCGCACATTTCCAAGAACGGCGTTGGCCGAGCTTCTTCTATTATGTTGACTTGTGCTGTTTCGGTCGATGTGGATCTCATAATAATATAGACATATTTCTTTCTTATTCATTGAATTACATGTTTTTGATCTGACTTGACAGGTGGTCTCAGCAAAGAAATTAAATTTCATTAACGCATACTATCACTTCGGTCACTGTGGGGTTCTATAGTAATGTTAAGAATTTTTGTATTTCCTTCTGGGTCTCTGTGACAATGAATTGTGTTCAAATCGATTGCAATTAATAGACAAACATATTCTATATCATGATATAATCTTCTTTCTATTAAATAAAGGCTCGGATCGATGCTCTAAAAGAATATTTATTGATTTCATAAAAATATACATAAATAAAACAGTAATAATTACCTAAAAGAATCGAAACAACAAGCCGATTCTCTCTTCTAAATAATATCTTATCAGCTGTACAACACAATCATAAAAGAACTTCAGTATAACCTCACATGCATAACCATAATCTTCGACCATAGAATATCAATAAAACAAAACACATAAACATAGAAAATAATGACAAATTATTTTACATCTCCCCCCCCTGAAGTAACAATTTGAAAATTAAATTGTTCAAGAAAAAACATCATTGCTACATGGTAATAATTTGGTGACATGGTACAAATTTGATTCTTGTTTTTTATGATCACAATTTATTTCCACAATAGAATCAGAGATTATTTTTTTAATACGATAGGGACCACAACGAATCTCATCCAACTTTTTCCTATTTAGTTTATTGCTATTTTCAATATACACAAAATCTCCCTCTTTGAAGTTAGCCACTTTCCTATTTTTGTCGATTCTTAATTTGTTTTTCTTATGGTATTTATTAGAATTCTGTAAAGCTATGGATCTATCAGTTTCTAAGTTTTTTCTTCTCGTAACTCTTCAGGTATTATGGGACTATCTATTCCAAATAACAAATACTCAGGAGAAAATTTGTTCACTGTATGTACAGTTTTATTATATTCATCTACACATTCTCTAGCAATGGTTGACCAGGCTCTCCTTTTGCTTTCCTCGTTAATTTTACATCGAATGCGATTTACCAGGGTTTGATTTAATCTTTCGTTCAAACCATTAGAGAAAGGACAATTAACTGCTGTGAACACGATTTCAATATGCCTCTGCGTGAGATAATTCTTGAATTCAGTTGAATTAATACCACTGTATTGATCGGTAAGCAATAAATCAATTTTATGATCTGACACTTTTTCCAACAAACGAATAAAATCCAAGCTAGTCTGATTTTTTGAAGTGTGTATGAAAGCAAATCTAGTGAAATGATCTACCAATAAATGTGAATATTTCTTTGTAGACCTACTACCACCAAAACCTCCTATTGTGTCTAAGGATACAATCTGAAAAGGTTTTGTAGCAGGTCCTAACTGAGATAAGACTCCATATTTCTGTTCCCTTCGAGATTTATTTCTCAAACAAGTATCACAAATTCTGCAATAATTCTTAATTATTTGATCCATATTCTTAAAATAATAAAATGGGCGAATTTTCAAAGCTATTTGGTGACCTCCAATATGACCATAGAATATGTGAATTTTATCTACTAATAACTTTCCTAATTCCTCAGATACAAAAATTCCTTCTACTCCTCTTAATTGTTTATAAAATATATCTTTTCTTTTTATAATTTTTTTTTCTATCTTTATGACATCTTCAATATTTTTTTGATCTTTCTCAATATCTTTTTTCTCAATCATATTGACAACCTTTAAAATCTCATCAAATTCATCAGAAGGGCTAAGTACCGCATTTCTAGAAAGACAATCTGCTTCCAAGTTTTCCGATCCCGGAGAATATTTAATATCAAAATCGTATTGCGACAGATAGTATACCATATCCCCTTACTCTTCATCAGTGCGTGATCTAATATTCAAGTTTTCAAGAGGTTTATGATCCGAGAAAATTGTAAATTTGGAACCAATCAGCCAATATTGCCAGTATCGAATAGCCTCTTTTATTGCCAGACATTCTAAATAGATGGCTTTTTTTCTTTTTTGACTTGTATTCAACTTTTTCGAGAAATAAGCCACTGGCAGAATTTCCCCATTTTCTTGTCTTTGTTTCAATACCGCACCAATTCCTTCTATACTAGCATCTGTGTAAATAAATATGGGTAAATTTTTATCGAAAATTGTTAAGATTGGCGCAGAACATAAATAATTTTTTATTTCTTGAAAGGCTTTTTCGCAATGATCGTTCCATATAAAAACCGAATCCTTTCTCAACAAACCATGGAGAGGCTCTAATATTCTAGCACTATTCTTTATATATTTATGGTAAAAATTAATTTTTCCTAAAAATTGGCGTACGTTTTTTTTCGTTTTAGGTATTGGAAATTCTCGAATAGAGTCTAAATAATCTTTCATAGGCATTACCTGGTTGTTCTTGATTAAATGACCCAAATATTTGATCGAGTTTTTAGCAAAATCGCATTTTAAAAGTTTAAGTCGAAAGCCTTCATCATAAATTACTTGTAATAGCTTTCCTAAATGAATCAAATGTTCCTCAAATGTTTCGGAGAAAATCAAAATATCATCTATATAATTTATACAGAATGAATTTAAATTATTTTTTCGTACGATATTGTTTAAAATACGTTGGAAAATGGCAGGAGAAATTTTTAGCCCAAAAGGTAAACACTTCCACTGCCAATGTCCTTGTTGAGTGACAAAAGCAGTCTTACTCCTATCTTTCTCTCTGACAGGAATTGACCAGAATGCGGAGTTAATATCTAATGCTGTAAACCAATGACAGTTTCTTCTTGTTTTTAGAATTATATCATCTATAAGAGGAAATGGTTGAGCCTCAGGTACTACTAGCTTATTTAGTTCTCTAAAATCTACACATAGACGTGTCTTTTTCCCGTCTTCTCTCTTAAACGCTAAAGTTACTGGAGCCGCAAATGGCGAACTAGATTCTTCAATCAAATCTGCTTTCAACAATTCAGCTATTTGATGTTCAATTTCTAACTGATCTGGGCCGGAGCACCTGTAAGGTTTTTTAGATATATATTTATTTTCTAATAATTTTATTTGCGCTTCATGATTCTGAACTCTGCCGATATCATATTTATTTCTTGCGAAAATGGAGTCATATTTTTTCATCAATTCAAGAATTAATATTTGCTTTTCCTCCTCTAAATGATCTAGATTTGCCATAAATTTTGAAACATCTACATTTTCATTGAAATTTACCATACAATCGAAATCTTTTGAATTCTCTTCATCTTTATCAATTGTAGAAATCTGTTTTTCAGTTTTTTGGAATATTTCCAAATTTTCTCCCTGTATAAGTCTGAATTTCTTTATGGAATCTAACCCTAACAATATATCATAACAAAAATTCTTATTATCTACTACAAAAGCTTGGATAGTATCCTCTATGTTACCAATTTTTGATTTTATATTCACGGTACTATTAATTAATTGTACACCACTGATAGTTCTGAAAATACTTTTATTTTCAAAAGTCGGTTGATTAATTTCATTAACAATTTTTTTATTTATGAGAGTAATATTAGAACCTGTATCATAAATGGCTGAAACAGTTTTCTTATGTTCTACTAGTACATTCAGTTTTATCAGCGGTGTGAGGTTTAGTTTTTTTGTTCAGGAATAGCTAAATTGAGCCTTTCTTCCATTTCCAAGTTATTTACCAATTCAATTTGATTATGTCTTATTTTGTTACGACAAAGTTCAGTTGGATGATATCGTCCCGGTTTCCCTAATCGTTCACATATAAAACAAGGTTTTTTTTCTACACTACTAACTATTGGATTTGAAGTAACAGTTTTAACAGTGGCTTTTTGGTTTTTTTTATTAACTAATGACTCTAATTTCCTTAAGTGACTCATTAAGTTCTCTGTGGAATTTATTTCCCCTTTATCAATTCTGTCTTGAACGTATATGGGTAATCCTACTACTATCAAATAAATCCTAGTCTTAATAGACATTTCTGGATCAACTTCTAAAAGAAGTTTTTCCTTCCTTAATGCGTATTCTAACAAGGAACCCCCTAAAAATTTATAACCAAATGCCATTCTGACGTTAATCCAACCTTCGTCTGAAAAGGTTTGTAAAAATGACTCACGGTAAGATAACCAGGTTCCAACTGAGGATAATTTCACATGGGCTGCTGAAAACCACTCTTCTCCATTTTCTGCTAGAAATAAGCGGAGTGCTTTTATCTTCTTTTCGTCTGACAAAATTTCATGGCGATCACATTCACTTTCAAAGTTCCGCATCCAATATTCTGCATTCTGTGACTTTCCCTTGAAAACTTCTAAAACAAAAGATCTAGTCATAGAACCTGAATCAATTGTCTTCTGCTGCAAGCCGTTAATAAATTGTTTGAATTCGCTCATAGACTCATTCCCTAGTTCTTCACTTTTATCCATTTGTACCTCTTCCAGTGTGTAATCTCTGAATATAAAATTACGGTCACTATCCATATACAAAGGTACTATGTCAGGAGGCAAAGAAATCTTTATATTTCTGAATTGATTTCTTTTCTTCAGAGATGAACACGTTCTCTTCACTGTTTGCAGTTTGCCAAGTTCTGGATGTTGCTCTATTTCTTGATACTCATACGGAAATGCATAAGTTATAGGATCGTTTATCTCCGCTATCGATAATATTCTAATTTTCATCGTTTTCCCATCTGGTTCTGTTCTCAACACGAGGTGAAGTTTAACCTGCACAGGTGTTTCCATCGTGACGATTTTTTCGATTTATAATCTTCTTTCTATTAAATAAAGGCTCGGATCGATGCTCTAAAAGAATATTTATGGATTTCATAAAAATATACATAAATAAAACAGTAATAATTACCTAAAAGAATCGAAACAACAAGCCGATTCTCTCTTCTAAATAATATCTTATCAGCTGTACAACACAATCATAAAAGAACTTCAGTATAACCTAACATGCATAACCATAATCTTCGACCATAGAATATCAATAAAACAAAACACATAAACATAGAAAATAATGACAAATTATTTTACAATGAAAACATCGTATGAATTACCTCATTACGTACTCCTGTGAATGTCATCTCATTGTGAATTGTGCAAGTGTTGGTCCTGCGGAGTGCGATGGAGGGGATGCTTCTTTACGATTGGTCCTGCGTATCGTATATAAACCAAGAAATTCGCAATTATCGTCATAAGCTCTTCGAGTATCTGCCGAATGGACCATAAAATGGAAATAATTGTTGTGTCTAGATATTCCGTTGGTGGTATGAATCCTTTCAAAATCCTTCCACCAGAAATGGTGTCTACTATATTCAGATATTTGGATCCTGATTCTATACTCAGAGTTAACGCGACCTGTAAAAGGTTCAGGGATATATGCCGTACCGACTCAAAGCTCAGGATCATCCTTAATTCCAGAATCAAGGAACTCCGTAGAGAAATGCGCGCTAGAATTCTCAATCCGGGCTTCGATGTTATTGTAAACCGTGATGACGTTGTCCTTCCACGATTCACCTATAGGAATGGAAGCAGACATAAGAAGATAGTTATCGAGCATATGAAAAGCTCCGCTGAATCCTGGATTACCATTAGCGATTCTAGAAATTCGGATATCAACGGGAGGAAAAAGACGAATCGTATTCCTATGAGGATATGAGAATATACGATAACGTGGAACTTATACATATATTATTTTTCGACGGAATTTATTATAAACAGACATATTTCTTTCTCTTTCATTGAATTACTTATTTTCGATCTGACTTGACAGGTGGTCTCAGCAAAGAAATTAAATTTCATTAACGCATACTATCACTTCGGTCACTGTGGGGTTCTATAGTAATGATAAGAATTTTTGTATTTCTTTCTGGGTCTCTGTCACAATGAATTGTCTTCAAATTGATTGCAATTTATAGACAAACATATTCTATACCATGAAAACATCGTATAAATAACCTCATTAGTTACTCCTGTGTATGTCCTCTCATTGTGAATTGTACAGGTGTTGATAAGAGTGAGACTTCAACAATACTTCAACATTGTGAATTGAACACGACAGCTGTTTACACGTATTTCTGTTACTCTTCGGTTTTTGGTGGATAATTCCGGAATTTTGGTTTTTTATTTTTCGAATTTTACTTCTGTGTGTTCTGGGAGGAAGTAGCGAGGAGAAGTTTGGTTGTTCACCTGCTTAGGTGATATTTTTGACTTTATTAACATTATCATCATTCAAGAATATGTCGTCGAGTAGGAAAGTTGGAAGTAGCGAGTCTCTGCAGATATCAATTCCTGAATGCGGTATCTGTAAGCGAACTATTATAAAAAATGTTGTCAAGTGCAAAATTTGTAACAAGGTTTATCATCCTGGTTGTGCCAACCGAATTAAAAAATGTTGTGATGAAGTCATCGCATCAGGCCAAAGTGAACCTAATACTTGTGAAGTATCCCCAATTTCGGATACTGTTGGAAGGAGTATTACTAATGAGTCATCTCACCAAGAACTTCTACTCAAAATTATTATGGAGTTAGAAGCAAAGAACTCATTATTGATTGAGAATAATTCCTTATTGAAATATAAAATCTCTTCACTGGAATCGATAGTCTAAAGTAAGAACAATGAAATTGAAAAACTGAAGAAAGAAATTAATATGACCCCATCTGTAAACAATGGAGATAAGGAATCAACACCACATATTCCACCGGTGAGTACGGGAGATGAAATGGTTATCGGTGAAATAAATACTGATTTGTCCACCTCTAAAGTTAAAAACTCGAAAACAACGAATTCAAATTTACAAACTGATTCATCCAATAAAAAATTAGAAAAAGTTGCTAGAGGAAATACTTATTCTGATGTTGTTAAAATCAATATCCCACCATCTAACTCAAAGATATCACATGGTAAGGGAGATGACTGGAACATTGTTTCCCGTAGAAAGTTTACCAAACAAAAGCGTTCACTTGTTGTGGGTAGCGGTTCCGGAGATTCCCTTGTTGAGGGTGTGGAAAAATATAAAGCTAACTGAAGTCTGTCCTGAAATCTAAAAAGAAAGCTTTATGAGTTCACAGAGAGAATTTGCACTTCTGCACTATCGCGCACATTTCCAAGAACGGCGTTGGCCGAGCTTCTTCTATTATGTTGACTTGTGCTGTTTCGGTCGATGTAGATCTCATAATAATATAGACATATTTCTTTCTTATTCATTGAATTACATACTTTTGATCTGACTTGACAGGTGGTCTCAGCAAAGAAATTAAATTTCATTAACGCATACTATCACTTCGGTCACTGTGGGGTTCTATAGTAATGATAAGAATTTTTGTATTTCCTTCTGGGTCTCTGTGACAATGAATTGTGTTCAAATCGATTGCAATTAATAGACAAACATATTCTATATCATGATATAATCTTCTTTCTATTAAATAAAGGCTCGGATCGATGCTCTAAAAGAATATTTATTGATTTCATAAAAATATACATAAGTAAAACAGTAATAATTACCTAAAAGAATCGAAACAACAAGCCTATTCTCTCTTCTAAATAATATCTTATCAGCTGTACAACACAATCATAAAAGAACTTCAGTATAACCTCACATGCATAACCATAATCTTCGACCATAGAATATCAATAAAACAAAACACATAAACATAGAAAATAATGACAAATTATTTTACATCTCCCCCCCCTGAAGTAACAATTTGAAAATTAAATTGTTCAAGAAAAAACATCATTGCTACATGGTAATAATTTGGTGACATGGTACAAATTTGATTCTTGTTTTTTATGATCACAATTTATTTCCACAATAGAATCAGAGATTATTTTTTTAATACGATAGGGACCACAACGAATCTCATCCAACTTTTTCCTATTTAGTTTATTGCTATTTTCAATATACACAAAATCTCCCTCTTTGAAGTTAGCCACTTTCCTATTTTTGTCGATTCTTAATTTGTTTTTCTTATGGTATTTATTAGAATTCTGTAAAGCTATGGATCTATCAGTTTCTAAGTTTTTTTCTTCTCGTAACTCTTCAGGTATTATGGGACTATCTATTCCAAATAACAAAAACTCAGGAGAAAATTTGTTCACTGTATGTACAGTTTTATTATATTCATCTACACATTCTCTAGCAATGGTTGACCAGGCTCTCCTTTTGCTTTCCTCGTTAATTTTACATCGAATGCGATTTACCAGGGTTTGATTTAATCTTTCGTTCAAACCATTAGAGAAAGGACAATTAACTGCTGTGAACACGATTTCAATATGCCTCTGCGTGAGATAATTCTTGAATTCAGTTGAATTAATACCACTGTATTGATCGGTAAGCAATAAATCAATTTTATGATCTGACACTTTTTCCAACAAACGAATAAAATCCAAGCTAGTCTGATTTTTTGAAGTGTGTATGAAAGCAAATCTAGTGAAATGATCTACCAATAAATGTGAATATTTCTTTGTAGACCTACTACCACCAAAACCTCCTATTGTGTCTAAGGATACAATCTGAAAAGGTTTTGTAGCAGGTCCTAACTGAGATAAGACTCCATATTTCTGTTCCCTTCGAGATTTATTTCTCAAACAAGTATCACAAATTCTGCAATAATTCTTAATTATTTGATCCATATTCTTAAAATAATAAAATGGGCGAATTTTCAAAGCTATTTGGTGACCTCCAATATGACCATAGAATATGTGAATTTTATCTACTAATAACTTTCCTAATTCCTCAGATACAAAAATTCCTTCTACTCCTCTTAATTGTTTATAAAATATATCTTTTCTTTTTATAATTTTTTTTTCTATCTTTATGACATCTTCAATATTTTTTTGATCTTTCTCAATATCTTTTTTCTCAATCATATTGACAACCTTTAAAATCTCATCAAATTCATCAGAAGGGCTAAGTACCGCATTTCTAGAAAGACAATCTGCTTCCAAGTTTTCCGATCCCGGAGAATATTTAATATCAAAATCGTATTGCGACAGATAGTATACCATATCCCCTTACTCTTCATCAGTGCGTGATCTAATATTCAAGTTTTCAAGAGGTTTATGATCCGAGAAAATTGTAAATTTGGAACCAATCAGCCAATATTGCCAGTATCGAATAGCCTCTTCTATTGCCAGACATTCTAAATAGATGGCTTTTTTTCTTTTTTGACTTGTATTCAACTTTTTCGAGAAATAAGCCACTGGCAGAATTTCCCCATTTTCTTGTCTTTGTTTCAATACCGCACCAATTCCTTCTATACTAGCATCTGTGTAAATAAATATGGGTAAATTTTTATCGAAAATTGTTAATATTGGCGCAGAACATAAATAATTTTTTATTTCTTGAAAGGCTTTTTCGCAATGATCGTTCCATATAAAAACCGAATCCTTTCTCAACAAACCATGGAGAGGCTCTAATATTCTAGCACTATTCTTTATATATTTATGGTAAAAATTAATTTTTCCTAAAAATTGGCGTACGTTTTTTTTCGTTTTAGGTATTGGAAATTCTCGAATAGAGACTAAATAATCTTTCATAGGCATTACCTGGTTGTTCTTGATTAAATGACCCAAATATTTGATCGAGTTTTTAGCAAAATCGCATTTTAAAAGTTTAAGTCGAAAGCCTTCATCATAAATTGCTTGTAATAGCTTTCCTAAATGAATCAAATGTTCCTCAAATGTTTCGGAGAAAATCAAAATATCATCTATATAATTTATACAGAATGAATTTAAATTATTTTTTCGTACGATATTGTTTAAAATACGTTGGAAAATGGCAGGAGAAATTTTTAGCCCAAAAGGTAAACACTTCCACTGCCAATGTCCTTGTTGAGTGACAAAAGCAGTCTTACTCCTATCTTTCTCTCTGACAGGAATTGACCAGAATGCGGAGTTAATATCTAATGCTGTAAACCAATGACAGTTTCTTCTTGTTTTTAGAATTATATCATCTATAAGAGGAAATGGTTGAGCCTCAGGTACTACTAGCTTATTTAGTTCTCTAAAATCTACACATAGACGTGTCTTTTTCCCGTCTTCTCTCTTAAACGCTAAAGTTACTGGAGCCGCAAATGGCGAACTAGATTCTTCAATCAAATCTGCTTTCAACAATTCAGCTATTTGATGTTCAATTTCTAACTGATCTGGGCCGGAGCACCTGTAAGGTTTTTTAGATATATATTTATTTTCTAATAATTTTATTTGCGCTTCATGATTCTGAACTCTGCCGATATCATATTTATTTCTTGCGAAAATGGAGTCATATTTTTTCATCAATTCAAGAATTAATATTTGCTTTTCCTCCTCTAAATGATCTAGATTTGCCATAAATTTTGAAACATCTACATTTTCATTGAAATTTACCATACAATCGAAATCTTTTGAATTCTCTTCATCTTTATCAATTGTAGAAATCTGTTTTTCAGTTTTTTGGAATATTTCCAAATTTTCTCCCTGTATAAGTCTGAATTTCTTTATGGAATCTAACCCTAACAATATATCATAACAAAAATTCTTATTATCTACTACAAAAGCTTGGATAGTATCCTCTATGTTACCAATTTTTGATTTTATATTCACGGTACTATTAATTAATTGTACACCACTGATAGTTCTGAAAATACTTTTATTTTCAAAAGTAGGTTGATTAATTTCATTAACAATTTTTTTATTTATGAGAGTAATATTAGAACCTGTATCATAAATGGCTGAAACAGTTTTCTTATGTTCTACTAGTACATTCAGTTTTATCAGCGGTGTGAGGTTTAGTTTTTTTGTTCAGGAATAGCTAAATTGAGCCTTTCTTCCATTTCCAAGTTATTTACCAATTCAATTTGATTATGTCTTATTTTGTTACGACAAAGTTCAGTTGGATGATATCGTCCCGGTTTCCCTAATCGTTCACATATAAAACAAGGTTTTTTTTCTACACTACTAACTATTGGATTTGAAGTAACAGTTTTAACAGTGGCTTTTTGGTTTTTTTTATTAACTAATGACTCTAATTTCCTTAAGTGACTCATTAAGTTCTCTGTGGAATTTATTTCCCCTTTATCAATTCTGTCTTGAACGTATATGGGTAATCCTACTACTATCAAATAAATCCTAGTCTTAATAGACATTTCTGGATCAACTTCTAAAAGAAGTTTTTCCTTCCTTAATGCGTATTCTAACAAGGAACCCCCTAAAAATTTATAACCAAATACCATTCTGACGTTAATCCAACCTTCGTCTGAAAAGGTTTGTAAAAATGACTCACGGTAAGATAACCAGGTTCCAACTGAGGATAATTTCACATGGGCTGCTGAAAACCACTCTTCTCCATTTTCTGCTAGAAATAAGCGGAGTGCTTTTATCTTCTTTTCGTCTGACAAAATTTCATGGCGATCACATTCACTTTCAAAGTTCCGCATCCAATATTCTGCATTCTGTGACTTTCCCTTGAAAACTTCTAAAACAAAAGATCTAGTCATAGAACCTGAATCAATTGTCTTCTGCTGCAAGCCGTTAATAAATTGTTTGAATTCGCTCATAGACTCATTCCCTAGTTCTTCACTTTTATCCATTTGTACCTCTTCCAGTGTGTAATCTCTGAATATAAAATTACGGTCACTATCCATATACAAAGGTACTATGTCAGGAGGCAAAGAAATCTTTATATTTCTGAATTGATTTCTTTTCTTCAGAGATGAACACGTTCTCTTCACTGTTTGCAGTTTGCCAAGTTCTGGATGTTGATCTATTTCTTGATACTCATACGGAAATGCATAAGTTATAGGATCGTTTATCTCCGCTATCGATAATATTCTAATTTTCATCGTTTTCCCATCTGGTTCTGTTCTCAACACGAGGTGAAGTTTAACCTGCACAGGTGTTTCCATCGTGACGATTTTTTCGATTTATAATCTTCTTTCTATTAAATAAAGGCTCGGATCGATGCTCTAAAAGAATATTTATGGATTTCATAAAAATATACATAAATAAAACAGTAATAATTACCTAAAAGAATCGAAACAACAAGCCGATTCTCTCTTCTAAATAATATCTTATCAGCTGTACAACACAATCATAAAAGAACTTCAGTATAACCTAACATGCATAACCATAATCTTCGACCATAGAATATCAATAAAACAAAACACATAAACATAGAAAATAATGACAAATTATTTTACAATGAAAACATCGTATGAATTACCTCATTACGTACTCCTGTGAATGTCATCTCATTGGGGGGGGGATGCTTCTTTACGATTGGTCCTGCGTATCGTATATAAACCAAGAAATTCGCAATTATCGTCATAAGCTCTTCGAGTATCTGCCGAATGGACCATAAAATGGAAATAATTGTTGTGCCTAGATATTCCGTTGGTGGTATGAATCCTTTCAAAATCCTTCCACCAGAAATGGTGTCTACTATATTCAGATATTTGGATCCTGATTCTATACTCAGAGTTAACGCGACCTGTAAAAGGTTCAGGGATATATGCCGTACCGACTCAAAGCTGAGGATCATCCTTAATTCCAGAATCAAGGAACTCCGTAGAGAAATGCGCGCTAGAATTCTCAATCCGGGCTTCGATGTTATTGTAAACCGTGATGACGTTGTCCTTCCACGATTCACCTATAGGAATGGAAGCAGACATAAGAAGATAGTTATCGAGCATATGAAAAGCTCCGCTGAATCCTGGATTACCATTAGCGATTCTAGAAATTCGGATATCAACGGGAGGAAAAAGACGAATCGTATTCCTATGAGGATATGAGAATATACGATAACGTGGAACTTATACATATATTATTTTTCGACGGAATTTATTATAAACAGACATATTTCTTTCTCTTTCATTGAATTACTTATTTTCGATCTGACTTGACAGGTGGTCTCAGCAAAGAAATTAAATTTCATTAACGCATACTATCACTTCGGTCACTGTGGGGTTCTATAGTAATGATAAGAATTTTTGTATTTCCTTCTGGGTCTCTGTGACAATGAATTGTGTTCAAATCGATTGAAATTAATAGACAAACATATTCTATATCATGATATAATCTTCTTTCTATTAAATAAAGGCTCGGATCGATGCTCTAAAAGAATATTTATTGATTTCATAAAAATATACATAAATAAAACAGTAATAATTACCTAAAAGAATCGAAACAACAAGCCGATTCTCTCTTCTAAATAATATCTTATCAGCTGTACAACACAATCATAAAAGAACTTCAGTATAACCTAACATGCATAACCATAATCTTCGACCATAGAATATCAATAAAACAAAACACATAAACATAGAAAATAATGACAAATTATTTTACAATGAAAACATCGTATGAATTACCTCATTACGTACTCCTGTGAATGTCATCTCATTGGGGGGGGAATGCTTCTTTACGATTGGTCCTGCGTATCGTATATAAACCAAGAAATTCGCAATTATCGTCATAAGCTCTTCGAGTATCTGCCGAATGGACCATAAAATGGAAATAATTGTTGTGCCTAGATATTCCGTTGGTGGTATGAATCCTTTCAAAATCCTTCCACCAGAAATGGTGTCTACTATATTCAGATATTTGGATCCTGATTCTATACTCAGAGTTAACGCGACCTGTAAAAGGTTCAGGGATATATGCCGTACCGACTCAAAGCTGAGGATCATCCTTAATTCCAGAATCAAGGAACTCCGTAGAGAAATGCGCGCTAGAATTCTCAATCCGGGCTTCGATGTTATTGTAAACCGTGATGACGTTGTCCTTCCACGATTCACCTATAGGAATGGAAGCAGACATAAGAAGATAGTTATCGAGCATATGAAAAGCTCCGCTGAATCCTGGATTACCATTAGCGATTCTAGAAATTCGGATATCAACGGGAGGAAAAAGACGAATCGTATTCCTATGAGGATATGAGAATATACGATAACGTGGAACTTATACATATATTATTTTTCGACGGAATTTATTATAAACAGACATATTTCTTTCTCTTTCATTGAATTACTTATTTTCGATCTGACTTGACAGGTGGTCTCAGCAAAGAAATTAAATTTCATTAACGCATACTATCACTTCGGTCACTGTGGGGTTCTATAGTAATGATAAGAATTTTTGTATTTCCTTCTGGGTCTCTGTGACAATGAATTGTGTTCAAATCGATTGAAATTAATAGACAAACATATTCTATATCATGATATAATCTTCTTTCTATTAAATAAAGGCTCGGATCGATGCTCTAAAAGAATATTTATTGATTTCATAAAAATATACATAAATAAAACAGTAATAATTACCTAAAAGAATCGAAACAACAAGCCGATTCTCTCTTCTAAATAATATCTTATCAGCTGTACAACACAATCATAAAAGAACTTCAGTATAACCTAACATGCATAACCATAATCTTCGACCATAGAATATCAATAAAACAAAACACATAAACATAGAAAATAATGACAAATTATTTTACAATGAAAACATCGTATGAATTACCTCATTACGTACTCCTGTGAATGTCATCTCATTGGGGGGGGGATGCTTCTTTACGATTGGTCCTGCGTATCGTATATAAACCAAGAAATTCGCAATTATCGTCATAAGCTCTTCGAGTATCTGCCGAATGGACCATAAAATGGAAATAATTGTTGTGCCTAGATATTCCGTTGGTGGTATGAATCCTTTCAAAATCCTTCCACCAGAAATGGTGTCTACTATATTCAGATATTTGGATCCTGATTCTATACTCAGAGTTAACGCGACCTGTAAAAGGTTCAGGGATATATGCCGTACCGACTCAAAGCTGAGGATCATCCTTAATTCCAGAATCAAGGAACTCCGTAGAGAAATGCGCGCTAGAATTCTCAATCCGGGCTTCGATGTTATTGTAAACCGTGATGACGTTGTCCTTCCACGATTCACCTATAGGAATGGAAGCAGACATAAGAAGATAGTTATCGAGCATATGAAAAGCTCCGCTGAATCCTGGATTACCATTAGCGATTCTAGAAATTCGGATATCAACGGGAGGAAAAAGACGAATCGTATTCCTATGAGGATATGAGAATATACGATAACGTGGAACTTATACATATATTATTTTTCGACGGAATTTATTATAAACAGACATATTTCTTTCTCTTTCATTGAATTACTTATTTTCGATCTGACTTGACAGGTGGTCTCAGCAAAGAAATTAAATTTCATTAACGCATACTATCACTTCGGTCACTGTGGGGTTCTATAGTAATGATAAGAATTTTTGTATTTCCTTCTGTGTCTCTGTGACAATGAATTTTGTTCAAATCGATTGAAATTAATAGACAAACATATTCTATATCATGATATAATCTTCTTTCTATTAAATAAAGGCTCGGATCGATGCTCTAAAAGAATATTTATTGATTTCATAAAAATATACATAAATAAAACAGTAATAATTACCTAAAAGAATCGAAACAACAAGCCGATTCTCTCTTCTAAATAATATCTTATCAGCTGTACAACACAATCATAAAAGAACTTCAGTATAACGTAACATGCATAACCATAATCTTCGACCATAGAATATCAATAAAACAAAACACATAAACTTAGAAAATAATGACAAATTATTTTACAATGAAAACATCGTATGAATTACCTCATTACGTACTCCTGTGAATGTCATCTCATTGGGGGGGGAATGCTTCTTTACGATTGGTCCTGCGTATCGTATATAAACCAAGAAATTCGCAATTATCGTCATAAGCTCTTCGAGTATCTGCCGAATGGACCATAAAATGGAAATAATTGTTGTGCCTAGATATTCCGTTGGTGGTATGAATCCTTTCAAAATCCTTCCACCAGAAATGGTGTCTACTATATTCAGATATTTGGATCCTGATTCTATACTCAGAGTTAACGCGACCTGTAAAAGGTTCAGGGATATATGCCGTACCGACTCAAAGCTGAGGATCATCCTTAATTCCAGAATCAAGGAACTCCGTAGAGAAATGCGCGCTAGAATTCTCAATCCGGGCTTCGATGTTATTGTAAACCGTGATGACGTTGTCCTTCCACGATTCACCTATAGGAATGGAAGCAGACATAAGAAGATAGTTATCGAGCATATGAAAAGCTCCGCTGAATCCTGGATTACCATTAGCGATTCTAGAAATTCGGATATCAACGGGAGGAAAAAGACGAATCGTATTCCTATGAGGATATGAGAATATACGATAACGTGGAACTTATACATATATTATTTTTCGACGGAATTTATTATAAACAGACATATTTCTTTCTCTTTCATTGAATTACTTATTTTCGATCTGACTTGACAGGTGGTCTCAGCAAAGAAATTAAATTTCATTAACGCATACTATCACTTCGGTCACTGTGGGGTTCTATAGTAATGATAAGAATTTTTGTATTTCCTTCTGGGTCTCTGTGACAATGAATTGTGTTCAAATCGATTGAAATTAATAGACAAACATATTCTATATCATGATATAATCTTCTTTCTATTAAATAAAGGCTCGGATCGATGCTCTAAAAGAATATTTATTGATTTCATAAAAATATACATAAATAAAACAGTAATAATTACCTAAAAGAATCGAAACAACAAGCCGATTCTCTCTTCTAAATAATATCTTATCAGCTGTACAACACAATCATAAAAGAACTTCAGTATAACCTAACATGCATAACCATAATCTTCGACCATAGAATATCAATAAAACAAAACACATAAACATAGAAAATAATGACAAATTATTTTACAATGAAAACATCGTATGAATTACCTCATTACGTACTCCTGTGAATGTCATCTCATTGGGGGGGGGATGCTTCTTTACGATTGGTCCTGCGTATCGTATATAAACCAAGAAATTCGCAATTATCGTCATAAGCTCTTCGAGTACCTGCCGAATGGACCATAAAATGGAAATAATTGTTGTGCCTAGATATTCCGTTGGTGGTATGAATCCTTTCAAAATCCTTCCACCAGAAATGGTGTCTACTATATTCAGATATTTGGATCCTGATTCTATACTCAGAGTTAACGCGACCTGTAAAAGGTTCAGGGATATATGCCGTTCCGACTCAAAGCTGAGGATCATCCTTAATTCCAGAATCAAGGAACTCCGTAGAGAAATGCGCGCTAGAATTCTCAATCCGGGCTTCGATGTTATTGTAAACCGTGATGACGTTGTCCTTCCACGATTCACCTATAGGAATGGAAGCAGACATAAGAAGATAGTTATCGAGCATATGAAAAGCTCCGCTGAATCCTGGATTACCATTAGCGATTCTAGAAATTCGGATATCAACGGGAGGAAAAAGACGAATCGTATTCCTATGAGGATATGAGAATATACGATAACGTGGAACTTATACATATATTATTTTTCGACGGAATTTATTATAAACAGACATATTTCTTTCTCTTTCATTGAATTACTTATTTTCGATCTGACTTGACAGGTGGTCTCAGCAAAGAAATTAAATTTCATTAACGCATACTATCACTTCGGTCACTGTGGGGTTCTATAGTAATGATAAGAATTTTTGTATTTCCTTCTGGGTCTCTGTGACAATGAATTGTGTTCAAATCGATTGAAATTAATAGACAAACATATTCTATATCATGATATAATCTTCTTTCTATTAAATAAAGGCTCGGATCGATGCTCTAAAAGAATATTTATTGATTTCATAAAAATATACATAAATAAAACAGTAATAATTACCTAAAAGAATCGAAACAACAAGCCGATTCTCTCTTCTAAATAATATCTTATCAGCTGTACAACACAATCATAAAAGAACTTCAGTATAACCTAACATGCATAACCATAATCTTCGACCATAGAATATCAATAAAACAAAACACATAAACATAGAAAATAATGACAAATTATTTTACAATGAAAACATCGTATGAATTACCTCATTACGTACTCCTGTGAATGTCATCTCATTGGGGGGGGGATGCTTCTTTACGATTGGTCCTGCGTATCGTATATAAACCAAGAAATTCGCAATTATCGTCATAAGCTCTTCGAGTATCTGCCGAATGGACCATAAAATGGAAATAATTGTTGTGCCTAGATATTCCGTTGGTGGTATGAATCCTTTCAAAATCCTTCCACCAGAAATGGTGTCTACTATATTCAGATATTTGGATCCTGATTCTATACTCAGAGTTAACGCGACCTGTAAAAGGTTCAGGGATATATGCCGTACCGACTCAAAGCTGAGGATCATCCTTAATTCCAGAATCAAGGAACTCCGTAGAGAAATGCGCGCTAGAATTCTCAATCCGGGCTTCGATGTTATTGTAAACCGTGATGACGTTGTCCTTCCACGATTCACCTATAGGAATGGAAGCAGACATAAGAAGATAGTTATCAAGCATATGAAAAGCTCCGCTGAATCCTGGATTACCATTAGCGATTCTAGAAATTCGGATATCAACGGGAGGAAAAAGACGAATCGTATTCCTATGAGGATATGAGAATATACGATAACGTGGAACTTATACATATATTATTTTTCGACGGAATTTATTATAAACAGACATATTTCTTTCTCTTTCATTGAATTACTTATTTTCGATCTGACTTGACAGGTGGTCTCAGCAAAGAAATTAAATTTCATTAACGCATACTATCACTTCGGTCACTGTGGGGTTCTATAGTAATGATAAGAATTTTTGTATTTCCTTCTGGGTCTCTGTGACAATGAATTGTGTTCAAATCGATTGAAATTAATAGACAAACATATTCTATATCATGATATAATCTTCTTTCTATTAAATAAAGGCTCGGATCGATGCTCTAAAAGAATATTTATTGATTTCATAAAAATATACATAAATAAAACAGTAATAATTACCTAAAAGAATCGAAACAACAAGCCGATTCTCTCTTCTAAATAATATCTTATCAGCTGTACAACACAATCATAAAAGAACTTCAGTATAACCTAACATGCATAACCATAATCTTCGACCATAGAATATCAATAAAACAAAACACATAAACATAGAAAATAATGACAAATTATTTTACAATGAAAACATCGTATGAATTACCTCATTACGTACTCCTGTGAATGTCATCTCATTGGGGGGGGGATGCTTCTTTACGATTGGTCCTGCGTATCGTATATAAACCAAGAAATTCGCAATTATCGTCATAAGCTCTTCGAGTACCTGCCGAATGGACCATAAAATGGAAATAATTGTTGTGCCTAGATATTCCGTTGGTGGTATGAATCCTTTCAAAATCCTTCCACCAGAAATGGTGTCTACTATATTCAGATATTTGGATCCTGATTCTATACTCAGAGTTAACGCGACCTGTAAAAGGTTCAGGGATATATGCCGTACCGACTCAAAGCTGAGGATCATCCTTAATTCCAGAATCAAGGAACTCCGTAGAGAAATGCGCGCTAGAATTCTCAATCCGGGCTTCGATGTTATTGTAAACCGTGATGACGTTGTCCTTCCACGATTCACCTATAGGAATGGAAGCAGACATAAGAAGATAGTTATCGAGCATATGAAAAGCTCCGCTGAATCCTGGATTACCATTAGCGATTCTAGAAATTCGGATATCAACGGGAGGAAAAAGACGAATCGTATTCCTATGAGGATATGAGAATATACGATAACGTGGAACTTATACATATATTATTTTTCGACGGAATTTATTATAAACAGACATATTTCTTTCTCTTTCATTGAATTACTTATTTTCGATCTGACTGGACAGGTGGTCTCAGCAAAGAAATTAAATTTCATTAACGCATACTATCACTTCGGTCACTGTGGGGTTCTATAGTAATGATAAGAATTTTTGTATTTCCTTCTGGGTCTCTGTGACAATGAATTGTGTTCAAATCGATTGAAATTAATAGACAAACATATTCTATATCATGATATAATCTTCTTTCTATTAAATAAAGGCTCGGATCGATGCTCTAAAAGAATATTTATTGATTTCATAAAAATATACATAAATAAAATAGTAATAATTACCTAAAAGAATCGAAACAACAAGCCGATTCTCTCTTCTAAATAATATCTTATCAGCTGTACAACACAATCATAAAAGAACTTCAGTATAACCTAACATGCATAACCATAATCTTCGACCATAGAATATCAATAAAACAAAACACATAAACATAGAAAATAATGACAAATTATTTTACAATGAAAACATCGTATGAATTACCTCATTACGTACTCCTGTGAATGTCATCTCATTGGGGGGGGGATGCTTCTTTACGATTGGTCCTGCGTATCGTATATAAACCAAGAAATTCGCAATTATCGTCATAAGCTCTTCGAGTATCTGCCGAATGGACCATAAAATGGAAATAATTGTTGTGCCTAGATATTCCGTTGGTGGTATGAATCCTTTCAAAATCCTTCCACCAGAAATGGTGTCTACTATATTCAGATATTTGGATCCTGATTCTATACTCAGAGTTAACGCGACCTGTAAAAGGTTCAGGGATATATGCCGTACCGACTCAAAGCTGAGGATCATCCTTAATTCCAGAATCAAGGAACTCCGTAGAGAAATGCGCGCTAGAATTCTCAATCCGGGCTTCGATGTTATTGTAAACCGTGATGACGTTGTCCTTCCACGATTCACCTATAGGAATGGAAGCAGACATAAGAAGATAGTTATCGAGCATATGAAAAGCTCCGCTGAATCCTGGATTACCATTAGCGATTCTAGAAATTCGGATATCAACGGGAGGAAAAAGACGAATCGTATTCCTATGAGGATATGAGAATATACGATAACGTGGAACTTATACATATATTATTTTTCGACGGAATTTATTATAAACAGACATATTTCTTTCTCTTTCATTGAATTACTTATTTTCGATCTGACTGGACAGGTGGTCTCAGCAAAGAAATTAAATTTCATTAACGCATACTATCACTTCGGTCACTGTGGGGTTCTATAGTAATGATAAGAATTTTTGTATTTCCTTCTGGGTCTCTGTGACAATGAATTGTGTTCAAATCGATTGAAATTAATAGACAAACATATTCTATATCATGATATAATCTTCTTTCTATTAAATAAAGGCTCGGATCGATGCTCTAAAAGAATATTTATTGATTTCATAAAAATATACATAAATAAAATAGTAATAATTACCTAAAAGAATCGAAACAACAAGCCGATTCTCTCTTCTAAATAATATCTTATCAGCTGTACAACACAATCATAAAAGAACTTCAGTATAACCTAACATGCATAACCATAATCTTCGACCATAGAATATCAATAAAACAAAACACATAAACATAGAAAATAATGACAAATTATTTTACAATGAAAACATCGTATGAATTACCTCATTACGTACTCCTGTGAATGTCATCTCATTGGGGGGGGGATGCTTCTTTACGATTGGTCCTGCGTATCGTATATAAACCAAGAAATTCGCAATTATCGTCATAAGCTCTTCGAGTATCTGCCGAATGGACCATAAAATGGAAATAATTGTTGTGCCTAGATATTCCGTTGGTGGTATGAATCCTTTCAAAATCCTTCCACCAGAAATGGTGTCTACTATATTCAGATATTTGGATCCTGATTCTATACTCAGAGTTAACGCGACCTGTAAAAGGTTCAGGGATATATGCCGTACCGACTCAAAGCTGAGGATCATCCTTAATTCCAGAATCAAGGAACTCCGTAGAGAAATGCGCGCTAGAATTCTCAATCCGGGCTTCGATGTTATTGTAAACCGTGATGACGTTGTCCTTCCACGATTCACCTATAGGAATGGAAGCAGACATAAGAAGATAGTTATCAAGCATATGAAAAGCTCCGCTGAATCCTGGATTACCATTAGCGATTCTAGAAATTCGGATATCAACGGGAGGAAAAAGACGAATCGTATTCCTATGAGGATATGAGAATATACGATAACGTGGAACTTATACATATATTATTTTTCGACGGAATTTATTATAAACAGACATATTTCTTTCTCTTTCATTGAATTACTTATTTTCGATCTGACTTGACAGGTGGTCTCAGCAAAGAAATTAAATTTCATTAACGCATACTATCACTTCGGTCACTGTGGGGTTCTATAGTAATGATAAGAATTTTTGTATTTCCTTCTGGGTCTCTGTGACAATGAATTGTGTTCAAATCGATTGAAATTAATAGACAAACATATTCTATATCATGATATAATCTTCTTTCTATTAAATAAAGGCTCGGATCGATGCTCTAAAAGAATATTTATTGATTTCATAAAAATATACATAAATAAAACAGTAATAATTACCTAAAAGAATCGAAACAACAAGCCGATTCTCTCTTCTAAATAATATCTTATCAGCTGTACAACACAATCATAAAAGAACTTCAGTATAACCTAACATGCATAACCATAATCTTCGACCATAGAATATCAATAAAACAAAACACATAAACATAGAAAATAATGACAAATTATTTTACAATGAAAACATCGTATGAATTACCTCATTACGTACTCCTGTGAATGTCATCTCATTGGGGGGGGGGATGCTTCTTTACGATTGGTCCTGCGTATCGTATATAAACCAAGAAATTCGCAATTATCGTCATAAGCTCTTCGAGTACCTGCAGAATGGACCATAAAATGGAAATAATTGTTGTGCCTAGATATTCCGTTGGTGGTATGAATCCTTTCAAAATCCTTCCACCAGAAATGGTGTCTACTATATTCAGATATTTGGATCCTGATTCTATACTCAGAGTTAACGCGACCTGTAAAAGGTTCAGGGATATATGCCGTACCGACTCAAAGCTGAGGATCATCCTTAATTCCAGAATCAAGGAACTCCGTAGAGAAATGCGCGCTAGAATTCTCAATCCGGGCTTCGATGTTATTGTAAACCGTGATGACGTTGTCCTTCCACGATTCACCTATAGGAATGGAAGCAGACATAAGAAGATAGTTATCGAGCATATGAAAAGCTCCGCTGAATCCTGGATTACCATTAGCGATTCTAGAAATTCGGATATCAACGGGAGGAAAAAGACGAATCGTATTCCTATGAGGATATGAGAATATACGATAACGTGGAACTTATACATATATTATTTTTCGACGGAATTTATTATAAACAGACATATTTCTTTCTCTTTCATTGAATTACTTATTTTCGATCTGACTGGACAGGTGGTCTCAGCAAAGAAATTAAATTTCATTAACGCATACTATCACTTCGGTCACTGTGGGGTTCTATAGTAATGATAAGAATTTTTGTATTTCCTTCTGGGTCTCTGTGACAATGAATTGTGTTCAAATCGATTGAAATTAATAGACAAACATATTCTATATCATGATATAATCTTCTTTCTATTAAATAAAGGCTCGGATCGATGCTCTAAAAGAATATTTATTGATTTCATAAAAATATACATAAATAAAATAGTAATAATTACCTAAAAGAATCGAAACAACAAGCCGATTCTCTCTTCTAAATAATATCTTATCAGCTGTACAACACAATCATAAAAGAACTTCAGTATAACCTAACATGCATAACCATAATCTTCGACCATAGAATATCAATAAAACAAAACACATAAACATAGAAAATAATGACAAATTATTTTACAATGAAAACATCGTATGAATTACCTCATTACGTACTCCTGTGAATGTCATCTCATTGGGGGGGGGATGCTTCTTTACGATTGGTCCTGCGTATCGTATATAAACCAAGAAATTCGCAATTATCGTCATAAGCTCTTCGAGTATCTGCCGAATGGACCATAAAATGGAAATAATTGTTGTGCCTAGATATTCCGTTGGTGGTATGAATCCTTTCAAAATCCTTCCACCAGAAATGGTGTCTACTATATTCAGATATTTGGATCCTGATTCTATACTCAGAATTAACGCGACCTGTAAAAGGTTCAGGGATATATGCCGTACCGACTCAAAGCTGAGGATCATCCTTAATTCCAGAATCAAGGAACTCCGTAGAGAAATGCGCGCTAGAATTCTCAATCCGGGCTTCGATGTTATTGTAAACCGTGATGACGTTGTCCTTCCACGATTCACCTATAGGAATGGAAGCAGACATAAGAAGATAGTTATCGAGCATATGAAAAGCTCCGCTGAATCCTGGATTACCATTAGCGATTCTAGAAATTCGGATATCAACGGGAGGAAAAAGACGAATCGTATTCCTATGAGGATATGAGAATATACGATAACGTGGAACTTATACATATATTATTTTTCGACGGAATTTATTATAAACAGACATATTTCTTTCTCTTTCATTGAATTACTTATTTTCGATCTGACTTGACAGGTGGTCTCAGCAAAGAAGTTAAATCTCATCAACGCATACTATCACTTCGGTCACTGTGGGGTTCTATAGTAATGATAAGAATTTTTGTATTTCCTTCTGGGTCTCTGTGACAATGAATTGTGTTCAAATCGATTGCAATTTATAGACAAACATATTCTATATCATGAAAACATCGTATAAATTACCTCATTATGTACTCCTGTGAATGTCATCTCATTGTGAATTGTACTGGTGTTGATAAGAGTGAGACTTCAACAATACTTCAACATTGTGAATTGAACACGACAGCTGTTTACACGTATTTCTGTTACTCTTCGGTTTTTGGTGGATAATTGCGGAATTTTGGTTTTTTATTTTTCGAATTTTTCTTCTGTGTGTTCTGGGAGGAAGTAGCGAGGAGAAGTTTGGTTGTTCACCTGCTTAGGTGATATTTTTGACTTTATTAACATTATCATCATTCAAGAATATGTCGTCGAGTAGGAAAGTTGGAAGTAGCGAGTCTCTGTAGATATCAATCCCTGAATGCGGTATCTGTAAGCGAACTATTATAAAAAATGTTGTCAAGTGCAAAATTTGTAACAAGGTTTATCATCCTGGTTGTGCCAACCGAATTAAAAAATGTTGTGATGAAGTCATCGCATCAGGCCGAAGTGAACCTAATACTTGTGAAGTATCCCCAATTTCGGATACTGTTGGAAGGAGTATTACTAATGAGTCATCTCACCAAGAACTTCTACTCAAAATTATTATGGAGTTAGAAGCAAAGAACTCATTATTGATTGAGAATAATTCCTTATTGAAATATAAAATCTCTTCACTGGAATCGATAGTCTTAAGTAAGAACAATGAAATTGAAAAACTGAAGAAAAAAATTAATATGACCCCATCTGTAAACAATGGAGATAAGGAATCAACACCACATATTCCACCGGTGAGTACGGGAGATGAAATGGTTATCGGTGAATTAAATACTGATTTGTCCACCTCTAAAGTTAAAAACTCGAAAACAACGAATTCAAATTTACAAACTGATTCATCCAATAAAAAATTAGAAAAAGTTGCTAGAGGAAATACTTATTCTGATGTTGTTAAAATCAATATCCCACCATCCAATTCAAAGATATCACATGGTAAGGGAGATGACTGGAACATTGTTTCCCGTAGAAAGTTTACCAAACAAAAGCGTTCACTTGTTGTGGGTAGCGGTTCTGGAGATTCCCTTGTTGAGGGTGTGGAAAAATATAAAGCTAACTGAAGTCTGTCCTGAAATCTAAAAAGGAAGCTTTATGAGTTCACAGAGAGAATTTGCACTTCTGCACTATCGCGCACATTTCCAAGAACGGCGTTGGCCGAGCTTCTTCTATTATGTTGGCTTGTGCTGTTTCGGTCGATGTGGATCTCATAATAATATAGACATATTTCTTTCTTATTCATTAAATTACATACTTTTGATCTGACTTGACAGGTGGTCTCAGCAAAGAAATTAAATTTCATTAACGCATACTATCACTTCGGTCACTGTGGGGTTCTATAGTAATGATAAGAATTTTTGTATTTCCTTCTGTGTCTCTGTGACAATGAATTGTGTTCAAATCGATTGCAATTAATAGACAAACATATTCTATATCATGATATAATCTTCTTTCTATTAAATAAAGGCTCGGATCGATGCTCTTAAAGAATATTTATTGATTTCATAAAAATATACATAAATAAAACAGTAATAAATACCTAAAAGAATCGAAACAACAAGCCGATTCTCTCTTCTAAATAATATCCCTTCAGCTGTACAACACGATCATAAAAGAACTTCAGTATAACCTAACATGCATAACCATAATCTTCGACCATAGAATATCAATAAAACAAAACACATAAACATAGAAAATAATGACAAATTATTTTACATCGCCCCCCCTGAAGTAACAATTTGAAAATTAAATTGTTCAAGAAAAAACATCATTGCTACATGGTAATAATTTGGTGACATGGTACAAATTTGATTCTTGTTTTTTATGATCACAATTTATTTCCACAATAGAATCAGAGATTATTTTTTTAATTCGATAGGGACCACAACGAATCTCATCCAACTTTTTCCTATTTAGTTTATTGCTATTTTCAATATACACAAAATCTCCCTCTTTGAAGTTAGCCACTTTCCTATTTTTGTCGATTCTTAATTTGTTTTTCTTATGGTATTTATTAGAATTCTGTAAAGCTATGGATCTATCAGTTTCTAAGTTTTTTTCTTCTCGTAACTCTTCAGGTATTATGGGACTATCTATTCCAAATAACAAATACTCAGGAGAAAATTTGTTCACTGTATGTACAGTTTTATTATATTCATCTACACATTCTCTAGCAATGGTTGACCAGGCTCTCCTTTTGCTTTCCTCGTTAATTTTACATCGAATGCGATTTACCAGGGTTTGATTTAATCTTTCGTTCAAACCATTAGAGAAAGGACAATTAACTGCTGTGAACACGATTTCAATATGCCTCTGCGTGAGATAATTCTTGAATTCAGTTGAATTAATACCACTGTATTGATCGGTAAGCAATAAATCAATTTTATGATCTGACACTTTTTCCAACAAACGAATAAAATCCAAGCTAGTCTGATTTTTTGAAGTGTGTATGAAAGCAAATCTAGTGAAATGATCTACCAATAAATGTAAATATTTCTTTGTAGACCTTCTACCACCAAAACCTCCTATTGTGTCTAAGGATACAATCTGAAAAGGTTTTG
Organism: Harmonia axyridis; assembly: GCF_914767665.1. Lineage (NCBI taxonomy): Eukaryota > Metazoa > Arthropoda > Insecta > Coleoptera > Coccinellidae > Harmonia > Harmonia axyridis. Next base: position 24,096,070 of record NC_059505.1, on the reverse strand, counting down.
TAGCAGGTCCTAACTGAGATAAGACTCCATATTTCTGTTCCCTTCGAGATTTATTTCTCAAACAAGTATCACAAATTCTGCAATAATTCTTAATTATTTGATCCATATTCTTAAAATAATAAAATGGGCGAATTTTCAAAGCTATTTGGTGACCTCCAATATGACCATAGAATCTGTGAATGTTATCTACTAATAACTTTCCTAATTCCTCAGATACAAAAATTCTTTCTACTCCTCTTAATTGTTTGTAACGAAGTCTGATTATTCCCATAGGAATGATCAGGCTCCGTCTAAAGAATATTTTATTATTTTCCGTTCAAATTAATCATTCTGATATATTCCGTAAATATTGGAAATAATTTATTAATTGTTCACCGCGATGATGAAAAAGTCCATGCTTCATGTTTTTCAACCGACCAGGGCCTCGAATAATCCGAGTGAAATAATATAAGAAATTATTTATTTCAGCGTTTTTACCGCTGATATATTTTTTTCCATATGTTAGATTACGTTCCGCCAAGAGAATTTTCTCGAAAAACGAGGTTTTTGTCGACATGAAGAGTCACGTGGGCCGAATTCTTTCACCGTCCCGCACCGAAGTTATAAAAGGGTGTAACCGACCCAAAATCGGTAATTCATGTTTAGGCAGTCAGTATTATCGGTTATTGAAGAATTCACGTTCAGGCAGTAGTAATAAATTCATGTTCAGGCTTTCAGATAGTTGAGTAGTAGTTTTCAGTAGTTTAGATAGTAGAGATTTTCAGATTCAGTAGTATAGTAAAGTTAGTTAGTTATTCAGATAGATTTAGGTAGTAGATAGTTCAGTAGATAGATATAGTTAGATTTAGAGGTTTAGGTGGTAGTTTAGTTTTAGAAAAGACATTTTGGTTAAGTGGTTACCAGGTGACCGGAAAATAGTAAAATTGGTAATTGAACGCCAATAATTACAAATCCGTTTCTGAGGTCGAAAATCGCCATTTTCATCAGTAAACTTACTTGTTAGTTTTTTTTCTGGGGAGTTTGCTAATTTTTACTTGTGACTTTCTTACGAGTGAATATTCAAGGGTTTCATTTGATAGAGACAACGAGAGGGTGGTGTACCGGTGGAGTTGTTCAACGCGTTAGGATTAGTTTTCATTCCTTCCCGACTCTACAAAATCCACGATTCTCAATCTCCAAATATCATAATTTCCCGGCTCCCGGATCCGACTAACTTGTTCAACGGTTCTGACTGACATTAAATTGGTGAGGTAAGGACACAGTAGTTGTAGACAGTACAAATCATCTCAGTAACCGAATTGAAGTATACAGATTGATATAGTTTATGCTTTTTCTGATTTCCCGTTTTATTTACTGAGATTGTCTGTATTGTATAATTGAATCAATAAACCTATTAATTTTGTTGCGTTGTTTGTTACTTGGTCACCGCTACCATCCTAGGTGACACCGAATCCTGTCTTCACTAAGCTGCCCTGGTAAGGTTTGTCAATTTCTCCCTAAAATTGGCTGGCGCTCGAGATACTACTGCAAAGTGCTGAAGGGCAATTGGCAGAGGCGCCAGTGACGCAAAAAGGACGTTACAAATAGCGCCCTAGCGAGGGACTTGAGAGGACAACGCTACAGAATAGCTCCTGATCTTCAGAAAACGACGCTTAAGGGTGTAAGGACTGAAGAGGAACCGAAGGTCAGTGCAACCATTTTTTTTTCTCTCTCTCTGAGTGGAAGAGATTATCTTCTCCTGTTGGAGGAAGATCCGTATATTGAATTGATTTGTTACTGGTACCTAAGTATCAGTGGACTATATTAAAGTGCTATAAACATTTCCGCGTTTGACAATAATTTCCTTTATTAGCAGGAAACCGACATAGCATTGACAGTGTGGACATTTAAATCTGAATAACTTTTTTTTGTTTTGTGTATTGCAGGACTAGAACAATCGACCGCCGGATTTCTTTGTGACTTTTTCGGTTACGTGAAGGGTTACGGAAAGTGACTTTGGGGTGACACTCAGTGACTATCTTTGTGCGCGTTGAATACTGTTTAACGTTGAGTGGTTGGTTCAACTCGGACAGAAAACCAGTGAGTATAATTGAGATACTGCTACCGATTGTTTCATTGTACAATCACTGCAGCTAATATAGTGATATCATACCGCCTTCATATAATAGGGTATTGTTCACTGCTACTATTTACTGATCATCGTTTGAATAATAATAATAATAATAATAATAAAGGTCTTTATTCAGAAAAAATTAGAAAGCACATTGAACTACACTATTGGGGGCGAGATTTAGCTCGCATAAACAAGGTAGAGAATATTATCTAGTACCGTACAATCTACCTTAAACCTTATCCATGCGTCTATTCTTCCATCTAACCCTCCTAAACCTAGCTTACAAAACAAAACAAAACTCTTTACCATGAGCAATAAAACAACAACATACTTAATCCAACTCCGCCGTATAATCGGAATGAAATTTGAAATATCTCATCTCAGACAGCACATAGATCAAAACCCAACAAGCAGATGAAAGAAAAACGCCAAAATAAACAGTCGCAAGCATTTCCGGAAAGCCATTCGGTCTTTAACCTAGGCATAAAGCGGGTCGTTCCGAAAATTATTCATAATGTGTAATTTAAACTTATCAAGTGTAATGTTTCTATATTCAAAGTCTAGGCTATTCATGCAATTGGGTACTTGATAGGAGTACGATCTAGTGAACATGTCGGTTCGGTGTTTTGGTATTGAGATGGTGCGTTTGGAGCGAATATTGATGGAGTGCACAGCAGAACGGAAAGTAATCCTATTGTAAAGGTTTATTGGTAATTTTTCAGTGATGATTCTATAAAATAAAACATATGAATGGAAACGTCTTCTGAGCTCCATACTGAGCCAGCCGGTAGTTTTAAGGGTGTAACTCACAGAATCATATTTCCGTAGACCGTGTATCAATCTCAGACAAGAATTCTGTAGTACTTGAATCCTATTCTTATCGAAAGCAGTCAAGCAGGGACCGTAGACAGCATCACAATGGTTCATATATGACAGTACAGTAGACTCACACAGCAGAATTTTACTGGATTTACTCAGAATACTTCTAAATTGATATAAATTCCTCAAACTGGCATAAGCTTTCAACAAGCAGTTAGATATATGCCTACTGAAACGCAAATCAGTATCGACCGTCAAACCCAAATTTCTTGTAAACTCCAGAAAGCTGATTTTGCTACCATCCATGATAACATCCTGGCTATAAATCTCCAAGAACCGTACTCTATCATTTTTACGACCAAAAAGTTGACATGCTGATTTACTGGCATTCAAACGAAGACAATGTTTTTTTGAAATTTCGTAGATATTATTCAGATCATAATTTAGGGCTACTACAGCCTGTAATGACTCGCAAGGCTCAAACGACAATTTGAGTTGGCTATCGTCTGCATAAAAGAAAGACGTTACCGAAACGCATACAGAGGTGAAACACGAAATATAAATGATAAAAAGAAGTGGTCCTAATATAGAACCTTGTGGAACTCCACTATCCAAACCGAAAAACGAAGACAAATTGCCATCAATTCTGACAGCCTGAGATCTCGAACCGATATAATCAGCCAATAAATTTATCGCTGGCTGAGAGAGACCCACATAATGCAAAATAGCGATCAAAAGCTGATGATTGATCGAATCAAAAGCCCTACTATAGTCTAGCTGGGTCAAAATAGTCAAATTGCCTTGATCAACAGACTTAAAAATGTCATCAGTGATGTTGAGCAAGGCTGTGCAGCAACCATGGCCAGGTCTGAATCCATACTGTGTGGAGGGAATGATCTTATTAATTTCTGTATATTCCTGTAATTGCCTCTGCATGACCTTCTCAACAATTTTGGAGAGTACCGGGAGTATACTAATAGGCCGTAAGTCATCAAATGTATTCGGATCCGAGTTTTTAGGAAGTGGGATCACCAATGCCTTCTTCCACGAGGAAGGAAAAACGGAATGCCTGATGCAGTAATTAACGACATGTGTTAAATAGGGCAAAATGAATGGAACACAGAGTTGAATTGTTTTTATATTGATACCGTCATGACTCACTGCCCTAGTTTCGATTTTTCGGATTATTTTAGATATTTCCTCCAATAAAGAAAGATTTGTTACTTTTTCCCTTACACACTATTATCCTGAGCAACTTTATTCCAGGCTGAAACAAGGTAGGGATATAAAAGTCATAAGGACTTGGAGATATTTACTGTGATTTTATTTGCTTTTGAACCATAATAGCTGATAAATAAAGTTGACTTGTTTTTTTATTATTGCTGCAACAGTGAATATAAGTTTTTGTTGCTGTGTATTCCTTATTTCTGAGTTTACTGATTGCCTGAAACATTTTTATTTTGTGTTGAATTGCTGAAGAATTTTTGAAACAAGTGATTATCGTTATTGATTTAAATAAAGACTTGCGTTGATTTTCTTTGTCTGATATTCCGGGATTGCTGAATTGTTGTTGATTTATTTGAAATATATTTTGACTGTGAATAAAATTGACAATTTGTTATTTTTGAGATTATCTGATTGCTAGAACTGTCAACTGTGTTTGACAGTGGACATTATTTGAACTACTCGGTTAACCCTACTTTTCTTTTCTGGGTTTTTGAATTATTTTCTTGCTGAAATTGTCAACTGCGTTTGACATTGAATATTTTTTGAGCTGGGTTTATGATTTAGTTGCTTCTGAAAATTGTCAACTGTCTGACATTGGAAAATTTTTTGAGAATCATAATAAATTTAAACCAACTTGTTGTCTGAAAGTTTTCTCATTTTTGATTTTCTTTAACTGTATCAAACAATAATTCAAACTTGAATAAATTCTGTTGTCAACTTGTAATTTTTCAGCATTGTTGTCTATTAGTGTTATTTTTGTGCGAGGGATAAGGGAAAAATAAGGACTGTTACCGGGAATAGTGAAGTTGGGGAAAGTGTTCGGACTTCAACGGTTAATAAGAAGAGGACAGTGTCGAATAACTTCGATAGATTTCAAATCGATTGTTTGAGTTTGGACTTAACCTCAACATGGATGTGAATCGATTATTGAATGATGAGCTGACTTATGAGTTACAGCTGAGAGGACAAGTAATACCCAGCACAGTAATGCTAAAGAGGAGTTTATTACGACAGGTATTGAAATTGAATTTGCCTCTACAGCCGACAGGAATGAACCCGACACTGGACATGGAGTCATGTCAGAACAAACTCACCGACTTGCTGGAAGCCATTCAACACTTTGACACTGAGAACACCACGAAGGAATATACTCGGATTTCAACAAGATTAATACACATTCAGAGAAGACTGAATTTTATTATCACTAAAAATGAAACCGAGTCACAGATGAAAGAACACTTAAAGGAGACTGCAGCCCGGGCCTTGAGTTCATTGGAGGCAACGTTGACTGCTGACAGACAGCAACCATCAACCCGACCGGATGGATCGCTTTTGGATGCAGAGATTCCACAGTCGCCTGAGATGTCTCCCATTCAACCAACCAAGGTTGCACAACTGAAGACATCACTGATAGATTTGGAAGATGATGAACTCCCACTGCCAACTGCCCAGGTCTCCCATACTGCAACACCTGCAAATAAGTCAAGATTAGTTCAAGTTTTGAATGAAACAAGACAGGAATGTGAGAAGTTACTGCAGAATTTACCAACGATGCCTATTCCTCAACCACAACAGCCGAATATGAATCAACCAGAGGCACCAACTCATAGTCGATGGACCAGCTCTATGAGAAGGGTGTCATTTCCCGATTTGAATGAACCCATGATGAATCTGAACCAGCTGATGACACCGACTACTGCCCAACCAGGATCTGAACCACGACCGATGCCGACTTCAACTATACCTATCCATAAATGGAATATTTACTTTGATGGGACTGATAGTGTGATTGGATTTATAGAAGAGATAGAGAGACTTGCTGAATCCCGAAAGACATCCTTAGAACATGTGTTCGAATCGATTTACGAACTTCTGCGAAAGGATGCCAAAGATTGGTTCATCCCCCGGAGGGGACTCTTCAGAAACTGGGACGACTTCAAGACTCAATTAAAAGAGGCATTCTTACCAGTCAACTATGAAGAGAACCTACTGGATGAAATCAAGAAGAGGATTCAAGGTCCTGATGAGAAGTTACTACTGTATGTCACCCGGATGCAAAATCTGTTCCAGAAGCTGACTTGCATTCGTCCCACTGAGAGTGAACAGATTCGACAGATAAGACAGAGGTTATTGCCATCACTGCAACAGGCTTTGGCCTTTCAAGAGACCACCACGTATGATGAACTCCTGAAAAAGGGAAAAGTTTTTGAAATGGTTCAATGGCAGATGGGACATTATACCAAACCACCGGTTAAACCCAGCCTCATCGATGAACCACATCTAACATATCATCAACGTCGTCAACAGGACTACCCGGCCAACCTCTCTGCAATTTCGGAGAATACTAGACAACGAAACCACAGTACTCGTCAGGAAGCTCCCACACCATCTCCATCTCCGAAGAAGGGCCCGTCAAGACCGCTAACCACAGCCACAAGGATAGAAGACTGGAATTGCTCAGTATCCCCTGGACCAGATCGTCCCCATCTGCCCTCGAGGCCACCGGAATACTCGACCAACAGAACAGGAGATGCCAACACCTCCCAGGATCGGAATGGATCACCACCGGAGCGAAGAGTGTCCTCCCAGACACAATGCTTCAGATGCGGGGGATATGGCCACCTACGTCGAGACTGCCGAGGGACACCGAAAATGTTTTGCTCCCGATGTCAACGAGAAAATATCCTCTCACGAGACTGCCCGTGTCCTCAAAACCGGAGAGGAACGACACCGTCAACTTCAGCGGGATTCCTAACTACAGTGATTCCTATCGTTAGCAACGACAGCTGGCCTTTGGTAGAAGTGCACATTGAGGGAAAGTTATTCCATGCATTGATAGACACTGGCGCGGCAAAGAGCTGCTGTAGTCAGAGGGTGGCCCAGCTGTGTGAAAGAAACGGAATCAAGGGAGAAAAATCAACGACTGAAGCTGTCATGGTAGCAAATGGACAAACTACAGCCATACCGAAGATGTATCACCTTGGAATGGTGATAGCCGATTATGCCCTGAAGAACATAGAATTCTTACTTGTACCCAACTTACCAGTCGACTTAATCCTGGGAATAGAGATGCTGAAGACCTACAACTTCTCCCTGGATATCAAGAATACAGAATGTTATCTAGAAGGACGACGGATCCCCAGAGCTAAACAGGTTTGCCAAGAGGTCATAGAGGTGCAGACTCCCGAAAAACACCTCCAGAATCGAAGAGGATCCCACAACAGACTTGCTGACAGCCTGTCAAGAAATCCATTGCCGACACTCAACTGTGTACAACTGAAAGAAACAGGTATGCAATGTAAATGGTACAAAAATAAGTTTCAGGAAGTAGAGAAAGGACCAGAGCACTGCCCCGAGTATTCCATCATCAATGGAAGATTGCACCGACACTGGAAGCTGGAACAGGCCATCCCTGGAAGCTGTGTATACCCACCGAACAGAGGACCAAAGTACTGAAAGAAAACCACGACTCAGCCTTGGTTGGACATCTGGGAATAGCTAAGATGATTGCGAAGATCTCGCGGAATTATTACTGGCCAGGTATGTTTAGGGACATTGCGAAATATGTCCGGAACTGCACTTCGTGCCAAAAGTTCAAAGTACCCCAACAGCAACTGGCAGGAAAGATGCAACCTCGAAAGATGATGGATGCGCCGTTCAAGGAAGTACCGGTGTTAAGGAGGAGAACAACGACGGAGATGCGGATGCCCAGAACCCCCCAGAGCTCGGTATCGTCAGTGCAAGGGAGAAACACCCTAGCAAGAGTGGAGAGGGTGGTGAAACGGACCACTACACAGTCTACACAAACACCCCCTTTGTGCCAGCTGCGTACCAGTAAGCAAGATACCGGTTCCAAAATTTCATTCAGGACGAGTGTGGAAGATAACACTGTCATAACTAAACCATATGTTTCAGATCAAACCACACCGGCCCCCAGGAGCGTTCGTATTGTAGGTACGATGGGAAATAAAGTATACCTAGAGGTTAGGCCCAACACTTGCTGGAAGTGCGGCAAGACATGTCCCTCGCGGCAGGAGTGTCGAGGTCCACCACTCCTATTTTGCAGCAGATGTGGTTTGATAGGTACGCAGACCAGGTACTGCGAGTGCGTACCCAGGAAACTGGCCCCACGACCGCCAGCAACTAGGTCGGAACAACCAGCCAGGCATCCATGTGCAAGATGCACAGAAAGGGAGGCCATGCAGCGGAAAATGAGATAGAAAAAAAAAAGAATGATGGGAAAAATAGAATTAGAAAGAAGATACCGTTGTTTTTGTTCCATAATCCTGTAAAACTGTATAAAACAATATAGGGCCTAACCCGATATCTATAACATTATATTCAAGACTAGTAGACTGATTTTTAATCTGTAAATGTTGATGAAACCGAATAGTACATAATAAGTCAGTGAATATTATGCAATAAAAACAATTCCAGTCACTTGCCCCGAATTTCAAAGGCCATCAGATATAAATTAGTAGTTTCACTGTGTAATCTATTTGAAGAATGCCATTTCTAATCCCTTACTGTTCTGATAAATAACTGAAATATTCCGCAGTGTTACAGATGAAATTTTCTAAGAGGCTAGATACTCACCGATGAGAATAAATGCTGGAGATAGGCAACACACCTTTCATCGGATGATCAGCTGTAAGCCCAATTCCACCGAAGACATGATTCCTGAAGATTTATTCATGTCATCATCCAAGAAAGAAGTACTTGAAGAATTGGACATCATGACCTGTCAATTATTACTCTGGTGGACATTTGGATTCCATTTCAATTTTCCTATAGATAATTTAAACTGTATAACTGGAAGAATTTTCACCGTTCTGAAAATTTCACCATACAGTCACTGATTCCTTGTAATATCCACAGGTAAATCAACCAGTATATCAATGGGTTTGGAATGGTTTCGACTCATCTGACTGGGAACTTCGACGTCCCTCTGAAATAATATGGCATGATTCATCGAGATATCGAAATCACGGAACTACTCACCGGAGAATGGGATAATCCACACCTGACATCAGATTATTTCACCGACACTTGGAAACTTCATGGAAATGGGAATGAGTTCTACTCCACAACCCCGAGATGAAGAAATTCCCCAAACATGTACACATTCAAATCACCCCGGATGACCGAAGAAGGAAGACGGCGTTTGAATTTTTCACCGACACTTGGAAACTTCATGGAAATGGGAATGAGTTCTACTCCACAACCCCGAGATGAAGAAATTTCCAAACATTCAAATCACCCCGGATGACAGAAGAAAGAAGACGACGTTTGAATTTGACATCGATTCATAGAGCAAAGTTTTATTTTTATATGTCATACTGTCTACAACAGCACTATAGTCTTTGATAGCGTAACATAACAGTCAGACCCGTACTTCCCATATATCCCGCGTAATAAGACAGGATAGTATTCGGTTATTTTTTTGTTTGTTTTTAGAATTCAAATTTCTGTTTCACCGTAACTTGAATTTTTCCGAACCAGGGGGGATGTAACGAAGTCTGATTATTCCCATAGGAATGATCAGGCTCCGTCTAAAGAATATTTTATTATTTTCCGTTCAAATTAATCATTCTGATATATTCCGTAAATATTGGAAATAATTTATTAATTGTTCACCGCGATGATGAAAAAGTCCATGCTTCATGTTTTTCAACCGACCAGGGCCTCGAATAATCCGAGTGAAATAATATAAGAAATTATTTATTTCAGCGTTTTTACCGCTGATATATTTTTTTCCATATGTTAGATTACGTTCCGCCAAGAGAATTTTCTCGAAAAACGAGGTTTTTGTCGACATGAAGAGTCACGTGGGCCGAATTCTTTCACCGTCCCGCACCGAAGTTATAAAAGGGTGTAACCGACCCAAAATCGGTAATTCATGTTTAGGCAGTCAGTATTATCGGTTATTGAAGAATTCACGTTCAGGCAGTAGTAATAAATTCATGTTCAGGCTTTCAGATAGTTGAGTAGTAGTTTTCAGTAGTTTAGATAGTAGAGATTTTCAGATTCAGTAGTATAGTAAAGTTAGTTAGTTATTCAGATAGATTTAGGTAGTAGATAGTTCAGTAGATAGATATAGTTAGATTTAGAGGTTTAGGTGGTAGTTTAGTTTTAGAAAAGACATTTTGGTTAAGTGGTTACCAGGTGACCGGAAAATAGTAAAATTGGTAATTAAACGCCAATAATTACAAATCCGTTTCTGAGGTCGAAAATCGCCATTTTCATCAGTAAACTTACTTGTTAGTCTTTTTTCTGGGGAGTTTGCTAATTTTTACTTGTGACTTTCTTACGAGTGAATATTCAAGGGTTTCATTTGATAGAGACAACGAGAGGGTGGTGTACCGGTGGAGTTGTTCAACGCGTTAGGATTAGTTTTCATTCCTTCCCGACTCTACAAAATCCACGATTCTCAATCTCCAAATATCATAATTTCCCGGCTCCCGGATCCGACTAACTTGTTCAACGGTTCTGACTGACATTAAATTGGTGAGGTAAGGACACAGTAGTTGTAGACAGTACAAATCATCTCAGTAACCGAATTGAAGTATACAGATTGATATAGTTTATGCTTTTTCTGATTTCCCGTTTTATTTACTGAGATTGTCTGTATTGTATAATTGAATCAATAAACCTATTAATTTTGTTGCGTTGTTTGTTACTTGGTCACCGCTACCATCCTAGGTGACACCGAATCCTGTCTTCACTAAGCTGCCCTGGTAAGGTTTGTCAATTTCTCCCTAAAATTGGCTGGCGCTCGAGATACTACTGCAAAGTGCTGAAGGGCAATTGGCAGAGGCGCCAGTGACGCAAAAAGGACGTTACATGTTTATAAAATATATCTTTTCTTTTTATAATTTTTTTTTCTATCTTTATGACATCTTCAATATTTTTTTGATCTTTCTCAATATCTTTTTTCTCAATCATATTGACAACCTTTGAAATCTCATCAAATTCATCAGAAGGGCTAAGTACCGCATTTCTAGAAAGACAATCTGCTTCCAAGTTTTCCGATCCCGGAGAATATTTAATATCAAAATCGTATTGCGACAGATAGTATACCATATCCCCTAACTCTTCATCAGTGCGTGATCTAATATTCAAGTTTTCAAGAGGTTTATGATCCGAGAAAACCGTAAATTTGGAACCAATCAGCCAATATTGCCAGTATCGAATAGCCTCTTTTATTGCCAGATATTCTAAATAGATGGCTTTTTTTCTTTTTTGACTTGTATTCAACTTTTTCGAGAAATAAGCCACTGGCAGAATTTCCCCATTTTCTTGTCTTTGTTTCAATACCGCACCAATTCCTTCTATACAAGCATCTGTGTAAATAAATATGGGTAAATTTTTATCGAAAATTGTTAAGATTGGCGCAGAACATAAATAATTTTTTATTTCTTGAAAGGCTTTTTCGCAATGATCGTTCCATATAAAAACCGAATCCTTTCTCAACAAACTATGGAGAGGCTCTAATATTCTAGCACTATTCTCTATATATTTATGGTAAAAATTAATTTTTCCTAAAAATTGGCGTACGTTTTTTTTCGTTTTAGGTATTGGAAATTCTCGAATAGAGACTAAATATTCTTTCATAGGCATTACCTCGTTGTTCTTGATTAAATGACCCAAATATTTGATCGACTTTTTAGCAAAATCGCATTTTAAAAGTTTAAGTCGAAAGCCTTCATCATAAATTGCTTGTAATAGCTTTCCTAAATGAATCAAATGTTCCTCAAATGTTTCGGAGAAAATCAAAATATCATCTATATAATTTATACAAAATGAATTTAAATTATTTTTTCGTACGATATTGTTTAAAATACGTTGGAAAATGGCAGGAGGAATTTTTAGCCCAAAAGGTAAACACTTCCACTGCCAATGTCCTTGTTGAGTAACAAAAGCAGTCTTACTCCTATCTTTCTCTCTGACAGGAATTGACCAGAATGCGGAGTTAATATCTAATGCTTTAAACCAATGACAGTTTCTTGTTTTTAGAATTATATCATCTATAAGAGGAAATGGTTGAGCCTCAGGTACTACTAGCTAATTTAGTTCTCTAAAATCTACACATAGACCTGTCTTTTTCCCGTCTTCTTTCTTAAACGCTAAAGTTACTGGAGCCGCAAATGGCGAACTAGATTCTTCAATCGAATCTGCTTTCAACAATTCAGCTATTTGATGTTCAATTTCTAACTGATCTGGGCCGGAGCACCTGTTAGGTTTTTTAGATATATATTTATTTTCTAATAATTTTATTTGCGCTTCATGATTCTGAACTCTGCCGATATCATATTTATTTCTTGCGAAAATGGAGTCATATTTTTTCATCAATTCAAGAATTAATATTTGCTTTTCCTCCTCTAAATGATCTAGATTTGCCATAAATTTTGAAAAATCTACATTTTCATTGAAATTTTCCATACAATCGGAATCTTTTGAATTCTCTTCATCTTTATCAATTGTAGAAATCTGTTTTTCAGTTTTTTGGAATATTTCCAAATTTTCTCCCTGTATAAGTCTGAATTTCTTTATGGAATCTAACCCTAACAATATATCATAACAAAAATTCTTATTATCTACTACAAAAGCTTGGATAGTATCCTCTATGTTACCAATTTTTGATTTTATATTCACGGTACTATTAATTAATTGTACACCACTGATAGTTCTGAAAATACTTTTATTTTCAAAAGTCGGTTGATTAATTTCATCAACAATTTTTTTATTTATGAGAGTAATATTAGAACCTGTATCATAAATGGCTGAAACAGTTTTCTTATGTTCTACTAGTACATTCAGTTTTATCAGCGGTGTGAGGTTTAGTTTTTTTGTTCAGGAATAGCTAAATTGAGCCTTTCTTCCATTTCCAAGTTATTTACCAATTCAATTTGATTATGTCTTATTTGGTTACGACAAAGTTCAGTTGGATGATATCGTCCCGGTTTCCCTAATCGTTCACATATAAAACAAGGTTTTTTTTCTACACTACTAACTATTGGATTTGAAGTAACAGTTTTAACAGTGGCTTTTTGGTTTTTTTTATTAACTAATGACTCTAATTTCCTTAAGTGACTCATTAAGTTCTCTGTGGAATTTATTTCCCCTTTATCAATTCTGTCTTGAACGTATATGGGTAATCCTACTACTAAAAAATAAATCCTAGTCTTAATAGACATTTCTGGATCAACTTCTAAAAGAAGTTTTTCCTTCCTTAATGCGTATTCTAACAAGGAACCCCCTAAAAATTTATAACCAAATGCCATTCTGACGTTAATCCAACCTTCGTCTGAAAAGGTTTGTAAAAATGACTCACGGTAAGATAACCAGGTTCCAACTGAGGATAATTTCACATGGGCTGCTGAAAACCACTCTTCTCCATTTTCTGCTAGAAATAAGCGGAGTGCTTCTATCTTCTTTTCGTCTGACAAAATCCCATGGCGATCACATTCACTTTCAAAGTTCCGCATCCAATATTATGCATTCTGTGACTTTCCCTTGAAAACTTCTAAAACAAAAGATCTAGTCATAGAACCTGAATCAATTGTCTTCTGCTGCAAGCCGTTAATAAATTGTTTGAATTCGCTCATAGACTCATTCCCTAGTTCTTCACTTTTATCCATTTGTACCTCTTCCAGTGTGTAATCTCTGAATATAAAATTACGGTCACTATCCATATACAAAGGTACTATGTCAGGAGGCAAAGAAATCTTTATATTTCTGAATTGATTTCTTTTCTTCAGAGATGAACACGTTCTCTTCACTGTTTGCAGTTTGCCAAGTTCTGGATGTTGCTCTATTTCTTGATACTCATACGGAAATGCATAAGTTATAGGATCGTTTATCTCCGGTATCGATAATATTCTAATTTTCATCGTTTTCCCATCTGGTTCTGTTCTCAACACGAGGTGAAGTTTAACCTGCACAGGTGACGATTGTTTCGATTTATAATCTTCTTTCTATTGAATAAAGGCTCGAATCGATGCTCTAAAAGAATATTTATGGATTTCATAAAAATATACATAAATAAAATAGTATTAATTACCTAAAAGAATCGAAACAACAAGCCGATTCTCTCTTCTAAATAATATCTTATCAGCTGTACAACACAATCATAAAAGAACTTCAGTATAACCTAACATGCATAACCATAATCTTCGACCATAGAATATCAATAAAACAAAACACATAAACATAGAAAATAATGACAAATTATTTTACAATGAAAACATCGTATGAATTACCTCATTACGTACTCCTGTGAATGTCATCTCATTGTGAATTGTGCAAGTGTTGGTCCTGCGGAGTGCGATGGAGGGGATGCTTCTTTACGATTGGTCCTGCGGAGTGCGATGGGGGGGATGCTTCTTTACGATTGGTCCTGCGTATCGTATATAAACCAAGACATTCACAATTATCGTCATAAGCTCTTCTAGTATCTGCCGAATTGACCATAAAATGGAAATCATTGTTGTGCCTAGATACTCCGTTGGTGGTATGAATTCTTTCAAAATCCTTCCACCAGAAATGGTGTCTAGTATATTCAGATATTTGGATCCTGATTCTATACTCAGAGTTAACGCGACCTGTAAAAGGTTCAGGGATATATGCCGTACCGACTCAAAGCTGAGGATTATCCTTAATTCCAGAATCAAGGAACTCCGTAGAGAAATGCGCGCTAGAATTCTCAATCCGGGCTTCGATGTTATTGTAAACCGTGATGACGTTGTCCTTCCACGATTCACCTATAGGAATGGAAGCAGACATAAGAAGATAGTTATCGAGCATATGAAAAGCTCCGCTGAATCCTGGATTACCATTAGCGATTCTAGAAATTCGGATATCAACGGGAGGAAAAAGACGAATCGTATTCCTATGAGGATATGAGAATATACGATAACGTGGAACTTATACATATATTATTTTTCCAGAGCGCGAATGTTTGACGATAGTTTCGACGGAATTTATTATAAACAGACATATTTCTTTCTCTTTCATTGAATTATTTATTTTCGATCTGACTTGACAGGTGGTCTCAGCAAAGAAGTTAAATCTCATCAACGCATACTATCACTTCGGTCACTGTGGGGTTCTATAGTAATGATAAGAATTTTTGTATTTCTTTCTGGGTCTCTGTCACAATGAATTGTCTTCAAATTGATTGCAATTTATAGACAAACATATTCTATACTATGAAAACATGGTATAAATAACCTCATTAGTTACTCCTGTGTATGTCCTCTCATTGTGAATTGTACAGGTGTTGATAAGAATGAGACTTCAACATTGTGAATTGAACACGACAGCTGTTTACACGTATTTCTGTTACTCTTCGGTTTTTGGTGGATAATTCCGGAATTTTGGTTTTTTATTTTTCGAATTTTACTTCTGTGTGTTCTGGGAGGAAGTAGCGAGGAGAAGTTTGGTTGTTCACCTGCTTAGGTGATATTTTTGACTTTATTAACATTATCATCATTCAAGAATATGTCGTCGAGTAGGAAAGTTGGAAGTAGCGAGTCTCTGTAGATATCAATTCCTGAATGCGGTATCTGTAAGCGAACTATTATAAAAAATGTTGTCAAGTGCAAAATTTGTAACAAGGTTTATCATCCTGGTTGTGCCAACCGAATTAAAAAATGTTGTGATGAAGTCATCGCATCAGGCCAAAGTGAACCTAATACTTGTGAAGTATCCCCAATTTCGGATACTGTTGGAAGGAGTATTACTAATGAGTCATCTCACCAAGAACTTCTACTCAAAATTATTATGGAGTTAGAAGCAAAGAACTCATTATTGATTGAGAACAATTCCTTATTGAAATATAAAATCTCTTCACTGGAATCGATAGTCTTAAGTAAGAACAATGAAATTGAAAAACTGAAGAAAGAAATTAATATGACCCCATCTGTAAACAATGGAGATAAGGAATCAACACCACATATTCCACCGGTGAGTACGGGAGATGAAATGGTTATCGGTGAATTAAATACTGATTTGTCCACCTCTAAAGTTAAAAACTCGAAAACAACGAATTCAAATTTACAAACTGATTCATCCAATAAAAAATTAGAAAAAGTTGCTAGAGGAAATACTTATTCTGATGTTGTTAAAATTGTTAGAATATTACTTCATCCGAACAGATGACGAGAGAGACAACCAACCCTACACTTGATAGTGTTATTGCATGTCGTGCGGTGGCGCTACGAGTCTGCGCGTGGCGAGGCCATCGAGGGCCATCGAGAGAGAAAACAAGAATGGACCTTCGATGGTCGAGAGCGAACGTCTGGCACAAGACTTTAGAGTGACAGTCTCTTCCAACCTGACTTCTGTCAGGTCCTTCCGTTTTGCCTTGTGAACTGTACTTGCTTTTGAGATAGAGTTAAACTTAGAGTGTCTTGAGAATAAACGATTATTATCATCATCTGTGTATTAGTGAATACTCTGTATTTTATATATCCCAAATATATAATCCAATAGGTAATGGGCTCCAGGGCATGCTTAAACTGCGCTGTAACAAGGTAAACACTTTTTCTGAAAATATGTTGTGTAAACAACGAGAAAAACATTGAGGTAAGTTGAATTTCAACTTAATTATGAGAGATATTTTAGTTAGTTCGGTGAATGGAAATGATTTATTTCATATTCATTCCTGAAATAGAGAATTCCTGTTATACAGTATATACTTTATTTGGTTAATGTGTTTACCTATCTATTAGACAAGGAATCAACTTTGATTCTTAACGGTTATTGACAGTTGATGTTTAGAGAAACGAGATATTTTGCTATACACATGTTTTATAGATTTAGATGATTGAGATTCAGTTTAGAGAAACGAGATATTTTGCTATACACATGTTTTATAGATTCAGATGATTAAGATTCAGTTTAGAGAAACGAGATATTTTGCTATACACATGTTTTATAGATTTAGATGATTAAGATTCAGATTAGAGAAACGAGATATTTTGCTGTACACAAGTTTTATAGATTCAAATGAGAGATTCAGATTAGAGAAATGAGATATTTTAATATACACATGTTTTATAGATTTAGATTATGCAGATGTAGATTTTGCATACTCATTGTATCAAATTGATTAAGATGTTTGTAAATTTAGAGATTTCACATTCATCATTTGAGAAAGTAATATTATGTGAATTTAGAGTATTTTTCAGAGTCATAATTTGAGAGATGTACATACATCATTCGAGAGGTTTACATGAGGAAATTTCATAGTGTTTATTGAAACCTTTCAGAGCCTGAGATTATGTAAACTTTAGAAATTGTGCTAACATACTTTCTGTTTTAGATTGGATAATATTATAGAATTTACATACCACACCTAGAGAATTGGATCATGTAGATTTGAAGATTCTACATACATTGCTTGGAGCATGTAAAATTGGATGTTCCACATTCCATAAACATAATCCAGAGATGGAGATATTTTGAGACTATATATATTGATGAAAAAATTTGGGGAATTATTTATTTCACTAAACTACAAAAACTGCAGTATGGTAAGATTAGTGATATCTATTATTTCAGGGCTTCTTTCATACAATGCTTGCTGTGCTGTGTTGTTTGTTTGTAAGCTAGGGATATTATAGGATTCAAGTATTCATCCCGTATTTGTAAAATGGCCATACCTAACTCAACAGGTTTTCATTGCAGTGCGTGATACCGCTTTTGAAGTAAGGTTTACAGGTACGAGGTGGTGTTGCTCGAAAACTTAAAAAGTCCTGTTTCGGATTGTATCAGATTGCTGTGCGTCAGAGGCAATTCAGAAGCACGAAACAAAATTTTATATCTTATACCTGGTAGTAGATGTACTAAGAGAGCATATAATGCACAAAAATCTTAAGATACATAATATAAATATTTTCTTTCATAAATCCTGAAAAAGATGGCAGCCAAAGGAAATCAAGGAAAACCATTGGTGGATTATCATAGCGATTCCACCATTTCCGTAAGTGCAGAAGATATAGGTTTCATGCATTACGAGGAAAGAGAGAATTGTCAGAACCAATGTAAGTTTTTCATGCAATTAATAATTGCCCATTTCCTTGATTTTAGCTGACTAGAGCAGTATCAACGAGTGATACGTAAGAGACTAGATGAGAAATGCTAGAGAAATTTTAGTCATTACACAAAACCCCCTCTTGAGATATTAGAGATTTAGAGATTTGAGAAAGTAGAAATTGTCGACAATAGAGTAGAGTAGAGTAGAGAATATTAGAGATTAGAGTGCGAGAAAACCCAGGTATATAAAAATTTATTCATGTTACAGAGGTAATTAGAGTTATGAGAATATTTTTGGGATTAAATCTTAGAGATTCAAGAGTTTGGGAAAACCCAGCTGTATTTAATAAAAATTAATTCATTTCACAGAGGTGATTAGAGTTAAGAGAATAATTTTTGGGGTTAAATTCTAGAATATTAGAAAACCCAGGTATTTAAAAATTAATCTATGTTGCAGAGCAGAATTCAAATTTTAAGATCTGGATGGACAGTCTATGATCAGAGCTTTTTGACAAACGATTTGTTGGACGTCATAGAGCCAAGTACGAGTAACCAAACTTTTTCAGAGGCTAACAAATCCAAGAGAAGTAATTGAGTATGAGATATTATCATAAACATAATTGAGGAGAATTATTAAAAGAAAACGTTCAATATCCTAAGACCCTGTTGAAGTAAGTAGAGGTTTGAGGTTCTCCAGGAAGTACAAGTCAAATGCGACACACACACTTCAGGTAAGAGCTCACTCGTACTCCATTAAAATGGAGAAACACGAATCGGTCGATGATTTCTGTGAAAGATTCGACTCGATAGTATGAGAGTATGAAGCTTTCGAGGTGTGATTGAGCTAACTGCTCAAAGAGATAAGATCTGCACTTTATCAGGCTGCATTACCAGTCATATCCGAGTTACGAGATGCAGATCTGACCAGGAGACAGACCCCAAACCAAGAAGGTAATTTAGACGAGATCAGAGAGATTAGAGGTTGAGAAGAGGGCTGAAATTGAAGAGGAGATTCCAAAAGTTCAACGGGTACTTAAATTAAAATGCTTCCGTTGTAACAAAGAGAGACACTGGTCAACTGATTGCAATTTGAGGCAACAGAGTAAATAAGTGATTCTGCTTCGGTTGTGGGACAATCAAGTAAGAGGATTGCATTAACAATGGTGGCACGAACGGAACGTTAAATTTAGAGGATCGAGTAGAGTTAGGTTGAACAAGCCAAGTTTCAACACTAAGAGACGAAGCCACGTAAACCAGAGGAGAATGAGAGAGAGTAAGAGATTCAACAAAGAGGGTCGCTTCAAGGCAAGAAGGGTTGGAAGTATAGAGCATAGAGAAACTAAAACAGGTAAACTTGATCCAATCATTAACTTCTTTGCAGATTCTGTAGCAACAGACCATATCGTAAAGGATTGTCTGACTTGAGAAACTTTGAGAGATGTCAAAATATGAGTATAGAGAGCGAATAAAACGAGATAGCAGTCATTGTAATCGATAGTAAGGGTGAGTTAATCTTATATTTAGATTCTATAGATGAGAATACTATGAAATTGCAAAACGTATTTGCAGAGAAAGAGATTTCTGAGAATTTACTTCCCTTACGTAAACTCGCAGACTCTGGGTTCAATATTTACTTAGATGTCCAAGTCCTAAGAGTTTACAATAAGATTAATAATGAATTTGTTTTAGATAACAGGTCCTAAGAGTTTACAATAAGGTTAATAATGAATTTGTTTTTGAGAACAAGTCCTAAGAGTTTACAATAAAATTGTTTCAGAGGACAATTCAAAAATCCTAAGATTTTACAATAAGGTTAATAATGAGATTGTTTTAGAGAGTCAAGCAACGATAAGCAAGAAGATGAGATGAGCTTGCAATCGCAGACACATTCCACTAACGAGTTATTAGGTTCGGAGGGAGAACCGGAATCTGCGATTGGGAGGGAGAAGTAATATAATCTCATCTTTTCACCTAAAGAGAAAGTTCACAAGTTTCAACTGACAAAACACATGAAACACAATCTGAGCAACAAGAAAAATTGGGATTGCAGTCATATCAGCAGAGAGGTAATTTAGATCGATAACTTGGAATCACTCCTAAACTTGGAACGTGAAGTATGTATCATATCGACAATGGAAAAATTTCATTTTAAAGAGACAGAATGAGAGCTGAGAAACAACCAGTTGACACACACTGACACGATGGGACTTATTAAACCACCATCTCATCCAGGTCAGTAAAGATTCATTAATGTCTATATAGAAGACTATTGGAGACTTGCTAATGCATATCCATTAAAACAGAAGATGAGTTGGCTGAAGCATTAAAGAAATTCTTGATATCAACAAGAAACTTGTTGGAGAAAAATGAGAAGGTATATTATATCAGGTCAGATCAAGGTACAGATTTACCGGAAGGAAATTCCCAGAAGTACTGAGTAGAGAAAATATAGAGAACGAGAGAGCGGAGAGGTTTAACTCGACGATCCAAAAGAAGGTTCGTACATACATTTTTGATTCCAGACTACCTAAGAGTATGTGGGAGATTGGTGTTGATGCATCTATAGATGTGTACAACAGAACACACAAGTCTATCAGATATCAAACACCATTGACAAAGTTTGCACCAAATGCAAAATGCCACTTTGATCAAATTGAGAGATGTGGGTGTATTGGATGTATTTGTAAATATTATTATGTATTGTGATGTTCGCATACATTAAGATTCCAAAACCCAGCTTGAAATTTGGAGAATGTGCCCTGAAAGCTGTCCTAGTGGGTTATACCGCTACAGGATACTTGAAGTGGCATTCAAGCTCGAGCTACATGTGAGATTTAACAAGAAACTTGCCTACAAAGATGTTTATAGAAATAAACAACTTGATGACACTAAAGAAAAATTACAAACCAAGGAAAATATAATCGACTGGTATTGGATGAAAAACTCGAAAGAGCCAAAAAAAAAGGGAACTGCCGATCAAAAGGCCAATACCCTGCTACACTTAAAGAAAATCGTAAAGGACGTAAGCTATGCAAGGTTTCTTAATTACTCAGAGAATAGTATTTTAGAAAGTGGGCTAAACGACCTCGGTCGATTGCCCTTTGGATAACTAGTTATCAATAAAGATCAGCTATTAATATTATTATTTTAGGTAAATATGAGAAAACCAATAAAGAAGAAGATGTGAGGCTTTGTCTTATTTCTTCATTAAATAGAGAACCGATAAAATTCAAGGAAGCTATAAATTCTAGAGAAGGCCACTTATGGAAGAAAGCTATAAAAGGAAGAAATTGATTCCATGATACAAAATAAGGTTTGGATTTTTGTAGATAAAAGGAATTTTCAAATATCTGGAAAACGAGCAAATATTATAGACTCGAAATGGTATTCGAGAGAAAATAAGAGGCAAATGGTCTTATACGATACAAAGTAAGATTAGTCATACGAGGCTTTAAGGTCAAAAATATCTATGACATTAGACTTCCTGTAATTAGAGCTACATTTGCAATAATAAATAAGTATGATTTACATGCTTGTCAATCAGAAGTAAAAACCTGCCTTTTTAAATGGCACTATAGAGGAGATCTATATGAAGATTCTTGATGGAGTAGACATTGACAATGAGATCAAACGATCTTATGTATATAAACTCCGGAAAGCCCTATATGGACTGAAGATAAGTCCAAAGAGATGTAATAAGAGATTCACTGAAGAGATCCAGAAACTTGGTTCAGAGAATGATATACATGGACCTGTTTATACAGGGTGTCCGGGGAATAACTGTACATACTCTTACCAGAGATAGAGTTGGACTAGCTGATTACTGATTGACTGTAAAAAATTAATTTCTGGATTGCCCTAGAAAGATACAGGGTGATTTTCCAACTTCATGGAGATACTTAGACCATCATAAAATCCAAACTTATTGACGAATAGTATTGAAACTTGGGAGATTATTGGTACATGCTAAGGTCGAGTCAGAACGATATCAATTATTTCATTATTCCAGGGCCGGACTCATTAATCTTCATTAAAATTGCTCAGGGTAAAAAAAACACTTTGTATTTCGAATTACAAATAATTGATTCGCTTTTTAGAAAGAAGCTAAATTAAGCTTCAATTTGCGGTATCGCTTAAAGTTGTCACATCAACAATTACTTTTTTATGAATTTTTGAATTTGGATAAAGTTCGAAAAATTGAATTTTTCACCATGAAGAGAACTGAAAATCTCATGTTTGAATATAAAATGCGAAAGTATTAGTAGAAAATTTTCAAAAAAGTTCAGAGCTTCAATAAGCACATTCGATAACGAAACAATAACAAATGAAACAAACTAAAATACATTGAAGAGTACCTAATAAAAACGAAAATAGGAACGAATTAATTGCAGAGTCAACGTTATTTCAGAAGTGGTTCGAAATGAAAATATTAGCTTCTATACATTTCTCTTGCCGAATGTTCAAATTGGATACAGCCTTGCGAATCATATCGCCATTATTTCTTAAAATATCGCAACAGTTGATAATTCTGTTCATCAGTTGTTCTCTTGACTGGATTTCTTCAGAATATACCATATCCTTCAATTTTCCCCATAAAAAATAATCTAGCGGGTTGAAATCTGGAGATCGAGGAGGCCATGGAATGGGTCCTCCTCGACCTATCCACCTATTTGGATAGGTATTGTCGAGGTAACTTCTCACTTCCAAACCAAATGAGGTCCAGCTCCATCATGCTGGAAATAAATTCCTCTAATATTTATTCCTTGTAGCATGCCGGGTAAAATATTTTGTAAGAAATCTAGATAAATCGCACTTGTAAGGCGACCGTCAAAAAAATGAGGCCCAATCGAATGTTTGTTTATCACAGCACACCAAACATTTACTGAAAATTCATGTTGTGAATTTCTCAGTCTTATACTGTGTGGATTATTTTCGGCCCAAATATGCGAGTTATGAATATTGAACACCGTCTCTGGTGAATTGAGCCTCATCATTGAATATTGTTCTGTACTGTAGTGACTCTGTGATTTGCTATCCAATATGATAAACAAACATTTGATTGGGCCTCTTTTTTTTGACGGTCGCCTTACAAGTGCGATTTATCTAGATTTCTTACAAAATATTTTACCTGGCATGCTACAAGGAATAAACATTAGAGGAATTTATTTCCAGCATGATGGAGCTGGACCTCAATTTGGTTTGGAAGTGAGAAGTTACCTCGACAATACCTATCCAAATAGGTGGATAGGTCGAGGAGGACCTATTCCATGGCCTCCTCAATCTCCAGATTTCAGCCCGCTAGATTATTTTTCATGGGAAAAATTGAAGGATATGGTATATTCTGAAGAAATCCAGTCAAGAGAACAACTGATGAACAGAATTATCAACTGTTGCGATATTTTAAGGAATAATGGCGATATGATTCGCAAGGCTGTATCCAATTTGAACATACAAGCTAATGGTTTTCATTTCGAACCACTTCTGAAATAACGTTGACTCTGCAATTCATTCGTTCCTATTTTCGTTTTTATTAGGTACTCTTCAATGTATTTTAGTTTGATTCATTTGTTATTGTTTCGTTATCGAATGTGCTTATTAAAGCTCTGAACTTTTTTGAAAATTTTCTACTAATACTTTCGCATTTTATATTCAAACATGAGATTTTCAGTTCTCTTCATGTTGAAAAATTCAATTTTTCGAACTTTATCCAAATTCAAAAATTCATAAAAAAATAATTGTTGATGTGACAACTTTAAGCGATACCGCAAATTGAAGCTTAATTTAGCTTCTTTCTAAAAAGCAAATCAATTATTTGTAATTCGAAATACAAAGTGTTTTTTTTACCCTGAACAATTTAAATGAAGATTAATGAGTCCGGCCCTGGAATAATGAAATAATTGATATCGTTCTGACTCGACCTTAGCATGTACCAATAATCTCCCAAGTTTCAATACTATTCGTCAATAAGTTTGGATTTTATGATGGTCTAAGTATTTCCATGAAGTTGGAAAATCACCCTGTATCTTTCTAGGGCAATCCAGAAATTAATTTTTTACAGTCAATCAGTAATCAGCTAGTCCAACTCTATCTCTGGTAAGAGTATGTACAGTTATTCCCCGGACACCCAGTATACTTAGAGGAGAAATGATATAAATATAAAGAGAAACCGAGAAGAGAGGTATATAAATCAATCAATCAAATTATACCATGAATATATTAGATAGATTAAATATGAATGACTGCAATGCTCAAAATACTCCTATGGTAACCAGACAGATTGAAAATAGGATTAAGAGAAATCAATCAGAGAAGTTACAAGATGACTCAGATAAACTAGAGATGAAAAGAGTTCCTTCTAGAGAAGCGATTGGTAGCTTAATGCATCCATCAAATGGTAGACACTACGTTTGCTGTTAACTATTTAACGAGAAAACAAATGAAGCCGACCGAAGCTGATTGGAAAGGTGTAAAGAGAATCTTCAGGTATTTGAAAGGTACTGCGAATTTAAGTCTTAAATTCACCGCTCAAACTTAATACTTAGAGGCATTTACCGATGCAACATTTAGAGACCATACCGACTTGTCATCAACTGAAAGGTATGTTATTAGATTGTTTGAAGATGTAATAGCTTGGAGAAGCCATAATCAAACCTATGTCACATTGTCCACTTGTAGAGCCGAATACCTAACCATGAATAATGCCTATCAAGAATTAATAATTCTTGACAAGGTACTTAGATTTGTGATAGGAAAACTGATGTTTCCTACAACAGTCTGGTGTGATAAAAATTCCGCTAGAGACTGCACCAAGAAAGATGGTAGTCCCAAACTAAAAGTATTTGATGATCATTTAGAGGTAATAAATGACGACCTACTACATAGAGAGAAATCTGGACTTAGAAGACATATGGCTGAAACACATGGTGATTTCATAAAACAATGTGTTGAAGTAAAGACAATCACAGTGAGATGGATTTCAACCAAGGAGAATGTGGATGACTTAATGATAAAACCTTTACCATCAGACGGTCATAAGAGATTAACTCAAAAACTAATGATTTAACACTAACTCATTGAATTTTTGTTTTCAGAGTATTTCTAGGGACTAGAGTATAAACTAATTGAGTTCTGTTTATAGATTAGACTTGGAGTGGAGAATGCTGGTTGTAGTTCGATGAAGGGAGGGAGTGTTACAATATTACTTCATCCGAACAGATTACGAGAGAGACAACCAACCCTACACTTGATAGTGTTATTGCATGTCGTGCGGTGGCGCTACGAGTCTGCGCGTGGCGAGGCCATCGAGAGAGAAAACAAGAATGGACCTTCGATGGTCGAGAGCGAACGTCAGGCACAAGACTTTAGAGTGACAGTCTCTTCCAACCTGACTTCTGTCAGGTCCTTCCGTTTTGCCTTGTGAACTGTACTTGCTTTTGAGATAGAGTTAAACTTAGAGTGTCTTGAGAATAAACGATTATTATCATCATCTGTGTATTAGTGAATACACTGCATTTTATATATCCCAAATATATAATCCAATAAAAATCAATATCCCACCATCTAACTCAAAGATATCACATGGTAAGGGAGATGACTGGAACATTGTTTCCCGTAGAAAGTTTACCAAACAAAAGCGTTCACTTGTTGTGGGTAGCGGTTCCGGAGATTCCCTTGTTGAGGGTGTGGAAAAATATAAAGCTAACTGAAGTCTGTCCTGAAATCTAAAAAGAAAGCTTTATGAGTTCACAGAGAAAATTTGCACTTCTGCACTATCGCGCACATTTCCAAGAACGGCGTTGGCCGAGCTTCTTCTATTATGTTGACTTGTGCTGTTTCGGTCGATGTGGATCTCATAATAATATAGACATATTTCTTTCTTATTCATTAAATTACATACTTTTGATCTGACTTGACAGGAGGTCTCAGCAAAGAAATTAAATTTCATTAACGCATACTATCACTTCGGTCACTGTGGGGTTCTATAGTAATGATAAGAATTTTTGTATTTCCTTCTGGGTCTCTGTGACAATGAATTGTGTTCAAATCGATTGCAATTAATAGACAAACATATTCTATATCATGAAAACATCGTATAAATTACCTCATTATGTACTCCAGTGAATGTCATCTCATTGTGAATTGTACAAGTGTTGGTCCTGCGGAGTGCGATGGAGGGGATGCTTCTTTACGATTGGTCCTGCGGAGTGCGATGGATGGGATGCTTCTTTACGATTGATCCTGCGTATCGTGTATAAACCCAGACATTCACAATTATCGTCATAAGCTCTTCGAGTATCTGCCGAATCGACCATAAAATGGAAATCATTGTTGTGCCTAGATATTCCGTTGGTGGTATGAATCCTTTCAAAATCCTTCCACCAGAAATGGTGTCTACTATATTCAGATATTTGGATTCTGATTCTATACTCAGAGTTAACGCGACCTGTAAAAGGTTCAGGGATATATGCCGTACCGACTCAAAGCTGAGGATTATCCTTAATTCCAGAATCAAGAAACTCCGTAGAGAAATGCGCGCTAGAATTCTCAATCCGGGCTTCGATGTTATTGTAAACCGTGGTGACGTTGTCCTTCCACGATTCACCTATAGGAATGGAAGCAGACATAAGAAGATAGTTATCGAGCATATGAAAAGCTCCGCTGAATCCTGGATTACCATTAGCGATTCTAGAAATTCGGATATCAACGGGAGGAAAAAGACGAATCGTATTCCTATGAGGATATGAGAATATACGATAACGTGGAACTTATACATATATTATTTTTCCAGAACGCGAATGTTTGACGATAGTTTCGACGGAATTTATTATAAACAGAAATATTTCTTTCTCTTTCATTGAATTACTTATTTTCGATCTGACTTGACAGGTGGTCTCAGCAAAGAAGTTAAATTTCATCAACGCATACTATCATTTCGGTCACTGTGGGGTTCTATAGTAATGATAAGAATTTTTGTATTTCTTTCTGGGTCTCTGTCACAATGAATTGTCTTCAAATTAATAATAATAAAATGGTTTATTCTGTAAGCTACAGGGTATAAACATATAGTCACAGAGGCGTGAGCCTGTACGTGACTTCTAAATAAACAAAATATAATGCAGTAGCCAGTATTCAAATAAATTCACAAATCAAGATCAAATTCTTTTAACATATTTCAATAAAAATATAAAAATCAACAAAAACTCAATAGCACAGTAATGATCATAGATAAGTGCCCATTCTATACATACAATTATATACATATCATAAACTCAGGGGCGCACTCATTCGGTCATGTCCACTATCAACTACTCGGTCATCAAAAAACACTGCATCAAAAAGCTCATTCTCTATTTCAAGTTACATCAATATACTTATATGGAGGAAGGTTGAATCCAGTAAGTAATTTATTCATTTCTCTTCTAGCAAAAATCAATGAAAAATGGTGAGCGTTATTGGGGATTTATTATTGAATTAAAATATCTTCTGCCCTTGTCAATTACCCAATTTTTCAATCTTTTTCTCTTCTTAATGAGTGTTGTGATGTTCTTCAATTCTTTTGGAACAGCGGCATATATTCTTGGGGCCAGATAGGCAAAGCATCTTTGGCCTATACGTTTTCCTGCTCTTGGAGTAAGGTATTGATTCGTCTTGTTCCGTGTTTCATATTCACACTTAGTTAGTTGGAGTTGAATCTTTTTTTCACTTTTGCCATTTAAAATCTGCTGTACAAATAATTGGTGAGGATTCATGACCCTGGAAACAGTAAACAATTCATCTGATGGATACAGAAGAGGCTTTCCGTAGATAATTCGTAGCAACCATTTCTGGATCACCTCAACCCTCCTCATATGACAACTATACGCTCCACCCCAACCTATTATCCCATATGCCATTTGGGATTGACATAAAGCTGAATTGATTGCAATTTATAGACAAACATATTCTATACCATGAAAACATCGTATAAATAACCTCATTAGTTACTCCTGTGTATGTCCTCTCATTGTGAATTGTACAGGTGTTGATAAGAGTGAAACTTCAACAATACTTCAACATTGTGAATTGAACACGACAGCTGTTTACACGTATTTCTGTTACTCTTCGGTTTTTGGTGGATAATTCCGGAATTTTGGTTTTTTATTTTTCGAATTTTACTTCTGTGTGTTCTGGGAGGAAGTAGCGAGGAGAAGTTTGGTTGTTCACCTGCTTAGGTGATATTTTTGACTTTATTAACATTATCATCATTCAAGAATATGTCGTCGAGTAGGAAAGTTGGAAGTAGCGAGTCTCTGCAGATATCAATTCCTGAAGGCGGTATCTGTAAGCGAACTATTATAAAAAATGTTATCAAGTGCAAAATTTGTAACAAGGTTTATCATCCTGGTTGTGCCAACCGAATTAAAAAATGTTGTGATGAAGTCATCGCATCAGGCCAAAGTGAACCTAATACTTGTGAAGTATCCCCAATTTCGGATACTGTTGGAAGGAGTATTACTAATGAGTCATCTCACCAAGAACTTCTACTCAAAATTATTATGGAGTTAGAAGCAAAGAACTCATTATTGATTGAGAATAATTCCTTATTGAAATATAAAATCTCTTCACTGGAATCGATAGTCTTAAGTAAGAACAATGAAATTGAAAAACTGAAGAAAGAAATTAATATGACCCCATCTGTAAACAATGGAGATAAGGAATCAACACCACATATTCCACCGGTGAGTACGGGAGAGGAAATGGTTATCGGTGAATTAAATACTGATTTGTCCACCTCTGAAGTTAAAAACTCGAAAACAACGAATTCAAATTTACGAACTGATTCATCCAATAAAAAATTAGAAAAAGTTGCTAGAGGAAATACTTATTCTGATGTTGTTAAAATCAATATCCCACCATCTAACTCAAAGATATCACATGGTAAGGGAGATGACTGGAACATTGTTTCCCGTAGAAAGTTTACCAAACAAAAGCGTTCACTTGTTGTGGGTAGCGGTTCCGGAGATTCCCTTGTTGAGGGTATGGAAAAATATAAAGCTAACTGAAGTCTGTCCTGAAATCTAAAAAGAAAGCTTTATGAGTTCACAGAGAGAATTTGCACTTCTGCACTATCGCGCACATTTCCAAGAACGGCGTTGGCCGAGCTTCTTCTATTATGTTGACTTGTGCTGTTTCGGTCGATGTGGATCTCATAATAATATAGACATATTTCTTTCTTATTCATTAAATTAGATACTTTTGATCTGACTTGACAGGTGGTCTCAGCAAAGAAATTAAATTTCATTAACGCATACTATCACTTCGGTCACTGTGGGGTTCTATAGTAATGATAAGAATTTTTGTATTTCCTTCTGGGTCTCTGTGACAATGAATTGTGTTCAAATCGATTTCAATTAATAGACAAACATATTCTATATCATGAAAACATCGTATAAATTACCTCATTATGTACTCCTGTGAATGTCATCTCATTGTGAATTGTACAAGTGTTGGTCCTGCGGAGTGCGATGGAGGGGATGCTTCTTTACGATTGGTCCTGCGAAGTGCGATGGAGGGGATGCTTTTTTACGATTGGTCCTGCGTATCGTATATAAACCCAGACATTCACAATTATCGTCATAAGCTCTTCGAGTATCTGCCGAATTGACCATAAAATGGAAATCATTGTTGTGCCTAGATATTCCGTTAGTGGTATGAATCCTTTCAAAATCCTTCCACCAGAAATGGTGTCTACTATATTCAGATATTTGGATCCTGATTCTATACTCAGAGTTAACGCGACCTGTAAAAGGTTCAGGGATATATGCCGTACCGACTCAAAGCTGAGGATTATCCTTAATTCCAGAATCAAGGAACTCCGTAGAGAAATGCGCGCTAGAATTCTCGATCCGGGCTTCGATGTTATTGTAAACCGCGATGACGTTGTCCTTCCACGATTCACCTATGTGAATGGAAGCAGACATAAGAAGATAGTTATCGAGCATATGAAAAGCTCCGCTGAATCCTGGATTACCATTAGCGATTCTAGAAATTCGGATTTCAACGGGAGGAGAAAGACGAATCGTATTCCTATGAGGATATGAGAATATACGATAACGTGGAATTTATACATATATTATTTTTTCAGAGCGCGAATGTTTGACGATAGTTTCGACGGAATTTATTATAAACAGACACATTTCTTTCTCTTTCATTGAATTACTTTTTTTTCGATCTGACTTGACAGGTGGTCTCAGCAAAGAAGTTAAATTTCATCAACGCATACTATCACTTCGGTCACTGTGGGGTTCTATAGTAATAATAAGAATTTTTGTATTTCTTTCTGGGTCTCTGTCACAATGAATTTTCTTCAAATTGATTGCAATTTATAGACAAACATATTCTATACCATGAAAACATCGTATAAATAACCTCATTAGTTACTCCTGTGTATGTCCTCTCATTGTGAATTGTACAGGTGTTGATAAGAGTGAGACTTCAACAATACTTCAACATTGTGAATTGAACACGACAGCTGTTTACACGTATTTCTGTTACTCTTCGATTTTTGGTGGATTATTCCGGAATTTTGGTTTTTTATTTTTTGAATTTTACTTCTGTGTGTTCTGGGAGGAAGTAGCGAGGAGAAGTTTGGTTGTTGACCTGCTTAGGTGATATTTTTGACTTTATTAACATTATCATCATTCAAGAATATGTCGTCGAGTAGGAAAGTTGGAAGTAGCGAGTCTCTGCAGATATCAATTCCTGAATGCGGTATCTGTAAGCGAACTATTATGAAAAATGTTGTCAAGTGCAAAATTTGTAACAAGGTTTATCATCCTGGTAGTGTCAACCGAATTAAAAAATGTTGTGATGAAGTCATCGCATCAGGCCAAAGTGAACCTAATACTTGTGAAGTATCCCCAATTTCGGATACTGTTGGAAGGAGTATTACTAATGAGTCATCTCACCAAGAACTTCTACTCAAAATTATTATGGAGTTAGAAGCAAAGAACTCATTATTGATTGAGAATAATTCCTTATTGAAATATAAAATCTCTTCACTGGAATCGATAGTCTTAAGGACAATGAAATTGAAAAACTGAAGAAAGAAATTAATATGACCCCCTCTGTAAACAATGGAGATAAGGAATCAACACCACATATTCCACCGGTGAGTACGGGAGATGAAATGGTTATCGGTGAATTAAATACTGATTTGTCTACCTCTAAAGTTAAAAACTCGAAAACAACGAATTCAAATTTACAAACTGATTCATCCAATAAAAAATTTGAAAAAGTTGCTAGAGGAAATACTTATTCTGATGTTGTTAAAATCAATATCCCACCATCTAACTCAAAGATATCACATGGTAAGGGAGATGACTGGAACATTGTTTCCCGTAGAAAGTTTACCAAACAAAAGCGTTCACTTGTTGTGGGTAGCGGTTCCGGAGATTCCCTTGTTGAGGGTGTGGAAAAATATAAAGCTAACTGAAGTCTGTCCTGAAATCTAAAAAGAAAGCTTTATGAGTTCACAGAGAGAATTTGCACTTCTGCACTATCGCGCACATTTCCAAGAACGGCGTTGGCCGAGCTTCTTCTATTATGTTGACTTGTGCTGTTTCGGTCGATGTGGATCTCATAATATTATAGACATTTTTCTTTCTTATTCATTAAATTACATACTTTTGATCTGACTTGACAGTTGGTCTCAGCAAAGAAATTAAATTTCATTAACGCATACTATCACTTCGGTCACTGTGGGGTTCTATAGTAATGATAAGAATTTTTGTATTTCCTTCTGGGTCTCTGTGACAATGAATTGTGTTCAAATCGATTTCAATTAATAGACAAACATATTCTATATCATGAAAACATCGTATAAATTACCTCATTATGTACTCCTGTGAATGTCATCTCATTGTGAATTGTACAAGTGTTGGTCCTGCGGAGTGCGATGGAGGGGATGCTTCTTTACGATTGGTCCTGCGAAGTGCGATGGAGGGGATGCTTCTTTACAATTGGTCCTGCGTATCGTATATAAACCCAGACATTCACAATTATCGTCATAAGCTCTTCGAGTATCTGCCGAATTGACCATAGAATGGAAATCATTGTTGTGCCTAGATATTCCGTTGGGGGTATGAATCCTTTCAAAATCCTTCCACCAGGAATGGTGTCTACTATATTCAGATATTTGGATCCAGATTCTATACTCAGAGTTAACGCGACCTGTAAAAGGTTCAGGGATATATGCCGTACCGACTCAAAGCTGAGGATTATCCTTAATTCCAGAATCAAGAAACTCCGTAGAGAAATGCGCGCTAGAATTCTCAATCCGGGCTTCGATGTTATTGTAAACCGTGATGACGTTGTCCTTCCACGATTCACCTATAGGAATGGAAGCAGACATAAGAAGATAGTTATCGAGCATATGAAAAGCTCCGCTGAATCCTGGATTACCATTAGCGATTCTAGAAATTCGGATATCAACGGGAGGAAAAAGATGAATCGTATTCCTATGAGGATATGAGAATATACGATAAAGTGGAACTTATACATATATTATTTTTCCAGAGCGCGAATGTTTCACGATAGTTTCGACGGAATTTATTATAAACAGACATATTTCTTTCTCTTTCATTGAATTACTTATTTTCGATCTGACTTGACAGGTGGTCTCAGCAAAAAAGTTAAATTTCATCAACGCATACTATCACTTCGGTCACTGTGGGGTTCTATAGTAATGATAAGAATTTTTGTATTTCTTTCTGTGTCTCTATCACAATGAATTGTCTTCAAATTGATTGCAATTTATAGACAAACATATTCTATACCATGAAAACATCGTATAAATAACCTCATTAGTTACTCCTGGGTATGTCCTCTCATTGTGAATTGTACAGGTGTTGATAAGAGTGAGACTTCAACAATACTTCAACATTGTGAATTGAACACGACAGCTGTTTACACGTATTTCTGTTACTCTTCGGTTTTTGGTGGATAATTCCGGAATTTTGGTTTTTTATTTTTCGAACTTTACTTCTGTGTGTTCTGGGGGGAAGTAGCGAGGAGAAGTTTGGTTGTTCACCTGCTTAGGTGATATTTTTGACTTTATTAACATTATCATCATTCGAGAATATGTCGTCGAGTAGGAAAGTTGGAAGTAGCGAGTCTCTGCAGATATCAATTCCTGAATGCGGTATCTGTAAGCGAACTATTATAAAAAATGTTGTCAAGTGCAAAATTTGTAACAAGGTTTATCATCCTGGTTGTGCCAACCGAATTCAAAAATGTTGTGATGAAGTCATCGCATCAGGCCAAAGTGAACCTAATACTTGTGAAGTATCCCCAATTTCGGATACTGTTGGAAGGAGTATTACTAATGAGTCATCTCACCAAGAACTTCTACTCAAAATTATTATGGAGTTAGAAGCAAAGAACTCATTATTGATTGAGAATAATTCCTTATTGAAATATAAAATCTCTTCACTAGAATCGATAGTCTTAAGTAAGAACAATGAAATTGAAAAACTGAAGAAAGAAATTAATATGACCCCATCTGTAAACAATGGAGATAAGGAATCAACACCACATATTCCACCGGTGAGTACGGGAGATGAAATGGTTATCGGTGAATTAAATACTGATTTGTCTACCTCTAAAGTTAAAAACTCGAAAACAACGAATTCAAATTTACAAACTGATTCATCCAATAAAAAATTTGAAAAAGTTGCTAGAGGAAATACTTATTCTGATGTTGTTAAAATCAATATCCCACCATCTAACTCAAAGATATCACATGGTAAGGGAGATGACTGGAACATTGTTTCCCGTAGAAAGTTTACCAAACAAAAGCGTTCACTTGTTGTGGGTAGCGGTTCCGGAGATTCCCTTGTTGAGGGTGTGGAAAAATATAAAGCTAACTGAAGTCTGTCCTGAAATCTAAAAAGAAAGCTTTATGAGTTCACAGAGAGAATTTGCACTTCTGCACTATCGCGCACATTTCCAAGAACGGCGTTGGCCGAGCTTCTTCTATTATGTTGACTTGTGCTGTTTCGGTCGATGTGGATCTCATAATATTATAGACATTTTTCTTTCTTATTCATTAAATTACATACTTTTGATCTGACTTGACAGTTGGTCTCAGCAAAGAAATTAAATTTCATTAACGCATACTATCACTTCGGTCACTGTGGGGTTCTATAGTAATGATAAGAATTTTTGTATTTCCTTCTGGGTCTCTGTGACAATGAATTGTGTTCAAATCGATTTCAATTAATAGACAAACATATTCTATATCATGAAAACATCGTATAAATTACCTCATTATGTACTCCTGTGAATGTCATCTCATTGTGAATTGTACAAGTGTTGGTCCTGCGGAGTGCGATGGAGGGGATGCTTCTTCACGATTGGTCCTGCGGAGTGCGATGGAGGGGATGCTTCTTTACGATTGGTCCTGCGTATCGTATATAAACCCAGACATTCACAATTATCGTCATAATCTCTTCGAGTATCTGCCGAATTGACCATAAAATGGAAATCATTGTTGTGCCTAGATATTCCGTTGGTGGTATATATCCTTTCAAAATCCTTCCACCAGAAATGGTGTCTACTATTTTCAGATATTTGGATCCTGATTCTATACTCAGAGTTAACGCGACCTGTGAAAGGTTCAGGGATATATGCCGTACCGACTCAAAGCTGAGGATTATCCTTTATTCCAGAATCAAGGAACTCCGTAGAGAAATGCGCGCTAGAATTCTCAATCCGGGCTTCGATGTTATTGTAAACCGTGATGACGTTATCCTTCCACGATTCACCTATAGGAATGGAAGCAGACATAAGAAGATAGTTATCGAGCATATGAAAAGCTCCGCTGAATCCTGGATTACCATTTGCGATTCTAGAAATTCGGATATCAACGGGAGGAAAAAGACGAATCGTATTCCTATGATGATATGAGAATATACGATAATGTGGAACTTATACATATATTATTTTTCCAGAGCGCGAATGTTTGACGATAGTTTCGACGGAATTTATTATAAACAGACATATTTCTTTCTCTTTCATTGAATTACTTATTTTCGATCTGACTTGACAGGTGGTCTCAGCAAAGAAGTTAAATTTCATCAACGCATACTATCACTTCGGTCAATGTGGGGTTCTATAGTAATGATAAGAATTTTTGTATTTCTTTCTGGGTCTCTGTCACAATGAAATGTCTTCAAATTGATTGCAATTTATAGACAAACATATTCTATACCATGAAAACATCGTATAAATAACCTCATTAGTTACTCCTGTGTATGTCCTCTCATTGTGAATTGTACAGGTGTTGATAAGAGTGAGACTTCAACAATACTTCAACATTGTGAATTGAACACGACAGCTGTTCACACGTATTTCTGTTACTCTTCGGTTTTTGGTGGATAATTCCGGAATTTTGGTTTTTTATTTTTCGAATTTTACTTCTGTGTGTTCTGGGAGGAAGTAGCGAGGAGAAGTTTGGTTGTTGACCTGCTTAGGTGATATTTTTGACTTTATTAACATTATCATCATTCAAGAATATGTCGTCGAGTAGGAAAGTTGGAAGTAGCGAGTCTCTGCAGACATCAATTCCTGAATGCGGTATCTGTAAGCGAACTATTATAAAAAATGTTGTGAAGTGCAAAATTTGTAACAAGGTTTATCATCCTGGTTGTGCCAACCGAATTAAAAAAATGTTGTGATGAAGTCATCGCATCAGGCCAAAGTGAACCTTATTCTTGTGAAGTATCCCCAATTTCGGATACTGTTGGAAGGAGTATTACTAATGAGTCATTTCACCAAGAACTTATACTCAAAATTATTATGGAGTTAGAAGCAAAGAACTCATTATTGATTGAGAATAATTCCTTATTGAAGGATAATCCTCAGCTTTGAGTCGGCACGGCATATATCCCTGAACCTTTCACAGGTCGCGTTAACTCTGAGTATAGAATCAGGATCCAAATATCTGAAAATAGTAGACACCATATCTGGTGGAAGGATTTTGACTATTTCCTCCCAGAACACACAGAAGTAAAATTCGAAAAATAAAAAACCAAAATTCCGGAATTATCCACCAAAAACCGAAGAGTAACAGAAATACGTGTAAACAGCTGTCGTGTTCAATTCACAATGTTGAAGTATTGTTGAAGTCTCACTCTTATCAACACCTGTACAATTCACAATGAGAGCACATACACAGGAGTAACTAATGATGTTATTTATACGATGTTTTCATGGTATAGAATATGTTTGTCTATAAATTGCAATCAATTTGAAGACAATTCATTGTGACAGAGACCCAGAAAGAAATACAAAAATTCTTATCATTACTATAGAACCCCACAGTGACCGAAGTGATAGTATGCGTTGATGAAATTTAACTTCTTTGCTGAGACCACCTGTCAAGTCAGATCGAAAATAAGTGATTTAATGAAAGAGAAAGAAATATGTCTGTTTATAATAAATTCCGTCGAAACTATCGTCAAACATTCGCGCTCTGGAAAAATAATATATGTATAAGTTCCACGTTATCGTATATTCTCATATCCTCATAGGAATACGATTCGTCTTTTTCCTCCTGTTGATATCCGAATTTCTAGAATCGCTAATGGTAATCCAGGATTCAGCGGAGCTTTTCATATGCTCGATAACTATCTTCTTATGTCTGCTTCCATTCCTATAGGTGAATCGTGGAAGGAAAACGTCATCACGGTTTACAATAACATCGAAGCCCAGATTGAGAATTCTAGCGCGCATTTCTCTACGGAGTTCCTTGATTCTGGAATTAAGGATAATCCTCAGCTTTGAGTCGGTACGGCATATATCCCTGAACCTTTTACAGGTCGCGTTAACTCTGAGTATAGAATCAGGATCCAAATATCTGAATATAGTAGACACCATTTCTGGTGGAAGGATTTTGAAAGGATTCATACCACCAACGGAATATCTAGGCACAACAATGATTTCCATTTTATGGTCAATTCGGCAGATACTCGAAGAGCTTATGACGATAATTGTGAATGTCTGGGTTTATATTCGATACGCAGGACCAATCGTAAAGAAGCATCCCCTCCATCGCACTTCGCAGGACCAATCGTAAAGAAGCATCCCCTCCATCGCACTCCGCAGGACCAACACTTGTACAATTCACAATGAGATGACATTCACAGGAGTACATAATGAGGTAATTTATACGATGTTTTCATGATATAGAATATGTTTGTCTTTTAATTGCAATCGATTTGAACACAATTCATTGTCACAGAGACCCAAAAGGAAATACAAAAATTCTTATCATTACAATAGAACCCCGCAGTGACCGAAGTGATAGTATGCGTCGATGAAATTTAATTTCTTTGCTGAGACCACCTGTCAAGTCTGATCAAAAGTATGTAATTTAATGAATAAGAAAGAAATATGTCTATATTATTATGAGATCCACATCGACCGAAACAGCACAAGTCAACATAATAGAAGAAGCTCGGCCAACGCCGTTCTTGGAAATGTGCGCGATAGTGCAGAAGTGCAAATTCTCTCTGTGAACTCATAAAGCTTTCTTTTTAGATTTCAGGACAGACTTCAGTTAGCTCTATATTTTTCCACACCCTCAACAAGGGAATCTCCGGAACCGCTACCCACAACAAGTGAACGCTTTTGTTTGGTAAACTTTCTACGGGAAACAATGTTCCAGTCATCTCCCTTACCATGTGATATCTTTGAGTTAGATGGTGTGATATTGATTTTAACAACATCAGAATAAGTATTTCCTCTAGCAACTTTTTCTAATTTTTTATTGGATGAATCAGTTTGTAAATTTGAATTCGTTGTTTTCGAGTTTTCAACATTAGAGGTGGACAAATCAGTATTTAATTCACCGATAACCATTTCATCTCCCGTACTCACCGGTGGAATATGTGGTGTTGATTCCTTATCTCCATTGTTTACAGATGGGGTCATATTAATTTCTTTCTTCAGTTTTTCAATTTCATTGTTCTTACTTAAGACTATCGATTCCAGTGAAGGATTTTATATTTCAATAAGGAATTATTCTCAATCAATAATGAGTTCTTTGCTTCTAACTCCATAATAATTTTGAGTAGAAGTTCTTGGTGAGATGACTCATTAGTAATACTCCTTCCAACAGTATCCGAAATTGGGGATACTTCACAAGTATTAGGTTCACTTTGGCCTGATGCGATGACTTCATCACAACATTTTTTAATTCGGTTGGCACAACCAGGATGATAAACCTTGTTACAAATATTGCACTTGACAACAAGAGTTCGCTTACAGATACCGCATTCAGGAATTGATATCTGCAGAGACTCGCTACTTCCAACTTTCCTACTCGACGACATATTCTTGAATGATGATAATGTTAATAAAGTCAAAAATATCACCTAAGCAGGTGAACAACCAAACTTCTCCTCGCTACTTCCTCCCAGAACACACAGAAGTAAAATTCGAAAAATAAAAAACCAAAATTCCGGAATTATCCACCAAAAACCGAAGAGTAACAGAAATACGTGTGAACAGCTGTCGTGTTCAAATCACAATGTTGAAGTATTGTTGATGTCTCACTCTTATCAACACCTGTACAATTCACAATGAGAGGACATACACAGGAGTAACTAATGAGGTTATTTATACAATGTTTTCATGGTATAGAATATGTTTGTCTATAAATTGCAATCAATTTGAAGACAATTCATTGTGACAGAGACCCAGAAAGAAATACAAAAATTCTTATCATTACCATAAAACCCCACAGTGACCGAAGTGATAGTATACGTTGATGAAATTTAACTTCTTTGCTGAGAACACCTGTCAAGTCAGATCGAAAATAAGTAATTCAATGAAAGAGAAAGAAATATGTCTGTTTATAATAAATTCCGTCGAAACTATCGTCAAACATTCGCGCTCTGGAAAAATAATATATGTATAAGTTCCACGTTATCGTATATTCTCATATCCTCATAGGAATACGATTCGTCTTTTTCCTCCCGTTGATATCCGAATTTCTAGAATCGCTAATGGTGATCCAGGATTCAGCGGAGCTTTTCATATGCTCGATAACTATCTTCTTATGTCTGCTTCCATTCCTATAGGTTCCTTGATTCTGGAATTAAGGATAATCCTCAGCTTTGAGTCGGTACGGCATATATCCCTGAACCTTTTACAGGTCGCGTTAACTCTGAGTATAGAATCAGGATCCAAATATCTGAATATAGTAGACACCATTTCTGGTGGAAGGATTTTGAAAGGATTCATACCACCAACGGAATATCTAGGCACAACAATGATTTCCATTTTATGGTCAATTCGGCAGATACTCGAAGAGCTTATGACGATAATTGTGAATGTCTGGGTTTATATACGATACGCAGGACCAATCGTAAAGAAGCATCCCCTCCATCGCACTCTGCAGGACCAATCGTAAAAAAGCATCCCCTCCATCGCACTCCGCAGGACCAACACTTGTACAATTCACAATGAGATGACATTCACAGGAGTACATAATGAGGTAATTTATACGATGTTTTCATGATATAGAATATGTTTGTCTATTAATTGCAATCGATTTGAACACAATTCATTGTCACAGAGACCCAGAAGGAAATACAAAAATTCTTATCATTACTATAGAACCCCACAGTGACCGAAGTGATAGTGTGGCGGCTTCTCATAAAGCCTACATAGCAACAATAATAAAACACAGCACTCAGTGGCCTAGAGGCTAAGACTGTGTTCTCACTCACCGAGATGCAACAAGGTCCCGGGTTCGAGTCCCGGCGGCTCCCGATAATAATAAATTCCCCAAGCGTCTGTGACACGGCACACACAATTATACCAAAGTCACACTGATGAGTCCGGTGTGTGTGCCAGGGACGAAACGCATAAGTAGGTATACGTGAAATCCTACATTGGTGACCCCGACGTGATGGCGGAAAACTGCGGCGTTGGAGCGCAGAGGCGACTCACTGCCCCGCTCAACGTTACGGCTACTGGGGTGTCCATCGGACACTAGAGCCGATGGCACGCCGAGCCTCGTGTTTCCGTCGTCACAGCATGCAAGCTCGACGTGATGGGAATGGCCATCTTAACGATGTGTCCTGGAAAGCAGAAGGTCGATGCATAGCTCCCATTTATCTGCAATTTCCAACGAAACTCTAGACGCCCATTCCCATGACGTGCAATACGTGCTCCTTGGTCTGCCGCGG
This sequence comes from Harmonia axyridis, assembly GCF_914767665.1. Lineage (NCBI taxonomy): Eukaryota > Metazoa > Arthropoda > Insecta > Coleoptera > Coccinellidae > Harmonia > Harmonia axyridis. The sequence continues at coordinate 24,055,633 of NC_059505.1, read as the reverse complement.
TATGCCGGACGTGAATAGGCGGCATTCCCCGTCCGTACGATGCCGCGAGGTGCAGCTCTGATTAGGCGGCAATCACCCGGCTGCACCGATGACCTCGTAACACGCATAAGTTTCGTTCCTCCGTCACTGGGGAGGGAGTCATGTGGCGGCTTCTCATAAAGCTCCACATAGCAACAATATATACACAGCATTCGGTAGCCTAGACGTTAAGAGGTAGACTCACGCACCGAGATACGACAAAGGTCCCGGGTTCGAATCCCGGCGGCTCCCGGTAGTAATAAATTCCCCAAGCGTCTGTGACACGGCACACACAATTATACCAAAGTCACACTGATGAGTCCGGTGTGTGTGCCAGGGACGAAACGCATAAGTAGGTATACGTGAAATCCTACAATAGTATGCGTTAATGAAATTTAATTTCTTTGCTGAGACCACCTGTCAAGTCAGATCAAAAGAATGTAATTTAATGAAAAAGAAAGAAATATGTCTATATTATTATGAGATCCACATTGACCGAAACAGCACAAGTCAACATAATAGAAGAAGCTCGGCCAACGCCGTTCTTGGAAATGTGCGCGATAGTGCAGAAGTGCAAATTCTCTCTGTGAACTCATAAAGCTTTCTTTTCAGATTTCAGGACAGACTTCAGTTTGCTTTATATTTTTCCACACCCTCAACAAGGGAATCTCCGGAACCGCTACCCACAACAAGTGAACGCTTTTGTTTGGTAAACTTTCTACGGAAAACAATGTTCCAGTCATCTCCCTTACCATGTGATATCTTTGAATTGGATGGTGGGATATTGATTTTAACAACATCAGAATAAGTATTTCCTCTAGCAACTTTTTCTAATTTTTTATTGGATGAATCAGTTTGTAAATTTGAATTCGTTGTTTTCGAGTTTTTAACTTTAGAGGTGGACAAATCAGTATTTAATTCACCGATAACCATTTCATCTCCCGTACTCACCGGTGGAATATGTGGTGTTGATTCCTTATCTCCATTGTTTACAGATGGGGTCATATTAATTTCTCTCTTCAGTTTTTCAACTTCATTGTTCTTACTTAAGACTATCGATTCCAGTGAAGAGATTTCCATTGGATTTTATATTTGGGTTATATAAATGCAGAGTATTCACTAATACACAGATGATGATAATAATCGATTATTCTCTAGACACTCTAAGTTTATCTCAAAAGCAAGTACAGTTCACAAAGCAAAACGGAAGGACCTGACCAAAGCCAGGTTGGAAGAGACTTTCACTCTAAAGTCTTGTGCCTGACGTTCGCTCTCGACCATCGAAGGTCCATTCTTGTTTTCTCTCTCAATGGCCCTCGATGGCCTCGCCACGCGCAGACTCGTAGCGCCACCGCACGACATGCAATAACACTATCAAGTGTAGGGTTGGTTGTCTCTCTCGTAATCTGTTCGGATGAAGTAATATTCTAACACTCCCTCCCTTCATCGAACTACAACCAGCATTCTCCACTCCAAGTCTAATCTATAAACAGAACTCAATTAGTTTATACTCTAGTCCCTAGAAATACTCTGAAAACAAAAATTCAATGAGTTAGTATTAAATCATTAGTTTCTGAGTTAATCTCTTATGACCGTCTGATGGTGAAGGTTTTATCATTAAGTCATCCACATTCTCCTTGGTTGGAATCCATCTCACTGTGATTCTCTTTACTTCAACACATTGTTTTATGAAATCACCATGTGTTTCAGCCATATGTCTTCTAAGTCCAGATTTCTCTCTATGTAGTAGGTCGTCATTTATTACCTCTAAATGATCATCAAATACTTTTAGTTTGGGACTACCATCTTTCTTGGTGCAGTCTCCAGCGGAATTTTTATCACACCAGACTGTTGTAGGAAACATCAGTTTTCCTATCACAAATCTAAGTACCTTGTCAAGAATTATTAATTCTTGATAGGCATTATTCATGGTTAGGTATTCGGCTCTACAAGTGGACAATGTGACATAGGTTTGATTATTGCTTCTCCAAGCTATTACATCTTCAAACAATCTAATAACATACCTTTCAGTTGATGACAAGTCGGTATGGTCTCTAAATGTTGCATCGGTAAATGCCTCTAAGTATTCAGTTTGAACGGTGAATTTAAGACTTAAATTCACAGTACCTTTCAAATACCTGAAGATTCTGTTTACACCTTTCCAATCAGCTTCGGTCGGCTTCATTTGTTTTCTCGTTAAATAGTTAACAGCAAACGTAGTGTCTACCATTTGATGGATACATTAAGCTACCAATCGCTTCTCTATAAGGAACTCTTTTCATCTCTATAAGGAACTCTTTTCATCTCTATAAGGAACTCTTTTCATCTCTAGTTTATCTGAGTCATCTTGTAGATTCTCCGATTGATTTCTCTTAATCCTGTTTTCAATCTTCATGACTTGACTCGGGAACCATCCATCAATGGTTCTCCGCACAATTATTCTTCCAAGAGGTCTTCGGGCCAGGTTCTTTTCAATCTCTTCGCCAAGAGGATTTGGGCGAAAAGGTTGCTTATCATTATAGTTTAGTGATTTGTGGTTCGGTCCTTGTATTTGTTTATTCTTGGCTAATTCAAGTCAAAAAAATAAAACTGTTTGGAATCTGGTCAACTTAGAAACGGGGAGGACTAAATCAAAGGATTCTGAAATCTCTTTACTTCTGGGGGAAAATTTGTGTACTGATGCAATTTTAATTGCGAAATCTTTTGCTGAATATTTTTCTACTATAACATCAATGAAGCTACATGAATACTTTGGTAAACATCTGTCTCCATCATGTACAACTTCAAAAATGCTGAATTCAAACTTCTTTTTCCATCCTGTTTCGAAGAATGAAGTTATGAATGTAATTAACAAGCTGAACAATAAAAAAAGCACAGGTATAGATTTTATTTCTACAAGACTGTTAAAGACTATAAATGAATCCATTTCTGATCATTTTGCTAGTTTAATAAATTTATCTGTATCTACGGGAAGGTTTCCAGATTGTTTAAAGAAAAGTATGGTCACTCCTGTTCATAAAAGAGGTGATCCGCAGGACATTGCAAATTATCGCCCTATATCAGTTCTCACTAACTTTTCGAAGATATTTGAGAAGATTGTGTTCAACAGAATACTCGAGTTTTTGAATAAATTCAATGTAATCACGGATTCTCAACATGGCTTCAGACCGGGACGTTCAACTGAGACAGCGGCATATTCTTTTGTCGAAATTGTCTACAGACGTCTGGATGAGGGTATGTGTGTGGCGGGGTTATTTTTTGATCTGTCTAGAGCTTTTGACTCATTGTGTTTCTCCTTCATGTTGAGTAAGTGTTATAATTTGGGATTCAGGGGTATATTTTTGGATTGGTTGAGAAGTTACATGACTGGTCGAACTGTGAAAGTCAGAGTGAATGGTGCTAGTTCGGATGAATGTGAGGTGGTTCTGGGGGTTCCTCAGGGCTCCGTTCTGGGGCCATTGCTATTTTTACTATTCATAAATGATTTACCGGTCTGTATCGACGCAGACCAAATTACACTATTCGCAGATGATACCTCGATACTTGTCACGGCTCGGAGCCCTGAGGAGCTCACGGAGTCGACCTCATATATAATCAGGTTATTCACTGATTGGTGCAGAATGAATAAGTTAATGGTTAACGTTGAAAAAACTGTTCTTATTCATTTCGGGTTGAAAATTTGGAACAGAGAGCGCATTTCTGTGTTTTGTGGGGACATCTCATTGACATCAAGGGAGTGGACTAAATTTCTGGGAGTCTACATGGACGATGGAATGAGATGGTCTTATCATATTGACATGGTGTGCAAAAAGTTGAATTCTTCCTTTTTCGCTATAAATAAAATAAAAAATTTGTTTCCACTGACGTCTATTCTAGATGTATATTACTCTCTAAGTTATCCTCACATAGCATATAATATTTTGACTTGGGGAAGCTCATCAGATTTAAACAGAGTTCTGATATGTCAGAAGAGAATAATAAGGATGATCTTCAATATACATCCTCGATCCTCCTGTCGACCATATTTCATTGAGAATAAAATCATGACAGTGACTTGTATATACATATTCAAATGCTTACTTCATATGAAGAAAAATGTTAATTCTGCTACAAAATTATCTGATTTTCATTGTTATTCCACAAGGAACACAAATGTTCTAACTCTACCTAGTCATAGAACCTCCCGGTTTGAACGTTCACCGTCTTATCAGAGCATAAAGCTCTTTAATCATTTACCAGACTCTTTCAAGAATAAAAATCAAATGAAATTCAAAATTTTAATAAAAAAATTATTGTTGAATAAATGTTATTACTCGACTGCTGATTATCTTAGCGATGGATCGTTGGAATTGTGGTCTTGTAAAGTTGAGTGATATATACCTTTGTTTTAGTAAATTGTTATATACCTATGTATTAGAAATTGTATTAATTATGACCTGTCCTATACTGTAACAGTCACAAAGGATCAATAAACTTTATTATTATTATTATTATTATTATTATATTATAGTATCTTTTATAGATTTTATTCCCAGATCATTTTGTAGACTTTGGTTTGCGACATACCATGGTGCTCGTGCTATTATACGCAGTGTTTTCGACTGGAATGACTCGAGTATCCTTGTGTTGGACGGCTTAGAACAACCCCACAGTTCTATTCCGTAAGTCCACACTGGTTTAAGGATACATTTATAGATTGTCAATTCATTTTCAAGAGATAGCTTCGATTTTTTTTTCAATAGCCAGTACATTTTCTTCACTTCAATATCAAGTGGTTAATGTGAAAGTTACCTGGGCCGACTTGTTGGTGTTAATTTCAATCTTCCATTTTTTAAGCCACTCAGAGAGAGCATCCAGATAATTTTCTAGTTTTGGGATGATAACAATGGGTATGCATCTCAGGTTAGATTAGATTCAATTAAGGAGGTTACGTTTCACTGCGACCTAATGGTCTATTGTACCCCCCATCAGAGCTATTTTCACCATAATGTGATCTACAGCTCGCCTTCCAGTTCCCGAGTTCTGATGAACTCCAATATCTGGGATGGCTTCAAGGGGGCTAATTCCTCACTTCTATAAGTTTCGTGTCCAAGGCAGGTTTTGCGTTGGCTAGCGATGCCGAGGCATTCCGTCACTAGGTGATCCGGAGTTTCTTCCTCCTCCCCACAGAATCTCACTCGTCATTTTCTGTTAGACCCATTCTCATGAGGTGTTTCCTAAGGCGGCAATGCCCTATGAAGAATCCAGTGAGAAGGTGTAGCATATTCTTACTAAGATCGAGATACTTCTTGGTTCTCGTAGAGTCAAAGTTTCTAAGAAACTATTTGGAGTGATCCAGAACAGGAAGATTCGGCCAGAGTTTTTCTCTTTCGGTTACCTCTTTTTCCTGAAACTCTTTCATGTAGGTGCTTTTGTATACACCACAGAAAGGTTCCGGGCCGATGAAAGGAGTTTATGCTCCTGGCAAGTGTGTTAGCCTCCTCATTCCCTCTGATTTCGCAGTGGCCGGGAACCCAGATTAAAAAGACCCTGTTATTCTTACCCATTTCATTAAGTTTTCTTCGGCACTCCAGTACCATCTTAGAATCGATTTTATGTGAGCTCAGTGCTTTAATTGCAGCCTGACTATGGGAATGTATCGCTATGTCACATTTACCATAGTTTCTTGCTATGTTGATTTCTACACATCTTTTTATTGCAAGTATCTCTACCTGAAAGACACTTAGACACTGCTTAGCAATATTGAGCATTTGTTACCAGCCCCGAATACTCTAGCGCCAGTCCCCGTCGTGATATTGGAACCATCTGTATACCATTTGATGATATTCTTTTTAAGGACTGGGATTGTGGACCCCTTTTTCCAATCTTCTTTTCTACGTAGTATAGTAATTAATGTTTTTTCGATGCTAATTTTCTTTTTCATTCCATCACTGGGAAGGTTCGCTGATGGTATATAATTAGTCAAGGACCAGGCTCTCTTATTCCTTATTCCCTCATTGCCGGTACCTTCTCTAGATAGTCTTAAGAGTGGCCTTATAGGCCACTCTCTCTATCACTAGATGAAGAGGTTTGAGATCTGTGATGATCTCCAATGCCCTAGTTGGGCACGTTCTCATAGCTCCAGTGATGCAAACACAGGCTAACCTTTTATCTCAGGTTATAATTTTTGTGTCGTCTGTGTGTAGTCCTATATTTTAACCTGCAAGTAGCGGTCGTTCAAGTATGATCTCAATATTTTGTAAAAACGGTCAAGTGAGGTTTTTGTCAGTTTGTATAGTAGTCCCTCATGCCAAACTCTGTCAAAGGCTTGTTCTACATCTAGGAACACCGAGGTGCAGTACTCCCCTGTTTCAAGGCAAGTTTTGATTTTGTTGGCAATTCGATGGCATTGTTGGATTGTTGAATGCTTTTTACAGAATCCAAATTGGTGATCAAGTACATGTTCTTTCAGTGATGTTGTTTTTTCTAGTCTTTTCAGTAGGAGTTTTTCTAATAACTTTGACATGACGGTAATAGACTAATCGGGGGGTAGGATTCACAGTTTGTTGGTGGCTTGCCGGGTTTAAGTACCATGATCACTTGTTCTGGTGCTTTGCTTGGATTCAATAATTTAATTTCACTGAATACTTCCTTCGGTGTAAAGGGCTTAATTGGAGGAGATGACTGGTTAGGAGCATTCAGAAAGTCTTTGATTTCACTGTCAGTTAACATGTTTCTGGTTGGAACTATGTATATACCTACTTCGGCTAGATATTCGGCAAAAACTGTTGATTTGTCAGAGTTTATGCGAGCTCAAGTTCCATCAGATTTTTTTGATGGGTGAGTTGCTTACTTTGTGCTTTTTTATTGCTTTCCACAAAGAATGGTCGTCAGGGGATAGCTGGGTTATGGAAACTGTTGTTCTTTATCTCTTGTAAGATTTTCACGATCTCGTGGGTTATTCTGTTTAGGTTCCTTTTGACTGATGGGTTTCTACTTCTTTGCCATAGTCGTCTTACTCTTCGTTTTTCAGATATAATTTGCCTAATGTGTGGTGGTGAATTTTGAATTTCCACTTTTTCTCTTATACCTGATGTAGAGCAGTCCAGGACGCGTATTGTATGATTTCTGTCAGGTATTTAACAACTTTATTTCTTTATCATTACTTATTCGATGGTTCAGAGTTATGACTTCATCAATTGTTTTCCGAAATAGTTCCCAGTTTGTTTTTGCGGTGCAAAATTTGGGTTAGACTTCTTCTGGATCGGGTGAGTGCTAAGGCTGATTGTTATGGCACTATGATCGGATGACAGATCATAACAGGATTCAATGTTGTTGTGTACATCCCCAAAGCCTTTAGTTATTCCAAAATCTAGCAAGTCGCGGGTTTTATTCAAGTCAGTGGGCCAGTAAGTGGGTTCCCCTGTAGATAGGATATTGAGGTTATTGTATAATATCGTTCTATATCGGGCTCGTCCTTTGGAAATGGTTAATCTAAGTGGTCCAGTAAGTGGGTTCCCCTGTAGATAGGATATTGAGGTTATTGTATAATATCGTTCTATATCGAGCTCGTCCTTTGGAGGTGGTTAATCTAGACACCAATGCAGTGTGTTCTACTTTCCGATCGCCTGCAGTAAGGAAACGAGGGTCTAGAGTGAGTATGAAGTCGTTGTATTCTTCAGTTGTTATTGTATGGCGTGGAGAACTATATATTGCTACTGTGCATAGAGTGTACCAATTGAAGGTTTCCAGATTCAGTACAGTTGCTTGGATTTGGCAGTGATGTAAGGCTGTTCTTCATGGAGTTTAATTGTATTTTTGATTGCCGATCCTGTATGTGTTGTTCCATCTGGGTGGTTTGCATAATATACGTTGTATCGAGGTATTTTGATATCAGTATAATTGGTTGCATGACTTTCTGAGATCAGTAGGATGTCGATTTTGTTGATGTTGAGGAAATATTCTATTTCCAGGATATGGTTCCATGCAGCAATTCGTAATGATGTAGCCTTTAGTTCGATAGTTTGTTGATGACTTTAGTGAGCATGCTTAGGATCATGCTGTTTTGGTTGAGTAGTTGTGTAAATAAGTTTAAGAATTCCTCGAGGAAGTCTGTTAGTTATTCTGATCGTGGATGTATGCCATCTGTGTCTTGGGTGTTTGGGGCTTGGGCGTAGGTTTTATTCGTTTTACCAATATTTTTTGGTTGCGGTAGTGTTTGGACATGTGGAGTATTAGTTGTTACTTGGTTTTGTGTGTTAGCTCTGTTGCCTTTATTTCTGTATTCCATATTCATCAGGTCGCGGTAAACAGTGCATCCTTTATAATTTGCAGGGTGATCACCTTGGCAAAGTGCACATGTGGCTGAGGTAATTTTTTGTTTCCGGAAAATTTTACTGTCATGGTCTTGTCTACATTTAACACAGTTATAGGGTTTTCTGCATTATGTTTTGCTGTGTCCATAATCTTGACATCGCGTGCATTGAACAATATTGTTTTTGAATCTTGGTGGTTCTACTCTGATTTTAATTTGCCCAAGAAATTCCATATTGAATATCTCTTTGTTGTGTTTTTGAGGCTCTAGATCTATGAAGTGAAGTGAAAGTGGATCTCAAATATACGAATGTAAAAAACAGAGATGCATAGAGGCATGTTGTCTCAAAATCAAGGGGGAGCTGGTGTTATAGTTGCTACCTCAATGGGTTCGACCTATTTTTTCCAGATATAGACTTAACTTTCTTCCACACATTCCCTGTGGTTTCATATCTGATGTTATGGATGATAATAAATGGTCTTTTGAAATCCGTGCAGGTGAAAAATGAGTTGTACAAAAAGATGACAACCAATTCACATAACATAAAACTGACTAGCCAATTCAAAAAATATAAGAACTTACTCGATAAAAGAAATTGAATAAAGGTACTACACTTATGAAGATTGTGGAATATTGAGCAATTTATCACAGGAATTTGGACAGAAATAATAAATAATCAACTCAATTTTAAACATGGACGTGAATAGTACAGAATTGTGGAATATTATCAATCAAAATGAAAGAGAGAAAAACAGAATTGTGGAAGTGAATAACATGGAAGGCAATAGAGTGATAAGGGGCACAGGGAAAATCGCAAATGAATTTAACACAAATTTCTCAAGAATTGGCTAATAGGGAAACAACTGATATATGAAGCATCAGTGAACATTGCAAAGAAAACGAGAGGTGACAAGAAAATAAATTCGAACTAAATGGTGTTATTTGAAACAAACAAGGCTGACCCCTAGAACTTGCAGAATATATTGCTGACCGACCGGTTCACAATATAAATAAGAGTGGCATATTTCCTAAAATATTAAAAACTGCTGTCATTGTCCCGGTTCATAAGTCTTCAAACAGAATGGACTTGGGCAACTATAGACCCATATCATTGACGTCTACGATGTCAAAGGTATTTGAGAAAAAACTGAGAAAGAGGCTTCTCACTTTTGTCAATAAGTATAAACCAATCGCTACCAGACAATTTGGATTTCAAGAGGGGAAGTCGGCTCAAGACGCCATAGGCGTGTTAGTATCTGCAATATCTGATGCAATGGGTTGGAACATACTGGCCCTCAATATTTTCGTTGATTTGAAGAAGGCTTTCGACTCTGTGGACCATAATGCACTTCTGGATACATAGTAAAATATAGGATTTAGGGGGGTGGCCCGAAATATATTTGGAAGCTTCCTCAGAGAAAGAAGGCAAGTGGTGAGAATAGATGGGAAAGTAAGTGACAGCGTAACTGTTACATGTGGGGTGCAGCAGGGACTCTTGGTTTTCCTGATATGTATTAACTGAATATCCAGCTGGATATAGATTGTGTTATTCTGGCATTTGCGGATGATACTGCCCTTTTCTTTAGGACTTCAACGTGGCGGTTGTTGAAGGAAATGGCACCGGATGGGTTTTCTGAGATAATAGATTATTTTACAACCTAAATAATGTTTATTCATTTAAAGCGAGGAATAAACATGGTTGCTTATAATTGTGGGTTATGGTCTTTATACTGTAACTAACAAGTAGTTTACGGCCAAGTACAAATAAGGGAAATAAAAGAAAGAGATAACACTTATTCAATTTATTTCAAACCATTAAGAATGTACGAAGAAGGTACCTTTTCGTCGATCTCGGGAACAGATGTGGATATCTTCGCTGTTCTCGTTGTCGGAGTGTTGCACATATGTTGTAGATACTCGGAGACTGGTATGAACTCAATTCAATTTTTCGTCCAGAAATAACGATTTTTATGGGCATTCAGGCCGTTTTCGATTCGACCGTTAGCAAAGCCTTTGTACAGATCCCTTAGGGTTGTGGTTTTGATAATTCTAAGTTTGTACACCGAATTCTTCCGTTAATAGGATTTCCGTTCGAAATTCAAGTTTCGGGCTTGGAATATTTTCGAGAGAATCGATAGATTCTCTACACAGTCACCCACCATTAACAAAGTTACGTAATCATTGTTAGGTACTTCTTTGGGAAGTGTACCTTCCTACCGGATCTGGTTTTTCTTGTTTCCGGGGACTCTGCTTGATTATTGGCTTTGTTTTCTACTGGATATTCCTTCTGATCTTCTTCATGCTCTTCCTTTTCGAGATTGTCGAATATATAGGATGGTATCGGTCGATTGTCACCGTCGTTTCCTTGTCCTTGATCTTGATGACGAAATGTTTTGGATCTCTCCTCAAAACTTCGTATGGTCCATCGTAGGGTTTCTGCAGGCCTAATTTTGGGCCCTCATGTTAGACGAACACGAATTGTGACGTTTCCAATTCCTTGAACACGAAGCTGTGTCGTTCTCCGTGGTGGTTTGCGTTGATAGGTCTTATTCTTCTTATTTGTTTCCTCAGATTCACTAACAAGTCGGCTGTGTCTGCATTATCATCCGTACTTGTAGATAAAAATTCTCCGGGCAATCTTAATGGCTCTCCGTATACCATTTCTGCAGCGGCTGCTTTCATGTCGTCCCGCCAGGCTGTTCTCATTCCCAGAAGGACACTGGGAAGCGTTTCGGTCCATCGGTCATTGCTGTGGCATTTGATTGCTGCCTTGAGCAGTCGATGGATTTTTTTCCAACTTACCGTTGGCTGCTGAGTGGTAGGCTGTGGTTCGTGCCAGTCAACTTACATAGCTCGTTGAACAGGCTAGACTCGAACTGTCTCCTTTGATCTGTGGTGATCCGGAATGGAGTGCCAAACTCCGCTATCCAACTCATGTAAAACTCCTTACCGATGGTGGAAGCTTCCTGGTCAGAACTGCAGGGGAATTGCTTCTGGCCATCTGGTGAATCAATCGACACATGTGAGGCAGCATCGGTAACCCTCAGCGTAAGGCATGTCCATGTGTACATGATCAAATCGACGTACCGGTGGCGTGATGACGTGACGAGTAACTTTGGATCGCTGACATTCTAAGCAGGTGTGAGACCATTTCCTGCACTCTGCGTTAACTGAAGGCCAAACGAAACGTTGCTTCATCATCTTCGTAGTCGCATTGATACTAGGGTGTGCCAGTCTGTGGATCGTGTCGAATGCTACTCTTCGGAATTGCTTCGTCAGGAATGAACGTGCTTGGGGGGGGGGTCGATGTATCGCAGTACACCAAGGTGGTTGATCCATGCGGCTTCATCTTCAGAATCAGCAAACCTGTATCGCCTTGCAGATATCTCCTTAGCTCGTTGTCGTCCTTTCGTGCATAGGCCAAGGTTGGAGTAATTTCGTCCACTCTTGAAATGGAATCGGCAACGACGTTCTGATCTCCTGGGACGTAGCGTATACACTTCACCGGATTGAGAACGATGGAGTATTTTCGGAATCTTTCGAATATGATACGAATGTTCTATATGCTCTTCTTCGGATGATGAGGCTATCAGCACGTCATCGATGTAGCTGAAGCAGAAGTCTAGTCCTCGTAGAACATCATCGATGAATCTCTGGAAGGTCTGAGCAGCCTTCCTGAGTCCTATCATGAACGGGAACTCGAATAACCCAAATGGTGTCGTGATGGCGGTCTTAAGTATTTATATAGAATGAAGAGTAAGGTTGTACTCATGGATTGTTAAAATTTATTTCGAAATCAAATCGACATGTTTCGCCTCATCGGCATCCTCAGGAGGTCTAGCAGATACAATTTTACGAAATAATCACAAACACTTAAAACATTATCGAAATTACTTGTCAAAAGTTATTTCAGTTTTTCAATCATGACAGAAGGACATACACATTTTATATCATCTAATATGCAGTTTTTTAATTTTAAAATTGAGCACTGGCACTTTCTTGTCACTTTGTTTTTTCTCGCACTATTTTTCATAGTTTTAGGTTATATAGTTCAAATGTCAGTTATTGTTCTGTGGTGTCGGTCAATTCGCGTTCTATGTTTTTAAGGCGTTTTCCAGACACAGTCACTTGATTAAATCAAACTTCCATATATTGGGTGGTATGATAGATGTAGGTCTGTTTGAGTATTTATCTCTCTCGCTTTTGATGGCCTTCGCGATTTCATACATCTCGAACAGGTCCAGTTTCCTTCCTTTCCCTAAGTTAAAGACCAGTCTTACGTCGGTGTCTTTTTTAAATCCATGATCCTCCTGGGTAAGATGGTTACCGAAGGCGCTCTTTCCACCATTGTTTTTGATATGTTCTGAAATTCTAACATTAAGCGATCTGAAAGTTTTTCCAATGTAAAATTTGTCACAAGTTCCGCAATTCAATTGGTTCTTCTTTAATATAGGGGTTTTGTTTTTGTAATTGCATATATTTTGGTGCAGGCAATTGACTGCCTTCAAGGGAATTTCATAGTTTGTTTTTTTGAAAAATTCTCCTCAACTTATATGAAATGTCACCATGGAATGACATTGGGGAAGTATATTTCGTGTTTTCCTTGCCTGCGACTTGTTCATCTCTGCCCTGATGTATTTTCAGAAACTTCTTATATATCAAACTATCAACCATGTTTTCCTTGGGTTATGTATTTAATAATATTCAGCTCCTTGTTGAAGGAAACTTTACCCAACGGCAGATTTAAGAGCTTGTGTATGTAACAGATGAATGCAGCCTGTTTTTGACTTTCCGGATGATTAGATGTAGCTCTAATGGTGTTAACTGTTTGAGTTTTCTTCCTGTATATGTCTACCTCAATCTTGTTGTTCCTCAGGGTAAGGGTCAGATTTAGGAAGTTGATTTTTTCGGGTCCTATTTCCAATGTGAAGGTTATGTTTTTATGTAGAGAGTTAAAGAAGTTTAGCAAGACCATAATTAGATCTCTGCCACCAAGAAAAATTATGAAGATATCATCTACATATCTATAATATCTGAAGATGTACTGCAAAATGTTCTGTTTTGAATTGAAGAGAATTTTTTCCAAATGGTCCATACAAAATTCTGATAAGAGAGGTGAGAAGGGTGATCTCACAGGATGCCCCTCCTCTAGTGTGTATAATATTTCCTGAAATTGGCAGAAATTTTGTTCTAAGCAGATGTTCAAAAGTTTTATTATATCTTCCTTCAAGTTTTGGTCAATATCTCTATTATCAAGTTCTCTCTTCACGATGGACACCGACTCCTTCGGCGGTATAGAGGTGTAGAGGTTTTTTGCGTCTAATGATATCAACACCGCACCATCTGGAATGTCTAGGTTCTTGAGGGACTCAACCAATTCAAGGCTATTCTTTAAACTGTGGTCTGGCTTGAACTCAGTGAGTGTTTTTAAGGCTGTGCAAAGGAACTTGCATATACTATAGGTTGGAGTGCCCACATAACTCACTACCGGCCTCATGGGGATGTCGATCTTATGGATCTTTGGTAGTCCATACAGTTTTGGAATCTTTGGGTTTGGATTAACTAATTTGCTGTATGTTCCAAAGACTTCTTGAAATTCTTCACTCACTTTATATCTCTTAATTTTGTTAATCAAAGGTGTCATTGGATTTGTGGTGAGTCTTTTAAAGCCATTATCATCAATGAATTCTAGAACCTTGTTGTTATATGCAGTATGGTACGGCCTTTGGTCAATTATTGAAAACAATTTGTACTTACAAAGGCCTATATACTATATATGCGAAATTGAGTGGACTGTAAAATAAAATTTAATTTAACTTACTACTAAGTTTTTTGGGGGTCAAGCTGATTCCAGGTGCGTTATTTCCAAATTCACCTTCGAGTAAAGGAAGTAAATTAGGAAGGGTGAAGGTAAAATAAGGAAAAAATAAGATGAATTTTCAAACCTGGACAGCACTCCCACTGCGGCTCGGGATGCAGGTGGTAATCCCGACCTTCCTTGGTTTGAATAAAAATGCGGGTGAAGCTATAATCCTAATAATGCGGGTTGAACTATGAAGCGAGTTGAACTATAACTATGATGCACTAACACCAAGATGCACACTAAATATTGCGGTTTTACTATGTGAAATTTTTCTAAAGCGGGTGAAAAGCGAAAATGCGAAAAGCTGGTCGAAATTCTACAACACGGCGGCGTCGAATTCTAAACTAAAACTGACTGGAAACGCGAAGAGAGCGAAATTAAAACATGTGGTGTCATATGTGAGATATGAATGGACACAAACAATAATAAACAAATATTGGGGAAATTCCGAAAACGCCCCAACATCCTCCCTCTCTCTCTTTGGGAAGATTGAAAATTGGCAAAAAAATCAACTATGAAACAATCTAAATTAGCGGATCGAAACTATTAAAGAGATTGAAAACTACAAAACGGTTGACAACTATCAAAGCGGTTAACAACTATTGAATAAGGTGAAACAAGCTAAAGTTGCAATATTATTGTGTTGGAAGTGGACACAATTTTGTAACAGGACGTTTGAAAAGTCCATTCTTAGTTTTGACCATAGCGATTCTAACGATCTGATCACGACCTGGAAATATTTCTGTGATAATTCCAAGAGGCCAATTCAAGGGGGGTGTGTTCTCACCCATTACTACCACTACAGTGCCAACGGTTACAGGATTTGTAACAGAGTTCCATTTAGAGCGTGTTTGCAATTGATGAAGATATTCATATTTCCATCTTTTCCAATAAAATTGGACTATTTTGTCTAATAGTTGTTTTTTACTCAGCCTATTTATTTCTATTTTAGAAACATCAGAAGCAGAAAAATGTTGTAGAGATGTTAACAAAAAGTCAGCTGGTGTTAACATAGTCGGATCAGAAGAATCATTACTGATGTACGAACAAAGAGGACGACTATTGAGGAGAGCTTCTATTTGGGTTAATACGGTGTAAAACTCTCCATATGAAAGAATCTGCTCACCTATCGACTTGAACAAAAATTTCTTCATGCTCTTTATGTTACTCTCCCACAAACCACCCATATGTGGTGAGAGAGGCGCATTAAATTTCCATTGAATTTGATTATTCAATAGTTCTTTTTTCAGAGCACCACTATATTCTGATGAAACTATGAATTTTTGTAAATCATTCAGATATCTAGAGGCGCCAATAAAATTAGTTCCTTGATCCGAATAAAGCGTTTTAACTGGACCTCTACGACTGATAAATCTCTTTAAAGCATCTAAAAAGGTCTCAGTTGTTAAGTCAGAAGCTAACTCTAAGTGAATACATTTTGTTGCGAGACATATGAACAGACATACATATGCCTTTTGTGTTTTTACTCCTCTATGTCTAGTTAAAGAAATTTTGAAAGGTCCGGCGTAATCAACACCTACATCTATGAAGGCCTTGAGTTGAGTCGTTACACGCGGTGAAGGAAGATTTCCCATCAAAGGGAAGTTAGGTCTAGGTTTCAATCGAAAGCAATGATTGCAAGAACGTACTGTTTGTCTTATAATTTTTCGAGCGAAGATTATCCAATATTTACTCATTAAAATTGAATGAAGTAAATGCGGACCTGCGTGTATATGTTTTTTATGCATATACTCAACTAAAAGAGCAACAAAATGTGAATTTTTTGGAAGGAGTATTTGATGTTTGTAATCAAAACCAACAGAGGCATTGATTAGCCTACCTACTACCCGAATGAGGCCAAATTCATCTAGAAATGGATAGAATTTTCTGAAAGATGAGGGAACATTTTTGTTTCTTTCCAATGAATTGAACAATTCGCTATAATGAAAATGTTGAATATATTTTTTAATAGTGTTTTTTTATTCATAATTTAAGTCATAAAAAGGTTTGAAATAATAAACAATATAATATTATACAGGGTGTACATGAATAGTTGCGAAAAAATTCAGGGAGCAATTCCTTGTCAAAAATTAGGGTGGGTCTTTCATATGAACTTTTTTGCGCTTCCCTCTCCTTAGTTACAGCTCTCTAAAGATGGCTCCCGAAAAGTAGTTTTCAATTTGTGAAAAGTTTATAATTTTTTTGTTCCATTCATTTTATATAGTTTATTTGAATATAGTTTATTTGAAGACCCACCTTATTATAAGAGAAGAAATCTGCCCTAAATTTTGTCGCAACTTATCATAAACACCTTGTATATTCTGTTATTTTTATTGAAACCATTGAAATATATACGTTTCATATAGGTACATATGAAGAGATAACTCCTGAAGATCTAAAAACCGATCGTTATAAAATTGTATCAAAGAAAAAGAAGCCGCACTAAAAATATATAGTACTGTTTGTCGAACACCGACAAGTTTGATGAAGCGCAAAAAACTCTTGAAAATAGGGGTAATAACACATGTTGACGATCGACCGTAATATTTATGATCTGGACACGGCACCTTTGAACATGCCGACGCTCAAGAGAAATATTTATGACTGGCTTACGGCACGCTTGGACATAGCCCTATTTATATTATTTCTTCCCTTAAACTAGAGTATTCTTGATCCCGAGATCATTTTAGGATTAGTACGCAAATTCTATGGAAGGCTAGCAATATTTTGAATGTTTCCATATTCCTCGGCATTATTCGTTGCTGGGCGTATACATGAACGAGTTGTGATCTTTGAATTTATTCCGCCTGGAGCTTCAATATTTTTTTCTTTTGATATTTTTGGGCGCCCCTGTGGGCCTTGTGCCCGTGGCGAGTGCCACCTTTGCCACGCCCTAGATACGGTACTGTATAAAAGAATATAACTCGTCAATTGTTGTGACAACCATTGAAATAGTTTGTGCTTCAGGTAAATCTTCCGACAGATCTACATTATGGATTAATTTCAAAGGCCAAAAACTTTCATTCTTTTCTAACCACAAGGGGCCGTGAAGCCAACGTTCAATATTCAAAAGAAATTTGGAGGGTGTGACTCCTCGTGAAACAATATCAGCGCTATTTTGTGTTCCTTGAACGAAACACCAATTTTCTATAGGCAAATTAGACCGAATTTGAGAAACGCGGTTAGCTATAAAAGTCTTCCACTTGTGCGGAGACTGCGCTCTCCATCCTAACACAATCATCGAGTCAGTACAAGCAAAAATATTATCTATTTGGCAACGAGTGGAATAAACAGAAATAACATATGTATTTAAGTAATTTCGATAAGAGCATGGCAGCACAAAGTTCTAAGCGGGGTATAGACACAACTTTAAGTGGAGCAATTTTAGATTTAGAACATATCAAATTTATGCAGGATTTACCATTTGAAACAGTTTTCATATAAACAGCAGCGGCATAACTAGTTTGACTTGCGTCGGAAAAACCTATTAAGGTTATAGGCGAATTTGCATGAGCTCCTAGTCATCTAGGAACTTTCACCTGAGTAAGACGAGGCAATTCATTTTCAAAATCTTTCCAGCTGTTAACAAGTTCAACTGGAGGGTCAGAGTCCCATTCTAATTTAATGGACCAGAGTTTACGAATAAACAATTTCGCGTACAATACTACAGGACCTAAGATACTCAAAGGGTCATAGATTTTGCTAATCTGTGATAAAATGCTTCTCTTTGTATATTGTTGATTACTTTGAGAAATTAATGCTACATCGAATGAAAGTACATCCGATTCAGGTTTCCACTGTATTCCTAATACATGAAAGAAATCTTTTTCAAAATTAATTATCTCAGAAGAATGTTTCTCGGAGGGTATGCATGACAATACTTGCGGAGAATTTGTGTACCATTTTTTGATTTCAAATCCGCCAGATTCGAACAATTTTGTCAGTTCAACGAATAGCGTTTTTGCCTCAACGATACTATCAACGCTGGTTACTAGATCATCAACATACATATCGTTCAAAACTATTTTCGAAGCATATGGAAAATTATGAGCTTCGTCGTGACATAATTGTCTAACTACTTTGAGACTCAAAAATGGAGATGATCTTATATCAAATGCCACTCTATTGATTTGATAAACTTCAATAGCTTGATTGGGAGAAAATCGCCATAAAATTAATTGAAAGATGCGATCTTGTTCAGAAATTTCTATTTGACGATACATTTGACAAATGTCCGCGATAAGGACAATAGAAAACAATCTAAAGTTGAGGAACATTTGAACTATGTCCACCTGTAATTTAGATCCCGTGTGCAAACAATCATTTAATGAAAGAGATGAGGGTGTAGTTTTTGCACTGGCATCAAAAACAATTCGAACAGGAGTGGACACACTATCTTTAAAAATTGGATGATGTGCGATTTTATAATGCGGATGATTTCTTATGTCTTGAAATCTTTCATCATCGACTGAACACATTTTATTCATATGACCTTGTTGAAGGTGTTCTGAAATGATAGCGCTATATTGTTCCCTGAGAACTGGAGATGAGTTAAGCCTTCTTTCCAAGCTGAAAAATCTCCTTAACGCGCTGGTAAAGGAATCACTCAAGTTATTGGGTTCTATCTTGCAAGGTAGATACACTGTATATCGACCCGAAGTAGATCTGGAAAAAGTAGATTGAAAATGAGTTTCGCAAGCTACTTCTTCATCAGTATAATGCCCGATAGCCGGAACTTCTTCAAGATCCAAGAAATTTTTTACTAAATTTTCGAGGGATCACCGCATTATAACAAAATTTAGATCGAACAATCTCGTTTGAAGCGGCCGTTCGCGCTTTTCCGGAAATAATATAACCCAAACTTGTATCTATTGCTACTGGTGAATCACTTCTATGTGAAATTTTATTCTCATTCAGAATCGTTGCGAAAATAGCAGATCCTAGGATGCCATCAATTTCCGAACATTCATTGAATGTATCATCAGCTAAGGGAATATTCGAAAACAAATTTAAATATTCTTGAGAAATATTACTGCTCGGTAATTTGACAGTCAAGCTATCTACTACTAAAGCATTTAAAGTGAAAAATACATTTGAGTCATAGCGAGAAGAAATGCAAATATTTCTTGCAATGCCTCTGACAGAACTTTTATGGTTTCCAATTCATATAATAGTCTGATTTAATTCCATAATCGGAATGTTCAAATTTTGACAACATTGAAACGAAAGAAAATTCTCTTTGCTACCACTGTCAATTAAGACGCGAATTTCCTTACTATTTCCACCAGGAAATGAGATTAGAACCTTGGCAGTAGGCTGTCATTCCTGGCACAGGACGCAGCGATCATCGACCCATTGTTGTGGAAGTCCGGAGACATGGAATTAACACTACGCTTCTCAGGAAAGCCTTGACAATCTTCAACACCAAGAGAGCGGATTGGCAACTGTATACTGAGAGAACCATCGAGAGTTCTAGTACGGGACTGGTGACTGATATTCCAAACTTCATTACGATGGTTCAAATTACCGCAGAGGAGGTCATCCTCAGATACAGAAGGTGGTCTATTCCAAAATATAGTGTCCACTGGTGGGATGAAAAGATTGCAGCTGAAGTTTCTCTAAGGAGACTACGATTGACGGAATACAAGCATGCTCCCTCCATGGAAAATTTTACCAAATTTAAACAGCAAGTCACCTAAGCCGGAAGACTGATGAAGAAAAGAAAAGGGATTCATTTAGGACGTTTACTGAAAATCTTTCTATCAGGGACACCAAAAATTTTTGGAAGGTTATCAAAAAGTTTTCAGGACAACCTCGGGGTAAGGGACCTCAAGGGGTGAGTGATCAGGGTTGTAGGGAAATATTGGATAGAATTTCTCCAGTGGATCCATCGTCTAATATGGTGCTGGTATATGAACAACACCAAGACACTTTTATATATATGAGTATGACTGTTAGAAGTCTGGTGTTTGATACCAACACTCTTCGAATATCTGGTAATGTTGTTGCAGAACTCACTTCCATTGTCACTTCTAAAAACTTTGATCTTAGTGATCAGCTGATTTTCTGCCAACATTTGGAATTCTTTAAACCTCTCCAATGCCTCGTCCTTTGTCTTGAGGAAGTAAACAAAACACATTCTGCTATAGTCATCTATAAAGGTTAAGAAGTATTTTGCTCCACCTAATGAGGTTATCTCCATTGGACCACATATATCACTATGAATAATTTCCAACATTTTACTTGCTCGACTTCCTTCTTTGGGAAATGGCAGACGAGCCTGTTTGCCTTTACAGCATACTTTACATATCGTTGAACTTCTTTGGCCCTTAAGGATAAGTCCATCCACCAATTTTGCTATCATGTGCAGATAACTATCGTTTATGTGACTTAAATGCTGATGCAAAGTTTCTCTGCTCACAACCTGAAAGCATGTCGACTTATCTTCACATATATCTAATATATAGACATTATTACGTGAACTAAGGTATTTTCTGGATTGTAAATCTTGCCTCTGCTCTCATTAGAACAAACCTTATTACCGTTTTTGATCAACTGACTAACGGATATTAGATTTGTGGTCAAACCTGGTACAAATTGCACTCCTTTCAGCAATATTCGATGTCTTCTATTTGATGATGTTTCCAACTCTGCATCACCAGGACATTTTATACTGATCTTGGGCATATTGGCTACCACAATTTCGGATAAATCTGGTTTCAATGTCAACATACCATTCAGTGTCTTTGAAAACTCCAGTTGTAAACACCGCGCTAAAGCCTCCCTCAGATTTATTTCGACATAAAATGTCCGTTCCGCTTGCATATTATTTTACTCAAAACTTTCTGGGAATTATTGGATTGACAACTGGTCTCTAGATTTGAAGTTGACACTTGATAATTTAGAGCTGATTTACCTTTAAAGTTAGGCCAACTACCGCCATCTCTAAACATCGTTCGGTAACCTGAGTTCGGATTTCTGTTAGACCTATAATAATATGGACTGGCCCTCTCGTGGATTCTACTCGCATCGCTTTGCAGACTATTAAAGAAAGAGAGACGTTGTGGAGGATGGAGCTATTAATGGCAGCACATGCGAATTTACTATGGAAATAAGGCGTTTAAAATTTTTTTTGGAGAAATATTGAGTTTTTCGCATGAGTTGATTATTGAAATAGCTGAATGGCAATGAAAATAAAGCGTTTTAAATTTTTTTATTAGTAATATTGGGTTATTCGGATGAGAATAGTATTGAAATAGCTCAATATATGGCTATGGGAATAACGCGCTTTTAATATTTTTCAGGAAAAATATTGAGATATTCAGATGAGAATAGTATTGAAATAGCTGAATGAATCACATTTAGAAACTGTATGATACAGATTTTCATGATATCTAAAATTTCTCTCAGAAAAAAAGTGAATTTCACATTGAGTGCTATCATGAAATTTTTAAAATTTTATATCTGTTGTCTTCAGAAAAAATAACCCAAATATTTTTGAGAAATAGACTGAGGAAAGAGTGAGTGTTATTGCGGATATATATAATGTTATATATGGTATAAGATAGACGTACTTTCGTGTCCTCTTCAATATTAAGGGATAAATTTTGTTTTAAGATATTTCAAAACTGGTGAAAAGTATCCAAGTGAACGATTTTGGTGCTCACGGTCATTCGGTCTAAGAATATTCCTTCATTAATTTCCACGATTGTTCTGATGAAATCAACTCGTATATTTATTATTGTGAATATTCAGATGACCGCAAGATAAAGTGAAGCACACACGTCAAGATATCGTCACGAATAGAAAATTATGGCTAATGGAGACCTATCTAAGCTTATTAAGGATGAGTTTGTCAATCAAAAAGTAACAATAAAGAAAGAACTTGCGAAGGTGAGAGGGGAGATAAGACTATTGGGAGAGTCTACGAAAGTTCGAATAGAATCTTGTGAAGGACTGATCGCCCAAGTGGAGTACGATATTCTGGATATTAAACGAAGATTTTCAAAGAATAACATCATCATTTTCGGACTGGAGATTGATTCTTCTGATCTGGTACATTCCGTTATTACCCAACTGAATAGTTCACTTGAAATTAACTTGCAGAATTCGGAAATAAACAACATCTATACACTTGGCAAGAATAAATCGATCATAAAGGTCGAATTTTTATCCTTTCTGTCAAAACCGGAAGTTACTAACAATCGCTATAAACTTAAAGGTTCTCGCATTTTCATTAACGACGATCTATGCAAGGAAGATCGAAACGATCTAAAGCTCCTAAGACGACATCTAAACTTAGCAAAAGCAGACGGTCACAAAGCTTACATTCGAAGAGATTACTTGGTTGTAGACGCCGAGAAATTTTCTATTGACCAACTGAAAAAACGAGAAATTGCTAGTGTACCATCATCTCCTAAGAATAAAATTGAATTGCCAAGCTCTAAGACAACAGTAGATATTGAAGCGACAACCAGTGCACCAAATAGCCCTGCCCCCATTGCGCGATACAAACAATTGTTGGGTGAACACGACCATCTACAAGAAGTGGAGGATTCGAGAATCAGCAAAGAAATCTCATCCATTGAACAAGTGTTGGAAAAAACCAAGGATTGGGAGGAATTAGCTAGGACTAGGTCACAATCCTCAGGAAGTATTAAGAAGGGACAGAAGAGTGAGAGCAGCGGAAGCAAACCGAAGAGGGGTGGCAAAGACATTCAAGTAATTTTCACTTTATTTTATTCTTGTTGTTTTGAGTTTACGTTTCCGTTGTTTTGTTTTTGTAATTCTTCCATATTTTGAATTAGATTCTTTTTTCTTTTATAATTGTATGGACCAATATTTGAGGGATTTTGATGCGGAAGTGCACAGAGCAGAATGTTTAGAGCAAGTGGGAGATTTGGATAATTTCAGTGTTGAAACAAAATTTAAAATAATACATAATAATATCAGAAGTATTGAAAAGAATTTTGATGAATTTAAAATAGTATTGAGAACATATTCCGAGAAATTCCACTTTATTCTATTGTCAGAGACATTCACGATTCCAGACCTAGATTTATATAAAATTGAAGGGTACATATGTACCTATAATGAAGGAACATACAACAAAAACGATGGCATAGTAATGTATGTTAGAAATGATTTGAAATATAATGCAAGGGTAGTACACATTGGGGATATTAAGGCTCTCGAATTGGACATTTTAGTAGCAGATAGGAAAGTTAAGATGACAGGAATTTATCGTTCACCACAGGGATGTGCGAGAAAGTTTACCGAAGATATGGCGGATTTTATTGAGAAGATGAAAATATGTGATTATCATGTGGTCGTGGGTGACATGAACATAAATTTTTTTTCAACCAATGAGATTGTTGACGAATACAAGAATTTATTCAGCTCTTTAGGTTACCACTCGTACATAAATTATATAACTAGACCTTCAAGCCGTTCTTGTTTGGATCATTTTTTCCTTGGTTGTCGACATCCAATAATTAATCGTGGAAAATCATTTATAGTGCAGACCGATGTTACTGATCATTTTGCGATCATATTGTGTCTAGATTTAGAAAAAATACCAAGACTTAAAAAGATTGAGCATAAAAATAATATAGATTATACCCAATTAAAGAGTAACCTGAAAAAAGTAGATTGGGAAAATTTAGCAAGAGGCAGAAACGTGGATTCATTTGCAGAGTTGTTCATTAGTTTATTGAAGCATTATACGCAAAAAAAAATACAGCGGAAATCAAATTGACCTATAGAAAGTTTGGAAAACAAGACTTTATCACTCCAGGACTGTTAAAATCTATAAATAAGAAGAACATCCTATAGAAGAAATTGATGAAGAACCCACTCGATAGAAACTTGCAAGATCAATATAGAAAATATCGAAACACTTTGCAGAGGCTGATAAGGGATGCTAAAAGGGACTACCTGAGTAGAATCATCAGTAAGAATAGTTCAAAGACAAAATCTCTCTGGTCATTCGTTGAAAACGTTTGTGGGAAAAACAAACAGCTGAATGATATGAAACTAATTGTTGATTCTGAGGGCCAAGAACTAACAAGGAAGGAACAAATTGTTGAAGAATTCAGCAATTATTATAGTGAAGAAGGAAAAAAATTGGCAGAAAATATACCAAACACACCTAAAGAAGACCTATATGGAAGATCCTGTGATGCAACGCTTTTTCTTTTTCAACATATACGAGCGAAATAGAGGATACAATTCTAACACTAAAAAGCGGTGGAGCCCCTGGAGATGATGGAATTAGGACTGAATTGTTGAAAAACGTAAAAGAGGAAATATCAACACCACTAATGTTATTGACCAACCTATGCTTTGAAACTTCCAAATTTCCAAAAATTTTTAAGATAGGTATCATCAAGCCAGTATTTCAATCAGGGAATAAAAACATAGTGTCAAATTACAGACCGATATGCCTCATATCTAATGTTGCAAAGATCATCGAAAAAATAATGAAAAACCGTATTGTAAAGTTCATAGAAAAAAACAGGATCTTATCACAAAAACAGTACGGATTCAGAGAGGGAAAATCAACAGAGGATGCGATAACAGAATTAGTTGAGAGAATATATGGTTGGTTAGATGGAGAAAAGGTTGGTCTAGGTGTCTTTATAGATCTCGAGAAAGCGTTCGTCTCCCATGAAATTCTCCTCCATAAGATACATCATTATGGTTTCCGAGGAAATGCATATGAGTTAATCAAGGAGTACTTGACTGATAGAGTACAGTCGGTTAAAATAGATAGTCATATTAGTGGAAAAAATCCGTCGAGTAGGGTATACCACAAGGAACCGTATTAGGACCAGTTCTGTTTATTCTTTATATGAACAGCTTACTCTTCATGAATGCAAAGGCAAAATCATCAGTTTTGCATATGATACTGCAATATTGTACGGAGACAGCTCCTGGGAAAACCTCAAGTCTAATTCTGAGAAAGATCTTTACAATATAATGCAATGGTTCAAAAAAAAATAAGTTTACAATCAATATAAAAAAGACGAAATATCTACCATTGGCATGTTAGGAAACAGGACTTCCAAATATGGGAAATTTAGAAGTTGACAACAATATTTCAATCCCTGAAGCTGAGTATATGAAGTATTTGGGCATAACAATTGACAAACAGCTGAAATGGGACGAGCACATAGACAGCTTAGTGGGAAAACTAAGACGTCTTCTTTCAAGATTCAGATACCTCAGAGAATACCTAGAAGAAAGAAAACTGTTGATATTATATACTGCCCTTTGTCAATCTCATATAAAATATGGAATACTGGCCTGGGGTGGAGCATATCAATGTCACATGAGAAGAGTTGAGGTGACGCAAAGATGGTTGTTGCGTGTTATCCACAGGAAGCCACAATTGTTTCCGTCAGAGGATCTGTATGCCATTTCGAAAACAATGAGCCCTCATAAATTATATTTGTATTTCAGATACAAACTGCAACCTGTTCCAAAAAGATTAAACTCCAACTGAATACGTATAATTATGAAACTAGAAGGAGAAATACTCACTACTGGGTTCCAAAAGCAAGGAAACAAATTGGTCAGAGATGTTACCCCTATCTCGCTCCACGCATTTATAACGAGATTTCAAAGGAAATAAAAGAAATACAGAATCCTAAGGAACGAAAAGGCAGAATGGGTGAATGAGAAAGACAGACATTTTTTCCACTTGCTTATCAATCAAAGCACAATATAATCAAACAAAAAAGGAATATAATCAGATTTTAATGAAACATAAAAGGGAAAAATTTGAGACAATGATATCAAGTTCTGATGATAAAAACAAAACAGTTTGGACTATTGTGAATTCTGTCAAGGGTAAAGTTTTAAGTGAACCTCCAGCAGCAGAAAGTCCTATAAATATTGCAAATGATTTCAATGAATACTTCATAAACGCTGCTCAAAATACAGAAGGAAACTATAAAATAAAAAAATCTATACCCCCTCAAAGAAATGACAAATCCATGTTTTGCCATCCAATAACCCAAGCAGAACTTAAAAATCTAACAAAAAAGTTGAAAAACAAAAACAGCAGTGGTGATGATGACATTCCAACAAGTCTAGTAAAGGACTCAATTGATGAAATAATAGAGCCTTTAACATATATATTGAACAACTCGATTAAGTATGGTGTATTCTCTGAAAGTCTAAAGCTTGCATTAATTAAACCAATTTTTAAGAAAGGAAATAGGGAGGCTCTTGAGAACTATAGACCAATAAGTCTCCTGTCATCTTTTTCAAAAATATTTGAAATAATGATGGCAGAAAGACTAATGCAATTTCTTGAAAAATGCAACATTATAAGTAAGAACCAACATGGATTCATCAAAGGCAAATCGACAAATACCGCCATTTTCCACTTCATCAGAAAAATAGTGGAAACTCTTGAGGAGAAATCTAACATCCTTGGTCTATTCCTGGACCTCTCAAAGGCATATGACAGCGTCGATCACGAGATCCTACTGGAAATATTGGAGCAATACGGAGTTAGAGGACAGCTACTGAAATGGTTCAGATCATATCTGACACAGCGTAACAAAGAGTGTTGATAACACAAAGAGGTGAAGAAATAAAATCAAACAAGCTTACAATCAAGCAGGGTTCACCGCAGGGAAGTAAATTAGGATGTATACTATTTTTAATATACATAAATGACTTGACAGGGATTACAATAGAAGAATTGATGATATTATTTGCTGATGATACAAATGTATTGATCTCGGATGCAAATTTTCAGAATCTATCAATCAAGACAACAAACATTTATATGAAAATTGAAGAATGGCTAAAAGATCGCAAGCTCACTCTTAACCCTGCCAAAATAAGTGTCATGTGCTTTAGAACAAAACAATCTACGCAAATTATACCTGAAGAATTAATAATTGCTGAAACAACTTTCAAACTCCAGGAAACTGCGAAATTTCTTGGAATAACTTTGGATGAACACCTTACTTGGAGAGAACACATAG
Source organism: Harmonia axyridis (assembly GCF_914767665.1). Taxonomy (NCBI): domain Eukaryota; kingdom Metazoa; phylum Arthropoda; class Insecta; order Coleoptera; family Coccinellidae; genus Harmonia; species Harmonia axyridis. The sequence continues at coordinate 24,028,455 of NC_059505.1, read as the reverse complement.
AAAAAAACAACAACAGCTTGAACTCAGTATGCTACACAATCAGGATATTATCCAAATGGTCGTGTTCACCCAACAATTGTTTGTATCGCGCAATGGGGGCAGGGCTATTTGGTGCACTGGTTGTCGCTTCAATATCTACTGTTGTCTTAGAGCTTGGCAATTCAATTTTATTCTTAGGAGATGATGGTACACTAGCAATTTCTCGTTTTTTCAGTTGGTCAATAGAAAATTTCTCGGCGTCTACAACCAAGTAATCTCTTCGAATGTAAGCTTTGTGACCGTCTGCTTTTGCTAAGTTTAGATGTCGTCTTAGGAGCTTTAGATCGTTTCGATCTTCCTTGCATAGATCGTCGTTAATGAAAATGCGAGAACCTTTAAGTTTATAGCGATTGTTAGTAACTTCCGGTTTTGACAGAAAGGATAAAAATTCGACCTTTATGATCGATTTATTCTTGCCAAGTGTATAGATGTTGTTTATTTCCGAATTCTGCAAGTTAATTTCAAGTGAACTATTCAGTTGGGTAATAACGGAATGTACCAGATCAGAAGAATCAATCTCCAGTCCGAAAATGATGATGTTATTCTTTAAAAATCTTCGTTTGATATCCAGAATATCGTACTCCACTTGGGCGATCAGTCCTTCACAAGATTCTATTCGAACTTTCGTAGACTCTCCCAATAGTCTTATCTCCCCTCTCACCTTCGCAAGTTCTTTCTTTATTGTTACTTTTTGATTGACAAACTCATCCTTAATAAGCTTAGATAGGTCTCCATTAGCCATAATTTCCTATTCGTGATGATATCTTGACGTGTGTGCTTCACTTTATACTTTCGATTCGCAGAACGTACTTACAGATGTTTTCTTGCGGTTATCTGAATATTCACAATAATAAATATACGAGTTGATTTCATCAAAACAATCGTGGAAATTAATGAAGGAATATTCTTGGACAGAATGACCGTGAGCACCAAAATCGTCCACTTGGATACTTTTCACCAGTTTTGAAATATCTTAAAACAAAACTTATCCCTTAATATTGAAGAGGACACGAAAGTACGTCTATCTTATACCATATATAACATTATATCATATATATCCGCAATAACACTCACTATTTCCTCAGTCTCTTTCTCAAAAATATTTGGGTTATTTTTTCTGAAGACAACAGATATAAAATTTTAAAAATTTCATGATAGCACTCAATGTGGAATTCACTTTTTTTCTGAGAGAAATTTTAGATATCATGAAAATCTGTATCATACAGTTTCTAAATGTGATTCATTCAGCTATTTCAATACTATTCTCATCTGAATATCTCAATATTTTTCCTGAAAAATATTAAAAGCGCGTTATTCCTATAGCCATATTGAGCTATTTCAATACTATTCTCATCCAAAAATTTAAAACGATTTATTTTCATTGCCATTCAGCTATTTCAATAATCAACTCATGCGAAAAACTCAATATTTCTCCAAAAAAAATTTTAAACGCCTTATTTCCATAGTAAATTCGCATGTGCTGCCATTAATAGCTCCATCCTCCACAACGTCTCTCTTTCTTTGATAGTCTGCAAAGCGATGCGAGTAGAATCCACGAGAGGGCCAGTCCATATTATTATAGGTCTAACAGAAATCCGAACTCAGGTTACCGAACGATGTCTAGAGATGGCGGTAGTTGGCCTAACTTTAAAGAAAAATCAGCATTAAATTATCAAGTGTCAACTTCAAATCTAGAGACCAGTTGTCAATCTAATAATTCCCAGAAAGGTTTGAGTAAAATAATATGCAAGCGGAACGGACATTTTATGTCGAAATAAATCTGAGGGAGGCTTTAGCGCGGTGTTTACAACTGGAGTTTTCAAAGACACTGAATGGTATGTTGCCATTGAAACCAGATTTATCCGAAATTGTGGTAGCCAATATGTCCAAGATCAGTATAAAATGTCCTGGTGATGCAGAGTTGGAAACATCATCAAATAGAAGACATCGAATATTGCTGAAAGGAGTGCAATTTGTACCAGGTTTGACCACAAATCTAATATCCGTTAGTCAGTTGATCAAAAACGGTAATAAGGTTTGTTCTAATGAGAGCAGAGGCAAGATTTACAATCCAGAAAATACCTTAGTTCACGTAATAATGTCTATATATTAGATATATGTGAAGATAAGTCGACATGCTTTCAGGTTGTGAGCAGAGAAACTTTGCATCAGCATTTAAGTCACATAAACGATAGTTATCTGCACATGATAGCAAAATTGGTGGATGGACTTATCCTTAAGGGCCAAAGAAGTTCAACGATATATAAAGTATGCTGTAAAGGCAAACAGACTCGTCTGCCATTTCCCAAAGAAGGATGTCGAGCAAGTAAAATGTTGGAAATTATTCATAGTGATATATGTGGTCCAATGGAGATAACCTCATTAGGTGGAGCAAAATACTTCTTAACCTTTATAGATGACTATAGCAGAATGTGTTTTGTTTACTTCCTCAAGACAAAGGACGAGGCATTGGAGAGGTTTAAAGAATTCCAAATGTTGGCAGAAAATCAGCTGAACACTAAGATCAAAGTTTTTAGAAGTGACAATGGAAGTGAGTTCTGCAACAACATTACCAGATATTCGAAGAGTGTTGGTATCATACACCAGATTTCTAACAGTCATACTCATATATATAAAAGTGTCTTGGTGTTGTTCATATACCAGCACCATATTAGACGATGGATCCACTGGAGAAATTCTATCCAATATTTCCCTACAACCCTGATCACTCACCCCTTGAGGTCCCTTACCCCGAGGTTGTCCTGAAAACTTTTTGATAACCTTCCAAAAATTTTTGGTGTCCCTGATAGAAAGATTTTCAGTAAACGTCCTAAATGAATCCCTTTTCTTTTCTTCATCAGTCTTCCGGCTTAGGTGACTTGCTGTTTAAATTTGGTAAAATTTTCCATGGAGGGAGCATGCTTGTATTCCGTCAATCGTAGTGTCCCTAGAGAAACTTCAGCTGCAATCTTTTCATCCCACCAGTGGACACTATATTTTGGAATAGACCACCTTCTGTATCTGAGGATGACCTCCTCTGCGGTAGTTTGAACCATCGTAATGAAGTTTGGAATATCAGTCACCAGTCCCGTACTAGAACTCTCGATGATTCTCTCAGTATACAGTTGCCAATCCGCTCTCTTGGTGTTGAAGATTGTCAAGGCTTTCCTGAGAACCGTAGTGTTAATTCCATGTCTCCGGACTTCCACAACAATGGGTCGATCATCGCTGCGTCCTGTGCCAGGAATGACAGACCAATCACTCCGTATGAGCAAGTCTCCTTAGCAAATGAACAAGTCCGGGGCACTTGCATTCTTATGGGCGGCTGTTACCCTAGTGGTAGTACCATCATTAAGAATTGTATAATTGTAATCTCTTACAAAAGCCTGTACCAAATGACCATTGTGATTGGAGGTACTAGAGCCCCATGCATTCTGAGCGTTGAGGTCTCCCAAAAAGAGGGTAGAACCGTTCGACAATTGATCCAATTGATGGAAGAAAGTTTCCGTCACATAATCATCCGGTGGCACATAGATGTTGAATATTTCAATACCTTCACACTGTATCCCCATAATTAGCACCCTCTGAGGGAGGTTTAACCCCTGAGTGCTGACGGTATCATAAACCAAGGAATTTTGAACCGCCACTGCAATTCCACCATACTCATCAGGCCTGTCTTCTCTCACTAAGGAGAAGTCGGCAATGCTGAGTCTGTGATGATTCCTTAAAAATGTCTCATTTAACACAATAATATCCGGTTTCGTGTCACTTATGAACATCTTGACTCTTGAGATCATCAAAATTGGCATTGAGCGATCCGATATTCCACTGTAACATCCACAGCATCCTGGCTAATCCAATAACAATATTCAAACAACAATAAAAGGTGATCCAAGATGATACAAGGGTCTTGTCACGAATACAATACGTGATATAAAGAAATATTCATCGAGATGAAAAGGAATTACCATATTTTAGGTAATCCTCCTCATATGTTACTTGTTGTCTATTGTGACTAAAGTCACTTGCCAAATGAAGTTTCCTGAGAAACAGGGGTATTCGAGAGCTGAATAGGTGTTCGGAGATAATATAAAGTTGCAGATGCAGGTCGGCAGGGAATCAAACAAGCATTATGCGCAGCTCTATCATAACCTGTTTGATCTGAGATCTTCCTTTTTGGACTTGGTCCACTGACAATGGGTCGTACAGAACCATGTGATCTGCTTTGGGTTGTGCCGCAACATTGGCATATGACTATCCTGTGGCAGGAGGGAAATTCTGCGAGACGAGGGGCTATTTGGCTTCTACATGTTTTATCTGCCTCGTGTATAAAGATACATTGTGCAAAGCCATGATTTCCCTCATCTTTACCTGTCTTGCTTATTCTTGACATTTCCTGTCAGTTGCTTCGTGCCTTTGTTGGCAGTGAATGCAGCAAGGTTCCTTATCACACGGTTCTTCATCCTCGTGATATGATCCACATTACCTACATCTGAATTTACCCCTACAGAGGTTACGAACGAATGACCATAACGCAGGCATTTATTGTACTGAACCACTGGGGGAATGTATGGCTCCAATGGAAGCCTGTTGGTGTACAACTCAAAAAACTTGGGAAGGGTCGTACCCTCAAACGTCAACACGCAAGTGTTAATTTTCCCTTTCCGATGTTAACTATCTCTTCATCGGTTATATCTTAACCTAACCTGTATAAGAGAATTTGATCATTTAGAAACGATGACTAGGCAAATTCTTGAGTTAAAAGAAATTATGATCAAATTTATATTTCTATCGCTTCTGGAAATCGGTGAAGGGCGTTTACCGAACTACTGTTTCGTCGAAATTTTGCAGTTTTTTCTGAATAAGATCCGTACCGTTGGAAAAATATCCCTAATATTTTGCATCATGATAGAGGTATTGAAGAGCGTTTAAAATATGCAAAAATATAAGGGGTGGTTTCATTTAAAAAGTCACTCATTTGTTGAATAATTTTGTTCGGGAACACCCTGTATATCAGAAAATGATTTCCGGAAATGCAGAATCGAAAGTACAAAGGGGATGCTATTCAACTGAATTCCTAAACCGTCTGGTTTGGCAGCTACGGTAGCCTAACGCACTATTGCAGGACCCTGTATTTCCTCGATGATTGAAGGTGGCTAGGGCTCGGGCTAGGGTAGTCCCAATTTACAAAAAAGGAGACATAAACAACTGTCCATTTTACCGGTCATGTCGAAGATATTGGAAGAAGTATTGAAGAGTCGTCAGCCTGCGTTTTTTGACAAACAGGGGGGCAATCAGTGATTCACAACATGGATTTAGACCTAGAAGATCTACTACTACAGCATTGATTGAGCTTGTGGTGGCAATTTCGGAAGCTTTAGATGGAAATCTGATATCTGAAGTGATGGCCTTGGATCTCAGCAAGGTGTGTTATACGAGAAATATTGTTAGTGAAATTGGAATACCATGGAGTGAGAGGAATGGCTCTTGGAATGTTCGATTCTTATCTGACAGACAGGAGTCAAATTGTTACATGAAAATTTAGTATTTCCGATGAGAGAAGTATTAATATGGGTGTACCACAAGGCTCCATTCTCGGGCCCCTTCTTTTCGTGATATACATTAACGACTTACCAGTGAATGTTTCCTCTGGTGCTATTCCTCTATACGCCGACGATATACCATTTTAAATTTTGCACAAACCGTGATATCTTGAGGAAGCAGTCGGAAGCGTCTTTGCGATCGGCGGAGGTCTGGTTTGACGTCAATGGCCTGAAAGTGAACATGGCAAAGACAAAAGCTGAGAATTGTATTGGATAACAACGAAGCGGGATCTTTGGATCTATTGGGGATTACTTTTCATGATAACCTAAGCTGGAATGACCACATTCAATTGCGACTTAAGGCATTCTATTATAGGGACATAGTCCTGGACTGAGTAGAATTCTTCTGAAACAGGAGGAAGCTCTTAGAATGTTATGTGGCATATCAAGAATAATAAATTGTCGAGAATATTTTAAGAAAGGATAAGAATACTTGCCGTAACGTATGTATATATATATATATATATATATATATATATACGCAGGGAGGTTTTCGACCTACGGGGAGTGACGACCCCGCGTACCCGAGTCACCAGCCCATCGAGGTTAGCACCCTCGAGTGGGTTTATGTAGTTGCGCTGGTCCAGTTCTTCGTAGTAGAATTCAGGACGGGGAGGAGTCTCAGGCCGGCTCCTCTCGGAACCGTCCAGAGGTTCGGCCTGTAGGGGAAAGGTGTGGGGCGAGCGGCGCACCCCCCCGAGATGGCACCGTAAGGCCAAGTCCCGGTACTCCGCAGAGAGTAAGCTCGAGTCGCTTGGGTGTGCAGACAAATGTTCACTCCGCTACTGGTAGCCCACACCGGGACAGGCGAACACGCTGAACGACAAAGGAAAATTGTATGGTTATGCGTGCACACTATATAGCATTGGACTTAGCTGCGGAACCTGGTAGAACCTACAGACAACATGTTGTAGATGTATGGGAAAATATTTGCCCGAGCAGACCAGCATATGCTCAATTACTGTCCAACAGAGTAAGATGGATACTGCAAAACCAGAAACTGTCCCGAGCTGAACTGGAGAACATCAAAGCCAGTTGCTACCCACTCATCCTAACCGAGCAACTCAGCTCTGAATTACAAGAGCGGACCCCACGGAGGTCATCGGCTAGGATACGGAGAAGTGGATTGCAAACACAAGTCGAGGACAACAACGAGTTGGAACAGCGATTTCTGGGGAACGTGTTGAAGTTCTCGGGAGTTGCGCCGGAGAAGAGACCGAAGATTCCCCGCATGCAACATTCCAGGGAATTCCTTGCCACAGTCAAGATGATCAATTCGATTCTTTCGAAATATATGGAGAAAGTCGACAAGTTGGAGGAGATCGTTGATCTTGTATATGCGGGAGCAGCCACTACGTGTGAGGAACATGGCCGAGGAACGGAACATCACCACGGTCCAAAGTCATCTGAAGTACCTCCTTGGAAGAAACGCCTGGAAAAAAGATCGTTATTATCAGAAAAAAAATAGGAGTTATACATGCTTACATGGCTTCTGATAATCCGACAGCGAAGGTGGCTAAAGCTGTCAGGAAAATATCATCCGAGTTCCGGGTAAAACGTAGGGATCCTTCTTTCAGGGATAGGTTGTCTGTAGTGCTGGACAATCTGAAACAAAAAATCAGAGCCTTAGGTCATCGCATCCGGCGTTATAATGAAAGATGTAAACGGTACAAGAATAATAGGATCTTCTACCAGAACCAAAAACAGTTCTTCCGGGACCTTGAGGAGACCGAACACGAGGGAGGCTGCCGGGTGGATCCCGGTGTAGCTCACAAATTTTGGAGCGAGATATGGTCCAGCGGTGGAGCCCATGACGAGCAGGCATACTGGATCGATGAGGCCCAGTCTCAGATCCCGGATGTTCGGATGGCCGAGATGCAGATATCTGAGGCGGACATAGGTGAAGCTTTGAAGGGTTCAAACAACTGGTCTGCACCTGGACCAGACAAACTGCACAACTACTGGTGGAAACATCTGACCAGTTCACATAGGACTCTCGCCAGACTTCTTCAGAGGTCCTTGGAGGATCCAACAACGGTCCCTGATTTCTTCACAGTGGGAGTAACTCATCTTTTACCTAAAGACGGAAATCCCCAGGACCCCAAAAACTATCGGCCTATTACCTGCCTATCAACAGTCTATAAGATCCTCACGGCAGTGCTCACCAGGAACATAAGCCAACATTTGAGAAACAACAACCTCATAGCCCGTGAGCAGAATGGCGGGAGAATACGTACCAAAGGGTGTAAAGAACTGTTGGTTATTGATTATATACTTACCAAACAAGCCCGGCGGAAATTGAGGAATATCTCTGTGGCCTGGGTTGATTACCAAAAGGCCTTCGGCTTGGTCCCTCATTCATGGCTGATAAAAGTATTAGAGATGCACGGAGTTAATGATAAGGTCACAAAGCTATTGGCATACCTTATGAAATCCTGGAGGACGTCACTGTTGCTGGGGACGGGGGACCGTATGGTGGAATCAGACAGAATCAGGATCGGGCGGGGGATTTTTCAGGGAGATACTTTGAGTCCGATCTGGTTCTGCATGGCGCTGAACCCTATCAGCATGATACTGAACAACACAGCCTATGGATACGTCATCGATAAACAAAGGAGAACTCGGATTAACCATCAGTTATATATGGACGATCTGAAGCTTTACGCTGCTAACGCCGACCAGCTAAAGAGACTCCTAGAGATCGTGTCAATTTTCAGCGACTCCATAGGCATGAAGATGGGCATAGATAAATGCGCTATTCTTGAGGTGAAGAGAGGAAAGATTCAGGAGAGCTGCAAGGGAACAACTTTGATGAACCAAATAACGGTTCCCCCCCTAAACACAGATGACACCTACAAGTACCTGGGAATAAGACAGGCATTGGAAATCAAGACCTCGGAGATGAAGGAATTATTCAAACAAAGACTATACAAAAGAGTCAACCTTCTCCTAAAATCCAAACTCAACTCCAGGTCCCTATTTACGGCCATTAACATCTGGGCAATCCCGAGCATAACGTACTCCTTCGGCGTCCTGACTTGGTCTCTGACTGAGCTGCGAGAAATAGACAGAGCAATGAGATCTATGCTCACAAAATACGGAATGCACCATCCCCATGCGTCAAAAATCCGGCTTTACCTCCCACGACATCAGGGAGGCAGAGGCCTCATGAACCTAGAAAATGTTCACGAAGGCAATCTGATCTCACTGAGGAATTACTTCCTCAAAGAAAACTCACCTCTGTTCCTGTCCATTCGTGAGGCTGATGATAAGATCACTGCACTGAACCTGTCCGCGCCGGAACACCATGACACCAGACGGTCGCGGGAAGACATGATAGGAGAATGGAATGCGAAGGCCCTCCACGGAAGATATCCCAGTCACCTGAAAAATAATAATCATGTCAATGAGGTAGAATCACTCACCTACTTACGTGCGGGATACCTTTTTCCCGAGACAGAAGGGCGACTCATCGCCATTCAGGATCAGGTTGTGGCAACAAGAGCGTACATGAAAAACATTGCTCGGATTGACATTCCTACAGATCGATGTCGCAGGTGTGCCCAAGCACTAGAATCCATCCAGCATATTACTTCGGCATGCCCAGTTCTCGCCCCAAGGGATTATCTTGAAAGGCACAACTCTAAGGCAAGAATATACCATCAAAAGATTGCACTGAGACTTGGCCTGTTGCAGAATGAAACTCCATCGTACTGGTATCAGCCGAAGTCGCTGCTTCAAAGCGAGGAATATAAATTATACTGGGATACCACCTTGGTAACGGACAGAGGTGTTGCCCACAACCGGCCGGATGTCGCTATCTTCGATTTGAAGAGGAAGACCTGTATGCTGCTGGATTTCACCATCCCGGCAGATGACAACATTTCCAGAGCCTACTCTGAAAAGGTCAGTAAGTACTCTGATCTGGCGTTCCAGCTCCGGGAGCTATACGAGCTCCGGACAATAAGTGTACTCCCGATGATTATATCGGTGAACGGTTTGGTTGAGAAGCACCTACCTGAAAACACCAAAAAACTGTGCTTGGACAACGACACAATTTCTTCCTCTCAGAAACAGGTTATCCTGGGCACTGTCAGAACCGTCAGAAAGTTTCTGCAGGGTCCGTAGCTGCAACACTTGCCTTGGCTGACAGCCCGGCAAGGGTTTTATCCCGTTTTTGAAAACGGTGGTAAAAAAAAAAAAAAAAAAAAAAAAAAAAAAATATATATATATATTTATATATATATATATATATATATATATATATATATATATATATACCATCAAAAGATTGCCATGGACGTATTTCGAACTCTAATATATATATATATATATATATATATATATATATATATATTAGAGTTCGAAATACGTCCATGGAAATAGGGAAAAATTTTTGAGAAATGACTATTATCATCCATACAACACACGAAAGAGAAATGATTTGGTGGTAGAATATCATAGACTGAAAACAACGCAAGTCGCAGTTAATTTCTGATTTTACAATAACATTCCCGACAATCTGCAGAACTTACCCCATGGAAGTTTCACTCGAAAAATTAGGAACCTCTTATTGGAGAAAACGATCTATTATATTGATGAATTTTTCGACTAAGATATGTAATATAATTGTAAAATCCTTTTGAATTGTAAAGTGTTAGTTATCCTGTGTAAATTTTAGATTCGTTTGTTATATACTTGTATTTACGTTCTTATTGACGAGCCATGTAATAACTTTTTTTTATGGCAATAAATATTATTATTTTTATTGTTATTGGTGGATAGAATCAAATTGGCCCTATTTGCTGAGGACACCTCAGTGACCATCTCGGCCCCCACATTTCTGGAGCTGCATGTTTTGTGCGAGCTTTTACTGGAATGTTTTGTAACGTGGTGTAGTACCAATAATTTGATGGTCAATGTTGACAAAACCGTAGTTATTCATTTCACGATCGGTGAAAGTGATCGTAGCTTGGTCATTCGTCATCTGGATGCTACCATCACTTCAAAAAGTAGCAATAAGTTTCTGGGTATTCATATTTCGAAAATTTGAGGTGGGGTTTGCACGTTGATGTTTTATGCAAAAAGCTCAATGGTTTTTTTTTGCAATTTGTAGAGTCAAAGATTCAATACCTCTGAGGTCACTACTTAATATTTACTACAGCCTTGTCTATACCCACATGTCTTACAATATTCTTCTGTGGGCGAGCTCTTCTGGAGCCAGTAGAGTTTTCATATTACAGAAGATACTCTTACGCATGATCTTCAGAGTGGGTACACGCACTTCTTGCAAGACTTTATTCTTGGAAAATGGCATTCTCACATTCCGAAAATTCCATTTTCGTTCTCAAATGTCCTACCTATACTAAGGAGAACAAAAATAAAATTAAAAAACTATCTAGTTTTCATGGTTATCATTCAAGGAATGAGGGAACATTATTCATTCCTAAGCATAAAACCAGTGAATTTGAAAAATCGCCATTGTATCAATGTATAAAATTGTATGACCATTTGCCAAATTATATAAAATCTCTTAATGTAAATGGATTTAAGAAAATTGTTAAAGCATTGATGTTGAAGAAATGTTATTATTGTATAAATGATTATCTTTGTGACTCATTTGAAATTGATTGATTATGTTTTTCACTGAATTGTCATATGCACTCGTTTGTTTTACAGGATTAATAAACTATTATTATTATTATTATCAGTGAAGTATAAAAATCTCAAGCAATACCATTGAAGTCCATATGGTGGAATGCTTTTTACTGTTTTCACTACGCATACAATCATAAACCTTGGTGGAAAACCCGATTCCTCGATCCCCTCCTACATTATTCAGAGTCCATCTCCAATTTTTATTATTTTCCACAGTCAAATTCCCTCTATTTTTCTGCCTTTCGGTCGGTCTGTTTTTTGTGCGGCTTTAGTGGAGACTTCCAATGTAATGATATTTCCATCCAATTCTCTGTTCCGCCTCCCCCTCCTTGTCTCCTCTGCATATCCACATGCATGTTCGCGTTGCTGCGATGAAAATAATGAAAAATCAGTTTGCAGTGTGTGATTTCGAGATGTGGAATGGAGGTCGATTAGGAACGGTAGCACAAATAGCGAATCAATCATTTTCCGGACTGGGGGGGATAAAAACGAATGGACATTCTCCGAGTTTTTTCGCAGAATTAAATAAAAACGTTTGATTACATTCAGAAAACTCCTACGTTACTTGATTTTACTGAATACAACGTATCATATCAAAGGCTTTCCTTTAATGCACTAAAAGGTTTTCGAAATGTGAAAGCATTCCACAAAAAACGAAACACTTGCTCTGAAAAATTTGTGCTCTAGTTCGGTAATCATATAAAGTGAAAAATTCACTGATTAAGTGAAAAAAAAACGATAATTAGGTTTAAAAAAAAGGTATAGGTACACCATAGACAAAGAAAGGAGAAGAATAATAATGCGTATTCTTTTGAAAAGTTGATGCTGGCGTCCAAAGGGCAGTAGATGGAACTAATGTATCGCTATTTCATACGAACACATATTTCATCATTTTCTACTGAAAAGAATTAAATATGTTCTCGGCGTTAATTCAAACCTCTCATTTGTTTCAGATCTGTTTTCTTGGTTTCTTGCAAGTTCAAGCTTGCTTTGTTCTAGTTTCTTTTTAATTATAAGTAGTTCATCTAAGTATAAACATAAAGCAGTTTTTATCATAATTGATCAGTATGTTATCATATCATCTTACACGGGTTGAACCACCAACAAGCATGGCCGGTGTGAGTACTTTTGGCGCCTAAAACAAATCATTTTGCGGAGCCCCTACCGGAAGCATCAAAAGCAACAGGACCTCCCTCATAACCAGAAGAAAAAAGATAATACAGAACTTTTTTTTCACATCCACATGCTTCGGCAATATTGTTTATCGAATTTGAATCAGTCGAAAAAATTGATCATGTTTTCTATGATAGTAATATATATTTTTTTTTAGTTATGTAAAGGTTATTGGAAATACATTTTTTATTTGATGTTTTTTATCCCGACTTTCTTAAGCCTCTGAGAGACCTCTCGGTAAATTAGAATTTTTACGGAAAACTCATTTAGAGTTTTAACCCTAAGTTTCTGAAACAAGCTTAAAAAATTTGAATAAAATGCTCCTGCGCAATAATTGCAATTATTTGTCAAGATGAAAAAATGTTACTAAAAAAGAAACGAACAATAACACAATGAATTAATTTGAAGTTTTAAAGTCTAAATGAGACTCCTTCATCAGACAAACTCTTGAAATATTCAGAATTTGTCAATTGGCTTTTGTCAACACGAAGACACGTTGATCTTTTTCATTGTGAAATTTTCTATTGTCAATTCATTTTTCAGTAAATTCATCGAATATATCTATCTTATCTACTCTTATTTTAGGGAATAAATATCACTATTCTTTACCTCTATAACCCGAATTACCATTTGGTTCAACTCTCGGCTTACCTCTACATCTCATTACCTCTGTAAGTCGAATTTAATCAAGAATGACCTGTATAACTCGAACTACGCCTATGTCGAACTATTCGTGACTCGAGGAAAAATCTTGGTCCCGTGCTGTTTCGAGAGCCCACTGTATGAGTACAAAAAAATATACAAAAGGTATAGGATATGTCCAAAATGATAATACAATCAAGTAGCGTCTGAGAAGTATTCCTGAAGAGAGCAGAAACACTTAAACAATAAAAAATTTTCAACTGAACTATTGAACTTACGTATATTTTTCAAAGAGTACCTCATAAACAATGTCTTTTCAGTATTCAGAAACAATTTGTTGTCAATGAACCATTCAGAAAATCGTGTCATGTTATTACAGGCACTCAACAATGCATTCTGTATCGATCTTTCCGAACACAGTAGTGTATTATCATCAGCAAACATTATCAGCTTAGATGGATCATCATCAGCGACAGAAAGATCGTTCACAAATATCAGAAATAGTAATGGCCCTGATATGGAACCCTGAGGTACGCCACACCCAATTTCAACGAAAGATGAACGCACGCCGACTACCTCGATCAATTGCATTCTTCTACCAAATTATGATTTTATTAAATCATTAATATGACCCCTAAGACCTATCGAGTTCATTTTCTCCAGTAACAAATCATAGAAAACAAGTTCAAATGCTTTACTCATGAGTAAAGCATTTGAGGTAAGGTATGTTTTGTAATATGAAATGTTATGTTAATAAAGCCTGTTTATAGAAACAGACATCGAATTATCATTATTAACTTCGATATACGAGAAAAGAGAAGAACAATCTTATATATTTTTTTCCCGAAATATTGATTGCATACATCTTATTTGAACATGAGCAGGCGATGGTTATTAAATGAGGGGAGTTCGCATCAATCTTCACAGACCCACATAATTAATTCATAATTATCTGATTAGCATTCCAAATGCTGTGACCGAAGCGAAAATCGCCGAACCCATTTTAAATTATCCTCTGGTAGTTGTTAGTGCATCGTCGCGTCATTATTGATCATAAAAGAAAATCTTGGATCTGTATTATTAAGTAGGCACAATAATTAATCATAAATTTGTAGGACTCATTATGCTGTAATTGACTATAGAATTTTACATGAAATTTATTTAGGTAATTTCGAAGTAATATCTCCTGCTCATTATTTTAATTATTAACACTATAATTAAGAGAGCAAAGAATGCTTCGTTTCTAAGATTTGAATTATGGCTTGATAGCTATTGTAATTAATATCAATCTTCGCAAATGAGCATTGGGATCTTGAGCATATAATTCGAGGTGTGTCTTGCCGAATAACTTAACGACAACGTTTTGAAAACTTGCTGTTCGGATACCTTCAACCCGTTTCTGACTCGACGATGAGTAACAGGAGGAGAAGATGAGTATACTTACAGATTTCTTGTTTTCTATAAATCGGATGTTGACAATTCTAAAAGAGAATTACAAGGAGCGTTCAATCACCATATGATATAAGTATTCATTGAATATAAAAATGTTGATAATAGATTTGAGATTCAACAGATGAAAAGATTAAAGTTTATTATTCTTTCAAAAAACGTGCCGAACGAGAGAAATCCAATTTTTTTTCAATTTAATTGAAAAAATAACATATGGATGCGGAATGAACACTAAGTAGGTCTTCTTTTGTTTCTTTTGATTGTTAACGTTAAAAATTCGATTGAAACACATTACAAATACAAGGCAGTATCATCTAGTGATACTTTCTTTCTCTGAACCTGTTAATTCCTAAATCAATTCAAGAGTAAATGGATGTGGGTAAATATAGTATTTAAGAAGAGTCCCCGGTCTGATGCACAGATGACAGTGCTAGTATTAAATCCATATGATTTTTAGTTAGTACCAACATTCAAACGATACGTGTCAGAATTTGACAGCAGTCCGAACATTTGTTTGTGAGATAATACGTTGTAAGTGTAGCTACTTTTGTTATTTGATGGAATAGATGGAAAAAAATTAATTTCGTGTGCTGATAAAATATTTCTTTTTGATGGAAAAAATACAGACAAAGCCAAATCTTGACTTGATGAAGAGTTTCTGAGGTCTGCAGCAGAAAAATCAACCATCATTGATTGGTATGCTAAGATTGAACGTGGTGAAATGATCACTGAAGACGACGAACGCAGTGGACGCCCAAAAGAGGCTGACACCGACGAAAAGATCGAAAAAGTTCACAAAATAATTTTGAATGACCGTAAAATGAAGTTGATCGAGATTGCAGACATTGTGAAGATTGCATCTGAACGTATATATAATATCATTCACGAATATTTGTACATGAGAAAGCTGTGTGCAAAATGGGTGTCGTGCGAGCTCACAATCGATCAAAAGCAACAACGTGTTGATGATTCTGAGCAGTGTTTGAAGCTGTTTAAGTGCAAAAAACCTGAATTTTTACATCGATGAGTGACAATGGATGAATCATGGCTCCATCATTCTAAAAGAGAATTACAAGGAGCGTTCAATCACCATATGATATGAGTATTCATTGAATATAAAAATGTTGATAATAGATTCCACTCCGGAGTCCAATCGAAAGTCAGCTGTGTAGACTGCGCTCGATGAACAGAAAGCGAGGAAAACACAACAGTCAGCTGGCAAGGTTATGGCATAAGTATTCTGAGATGCGCAAGGTATAATATTCATTGATTACCTCCAAAAGGGCCAGACCATCAGAAGCGATTATTACATTGCGTTATTGGATCGTTTGAATGATAAAATTTTTGAAAAAAACGGTCCCATTCGAAGAAAAAAAGGTACTGTTTCATCAAGACCATGCGCCGTGTCACAAATCAATGAAAACAATGGCAAAATTGCATGAATTGGGCTTCGAATTGCATCTGCATATGGCGTATCCGCCAGATCTGGCCCCCAGCGACTTTTTTCTGTTCTCAGACCTCAAAAGAAAGCTCGCTGGAAACAAATTTAGCACCAATGAAGAAGTTATCGTCGAAACTGAAAAAGAATTCTTGCCGAGATCAAATCTATGCTATCACTTCCACCATTCTTCAACCCAGGATGACAATCAAGACCGCATTTGGCATTACGGGAAAAAAATAAAAATTACAATTTATGCGAGGTGAAGCCTTATGCCCGCCACTCACGAAGCGTTTCTTCCAGCGTTTGGTAGCTAGCGTCGAAGAGATTCCAGTAGGGCAGTCAAGTTCATACTCTGATTTACAGTCGTACGGCCGTGTCCCGAGCTTTCTGACTGGAATGTCTTCGACGCTAGCTACCAAACGCTGGAAGAAACGCTTCGTGAGTGGCGGGCATTAGAAATAGAGGCTCCAAAGAAATTGTACATAGACTGTTCATTTACTTCCGTAAAATATTTTTCGATTGCTTCTGCTACAAGTTTTGGACAAGAAATTGGTTTACCGTTCATGGTGAGAGATATAGGTTTTTTACCTTTATTCCCTTTACCAAGTTCATCGCCGACAAGTCTCCCGACCGCCTTGTTGAGGTTATTGGATGAAATAGTAATTTTTTTGTTATAATCCAGTTAAGTTTGTTGGAACAACTGAGAATATTCAGATTTGGCTCTTTTATACAAATTTAAAGTGTCTGGTGATGTTTGATTTTGTGCAAGCCAATAAAGATTTAACATGCGCTCTTTGGCCTCAAGAATGTTAGAGTTAATACATCTTGGCCTTTTTCTGTAATACTGTATTCTCTTTATTGGACAATCTGAATTGATAAGTGACATAAGCAAATCGACAAAATTTTGAAATTCATCTTCGATCGAAGGATATGTTGAATGATACAATCGAATTTTGCCAATAAAATCTGTTTTACAATGGTAGACCGGAAACTTTTCAATTGTCCTGTTATAACACCACTAGAGCTAATCTGTATGCATAATGAAACTCTCGGGCGTTAATTAGGAGAGGTAATTATCAATAAAGTTGCTAGGACTTTTCTGTTCTTTAACGGCGTGACAAAATTGTATCAGCTTACGAAGTTAAGTGTGCAGGTAATTGATGCAGCGACGGCAACGAGCTGCTGATGTCGCGTGATTCCGGATTAAAGCGGTAAGGCGCGTCGCAAGCTGCCTCCGATCCTCATGCCGGAAAAAATGCAAAAAATTCTGGAAACTTTCGTGGCTCGGAGGAAAAGATGGGTTGAATCGCGTACAAATTCGATCAGCTAATTTTATCATTCGTTTATGTGATTCGTTACATTTCGAATGAAAAGGTCGGAAATTACTATTTGGGATTTTGATCGTTTCAACGGTTGTATACACGGTGTTACATAATATTATATTGATTCCTTACATACTACACAGGGTGGAAAAATTTCGATGTTTTAGCACTTCAACTTTTAAACTAGAGGAAATAGACGAAATCTTATACCACATTCATTTTTTTTTCTGAGGTATAAACGGAAATGAAAAAAATGGCGATATCGAAAAAAAATAATATCTGCACTAATACTTTCTTATGATAAAGCTCTAAAATTAAAACATTATACGGGCACTTTTTTACGTAGAATTCAGTTGGGTGGTCGTCTTTTTGTTTTTTTTTTGTTTTCAATTACGAAGCTACGACTCAAAGTTATGTTTTTTCAAATGGAAACATATGGTTTCTGTGCCATATAATGAAAGTTTATTTTTTCCTGATTTCAAAAATATATAACATCGTATAGTTTGTATCGATATAAATATCGTTATTCGTTAAGGAGCCTGATGGCCCTCTTTCAAAAGTTAAGTTTCCTCAAGTCACTGGAGAGATTTCCGACATTGAGATCAGCGACGAGATTGTCGAAGGGAACCTACTTCAGCTCAGGGATACTTGCCCCTCGTCTAAATGGACTTTCTTCTGAACTTCTCTGTTGCTGCGCTCATTCCCTTGCTTTGCCCCTATCCAGAACATACTCATGTTCCCCTCAAATATTCTGTTCTCCCTAATGATTGGCTAACTGCATCCATAAGACCTGTTTTCAAAAAAAGGGACAAACTATCACCGCACAATTACAGACCTATAAGTTTACTGTCTTCGGCTTCGAAAGTCCTGTGAAGATTCGTGTCCGATCATATTACCCAGTTAACTTTAGCTCAGTGACATTATTCCTAAAGAACAACATGGATTCTTGACTGGTCGCTCTACAATAACTTCTTCTTGGCGTGCCCTATCCGTTCCGGACGTTGGCAATCAACATGGCAAGCTTTATCTTGTTCGCTGCGTTCCTAAAAAGTTGTATGGATGTCTGGCCAAACCACATCCTGATATTGTGCAACCATGAATGTCTTCTTCTAACCTGTCTCCTCCTGCCTTCCACTTTTCCCTGTATTATCAACTGCAGTACTTCATATTTGCTGTTCCTCATGACATGTCCGAAGTATTGAAGCTTTCGTTGTTTGATGGTATACACAACTTCCTTGTTCTTTTTCATTCTTCTCAATACTTCTTCATTAGTGATGTGATCTATCCATGATATTCGAAGAATTCTGCGATAAGTCCACATTTCGAATGCTTCCAGTCTTTTAAGCAGTGCGTCAGTGAGGGTCCAAGCTTCAACTCCGTAGAAAAGTAATGAAAAAACGTAACACTGCAATAGACGGACCTTCAAGGAAATGCTAAGTTTCCTGTTAATAAACAAGCTTCTCAGATTCAGGAATGCTGATCGTGCTTTTTCTATACGGCTGCGGATTTCAGTGATTTGTTTCCAGTTGGAATTTACTAGTGCCATGGTAATTGTATTTTTCCACACGTTCAATAGGCTTATTTCCTAATTTTAGGATACTAAATGGTGCAATTTTCTTACTCACGATCATATATTTGGTCTTAGAAGTATTGAGTTTCAATCCGAAATCTTCACTGATCTGGTTAATCCTATTCATAAGAAACTGAAGCTCATCGATCCCACTTGCTAGCACCACTGTATCATCGGCAAATCTGATATTATTAATTATTTTACCATTCATTTTGATGCCTATCTCCATTCCTTGCAATGCCAACTTAAATATTCTACCGAAGTAAATGTTAAATAACGTAGGAGAGAGAACGCAACCCTGCCGAACGCCTTTTTGTATTTTGATATCGTCGGTGTATTCATTTCGAATCCTGACCCTTGCAGTTTGTCTCCAATATAGGTTGGATATAATTCTAATACCCTTTCCATCTTTTCCAGTTTCCTACAATAACTAATCCCCTTTTATATATCAACGAGTGAACTAAAGCGTGGGACCTGAGGGTTCCCGCCGATGTGCTTTACCTTGATTTCTCCAGGGCTTCTGACAAGGTCCCCCACCGTCGATTGCTTGCTAAGCATCTTGAAATCAGCGGAAGTGTTCTTGCTTGAATTAAGGCTTATCTATCCAACCGTACTTTTCGAGTTAGGGTCAATCGTTATTTCTCTGTTCAAGAGAATGCCTTCAAAAATCTGATACCCCTAGGGTTCCGTTCTTGGCCCTATCTTATTTTTATTGTTAACTTATGACCTCCCCAGATTACTACACCCAGCCTGTTTTCTGTTTGCAGATGATACTAAAATTTATAACTTTCCTCTGTCTAACTATGATACCCTGCAACGTGACCTGCATGAAATGAGTGTTTGGTGTGACAATTGGGTACTCCCCTTGAATGTGGATAAATTGTGCTCTTCATATCGGTAGAAACAACCCAAGAAGTTAGTACACCATCAGTGGTAAAACGCTGGGAAGTGTTTCAAGTCATTGTGACCTGGGTGTGAGTATTATCGGAGATCTACGCTGGTCTAACCATATATCCATTATCACTGCCAGAGCCAGACAGTTGACTTATGCCATCCGGAAGTCATTTTGCGCATGTGACATTTACACTTTGATTTTTTTTTATACAAACTACATTAGACCATCTTTAGATTATGCTGGCCTGGGTTGGTGGCCATCCACACGTGCCGATGAACACCGTCTTGAAACAGTTCAGCGTTGGATTATTCGTATACCATTTATTATTTCTACATTTCAATGAGTTGAATCACGATCATGTCAACATTGAACGTCGAACTATTGGCTCACATCAGGTGCGATGTATCCAGAAACGGAAGGTTTTCATTTAGCCATCCAAGATCAAGTGATCTCAACGAGAATTTACTGCAAGCATATCATAAAGGATCGAACTATCATTGACGATCGATGCCGATATGGGTGTCCAACGAATGAGACAATTCATCAAATGTTTGCAGTGAGATATAAAGAGAGACACGATGCAGTAGGAAAGATACTACACGAAGAATTGGCAACCAAATTAAAGCTAATTCGTTCTGAAAAAGTGTCTTACTACAAGTACTAACCGGAAACTATCCTGAAAAACAAACGCTATAAACTGTACTGATATCGTACAGTTTTGACTGATAAAACAGTCCCTCACAACAGGGCAGATATACTGCTAGTCAATAAACATCAAAAGACAGCAATACTGATCAACGTAGCAATACCAAATAACAACATGCGTCAAAAGGAGGTCGCAAAATTTTAAAATATAGGGACCTCGAATTTCAGATAAAGCGGCAGTAGGGAACTATTCCAATTATCATCTCAACAACAGGAGTGGTACCCAAAAATTTCAAGAGAAACATCAAGCAACTAGGACTTAGTATATGTATATGTAATATAATGCAAAAAGATGTTCTTTTTGGTTCTCAAGGACGGTGAGGAAATTCCTAGGAAGCGATGCACAGGTCCAAGGATCGCGTCAAAGAGGACCAGGGGGGCCACAAGGACTGGACACGACTAAGCTCTTTCCTTTTGATATTTTAAATATCTGGGATAGAGTGAATGTCCCTTCTAGAGGGCATCAGTGAGAAAGCCGACGGGAGGAGGTTTTACTAATCTACGTATATAGGCTAAAGTCGGGGAATAAATATTGAGAGGTGTACCGCAAGGATCGATACTAGGGCCTCTTCTATTCCTAACTTAAATTAATGAGCTCTTTCAGGTGGTTACTGGAACAGTAACTGTCATAAAGGCAAAAAAAAAGACTGCAAAAAAAGAAATAATTGGGGCATTGAAAGAATTCGATACTTGGTTTAGACAAAATTACCTCAATCTTAATAAAGTAAAAAACCAATATGCTGCAATTCGGATACTTCAGGAGGAAACCAATAAAATTGGAATATGACAGTGACGAATATATCTCTTGCCATAAGGCCAGGTATCTAGGACTCCGTAGCGACAGTCAACTGAATTGGAAAAATTTTGTAGATGAGATGGCTGCCAAGACTGCTTCATTCTGTTACGCACTCAGAACTATCTCGAGAGTGGTGATAGAAGGGCCTGCTTTATCGGCCTACTAAGGCTTTGTTTAATCTTGGCTGAGTTATGGCATAATATTTCACACAGCAGATTTGTGGTTAACAGAATACTCAAAAACTCGCCTTGTTTGTATGTTCTTCAGTGTGCATTGTTTGTAAAGTCCAACACTGATATTTTTAGACAGAATGAAATATCACCATAGTCATGATATTCGACGTAATTCGAGAAGACTCCTACCGAAAAAACTATGATTCACAAGAGTGTTGAAATACCCATAACCATTTACCAAGTCATATGAAAATGAAAGAATTTGAAAAGGAATTGACGAATATACATATACTTTTCAAAGAAGGATTTTATTCCATAGAAGTTTTTTGAATATAAATTTTATTGAATGTGAAATATGACCGAGTGTATCGTTTTGTGTGATTTGATCTATATTTTGTGATTGTTCATTATGTTATATTTTTATATACTATGTTTAATATGACTAACGAAACTATAGCTATACTTTCTACACCTTGCTACAAAATTATAATGATTCTGTCATCTTTGCTTTCTAAGTCCAGAAGAAAAATTCGAACAAAAACCATAATTACTTGGAAAACCCCATTTGTTCGAACTCTGTCGCGAACCTATTTCAAAGGAGCATACACTACTCGATAAAATCAGAACACTATACTACTCAACAAAAGGAATGTATGTAAAAGGTGAGAATAGATTATTCTAACTTTTAAGGTACCTACATATACATAAAAAGTATTTTCTGCATATTACAAATGTCAGTATTAATTACTGCAATATTCAAAATAGACAATATCCAGCATATGAACATTGTTTGGTTGTACTGCATCTCATTCAAAACTAATATAAATGTTACAAATTCCGGTTTTCGTTCATTCATTAAAATTTCGAGGAGGCTAGGAATATTTATCTTTCCAGGATACGCCACTGTTTCTCACTTTTATCAAATTACCGATTTGAATGTAACATACTCAATTCAATCAAATAATATGAATCATTTGAAAATCAATTCGAATTATGAAGTACATTCCATTGAGGAGCGATAACTTTTATTCGAACTTGTTTTTGACAACGGAAAATTGATTTATTCTATTCTTATGCATTAATCAAATTCTAATTAACTAACTCAAAGATATACCTACTGGTAATATTCTGAGCTTGAAGTGGATGTTGGAATATTCAATTACTACAAGTACGGTAAACATTCAGCAAAAACGTCGAGATAACGTATTTATATATTCAGGAATTATTCCGATTCAAATATAAAAAAATGGTGAGGGTTGTACTGTTAATCCTCGAGTGTCGAAACAAGCTATCGAGTTGGAGTGAAGGGATGATGAAATTAAGCACTATTAAGCTTTGTAGAACGGCGACGAAAATAAGAAGAGCAAGGCCTGTAACCCGTCTTTGAGCCATGAAATCAGCATAATGAAACATCTAAAATTCCATAATTTCGAATAACAATAATTACAAAGAAGGCGTCGCGAAATAATTGCCGAGATAGGCCGCACAAAACTCGCTAATTTATTCGCAAAGCTAATTTAAACTTGTATTTGACTTGCACATAAACGGTATTATTGGAAAGTTAGTTAAAAGTTGACAACCCCATCTATTTCTGCGGAACAGAACCGGCTGTCGGTATTCCGTATATATTATATTTTCGTATAAAAGATTCTTTTGTAGAGTGAAGCATATATCTTCTTGAAGAGATGTAGTGAATAAGGGTGCTTTATAGTTATTCGAATAAACGACTTAAACATGGCGCCTATAAAGTAGTGTGAGAAATTTGAGGCATAGTCAATTCTAATAGAAGATTCGGAAAAAATTTTCAATTGTACCGTGATTTGTACCTCTATCATTAGGATGTAATCATTGACAACCTGCCTCACTGTATACATAGACTATCTTTGAAATTTGATCAATTTAATTAGAATGGTGACATAATAATATTTTGCTACAACTGCTATGAAAAGTAGCGTATTCTTCATAGCTTATTTAATTTCAAAACTATGTATTGCTCATACTGTGGAAAATATTATTCCTCACGGCACTTTGCCCAAACCTCGCTTGGTAGACCAATGAAATTCGGCTTGAAATCCGTGATAATATGTGATTCTTTGATACCTTATAAAACTTTCCAGGTAGAATTGAGAAGTTTAGATGTTGGAAGCAAACCCCTTCATTGATTTTACATAGACCTTTTCAGCAATAGTTAATACAAAGTAACTTACCGTCATAAACTATAGTGGCGAGCTTTTTAAACCTTAAATTTGAAAATAATATTTATGATTTCAATTCTTTCAGAAAATTCGGGACGTAATAGTAATTTACGTAACAAGTCCGGAAAATAGGGTTTTTTTGGACGAATAGACAAAATCTATCGATTACGCTCGTCCTGGAAGTCTGTGAGTCCAAAAAAAACCATTTTCGGGCGTGTTGCGTACAATATTTTTTCGGCAACCATGTAAAATAACACTATCGCTGCTGCTTTACATATTTTATTGCGATTGCGATCAAAAAACATGCAAATTTTTGACATCTAATTTCATATGAATTGTCAGCCGTTATCTCGATTGCTATGGATTCTATGATTCTTTTCCGGCCTAGTCCGGGAAGTACGTACTTTCCGGACTAGGCCGGGAAATGCTACTATCTCAGAGAAAAAGCGTCCTGGAAGTGAGCACTTCCCGGACGGTTGCCGAAAAAAAATATTATCTATACAGCTGCTTCTATTATGACTGATTCCACTTTCATCAATTGTAGGTTGAAATTGAAACAATTCTAGTTATGTTAAAAACTCAGACCTTATGGTACTTGACTCGTTTAGTAAATCAATGTTAAAATCACCAGCAATTATAACTAATTCATTTTCTTCATGCACAGATGACAGAACTTTTTCCAATTGCTCAAGAAATACAACCACTGAATTATTGGCACCACATGTTCTATATATTGTGAGCACTATAGCACTCTGATTGCCCAACCTACATTCACAAGCTGCACATTCAAATTGACCTAAGATTGACAGATCCTCAAGTTATTTTTCCTTCTTTTACTTTCAATCTGTTCATGTACATAGTTAGCTGCACCACCATGCTAATTTTTCTCTCTACATATTGATGCAATCAAATTGTACTCCTTTATACTAGTCACCAGCTCACCTTCATCTTTACAATGTTCAGTGATGCACAAAACAGAGTAGTCTGGATGGCTGAAAAGAAGGTGCTGTAGGGAGTCAATACTGTTTCCCATCGATTGGACATTTTGGTGAATGATGGTTCATTTGTTGGTGCCACCTAAAACGTACCAGGAGGGCAGTTTTTTGTATGCCTGGATATGGAATCTTTTAATCCTAACATTCTCTGGCCAAAATTCAGATTTGTACACTTCTTTTTATGGAAAGGTATCTTTACCGAATAACTTTTAAGGTCACCCTTTTTTCTCTCAAATTTTAATTCCTCAACTTCAATTGTATCATTTTCAAAACTATTTTTCGATTTTATATATGTTTCTACAATATCCTCAGTGACATTACTTTTGATACGATTAATGAAAAACCAAGCCTTTCTTTCTTCACCCAAAAAGACTGAATTATTTTCAGTGTTTTTAAACGTACCCAATCTTGGTAGCATAAACTTTCTTGAGCGTCTTTTACGCTTTTCTTGCCAATCATTCTCATTCTTATTTTCTATCATTCCAGTCTTCTTATCTGCTTTAAAATGCGAAGGAATTATTTTTTCTTCGATGAAATTGGTGAGATTCACTATTTTAGTCATTTTATCTTGTGGCGGCTTCTCATAAAGCTCCACATAGCAACAATAAACACAGCACTCGGTGGCCTAGAGGTTAAGACTGCAGACTCACTCACCGAGATGCGACAAGGTGCCGGGTTCGAGTCCCGGCGGCTCCCGATAATAATAAATTCCCCAAGCGTCTGTGACACGGCACACAAAGTCACAGTGATGAGTCCGGTGTGTGTGCCAGGGACGAAACGCATGAGTAGGCATACGTGAAATCCTACATTGGTGACCCCGACGTGATGGGAATGGCCGTCTTAACAATGTGTCCTGGAAAGCAGAAGGTTGATGCGTAGCTCCCATATATCTGCAATTTCCAACGAAACTCTAGACGCCCATTCCCATGACGTGCAATACGTGCTCCTTGGTCTGCCGCGGTCTAGCGGACCTGAATAGGCGACATTCACCGTCCGCACGATGCCGCGAGGTGCAGCTCTGATTAGGCGGTAATCACCCGGCTGCACCGGTGACCTCGTAACACGCATAAGTTTCGTTCCTCCGTCACTGGGGAGGGAGTCATGTGGCGGCTTGTCATAAAGCTCCACATAGCAACAATAAACACAGCACTCGGTGGCCTAGAGGTTAAGACTGTAGACTCACTCACCGAGATGCGACAAGGTGCCGGGTTCGAGTCCTGGCGGCTGCTGATAATAATAAATCCCCCAAACGTCTGTGATACGGCACACACAAATATACCAAAGTCACACTGATGAGTCCGGTGTGTGTGCCAGGGACGAAACGCATAAGTAGACATACGCGAAATCCTTCAATCTCTTTGCATTTTTTCTAGTTCAGCTAATTTCTTGTTCTGTATTCTTGCACTCGATTTCGTTCGATGTTGTTGATTGTTTATGTTTGGATCTTTAGTTACCGAAAATTCAACATACCTATACTCAGCTGTTACTTTCTCGTTTTTATTTTTCAACTGCACATCTGGTTTATTTTGAACCTGAAGTGATACACCTTTTTTTTTACAAAGATGTTTATTCTTTTTTCAAGTTGTAGGATTTTCTTATCTCTATATGCGATTCCATTTTCTAATGTAGAAATTTTAAATATCAATAAACCATTATTTTCATTTGCTAAATCAAATTTTTCCTCTAATTCTGTCAAAATTTTGATTAATAGCTCTAGATGTGTCGTTTCACTGTTTACGCGTATTTTATTACTTCTCATGTTTGATTCATTGCTATCGTTTTCACTTTCCGTCCTTCCGCCGGATTCTTTTTTATTTTCACAACTAATTACTTTTACACCCCTTAAACGCATTGAACAAGATGGGCGATAAGCACTAGCACATTTTGATGATTTTATTACCTTTCTACAGCAATATTTGCAAAGCACTTCGCTCGTATCGTTCTCACTTTCTGCCATCTTGAAATAATTTCAATATACAGTAGGATCATGATATTTTGAATTTTTACATTTCATTACAAACTTATAAGTGATGGAGAGAGTACCATTCTGTCTTAACAGGGAGGATATGTTTCTGATTGAAAAATCTCAATTAGAATTTCAATATTTGCGTGATCGAGGAGAGTCAAACAAATTTTCGAACAATTGAATATTGAAAAAATTTAAATGTATCTTACTTAACCACGGCATGCGTCAATTACATCCCAAATTTCAATAAATTCCGCCGATAATTCTGGTTTTGATGATGATTTCATTATTTCTATGAATATGAAAACTCACCCTGTAGCTTTCTTAAGAAAGGCGGAAATTGATTTTTTGCATTCAATACGTACTCACCTACTCTACCTCTGGTAAGAGTATGTACAGTTACTCCTGGGACACCGTGTATATACACGGTGTCCCATGTATATACATGCAAAATCTCGAAACGATCAAGTCTTAGTCACAGATATATTGGCTTGTTCTTCTCGAATATTATTCTTGACTTTTTCATGGCCAATTTTGTACAGTTATGGTGATATTATCAACATGAAATTTCTCACCACAGAGATTGAAACTGTTCTTCTCTAGATACGCGCGAACTTTCAACTCGATCGGATCTGTTATCATTGAAATATTAAGTATTTATTTTCTTATTCTTTTTCAATTTTTCATGGTTCTGGTTATGCTCTATACACGAAACTGTGCAAAAAGCTTGAAATTGTCATTTCAAATTGTCATTGATATTGATATGCAAAATCTCAATTGGATCTGATCTGTAATCACGGAAATATTGAGTATTTTCAATATTCATTTTGACCTTTATTTAGTTCCTTTTGCATAGATCTGATGACAAGATCAGCCTGGAATTCTGCACGCAGCTTATAATTAGTTTTCTTCATTGAAAACTAAAATCTTTACTCCGTCGGTTTTGTGGTCCCGGAAATATTGGGCATTTTTTTTCGATATTTTGTTCTGTTCTTTTTGAGCGAACAACATGAAATTCTGCACGAAACTTTTTATTTGTATTTTCCAACCAAATGAAAATTTTCATACCGATCGAACCTGCAGTTTCGAAATCAACATGAATTAAAAATTTGGAACGGCCTTTGGAGACTAAACCATTTGAGGTCTTCAATAGCGTAATTGATGGATGAATGAACGAACACTCAGAAGTTTCTCAGTTTCCTAATTTTTTAATATATGTGTACCATGACACTTTCTTTCCACACCTTGACAATCTAAATTTATATTTTTTTTGATAATATTGTTATTGAGGCCGAATATAGAGGTTCTTCTTTCTCCAAAACATTATTTCAAAATATCTCCGCAAAAAGTAAATTTGCCTTCTCAGATAAATGTAAATGAGTGGTGCACCGAAAGTTGGTTGATACATAAAATATACATATAATTATGTTCCGTTGCAGCAGGAATTTAACCGTAAATTGATATTACCAACACTGACTTGTTACCCGAGTTTTGATGTACCTACCTCCTTAAAAAGTATATGAATGATTAAGACAAAACTTTAAAATATAATTTTTCCATGATTTAGATATATTCAACCTCAAGTTGAGGAAACCTCAAGATGATAATTGGTTGGAATCGTATCTGAGTCGAAAACATATTATACTCGTATTGCAATATATCCGCTAAGAATTATTTTCTCGAGCACTCGCTTTACTTAATTCGATAACGGCTATCGTGATTGATATGCATTTAGCCTCTTCATCGGCCTGCTCTGCTTCGTAGACTAGATAATATGTACTGCAGAATTTAAATTCACATTGAACGAAATGATGCAAATCAGTCCCATATATTGCTGGTGATAAAAATCGCCGAGAGATTAAAGTGGTTTATTAAACATTAATAAACTACTGAACAGTGTAGGCAGTGGCAGAAATGAGCGGCTCGTAGCTAAATGAGTTTTACGCACACACAGCTTCGAGAGGTCAAGAGATAGAGTGAGAGAGATGGGATATAACACAGAAGTTTAAAAAATATTTTGTTATTTCTCATGGTGGGTTATTTTACTTCAATAATTAATAATTCAATGATAATTTTAAGACCTATCATATCATATTGCGCCCACTATTGTAACAGAAGCTCACAGGAAATTTTCCACCGATGAAGATCATATTAACAAATCTGAAAATATACAGTAGTTATATCTCGAGTGCTTGCCAAATACTCGAAAATTCGATAATTTGGCAAGCACGAGGTATATGAAGGACTATTCTCCGAAAAAAATTTAATTCAATTTCAATTGTTCAAATACTAACAGTAATTCAAACGAATAAGATCTTTTCGACAATTATCCTTAATGTTTTCGATGGTTCAAAACGTCACAAAAATATTCAACTAAAGCACACGTGCGAATAACTGGATATTTTCACGCTGCATTGATATTCATAAATATTGGTTCGTTCATGAGTAATTTGTATCATATACGTTAATGTGATTGGTTGAAATTTCTTGAGGGGTATAGCCATACAAATTTCATTTTTCATTTGAAGAATAATTCCGAAATGTTGTTTTGATTATTCCGAAATGTTGTTTTGATTATTTTTTTCACATGTAAAAATCTGACATTTTGGTGATTTCAACTAATAGCAATGTATTATTCCAGCCAATCATCCTGAAATTTTTTGACCTCTAGTGGTATTACTAGTGATTATTTTTTTCACATGTCAAAATCTGACATTTTGGCGATTTCAACTAATAGCAATGCATTATTCCAGCCAATCAATTGTTTACATTGAAACGTCAAAATTTTACTTTGAATTCGTCACTATTGACAGTTCAAATTGCATTATTGAAAAATAAACACAAACCAATTCAGTGCCATCACCCAAGAGAATATTGAGCATTTAAATTGCTGAAAAAAAAATTCTCAAATACAACTCCAACTCATTTGTTTCAGGCAAAAACATTCAAACAAACCGAATATAGATAAAATCACTCGTCCTAATGGACTCGTGATTTTATCAATCGGTTTGTTTTCATGTTTTTGCCAAATAAACAAGTTTTCGTGGAAAAGAAAACATTATCGATGATATTTGAAGCACTCGTGCTATTACCTATGATAATACTA
Organism: Harmonia axyridis; assembly: GCF_914767665.1. NCBI lineage: Eukaryota > Metazoa > Arthropoda > Insecta > Coleoptera > Coccinellidae > Harmonia > Harmonia axyridis. The sequence continues at coordinate 23,998,727 of NC_059505.1, read as the reverse complement.
CCTCCTCATCGATAATACCTTGTTTACATTGAAACGTCGACATTTTACTTTGAATTCTACATTATTCACAGCTCAAAGTGCATTATTGAAAAATCAACAAAAACCGATTCAATACCATCACCCCAGAGAATATTGAACATTTGAATTGTTGAAAAAATATTCTTTTCAAATATAACTCGTTCTTCAAATTTTATCAGGTAATTTTTCATTTTCTTCACTTAAACGTTTTAATTTTTGGCAAAAACATTCAAACAAACCCAATATAGAACCAGTCGTCCTAACAGACTCGTGATTTTATCAATCGGTTTGTTTTCATGTTTTTGCCAAATAAATAAGTTTTCGTGGAAAAGAAAAAATTTACGATAATATTTGAAGCACTCGTGGTATTACCTTTGATAATTCCATTCGGTTCAACTAGGTACCTCCAGGTTACATTTATGGCTTATCTTTTAATTCGTCCGCGTGTGTAGTCACAGATTGATTTCATCATATCGTTAAATTTGGTCTGTTTCAATTATATTCAAAGTATGGAAATTATAACTGAAGAAGTTATACAGGTTACACTTTTTATGTGTAAAATGTGTTTATGGATATCGTTATACACAATTTAAATCATATTTCCTCCGGAGTTTACGGCTGATCCGTGAATATGCTTTGTTCGATCTCGTGAGCTTTTTCACTCGATTTAGTGGTGGGTTTGATTGTATAACTAACTTTCGTTGGGTAATAATCTAGGTTGACACTAAAAACAGACTTTTTGAGTAATATGATTGTATTATTATATATGTATGTATATAAAAATAGGTAATTTAAGATTAAGAAGTGAATAACTGTTAATGATGCTGTTAAGCTGTTTTTCTCGAGCCAAGTTACGAGGTGTGACCTCTCCCAGGGGTTTTGTGTTTTTTGTGTCCCGAGATCGCTTGTGTACTCGTCAGTAAGGCTATCCACAGACAGTGTCACTACATACTCTCCCCTAGTGCCAACGACCTTCCAGCAGAGGAGGGCCGCAGGTGCACTCAGGTATGAGAGAGCGTAAGCGAGCTGTGAAGCGCAAGGCACAGCGTGCCATTGGCGAATCTTTTGCGAGCCAAGTTACGAGGTGCGCCCTCTCCCAGGAGTTTGTGTTTCGTCCCGAGATCGCCTTCTCACACCATCGTGGAGAAGTAACTCTCGTTGCAACGTGACGAGGGCCACCAGGGCCGATGTAGTGTGCAGACAGAGTCACTACAGTGTATAATATGCTCGCTTGACGATTGGACGAAGCTTTGGGGGTGGTCCCTCAAGCTCAAGGAATGCTGATTATGCTCATGGCATAAATGAAGTAATTCGAATTCGATAGAAAACAATACATACCGCCCCCTTGAGAGGATCGGCTTTCAAAATAGTATAATACAATTGTCTACTGTCTCTCCTTATCTAAGAGTTTAGTGGTAGAACACAGACTTTAGTCTCTTGTCGTTTCAGAACACAATTAGCGGTTTTCACTTTAACTAGGCGCAGTGTTCCGTCTTTACCAGGAAATACCTCGATGATACGGCCCATTTTCCAACATATAGGAGCTGTAATGTCGTCTTGAGTAGCACCAATGTTCAAGTTTCCAGGTTCAGGTGATATTGTCTTTGTCAAAAATGTTGGGTTTGTCGTTGAATCCTTTGAAATGGGAAAGGCGGTTGCCTGCAATATGTCTTACGTCATCTTGCGGTAAAGTGGGGAAAAGAAAGCCGGAAATTCGCCAATAAGGAAGTGTGTCGGTGTAAGAGGTGAGAGATCATTGGGATCGGATAATAATCGGGATCTATGGACTGCTTCAATTTGAGTTATTAGTGTGTATAGACCATCAAAAATGAGATGTGAATTGCTAGCTGTATTACAGCTTAACTCTTCGAATGGAATTTTGTCGATTTTACTCTTGATTCCCACAAACCTCCGAAATTAGGAGCATATGGTGGAGAAAAATGCCAATTTAATTTATTCAAACTGATGAATTCATTGAAATGCTTACTATTCTTGAGTTTTAATAAAATCACTTTCAATTCACGTTCGGTGCCGATAGAATTTGTACCGTTATCACTATAAATGTCGGTACAAACACCCTTCTTGACACAATTCATACGACATATTCGATCGCACTGCGGATAAACTTTCGAGAGGTTCATTGCCATCACAATTACTTGCCTCAGATTTATGGTTGCACGGTCCCGATTTTCTTCTTCAATCAAATCTATAGATCTGATATAATCTTAATTCAAAAAAATCATTGCAAATCTCCCTGATCAAAGAAAAGTAGTCCATCTTGTCCAAAATGAGACAGGTATTTATAATATGTTTACTCAGTTTTCTGATTTATTTCGCCTTAAAAGGTTGATAGCATACTGTCTGCGATTCATCAACAACTCAAAAAAAGCATCTAAAAAATTAATTGGTTCATTTTTTGTTTTTGAATTGATTTCGGCAGAAAAATTTCAAATCTATCAATAAAAATATTTTTCCGATGAAATCGAAAGCATTCAAAGGGGAAAAATCTTAAAAAATAAAGATGTGCAAAAACTGAACATGACATGAAATACTGACGGGGAAGTGTTATTAACAACAAATGAGATCCAAGTAAAGAAATGAAGCCGAGTAGGTGAAGCAAGAATAACTTAAACGAATATGAAAAAAGCGTTTTGCACAATCGGCGTTAATATCGATTCAGAATGATAATGTTAATATGTTAGGTTTTCCCTGTACTCATGTACAGAGTTGAATACTTGAGATTAATAGATACTCTTCTGAAGAAAATATAGAATCCTTTAAAATATGGGCCTATTGAAGGATTCTGAAAATAAGCTGGATAGACTGAATAACCAATGAAGAGGAACTACGAAGACTCAATAAACCGACGAAACTGATCAATATCATAAAACGCCGTAAACTTGAGTACTTCGGGCACATTATGAGACATACAGAAAAATATGGCTTGCTTCATCTCATCATCCAAGGAAAAATAATAGGGAAAAGAAACCTTGACAGGAGGACAACTTCATGGCTGAAAAACCTCATAGTTTGGCAGATCAACAGCACAACTGTTTTGCGCTGCAGTGGATAAAGTGATGGTAGCTGATTAGCGGACATCATCATATTATAGTTAACCGGCAAGACACTGGAAGGAGAAGGAATTCTTGTAACAATTTGATAAAACTTGAGTCATGGATTATGAAACTCGCATTCCATTCTTATTCTTCATTTTATTATTAATTTATTTTCATGAATAAAATTACAAATAGAGACCCATTAGAGAAAAAGGTTAAAAAAAATATATTCAAAGAAAAGTTTATTGAAAAAATCAAATAAATATAACCATAAACAGCATAAAGTGTAAAATAACAGAAATTCAATTCAAAAACATTTGGTACATACTTTTTTCGCACATTCTATACATATTGAATTTTTTCACATCGGGCAATTGATATTTGTTTTTCTGACTTGTTAAGCAGGACATATTGATTATTTTTTGTGTTTGGAATTCAAAACAATTTCTGAGGGTTCAATGGGATGTTCGATATAAATTTTGAAGATTTTCGAGGCCACATCTCGTAATTTGCGGTTCAACTTGGAATTGCCTACTCTATGCCAGATCCTCGGCCAGATCTATGGTTGACATAATGAAATCCCAAGTTCTTTGATATATTGGGATCTCTATTCTTCTTTTCCAGATGAGGATAAACGATATAGAACTCTTATCATTGACGGCTGAAACATTGAGAATCATGGAAAATATTGCCATTAGCCATCTACAGTTTCGCCTGGATGTCGATGAATTAGCATATTTTTGATAGAGCGTATCGACACCTGCCTTTGTGCTTTTATGAATAAGAATTACATCAGGTTCCTTGATTTCCTTATCAACTCTGCCTGAAAACCAAAAACGGATTCCTGTTCTCCTCATTTCCTTTGAGGTGAAAATTCAGGTGAAATGAATGTTTTTCTCTTGTTCACAGTTTCAACAATAGTTGACTTCTGCATTAATAGTTCATTCGGTTCAACAGAGGTGAACAAATTGTTGTTATATTTCTGACTATAAATATGACAACAATTTGATTAGTATTACCAGTACGTACATAATACAATAACAATAACAATAACAATAAATTTATTTCAGAAATCTTGTACATAGAATCTGGTACAAAGAAAAGAAATACGTCAGTTAAAGAAAACAAAATCAAATATTCTTACAAAAAAAATCGAATTCTCTCATAGAATAGGGTTCGCATTCAATAATAAGTGATTGAATCTCTCCTTTGAATAATTTAGGTTCCATATTATGAAATTTTCTAGGTAACAAATTAAACAATTTCAAACATATATAAGGTACATTAGACTCCGTTATACTCAGATGATGAGAAGGGTATAAGAAATGTGAGCTTTGTCTTGTTCTATTGATGTTTTTAAAATTCACAAAATAACTTGGATTCTCACATACAAATAATAAACATCTATATATATATATACCTCTAACAGTCATCAGTTTATTCGATCTGAAGACACCTCGACAAGATTCTCTGAAAGATAGACTGAACATTATTCTTAAAGCTTGTTTCTGTAAAACAAATAATTCTTGAATGCCATTGGTACCTCCCCAAATAATTATTCCATAATTTATTATGGATATGAAGTTCGAAAAATACAAATTTTTCAATATAGAGATATCAACCTGAGATTTCAATACTCTCAACGTGTAATTAGCAGATCTTAGACGATTTGAGATATGTTCAATGTGTTGACTCCACTTCAAACCTCTATCCAGCCACACACCCAAAAACTTTACACAGTTATTGACCGAGATTTCTGAACTTCCTACATTTATCTTCTCTGGAATGGTCAAATTTGATCTATCTGTGGTGAAAAAAACACATTCCGTTTTTTCGACATTCAACTTTAGCCGGTTCTCAGTGAACCACAATTCCTTTTTCTGCATTTCTCTGTTAGAATCGCATATAAGTTGTCCAACATTTTTTGATTTTATAATTTTATTGGTATCATCCACATACATATATAAATTTTGAGAGCTCATATCATTATCTGGTAGGTCATTGACATAGATCACAAATAGCAGAGGTCCCAGTATGCTACCCTGAGGAACCCCATCTCGTGATACTTCCTCGCACGATTCAATCACTTCTGCTTCTATCTCCAAAGCAACACGTTGTCTACGATTTTCCAAATAACTCTTGATCAGCAGCAGTTGATTGTCTCTGATAGCATAGCTTTCTAATTTATCCAAGAGAATTTCGTGCTTGACGCAATCAAAGGCTTTGGACAGGTCAAGAAAAAGCCCACATGTTGTTTCACCTCTCTCAAAACCCCCACAATGCTCTCCACAAGCTCAAACATAGCTGTCTCCGTACTTCTGTTCTTGATGAATCCATGTTGTGATGTGTTGAAAATTCCAAATTTACTGAAAAACTTTACCATTCTATCTGCCAACAATTTTTCGAAGATCTTAGAAAAAGTTGACAAGTGATTGATAGGTCTATAATTTATTATTTCTTCTTGGTTGCCTTTTTTGAATAAAGGTTTAATTATAGAAACTTTTAGAGCATCCGGAAAAATACCCACTGTAAAAGATCGGTTGATGATGTAGTATAATGGTTCAACAATTATACTTGCAGATCTTTGGATTAGATTAAGTGGAATGCCATCACATCCAAAAGCTTTTTTATTTCTGATTCTATATATTGTTTTCATTATTTCATGAACTATTTTCTTGACAGGGTTGAAGGTCAGGTTGTTGGAACAAAAACCACTTCTCAGACCATTGCCGACATGTTTCGATTTTATTCAAAAATCTTCTTCAGGGCTCTATAATAAATTACAAGATTTTTTTTTTTTTTAAAACACTAATAAATAAATCATGTTGGAATATACAATGGGACATTACAATTGAATAAATAAATACATGAATATCTGAACAGTACAATGCAAAAAAGGAATTTTTTAAAAAAACGAATAGTGAGAGAAACACTAAAAACAATCCAGCCCAGCATACAGGTACTTGATGATTTTACATTAAAAAGGGGAAACCAATTACTTACAGTCTATTTGCGGTTTTTTTGTCAGAATCATGAAATATATGAAATAAATATCACTTTTTTACACCATCAAATTATAATCTAAAACGAACGAAATGATAAAACGGGAACAGACCACTCTGATAATACATATGCTATAAGTAAATAATGAATAATGTTTATATCTACATACATGACATTGACATTCAATTTGAATAATTAGTTTAAGTTATTTTTCTTTTTATTTTGTTGATGAGATAGTAATAGGCCGTATTCAAACTTTCAATGTCTGTTCTCCTGTTAATGGATTTTCATCTTGTTTAATTGAGATCATTTCATGTAGCAAGCGTTTCTTTAAAATTTTTTGGTGTCCTAATATTTTTATTGAATCGATGTTAAAATCAAAAGAATGGAGTGTATTTGACACATGTTCAGCTAGAGCGGTGTTGTTCTCCTTTTTCTTTTTTAGAGGGTTGAGTATGTTGAGGGAATCTCTCTTATATTCAGAGATTCTGTCTTTAAGATATCGACCTGTAAAATAGATTTTATTTGGTTGAAGTTATAACTTGAACCAAATAAAATCTATTTTACAGAAAAATGACTATCCCACCAAGATTATTGAAGAAATTATTTACAGGAGAAATCGAGAACGGATTCAAGACGAAATAATCGAAAACAAAAAATTTTACGCCTTGACTTACGTTGAGGGTTTATCTGAGCAGATCAAAAGAATTATTTCATCGCTTGGTGTCGACATAGCTTTTCGATCTGATAACACAAACAGAAAGCTTTTCTCAAGGTTAAAGAGTACAACTCAAAAAGAATTGTTGAGTAATGTTATCTACAAGATTTGTTGCAAGGATTGTCAATCTACATATATAGGACAAACAGGTCGATATCTTAAAGACAGAATCTCTGAACATAAGAGAGATTCCCTCAACATACTCAACCCTCTAAAAAAGAAAAAGGAGAACAACACCGCTCTAGCTGAACATGTGTCAAATACACTCCATTCTTTTGATTTTAACATCGATTCAATAAAAATATTAGGACACCAAAAAATTTTAAAGAAACGCTTGCTACATGAAATGATCTCAATTAAACAAGATGAAAAATCCATTAACAGGAGAACAGACATTGAAAGTTTGAATACGGCCTATTACTATCTCATCAACAAAATAAAAAGAAAAATAACTTGAACTAATTATTCAAATTGAATGTCAATGTCATGTATGTAGATATAAACATTATTCATTATTTACTTATAGCATATGTATTATCAGAGTGGTCTGTTCCCGTTTCATCATTTCGTTCGTTTTAGATTATAATTTGATGGTGTAAAAAAGTGATATTTATTTCATATATTTCATGATTCTGACAAAAAAACCGCAAATAGACTGTAAGTAATTGGTTTCCCCTTTTTAATGTAAAATCATAAAGTACCTGTATGCTGGGCTGGATTGTTTTTAGTGTTTCTCTCACTATTCGTTTTTTTAAAAAATTCCTTTTTTGCATTGTACTGTTCAGATATTCATGTATTCATTTATTCAATTGTAATGTCCCATTGTATATTCCAACATGATTTATTTATTAGTGTTTTTAAAAAAAAAAATCTTGTAATTTATTATAGAGCCCTGAAGAAGATTTTTGAATAAAATCGAAACATGTCGGCAATGGTCTGAGAAGTGGTTTTTGTTCCAACAACCTGACCTTCAACCCTGTCAAGAAAATAGTTCATCATTAAAAAAGGTCTCAAACCAATAACTCATTTCATTATTTCCTCTGATGATATCTCGAACATAAAGAAGGACTTAGAAAATCTTTTGATTTTCTTGGAATGTTGAAGTTGCGGAATATTCTGCGTTAATTTAGATGCTGCATTGAGGAAAAAATCATTAAAAGCGTTCGCAACTTGCCTTGGGTCACCTGATATCATCTTTTTCGAATTTGAGTTTGTTTTTCCCCTCAAATTGTTTATGATCTGCCATACAGTTTTCGATTTGTTTTTTGAATTATTAATTTTCTCACCAAAGTAAGCCCGTCTAGATTTTTTCAGTTCTCTATCGAACTCACCTTTGATGGTTTTATAAAGGTTGTTCATATAAGGATTCTTCATTGCTGCAGTATAAACTTTGTCTAAAAGATTCTTCAATTCAGTTGCTCTTGGTGATCTCTCATAGAATACCTTATTTTCTTTAATATCCACTTTTTTTAGAGGAAAATGGTTGTCAAACGCTGACTTATAACAATCAAAGAATCCATCCCACATCTCGTCAATGTTATTCTGCGGGACATCCTTCAAAAAACTCCAGTCGATATTATTTAGATCATGAAGAAAATTGACAATTGACTCTTCCTTGAACTGACGCATTATAACTTGCTTAGAACACTTCTGAAAATTTGATAGAGTTTTCACATCAGATACCAAAGCTAAATGATCCGAAATATGAGACTGAATCGTTCTACTTTGACAATCAATAATATTGGTTATTATGTTATCGATACAGGTTTCCGAGTGATGAGTGATTATCGTTGGTTCATTGATCAATACAGAACCTCCAAAACTTCTTACAACTGATAGAAAATTCATACTATCTCTATTTTTGTGCTTAAGGATGTCAATATTGAAATCTCCCGCAATAAAATACGAAAAATTTTCATGAAAAATTTTGTTGAACAGTCTGTTTAAAATAAATATGAATTTATTCATGTCAGAATTTGGTGTACGATAAATACAAATGAAAATATATTTCTTTGTCCCCGAAACAACTTCAACTGCTGAGCATTCAAATATATATTTTTCACCAAATCCAGAAATATCTGTTCTTACTTTATATTGCATATTTTCCCTACAAAATATGGCGCATCCACCATGCTCACCTTGATCCCTACAGAAAGCATCCACCAATCCAAAACCCCGAATGTTGTACTGCCCTAGTTGTTCTGCAGTTTTCCAATGTTCTGATATCATAAGAATTTGAGCTTTCTCGGAATTTGCGAAATTTTCCAACATCACATGCGAGTTTCCAATTGATTGGACATTCTGGTAAATAATCTTTATGTTCTCCTTCTCAATCATCGATTTTGATTTTCTCTTGACTTTCGGTGGAAAAAATGATGTATACGGGCTTTATTGGGCCAATTTTTTCCATCCATGGCTTTTTCGTATTCTCTACTTGGTAACATAATCCTCTTCTAGTAGCAGGACTGTAACTAGTGGCGTGCCACAGGGTTCTGTGCTCGGCCCACTGCTATTTCTGATTTATGTGGCTGATCTTCCACAACTGGTATCCTCTGAGTGTTCAGCTTATGCAGATGACTTTAAATTGTTTGCCAATGCTTTCTCCTTTACAATCCAGAATGATCTGAATCGTATCTCTGAGTGGTGTCAGGAATGGCTTCTTCCCCTAAATATTCAGAAGTGCAGGGTTTTACATTTGGGCAGGAATAATCCGAGGAGACAGTACAACATTGATGGTGTTCTACTTCAAGCTGCCGAACAACATGGCGATTTAGGAGTGATCATGTCATCTGATTTATCTTGGTCGGCTCATGTCGATGGTGTTGTGTCAAAGGCGAAGAGAATGGTGTACCTAATAAGAAGGACCTTCCCCAGGTGTTCTGTGAGTACAGCTAAGACCCTGTATACTACTTACGTGCGGCCCATCATGGAGTTCGCCGGTCCTGTTTGGGTAGCGGCACTCGCGGGTGATCGCGAGAGGCTCGAGAAGGTTCAGCGGTGTGCAACGCGTGTGCCGTATGGTGCGATTCGCCCGAACTATAGCGAAAGATTGCGCCTGTTCGGTCTTCGTTCTTTCAGTGAGCGCCGTGAACGTGGCTATTTGATAGTGACCTATAGAGCGTTACACGGTCTGTTCGGTTGTGATCTGAGCAACTTGTTTGCCCTCAATACTAACAATCTTCGTGGCCACCAGCTGAAATTGTACCACGAAAACTATCGGACATCTCAAAGGCAACATTTCCTCTGCAACAGGGTGTTTGATAGGTGGAATTCACTACCAGGCTGGATAGCGGACGCCCCAAGTGTGAATACTTTTAAAAATCTGTTGGATGCACTTTAATGTCGTTTTAGCATATTCTTTATTTTAGGGTATTGGTGTTATGTAAATTTTTCTGTATTTTTTTCCTGAGAGTTATAGGCTTGTATGCCTCCTTTCTTATCCATTTTGTAATAATAATAATAATAACTTTAAATGATGCATAAGCTTCCGGAAATTTCGAAACTAAAGCCTCACACTTTACCTCTGTGAAGTTTTTATCTAAGAAAACTTTGAGTTCATCGGCCGTAGTAGTTGGTTTCAGATTTGTTACATGAAAAGCCCTCAGTTTCTCAACTCCTTCAACATTCGTTTGACCTGAAAAATTTTCTCGTTACTAGAGCCTTCCGTATTTTCTTCTTATATTTCCTATCTACTACTTTCCATTCATCTTCTTTCTGTAAATGTTCTTGTTTAGTTTTTGAATCTTTTAATTTTTTTGAAATTTGTGAATTACAGTCATCTTCATTGTCATTCCTTTCCTTTCCAACTGTTTTTGTTTTCATAACCTGAAATCCTTTGTTTACGTCGCTTCCATTCAACATTTGCTTCGCGCTTGATGTTTGCGCAGATGGTTCATTTGTTTGTGCCGGAGTATTAGATACATTCAAATCAATTTGATTATTCCATGCATGTTTTTTTGCCGTGTTGTTGTCAGCGCTGTGTTTTTTACTTGATGTTTTAAATTTCACGTTGAGTTCTGTTATCATTTCATCCTTCTTTATGATTTCTCTCTCTAACATGGAAATCTTATATTTCAGTAATTGGGCATTTTCAATCAAAATAGAATTTTTACCTTCCAATTCTGAAATTATTCTCATCAGAAAATCTTGTGATGAAAAATCTTTCATCACAGTTGGAGATTTCGGATTTAATGTAACGTCTGATTCCGATGTAGTTTTCAGGTCATCACTGTTCTTGTCGCTCACTGAAATAACCATCAAATCTCGATCACAACATTTCCCAAATTTTGTTCCACAACTACTGTGAAATACTTTAGGGCAAGTACCGCATTTCACGGTTATAATACTGGTTGATTTACCAGTATTATGTACGTATTGGTGAGAAAATGGTGCAACGGTCTTCCCCGGGACATGATCTGGTTGTATTCGCGTTCTCATATTTATTCAGATGTTGCTTTGTCCAGTCGTTTCCGCTTGAGAGCTCTTTCAATTGTTGAATGGGAGAGGGTGAAGAACGCTTTCTTGATATGTAGTGTGATAATGGAGTATGCTTGTCTGTTTTCTGCGATTTTTTACGGCGGTATGGAGGGAGATATTGTTCGCGAATACTCCATCTATTTTGACGAAACCTCTTTGGTGCTCATGGATGGGAACAGTTGCTAGTCGTTCAGCGACAATTTTATTACATACCCTAAGGAGGAGACTTGATACAGTGATAGATCTCCAACTGTTGACCTGTTAGAGTTGACCGTGCTTCTTGGGTATAAGGGTGTTTTTGCTATTCTTCTTGTAATTTGTCACCTTGTTAATTATCAGCATAGAGTTGTAGAGGAGGACTAGTTTTTGTTTTGGAATCTGTTGCAGATGACGGAGGGTAATTCCATCTGGACCAGCTGCACTCGGCTTGAGTGTTGCAATGGGTGCAGCTATCTCTTCATCAGTGATCGGTTGGTATGAGGTTATCTCATTAGGTTCTTGTGCCGAGATCCAGTGATCTGGTTTTGATGGGGAAGAGAAAATTTTTTCGTATTCTTCCCTTATCTCTTCACTTGAAAGTTTTATGGAGGATATGGCTGGGTCTACTTTATCTATCATCTCGGTGGCTAGCTGTATTTTATTTTTGTTTCATTTTCTCTGTGTGGTGCGGAACTGTGCTGCTCTCCTTTTTCGTCTTGTAGAGGGTAAGGCTATTTCTGTGTTGGACGTGCCTGTTGTTCTTGGCCTGATTCCGTACCTCCCAGCTATTATGTTCGCATATTGATCTGGTGCGTCTTCTTTGTTTTCGCCAGCACATAACTCAGCGGCAAATCTTATGTCCTCTTCTTCCTCTAGAAGAGTGGCAATGTCCAAGATATCTTGCATTACCTGATAACGACTGGGCGAAAGTTTTCCGGCAGGGGTGGTGATGCAATTAATTCCTCCTCAACATTTTCTGGATCGGATCGTATTATGTACCTACGTATTGGTTCTACTAATCTGAGTAGTTACCACTTTGGTTGCATCGCCTTATTCATTTTTCCTAATTAATGGTCTATTCGACATTCTGAAAAATGCATGTTTACACTGATTACACATCGATTGTCATCACATATAAATCATATCATATTTACCTCGTCATTTCTTCACACCTGAGGTAAATGTCCGAATTATCGATACAATAGCGTGCTCGTGAGAATGAAAAATAGTTTTCGAACACAAAGGCAATTTTAATTTGATTGCAATATACATTATCCCAATCTTTAAACTTTCTATTTCAATAAGCAGAAAAGAAATTGAATCAGGATATAGTAAAAATAATTTAAATTGAATGAATGAAAACGCAAAGCAGATGTCCTAATGATCAACACCTGAAAAATATAAATAACCAATCATCGATATGTGAGAGGGCCAATGTTCGACACTGTGACAAATCGAAAACGGGTATACGTGATATATTTATATTTATACAGGGTGAGTCTTTGACTTGTACATATATTTCAACCGAAGATTCCTGAGGTCAAGAGAAACACTTTTTTCCTTTATAGTTTTTTCCGATTCGGCCCGGTTACAAAGATACAGGCTGTTGAAAATCGATAAAAAAATGTGATTTTCAGCTATATCTCGTAAATGGTTCTATTGAAGGAAATGATTTTTGGAATATAGCTTTTCCTTGTTGTGATACATCTTCTCCAAACACAAGATTCCCTACACATCTTACAGTTTCTTCATTATGAACATTACATCACATAAAAATACCAGAAATTCGAAGAACCCAACTCTTAAAAGTAATTTGAACATTCATTGAACAATATTTGGCTAATTTGGAAAATAAAAGTATTCCTCATATTTTCTCCTACAAAGCGCCGTTTTCGAGTAACTTGATCTTAAAAAAAAAAATTATCTGTGAAATTCGAAAAATTGGGTACTTTGGCTAAATGCAACTCTGTTCTGTTGTGGAAAAAACCACAGAAATGAATATTTACTACGATGTCATGTCTCAGATTTTAGAATTGAAGTACTAGCCAACTTAGTTTGAAAATGAAGTTATTTGAATAAACTCACCTCAACTCTTCTATTTGATTACAAACTTGCTTTGACACAGCTCTTATAATAAGAAGATACTTCATTAAAATCAACATTCTTTTTTGAAAAGTCCAGATTTCCCATAAAGCCCATGTTTAAAAAAGTTTTCACAAAATAGTTCCATTATAATGACAACAGTCAATATCCCACTAAAGACTGCTGCTATCAAACAATACTGTATTCTTCGAGGGTCATTCGAACTCACATCGAAACATACCACTACTACTAGGTACATACTAGACAAATTTTCATGTGATTGAGATTAAATACTTTTATTCTTTTGCTATTCCATAAATTCATCCTAGAGCATATGATTGACATACTTCCAAGAGTGCCATAATTGTTTTAATATGAAAACAAATAGGTGAGTTGAAAGAAACAGGATATTCAACTGTGGATATTTATATTGAATACTTCTCATTTATTTTCAATGGCAAAATCAAGAAGATTCAAGTAGTAGAGTTGGCTATAATGTAGGTACATATTATAGAACAAATTTGATTACAAGTGGAGTCTAACATTTTCCATTGATTACAGAGCCATAAAACTTCATTTCCATATTTTCACACTGATGGCTCCAAAAATATTGAAGCAGATCATTATTTTTATTTTTATGAGATAGTTGGAACAAATCATATGCTTCATTTCATAAAGGAATTACTTTCTATCAGAATGCACACTTATTTATTTTGTATCCACAAAATTATTTTGGAAATTGTTTTTAAATTTCTCGAAAATGTGTATGGAACTTCAATATTCTGTTGGGATTCTTCAAATCTTCGATGATTTTCATTTCATGTTAACATAATATCATAATAACAACAGTGTAATCTGTAAATGAATATTTTAGGTTAGAACATAGATTATTCGAACTGCTGTGTTTAAATTTGCAACACTCGAAGTTTGAGGTTCAAACTTAAAACCACAGACTAGAACTTTTACAGATGAATGAGAATGTGAGGTTAAATTGTACGAAATAAAATAAACAACGATATGTTATAAATGCGATATAATAAATGAATGGATATGAATTATGAGTATCAGAGCTAAGCTAATATGGGTGGTAGCGAGTTCAATTCGTTATGATTATCGAAAATGAAATAGAAAATCAAGAGAAAAATATTTAATCTTTATCGTCAATGAAATTGGGATAACTCATTTATTGTATTATAAATACTACTTTGTTCAACAAATGGAATGTTAAAAGTGAGTTTATGATGGTTTTTCCAATCTAGTAGCTTATTTCCAAGGTTCAAATTGTATATTTTATACTTGCGAAACATTCAGTGTTCCGGTTCCGGGGTGAATTAGCTCATTATGAAAATTTAAAATGGCTATATCTTTTTAACAGGGCCGAATCGGAAAAAATGGTAAATGAATAAAGTGTTTCTTTTGACCTCAAGAATCTTCGGTTAAAATATATGTACAAGTCAAAGACTCACCCTGTATATATATTGTGAATGAAACATTATGAAAAAATATATTTCAATCTATAATAAATAGCATAAATAAATATATCATTATTATTATCTATAATGGATAGCACATTATAAAAAAAACTAGTAAATAAAACTTCTGAATGAATCAATATAAAAAAATATATTTAAATCTATAATAAATAGCGCAGTATAAAAAAATATATTTCAATCTATAATAGATAGGACAGTATAAAAACAAATAAATATAAATTCTTGAATAAACTTAAAAAATAACAAAAAAAATTTGGCACAAAATCAATTTTCAGGATTAATTTTCTCCATTACAGGTACTCCATATATTTCCTCGTTTATTTTCTTTTTTCTCCATTCTTTTTCTGTGATCTTCCTTCCAGCTTGAGGAAGATGCAACTGCACCTAATTCTTCCTTTTTTTGGGGTAGTTGGCTGGACTTCTGAAGAAGGCCAGAACAATGCTCTCTTAAAAGAAAAGGGAATATTTTCTTCTCCAGATATTCCTCTAATTGGTGTTTTTTTTTCACTTAAGTTTGATGCTGATTTATTTTTTCCTCTAGTGTTACTTGATTTCTTTCTGTTTCTATTTCTTCATGAAGCGTTTGAGAGCCGAATGCAGGCGCGGATCCACGGGGGGGGGGGGGGGAACTGGGGGAACGTTCCCCCCCCAAATGGCCCGGGCACCTCTTAAATTTTGCCGGCCCTTCTAGAATTTGACATACTAAGGCTCAAATAATTACAAGATCAGCAAAAATTTGGCGCAATTTCTGAAACAAAGATGTTGAAAGTACGGATACGGAATGGAAATGCAATAAGGTTAGAAATAATATGAATATGGACGAATATATAGGTTCAAACGTTCCGCAATAAACACGTTCAAAGATGCCGCAATTGGGTCATAAATATTACTGTCGCGCGTCGGCATGTGATTCTCTGCTTACCCCGATTTCCAAGAGTTTTTTTGCGCTTCATAAATCCTGTCGGTAACTCTTTGACAAACCATCAATTTTTGTGTGAAGTGTGGCTTCTTTGGTGGGTATAGATCTTTAGGCGTTATCTCTGATATTTCAGCAATTGTTTTTAATTTCAATTCACCAATCAGAATTATGAACCCCAAGAAGAGGGAAAGGGAAAAATATATGAATACTAGGAGTGTAGACGACCAGAATAAGCAGTTGTTTTCTATTTATTAATTTGTACATTGTGAAATTTTTTTGTGACCCCAAAATATAATTGTTGTATTGTACTAGTACAAATTTAGTCTCAACAAGTCTTTGATGTTCTTATTTTTGTTCACCTGCCCAATATATATAAACGTCTGTTTGTATAATGGTGAAGATCAAAATATTTCATTGGTATTCCACTAATGTTAAATGAATATAATTTGAGTACGCATTCTACCAATGCAACAATTTTTGACATGGTGCTGTAGTAACATCTGAAATCGAACAAATTTTTATTATAAACATACCTCAAACTTTGGCTTTTTGCATTTCAAATCACGTTGAATCCAAATCTGCAATACAAAATTAGTTAATCCGCCTTACGCAAGCCTTTTAGTCCGTCGAGAGAGGAGGGGGCGAGTGTGATTTTCCCCGGGGCCATGATTTTTGGCAGCCTGTAATTTTCAACAAAACAATTCCTGAGTGAATTTTTTTTACTTATCACATGAAACATAACAAGACGTTGAATATTTATTTTATATCGGGTCGAGGCCCTCCGCCTACCCTTAACATTATCTATTCCTGTTATTCGGGTCTAATGATGTTTTGAGTTACCTTGAAAGAAAAAATAGAAGGAAAATCACGACATGAGGTCCAGAAAAAATTCAAGAAGAATATTTGAAAAAAATCCTGTAGGTAAATCAAATACAGGGTGGGCCAATAGTGCTCGATCAGTCGATGAAATTTTGGGATAGGAGAATGATTCAAATTTTGAAGGAATCGATAATACTCAGCACATAAGCTCAAACTATTTTCGACTCTACATGCTGTTCCGAAAGTGGTGAAACACGATACCTCCCTCTTCTATCAAATGAGAATACCTAATTTTCATATCATACTCATCTCCATGACATGCTGATTTCGAAATAAACCACTTGTGATCATTTATCTATGTGGTACTTTTTGACGTAGGTCACTTTTGTAGTCAAATTTCATGGATATAGTAATGATATATACTAAAGATCATATCTTGAAAACCATCGAGGGAATTGAATGTTTTTCATCTAACTCCCGAAAAGTTTTCAGGTCAGAAAACTTGTAACTTTTCGAAACTCAGAGAAAACATTGATGCCACAGGTGAAGAACTGAATGACTCCGGATGTGCGTAACTGATGAAGCGATTATTTTGAATAGGTTGCGTTCAAGCCAATAGGCAAATCAAAATAAGCGCTACGCCACCTGGTGACAATCAGAGTAACTGAAAATGTTGACATAGTTCTTGCATTCTGCTTTGTGTTTGTGTGATATTCTACAAATATTTATATTTTTAAATGATTTTAATAGTTATGAGTCATTCAAATAGCTATTGTTCAGTTCTTCAGTGTTCTCCCTGGGAAAAAAAGTTCAAATATTAATTTCCATGCTTTTCCTCAAACTGGTGATAAATATCGTGTTTGGGTGGAAGAGAAATTGGGGAATAAAGTACTGATGGATCGACAAAAAGCTTGGCAACTGTAACTCAAATTCGGTAAACCAGTGACAAGAAATATGAAAGTATGTGTCCTGCATTTTATCGGATTATAAATGAAATTTCGGTTATATTTATGGGGATAATCGTTTACAAATTCCAGTTCTACACAAAGAAAGTTTTTGAAAAAGACTGCTGTGCCTTCCAGAATTCTTCCTGTTGGATCTACTACCACAAAGGAAGATCCTGAATGTTCTAGTAATAGATCTGAAAGATTGAGACAAAAAAGTATCAACAAAGAAGAACTTGTTGCTGAAGAATGCTCTTGTGAAGAAATCATACCTGCTGTACAAACTTCTTCCCAAGATAAAATCGAAGCTGCTCACAGCTTCTTCAGGGTCAGCCTGATTAAAATTGGCATAAAACTTTCAAGGATTTTGAAGTTTTCGAAGTGTCTTCTTTGTGGGACCTGATAACAGATAGTGTTCTAAACAGTTTTACTGGTCTCAATAATATAAAACGTATTAAGATACAATAGTAGAAGCATTACAATATGTTTACAGTGATCAAAGATCACATCATTCAAGAAACAGCGTATTGCTTTAGTACTAACAAAATTTAAATGTGATTTTACATATGTCGAATGGATGATTTGAAGTATTGTCTTCGTTTTCATTATCTTCTTGTTCTGTGATTTCTTGACGTATCTCTGAAAAGTTATTATTAGTATCAGTGAAGTCATGGAGGTCATTACAATCTAGTAGCAGATCTACATTCAAATTTTCTGCCGTAATATTCAAAAGTGACGAATCTAAATTGCACAGAGAAAAATAGCCATTTCTATTGAACTGGATTCGAGATCATCATTTGAAGCATCAGCATATGTTTCTGATAGAGCTGTGATTGTACTGGGCTTCTGAATGAAATCCGGTACTGTCACAATATCCTTTATTTGTTTCTTGTCATTATTAGCTACTAAAAGGGTCGGTGTCTGAGATATATCACTATCTGCTAGTGATTCGCCTGGTGCTTCGGAAAGATCATGCTGTATCTGTTTCCAGAACAAGAATAAATTTTTATCTTCTGTTGCTCCAGTCCATTCACCAACTCCTATAATGCGGAACACGTCCGTTTTCTCTTTGTTTTTCGATTAAAAAAAACCTGAAATCTGTTTCATGTTCCACCTTTGAAACCTATTTCCTTTTTCTGTGCCTTGACTCGACGTTCCTGTATGGACAATTTGTTTTGAAAAATTTATCATATTTGATATTATTCGGCTGAAAAGGATACAATCCACAACTGCGGAATCCATTTTCCAAAATATCAGATGTACTTTTGAATATATTAGGAACTGTGTGAAAAAAAAAGAAAGAAAACTTCTTCCCTAAATCTGTCTCCTTGATTTTCCATTCGTCAGTTGATAACTGCTTTTTTCCATTCATTTTTCAATGAAGGAAACAGTGCCACATCCAATGGTTGGAGGATGTGAGAGGCATTTTGAAACAGTTAGATGGTATTTTTGCTGTGATGTAGTGTGGTTACCTTGTATATGCAAACATTTACATTGGACATGGTAAACCTTCTGTATTGGACATTACTAATGTAGTCACACACTCTTTCTCGTCATTATTGATAAAGGAAAAAATGGCTCTATCTTCTTTTTTCACGAGTGCTTTGTCTCCTTTGGGGCTGAGAAAAAAGGCTGATTCGTCACAGTTGAAGATCCTTTTAGGAACATTCTTCACGTCAGTCAAATTGCTGTCGTCTATATACTTTTGAATTTCAGAAAACCATTTCCTTATTTTCAATTCTGTAACTGAAGATTCGGTCTTGGTCAAGTTTTGGGAAACTCTTTGGGAAATTTCTGGGTGGCGTTTCAAAAATAATTCATACCAGTGCCTTCCTGGTTTGTCATTGGTAAATGGTGTAACGCGGTCTATTTTCTTGAGAAGCATTTGGACACTTTTCAGGAGAACTTCTTTCTAGATGAGAAATCCACATTTGGCCACTTGAAACATCCATTTCACTAGTTATGATTCTTCTTTTTTTTTCAGTATGGTTTCTCGATCTATTTTTTTGTCTAGTGGAACCCTTTCAACAACTTTATCCAGAACTATCGTTCTAGGGACTCTCTCTGAATTGTTTGGAAGCTCTTAGAGCTGGCATTCCAAAATTAATGGTGGACACAGCATTATTCATGTCTTATTTCGTGTATTGTGACCTACTGGCCAATTTGGAAATGTATTTATAACTAAAAATTAAATATAACCAATTCCTGGCAAATGAATGAGAAATTTTTTGAAGAACGGTTAAAAAATCATGAAAATGAATCAAAACCGAATGTCGATTGATGTTAGGGGAAATTTCCAATATTCTTTGAACGGATTATTATAACAGAACTCGAAAAATTATTATTAGTTTTCCGTAAAATTGATAATTGAATCTTACGTATTCAGTCTTAGTTATTGACATAAGGTCTCATCATTTATCGACATGAGGTTGTACGTAGTATCGACACCAACATTGTTATTACTTTCTTTTAATAATTTGACGAAAAACTATATATCGATAATTAGAACATAAAAAATTTGAGGTTTTATCGAACATACCAATGAAACAATCGTTGGATGGAACATTAAATGTGAGTTTTTGATAAAAAATTATCTTGCGAGTCCCTTTTATCGATATATTTGTCGATATTTAGAACACAGCTTATTTCAAATGAACCTATTATCAACACCCCAATTTCTCATTAAATATAATAATAATAATAAGACAGTTTATTCAGACCATAAATACATAAATAAACTATATAATACTGTAGAGTTAAGTTTGAAATATTAACTGTGCACAGCAATCAACATAACAATACATTCTTTAAGTTAGCCGCAAAATAATTCATTTTCTGGTTTATGTACAACTCCCAAGGAAACGTGTGCTCGCCCCCAGATATATGCGAGTAGATACAGTGGTTATCTTCAATCTATATGTCGATCATGTTGTAGTGTCCAATCCATTTTATAAAACTATAAATGTCAAAATCAGGTAAGTGTCGAATCCAGTTTCTTAATTTTTTTATCTATATCGGGTAATTCACAATTTATTTTTGCTTCATTATCTTATGTAATTTTGTTCTATCAAGATTCCGTATCCATTTTTAATTCCGTTTTGAAAGTTATCTTATTACATGAATTGATTACTTCTTCAGGTAGCAAAGAAAGTAGCCTTGGGGCTATGTAGGCGCAGCATCTTTGGCCAATTCTTTTCATCAATCTAGGACGTTCAAAATTTTTTTCACCTGCTATAGTGCGATACTGATGATTCTTTTTCTTTATGTTAATTTTTCTCTCAAAGATGTTAATAAAAATCTTCATTGCATACATCTGTATAACATCCGGTACCTTGGTCAGTTCATAAAGTTGTTTACTAGATTATGTTTGGGGTTTACTGTGTATTATTTTGAGGAAATGTTTCTGTAATACATCTATTTTTCTCTTGTGACTGTCCAGTACTCCGCCGCAACCAATCATGCCATATGATAACTGGGGTTGCACGAGAGCATTATATAATATGTTCAAGTCTTCAACATTTTTTATGTTCTTCTTCAAGTATTTGAACTTATACAAAATACCACGTAGTTTTTTAGATATGTGAATCATGTGTCTATCCCATTTCATATGTTGATCGATTTCAATGCCTAAATACTTCACGGAGTCTGCTTTGGGTATTTTGATGTCATCATTAACATGCAAATCTCCAAGACCTTCAGAACCAGCTTTACTCGACGTGAATGATAAATATTTGGTGTTACTTTGATTTAAGGTGAGTAAATTTAGCTGCAACCATTTACTAATTTTGTCGAAATCTCTCCAGACTTTTGTTTCCAAATCTGGCCACGACTTCTCCTCGTACACAACAACAGTATCGTCAGCGAATCCTATTAAGTGTCCTTCCCCTCCCATTTCTAACAGACTGTTTATATATATAAGAAACAGAAGTGGACCGAGCACTGTACCCTGGGGAATACCGTAAGTAATATTTCTTTTTCACTGACTCTACCATTCACCATTACAACTTGCTGTCTGTTGTTGAGATAGCTTTCAATCAAGTCATATATTGATCCACGGGATCCATAGTTGTATACTTTCATTAATAGTTTTTCAAGACTCACCGTGTCAAATGCTTTCGCAAAATCAATGAATATGGCAAGTGTTGGTATATTTGTATCTAAATTTTCATAAAGTTTTGATGTCAAGGTTTTTATTGCATCCTCCGTTGAAAACCCTTGTCGAAAACCATATTGCCCATTGGATAAGATCTTATTTTTTTCCAGGAAGTTCGTCATCCGCACTTTAAGCAATTTTTCAAGAATTTTTCCCACATTCGATATCAAGGTGATCGGTCTATAATTAATCATTTGCGATTTATCTCCATTTTTGTATATTGGTCCTACGATTCCTACTTTCAATATATCAGGAAAACAACCCCTCTGGAAGCAAGTATCAGCCAGGTAAATCAGCGGTTCAGCTATTTCTTCTTTGATTTCCTTCAGCGTTTCAGCTCTTATTCCATCGAAACCGGTTGACTTTTTAGATTTTAGTTCCAATATAACCTTGATGGTTTCTGTGGGTTCCACTGGTGCTAGATAAAAAGAGCCATCAATTCTGTGATCAATTCCAATGAAATTTTTTGAGCTTTTTATTTTACTAGCATATTTTCCGCCTAATTCACTGTAATGATCATTAAAAGCTTGCGCAATCTCATAATCATCGTCAATCTTCCTTTTATCTATCTGTATATAATTAATTCTGGTTTCAGTTTTATTTTCATTACAAGATGTCTTTCACACGGTCCCATAAGGCTTTCGATTCTGAACTCTCTCGAATGCGATTTTGAAAGTAGTGGTACTTAGCTTCCTTTATTTTTCTGTGTACGTCATTTTTATATTTTAAATATTCACTTTTTAAGTCTAGGTTATGTTGTTCATTTTTCAATTTACAGTATGATTTGTTTTTATGGTTAATCAATTTACAAATTGCAGGAGTGATCCATTTTGTTCTCATTCTGTTATTTCTTTCTAACTTAACCGTATTTGTTCTATCTTCAATATGTTGAGCTAAAAGATCGACAAAGCTGTCAGCGATCTTATTAACATCACTATGTTCATATACCTTTAATCATGATTCGGATTTCAATTTTTTTTGAGCATATAATAACTGATATATCTTTTCACATTTTTTGGATTATTATTTTTGAACTTCATCTCCAGATCCAGACCCAAGATAACAGGGTAATGGTCCGTCACAAGATAATGCAAAACACTCGCATCAGCATCGTCATCTAAAGGGTTAAAACCTCTTACAAAAAAGTGATCGAGACAAGTCCCGCTCTGCGGACGTGTTGGGAGATTTATCATCGAAACGAATCCATATGAAGATAAAATGTTCAAATATTCTTCTGCTCAGGTATCATTACTGAGTATGTTGATATTCATATCTCCCGCAATAATATGTTTCATATTTGAATCTAAATTTTCTAGGTACTTAGATATCTCTATGTTAAAAGAAGCTAAAGGTGTCCCTGGTGAACGATATACTGCAGAAAGTTTCAAGTTTTCACCATTTATTGTTTTTATATTAACATCTACTGAATTTAGGTCATCAATTTTAACTATTTTGTATTCATAGAGTATGTCTTCTTTAATATATATTATTACACTATCATTGTTGTTTACTTTTCCTCTGTTATAAAGGATATTATATCCCCGTTTACTAAATAGCTCTGGGATCTGAACATGATGAGTCTCCGTTAAGATTATAACATCATATTGTTGTTCCGTTCTATCCAATAACACCTCCAACTCATCGAAATTTTTTTGAATGCTTCTTATAATCATTTGAAATAGTTTAAAGTTTTGTTTAATATTGTTGTTAATCTTATGTACATTCTTAACCGCCTTAGTATCATTGTCATCGTTGTAATAATCTCTGATGAACTTATCCATATTTGATTTATAAATTATATTTCAGTACTTTTTTTTGTTTTTTACTATATCAACCTAAACATCCGACAACCATACACACACCTCGCGAGAAAATTATTATTGTTTACTCACAATTTACTTTTCAGGTATTGCTCTAGCTCGAAGTTTCATTACTTTAACTGCAAGCCCCTTTGATGATTTTTTTTCGGTGAAAATTTATTATGGGTAGTTTGCGGCGTGACTGTCTTGGGTGTGAGGATTCTGCTAGTTGAACCTCCAGCCTCATCTTCGGTAGAATATGCGCTCTCCTCTTCACTGGAACTCAGCTCTTTCTCTCTCAGAGGTGTATGAGGAGCACTATTTGTTCTAATCTCCTGTTCGGTATTTTGAAGATCCTCTATAGTATATTCTTTCCCTTCAATTAACAATTTGCTACCCTTGATGTAAGCCTCACGCCCTTGCAGTCTTGCGTTCTTAAGGAATTTTATTTCTTGGCGTTGTTGCAGTGTGAGGTCGTTGGTTATAGACACACCCGTGTCCTTCAACTTTTTTGTGTTTTTGAAAATGAGCCTTTTCTTTGAATGAGATATAAGCTCTACTTTGATGAGGCAATTTTCAGTTTTTCCTAGCAAGTATATATCGCTTAAATCCGATTCCTCCAATTCAATTCCCAACAGGCTTGCAAGTTCTCCACAGACGAGTGGTGCGGTTATTTCTTCCCTCCTCTTCTTCAGTCCAAATACGATGATGTTATTTATTTTTTTTTTTGTTTTTTTAAACGACTTTATTCTTCAATTAGATATAACAAGGCGACATTTAGCTTGAAGCTACTCTTACATGCAACCTCATCATACCATAACATGTACAACACATCCATGACCTAGCCGGGATTCGAACCCGGTACCTTCGGCATCACAGCCGTCTCTCAAACCACTGCGCCACCGAAGGTAGACGTGCGTTTGTGTGCGTTTGCTTAGTTCTAGTTGCTCTCTCAGTTGTGTGTTCTCCTTTTCTAAATGGGTTAATCTTTAGACCTTGAATTTTCAAAATCAATCTTGCCTCGGATGCCGCGATACTGTTTTTCACTTCTTTTCTATTATTTATGATTTCAACAATTGCTTCAAAGAAATTTCTTCCTCTACCCTCTCAGACATCTCACCTCCAATAAACCAGCTACTGTGTGGAACTCTTTATTACCACTTATCTCGTCTCACACCTTCAGGGCGTGATAACGAATTGAGAGAAGTTTGATTATTTCTGTAAGAAGTAACCGATTTATTTTCAATTTGCTGTCTTTTTTCACGTTGTTTGAAACTTATCTACATACATGCACGCATCCCCCTTCAGACATCTACTTATACGAACCTCTGCCCACTTTTTAGTATTTTTAAATTTCTGTTATCGTTGAATTCAAACCGTTTTCATGGGATCACTTAATACACGTACTTATTCTGCGACAGTTGGACGATAATATGAAATGAACATTTAATTTCACATGAAACTAAAGATGATCGACTATATAGAAGTATGTTTATATTCAACAAATTATAATTCACTAACAATTTGTGGTTTCAGGGATAAATAAGTAAAGAGTGCGCTCTTACCAGATCAACAAGGAAAACAGTATACACTCGATGACGACTGACACTCGACAGATCATCAGCTGTTATTGTCAGAGGGATGCTTAGGAGAAGGGGGAGTAGGTCTACTACCTCTGCTCTGGTGCAAATAATTTGATTCGTCTTACAATTGTTGGACGATTCAGAGGAAGCAATACTAACTTGTATGGACTTGACGAAGGCTCCCGATTGCGTCAACCATGAAAAACTTCTATCCAAACTGGAGTATATCGGCATCAGAGGCCCAGCATTCGAACTTTTTCGTTCATATCTGCTAAATATATATCAAATAGTAGATATTAGAGGAAATGCATTGCTACTGGTGTGCCCCAGGGGTCTGCATTGGGTCCGATATTTTTTTCAATATTTTAGGCAATATAGTATATAACGTTGCCGCGGATGAGAGTATTATTTTCGCTGATGATGCATCATTTTTGAATAGAGCACAAAATAATAGAAAACTCCAGCAAAGAGCTGAAAAATCGGTTAAGAAAGACGTAGTTCTCAAAAAATCAAACCTATTGAATTTATTCAATTTAAAGACATCCACGAACATTATCTAACCATTAGACGTGAAAGAATAATATTTCGTTATTTAGGTCGGGTTGAGAAGTACATTTGAAAAAAAAAATTAATTCTTTGGGATGAAAATGATTAGGAGCTGCGGCTGGTGAAAAGTGCTTCAATTAGGCTCGGCCATCTCTAGAAATTCTCATTATATAAAATTTGCTGTCGAGCGAAAAGGTTACAGCCCAATTTATGTCTTCGAAAGTACTCCTGAAAGGACAAATGAAAAGCAATCAGAACTAATATAATTATAATATTCGAGCGATTCTCACTTTATAAGCAGGAGAGGAGTGAACCGAAATGACTCACGCAAAAGTAAATTATACATTGAAAAGGCTTTAATATAATGAATTCATTCATATGCATGAGGCGGAGTAGAATGCTGGAGCAATATTTGGTGGCGTAATGAAATGAATTTATGCAGAGCTGTAATGCTTGAATATTTAGCACATACCCCTTTGCTTCTCCAGAGCAGAACATTGTGTGTTCCCAGCTTCCTTGATAATGCGACACTTATAACGCCACCTCCGAAAAGCGCTACCCCTCATTTATATCTATCGGTATCGGAACCTTCCCCTTCTTCATTTCTTCCTACTTGCAAGTTTCTCTCCGTTAAATTTATGCCAGTGAAATGAAAAGTCGATCACTTTCGGGAGTAGGCAGAACTTTGATAGAATCATGAGATTTATGATGGTTTTCATTAACCCCCTCAATTTTATATGTTGGTGAAGACGTCAATGCACCCGCATCAATAATATGCGATATTATTCAAGTTTGGAACGTGCAACTATAGAGTTTTCAAAAATGGAGTTTTAAGTTCGACTTCGATTATAAAAAAGGATGTCATTTTCGGGAGATTCAGTCAATTTACTTTAGAAATTTCAAAATAACGTTCATGGCTTTATGATATGATATTTCCACATGTCTTACCCAATTAATTCAATGCTTAAAATAATTGAAATCTTCTTTCAAGCATATGGCGATTGAAGAGTTAACGTGTATTTCTTGAGCACCCCGTTTTAGTCGATATACGTAGATATAAAATAAATAGTAAATCTGAACTTTGTTCACCGAGAAAACTAAAAATAAAAAGTGTTTATTGAACCTGTTAATGGACATACTCTTTTTCAATGGTTCACATATAGGTTCATTCACGGCCAAAAAGAGGGGATAGTGATCATTGAAAAGAGTCTCCAGCTTAATCGCTCTAGGATGTATATCGCTGGTCTTGAAACAAATATTATCAATACAGGAACCATGACTAGGGTCAACCACAGATGGCCTTGTAATAGTCTGAAAGCCAGGGATGAACCCGAGTTCCATACAGTTATTCGAATGTTCCTGGCCAAAGCGATCACTCTCAAGAATGTCAATATTAAAGTCACCAACTGAGATATAATTTTTTATTTTCCTTCTTGCATCCAAATAAGACTTTAATCCTGCTATGAATTCATCTTTGGGCAGGTCATGAGGTCTATAAACCGCTGATATTTGCAGATTAGTGTTATTATTTCATTGTAAACATGAATTTAAAACATTTATTCTTCCCACTTTGAGAACGTTAGTATCTTCGTTAATTGAGTCCTTAATATACCTACATTACAACTTCATCCGTTATATTGATGTTTCCCCGATTATAAGACATCTTATACCCACCCTTATGAAAGAACTCACAATGAACCAATTTTTTTGTTTCAACACAAACTATAACAGAAGGTTTAGCCACAAGTCCCTTAACATACATTTGTGAGCCCTCAAAATTGGCATTCAAGCTCTTTATATTTACCTATAAAATCAGATTTTGAAAATTGTCAATCTGCCCATTGAGAGTCTCTAGAGTCTAGATCATGACAAAGTTTGTCTTTATGTACAAAATCATTTTGTAGGTCATCGACAATTTCTATCTATTGGTTACAACTGTTCATAATTATACTTTTAATTCAGTTATCTTGTAGTCCGTTTTATATTTAATATTGTTATCTATGCAGTTAATACATGAAAAATTCCTAGACTTAAATCCTTATAACAATGTACATCTGCACACTGAGAACACTTAGTGGGGCCACTATACTTGCAGTCACTTATTTTATGATTGAATCCATACCACTTAAAACACCGTATCACCTTCACTTTCTCCAGTACAGGGCATCTTCTTAGTCCAATGTATATTCTTCCTTCTGTTATTAAATTCCTAAACGCTGATCCACTACTCTCAATAATTCCTTTCTGTTTCAAATCAATAATTCCATATTGAGAAGTATTTCTTCTGTTAATCTTGGCCAAAACCGAGGCCAAAACTAACTTCATTTGGTCAGTCTCATTGAGGAATGAATTTTGATTTCTTATGCAGCGATAATTTCATCTTTAGAAAAGTTTCACCAATATTTGAAATCAAAATACTCGGATTACGGATTTTAGTTTCTTTCACTTCATAATTTTCTCCCATTTCCGATGATAGTTCATTCTTCATTCGATCTGTTGAGCCACTTGTGTTGCATTTGATCAGAACACATTCATCCTTTCTTATCAGAACCGAATTTATTCCCACAGGTAGTTTACATAAATCATACTTATCTACTATATTTCTTTTTGTTTTAACGCAATCCTGTTTATTTTTTGGTTTGCACACATCAATGTCAGGAACATCAGGTACTAATTAATTTCCACTACCTGTTTTTCCATTCAGAGCCTCAGCATATGTGAAATGGGTGCTTGGAGCCATATTAACCGCAATTTCTAGTACTTCCCGAATTTTTTTATATCATCTTCTAGAAGTTCAACAGAATCACCTCGGTTTCCCTTCAATTCGATCACCGCGATTTCGGACGATGTCAAACTGGCACCTTGTTTACATATATTACGCAAACATCCATCTTAGCTAACCGCTAATCGCGAAGTTGCAGTTTTCTTGCATTTCACACATTCCATCTTCTTTCTTTCTCCACTATCTGTATTTAAGAACAGATGTGGATTTCCATCATTTCGAAGAGACAAATTCCATCAAATCAAGTCACATATATTCCGATAATCAGGAAAAGTCTTACAAAATCATTTAATGTCATTTAGATACACTTTTTATATGCTCACTGTTGGTATGAATTAAAATCGGTATTTTCATTAAGCTAAACAACAGCAAATGAGGAGCGGTACATGAAACAACCATCTCTCTTGTATTCGGGATCGAGCACAAATCTCTTACTTTCCGTTCCTTCTATCTATATTCTGAATGTGTATTGGTTTCTTAGTATTTATTGATTTGGTCGTAGAAAAAGTATAGTATTCAACTTGTGGTAATGGTCATAACTCACTTCATGAATTATAGCACTTGCCTGCGGCTCGTGCTGCAAACTTCATCTGCGTGAGTTATGACCTACATTACAGCTCGTTGAATAATATACTATTATTCAATGCAACCTTCATTATTTCAATAAAATATGGTCAAAATCTCAGCGGAATAATTTGCCCCAAAGGTGGAACAATTCGCCCCAAAGCGGGGTTGAATGTTCCGCTCCGAAATTTTACAGACATTTGCTTGTGCAAAAACAGAATAACTACTATAATATTTCTAAAAACGATAAATGTCCGTTCGAAAATATCCCATGTTGAAAATGAATTCCTTCATTTTCATGATAAAATTTTGTTTATTTGAAAACTTCCAGCCCTCCGCTAATCGCAAATATGAAAGGTGAAAAGACTGAAAAAACAAGCAATTTTATATCAGGCGGACAATAAGGCTCGATGCACTCGTGCGATAGACTCTTCTTCTCGCCACTATTTAGCGGACCAAAGAAACCAATGGAACGATTCACACGTAAATGAAATCGCGGCGTCCTCGAAGCGAGCATGCCAGTAGCCGCCGGCAATCGCCAGCGATCTAGCCAGCGGTTAAGCTAGGTTGACATGGGTAATGCATGGCGTTCGTTGATTTCGCTTTCTTATTCACGGAAATAGAATGACGTATATTCGTATTTCAAGAACCTATTTGCCAAACTTATGTTGTCCCTTCGTCGGCACAAAGGGAAGCCGACCAGCCCTAATGACGGCACGTGTCTTTCAGCGTTAATCTGGATATTTATGACTATGATGCGGCACCTTTTTGATGAGAATTAACTTTGTCGGTATTCTTGCCTGTTGTTTATGAAGGTTTTATTTCTCATTCCGAATTTCTTAACATGTGATTTTTGTTGATCAATCATAAAACGTTTGTGGCTCTATGTACATAGAACTTTTTTATCCAAGGAATCCCTCTTTTTGTTTTCTCGTGCCTTTGATATTCTCACAAAAATGTTTAACTGAGAATTGTTTATATAGTTAGGCTATATACAGGGTATCTCGGGAAGAGATGCCTTGTGCTTAGGGAAACGGATTCCAAAGGCTAAGGAAAGGAAAACCCTGACAGAAAACCTAGGACGGATCTAACTGGTTACGACATGGATTATAATGGACTGGGGATGTGTGCTTGGTACTGCCCCAAATTTTCTTGAAGATGAAAAACAGCAAAAAAGGAAAAAATGTTACGGTGCAGGGATTGGACACCCCAGTGCCGGTTGGTGTTCCTGGTGGTAGTGCAGGCCAGGCCCGATCGATATCCAGCGACTGTACAGCGTCTCCGGTAGGCAACCAGGCCGAGACGCAGGTGCCAATGACTGGAAGAGGAGAAGAGGCAGAGAGCCGAGAAAGTGAGGTGAGAAAGGAAAGCTCGATTTTTGGAAAATCGAGTAAAATAATGAGAACTCCACCAGAAAAAAGAGAAGAGATGACCAAAAACATATACGGAGATGAAGGAAAAAGAGCAGAATCGCTTATTACGAGCTCTATGATAGAAGAAATACCAAAAATAAGGCATGAAAGAGGATCACAACTGTTGGAAGGTGACATGGAAATAATAGAGGTTGATATTTCCACTCCAGAAATTCCGGAAACACCTCCAGGGGACAGGTTTATTGACTGGATATGCACAAATCCATGCAAAAGAAAGACAATGGAGAATACATCAATCGATATCACAATGAACAGCGAAAGGTACGCTTCAATAATTGAAGTGATGGTAGCGGCAGGAGAGCTGATGGCAAAAATGAGAAAGGAATCGCAGACGGCACGCAGAAAGAAATAGGCAGGATAAGGGAAACAATATATGAGGAAATAACAAAAACACACAAGGCTATAGAACCCAAGGAGGGCGTCGAAATAGGAATACAGGTGGATAGCAGACAAATTGAGGAAGAATGAGCGATAAAAGAAATTAGAACACAAATCAAAGATTTTTCGGAGCCGGATGACCTCAAAAAATTGTGGAGAAGGTTTGGCCAGCATCGGTGTATAAAGTAGAAATGAATGAAGGTAGCATAACCAGCCTCGAAATAGTGGGGAGTTTAGCGGTGATGGCAAGTCCAAAAGCGATGAAAGAAATTAAATACCTCGCTGCGAGATTGCAGCGTGCACGCCGCGAGACGACCGCTCGTGTGCATCGAGACTAAGAAACGTGTAATATGGCACATCATGAAAGAGCAACTAAGTTAACAAAGCGAGATTGTAGTTGAAACAAATCGATTGAAACCAGAAGACTTTGGATCACATTTTTCATCGGAGACTTCACGAGGTGTTTGGTGGTTATTTGTCGACAACGTGTACTAGATCTGCCTTCATTCATTCGAACTCGATGTGTGTCTCTCTTGTTACATCAGATGAAATTATTAAAATTATAAATTCATCGAAGAACAGATTTTCTATTGGAAACGTACGATGATGTTTCAATAAGATTGTCAAAGAATGCAAATACGAAATATTTTCACATCTGGTTATGCAGGAAAATTTCCAGAAGTTTAAAAACCTCGTTAGTCGTTCCCGTACGCAAACAATTGAAGACTGATAGTGTCGACGGTTATCGTTCGATATGGTTCCATTTGAATAAATTCAGAATGCATAGAGAGAAAACACAATATATTACCCAACCAAATATAAAGTTTTGGCTTCATACGGAAGATTTCATTAGGAAATTGTCAGTGGCAACGTACACAATAAGAAAATTTAAACAGATTGCAGGAAACAAGCAGATCGACATGTATATTTTGGATACTTCCATAGTCTCATCACCTATGGACTATTGTTCTGCAAACTTGGAAGAGAGGAACAAAATAGACTGAAACAAGAGCTGAAAAAGATATTATACAAAAAAGCATACTACACAATTGACGAGTACTGGACACATCATCTTTGTTAGATAGTTTATCTCCAAATGTTAAAGTGTCATACCTTATTGTCGAATCAATATTGATGTAGGTATTGTTTTTTCTCAAATTGTCACAATGTACTTATTTTCTTGTGAATGAAGTTTATTATTATTATTATTATCTCTTCTGCCGACAATATCAAAACTTTTCGAGAGAGTTTTGGACGATCGGATTATGCCGTTTTTTGAGGAATTTAGGTTGCTCACTTCAAGTGAATACGGTTTCAGGCCAGGACTCTCAACAGAGCACAATGTATTGGTCTTCGTTGAGTTCGTACAGAGAGAACTTGATGATGGGGAGTATGTGATGTGCCTCTTTTTCGATTTAGCGCGCGCCTTCGATTGCTTGAGCAGATGAGTGTTTGCTGCGAAAAAGATGGACTGCTTGGGTTTCAGGGGATTCTTGAATAACATTACGTACTCATTTTTGAGTGATCGTAACAATAGCGTAGGTTCAACAATAATCTTCCGAGGAACAGTTCATGGGGACCATTAACTTTTTTGATATACATTAATGATTTCCCATTATTCATAAAGGATGGGAGAGTATTCCTTTATGCGGACGATGAATGTATAGTTGTCCATGATGTGTCCACGAGTATGTTGAAGGCTCTGAACAATCTTATTATGAATGTAGATAAGACTGTTATATTGGATTTGAGGAGACTAAAGACTTACATCGAGGTACAATTCGACAAAATTTTACTCAGACGCTCAAAAGAAACTTAGTTCCTTGGCGTCATATTAGACGAGCATTAGAACTGGAACGCACAAGTCGATGGTATCTGCAAAAGGCTTAATGGAGCATGTTACGGAATTAGTGTACTGAAAAATTCTTGTCAGTCTGACGTACTGATAGAGGCTTATTACGCGTATGTTTATTCCATTTTGAGCTAAGCAATAACTGTCTGGGGTAAGGCTACCGACACACAAAGTGTTTTTATCGCCCAAAAGAGAGCCATCCGATTAGTTTTTGGACTTCAGTAATGGTGTTGTAAGACCGAAGATGATTTACTGATTCTACAGTAGCTAAGGACGAGAAGGATAGTGCCAATCAGAGAATTTCGGTTTATTGTTTTCAGTATTGTATTAGAATATCATATCACGTATAAAAAATGCATATAAGGAATACCAATATTGAAAAATTCCAAGAATCCAGTCATCTCGTATTATTTCTCCTCTTCCGTGACAAAATCAACCCACATCGCACATTGCAGTAAGAATCGTCTCTTTAACTATCATCGTTCAAATTTTGTTTCGTAACATTTCCGAGTCCGATATAATTCACGTTCTCGTTGTGTGAAACGAAAGATTGTAGCGCCCGTCTCCGTCAATATTCATCCGCACTTGATTAATATTGATATTCTCATCATGGATTTCCCTGATTAGACACTGATTTTCTTTCAATTTCATCATTGAATTTTCCATGTTCCATAGTTTTGATGATGTAATAAGCCAAACCACCCCTATACATTTGTCGCAGAGTCTGCACGCATGTAATGTCCCTCATCATTTTTCAATATGTGCCCTGAAGTTGATTTCTGATTAAAATCGAAACTACTCAGCCTTTATCAAGAAGTGGGTCTGTTGTGAAAAAACTCACCTTTTTTTCTGTTAACCAACAATTAATAAAAGACTCAAATCTGCAGTTATATCAACATGACGTGCCTACATTTTTATTTGAGTCGAAATAGACCACAATTTTCTTTTTCATGTGAACTAATGAAAATAGAGAAATGGGATATGAAAAGGTAAACTCAGTCACATAGATATAATTGAGCTGAGGTCAGAGCGTGTGCAATGTTGAAAAAGAAAATGTGATAAATAATTAACACCTTCCTTTCAACCAAATTTCCACATCTGTATTCGGAAACATCAATATATTATAGTTCTCGAATTTGAAATTGTTTTGAATTTTTGTTTCTCAATGAATACAGATGATGACGTTAGGACAATCTGATAGCAATTTCGAGACTTCTGAAAAACAGATTAGTCAACATAGATCCTGAATGGTATAGAGTCAAAGAAAAGCAACGTATAAAAAGTTTCATAGTCTCCATTATACCCGAAACGTCGTGCTTTCAATTCATATTGCTCCCTTCTGTCATTATCTTATTTGGTTAAGAATTTTGGATCTTCTCTGTTATATATATAGGATGTATACGTAACCTGTTGGTAATTAGTGCGAAAATAACATGTAATTAGAGAAAATGTAACGTTTAATTGCTAATTGAGTTTCTGACCAAAACGATGCTAGTTCCAATTTTAATTGCCTAATTACTTGACTACATCAATACTTACCGAGTTTCCAGGATCTAGGTTAGCCTTGTTGCCTTCCCTTTTCCGTATTCATTAAAAGAGGAAATATCTCATTCCTAGATCTTTTGTGATGGGAATATTTGTAGAATGCATATATTGATCAATTATTCAAATTAACCACAAGATTACGAAAGGAGTAAGTACTATTTTGAATCATTTATATGCACTACAATACAATAAAAATGGGGAAGATCATTTAATTGTACTTTTATATTCATCGATGTTCAGGAATACTATGACCACCAATAGAGAAACCTCTTATCATGAAGAAATATCTCAGTAAAAATCCATAGAAAATTCTAATTCAAAGCTAAATTTTTACTCGAAATAGACAAAGTTCAAAGCACAAGGTACATCAGACCGATATGAAATAATGACTTATATAAACACATCATCAAAGGAATAATATATTGGGTATATAGTCACTTGAGGACCTTATTTGAGCTCTTCATTAAATTAGACAATGAATTATTGTGTAATTTAGGTTTGAATTAGAATATTTTATGGATTTTTAATCCATAGAAAATTCTAATTCACACCTAAATTTTTCTTGAAATAGACAAAGTTCAAAGCACAAGGTCCATGAGACCGATATGAAATAATGACTTATATAAATACATCATCAAAGGAATAATATATTGGGTATATAGTCACTTGAAGATCTAATTTAAGCTTTTTATTAAATTAAAGTACACAATAAATTATTGTGTACACTCAAGATAATTGAATTGTGGATTATACCTATTTTTTAGTTTTTAATTTTATGACCTGGAATTTTTATTTAGAGGTGACTATCATTGTTATGTTTGTGCCTGACTTTGTAAGGTTCAGATTAATTTGCCCTGAAGATGGCCATGTCGAAAGCTTGGCCAAATTTCATGAAGAGCTTAAATAAGATCTTTAAGTGACTATATACCCAATATATTATTGTTTTGATCTTGTTACAAAGTCAAACATTTTTTTCTTGCGATATACAGGGTGTTTCCTAAACATGCGGCAAAAATTCAGGGGGTTGTTCCTTGGACTATTTTAAGCATGTTTTGTCCCTGGATGATTTTTGAAACACCTCTTTGTTTCGAAGATACAGGGCGAACAACATTTTTCATATTTTTAAAATTAATAATAGTTTAAATAAAAATGCGTACCGCACTGTGTTTACTAAGTAGGTACAATTTATTTTTAAATTTGTTTAACAACATTCCAATTAGTAAAAACGGCCAGTTTTTTGACTAAAAATTGATAAGTTCAGATGGTAAAGGAATACAGATTAAACACGGTTTTCATTTGAATTCGTTTGCTGGGTGTAACTTAATAAGAAATGATCCTGGTGTTTTTGAAAGGGTTCGGCAGTCAATGAGGAGAAGATTGGATGCTTGTATGCTGGCTAGAGGTGGTCATTTTCAACAGTTTTTGTAGGTTGAGTTGAATTTTCATGTAATTTTTCATAATAAAATGTTATTATCTGAAATTTTGTTTCCCCTATATCTTCGAAACAAATAGGTTTTTCATCATCAAAGGACAAAATATTCTTAGAATAGTACAAGGAGCAACCCCCTGAAT
Source organism: Harmonia axyridis (assembly GCF_914767665.1). Lineage (NCBI taxonomy): Eukaryota > Metazoa > Arthropoda > Insecta > Coleoptera > Coccinellidae > Harmonia > Harmonia axyridis. The sequence goes on along the minus strand of NC_059505.1, from coordinate 23,963,013 downwards.
TTTTGCCGCATGTTTAGGAAACACCCTGTATAAATACATTTGACACAAAGTTATCCACAAGGAATACAAATGAATGAAAAGCTGCAGGAGGTGGAGATAAGAAATATATGAGCTGAATTTAAAAGTCTCCATGTCTAGAGGATACGAAACCCCTATTAAGTGAGCAAGAATATTTATTTGTCTATGTTTGTGATGAAGTGCAACAAATAAACCACAAAAGAGAAACTCATCAACATCGCAACAGACAGTCAAGCGTCAATGAATGATTTTATTGTGGCATCGAAGTCAATGGAAAGTCTGTTGAATAGCCAAGAAAGGGAAAAACCTTAATTTTTTTGTGGTTTTAAAAAAGACACCTGTAGTGCAACCATCTAGCAATAGCTGTCGCAGAGAAAGACACATTTCCGTATGAGAAATCCAAGACCAAATCTGAGAAAAAAATTGTCATCCTCCTACAAATAAAAACAAACTTCAAACCTCGGTCTACTGTTGGACTGGTGACAGGACACTTTCGATATAAATTCCTTCAATATCGGATGGGCCAGCTAGCATAGCATAAACTGCATCATTTGGTCAGTGAATTCGAGTTAGATTCAGCAAGTCAGTGGGGGTTTCTACTAATTTATTATCAATTGATAACAGTAATAAACGGCACCCCTTCCTTAGTACATACATCATAGTAACTTTCAAAAGAGGAAAGGAGGGGTACCGATTGTCAACGTATCAATCGATAATAAATTAGTAGAATAACCAGAGATCAGCAACAGACACCGTAGAAGGGTTTGAATTGATTACCAGCAGATTTTCAGAAAATTGATATTAACTGTTCTACATATATCTTCTTGAAAAAGAGACCAATCAGAAACCGAATGGATAAGTAAACCAACAATCCTTAAAAAGTGTATATCCACAAGGAAAGAAATAACTCAGAGTCTAGTCCAACCAAGTATCCCAAATGCACAGGAAGAAAAAAGTGATGCCTCTCGTGATGATCGCCTTTGGACTAACATGGGGAAGAAAATCTACTAGTAGAAGTCTAGTTGCATTCGAATACGCAGCAGTGTCAAAGATGTCAGGTATTCCACCAGGTACATAGAAACTGCAGAGCAGTCTCAAGACGTGCAAACAGTTACAAGATGTGTCAAGTGAGGACGCAAGAATACATGGAAACTGCAGAGCAGTCACAAGACGTGTCAAGTGAAGACGCAAGAACTCAATAAGAAGGTGGCAATTTCATCAATTAAGTGCGTCACATGCTGTGGTCCACACCAAGTCAAGGAATATCCCAAATACCCGAAGCGTGAAAAAGTGTCCCTCAGAGCAATACCTCAAAACCAAGAAGGCCAACAACACCCCTAAAAGTCTGATAATACCACTAAGGCAGGAACACTGCGTTCTTCATTCTGCATTCCTTGAAAAACTCGAATTTTATAAATTTGACAGCATCAAACTCATTGAGTCTTTCTTGAGCAATAGGCTTCAAGCTGTGTGTGTTGATGGTCAGTGGTCCAGAGAAAGAAATATAACCATTGGGGTGCCGCAGGGCTCAATCATAGGCCCTTTTCTTTTTCTGATTTTTATAAACGATTTTCGGGATTTTCTTAATCACTGTTTGACGATTCTTTATACTGATGATACAACTATTAATATATCTGAAATGATTTCAGTAAGGGGATTGAGTTGTACGAGTGCGCATTTTGAGGCATTAAAATGGTTTTCTGGGAATGGTTTGAGTTTGAATAATGATAAAACCGAATGGATAAGTTTTTCACTGAGACCTGTTGATGAAGTTGGAGTTGTGAGGTTTCTCGGCTTATGTCCGGACACTAAGCTCACTTGGAGTGCGCATGTTGGCTTTCTGTCTTTTCGAATATCAAAGAATATATTCCTATTAAGAAGTCTTGCACTCTCTTTATCTCAGGATGCACTAAGGACATCTTACTATTCGCTTTGTGAGTCCCATTTAAGGAACGGCATTCTGGTGTGGGGATGCTATACGGAGTTTTAGAGGTTGTTTGGATTACAACGTAGGGCTGTTAGAATTTTAGCTAAAATTAAATATCGTGAGGATTGTAGGAAATATTTCACTAATCTGAGGATTCTCATTCTGCTTGGCGTGTTCATTCTGGAATGTCTCCTATATGTTTATTCAAACCATGGGGAGAGACAGTTGGGTGCGGATGTTCACGATAATGACACTAGAGCCAAGCATGATATACGTGTGCAATATTACAGACTGAGGAGATCGCAGAATGGACCCAACTTTTTGGCCTTCAAGTTTCTAAATACTCTGCCTGTAGGTTGGAGATCGCTGCCACCTACCCATTTCAAAAATAAAATTGAAGCATTGTTACTGGATAAGGCTCCTAATAATTTTAATAAATTTTTTAATTTGAAGTTTGATTGATTGCTTTGGAGACTTACATGTTTTTTTGTGTGATTTATAGTTGCATTTTAGATGTCTGACGTGTGTAAATTGTACTATTGTATATTAACACCAATAAAGATTAAACACTGAAAAGCAAAGAAAGAATATCGTTGATTTGGAGACAATAAGAAGAAAATCAGCTTAACAAAAAAGAACAGCGAAACACGATACCAGTTTACCGGCATAATCAGTAAATGCCTGAATTTTGAAAAAAACTATAAACATGAGTAAGAAATGTTCCAGAAAAAATACAATTTCTTCACATATCGCCCTCTGGAATGCAGATGGTCTCCGAGCAGCGAGAGATGAACTAAAAGTGTTCGCATCTCAGCTCCTGAGATGAGAACGCCTAGATTTAAACATGATAAGAGAGACCAGAACTGAAGTAATCCCCCGGGGCCGTAGGATCCAAGAATACGACCTGTATCGTTTGGATCGACAAAAATTGAAAAAAATACTAGGTGTCTAATTTGAAAAAATAGACCTGTATCGTTTGGATTCCAACAATTGAAAAATATACTAGGTGTCTTATTTGAAAAAATAGACTTTTTTACAATTTTGTAACTTGGCAAATGATGATTTTTTTTGGTCCGTCCTGTATTATTGACAACCATAATTCAAAAGCAGTGACACAGATCAGATCAATATCTAACGACTTGCAAAATTTCTGAATTAAATCTCAAATATTGAGCGAATTAGAGTCATTTTCGTAATACGCCAATTTGATCTAAAATTTCGAAAAATAATTAATAACTCAAAAACCGTTAAAGATAGGGATGGAAAAGTAAGAGTGAATATATTTAATATTTTATGGAATATCATAAAAAAAAATAGAAATACCGAATGTCCCATTTAAAATAACAAAGTTGTTGCCAAATTGTCGTACATCCGGGAACACTGGAAATGTGAAATTATTTTAAAAATGTACCTTACATGGCCAAATATCTATCCACAAAATTTGAAATCGTCACCATCAACAGTTTCCATAATAATCTAATAGGCCACTCACCTTGGGACACCCGATATAACTTTTTATTAGGACAAATGGTTGAAAAGAAAAGTTTCATGAAGAAAACATTATTCTCTTGAAGAACTAGTATGAATGAGAAAAGAAAAAGAAGAAAAAAACGAAAAATTTCCAAAGTACAACAAGAAACGATTACGAGTAGAAAAATTTTCAATTTTCACTTTATTTATATGCGAGCTCACTCATTAGAATCGAAGTCAACCAAAAACTATACCTACTCTCTTTGAATTGAAAATAAACGTTACGTTATTAACCAAAAATGTCACGTCGACAGATATCTATGGTATATTTTTAGTAGTCTGTGGTATATTCATAACCTCAATTATTATCAGGATAATAAGAAATCAAATATAAGTGTGACAAGTCGGTAAGTAGATTTAGTAGACGCTTGTAAAAAAAAGTTCGTCCTAAAGGTCTCTTGATTTTCAGGATTTTCTGTCCAAAAAGAAGGTTCTGAAGCTTTAATGAAATATTTATTCAGCCGTACTATGTAACTTCAAATCGAATAGAGATGGTATGAATCGAAATGCACCTTTCGAATCGGAATCGTTTCGAATTGGTATTCTATAACTCAAGTCCTTTTCAATCATTGAAATCTATGATAAAAATCGAAAAAACATAATTTCGATCGCCTAGACCCGAAATCTTTCTTGACTGATACATCAATTCTTTCTTACTGAATGAACAGATTCAGTCTCCTTTATAGATTTTCTTATCTACAATCCTAGGTGAATAACAATTCAATAAAAAATGAAACAAAGGATTTTCATAAAGATGAAATGTTGAAAAATTCCGTAATGAATTTCTTAAAGAATTCGCTTCATCGGTGAACAGAATAAACATCAGGAGTTGAGAGATTTGAACCTTTGTGTGCAAAAGCCATTGACAGAAAGCAATGCTAGGAGGAAAATCAACAGAAAGAAGTGCTTGAACGCGTTGTATATGCAATGGATACAACAAATTCCTTCAGAGGGTGCTCTTGAAGAAGTCATTTTAGATATAAGGTTTGCTTAAGTTACCCCCACTATTTTTGTACGTAGGATCGACTGAAATAATAAAAAATATGGGTTCTCATTTGAAAATCTTCAGTTTCGATGAATGTTGGGTTCATGATCTTCTTATGTACACCCTCTACATATTTGGTCCAAACCGCAAACAGTCTCATACTAGTACGTATTTGCATAATCAAAAAAAAATAAAATTCGAAAGAAGCTTTTTCTGCTGAAATATTCGAAAAAATGTGAGTCCTCATCGTCACAAGTTTTTTCATAAGAGTCTCATTAACCGTTGAGTTTTTACCCAAGATATGGCATATTACCGAGATTGTCCTCAAAAAAGCTATCTAATGATGCAATAATATGTTGGGTGTGCCATTTGAAATAAGGAAGTAGGAAGTAAGGAAGTCTCAGAGATCTGAGAATATTTTAGGCAGAAAGATCATAATTTCAAACTCCAATATACAAATTTTCAGCTCTAAATTATGATTAGTTTTCCATGAACCTATAATAGGCTATCCCGGTGAATCATCTCGTATATATTTATTATTATTATTTTTATTATTGTTTCAATAAGAGTAGAGGTACAAATAGCTATAAACTCAAACTTAAAAAAAATAACATTCGGAAACTAAATATAACTCAAAACAAAAATTATGGTTTACAATGACAATGAATATAATTTATCTATATATTAATTTTTTTCTTCTACTTCAGTGGATAATTTCATATTTATCTCGATATTATAATCGGGTATGAAGTTCCTAATAAAACACTGAAATCTTCTCCATCAAATTCAATGCAGAATGATTCAAAATGGAAACAAACTGAACCAGATGCTGATGGAATAGCTACTTCCTTTTTGCTTCCTTGAAGATGTAAAAATTAGGTACTTACTTCGTTGGAGACGCATAAGTACCCGAAAAACTAGCTACCAGATATTCAAATAGGTGGATAAGTGTCGGCGTACCTCACATAAAACTAACATAACTCTTCTGGGAATATAAATAATAATTGGATTCCTTTACGGAGGAGACCTCATGAATTAGGTTCAGAAATGGCGATCGACGTGTCATCGTCCATCAGTCTGGATCGAGTGGGCTTAATTGCGCCCTGTATTACCGACCCAATCCTTATAACTCACTAAGAAATACTTTGATCTGCTTTATGTATATTTGTTGCCATTAATTGAAGTTTATAGGCCTTGCAATTATCATAAGATAATGTGGGGAGTGACCAGCAGCAGCCACTCCGATGCTCTTAGACCCACCGTCTTTGTAGATCCGTAGGGTGGGGATTCACATAGGCGTACATCGAACTAACTAGATGACTATTTTATTTTAGCAATGAAATTCAAATATTCCATTCTTCTATTGATTTTTGTTCTTACTCAGTATAACAGGCATTCTGGAGTTGGCTGGACTTCGATGAAATTTTAAGTCCGGAAAAGATTCATCACATCAGAATATATCAGATTCACCCAAATTCCGTGTTTATATTTTATTATAATATATTGGTACTTTGAACTGTCCCGTCACGGATTTATCTGTCACTTCATCGTTCATTTTCATTACCTCTCAGAAGTCAAGTCAAGAACAACAACAATATCTACTCTACACCTATATAATCCGTTCTGGAATTATTGACATCCCAGGTGGCTGTAGAAAATCGAAATTAAGTTATGGCTCATTCAGTAATATTTGGAATTACTGAATTCGGGTTGGTATTGGAAATGTCTTTGACAGAAGATATCAATAATAATCAGGTTTTTCGCTGAAAATCGAATTATATTTGAAAGTTCTGTTTGTGTTATTTCTTTTGATCCAAGAAATTTTTATCAATTTTGATCATAGAATGCATGCATGAGCTGCCTACACTTTTTCGTCAGCAATGCTGCCTGCGCCTCCCATCGTAGGTATTCATCTATAACCACCCCTACATATTTGACCTGATCAACTCTCAAAATAGATGGACATGTGCACCCCTGAAGGTTACACACTTCATTGTGAATGAATAGGAAATTTTCATCGGGTTGGTTCTCGCAGGTAATGGAAAATGTGATAAGTTTGCTCTGATTGGAGTTTAATGTGAGCAAATTGATGTTCAGCCATCCACAGATATCAGCCAAATATTTCTCGGCAGTTCTATAAAGTGTATCCCATGACTCACCTATAAAAACAATGGCAGTATCGTCGGCATATGAAATAATTTTACCAGGGATGTTTTTCAGCTCAAGAATGTCATTCATGTACATCAGAAACAACAATGGCCCCAACACTGTTCCCTGAGGCACCCCCATTAAAATCATTGACGAATTGCTAACATAATAATCAATTTTAACGTATTGAGTTCGACCCCTCAAATAGTTCTCCATTAATTTGTGACCAACACCTCTTATACCCACATTTCTCAGCTTTGCTAATAAAATTTCGTGTGACACAATGTCAAAAGCCTTAGCTAAGTCAAAGAAAACTGTCATACACTTCTTCGATTCATCCAAACTAGTAACAAGATCTTTTACTAAACTCAAAACTGCATCTTCAGTACTGACACCCCTCCGAAACCCAAACTGTCTGTCCGATAATATCCCCTGCTGTTCAAAAAAAAATAATAGAAATCTTCTCTTAAGGCACTTTTCGAAAATTTTTGCCAAATTATTGAGAAGTGAGATTGGCCTATAGTTAGATGGATCATGTTGTGTACCACCTTTAAAAACAGGAACAACGATTGATTCCTTCCATTGTTAGGGTAGTGAACCGGACGAGAATGCCAAATTAATTATATGACAGATTGGTTCGGTGATGTGAATGTGAATTGCTTTTATTAATTTTACTTGTATAGCATCGCATCAGGTCCAGCTGAAGTGTCGTTTTCAAGACTTCCCATTACCTCTATCATTTCATTCTCAATAACCGGGGTGAGAAAAATAAATTCTTGAACAATCTTGTTGGAGCCCATTTCCTTCAGCATTCCAGGATTGCCGCATTTAATTTTTTTTGCCATCTCTGAACCGATATTAGTAAAAAATGTATTGAACAAGTTTGCCTTTTCTTCATTGTTTATTATTTCACCCCCTCTTCATCCCTCATAGTTATCTTACTTAAACTGGTCCTTGCCGATTTCGAATTAGTGGCGCAATTAATAGTTCTCCATATTTTCTTGAAATTATTAACAAGCATTTTCCATTTGTGCCCTATAATGTTTATCTTTCGCAATTTTTAGTAATCTGTTAAGTCTATTTATATAACGACAGTATTGTTCCTTGCGTTCAATTGAGAAATTTTTGATCAGAATTCTCTTTAAACGGTCTCTTTTTCCTATTAATACGATCGAACCCCTCGTTATCCAAGGTTTTAGCTTAATGCATTTTTTCTTGAGTATTTTTTCTCTTTTGCAACTTTGCAGAAAATATTTTAATTTATCAATGAATATATTGTTACTTAACTGCACATCCTCAGTCCTCATTACATCCTCCCAGCTTTCATTAACTAAATGTCGTTTCAGCCCGTTAAAATCAACTTGATGTATTTTTTTCTGATTTTCGAGCGAACGATTAACTATTGCAGAACTAAATGATACAAATATCGAATAATGATCAGTAAAAGCTGTACGTATTACCTTTGGTCTCATAGAGACAGCATCACCCACGCATCCCATCCTCCGAATGAAAATATAATAATAATAATAAGAGAGTTTATTCATGAAAATACGTTCAATAAACTCAATCAAGTATACTCTTTGATGTCTCTGATTCCCTTGTTACCTCATTAATACACTGCGCAAAAAAATTAACGCACATTATGGAAATCTCAAATTTATTCTACAACTGAAGGTGTTCTCAATGATAATTATTTTTATCAGAATAATGCATGCATATGTTATCCACATTCAACGTTTTTCTTCAATACAGAAGTTTTTTTTCAGCAGGAATAAAAAAAGATGGGATTATCAGATTTTGAATGTATTGGCTCTATTCTGAAATCAGTTGTTCTCGATCAATTTTAGTGATCAATAGTTTTTCTTTCGTTTGATTTTCTACACTCGATCGCTATGCAACGCGAAACATGCAATTTGACCCAAGAGGAATGTGCCCAAACGGTAGTTTTGCGAGAAGAAGGGTGGACATACACAAGAATTGCAGAAAGGTTTGGAGTTTCCCATACAAGTGTGTCCAGAATGTTGCAGCGATTCAGGGAGACAGGTATGAATGTCCGAAGACCAGGACAGGGTAGACCACGGGTAACAACTGCCATTCAAGAACGTTACTTGAGAGTGTCTTCGTTGAGACAACGGTTTGCAACCGCTCGCCTCCTTCAAAATCAGCTTGAGCAAACTCATGGGGTGCAAATTAGCACTCAGACAATAAGAAATCGCCTCAGAGAATATGATTTAAGGCCTCGTGTCGCGGCAAATGGCCCAGCTCTTACTCCAGCCCGTCGAAGGGCGCGGTATGGGGTGGAATATCTTAGACTGCTCGCACAGACCTAGTGTTCGTTGATAATGGAGCTATGAATGCTGATAGGTAAATAAGGAACATTCTTGAAGAGCATGTAGTGCCATTTGCCCCATACATTGGTGGAAATTTCATTTTTATGGACGATAATGCCAGACCCCATCGTGCGCGCATCGTTCAGGAGTACCTTGAAGAGGTTGAAGTCTCTCGAATGGAATGGCCAGCAAGAAGTCCAGATCTCAAGCCGATTGAGCAGGTTTGGGACAACCTCAATAGAAGGCGGTGAAGTTCAGAAAATCATCCAGCTACTCTTAATGACTTAGGAATCCAACTCAGAGAAATCTGGGAAGGATTAGATCAGAACATTTTAAGATTACTCATTTTGAGTATGAACCGTCGTTGCCGAGCTGTAATTAACGCAAGGGGTGGAAATACCAAGTTGGTGTTGTGGACTTGTAATCACTAATTATTATCTAATTATTTGCTATTTCTTCTCTTTCTATTTTGTTGCTTTTCTTTGAATAATTTATATTTGACTTGTCCTATACTGTACTGTCTTAATGGATGAATAAAGTTTATTTATTTATTTATTTATTAAATCAGCATTCCAGTATTTTGAAAATGGTTTATTTCTCTTCTTTCACATAAGATTCAGTGAAATCCTGAATTTTTTTTCCATTTAATGTGTCTCGTTCCGTTCAAAACCTTCCCGAGAGAACATGAAAAATAAGTAATAACTTTCGTTAAAATTGAGATTTTCTGAATGTGCGTTAATTTTTTTGCGCAGTGTATATTAAATGAAACCATTTTCACACAACATACTTCACGTCACGTCCGATTATGATGAATACCCTAATAAATTGAAATTTATATCACCCAAAAATATCTCAATAGGATTTTTCTTCATTGTGTTATTATATTCGTGAACATGCTGAATGTAAACCGAAGCATCAGTAGCTGGAGGGCGATAAGAAGCCGTGATACCGAATTCAAACTTTTCAGTTTTCAGAATTATCCTACTCAAAACAGATTCCGTTAAAGAAACAATTATCACCTGTGCTGTCAAAGTATCACGTTTGTTCTCAATTAACCCATCATTTTGATCAAACCTGGATTCATTGTAAAAAATATTGAAATTTGGAATAGAAAACCGACTTACTTCCTTCACCTCCCAGGTCTCAGACAAAATTATCACGCCAACTCTTTCCTTGACAGTCTCTAAATATACAAGTAATTCTTCGAAATTTTTATTGATACTACGAATGTGACTATGTATGATCGTTAGATCATCCGCTTCTACTTCCCTAAATGCCTCCCAAAAATCGTCCACAACCTCAGTTTCAATTTCATCCACCGCATCGAGTTCATTCAATAATTCCAACATATCTATGAATGAAATTTACATATACATATATGCTCAGCGAGTATATCTCGAAATATTTATATATACTCATTTTCAAAAAATTTTTCAAGTCTTCCATCTTCAGGATTTTACAAATAGAGTTATTTTTCTTCACAAAAACATTCCCATTTTGAGTCCAAACACTTTTAATATTCGTACACTTTATTGCCTCTTACATTTTCTTCAATCTATTTGCCGTGATATCTTCTCTAACAACCAATCCAGTGCCCTTGAGGAATTTCTTGCTATTATAAATTTTTTGTTTCATCTCAAAATTTTTCAACTTGAGGAATATTCCCCTTTGCTTTTCCTTCTTCAATTTTCCAATTCTGTAGCACTCTTGTATATCTCTTTCATCGAGCCCAATATTCATTTCAAGGTTTAAAATTTTTACAACAGCAGTTGCAGTATTTTCGTCCTCTTTTTCCTGCAAATTAAAAACTCGAAGATTACAGCATCGGCTAATTTGATCGAGTTGCTCCACTCTTTGTCTGAGTATTTTCATTTTCATCTTTGAAACATTTTAATTCCGACTTTGCTTCAAACATGTCAGAGTTATATTTGTTTTCAATATCAATCAGCTGTTCCTCAAACATCAACAACTTCTCATTTACTTCTGTCGAAATTCCATCTGCCACTTTAAACTATCATCTTGATAAAATCGGGATCTTCCACAAATGTTTTAATGAAGCATTCACTATAGATTTTAATTCTTTCGTTTGGTCCCGTGTTAAAGGCATTTTTGAGAAACTGTAATACTTTATCTTATAGTATATTTAAGACGCAAAATCCCTATCTCAAATACTAAAATTTGGTAGAGTTAGGGATTTATTCTTTTAATAGTCAAGAGCTCGCGTAGAAACACACCTACTTGAACGAGAGCATGTGTTGGAATGTAAGATATCTCTTCTCTTCATTGGAATGTCTTGAAATTTGAAGGCATTCCACTATATTTTTTGCTGATCATGAATCGTGGTGTAGTTTCAGCAGTAACTAGTGTTGCATCTTCGTCCGTAACTTACGAGTGGTTTATTGCTTTCTGGGACGTTTCAAAAGACGTTTGCCCTTTTTTTGGCTAATATGCAATTTCAATATTTTATCCCGCACTCATGATCCCGCAGAATTTCAGAGGGATCCCGCATTTGCGGGATTGGATTCTCTAACCGAAAGTGATAGGCTGATATAACTCAAAATGCCCTTTTTTGAGTTATCTTGTTGGCAACGATATGACATACGTTTGTCATTGAATGAAACTATTCATCGAATATGCATTACACAGAAGCGGAAAAATTTGAAATATTTCCACTTTATGTGAAGAACAATAAAAATAAGAAAACTACAAGGAGAGAATATATGGAGTTGTATTCAAATCATCCAATTCCAATTTATAGTGAAAAACGTATGTCATATCGTTGAGATATAACTCAAAAAAGGGCATTTTGAGTTATATCAGCCTATCACTTGAAAACTGGTAACTGAGCATGCCAGGTAGTTCTTAAAATTTGAAACTCTGTGGTACTCAGAATAAGAGAGATAGACCAAACATATGTTATATATTCGAAGTCAGGGGAAAAAGAGCTAGTAAAATATAGAAAAATAAACAGGGTGTTCCATGTGAAAAAATGAAGTTGCAATCAATATGTTGCCCACCCTGTATATATTTCATTTTGTGAAATCAATTCAGAAAACACTAGTAGATTTCGTGAAACTTTTGTAGAAAACTTTTTTTTTGTACCTCTTTTAGTAACAAAGTTGAAGGGGGGGGTCAAATTAAGGTGAAAAACCCGGTACATATTACCGAAAGTTTACTTCATTTTTATTGATGTCGTAGTTTTTACTTGTTCAATGTTAAAAGACGACAGATTCAAAAGTGACAGCCGCCCAGATAATGTGTAGCAAAATACAACCTCTAATTGAAAAACCCTGTGTATTCAAAATCCTTACGAATGGAATTATACTAGGAATTACATAACTAAATTTACATTCTCAATCTGTCGAACACCCAATACCAATAATCCGTGGATTTGTATTTCTGCTGAAAATAGTATTCGGTCATACAACATCATAAAACAACATAAAAAATTCCATTTTCCGAGAATCATGAAACGAATTTTTTACGCATTCTGAAAATTATCATACACGATCAATACAATCCAAATAGCGTCTGCATCCGAACGATTGAAATGCAAAAAAGTGCTGAGCGCATCAGGAACAACAAAAAATGTAATTATAAATTTTCACGATTGTAATTAAGGGCAGAGCGTGAGAGAGACAGAAAGAAAAAGGGTGGCATTTCGAGAGCGTCATCTATCAAATTGAACGACCCTATGCGACCGTGATATTTACAGAGGAAAAAATAAAATTTAATTATATGCTACTCAAATTAATGGGTGAGCAGAAGCTTGATTAACATAAGATGATTAGCATTTAGATTAAGTTTACACCATCATAATGAAAATAATTCATGAGGTATATTATGAGTAATGCAAGTATGGAAATATATTTATTGAAAAGTATTTTATGACCCCAGTAATTTGTTTGCACATTGTCAGTTCTTTGATGGCTGATGCAAAAAGGCTGAACATAATTTCAGCACAGGTTGTTGAACAAATAATCGAAACTTTCATTTCCTTCAATGTTTTTTCATCCATCATAATATTATAAAATTTTCGTTGATACAACGAATGAATGCTAACATAATATATACCCTATTAAACGAATGAACTGACCGAGTGGATATAAATCAAATAAATTTAGAAAATCGAGACTGATAACAAAAAAAAGCTCATAAACGATCTTATATAGGTGACAAAATATGTACATTGAGCAAAAAACAAGAATACTTAGTAGGACACAATCAACTTTTCAGGTATATTGGACAATTCGCGTCGCGTCTGGGATTCTGTTTGTTCATTCAAAATAATAAATTGGGAAGTATACTAGTTTATTTCGAGCTCAGAATGTTGATATTGTTCTTCTATTTTGCATTTGGAGATATATTAAAATTTAAATTCATTATTACTGGTAGGTATGGTCCCTTTTTGTGAAATGATTTGCATATGAATGAAAGTAAACTAGCCGATGTTCAACTTCTTACGTTCGTGTATCCTCTTCTTGGAAGATCTTCCTATTTGTCTGATGCAAATTGGAAAGCAATCATTGCAAGTCAACTTGTACACATCGGAATTATTACATTTACTAGTTCTACCTTTATTATTTCTGTAACACCCAGAAGGAGCTGTTTAAATTATATTTTTTTGGTAGAACATATATAAAGGGTGTTTTTTAGAGCTATAGAACTTTAAATTGCAATAAAACAACGATGGATTATTCGATTGACATGAATTTTATTTATCCGCAAGATAATCTTGTGGCATTACATTTTAAATATGATTTCTGGCATATGACCGCCACGGCTGGCTCGGATGTAGTCCAATCTGGACGTCCAATTTTCGATGACTTTTTCCAACATTTGTGGCCGTATATCGGAAATTACACGGCGAATGTTGTCTTCCAAATGGTCAAGGGTTTGTGGTTTATCCGCATGGACCAATTACTTTACATAGCCCCACAGAAAGTAGTCTTCTGGTGTTAAATCACAAGATCTTGGAGGCCAATTCACAGGTCCAAAACGTGAAATTAGGCGGTCACCAAACGTGTATTTCAATAAATCGATTGTGACACGAGGCTGTGTGAGATGTTGCGCCGTCTTGTTGGCATCACAGCTCGTGACATCATTGTTGTTCAATTCAGTAATGAAAAAGTTAGTAATCATGGCTCTATACCATTGACTGTAACGTTCTGCCCATCATCGTTTTTGAAGAAGTACGGACCAATGATTCCACCAGCCCCTAAAGCGCACCAAACAGTCAGTTTTTCTGGATGTAACGGTGGTTCGACATACACTTGAAGATTAGCTTTACACCAAATGCGGCAGTTCTGTTTGTTGACGTATCCATTCAACCAGAAGTGCGCTTCATCGCTAAACAAAATAAAATGGACGTAGTGCGCGATACGTATTCCGCACAGAACCATTATTTTCGAAATAAAATTGCACTATTTGCAAGCATTGTTCAGGCGTGAGTCTATTATTGATGAATTGCCAAACCAAACTGAGAATTAATCACTTGACAGCTGTTAAATCGGTCGCCATCTTGATCAGTAATGCCAACTTAAAGTTATATCTTGACAATATGTCATAACAGTAGTCTATTATGAGATGTTGTCAAGCGTGGTTTGATACTGCCCAAATTTGAGGAAGAGTAGGCACCGGACGTCAAAGGCACAAATTAAGTTCAAGATCGACGTCTAAGACTTATGGCCATTAGAGACCGATTTGCGACAACTCGATCTTTGGCTGATGAGTGGTAAGGAAAACAAGGACATTCTGTAACTGTCCGAACGGTTTACCGCCGGATAAGGTCTTTTGGACTGCAGGATTAACGACCCTATCTTGTGTTACCTCTCACGGTTGAGCATCGCCGGCAACGATTACAGTGGTGCAGAGAACGTCAACATTGGAATGTGGAATGGCATCAGGTCGTCTTTCCTGATGAATCTCGATTCTCTTCGGTGCACATGATGGCCTAAATAGGGTTAGAGGACGTCGGAGAGAAATACTTGAACCTCGGTTTGATGTTGAGCGTCATGTACCGAGTTTTTCACCATAATTTGACTCCTCCTTTAACTTTGTTACTAAAAGAGGTACAAAAAAATGTTTTCTACAAAAGTTTCACGAAATCGACTAGTGTTTTCAAAATGATTCCACAAAACGAAATATATATAGAGTGGGCCTCATATTGATAGCAACTTAATTTTTTCAAATGGAACACCCTGTATATTTTTCTATATTTGACTAGCTCTTTTTCCCCTGATTTCAAATATATAACATATGTTGGGCCTATCTCTCTTATTCTGAGTACCACAGAGTTTCAAATTTTAAGAACCACCTGGCATGCAAGCTGGCAGTTTTCAAGTGGTAGGCTGCGATAACTCAAAATGATCTTTTTTGAGTTATCGCAGCCTACCACTTGAAAACTGATTACTGAGCATGCTAGGTGGTTCTTAAAATTTGAAAATCTGTGGTACTCAGAATAAGAGAGATAGGCCAAACATATGTTATATATATGAAATCAGGGGAAAAAGAGCTAGTCAAATATAGAAAAATATACAATTTCATTGAAAAATGAAGTTGCTATCAACATGTGGCTCACTCTGTATATATTTCGTTCTGTGAAATCATTTTAAAAACATTAGTCGATTTCGTGAAACTTTTGTGGAAAACATTTTGTTGTACCTCTTTTAGTAACAAATTTAAAGGGGGGGTCAAATTATGGTAAGAAACCTGGTACACCGGAGAGTAGGCGTTATGGTATGGAGTGCCATTGCACATGGAAGTAGGGCACCTTTAGTCTTTATATGAGGTAACATGTCAGCGCTGCGTTACCTTCAAGAAATAGTGGAGCCTTTGTTCTCTGTTACCTTAACCGGTTCGAGAATCCAATATTTCCGTAAGATAATGCCCGATCTCATGTTGCCAGAGATAGTTTGAACTTTTTCGAAGCGACCCATTTGAATCTGTTGTCATGGGCGCCTAGATCCCCCGATCTTTCGCCCATAGAGCATGTTTGAGACATCATGGGTGGAAAGCTTGGTAATTTACCCCAGCCCCCACTGACTTTGGCGGCTCTGAGACATAAAGTACAGTTAGCTTGGGATAGTATCATTCAAGAAAATATATACCATCTTATTGCATCAATGCCGAGACGTGTTGGGGAGTGTATAAATAATCGCGGTGGACAAACACATCATTAACAAATTTAGTGAAAACAATTGTAAACCCTTCGTTTTTTCTCCAAATTTCAATCATTTACTCCTTGCTATACTATCTAGGTTTCACCAAAAAAAAATAAAATTTAAACAGCTCCTTCTAGGTGTTGCAGTTTTTTTTTCAGGTAAACAAAATCAATCATATCTTCCCAATAGGTTTATCGATGAAAAATGAATGATTGGGAACATGTTCTCTTTTCAGCAAAAACTAAAAATAAGAAATTATTTATTCAAACCTGATTCGATCTTAATTATCGAATTAGTTGTTTTCTCTGATTGAATATTGGAGTTACACTCACTAGACTTGTTAATTTATCTGTCGGGTCAAACGAATCGACTAAATTTTTTCAATACATAATATAAAAAATATAAAATAACTGGATATTCATTATGATTTGGATATTCCTGAGGTTTACTAGAACTAGAGACCTATTTGAAATGTTTATCTCGAAATCGATAACAGATACGACAAAACTACCAGAGTTTCTTTTTACATTTTTCTAAATTACCAGTGGTTCACCAAAAAATAGTTCTGGGGAAAAGAAGAGGAAACCCTTTCAGAAAAAATATTACTCTGTAGATGTGCATTCAAAATTAGCATATCACTTAATGAATACTCAAATTAGTCAATTTATGTCAATTTTAAAGGAAAGTGAAATAATTTTTGTTTCATTTTATGGAAAAAATTTTGTTCTTCATCTTTGCAAGAATTCTGAAATTTTATATTTTGGAATTCTTGGGGGGGGGGGTGCTAATTACCCCCAGTACCTCCCATTTCTACGCTCTTGTGGAAATCAATGATCTAATAATACCATTGGATTAAAGAACTTGTTCTACAGTTCAATGAATAATACTTACATTCTGTAAGTCTCGTTAGTTTTGAACGATACTTTAACCAATATATTGCCGAAAGTGAATACATTCAATGGTATTTGTAGGTACTCCAAAGTATTATTCAGTATGATAATACGAAACCATGGATTCGTCAACACTGTGAAACTCTTCTGGTGTTGCTAACTCTATGTATTTTTTGTTCAAAGTTAAAAAAAGAGGTGAAAGCTTTGAAAATTTGTTGGTGCTGTCCGAATGTAAGTTGTTAGCAAAATGCAGATTTTGCATTATGTACGAAAATCTATTCCTCGATATTGAATTTTGGATGAGCTTATTACCACAATCAGTACAAGGCTCTTCTGGACATAGTATTGTACCCACTGACCAACAATACCCCAATGAAGCACATCATTTCATCGGATGTCACATCTCCAATGCGTCCTTTCTGGGAAGCATATAAATTTGTATACTGGGTTATCATTTCGATAACTTCGGAATCTAAAAATTGTCTGAATTGCTGTACTGGTGTGAGGTTATTCTTAGGACCAATTGGTTTGACATAGTTGGGTATATTTTTCAAAATAGTCTCACCGCTTTTTCATGGATTCGACTTTTTTCTTTTCATTGTTGGAGGAAAAGTTTCAGCACTCCTAACGAAGGAAGGTCATTTTCATCAGAATACTCATCATTTCGTGTGTTTTCGGCTTCGGCCCTTAGATTACTACTAGGTAGATTTTGAATAGTAACTACATCCTCGATTCCGGAATCTTCATATGTAATTACGGCATTCGCATTTTCAGGTGGTAGCAAAATAATTTAATGTGGTGTCACGCAATCATGTTCTATTTTTTCAATTTCCTCCAGTATTTCATGAAGGCGCAGAGGACGTTTGTAAAAACTGCAAAAGCAGATAAATTGTCAAATTGTATTATCGAGATATCATCATTGCACATAATACCACGGTCCTTTATAAAGGACGACAACATTTACGGAATGCAACGAAATTCATATTGATAATGAACCTTACTCTATTCCTAATAAGTTTATGTGGAAACGGAAACAAAGTATCATACAATAATCTAGTATTGCTCACCTCCACTTATCTGTAGCCGCCATTCTTGAATCGCTCTTTTGAAACCTGCACTTTTATATTCAAACACAGTTGAGGGAATGTTAATAAACAAACCACAGGAGGATAAATATTCAGGGAATAGATACATGTATCTGCCATCATTGACGAAGAAGAATAAACTCTTGTAATACAGGTTTTTGTAGCGATCCTTTTAAAAGGACCCTGGTATAAACTGGGTTAAAAAGTATTGATAGTATGGATAGTATCGAAGCGAGGAGTACCGATACTGATAGTTACGCACAGGTGGTTAATTCTAGAATTGAAAACCTCTATTACTCACCATGCTTATTTATGTTGAATAAACATTATGAGTATGATATCATATCGCAATCGCTTGTAACGATGTCTTCTGGGGCGTTACGACGCGTCTCTGATAGTGCCCTTCAGCACCCTGAAGCCTTACCTCGAGCGCCAGCCAAATTTAAGGGAGAAATTGGCAAACCCTACCAAGGTAACTCAGTGAACACAGGATCATTTGTCACCTTGGCTGGTAGAAGTGATCAAGTAACAAACAACGCAAAAGAATTATTAAATTTACTGATTCAAATTTACAATACAGATTATTTCAGAAAAACGGTGAATAATAAAAGTACAGACTGTATCAATATATAGTTAAAATCGGTTACTGAGATAATTGCACTGTCTACAACTACTGTTTCCTTACCTCACCTATGTAAAGTCAGTCAGAACCGTTACCGGGTTAGTCGGAACTGGAAGCCGAGCAATGATATGGAGATGCGTTCGTGGATATGCGGAGTCGGAAAGGAACGAAAACTAATCCTACAGCGTTGAAAACCCCACCGGTACACCACCCTCTTGATGTCTCTATCAAATGAAAACCCCTGAATGATCCCTTGCAAGAAAAGAAATGAGGATAATGAGCAAACCCCCCGGAATATGACTACAAGGCAAACTGATTGACAGAAATGGCGGAATACTATCAAAATTGACTAAGTCAACTTATTTTTAGTGCTGAAATAATATCTCCGGTCTTGAATATCCCGCGGGACTTCCACTCTAAATAATGCAGAAAACGATCTTATTCTGAATGAGCGAAGTTATCTGAATGAACAAATTAACTATGTCATGTGGTATAAAACCTGAATGCCTATTTTCGGCCGGTTACAACCTTTTATAACCTCGGTGGAGAGACGGTGACAGAATGCAGTCCACGTGACTCCTCATGTACCTAAAAACCTCGTTTTCAAGACAATTCTCTCTGTGGAACGCAATTTACATCTGGAAATATATCGGACGCAAACACGTCGAAATCAATAATTTTTTATGTTAATTCGATCCGATAATTTTAGATCTCTGTAGGTTGAAAACATGAGACATGGACTCTTTTCATTATCGCGGTAAATAATTAATAAATTAATTCCAATATCAGAATAAATAATTTCAACGGAAAATAATGAATGATTCTTTAGAAGGAGCCTGATCATTTTTATTGGAATAATCAGACTTCGTTACACACTTGTAAAAAATCGATACATTAAATATCAAATAATTTATATTAAATATAAATAAAAAAATATATGAAACTGTGGAATTTGAGTATCGAGTTCAATAAAGAAATTTTGAAATTATTATTTTTCAAATTTGATGACGTAATATCATGATATTTGTTATGAATCCAACGTTTTTCATCTTGAAGTCTTAGCACAATAGTTTCAACGCTGATTTCGTTAAAATCGAGTAATTAAAATTTTTCAAATAGGTAACCATTTAATATAAATCAATGAAATACTATATTTAGGAGAGGGGGCAATTCAAGAATTCATAACTCCGAATAAAGGTATTGGAGCAGTGCAAAATGATCAACGCAACATACTTTTAGGATCTCATAATCTTGTGTATAAGTACAATATCTTTCAAAATGGATTTCATTCAAATATACACTGCGCAAAAAAAATTAACGCACATTATGGAAATCTCAAATTTATTCTACAACTGAAGGTGTTCTCAATGAAAATTTTTTTTATCAGAATTATGCATATGCATGCATATGTTATCCACTTTCAACGTTTTTCTTCAATACAGATGTTTTTCCCAGCAGGAATAAAAAAAGATGAGATTATCAGATTTTGAATGTATTGGCTCCATTCTGAAATCAGTTGTTCACGATCAATTTTAGTGATCAATAGTTTTTCTTTCGTTTGATTTTCTACACTCGATCGCTATGCAACGCGAAACACGCAATTTGACTCAAGAGGAATGTGCCCAAGCGGTAGTTTTGCGAGAAGAAGGGTGGACATACACAAGAATTGCAGAAAGGTTTGGAGTTTCCCAAACAAGTTTGTCCAGAATGTTGCAGCGATTCAGGGAGACAGGTATGAATGTCCGAAGACCAGGACAGGGTAGACCACGGGTAATAACTGCCATTCAAGAACGTTACTTGAGAGTTTCTTCGTTGAGACAACGGTTTGCAACCGCTCGCCTTCTTCAAAATCAGCTTGAGCAAACTCATGAGGTGCAAATTAGCACTCAGACAATAAGAAATCGCCTCAGAGAATATGATTTAAGGCCTCGTGTCACTGCAAGTGGCCCAGCTCTTACCCCAGCCCGTCGAAGGTCGCGTTTGGATTTTGCGAGAGAGCATATCCATTGGGAAGAGGCTGATTAGGAAAGAGTTCTCTTCACAGATGATTCTGCCTCTACCATTGTGATCGACGTTCCCTTGTATACAGACGTACACAGAAAAGATATGCTAAGTGCAATTTCCTGAATATTACTGATAGGTATATAAGGAACATTCTTGAAGAGCATGTAGTGCCATTTGCCCCATACATTGGTGAAAATTTCATTTTTATGGACGATAATGCCAGACCCCATCGTGCGTGCATCGTTCAGGAGTATCTTGAAGAGGTTGAAGTCTCTCGAATGGAATGGCCAGCAAGAAGTCCAGATCTCAATCCGATTGAGCAGGTTTGGGACAACCTCAATAGATGGCTGAGAAGTTCAGAAAATCATCCAGCTACTCTTAGCTACTCTTAATGACTTAGGAATCCAACTCAGAGAAATCTGGGAAGGATTAGATCAGAACATTTTAAGATGACTCCTTTTGAGTATAAACCGTCGTTGCCGAGCTGTAATTAACGCAAGGGGTGGAAATACCAAGTATTAAATCAGCATTCCAGTATTTTGAAAATTGTTTATTTCTCTTCTTTCACATAAGATTCAGTGAAATCCTGAATTTTTCTTCCATTTAATGTGTCTCGTTCCGTTCAAAACCTTCCCGAGAGAACATAAAAAATAAGTAATAACTTTCATTAAAATTGAGATTTTCAGAATGTGCGTTAATTTTTTTGCGCAGTGTATATTAAATGAAACCATGTTCACACAACATACTTCACGTCACGTCCGATTATGATGAATACCCTAATAAATTGAAATTTATATCACCCAAAAATATCTCAATCGGATTTTTCTTCATTGTGTTATTATATTCGTGAACATGCTGAATGTAAACCGAAGCATCAGTAGCTGGAGGGCGATAAGAAGCCGTGATACCGAATTCAAACTTTTCAGTTTTCAGAATTATCCTAAAATTATCATTATCATTATCATTAAAATTGAGATTTTCAGTATGTGCGTTAATTTTTTTGCGCAGTGTATTTCATTTCCTTAAAAACATTAAAAATGAAAAACTGAACGTGATATTTATATCTAGCGTTTTCTGCTTGTTGCACTAGTGCTGCACCGATCGAGTGAGTCGTTTTCCGCTTACTTTTTCGGTGCGCACCATTTCAGTGTTCACTTTTTCTGCTTGTGCCCTGGTGCGCCCTCAGTGCGCACCTAGTTCAACTTTTCGACACTGGTTCTGGGAGTCGGTGCATCATTTCCAGCGCAAATATGGCGGATAACAATAAGATAGGCAGAGCATTTAGAATCATCTTCATCTTCAAGTGATGATGAATTAGAATTTTTGACCAAGGAAAATCTAGAAAATGAATTTTATAATTCAATTTCTATAACTTTACATAGTGTTATGGAATTTTCTCGATCAAAATTTCTAAATCATGGATTTCGTAAAATATCTCTATTGGTTTCAAACGTAATATTAAGATTTAGAAATGATAGATGATTTGCGAGATGATTTGTTATGTTTGTGATGATAGTTAAAATTAAGTTTTGAAATATATAAAGAAGTAAAGGTAATAAAATGAAGGGTTTGGCATGAGATTTTAAAATAGGAATTATTATTGGAAACAATAAAGCAGGACTGAGTGAAAAGAACATTGAAAAAATAATTTAAATATAGGTGATCTGAATAATTTAGTATTTTGTTGTAAAATAAATTTCAAATTTATTTGAACCCAATTGAGAAAACAGTTGCATTTATTTTTTGTTAATTAATTTATATTTTATTTGGATCTATCTCATTTTTTTTATTCAATATACAATTTTTATCCATAATAATAGGTATAATATGCTTACCTAGCAATGCATTTTGGGTTTCCATCATTAGATATCTGTATTTTTATTATTATCGAATTATAGTGAATTTAGGGTTAGATTGTTTGGTTTGTGTGTGAAACGTCACGGGAGGTCTCTGGTAAAAGTGCACTGAAAGAACTTTCGTTTTC
This sequence comes from Harmonia axyridis, assembly GCF_914767665.1. Taxonomy (NCBI): domain Eukaryota; kingdom Metazoa; phylum Arthropoda; class Insecta; order Coleoptera; family Coccinellidae; genus Harmonia; species Harmonia axyridis. The sequence goes on along the minus strand of NC_059505.1, from coordinate 23,940,327 downwards.
AGCTTCATTAGTCAAAATTTCTCGGGCAACCCGTAGAAGTGCATAACGTCACAGGTTGCACTAAGTGCACACTTGCCCTGGTGAATCAGTGCGCACCAGTGAAACAAGCAGAAAACGCTATTAGATAAAAGGAGTACAAAACGTAAATTGCTGACATTTCAGAGGATCTTTAATGATTTCATCTTTACTTGTTGCAACGGTTCATTATTGGGAATGAATAGACGAAATGAATTTTTTGAAAAAAATGTGGATGGAGATCCATTCCCACCATATTTTCTAATAGCGAAACTGTATGAAGACTGTATTCGATGGAATTATTAATACTTAGACTGAAACGAAAAATCAACTTTGAAATTATTTCTTATTATAACTTTCTGATGTTTGAATTGTACCTAAATGTTCGTGATATTATTCTAAAAAAAAATATATATAAACAATAATAAGAATAAATAATAGTTAGTTATCATAGAAGCAGGGAGGCATTAGGGGTGAAACAAAGAAGCGTCCGTTTCAAACTCCTTTGTTTGAGAGGCGGCAATTCATCCAAGTTTGCTAGCCGCCTTTTCATATTTTATCTCCGATTCTTAAAAATAAGATGAGGTTGTTCCTCTCTGCTGGGTTTGTGTACATTCCCTGCAATCTCCATACCGCCTTCAATAATTTGCCTTTATAATAAATAACATATTGCAGCCCAACCAATATCAACAGAATGCCCTGTTTCCCTCATTGAAAGAGGGATAAAATCATTATGTATGTCGCAAAGGCGATACACACTTTTTCGCTTTCGAATAATTTGGGAGCAGATGTTTACACATCCCACATATGAAAAATGTCTTCGATTTCGCATTCGAAACTATGTAGTTATTGTTAAATGCCATGTTTTCAGCGGAACATATGTTTCACTACACTTGCAAGATTTTTCATCGAAAGAAGAAAGTTCTGTATCATCATCGGAATAGCTGCTTTTTTTTTTTTTTCTTATTGATGCTTTTACAGTAGAGGCACCCAAAAATGATTTGCTTCAGGCCCGCATAAGCCATCTTCTTTCAGCAATATGCCATACCTTGAATGTAAAAACTCAACGGTTCATGAATCAATGGGATTCTTATGAAAAATATGGTGGCAACAAGGACTCGGATATTTTTGAAAATTTTTACAGAAAAATATTTTTTCAAAAAAACATTTTTCAATTTCGATTCTGAAAAATTATTATGAGACTGTTATATGATTGGTCCAAAAATGTGCAGGGTTTTTATGAGAATATCATGAACTTGGACAACTCAAATTTATCAAAACTCAAGATCTTCAAATTAGAACCTATATTTTTTATTATTTCAGTCTATTCGTTCGTATTAAAAGAGAGGGGGATACCCAAGCAAACCCTAAACCCAATCCTAAAATGAATACTTCAAGAGTTATCGAAGAAAAACTTTAAATGAGAAAAAAACCACAATTTCTAACTGTGTAGGGTAGTCTGTGACTTCCGGAAAACATAGAAGAAACTAAAATTCGATGTTTCGACAACTAAATTTGATATTTCATGAATTGTAATTCATTGTGCGTTGGGATTGTTGAGGAATTCATAAATCAATTAAATTTTTAATTTCGATTAATTTACTTTTCGAATTTTATTCTCTTGCTGTGTTTTCTGGCCACTCCACATAGTTAGAAATTGAGGTTTTTCCTAAATTTCTTCTTAGTTTTCCATAAACGTCTATATCAATCAGAAAACCCAGGCATCGTCACCAAGCCCCGAGCCATCCTGTCTATAATGAGGAAAGAGGATAATACAAAATAGTGGCCTATTTTTTTTTGTATTTTGTATATATGTTTGTTCGGGTTTTTTTTATTCATAAAATGAAAATTCATTCAATGAAATTATAGTTGATCATAACTATTCCACTCGTTTCAAATCATTCCTGCTACCTCTGAAAAGTGGAACAACTTTTTATCAGAAATGTTTCATTAAATTTTCAATTACTCGCAGATGTACAAAGCACCTGACATTTAAACCTTTTTGAAACTTTGTTGCAACATCAACCTCTTGAAAAAAAAATTTTCAATTATATGACAGAAAACTTTCGTCAGCCCTCTCCTGTGAGCCTTTTATAGGTATTTCATGAATCCAGGAATTTTCTTCTGTCATACATTCAGAGGAATTGTGAAATTTTGAATCAAAAAAGGCAAAAGTACCCTCATTCATCTACAATTGACATCGCATGAGCCTTTCACCTTCCAAACTCATCTCAGAACTTCATTTCAACCCCCTTCATCTAAATTAAAATTTTGTAATCAAGAAGGATTTTTATTTATGCTGCAAAATTATATGCATGCAAATTGGGATTAGCAATTGATACAGAGCTTAATGAAGCCAAGACTTTTTATTATGCAAATGATTTGTTTAATATTCCATGTTTTGTAATTGGCCATTTCGGTAGAAAAATATTGAAATAAGAATTCTCTGTTATGGTCACTGATCGGAAAAAATGAAGTTGTAATAACTCAGTGAATCGATTTCTGTCCGAGACTGCGTTCGTCTCCTGAATTCGATTCAAATATCGAATACAGCGATGATTTTATATTTTTGGAAACACTTGAATCCATTTTCATAAATTATTTTAATGTTAGATAAAATAAATTGCTGGAAAATGAAAAGAAAATATACATTCAAGAAACAATTTCTTTTGCTCTTCAAGATGAATTTTCTTCATTCGAAAATTGAGATAATCAAAACGATATTTGTTGGGTATATGATTTTTGCTCGAAAGAGGGTTCTGGAGTTTTAAAAAAATCTACCCACATATTTGTAGAACAGTTGCAGATTGAAGAACAAAAAATATCTTCAATACTGATGCGTGAGAATTCTTTTTGAGGCCAAGACTTTTCTACTCTTCCCAAACAACACACTTTGATCTGAATGATATCTAAGGGGATGATCACCTGAACGATAAAAGAGAACTCATGACTATTTTTTGCTCATCAAAAACACTTTTTTCGACCTGCAGTACAAGGACACTTTTCCTGTTACCAGAGGTCATGCTTCTGAGATAGGTTATTTAGTCAACAATTATATTTAAAAAAGAAAATAATCGAAAAATAAGCGTCTGTCATAGAAAATGCATAATTCTCCACAATGATCAACGAAAATTAAAATATCTAAAAAGAAAAAATATTATGAAAACGCCATTCAAACTGTCTGGCTTAGCTTTCAACAAAATAAATCACGCATCTTGTTTCATTCTCCTCTTAATATCTTCAAGAATCGTTAGAATTTTCGCTTGGTCGTTTTCTATCTGCTTGATTTTATTCTTCACAAACGTCTCATTGCTGGTCATCTTCTGATTCTGCATGACCTTCCTGATTTTCCTCTGAATCTTCTTGTCCAACTTGAGGGAGTTGAAAACAGCCAAAGCGCTCTCTTTCTTGCTGCCCTTCTTGTCCACCTTCATCATTTCGAAATCGTTGGACATAGGGATTCTGATCTCAGTCTTAGGATACAAACTAATGTATGATGTGTTTGGAGAGCGGTTGGCTTATAATAATTTGCAGGTTTTCTTGGAATGGAATGCAACAACACAGTTCATTCAAGAAGTTCAACACTGTGGTTGGAAGAATGTTGCCCAAGACCATGGTTTCCATATAGTGGATGTGTTCAGTCCTGGCCTTCAGTCCCACGCACTCTGCGTCATTTTTTATTCTTTGGGTGTCGCTAACCGCCAAACCGTTGAGAAGATTCAAGAGGATCAAAGCGATCATCAAGACGAAAAGTATAAAGATCACCTTGCTGGTTATGGGAAAAGAATGGAAGTTCATATCACTCGCGTCAAATTCACCAGTCAACATCACCAAGGTTTTGAACAGGGCTCCACCAGGACTTATGAAAAAGTTTTGATTCTCTTCGTCACCTTCCCCATTTCCTTCTTGTTTCTCCTCGACGCTCTCACTGAAAAGTATGAAGAAACTCATGGCAAAAGCAGCGATCAGCAAGAAATACCAGGCGAGGAATTTTATGAAGTTTTTTGAGACCCTCTTGAACATCACCGTTCACACAACGTTGGTTGTGAGCCTAGGGTATTGCCCAACCATTAGGATCAACTCGAAAGTGGATAGTAAGATGGCTAGGGAGGAAAGCTGCTTTCTTGTGTCGTTGGTGGGGTCCTTCAAGAAGATCATGAAACCGACGATGAAAATCAGAATCACCTCGATCCAGTTGTCGATATCTTTGTAATAGTCCATCGGATTGACTAGTATTTGAAACAATTCTCTTAACACTAGCAACACGTAGGTAACACAAAGTATGAAATGGCTAGCATTCGCCAGAGTGGCCAAGGAAGATTCATTCTGCGAAATATAGTGAAAGTTTCCAAATGAAGAAAATATATAAGTAACAAGCGATGTGATGAATAGAAAGTAAAAGAATAAATTCGTGTAGAAGATCATGTTGATCTTGTGCCACTTCAACAGCAGGAATGTATCTATCACAGGGTGGGTTAAAAGGTGCTTTAGGTAGGGTGCCTGGCACATGTACAATACGGCGTCGGTTTCAGGGGCTAGATTTTGGGTATATGCAGGTTTTCCTTCCTCGCAGCCTTCCACAGTTGTGTTCAGTTCTGAAGGAGACGCGGCAGCAAAGTCTTGTACTTCAAAGTGACGTAAATGTTGTTTTTGTCGATATCGTTAATATCCACGCAGTCGTCTAAATATTGTTCCAGCACGTCAGCTTCTATGTCTCGATGGCCATCACTCCAAACTCGTTCTTGTTAGCAAGGGAAGAGCCTTTGCGAAGAAATTCTAAGATGTGCTTGGTCTTGGCGAACTTCACAGCGTAATGCAGAGGGGTCTGCTGGAAATTCTTGCTTGATCCAGAATTCAGAGATGCCTCATCCTGGTTTTTCATGAGTTCCTCGAAGCACTTCTCGTATTTTCCGCCAGATTCACTGAGGTTCATCTTGTTCAACAGGATCGATAGTGTTGAGCTTGGGACCTTCAGGCTTTTGGCCTGGTCTAGGAGGAGTTCTACTATTTCGAAGTGACCATGTTCACCAGCTAACTCCAAGGGGGGACTAGGCTGTTTCTGCGTGGTTCTACGGACGTCTGCCTTGTTTTCTAAGAGGTGCCTTGTTGCTTTCAACAGTCCAAGTTGGCAGCTCATCTGAAGAAGGGTTAGGGTGTAGTCGTCTGCATCTTTGTACTGGGAAATATCACCTTGGTTGTAACTGATGAACGCGTTTTCATTATAGGACTTCAAGTACTTGAAGAGGAGGTCTTTGGGGCTGGCAATGGTGGTGAAATTGTCTGGTAACACTAGATCACCAGGATATTTGGATAAGATCAGTTCTCTGGCACTTTTACCATTCATTGTGTAGTTGTCGATGTCCAAATTGAAGCTGTTGTTCAGGAGCACCTCAATGAGATCCCTGTAGTCCTTCTTGATGGCCCATAGGATAGCAGTGAAGTTCTTCAGGTCAGCGTGGTTGACTTTGATGCCGGATTTAACAAGAATTCTTGCACATTCCAGAAATTCAGTCCTGTAGCTGTATTCTCCCTCTTTAACTAGTAGTAACAAAGCGTTGTTGCCTCGGTAAGTGTGATTTATCTCTTCTCTGGTCAAGTATTTGACGAGTATCTTAAGAACTGCTGAACAATAGATCCATACATCCAGGTCAGATTCTTGAGTTTAGAATTCTCAATTCAGATAACATAGGAAGTGATCATAGTTTTCTGCTATAGTACTATAACGTTCTTCTGATTGATTGGGGGTTCTTTATGTGTAGCATATTGGTTTAATAGGTCCTTGCAATAGAATAGCTTCAATTGTTACGTTTGTTGCATCTGTATTTCCTATAAAATTTTTACTAAATTCGGGATATTGTAAAATTGTTGGTCAATATTTCCTTACACTTGTTGAATGATTTTATAAATTCTATCGTGATTTTAGCATAATCTTTTATAAATTTACGATAATAACCTGTGAATCCAAGGAATCCTTTGGGTTGCATTGGGTTCGAGTCCTTCCGGTATTATGATGTGATCTAAGAATTGAACCTCCTTTTTAAGAATTATGATTTGTCCATCTGGATTTTTAAATTTTCCGCTCTATGACGATCAAATACTTTAGGTAATTTTTCTATGTGTTTTTGTAGTGATGTTGAGAATATTACTGTCTAAATAAACTACACAAGCATCATTCATAATACCTTATAAATTATTGTACATTACTCTTTCAAATGTTCAATTCGAAAAAGAGTATTTTGTATTAATTATGACCTCTTTCTATGGAAAATGCTATTTTAGGTATATCTCTACTCTAGGATGCATTTCGATTTGGTGGTATCCTGAAGCTAGGTCAAGTGTGGAAAAATATTTGCATTTTCCCAATTTGTACAATACATAGACGGTATTTTTGTTCTCCGGAAGCATCCATCTTTTTTGGAACTTCGATGAGTGGGCAGCTCCATAGGCTGCTGTATGGTTGAATAATGTCGTTTTTCAGATGTTCTTCTACATGTCTTTCAACTTCCTTCTTCTGTGTTTCTAGCGTTCTATAAGCCTTTTGAAATATTGGTGTTTCGTCTGTGGTTTTTATTTCATGTTTTACTACTTTAGTAAAACTCAAAAGCAATTTCTTCCAATGAAAAATATCCCTGTATTCAAAGCAAATTCTTCGGATTGCTTCTTTTTCTTTTTTATTCAGGTGCTCTAGACATTTTTCAAATTTTCTTTCATTGAATTTACATTTATTTTGTCTTTTAGGATTACCGCTATTGAAGATTCTTAAATTTCCAGAATTTTAAGTGGGTTTATTGTGATTTGTGTGTCACTCTCATTGCTATTGTTCAATTATCTTCTACCTTATGAACTACCAAAGATTCACTTCTCACCTTTTCTACTAGTACCATTAAATTCTTGCATTTTTATGTAGTAATAATAATAATATGTGTAGTCATTAGCGTCTCCTATACGATATAAATATTCGTTACCGTTAAATTTGCTTCATTATTTTTACTCTTACTAAACATTGTGAAATTTTGATCCCTTCTGTTAATTTTAAATATTCTATAATTTATTCCTTTTTTTTCTATTTATTACACCATTCAACAGCCTAAGCCAATTACAGAATGGGCAAAAAAAATTTCACGAAATCAAACCTTATTAAACTAAATACATTCCATGTGAAAAATAAAAAACAAAAGAAATCGAAGCCAAGTGCGAGCTTTGCAATGATTATACAGCAAAAATAAAAATAAGAAATGCCCACACCTAGCTTCACGTTTGGTAATTTAAATCAGACAAATGATCCAAGAATAGTCCTCCTTAGATGGTCTACTGTGGAAGATATCAAAAACATCCTGAACAGAGAGGTAGCTCTGACATATCCGGTACAGAGGCGAGAAGAGGAGTACATTAGTGCGTAGAATAGGAAAGTAAAAGGTAGTCGGAACACGCACGGGCAATCTTGGCACATGTAAATTAATCAGAGAAAGTATACTTGATACTTGATACCTTGATTGACTTCATTTGAAATGATGGGGGCTCTAATAATTTTTTGAGATCTAGGTGGTAGAGCGTATGAATAAGAATTTCGTTCGAAATATAAAATAATAGGTTCTTAGTACACACCACATTTTTCTTAAGATCGATATTGGCATCTAAATGTGTTATTAAATCCATTCCAATCAATCGATCATATTATTTGTTAAACTCGAAAATATGAAAGTTAAAATGTTCTTTAGTTTTGAAAATTTTCGGGAGAGGTATATGCAGTATGCATAACGTATTCGTGAAAAGTGATTTTTATGAGCTGTTTTCATTTTGAATATAGCTTGAATATAGCATATTTGATATAATTTTGATAAAATTGTTCAATAACAGTTCGAAGACTAATTATGGTTCTTGAGCTTCCAGTATCAATCATGAATTTCAAACCGACTCTAGGAATTTTTATATGTATAGGGCAAGGGGGAATTATTGACAATCGTGATTTCATCATGTTTAATTTTGGTGGGAGGCTGGAACATGAAAATTTTCCTCCGGCGAATTTGAATATTGATTATCATTGGAGAACTATGTAACCTCATATTGATCGTTTCGATCGTAATCGGAGTTGGTATAATAATCATCGTAGAAATAATTATTTTCATCATATTTATCTATTCCCACATCGTCTTAGCAGTTGCTAAGCCATGCTACAGGGAGGCCACAAAATTTCATCTCCCCTTCCGAGTGAGGATATGTGTGGTGCAAATATTCTCTAACTAAAGTGTGCTGGGCAATCGTAGTGTAGAAACCACAGATCAAGTCGCATTTCCAATGGTATATCTCCGAAGAGTAAGGGAACATTGTTCCTCAAAAAATCTAAATAGTTGGTGCGTTTAGTGATTGCGGCAATTCTTTATTGATTAATTTTTGATTGGGACCTTTCCATTGCTTTTTTCAGGTATTTGAGCTCGTACGCACTGCTCATCACAAATAGTTACTAATATCATTATCAATCAACTCAGTAAGTAAATTGGCACCTCAATAACATTTTATTAATGAATTCATTGACTATTTCCAGCAGGTTGTGTAAAATGAAAGATTTTGTGCAAAGGGTGATAAAATCAGTTTTTCACAGAAATGTTCCAGATTCGGTAAACATTTCAATATCTTCTCTTTTGAATAAGGTTATCACCTCTGCATATATTATCATACCTTTTGGTGGTAGAGAAATTAATCCACAGAAGACTGATAGATTTCGTAGAAAAAAAGAAGATAATTCCAGATCCTCTGTTTGGGTTTCGTAAACAGCATTCAACGATTCATCAACTGGTACGCCTAACGGAAAATATTAAGGAGCAAATGAACCTCTCTACAGATACTGGTGTAATATTCTTCGATATAGAAAAGGCATTTGATAAAATCGTACCTGGCAAATAGAAAATTTAGGGTGAATATCGATAGTACCAGGTCAACGATCAGAGAAATAGAAGCCGGAGTTCCCCAAGGATCGGCGATAGGACCGCTGCTGTTCAGCTTATACATGGCACACATACCTAGAATGAATAGAGGCAAGATTGCCTAGTTTGCAGATGATATTGCCATATACTATCACAGTAGAATGCGGAAAACAATTACTAGGCAGTTACAGTAGATAAACCGATGGAATACTTCAAAAACTGTAGATTCAAAGTGCATCGAAGACAGTTGCAATCTACTTCGAAGAAACAACAGTAAAGAAAGAGAAAGCAGGAAACGTCAAAATAGGAAACCAGAATGGAAAAAGGAAGCAAAATATCAGGGAGTAATACTAGATGAAAGAATGAAATTTAATTATCAGATAGAAGAAAACAGAAAAAAGGCAAGGCAATTGCACGGGAGACTGTACCCGCTGCTCAACCCTAAGAGTTAATTTTTCTCAGAAAATGATGATCATCAAAATAGTGCTAATGCCAAGCATAACTTATGCAGGAGTAACCTGGTACAATACGAAAGACAATAATAAGGATCAGTTGCAAAGTACGCTAAATTCAGTAATCAAAAAAGCGAATGGTGCCCCATGGTATATAACTAACCAACAAATCAGAGAAGAACTGAAAATTGAAACTATTGAGGAAATAGTCAACAAACAAAGAAAGAACACAATAGGGTCGCTGAGAAAGCAGGAGAATAAGGAATTAAGAAAGATACTACAAATCAAAATAAGAATGACAGATAAGAGGAAATACCTCTTTCAAAGAACTAAATAGAAGAAAAAATTGACATGAAATAGGGAGGAAAGTCTTCCGATCAGACAGCAGTAGAAAATAGGAGAAATTAAACTAGAGGCGTAGGGAATTTAAATTCCGGACCTCGAACAAAATGAAGATCTGAGTTACTGAAAAGTTAAATAAATAATAATAAATAAATAAGTTTATTGAAGCAGAAAAAATATAACAAAAAACAGTTTCTGAAATACAATCAATTCGTAAGGTACGCATCAATAAACAAATTACAACCTACAAAAGTATATACTTGTTCATGGGGGAATAACATAAAAATCAAAAAAACTCCAAAAAAAAACAACTACCAATGAGTTTAGATAAAACAAATACAATATAAGTACAGTTTCTTGAGATATGTTACTGAAACATTTCTCTAGATATGTCTCACTGAATTATAAATACCTATTGTTGGACAAGGATATCGTAGATTTCTCTGAAACATCTCCACACTATGAAAGAAACGTTTCATGTTGCAAGTGTAATATTATAAATTTTGGGAGATATATCGACTAATATATGAGACAAATTTTTGCTCGAAGGATTATCTTGCATATCAAACAAAATAAAATTTCCATCATACAAAAAAAACACTAATAACCAACGAGATCTGGCGACGATAACGATAATTATGAGAGACCCAGAGCAGAAAAAAGAATAGAAAAAGATATAGTGAATAAATAGCTGCAAGATTATACCCGATCGTGCCAAAATAAATAAAAGAAAATAATAATAAAAATAAATTCAACAAAAAACTAAAGAGATGGCTGATTTAACAAGACCGAACTGTGATACATAATATTATAAATTCCACTTAAAAAGAAAAAAAAGAAGGGAAAAACGATGAAGAGAAAAACACACCGCTAAAAACGACAGGGGGGAAGGATCTGAGAGAGGATAGTCACCGATGAAGACGAAGTAAAACTGATAGAGAGACGTACCTAAACAGACTGAGACAGGGATCACTCAGAGTTGGAATTAATTTATCATTAATTATGTATAGTGACTAGTTCTTTCAGTTTTTTTGTTGCCGTGGAACAGGGAATTAATAATAATTTGAATGCTGTACACAGTTTTCACCTCAGTGTGAATAACTCACAGCTTTATTTTCTGAGTTTATTGTTTGTATTTGTACTGAATTCTATTATATTCAGAAAGGATATATATGAACTTTTAATGAATAGTGAACCTTATGATATTGGAGAATTTTTCAATTTTTGTAGTTATTAGATGAAGGTAATTTGACTTGTTTCATTTTTGTAACATGAAGTTGTTCTCAATTATTGAAATGAATGTATCTGTCTAATAAGGGAATAAAAAAATGTACCTCCAGTCATTCCGACCGATTGAAAAGGAAATAACAGACGATAGCGGCCATCTCCCCCTACCCGGAATTGATTAAAAAAAATCCTCCCCTGGAATTCGTTCCTGTCCGGCTGACGATCCGAGAGCCATACATAAAAAATATCGTGGTCCAAATATATACATTTTCACAATTTCACCCTCGCGCAGGCAGAGTAAACGACAAGCAGCAGAGAATAAAATAGATATGCAAGAGAAATGAGGGCTATGATAAATAGCCGATACCTTTGTTTCGTCTGATGCGGTCGGGCGCGAAAAAAATCGGCCACCGAGCAGCGCCCTCCGCTCGAGTAGGTGTCCGGGCGTTAAAAGGGGGATGAGGACTCGGACCGAGGGCGGGAGTGAGACATCGCTGGAAGGGGGGAGCCCATTAATACTCCCGATATTGAATGATGTATCATTCGGCCATAAAAACCCAGGAAATGTGATATGGGAGAGCGGGCTGCATACACTACAGAAACTAAATTACTGGATTTTTCGAAATGAAAAATAACAAATAGCCAGGCTTACTCCCTCTCTGACGATATGATGGCCATAATTTATACTCCGCGCTCTGCCGTATATGCTACACCGATGAACATTTATTTTCATTTTTATTATCGGGAGATTAAAATTGTTGCAGTGCATCGAGTCATTTGAATATTTGGAGGATTTGCTATCAAGTTTTGACGGAATGAGGTCCTCATATACGGAAATCGAATGGTGGAGGGGGCTCTAAGGGTAGAGAATACTGGGGCTTGATGGCTGAAGGGGTAGGTTGACCAAGGGCGTAGATATGAGGGGGTGCTGGGGGTAATTACCCCCCCAAGATTTTCAAAATATAGAATTCCAGAAATCTGGCAAAGACGCAGAACGAAAATTTCTCCATAAAATGAACCAATAATAATCATTCTACTTTCCTTTGAAATCGACACGTCAGTAAAAAATCGGATCCCTTTACGATTTATGAGTTTATTATTGCTTTCAAGATGAGTACTTTTATTGCACCACGAGCTCGTCTTTGTCCGAGGTTTATTATTTTCCTTTATCTATCCGCTTTCTCGGTATCGTCCCTTATTTTTATTCTCGTTACAAAACTTCAATATGTAGTTATCAAAGAACTGAACTGTGTAATTCGTATCGAAAAATTGTCTGGGCTGTGTTGTACAATTTATTCTGTTTCATTCAAATTGCAACTTATTAGTGAAGACATCAGTTTTGAATTGACTATATCTACAAGGTATTCCTGAATTGGAGGTATAAATTGAAATGACAGATTTCTCAGACTATTTTAAGAGAAAAAGTCCTATTACATGAGTCCCCAAACGCTTTGTTTTCAAGGTACAGGTGTTGAAGTTCAAGTTTTTCTCTAATAGCAACTTCCCTTTACAAGATATTTACCTAACTTGAATTGGAGTAGATATTCCAATTTAAAGTTTTCATCATGTGATACAGGGCGAATTTTCTCTGGAAGCGTGCCCGCTTCTTTCCTCCAGAATTATTTTTTTGTAAACCACTGGTAGTTTGAAAAGAAACTCTGATTCAGTACTACACTTTTTGGTTTGTTGTAGTTTTGTAGTATCTGAAATCGATTTCGAGAAAAAAATTCAAACAGCTCTCTATAGTAATTCTCAGTAAAATCCAAATTATTATAAAGATCCAGTTAGATAGCTGTGATAAATGAATTATAAATTTAGGTACTTATTCACAAAATCTGTAGCGAAGATTAATAAAGATTCGATAAACTGGTTACGCATCACAAAACAGTAGGACTACAAGAAACACCCTGTATCACGAAAAAAAAAGCGTTTGCGGGCTCATATATATGGGCCATTTTATTTATAAAATTACCCAAGGAATCTCTCATTTTCCCTGGTAACCCGAATTGGTAATAAAATGAATTATATCGAGTAATTTGGTTCAAACTTCGTTATCCAACCGCTATTTCACACATTATAGATATGAGTAAACAATGTCCTGGAAAAATTTGTTTTCGATTACCCCCTCCCCCCCCAAGAAAAAAAAAAGTTCTACGCCCTTGAGGTTGACACAGAAACCATAATGTGAAATTACGCCGTTGAAACTCTAACGAATGTAACAAAGTCACTGACTGACTGAGAAACCAAGGGCATAGAAATGGGGGTGGTACTGGGTGTAATTACCCCTCGAGATTTCCAAAATATAAATTGCAGAATTCTCGCAAAGACAAAGAACGAAAATTTTTATATAAAACGAACCAATAATCATTTTACTTTCTATTGAAATCCACATGGCAGTGAATAATGAGACCCTCTTACGTAGCCCGTAGTTTAAGGTTTTTTGTATTATTCCCGTCATAAAATGTCAATACTGTAGTTATCAAAGAACAAAATTGTACAATTTCTTGTGTTTAATTCAAATTGCAATTAATTTGTGAAGACATCAGTTTTGAATTCGATATATCTACACGGTGTTCCTAAATTGGAGGTACAAATGAAAATGACAGATTTCTCGGATCATTTTACCTATAACATGAGTCCCCAAATTCTTTTTTTTTTGAGATACTGGTGTTAAAGTTCAAGTTTTTTCTCATAGAACTTAACTTCTCAAGATATTCAATTTGAATTGGAATATCAATATATTCCAATTCAAAATTTTCATCATGTGATATGCTTATTTTGAATGCGAATCTTCAAGGTGATATTTTTTCTGGAAGGGTGCCTGCTTCTTTCCTCGAGAACTATTTTTTGGTGAACCGTTGGTAGTTTAGAAAAATATGTTAAAATAAAATCTGGTCCAATACTACACTTTTTGGTTTCTTAAAGTTTTATCCTATCTGCTATGGATTTCGATAAAATAATTTCAAATAGCTCCTTGGTAATCCTCAGGATAATCTGAATTAGTATAAACATCCAGTTTGTAAACTGTAATGAATTAATTAATTATAAGTTTCGGTACTTATTTACCCACTATGTTGCGAAGATTAATGAACATTTGATAAACTGAAATAAGCATAACTAAAAAGTACGACTAGAAACACCCTCTATCTCGAAAACAAAGCGTTTGCGGGCCAAAGAATATCTCATTTTCCTACGTAACTCAAATTTAGGAACACACAGTTTAAGGTAAGAACAACCGAATTGGTAATAAAAAAAAATTATTTGTAGTAATTTGGTTCAAACTTCGTTATCGAACTTCTTTTTCTCACATTACAGATATGAGTAAACTTATTCGTCAAAAAAATTTTATTTCGAATACCTACCCCACGCCCAAGATAAAGAAGATCTACGTTCTAGTGAAATGCTATAATAAATATAAAAAAATTGTGCCGTTTGACGGTGGAACGCCAGTGAATAAATTTTATCCTCTCGTTGAAACTAACAAAAAAAATTTCAAATGTTTGTTGGATTGCTAGCTCAATGTATGGAGATATTTCACATGAAAATATCGAGTTGTTTTCACGCAAATCAATTATATCCAAAAGAAATGTTCTGGGGTAGATTGATACAGACTTTCCGGGACAGGTTAGCACACAAATTCAAAAAATAAAAAAATCAAGAGCTTATCTCTAGAAGAAGCTGTCAATTTTTTCTGATGAACCAGTTGCAGGTCCTTCTGATTTTATTTGTTGATTTCGCCGTCTAAAAACCTCTGTTACACTAAAGGCATTGAGGTAATTTCTGATGGCAGCACCCAGAAAAAAAATCAACAATATACGAAAACGATTCACGGCTATTCTGAACGATACTTCAATTAAAAATTGATTGAAAATTGAACACAACTCAGATAGTCTAGAAAATATCCAAAACTCAGCAGTGCAGAAAATGAAAAGGTCCGTATTTAAGTCAGAAAATCCAAATCCAAATATGAAAAGGACGATTCAGATGAAGATGAGGAGGGCTATTTCTTTCTTGTGTGTACGGAAGAATATTCCAATAGTGCATCTGGTAAGAAATGGGTCCAGTACACAAGATGCCTAATGTAGAATCATGAGCAATGCAGTGAGGAAGACATATTTCATATCTATGAAAACTGCGATTCAGAATGATTTTCTCATTATAAATTTTTTTCTCATTTTTGTTTAGCACGAAATTTCCCTGAGTAAAAAGTTTTCCTTATAACTTAATATTGATCTATTGCAGAGGAATTACAAAAGCGCGATGGCCTGTTTGAATGACTATTTGGGCTTTTTGAGCGAGTTTGGATTTCGATATTATATAATATTATATTATATATTATATAAGCCTACGATGGAGTTAGATTCGCAAAAGGGGTGCATTCTGGACCAAGCGGTTGTTAGAGTAGATCGAGGAAATACCCAAACCAATCCCGCTGTGATAAAGCTTGATCTAACTGACCACAATATGCTATTCTTAAGTTTCAATATCGATACAAAATTTGGAAGGCAAGTACCGAAATTGTTCATTTAGAATATAATTGATTTCGAGGGTTTGAATCGGGCTCTTGCTGAGGAGAATTGGGAGAGTATCTTTGATGATAATGATCCAGAATTGTGTTATAAACGGAAAAATTCGATATGTGAAAGGAAATACTTCAACAAAAGTTATCTCAAACAGAAATCGAAAACTCAAGCCTTGGATATCGCAGGGACTGATAGTTTAAATTCGTCATCGCGATCAAATGAAGAGGCGATTAAAAATGTTGTAGATATAGTTTAAGTTTCGGAATATAAGGTATACAGTAATTACGTCACTTAATTAATAAAAATTGCAAAAAACAATTTCTTTAGAGAAAAAATCGACGGTGCGCAGGGTAATGTGAGGAAAATATGGCAAACAATCACCCAAGTCACTGATGGCGGAAAAAGGGGTAAAAAGGCGAAAATTGTATTGGAGGATGGAGGGGTGATACATTCAGTACGGACAAAGTAACATTGCCGAATAAATGGCTAGCAAAAAAAAAAAGGAAATGACGGATACCAGTTGAACAAGGTTTTGATGATGGCTTGATATTTTTGAACCCTGTTTCTGAAAATGAGTTAATATCCATAATTAATGGCTTGAAATCAAAGTCTTTCCCCGGTTCCCCGGTGAGTTTGAGAAAAAATGTCATTTATACCTTCTGAAACCGTTTTTGTATATAAACATAAGCGTGCATATATACATATATATTAATATTATGGATTATAATTAGAGATCGATTATCATTAGAGATCACGCCGAATAAAAGGTTGTATTGTGTTCAGAGAAGACGTATTTTATCTAAGGGTTTAAACACACTACGAGTCTGACCACTTCATATTATAATGTCCGCAAGTGAAAATGAAGTTTTACATAAAGCTATTCGTGATTCACGTGACGATATCAAGAAACACTTCGATTCGGTTATCGCAGGTTTAACCTCTAGCCTTAATGAAGCCAGAAATAAGATATCCCATCTCGAAGAAGAAAATTTGAACTTGAAAAGAGCTGTAGAGGTTTTTGAGAAAATAGAAAGAACAATTTGATCATTTCTGGTCTTCAAGTGAATGATGAGGTGTCTGGGGATCGCTCTCAACGATCTGATACCATTGTGAATTTCTTCAAGGAATATCTTGATTTTGTTTTGGAAAAGCATCTAATAAATAATATTTATTGCTTGGGTGGAACTAATAGAAGCGATATAAAATTGGAGTTGAATTCTTTTCTGACCAAGGCGCAGATTCTGAAGACATAGGGTAATCTGAAGAAACTAGGATCTTTATAGGTCACGATCTTACATTTGAGGGGAACAGGGTTCATAAAATTCTTCTGCAACATCTCAGGTCGGCGCGTTCTAAAGGTTTAAATGCGAGAATTGAAAACAATGCTTTAATTGTTTACTCTGTTGAAAATTTGAAAGAAAGCAACTTGTATTTTTTACCCGAACAAAAATCTAGTAGTGCTCCGCGAACACCGTACCGTAACGCCCATCATTTGGATTATTACCAAGACTCGTATGACTCAGAAATCCAGCCTTCTGAATCACGGATTGTATCTTTGAAGCCCAAGCCTACTGGGACCGGAGAGAAGGACCGATTGCCCCGCTCAATCAGCATAAACAGCTGAAGAAAGTTAAAGCTGCTGCTACGGTAGGTGCTGAAAAAAAGGCGGCGCTACGCAGTGCTTCCACTACTAAATCTCCCTCATTGAGATAATTCGGACGTTATAGAAGTCATAAGGTGGGTGGAACGCCTTAGAATTTTGATATCCCGTGTCGTGTTGATATCTATATTTCACATGTAATTAACTGTTTTTATCATATATTGTGCGATTCGTTTTTGCTGATTTCTTCCTAAGAATATTTATGAAATTAATTGGAGCATTATAATTTTCAACTGAATTGTAAATTTTCGCCTGTTTATTCGTAATAATTCCTCATTGTAACCCTATTCATATTTCATATTGTTCGTATTAAGTTTATTTTAGATTAGTATATATATATATATTTTTGTTTCGTGAGAGATGGGACTCCATCATTTGAATGTTCGCTCATTATTACCTAGTTTTAGTGAATTCAATGATTTGTTTTCATTGAATAATTTTGACATTATTGGTGTGACGGAAACGTGGATGAGTGGTGATGAGCCTTCCAATTCAATTTCTTTGTCAGATTACAATTTATTTAGGAAGGTTAGGAGTTCTAGGGGGGGTGGAGGAATATGTGTTTATGTCAGAAAATGTTATCGTGCAGAATTATTTCTATTGATTTTAGTGTCGGTAAGTTCATATGGTTGAAGATTAAGTCGGAGCATACTGAGTTCATCTTGGGTGTTATTTATAGGCCACCAAATAAGAAGAAGCGCTCATCTAGAATGTCCTTTTTTGTTAGTGATGTTGATGGAATGATAACCCAGATTCTTCCTTTGTCAAATTTTGTTGTCTGTATGGGTGATCTCAATATTGATGTTTCGCTAACCAATTCCTTGTAAGATTGTTTTGGAATGTATGGTTTCAACCAGGTTATTGCTGATCCCACTAGGATAACGGATCGTTCATCGTATCTCATCGATCCTATCTTCGTAAGTTGTCCTGAAGAATTCGTTGAGAACCTGGGTACCTTAAATGCTGATTGTATAGGAGACCATAGTCTGGTCTTTTCTGATTTATGTGTCGATTCTCGCCGCCGTGAGCACAACTTTGTCACTTACAGGGATTTTTCTAGCTTTGATAATACTTCCTTTCTTCGGGATATGCGGAGTCAACCATGGCACTGCTAAGGCAGCCTGATGTTAACAGAAAGGTTGAGATGCTTAACAGTTTCTTAATTCGTACCTTTAATTCGCATGCACCTGTAAGAAGAAGAAGGGGAACTAAGTCGAAAGCGCCATGGCTTGCGACGCCCATCAATGATTTGATGAGAGAGCGAGATTTGGCTCTTTAGAGATTTAGGAGAACTGGACTTGGTACTGATTGGTCTACTTATAATAAACTTCGAAATCGGACATTGGCCGAGGTAAGAAAAGCTCTTTGATGATATGGGTACGAGTGGCCGTCGGGGCTGGCAGGCCCTCTCTGAGCTCAGGGTCACCGGGTCCGCTGTCATTCCTGATGAGTTTTCTGACCCAAATTTGATGAATCAGAATGAAAAATGTTGAGAGCTTTTCCGATTTACGTATAATAAGCATTATTTTTCAAAAATTTTTGAAAAGGCGCTGTATGAACAAATTTATACATTTTTTTCTGTAAATAACTTATCTTTCAGTACTTCAACACTTCAATTGCTTTAGCAACAGTAACTGATTCCATCTTTTATAATTAAGATAAGAAACTGGTCTCTGTCTCAATTTTATTAGACTTTCAAAAGGCATGTGACACTATCAACCATCATCTATTATGTGCAAAGTTAAAGTTTTACGGTTTTGCTCCTCTTTCTGTTGCTTCAATCAGATCTTTTTTGTCATTGCGGAGTCAGGTGGTTCAGGTTGATGGTAGTCTGGGGTGCCGCAGGGTTCTATTTTGGGACCACTTCTTTTCTCAATTTATACCGCTTATCTGCGTGGGGTTCTGAAATTTTGCTTGGCGCAGGCTTTTGCGGATGACAAACAGCTTATTTATTCTTTTGATATAAGAAGTTTGGGTTTGGCTTCCCAGCAGATTAACTATGACCTTGAAAATGTTTGTGATGTAGCAGCCTCACATAATTCAATATTAAATATAAGCAAGTGTAAATATTCTGTTTTTTCCAATGTTCTTCAGTATTCTGTAGTAAGGGACAACCTGCAATTGTGCAGCCTTTTACCTTGTGTGATACCGTAAGGAATCTCGGTGTAATTTTTGATTGTAGACTTGATTTTAGTAATCATGTGGCTGGTATTCTGAAGACAGCGTTTTACCGGCTGAGAGTTGTTTATGGGTGTCGTCGATTTTTTACCTTTGGTATAATGAAACGTTTGGCTGAGTCCTTGATTATTTTTTTGTTCGATTATTGTGACGTAGTTTATGGACCCTGCACCAGTACTTATGTGAGATGTCGTATTCAGCTTGTTCAGAACTGGTGTTGCCGATTCATTTTCGGTTTGAGGAAATATGATCACATTTCTCATAGGATTCGTGAGGTGGGTTGGTTGAGGATGGATGAAATAAGATCGCTACATTTTCGATGTTTTGTTTATAAACTTTTAACGACCCAGTATTGTGCGGCTCTTCATGGAAGGCTCATTCCTAGAAGTTTGGTGCATTCGGTCAACATTAGGCACTCCTTTTCCTTCACGGTTCCTCTGCATCGTACTGCTTAATTTCAGGGGTATTTCTCCTACAATGCAGTAAAAGTTTTGAATAGTATGGTCGGTAGTGTTTTCAGCCTCAGCTATTCACAATTCAGGCGTCAAATGAAGAGCTCTCTCAAATGATTTATTAAAGAAAATTTTTTTTCTCCATTCTCCTTCTCTATTTATATTTTCTATTTATATTAAACATATTTTCATATTTATATTATCTATTTGTTTATCGTTGTTTTTGTATTTATAATCGCTATTTATTCATTGTTGCTTTTATATTCTCTATTTATTTTATTGAAAAATGGCAGCCATACGAGGTTGAGTGTAAGAATAGTCTTTGACTAAACTCCGCCTCGGCATGGTTAGTACAACATCTAAACATATCTTTGTACATATTTCATTAAATAAAGTCGATTCATTATTAGGTACTATTATTATTATAAATACTTGCTTTTCTACGGGCTTGACACTAAGGAATCATTAACCACATCAATATTTAAGAGAGGTAGTAAAAGAAAAGCTAATAACTATAGGCCTATAACGCTGAATGTGATGAACAACTTCGCAAAAATATTTGAAAACTGTCTTAAGTCACGACTTGTAGCTTTTCTGGCCAGGAATCAGATCCTCAGTGAAAATCAGTTCGATTTTCGAGAGATTATGAGCACGGAGGATGCCATTATTGCATTGATCAAATCCATAATTTCAGCTAGTCACTCAGGTGGATGTGCCTTGAATGTACTTGGACCTATCTTAATGAACGACACTACATTGTTAGTGTTGGGGAGGAATAGAGTGAACCACTTCTTGTTTCCATAGGCGTTCCCCAGGGCACAGTGTTGGGACCAATTTTATTATTGGACTATATGATTCTGCTGACAAAGTCGCCTATAAAGGGTAAATACCGTTGTCATTATTATTATTATTGAGGGGCAGAATTAGGCTGCGTCCAGATATTTTATCGGTTCTTGAATGAAAGTCCCCTAAATCTGAATGTATTCAAGACTAAATTAATCACCTTTTCAGTGACTGCAGCGTATGAAAGCCAGTGCATGAATTTTTCGTAAATTTTTTTTAATTTTTGTAATTGTCAAGCGATTGTCAGAGAAAAACTGTGGTATATCTGGGTGTCGAACTAGATCAGCATTTAAATTTGAAGAAACAGGTTTATAACATGATCAGAAAACTAAGGATAGTGGTCTATGAATTTTACAAGTTGAGATTTATATTGGACAAAACAGAAGATTTCTACCAATACTCCTTCTGTGTACCGAAGTTGTTATTTATATTTTAATTGTACCATGAATAATTAGTAATTGTTGTATAGATATTGATGATGGACTATTTGTTAGCTAGTTTATTGGGCTATTACCATCATCTGTGCGGTTGGAAGTTTCCGACGTTTCGGCAAGTGTTCGCCTGCCGTCTTCGGGGCAGGGTGGTGGTCCTGGGAAGCACCGATTGTTTGGTTCTGAGAAGAACCATTTGCCATACTTGGTCTGTCTGGACTTGTACGCACCATACTTTTTTTCGAGTTCGTATGAGGGTATCGAGGTTAGGACTTTTAGTCGTGTCGGTTGAAATCCCTGCACTCCCACCACAGTCTTCAGAACCAGATAGTAATTTTTATGCATTAAGCTTAATTTAAGTTGACCTCACTTCCGGTATGCGCAGTTGGGATGCGCACTAGTCGACTTTTCGGGGTGTGCACGGTTATTTGTCCGAATTCCGACTCCTTTTTAATTTGGTGGTGTCGAGAAGCTACCGACCTGAACCGGGTTCAATTTCTCCGATTAGATCTTATGATTGGTGCCCAGACTTCCTCGATCTCCAGAGACGGTATGCTTATGGGAGTGATGGCCATGGAAGCTGCTTCATCATCTTGACACCACCAAAAAAGAAAGGATTCGGAATTCGGACGGATAACTGCGACACCATCTGCGCACCCCGAAAATTCGACTAGTGCGCATCCCAACTGCGCATACCGGAAGTGATTTGTAACTTTTATTGAAATTATTATATTATATATTATTATTATTATGAAAATTCAAGCCGAGTATCGTAAAAAAAATATCAAAATTTCAGTGATAACAGATCCAATCTAGTTGAAATTTTGTATATATAGAATATATTCAATAATAATTTCAAGTTCCATGTGAAAATTTTGATTCAGTAACTCCATCAGAATCATAAAAAATTCAAAGAGAATAATGAAAATAAATTAAGGAAAGCAGTGACGTGAAGTCTGGAGCTTCTGAGCACTCGTTATTATTAAAATATTATGGTTTCTTATTTCGAGCTTTCTCAGTTTAAGATTGTGTCAATAATTAAAACAGTACCTTGGCATTTTCACCTTTTAACAATAGCTGTTGGTTCAAGCAAGTTCGCAAAATTCAGAATGAACCGAACCAATCATGTGAACTTAATGAGTAGAATTATCGGGGAGCGAAATAGAAAGCTATTCATCTTTTGAAATCATACGTGCACAACTTTGGCATGTAATAATTCACCCCTTCAGTAGATCCGCTCTCCAAGCTCTTTCTCCCCTTCGCCCATTGGTTGGACAGGTATTGTATAATCCCAATACCGTTTTTTTCCCTTTATTTTTAATGTGACCCGATTTATTGTTATGTGTAGTTATGGCTTGCATTCCCAGTAATGCGAATATTTCCAGATGAATATTTATAACTCGTTCCGGCATTTTTTAAAACTGATTCACATACAAATGAGTATTTCCCGAAGTTATTTATTTTTCAAGTGTTTTTACGATCGATACATGTATTCGAAACGAATTTTTATAATACGCAGTACATGTCAGAATAATCTAACTTTATTTATTCACGCCAAAAAAGGGTTTGTCGTTTTTTTGCTATTCGTTTGATGCACAGTCGAATGCAATGCATTAAAATTTACCGATATTAATCCCTTTCTCTCTTCAATTTCAATTGAAATTTTTCATTGGTTAATTTTTCAAATACATACATCAGGCTTTTCAATTATTTTTTCTCCTGCTCATGCATAATATAAAATTGTGGGCTGTTGTTTGGAGTTACGTTCCTAAAAAAAAGTATGTTTCATTTGTATATGCAATTCCTCTGAACTCAATTTCAACGAGAATTGATTCGAACAGCAATGGCTTTGAGTTGAGTTGTTTTATGGTATTTTTTCTGTGGAACTAATGCATATGAAAAAGATTGAATATTGCGATGGATGGAAACCTGCAAATTTCACTTTATATTCGAAAAATAATTAATCGTTTTAAATTCGTCTCTTCATTATCTGGTGATAATTCAAGCTTCCTATAGAAAGTATAGAGCTGATGCCTAGTTGACAGATGATTACCGACAAAAACTCAAAAATTCACAGTGAAATGTTGAAGGAGAAATAGGTTGTAAGTAAAGAAAGAAAAATCCGAAAAAAGCTGAAATAAGGATTATCTGAATGTTTTTGTATAATTTATGCAATACAAATACAAAAATATTTATTTGTCTCCCGTGTGTGTACAAAGTTTTTCACTATCAATATATCAGTATGGAACAAATTCATTTTTAGCTAAATAATCCTGAAACACGTCGATTTTTTATTTTAATTTACCGTATTTTAAAATAATATTCTAATATACTGGGTGAATTACTTACGAGTAATGACGTCACCGTCATTTTTTTTTAAAGGAACACCTCCATTTTGTCTCAATTTTCTGATTACTCTAGCTGAGCTGATTTCAAAAATGTATCACATGTTGATTCCAATTGGTACAGGGTGGACAAAAATACAATAGTTTTGTGTGTGCTCATAAAGTAACGCGTAACATTCTTCATTAGTTGAATTAACAATTTTATCAAAAATACTTATTGTCTATCGGCAATTGGTTTGAATGTAAAACCTTGTAGTTTGTTACATTTTTAGATTAATTAAAATGAGCTGTTTCCAAAAATGTTTGGTACTTGTGGTCTAGCAGACAGAATATGAAAGAAATTATTTCTAATTTTTATATATTTTTATAAATCTAAAAATGTAACAAACTACAGGGTGTTACATTCGACCTAACGAACTCTTGATGTTTTATGTTTGTGTTTTCTTGTTGTTGCATTTGTTATTATTTCTCCAGTTTCGAATAATCTTATTGAAAAGATTATCGATCTATCAGTTAATACATCGACTCCATCAACACGAATCGTCTGCGTTGTACTTCAACTCCTAGATCATCACAGTTCACCCATTTTGGTCATATGTAGCATGCTACATTGCAAATTTGATTTACTCAAC
The DNA here is from genome assembly GCF_914767665.1 of Harmonia axyridis. Classification (NCBI taxonomy): domain Eukaryota; kingdom Metazoa; phylum Arthropoda; class Insecta; order Coleoptera; family Coccinellidae; genus Harmonia; species Harmonia axyridis. Next base: position 23,916,306 of record NC_059505.1, on the reverse strand, counting down.
GAAACAGGAAAGTTGATGAAAATCTGGGCGTACGCCAATGCGTGAAACTGTGGTATCATTTTTTTTCTGGTTTCTTTGAATGTATATCGATAATTTACTTTTCCGGATATTCTAAAAGTGTGCTTAATCAAACCACTCTACAAAACTGGTGACAAAACTGAAATGTACAACTACAAACCTATATCATTGTTATTTACTATTTCAAAAATTGTTGAAAAGGTTCTGAAGAATGAAATGGTCAGCTCTTTAGAAAAAAATAATGTTTTCGAGGACGCTCAGTATGGATTTAGGAGAGGGAGGTCGACGGAGGAAGCAATAAGAGAGCTAACTGGACGAATATATGAATCTTTGGATAAACGGATTCCCAGCTTATGCATCTTTGTTGACCTTGCAAAGGCCTTCGACACCGTATGCCATGGGAGACTTCTCGACAAATTGTGGAGATACGGATTTGGTGGTACAAGTTATAAATTACTTGAATCTTACCTGGACAAAAGACAACAAATTGTGGATATAAATGGAAATCAAAGTTCCCCAAAAATGGTTAATTACGGCGTTCCACAGGGCACAGTGATTGGCCTGCTGCTGTTCCTGATCTACATCAACAGCTTGTTGAAGTCCGGAAGCACGGGTGGAATACTCAGTTTTGCTGACGATACTGTTATTCATTACACGGCTCCCACGTGGCATGAGTTGAAAAATAAAGTTGAAGAGGATTTTGATGTTTTGGGAAAATGGTTTGAAGCAAATAAACTCACACTGAATTTAAAGAAAACCAAATACATGGCTTTTTCCTCTTATGATTCAGATCTGCCATCAATGGGAGATCTTGAGATAAATGAAATTGTAAGAATACCAGAAACAACATCAATAAAATATCTCGGAATAATGATTGATGCTAATCTAAAATGGGATAAACACATAATAAATACGGTAAGAAAACTGAGAGGACTTCTATATAAGTTCAGACTTTTGAAAAAATATTTGAATGACACTAAACATCTAATGATGTTATTCAATGCATTAATACAATCCCAGATCAACTACGGAATTATAGGGTGGGGAGGAGTCTATGACACACACTTGAAACATCTGAATACTATACAGAAATGGATATTGAAGATAATTTATGGAAAAAAACTGAAATTCCCAAGTGATCAATCATTCCAATTAGCAGGGATTCCCGATATTAGACAGACATATGCACTCCAAATACTCCTGAACATCTTTAAAGGAAATATCAGATTGAATAAAACAGAGCATTTGTATTCTACAAGAAAAAAAGAATATAGCTACCAAACACCAAGAGCAACAAAAAGGATAAGACAAAGATCCTGTTTTTACCTAGCCCCAAGGATATATCAAAAAATTCCTGAAAATCTGAGAAAAATTGAAAATTATATATATTACAGAAGAAAGGCTGAACAATGGTTAATAGAACAAGGAAGAGATTATATAAGCAGAATAATCAATCTGGAAGATTAAAAAATAAATAAAAAAAATTAAATTAATACTTACAATTTAGACTTTTTATGAACCCGAATATGGACACCTACCTACCGATTGGACCTTCACCCCCGAAATTATGTTCACTCTAGAATGGATCTTAGAAACCCACTCGATTGGACTTTTACCCGGAAGTGACTTGTACTAGAACGTGAAACTATATTGTCTGAATGGAATGAATTCACTACTAATTTGAATATTATAAATAATGTATATTTCTTCGAATATTTTAGAAACACTTTTTATTTATAATTACGCACAGGTAAATATTTCATGAAATAAATACCTCTGTAACTTTTTTATGTTTATAGTAAATAAACATTATTATTATTATTAATTATCGTACCGAAATTATTATAATTGTTTCCCTCTATTATATTCGTAAAACCCTCAAAAAAGATTTTTTTTTTGTATTTTTTCTTCAATAAATTCCAGATTGGTGTTCCTGACAAACGCTGAAAGTGTAATTATTACATTGAGAGTCCTTCGTCAAAAGACAGTCCATCATCATTGTCAATTGTCAGCTAACAAGCAGCAGTATTTACTCTCCTAGCTATTGAAGAACTGTCACACATGAGTTCTTATCAACTTCGGTGGAGGAAGATTGGCTCAGTCTAGAGGGAAGTAATTTATGTACATTTATAAATTTCGGATTCACTTATATATATAAATCAAATAATTTGACAACTTTGTGTCTAATCCTTCACAATAATATATCTGTATGATATATTCAGTTTATTTTTGTCTTGGAATATATTCCAATTCTAAAAATGACAAATTTAATAATCAACCAAAAGACAAATTCAAAATGACTAAAACAGTACAAATTGAGTAAACGGTTAATAAATTGAACAACTAAATTAACATAAAGACAGACGTACGTTTCGGAATTTTTGTATTTAATAATACAATTTTTCCTCATCAGTGCCTTATAGTTCAACGGAATTATTAAATCTGAATATATCATACAGATATATTATTGTGAAGGATTAGACACAAAGTTGTCAAATTATTTGATTTATATTAAATATCCTTCATCAAGAAGACTCATTAAACTTTTATAATTCACTTATATATATTTCCATTTTGTAAAATATTGTATGTCAATTTTTCTGGTATCAGATATTTTAAAGATTCAGATTGTGAAATACTTAAATATAAATATAAGAGGTGTTTGCTCGACCTGGGTTTTTGACCCTTCCATTTGGCGAATTTAGAGATCAGAACCACGACTGAAATCAAGAGACTGTACTCGGCCATTTTGAGTTGTAACGAAGAGGTTACACATGTCATCAATTTATTTATACCATCCATCAAAATACTCTTAGAAACTATCTTAATGTTTTGTTTTCAGATTTTCCTTTGATATTCTACCTTCGGAGCTAGAGAAAACTTTTTTCAATTCCCTTCAACTTTTCACTTGACCTTCGAAGATACTATTTCAATCTGAATTGTATAAGACACTGCTGTCATGTAACTTTGAACTTTTTCATCGATTGAATCTTCTTTTTCTTCAAAACTCAATTCCAAATTATATCACAAAAATTTTTACTCTCGATAAAATATAATTCTAATTTTCAAAATATATATATGATAATTTAGTAATATGATCCTTTTTTGAAAAGAACCGTATTTGAGAGATTTATTTTAATTCGAAATTGGAAAGTAATCAAAAGGTTTTTTCTCAGTTATATCTATATCCCATTATTGTTTCTTAGAAAAACCATAACAGTACAGTGCATCCCATTTTGGGTGAGACTGCCAGGTTTCTCGCTTGTTATTTAAGATAGAGCCTTGCGGTTTTCACGTTCCTGTCCTACTTTTTCGTGAAACTCAAGTTGGTCTAATCAGATTTTGCATAACTGTTTCCGTTCAAAAGATACAGGGCGATTTTGGAAATTGATACTTTTCGGACCCCTCCTTTATCTCCGAAGTTATTCAGAATTCTGCGTAGAATCCAGTGGCGTACTCAATTTTTTTTTTCGGGGTATGGTTTTGAAGATTCAATACAAACCTATATTTTTTTTAATGGAACACCCTATATATCATTACTTCGTTGAATTCGTTATTTTTTTTCCTTCAAAATGATATATAATACTATATAGGTAGGATGGTCAGAAATGTTGAAAAATACTAAAACATCAAATAATGATGATTTTTTGTTAATAAGCAATGGATTTCCCATATGAAAAAAAGGATCAATTGGATAATTTTCATTTGTGATTTTTATTTATGGTAGAGTAAGCAAACAAAGATAAAACACTCATCACTAACATGAAAAACAAAACGTAGGTACCTACCTAATAACAACAAATGAATAATACAAACATTTATAGACATTGCATAATATCTTTCAGATTAAACTGTTCAAATTACTGTCCATTTTCCCTAAATACATAAAATATACTACGGTAAAAGACATAACAGTCCCGAATAACTTCGTGCATCAACAGAGGCAGTTTTCCAGGATTTACAAAACCGCCCTTTTATAATATTAAATGCACTCAGGCGTATTGAAAAATTTTGTCAATTATGTATTAGAGAAAAATGGAGAGTAATTTGAACAGTTTAATCTGTAAGATATTATGCAATGTTTATGAATTTTTGTATTATTTATTTGTTGCTATTAGGTAGGTACCTACGTTTTGTTTTTCATATTAGTGATGAGTATATTATTTTTGTTTGCCTAGTCTACTATAAATGAAAATCACAAATGAAAATTATCCAATTGATCCTTCTTTTATATGGAAAATCCATTGCTCATTAACAAAAAATCATCATTATTTGATGTTTTAGTATTTTTAAACATTTCTGACCATCCTACCTATATAGTATTATATATCATTTTGAAGGAAAAAAAATAACGAATTCAACGAAGTAATGATATATAGGGTGTTCCATTAAAAAAAATATAGGTTTGTATTGAATCTTCAAAACCATACCCCGAAAAAAAAAAATTGAGTACGCCACTGGATTCTACGCAGAATTCTGAATCAGACGTAGTTTTAACCTCACCATTATTTCTAATAACTTCGGAGATAAAGGAGGGGTCCGAAAAGTATCAATTTCCAAAATCGCCCTGTATCTTTTGAACGGAAACAGTTATGCAAAATCTGATTAGACCAACTTGAGTTTCACGAAAAAGTAGGACAGGAACGTGAAAACCGCAAGGCTCTATCTTAAATAACAAGCGAGAAACCTGGCAGTCTCACCCAAAATGGGATGCACTGTACGTATTATAGAAGAAGAAGACAAACACGATATATTTTTTTTATTTTAACTCTTTTTTTGAATCGCTGTTCAGAAGCATGATTACTCTGACTGTGAAATAAGACTTGACTTTCCTTCAGTGGAATTCAGAGTCCACTTCCATCTATCTATTACACAAAGTTCCTCGATCCTCATCTGTCATCGACGCTGAATTTCTCTAAATCATTCATCGCAGATACAGATCACTATCGATAATTACCGAGCTATCCGTGGACACTAGCAATGATATGTAACAAGTAGCTTATTGTCGACATATTTGTTAATAAATTACCACATATATGTATTTATTATGCGCGTCTCGCCCATCATATTCACCAGTAGCTAATAAACATTAAACATGAGGCATATTTCAGTCTTACCATTTCCCATTCAGTATTCAGAACTGTCCGAAGCACAGAACCGTAGATTTCTGATTGGGAACAACGCAGCATACATGACGTATGCAGCGATGTCACTGTGTTCGGGTTAATATGAAGTATATTAAGTAATTTATGTATGGCTGTTGGATTTCGAAAGGAAATCTTGAAAATGAATTTAGAATGAATGACCCATATTTGATTAATAAATAATCTATAAAGGTTCTCAATTCTTTTCGTGAGAATTAGTTATGTAAAAAAAATTCAAAGAAAAGTTGATGTACGAATAATTTAATGAAGAGGAAATTCCTTTGGGCGCCCTAGTTAGGGTTGCCAGATCTCCGGTTTTCGACCGGACAGTCCGGTTTTTTCCATGTTTGTCCGGTCGAAAAAATCTGGGTAAATCGGACAGAAGATTGTCCGGTTATCTGGCGCAACCACGTGACAACCAACAGTATTGTTTGTAGTTACGTAGATAGATATTGCCTATGTCACCTCCCCTACTCCTAAAGTCCTACGATTCCCGTATTTCGCGCCGTCTCGCATCAGTCGTACAGTCGTATCTCTCAATCGCGCATGCTCTGTTCCGTCGCTGTTTTGTTTCGTGGGGAGTCACGTTGTAATCTGGATTATTACCTTTATTATTTTGTTATTTTCCTGTTTCAAAATGGAAGATGAGGTACCATTTACTAGCAGAGCAACTCCTCCTAAGAAAGTGAGAAGAAATTGCCACTATAATATTGACTGGGAATCTCGTTTTTCTTGGTTAAATAAATTTGAAGAAGACAACACGAAAGCCTATTGCAAAGTTTGTAAGAGTAAGTTCACTGTGGCTTACGATGGCTCAAAAGCATTAACCCATCACTCTTCTTCAAAGAAACACAAAGATTGTGAAAGTGCTGTAGCTATGTCTCAGCAATTGAAGTCCTTCCTTATACCTAAAGGAAGCGCGCAAAGTGAGAAAGTAGCTATTGCCGAATTAACTACGGTTTACCACAGTATCAAGCATCATATTTCTTATGTTGCCCAAGATTGTTCGTTAAAAGTATTAAGACAAATAATTAACGATTCAAATATCGTGAAGCAAATGACAGGAGGACGCACTAAATGTACGGCTTTGGTCAACCAAGTTTTATTACCATATTCAATGGAACTGGTGCAGCAAGATTTGAAGGATGAAGTTCCTTTTTCCGTCGCTACTGATGCCTCAAATAGAGGAAATAGAAAATACTTTCTGGTAGCTATTCAATATTTTTCCACAAAGAACGGAATTTGTCATAAAATCTTGGATTTTTACGAAGATTCTTTCGAAGATTCATTATCTATCAAGTTATTGAAAAATCACATCTTACATGGAGCAGAGTGACTGCATATGGTGCGGACAACGCTTTTGTAAATTTCGGAGTCAATAAATCCGTTTTTCAAAAATTGAAATCCGAGGAAAACAACGACATAATTGCTGCTCATTGCAATGACCATATATTTCACAACTGCGCTAAAAATGCATTGAAAGTAATGCCTGTTGATGTCGAAAATATAGTAATGAAAGTATTTGCAGAGTTCTCTTGTTCCGCGAAAAAAACGAGAAGAGTTGAAGCAGTGTTTTGATTACTTCGAAAGCGAATACAGAGAAGTTATTCGTCACGTTCCTACAAGGTGGCTTACTTCATTTAAAGCTCTTGATGGAATGCTCTCATCATGGGGGCCATTGAAAAGGTACTTCTTAGAACAAGGTTCTGATAATTGTCCAGCAGCACTTTGGGCCATTTTATCAGACCAAGAAAACGCAATTTCATCAGAAGCTAATCCTACTTATAATGAGCTATATTTGTATTTTACTCATAACTTTATGGCTTCCTTTAAACAAATTTTTCTGATGTTAGAGAAACATTCCACAGCAGCATTCAATCTACATAATATAATGGTTAAATTTCGAGACACAATTGTAAAGAAAATAAGTGACAAATATTTCGGAATGAAAGTGCATATGGCATTGAGAAAAGGCTATCTTTCAGATCACGAAGTGGAAGAATTCATCAAAAACGCAACAAATATTTACAAAAGAACGCTAGATTATATAGAGAAGTGGTACCAATTTGAAAATTTGAATTTTTAAATTTTTAGTTATTTGGATATCGAGTGCGGAAGGTTACCCACGCTGGACCAACTGCTCGAACTATGGTCAATATCGCCATGGAAACAACAAACTCCTTCAGAAAATATTTACGAAGAACTGACTGTCCTTCAAAGGGTTTTTCCTTCACTTGAAGGCAATTCCATTAATTTTTGGTGCAATTTTTTCAAAAAAGCAGATGCACCAAATTTACTGAAAATTGTGCAGTTTGTCTGCAGTATTCCTGTGTCCAACGTTTTTGTGGAACGAATCTTTAGCGTTATGGGAAATCTATGGACTGACGAAAGAAATCGTCTCGACGTAAACACTGTAAAAAGTGAATTGTGTGTTTATTTCAATATGAATGCTAGTTGCACGGAATTTAAGGATGCCATCTCAAGCAATAAATCTTTGTTGAAAGCAGTCTCATCAAATGCTAAGTATACGAAGAAGTAGACTGTAAGCTTTTTTTTTTTAACTAATAAAAATTGTCCGGTTTTTTCCTCATATACATCTGGCAACCCTAGCCCTAGTTGGAATGAAATTGAAAATGAAAAAATTTTGTTCATAGTAAAATCACTTTTTTTTTTTAAAACTAGAATATCAAAAAAGATATTCGAGAAGTCTAAAATAGGAACAAATACTGAAGTTATTTTAATTTCTATCAAATCAAGCAAATTGACCTTAAATAGACGAAATCCAAGCAATTCGTAACATGAAACAATGAATATTAAAAATATCATCGTATTAAATATAAAAAATTTTATCAATTTTAGTTAATGTTAATTATAAATAAAAATTAATAAGTTCCAACTTATACCTCTAACAGCATATTGGATTGTTCGATCATTCAACATACAACCAAATGTGTTCGTCGCAGAGCTGTGACGAGCACTAAAAAAAAGTGTTTGAGCACTAAGCACTCAAAAAAAGAACTTCGAGCACTAAGCACCGATTTTCACATAAGACTCGCGATTACTAAGCATTTTGTAAAAGTTATTCGAAATTTCGAGCACTTAGCACTAAGCACTTTTGTAGGAACTGTGAGGTTTTTTAATCGGAATGAATATTGTCCCTATAAACATATGTAATATTATGGAAGGGTAAGAGAAGAATTTCACCAGAACTTTATAGAAGCGATCTGATTCAAAATATTCAAATTTTCGAATGAAAAATTGGGTTAATATTTTTCAGAGTTGACAATATAAACAGGATTATCAAAATAAAAAAGAATGGGCAAAATGAAAATGAAAGAGAAAAAGTTCAAATTCTTCAAATATGGATTTTGAACTTTAACACATAAATGATACTAGTTAACCAACATATAGATTAATAGATTGAATATCAAATGACAGGAACCTGCATGGAGGGGACAAATGTGATGAGTTATTTTTCCATACTTGAAAATATTTTTGAGCTGTCATGTCGTTCAGGTTTATTATTTCGTCATAATGTCTGTAATTTTGTGCCAGAGATGATCAAAAACAATAAGGTTCGACCGAGGGTTCGACTCACTGATGATGAATCTGTCCTGAAATTCGATTCTGTTCGTCCGGCCGAAAAGTGATAATTCACGAAGAGATATTCAAACTTATTTTAACCATTTTCTGTTTCAAATGCATATTTTCAAGATGAAATTTGTTTTTAAGAGTCCGTTCACGCGGCGCAAATTAAGGCGTTTTCTCAACTAATTCGTTCTTGATTTTCTCAGGAACGGTGGACGCTATCGAGATAATTCAAAATAATATTGGAATGTCTTCTCACCTAGTCTGTTCGTCTGGTAATAATTTTACTTCAAGTTGCAAATTAATTCTTTTATAGAGGTGGAAATTACGATTTTCAATACCAGTTTTGAATAATTTATTGTCGCTTCAGTTGACATCTATTCGAAAATCTAATACAACATGGGCATAGCTTATTTCTTCTTCTTTCCATTGATACCAATAAGTTATTATTACATCATAGTTACTCAAATTTCCATGTGACATTGTAAATCTGTTTCAATTCTCAGAATTGTGAACTGAAAGTCACTGCTCCTCCCTTAGAGGAGAGGCTTTCAGCTATCAGGACCTTCATTTAGGAAAAATAGTCGTGGAAACCTTTGATTTAAATATTCGTCACGAACAAAAAAATTATTGCTCTTGCCCCTTCACGTTGCAACCCCTCTGCTTCCCAAGCAGTGTGGTATAAACAGACTCTTAAACAAGAACAAATCTAATAGAACCGTTCTTTTGGCAAATCCCGAACAGCTTTTATGACTTTTTATGACCTATCCAACCCGCATCGAATGAGTGGAGAAAATATTTATTAACAACATCTGGTAAGAAAGATAGTTCATCTAAATAGAAATTCATTTTGAACCATCCAACCGACTCAAATTATGAACGTCTTGATGATCATAGGATTCCGTAACATCTGAACTATGGGGATTTATATGATATACAAGGTGAATGCAGTATTCGGAGAAAATATTTATCCCAAATAATGGCATTAACAACATCTGGTACCGTATTCTCGACAAGTGATCTTTCAAAACGTATACGTCCTTTCGGAGCTTTGAAGACTGAATGTACGTATACGATTAGAGAAAAAAGAATCACTAAGGAATTTTTTGTGTATGAATCTATATTTCGGGATTCTAAAAATGCAAGCCCGCATGAAATAAACCTGTTTCGAATCTCGGAGAAAAAATCCTAGAAGAATTTGTGCACCTGGGTCTACCATTTTGATTAACTTTTTACATAGAGTATATTTTCTATGATTATTGATGATGTTGAGGTTTGCTGAGTTCCCTTGTAAAAATTGCATTTGTTGAGTATTTGCATAAATATAAATAATTTTCAGAAATAAATTGAAGTTGGAATGTTAGAATATATACTCAAATAATTTCATTTTTTAGCCTTTTTGTGCCCTCTGTTGTATATGCTCCCCATTCTCCATTACAACACAGAGATCTGTAATATATTGTACATAATTCATGTACATAACACATGTATCACATCATTTGAAGAAAGAGGAACAATATAACATATTGTGAGACAGTCTACTGCAGAATTATACGAATAATTCATTGCTTTTATTACTTGTTCAAAATTGAAACTATGAATTTTGCTAAATATACCCACCCATTAAGAAACAAGTTTCATTAAAAATGTGCGAGTATTATGAATAATTTCTAGCTTTATCGGACTAAGTGATTAACTTTTATCTACACTAAATTATTTTCACATTGCGCGGTCATTATTTTATTGCTACCTGACAATTGGGCAATATGATAATAAAACTAAATTTAACGGGTGACACGTTTTGACCAATTAGAGACCACCACGCAGCATGTAGATCGTACGGCAAAGACTAGTGTTTTATAAATCAACTTTATCCAAGAAATCAATTTTAGCCCAGTTTGCAGATGACATCGCTATTTACTACCACAATAGAATGCGGAAAACAATTACTAGGCAGTTATAGATAGTCCTAGACAAACTAATGGAATACATCTAGAAATGGAAATTCAAATTTAAACATCCAAAACAGTTGCAATCTGGTACGGAGGTACAAGAGTTAAGAAGGAGAAAGCAGTGGAAACGTCGAAATATTTCGACGATAGAATTTAAAAAAGGAGCAAAACATCTGGGAGTAATTCTAGATGAAGGAATGAACTTTATTTAACAAACAGATAGAATAAAAGAGTAAAAGGCGCGGGCACGGGAGATTGTACCCGCCGCTCAATCCAAAAAGTGAACTTCTCTCAGAAAAGATTAAGATAATAAAAATAGTGCTAATACTAAGCATTAAGTATGCAGGAGTAATCTGGTATAATACGAAAAACAATAATAAAGATTAGTTGCAAAGTAGACCAAATAAAGTAAACAGAACAGCGGTTGATGCCTCATGGTGGTGAATAAGGAAGCAACAAATCAGAGAGGATATGAAAATTGAAACTATTCAGGAAATAGTTAACAAACAAAGATAGAAGACAAAAGAGACGCTGAAAGAGCTAGAGAATATGGAAGTAAGAAAGATACTTCGAATTCAAATAATAATGACAGATAAGAGGAATCACTCACATAACCCCCTAGTGCTGACAAACTCCTCAATTTAACAAAACAGTTTTTAACATCTTCAAACTTCACAGCTTCACATTTATTCTCCTGTATTGACTTAAAGGATGATCCCATATTCACGAAAATAGAAAAAGTCTAAAATTTTTTTTTCGATTGGAGAATTATTGAAGAAAGCCGATATTGAAATATGACAAAACTTCAAAATTTGAAATTATTCGGTCGATTAGTTGAGGAGTTATTGAACTGAAAAAATTTCACTCATAAGGGAATGTTTATTGATCACCCTGTATGACGGTGCCAAGTAGAGATTTAGAATTTTCATAATGAATTGATACTTTGTGGTTACGAAAACAGAAAAAAATCATAATGTTCACGTACTGGGTGAACCAATATTCACAAAAATAGGAAAAGTCTAAAATTTTCCTAGTCCGGATCTGATTTATTTGATTTCAGAAATATTGAAGTAATACGCTAGTAAAAGATGACAAAACTTCAAAATTTGAAATTATTCGGTCGATTAGTTGAAGAGTTATTCAACAGTGAAATTTCACTCATAAAATGAACATCATCCTGTATATCCCAAACGAAGGCATTCAGGCGATTGAAACTCCTTGATACGGGTCCTCCATTATGACCTCGATTCCTGGTATTCGTTTGTCGCATTCTTCTCGAGACACCCTGTATAAGATACAATGAACTGAGATAGAAAACAAAAAACAAAGGGTCCAATATTCTACCCTGTGGTAAACCAACTGTGGTAACTATGTCATCAGATGTAACTTTTTCTTCTTCAAGCTCAACAATGACCCTCTGCTTTCTGTCCCTTAAGTAACTCTGTATTAACTTCAACTGGTTTCCCCTAATTCCACAGTTGTCTAATATATCCAACAATTTTTTCATGTTCTACACAATCAAATGCCTTCGAAAGATCTAAAGAGAGGCCAATTGGTATCTCGTCTTGTTCAAGTGCCTCAACAACTTCATTAGTGAGTTCGAAAATATTCGTTTCTATATTTCTATTTTTTACAAAGTTGTACTGACATTTTGGGAAGATTTCAAATTTATGAAAAAACTTTGAAAGTCTGTTGTGAAGGATGCTTTCAAACAATTTGGAGAATGATGAAAGTATGCTTATGGGCCTGTACTTATCAGGATCTTCCACATTCTCTTTTTTATGAATGATTTTGATTGTCGCTATCTTAAGGTTGTTAAGAAAGATGCCCTCTCTGAAAGAGCGATTTTTTATTTGGGTGAGAGGTTCGACTATTAGATCTATGTATGTCTTGATGGCCTCAATGGGGATCTTATCATGCCACGTGACTCTTTATTTTTGAAAGACCACACAACAGATATAACCTCCTCCTGAGTGATCTCAAACATATAGAAAAAGTACGTTTTTCGGAAATAATTCAAAGATTCTGTTTTCGGTTGAATCGATCAACTGTAATTCTATTAAATTGGGATAATGAAACACCGGATTTCTAAACTAATATATTGAATTTGGCTGTACAAGTTATGTGTTTACAAGGTAACAGCTACGAGCGTACTGAGGTACCCCGATTTCCTGGGGATGTTAAGTGTCGCTTTGGATTTTGCAAACCAAAGCGCAATCCAGGTCCCTGATTGGTCCACGTCTTTGTTCCTTTGTTCCTACGATGTGACTTCAGGATGACCATATGTGGCGTCAACGTGGCGTCGAGGATGTACCAGTTCTATTTTTTGCCCTCGCTGTAACTGCAGGGGTTGGTTTTTCGACCTAAATGCGTCTTTCTGAATATTCAACTGTCCGTAAAGTTTGTGTGAAATTCACTTGACGCAACATACCGCCTCCCCTGAAAGCTCTGCCTTTCAACAACGTCCGAAACTGCAGGCAGAGTACCCTAACGCTCAAAAAAATGTCAATTTTCGATCAGTAAAACACAAAGTCTCGATACCGGTCGTTTAAATAATCCTTTAGCAGTTCTCACTGTCACAACACGCACTATACTGTCCTTACCAGGATGCGTTTCGATGATTCTGGCTAGGTCCCATTTTTGAGGAGGAGAGTTGTCCTCCTTTAATAATACCATTGTCCCTGGTTCCATGTTGCTAGTTCCTTGATTCGATCGCCACCTTGTTCTACCTTGAAGAGTTGATAAATAGTCCTTGGACCACCTGGTCCAGAAATGCTGTACGATTTGTTTCAGGTGGTGGTACTTCTTGATTCGATTTGGATTCTCGAATCGTAGGTCTTCTTGCGGTGTTGATAGAAGTGGTGATCCAATAAGAAAATGACCTGGTGTGAGAACATTCAGATCCAAAGGAGAGGGGTGTTAAAGGTCGTGAGTTTAAGCACGTCTCTACCTGTACAATGACTGTATAAAACTCATCATAAGTCAGCCATAAGTTTCACCCAAAAGTGACTGTCTAAGTAATTTATCCTATTCTGACTAGTATCCCGCCATAATACCTCCTCCAAAGGAGGCTCTTCTATGTGAGTAGAGCCCCTGAGGTATAAAATATTCGCGCAGTAATATGCAATATTTAGATTTTCAATTTCATCAATATAGTCATCATCTTTAATATTTGTAAATATATAATCAATTTTCGATGTACTTGTAACACCTCATTCATTAGTGAATACTCTTGATGGACTATCATTTTTAAAACACATCGAGGAACTGCGCATTAGGTCATACAATAGGTTCTCATTATAACATTTTTTCAACCAATCAATATTAAAATCACCCAAGAATATCAAATGATCAGATTTAACCATACAATAATTAAGAATTGATGTCATATAACATCTAAAAAGTTGAAATATTTCCGGATGGAGGTCTATAGACAGTAACAATAAAATATTTAACGTCATAATTACATTTACAATTGGGTGAATTTTTGTGCGCTGAGACTCCAAAAGATCTAAACGTTTTCCTTTAACACCTTTGTGTAAAATTTTTGTCTTATTGAAATCTATAAAATGATTGGAGGTGATACAGTGATAGGAAAAACCGGTTGTAGACTTATTTCGAAGAATCGAATTCCAATGTTCTTAAATTCTAATTCCGAGAGATCGACCGGTCTGACATCTTGATCTTATAAGGATGTGGACTGCTGTTATGGATCAAAATATCAGAAAAAGTAGGTTTTCTATATACAGGGTGTCCCGTAAAGACCACGTCAAACCGAGGGAGAATGTAGATCAAAAGATAACCCACCTGCTATGACAAAATTCCTATAATAAAAGTCTTACCGTTTTCGAGATATTTTTTGTTTTTGAAAATAATGAATTTTCGCCACTTTCAATGGTTTTGCCCTTACGGTTGGTACAATTTTACATCTTTCTGGTTAATTTTTTCAGTAAAATATTGCTGAAGAATGGTTTTAACGTTTACATTAAAAACATCCTTCGAAAATGTTAAAGGGGGGCTATGAGAAATATTTTTATGGGAAATTTTGGTAGTGGATTATTTTGTTCATGAAGTTTAGAACATCGTAGTGGAAAAAAAAATGTACCGAGCTACTGCTGCACATTACACCAATAAATTGTCTATTTTATAGTGATTTCACAGAGGTATCACATAAGTCATTTGTTATTCAAAGAAAAAAGATATGGCTGTTTTTAACCAAATGGGTACGTTTCTGACAAAATCAAGTTTGTCAATTCTGTTAAGAAATATTCGATCTTGCATTACTTAGTGAACAATGGCAATTGTTTACGTGCGAAAATATTACTCGCATAATTATTCACCTCAACGAAATTCAATTTTGCCGGCAAATTTTGGAAAACATCATGCAGATCCAGATTTTTTAATAAGATCATTTGGAGCGACGAGTCTTCCTGTACCAAGGATGGGTACATGAATCTTCACAATTGCATAGCTGGAATATCATTCATCCACACGAGGTGAGAGAAGATAGATCACAATATCGATTCAAGATCAATTTATGGACTGGAATATTTAATGGTGCAATTTTGGGCCTGATCGAACTGCCGCCATCACTGAACGCAAACAATTATTTGGAGTTTTTAACCAACCAGCTGCCCATTTTATTGGAAGATGTGCCACTGGCGCTGCGACGTAATCTCTGGTTTCAACATGATGGATGCCCAGCGGCCAGCACATTACGGACTCGAAGTTACCGAACATTCGAATAGAACTTATCCCCACCGATGGATTCGAAGAGAAGGTAAAATTTTGGGGCCTCCTCGTTCACCTGACCTGAATCCTATGGACTTATTATTGGGGCTGCCTGAAAGACAAAGTTTACGCAACACCCATACGTGATGATGCCGAATTGAGAGAACGCATCCGCATTTCGGCTTCATCACGTATGGGTGTTGCGTATACTTTGTCTTTTAGGCAGCCCCAATATTAAAAGTCTAGAGGATTCAGGTCTTCATGTACCCATCTTCGGTACAGGAAGACTCATCGCTGCAAATGGTCTTATTAAAAAAATCTGGATCTTCATGATGTTTTCCAAAATTTGCCCGCAAAATTGAATTTCGTTGAGGTGAATAATTATGCGAGTAATATTTTCGCACGTAAACAATTGCCATTGTTCACTAAGTAATGCAAGATCGAAGATTTCTTAACAGAATTGACAAACTTGATTTTGTCAGAAACGCACCCATTTGGTTAAAAACAGCCATATCTTTTTTCTTTGAATAACAAATGACTTATGTTGTACCTCTCTGAAATCACTATAAAATAGACAATTTATTGGTGTAATGTGCAGCAGTAGCTCGGTACATTTTTTTTCCACTACGATGGGCTAAACTTCATGGACAAAATAATCCACTACCAAAATTTCCCATAAAAATATTTCTCATAGCCCCCCTTTAAAATGTTCGGTGGATATTTTGAATGTAAACGTTAAAACCATCCTTCAGCAATATTTCACTGAAAAAATTAACCAGAAAGATGTAAAATTGTACCAACCGTAAGTGCAAAACTATTGAAAGGGGCGAAAATTCATTATTTTCAAAAAAAAAAAAATATCTCGAAAACGGTAAGACTTTTATTATAGGAATTTTGTCATAGCAGGTGGGTTATCCTTTGATCTACATTCTCCCTCGGTTTGACGTGGTCTTTACGGGACACCCTGTATATTAAATTCAAGATGTTCATTCATTATTTTTACCTGAATGTCTTCGAAATTCAAACACTTATTGTTGTCTTTTTTTTCTAAAGTGAACTGAATGGAGCTGTAGAAGGAATTTATCAACTCTAAAAAAAAATCTAGTTCTGAAGTCGAGCCAGTCCATATACAGAAAATATCGTCCGATATGTGGACGATATTTTCTGTATATGGACTGGCTGTATATGACTGGATGAGAAAATATCGTCCACATATCGCTTCCAGTACAGTTCATAATCGGTCAAACTGATATTGGCAGAGGAAAATATTTTCTTTTCTATGGCTGTCACGAATCTCTCACTACACAAATTGGATGAAGGGGAACCCATTGGTAGAACTTAAAATAGCTTTGCCTTAGACATATTTTAAGAATTCTCATTGTCTCCTCTTTCATATCTACAGTGATAGAAAGGTTTTCATTAAGATGTTGGTTTACTAGATACTCTACTTCTGTAGTTGGTCAACTGGATATTATTTTTGATGGAGTATATTGGACTATGTTGAATCATATTAGGCAATATTGAATTTAAATGTTTGCATAGTTTTGACTCAGGTGCATTGGTATAAGAAACAATGGATCTCATTGGGCAATTTCCTTTGTGAATTTTTGGGAGAGCTTATAAGGAAGGTATTGTTGAGTTCATCACAGTCAAAGGAATATTCACCTGAGATAGCATGATACGGCAATTTTTGATGGTCTTTCTGACTGCACTTTGGAGTTTTGATGTGGGGTCAGATTTTAATTGTTTGAGTTTGTTGGGGTTCAACAAGGCTTCCGTTTCTTCTAAGTAGTCATTTTTGCATAAAATAGTTACAGTATTATCTTTGTCAGCTTTTGTTATTATTAAGTCATCGTCTGTGGCTCTTTTCTTTATTTGTTCCAGAATTTTCAACTCGGTCTTATCATTCTGAAACGTTGAATTGGAGATTATATCTGCACAAAGTGATTTCTCTAAATTTTGTTTATTGGAAGATTAAATTTTGTTTAGAGCTAATTCAACATTAACAGTCAGGTCTTTGAGGTCAGCTGTATTAAAATCATTCGGGAAATACTTCAAACCTTTCCCCAACAAATGCATTCCCGATATTTCATATTGTACATTTGTAAAATTCTTCACCTTCCCATGAAAATTTATGTTTGCTCCACTCACCGATGGTGATGAACTATTCTCACACCTTTTCACGTTGTTCAACGGATTTTCTAGTTTTTTAAATTGACTTAGATATTGATTATGTCCTAAAAACCTCACTTTCTCTCTAATGGTAAAATCCAGATAATCAAATCATATCCAAGGGATATGCGAGGAATCAATTTCGTATAAGGCAATATTCACAATATTGAAAGAATGCTGCCAAATTTCAATACAAGTAGAGTCTGAGGATAAGGCCGGAAGTAATCCAGAGTTACCGATATCAATTAAACGGACATACCTACTCAAAGATTTTGTCACGCAGCCTACAAATGCATGAAGTGCGGATAACGGAATGCCCGAAACCCATGACAACACTACCGAAATGCGTCAAATGTGGAGGCGACCATCTTTCGAGTCTAAATCAATGTTCGAAATATGTCCTAACTATATTTGTTCAAGAGATACAGGATGTTTTATGTATTTTATCAATAACTTTCGATCGGCATCGTAAACGCCTGCATGGATCTTCATGAAAATTTGAGTGAATGAGCACAGA
Source organism: Harmonia axyridis (assembly GCF_914767665.1). NCBI lineage: Eukaryota > Metazoa > Arthropoda > Insecta > Coleoptera > Coccinellidae > Harmonia > Harmonia axyridis. The sequence continues at coordinate 23,898,184 of NC_059505.1, read as the reverse complement.
CCAATGCCAAATGTTGGCCCATAATGACTTATCGATAGCATAGGTCCAGACTGAGAAAATTACATTCTTTATTCCACATCTTGTGAAATACCCTCTAAATCGAATTTTCGAAAAGTGATATTCTCCTCAAAATCTACAATGAATACTCTTTCAAACAAGCCTATTAGGATTCAAACAAGCCTATTAGGATCAATGGCACACTCCGCATCATTATTTTATGAACCATTGAATATTAGGAATTTTCAATTTATAGTAAACACGGACCTGTAAATCTCCGAATGATGCGTCTATTCATATTGAATCGATTGAAATTCTCAGAAACATGACTTAGGTATGGTGCTGCATCTTATTCCATCCAAATATAGAATGTACGGGCAACATCAAATATTTTTGCCAAACGGAATTTAACCGAAAACTCGAATTAACATTGAAAATTTAATTGGACTATTATGAAATGGACTTAATAATGAAAATATAAAATGTATCTTATAAACATGTGTGGAACCGAAAAAAATTGGGCAATAAATGAGAAATAAAATTATTGTTTTTCTCTCTTCTAAACATTATCTTGCTCTTCAAATGTGCTACAGCTTTCTTCGAAATTTTCGTTCGATTTCGTTTCGCTTCACATGCAGCTTGAATACGATTAATCAGATGATCCCTGTCTATGATTTCATCAGAGTGAACTTCATTTTATTTAAAGCCTCCAGAGAAAATAATCCAAGCATTTAAGATCTGGGGATCTTGCAGGCCAGTCATGGGGTCGCCCTCTACCAAACCAATGATCTGAATAAACATGCAAATGCGCTACAATTCATAATGGAATATTGCTTCCATCATTCAAGAGCCCTGGCAAATTCTCCATTAAAATTGTAGATATGTCCCTCCTTTCAAGAATATACAGGGTCTTTCACGAGGAACCTCACCCATATTTATACGGGAAACTGCTGAACGTATTTTCATGAAATTCAGCACTTATAAGTATTTCACGATGCTGATGATATCTAAAATATTTTCAAGGCATGCGCACCTCCGGTTTTTCCGGAAATGACGGCAACTTCCGTTTTTCAAATTAGAACACCATTTTTTTATTGCAGAAATAGATTCCTTAGAAAATTTCAAGTTATTTTGATGTAAAATTTTTCAGTATTGGTTGAAAAATTCTCTCTGAGCGGGAAAATTCGAAAAAAAAATCGAAAATAGAGCTCCGCTGAAACAATAATAACTTCGAGGTTTTTGGATGGAAAATTTTCATTTTTGGGATTTTTCAAGATGTAAGATTGATGTATCCACTTTAAAAATCGAAATTGCGATTCATGATACAGGGGGTGAAAAAATCGCTTTCAAAATTAGGGATGACAAAATCGTGAAAAATCAATTTTTCAAATCAGAACCCCATTTTTTTATGGCAGATATTGAATCTACGTTAAAAAATAATGTGAGTGTATGCATCACACACTTGCCCTAAATTGGATATTTTCTGAGTTATTCACAAAAAACTGTTTTTCGTCTTGAATTTTCAGCTATTTCTTTTCCCTTCACGCCAAAAAGATGAAATTTTCAGGAACTGTTACTTAAACCTTTTTAGATTTTACTACCCTAATATGCAAGAGAAAAAAGTTACAGGTTGTTCCTAAATAGATGGCGAATTTTGATTCGAATTTGTATCGGAAACCTCTTTATTTCAACTAATCGGCCATCGGTTTTCTCTCCAGTGATGAATAAATAATTCCTTATGAACCATATGCAAAAACTTACCATGTTTTACATCCTTTTTTTTTTAATGATAGATATCATTAATTACATCTGCCAAATTCCTCTTTATTCAGTAGCATTTTGTGTTTACTATTAATTTGGTGATAATTCGTATTAAGTTATAAAATCGATCACTATGCCTAATTTTACCAATGAAGATTATTTAAATCTCATTCTACTTCATGGAGAATGTAATAAAGTTGTAGATAGAAGATAGAACGATTCGACTGTTCATTGAGAGGTTTCCTGACCGACCCAGATTAGTTGAAATAAAGAGGTTTCCGAAACAAATTCGAATCAAAATTCGCCATCTATTTAGGAACATCCTGTAACTTTTTTCTCTTGCATATTAGGGTAGTAAAATCAAAAACATGGTTTAAGTAACAGTTCCTGAAAATTTCATCTTTTTGGCGTGAAGGGAAAAGAAATAGCTGAAAATTCAAGACGAAAAACAGTTTTTTGTGAATAACTCAGAAAATATCCACTTTAGGCAAGGGTGTGATGCATACACTCACATTATTTTTTAACGTAGATTCAATATCTGCCATAAAAAAATGGGGTTCTAATTTGAAAAAATTGATTTTTTACGATTTTGTCATCCCTAACTTTGAAAGCGATATTTTCACCCCCTGTATCATGAATCGCGATTTCGATTTTTGAAGTGGATACATCAATCTTACATCTTGAAAAATCCCAAAAATGAAAATTTTCCATCCAAAAACCTCGAAGTTATTCTTGTTTCAGCGGAGCTCTATTTTCGATTTTTTTTTCGAATTTTCCCGCTCAGAGAGAATTTTCCAAACAAAACTGAAAAATGTTACATCAAAATAACTTGAAATTTTCTAAGGAATCTATTTCTGCAATAAAAAAATGGTGTTCTAATTTGAAAAACGGAAGTTGACGTCATTTCCGGCAAAACCGGAGGTGCGCATGCCTTGAAAATATTTTAGATTTCATCAGCATCGTGAAATACTCATAATTGCTGAATTTCATGAAAATACGTTTAGTAGTTTCCCGTATAAATATGGGTGAGGTTCCTCGTGAAAGACCCTGTATAGTCCAATTAGGCAAATATTGTAAATTCCACACTAAATATTGACTGAACAAAAAAGTTGTAAATTGCGTTTCCTAGTCACTTTCGGATTTACTCTGGACCAAATATGTGCATTGCGAACATTCAAAATGTCATCCTTTGTTAAGATCGCTTCATCAATAAAAAGATGAAGATAGCTTGCTTGTTTCGCAAAACTCATCTGCAAAATAGCATCCTCAGTAGTTCATCGCCTGGCTCCAAGCTTTGGATGGATTGTAACTTAAATGGATGCCACTTTTCACGGTGCAGAACTTGCCAGACCTGACAATGTGGTGAATCTAAACCTGAACCAAGACGCCGAGTGCTGGTTGAGGTATTTTCTTGGAGAGCTTTTCTTGTCTCTTTATGGTTTACCATCGAACTTGCTCTTTGTGGCAAATCTAAAACTGAACCAAGACGCCGAGTGCTGATTGAGGGATTTTCTTGAACAGCTTATATTATCCCTTCATGATTTACCATCGAACTTCCCCTTCCTCGTTTATTTATTGACGGAAAGTGTCCAGTTTCACGAAGTGAGCAATTACCATGTTCGAATGTTTGGTGGTTAGGAATTCAACGATCCGTTTATAGCCTAGCAGCTCCACGACCATTGCACTTACAAAATCCATAAACTAACAAACATATCAGTATACTCAGTAAATGACGGCATTTCGATAATTCTCTTATTGAAAATTTTATGAAAACACAACAATCTACCACTTGTTTATTCTATTTCAATAATTAACCGACAATGGTTTGAAATGTTTAAATTTTTAGCATCAGCCATCTAGATTTTGAAATGGGTTAAATTCAAAATAAACGAATTTCTCCTGTAATCTTTCACATAGCAGTGAAAATAAATGATATTGCTTCAGATCGATTCAAGTAGCATGTTAGAAGATAAATAGTGGACCAGAAAGAAAGGCTAATGAAAGCTGCAGAACATTCAATACAAGAGCAAGCAGGTATCAAAAATAATAGGAAAATTTTTGAGAGCAAATCACACAAGAAAATCTATGGGGGAAGGGGTATGAATGAATTTATTTGCGAAAGTGTGAATGAGATGTCGAATTGTGCAACAAGGGGGGAAAGTCCAACTTTTCTCGCGAGTGTGGAAGCAAACACTCGAGAAAAGGACTTTCTCCACATGTTGCACACTATACTTTTCCTACAACTACAGACATTTCAATAATTCAAGTAATGGACTTGATTCAAATCAAAATGGCCTTCGTTGACAGTATGCGCCAATTTATTGCGTTTCCATAGAAACGACTCAAAAGCCCAATTTCATTGGTCTTCCAAGCGAGGTGTGGGCAAAGTACCGTGAGAAATAATATTTCCCACAGTCTGAGCAATACATAGGTTTGAAATTGAGTAAGCTATGAAGAATACGCTACTTTTCATAGCAGTTGTAGGACAAAATATTTTGTTTTGTATGCGTGTGTCTGATTTCAGTCAGTTAGTATTTTTTTTAAATATCTGAAATTTTTCTTTCGTTATGCTCGTACAACTGAAATTTTTAAAATGCATGTCTTCCAAGATCGGCATCCCGGCTACTTATTTTAGTTATAATTGTATGTACATCACTTTATCTTTGAATCTAACTGATTTTGATATTATATGTTTGTTTATAAAATTGTAAACCATTTCATTGATTGTGAATATTTATTAGGAAGAATAGGCCTTAACACGAATCATCTATCTCTAAGGTATCGCGATCTATTCAATATCCCTTTCAATCCAACTAATATAGTAGGAGACATGAGAGAGGCCAAGCGTGTTTAAGTCGATTCAATCCACATATCAATCTTTCAGCTTAAAAAAAATTTTGAATCTTTGTAACAGTGTTAAGATTAATCTCTTTAATGAACATATTCTTTTGTTTTTTTTTTACTCACTTTCAATGTAAAATGGCTTGTCCGTGAATTATGAATGAATGAATAACTACTGAGGTTTACAACTATCATTCTTAATTAATCAAATATCTAATTTTTGGAAGCACGAAATCGGATGTAAAATAATTCACGAGATCGAAAAATCTTCAATAAATATGAAAATAAGGTTCCTAAAGAAAACTCAAAAGGTACTATATTTCATCGTTTACATTTTGGTTAACTATGACGTATTGATCGCAACTTTGTTTGACTTCCTTCATGCGAATAGTAAAATTTTCATCGATATTTTTCAATTAGAAACATGTACTTCCTGTTGAAAGAAGAGAATGGTTATTGTGATAACTTCTTCATTACCTATAAGATTTGTAATGAAATGTACTCATTTCAAAATAAACTAATATTGCTTTATATACTTCATTTTATAAGAAATATCCCGTGAAATAACTGGAAATTCAATTTCATCTTCTCCTTCTTCTTGACGAATAAATCGATTTGATATTGAATTATAATATAAATATAAATTTCAAGTTATTTAATAAAACTCATCTGATATACAACTGCGCACTAAATTCATATGAAAGTGTCTATCAATGTATTGAATTTCAATGCATGATCAAATAATAATCAGATTATGTAATATGATCATAGGGTACTAAGGCGTCGGCACATGGTTACGACAAGAGATTACTGAGCACTGAGTCTTTTGCATAAGTAGATACTTCGATTACTAAGCACGAAGCACTGCTTTTAAAAAATGCTCGGGGTTAAAAAAAGGCATCGAGTGCTTTCGAAAGCACTAAGTACAATGCTTTGGCACAACTCTGCACCCTGTTTATCGATTTATACATACTAAATTCGAAGTTAAAGTTAGTCAAACAAATTTTCCTGTTGCCCAGTGTAGAGAGTGAAAATGGAGCCAATTTTTAACTCGACTTCGGCTACTAACGTTCATGCTAATCACATCATCAGAAGAAAAAAGGAAAATTTAGGAAGAATATTGAAATAGAAATAGCTAATATGTTCTTCACAATAGATTCGACCGCAATAAGATTTTGAGTGTATTTACAGAATTAAAATTATCGTTCAAATTTTCGTGATGATATCATCGTCAGAACTATATAAAATCTTGACAGGATATCCGCCAGATCCGACAATATTGAGATGCGTGTAAAATATCAAGTTCAAAATTCTTTCAAGAAAAAATTTTCAGTGACGAGAGATCCGATCGAGTAGAAATTTGTCGTGTGGTAATATAATAATTTGAATTATTTCATCATATTCGCAAACCAAATCATCCGAAATCCAAATCTGAAAATAAAATTTGATTCACTTAGAATAATGGTTATTTGAAGAATATAATCATTGCTCCTACAAATTCAAAAATTGATTTTCAATTAGTTTCAAATAGGTACTACCGTGTCGGAACTCATTTGATCCTTTGTGTCACCTTTAAAGTGTCCTCTCTAGAAAGAAACAACTCACCGACTCTAACAAATAATCATATTATGGGCGCATACTCAGAAATTGACATCACTAGTCTCAAAAGAGAATATTTTCAACTGAAATAGATCCCTCTTCTCCAAAGTTCTAGTCTCTATTCAGGGCCGCCGCCAGATATTTTAGCGCCCCGGCAAAATAAATTTTCGCCGCCCTGCTTTACCTGATTCATATGAATTTTGGTTTAAGAAGTCTCTGTTTTTTCAGGAATCTTTTCATTTTCATATGAAATCGTATTTTTTAACTCAAAATCTCCTCATCAAATTTATCAAACGACGTTTAGTCGATTTCATAAAAAACCAATCTGCATTGTTTAAAAGACGACGCTCTATTTATAAGTCCATAGTAAAAATAAGACGTAGATCTTGAAGATGCAACAAGTCTTGTTTGATTAACTGACTTTGCGCCCCTAAAATTTGGTTCCCCGGCAAATTGTGCGGTATGCCGTTCCTGGGGGCGACCCTGTCTCTATTTGACTCAAAAAATTATCATAGTGATAAATCCGCATTGGCAGACTATTTTTTGAAAAGCGGACATCCTCTTTCAGAAAGTTTGTTAGTGGCTGAAAGGTTTTAGGTGAGATGGAAGGTATTAAAATAATCAAAAGAAAAATTTTTCTCAGTGTGAAAGGTGACGGAATCGCGATGGTTGTAGTGGGCAAGTAGTGGAGTAGTTCGAGACTTTCCACCGAAATACCTTAAAGGTCGATTCATATTATCTGACACGTATCGCTCCAGACACTAAGCGAATCGTTTACGACAAATATCATTTGATGCGTTTCATATGAAGTAATTCACATTGTCTTTTACCGATCGTGTCATTCGCCATCCGTTCCGTTCAGTATTCCTCGAGAGAATATTTTGTCTGATTATCGTATGGGCGGTGTCTGTATGAACGTGTCGGAACGTGTCTGAACGGATAATGTGAATTAGCAGACAGTTGCGCTTAGTTCTGAAACAAGTTATTTTCGTTGGTAATGGATTCCGAAAAATTAATATTTAGTGCATGAGCGGAAAATTCTATACAATCTGAATTCTAAATCACAGATTTTAACATGATACTAATGAAAAGAAAAAATTTGGACGGCAATTGCCGACAAATTGAAACAATGTGGTTCTGTTTTTGAATATTGGGTGCACACTAAATCTTCTTACGGACTTTTCTATGGTTTCATCTTCATCCAGTAATAATGCAATAGTACATAGTGTTTTACGTGAAAGTTTTAACATTTTTTCGCACCTCAATTTATTCACTGACTGAATCAAACTGAAACGCTCTTCGAATGAGTATATGAACGCGCTCTCCGTTCCGACAATCGATTCGCTTGGTGTCTGAAACGATACGTGTCGGATAATACGAATCGACCTTCAAGGTATTTCGGTGGATAGTCTCAGTTACTTTTAGTTTCTGAAGATTACAACATCGTTGAAGAAAAGATTTATCCTACGTTCATAAATATTTAGTGGAGTAAAATGAGGTTAATATAACTTCACTATAATAATATATATCCACTCAAAAACCTTCAAGTTACTTCTTACATTGTCCTCTAATATAATTATATAATAATAATAATATAAGGTGTGTGAATAAGTCTTTCCCGTTTTTTTTTCAAATTTTGAGCCTTTATTGTGAAAAAATGGTTACAAATGAATTATTGAAAGTATTGGCCATCGCTAGCTACAACTTTTTCCCATCTTTCTGGCAACATACGAATCCCGTTGCGAAAAAATTCGACCGGTTTGGCCTCTATCCAGTCATCCACCCATTTTTTGGCTTCCTCGTAGGAATGGAAGTGCTGGTCAGCCAGGCCATGCGTCATCGATCTGAAGAGATGGTAATCAGACGGAGCAATGTCTGGACTATACGGCGGGTGGGGTAGGACTTCCCATTTGAGCGTTTCTAAGTATGTTTTCACCGGCTGTGCAACATGTGGGCGAGCATTGTCATGTTGCAAAATAACTTTGTCGTGCCTGTCGGAGTATTGTGGCCGTTTTTCTCGCAGTGCGCGGCTCAAACGCATCAATTGTCGTCGATAGACCTCGCCTGTGATCCTTTCATTCGGTTTCAGAAGCTCATAGTAAACCACACCTAGCTGGTCCCACCATATACAGAGCATGAGCTTGGCGCCATGAATATTTGGCTTGGCCGTCGATGATGATGCATGGCCGGGTAGTCCCCATGATTTTCTTCGCTTCTGATTATCGTAACGGATCCACTTTTCATCGCCAGTCACGATACGATGCAGAAAACCCTTTCTTTTATGTCGCTGAAGCAGCTGTTCGCAAGTGAAAAAACGCCGTTCGACGTCTCTCAGCTTCAGTTCCTACGGCACCCAATTTCCTTGCTTTTGGATCATTCCCATGGCTTTCAAACGCTTGGAAATGGTTGTTCGGTCAACTCCCAATGCTTCAGCAAGTTCTTCTTGCGTTTGACACGAATCTTCATCAAGCAAAGTCGCCAATTCTTGATCTTCAAAGATTTGCGGCCGCCTGGAACGCTCCTTGTCTTCCACGTCGAAATCGCCACTTTTGAAGCGTCGAAACCATCCGCGAACACTTGAATCATCGACACAACCTTCTCCATAAGCTTCCTGAAGCAACCGATGCGCCTCGGCAGCAGATTTCTTCAAATTGAACCAATAAAGTGAAACTTCCCGCAAATGACGTCGACTCGGCTCAAATTTCGACATTTTCACGATTTCAAAAATTTATGATGCGAAAAAATTTCAACTAATGTGTTAGTGTGGAATTGTTGACAGATGAATAAGCTTTGATTATGACATATGTAACCATTAAATACTCGCACAGTATTGGTGGCGCCATCTCTTACAAAAAACGGGAAAGACTTATTCACACACCTGATATAATAATAATAAGAGAGTTTATTCATGAAAATACATTCAATAAACTCTGTTATACTGTAGAGTTTTATAAAAATATAAACTGTGCACAGTAATGAACATAAAATTTACTCTTTATACACCGCAAAATATATTATCTTCTAATTAAGTGGAACAAACGTGTGCTTCATCACAGATAATGGTCGAAATCCTGTATTATATTTATCGAAAATCCTGTAGTATATCTGTCGAAATCGTGATTTTTGTGTCAGTTTCTGTATTTCTCTTTGTCATATTCGTGTGTACATTAATAGTTCTGATTTATTATTTTATGTAATTTTGTTTTATCGAAGTCTATTATCCATTTTTTCAATTTTCTTTTAAATGATATTTTGTTCTTCACATTTTTTATTTCTTGTGGTACTAGGGGAAAAAGTCTCGGGGCTATGTAGGTGCAACATCTTTGGCCTATCCTCTTTACTGATCTTGGGCGTTCATAGTTTTTTTCGGCAGTTCTTCTACGATATTGATGGTCGTTCGCTTTGACATTAATTTTTCGTTCGTAGATGTTCAGAACGATTTTCAGTGCATAAACCTGTCTTATATCGGGTACTTTGGCCAGTTCATAAAGTTCTTTACTGGGGAACGTAATTTTTTTCCGGTGTATTATTTTGAGGAAATACTTCTGTAGTACATCCAATCTTCTTTTATGACAGTCCAGTACTCCACCCCAACCAATTACACCATAGGATAGCTGGGATTGCACGAGCGCATTATATAATATGTTCAGATGTTTCAAACTATTTATGTTTTTCCTTAGATATTTGAACTTATATAAGATTGTTATCTAAAACCTTATATTCGATTCAAAACTATGCTGCATTGAAGAAACTGATTGAGACTATGTATGAAGCATTCAATTTCGAGAAAATAGTGAGATAGTAAGAAATTCATAACATGCAGCAACCGTTTCGGCAATCATTTTTTTCAATGGAAGTAATGAACTAATTTTTGGCGACAAAAGTTCGTGAAGGTCTATAGAAATGTAAACCGATTTTCTCGAAAATTCCCATTCAATACACCCGCTATATTTCTCAATCAAAACACCCTTCAGATAGTAATTCTGAAATATCACAATCATTACGCTCCCAAACTTTAGGAGGATTAACTGTGAAGTCTTAGCAGTAACTTCTCCTCTTCAGTCCATCTCTCTCTCATTTCTGTTCCCCTCACCCCCAACTCTTCGCAATAACAAACTGGACATTACGAATCTAATTATCATCTTTGCTCATGCGTAGCAACCGAAACGTAGATAGGGTTTAACTCATGGGGGATAGAACTGTGGACCGGTAGGGGTAAGTCTACGTAGGTTGTGGAAAGTCGAGACTCACTTGTTATGCACTGCCAGTAGCCTACTTGATTTCGAACAGCGACATAGAGATTGCGCTGCGATACACCGTCACCACATGCAACTTGCCGCGTCAATTCAAACTTTACTCTCCCGTTCATTCTCTATGTTCAAACTTGGATCTCACCCCCAGACTACTCCAATCCCTTGAAGTGACAATCCACCACGTGTTCTCACAGTGACAGTCGATTATAAACAATCTGAACATTGCATCGCTCTCGCGTGTGCTTCTCTACCAATAGGACCGCTTAATTATTTATTATTGTGAAGGAATTCAGTAATTTATGGTTAAATGGACTTATAAACAGTTCAATAAGCTGCTACTAGATTGAATAAGTAGCCAAGTTTGGATAGACGTGACGTAAAGACGATCAAGACGGCTTCCTATTTTCCAGATATTTATCGTTCGAAGTCGAGTGTCATTACTTCTGGTATGTTTCTGATATTTATCACATGCTAATTATTCAATATATCTAATTGCATGCTTGCATGACATTCTCATAATTCGGTAGTTTTTTCTGTTTATCTTCGTTGGATTGAATTAAATACTACATTTAAATCCACTTGGATTTAAAACTTGTTCACCGAGATGTTCATGAATTTAAATTGCCCCGAATATATTATTATTTAAGCCAACATTTTGCCAATAGCTAAATTTGAAAGTTTTGAAGAATTCCGATATGTCTTCTATTCATATATTCATATAAGGCAAAAATTGAAAATTACGAAAATCTCCCTGATACTATTGAAAAAGAAATCATAACCTTTCGTATATTTCGGATTTCATATGGGAATAGTTAAACTAGCACCTCGACTAGCACAGAGAAAACTGTCCGATTTTTTTCGCATAAGTACTTAAGTCTTTCTTTGCGGAAATTGCGAAGAATAAATGTAAAACGAATGAAGGTCAGATCAGCAGATAGATATGCATAGTAACATGATTATCCGATCAAGAATTCACAACTAGTCTTGAACTATCGGAAGGTGTATTCAAAATATTCTAAAACATATCATATTCATCTTTTTTCTTCATGAAATAATCTAACTGTCGCAAATGACACTATAGAGGGTTAATGTCTTTTTTTTTTTAATAACGCATCAACAAATATAATAACTACATTGTATTGTTTCTATCAATTAAATCACCCTTTATTTTTCATTTGAAACATTGTGATCTTTCTATGATTTATAAGGATGATATAGAAATCATCAATTCATGTTGAGAGTACCTACTGGTAGTACTGCTGTAGTATTCACTCAAATTTTTGTAACTGAGTGATCATATAAATATATCAAGGATATTTCAATGAAAATAATATTGTCGAGAATATTGTATTCAGCCCTTTTCTAGTAAATACTAATAGAATCATTAACAAAACGTTAATCATCAGGCTCATCCTTAAGAACCCATTGGAATTTTGTTTTTAAATTTGATGACAGGGTTTTTCACTCAAAGACTTTTTGGCTGAAATATTTTCATTTTAAAATTTTTGGGTTATATGAATGTTTATCATATGTGTCTTTTATGAATCTGATTACCTATCTACTTGATAAACTTGACATCATTGAATGAAATTTTCTTTGATATTATAGGAAGCTTTCGAATAAATAAGAGTGAGTTATTATATATTTCAAAAATTGTAAGTTCTTATTTTCAATTCGAAGAGGATTCTTCAATGACATATTAGACCCGAAGCCACGAAAATGTAAATTTGAAAAAAATTTTTTTTGTTTATTTTCAAACTGAAAAAGGCTACATTAATAGCATATTTTTTATATAACAAAAATTAATTGAGGATAAGTTTTCAAAAACAAAGATAAGATTTATGGCCATCACTCAAGGAAAAAGCGCTAATCGTGGACACGTGTTTGGGATTTCGGTCCTCATCAGTACGGTGAAAAAGTATTGAGATGAGCAACACTTGGTGGAATACAACGAACAAGCGGCGTCAACAACAGAAGTCAGCCAATCATCTGTGTGTCACTTGTCTAGCCTCAACTGAATCATCCGTTATTTCTTCAATATTTTTTGGCACTAATTCTACCAGAGAAGTTTTTATTTCTGCTATTGGCTGAGTGAAACTATATTGAAAGCTCTTGAACGATTTTATTGTTCATAAATCAAAATTCTTCATTAAATTTTGGGTTGACGCAATGGTGTCCGTCCAGGGTTCCAATACGTTGTCGACTCCAGATGATCTCCTTTTTAATTTCTTTGACTTCGACATTATTACGACTGCGGCATGTTATGATAATAACGAGGATAATAAGTATATTGAAGAAGTAAAATTGACTTCATTCAGTCTCAATTGACAACTGTCCTTCTTATTTCATAGCATCTTAGATAACTAAACTAATAATATAACAATATCACAGTTGAAGAATATTTTGAATTTCTACGAATGTAAGAGTAGAGACTACCTCCCAAAGAGATTTGATGGAGTGAATGGGTCTTGAAACATATTGATTTAGCTTTGTGAAATCTACACAAATTCTTATTTTCCCGTTTGATTTTGGTATCACTACCAAAGGACTGACAAAATAGGTGGGCCATCTTTGACAGGCTCTATAATACCTCTCTGAGTCATTTCATCAATTCGTCTTCACTTGCTGTCTTGCTTAGGTGGACTACTCATTAATTTCAAGATTTCGTCATCGATAACATCTTTTAATCCTTCATTAAGATTATTTCGGATTAAACTCACATTGTTCATTTGTCGTTTTGTCGAGAACTGTATAGGATCTCGATATATGTTTGCCGTTAAATATATTGGTAAAGGTTTTGGAAATTGTTGATGATTGATGCCTAGGTTAATCGAATTTTTATCGATTAACAACTCATTCACTCGAAGGGATCCAAATAATATATAAGGTGTTTTACGAAAAAAATATGTGCAACTTCGGATATAATCAGAAGTTGCATAGTGACATAGTTTACATGCCAATATCATTTCATTGAAATTGTCAGAAATGAATGTTTTTAGTTTGAGGATCCAACCTACATAAATAACCCGGTATATTCAATTTTATGATATTTATCAAATTTGAAATTTCATCATAATTAAATCTTTGATTTTCACCTCTGAAATGCAGCAAATTCAATCAAGCAACAAAGTTCTCTAACAACTTCCGTGCGAATACAGAAATGAATGCTGCAAATTATTTATAGGTATATAAGGGCTATTCTCCTCCTCAATACAGAATTTTTTCTGATATCTTGAGAGATACAACGTAAGAACCCTAGAAATTGTTGAATATTTCAATAATTTTGGTTTTTCAATATGGGTGAATTACCAACCAATAGCAAGTTGACTGAAACAGAAATTAGGACACACTTCTGACAAGATATTCGATTTTCTTTTAAGTTGTTATAATATCAAAGGTATTAGTTTGTTGACTGTGGTTTGTCGGAATTTATGACAAAGTGCGAATTTAATCTCCATGAAACATCCAGAAAACGGGGTAGGAATGGCAACATATCGTTTCGGTTTTTCCGAAGCGTTAGTGGACTGCAGATGATCAGGAGGTAAATTAAAGCACGAGATTCCACTACTTTCTGCATAAACAATCATCAGTATGTGTTGCCTCAATTTCCAATCAACATATCCACTAGGAACCTCGTATCCTGCCGATTAATTTTGACAAAAAAATCAAAAAGAAATCTTGATCAATATGTTCGATTTAGAAGATATGCTTAATGAGAGATGACCCCAATGACAAATGGACAATCGAACCTCATATTTGGGACCATATGGTTATATGAAGAATTCGCGTCACAAATAAATTTTCTCCTCTATGTCCATAACTTTTGGTTGTAGAAATTTTGGTGTAGACGTGGAAGGCTGGTCGAATCTTTGATAACTGCAATTGATAATCATATGGACATGCCCACATTCTTAACATCAGAGATCGCTTAACTCCTATCCTATTGATGGATCCGCTGTGTTACGCAAATCATGTTATGCCTTCCGACAATATCTTCTCATCATGTTTAGCATCTCTTATCTAAAACCATAGTGACAAAAATAATTTAATGGCAACACAGCACAAAGGATGTTCTAAGAATGCGCTAGGATCGAAGGAACTATTGATAATAGACTCCTTCCTCGATTCCATCATATGCAACCAAGCTTTCAAAGTTTCATAGTTGACTATAAGGTTATCGACACAATTCCACATGGCTGGCTGACGAAAATTTCGGAAAGATATAAGATCGATCCAATTACAATAAACTGTCTAAGTATGCTACGGAGAAGATGATTACTTAGCAGATTCCAATAGAAGGGCACTTGGTGAGTAAATATATATGTAATATAACACAAAAAGCTGTTTTTTGGGCTAAGCAAGAACTTTGGGAAAATTCTTAGGAAGCGACGGACAAATCAAAAGATCGACGGAATCGCGTGAAAGCGAACCAAAGGATCGACGAGGACCAGAGGGGTCACAAGGACCGGACACAACCGAGCTCTATTCTTCTGATATTTTAAGGATCCGGGATTGAGTGAATACTCCAATATTCTCCTCATCGGGGAGTGAGAAAGCAGACTGCGAATGGAGAGTTCTCCCTACGCTGATAGGCTAAAGTCGGGATAAATTCTACGAATCAACTGTAGTGTTATTTATTGGAAAACTGAAGCATTCGCAGAATATTACATTGCAATAATAGGTCCATCTGATTGAATTTTTTTTTTTTTTGAAATTTAGAATTGGCGTCAGAAATTTTTCAGCATCCGTTCATTCATGCGTCTTTTGGAGACTACATAAGTGACATTAGTTGTAATTTATTACGTTTTAAGAGTTGTCAGTTAGTTCATTCAGATGATGGGCTTTGATGATACGCTTCTCTTGAATACGATGGTTGCATATGATTCTCTCAAATTTAGGAACAATCGAGTTATTATTTTATTGTATCAACTGAATTCCAATTCACTCGAAAATATTGTTTTTTATTCAATATTCGGATTATTATCAGAAAAATTTCATTTTGAACCATATTCGAGTCATATCAACGAAGCCGCTAACCTGATTTACGCATTAACGAACCTAACCGCGGCATTCGATATCCGATCCTGAAGTTTCAAGTTTCTAAGTTCTTCTGTTCCAGAGTTGTGTTGTTTGTGGACGGAAAGAATTGAATTTTTCCACTTATTCGAAATCAGCGAGGAAATCGGTGAGTCGAAACTCATTGTTTTCGACCATAATTCGAAAATCCCAGACACGCGGTGACGAAATTACTAAGGACTTTATTCTCGAGTCGTCAAAAATGAAAAACTGAAGGTTGAACTTCTCGTGGAATGGTATATACAGCTTCAGTTTCCTTATTCACACTGAACTATAAGCCTATTAATTTAATTATATGTATATACAGGGACTCCCGGGAGTAACTGTATATATTCTTACCAAAGGTACAGTAGGACCAGATGAGATTGACTGCACAAAAATTAATTTCTGCCTTTCCTAAGAAAGCTACAGGGTGAGTTCTCATATTCATGGAAATAATGAAACCATCATCATAACCGAACTTATCGGTAGAATTTATTGAAATTTGGGATGTAATTGATACATGCCCCGAGGTCGAGACACTTAGCATTTTGCATTTGAAATTTGTTCATATTTTCAAAAATTACATAAATTCAGCTTCAATACGTCTCTTTACTGGATGTGTTCAGCATTATCCATATCCATCAATTCTTCCCATAAGAAATAATCAAGTTGGTTGAGGTCTGGAGATCGAGAAATCCATGAAACGGGTATTCCTCGACATATCTATATATTTGGATAAGTATTATCAAGGTCTTCTTCTTCTTCTTAATTTTAGCCTAGGGCTTGTATATTCCACTTTAGTCCTCGGTGGATGTAGATATCCAGGAGTCTTTCCAGCGCTTAGGGGGTCTGCCGACTGGTCTTCTGGTACCTGGGATTCCGTCTCGGGCTATCCTAGCAAGGTGATTTCTCACATCTAATCTGAAACGGTTCAACCCATCATGTTGAAAATATATTCCTGTAATTATGCTTTGCAGCATGTCAGGTTAAATAATTTGTAAGAAGTCAGGATGAACCGAATTGGCCAAGCAACCGTCAAAAATCTGAGTATTGAACTACCATCTTTGGTGAACTGAGCCTCGTCTATTTCCCTTAGGTACGCAAAACAAATACAAGAACATAATTTCTGCATATTCTCTATTTTTCAAATTGATCATTTGATGATTCCAAAATTTTATAACAATATGGAACATAACAAGTAAGTAATTACCATCTCAAATTACAGTTTCAATTTTCCAAGGAATAAATATTTTGTCTTTGAGCATATTATTTTTCTGCTTCGTATTGTTGTTTCATTGATGCATTATTTAATTTATTAGCAAATTATCATCATAAACTAAATGTTCACTGTGTTTTAAAGAAGATTTTTTTTCTTTATATTCATTCACAACTTTTAGGAGATGTCTCACTCCTGAATAAATCAAATTTTTCGAACTCTGTCCAATTTTAAAAATTCTTAAAGAAAGAATGTTAGATGTGACAACTTTGGGTGATAGCGCCCAAGTAGCTGACACTGAATTCATGTACTCTTTGATTGATTGATTTCAGATTCAAAATAAAAAGTGTTATTTTCAACCTCAACACTTCAAATGAGAAATAATGAGTCCGGTCCTGGAATATATGATGGTTTCAGTACTAATATAAAGTGTTATTCTCAACCTCAAAACTTCAAATGAGAAATAATGAGTCCGGTCCTGGAATATATGATGGTTTTAGTATTTCCATGGATATGCAAACTCACCCTGTAGCTTTCTGAGGAAAGGCAAAAATTAATTTTTTGCAGTTAATCCGTACTCATCTAATCCGTACTCACCTAGTCCTTCTCTACCTCTGGTAAGAGAATGTACAGTTACTCTCGGGACACCCTGTATATCTAAAAATGTTCCTTGTGAATTGAAAAAAAAATTCACCGCATCTGATATTGTTTACTTCAAGAACTGTGCGAAAAATGATAACATCATATCTTAGATTGAAAAGCCCGAGCTTTTCAGGGCCGATCCTGTCTGTAATTCAATATACACCCATAAATGAATTATCCCGATTTAATCATACAAAAAATCATTAGGCGGTGAAATCCGCCTCAATTACCGAAATTTTCTGTTGAAACTAATTACACACGGTTCTCGGCAATTTGTCGAGTTACCAATAATTAGCTTACTTTATATAATATAATTAGTTTTCGGAATTGAATTACACATTTCCTAAACTTTCCTCGTCATTTCGATTTCTAAACGTGCACATTGGTCCGCGAAGATTTGCCTCTTGCTAATGAAGATTTATCAAATTATTTTGTTGATTAATGACTTCAATAATAACATCATTTTGCGAACAACGGGTCCAACACCTTTTGATTTCATAAAAACGCGATTAGAGATATAACCTAACGATAATTTCGAAATGAGTGTAGATAATGATCATAATTCGTTTTGTATTTCATAATAGCATTTCTTTTCCTCTAGGGGGATCTATTGAATTGAATTTTTGGACTCCAATTGGGTCATATTCTTAAATACAAAGATTCTGATTAATGCAATCATTACGAGAAAAAATAGACAGGCATCAGAAATGCCTAGATATTTGCTGTGATTAATTGATGTCTTTTAACACTGATCCAATTGTTAGTTTAAATAAATTGGAATGGATTCTAAACAATGAGATATTTCTTAAGAAAAGATTCGAACTGAAACGAATATTCTGAAATAGCTTCTATTATCAACTAAATTTCAAAATATCCAAAAATTTATTGAGGACAATCATCAAATTCTCGATTTTTATCCATCGATAATTGTAGGTACTCACAGCTATCTTCTTATTAGAATTCCTTTTTGGTACATTATTTTTACTAATAATTAACCTTTGGAATCATTCGGAAAAAAATTCCAGCCTTCCTGAAGCTCACGTTCCAAAATCGTTCTAATTGAAAAATCTGAAAAAAAAATCTGTCCATGCGCCGTACGATATTTGAAACTTTTCTAATAACTATTAGAGATATTGGAATAAAATTTGCTTCAAAATTTGTTGCTGCAACTTCCTTACTCGAGAACAACTTCCATGATTCTTTTAAACAAATTTCAAGGATTCAAATTTAAATAAACTGTGACGTGAAGTCAGGGGATTAAAATTGTACTTCGACTGTCGTGATTTGTTTATATAACTATTCGTTATACAAATCCCAGTCTCCCAATTGACCTGAAATTTGGCAAGTTTTTGTTATGGGCGAAGTTGCAGAACCCATAATTTTGTTTTAAAGACTCAAGGAATTCAGCAGTGGGTTCTGATGTGAGCCTACAATGACCAAAAAATTATTATGCAATCCGATTTTTCTTATATAATATACTTGTATTTTTTACTGTCAGAGAATATCTATTAGAACCCATGATATTGCGTTAAACTGAAGAGCAAAAAACGTGTATAAGGGATAATAAATTAGCCCGAATAGAGCCTAAAATCACTAAGTAAGTGAATTTGTTCTCCGGAGTTTCTTCATTCATTCTACCTTTACCCTTTTTGAAAAAACGTATATATATATTAAAAAATTTGGCAATGTGTTCGAATGTAAACCTGAAATGGGCCTTATCAGGGATTACCTTGGTGATTCTGCTAGCTTAACTTTGAGCTAGCAGAATCCGCGATTTCTCCGACAATTAGAGAACATTTTTCAATAGGGTTATAAATTAACCTAAAATTATGACAGAGAAAATTCTGAAAATCCAAAGCGGTTCTGATAACTTTATTGTGGTAGCTAGTAGAGTTCGATATAATGTTTATTTGCTACGGCAAATTTTGTCTTTAGCCGGTTGATGTACACATTTTCTGAGACGAACCGGCTGAAAACGTATTCGATGGACACGCGGGCCGATGTTGTCGCGTGGTAGACGATGAGCGCATGAGGCAATGTTTTTTTTATCTTTCATGATGATTGCCTCTGCGCCTGTCTTTCAGTCTTTCAACATAAGATTCTTGAGGTTAAAAGCAAAACTTTTTTTTCACCATTTTTTCTGATTCGGCCTAGATGAGAAGATAGAGCCATTTTAAATTTTCGTAATGAGCTGTGCCACACTTGGAAACATGCACTCTGAAGTTTTTCCAAGCATAACATTATACCATTTGAATCTTGGAAATGAGTAACTTTATTAGAAAAATCGTCATCATCTCACTTTTAACATTTCATTTGTTGAACGAAGTAGTATTTATAATACAATGAATGAGTTATCCCAATTTCGTTGACGATAAAGATTAGATATTATTCTCTTGATTTTCCATTCCATTTTCGATAATAATAACGAAATGAGGTTGCCTACCATTAGCTTTGATAATTCATTAATTATCGTTGTCTATTTCATTTCGTACAAGAATTACCATTGAACCTTACATTTTGAAATAAATGAAGTTCATCTGTGAAAGTTCTTAGTTTGAACTTCAAATTTCGTGTGCTGCCAATGTGCATTCTGATGAAAAGCAATTTTTTTATGAAATGAAGCATTTGCATTGTTTCAACTATGTCATAATAGTATATAAAACAAGTTGGTCAATTGGGTCCTATTTCAACACGAATGCGAAATTCGAAAACGAGCGACGAAGGAGCAAGTTTTCGAAATCATGAGTATTGGAATTGCCTTCTGCAACGAGTATTAGACGATATTTTCTCTATTTCATTGAAGTTTTGTGGAATATTGTCGAAATTCAATGAAAAATTCAGATTATATTATACATCCTAGTGACATTTGTATTGTCTCTTGGCAGTTGGTGTGATTGTTACGTGTACGTGTACGTGATTCATCTTGATTTTGGCATTGAAAATAAACTAGACGTATTCAATATAAATATTCACAATTGAATATCCTGTTTCTTTCAATTCACTCAATTTGTTTTCACATTAAAACAATGATGACCCTCTTGAAAGTGTGTCAATCATATGCTCTAGGATGAATTAATCGAATATCAAAAGAATAAAAGTATTCAATCCAATCCCATAAAAATTTGTCTAGTATGTACCTAGTGCTATGTTCCGATGTAAGCTTGAATGACCTGAAGAAGAATACAGTAATGTTCGATAGCAGCAGTCTTTAGTGGGATTTTCAGATCTAGATTGTTGTCATTATGATGGGACTATTTTGTGAATTTTAATAATGGGCTTCGAGAGTGATCTGGATTCTTCAAAATAGAATGTTGATTTTAATGAAGTATCTTCATATTACCAGAGCTGTGCCAAAGCTCAGAAATTTATAACCGGGCCGAATCGAAAAAAAAAAATGGTAAAGGAAAAAAATGTTTTTTTTGACCTCAAGGATCTTCAGTTGAAATATATGTATATGACAAAGACTCCTCCTGTATATTCGTTGCCATGTAGACGCCGACGCAAAATATCACAACGCTTAGAACGAAGTTCTAACATCAAAACGAACTGATAATAGATTTTATTCGAATAACGAACAATTCGATAAAGTAATCCGAAAAGTAAAATTAGCAACACTCGCCGCTAAGCGTTCTACATTGCAGTACCGATGATTAACAAGATTTGATATTTGCATCATTGACGGCGTAGAAAAATAGCACCAGTGACTGAACAAAACAATAGTATATTATGTGAAAATTGCAGATCTGTTCGACGTGTTACATACCATTCACATTATACTGGTTATGCAGAAAGGAATCGCATGATGAATGAATCCAAAAAATTACAAGAATGTGAAACAAGAAGAAATATTATGGTATTTAAGTTCAAGAAAATCCTGTCACACATAATTAAAAACCAAAAAGAACGGAATAGTCCTCAATCCGAAATGATTCGAAATAAACACCAGGTGTCAAAGTTGAGTTTATTTAAATGCAGAACAGTACGGATGGTGATTTCAAATTCATTTTATTGTACCAACTAGGTACCTGAATTTATTCAAATTCGCCCTCTACTTACAAAAACGGCAACGAACTTTCAAACGTGCTTCTTGACATATTTTGCATATTGAGTGTAGGGATTCACGTCTTGGCTTTATAGTCAAGCTACTTGACTCAAGCTCAAGCTTGACTCGAAAACAACTCAAGTTCAGATCAGTTAGTAGTTTTTCTATGTTAAGTCAAGTACTCAATAAATAATTACTTGACTTGAGATTGAAAACTTACTGTTTGAGTTGATTTCAATGGGGTGCACCATCAATTCTACAATCCGAAAATGGAAGTAAGTTCGGCCAATAGCGATATAGTAGAATAATGTATCATAATTCAAGCCTTTTTTCATTCTTTCTAACTATTTCGTTATAAGTATATATTTACTGAGATGCGGTTTGACATAAAAGGATTTTGTATTGAAAAAAAAAACAGATTTGTGATGATGCAGTATTTTATATACTTAATTTTTCATCATTACATTCAGTTCAATTTATGTACTTCCAACAATTGAAGCATATAAAAACAATAGACCCAATACAATTTCAATTAAAACGTTTGCTAGCGTCGAGCATTTTCACTGAAATGAAACTATTGAATTTAAGCTTCCAGAAATAAAAAGTTCCGTGGAAGTTCTGAAATAAAAGTCATGTTGAATAAAGTTGAAGCAACATGAAAGGCGCGGCCTCGGCCATTAAGGAGTGGTAATAGATGATCAAGAACAGGTTTTAAGTGTTTCGAAAAAACAATCAGAAATGGCTTTTCCTATCCCGGAAGGAAAGTGCAACAATACCTACTACAAATATACCATCGATTGCTAAGAACTTTTGATATCACATCAGTTCTTTCCTCAATTTTTCTTATATATTGCTTTATTCTCTATGGTTTTCTGAAGATGCTATTAACATGAAATTTTGCGCGGCATTTCTATATACAGGGTGAGTTCATCGATCGGTCGATAAATTTTGGACTAGAAGAATGACTAGTACTCAGCGCATAAGCTTAAATTATTGTTGACTCTACAGGCTGGTGAAAAGTGGAGAAACACTATCGTGTTTCTCCACAAAAAATCAGGGTGGTATCTCACTCATATGATGTGCTCAGATGTCTACACACTTTTCTATTAAATTTAATGCAATTGAAATGAGGTGCAGTCCGATTTAATCCTGACTTCAGGAATATAATATAGCACAAAATGGATTGGTCCGAAGATCTAAAATACAAAAACTTAAAAGGGATCGATGGCCATACACAGGGTGTTTCAAGTTCGACGGCCTATTAGACGTTTCTGGAGAACGGAGCCGATTTGAAATCTGAAAATTTGGAATATGCCATTGTTCATGATGCTCTATTCAGCTAAAATATTTTCGAAGTTCCGGCACTTCCGGTTATAAAAGAATTAAAAAAAAAATTTTTCAAAAAAAGCTTTTTTTTTTCATTTTATGTAATTAGATATTCACATTTCTATGGTCATAGAGTATTATTGCTAGTCCGTCTGGATACTGATCGAATGAAATTGATCCTACGTATAACATAAATTCATAAAATCTAGAATAACTCTTGAATTATTGAATTTGGGAGCATAATCATATTTGGACACTACCCTTATTTTTCACCGTAGAATCTAACGAAATCACAAAAAAATAGGGTTCTAATTTGAAAATCGAAAGTTATAATCAAATTTTGTTAATAATTTTTGGCACAATATTTGAAACACCTTGTGATGATATTTCACAAGTTCAAGATATGCATGATATCCCTTCATCATTCTAGTTTGAGAAAGTGAATTGAGTATACGCATAGGATATTCACAGTAAAAATAATTCACGTAATAGTGACTATGGAAATTCTCTCTTTTTTCGGTTTTTCCTTAATATTTTGAAAACTATGAGGACTAACGCAATAATTGAAAAAAAAGTAATTGAATATGGAAATCTCGATAATATCTAAGACATAAAATAAAAAAAAAGTTTTTTTTGAAAAAATTTTTTTTATTCTTGTATAACCGGAAGTGCCGGAACTTCGAAACTATTTTAGTTTAATAGAGCATCATGAACAATGTCATACTCCGAATTTTCAGATTTCAAATCGGCCCCGTTCTCCAGAAACGTCTAATAGGCCATCGAACTTGAAACACCCTGTATATCACTGATTTCAATAGTAATACCTACACTGTGTCCGTAAAGTATGGAACAAATTCATTTTTAGCTAAACAGAAATAATAATAATACTTCACGGACTCAGTGTATAGTCCAGAAGAAAGCTATAATAGTTGTAACTGAAAGGAGGACCAAATAAACCATACATAGTTCAACGGTTCAAATGAGAAAAATGAAGCTCTCGAAGTGTTTTAAATATATTTAAACTACTAGAAATTTGGGTGATCTGAACTTGAAGAACTCATTGTTTCAGAATACTGCAATACAAATTCCCTCTGGGGAGAAATTAATGACGTGTTCACCAGAGCACATAAGTAGGTACCAACTTGAATTTTGCATAGAAAAATATTATGAAATCAACATAATATTTCTACCGTGAAGCAATTACAAATGATTTCGGCATCAACAGTCCTAATGTATGGTACTAATGAGACAATTATGCTCATTTATTTTGGATTATTGAAACTTGAAACATACGGAAATTTCTCTAGGAAATATAAATTAAATTCCAACTATGAACAATACAGGGTGTTTCATTGGGAAACGGAAATACTTAACAGGTGCATAGGTGGCACCAAGGCGGTTCTGGAGATACCCAATTTATTGGGTCTTACTGTCTTCGTAGCCGAGATACAGGGTGTTTTATGAATTTTGACCGTTTCTTTCAGAAGCCATATTAAACGAACCACCCGGTATATCTTCTTCATGTTTGGCAAATATTTTCCTGATTGAGAACCCAAACGTTTCATGGAATAACCGCCTTGAAAATCCAGGTCCGGGTTAACAAAAAATTATGAATCGTTTGAATCCTCGAAACAACATACTACATCGGAATTTTGAAAATATGTTGTAATATTCGGAAACACCACTAAAAACTTGACTGGGACGTGTACTTCAAATTTTCGCGCAGATGGTTTTACTGCACAAATTTTCAACGTGAAAGTGAAGTTTTTGAGAACTTGGATACCTGAAAGTGGTTTGAAGTGACTTTTAACAATTAATTATCAAAAATATTGAATCCATAATTATTTCAACATTACTTTGTAATTAATTTTCACATTGGTTTTCCTTTTTATAGCTGTATACCATTTCAGTTTTGATTTTTGAGTTACTCTCTCATCGTTTCTCATTGCTGCACAATTTTTTTTATGTCTGGGGTCACATAAAATCGTTAGTTTATTCCTCTGAAATCAATACTCGGGATCAGCTAATCAGAAAAATAGAAGAGGCTAGCCAGAAAATGAATATTGTATAATGTAAATTGAAAGGGCAAATTTCATACACTAATAACTACGTAATCAACTTCTTCAAGTTAATTCTACTTAATTGCAGTAAAATAATTCCTTCTTTATAACTTGGAAATAATTCGATAATTTGTACTTGAATTATTCAATACACTCAATAAATTCAAAGACATTCGAATAAATATTGATTGTTCAATGAGATATATATATTTAATCCCCAGCAAGAATATTTTTCATCAGGTTCTTGGCGCTAGAAAAGTTTACAAACCGCGATATAATCAATATTATCAGAGTGAAAAAGATTATTTCTTAATGGCAAAATCTTTTCAAAATGATGATTATTCTGTGACCTAAAAACTGGTTGTATACATACAATTGAATGAATTAGTTTAAATTGTGTATGAAACATAGTGAAATTTCACCCAATTGTTTTATCGTATTAACACCCGTTGTTCAAGCAACTATATTAAAAGTACTTACGAAGAGTGGAACATGCATAATCAACACAGTTCATATTGATCAGAATACTACGTAATATTCCTGGCCTATTATAAACATTGATGATCAGATATGAAAGTTAATTGAATGTAATGAAGGAATTCATTCCAATCGTTAGCTTAGCAACTTGAATCTCAGTAATCGTTAATTATATTAAGATGAACGAAAATGGACGAGACTACTCGAGGTCAATTTGTTCGATTGATATTTCGTGAAGAAATAGTGAAATATATTCATTTCGATCGACATACGCATATTAATCTTGGTGTGATATTTTTGTGTATTTAACACTCAATTCCGCAGAAAAAGAAAATTTTGGCGATTTCTGATATTTCTGGTTTGCCTTCAGTATATTGGTAAATTTAAAAATCCTCTGTCATGCTTCGACAATAAAAATCAACCCTCCAAAGTGTGTTATCGTCGGTCTCTGCAGTCTGCAGGCCACCTATACGCCTCTCATATTCCTAATAGTAATATATTTTCGTATTCCAGTGTTTGGGTATCCTCTCATCTTTTTGATTAGGGTTTCTGTCTGTTTCTTAATATTCTTTTTTATAACTAAATTCAGGTCGTCTCTTATCTGTCGGTTGCTCACGTACCATGCAATTTTTGAACCGAATTTTTCCTCGATGACACATCTATACTAGAGGCACTATACCCTGGCCGGAAGGTCACCAAATTTAACTTCATTCGACCTTTTTAAGTGTCAGTTGAATCCAAAAATTTATAGGTAGCCAAATGAGTGCGGTGTTATCGAATATGAGGATGTTTTTTATTTATATATTGGCTTTCAATGCTTTTTACCTGATATGATGTTTTAATTTATATAATGACTGTTAATGCTATTTATATATTATAATGCTTTTATTTATATTATTGACTATCAATTACTATTTATTAATATTATTAATAATTCAAGATTTTGTTTATTGACAAGCCATGTAAATTTTTGATGGCAAATATTTGTACATGTTAGGATTTTCTTGTGTGCAAATAAATATTATCATTAACCCCGACATTCGCCTATACGCGTAGGATTTCTCCTCGCCGTCGGCTTCTCACTCCTCGCTAAGAGGAACATTCACTCAGTCCCAGATATTTAAAATATCAGAAGGGGTAGAGCTCGGTCGTGTCCGGTCCTTGTGGTCCCCCTGGTTCTCGTCGAACTTCTGGTCCTCTTACACGCGTTCCTTGGACCTGTCCTTCGCTTCCTCGGAATTTTCTCACCGTCCTTGCAGTACCTAAAAGAACAGCTTTTTGCATTATATTACATATATACTCACTAAGTCCTAGTTGCTTGATATTTCTCTTGAGATTTTTGGGTACTATTCCTATTGTTGAGATGATAATTGGAATAGTTCTCGTTGATATCATTCCCCACTGGCGCTTTATCTGAAATTCGAGGTCCCTATATTTTGAAATTTTTTCGACCTCTTTTTGACGCATGTTGTTGTTATTAGGTATTGCTACGTCGATGAGTATTACTGCCTTTTGATGTTTATCAACAATATATCTGGCCTGTTGTGAGGGACTGTTTTATCAGTCAAAACTGTACGATCCCAGTACAGTTTATAGCGTTCGTTTTCCAGGATGGTTTCCGGTCGTTACTTGTAGTATGGCACTTTTTCAGAATGAATTAGTGTTAATTTAGTTACCATTTCTTGGTGTAGTATCTTTCCTACTGCATCGTGTCTTATTCTATATTAATTTCCTGCAAACATTTGACATCCTCCCGTGATATGTTGGATTGTCTCATTCGTTGGACACCCATAACGGCATCAATCGTCAGTAATAGTTCGATCCTTTATGATATGCTTGCAGTAATTTTTTGTTGAGATCACTTGATCTTGGATGGCTAAAAGAAATCCTTCCGTTTCTGGATAC
Source organism: Harmonia axyridis (assembly GCF_914767665.1). Classification (NCBI taxonomy): domain Eukaryota; kingdom Metazoa; phylum Arthropoda; class Insecta; order Coleoptera; family Coccinellidae; genus Harmonia; species Harmonia axyridis. Next base: position 23,871,007 of record NC_059505.1, on the reverse strand, counting down.
ATTGCACCTGATGTGAGCCAATAGTTCGACGCTTCAATTTCGACATGATCCTGGTTCACCTCGTTGAAATGTCGTCCCTGTAGGGGCTTTTCTCTACATCTTTGCAGTTTTTCTTGGATTGTCTGGTGGTTGTATGACAATTGCTCCTTGTGCAGCTGTAAAGGTATTGATTCGTCTGCTGCACACAGTACTTTGTAGATCTCTGACATGCCTGATTTGTCTTTGAAGTATGTTTATCATTAATATTATTATTATTATTAAACATACTTAGCCGACGTAGTCTGACGCGACGTAACGCACGAAAATCTGAAGTACTCGACGCTAGTTGACGGTAACCGTAGGCTAACGATGTGGAGGAACAAGATTTTCGTCGAGTCGTCAAGATCATTCAAGCTCAAAGGGTGAAAAGTTCATTCAAGCTACAGGAAAAATCTATCGGCATTCTCTGTTTTCCGTGATAATTTGACTAAAGTCAAACCAAATTTCCCCTTATTCAGAAAGGTTTCGTATATCGAATATTATTTCCTGTGAGGAGATTTTACTCACATAGCTACTGTTGCTTCTTCTAACTCTGACTCACAATAGGAACTTGACGAACTATATGAGCAGAAACATACTTATTCGACGCAACGCAGACCGACGTAACGCACGAAAATCTGGAGCACTGGTTTCCCTATTACCTCCGGAAAGAAACGTCGGAACATAACCATATTTGGAATATAGATTACTAGTAGCGATGTTATTACAAATTGAAAAAATTATCAACTTCCCTTGGAATCCAGAGTTAGTTTCTCCAACCCTTAAATCTCAGAAATTCGTATCTTCGCAAATACGCGTCGTAGCATAACCACGTTTAGAACGAAGATTACTATAGCGATGTAAATCAAATGTGAAAAATGATTGACTTTCTTGGGATCCAGGGGGTAGTTTTTCCAACCCTTAATATTCAAAAATTCATATCTCTGGAAGTATCTGTCGGAGCACTAGCATATTTGGCACATAGATTAGTATCAGTGATGTGAATAAACTGGAAAAATCATTCATTTACCTAGGGATCCAGGGGTAGTTTTTCTAACCCTTAAATTTCGAAAATTCCTCTCTCCGAAAGTAAGTGTCGAAGCATAACCATATTTTGTACGTATATTACACTAAGCGATGTGAATTAACTTTGAAAATACCATTAGCTTCCCCAGGGATCCAGCGGTAGGTTTTTCAAACCTTTAATCTCCGACAGTACTTTTCGGAGCATAACCATCGCTAATATATTCGTACCCCCTTCGCCAAAGGCAAATTTGAAAAATAAATTGTTTAAATGACCGCATCATACTATCCTTAATCAAACAATTGGAGTTTATCTCTGTTCCTCGATCTACTCTATTGAGACGATCCTTGCCAATACTGCTTCTTAGATACTGTAAGAAGCAGTGAGATTGAATATCAAAATGCATAATAAAATCAAATAAAATATGGACAAAGGGCGTCACCTGTGGTATCCAGTGGCAATCACAGCAAACAAGCGGAAAAAAAATGAATGCTTCCATAAGCAGTCGACCATGAAGTATTCTGAAACTACAAAAAATAAGTACAAGTGAACTTACACAAATATACTGAAAAAAGACATAGACAAGACTGACAACTCAAACAGCTTGTCAAAATTAGCAACATATGATAACACTAAACATGAAGTCCAAATTCAACAAAACAAAACTGCCGAACATAAAATATACAGAAATAATAGCAGGAATCAAAGGAACGAGCTCATTACAAGAATTTTAGATGATGCTACAATGAGTGTATTTATAATGTATTTATAAATGAACAAATGGAAGAATTTGAATCAGAAGATGAAGCCAACCGGAAAAAGGTAGTCTACAGAAATAGAAAACAATATTCCACAAAACAGAGACTACTAGCTGCCAAACAACTCAGTTGCCTCTTTCTTTAGGTTTGAAACCAATATCAAAACCAAACAAAGTGAAAAATTATATTGAAGAAACATTTCTAATAGATGTTACGTGTGAATAGATGAAAAAAAAATACAAAAGCTCTTTCAATCATCAAATACCCTTTGAATCGGAGGCAACTGTAATGAATCCAAACAAGTGGGGCAAACGTACCGGTTTGAACCATTTTCTACATCTAAGACGATATCTCAACCATGAGAAGTAAATACATACTTCAATATACTAAATCAAAACATACAATACAAGATTCCAGAACTGAAAATATACAGGGTGCGGCTTTGCCGATTTACGAGTTTCAATTGGCTATAATAGAAAAATTATAGAAGGTGAAGAAAAACAGCTTCATTTATCGGAATCAGTAGGAAATATATTTTTTGTATTCAAGTTTTCAAAACGATATCTTCAATATAGCGACCGTCAGCAGCGTAACACTGAAGTAGCCAGTTTTCGACCACTTGGTAGATGATATGTAGGTTAGTTTTTGGGGTATTTGTTGGGGGTATAGTTGAGTACTCATAAGTGCATTATATTTTGTTATTTTTTCTTGTAACGTGATTTCTATCTGTGGATGTATGATGGATCAAATAAATGAAATAATAATATTATTATACATATATTTAGGTATACATTCCTTTTGTCTTTCAGAGTGCAATAGATGCATGAATGCAAGAGCACTCGAATGTTCCTGTTTCCAAGTCAGAGCCTTTGTTCAATTTCTCAATTTAAAACCTGTATTATTAGAAGAAATCTTATTTTACAATCACAAGACATAAATTTAGTCTAATATTTCATATTAAAATTGGAAGGACGTAACAACTTTACTAGGGGAAATGCGGACAAAATGAACTTTTAGATTTTTTCAAAATTGGCGCCGTATAGCTCGGGATCTTACAGTGATTCAGGTCCCGCTTGTGATGATAACAATCCTGCGAAGAAATTGACATCCTACTGTGTGTTTCACTGGTGCAATAGCTACTAATGTGTTTTGGTCGGTAGCATTTTTTTGTTTATTTTGTTTCTAAATTGCTTCTGGAGAGTGTCATGACAATCTTCGTTGTATATTGAATGCATTCTTGTTATTACGGTTATGACGTAATGATAAGTATAAGTTTGAAGATGAATATTGGTTTTGTTCTGAAATTGTGCTGCAATATTATAAAAAGTGTGTATCAGACAAAATGACATACTATCCTGATGGACAAAATGACATAGTATGTCATTTTGTCCGATACATGTGTAAAAAATATATTTTTGGAAATAATATAGAATTTTATAGATTGATTTTCTCGTGAAACTGATCAATAACATTTTCATGTTATTTTGTACATAGTTTGCATGCGCTATACATGATAGAACGTGAAATTTCTGGTATGTATCTTGTAAAAAATAAGTAAATTACCTATCGATTCCTGATGATTACAATATACCTATCAGGAACTTCTAAAGAATCATTATCTTTTCGTTATGGAATTCTTTCACCACTTCCTCGGGGACAAGGCCTACTTTTGACAAAATCAAGGCTAAATCTGTTGAGAACAATCCACCCAAGAAGAAGAAACAAGAAGTTGCTAAAATATTATTAAATGATACAAAACTCGGTGGCAAAGAAATCAAGACCATTGAAAAATAAACGAGTCGATGACTTCGAAGAATTCGACACTAAACCGTTTGAAAAAAAAGAGGATGGCGATGACTACCCCTGCTCTAATTGGAGTGACGTTTTTTTCGTTCCAAAACTGGTGGACAGTGGCTACGTTGCATTCAGGGTTTTCCCTTGGCTCATACATCGTTTGCTACTGTCTCGGAAAGAACCAAAACGTTCATTTGCGAACTTTCAATTCAAATATTATGTATGTCATTATGTCCATTACTAGTGTGTTATTTTGTCCTTAGTATACGGACAAAACGGATTTTGTTAGAAGTCTTATACTTATATACTTATACTTAACTTCTTATATCTTTTATTTTTGTAGTTCTATCGAATTTTCAGCTTATGATACTTGAAAACAATTAACCAAAGTTAGTATTTAGTACCAAAATGGGAGTAATACAATAACTAAAATATACGATTGAAAAACCAAACAGTATGTCATTTTGTCTGCATTTCTCCTATGCATAACCTGTAAAAAAGCTCATCATAATGATATTATCAGGTACAAAATATTGAATTCAGTGAAACTTATTTCATCTCCAATCGTCCTCCAGAATTGTGCTTATCTCGTCCCCCAATATACCAACACCTGAATTCAGAAATCTGACCCACTCTGGATAGCATAAAAGAAAGAAGTGTAGTAGAGCGAAGATTCCTCCAGTGCCAGACGAGTCCCGCGCGACGCCAGGGACTTTCTCCAACTCGACCTTGACGCCGTCGAGACTCTTTTCGTGAACGCCGCCGCTTGGGGGCAAAGGTCGCGCCTGCCGTGAACATGTGCTTCCTGAAGTATCGTCGTCACGTGGTGTCCTAGGTTAGGAAAGTCACTTTGTCGTGCAAACATTTGACGATCGCGCATTTCCGGGAGGGGGATCATAGAATGGGTCGAGCGAAAAAATTCTCAATGGAGTGTGTGGCTGGGGTTTACGAAGGAGATGAGGGAAGAAAGCGAAAACCCAGCGGGTCGGCTATGTGAAATTGTTCTCATGTTTACAATTCGGACTTTGTGTGAAAAGTTCATTCGGATTTTGATTGTGAAGTTCGGTACTATTACGCTTTATACGAGTTGGAGTGTTTTAATGATGGATTGTTATCTTTTTACTTTTGATATGCGAAATTTACCATTTTTCAGAATGTTCTGTTGTGGAACGTGATGTGTTTTATATTATGAGTAGGTAATATTGTTTCACTTTTATTGACTATTAACTGAATTACTTATACTTCTGTGTTTCAGATAGAATATACAAATATACAAAATATCTATTACCATTGATCTTTCCTTTCAGAGAATAGCTGCTACGTATAACATTTTTTATCATCTGGTTTCTTGATTTTATCTGCCGTAGTAGCAACATCCCAGAATATATAGATCCCTATCAACTAATATTAAAAATTTAAGAGATGAACAAAATTTCAAGACAATAATTATACATGGTGTAACATGAGTGACAGGCCATAGCCTGTGGTGAATGCAGCTCATTCAGGCCTTTCAGAAAAGTAACTTGTTTTGTATCCTACGACTGTTAGCTTCGGATATACAGGGTGATTCATGCAAATTGGCCTAAATTTCTGATTTATTACGGTTTATTTACTTCATTCAGCCCTTCAAAACTATTATTGTAATTTCAGTATTCTCAGGGCAGTACTCAGATTATTGAATTTTTTCCTTCAGACTTCGATATCTATATTTTTACAGGTTTTAGAGCAAAAATACATAATTCAGTCTAATGAAATCAATTTTCACTTTGAATCGCACACTTTTTTCAAAGGAGTAGCAGACAAAAGAATTCATGTGTTATGTAACTTTTTTGAAATACGGTCTTGTCTTTATTCCTTTTGTGATAATATTTGATGTAATCTGAGTATTTTTCATGTAATGTAGCTGGTTTGACATAGCTTCTTATAGAAATAGTTCGGAATTCTATTTATATATTTTGTTATTGTTTCTAGTTTTTTATGTAAGTACTGGATACTGGATATCTAACAATATTTGATTGGTATCTAAGTATGTAAGTATTTCTTTTTGAAATATTATTTGTGAAGGCTGCAGGGCAAATTCTCCTAGTGGAAATAACTGTGTCACTGTACGTTATTTTCGGTCTCAGCATAGCGGTGTTTAAGAGTTTTATCAAATGTTTTCCTCTTTTAGGAGTGAATATATTTATTTTTGATGAATTTATGGATAAATATTACTAGTTCTGTTTTGCTTCCATTCAAGGTTATTTTCCATTTCTTATAAAATTTTTAAATTTGCAGCAAGTTGTTTCTTAATAGCGATTTCGATGCTTGGGCGTACTGAGAATGTGAATAAATAGCTGCGTCATCAGTAAATAGCCCATATTTGATGTTATGGTATTCTTGGAAAACATGAATCAACTGTTGAAAAGTATCTATAGAATGTTTCTTGAATGGGGGAGTGTGACCTGAACTTTAACCGCAAATGCTCTGTTTTTTTTTAGGTGAAAGTGTTAAAGCTTGATTAAGGATAGGAAAGTTTCAAAATTGATCAATTTGAAGAACCATAGACCCTCGAGCCAGATCTTATCTGATGCCTCTTCTATGGCTAGAGCAACATTACCGTGTTTTCCGATTTGTTGAAATCCATTATGATATCAGTGCAACCTCATTTAACGTATTGTTTGCTGGGCTGGAGAAATTGTTGAAACTTATTTGAAGAAACTTGAAATAACACAGAAATGGATTCTGAAAGTCATATTCAACAAGACCTATCATATTAGATAGTTCATTGGGCCATTTCCATCATCTGTGCGGTTGGATGTTTCCGACATTTCGGCAAGCATTCGCCTATCGTCTTCAGGGTGGTGGTCCTGAGAAGGACCAATTGGTTGGTTCTGAGAAGAACCGTTTGCCAAACTTAGTCTGTCTGGACTTGTACGCACCATACTTGAACTCGTATGAGGGTATCGGGGTTTGAACCTTAGTCGTATCGGTTGCAATCCCTTCACTCTCACCATTAGTCTAGAGAAGCAGGTTCTGCTTCTGTAGACTAGTGTATTTGCTCTGCTTCATCCAACCTACTCACGTAATTTTCACCTTATAAAGTGGTAAATTCACTGAAGTCTGTCTCATTACTTTAGAAATAAATAAGACAGTCCGATTTCTAATGTTGTGAATGTAATAATAATTTGTCAAAGCTTCGCATTTTCTTCATTTTCTCTAGAGAAATGATGAAAGTTGATTTTCAAGAACCAGGAAGATGCTTGAATATCTATTTTTTCTCATAAAAAGGTCTTATGCTATTAAAAACATACTATAGCAAAAAACAGCTATCAAGTTTTGCCGAGACTAAACTCGAAAAATGTGCCGGCAAGTGCTGTCCGACAGTTTTTCCATCTAGAAGCCATTTTTCATTCAAAATTGAACGTTTGTGATTGGTGGAAATTAAGTCGAGAGTTAGAGTTGTAAACAGTTTCTAAGTATGTACTCGTACCCCTATTCCGTCTGCATTCAAAACGGGTTATTTCATTTTTTTAATAACTACTCGAGTGTTGTTCGTACTCGTGCTCGTACACAGCCATAGAAGATACCTTTGATTCTGGTATCCACGCCATACGAATAGTAGGATTCGATTCCTCTTCTGAATTCGAAGACGAAGGTTCACGTCTCCTTGCTAGATCAGATAAAGGTTCTTCATCCTCTTCATCCTTATCACCATAAGTGAAATGGTTTTGCGGTTTGGGATTGTGTTTTGTCTTCTAAAGATGTCTCTATTTGAAACTTGTCAGTCAAACTCTTAATTTCATTTTGTGATGTTGATTTGCTATGAAGTGCAAATGTATCTTCTTGGTCATTTGTACACATTGACTGCTATCCAAGAAATTCCAGATATTTGCCTGGATTTTCCAAATACGGTACCATAATTGTCATTAATGATCGGCGCTCTTTTATCCTAAAAAATAAAGCTTTGTCGAGTTATAATGACTTTCCAATTTGCTGATCATTAATCGTAGTGTAGTTTCAGCAGTAACTAGTGATGCATCTGCGTCCTTAACTTATTGGTGGTTTATTACTTTCTGGGACGTTTTAAAAGACGTTCGCGCATTTTTTGTCTAATACGTAATCTCAATATTGATTCCCGCAAATCCTGCAGAATTTCAGAGGGATCTCGCATTTTCGGGATCCATCATTTGTGGGATGATCGGATTCCCTAATCAACATTTTGGTGCCAAAATTTAGATTTTCAACATTAAATTCCTTAGATTTTGAAATGGGGCATACTCAAATAAATTGCTTCATACCATTTTTTTCTATTATATACATGAATAATTCATAAAATAGGGAGAATAAGGTATAATAAAACAACAATTGAATTGAAATCTTAACATTTTTGTATTTTCGAACACAATAAATAATAAATGAATTTAATTCAGTTTCGGAGTCAATTTCAACCCTAAATATTACACACATAGACCGTTATAACCAGTCAAACTGAAAACCCGAGTTTTCGCGTTTCACAGTAAATTTGTTGATATTCTCGTATTATTGAAACGCATGTAGATCTCGCCCCGATATTGTTCTACATATTTGGACAATTTGAATAATACACTTAATTATGCTAGAGAGGAAAGTAACCGCCTAACTGAGCTGAGTCACGCACCCATTGCATGCGAATATGATAATAGTAATCGTTTATTGCTGTTCCGATATCAAAACTTATATGCGGCATTCCAGATTGACATGTCGACACATAATTTTAACGGGCTCCCATTCCATGGGTGTGGATTCGAAATGTTTCATTACACTTAGTCTGCTTATCGAAAGGTATATCTGATTTGTTTTTCATTAAATGACAAGAGGAGAAAATAATTCTACAAATTTCAGAAAAAACTTCTTTATATCCTATTTCTCACGGAAAATCCTGAGTCATTGAAACAGAATGATTGACTGAAATGAATATTTGTGGATGTTGAGACGAAGACAGTTTCGGGATCTATTTTCTTCAAACCTAGTAAATGCATATCAAAGATTCTTCCAATCAATTTAGAAAGAAAACTTTCACAAAACATGACTTTTTGATGATGTTAAACTGTGTATCTGAGTTTGAGTAAAGTTGATCGGGTTGATATTCATTCATACTCACATGAGATTCTGATAAATTATGTAGCAAAGGCACGGGATTTGAATTTTAAAATTGATTTGAATTTTTAGTTCAAACTATGCTGTTCCTACTAACCGTACAAAGGAAATCACCACATTTCATATCGACTTCTTTAGAAATATCCAAATTTCTCACATAATATGAAAGTTCATCAAAATGAAGTGTAATCTATAATATAACGGACAAGCCTAAATTCAGTCAGTGAAAAAAGTTTGAGACTCGTTTTCTTAGATATATAAAGTCATTACGACTTGTGTTTATTATGTGAACCCCCATGAGGATGGACAAATTTGCTTTGTTGACAGATATTGCCAAATAGATTCAAATTACATAGCGAATGCAGATATTCATCAAAATAAATCAGTAGGTGAAGAAAATCAAAAATCTTTCCAATAGTTCTTTAGACATGTAATACCATTGCATGTCGTATCATATCGGTTAAAATTTTTATAGAAATAACTCCAAAACTGAATATCTCACCTCAAATGTTACTTCAAATTTTCAGAAAAATGAAAAATCGAATATAGATATTCTACTCAAATATATTTCAAAGAATTGAAAAAATAGGAAAGCCCTCACTTGAATTCATAAGATTTTAAGCGCTTTTCCATTCTTTCACCTCTGAAGACCACAGAACTCTATATGGGTTATATAATTATGGGATTTGTGCGATCAACTTTTCAAGAATCATTCAATAAAAATACCACCGGATCAAAATATACTTCCATAATATCAATGAACTACTATCAAACTTAGTATATAACAACATACATTAACAACATAGTCTTCGCCGATGACAGTCTCCTACACCTCCAGTGCTTGATGGATCTCATTGTTGGGCATAGCATTCAGTATGGCCTTCACATAAACATTAAAAAAACTAAGGTAGTTGTGTTCTCCAAGACGCCGAAGTAAGTCATCCTCCAAATCAACAACGAAATAGTGGAGCAAGTGTCACATATAAGATATCTAGGAGCCCTTGTCAACGAGGCCAGTCACCAAAAAAAAAAAAAATCCTTTCAAGAATCGAACAAGCTAGACGGTCATTTACTTCGATGAGGAATCTTTTTGTTGATCGAAACTTGAGCTAACAACTTCGTTCGCGTATATTACGCTGTTACATTTTTCCAGTCCTCACCTATGGATGCGAGAGTTAGACCTTCAACAGTACGCTACAAAAGCGCATCGACGCATTCGAGATGTACTTGTACCGCCGCATACTGCGTATATCCTGGGTAGACATTGGGTATGGTCTGTATATCGCCGAGAATTTCAGAGCGGTTACTAGTGGGTTTCAATGTTTCAGGTAACCTGCTTCGTATTTACAGACCGCTTGACAATTGTCAATGGTCAATTTTTCATTGACAGAATTTTGGAGGTTATAAATGGAGGTTACCGAACCTAGCCAGAATAAAAGTGCGGTTGCTCTGGTGACATAACTCACCGAAGTTTGAAGTAATAGTCACCGGTTTTTGAGGAATTTGACATATACGGACCACCAATTTACTAACCGTAGTAACCAAGGTGATATACGGACCATACCCAGAGTAACCATTGAGGAGGTACTTAGAAGAATGGCTAAGAATAAGAAGCTCATGACTAGCATCAAGGAGCGAAAACTACAGTACATGGACACGTCATGAAGGAGGACTGGATAGATTTATTATAGACAATTTCAAGTTTGTGTAGACTCTACTGATGTTCGCCTTTTGTTTCAAAAATGTTCTCTGAAGTGTTTGGAGTATTATGTTATTGAAGGTATTTATTGTATGGCATTGTTTACCCACGTTTCGTCACTGTATATAATACAGAAATATGTTTCTCTTATTTTCGGAAGGTGATAAAATTTTAAGAGGCGACGCACCGATCCAAAGAAAGGCAGGATCGCGAGAATGAAGATCAGCGGGATGATAAGGACCAGAGGGCAGAGAAAACTGGACATGACCAAGCTACAATCTTCTGATATTTAAAATATCCGGATACAAGCTAATATTTTCCTTTAACCGGGAGTGAGAGCGCCGATTGCAAGGGGAGTTCTCTTTTATAAGATGACAGACTGAATTTGGCGATCATAATAGAAATTAAAATGTTAAGCTGCGTGCAAAACTTCAATCTTATCATATATCATCAGAATCATTGAAAATTATATAGATGTTTAAATAGTAAAATAATTTCAAGCGTCGTGTTATATGCATATCGTTGTGTAAATATGTTGATAGCATAATATCACCTTAAAAGGCTCAAACAGAATACGAAAAAACTTACCCCATAATTCCATAAAAATAGAGGGAACAACAATTTTGAGTTATTCAAAATTTCATGTTGACCGAATCATCAGTATTAGGTATAGATAATTCAAAAATATTACACAAAAAAAATAGCCAATATTTTCGTGACTACAGATACAATCGGTTAGAAATCGTTAATATATTGAATATGAACAGCTTCGTGCAACATTTCGTGTTTATATCGTCATCAAATCTTAGCTAACTGAAAAAAATTTTCGACAAAAATTAGATTATATTTCGGTTACAAAGATACAACCTAATTGAGATTTTGAAAGTTTATATGAAATAACAGTTTTAATTTCGTGCAATATTTGGTGTCATTTGAACCACAGCTAACAGAAAAAGAATTTCAAAAAAAAAAAAAAAATCGGTTACAATGAATACGACCTAAGTAGTTGAGATTATGATAGAAAATATGAAATACCTAACACTTTTGAGCATCATGCCAAATTTCATCATAAAAAGATCAAGCAGGATACTAGAAAAAAATGTAGAAAGCACTGACGTGTTATATGGAGCTTATGAGCGCACATTCATTTATATCATCATTGCGCTCTTGGAGACCACATAAATACCTACCTATATATAGCACTCAATTGGTTCTGTGAGTTATTTTTTTTCAATTATCTAATGAACAATATATTCAAGATCAGTTCTCACCTCAGATCACCCTTCGTCCTTCCTGAAGATATCAAATAGTATGTTTTTTCTTTCGAGAACAAGACTTACCTGAAATTTGGGTATCATTTTTGTTATGAAACATATAAGCATATCACATTATTTCCCCCATGTACAGAAATGATCAATACATAAATCAAGAATATTCAGTTTTTACTGTAAATGTTTTGAAATTTTTGGGAATATAGTGAGCGTTATAGAGACATCCATTCTTGATAACATATTATTTCAATGACTACCCACACAAAGGGCTGCTGTTCTCGTTCCCTGACTGATTACTTCCAAGACTTCTCCCATTAGCATTCTCAATGCCGTCTTCTTCGCTTCATTATCGCTCTGCTATATAGGACGGTCACTCACCCAGGACAACCTGGCCGTCTCTGTTCTTAATTGCATTAGCATGACCCCACCCACCAATGCATATTAATAAAACACGTTCTTAATGATTTATTGACTAACTCATAAAAACAGGACGTGCTTTTACGAATTTAATAATTGCACTTTACAATTACATTTACTGGATGTTAGTTTTTTGTGCTACCGGGTGTTAGACGATTAGGTTCAAAAGGAGGCGGTACGAGTCTGTTTGTAGCTTGTGAATTGTTCTTAAAAATATTTATTCTTCCCAGAATATGAAAAGCCTTATCATAATACTTTTTAAATTGCATTCATGAATTTATCAATAAACTGAAATAGGGTACAAAAACACTGTAAATTTTTCGGTTGTTTCCCCTTGCAACGCAAACTATCTCGGCACGTGACATAAATATATAAATTGTAAATATAAAATTTTTTCAGAGCCACCGGCGGGATTTCAACTAGGAGTCGTCAATTCCGAAATCCGAATAAAATATCAAAAATTCATATCTCCGGAACTAAAAGTGCTAGGACTTTTGGTAAGAAGTACTATATGTGTATATAGAATAATCACATCAGTCTAATATATGTACATATTTCCATGATTTTGTGATTCTAATTTTTCGGAAATTGAAATATTCAATATTTTTCCATGAAACATGTTCTCGAGCTAGGAAAATCAATGCGGTACACCACCTGAGTATTTTCAATCAATTTCAGTTGCAGGCCAATATCTTTTATAGTTTCTGAAGAATACTCTGGATGGTGGACGGACAGATTTAATTTTGTTGAGTTTCGGACAATATACATTCCGAAATGTATACTGTGAAAATTTCAAGGGATATTGAAATAATATACCAAAATTAGTTTCTACGCCTCATCTATAATTTAAGTTTTAGAATCACACTTATTATTCGTGCAACATATGATTTTCATGCATTTTGATTCATTATAACATTTTCAACAACAAAGCTCATATCACCTTTCTTACTTAAGTGGAAAATGAGCGACTTATTTTGAAATATTTATTTCTTTGACAAGTACAAAAATTTATTTGTTTCGGCGAATAACACCTCATGATTGTCCAAACACCCATTTTTTGTACTTATACGAATGACAATATTTCGTAACTAATATCAAAATAAGACAGTAAAAAGAAAAATTGCGCTGGGATGTGAACTCGTGAAACCCGTGATCATCATGTCGCACCACGCAATTGACACCACTAAGCTATTTGGTATTAATATAAAAAACAATAATTTCCATCTTAAAGGCATTTCGCTAGCCGCATTCATTTTGTGAATCAATAGAAGGGCCCAAATATGTGTTCAAGAATAAGGCGGTGTTTTTGAACATTTACTCGATATTTTATGGCGCTTTATCAAATCCGTTTTTTATAAATTTTTCCTATTAATACAACTGTCTTATTTTCACCTTTACGATAAAAGTCAAATAAGCTTTGTTGTTGAGAATGTTATTACGAATCGAAATGCATGAAAAAATATAGGGTGTTCCTTTGAAAAAAATATCAATTTATGAAATATAATGACAACGCGACTGTCAATTTTTGTTTGTTTTCGGCGTCGAGAAGGCCACTAAAAATGCTACCAGTTTTCCCCCATTTAACCCACATCGTAGCATCAATAATAACAGAGTTGGTAATGGTGCCGACTTAATTTGGAACACCCTGTATATCGTGATCTTACTGTTGTGTTAGTAATCATTATGCAATTTGTAATTCACTTCCACAAAAAGGTATCTTTATTACCACTTAACATGACAAAGCCAGTATTCAAATACTTAAAATAGGAAAAACCTACCTGAAGCGTATTACGGAAAGAAGAGAACCCAACAGAACGTACTTAGACTTTTGGGACAAAAATTGTATAATATCTCGTCGGAAGAAATAAAGATATTGAACAAAAATGCTTTTAAAACGAAAGCTTTAAGGGGTTGCTACTCTCTAAGAACTATTATTCGGTTGAAGAAATTACGAAAAGAGATCGTAAAAATGCCATATTTATGTAACCGAATTTTGATTATTAAGAGATCACCCCACCACGTAACTGCTCAATTCAAAACGAAATCACAAACAAATCATCGATATTTATGGGGTTTTCACATTATTTCCTTCAACAATAATTTACATCATATATTATTGAACAATTGCCATTCTTTCAGAAATTTTATTGTTGCTTCAATTAGTGTTTCTGAGCTGAGGTTGTCCTTTATATTTTCTTTGAGTCCCATTCGACGACGGAGTTCATCATAATGTAACTACAGTAGTAGTACTACGTTTCCTTTTCTGTAAATACTCATATTTTGTAACATTATTACCTCTAATACTTGGAAGAATAGAACATTGTGCGCGTTCAGCAGACTCAACAGTTGTGGAATAGTTGTCAATATTCTATGAATTTTCTGCTGAACGCAATCAATCAGTTTCGAATTTATTTTATTCTACCTTTTAGTAACATGTTGAGTACCTAACATTAGTGAAAGTTGTGGGAGTGTTTTGGGACGAAATTTAAATTTCAAATATAGCAATAATAGACAATAAAACATACACTGGGTCCGTGAAGTATGGAACAAATTCATTTTTAGCTAAACTGACCATTTTAAGAAATAATCCTGAAACACGTCGATTTTTGATTTTAATTGCCCGTATTTTGAAATAATAATCTACTATACAGGGTGGACAAAAATACAATAGTTCTGTGTGGGCTCATAAAGTAACACGTAACATTCTTCATTAGTTAAATTAACAATATTATCGAAAGTACTTATTGTCTACCGGCAATTGGTTTGAATGTAACACCCTGTAGTTTGTTACATTTTTAGATTAATGAAATTGAGCTGTTTCCAAACATGTTTGGTACTTGTGGTCTAGCGGACAGAATATGAAAGAAATTATTTCTTATGAATAAAAAAAAACATAGCCGTCTAGTTTTTTGTGGATTGTCATTATTTGTATACCGTTTGGGTTACTGCCGAATTCAGCAAGGGCTGCAGTTCGAACATTATGAAGTCATGTATTCGATCAATAATATTATCTATCATTATTATCATATTGTATTTTTGTCCACCCTGTACCGATTGGAATCAACATGTGATACATTTTTTGAATCAGCTCAGCTAGAGTAATCGTTAAATTGCGACAAAATGGGGGGGTCCAATTAAAAAAATGACGGTGACGTCATTACTCGAAAGTTATTCACCCTGTATATTAGATTATGTTTTTAAAATAGGGTAAATGAAAATAGAAAATCGATGTGTTTCAGGATTATTTCTTAAAAAGGTCTGCTTAGCTAAAAACGAATTTGTTCCATACTTTACGGACACAGTGTATACATTCCTTGAAGGATAATATGGTTCGTTATTCCTGACACAATATTTCACGCTTACGATCAACACATTTTGCAAATTAAAAGTCAAACTTAACAAATTCACTAATAAAACAAAACGTAGTGCTGCTCAGCATCAGAGAAAATGATGCCAACAACACAATAAGTACTGAGAGAATCGAGCTGTAAATTTACTTTCTCATTGAACCAAATAGATTATTCTTACCAAAGTTTGACTGATACACGGAAAACCACGTGGTGGTAATCCCTTTCAATCAATCAATATTTTCAATCAAGATATTTACGAATGTACGTTTTAACGAGGCCTTTTTTGTTATCAGTGAGTTGAACGTCATCGTTTGGAACCATTTTCGGTTTAAAATTAGACCTTGTGGCCAAATGATGCTTCTTGATATTTATCCTATAGAAAAGCGGATCACTGAAGAAGTATACTTTATCGAATTTTGGGTTATCACTCTATCTGAAATAATAAACTTTTATTGAGAATTAAGTTTTTAATTAAAACTTGTCCACAACTCTTTCGACCTGCTGAGTGACTGCAAATCATGAATACTGCGTGATTTATTTTAGAACTAAGTTAGTTTACTTAAATGATTCAATATCTGAAGTTCATCAAAAATTTAGATCAATAGCAATTATTCTGAATTCCATTGATGATATTATTTTTTTCAGACGAATCAGGATGCGAGACTGACATGGCAGAGGGCAGTGTAGAAGAGGATAACAGTGACATGCTAGGTCCGACAGCGCCATCTATACAGCAAACTCACGTTCCGCCAAGTTCTAATGATATAAAAGATGAGGTGAGTTTGGTGTATCAAAATATCAAGAAGCCGATTCTAAAAATGTACAACTAAAATCAATGAAGTCTAATGACATTTGGCGAAGTTTCGTGATGATGGCGTTACCCGAACGGAGAAAAAATAGAAAAACAACGATGAAAAACTCCATGTTTCAGTTAAAACAGATATAATTGATTTGAGATTTTGCGTGCAGATTCAGAATACATTTTCAAGCTTGGTGAAAAATTAATCATTCTTAGGTTCTCAGAAAATTCAGACGGAATATCGAAAAAACCTAATATTTCATTGACAATTGATCCGTCTGACTTGAAACTGCTTGTGGAAATACATTAATTAATAATTTCGAGCTGTATATGAAATTTCCGTGACACTAAATTTGACTATATTGAAATTTATTATTATTTTGTGTTATGTTGAATATCTTTTGGGATTTTCATGTTAACTATTAAGAGGACCATGTTGTCACAAACTATATGTCTTCAGTTGTATCGTTTTCAACAGTGTATGAACGAACCAGGGTTCAAAATGAAGACCGATTCCATTGACAATTTGAATTTAGCTGTCAATCGACAGAATAACAGACTACACCCAAGTTCTTGGGTACCAGTTGACTTTATTCATTATTCATTTAGCTTGAAAATAATGAATTTATTAAGCGTAAAAATAATGAATACCCTATGCTTGAATGGTGATTTCCTTTTAGTCCATAAAATCCATGTAAGAACATGGATTTACTATATGTGATAACCTTATTTATCCACCGATTCACATCTTGTGTGAAGATAAAAAATAAAAAAAAGCATTTTTAAAAATATCTCTTTAATGCTTGATTTTTCCTGTAAATTGGAAAAAATACTGACAGTTTAGTTAAGGCTTATCTGAATAAAGAAAAATATTTAAAAGAATAAAATTTCCGCTTCAATCATTTATTGGAGAAAGAAGGTGATATCATGTTCGAACCAAAGCAACACACTTGTCAAAAAAATCGGTATGTATTCTTGTTGAGGCATAGGTCCATAATTCTTCCGACTTCTCTCTGAATTTTAAAGTCTCAGGTCTTCCAAATTATCTGGCCGATTTTAGTAAACATCACTCTTCAAATGGCTCCTCAGAAAAAAGTAGAGAAGGTTCAAATCTGGAGATCGGGGTGGAAATTCGAATGATCCTCTCCTACCAATCCATTTCTCACGAAATGTGCCATCAAGATACCGCCTCACTTCATTTCCATAATGCGGAGGCGCACCATCTTTTTGGAACCAAATATTGTCAGCTACTTGTCCATCATTCACACATGGAAAGACATCAATGACTGCAGGTAATATTTTATTCCTCAGTAACTCTAGATAAGAGTCACTAGTCAATTTTCCTTCTATAATGTTAATGTTAATAAAAAAAAGTCCAATAATATGATGATCAATTGTGCCCAATTACATTTAATTTTTCGGGATGTTGGGTGTGAATGAGGATTTGTCCAAATGTGGATAAGAAGCGACAATTATGTCGATGGACAGACCCATTCAAGTAAAACGTAGCTTCATTCGTTAAAATAATTCTTGATAAAAAGGTATCATCCTCATTGCATCTTTCCTGTATTACTTCACTCAGTTTTTCTGCTTACTCACATGGAATTCATCGACCAGTTTTCGTGTAGATTGTTCCGGATTCTCTTCTATGGAAAGTTAAATATCGAGGTCCTTATCGCTACATGTCATATTGAAGGTCTACCAGATTTTGGAGAGTTTTTAACATTTCCAATGGTAAATGTTTAACTACCCGACAAACAGTAGTTTTACTTATGGGATTTCTGTCTTGATAACGCTCATTGAAAATTTCGCACACTTATTCATAGGTCTGCTAGTCAATAATTTGAATTTCTCCAACAATCTATCAATTGACTCTTCAACAGAAGTAACCTCTGCCTCTTGCACAATAGCAGTTTCATAGCATTCTACAGCAGATCCAATATTTCCCCGAAACTGTTCCAAGGTTGCTCTGCATTCCCAGTACTGTGGATCTTCTACAATTGAAGGGCACTTGACACATATAATGTTCAACCATGCTCCACATTGTTCTTTAGGATATCCGTCTGACATTAAGCAATGCAAATCCTTCATAGCTTCTTTGGCTAATTTATCTAAATCAAAAGGTGCGAACAATAATGTCGTGTCATCCTCATTGGTATACAAAGGTTTATCAATTTTTAAATCTTCATAGCTGCCTTCTCTTTGAATACGAGAGGTATTGACATTTTCCTTATTTTCTTCTTCTATCAAATCAATTTTAGGCACACCAAAACCGTTGAGATGCTTGAATGAGGAGAGTTTATTCATTTTTTCAATCAATCAGACAATCTCCATCTTAAATGTTGTGGGGCACTTGGGGTAATATTAAACAATGACTTTTCATGACTAGACACACTTGCATTGAAAGATTTTTTTTTATCTGAAGGAGTCTGTATATTTCTTGAAGCTTCATTCACCAAACTATGTGGAATGTTATCAAAGGACACTGACCTGTTCATGATTTCTTGGTCCTCAGTTATTGTCTTTACAATATCTTTATTTGGTCTCAAACGGGGAGCCGACATAGATCGTCTTACCACTTTCTTATTTAAAGTTTCTATTTTATTAGGCCTAACTTTGTGTTTTCTTTGTTCATGATTCTCTTTCTTAATTTTGGAGCTTGAATACTTCTTTGATTCTTCGTTAGGTATTAGAGTTTTCCTCACTTTCATTTCTTTATCAATATTTGATGAAATTCCTGCTGCTTCATCCACGACGGATTTTTTTGTGAGTAATACATTATCCAAGTTCAAACTTTTAGCCATTTCCATGTTATTTGTTTTTTGGATTTGATATTTAATGATTGGGTTTGCCTTTAACAATCGTAAGCGTGCTGTTTTTGTCATTCTGGCTACAGGAACTTTGGCTTTGTTTTCTTCACTCATATTTTCAAGAATAAAAAATAATCAATAAAAATAAAAATACTGGGTCAATTGGTGGCAAGTAATATGTGTAAAACTCTTGCCACTCCCACCTTGGAGTACACTCTAAAATACAATGTGCACAATTTTCAATTTATTTCATGGACTTATAATTCCTTCTTCTCTTGAAAAAGCAAAAACTTATTTAAAAACCACTGAGTAACCGATTTCCTTAACGTTAATTTTTGATAACCATATATTTTGTCATCTTTAGTTGATCTGCTAGATTGACGAAAAAATATTTTTTCGTCAATCTAGCAGATCAACTAGAAACTTTAAATAAGAAAGTGGTGAGACGATCTATGTCGGCCCCCCGTTTGTTACCAAATAAAGATATTGTAAAGACAATAACTGAGGACCAAGAAATCATGAACAGGTCAGTGTCCTTTGATAACATTTCACATAGTTTGGTGAATGAAGCTTCAAGAAATATACAGACTCCTTCAGATAAAAAAAATCTTCCAATGCAAGTGTGTCTAGTCATGAACAGTCATTGTTTAATCTTACCCCAAGTGCCCCACAAGATTTAAGAAGGAGATTGTCTGATTGGTTGGAAAAAATGAATAAACTCTCCTCATTCAAGCATCTCAAATGTTTTGGTGTGCCTAAAATTGATTTGATAGAAGAAGAAAATAAGGAAAATGTCAATACCTCTCGTATTCAAAGAGAAGGCAGCTATGAAGATTCAAAAATTGATAAACCTTTATATACCAATGAGGATGACACGACATTATTGTTCGCACCTTTTGATTTAGATAAATTAGCCAAAGAAGCTATGAAGGATTTGCATTGCTTAATGTCAGAGGGATATCCTAAAGAACAATGTGAAGCATGGTTGAAAATTATATGTGTCAAGTGCCCTTCAATTGTAGAAGATCCACAGTACTGGGAATGCAGAGCAACCTTAGAACAGTTTCGGGGAAATATTTAATCTGCTGTAGAATGCTATAAAACTGCTGTTGTGCAAGGGGCAGAGGTAACTTCTGTTGAAGAGTCACTTGATAGATTGTTGGAGAAATTCAAATTATTAGACATTGAATCTTCATTAGATCAAAAAGAACCGCAAAAAGAAAGAGTCAAAGCTATGAAAGATTTCAAAAATGTTTTCACATCAATGATTATTAAATTTGCCATTCAGGAAAAAACCATCAAGAACACGTCAAAGAATAAGCACAACCAAATTGAAGTTCCTAATTCATCGAGTAGACTACTGGTTACTCCTGTTCGAAGGAGCACAAGATTAAGTAGGTCCCTCTACACTTCAACTCCGGGAACTAAACTTTATTCTACCATCCAAGAACTTAATTCTGATGAGAAACAAAAAATGACATTTCAACCAAACTCTGCTCTGTTGAACATGTGATATGAAACACTGAAATATAGTGATTACTCAACTTGGGTTTGGGAGAAAAATTGATATATAATTTCTAAATTGAGTTTTGCACTGTTTGTATATTTTACTAGAAGTAGCCAAGTATATGCCTTTCTGTTGAATGTAATATACCAATTTTATTTTGGCATGAGTGATTTGTTTTAGATGCTAACTGATCTCTCTAAGGCGAATAATATCATATTTCTCGAGAATTTTAATTCGATATGAATCAATTGAGTGAAAAGCAGCGAATATAAATCTTGATATTTCTAGGACAAGAGGATCGCACCTTTTTTCTTCAATAAATGATTGAAGCGGAAATTTTATTTTTTTAAATATTTACTAACTAAAAATTTTCGTAACCTCCTCACCTACATCCTATGGGCTACCCTACAGGCAAAAGAAATTCTGGGCATGCCTTCTGAAAAAATGGACTTATTGACATTATTTTAAAATTGCAGTCTTTGGGGATCACCTTTAGTTATCTATAAATTTGCAGAACACTTGAAAACTTTTCGGAAATACAATGAAAATTATTAGTAAAACTATTTTGAACGGTATGATCTTTAGTTTAAACCATTTCGAAAAAGTGGCCTGCGTCAAAAAGTACCACAGTTGAGTGATGATAAGTGGGGTATTTCGAAATTAGAATTTCATGGAGATTATGAGTATGATATAAAAATTGGGTATTTCCATGGAAAAAAAACAGGGTGGTGTCGTTTTTACCACCTTCAGATTAGCCTGTAGACTTGTAGAGTCAACAATAATTCAAGCTTATCCGACTTCAATAGACCAACTTTCCTCTATTTCCCTTAAACGGTTATTAAGTTCTATGGTCTGTTAAGACCACATGATTCATGAAAATTACTAAAGAAAACATTTGAATTTCAAGAATATCTCGACCAGAGAAAAAAAACGAGCCCGCAATTTTGTATTGTCCGCCATCATGGATTTCAAATGACGTCATTTAGCTACTCATCCGTTGTCATCCTGACCTACCATACTTACGGAATTTCATCGAGATCGGTCTTGCAACTAAATTTTGAAATTTAGTTGCAATATTTGAACCCAAATAGCTTATGAAAAAAAGTACGTAAATCAGCAGAAAAGTTCCATAAATCATACACAAATTGTCAGGACTTCACATGACTTCAATTGAGTACTCATGACCTTCTTCCTGAGGATTTTCCATGACTTCCCATAAAATGTACAATGACTTTTCAAAGCTTTTCGCCCATCGGTTGTAATTAACTTACACATATCTCATCAGATTGAGAATGAGTGTTCTATAAACTCAAATTGTTGAACATTTGAAATTTACATTAGTAACAAGTCAGCTAGTAGTTTTAGTTAAAATGAAAAAAAAAAATAATGTTAGTGTTGATGACGGATATAATGATTCTTTTGAAAAAGAGAAAAATGGTTAACTTCAAATAATGAAGCAGTATCGATAAATCTCAGTATTGGCAGAGGAAATGTGAACGGTTCATCATACATTTCAACGTATGATACAAGAGAACAGTTAAAAACCTCAGCAGATTTGGTATTAAATTAAAATGATAATTAATTGAATCAGAAGTACCTACTCATTAGAATACCTGGTATCGATATTACTGAAATATGTCGTATTTAATTAGGTGGTTTTTTGTAGTGGATTTTTTATTAATAAATGATAAATTATGTTAATTGCAAATTGTTTACTGCAACATTAACTCACGGAAACTACTGAAAGTAAGATATGTTCTGATGAAATTAGGAGCCCCATAAAATCATCACATTAAAATATGGGAGAATGCTGATTTGTTCATTAAGTTATATAATATATGAAGTATATGTTTGTGTTACTATCAATATAGCATTCAAGTAAAATCAAATGAGGAGTTTTTTTCACTATAGTACAGTATGAACCTTACGTACTTTGTCATTCAATAACTTTTCGGAAGAAAACAAAAATATTAGGGAATACTATTCTTCTCAACAATGGAATGAAATTATTTCTCATTCTAGTGAGTACTGTGGTCAGTGCGCAGTACTTATTGCAATATTTCCATGCAGAGATGCAGAACTGATTTGAGTATGTATGTCTTTCTTCATCAATTATCAATAGTTATGTATTATTTAGTTGAACTTGATAATCTGATTCGATTTATTGATCATATGATCATATACGTAGGTACAAATTTTAAGACATCTTCAATGTAATCCTTGGAAAATTCTCTATCTTTTTGAATTATCACTGTGACTGTAAGATAATATCTTGTTGATTGAGGATAAAATATACTCATGATAAATTTGGTTTTGCTGCTTTCTACAGGAGGCGCTAAGTCAGAAGTTCATTGTTTTGTTCATTTTACTCCGAAATATCAAATGTAATGATAGGATTTTCTTGACAGGAACAGAACTTCCATCAAACTTTCATGCAAAAACCTGAAGGTTGCAAAGCGATAGTTTTTCATTGCTTCAGTTGAAAAATATCTTTTTTCGGCCATAACTTCAGAACGCCTGAAGCTATCGCTTTGCGACCTTTTGGTTTTTCCATACAAATTTGATGGAGTTTCTCTTTCTGTCAGAAGTTAAAGAAACAATTTGGGTTTTCAGTGCACCAGTTGAAGAATATCTTTTTTCGGCCATAACTTCAGAACGCCTGAAACTATCGTTTTGCGACCTTCAGGTTTTTTGCAAATTTTATGGATATTCTGTTTCTGTTAAGGAAATCCTATCATATATTTTAAATTTCGGAGTAAAATGAACTTCTGACTCAGCACCTCCTATCGAAAGCAGTAAAAACAAATTTATCATGAGTATATTTTGTCCTCAATCAACAAGATATTATCTCTCAGACGAGATCTAATTTGCTCAAAAATGTTGAGCCGAACTCAAGTTATAGGCATTTCAATCAGTCAGATTTCTCCCTTCCCCCTAACCTTATTTGATGTCGTGAATTCGAAAATGACAAATCGAAAAGATCGACAATTTTCCGACGAGTTCAGGCGACGCAGCTAGATTACGCTATGTTCGCCTATTGTTGAGGGCTTCGTGGTTCTGTTACTTCATTAGACCAAATACTATATATGTATTTATTTTTTTTTACTTGACATTATTAATACATATTTGAATTATCAACTACAGTTATCAGTGTAGTAGTTATTCAGTATTGTTTTGCGTCCCCAGTATTTCCAGCTTATTAATAGAGATTTACAGACGTTGTATGGGGTGAACAAACAGTTAACAGTCTCGATATTTTTTTATTCCTTCGTTACTTGGTAGGTTGGTGTTGTTTAAGGTAGACCTTGTAGGGTATTTGCTGAAAAGTTGCATGTACATGGCGCCCATCGAACATCTCTTTGTAGCTGATAGGGATACACTGTTTAGCTTGGCCGGTAAATACCCACCTGACTCGAATGGAGTGTTGACAGCTGAACCTGTGGCCTTGGTATAATTAGAGTGAGGTCGCACTTTGTTTAACTCGATGCCAACTAGATGTATTCCCATAAATATTTTTTCTTCATATCGTATACGTACTGAACGAAAAGTGTACGTAAATACATTAAAAAAGTACGTTGAGCAATAAATTCATTCATAAAGCCGATGAACGCGTTCATTGTGCCAACGAATTATCATACATTGAGGCAGTAGACCGAATGTTTTAAATATTACTACTATGATACATTGGTTCAACATATGAAAATTCATCGGCCAAATGAATGAGTTTCGTTGTCCCAATGAAATTTATTCATTATATTAACGTTCGTTGGCACAATGAATGAGTTTAACGAAACTCATTGGTAAAACGGGACCAATGTTGTTCATTGAACGTTCACGTTGATTCAACGTAGGTTTTCTTTGCATAAATGGGCTGGCTTAGTGCAATACCTGCAAAGTCTGATTTGAATGAAGTTTAGAAAATAGCCAAAGGTTCATACATATCACATGGGAAACTATAATTTTATCCGAAATATAAGGCCGTCAAATATGGACGTCATATATCGGCATATTTCTTGAATTCTTGCAAAATGGACACATGTGTGACGCTAAGACTTTAGATGATTTTCATAATTTGACAAGAAATTCATCTATCATGTTATATAATTTTTAAAAGAGAAAAAAAAGCAATTTCATTTGTTGTGAATATTTTTATGCTTCAGATCAAAAAAAATATAGTAGTTTGTATTAAAATTGTGTTGAGTATATCGGTGTGAGGGGTCCAGCATTGGATTTGTTGAGGTCGTATCTGAGTGATCGGTACCAGGTGGTGGATCTGGATGGTAAGAGGTCTTCCAAAGTTAAAATTACTGCAGGAGTTCCCCAAGGATCAGTGCTTGGGCCCATTCTATTTCTCATATTTATCGATGACCTGACAAGTAACGTTGCTGCAGACGATGAGACTATCTTTGCTGATGATACGTCATTTTTGAACAGAGCAAAAGACAGAAATTTACTGCTGAACAAATCACATGGAACGATTAAAAGTGCTATCGAATGGTTCCATTCAAATGACATGAAAGTAAATGAAGAGAAAACCCAGGAGATGGTAGTGAGTACAAAACTTCATGAAACGAAAACTATTTCATTGCTCGCGGTTTCAATCAGCGGAAATTTGACATGGATGAAAAAAGCTAATGAGTTATGCAGCAAACTATCCTCAGCATTATTCGCCATACGATGAATAAAAAATATATTAACAGAAAAGGAAGCGTTACTCACATATCACACACACTTTCACAGTAGGATGATCTACGGCATAATCCTATGGGGTGCATCTCCTGAAGCAAATAGAGTGTTCCTGAAACAAAACAGGCATTGAGGTTGATGGCGGGAGTAAGCCAAATCACAAGCTGTAGACCTCTTTTCAAGAAATATGGTGTGCTTACCTTATCATCCTGTTATATCTTAGAGTGCCTACTATATGTACACAAAAATCGGGACACTTTCCAAAGACATTCGGCGATTCACAACCATAACACCAGGTTCGGAGACAACCTTATAACCCCAAGGCATAGATTGACTTAAACCCAAAACACGCACATCTTTAATGGAACGAGATTTTACAACAAACTTCCCCAGCGGCTAACATCGCTGCATGACATAACATTCAAGCGTCAAGTCAAAGCGATTCTCATCGAGGGTGCATTCTATTCCATGGATGAATTTATGGCATACCAGTTCTAGTCACTATTACATCGTATTTTATCTAATTTATTTTATTTTTATTTTTTATTTATATATCTCTGTGTTTTTAGTTTGTCCAATATGTTAAAGTATTGTTTTTTATTAATTTGTATATTTTAGAATTGACATTATTTAGTATTCCACATTTATGGATGATTTTTCTTGAAATATGTATTAATATTTCTTGATTGTTGACATTCCCTGTAAAATTTTGAGGGTGACGAATAAATTTGAATTTGAATAAATGTAATAGTAATCGCACTAAAAATATCCCATGTTTTGGTGGAATACATTACAGAAGCAGTGAAGTCAATTAGCATTGATTCGGTGCTATTGATGAAATATAACTCATCCTCCAAGTGAACCGAGTGACACTTAGTGTTTGGGTCATTCTTCGAGGGCGTCATATCATTATACAGTTTGACCGTTACTTACTTCATTAGAGGTTTCGGTAGGACATGGTAATTCCTGGAAAAACCGGGAGCAGCAGCATCTCGGCGTCTATAATTTCAAGCCGGGACCAGCTAGTTGAGATGGATGTGGGAAAGCGAGGGTTTGCCCTGGGGAAGTCAGTACAGTAATTTCACGGTAACGTGCATCCCAAAACCAGTCCATGTTTCGGAGACGGACTTTGGCTACCCTTTACAGGACCGTATGTAGTTCAACTAGACTGTAGGCCAATTCATTTGCCTTTTTCTGAAGAAAAAATGGGATTTTTTTGACTAACGAGAAAACTTAGCAGGGAATATAAAAGTCATACCTACCCTTCAGTTCTGATTCTGAAGAATTAACCTACACCAAAACTGAGGCTAAGAGATTAGTTCAAAATAACATTAAGTTATAATATCACAAGAACATGGACAACATTCGATTATACACCGAGCTTCGAGAGGTAGTTCGCGAAACATCAAGAGAGCGCAGATCGAGTGGTTATTCGAGAAATACGTCGAGTGAAGAGTGTATAATCGAAATATATTGTCTATGCTCGAGTTGGTATTTGTTATGATTATATAACGAATAATATTTTTATTTCTATAACTATAAAATCAAAGCAATGCATTTTGAAAAATTCAATGACATTTTTCGGAGCTACTTCTTTTTGGCGAATGTTACTATGGAAATGATCAAAATATGACAGGAGGCAAAACACCGAAACGATTATGCCACGTCGTCAAGGGTATATTCACTCATCAATAGGCAGTAACCATGGGAAATTCACGGATTCTATTGGTTCATCAGAACAGGTGTTATTTAATCACTTTTCCTTAAACAAATACACAAATTCATACACAATACCTTTACAGGAGACAAAGTTTTTTCTGAGATTTTTACTTCTTCTGCGTATATATAGGTATGCAACCCTCTCTGACGCCTTTGAGGATTTGTATGTCCGATGATGTCCTACTTCCAATTTTTCTATGAGCTGACTGGTTTCAGTCCTTATGTCCCTTCCCAATTTGTTTAAGTAAAGACATTAGTTTGTCGTGTCTTACGTTGTCAAATGCCTTCTCGTAATCTATAAAACATGCGAAGGCATTACTATGCTCATCGAGGCATTTTTGGATTAGTATCTGCATCGAGAAGAAAGCATCTCGGGTTCTCAGACCATTTCTAAAGTCAAATTGAGTTTCACTTATATTCTCATCA
This sequence comes from Harmonia axyridis, assembly GCF_914767665.1. NCBI lineage: Eukaryota > Metazoa > Arthropoda > Insecta > Coleoptera > Coccinellidae > Harmonia > Harmonia axyridis. Next base: position 23,843,611 of record NC_059505.1, on the reverse strand, counting down.
CTATATTGACATCCTAGTGTCTACTTCACTGATGCAGTAGCTGCAAATGTATTTAGGTCGGTTGAAATTTTTTTGTTCACTTGGTTTCTGAATTGCTTCTGGAGAGTGTCATTACAATATTCGTTGTTTTTTAAAGTATTCTTGTTGGTACTGTCATGACGTAATAATATGTATAAGTTTTAAGATGGATATTAGTTTTTTTTTGAAATTATGCTTCAATATCATAAAAAGTATGTATCGGACAAAATGACATACTATCCTGATGGACAAAACGACATGGTTTGTCGTTTTATCCGATACATGTCAAGAAAATATATTTTTGGAAATAACATGGAATGTTGTTGATTGATTTTCAGGTGAAGGTAATGAGCTCATTTTCATGTTGTTTTGTACTCAATTTGCACTCACCATACGTGATATAACGTGAAATTCTGGTATGTATCTTGTAAAAGATACGATATCCTTTCCTATTGAAATTCTTTCACCACTTCCCCAGGGACAAGGCATAAGAAAGCCAAAAGCTCACAAATGCAATTGTCACTTAACGTTAGCGCCTTATTTTGACAAAACAAAGGTTAAACCTGCTGCGACCAATTCACCCAGTAAGTATTAAACACCAAAATGGTGGTATTTTTACAATAACTAAAAATATATGATTGAAAAACGCTACAGTATGTCATTTTGTCCGCATTTCCCATACTTTCCTCAACCAAAATTAACCATTTGAAATTTTCATTTATTTCGAATTGGCTCTCATAACGGTATGAAGGCAAGGAGTCTTCATAAGGAATGCTGATCTTTCACAAATAAACGCGAATCAAGAGTTGTTTCAATCTTCCTTCAATACACACACAGTAAAAGCATAATGAAATATGTTGTTAGTTTCAACAACTTAACATCAACAGATTGTAGTTAATCCGAGGATTTGTGATTCCACATTAACCGAATAAAACGTAGTCCAAAGCATTCACCATCAAAGGTGCTTTACGGCCATCACTTGACCATAAATTCAAACAAGGCTAGGAAGGGTGGAAACGCTGCCACCCTACGGCCAACTTATCGCCGCTACTCTCTGAATAAACACAAGCTAATCTACAATGTTGTAATTTAGCCAGCTATGCTCTAATATTAAATCTACTGGGTAATGTGGAACCCCTGAACAAGACCTGATAAATAGATTTTGCCTGGCGAGGATATTTGGATTCAGCTGGGACGACACAACTCTTCAATTCGAATTATATCCTACGTATGAACACCCCGTCACAGGGATGAGCTGGATGGGAGATCAAATCGACCCGAAACAATTTCCACGGATTGATTTTCCAACATGCTTAGCTTTCCACACGTACTTAAATTAGTAAATTGAACATCATATGGTATATTTCTCAAATTATAATCCTAACCCATATATGGCGATGCAATAACTATCAGAAGACATAGTCTATGATAACAACCAAGACAGAAGACAATAGAAACGCGGAAGGAGCATGAAAATAGGAAATTCAGAAAGATGATACAAATCCCAATAAGAAAGACAGATTAGAAGAAATAACTCATTCAAAGAACCAAATAGAAAAAAAAGTGAGATGCAGAAAGGAGAAAAGTCTCCCAATTAGACAACAGTGGGAAATTGGAGAAACTATAGTAGAGGTGTGAGGAATTAAATTCCATTCATATTGAGGAGAATGCTTTCATTGACAATGTCATTTCCATCGATTGATTTTCAGCACTTCAGTTAAAAAAATCACGTGATTTATCTAATCCATTAGTTAGAGAATTTTAGATACCAACAATAAAATATCCCTACAAAGAAGAAAGCTATCATATTATGAATTCCATCACATATGGAATTAATTAAATCTGGCAATGAAAAAGCTGATCGAGAGGCAAACGTCGCTAAATATTCGGGTATTACTTTAAAAGCTTCTACAAGAGAACCGTCAAAACGAATGGAACACAAAATGGCAGCAAACACACTCTAGGCTCAGACAGATAGAGCCAACCATCCAAAACCACACTTCGATATTCGTAACCAACAGAAGAGATCTAATACACTACAGAGATTACGAATCGGACAGACCATAACAACACACTTCTTTTTAATAAAGAAGACGCACCCAAATGCACCTTTTGCAATGTCCATATCCCAGTTGAGCATATTTTAGACCAGTGTCCAGGCTCACATACCAAAAGAAAAATCCAGGATGTTCCTTCGAAGATAGAAGACACCTTCAATTTTAATAATCCTCAAGTCTAGAACAACCTGGATTTCATTAGAGACATTAATTCTAAAATATAATTGTTTAGTTAGTAACTCACCGTAATATTATAATGTTATAATTTAATGTAACATAAACGATAATGACCTAATTGTCGGAGCATTTATTTAATAAATGAAATATATATTCTCGTAAGTGAGCTCCCGCAAGATTAAACCTTGTGTGAGAGTTAAAACAGAAAAATTGAAGTTTATAGGTCTTGACGTCACGAACATTTTTTAACAGACGTCAGATAAATTATTTGCCGAATTTTGCTGATTGTTTTTAGTATCAAACTACTAAATTCGAGCATTTAACTACTAATAAAGATATTAAAATATGCATTAAGTTATCAATTTATGAATATGAATTTTATTAGTTTTATGAGAAAAACTAAGTCAATGTTATGTGGAAAGGGATTTTATAGTCTGAATGGATACCTGAATGGTAACTTGATGTGTTTTTCTTTCATTTTTTCCGATTTGAAAATACTGTGTTCTTTTTTTCTTCATTTCGACCTGTTTCATACATTTTTATGTCTTAGGGGCTGAATAAAGCTTATTATTATATGATGGCCACGACGTACCTCTGCAGAAGTTTTTTCAAGTGCATAAGCGTCGAATCGTTTCGACAGTCATCTTCAGAAATTGCTATAACTCACAGTTACAGTAACTTTTAGTTCTACATGTTTCAATTTATATTTTGAGCCATCAGGCTTTTTTTACAATACGAAGACAACATTGACAATCGAAATAATTGAACTGCAACTTACAGTTAGAGTGACTTTGAGTTTCTGTAAGCAGCAACATTGTTTTCGAATGAATGCGTTGAACGCTTATAAAGATTATGTCGATTAGAGTGGGGTGATTACAACTCTTTACATTATCAATGGAATACATTCATGCAAATTCTTAATTGTGTTCGTAAATATAAAAGGACCTACAAAACCCAAAAAAAAAAATAGAAAAAGTTGTCTATGTAATTATTTTATGTGGAGATTGTGTTTGAACTGATTAGAACAGATGCTGAAGACAGATAGGAGAGAACTCTTTATAAAAGACTTATTGAATATTCATCGTTTCAATACAAATATAATTGGTATTTAACTAATTCTTTCATGGTTTTTGGACCCATTTCATGTTCGATCCACGATATTTTCAAGATTCTCCGGTTTGATTCCATTGTTTAGATACCTTTCTGCTTAATTTTCTTGTTTTAGTGGATCCTTTAGATCGCACTTGCAAATTCGTTCCCATCTTTTTCATTCGGACTCCTATCAAGGGATTATGGTCTGATTGTTTATCGGCTTCCCGGTAGGCTTTCACTGCTCTTCACCTATTTCGGAATCGTTAGTTTACGAGCATGTATCTAACCATCTGATTTTTTATTGAATTTATACCCATTTATATCTATAGAGGCCTTCCATGTACATAACCTTCTAGGAGGAAGTTTGAACCACGTATTTGCTATCACTGATTCCCGTTCTTCTGCAGATAAACTCAAAAAGTTTTCTCTTTCATTCTTTCTCTCATACCCTACGAACCTATAATATCTCCAACCCGCTCTCTCCTAACCTAGGCATTGAAATCTCCCATAACCAGTGTCTGCGCTTGCTTGAGCAGTTCCTTTGATAGTTGTTTTATTTGAGCATATAGTTCTGTTACTTATTCTTCGTTATGTTGGAATGTTTGTGCATACACCTGAATTATATCGGTGCTTTCATAATAATAAACTCGATGTTCATTGATTTTGCAGAAAGAGGATCCCGGCCATCTTATTACTCTGCTTTCCAGGTTGTTTATCATCAATCTTTCTATTTCTTAAATGGCGTTGTGAACCTTTTCAGCCTGTGCCAAAGTCCGAACATTCCAGGTGCCTATCCTAATATCCGATTTAAACTCAAACTTCTTTGGATAATGATAATACGTCATCATTATTCAAAACCTCTGGAGATCCGATTGGGGAACTTGAAACTCCGGTCAATAACATATTGATAGTGCTAGAGATACGGTAAAGCGGTGTGACTTTGCCAACGGAGGGACTTTGCCGAACTGCCTAATATTTTAAGTTTCACTTTGTTTTCGTAAAGTTGCCAACATCTTACAGAAATCACGAATTGGAACCGTTAACCACACTATATACTCACATACTGCAACCGTCGCAGTCGTCTGGCGTACTTTGAATGGTGTGCTACGGTATGTTAATATGTAAGCGGGTAATTTTTTAACGTAGGTATATATACATGCGAAATACTAGAAGTTGTGCAGAAAATATGGCGAACGGTACATCGAAATATATTTAGCAGCTTACTTTACATCCATTAAACGTTATGTGAAAAAAAACTGAAAACATTTGGTTGAGAGGATTTCGACATTTCGGGAAATTTTTCTATTGTGGCTCTTTGACGGGGGACATTGCCATATACCAAATTTGTTTCACCTGTTTTATTTTGAGACACAATTATGGGTCGTCGATACAAAAAGAAGTTGGATGCAACAAAATATAGTAATTATACGGAAAAAACACTAATCCGAGCAATCAATGCAGTTCGAAATGAAAACATTTCAATACAGACAGTATAGAAGTGTACAACATTCCCAAAAGAACTCTTTGGAATTAAATTAACAAAAGATATATAGGTGAATCCGAAGGCATTAGTGCTCTAACAAATACATTAGCACTTCATTAAATTCCCAAAAAACGTGAAACGTAATTTATTTTTAAGGCATTGTAGAAGTTGCGACAGTTGAACAGGTTCGCATACGCACCGACTGACGAACAGATAAAATTGTTCACAATTTTTTCAAATGCATTTTGCGAACAAAAATTCTGAAAGTTCACAGAAATAATCACAAAACTTTATCTGCCTTCGGTAGACTCGGGAACAATAAAGTTTCTGCCTTCGAATTTGCATCTCTTTGAGCATAACATAAGAAATGAATGAATTTGGAAATTCGAATTGAAAATGAATTCTTGAAGGACTTTCGGTGCATTTTGCGAAAAAACATAAGTCATTCCTGTCATTTCATCTAATGAAATTTGTCGATCATCTAAAAATTTGCGGTTAAATCCTGTTTCTTTTGCCGAAAAGATCAAACAATACACGAAAGCGTTAAATTAGTCCTCAGGGTAGAAAAAAACCGCTACTAATGACCTGAGAGCATTCGTTCGAATGAAATTTAAAAATTACCTACACGCAATTACATTCCATTCCGTAGAACGTCGTTCATAATAAAACTCATGGTAATTATCATAACAAAATGAAACATGTGTGCTTTCACAAATAATACACCGTTCTCACATCATTAATTCATGAAAGAACATAAGCACATTCTGTCGCAGGTAAATTTAATGACTTTATAAGTAATATTCTTTCTTTATACATTTTGTGGAGTAAAATTTCATTGGCTTCTGTATATCAAACTTGGTGATATGATATTTGAAATTCAGAAAAAATCGATTCGTAAAATGTAATTGATATAGTATGATGACTTTATCATAATCGATAATGCCATTATGTAGCCAGGTGTAATTACAGGGTTCCTATTCAGAAGAAAGAAATACAAGATCATTAGAATGTGATATAATATGTTTCAAATTATCTGCATTTTTAATTATGGAAGTAGTCTTTTTTTGTAATCTTGTTTTATCAATATCAACTTTTCCTACACGTAAGCGTGAAATATTGTATCAGGAATAACGAACCATATCCTTCAAGGAATGTCTACACTATGTCCGTAAAGTATGGAACAAATTCATTTTTAGCTAAACAGTCCATTATAAGAAATAATCCTGAAACACGTCGATTTTTTATTTTCATTTACCGTATTTTAAAATAATAATCTAATATAAAGGGTGAATAACTTTCGAGTAATGACGTCACCGTAATTTTTTTAAATCGAACATCCCCATTTTGTCTCAATTTTCCGATTACTCTAGCTGAGCTGATTCCAAAAATGTATCACATGTTGGTTCCAATTGATACATGGTGAACAAAAATAAAATAGTTTTGTGTGTGCTCATAAAGTAACGCGTAACAATCTTTATTAGTCAAATTAACAATATTATCAAAAAAACTTATTGCCTGGCGGCAATTGGTTTGATTGTAACACCCTTTGGTTTGTTACATTTTAAAAATGAGCTGTTTCCAAACATGTTTGTAACTTGTGGTCTAGCAGACAGAATATGAAAGAAATTATTTCTTATCAATTAAAAAAAAAACATAGTCGTCTAGTTTTTCGTGAAATGTCATTATTTGTTTATTGCCGCTAGACAATAAGTATTTTTGATAATATTGTTCATTTAACAAATAAAAAATGTTACATGTTACTTTATGAGCACACACAAAACTATTGTATTTTTGTCCACCCTGTACCAATTGGAATCAACATGTGATACATTTTTGGAATCAGCTCAGCTAGAGTAATCGGAAAATTGAGACAAAATGAGGGTGTTCCATTCAAAAAAATTACGGTGACGTCATTACTCGAAAGTTATTCACCCTGTTTATTTATTATTTATTTTATTATTATTTTGAAATACTGTAAATTAAAATAAAAAATCGACATGTTCCAGGATTATTTCTCAAAATGGTCTGTTTAGCTAAAAATGAATTTGTTCCATACTTTACGGACACAGTGTATAGCTGATGAATATATTTGAAACCTACGAATTTTTTATATTTAGTTCAAATGGGGTTGACACACATTATGAATGGTGTTTTGAGTTTAATGGGTAAGCATGTTTTTTCGGACGAATACTATAATTAACAATTATTAATTGAACATCTTATGATTTGTTTTATGTTAACAAAGTTGGCGACCTACTTATTTTTGAGAAGTTTCTAAAATATCCAACTTTTAGAAATAATTATTCTTTTGATATTGTAGTGATAAGATTTTTACGAAATTTTGCGTCAACATTCCAGTCGTCAGCTTACAACTATCCTATTTAATTCAATTCAATAACAATTCATTGTTATTCTGTGCAATACTGGAAATATGAAACTTCAGATATCTTCGGAATCATTGAACTGATTGGGCCGATTCTAACTTATCTGACGAATTCAAATGTAACTACCCTAAAACTTCTAGTTCTTTATTTTAGTGATTCTCCATAATAGAGAACAAATCCAAACTCGAAGTCACTACTCTCATTTCAGATAATTCAATTGAGGTTAAATGAAAAAATAATCTCAAAGTCCAGAATATAAGACGATATGATGTACCAGAATTGAGAAATTTTGATAATGTACAAGTGGGAAGTGGGCGTGATGACCAATTTGAGCTGGAATTTAATGCAATTAGCACTAAACTCGAATGTTCCTTGAATAAGTCTACCCCTAGTAGCCAGGGACGCTCAGCAGGTGGCTGATGAAAATGCACCCCCGTCAACATAATTATATTTCTTTCCATCTACTCGGCTCACTACACTTTTAATTACGAACAACTTATAAAGGATCTTAATTTACACACCCAAACGATTCATCAACCCTTTTTACAAGTCATTTCTTTCATCTATGAGTCACAGACTTTTTGTTCGGCAGCGTTCGATTCAAAATTCATTAGGAATTATTATTTTGCCTCTTCATATGGCAATCGAGAATATAATAGAACGCAATTTTTCAGGGCCAGGGCCGCAATGAGATATATATTTATTATTTATTTATTACCGGATAGGATTCCGTGGTTATAAATATTTGAACTTTGTGGGTTCCGGATTGTACCGTGTCTAATATTTTGTCGTGTTCGACGTTTCGGCTCCGATTTTGGAGCCATTCTCAAGAACCGTTGAATTTACGCCGGGGTATCAATCTGCCTACTCCCAAGGAATCATCAACGACAGTATTCTCGAGATGTGGATATCTTCCAGCGAGGCGACTCGCTGCTGGCATCAGCACCCCATGAATAATCAGATATTATTCCTTGACTTCAATTTCTAACGTATATTTTTCAAGTGAACCTTGAAATTCAGAGAAGAATCAAGTTTAACTCCAAGATATTTGGAAGTATAAAATCATGATTCAAGACAGAATTATTGAACGTTACTTTCAATTTTCTATATTCTTGTTGATTATTCAATTGAAAACAGGAAACTTCTGTTTTATTCAGATTAGGAAATAGGTAAGCGCCACTCAAAAAAATAATTAGTAATTTTCCTCAACTTTTAGATTTTCATTTGAAGTATTTTCATGAACTCAGGATACATTCCATCGTGAACCGGCAGCTTTTCTAGTTGTTGTACATCTAATTGTAGATGTCAACTCTTCCATACTGAATGGACGAGAAATAACATCTACAACAGATGACGATGACCTTAATCTATGTAAATTTCTCCTCATGTCTTTCAGTAAGGTAAAATGTCATCAACAATATCATCAAAGATCTGGAAATTTTAACTGAATTAGAAACGTTCACAAGTCGGCGAGAAATTAATTCTGGATTAATTTTAGAAGTTGATTCGACAATAGGAGCAGCTCACCTAATTTCCGTAGAACATCCTAGGAATTTCTACTGGAATGAGTGAAATTTATGTTAGATAAAACAGAATTCCATTTCTCCTTATGACCTGTATTCAAAGATTCCAATAAAAATTTTTTCAGAAGTCAGTGATTTTTTGTAATCCTCATACAACATTTGCGTCTCAGGAGACCAACCGGGAATATAATTCTGACGATATTTTTTTTCGCAGCAGCTTTTACTGCACCCATAAATCTAAAATAATTCTGAGAACAAGGACGAAACCATCTAATATCACTATCAACTATATTTTTGAAATAATCCCAACGAGCTTCACTGAAATTCTGTCGAGCCTCAGGTAACGAAACATTAATATGAAGAATATTTCCTATGCGAATTGAAATTGATCTATGTTGGCTATGTGGAAAATCATTGAGAACTTTACGACTGACATTAATAAGTTTATAATCAGTATCTCCAGAAACTATAATCAAATCTGGATTATATCCTCTATTCCATCTTGAAGAATGGAAAGTTTGTTCAAATTTTCCATTAAAAATAAATTTTAAATTATTATCTTCAATCCATTCAGTTGATTCTATATCATTAACTGCACCACCACATTTCAAATGGTGACAATTGAAATGACCACAATAAATTAAAGGATGACAGAGAAAGAAATCGAATTCTTTAGGCCAAAGAGTATCAAGGGGTTTGTATATTTCAATGACGAAAATATTACAAAATTTGAAAGCCATAAAAAACACACCGTCAACTTCACCTTTCCGGACCAATTCAACATTAGTAATAAATGATTTTTCAACATTACAAGCCAGACCATAACCATGACTCAATAGGAATTCTAACAATACCTACATAACCTGCTGTAAATGCTCTTGCACAGAGTTGTTCTTCAGTTGCCGTGTGGGTTTCTTGTAGAAAGATCACCTCCGCGTCATTATCTATAGCCAAAAATGGACGAAAACCATTCAGAATGATAATTTTGAGTTTTAGATTTCTACAATATTTTTGTGTTCGATATTCTATTCGAATTATCGTCCTTTTTCCTTATAATCGATTTTCCAAAGCTCGATTGGAGCTGTTCATTATTTAAAGCAATGGCTCCATTCGAAATTGAAATGATGAATCGAATGATTGGATTTATTTTATTATATTATTTATTTATTATTTTATGATAATCATCAACCAAATCATTATAAATCTGACAAATCGACTGAAAACACACGAGGACATCAAAATTTCGACCACAGAAATTTTTATTCTCTGACTGAACAAAATATATGGAAAATATCATTCAGCTTGATTTTCAACCTAACTAACGCCCTTCTTCGATCAAAACGATATCGAGTTTTTCCCGAAATTATGAGGGGCTCGAACAAAACTCGACATCTTACTGCGAATTCGATATCAAAAACAATTATTTGATGATTATAATCATCAAACCAATATCATTTTCAGGGTTTTTATTATGATGAAGATCCTGAAAATGATGTTGGATTTTCCAGAATGAAGGTTCGTTTGGACGAAACTTCTTGTGTCGGTTGTTTAGTATGTTGCTTATGTTTGATTCACAGGCATTTCCTAACAAGTATATACAAATATCTAATCACACTTTCTTATCCTCAAGTAATCAAGAGTTTTTCAAGATTGAAAAGAATTTTAAAACGTTTCACATTTTTCTTTAATCGTTTTCTGTAATGTCTCAATTGTTATTTTTCCGTAATCGTTATTTTTTTTTAATTTTCAAGAAAATATATATCAATAAGAAAACGTTTTTTCCATAAAAAAATTAATCTGGCTCATCCCAAGAAATATTTGCCCGGTATGACTCTCGTCGCCAGTCTAACTGATGTCATTGTCAGAAAAACAAAATTTCGAAGACCAAATTCACGGTTTTTTTCCTTTTCAAGATACGCATTAATTGCGTTCGATGAGGGTCGTCTGTAAATACAGACGGCCGTTATCGAACGTTCAACTGAACTCTTTAATATCCGCAATGGTCATCTTTCGGGATGAATCAATTTATTTAAAACACTTTTTCTTCAAAATTCAGATTTTCCTTGTCGCCACTGTGACAAATTATTCAATTTGGATGTATCTCCAACGAGGTTTACATTAAAACGGATTTATTATATCTGTAATATTAACACATGTGAAACAATGTTTTACCTAAAAAATAAACTCATAACGTTACACAAAATAATGAATTATGCGTTACTCCGCCTTTCTTTCGAGTGAAATATTGCCAATCATGTTGTTTAAAGGTATTGTGGCGCTGCAGGAGATATCTTGAAAGAGGATGAAAACAGACGTCGATAGCAATTGGCCAGCGGTCACGGTGTCCGCACGACGACGTCAATTCCAACTTTAAATGAATACTTCTTGATCTGTATTTTTTTTTTTTAATTATCCAAAAATTTTCTATCCGAATAACCATCGAACATTGATAAATGCTCAAAAATTTATTAACAACATTCTCAAGCTTGTTGCTTATAGGAAACAGACCGACGCCTGCGGCGTCGGCGTTTGTCTGTTTCCAAGCAACAAGCTCGAAATCTGTTTTTTTTTTCTTTCAAATATCAATGTCTTAGGTTTAGTACTACTGATAACAGACGATCTGATAGATACTACAGAGAACATAATAAGCAAATGACCGAAATCTGTTTAAATTTTTTTTCGAATAATTATCAATATCTTTGGTTTAGTACTACTGATAACAGATGATCTGATAGATACTACAGAGAACATAATAACCAAATACCTAGATATAAGTCTCGAATTCAGGGACTTATAATGTGGGGTTTTCTTTGGAGATGATATCCAAATTTAAACAAATATGTATTGATGTAGTTCAATAACTGTAAGAAGAAATATTTACAATATTGAACAATTAATGACTCTTACAAACTACTAACCTGAATCGATACGAATGTCGATATTTCACAACTAGATTTAATAAAACATGACATCTCACTCATGACTTGTGTCGTGATTAAGTTTGGCAGGAATATTCAAACTTACATACACATAAGTTTATTGGAACGAATGAGAACTTTCAAATAGCGAAATATGGAGGAAATTGGAGATTCCGGTTAGAAAGACTGAGAAGATGGCCTTCTTATGCCGCATAAAATAAATACAGAGAGCAGTAGATACCTACAATGAAGCTTACTCCGAAAACACAGAAAGAAAAAAGGGTAAAAAATTATAACAATGTGTAATAGTTGGCGGTGTTTTCAAGTGCGATTTTGAATCTAACGCCGGCCGCTCCGAATATTCAATAATTGTCATTATTTGGGAGAATTGTCAAAACTGTAAGTTTTGAAAACCTTTCTCGATTCAAATGAAAAAAAACGGAAATTGAAAATTAGTTGAATAATTGATAAAGCATGTAGAACAGAATTCGAAGCCAAAATAAATTCGTCGACCGGATGTAAAAATTGAGTTTTAATATTGATAAATGAAAATGGTGGTCTGTCATAGTAGAAAAAAAGAGGAAGGGAAAACAGCAGCGAAATATTTTTCATCATGGTAATGCATTCCTATATATAACATTTTGCTATGCGAATGACAATGGCGGTAATGGCGAAAAAAACATAAATGTATTCTATAATTAGTTAATTATGCAGCATCTGGCCATTACCGATTGCGATTGCCATTGGCCGGACGCGTTACCAACCGAAAAAATGAATTTTATTAAAAATCAATACTAACATTCGCGTGTTTTTAAATTACTGATTGAAGCGTCCACCATAAAAAAGCCATGCGCGAAAAGAGTAAAACGCTGCGGACTAATCACAAAGAATAAAAAATGCGGACGTGTATCGGGGGGTCGGGGTGGCCACCGCGCCCCTATCGTTTTGTACTCCTAACTGATTTTCGAACATACACTCATTTGAACAACGGACAAAAGCTAAAAACCAATAGTCCTTCATTTTCATTTATTCACTGGATAGCGCTGTATTGGAAAAAGGTTTTTGTTTGCGTGGGGTGGACGGGTGCTTTCACCCCCCTCGCCGTTCCCTCTTGATTAGTAGCGAACGCTGCGAATTGCCGGGCGGTCGACGGCGGCAGCGGCTGCCTGAGGGGAGGGGGAGAATTCGGACGGTTGTAATTATCATAATTAATTCGCCCGTCGTAGCTCCTTCTTGCTCTCTCTTTGTCGACCAGTGGCGGGCGGGAGACTCATTACGCGGGAATTGTGTTGGGGATAGGTAAGTTCTAATGAGGGTTTCGACCTTTTTTTTATCTCGACGTAATGGTCGTGAACTCGATACGAAACTTCAACTTTACGACGGTCTCCAACGATTTCTTCTTCTATTTACATCGTCTTTCTCTTTATGATTCGAGGAGTAATTACTTTGCTCTATTCCGCCCTTTGGTACTTATTTTTTTGAATTGTAGAAAAGTGCAAAATGTTCGATTTCCTCGAAAAGCAAATTTTAACCTTCAGATTGAACGTAATTCATATTCCGACATAAACATAATTTTTACTAATATTTACCTAACTAAACTTCAATATTTTGAATTGGTTTATCGGGGAATGAATCAAGTGATACTCAATACCATCTTCATTTCATTACTCTATGCTTTCGGCTAAATTCTTAGCCTTATTCAAAGAGCTTGATTCGAGATAATGAATTTGTTATATGTATGTAATCTCTATTGCATGTACAAATTGTGGAATTTTTCAAAAAAAAACAATAAAAGAAATTAACCAATACTTCTATTGCATTTTGCGAAATATTTCATCATGTTTCTATATCAAATTCTGTATTTCTTTCTCTTCATATACTGTTCTTATTTCGTATTTTATCTATATGATGAATGAACATTTGAACTATCCTTGTGATTAGATGTAATTTACAACTTGAAATTTTCGACGGCAGATTATCGACCACATAATTCCTCAGAAAGTACTCAAAAACCTCCATGTTGTATGATACAAAATGTTTTAAATATTCCGGTATTTGGAAACAATTAGTATTCTCACATGAAATACTATTTTTTTTTTTGAAAATTCATTTCTTAATATTGTGGGTACAAAATCATTCTAGAAAATATATTCATATCATTAAATTGAATCTGAGTCTTATTGTTTCCTTCTTTTTCTGTCCTTGCTATATCAATTACTTAATTTCAAAAAGGAAGAATGAAATTCCCTGATGACATAAAACATTAATCTTAATCTTTATTCTATTACTGTACCTATATCTAATGCGTAGATAAATTTCAATTGTACATTAAGGTACCCGGACGGTCAAATTATTTTCATATAAGTATTCAGATTTTTTTTAGGGACAAGCTTATGTAGAAGACACAAAATTTTTAACCAATTGAAGGAAATTGCCACGCCAATTTTCATTTTCCTTTAGTTGAACAGATCTAACTGAAAAGGTGAACTGATTAAAATCTCAAAAAAGTTCACAAAATAATTTTGAATGACTGTTAAGTGAAGTTGATCGAGATAGCAGACATTGTAAAAATATCGTCTGAACGTGTACCTATATCATATCATCCACGAATATTTGTATATGAGAAGCTGTGTGCAAAATGGGTGCCGTGCGAGCTAACAATCGATCAAAAGCAACAACGTGTTAATGATTCTGAGCATTGTTTGAAGCTGTTTGAGAGCAATTAATCTGAATTTTTGCGTCGATATGTGACAATAGATGAAATATGGCTCCATAATTTCACTCCAGAGTCCAATCGATAGTCAGCTGAGTGGACTGCACACGATGAACCGAATCCAAAGCGAGGAAAAACACAACAGTCAGCTGGCAAGGTTATGCCATCAGTATTCTGGGATGTGCAAGGTATAATATTCATTGATTACCTCCAAAAAGGCTAGACCATATACAGCGATTATTATATAGCGTTATTGGATCGTTTAAAGGATGAAATCGTTGAAAAACGGCCCCATTTGAAGAAAAAAATATGCTGTTCCATCAATACAATGCGCCGTGTCACAAATCAATGGCAAAATATATTGAATTGCTTCTGCATCCACCGTATTCGCCAGATCTGACACCCAGCACTTTTTCCTGTTCTCGGACCTCAAAAGAATGCTCACTGGAAAGGAACTCAGCGCCAATGAAGAAGTAATCGCCGAAACTGAGGCCTATTTTGAAGCCAAAGACAAATCGTACTACTATGTTCAATAATAAAATCGAATTTTGACAAAAAAATGTGATTTACTATGGTAGACCAGGGATTTTTCAATTGGCCTGTTATGAAAAGCACTAAAGTTCCTGAACTCACATCAGAATTTCTCTTATCTTCTCCAAATATTTTCAATTATTTTCATATTTCAGGAGCATGGTGTGAAATTCGCAGTGTTTTTCTAGAATAACTTAAGGTCAATCAGTTTAATATGAATATTCTGAAAAAAAAATTCGAGGCTATGGGTTAATGACTGAACTCGAAATGTTTCGCAGTCTCTTCCTTCCGTTCCGCCTTTGATCTGTGTTCTAAATGCTTTGTGAATAGGCGTCTCTCAGTACTGAAATATATAGCCAGCGGAGCCACGGACCAACACGAGTCATAGTTGGCCACGGAATTTCTAGCGGATTTATTGATGAATTCGTCGAACATCTCACGCCTCCACTCGCCAGGCACTCTACTGAGATGTCGTTTACTGCTTTATTTAATAGGTCAGGAGTGACGATTGATAAGGCGTTGAGCCATGTTGGTATCTGATATTAAAAGAAACTTAAATTCGATTTTCTAAACTTGGATTGTGTTGTTTTCTCATCGGCGATTTCGATCAATTAACTCATCATTTCAATTATTGGCACACTTCTTCGTTAAAGTAATAATCATATACAGGGTATTAATTGAATGTCAATATTTATATGTGTGATTTTTGGGCACATATAAAAAATAATTCATATGAACATATGTCCTAAAAGTCTTTTGAGATAAAATTTTCAAAAATAAATCATTTATTATTAATATCTACAATACCACTACAGATATTTCAATAAAATTTGTCATACATGTTCAGTGCATCCCATTTTGGGTGAGACAGCCAGGTTTCTCGCTTGTTATTTAAGATAGAGCCTTGCGGTTTTCACGTTCCTGTCCTACTTTTTCGTGAAACTCAAGTTGGTCTAATCAGATTTTGCATAACTGTTTCCGTTCAAGAGATACAGGGCGATTTTGGAAATTGATACTTTTCGGACCCCTCCTTTATCTCCGAAGTTAGTAGAAATAATGCTGAGGTGAAAACTACATCTGAATCAGAATCCTGCGTAGAATCCAGTGGCGTACTCAATTTTTTTTTTTCAGGGTATGGTTTTGAAGATTCAACACAAACCTATATTTTTTTTAATGGAACACCCTGTATATTATTACTTCGTTGGATTTGTCATTTTTTTTCCTTCAGAATGATGTATGATACTATGTAGGTAGGATATTCAGAAATATAAAAAAACACTAAAACATCAAATAATGATGGTTTTTTTGTTAATGGGTCATGAATTTCCCAAGTTTCAATAAGAGGATTATTACTTTTGATTTTTAAAAAGTAGTAGGTCATTGATGATACAAACATTCTTGTTGTCATTATGGCTACTATGCATTTGGCAGCATTGTTTTATCAAGCAAGCATTGGGAAGAAAAAACCAATCTGATCTAGCTGTCATCGCAATGAATTATTATTATTATTATTATTGATTCTTTTTTATATAGGAAATCCATTGCCCATGGATCAAAAAAAAACCATCATTATTTGATGTTTTAGTGTTTTTTTTATATTTCTGAACATCCTACCTACATAGTATCATACATCATTTTTAAGGAAAAAAAAACGAATCCAACGAAGTAATAATATACAGGGTGTTCCATTAAAAAAAAATATAGGTTTGTGTTGAATCTTCAGAACCATACCCCGAAAAAAAAAATTGAGTACGCCACTGCATTCTACACAGAATCCTGATTCAGATGTAGTTTTTACCTCAGCATTATTTCTACTAACTTCGGAGATAAAGGAGGGGTCCGAAAAGTATCAATTTCCAAAATCGCCCTGTATCTCTTGAACGGAAACAGTTATGCAAAATCTGATTAGACCAACTTGAGTTTCACGAAAAAGTAGGACAGGAACGTGAAAACCGCAAGGCTCTATCTTAAATAATAAGCGAGAAACCTGTCTCACCCAAAATGGGATGCACTGTACTATGAATCAAGAGGAATTTTTTAATGTATCACTTTAATTTAAATTTTCACCAGTGACATTCGTACGTAATTTGACCTGCCTATTTTGGCAGACATTGATGGTACCTGAAATAAATTATACCTGAATACCTGAAATAAATTATACCTGAATACCTGAAATAAATTATACCTGAAATAAAAATTATTTTTGAAATTCCTAATCATTTCTCACCAAAGTTGAGCACATGACTTTTTTCAATCCGATGCAAGGTTTCCGCTTAAAAAAATGAAAACCGTTTCTCTGCATTGAAATAAATTACATTATGTATGTGAGAAAGAATTGTTACTTATCGTAGTAGACTGTGGCCAAGAATTGATACTTCTGTTGTCAAGGCGGTTTTCATTATTATATGTAACAGTTCATCAGTCTTTAAATTCAGTTCTTCGCGTCTTATAAATTTGGTGTTTAAAATACCACCCAGTATCTCAAAAGGTGAGAGCTTTAGGACATATGTTCATATGAAGTTTTTTCCTTGAAATGGGCCCAAAAATCACTTCCATAAATATTGACATTCGATTATGAAACACTCTATAATGAAGGAATCGTTTGATATATTTCGATTTTTTTTTTTTATATTCGTGTTAGGTGCAAAGAAAGGTACCTACAATCGTGAAATATTTCAACAATTTTGGGTGAAATTTTTTTCTTTGCTTCAAAATCAAAATTTTTTTCACAGAAATTCACAGAAAATTGAGATCATTCGGAAAATGAAATGAAAAAAATCTCAAACATCGTCGTCATGTTGAATTTTTTTTTCACGGTTCTCCCCCTCTTTTGAATTGAGCACCCAAAAATACTTCGACACAACCAGAAAGAAATTCGCAACTTCTTTTTGATTACGCCCCCCCTCGATCACACCAATAGTCCTAATGGCTTTATCCGCACAAATTTCATATCTTTGCATTATTGCAAAACAAATTTTCAGATTTTGAAGTTCAAAGTTGATTGTATGATCATAAAAAAATAACAAAGTCTATCGAGGAGCAGAACAACAATTTTGTTATCAAGAAATATACATTTAACATCTAATAGAATTTGTGGATCACAATGCATAAGGTGATCATTTTATTTTTTGACTCGAAACGGTACAGAAGTTCATTCGAATCAAATCCAAGATATTGAGTTTGGTAGGAAGCAGTAGTTTTGTCGAGGTAAATCAAAAATGGAACGTCTGGTCACCGTAAGTATACATCAATTCGAATATTCTTTCGATAAATTCCAATTCACTGGGTATTATCTGCCTATATAACCTAACCAGTTTTTCATACTATTGAAATAATATATTTACTCTTTTTATCGAGAAAACCTTTATACCATCAAACCAGAGCGGTAGTAAATTTCAGCTTCTGCTAGAATTTTCAAAGCATATCTTTTTCCGGTTTCTTCGATATTCTTATCGAAAAATCAGGATGACAGCACTGCTATTCTTTCAGAAGCTTGCAGCATTAGTTTATTCATGTGCCCATTGCGCTCTTGGAAATCACGGAATTGGCGAATGAATAGCGAGACTTCAAAAATTTCTGACTTCACAAGAGTGCTCTCCTCAAAATTTTTCGATATTCTTCTGGAATTTTCTATGGACTTGGTTAAGTGATCATCTTGAAATTTCGAACGTAGCTTGAAATTATTAGTTCATATTAAGACACGAAATCTCAACGTTTTGTGCAAACGAAGTTATTAATTTTTTTCGCTATCTTTTCAATTTCCTCTAGTTCTGGTGACGTGATCAACATTGGATTCTGGATAAAGCTTTAAATGATTCTTCGGTATATAAGCGCAATATATTATTTCGACCGAATCTGTAGTTTTGAAATTATCAGGAGGACAGAATTTAGAACCCCCAATTGGATTTTTCCCATTAACTAATATAATCAGGAAATGTTCAAATGAACAATATTTCAAATTTCTATACATTCCATCAAGATTCATCGTGTTCACGTACGGACGGTGAGAATCGAATTTAAGGACGAATTCATCATCAGTCAGTTGAAACCTTGGTCGAAACTTATTATTTGAGATCATTTCCGACTCAGAATCCGAAAAAAATATCAATTGTGACGAATGATCTCTTAATGCGTACATTTTCAAAAAGTTGTTTTGATTCAATATACATACATATGTATCGGTTTAAAACATGCGACGACGTTGTCCGATGCCTAGATTCAATTGCTTGCGATCTTCCCATTGCCCTGCTTTCAAGTTTCCATCACTCATTGCTTTTCGTATTCCCTCCATCAATATTGATTCAATATTCCCGTACATAATTGGTTGAAAGTTCTCATATCACTTTTTTCCTCTACTTGGTTCTTTGAAAGAGATATTTCTTCTTCTCTGTCTTTCTTATTGGGATTTATGTTATCATTTTCAATTCCCTATTCTCATTCTCTTTTATAATCTCTATTGTCTTCTTTATTTATTTGTTAACCATTTCCTCAATAGTTTAAATTTTCAATTCTTCTCTAATTGGTTGGTTACTTTTATAAGAAAGGACGCCGAATCACTATATTCAGTGTACAATTTTGTTATACCAGAGCATTCACCGATGCTTCAACTGATACGACTCACTGAAACTATAAATTAAGGAGCAAAAGAACCTCTCTACAGACACTGCTATATTCTTGGACATACAGAAGGCATTTGATAAAATATGGCATCAAGGTCTAATATACAAAACGAAGTTGATGAAATTTCCACCCAAACTTCAGAGATCAATAAAATCGTATAGTATATCCAAAAGTCACTTGAACTAGTCCATAAAAACGCTTGGCCAGATGTACCTTTGAAGTGAATACCTCGATCCCCCAAATACCGGGGTTTATTTGAAAGTATTGTAAGACAGAAAACAGTTGCAATCCACTTCGGAGAAACAACATTAAAGAAACAGAAGCAGGAAACGTCAGAATAGAAATCAGACTATAGGATGGAAAACGGAAGCAAAATACCCAGCAGTAACTCTAGACGAAATAATGAATTTCAGCAACAGATGCTTAAGAATCTAATAGCTTAACATTTCACACACCCATATAAAAATGGCAAGAAGACTCAAAAAGAATATTGAAAGTTATGGAAGTAATTTTACAATAACAAGAAGAAAGTAACTTTGGAGATAAAGGTAAAGGAAGTCGTACAAAATATTCTTTCAATTTTTCACTCTTCTGGAATTCATGTTCAGAAAACGTTCTTTTCTGCATGAAACAAAATGACATAAATTGAATATGTACTAGGGCAGATGTCACTTCTTCATCCACGATATCGGAATATCCTGCTGAAAGCAAAATAATTTGCCTACGTTCTTATGGTTGCAAAAACTTTTCTGCTACTATGTCACCATAATTTAATGGCAAATTCTATTCAATTTCTGAATATTTATTTCCTGCTATCTGTAAGTGACGAAGTCCAAATATTCTCCATATGACATCCATTAAACATTCCACTCCTCGACAATAAGATGATTTTATGGTATTCTTCGGAAAACGGAGTAATTTCGCCGGCTACAAAGGACTCATAATGAGAAATGAGGATAGTAATCCAGTCGGCACCGAAAGCCAAGAGCTGTGGTAAGAGAAGAAAGGGGTTTGAAATTAATGTTATGCAATTCTGCAAAGGTGGGAGAGAGTAAATGTAATTAATTATCTCTGTTAGTAATGACTCTGACTGATGAGGTGTTCAAGCATCGCGTGCAACACCCCCACCCCACCAACTTTCGGGATGTTAAGGGGGTTGTAATCGACCGAAAGCTTCATACCTAAACTATTGGCATCTTAGGTTGATTTCTAAAAGATTGAGAATAGAATATTCGCTATTTACAATTACCACAATGGATATAAAGTGAAAAGTTTCGATTGATAAAAAAATTATAAACCAATGAAGTGTATTCCCTATATTTTGTCAGTCAAAATGTCAGAATACAATTCCTCTAATTCTGTGGTTATTCCGTTCATTCTTCCACATCTTGTAGAGCAAAATCGTGCGAGAATATATTAGAAACGCACAGTTTTCATGGTTATATTTTATTACTCTATGTTGGTACTCCGAACTTTCCGCCACGGCTTTATCTGTCAATTCATCAATTTGCCTTAAAGAAATCAGTTCTGCCAACCAACATTTTTCAATACAAAAATCACTAAATTATATTTATGGAAATATTTCATTAATTTCAATGAAAATGCAATGAATTAGAGAATATAATGTATAATACTCGTACAGAAGGCTCATTCTACCACTCGTTCATTCCAAAACTCGCCAGTTCGTGGCTCGTTTTTGAATTTTGATCTCGTGGAAGAATATCAATGCCTTCTGCACTTGTATTATAAATAACTATATTCGATTACCTGTGCAGTGACGTCATAAATACATACTTTATCTCACAATATTTTTTCGGCTCTAATCTTGTCTTTACTAATTTTCTTCAATTGTTCAATTGTCTAGTTTTCGTCGAGAATAACGCCCAGATATTACTTGTATTCGATTCTTGCTACTTGTATAATCTCTTCCGGAATATCTGAAAAAAAAAATAAATAAGCACTAAAGTGTTCCTAATAATGGAACTACAGATCCCAATGGCTCTAATGGTTTTATAGGGCATCCTAAGCTACAATCGTGTTTTGAGGTACTGCGCTGACATACTGTCATCTTGATTTTGTTCACCATTTAGAGATTCATTTGGTTATGAAAAATTTTACAATTCTGTGTCTGAGAAACTACTTGGAGAATTTTAAACTTGTCCTATACAGATATAATAAGAAACTCGAGTCATGTTTTTGGCATTCTTCAGTTTAAAAAACGTTTGTTCAAACTGAATAATATTCAATAATCAATATACAGAATAAATACTAAACCGAAGATGATAATATATCAACTATAACTAGGTTCTTCTCTTCTTTTGCCACTATTCAAATTTCTCCCATAAATGTTGGAATAAGAGTATAATTCCCTTCTGAAGCTAGGATCAAGGTTCATTTCGGTTATACTTGGACTTTTATCTGTTTCAAATATCGAAGTAAGTGTTGAATTGTATAATTTCAACTCTATTCGAAATACAATGATCCATAAACCATTCTTGGGTTGATTTATATCGGCATATTTGACTCATTGGTTTTCCAATGTTGTTCATTTTTTTCGTAAATGCCATGAGTTATGATATTTGCATGCACCCCATTCATTTCGCCAAGAAATTGTCCATACATAAAACTGTATTTAGATGCGATATATTTACATCAGAAGCGGCATCGGTATCGTCTTGTTGAACGGTATAAATTGAAATATTATACGGAATCGACCAGTGTCCACAGACCTAGCAATGCATAACAAATATACCCCAGGAAATCCTCCTGCTCGGCTATCTCCTTATGCCAATAAAGGGATACTCAACCCCTGAGGGATACAAAAAGCATTACAGTGGCCTGGTCACCACAGTTTACACAGTCCCCTATGCAAATATGAATAAGATTGTCTTAGATGGTCCTCGAAACTGACTTCGAGGGAGGGTTTGTTCTCTAGGATCTCTTTATGATGATGACAAACAGGAAAGTAAAAATGTTGGACCAATAATGTCCCAGTTTCCTGATATATAGTTTACTATTGACCCGACAGGATGCCATAAGCCAACTTATGAGTGGTCACTACATTTTTTGAAATGAAGAGTTTGTACAAATATAAGCCTTCAGAATAATTTATTTGATGTTTCTAGGGAATGTAGATTGCAACCCTTATCTTTATGATTACTAAGACTAAGACTACTACTAAGACTTACTAAGACAAAAAAGAGCCACGGTTAATTATTTAATATGACTTATCAATTTATCGTAACTACAGGAAATATTGAAGAGCACTCATAATTGGAATTCTCTAGGTCCGTATGGAATTCAGAATTTCTGGTTGAAGAAGTTTTTTCAATTTTATGAATAAATTGAAAATGAGTATTGCTAATAATATTGTAATTTTGTTAACTCTAACATAAAATAAATTTTGCTGAGAGAGTCTCTGAGATAATTGAATTTGACTATTTTTTGACAATCTTCTCATCGTACCGTCCATTGGGAATAAGAAAATATCAATCAGATTTCAATTATAATAATCTGCCGTTTCAAAATGAGGAAATGACTCAAAATTCTCTCGATTTTTCGGAAGCAATTATTAATTCTATATGTATTGAAAATTTCGGCATTTCAATGATTTGTAATTATGATTATAATAAAAAATATTCCAAATGGATTTTCATTCCTTCCTTTCAAGCGAGTGTTTGAACACAAATAGTAATGAAGTCATATTTTAAAAATTATATACTTATCGAAGGAGACAATTCGTTGTTTGAAAAAAGTTAATCAATTTCACATTATTCCAAAGAAATTCGAAATGACTCATTTTTTACATATACCTGATTGTGTTGTAGAGCCTCGAATTTGGCATTTCGCAAAAATACTTCGTTTTATTCCAAGAGCCTTGGTCCAAGAGCAATTCACTGAATATTCGACTTATATTGTTGTCCCTGATGTGCTGGGTATTATTCTGATTGAAGATAGATCTCCATAATTTTTGTTTCGAATGGTACATTGCTTGGCAACCAGTTTCGTAAATTCCAGCATTGCCATGAAAGATTCCAATCCATCTATGAGGATTTCTGCCGAGTGTTTTCTACTTCTAAAATAAGTACGCTTTATTTCACGTTATTAATCTTCGATTTATATGAGTTTTTCAATATCATTCATTTTAAAGGGTTCTTCTAATTCGTTAATGTCAGCCCTCAAGCGAAATAGAGCATTGCGTCAATGGTGGAACAGCCTGTATGGGTAATGAAAATGATTTCAATTTATCAGATATAAGCCATCGTTTTATTGCTATAATACTCCAACAAAGCTGAATATTTTTTTTATGAATGCAATGTGCCTTCTAAAAGAGGAAGAAGATGAAGAAAATAAACATATCGAAATCCGGCAAAGAGGAAATATTCCGAACTCATTATTTTTCATAATTGTCTATTTTTATTGCCTTCCCAGAGTCTTTATAATGAACATAGGTATAAGCGAGGGTATAAGTAATACATCATTAGACCCGAGGACCAGAGATAGATAATGTTAAGCGTTGGCCGAGAGTATCGACGTAAAATAAATATTCGACGTCTTATGATGTTTCATGAGATTAGTGAAAAAAATCACTCAGGTACTTTTTTGTGCATCTATATTACGGAATTCTGGAAATGCAGGCCTGGCTAAACTGAACTTGATCCTAAAAAATCTTCAGATAGAAAATATCCTAGAAATGTTTGCACCCGGATTGCCAATAACAAAGAAGGGTAATATGATATTAAGTGATGGTTTCCATAACAACTGAACGAAGAAACAAGTTATTTGACAATTCTGGAACCAGCCTACTACTTTAACAAAAAAATTAAAAGGAAGTTCAAATTTGTGTATCTAGACTCGATATTTTTTTGGAATGTAATATATTGTTGAATTCGTATATTCTTTTCTCTATCACCTCATAAGGAGAACCAATATGGTGTCCATAAGAAAAAAATATGACTATCGCGCCTCTGAAACAATGAAAAATAGAAAAAATCTGATGACACCATTAGAATCTCTATATTGTATTATGGCTAAAAACCGAACTTCGTGAAGTTATCTCCAAAAACAAATGAGTTATACAGAAAAAAATCTCGTTATTCAGTTTTTTCAAGATATCTCGAGAACTATTGAAGATATTTTGGATCTGTTAACACCAACACACTGATCCCTAAATAGAGCAACTTTTTTCTAATCTAAGCTGCCCTGTATCTCTTACAGTTTTCTATATCCCTTCTGAATAGTTTCAACTCTGTATAGTCCTTCGAACATTTTCCCTGTCTTTGAGCATTCTGGAGAGTAACATATTATACCTATGTTTTTAAGCTTAAATGGCTAGAATATCTTTTTTTTTGGGACACTATTTTGCTCATTTCCGCTCATATTGAAAGGAAACTATGTAAAATTAAATAAAGAAGAAGAAGTGGAAAAGTTGTCATTTATCAATATATTATATCTAAATCCTTCTAATTTTTGAAATCCTAAACGTAAAATCATATCAATATATGAATATAACGTGAAATTTTAGATTTTAATCAAAGGTTGTTTGAAATATCAAGTCAAACTCTGTAAAAAAAATTCAGATTATATATTTATTTCAATGAAAACACTTCACAGGAATATTTCCATGAAATAACAATATACTAGCAAGAGGTTCACATCTATCATTCATAAATAATCAAATACCTATCTCAATTTTGGAATATCATCATTGGATGTTGAAAAATGTCTTTTTTCACAAGATCAAAATAGCTCCATTAAAATATGAAAACAAGGTTCATAATTGAACTGAAAAGGTAGATATAGGACATAGGTATACTATATTTCTTGTTAATATACATACAATACAAGCATAAAAAATAAGGAAATTATTTCGGAAAAGTTATTGTGACCGAGTTATATGTTTCTCGACACAAAGCAATCATATTTCCAGTAATTTAAACAATTTTATCGTTTACATTCTCGCTAACTACGCTGCATTGATCGAACGTTGTTAGGCTTCGTTCTATCATGGAAATTTCTATTGATATTTTTCAATCAGAAAAATTAGCTACCTGTTGAAAAGAAGAGAATAATTTTGTAATAACTTTATCCATTAACTTTAATATGTGTAATGAAACAATTTCAAAATATCATAGTGATATTCACTGTATATACTTTGTTTTATAAGTAATATTACATGAAATGTTTAAAAATTCCATATCACATTCTCTTCGACATTCTCCTTCTTCTTGACAAATGAATTGATTTGTTATTTCATTAAAAAATATAAAAAGTGAGTTTCGAGGTACATAATACCTAAAACTCATCTGATCTATACGACTGCGTATTAAATTCTCACAAGTATCAGATATTTGTCACTGTATTGAATTTCAATAGAATATCAAAGAATAATCAGATTATGAATATGATAATATGGTTTCAAGGCGTCGGAACATTTTCATGTTACGACAAACATGCGGAAGTGCTCAGTGCTTAGTAATCCACAAAAGTGCTCCGGAGAACTTCAGTGCTCGGCAGCACTTTTGAGATTTCTAAGCATCAAGCCTTTTATTCTAGTGCTACGATTACCAAGCACTCATCACTGTTTTTGAAAAGTGTTCGGGAGCACAAAAAGGCTTCATGTGCTCTTGAAAGCAGTAAATAAAATGCTTTGGCTCAGCTCTGATCTTGAATGACAACCAATTCATTTCAAATCGACGATTTATTTCCCATATAGTATCAAAAGTCACCTAATACATTTCAACAAATTTTTGTTTCATTCATATCAGAACCAAATTGAAACATTCGGGAATAGTAATTTACGTAACAAGTCCGGAAAATAGTGTTTTTTTTGGACTAATAGACAAAAAAGTCTGTGAGTCCAAAAAAACCATTTTCGGGCGTGTTGCGTACAATATTTTTTCGGCAAACGTGTAGAATAACATTATCGCTGCTGCTTTTCCTATTTTATTGTGATTGTGATCAAAAAACATTATTATTAGTATTAGATTTTAGCTCTCGGTATTTTGTCTCCCTCCGCTTCGCGTCGGGAGACAACATAACCTCGAGCTAAAATCTAATACTTTTTTCCCTTGTATAATAAATAACTATTTTTCGATTAAATTAGTGAATAATTTGTTACAAAAGTTGAATTCCTAATACATACCTGTTTGAAACCCTAATCGATCTCTCGCGTCTGACAGAGCAGGCCTCTGTGGTCAAGAGATAAGACCTCCAGCACTAGAGGACGACATAATACATCCCTGTATAAGCGGCTCAGGAATAAAATGATCGAGGGGGTCCATCTTATAAATACGGAATCGGAAATCAACATAATGGTTAGTGGTTTGAGGATAACTCCGCAGTATAAAATGTTTTGTGCTAACTTAGGAACACTAAAAATAGATAATTCTATTTTTCTCCTTTCTATATTCATCGTTGCTCATGAGGGTTGTGAATTGAAAACAAGAAAGGATTAAATATTGTTTGACAATAATCTCAAGAGTATTCTTGGGAAAGCAAATGTTTCGTAAATTGCTATCATTTTCTAACAAGAAAAAAATAGCATTATTCGTTTTTGGCTTATTATGTTCAATAATGATTCTTTAGAAGTGTCTGTCTCGTAGAACTTTTCTCGAAAACTATCAGAGCTATTAGTATGAATATTCAAAATTCGTTTGTTATATCGCACTGATAATCCCAACTCGAGAACACGATACATATAGCTATTAATATACATAAGTTAATATAACGAGATTACTATGCGATTTATAATAGTCGAGGACATTGCTAGGTTGCGAGGGGACAACAGCCGAGTGTTTCTGGATTAAAATCCATATGGAAAGGAATATCGGCAGTTTTGTGGGAGGTGCAACAAAGTACATGTTCAAGGTGCAGAAAAAACAGTGTCTCTAACGTTACGGATATTTCGTAAAACATTTTGAGGAATATTCTGCTTCATCATTACGGTTGAAGTATTCCATAATACGAGCGAGTTTGGAACTGAAGGAAAAAGTGGAAATCGACAGATACGGCGTCTCAATACATTTCATCCAGAACAAAAACTTTAGATATAGAGCAAAAAAATAATATTCACAATTGAACAAGTCAACGGATTTTCGCTGTGGTATCAGACAGCAAATTAGGAAAATCAAGGCCAGTCCATGCTACTCAGACTCACCGAAGATTGTATCGTATATAAAAGGGAAATGTGGGATACAGTCCTGCCATATTCATTTCTTCTATTAAATAGGTACTTCAAAAAATAGTTTAGTATCTCTTACTTGAAAATCCTGATCTGTATACTAGTCACTGCGTTGTAAGATCTTCGGTAAATTCTCGTGTTAATGGTGGAGGAGATATATTAGACCTATACAGGGTGGCCACTTCTTCAATGGGATTGTATTGGTAACTTTTAAACCATAAGAGTTGGAAGGTCACTCAAATGGAGAAAAAGTTGCATGCATAGAAGCAATATCAAGCAATTCAAACAAATCGAGATTATCAGGGCCGGTTATTTAGATATCATAAGAAAAGTAATTTCTGTCATTTTGATTTTTCTTTTTTTCCCACTTTATTCCAAATATTGACAAAAAATGTTACAGGAATTTTTTATTCGACAGTAAATTTTTCTCAATTTGACGTAATCAGATTTCGTATCCAACGTTTCGTGCTCTCTGGGCCACCCTCAACCTCATTTTTTTCAATACGGACCTGTATATTATATGACACTTTTCGAAATAACTTTCAACGCTAAATTCAACGATATATCATACAATGTAATTCAAAGTTGACTTTCAGGTAATTTTGACCCTTATCCAAATTTCTTTGGGTCGGATAAAATGACAGCAATTTGATATCAAATAGATTTCCATCAAGGGAAGATTGACTGTTTTTATTTCAAGGAATTGTGCATCTTTTTAGTGAAGAGATAAATATCGAATTTTGTGGAATCTTGAAATGCCTAATTTCAAAATTGTTGGATCTGTATTCATGAAACTATTAGTTATGTATGAATCTAGTAACAACATTTTATAGTTCTGGCAACACGATCTATACAAAATTGTGCACACAGCTTGAAACTGTTATTTTAATTATATTTTATTTATATTCACTTTCAAAATCTGAACCTGTTTAGATTTTGAAAGAAGATCTGACCCTGGTCAGATCTGTTAATAAAAAATTTTTTTTTCGAGTATTCTGATCGAATTTTCTCTGGTTCTGATAACATCATCAACACGAAATTATATTGATAACTAGAACTTGATATTATTATATTCACTTGCGAAATCTCAAGGGAATTTTTGTTTTGGATATTTAGCTCATATTTTCTCAGGTTTATGTGACGCTATTAAATTCAGCTTGAAATTGGTAATTTATATCTAAAAGCAATTTCATCTTGACCAGAGCTGTAGTTCCTTAATCATTTGAAAAACAATATTCATGAAGAGATCTTGACGGAATTTCTAGTCGAAATTTGCCCATTAACGAACTTAATCTCGGCATTCAATCTTACGTCAAATTTTATTTTAAAATAGTGACGTTATGAA
The DNA here is from genome assembly GCF_914767665.1 of Harmonia axyridis. NCBI lineage: Eukaryota > Metazoa > Arthropoda > Insecta > Coleoptera > Coccinellidae > Harmonia > Harmonia axyridis. Next base: position 23,814,568 of record NC_059505.1, on the reverse strand, counting down.
TTTCTAACAAGTTTGAAACTAATCTGAGGAGGAACGAGGTGCAACGATGTTTAGATAACAAAAAAAAAAAACGAAGAAAAGATTTTTTTTTCCTTATACACTGAATTTATGAACATAACGTTAATAGAATAAGTAGAAAGAAAAACAAAATTGAATCACTCAAATCTAATAAATGAAATTTCTGTCCAAAAATCAATGATAAAATATCTTGTTTGTATTTATCACGTTTATTAATGAAGGTACATACCACAACATTAAAACATCAGAAAACGGCTCGAAATTGAACAGAGTAACTTTATAAACATGGTAATGTTTGTATTTATTTATATTTGTTCTTATGAATTTTCTGAAAATGATCGTGAATACTCTGCAGATAGAATAACTATGACTATTGAATATCGCTTCTGGAATTAACGTCAGAATTGTGAAATTTGATGTTTAAGATGGAGAAGACGGTCTTGGAGAGGCGGCTCTCTCTTTAACATTTTCAAAATCGAAAAAATCATTTCCATCTTTCGAAAGAAAAGCTGTTTAAGGCTGTTTTAGACTCAGTGATTCAATTGAACAGAGCGTGTGTTTTCAGTGATGTGATTGTTAAGGTATCGCTTCGTTTGTCCCATATAAAAAACAAATTATATATCGAAATTAACGACAAAATTCCCGCTCATGCTCTTTTTTTTTATGACGAGTGGGTATAAATAGGGGGTGAATAAACAAAGCGACCATCCTTTTTTTGGATGACGGTTTGAAAAAATTACCTGGTCCAGAGGCCAATAATGATCATTCATTTCCTGCAAAAATTGTAGGCTCTCCGCTAAATGACAAATGTTTTCTGTCATCTGAAATACTGGACATGTACAAGGGAACAGATGAAAAAGTCTGGTATGCAATTCAAAAATTGGTTAGTGTTATATTTACCTTATACTGGAAATTCCTGAATTAAAGGTACGGGGGAAAATAAGAGATTCCTTGGATAATTTTAAGAATAAAAAGTTCCATGAACATGAGCCCGCAAACGCTTTGTTTTCGAGATACAGGGTGTTTCTAGCGTGTCGCACTTTTTAGGGATGCTTATATCAGTTTATCAAATCTTTATTAATCTTCGCTACAGAGTGGTAAATATGTACCGAAACTTATGCTTTATTCATTCATTACAGCTTTCTAGATGGATTTTTATAATAATTTGGATTTGGATTTTCCTGAGCTATTTGAATTTTTTTCTCGAAATCGATAGCAGATACGATAAAACTATCACAAGCGGTTCACAAAAAATTGTTCTGAAGGAAAGAATCACTCATCCTTCCAGAAAAAATATCACCCTGTGGATTTGCATGCAAAATCAGCATATTTCATGATGAAAACTTCAAATTGAAATATCTATGGCCAATTCAAATTAATTATCTTTTGAAAGGAAGGTTCTATGAGAAAAAAAGCTAAAACTTTTACACTTTTATCTCAAAAACAAAGTGTTTGGGTTTTCTTGAAATGATCCGAGAAATCTGTCATTTTCATTTGTACCTCCAATTAAAGAACACCGTATAGATATAGTCAATTCAAAACTGATGTCTTCATAAATAAATTGCAATTTGAATGATACATAATAAGTGTTACAACACATCCCAGACAATTTTTCTATGCGAATTACTCAATTCAGTTCTTGATAACTACAGTATTGAAATTTTGTGATGAGAATGATACAAAACAACGGGTAAGTGTAAACCGATGACGAATGCAAAAATCACAGATGGCTAATGAGAGGCCGACAAAGCGGATAAATAAAGTAAAATAATAAACCTCGGACATAGACGTGCTCGTAGTGCAATGAAAGTACTCATCTTGAAATCGATAATAAACTAATAAACCGTAAAAGCGTCCGATTTTTAACTGCCTTGTGGATTGTGAAATAAAATTTGTTCATTTTATACAAAAATGTTTGTTCTTCGTCTTTGCGAGAATTCGCAATTTTATACTTCGGAAATCGGGTAATTACCGCCACTACCCCCCATTTCTACGCCCTTGCCCACTATTCAACGAATTTGGGATACCCGATACATTTTTGACAAAGATCAATCTCAATATTTTGTAGCATTCAAGTAAAGATTTATTATCTGCCTGTACATTTCTGTTCAAAAATTGGGGTATTCCAATATTGTACTATTCTAGTTGTGGGACATTTTGACTATCTCTGTATAGATAATATAGTAAAAGTAAATAACTAGATTTTGTGACAAAAAATTTTCAATTCTATTTGAACATTTAAGGAAGGCAGTCGTGCATTTGTTTCTCGGCTTGCACTTGGTGAAGAATGAACCAAAATGCATGGCGGGCACGCAAATATATAGATTAGTGAAAATCCGGGTTCACAAAATCGATGTATTAAACTCACAACAACAACAACCGTCGCTTTAGGGTTGTGGACAACGATTTCGTCTCTCAAAATCTATTAATATCTTTAAACCAACTGAAATCGAAGAGATGGTCCCAGTAATTCGCCTCCGCGTGTTTCGCCACGGCTCCATTCGTTCCTGGAACTGTAATCTTATTAAATTTACATATTAATCAACGGATTTTAATTATCCTGGCCCTCCACCCCTCTGCCCTGCCACTGAGCACAACGCGTCCTCGTAATTTACATTAATCCAATAATTGCATGGAGGTTTGCTAATTAGAAATTCAAATGAGGTGGTGCTCGCACAGAGAATGAGGACTATGTGCCGGGAAACCCCCCTAATGCCTTGCCTCTGGCCTCCCTTGGCCCACCCCCCGCCAACACTTGCGATTACGGTCCGAATTCGATCGATTTTCTATTGCAAGGCAGAATTAAATTCTGGATAGAAGGGGTTAAGGTATTATCATGAAAATAGGACGTCGTAATTATCCCGAAGATATTTCCTCTTCTTCTTTTCGATCTTCTCTCTCTAACCGCGCTAGGAATCAAATCACGAATAGTTCCACATACGAAATGGACGAATTATGCCTTTCATGAAATCTTGATGAAGGGATCCATATGCGCTATAATATATGAAGGACATCATTATTCAAACTTACTTATACAGGGTATTAAAGATTTGTGGAAAACTAATCATAATTTTGTTCTTGAATTTTGGATAGGGGGGTTTGAGAGATTGATCTACCTCCCTAAAATATTTTCAGACTTTTCCAACTTCCGGTTATACCGTATACAGGCTACTACTTTCTTATTTCAAATGTTACATCCAGTATATTATTGCATCTGAAGATAGCTTACTTGATGATAATTTCAACATTATTCCATCACTTGGGTATAAACTCAGCGGCTCGTGAGTTAATAAGATTTTTATGGAAAAACTTTTTTATTTTCGATTCTGCCAATATACAGGGTTATTCACCGGGATGACCTATTAGGCGTTAATGGAAAACTAACCATAATTTTTGAGCTGAATGTTCGTATATTGGGGTTAGTTTCTTTCTGTGTTGTCCGGAAATCACAGACTACTACACACATTTATAAATTGCGGTTTTTCCTCATTTGAAGTTCTTCCTCGATAACTCTTCAAGTATTCATTTTAGGTATAGGGTTTGCTTCATCAAAGAATCTATCTTATTATGTAATAATATACTGGATGTGCTATTTGAAAAAAGAATAAGTAGTCTGTTTCCAGTATAACTGGAGGTTGTGGAGATCTGAAATTATTTTAGAGAGAAAGATCATTGTCTCAAAACCCAATATGCATATTTTCAGCTCAAGATTATGATTAGTTCTCCATAAACGTCTAACAGGCCATCCCGGTGGATCACCCTGTATAATATAATAAGACTGTTTTGGACCAAAAATGTACAGGATGTTTATGAGAAAATCATGAACTTGGAAAACTCAAATTCATCAAAACTAAAGATTTTCAAATTAAAACCTACATTTTTCATTCTTTCAATGAATTCAACGAGTAAATGAGGGATGTTATACCTCAAATGAACTTTAAAAGTTATTCAGGAAAAACTTGAACGAAGGAAAAAAGGCAATCTCTAACAGAGTGGAGTAGTCTGTGAGTTCCGGAAAACAGAGAGAAACTAAAATTCGATATTTCGATAACTAAATTTGACATTTGAATCGTGAAAATGCAAAAAGTATTCGTGCAAAAATCTTCATCTTTGATACGGATTTTTGTTGCCACCTGCACTCATACTTCTAGTTGAAATATTACTCAGCAATGTGTTTTTTCGAATCATTCATATTCGGTTTCGCCTAATGTAGCATCGAGAATTATGATACATTTTTTCATTCGAAGATATGCATTTGATGATTGAATGGGACTTTCAATTTGATTTGAATATTTACACTCGAAATTCGTTAGTCATTACTCATTAGCAGTTGACTGACAGTGGCCACCAGTTTCCACGCCAGGGAGTGGCATCTAGCGCCCCAAACCCTCCAATCGACTTCCCCATCTCCCTGCCAACTGTCACTGTGAAATGTTTAAAAATTGCCAAAAGCAGACAATTGTTGGATTGTTTGTTCCGTCGGGTGTTTTCGGAGCCATCCAAAATGAAAGTACACGCCACTTTATTTTTCAAAAGATTTGATGATGACCTAAAAACTCCTTCAGTTTGGCAAATCAATTATTTTTGGATCTGTGTCACAAAAATTCACCAAAATTTTCAAATCAACTTTTTTGTACCGTTATTCTCATCGGCTATATTCGATTGAATGAATGGAATGTTATTATACGCTTTTCCAACATTCATACATTAAATAAGAGCCTAGATATGTACTTCATTCTTAGGTGAATTTTCAAAACTTAACTAATTTTGTCTGAACATTGATAAAATCATTAGCAATTTTATAAGAAGGCTACAGTTTTTATGATCTCATTTCAGCGATAATCATAAAAAAATATATATAGGTATTGCTTTTATCATGAGCTAACAGCGAAAATGAAATGGTATTCACAAATCACCCCAATAATTATTCTTCCATATCCGTATCTTTGGTCAATTCCACCATCCACATTTTATGGGCAAATTTTACATGAAATTATATTGTGTGCTTCAGGTTCAAATGATAATAATTTTGTGGAAATTTAGTTTGCTTTGAATGTTGTTGAAACGTAAATCAAAAAAATATTTTGTTTGTTTAATAACGACAGAAGGATCATTTGAACACAGTACTTTGTTTTCTTTGATTTAAGTTGTTATCACATGTACTATTTTGACCAGATCAAGATTGAATTTTGTGTAGACATGGAATAAAAACATTACATTTTGAGTAGTTTCCGTCTCTTGTCAACACATACCTAGATGTTGAAAGCAATTTTTCGAAATTGAATTTCTCATTTCGGTATTGAAACCTACAAAAAGGACAGTGTAAACGATGGCAGATGCGAAGCCTTATCAGAAATGATCAATTTGACAAATAGAGAATATGCTGATATTATGTTCGAGTATTTGTTATGCGTAAGGCAAATAGACGAGGTTCAGTTCACCATAGATAGTGTGTTTAATAGGTACTTAGATTTCTGAAGTCACTTGACAAGTTCGCTTCATACTCTTACAAAATATTTAACCCAAAATGCTACAAGGCATTATTAGGGGCATATATTTTCAACATGATGGGCTGGACCTTTTTGCTCATCCAAATAGAAATATATGTCGGGGAAAACCCGTATTTTGGTCTTCTCGGTCTCAATCAACTTGATTATTTGTTATGGGTAAAATTGAAGGATAGATATGACTAATGTTGAACAGTGAACACATCCAATCAAGATACTAGGTGCATAAAATAATTAACCGTTTTAATATATTAAGAAAACGAATGGTCTCCAATTCGAAAAACTCTGCAAATAACTTCTTTCGAATTCCAATATATAGAATGCATTCGTTTTCTTTCGTTGTTTTATGACTTATTACTGTATTTCGATTTTTTCATTTGTTGTTGTTGTTTCATCATTCAATGAGTTTAATGAAGCACCTGACCTTCTAAATAATTTTTCAGAAAGAATTTAACGTTTCATGTTCAATCAAGAGATATCTCAGTCCTGTTTATGTGAATGAATCAAATTTTTCGAACTTTGTCCAATTTCAAAAATCTATAAAGAAATAATGTTAGATGTAACAACTTTGAGTGATTTGAGCACTTTCTGAAAAATAAATAATGAGTCCGGTCCTGGAATATTGAAGAAATTAACATGTCCCTGACGCGACCTCGACATATGTCCCTATAATTGTGGCATTCGGCTCTACTGTCCTTTTTGTATATAGAGGATGTATGCCACCTACCACTGGCAAAAACTTCCTGACCATTCAGATACTTATTTAAGATTATTGAGCTGATATCAGTTTTTCCGTATAGTTTTTCAACATTTCAGAGTATACTCCCTCTGGTCTAAACGTTTGTCAATTTTTGTCTTTCTGTACTTGTACTTCGTCACACAGAACTCTATAGAGAGTTTGTTTTCTATTTTTACTCTCGTTGTGGCATTTTTGTGAAGATTTTTCAGAGTATTTATTAGAGTTTGGTTAATGAAAGTGTTTTGTAAAATTTCCCATATCTTGTTGGTGGGTATATTATCATATGCTCTTGAAAGATCTATGAACAATATATGTGTTTCTAATTTAACAGCAGATCTCTTCTCTATTATCTGTTTAATTGTGAAAACGTTATCTGTGCACGATCTGCCAGATCTGAACCCACACTGTTCATCTTCTTTTATAATTTCTGCTTCCATAAGATCTCTCAATATCCTTCCATATAACCTGCTTATGGAGCTTGTCACTGATATTTCCCTATAATTGTGACATTCGGCTTTATTGTCGTTTTTGTACTCGTATATAGAGGATATGTATGCCACCTCCCACTGGCAAAGAACTTCCTGATCAATCAGACATTTATTCAAGATTATTGAGCTAATATCAGTTTTTCAACAATTTAGAGTATACCCCCTCTGGTCTACATGTTCGTCCATTTTTGTCTTTGTATACTTGTATGTACTTGTTCTCCCTCAGTGTTCACTGGCATATTCTCCTTAAGTAGACTACTTCCTTGTTCCTGTTGAAAGATCTTTTTTGTGTTGCATCCATACTCCGCTGATATACTCTGAAAGTGAATATTTTCAGTGCCTGTAGTTCTTACCAATTTAATGAATCGTCATGCTTATGCGCATCTTCTGCCCCCGATATATCCTTGGCATTTTTCATCACAAATCTCATTCTTCTGGTGATTTATTTTGTGCTATCTCATATGTCCACCATAGTTTAATGCTTCTTTCCTTTCATTTTTCTGTGCCAAATGCGTCTTGTACAGATTTGTAAATGCTCTCTGTTATGTTTTTGTAGCTTCAAATATTTATTCGCAGATAACGTCAAGTATTCATCTAAACCCCTTTGGTAAACTATCTATTGCTTTCATTGATCAGACTGTCGAATTTGTATTTTGGATAATTCTCGAAACTGTCGCGGCTTTCACTGTTGTTTCTTGAAGTCGTAGGCCTGGAAAACGAATTTAAGGTCTGACCAAATAATGGCCGGTTCTACAAATGGCTCTCCTTTGGACCCTAATATTAAGTAATTGTAAGTTTATTGACTGCTTCACAATGACGAAATCTATTTTAGACTTGAGGTTTCTTGTTCTCTGTTTCAAGGTATTTATGTTTGAATGAGCCATTCGTTATTTTTAATTCCTCTTGTCGTTTCCCATTAACATTTATAGGTTCTTCACTATATGATCCGTCATTGTCATTGGGTTTCTTGCCAATTCGGCTGTTGAAGTCGCCTAAAATTATTATTTCTCTCGTATTCTCAACACTGAATACAACTTCATCAATTTTTTCGAAGAATTCATCTTTTGCTTCTACCGGTTCATTATCGGACAATGCGTATATTCCAAGTAGATGCTGTAATTCTTCTGGCATATATATCTGGATTCATTTTTATTTTGTTCTAAATGGGTTGCCAATCAGTAATATTCCCCTTTAATTTTGTGTTGGTAATAAGCCAAACTTGGCTTATCCTTTGATACCCCACTAAACAAGTGAGTGTAACCTCCAACAAGCTCTGATCCATTTCCGTTACGTTTCGTTTCGGGCTATAATATTATGTCCATTTGCAGCATCAATTTCTGATATTATTTTTTCTTAGTGATGAACTCCCAACCTGGAGGACCAGGAAATTTGTTTTGGAAGTTATTTTATTCGAGCCTTTGATGTTCCATCATCGATAATTACAAGGCTGCAGTTTCATCTGTACCCTAGGCAGGGGCCCTATCAGGGTGCTATCATACGGGCCAGATGAACCCTGGTTTATTAGCCAAATGTTCTCCTGGATCACCCTTTTTTTCTCTTGCTAGAGAAATTCCCAGGCTTGTGACAGGCATAGCGGAGTGCATAATAATCGATGGAATTAAAATCAGTTGATCTCGAAGGCCAGTTGTGAGGGCCCCCCTAACCAATCCATATTAATTACGAGAATTATCTTTCTAAAAATGAGCCTTTAGTGATTGTATTCTTTTCATTCATTTCAATAAAATATTCAAGCTCTCAATTTTGAATCATAAACATAGAGTTTGCCAATTTTTCTCCTTTTAACATCATCATGATCATGGCAATTTCGTTTAGGGGGAGAACATGGGAAGTTGCATACCAGAGTGCGATTTAGGGTTTGCGAGTAGTCTGCGATTCACTATCGGGCTGTTTGTTGACCCTCAATATAGACAAAACTGAGTTTATCGTATTTTCATTTACGACGATTAGTCAAACGGAATGTCAAACAACACCCATTCATCTGGTGGACTAGGAGACAATCTGCAACTAAGGGACTGGGACTATATATTGACCAGCATGTGAGATGGGCTAAACATGCAAATTATCTTGTATGAAGAAAGAATGAGAAATATGTACTACAAATTTTTTTGATGTAAGAAATGTTCTCCCTAGAAAGGCGTGCTTTTGAATATATGAGGCTTTGATTTTGTCGATTCTTAGGTATGAATAACGAATATCTAAAAATTCTTGAAGTGGCCCAAAAAACAATGCAGAAAATTATTTAGAAAGCGAGAAGAATCTATTCATATGATTTGTTCATTTCACACACAAGCTGCTGGTCTTCTTGTAAATGAGCGTCGAACTCTAACAAGTGTTGCTCCATCAATTGAAAGGAAGGCTTCCGTGATCCTATTCTTCATTTCATTTGCAGTCGTAGGTCGATCTCTGAAAACTCTTTCTTTTACGTAGCCCTAAAGAAAGAATTTATAGGATATAGACCTAGGCATCTCGCAGTCCAACAAATGGTTCCTCTTCGGCTAATCCAACTATTAGGATAGGATTGGTCCAAATGTTTTTGAACTAACTAGATAATATCATATGGTTATGCACAGGAGCACCATGCAACCACATGGTTCTTCGGGTATACAGGTCCACTTCTTCTAACGTTCCAGGAAGAAGTTCGCTAAAAACATGTGATTAACATTCACCATTCAGCACATTATCGAAGAAGTAGGCCAAATAACATGATGTGCAATATATCGTCGCCAAACATTGAGATACCATCGATTTTGGTGATCAACTGATCTCAACCAATGAGTATTTTCGACTGCATAATAAATGCATACTATGTGTGTTGACCGGCCCACTGCTTTTAAACGTTGCTCCATCGAAGAACAGAATTTTGTTTGTTTCTTCGTCAATAATGCCATTCATTTCGATACAACACGCAACTCTATTAGCAAAATCACTACCATACAGTTCTTAATGTAGGTTCAGATGAAAAGGATGATACTTGTGCTTCAATATCATGTGCTCACCTCAGGATTTTTTTGTAGCATCAATGAAACCTGTAGTTCATTCTACTAATCAATTCGACCATCAACACTTTTTTTTAGGATAGGAGTTCAAATCGATCTCTCAACTTTTGGAATGTGGAGTTCTTCCTTCCGGATATTCTGTGTGATAGTAGTGTGATAATAAAACATTTCTATCAGCTTTGCCATTACAGTAAACCATTTTCACTAATTCTTCGCAGTGAAATTCATTATTGTTTTTATTTCGACCAATTGAATGAATATTCTATAACTTCAAAATTCAAGGATTTAAATGATAAAAATACTTCACATTTATATTTATATCCGAAAATATCGGTTCGTTGCTGAGTGTTTTGTATCATATAATAATAAAAATTGTCTTTATTTTCACATTTTCAAACTGTTACATGATAATCACAGGTATACTAATAGATATGAGAAAAGGCGAAGTCCAGATATATGTGGAAATAATCAGCTGCACTTAACCCATATGTGTTAATATGATTGGTAGAAATTTTTGCAGGGGAATAGTCATTGATGTTTTAATTTTTTTCAATTGTCTATTTCACTGATTCCACTGAAACTTTTATATGAGCGTTTCAGCTGAATTCTCTTCCGAATGATCAGAGTCTGTAGCCATCACAAAATAAAACAAATTAAATCAATCACAGACAAAAGAACGGAAATACTCGGAACAAAAACCAGGGAACAAAAAGTGGAATATATTTTCAATGTCTCATATCAGTTTAATTTTAACGAACATGCAAGCGGTTTGAATGAATTTGCAATTGATGTGTGAAACCCAAGCCGTGTGTGTTTAATTAAAAAATCCTTTGTTTTTAAGTTTAATAAGCACTCCGTTGGCTAAGCACACCCCATATTGAGGTTCAATAGAAAAGCACGAATGGTCTGGTTCAAACGCGACTGAACAATGAATTCGGTTTCTCCAATGGGGCTCGAAGCTTTCCCTCATCGACTGAATGAATTTCGACAGTGGCACACTTCTTTTGTAGTTTTGGCGTCGAGGTATAAAAAATTGAAAAACCGGGTAAAGTATTCAATCAGACCAAGAGCTGATATTTTGATCAATACTCGCTATAATACAACGCTATACTCGTAGCCACTGCGAATTTTTGATGACTCTTGATCGCTCAGAATAACACATCAAAAAACTTTAACTGTTTTTCTGAATCTGGATTTTATACAGAAGGTCCCAGAGTAGGCGTGAAAATTATTAGAAAAGATAGAACAAATGAAAATAAAAACTGCAGACATGGGTCCTGCTTTGACTTCCAAAATGCATCAGAAATGGCAAAAATAACTTGAATAATGAAATGAATAATATTAATAATTATAATTGGAGCAATTGACTACAGTTATTTATTTTATTATTTCAACTATTTTTTATTTCAAATCGAATATATTTTGATGCTCTTCATTACTTGTTGGATGTGAACTTTCAATGTTTCTTGCTTGTTTTAAATAATTAAATACCGTAAATACACTACTTGATTATTTTCTGAAAATCGAAGCCTTTCAAGCACTGAAAAAAGGTTAAATAATATTTCATATAGTAGTTTCGATGTCTTAAATCAAAATATCACTGAATTCATCCGTGGTTGCTTTTCAGTTTTCTCTTTCAGATCGAATATTTTAGTGCTTTGACACATATTTTCAGGGGCTTTAGTATTTTTGAAAACCACCAGGTGCCCTCAAATTAGCTTTTTTTTTGAATTGTCTGAACTTACCCCCTTCTCAACTGCAGTTAAGTCGCGAGCTGTCTCCTGAAAATGACTTATATGTTATCATATCTGAGAATACATTTTGAATTCAGTTTACTCGTAACAAAATTCACAAATATATTTATTAAATTCCACCTGGTCTTATCAACCGTTGAGAAAGGTTTAAGGTTACGATATTCTATTAATTTAAGTATAATCGAATGGTAAGTATCGTTGCAGAAACCACAAATAAAACCATAACATTTGTTGTATTTCTTAAAACAATCAATTGAAAAGACGATCAATCAAAGGATCTAATATTCGTTTGATCGAATAAGTTGATACATAACTATGAATTTAACACAGATCAGTGTACTTTATTAGCCTGATATATCGTTTTTTATTGTTTGCAAAATGCTTTACACTTCTTTCGTCAGTTGGAATAAAAATAATTCGGCTATCTGCCATTCATTAAAAATTTACTTGCAAAAGCCTGTCGGCAAACTTATCCCTTGAGGAATTAAGTAGGAGCATATTTAACAAAGCAGATAGGTATAATATGTCTCCCAAAATCGTCCGTTCTGCATAATATCAGGAATAATCAAAATGCATATCACGTAGTCGTTGGGGCCACGATTCTGATTCCTCCCAAGTCCCAGGGTCATACCGCTCACTCCTCCAATAGGGGGTTCTTCGGGTGCCCGAACTCCAACTAAAACTTAATTATAATTAATTAATGCGACTGCTACTAAGTCTATAGGCTATGCGCTATGTAATTAGAAACCTTTATACAAAATGAATACTGTTAATTGAGGAACTAAAAAGATATTACACCTTGGATTGTATAGAAAACAACCCAAACCTTTCGTGACATAGGAAGAAACTTTGGGGACTTAATGGTTTTTGAGATTCGAAAGGAAATTATTTACAGATTCCAAGAATAAATCATTGGTAGTGAATATTTTGAAGTAACATATTGATTCATGAAATGATAGTGCCATGATTCAAGTCTAAGTGAGTGATTATATGTCAAAAGTTATCCAAAATCAGGTTGATAACTGCAGGATTGAACAATAAAATTTCTTCACATCAATCATTGGAGTAATCCCAGAAAATGCCATTGAAATAAAAACTAGAATTGCAGGGAGTGAATTCGAAGTTATATACGTTTTTCATCAAAAAAATATGAAAGTTGGAAATGAAAGACTGTAAGCAGTTGAAAAGGAAAATTGAAAATGAGAGACTCAAATTGTATAGGCCAAACATTTTTTTTTTGACTTGTGATCGAGCTTGTGATATTCTTTCGAGATAGAGCAATACCAAAAATTAAAAAACATCAGTGTACCTTTTACCTTTGCCCATAGACCTGGCAAATCTTTTGGTTCTACTGATGAATAAGACTGCCATTTTTGAAAATCTGAGTTTCATTCAGATAAATGAATTTCACATATCGTTGCAAATATTCTCTGTATTTACCACTTTATTTGTTATATTTTTCTGTTGATCAATAAGAATTTTTTTTTGATTAATTGTTTTGAACTTGTCACCAATTACTTTTTGTAGGTAATGTTGTACTGATTCATTGAAATCCAATTTTTTTTTTGGTCGAATGCTATCCAGACTAATTTTTTCGTTGCTTTTGATTCTGGTAACATTCAAATCATTCATTGATTCTTTGAAGGTGAAATCGTATTGCACAGGTTTTCTTCCACTAATAATCTGTATTGACTTGCCCTCTTCTTTTTTCTGGAAGAAATACTCAAATCTAATCGATCGGTATTAAACTCGATACAATTAAGTTTACAATTTCTTGGATTAAAACCAATAACAATAAAACAAACAAACTTAACTAAAATCAGTCTTCTGTCATTGACATTTCCAAGACCGACCCGAATTGTCCAATTCAAAATATTACTGAATGTGCAATTACCAACTTAATTTCGACACCCACAATACCTGAGTACCTAACACTTATTAGCACATCAATAATTTCGTATCTATCAAATTGTTCAACTACTTCTCGAAATCAATAACCTTCGGTTCCGGCCGCGCTGCAATTTTTTATTTGCTTTTTCTATTAGATAATTTTGGATTTTTGGGACTCTGGGCTTTTTAGCCCAACTGCTGTAACTGTAACTGTCTGAGTCGGATTTTTAGTGAACCTAGTCGTATCAGCAGACACACGCAATCATGCATTGATAACATTTTCACAGATTATGACGACTCTACTTACCAACACAAAACTATTGATCCATATTTTTCAGATCATCGTGCCCAGATCGTATCAATGCCTCTTGTTGTATCTGGAAGTAAATTAGTAACTAAAATGAAGTACAGTATAAATAGTCGAAATATACAAAGATTCAAGAATTTACTGGCTGAGATAAACTGGGAAAGTATAAGGGATAATAATGCTGCAAAATACTATGAGAACTTTCATTCTGTACTCCAAGGCTGTTTTGATGACTGCTTCCCAAAAATAGTCGTTAAAAACACCAGTTCTCTGGGAAATTCTGAGAAGCTCAAAAATAAGAACGAGGGACTTCACAAGGCAATCGAGGCTGCTCAAACAATATATGAGGTACGGAAGGATAAAGCCTCATGGGAATTACTGAATGTTCTCAAACGTCATCTACGAGAATATTACACGAATGTTAAAAAGTGTCAGAATGAGATGCATGTACAGCTAGCTGAAAATAAGACTAGAGCTATTTGGAATATCATCAGGAACCAAACGGGTAAATCGAAGGGCAATACTGAGAATGTCAGTGTCTTGAATGCTGAGAAATTCAATAAATTCTTCTCGGAAATTGGAGAAATTATCTCGAAACAGTGTAACCCCTCTGTGGATCAGGCATCAACTATGTTGAAGAAGGACAAAGGCAGGTTATCATCCTCCTGTCAGTCAATGTTTTTAGAGCCAACAACAGCTAACGAAGTGTCGAATATTGTCTGCAATCTCAAAAATAAAAAATCAAGGGATGTATATGGGCTCAATTCTGAATTGTTCAAGCAGATATATCCGATTCTTTCAAATGCTCTCTGTGAAGTGTTGAATGTGTGCATGGAACAAGGAGTATTCCCTCAGGAATTGAAAATTGCTAGAGTGGTCCCAGTTCATAAAAAGGATGATGTGGATGAAGAGGGCAATTATCGCTTAGTGTCGATCCTGCCAATTATATCTAAAGTTTTTGAGGAAGTTCTGAGGAAACGCTTACTATCCTTCCTAGATAAACATTCCTATATTTCTGACTCTAACATGGTTTTAGATCGAAGCGATCCACTACTTCAGCAATAGTTGAACTCATTGCGGGAATCACAGAGGCTTTAGACCATCATCTACACCCTGAAATACTTGCGTTAGATCTCAGTAAGGCTTTTGACTGTGTTGACAGGGAAATACTGCTTGAGAAGATGGAGTACTATGGAGTAAGAGGTATAGCTTTGAAATTCATCAGATCATACTTAACTGATAGAGGGCAGGTGGTCACATGGAGGGGTATAAACTCCGGAATTAGAGAGATAAATGTGGGAGTCCCACAGGGATCGATACTGGGTCCGTTGTTGTTCGTCGTGTACATTAATGACTTACCAGGAAATGTTCCGTGCGACGCAACGAGTTTATATGCAGATGATACATCTTTTCTCAATATTGCTTCTTCACGGGAGGAACTGGAGAGTGTGTGTAATGAGACCCTGCGAGTTGCGGAGGACTGGTTTACCTTTAATGGTCTAAAATTGAATAGAGATAAAATTCAAAGACTGAATTTCAATTTAAACAACAAAGAAAAACGTAGTTTGAACCTACTTGGGATAACCTTGGAGAATGATCTTTGTTGGAGGGCGCATATCTCATTACTTACCAGGAAACTGTCGACAGCCCTTTTTACTATGAGGCGTATGAAGGCCATCTCTACCGATGATGTCTGTAAGCTGACTTATTTTTCCAACTTTCACTCTGTGGCGACATATGGGATACTAATATGGGGGCATAGTCCAGGTCTTGATCGGATTTTCCTGAAACAAAAGGAGGCAGTAAGAATTTTGAGTGGTGTACCAAAAACACATAGCTGTCGAGAACTATTTAAGAAGCATAGGATACTTACCATTGTCTCCGTTTTCATTCTGGAGTGCTTGAAATTTGTTCACTCAAACAAAAATAGTTTCACTCAGGTCAGCGATTGCCATTCGTACAACACCAGACACAGAGATGAGTTCAGGAGCAATTTTCATAGAGCTAAATCCACTCAAATTGCAGTAAATTACTGGTGCATTAAACTGTACAACAAGCTTCCTCAATCTATGAAGAGTTTGCCAAAATCGGTTCTTCAGAGAAATGTCAAGAATTTGTTGTTGGAGAACGTATTTTATTCTGTTGACGAGTTTTTGAGATTCGAGTTCTGACTTGTGTTGTCTTCAGCGTGTTGATGGATTAAATTTTAACTTACATTGAGATATATTGTGCTGTGTTCCTGATGTTTATATTTATATTAGTATGTTTTTTTCTCATTATGTTATATTGCTGAATGTGTTTATATGACGTGCCATGTAATTCTTTCTTGATGGCGAATAAAAATTTACTATTTACTATTTACTATTCAATTGCTGGTGGTATATTGGAGTGCGGAACATTCATCGTCGAGTTACAATCTATGATCTAGAAAAATCTGAAGATGTCTACCGTAGATACAGATAAAACGTCAGGTGTAAAACCTATCAAACTTGAGCTTGGCTTGACTTGATTTTAGATATTTATTGCTTGACTTGTTATCAAGCTAATTGATATTAATTGAGCTTGATATGCACGCGCCGGATGGGATCCATTTCTGCAATCTCGTTCGCGCTTAGACTGAATAAGGAGATTCCATGAGAGACGAGAGACTGAAGCATTCACCAGTGTGACTTTATTAGCAGTTTTCTCACATTTGTATGAAATCTATTGGTAAATTTTGGTAATTTCAGAAATATCTCTCCTAACTTGGCCAAAATAGCCAAGAATTTTTATCAACGCCAGCATCTTCAGCCCCTGTTGAAAGAAAATTTTCCAGAGCTGCTCTTACAGTTACAAAAACCCGCAATAGGTTAGGCGACAAATCTATTAGATGCCTCATGTGTCTTAGATCCTGGATGGAAAATTATTAAATCAAACAAAGCCTGGAGGTTAATCAATATTGAGAAACTTTTTTTTTTATTATTTTTCATTTTGTTATGATTTATCTTGATTTAATTCATGTTTCTATTTCAAAAAAGTTGATATTTTCGGTTTTTTATACAATAAGTTTAATACATGAAAGTGTTTTTTGCAAGGTTCTTTTCCATTTCATCATTTTTTTTATTGATGTGACACTACACAATAAAACTGCTAAAAATCAAGTAGCTTGCTATGATTCAAGTGCTTGACTTTGAGATTGAAAAACTACTACTATTGAAAAACAAGCCAAGCCGTGAATCCCTAGTGTTGAATATTGAATCGTACGATTTCGAACCGCACACTAGAAAAATGAAGATTGGCTCTACATTGATATTAAAAAATTTATTCAACTCTAAGATATCGTCCAATAACATCAAGCATCAAGCGTCAAATAATCTATCCGAAAGAGCGATTACGTGATTGCGAATAGTCCAGTACCGAATATGTTCCAATTCTGTTCAAATTTAGCCTTACGGACAGTTAATCAATAATCTTAGCAAAGTCCTATTATTATGCGGTTTCAAAACAGGCATTGTGATGTAAGGAAAGCGTCTATTCGCCGATTCTCAGTTGTAGAATCATAGGGTCACTTCCTAGCGTCGGTCGCTGCTGAGCATTCTGAGAACGGATAGAGTATTGTTAGTTGTTCTCTTAGCAGCCGAAGGAGATACCACAGTTGGAGAGTATACAGGGTGTATATGAATATTTGCGAAACAATTTTGGGGGCGATTCTTCGTCAAAAAATAGGGTGGGTCTTTCATATGAACTTTTTTTGTGTACCCCCTGCTTAGTTACAGACCCCTAAAGATGGCGCCCGAAAAGTAGTTTTTAATTTGTGAAAAGTTCATAATTGTTTTTTTTTATACATTTATTTTATATTTGTACCAGATCTCAATATCAAGATGACATCCGTCTATTGGATGAATTTAAGGTCGAAAATAATTCCAGCCTCCACAACTCAGGCGTATTATCTGCTGATAATTTTTTTTCCCAAAAACAGTGAATTTTAGCAACAAATTAGAAGAGACCTAATTCGTTAAGAATTAATCGGTCTTTCTAAAATTAATTATCTTATCGTAACGAATTCGCAAAACCTACGCCACTGCCTCTTTCTCAAAGGTACCGGACGCTCCGACAGCTCGATAGAAAGATCAAGTCCCTTCTAGAGAAAGATGCCAGCGGTATATAAACCATAGTAACCATAGTTATAAGGAAAGGATAGTAAGCCAGTGTAGTGCTTTTTTCGATTTTGTTGATGTTGAGCGCCATCTAGTTGTACTCACGTTTTACTCTAATTTTACTGTCAAAAATTGGTCTGTAAAGTGGGGCCCTCTGAAAAAATCGTTGTTATTTTGAAGAACTAAAATATTTGAAATAGAGTGGTCAGAAGATTTCTATATTTTGATATTTTTCTGCTCTGTAATAAGCATTTACGCCAGTGGCGTGTATTTGTGATAACTTAATAATAACATAAAAATTGTTGGCAATGTCATGCGACCCCTTTTCAACCACGCCACTGAATGAATTATCGCATTATTTCTGCGCCATCTATAGCTCATGATTCAGCGCTATCTATTATCGAGTTACTTCTCCAAATCCAACTACAGTAGTGACCCCTGGTGACCATTTCCTTGCCGTCAAACGGCGGTTGGCTTACTATCCTTTCCTTATACTATGTATAAACAAATGGCAGAAGCAGAGGAGGGCAGTGTCGACGTAAACGGCAATCAGTGCCGTACACTCAAGTTGATATAAATAAGTGGAAATAAATAATTGTTGTAGTTGTAATAAATTATCTGTACCTAAATAGTTGTATATGGTTGTGTACCTGTATGAAATAAATTAGTGTTTGTAAGAATTACCGATTTAATTAACCGCAAAACGTTACAATATGAATAAAGAAAAAGTTATTGCGAAACAAGGCTTTTTCTACCCCTTGGAATCATAGACGAACACCACTAAAATTTATTTTGAATGCCTTCTTGCCCGCATAAAATGTCATATATTACCTATATGAAATGTTTTCTATTCTGATGATGTTATTTTTTAATATCGTGTGATGGAAACTTCCCACCACTATTGTTGCCCTCGTTGTTTGCTTCCTCCTCAACATCACCACAGTCTGAGATGTCTATTTCCACGTACTTAAACTTCATCTCTTGTAGGACAACTTTGCCTTTAACTTCCAGTTTGCATCTTAGTGGCGTTTTTGATGTCATGCATTCAGTTTTCTGGGTTGATATTACCATATTGGACGTCTTGGTTATCCAGTTGAATCGATGTGATGAACGCTGTAGATCATCTTCACTCTCTGCCATTATTACGGCATCATTGGCATAGCATAGTATTGCTATTTCTCGGTTACTCATTCTGTTTCCCTTCAGTGCAAGTACATTCCTTATGACCTCGTCCATAATAATGTTGAATAGGAGAGGGCTTGGGGAATCCCCCGTCGAATGCCAAGACCCACAGCTATTGGTTCAGTCAAGACCGCGTTTATTATTGCTTGAATCCAATTTGCCTCATACATATATGTCCTTAATATTTTGGATTAAGTTAGTCGGGATTTGCCTGTTATGAAGTAGGTTATCTGTACGTGATAGAACACCTTCTCTAAAACAAAACACATGTATGCTGACCTGTTGTATTCTATTAATTTTTCCCTTACCTGTCTTATAACGAAAACCGCATCCGTATATGATCTGCCCGATCTGAATCCCTGCTCTTCGTCTGCAAGGGATGTTGTGTTGTTAATTTTATTTGTTATGATTTTAGTGGTGAGTTTGAGTGTGATGCTTAAAAGATTTGCACCTCTGCTGTTTGAGAGCACTTTCTTATCTCCTCTAACATAAGAATAGTGTTACTTGTTGGCCATTCATCGGTTATTTTATGATGGTGGATAATTATTTGAATTTGGAATTCATTCCTGTCCTGGGCTCTCACTGTTCTTTAGTTTTTGGATGGTTGTAAGTACATCGGCTGTCTCAATTTGTACGTTGTCGTTCATCAATATTGCTTGTTTTATATTTAATGCTATCTCAATTTCTTCTGACCTATTATTCAATAAAATATTCAACCCACGTGTCTCGTTCCATATAATTATTTCGACCAGATCATTGATTTCTTTTCTTCGAGTTCTAATGAAGCGTTTAAATTTTTTTTGAAGTCTGTTGAAATCATCCTCCAAGCGCCCTGAGAAAATGTCTCAATGATGAGTTTTTGTTTGTCTTACTAGTGGTGTGGTTGCGTTTCGGATTTGTCTATTCTTCTCGTATATGATTCTGGTGTTCTCAATGCTCTGTAGATCAGATATGTTCCTTCTTTACTTTTGTATTTTTCTAGATCTCTGAGCGAAATTATGGGGTCTTGCTATTCTAACGTTCTTATTTATTTTCTCAGTTCTGGTGCCCAGAGCGTCATATTCAGAGTCTCCCAGGAAGCGTTTATGTTATCTTTTTCTCTTATTTTTTCTTGCAGTCTATTCTCGTATAATTGCCCGATTGTCCTGTAGTAATTATATGTTTGTTCTTGTTTCTTGATTTTCTTGTACTATGCTCTTTTCGGGGTCAATTTTATTTGGATCTTTGCAAGCCACAGACTGTGATCGCTGTCTACATTGGCAGAATTCAGAGTTCTAAAGTCTTGTATTTGAAGTGGGTGTATGAAACTGTTAGTTACAACTCGATCAATTGTAGATCTGAAGGCCCCGGATTTACAGAATGTGAACTTATATTGAGGTCGAAATATATATCGTTGACACGCATCTCATTGAAGATGCATAGATCGATAATTAGTCTTCCATTATTATTCAATACAGTTTCATTGAATTTTTGCTTAATTCCAAGCAGCATTTTTTTCCGATACGGGAATTGAAATCACCAAGTATTACCATCTGCTGGTCACCTGGTAGCGACTGAACTGTATTTTGTATTTGATCATATAAAATTTCCTTTCCTAGATCCTCCGAATACATTTTAATGACCAAGATCCGCGAAAACACGTTATTGCTCTGGCACTTCACAGATACTCCGACTATCACTCCCTCCTAACCCCTTGTCTGCTTTTTCACTCCGCTGTAAACCACCAGATAATCTCAGTATTCTTGTACCTGTCCTTTACCCTTCTTCTTGGTCTCTTGCATAGTGCATATATGATATTATCCTTTAATTCCTTCAGAGTTTCTCGATCCCTGTTGTTGAGTGATTTTATATTCCAGATGGCGAAGCTCATCATATATTTCCTTTTCCAAATCATTATCCTTTTTTTTTCGTGGGTCGTCATCCGTAAATCAGTCCTGTTCCGAGGCAGAGTATCGGATGTGTGATCTACAAAAATTGGTGCTGGAATAGGTAGAGTACCAATCTTGTTCAGTTATTCTATAAAATTGTTTCATTCTTCACAGTTATTTAAAAAAGTAGACAATAATTGTGCACTTTTATGAACAATTTCAAAGGAACAGAATATAAATTTTGTCATCTTGTTACACATCGAACAAGTTGACTGAATTTATAATCTGTACACAATATTTGTGCCCTCGTGGATTACGGCTGTTGTAATAAATCCTAAATTTATCTTTTTTCAGTATGTTGGTGGAATACCAAACTCTTAATATTTATATTGGGATCATCTTCAAAATTTATTCTTCTTCATTGAGAATCATATTTGATAGATCATTCACATATTTTAGAGATGATGATGAAGTATTATTACTTTTCCTCCATTATGGTAGAATCGAATCAGAACATAACAAAACACTCCCTCAGACTAGTCATCTCCTTTCATCCGAAACGGTAGGATTGAAACTCTAGCAATAATATATTCGTCGGAGGATAACTCATTGTGCCATAATGATAATCAAGCAAGCACGGAATAGTGTATATCCCTAGTTTCGGCGACCAAAAGAGGGGCTTCAAGGGGTGGGCTTACCTCGGCCAGCGTCCGAGCGAGGCTCTTTGTGTAGTTAGCGTAATTAGTGCGCCCCTCCGACGTTTTCCCCCAGTCGAGTACCTTATTTAAATGCAAATGAGGTTCATTTCGCAATATTAATGTGCCTCATCCCTTCCTTGATTCTTCCCCTGCCACCCGCACCTACCCCCTACTTCACGAAGGGTTGGACTGGCGAAATAATAGGGTTCGATTCGAACGAACTTTCGAACGATGAATATCGAACGGTAGTTCCATTGAATGTCCTTAGCTATTTATCTCCTCTACTGCCCGTCTAAACCCAAAAAATAAAAAGACTTATACTGCAATCATTTACACCTATCTATTTATCTTTGAATCAAGAACCATTTTGGGTTCTCGAGTATGTAGTTTTAGACACTCCTGACATTTTAACCATGACATTCTGTGATGTTTCATTTTGTTCTCTTTGTTCCCTTTTATGTTATAGAAAAATAATATCATAAATTGTTAAATACGTAGAAGATTGAGAAGATTATGAATTTAGATTCGTTTGAACTACCAAACGAATTGTTAATTCAAAAAGGAATAAATAGTATATTGTGCAACAAGTGGGGAAAGTCCAACTTTTCTCGCGAGTGTGGAAGCAAACACACGAGCGAGAAAAGGACTTTCTCCACATGTCGCACACTATACTTTTCCTACCACTGCACAAATTTCAATAATTCAAGGACTTGATTCAAATCAAAATGGCCTTCGTTGACAGTATGCGCTAATTTATTGCGTTTCCATAGAAACGACTCAAAAGCCCAATTTCATTGGTCTACCAAGCGTGTTGTGAGCGAAGTACCGTGACAAATAATATTTCCCACAGTATGAGCATAACATAGTTTTGAAATTGAGTAAGCTCAATTGAGAAAAAAACCTCAAATTCAGTAAGTGAAATTTGTATGTGTAAGATTTGAAGATATAAGTTTGTAGATGTTTTTTTGTAATTCATGTTGTCCGGTTATTGTAGGAACCCTGAGAAAGGAACAAATTTAGTTCAAAAAGTTTGGTGAATGAATAAAGAGAAATAACATCTGTTTATAGGTCAATATACTTTATCCCAACTATATTTATTATTATTTTTTTAATTTCATACGTTTGTTGTGAAGTTACCCAGGCTACCCGGGCTAGTAAGCCAAGGGCAACCTGTGAGTTACTGAGTAAGGGTAGATGCGAACCGTTCCCAGTACCACCGCCTTCTTCATCCAAGTAATCGTTGTTGGCCATATGCATATGCGCTTATATATTAGGCCAATTAAAGAGTCCCCGGTATGATGCATATATGGCGGTGCTAATATTAAATCCATATGATTTTTGGTTAGTACCAACCTAGAAACGATACGTGTCAAAATTTGACAGCAGTCCGACCATTAGTTTGTGAGATATTGCGTTGTGAGTGTAGCTACTTTTGTTATTTGAAAAAGGATTGAAAAAAAAAATTTCGTGTGCTGATTAAATATTGCTTTTTGAAGGGAAAAAATACAGTTGAAGCAAAATCTTGGCATGATTACGAGTTTCCGGGGTCTGTAAAAGGAAAATCAACCATTATTGATTGGTATGCCATGTTTAAAAGTGGTGAAATGAGCAACGAAGACGGCGAACGCAGTGGACACACAAAATAATTTTGACTGACCGTTAAGTGAAGTTGATCGAGAGAGCAGACATTATGAATATGTATATCATTTGAACGTGTACATCATATCATTCACGAATATTTGTACATGAGAAAGCTGTGTGCAAAAAATGTGCCGCGCGAGTTCACAATCGATCAAAGACAACAACGTGTTAATGATTCTGAGCAGAGTTCGAACTGTCAGCTGGCAAGGTTATGGCATCAGTATTTTGGGATGCGCAAGGTATAATATTCATTGATAACCTCCAAAAGGCCCGATCAACAGCGATTATTATACAGGGTGGCCATTTGAAAACGAAACAGACGAGATTACAGACGAAATAAAGTTTTTCGATAGAAATGCTCGGGCAGGTCGATTTCTGTTTCGAGGGGGACAACTTAAGATGTAGGTTACGGACGCATAGCGCTTCAACCCTTGCTGCTACAACCCCCACCCCCAATTTTTGAATAGGGAAGATGGGGTGAGTGATACCTCAATTTAAAGGTATTTTTATACTGATTTCAGCACAGTAATTGTTTTTTCATTTCATGCATTAGTTCTCGAAATATTCATGCGTTTGTTAGTTAGGAAGGAAGCCACAGTCATGGTTGTTTTGAAGCTCAAAATGTCGAACACTACAAGTGCCATGAAAACACCACTTCATTTTCAAATACTTAGTTGAGAATATTTCGAGAACTAATGCATAAAATGAAAAAACAATTACTGTGCTGAAATCAGTATAAAAATACCTTTCAAATGAGGTATCACTCACCCCATCTTCCCTATTCAAAATTTGGGGGTGAGGGTTGTAGTAGCAAGGGTTGAAGCGCTATGCGTCCGTAACCTACATCTTAAGTTATCCCCCTCGAAACAGAAATCGACCTGTCCGAGCATTTCTATCGAAAAACTTTATTTCGTCTGTAATCTCGTCTGTTTCGTTTTCAAATGGCCACCCTGTATAGCGTAAACGGCCCCATTTGAAGAAAAAAAGGTGCTGTTTCATCAAGACATTGCTCCGTGTCACAAATCAATGAAAACAATGGCAAAATTTCATGAATTGGGCTTTGAATTGCTTCTGCATCCACCGTATTCGACAAATCTGGCCCCCAGCGACTTTTTCCAGTTCTCAGACCCCGAGAGAATGCTCGCTGAAAAGAAATTCATCGCCGATGAATAAGTCATCGCCAAAACTGAGGCTAAGTTTGAAGCGAAAGACAAATCGTACTACGAAAAGTTGGAGTATCGCTAAAATCACTGTATCGCCCTCGAATATGTGATTTTATGTCTCTGGAATCAATAGCCATTCTGTCGAAATTATGTATCTGTATTTCTTATTATCTCGCTTGGATCATTTACAGAACCTACGTCACTGTCTTCCGAACCTCGCGCATACTTTGAACCGTTCCAGATCCAGCATATGAAATGTATGCGGTGTTCTATAATTGAATTGGCCAGAATGTTTAATACAAACTGCCTGCATAATGTGAAGGGTTGCTAATGTTTATTCATCTCTGAGAGCCCGCGTGTGCTCCACACTTCACGTTTCTCTCTCAGACCCTTTTCCTCTTTGTCGTCACTCTTGTTGAGAGGAGAACTTATCTTTATGCTAATCCCAGTTTTCCGATTGAAAAAATTCTCCAAAACATCATTTTTCTGCAGTCGATTCCCTTATTTATAATTTTGAACCGATAATAGTCTTAAACGATAAGGATGAATTTGCTCTGACAATTTAAGAGGAATATTGAAAAAAAATTTAGAGAGTACTGACTTCAGGAGCTTTCGATCCTTTTTCATTCATGCACCAATTGTAGACTTGGATGCCACATATATGGTCATATTATATCGTACAGTTGAATTAACACATGCTTAAATGAGTACCCAAAAGCTCCCGAATGCAGGTCAGTGATTTTATTATTTTTGCATACTTAGGGCCGGTATTATGAAAGATAACCGGCGGTTGAACTGTGCGTCAACTACCAAATTACGTATTTCTAGTAAGGAATTTGCTGATTGACCGCAACAGCCCTTGCATATGGACTCTGAACTTGAAATTAGTAACTAGTGCCATCTAGCTTCAGCTCATATACTTGCATTTCAGTTTTCCGCTCGACAACAGATACCTTTCCAGTATTCTACATAACATCGGAATATGTGTCAAATTGCAGGTATCTATATCTTTGAATAAATCTGAGTTGAAACGATATTTGGATATTGATGAATAACTTTCAAGATGAAGCAAGTTTATCAAGGCTACAACTTCATCCCACAGCTCAAAATCTCAGGTGTCTTTAAGGATGGAATGTTTATTTCAGATTTAGTTTCACCTATTCAACATATACAATTCTATCGTAATTGTATATATACAATAAAATGAAAATTAAGGAGGCAATTAAAAGCCGCATACCTACCTCAAGCGTCTTATATATTATATTTTTATCTTCAGTATGAGATCATGGCACACAAATTTTCAATTTGAGCCCGATAATTTTTCTCAAAGTTGTTTTAAAATCATGACCTTAGAAAATGTGTAATCCATTAGTGGTGAATGAAATTATAATTTTCATTTTTATCGAATGAAGGATTGTTCATCTCCATTTCTATCAATGTTAGTAAGATATTTGCTGAATTGGACTATTATGGGAGAAGTGAATCAAACACAAGTTCCAGAGCCTTCGGTTTCCGAAATCCCAAATATTTGATCTTTTTTTTCTTGTTGTAATTGTTCCAGGTTTGATTCCGTTTTCTGAAATTTTAACTATAATTCCTTGGAAGCTTTTTGAACTGGAGTGATTTCATCTTCTTTGAGTCGTGACTGTAGTTGTTTATATTTTTTTTTATCCTTAATCTTCATCATGACCTGATCAGCTAACTTATCAAGGTAACAATCAAGTACTGAAATGACCGTTTCCTCTAAGATTTTCCTTATTTCATCCTTATTTTCACGGGTTGATACCATTTTCCAGTATTGTCAATAATAATAATAAATATAATAACAGAAACTTAATTCGAACTCAAAATACTTTTTCTTGAAGTGAGAATCAGAAAGGTAGGTATGTGTTTTCTAACTGCAAAACAACATAGGGACCTCATATAATATATATATATATAAAATTTGGAATAATGATATCGAGATGAAAGGATCATTGCTTCCATTTCCAAGTTTCCGCATATAAGCTTTTGTGTACAAAAGATGCTCAGTTGATCAGCACTCATCAGTTTGATCAAAATAGATATTCCATTAGCAAGCATCAGAAAGCTGATGCATGTGAACTCATGCATTTAACTGTTTCTCATAATTATTTCACTCGCCAACTCACAGTCAGTTCATGGAGTTGAAGGCTAATTGATACATAATAAATGACCGAATTACTGAAGTGCCTGAATAGCTACAAATTTAATTACAACACCTTCTGAATGCACTCAAACAACTGGGTAGTGATAAAGTCAAAGTTATATGGGTGTTAAAACACTTTGGAGAATATTCATCGAAAAGTTCATTTGGTAGGAAACGTCCAATGTTATTGCCATAGTCTGGTTATACAATTCTTACGGTGCCTATCAAAAAAAAGCCCTAGCTACCTATTTGAATATTTTCAACAATTACTATACTAGGTCAAATATGGAAATGCAATTTTATTACGATCTCAGAAAGATTCGAGGAAAATAAAATGTCATAAAATTATGTACAATTAAGTTTTTCCAATATCCTATTAATAGAGGAGTTAACAACTTCGAACCCAATATGAAAAATGTTGAACGATTTTTTTTAAAGAGTTATGTAGGTATAGTATATCCAAAGTCACTTGAACTAATTCATAAAAACGCTTGGCCATAGATGTCCCTTTAAAGTGGATACCGCGATCCGCTAAATAACAGGGTTTAATTGAAAGTATTGTTAGGAAATAAATTCACTGGCCCAAAAGAATTTCTAGAAACTTGGACAAAACTTGTACAATCGAAATATTCAGCTTCCTCCAAGTGACTTTATGAACATTCCTATTGAAATTTCGTCCAAAAATCAGCTGGAAAACTATTTTTGCATACAAGAATACCCATCCCAATCTTCAGACTGCAACCTCGGGAAGACCATTTTGATCATTCATTATGACAATTTTCAATTCAGTATTTTTCATTTCCAATTTTTATTACAGGAGAGTGACTGTGATAGCATAGTTAGTTCCCCAGAACCAGCCTATACTATGGGGATCGATTTGGGATCTAATAATGGTAAATCTTATTCCAACAGAATGAAAGAAGAAGATGCAATAAACGAACCACAAGTTCCCCCTCACAAATCTCACATGAATGGTGCAAGTAAGTCCATACTTGATTTATATTGAATACTTATGAAAAAAGCTTTAGGTACTAACAACTTCTCCATAATACTGTGAAAAGGCAAATCTCTTGATTATCTATTGATAACCTAGCTGAGTAACATGATTGATTTATACGTTTTGTATTCATCTGCACTCTCTACTTCAGCAATAGCTGAATTTCATGAAATGAAGTATGGTTCCATATGTTATAACAAAATACTTCTGCGAATTGTGTGGCATTATGCTTCCTCATCCTTCGCCCTCAAAATGAGAGTTTTATATATGCCCTTATATCTTTTAAGATATGAAAATTATATAAGAGGCAAAGATCCTTGCTGTAATATATGCGTAATTTACCTAAATTTAAATTAAGAGAAGCAGTTATAGTAATTTTAGGACAGAAAATATCGGTAAAATATGTTTCATTATAAACTGGACAAATGTATATAATCGTATAGATGTCACCGGCAGAATCATTTTTGCCTTATGACATATGCCTCGTTTTCGAAGCATAACCGAGATACAGAGAGATATATTGAGTGTGGTCAATTATGAAGTTATGAAGATACGATTTCTGGTTGTATAAGAGATTTTTTTCTCGGTTGCCAAAGTGAATTTCATTTTCTGAATAAATTCAATTTTCCTAGAATTCTGTGAAAAAATTTTCTCATATTTTTTTTTTCATGTAGTGGTACAACGAGAAAAAATTCCACTCGAAATTGTTGGAATGTTTCACGATTGTACTTTTTTTTTAATACCTAACATGAATTAGAGAACCGAATCGAGAAATATAAAACAGTTCTTTTATTGAAGCCATTAATATCCTTGGATTAGTTCAAATTTAGAGTCCCAACAGAGATTCATTGATATTACAGTGAGGTAATGAATTTTTATTACCATATGGAATGTTTTGACAGTCCAATTTCAAAATTTTAGCCCTCATAGCCCAACTAGTTGTTTTCCTAAATTATGTTGGAGGTACGAAGTAGAGAATTGATTGACTATAAAGGAGGAACCGTTTGATATTGTTTGATTCTGTTAGGTATAAAAAAAGTGTAATCGTGAAAGATTTCATCATTTTCGTGTCTAAAGTTCATTTTCACAGTAGACATGTGAAAAAAAATATGTATATGAATTTATGAAAAATTCAGAAAATGAAATTCAATTTGGCAACCCGTAAAACACATCCCGAACGTTTCAGGTTTTCCACCATTTTGAATCTTTTCCTTCAGAGACTTTCACCTTTTCTGATTTGAGCACTCAAAGATACTCTTATATGACCAGAAATCGTAAAATCAAAGGTTATATTACATAACTGACCACACTCAATAGATTATTGCACATATATGACGTTGCATATTTACACACGCTGTTTCTTACTTATGCTTCAAAAACTAGGTATACTCGTATGTCAAATGATTTTCCTGCTGTCAACTTTGTACATTTTATAATGAAACAACCTGTATAATTACAAGAAATATGTATTATCTTACTCAATAGATGATTGCACATATATGACGTTGCATATTTGCACACCCTGTATCTTACTTATGCTTCAAAAACTATGTATACTCATATGTCAAATGATTCTCCCGCTGTCAACTTTGTACATTTTATAATGAAACACCCTGTATAATTACAAGAAATATGTATTATCTATTATATATTATTAAAATCTGAATATTTCATTCCAAAACAACAACAAAAATCATTCTGTCATTACGAATAATCTCCTTCATTGATGGTATCGATTCCTGATTTAATGAAAAAACTTCGGCATCAATATGATAAATGTAATGTAATAAGTGAAATCATTGAATATATCTGTAATGACTGAAGTTTAGAAATAATATATCTTTTTATACTGAAATTTTGCCATATCATTCTCTCGAATTGTAATGAGGCCTTCGTTTATTTCAGTGGCTGGTCTGATGACATTACAAAATTTGGCTTCAATTCAACAAAATTTACCCTTGGCGTCCAATGTGCAGAATATAACTTCAATTGGTACAAATAATTCTGCAAATACACCCCTCAATCTCAGCGTCAGTTCTTCTGGTGAGTTCCACCTAGAAAATAATGAGCTTTGTTTTATTTACATTTTACTCCAGCTGCAACGCCTAGGAGTAACCAAATCTCAACACACAAAATGGAGAATCTGTCGAATATGCTGCCTAATCCAATATCTCAGCCTGCAGCTGCCAACGGTCTTCAAGCAACTCCTAACCCAATGCTTGCGGCACAGCAACCTGTACTTATGCCTCAAATGATTTTAGCATCAGGACAACTTGTACCTGGTATACAAGGCGCTCAGCTCTTGATTCCAACATCACAAGGTAACAAAAATTGACAAAACATTATATATACAGAATGATTCACCGCGATGGCCTATTAGAAGTTTATGAAAAATAAATCATAATATTTTGAGCTGAAAATTTGCATTATGATGTTTGAGATGAGGATCTTTCTCCCTGAAATATTTTCAGATCTTTACAACTTCCGGTTATGCTGAAAGCAGACTTCTATTCTTCTATTTCAAAGGCACTCCCAGTATATTATCGCATAATTAGATAGCTTATATGATTGCAATTTCAGCAATATTCACAACACCAACCAAATATTTGGGACAGCTGAAGTTGCCTTCGAGCGCCATCTCATTAATGCAATCTCATTTTGGGAACGGTCAATATAATACGTCAGGTTGTAGTATTACGAACTGAAGTAATCTTGAAGTATGCGTCTGGTTATTATTTGCAGAGTACACAGATTGTTTAAAAAAAATACAAATCGATTGATATTGAAATGTAAATCCTAGAAGGAATTAATGATGTAGTTAAAGAACTGAATACCTTCGGATGTGGACAACTCATCAATTTATTCATACAAACAAAGTTCAATATTTGGACAAGACACCTAAGCCATGCTTGTGTTGTGTAACTTCGTCCAAGTGTACCTAATATAATGAAGCTCAAGCCAGTTGCAAACAATTCTCACATTTAATTCAACAATATTAACATATTGACAATAAATTTACCGAATAAAAGTCTAGAAATGAGAATCCCAGAATGTGCTCCATTTTGATTGAAATGTCAATATTTCTTTTCCTCAGAAAATGATATTTTATCGAAAATTTTACTTGAAAGCCTAACTTTTGGCATAACATGCCGAGTTTGTCTAAAATCATTCTTTCATAACAGAATCGAAATTGGATGACGAAATTTGAAGAGTTGAAAGTTGGAACCATTCATTTTTTCTGAGCATAATAACGCACCTTGGGATAATCAGAAGAAGAATAACAAACTACCAACATTTATATTTGTGGCACTCAGAACAATGACTAAGGTATAGATTTTGACGATTTCGATAAAACTGTCGATGTTTTAGACCCTTTTTTACTAAAATCACTTTTACTAAAACCCACTTTGGATATTCTGGTCGGGCATTACCTAAGCTATCACCATTCGCCAGGTTGACGTCGTTTTACGGAACATCCTGTATATATAAAAGCTACAATTCTTCTCATTGGTACATGACTTACTTATTGTCTCTTGTTATAAGTGAATTATATCAAATACGATAGTATATTTTTTATTGAAACTTTATTATTTCATGTTATATTTGCAGGTTTAGTGACACAGACAGTCCTTACAATTCCAGTTAGTCATGTAAATAGTGAGGATCAAGTGGTCAATCTGGCTTTAAGTAATGGTCAAGTGGTTTCGACAACTCTCGCCAATCTTCAGGCCATGGCTCACACTAACTTATTAAACAATACAGCTGCAGCGGCTGCAGCAGCTAATCCAGGTAATTCATTTAATACTACTTATTGAAACCCATTCATGCCAAATAACCAACCTATATGTAGAACTGTCGATTGAAGACAGGACAGCCTTCGTTGCAAGTGACAGTCACAGTTCAGTTCTACAGTCTTTTGTGTGTTTGACGCTATAAGAAATAAATGTCCAATATTTTGTATTTGACTGCGTTTTAATACTTCTTTATCCTAAAATCGCAAAAAAACTCAAACAGAAAACTCATTGAATCAACGTTTGAAGTTGACCCACTCTAACTAATTTGAATGGTTGATAAAATGAACTACGTTTTCATTTAAGGGAGGAAACATTTGATTGGGATGATGAATATTGTTTATTGAGTTATTTCAGATGCCTTTAATGAACTATGCATCGAATTGCAGCGTCAGCATTAAAGGAGTCAATGAACGCATTGCTAAAATTAAATATACATAATCTAAATGTGCGGAAGATTGATTAAAGATATTCATTGATATCAGGAATATTATAGCTTTCACGAGAGCTTTCATTGATACCATTCATCCCTTTTTTTAAATATTTTCTGAGTACCAAAAGCCATATGTAAATAATAAATGCTTACTTTGGAGGGTTACTTTTTTCTTCCTTCGATATAAGTCATTGCTATTGTCATCAGAGAAAGGCATTATTATATCTTTTTATGATAAAATCCTTAATTTTTTTGAAATTATCAATTTTTCGAATTGAATGCTGCATTTTCTTGCCATGAACTGGACATCCCCGAACATTCCATTGTTGTTATATCTTTTCGCATATTGGCTTCCTTTAGACACTGTTTTCGAATTAAAGAAATAATTCGAAATTGAACAATCGTAATCAGTGTTCCCTGAAATGTATTCTGTGGTCCACTGGAACAGCAGATCCGATTCATCTTTGAATATATTTTTTGGATTTTGTTCTATTGTTTGGGAAGTTTTTCAATCAATTAGAACTGAAAATTTTTTTCCATATGTATAACTCCAGAATCATCTAAAGGATTTTGCCCATCAATGAACTCAGCTTACATATTCGTACCCTGATCATACTCATAAAACTTCTCTAGCACATTAATTTTGACTTCTTCTTCTTCTTCTCTTTAATTTAAGCCTAGGGCTTGTATATTCCACTTTAGTCCTCGGTGGATGTAGATATCCAGGAGTCTTTCCAGCGCTTAGGGGTCTGCCGACTGGTCTTCTGGTACCTGGGATTCCGTCTCGGGCTATCCTAGCAATTCTGCCTGCGTCCATTCTGCTGTCGTGGTCGTTCCAATATCGTCGTCGTTTTCTTCCCCATTTAGCTATGTCCTGAGTCTGGCATTCCTCTCGGATGGCTGTGTTCCTCTTCCTATCTCTCAGCGTGTATCCAGATATGGTTCTCAGTATCTTCATTTCCGTCGTTCTTAGGATGGATTTTGTCCTCTTGTTGTCTGCTCGAGTTTCTATGCCGTACGTCATGATGGGTCGAACACAAGTTTTGTAGATCCTGGCTTTCGAATGTTTACTCATATGTTTGTTGTTGAATATGACGTCGCGAAGTGCACCGGCAACTCTGCATGCTTTCTTTTTGACTTCTAGTTCTAAAATTGAAAGATTATAGACATTTGGCTGAAACAATAGCCACATATTCTCCTGGAACAATAGTACAAAGCTCTTAGTACTTCAGAAACTTGACTTAATGCATTATGTTGAGTAGTACTTTTCTTTTTCAGTCACGAATGGGGCTATAGGACCTAACATGCTAGCCAATTCTGGACTCTCGCACCTCCTGAACAATGGAGCATCCCAAGTTATTCTGCAAAACTTTCCGAAACTCTTGACCCCGCATTCTCCATCACAGTCTCTGCTCAGCAGTATAAATCAACCAGCTGTGATTACTTCACAGGCGCAAATGGCTTTGCATAATAATTGTACTAGTCCACTTAATACGCCTCCTCATAGGTAAGTATAGTTTCTTGAATGGAATACATCTTTAATTTCATCTTTCAACGAATATGTATGTCTTCGCTTTTTTGTCGATTCAAACAAATATTAGTGGCACAATGTGTATGGCAACTTCTATTTCCATAAAATAATTTCGGATGATCTTCTTAGAGTTTGGCACAAATGCATAATTTTTAAGGGAATAATAAGGTATGTTCGAAACATCCAAATCGTTGTAATAATTTACATGTGAGAGTTTTTTTGCATGATCATATATACAGGGTGAGTCCCGGTGAATGGTACCCTAGACTTTTACGGAGAACGGAAGGTTCGAAGATTCCTCATCTAGAGGAATCTGGAAGGAAAATTCATTTAGATCAATAGAACTGAGATATTTGGCGTCTCTCAATTGATTCAAGATAGAATCTATGAGGGGCATAGGATAAGTATCATCCGCTGTAACCTCTTTCAATTTTCCTACATCAAAACAAACTAGGGTAACACCAAGGGTGTTTTGATGGTTGTATTACTTTAAGCTTAAGCATTTAATTTATTTATTCATTCAAGTTGCCATTCGGAAGAAGATCGCTTGATAGTTCCTACTTTTTGGATTTCGTGTTAAACTTTTGAGTTACTTGCTTTTTTGAATGAGGGTTTACTGAAATTCCGGTACTTTTGTTGGTGACAAGGTTCGGTTGTTCGTCACCCTGATGTACGTTTTTTCATTGCACCCAGAACATTTCGATTTTACAATATTCAACGTTAACATACGAAGATTTATCTCCGAAAAATTGTCGAGAGGTTGAGACACGAGAATGAGGGGCGACATGAAAAGGCATACAAAGATTAGACTCCAACAGCCCAGTATGCGTAATGGAAACGAGACTCTTCCAACTTTTTGCAACAAACATTTTGGCCCCACGTTGGGCGCCAAATTGTCTGGCCTCTCCTTTAGCAAAACTCAACACTCTGGCCTGTCGACTTCTCAGTTGTTGCGTTGAGGGGGAGTAGTATAATTCGAGAACGAGAACAGAACGCTAACAACAGATAATATTTACGAATGATCTGATTTTTCTGCTTGGAATGGATTCTTCAATTCCGTATGTGTCTGGGGACTAGGGTTTCACAGCTTCCCTAGATATTCAAGCTACTTGGCTCAAGATCAAGTAGCTCGAGCTTGAATCAAGTCAATTAGTTGTTTCTCAATGTCAAGTCAAGTATTTATTCATTAAGTACTTGACTTAACATTGAATATTACTATTGTAACAATACTGTACAAATTAAAATTATTATTATAATTTGAAAGTTCTATGATTAGATTTTCATGAAATGTCATGGAAATCTGAAATACATGTAGGTATCTTAATATGGGCATTGGGCTGAAAACTTTGCATTCACTGTTTCACTTAGGAAACCTCTCGGGAAACCTTACAAGTAAGGTATAGGAGCATATTGTATCGTCTAAAGGAAATTTTATTTTCTTTCAATACATTTTATGATATGTAGGCACTTTAATCATTTTAGTCTGTGGAAGAACTGTATATGATTAGAAACGTATTTTATCACTCGCATTTGATACACGGCATATTGGTAATCCATACCCGAAATTTCAGCTTTCGAGGATCCCAAGTAGTGAGGCTAAGTGATGACTGCTTAATTAAAGCTTTATTTTGCAAGGAAAAAGTAAATAGAAAAAATATTCGAAAACAGTTAGAGATAAGAACAATGAAGTAAATAGATGAAAAAATCAAGCGGCTACCAAAAAAAAGGATTATATACAGGGTTTTCTATTCGAAATATCGAAGTTTTCAGTACTTCTGATATAAACAGCTCAACGCTAAAAATACTATAAATCGATACTGTAGTGGTTTCAATCCAACCAGTCAAATTTTCTATGAAATCGTTTCTTTTGTTCCCCGTAAAAGTTCGGGGTATCATCGAACGTGTCCCACTCTGTATATAATACTTAAAACTGTTTTTCTTCGATGATTTTTATCCCCTGGTTCGAGTTTCTGTATTATTTGCTATTGATGTGATGTTTTCCAAAAAGGAGATTTCGGAACCCCTAAAGCTGTACTCATTTTCTCGAGACTGTTGTTATGGCTATTCTTCAATTCAATACTTTTCTTAATAATTTTTTTTCTATCTCAATAGCGCAGAAATTTTTCTAGTATATCTCTTCAAAAAATTCATCTTCTTTCGGGATTTCCCTGAATAAATTTTTTTTTTTAGTGTTCTCATATTAGGTACTTTCTTCAGGAGTAAATAATTAAAAGTGTAGAATCCCTTAGAAGATTTCTCAACTGCAGGTTTGAATGGTCCTAATCATCAATAAAGTATGGCTGAGTAGTTGGGGAACATCCTGTAAATGGGTTCGTCTCGATACTGGCCAAAAATTCTAGGTTTTTGAATGAACCGAACTAATTCTCTTCGAAAACAATTATTATTTATATCAAAAGCTAAGGCAGAAGCTAAATCGACTGATTATTTTTATTGCCTGATCTCTAACCAGATGGAAATATAAAGTCAATTGAAATTTTTTAGGAATCCAATGGCTCCTTCGAATCATTATGGCGAATCCAAGTTACATCAGTCATCTCTGCCACAGAGCTGCACTCCTCCAAATATATCCTCTTTGCCCTCTATAAACGGAGAGCTGACAATAACTCCAAGTCATAGTCACAATTCTAGTCAGAGTTACAAGAGATCGCCGCCAAGAAGTGAATCACCCTATGGAAATGACAACTCCTCCAACGACCTCATGATTGATTCTCCAAGTAAGTGTTACTTTTAATGGCTACCTTCCCCTCTGAAGAATTTTGAAATGATTGTTCAGAATATTCGTTTATTTAGAACTGAGAATTGAAGACGTCATTTCAATATGCGATTGGAATCACTCTCAATATGATATATCTACCTGAAATACGAAATTGACAAAGTGACGCCAAGGACAAATGCAATATTTAGGTACATAAGTATATGTTGAAATTATTTTATTGTAATTTTTTTTCCTTTATGGGAAAACCCCGCACAAATTGTTAACACGAAAATTATGAAATGATGAAATGATCATATGACCCCAACGGAAAAAATCTGATAGGATACAATCATGTTAGTGAAATTTCAATACGCATCACGATGCGTATTGAAATTTGATATAGTGATAAGAAATGAAAGTATTTTTTTTTCTCAATGAAATAAAAATTATTGGTTAAAATAAGAGGGAGAAATTATATTAGGAAAAAATGATGAACCAGAATCAATATCGAAGATCCTTTACATTCAAGGAATAGTTCAATAATTGCTGAAATAAAACAATATACAATATACAAAAAAATTGTGAATGAAATCTTGTATATTAATGGTTTAAGATGAGAATCACTCTTTCTGTTCACATCTTTTAGATATTCGAGGATTTTTCTCTCGAATACGAATACGGTGGAATTGATAGGCGATCTTTTCATGTCTAGAATATTTATGGCAGTCTTAATAGCTAACTAAACACAGAAAGATTTACCATTATTACTTATCCTTTCCTACGAGTTGTCAAGTCTAAAGCTATTACTTCTCGTATGATTTCTTTGTTCCATTTTTTTGCGAATGAAATATAAAGACTGAAAATTTGTGGAATAGTTTATAAAGATTCTATATTCACATCTTCACAGATCAACCTACCATAAATCAAGCAAATAGTAATGTTATTGATGGAATCAATCTGGATGAGATCAAGGACTTCGCTAAAGCATTCAAGTTGAGGAGGTTATCTTTAGGATTAACCCAAACACAAGTTGGACAAGCTCTCAGTGTAACTGAAGGCCCAGCTTATAGCCAGAGTGCAATATGCAGGTAAATAGTAAAATATAAAGCAACAATATTATACTTATGATATTTTCATCATCTGCGATCTAAACCTGATTATCAACTGTGAATCAGGCACAGGGCACAGGCATTCTGAAGCATTATCTTAACAGAAATTATTTTATTTTGGTGTTATTGCTGTTCGTTTCTATTGGGCCTTTTCTAATTGAATTGATTTTTTCCCAGTGCCCTGGCTTCACAGATGTTTGCAGCCGCGCAACTCACTTCTCAGCAGCAAGCAATGTACGTAAAATATGTATGTTTGTTGATTTTAATGATTTTCTCAACGCCAGGGCACTGGCATACTCATAACATTTCTGAGCTAATTTTAGCAGCTCTAAAGCAAGAATGGCAGTGTCCTGTGCTTGAAAACTGAGTTAAAATGGTATTTTATCATTATTTTTATTATATATCTCAAATGTAAATCGATCATTTTTTTCATGATAGGTTCGAAAAGCTGGATATCACGCCAAAAAGCGCACAAAAAATCAAGCCAGTTCTAGAAAGATGGATGAAGGAGGCTGAAGATAGGTGAGAAAAACTAATATCGACTAGGGGTCGCCAAATTCTTGAAAATGTCAAGATCTTGTCTTGAACTCAAGACAAGATCATGACAAGAAGCTTATATAGATTTCAAGAGAAGACCAGAAATTATATTTCAAAACCTGAATTTCTTGTCAAGATAACATGAAATCTTGAGATATGTTGACCAACAATGACAACGAAACATATTTATATGTGAAAAAGGTAACATATTATTAACATGACCTTACTTATTTCAATTTATTGAACATTTTCACGAGAGTGTTAATCAGAAATTATAAATGTTTATTCTATTGAAACTAGAATTTCAAACTGGATTTTTAAATATATCATATTCAACACTTTTTCAAAATCGGAATTCATAAGCCACAAATTTAGACTTCCTATGTCCCATGCTTTGATTTTAAGTATCTTTTCAATTCAGAAGTACCGAAATGTTTGATTTTCAGGTGAACAGTTTTGTTATTTCTTCAAACATTTTATACATTCGACTAATTTATCATTTCAATTTTTGCCGTTGGTTCTAGAGTCCACTTCAATGTCACGAAAATTACACTGAATTTCTTCCTGGTTGTATGGATACTAGTACCACCATACTGTGTTGGTAAATGCTGATGCTTTTTCCTTTTTAGCCCCTATCGCAGGTAGCTACTGTTTCAGACTCTGTTTTGTCATTCTCTGTTGTGTCGTAGTAGCGTTAGCCACAATAGTTATTTTAAATTTACTAAAATCGTAACGCTTACATTTCTACATGTTTTTTGTTGATAAATGTTCCGAGCCAGAATCGGAGCCAAATGGCTCTGCAGACGTATTGTTTACTGAGAGTTAACAATACGTCTGCTACGTTTTAGTAAATGTAAAATAACTAGTGCGTCTAACGCGAGTATGACACGACAGGGAATGACAAAATGGAGTCTGAAACAGTAAATACCTGCGATAGGGGTAGCAAAAGGAAGAAGCATCAGCATTTACCAATTATTATTATTGCCAATTATTATTATTACAAAGTAGTATCAGTATCTAGTCTTATTTTACCATGATTTGCAGTGAGTCTTCAAGTATTCACAGTTCCTCGCCTGTGATGAACAACGTGTATCGTGACTACAGTTCACAGCTGTGATATCATAAGCCCCACTTAAAAACTGATCAAAATACAGTTGGGCTACATTTCTTTCTATCAGTGCTTATGTTAGTTCGAAACATATTCCAAATCAAAAATTAATCTTCATAAGTCAAGAACTATTGGAATATCTCTTTTGTTTTCAAAATCATTCTATTCATCAATTCATATTTTGTTTCAGTACGTTTTCTGTATGAGGAATTTGTTATAATGAACAAATTTTAAAGAATACTATAATGACAATGATTTTATTGAAACTCATCATTTCAGATACAAAAGTGGACAAAACCATTTGACTGACTTCATAGGGATTGAGCCTTCAAAGAAGAGGAAACGACGGACATCTTTTACACCACAAGCTTTAGAATTACTCAATGCACACTTTGAGAGGAACACGCACCCGTCGGGTAAGATTAAAAACCTAATATTATAGGCTGACTAATGTGTCCCATTTATTAAGTAAAGCTCACTTCATAAAAACAAGTTTGAAACAACTGGTTTGATATATTAACCACTAAAAAGAATATCAGTTTGGTTGTATTAAAAAGAATTTTCGTGTACAGAGCAAGGTTCAATCATTTGATCTTTGTTATTGTTTCCAATGAAAATTTGTATCTATTTTTAGTTTTGCTAGCATAAGACAATCTATTCCATTTTCACAAGTTCAAATACAAAATTTTGAAGTATCAAAAGCATACCGATTTGTTGTCAAGAGTATATAATTTTTTTTTTCAGGTACCGAAATAACTGGTTTGGCTCATCAGCTAGGATATGAAAGAGAGGTGATTCGAATCTGGTTCTGTAATAAGAGACAAGCTCTGAAGAATACTGTGAGGATGATGTCAAAGAGTGTAGTTTAAACCTGTGATTCACAAGAAACAATTATTAGTTTGTACAGTGTATATAATTTATACCAACCAACAATGTATATTATATCAATAACTTCAAATGCTTGAATCATAAATGGGTATTATTTCTATGAATAGAAAATCGAATGAAAAATAATAATATGAAATACATGTCAATATTGCTTATTGATTCACAACTAATTGATATGGTTATATATTTTTTTTGTATTATTTACGTCATCATATTATATTTGATAGTCCCGGAACTTTTCATTGTTGAAAATATTAATTTATTAGTTTATTTCTTTACTGTTTTTCCGAACATTAATGGCATTGAAGATTTGCATCTAACGATCTCCACATTTTTTGATGTGAGGAAAAATAACCATAGGTATATGGTTATTGTTTCTACAAGAATGTCTTCCACAAGTTTGAATTTCATAAACGATATTTTGAGATGAGTGAGATCTATCTAATTTGGATCAATGTGAGAGAAAGATTGAATTAATCTTATGAACATTCAATTCAGATTTTGATTATTGGGAAAGGAGAAATCCACATTATACTGTATCCATGAAAAAAGTAACAAGTATTTACTGAATGCTTGGATGATATAGAAGTGAATCTCTGAATTTGCCTAATCGAACATCATAATTGTCGTATCCAGTATATAAATTTGTATTCATCGATTGATGTATATTTGAACATAATTAATATACATAAGGAAAAAACTAGCAAATTAATATTTATGAAATTCAAGTGAATCAAAGAGGGTATGGATAAAATGTGATAATTATCTATATCTTGAATTTGGAGTTCATGCCGTTAGTTATATCAAAAATCGATTTGATGAATAGAAATGATGACAATTTCAAACTTATGGATTCTACTAATAAACAATTCTCTGTCATTGCTCTCCTTTGAACTCCCTTCCTTATTTATTTGATTGAGGTCTTGTGAAGTCCCATCAAACAAACCAAAGTTCCTACTAGTTTTATACTGTAATTTTGTATATAAACCCTATTGGTAATGAATATAGACGGCTAGAGAGAAGTGTTGGATTAGGACTTATTGTGAAACTATCAAAAATAATATCATTGATGTGAATGTACTGTTTGTTTGTAGATGTGAAATAAAATATCTCACTGATATTCTTGAAAATTCTTTATTTTATTTTGAAGACAGTCTGGATCTGTTTAAGCTAGCATATAATAATCAGGAGTTTGATTACGACGACATTATGTAAGAAAGTGATAACAATTTTTTGTTACTTAAAATTTCGAAATAGGTCGATACATGAAACCGATTTTAAGATGTTCTATACATCGAAGATGTCACAAATGGCAGACAAACATAAATTGATTCACTTGGCAACAGAAAAAGAAACAGGTACTCAATTTGAAATTACCCGAAGGGAGAAATCGTCTAAAATCATTTTTTCCTATTCAGATTGACACAGGCTGTTGAAAATATATAAACAAATGTAATTTTCGGTTATATCTAGTGCCAAAAAATTGGAGAAAATAGTAAAGGAAAAATGTGTTTCTTTTCACAATAGGAATCTTCGGTTGGAATATACTCACCACAGGGAGCTTTAGCTTTAGCCCAGCTTTAGCTGGGAGCCTATACTGATAGGCTTCCGGCTAAAGTCCAATACACAACTGTATTTGAAGAACGTCTATATTTTGTGTACCGAATGGACAATACCAAAGGGTCTATTCGATAAAAATTACATTGAATCTCAACCAGACAAGAAACAAAACCTTAGATTTATACAGGGCCTTCTAGAATTCAACCATTGTAATGGATGGTTATAATCAGAAAATGAAAACAGTTGTTCAGGAAAAAAATGAATGTTAACCTCTTTCTTTCTTTCAAGAATTCATATTTAGTTGAACGACTGACGTTTTCAAATTGTTTATTTCTTTCGAATCAGTAGTGATCTCAGCGCTTGGTTTCTGAATGCAGCGTGGTCTTTTCCCTCATTACCTTCCTGTTATGGATTTGATATTTTTCCACGTTCGTCACAAGATATTGTGGGGGTATACTGGTTCCTAGAATTTCTGTTACTTCCAAGTTAGAGGCGTCAACATGTTGCACGTGCTTTCGTCATCAGTTAAGCAGTCGTAAATGTTCGCTTGATGAATTGAGAGAACACACATCTGCCTAACTGATGACGAAAGCACGTGAACTTAATAAAAAACAAAGATAATAACAGGTGATTTCAATGCCAAATCAAACGAATGGGAAAATCATAAGGAAAACGAAAGAGGAGATATATTAGCACAATGGATGGCTGCAAACAGACTCGTAGTCCACAACAACGACAAGCGACATTCGTGAGAGGAACTCAAAATCTTTTATAGATTTAACGATCATGAATGAAACTGTTGGATTTATAGGTTAAGCAGAGGATTCACTAATACACAGTTAAAGTTTTAATAGTTTAATATAATCTCTACAATGTCCCTCTTCGAGCAAGCTCGAGGTCGAATAGATTCATCTCTTAGGTTAGACCTCTGTCATTCGCTCTAGATCATTGAAGATCTATTCTTGTGACCGTCTGATGGTTAAGGTTTTGCCATTATGTCTGTCACATTCTCACCATGTGTTTCAGCCATATGTCGTCTAAGTCCAGATGTCTCTCTATCTAGTAGATCGTCATTTATTACCTCTAACCGATCATCGAATACCTTTAGTTTGTGATCACCATCTCTCTTGGTGCAGTCTCCTGCGGATTTGTTATCACACCAGACTGTTATAGGAAACATCGGTTTTTCTATCACAAATCTAAGTGCCTTGTCAAGAGATTTTAATTCTTGACAGGCATTACTTATGGCTAGCTATTCGGCTCGACAAGTGGAGAATGTGACATAGGTTTGATTATGGCTTGTCCAAACTATTACATCTCCAAACAGTCTAATAATATACCCTCCAGTTGATGAAGAGTCTGTATGGTCTTAAAGGTTTCATCGGTAAATA
Organism: Harmonia axyridis; assembly: GCF_914767665.1. Classification (NCBI taxonomy): domain Eukaryota; kingdom Metazoa; phylum Arthropoda; class Insecta; order Coleoptera; family Coccinellidae; genus Harmonia; species Harmonia axyridis. The sequence goes on along the minus strand of NC_059505.1, from coordinate 23,771,932 downwards.
CCTCTAAGTCTTCAGTTTGAGTAGTGGATTTAAGGCCTAAATTCAAAATACATTTCAAATACCTGAAGATTCAGGAGAATCTTCAGGTGTAAGGATACACCTTTCCAATCAGCTTCGATGGGCTTTATTTGTTTTCTCGTTACATAGTTCACGACAAACGTAATGTCTGACCGTGTACCATGTGAGAGATACATTAAGCTACCAATCACTTCTCTATAAGGAACTCTATTCATCTCTAATTGATCTGAGACATCTTGTAGATTCTATGATTCATTTCTCTTAATCCTATTTTCAACCTGTCTGGTTACCATAGGAGTGTTTTGGGCATTGCAGTCAAGCATATTAAATCTCTCTAATGTATTAATGATATAATTTGATTTGATCGATTTTTATTTACCTCTCTTCTCGGTTTTTCCCTATTTTTATACCTAGAAAGTTTTTAGTTACTAGCTAGCAGTATATCATCTACATACATATATGTCTAGTAGTACTACTTTACCATTTCTCCTCCAAGTATATAAACAAGGTTCATATAAAGCATTCTCTAAACCAAGTTTCTTGATCTCTTCAGTGAATCTCTTATTCCATCCCTTTGGACTTATCATCAGTCCATAGAGGGCTTTCTGGAGTTTACATACATGAGATCGTTTGATCTCATTATCGATATCTACTCCATCAAGAATCCCCATACTTATAGATTTTCTCCTCTATAGTGCCATTTAAAAAGGCAGGTTTTTACATCTAATTGAGAAGCATGTAAATCATACTCATCTATTATTGCAAATGTAGCTCTAATTACAGGAAATCTAGATACTGGTGCATATGTCTCTTCAAGGTCATAAATATTTTTGATCTTAAAGCCTTGTATGACTAATCTTACCTCGTATCGCCTAAGACCATTTTCCTCTAATTTTCTCCCAAATACCCATTTCGAGTCTATAGTATTGGCCCGTTTTCCAGATATTTGAAGATTTTCTTTATCTACCACTATCCGAACCTTATTTCGTATCATGGAATCAATTTCTTTTTTTATAGCTCTCTCCATAAGTGGCCTTCTCTAGAATTTATAGCTTCCTCAAAATTTATGGGTTCTCTATTTAATGAAGAAATAAGACAAATCCTCAATTTTCTTCTCTATCGGTTTTCTCATATTTCCCTAAAATAATAATATTAATAGCCGATCTTTATTGATCCCTTAGAAAAAGTTCTAGGTTTCAATCTTCCTAGGAAAATTTGGTGTATTTCAAATCGACTTAGAACTGGTCATGGTCGTTGTAATAGTACCCTCTTCAAATGGCATTCTATTGATAGCCCACTAAGTGAGTGTGGTGTAGAAGAGACCATTGACCACTTGGTGAATGATTGTCCGATTTATAAATTTCATGATGGTTTCCAAGCTATCCATTCAGTTTCAGATTCTTTTTTAGAATGGGTAGTTAACTTCAAATCGATATAATGAAAACTATAATAATATTTGGTACTCCTTTCTGCTCCTTTTTTTTTGTTTTAGGATCCAATTGGAAATTAAAGAGTCGTCAACCGAAAAGAGAGGATGAAGAAAATTTTGTTTTGGTTGAAGAGGAAGTTCTTCAATATAAATAATGTCAGCTTATTCTGTAAACGTTTACACAAACCAGTCACTGCACCGATACGGGGAGACAGAGTTTTTGCTGAGGTTTTTATCTGTTCTTTTGTATCATACGTTGAAATGTATGATGCCCCGTTATATTTCCTCTGCTAATACTGAGATTCATCGATACATATGCTTGATTGTTTGAAATTAATATTTTGTATTGCTCTTTCTCAAAAGAATATATATATTGATAACTAGTTATCGAAGGACAATCGACCGAGGTCCATCAGCCCATTCTCTAAAATATTATTCTCTGAGTAATTAAGAAACCTTGCATAGCTTACGTCCTCCACGATTCTCTCTGAGTGTAGCAGGGTACTTGCCTTTTTATCGGCAGTTCCCTTATTTTGTCTCCTCGTATACGGTTTTGTGATATTTAGCGTATCTCAGATTTTTGGAAAATTTGATTAAGTTCCTTTTCTGGGCCTGCCTCGTTTCGTTGGCTGAACCTTCTCTCCCTCTTGTTGTTCCTCATTGGTCTCTTTGGAGTTTTTCATCCAATCCCAGTCAATTACATTTTCCTGGGTCTCTAATTTTTTTCTAGTGTCATCAAGTTGTTTGTTTCTGTAAACATCTTTGTAGACAAGTTTCTCGTTAAATTTCATATGTTGAGATTCAAAGGATTTTCCCGAGCTTGGATGTCACGTCAAGTATCCTTAGCGGGATAACCCACTAGGACAGCTTTCAGGGCACATTCTCCAAATTTCAAGCTGGGTTTTGGAATTTTAATGTATGCAAACATTACAATACATAATAATACATATATATATATATATATATATATATATATATATATATATATATATATATATACATCCAATCACCCACATCTCTTAATTTGATCAAAGTGGCATCTGAATCAATTTGAGACGATGAGTATGCGAAATCTCTACATTTGCATAATCAGAATCTCTTGATGGTGAACATCATCTGAATCTGTAAAACATGTGTATAGTGAAATATCTCATTTCTCCAAGCATCAACGGTCAATAACCGTTAAGAATCAAAGTTGATTCCTTCTCTAATAGATAGGTAAACACATTATTTCTTAATACAGTATATAATTTAAAACAGAAATTCTCTATTTCAGCAATGAATATGAAATAAATCATTACCATTCACTGAACTAAATAAAATATCTCTACCCTCGTAATTAAGTTGAAATTCAACTTAACTCAATTCATTTTTTTTTCTCATTTTGTACACAACAGATTTTCAGCATAAGTGTTTACCTCATTGCGCAGTGGAAGCGTGCTGGGCCCATAACCTGTTGGATTTATAGGTTCAACAGAGGATTCACTAATACACAGTTAAAGTTTTAATAGTTTAATATGATCTCTAGAATGTCTCTCTTTGAGCAAGCTCGATGTCGAATAGACTCATCTCTTAGGTTAGACCTCTGTCATTCGCTCTAGATCATTGAAGATCTAATTCTTGTTCTCTCTCGATAGCCTCGTCACTCGCTTAACGCTCGCAACGCCGCGGTGACGAGATGAAGTAATACTACAAGTGGGTAGGACGTAATGTTGGTTGTCTCTCTCGTAATTTGTTCGGATGAAGTAATATTCTAACAGAAGCATCACATAAAAAAATAAAAAGGTGGCATGTTGCAGAGGTGGAGAATCTTGGCCACCACAAATATATATTCTTCCAAATTGAAGAACCGGTGAAGAAAAACCGGGAGAATAAACAACGTAGATATAACATGGATAAGATGGATCTTGACAAATTAATCCAAGTGGCAGATGAAAGAGGCAGACGAATAAAGAAAAAAGATTACCAATGGATGATTGAAACCACTAAAGCAGCTCGCAATGAGAAGAACAAACACATTAAAAAGTTTGTAAATAGACGACCTTTTTTGCATCAAGGTAGGAGTGAGCTTGACAATATATTCATGATACTGAGTGTTGGGGATTGTGTGGTTTTAAATTCAATTGTAAAACTTAAAACTGCGTTTATTCTGCTTAAGAGCATACAGCGTTAAAATGTATTAAAATTAGGGTAAAATCAAGATGTTAACCCCTAAATTGCTAGCTGCATACTGCCTCCTCGTTCCGTCTTCAGCGTCTCGGTGGTACTTGAAGTTCGGGGTCAGGGGTTGAGTATACAAGGTCGGAGTTAGGCCTGAAACAGGGTCGTATTTAGGCGTAAACACTAAGTAAGGCGGATAAAAATATGAAATTCACATATGAAATGGAGAGACAGGAAACTGAATTATTTCGATTTATTTTTTGATTCGGATTGGAGATAGGATCTCTGTAGACTGGTGGTGGGGAAATTCTTATCCTTTCCTCACCACTGGAGCAGACCTAATTGTCTAGACTTCAACTCCAAGTAAGTTGTAATAACTAATAGTCTCTAGCTTGGACTAATTTACGCACTTTATATGTGAATAATTTCCACTTGAATTATTGCAAAGGGTAACAGTAATAAATACTAAACAACTTACTCGGTAATAGGTTTATTTTCTGTGAGATAGAAAATATTGATTTAATGCACGTGTAACACAAGGTGAATACAGAACAGAGTACACGTGGAATACAAGCTGAATACAAAACAGAGTACACGTGGACTACAAGATGAATAAAAGCAGAGAATATACAAGACATGAACGTTAAACTAGGTTAAGTTCGGCCATAGAACCTCAACTGCTTCATTCTCAATTCTTGTCCATGCATTTATAGAAAATCATATATTATCATACAAATTATATAATAGTAAAGAAATGAATGTAATGAATGATATTATCAGATGAATAAGATAAACGTAAATAATTATACAAACAAAGTAGAATAATAAGTGAAGATATTTGGGTAGGCAACCCAAAAGACATATTGGAGAATTGTGAGTAATATAAAATTCTCCAACATACTCCCCCGCCAAAATGAAGGATCCCTTCATTTTAAGACATAACAAAAAAAATATAGTAACTATAATTTTAACATCAGCAAAGTTTAGGAAATTTCTTTCGTTTTTAGATTCTATTCAAAATCAAAAATATCAGTAATACAACTTCCATCTTCCTCTTTTATGTTTGCATAATTTTCTTTATTTCTTCCACATCCTGCGTCTGGAAAGCAAAGGTACTCTATATTATGAGGAACTTCAACATTGTAAGGATATATGAACATAATTCTTCTCACATCAGCATTCCATTCAACAATTAGGAAACAATTAAACAAAGAACTCTCCTTCAATTACCTAATTTTCACGTAACCTGAAACATTTCTGACATAAGTTCTGAATATGTCCATGGTAGAATCATCAGTAAACATTTTTCTGTCAGACAAACTTCTTTCCCAGATACTGGTTGAACCTGTCTCGTTTGAATCGAAACTATCGTCCATTTCCTCTCGTCTGACAGCCATCGTTTCATTTTCATTATTGGTGTTCTCAGGTACATGAATCTCTTCGTTGTGAGCTTTGTTCAGATCAACGTTATTTGAGTTTTCATTATCATTACTTCCTATATCTGAACTGTATGAAACATCACTTCCTTGTTCAATTTCATTTTCATCATCAGAATCTGCATATTCCATTCGATTGGTAAATTTTTCTGCATACTTCTCATCCATGTCTTCTAGAAGATCAATATTAGAACCTCTTATTTTTTTCCTTTCGTTGATCTCTCCATGATCACTGTCTTCACTATCTGGAGTGAAAACTTAAGCACTAATACAATGTGTATCATCATCTTCCTCAAATTCTTGGGGTTCAGAATTAAAAAAGTTGTCAATGTTTTCTGATTAAAGATTTTTCTTCCTTTATTTTCAATCGAAATACTTCATAGTTGATTGATTTTAATTTCTTTAATAACTTTTCGAATCTTACCTCCAATTCTTCAATGTTATTTTCCATTGTGTCTCGATCTTCGCTATCGAAGGTTTCAAATTCTTCCATTTCTTCAATGGAGTTTTGCCACTTCTTGTATTCTTTTCCTGCTGCTACTAATGCCTTATACTTTTTGAACAGCATCACTTCATCTTCTTCATCTGGTTTTCCATTTAACCAATGTTGGAGCCTAGTAATGGATCGCTTCACAATCGCTCTCCTGGATTTGAACAGACTGTATTTTTCCATTGCTTCTAGTATACGGTTATATACGATTCGAAGGACCAAAATATGTTGGGTAATATAACCGGCTCGAAGGATAAAAAAATGATGAGTAAATTCTTCTAGTTTTATATATATCCGGCTCGAAGGACCAACATTTTAAGGTCCTTCGAGCCGGATATATATAAAACTAGAAGTGTGTGAATAAGTCTTTCCCGTTTTTTTTTCAAATTTTGAGCCTTTATTGTGAAAAAATGGTTACAAATGAATTATTGAAAGTATTGGTCATCGCTAGCTACAACTTTTCCCCATCTTTCTGGCAACATACGAATCCCGTTGCGAGAAAATTCGACCGGTTTGGCCTCTATCCAGTCATCCACCCATTTTTTGGCTTCCTCGTAGGAATGGAAGTGCTGGTCAGCCAGGCCATGCGTCATCGATCTGAAGAGATGGTAATCAGACGGAGCAATGTCTGGACTATACGGCGGGTGGGGTAGGTTTTCCCATTTGAGCGTTTCTAAGTATGTTTTCACCGGCTGTGCAACATGTGGGCGAGCATTGTCATGTTGCAAAATAACTTTGTCGTGCCTGTCGAAGTATTGTGGCCGTTTTTCTCGCAGTGCGCGGCTCAAACGCATCAATTGTCGTCGATAGACCTCGCCTGTGATCCTTTCATTCGGTTTCAGAAGCTCATAGTAAACCACACCTAGCTTGTCCCACCATATACAGAGCATGAGCTTGGCGCCATGAATATTTGGCTTGGCCGTCGATGATGATGCATGGCCGGGTAGTCCCCATGATTTTCTTCGCTTCGGATTATCGTAACGGATCCACTTTTCATCGCCAGTCACGATACGATGCAGAAAACCCTTTCTTTTATGTCGCTGAAGCAGCTGTTCGCAAGTGAAAAAACGCCGTTCGACGTCTCTCAGCTTCAGTTCGTACGGCACCCAATTTCCTTGCTTTTGGATCATTCCCATGGCTTTCAAACGCTTGGAAATGTCCCAATGCTTCAGCAAGTTCTTCTTGCGTTTGACACGAATCTTCATCAAGCAAAGTCGCCAATTCTTGATCTTCAAAGATTTGCGGCCGCCCGGAATGCTCCTTGTCTTCCACGTCGAAATCACCACTTTTGAAGCGTCGAAACCATCCGCGAACACTTGAATCATCGACACAACCTTCTCCATAAGCTTCCTGAAGCAACCGATGCGCCTCGGCAGCAGATTTCTTCAAATTGAACCAATAAAGTGAAACTTCCCGCAAATGACGTCGACTCGGCTCAAATTTCGACATTTTCACGATTTCAAAAATTTATGATGCGAAAAAATTTCAACTAATGTGTAAGTGTGGAATTGTTGACAGATGAATAAGCTTTGATTATGACATATGTAACAATTAAATACTCGCACAGTATTGGTGGCGCCATCTCTTACAAAAAACAGGAAAGACTTATTCACACACCTGATATATCCGGCTCGAAGGACCAAAAAATGATGGGAAAATTCTTGGTACTTTCGTCAACACTTGAGCAGACCTAATTGTCTAGACTTCAACTCCAAGTAAGTTGTAATAACTAATAGTCTCTAGCTTGAACTAATTTACGCACTTTATATGTAAATATTGGTTTAATACTTTCGTTGAATACACGTGTAACACAAGGTAAATACAGAACAGAGTACACGTGGAATACAAGCTGAATACTAAACAGAGTACACGTGGACTACTAGATGAATAAAAGCAGAGAATATACAAGACATGAACGTTAAACTAGGTTAAGTTCGGCCATAGAACCTCAACCGCTTCATTCTCAATTCTTGTCCATGCATATACAGAAAATCATATATTATTATACAAATTATATAATAGTAAAGAAATGAATGTAATAAATGATAGTATCAGATGAATAAGATAAACGTAAATAATTATACAAACAAAGCAAAATAATAAGTGGAGATATTTGGGTAGGCAACCCAAAATACATATTGGAGAATTGTGAGTTGTTCTCCAACAACTGGTATAGGAAATAGATATCTTCGAAAAAATATTTAAACTTCAACTCTGAAAAGAAAGCTAACTTCTTGGCAATTCTTTCAGTTAATTTCTCATTTTATATTTGCTGAATAGGCCATAGATCTGAAATATTAAATCCTTGTATAACGGTAAGGAGTAATACAAAACAAGTTCGTTATTGGAGGGTAGGATCTCAAATTGTGGAATATCTTTTATCTGTGTGCTATACATTTAACAGTATGTTCAAAATTTCGACCGGATATGAGTAGTTCACGAATAATCCTCTGAGTTTATTCGAATTTTTACGGATGAGAAGAGGATTGATTATTTCCAAAGTCTTATTTTTCATGCCATATACTAGATTTATTATCTTTATTATTAATGAAAATTAATTGTTGTTAACTCGTTGTATATTACTCTTTACCATTATACAAGGATTTACCATTAAAGATCTATAGCCTATGTAGCAGCAAGTATTTAAATGAGAGATTAACTGAAAGAATTGCCAAGAAGTTACCTTTTACATTAGGAGACATAGTTTTTCAAAGATCTAAGATAAATTCAGTTTTTAATAGGAGAAATGCCATCTTCATATTAAAATGCAAATACTGTTACAAAGATTCAGTACTGAAAGGTAGGAATCCAAATATCCGAATTGAAGACCATAGTAAGAACTGTAGGACTTTCAGAAAAGTTGAGGACTATCAGATCTTGTTTATGAAACCGACTATGAGATAAATTTTTCAAATCCCCTGATTTTACACGCACAAACAACAGATACAAAAGAACTTTTCTGGAGACCATAGAAATTCACAGTCGTGATAATAATTTTAACATTAGGGCGGTTTCAATATTTGCTACCCAACGGGGTAGGTGTGGATCTTTATTGATCGTGAAAACAAACAATCTTTTGAATGATCCAGCTAATCATTGTTCATCTTATTCTATTTCTAAAATTTTTTCCGCTATTGGGAATAAGAAGGTCTCTGAATGATTTTCGCAAATGTGTATGACATTATTTTTTTGAAATAAAGAAAATGTGTACTGATTGAATTATTGAAATGAGAACACTCCCAGAGGAATGAAGAATAAGATCTCAAACGCTCTCCATTGAAAAATCATAATTGAAATCATAAAATTATCAAACAACTTTTTGTTCATATCACATGCCTAAGAGTTTTCGAATAACTTGGTAGAAGATCTCTGACGAGAAAACACACAAATACGGATGAGGCCGTATTTGTGTATAAATTCAGAATTGAAAATGGTTCATAAACCAAAAACCATGATATAGGAAAATACAAACAGTTCATAGGCGAATCATCGAATTATTGAAAACGAAAATTGTCAGCCTATTGATCGGTGTGTACATCACATTTTTAGGCTTCACGATAATAAGGTCATGTAAAAACTGCTGAGTTTCTGGTCCGTAAATGCGTCGAAGGCAAAATATGTTTTCATGATGAGTTTTTATTGATATTATTAAGATTTTTTTTAAGAAATTTTGCCGCCCGGGTGTGACGTATTACTTTCGCCCCTGCATAGAATTTACTTTTTTTATTGAAACTCAATGTCTGAGTAAGAAGAAAATATTCCAATAAAAACACAGAACCTTTCAAATATATTTTATTGATAGTAACCGGTGTCGAGAAGCTAACAGCTCAACATCCTCAGACCTTCACTACAAAAAAAATTTTATTGTTATGTTCCTTTTGTTGTCAATATGTTTTCTTGTAGTGCAGGTCTGAGGATGTGGAGCTGTCACCACAAAAAAAATCATGATAATCAAGAGTGAAGCAGGAATCACGTCCTTGGTTGTTCATACTTTGACAGGAGCTAGAACAGGTGCTGAAGAACAAGACTAAGGTGAACTAAATACCGACGTTTCGTCCGTATATTCGAACTTTTTTTTTATGTCAGCCTGAATGAACTTAATGAGTTTGTGTACCGCAGTTCTACCTAATTTAATTTCTTATCTTTGCATATTTTGAGTATAATTGTTTATTTTTCATATTTATTGATTGATAACATAATTTATCTGGATTGCATAATTTTGTACTTATGCAATTTATTATTGTAATTTGCTGTCATTTTGATTGTTTATTGAATTGTACTGATGAATGTTTGTATCTTTCTTGTATACAGCCTTGAAAAAGTTCGAATATACGGAATAGAAGAAACGTCGGCATTTAGTTCAACTTCCTAGCAATCCTAGCTTCTGTCAAAGTACTCAGCATAATCAAGAGTTTTGAATACATATTTGGAAGTGGATCACATTAATGTTTCTCTTCTCAGCTCATTTCCATGTCACGTGGCAAGTGCGATCATAAAATGGCAAACGAGCTCCTCTTCTAGACTTTACGGGCAGAACCGTACAACTGTCCTGAATTATTGATAGTTTAATTCGGGGAAATGCCGTAGCATGAATCTTCTATCCTTGTAGTCAGAGGCGGGTATTGCTACTTGAACCAACATAAGATTTGTCCGATCCAATGAATTTCCGATGAACTATTCATCTGGATATGATATAAGAAGTAACCTCGGAAGTAACTCATCAGAAATGGCGACAAACTATTTTGTGGTAATTTTTCTATAAATTTCAGTAATGAGATTTCAAATCGTTCAACGCATAGATCGAGAAATAAATAAAAAAAAAATTTTTCATAAAGTTGCCAGCATATCCTTATAAAATTGAATTGAGAACATGTATTCGGACGAAGAATCATAATCATAATCATAATCATAATCATAATCATCTTTATTGGTGTTAATATACAAAAGTATTTACACACGTCAGACATCTGAAATTCAACTACAAACTACACAAAAAAAAAACATGTAAGTCTCCAAAGCAATCAATCAAACTTTAAATCAAAAAACTCATTAAAATTATAAGGAGCCTTATCCAGTAACAATGTTTTAATTTTATTTTTAAAATGGGTAGGTGGCAGCGATCTCCAACCTACAGGTAGCGTATTAAACTGAATATCATATTGTTTACTTCGAAATGTACTAGGTCCTATGGTTACGTTGATTTAGAAGTAATCCAAAAGTGTTATACATCTGAGAGTTCGTTCTCAATTTATGCAAATCATATAAAGGAATTAGATCCCACTTTTAGTAACAACTTTGAAATTCTCCCTTTAAAAATAAGAGCGTAAGATTAACACTCTTAGAATCCCTAGAAAAAACAGGTATAATACCCAGAATATTATGTTGAACGAACAAACAGATTATTTTTTAAACAAACGGAATATTTTTCTAAACTCATTCCCTTGAAGTTCTTCCCAAAGTTTCGAAATCCCAGGCGACAAATTTTCCAATGTAACTTTGAAGTTTATGATATCCTATCGAATATTTTTCTGCCAATGTCGAATTTTTGTTCCTATATAAATTTCCGAAAAACTCTGTATGCTTATCATTCAGAAATGTAGTCTGATGAAGCCACAGTATGGCGGAACAATTAAATAATCCAGTGTAAATTATTTTGTTTTATTTTATTTTTAATGCTTTCCAATAGGTAAATTATCGTCGGCCAGTCCGGTGAAAAGATGGATATCACCAATCCAAAGTAAATGTTACCTTTCAAATCTTAATTGGCATCGGTTCCTCTCTGACATTTAATAACTACAATAATGTCAAACATCGGCATAAGGCACAAATGAAAACCATAAAATATAGGGGAAATGTGGACAAAACAACATACATATACGGACAAAATGAACTTTTAATTTTTTTCAAAAGTGGTGCCGTATAGATCGGAGTTTCACAGTAATTCAGTTTCTGCTAGTGATGAAGGCAATCCTGTGAAGAAACTGACATACTACTGTCTGTTTCACTGGTGCAATAGCTACAAAGGTGTTTACGTCGGTTGAATTTTTTTTGTTCACTTGGTTTCTGAATTGCTTCTGGAGAGTGTCATTACGATATTCGTTGTTTTCTTGATGTATTCTTGTTTGTAATGTTATGACGTAATAATATGTGTAAGTTTTAAGATGAATATTAGTTTTGTTTTGAAATTATGCTTCAATATCATAAAAAGTATGTATCGGACAAAATGACATACTATTCTGATGGACAAAACGACATAGTATGTCATTTTGTCCGATACATGTCAAGAAAATATATTTTTGGGAATAATATGAAATTTTGTTGATTGATTGCCACGTGAAACTAATGAGCTCATTTTCATGATGTTTTGAACTCATTTTGCACGTGATAACACGAGAAATTCTGGTATGTATCTTGTAAAGAATTCGATATCCTTTCCTAATGAAATTCTTTCACCGCTTCCTCAGTGACAAGGCATAAGAAAGCCAGAAGCTCGCAAATGCACGTTAACGCCTTATTTTGACAAAACCAAGTCTAAATCTGCTGCGACCATTCCACCCAAGAAGAAAAAACAAGAAATAACTGAAACATTATTCAATAATAAAAAAAACCCTGTGGTAAAAGAATAAAAAAGTCGTTGACGATGAAGAATTCGACACTGAACCGTTTCAAATTAACAATAAAAATGAAGACATTGATGACTGCCCCTGCATTTATTGTAATGACGTTTTTTTTCGTTTCATACCTTGTGAGCAGTGGCTGCGTTGCATGCAATGTTTTCACTGAGCTTATACATCGTATGCTACTGTCGCGAGAACCAAAACCTTCATATTTTCGAACTTTGCATTCAAATATTATGTTTTTCATTATGTCTGTACTAGAATGTCATTTTATCCTTAGTATACGGACAAAAAGGATTTTGTTAAAAGTCAAAATAATTTCTTATATCCTTTATTTTTGTAGTTTAATTCAATTTTCAGCTTATAATACTGAAAAACAATTAACCAAAGTTAGTATTTAGCACCGAAATGGGAGCATTATTGCAATAACTAAAAATATATGATTGAAAAACAAATCAGTATGTCATTTTGTCCGCATTTCCCCTAAGTTTTATAGTTCAACTATTTGATTGTTCCCCAGATAGAAATAAAACGGTGTGGAATATTGCAAATAATCTTACTGGAATATCAAGTGATGGCCGAAATGATGTCACCGTATATTTGAATGAGATTATGTGTGGTGATCCAAATAGTTAAGTATTTCTGCAAGACCTTTTGTCACAATTATTGCTTCGAAATTGATAGTTCGTTATGGAGATCAGTTATCACAAACTTGCACATTGACACCTATGGAAACAGTAGTTTTATCTTCAAGCCTGTCTGTAAATTTGAAGTTGAGGATGCCATTGAAGCTTTGAAAAATGAAAAAAAAGCGTCGGTATCGATTTCATTTCTGCTAAAGTTTTGAAGACCACAGTTCAAATTATTAATGAACACTTCGGATATCTCATCAATATTTCAATTTCAACCGCGAAGTTTCCAAATATTCTCAAGAAATCCATAGTAATCCCGGTATTGAAAAAAAAAACCAATCTGGATGAAATAACGATTTATAGACCAATATCTATTTTAAGCGTGTTTTCCAAGGTATTCGAAAAAATTGTTTTCAACAGGATGATGTGTTTTATGAGTCAACTTTCCACCCAGATGGGTTTGAAATGTGGATCCATTAATTCTGCATCCTTTCAGTTTGTTCATTACAGCTATACCAAGTATTTAGAGGAAAAACTTCACTGAAGATCTTTTCGTAGAACTTATCGAATTATTGTGTACATTTAATATTTGTCGGGGTTGAAAATGAACATTGAATGGAGTTTTTTTTGTTTTAGGTAGGTTTAAAGTATTTGTGTTATTGATTCAATTGAATAAATGTTACTGAAGGAAAGTAACATTCATTCAATTCAAGTTTTGTCACTATTTACTATCGCCTTCAATATTTCTGAAATCGGTTGAATCAGATCCAGACAAGGACAATTTTAGACTTTTTATATTTCGTGAATAATGGATGACCCTTTACGTTAATATCATGATTTTTTTCGTTTTCGAAACCTAAAAAAGTAAATTCATTTTGAAAATCCAAAATCTCCTGCTTGGCACCGTCATATAGATTGATCAATAAACATTCTCTTATGAGTGGAATTTTGCAGTTCGCCATTCAGTAGGAAGGGAATCAACAATTCCCGTTATTTTCATGTATGGGCTCAGGATAATCCAAAATCAGTGATTCATAAAAATTCCCAAGTTAGATTCTCGATTAATGTTTGGTGCAGTATCTACAACAGTCGTTTGATTCGCCCTAATATTTTTGAAAATATGTAGACAGAAGAATTTTATGAACATTTTCAGAAACATAATTTTGTTCGTTAAAAAACATTGCAATGGAAACATTGTGGCTGCAACATGAAGGAGCTAATGTGCACTAACAAAAAAAACTGCTCGAATGTTTGACTTTTGAAAACAGATGGATTGGCAGAGTGGAAATGTGGCTTGGACTCCTGGATCCCTTGATCTGACACCTATGGATTATTTGTTATGGGAAGGTCTATGCGGTTCAGACTAACAGTATGGAGCAACTGCTTCAAAGAATTATTGATGTTTGCGATAAAATTAAATCTCATCCGCATACGATATCGAAATCTGTGTAACAACTATATCAATGTGCTCACAGATGTAGGTATTGAAATGGAGGAATACCATTCTGAACAATTCCTGCTTATCTGAAAATATTCATTCATTTTATTTTAGATTTATTGTTTTCAAGTTCAAATATTTTCAATTTATTCGATGGTTTGGTTCCATCCTTTATCCAGTTTGTTGATTAAAAGTTTTTTTGAATAATTTGAAGAAAATTTAGGGAAGGCATTCGTGAAGGATGAAAAAACTGCAATTTTCGAAATAATTCTACCGATAAATTCAAGATATCTTGAACTATGAAATTTCTTTCATAAGGAAATATTTATTGATTATAATAATTTGAAGATTGAATGAACTCCCAGTCCATATTATTGAAAGTACAATTATTGAAAACTTTGATTGTTATATTAGAATGTACGAGGGCAGTTTGATAAGTCAGTGACTTCTTGAATTTCCTGCGCAGTTACTTCTAATGCCGTTATCTGTAATCTATCAGTGGGCAATATTCTAATTTCCAGCAAGAAACGACTTGCAGTTGCTGTTTTATAGCCGTTCAAAGCAGACAACATCGTGAATTTATCGAAAATTGAAAAAAGTGAATTGCGTTTGCTGATTAAGCATTACTTTTTTCGTAAAAAATCGATCACTGAAACTAAGGAAAGACTCAATAAATATTATGAGGACTCGGCACTACCAATTTTAATGGTTAAAAAATTGTTTACAGAGTTCCGTTGTGGTCGTACCAGCACTAGTGACGCCGAACGTTCAGGTCGCCCAAAGGAAGTGATCACGACGGAAATCGTCTATTAAATCGATGAAATGATATTAGAATATCGGAAAATGAAAGTGCGTGAGTTGTTTAATGCTGTATGTATCTCTACTGAACGGGTACATCTTATTTTACACGAATATTCGTACATGAAAATACTCTCCGCGAGATGGGTGCCGCGATTGCTCACACTCGGCCATAAGCGCAATCGTGTGACCACTTCAAAAGTAATCTGAAGGAGTTTTTGCGCCGTTTTGTTACTGTGGACGAAACATGAATCCATCCCAACGCTCCAGAGACAAAGGAACAATCGAAATAGTGGGTTGCAGGGGGTGAACGTGGACCAAAGAAGGCAAAACAGACTCTGTCAGCCAACAAGGTCATGGCCACAGTCATTCACATTGATTACCTCGAGAAAGGTAAAACGATCAACGAAAATTATTCAAAGCTTTTGAACTGATTCGAGGTTAATTTGAAGCAAAAACGGCCGCAATTGGCGAAGAAGAAAGTGCTGTTCCATCAAGACAATGCACGTGTGCACACTTGTCTAATCACGATGAACAAAATCCATCCAGCTTATTCTCCAGATTTAGCCCCCTGTGACAATTTTTTGTTTTCAAACCTCAAGAAATGGCTGGACGGTAAGAGATTTGAGTCGAATGAAGAAGTCATTACCGAAATAAACGCATATTTTGAGAGCCTCGAGGAAACCTATTATTTGGAGGGAATAAAAAATTTGAAAAATGCTGGACTCATCAAACCACCCTAGTATAATGCATCCCTGCATTGAATGATACTGCAGGTTGAGTGGTTACTTTTGTAGTACCTTTGCCAATTGTATTTATAATGGAATATACCTTGACATCGAGAAATTCAAAATTCAACTTTTCAATGTCAAATTTTTTTAAAACCTCAGATTTTTCTGGAATATATTTTTTTTACAAAGATTTCAATAAAGATTGTCATTTTGAATGATTTTCGGAAATAAATATTACGTAACAGGTTGATCATACATTTCATCGAATAAGTTTTCTGTTCCACGAATTTGACCACATTGAGCCACCAATTTTTGAACATAATTCAACAACCTACTTTTCCCTCCGGCTGAGGAGAAGTAGAATTTTTCGATAATCCTGCCAGTCGAGAATAACAACATCATATGTTGTTATTCTACGTTTGAAAAAAAAAATCTTTCTTGAAGGGGATTATCCTCGGAAGTCGTTCATGCAACATTTAATTGAGAAATACCCTATTTTGTAAAATAGGTGTGTTTCTCGGATACGGCTGTTGCCGTATCGGCTGTGTGGCAAATGTGGTGCGCTCTAGAATTATCCACATAGCTTTGCAGGGGTGCATTAGAATTCAAAGCTTAAGAGCTTTTACTGTTCCCAAAGTCTTACAACTAGGAAAGCTTCTTTTGCAAGTGTGAATACATAAAGCTTAGCAGGGAATATAAACTTCTTTACGACACACTCACTTCTTTTCAACCAAACTGTCTATTTTAGCCTCGCCGCTGAAAACATCTATTCCCTCCATTTATATAATCGAATATTGAATGCTTGGGACTTACATATTCATAGAAATTTCGATTTTCACAGGGTACTTTTTATTACAGAGCACGAAAAGCGTATTTACAGTTTTTTAGTTGAATTATTTTTGACAATGTATCGCTTGAAAACCGGAATCTTTAGAAGATGAGTCACTTTTCTGGAATATTCTTCAAAATATGTTGACGATTGTCAGCTGGGTATGTTTGTTCATTATATTTATGAAAGTTTCAGTTTGAACTACAAACTGATCTCATGTGATTTTGAATGTTTTTTGTATAATGCATTCATATAAGCACGGTGTTTCAAGTTCAACTGCCTATTAGACTTTTCTGGAGAACGGGGCCTACTTGAAATCTGAAAATTCGACATATGATACACTCTGACTGATTCTCTGACCCTTCCGGTTATACAAGAAATCAAAAATGTCCTCAAAAACCTTTTTTTGAATATTGTCAAATTATGGAGAAGTCCTTACAATCTTGAAATTCATTGGAAAAAAGTGAACAATTCACTATTTAGTTCAGTAAATAAATACATTTTACCTTGAAAAAATTCCGAACTTAATGAAATTTCTACAGGTCGTTCGGGGATGCTGTTATCCAACACGAGGACCCTGTGCTAACTTGAGGAGGGTCGAAGAACCTCAACGTTCATATTCAAAGTAGTAGACCATTAAATTCTCTATAATTTTGTAGTTCACAGACTTTTTCGTAAACCCAATAATAATTGAGATATAGTCGATCAAAATAATAGTCCAGTGACAAAGCAAAAAAAGTGGGGTCTGCTGGAAAAAATTCCGAACTTAAGGAAATTTCCGAGGAAATTTCTACAGGTTGTTTAGGGGTGCTGTGGGATGATTCTTTCAAGTTATTCAACACAAAGACCCTGTGCTAACACTGCTAACTTGAGGAGGGGCTGAAGAACCTCAACATGTTTTTATGTTGTACGTATGGACAATTTCATCCAATCTTTTTAAAGAACGTTTTCAAACAATATTATATGGGCATAGCGCATATAAAATAAAACTTGAAATTATTCTACAAGATAAAGGTGTATTCATTATTGAAGCCAATAAAATAATTTTTTTTTACTGAATTATTCATATAACTATATTTGAAAGTATTTCTTCAAATTCTTTTTGGTGCGGAAAATTAGAAGTTCTTTCTCAATTGTAAATAATTTCATATTGTGAATAAATGGCATTCTCGAAAATTGCAAAAAAATTTTCAAATTTTGTAATCACAAAATTTGCAAATTTCATTTCAATTTTCAATTATACAGGCTGTCCCGGGAAAAATGCATCAAACGGATACCATGAATGAAGGTCATCACGACACTACTTTGAACTATATCCAAATATAAGATCATTGAAAGAAAAAATTGAAAATTCAAATCATAACACGAAAAAATAAAACAGTCCTGATCCACCAATACTGACAGAAACTTGGCTTCAAAAATTGAAAATGAACTTATATAAAATCAATGGTTGCACAAGTGTGCATGACTGCAGAAATTAAAGAGGTGTGCCTATATTCTTGAGAAATAACTTGAAATATACAGAAACTAAAGGAATCAAAGGTATGTTAAACAATGACTTCAACGTATTAACATTGAAGTTAACTAGTAGATACCAGAATATAGGGATAAATTTCGTCTCAAGAAAGTAAATTCAGACTTGAGCAGAAGATCTGCTGTTTATTTAAGTATACAACTTACCTTTATCTTTGAGACTGTGTGATAGTAATTTAATTTTTTTTAAATGTATCGAATATTATATTCTACGGGAACAAGTTGAGTTGTAGATTGAATGTCAAAATATTAGCTTTTGAACCATTAATTTGAAGTCATGTTTTATTTATGTTTTTCTGTTTATTATGATCATGAATTGTCCTTCGAGAATAGTAATTCACGAAACAAGTCCGGAAAATAGGGTTTTTTGGACGAATAGACAAAATTCCAGGACGAGCGTAAGCGAGTCCTAGAAGTCTGTGAGTCCAAAAAAAAATTTTCGGGCTTGTTGCGTACAATATTTTTTCGGCAACCGTGTAGAACAACAAATCGATGAGACGACACATTTCATTTATATACATTTCAATTCTTATTTAAAAAAACATGCAAATTGTTGACAACTAATTTCATATGAACTGTCTTGCTATGGTAATAATCAACTGCATTTATTAAAAATATAGCTACCAAGATTTTCATATTCACAATGACACAAATGACGTGATTCTTTTCCGGCCTAGTCCGGGAAGTACGTACTTTCCGGACTAGGCCGGGAAATGTTACTTTCTCAGAGAAAAAGCGTACGGGAAGTAAGCACTTCCCGGACGGTTGCCGAAAAAAATGTTTATACGTTTCATAATTATTCAATTTTGACGAAATAATTGATGAACCTGACGAAATTTCTTTTCGATTACTCCCAACCCATGAAAAAACTATTCCCTAGGAGATGGTGACATAAAAAACATAGTTGGCGCTCGTTTGTTCGTATTTCTTTGTCTTATTATATGTGGATTCGTCACAAAGTCACTTCATTCGGCGTCAACTTCAATTTTAATTGGTAGAAAACAAAGTGATATCATTATTCGTCGAGATTATTTCATCATGGTGGAATGAATTAATCATTACAATTAATCACGCCGATTAATTCTGGCTGTCTACCTCATTCTTCGAAAATTGTTATAATTATTGATTTTTTGTCGAACTAAAACATTTAAACACTCCATGCGATCATTTCATATTCCTTAAGACTATTCATATATCAATAAAAATCAGAATCGATTATATGCATACTGTGAATATACGTCAAATTATACCTACAGAATTCAGAGAAATGTAAATTTAGGTGCTTCCTAACAGTAAATATTGCATCAGGGCATCTAATGATACAGATTTCTTTATGTTGAACGGTAAACTTGGGTATATAAAAATATACCGATCCTCCGACTTTCGATTCAAGTTTGTGACAGCAGCACGGAATAGACAAGATGATCAAGGTAAGAGATTTTTTTCTTTCTGAATTTTTGTATTCAAACTTGCCTTGGGAAGGTTTTTTTTTGTCATCTCTATGTACGGCTTTCCATAAGTCAAATGCATATGATAATATCATATAGGAATTTACTATTTATTTTTATTCATTCAGTACATATTGAAAATACTGCATTTCGTGATTCTTTTGCTGTTTTTTTGTAGTATTATGTTCATTATTATTTTATCGCGGAAGGAATTAGGTACCTAGATTTCAGGGAATGAAATTCATGCAATTATTCTGAATATTCTGAATCTAAACTCATTAATTTAAATTGGATAATTTCATGAAATTACTTTTTAAATTTAAATTTTAAAAAATGTTACTTATTTACATTCGGATCACCAGAAGTTATTCACCATAACATGTGGTTACTGTTCAGTAGCTACTTATTCATAAGTAATTGCACAAGTGCATCAAAATTACCGATAATTTTGCATGACAGCGTGTTGTCAATAAAATTGGTTTCTCAATTATAAATTGATCTCTATAGTAGGACAATATTTGGACTAGTGTGATATTGAATTGACGACTGATAGAACTGAATTTATTATGGTCTTCGATGTTTAAGTTAAAATATAATGATTATGAAGGTATTTTTTTGCCAACATTATGCCTAAAATGTTCAATAATCCGGATCTATCTCATTGATTGATATTTGATGGATCACGTCCTCACTTGATGAGAATTCATTATTATAGGTAGATAAAATAATGAAACAATGATATTTCCACTAATCTTTCACTGTTCGCGAAAATTGTTTCGCCAACATCAAAAGATTGGTGGAAATTGATTTGTTCAATTATTTCACATATAATTTTATGGCTACATCATAGTTAGAGAATCGTTTAAAAAAAACAGAACTAGTGAATACAGAACAGAACCTGATTGGCCTTCGAAAGAAGCGAAATTCTTGCAATTGTGTTTCTGACTCTCAGCATATGAATTTACTTTTATCAGCTAAAATCGAAGTATGCGATACTTTGCGGAATATTCACTCATTATATTGAAGTGTTTTGATGAATAATTGAATCATCAATACGTCTGATAGACATAAACTTCTAGATTGGTATTATATCGATTTTTTTTATACAATTAATGATAAGAAGGATTATACAACTCATGTTCTGATAAACCAATAGAATCCGTAATCGGTACTACTTGACGACTTGGTATAATCGTTTTGGTGTTTCGCCTCCTGCCATATTGTGATCATTTTCATAGTAACATTCTTGGACGTTCGCCAAAAACTGAGTCAAGCTCAGTGAAATGTCATTGAATTTTCAAAATGCAGTGCTTTGGTAATAATTGATTATTGAAATTATTCGTTATATAATCGTAACGAATACCACTCGATCATAGACAATATATGAGGATAGACAATATTGAGGATTATACGAACCTCTTTACTCGAGCTGCGCTCTAGTGATGTTTCGCGAACCACGTCTCGTGCATCGGTGTATGTTGTCTTTGCTCTTGTGATATTATAATTGAGTATTTTAGTTCAGAAGTTTTTGATTTGCTTGGAAGTTTGTTGCATTCCCGAGATTTATTTGTTGACAAAATTACCCGCCTTGTGATAGGGTCGATGAATTGATTCAAGTGATCACTGAATAATATAAAATTGAATATATAGACAAAAATTCCTAATTATTTCTTCACTTCAACTTGTAGTTTATGATCACCTGAAAAAGATATTATTATTTTTTGCAGGCAATTTTTTGTATTCTCTTCATTGTTAATGCAACATCAGCTGTGCCAACGTTAAACCTCAACAAATTGCAAAATATTCAAAGGATTATCGACGATCTGGAAGCACCGCCTACAATATACCGAAGCCCATTTCCCTCGACTTACGGAGCTGGACTCAATGGATATATCCATCTTCCAATGATTCGAGCTATACCAACGTTGAGATTCAATGGAGTTAGTTCGTTTTATGTCCCACCACAAGGTTATTATAGCCAGTTAACGGGACAGGTTCTGGGATCAAACGTGCTGCATTATCCCAGCTATGCACACGGGATTGGGTGGAAACACTGAATACGATTCTTATGAAATTGATAGAAGAATGTACATATTTGAACGTATTGATAGAAATGTGATGAAACGGAAAATGAACCTTTTGGCTAGCTTTAATTTTATTTGTAGTAATAGGTAATTTCAAAGACAATAAAAATTACCTTCTAATAATAAGAACCTCTAGAATGCTTATTTTTTTTTGAGTGATTATTCCCAGTACAGATCGCAATAACATTTCGACATATTGATTGTCATTTCGATTCCGGAATGATCTCAAAGGTAAGGTTTGAGTCACCAATAACGAATTCGTGGTCAAATTCAAGAATGTCCGTCCGTACTTGCCCTAAACTTCCGGACAAAGAGAGACAGACACCTGAAATGTTCTGGGTATATTCGGAATTTTAGAAAACTGAGATTGTTTCCCACGGAATATCTGTATAGAGAATCTCAGTTACTGAAGGTAAGAGATCTCTATATAAATCAGTGTTTAGTCTGGGTATTTGAGAACAAATCTGTTTTTCAAGAGGAAAAGGAAAAGCCCACAAGATTTGTGACAAATTCATGCTTAACTTATCCATTCTTCAAAAAGAGTCTCACACACAGTTACCATAAAAATTTTTTCAAATTTCAATATATACAAAAACTCAAAATTTTATCATGCTCAACAGAGAAATTTTCAATTTATTTGGTTTGATTGGAAGTGGCTGTCAGCGTGGTAAATTGTTTTTCCTTCTCGAGTTCTCTCTCTCCCTCTTTCTTTCTATCTATATTTTTGGTTGTATATTTTGCTTGAAAGATCACCAGACTCAATGTTTAGCTTGTATGTGAAAAGAATAAGTGTGTTCAACTAAGGTAGATTACATCTTCACAACTGTTGATTCAGATTTACCCATAACGCTTGTAATTGAATTGAAAAATTGTGTTAGCAGATCGAATGGTTATGCCATAAGAAGCTCTCGTGTGGTGTCTGAGGGAAATCTTGATTATCTCCGATTGTTGATGTATGACGCTGACTTTGACATCGTATATCGTTGCTTGGATGTGGATACCATCTTCAGTGGTTTTTTTTTAGGATACTAACATCTTTAATTGACGAATCTTGCCCCATCAGACGTGTTCCATCCGGTCGTCGTCAGAGTTGGGTCACTCCTCAGATCACAAAAGCTTCTAAGGATCTTAGAAGTTTGCACTGGTTAAGAGTGAACCTGAAATCCATAGAGATGTATAATAGCTACAGATCTGCAAAAAATAAGTATAATATATTACTCAAGACAACAGTGACGGCTCGTGCCCTCGAGATGTGGGTCGGCCACACTCCAGAAAATTACGAACGTATATATCAAATTTATTAAAATTCATTAGTTCCAAAAAATGAAGTGATGAAATGTCTTTAAACCTTATTTCAATTTGAGTTATAATTAAATCCAGAATTTCACAAAAAAGCCGTTTCATTGAGGAATTATCCGTGAGCTGAATTTCGGAATCTATTTTATGTTTTCGACGTCTAGCACTCGGTGGCATTACTTCTGGGAGTTTTTCTACTTCTGAATATAAGCGAATGAAATACTTATCTTCTGTGCGAAATTTTTTCAGAGTCGATAATAAAGAAGTGATTCTGGCGTTGCAATAAGTTATATCTGATAACTTATGCTGGATTATAGAAAAAACGGGATCTGTGTATGTAAAAATCAAATTAAAAGAGTGGAGAATGAACAAAAATTCGAAATCATTCAACATTTTCTTCAGACCGGTAGCTTCACGTATTGTAATATCATCCCATTCATCTAAATATTCTAAATTGTCGCTGATATGATCAAAAACTTCAATTAATTCTTCTCTCTTATCGAATATTGTTCTTACAGCGCGAGATTTGAAATTCCAACGAGTTTCCGAGCTAGAGGGTAATCTTTTTTTGCAAATTTCGTCTAGAATATTAGTGCGTTTACTTGATTTAGTGAAAAACGACGAAAATCCTGAAAGATTCGAAAAAAACACGCGACACTCATTGATTTTCTTGGTCGA
This sequence comes from Harmonia axyridis, assembly GCF_914767665.1. Lineage (NCBI taxonomy): Eukaryota > Metazoa > Arthropoda > Insecta > Coleoptera > Coccinellidae > Harmonia > Harmonia axyridis. Next base: position 23,748,315 of record NC_059505.1, on the reverse strand, counting down.
ATCTTGTAACACTAAATTCAATTTATGTGCATAACAGTGCGTGAATAGTGCTTGAGGAGCAATTGTTTTTATTCGCGCTTGTAACCCATTAATTTCCCCCGCCATCACAGCTGCCCCGTCATATGTTTGACCTACTAATTTAGTCGCTAAATTGAAATCTTTAAAATTGTCCAACAAGGTATTGAAAATATCATTCGCGGTTCGACCTTTACTAACATCGAAAAAACCCCAAAATCGTTCGGATATTTTACCTTCTCGAACGAAGCGGAAAATTACTGACATCTGACAAAAATATTTAACATCCGTTGTTTCGTCTATTTCCCAAGAAAAGCACGCAGAATTATTTATTTCCTCGCGAATTTTCTCCCTCGAAATTACAGAACTTTTGAAATCAGGATGTTTTCAAAGTTAGGAATATATTAATTATATTTTCATGATCAGACAATCAATACCTAACTACTATCGAACGGCATAAATAAGTTCTTTTCTGATTAAGAAGTAATATCCCATAATTAACCATTCATTTGAATATATTAATTATATTTTCATGATCTGAAAATCAATAGCTACTATCGAACGGCATAAATAAGTTCTTTTCTGATTAAGACATAATGTCTCATAATTTAATAAAAATATAAATAAATACATAAATTAACCATTCATTTAATTATCAAATATTTGAAATAAACTGTGAAAAGTTGCTGCTTGACGCTCTGCAATAGGATAACCGGCCAGCCGACCCTATGTATTGGGAAGCGACCTTACATCGAGTTGTTGTGCCGTTCTATTGAGTGGTCGTATTCTGGGCATATGTCGTAGTATCTTTTCCTTTACGTAGCGCTCTCGGTAGCGCTGGTTCCGCCATCGGCTCTTGGCCGACCTAACGTGATGAGATGCTTTCAGTGACATTCCAGGGGTTGCAATTGTATAATTGTAACATTTGTGTTACATTTCAGACCTAATGTTACGGTGTTACGTACAATTCTGAAATAACCTGTTTGGGGTGATGTTACGAAAAGTAACCATTTACTATTGTGGTTTGTTACAATTTATGAAAGGGAATAACAACGCTGGATGCTTTGGAAATCGAATATTAGGTGGGTCCGAAAGAAAATATTGGCCGGTATAAGTTATATTTTCCTGTTCTGAGTGGAAATATTCATTACCGAGGGAATTTGGATATCGAAATCGATAACTCCGATTGAGTTTGAATGAATTGAATATCTAGAATTATTTTCTATTTCCCGATAATTTTTGGGTCGGCCCGGCCGACCCTGCCGACCCTGACGAGCCGTCACTGCAAGACAAGTAAGTTGTCATTTTATGATGAAATATTGGCTGCATCAGACAACAAAACCAAAACAATCTGGAAGCTTGTGGATAGAGATACTGACCGAAAGAGGAACTCTTCGAATGATATTGTTTTGAATGTTTATGGTCGCATTCTCCCTGATCCTGTGGATGTCGCGGAGGAATTTGAAAAATATTTTACATCTATATGTGCTCAAAGCCTACGGCAACATTATGGAGATATCGGGTTTTCCAATAGTGACTTGACAACTTTGAATTCAATTTGTAAACGCACCCTTTCAGTGATCATCGAACTGTTACTTCCAATTTATTCAGTAAACTTAACATTTTCATCATGGTAAAGTACAAGAACAAACAACGTCCGCAAATTTTAAAAATTTACTACAGAAATTCGGAGTTAGTGACCGCTACTTTCAGAGCGTTAACCCCGATTTTCGGTCGTAATTCTTGCCCTAGTAGACAGGCAGTAACACGTTTAGTGCAAAAATTTGAGTCTAAATATTCGTTGTGTGATGTCGCCGTGACAGTGAGACAACGGGTTGATCGAATTGTCGAAAATTTCGCTGCCGTTGAAACGTCCGTAGAAAATGATCCAAATCAGTCAATTCCACGGCGTTCTCAAGAGTTGGGCATGGCCCAGACCTCTTTATGGCGAATTTTGCATGAGGATCTTGGTTTACACCCATACAAGTTCAAGCTAACTCAAGAATTGAAGCCGATGAACCATTCGAAGCGACGTACGTTCTTTGATTGGGCTCTGGAAAAGATGCTCCAAGATGATCAATTTAACGCCTTTAGAATTCTTCAGTTGGGGCCACGTTAAGTAATTGATCTATGCCAACAAGCCGACGACGTTGGAAGAGCTCAGAGCCAACATTGAACGCGAAATAGAATCCGTTTCGGCTGAAATCTTTGGCCGAGTCATCGAAAATTGGGTCCAACGAATCGACCGCTGCAAACGTGCCCGCGGTGGTGATATGAACGAAGTAGAGTTCCATTCATAAATGTTTTGGTTGTACTTCAACCCGATTATAAGGTTTTTGAAATACCTCAAATGGTTTGCATTTCATTTTGAAAAAAAGTTGTCAAGACCTTATTGGGAAACCCGATATAACATCTAATTCCTGTACGACACAAGGCTTATCTGAGAATATATTCTTTTTCTATCCTGTCTTACCCGGAGAGGTTCTTCATGTCATAAATGAAACAACGCCAGTCCTGATCCTGACTTTTCTCTGTGAAAATTATAAAAGAAATTGCACCACCCATTTCGGAACATTTATCCCATTTGATCAAATTATCGGTGACATCAGGAAAATTTCCCTCCTTATTGAAAATAGCCAAAGTAATTCCGGAATTCAAGAAGAACAAGTCCTCATGCTTGGAAAATCATCGCCCTATTTCTCTGCTCAGCGTCATCTCTAAAGTCATGGAAAAAATTGTCTACGGCAGAATGGCGAATTATCTAGAAAAGTTCTGTGTAATATCAGGCTCCTAGCATGGCATCCGCAGAGGTAAATCTAGACAAACTGCCGTCTGCCAATTTTTGGAGTTCATATATGCCAGTTTGGATAGTGGACCCTATGTTGCCGGTTTATTTTTTGATCTTTCACGAGCATTTGACTGTTTATAGTTCTCCTTCATTGAAGATAAAATGTGCAATATGGGATTTCGAGGAGTTTTTCTGAGAAGGATCTCTAGTTTTCTGTCTGACCGCAGTATCTTTGTTGAGAATAAGAGTTGCAGGTTGAGAAGTTATCCCCTATCTAAGGATTACCTCAGGGATCTGTATTGGGACCTTTAATTTTGTTGTTATTCGTTAACGATGTTCCTGATTATATTAAGGCCGACGCTATCACTCTCTTCGCTGATGACACTTCGATGGGGTCTCAGGAAGAACAAAAGAAGAGCTTGAAACGAAATGCAATAGACTTATCCATCAATATTTCGATTGGTGCTATCGAAACTCACTTATGTTGAACCTAAACAAAACAGAGATATTTAATTTCTAATCAAGAGAATCTATTACTCAAGTGCCTTTTGTTATCGAATACAAAGACAGACAACTCAAGTCAACTGATACTGTTAAGTTTTTGGGTGTGGACGTTGACAGCAGTTCAAGATAGCACTACCATATTGATCATTTTGCCCATTTGAAGTATAATGTTGTCCTATGGGGTAATTCAACAGCGAGTACCAGAATTTTCATAACACAAAAAAGGTGTATTCGACTTATATTCAACCTAAGACCACGAGAATCATGCAGGCCGATATTCATCAAGCTTACAATCTTCCCATTGCCTTGTATTTATATTTTGAACTGTCTGCTGTTTGTTCACAGTAAGTTGCCGGAGCTGGATACAACTTCTTGTTTCCATAACTACAACACACGGCATTCCAACCAATTCCACCATCTGTATTTCGACCTATAAGACATCTAGATTTGAATGGTCTCCAACATATGTGGGGATCAAGCTGTTCAACCATCTCCCCAACTGGATCAAGTCCTTGAATCCATCGAAATTCAAGAAGGAAGTAACCAAAATCTTGTTTCTTAATTGTTTCTATAACCTGGATGAATATTTTTCAACTGAAATCAGTTATAATGTAATAAAATCTATTTTGTACTTAATGGACTCTTTATTTAATATCTACTCTACATGATCAGGAGCTCTACAAAAAGTAAAAAAGAAATGGACATGTGATCTCCTTGCAACAACAAAATGGGGACTCACTTGTCAAAATATACAGGTATCAAGTATCATATAGTTTTTGTCTTTTTCATTTTTTACAATATCTTGAGGATTGAACAAAATTTCCTGGTTTAATTCCAATTCTAACAGAATAATCTCTCTCTCAACTACAATAATCATAAATTGCATCGACAGCGTCATACATCTGATATAATTGACAATTCACAGAATATCAAACAATGACATGACATTTGACATATGCAACAGCAACGTTCCGAACAACAACATACAAAACGAATAATATTATATCAGACTCTCGAAAATGGGGTGATAGCTGAGGTGAGATTCGACTTGTGTATTAAGGCATTTATTAGGACATAATTTTAAACTTTTTGCAATCTCATATATTTCCATCAAGTCAAGCAGGTTACCTCTATCTAAGCTGTGTAGAATTTCCACATTTTCATCCTTATCAAATTCATGGATGTTAACTTTGAGATGTTTTCCAAAGGAACTTTTGTTATAGATAGATAGATAGATAGCTGGTCTTTATTTGCAGATCATTATCACAGCAGGGCGAAGTCTAGCAAGCTATTCAACTTAATCCCTGAAGTGATAGAAAATACACAATAAATTTTCCAAAACTTAAAAAACAACCAAAATCCATTTTCAGAATGTACAATACAGGTGTGACTAAGATACGTTAATACTTATTACAGAATTTGGACAAAATAACAGAATCAACACAAGTCATATAACAGATTATAAACAATATTAACCATTATTGATCCTATTATTACACATCAGAAAGTATTTGACTTTAGTTCGGAACCTGGCTACAGGAAGATTTTTGTAATCAAGGGGCAATCTATTATAAAACTTTACAGCATTGTATACGAATGATTTTCTAAATAGCGTTGTACTATATTTTGGCAGGTGAAGATTATCATGATCCCTTAGGTGGTGGTTTCCCGATAGTTGATTTCTCATAATTAAATTTTTTCTGAGATTTCCGGGTAGGCCGGTGAGCAAGATGTTATGCGTTAGTGTCAGAACGCCAGCTTCAGTTCTACTACCCATGTTGAGCCAACCCAATCGACTGATATCATCAGAAATACCGCGCGAGAATTTGGGGAGATTGAGAACAAAGCGACAACATCTATTCTGCAACTTTTGGACTCGAGAGCGATCAGAACTATCGAGACAAGTCCCATATTATTATACGTATATCCCATAGTTAAAGTTAGAAAGCACTAGGCTCTCACATAGGCGCTTGCGAAGATTCGCATCGAGAACTTTTCTATTGATGTACAGTAGCTTTAGTGCAAAAAATGATCGTTGGAGCAGTTTATTGACGTGCAGAGTGAATTTCAATTTATTATCTATTATCACTCCCAAATTCCTACTATTATCAACTCTTTCAAGTTCTTCGTCGCCCACGCAAATTCTCAAGGAATTATTGAGCAGATTCAGGGAATTTGATGGACCAAATATCATGTATTTACACTTAGAAGAATTAAGTTCCAAATTATGCTCTCTAGACCAGTTCAAGACTTTCTGTAAATCAGCGTTCATCTTAGCCATTGCATTCAAGTAGTTGGTTGGCTTGAAAGCTAAATAAATTTGAGTATCGTCGGCAAAGCAATGTAATTGGTAGTATTCCACAGTATTGAAAATGTCTGCTGTATACAATATAAACAAAAGAGGTCCCAGTATTGAGCCCTGTGGAACTCCAGCTCTTATATCAAACCGGTCAGAGAGCTTATCATCCACCTTCACTATCTGTTTTCTCTCAGTGAGGTAATCACGAAACACCTCAATCGCGCTCACTTCCAGACCATAATATTTTAGTTTCGCTAACAGTAGTTGATGATCAATAGTATCGAAAGCTTTGCTGAAGTCTAGAAGTACAAGAGCCACCGCAAAACCCTTGTCCCTCAAAGATATTATATCCCCTACTACATCTGCCAAAGCTGTACCTGAACTATGAGATCTTCTAAAACCAGATTGTTTTTCAGGTAATAAGTCATTATCTTTGATATAACGAATAAGTTGTTGATAAATTACTCTTTCGAAGATTTTTGATAATGTACAGAGTGAACTTATTGGCCTTAAATCATTGAGAGAGGTCGGATTGCTATTTTTTGGAACTGGGATAGTTAGAGAAGTTTTCCAGGCGCTAGGAAATTTAGATTTTTCGATACATGAGTTGATTAAATGAACGAGGTATTTGTCAATGACTGGTGTACAGAATTTCAACATGGAAATTGATATATTATCAATGCCACGTGCCGTGCTTTTTATTTCCCGAATAATTTTAGATAGTTCGACTGAATCGATCATGGTGAACTTAAAAGAATGATTAGGGTTTCTTAATCGATTTTGATAGGCCTTGATGATCTTGTTGTTATTTCTCCCACCCTTACTTACATTGGAAAAAAATGAACATATTTTATTAGGATCTTTTAGACTTGGAGGAATTTTATATTTATTATTTTGCTTAGCTCCTATATCTCCCAAGCATGACCAAAGCTTTTTTGAATTCAAATTGTCATTCGAAATAGACTGTATGTATGCTTTCTTTTCCGCTCTGACTGTGGAAACCGTAGTATTTCTCAAACACTTATAATAATTCCAATCTTCAGAAGATTGTGATTTCTTGTACTTCCGTAAGGCGGTATCTCTTTCCCTCATTAGGAGACGAGTATTTTGGGTAAGCCACGGTGCTCTTGGTTTAGTTATTTTAATTTTTTTCAGAGGAGCATGTTTGTCAAAACAGTATAAAATATATTCAGACAGAATGGCAACTTTTTTATCTATATCTGGTTCATAAAGAAATTTTCTCCAATCTAAGTTTTCCAAATCTCTTTGAAAATCAACTTGCTCAAAACTTTGGAAATCACGAATCTCAACTATTCTTTCCTGCTTTTGGTTAACCTTTAAGTTCACCTCGCAGTAGGTCAAACTATGGTCGCTCAAGTTAGTCCTAACAACACCACTGCTAATAACCAGCTCTTTATTTGAAATTAATATAGGATCCAACAAGGAAGAACTATGTTTCATCACCCTTGTAGGAGTCTCAATGAGCACTAAGCCGAATGAATCAGTACAAGTTAAAACTGGATTTCCCGCATTTAAGAAGTTGACATTAAAGTCGCCAAGACAAATCAATTCATCAGCAGTAGGGAATACGCATGCGAGAATATCGTTTAGCTCTTCAACAAATTTACTGACTTTACTGTTAATAGGGCGGTAAATCGCACCCACACTGATATTTTTTGATATAGAATTCAAAACCGTCGATCTAATTGAATCATTAACAAATATGCAGACGCCCCCGCCTCTGCCTTTATTACGCACCCTGTCTACTCTGAAGAAACTATATCCTGGGATATTGGGAACAACTAAGCAGTCCTATAGCCATGTTTCCGTTACACAAAAAATATTATATAAATTACTTCGAAAGAAGTCCAAAAAATCATCATAATCACCTAAAAGAGATCTAACATTTGAATGTGCTATAGATAAATTCTGACTTGAATTATTCATATAAACAAATTATAATCGAAAAATGAATGAGTGAAAGGAAAAATAAAATATTTCAAACAATTGAGGATAAGAAAAAAGTTATCTGTTCGGAGACGTAAACACCACATATGGCCAGCCCGGAGATAAACAAAACATTCCCGATTAGCAATGAACGCAGGAGAACAATTATACATTCTATTAAGATAACAATTAAAATAATTATAGTTTAAAGAGTTTATTTTTCTTGAGTTGAATTGGAACATATTTTTTCGAATACATGGTTTGAATTGACTAAGGTTTTTATATTACCATGAAGTACAAAAATATTACCATTTATTGTCCAGCAATTTCTTTTGAACTTAGTTTTGCATTTACTGAATAATTGTAATTGACCCGAAGTTAGTACCTCGCTTAACATAATTTTTGTCCCTTTGAGATTTTTCTTATTATTGAATATTTCATTGCGTTTCCATTGTTGACAGAATTCAAGGGAATTTTAACGGAAGATTTACTAGAAAATTTATAGCAGGCATTAATATCACTTTTCGTTATATTGAAGGAGTATCCCCGCAACATATCCAGCACAGCATCAATTATGTCACTTTTTTCATTGAAAACAAATCCATGTAATAAGAGCTTACTGCGATTTTCCTTTCTCTTGAGTGAACTTTGAAACTCCACAGACAGTTGGGACCTCTTGTTCAATTCCTGAATTTCAAGCCTAAGTTGATACAACTCCCCTTCAATTCGTTTTTGGAAGTGTAAAAATCTCTCCCGAAGATCATTGCCCATCTCAGATTCGGAACCTGGTTTTTCAACAGTCGTTTCCAAATGTTATTTGAACTGCTCCATTTCTGAAGAAAATTTGGCAGACAAATTTTCTACTTTATCATTTAATGTAGAGACATCCTTTGAACCAGTTCTTTTAGGTGGTTTCATTATAACAATGATAGAATATAATACAAGTTCGAAATCAAAATAAACAAATTCAAGATATTATCGCCGGAGCCAACGTACGTGTTCACTCGATGAGTATCATCTGCAGAATTGTCGTTGTAGTTCCTTATGTGTTCATATACCCTTGTGCCTAGGGCTCTAAAAGTTTTACCTATGTAAAACTCATCACATGTCTTACAGTTAAGTTTGTACACACCGTTCTTTTCCAATATTGGGGTCATATCCTTACAATTTAGCAAATAGTTGTAAAGGCAGTTCTTGGCCCTGGACAACGCCGGTAAGGTTAGCTCCCGGCCGGCCAGCTCCACGGGCACCATTCATTCCACCACGGTCAAACACACTTTCGTCATTTTCGATATTTGAATTTCTAGATGCGTGAATGTAATAAATTGAGGTTCATATTATAGAGAAATGAAAGATCTAGCGAGTAGTGATTTTTCGTTTACATAAGCCACATATAGGGATCAATTTCAGGATGGAATTGAAGAATTTCATGCCGGCCGAAGAGATTTTCATAATTTTTATATTTTCCGAATGAGCGGCCAAAGATGAAATTTAGTCCATGGTATGAAGGATTGAAAAAGCCATAAATATCGAAATTTTCGTTCGCATTGGTTAACCTTATGGCCCCAGCTCTACGACCTGAATAGTCTGATATCGTGCCTGCCGGATAGTCTTTCGTGTTTTTTATGTTCTTCGAATGAGCGGCCAAAGATGAAATTTAGTCAATGTTATGAAGGATTGTAAAAGCCATAAATATTGAAATTTTCGTTCACATTGGGTACCCCTAAGGCACCATGTCTATGTTGTGCCCTCTAAATACATTCGCAATGGGCTAACACATCTTACCGTAAAATGGTAGCGATAATCTCTTCACTGGTTGTTTATTATCATACATCATTATTGTGTAATTTTATAAACTTCCTCATTAACAACCGGTCAACCACATTTGATTCGTAACCATTTTTGTAAGCAATATACTTGATTATTTCCAACTCTTTATCAAAATTTCTTCTACTCAATGGTAAACTCAATAGTCTGTGTAAGTAAGTGTTGAGGGCAGCAAACTTGTGGTAAGCAGGGTGGTTTGAGCTTTCATTTATTATTGCTACTGTTTGGGATTATTTTCTATATACATCCACAGATATTCTGTTTTCTTCCAAGGTTAGTGTCAAATCTAGAAAATTGATATGGTTGAAACCAATCTCCAACGTAAAGTGAATGTTTTTATGTAGTGAGTTGAACAACTCCAACAAAACCCAAATAAGATCTGTGCCACCTGTAAATATGATGAAAATATCATCCACATATCTGTAATATTTGAAAATGTGACGTATTATGGGAGTTCTCAAATTAAATAATATTTCCTCCAAATGATCCATAAAAATTTCTGCCGTCAGGGACGATAAAGGTGCACCCATTGGTAAACCTTTATATATTTCATTGTTAAATTGGCAGAAGTTTTGTCCTAAGGATATTTTGAAAAGGTTTGTAATATCCTTTTTCAATTCAGGTGTTACATTTTTTTCTGTTAGCTTTTTGTCTAATATTGTAATACATTTATCTGGGGGAATAGAAGAATATAGGTTTTTAGCATCAAGGGAAATCAGTTTAGCACCCTCCGAATTTGTAAGTTCTTCAATGACTCTGCCAATTGACCACTATTCTTTATACTATAGGTGGGTTTGAACTCTGTTAAATCTTTTAACTTGTCACTTAGGAACTTACTTATTTTGTAGACAGGAGTATTTATGAGGCTTACAATGGGTCTTATAGGTATATTATCCATATGGAGTTTAGGAAGACCGTATAACTTAGGAATTTTCGGGTTTGAAGGAATCAGATTCTTATATTTACCAAACTTATCTTCAAACTCTTTAGAAACTCTGAAGTTCTTCACTTTGTTGATAAGTCGTGAAGTGGGGTTGTTATCCAGTTTTACAAATCCATTTTCATTCATAAATTCTTCTACCTTATTGATGTAAAGATTCCTATCTAAAATTACCATGCATGATCCCTTATCTGCCTTAACCACTGTCAAATTATTGTCTCTAATCTTCTTCTTAATGTTATTGACCACTTTTATGTTTTCCTTCGTTTCTTTACCTTGCTTCGATGTTCTCCTCCTCTCGTTGAGAAAATGGCTTGTACAATTTGCTCTAATTTCATTTTTGCTATCTATGTGTAAGTTCGATTTCTCCAACACAGCGTCCACATTCATTGCAAATGTTTCCAACTGTTCGTTAGATGGGTTTGATATGGAATGTTTGAGAATACCAGTTTTCCAGATTCTTAAAGTCTCCACTTTATACCCAGTCTTTTCGATAATTTGTCTGTGCTCGTGATTGCTCACGCTGTCTAGAGTTTTGATCATGTTTCCTAACAATAAGTTACTGTTTCTGAGTTCGGTATAGTGAATTTTATTACATTACAGTGGACCCCCGGTAATCCGGCAAACATTATGCAGGGCAGTGTCGGACTATCGAATTTGTCGGATTATAGAGCACTGCCTAAGACCCCTTAAGTCCGGATTTTTTTACGAAAGAGTACCTTGTAATCCGACAAATTACATATCTAATGACGAGAGTTAATATATTATGCGTACATATGTATGTACTTTGAAGTACAAATCAGACTTAATTTATGTAAGTCGAATTTAGTAAATTAAATAACAATTGAGAGCTTACGTTTTATTATAAAAATAAGCATAAATGCACATATATACATATCTACCAAAATAATCAAGAATTATTAATCAAAATCATGTAGTGAATACTATATCAAATTATGAAGCTTTGAAATATTCATCAATTTTTTTTTGTTTAAGGTTGTTATAACGCGAGATCAGAGCTTTGTCCCTCAGTCTTCTCAAAAGTAAAAGTTCGTTGTAGGATGTACCATTCTCTTCAGCCCATTGTAAACCTAGCTCAAACGCGTTAACTGCGTCTTGATCTGTGACTTGTGGAGCAGTTGCAATCACGTCGTCGTTATCTTCCTGATCGTTTGTTGTATTATTAGAAACCTCTTTTATAATATTTTCGTCAGGCATTTCAAGAAAAACATTTTCTTCTTTATCCATTCCACGGCACCAGACTTCCAAATCTTCCGGACTTATCTGTGTTTCAGTAGAGACTTGTTCTATAACTTCCGAAGTTACACTGATTTGTGGATCGTTGCTAGGAGTGGTGATTATATCTGGCCATAACTTTTTCCAAGACGATTTAATAGTTGATGACGGTAACCGGTAACGCACTCCACGACTGACTAAGAGCAAAAACCAAGTCTTTCATATTAAATTCTTTTAAAGTTTTTTCTATTGGTTGGTCTTTTGATACGGCTCTCAAAAGTAGGTTTTTTTATAGTCTTGCTTAACAAACTGTATGATGTTCTGGTCCATTGGTTGAATCAGTGCAGTGCAATTTGGCGGAAGAAACATCGCAGTGATGCATTTATCCTCAGTTGTCAGTTCTTCTTCAGACGGATGACCGGGAGCGTTATCAAGAAGCAACAACGCTTTCCATGTTTTCCAGTTTCCATGATTCCTATGATCTTGCTACTCCCATATATGACTCTATTTCCCGACATTTTCTCTCCCATGTTTCGTTCCTGTTTTATATCACCATTCTTTTCAACTCCTCTCGTTCATGTTAGTGCTTCTTTGACAGCAGAGTGTAACGTTTTAACTATGTGTTCATATAGTGCATTTAGATTACCTTCTAACAAACTTTCATTTAGTTTTTGGTCTAGGCGGCTTTGGTACAGTGTTTTAGTGCTCTGGTGGTAGAATCCGACCAAATTGTATTTAATAAGTTTTTCTGCTCGTATTTGTGCTTCGTTCTGTTCTTTAGAATAATATACTATACTGGTATAAAGATGTGAGCCTTTATCAGATAATGATCCGACCCGCAATCTGCTCCTCGGTATGCTCTCACGTCTCTGATTTTCCATCTGAGATTTTGTTTCACAATCACATAATCGATTGAAGATCGTAGGCCTCTAGTTTGTTGGCGCCAAGTGTACTTGTGAATATCTCTACTCGGATAAAACCCATTTAAAATTTCAAGACTATATTGTTCGAAGAACTGTATTAGTCGTTGTCCGTTTTTATTCAGGACTTCTTCTCCGAATTATCCCGTGACCTTATAATTTTTCTTTCGTTTTGTGCGAGCGTTGAAGTCACTTAAAAGATCAATTCACGTTGATTACCGTCCTTTACGAGTACATCCTCCAGTTGTTCTTGAAACTGATCCTTTTCAAGGACAGTGGCATCTTCGTTTGGAGCATAAACACCTATGACAGTTGTTCTGTATCATCTTACGTAAATATTTGCAGAGATTATTATTTCGTTTACAGCTTCCCAATCGATTAATTTATGTTTAAGTTCTTTTCTTATTAAAAAGGATACTCCCTCGCTTGCTCTACTGCTTTTAGGGACTCCGCTGAAATATGGATATAGTCTCCAACTCTTCTTGGTTTCGGTTGAAGCAGCAATGCTGTTTGATAATTTTCTTCCTACAATTTAACCTTCAATCCTTGAACATTTCATGTGCCAAAAATCATTTCCTTATGTCGTTGCAGTCGTCGCCGTGAGTTTCCATCCAAATTCCGAGGCTGCTTTGTGGTTTTTTTTGCTGTATTTTTTTTTCAGAATAATGAAAGCCGACCCATTCCTTCAACCCCCAGCTTGAGAGTTCAGAGTTCTCCTCCTAGCCTTTGGTGAACCAACGTCATAAACTGCAAAGCAGCAGCTTCGCCTGTACCCTAGGCAGGAACCCTCACAGGGTGCTATCATACGGGCCAGATGAACCCTGGTTATTTAGCGAGGTATAACTCCTTGATCCCTCACCCTTTTTCACCATGGCTTGGGACAGGTTTCAGTTTCTCGGATCAGTATTGTCAGAGATAACCACTTTATTGTTTTGTCTTGTGGAACTGAAAATTTTGATGATTTTCATTGTTTGATGTGAAATTTATAATAACAAGCATTATATTTTTGAAAATGTTGAAATTAAGCAATATCATTTATGCTTTCAAATGTCCAGACATGTAGTAATTTATATAATTAAAATTAACCTTTCAATCACTCAATTCTCGCTTTTGACAATTTATGACGGAGTATAATATAAAGTGAATTTCTTTCGAGAATAATATTTTTATTCTATGATTTAATATGCTTTTCGTAGTTTACTTTGACAGTATGCCTATAATTTTAAACTTCAAAAAGTTATCAGTGTGTGTGAAGTGTCAAATCAGTGCGTGTCAAAATTTAGGAGTGATTGTTTTTTCAAAATTCGCCGTACTTATTTTCATTAAATTAATCATAAGATGTGGAATGAAATGTGTTTGGCCTGTGAGACCTTCGAGGAAGAATATCAGGATGGTCAGAATGATGAAGATGGAAGATTCCTGATGCCATGTTCATCGACTTCAAAGTGAGTTTATACCAAGTCAAAACATGAGATAAATTATTATCGACTATGGCAGCGATTCGAAATATTATCTAATTCCGGAATCCTTTTCAATATCAATCAAAATAGCTCGATTTTTCAAAGAGAGAAATCACCCATATAACAATAAAATATAATAGGACAACTCAGAACTACTTCAAATTTTTCATTCTGAATGAGAGAAACCAGTATTTGTAGAAAACATGGATTATATTTTACTGCCTGTGGTACACGCCAGTCCCGCAACTATCGAGTTATTTCGTTATTACCATTTCTTTATAATCTTTGTATACGTATCCAAATTCACTTCGCACTATTCACATCATATACTTTGCATAAGAAAAAATTTGAAAGTAAAAAGTTCATGCGAAAATGGCACAATAAAAGACCACTGATTCAAGAAAAATCAATTTCTGACAAATGAAAATACTGAAAAATAATGTTATTGTTATTGTATGCTGAATAGAATATTTCATAAGAAGTGGAGATAAAATAAAATTTCAACTTAAAAAAATAATGTGTGTGATTTATCGATAATAACCTTTTCTACACAAAAATTATATAAATATGACTATCTGAAATGAATAATTCATTTGAGATATCGAGCAATAATATTACCTACATTGTGGAAGAATTGCTACCTTGAACTTAATCATCAAAATTATTGGAATTATACAACTTGATGAATTTTTGGAAACAAAAACGTGCTTTTGAATACTTTGCAATTCATTTATATAACAAATAGCTCATTCGATTGAACAGCTCTTGTTCGGTACTGGAGCGTTTTAGTGATGCTCTGATTCGAATAATTTCGAACTCGGAGCATGCAGGAAATGAGAACTTTCGTGTGACTGCACGGGCACGATGCTTTGCAGATTGTTCTGTGATAATTTGCTGTCTTTAGACTAGTATAAGAATTTAAAATTTGAATGAAAATAAAATAATTAATTGAAAAAAAAAAATAAAAAATATATAATAATAATATATAGAAAACTTTGAATTCCAAAAACCCATTAGTTTTTATGATGTAATTTTCTCGAATGATGTGAAAACTGTCAAAACGAATTCCTGGAAAATTCTGAAATCAAATTTTAATTTTCAATTGTTGAATTCAAACTTTATGAAGAAAAAGTTTAAATAATTTGAGATGAAAAATAAAAATTCATTTGAATAAAAAAAACTCTTGTTTGACCGAGAGTACACAGCAAATCTGGGTACATGTTGAGCGGACCCATAAAATCCACTATCGTGGTTGAAGAAAAAGAAGAAAACTTTGAATTGCTTTTCAACATAACACGAATATTATTGGGTATAACGAATTAATTATGACAGGATCACGCTTATTTGTCACCGTCGAAGTTAAGAGGGCAAATTTCAATGTTTTAGCACTACAACTTCGGAGCTTCGAAAATATTTTAGCAGAATATCATGAACAATGTCATATTCCGAATTTTCAGAATTCAAATAGGCCCCGTTCTCCAGAAACGTCTGATAGGCTGTCGAACTTGAAACACCCTGTATAACAACATAAGTATCCTTCTAACAATCTGATTATTTCTATTATATAATTTTTTCATTTCAAAATGGATTCGAAAATAACGAAAAGATCCACATCTAAATATGTAATGATTTGTGACATTAAGATTTTGTTTCTGGGGACATATTAAGGCAAACCTTACAAAAAGAGTTACGAAAATAGTAATTTACGTAACAAGTCCGGAATAGGGTTTTTTTGGACGAATAGACAAAATTCCAGGACGAGCGCAAGCGAGTCTGTGAGTCCAAAAAAACCATTTTCGGGCGTGTTGCGTACAATATTTTTTCGGCAACCATGTATAATAATAATAATAATAATAATAATAATAAGTTTATTCACTTTAGTTTATAACACTATCGCTGCTGCTTTTCATATTTTATTGCGATTGCGATAAAAAAACATGCAAATTTTTGACAACTAATTTCATATGAACTGTCAGTCGTTATCTCGGTTGCTATGTATTCTATGATTTTTTCCGGCCTAGTCCGGGAAGTACGTACTTTCCGGACTAGGCCGGGAAATGCTACTTTCTCAGAAAAAAAGCGTCCGGGAAGTGAGCACTTCCCGGACGGTCGCCGAAAATATAAATTAACTTAGAGAAAATTTCCTAGGTTGCTTGAACACAGTTGCAAATATTCATCTATTCAATTCGGTGCCGAGAAGACCTGTCGCCTGTGAGGATGGGTTACGACTTGAGCATCTTCTGTAAAAACATTCAAAGTTATCACTGACCGTTATCATTTTTAGGTTAATAGTATGAGTATTCTAGAACAAGTTGCGGAATTTCAACGCGAACGTAAAATTCGAAAACGAGCGAGTTTTCGAAAGCATGAGTGTTAGAATTGCAAAGAGTAGGTATTACACGATGTCTCCTCTATTTCAGTCAATTTTTGTGAAATATTGTCGAAATTTAAATAAAAAAAAAACAAATTTTACGTCCTAGTTACTTTTGTTTTGCAACTTTGCAGTTTGTGTGACTGTTACGAAAACTGACAGATTATGGAATTTGAATCGAACCTTTCGAATTTCGAAAAAAATTGTAATTACATACGGATTAAATTCGTGAATTATGTCTGACGAAATCGATTTAACAACACCAGAATTAAGAGAAATGCGAATAATGTGGCAAATCATTCCACTGTATCCAAATCATATCATATTGACATTAAATTTATGTATGTTGAAATTTTATAGGATCGGAAGTCAGTGTAGACAACCAGAAAACAAAAAATAAACTGAAAAAATGCTGTACCTAATCACAGCTCTGTAATATTCTTGTTTGTTCCTTTCCTAATTGAATTGTTGAGTTTAATCATTGAACACGTTTATTTCATTTTCTATTTGAAATTGATACTTCCTTGTTCGTATTCCGAGGCGTATTCATTCTGGAGACCTATGAAAATAATCTGATGCATCCATCTCCGAGTCCATCTCATCACAACTCTCTCGATTGAAACATTAGATCATGTGGATTTCTTCGTTATTTCCGAATCCATATTAAAATGAAAAATTTATAAAATATATCTAGATTCGAATTTTGAAATAATCATAGCAATAATCAGGTTGAAAAAAGGAAATAACTGTTTTTATAGGAAACCGGTGTGAATTTGGCAGACCGTTTCCAGCAGACTGTTTGACGGAAACACCCGAAGTCGGTGACCAGTGGCGTGCGGCAAACGATTTATTATGGAACTATTCACTAGATCGGATAGAAATTCAGGAAGTGGGTTCTGTATAGTATTCAGAGTATCCGTTGGAGGAAATATTGATTTTCTATAGATCTCGGGATATTTGAGCAACGTTTTTATTCAAATTATCATCAGTTTAACTTGATTATTCATATCTACGGAAGTACGCGTCGAAGCATAACCATATTCGGAATGTAGATTACTATTAGCGATGTGAAAGAACTGTAAAAAACTGATTGACTCCCCTAGGTATCCAGGGGTAGGTTTTCCAACTCTTATATTTCAAAAATTTGTATCTCCGAAAGTACGCGTCGGAGCATAACCATATTTGGAATGTAGATTACAATTAGCAATGTGAATGAACTGTGAGAAAATGATTGACTTCCTCAGGGATCCAGGGGTAGTTTTTTCAACCCTTAAATTTCGAAAATTCGTAACTTCGGAAATACGCGTCGGAGCATAACCATATTCGTAATGTAGATTACTATTGGCGATGTAAATAAACTGTGAATAGCTGATTGACTTCTCTGGGGATCCAGGGGTAGTTTTTTCAACCCTTATACTTCGAAAATTCGTATTCCATATTTGGAATGTAGATTACTATTAGCGATGTGAATGAACTGTGAAAAACTGATTGGCTTCCCTAGGGATCCAGAGGTAGTTTTTCCAACCCTAATATTTCAAAAATTCGTATCTCCGGAAGTACGCGTCGGAGCATAACCATATTTGAAATGTGGATTACAATTAGCAATGTGAATAAACTGTGAGAAAATGATCGACTTCCCTAGGGATCCAGGGGTAGTTTTTCCAACCCTTATATTTTGAAAATTCGTATCTCCGAAAGTACGCGTCGGAGCATAACCATCTTTGGATTGTAGATTACAATTAGCGATGTGAATGAACTGTGTGAGAATGATTGACTTCCCTAGGGATCCAGGGGTAGTTTTTTCAACCCTTATATTTCGAAAATTCTCAACTTAAAAAATACGCGTCGGAGCATAACCATATTTGGAATGTAAATAACTTTTAGCGATGTGAATACACTGTGAAAAAATCATTGACTTCCCTTGGGATCCAGGGGTAGTTTTTCCAACCCTTATATTTCAAAAATTCGTATCTCCGAAAGTACGCGTTGGAGCATAACCATATTTGGAGTGTAGATAACTATTAGCGATGTGAATAAACTGTAAAAAAAATCATCGACTTCCCTTAGGATCGAGGGGTAGTTTTTTCAACCCTTAAATTTCGAAAATTTTTAACTTCGGAAATACGCGTCGGAGCTTAACCATATTTGGAATGTAGATTACTATTGGCGATGTGAATAAACTGTGAAAAAATGATTATTTTTTTTTGGGAGCCAAGGGTATTTCTTCAACCGCTAAATATAAAGAATTTTCATCAGTTCATCCGATACTTGATCTAATTGGCATTAAAGAGAATCGATTTGAATTTTTGCACTCATTTCCACACCACCCGAGAGGTAGAATACAAGGGCGTTTTTTTCACATGGTTTTCCCAGTAGGCATAATCCATTATTTTAATGGTAATTGGATCGATTATATTATTATATTATCGATTATTATATTATCGATTATCGATTATATTATCATTATTTTATTATTATTACATTTTATCGATTATTCGGGTGGTCCACTAAAGACGTCGATCTCATTATAAGGGTGTTAATGAAGGTATTCTGAAATTTTTTTTTCGGCGGTTTGTATAGCATAGTCAGAAGTACAATTCAAAATTATTATATATCTACAGGATGTTGTCTTTGGTAGGTCATTTAAAGCATAACATCTTATTATTTATTATTCCTGCTTATTCTCTTTCAAAAATACTCCATCAATAATTTCGACACAAGTCACATATGCTGTTTTTAAATTCGATTTCAGGTTCAGTTTTATTCGTTAGGCAGGCAATATGACATTTCCTTTTGCAACTTCGGCATGCATAAAATTCTATTTCTGTCACTTTCGAACAGTATAAGCACTTATTTTGCATCGGGGATGATTTTTCCAAGAAAAACCTTTTTACTTCGATTCTGAATTGATCCATAGCTTTCTCCTCATTCAAAGGTTTCCTTAACAAATATTGCCGAAAATAATGTAAAACATACATCCCGCAATTGAAATTAGCGTTTTGATCTACTATTTGCCATTCATTTTGGTTAATTAGGGGTAGCCCTCCGCCATCTGAAAACAAAGAACTTGCAATTTGGACGGATAATTTTTGAAAGGTATCCTCGATATCAATAAGACATATGTAATTGTCAAGCACAAAACTTGACAAATATTTTCCTCAATCGAGGCTGAGGTAACCGCTTATCTCAATTTCTGATACAGGACAAGAAGCATTATCAAAACACGCAACAATATAATTTCGTTGTGTCGATCTTCTAGCCGTTTTTTCGATATGCAAACGATCAGGTTTACTTTGATAAAAACTAATGTCCTTCACCAAGCCATTAGAAAAAAGTTCAATATTTTTCAGAGGTCTCCATTTTCTATTTTCAAAAGTTTCTAACGGAATATGTCCATTTTCAATAATTCTCGGCAGAAAATCGAAATAATAAAATGATTTCAATTTGGGAAGCATCATGTTTTTCCAAAACTCTTCATTTCGCTACACTCTAATGATTTTGATGCCTCCAAATGTATATATGATCAAATCACACCATATTCGTTCAGAAATATTCAATAATCCTTGAATTTGATAATAATAATCGGAGGTGCTTTCAAGCTATTTGAGTCATACAAGAATTTTAATTGGACCTTATTTGGATCCTCATCGTATACTATATGGACCTTTGATTTCGATCATTCCCTCTAAATTGATCAAACCATCGGGAGAACATGCTAAAAAGGGATCTATTTTGTCAACTATCAATCCGCTCTCTTGACATTCAACTTGTGAAATTTTGCAGTACTTTTCTCTTGCGAATTTTTCATTTCTGATTCCATGATTGATAGCAGGAATATTTAGGAATGGAGGTTCAGTTATTTGCTTGAAAATATTTTCTTTCGTAGATTCCCTGCATCTACATATCTTGAAGAATTGCGAAGCTGTTATTCTTCGTGTTATTTCATCTCGCCACATTTTGGAATCCCTTTGCAAAATTGTTGCCTCAAATAACGTGTTTCGTTGTACAGAGGTTAATGAGATCTTTTTAATTTCCTCCATGCATAGTTCATGAGGTTTAGTATTAGGTTCTTGTTTTATTATTGAGGGATATTCAACTTCATCGGGGATAATCAGTTCCTCCATATCATCATCCTGGATTATTTGTCGTTGCTCCGCCAATGATTCAATTCCTTTTTTTATATTTTTCATATATTTCCCGCTGAAATGGGAACATATTGATTTTGGCTTTCTACACCAATTTTCTTGAGAATTCTTTTCATCATTCTAATCTTTACTTTTCGGTTTCCTATTTGTCAAATTCCCTTTCCTAATATTCATGCGTGCTTCCCTGCATAAAGCTTTTATATCATTTTTTGAGCTCTAATAAATCTGGAGCATTTCATATTTCTACTGCCTTCTAATATGCTGTATTCCAAATACCCAAAATAATTTTCCATTACAGCATTACTCAATCTCACTTGATTGGCTTCCAAAAACATGCAAGTTCATAGTGGAGCAAACGGTATATATTTCCTTAATATAATTTCAAGAAACCCCTCATTTGCATACATGTTCTCTTCTGGCGAAATTTGTAAAAAAATTATTTTCTCCCTTATTTCATCTGACATTCTTCTATATCTTTTATAGTACGGACAGGAACGGAAGAGAGATTCCGATGAATTTTCTTTTTCCTGAAGGTTACCATCACGCTCATCAATTTCTGCATTTGATTTAATACCTGCACATAATGCTTGACTTTCTTCCAAGAGTTTATTCTTAGTTTTGCTACAAAGCAGAATCGTAATATTTTTGAACCATTCGTCCAAATCTGACAACTCACGAATATTAATGGCAACAGCTAAAATTCCTTTGAAGATGAAGAGAGATTTCTATCGAGTATTTCTTTCAGTGATTTCAACATCTCTACAAACCATTTTCATGAAATGAGAACAACACAAGTGAATGGTAGCGAGTTGAGTTCTAAGTTTTGAACGATTTTTATTCATTTCAAAACAGGCCTCTAGATATTCAAGCAGAGTCATCCTGTTGAATGCTTTGATGGCGGCATGAATTGAAGCAAAAATGAAATCGATTACAAATCCTGAAAATAATGGTCATTTGTTCTCTTCTTCGCAAAAATACCTAGAATCACTGAGCAATTTGAAAATTGCGTTCGAAATATGTTCAGCAGAAATCAACGATAAAACAGGAAATATTCTATTTATTTTTAGAGTTACTACTGCAGTGTATAGATAAATTATTTTCTTGGTACAATGAGGTCGTCGAATGATCGATCCAGTTGCATCGAAATGAATGAACGTATCACCAGAGTTCGTAAGGAATAAATCATACAGTATCTGAATTTGTTCTGTAAAAAACATTTTGATTTTCAATGGAAATGCTAATTCTTTGATATAATTTCTATTATCAGATTGTAATTTGATCAAATCTAATAAATCATTCGTGTCCCTATCGAATTGGGCCAGTTTCTCAGACCTCATTTTTCTGACAGTTGTATCGGACACAATATTTTTGAGATTTTTGGTCTTCTTTATAAAAGATTAATCATATTTCGTTAGGATTTTCTTTTTATAATTCAAAGGTTTTCGTCTTTGTAGTTGATTCTTGACCATTTCTCGCTCCACCCCTTTAACCCATTAAAGCCCATAATTCCCCCGTGAAGATTTTCAACTGAAACTTTGTCTGATGAGTTATTTAGACTCAAAAAGTGATATTGTGTTATAAAAATAATGATCGAACATGCAGGAGAGTTACTATGAAGCGGCAACTTAAGTTGCCACTGGGATAATTCATGAAGAAATTTTCCAAAGTACAATAAAACTAGCATATCAATCGTATACATCTATTGTGATTCAACCGTATAATATTTCCTATGAAATTACATAAAATATTATTATTTTACATCATGAAAAATTTTGAAACACTCATCAGGATGAACAGGAACTTCACACTTCTTGCATACAAAAATTGTACGCCTGCCACATACTTTACAACGGCGATACTTGGATTCACCTTTTTCGATGAAATGATCTGTTCGATCTTTTCTTATTTCTTCGAGAGCTGGTGTGAACTCTAGAGATGATCGAACTCCTGCTACCATTGGAGGACTGCCGTAAGACTTCAGAATGAAAATAGCACACTGACGTCTGAAATCCAATAGAGGAATATCATGCCCAAGGCGACGATACAGTAACCAACCTTGTGTGCTGCATACATCCACAGTCCAAGAGAAATAAGGCCACCACCATTTTTTCGACCTGATTCTGTTTCGGTAGGAAGCCAAAAATTGATCAGAAAGATCTACTCCACCCATGTTACTATTGTAACGAGCAATAGGACCTGGTACTTTGACAGAAATGACCTTCTTTTCAATTCTGGAGTATCGGTTTGACTTTGACATAGGATGTACATTATCACAATTAGTAAGTACAGTAACAACATTGTTGTCATTCCAACGGACTGCTAAAATATCTCCTGAAGAACTGGTGGATGTTTCACCTCTGGGTTTATTTTTCCACGTTTTTTTATCTGGAAGTTTCATTGAAACACTACAGCGATTCTCACGCAGAGTACCAGTTCCACCAAGTCCTCTAGAACTAAGCTCTTCCAACAACCCAACCGATGTAAAAAGATTGTCAAAGTAGAGTCGAATACCCTTTGACAATTTCATGTGGTCTACAAGTCCAATTACTACGTCACCTCCTTGACCGAGTCCAGTTTCTGGAAGACGAGTTGAACTTCCACAATAGGGTTCAACATGATGGATGTATCCAGATGGATCCGCGGCAACCCATAACTTGAACCCAAATCTGATAGGTTTTCCGCGAATAAACTGTTTGCACCCATGCCTTCCGTAATAAGGAATCATACTCTCGTCGATACTAATAGTGGGCCCAGGACTGATTTGTTTGAAAGAGTTGTTGAGGTGATCAAAAATAGGTCGGACCTTGTACATTTTATCACTTCCATCATTGTTTTCATTGTTGGCAAGGTGAATAAAACTTATCAGTTCATCGAATCGGTTTCGACGGATGGCATCGGAAACTAAGTGCGAATGAACATCTGGATCTTGTTTCCAGTAGAGTCTTCTATATGGAAGAGGGTGGTAACCTGACATCAACATAATTCCGACAAATGTAATCATTTCTTCAGCAGTGGCATTCAGGTTGTGAACGAGTTTCTGCATAGCATAACGATTAGTTTCGGTTACGATATGACTCAATAAATCTTCCGAGAAGTAAGCCCTAAAAGCCTCAATAGGGCTTTTTACCGTTTCTTTCAGAAGATCTTCTGCTACCGGTCGGTATTCGCATTCAAGTTCAGGAATACTTGAAGATAACCCATTCATTTTCGGCTTCCAAGTACGTTCTGTGGGACGCTTACGTTTGGTGCTTCTTACTCTTGTCTGCGAAGAAGTCGTCGGTCTAGGTTCTTCTGAATGGTTCTCATCTTGGACGACTGGATTGCCGTGATCATCATCGATTTCTGGATTCTGCATTTCCACCTGAGAGCGTAATATACGGGCAGGAAGGTGGTCAAAATCTCCAACTACCTCTTCATCCGATAAATCAGAGTCCTTATCTGTATCTGCACCAGGAAGTTCATCAGGTGGACATATGGCTATATTGGTGGCTGATATGTCCTCATCGTTCTCGATAAGGTCAATTAATTCATGAAGAAGTAATCCAGTGCCTGATCTTCCACGAGTATACCTGTCGAAATCATTCAGTAAGAAATGTAAATATTGCAGAAACCGTTGTCACGTGTTCCCGTTGGCCACTTTAGTTGCCATCAAACTTTGCCCGTATGGCAAAAGCAAAATATTGCATGAAAATATTACTGTGAAGAAGAAATATACTGCTGAATTCATATTGAATAAAACTGGTACAAAAATACAAATGTGCATGCATTATTGAAATAGAATACTTACAATCTCTCATCGACGGCCATTATGGTGAATGAAAAAGTTCAAGAGCTCTGAATAAATCGTTATACACTAACTCACTGTTTGACAATATCTGACTGACGTTTGTGCTATTCGAGACAGGACATATCACATGACCGGAATTTACCAATGGAACTTCAATATCTATGCGCGTGCGCATAGAATGTAGTCGAATGCGCCGTGGCAACTTAAGTTGCCACGGGGCTGTAATGGGTTAATATGTCCAGTCAAGTATTCTTTATGATAAAAATTGAAAGAGGTGCTGTATAATTTCACCGATTCAGATATCGTGGAAATAATAATTTTAAACTTTTTACATTGTTTATGTGAACAAGTAGCATAAATATATATCGATGAAGTTCTCAGAATATATATATAAATGAATATATTAATAGCACTTGTATATTTGTTATCCGTTATAAAAGAAATCTTTTATAACGGATAACAAATATACAAGTGCTATTAATATATTCATTTATATATTTCTTCAAGACGAAAGGATATGATGAATCTAATTTCTGATCTATATAAATTTGTTCCCATACCTTCTTATATATTTTATATTGTCCTTCTAATACCGTGCAATTTTTGAAACTACCAATAATAGGTTGTGCTCCGTTTATAGAATTCAGTGGAATGATCACATTATGATTTTTGCGTTCTCGAAATAAATTCATTATATCTGGAGGACAAATTGTTGTTTCCTTTGAGGAATCCAAATATTTTAAAGAAAACTCCATATCTATTGAATGTTTTTTTGTGTGTTCTCGGATTTGAGACACTATTGAAATAGAATTTTCACTTGATATAAGAGACAACTTATCGATAGAAGATGAAGCCAGAGGTTTTTTATTTTCAATGTCGTCAGAAATGGATTTTTCAATGTCCGACAATGATTAATCTATTTTGTTATCTATCGAATTGAATATGTTATCCTCCTCATAATTCTTATTAATTTGAAGTGTTGAAATGGGATCTGATTTGCATGAAATATCAGAGTTGATTCTATATTTTCCAAAACCATGAGCTTCATAGAATGCGTTAACATTTTTATAATATAATTTATAGAAGATAAATCTCTTTTTGATAGTAATTTTTTCGCCGAATTATTTACAGAGATATGCATAAACTGAATTTTTATTTCTATAATTTAAAGTTATTTCATTTTGATCATCAGAACAAATCTTTGGACAACCTTTGTATAAATTTTTGAAAGTTTCATTTTCTAAAAAAATTCTTCTCAACTGACTTGGATACCATTTTTTATTTTTATTACTTATTGTCAGACTTATGTCTTTCAATATATCGTCATCAAATATTAAAACCGTAGGGATATTATCATATGATAGATCTGGAAAACGACATTTTAAGGTGTCAACCAATTTAGTTATTGTACTATTATTCATTTTGGATTGAACTGAAAAATATCAAATTGTAATAATAATGTTGTTCAATGAATTATCATTGAACTCCACCTCAATCAGTTAATCAATAAAAAAAATAAAAAAGAAAAAATATAACAAGTACCTCGAAGTATACGAAAATAATTCACAAAACTTTCACTTTCACTTAAGCTGTTGAAATAACTTCACTGAAAGAAATTGACGAGTTTTAACAAAATTTTTGTATGAATCTGGCCTACCAAGTGCTTGCGTGAACGATGGTTTTTTATTGTTTTACAACAAATAGGCAATTCATCCAGAATCAGGTACAACTCATTTCTTAAAGATATTTAAAAGAGAGGTGTCATAAAATACAGGCTTTTCCTTCAGAACATTATCGTTATTTTCGAATTCATTTATTTGCTATATTTCACAAAAATTCAATTTCAGACCTTTCTATTTGACATGTTTTGCATTAGGTTCTCCCATAATTTGTTTTCCGATAAATGTATTTTCTAAATTTCTACCTGCACTCCTAAAATATAATTTAGGGCAGTGTAGGCAATTATGTTGATAAATACCAAAAAATTTAAGAATTATTCATTTGGATTTTATGATTTTCTATTAATTTCTATATTATTTCTACTATAGATAGATCACCTTGACGGCTACAATAATTTCTTCGAAAGTAGTGATTTCAATTGCATACTGATATTTTCGGAATAAGTTAAGGTAACATATCGGTTTTATGATAAATCATAACTTAATGAATGTATTCCTCTCAATGTAGGTATTCTGCAATTCCTGTTGTTATATAATTATTTTTTCGATCAGACTTGTATAGTATTAATTATTATATGATATTTGTTCCATAATATTTTTCTTTTTTTTATTCATAAAAATATAAATAAAAGTTTATCAAGGTGAAAAAATTTGCTATAAAACTTCGATTCAATTTATGGAATGTTGAATAAGTATGCATTTTGATTTCGGTAATGGTTGAAGATTTAATCAAAATAACAAAGGCTGATTGTCTTGTTGTATGAAATGACTATTTTTAGCGTCGCTGTACTTGTATATCAATATTGATAAATTTCACCAATCGGTATAAATTACAGAAATATTGATGTAAATGTGATTATGGTTGGACAGAATATACTAAAAGATGGCCAGTTTCTATAGCATTAATTTCCGATCTACTCAATAGGTATGTCAAAACATTATAAAATTTTGTGGAATATTCAACAATCGGTGTACCACACCATAGTATGTCACTTACTTTTGCGTATTTTTGACTTTTGATTATTCCAATTAGGTGTCTGGATAAATTGAAAATGAGGGCTGTAAAATATAGAACTACAGATCTGATAGGGTAATTTTCTTTATGAAATTTAATTAGTGAATATGACTCTGATGATTGAGAGTTGCTAATAATTAATTACAATTTTTCTCTTTCTGTGATAATAACTGTGGAATTAGGGAGCTTCGTTTCTGATAAGTCAGAAGTTTTGATTGGAATTACACTTCCGAATTCGTTTCCGATAATTTTGAATCGAAGGTTGAGATACTGAAGCAGAGGAGTCCTTGCCCCGGGCGACAAATTTAGGGGTCGAAAAATTCAAACTTGGAGGACAAGTACTCTAGGTATTCAGCAGGTTTATAATAAGTAGCTATAATTATTAACAGCCAGCTCTTCAAATTCAAATATAACGATTAAAGAAACGTGAGGATAAACGCTTGTCATAAAATTGGCCCGTAATATCTCGTTCGGAATTTCTGAACTCAAATGAGGGTTTTCACGAACGCATTCGTTTATTACCCTCAAGTTTACAAGCATCAGTTTACTGAGAGTGAATTGAAAGCAAATGCAGTAGAGCATTTGGAATTACCCCAATTTGTACCTTTTGCGAAATTCTTGGAATTTCAAACTAGGGTTGTTTTGGATCACTTTTGTGGCACCCCTGACAATGCGACGCCTTATGATAATTGTATTTAAAAATCTTTATAGGATAATAAAGGAATTCCACATTATTTCGAATAATCAATACATTCATAGTGGTAGCATGGGCATGGCATTCTTTATAGCATTTTTTATGATTTCATATGAGTTATTAATTTCGACAATGTCTTGTGTCAGAAATTGAAATCAGCGATTGCCTAAGCCTCGATTAAGAAAATTATTTGTGCTTGACCATTACATAAGTCTTAGTTATACTCAAGAGATCTTTCAAAAATTATCAGTCTAAATTGCAAGATGTATGTTTTCATATGGCGGAGAGACAAATATGTTTACCAATAGTCGATTCATTCTGGTCATAATCGACGTTGAAGCGAAATAGAATTTTCCTATTGATAACTTGAAAAGATTAGAAAATATAGAGAACGCAAGAAAATAAAACTATTTCTTAAGGTTCGAACAACATTTTCATAATAACAGTATTCACTGAAATGGATGTTACTCATCAATAGGATAATTCTAATTGTGAAGAAGAATAAATTATGAATAATGTTATGAAAAATATAAAAAAAAACTTTTCAGGAATGTGGACAATGCCTTTATTCTTCTGACAAGTTTACTTTTGCCAACGTTTTGGAGGCGATTTCCTCCTTCTTCAGGGCTAAAAAACAAAAGTACTTTTATCAAACAATAACAGGGACAGATCCTGAAACTAACCTCAAGAATATCAAGTGTTCGAAAAAACAGTAATCAAGCAATATTTCATAAATTATTTGTTGGATTAAATAATAATAGGTATAAAGTCGCCAGAATCAAAACAGAAATGTCAAACACAAAAACATAGACAAACATGAAATTTCAAATGTCAAGTGTTACAACCATAGATAGATCTTTTTATTTTTGTTAAATTATATTCTACGTGTATTTCTTTGTTGTGTATCACGTCACGCCCAACAAGATATCATAAAAATAGCTGAGGTTGTTTACATCTTCTCTAAAGTTTACAGTGTTGTTTCTCCTGATGGAAATCATCTCACCTATATTCCTCTTGCAACCATTGTTCTCCACATCTAGTATTTCCACATCTTCAAAGTTGGAATTATGACCATCACTGAACACATGATAAGTTAGGGCAGTCTTTTCCTTGTTGTTTATATTTCTTGTATCATATTTGTGTTGTTTTATACGATCTTTTGAGTACTGCCGAGTTTGTCCTATGTAACTCTCGTCACAATCCAAGCATGATATCTTGTAAACCACAGATGATAATAGTTCTTTTTTGGTGATTTCCTTTGATCTTGAGAAGAATCTGTTGGTGGTAGAAATGTTATAGAAAGCACATGTGCAATTTAACTCCCTGATAATGCTTTGAATTTTGTAAGACAGGCCCTCGATGAAGGGGAACCTGTGAAAAGATTTTGTGCCATCCTCTGAGATGGAACGTGATGTATTGTCTTCCTCCCTATTTTTAATTTTCTTGATAGATCTATTTATGAGGTATACAGGATAGTTATTTTGTGTAAGAATATTCTTTACACTCTTCAAATTAGTCTTATGATATTCTCCATCACTCAATTTCAACGCTCTATTAATCAAGTTGTTTACCACGTTTATCTTTTGTGTGGTGCTATGGTTGCTGAAAAAATTCATCAGCCTGTTGGAGTTGCTAGACTTGAAGTACCAGCATGTTTCTTAAGGTTGGTGGATGAATGTTTTGTTTTTTAATTGTTTGTTAAATGACCTTTTGTTTTTTTTTTAGCCCTGAAGAAGCAGGAAATCTCCTCCGAAACGTTGGCAAAAGTAAACTTGTTAGAAAAAATAAAGGCATTGTCCACATTCCTGAAAAGTTTTTTTATATTATATTGTGTATCATGGACGAATACCAAACTGACGTTATGAAAAATTTCTATCACTTGTATCAAGTATTATGCCTACCCGAGACTGGGAAGAAGGGGTTTAGGGCTGCAGCTCCCCCAAGGATACCAAATATTAAAAATTTTGCATTTAATAGTAGAAATAAGTGATAACTACTGAGTAGCTTTTTGTTCAGTGTTAAAAAACCTAATCTCAATCGAGATAAATTCATTAGTCAAATGTACTCAGAATCTATTTCCTGACATAAATAGCGATTACTGATTTTACATTTCCAAATACGCAACTTATCGAAACGTGCTTTATTTGTGAAAGGAAGTTTTTCAATGGAAAGACCATTACGTCTCCAATAGATATTCGTTTATTATTTATAACACAGCATCATGCTTTGCTTCGGTCGGCAACTTCTATATAGAAAAAATTTCTTAGGGGTTGTTTGTCAAAGATAACCATAACATTCAAATTTTATTGCCACCACCTGTCAGGTAGAAACTTAGTAGTTGAACACTATGGTTCAAAAGAAATATAATTATTTTTTTATATAAGGTATTATGGTTGAGCACGTTCCAAAAACCGACAAAGTTGCCAACCGATGCTGCTATTGCTCTGTCGTGTAGAATAAGCTATTATGTAACTAGAAAAACGTTTTATTTCCGTAAAATGAATGTTTTGTTACTGAATTATATGTTCTGTTCTTAATCAAGTTTCAAATAAGGCATAGTAAAAAACCACTGATACTTTCTGAAAATGATATTTTAGTTATAATGGAGAATCAATAGAAACTATTCGAATTATAATTACCTTAGAAAACTTGAAAAATGGTTATGGTTATGCTCTGACGCGTATTTCCGAAGTTACGATGTTTCCAAGTATAAGGGTTGAAAAAACTACCCCTGGACCCCAAGGGAAGTCAATGATTTTTTCACAGTTTATTTACATCGCTAAAAGTTATCTACGTTCCAAATATGATTATGCTCCGACGCGTATTTTTGAAGTTACAAATTTTCGAAATATGAGGGTTGGAAAAACTACCCCTGGATCACCAGGGAAGTCAATCATTTTTTCACAGTTCATTCACATCGTTAATAGTAATCTACATTCCAAATATGGTTATGCTCCGAAGCGTAACGAAATCAATCGATCGCATGGAAGTTGGAGTGAAACCCCCCTGAAAACAACAATCTGGCTCCAGTATCAATTCACACCGCTAATAGTAATCTACATTCCAAATATGGTTATGCTCCGACGCGTATTTCCGAAGTTACGAATTTTTCGAAGTATAAAGGTTGAAAAAACTACCCCTGGATTCAGAGATACTGAGCTCTGGGTATTCCAAATTTGTACCCAGTGGAGTCTTGATTTCGTTTGAGAAGATCTTCGAATCAAATTTCAAGTAAATGAGAGGACGGGTGGAAATTTATTTTTAATAATAATAATATTTATTTCGAAAATCTTACACATACACTTTTACGATATATATAGATATATGTATATAATTAGAACGAAATATATGTCAAAGAAAAAAACATATATAAATTCTATGTTGGAGAATTGAGATACTCATGGATTGTATATGGTTCAAGATCTAGTAAAAACTTGTGTAATTCTTTTTTGAATCTATTTTGTTGATCAATTTGCCTTTTTCTTGGTGGCAATTTGTTATGGTACTTCATGCAAGAATACTTTGCTCCTCTCTCCGTTACAGTCAATCTATGAACTGGATATACATTCAAACAATTTCTATTATTATGAGAATGTGATGGCAAATTTCAACTGAAGTAATCTCTATTCTTGAAAAGAAACATTATACACTCTTCAATGTGTAGCGCTATTACTGTTAAAAATTTGCTACTCTTGAAATAACCTCTGCATGAAGCTTTAAAATCAAGTTTATTTATTGTCCTGACTGCTCTTTTCTGTGTCTCAAATATATTGTCCACTGCTCTGACACTACCATAAAAAATTAAACCATATCTAACGAGGGATTCAAAATTTGAATAATAAATCATCTTCAGGCCATCTTTGCCGAGATATTGTGACATTACTCTCAAAGTATAACAAACCGAGTTCAACCTCTTATTGAGGTTTTCTATATGAGCTTCCCATGATAGAACTGAGTCTATCGTTAATCTTAAGAGCTTAGTTTCAGTACTTATATTGAATTCAGATTCATTTAGTTTTATTGTATTTGGACACTCAAGGTTAGATCTGTTGGTTTTGAATATGACACAATTCGTTTTATTTTCATTTAAAATCAGTGTTTCGTTTGAAGTCCATTCAGATAATAATTCAAAAATCCTATCCGAATCATTGAGTAATGATTGCATTTCTTGAGCAGTTATTAATATGTTCTTATTATGGGCATAGTTAGTTAACAAGCAATTCTGCCCAACAATACACTCCCGAGAGTCATTAATTATATATATTGAACAAAATTGGACCGATTATACTTCCCTGTGGAATGCCCATCTCAACCATCCCTATCCTTGACTTCACAGATACTCCTTTTTCAGTAACAACAGTCTGCTGCAACCTTCCCGATAGATACGACCTCAACCAGGAGATAACAACCCCAGTTATCCCATACAGCTTCAGTTTCTTCAACAAAAGCTGATGATTTACACAGTCATAAGCCTTTGTCAGATCCAAAAATAAACCCATCACGTAGATTTTATTCTCCAGGGCTTGTAAGATTGACTCAGTAAATTCATACAAAGCAGTCTGAGTTCCCCTTCCCTTCATGTAGGCATGTTGGCCCCTATAGAACATATCATTATCCAAAAAGTACTTCATCAATCTGATACTCATGCATTTCTCAAACACTTTGGAAAAACACGGCAGCAAACTTATCGGTCGATAATGCTCCACACCTGACCTATCTCCTTTTTTATGTAAAGGCCTTACAGTTGCCAGTTTTAATTTGTCTGGAAAAACCCCTGTTCTGAAAGATGTGGTGATGGCAAAAGTTAGGGGTGAAATGACCTCATGAATACAAAATTTCATCAAAGAAGTTGGTATTTCATCATAACCACTACTGTGTTTATTACTCAAGCTATTCACTACTTTTATTATCTCAGTTTCTGTTATTGGTTTGAGAAACATTGATCTATCTGCTTGCTCGAAATAAGTTTGGTGGTCTCCTACAGGTGAAGCAGACAACAAGTCTGCTGTACAGTTCAGAAAGTAGCTGTTAAAATGATTTGCAATCATCTCACCATCTCCATCCATCTGGATATCTCTGGGTATACCTGAACCACTCTTTATGTTATTTATTATTAGTATTTTTATGCACAACCCAACGGCTTTGAGTAAAATTGTTATTAGTACCATGATCATTATGATCCATAACGGTTCGACAAAAAAGAATATACATCGTCGAAGAAGAAGTATTATATTATTATCAATTAAACTTCTATTCCAACCATTTAATTGCGATATTCTGTAGATCATTGTAGCTTGGGTTAATTGGGAAATTTCGAATCTCCGAAGGAGGATACGTCCCTTAATATTTCCCTGGTGTGGATTTCTCGATGTTAATTCGTCCTAATAGATGAATGGATGGTACATAAAATATCACTTAACTCGGGCTCC
Organism: Harmonia axyridis; assembly: GCF_914767665.1. Taxonomy (NCBI): domain Eukaryota; kingdom Metazoa; phylum Arthropoda; class Insecta; order Coleoptera; family Coccinellidae; genus Harmonia; species Harmonia axyridis. Next base: position 23,715,259 of record NC_059505.1, on the reverse strand, counting down.
GATTCATACTCGACCTCTAGATTGAATCTGCGAGCATTTCGATGGGACGGTAGACAGAAGAACAACGTCGTTTCGATTCGGAAAGCACCAAATTGAGTTTGAAGTGCTTGAATTCGCAATATGAGCAAATTCGAATGTTTTACGTCGATAGACGAGACATGCTGTTGCTCTTATTATCACAATTCGCTGAAAGCTGAATTGTGTAATTTGGACCTCAAGAATATTAATATATCTTTCATGATAATTTAGAACGATCGTTTCCCGAACAGATCACGATCACGATGATGTGATCTGGGTTGCCGGTCAAATCCGTAAACACGATAACTCTTCAACGGCTCAAATTTAAATCTTTAAATTTTAGGGAATTACGGGTTTCAACACCCCTATAAAGTTCGTGAATTTGCAAAATCCGACTAGGTTTTCCGAATATACTTCTATTAGAAATTTTGTGGTCCTGATCATAACTAATGGAAATGAAATTGTAATATACTGGGTATGACGTTGATGAGATAGTATAAGAGGGATATAACAGATGTCATAATCAGAAATAGAAATATTTATTCATTATCCAATAAACAATAAAAGGAAGGCATGTAAAAAAAAAGAAACTTTACAATCCTACATTATCGAAGATCTCCTTTACAGAATATGGTTCACAGCTTAAAATCTGCTTGTAGACTTCCTTTTTGAAAGACCTCAAGTTACTAAGTTCTTCAATTCTTTCTGGTACAGATTCAAATAGTCTTATTGCAATATAGAACATATTTCTTTCAGTCAGTTTTCTGGAATGCAATGGATAGAAGTATCTGATGTTCCACCTGGTGTCGTTCTTATTCCTACATTCTACAAAAAAGTGACTATGCTTTAAGAAGAAAATCAGCAGTCGATAAATGTATAGACCATAACATGTTGGTATATTGTTCTTTTTGAAAACACCACGGCACGACTCTCTGTACCTCAGTCCATACATTGCTCTGATACCCAGCTTCTGAATCAAGAAAACTCGTTCAGCCGACGTGCTATTAGTCTATTACCCCAAAGGGAGATACAGTAATTCATTTTACTCTGAAAACATGTAAAATAGACTGTTCCTCCCTAGGGGGCCTATCATTGATAGGCACGGGTGTGGCAATCCCGGGGCCTCAGCTGGTTACTTCACCAAAAAGGGCATGTGGTCCCTCCAAAAAAGGGCAAATATGAGGATTTATGCTGTTTAATGCAGCCTCGGAACCCTCGTTGGCCAGTCGAGGTGAAACAGACCCTATGGAATGCTGCGGTGCTGGGCAGACTATAGTAGAGCATCAGCAACCCGGGGTAAGTGGTGGACATGGCAGCGCCACCCCCTGTACTGTTACTGCTAATGCGGTGATGGGCCAGATGATGGAGACAAGTAGTCCTCGGTATCTGGTCATCAAAAGAATCGATGGAGCTGACTTTTCTATAGTCAGCCCATTCAAAATTGCGAAAATATTATATGGTATTGTTGGTGAAGTGAAAGAACTGAGAAAGACAAGTGGAGGACTTCTTATTGAAACTTCCACGAAGAAACGATCAATGCTCTTATCTACTCTGAAAAATGTTTGTGATTTCGATGTAGGAGTGACCCCTCATGTTCAACTGAATCAGAGTAAAGATGTAATTTACTGTCGTGATTTGCTCAATTGCACTGTAGAGGAAATAAAGGAGGAACTGAAAGAAAAAGGAGTAATTGACGTGAGAAGACTCAAAACTAAAAGAAACGGACAAATTATGGATACTCCCGGACACATTCTAACTTTTGGCACACCAAACCTATCGAAAAAAATAGATATAGCAATCCACAGAAGAATCGAAGTAAGTCCATATATTCCATCACCGATGAAATGCTTCAGATGCCAAAGATTTTGGGACGTCGCTTCGAGATGCACAAATGAGGAAATTTGCATATGTGGACAACCGAAACATCCAGATTCGAGCTGTGCTCAACCATATAAATGCCTTAATTGTCTGGAAAATCGCCTAAGTAATGATAGGAAATGTCCAAAGTATATTTTTGAAAAATCTGTTCAAGAAATCAGAACTCTCGAAAAAATATCATTTTCTGAAGCGAGGAAGAAAGCAGAAATAAAAACGCCCATACCTCGAACGTCATACTCCCAAATGTTACAAACAAAATTCGTACAGGAGAGTGAATTGACCTCAAAAATCATACCCGAATTGATAAGAACTTTTGAAACCATCGTGAAACGATATATCACCTCGTCCAATCTATGTTCAGATATAGAAACACAAGAAAAACAAAATCAACACAACATAGATCAATCAATATATGAAGATAGTTCAACTTCAAAAAATTTTAAACCAAAACTATACCAAAGACAAGATCGAAAAAAAATGAGTCACCAATTACTGGTGGAGATGAAACTAGTAACAATATTACCTGAAATTGTTATGCGTGGATTCAAATAGATTTAATGATTATTTAATTTTATGTTATATTCATTAACTTATTTATTTATTTAACTCTTTTTGTAGATTTTATATTTTCCTGTTCTATTTATTTTTATTTATACACTTTATATACACTTATATTGATATATTTACACTTGATGATTCTTTCTCTAATTCTGTGGTTATTCCGTTCATTCTTCCACATCTTGTAGAACAAAATCGTGCGAGAATATATCAGAAACGCACAGTTTTCATGGTTATATTTTATTATTATATGTTGGTACTCCGAACTTTCCGCCACGGCTTTATCTGTCAATTCATCAATTTGCCTTATAGAAATCAGTTCTAACAACCAACATTTTTCAATGCAAAAATCACTAAATGATATTTATGGAAATATTTCATTGATTTCAATAAAAATGCAATGAATTAGAGAAAATAATGTATAATACTCGTACAGAAGGCTCATTCTACCACTCGTTCATTCCAAAACTCGCCACTTCGTGGCTCGTTTTTGAGTTTGGAATTCGTGGAAGAATATCCATGCCTTCTGCACTTGTATTATAAATAACTATTCTTGCTTCTTCATTTTGTTTGAGTTCAGCTTCAAATATTTCTCTGGATTTTCCATTTTTCAGTGATAAATTTGTTATCCAGTTCTTTAACATTGCATTTTTCTTTAGTGTCTCTGTCGAACTTTCACTAAATAAAGTAGTTCTTTCAGACTCACATTCGGAATAATCAATTTCTTCCATAATCTTCATTTTATCGAGCTGTAGTTTTTTCGTTATCAAATTTTCTTTGATTTCTGCAACTGGTCTTTCAGCTTCAAACTCTATTTCTAGCCTTTTTCTTCCGGCAATACTTTTCTTACTTGCATTCGACAATTTCGAACCGGGTGTTCTTTCAGAATGTTCTGTTGCATTAAAAATGGTGTCTTGAATATCTCCTTTTTTAACCTCTTCGGATTTTTTAGCATTACCGGTGGTTAACTTGTTGAACGAATGTTCAGTGTTCTTCGTATTTTCTTTTCTAGTCAAATCACATGTCTCGAATTATGCTACTTCGACGTAGAACGTTTTCATTGGGCATAGGTACTTCTCGAAGTCCTGGCAATGTCACTCATCTGGTTGACTAAAATTTTCACACTTTTTTGTATCCGGCTCGAAGGACCAATGCTGACGTCTGCAACTTGACTTCTGAATGTCTTCCAGGAGTCTTTTTTGGAAAAATTCGACAACTATAATAAATGAGGTTTTCGGTCTGATTTTATTCGAGAAGTCTACTTGACAGTCAATCTAAATTAACAATCTAATAATGAACCCCCCCCCCCAAAATGGAGCAACCTGACACTTTATATGCATTTCGAGCAGACAAGGTACTGAATGGTCCCATTAAAAAACTTGAAGCTCATAACGGCGACTACAAAATTTAGGGCTGGGGCCGCCGTTGGAAAAAAATAAAAAGATTTGGTTTGGAAATGAGCGAATAATTAATTGGAAGTTTGATGCTTACCGGTTTAACGGAAAAGTATGAGCCCATGGTTATCGCCATTGAATATTCCAAGATTAATGTTAATGCAGATTCCATAAAATCTTTAATACTAGATATGAACGTAGGTGGCGCAAGTATTGCAGAAAACTCTGCAGCTGGAGCATTCGCTAACAGAGGGATCATTGAAGGAAACAGAGGTGGCAGCACTAAGAAATCTAAATACGAAGTCAACTATTATTTGTTTTGTTATTGTGGTTATTTCATGATTAAATGTAGAGAAAATAAAAAAAAAACGAGGATAATTCTAAAAGTGCATTCAATGTCGTTTTTCTAAGTGGTTCCCTTGACAAGTCGAATTGATATGTTGAATCTGGAACTGGATGCAGTATTCACATTACATCCAGAAAGGAATGGCTGAAGAATAGTATCTATAGTTGACCGTCCTTCGAGAAAATTCCTTCTCTACACCGAATCTGTCGGTATCTCTTCTGTATCCCTACAACAGGTATGTCTGTGTTAAGGGCATTGTGTAGATCTCGAAACTGCTTGTTGTTGTTTCAAAATAATGGAGGGGATAGCAGTGACGTCATAAACATGGCTGCCGACGGTTCAGTTTATATTGTTAATGACATCGCAACCATAAAGTCTATTTCCTTGTGAATGGTGTCTTTTGAAAGATTATTGAATGTTCTTCAATTTATATTCAGACATCTAAAGCGTATCTATTATATTTAAAAGAATAATCGTGGAAATATGATTTTTTTCAAGGCAATTTCAAAATTATTCTTGTTTTTCTAAAAAACCGATGAGTTCACGTGAAATGTGTAAAAATTATGCTGAATTCTATTACTTATGTATAATGTATAAATGTCAGTTTCTTTAAAATAGGACTCAAAACGATTGAGCTATGTAAATCTGAGGGCCAGTTGCACCATTTGCCTAAACATTGATTAAAATTTAACATTGATTAATTTCTGATTTCTCTTGAGAAATCATAGAGTAATCAACGTTTAAATTTTTAATCAATGTTTAGGCAAATGGTGCAAATAGCCCTTACCCATTCAAGCTGTTTACCAAACGTACTTTGTTCAACAGGTAAGGATGTGTTCAGGGCATTGTATACATGACAAAAATGTTTATATGCCGACGGTTTTTGTTGAATACATCGCATCTTTTAAGTTTATTTGCTACTGTATGGTGGCTACTAATAGATATGAATTGCATCGAAAGGTCACAAACTTTTCAAGACTTAAATAAAGTGAAAATTTTACAAAATCAACAAATGAAAAGGTTACAGTAAATAGAGATGCCTAGTAAGACAAATGTTTTCTGCTGTAAAAAATTGAAGAAATGAAATTGAGTTTGAGTTAAGCGATCCGCCCTTTTCTCTTTTCAATAAGACGGACAGCTCATACAGTGTACAAGTCAATTTTGGCTTACATTTCACACGAGAACAAACTGAGTTTGGATCTGGAAGCTCTTAACCTAAAACTGAAAATTCAGTAAGGCGCTTATCCAAAATATAGGTAAACCAAAAATGCCAAAAACATTCGAAATTTCGCAGACATTTTTTGGAAGATCATATCGCAATAAAAAATGATAAAAGTGAAAGCGTGCATGTGCTTTTTGGTTGATACATTGAAAATTCCATAAACTCCAGGATAAGAGAAAAGAGAAAGCTGTCCATCATTCCTGTGATAAAATAACGGGCGCTACTACTTCACTTCCAACTCAATCGGTTAATTTTACACTTATTCCGGCCAATGAATGAAATGTTATATTTCTTTCAAAATACATCTCCGATTAATCGACAAAAGTTAGTAGAACGAAATTGTGATGCTGGTGGATTTAATAACATAGCAGAAATAACGAAAAATCATCAGATTTGTCCTTCATTTAAGAATAAGGTAATCATAAAGAGGGCGACAGTCGTTTCTTTCTGCAATCTGCATTCTGCAAGAGACAGATTCTGCTAAAGGGGCTTTGAGACACTAATAGTTAACATCGGAGATACTGACGTATTATTATTAATTAATTTTTTTTTAAAAGTTACCAACGAAGGTCTGGATACGATGTAGGACATCCGCGAAGCCGAAATATGTCAAAGTTCGCAAATTTGTCGAAGCTTTCGGTCCAAAAAGACAAAGATAATTGGGGTACCATGCTCTGACGGGCTGCGACATAAAAAGTTTATTTTCAAGATTTTCAAAAAAAGAGTACATGGAAAATTTTTACCGAAAATTACGAATTACTCTTGAAAGGGTTTGAGACTGAAGCAGTACTGAATTCAGATATGGCACAAAAGAGCGAGAAATGGATGACATTGACAATCTTACGGCGGTAATGTTTCTTAACATCAGAAATCTTGATAAACTACCACCATCATTTACGCAGAGCAAATTGTGAAGCTCACGTTTGCTGATGTGGCGTTTCAAATCTTACCGCTACCATCAGGCACGGTTGGAGATTAGCGAGGAGATTAGTTGGCGAGAAGTTGTCACCAGTGGCAAGCTTAAAAGCTCCTTTTCTTAAAAAAAGCTAAAATCATGCCAGCATAAATCACTTTGAATGGGTGAGATTTATCTGACATAATTAAAATACACCATGGCTCCTTAGGCCACAGGTTAGACATAGACCAGTCGTTTATAAATAGGTAATGAAATCCAGCATAATTCCTAACTACTTTGAAAAAATTCCTTGTAAGTTGAATGGTTTCTCAGTAAAAACAGAATATTTTCGAAATCCCTCAAAAAAACTTCATTTTGTCGAAGGGTTTTTCGAATATAACAAATACGCTTTAGGTGTCTGAAAATAAATCGAAGAACATTAATTTGATGAGCTTTTAAACGACATCATACAGAAGCAAATGGGCCTAATGTGTGCGATGTTATTTAAAAAAATAAAAACCGTCGGCGGCCATGTTAATGACGTCACTGCTATTCCATTAAAACCAGAAGTTGTAATCTACCCTATCTACACAATGCCCTGAATATATCGATCCCTGTTAAAGAAAGCACATGTATGAATTGGTAAGATTTATGTGACATAAAAACAATACGCCATGGCACCTTGCGCCACAAAATTGCACATAGCTCAATCGTTTTGAGTCATATTTCAATAAAACTGACATTTATAAATAAATAATGGCATTCTAAAATTTTTTTACATTAAACACATTTGACCTAAACTCATCGGTTTCATAGTAAAACAAGAATAATTTTAATCTCATAAAATCCCATTTTGAAGTGTTGAGTATAAAATTGAAGGAAAAAGTCTATAAAACACTTCTGTTGTTGAAACCTTGTATATTAAATCATCCGGTTACATGTTTCGGCATATTCGCCATTATCAAACCAAAGATTCTGAAAAAGATTATACTCTTAGGTAGAATATATGAAGTTGAGCGAAAAACTTAAAGAAAAGGTGAAAAAAAATGGATAACATAATTCTACAGTTTGGTTAATAGCTCACTGAAATTTACGATTTTAAGGTTCGATAGTCATATGATAAAACATTGATAAAATAAGTATAAGTCACAAAGTGAAAATTAAAAATATAAATGAATAAATATCAAAAATACACTGGTCAAAAAGGCATACTGTGAAAAGTCAAATAATATAAAATGACAAACAAAACAAAACTGACGTTCATGTTGACGGATTCCTCTTCTTCCAATCAAGGTTGACTCAGGTGTTGCATTTCCTTATGATGCAGTGGCGTCCTCGAGGAGCATCAATATAAAATTTTATACGTGTCTTTGAAGTTGTTTGTTAACAAAGCATTTAGTGTCCTGTATTCTTTGTTCTTCATATGTTTAAAAATCTCCACCTCCTCCAGAATTTCTTGTTTGAAGCCGAACTCGCAGTGATGAATAAGTTTGGTGTTATCTTCCATATCAAAATTATGTTCTTCTTCCCTTACGTGAACACCGAAAATAGACTTATGGTTGTTTGGGTTCCTGGCGCTAGTTAGATGTTCTTTTGTTCTCGTTCGAATGGATCTACCACTTCTTTCCACATAGACTACATTGCAGCCTGGTTCGCCGCACTCCAATCTGTAGACGCCAGGTTTGTCTAGGTTATATATAGGGAACCTATACCTTATTATAAACTGACCCAAGATGTTATCTGATTTAAAAGACACTTTGGAGTTCTCAATCTGTCCGATTACGTTGGCAATCTTATGTGAAATGCTGCCATAGAAAGGAATGCAACAGTATTTATTATTCGGAGTTGTACCCGCTTCCGAAGTCGACAAGTTAGATCTTTCCGTGTTTTGTTTCCTCCTTCTCTCCTTAATAAGTTTATCGATGACATTCGGGTGGTAATCATTCTCCTCTGCTAAGTACTTCAGGGTATTAACCTCTTTACTAGAATCATCTTTACTCAGAGGAACAATGAGTAGTCTATTAATATATGTGTTAAAAGCAGCCATTTTATGACTCATGTAATGGCATGAATTTTTGTGGATGTTTGAGAGGGTTTCCTGTATATGCTAAAAATTAATCTATCTAGGTGTCTCTTAACTGTAAGATCTAGGAAGTTGATTTTTGTTCTGACTCGACCTCTAACGTAAAGTTGATATTCATATGGAGTTTATTGATCCATTCATGGAACGCTTTCAGTTCTTCCTCACTGTCAGTCCAAGCTATCAGAATATCATCCACATATCTTTCCCAAAAAAGAATTTTGTCCCTGAAAGGATTGTTCGCTATGAAAATCAATTTCTTCTCAAAGTATGATATAAACAGTTCTGCGAAGAAAGGGGAAAGGCAATCACCCATACTTAGGCCTTCTAGTTGTGTGAAAATTTCTCCTTCAAAATTGAAAAAGTTTTGTTGAAGGCATAATTCTGTGAGTTGGAATACACAATTAGTCAAGTCATCAGACATCGAAGAATTGATCAACTTGTTTTTAAATATCTGTAACGTTTGTGGGACTGGTACTGTCGTAAATATATTGCTTACATCGAAAGAAGCAAGTATAGAGTTGTTAGGGATCCGCAAGTCTTTGATTCTACTTATTAGATCTAAGGAATTATTAACGCTGAATTCGGACTTGAAATTGATGGCGGACATTAGAAGTTTGTTCAGATGTTTTGACAGTTTATAGGCTAAACTACCACAGAACGATACCACTGGTCTGATGGGGATGCCATCCTTATGGACTTTTGGAAGGCCATACAATCTAGGGGTGGTGAATGACATAGGCATAAGTGACTTCCAATTGTCACATAGAAATGGGCCAAGAGAAGAAAGTTTATTTTTGAACAGAATGTTGTACTTGTTGACGCTTGAATTCGTTGTTTTATCGAAACCATTATTGGAAAGGAATTCATGAACCTTATTAATGTATTGGGTCTTATTTAGGATAACTATACAATCGCCCTTATCTGCTTCGGAGAAGAACAAATTATTGTCCTTGATCGTTTGAAAAATAGTTGTGAGACTCTGTTTAAGATCATTTACATATTTATATATGCCGAAACATGTAACCGGATGATTTAATATACAAGGTTCCAACAATAGAAGTGTTTTATAGACTTTTTCCTTCAATTTTAAGAATAATTTTGAAATCGCCTTGAAAAAAATCATTTTTTGTCGAATATTTTTTTGAATATAACTGATACGCTTTAGGCTTCTGAAAATAAATTGAAGAACATTTGATGACATTAATAATACACGAGGAAATAGACTCTATGGTAGCGATGTTATCAACAAAAAACAAAACCATCGATGGCCAATTCCATGATGTCGCTGCATTCCCCTCCGCCATTTTGAAACATTACAACAAGCAGTTTCGTGATCTACACAATGCTCTGAACACATTCAAACCTGTTGTAGGTATACAGAAGAGATACCGACAAGATGTTACAAAATCGGGTTGTGCCGGTTTACTATACAGGGTCCTGCAATAGTGCATTAGGCTACGAACGATGACTAGGCAAATTCTTAAGTTAAAAGAAATTCTGATCGAATTCATATTTTTATCGCTTCTGGAAATCGGTAAAGGGCTTTTACCGAACTACATTTCGTCGAAATTTTGCAGTTTTTTCTGAATAACATCCGTACCGTTGGAAATATAAACCTAATATTTTGCATCATGATGAAGGTATTGAAGAGCATTGAAAATATGCAAAAATATAAGTCGTGTTCCATTCAAAAAATCACTCATTTGTTGAATAATTTTATTTGGGAACACCCTGTGTATCAGAAATGCAGTATCGGAAGTAAAAAGGGGATGCTTTTCAACTGAATTTCTAAAACGTCTAGTTTGGCAGCTATGAAAGCCTAACACACTATAGCAGGACCCTGTATAAACAATGATATGAAAATGGAAGTTACAGTGGCTTATTTTTTAGGTGCCTTCTTCAATACTGAAGGTTGGCGACAATTCCAGCGAACTCCTCCCTATTTAAAGCTTTTCTCAATAGGGTGTGTGTCCAACCCAGTCCACTCTCTGACATTTTTAAGCCACGAGCATTTTCGTCTTCCGGGACCTCTTCGGCCATCTATTTTCCCCTCCATGAGCATTAGCAGTGGCTAATGATGGTAAACTCGCCATAGAAAGCTCAGGTGCTGTAGAAATTGGGACTATAACCAATGAAGAGCAGCATTTTATTATTATCCATGACGCTCTTCCATGTTCCAGAATTTAAAACAAATTTCTTATGTGTAAACCAGTTGATAAAAAATGGAAATGAGGTAAACTCCAAAAAAAATGGAAGTGATATATATATAGGATTGTTGCGTCACTCACAATGATCCTGTCAATTTTTATTGCATTTGACACTAGTCTTGATCAAGTAATGCCTCCAATTCTGCATCTTCGAAAATCTTCTCTTTTCCACCGCCATGCTGGTCTTCGACGTCAATATCACCGTTCTTGAAGCGTTGAAACCACTCTCGACACGTGCTTTCACTAAAAGAGGACTCACCATAGGTATGTGACAGCATTCGATGAGCCTCAGTCGCAAATTTCTCCATTTTGAAGCCGTAAATTAAAACCTCCCGAAAATGACGAAAATTTGGCTCGTAAGCTGACATGTGTAATCGAAAATAACTTTATGATGCAGTCACAAATCAACTAACATGTCGATGGCCTTATGTTCACAAATACCTAAGCTTATTGTATGACATGACTACGATCTATTTATTTCGACTACCACTTATCGCTACATCGATATATTGCAAAACGGCGGAAGCGAAGTTGTACACCTAATAATTTCGGTGGAATTGTAATTTGAGGAATAATAATCGGAATATAAAATCTAAGCATAATGAAAACTAATGTCCACTATCCCATTAGAAATGCCTATATTTAATTGAGAAAAAAATATTGAATTACATTCTCTCGTCTCTTTATATTTTCCCTTCAAACTCTTCTTTTTTTCAATTTTATCTATTTCATTTTCAGAACTTTAACCCCTGGTTCTAAGAGTCATGGAACATCACCCTTTCAGAATATAAAATCCAATGCTCAATTTTTCTTTTTGAATACATATATACCTTCTAAATCTCTCAAATAATTGGACAATTAGCCGTGAAGTTTTGGCGACAGACATTCACAATTATGTTGTCATTAGTTTTTCATTGCAAGGTACCTTCAACATGTTCAACTTCTAGTATCACATCGGAATAAAATTGCTTCACAAGTGATTTTTTTCCTTTTAAAATTAACTAGTTAGTCATACAGAATAATTATCTCATATCAATAACCGAGCTGTAGCATTGTCATTGGCGAACTCGAGAAGTTTTTCAAAAATACTTAATTCTCAAAATCCATTTGTGGACAAGGTTCCACTTTTCTAAATGCCTAACATTTCCTACACCCCAATCCTCTTCAATCAATTGCAACTGGACCAACTCATAGTATACAATCTTCACCTGCTTCATGTCAAGGTTCTCTCTCAAGTGTTTAAATCTAAATAGCTTACTCCTCAGCTTTTTGACCCAACTATCTATTTGCAGGTTCCAATTGAGGTGTCGATCGATTATGATTCCAAGATATTCAATTGAATCAGCTTCTGGGATACATGAGTTTGGTCCAAACAATTAGTGATGGCAGCCCAATAGAATAAAAGGAAAAGGGTAAATATTTTGTTCTCTCGAAATTTAAAGTCAGTTAATTATATCGCAGCCACCTTTCAACATTAATGAAGTTCTGCTTTTAACAATTTTCATGATTCAGCTTCATAAAATACCACAGTATCGTTTATCAAGCTCATAATTTTGCCTTCAATAATAAGTTGATTTAGAGTATAAAAATAATTGGGCCTAGAACTGTTGGCTTTTGGTACTTCGACTTTCACGCATATAGGATCGCCGTGTTCATCATCAATACTCACTTCCTGGTCTCGTTTCATCCAAACGTCATCATCATCATTCTCAGCTAACAACTCATTGTCGGATAAGCCTCCTTTAGTTTTGTTCATCTCTCTATATATTTATCTTTCTACTTCTTTCAAGTTTCCCGTTTTTGAGCTTGCTGTTCCTAGTTTGTGCCAAGAGTCTCTTTATATCATCAGTCCGTCTAGTTTGCGGTCGCCCTCTACTTTTAGAATTGCTGCGTGGCCGCCATTTCACAATTCTGCGAGTCCAGCGATTATCTGACACTCTGGTTGAGTGACCAGCTCAACTGCACTTCAGTTTACATATTTGGGTAACTACGTATGTGACTCGAGATGTGTACGTATTTCTTCATTTCTTATATGTTCTAGTCGACTTACATTTAACATTCGTCCCTCCATGGCTCTTTGAGTGACCTGGAATTTGTGGAGAATTTCTTTGTTTAGTGCCCAACTTTCTGTTCCGTATTATTATTATTTATTATTACAATATGAATAAGACAGAAGGCATACAAGCCTATAACTCTCAGGAAAAAATACAGAAAAATTTACATAACACCAATACCCTATTTATTTATTTATTTATTTATTTAGGGTATGGCATACATGGGTTTAGTCATAATTAGTTAAAATTAACACATTCACATTACGTCATAAAACATATAAGTGTATACCTAAAAATAGAACCAATACCCTAAAATAAAGGAAAAAGAAAGTTTTCGATAGTTTTCGTGGTACAATTTTAGCTGGTGGCCACGAAGTTTGTTAGTATTGGGGGCAAACAAGTTGCTCAGATCACAACCGAACAGACCGTGTAACGCTCTATAGGTTACTATCAAATCGCCGCATTCACGGAAAGAGCGAAGACCGAAAAGGCGCAATCGTTCGCTATAGCTCGAGCGAATCACAACATACGCCGTTGCATACTGCTGAACCTGCTCGAGCCTCTCCCGATCACACGCGAGTGCCGCCGCCCAAACAGGACTGGCGAACTCCATGATGGGCCGCACATAAGTGGTATACAGAGCTGTACTCACAGAACACTTGGGGAAATGTGAATATTTAGGGGGAGAAGCCATTCCTGACACCATTCATAGATACGATTAAGATCACTCTGGATCGTAGATGACAAAGCATTGGCGAACAATTTAAAATCATCTACATAAGCTAAACACTCAGGTAAATCGTCAGGTCCAGGGGCACTGGAGGCATCAAGCTGGGTCAATAATTTTCTCACTTCCTCCTCAGTTACTTCCACAGAATAAAGAGAGGTTGTGGGCCGATGCACTCCAACCTCGGGTATAACTCCGGGTGGCTCATGAGTGAGCCTCAGCGAAGCAATCAGCAAACATGGTGGCTGTTTCATCCTCATCACGACAGTTTACTTCAGATGATCTTCGCAGCAGAGGAATTAAAACCTTTGAATTTAACATGGAGCGCACATGTGTGAAGAATCTCTTCCGATTTCCCGAGTACGCCAAACGATCCTCATAACTTGCTCTAGCCTTTCTGAGGATTGTAGATAGTCGATGACTATCATAATTCTCATGTGTTCTGTACCGCAGATAACGATGCCATAGGTTTGAAAAATCTTCTTCTATACTATTGGATAAGTTCGAGATTCGATAACACAGGTTCTACTTGATTTATTTAGTTCAAGTTCCAGGAATTTCGATATTACTAAGTGTAGAGTAGATATTGTTATTGTTCACGACTTTACTTTTTTTTCTCTCATCAATTGGGCTCAGCAGTAATGCTATGTACCCATAACCAAGTAATATAAGACACCGAATGCATAAACCATCACCAGAAATGTACAACATCCATGACCTAGCCAGGATTCGAACCGGTATATTCGACACCACAGCCAACTCTTCAGTCCACTGTACTAACGAGGTAGTCCACGACTTTACTTCTGAGCAGAAATGAAAATGAACGATGAAGTGATAGATAAATCCGTGACGGGAGAGTTCAAAGAACCAACATATAATAATAAAATAAAAGATGTGCAAATGTGATATATTCTCGTAGGATTTTGTTCTATAGTGGCACAATGAACGGATTAGCTCAGAATTAGAGAAATCTAATTGGAAGGTAATTTAAGGATCTCCAGACTTTTATGAATTTCAAAACGTTTGAAAAAAAATATCATATTTCGTTCGGAGTTGAAGTGACTCTTCATGGCTTGCTAAATTACCCGACGAACGGAGTGAGGCGGGTAAACACAAGCTCGCCATGAAAAGAGACACTTCTCTTCCTTATGAAATAATATACTATGTTTCCTCGTTGTGTATAGCAAAAAATTATATTTTATTGAAAATTTTACTTGAATTGCTAATACAAGGCATAACATGCCCAGTTAGTCTGATATAACTTTTTCATAGCAGAAACGATCAAATTTGGAAGAAGAAATTTGAGAAAATTAACATGTTGGAACCACCTTTTATGAGCATACCATACGCACCTTGGCAAAATCTTTAGTCATATTGGGTAGGGTGATACACCTCTAATTTTCGATCGAAAGAAAAATAGCAAAATACCAACATTTGTAGATGTGGCACTCAGAATAATGACTTAGGTGTATATTTTGACCATTTTCATCAAACTGTTGATATCTCTAAAACTAAGACTCTTTTACTAAAATCAAATTTGGTTATTCTGGTCGGGCATTACTTGAGCTATTAGCATGCGGCGGGTTGACGTGGACTTATGGGACACCCTGTATTTTATGTAGACATGAATTTGAATGTCTGAAAAATTGAAATTCTCATTTAAGAACATAGAGAACCTGCCAAACAAGGTATCCATCATAATCAACAAAGAATTAAATTAAATAAATGTTGTTTCAGTGACATCAGCCAGGACTACGATGAGAACACCGTTTACAAGTAAGTCTCAACTAAATTTAGCTATTTGCCTGGCTAGAAATCAAAATGCAATTTTTAAGACAATACATAGTCCTGTTTTCATTTCCTTACAGAGTGTGAAGTTATTAGAATCAGTGTTTCGTTTTGAAGTAGAACTGAAGATTCCCCAACAAGTGTTTTTAATATGTGAACAAATGATGCAACGCGGTACAAAAAAAGATTTAGAAGCAGATATGTGTGTTTTCAGTAGTAGCGACAAAGGTGAATTGAAGTGAAATTTTGCGATGGGTCAGTTGATTTATTTGATAACGAGAATGAGCACCTTGAGTACTACTAATTCACAAATCAAGAGAAATATCGTATTTTTTTATTGATCAAGGGGTGTCCTCATTGACGAACTACCCGATGAAAGTTCGAACAGTGTGAGACTCTGTGTTTTGTTTGAAGAACATAACTTACCCATTTTAGGTTTCTGTTCCGTTGAATTTCTGTTCCTTCAGTTTCGAATGGGAACTATTAGTTACCTGAAGGTCTGCAGACGATTTCTCCTGAACGGTATATATTGTTTTGACAGGCGATAATGTTTTTAGAAATGACTTTTTGAAAAACATTGGAAAAGAATTGAATATAGATGGTAAGTGAAGAATAATTAATTCCTTCATGAAAATAACATTCTTAAAGCAAATGTACATAATTAAAATAGAATTTTCAGATATTTTTCTGTTGCTATGGTATACTGCTAACTTCTGAACTGAAAAAGTTTTCAAAATTTTTGTTGAGCATGTATCAGCCATAGGTGATTATTTTTCTGTCCTCAGAATAAAACAAACATCAGTTATTAATCTGAGTCGTTGGGGATGCTTATTTTCATCACATTACAGTATTTGAAAAAATTTTTCTTTTCCTTGCAATTTTTACTACTCAAACAAAAAAACCCTTAAAAGTATTAAAATAATGATAAACCATAAAATCCCGAAAATTGATGAAATGGAACAACTTGGTCAACTCAAAAACGAATAAGTTAGATAGGTCATTGGGCTGTTTCCATCATCTTAACGGTGGGTTGTTATCGACGTTTCGGTAAGCATTCACCTGTCGTCTTCAGGAGTTAGTCCTGAGAAGGACAGAATTTTTTCTGGACCTCTGGGTCAAGATTTTTTCCATTTCTTATTTCTTCTGTGTTCCGAGATTGGTTGTTGTTCAAAAGACTTTGTATTTGTCTGTTAGGGTATGCATTTTCAGCCAAAATCTCTTTAGTCTGTTTGTGGCAGATTTTCTGAAAGTTTCATATGTTATATACAAAATCCTCTTCTTTAAAACCAACACAACATTGGTTTTTGTTGAGATGTCCTGGTAGGAAGCATAGTTGATATATCTTCCTGAGCTGATTGGTTTTTGATACCAGTCCGATCTGTTCCATCCAAATCTCTATGTAGTTTGGTATCCAAGAAAGGTATCATCATGTTTATTTTCTTTTCTATCGGGAATTGTATATTAACATCAAAGTCATTGATATTTTCTAAAATCTCCTGATCTGAAATGATATTCTTCGTAAAGTGAATTTTAAAAGATAGGACATCACCATATTAGCCAAAATGAGGATAAGACACCCTAGTAGCCTGATTTACGAAAGTGATTTATTTTTAATATTATTGTGTTTGCTTGGGGGTCTAGATGAAGGAAAAAATAGCTAAAAAAATCACAATATTTATTTTACATATTTATTTAAAAAAAAAACAGGTATCAATTTTGTGATACTTCAGGCATTAACGCCATAAAGAAATCAGATATACCTATGCATCAGATTTCCTCTGCATGAAATAATGCGAAACATTGATTGTTTTTATTATCGCATAACGACACTTTACACTTTTTACAGAACCAGGAGGTAAGTTTCCTACAATTATTAAATTTACACTTGTTTCTAGAATCCATAAATATTTTTTCATGACCAATACAATCGCAACGCACGGGGTCTTTTAGAAGGTACTGTAGTGTCTTGTCGACTATTGGTACTGGATCTTCCCCTTTTATTTTTCGAGTGACTTTGATATCTACATAAAGTATCGGCAAGCTCAGTTCTAAAATCTGCCAACTTCATAATATTCTTCTGAAGTTTTCCTTTCATTGTGTTTACCTTTTTGTATAGTACCCAAGCATTGATGACAGTCATGTCTAACAAGTGGTAGAAGAGCCTCGTTATCCACTTTCTCGACTTTATGCCGATGCGATATCGACAAATGAAACTATCCATATAATCAACGCCGCCCATGTGTTCATTATATTCTTTTATGACCCGAGGACATGATAATTGAACATTGGCCTTTAGTTTTTTTTCGTAGCGGGTTATAGTATCCGCTGGTTCAGCGACAACATACGTGGAAAGTAATAGTACTTGTTTGTTGTCTTTCCAACTTGTGGCCGAAAATTCGTGGCCTTCGTGAGAGGCCACATTTTCGTGATATGTTCCTCTGGGTACGTTAGACTTCATAATTTCCCGTTTCTCCGGCAACTTGCACGACTTTCCAAACGTGTTTTTCTGTACTGTTCCAAGACAATAAATACCTTCGTTGGTCAAGTAATGTAGCAGTGGAAAATTGGTATATAAATTTTCAAAATAAGTTATATGATTGACGTGCCTTGGTACCTACTGGTCATAACAATCGAATAACTGTATTGGATACAGCTCCGAGGTCTGGTTTGCCAGGTAAACGGTCTATGTCCTTAGCTCCTGAGTAAATCTCAAAACTGTAGGCATACCCAGACAGAGAGCATAAAACGTATAATTTGAATCCCCACTTATGGGGCTTGTTGGGTAAGTATTGTTCTATAAAATGTTTAATTTTAGTTGAACACATTTGCTCGTCTAGTGATAGACGATGCTCAAATGGTACAGTAATAAATTTCTTGTACGAATAATCTATCACTGGTCTTACTTTATGTAGTCGGTCGTGCTGGGGATGATCAATGGGCAAATGTTTAGAGTCGTCATTCATGTGAAAAATTTGTCGAATTTTATCAAATCTGTTGCGATTCATTGTTTGTGCTATGGGTTCAAACTTTGTAATGTTTGTAATTTTGGACTATGTCCATATTCATTACTCTCCACACTAAGTTTTTAGAGTTGAAAGGTGCAGTTTGCAGGTTGTTCTGGCTGCTGGTTCTAGGAGTTGGGCTTCGTTCAACAGTCTCTAAATTATGTTGCATGTCGGTATCTACATTTGCTGCAGGTGGATCTGCATCCAAGTTTGGGTGAGTGGGAAAATTACCTATATCCTCTTCATCTTCTAGCTCCATCAGACGATCTCTTTGGCTCGAATAATAGTCTTTGTCATCTTCATTGTCGGTGGAATCGTCTTCCGAAATTTCATCATTTTCTAACCGCTTCAATATGCTCTCAATCTCTTCTGGTCACATTTTTGTTGAATTTCTATAATAAAATAAAAATAAAAGTCATCCCAACACCAAGCTATGCAGAAAAATAATGAATCGGAAGTTCAAAAAGTTTTTATAGCTAAAGAATTAGTAGTTAGGTAGTAGGTTTTATGTAGGGCGGAATGCCTGAAGTATCAAAATTGATACCCACGAAAATAGCACTAGTTTCTTCAAGTAAAACATGCACTCGCAAAAAATAATTATTTCATAGCGAAAATAATATATTCACTTACCTCAAAAGTATTTATATTCTTCAGAAAAAGAAAATATATTAAATTTGTATTCAACAAAACTTTTAGTGAAATGTGTTTACTTGTTCACTTCGCCGCGCAAGTAATAGTCATAGATAAAATAAAACAATAATTACTTTCGATTTTTTTTAAATTTCGTTGGAAAGAATATTATACAACAGTATAATACGTACAGCCAACCTATAAAAAAAAACTAATAGTAATGTGAACATTCGGTTGAAAAGATTGGTATCAAAATTGAAACTCTAGGTTATTAAGGGTTTTGAACATCGCACAATCAGACTTTTGTCTATAAAAGCCTACTTTATAAACAAAATTGTTTTATTCAAATATGAACTCAATTAATGAAAGAAATACCTGTTTTAGGATCTCAGTGTTGGGGAGAATCGATTCCCATTCTCAATATATATAACCATAACTGCTTTTTTGTTAGTTAGTCAAATTTTCTTTTCTAGTTATTTCTTATCATGTTGGAGTGGTTATTGTAGGTTCTGGCTTGTCTTGCTTGATATTCACTACAAATGTGAATAGGGATCAAATTCTCGAGAGCTGCTGTGAATCGTTCTAGTTCTCTTCCAAGTTCGGCAACCCTTCTTTCTGCAAACTTAATCTCTAGAGATAGAACCTTCAAACTTAGTCCTACATTAAAATTTTCAATTTCCTGTATTGCGTGTCCTGACGTGTCCATGAAACCATAGATTCATTTCTTACCCTCCTTGTGTGCTGAGGTAATAAGACACCGTTGTTTTTGCATTGTAGCAGAAAAATCTTTTCATTTCTGAAATTTGCCAGTTTGGTGCTATTGGTTGCTAAGATTTCATACATATAATGTACAGCTTCTTGTGCAAATTAAGATACAATGTCTTGATAAAAGCCCATTATCTGAAGTATAAGTGATATGGTTAAAGTCGTTTTATATTGATGTAGGGTTTTTATATCGTTGTCTAGGGGTTTATATAAAAAGGCCGCCGGTACTAAACTATTGTTTATTTACACTATGTACAATTCAACGTCAATTGAATGTACAGCCACTGAAGTTTCGTCTATTGAACTATCGAAGTTATTTCATTTCGTATAATTCTTAATCGTCTAATTGTCTGATTATTCGAGTTGATCCGTCTATATCTAACGTCGAATTATCTAACTAGCTGCGTCTAATATATTTCACGTCGAATCATATTCGTCTATCACGTCGAATTCTTACTATGTCCGTCTATTCTCTAACGTCGAATTATTTAACCTTTTCCGTCTAATCTCTAACGTCGAATACCACCCTCGTTCCTATGTCGTGCTCCAGTCTCAGTCTTAAGTCTCAAGTACATCTTCCCCTTACGTCTCCCTATATCGATAAATCTGTATGGTCCACAGATTTAGGATCGATTTCGTCAAGTCAGTAGCGTATCATTCAGTTGGGTGTTAAGAATTCGGATCCCACATTGATATAGCCAATGAAATGGTCAATTCGTTCATGTACAAACATGCCAAAATTCAATATGCAATAAATTAATAAGGCTTAAAACTTTTGAATCATGAATTCTCCCACAGAGTAGAATACACCTTCTACCAGAATTTTTTATAAAGCATTTTTGAAGCGCACTCTGGATAGTGTTTTCAAATGCTTGGGTCGTATGTTGAACATTTCCAACCCATAATATATGTGCATATTCTGGGTTTTCTTCGGACGCTGAAATGGTGGCATATAAATGTCCTTTGTTCTGGTGTGGTGGTCGTGAACTCCTTGATGTTTATGGAAGTTGCCCATATTTTCATAGATGTACATAAGATACTCGAGTATGTAACATGACGGAGCTGTAAGTATACCATATTGTCTGAACACTGGTGAACAACTTGTAATTCATCAGCACCAGCAATCAATCCAACAGTTTTTTTTGCTTCAAGAAGATGCTGCCGGCCTGTGGAGATGCAGCCCATAGGATAATGATGTAGGTCATCCTTCCATGAAAATGTGCATGATATACAACGAGTGCTTCGTTTTCGGTAAGTGTGTTGTTTATTTGCCTTATTGCGAGCAATTCTGTGGAAAGTATTTTTCTTAGCACGGTCAAGTTATGTTCTCGAGTTAGAGTCGCATCAATTGTTACCCCAAGTAAGGAGATACTATCCGTACTGCGAGGTTTCGTGCTGACAACTATCTCTTGTGTCTTATTACCATTGACCTTCATGCAACTTTTTTTTGATACTTCTTGAATATCTTGAATACGGATGCTGCCATATTATATATGTCAATAAAACGGTACATGACGTTCTGCGCCGTCTTCCGATTACTAATCTCCATTCCTCTCTATCAGCTCACAAGTTATCTGATAGGCCACTTTCTCTAACCTGACCATCTATTCTTTCCCTACAGCTTTTTCGAGGTCGGCCTCGTCTTCTCCTTTCTTGTGGGGTCCCCTGTATGGTCTTTTTCGGTAGTCTGTCATCTGACATTCTTTGAATGTGCTCGAAGTCCGAACCCATGTGAGCTGTTTTGTTCTTATGTAGTCAACAATGTCGTGTTGCACTCACATTATTTCCCTTATTCGGATATAAGTCACTATTTCTAGCCTGGACTTTCCAGCTGATCTTCTCCAGAAATCAATTGCTGTGGCCCTGAGCATCATGAGCGTTGTGTCCTTCAATGGCCATACCTCGCAACTGTAGGTTATTATGTTATTTAATATTGTGTTATAAATTCTCTTTTCATTTTACTTTGCTATGTGTTTATCCCACCGAATGCTGTTCAACATTGAAATAGATCTTTTTCCTGTATGTTACTTACGCGGATCGCTTCCTCAATACTTACATCGGTAGAAACTTTTTATGCCAAATAATTGTACAGGGTGAGCAAATGAGTGAGGTAAGCGGCTATATCTCAGGATCCTCTCATCGTAGACACTTGCGGTAAAAATTTAAACACTTAAGTGTATAAAAAACACACTGGAAATAGTTGTGAAGTTCATACCTCTACCGCTAGGGGGCGTTATAACTATCGTCGAGTAGAAAAATGAATTTTACTCGAAAATGTTTCATATAAAGTTGAAGAAAAAATATCATCACTATAATCCTTGGAAAATTCTTTATGTTTTTGAATTCTCAGTTTCGATTCTACGACATCTTATAAGGGTGGGGGAAAGGGAAAAAAACTACAGTTTGTTTCAACATTTTTGAGCAAAATATATCTTGTTTGAGGGACAACATTTTGTTGATTGAGAAAAAAATATACTCATGATAAATTTGTTTTTGCCACTTTCAATAGGGGGCGCTTAGTCAGAAGTTCATTGTTTTGTTCATTTCACTCCGAAATTTCAAATGTAATGATAGGATTTTCTTAACAGAAACAGAAGTTCCATCAAATTTGCAAGAAAAAACCTAAAGGTCGAAAACGATAATTTCAGGCGTTCGGAAGTTGTGGCCGAAAGAAGATATTCTTCAACCGATGTACTGAAAAACCAAATTGTGTCTTTAGGTTCTGACAGAAACAGAAATCCCATTAAATTTGTATGAAAAAACTAGAACGTCGCAAAGCGATAGATTCAGGAGTTCTAGAGTTATGGCCGAAAGAAGAACCAATTTGGTTTTTCCGTTCATCAGTTCATAATATTTTCTTTCGGCCATAACTCCAGAACGCCTGAAGCTATCGCTTTGCGACTTTCTGGTTTTTCATACAAATTTGATGAAATTTCTGTTTCTATCAGAAACGGTAAAGGCACAATTTGGTTTTTCAGTGTATCAGTTAAAGAATATCTTCTTTCGGTCATAACTTCAGAACGCCTGAAACTATCGCTTTGCGACCTTCAGGTTTTTTCATGCAAATTTGATGGAACTTCTGTTTCTGTTAGGAAAATCCTATCATAACATTTGAAATTTTGAAGAAAAATGAACAGAACAATGAACTCTGATTTACATGAGTATATTTTGTCCTCAATCAACAAGATATTATCTCTCAGACGAGATCTAATTCGCTCAAAAATGTTGAGCCAAACTGAAGTTGCAGACACTTCAATCAGTCAGATTTCTCCTTTTCCCCCACCCTTATGAGATGTCGTAAAATCTAAAGTGACAATTCAAAAAGATAGAGAATCTTCCAAAGATTACAGAAATTCTATTTTTCTTCAACTCCATATGAAACATTTTCGAGTAAAATTCATTTTTCTACTCGACGATAGCTCTCACGCCCCCTAGCGTTAGAGGTATGAACTTCGAAACAATTTTCAGTGTGTTTTCTTGTACACTTTAGTGGTAAAAATTATTACCGCAAGCCTCTACGTTCAATTTTGATTTTGTCGGACAGCAATATATCCTGTTACGCTATAAAACTTTTCAATGAGTACACCCAACATATTTTGCAGTGTTCTATCTATATTTTCAATAGGGCCACCTTTTCACACACATTTTCCACCTGAAATGTTCAATATATTATTATAGTCATGAGATTATGATAGAATTTTCATCAACTTTTTCAATTCCATTCAAAAGATAATGCTACTAATAAATTTCCCAATTTCTCATTCTAATTTGTCAAGTACAATAAAAGGTGTTGCAATATACTGATAATGAAAGGAAGTGTGGAAGAATATGCAAAATTCAAAGGGTCCGTTCTTCATCGTATCTAATGTCATTATTGGAGAATGTCTATACATATCGCAGAATCAAACGGGCTGCTGTGGGTAAATTCTCCGGTCAATATTACTTCGTTAAGCCGGTATGAATATAATTTCGGGACTGGCTAGGCCGCCTACCAAGCGATTAATCCACTTTCTGTTGTTGGATAATTCAATAACCCGCAAATTATGAGATCCATTCGGCACACAATTCGCAATTTGATTTATACCGAAGCCGCCTTCGTTCGTTAGAAGTTAGATGAGTTCGGTCTTGGTTTGTTGGTTTTCGGTCCTATTATTAGAATTTTAGACGTCGAGTCGTTTTGATGAGGGTTTCGGCTTTCATATTTCTCTCGATTTTATCATTTTGGCAGTGATGAAAATTTTAAAATTGTTTTATCGATGAGCATCCTTTTACTTTTTATTTATCTATATCGATTTTATGTATATAAATAATCCGATGAGGAATATTAAATTATATTTGAATCTCCCCCTTGGACAGACTATAGTGATTCTATTATTTCTTGCATTTTAAATGTCAGCGAAATGAAACTCGGTTACTGAGATGCCCATACTGTCTACTGATACTGTTACCTTATCTCACCAGTTTATTAAAAGTCAGAACCGTTTCAGCGGTTATTCGGAGAATAATGTGGGAATTACAGTAAACTTGACCAAGTGAACAGATTTTCTGACTGGAAGGCGGAAATGAAAAAACCTGATATAAAATATTTGATGGGACGCTTACTCTAAGTAAGGCCGGTTATTATTTCAACCTCAGTGAATGGAGCTATCTGCATTGATATACTCACTAAACCAAATACTTTGAAATTGTCTGAACAAAAAAACTAAGCGACTAAACCTGAATATGGAATGAATCCTAATCTGAATAACTAAACTATCTGAATCTGCTAAACGACTTATTGAATCTCAAGCAACTTAACAGTGGGCTTAATCAATTTCTGAATTCTGATTACCTTAAGTTCGGCCAGTTACACCCGTTTATAAAATAGGAGAGGGGGGCGGTGAAAGAAACCAGTCCACGTGACTCCTCACCTCCACAAAAACCTCGTTTTCGAGAAAATTCTCTCGCCGGACCGCAATTTACATCTGTAACTCATTTATCAGTGGCAAAAACGCTTAAATCAAAAAAAATTTTTATTATGTTATTCCGGTGAGCTGAGATCCTTGTGGGTTTAAGCATGAGGCGTATTCCCTTCTATTATCGCGGTACACAGTTAATAAATTACTTCCAATATGTTCGGCAAAAAGAGGATTAATGTCAACAGAAAATTAATTATAAATATTTCAGACGGAGCCTGATTATTTCTATTGAAATTATCAGACTTCGTTACAAACTGAAGAAAAGTCATCGTGCGCCTGGAGATTCGACTAGAAAATCAACCATCCAAATAGTCAAAACAAGTATCTACTGTATTTCACGCAGACTCTTCTTGATGATTTATTGCTTTGTGAACATAATATATGATATCGTCCGACTAAATTTTATCTCGCATCAAGTCGAAGAATAGCTCAGGCTTGTTTATCGCAATTAATTATCAAAAGAAATAATATATCAGGCGGAAAGTCGCTTAAAGATCTTATTTAAGTTCATTATTAAATTTAGCCAAGCTTTCGACCATTCACATGGCCATATATGATTGCTCATCATCGCCAAACTGTTAACTCGACTCTCAACCAGAACTCCTCAGCCAAGTCTTAATTCTTCGCAGGGTGCTGAATGATCGCTCCACAATGCAAGTAGCGCGATCAAAATTTCCACTGCTGATATTGTGGACGCTGCACAGAACAGTTGGTAATAATATGCCATGACCGGAGGTTCTGGTCGTTCGAAAGAAATGGTGGAATTATATCTTTGATCATTATGCGCAGAATACGTCTGAGTTTTTTCGATGTCTTCAGTCTAGGAAGAATAGGTGGTTTAAAAGGATCAGTACCCCCGAATTTTATGAAATACCAATTCATTGTAGAGGATAATTGCTCTAATAGATACTTTGACCCTCTTCTCGGTTTTCGATAGTTGCGGTTTGTATATTCCGTCGTTGCTCATTTCTTACTGGTATCAAATCTCCGCTGTTTTATTCCTCAGTATTAATTTGTGCATTGATATTGTGTTGGTTTTTTGCACAATCGTAGTTTCCTTCAATTGTCGCTTCGTTGTTAGTGAGGTTCCTATTCCGTAGCCTCAGTTGGGCTTCATTTTTTATGGTGTTAAGTATCTCATCTAGTAGTTTACTTCTCAATATGACCCGGTATTGGTCGGCTACTCTTTGCTCAGAAACTTGAAGTTCGGGGTAGTTTCAATGGAGGTCTGCAAACAGCTTTGGCTGGTAGCCTATTTCATACTCTTCCATTTTAGTTACTTCATAGTATATGCGCAAGATCGTTTCATTTATAGAACTTCTCCATTTCATGCGTCTTTTTGGTAGACTGGATTGGGTAAGTGCTGGTTGGGGATCCTGCGCAGCACCTTCAGCAGTAAAAAAAACTCGTGTTATTCTTCTCCTAGAATGTTGAGATTGTGGGGGCGTAGTATTTTGTTCAAAAAACTCCCGTATCCTTAGCACACTGGCACCGACGTCCCGCATACTGTCGTGCCCATCGCCGGCTCCAAACACGCCCTGACGAACCTCAGGCAGCGGCTCTATATTCATATTCCTTAAATTCACCATCATTCATGAATTCTTCCTGTCGTAGAGGAGACGGCCTTTGATCGCTTTTTACGATCTGCAGAGCTACGGTGAAAGAATTCTTGCGCTGCTTTCCACACGGCTTCGTCCGTTACCCTGGACAGAAACCCTTCGACAGATTTCAGCTTTCCGAGACAGAGAGCTCCTGGAATCTGAGGTGGGAAGGAGTCGATTCAACTCTCCTGATAGGTGAATCGCTAGGGATTTCCTACCGCTACACATTATTATTAATATTTTAATATCAAGACAACAATTCTAATGACTAGTTTTGATTGGGAGTTAAAATTTGAATTTGAAGCTCCTTGACCGAGTCCTTTCCTTACGCGATTTCAAAAGAATAACCAATCATAACCGCGGTTATTTCAGGTCTGGTTCTTGCTTATGGCCCTTTACGAATAGCCACGATTTACTAACTTTGCTTGAATATAATGATAGTTTCTGTTTTCAACAAATTGATGTTGAAAATCGAATTATATTATGTAAGTGGCCAGATGAGACCTTTTTTTGAAGAGTATTATTTTATAATGAATCTGGATTCATAAGTTCTTGATTCCTGAGTTAATCGGCATAACATACACTACTGTAGTGCACATTCTCCGCGATGACTACGAGAAATCAGCACCCTTAGTCTATAAACGTTTGGTGCGGAATGATCGGTGAAGAACTAATTGATCCTTATTTTTTTATGGCGCGCCAAATGGCCAAATGAATTGAGACTTTTAAGATCATCAGTTACCAAGCCTGCATAAAGACCTAGCTCTTGGAGAAATACAGCGCATGTTGGTTCAGCATGATGGCTGTCGGCGCCTTATTCCATAACAGCACGCGAAATTGAGAACCGTGATTACAATAACCACTGGTACCATCACCATTACGTGGCCTGTCAGGTCGCCAGATTCAACACTTCTTTTTATGGCGTAAACTTAAAAAGCGAGTATACCAGACAGCTCCAACCACTCCAGAATATATGACAAAACGCATACGAAATGTAGAAATTTTCATGGGATGTAATGAATCATTCATTAAAAGAATTTGGAGAATGTATCGAAGTCCAAGTTTGTGATTTAAAACATTTACAGAAATGATATGAAGTCAATAAAAACATGTTCATTATTAAAATTATTTCTAAAACAAGTTTTTATTACTACTAAGTTTTACTACCAATTAAATTGGAATAAAAATTTTAGGATTACATTGTGTAACCGCAGTTTCGAACTTCTTCTAGTTCATCTTCAGACAAGATTCTACAAATTATACAAAACGTTTATGTAAAGACAGGTACAAAAAAGTGGTACTTGAGAAATACCCAGGGAAGAAGCTATAAAATTCGGCAAATATTTCTGACCGTTATCTGACTTCCAGGAATTATTTGAAAGCATTGAATATTTCAGAATAACAGAGTTCTGTTTATTCGTTCATAATTCCAGAACTATTTCTATTCAATAATCTATAAATTTCAATGGATTCTAAATAGTTTCCTGCCGTTTGATTCTACATTTTAAATATTTTTAAATAACACAAGTAGCTACACTCACAACGCAATATCTCAAAAATTGACGGTCGGACTTCTGTCAAATTTTGACACATATCGTTTGAAGTTTGATACAAACAAAAAATCATATGGATTTAATACTAGCACCTTCATTTGTGCATCAGATCCGGGACTTTTCAATTGGCTTGATACTCATCGTATTGTGGACAAATTTTGAAGTGATAATTCAACAATTTCTCAACGTTGTTGAAGTGTGTATTTTCCCATGATCAAATGGAATAAACAATAGAACTCCAATGACAAATGTCAAAAAATACTTAATATTGTTGCCATTATAATGATTTTAAATTATATTCTTTCAATTGGAAAACCCAGTATTATTTTCATATTATTAATAGTAGGGAAAGGATGATTATCATCGAAACAATTTGTTGCAAAGGTGGAGAGTCCTTGAATTGTTATTCCAATTCAATAGATAATAAGACGTAGTAGTAATAAAAACTTGTTTTAATCATGATCAACAACCAAATAGTAAGGGCTGAAACTTTTCAAAATTATTTTTGATTTTCACCCGATCGTTTGAATCAAATTTACCTCAATATCTTGAAATCCGATGAAAAAAAATTAGAAAAAAATCAAAAATAAACTAACGTTGAAGTCAAGGCCAAGTTACAATAAAAATGTTCTTTTCTGTCCCCTTTGAAGTAAATAGTTTTTGAGATAATTAACAGTCTGAAAATATATGCCGCACCCTGTAAAAAAAAGAACGTTAGGATTATTTCATTATTTCAATGTTTATCATCCTCTTCTGTAATAGCAAGCGACATCAATACCAGTTGAATTCATTTTTTCGTTTGCAACAGTGCAATCAAAAATCGAGAAGGAATAAAGTTCGGCTAGCTAGGATTCAATCCGCAGAACGATCAGCATCATAATTCTTTGGGTGAAACGCGTAAACAAACATATTATTCTGTTAATCCAAAATTATACGCGTGCAATGATTTCTCTTATCCAGTGCCGCGTTGGCGTATTCGACGGTGGAGCGGAGGACGTGCCGAGTAGAGGTCGGATCCCAAAAGAGTTGATGGCAACGTTCGGATTCTCATGGCTTTGTCGAATTCAATTTGGAAAACACCTCGTCACGGTCTTATCACGATTCAGGCCTTCTCTCCTTTATAGCTTTCGCAGACTTAATGGCGATTAGATTTGTGTACTCCGAGAATCGATTGGTATCTTGATGGGGACTCGTCGGACAAGAGATTCTTCCGATCCTTAGGGATGCTCTTGATCTTCGATTATTTATATATCGGTATTTCGCCAGTTGGGCATCGAGGGATTGGTGTTCCAACGATAACAGGACATTTTCTTTATTATTTTTTTTTCTTGGAGGGTTATGACCGATTCAATCCCACGAGTTATTATAAATTCAACATGTGGAACAGTGGTGTAATCGGTTGCTCTCAATGTTTGAATAGATAGACATGATTATTCTATTTATTGTAATAATTGTGAGAAAAGATCTCATATCAAATGTGTGATGTTATATGGTGAAAATTTCAATAAAATTCGTGAAATCAAATAAATAAACGGACTTGCGATCCATTTAGCCACCAAGGGTCCTGTGGTGGGAACCTACTGATTTATATTATTGATTGATACGTTAATAATCGCTCCTGCCTTCGCCTTTGGTATTGGAATGTCAATCTAAACAAATATAAGATATTAATGAAGAAATATGCATTATTTCAAAGAACAAAAGAGTCATCGCAGAAACGGCTGATTTCGAGATTCCACATTTTGGGATTTCCGAAAGGGGCTCATCTGAAATTTCAAGGTAATACTTTGATGACTCAGAAAGACCAAGAAAATGTCATAAATGAAAAAAGCAGTAGTGGAGACGGATGGAATACGTATAAACAATAAAGATGACTCTTCGGAGTCATCTGATAATCATAAGACTTCTCCCACAGTTTTACCGCCGGTTATTAGGTCATCCACATAAAAATCATGTTTTATCACATAGCTTATTATGGGATCTTCATCTTCAATATGTTTTGCAACCTCGTGCAATGCACGAATGCACAGATAGCTTGCGGATGAAGTGCTGTAAATAGCGGTATTTAATTCTTATTCCGAAAGCACTTTTCATTTTCATTTTAATTTTTTTTCTGGTTTTTGTAATTTTCATTAGCAATCAGAACATACATTCAATGAGATAATTCATTAACATTTAAGAAATAGCCTGACAAGTCCTCTTCATTGAGAAAATCTTCTAGTTCTTCAGTGAGTCAGCTGGCCATTACTCTTCTGTATCTTCTTGGCTGGTTGTATGATAGAAGTGATTGCAGAAGCATGCTCGAGTGTCCTTTCGACCTTGTGTGATGTTTTGTGCTTTTGTTTATTATGACTTCATGGACGTATGGTATTTTTAGATCTTCGTGTAGCGTTTGATTAATTATTTCCCAAAGTGCATTGGTCTTCATTAGAGATTTTGATTGAGATCTTTGGATAAAAGCTACGTTCGATTTGCTATCACATCCCCAAATTTCTATTCCATAGGACCACATATAGGTATGATGATAGTTTTGCACAGCTAAATCTTATTTTCTAATGAAAATTTTGATCTTTCTTAGATTTCTCTTCATTTATCTCGATTTTCCATTTCCTTGTTCATGTCACTAGTACATTCAAGTGGTCTTGAACCAGCTTAGTTGCAGTTGAGGGGTCTTCAATCATCAGCAAAAGTTCCAATAGTTATGTCTGAACATGTTGGAAGATCAGAAGTATTCAATAAATATAGATATAGGCCAAGGACACTTCCCTGAGGAACTCCTGCCTTTATGGGAAAGTTTCTGGATCCTGCTTCGCCTACTTTGACTCTGAATTCCCTATCTGTGAGATATGACCTTAGAATAGGATAATACTGAAGTGGAAGAATTGTGTAATAATCCATCATGCCACACTTTATCGAACGCTTGGCTTATATCTAGGAATGCTGAGGTGTAATACAATTTTTGTTCGAAAGCATGATTACTGTTAATCCATGTGTTTGCTGAGTTGTTAAGTGCCCTTGTGAAAATCCAAATTGATGACTGGGAGTCTATTCGTCAGATGTATCTAGATTTATCCTGCTCAATAGAAGTCTTTCCAGAATTTTATATATTATAGGCAATAAGCTTATAGGACGGTATGGTTTCAATATCAAGATAATTTCTGCTGTTTTTAGCAATTTCAGCCAGTGCTTCAGTCTTAATATACCGTTGAATATGTAAGTAAACAGGATGATACCATTTTTAGATAGTTCTTCAATAATTTTCGCGGTTATACCATCAATCCTCGGGGCCTTTATGACATTTAGGAGCTTTATTTCTACTTGAACCTCGTTTGTAGTAATGGGTTATAGAATTGGGATACCACGCAGGATGTGGGAGATGCTCCTTTCAATGTCTACATCTTTTGTATGGCCATTTGGTGTAAATACTTGAGCCAGGTAATCTGCAAATAAAATAGCCTTTTCAACCTCACTGTTTGCTCATTTCTGATTTGGTAGTCTTGGTTTTCTGATTGGTGCTATTTGTTCCATAGGTTTTTCATCAGATTTTATCAGCCTCCATATTGAGTAATCGTCTCTCTTCAAGCTGATAATATAGCTGGTGAACGGTTTATCCTTCAGCTCCTTGAGTATGAAAAATCCGGTGGTCTGTTTCACAGTATTGAGCGATCATTTTCTTCAGTGTCCGGTTGGCTCTTTCGACAAGGTTGCATTGTGGAGTATGTGTTGGGGTGAAACGGTGATATTCAGAGCCTGGAGTCTTTCCCTGACTGTCATAATGTTTGCCATTCTCAGAAATCACAGTGGCTGGACATCCATACTTCAGAATCACCTGTTCATATAACACTGTATACATACAGTGTCTGCAGCTTCTCTCCTCATTTTACATTTTACCCACGGTCTTGCATCACTATATCATAAGAGTTATCATCTCTGGAGAAAGGTAGAGGTCCTACCACGTCAGTTGATACTTCCTTGAACGGCGCATCACCATCCTACGAGGTCTTTCCGGGCAGTTGCTGTTGTGTAACCTTGAACTTTTGGGACGAAGTGCAATTACGGACATATTTCGCAATGTTTCTAAACATATGTTTATGACAAACTAAACTACATTATTATTATTATTATATCTGGTTTGGAGAGATCCAACTAATTGTCTTGGCGATTCCCAGATGACCAGCTAGTGAGGAGTCGCGGTTTACCTTCGGGACTTTTGTCCGTTGCTCAGTGGGTACACACAATTTCCAGGATTGTCTAGTCCCAGTTTCCCTAGCGTCTGATGACTCCCAAAAATTACGGTGCAGTTTCCCACCGATAATGGAGTATGGTTCTCTCTCTACTTCCTGAAATTTTTGTAACACAGTGATTTTTCTCTTCCTCCCGGTGAGCACTTTTAAACGCCGATAGTGGACTTCGAGGCAGTTTGTTTAGAGTACTGAACTTCAAAATCAAATTGTTGCAGAAACACTGCCCATTGGGCGATCCTCCCAGAGGGTGATTTGATAATGTTTAACCATTTCAAACCCTTTCAATTATGGCCGGAGCTTTTCTATAGAGAACACTATGGCTAGGCATTCTTTCTCGGACACGAAGTAATTCTCCTCTGCATGGTTCAGGCTGACAAGTGGATATACACGATCGGATTTTCACCACTAATCGTTTTCACGAAATGAAAATGAGAGAGAGTTCCTTCCTCAATGATTCCGGTTGTGCTCTTCGAAGTTGAAGATGGTGTTTCAGAAGTAATACCTATAAGGGTTGAAGGGTAGAAAGGATAAGAATGTTACTCCGATCCAATTCCGAAGATGATTCTCCGAACAAGAATTGACCCACAATGTCTTTATACTTGGTCTATTTAATGATGATAAATAAATAAATAAATATATGTTTATTCCCAAATAGATCAACAATTACATAGATGAAACAATACATAAAACACTGAAGGTTTTAGATGAAAATGCAAGAATATTTTTTTAGATGATTATGAAATATTTCAATTATTTAACGATGATAATCGGCGCACTAAACTGTCACTTTAGCGAAACGAACGAATGAATGAATTTAATCAGATGAACATATGAATGGCTGGTGAAATATAGGCCGGCGACGATTGATGTGTTGTCTATAGATTGCAGTTTTCATTCAGTTTTGGAGCGAACTAACAATAGGCGATGACCCTCTCTTCTCCCCCGACAGTTTGAGTTGAAGCTTCTCCCAGTCTTACGTCGCTGGCATCAGTCTGTGAAATAAATGGTTGTTTAAAATCTGGACATGCTAAAATTGGGGCCTCAGTTAATTTATGTTTCAGGATGTCGAAGGCCTCCTGCTGTACCTAGCTCCAGGTCCATCGTTGCTTCTTCTTCAACAACTGAGTTGATGGAGAAATTATCTCGGAGAAATTCGCAATACCACATGGTGACTACCAAGAATCGACGTACCTCCCGGTCTGTCTGTCTGGTCTGTCGGTCACCTTGTCGGGATCAGTACAGACGTCGTCTGAAGTGACGACATGACCCAAGTACTTCAATGACTTCCATACGAACCCACATTTGTCTGGATTTAGACGCAGTTTGGATTCCCACAGTCGTCGGACTACTTCTCGCAGATTCGCCAGGTGTTCCTCGAAGGTTCCTTCCAGTATTACTATATTATTCAGGTAAGCAAAAGCCTTTGGTTCCATTACCGGTCAGATAATGGTATCCAAGAATCATTGAAATGTCGCCGGGCTCGCATGCAGTCTGAAGGGCATCACAATGAACTGATATAGTCCTCGTCCAGGCACATTAAACGCAGTAATGGGCCGACTCTGTTTCTCCAGTGCGATATGCCAGTATCCCTGCTTCAAGTCCATTGTCGATATATATCTGGCCTGTCTCGGTTTGTTCAGAATTCCAGTGATATAAATGGCAGTGGGTACGCATCCCTAACTTGATGCCTCATTGACCGAAAATCTATACAGAACCGGTACTTCCTTTCCTCCTTTTTGACCAGATTCACGGGGGAGCTCCAGCGTAACTTGGATGGTTCTAGTACTCTTTCCACTTCCTGATTAAAGATTTCTGGAATTCTCGAATTCTGAGGTCTTTACCTTTGTTCGATTGGTTTGGTTCCGGGTTTCCGTTTCATCCTTGTGTTCTAACCAGTGGCACTCAGTCTGTTGAATTTTTTCAGTTCTTCAGTGGAGAACTGGTCCAGTCTAGTTCTCTGCGGTCCAGTTAAGTCAGGTAGGTGTTCGGCAGTCTGCACTTCCACAGCCTTTCGTGCAACATGTTCAGCCCTGGGTAAAAGTCGTCCTTCCAAGTAAACATTCATTCTATGAAGATCAAGAGGGAATTTGTGAATAGG
Source organism: Harmonia axyridis (assembly GCF_914767665.1). Lineage (NCBI taxonomy): Eukaryota > Metazoa > Arthropoda > Insecta > Coleoptera > Coccinellidae > Harmonia > Harmonia axyridis. Next base: position 23,681,235 of record NC_059505.1, on the reverse strand, counting down.
TCCATCTTTAGTATTAAGTCCATCGGCAGGATAGGCTCCAACAAGAATTCTAGGTTCGTCAGGGCATAATCAGTTATCAATATCGCTTGGGTGTGACTGCAGTTCAGCCATTCGCTACTTTGACAGATTCTGTGGTTTTTCTCCTTTGAGTGCTTGTTTCTCGCACAGTTGAGCCACCTTCCGTCCACAGAAGCTCTTGGTCGCACAAAAACAGGAACAGTTTCGTGAGAGAATGTTCAACAACTTCAGCCGGACTGCTGTAAGATGTGTCGCCATCCTTCACCACACCAGAAATCCTCGTGCATCCCTTTCTGTCCCGAATAAAAGCCCAAAAACTTCTCGGATCATTACTTATTGAGCGTTTCGCCGACGATATGAAATTTCTGTAGAGTATTTTAGTTCTTGACTTAATAGTTGATCTGAGAGATCGGAATTAAATGATTGACCCTATTATAGCGTTTATACCTATGATGACAGCGCTCCTTCATGCGTACTAGCTTGATAAGCTCTGACGTATACCAGTGCGGAAATCTTCGGGTCCTCAACTTCTTCTAAGGAACAGTGGCAGTGAAAATAATATTCAAGACTGAATAAAGAGCGTCGCAAGCCTCATCAGGGTGGACAGCACCTATCACTTCAGACCACTCCTGGGCACCTATCATCTCATACATCATCCTAAAGTCAGCTTTCTTGAAATTGAACTCTTTATAGGAATCATGAACTCCAAAATTATGAGGATTAGGAGATCGTACACCGAAGTATATTAGGAGAGGGGGATGGTATGGATCAACATCAACTAAACCGGCTGCATTCTCCGGTGGTGACAAAAATAAATTTGTTAGTATAAGATCCAGCATTACAATTAACAATATTATTAAATTGGTTGAGTTCTAATATTTCAGAGAACATCGATACGGTAATGGACCTATCATCAGCATTATGACCGCTGTTGTACAAAGGAGCATTGAAATGAGATGAGATGAGACCTATAATGTTTCGAGCTAGAGAATGGTCTGCAGTTTCATCTCCATTGTCCAGAACGTTGGCAATAATAACATTATAAGATTTTTTCATTCGATTAAGCAATTCAGGGACAATTTCTGGAACATTTGATGGATTGGTTTCGGAGTTGGTGATCTGTGATTTGATGTCAGAAATAGCAAGAGTGAGTTCCACCTGAGCTTCAGAAATAGCTTTAATTATGCGTTGGTTTTTATCAATGCATGATTGATGCTTTGATAGCATCTTGGAATGTTCATTAATGACGGCATTACAACTCGAAAGTAGAGTAAGGATATCATTTTGATGTTCTTCTATTCTCACAACACTCGTTGCCATTTAATTAATTTTTTTCCATAAGTGTATTGAAATGGTGGAGGGTAATTGGACTGTTGTTATCGGAAACAGTCGGAACGTTATCTACTTGTATCTCCTGGCAAAATAGAACGGTTGCAGTCTGCGGCACTGCGTAGCGATCGCGACATTTTACGGGTATAGAAAAACAAATAATGAATACTTTCACTTTCTTGGGACTGTAAGAAAGATTTAACACAGAATAGGAGGGCCACGGATCAAGGATATTGAGAGTGTGATAGGAAATACTCAAATTTCGGCGGCAGCGGTAGCAGGTGATATATTCCTTCAGTCGAAGAGAAAAGTACTAACCACACCCGAACACCGTTGATGGCGATGTCGATTGATGATATCGAGGGCCTTATCGCCATATGTCGTAGTTGAAGGTCTACCCGATTCTGGAGAGATTTTAACATTTCCAGTTTTTTCAAAATGATTGACCACCCGGCAAACAGTAGTTTTCTTATAGGATTTATGTCTTGACAACGCTCACTAAAAATTTCGCACATTTTTTCATAGGTCCGCTTGCGATCCCCATGTCCCAGAAATATCAAGATTTCTATTCGCTGCTTTTCACTCAATTGATTCATATTGAATGTAAAATTCTCGGGAAATATGATATTATTCGCCTTAGAAAGATCAGTTAGCAACTAAAACGATACCATACATTTTGTCATCATTAGATGATCTGGTAGATTGACGAAAGAATATCTTTTCAACAAAAACTGGAGTTTTTTCAACCTCCTTACTCACTTTGTTTCGAGAACACCTACATGTGTGTGGAACCGACGCCAATATCCTTATCTGTTTAGTGTCTCTTTTAATAAGCTCTTCAAAGTCCCGATAAGACTATACAGCTGAATAATAACAATTTCAGATTCGATTTATCAATTAAAAATTTTCAAATATGTCTAAATGTTCAATTCGCAATCCTGGAAATACTTAATAATGAAATTTATATGACTCATTTTCAATTCTGATAAAAAATAATTGAAGATAAAGAGAGAGAACTGTTTGTACCTTGCTAAATTTTCGTAAAGTACAGATCTTTGATTGTTATACAAAGGACATTGCCATAATATGTGATCTAGGTTTTGTTCATTATAACCACAAGAACACGATGGACTTTCTATAATTGCTGAAGACGAAGCTAAATTGTAGTGGTTACTTCTGCAGCGGTTGATGCTAACCACAAGTTTTCTAGGTAGATTCTTTTTTCAAAACCAAGGTTTGGTTGACCCAAGATTAAATTTCTGAAAAAACAGTTTTTCTTTGTACTTCCCATCATTTATATTCTCCTTTTTTGTTTAAATATACATTTTCTGCTTATATTGTTCTTTATTAGACAGTGTATGGTATTTTTATTTTATTTTCGCTTTCGTTCTAAGCTGCGTTTTTAGTAAATTTATCAACTTTTTCGTTAATTTATATGTTGCTATGAGACGGTTTTCGATAAAACTCATTTTTTTTTTGGGTTATTCGAACTTTCTGTTTAGTGTTTTATTTGCGATCTTATACATTAATTCGCAGCTGTTTTTAACTTGTGTATAAATTTTTATTTTCATTGTAACATTTTTATTGCAAGAATTCCTGGTAAAATTCTATTTTCGTTCACATAACTAAATTGATCAACGAATGACCTTTGATGCGATACACAAACATTATTTTTCCAATAGGAAAAAATTGTTGAGGGTTAAGAGTATGAATTCCTAACTTAAAAACTGCATTTATTTCTCAAACTTCCGAAATAGAAAACGGCGGGTAGGAGGATATTTCTCGATATTAATTATTTCAAGGAAAAGAACCTGACACCAATAGTAATAGTAATAGTAATAGTAATAGTAATCTTTATTAATCCTTTAGATTGAGAACATTCAATATAGGACAAGTCATTGAACAATTATATTATAGGTGGTACACAATTAATTAAATTCACTATCATTCAAGAAATCATTAACATGGTAATAACATTTATCCAGTAACATATTTCTCACGCGTTTTTTGAATGCAGAAATATTTTTCAGATCTCCAATGGAGTTTGTAACGAAGTGAAATTCGTTACTAGAATCACCCGGTATAATTTAGCCCAGGTTAAGAATTTAGTAATTATTTTACTAGAATCACCTAGTATAATTTACCCCAGGTGTAGAATTCAATAATTATTTTATTAAAATCACCCAGTATAATTTGCCCCAGGTTTAGAATTCCATCATTATTCTACCAGTCATATGAGTAGGTGAAAATAAAATTTTAATTGAGAGCAGTGAAGGTATTTTTCGTCCAATTCAGAAATTTTCATTTGGAATAATTTCTGATTTATTTATTTCATGAAAATATAACGAAAATATCATCCTATGTATAAAAACTTCCGTGCGACACAGCTACAGACGTTATCTCTTCAATATGTTCTTTTTTACATGTTGTCGTTTGTTTTTCATATTCACACCGCCGATTTTGAGACTCGAAATTTTCCCCTTCCAACCGAGATTACAAGTGAAGTATTTCGGAACAGGAGAATTATTCTTGCCGGTGTCTTCGAAGTATCAAGATATTTTCCGATTTACTCCTGTCGGCGTCTTCGAGCTATATATTTTCATAGTTATTGAGCGGATTTTCTTGAGTAACAATTTAGAGTTTAATTTTTAGTTTGCAATTTTTCTTTTGAACGTTGGACGTTTTAGTGCCGTATTTTATATTCGTGAATTTGCACTTAGCCCGTACACGAAAAAAATTTGAGTTCGTGTAGTGAAGTGGAAAATTCTTAGGATTGGTAAGAACCGTTTTATTCCTGTCTGTATTATCGGTGACTTTCCTGTGTTCCATCGATACTTTCCGAGTGTGATTTATTTGTAATTTATTTTATTTCTTAGATCTTTCTTTCTCAAGTGGAGTTTGTCTGTTCGGTTCCTTATTGCGAGCAACTCTTATTTGGAACTACCAGGCAAAACTCCTTATCTTGGGGAGAGGGGTCGTTTATTTCCGATCTCCGGATCACTGCGGTCTTTAAGGTTAATTATCCTGTCCGGTCCGACTCGAGTCGTTAATTGGTGGATGCGCCGAGGTATACCGTAAGTGAAATTTATTTCTTTGATCTTTCTTTCTCAAGTGGAGTTTGTCTGTCCGGTTCCTTATTGCGAGCAACTCTTATTTGGAACTACCAGGCAGAACTCCTTATCTTGAGGAGAGGGGTCGCTAATTTCCGATCTCCGGATCACAGCAGTGTTTTGGGCTAATTACCCTGTCCGGTCTGACTCGAGTCGTGAATTGGTGGATGCGCCGGAGTAAACCCTGAGCGAAATTTATTTCTCAGATCTTTCTTTCTCAAGTGGAGTTTGTCTGTCCGGTTCCTTATTGCGAGCAACTCTTATTTGGAACTACCAGGCAGAACTCCTTATCTTGAGGAGAGGGGTCGCTAATTTCCGATCTCCGGATCACCGCGGTGTTTTGGGCTAATTACCCTGTCCGATCTGACTCGAGTCGTGAATTGGTGGATGCGCCAAAGTATACCCTGAACGAAATTCATTTCTCAGATCTTTCTTTCTCAAGTGGAGTTTGTCTGTCCGGTTCCTTATTGCGAGCAACTCTTATTTGGAACTACCAGGCAGAACTCCTTATCTTGAGGAGAGGGGTCGCTAATTTCCGATCTCCGGATCACCGCGGTGTTTTGGGCTAATTACCCTGTCCGATCTGACTCGAGTCGTGAATTGGTGGATGCGCCAAAGTATACCCTGAACGAAATTCATTTCTCAGATCTTTCTTTCTCAAGTGGAGTTTGTCTGTCCGGTTCCTTATTGCGAGCAACTCTTATTTGGAACTACCAGGCAGAACTCCTTATCTTGAGGAGAGGGGTCGCTAATTTCCGATCTCCGGATCACGGCAGTGTTTTGGGCTAATTACCCTGTCCGGTCTGACTCGAGTCGTGAATTGGTGGATGCGCCACAGTATACCCTGAACGAAATTTATTTCTTAGATCTTTCTTTCTCGAGTGGAGTTTGTCTGTCCGGTTCCTTATTGCGAGCAACTCTTATTTGGAACTACCAGGCAGAACTCCTTATCTTGAGGAGAGGGGTCGCTTATTTCCGATCTCCGGATCACGGCAGTGTTTTGGGCTAATTACCCTGTCCGGTCTGACTCGAGTCTAGAATTGGTGGATGCGCCGAAGTATACCCTGAGTGAAATTTATTTCTTAGATCTTTCTTTCTCAAGTGGAGTTTGTCTGTCCGGTTCCTTATTGCGAGCAACTCTTATTTGGAACTACCAGGCATAACTCCTTATCTTGGGGAGAGGGGTCGCTTAATTCCGATCTCCGGATCACAGCAGCCTTTTCGGCGAATTACCCTGTCCGGTCTGACTCGAGTCTGGAATTGGTGGATGCGCCAGAGTATACTCAGAACGAAATTTATTTCTTATATTTATTTTGGTGGATGCGCCGACAAATACCCTGATTGAAATCTGTTTCTAAGACCCAACTTTCTCAGGTGGAATCTGTGTGTCGGGTCCCTTATTGCGAGCAACTCTTATTTTGGACCACCAGACGGAATTCCTTATCTTGTGGAGAGGGGTCGCGTATTTCCGATTCACTGATCACCGTGGTCATTTCGGTGAGTCACCCTGCCCAGTCTGACTTAATATCAATTTTTGGTGGATGCGCCGATACAAGACCTGATTCGAAGATATTGTTCAGGCTTGCTGTTTCTAATAAAGAGGTATCGAACCGGACCGTACGGAACACAGGATAGGTAGTCACATCTGACTTATTAGACTGCATTTCACACGCCAATCTGCATGCTTTCCACGCTTGTCCGCACTTAACCGTTTTTATCATCGCTCAATTTGCTTGCTCACTGCTTACTCATTTCTGCTGCTTGATATACGCCACCTGCTCACCTCGCTTAGTTCTCGTTCCGTACCGTGTTGCATTGTAAATATTTGCTTTTGGTGTTTAGTAGCCTTTTGCATTATTGTATATATAGGATAGTATTGTATATAATTTGGTGTTGTACATAAGGGAACGGATATTGTTAAATATAGTGTGTTTCGTCAGGGTGTCTTTTATTTATCTCATAGACATTTACTGCCATTTAGCGAAATAAATCACCACTGGTCAATCGCTCTTACCTTAGATTGAATCGAACCCTTCTCCAACTGTTTAAAAGCTACCCAGGGTCGATAATAGTGAGCGACGTAAGGTATTGCGACCTTATAAAACCTATCGCAATTGGCGCCCGAGGTAATATAGGAGAGAAATAGTAAACAATCATCAATCCGAAGAAAGTCGCCGTCACAAGTTTGGTAGCTTATTGTATAGTAATATACCAAAGTAAGCTGGATTCTGTTCACAAATACTGAGATTATGCCTAGGTATACAAAATTTCTCACAATGCCGTGTGTAATACTTATGATAATCGCTATTCCTCCGAAATTTATCCAAGTTAGATTTAACAAATACAAGAATTTCCAAAATATAAATACAGGGTACTGTAAGCAATCTATACTCAATAAATATGTTTCTACATGGAGTATATCTTTGAACACCTGATATTATGCGTACAGCTCGCTTTTGAAGTTTAAACACTCTTAAACTAAGAGAGGAACATCCCCAGAAAATGATACCATATTTTATTCTGGAATAAAAATGAGAACAATAATAGGTCATTAATATATTCGCATTAGTTAATTCCCTCAATCTATACAAAGCATAGCAAGAAGATGCCAAGCTATTACATACAGTACTAGTATGGCTTTCCCATCCCAAGTTGTTCTCAAGCCATACCCCCAAGAATTTAGTTTCTGAAACCTGGTGTATACTTTTACTATTAATTTTTATCAGAAATGATTCCATGCTGAGTTTAGTTCGAGGGGTAAAGTTGATAAATACCGTTTTTTCTATGTTTAGGTACAGTCTATTATCTTTAAACCAATTAACGAATCCATCTAACATTTTTTGTGCATACATTATGAGTTCTTCTTTATTTTTATGGCTACATAGGTAGCTGATATCATCGACAAACATTTCAATCGAATTTCTCTCATCTATATCTGGTAGGTCATTTACAAATAGTAAAAACAATAGGGGTCCCAATACAGAACCCTGAGGAACACCAAACTCTATATTTTTTTCTTTAGATCTTACACTATCTATCTCCACTACCTGGGCTCTGTTGGTCAAGTAGGATCTCAGCAAATTATTTACTTGCCCTCTTAATCCATAGGCTATCAATTTTTCGAGAAGCAATTCATGATTAACCAGGTCGAAAGCTTTACTCAAGTCCATGAATATTCCTAGAGTTTTCATGTTTTTACCTACACTGTCATATAGTTTGCTCAAAAAGTCGTGAATGGCTGTTGTTGTTGATCTATTTTTCAGGAATCCATGTTGCGCACTGTGAAGGATATTGTTACTAGTCAGGAATGAAATAATTTTATCGAAAAGAATTCTTTCAACTATCTTAGATATGACGGACAGTAGAGCTATAGGTCTAAAATTTTCAACTTTTTCTATATCTCCCATTTTATAGATTGGAACAATTTTCGCCAATTTAAGAATCTCCGGAAATACACCTCGATCCAACATCAAATTTATGAGGTATGCCAATGGGTGGGCAATCAAATCTGCGCATCTTTTCAAAACTTCCGTATTTATGCCATCCACTCCAACGCTATTCGAATTTTTTAGATTTTTCAGTACATCCCTAACAATTTTATCATCTACTGGCGTAAGAAACATTGAATGAGTCAACCTTGAGGGCAAATCACAATTAGTAGGCGTTTGCGGCCGTTTTTTATTCAATTCGACTGGAATATTCACGAAATAGTCATTAAAATAGTTGACAATATCCTTTGTTTCCGAAATAGTGTGATTTTCTATTCTTATTTTATTTACTTTACGATTTTTGTTACTTTTATGTGAAATATTACTGCTGATGACCTTCCAAGCCGCTTTTGATTTACTTTCAGTTTGTTGAAATATGCTGCCTCTTTTTTGCTTCATTAATAACTTTGGAATAAATTCTTTTGTAATTTCTATAGTAATTTTAGTATATTATCGTCATAGTTGCTGTCTAATAAATCACAGTATATTCTTTTCAAGTGTTTTGATGACGTGCGAATGCCAGGTGTTATTCAAGATTTTTTGTTGTTGTGTAAATTTGGCTTGTATTTTCTGAGTGGAAATGTTATATCCGTGTAATATTTCATTGTTTCAACAAAATTCGAAAAAATTCAAAAATTGTTAATTCTAATAGCTTAACACCGCTCAATGTGCAATCGAATGTCCTTTCATATGATTTATCATAAGCCTATTCGAAAAACAGTAGAAGGATGTGGAGCGTAAATTCAAAAAAGCAAAGGAAGACCAGAAGACCTGCTTTTGAAATTAAAAATCCACGGATTCGTGGATTTCCCTCAATAATCACGGGCGTAGCCAGGTTTCAGTTTCGGGGGGGGTTTAAAAAAAAAGAAAGGCTAATGGCAGAAATAAGAATTTATTTCATAGAAATAAATGAGAATTAAAGAAGAAAAAGATCAATAAATTTCGACATCTTGAACATTTCGGGGGGGGGGGGGGTTTGAACCCCCAAAACCCCTCCCTGGCTACGCCCGTGTCAATAATAATCAGTAAAAGAATCATGATCTGATTGCACTTACTTTCAAATCACAAATGGTGAATTATTTCCTAATTTTTTTTTATAGAAAACGGCACAACCAATTCTACTTCTAGCCAAATCGCTTAATATATAACCATTCATTTGATGTATCATAATACATATATTCCCTTTTGAAATAATTAAGAAGTGGGTGTGGGGAGTAGGAGATGAGAAATATCAAATTCAAAAAAGCACAGAATGAATTGATTTCGAAATTAAAAATTGACGGGTGCTAGGATTTTCCTTAATAATTCTTCGTACAAAAATTATTGACGAGTTACATTACTTTTTTGGCACGCTTTATAGATTCGTGAGAGTTTTTCCAGAAGAGTAAATTAGAAAAAAAATTTGACAGCTGACATATGCATTAAATTAATTTTATTTTCACTCTCTGCATCTCTCAAAAAATGATACTTGATATCTATGTGTTCAGTTCTATCTTGAAAGACTAGATTACTCTTTAACTTTTGCCCACTCTGATTGTCGTTATATAGGCCGTCCAATATTCCCGTCAGCTCACATAGAACGTTGTTAAAAAAAATGGCTTCATTTGCTGCCTTACCTAGAGCCATGTACTCTGCTTCGGTTGTCGATAAGGCTACCGTCTTTTGCTTGCAGCTTTTCCAGGAAATAGATGCTCCTGAGAACTTGAAGATATATCCGGAGAATGACTTGCGATCTCTTATATCCGAACCCCAGTCAGCGTCTACAATACCTTCTAAATCAGATTTGTATCTCTAGAATTTCATGAAGAGATGTTCAGGTCCTTTCAGATATCAGATATATAAGCATACGCTTAACACCTTGCCAATTGAGTTTTCTGTAACATGAATTATATTGACTTGTGGCCAAAATTCGGTTTTCTTCCCGTCCGCAGTTCAAAACTTGTTTCCGGTGTCTTTGAACTAGCAGAACGATTCTTCAAATAACAACAGGTGCTTATTATTCGCAGGAATATTATTTGTTATGCTTCCCAGCTTTTATTTGTTTATGCAACTACTTTTCCCAAAATCTCATCAGAAATTAGACATTTCCATGCGTCAATTTCTGAACAAGCGGTGCCCAATAATCTTGCTGGACTTTTTACACCTGAAATATTCCAGGTGTAAAAAGTAATATGATGTTATGTCCTCTTGTACGCACATTCGTCGCGGACTGCGCAGCGCTCTATTTGAATATATTTTTCCGTAAAGTGATTTTGATCTTACTGTACTGGATGTCATGTTAATGGTTGCTGTATCTGTGTCTTCTTCATTATGTTCATTATTCCTGAAATTTTTCGTTGAAATGTCATTTTTCGTGTCTGCTGGACACAGGAATGAAAATAATCCTAAGGTTACTTCTGAAAAAATGTAAGGTTTTAAACTGTGTACATCATCATGAAAAAATACAGGATGTTTCATTAAAAAAACTCGAGAAGAAACAATTTTGAATTCATCATATTTGGACATTGATAACGGACACCCTGTATAAGAGAAGTTGATAATTTAGGAATAATGACTAGGCAATTTCTTAAGTTAAAAGAAATTCTGATCAAATTCATATTTCTATTGCTTCTGGAAATCGGTAAAGGGCTTTTACCGAACTACTGTTTCGTCGAAATTTCGCAGTTTTTCTGAATAAGATCCGTACCGTTCGAAAAATATTCGTAATATTTTGTGTCATGATAGCGGATTTGAAGAGCATTGAAAATATGCAAAAATTTAAGGGGTATTCCATTTGAAAAATCACTCATTTGTTGAATAATTTTATTTGGGAACACCCTGTATATCAGAAAATAATTTCCAGAGATGCAGAATTGAAATTACAAAGGGGATGCTTTTCAATTAAATTTCTAAAACGTCTGGTTTGGCAACTATGGAAGCCTAACACACTATTGCAGGACCCTGTATACGCATGATTGCTTCATTCATAGAACTTGTCCATGTCATGCGTCTTCTTGGTAGACCTGCTTGGGTGAGTGCTGGGCTGGTTGAGGATCCTGCGCAGCACCTTCAACAGTCGGTGAACTTTGAGTTGTTTTTCTCGTAGAACGTTGCGATTCTGGATTAATATTATTATAATATAGGTTATTTGGCTCAACATAACGCTTAATTTGAAGGATTGGATGGGCTGCATCTACCTCAATTTTCAGTGTTTTCACCTGCAATTTCTCTCACTTATATTTCCAATTCTTATTCGGTTTTCAGGAGAACATCGGTTCAACGTAGGTTTCATACAAAAATGCGAAATTAAAAAAAAATGATAGCGAACAAACAGGTCTTCTCTGTATGCACTTATTTCAACGGAATTTTTCCGAATAGTGGGTAGCTCTGCTCATTTCATTTCGGAATGAGGCCAACGAATAATCAACAACGAAATTATTGAATGATATTGAATCATTCAAAACGTTCATTGAGTGTCGTTGTTCATAGAACATTCAAATTCGCTTGGAATACTTCTCGGGCGTTCGCTGCTACAATCGGGTCTTGGGAATCCCGCAGGGCGCAGTTGACTTCATTAGCTCGCCTAGTAGGTTAAATAATTTACGTGCTTTGTTGCGTACCGGCCATACCTGGCCGCCGAGACCGGGGATAATTCCCGAATCCCGGAAGTGGCGGAAGTTACTTTGCGGCCAGCCCAAAGTGACCGAAACGCCGAGCCAACTACGCAAAATTTCAGGGAACAATGCTGCCTCCCTGGCTGCCCATTACAGGATTAGCTGAAATGTACGGCCACGAGTTTCCGCTCGGGTTGCAGACGTTAAATCAAAAGCTATTAATTGTTTCCTTTTGCGGTCGGTCTGGAAGCATAAATACGTCATACACGTCCAGGTACCCAACCTGATTCAGAATAAATGAAGTCGGCCCGAAGATCATCACAACTCGATTCTAATCCACGAAACTAAAATAGCATACGAACTACTATGTCGTGAAAACTTTGAATTACGTGTTAACAACATAACTATAAAGGTTGAGTCTTTGGTACATATTCTTCTGTATTCTTGAGGTGGAAAGGCACAATTTTTTCCGATTGGGCCTAGAGGAAAAGATATAGCCATTTTAAATTCTCAACCGGAACACTGAAGTTTTTCCAAACATAAGATATATCATTCGAGCCTTGGAAATGAGCTACTATATTAGATAAAACTCACTTTTAAGAATCCATTTGTGAAACGACGTAGTATTTGTGATAAAATGAATGAGTTATCCCAATTTCGTTGATGCTTCAGATTGCATATTTTTTTCTAGATTTTTTTTTTTCGTTTTTGATAATTACAACGAGTTGAGCTCGCTACCACCCATATCAGCTTTCAAATCTATTCATATATTATCGTTGTTTATTTTATTCCGTAAAAGAATTACCATTTAACCTTACATTTTCAAATACCAAAATATATACCTATGATCTATATATGTTCTATGTCTAAAATTCAAACCTTAAACTACCTCATGTTATATTTAGTCAGCTGTTAGAAGTGTGAATTGAGAAACCCGGAGAAAAGCATTGTTTTGATTTCTTTCAGGTTTGTAAGCTATTTTTTTTATTTTCTTTCTTTTATTTCTTCGTATGTTATCATATATTTTTTATTTGTTAGCTTGTTATATTTCAAACTGAATAAAATGAATTCAAATCGTCTATTTCTTCGATTATAAAAATAAGAATTGATCACATTCTTATAAACTTATATTACAGTGACAACCGATCTCACTTCATTGAAATTTTGTAATTAAAAATAAAATAAATATTCCGATCTCTATGCAAAAGTCGTATTGTTCGCATCTTCAAATCATTGAGAATTATTTAAGCAGAATATCGAAAGAATGGACTAATCAGAGGCAATCGAGCGCCTATTCATTCATGCATCAATTCGTAATTTTTTGTTAGCTTTTTTTAATATTTTTATTTTAATTTTCTCTATTGGTATCAATGGTGTATACCACATGCATGTTTTTTTCATTATAAAGCTTTTCGACAAGATCGATACAACCGAAATAATTATCAGGTGAAATAAATTGTGCTATTATTCTTTCAAAGTCATACTCATATCAACCAGTCTGAATGGTAACCCTTCTTTGCTTTGATGATCCATCTGGAAACGAAAATCATGCACGATGATACAAATAAGGGGTTCCTAAATCTTAACGTGAATAACGGATAATGAGCGGAATACCACTTAATTAAAAATCAATTTGAATATATAGCCTATCCAAAATGCTATATTTCGAGATTAATAAGAACATTCGCAACTCTCTTTTTCAAAATGTAATTCGGAACAACAAAACACACTATACTCTGAATGGATTCGCGACAAAATTTTGCTACAGAGAATTCTATTTTTGTGTTTGAAGACTTTGCTCGTAACGAATGGTTAGTTAGCTTGATATTCTCTGTATTCAGAAGCTTTGACTTGTTGAACGGTCCATTTGCTTACTGTATTGCGTCCAGTAGGAATATCTTTATACTATTTTTTGTGCAACTTCCAAGCGGGATTTACAGTGAGAAAGAGTCGTTGTGTTTTTATCCCAACCCGATATTCTAGAAATTTTTGGTACAGTCGTATTGGATACAAATTAGGATTGACTCTATTAATTATAAGCTATTTCAATGAAGCGCAAGGTTTTTTCGCTCCTTGCGTCGTCTTAGTAAACACAGGATCGTAAATAATTCTTCCTGTTTTTTCACCTACGTTATTTTCTTCTTCTTTAAAGTAGGAAATTAAGCACTCGTGTCCTTCTCCACCACGCCAAGCTAATTCAAAAGCCAAAATAAAAAATAACTTTTTCTGCAAACCATCCGGGGTGTTTTCGTCATAACCACGAACCATATTTTGGAATTCATCGTACTTCAGAATTACTGCACTTTCCTTTCTCTTCTGTGGATCTGTTTGAAGTTGTTTCCTCTTGGTATTTTTCGCATCTCTGGCTGCTTTGAACTCGATATCAGTAAAAGGGTTAAAATTGATGTTGTATTCAGTGAAATATTTTTCCATCAGTAATTTAGCGGTTTCGTTCCAAATCGTTTTAACTGAAAATTCTTTGTATTCATCACCATTTTGCTTACGCATATTGAATGCCCAGTCTTTTAATATTTCTGCTAAAACATCAATTTGAGTTTTTTCATCCAAAATATAATTTTTCTCAGCACAGAAGCTCATAAACTGACGCCACACGTATTTTCCGCTTTGTTCCGTGTTATTTGGCTCATTTGTCAAAACTTTTTCTCCAATAGCTTGTAATGAAGCACCACCAAAACGAGACATTTTTAATAATGTTTTCGACATTACTTGTCAAACTGCTGTAGAATAGAATTGCCATAGATTCGAACTGTGTAAGAAGCATAGAAACTATGCATCTATGAACAGAACAATTATCGCAGTGCTATTTCGCTTCCTACTATGCAATTATCGCTGAGATTTTCGATAATTGTTCTCCATATACATAGAAACTTTGAAAATCAGTTTTCTGGAGTTTAACAAGAGATTTGTGTCTAACGGTCGATACTGATTTGCATTTCAGTAGGCATATATCCAACTGCTTGTTGAAAGCATATGCAAGTTTGGGAAATTTATATTGATTCAAAGGTATTCTGAGTAAATCCAGTAAAATTCTGCTGTGTGAGTCTACGATACTATCATATATGAACTATTTTGATGCTGTCTACGGTCCCTGCTTAACTGCTTTCGATAAGAATAGGATTCAAGTACTACAGAATTCATGTCTGAGATTGATACACGGTCTACGTAAATATGATTCTGTAAGTTACATCCTTAAAACTACCGGCTGGCTCAGTATGGAGCATAGAAGACGTTTCCATTCATATGTTCTTTTTTGTAGAATCATCACTGAAAGATTACCAATAAACCTTTACGATAAAATAACTTTCCGTTCTGGTGTGCACTCCATCAATATTTTTTCCAAACGCACCATCTCAATACCAAAACACCGAACCGACATATTCACTAGATCGTACTCCTATCAAGTACCCAATTGCATGAATAGCCTATACTTTGAGTATAAAAGCATAACGCTTGATAAGTTTAAATTACATATTATGAATAATTTTCGGAACGACCCGCTTTATGCCTAGGCTAGCTATCGAACATGCTCGTGACTGTTTCTTTCGGCGTTTTCTTTTTATTTGTTTATTGAATTTTTGAATCTGTGTGTTGTCTGAGATGCGATATTGCAATTTCTTTATTTCAATTGTGCGGCAGGGTTTGGATCATATTATTGTTTTAGTGCTCATGGTGAAGAGTTTTGTTTTGTAAGTTAGGTTGAGGAGGTTTAGATGGAAGAAAAGATGCATGGTTAAAGTAGAAGGTTGATTATACGGTAGTATAATATAATATATAGTAAAATATTCTCTATCTAATTCCTGCGAGCTAAATCTCGCCCACAATAGTGTAGTCCAATGTGTTTTCTGAATTTTTCTGAATGAAGACCTTTATTACTTTTAATATTATTATTGGTGGATCACTTCAGAAGACGACCAGTTTTTTCAACGTACACTGCTCGAAAGATGGAAGAAAGTAGTGGCTGGCGATGGACAATACTTCGATTCACAAATGTATAACCAGTTTTTTACAATAAAGCCTCGAATTACGGAAAAAACGGCGGAAGCAAATTTACACGCCCATGTACAATAATAGTGATTTAATTTTTCCGCATACAAGCATAGAATACAGAGAAACATAGGAAACGATTTTACATTCCTGGGGATATAACCAAAGCAATCAATTCAGGATTAACTCTAGATGGAATACAGCAAATTCCTCAGCAAGCAAAACACCTTCCCTAATAGTGTCGCGTACGTCAACACAGGAAAACGATATTTCTTAACCGCGTAATGTTTGCTTAGTGGCGTGCCGGGGGCATATTCCAAGATTTCGGGGGTGTTGCGTAGACGGGGTGTATGTGCAAACACAGACGTCGCGGTTTAGCGGAAACGCCCGAGATCTGGTGTAGATCCACAGATTTACTACGAGGAACCGAAAGCGAACGCCTTAATTAAACTGTGATGGCTCTATCTGGCTTGCCAGTACCTGAATATTTCACGACTTCCCAGAGGACCCAGATCTGATAGTTTCCTGATATACATACCTTCGTATAACTTGTGGTCTGGAAGGGTTCGATGTTTGAAAAATTAATATGAGAATTAGGAGTATGCAGGACCACCTTTCTGGGCCAAGGAAATGTTCGAATCATTCAATTAATCAAAGTATAATGTATATGTACAGGGTATCCCGGGAAGAATGCGACAAACGGATAAATTTAAGTTAGCATGGAGGACACGTATCAAGAGGTTTCAATCGCCTGAGTGTCTTCATTTGGGATATATAATCCCATTTATAAAGAAAAAGGATACAAAAATAGCTGTGACAATTAAAGGCCGATTGCAATTTTGCCATGATTATCTAGAATTTTTGAAACGATATTCTCAGTCTCAGATGTACTGATTGGCTGAATATGAAACATAGAAGGCAGTTACACTCTCTCACGTTATTTTTCAATATAATCAAACGTAATTCACCTTTGTTGCTTGCTAATAAAATCAGGTTTCGTTCTGAAATGCACCATGTTAATGTTCGTTCAAAGGACACGATTTCTATTCCCAAACACTTCACCGCGCTATTTACTAGATCGTTTTCCTATCAAGTTCCGTATCTTATGAAAGGGTTGGGATTTGTATACAAGGGCTTAACTTTAGATAAATTCAAACTACACATATTAAACAACTTTCGTAATGACCCATTGTATTTATAGTAAATCAATGTAATTATTTCAACTAACTGATATATTATGTTCCTTTGAACTCAACATCTTGAAAATTTATTAATTTTTGTTTTTTTTTTTGTTGTGCTATGGCTGTATCTGGTGAATATTCTACAAAGATTTGCTTGTTTTGCTGCATTGGTGAGCTCATTCGATTCAAGTTAGTGGCTAATGTTCAAACATATTTTTCTTTCTTTTTTTTATCTTGTTTCTAGTTCAATTACAGAGGGTTAGGTGGAAGAATAGACGTGAGGTCTCGGGACTTTTAGTAGGTTTTATTTTCAAGTTATAATACCTGAGACAGCGCGAACTAAATCTCGCCCTCAATTCTGTTGCATTTTTTGTATCATAATTTCTATAAATAAAGGCCTTTATTATTATTATTATTATACTAAAGAACCAGATGTTGAATTGGATGGAAAAGAAAAAATATTTCAACGAAAATCAAAATGGTTATAGAAAAGGTAGGAGTACCACTTCTGCAATCATGGGGGCGTTAATAACTTTGACCTGAGCGAAGCGTTTGATACTGTTGCTCAGGATCCTTTACAGAAAAAATTAAATGGTTATGGTTTCAGGGGAAATGGGCTCACATTGCTGGAGTCGTATTTTAACAGGAGAAAACAGATAGTTGATTGGAATGTGGTTTTTTCAACGGAGAAGGGGGTTGAATTTGGGTACCCCAAGGATCAGTGCTGGGGCCCATACTCTTCCTTATTTATATTAATGATCTGATCATCACATCCTGTAATTTCTTATGTTTGTTCTGTGATGATACATCTATTATTGTGCATTCAAAGTGCAAAAAAGTACTAGCTATTAGAGAAGTTGAGAGATGAACAGTATCGTTGCAGTTTGGAGGCAGGGAAATCAGGCTTCTGTGAAGTTCCTAGGAGTTATAATGGACAATAAATTGAATTGCGCTGTGCATGCTGATTATGTTTGTGGTAAATTGTCTAGGTGTCTCTACCTTTTGAGAAGACTGAAGAAATGTGGTACTGAAGATATGGTCAGAATAGCGTATTTTGCAAATTTCTAGAGCATACTTCTCTATGGTTTCCTTCTGTGGGAAAATGCTTCAGATGATTCTGAAATTTCCATCCTGCAAAAAAAGCAATATTTATGATGTATGGAGTGACAAGTAGAATTTCATGTAGAACATACTTCAAAGATCATAAAATATTAACTTTTTCATGTCTACTCAACAGAGAATGTTTGAAATATGTG
This sequence comes from Harmonia axyridis, assembly GCF_914767665.1. Lineage (NCBI taxonomy): Eukaryota > Metazoa > Arthropoda > Insecta > Coleoptera > Coccinellidae > Harmonia > Harmonia axyridis. The sequence goes on along the minus strand of NC_059505.1, from coordinate 23,663,255 downwards.
TATCACAGAGGAAATAATATGCCAAGAAATGGAACTTACCACAGTTTCAACACTCGATGCAGGAACGATCTTCTCACTCCACTCCACAGGAAAAAAAAATGAAATATTGGTGAAGGGTGCATTTTATTCTTTAGAAGAATTTTTATCTTCCAAATTTCAATATTATTGATATTTTGACGAGCCATGTAAATTTTGATGGTGAATAAATATTATTATTATTAATTTCAAATTCTTAAGTTTTGTCAACCATTACTATCGCCTTCCTTCAATAGTTCTGAAATCGAGTAAATCAGATCTTGACCAGGAAAATTACAGAATTTTCCCTATTTTCGAGAATATTGGACCACACTATACTAACACTTTTTGATTTTTCCCTAACCACAAAGAATTGATTCATAATAAAAATTCTAAATATCTGCTTGGTACGGTCATACAGGGTGATCAATAAATATTCCCCTAATATTGAATATTTTCAGTTCAATAACATTTCAATTAATTCACAGAATATATACAAATTTCGAAGTTCTGTCACCCTTCCTTCAATATTTCTTGAATCGAATAAATCAGATCAGGCGGGAAAATTTTAGACTTTTTGGATCACCTTGTACGTTAATATCATTTTTTTTCATTTCCGTAACCACAAAAAATTAATTCATAATAAAACATTTAACGCAGAATTGTAAATTTGCTTCAAGAAATGAAGGGATCCCCGACTCAAGCCTATACGCGTAGGAAAGAAAACTCCCCTCGCTGTCGGCTTTCGCTCACCGCTAAGAAAAACATTCACTCACTCCTAGATATTTAAAATATCAGGGCACAGCTTGGTATTGTCCGGTCCTTGTGGTCCCCTGGTTCTGGTCCTCTTAGACGTGGAATTATTAATTTTATTATAAATGATGAGATCCTATACTGCCTTTGTATGACTTAACCATTATATCTACTGAATAGGAAACTAAACATCCTAACAATCCACTAATCTGTTTTTAGATGAAAAAGGCATTTAAATCTAAAAAACAAAATAATTGAATTCCTGCCATCATTTTCTCAGTATATTTCAGATACAATAGAACCTCTCAAATAAGTTATTTTCCGATATAACGTTCTGGTTTCGTGGCTTGCGCTTCTCAATATGTACTCCATTTAGTTGCTTCCTCACAAGAGGCGAGAGAGGTGCCCAAGTACTTTCCAAACTTCCTCTTGGCGGTCGTTCACCACCGAATAGCGTCGATGAAGAGACGGTTTAATAACCGCCAACTTGCTGAATGGGAAAACTTCCTTAACAAAAAGTCGACGAAAAACTCGTATCGCAAATAATGGTGGACGGAGATCCACAAAGAGGGTTCTGTTCTATTTTAATCCTTATGTTGAAAAATTCAAGATCGTGGGGTTTTCCTTCGCATTTAAAAGACTCTCTCCGTTATTATGAAAATATAGGATGGCAGTCGAGGTCTCTTGGAAACTTTCTGGTTTTTCTCTTTACAAGGTTTTGTCGAAAAGGCAGCTAGCTCGAATCTTTGCTTTACTTATTTTTTATGACTAAGGGCGGGATGTTTGGATGGCGATTAGGTCAGCAGTAAGCAGTAGTTATTTACACTTTTACACATATGGCAATCTATACATACAAAAGAATTTGAACAACAAGAGGCAGTAGATAACACCGAGGAAGAGAGCTATAAAGAATTTCTGACTCATTCGGGAAGAACGGAAAACGACATTTGATCACGAACAGGGAGGACAAGAAAAGCTGGATGACCGATAACATTTTACAACAAATGGAATACAGGAAGAAAGTGAAACACAATAATGAGAGATATAAAAGTACTAGAAGAGTAATAAGGCGAGAAATAAGAAGAGCATACGAAAATTGGCTTGGCACAAAATGCAGGGAAATATAATCGTTTGAACAAATATACGACTCATTTAATATGCACAGGAATTTCATAGAGGCAGCCGAAATATACCAGGATGATCTGGGACACTACATTATGAAAGCGGAAAACCGACGTTCAACAAAAAATGAGCTACTTGAAGAAGTACATAGAAAATAGTAACGTTGTGAATGTGATTTAGATTCGCTATTTCGGATCTTGTTGCCTGGTTTGTTCTTGAAAGGAAAGATATTTGATATTCCCTATTTTTGTGCGGACGTCCTGGATAGGACGTTGTCAAGAGCTTTATTTACTTCGTAAGTTTATGGTTGTATTTTGACTGTCAGAGCAGTCCCTAGAGATCCGTATAGTCCCTAGAGATCCGTCTAAGTCAGTAAATTCGTTGTAACCGATCATTTCTGGATAAAACCATGTTGTTCGTCTATAAATACATTGTTGAAAAGGGGAGATCTTTGCAACAATTAACGAATCAAATAATTTCGAGATGTAATAATGTGAATTTTATGTTGTTGTGTATGGAGGTAATTTGGTCAAGGAAACAACGGAGTTCGTCAGATGTTCCTCTCCATACTATGAAAATATCATGTTTGTATCTGGTTTAAAATTTCATTTTAGAAGAACATCTGTCATACTGACATTGACGACATGTTTAGATTCGAAATGATTAATATAAATATCTGACAAGAAAGGAGCCAAAGCACAACCTCTCGAAAGCCCAAAGGGCTGCCTGTATACCATTTTATCATATTTAAAAATGTTTTGCTGGAGATAAACTCCTAACGAATTGATGAACTCCGTTTGCTCATTTGAATTGTTAACATTTTCTATTTCAAGCTTCACTGAATTGAGGACTACTTGAACAGATCTAATTGTTCAAAAATTTTTAACATTTGATGAAATCATTATGTGAAATCCTATTTATAGACTCTACATTTCGCGAAAGTGTAGTGTGAAAGAATTTCCACCGTTTAGTTGCGGAAAATAGTGAGTTATTTACCATACCTAATAAGGGTGAAACCGGTATATCGCTATCCTCCCTTGATGACATGCATTCTCCTTGGGTTACTTTCGATTATGAATCCTACGTAATGGCGTGGAGACCTTCTGTCTCACAATGGTTGTGTTGATGGCAGTTTTCTATTGCTGATACATTGACCAGATGAAATAATTAATATCGTATGATATTATTACTCTATTGGAAATTGTACTTATTTTTATTTTCATTAATTATTTCCAAATATTAGCCGTTTTATTTGTTATTTTACCATACATTGGAGACTTAATCAGTGTCAGTAAAATTATGAGTTCAACTCATGACTTTTATGCACTACTAGACCTGTTCCCAAAGGAAAATCCATTTCAACACTAAGTCTTGTCGCTAGTGCGACAGGCCTTACCCACACTTTTTCCCTCAATAAAGGAGAAAGATTCAACAAACATCTTTATAACAAATTACCATCCCTTGATCAGATGAAAGCCGCTCTTCTAATGATCACTAGAGGCGGTGGATTAGTACACTTGGTACTAGAGAGCCCATTTCGTAGGTGGTAGTTCTGGTGTCACATTAGAGTTGTTTTCTTTTAAACTCATGATTTTGAAAGTTATTTTTATTCAGCTTTTTAATAATGTTGGTCTCTAAGAGTTCGAACTTTTTATCAGTAAATCATTGTTATCGGATAATTTGTTATCACGATTTATTTTTTTTAATAAAAGGACATTGTTCATACTTAGCAAATTATTAATTTTCTTCAATTCACCTTTCAATTGCTTGAAATATGCAATATTCAACTGCAATTTCGACGAATCCTCATTATCACTTTTGTTCTTGTATTTGTTTTCACTTCTAGCATACGTTTTTCAACTTTCTCGCACAACTGATGTGTTAGATTGAATTACATCTACTACAAGAAACATTCTACATTTTTTGCCACAGCATTTATAAACTCTATCACCAATATTCTCGCAATTTTTCTCGCTATCAATTGACTCCTGGTCAGGAACAGAAGTATAAATTTTAAAGTTCATGCAAAATTTTTTGATTGCGTCATCAAAAGCATAGAATATTCTGAAACAGAATATCGAAAACGTAACCAAACACTTAAGTGACAACAAATCTCACTTGCTTGAGAGTTTGCAGTTCTCTGATCGCAAGGTACCTTATTTTCTCCTGGCTCTACTTATTTTTTTGTCTCAATATGCACCTCTCCTTTATCCTTTCTCAACTCATGCAACTTCAATCCATCGAGAAAAATTTTTTTTGAAAAAATGTGAACATTCGGACTCCGATCTGCGTTTGATTCCATTTCGAAATGAAATCGAATTCTTATCACATATAACCTTTTTATTCAGAATAATACATCATCAAAAATTTTCCACCAATGATCCATCGTTATGCCCATTTCATTAGAAGAATAAAAATATAACGTGCATACTTTCGTATGATGAATTCAAAAAGAAAAATTCAATAACGCAGGCGGCAGCACATGTATCGGATTTGAATAAAATATAACTTTGAACTTTTGCTAATGCTTTCAGGTACAGCGCGAGTAGAATATATAATTGTGATGAAATGGTTGGTGAATAATTCACCTGGATGCTTTCTGAATCTCGAGAAGGTTGAAGTTGGCCCTTCCCTTGCCCTTATATGGAGTCCCTGTCGTCTGGTTATACTTCATGAATTTCTAAGCGAAGAATTCGGTTTGTGAAAGAAATAAGAACAGATTTTATGTACATGCTGCTCAGTAATATCTTAGGTTAGAACATTGATTATTCCAACTTTTAAGCAACCTATTGTTATGGACTTTTCTCAATAAAAAGTCATGGAATATCCTAAAATATCTCAGTTGGTTTCATATATAATATTTAGATGAGTATGGAAAAAATAGATGATTGTAATGATATGAAGTATTGAATGTTCAAAATTAACCATATTCACCGTCGCCATATTGTTGTGCGACAATACCAACTACCCAGTGTTCCCAACGGAGAAATATTGCGTTTACTAGAAAAATACCGCTTATATCAAAAATAGCCATAGAGATTATTCTTCCACTGACTATTTCCAAAAATGGAGCGAAGCCTTCATTTATACACTCGGCCACAGTTAATTTGTATATAAAACTATCTTTCACTAATGTTTTTATTTCCAAAAGGTGAAATTTTTGCGAAATATTGTCCCAAACAAGCCTATCTGGCGTAGCATTTTTCTAGTAAACTCAATATTTCTCCGTTGGGAACACTTGGTAGTTGGTATTGTCGCACAACAATATGATGACGGTGAATATGGTCAATTGCATGATAGCAGTGTCATAGACATCCAATAAACTAAAATTTTATCATCGAAGGCGGAAACGAAATGTTTCTTGACGATCGACGATAGCGGCGTTAACATTGGAAGGAAGAAGTCAAGAGAGAAATTTTGGAAATTATGGAATAAAAAATTGTTTTCAATCTCAGTTGTATTAAATTGAAATAGGAGAAGTATAAATCTGATGATGTAAATACAACACTACTATAGAAAAGTTAAGGTTTCCATCTAAAAATAGAAAATTCAATGATAGAAATAATAATTAATTCTCAATAACAAAATTATAGAGATTCAAATAATTATAATGATAGAAATTACAGGAATATTATTCATCAATATTACAAGAATTTTAATTATAATTAAGTTGAAAATTTTTATGGCAGAAGATGGAAGAAATGAATTAACGATAAAAAAATCTAGACAAGAGATGTCGTAATGAAAGAAATCAATATAGTGAAAGAAAAAGAGATAGTAGAAACCTAAAAGAATTCTGTACAATTGTTAAATGTTTTTAACGTGATTGAAATGAATAAATACCATACCGTGTATATTTCGCTTTTTCAATCACAGTCAATTTTTCAAATCGCTCGTTAGGGACTCCACATACTTTCCTCCAACATTTCTCCACTTCGTAGCGATCCTTATATGAATCGCTATTTTTTTTCTCAAAGTTCAGGCTGACTGCATACTGCATCAATAAGTTGCTCCACATCCAAATCCATCTTGACTATTATAGACGATACTGATTGATTACCGGTAGAATTTTTGGCTCCTCGTGTGAATGCCCCATTCCTCCATTAGCATTTATAGCTGGGGTTCCCAAACTATTTTGGTCCAGAGGAGTCTTTTCAAATATGACGTCATTTCACCAAACCCCATTTTTCAAATTATGAATTTTTCTTAAACTTATTATCGATATTTTGATGTAATAAATAATTGTGCTTTTTATTCTTACAAATAATGCATGGAACAAGTTTACATTGTATTTTCGTATGTCCCGTGTGTAAACAATTTTCAAGGCCTTGATTTTCTGAATTAGAATATCAACAGGTGCATGTGAATGTAAACGAAAAGACACGTGTTAAGATTCATCTGATCATTTAAATTACGTTTCAAATTGTGAATTACTTTCGATAAACAATAATTGCGTGTTCTAAATAAAGTTCATCACTTTGAATAGGATCTAAAACTAGGAGTTCTTCGGAACTGAAATTCATATTAACTGTGGTTTTCAGTAACAGTGAATTCCATAAGTTGTTCAATGAAGTTATGAGGATGATGACAATTTCCGGCAATTACAAAAGACTGAGGCATGCCACAAACTGAAAGAAGCAAATAGAGAAATTAACGACCTGAAAATTGAAGCGAAAGCATAAAAATCAGAAACAATAAGAATTAGAAATAGAATTGGAAAAACGGATGCACCGAATGTCAACATAGATGTCTTAAATCTGAAACCTATCATGAATACAAAGTTCATCATCGAAGGATGGAATTCCGTTCTTCAATAACATGGCCGAAGTTTCTCATAAGAATACAAACCTTCCGAAAATACAGAATACTACTATTGCGGAAGCCACGAAAACCAAGGCTCACAGATTATGAAAATATGGAAAATCAGAGTACCTTATGATTCCGTTACCAAGCGAAATACCCAAATAAGCAAGTTTTGTGCAGCTTACTGTAGGAGAAAACTTGGAAATGGCGGAGTAGCTATATTTCGTAAAAATGGTCTAATTGTGGAAATTACTGATATTTTTTATCTGGTATCGAGGTCTCTAGAACATATACTATTATCTGTTCTTGAGACCTCCATAACCAAATGAGGAATACCAGTAATTTCTACACTCAGACCATTTTTTAATTCAATACCACATAACTCTTTAGGTATGTGGTATTCAATTAAATTTGGCGACAGGACAATAATTGAAGATTATGAGCTTATTATTACTGACTGAGTACGAAGGGACGCATATACAGTCTTGATTTCATAAATTAGAATTCATATTATATAACGTAAAAATATGGTGAAATGCTATCTCATTTCAAAGGAAATCAAATGAAGAGATAACTATTCATTTAAAGGTCGCCCATAAAATATCCCATTGAAGATCATTAAAATATTCATTTTCACCAAAGGCTCTTCAAAAATTGTTGCATTCTTGATGGACACTGGATACCAACATGCTTGCAAAATTCTTATCATATAACTCTTATGGATCATTTTAACTGTGGTGTCTAAACTGGTGAAGAAAACAGAAAAAACTGGTTGATAAATTTAAATAGTGTAGCTTAGTGAATGGAAGAGCTAGAGGAGACAGAAAATGAAATTCAAAAAATCCATTTAGTATATGAAGAATTTTAAAATCACAGTTGTATTGTAACTTTCCAATTGGAACCAATTTATCAGCCGATGTGTAAATTACTATCTGAAGTAACTATTTATTGGAACTGTTCATGACATGAATGATTGATTAAACTTGTATGAAAAATATAGATAGTAATTGTACACTCAAGTTTTCCATTTTTTATTGAAATGCTTTTATACTATTTACTATTGAATCACATAGAGTATTTTACCCATAACAGCCTTGATTCACTCACTGAAAGCATTTTTGCATTAAATTATTTTTAATTTGTGTTCACTGTTGACTAAGACTGCCATATTCAAATAACCAAGTTTTCCCCAGATAAATTAATTTCACATTTTGTTGCAAATATTCTCTGTATTCATCATAAAATTATATTCAACTTATTATATTTTTCTGTTTATCAATCAAGAATTTTTCTTTTATTAACTGTTTTGAACTTGTAACCAATTAATTTTATGTAATTTTGTCTTAGATTAAAATCCAGATGCTTTTTGGTAAAATTTTATCCAGACTGATATATTGGTTGCTTTCGGTAACAATCAAATTATTCAATGATTCTTTGAAGGTGAAATCGTTTTGCACAGGTTTTCTTCCACTAATAATCCAGGCTTTAACGACTTGCCTACTTCATTTTTCAAACAGTACTGTCAGAAATACTCAAATAAACTAATCAATGTGTGTTTGCAATTGATACAAGTTTTTAGTTTCAAAATTTTTTGGATCAAAACCAATAACAGAAACAAACTGAAATCTAACCTCCTGAGAATGACATTTCCAATGCCAACCCGAAATATTCAATTCAAAATGTTACTAAATGAGCCAGTACCAACTTAACTTCGATTTTCCACAGCCACCCGGGTTGTCAATAATCCCTGAATGGACTATATGTCCCAATGGTCTTTCAGATCATTGTTCGCAAGAAGTATCATTTTTTATTGATGTTGGTCCGGATCTTAGGGCTCATAGTTTCACTAGAGCGTTTAGCTCAGACAACCTTGAGGGTAGGTTCAGATGGTCGAGCGTAAACGCGCGATCCACAAACCGCACGACTAAAGATACAGAGGAGTCATATACAAATTTCCATATTGAACGCGACATCGCGCGTATGACTCCTCTGTATCTTTAGTCGCGCGGTTTGTGGATCGCGCGTTTACGTGCGACCATCTGAACTTAACCTAATAGTTTTCAATGTCTCATTTTCAGGGAGTCGTGATTGAATGTTCATGGTGCACAACCTGGTGATTAGGAATTTGAAATTTTCGACAAGAAAATTGTTGATGATCCTAAAATTGTATGAGATCATTTCAATAATAACCTTGTTAATTCACCCTCGGAAATGTAAAAAAATTGCATAATAGCTCCATCAATAGGAAACAAAATTTTGAAAATAAAATTGATGTTTCTATGTTCATTACGCCGGTATTTGAGACTGAAATTTAAAATATTATGGGCGGTATGAAGAGGTCATATTTACGGGGTGTTGATAATACCTCATCAATTCTGCTAAAAAACACTGCCGCCTGGCTTACACCTATCGTTATAGATCTCGTGAATGCGTGTTATCGAGAAAGAGCATCAAATGAGGAAAAACTGCATTTTCTAAGTATGTGGAGTAGTCTGTGACTTCTGAAAAACACAGAAAGAAAACTGAAATTCTATGTTTCGATAACTAGGATAACTGGAGCATACTCCAAACTATCAGAAAGTTCTGTTTTTTCTCATTTAATATTCTTCCTCGATAATTTTCAAGTAATAATAATCTACGAAATCATACGGTATTTCCAGAGGAAAATTCATGGTGATGAGGTGAATGTGAATACAGTTATATATCACAACAATAAATTGCACGCTATACAATACAATTTCATTCAGAAAATAAATTATACTAGGGTCAATCTATTAAACCCTACAATTGAGCTCGCCAAGAAAAACATATGTTGCCGAATATATATTTCCTCGAACCAGTATGAAAATGCGATCAGTTTTGTGTATTTTCTTTGGGAACATTCGTAGGAAAGAAGTTAGGGGCACGTTATTGAAACTATTCGTTCAGGGACCGTATTTTATGCAAGACATTCCACAGTTTTCGCTTTGCGGGGTCCCAAATAAAAGTCCTTCCTGATTGATGTTACGGAGGGAACGAACCAACTTTTATTCCGTCCCGAAACTTACCTTCGTGAAATTTCTTATCTTGAACTTCTGAAAAAGTTATGCGTGATAAGAGCTTTGTAATAGGGATTTCCGATATTGAAATATGTATCACTTCAACTTCAAATTGATTTCTACGGCATTTCAGTGGCGCTCCTCAAGCAAATTGTTCCACACATTAAACAACCATTGTGTAAGATGATCAACGATTGTTTCGAACAAGAGATATTTCCACAAGAACTCAAGGTTGCAGTGATAACACCCATATCAAAAGGAGAACCAATTGAGAATTTTTCAAACTATCGGCCTATTTCAATCCTGCCAGCCTTCTCAAAACTCTTCGAACTACTCCTAAAAGAACGATTGGTGGGTTTTCTTGAGAGCAATAAGTTCATACATGACTCACAGCACGGAATTGGCCTGCATAGACCTGAGTAAGGCTTTCGACAGCGTTTGTCATAGAATTCTCCTCGACAAACTAGAATATTATGGAATAAGAGGAAAAGCTCTTAACATGTTCGATTCCTACCTAGCATAGAGGTCGCAGGTAGTGAGGTGGAATGAAACGGTTTCCAATTTGAAGGAAATAAATGTGGGAGTGCCGCAGGGATCGATTCTGGGTCCGATTCTTTTTATCGTCTTCACGAATGACCTACATGCCAACTTGAAAGCGGATCAACTCTGCAGCTATGCAGATGACACGGCTTTCATGAATAGGTCGAGAAGTAAAAATATTATTGAAATAAAAACATCAACATCGCTATTGAGTGCTCAGAGTTGGTTCACTTCGAATGGTCTACTGATGAACAAAAATGAAACCCAGCAGCTCTTGTTCACTAATAAAGAAAGAACAAATAATTCATTGAAATATCTGGGTGTGACCTTTCACTCATCATTAAGCTGGAGTCAATACATAGACGAATTATGTAGCAAACTCTCGACCTCGATCTACTTAATAAAAAGAATGAGAGTTATTTCCAACAGTGACACAGCCAAACTCGTGTACTACTCGACATTTCATGCAAAAATGATATATAGCATTTTGGTGTGGGGACATTGCAGTGATGCACAGAGGGTTCTGCTGAAACAGAAGAAGGCCATAAGGGCTATTTTTGGGATACATCATACAGAAAGTTGTCGAGATATTTTCAGGAAGGAGGGTATACTCACCTGCTCTTCGGTTTTCATCCTCGCTGCCGTGACTTATGTCCACCGAAATCTCAAGAAGTTTCGAACCAACGCCGACTTCCACGAGTACAACACCAGAAGAAAACATTTACTTAGCATTCCTTTCAACAGAATAGCGAAAGCGCAGCAGGGAGCAAATCACATCGCACTGAAATTATATAATAAATTGCCTGAAAATCTGAAGAGTTTGAATGACCTGAAATTCAGTAAAAATGTAAAAAAACTACTACTGAGAAAGACTATTTATAAACTCGAAGAGTTTTAAATGTTTATTTCATCTGTGATGTATTTATTATGTGATACTCACCTTTTTAGTCCATTGTCGATATTGGCTTTTGCCTTCATATTTGTATTTTACTTTTCTGACAAGTCGTGTATTATTTGACGACAACTATTTATCATGTACAACATTCGCTTATTTATGACAGTTATTAATTATTTTTACACACTGTACATGTATAAATAAATAAAATCGATATGTAGCAGTCAATTCTAAAAAAAATTCGTCCCTAAAAAGGTGCATTATTCTTCAATTTTTAATGATTGATGTTATTTATTCTTTAAGGATTTTGTAAGAAAATGTACCTCTCTTACAGTGGTGATCTTCAAAACTACCTCGATACGCCTAGCAAATGAAACTAATGAATGTTTCGGGTGAATTTTTATTATTATCCGATTTTCTGATGAGTTTCATCAACCACTTTGTATCGACAATATATACAGGGTGAGTCGGGAGGAACGCGCCAAACCCCAGGAGCGTATTATACACGTGAAGAAATTTTTAAAAAACTCATGCTATTCTCATTTGTTTTCGAGATACAGTGTGTTAAAGTTAGAATATTTTTCAAAATTTTTTTCTCGAAATCGGTACCTATAGTATATCAACAAAGATTTTTTTTCAAAGGACCCCGCACGTTTAGTACGGGAAATGGCTTTCCGTGAATTTGGCTGAATTTTTGATATGTTGTAGTTCTTGATGAACTGATCAGAAAAGTCCGTAGCCACAAAGCTCAAAAATGGACAGTTTTCGAGATATGGAGCTTTGAAAATGGATTTTTTGCAATTTTTGGGGTTTTTGCTCATCAATCGGGGAGCTCTCATTTATGGTTTTGATGGAATTTGGATGTTCGGCGGCCAGAACCCGACTGAGAAATGATCTACCTTGGTTATATAAGGCACCGCCATCGATAATTTTTTATACACTACTCCACATTGGCTATGAAATGAGATACAAAATCCAAGATCTTCCATACATCTTTTCATGCCACACAGAATAATTCACATGACCGAGAAACGACATATTGTGAGATTTTCTTAGAGAGACCATAATAACTGAATCCTCATATATCTGATGTCCAATAATATCAAATATGTTAGCCAAAATGTTCATAACCAGGCACCGCTAGCTGTAATGGGGGAAAATGGGAAAATCATAATCATATATCCTCAGGGATAACAATTGTGATCACTATTGATGTCATTTACATATGATATGTGATTTGTTTCTCACAACTCTCGATAATCTGACAATGGGGTGCCAAGACATTTTCCTCAGAATGTCTCGAAATTGATGATAGCATCTCACAGACAAACGAATCCGTGAAAATGTCTGCAGTTTTGATACAATATAGTACTATCTGGGTAGAATATAGAAGTCCAAGTGTTGGAAGCTAACTATGAATGGAACATCCGATATTAACCCACGAATTCTTGAAAATAATTTTTTTTTTCTATGAACTTTTTGAACTTCACACATACGAATGAATACTATCTAATAATATGATCGTTGGCTAAATGAATGAGTAGATCAATCAAAAACAATATAATAATGAGAGTGACATTCTTAATAATAATAACAATAATGATAATAAACAAAAAACAATTTGAAATTATATTAGCAATCGCAAGAAATCATTTAGAATATTATGAATCGAATCGAGGGCAAAATTATCATTATTGTTATTATTATTATGAATGTTATTCTCATTATTATATTGTTTTTGATTGATATACTCATTCATTTTGCCAACGATCATATTATTAGATAATATTCATTCGTATGTGTGAAGTTCAAAAAGTTCATAGAAAAAAAAAATTATTTTCAAGAATTCGTGGGTTAATATCGGAAGTTCCATTCATAGTTAGCTTCCAACACTTGGACTTCTATATTCTACCAGGATAGTACTATATTGTATCAAAACTGCAGACATTTTCACGGATTCGTTTGTCTGTGAGATGCTATCATCAATTTCGAGACATTCTGAGGAAAATGTCTTGGCACCCCATTGTCAGATTATCGAGAGTTGTGAGAAACAAATCACATATCATATGTAAATGACATCAATAGTGATCACAATTGTTATCCCTGAGGATATATGATTATGATTTTCCCATTTTCCCCCATTACAGCTAGCGGTGCCTGGTTATGAACATTTTGGCTAACATATTTGATATTATTGGACATCAGATATATGAGGATTCAGTTATTATGGTCTCTCTTAAGAAAATCTCACAATATGTCGTTTCTCGGTCATGTGAATTATTCTGTGTGGCATGAAAAGATGTATGGAAGATCTTGGATTTTATATCTCATTTCATAGCCAATGTGGAGCAGTGTATAAAAAATTATCGATGGCGGTGCCTAATATAACCAAGGTAGATCATTTCTCAGTCGGGTTCTGGCCGCCGAACATCCAAATTCCATCAAAACCAGAAATGAGAGCTCCCCGATTGATGAGCAAAAACCCCAAAAATTGCAAAAAATCCATTTTCAAAGCTCCATATCTCGAAAACTGTCCATTTTTGAGCTGTGTGGCTAGGGACTTTTCTGATCAATTCATCAAGAACTACAACATATCAAAAATTCAGCCAAATTCACGGAAAGCCATTTTCCGTACTAAACGTGCGGGGTCCTTTACAGTGGCTTACCAAGAAAAAAGTTCTGACGGAAAATAGTAGACAGTGTTCCAGGGAAAATATCACCCTGTGGATTTGCTATCAAAATTCGCATGTCACATGGGTGAACTAACAATGATAATACTTTATGCCAAATTTCAGTTGAATATCTTGTAAAGTGTAGATACTATAAGAAAAAACTTTGAGAAAAATTCTAACTTTAACACACTGTATCTCAAAACAAAAGAGAATCGTGTAAGAACATATGAGTTTTTTTGAATTGTTTTCACGTGTACAATACGCTTCTGGAGTTTGGCCCTTTCCTCCCCACTCACTCTGTATAATGGTTATTTATAATACAAGTGCAGAAGGCATTGATATTTTTCCACGAGTTGAATGAACGAGTGTTATAATGAGAAGGTACCTATTATACATGATTTCTCTAATTCTCTGAATTTGTATCACAAATTTGATAGATAGGTAAATAAGTCCATGGCAGGACTGGCAGAGGAGTTTCGGAAACTAACAATTAATAATGAAATGAAAACTACAACTGAGTAGAGTAGTGTGCGATTTCCGAAAAATAGTCGATGAAAAATTTTATTGTAATATTATTCTTATAACCAATTAATAACAATTCATGAAATGTCAGGTTTAGTTATCGAAACATCGACTTTTAGTTCTTTTCTGTTTTCCGGGAATCGCAGACTACTCAGTTGTTTAGAGTATGGATTTCGTTAGAGGATATGAGCATCCAATATCCTACTTCAATCATTAACGTCACGAGATGTGTAATCACAGAAGAGCCCTGCACGGTGAAATAGATAATTCCTTCATGAATTATTTTTACGCAAATTTTCGATATTATAATGATTGTCCTATATATAGGTCAATACTTTCTGAAAATGATATTGAGCAGATACCATAATATAATTTCAAGGAAAAAATGAAAAGGTATTGTAGGTAATGAATAATCGTTGAGTGAAATAGAATAGAATAATAAATAACTTTTCTATATATTAAAATAGGAAACATTCGCAGTTCAGTTACTTAAACATTAATCTCAAAACAGGATGAATTCTTAAACGTATCATATAAAATATGGTCCCCTTTGATCCCAAGTATCTACAGTTGAGAAAAATCTATTTCACTTCAGAACTCCAAGGTGGACAGAAAAATAAATCAGCTTTAACATTTTACGTTTCTCTCAGAAGTTGTTGGAAATAAAAAGTTCGTCTTACGCAGAGTACGTGAGCTTTTGACTTTGAGTGCCTTTTAATAAATACAGAACCAGACCAAAAACCGGGCAACAGTCGAGAGAGGGCTAGAATCTAGAGCTCCTTCACGTCCCCCACATTCAACACTTGGAAATAATGGAGCTGATGTTTCATTCTTTGTTTGTTCGTTCGGTCACAATTACTTAATTGAGAGCCCAGTGAAGCGAATATGTCGAATTTTTTTTTCATAGCAGTTGCGTATCCAGGCATTAAATATTAGGAGGAATTACTACCAAGTTTTGTGGTAGCTGACCTGAGAACAATTTCATTTGATATTACCTATATCTGTCATTTTTAAGAACACCCAAGATGCTTGAATCTTAGCGAAGGCTCCTCGGTATAGGGAAAAACACTTTATAGCTAGATGATACCTGAGTGTCTATACCCTCAAACTTTTTTCTTCTAGAAAGATCGGGTCTGCATGGCCAAGGACTTCCTAGACAGCTGTCAGGAACATTCGGACGATTCCTGTGGTCCAGATTACGACCTCTCAATTTTTTATTCAGTTATAATCATTTTATTTAATTATTAATTTGTCGCTTCGACATTTATGTCATCAGCGGCATTGAATCTTTTACATGTATACTATGTGTGATGTCTGGGCCCTCCCCTCAGTCCAGTGAAGAAATTATTAATGAGGTGTTTGAAAGAACTAAGCGCTCCCATAACTTAATCATACATGGGAGTATTGAGAGAGGTGCTAACAGGCAAGACCAGTTGCAGATTGATTCTGATATGGTTCAATCAATTCTTAATGAATGTGTTGTTTCTGAGCAAAATTTTAAATTTTTCAGAATAAGAAAGTTTGATTCTACCTAGGAAACACGTTCTCTTCCTATAAAGGTTAGTTTTTCTTTACCTGATCCAGTGCCTGTCATTTTGCGGAAGTTCAAAAAGTTGAAGTCGAAGTTCGAGAATATATACGTTGCTCCCGATAGAACTCCACAACAGGTAGCATTTTACAGATCTGTTAGATCTGAGTTAGATCAACGTTTGGCAGCGGGAGAGTCAAATCTCCGAATAAGGTATATATCCGGGATTCCATCTGTGGATGAGTCGCGTTCGGAAAACTAAACTTGCCCAACCGAATTGTTTCTGCTGATCTGTCCCATGAACTATTAGAGGTCACTATTTTTTATCAGAATTGTAGAGGCCTCAATACTAAATTATTGCCATTTTTCAGATCAGCATGCGAATATACGTATGATATAGTTTGTATAACTGAGACATGGATTGGTGATTCGGTTTTTGATGGTGAATTGTTTCCTCCAGGATATAAAGTGATTAGATGTGATAGACAGTTTGGTAGGCTTAATAGGTCTCGTGGCGGTGGAGTTCTGATGGCGGCTTCTAACAGTACATCTTTCAGCCTTATTGATGGAGCATTTTTGATCGATCGTGTCCCCTTGGTGGATGTGGTTTTGTGCCGTTTTACTGAGCCCTTTACTTTTATTGTGTGTGTGGTTTATATTCCGCCTGATATTACTGTTTTTCAGCTTGAGACCTTCACTACTGCATTGGAGTTGAATTTTTCTGGAGAGACTGTGTTCCTTGTTGGTGACTTCAATTGTCCTGACTTTGTTCTAATCGTGGTCCTAAAATCAATTCTTTTGCGGAACTTCTGTGATCTCCTGGGTCTGCGTCAGTTCAACTCCGTTCTTGTCGGGGATCTCAGGCTGCTGGACTTAGTTCTAGCGAGTAATAATTTTGAGGTGTCAGTCATTCATTGCGACTCTCCTTTTGTTCCTGAGGACCCATACCATCCTGCTTTGAATATGGTTTTATCTCTGGAATCTCCCAAGCGTCGGGTAAATTTTCCGAAGAAGTATAATACACTTTATAACTTTAAGAGGGCTGATTATTCTTTTTTGTATACGGCAATCAATTCCGTTAATTGGGATATTAAAGCAGAGTTCAAGAGTGTCGATGAAGCTTTGGATTTCTTTTACGGAAAACTTTTTGAGATTCTGGATGACCTTGTTCCTAGAAGGACTATCTATTCGGCAGATCCTGACTTCCCTGTCTGGTTCACGAGAAAATTAAAACGTGATATCCGCTTAAAGAACTATTACAGAGTGAAGTGGCGTAATGGTGGTGAAAAAATATATTTTTTCGGCAACCGTCCGGGAAGTGCTCACTTCCCGGACGCTTTTTCTCTGAGAAAGTAGCATTTCCCGGCCTAATCCGCAAAGTACGTACTTCCCGGACTAGGCCGGAAAAGAATCATAGAATCCATAGCAACCGAGATAACGGCTGACAGTTCATATGAAATTAGTTGTCAAAAATTTGCATGTTTTTTTATCGCAATCGCAATAAAATATGGAAAGCAGCAGCGATAGTGTTATATTACGTGGTTGCCGAAAAAAAATTGTACGCAACACGCCCGAAAATGGTTTTTTTGGACTCACAGACTTCCAGCACTCGCTTACGCTCGTCCTGGAATTTTGTCTATTCGTCCAAAAAAACCCTATTTCCCGGACTTGTTACGTAAATTACTATTTTCGGCAACCGTCCGGGAAGTGCTCACTTCCCGGACGCTTTTTCTCTGAGAAAGTAGCATTTCCCGGCCTAGTCCGGAAAGTAAGTACTTCCCGGACTAGGCCGGAAAAGAGTCATAAAATCCATAGCAACCAGATAACGGCTGACAGTTCATATGAAATAAGCTGTCAAAAATTTGCATGTTTTTTGATCGCAATCGTAATAAAATATGGAAAGCAGCAGCGATAGTGTTATTTTACATGGTTGCCGAAAAAATATTGTACGCAACACGCCCGAAAATGGTTTTTTTGGACTCACAGACTCCCAGGACTCGCTTACGCTCGTCCTGGAATTTTGTCTATTCGTCCAAAAAAACCCTATTTTCCGGACTTGTTACGTAAATTACTATTTTTGAATTTAAGCGATTGAGAGCACTGGTCAAATCTGAAATTAATTTGGAGTACAGCAGATATCTGTCCGAGGTGCAGAGCCAAATAAGATCAAACCCCTCTTCATTCTGGAAATATCTGGATCAGAGAAGGGGTTCTACAAGAATACCTGGAGTCTTTCATTCTAATGAACGTCTTTATGACGATCCCAGAGAAATCGTTGATTTGTTTGGAGCTCATTTTTCTAACGTGAATAACCTGACTGCTGCCAGTGTTCAAGATTCTGATGATTCGACGAACTTTCCACCAGTCTTTGTTCCATCAGTGACAGAGGATGAAATAAAGTCCATTATGGAAAAATATCCTGACCGGTTAACATCTGGTGACGATCAGCTTCCAGCTGTGTTCTTGAGGAAATGTAGCTCTGCTCTGGCCGGACCTCTCCACCGTATATTCTCCATTAGCCTTAGTTCTTTTACTTTCCCTATGAGATGGAAGAGGGCTAGGGTAGTTCCGGTGTTCAAGAAGGGTGACTCGTCTTCTGTGGAGAATTACAGACCTATTTCCATTTTGTCGAACTTTGCCAAGGTATATGAGGAGGTTCTGTATTCAAGCATTTACCATCATATTAAGCAGCGTTCATCATCAGCACAGCATGGTTTTGTCCGGGGAAGGTCGACTGTAACTAACCTAGCCACAATTTCGCAGGTCATAGCAGAGTCCCTTGATGATGGAGGTCTGGTTGATGTGATCTATACAGATTTCTCACTCGCCTTTGACACCGTTGACCATAATTTGCTTTTGAACAAGCTAGCATCACTTGGTTTTGCGCCTGACTTTGTGAGGTTGCTTCGTTCCTATTTGAAGGGTAGAACTAATTATGTTTTCTACAATGGATTCAGATCTTTTGAGTATGAGCTCAAGTTTGGCGTTCCTCAGGGATCTAACCTCGGACCGTTGCTGTTTATAATATTCATTGATGACCTTTAATGCTCTCTCAATTGTGAGGCTCTAGCCTATGCTGATGATCTGAAGCTGTTCATGAGAATACATGGAATTAATGACCAATTACTTCTTCAGTCGAGTTTGGAGTTGGTTCAAAGTTGGTGCTTGCGGAATGGACTTATTTTAAATTTGAAGAAGTGTTTTAAAGTTACTTTCACCAGGAAGACGCAGTCACTAGCTTTCGATTATCACATTGGTGGTGATTTTATTGCGGCTGGAGATCACTTTCGTGACCTGAGAGTTTGGTTTGACAGTGAGCTGAGTTTTGTTCCACATGTTGAGGATCTGTGTTCATCTGCCTGTAGGTCTTTGGGTTTCCTGTTCAGGAGCTTCCGTGAGCTAGACGATCTGTCTGCTCTCAGAAATGTCTACTTTTCCCTTGTTCTTAGTAGGTTGGAGTACACATGATTTGGTTCCCAATTTATGCAACGCATCTTACTCTCATTGAGCGAGTTCAGAGGAAGTTCCTGAAATACGTCGTTTATAGGAAGACAGGCATATATCCGGAGCGTTGATCTTTCCGGCATAATGGAAGAGCTGAGGCTTTCAACCTTATTTGAGCGGCAGGTTCAGCAGTGCGTGAAATTCGCCCAAAAACTCTTAGGTGGAAGGATTGACTGCCCATTTCTACTCTCTCGGGTGAACATTCACGTCCCGAGGATGGCAGCCAGAAGTTCTCCAACATTCAGTCTACCCACGCCTCGGACCAACATACTCCAGCGGGCACCAGTGTATAGGCTTTGTGATTGTGCTAACAAAGTCAATATTAGTCTATTGTAGTTGTTCATTTTAAGTTTTTTTTTTACTTCTTTATATCTATCATTTTTTGGAGTACTTGCCATTACGTTTAGTTTTTTAGGGAATTCACATGTATTTTCTTTAAGTTGATGTAATTTGTTACCCTGTTACTGGGAACTTTCCTGTTGGGTAAATAAAGTTATTATTTATTATTATTATTATTATTATAACACAATATTGATCAGAGCTGTGACAAGAATGAACAATAGTTCTTCCAGCACTGAACACTAAACACTCGAAAGAGTCTTTCAAATGTTATATAACATGAAGCCCTAGTTTATGGCAATATAAAAATTAAGAAATGAACAATATTGAAAAATTTAAAATCAAATTTCTTAATTATATTTGGGGGGATTTAAATCAGACAAATGAGAGGCCTATCACTCATTCGTCCGATTTATATTATTTATAAATATTTTTGAATGATTATACAAATATATTAGAAAATTCCTAAATATGAGAGTAAGCTAGCCAGTTGAGAACTTCAAAGACAGAGATTTTTTCGCAATCAATACTTAAATATAGATACAACAAGGAAAAAACCTATTGATTACTTTCAAATTCCAAAATGAGAAAATGAAATTCATAGGCAATTTTTCGACTTATATTCAGAATTAGAATTATGGTTCACCAAAAGTATTTAACATTATTTAAAATTAATTGTCTTCTTCTTCTTTAGAAGGCGTACCGCCTGTTTTCTCCAGTCTATATCTCCTGTGACGTGGTTTTCCAGCTATCTCGCCATGGTTTTGGTGGACACCCGATGGGTCGTCTTCCGAATGGTATGTTATCCCTGGTGATCCTCGCCATTCTGCTCGCATGCTGGTTCCGTCCACTTAGCACTTCTCTCATAACAGACACACTGGCTGTCTGTCAGCCAGTGTGCTGACAGACGCTCCGCACCCCTCTACTTGATTTTTCAAATGGGAATATGTGGATTGTGATACATCGAATGAAAAGTAATTTGATAACCTTGTCAACGGTACAAATGAAAGGAAAATTGGTTTCGCCGGTTCTTTTCATTGAAACATCAAAAAATAATCAATTGGATATGGTTACACAATTTTTGAAATCGATGAAGTTTCCTATTCAAGGATGGACAATAATTTTAATGAATTAAATATTGGAATTGGACTGCTCGACAATGTGCTAGCCGTTTTTTGAAACTCCTCAATGAATTATTCAACGCAGTAACAGGTATTCTTCCGACTTCTCTATGAATTTTAAGTAGTAGGTCTTCCAAATTATCTGGACGATTTTGGTAAAAAGTACTCTTCAAATAACCCCACAGAAAATAGTCAAGACAGTTCAAATCTAGAGATCGGGGTGGCCATTCAACTGATCCTCTCCTACCAATCCCTTTCAAAGGAAATGTGCCATCACTTCAATTTTATAATGCGGATTTACTGTGGACTAAAAGCGACAATTATGTCGATGGATAGACCCCATTCAAGTAAAACGTAGCTTCATTCATTAAAACAATTCTCGATGAAAAGGGATCATCCTCATTGCATATCTCCATAATTACTTAACAAAACTGTGCTGTTCGGTCGAAATCGTCATCAAACAATTCTTGTCTGCTTAAAATCCTGTATGGGTGATACTTAGTTTTTCTGAGAATATTACAAACTCACATGGAATTCCCTCTTTTAAATTTTCTTCAATATGTACCAAATTGCAGTATATTACACATGATGACAGGGTTGATATATTGAATTTTATAAACCAATTCTTACAGTTCTCCATTTGCACTACCCCAGCCGAAGCTCCGATAGCTAGCTTTGGAATCGTGAATATTCTCGAAATATGAAAAGATGTGCCTCAGTTTATCAATCCATGAGTTAACTGTGATACATTGCATGATAAGCCGTATGGACCGCTTCATTACCAACTTTATTTTTTATCTGCCTGATTGCATAGAACTTGCATGATGAATTTTTTGCTAGTTTGTCAATATGAGGTTTCCAAGACATTTCACATCATCTGGGAGATTATGAGACAGCGAGAACAAAAGTGTTTGGGTCGTGCTTTTATTCACAAACAGGCCATTCGCATTGAACCAGTCCGTAGCTTCTCGAATAACTCGCTATTCAAATTCTGCTGAATCTTCATTCTTCAGGAAGGCAATTCCATCTTTCGAAAATCCTATTCGAAAGGAAGTTTCTACTGGGAGTCGTGCGAAAATTTTCCTTTCGTAATTTCAAACGGTGTCCCCGAAGACGCGAATCGTTGTTGAGCAGAAAAAGGCTCGATAGGTCTAATCCAAAAAGACCATTCAACACTCTGAATGTAATGATCATATCACCACGTTGCTGCCTATTTGTGAAACTGAGTAGACCTAAAATAGACAGCTTTTCACCATAAGAGAGGCGTACAAAACCAAAGGGGATGCGAGACGCACGTCGAAAAGCACCTCGTCGCGAACCAAGTCCACACTCCACACGGGTCCCGCAAACTCCAAAATTGGCCTCACATATGTTTTTATGAGCATGGAACATGTTTATGGGTCACAGCCTCGGAAAGACTTCTGTAACATGTACACCATTCGGTTCGCCTTGAGCGTGGTATTAGTGATATGCTCCGACCAGAATAGCTTTTCATTTATTGTAATGCCCAAGTCAACGTGGCTACTTGCAAAAGAAATCAGTTGGCTAGCGAAGTAGGAGTTATGACACGTCATAACTCAACCCATCACAAATACAACCCACGGGTTGTATTTGTCGATGTGGAGAACCACACTTGAAGTAGATGAGTAGAAGCCACTTTTGGGACCAAAGAAACAAAGTGTTCAGATCATCTTGCAAAACACAGTCCAGTGCGTTATTGAAAATCTTAGTATCGTCGGCAAACATAAAAGGCAATGAACGAACATCACTGAGGAGGACAGATGTGTATAAGAGGAACAAAAATGGCCCAAGAACTGATTCCTGGGGAACTCCACTAGTTACGTCGATATTTATTGTATAGTCCGCTAAATCAGGATTTTCGACTATTGGAACTAAAGTATAATATATTTCGTGAGGTCGAAATCATAATGCGAAATATGAAAAAATATCGAATTTGATACTCTGAAATCTATATAAATATATCGATCATATCGGTTGCAAAAATATCGACGATCGATAGTATCGGATTGGAAAATATCGACGATTTTTATCGAAAATTTTTCGAAAAATATCAACATTTCGATATATCGCTATTTACTGACCATCCCTATCGTTCATTGGTTTTACCGAAGTTGGTAGTCATCCTCTCTCACTTCTTTCTGTCTCACAACACAACACAACGAACAACGACAACAGTGCCAAAAATTTTCAGAAATAAGTCAGCTCGTAAGCGTACAAGACGTGCAAATATTTGTGTCACATGTCGGAGATGTTGTGAAGTGAGGTGAAATATAAAAACTATTCAAAATAAAACGTGAATACAGTTGTGAATAATCGTGAAAAGAAATAATAAGTACCTACTAACGAAGGTAAAAAGAAAAATTACTTGTTGTTTGAAAGAAGTAAAAATTGTGAAATAACTTCGTGATGTCTGCAAGAGGAAGAGGTAGAGGTAGAGGACCCACCAGTAATTTCAACAGAGACCAATTGAACGCTCTAGGCGCTACAGGCCCAAAAACTGAACCACAACAATTTAGAATTTTAGAACCTCCACCTCTCTTTCCACCTTCACATAAAATCCCAGTGACATTAAACTCATCTGAAACTTCAGACTTAGGAATAGTTCTAAAAAATTCCTTTGTGAACTACCTAAAGTTAACTTACTCCTACATGAAAATGCCACCAGATCAATCTAACGATGACTCAGAAAAGATCAGAATTCCTGCTCCGAAAGACATGACTTACGATTGGCACTTGTTACCCTCAGAACTACGTCCAAAATTGGAGGCGAAAAGACAAGTCAAAGCTTTGAAGAAGGAGGACAAAGACTTCTTGGCGAAACTGGGAAATTTGGAGAAAATGGAGAGTGAGTCTTGGTCTGAAGAGGTCGAAACTAAGCCTAAAGATGGAGATGAAGAAATGGAGCAAGGAGATGAAGATATGGAGGAGGAAATTGAAGATGGAGATGATTATGGCAATAATTACTTCGATAATGGTGAAGATTATTGTAACGATGAAGATGGCAACTTAGATGATGGTGCTATATATTGAAATTTTTATCGTGTTATGTTTCATTATGTATTTATTTTTTTATTGTGTTATTGTTTTGGAAACGTTTCATGGTGTGAAAACTGAAATGCGTTGATTATCTGTAAATTATTTTTGAACTTTTTGGTTCTTTTCTCTCATAGAACTATGTTTGATGTTGTTCTGTTGAATATATTCCTATAATTATTCGAGTACATATATTTATTTAACGAGAGAACTATTTTTGTCTCATTTATGTCTTGAATTCATTCCAATTAAATTTCGAACTAACGTTTTTAAGAAATTCGAAACTTCAAAGAAATAAATAAATGCACTGAGAGAAGTGTTTATTTGATTTATTTATCGGAAACTGATTCATGTACTCGTACACGAAAACTTCGCGAAGAAAGGAAAGCCTCTATCCAAAGCAATAAATCTGCCCGTAATCCAGATCTCCACAGATCCCAGAAGATTAGTGGTGATTGAGGTTCGGCTCTTTCTTTTGGAGCCCATGCGCATGTGCGCGGATGCTCTGGGTGGGATTTTCTAGACAGCTCGTCGGATTTACTTCTAACTAAAGAGAGGACACTTAGCTGGACGTTATGGTGAACTTTAGGAGGAGTAGGAGCCCTGTGGCGATTTGGATGTCAGGAAATGTACCAAATAAGCGACATACAAGTGAGCATTACGATTACGAAAGGTGAAATATCAAAGACAGACTTGATCTGCATATACTCCTTAGTCAATAGCTGCCTGCCGACGTTGCTACCCTTCCCCGGCACGCGTGCCACATAATCTGCGGATAAGAACTTAGGAAAGAGATCTAAACGTTATGGACGTGATATTTTATGTGTATTCGTAATGTGTTATATTTTAATTTTTTTCAATGCTGGTGTGAGAATTTTCTTTTATTGTCCCACACAGCTGCGAGTACAATATGCATCCATGTGTATGCGGAAAGTCCTACGTCACAGAGAGGGGGTCTCAAAGATCACAAAGGGAAAAACTGCCGGGGGCCACCCAATGAGGCGTGCCCTGAGTCACTATGCCAGTAATACGGTCTTAATTTCAAGAAATCGAGCCGGGCGAATCATCGAGATCTCCCGAGGTTTACAAGCCACACCCGAGACGAGAATCCCTGGGCAGATTGAACCCATTCGGCAGGATCGCGGCTGTGACGAAATCAAGAAAGAGGCAAGGGATCCAAGGTTGAGACATCTCCTGGAGATTTGCAAGAGCGACTGAGATCTGTCGGCTAGTATGTATGGAAGTGGAAGGCTGCAGGGAGGCGTTTAATGGCTGGGTGGAGGAGATTTGCCGTAAAAACGGTAGACAGTCAGGTGACCTTTGAGGGCTGGTGAAACCTCAGTTCAAGAAGGCGAAAGAAGGAGGATGAGAGCTTTTCAATTCAAACTTATGCAGCACAAATATAGGACGAATAGGAAGCAGCTAGCGAGGGAGATTCTAGACGGTGAGCATTCTGGCCCACATGCAAACATTCCTAAGAAGGAAGATATCATCCGGGAATACAAGAGGACCTTTGAGACACAACTGCCAATTGACAGCGCTCCAATAACAGATGCAAAAATAGAACAATGCATAGTATACAGCCCCATCGACTCAGCTCCCATCTTAGAGACGATTAAGGATTTTGGAAACACATCTGCTGGCCCGGACGGCATCGACTCGGCACGTCTTAGAAAAATCCCAGTGCATCTTTTGGAGTTCTCTTTTCATCTATATTTTTTATCTATGTCCCAAAGATACTGCGCACCAGCAGAACGGTTTTGATCCCAAAGGGGGTGATCAAGACAGGGAAAATTCAAATAGTTGGCGTCCTATTTGATGTGTCATCTATCCTTCTAAGAATGATAAATAAGATGATAGCTAGGAGGTTATCTGGACGATTAGTTCAGATGAATGTCAGAGGGGATTTACCAGCGTCGACGGGTGCTTTGGCAACAACAATACCTTTCAGACCATCATAAAGGGTGGAAGAAAGGCAGGTGAACCAACATCTTTGATAACTCTAGATTTGAAGAAGGCATTCGATAGCGTCTCTCACTCGTCCATCAGGAGAACGCTACGGAGATTCAAAATAGATAAAAGCACGTCCGAATACGTAATGGCAAACTTCGAAGATCAGAAGACTACGTTATTTTGTGCGGGAGTGGAGATTGGATCGGTGAATATTTGTACAGGTGTCAAGCAGGGTGACCCCCTATCGTCGATTTTGTTCAACATGGTCTTGGATGGACTGATTACCTCGTTAAAAATCAGGAAGGGTATCCAGATTGTCGAGACCAACCTGTCGGTCTTGGAATACGTTGACGATCTTCTTTTTATGGCCGAGAATACCAAGGAGGCCCAATTTCTCCTGAAACATGCGTGCAAATTATTCGATGACAGATCTCTTATGCTGAACCCCGATAAATGCTCTTCTCTAACCCTGGCTATGGTCCCTTCGAAGAAAAATTTATACCTTCACCCAACCCAAGATTCTACGTTGACGGAAAACCTATACCACCTATTAAAACCGTCACAGAAACTTTCAAATATCTGGGACACCACTATACCCAGGCTGGAGCTACCCCCTGCAACCTAACCGCCTTGAACTATCCACTATCCAAAATAATGAGAGCGCCCCTCAAGCCTCAAAAAAAGGTGGTTATGGTAAAACAGTACCTTGTGTCGTGCTACATTCATTCACTGCAGTCACCATCTATTAACCTCAGAATACTGAAGAGAGCCGACCGAATGATTAGGAGATCTTTCAAGAAAATTCTAAAGTTGCCGACGCACATCATCGATGAAGCATTGTATACTCCCGTAAGTCTGGGTGGCCTAGGTCTTTTCTTCTTTGCTACAAAAATCCACATCATCATGCTGAGAAGACTGAGCAAAACAAGAGACTCCTGTCCCTTTTTCAAAAAGCTATTGGGGAGGGACGATACATGGCAGGTTAGAATAACGAGGATTCTACCAAACAACGCGACTACCAAAAGAGCGGTTGATAGGAGCAATGTGGACACGCTGGAGCAATTGTTTTATGGCGGCAGAACAAAGCAAGCCGAGAATAACAGCGCTGCCAATTTTTACATCAACAACACCCCCCCCCCCATGTGGTCAGAGAGAGACTAAATAGCCGCCATAAAACTAAGAACCAACACCCTTTTCACCAAGGGGCTTCCTTACGGTCCTAGAGAGGCTAAATTTTGTCGCGCGGGATGCGGGAAAGTGGAGTCTTTATGTCATGTTTTACAGAACTGCACACTCGGACACACTTAGAGGAAGAACCGCCATGGTTTTATGGTCAGGCGGATAATCAATATGGCACAAAACAGGGCTTGGACAGTAGAGGAGGAACCACATACACGGGACACAAGGGGTAGACTGCAAAAACTCGACATGATATTGTGTTCTAAGGAAGAATAATTGTCGCTGACAAAGGTGTTTCGTGGGAGTCCCCTCGTTTGTTGTACAAAACTTATTCCCTGAAAAAGGCAATATATAACCATCCAGAGTACCACGAGGCCTTATCCCATCGTCATGCGGGCAGGAGAATAGCGGTTCTTCCGTTTATTATTGGTGCAAGGGGTCTCTGGTGCCGTGAAAGTGACTCCCTCCTAAGCTCTTTCTCCATCATCAACCAGCACAATAGAAGAGAGCTTGTCACGACCACAATACGGGGAAGCTGGTCTATTCACATGGATGTATCCCGCAGAACTTCGGATTGACTCCTTTCGTGTTGCCTCCTTCACAATCCACGGGGATGAGCAGTACTTGTGCGGGTTATAGTGCTCGTGTGCGGGCTTATTGCCTTTTCCGTGAGTCGAGGTGAGAGTGAGCGCACATGTGACTGTTCCAGTTGATTTCGATCATGGTCCTTGGTAGAGTCATCACTTGGACATGGATATGGCGCAGAACATGCTATTAATCTTCAGCTACATCTGGCAACAACAGGAGAGCGAAATATATCTTGTGCGTGTGTTTGTGTTGGCAAGAATCCAGGCTGGTATCAGGGATTGAATTGTTTTCAAGGGCAAATTATCGCACTCTCTACATCACAATAAGCTCACAAACCTTGGAAACGATCGAGACAAGGCTGATCGGATGATAATTTTCAGCACTCAGTTTATGTCCTCTCTTTAAAACCGGAGTAACCAGAGAGTGTAGCCAGGATGACGGCAAGGTGTGAGATGAGAACGACTTGCGGAAAATCCTCGACAATGGAAATTAATTCTTGGGAGCAAAATTCTTCAACATAGCAGCAGATATGCAGTCAGGGCCCGGAGCTGATGTTATGTCGAGAGATAGAAGATGCTTCTCTATGAGTGCCATGGGAAAATCGATCTCAAAAGGTGATAAGGATGTACGAGGAGTAGACAATGTTGGCAGTTGATCACTTTAATGTATGAATGCTGATGCGAATGTCTTGGCGCACATATTGGCACTCTCTTTATCACTTGTGCATGTAGAACCATTGTTGTTGCGAACTGAGGGTGTTTTAACTTTGGAGCATAAAGGAGATCTCAAATGCTCAAAGAATTTCTTGCGGTTATTGGAGCTTGCAAGTTCCCTCTCATAGTTTCTCCTGGCTTTGCGAATTACACCCGATAGATGATTGCTATAGTTTCTGTGTGACATATAGGCAGAATGCAGCTGGCGCCGAATGAACCTTTGCCATATCGATCTTTTAAGCCTAATCATCCCGAGTATTTCCTGACTAATCCAAGATTTTGATGGAACATATTTTATCAGCTTGGAGGTAGTGAACAATCAACAGCCTCTATCAACGTACTCAAAAACAGGTACGACATTTCCTCTACAGTTGAACCTGAGGAAAAGAGGGTTTAACAGTTTTATCGCCAAGGACTGTGTTGTAATGTTAATCATCAATAATTTTGATTGAGTTCTTCTTCTTTTTCAGATTGGTGGGTATAGTCAGCTGAAGTTCAATGAGTATTGTGACATGATCTGATCTGCCAAAAGGGGGAAGGTAGTGTATGTCCGAAACAAGATCTGAGTGACTCACAAGAATGAGATCTGAATGTGAGGGGATTTGATTTATTTTGTATCGGGATAGACAAGCTTAAAATAGGCAGATGTCCTGTAGTAGATGACATCGGCCAGTGAATATCTGGCAAGTTGAAATCTCCAGCATTGAAAATAGTCTTCTTGACATTCAGAACACTTCTTAAATACTCGGCAAAATTTAAATCATAAGTTGATGGCCGAGGCCTGTAGACACAACAAATTGTGAGGAAAATGTTGTAACCAATAACGAAATCGATAAATATATTGTCTCTACCCGGAAAAGCACAGGAGAATGTGGTAACCGAAAACTGATCAATTACAACATTGCGAACAAAGATGCAAACTCCGCCATGAACAATGGTTGTCAAAGAGTCTTGCTTGAAAACCGAATATCCGGGTATAGCAATGGTATTATAAGTTACTGCATCATGAGGCCAGCTTTCAGAGTATTCCAGCCTTGGCAAAGCTTATCAACTCCAGATACCTTGAGTGGAGTGATTGTATGTTAGTATAGGCCACACGTCACGATGTGAAGTTGGTATTTAGTTTTTTGCATGAGCAACGTGTGCAATATTGACAATCGTGAGAACTCCCTTCATAAACTTGATATCAATATCAGTTTTCGCCAAGACATTTCACATCATCTAGGAGATTATGAGACAGCGAGAACAATAGTGTTTGGGTCTTGCATTTATTCACAAACAGGCCATTCGTATTGCACCAGTCCATAGCTTCTCGATGGAGGAACTGTCATCGACGAATAGAATTGTGAACGTTGTCATTGAAGTTGGCAAGTCTTTGATATAATAATAATAATAATCAAAAAAAGTAGTAGCCCAAGGACACTACGAGTACGACACCATTCAAGATTGTTTGTAAGCTACTGAGTCCTTCATTATATAATACACATTGCTTTCTTTTATTTAGATATGATGCTAGTAGATTGTGCGCTATGCCTTCAAAGCCGTAGTATCCCAGTTTTTATTATTATTATTATCATACAGTAAGAGTTGAAATAAAAACAAAAACATGCTACACTGATATATATCCGCAAAAAAAAAAAACAAATTAAGTCTTTCGCTGAAGATATACGTCCAGTCGGTTCCTGAAAGTATTCACAGATAACGATTCCGCAATACAAACAGGAAGGCAATTCCATCTTTCGAAAATCCTATTTGAAAGGAAGTTTCTTCTGGAAGTCGTGCGAAAATTTTCCTTTCGTAATTTCAAATGGTGTCCCCGAAGACGCGAATCGTTGTTGGGCAGGAAAAGTAACGACAGGTCCAATCCAAAAAGATCATTCAACACTCTAAATGTAATGTTCATATCATCACGTTGCCGCCTTTTTGTGAAACTGGGTAGACCTAGAATAGAAAGCCTTTAAGGGGATGCGAGACGCACGTCGCTGTACTCCCTCGAAAAGCACCTCGTCGCGAACCAAGTCCACACTTCACACGGGTCCCGCAAACTCCAAAATTGGCCTCACGTATGTTTTTATGAGCATGGAACATGTTGATGGGTCACAGCCTCGGAAATACTTCTGTAACATGTGCACCATTCGGTTAGCCTTGAGCGTGGTATAAGTCATATGCTCCGACCAGGATAGCTTTTCATTTATTGTAATGCCCAAGTCAACGTGGCTTCTTGCAGAAGAAATCAGTTGGCTAGCCAAGTAGAAGTTATGAAGTGGGTTGTATTTGCCGATGTGGAGAACCACACTTCTCTCAAAATAGATGGATAGAAGCCGCTTTTGGGACTAAAGAAACAAGGTGTTCATATCATCTTGCAAAACTTGCCCACAGTACAGTGCGTTATTGAAAATCTCAGCATCGTCGGCAAACATGAAAAGCCACGAACGAACATTACTGGGGAGGTCAGATGTGTGTAAGAGGAACAAAAATGGCCCAAGAACTGATCCCTTGGGAACTCCACTAGTTACGTTCGGAAACTGATTCACCCACTCGTACACGAAAACTTCGCGAAGAAAGAAAAGCTTCTATCCAAAGCAATAAATCTCCTCTTAATCCAAGATGTTCCAACTTCTGTAAGAGGCGTCTGTGGGGGACCTGGTCGAATGCTTTGGAAAATCCAAGTATATGACGTCCACGGCTATACTCACGTCCAACAAACGGGTCTGGATACCAGAAGATTAGTGATGATTGAGGTTCGGCTCTTTCTTTTGGTGCCCATGCGCATGTGCGCGGACGCTCTGGGTGGGATTTTCTAGACAGCTCGTCGGATTTACTTCTAACTAAAGAGAGGACACTTAGCTGGACGTTATGGTGAACTTTAGGAGGAGTAGGAGCCCTGTGGCGATTTGGATGTCAGGAAATGTACCAAATAAGCGACACACAAGTGAGCATGACGATTACGGGAGGTGAATATCAAAGACAGGCTTGATCTGCATATACCCCTTAGTCGATAGCTGCCTGTCCTTCCCCGGCACCCGTGCCACATAATCTGCGGATAAGAACTCAGGAAAGGGATCTAAACGTTATGGACGTGATATTTTATGTGTATTCGTAATGTGTTATATTTTAATTTTTTTCAATGCTGGTGTGAGAATTTTTTTTTATTGTCCCACACAGCTGCGAGTACAATATGCATCCATGTGTAGGCGGAAAGTCCTACGTCACAAAGATCACAAAATGAAGTACTGTCGGGGGCCACCCAATGAGGCGTGCCCTGACTCACTATGCCAGTACTACGGTCTTAATTTTAAGAATTATTTGTCCATGAGGAAACATCTTATCATGACCCATCCGCAAGTATATAACCAGGAGTTGTATATCGAGGTAGAGTCCAGTATTCGACGTCTATTTTGGAAGGTCGACAAAATCGAAGAGATAGCAAGGCTGGAAGACACCTATGAGGGGATGGACCTCTGGCCTATCTTGCTTCCAAGACCGATAGACCCAGAGAGGGTATAAGGAAGAAGCATTACAGAATGCAGAATAAAAAACCCCTTTGAAATCATCAAACGAGAGATAGCAAATCAAGATTCCAAAAGAGCTATTGGCTGCTGGTCTCTCTAGACTGAACACTAGGTCTAGAGCTTCCTCTAACCCTGTCGGTGTTAGGCCGCTTTTGCTGCAAGAGATCGGGCATTGTCGGAACTTGCGGAATCCGTTCCTCCTTCACCTTGCACGGATGCGGTTTAGTCTCCCGAGGTTTGCAAGCCACACCCGAGATGAGAATCCCTGGTCAGATCGAGCCCATTCGGCAGGATCGCGGCTCTGATGAGATCCCGGAAGAGGCAAGGGATCCAGTGTTGAGGCATCTCCTGGAGATGTGCGTCACTTACATCGATGCAAGAGTGTCGGTTTTGTTTCATTTCTAGGTATTTATAAAGATCGTCCGATTTCATTGCTTCTATCTCCTGTCCATTGGAGAGAGCTATCGGTTCATCTTGGATTTTTCCACGCACTACGCTAATATTACGACACTTGTCCAATCCGAATTTTATCCCCACGTCTTCCTGAAAATTTTTCACCAGACTGACCATAATTTGCAAGTGGTTTTTGTTGCCTGTTATAAGTTTTAGGTCATCCATGTATAGCAAATGATTGAGTGCAATAGTATTTCTGTTTCTATTGACATTGAAACCTTTTTCAGTAGCATTCAGTTGTTTAGAAAGGGGGTTCAGCGCCAAGCAGAACCATAAGGGACTCAACGAATCTCCTTGGAAAATCCCTCTTTTTATTGGAATATCTTCAGTAGTTATGTTCGCCGTAGAGAGTTCGATATTCGTTCTCCAGTTGCACATTGCATACTTCAGAAAGTTTATTGTAATTGGATCGATCTTGTATATTTCCAAAATTTTTGTCAGCCCCCCATGTGGAATAGAGTCGAAGGCCTTCTTATAGTCAAAATTTGTCATAAAAAGATTTCTGTGTTTTTTGAAGGCTTGGTTGCATATGATGGAATCTATTATCAGCAGTTCCTTCGATCCTAGTGCATTCTTGGAACATCCTTTCTGCTGTGCTGTCATTATATTATTTGTCTCGCAATGTTTGTAGATACGAGATGGTATACATGATGTGATGATTTTATATATTGTTGGTAGACATGTAATTGGTCTGTATTTTGATGGATCCGCTGTGTGTTGCATATCCTTCGGTAAGAGGTAAGTGGTCCCTGTTGTTAAAAATTTGGGCATTTCCGTTGGATTACTTATAAAATCATTTATGGTTTCAACTAGCCTGCCGTGTATACACCAAAATTTTTTCAACCAAAAGTTGTGGATTCCATCTGGGCCAGGTGATTTCCAATTGTGTGTGTTTTTCAATATTTCATGGAATTTTTCTATAGAAACTGCGTTATGCGGCATTTGTTCCATTGTCTCACAGGATTTCTCTTCACTTCTTATCCAATCAGCCTGGGAGTTGTAGGGGGTTGGTATAGCCAGTTGATCTGTCCAAAAATTCTCAATATCCTCGACGGTTGGATAACTTCCTGGTGTTGCTGACATATTATTGTTTAACATTCTATAGAATTTTCTTTCGGAGTTTTCAAAAATCATATTATTCTGTTTTCTTCTATAACTCTCATTGTATCTTCTGAGTCTTTCGGAGTACACACTAAGTTTTTGTTTCAGTGTGTCTAAAATTTGTTGAGCATTTTCATTGTTTGGATCATACGTTGTATGTTGTCGGTGACGATCCATTATTATATTCACCATTTTTTGTAATCTTCTAGACGGCGAACCTTTTGCATATTGGGTGAGCCTCCCAATTTCTTGGCGAATGCTATGAACTTTGTCTTCTAGCCTTTTTTGCCAATGTGGTTTATTTTGTGGTTTTTCTCTGGCTGGTTGCTGACTTTTAGGTTTTGGCTTCACACCTAGCACTGTTGTTATTGAAAATGTTATTATTATTATCATTACCTATGCGTGCTTTCAGATGTCCCACTATTCTTATTTTTTCGTGTTGTGCTATTTTCTCCAGCTCTTATTGCAGAGTTTCATAGAAGTCAACTGGTCTTTTTTCGGATTCGCTAATTGCAGCTGCATATGCTGATATTAATTAATACAGAGTTAATTAAGAGTTGAAAAGAAGAAAATTTCTATGATGAAAATTCAAAATTGAGTGACAGTAGTGCCCTAGACAGAAGATAAACTAAGATAGTATCATCGAAGACTGAATGGAAGATTTATGATCGACGATTGCGGGGAGAACATTAGAGGAGAGAGGTCAAGTGAGATTTTTTATGAGAATATCAATTCGAGAGCTGACTTCAATAGCTAATAGTAAGAAAGTATGTCTTCTTCTCTTCTTCTTCAACCTGCAGGTTGAAGAAAGTATGTAGGAGCATATAATAGAAAGCTGAAGGAAAAAAACAAAAAACTAATATTCAGAAGAAACTATTCAATCAATAATATAAGGAACGAAAACGGAAAAGATCATTAATTCCAAGATTTCACTTTTATTTGTTGTATGAGTTCGTTTGATGATTCAAATTCAGTTTCCGACTAGTATCCACCCCAATTTTTAAAATTTAAAAGAAATAAAAATAAACATAAGAAGATAGATTTCATATTGAGAGAAATCATATCAGTACTTATGTTCATAATTTTATATTCAGTTTTGAGAATATGGAATGTAACCCGAAACATGTCGACAAGATTTTATATTTTTTCATTGAAAATGGTGAAACATACAGTCCAGGGGCGAACAACCTTTTTTTTTCTTCGGGTTCAAATCTTGCAACTGCATTTTGAAAGCAAATACAGTAAGTTTGAATGACAATGCAAGTAACCAACTGAAATCATTCAAAATCCAAGATGGCGGGCTCGTTGTGTGCAACATAGTGTCATGGGTATGAAACAGAAGGGTTTGCTTGAAACAATATAACCGGTAGATCAACATTATTTCCAATCAAATATGGCGGACGGTATAAGATGACCGACTAGTTGTTCTGAAGTGTACCATCAACAAATAGCAGTTTAACTCAAGGCAACACCAACATTTTTTCAAGTTGAGATATTCCGCCAGTGGGAAAGAATATTTAATCTATGAAAAAACCCGCAGTGTTTTTTCACAAAGTTTTCGAACCCTATCCGCTAGTTCTCGTTTGCCGGTGAGTACATAGTATAAGACATGAATAAAGAATACTCTCAGCGAATTTCTTTCAGATTATTCCACAGAGATGAAACTGATATTTCAAGGTGATGAGAATATCCGAGAACTGTTGTCTTGTTTATAATCAGACGTCGGGCAAACAGAGTGGGCGCGTTTATAAGCAGTGGATTATTAATTTTTGTCTGTACGGAGGAAATAGCTTTTATATTTTATCCCATGCTCTCCTCTCCGTCGTTTCATTCATGATGCGGAGCAAGTCCTTCGTTGGAACTTACGGGGTTAGAAAGTTCTAGCAAGTTTTCCTCAGAGACGAGTCAAGTCAGATTAGCGGTCTGAGGCAATTAACGTTAGCCTGGTATACGGCACACCTGATACGATTCTGGGTTCCCTATTTGGGGATTAGAAGGCGAGAAATGAGTTACATCGCGTGTAGATCCAACCCTTCGTGACTTTATTCGCCTAGGGTGGAATGTTTTTTTTTTGGTATTAATAAATCCCTGATTCTGAATCGAAACTGACTTAAACAAACAGGGTCCATTTGAAGCCTCTACTTCTTTTTATCGTCCATGTTTTCCTCAAAAATGAAT
Organism: Harmonia axyridis; assembly: GCF_914767665.1. Taxonomy (NCBI): domain Eukaryota; kingdom Metazoa; phylum Arthropoda; class Insecta; order Coleoptera; family Coccinellidae; genus Harmonia; species Harmonia axyridis. The sequence continues at coordinate 23,627,672 of NC_059505.1, read as the reverse complement.
ATAGTAGGATGAATAAAAATAACTTGTGTATTTATGAAAGAAAAATTATAAATTCACGAAGGATCCAGGCTTAACACTAATAATTATCAAATTCGTTCAAAACTTCGTGATAAATCCCTATGCATTATACAAAGAAAGTGGACCTATTATGTCTTCAGAGATCAATAAATATTTTCATTTTCAAATTGAATATAAATTTGGTGATAATTTAAATCATACCAATTCAAATCAATTTCGCGTTAAAATGGAAGATTTCATTGATTCAGCTAAGGTGTAAACTCTTATCTAAGAGAAATTTGAGAATGTTTTTCGTCACACATGGTTCTCGGCACGAGAAAAAAACGCGTTCGTTTCAAACCGCTATTGCACAAATACAATAATACCCAATGCACTACTCGTTTTTTCCCCACCCCTTTACGGCGCCCTCTAGACGTCCAGTCTCGTTATTGAATAGCCAGGCCTGAGGCCTCGTATTCTCACATATGTTAACAATAATAACAATAACAATAATATTTATTCATCTCAAAAATTATTCACAACATCAAAATCAATGCAAACGAAGACAAGTCATAAAAGAGCTTATTTTCTACAAAATGAAATAAACTCATCAACTGAATAAGGTTCACAATCCAAAATATAATTGTAAATGCGCCTTCTAAACAAGATTATATCTTCAACAACCTGTAATTGCTTAGGAAGCAAATTAAATAAACGCATATAAAGTGGTCCCCTTTCAAACCTAGCAGTACTGTGAATAGGAAGAAGGAAAGGATGAACATGCCGAGTATTATTTTTATTGACATATGGCAAAAAATAGCTTTTCCGTAAATTAAGAAAGATAAATAGGCGATAAATATAAAGACCAAAGACGGTTTGGATTCCATTGGATCTGAAAACTCCGCGACAGGACTCACGAAAGCCCAACCTACTCATTATTCTCATCACTCTTTTCTGAATGAGAGAAATTTCATCAGCACCAGACGAACTGCCCCAAAAAATAATTCCATGTGCCAGCACAGACTGGAAACAGGCAAAGTAGAGAGCTCTCACCACAGCACTTTCCAACTTGTCCCTGATCATGAAAATCAAGTAAGTCGAAGAGTTGAGAGACATTCCCAACTTAGACACCTGATGATCCCACCGCAGGTGTTTATCTTGACCGTTACCATGACACAAAAAAGGTGGATAGTTCTTCAACGACTGGCTGTCATAAAAGAAAATACCCTGAGTCTTGCCATGATTTAGAATGAGACAACTTTCATTACACCATCTATCAACAGACAAAACCGTATCCATTCCAGCCATCAGCATAAAGAATCGACTTACAATTAGAAGAGGTCTTAATATAACAAAGAGAATTCACAAAAACAATAAAAAGCAAAGGGCCCAGTACACTTCCCTGAGGAACGCCCCTAGTAAGAGATCGTTCCCCAGAGAAGTGGACTGCACCATCTAGAGTGAGGTGAGTGCTCGATAGAATCAAAAGCCTTGGTCAAATCGAACATCAAAGCCAATGGAACTTCATCATTCTCAAGCGCCAAAAGAACAGAATTTAGCAACTCAAATATAGCAGTCTCGGTACCTTTATCTTTCGTGAAACCATGCTGACTATCAGCAAGAACATTAAATTTTCGGAAAAAACTGATGAATCTGACGGCAAAAACCTTCTCAAACATCTTACCCTCTCGGAAAGCGCAATTAATAAGATGAGCAAGAGGGCCTCCTATTATATGGATGGATTTTTTTATTATAAATATCGGAATTCCATCATGACCTGAAGAGTTAGAGGTTTTCAGCATCTTAACGGCATCACTTACATCTCTCTCTGTGACATCAAATAAATAAAAAGACTGGCTCATACTGTGAGAAGTTTTTAAGGATGAGATTGCTCCAAAAATCTTAATATTGGTCTGGTTGGCAACGTCTCCCACGAACATATCATTGAAACTGTTGCAAAGATCAACAGGATTTCCTGATTGAAAAAGCAAGCTTTTTTCAGTGCTTTTACCTGATAGTGATTGAATCACCCTCCATGCCGCCTTTGATTTGTTCTGAGAGTTTGCTATGAAGTTGCTGTTATAAGATTTGATTGCTTGGGTAATTGAGCTGTCATATTGTCTCTTAAAAGATCGGTACAGATTTCTGAATTCTGGTCGTGATTCAGAAATAACAAGAAGGTTATCCAGTATTTTCTTTTTCTCGACAATATGCGGACTTAATTTGCAAATATCACTCCGTGATCTGTATTTGACTTCCTTCAGGGGTCAATAAGTATTAATAATAATAATAATCATCAATCGCTCCACAACACGCACCAAAAGATTATTTCCTCTGAAGGCGTTGCCAGAGGTAGCGTAACCAATTAGCTCCAGTATCTGCGTACGACGTCGGAATCAATGGACCAACTGCCTCTCATGGTTGTTGACACCAGCTCTCGCCTGTTGTTAGGTGTGTTGATCGAGAGCTCCTCAAGGAGACAGGAGCTTTCGCGGCACCAAATGCCTCGAGCCCCTATAATGAAGGGAAGGACTTTTATATCATTGCCGGGGTGACGTTGTTCCATGATAGTGAGGAACTCTGGCTGTTCGTAAACTGCTTTCTTGCACAGATATGACTCGCTAAGAGAGCGGGGGGCCTTCCACGATACGCCCACGTCCGCAACTATTACGGTGTTGTTTTTTATGCACACCATATCCGGCTTGTTGAGAACTCCCCTTGAGTCTCTGATGTGCGGTTCTTCAGAAACCTCACATCCTTTTCCTCGGGCCATTCTACATATACGCCGCACTATATAATTGTGCCTGATTGATCTTTTAGTGTGACCTAGGGGGCATTTTTGGAGTACATGGCTCAGGGACTCCACTCGTCCGCATCCCGCTCTGCACATTCTCTCCTTCCTTGGGCCATAGGGGAGTCCTCTGGTGGGTAGACAATTCGTTCTTAGTTTGATTGCCCTGATCTAGTCCTTTCCGGTCCATGAGGCCGGCGGCGATGAGATGAAAGCGCTAGAGGCGCTGTCATTACTTGTTTGCTGGGTACCGCCTCCATAGAAGGAATCCTCCAATTGGGTTGCGTTTGCCCTGTCGACTGCCTCCTTGGTGTTTAATTGAAAGCCAATCATTCTGGACATCTTCCTTTCCCAGTATTCGGTATTTCGGATGAGGCCTGCGAAGAGAGGAGAGCGCAGCTTCGCCTTCCGAAGTCTTCCATTCATAATGATCGGGATCTTTCTGGTGAACGAAAACAATCCCTTACCCCCTAGTTTGGCTGGGGTATACAAGGCCTCGACTACGATGTGAGTGGGCATCTTGAGGCATTTCTTCACTGTGCGCCACAGAAGTTGGTCAGCTTTCTTCAGTACACCGAGAGCGACGGAAGGTGACTGCAGCGAAAAGATGTATCTCGGGATCAGGTGTTCTCTAATTATCGCCATCTTCTGTTGCGGCTTGAGCGGGGCGCCCTGTATGCGCCCAAGTTGGGCGTCCAGACTGGCAATGGAACAGGGAGTGGCTCCTGAGTTTGTGAGATGATAACCCAGGTATTTGTAGGTATCTTTAACACTCTTGATGGCCGATATTGGGGCAGAGGAGATGTAGAACTTCGATGTGGTCTGCAGATACAGATTTCTCTTCGACGGAACCACGGCCATGGATATGGAACGACACTTTGCTGGATTCACGTCAGGTTGCGGGACTCCATGAATTCGCATGTCAGCCTGAGCAGGAAATGAGCGTCTTTGTTGTTTTCAGCAAGCAATAGGAGATCATCCGCATATCCCAACACCGAAATATCCAAATCGCCGAAGCCGATTACCTTCCTGATCCTGAGGCCGGAGATGAGCTCATCTAAAACCATATTAAAAATTATTGGAGCCAACGGATCACCCTGTTTCACCCCTTTCCCCAGTGAAAGGGTCACAACCTCGACTCCGCCGCAGTATATTGATGTAGACTGGTCGAAGAATGTTGCCATGATGTAATCGGCGGTGTTTTTATCCACTCGAAAACGCCTCAGTGCCCTGTCAATAGAGTGGTGGGAGATTCGGTCAAATGCTTTCTGTACGTCCAGGGATATGATGGTGAAAGGGCGGCCTTGTTTCCTTCTTTCTTTGATTATCGACTGCAACGTTATGTTGTTCGCGAAGCAGCCGTCCAACCTGGTGAAACCTCGTTGACATTCGTCCAGGGTGATGGAGTTGGACAGTCTTTGCGCCACAATCCTGTTGACCAGACGAATCAGGATGGAAGTGATTGTTATTGGTCTCCAGTTTCCCGCAAGTTCGAGGTTGTCGTTGGACTTGGGAATGAGAATCGTGCGGCTTCTTCTCAGCGGCTTCGGAATGTATTGCGAGAATAGCACCAGGTTTGCCAATAGTTCGAGGGTGACAATGGGGATCCTAGCTAGTCTGGTGGAGTCAATGCCATCAGGTCCTCCGGTGGTTTTTCCCATTTTCTTAATGGAGTCGGCGATCTCAGGACGACCTATGGGCGAGTATATATCACACGGAGTGGGGGCGAAGTCGCGAACAGGCGTATCGTCTCTAGGTGATTCACTTGAGAAGAATCCTTCAAAGTGCTCTTTAATGGCCTCGGTAGTGGGTCTAATATCCTTGTTGTTGAAATCTTCTCCGTCTATCAACTCATCAGCAAGTTCTCGTTTCTGATGAGCGTACTTGGACTGCATGTATTTGTAGTGTTGAGCCCTGTATCTTCTGCCGCTCTCCTGCCTTATTGGTTTAACCGGCCCGGCTCTTGTTCGAGTGGCCAAAGTTCTTCCATAAAGGCTACAAATCTTTTCCACCCATCCGTCAAACACCTGCTCATGCCCTTCGACGCGCATGCATACAGCTTGACAGGTAGCTATAGCGTCCTGATCATGGCTCGATTGGCTGCATAAGGTTAGGATGTGAAGCAGCACCGGGTCTTCAATCGTCTCCACCCCCACGCTGGGCTCGATGTGGCCAGTTAGATCTCCGCCGATCCAGAAGCCGCGGTAAGGTCCGCGTCCATCGGGCCTCCAGTTTCCGGTATTAGAGATATCAATTCTCGCTCTCTGAAGGTCTTGAGTTGTTCAACGACATCAGCATATTCCTGCGCATATCTCTTTTTTCTTGCGCCCTTTTTTGGTCTATTGAGGGCGGAGGCCAAAAAGTCCAGAATACTGTCGCCCTCATAATCGAGCTCCAGACGTGCCATCTCCTGTAATTCTCCGGCTGTCCGTCGGCCTTTACGGGTTCTATCCTCCACTTCCGATTCAAGGTCGGCATTGTAATCGTCGGGGTGGGATAAGCGCATATGTTGGCGCATGGAACAGTATGAGGCGTACTCTTTTCTGCACACTGGACAGGTTCCCTCGTCCCCTGTCACAGGGCCCCGACAAAATTGTCTTTGATGGTCTCGCAAGTTCTTCTCAAGGAACTATTCCTATTTTCTATTAGTTCATCAGGACTCTGTGCTGAGACCGCCATCGACGTGTCATCAGCAAATATAGACAGGATACCTACATGAATATAATCCGGTAGATCGTTTATAAACAAAAGAAATAGGAGCGGTCCCTGCACAGAGCCCTGAGGAACTCCTAAATTAATTTTGCATGAAGGGGACGAAGCAGCACCCACTCTTCTTCTTCTTCTTCTTAATTTAAGCCTAGGGCTTGTATATTCCACTTTAGTCCTCGGTGGATGTAGATATCCAGGAGTCTTTCCAGTGCTTAGGGGGTCTGCCGACTGGTCTTCTGGTACCTGGGATTCCGTCTCGGGCTATCCTAGCAATTCTGCCTGCGTCCATTCTGCTGACGTGGTCGTTCCAATATCGTCGTCGTTTTCTTCCCCATTTAGCTATGTCCTGAGTCTGGAATTCCTCTCGGATGGCTGTGTTCCTCTTCCTATCTCAGCGTGTATCTAGATATGGTTCTCAGTATCTTCATTTCCGTCGTTCGTAGGATGGATTTTGTCCTCTTGTTGTCTGCTCGAGTTTCTATGCCGTACGTCATAATGGGTCGAACACACTAACAGTCATATTACGATTAGTGATGAAACTAGTCACCCACTCAAGAAATATGCCACGAAAACCTACATTATATAGCTTACTCTCTATGAACTCACGTGAGAGAACATCGAAAGCACGTGACAAATCAAAAAAGAGGCCTGCAACGAAAAGCCTCTCGTCTTATTTTTTATAAATGAAGTTGACAAATTAAAAGGCAGCTGTTTGAGTGGACCTACCTTCTCTGAACCCATGTTGGCTGTCTGTTATTATTTTAAAACGAGACAAAAAATAAATCATCCGGCCATACACAATTTTCTCAAATACTTTGGAAAAAACGCTTAAAATTGAAATGGGGCGGTAATTAGCTATATTATGAGGATCCTCTTTGTTATGAACAGGAATTACCGAAGCCATTTTCAACAAAGTAGGAAATTTCCCCCTATCAACCGAAACATTAATGAGATGGGCGAAATGATCAGCAATAAGACCTCCAATACTTTTCATCACATTAACGGATATATAATCTATACCTGAACTTTTTTCATTTTTGAGAGTTCTGATGGTCAAAATTACTTCATCTCTAGTGACAGGAAAAAAGAAAAAAGAACTGACTCTCATGGCAGATGTTGTGCAAACGTTTGAAAGAGAATTACCATAATGGTTTCTCAGACAACTCTCAGCAACAGTGCTGAAATAATCAGCGAACATACAGGCAACTTCATAAGTCTTTTCATATAGTTTACCAGCCTGATTGAGCTCTATGTTATTGCGAGAAAACGCTTTACGACCGGTTTCCTTGTTCACAATATTCCATACAGCTTTATTTCTATTCGAGGAAGAATTTATACAATTTTTATAATAGTCAGACTTAGTTTGCTTCATCAATAACCGGTAATCAATTTTGGTTCTGTTATGAATTTCATAAGTCTCGAAGTTATTGAGATTTTTGTGCAACCAGAACAACTTGTTCAAGTTAGCACTAGCTGTTTTTATTTCTGAATTGATCCAATTTTTCCTGTTATGTGTCGATATCCTTGAAAATCTCATAGGACAAGTTCTTTCAATAGAAAATAATATTATATCAACAAACTCAGAGAAACGGTGATCAATATCAAAGTGTGAATATATGTTATCAAAACTTACATTACTCAAATATTCGACTAAGGCATTCAAATAATGAGGAGTTATACTTCTGAAAGATATTCTTTCAGAGTCCAGCTGTCAACAATAGCCGGTTCATTCATCATATAATCCAAAGCTAAGACTATATGATCACCTATGTGACCTTCAAAAACTCGAGCTCTACAATTTGAAGCATCATTAGTAAGAATGTAATCAATTTTAGATATAGAGGTTGAATTATTTATGTTAGTAAAGACTCTGGTCGGATCATGAGAAGTAACCTTCAAATCAAAACAACAAATCAAATCATCAAACAGCTGTTTTCGAGAACAAGTACCATTCAAATAATTGATATTGAGGTCACAACATGAAAATAAGACCTTTGAAAGTTTGATACATCTTTGCAAAATAAAATTTAATTTGTCAAGAAAAAGAAGAAAGTCACCGTCTGGAACTCTATAGGCACTTATTACACAAAACTTTTTATCATTTTGTACCACTGTAAATCCACAAAACTCAAACTGCATTTCATCAGAGAACTTAGATATTCCTATTTCTTTCACAAGTAGATCATCCCTTGTGTAAATAGCAACGCCACCATGTTTATATGGGTTAGTCTGCAATAGGAAGCCACACATACAGAGCCATGAATAGTAATGGACTTTAGCTTTTCAGTATTACACCAATGCTCAACAATACTCACTACGAAAGGGCGCTCCTCCTCAAACAGCAGCTCCAATGTGTCAACCTTGTTGATGAGGGATTGAACATTTATATGAAGAATCTTGAAATAATGTGAGATTTTTTGTTTAGAATTATTATCTGGCTCCGGAAAAAATAATTAACACAAGCATTCTTCGGCCTATTTTTAGCATCCTGTACTTTCTCAAATTCACTGACAGGTACGAGAACCTTGAAGGATGCGTAGATCTCCGGATAACGTGATTTGAGGATCTCGCATTTCACATTTTTGAATTTTTGTACAAGAAATGTCTGGAGCTCTTCAACAGTGGTGGAAGGGTTCAGCCTAGAAACATGAAAGGCTTTAAATTTTTCAATACTTTGAACAGTTGTTGGTTCCGAACACATTCCGATAACCAAAGCAGGACGATTTTTCCTTTTTGCCTTTTTTAGAGGAACAGTTTTCCAATCACTTTCATTGATTACTTCAGAATTTATGGTACTCTGATTAATTCCTTTACCTAATTTTACATTCATGACAGCTTCACCTGTTTAATTGTGATCTGATTTGTTTCTTGACTAGATTTCATTTGGGGGATTTCCGTATTGGACGATCTCAACACAGATTCACGGTGAACCCTCAGGTCATTAACCTGCGCAGGATTAACAGCTGCCGCACTCGCATTGCAATCATCGTCACGAATCCTCACCTTCACAGCCTCTCGGTTGTTTACATGTTTATTATCTTGTTTGATAATTTTTTCACATCTGCTACATACTTTCGTTCTCTTATCCATCAATTCACTTTCTAACCATGAAATTCTGTATTCAAGTAATGACGAATTTTTCTCTAATAGACGATTTTTGTCCTGCAATTCGTGTTTTATTCTCAATAGCACTTCACGATCAGAAGAATCTTCAGAAATTTCAATAGTTGGCTGGAAATTATCAGTCAAAGATTCAGCCTCATCCGACATAATAGCGAGAACAGAAGTGATCTCCTCCTCGCATCACCTTTTTACCCTAAATGCACATCTACGATGAAAGATATTTGGACAATTGTTACACTTTAGTCCACTTTTCACAATTGAATTTTTGGAGCACGCGCATTTTAAAGAATTATTACGCGCATCGCTACCGAATCCGTCCGTCTTGTTCGCCGACATGATTACTACATGATTAAAAATGTATTGAAAAATAGAGATGAAAGAGGACCACTTCGTATTGACATCTTTTGATAAATGATAGATGTTATCCCATGAAACAGTTGACAATGCTTCAAGAAAGTCATTTACAACTTCTTCATTCATTTGTCTTATAGAAAACTTTTGTATCTGACACTTATCAACTAAGATATCAGGAACTGCCAATTTCAAGGCAACATGATCTGAGATATGGTACGGCAATGTTTCACAGATACCGCTAACATCGGATAACATATTATCCAAGCATTAGCCTGATAAAGTACAAGTAACACATGCAAAACTTAAGCTAACACTAAACATTTCAATTAAAGAAAGAAATTCTCTAGAGTCGCGGGAGTATGACAGAACGTCAATATTGAAGTCACCAGCAATTATAAACTTACCATTTTCAGATCGACATTTTACAAGTAAACTGTTAAATTTTTCAAGAAAAATATCCATATCAGCTAATGGTTTTGAATTTGGTCTATAAATACAAACAATTACTAAACCACTTTCACTGAGGTTTATTTGGATTGCTGAGCACTCGATCACGTTAACTACACTCAGTTTCACATAGTCTGTTCTTTCAAAAGCATTCAAGGACTTTGCACAATAAATGGAATGAAGGAATGAAGTATGTGGTTTGGATGTAGACAATTATAGGAATAAACTCTCTGCACTCCAGTTGGTTCAACAGTTTTGTCCGGAGGCGAAAAACATTTATCATGGATTCAAGAGAGAATACAACAATTTATTAGCAAGAAAGCGCTCAGAAATTTACCGAGAGAAGATTTCTCTATCTGATAACAAGATGAAATGCATGTGGGGAATTTACAGAGATGTTGTTGGTGAGGATTACCATGACAGTTCTTTTTTTGAGGGGAACCCTTCAAATGTGGCTAACATGTACAATGATTTTATTCTCAATGTGATTCCTAGCTTATTTAACAGTGTGGGACCTGTCTCTGATTGTAACATTCGTTATAACCAACGCTCAATGTTTCTGAAACCTATAACAACAGAGAAAATCCAATTGATGGGAAGTAAATTGAAGAATAAGTACACCAGCGGAGCGGACGAAATACCGGTGAAGATCATCAAGCAATGCATTAATGCCATATCTGAGGTCCTTTTCTATGTAATGAATAATTCCTTCAAGTATGGAATTTTTCCGGAACAACAAAAATTAGCAATAATAGTTCCTATATACAAGAAGGGGGACCATAGTTCGTTTGAAAACTATAGACCTATTAGTATCTTGCCATCATTCTCTAAGATTTTCGAGATGGCTATGTGCAGTAGGCTGGTTGACTTTATGACTTCATGCAGTGTACTGAGTAGCAATCAACATGGCTACATAAAAAGAAAAACTGTACTAACCGCCATAACAGAGTTCACAAAAAACATTGTCAGGTCATTTGAAGATAATGAGATTTTGCTGGGTATATTCTTAGATCTGTCGGAAGCTTTCGATTCACTTAATCATGAATCTCTACTGATCAAAATGAAGAGATACGGAATTCGAGGAAATGTGCTGAACTGGTTCAAATCTTACTTAAACAGGAGGAGACAAAGAACTATGGTGAAACAAAATGGGAAATTTGTAAAATCAGAAATAAAAGAAAACCCCTGGGGTGTAGCTCAGGGTAGCATGTTAGGACCCATATTATTTGTTCTCTTTATGAACGATATTGTCACTGCTCTTGAATGTGAGAAATCTGAGACCGGGGAAGCTGTTTCTGAAAATCTGGCCAATTGTCACATCACAAATTATGCAGATGACACCAACCTGCTAGTCTCTGGCTCAAACTATTCCCAACTGATCAGTACTGCTTCTATGTGATTGAATAGAGTGGAGCAATGGTTTGAAAGGAATGGCTTGGTTTTGAACCCAGATAAAACTAAGCTGATACTGTTCAGAACACCACAACAGAGAATGGAGACACCAACCACTGTAAGGTTGTTGAATAGAGATCTGAACACTGATCGTACTAATAAGTTTCTAGGCATCTCCATAGATGAACACATGAATTGGCACCACCATATAATTGGTTTGGGAAAGAAATTGAATTCTGTCGCATATAGTTTGAGAATAATAGGTCGATACTTAGAAGTGAATTCACTCAAGATTTTTTATTTCGCCAACTTTGAGAGCTTGATGAGGTTCGGTTTGATGTTCTATGGTGTCAACTCAAACACTCTGGATATTTTTCGTATTCAGAAGAGGGTTATCAGAACTATATTTGGTCTGGATTACCGTCAATCATGCAGAGGAGTCTTCAAAAGGAACCATATTCTCACTGTTTATGCTCTCTACATTTACGAAGTGCCAGTTTTTATGTTTAAGAATTTGGAACATTATGAGCAGTGCGGTTCTATGCACAACTATAGTACGAGAAAATTCAATATCATAGTCATCCGATACATAGACTCACAATAACGGAGAAACACCCTTCTTATTCGGGTATTAGATTGTTTAATGAACTTCCCGAGAACCTAAAAATGTGTGATAGTAAGAAAGTATTCATGAGTAAAATTAAGGAATTGTTGATTGATTTAGAGCCTTATTCTATAGAGGACTATGTGCGCGTATAGTATATGCATTGTGGGGATGATCGGTTTTTTTGTTTTGTTTTTGGTTATATGACATTGTTTCATTTAATGTTACCAAATTAACATCCGTATGACACTGTAACATTCTCTGAAATATATCTACTCATTATTATTACTATTATTATTAATGGCGCTACCTCCATGCCTGCCATGTTGACGACAAAATTTGGGAAACCAATTTATAGCCCCAATCTGATATAATTTTATTTCCTCTAAGAATTTCCAGTGTTCAACAATCATTAGGATATCGACTTCATGTTCAAAAGCTAATAAATTCAATTTATTAAATGCGGCGCGAAGACACTGCACATTCTGCAAAACAAGCGATAAAGAACTTGATAGGTTTAGTCCCTTCTTTCTTGAGGAGCACCTACTTCTACTGGGGGTGCCTTCTTCTTGAATAAACAATATTTAGATACTAGAGACCCTTGGGGCCAGATTTCTTTACGCCAGGCATCCTTGAAATGTTCCTGATATATAACAACTTTCATAGGAGAGTAGATTTGAGGATGTTTAGATTGAAGGGGCTCAACTTCAACCTCAGGAAATTACTTGAAAAGCAAATTCTTCAGATCATCTGGCTTAGTTGTTGGATGAAGCCTAGACACATGTAGATAACTGAGCTTAGGAACAGTTTTTACTCCTGAACTGAATGAAGCATTACCCATGACAACATTTTTATTTCTTTGTTTGCTTCGTTTTTTGACATGCTGCCATTTAAACTCAGATGGCGCATTGTTTTGACTGTCCACATCAATAGTTTGCAGCTGTTCAATTGTTACTTGTTGAGCAAACTCTATTGCAGAATTCACCATTTTTTTATCAATAATTTTTCCATTTTTGGATCTACCTTTACTTAAATCAGTCTTCGAAGTATTTTTTTCATAGAGAGAAATATTAGTTTGATGTATATTAGATTGTATTTTTGCAACACTGTAGTTCAAAGTCACATAAGAGGAATTATGTTGACAAAAACAGATACCCAGCGTTTATTTCAATTCAAAAAATTTGGCCATTGGGAACTGACGAAGGAATTCTCATTTTTGTATTCGAATAAAGCTTCAGTGTTGTTCAAACCGTTATGAAGAGAGTTGGTTGTATGTTCGTTTGTTTTCAATAATGACAAGAGATGTTCAATGAATTTGCAATCGACTTATTAGAAGGAAGTTGTTACAAATATTCATTCATCATATCATATTCATTGCCATCTTTGTCATTGATTTGTACGAATTCTGACTCAGTTCTGTAATGTTGAACAATATCTTCGTCTGTGGTAATCTCTGAAGTAACAACGTCATCCAAATACAGATAATCATGAACACCTTGTGAATATTGCTCATTTTGTTAAATAGTTTATTGGGCTATTTCCATCATCTGTGCGGTCGGATATTTTCGACGTTTCGGCAAGAATTCGCCTTTTTTCATAGAATGTACCATTTTAGAGTACAAAGCAAATACTATCCACGAAAATCTACAAATATCAATTTTTCAAATTTTCCCATTAGTAGTAGTTTTATAACGCTTTCAGATGGAATTCACTTCAAAATAGACATTTGTCAGACACTCATACAATGAAAAATATTCACAAAAAATTGTTATTGTTTGACAATTGTCTAATTTTTTATTTTTTTCAAACATTAACACCCTGCATCTCTAAAACGGAGCTTGTAAGGAAAATATTCATATGAACTTTTTTCATGAAAAGACGCAAAATTTATTGAACTAAAATCTGGACCACACTGTATTTTTATACTCTTTGGGGAGAAAGATTTCACTGTCTGTCAGGTCGAGGGTATCGACGTACCGGTCTAACTTCAGAAGTATAAACTTCTGAAACTTCAAATAATTCTATGTACAATAGTTGGTTTATTCATGTTTACAGTGTAATATGTTTATTTTGATATTATGTATATGTATTTCTTCGGTTGCGCTAACTTATTTTATTCGAAAACCTTGAAAACACAGCTTTTCAATATTCTTCATTCACTAGAATTTAATTTTTGTCACGCGCGATTGCAAAATTCTTCATTGGGAGAAGAATGTTCTGTTTTATCATCGGAGCAGGTGCTGTATTTTTTTGGGGGGTTGTTCTGAGGGAGGTCATGTTTTTACTGATGTGTCTTCGCTTCAGGCGCAAAAATCACTCGCGCCGGCCCTGCCAGTTAGATGGATTCAAACTAACGAAAGTTACGCCTGCCAAATTGAAGTAGTAGTCATTGTACTTCATTTGAGTTATAAAGCAGAATTTTGTTATTTAGTCGATGTTATCGAGCGCGGTTATTTTCCGAAAACGGCACTCAAGCCAATATTCCTGTCCCTACCACCAGTTTCCACGAAATTATGGGACAATCTCTCATCGCACGTTTCTGAAGAGCCCGTCAAAAACAAAAAGCCCTTCTAGTTGCCGCGAATCCGCTAATATCCGAGCCGCAATTACCGAATAAAGAGCATCCGAGCAAATCGTTATTTCACTCCCACTCCGCTCATTTGTTCATTCAATATCCACGCAATCTTGACAAAATACGTGATTTCATCACCCAGACGTTCATCAAGGTCGAATGCAAAACCTTTAAACGAAACTGTAGCACGAATATCTAACTTTCTACGGTGAACATAACTACTAAACAGATCTGAACAAGAAATTACTGCAAGCAGATATGCAGACATAACTTAAGATACTTATTCAATACCCAAATTAACAAAATGAAAATTCTTAGGTGAGAATTTCTGACGTGAAAAAAAAACTTCCAATGCCTCATCTGCCCCTCATCGTGCTGCAAGTGAGTCTTTCTACTTTTCGATCATCGAGGCACTATTTCAACACACATTCTCCTTTAAAATTGTCTCAATTTGTTTCGTTATGATGTGTTTTTTCTTCATCTGATATTGTTGGTGGTTTTCCGGTAAATTTTATTTTTTGTCCTCCTATAACAAGACGAAAGTTGTATCCCAATAAATATCCATATCATCTTGAGTTTCACTATTTTTCATAAAGTTTTTCATTGACACCACGAGGTAATTGATTCACTCGTGAACTGATTCATTATTGCCGGATATATTGCCGGTCGAGGGAGATATTGCGAAATTCGACAAATTCAAAATATTCAAAGACAAGCAGTTCTCAGCACACCATCTCTCCAATGCCTCCAAATCGTAGTGCAAACAAATAATGTCTTAAATGGACTTAACCGAGATGAAAAGATTCAGGTCATCGGCTAATAAAAGGATCGCGAAACCAATATCATTAATAAATGTAAGGACTAACTTCGGTCCCAGATGACTACCCTGGGGCACTCCTGATGTGATGATATATGTAATATAATGCAAGAAGCTGTTCTTTTTTGATACTGCAAAGACGGGGGTCCTAGGAGGTGACGGACAGGTCCAAGGATGACATGTAAGAGGACCAGAAGTTCACCAAGAACCAGGGGGACCACATGGGACTGAAGAGCCCGTCAAAAACAAAAAGCTCTTCAAGATGCAGCGAATCCGCCAATCACCGAGCCGCAATTACCGAATAAAGAGCATCCGAGCAAATCGTTTATTCACTCCCACTTCGCTCATTTGTTCATTCAATATCCACGTTATCTTGACAAAATACGTGATTTCATCTCCCAGAAGTTCATCGAAGTCGTTAAAACGAAAGCAAAACCATTAAACGAAACTGGAGAACAAATATCGAACTTTTTACGGCGAATATAACTACTAAACAGATCCAAGATCTTGGATGGCTGAAAGAAAACCTTCCGTTTCTAGATATGAGCTAAAAGGGTCGAACTATTTCTGATGATGTCGATATGGGTGTCCAACGAATGAGACAATTCAACATGTCACGGAAAGATGTCAAATGTTTGCAGGAAATTAATATAAAGAGAGACACGATGCAGCATGAAAGAAACTACAACAAGAATTGGTAACTAAATTAGAACTAATTCATTCTGAAAAAATGCCATACTCTAAGTTCCAACCGAAAAACATCCTGGAAAACGAACGCTATAAACTGTACAGGGATTGTACAGTTTTCACTGATGAAATAGTTGCTAACAACAGGCTACATATACTGCTAGTCGATAAACATCAAAAGACAGCAGCACTCATCGACGTACCAATACCAAATAACAACAACATGCGTCAAAAAGAGGTCGAAAATATTTTGAAATATAGGGACCTCGAATTCCAGATAAAATGGCAGTGGTCAACGAGAACTCTTCCTATTATCATCTCAACAACAGGAATAGTACGCAAAAATCTCAAAAGGAATATCAAGCAACTAGGACTTAGTGAGTATATAGGTAATATATGTCTACTATGGGTACCAGGGCACTGTGGGGTTGAAGGAAATGAGAGAGCGGACGAGCTTGCAAAAAGTGCATCAAGGTTAAGACCTGCTGGACCTGAGCCTCTCTGTGGGATAGGAAAAGAACAATACAAAGCTGCGGTCCAGCTATGGGAGTTGAACAGTAGGACAATCCACTGGACTAACACTCCTAGACTTGCTCAGGCAAAGAAATTCGTGAAGATTTCACCTACTTACACCAGAAAACTCCTGAAGCTGTCACGAGCGGAGCTTCGGGTGATGGTGGGACTGCTGACGGGGCACTGTCGGTACAAACATCATTTGTACCGTATGGGTAAGTCAGCAGACGAGATTTGCAGGCTCTGTGGATCGGAAGTAGAAACTTCTAAACACTTGATATGCAAGTGTCCAGAGCTGGCTGGCCTAAGAACCATTCACATGGACAAGCCGGTCCTGGATACCAGAGAGGTAATGGCCAAGGCCCCTAGGGAGGTTGTCAATTTCATTAACGTCGT
Organism: Harmonia axyridis; assembly: GCF_914767665.1. Lineage (NCBI taxonomy): Eukaryota > Metazoa > Arthropoda > Insecta > Coleoptera > Coccinellidae > Harmonia > Harmonia axyridis. Next base: position 23,611,270 of record NC_059505.1, on the reverse strand, counting down.
TGACGACCTCCCTGGGTTTCTATGAATGAGTAGGGTAGTGAACAAAAGATCTGCATGGTCGCAGTTCCCGGAAGGCTCACCGAAGCAAAATGACCCCAGTTCAAATAATAATAATAGGTAATATAATTCAAGCAATAACTAAGAAGACCGCAAACCATTTGAGGGTGATGCAGAGAGCGATAGAACGAACTATGCTCAATGTCAGTCTTAAAGTCAGAAAAAAGAATGAAGAAATCCGAAAAAGAACCATGAACCATTGATGATATAAAACAATATGCGGGAAATAGTTAGTTTCGGATAGCTCAGGATAAAACAGCATGGAGTAACATCAAAGAGGCCTACATCCAGGAGTGGAAAAGGGAAGGCTGCCGAAGAATCCCAGAAGCTGTTCTTTCTGGTACTGCAAAGACGGTGAGAAATTTTCTAGGAGGTGAAGACAGGTCCAAGGATCGCGGGTAAGAGGACCAGAAGTTCAACAAGAACCAGGGGGACCACAAGGGCCTGAAGAGCCCGTCAAACACAAAAAGCCCTTCTAGATGCCGCGAATCCGCTAATATCCGAGCCGCAATTACCGAATAAAGAACATCCGAGCAAATCGTTATTTCACTCCCACTCCGCTCATTTGTTCATTCAATATCCACGGAATCTTGACAAAATACGTGATTTCATCGCCAAGACGTTCATCGAAGTCGTTAAAACGAAAGCAAAACCATTAAACGAAACTGAGAACGAATATCGAACTTTTTACGGCGAACATAACTACTAAACAGATCCAAGATCTTGGATGGCTGAAAGAAAACCTTCCGTTTCTAGATACATTGCACCTGATGTGAGCTAATAGGATGGAACTATTTCTGATGATCGATGTCGATATGGGTGTCCAACGAATGAGACAATTCATCATAGCACGAAAGGATGTCAAATGTTTGTAGGGAATGAATTTAAAGAGAGAGACGATGCAGTAGGAAAGAAACTGCACCAAGAATTGGCAACCAAATTAAAACTAATTCGTTCTGAAAAAGTGCAATACTATAAGTACCAACTGGAAACCATCCTGGAAAAGGAACGTTATTAACTATACTGGGATTGTATAGTTTTGACTGAAGAAAGATTCCCTCACAACAGACCAGATATATTACTAGTCGATAAACATCAGGAGACAGTATTACTCATCGACGTAGCAATACCAAAAAACAACAACCTGCTTCAAAAGGAGGTCAAAAAAATTTCAAAACAAAGGAACCTCGAATTTCAGATGAAGCGGCAGTGAGGAATGATGTCAACGAGAACTCTTCCAATTATCATCTCAACAACAGAAATAATACGCAAAAATCTCAAGAGGAATGTCAAGCAACTAGGACTTAGGGCCATTTGCACCATTTGCCTAAACATTGATTAAAATGTAAACGTCGATTAATTTCTGATTTCTCTTAAGAAATCATAGAATAATCAACGTTAAAATTCTTAATCAATGTTTAGGCAAATGGTGCAACTGGCCCTTAGTGAGTGTATATGTAATATAATGCAAAAAGCTGTTCTTCTAGGTACTGCGAGGACGGTGAGAAAATTCTTAGGAAGCGACGGACAGGTCCAAGGATCGCGTGTAAGAGGACCAGAAAATCAACAAGAACCAGGTGGACAACAAACTGAAGACAACACAACTGAACACAAGGGCATGAAGAGCCCATCAAACACAAAAAGCTCTTCTTGAGGTCGCGAATCCGCTAATATCCGAGCCGCAATTACCGAATAAAGAGCATCCGAGCAAATCGTTATTTCACTCCCACTCCGCTCATTTGTTCATTCAATATCCACGGAATCTTGACAAAATACGTGATTTCATCGCCCAGACGTTCATCGAAGTCGTTAGAACGAATGCAAAACCATTAAACGAGTTTCGCGAAAACCTTTCATTATTTAATCCTTGGCCTGGTCTGAATAATCGGCCGGTCGCGCGCGGAATGGTAATGCCTTCCCGGTCCGAGGTATTTATGCGTGCCAGACTCGGAATCGATGTTCATTCGTATGCATGGCGACCCGACGAGGCTGCTCCCTGCCTGCCTTCGGGGTCGAAACAATAAAAAAACTTGTTCGGAACTGTGGAAATCGGCCCATATTTGAATATTTCATGTTGGCGAATTGAGTCGTCTTCCTTCCTGCCGTTTCAGAAGTCGATTCGGTCCTACGGATTATCCAGTAGATGAGGTTGATCCGGTGATATTCATCACACTTCCTGATGATTCGTATACGTACTTTGGAAGAAAAATATTATTATATGTGTAGGATCCAGTCATTGTTCCCTGTAAATAACACAGGCCAACACACATTTTGGTGCCTGCGAATTTTTAACTGTTCCTGAGTAATTTTTGGATGCAGAATGTAAAAAAGTTCTCAGATTTTGTCTATCAGATCTAGCTTTTGAGATTTTTAAAAAAATTGTGTATATAATTTACGTTATAACTGTTATAATATATAATACACATGGATTTAAGTATTTATTGCAAAAACTTAATTCACATAATTACATTAGTCACTAATCACATAAAAATTTTCTTTTATACTATTTTCTAGAATGGAGTTTACTAGGGCAGTCTCGCTGAAGGCTCCAGCAGTAGTCCGCCATCATGTGGCTATCCCATCGTCCTTGATAACGATCTTCCATAGTTTTAATATCCTGGTGGAATCTTTTCCCCGGTTCTTCACTACAATCACCTAAGTTTTCTGGAAAACGATCTAGGTGGCTGTGGAGGTAGTGAACTTTTATACTCATGTTACAGCCGAGAATATTAAAATTTGAAAGTATAGATTCCACTAATTCTACGTAATTCTCTGCTTTATGATTGACAAGAAAATTTGTACTACTTGAACAAATGAACTCCAAGCGTTAGATTCAGTCTCGTTCATTGATGTGGTGAATTGTGGATCTTTAACAAGTTGCCTTATTTGAGGACCATCAAATATACCAGCTTTTAGTTTTTCCGTGCTAATGCCAGGAAATTTACGTGACAAATACCCAAAACAATTTCCATCTCGATTTAAGGCCTTCACAAATTGCTTCATTAGGCCTAGCTTGATATGCAAGGGTGGAAGTAAGATTTTTTCTCTTGAAACCAAAGGTTCGTTGATCACGTTTTGTATTCCTTGAATCATGACATTTCTTGAAGGCCAATTTTTGTTAACCCAGTGCTCATTTTTAGCTCTGCTGTCCCAAAGGCACAAAAAACAAGGATATTTTGTATAACCACTCTGCTGTCCAAGGAGGAAGTTAACCATTTTTAAATCAACACAAAATGACCACTGATGTTCTTCGTATTTAATTTTTCTCAAAACTAATGCTATTGTTTCATATTCTTCCTTCATGGTAGTAGAATGACCAATAGGAATTGAGCCATATTTGTTACCGTTATGTAAAAGAACATATTTTAAACTACGTTTTGAACTGTCAATAAAAAGGCGCCAATCATCTGGAGTGTATTCAGGCAAACCCATTTTTTCTAAGAGCCCTTTTATATTGTTACAGAATACCAAGTCATTTTCCTGAGTGAAAAAAAGCAGCAGATCCTTATCTCTTTTACGATAAAATGTAATATTAGTACCTCGACAAAGTAGATTTTTTTCTTTTAATCTGGATGCAAGTAATTCAGCGGATTCCTTTGAGAGATTCAGGTCTCTTATAAGATCGTTTAGTTCTTCCTGATTGAAACACTGCGGAGTTGCTAAATCTGCTTCAAAATCGCTGTCGTTTTCTGATTAAATTCTTCGTCAGACGTTGATGTTTCTGAATCATCTTCTGTCAGTTCGGGTAGACTGCTGAATGATGGAACGAGTATTTCTTCCGAATGCACTACAGGCCTTCTTGCAGAATCTAGATCAGGATATGTCCATTTGTGTTCAACACATGTTTTACATATGAAATGTGGGGCCCAAGATTTATCTTGATCTCCTAAATGAACGCCAAAATAGGCAAAATAAGCTCTTTTCACAAAGTCAGAAATCGTTTGTCTGCTCTCTTTCAAAGTGTATTCACCACACACATAACAAAAAACATCGGGATGATTTACACAGGTACGTCTGCTTGTGGATGCCATTGTTTCAGTTTAGTGTCTTGATACTACAAAACGACCAAAATTTACACAGAATGATAGCACAACTTTACTAGGGAAAACTCAGTAATATACTAAATCAAGTACAGCCAAGCAGGTATAGAAGGATCGGGTCATAGGCAATTACAGGTATAAAAGTAATTAAGAGCGCATTGTATTGAGTAGTTCCTAGTATAGGAACATTGGGTCAGGGACAATTCCAGGTATCCATTTGGCTAATTAGATTCTGGGAAATTTCTATTTTGACGATTAAGTACATATTTATCTCTTTATTTGTTGTCCTTTATCAGGAAAAAATATATCATTTAACCTGTAACGTGTATCTCAAAAACTAGAGCTGATAGAAAAATTTGTTGGCATTTTTGGAATCAGCACATTAAAAACATCTAAAATCAGATGTTAGATTTCTGGCACCAAATTTTTTTTTTTTCATTTTGTTGGCCTGTGTAATTGACATGGTCAACAGGATTCTTGGAGACCTATTAGTTTCTTCAAGCGTCGAGGGCATGACAGTTTCAATAGATTCACAATGAACGAACTGTTATTGTGAATAATGTGTGAAGAAAGTCTTAATTCTTCGAGGTGACGAAGACATGTCAGGTCGATTGTAAATCTCAAGAGGAGGGTCTTGGGAAAGCTCAAAAACGAGACTGTATTACCGGATGTCACATCTGCGTGTCACGTGCTGGTCCTTCGAGAATGCATGGCTGAGATTTCCAGGAATCTGCGAAGAGCTTTGTGGGTGGTACGGCAAAACTCTTGTTGGACTAGGGGTGGTACTTGGTACTTTCCCCCGATATCGGGGTGATGCTAAGGGTGTGGCCAAGTCGGAAGAAGGGAAGTCGATAGCCAGGGGAAGTCAGTAAGTTCCAGTCAGAAAGAAGTCTAAGTTCGGTCTAAGACGAAGTAAGTTCAGAGTCGGTCGATCAATCGTAAGTTTCTGCCTAAGTCGAGATTCGATCAGAATAAGACGTAGAAGACGAAAAGACGGTTCGCGGACTAAAATAAGACGAGCCGCGAACGAATTAAAGACGAGACGACCGAAACTTTGAATAAGACGAAGACGAGATATTCGAAGACGTTTCGTAATTAACATTCGACGATAAGACCAAATTTGGTACCTTATATGCTGTGTTTGTATTGTAAGTGTGACTTAGTGAATAGATGTACTTCTTCTGGTACCATGACAAACCGGAGAAGAACACGAATACCTCTAGGCGATCGATTAACCAAGCCTACATATGTATTTGTGGTTATCAAAATACTTTTTGAATAATACTAAAATCTAACAAGGGTTCAATTTATACCTTAGGAAGAGTATCATATGGGCTGGAGCGATCAAATGTTTCTTTACACTCTATACATAAGATTCATGGCTTGACTTGATGTTCAAGCTACTTGACTTGAAATAATATTTATAATATAATAATAATAGTCTAGGATCGAAGGAACTGATGATGATAACAATAATAATAATAAAGCATTAGACCCATAACCTCGGCATTCAGTTCGCCTGCTCACAAAGTTTCAAGAGTAATCAATCAGATCATAACAAGTTACTCTGCTGAATTGGTTAATGTTATTGAATCCACCAATCTGCGTTCACAACAAGTATTTTCTGGTATCGTTCGATATTGTAAACCTTTACACTAAAGTTCCAGTTGTAGAATCCCTAAATTTTTTTAGAGAATACCTAAACTACTGCAATTCAATTGAAAACTTCGACGCCACTCCCAAAGACATACACACACTAAGAAATCTAATAGAGCGCATTATAGAAAAAAATTTTTTCACGTTCGAAGAAAGTGTCTACACTATGACAGACGGATTGGCCATGGGTTCACCATTGAGCGGTCTTCTTGCCAATATCTTTGTGGACCATTTAGAGTCTCTGATTTGTGTACACTTTTTCTTCCAGAAGATTTTTCTTTGGAAGAGATTTATGTCGACGACATCTTTTGTGTATGATGTTTAACCATCCAAAAATTAAAATCTTTCCTAGAGTTCATCAATTCACTCTCCAGAATCAAGTTCACTGTAGAGATTTGAAAAAAATAACATCAATTTCATAGATATGAACATAACCCTTAAACCCGATAGTACGTTCTAATTTAACATCTATAGAAAGCCTACTCAAACCGATATAAATATTTCCAAATACACATATCATTCTCCTCAAATCTAAAGACCGCCTTTCACTTTCTTTTAAATTGTCTTTTCAATATCCCACTGTCTGAAGTGAACAATCACAGAGAACTAAATAATATATATATATATATAATATCAACTATAAATCATTACTCAAAACAGTTTATCGATGTTATCTTGGTCTCGTATAGTAAAGAAAAGACTTCTCAAATAGATACTCCCTTATACCGCTATCAAGGTGACATACGTAACCATTCCCTACTTCTCCAACCTCAACAGCAAACTAAAATCATTGTTGAGGGGTTTTGATTTGAACCATGTCAACACATCACATGAACAATAGAAAGAGTACTTGTCGATAATAAGCCCAAAAAGGGCAACAACCAAAAAAGCTTTATACAGGGTGTTTCCTAAACATGCGGCAAAAATTCAGGGGGTTGATCCTTGGACTATTCTAAGAATATTTTGTCCTTTGATGATTTTTGAAAAACCTATTTGTTTCGAAGATATAGGGGAAACAAAATTTCAGATAATAACATTTTATTATGAAAAATTACATGAAAATTCAACTCAACCTACAAAAACTGTTGAAAATGACCACCTCTAGCCAGCATACCAGCATCCAATCTTCTCCTCATTGACTGCCGAACCCTTTCAAAAACACCAGGATCATTTCTTATTAAGGTACACCCAGCAATGATCCGATTTCGCAAGTCTTCCACATTTTCTACTGGAATGGTATAAACTAATGATTTTAGATGGCCCCATAGGAAATAATCTAAGGGGTTTAAGTCCGGGGAACGAGCAGGCCATAAATGAGGTCCACCTCTTCCAATACAGCGATCTCCGTATGTTAATGTTAAAAACTCACGAGCAACATATGAAAAATGTTGTTCGCCCTGTATCTTCGAAACAAAGAGGTTTTTCAAAAAGCATCCAAGGACAAAACATGCTTAAAATAGTCCAAGGAACAACCCCCTGAATTTTTGCCGCATGTTTAGGAAACACCCTGTATATAGGATAACCTGTGAACTGCAAAGATCATATTTAATGATCACATAAAAAAAAGACCTGCTTCTGACATGGAAAATCATCTAGTTGAGAGCAAACACTCTACCTCACTAGAGAAACTAACCTTTAGTTATGTTTATTTTCAGCTGATCTGATGATGGCCTAGTGCCGAAATCGATAGTCTGTCTTAGAATATAATTATATTAAATAAGTGTGTCTTCCATCTCTTTCCTAATTAATGATGATGATAAGAGATTCCATCATATGCAACAATGCCTTCAAAAAACACAGAAATATTTTGAATATAAGAAGGCCTTCGACTCTATTCCACATGGCTGGCTGACAAAAACTTTGGAAATATACAACATCGATCCAATTACAATAAACTTTCTGAGGTATGCAAGATGCGACTGGAGAACGAATATCGAGCTTTCTACGGCGAACATAACTACAAAACAGATCCAAGATCAGGTGATCTCAACAAGAAATTACTGCAAGCAGATATGCTCTCAGTGATCTCACCAAAAAATTACTACAAGCAGATATGCTTGTTAAGATCACTTGATCTTGGATGGCTAAAAAAAAAACCTTTCGTTTCTAGATATATTGCACCTGATGAGAGCCAATAGGATCGAACAATAACTAACAATCGATGTCGATATTGGTGTCCAACGAATGAGACAATCCAACATATCACGGAAGGATGTCAAATATTTGCAGAAAAAGAATATAGAAAGAGACACGATGTTTTGACTGATAAAACAGTCCCTCACATCAGGCCAGATATACTGCTAGTCAATAAACATCAAAAGGCAGCAATACTCATCGACGTTGTAATACGAAATAACAACATGCGTCAAAAGGAGGTCGAAAGTTATTCAAAATATAGGGACCTCGAATTTCAGATAAAGTGGCAGTGGGGAATGATATCAATGAGATATCTTCCAATTATCATCTCAACAACAGGAATAGTACGCAAAAATCTCAAGAGAAATATCAAGCAACTAGGACTTAATAAGTGTGAGTAGGGGAGGGTGTGGCAACTGAGATACCTTAAGGTTTAACGAGGTATAGCTTCCTCAAAATTGCGAATAGAACAATGTTTGTTGATTGAGACATAACTTTAGATACTTATCCAAAAGGAATATTATGCAAAAATCTCAAGAGGAATATCAAGCAACTATATACAGGGTGGCCATTTGAAAACGAAACAGACGAGATTACAGACGAAATAAAGTTTTTCGATAGAAATGCTCGGACAGGTCGATTTCTGTTTCGAGGGGGACAACTTAAGATGTAGGTTACGGACGCATAGCGCTTCAACCCTTGCTACTACAACCCTCACCCCCAAACTTTGAATAGGGATGATGGGGTGAGTGATACCTCATTTGAAAGGTATTTTTATACTGATTTCAGCACAGTTATTGTTTTTTCATTTTATGCATTAGTTCTCGAAATATTCATGCGTTAGTTAGTTAGGAAGGAAGCCACAGTCATGGTTGTTTTGAAGCTCAAAATGTCGATTTTTCACAAAACACTACAAGTGCCATGAAAACACCACTTCATTTTCAAATACTTAGCTAAGAATATTTCGAGAACTAATGCATAAAATGAAAAAACAATAACTGTGCTGAAATCAGTATAAAAATACCTTTCAAATGAGGTATCACTCACCCCATCTTCCCTATTCAAAATTTGGGGGTGAGGGTTATAGTAGCAAGGGTTGAAGCGCTATGCGTCCGTAACCTACATCTTAAGTTGTCCCCCTCGAAACAGAAATCGACCTGTCCGAGCATTTCTATCGAAAAACTTTATTTCGTTTGTAATCTCGTCTGTTTCGTTTTCAAATGGCCATCCTGTATAGTGAATATACAGAGAGGGCCATTGAAAACGAAACAGCGGCTCTGTAAGTCGGCAGAACCGAGTTATATAAAAACGCTCGGACACGTCAACAACATTTTCGAGGGGGACATCGTTCGCGATGAAATTCACCCGAAATACATTCCATCCCTCGGAGCTGTGACCGCCACCCCTAAATTTTTAAATGGCACCATATGGCAAGTGATACCTCATTTGAAAGGTAGTTTTCTTCTCAATATCAAACAACAGAAATAAATTAATTCTATCGATTCGTTTTCGAGATATAGAAACTTGAAGTTGGGAAATAACTTTTTATTCACTCAATCAATAAAAATAAGATCTAACATTGCAACTGTTTAAAGATAATTATCATTGTCAAGGAATTAAATGATCTAACTGTTTACCACCCATTTCCATACAATAGTACAAGTTCTGTTCAAAATGAGACCTCACATTTCGTAGCATTTCCGGCGTTATTCGACGGCATTCTTCAATAATTCTACGTCGTAAATCTTCCAGAGATTCTGGTTCGGTTGCATAGATTTTGTTTTTCAAGTGACCCCACAGGAAAAAGTCGAGTGGGGTTAAATCTGGAGATCTGGCTGGCCACCCTATAGCGCCTCTTCTTCCAATCCAATTTCCAGGAAACATTCTATCTGAAAACTTGTTGAAATTTCAAGTGCTCTTCATGGTAACGATTGAGTGATTAAAAAGTTATTTCCCAACTTCAAGTTCCTATATCTCGAAAACGAATCGATAGAATTAATTTATTTTTGTTGTTTGATATTAAGAAGGAAACTACTTTTCAAATGAGGTATCACTTGCCATATGGTGCCATTTAAAAATTTAGGGGTGGCGCAGGGGCGGATCCAGGGGGGGGGCCATGGGGGCCATGGCCCCCCCCTCGCGGACCTTATAAATTTAAAAATATATCCTGAATCATCGAAAACAATGCATATGGGCACTCAGAAGTGTGAAAGATTGGATATGATCTAGAATGGTTGAATGGATCTAAAGAGGTTGAATGGTTTGGCATTAATGCATATACACAGGACCATTTGCAGCAGTCTGAATGTTGAAAATACATATTATCCGAAGATACGCTAATCAAAAATAGGAGACCAGAATTTGTTATTGAATTTTTAATATTTGATCATATGTTTTTATTTAATAGGAATCCATTATGTTTTCAATGCTGGCTTTAGTTATTTGTATCTCGCGTTGTACAAGTCCGATCAGTTTCCACTATATGGCGTCAGAAAAATGAGATTTCGCACTACAAAATCATTCTGACAGTTTTGTGATGAGTTGACTCAGTCAAGTTTGAGCGCGCCACAAAGATAAACACAAGCAGAAAAAATACGCTATTTTTTATAGTTTTTCTTAGATAGAGGCAAAAAACAAGCCAGGCGGCTGAAAATGTGAATAGTGTTTATGGACCTGATACTGTAATAGCCAAACATGTGCAATTTTGGTTGCGTCGATTCCGTTCCGTAGTTTCGATGTCAAAGATGCACCACGCACTGAAAGGCCAACTGTCGTAAATATCGATAAAATCATGGACATTGTCTAGTCCTGTTTCGATTGCTCAAGAGCTTAAGAGTGCACAATAAACCGTTTGGAACACTATTTGCATAAGGCTGATCTCAAGAAGATGCTAGATATATGGGATCCACATGAATTAACGCAAAACACCGCATGGACCGAATTTCCACTGCGAATCACTGCAGAATCGCAACAAAATCGCCCCATTTTCGAAACGCTTGGTAACTTGTGATGAAAAGTGGATCATTTACGACAACGTCAAGCAAAAACGGTCGTGGTCGAAACGCGATGAGCCATCGGAAACGGCCGGGAAGATTTTGCTTTGTGTTTAGTGAGATTGACAAGGAATTATCTACGAAGAGCTGCTCCCCTAAGACACAACTGTGCACTTGGAACTGTAGTTATCAAACGAAACAGCGCATATTTGACCTAAACTGGATCATTCTAACTATGGTAATTGAAGCCTCGTTCTTTATGCAGAAATAATGGATTTCTTCTTACTACTCCTTATACTTTCATGCGCCTGAGTTTTCTTGTGAAATAAATTTACATATATTTATGAAATACATAAAATTTTTGGAACTTGTTTTTGTTCTACAAAAATTTTGGAAACTGAATATGATATGATTTACAAAAATCCATCTTTCTTTAAAAAAACTCTTGATCCAGTAGGTACAAAAAAAAAATTCCGCCATTTTTCTAACCTATATGAGCCGTGACTTTCTATGGCCCCCCCCTCAAACATCGCCTGGATCCGCCCCTGGGGTGGCGGTCACAGCTCCGAGGGATGGAATGTATTTCGGGTGAATTTCATCGCGAACGATGTCCCCCTCGAAAATGTTGTTGACGTGTCCGAGCGTTTTTATATAATAATAATAATAATAATAATAATACTCTTTATTTCATAATATGTCTGTACAGTGTACTATACATAAAAGAAATAGTGTCAAATTGCCAAAATCCACAAAAATACTAAAATTAACTTAAATAATCATAAAGAGAATATGGTTCTAAACAAATCAAATAATCTCTGACATTTTTCTTAAAATTCTTAAAATCATTCAACAGTTTAATCCTATCAGGTAGTTTATTGTACAATCTAATACACATGTAAGATGGGTGCTTTTCTGATAGAGATAACCTATGTATAGGATAATGTAAGTTCTGCGATCTTAAAGGGTAATTACTTTTAATTGTGTGAACTGAAAAAATATCTTTGTTCTTGAAAAAGAAAAGCAAACATTCTAATACATAAATACCAAAAATTGTTAAAAGTTTATTTCTCTTAAATAATCCCCTACATGATTGAATTGAAGTCATTTTAAAAATATACCTCATCACCCTTTTTTGCAACACAAACAATTTATTGACCTCTGAGCTTGATCCCCAAAAAATAATTCCATATCTTAAGAGGCATTCAAAATTTGCAAAATAAACTGTTTTTAAATTATTTAGACTCAAATACTTTGATAAGGTTCTGATTCCAAATCCTACACTACATAGCTTCCCTGACAGGTAATCTATGTGATATGACCATTTAAGAAAACCATCCAAATATACCCCCAAAAATTTAATTGACTCTTCAATCTTGACATTACAACCATTTAAATCCAACACATTTTCCCTCATTTTCTGCGATCTGCTTGTGCTAAATAGCACAGCTGATGTTTTATTTTCATTCATAAATAATTTATTCTTTGTAAACCACGATTTTAATTTATTATATATTGAGAGTGTTTTTGCCTTGATATCATCAAAATCATTTCCACCAATCATCAAATTTGTGTCATCAACAAAAGAAGTTAACAGTTTTAGGATGTCTTCAATAACATCACATATATCTATTATAAAAATTATGAATAGGATGGGTCCTATAACACTGCCTTGAGGTACCCCATAATTTGATTCAATTATATCTGATTTTACATCTTTGCCATTTTTAACAATAGACACTCTCTGCGAACGCTCGGAAAGATATGAAGCTATCCAGTCTTTTGCACTACCTCTAATACCCAGTTTTTCTAGTTTTATTAAAAGAAAAGGTCTGAACAAACAGTCATAAGCACTCGCCAGATCAACAAACAAACCCAACCCAAGTTTATCCTCCTCCAGAAGTCTTATAACCCTTTCTGTAAACTGATATAATGCAGTCTGAACAGATCGACCCTCCAAGTAGCCATGCTGAGAGTCATTAAACAGATTGCACTCCTTCATAAATATCAACAGTCTTTCACACATTACATGTTCAAATATTTTGGAAAAACTGGACAGTATACTGATAGGTCTGTAACTTTCAAAACAAGTATCATCTCCTTTTTTATAAATGGGTTTTATCAACGCTAATTTCAAGTTCTTGGGAAAAATTCCAAACTTAAGAGAATTGTTGACTATATATGAAATGACACCCTTTATCTCATCTGCACAATATTTCATAATATTGACAGGTATTCCATCATCGCCACTACAGTATTTATTCTTTATTTTCTTAATTATTTCGACTATTTCATTAGGATTAGTTGGATGTAAAACAATTGATCTGGGGTTATCTGGTGAATTACAAGCAAATACTTCATCACCCAAATCACTTAGCATAATGGGAATTTTATCAACTAAGAACTTATTATATTTTTCAGCTATACTATCAGGACCTTCATTGAAAAAATTATTTTTATTTTTACTTTCTGTACCTCTAATATCATTACAAATCGACCACATTGTTTTATTTTTATTGTCTGATGACTGAATTTTCACATTATAGAAATTGGTCCTAGCTGCTGTGAGGAGTTTATCATAATTTTGTTTTTCACTATTGTATAAAACTTTATAAGAACTATCATGTGATTTTAAAGTGAGCAAAATGTCTAATTTACACTTACTCTCCCTCACATCCTTTGTGTCATAATAATTTTTCAAATTCTTTTTACCCAATTTAACCAATTTCAATGGAAAATGCTCCTCAAATATTAAGCATTATTAAGCAGGATTTCATAAAAGACTCCCACTGTAAATCAATATTAGATTCTTCAATCGAAAATACTGCTTGCCAGCCCTCCTGTTTCAGACCATCACGGAAATTCATTTTATCCTCTTCATTATAAAACCTACGATAGACTAACCTATTGTTATTATTTTCTTTACTCATGACAGTAAAACTTATTTTTTGTCCGAAATGATCTGAAACAGTAGTACTGAGCACTTCTGAATCAGCATCAAAATTAACAAAAATATTATCTAAGCAAGTACTTGTACAACTTGTAACCCTAGTAGGAACATTTATTGTGGGAAAAAGTTGGTATAAACCCAATAATGTAAGGAAATCCGACCTTTTACTAGTATTCTCCAAAATGTCAACATTGAAATCTCCAGCCACAATGATGAACTTGTTTTCCTCAATAATCACAGCAAGAACTTTTTCTAGTTGTGATAGAAACACCTCTATGTCACTTGCCGCACCGCATGGTCTGTACACTGATAGCACAATAAAACTTTGACTGCCCAGTGATAACTCAGCAGATGCGCACTCAAACTGACCAATTATGGAAAACTCTTCTAATTTCTTTCTCCGCTTGCATTTGACTTCTTCATGGATGTATATTGCCGATCCACCGTGTTTGCCTCTGTCTCTGCACACATATGATATCAAGTTGAAGTTATTCAACTTGTGCACTAATTCATCTTCACTTTTCCAGTGCTCTGTTACACAAACAACCTTGCAGGTAGGCTGTGTCAAGAGAAAATGTTGAAAAGCGTTGATACTATTGCCCATAGACTGCAGATTTTGATGTATAATACTACACTCTCTATTGGCTGTTTCATTTCTGGTTTTGACTTTCTGCGACTTGTTTCTTATAAAAAATCAACCGCAGTATTATTTTTTCTATACACATGCATGTTGAATCTTTTTATAACTACATTCTCAGGCCAAAATTCGGGTTTGTATAATTCATCCTTTTTAGTAAAAGGAACTTTCACTAGGAAACTCTTTTGAGCACTTTTTTTATTTTCAAAATTTAATTGATTAATTTCCACAACCTCTTTAGCGAATCCTGGTTTCTTTCTTATATATTCCTCAATTATAGCTTCAGTGACATGAGCTTTTACTCGGCTAATGAAGAACCATGCTCTTTTTTCTTGCCCAACGAAGCTGTTTTCTGCAATACCTTCTGTCATCTTACAGGTCCCAAATCTAGTTGGTCTGAATTTTCTCTTCTTTCTGCTATGCATTGTTTTCCATTCTTCTTGATTTTCAGGCGTTAAATGTGTTCTGTTATTAATTGAGTCTGTGTGTTGACCCAGATTTATTACTTCTTCCATTTTTTTTCTCTGTGCTGTTTCCAACTGATTGTAGTTGTCCATGTCTCCAGAATTATTTATATTTTTATTGACAGAGTTTACATTGGAGTTGCTAATACTAAGGTTATGTTTTTTAGGGTTAGGTCTCATGTCACTTCTCTCAGATGTTTGAACTACAATCTGTGGAACGTTTGGAACTATTTTGTTGACAATGTTGACATCATTATTATTTACGCGCTTGACAACGTTTGCATATTGAGATTCACTTTTTGTCTCACTTTTTTTATGAATGGAGTTTAATTGTAATGTTAATAACCTATTATTTTCTTTCAATAGGGAATTATTTTCTTTTAAAACATCATTTTTATCTTGACATTCAGCTAGCAACTTACTCAGATATTCAATTTTCAGTTCTAGTATTTCTTCTTTATTCAACTTTTTGTTTTCATCGGGAATCTTATCACAGCATTCAATATGACGTTTGCTTAAAACTTTGATATTTTTCTTTTTCACGCAGGAACCGTGAAAAATTCCTTCGCAATTTATACACACTTGTATAGTACATGCCTTCTTGGAACAACATTTATAATAATTGTCTATTACACTGCTACTTTTATCACTTTTTATGCTCTCGTCTTCACTACGATCATCATCGCCCGACGCCATCTTAATAATATAACTCTTAATCTTAATTAATATAACTCGGTTCTGCCGACTTACAGAGCCGCTGTTTCGTTTTCAATGGCCCTCTCTGTATATGTAATATAATGCAAGAAGCTATTCTTTTTGGTACTGCGAAGACGGTGAGAAAATTCCTAGGAGGCGACGGACAGGTCCAAGGATCGCGTGTAAGAGGACAAAAAGTTCAACGAGAACCAGGGGGACCACAAGGCTCGTACACGAGCGAGCTCTTTCCTTCAGGTATTTTAAATATCTGGGATTGAGTGAATTTTCCTCATAAAGGGGAGTGAGAAAGCCGACGGCGAGGAGATTTTTCTATCCTAAGCGTAAAGGCTAAAGTCCCCGACTTTAGCTTATACGCTAGTCTTCATTAATCCTCTACAATAATTGTAAACAAAGAAGCAATGGCAAGTCCATTATATTTCATCCTACATTTATATATTAACTCAAAATGTTCATTTAAGTTATATAGTTCACTATTTATATGGTGCTTGGTTAGTTCTTCTTCAAATAGCTTTTTGTTACCTATAACATGAAGGTTCCTGGCCAGGGAGTTGTAGACCTTCATACACATATTTTTCCTCGTATATTTCGTACTACTTTGTGTGCGTGATAGATGTCTTCTGGGGTATACATATGTATGGATATGTTCTGCTTGAATTATGTTAGTTTTTATATTGTTCAAATAGTTCGTTGTTCTTAGAAAAAAAACATAAATTGCTGTCAAAGTCAAAATACCTCCTCTCATGAAAACACCACTACACGATTCTCGGTATTTCACACTGTAAATTGCTCTCAGAGCTCGATTTTGTGTTGAGAATATTCTGCTCTGCAGTGTGCTATTTTCTAAGAATATAATTCCATAAGAGATAAGCGACTGGAAATTGGCAGAGTACAATATCTTCATCACATTTTTTCGAACAAGGTGCCTCATAAAGTTGAAAGTATAGATGACTGGATTAGTTTTTTGTTCAAATTCTCAATGTGTGGTTTCCACTTCATTGTCTAACCAGATTCCTAAGAATTCAACTTTTCCTCTGGGTACTATCTCCGTGTTACCTAATGATTTATGTTCGGATATTACGTACTTTGTTCTCTCTGTGTAGAAGATGGTGAATTCTGTTTTATCAGTATTCAATTTAAGTCTGTAGTTCGCGCACTAGTTTTCTACTCTGCCGCCGATGTCAATACATTTGTGTCATCTGCATACCTGAATTATGATGTTGGTTTTACATGATTATGAGATTTCTTCCGATACTTTTGAATTAATAATACAGGGTGGCCATTTGAAAACGAAACAGACGAGATTACAGACGAAATAAGGTTTTTCGATAGAAATGCTCGGACAGATCGATTTCTGTTTCGAGGGGGACAACTTAAGATGTAGGTTACGGACGCATAGTGCTTCAACCCTTGCTGCTACAACCCCCACCCCAATTTTTGAATAGGGAAGATGGGGTGAGTGATACCTCAATTTAAAGGTATTTTTATACTGATTTCAGCACAGTAATTGTTTTTTCATTTTATGCATTAGTTCTCGAAATATTCATGCGTTCGTTAGTTAGGAAGGAAGCCACAGTCATGGTTGTTTTGAAGATCAAAATGTCGATTTTTCACAAAACACTACAAGTGCCATGAAAACACCACTTCATTTTCAAATACTTAGTTAAGAATATTTCGAGAACTAATGCATAAAATGAAAAAACAATAACTGTGCTGAAATCAGTATAAAAATACCTTTCAAATGAGGTATCACTCACCCCATCTTCCCTATTCAAAATTTGGGGGTGAGGGTTGTAGTAGCAAGGGTTGAAGCGCTATGCGTCCGTAACCTACATCTTAAGTTGTCCCCCTCGAAACAGAAATCGACCTGTCCGAGCATTTCTATCGAAAAACTTTATTTCGTCTGTAATCTCGTCTGTTTGGTTTTCAAATGGCCACCCTGTATATCAGGAATGCCGAGTCCTTCTCAAGCCAAGTTACGAGGTGCTCTCTCTCCTAAGGGTTTTGTGTTTCGTTCCGAGATCGCTGCTGGACGGACTCATCAGTTGGGCTATCCAGTGATCTGTGCCGTGGACACACCCTCTCAAGTGGAGAGGTGACCCGGTTGCGTTCATATTCCCCTTTAAATTCGCCGGATTCGAGTCATTTGAGGCTCTGCCAACATAAAACCAGGCTTCTCTGTAGGCTCCCTTGAAGCTGCCTTCCTCTCCAATTTTTGATTCACCTCTTATGATTTCATTATTCCTAACTTTCTTGTTCTTACTTCTTTTCGATATCACTTGTTTCCAGTCCACATTCCAATCACTTCCAGCCGCCACCACTGATTGAAGGATCTGAGTAGTTCCAATTTCGTGTGTTGATTTAGAATTATTTGGGACATATGTGCTACTACTGTCATCTGCTACAGTATTTTTATCAGCCTCCTGTTGTGACAGTGATATATATTCTTTTGTTTTGGTTTTGGTAACCTCACTTTCAGAATGATCAGACCTTAAATCGAATATATTGCCAACCTGTCTCCTAAGGATTCCTATTGGCCACTCCTGCTCTTCGGTTCTCTCCTCTAATTGATGTTGAAGCTTTTGAATTAATTCGTTAGAATGACGTATCTTTTCATTTTCCGCTTTCAGTGTTTGACAGTTCCCGCTACATCCTCCAGTAGCCTGGGATTCTTCTAAGGTATCCGTATTTTCCATATCGAGTGCAGCACATAAAACATTGTTTGTTTTAATGCTATATTCGGCACTCTTTTATTCACCATGTATTCAATCAGCTCATTCTTTTTCCACTTACTCAACTCGCTCACAAACTGTGATTTTGTTATCGACGCCATTTCAAGCAATATTTAAATAAAATATTGGATTCTTGTGGCTTCCTAGAGGTTAATCAAATAGATATTAATAGGACAAATAATTGTGTCCAGTATTTTTTGCACTTTCTAACTTCGACGGCTGAGAAAATATCAAACCTCTTCGAAAAATTCACAGGTTCTCCAGCGTTACTCATCGTTAATGAAATGTATCTTACCAATTGCAACATTATGTAAACGAAATAGAACTGATAATGATCACCCCTTCTACTCAGAGTCTGTTTCAGTTGGAAAATGCGATCAGGCTTTCCATTATTCAGCGAACCCAAATAAATGAGGCCTTTCATTCGGAAATTTCAGATTTCGCGCATTGACCATCAAACCTCTATGATGAATACCTGCCCGACACACTTGTGTTGTATGTCCGTGCTTTCCGGAAGAAACCCCGGCAATCTGTAACGATAAAGATTGATTTTTCGGACGTTGGGCCTGTCACCGTGAACAAATTTTACGTTTCCGTAAAATGCCATCTAGACCGACGCTACCTTGTGACAATCAATTACGGGGTCGAAGAGTGCGTTCGAGAGACGGCGCATTGGTTTCCGAAGAAGATACCAGTTCGTATTTCATATCGTTCTTACGAAAGCCCTAAAGTCGATGGCTTGATTGGAATGAAGATTTCACTTCTGGGTCATTCTACGCAAACTATCATTTTGAGTTGAAAATATTGGGATGATAAAATTTCGATGAATTCATTCCATTGTATTGATGCGAAATAATGACAGCTTCAGACAATTTCCTTTAATCTAATGAGATTTTTCGAAAATATAAAAAAAATTGATTCCGGAGGATTCCAGAGTTCTGATGCCATTGTTTCCTTTTAAATTCTTGTTTCCTTTTACTCAGTTCGTTAATAGATCTTCTAATTTTGTGTTTCTTTTTCTCTAAATATTGATCGTGTTCCTTTTGTCTTAGGTTTTCTCATTCATCTGGACCCGCCTTCAATCTCTCATCCTTCTTTTTCAGCTTCCCTTTTCCGCTTTATTTTTTCTTTCCTTGACAACGACATATTACCCTCAAAATGAATTTGATTTCCTTCAATAGAATAATAAGATGATTTTAAGCTTCAAAATTAGTCCGTTTCCGATTTTGATTGAAATATTCGATAAATCCGACCCTGCTAAATATTTCAACCTAGTTTTTCTCAGGATTGTTCTTGAATTACTTATAATGATACAATGATAATTATTTTTATCAGAATAATGCATGCATATCTTATCCACTTTCAACGTTTTTCTTCAATACAGATTTTTATTCCCAGCAGGAACAAAAAAAGATGAGATTATCAGATTTTGAATGTATTGGCTCCATTCTGAAAACAGTTGTTCTCGATCAATTCTAGTGATCAATAGTTTTTCTTTCGTTTGATTTCCTACACTCGATCGCTATGCAACGCGAAACACGCAATTTGACCCAAGAGGAATGTGCCCAAGCGGTAGTTTTGCGAGAAGAAGGGTGGACATACACAAGAATTGCTGAAAGGTTTGGAGTTTCCCATACAAGTGTGTCCAGAATGTTGCAGCGATTCAGGGAGACAGGTATGAATGTCCGAAGACCAGGACAGGGTAGACCACGGGTAACAACTGCCATTCAAGAACGTTACTTGAGAGTTTCTTCGTTGAGACAACGGTTTGCAACCGCTCGTCTCCTTCAAAATCAGCTTGAGCAAACTCATGGGGTGCAAATTAGTACTCAGTCAATAAGAAATCGCCTCAGAGAATATGATTTAAGGCATCATGTCGCGCAAGAGGCCCAGCTCTTACCCCAGCCCATCGAAGGGCGCGTTTTGATTTTGCGAGAGAGCATATCCATTGGGAAGAGGCTGATTGGGAAAGAGTTCTCTTCACAGACGAGTCTAGATTCTGCCTCTACCATTGTGATCGACGTTCCCTTGTATACAGACGTCCACATGAAATATATGCTCAGTGGCCTCAGTGTAATTTCCTGAATACTACTGGTTTCGGGGGAGGATCAATTATGGTATTGGGTGGAATATCTCTGACTGCTCGCACAGACCTAGTGGTCGTTGATAATGGAGCTATGAATGCTGATAGGCATATAAGGAACATTCTTGAAGAGCATGTACGCCATTTGCCCCATACATTAGTGGAAATTTCAATTTTATGGACGATAATGCCAGACCCCATCGTGCGCGCATCGTTCAGGAGTACCTTGAAGAGGTTGAAGTCTCTCGAATGGAATGGCCAGCAAGAAGTCCAGATCTCAATCCCAATGAGCAGGTTTGGGACAACCTCAATAGAAGGCGAGAAGTTCAGAAAATCATCCAGCTACTCTTAATGACTTAGGAATCCAACTCAGAGAAATCTGGAAAGGATTAGATCACTCATTTTGAGTATGAACCGTCGTTGCCGAGCTGTAATTAACGCAAGGGGTGGAAATACCAAGTATTTAATCACTTATCAGCATTTCAGTATTTTGAAAATTGTTTATTTCTCTTCTTTCACATAAGATTCGGTAAAATCCTGAATTTTTCTTCCATTTAATTTGTCTTGTTTCGTTCAAAACCTTCCCGAGAGAACATAAAAAATAAGTTATAAAGTCAATGTAAAGTTAACTTTCATTAAAATTGAGATTTTCAGAATGTGCGTTAATTTTTTTGCGCAGTGTATATCATCCATTAGAAAAAATAAACGAATGATTTAACGAAATATAATTAATTTATAACAAAAGGCTAATCTACTGCACGTGCTTATCTTGAAATGCAAAATGTCAACTTCTAAATCGTTAGCTTATTATAGCTCCATCCAGCTTTATGTAATTTTCTAGTAGAGCCAGAGGAATGACTAACGTAGACGGCTTCATGATGTATTGGTGAATTTTTCCAAAATATTTTTTCTCAATAAATTGGAAATATTCACAAATTTTATTGTTTATTTGAATCCTTATTGGGAGTATTGCTATTATATTAATATTTCAATAGCATAAAATAATCAATTCAATTCGGAATCTTAGTGCGGTAACATGCCAGAGAAATGACTTTCTAGAAGAAAAATACGGAATAAAATAGTAATTTATTATTCTCAATTATTTTGCTGTTCAAACCCTAAAAAGTTTCCAATGTATCTTACATATTCCATAGTCGTAATCATGGTAAAATAAATACCAATTAATAAATCTGCAGTTATACTGGTAAACTGATAATTTGCGTAGAATGACCTTTATAAGATCACATGAATTGAAATATATTGATATTTTTAAATGAAATTGAATCTTTTTTCGCCTCTCTTTTTTCACGATCATTCATATTTGATACTTTGAAGGATTCACGAAGAATGCGCTCTATTAGTGATGACGTCACACACCGCCATTTTAGTTCTCCTGTCTGTGTTCGGAATCCAAACAAACGAATCGTCATTCGAATTAGTACGTTGTCGTTGAAGAAATTGGCTTATTTTGATAAATAAGATTATTCCAGGAACGATTCTACTTTGAATTGATAGACAGAAGGCACGAGATTAATGCCAGTAAGTTCTAACTTGAAGTTCAACTAATAAACCCGGCTTTCTACAAAATCTGGGGAATGATACATGATTCAAACTTACTGGTATTAACCTCGTTCCTTCTGTCTATCAAATCATACTGAAGTCGTTCCTCAAATACTCTTATTTATGAAAATAAGCCAATGCCTTCAACGACACCGTACTAATTTGAATGACAATTTATTTGTTTGGATTCCGAACACTGACAGGAGAATCAAACATGGCGAAGTGTGACGTCACACTAATAGAGCGTATTGAATCATTCCGCAATTATTCGTTTCAAACATATAACTTTGTGTAATATAATATTGTGTTCTTAAATAAATTTCCTATCATCTTTATGAACACTTGCGCACTCTCAAAGTGCGTATCAGGGTATTGAGGTTTGAACTTGAGTCGTATCGGTTGCAATCCCTTCACTCCCATTACTAGTCTACAGAAGCAGGGAGTAGTGAGAGTGAAGGGATTACAACCAATACTACTAAAGTTTCAACCCCAATATACCCTCATACTAGCTCGGAAAAAGTATAGTGCGTACAAGTCCAGACAGACCAAGTTTGGCAATCAGTCCTTCCAACACGTTGAAGATGGCAAGCAAATGTTTGCCGAAACGTCGGAAACATCAAACCGCACAGATGATGGAAATAGCCAAATGAACTATCTAACATATAGTCCATCATCATTATCTAGATAACAATTATACTTGGAAACGTTGAAATGGGGTGTCCTACTCGGTCCTCCCCACCCGCCATATTCTCCATAACAGTCGTTGCTCCCTCGGAATATCACTTGTTTCAATCAATGGCATACGGCTTGGCTGACAAGCACTTCCTATCTTACGAAGAAGTTGGTCGCTTCAAAAGATGACCAGTTTTGTCATAGCGGGATTCGTATGCTGCCCGAAAGATGGGAGAAAGTATTGGTCAGCGATGCACAATACTTTGAATCATAAATAAATAACCAGTTTTTCACAAATAAAGTCTTGAATTTCGGAACAAAAAACGGAGGAAGCAAAGTTGTAGGACTATGTTTATAGGTTTGAAATTTTATCTTTCAATCTGCTGAAATGTTTGTGAACAGAAGATGGAAATTTTAATGTGAGGAATATTTTGTAAAATGTGGACTAGGTTCTGAGGCAGTCCCTGAATAAGGGTAGGGAAACATTTTTGGTGGTAGTGGTGTTTTGAGAACACAATTGATATTACATTAACGGTGGGTTTGAGAGTTCTAAGTTGCTTCAAAACACTTGGAAGGAAATGGTCTCGACTAGCCGATGTCCAAAAAAGGAAGGCTGTTATCAGTCTTCTCCTCTACTGTGGAACCGATATGCCCACCGAAAGTATTGAATACGCTAAGTATTTCCTCTGTTCCATTTCCAGGAAGTGATAGAAGATCGATCCTTTACATTCTAAACAAATAATATTGAAATGAAAACTTAACTCAGATCAGTTTTTAATGAATTACTATGCTATTAGGATGGAACCTGTTCTGTGGATTATTTTCAGCCTTCTAAACTCCAGATCTTAGCAGGAAGCTATAGTAATCCAATTCTCATTCAACGAAGTTGATATAATAACGCTAGGTATTACGCAGGTATTCTCTCAGTTTCAGGAACTAAAGTGATTTAACATATGTAGGTTCTATTCCAAATTCTATATCTCAAGGAAGTATTTCTTGATATTTTTCAATCCCAAGAGAGGTTTCTGTTGTTCCAATCCCACGCCAGGTCCTTTGGGAAAATGAACAACGATATTAGAATATGTTTACCTGAATTTACAACTCCTTTCCAGATTTCTAACCAAGAAATTATGAAGAAATGATTACATTTATCATAAAACAAACCTGTGAAGGAGTTTTATTGAAAATATTTGACACAAAAAGAATTCTACCAAACTTGAAATACGTTTCTACGAGATGGATGACTCTAAAAAAAACTACTGATTCAAAATTAATCAATTCTTCCTGGTAAGATTATTACTTGTTGAATGCAAATATTCATGTCAACACTTACCGAGAATCCAGTTACAATTCTTGACAATAAATTAAATTCTAAATCTCAAATCAAACTAGTAATAGCTGAAATCTAATACAGGGTGCGTATTTTTCCTGAAGTCTCAATAATTAATGAAAATATTTCAAAAAATTCTCTCTGTTTCCTTCTCTAGATAAGCGCATGCGTTGGCGCTTCCTCGGCGACTAATCGCATACGATGAATTGACAAATTACCACGTGTTCGAAAATTTCAGTAACATAACATGAATTGAATCGTGCAAAATCGTTGCAGTATAAAAATGAATGATATAATTGGTTATATTATTTCGAAAAAAATTCTATTTTCCGATGAGGCAATGTTCAAAAGAAGTGGATCGGTCACATAATATGCATTATCATGCAGTCGAAAATCCTCATGGTTTTAGAAGAGTTGATCACCAAAATCGATGGTGGCTCAATGGGCAGGATATATTGGACATTACGTTATTGGACCTTACTTCTTCGACAATGTGCTGAATGGTGAACGCTATTCACATTTTCTTCGATAATTTATTCCTGGAATGTTGAAAGAAAACCACGTGGTTACAGCACAATGGTGCTTCAATGCATAACCATTAGATAGTTCGACAATATTTAGACCAATCCTATCCTAATCGTTGGATTGTCCGAGGAGGAACCATTCCTTAGCTCGTGCTATCCCCAGATGTAATTCCTATAGATTTCTTTCTTTGAGGTTACGTGAAGGAGAGATTTTTCAGAGATCTACCGACAACTGAAAATGACATGAAACATGGGATCACGGAAGCCTTCCGTTCAATTGATGGAGAAACTCTTGGTAGAGTTCCATGCTCATTTATAAGAAGACTAGCATTTTGTGTGGGAAATGATGGCGGTCTATTTGAAGATTTATAAAAAGGTTTTCCTCAACCTTTTTTTCACATGGTTCACATTGGTTCACATGGTTTTCACATTGTTCATTTGTTTTATCGAAAATTAAGTGCTTAATCCAGAGATATATGAAAGATAGGGGGTTACCCTTTAAAAAACCAAAACTATGTATGTATTTCATTTTCGGACATACTGTATGTGGATAAAAGTATTTTCAGGATGTGCATATTAGGCACCTATCGTTTGGTTAAAACAATCAAGTCGATAGCTTGAATAAAAACTTTTTTATGGACCATTTACGCACCCCGGGGTCACCCAGTATATATGCGAAAACTTCAAAGTGGGTGAAAATATACATTTTGCAGATATGCGGGTTTGATTGATTTCACAGCCTCGAATTATACAATTATCCCAGAATCAGGTGTTAGTATTTCTAGTTATATCATTCTCAACTTTAGAACTTCATGCCAAAGACCACCTCATAAAAGATTCAACTGACAACGAAAAAGGTTCAAATGTTTTATTTTGTTCCCATTTCTGATCCGCATTTGGTGTGAAAAATAAACTTTCCAAACCATGGAGTTTGCAGAGAACACGTGAGACCGAAGGGTAGGGTAGTCGGTGTATCCATTTTGGCATAAATCATTCAATGTCAATTTCACAATAGTGCGTCATTCTGCACGGAATATGGTCGACAAAGAAGCGTTCGGGTACCGCATATGATGTTATCTATCATGTTTTTTAATTAAATCGTCTGGGGCCTACCAACCGTATGTGTGTGATCGTGTGTGCAAAAGAGATTTATGCGCTCGCATAAAAGCTTCAATTCATGAGCTCTTGAGTTATGTTCAATATGTTCAAATACAATATGTTGAAAAATAAACGTAGTTCCATTACACGCGCGTTAATTTCCGAAGAATAAATTGGAATTATCAATAGATGACGACGAAGATAATATTTGGAAGAAATGATCTTTTGGAAGATGCATAGAAAATGGTCTGTAGTGTACTAGCATAGTATAAGGAATGGATACTATGACATTATAACCAGTTTTCGAGATGGCACCGGGTACACATGTA
Organism: Harmonia axyridis; assembly: GCF_914767665.1. Taxonomy (NCBI): domain Eukaryota; kingdom Metazoa; phylum Arthropoda; class Insecta; order Coleoptera; family Coccinellidae; genus Harmonia; species Harmonia axyridis. Next base: position 23,585,298 of record NC_059505.1, on the reverse strand, counting down.
TATATGATGTAATGTAAATTCGAGATACGTAAAGTATGATTACTGTGAAAATCGATTTCATCTTGGTTGTGTAAAACTGAAGGATTTATTAAGTTGAAGGAAGAATGCGGTAGGGGAGACCGGGGCTAGTTGGCCATAGGGGTAAGTTAGCCAACCGGGTTTAATTTTTATCCATATCATCAGATAGCGCTAGTAGTCATAAGGAATGTGTTAAACATCTTTCCGAAACATCTGCATTACACGTTAGTCTCGTACCAGGACCTACAGAGATTGTACATCATTTTTTCCGTTGGCGAGTGTTCGTGGTAAAATAATCATTTTGTAGTTTTACTGTGTTTGTGAACTCAAGGTGAGTTTGTTTCTTATGTTTTATATTTATATTGATTGGAGGGTTTTTCGTCTACATTTTACATCTTAATTGAAAGATATAATCCATCTGAATGAAAAAGTAGAAAGCCCTTTAGGCAGTGATGTCAACTGGGGCAAGTTGGCCAAAGAAAACAGGGTCAAGTTGGCCATATGGCGAATTTGCCCCGAAACGTAAGATTCATTTAATTTATTATTTTTCAGGAAATAGAAGCATGCGTACCTATAAAAGGAAAACAGAAAGAGGCAAAACACCGAAGGGGGTCATGCTGGAAGCGGTGTCTGCAGTTGTAAAGGGAAAACAATCAGTTAGGAAAACAGCTTTCGATTTCAACATTCCTAGAAAAACCCTTTCGAGATATGTTAATAAATTCATAGAGAACGGTGGCAGTGAAGGCAGCGTACCGGAAGAAGAAATTGAAGTAGGATATGCGAAATATTGGCAGGTATATCGAGATGGAAAATTTTTTTAATCAATATTATGATAATATTAATAATAAAAATATTATTATCAAGTGCTCATCATCAAAGTATTAGTACATACTAAACTTTCCGTTACAGGTATTTCCTCGGCAACAAGAAGAGCATTTGGGTAACTACCTGAAGAAAGCAGCAGACATATATTACGGTTTATCACCGAAAGAAGTCAGAAAATTGGCTTTCCAGTACGCAGTTGCTATAAATGCTAGAATGCCAAAAAGTTGGTTGGAAAAAGAAATGGCCGGGGAAGATTGGTTAACAGCATTTATAAAAAGGAATTCTTCTCTATCTATAAGGACACCGGAGGCCACCAGTCAAGCCAGAGCATCCAGTTTCAATCCGACAAACGTCTCAAAATTTTTCGATAATTTGGAAAGAGTAATGAGAAAATACCAGTTTCTCCCGTCTGATATATACAATATGGATGAAACTGGAATAACTACAGTGCAAAAACCCAACAAGGTAATAGCTCGTCGAGGATTTAAACAGATTGGAAGAATTACATCAGCTGAAAGGGGATCTCTGGTGACGATGGCTCTTGCTGTTTCTGCTGCAGGAAATAGCATTCCTCCTTTTTTTGTCTTTCCGCGGGTCAACTTTCGAGATTATTTTCTACAAAATGCTCCAATAGGTAGCGATGGAGACAGCAATCGATCTGGGTGGATGATTGAGGCAAATTTCATAAAGTTTGCAAAACATTTCATTAAATATTCTCGAGCATCTCAAGATAAACCTGTACTTCTGCTCTTAGACAATCATGATTCACATCTCTCGATTGAAGCTCTAGATTTGTTTAAAAAAGATGGAGTGATAGTTCTGTCATTTCCTCCTCACTGCAGTCACAAGTTGCAGCCACTGGACCGAAGCGTCTATGGTCCCTTCAAAAAATACATAAATACAGCTGCAGATGCTTGGATAACAAATAATCCTGGAAAAACAATGAATATCTATAATATTCCACAGTTAGCCAAAGAAGCTTTGCCATTAGCCTGTACTCCAAAAAACATTCAATCCGGTTTTCAAGTAACTGGCATATCTCCGTTGAATCGGAATATTTTTACTGAGGATGATTTTTTACCAAGTTATTCAACCGATAGACCTCTGGAATCCACAAATATTAATCAAGTAGATAATAATTCGAATTTGGTCGATGATACATTTGAGAATAATATCACTGCAGCTGACCGAGTAGCTGCTGAGCATCATATTACTGCTTTATCGGATATTGCTACTGAAGCGCTTCCTCCAGAAGAAATAAAAATGAGCAACGGCAATAATAGTGTTCAGGTTAGGGCTTCCAGCTTTTCCATTTCTCAGAAGGATTTGCTGGAAGCTGGCCCCTCAGTATCTAATGCAGGTTCATTTTATCTCGAACAATTGCGACCATTACCGAAAGCTGAAGCACGAGTTCCCCAAAGCAACAAAAGAGGTAGAAAACGTAGAACCACAGCTATTTTGACGGATACACCAGTTAAAATGGAGCTTGAAAAAGAAAAAGAGCGATCTGAAAATAAAAAAATCCCCAATAAGAAAACGAAACCAAAAATAAATTCCAAAGTTAAAGGCGCTACAAGAGATTTGTTCAGTGGAGAAGGCAAAGAAAACTATTCAAGACAATCCAAGGTGCCTAAGCAATTATGCGATGATGAAGAAAACGATAGTTTTTGTCTTGTGTGCCTAGAATTATATACTGACAGTCGTAGAGGAGATAAATGGGTTCAATGCACTCGTTGCAAGAACTGGGCTCATGAACTTTGTACAGATGGAGACATTTTGTTTTATATTTGCGAGAATTGTCAAGCAGATGATTAATTATAATGTCATATTATGAGAAGAATATTTATTTAGTTTTTCGAATTGTTATTGTTTTGACTTCATTTTTTGGTTTTTTAACTTTGTTATTTGTTAATGTTCTCCCTCAAATCTATTTTCTGTTTTTTTTTCATCAAGAAAAATATTATTGAAGTTATTTATGAGATTTTATAATTATTTTGAAATGCCAAAGTTTAGGTTTAGCAATTTTATAATTGTCACTCAAATGTGTGTTAAAAGTACCTATATATTGTTCAGATAATTATTGATTTTTCATTTCTTCTTGCATCTTACATATGGAGCAAATTACCCCAGACTTAAGGCCAACTTACCCCTAACCCGGGGATAGTTGGCCCACTTGACATCAACACATATAACTAATTATTACACTGAAAACCTTTGAATTACAAATTACTTTGAAGTGTTTTAGATAAGCCCAAACTTGAAGCATTTTAACAAAGTTTTGCTCACTAAGCAATTTCAATTTATTCATCTTAAAAAGGGAAAAAGTTTAAAAAATGGGCCAACTAGCCCCGGTCTCCCCTACCATCAAATTATTTTGTGGTGGATGTTTACAAACTGCAGAATCAAAACTGAAAAGTTAGACAACAACTAATTTGAACCAAAGGACCGAAGAAATATGGAATAAAACTGAACAGTTATTAAACATTATGCAGCATTCGAAGCAGCCTTCATTTGCAGAAATATCAAATAAATTTTCGTAAAATCTCAAATAAAATTGAACCTTCAATTATGAAATCGAAAAATTGTAAACAAAACAGTATTATTACAAGAAATGCGTTAGAAGATGAAATTATTCCAGCTGATATTGTGGTATCGGTATCCAAAATCAGAAAAACGTCGAACGGATGTGTTGTTGTGCATTGCGAGGATGAACATTCTTTTGAAAACTTGAAAATTAAAACACAGAGTAAACTTGGAAAAGAGTATGAAATATCTACGAGGAAAAGGATGAACCCAAAAGTCAAGTTGGAAAATGGTAATCTGAAAGAGGTTGGAGAATTTTTAGGCATGATAAAAATTCAAAATTTTACTGAAAATATCTCAGATCAACTCAAATTGATTCGTGAATATCAAAGTTATTTTGAAATCATCCGGTGAACAGTTCTTTGTGTAGGGTGGAAAAGCTACGGGTTTTTTTAATTTGTGAGTGTACTGAGGTGTTTTCGATGTTGGAGATAGGTATCGTGCTGATAAATGTTCTTTGGAGTCAAGTATGTCCTAATTGTAATAGAAAGCATGAGAAGAAGGTCTGTACTAAAGATCGCCTAGAATGTACAAACTGTAAATATGCTATCAATGTTTATGTTTAATAAAATATTATTATTATCCCGACTTTTGCCTATACGCGTAGGATTTCTCCTCGCCGTCGGCTTCTCACCCCCCGCTAAGAGGAACATTCACTCAATCCCAGATATTTAAAATATCAGAAGGGTAGTGCTCGGTCGTGTCTGGTCCTTGTGGTCCCCCTGGTGATCCTTGGGCCTGTCCTTCGCTTCCTAGGAATTTTCTCACCGTCCTTGTAGTACCATAAAGAACAGCTTTTGTATTATATTACTCACTAAGTCCCAGTTGCTTGATATTCCTCTTGAGATTTTTGGGAACTTTTCCAGTGGTTGAGATGATAATTGGAATAGTTTCCGTTGATATCATTCCCACTGACCCTTTATCTGAAATTAGAGGTCCCTATATTTTGAAATTTTTTCGACCTCTTTTTGACGCATGTTGTTGTTTTTTGGTATTGCTACATCGATGAGTATTGCTGTGTTTTGATGTTTATCGACTAGCAGTATATCTGGCCTGTTGTGAGGAACTGTTTTATCAGTCAAAACTGTACAATCCCAGTACAGTTTCGTTTTCCAGGATGGTTTCCGGTTGGTATTTGTAGTATGGTACTTTTTCAGAATGAATTAGTTTTAATTTGATTGCCATTTCTTGGTGTAGTATCTTTCCTACTGCATCATGTCTCTCTTTATATTCTTTTCCTGTAAACATTTGACATCCTCCCGTGAAATGTTGGATTGTTTCATTTGTTGGACACCCATAACGGCATCGATCGTCAGTAATAGTTCGATCCTTTATGATATGTTTGCAGTATTTTCTCGATGAGATCACTTGATCTTGTATAGCTAAAAGAAATCCTTCCGTTTCTGGATACATTGCACCTCATGTGAGCCAATAGTTTGACGCTTCAATGTCGACATGATCCTGGTTCATCTCGTTGAAATGTCGTCCATTCAGGGGCTTTTCTCTCCATCTTCGCAGTTCTTCTTGGATTGTCTGGTGGTTGTATGACAATTGCTCCTTGTGCAGTTGTAAAGGTGTTGATTCGTCTGCTCCACACAGTACTTTGTAGACCTCTGACGTGCCTGATTTGTCTTTGAAGTATGTTCGTAGGCATTAAATTTACCCATGGGTAAGTTCCATGATGTCTAGCAGACCTCTGACTCCCTCATTCCTCGGCAGTGTCGTCCTCAATGCTACTTTTCGGATGGTGCTTGTGTGCTTTTGTCATCAAGGTTCTCATTTTGCGTTGCTGGTTTTCTATATCTGTTTTGCTCCATGGAATTATACCGAAAGAGTATGTTAGAATTGAACATGCATATGTATTGATAGCTCTCGTCGTGTTCTTGCTGTTGAGGTTTGTTTTCGAAATTTTAATGATTCTCCTAATGAACTCAGTTGTTAAGTCTTTCTTCATTCTTTGATGGTTTATTCGTCGGTTTTGTTTTATTCCTAGGTATTTGTAAAGATCGTCCGATTTCATTGCTTCTATCTCCTGTCAATGGACAGGAGAGAGCGATTGGTTCATCTTGGATTTTTCCACGAACTACGCTAATAGTACAACACTTGTCCAATCCACAATTTGCAATTGGTTTTTGTTGCCAGTTTTAGGTCATCCATGTGGAGCAAATGATTGAGTGTAATAGTATTTCTATTTCTTTTGACATTGAAACCTTTTTCAGTAGCATTCAGTTGCTTAGAAAGGGGGTTCAGCGCCAAGCAGAACCATACGGGACTCCTTGGTACAGGAAGACTCGTCGCTTCAAATGATCTTATTAAAAAAAATCTGGATCTGCATAATGTTTTCCAAAATTTGCCGGCAAAATTGAATTTCGTTGAGGTGAATAATTATGCGAGTTATATCTTCGCACGGGAACAATTGCCATTGTTCACTAAGTAATGCAACATCGAAGATTTCTTAACAGAATTGACAAACTTGATTCTGTCAGAAACGAACCCATTTGGATAAAAACAGCGATATCTTTTTTCTTTGAATAACAAATTTCTTGTGTGATACCTCTTTGAAATCACTATAAAATAGACAATTTATTGGTGTAATGTGCAGCAGTAGCTCGGTACATTTTTTTTCCACTACGATGGGCTAAACTTCATGAACAAAATAATCCACTACCAAAATTTCCAATGAAAATATTTCTCCTAGCACCCCTTTGAAATTTTCGGAGGATGTTTTTGATGTAAACGTTAAAATCATTCTTCAGAAATATTTTTCTGAGAAAATTAACCAGAAAGATGCAAAATTGGACCAACCGTAAGGGCAAAACTATTGAAAGTGGCAAAAATTCATTATTTTCAAGGAAAAGAAAATATCTCGAAAACGGTAAGATTTTTATAATGGGAATTTTGACATAGCAGGTGGGTTATCCTTTGATCTACATTCTCCCTTGGTTTGACGTGGTCTTTACGGGACACCCTGTATATTTCTTATATACATGTATCATATTTGTTCCATTCATTCAAATCTCTCCAGTGAAATGTAAGAAAAAAAATGTAGTGCATGTTCGAATATGTGGAATACGTGGATAATGAATGTCAGTGTTTACCTGAGAGCGTTACATAATTTAACTATTGCTTCGCGAGAACGTCGAAATACCCCACATACCTTATTCATTACTCCTATTTTTTCTCCAATTTACGTAATTAGCGAGGCCTGATGAAAGCGAAAGAAGCTTCTACCCAATATCGGTTTCACCTTAGCTCACCTGGAACAACGAACCGTCTCCAGACGTCTATCATTCGTCTCCTTCCCTCCTCCGTCGCACACCGTCGTCCAGACCTGGCGCGTGCGTCTCCAAGCACGCGTCGCCTCGCGCCGCCTTCAGCGTCGGTGGTCAGTGCAGTGCGAAGCGTCGTGCGGGACGGTATGTGACGTTGAGGCGCCTGTACATGAGCGGCTGACACAGGGACAGGTCACCGGTGCCATGGAGCGATTTCGGCCAATTGTGGGCCAAGTGGGGTATTGCTACGGATTTGTATCATCCCCCGAGAAGACCTGAGGGATGCTGAAAAATGCAATCTTGACATGCTAAACGGGAGGATATTTGGGATATCGGAATCCACATGTTGCTGTTCCAGATATCTCGTGATACTTTTCTCTAAGACAGTGAGGTTCTTAATCATATTTGACTGAGCATTCTTTTACGTGCCATGTTCTAAACCTCAAATTATCGCACATTCTTGTTCCACGCAAAAGAACATGAACCGATATAAACTCAATATTCAAAGGAGAGGAAGAACATGCTTGTTTTTGGATTGAAATGTGGATGTAACTTCTGACTGGTGCAGAAAATTGTTCATTGTTGAATCAGACTAGATATCGTCCTCGAAATTTATCATTCCTGATTTTAACAGTGAAATATTGGCATTGATACGCTATACAACACAAAGAAACTATATTTTGTGACAATGTATACGCTACGAATATCTACTTTTTCATTAATTGGGTGGACTCGTAAACATTCCTCAAGAGATTCAAGAGTTCATATTTGCTTTATTAGGCTTTCTTGTATTGTCAAAAATTCTCAGAAACAACTGAACTCTGAATCGAGTTTGTGAGAAAATGAACTTTCTTTTCTGAAAGGAATCAGATTGTTTCAGAAGTGTTTCATTGGTGAATCACATTCATTCAGAATAAAGTCTAATCGAAAATGAAAGTTGTCAATCTTTTTTTCGATCTCAGTCCAATCAACAGAAAGCTCAGAAAAAACCTTGTTTTGCTTGCTGTATCGAGTGACAAAGCTTTCATTTGTTGTTTTATCAAGGTAATGCATCATTCCATATTGGTCAGTTATTCATCTAGTGCATGCTCCCTATTCAGTGACTTTTTGTTCCTCAAGTCTAACTTACGAGACAAAATGTATCAATGTGCATAAATATTGATATCGGCAGCACATTATTGATTAATATTTTATGTAGAGAGAAAACTGGTTTCATGCAATATTGGATTCAGATGAAAAAAGTGATTATCTCATTGGATTCTGAATGATATTTTCGAATTAAAAAATGAACTATGTTACGAACATTGTCCCGTTCAACGTGTTGCATCCAACATATCTTCTATGGGGAGATCATACAAATCCTAGTGAAGAATGTCAGGGGATTTCATATATCGTAGTGAGCTATCCGCTTTTCATTTCTGTCGCATAAACTAGTGTGCTGTTGTCCTTGTCCTTCCGTCAAGCCGCGATGTATCGGCCCGCTTACATACATATAAGTGGTTTCAAGGAAGAAAAAGTTCGCATTCATCCCTCCAGAAACATATATCTATCCTCTATAACATTCATCTTTGCTTTTTACTATCAACCTGTATATTCTTTGAGACCACTTATATAAAGTGCCTGGTGCTGTCGCACATAGTGTTCCATGGTTGTGCGACACGCACTTGTACCTTGTCTGTTCGAAGTATGTAGAGCGACTAACAAACCCTTTGTGCTTTTTTTACAGAGACTTGATAAACCTTACAAACCTCTCTAGAAGTACCTGCCAATATCCTTTTGTTGCCATCTTCTTATATCTTCTTTTATTGTTTTGAATACAGAAAGGGGTTTCTGTGCTTGTGTATAAATCAGCGTGATCCCTGTTTCGAGGTGACCAGAAACAATGACAGTTTTAAAGCGTTCGTATCGATTCAAGTGTTCGTGTGTTACGGCGTGAAAGTTCACCAGCCTCGGAGAGTAAGTAGCAGTGAGTTGTATATCCTTATATGTTTGTGGAGATAAGTACATGCTCTTCCAAAATGAAGAGTCGATTTTCTGATTTGTTTCTGAACAGAAAAATCAAAAGTCTACACAATTTGAAATGTTGATACCTTACTTATCAAATTTCACTATGTGAAATTTTTGTTCGATATCATTTATACCCATTACATCGGACACAGTTATGTATGAAGACATATTTTCATTTATGTTATCATTATTTAAGCGCTTGTTCAGACTACGACTTAGTCCGCATGAAAGATCATATTCTAAAATTACTCTCAATGAGATACCTAATGAAATGAAATGAATGTTCAGTTCACAGAAACAAATTTTGAAAAAGTTCTTCTTAATGTTCTGTTATATCCTGTTATGTTATCACTCCTACTCATTGTCGGTTATACATATTAAATCGAACGTACAGATGCATTTACTGCTTAATGATGTAGATATATGTATAGTTGTTGATGTATTATATAGTTTTTTCCTTTCACATCGAATGTTTGAAAGAAGATGTTCAGATTTGGACGGCTTTTAACTACTGAACACCAAAGACGATATTTTCGGTCAAACTCTTATTTATTGTCATATAACTGTCAGTCATCTATTCTATATTTTTTAAATACTAACTTGATAAACAAATAAAAAATTCTATACTGAGGTAGATAATAAACAAAATAATATGGTGATTAGTCTTCAATTTTGAATATGCTTAAAGCGTCTCTCAGTTCCTTTGATGCACCACGAACATTTGTTCCGTTATCACATAATACATTTTGGGGCATTCCCTCCACGTCTAGAAACCATTCTTATTATAGCTTGAGTAGCTGAATCAGTAGTCACAGAATGAGCGATTTCTGAGTCCATAGCTCCAACCGCTAGGCAGACGAAGAGTATCTCTTCCCATCTTCTATCAATTTTGATGGAAATAGATCCAAAAAAAGACATGCCAAAGTTGATGAATGCTCTTTTCACTTTTTGCAATCGTAATGTAGGTAATTGACCCATCAAAGGTCTAATTGGCTCAGCTTTTGTAATCTCAAACATTTTTGAAACACAGATTTTACAACCCTTCGTCCATCAATGATTAAAAACTGAGGTCCATATATCCAGAACTCCATATCTAGCTCTGTAGGTGTCTTTCTTGTTGCTAAATCTGTAGGATTTCCTTTTGTAGGAACCTACCTCCACTTATCTATAGTGGATCCAAGTACACACATTGAGTCTGTCCAAAAATAAACTCGGTTGATCGGTATTCCTAATGATTCTGTTCAACTTGTAGCAATTCTCCTTCCTAGGATTGTAACGTGTAATTCGAGTCTTGGTACAGATGATTATTTCATTGGAGCAACCCTGGTCTCAGAAATTACTATCATTGTCCCTATTTCATATCTTGATTGACCCTGTGATAAGAGATGGCTACAAGGGCTTCTTTACTACTGTCTGTGAATTTGTGTAGTTCTATATTCTCAGCATTTGGGATGGTCATGCTATAACATCTTGGTACACTGAAATTATGTACCGATTTGAGATTCTCCAGCTTCCAAATGATCTTGAAAATTTCTGTTGATTTCTGCATCCAATCAATTCAAGTTTTCCATTTCTGTTTTTTTCTTTTACAGTTAAATGAGAAATTAATTTAATGTGATCAAATGATGTCATAATCGATTGTGAAACACCTGTTTTAAAATCCAGTAGGTGAGGACCAGTCAACAGCATATCATTCAGACTCATACTCTTGAATTTTGCTGCTGGTTCATAAACAATCCTTACTTTTTTTTTGTTTGGATTCACCACTGAAAAATGAGGTAGATTCCATACCCTTGGACCACCTCTTGATGCTTCTTCTGTCAGTTTTCGGAGGTATCCTTTCTGAAAACAGTGTTCAAATTTTTCCTGGTATTCTTCTTTCAACATTGAGTCTTTCCTGCGCACATTGTAAATTATGTATTGCTTGTTCCCCATTTTTGACATATATCTTCATTTCGCAACAGCAGACCGATTCCATACCCGTTCTCGATATTTTTCATTTTACTATTCATCATTGTCTTTTCTTCCTCAATGTCTTCAGATTCTGATAAATCTGGCGTAACAACTGTTTTCCAAGTTTTTGTAGTGAATAAATTCAGCCTTAATTTTTGAAAGTCATTTTGTATCAGTTTGGTTTTCGTCCATGATAAACAATATAATATAAAAAACTTGTCAGGAATGTGGACAATGCTTTATTTTTCTCACAAGTTTACTTTTGCCAACGTTTCGGAGGCGATTTCCTCCTTCTTCAGAGCTCAAGAATATCAAGTTTTCAAGAAAACAGCAACTAAGCAATATTTCATGAAATTTTGCAGGATTAAATTAAAATCAGGTATAACGTCGCCAGAATCGAAACAGAAATAATTTCTGTTTTGTAATTGTAGATTTTGCAAATGGCCAACATAATTTAAAGATTTCATTATAGTTACAATATTAGTAACTTCGGTCGAGAGGTTTATCAATTTCTCAAAATTTGTATATTCGATTCGTTGAATGACTCTAGTTTTGGACAACAGCATCTCTATAATAATATCAGGTCGGCCTAAGGTTGCAATAATTTTGTTCACATCAGAAGTCAAAATTATGCCAGCAACTGCTGCCTTTGCTGGGCATTCCAAACATTTCTGAAATTTAAAAACAATTTCATCGGCTGAATAATTATATGAATGAAAACTGGCCAATCAAGAGGATTTTCATCGAAGTAAATAAAATATTCTTCTGAAAACTCACGTTTTTCCGGCTCTACATGCTGCTGAACGGTATTATTCACCGAGAGAAGCATCTCATTTATGATTTATGGTTTCACACAACATCTTCACACTTGTATCACGGTGCTGTAGCAAAGTGTTGTTCGTTTTTGCGTGGTCGCCAATTTCTTCTTTTTCTCTTTCAATCCATCGTTTCATCATGGTACTATTATAATATTTGTTTTCGATATCTTCGCTTTCTTTATCTAATTCTTCTCTCAGATCCATTAGTCTCGAAGCATTATAAATCTCCAAATTCTTAATTTTTTTTCTAGATTCAAGGATGACTATTTAGATCATTATAAAAAACTGAAGCGATCTTATGATTTGGCATTGAGCTCCAAAAGAAAAATTATTATGGTAATGCTATTGAAAAAGCTGATAATAAAACTAAGGCTATCTGGAATGTATTAAAAAATATTACAAATCGTAGTAGAGAGCCTTCCACTGAATACCCACCAAAATTCACCAGTCACAATAACACCATTAGCAGATGAATTCAACGATCACTTCACTGAAGTTGCATCAAGTCTCAGTTCTAAATTGTTCGTTCAGAGCTGGAATTTTTCCTGATGCTCTTAAGGTTACATTAATCAAGCTATGTCATAAAAGAGGTGACCTCGACAACTTCATCAACTACAGAGCAATAAGCTTGATTATTTCATTCGCTAAAATATTTGAGAATATTCTTGCAAAACGTCTAGTGAACTTCTTGTGTAAATCTACGATTTTATCCAACAACCAACATGGATTCACAAAAGGTAAATGCACAGAAACTGCAGTATTCGAATTCACACAAAGAATATATTCATCTCTTGAGGAGGAGATGATTCCTGCAGGATTGTTTGTTGATCTCTCTAAAGAATTTGATAGTGTTGACCATAGTCTACTTTTTCGTAAACTAGAGAATAAATGAATTAGAGGCATATATCTTAAACTGATAGAAAGTTATCTCAATAACAGAAGACTAATTTTGGTTGTAGACATGAATGGCGAAAAGTTTCTATCATCCGAAAAAGTCTTACATGCTGGGGTACCTCAGGGTACTATTGTTGGTCCTATACTATTTATAGTTTATGATGACGACCTCCCAGATGTTCCAGATGTTTCGGAGAAGGATATCGATCTCCAAAAATTGACCCACAATCAAGTGCGGTCCTTTCCTTGAATTTTGGGGGTATCGCCGTTGTGGGCTTCAAGTTTTTTGATGGGTACTTTTCGTACCTTGTCTGTCAAGAAATATGACTATTGCAGGAATCCCATGAATATCTAATCTATGTGTTTACATAGATAAGAAATTGATGGGATTCTTGCAATAGTCCTATTTCTATATTTCGGTATGTCATTGCAAGTACTGACTTCAACCATTCAGCACGGATTTGTATTTAAAATATAAACAATTACAAACTAAGGCCCAGTTTCACCAAACAGCACTTGATCCCAGATTGATTAAACCCCGCTTGTTACTAAAGCAGGCTTAACAGTGTTTTCTGTTTCACCATGCATCAACCCGTCCGAAGATGATCGCGATTAACTAAATCGCGATTAAATAGTCAAACCATTTGGCAACGTTGTGAACAAGAAGTTATATAGTGTTCTGTATCGTATTAGCAGCGATGACCACCATTGGCGCTAGGTGTCAGGTGTCATTCATTCATAACTCATAACATTTCAAATAATTTGTCATCTTGTAAACAAAAAACAAAATTAATTTTGCCGAAAATATCGAGTGATGTGCTTCGAAATGTCGGAAACTTGCAGAAGTTAAAAAGAAATTATCCCATTTCACAAAACCACATTCTGGAAAAAAAACTATATACGTAATTTTATTAACTTATTTATTTTTATTAACAAGTTTAACTGCTTCTTAAATAATATTTCAATCAAACATATCAATAAATTATTCTTTGCAATAAATTTCATAAAACACAAAAACAAAGTTTACGTGTATTTTAAATGGGAAATATTGAGCCTATACATATAGTCATATTTTGATGAAATTGACCCAAAAATTAGAAATTTGCGGAAAAATAATTACATAGACAAGAGTTCCATACTGATAAATAATTATTAATCTCAACTTGAAAGGTTATAATCCTCCAAAAATGGCCGATTAGTGCTAAATCGCGATTGGTCGATTAAATGGCGCTTTGGAGTGTGGTGAAACGCTACATTACATTAATCGTGATCTAAGGCCTCACTTAAGAGCCAAGTCAAGATTAAAGCATTTGGTGAAACTGGGCCTTAGTGAATTTCACACGATTTACTTCGGAAGTATTAGAGGTTAATGCACAAAAAGATTGCTCATAAATTGTAGCATATAGGTTTTTGAGGCTATAGCGGTTGAATTCATGGGGTCCGAATTAATATCTAGTACTCACTTTGTAGCTCATTTTGAGTTTATTTTGGCTTATAAATCAATATGCACATATCCAAAATTCAGACGGGGTTCGAATCTTGAACCGTTATTGTTTCTTCTTTGTACAACTATCTACTTGAAAAAAATAGTTTAAGAAGACTCTGCTAAACGAATAACTTGTGGCTCTTTTCTATTATCAAAAACCTGCAACTTGTGACGATGGTGCGTGGTGCAATGGTAATAGATAGATATTAAATATAGATTGCTTGCATATTGATAGATTATCGATAGGTTTTTAATAGGTACGAATAAATATCTTTGAAGAAAACTCACAAATTTTTCAATAACTTGCTTCCTAAAGAAATGTATAACAACAACAGAAATAGAATTAAACCATTTCAATTTGTTCCAACTCAAGACATTTTGCGAATTGTTTGTTTGTTGTTGTTATTGATATTCCATTGAAAATTTGTTGTTTGCTTAATACCGTTTAAAAAAAATGTAATGATCTGAATTTTATTGTATCTCAATAAATATGATTGTACTTTTTTTTAAATGAGTTCCTTCATTTTCCGCAAACGAAAATTATTCTAAGGAGGAGGGAGTATCATAATTATAAATAATTATCAAATTGAAAACTAAGAGCATCAAACACAATAAATGAAATAATGATCATCGAATATGTTGCGGAATTTGAAATAATTCTGATTTTAATAAATTCGTTTTGAGAAATAGGGTGTTGTGGATGTACCCATCAAAAATTTTCAACAATATACTCCTCATGAACATTTCAAGGATTAAGTCTAGGATAATTAATAATATGCAGTTATACCTAATAAATAATCAGTAGTAGGCTGGAGGACTCCGGTCGATGGCCAATAAAGAACAGTTAATATTATTATTAATCAGTAGTGCATGTTCTGATTGAGAAAATTATTTTTTTCATGTTGACTAGATTGAACCTAAAATTTAAACGGATGTAGGCGTTTTAACACACATAATTTCATGGGCTGTACTTATCTCCTCATTTACGACAATATACATAGATAACACAGGTGCCTTATCTACTTATCTTCTTTATCTGTATCAGAGCATACAGGTGAGAGGTCCACATCAACGGGGGGATAAGTTCAGTTGAGTGGTCGCGACCAGCCGATGATTATGTTACGTTCGCTGGAAACGTTGGCTTGTAAACTGTCGCCGGGTGGTGGCTCAGGTAGCACTTCTGTGGCTGGTGATGGAGCTGGTGGTGTTGGTGGTGCAGTGACGAACAGTCAGGATAGTGCCTCGCAGACGTCTCTCGATTCTAATGCGAACAGAGTTCATCCGTACCTGAAGCAAGGAAACGCTAACAAGTGAGTTTGACGTGTTGCATGCATCTTGTTGGAGACGATTGTATAAAATAATTCATCCTTTTTTTTTCATCCGAATTCAATGTTTTCTCTTTCAATTTGATGTGTAATTTTGGTAAATATAGGAAAAACCCCCAATTTCTCAAATGGAACATTTTTTTAAGATAAACATAAATGAAAAAGAATAGGGAATTGTAACTTTATAATTGCCCACTTGGTTTGGCTTACTTGGCAACAAAACTCCAAGTCAGGTCTTTACAGATTTAATAAAATCAAAATATACAGAAATCGAACTAAGACACCCCCACCCACACCATCGTGGAGAGGTGACTCTGCTGCAACGCCGTGACCTTTATAAATCCGCCGCAGCCAAAGTAAGAGTGCCTCGAAACCCATAACCTTTCATCTATTCACTGAGCTTTCACGATGGCTGATGTGGAACATACTCTGCATTTAAAACATCAGATCTTCGGGGGAAACTACAGTAATCCAATGCCCATTCACCAAAGTTGGTGTTATAACGCCAGAAACTAACTCTTCATAAGCAGGTATATTCTCAATTTCAACGAGAAAGTATTCCAGGAACGAGATTGATGATGTATGATTACTCCAGTTCTAAGGAATGTTCTTGCACTTGATGTTTTAATGCCTAGGGAGGTTGTTCTTATTCATAATATTCCAATATTCTTTTGTGGGATTTTCCAATACCTTTGCTTTGGGAAAATGACAGCGATATTTAAATATATTAACCTGAATTACTCTCTAAAATTATAAGGAAAAGATGTATCATAATATAAACCCGAGAAGGAATTTAGTTGGAGTTACTTGACACAAAAAATTTCACCAAACCTGAAATACATTTCTACAAAATGGATGATTCTAAAAAAAAATGTTATAAAAATAAATTAATTTTTCCTTGGTATTTGCTTTTTAATGCAAATATCAAGGTAGGTAAACACTCGCCGATAAATTATATTTTAAATCTCAAATACAGTTGGTAATGGCCTAAATATGAAAGTACCTCAGAATATAGATGGAAGGAGCGAAAAGTAAACATTTGTGCTCGATCCCGAATACAAGAGAGAGGAAAGTTTAGTGTCACCAATCACAATCTGGCTAGCCGATTGTGTGGGCGAGCCATACATAGGCTTGGAGAATCCTGATTTGATTATTGAATGCTTTATCAGGTATCCTTTTCTCATAACTTCACAATAACTTAATCCTTGAACTGGGAATAACATTGACCCTTTTGAAACACGAAAGAATATCTATGAATAAATCATATTGTGAACTATTTTTGAGCATGAACTGATAATTTCGGAATCAATCAAATTATGTTGCGCTACTGCTAAAGAGCCGTCAGACAAGGAGTGATAAATGTTGGCATCAAAACAAATGCATCAGTCACAAGACGATTTTCGTTCCTCTTATTAATGTTCTAAGGAAACTACGTACATACGTATCTGAGTTGCAAGTCTTAATTATCGAAATCATCGAAAAAATCCTCTATATCTTTCTCTCTAGCTGCGCATACTCGTTGCTCTTTTCATCGGCCACAAATTACGTACGACGAAAAAAACTACAAATTACCGGGATTTTGACAATTCCAGTATCGTAGCATAAATTAGAAGAGTGCAAAATCGTTGCACATAACTCTCACCAGGAAAAAAGAAACATTTACCTGAGGTTGAAAAAAAACTTACAGGTATTCGATACACAAAATATTTTCAAGTCATTCACTTAAAATATAAAATGAAAAAAACAAAATATAGCCAGGTCTAACGTAAATAGAGTAGAACTGATTCAGTTTAGCCAATTAATTGGTGGAAGAAGAATTTCATTTAAGAAACACAGAATTCTTAAATGATAACATGATAAAATAGCTCATTTCATTTCAGACATACCTGATTTGAAAAACTTATCAAACATTCTTTCTAAACTCTCTTCCGATCTTTATACAATAACTATGAAATGTCTCAAATTGGAATTTTGCAGCCAATATTAGGTATCCAGTTCTTACAGACATTGAAGTAGGCAGAAGTTTTCCCTAGCAATAATTGTTGCCCTTAATATAATTTCAAAACGTAACAATAGGTTTGAATACTTCAATGAATTCCTTCAAGTATTCTAATTTTATAGTATTGTCAGTCGTACCCAACTTATTCAATAAATCATTTAGTTCAAACTTCTCATTAGCTGCATTATGGAATCATAAAGAGAGTTAGGTTCGTCAAGTTGGTGATCCATTCATTGAATTATGGTAACATATTGTCAAAACTCTTGGACCCCCTATCAAATCTCAACTTGTTGAATGTAATATGACAATTTTATGTGTGTACAATCTTCGGGATTCGAAGGTAATCAGTTTTCAGCGAATAACGAGAGTTTTAATAGTGAGAATATTCCGTGGAAAATGCCGGGACTTCCAATTTCTCAGTTTGACCGAACAAGAATTGTAGCCCTACATCAAGAAGCTTTGTCGAACCACTAGATGGGGCGCATAGTGGTACATTTCCTGGAAACTGGCAACGTTGCACGGAGACCTGTGCCTGGACGACCCAGAGTAACATCTGCAAGGAAAGACCATTATATAGCAAATTTACTCGAAGGAATCGAACGGCATATGTCATAGCCCTTCGACGTAATTTTGTGAGGACCTATAGAAGGGCAGTCACAACCAATATCATAAGGGGACGGTTGCATTCCTCGAATTTAAGGGCAAGAAGACCTTTAAGATTACCTCGGCTATAACCTGGACATAGAGTTACACAACGGCAATGGGCAAAACACCACCAAGACTGGCTTTTACCGCAATGTAAAGTAAATGTGAAGTACTTTCTTCGGACGAGTCACGATTCGGTTTACAAAGTGATAGTCGACGAGAAAGAGTTGGGAGAGATTCAGGCAGACTAGAGCGATTCAATTTCACCCGGGAAGTTGTGCCCTATCAAGGCGGATAAATAATGTGCTGGGGGGTATAATGTTCCGTCGCCGTAACCCTTTCATTATCGTTGAACGAACAAAGACTAGTGCCATCTACGTAGAAAACATCATTGAACCAATAATTGTTTCTCTGCACAACGAATTCGGGGATAATTTCATTCATCAGGATCAAAATTCCCCACCACACCGCACAAGTAGGATTTGAAACATTCTTCAAGAGAACAATATCCAGAGAATGAACTGGCCAGCAAACTCTTTAGATATAAATCCAATTGAGTGCATATGGGATTACTCAGGGAGAGCGATATCCAATCGCCAAAACCCATCTTCAACTATTCAGGAATTGAGTTTAGCCCTTCAGGAAGAATGGAACGATATGCCTGAAAATTTCATTGATGACTTGTTTCATATAATGCCTAGGCGTAATGTGCATGTTATTGAAACAAGAGGTTTAATACGGACTATCGAATTTGGATTCAGTTGTGAAATAACCAAAAGGACAAAAATAAATAGGTGATTTTCCTATTTTTTGTCATCTTGCTTGAACCAAAGATTTTCTATCAAATATGTTGCAGTTGAAATAGAGGACAATAATCATCTCATTCTTCAGAAACTTAGGGGGGCAAAGACTTTTGGCGATGTGTGTATTTGGTGCCAATTTGTGCCATATATTATGAATGTTGTATACCCTCTCAGTTTTCGAGTTTTTCCCGTGAGTCGCCAACTTGACGTTGTGACCTGTGACTCCTATATGAACATTTTATTCTTGTGATGAATTTTGCTCATTTTGTGCCGTATGGTATGGATTTTATGTCCCTATAATTTTTGAGATATTTGGAGTTATTCCAGTGAGATGGATAAATATAGCAGAATTCATTGACAGGCATTATTTGTATAGGAATGTTATAATGTAATGTAATTCTATTGATAATAACAATATGTATAAATAAATTATGTTTATTCGTGAATAATATCATTAAAGCTTCTAATTTTTCAAGAAAAAAATCGAAAAATCACGTTGCTTAGTACTATTTCAAAAAGAAGCATAGGTGCAGGTGGCAATAATAATCCGAGTGAAGACAAGGATTGTTGCACCTGCAGGAATGCCTTTTTGAAAAATTATTACTTTGCTTTGTGTTTTTTTCGATTTTTTTCAAAGGAAGAATTGAATGCTCGAATGGTATTCGACAAGACTATTTCATTCAAAGATATTGTAATCTTAGATGTCAACAGCTGTCAACGTCTAGTTTTGCCGCGGGTAAACTCGAAAAACAGCTGACAGTGCTGCCAGTGATTTTGGAGATTAATACTCGAGAGAAAGTATTAATAATTCTCAATCACAGATTTTTATAGATTTGATGAATTTACCAACCTTGGCATAATGTATGAGTTGTTGCATTTACAGGCATTCGATAGAAGTAAAACCCAATTCCAATGATTCGACGTTTCAAGACTTATTCATCTTCAGGTATATCTCTGAAGTTAGAAAGATCAATTTGACATATCTATCCCCTGTCATAGTGTCTAGAATGGGAATAATCTCGGGAATAATACGACGACAATGCATTATGCCTCCTCAAAAGATTTATCCTCCTTGGTATGAAACGACTCCTCTGGTAAAAGGAAGTATTTCGAGTTGCCCTGGCCCTTTCTAAACTTTGCTTGGCCGACTATCACTAACTACCAATTCTAGTTTCGTCCGACAAAAAGAACATTTCGCTACTGTTCCAACATTCAGTCTCTGTGTTCCTTGCCTACTGTAGACGGGCGGCTATGTATCTTGGAAGTAACCTGGGTGGTCTTCTTGGTCTCCTGGATCGCAAATTGGCTCTAGCAAGTTTCCGCCATATTGTGGCATGGGATATTAAGACACAAACGTTCTTCTTGAGTGAGTTCGGACAGCTGAGTCCGTTATAATTCAATTTCGTACATATCCTGCTAGATACCGATCTTCTCCTGTATTAGTTACCATATGACGCCCAGGTGCACTATTCATCCAAAGTCACTTGAACTAGTCCATAAAAACGCATGGCCATAGATGCCCCTTTGAAGTGGAGATCCGCTAAATACCGGGGTTTATTTGAGAGTATTGTTAGGCAATAAATTAACTAGCCCCCAAAAGAATTTCTGGAAACTTGGACAACCCTTGTATAAACGAAATATTCAGCTCACACCAAATGACTTTGGATATACTTTAACTGAAGTGCGGGGAATTCTTTGTCTATCCGCACTGACAAGCTATAGCTAGGCATTATGGCAAAGAAAAACTCAAGAATAACCCAAACACGCTGAAGCGATATGACCAACATTGGTATATAAAAT
This sequence comes from Harmonia axyridis, assembly GCF_914767665.1. NCBI lineage: Eukaryota > Metazoa > Arthropoda > Insecta > Coleoptera > Coccinellidae > Harmonia > Harmonia axyridis. Next base: position 23,564,870 of record NC_059505.1, on the reverse strand, counting down.
TGAAAGAAATTGTTTTTGTACACATTTATGTATATATTGCATATGTGTAAGAAATAAAACAAAAACCAATCTATGATAAATATTCGTTTCAATATTTACGAGGGGGGTCTAAACATTTTGGCGATATGTGTATATTCCGTCTTTGCTTATCTCTTGCTGTTATCAAGTTGTTTTGTTCCTCAGTATTCATTTGTGTATTGATGTAGATGTGTTGGTTTTCTTCACAACCTAGGTTTTTCTTCAAATTTTGCTCCGTTGTTAGTGAGGTTTCCGTTCTATAGCCTCAGTTGGACTTCATTTCTTTTAATGTTTAGTATCTCATCAGGTACAAGTTTATTTCTCAATATGACCCTGTATTTGTGGTCTACTCGTTGCTAATGAAGTTAAAGAATTATCATGTGGTATAATAAATGATTTTTGAATCGGCGGACAGACGAATCCTTCCATTCGAAATTTGAATGCTATACATTCGAAATATAAACTGTGACAATTTCAGTTTTTTCGTCGAATGATTGCAAAGGTTTATCATTGAAAATAATAAACCAAAAGAAGAAAACAAATCTGCAGTATTGGTGATAACTTGAAAATAGCTGAATTTTTCATATTCGATATAAGTATCCTTGTGTAATGAACAACTCGAAATAATTAATGTATAAAATGTTTTTAATAATGTTCTGAGGCAGTCCAAAGACAGGCAATTTCCATCGTATTCGTAATTTCCATACGTAAATTACATTTCCTATATATATTTATTTAGAATACACTCAACTAAACATTATTTCAGTTAGCAAAACAAAACAACTTCAAAAAAGGCTTTATTGATATCAATAGATTAATAGAATTAACTGATGAAGAATTTGGAGTTAGCCAAATCGATGGACCAAACTAATTTGAAATATTTCAAATTTATATATCATATTACAGACAGTCTTATTCCATAGAAATGCGTTCCCTTGAAACTACAGGGTGAAGTACGGTAATCTCGCTCACCAGATTAGATTAGATGGATCTTCATTTGCAATAAAAATTACAAATGGTGTCGACAATGATAAATAAAAAATATCACAGTGGTAACAAGGTAACAATATACAAACAAACACAATAAACCAAAGAAAACAATCATCAGTTATCACATTTTCTTCTTTAACAAGAACTCTCCTATGGAATATATAGTTTCATCCAAAATCAACCTTTTGATTTCCCTCTTGAAGTTCATCAGGGGCCTGCCATGAAACTCAGAAGGAAGTTTATTATATAGTTTGGGCCCCCAAAGTCAATTCCCTGCTGTGTTCGATTCAGACGATACATTGGAATCTGCAAGGTGTCTTTATTTCTTGTTTGATATTCATGATTTACAGAATTGGTCGGAAAATCCTTTCAGTTCTGACGCACATAACACAGTGAGATGTATATGAAAAGTGATGGCACTGAAAGTATTTCATGATCTCTGAATGCCTTTCGGCAGTACTCATTGTAACTCAAGTTGAACATAACTCTGATTTGAAGAAATAGAACTCAGTCCAAAGTTCGGTTTCAATTTTTTGCGACGCGACGTTACAAAATACATAAAAGTATTAAGTGTGAAGAACTGATATCTGACAATATCATATCAGTTTGATTTATTTTGTCAAAATATGAATTTTAATTTTATGTATGTATGTCTGTTTTGTTTTTATATCAGTTTTCGATTCTCCTCAAATATTATATTCAATAATTTAAATCTCATGGGGTTAAATTGGTTAGCAAATTTATAATATTGTTTAGTGATATAACCATAGTATTCTCAATAGCAATTTCTAGATCTAGTTTCTAGATCAAAATATAACTAATTAAACGAAAATTATTTCAATTCGTTTAATTATACAGATTGATAATGTTTTATATTTGGATGGACTATGAACACACGTTTCAATAATGTAACATCAGTTTTCAGGAGCTGCCCTACGGGCCAGTTCGTAATTAAATATAGTTCGGTATTTACAGCGAGCAATGTGGTTGGAATGATACGGAGAAATTCTGCACGGTTTTGGCACAGACAGAGCCTTCCTCGTCTCGCGTTGTATATTATTGTTTAGGTAACCTCATTCTGATGAGGCGGATATTTATTATCGCGGGAAATTGAGTCATTTATGCCTACTAGATATTACCTGAAAAAAAAACAGATAAACTGTTTGCCGGCGACATTCGAGGTTTATTTATGGCGTTCCAAGGTTTGAATAGAACCATTTGATAATCCGGCAATTTTAATAGTGAAATCTTGAACAGTTCATCTATTGGTTGAGAATTGAATTCTGTCATCAAATAGGGATTTATAGTCTTATTTCGAAGTTTAATTACACTAATGAACTATTAAAATTAGTTCAAAAATAATTTTAGTGCTTGCTAAATTTTCTTAGCTCACTTTTTCAATAGTTGTCATGGAAAAACATAGCATTTCCACCTTTAATTATATAATATAACAATTTTTTCGATACACAGTAGCTTCTACAGATATTTTACATTTTTGAATAACTAACATTATCACGTGAACTTATTCCTTATATTGATGAATATAGGATAAGTTAGGTAGGTACAAGGTATTGACAATGGATTTTGGGAATTCCCGTAATAAATATTTACAGTAAGATATTCGAAAGCGACGAGTTGTTAATGTACACTTGATCGTTCAACAATATTCCAACTTTATTGTAGCGGTTTATATCTAACGCTTCCAGGAAAATTGAATCATAATTTTTATTCTCAATATGTAGAATTTCGATATTTTGATTAAACGTATGTCCTAATTCTAACAAGTGATTGGAATATGTTAAACTGTTCTTATTGTTAAGGAATATTTTCAGATGTTCATTAGTTCTACTTCCAAAAGATCTGCCTGTTTATCCTATAAATACTTTTTGGCAATCATTACAGGTTAACTGCTGATTTGTATTGTTATTTTTGATAAATTCACCGAGATTTGAATTTATTCTAAATGAAGTTCTTGAATTAAATTAATTTTAAGATATGTGGCAATTGGTTAATTACTCTATGGATCTTACCATTATATGTTGATAATTTTTGTTGAAAGGGATGATTTGATTTGTTATGTATGATGACATCAGTATTGGTTGGTTTGTGATAAATTTAAAATTCATGAAAATGAATCTTGTGATTGTGAAATCAAGAATATTAATTTTTTCCTTAGTTTCTACTTCCACTGTGAACGTAATTGAAGAATGCAGGTTGTTCCTGAAGTGAAGAAATGTATTCAACTGTCAAAATATCTAAACCAATAAAAGAAATATTCAGCTATTGAGTTCCGTTGAATTTGTATTTCTAGATTATTCATACAAATCTCAGCTACTAAAGGGCTAATAGGGTTTCACATAAACAAACCTTCTTCAGATTTGTAGATAATATATATGTTTATTCATTCGAAAAATTAACAAAAAATTCTTGTTATTAAATTGAAAATAATTTTGGTTATACAAATTTTGAGGTTTTCTAAAATATCTCTTTTTATTATTATATTGCATTTGTTAGTATTCAATAAATCATTTACTAGCTCCATAGTCTTATTAGGTGCAATACTGGGAAAAAAATTTTGTACATCGAATGAAATTAATTTGGCATTATCTGGTAATATTTTTTATGTTGTGGATTAGTGCATTGAAATTTGAATTGAATATTCCGCTTAAAATTCAATGGAATTTTGGATAATTTTTATTAATTCTTCGGATAGTTTTGCTGAAGGAGCAGTTAGAAAGTTGTTTCATTTCTAACTGCTCCTTCAGCAAAACAATTCAGTCAACAACGACAATCATGTCGTCGTAGAATGGCTTTTTGTCAGTGGTTCCTCAATGAATTCAGTAATAACTTCATGAACGTTTTTTTTTTCTGACGTAGCCCAGTTTATTCTTTCTGGGTATGTCAACTCACAAAACATGAGTATGTGAAGAAGTGAAAAACCAGAAAAAATTTTTATTGAGACACTCATTCATTCATAACGTTGGGGTTTGAGACGCTATGAATCGGATGTGGATGATTGGCCCAATTTTCTTCAATGGAACATTAACGACAGACCGCTATAAGGAAGAAGTTCTTGTAGCATTTATTGATGAATTGAATTTTGTGGAATTGACTGAAAGCTTCTTTCAACAAGATGGTACAGAAGCAAACATGGCGACAGAAATTTTAGCCTTTTTGTGGAATGATTTTCGGGATCGTCCTATCAGTCTGAACACTGAGCATAAATTTCCTCTTGATTTTTTTTTGTGTCCTCATTTGAAAAAAAGTATTTTTCAAGTACCTACCAATACCTGATTTAGTCCAACTGAAAGACCGAATTGTCGAAAAGGTCGAAGAACTTAAAAATTCACTCCATACATTGGATGGATAATTTCTTTAATGGGGTCACAAAAAGATATGAAACATGTTTAGAGCAGAGAGGTGGTCATTTCCAACAGCTCCTAAATTGAAATTATGTGTTCATATGGTTATTAGAATTAAATGAAATTATCATGTTTTCTCCTTTATTTTTCGCATAAATTCTCAGCTCGTTCCAATCCAAATGAAAATATTGAGCTGATTTTTTTAAATTCCTATGTAGAAAGTTGTCAGAATCCTCATATCATATCGATTCATGCACATTTGCCAGTAAAATTTTGAAGTTGCTGGAAACTATTTATCGAATTGAGGGGTAATTAGCTCAATGAAGTCGAAAACTGAACTGGAGGTTTTGTCACTAACATTTATTTACATACTCGTATTTCGAATCTGAGAACTATATGGTACAAGCTAAGATGCATATAAACCCTGCTGTATCTATTTATACCTGTAAAACTTTCAGGCAAAACGGGAGATTTTTCAGATTTATGCCTACTTGATATTGAGAGATTATGACAGCGTTTACATTTGATATTTCTCGTGATTTTTGACTCTCGTGACCTTTGAGTAGGTATCTCGGAGTAATAATATGTTTATGACTCTATGGTAGGTATAGAATAAAAATATTTTATATTCTATGCTCGTCACACTCTCTACCAAACCAATAGCCGTCTTTCATTGTATTCCATTCATTTCATTAAAAATTCGTTATGAACTGTATTGTAATTTCTTGTGAAAATTTGCATTGTTTTGAATTATTATTTCATTCTTGAACGCCGCCAGACAGATAGTGAGAATTCAAACAATTCTGAAGAGCGCCACCTTACTGAACTCTGGTAGGTTTTCACCAAACCAACAGGTGGATTATCTCAAAAAGTCTAAAAGAAAATCGGATTCTATGCATCTCAATACAAGCTAGGCGCTACTTGAACAGACGTTATATTTTATATTCTATGGTTACATTTCCAGTAAGTAGCAACATGAATTCCATGAATTCTTCAAATCAAAATATTACGGATTGGGCCATTACCATAAAAATAACCATCGAGAAGAAAGTTCGACTCCCGTGCTAAAATTCGTTGATACTGTTTCTAGATACTAGCGTCAGCGCTAAACCACTATAGCACCGGTCAAAATCTACTGTTCAGCGGCTATAGGCAGCGGACCATTTGAGTTCTTTCCGTTGTTTGTTGAGATTGTAAACCTCAGTAAATTTTGATTCGTCGTACATTGAATTAGAAAGTATGACGACGAAAAATCTACAGAGGGTCTCAATCTTATATTTGATTAGTTATTTTTTTGTTGTTGTTGAAGGCAAATAAATCCCTAAATCTCAGTCGACAATCGAAAAATATTCCAAGGTTCCTACAGCAGGAGGATGGAACCTTCTCAACACCTATCATAACCTCAACCTCCGCATTAAACGTTCTCGGAAAGAAGGGTATATAGAAACATTTTTTGACATTTATTCTCAGATTGTTCCTTCTGCAATACTGCACAATGCTTGACAAGCAATCAACACAACATTCATAGATGTATTGAAGCAATAGTCCAGTCCTCGTAGAACTTCATCGATGAATCTCTGGAAGGTCTGGGCAGCCTTCTTGAGTCCAAAAGTCATGAACGGAAACCCGAATACCCTAAATTGAGTCGTGATAGCTGTCTTAGTTATGGCTACTCCGTCTAAGGTAATCTGATTGTACGCTCACACTAGATCGAGGGTCGAGAATATTTTCTTTCCTCGAAGGATGTGAGCATAGTCATGTATGTGCCTCACAGGGTACTACTGGTCGGGTATAGTTCAGGCGTTCAATACTCGATAATCTCCACACGGTCTCCATTCTTCTGAACCCTTCTTTGATGCGAAGTGTAGCGGGGACGATCATGGACTGTTGATCGGACAGGCGATTCCCAGTCAAACCATGTCTTCGAACTCCTTCTAGGTTGCGTTGAAATTCTCCGGAGCCAAGCGTCGTGTTCTCGATGCAACTAGTGGTGCAGCTTCTGTCTATCCGGGATCGGTCTGCGTAGGCGACCAGCTCCACTCTCAGTGTTGCAATCTCCTGGTGAAGTCCTAGGATGAGCTGTGCTAACTTAGCCTGATTATTGCCTCTATGCTGATCGTCTCATTTATCTTTTGGTCGGAAAGTTTCCTTGATGTGGTTTGCGTGGACTGCTTAGTCTTGGAGGCTTCTTTTCTTACGATGGCTAACGACACCTGGACATATTTGAGCAAACGGTTCATTCATAGAGATTTAATCAGGCTCTCCGGGACGGTTGGATCAACAAGACACTGTGAATGGCGAAGAAATTGTGATGGCTCACGGTGTCCCATTTCATCACGCACCAGGAAGCATCGAGTCTTCTCTTCTTGAGTTGTAGGCAGGCAATAAATGACAGTTATCTATTTATTTTCAACCCGCTAAGAGAGTAGATAATCTTTTTCTTTATCGTGATTTTGAGGGCGTTGGTGATTCTCGGGTTCACCCCAAGTGATTTTCAGCCAGTCTCGGGAACAAATATGGAAATCTTCGATCGTCTCGTTGTCGGAGGTATTTACCGCTGTTCGTTGCAAGACTGCAAGTGTGACACGTATGTTGTGTGACTGATATTTTATTCCCTAGGCCTCTACTATCATATAATTTCAATAATTCTCTGTTGTTGTTCATTTGGGAGAATTTCCTCCCTTTTGCGTGACACTATTTTTCTCTTAAGTATTTGATTCTTTGAAAGAGGTATTTCCTCTTGTCTGTCTCTCATGTTGAAATTTGTATTATCTTTCTTAAATCTCTTTTCTCGTGCGCTTTTAGCGTCCCTATTGTCTTCTTCATTTGTTTGTTCACTATTTCCCCAATAGTTTCGATTTTCAATTCTTCTCTGATTTGTTGGTTGCTAATATACCATGGGGCACCAACCGTTGTTTTGATTACTGTTTTGAGTAGAGTTTGCAACTGATCTTTCTTATGGTCTTTCGTATTATACTACGTTACTCCTACATACACAATGAAGGAATTATTCCGAATTCTTCCGTTTCTTTTGAAATTCAATTTTCGGACTATTTTTACATGTTGACAAAATTTTTAAGTTAGCGTCATAAAGACCACCCCAAACATCTGTCCAATATCTCCCTGAGTTGAATTTCTGATGTTAGATATATTGCATGTTAATTCCATTTTAAATTTTGATCCATAATTTTTTCCAGTTACTTGATTTCACTAGTTCTTTTTAGTTTTATACAGTTACATCTTTCTTTATTACTGCAAGTTGGAACATGGATAATAAGATATTCCGTTTTAGGTTGATTGTCAGAAATTGTCATGAACTTTGGTTTTTCAAAACTCAAGTCTAACCTTGTCATTCCTCGATATACAGCTTTCAAAACCATTTCTGCCAGATAATACACTTCTTCCCATTAAGTAGCTGGAAATAGAAGAAAAAAAAAGACAGAAGAAACAATAATTTACCTACTGAATCTTCCTATCATATATCTTGGTGACCACTTTACACAGATGAATTTATTTTCTTTGCAAGTCCAATCTTCGTTTCCTTCAGTAATTCGAAAATGTCGAAAGTCATGGTATATCTCAAATTTGACAATTGTGTATCATGTGTCTCTCTGTAGCATGATTATGCCTTTCTTCTTAATATTAATTTTAATTTTATTGTTGAGTAGATTGAATACCTTCTTACAAAACGCCCTCCCGGCCGACCACCAAAGAGATGGTATGAGAGTTGGACGTCAACATCGCAAGAGGCCGGATGAACAGAAGATGACAAGACATGGTCTTAAAAATAAGGAAAAAGAAGAAGAAGAATACCTTCTCCTGTGCTTTCTCTTCAATATTCTCATTTAAATTATGAATGCAGATATTATTCATTTTACCTCATAATAAATGATCGATTCGATTTTCCAACTGATGAATTAATGTTTCTTGTTGTTTATGGTTCATGTTTTCATGAAAGTATATAAGTAATTATCACAAAGTATGAGATCTTTTTCTAGGGCATGGTTGCACATCATTGAAAAAAGGGAAATCTAATCTAATAATAATCATTTTCATAATACAGCATTGTCACCTTGAACCTTCTTGAGAAATTTTTGGTAGGTTATCTTCTGAACTTTGTCGTAATACATGAATCCTCATGATCTCTTGCGCTAGACAAATGGTGCATTGTTTGTTCAGGATTCTGATTCATTACATCATATCGCGTATAATCCTGTAATCCGAATGGGGACGAATTGATGCCATTTGTCTATACTTATGTAGATATATGCGATGAAATCTTGAAAACAGACAAACTTAGGTCTGAAAGTTGTTTTGAGCATCGTAGTAGGTATCAACTTTCAACTCCATAAAACGAATAGTTTCCGAAACTTATTACAAATACATGAATAGCCTGGAAAATCTCGATGAAGATTACGATCACATCCACCGTGTATCATATGACGGTTGTGTGTAAACATTTTTATCATGTTTTATCTGGGAGAAGCGAGATTCTCCGGGTTATATTTTTATCGCTCTGGGCAAACAAATGACTCGAACGTGTTCTGGAGAGAAATATGCAGTAGTGCTTTGTAAGAACGACATGATCCTAAGAAGAGAATTCTTCGGGCAATCTGAATGAATGAGATTCGGATTTGGTTCGTTAGAGTAACAAATTTCGAATCATTGCTTTGTTCGTGCTGGTTTCCTCTGTTTGTATTCCTTGAAGTTTGATAGGTAGGAAAAGGCAAGGGAATATTAGCAGTGGCCTTGGAGGGAAAATATATAGGGTATTTCATGAATGATACAGTTCAAGTTCAATAATCTCAATCAGTGTAGAAAATTGTCGTTGAAAGTCTATTCATTCATGAGATACAAAGTATTCAACATATACATAACTCCCAAACGTTTATACATACAGATTTTCATGAATATTTCAATTTTTCTATCAACAATTACCAATTTTCGATGCCAGCTAATGTACAACATCGCCTGTCCTGAGAATTTATATTTTCAATGTCACATCTCGTAAAGCACCCTGTACCTCAATCATTCCAAAAACAAATATACGATGATAAACTAAATAAAATACTATGAGTAACAATCCTATTGGCAATAGTGTTGCACTTTGTATTCACATTTCATCACATTAAATATCGAAAATAATGGCAAATACGAACCTATTAATTTCTAAATATTGCTGCAATCCATCTTTCTCAACATTTAAATTTTAAATTTCCCTGTGAAACGGCATGAAGAATATGCAGCATAGTCTTTACTACTTGTCTTTTTGAGATTTCATCATTTTATTGTTGTGTTGAAAAATGACTCGCATCCACTTGAGGTGCGGCTGTTTTGAGTGACATTGAAATTGTGAATTCCTTCCAAAAAATGAATATTTTATTTCAAATTCTCTATAACTGTTGTGAAATGAATCGAGAACTGAATTTGTTTTCATTTTCATTATTACTATCTATCCTTTCAATTTGTTACACCTCCTCAAGTCAAAAAACTCAATATCTTTGAAAAGAATTACAGACTTAATTTTTGGTGGGACACTAAATATAAATATTTGCTACAAGGAAGAAACACACACTCAACTTTAATCATAATAATCTATTGGCAATCAATTTCGGCTACATTGTCATCATCGGGCCAGCTGAAATACAAACAAACACACAAATAAACAAAACATTTTTTTATGATGAAAAGATGGTTAGTTAATTCAATAACATTTTTTTGGCGTTTACATGGCCACAATTCTTTGAAAAATTAACTTTCACCGCAAACTATGAGATGCCATCAATTCTAAACATTCCCAGAAATCAATACAGATAAAAAACCACTTCGATTTTAAGTGATCAAAAATTTGAGATACAATATTTTTAATAAAAATTTAATATTAATGAACAAGTCGGGGGAAATAACCAGAATGAACGATAGACACATGAGAAGCTAACATGGTTGTCACAAAAGTCGAACTGGGCAGGACCACAGAGCAATGAGATAACATTAACCTAATCACTTCAATATAATTGAAAGATTTTTTCAATTATTATAAGGATGAACAAATGTCTTTAAGTTAACTCAGATATATCATTTAAAAGGAAATTATGGTTTTAGTTTTGAAAATAATATATTTTCATTTATTGCGATATTTATATCACATTCTGTATCCATCGTAATTCAGTTACGTATGGACATTTAATTAGAAATTAATTATCGATTCCGACATATAGAGGAGTGTTGATGTTTTTCAAATGGGTCATCATATATGAATAGATTGCAATTCTTCAATGAACATAATGAATGAATTAAATCTTCAAATAAATGAAAAATATTTTTATATAGACTATCCCATTAAAATAATGGATTAAAAAACTCAATGTCTTTGATTACAAACTTCATTTTTTCGATGGGATTTTTCATATATGAATATCTTTCATTTATTTTGATATCTAATTCATTTTGTGTCCATTATATAATTGAAATCATAATCAAGACCTATGCAGCGGGCCCCATTCAAAAAACACCAACTCTCCTCTATATCTCTAAAACGGTTTTTAAATTCTTTGATATATTATGCGTAAAATTTGAACCATAATAAATACTCAAACAACATAAATGAATTAAATCTCAAAATTGATGAAAAATATTCATATATAATGTGTTCAAAACAATCAAAGCAAAATTTATCTCTGAAACGGATAACATTTTTTTTAAATCGAATAGACGCTTCGCTGTAGGTGACTTCTATAGATACAGGAAATCTGTACTGACTCTCCAATTTGGTGTCTTGTGGAGTAGTAGTGCCTCTCATAATTTCTGGAGTTTCTGATTCGATGTATCAGACAGTCAGAAATATAGAGTTGTCGTATATTTGCTCTATTGGATGTATTATACAATTTTTGGGAACTCTCGTATATTTGCTCTATTGGACGTTTTATACAATTTTTCGGAACTGTTTGTTTTTCGTACTTTCAAGATTACTTTTCATATATATTTTTGCATTATTTCCAATCCATCCAGAGCATTACCAAATAAAATCCTCCATATGACAATGGAATATTTCTGTAGCGATTCAATCATTAACCAAAGCATCATAGATTTCAAGCCCACAACATGCCCTAGTAGCATCACGAAAATTATAAAAGATATGAAGCCACACAGCCATACATCCTTTATCCACGTTCATTGATTTAACAATGAAATTCATGAAGTATATTCCATTGCATCCTGAGTTGATAGATTTTCATCGAGTTTACACTGTTCAATATAATTCCTGAATTTATTCATAAACCCTTTAAAAGCTATTTGAAAATCATTAGTCTCGACCAGTACATCTAACCACTTTTCATTTTCCTGTCTCCTATTCAAAGAATCATAAAACAACATTTAGTGATCTAATAAATAATCAAGTCGCATTATGATCAGTGATCAAGTTCTAAACACTCAAGACTTGATTTGAACCTTTTTTTGCATGGCAGATTTGTACCCAAGGAAAGTATGGTATAAAATGCTTGTAGAACATTCAGACTGTCTAGTTTCTTTATTGGTATATGAGACAAAGGCTTAGATAACATTGATAAGACATAGAATTGTTATTATCATCTGCTAAATTTGTGTTCATATCACCTATAATAAATTTTACATCACATTTAACAAGTTTAAAAATATAGTTATTCAATTCAGTTACAAAGTTACTCACGATTGATGATGGTGGTCTATAAGTCGCCGATATACCGAATGTTTGATTGTTTATTGCGAAGTTTATTCGAAGTAGATTTATTTCACCTATTTTCATTATTTTGAGCTTTATTCTTAGTTTATCCTTTACATACGAAATCAATCCATCGTTCGGATTAAACATTGAGTAATTATATAGAATATCAAAACCATTAATTCCAAAACATTCCAAATCATGGACCCTCCAACATTCTGACAGTACAATCACATCTTAGTTTTGATACTTCATCGATTGCAAACACAGCAAAAGTTCATCAAAATTCTTTTTAATAGTTCTATTATATATTAAAATGAACTACATCCAACTTTGTCTGACCTCTCTCTCTCAGCCTATACAGAATAACAATATACATCGGTCTTCCTCTCATTTATTTCGTGATCAGTACTATTCAACAATTGAAGACGAGTGTTGAAAATCAAAAGTTTATTTTTATAATTAAATGAATCAACAAAAAAAAACAAGTAAAATCTACTTGCACCCAATATCGCTTATTTTATAAAAAAATATATCATGCTAAAGTTAAACAGGATAATATGCAAATAGAAAACCGATTTAACATTAGTTTTTCATACAAAATGCAGGTAAGTGAAAATTAATATCTGAAATAATGACGGACAAGAAGAAGTCCAGAGGGTTTAGGTCTGGAGATCGGGTAAGACACTCCATAGGATCTATTCTTCCAATCCATCGACCAGAGTATTGCTAATTGAGGAATTGGCGAAATGCAATTGTTGTTCAAGCAGTTGAGGATCGTTTTCTGATTTTTTTGTTATTAACGGATCAATCGCATTTTCCAGCATTTCGAGATAAATTACGCTTTTAAACTACCAGGAATGAACATATATTCAGATTGTACATCTGAAATGGTGAACGAATATCGAAAAAAATACGGATCTATTTTGAATGAACCGAATTCAGTGAGAAATTTGGTGTGGTATCTTGTCGATTTATTTTGATTATAATTATCGTCATCCTCTTTTTATCCCATCTGATGATATACCGACTCATTCTCAATATAGTAACACTTTCGCTGGCCTTATTCCAGTTTCAATTGGAAACGAATCTCACTTCCGAATTGAGTAGATGCAAAGTTGATGCAAATCTCATCGATAAAATATCAGATACAGAGCAATTTAATGCTGAAGATTTGGGAACAAGGCATTCTATTTCGATTCCATGAATACTGTTCAGAACTTAATCAGTAGGAGGGATTTCCATTAATATTGAATTGAATAGCTTAACCAACAGCTTCACGAATGTTCCCAGACCCAGATCCATTTCCAAAAATTTAGTTAGTGGAGATAAACTATTGAATTATTGTGTCATTATATAGGAATCCTGATAATTAACTTATTTCCTAATGTTTGATTCTTATGATTTCATAAACTTAAAACAACAGAGTAAAGAAAATTTTGTAATATACAGGAAAATGCATTTGTGAAGATATTGAACGTTCTTCCAGCAAAACCACATGGTCCAGTGGAGCCTAGACCAATATCTTACTGCACTGATGGGTTATATTTAGTATTTAACCCTTATTGGCACAGAGATCAGCGAAGATATTCTGCACGGGTGGCACGACAAATAAAAGTTCATAATTACTTATGTTTTTGTATTTATTTAGGAAGAAATATGAATATATAATGAAAAATCAATGTAAATTTTTTTCCAAAAAAATCGTGGGACCCTATAGGAGGTGGTACATATAGTGTACCACTATGCCTGAAAGATAGAAATGAAAGTTACTTGTCGAATTATTTACGATGAGTAATTTTACCTTTGAGTGGAAATCCTGGAAGTATGTTTTCGTTTTGGACGAACACAAAGGAAATTTACAAATTGTACAGGTCCATTCAGTTCTCACTTGATTAATGTTTGTGCTGCATACTGCGCATCTTCTTCTGGTGCCTCTTCCAGGTTGATGTGCTGAACTGTCAAGTCTGACTTCTATGGATACTTGCGTTTTATGCTTCTTAATTTCTAATGGACTGTTGTCTCGTTTTCTTTTTAATGAGACAAGTCATCACTGATGTCATCTTCGACGTCTTGAACCAAATTTTCGATACAAATTTCATTCCGCAAGGGATGTTCTGACTCGTCAGCTTCGTCCTCGTTAACAATAGATTCTGCATCAGATGGAATATTTTCTATTTCCTCCATAAGCTCAGCATGGGTTAGTCCTTTCAATGTGAATGGCAAATATTCCATTGTATCTGGAATAATAGTTCATGACCAACCTTTATATACGTACGGCGCAGTGATACATATAAAGTACCACTACATTCTAGACAAAATATTGAGAAAATTTAAATATACTTACTTGATGAAAACTATTCTTGAAGCTTATAGGATAAACACACTCAACAAATAAATTCAAATGAAAAAAAGACGGTACTTATTCACAAAAAAATTGGTTTGCATATAAACGTGTACTATCCTGCAAATGCGTCGCAGAAACTAATGTTTGATAAAAGGGATGTTTACGTTTGCTCACAAGATATGCGTATTATGCATATATGCACGCGATGCATTAGGAGGTACACTTTTAAAGTTGCCGTATCAAATTTGCGATAAAATGAGTGGTATGTTATATGGACCACTGTGCTGCGCTTGTTCGGGAAAAGGTGGTACAATTTTTGTACCACTGTTCCAGTAAGGGTTAAGGAATGCCATAACTTATCAGTATATTAGATACTGCTTAGTATTTCTATCTTTCTTTTTCATCACTGTGTCACAGAATTTCATACGCTTCATTTTATTCATATGAAAACCTTACCAAATCGGTAACAATTCCTTTTCAAAACAGTTCTATCGCTCATATTGACTTGTTCAACAATTTGTTTACTCGAACAAGGCTCACTGGTTTTAACAGCAGCACACAAATCTAATTCTTCGTTCAGACGATTTTCATTGACGGTTTTTGGTGGTTTATCGATCTTGCAACGAATGCATCCACATATCCCAATTTTTTTCAAAAATTATATCAGAAATACCAATACTAGGAGGTAGCGACCTATCTTTGAAGCCAACAATGAGGGAATTGATTTACCACCGAAGTACTATTTTATAATTTGAATTATTTTTCACACAAAACATTTCGATTTACGAAGAATCTAGTTCGCAGATGTTTTGATTGTTGCACTGGACCATAAGTGTTCTCTGGAATATTCTTTCTTTCCAAATGTATTCTACAAACCTGTATATTAGCCGAGTGTGAAGGAGAAGATAGCCCAATGAGCTAGAACGTCTGAGAATAGGTAGACAAATTCTTATGCAATGACCAATCGATTTGTGTAAAGAATGCAAATAAAATATCCTATACCACTATTCTATTATAGTTATTCTATTATCATAGTAATTTTTTGTTTTAGTACCTCGCAAGTTATCGACTTGTAACGGAACTATAAATCAACTTGACATAATTGTTTTCAGAAAGACATTGGTTTTCTCATTGTTTGGTACTCAAACAAGTTACTCCTGTTGAATATATTCGTGTGCTTCTGTAAAATCATAAAAATTAAATTTTGATAATTTTAATTTCACTTTTGATAATTATTCAGTAAATTTATGAATGTTGTTCCGCATGAATTCAATACAATACCAGATTTATTCATGTAGTCAACAGTTTGTTCAGTTTAATTAATCTATCAGCAAAATTTACGCTGATAATTTACTTCCTTATTGCTGCCAAAGAATTTAGCTTTCCAAAATCTTTATTTACTTTTAGTGACTAATTATATGACGCCGCAAAGATTTATTAAGTCTGTGATTCTATGTAAATACCTTCTCTCTATCATTCTCAAATTATTTTGTGATGTTATTCTCACTGCATCAAGAACGCACAACTCAAGAAACGCTTCAAATGATTCTAACAACAATAACGTAGGATTACATTGTTTCTTCTTTATACAGGGTGTCCCGTAAAGACCACGTCAAACCGAGGGAGAATGTAGATCAAAGGATAACCCACCTACTATGACAAAATTCCCATTATAAAAGTCTTACCGTTTTCGAGATATTTTTTTTTCTTTGGAAATAATGAATTTTTGCCCCTTTCAATAGTTTTGTCCTTACGGTTGGTACAATTTTACATCTTTTTGGTTAATTTTTTCAGTAAAATATTGCTGAAGAATTATTTTAACGTTTACATTAAAAACATCCCCCGAACATTTTAAAGGGGGGCTATGAGAAATATGAGGAAGACTCGTCGCTCCTAATGATCTTATTACAAAATCTGAATCTGCATGAAGTTTTCGCAAAATTTGCCGGCAAAATTGAATTTCGTTGAGGTGAATAATTATGCGAGTAATATTTTCGCACGTAAAAAATTGCCATTATTCACTAAGTAATGCAATATCGAAGATTTCTTAACAGAATTGACAAACTTGATTTTGTCAGAAACGTACCCATTTGGATAGAAACAGCCATATCTTATTTCTTTGCATAACAAATGACTTGTGTGATACCTCTTTGAAATCACTATAAAACAGACAATTTATTGGTGTAATTAACAGCAGTCGCTCGATACATGTTTTTTCCACTACGATGGGCTAAACTTCATGAACAAAATAATCCACTACCAAAATTTCCAATAAAAATATTTCTCATAGCCCCCCTTTAAAATGTTCGGAGGATGTTTTTGATATAAACGTTGAAATAATTCTTCAGCAATATTTTACTGAAAAAATTAACCAAAAAGATGTAAAATTGCACCAACCTTAAGGACAAAACTATTGAAAGGGGCAAAAATTCATAATTCTCAAAAAAAAAAAACATTTCGAAAACGGTAAGACTTTTATAATGGGAATTTTGTCATAGTAGGTGGGTTATCCTTTGATCTACATTCTCCCTCGGTTTGACGTGGTCTTTACGGGACACCCTGTATACGCAAAATTTCTGACCTCTGAAATTCAGTTTTGCATTTTCCCAAACATAGGTATCAGCCGTGCTAGAATTTTTTGTCTCTTCTCAAATTGTCAGCCTTAGTAGATTCAGCGGTAAACTTCAGACTCGCAACAAAAAGTAATGCATTTACTGGTAATGAAACAATGTATTTTTTCCTACAACTGCTATGAGAAGTAGCGTATTCTTTATAGCTTACTCAATTTCAAAACTATGTATTGCTCATACTGTGGGAAATATTATTTTTCACGGCACTTTGCCCACACCTCGGTTGGTAGACCAATGAGATCTTTTAAGTATGGAAAACTATGGAAACGCAATAAATTAGCACAACGAAGGCAATTTTGATTTGAATCGACTACATTACTTGAAATATTGAAATTTGTGCAGTTGTAGGAAAAGTATAGTGTGCAACATGTTGAGTTTGCGTGTGTTTGCGGCACTCGCCTTTCAGGCTCGTGCCTCACTCGCGAGAAAAGTTGGACTTTCACCACTTGTTGCACTATATACTATTTATTCCCAGATGAAGCAGTGGAGCATATTTTTCGAATGATCAATTCCTCTTCCCATGGTCATAGGTGCCACCCCTCGCGGACCTTATAAATATAAAAATGTATCGTGAATTATCAAAAAAAATGGGTGGGCACTCAGAAGGGTGAAAGATTGGATATGATTCAGAATGGTTGAATGGATTGGCATTAATGCATATACACAGGACCATTTGCAGCAGTCTGAATGTTGAAAATATTGTCCAAAGATATGCTAGTCAAGAAAATAGTAGACTAGAATTTGTTATTAAGTTGTCATATGTTTTCATTTAATAGGTGTGGTAAAAAGTAATACATTGATTTTCCAATAGATGGCTTTAGTAATCTGTATCTCGCGTTGTACAAGTTCGATCGGGTTCCACTATATGGCGTTAAAAAAATGAGATTTCGCATAACAAAAAAATTCTGAAAGTTTTGTAGTAAGTTGACATAGTTAAGTTTGAGCGCGCCACAAAGATGGACACTAGCAAAATAAACGCTATATATTTTATAGTTCTTCTTAGATAGAGGCAAAAATACAAGCCAGGCGGCTGATAATGTAAATAGTGTTTATGGACCTGGTACTGTAATAGCCAATCATGTGCAATTTGCGTTTCGTCGATTTCGTTACGGTAGTTTCGATGTCAAAAAAGCACTGGATGGCCAATTGTCGTAAATATCGATAAAATCATAGACCGAATAACTGCAGAATCGCAACAAAATCGCCCTATTTTCGAAACGCTTGGTAAATGATGATGAAAAGTGGATAAATTACGACAACGTCAAGCAAAAACGGTCGTGGTCGAAACGAGGTGAGCCATCAGAAACGACCAGGAAGATTGTGCCGTGTGTTAAGTGAGATTGGCAGGGAATTATCTACGAAGAGCTGTTCCCCTAAGGCGCAACTGTTAACTTGGAACAGTAGTTATCGAACGAAACAGCACATATTTGGTCTGAATTGGATCATTCTAACTATGGTAATTGAAGCCTTGTTCTTCATGCTAAAATAATGGATTTCTTTTCACTACTCCTTATACTTTCATGCGCCTGAGTTTTCTTATGGAATAAATTTACATATATTTAAGAAATGAGTGAAATTTTTTGAACTTGTTTTAGTTCTCCAAAAATTTTGGAAACTGAATATGATATGATTCACAAATACCCATCTTTCTATGAGAAAAACATTTGACCCAGTAGGTACCAACAAAAATTTCCGCTTTTTTGCTGACCTATATGAGCCGTGACTTTCTATGCCCCCCCATCCTCAAACATCGCCTGGATCCGCCCCTGTAAGAGACATCATCGATGAGTTCAAAGGGCAAAAAAACAACTAAACTTTTGAGTTGTTGCCAACTTGAAAGAACTGCTACGAATAAGAGACTATTTATTGCACAACATGTAATAATATTGAAAAGAATTTGCGATGTATGCAGTGTTGACTCCAGGGGGGGAATTGCATATTAGGGGGATAGTCAAATTTTCGTTTCAATTCTAGCAGATAGTCTTTTTCTTTTCACGGTGAAAGCATAGCCTTCCGAGAAAGCCCTTGGATTCAATACTGGATGTCCAAGGGAATTTCTAAGCCGCTTGTTGGAAAATACTCCAGTTCAGCCGTCTTCCTATCAGAAACCACTTGATCGTAAACAGTCCATCCGTGGAAATGTTCATAAACGTCCGTTCCGTAGGGGCATTTGATACATTACGAGTATTATGACCGCGCTCAAACTAGTCTTAACACACACAGGACATTAATCGCTAACGTGAGCACAAAACAGATTATTACAAGGGAGATCTGTCCACCCATTCACGGTCGCGCCGCCACGTTGGAAAATAATTAATTCAACTATGTGTGGCCATCCCGTAAATTATAATTATACAGTATTTACGATATACAACTGCCGGAGTTTTATCTGCGATCTACGATTCCCGTACGTTCGCGTGCAATACGTTTTGTGGCGGGTCAGTACGTTTCGCTTTTTTGGCTGGAAATAGCAGTCGTTCGCGTGGCTGTTATTGAAATATGAACAGGACAGGGTCTGAATAATTTGAGAACAAATGAAGCATGAAAACCTCAAGAGTCGTCTACGAGAATTCTATTGAAACATTTCATTCTTCACTAATGCACACAGCTGTTTTTCTGCTTGAAATCCGGCTTTTTCTACAATCGATTTCCAAATCTTCGAATCATATCTAAATGAAAGAAAGAAAGTTGTCGTTTGGAAAAATAAAATGTTCACCATGAAAGAAATAAATTAAGGAGCGCCACAAGGTTCTATTCTTGGGCCAATAATGTTCATCATATATGTAAATGACTTGCCTTAAAATATCTTTTGTCATTCTACTCATTTGTATGCCGACGATACCAATATTCTTAACTTAACATCATCTCATGAAACATTAGAGAATTCTTCGGCGGCATCCCTGAAGTCAGCAGAGTTCTGGTTCAAAGCCAACGGACTGAAACTGAATATCAGTAAAACGCAGATTTTGAAATTTGAACTCAATAATTCTGCAAATAAAACTTTGATTCTTTTGGGGATTACCTTCGAAAATGATATGAGAGTTGGAATTGTCATATTTCATCTTAAGCGAACAAGCTATCAACAGCTCTATATAGCATGCGACGCATGATGGCAATTAGCTCAATAGACACTTTTAAATCTACTTACTGCGCAAATTTTCACCCTATTGTATCATTTGGAGGCTGTGAGAATTTTAAATGGATTATCAAGAACAACCAGTTGTCGTGAGTATTTTAAAAGGAAGGGAATACTCACCGTGACATCTGTTTACATACTTGCCTGCCTCAAGTACGTCCAATTCAATAAACACCACTTTCTGAGAAACAGTGACTGTCATGGCTACTACACAAGAAGAAGAATCGGCCTTGTTATAGAATACCATCGCCTTAAAACAACCCAATTCTCGGTAAACTATTGGTGCCTAAAGTTTCACAACAAAATTCCTGATACTCTGAAAATATTAACACCAGAAAGATTTACCCGTGAAATGAAGAATTTCCTGGTGAAGAATCCCTTCTACACAATTGATGAGTTCTTTAGTTCCAGTAACTTATTATAGACTTTCAAATTTCTTCTATGAGTGTTTGTGATATTTAATTATATTTTGATATATTTCAGTGTTGTGATCGTACATAATTTTATTTCTGACGTGCCATGTAATTACGTATTTTCTTATTGATGACTCAATAAATATTATTATTATTATGAGTAGGCATTTGTTCTCCTATTTGACAACGCAGACGTCATTTTTTCGAGAAATGTCACTTATAGCGCTTATAAGAGACTATTTTGTAGAAATATCACCGCACTTTGAAAATACGAACAAATTGAAAAACATCAAATGGACTCTCACCGCCTCCGAGGAACTTTCAACTTTCTCGGTAGCTCAGTTGGTTAGCGCGCTGGACTTGTGATTCGGAGGTTGCGGGTTCGAATCCCGTTCGAGAAGTTACTTTCAACAGAATTGAAAAATTGTCTGCAAGCAATGATATTATTTTCTTATAATCAAATCTGTAAACAAAGAAGAAAAGAACCGGAAAGGAGTAATAAATTATATATGACATCATCGAAACAAAAAAAATATATATTTTTCTCACAATCCCTTCAATATTCGAGTGAATGATACTAAATTTTCTGCGAAGAAGGGAGGGTTTCATCAAGCAGGACTGACTTTCCGAGTGATGATTTTTCGAATCCTACTGGTGTACCAGGATCGCTACAGGTCCCTTATATTGGGGAATCATCTACCATTGTGTTATATTTATTTTATTCCATCGAAAAAACATTATGAAAATACGAAGTGAAATGACAATTTCCTGACACTGGGCTAAAAGTTATATTTCTAAGAAACGCACGCAAACAGCCAGAAAAAAATTATTTTTGATAAAATCTAATGATAAAAACAACGATGCAACAAGTTGCATATACAAAATCATACTTTGTAGCAAATCCAACTCCGTCAATTACAGGAAACCACAATTCTGGTATATGGAAATTTGTAATCCATCCATAAAGCCGAGTAAAATCCGGCCGCGTCATATTGCTCACGGAAAATCCCCCGTCTCAGCTGGCACTCTAACATCGCTCCACGTATTCGTCGTGCACTGGAACGTAAAAACAGAGATACCAGATAAACCCTCATATACTTTATCCGGACCATCCTCTAAATCTACCATTCCGGCCCTGCGAAGAAAAAATATGATATTTATCGCTAGAACGAGCGCCTTATCCGAATAACGGCTGTTCGAATCTCCGTTTTCGAGGAAAGGAAGGCCTAACCAGTGCGAAGTAAGAAAAAATAAATGGATTTAGCCCTATATGATTTCCAATATAATTCCATTTCGGAACAATCTTGGTCGAAATGAACACAATTAGAATTAGCACACCGGCCCACCAAGCCAAAATTCGGGACCACCTTTGTCAGTGTGGAGAAAGGGGAGACTTACAACACATTTTCTTTTCATGCTCACTTAATGAACAAAAATGTAGAAACTTATATGAAGACCTCTCTAAAGTGCCTTAAAATCTTCTCTTACCACTTAGCATATAAGATCAAATCTTCTCTGAGAACTTTTTAGAATATAAATCACTCTACGGTTTTTTGAATTCTTGTGGATACAAGTTGTGATGTTAGTTCCTAGTACTAATGATCCATTCCTCTTCCAGTTTACCGAATAGTGTATTTTATGTCATCCCCCTCACCTTTTTTATGTCATCCCTTCCACCTTCAAGCTGATACGTAACAACCTCGAATAAAAACTATACATGCCGTCATATCGAATTGCATAGTAGGCATTTTGGTTGCAATTCATACTTCACAAAATGTTAATGTTTTTGTTGTTATTAATTAAAAAAATACCAAGTATGTGCTATCGTTGCATTCCAAATATTATAGAATGACAAGCAATTTTCACTCACAATATTCAGGGGATGCCACGTCTCGTTTGGGATTATCATGTGGACATTGTGGCAGGCAAGCTTGTAAGAAATATCTTTGTCTTGAGAAGTTTGTCAGGTGATGTCTCAGGTAGAATACTCAAAGTTGCTTATCACTCTTTGATAGAATCGCATTTGCGATATTGTGTCATTGTCTGGGGTAATTGTTCGGGTCGTGGAAGGATCTTCCGTTTACAGAGGAGAGCTCTACGCATTGTGGCTGGTCTGAGCTATAGGGATGTTTGTAGGAGGGAGTTTAAAAGATTGAGGATATTGACTTTTCCATCGATCTTAATTTATGAGTGTGTCATGTATGCCGATCGGAGGTATTATGTCTTGACTAAAAATGGCGACACTCATGGTCATAACACTAGATATAAAGATGACGTGCGTGCGCACCATGTAAGACTGGAGAAGTCGAGGAAGGGTTATATCGTGTTGTCATGTAAATGTTTCAATAAAATTCCTCAGGATCTGCGATGTTTGCCCTTGAAACACTTCAAGGAAACGGTGCGGCGATATTTAGAGAATGAAGCATTTTACTCATTTGATGAATTCCTAGAGTCGGGCGCTACACCGTCACTGTGATATTAGTACGGGAGCCAGTAACAGATATACATGACCAAGTTCCTCTCCAAAGGTGATTAGTAGAATGCATCAGATAATAGTGATAAAAAGCCTCGCGAACGTCAGCTACGACTCGGCTGGGGGGAGAGCGGCGGCAGCCCCCCAAACACGAGAAAAAAAATTTATTCAGTCATTTCCTCCCAACTGAAAATTTGTCAAATTGTAGCTTACCCAATATCTAGACGAAAAAATACAAACAGCTGGCTATAACATAGTGTATTATACGTCAACTGGTGCCTCAAACATGAAAAAAAATTATATTTTCAATGAATATTTTTTTTTTCTTCGTGTTTGGGGGACTGCCGCCGCTCTCCCCCCCAGCCGAGTCGTAGCTGACGTTCACGAGGCATTTTATTAATATTATCTGATGCATCTCACCAAGTATCTCTCGAGAAGAAATAATCAACCAAATTTGCACCTGGCTCCCGGACTATACAGGGTGATTCACCGGGATGGCCTATTAGACGTTTATGGAAAACTAATCACAATTTTGAGCTGAAAATTCGCATATCGGGGTTTGAGACAATGATCTTTCTCCTTGAAATTTTTTCAGATCTTTACAACTTCCGGTTATACCGGAAACAGACTACCACTTCCTTATTTCAAATGGCACAAACAGTATATTGTTGCATCATTAGATAGCTTTTATGATGGCAATTTTGGCAATGTGCCATATCTTGGGAATAACTCAACGGTTCATGAGTTATTGGGATCTTCTGAAAAAAATGATGGCGATGAGAACTCAAATTTTTTTAATATTACCGCAGAAAGAGCTTTTTCCAAAAAATTTTTTTTCTTTTTCGATTTCGCAAATACGTAGTATTATAAGACTGTTTGCGATTGGGGCCAAACATGTACAGGGTGTTTATAAGAGGATCATGAACTTGGACAACTCAAATTCATCAAAACTCAAGATTTTCAAATTAGAACCTATATTTTTTATTATTTCAGTCGATACTACGTACAAGAATAGTGGGGGTTACTAAACAAACCCTATACCTAAAATGAATACTTAAGAGTTATCGAGGAAGAACTTTAAATGAGGAAAAACCGCTATTTATAACTGTGTGGAGTAGTCTGCGATTTCCGAAAAACACAGAAAGAAACTGAAATTCGATGTTTTCATAACTAAATTTGACAGATCAAGAATTGTAATGAATTATTCGTAATGGAAAATTGTATTGATTTATGGATTTCTCAACAATCCCAACGAAAAATTAATCAAAATTCATGAAATGTAAAATTTAGTTATCCAAACATCGAATTTCAGTTTCTTTCTGTGTTTTCCGGAAGTAACAGACAGTTATTAACACAGTTATAAAAAGCGGTTTTTCCTCATTTGAAGTTCTTCCCCGATAACTCTTGAAGTAATCATTTCAGGTATAGGGTTTGTTTAGTAACCCCCACTATTTTTGTACGTAGTATCGACTGAAATAATAAAAAATATAGGTTCTAATTTGAAAATCTTGAGTTTTGATGAATTTGAGTTGTCCAAGTTCATGATCCTCTTATAAACACCCTGTACATTTTTGGTCCAAGCCGAAAACAGTCTTATAATACTACGTATTTGCGGAATCGAAAAAAAAAAAAATTTCGAAAAAAGCTTTTTCTACTGAAATATTCAAAAAAATGTGAGTCCTCATCGCCACCTTTTTTTTCATAAGAATCCCAATAACTCATGAAATGTTGAATTTTTACCCAAGGTATGGCATATTGCCAAAATTGCCATAAAAAAACTATCTAATGATGCAATAATATACTGGGTGTGCCATTTGAAATAAGGAAGTAGTAGTCTGTTTCTGGTATAACTGGAAGTTGTAGAGATCTGAAAATATTCTAGGGAGAAAGATCATCGTCTCAAACCCTAATATGCAAATGTTCAGCTCAAAATTATGATTAGTTTTCCATAAACGTCTATTAGGCCATCCCGGTGAATCACCCTGTATATGTATGTGTGTATATATATACTTTATATATGTAGCTATATGTTATATTCTTATATATTTTTGTACAATATTTATATTTTTGTTCAGTCCATTTTATGAGCTTTTAATTCTATATTTCTCATTGTTTTATTTGTATAGGAAATTTATATTAATATTATTTTGACGAGTGTAAACAAACTTGCAAATTGTTCGTAAATAGCACAATAAAATTATCTTATCTTATCTTATTTGGAAATAAAAAGTTAGGGGTATAGCTACCACAAGGCTGTCAAATGTAAGAACTTTTTCTATACATCATATTCATTTTTCTAATATCTTATTAAATAAGCTAGATATTGTCTGTGTAGGATAACTTGGGACACCTGGTATGTAAATGTTCCGAAATAATCATTGTCCTAGTTACTATCTACTTCTTAACTGGTTAATACTCCAGGCCCTTATTCTAAGACCACCATCATTACTATCGAAACTCTCTACAGGCGATTGATTGAAAAGCTCATTATTTTCAGCAATCGCTGCAGACTGTAGCGCTAGTTCAGCTCGTTCCGAGCACACTTCATTATAACATTTCCTACAATCTCCCGAAGACATCTTCAAATTCTGCCACAGCCTTGTTCGTGAAGTAATCGTATTTATCGCCAGAGCGAACCCGATCCGAAAAACAGCTCTAGCAACCGCCCTTCGTGGAAAAGCTCGATTTTGGCACGGCAAGCAGCAGACGTTTAAATAAGCGGATTTCACCTTCCTAATATAAAAACGTTCCAAAATCCTGATGTGTCGTACGATGCGACGGCAAAGGGAATTAGAGCTTTTATTTGTGGGATACTTGATCGACGTTGACATTTCAAACGATGCGGTTCCTACGTCTGCTATAGAAAACTACTAATGAAGTTCCGACAGGGCGAGGAAGCGATTTAAGCTTTATAGTTTTGTGATGAAATCTATTTTGGAAGATCATTGAGTTTAATTTATTATGTTGAGGTTTATTAAATACGAGAAATTGGAAAGAGTCTATTTTTATCATAGTTTACAGCCTGGGATAGGTAGAAGCTAACTTTTCTAGTGTGTAGCAGAAATACGTACTGTTTCAGTATTTTTTAACTCTTTAAACTCTTTAAATGTTTTGTTAGGCAAAAATATACATATAATTAAAGTACTTTATCAAAATGGTCCATTTTATATGTGAATAACGACTTAAAGGGAAATATAAGAATATCCATGAAATCTTGTTAATAGAATAAACAATAAATAGTGCATTGAAATTATTATAAATTATCATTTATCGGTCTTTTATGTATTTCTTTGAGTAAAATTAAATAAAGAACAAATTTTGCACGGATATCAACGGATATTGTGTAAATTTTTTCTAATTTCTTTATTACCTATTCAAAATTAAAAAAAATATAAAATTATCAGTAATTTATCTAAATATATATGAAGATTGAGAGTATATCTGGAAGTAATCCTTCATTAATGGAATCGACTCTGATTTAATTTATTTTTTTGGTATAAATTTGGTGATTGTTCTATTTGTTTTCTTCTGGAGTATTTAGTTTTCATCTGTTCCGAGTGATTACTGTTTTACTACAATTTTTAATTTAGAAATTCCTTGTCTCATTGAATTTATACGCATTTAAACCATAAGTGATTATATACCTTATACCTACTTGCATTTAGTGTTCTTCAATTGTTTGCAAATAACATTAACCGCACTTGAAGACATACTTTCATAATTTTAAACTTTCATACTTATTTCAAGTTTCTACATAGCCTACCACACTAATATAATGCCTTGAATCTACCTATTATAACATTTCAAGTTGACATCGAAGTGAAAAGGAAAAATCAATTGAATATACCGTCCCATCAGATCAGAATTATTCTATGTCCAGAAATGTTATTTTTAAGACGTTCTTTCACTTCAAATCTTTATTTAGATATATTTTTGATTTGGCGATATGAATTAGTTCTCTCAAATGAACGTATTTAATGATTGTCGACTATGAATAAAGTCGAAAGACGCTTTAGGAAAAAGGAGGAATTAGGACAGCTCTTAACTATTCTATATATAGGGTATTTCACATAAGCGGGTCACTGGATTATACTTTGAGTGATATTGAAAAGTGACCCATCAATATTATAGTATTTTTTACAGGCTATCCAAATATGTTAGCGGAAAAATTATGGAACAAAGGCATGGAAAGTTATTGAGGAAAAACAACTTTTCCGAAAATTTTTTTTTTGCAAATTTGACTGGTTTTCAAAATAAGAAGGTCTAGGGACAATTTCTCATCGATTGGTTTTTTCATTCGAAATTCCGGTTTTCAAGAAAACAGAAAATTTTTCCTTGCAAAATACACTTCATAATATTTCCCCATATTTTCTGAATGTCCAATCGATTCTGAATCCGAAGATGTATATAAAGTGGTAGTTCTTTATTTAATTCAATCAATTCCATTCAAAATCAACTCGAGAAAATTCAGATTTAATATTCGGAAAATAAATCCATGTTGTCTGGTTCTATAAATATTTGATTATCAAATTTTGAATTTTTCATTTACGATCATATTAAAAGCTTAAAAATAATAAGCATAAATTTTCATTCGAAGCTCTCAATATGTTTACTCTTGAAAATATTTTCCAAAATAACACTCCTTTCTCCAAGAGTAAACAAATTGAGAGCTTCGAATGAACATTCATGCTTTATATTTCAGCTTTTATTATGATCGTGAATGAAAACTCAAAATTTGACAAAAATGGTTTTACTTATCCAATAGATGGCAAAATGCCGAGTTCAAGGGGGTCAGGTCTACAGTATTCTCTAGTACTTCCGGAGTCCCTCAAGGAAGTAACCTTGGCCACTCCTCTTTATAATATTTATTAATAATTTGGCGGAGGTAGTTGATGTCGACTGTTTGTTATATGCTGATGATTTCAAAATATACCTGAAGGTAAGCAATGTATTGGATTGCTTGCGGCTCGCCTTTAATTTGCAACGTGTTGAAGAGTGCTGTAGGAGAAACGGTTTGATTTTGAACGCTGAGAAGTGTAATGTTATGTCATTTACGAAATATAAAATAGTTATTTATAATACAAGTGCAGACGGCATTGATATTCTTCCACGAGTTCAAAATTCAAAAACGAGCCACGAAGTGGCGAGTTTTGGAATGAACGAGGGGTAGAATGAGCCTTCTGTACGAGTATTATACATTATTTTCTCTAATTCATTGCATTTTCATTGAAATTAATGAAATATTTCCATAAATATAATTTAGTGATTTTTGCATTGAAAAATGTTGGTTGGCAGAACTGATTTCTTCAAGGCAAATTGATGAATTGACAGATAAAGCCGTGGCGGAAAGTTCGGAGTACCAACATAGAATAATAAAATATAACCATGAAAACTGTGCGTTTCTGTTACAAGATGTGGAAGAATGAACGGAATAACCACAGAATTAGAGAAATACTATTCTTTTTGATTACACAATAGAGATCAAAGTTCTCCAGCGTCCATCGGTGTTAACTGATTTGAGAGTAAAATTTGATTCGAGACTTTCGTTTGTGCCACACATTGATGCTAATTTTTCTGCTGCGGATGGGATGTAAGGGCTAATTTCTCGCGATTTCTCTGACAGAGTCACATTAAAAACCCTTTATTATGCATATGTCAGATCAAAATTAGAATACACGTTTTTAATATGGTCTTCCTGCTACCAGTTCCATATTAAGAGAGTTGAGTCTGTGCAGCGGCGTTGTTTTAAACTTTTTTCATAAAGAGCAGATGATGTTTACCAGCCTATCGGTTTTCCACAGAACCTGCTTTTGAGCAGACACTGCATGAATAGTTTGAAATGTAGAGATTGTCATTCAATTGTATTTACTCACAAACTAATAAACGGTATCATTCAGACTTTTGCATTCTCGAAAAACTAAATTTTGCTATTCCAAAACCAGCTCTAGAGTTAGAAATACATTTTTTCGGCGACCGTCCGGGAAGTGCTCACTTCCCGGACGCTTTTTTTCTGAGAAAGTAGCATTTCCCGGCCTAGTCTGGAAAGTACGTACTTCCCGGACTAGGCCGGAAAAGAATCATAGAATACATAGCAACCGAGAAAACGACTGACAGTTCATATGAAATTAGTTGTCAAAAATTTGCATGTTTTTTGATCGCAATCGCAATAAAATATGAAAAGCAGCAGCGATAGTGTTATTTTACATGGTTGCCGAAAAAATATTGTACGCAACACGCCCGAAAATGGTTTTTTTGGACTCACAGACTTCCAGGACTCGCTTACGCTCGTCCTGGAATTTTGTCTATTCGTCTAAAAAAACCCTATTTCCGGACTTGTTACGTAAATTACTATTATACGAATATATTGAAGTATTCTCTTCTTCATAAATTATGTGACGCCTGTATCACTGTTCTAACTTGGATATTTTTAATTGTTCCATTTCAAATATCAAATCTTATTATTTTGACCAGCTGAGCATTTTTTGTTACCGTTTATTTCCTCAGAATCTGTAATATATGTGTATAAATTATTTTTCCTTTGCTCCTTGTCCTGTAGTTGGGTTTGAACCTGTAGAACATTGTATATATATATATATATATATATATATATATATATATATATATATATATATAAACAAATAAACAATGGTTTAAGGGGTGTTGGAAAACTTCAATTGTTACTAACTTCTTTATTTCATCAGTCGACGTTTCGATCCTTGGTTGGGATCTTCTTCAGGACTTCTATAAAACAAACAACATACAAATATAACAAACATTGCAGAAAAGACAACATGTTAAAACGCACCGAAATGCGAAGAGTTACCAGATCTTAAGTTGCACTGAATCTTATACAGATTTGGAGGAAAAATTATTAATTAACTTGAACACAAAATAGTCTCTAATACAATAACGTCTCTTTTTTATATCACACACTTCCTTATTCTCTTGAAAACTTATTTTTGAAATTCTTTCTTCATCCATCTGACAACTGCGTAAAAAACCGAAAGGGGTTAGGTCGGGTTCATAGAACATCATAGATCTTCAACTGACATTGGAGAACATAGAACTTGAGATCAACAACTCACTCTCACTAAGTTGGTTTGAATGTATCAGATATGAATAAATGTTGCTAATGTTCTCTATATCCTTTCTGTAGTTCATGGAATTTTCATGTCGCTTAATGTGAATCATCTCCAGGAAACATCTTTTTCTCATATTCTCCTCGCACTCCAAGACTGTCACCGAATCATAGTCCATTCGATGGTCAACTGATCTTACATGTTCTGCCAGTGCACATATTTTTCTAGGATTCTTAATGTCGCTGATATGTTGAGTTATTCTTCTTTTAAGTTGTTGGGATGTTTGTCCGATATACACCTCATCACAATTTTGACAGGGTATTCTGTATACAACACAGCTTTTCTTATCAGTTTCTATCCTATCTTTCAAATTACTATAAAGTCTCTTTAATTTGAATTCAGTTCTAGGTATCACTTTGATGTTATCAGTTTTTAATAAGTTTATTAAGGATTTTGTCATTACATTAATCAGTGGAATGGAAGTAAATATAATTCTCTGATCTAAATTGGTGGATGCGATTTCGTCATTATTCTGTGGCTGTCCAGAATTCGATGAACTGTGTATCAATTTCTTTAAAAGGTTCTTGGGGTAACCATTCTCAAGCATCAACTGATATAATAGTTTCATATTCTTCTCCTTCAGAGTGGGGTGAGATATTCTTTGTATACGATTCTTCAATCCTGTAACCATATTGATTTTTTGTCTCTGAGGGTGGTTGGAAAAATAATGCAAGTATCTACCTGAGCTAGAGGGCTTTCTATACCAATCAAGAATCAGTGTATTGTCAGGTCTTCTAATGACTAGGGTATCTAGGAAAGGCACACTATTGTTATTTTCTAATTCTATGGTAAATTTTATAGACTCACTCTGTCTGTTGAACCTTTCAAGAGTGTAAGATGTCTTATCACTGGGAACTGCACAAATGATGTCATCTACATATTTTTTAATAAAAGGCATCTCAAAGGGGATATCTGTTAGGATGCCATCTAGGAGGAAATCCATCACTACCTCTGCAATGGAAGGGCTGAATTTAGACCCCATTGGGGAACCTAGTATTTGGTTGTAGAAATTACCTTGGAAGATGAAATAGTTGGAGTTGAAAAGAAATCTGATGATGTTGATGAAGTCTTCCTTAGGTATTGTGGTGTGGCTACTGATTGATTCCCATCTGTGTTGAATTGCAGACAGAGCTAATTCTAATGAAATATTGGTAAAGAGGGATACTACATCAAGGCTGATGAGGACATAATCTTCTGGCAATTGGAATTCACTAATGACGGTGGAAAAAGAGAAAGAATCTTCTACGTAATATCTGCCTCTAGAAACACTTAAATAACTTGAAATTATTTCAGATATATAGCCTGATATCTTAGATGTTGGTGTATTCAAAGAGGAGATGATGGGTCTGAGGGAGAGAACAGGTTTATGGACTTTAGGTAGTCCACAAAATCTTGCAGGAATGGAGTTATAACTGTACAAGGATTTTCCTTGCATTTGGGAAATATGACCACTTGTTACCAATTTTTTAATCAATGTGTTACCTTTAGTTTGTATAGTAGTTTAAAAAATTGGTAACAAGTGGTCATATTTCCCAAATGCAAGGAAAATCCTTGTACAGTTATAACTCCATTCCTGCAAGATTTTGTGGACTACCTAAAGTCCATAAACCTGTTCTCTCCCTCAGACCCATCATCTCCTCTTTGAATACACCAACATCTAAGATATCAGGCTATATATCTGAAATAATTTCAAGTTATTTAAGTGTTTCTAGAGGCAGATATTACGTAGAAGATTCTTTCTCTTTTTCCACCGTCATTAGTGAATTCCAATTGCCAGAAGATTATGTCCTCATCAGCCTTGATGTAGTATCCCTCTTTACCAATATTTCATTAGAATTAGCTCTGTCTGCAATTCAACACAGATGGGAATCAATCAGTAGCCACACCACAATACCTAAGGAAGACTTCATCAACATCATCAGATTTCTTTTCAACTCCAACTATTTCATCTTCCAAGGTAATTTCTACAACCAAATACTAGGTTCCCCAATGGGGTCTAAATTCAGCCCTTCCATTGCAGAGGTAGTGATGGATTTCCTCCTAGATGGCATCCTAACAGATATCCCCTTTGAGATGCCTTTTATTAAAAAATATGTAGATGACATCATTTGTGCAGTTCCCAGTGATAAGACATCTTACACTCTTGAAAGGTTCAACAGACAGAGTGAGTCTATAAAATTTACCATAGAATTAGAAAATAACAATAGTGTGCCTTTCCTAGATACCCTAGTCATTAGAAGACCTGACAATACACTGATTCTTGATTGGTATAGAAAGCCCTCTAGCTCAGGTAGATACTTGCATTATTTTTCCAACCACCCTCAGAGACAAAAAATCAATATGGTTACAGGATTGAAGAATCGTATACAAAGAATATCTCACCCCACTCTGAAGGAGAAGAATATGAAACTATTATATCAGTTGATGCTTGAGAATGGTTACCCCAAGAACCTTTTAAAGAAATTGATACACAGTTCATCGAATTCTGGACAGCCACAGAATAATGACGAAATCGCATCCACCAATTTAGATCAGAGAATTATATTTACTTCCATTCCACTGATTAATGTAATGACAAAATCCTTAATAAACTTATTAAAAACTGATAACATCAAAGTGATACCTAGAACTGAATTCAAATTAAAGAGACTTTATAGTAATTTGAAAGATAGGATAGAAACTGATAAGAAAAGCTGTGTTGTATACAGAATACCCTGTCAAAATTGTGATGAGGTGTATATCGGACAAACATCCCAACAACTTAAAAGAAGAATAACTCAACATATCAGCGACATTAAGAATCCTAGAAAAATATGTGCACTGGCAGAACATGTAAGATCAGTTGACCATCGAATGGACTATGATTCGGTGACAGTCTTGGAGTGCGAGGAGAATATGAGAAAAAGATGTTTCCTGGAGATGATTCACATTAAGCGACATGAAAATTCCATGAACTACAGAAAGGATATAGAGAACATTAGCAACATTTATTCATATCTGATACATTCAAACCAACTTAGTGAGAGTGAGTTGTTGATCTCAAGTTCTATGTTCTCCAATGTCAGTTGAAGATCTATGATGTTCTATGAACCCGACCTAACCCCTTTCGGTTTTTTACGCAGTTGTCAGATGGATGAAGAAAGAATTTCAAAAATAAGTTTTCAAGAGAATAAGGAAGTGTGTGATATAAAAAAGAGACGTTATTGTATTAGAGACTATTTTGTGTTCAAGTTAATTAATAATTTTTCCTCCAAATCTGTATAAGATTCAGTGCAACTTAAGATCTGGTAACTCTTCGCATTTCGGTGCGTTTTAACATGTTGTCTTTTCTGCAATGTTTGTTATATTTGTATGTTGTTTGTTTTATAGAAGTCCTGAAGAAGATCCCAACCAAGGATCGAAACGTCGACTGATGAAATAAAGAAGTTAGTAACAATTGAAGTTTTCCAACACCCCTTAAACCATTGTTTATTAATTACTTTAGGAAATTATCACATTTTGTATATATATATATATATATATATATATATATATATATATATTGAATAAATTAATAAATAAATCACTTTTGTTACTACTGTAATTATCGCCAACAAAAACTTCAAAATCTGTATCATTGAGATCGTCATCGTCATCATGAAATGAATCTGTGTCTGATGACGAAACGTGAAAATAGTCTTCCAGCATTGGAACAGTATTCGATGCAACTCCGACTCTGGTAAATTCGTAGCAAATGAACTTGAATTACCTAAATGTACTATTTGTGTTTAACTCTGCCACAAATTCGTCAAGCAAGTTGTGTGTATCCAGCCTTGGAACGTTTTCATTTACCTGAAGGTTGTAGTTTCCTATGGAATCAAACTTTTGGGTAGCGGCAGATTTTCAGAATTACTCGGAGATAACCAATTATTTTCTTCGTTTTTGGTACTAACAATATCTATATTGGAAACAAAATAGAATTGTATCATCAACCTAACACAATCTTAATGTGTTATAAAAGTAATAAACTCGGTAATAACAGTATAGAACAGGAATGATGAAAAGTCTAAGAAGCTGTTATAGTTAATATTCCTCAAAATATAATATTACGTACTAGCATACGATCGAAATCCCAAAATCGACGATTTCGGACTTGAAATAGTTCTGATACCGTGCGAGAAACATAAAAAAGATGAATTATATATATGCTATAAATCTACTGAATGCAAATCAATTTTTATCATTATGTCAACATCTGAATTCAATAGTATTAAACAGACAATTTTTAACCTAGAAATCTTCGGTGGAAAGATTTTGTATGTACTCAATTTTCAAATTTGAAATGTTTTATATTACTTATATTGTAAATCATAGTGAAAATGATATCATAAAATCGAAAATTTGCTTGGATCCTAGTGGATTTTTAAAGAGACCATATAATCAAATTTTCAAGGTCTGACAACTAATAAACTTGGGTTTTTTCAAGATCTCTCATTAAATTTTTCATTAACTTGAAAACCAAATTTAGTCACACTGGATTTTCCTAATCCGTTGTTATTAAATAAATAGGGTCTTAAAACATTCAAAATTTACTTTTGGGAGTATTCACTCAAAGATAATAAGAAACCAAATTGAGAATGTCCGAACCGAAAAACCCGACTACAAAATAGATACTTTCTTCTACCTTCAGTTGAATTGCCGCAGAATTTACCTTCTATCTGAAAACCCATTTCATGCTGATAGTGTCATAACATCGAACTCAATTTTCCCGGAAGTTCCATTTTCTCACTCCCCTGATATCCATTTTAGATCGAGCTACCAGTGGGCGAAGGAGATACAAATATTGTGTCAAACTTTCAATTTTCCCGTATCGGTTGTATGGATTTGCCACGATCCGATCCATTTTCGTCCCAGGCGGGAGATGTTATATTCTAGGGCTGTGTGCAGAGTAAACATTACTCTTTTCTCTATATAGACTTTCATCCTTATTAAAAGCAAACCAATAACATACTTTCGCTAGTATTCTGAAGTGAGCATACAAACAGAACCCTCCCTTCTGCGAAGGAAAACATGTCGGCACCTCGAACCTACAGCAATTTCAATTATGAGCAATGAAATATTTTCAATTTAACCGAAGAGCTCGGAGGAAGAATATATTTTAAAAGATTAGGTCCTAAGTATCCACTTCTTTTCGAAGAGTCAAATTATCAGAAGCATCAGAAGAAACACATTCAAATGATCGTAAGAAAGCGGAGGGGGCGCATAATGTAAAGTCACAGTTTCTTTGCTATCCTTATCTCTGCTGCGAATTCACAGTTGAAATGATTCATATTTTATGTATTACAACGAAACTTGAGGAATATCCAATGCATTGTATTCAAGGAAGAGGAAGAAATTTTGGCGAAGGTAATGACAGCTTACAGCACTTTGATTGATCATTCAATCGCTCCATTACTATCGCAATACTCCTGAGATTGGAAAAAACTAAACTTTCACACTTACACTTAAACTACCTCATACTCGAACTTGTACGTATATTTTGATATGGGACATTTCGCATCATCAATTATTGATTTTTTTCAAGAAAAATTTTGATTTACCACCTTATTGCATGAGATATATGACACATTTTGCTATGAGGGTAAAAATGAAACTTTCATGAACGAAAATCTTTATTCATCCCAAAGAAACAAAGAATTCAGCGAAAAATCTTCAAATCGTGCTCCGCTTCTTTTCACTAACAGTCTGATTATTGCAATTTCTAGCAATTTCTATAAGCGATGAATGTGACATTTTTTAGTCCAGTGGGGACCATTACTCGAAAAATGTCGATTTACTGTCCTATTTACGTAGAAAGTGGCTTCGTGGGAAAAAACGATATACAAAAATGGTGTCTTCATCTCAGCGTAACATTCATTCTTCGCAAAAGTGCTAACACTAGTCTGGGTCATCCTTATTCAATTGGTGGATACTCTCATTCTTTGAGGGTAATATTTCAATTTCTTGAACAACTTGGAGACAAAAGAGTGGTCCACGTTATGATTTGGTTATAGCAGTTTTCCAGGAAATTTTTAATTTGTTTTTATAACATAGTGTTATAAAATCATATTGGTCATTACCAAATGGTTGACGGATATCCATTTGCACATTTGCCCTAAATTTTCTTCTTGTGTATTTGTATTATTGTATATTATTTTTATTTTTGTTGTATTTTTTACCCGACTTTAGTCTATCAGCATAGGAGAGGAGAGTAACTCCTCTCGCAGTCGATTTTCCTACTCCGCTTTTAGGGCAATTTTCATTCAATCCCGAATATTTAAAATATCAGAAGGATAGAGCTTCGTTCTACAGCATGGTCTCCGGTCGGTACTTGTAGTATGGCACTTTTTCTTTTTCAGAATGTATTATTACAAAATTAGTTGCCAATTCTTGGTGGAGTATCTTCACCACTGCATCATGTCTCCTTTATATTCATTTCCTGCAAACATTTGACATCGACCCGTGATGTGCTGGTTGTTTCATTCGTTGGACACCAATATCGGCATCGAGAGTCAGTGATAGTGTAAGGGCCTCTCTCCATCTTTGCAATATTTCCGAGATTGTCTGGTGATTGTATGAAACTTGGTCTTTGTGAACTTGTGAAAGTGTTTATTCTTCTGCTTCACACAATATTTGTTAGACCTCTGACGTACTTGCTTTGTCTTTGAAGTAGGTTCTCAGGCATTCTATTTGTTCATTATCAAGTTCCATGATGTTTAGCAGACCTCTGCCTACTTTATTCCTCCGTAGAGTAGCCCTCGCAAAGCTGCTCTCAATGCTTATGTGCTTATTCCGTATACGTTGCAGGATTTTTTTATATCTGTTTTGCTCCATAGGATTATACCGAAAGAGTATGGTTAAGATTGAATATGCACATGTATTGATGGCTCTCGTCATGTTCTTGTTGTTGAGATTTATTTTAAAAAAATTTTTGGTTCTCCTAATGAAGTCAGTTGTTGAGTCTTCCTCCATTCTTTTATGTCTTATTCATCGGTTTTGTTTCATTACCAGGTATTTGTGAAGATCTTTCGAATTCATCCCTTCTATTTCTTGTCCATTCGGAAGATCTTGATATCTTCATCGCACTATGCTCGGGGTACAACCCTTGCCCAATCCAAATACCATCAACACACCCTTCGAGAAGTTTTCTACTAGTTCGACTATAATTTGCAAGTGGTTTTTGTTGGCTATTATTAGTTTCAAAATATCCAGGTATAGCAAATGATTGAGGATAGTATTTCTGTTGCCTCTGAAAGCTTTTTCAGTAGCATATTTAGTTGTTTTGCTCGGTTTTGATAGGCAGTTCAACGAGAAGCTGAACCATAAGGGGCTCGATGAATTTCCCTGAAAAATTTCTATCCTGATTAGAATCTGCTCAGTGGTTATCTTCACTGTTTTTATTGTTATTATTTTAGGAAAAATTTCCCCTATCTTTAGAGTCCTTCAACATATTTCTATAAAGGGCTTCTGAGGAAACCTAAGCCACTGAGCCACCTATGCTCACAAAATTCGCATCATCTTTCGAATTAATTATGAATATGATAATAACATTGTTGTCCACAAGGTTTTAAAAGCTAGTGCTGCGTTCATAGAGAACTTCAAAATATTTTTTATCACATATATAATTATTTTTCTAATAGAAGAACAATCCTTAAGTTCAAAAATTTCACATTTCAGATGAGGCCAAATACCTCTTTGAGCGTGACCGATAAATTCATAAAATGAATGGCCCTCATATACCAGCGAAAATCAATAATGGAAACCAATCCTTCCTGAAATGAAAATAGGACGGTTAACGGTCTGTCGCTCTTGGAGGAAAATAACCTAATCGGTGGATAATTATTGATTTTTATATTCCACCCCGCTCAATCAATTTTAATAGGAATCCGCATCAGGGTGACACGAGGGAGCAATTTGAGTAGAAGATGGAAAATGGTTATGAAAGGGTCGTCCGGACTCTTCAGTGATGGTGAATAATCGATGGTTTGATTTTATCGATTAGTTGGCCAACATCAAGTTCCAGAACGTTATCACTGGAAGAAACTATAATAAAACTAATGAAATGAAAAGTTGCATAATTTCAATTCGAAAATCACAGTCAATAAATATTAATCGTGTTTGAATATTGAGGGGATTTTATGAGGGATTATAAGATTTTTTTGTTTATATAGTTGAATATTAATGAAAACACTAAAACACTAGACCATACGTCCCACAATTTCAATGAGAATTATATAATAATAATAATCTTTATTTCTTATGTTCAATATACAGAGCGAGAGCATTCAACAAAAGAAAACGTCAAAATAAATACATTCATTCAAAAAACTCAGAAATATGATTTGTCAATATAAATATAATTGACAACATTTAGTCTTTCTTCCTTCACACCATAATCTTCAATGAACATTTAATTAACAAATTGAATAACAAAATTAACAAAGCGACAGACGTACGTTTCGGAATTTTTATATTTAATAATATAATTTTTCCACATCTAACAGATGTTTTTTTTCGAGGTATATAACTTTCAGTTGGTATTACTGTTCAAAATGGCGACCGATTTAACAGCTGTCAAGTGATTTATACTCAGTCTGGTTTGGCAATTCATCATGAATAGACTCACGCCTGAACAACCTTTGCAAATAGTGAAATTTCATTTCGAAAATAATGGTTCTGTGCGGAATACGTATCGCGCACTACGTCCATTTTATTTTGTTTAGCGATGAAGCGCACTTCTGGTTGAATGGCTACGTCCACAAACAAAACTGCCGCATTTGGAGTGAAGCTAATCCTCAGTTGTATGTCGAAACACCGTTACATCCAGAAAAACTGACTGTTTGGTGCGCTTTATGGGCTGGTGGAATCATTGGTCCGTACTTCTTCAAAAACGATGATGGCCAGAACGTTACAGTCAATGGTGATCGGTATAGAGCCATGATTACTAACTTTTTCATTCACGAATTGATGTCCAGGAGCTGTGGTTCCAACAAGATGGCGCAATATGTCACACAGCTCGTGCCACAATCGACAACAATCGACACGTGTGGTGACAGCTTAATTTCACGTTTCGGACCTGTGAATTGCCAAAAAACGCATTTTTAAGGCATTGGCCAACTTGCACCGATTTGCGGGTAACTTTGCCAAATTTTTAAAATTACCAAGAAAAGAAGTGTGAACCTTTTCATCTGATTCTAACCACAGCAGTCGACAACTGAAATTAAATTAAACATACTTTGCACAGAAATCATTTCACAAAAAAACGAAAAAGTTACACCAAGAAAACTTTAAAAAGTGGTGCAAAGACACACCGCTCTACGATACCTAGGAATTTTTGTTATTTTAGTGTTATGTGTTTAAATTTGGCATTGGCAACACTCGGCAACACAATTTGACGTTCAGAATCAGAACTGTCATAGATGAATATCGTGAAAGAGTTATTGTCTTTTAGGATCAGTAGCCATTTCGTAGAATATAGTCGACTTGAAGTCCAAAAAGTAATGAATGATATTATACTAGTGAATTACTCGCAGTTAGGAAACGCTAACAAGAATCGGGAACGGATACCCGGAAACAAAGACCTTCGCTCGAGGTTCTCATAATGAAGTCCGCTTTGTTGGCCGAAATCAGAGGGGGCACAAAAACTTTACGATGCTGAGTGAGCGATTTATAAATCAAAACGCGACAATTAGTTGACTGATTTATTTTGCGGATTTCATTCGCAGGTGACAATTTTGCGCTTGTCGAGAGTGGAGAGGGGTGCACAACGCGGCATCGCTCTGACAGATAAATTCATCAGAATAAATCACTATGAAAATACCAGCCACACTTTCGAAACAGGCGTGTGATTCAATTTCCGATCCGATGAAACACGCTCTTCTGGCTGGTTCTCATGCGCCTAAGGCCAATCGATTGTTTCGCGTTGTGTCAAAACGCGAATCCCGCTGTATCATCACCTGCCCGTGGCTGTTCACAACGGTTTCTTTTTTTATGGACCTAAAAATCTTCCTTTTTACCGCTACAATAGGGTTGTTGCCTATATTTTGAAATTGCTTTCAATTTGTAGATAAGTCCTATATAAACACGAAAAAAAATATTTTCATGGAAAAATATAGAAAGTACCAATAAAAAATACGTAAATGAAAAAAAATTTCAAAATTCCCGCTGAAACGCTCCATTCTGTCACGTCACTGCATAATAGAGTCACCACCATAGACAAACTAACTAGTTTATCTATGGTCACCACGTGCTAACGTTCTGCCAAACTGAAGTGATATCTGCTGATATTGACAGTCGGTTTGATTATATCATCTGACGTTCTAAACCATAGGGAAACTAGTTCTAGATAAGATTAGTTTGTCTATGTTCTAAACGTTCTAGTGCTATGACGTCAAATTGCTCTGATTGGCGTTCGCAGTCACGTGCTAGTCGATAAGAATTAATACAATTTAAATCAATTTTATTGAATTGACTATTTTCAACTATTCAATTATTCATAGTTGATAATGAAAATTCAATGCAGATTAATAATATGTTTCATTTTACGAAATATCGAATAATTATTATTCAATTATACAGACATGGAAAATCATTCGCCCAACATAAGGAAAAAATGAGGGAACTTCTTAGCGAAGAAATAATACAAGGTCTTGAAAACAGATTCCACTGCAAAGTTCCAACTCAAAAATAACGAACTTGTTAATGAGCTCTCAAAATAAAATATAATAAATTCCTTCAAGATTGAAAAAATTGAAAAAACACAATGCAAAATCTCCAAGAATGTATACTTTAAAAAAACACATAAAATGAATACCATAAGTTTGTTGTAGGTATAGGTTCGCCAGTATAAAATTTATCATTATAAATCCACGAAATTACCCTCGATTACAACATTCGATCAAAATAAATTGTGATTTTTCAGAATTTTTCTGTTTTCTATTGTTTCAGAGAAGCGATAGTCAAGTGATGATTTCACATAACAACACTTCTTCTTTATCCCTTATAACGAAAAACCAATATAAGAAGAAGAATTGACTATCACATCTCTGAAACAATTGAAAATAGAAAAAATCGGAGGACACTATTAGAATCTCTATATTGGATAATGACTACAAACCGAATTCCGTAACGAATGAGTTATACAGAAAAAAAAATCTCGATTTTCAGTTTTTTAGAGATATCTCGGGAACCATTGAAGATATTTGGATCTGTAAACATTTACACTTATCCCTAAATAACGCACCTTTTTTTCAATTTAAGCCACCCTGTGTCTCCAACGGTTTTCGATATCCCTGTAATCGTAGGACCTTTATTATCAATATTAGTTATTTATATTATTATTAGTATTAATCCTAAACAATACAAAATATTTTTTGAAATAATTCACAACAATTATATATACCTACCTAGTAATTCATCAATGTGTAAAGTACTCATTCGCAAGTAATTCTTGAAATCCTCCCTGTCATTTTGTCGAAGTTCTTTCAGTAACGACATGTGCCCGTATTTATTTCTATCTTGAACCCATTGCTCCACCCATTAGATTCTACAA
Source organism: Harmonia axyridis (assembly GCF_914767665.1). Classification (NCBI taxonomy): domain Eukaryota; kingdom Metazoa; phylum Arthropoda; class Insecta; order Coleoptera; family Coccinellidae; genus Harmonia; species Harmonia axyridis. The sequence continues at coordinate 23,523,094 of NC_059505.1, read as the reverse complement.
ATTGTTTTTTTATTTCTTTTGACTATTTATAACATACACAAACCCAAGACCAAATGTCTTTTTTCGGCATTTTGAGAACGATATTACACAAAACCTCTCGTCAGGATTTTATACACGTATAAAATATCTAACCCTCCGTCCAATCCCCTCGAACTTTAAGAGAATTTGCCACTAATTGACATGCTCTGTCACATATCAAATATGTTGATATTATAAAAGACGAGATATGTACGTTAATGCGGAATGAAATATATGATCGGTGACCGACCAGATCGGCGGTAGCGGAATTACATATCTGGACTGCGGATCAGATCGTTCAGAAATTCCTCTCTGCGTGCCTTGCTATTATTGTACGTCTCTCTTATTCAATTTAACATTTGACGAACACCAATCAAATCAATGGTAGAGGCACTGAATTGGATGATTGTCTGACAAAGAATCGATTTCAAAACATTAGATTTCTCATACAAAATTGAACATGAAATGTTATCATATTATTTATCTGAAAAAACTAGATATGTTTCTGAGGTTCATCAATATGATACCAGAAATCAAAATATTATATTCTTCGAATATCAACATGATTTCTACTTTGAATATGTGAATATTCTGAATAGGAAAAATAATTACTTTAAAAGATGTAAAAGTGAAATGATTCAAATTTCAGTAAACAATACATAAATTTAAAAACTGATAAAGAATCGCTTAGTGTTGTACACAGTAATTTGTTAACAAAAATTTGAAATTAATAAACCATCTAATTACTTCATTTCCATCCTCAATCCCCCTATATCTATATTATTTTCCTTATTTCCCAGAATAGACAATATATTCGACTATTCGAATGAAAATTGTTCGGGATTTTTTCCCGTATCATATAAAAAGTAATTAGTGTCATGATAATATGTATCAATAAAGTAAATAGAATGCTGAATGATAATATGTATTTTTTTGTAAATTTGCCAACATCGTACCGAAATAGAACACGTAATAATATGTTATGCTACAAACAATTTGTGAGGTTGAGTTATTGTGAATGATAGATGCTACATGATAGTGTTCATGTCTCTGAAGTTAATCGTGTACTTCGTCTGTTATAGATAATGCTAGAAATCAAATACCTGATAGATATACATACTCACAAAAATATGATACAACTGATTTCAGAATATTTCCTATATACGTAGAAATAAAACGTAAACAAAGAGTGATAATGGCATATCATGAACTCTATACTGAATATCTGGCTTCTATATTTCCCATTAATGATAAAAAGTTATATAGTATTACTTGAACCTACTGCCAACGAAAATACTATTTGCGGTGTTATGGTAGTTTTAAAATTTATATTTACATACAAAATATGCGAATGAATCTTAAATTTCAGCAAAACAATTTATTTATTTTTTTGTCAGAATGATTCACTATTTAATTGAAAAAATATTCTGGAATGACCTCTTAACCGGAAAATCTACTAAATCTGTATCGTTCTAGGAGGGAGGTATATCAATATCGCCATTCGCATTTCCTGCAGGTATGAGAATGATCATCATTTTCCCCTGAAAGACGGTATGATAATTGAGTACTATTTTCTGAAACAGATGATAAGTTACACGATTTCTTTTGAATGTTACTTATAACGGTTTAAACTTTCTTTCTGAAATTTAACAATGTTACTACATCTCTTTGAATCCCATATTCTTTTTTTTTTCATTTAAAATGTAATACACTTCAATTCATGTATCGACTCAATGTATATAAAATTGGTAGTAGCCCCGAATTGTCTGACAAGAACTGTTGCACATTTGTGCAATTAGGTGTTGCAGTTTTCAAGTTCGGTATGTTATCAATTATTCATGGGAACAAAACCAAATGCAGAAACTAAACACACTAACAAAGAGAATATTTATAAGATTTTAACGAACGTCGCGACATTTTAAGAAACTACAAGTTCATATCTCAGCATTCATAACTTCAATTGTCAGATTTTCCAAAAGGTTATAAGAACAATAGATTAAAAATGTTCGCAGTTCTGAAATCTGAATCCTAGCCAATCGAACCCAACGTCCGATGATGTAATCTGATCTAATCTAATCTATAATTCCAACTAGATATGTGTTAATGGAACTTACAGAAATACACGAGGGGTGAGGATTGAAAATAGAGAATTATTACTATTATTATGAGGGCAAAACTTCTGAAACTTTTAATGGAAAAAATTGATCATCAGAATATTATGATAGATTTGTTGACATCGACAAATCAACATTCATATATAGTTTTCTATAAATTAAAACTCTAGCTATAAGAAGAAATGATTTTGATATAATATATATAACATAATATAATCAATAATTACATTGATTGTGAATATTTATTATCTAGGTTGAAACTGAATGCAAAAATGTAATCTTGAGACATGGAGATATCTTCGATGTCGAATATATCCCTATTAACTATGAACAAATCATGAACAATCCTATTGAACGAGCGATTAAAGAGACAAATTAAATAGAGACTGATTTATTCCATATTCTGTCACAATTTGCATTAAGATACTGTCAATTTTTTTATAGTGTTTTTATTGGATTTCGACATGGAATAGTTTTTTGATTTTTTATTTCATCAAAATTTTATAATATTGGAAATTACCAAATATTAGGAATTGGCTCTACCGTTTGTATTGAATAAAGGAATAAATAAATCAAAGCGTAAGTGGAATTGAATCAGTTCACCTTATCAAAGGAAAACAACTCTCCTTTATGAAGAAGAGTAGAGTGAACGGTGAGAATAATAAGTACTCCAGCAATAATAGAGAACACAAAAGTTTCAGTGCAATGACCAATGAATGACAGAAGCACAAGTCCTTCGTTGAAACAGAAATCTCTTCGTCAATTGCAGAGCAAAATTGAATGAAACACTGAATGAATTGAAAAATAATTAAATTACAAAACATCTTAACATAACCACCAAAATTTAATATAGGGAACAAATAACAGGTACCCTTCAACTGTAACCTCAATTCAATACATGAGCAGTGTAACTGTATGAAAGGAATATAAAAGTGGATGAGATTTCCAATTTTAGCCTCGAGGCGGTCTTGAGTTCGGCATCCTTTGGGAACTGTTTCCTGGTATTCCCGGTAATTCCCGCTCGAAAAATCCCACTATTGTCACAAATATGTTACTTCTCTCAAGGGCCAATATGCTCCGTCCTCTCGAGTTTCTCCATGTATTCTCTCTTAGGATGTAATAAGTCCTTATATACTCCGTCTTGATGAAGCCAACCGTAGCATCGGTAGTCATTATACCAAATATGTAACTAGTAATTAGGAAACCACGTCTGGTGAGTCGGAGGAAGCAATATGAATCTTCAAAGGAAACATCTCTTCTGGGAAACGTCTCCTCAAGGAAATGTTTTCCGTCCCGGCTTCAAGATACAAAATATTATATCAACATTCCGATTCAGTTTACTCTGAAATTTGGTCTTCCCCGTTCATTTCGGTTTATTGAGCTGCCGGATATTACCAAGTTCCTTGAATTTCCAGGGTTACGAGTATCGATTGAAATTGTTTAGTAGGTTAGAACCCCTTCACTGGAAAAGATGATTTCGTTTGATTGAAGAGCTGTATGATCTTTTCTCAAGATTAAGCTGCATAGATTTTAGAATGTTTATTGTTTTGAGTACCTACGCTTTCTGACTCATACCAAAGAATCATTCAATGCCCTATGTCCAGCCGGTTAAATTTTTTTGTTGGTGAATATGCTACAGTTTCTCCTATATATTCTTATAATATTTGATTTTTTAGGCAAACATCACTATTGAGTCAATAAGAATAATATACAGGGTGTGACGTTAGTAACTGGCCATAGCCTAGTGGTGAATGCAGGCCATCCAAGTCTGTTAGTTCCAGAGATACAGGGTAATTCATGGAAATTGGCCTTAATTTCTGATCTCCAACTTGAAAATCAGCTGAATGCTCAATCGATTCTGAATCCGAATATGTGAATATAGTGGTAGTTTTATATTTTTTTCAAGTTATTCCATTCAAAATCAACCGGAGGAAATTCAGATTTCATATTCGGAAAATATATCCATGTTGTCTATGGTTCTATAAATATGTGATGGTCCAATTTTCAAATTTCCATTCTCGATTATAATAGAAGCTTCTATCATGGTTGAAGAAGAATAATGATAGAGATTATAATAGAAGCTTAATATTTTAGCTTTCATTATAATCGAGAATGAAAACATCAACATTTGGCAATCATATATTCATTGAACCACAGACACATGGAAATATTTTCCGAATATGAAATCAGAATTTTCTCAGGTTGATTTTGAATTGAATTGCTGGAAATAAAATAAACTACCACAATATTCACATATTCGAATTCAGAATCGATTGAGCATTCAGAAAATATGGGGAAAAAATTATGAAATATATTTTGCAAGAAAAACTCTTTTGTTTTCTTGAAACTCAAAAGTTCAAATGGAGGAACAATTGGTGAGAATAGTCTCTAGTAGTTCTCATTTTGAAAATCAGTCGAATTTTCAAAAAAAAAACTGTTTTTGGAAAAACGGTTTTTCCTCAATAACTTTTCATGCCTTGCATCGATAGTTTTTCCGAAAATATATTTGGATAGCCCATGAAAAATACTATCATTATGATGGGTCACTTTTCAATATAGCTCAAATGATAAGCCACAAAATCCAGTGATCAATGTTTCTCCTATTCTCAGCAATAATGGGGCTTTTCAATTTTCTGATCACCCTGGAAAAATTCACATCTCTTCTATCTCGCATGATTTGAACTCCTCGCGAAGTGAGTCTGGATTACATCGAATTGTTGTCTTTTTCTTTTTGGAGAATCTACATATTGAATATGAAATATCGATTGATGATAATTGCTTCAGCATTATGATTTTTATTAGTACTAAATGGGGGTCGTTACGGCTCTGTTAGCCATCCGGGAACTGCGAATAAATTGATGTTTTGTCCTTAACCTTACCTATTCATACAAAACCAAGGAGGCCGTCGATGCTTGAACTTACACACAAACCTAAATTTAAAGAAAAACAACATCCCTATGTTTTAGAGATTATGATTACGGTGCTGCCTCCCTGTTCATTTATTAAACTCGCTGAATACACGATTATCAGACCATTACGAACCACCGAAGATACTGAACGCCCGAATTCGGCAGAAAAACATCGAAAAAGTCCTTGAAATTTTGTGTGAACATTTTTCCATGAAAAATCTCCATTCAAAATACTCTCGTACTTGTTTACCATTGATCAAAAACAACAACGCATCGTCAAATCCGAACGCCGTTCAGATCTGTGAGAAAAAAACAGAATTTTTTGCATCGATATGCGGCAGTAGATGAGCATGGATTCATCCTATACTCCTGAGTAAAAGCAGTCGGAAAAAAGCCGTCCAAAGCGACCAAAATCCCAAACATCAACTGGCAAGGTTATAGCATCTGTAGTTTAGGACGTGCATGGGAATTCTTGGATATAGAATGGACATTCGATAAAATGTGGCGACAAGGTCTGATATACAAAATGAGGTCGATCAAATTTCCAACCAAACTTACGAGATTAATACAATCGTACCTGACAAATAGAAGAATAGATCAGAGAAATTGAAGCTGGAGTTCCCCAAGGATCGGTGAAAGAACCGCTGCTGTTCAACTTATACATGGCAGACATACCAAAAATGAATAGATACAAGATAGCCCAGTTTGCAGATGACATCGCTATTCACTATTACAGTAGAATGCAGAAAACAATTACTAGGCAGTACAGATAGACCTAGATAAACTGATGGAACACTTCAAGAAATGGAGATTCAAAGAAAATACGACGAAAAAGTTGAAATCTACTTCGGAGGAACAACAGTAAAGAAAGAGAAAGTACCCGCTGCTCAAATCAAAAAGTAAACTTTCCTTAGAAAACAAGTTGAAGATAATAACAATAATACAAATGCCAAGCATTCTGTTTGCAGGAGTAACCAGGTATAATCAATGCCAACTTGAAAACAGAACTGTTTTCAAGATGGCATTGTATAGTACGAATAACTATGATAAAGATCAATTGCAAAGTACACTAAATACAGTAATCAGAACAGCGGTTGGCGCCCTATTGTATTTAAGCAACCAACAAATCAAGAATTGAAAATAGAAAATATTGAGGAAATAGTTAACAAACAAAGAAAGAAAACAATAGAGACGAAACATTACGAAAACTTATGTCACTTCGACGATGATGATGATACTCAAGGTCTTAAGTTTTTGCTCAACTCGCTATTTGTTTTCTTTTTTTAGTGGTACTGCAGATTTCCGAAAACGTTATACTGTATTAGATTCAAATAGTTGTGTTTTCAAGAAAGAAGCAGAAGAAGTTAACTTTCAATAGCTCTTTCATTATTCCCGCAAAAAGTTGAAATATGTATAACAAGTTAGAGTTAGTTTTATTTTTGACATTCATTCAGGTATAATATAATAAGGGCCAGTTGCACCATTTGATTAAAAATTTGAACGTTGATTACTCTATGATTTCTCGAAAGAAGTCAGAAATTAATCAATGCTTAAATTTTAATCAATGTTTAGGCAAATGGTGCAACTGGCCCTTAGGGTTATAACGCTGTTCATAAGGGTCTTTAGTTTTGATTATTCAATAAACAGTATTACAAGTAATTGTTGTATTACAACTAAAGAATATCCTAACCTCATATACCGAATATAGACATTGAGTACGGACATTTTATTCTTATTATTATATTAAGTATTATTTTTTCAGTGGTCACATACTACTAATTAAAGCCTCATTAAATTCAAACTTTAGAATAATATCATTCTAACATTATCACCGTAATTGCATTTTCAACTTATTGAACCTACGGTAGGAGACGTTTTGTTTGACGTAGCTGCTTGAGTTCGAATGAAAGATACATCAAACAATATCTGAGCCACCATTTTTTAAGATTTGAGGTAATCTGCAACAAAGAAGGAAATAATAAACTTTACTGTAGTGTCAAGATTGTAAAGTTTTCATAAATGTCCTTCGTTAAGTTAGGTAAGTATATTATAAAGTAGAAAATAATTATTTATTTATTCAATTCTTTCAATAGGAAATGGGAAATATTTCGAAACCGTTTCATATTTTATATTTAGTTTGGTACAATATGTTGTGTTAATTATGATGAAAAGTTTTCGGTATGGAACAGTGTTTCAGTTTGCCTCTCTACGCATTCAATAACGTACACAATTGGTTGGGGACAGAACATAAAAAATCAACGAATTCGAGTTCAAAAGTAAAATTCATGAATAGGATGCATTTTGGTCTTTTGTTTGACCAGATTGGATTGCCGAATAACTCCAAGTCGTATTGAACGAATTAATTTTTTCGTTAACCATGTTATAACTACGTAGTTACCAATTCATTTTCGGAGATTAATTGAATTATCAACGGATTCACTAGTACTTCAAAATTGAGTTTGGCCTTTTTATCATACCGGTTTCAACACAATAAAGCTGTAGAGTATATGGCCCAACAAACCCAAATTTCTATATCGGTCGTATTCCAGCGTATTCGATTAGTTGGCATAACCTAACTACGAATATATGTAATGGATTCAGTTCATATGAAATGAAATTGGATAAAATAATTGATCCACCTCACATTCTACAATTAAGAGTTCAGACTTTGCTCAGAAATTGAACCTGGCCTGAAAATGGCACAAATTTTTCAAAAATTATATCGACATTCAATCATTATAGGGAATGTATGATGAGAAAATCAAGACGAGGCTAATACGGTTCATCCTTTGTTAAATCATGAATTTTACAACATCACAAAGGAATTTTTCTGTAAAGTAAAGTACGAATACTAGAGTCCCACTGTTCCTGTGCGGGTATTCAATAGAGGTCGTAATGTGATAAAATATGCGCCTCACTTATCGAAGTATGTAATTCAAATATTAAGATGATCAAAGTTAATAATAATGAAGGATTTATTATTCAGCCAATTCGACGATTGGAAATGTAAATTCGATTAAATCGACCATATTCTAGTTCTAAACCTCGATAACGCACCATCTGACATTACAAATGAATTTGTCGTCTTATACTCAAATCATTTTAAACAATAACGGAGTTATTCTAAATAGTGGCCTATAATCATTTTTTCATTTTTCTCAATTGGTCAAATATATTGAACCGAAATGATAGAAAATCTGGAACGACCTCAAAATATATACCCCACATTCAGTTCATTCAAATTGTTCTTAGTGAGATGTGGATCGACGCTCGTTTTTCATGATGAATTCTTTCCAAATACTGAATCAGTAGGAATATATTGATAATTTCATAATTGGAATATATTGACCCTGTTAATGAACATAAGGGTTAGACTCAATCAAATAATTGTCGAGGAAAAACAAGTTGATACAATTCACGATTCCAAATTTTGATTGGCGCCAAATCGTTCAGTCGGAAGAAGGTCGGCACAAAAGTAAATTTTGGGATTCGTTAAATTCAACGACAGTTGAACAAATGTTATGATTGAATTGAGTCCCTGGTTTAATTACTTCCAATAAAAATACATTTCGAATTTCATTTCTCGATCCTATCTATAGTTCATCCAAAGTAGAAACTATCCTTTCTGAACCAGAAAGTATTCGACAGCTAATAAAATATAAAAAAAAAAAATTTTTTATTTGTTTAATGGTCATGGGTGAATATTGATGGATATGCGAATTGAATGATAAATAAAGGTATTGAATGTTTATCTATTATATATCCATACAATTTGAGAGGCGGTGATAAATGGAAAAACACCATGAATTTGCTACGAGAAATGCTTCGTTCAGAAAGTTCTTCTTCTTCTTATGAACTGAAAGTTGGCGACAATTAAAGCAATTTCCTCCTTATTCAATGCTTTTATTACTAGGGTGTATATTTTCAACTCATTCCACTATCGTTGGACTGAAAAAAATTGAATGTATTAATTTTCTAGATCTTCATTACCAACATGGCGGCAAGTTTGTGATGTAAACTAATTTTTTGTCCCAACAGTGGCGTCCTTTCAAGCACGTAACAAGGAATATTGCAATTATCATCTCAACAACTGGAATAATACACAAAAATCTAAAGAGAAATATCAAGCAACTGTGACTTAGTAAGTATATAATGCAAAAAGCAGTTTTTTTAGGTACAGCGGGGACGGTGAGAAAATTCCCTGAGGGCAATGAGCAGACCCTAAGATTAGTGAAATCGCGAGGACGAAGACCAGAGTGGCGACAAGGACCAGAGGGGCCACAAGGACAGGACACGACCGAGATCGATCCTTATGATATTTTAAATATCCGGCATTGAGTGAATGTTCCCTTCAGCGGGGAGTGAGAAAGTCGACTGCGAGGGAAGTTTTCCCTCCTACGCTGATAGGTTGAAGTCAGAGATAAGAGAGTTTATTCAATATATTATAAATACTATTGTTTTCGATCCAGACCTTAAACTAACCAATTTTATTAGTACATTGAATACATAAATAATAAAACTAATAAATATAATACCCCTTCTTACCACATTTGAATCTTTGATGTTGAGGCAATCTACGATTTCGTCGAATAGGATGAAATGAAATATTCACTTGCTTAATATTTCCTCATTATGAACATAACTATAACTTGAAAAAATACACTGAGCAACTATGACTCGGAAGTGATATGAACGACGTGAACTAAAAAAGGGATAAAAAATATCGAATCTCTGTATTTACGGACTAGATTTAATAGCTCAAGCCTGATGAACATGCGGGGTGTGGGGGAAACTTAGGTGCTGCCAAAATGATCCTTTTATCCGTTGCATTGAACGAAGTGATAATTCATTGGGAATTTATGCAGAAGTGGACAGCACTCTACGAAGGTAGATTATTAATTTCAGGAATTATCACAAAAAGTGATTGTTTTTTGTCTTCTCTTGTTAACCTTTAAGAATATTTCTAAAATAAATCTGTTATCCGAAAGGATAACCTACATTATAAAACTATAAAATATCGGTTATAACATTATAACCGATATAATAAAAATAATACCCGCCCTAAGGCGATATACTACCCCCCTCGTTGAGTCTCTAGGATTTGTTTAATATTCGGCTAAAATTTATTCTTCATCGGTATTTTTTGACTTCGCCTTGTGGTCACTTAACACCAATTATTCCTAAGATTGTATAAGTTTTAGGTGATCATTTTCCTTCGTGAAAGGAACCCTCATTTCTCAGCTTTCAAGAAAGTACAAGTTGAATTTTTACTGAGTAATAATATATACACAATTAGATCTTTTCCAAAACATATCAGAGATTATTCGGAAAATCCATCTATTGTTGACCCCTAGTTGACTGATCTCAATTTGTTTCAAATAACCTCAAGCATAAAACCTTCAAAGGATAACGTCGAATTTCCAAACACTCTGTATATCTGAAACTGTTCTTTGCAACTTAAAATTCACTCAAATTGCCTCTCCACATATTTGAAAATATTCCATTGCAATTATCATTTTCAGAAATTTCTGTCGGACTTCGATGTGTATAGTATAATATAATAATAATAATAAGTTTATTCACCAAAGTTTATTATCCAAAGACACTTGAACTAGTCCATCAAAACGCTTGGCCAATGATTTCACTGGTCGCAAGGGTATTTCTGGAAACTGGAACAACCCTTGTATAATCTATTTTCTCTATTCTCCGAGTAACTTTGGATATACTATACCTATCTAAACTTATATTATTTTTCAATTCATCTTGAATTGATACGTTATACAGCGAAATTTCCACATTCCAAGTTTGCCCCCATTATTCTATTTCTCTACTTGATTTTCTGGCCAGATTTTTAATTATTTCATTCGCCATCAGATGAGAATTTGATTTTTTCCATGATATGTAGGAAGAAATTATATATTTATATTGAAAGAAGAAGTCATGTAAAGTTTCGAATTAATGAAGGTGCTGGAGAAACTCTCGGAATGTTGAATCGAATGTTATAAATCCATATTTTCCAATATGAAATTTTTTTATTCAAAGTTTGCAAATACTTACTCCAATCTTATATTATTTAGAGAAACATCTAACGGTTAGGTAGGTCTGCGAAGTAAGTAGCACTATACATATTGACCATTAACTTTGTCGGTTGGCTAGATACAGATGTATCACTCTGTTTGCTGCCTCACAGGTGTGAGGTAGCCAAATCTGTTGGCAAAGTTGATCTTGGAGCAAAGTGGCGCGTGCTACTATTTTTGTACGTTCTCTACTTCTATTTGAATATTTATAGGGAATGCTGTGATTGTATCTCATTCCATTTTGATTATGAAATTGCTAAATTGTGTATTGAAAAACTGAAAACAATATTTTACACCTCAAAGTTCTTCTAATTGTATTTGTGTGTTGTATTTGACTCGAGATTGACTTTCACACCCCCACGTGCGTCTGGTTATGTCTTGTGGATTCAAGGCGCTTGGCTTTCTAGTGAGCAGTTCTAAGTGGTTAATCGATTCTGGAACCCTTTTCGTTTTGTTTAATGCTCTCATGAGGTTTGAGTACGCGTGCGTTGTCTGAAACCCGGGGTACGGTGTTCACATTTCTGGTTTGGAAAAAGTGCATAGGCGATTTGTGAAGTATGTTAGTTTCAGACTTGATGAAATCCACCCTAACTGTGGTGTAGCACATAAACGGCTACTGAGCAGATTTAAGGTTGATAGTCTGGATGGGCGTCGCACCTATATGGCCCTAGTACTTCTTCAGAAAATTCTTTGCTCAGGGATTGATTGTCCCTTCTTACTTTCTCTGATTAATCTACATGTGCTCAGATTGCCCGTGCGTGTTTCGACTATCTTTTACCTTCCTTTTACACGCACTAATGTAATTCTCTTCTCGCCTCTGTACCGGATATGTCAGAGCTATCTCTCTGTTCAGGATGTTTTCGATATTTTCGATAGTAGACCATCTGTTTTAAGGAGGACTATTCTTGGATCATAGTCTGATTTAAATTACAAAATGTGAAGCTAGGTGTGGGAATTCCTTATTGTTTATTTTTTTGTATTATCATTTCATGGCTCGCACTTGGCTTCGATTTCTTTTGTTTTTTATTTTTCACATGAAATGCATTTAGTTTAATAAGGTTTCATTTCTTGTAATTTTTTTCCATTTGTAATTGGATTAGGCTGTTGAATGGTGTAATAAATAGATAAATGAATTAATAAATAAATGAATAAATAAATGAATACATTAATGAATAAAAGAATAAATGGTTTGAGAAGTATAATTCTTGAAGATTTCTATCGAAATATAAATGCCGTTAACGCAAATAAATTATGAATACTAATCGGCTTTACTGATAATTTCTATGCATTGCCCTTCAAATCCAACACTACGAAAATAGTTCTAAAAAACTGAGTACATTTCCCTCAATCACCTATTTTTAAGGGTGTATTCGCCAACATCGACTAAATCCCCGGTGAAGTCGGGGGTGAAGACCCCTTATTCTTCCTGCACCTTCTGGATCATGAAATAATTGCCGGAAAACGTGACGACCACGTCACGTATGCCATTTTTTTGATGGGTTCTGGTTCCCAGTTTTGCATTTCCTGGACTTTCCCCTCAGGACCGACACTAATTGGAAACGTACACCCTTCGAATATTCGATCAAGGGAGGATGACGTGACTGAATTCGTCATTGGAAAATCCATCTCGTCTCGCAACAGAAAAGATGATCCTGAATGGAAAGTTTCAAGCTCTTTGGAATCGTAAAATTCGGGTCGATCTAATCTTATACGACCTTTGATGAATATTGTAGTCGATAGTCTTTTACGACGAGTTTGTCAAGGATGTTTTAAGGGAATTTGAGTGCTGCGAATATAACATCGAATATTTCCTTGATTATATTTCAATCGGAAGAAGAATAAATGTACCGGGTTTTTCACCATAATTTGACACCTCCTTCAACTTTGTTCCTGAAAGAGGTACAAAAAAATCTTTTCTACAAAAGTTTCACGAAATCGACTAGTGTTTTTTAAAATGATTTCAAAGAATAAAATATATACAGAGTGCGCAACATATTGATTGCAACTTCATTTTTTCGAATGAAACACCCAATATATTTTTCTATATTTGACTAGCTCTTTTTCCCCTAATTTCGAATATACCAACCAGATAACTCAAAAAGGGGCATTTCAAGTTATCGCAGCCTACCACTTGAAAACTGATTATTGAGCATGCTAGGTGATTCTTGAAATTTGAAACTCTGTGGTACTCAGAATAAGAGAGATAGACCAAATATATGTTATATATTTAAAGTCAGGGGAAAAAGAGCTAGTCAAATATAGAAAAATATACAGGGTGTTCCATTTGAAAAGATGGAGTTAAAATCAAAGTGTTGCCCACTTTGTATATATTCGTTTTGTGAAATCATTTTGAGAAACACTAGTCGATTTCGTGATTTTTTTGTAGACAAATTTTTTTTTGCCTCTTTAAGTAACAAAGTTAAGTGAGTTTCATATTATGGTGATAAACCCGGTACCTCTTCTTCAATGTTATGAAAAATAATTTTTCAATCAAGAATTTTACCAGTGCATTCATCGGTTCCATTGTCACCAGGGTTTATTAGTTGACAGAAGGAAGAGAAAATTTTTGATCTCTGATTTAAAAATTTCGGCTCAAAAATTACAATTTTGAAGTTAATAGGAGATTTTGAAATATTTCTCTCTTCCTCTTCGGTTTAAGTATAATAGATTTTGGTAGAGATATCAAAAATTCAGATGTTCCTAGATGAAAGTCATATCATATAGTCTGGTAATAGGAATTACAGAACTATCCATATCCCCCTGCTAGTTTCGGTTTGAAAATTAATATGTACATACAGATTAGGGAGTGAGTGGATTGATAGGAATTCAACCTAATGAGGGAATTGAAATTACGAAAATTCCATCTCGATCTATTAAATAGTTAACAAATTATCAGAGAAATAAACATTTACAAACACCTACCCTGAACCATCCGATATTCGAAACTCTCGCGAAAATTCAAAATATATCCGTATTTCTATGCGTGAATTCAAACACGGACTTATCAGTAAGTCGAACTCTATCGTTTGAGACATAATGACGAAATTATATATAGCGCCTTGTTCAGGGTACGAGCACTCAAAAACAACATGCAGGATCTCGGAAAATTCAATGAATTAATGATTCATTAAATGGAAAATATTCACGATTTTCCCAACTAGTATCTAAATGAAAGATTTTCTCTCTTGTACCGCATAAACAATCACAAAATTTGTAATTCCACACGAGCTTTTCTTCGATGAGAGTTTTTGATAAGTTGTCAAGTGTGTACCGTGTGCTTGTTATGAATTACCACATTTGACACAACAGTATCATTTACATATACAAACAGGTATTCATTATTCATGCAAATTCCTTTCAGTATAGTAAGTAGATCGTGAATTTTGTTCGGGGATGTTATTATTCAGCATCCCTTTTCCATTAATTTATTGCCGTTTTGAAAATGTTGTTTTCCTTAAATGAAAGTATGTAGGTACCTCAGATTGGGTTGAAATATTAACTTAATCATTCGAATCATTGGAAAATAATTCATTTTGGGATATAATATTGGTTAAATAAAAGGAATAAAATATCTACTATTAACACAATTTTGTGAAATTCTGAAGATTGTGAAACTTATATGTAGTCACGTGTTTTATTTCTTTTATTGATATTGAAATAATAATTTACTTTAAGTGATAAACGAGGAGTTAATTTCGAAAATCGTTGTTTTTTATAGGAATTCATATATAGCCATACTCCCTTATTAAATATATAGGTACCTAATAATTCTTTATTCTGTTTCAGGTGAGTTTACCCAATCATCGATATATTCTACCCAGCGGTGAGTCATGTGAAATATTTTCAATATATTATTTTCATAAATTTAGTTTCATATGCTTTTCAAAAATCTTCTGGAATTCTAAAACTCAATTTAAAACAATTGATGAGAAGTTATTATTGATCCAATTGAAAACGAGATTATTTGAATTACTGCAGTATTCAAACAAAAACTTTATTCACCAAAAATTATCATTATATTTCGTTCACAATGAAGTTGGGAAAAGTCAAGGGAAAAACAGCTCAATAAAACTGCAAACATATCAAATCTGAACAGTGTAAGGTTCATGTTGAATCAAAAGGCTGTGGACCTCTTCGCGAAATTTTATTAAATTGTCAATCTCTTTTATATGTCTTGGTATTGCATTGTACAATTTAATAAACATATACATTCAAGGTCTTTCGGTAGAAGTAAGGTTAGGCTGAGGATCAATGAAATAATCGTTCCTGGTATTATGTGAACGTGTCTTTAGATTTCATTGAAAGAATTGTCGGTGCCTTGGACGGGTCGGAAAGGCATTCGACACAGTTTCCCATAGCTTGCTGCTGAGAAAACTTGAGAATTATGGTATCAGAGGTATTGCACTGGATCTGATGCGGAATTATTTGTCACAGAGATCGCAAATTGTTAAAATCGATTACTGTCAAAGTGAACCTGATGTTGTTGAAATTGGTGTACCACAAGGCCAGTCTTGTGTCCAATACTGTTTCTTGTCTATATCAACAGTATTGTTTCTATAACAAATTTCCAAGGCACTATAATTTCATATGCCGATGATACGGCAATTGTATGCACGGAAAACACGTGGCAGCAATTGCAGGCTGACTCAGAAGAAGACTTAAAAAAGTTACACATCTGGCTGAACCATAATCTTTTGAGCCTAAATTAAAAAAAAAACTAAATTCATCTCAGTTTCGACCTACAGAACCGGACAACCTCTCTACAATTCTCTAAAAATACATGGATGGTATAACATCAATACATGCCAATGCCCTGATATAACAAAAAAATCGAACATCAAATATCTCAGCATTAAATATACTCGATCAGCATCTAAGGTGGGAAGAACACATAATACATATCATCAGGTTGAGAAAACTAATTCAAAAATTCTATAATATTAGGGATATCCTGGACAAAAAAAACCCGATCATATTATATAACTCATTGGCTGAATCGGTTATTAGATACTGCATTACAGAATGGAGAGGCTTTTTCAATCACACGATCACTAAACTGCAGTCCATACAAAACACTTTGCTTAAAATAATATTTTTTTCTGATCGAACCAATATTGAGCTATATCGCCTTAGTTACCATGTGTCATAACACACTCATATTTCCCAAGGGAAATATGAAACGTCAGTTCATATTTCCCTAGGGAAATATGAAACTATTTCTTTATTTAGTAACAAAATGGAAACTGCAATTGTTGAAATTTCCACTAAAAGTATTTCCACCAGATACAAAGGAAGAAGAAATATCTTGTTCATAATTATTCGACGACGAGACTACAGTTTTCTTGAGAACATTCCTTGCAGCAGCAGTCTCGGACGATTCTCCCAAAACGGTCTTCAAAGATTGTGATGCTGCAGATGGCTCACCCTCCACACCTGCTATCATCTTCGCTACCTTATTTTTGTGCAGCATACTGTCCGCCAGATAGCCTTCTGCAACAGACGAACTTTTCCAACCACCATGTCTCTTGAGTGTTGTCATTGAGGCTCCCGCATCGGCAACCAATGTCGCGGATGTTCGTCTTCCACAATGACCTGTATAGGTTTTCGGATTATCTAAACCCAACCATTCAGCAACCTTACTCGGAATTTTTCCGAAGGTATTTTTGCCGACAGGCTGAAGAGTACACTTCTTATTCCTATAAGCTACGAAGAACCTAAGAACGCCTTGCGGGCGCAACGCTGAATACTCCCTCACCAAACGAGCAGCACCCAGATCTTCTTCATCAATTATAGTGAATATTCTGTTTATATCATTCTTAGTCTTTGAGACTTTGATTATGATTACCGAACCACGATCTTCGATATCTGAAGATAGCATATTCACCAACTCTCGTGTTCTGCAGGCGCCAAAGATTTCCATTATTAAAACAACCTTCAAAATTATGAATGTAAAAATCTTATCAACAGAGGAAATCAAAATGAAACTTTTACCTTATACATCAAAAAAACGTCATTAGGAGCTTCACTCAAGAATGTCTTGAGCTGCTCCCGGGACAACACTGATGATTTTTTAGGAACGTATCCTTTATTTTTGTTCTTAACAAATGCTTCGACTTCATCGAATAATTTGACATCAGTTTTTTCCTTCAAATGTAGCATTGATCTTAACATCGATAGTTTCGGCCATAACGTGTTTGGAGAATATTTCTGGGACTGGGGATCGAATGAATTAATCATACATCAAGAATAACAAGAATCAGAGCAACATACCAAATCTTGGAAATATGCTAACAAAATACTATCGCTCACACCGTCCACCAATTTTTTTCTTTTCCACTCCTGAAAGCATTCGTACTCTTTACTGTAGGCAGCTTGAGATTTGGCTGGAACCAAAGATTCACGGGCCTTTGCCGCTTGAGTTTCGACGTAGTTCGACATTTTTTCATTAATTTTATTTTTGACAAGACGTCAAAATGAAACCAGTCAACCAAGATTCTCAGAAACATGGCCCATAGCAACGTTAAAAATTTAATTATTACAAAAATATACAATCTAATAATAATTTTTCCTTATCAGATTGTTTCAATCAGAAAAAAACTATTGATTACACCACGGGAAATATGAATACATTTCCCTCGGTTGTCTATACATCCCTCGGGCTCCGCCCTCGGGATGTAACTTTGACAACCTCGGGAAATATACTATTCATATTTCCCTAGTTGTAATAATAGCTATAAAAAAACAAGCTCTATTCCACCGATCAACTGTATAAGGTTTAAGGATATACACATTATGGATGTTAGAAGCCTTTATATTTACCAATGTCCCATTTGGATGTTCTACAATAAAGAGAAATATACCACCCAAAGATCCAAATACACTAGGTTTGTCGAGGACAAGTCCATTGTCTTGCCAATTTTTGGAAAACCCATTCACAGAGATCTTTTTTTATGAACCGAAATTGTATAATTATTTGTCATACGATATAAAACTATCAATAGACTCAATTGAGAAATTCATATTTCAGTATAGAAATATACGAGACATCTTCGGAAAAAATTAATATACCAAAAAAAATCCTGCCATTTCATCTATTTCTCCGCTTAGTATGAAAAGGAAGAATGATTTATGAAAATTTCAAACTACGAGGTTCATCTCTCTCACTTTTATTATTTTTGTCAATTTTGTGCATTTTATTGTCATTATTGTGTGTAAGTCATGTACCTCACATGCTGTGCTCCTGCTGATGCAGCAGGTTTATTTTATACCAAACTCAGGCCCAATCAGAGAGCAGATGACACCACAATTCAAACATGCTAATTGCTCATTTGGGTCAGCTGTTTTCAGAAGTGGAATCACAAAAAGCGTACAATTTTAGTTATTGTCTTGCAACTCCTGATACTCGCAGTTAAATTGCTTCTCCCAAATAAATTATATGTATTCTTAAATTGCTTTTCCCAAATAAATTATATGTATCAAAAATTATATAAACTAAATGTATATGTGTGATATTTTCTGAATAAATTCCATTCTGAAAAAAAATATTACACTATTGGCATTTTCAAAGGAAATTCTTGTTTATTCTCCTGAAAAAAATAATGGAGTAGGTATTGTTGGTCCCGCCGTCAATATAAATATTTTCGACTTCATATTCACAGCATTCAACAGGACGTTATCACTGCGAGATCTCCACGCCACTAACTGAACATGAACTTCCGCTCGCCTGATGAGCTTCTGTATTCAGGAAAGTTTACGAAATGAACATGTTGACGGTCACCATCGAGATATGTCCGAAATTCCTGTTTTTTCCTTTTGTAGGCGCCTGTGAATGACTCACGTCTACAGGCAGCTATAATGGCAGGTTTGCACGAGTGTATTCGTGTTTAGAACTTGACATCAATGGACGCAAAATTGCTTTCTACTTCATATTCTTGAAAACGTTGAAGTGGAATCCAAATAATTCAGTATTGAAAGAATAAAAATTCGTTCCAAATTACCTCGTTCCTGAATGCTTTTACAAATGCAGGAACGCTCCAAGCGAGCAGTTCTATACCCTATTGAAAAAGCATTATTAATAAGATATAAAGATTCAATAAAGTAGAACGAAATGACTAATATATAAAATGTCGTAGGAATTAAATGACGAATATTCTATTTCTACAATTGCCATTCAATTTCTATTGAAATGAATTTCCATCAAGTGTAGACCGAATCAATCCAATATTTGAGAAATGTCGTAAGTGTTTTGGCGGTGTACTCGAGTATGTGATAATACTAATGAAAACATATATATCCTTCAAGTATTTGATTTCGATATTCGATAGAAAGTTTCAGGCTTAACAGGGACCTTCGGTGTCATTAAAAAAAAAACAACTCGAGACGAGTATGCCAACTATACTTACTTGCCAAAATATATTGTTTTTTCATCATCTGAGCAAAAGGACATAGTATGAGTTTTCGAAATGTTGATAGCGAAAAACGGAAAAACAATGACAATCAACTAAGATGAAAGCGAAAACACCAAGGCAGGGCTGGCGTTAGGGGTGAAACAATGAAGCGACTGTTTCAGGCGTTTTTTTTTCGAGGGGCGGCAATTTAGCCCAGTTTGTGGCCGCCCTTTCATATTTCTGAAAAAATATAGTCTTGATTCTTAAAACATCAACATGAGGTTGGTCCGCTTTGCTGCGTTTATCAACATTTCCTGCAAAAAAAATTCCAAACCGTTTTAACTGAGCCGCCTGTTCAATAAATAACATAATGGCAACTCAACTAATATGAGCAGCTTTGCCTTTCACCCTAATTGAATGAGGGATGGAATG
The DNA here is from genome assembly GCF_914767665.1 of Harmonia axyridis. Taxonomy (NCBI): domain Eukaryota; kingdom Metazoa; phylum Arthropoda; class Insecta; order Coleoptera; family Coccinellidae; genus Harmonia; species Harmonia axyridis. The sequence goes on along the minus strand of NC_059505.1, from coordinate 23,503,157 downwards.
TATTTCACAAAGACGAGAAACAACACTTCGAATTACGTGGAAGTTGTTTACACATTCAACATATGGAAAATTCCTACGATTCTGCATTCGAAACTATTAACTGATATTATGCTAAATGTTTTCAGGAACATATATTTTTAATCCCATTTAGTTTTAAAAGCTTTGCATGCCTTACCGCCCTTTATATCTTGTGGCGTGATAGGTTATCTTTCATCGATCGTACGCAGTATCTTGTGAATGTGAGAAGCATATATATTACTTACGCATTGTTCATCGGCGTCGAAAAAATCCAGGAGTTTATTGTAGGTAAAAATGTAAAAAAAAGAAACCCAGTGGAAACGAATTAAGAAGTTAGAAGTTTAGAAGTGGTTTTTGTTGGGGAAGGGGGTGATTGATTTTTTTCAGCAGGGGCACCAAAAAATTCTTTGCTTCAGGCGCCAAAATCGCTCGCCCGAGCCCTGCACGAAGGAAATATAACTCACGCGAAGAATTTCCTCAATCTGAAGTCGTCTAACCAGCCGAGTATAAACATACAAAATAGCAACAAAAAATGACAAAAACATGTATGGATGTATGAGCCTATCAACGAATAAAAACATAATATATTGTCATAAAATAGTTATTGAAATAGCAAAATAAATATATTAACAACAATGACACAAGGAACAATAAACACGTGAAAACGTAAAACGAGCAAAAAAGTCGTCAACATATTTTGACCAACGTAGGATCACGTGACGGAACGATGTGATTATCTTATTCTACATGATCCACAAAAGCATTAACAGGAAAAGAGGTTTGGCGATTAGTTCTCGAGCAAACTACGTAGATGCACCCCCTCTCTGTGGATTGAGGTGTTTTCTCGGGATCGCTGGCGGAATCGTTAGTTTGGCAATCCAGCGATGTCTGCCTAATATAAATTCCCTCTCCATCGTGAAGGCATGACTTTGCGGCGGGGCCGCATTAGAGTATGATGTGAAGCCCATAACGCCATCTCTCGGTCATGCTCAGACACACTCCCTCCGCCCCTACACCGCCCCATCGGTTATTTTCAAATCAAAATATTCAGAAAACGATATATTGTATCGAGTTCAACCAAGAGTACTTTTTTGGTATAAAACTGAATGGTGCTTATAATTTCACTTGAAATTTTAATTAATGAATATAACCTTAGAAAATGATGTTCAATACTTCCTACTTGGTATGAACCGTGTAACTAGCACCTTCTATGAGAGTAAGATATAAACACAAGTTCATGGGATGTATCAGGTTCCGAAAAATATCCGTATGAAATTTTATTACAATGTTGCCAGTAGTTTCGATGAAATCATAAAAAATGTGAGAATATATTTTTTTCTGCAACGCCCTTTATGACAAATAAGGATGATTATTTTTCAGTTTTCTACCTATCCTAGAGACGGGGTCAACTTTTTCTGAAACACCCTGTTTATATTGCTTTTTCAATTGAAATATACAATTGCCTTTCTGAATGCAATGTTGAAGTAAGACTGTTGACAACTGGATGGATAATAACTTTGAAAAATATTTCAAGGAAATATCAAATTGAAGTTATAAAATTTTCCCTATGTACAATCAGTCTTCATTATAAAATTTTCAGTTTCATAACTGTTAAGGCATTAATTTCTAACGAAGCTTGTGATATTGAATATATGTTTCTCCATTTCGTCGAATATGACCAGAGTTGGATGTGAAATTTCATTTATGGGGCAATGGATTCTGATATTTCGATAATAACATCCGAATAGTATCGAATTCATCAATTTGGAATACCGGGAATCTGTTTTTCCTGATAGCGCGAGTTCGTATTGATAATTGGTAGAACGAAGCTTTCAGTCCAAACCTGACATTTCATCTATTTAATTGAAGGATCATGTTGCATTTCAGAAAATTATACATACCAGTTAATACTTTATATACTATCCCGCAGTAATTCAAGGGATGCATTATTCCTCTATTAAATATATTCAGCTTTATTTAGCCATATCTATTCAATTAGAATCAAGGGTGTAAGAACTGCAATTTTCGAAAAATTTCCAAATATAACATTTCTTTCATAAGGGAATATTTATTGATCACTCTGTATGACGGTGCCAAGCAGAGATTTAAAATTTTTATTATGAATTAATTCTATCTGGTTACGACAATGAAAAAAATTATGATATTAAGGTACAGGGTGATCCAATATTCACGAAAATAGAAAAGTCTAAGATTTCCCTAGTCCGGATTTGATTTATTCGATTCCAGAAATATTGAAGGAAGGCGATAGAAAGGGAGGGGTGACAAGACTTCAAAAAATGAAATCATTCGGCGGATTAATTGAAAAGTTATCGAACCAAAAAAATTTCACTCTTTAATGGAATGTTTATTGATCACCCTGTAGGACCGTGCCAAACAGAGATTTAGAATTTCCATTATAAATTTGAAGTATAGTTATAAAAAATGGCAATTATGTTTTTTCCGCCGTTTTGCAATAGATGGCTGTAAGTGGTAGTCGAAATAAATACATATATCGTAGATATCATACAATAATTTTAGGTTTTTGTTAACATAACGCCATTGAAATATTAGTCGAGTTGTATCTGCATCTGTAGTATTCTCGATTGAACATCTCAGCTTACGAGCGAAATTCTCGTCATTTGCGGGAGATTTTAATTTTCTACTTCAATATGAAGAAATCTGCGGCTGAGCCTCATCGAATGCTCTCAAATACCTATGGTGAGACCGTTATCAGTGAAAGAAGGTGCCGAGAATGGTTTCAACGCTTCAAGAACGATGGAAGAGAGTAGGTTTTCGAAGATGCCGAATTGGAGGCATTACTTGAGCAAGACTCGTGTCAAACTCAACAAGAATAGAGAGGATCATTGGGAGTGACGCAACAAGCCATTTCACCGCCTGAAAGTCATGGGAATAAGAAACAAGGAAATTGGGTGCTGTAGGAGTTGGAGCCGAGAGATGTTGAACGGCGTTTGTTTGCTTGAGAACAGCTGCTTGCAGGGCAAGGAAGAAAGGGATTTTTCATCGCATTGTGGCTGGAGACGAAAAATGGCTTCATTACAATAATCCTAAGTGCAGAAAATCATGGGGATATACCATCCATGCTTCCACGTCGACGACCAAACCGAATATTCACGGTTCCAAGGCCAGTATTTGGTGTGACCAGCTCGGCGTCGTGTATTAAGAGTTGTTAAAACCGATTGAAACAGTGACAGGCGGTCGTTATCGAACGCAAATAATTCGTATAAGCCGAACGATGAAAGACAAACGGCAACAATACAACGAGAAACATGATAAAGTGATTCTACAGTATGACAATGCTCGACCCCATGTTGCGAAAGTGGTCAAGACATACTTGGAAACGTTGAAATGTGAAGTCCTACTCCATCCGCTGTATTCTCCAGACGTTGCTTCCTCGGACAATCACTTGTTTCGATCAATGGCACACGGCCTGGTTGACAGGCTCTTCCAGTCTTATGAAGAAGTAAAAGATTGGATCGATTCGTGGGTCGCTACAAAAGATGACAAGTTTTTTCACAAGGGATTCGTACGTTGCCCGGAAGATGGGAGAAAGCCAACGATGGACAATACTTTTAATCCTAAATGTATAACCAGTTTTTTTACAATAAAGCCTCGATTTTTGGAAAAACGACGAAAGCAAAGTTATACGCCTATGTATATGCAGGGTGTCCCGGTAAGAATGCGAAAATCGGATACGACGATAAGGTCATCATGGAGGACTCGTATCGAGACGTTTCAATCCCCAGAGTGCGTTATTTTGGGATATACAGGGTGATGTTCATCTTAAGAGTGAAATCTCACAGTTCAATAACTCTTTAACTAACCAATCAAACATTCCCCTAAGAGTGGAATTTTTTTAGTACAATAACTCTTCAATCCAATCCACCGAATGATTTGAATTTTTGAAGTTTTGTCACCCTTTACTATCGCCTTCCTTCAATATTTCTGAAATCGAATAAATCAAATCCGAACTAGAAAAACTTTAGACTGCTTCTATTTTCGTGCATATTGAATCACCCTGTACGTTAATCGTGTTTCGCTTTTTATAATTGCTGTTAATATTTAGATTTCTTACGTTTTCCAGGTCTGCGGTATGAGAACATTGGATAAAAAGAGATGAAATCTCAGTATTAGCAGAGGAAATGTAAACGGGGCATCATACATTTCAGCGTATGATACATGAGTATAGATAAAAGCCTCATCAAAAACTGTCTACCCGTAGATGATTGTAGAGATTGATTTGTATATTTGTTCACAGAATAAGTTGGCGACATGTATATTATAATCAAATCTGAAATCAAAAAAGAAAAAAGTAATAAATGTGATAGTTATAAGGAACGATAGATGAGGAAATAGTGTCGCACCTATTGGCAGATTATTTTGTACTATACAGGGTGTTTCCTAAACATGCGGCAAAAATTCAGGGGGTTGTTGCTTGGACTATTCTAAGAATATTTTGTCCTTTGATGATTTTTGAAAAACCTCTTTGTTTCGAAGATACAGGGCGAACAAAATTTTTCATATTTTTAAAATTAATAATAGTTTAAATAAAAATGCGTACCGCACTGTGTTTACTAAGTAGGTACAATTTATTTTTAAATTTGTTTAACAACATTCCAATTACTAAAAACGGCCAGTTTTTTGACTAAAAATTGCTAATACATCACAAAACGAATTCAAATGAAAACCGTGTTTAATCTGTATTCCTTTACCATCTGCACTTATCAATTTTTAGTCAAAAAACTGGCCGTTTTTAGTGATTGGAATGTTGTTAAACAAATTTAAAAATAAATTGTACCTACTTAGTAAACACAATGCGGTACGCATTTTTATTTAAACTATTATTAATTTTAAAAATATGAAAAATATTGTTCGCCCTGTATCTTCGAAACAAAGAGGTTTTTCAAAAATCATCCAAGGACAAAACATGCTTAAAATAGTCCAAGGAACAACCCTCTGAATTTTTGCCGCATGTTTAGGAAACACCCTGTATATACTATACTAAGTATTGAGAAATGTATATCCTTTAAAATTGAATATAATGAATTCAATTCGACTATCATTATCAAGAGAAGACGAATGTCTTCAACTATCTACATCGTATATTTTTCAACATCGTCGAAGGTACTCACAATGAAATTTATCTCAATTTCAATATCCCTGGAGATAACTATCAGAGCTGGACCTAGTTATCTTGGACTTGGACATCAGCCAACACAGTCCCTAATCATTTCATCGAACAGGAATTCCTTTCCTTGCGGAAAAGAAGTTCGGTGGATATCTAAGGAAATGGAATAATTCAAAATTAATTTCAAGGGAAATCTTCCACAAGTTCTGAAGCTTACAATAATAGTATGAAACTGATCACACTTGGAAATTGAGAGGCAGGGTAGATTCGTAAATATTCTATGGAGTTGAAGTTGATTTAAGGCTTTTTGTGAGGGAAAGCGGAAGTAGAAGAAACTGACTTCACGAAGTTATTGCTTGAAATCTAACCGCTTAGTAGGGAAATGATTCTTAGTTGTGGATGATTTTGCTAAACAGGTGACTAGTGCTTTATTGACATTCTATCACGGAATACTTGAATTATGCGACAATTTTGAACCAACTGTTCTTGGAGATGAGTTGTTTTTGCAATGCAGAATTCATCAAAATAAATTATTTCAGATAAATCGCTTATACCTACCTTGAGAAATATATCTTACAATATGAATTCGCCTTGTTATTACTGCACAAGTTACAGGTATACGATTTTCACAAGAATAATTCGAAATTTGGAAAAACAGTATAATTACAAAGTGTATCCTAGAAAATGAAGTTATTTGGAAACGAGGTATCCGTAAGCAAAATTATAATTATATATATTTCCGAAAAAGTTATCAGGTTTGCGGCTAGACGGACAGGGAGCGTATTCTTGACAAGTGATCTTATACGTATACGTATACGTTCTTTCAGTGCTCTGAACACTGAATGAACGTATACGTTTTGAGAGATCACTTGTCGAGAATACGGTCCCAGAATCGAATTTTGGGAAAGAATTCGTTATCAGTGGGTCGATTATTATGGTTGCCATCCTGGGCTCATAGTTCTACAATTAAAGACATTTTGGTATGTGTAATTCGAGATGTAATTATTGAGCGATCTCTCCGGTGATCGAGGGCTCAAAGTAGGGCCTGCTCTAGAGGCCGAAAACCGGCATTTGGCTGGGGTGGCAAATATTGGAGGGCAGCATGTTCTACTTTTCCCGAAAAGTCTGTATTTAACTATTTTTTTTCAATAACAAATTAACTAGTGCTCAGCAAGGGAGCATTTGAATTTATGATACTAGTTCATCCGCAACATCCGGTAGCGATCCTCCATAACTTCAATATCTTGGTGAAATATTTCACCTTGTTTCTTGCTCATGTCTCCTAAATTTATCTGGAAAACGGTCTTAGTAGATGTGTAAACAGTGTATTTTTATACTCATATTGCACCCTAAGGATTTGAAACTATTAAGCATCTTGTCAAACCTTTCAACATAGTTTTGAGCTCAACTGATGCATTTTACTCCTATATATGCAAGACATGACCCATTCTTACCAAGAGCTTTCACAAATTGCTTCGTTAAGCCCAAATTCATAGATAAGGAAGGAAGTATAATTTTTTTTTCTCACTTATCCGAGTTAAGGGATTAAAAGGGTCAGTTCAGGTGTCTGATAAGCAATGGTTTCACAATTGATAGATTTACTTGAAATTTACCTAATAACATACTGACAATGAAACCATTTCACCTACGTCAATGAATATATGTTAAATCATTTTAGAACTCTCATAAATGAATATAAGAAACTGCTGAGAGATAAAAACGGATTGATGTACAGATTTAGCGTCCCAAATCAACTCTAAAACCCAGGCACAAAAAAAAAACATTTGTTTTGTTGCCTTGTGTAATTTAACTTTTCTCTTCCATATGATTTAACTAACTCTTGCTGCTCTTCATTATGGGAATAACAAATTTTTTTCTTTCTTAGAATACTTTTAATCAAAAAAGCGTAATGTTCTTCACACTTAATGTCTGAATACAAATTTACCAATCAGCCACCTCTACCCCTCAATACAAAACCACAGTACAAAACCTCAAACCTGCAAAAGCACCGATTCGTATTTTTGCCGGGGCGGCAGAAATGCTAGAGTGGGCCCTGGCTCAAAGTAACCTCTTATGAAGTAACTCAAAATAGAATTGTCAGAATATTTTGAGAATGGATGTGATTCAATTATCTCATGATACAAAGCTGGGATCAAAAGAAAATCAGTGTGAATCTACCTTTATGCATCGTCGCTTTCTCTCATCACATTACTTCAAAATCAATTGAAAAGTTTCGTTTCGATATTGGCGAGTCGGTTAAATTACCTACAACGGCAATTTTGATCTATCCCCATCGCGCATTTGCTACTAAACGTAAACATCGAATGAAAATGGTAATAGGTTCCTATATGAGAAAAATAACAAGGTGTAGTTATTGATTTGGATCGAAGCTTTACAGTTGGAATTTGCATCTATTTCAAAAGGAGGAAACTCAGTAATTTTCAATAACAACTCAGTATTAGTTGAAAATTCCAATCATATTATGAACTGCGAGAAACTGAGATATCTGGCCGTCCCACTTTGGCCATCAATTTTGTTTAGCCGATGGTACAACGTTTCTGTATGATACAAATGTCTAACACTCTAATATCATTTCTTTTGAATTCAAGCATGAGATTCTAAGGATAATTTCCTCAGGATTGATGAAAATAACTCTTGTAGTATTATATTCATTGTTTCATTTTTTTAAGTCGGGATAATATCATGTTTCGAATCAGATGATAGTCCAGTAGATAAATTAAAAAAGTAGGGGCTGCTGGAAAAAATTCCGAACTTAATAAAACTTCTACAGGTTGTTCAGGGGTATTGTGAGATGACTCTGACAAGTTATCCAACACGAGGAAACTGTGCTAACTTAAGGGGGACCGAAGAACCTCAACATTTCCGGACTTTTTTCAGTTTTTTGCTCATAACCTCTAAACTAAGTAGTTTTCGACCAAAACTTTTATATTTATTGTTGTAGATCATTAAATTCTCTACAATTTTGTATCTACAAACTTTTTCGTAAACCTAATATCAATTGAGATATAGTCGATCACATTTATAGTCCAGTAGTCAAAGCAAAAAAGTCTGTTGAAAAAAATTCCGAACTTGATGAAACTTCTACAGATTGTTATTGATAGGAATTTACAGTAAGGTGATAACATGCCAGGATAACATTGAAATATCTACTCTTCACATAAACAAAGGTTTTTAGTCAAAGCTACCTCCCCCCTTCACCTCCTAATGTTCAATTTCTCGATATTGATGAGCAATTACTACCATAGAACGGCTGGTTATTGTTATTTTGAGGGGCAAAACCTTTGTTTTTTGCCAATTTTTGACCTTTTGAGGAAATTCCTCTAATTTTGGTTTGTTGTATCTCGGTTGATATAAGGTTTAGAAAAGAGTTTCGGGAAACAAAATAGGGACTTCAATTATCTACAACTTTGAAAATGAACGTTTTGGTCGAAAACTAATTGAGTTGAAAGTTATAAGAAAAGAACCGAAAAAAGTCCGAAACTGTTGAGGTTCCAGCTCCTCCTCAAGTTAGCACAGGGTCCTCTTGTTAGATAACTTGACAGAATCATCCCACAGCATCCCCAAACAACCTGTAGAAGTTTCATTGAGTTCGGAATTTTTTCCAGCAGACCCCACTTTTTTTGATTTGTCACTGGACTATTATTTTGATCGACTGTATATCAATTGATATTGGGTTTACGAAAAAGTTTGTAAATACAAATTTGAAGATAATTCAATGGTCTATAACTTTGAAAATGAACGTTCTGGTCGAAAACTACTTAGTTAAGAAGTTATGAGCAGAAAACTGAAAAAAGTCGGAAAATGTTGGGGTTCTTCGGCCATCCTCAAGTTAGCACAGGGTCCTTGATAACTTGACAAAGTCATGCCACAGCACCCCCGAACAACCTGTCGAAGTTTCATCAAGTTCGGAATTTTTTCCAAGTAAAATATATTTATCTACTGGACTTCTCATGTCTCATGCCAAAATTATCCGGTGGCGTAGGTATAAGGGTGCGATTATCCTTTTTCTACTGAAAATTCACGCCACAGCTTTCCTTTCGAAAATTATTTCATTTCTGAAATCAACAGAGTTTTACTAGAAAAAAGGTCTCCTGGATGTTTCCGAAATAAACAAGAACAAAGCAAACCTTCTACACAACAAATTATGGTTCGTCATCAAGTAAAGTTGTTCATTTTAACGTCGGTGTGAGATGTGTGTTGGAAGTTGGCAAAAATGGCACACATTTTGAAAAATTTTTGTCACAATTTTTTATTGTTCAAGTGTCTGATAATTTTTTTTTTCAATTTTAAATTCTTTCTGAAAGCGTTATAATAAACTATGCGAATTTTTGTACTTTCATTTATCACTAATAGAAAAATTAGAAAAATTTATTTTTGTAGATTTTTGTGTAAAGTGTTTGTTTTGCAAATGGTACATTCTATGGAAAAAACTCAGGAGGTTTTTTTCGCAGTACTACCCTGTTGATTTCAGAATTGAAATAATTTTCTCGAAAAGGAAGACAGTGGAATAGATTTTCAATGGAAAAAGGATCATCGCATCATATATCTGCGCAGGAGACAATTACCTAATTCGAAACATGCCATGATCTGCGCAGGAGACAATTACCTAATTCGAAACATGCCATGATCAATACCTAAAAATTGAAACAATGAATTTAATAATAACAGAGGTATGAATAGAAAACTGAGTTTTTTCTAACTTTAAATGGATCGTATCAGGTTGTATGTTTATATAATTTTTTTTATGAAAAAAGTTGTTCTCTCCGACTCTGAAGTTATTGTACCTACTAAAATGTGGATCGCCCTGAATCACGCATTCTGAAAAAATTGAATGTATTTCCTCTTATTCATGAGAATTAGATCTAACGCTGACTAAGAAAGGAAATAAAAATCACTTCCAAGACTCTATCTTTATAGGGAATGTTAAGATGATTGATTTGACTTTACTCTCTAGACGAAAATAATGAACAAACCACTAAAACTACAGGAAAACTTCCACCTGCGTCAGCAAGGCACATAAACACACTATATTAAATATAAACAACTATATACAGGAGTAGGTACATCCAATTTTAGTATCCCCATCAGCATGCCAAACTGATTCAAACTAGTCGTGCAATTCGTTGCAAACCATCCCAATAAAAAATTTTTTTGGTATTTATGATATGGTATGTCTGTAAAATCAAACTTTCTAGGGCAACCGTGTCAAAAATTAAAATCAATCATTGATTACTAACCTCCGACGCGGAGAATGCCCTTGAAGAAGATTTCACTGGGGTTAGTTTTGAACACATTGATACCACAAATTGCGATTGATTAGATAAAGTCGTCGAAACACAGCGGTCGATGAAACCGTACCTCAACACGTCGGTTTTCAACTACTCAACCAAACAGTATTGTCAGTATTGAACTGCCCTGTGCAACGCTATCTCATTATAAGCATTGTGTAACTAGTATAAAAGTCATAAAATCAAATCGTTATCGTTGCTTATTTTTTATTCATGTCGATCAAAATGATTGAGATATTTATAGCAGTAGAACGAGGCAAAAATAAATTAATGATAGTACCAAGAGCCTGGGAACGAAATTAGTAAGATCAGATCATCGAAACTACAGAGGGAAATAAATTTCAATTTGACTTGTGATTACATATCAATGTGATCTGTTCAAACAATAAGTACTCAAAATGAGTTTTTCTACATTCATGCAAAAAGCAAAACTTTATTGAACTATATTTAGAGGAAAAAAAAGTTCTTTATTGCACTAGTGCAATAAAGTTTTTATTGCACTCATTCTACTTCAACGTGCTGATCACATGCAAACAAACTCAGTGTTGCAAAACAAATATTTCAGCCTGAAGGAAATAACGTTGTACAGTTACCAAGTACTCGTACGTTTACAGCAGTAACAAATCAAGAAGTGGATTTAAAAAGTACTTCACTACGAAATATTCATATTGAAAATTGCAACAATGGTTCATTCACTTCCAACATTGAGGGTAAAAATAAAGTTTGAGTTGAATTGTTCGTAACGTATTAGTTCCTGTTTCAATGCAAATCGATATTAATAATAAAGTATTCAAGTTGCGCTTTTCATATTCCTACACCTAGTGCCGCACCTCAATAAATCATTTTTTGCTTTTTGCATGAACGTAGAAAAAATGTTGTATGCAACTCGTCCAAAAATTGTTTATTGCACTCGACATGTTGTCCAACTCGGCCTAACGGCCTGGTCGGACAATTTCACGTCGAGTGCAATAAACATTCACTTTTTGCACTTGTTGCAAAAATAACTATAATCGATGTAAATTCATGCATCTATTGAAAATTCGGCACTTTCAATGTTATCTTGTAACTTTCCACATTCTTTCAAAGTACACTCTGGTTTCGCTATCTCGATATTATTAAGTGATGGTGTCGTTATACAATAGCTTCATGAATTCTGCTCGCGTTTGTTTCGTTGAAGCATAGGTATATGCAAATATGAATTTTCGGAAATATTGCCACCGCTGCCTCCAGTGAGGAATTTCATTATAACACGGGTTCTCTTTTGTATAGGAGAGACTGATACGTTTCAAAATATCTGGAAGGTCGAATTCATAAATTGTGAGATTGAACAATAAATCTCGGGTAGAGAAACCGGCATTGAAATGATGAGGATACCTAATAACAATATGTTCAAATTGGGAATTTTCCAGGCACGAACACAAATTTCATTATCCTTCGACAAAATGTTCAAGGAACATGAACAAAATAATATACAGTGTGCGTCGAAATTATGGAACAATTTCATTTTCCGAGAAGAAAAATATTTGGCAACAAAATCCTGAAACAGGTCAATTATTATTTCAATTTTACCAAATTTTTATGCATTTTTGAATGATTTTTGTTGCACCCTGTGCTATCCCCATCAACCCTCTGAATTTTTTGAATAGGGAAAGTGGGTCATGTGGTACTTTTTTAGCAAGGTCTTTGTATCTTCTTCACAGGCATGCAGAAATTTTCGAGAAAAATAGTATATTGTGCAACAAGTGGGGAAAGTCCAACTTTTCTCGCGAGTTTGGAAGTTTGTGGTACGAGCCTGAAAGGCGAGTGCGCAAACACACGAGCGAAAAAACGACTTTCTCCACATGTTGCACACTATACTTTTCCTACAAATGCACAAATTTCAATAATTCAAGTAATGGACTTCATTCAAATCAAAATGGCCTTCGTTGACAGTATGTGTTAATTTATTGCGTTTCTATAGAAACGACTCAAATGCCCAATTTCATTGGTCTACCAAGCGAGGTGTTGGCAAAGTGCCGTGGGGAATAATATTTCCCACAGTATGAGCAATACATAGTTTTGGAATTGAGTAGGCTGTGGAGAATACGCTTCTTTTCATAGCGTTTGTAGGAAAAATTTGTTAGTTCGAAGAGGTTTTCAGTATTTGCACTTTGTCATAGGTCATTTACTTTGAGACGATGGTACCTGATGAAATTTGTCACCAAATTAAAGTCGACCATTACAGTTTTGTTCATGCACAACTTTCAACCCCTACGAACCCTCTAATTGAGGGGGGGGGGTGGTTTGAGGGGTTTGAAAGTTGTGCATGAACCAAACTGTGATGGTCAACTTTCATTCGGTGGCAAGTATCATCAGGTAACATCGTCTCAAAGTAAATGAGCCATGACAAAGTGCACATACTGAAAACCTCTTTTGTCTATTTCAGTATCGTAATGAGTTCATTACAAGTCTAAAAACAGTGCTGTAATGAACTCATTACAGCATCGTTTTCAGTTATATTTTTTGTTTTGTGGTTGTCTATACTGACTTCCAATCCTATCAAATTTCAACAAACGTCAATAATTGTCAATATAATATAATTTGGATAAAGTGAAATGATTTGCAATATTATTGCAATTTCTCTTAATTCTAGTGGTGTTAAATCGATTTCTTCAGACATAATTCTCGAATTTAATGCGTAATAAGAAATTGTTTCAAAATTAGAAAAGTACCATTCAAATTCATATTTCATAATCTGTCAATTCTCGTAACAGTAACACCAACTGCCAAGATACAATACAAATATCACTAGGATGTATAATCTCAATTTTTCATTGAATTTCGACCATATTTCACAAAACTTGACTGAAATAGAGATAATATTGTCTAATACCATAGTAAGGATATACCTTATACTATGCATATTCCAACACTCATGCGTTCGAAAACTCGCTCCTTCGTCGCTCGTTTTCGAATTTCGCATTCGTGTTGCAATATGAGCCTATTCTGCAACGTGTTTTAGAATATACTATTAACTAATCGATTTTTCAAAAAAAACAATTTTTTTCTTGAAAATTTCTGCACGCCTGTAAAGAAAATACAAAGACCTTGCCAAAACAGTACCACATGACCCACTTTCCCTATTCAAAAAATTTAAAGGGATGAGGGAGATGGCACAGGGTGCAACAAAAATCCTTCAAAAATGCATAAAAATTTGAAGAAAGTGAAACAAAGATTGACATGTTCCAGGATTTTTTTGCCAAATATTCTTCTTCTGAGAAAATGAATTTGTTCCATAATATTGACGCGCACTGTATAAACACTGTGTCCGTAAAGTATGGAAAAAATTCATTTTTAGCTAAACAGACCATTTTAAGAAATAATCCTGAAACATGTCGCTTTTTTATTTTACTTTACCGTATTTTAAAATAATAATCTAATAAACAGGGTGAATTACTTTCGAATTATGACGTCATCGTCATTTTCTTTAAATGGAACACCCCCATTTTGTCTCAATTTTCCGATTTCTCTAGCTGAGCTGATTCCAAAAATGTATCACATGTTGATTCCAATTGGTACAGATTGTTATGCGTTACTTTATGAGCATACACAAAACTATTGTATTCTTGTCCACCCTGTAACAATTGGAATCAACATGTGATACATTTTTGGAATCAGCTAGAGTAATCAGAAAATTGAGACAAAATGGGGGTGTTCCATTTGAAAAAAATGACGATGACGTCATTAATCGAGAGAAATTCACCCTGTATATTAGATTCTTATTTTAAAATAGGGTAAATTAAAATCAAAAATCGACGTGTTTCAGGATTATTTCTTAAAATGGTCTGTTTAGCTGAAAATGAATTTGTTCCATAATTTTGACGCGCACTGTATATATAGATCCGCTCTATAGCGTCCTACGCCTTGCGGTACCCAGTCTCCATCCTTCCCTACTCCATGAACAAAATAATCCGGATCGTAATGCCACTTCCGACTAGAATTTCCACCACACTTTAGAACTTGTCATCCGAATGACTTTTTGCGCGATTGTTTCGTTCGTCGTGGTAACGGCAAGTTAGCATTTTGTCTAATTGTAATTTTGAATTTTGAGATGAGAAAGATCATGTTGAGTTTCACTCTCTCATAAGAGGTGCGAAGATTTTTTTCAAATCATAATCCAAGCGACAATAGAAGGAAGAAAAACAATATCCAGTTTGAAAACCTGCGTATATGGTTTAATTTGACTTATTTAAGACGGTAACTTCCAAAATCAAGATAGCAAAGATGATAGCCAACCTCCGCAATGGAGACGGTACATGAGGAAGAATATATGTTCACCCGGACGTCGATCGGAAGGAGCTAGGGACTTGAAACTGTCAGGGTAGGCTAAGGGTCCAAATATCTCGGTTGAGATCGAAACTTGAACTCCTAAGTTATGTTCGTTAATGAGCAAGATCTGACTCATCATAGGAAGCCTAATTTGTCCATTATTGGGCATAGGCCTCCATTTTTTTGAGCAATTTATTTCTATCCTGTGCTGCTTTTTCCTGATGACGTCTATTCACCTATTGCGTTGTCTTTTTCTATTTTTAAAAGCTTGTCTTGGTCGACACTCAAGAATTGTCCTAGTCCCTCACTCGTTTTTCTTCCTTGCCACATGACCAGTCCAACTAAATTTCAAGTGGATAATTGATTCCTCGTGCTCCCGAATGACTTTAATGATCTGATTAGTAATTCTGCCCCTTAATGTGATTCATTACATCGATCTCTCCATCCTTCTCTACAAGACCTGTATTTTCTGGATGTGTTTCTTCGTCAGTGTCAAAGTTTCAAGTTTCATTTAGAAAAGGATTAAAGTCTTCATTTCCAAGAATAAACCTATTCTCCGCTGTATTTCATATGTTTCGTTGTTTCTTTATATACCTTTTTCCAACTTACTAGTTTATTCTTTCATAAGATCCCGATCGATACTTTTTTATTCCCGTTTCTGTCGACGTCCTTGTGTCCCTGATCGATAATTATTCATTCCCGTTCCAATTTTATTCTCCTTACGTACAGGACTGACAACTTATGTTTTTGAATATGAAGAATTAAAACGTTGTGAACAATCTGATTTGAAACTCGTATATGAAGAGATAAATAAATATAATCCAGTAGGAGATTTTTTTTCAATAGTTAGCAGATAATGCCTGCAAGTATCCAATCCTTCGTTAGCTGATAAATTGTTTTGCTTCGTCGTCTCTCCAAGAAATAGACAGGTTTCAAGTTATATTTATTATGTCTTGGTTGGCCGATACTTTTCTTCGCTCTGGTGTTTAATCAAGTCCTTTCATATGAATTTTTTTAGTTCAATAGTGTTCGAATTCTTCCGTAGTTTCTTGCTATTGCTGTTACTCTCTATCTATATCGTCTTTTTTGGACCATGAGAGCAACATTTGAACTGTGACAGAAACTCAAATGAAAATTTTCAGGTACTTCATGGCCTGAAGTATAATTTGCAGCTTAGAATAATCGCAGTCTCAATTATCTTTCCCCACCTTTTTGAGTATATGGTTAACAATTCGAAGAAATATTCAGAAGCCCCTCTCGTGTAAAACTCTTTCGTGGTATTCATACATATATTATACTAAAGACGAAACTTTTAAAATCAACTATGTCAATATTCTACGCCTTCATAATGATCTGTGGTCTAGATGGAAGAGAATCTTATGCCCCAAATATTTTACTTCGAATGAAGGCAGCAGCTCTAGTGGTTTGCAAATGAACTTAATGAAATCTGGGCCGAAAGCAGGAGCAGAGGGTTAAGATTATTTGATGTTTGTTTTGATATAGTCGTTTCCCCTTCATTAGCGAATTACGTCCGAATGATTAATTCAGTCAGTTCTATTGCCTCGAAAGTCTAGAAGGGAAACGAGGGAAATTTCAAAGAATAACTTCCAAAGTAGAATAACTGAAGGGCATCTACGATACACTTTGATCTGGATTTATGAGAAAGTCAATATCTTAGATTGAAATGAATGGAGACGTTTATGATGAACACTAAGAACACATGCACGAAATTATTTATCCAAAATTTCACACAATGGTTTATTATTTTATTTACAACCTTGTTGTCATTACCAACATACATTACACACCTCGACAGCTTTTTTTTGGGAAAATAAGCTATTGTATTATGCCCAATGACTTGATTTCATGCTATTCCTCCTCTAACTTGAACAAAAAATCTATCGAATTTTCTGAAATTTATGTAGTCTCGAATAATTTTCACAAATACTGGATCAGTGATGAATGATCTACTTGTATGTGTTTTGGAATCTGCAATGTCAACCAAAATTTTTTTCTTCACCAACGTCCAACATTTTCTTTTTCACCTATTCATCCGTCCAACGAGCCCCATATATGCCTATTCAATTATTGTTGCGATCTAAAACAATAAGAAGAATATAATACCATAAAACTTCTAACTGTGCACTTGTATAAGCTCAAACACGATTTTTTTTCAACTTATTGAAAGATCACAAACCTTTATCGGTAAAATATTATTTGGAGATTTTTTTAAGAAATCCTCTATATTATTCCTGGAAAATACGTACGATTTCTTGGGCCTGCAGTCAATACAACGTACGATTTCTTGGGACTGCAGTCAATACTTTGTCGTTTTCCGAAGGCCAGAAGTTTCCCATGTTTCGAAATATCAGTTTTTGCTTCAATTTGTAGCATCGCTCGTATCATAATGTACATTGCCCATAAAGTGGACGGCTTCTTTTGTCTGATTTGTTCTCCAAAATATGATGAGAGTACACTTTCGAAAATAGTATTCTTCACTTTTTTTCTTCGCACCATTTTCTATATAATTCAAAAGCTTCTAAGTAGCGATGCTTATTTTTTTCTGGCACCAAGCCGTGTGGTGCTGCGTCAACAGCCTGTCGTATTCCTGGCGGGGTAGAATCCATAAATTCTTCATGGAGGACATTTTTATCAATTTATTATTCCCGAACTTAATATCCATCCCAGTTTTTCTGACATTTATTTATATTGATGACAGTTGTTCATCGCATAGCAACGGTACCTGCTTGATTATTCTGAGAAAAATACCTGCTTGGTGATTTTTTGTTAAATATAATATGTATTTAGAATAAAAATGCGGAGAAATAGATGCATAAATAGGAAGAAGAAAATCTTCGGAAGTGTGAAAGTGAATAAAAATGTTGAATCAACAGGAAGAGAAAAGAAAAATCCCACATTAGCGTAATCCAACAACAACAATGCATACAACACTACACAGAATTACTTCAAGAACGACGTCCATCATACGAAGAAATGAAAAACCCAACAGCATTCAAGGTGAACAAATCGAAATAGATACAGAGATGGTGTTCAAAATTGTAAAAGGTATGAAACAATATAGATGCTGCGGTCCAGAAGGAATATACGCAGAGCTCATCAAGAACGGTAGTGAAAAAAAAATTTCCATCTACTCACTACAATATTCAACCGATATATCAATGGAAAAGATGTTCCACATACTTGGAAAGGAGTTTATGTGTCTTCAATCCATGCTCGTATGCTCGAACTACAGAGGTATCTCAGTTACAAGTAACACTCTTAGCAGACTGTACGGGAGAATTTTAAGAATCCTAATTGAAAAAATTTTGGTGAAGAGGAGGAACAATAAAGATTCAGAGCCAAAAGATCTTGCACCGATAATGTGTTCTGTATGAAACAGATAATTGAAAAAAGAAGTTCAGTTGATCAAGCAACACATATTTTGTTCGTAGATCTAACCAAGGCTTACTATTCAATACCTTGGTGTAAGCTATGGGAAACACTACGGAACACAAATATAAACCAGACTTTAAGGAGGGTATTGAAGAACTCGTTTTATCGCTCATCCTCCAGAATAAAAGTAGGAAACAGATTGTCAAATTTATTTATGTATATGAGGGAATACGACAGAGATGCACCATATCACAATTCCCAAAATTTTTCTAGTCCCCCAATATTCGTATGTTTCTTTCAGTTTACGTGTCAAGTATTAGAGATCTTCTCTGTCTTATGCGATTATTACCTGGTCATCCGCAAACTGTAAGGTGTAGATGTTCGTATCATTCAAGGGTATGCCAATCCCAGAACATTTTCTTCTTCAATGCATCAAAGCATGCTTTATATAGATTTCAAATGAAGTGGGTGATATGGTGCATTTATATATGCACTCTCGTAACAGAGCATGAATAAATTTGACATCGAATTTGGTGAAAATAAATAGTTAATGCTGAATACAATCATTTTACTATAACGTTCGACATATTGTTTAGTGGAGTTCAGTCAGAGCTGTCGCTAGCTAAACTGCAGCCCTAGGCAGAGACCCAATTTGTCGCCCTAACAGAAGCTTTACAGAAAGCTTAAACACAATTCTCATGAATAAATGATGAAATATATGAATTGAATTCAGGTTTCAGATTCTTCTGCTGAGTTTCGACTCCATAAAACACTCAAATATTCAGTTTTTCCTTCAATATGATTAAATAAAACAACCGGATGATGCGGATGAACCATTATTTTTAATTCGAATAAATGTTGCAGACATTCTAGATGGAAAAACGTTTAAGATTAGTCAATCTGACAAAAAAAAAAACTTTATGTAATTCATGTGTGTAATATCATACGATATTAATTATCTATCTGGTTAATGTATCAACCAAAATACCATCAACATAACCATTGTCAAACAGAAGATTTCCACGCTATTTCATAGGAATCATAAGCATTTTTGTTGATACATTAACCAGATAGATAATTAATATCGTATGATATTACACACTTGGAAATCGTACTTCGTTTTCTTTTTGTATTTTCTTCATTCATTACCAAGAGCAGTAGCCAATTTTATATTATTTATTATTTATGATATTCGTTGAAATTTAAAAAAATAATTACTTAATTAATTCTTCCAGTAATCTAGTTTTCTTGGAAAAAGTTGATAATGCCGCCCTCCGTTATTTGTCGTCCCTCTTCTGCTCAGTTTCGACTTCATAAAAAGCTTTAACATTTTGTTTCCTTTTCTTCAAGGTTATCGAGCAAAACAATCGAATGAACCATCATTTCAAAATCGAATGCACCCACGGCCAAACTAGTTAATTCGATATAAAGAATGAAAAATATCAAAATAATAAAACTTCTTATAATTCTAAAGGAGGATAAGTTGCAAATGTTGAAATAAAATCGTTTCTCGTATATTTTGCTTTCTATTCTGAGCAATCAACATTCTGATTATTGGAGAATTGAAAACAAAAATGATCCAGAAGCCGCCCAAATGGCAATAAAGTTCGGGAATCTTTAGCAAATCGAACACCGACGAGTCTGAAAAATTAATGTGTTTTTTAGCGTCGACTTGTAAACAACACTATGAGGGGATTACGCAACATCTGGTTATTTATGATTTAAATGCGGCAGCTTTGATGGTTTTTGATGGTAATTAAATTTGTCAGAATTCATTCCTGTTGTTGCTGACCGAATTGAATCTCATTCGGTACTTTCCATTACTACACATGTAATTTTTGTTTATCAAGCTTGAAATGCTGCCCTTGAAATTTGGCGCCCTAGGCGACCGCCTACCCTGCTTACCCCCTAGCGATGGCCCTGAGTGCAGTTAAGTTAGATGCTAAATGATATTAATTTTTAAATTTCAACCAGAAAATATTTAATTTTTAAATTTCAACTAGAAAATATCTATTCTACCTTGTACTTTGGGAGATATTGAGTTTCGCAAATTATATGGTCCACTAGAATTCCCGATCAATAGTTGACGAAAGAATAGAACAGTCTGAGAATAGCATAAAGGGAAGTCTCGGAACAGGCTCCTGGATATGAATTAATTCCTTCCTCCATTTCACACACCATATAACCTTTCCTTCCCGCCTCCATCGTGCCGGACCATAGCCACGAAATACGGGAACACAGAAACTTTTATTGCCCAGCTAAGTTCGTCTAACAGCAATCGTAATTTTCACTTCGTTGGTTCGGGCTTTTTGTCAACAAAATTTATCGTTTCGCATTTCCGAGGACCTGGCGGGGTCTACGGTTTAATACCTCGACGTAAAATACCCCCGCCAACGACGAACATTATTCTTCGTGGTCCATCGGACGTGTGGACCGCCGCTCTCTGGGATTTGATCGAGAAGCTGCCGGGCGTGATTTCATTAAAATTTCAGGCTAGACGAAAACCAGAAGTGATAAATCCGGAGATTATGGACAACTTCGCGGATTAGAGAGTGAATTTGCCTGATCCGGGGGAGATCTATCTTACCTGCATCGGATATGCAGCCTAGGGTTGGTGGCGATAAAGAGGGTCATCGAGAACACTAATTTATAGAGTGACGAATTACATGCGGTAGTCTGGAAATTACAAGCTGGTATGCATCTTGCAATTAACGAGGATATCGATGTTCTCTTCAAAAACTGGTTGAACCATCATTTTCAAGACAATTATTGGTAACATGTAACTGAGTGAACCTTTTTCCATGAAACATTATCCAAACCAGAAATGAGTTATTGTAAAATAGACAAGAAAACTAGACAATACACAGTTGAAGAATAGAATCATCGAAGGCGGAAGGCGTTATTAAAACCCACGAGAGTATGAAAAATATTCGAGCGTAGACGCCAAAAGGAAAAATCTAAAAAAGCATAAGTAGAATGTTGCGGTGAATTCAAGGCATAATAAATTACGTAAGTGAGAATTGTTAGAAAACAAAGAGCATAAGTTAACAAGTTACGTAAAATTGAGGAAAAGAAATTAAATAAATAATAATATAGTGAAAAACCTGGAATCAGAAATATATGATAAGTTCAAATGGAGGCAGAAGAACGAAAATAAAATTTGGATATTCAGAAGAATAGTGTGGAATCATTTATAATAATAATAATAATTTTTTTTATTATGACCAGAACCGCACAATAAAGAACAAATGATAAATAATTATTGACATCTCATTTTTACATAACCAACAATAATCTCAAATTTACATCCGTACTTACATCAAAATGATCTTCACAGAAATGGCTAGTACTTGTTGTCGATGAATCTGGATTACTTGTGCATTTGATGGCTTTTATTAAATTTGTTCGCAAGAAATCCGTCAAATATGTGTTCTCTCTGACAGCACGCCAAGTGACTTTATCGTATAGTGATGTAAGCATTAAATGTGGAGCGTTTCAGCGAGAATTTCGATCATTGTTTTCATTAACCTATTTTCAATTGTTATTTCCATGAACATTTTTTTTTCGTGTTTATATAGGGATTATCTACAAATTAAAAGCAATTTCAAAATGTAGTTAACATCCCTAACGTATAAGCAATGATGAAAACGGTTGAAAGCAGATAAACGTGGAAAGCATGCAGAATGGCTTGCGAAATGCAGTAATATGTGAGCACGGTGATAACCTATCCTTTGTTCCGCACCTACCATACCTACCTCCCGATCAAAGCGCGACCTCTCTCCTCGAGATAAGGAACTTTGCCTGGTGGTCCCAACCACAGAATACTAAATATATAAGAAGTGCTAACGCCGTGTTAAATCAAGGCAACAATATGGCAGATATTTTGTCCGCCATCACTAATTGTTACATTGCGGGAAAATTTGAACATGAAGGCATGGCAATTCATTGAAATTGTTGGAATATTTTTTGAATTTATTTTAGGTAATGCTGCTATAATTTCGAATTAAAACAAAAAATATCATTTAAAAGTTTTATTTATCAAAGTCAATTTACATATTTGCTTAAAATGGTAATTATTTATAAAAATCAATACATAATAATATACATTATATTGGGATATTTACACTATATCTGACTGAAAAAAAATACCTATTTATACCTACTTTATAAAATTATATCTGATGAACAACTGAATTGATACATTTCTGAAGCAATATTCAAATTTCTACACATACATGAAAGATAAAAATCTTCAGTTGGGTTAATCTATCTTCCTACGTTACAGTGCTCATTTCGTAATTCCCTTTAATTAGCACAGGTCTTCTTTGATACTTCATTTTCAGCTCATTTGGAGGTTGTAGGTGGATATGAAAAAAAAAAGATTATAAATAGCGATCAATTAGTAGGTAATTCATTTTAATGTGATATGATAATTCTGGATCACGTAGATGGTTATTGTTAGAATCAGTAATATTTTCCATACAAGAAACATTTGGGGAAGTTCTTCAATCATAGGGCTGATGATTATAAATTTGATACTTCAGTAAATGCCGAGGAACAGAATTTAACTTTAATATTATAGTTGGTTTCGAAGGATTATTATAATCACAAGTAAGGATCTCAGATATATTAGAACATTGAAATACAATATGAGGAAAAACCCGGTCTTATTTTGTTCTAAATTTATTTTCTCATGGATTACCTGACCTTACCTTACCTGAAACCTAAAACAGAACTTGTAATAAATAAGTGACAATATTCTACTTTATCTGTTCATTGCTACCATATAAGAATTACAAATACAAACACAATTTATTGTTGATTATAAAATCATATCGAAAAACTCGAACGCTAATTGGCTTATTATGAGAATAAAATTTTTACATCGTGATATGTATGCATGATGTATACCGTGTATGCTGAGTGTTTGTGACGTCACATCTGTTGCCAATGCTAGCACTAGCGGTTTCACCCCCCTGGTCCCAACTTAGGATTGATGCACAATAAGGAACCCGACGGATAAACCCCTCTTGAGAAAGCAAGCCTGAACAATGGCTGCGTTCAGCGGACACAACAGTTGTAAAATAGTTGAGCGCATACTCAACATGTTATGAATTACACTCACTAAACACAGATTTTAGACTTTTAGAGGTTACGTATTTTCTAACCGTTCACAAAACCTCGCAATGATCTCTTTAGGATCTGTGAGCTCTCAGTGATTAGATTTGCAACTGCTCTTCCCGCTGAACGCAGCCAATACATCTGGACCAGGACGTATATCCGCGTATCCTTCAAAATGAGACTCAAGTAGAATAGGGCGGAATACTCAGTCAATAAGTCGGCTGTAATCTGCAGATCGGAAATAATCGACACTTCTCCTCGAGACAAAGTTCATTTCAAAGAAGACCTGACTAAGAAACGATTGGATTTGTTGAAATATGCAAGTGTTAAATTTTGATCCGAGAATGTGTCGACCGGTGGTATTGTTGAAATGAAGATTGGAGGTGGAATAATTCCGGTAAAGACTAAAGATGACTGTGACGGATACAATGTTGGAAATAAGTGAGGATTCTGATTTTGTGTAATAATCACTGTTTTTTTATTCATTTTTCGTAAATTTATTGGTTCGTTTTACATGCTAATTTTATCGAATATGCTTTTTGAGGAAGGAAAAATGTATGTTCATATTAACTTTGGATTGTTTGTTTTTTTTTTATGTAAGCATCAGTATTTCGATACCTTTATTCTGTTTGGTGTCGCAATTTTAATGCTGTTCGCAATTCCCAGTTCAAGTAGTTCTATTTGACATTTTCATTTTTCTCCTGGGCAGGTTATTGTAAACCTTATTTCAATATTGATAATGCGAGAATCGTATTTGAACGGGATAATATTCTAAATATAGTACACTTCAATATAAGAAGTTTAAGACGTAATTAGTTACGAACTTGTGGTATATTTGGAATCTATGAGTTTTTTCTGAATGTTGGTATATACCTACGACATGAGACCGAATTTACTATTTCAGGTTACAATTCTTTATATAATCACTCAAAATATAATATTACCTCGAGATGAAATATTTTCTGATCAATAATTCCACCAATCCGATCGAGAAAAAAATTGTCCTGGTCGGTTTGAGTTCAAATTGGGAAAAAACTAGACTATAGTGGAATCTGCTCTCTCGTCTATGATTCTATCGCAGTCGTTTCTTCTTTATTACCCACAAACGAAGAGGGTTCGGTCAATCCGTTTTCTTGGACAGGTGAATGTTCGAATTCAATCATCAGCATCAGCATTCAACTGATTGATTCCGCAATCGGTGTGGACCCCTACAGCTTCAGCAAATGATATCATGCTGAGATACCTGCCTTTGGCTCTGCGTGTACTGCTATTGCAATAGATAATCGACCATTCCTGGAAATTTCAAAAACCTATTATTGGTAGTATTTGATTATGCTATGCTGATAATAATAATGTTTATTCATTTGAAGAGAAATAAACATGGTTTATGTTACAGAGATCATACATGATATCATCATTGATTCGAGAGAAAGATAATGATAATGAAGTAGTTATCATTGACTATATTTCTCTTCGATGTTAAAATCCACAAAAGCATTGTTCCTTAAGAGTCTTAGAGAAAAGAGTTCTGAAAGAAATATTTTCATGAAGGATACCCGTTTTTCTGGAGTATAGATGAATTTATGGGAAAACAAGAATAATTGAAAAAGTATGAATGAAATATTATTAGACCCATTTTTTTTACGAAAGGAATCATATATTTATTTATGTAAACCCCTTTTCTGACGTAAATTATTCATTTATTGACGAATTTTTTATACAGATTAGATAAACTCTTGCGCAATTTTGGTTAAACTATTGTTGTATGTAATAATATTAATTATATTAAAGTAATAATAATAAAAAAAAACAGTTATTGATCTCAACAATTACACCATAGTATATTTTATGTTTGAAAATCGAAACAGGTCAAAACAATACATTCAAACCATGCAATATTGGATAAATTCCTGAATACTATACGGTTCACATTTGATAATATATTCAAAGAGAGATTTTTTATAGGCATTCCCCAGAAATTTAATGCATGCGTCAGAAGTGACTGGAAATTAACGTGGTATAATGTCTGGAGAATGTCTTGATTTCTGAGCCTCAGAAGAGTTAAGATAGTTGAGTTGAGCCTCTTCCTTAGATATTCAATATGCGACTGCCAGTTCATCCGTTTGTCAACTATGATACCCAAAAAATCCACCGAATCCTTTACAGCAACCTCAGTGTCCTGAAAAGTGAAACTATCAGGAAAATTCCTAGTTTGCCTGATCATGTTGAAAATCATGGAGTTTGTTTTCTCAACATACATAAACAACCTATGCGCCTGACACCAATTTGAAACATTTAACAATATAACCCTTGCTTACTCCATTCACCATCAATGCTCTCTCCTTCCGCGACAAAATTGCTATCATCAATATAGTTTACGGATTTACAAGGTACTCTCAGTTGCAGTACTGCATAGCACAGGGTATTCACATAAATTATAAAAGGGAGGGGACCAAGTATGCTTCCCTGTGGTACTCCTAGCATAGTGTTCAGTTCCTCTGATGTAAATGAGACTTCATCTACTGTTAGCACAACTCTCTGTCTTTTATAGTATGAACTGAAAAAATTGAATCGATGAACGATATAAGTCTTTGAACATACACACAAACTTGAATTTGAAAACAAAAACTACATAACCCTGTTCAAGATCCTGTAATTAGTTTTGTAGCATACACCGTGTGCGGCCTACTTGTTTCATGTGCCTTGTTTCCCTTACTCTTGATATCTTTATTTTATTATTTTATGACAATTAGTTATGTTTTCATTCGTTGACGCAATTATTTCATACAATGTTTTATATTTTGTCAATCTTTTTTATTATTTCATTTTTTGTTTATACTCAGCTTGTCGCACGATTCTCAGAATGAGAACATCCTTCTTGTAGGTTATGTTTCCTTTGTTTTAATTTTTAACTGAGGGGTTGTTATTGCTTTCGCATCCTTCGCTGTCAACATTTTCGAGAACTTATGTCTCTTCGCTCTGAGGGTGGATTTGATGAGTGAGTGGCTGGCATACTGAGGTCTCGAATTTTTGCTCAACTCACTATTTTGTTTTTAGTGGTACTGAAGATGGCGGTTAAGCCGAAAACGTTCTACCAAAAAATTTTTGAATTAAATACTTGAAATACAAATCATTTCTTTCATTATTAAAATTGAAAACTCAATTCTTCCTTCTTGAAATAATCAATTTTTCTTTATCCAGATTTATGTTGAATTTACACCCTGTTGTTTCCACTTTATATTCGTCTCATGCAACATTTCTGAGGAAAATGAACGACGACAACCGCAATCAAATCAGAATCTCCATGTTTTGTTTGTTCCGCGACACAATTTTCCGAAGTGTATTCGTGAAATATTCACGTCTCGCGGCGTGAAAATCTAATAACGACCACCTACTAGGGGCTTTCGAGTTATCAATTCGAAGCGAGAGTTGAACGAATTCTTGTGCGATGGAAGAACCAATCCGGCACGAACTGAGCTGTCATATACAAAATATATACAGTGAGTCCCAACGAAGTAGGGATTCATCAAGCCAAGTAGCTTGACTTTTAACCAACTATTTGGCTTGAAAATCAAGCTTGTGAAAAATTACATCCTTGAGCTTGACTTAATTTCAGATATTAATTGCTTGACTTGATATCAAGCTACTCGATATTACTTAAGCCTGATATGCACACGTCGCACGGCATATATTTTTGCAAATTCGTGCGCGCTTAGACTAAATAAGGGGATTCTTCGAGCACCGAGAGGCTGAAGCATTCGCCATTGCGACTTTATAAGTAGTTTTCTCACATTTCTATGAAATTTTGGTAGTTTCAGAAATATCTTTCCGAACTTGGCCAAAATGGCCAAGCATTTTTTATCAACGCCAGCATCTTCAGCTCCTGTTGAAGACAAATTTCTAGAGCTGCACTTACAGTTACAAAAACCCGCAACAGGTAAGGGGACGAATCTATAAGATGCCTTATTTGTCTTAGATCCTGGATGAAAAATTTTGTAATCAAACAAAGCCTGGAGGACCTTCAATATTGAGAAACTTTTTTTTTAAGAAAATTTTCATTATTTTTTATTTTTTTATAATTTATAGTGATTCAATTTATATTTCCACATAAACATATTTCAAAAAAGTTGATATTTTCGATTCTTCCATAGAGTTTAATGAATAAAAGTGTTTTGCAAGATTTCTACACATTTCATCATTTTTTCAATGATGTGACACTACACAATGAAACTGCTAAAAGTCAAGTAGCTTGAGATGATTCAAGTACATACTTGATAAATAAATACTTGAGTTGACTTGAGATTGAAAAACTACTACTTGACTTAAAATCAAGTCAAACTAAAGCGAAGTAGCTTGGAAATCGAGCCAAGCCGTGAATCCCTAAAAATAAGACCCCCCAGAACGCAGAAATTACGCAACACCTGTTTTTTTAATAGGAATTTGATAAATAAATACTTGAGTTGACTTGAGATTGAAAAACTACTACTTGACTTGAAATCAATTCAAACTCAAGCGAAGTAACTTGGAAATCGAGCCAAGTGAACCCCTAAAAATAAGACCCCCCAAAACGCAGAAATTACGCAACACCTTTTTTTTTAATAGGAATTAGATGTGTTTTAATTAAATAGCTTTTTTTGTTCTCTAAACATCCTTGGCGAAATCTTCAAATTCAATTTTTTTTCAAGCAATTTGATATTGAACCCTGTATATACAGGGTGATTCGCCGCGATGGCCCATTACACGTTTGTGGAAAACTAATCATAATTTTGTGCTGAAAATTTGCATGTTGGGGGTTTGAGACAATGATCTTTCTCCCTAAAATATTTTCAGTTTTCCTTAACTTCCGGTTACACCGGAAACTTCCTCATTTTTAATGGCACACCCAGTATATTGTTGATTCATTAGATAGCTTTTTTGTTGAAAATTTCAGCATTAGGCCATACCTTGGAAAGACTTTCAACGGTTCATGAGTTAATAGGATTCTTCCTAGCTTTAAAGCTGGGCGTCGATTAGGCGGGTCGGGTCGGGCCGGGGCGGAAAAATTCGTCCGCCAACATTTGTATGCAACTGCGTTCACTACAGGGGTAACGGGCCGGGGCGCTGCGGAATCAGCCGACGGATTGCTCAGCGAGCGTTTTTATCCGTCAGAGCGACCCGTTCCGCCTGGTGGACGCGGGACTGGAGCAACGCACTGACGGATTGAATGTTCCTCTTAGCGAGGAGCGAGAAGCCGACGGCGAGGAGAAATCCTGCGCGTATAGGCAAAAGTCGGGGACATATATTCATCATCAAAGTTTATAGATACATGAATTAAACAAAAAGTACTCCCTCAAATTAAACTATCGATTTATATGAGGGACTAACGACATGAATATACAAAAAAAATAGAGAAAACCAAGTGAAATGGTTTTCTGTGAGTAATGGATCTATATAACGAATATGTAATACCACAGTTTACTGTGATATTATTTACCCAGCAATTATTTTTATTACATGACAACGTACAAAATACAATTGATAGCAACCTGAGTTGAAAGAAAGACAATAAATTTTAATTTTTGCTCCATGAGTCATCATTAAAACCAGGTATTTTTTGACACTAGCATAATTCTGAAATTAACTACAAATAAATGACTGATAAAAAGTAAATAGTCGAATTGAATAAAAGGAAGTCGGAAAAACAACACTTATTTAGTTACCTGGTGAAAAATATTTTCCATAGTACATTCAGCAATGAAAAATCTAGGATAATATTCCGTATTCTCGAATCTATCGATTTTAGAGTACCGGAGAGAAGACTAAGGAACCGTGATTCATTCGTGGTTCCATTCCGTAGAATGTATATAACCCAAAATTCGCCACTCTGTAGAATGCTGTCAACATTTAACTCATTTTCATGTGGTGTTGATACTTCCAACGTTCAACTCCATGAATTGAAAAGAATTATAAAATTAAAGTTGCCCTTTGATTTTTCAGTCTGCTGTTTGTTCTTATGTTCAATTTTTAGTTTATAGTTTATAGCATAGCTTGAAATTTGTTTTTATCATTTCAATATCTTGTATGATATATTAATTAATTATCAAACTGTGAATGCTGTGGGTTTTACCTGTTTGTATTCCTATTTGTCTCAAATGAATTCGTCCGAGTAACTGATGAAATATGAAAGACGACTGATAAAGTCAACAAAATGCAACGGATAATTCCGAACGATTAAACCGGTGAAAACCTCCCCCTGGAGTCAGCTCTCCTCAGTAAACAGCGCGAGAATATCCGTGCCCCTCTTCTTCAAACAGCTTAAACCAAGCGGGTAATGAACATCTCCCGGTAACGACTAACTACGCGACCAAGTTGGCGCATTTTTAAGCGACGACGCGTTGCCCCCGCGTCCTCCACCCCTGGGTTTATTAAATTAACGCGGTTAAAATCACCTACCACCATCGCCGATCTTCCTAATGGCGGCTCGACCGTGGACCTGTTGAATTTTAATAGACGCTGGGGGATCTCCTTGGCTTCAATGTATGAATACATATCTTGAATACATATTAGTGTATTAGTGTTGGGGACACGTCTGGAATTTACTATGACGACCGAGAAGCTAATTTTACCCCTTTCGGACGTGGTTAGTTCCTTTAAAATTGGTCTGCAGAAAATTACTTATACAGTGGACTCGAAATCCTCGATAACTCGAATTATTTTCAATCCCCTTGGAAAAACCTGTCTAAGCCGAAAAAATTTCCATGCATAACTGAAAACGATTTTATGGATTTATTTCACCATATTTACCTCTACACTATGTCCGTAAAGTATGGAATAAATTCATTTTCAGCTAAAAAGACAATTTTAAGAAATAATCCTGGAACACGTCAATTTTTTATTTTAATTCACCGTATTTTAGAATAATAATCTAATATACAGGGTGAATAACTTTCGAGTAATGACGTCACCGTTATTTTTTTTCAATAGAACACCCCCATTTTGTCTCAATTTTTCGATTACTCTAGCTGAGCTGATTCCAAAAATGTATCACATGTTGATTCCAATTGGTACAGGGTGGAAAAAAATACAATAGTTTTGTGTGTGCTCATAAAAGAACGCGTAACATTCTTCATTAGATGAATTAACAATATTATCAAAAATACTTATTGTCTAGCGGCAATAAACAAATAACCTGACAAACCTGACAACTCCTGACAAATTATTGCAATTATTGCGCAGGAGAATGAACTGCTCCTGCGCAATAATTGCAATAATTTGTCAGGAGTTGTCTGTTTGAAAAAAATGTCGCCTTAAAATAAACGAACAATAACACTTTGAATGAATTAACTCTTTTGAAGTTTTGGAGTCTGAATCAGATCCCTCCATCAGACAAACTCTTAAAATATTCAGAATTTGTCAGTTGGCATTTGTCAACACAAAGAGACGTTGATATATTTCATTATGAAATTTTCTATTGTCAATTCATTTTTCAGGAAATTCATCAAATATGTACGGTCTACTCCTACAATAGGAAATAAGTATGGCCATTCTTTACCTCTATAATTTGGCATACCTCAAAATGTCATTACCTCTGTAAGTTGAATTAAATCAAGAATGACCTGTATATCTCGAACCAGGCCTATGTCGAACTATACGTAACTCGACCAAAAATCTTGGTCCCGTGGTGTTTCCAGTTAACGAGAGTCTACTGTACTTCACAAAATCGATTATACGGTTAGACTTGAAAAGGGGTTAAAGAAACGGCGTTCTACAAATATTCATTGAGAGAACCTAGAAAAAATAACGATCAACACAGAACGTCGATTTCTTGGACCCCTAAAATCGAAATGCTTCGATGGAGACAAGAATATACCATTCCACAAAAGTTAAGGAAGTTCAGAGATTTTGAGACAGTTTCAAAAAGTTCAATTTCGAGGCGACAGTCGCCTCGAAGGACGGAAGATATCCACAACTGCGAGAATACTGTCGTTGATTATACCTGGGGAGCAGGCAGATTTAGACTCTGGCGGTTCTTGAGAATGGCTCCAAAATCGTATTTACTGAATAATCGTTGAATATTTACTGAATATTTATTGAATGATCGATTAATATTCATTGAATATTCGTTGAATATTCATGAATAATCAAGCATGAATATTCGTTTGAATGAATCATTCGAAAAATCGAATAAATTTAAAAATGAATAATCGAATGCAAAAATGCGAAAAAGTTTCAGATCTAGTTAATACCCGAACACACCGACTATCCGAAAACACTTAAAGAGTGGACTGTATCAACAATTTTATATCAATTTCTTAGAAGTGAATGTTATTACAAATGAATATGGCTGATTGTCTACCTGGAAACGCATTGCTGATAGGGATCAGTCCGTCATCTACACACATGTACTTAGCGTAATATTGTCGCAACAGTAAAAAAATAACAATGACAAATAAATTCTGATAAATATCATTATTCATCACTGATTTAATTATTTACCCTATTGATAGGCCTATCAAATGACAGTTTTAATCTTTAAACAATAAATATATTCAGAAACAACCCTGAAATCAAATTTCACCATACAATTATTCATTACCACCCTAGGGTCGTATTGAAATGCGGTTTTATTTTCACCAGAACTGAGAATGAAATGTGTTGGTTTATCTCACGATGAATTAGATGTTGACCTACAAAAAAGATTTTGGAATTAGGATTTGGATTAGGTCTAGTTATATCATTTATGTACGAGTGGTAACCTAAAGAACAGAATAAATGTTTGTATTCGTCAACAATCTCATTGGAAACATATGTTCATGTCACCTGTAGGTAGATATCATCCTATTTTATAATGAAGATCAATAGTGAAATTATTCGTATAGATTATCCTACTTTTTGTCAAAACAAAAATCGAAAAGAGCAGTGCACTAAGGATACTCTGGTCTTGTTAAAATTTGATAGCATTCAATAATTCACTTCATTGTTTAAATCATGTCTTGGCCGAGTTATTCTTCTCCTTTGCCAGTAAAAAAAGTAACTCATCATTCTCAGAAAACATTTATTGAATTAAATCTGAGGGAATTCCACTTATTAGTGTCCTCGGAACTATACTCATCGACTCGTATATAATATCGTACGTGTTTCGACTAGAGAGTGCAGTTATATCAAAACTTCCACATATCGATAAAAACGTTTATGTTTCATTTCATGTCGTGCTACCCCCGTTTTATTTCTCGGTAGAATCACGGTACTCGTAATAACTTCGCGCTTCGAGATGAAATCACCTAAGTCGAGTGAACATTTCGCGAAAGTGGAACAATACAGAATTGTTCACAATTTGTTTCGAACACTAATTTGTGAAAAGTCATTCGCTTCTGCGCAGTTGTTATGTTACTGATAATTCGAGTTTAAGTTATTTCTTGAAAATCTAAACATGTTCCTAAAGCTTCAACATGGTTTTAAAAAATTTAATGAACATTTCATTTTCAAAAATTTTGACGAAGCTTTGCAAGTTGATGCAGAATAAACATACTGATATTGCATAGGTGTTCGATATAATTGTTATTTAGATACGTCTTAACTTCAACGCACGAATGTGAAAGAGATATCAGTGCGTTAATGATATGGTATATCGTATGATATTTTATCATTAACATAAACTTTTCTGAAAATATGCAATATCAGAATGACACAATTCCGCCTGTGTCCTACGCTTGTACCCACAAGATTTTATCTATATCTAAAGATGTCATCATTTGAAGGTTTATCTGAGAAAAAATAATTAATTCAACATTCATCACGTTCAGAAATTCAGAGTGTGCTACCCTTGCAAAATCAAGGGACACAGGTAGAATTGTCACTATATTTCTCAAGACAATATTTATCAGTTTCATTTAAAGCGAATGTAGCATTCAATGTTATTTCTGGTCTTGTGCTAGATGAATCACAGAAGAAATACCAAGGTGTTTCTGATTTGTACGAAAAATGTTGCAGGGAAAAGAAATCTTAACATTACCAGCAAAAAAGTATAAATAGTATATTTCAAAACTACTTCCATTTCTGTGATATTATTATTTTATTCAATGTTGATATCACGAAATTAATTAAGTTGGTCGAATTCCTAAAACAAGAATCGGACGAGAGGGACATACCTAACAACTATTCCATTGAAGATTACACATGAAAAATTTGTATGCATGGAAGTGAATTATGGATATTTTTTTAGCTAATAGATATGCAATTATTATTTTTGGCCTAGCAGAAGCATGTTGAATGGAAGGAATCAGGAGTGTACTTCTTAAAACAATGAGAGACGAAGAACTATGCTTTGAAATAATTATCCCACCTGCCAAGACAAATATGTATAGAGAATTTTTTGTAACATAAAGAAATATCAAGTGTTTGAATCTCCTAGACGTCTCCCTAATTCTGTGGCAAATCCGTTCATTCTGACTTATCTTGTTGAACAAAATCATGCGGGAATATTCCACATTCACACAGATTTCATGGTAATATTTCTTTAATATATGTTGGTACTTGGAACTCTCCTGTGTCGGATTTATCTATTTTTTATCAATTCAGCGTTCATTTTGCCAATCAACATTAATTTTTCGATGCAAATATCATTAAACGATATTTATTGAAGTATTTCATTTATTCCAATGAAAATTCAGTGAGTTGAATAAAATAATGTATAATACTCGTACAGAAGGCTCATTCTTACTGTCGTTCATTCAAAAACTCCCCACTTCGTAGCTCGTTTTTCAATTTTGAACTCGTGGAAGAATATCAATGCTTTCTGCACTTGTATTATAAATACCTATTATATGGTGAATCGTTATGTGGGTTATGTGAATCGTTTTATAGAAAGTTTAGTTATTTTGAATATACGTTCCACGTTGCCTATGTATAAATTATAGTTTTTCTCTCAGAAACGGTGTTACTACTGAGTACTGGAACTAGAACAGTAGGTTGACTGAATCGATCATGATAAACACTTGGGTTTGTTCAAAATGAAATTTTCCTCTTCATTCCTGTTGGAAAGTCGAATTAGCAAATCCATTTTGTCAAGCGGGTTATATGTACATATATCACTTTGAATTCAGCTGACTGACTGCTCGTATACGTGATAACAGATTATGTTTCATTGCTACGTATAGATCTTCTCGCCAGGCTAATTGAAGAAATGCAACAAGTAAGACTTGAATTCACTGGATACTTTGGCATCCTGCCTGTTAGATTAGCAGCCAAGAGGGGACCTTCATTCCTAGTTTCTATTTAAAAATTGTTTATATATTATTCAACATGCATTGTACGTGTATTAATGAAAATTAAAAGGGTAATAAATAGTTTTGACAGGACTTTCTTGAACTTTTGTTTATAATGGTATATTTCTTAGGTTTTGCATTTTATTTCGACTATGAATAGAATATTACTTTTTGAATATTCCGATTTTTTCTTGCCAATATCACGGTACTAACAATAATATACAAGGAGTTCTGTTAACGAAGGTATAACTCTCATCCAGGCTAAGGTTTTATAAAGGTATTATAAAATGTGA
Organism: Harmonia axyridis; assembly: GCF_914767665.1. Lineage (NCBI taxonomy): Eukaryota > Metazoa > Arthropoda > Insecta > Coleoptera > Coccinellidae > Harmonia > Harmonia axyridis. The sequence continues at coordinate 23,468,326 of NC_059505.1, read as the reverse complement.
AATGGTTGATTAATTCGGAAAAAATTATGTATAAGCGAATAATTAATCTAGGTCTTTCTTCAGTCGTTCATGAGTTCAGTAATTTATGAGTTATTCTCATAATTCTTCCGATCATTTCATGGAAGGATATTTATTTTTAATGGTTGATTTGCCATAGTGATTGAAGTGAAAAAAGTATTTCAATCTTTTCTTATGTACATGTAATAAACAATGACTCTATAATCACAATGATTTTTATTATCGCGAATCAGATCCTCAGATCGCGAAAGTGCCAAATCAAAACATCGAAATGCAATACCCGAAACCAAATAACTTGAAATCATAAAATGAAAATTGGCTAATTGTGGAACTTTAATGTTCTAAAAATGTTTTTTTGAAAGAACCTATTAAGGTACTTTACTCCATATCTCAGTTCTGTCAGGAACACACTTTTCATAATAATCTGATGATATTCCATAAAACAGTGAAAATTCTCCATCAAATTTATGTTGAAAACAAATGATTACACCGAATTCGCTTGATCTTGGCAAAAGATCCAAATTAGCCAGGAAACTAGGTCTTGACTGTTAATTTATCGCCAACTCGAGTCACCAAAGCGGAAAATTATCGCGATAGCGGTAAAATAGATAGAACATGTGTTCACACAATTTTGTTCCTCACAACACTTTTCGGATGATTGAAAAAATCAAGATCATTGCCAATGGGTAACAAAATCAACCACGCCTTAATGGAAAACGAAGATTTCAGGACAATTTATTGTTTAATATATGCATCACTCATTGATTTGGGTACGTACATGAAATATACATCGAATGGGCTCATTGTCCACATCGGGAAAAGTTGAGTACCATTTGATCTTTCGAAAATACATTTTTTTACGACCTTGTGTTTTTACGCACGTTTGCAAACATAGTAAAAATCTTTACCTATATACATCTTCCTAACGAAAAACATTATAAGATCACAGTTTGATACATTCCTCAGGAATTTAGTTATTTAGGGCCATAAAAATAATGTTCTAACTTGGATGATTATACCCATTTTTTTTGGTGAAGACTAAGATGTCTGAAATATTGGTGTATTCACTGATTAGATTTTGTTTAAGATCATTCTGGCGACTCGGCTGGGCGTGGGTTCCTTTTTCCTCTTCAAAGGAATTATATGAGACATCACGATAACTGCATAATTAAAATTAATGTAAAGCTGAGAGCTTGAATAGAACTTTTGTGGAGAAAAAAAAAGGAATTATTATCTTACTATTCATCACGATAGTGATAATAACTATCGTATCAACTGTCACCATAGTGATAGTGCTAGAATGCTGTCGTACTTTCACGACAGTTCTATCGCGATAGTTACTATCACCCTATTATACATCACATTCGAAAAAATATTCGGAGTGCTCCTTTCAAAAAAAAAAGAAAGAACTAGAATGAGGTGTTGAATATAGGATGCATAAATATCGCTAAGGCGATTAAGAACTATTTTCGAATAATTGAACTCTGAAAATTGTAATAATTTTATAATTGACCAAATGTAACAACACCAAAGAATAAGGCTTTTGAATCTTTTAATATTACCCATTTCATATTAATGACTTTTCACATCTTGAATACTCATCAATATTCATGATTATCCAGGATAACGTTTGGTATTGTTTGAAACTGGAGAACAAATGAGAATTCTCAGGGCCTCTAGCATCAAAACTAGCCTATAGAAACACATGTGCCTTTTGAACTTTTTGTTTGAAATGACTTGGATTATAACATATAAAAAAAATTCAGCCAATTTGACAGGGGGCCACTTTCTCTAATAAAGTGTGCGGTATTATTTGACATTGAACTCAATTATTCTTGTCTGACTTCGTACAATATTTTCTTTTTCAGATCAAATAATATTTACATTTAAAAAAGCAACTGGCAAACTTCATGCAATAGTTATTTGTTTTACTAGACAATAAATCATAGATAGTAGGGGAAATGCAGACAATATGACATACTGTTTCGTTTTTCAATCATATATTTTTAGTTATTGCAATAATACTCCCATTTTGGTGCTAAACACTAACTTTGGTTTTTGTTCTTAAGTATTATAAGCTGAAAATTGAATTAAACTTCAAAAATAAAAGAAAAGAAATTATTTTGACTTCTAACAAAATCCATTTTGTCCGTATACAAAGGACAAAATGACATACTAGTAAGAGACATAATAACAAACATAATGTTTGAATGCAAAGTTCGAAAATATAAAGGTTTGGGTTCTCGAGACAGTAGCATACTATTTATAAGCCCAAAGAAAACACTGCATGCAACGCAGCCACTGCTCACCAGGTATGAAACGAAATATGCAGTGACAGTCATCGACATCTTCATTTTAATTGTTAATTTGAAACGGTTCAATGTTGAATTCTTCATCGTCAATGACTTCTTTATTTTTCAACGGCTCTGTTTTTTTACCACAGGATTTTTTTATCATTGACATTGAAACATTGAACAATGTTTCAGTAATTTCTTGTTTCTTCTTCTTGGGTGGAATGGTCGCAGCAGATTTAGCCTTGGTTTTGTCAAAATAAGGCGTTAACGTGCATTTGCGAGCTTCTGGCTTTCTTATGCTTTGTCACTGAGGAAGTGGTAAAAGAATTTCATTAGGAAAGGATATCGTATTTTTCACAAGATATATACCAGAATTTCACGTTATATCACGTATGGTAGATACGTGCAAAATGAGTTCAAAACAACAAGAAAATGAGCTCCACGTGAAAATCAATCAACAAAATTCCATATTATTTCCAAAAATATATTTTCTTGACATGTATCGGACGAAATGACATACTATGTCGTTTTGTCCATCAGGATAGAGGATAGTATGTTATTTTGTCCGATACATACTCTTTATGACATTGAAGCATAATTTCAAAACAAAACTTAATATCCATCTTAAAACTTATACATATTATTACGTCATAAAATTATCAACAAGAATACATTAAAAAAACAACGAATATCGTAATGACCCTCTCCAGAAGCAATTCAGAAACTAAGTGAACAAAAAAAAATTCAACCGACGCGTCGGTTGAATTTTTTTTTCGTCGCGACGTAAACACATTCACAGCTATTGCACCAGTGAAACAGACAGTAGGATGTCAATTTCTTCGCAGTGTTGCCAGATAGTTGGCAAAAATATTGATTGTCAGAAAATGTCAAATGTTTTGTTCGCATTGAGAATAATAGTTTTGCTGCCTAGACAGTAAAAGTAATACTATGCTGACAGATGTGTCTGCAAAATCAATATTTGCTGTCAATCGGAGAAAAAAGCTGCATCTGCCCGCAAAATGTCCCTGTTCGATACTCGTATGTATAAAAGACGTCAGGTAGGTTGAAAAATTTATGCGATATTTTGCTAGTCGGTTTGATTTATGACTTCGAAAACAGCACCGTTCTCTCTGTTGGGCCACCGGCGCAGTTCAGTGTAAAACCTGTTGAGCATAATCACACGCCTGGGATCGGAGGTTACACCAGAGGGAAAACGAGAAGGCCTGATGAAATATGTCTTGTGTATGCACTTGCCATAACAAGTTAAGAACGTGTGCTGGATGTTACTTTTTATCTATGAGGATATGGTTTCTGAGTTAGATATTATCAAATTCTCTGCAGAATCTGAGGGGCCATGTCCATTCCCCCTCCCTTTGTGTTTAAAATAGCCGATTTTCATTCAACAGGCGGAATCTAGATACTATCCCACTGAATCTTGAAAAAATTGCATCCTCAGGTAAATACAATCAAATCAAGAATGACAATTAGAGAAAATCCATGTAAAAACCATCTTTTTTTTTTAGAAATGATTTATTGAATAAAATATACAATTACAAAAAAAAATCACATTCACAATCCTCTAAACAGTACCCTAAACTGGTATCGAGGATAGTAGATACAGAATTCCATTGAAATTGACCAGTGCCTTTGTTAGCAAGTAAAATCTTATTTCGTACATACACACCTGATGCTTGAGGAATCGCAGTTCCACATCAAGACAAATTTCAAAAATGCCAACTTAACATTCTATTGAAAAATCGGACAAAATCACATTACACCAACTCCAAGTATTCTCTTATTTGATCAGAAAATTTACCAATTGAACTGACAGATTTTATGGAAGTAGGTAATTGATTAAATATTTTTGAAGCTTGTGCTATTGGGTTATTCATCTAAGGTGATGAATTCTACAAGAGAGGCTACTAGTGTCCTTATTCACATAAGTTATTTGGATTTTAATTTTTCGAACTGATCGGAATTGATTTTCATTGATCTGGCCGACTGTAATTCAATTCTTGGAAGGGGTTTTTCGACGTTCCTGTAATCCTAGATGCACCAGTGAACAAATTATTTTCACTTCAAACAATGGAAGTCAAGGTATGAAGATAAAAATCGTTACCTTCGCTGGTCGTACTCCGAAAAAGAAGTGATAGTCAGTGGTTCATTAATCTTATGAATTGTTCAGAATTCTTCACTTGAAACTCGCATCGATCGCATATCATTTTGTCACAATGTTAGTATTCTAAAGAAGAGACCTATTTATATACTTTTTTCTTCTCATTGAAGTAATTCAAATTATATTTTATGTGCAGGTCTCAATCTTTTATGAGTACTCTGCAACTTATATTTCGAAGAAAAAGAAGTTTTTGTACCTTATTCTCTGTGTTTTTTGTTAATCTCAATATATTGGTATTTCGTTTTATCGATGAACAATTAGCCTTGCATTTAGACGGGAATATTGTTGTTGATGATGTCTAGATCAATTATCAGATTCATTCATTGACTAAGACCAGACGGAGCCGAATTAATAGTCTTCTGTTGAAAATTCGAGCACCAAAGCTGACGTATATAGTACATGCTGTGTTGAATCCTAACACCTACTAATCACTTCAACCCCAATGGGCACAGGTACGTTAATATAACGTTGTGAATGATTTTGTAACCATTATGATCATTAAAAATTCGTGGGAAATAACGTTTATTTGCTTGAAGTATCATATGAATATTTAACGTAGTTTTTAAAAGTATAAATACGTTTTATTATGATATCAACAAAAACGTTGATTGATCATTCAAAAACAAATAGACTATAAATTTCGGTTATAATTCTAGACCATTCTGAATATTTCAAATACAATATTTGGCGACAGGTGCTCGACCCAATCTAATTTTTTGAGGGGATTGCGTTATGAGATCACTGATAAAATCGTCAGTTTGGTACTCAGTGATCTTTGCCAAATACACCTTCCATTTCTATAGCGGAGGACTTTGCCTGAAGGAAATAAACATATAGCTTACAGCATGCAGAGTTCCTTATAGGTCTTCCATCCCATTCCTAACCGCGCTCGGTGCTACTTCAATATTCTAACGTGAACTAACAATTTCAATCAATTTCTTTCTATCGATGATTTTGCTGAACTAGAAGCGAGTCACTACAAATGTATACATAACAAAGTAAATAACCACTTGAGTAAATTTGTAAATGTTTGGTCATCAAAGATAAATATAAAAAATATCATTCTTGTACTTCCAGGTTACTCAAAATATTTATCTGTATTATAGATCTTCTTCCTCATAACAAACACAGGAGAAATTCAAATTTTGAACAAGTTGGTTCACGTGATTAAAGTCACTGGATTTTGTGAATAATTCTTTGAGCAGAATTAAAAAGTGAACCAACATTATGATAGTATTCTTCACGGGCTCTCCAAATATGTTATCGGAAAAACTATCGAACACAGGCATCAAAAATTATTAAAGAAAACCCGTTTCTTCAAAAATATTTTCTGCATATTCGACCGCTTTTCAAAATCAATTGGTTTAGAGACAATTTCTGAGAAATTCCATTTTTCATTGGAACTTCCGGTTTACAAAAATGGAAAATTTGTTGAAAGCTTCTGAGACAATAGGGAATAACGTTGCTTCATAATGTACGAATAAATAAAGATGAAATCCCATACAACAATGTAATATATTAACATGATTAGATCGTAGTCATATTATCGATTCAAAACGGATATTCCAATATCTCTATCAACCTTTTGAATCAAAAAAAGGTTGAGAGTTGGATTAAAAGATATATTCAATATGAATGATGGAATAATGTTGAACACCAACGTGTATATTACCGAAATAAACGAGTATGAATAATGAAACGAGTATGAATAATTTCTTTATTTCAACTTTGAATGGAAACGTGATGATATTAGTTATTACAAAACGTTATATCAACGTGTTCTATAGATATGTGGTTATTGATTGGTTTCAATGAACTGTTGAAATAACGTCCAATATCAGCATATTAATAATATGTAAGTTACCGGTTTTTAGATAGAACGCGTTTTTTCTAGTGAAAACTACTTTAGCATTTGTTATGACTAGGAAGACCCAGTTCATCTACTTATAAGTAGGTAAATAAAATAATCAAATAAATCAACAGAACACTACTGAAGTCTCAAAAAAAAAACATCGATTAACACAAAATAAAATCTAATCGGTCAAACTTAAACTTAAAGAAGGATGGGGATCTACATATTATTGCAAGACAAACTATCGTGGCATTTTGGATTACAAAGATAATCACTTTTCTTGCAGAGACATCTTTTTGGCATACTCGAAGCGGACCAAACGGAGAAAGTCCTTTTCTCGCTCGTGTGTTTCCACACTCGCGAGAAAAGTTGGACTTTCCCCACTTGTTGCACAATATACTATTTTAGGTACGAACGAGTTCCAACTGATATTTGATTTGGGAATTAGTTAATTTTAGTATCAACAAAGGCATCCATTAAAAAATAGTTCTAACTAGGAAAAAAGCTTTCTATCTAAAAACTCGTTATAACTGTAACATATACGAAATAACGTAATATAGTTATTAGAAAAGTAGTTTCAGTACTAACCGTTGAAACAATAAGTTAAATATAACTTTATGAATATGTATCTGAAACTTGTTAGGTTCTGAAACCCAAATGATAACGTTGAAATTTCAATAGGTAACGTTAATTTCAAGTATACAACGTTGAATCAATATACGTGTTCCCATTGGGACGGAATGTTAACAAATTCTTAGGGCAACTAGGTCTTATATAGGGTGTTTTTTTTCGAGGTATATAACTTTAACTGTATAACATTACTGTTCGAGATGGCGACCGATTCTACAGCTGTCAAGTGATTTATTCTCAGTTTGGTTTGACAATTCATCATGAATAGACTCACGCCTGAACAACGCTTGCAAATAGTGCAATTTTATTTCGAAAATAATGGTTCTGTGCGGAATACGTATCGCGCACTACGTCCATTTTATTTTGTTTAGCGATGAAGCGCACTTCTGGTTGAATGGCTACGTCAACAAACAAAACTGCCGCATTTGGAGTGAAGCTAATCCTCAAGTGTATGTCGAAACACCGTTACATCCAGAAAAACTGAATGTTTGGTGCGCTTTATGGGCTGGTGGAATCATTGGTCCGTACTTCTTCAAAAACGTGAAGGCCAGAACGTTACAGTCAATGGTGATCGGTATAGAGCCATGATTACTAACTTTTTCATTCCTGAATTGAACAACTATGAAGTCCAGGAGCTGTGGTTCCAACAAGACGGCACAACATGTCACACAGCTCGTGTCACAATCGATTTATTGAAAGACACGTTTGGTGACCGCCTAATTTCACGTTTTGGACCTGTGAATTGGCCTCCAAGATCTTGTGATTTAACACCGCTAGACTACTTTCTGTGGGGCTATATAAAGTCATTGGTCTATGCGGATGAGCCACAAACCCTTGACCATTTGGAAGACAACATTCGCCGTGTTATTGCCGATATACGGCCACAAATGTTGGAAAAAGTCATTCGAAAATTGGACGTCCAGATTGGACTACATCCGAGCCAGCCGTGGCGGTCATATGTCAGAAATCATATTTAAAATGTAATGCCACAAGATTATCTTGCGGATAAATAAAATTAATGTCAATCGAATAATTCATCGTTGTTCTATTGCAATTTAAATTTCTATAGCTCTTAAAAAAATACCCTTTATAACCACTCAAATTAAAATTCACTTTATTCTCCTTGGACCTGATGACAAGTTGAAATGTAATTTTTCCTTTCATGAACAAGAGCGTGAAAAGCTTATAATCCAAAAGATATATTATTTTCAAATTTTATCACAAACGCTCTAATACAGAATTTCACTGATTGATTTTCAGGTAATTCGAATACCTGTTTTTTATTTCGATTGTTACAGCAATCCGAATCGTTTTGTCAAAGAGAATGAAATGGATTACCTTATTATTCCTCATCAAAACCAGTGTAATAACCTCTTTTTATCATTTTATGTGGAAATACGTAATAAATACCAAATGCAATGTGCAAAACGAACTTGATATGTTTTCACCGGTAAATCCTTTACATCTGACCAAAGTAAAACCAACTGAACAGCGTTCCCATAACCGTCTATTGAAAAAAAAAATAGCAAGAAACACAGATATCGATATTCTCGTCAACCAGAGAGAATCATAGCTTGAACCGTTCGGTTTTTGCTGAGATCGGAAGGCATAAAAGAGAATAAATTGAAGAAAATGAAACCAGGCGATCTCCCAGTCTTATCTGCTTGAAACGTGGACGGTATTATTAGACTTAGGCCGTCCCTTGGGGATAAACCAGTCCAAATCACATGCGATATTTCTCCGGATGCTTTAATAGCTCTATATGCCTCCTGAGATAAAATAAGACAGAGGTATAGGTACTATATTGATTATACGTTATAAAGTAATCTCCTATCGTGGGATATTCGTTTGCTTTTTATTTTATGGGGATTACGAAATGCTTATCCGGATTTTCTAGGAGGGATGTTTATACTGTTTCAATCCCAAGAGTCCTTCGCTGCTCTCGACTTGGTTATGAATTCGTAGCAGGTATGTTTGATGGCAGTTGATTTTATGGAAATGTAGAACGGATAAACTGATCCTCTCATATTTTCGTGTTCCTCCAAAAAAAAAATCGAGAAAAGCTCTGGAGGCACGAGCTCTACTTATTTGTTTATCCGCTCATGCAAACTTGAAATTAAAAAATATTCCAGAAAATGTTTAGTATTAGGAGATATTGTAGAAATATTGAGTGTTCAAAAAGTTCAGGAATTCATTCTATATTTTTAAACCAATAATGAAAGCCGGACACATTTCTAATCGATAAACTAAGCGAATATTTTACATTTGTGAAAAATGCTAATGCTTATGCAAATACCTATCTACTAACAGTATTTGGCATGTAAATATTCCAATAAACAAATAATTCAAAAATTCTGAGTGGAATATCGCCCGATGAAATAATATAATCATTTGCAGGCTAGAGCTAATAAACATTTTACGTATTAAAGGGGATATCAACACAAATATGATTTTTATATTTCCAGTGTGAAATTAAAATATATCATTCATGAGCAAGTGAAATCAGAATATAACCGATACTATATTTTTATGTGATAATGAGTTGCAGCATATTATTTTTTTTTAAGATGAAATTGAATTGAAACAATGTATAGTATTCCTGAGTAAGAAATCAGAAACGATGAAAAAGCAAAATTTATGTATTGTATACATTTTGAAAATACTCCCTCTCGAACATAATTGTTGAGTAGGTTTTTTTTGTGATGAATTTGCTGCATCGACTGAGGTCATTAGCCAATACAGAAATACCTATAGAAAAATATAAAAACAGGCGAAAACACAAAAATATAAATCTAATGATCGTTATCAATGAAAAAAAAAAACAACACAAATATAGTTAAAAATAGAGAACAATAGAATAGATAAAACTGCAGAAAAAAGTATTGAAATGAAAGAACCGGTAAATGAAAGGTGTTAATATAAGAATCTGAAAAAAAGAAATTAATAAATGAATAATAAAATTAACACGAGCAATAAATCAATTAGAAAATATAACACGAAATATTGTAAGTTCACGATTCACTAGTTCAACACTTAGGTTGATTTTTTATTTCAATTTTAGTTTCCTACGGATATTTTAGTTTATTCAATTGTCATATTCAAAACACTCTAAACCAATGAAGAAATTATTTATCATAGTTAAGGTAAATCACATTTCAAAGAGATCTACCATCAGAAATTTTCGCATTTAACTTCATTTCTTTCTTATTCGATGAATTATATTTTATATTCATCTGCTTCATTGAAATATACCCACCAAATATAAAAAATTAGCATTTTTTCGAAACACTTCAATCTGGTGTTTTAGAATATCAGAATAAAAATTTCGAATTCAATTTGCTATTCGAGGCATATGAACTTTGCTTGAAACTGCGGCGGTGATATAAGGATATTATGAGATTTTTCTTGATTTTTCAAATCCGGTCCTTTCGGCATGAAATTTCAAAATATGTAACCAGCATCCTGCTGACATTAAATTGATTTTACTTCTGGATAACTAAACCGCCCATATTTTTTAATTGATAATTGGTTTTCAATACCCAATAAGAGATTTTTACTCTTTTGAAATGAATAACCTTGATTTCTGATCCATAACGAATTGTATTCACTAATAAAATGTCTCTTTTTAACTTAGATTTGGTTAGTGATTTAATGAACATTGAGTCAAATCAGAAACAATTACACAATATGAATAAGTATTCAGAGCAAATGTGGAATTTATGTGATATTTAATTAGGGTAGCTGTTTCCTATGACAACAATAGGGATAAACTAAAGTTTTCAGGAAATATTTATTGTTTTCTATTCAAACATCCTATACATCCAATAGTAGTCTTCTACTACTATTAGTAGAAGAAGACGTGACATCGAATTTCGTGTTGAGATAATCTTTTTGCCACAAATAGGATGCCCTTATCTTCATGGAATGTGAATAGTATAACAAGGAAGGTTTTTTATTATATTATTCCTTTTCAAGATCATATAATTCTCATGAACTTGTGATAATGTTCAATTTATAGTTGAAATATTATAAGATATTCTTCACATCTGTAGTTTTCCTTTGTGTTGGAAAAAATACTTGAAAAACCGTAAACATTCAGTTCTTCTACTTTGAAGTACGAGACTCGTTGGTGCCAATAACGAATGAAATTGTATGTACTATCCCCTCTGATACTTCTCTTTCTATTATCTTATTGAAGAAAATTTCACATGTTTGTCCTGTTTCGTCGGCTCGCGGGTTTTCAGGTTAGAACAATTGTTGTGTTGTGCATTAACTCGAAAAGCTATTATCTTTGATCGAGTTTATATTTCGCATTATTTATTGAAAACTCAAAATGTTAGAATACATGTTCCAAAGTGTAAAGGAAGATTTCCTTGGATCCAAGTGAGTTTTTTGTTGTCTTGAATTCATAACCCTACTATTTTTGTATTAGGTTACCTTTTAATTCGATTGATTTGAAACTTATTTTAATTCTACTAATAATGTGTTTTTTTTATTTCAGGTGAGTTAACACTATAATTTACAACAATTTCCGCTGTATGGTGAGTCCTTTGAAACAATAACGAATAGAGGAATTATTGATATAAATCACTTTGTAGTGTTGGAATGGAATATCTAATAAAATTTAAATTGTTTTTCACTTCAATTTTTAAAATAGGTTTAGGTATGGTATATATATTTACATCTCTTCATACGGAATATATTATCAGAAATATTCGATATAAACTCTTTTATATTTTCTTTTTCGAACACTCTAGATTTTTTTGGGTTTCATCCCACTTTTTGTCATTCAACGAAGAGGTTAAATTCAATGGCTGATTATTTTGTTGAAAACCAATGCTGGAAAAAATTATATTCACTCCTTTGCATGTTACTACAGGTCAATACGCATTCAAAAAATCAGGTTTTTCATAGTAAAAAATAGATAAACTCGTCAACAATTTCCTTTACTATATAAGATAATTATCGAATACCGCAAACCCACCTGAGATTTCGATATTATTTCGATAATATGGCCAATTCAATATAATACATGGATGAAATTTCGAATACATAGTTTCTCAAGAAGTTTGAGGAATATTTTCATCATTTTGATAGTCTAATTTCATCGAATAATATTAAATGATTTTATTATTATTTACAGTCCCCGAAGTTATTTGGTTTTGCAAGGTAGATTTAATTTTTTAGAATCCATAGTTCGCATTAGGCTGAAATTTTTTTTTTTTTTTGAATTGTAAGTATTGAGAAATCGAACAGAATCAAAATCAACAAAAGATCAAGGAAGATACTCATATTCAAAGGAATTCATTGGTTGAGGTACAATTAAAGGGAAAAGAAAATATGCAACTGTACTTTTTGATGATCTTTATAGAGGCCAAATATAAATTTTGAGCAGCATATGTCATCAGGAAATTAAGATATTTGCTTATTTTTTGATTGAGTTGTTGCATATCATACTACCCACTTAGACTCAATTAATTTCAAACGTTATCCTTTATAAATTCAAGCGACATTTTTCAATTTAATCAAATCTTTAGTAATCTGATTCTAGATTCATGAAAAAAGTGGAAATATATCATTTCATAATGATTTTCGCAGTAGCACCATGACGTTGACTTTCAGAATTTTTTTCTGGTGAGAAATTGTAATATTAGACACATTTTAATGTAGCTCATAGAGTGGGTTAGGTGGATCTTATCACACGAGTTATCTATAAAAATGAAACGAATTGCAATAAAAAACTCAAACAGGACAGGTTATTCAATAAAGCAATTATTTTTGCTTTATATTATAATTCGCAACATATCACAATTCATTCATCCTAAGTTAGCCGAAATGGATTATGTGGTGTTACTACAGCCAGAATTTTCATAATTACATAATTCATAATTTACATATTACAAAAATTTCTCATTTTTGCGAAGAATACTTTCACACCTAGTATCTAGTAGAAATAGAAATAGTAGACCAACAAAATTTGTACAGTGTAAGTTGGGCTTAATAGTAATAGTATAACGTGTATTATGTCATATTTTTGAATTTTCCTTTGGATTTGAATCATCCTCTTTAGGCTCGTTAACGCAATTGGTAAGAAAACATGGTTCATTAGTCATATCAGCAGAATGAATCGTACCAGTTAGTTTCATGCCATATCAGTGAGCCTAACCACATATTTCGATGATAAATTTTCAAAATTTCTATAAAAATTACAGGGCTTTTTTCATCATTCTTTTCTATATGATTGTTTTGACGTCCTTATTTGTCATATAGATTTAATTTGTTTAAAGAATAAGTTGACACCTATGTGGGGAGATAGAGGGGTCAAGTTTCTTAGGATGACGGTCCAATTTTAGGTATCTCGTCAAAGGAACACGAAAATAGTAAACACATACAGAACAAATAAATTTTTTCGTTCAATTAGCGAATTCAACTCATAGCCAGTCACTGATTATTTGTTGATAACTTTCATTCAGATATTTGTCAATTGTGCTGCATAAATAGACACTAAATTAATATATATCTTCCTATTAAAAAATGTCCCTATTTGGTAAAAAATTTTATATAAGTCAGCCTATTCATTGTACAGGGTGGGCAAATTTCGATGTTTTAGCTCTACAACTTTTAAACCAGAGGAGATAGACAAAATCTGATACCCACTTCTCGGTCTCTTTTTCTGAGAAACTAACAAGGGTAGTTTTCATTTTTGGCCACCTTCTTTTGTTTTCGAGTTATAAGCGAAAACTGGAAAAATGGCGATATCGAAAAAAAATTATATCTCTGCTAATACTGATGATAGAGCTCTGAAACTAAAACATTATACAGGCACTTTTTTACGTGGAATCCAGTGGCGTGCTCGTCTTTTCAAAAGGGTTTTTAATTACGAAGTTATGACCCAAAGTTATATTTTTTCAAATGGCAACACTAGATTTCTGTGCTATTTTTTGGAAGCTTCATTTTTCCTGATTTCAAAAATATATAACATTATATGGTTCGTATCAATATAAATAATAGACACTACTCTTGTTATAGGAAGCTCGATTTTTCTGTGCTCGTCAACAGTTGAAACCATAGAAATAATGAGAATCTTAGGTAAAAAAAGGTTTTTGACCATTTTCTATTATTTATATTGATATGAACCATATGATGTTATATATTTCTTAAATCAAAATTAAGCTTTCAAAAAATAGCACATAAATCTAGTGTTCCCATTTAAAAAAACATAACTTTGGGTCATAGCTTCGTAATTAAAAACCCTTTCGGAAAGACGAGCATGCCACTGGATTCCACGTAAAAAAGTGGCTGTATAATGTTTTAGTTTCAGAGCTCTATCATCAGTATTAGCGGAGATATAGATGTTTTTCGATATCGCCATTTTTCCAATTTTCGCTTATAACTCGAAAACCAAAGAAGGTGGCCAAAAATGAATACTACCCTTGTTAGTTTCCCAAAAAAAAGAGACCGAGAAGTGGGAATCAGATTTTGTCTATCTCCTCTGGTTTAAAAGTTCTAGTGCTAGAACATCGAAATTTGCCCACCCTGTACAGGTCTGATATTCAGTTCAGTTTGAATTTTTCCATTTTTCCGATCGTTCGTGAACAAAATAATTGAAAATTCATAGTTACTGATTGTATATGTATATGTGTATTATATGTTATATGATTGGAAGACTAATTCAATGAATTTTCTTCTGAATATTTCAAAAAATATAATCAAAGTACTATCGCCAGGATTATTATAATCAATGAATTGTTCATCCCAAACTTCACATCTCTGTGAAAAGCTGAATAATCCATTTAAAGATGAAAAATGTCCATAATATTTTCACGACTGCACTTTCAGACAATGTATACAAATTTTTTCCAATTTTGCATAAAATAAAAAATGAATATTGTGTTTCAGTTGGCATTTGGCATAAAATCAAAATAATCTGGCACAAAATTTACACCGCTTTAGTGCATCATTATCAGTAATTAAGAAAATTATTCGAATATGAGCCCAATTGAATTTATCATTTGAATTTGAACTTTCAAAAAAGCTGAGTATTTTTCCTACTAGTGTAAATGAAACACTTTTAATGAGAGTTCTCGTCTTGATACTGACTAACGTTATAAGAAATTAAATCTTTGTGCGCTCAGCCGCATAGAGAAACGTTTTGATTTTATGTTTGTCGCATAGAAATATGCCAAAATTTTATGATTGATACGACTCTTTAATATATACGTGCGGAAAACAGCCTTGCTATTCACTTTCCACATGCATATGCTTGCGGAAAGTGAATAGCAGGGCTTTTTTCCGCACGAATTTGGAGAAGTACTAATTTCCAAACTCAATGCGTGTGGAAAGTAATACTTTCGAAACGTTACGCCAGTAGGAAAAAAAATGCATTACTTCAAACAATGAATCATGTGTCGATAAATCTCAGTATTAGCATAGCAGCACAGGAGCACAGATAAAAACCTCAGGAAAACTGTGTCTCCCCGTATAGGTGTAGTGATTGGTTCGTGTATTTATATTGGAGGACTTCTTCTTCATCCAAATAAAATCCTTTCATCGTTTTTTTTCACCAGAAATTGACGACGCATAAGTTATAATTAAATCAGAATACAAAAAAGAAGAAACCATAAAGAAAAATGGCGATATCGAAAAAAATTATATCTCCGCTAATACTGATGATAGAGCTCTGAAATTGAAACATCATACAGGCACTTTTTTATGTACAGGGTGGGCAAATAAGCGAGGTAAGCGGCTATATCTCAGGATCCACTCATCGTAGAGACTTGCGGTAAAAAATTTTACCACTAAAGTATACAAGAGAACACACTGGAAATTGTTTTGAAGTTCATACCTCTACCGCTAGGGGGCGTAATAGCTACCGTCGAGTAGAAAAATGAATTTTACTCGAAAATGTTTTATATGAATTTGAAGAAAAAATATCATCACAGTAATCCTTGGAAAATTCTCTATCTTTTTGAATTGTAACTTTCGATTTTACGACATCAAATAAGGGTAGGTGAAAGGGAGAAATTTGACTAATTGAAATGCCTGTAACTTCAGTTTGGCTCAATATTTTTGAGCAAATTAGGTCTCGTCTGAAAGATAATATCTTGTTGATTGAGGGCAAAATATAGTCATGATAAATTTGTTTTTGCTGCTTTCGATAGGGGGCGCTAAGTCCGAAGTTCATTGTTTTGTTCATTTTACTCCGAAATTTCAAATTTAATGATAGGATTTTTTTAACAGAAACAGAAATTCCATCAAATTTGCATGAAAAAACCTGAAGGTCGCAAAGCGATCATTTCAGGCGTTCTGAAGTTATGGCCGAAAGAAGATATTATTCAACGGATGCACTGCGAAAAACCGAATTGTGTCCAGAAATCCCATCAAATTTCTATGAAAAAACCAAAAGGTCGCAAAGCGATAGCTTCAAGCATTCTGGAGTTATGGCCGAAAGAAGACGCAATTTAGTTTTTCAGTGCATCAGTTGAAGAATATCTCCTTTCGGCCATAACTTCAGAACGCCTGAAATTATCGCTTTGCGACCTTCAGGTTTTTTCATGTAAATTTGATGGAACTTCTGTTTCTGTTAAGAAAATCCTATCATTAAATTTGAAATTTCGCAGTAAAATGAACAAAACAATGAACTTCTGACTCAGAGTCCCCTATCGAAAGCAGCAAAAACAAATTTATCATGACTATATTTTGTCTTAAATCAACAAGATATTATCTTTCAGATGAGACCTAATTTGCTCAAAAATATTGAGCCAAACTGAAGTTACAGGCGTTTCAATCAGTCAGATTTCTTTCTTTCACCTACCCTTATTTGAAGTCGTAAAACCGAAAGTGACAATTCAAAAAGATAGAGAATTTTGCAAGGATTACTGTGATGATATTTTTTCTTCAACTTCATATGAAACATTTTCGAGTAAAATTCATTTTTCTACTCGACGATAGCTATTACGCCCCCTAGCGGTAGAGATATGAAATTCAAAACAATTTTTAGTGCGTTCTCTTGTACACTTTTGTGGTAAAATTTTTTACCGCAAGTCTTTACGATGAGTGGATCCTGAGTTATAGCCGCTTACCTCTCTTATTTGCCCACCCTGTAGAATCCAGTAGCGTGCTCGTCTTTTATCAGGGCTTTTAATTACGGAACCATGACTCAAAGTGAGGTTTTTTAAATAGGAACACTAGATTTCTGTGCCATTTTTTTAAAAGCTTAATATATCCCGATATAAATTATATACAGGGGGTCCGGGAAAATGTGGTTAATCTCTCGAATTCAGATAAAACATAAAAAATAAGATGACAAGTTCCCATTATTTTTGTCCTAGTGGCCCTCCCTACGGCCGGGCAGTACTTTACGCGGTCCCTTCTGCTGTTCATCATATCAAATTTTCTTTGAATCATATTAAGTATTTTGAAATTCTTTCCACTGAAATGGCTGTCTGGTCTAATTTATCATTTTAACTGTAAATACTTGACAAAAATTTTATTTATACACTGTGTGTTCAATGTTTTGTGTATCACATCATTAGCCGACAACAATTAACAAAGGACGAGTCACCACCTAAAATTTTTCAAAAATTCTGTATTGGTCTATTAGTCCGAGAGCCAGGTGCAAATTTGGTTGGTTATTTCTTCTCGAGAGATACTTGGTGAGATGCATCAGATAATAGTAATGAAAAGCCTCGTGAACGTCAGCTACGACTCGGCTGGGGAGGAGACCGGCGGCAGCCCCCAAACACGAAAGAAAAAATTCAGTCATTTCCTCCCAACTGAAAATTTGTCAAATTGTAGCTAACCCAATATCTAGACGAAACACAACAATCATCTGGCTATAGCATAGTGTACTATACGTCAGCTGGTGCCTCAAACGTAGAAGAAAAAATTTATATTTTCAATGACAACTCTGACATTGACTCTGAATTCTGATGTAATGATTCAGAGAGCCAAAGTGAATAAATAACATTGTAATCTTCATTGTAATTTTCAATCATTTTTTTATAATAAATATTGTTGATCGAGAACCAGTTGAATTAAACGAAGCTAATTGATCAATTATTCATTTAAATATATCTCAAAATATTCAATTATATTCATTATTATTCGTTTCAAGAATCTTGAAGTAAAATATTTATTTAATCCGAACACTCATATTTGAAATATTGGAGTGTAATGCCGAATACTTAAAGATACCTACGTCATTCCAGCTGATTATACTGCTGTGATAAATAAAAAAATAAGCTAGCAGTAAGTCGAGGAAAACCTGGTCAGCTGATGCATTAAGTGGGCAATATTTTTTTTCAAGGACAAGTGACCAAAATATATCGCCATAAGTCTGGTAACCAAAAGCGTAAGGAAAAATTTCGATTCAGCAACAGACGATTTATAATTAATTCGCCATTTTGTAATAGTCTGACTCAGAATGGAGAATGCGCCAAGGGTCCACAATTTCATATCCTCTCAGCTTGTAATTCCTGTCAACAGTTCTTATTATCATAGAAATACATGTTCTCAATGTGCCTCACTGGGTTTGTATGAATAGGAAGGGTTAAGAACAAAAGATCAATTTGATCGCAGTTCCGGTAGCCGTAACAACCCCGTTTCAGTGAAATAATAAAATCTCAATATCATAATTATACAGGGTGTCCGGGAAAATGTGGGAAATGTCTCAAACTACTTGATATAATTCAAAGAATATTTGATGTGATGAACAGTAGTAAGGACCTCTTAAAATACTGCCCTTAAATTTGAATTAGCTCTTTTAGTTTACCAGGGACAGTCTAGGTTGTACATTTTGATGCTTACATTTTCAACACCCTGTATATTAAAGAATAAAAAAACAAATTTGGCTAGCTTGAACATCAGGCTGAAAACAGGTATTTTTTTTTATCGTCGATAAAATGAACCGTTTTCGAAAGACAAAATATCATGGTTCTTTTTAATAGAAATAAAAAAATTAATTCCTTTATTTTTTTGTTTTTCGAAAACGGTTCATTTTGTCGACGATAAACAAGAGTACTTTTTTTTAGCTTAATGTTCAAGATATTCAATTTTTTTTTCTACATCTTGTCATACAGGGTGTTGAAAATATAAGCATTCAAATTTACAACCTAGACCGTGCATGGTAAATTAAAAGAGCTAATTTAAATTCAAGGGCAGTATTTTGAGAGGTCCTTACTACTGTTCATCATATCGAATATTCTTTAAATTATATCGAGTAATTTGTAATTTATTCCAGTAAAATGGATTTCCAGTGACGTCATTCAGGAGGCCGTATCTCCGTAGGGAGTGTCGCCCGAAAAAAAATTATGGGTACTTGTCATCTCATTTTTTTATGTTATATCTGAATCCGAGAGATTGCCCACATTCGGACACCTTGTATATATTCAAGTTTCTTACAAATTCAATTCAATAATTGGAAAGATTGATATTTTGCTCCCAAAATTATTATTCTGATGTCGGGAAAAGCTTTCAAGGGGGTATTCTTTTTATTATCTTCGATAAATGGGTGGTCGTTAATGAAAATGTGACATCCACGATTATCAATCGGGTCGCGAAGAGGTTCTAAAAGTTGAATTGATTCTGTCAAAACTCTATCAGTGTGGAAACGCAACTCCGGAATCAATTTTGGCCGCGCATAACGAAAAGTGGGGCCCCATAATTGATGTGCCCACGGGATATCGGCCTAATTATTATTCAAGAGTTGAAAGCTTCGGGGGAAGGATATTATACGTGACAGTGTTTCACGATCGTGTTTAGCACGGGTTGACTTTTCGCAGAGGGATGATGCGCGATCTGAATGGGGTAATTTTTAAAAGCGTTCCGTTGTCTATTTGGATATTCTCCCGGATCCGATGTAAAAGTAAGATATTCGTGATAGAGGCACCGGAGGGGACGCTATTTTCGGGGCAGGGAATTTGGTTGCCAGCCTATCGCCTAATTCCCGACTGGTTTTATTTGCTGAGATTGTTATCGTATATTGAATTACACCCTTTGAATTAAATCAGTTTTGTCATCTACATAATGTCCCCCAATTCGTCATGCTTTTAATCCAAATAATTTTTCTACAATATCAACGGCAATTATTCATAAAAATCAATTGAATCTGATGTTTTTAGACTGACTAATTATTGCGCATGTGGCAATATATTAGGCAGCACCCCCCCATTTTCGAAGATTTTTTTCATGCATTATATTTTCTTTTAGAAGTTTTTTGTTCATAATTTAAGTCATATTTTTTCATTAATGTCTCAAAATAATACACAATATTAATTAAACAGGGTGTATATGATAGTTGCGAAAAAATTCAGTTAGCGGTTCTCAAAAAATAGGGTGGGTCTTTCTTAAGAATTTTTTTTTGAGCCTCTCCCGTTTAGTTACAGCCTCCTAAATATGTCGCTCAGAAAGTAGTTCTTAATTTGTAAAAAGTTTGTATAGTCAATTCAGGAATTATTGACATCGAAGAAGGCCTATAACGTCCAATCGCGGCTTTATTTCTTGTTACAAAAATATCACTAAAAATTGCTATGGTTTCAACATTCCTCATTGAAATAACAGAATATATTATTATTCATTATTTTCATAATTTTTTTATCCCAAATTTTCGTAATTACGAAGGGAGGCATGATTCATGATTTCATATATAGGAATTCAGATTCTACAACTTAAAGAATATAGTGGAGTGTTATCACATTTCAAGGACATCCAATGATGATATATCATATATATGCTAACTGTTTACAGCTGTTTGAGAATAAAAAATCATTTTCTAAACGGGAAGGCACTACTTCAAAAAATATTTCTACAATTTCGATTACAGTTAATCATTAACTAACTGAAAAAATTCTCTATTCGGTCACATTCGAAAATTTTGATTGAATAAACTATGAAAAATATAGATACTATTTGTTCAAGTTTTTTATCTTTTATAGGAATGATTTTATACTATTTGCTATTAAATTACATGGACTATTTTGACCTTAACGGCTTTGATTCACTCACTGAAAGAATTTTTGCATGAAATTATTTTTAATTTGTGAATTTTAAAATTTTATTGCATTCTGTTCTTACCTTCAAGTGGTTAAGAGCCGAAGAAATTCTTAAATTTACTCTTCTGAATTAATCATTCCAATACTAACTAAGAATTATTGAAAGGAATTAGAATAAATTAGATTTTTGATTACACATCGGAGAACAAAAACAGATTTAACAATAGTTAATTTCAAAATAGAATTAAGTTCACTATGAAGCAATACCAAAACTTTTTAAACAGATCTTTTTTATATAGCTTGATATCATACAGCTTCAGTCATTTTCCAAAGAATTTTAAAAATTCATCATTTAACTATGAACACATTATTCCAATTATTCTTTGAGAAATTATGAATTTAACATTCCAATTATGAAATAATTTTTCATTCATATTTTTTATATAATCCTTTTCATCACCACTGGCAAAACATTCAGGTAACAATCCATAAATCCAGCATTCAAAATAGTGAATCTTCTACTTTTACCCTTGAATATACTTCTTTCTAGAGTCCTCTGTTGAATAAATCATTTTCAAATAACCAAGTTTAATCCAGATAAATGAATTTCACATTTTGTTGCAAATATTCTCTGTATTTACCATAAACTCAAACTCTACTCATTATATTTTCTGTTCATCAATAAGAATTTTCCTTGTATCAACTGTTTTGAACTTGTAACCATTCGATTATATGTAATGTTGTCTTCGTTTGCTTAAAATCCGGATGCTTTTTGGTCAAATGCTATCCAGTTTGGTATATTCGTTGCCTTCGATTTTGATAACAATCAAATCATTCAATAATTCTTTGAGTTTGAAGGTGAAATCGTATAGCACAGGTTTTCTTCCACTAATAATCCAGGCTGTAATGACTTGCCTTCTTCTTTTTCTAACAATACTGGGAGAACTACTAAAATCAACTTATCAAGGTGTGTTCAACATTGACACAACTTTTTAGTTTCATAATTTCTTGGATCAAAACCAATAACAAAATAAAAAATAAACAGAACTCAATCTAACCACCCGGAATGTCAATAATTTCTGAACGGATTAGAACTGTTTTTTTTTTTGTAACAAGTATTTTATATTTGTGTCAATAGAAATCTCAATAAAAATATCGTTTTAACATGCGCCTATTGGAAAAATTTGAGGTCGAAAATAATTCCAACCTCCACATATTGCTTTCACAAGCAATATCCCCCTTTTTTTGTCACAGCTATTCAAGAACACCGAAAATATATTCACTCATTTTGATTGAAACCATTGAAATACATATTTAATAAACATATAAAGAGATACATCCTGAGGATCTCCTCTGATTCAAAAGTTGTAATGCTAAAACATCGAAATTCGCCCACCCTGTATAAATGTAAATATTAACAAACGTAAAATTTTGTTGAAATAACCTTCACCATTAGATACGTTTTATTACCTGTTCTCAATGAATTTGTTGATTTGCTTGTTGCTGGAGATATCAAATTTTTTTACATTCTTCTCTTTATGGAATACAATAGCTTTTAGAAAAGTGGCTATGTTTACATTTTCCTTCAAAAATGGTACTTTTCAACATAGAGTATATAATCGGGAAATACCTACTTCCCGAGCTAGGTTGGAAATGCTTCTTTCTCGAAGAATACGCATCTGGGAAGTGGAAACTTTTTAATGAAATATCATCGAATTCTATTTATAGCTTTCTAGACTTCAGACCAAATATCCAAAAACCAGAATGTTTATATTCATTTTCATTTTCCCTAAGATCTCCATTTTCATCATGTTCATTGCTCTGTATAATTTTATCAGGCTATAAAATTGTTTTCCCATTAAAGTTACCTCATTTCGTATTCGCATATATGGAAAGTTTCTGTATGGATCCGCAGAATTTCAAAATATGAAACTCTTCTATGTCGAAAATATTATCGTATAGTTGGGAAAATTATTCACATTCTGCAAAAAATTTCCTCTCCTTCTACAACGAAGCTTTACATATACCATAGCATCCAACGAACAATTTATTGCATTCCGATCGATGAAATATGAATGGAACGTAGTCCACAAACATCCTCACGAATCCAACTACCCCAGTTATCGACATCAGGGATAATGGAATCTTCAGACTCGAACTTATCACTCGTTGACGTCCACGCGTAGGCCAGAAATACAATGCGATCCTAGGAACAAAGCTCTTTCAGTCTTTTCTCTCAGAGGCCCGAAAACGGAATCTCGATAATTTCCGTCCGCCGTATGATGTCTTATGAATGTCTCTGTGGAAGAAAACGTTTCACAGATAATCTCTAGCTCTAATGCTTTCCCAGGAGCATTGCTAAAAGTGAAATTTTTCAATTTACTTACAGTTCATTATATGAGTGGGTTTCTTACTTTATTTCTATTTTGATTTATACAGGGTGTTTCCTAAACATGCGGCAAAAATTCAGGGGGTTGTTCCTTGGACTATTTTAAGCATGTTTTGTCCTTGGATGATTTTTGAAAAACCTCTTTGTTTCGAAGATACAGGGCGAACAACATTTTTCATATTTTTAAAATTAATAATAGTTTAAATAAAAATGCGTACCGCACTGTGTTTACTAAGTAGGTACAATTTATTTTTAAATTTGTTTAACAACATTCCAATTACTAAAAACGGCCAGTTATTTCCTATGGGGCCATCTAAAATCATTAGTTTATACCACTCCAGTAGAAAATGTGGAAGACTTGCGAAATCGGATCATTGCTGGGTGTTACTTAATAAGAAATGATCCTGGTGTTTTTGAAAGGGTTCGGCAGTCAATGAGGAGAAGATTGGATGCTTGTATGCTGGCTAGAGGTGGTCATTTTCAACAGTTTTTGTAGGTTGAGTTGAATTTTCATGTAATTTTTCATAATAAAATGTTATTATCTGGAATTTTGTTTCCCCTATATCTTCGAAACGAATAGGTTTTTCAAAAATCATCAAAGGACAAAATATTCTTAGAATAGTCCAAGGAACAACCCCCTGAATTTTTGTCACATATTTAGGAAACACCCTGTATACTGTGCACGTCAAAATTATGGAACAAATTCATTTTCTCAGAAAAAAAATATTTGGCAACAAAATCCTGAAACAGATCAATTTTTGTTCCAATTTTACAAAATTTTATGCATTTTTGAAGGATTTTTGTTACGTCCTGTGCCATCCTCATCAACCCTCTGAAGTTTTTGAATAGGGAAAGTGGGTCATGTGGTACTTTTTTGGCAAAGTCCTATTTTCTTTACAGGCGTGTAGAAATTTTCAAGAAAAAATTTTTTTTTTGAAAAATTTGTGAGTTCAGAGAGGTTTTCAGTATGTGCACTTTGTCATGGCTCATTTAGTTTGAGACGATTGTACCTGATGAAATTTGTCACCGATTGAAAGTTGACCATTACAGTTTTGTACAACTTTCAACCCCCTCACTCCATTAAAGAGTTCGTAGGGGTTGAAAGTTGTGCATGAACAAAACGGTAATGGTCGACTTTCATTCGGTGACAAATTTCATCAGGTACCATCGTCTCAAAGTAAATGAGCCATAACAAAGTGCACATACTGAAAATCTCTTTGAACTAAGTAATTAAAGAAAAAAAAAACATTTTTTCTTCAAAATTTCTGCACACTTGTAAAGAAAATACAAAGACCTTGCCAAAAAAGTACCACATGACCCACTTTCCTTATTCAAAAAATTTAGAGGGTTGATGGGAATGGCACAGGGTTCAACAAAAATCCTCCAAAAATGCATAAAAATTTGGTAAAAGTGTAACAAAAATTGACCTGTTTCAGGATTTTGTTGCCAAATATTTTTCTTCTGAAAAAATTGATTTGTTCAATAATTTTGACGTGCACTGTATATTGGCTCTGGTACTGTTGCCCTCCACCACCTGCATTTTATTATTAATTTTTATCCAACACTGAATGACAGAATGTGAAGTTTTTCAAGTTCAGATTAGAAAATTTGTAAATTTCATGGTTATTTCAAAGTTATCCATTCGGTGTCAGATTTTTTTCTTAGAATGAGCAGCTAACTTTGAATCAATATAATGAAAACTGTAACTTTTATTTTTTTTTCTGGTTTTGTTTTTCTTTGTTTTCAAATTTAAATATAATATACGCGTCGCCAACTTTTGGTGAAAAGGAAGGATGAAATTTTTTTGTTTGGATGAACGAGATCGCTATATTAATATATCAGCTTATTCTGTAAACAAGTACACAAACCAATCTCTAAACCTATACGGAAGACAGATTTTTTGCTTATGTTTTTATCTGTGCTCTTGTATCATACCTTGAAATACATGATGCCCCGTTGGCAATTCCTCTGCTAATGCTGAAATTTATCTACTCATGCTTTATTGTTTGAAGTTTAAAATGTTCTGTACATAATATGACAATATTCTACTGGACTTGAGTTACCACGCTCTAATCCACAGAATCTTCATAAGCGTCAAACGGACTTTTCAAGCACGATAATAATAATAATAATAATAATTAATTCATCCATAGCGACATATTACAAACTATAGGTTCATATGCAGAATGGGTCTTTGACTTGTACATATATTGCAACAATATATTCCTGAGGTCAAAAGGAAGATATTTTTCCTTTAATAATTTTTCCTAATTGGTCTAGATACAAAGATAATAGACATTTTGAAGTTTTCTAAAGCGCTTAGCCACTCCTGGAAACCAGCACACTCAAGTTGCGTGAGCTCTTTCAGTTATAAAAGGAATGATAAAAAAATTATCCAAAAAAATTTTTTTTTATATTTTTGTTTTTGTTATGATCTAGTATTTCTGAATATCTTTCTATTTGAATCGTGGCATTCGTCGAAATAGTTTTCAATATATCGAAAAAAGGGGGAATATGTGAAAATGTGTATTATGCTCGTTAATCCTATTCTTAATAGCTTAAGCATTAACCGTTTTCACATGTTCGAAGTAGAAGAATGTGGGGATAGTGTGCGAATATTTATCACCTGAATTTTGGAAAACTAGTCACGGGGTGTTTCAAATATTGTATTGAAAAATTGTGATCAGAATTAGTCCATTACTTTTGTTTTTCAAACTGAAACACTTTTTTTTATGATTGCGTTGGATTTAGCTAAGAAAAATATTCATCATGCTCGTTATTCCTATTATTAATAGCTTAAGCATTAACCGTTTTCACATGTTCGAAGTAGAAGAATGTGGGGATAGTGTGTAATTTTGTATCACCTGAATTGTGAAAAACTAGTCACGGGGTGTTTCAAATATTGTATTGGAAAATTGTGATCAGAATTAGTCCATAACTTTTGTTTTTCAGACTAAAACCCATTTTTTTATGATTGCGTTCGATTTAGCTAAAAAAAAATAATGATAGTGTTCTAATATGTTTATGTTCCTTCATTCAAAACTCTTCAATTCATTTAGGATTTTCTGAGTTTATGTCGTAAATCATCAAACTCATAATATATCTTCCTTAATAATAAACTTTGTTCATAGAAGATAAATTATACCCAATGGACATTTTTCATATAAAAAGTGAGAAATTCGCGAAGAAAAGTGTTTTGAAACTTTGGAACATAAATATTACAAAATAGAAATACAAGATGAATCTTCATTGATTTAGATGCATCTTTCACCCAAACAAAATTTGCAGTTTTTAGATAAATAAAAATCCGCAGAACCCCCCATAAAATATATTTGAGTCGCTTTTGACAACTTGATTTTTGGTTGCAAAAGACAAATTTCGTTTAGGTATCAACACACTACTATGACAACTCGATTCGGCCTGTAAGGTAATATTATATATCATTCAGGATTATTTACATCCCCGAGTGAAAATAATGGTAGATTCGACCCGATCCCTTGGATCCGGTGTTTTTCGTTATAAGACATGGACGGCTCGTTCTTCCGGTTTCGTAATCTATGTGGCACATTAGTCGTTCCGGTCTACGTGTCCTGATCGATATTGGCAACTGTCTGCACTTCCCTTAAATTTACGACTCTGATCGTGGATAGTGCTCTCAGTTTGAATTGGCCGATTACCGAATAACTTAACTATATTTTCGTCATTTTCCAGTACAGGCAGTACAGCAGATTTTTACTTCGATATACTTAATTTAGTTGAATCAGAAGTCAAACTTTCTGTTTCATCTTCCATCATCAGAATGAAATAACACGTCACTCACTAAGTACCGGGCCTGGCGCAAAGATGAAAATTGAAGATGTGTGTCAAACTTTCGGAACATAGAGTTTAAATCTGGATCAAGCTGGATTGAGGCAGTTGATACAAGATATCTGGTAAACTATAGTTAATCTACACTGTTTCCGTAAAGTATAGAACAAATTCATTTCTAGCTAAACAGACCATTTCGAAAAATAATCCTGAAACACGTCGATTTTTGATTTTAATTTACCGTATTTTGAAATAATAATCTGATATACAGGGTGAATTACTTTCGAGTAATGACGTCACCGTAATTTTTTTTAAATGGAATACCCCCTTTTGTCTCAATTTTCCGATCACTCTAGCTGAGCTGATTCCAAAAATGCATCAAATGTTGATTTCAATTGGTACAGGGTGGACAAGAATACAATAGTTTTGTGTGTGCTTATAAAGGAACGCGGAATATTCTCCATCAGTTAAATCAACAATATTATCAAAAATAATTATTTTCTAGCGGCATTTGGTTTGAATGTAACACCCTGTAGTTTGTTACATTTTAAGATTAATAAAAATGAGCTGTTTCCAAATATGTTTGGTACTTGTTGTCTAGCAGACAGAATATGAAAGAAATTATTTCTTACTTTTATACATTTTTATTAATCTAAAAATGTAACAACAGGGTGTTACATTCAAACCAATTGCCGCTAGACAATAAGTATTCTGATAATATTGTTAATTTAACTAATAAAGAATGTTACGTGTTACTTTAAGAGCACAAACAAAACTATTGTATTTTGGTCCATCCTGGTTTGGTCCATCCAATTGGAATCAACATGTGATACATTTTTGGAATCAGCTCAGCTAGATTAATCGAAAAATTTAGACAAAATGGGGTGTTCCATTTGAAAACAATGACGGTGACGTCATTACTCGAAAGTAATTTACCCTTTATATTAGATTATTAGTTTAAAATACGGTAAATTTAAATAAAAAATCGACGTGTTTCAGGATTATTTCTGAAAATGGTCTGTTTAGTTAAGAATAAATTTGTTCCATACTTTACGGACACAGTGCATGTGCTGTATTCGTATGTCCCTTCAGTCTAGTATTCCATATCGTCCCAAGTATATGTCATGCTTTTAAAAACTACATCTATCTACATTTGTAAATTTAAAATCTGTTCCCATTCTCAACTTGTGTATTTATCTTTAGTTATGTAGAATTTTTCTTCAATAAAAAATTTGGGATACCTAATTTTTCATTCTTGTCTATCTACTTTTTTATTCACGACTGAAGCTCGTACGTACCGAATAAGATTGTTGCATATTAAATCCACATATAGGATATACTTACGTTGAGTTCATCTCGCATTTCCTTGGTCCTATCTCAATCAATAGAAACAGTTAGTAAATATTTTCACTAGTAATACCACTAGAGGTCAAATCATTTCCGGAAATTTTTTCGAGATCATGTATATTTTGAAAATTATTATTTTCTGAAAATTTTAATGACCGAGAAAAAATTTCCGGATTTAATTTGACCTCGTGTGGTATTCGGTTAGAAAATTTCACACCAAATTTGTTTATTTCCAACAACATCAATTTTGGTCTTCATCAAATACCCTAAACAAAGAAGAAGCAGCAACTTCCAATCAACCTGCCATAGTATAAAATAATTGCGTTTTATAAAACATTAATCATAATGGTCCAAAGAATTTAGAAAACATCTAAGCTTGTAGTTGAAATGAATCAAAATTATCATGTGAACAAATAATATGAGATTGCCAAAAAAAATATTTTGTCATAATAAATGTCAAAAAAAACATTAATCATAATGGTCCTAAGAATTTAGAAAACATCTAAGCTTGTAGTTGAAATGAATCAAAATTATCATGTGAACAAATAAAAAAGAGATTGCCAAAAAAATATTGTGTCATTATAAACGTCAAAAAAATTTCCAGTATAATTCGCTGTTGGGTTCTCACGAGGGAAAAATTTCCACTAAAATTCTTCTGTTACAATGGTGATCCGTCAGAAATACACGTTCTGATTGGTTAAAAATCACATGTGTGGAATTTTCATGAATATTTCCCTCCTGTCAAAAATTCTATGTATCTGGAGAACAATTATCGAAAATTACAGCGATAATTGCATTGTAGGAAGCGAAACTGCACTGCGATAATTGTTCTGTTCACAGATACATAGTTTCTATGCAACTTACACAGTTCGAATCTATGGCAATTCCATTCTAAATCAGTTCGACAAGTAATGTAACAGTTCATTCGGGAAATATTCATAAGTAATTGCACAAGTGCATCAAAATTACCGATAATTTCGCATTCCAGCGTGTTTTCTTTGAAAAACTGCATTCGGTCATTTTCATTTTTGGAGAAAGAGCCCGACACCGAAGGTGGAGGGCTCTTTCTCCAAAAATGAAAATGACCGAATGCAGTTTTTCAAAGAAAACACGCTGGAATGCGAAATTATCCGGTCATTTTGATGCACGAGTGTAATTCGGCGGAATATTTCCCGAATAAACTGTTACATTACCTGTCAAACTGATTTAGAATGGAATTGCCATAGATTCGAACTGTGTTAGATGCATAGAATCTAAGCATCTATGAACAGAACAATTATCGCAGTGCAGTTTCGCTTTCTACAATGCAATTATCGCTGTAATTTTCGATAATTGTTCTCCAGATACATAGAATTTTTGACAGGAGGGAAATATTCCCCCGAATTACACTCGTGCATCAAAATGACCGGATAATTTCGCATTCCAGCGTGTTTTCTTTGAAAAACTGCATTCGGTCATTTTCATTTTTGGAGAAAGAGCCCTCCACCTTCGGTGTCGGGCTCTTTCTCCAAAAATGAAAATGAACTCATGCAGTTTTTATGACAACACGCTGTCATGCAAAATTATCGGTAATTTTGATGCACTTGTGCAATTACTTACGAAAATTTCAGCTTATGTATATTTAGATTTGTGATGGGTTTTTCAACAATTTCAACTCTTTCGTATAGATACTGGATCTTACCCATGCGCAAACTTAACGAATAACGGTATTTTCCATTCGACCAGTCCAATTTTGCTGAATTTGGGCATTCGGGTTAGAGCGTTAGAGCTCCCATAGGAATTTCAACTCCTTTGAATATACGGTTTACGTTTAGCATGCATAAATTAAAACTTCTCGGGAGAAGCATTGTGGAGGGCTAACTTTTCGGGACCGAAGGGAGATGAAGCATAGTGTCACAAATAACGGCAGAGTGTTGTTGATGTCTTTGAATTAATCGAAATTATAGTGATAGTTGGTGAATTGGAGATTGGAAATTTTTCATCAAGAAGTTTTATTCGATATAATAGTAGTGTTCTGCGAATCATTCAATATTCACTGAATAAATGTGGAATTTCAAATTATTCAGCTGTTCAGATTTGGGTAAATCTTCACCCAATGAAAATTTCCATTATTATTAGATGTATTTATAAGGTGTGAACATGACTGATTGCTGAGTGGTTGGTCAGTGGTCTAGTGGTAAATGCAGGTCATCCAGACAGGAAAGTAGTTTGCTTTGTATCCTAAAACTGTTTGTTTCGGAGATACAAGGTGGTTCATGAGAATTGGCCTAAATTTCTCGAATCCTTCACTTGGGTATCAAATTTTTGTGGGTTTCCTCTATACAACACCTCTAAACGTTCCATGTGATTCTCATATTTTCAGGGCAATACTCAGATTATTGAGTTTTATCCTCTAGGCTCCGAATTCAATTTTTTTTTACATTTCACAGGAATGTCGTTATTGCCATGAATAAATACATAATTCAGTCTGATCAATTCAATTTTTTCTTTAAATGGCACACTTTGAGTGGCAATCGAAAGAATTCATGTTTTTATTACTTTCGTGATAATATCTGATGTTATCATCTGAGATTTAGAACTTTTTAGCATTTTGTTGAATTTTTCTTCTTTCTAAAACCGTCAGTACCAACTGAGTATAATAACACGTAGCATAAAATATAAATTGGAAATATGCAGGATCAAACTGAATTCTTTAGAAAGTAGAAATTAAATTCGGAACAAAATGACGTAACCATAACACCAAAACAAAGTATTGAACGAGGAGTGAGTATGACAATAAATTTGGAAATGAAGTCTCTCAATTTCTACATATTTCCTAGCTCTCATATAAGGGTTTATTGCTCTTCTAATCATATCGAGATTGTCTCTTTCATCTGCGCAAGCTTCTTTTATACTGTGCCGCAACTGATCCCATGGAATGTTTCCAATGGCATATATCTTTCAAATAACCCCACAGAAAATAATCGGAAGAAGTAAGATCCGGTGATTTGGTAGCCTTTCCACAGAACCACCATTTCAGGAATTGAAATAAATAGGTTTGAATAGACCCACGGTTTACTTTTCCAAGATGGTTACGTCATTTTGTTCAGATTTTAATTCCTAGTTTCAAAAGAACTCACAGTTTGATTATGTGTACTTCTTATCGATATTTTAGCAGCGTGTTACAAGCTACAACACTCAGTAGGTGCTGATGGTTTTAAAATGAAGAAAAATTTAACAGAAAGCTATAAAAGTCTAAACATCAGCTGATAACATCGAATATCATCACGAAAGTATAAGCACAGGATCGTATTTTGAAAAAGTTACATAAAACAGGAATTCTTTCTTTTGCTTCTTTTTTGAAACAAGGGTGTCATTTCAAGTAGGAAAGAGTGAAGCCCTTTCTGATGGATAGGCACAGAATATCTGACCTTTTCAAATTCAGTTAACTCTCTGTTGCTATATCTTCGTTTGTCTTGTTAGAACCTGCCTTCCCAAAACGCTTGAAAGAATGGAAAGGAAAAAATGTATATTTTTTTTGTTCAGTTGTGTGTCGCATATACTGGCTTTGTTATTTTACACTGTTCATAAAATTGAGAATAAAAATCAATTTTGTTGTTCATTCCACGGACAGACTAGGCCTTTTTGGGAATTTTGTTTGTTTGTAGAGTGTATGATATTTCTGCAAATGAATGTATTATATCTATTATTATTATTAGACTGAATTATTTATTCTTCCATGGCAATCACGACATTCCTCTAAAACCTAAAAAAATATATTATAATATAATATATTTTTTTAGGTTTAGGTTTTTTAGCTAAAAAAATATATTATAATATAATATATTTTTCTAGGTTTTAGAGGAATGTCGAAATATATTATATTTCGAATATTTTAAAGAAAAAAACTACTCAAAAATCGGAGTACTGCCCTGGAAATATTGAAATTACATTGAACCTTTTCGAAGACTTCCATAAAGTGAACTAACTTACAAAATTTAAACAAAATCAGACTATCCAATTCCGAGTTATGGATATCAAAAATTTAGGCCAATTTTCATCAATTACTCTGTATCTCCTAAACTAACCACTCATGGTACACCCTGTATATATATTATTATAGGGTCGGAAATTCGAATTGTAAATATGGCATACTTATCAATCATATCATTTCATCGACACATATGCTTGATTGTTTGAAATTAATATTTTGTATTTGCTCTTTCTCAAAAGAATATATATATATATATATATCATTTCTGAGAGAATTTCAAATATCTTATTTTTTTTGTCAGTTCGGAATGTTATCTCAGACATATTAAATTACTCCGGCGAATTTCCGTCGTGAATCCGACGACCTCAGAGTTGCCTCATCTTGCAAAAAATTATGCAGTATTGAAGAGGGCAGGGAGTCACGGTTCGGTTTGAATTAGCGGAATTTCGAATTTTCAGTCCGGACGAAATTTCCATAATGGCGTGTGTCAGATTCCACGTAATTTCCCCCGGAACATTATCATAATGAAGGCATTTATTCGTTCCTTCCTCTCGAATGAAGGTTTGGAATGAGGACAGTCCTTCCTGGGGGCTTCACATCCGAGGGGTCGACGGGTTAGGGAACTCTTGAATGGTCGAGGATTCTGCGAATACTTGCATGCAGACTCAGCTCCATTTTTCTTTTGACTTTGTGGAGATTGTGTGTTAACTCCAAGTTGAAAAAAAAGGAAAACACAGAAAGAATACTTTAAATCGATTCGGAAGAGTCATTTTCAAACGAAAGTTATTTTATTTCAGGCTCTCATTCATCTTAGTATAGGATCCCGATATAAAACGACCTTCACCGAGATGCTTATTCGATAAAACGTATTTAATATTTAATTTAACATGTCAATAAATATATACAATATGGGTTGCCTAACAAATTTTAGTTCAGAGTAGGTTTAATTGGGATTGGGACCTCTCAGTCGCACACATTCACTCGCAGCAATATTTAACTTTTTAAAATTCGACAACCGGGATTCTGGACTGATTTTTCGCAGGCAACCCTATACCACCGTGTTCATAATAAAATAATCTTTAATTTTATTGATTTTGATTCAATAATCAGACCGTTGCAAAATGCTAGTATAGATTGACCTGTTTATACCTGGCTACCCGAGGGTTGTGACCGGAAAAAAATAGGCAACCTAACGTTTGCACATTTTATGGACTTCATACTTTCGATTGGTATAGAATTTATCTAATAAGCAAACCGGTGAAATGTTTGAGAAAAAATTTTTTTTAATTATTAATTAAACCTACTCTGGACTAAAATTTGTTAGGCAACCCATATGTGATATATTTATTGACATGTTAAATTGAATATAAAATACGTTTTATCAAATAAGCATCCCGGTGAAGGTCGTTTTATATCGGGATCCTAGACTATCTTGAAATTTGTACGAATACAATAATACTTTATTTAACCAAATACATTGTTATTTAAATTAACACATGGGTTTTACGTTGACCAATTGTTACCTTGAAACCGTTTGTGTCCATTGAATTGACATGCTATCTAGGATGCTCAAAGTTTAAATATATGGAAAAGAACTTAATTCATTTAGTGATTCTATAGATTGACAATGAATATAAATCGATGTTTTGAGAAATTCATTAAACTGGCACTTTCTTAGGTGATCCTTTCCTAGAAATGTTGAGGTGTATCATTGTTGAGTAGGAATTTTTTAATCAGAACCGTCCAATGTAACATAATTACCGAAGCTAATGCAAGGGACCAGAAATACTCAGTTCTCATTATCTCATAAATTGCTTGGATCTACAGGGTGGAATGAAAGTGAATTGAATTAAGAAAAATTCAAGGAAATCACATACTTGGAATCAGTAGCTTTTGAGAGCTAGTTTATTCAAGATTTTTGTGATCTATAATCTATCCTTCGAACGACTATTTCACATATACAGGGTGATTCCGGAGGTGACCGTTAGATTTTAGGAGGAGTCTATACTATTCAAGACTTTATTGAGAGTCTACAGGGTGATTTGTCCGATTCGACCGATTTTTCTTTTATTCATAACTTTAATATGGCTTGATCAATATTGATGAAATCTTCAGTGTAGAACAACATGATTGTCTTCTTTCAATAATTGTAACACTTTCTCAGAAATAGAGGGTGGGGATTATGATAAGTTCAGTTTAAATTTGCAGGTTGAAAAAACACCCTGTACATTATGTTTTCAAAAATTCGCTAACTGCTTCAGATTTTACCATAAGTTTACATTACTGGAGCGTTTTAATTTTTTCCTGCAAACGTCCAGTTTTCCTAGAAAAATTTTTTAAAGGTGAACAATATCGTTATTTCGCTCCAAGGCAGTGAGAATATTCTGAACTAGATAGTAAAGCTGTATCGTCCAATGATACAAAGCTCTTCCTGAGTTCTAAAATAGTTTTTACAAATTCGAAATTCATTTTTAATCTCTCATATTCATATTCAATCCAGAAAATATCTTTATACGTACCTACGTAAACCAAAAATCTACAACAACTAATACAGAATAAACATTTGAAACATATTATGATAGGCAAAACTAAGGATTAACACAAAATTCACATAGAATGTTCGACAGGATTTCCTCTTTTTTGAATACATATTCGCGACCTTTTTATTGAATTACCAATTAGCCTTCTGATGAGAGATTGATTTTGCTTTGAGATATTATTATTACCTATTATTTGTAAATAATTGTGGCATGTTGAAATATACTTCTTGTGACAAATTATTCATTTAATATTCTCATTCTGTGGTTCACTGTGATGGTAAACAAGAATCTCAACGAACTTGAATTAAATTGGGATTTAAGTTTCATGGAAAATTTTCAATTTGATAAAAACAGTTTTTCATACATTCGAAAGAGCTATCATTGGACGATACATACTATATACTATATACATAGTTCACAATATTCTCACAGCCATGGAGCGAAATAACGATATTGTTCATCTTTAAAATTATTTTCTAGGAATACTGGACTTGTGCCAAAAAAAAAAAATAAAAACGCTCCAGTAATGTAAAGTTATGGTAGAATCTGAAGAAGGTAGCGAATTCCTGAAAACGGAATGTACAGAGTGTTTTTTCAATCTGCAAATTTAATCTGAACTCATCATAATTCCCACCCTAAATTTTTGAAAAAGTGTATAGATTTTCTTCTCACCCATTTTTTGATACTTAGGGTGGTTCCCTCAAGTTGTCTACGCAGTCCTGTTTCCAGAGACTTTTGAACCTTTTAATAGTTAACAGACAATCATCGTGCGTACAAAATTACAATGATTAAATTCGTATTGTTGTTCTAGTAAACAACCATTGTGACAATCCAAAGAGCCTCTTGTCCATGGACAATTGAATGAAATAAAAGCCTATAATGAGCAATGCAATCTATAATAAACAGTCAATCTCGAGATCATGATATAAACTCCAAGTAAGCAGAATAAAGGCAGCTGACTTCAATTCCGTGCTTTTATCGATTTTCAATCCCTGAATTTTGAGCCTATAAAGTTCTAAAATGATAAGATGCGGCGCAGTTATGACGAATGAGTCCTTAAATTCAAGTTTGTATGGTCGTAAACACGATAACTCTTAAAGAGAAATACTTTAGAACGGAATCATAACACGTCAAGTCGAATTTCAGGAGGATCGTACCATATAATAAAAATATCATCTCATTCTTTGATATTAAAATTGAATTTATTCACCTATAGGATCAGAATTCTACGTTGGGGTATTTGAAATCAAAAAAATTTCAAGAGAAGTACTTCTATTTTTTGAAAGTTTTTCAATTTCGGAACACCCAATAAAGAATTATTATAAAAAGAAATCTTAATCTCGATAAAAATACTTTTCTTGGAATTTTTCCAATTCCAAATCGCCTAACATAATATTCCGGATATCGCATAGGTTAATAAATTCAATTATACTATCACAATATGGGGAGATAAGGTAATCTACGCAAGAGAACATTCGAAAAAACAATCCAGAACATGTCAGGTATTGTCTGGTTGAAACCGGTATCTTACCCCCAACATGAACCCAGGAATGAACCAAACGTTGCGTTAATAATCGATTATTCCTCATCGAAAACTGACAACGGACGAACATCCGAACAACGAGGGAGGCTTCCGTCCCTCGTTCTACCCCTATCTCCGCTCGCTCTAGGTAATCCCCGGTCGACATGTTGCACACTCCTCGAAACAATCTTGCCATAACGTCGACTAGTTATTTCTTCGTGAGACGCAATCCAGCAAAATTCACTCGATGTCCTTTCTATTGCTCAAAATCCGATAGCGATGTCTACGACTGCAGTATTTTTATGCTTATTTGCTGTTTCACGCTCAGTGGCTGTTTCCTTTTCCGCAAGTCAGTTCTGCTTCCAGATTATTACCAGTCAATTTTTCCTTCGGGATACGTTTTGGGGGCATCGCATTAAAGAGGATGTCGATTTCACGCACTTTCCCCATTCTTCCTAACGCTTCCTATTTCCGTCTCTTTGAAGAGACTCTTGGTAGCTAGATGAAGTGAGTTCGCTCGTTCGATGCTTGTATTGCTTGTTTTAACGATGCTTCCAATCGAATTTCGTTGTCACAATATTCTTATATGTCGCTTCATTTCTAGTCGATTCGATAGTTCCGGCACCTTAATTTCTAATTGAAGATTTTTGTTATCGTTCACGAATATTCGAACCTAAAGAATTTACTACTATCAATTTATTACAGTATATTGAATCATTTACGAATATAGGTATTTAAACTGCTCCACATGAGTTAGGGATATTGACTTAAATTGCAAAAAAATATAGTTTAAATGAGATTTTTGTGATGAAAATTCATATTCATTTGATTTTAAGTTGCAGGAAATAAAATTAATTTTAGCCTGTAGGTCTGCAGCGTATACAGAGTGGTTAAGAAAAATCGAATAAAATAACGAAATTTTATTCTCAAAGAATTCAAGCATTTTAAGACTATCAATACAATGTATGGCCTCCACGGGCATCAATAACAGCTTGACATCTTCTTTGCATACTACACACGAAGTTGTTGAACATTTCTTGAGGAATTTGGTTCCATAAACAGAGCAGAAGCTCTCTCGGATCATTTAAGCATTCTGGGGTAGGTTGATGATTATCTAATCTACTTTGAAGCATATCCCATGCATGTTCTATGCAATTCAAATCTGGTGAGTGCAGAGGTATTGGTAAATGTGGAATACCAATCTCCTCGCGCGCATTCTCAACTATGCCTGCACGGTGTGGTCTAGCGTTATCGTCTAGAAATTGAAAAGTTTCACCAATAGCAGCGTGAAAATTTGGCACAACATTGTCAATGACATGCTCCCTATAGTGTAAGGCGGTCATATTCCCAGGATCAATGTGTAGATCTGTACGCCGTTGAAATATATCCCGGCCCATACCATAACACTGCCCCCTCGGAATGGATGGACTTCTTTGACATAGCGACGATTACGGGGTATGTGTGGGATTGTCCATACCCTTATTCTTCGAGAATCTGAAAATTGTCCATATTTGGATTCATCATTGAAAAGAACACTACGCCAATGATCATTCAAATTGATATGTTGCCTTGCCCATTCCAGTCTTTGACGCTTATGGTCACATGTTAATGGAACTCCTCTCAATGGACGTCTAAAACCTAGATTCACCACTCTCAAACTTGGACCCCATCTGCATTTTGAACAGTATTCCGTAGCATTCTACACGTAGATGTAGGGTTTCTTCTCGCCGAAACTGTGATGAAACGATCCTGAGCAGGTTGTTTTTCGTCGCTCACCAAGCCTTCGTCTTTTCAACACGGAACCTGTCTCCCTGAACCTATTCCAAAGTCGGGATATCACATTTCGGCTGACTTGGAGCCTCTCCGCTACAACAACCTGAGTAAGGCCACCCTGTAGCATTCCGATAGCCCTATTAGCCTCAGCGTTTGTTAATTTACGTCTTGGCATTTTCAGAAAACTCGTTTCAAATCGAAGACGTTGATGAACTAACTCCATTTTAAAATAAGAACATTCATGAAGCATTTGCATATGCTTCAACGAAACTTCAGAAAAAAGGCGTCCAGATTGACAAAATGTCTCATACTGATTTTTATTGGATCGATTCAAGTTATTGAGTTTTAAATGATTTTTCAGCAATTAGATACTTTTCAAAATGATTGAATACGATATCCCTAACTCTTTTGGAGCAGTATATTTCATATAACAACAGTTTTGGATTAATTACATGAATGAAAAATATAGAATAACGCCTACCGAAAATTTTCGAACGGATATACTCAAGAAATATTTTTCAGGTTCGGATCTCGAATTCCGTGGTTAAAAAACCTGCTACAGCTTCCGTTCATAGCCGTTCGTAAATTCATTTTACATATAATTTCATAACTGCGAAGGTATGGATATAGAAAAACCATTTCAATTTTATTAACAGAAAGATTTACCTATAATAATCATCGCTCCTAAATTATATACACGGTGTCCGTTATTGATGACCAAATATGAAGAACCTCAAATTATTATTTCTCGATATATTCAAATGAAACTACCTGTATTTGTACTTGAAGAGACTTGTGGACTTTTAGAGAAGAAGCTTGTTGCAAGGACATTTAGCTGCATTTGCAAAGTAACGGTTGCAACGACGTCGCTGTTGTCCTTACCTTCATCACAGCTGATGTTATTTTTTGTTTCCAAGTCAGCTTCTTGTCAAGTATTACTCCTAGTACTTGTGCTCGTTTTTCCATTTGATCCTCCTATCGAACATTATAACGTGTCCGTGTGATTTTTTCGTCTTTGGTTCTTCTCAGGGTTCACTTGGATTCTCCATCGAGCTAAGCGAACCATGATTGAAGTCTTAAAATGGCTTCTTCTTCGTGTACGGTTCTATAAGATTTGTTCATGTTCACAAACAAAGTGTATATTTGAAATCTGCAAATTGAACAGATAATTACTAAAATAAGTACTTAAAAATATCTAAAATCTGCATTAGAATATGCAGTTATGCGTATATTTGTATCGGAAGCCAAACTCTTATCTGTTACTAACTCGTCAGTTAGTGAAGTAATTTCAAACAGTCGTTTTACGTATAAACAGGATTTCACAAAAAGATGTACTGGTTCTCAGTGTTGATACAGGTCATTCTGGGGACACTGAAAGAAAATATAGGTATTAGGCTGTTTTACGTTTTTTATCAAACTTTGAATCAGCCTAACTATTGAA
Source organism: Harmonia axyridis (assembly GCF_914767665.1). NCBI lineage: Eukaryota > Metazoa > Arthropoda > Insecta > Coleoptera > Coccinellidae > Harmonia > Harmonia axyridis. The sequence continues at coordinate 23,428,573 of NC_059505.1, read as the reverse complement.
CGGCTTTATGGTTTTACATGAACATTTCAGGTAATGAGTATATGATGGAGTCCAATGCTCACTTTCAGTGACTTATTGATAACGCAGATTTGGACTGAGAAAATTATATTTCCTTATGTTACTTCTTGTTAAACACTCTGATGTAGATCAATTTTTCAAAAAGCGAAGTGATTTATTAAAGTTTTGCCTATAGGCTAAACTGCCACACTTCGTATCAATATGCTTTCAATATCAGGTACCTATCTCTCAAACGAATATACTTAGAACATATTTCGAACACTAGTTCATACTCCTCATAACGTCTTGCATCTGCACTGGAAGGCTGTACAGGGTGGGCAAATTTCGATGTTTTAGCACTACAACTTTTAAACCAGATGAGTCAGACAAAATCTGATACCCCATTTTCGGTTTTTTTTTCTGAGAAACTAACAAGGGTAGTATTCATTTTTGGCCACCTTCTTTTGTTTTCGAGTTATGAGCGAAAATTGGAAAAATGGCGATATCGAAAAACATTTATATCTCCGCTAATACTGATGATAGAGCTCTGAAATTAAAACATTATACAGGCACTTTTTTAGGTAGAATCCAGTGGCGTGCTCGTATTTTCAAAAGGGTTTCTAATTACGAAGCTATGACCCAAAGTTGTGTTTTTTCAAATGGGAACACTAGATTTTTGTGCCATTCTCTGAAAGCTTAATTTTTCCTGATTTCGAAAATATATAACATCTTATGATTCGTAGTAAATTAAATAACAGAAAATGGTCAAAAACCTTTTTTTACTTAAGAATCTCAATATTTCTATTGTTTCAACTGTTGATGAGCACAGAAAAATTGAGCTTTCTATAACAAGAGCAGTGTCCTTCCGGCAATTCGATTATTTATATGCTTTTCACTCATTTCTACAAAATTCGAATCTATATTTATTTTATACAAATAGTTTCGAAGAAATAAACGAACTTGGAAAAAGTTTCCTAGGTAGCTTTAACACAGTTTAAAATATTCATCTATTGAAATATCGAGAATAGGTGTCGACTGAGCATTGTTCAATTGTTGTCATTATTAGGTTGAATATTATTTCTTGTTTGTCCCTTCTTAATTAAATTGTAATTTGTAAATTCAATCGTATATGCATTGTTTCATATGCTGTTTTAAATGGATTGGTACTTGTGCCTATTGATTCTGGAGACCTATGTGAATAATCTTCTGATACATGCATCTCAATACAACTCTTTCGATTGAAAAATTCGATCTTGTGGTTTCTCCGTTATTTCCAAATCAATTTTTAGATAAAAAATTTATAAAACATATCTAGATTCGAATTTTGTAGAAATAAGTGAAAAGCATAGAAATAATCAGATCGACGGAAGGACACTGCTCTTGTTATAGAAAGATCAATTGTTCTGTGTTCAACAGTTGAAACCATAGAAATATTGAGACTCTTAGGTGAAAAGAGGTTTTTGGCCATTTTCTATTATTTATATTAATCCAAATCATACGATGTTATATATTTTTGAAATCAGGAAAAATTAAGCTTTCAGAAAATGGCACAAAAATCTAGTGTTCCCATTTGAAAAAACATCGAAATTTGCCCACCCTGTTCATTTATTCCTGAAACACCCTTCATATTGAACAGAAAAATTTATTCATATCAATGATATTCTGTTCTGACCAAAAACCTTTTTTATAATGATTTCAAATAATATGCAACAATCAGTTGAATGAAATCAAATAAAAATGTTATTTAGAGGTACCTAATTCATACAAAGAAGACACGTCAATTCTTCATCCCTCTCGTAAGCTCAGTGTAAGGTAGAACGCTGCCAGATCATATTTCATCTACATCGTGAGGGGGTCTGATTCGGTAGGATGCTGCGTAGTTCCCTGAATCGCTCTCATGTTACGCTGGGTTTATATATGGCGCAAGTTTTAGCAATAGATCTTTTTACAACTCGGACAGGGTGTGTACAGAGCTCGAACCAAAGTTGGGGTGAACTTCGAACGAGATTCTCATATTACGACAACAATTGTTTAAGTGGAATTACTTTATCTGAATTGCGAAAATTATATCGTTTTACTACTGCTTATGCTTGTGTCGAAAAGTATTTGATGAACGTGAGTTTCGCAAAGTACCTGTATATCTGAGTACTGTACCGTAAATTTCTTACTCCGTTCGAATTTTCATAATTATGCTCTGGCCAATAAGCCACCTCGCCATGTCATAATGATTCAAATGAAGAATGGTCCCTATATCTTAATACTACATTAATACTAGTCTTATACCTTATACATATTTCCGCTCATGATTTACTTTGTTTGTTTTCATTTCTCTTTCCTTAGTTAGTTAGTTAATGTATTTCTCTTTGATCATTTTTTAAAATTATTATTGATTAAATATCGCGCACTGGTTATAATATTATATACCTCAGCGATGTTATCAGTTTATTAGGTATAAAATAAACTCATTTTCTTTCTTTCTTTTTCTTACATAATAATAATTTGTGGTAGTCATTCAGATCAACTGAGTGCTAATGTAAGTTCAATTTTAGAAATTAATTTTGGAAACGTTCTGAGTCTGATGTATATTATTATTAAATAAATTTGAATAGCACTAAAGAATATTTCCATTGTGTCGTAATTTCTTCGAGGGAATTAGGTAACAGTTCCATTTTTCAAGCTTGAAAATTACCAATGCGTTGTGGTACGGGTCTAGTTTAATGTTAATAGAGCTTAGCCACTACAAACTATCAGTCGATAATTGTGGTAGGGTGAGAAGCATGGCGAAGGTCACTATACATGAAGCCTCCATCAGCGAGTTATGACTTCAGAAAAAAAATAGGAAAAAGGGAGATGGAAGAAAGGTTACCTATAGTTTTTTTTCAAACCATATATTCTTCTTCAACTTCTTTTAGATCTAACTTAAAGAATGTGCGAACCCTTTACCCTCATCAGTGCTTGATATGGGTGTAAAAAAACAATTCAGCATCCTGCCCACTCAAAGTATTACCTTCTTACTCGAAGTGTACAAAACCGACATATAGACATACCTCTCTTCAAGAAAATTCAAATGCAAAGAAGTATATTTTATTTTTTCCCAAAACTTTATAATGGAAATGAGAAACTATAAATTGAAAAATTATAAATTAGGTATATAGGTTTGTAGGTTTTTTAAAACATATATTTCTCTTTCACTTCTTCTAAAGCTAACCTATAGAATGTGAAAACCTAGAGCTTGATATGGGTGTACAAGAACAATTAAGCGTCCTGTCCACTCAAAATAGTACCTATATTCTGGAAGTGTATAAAACCGACACATAAACATACCTCTCTTCAAGATAATTCATATGCAAAGAAGTATATTTTATTTTTTCCCAAAACTTCATAATAGAAATGAGAAACTATAAATTGAAAAAGTATAAATTTAAAATGAAGCAGTTTCAACGATAATAATTAATAATTGAATTATATACCTGCTGACAAAGAAATAGCAAGCTCTCTTCTCTGCAAGCATGTCTGATTTTGTTAATATTGTATACAATCAGGCCATGTCAGGAGAGGACAGGACACGAAACAAGCTACATGCACTCAGGTAACTACATCCCTCTCGATCATGGTATTGTTATATGATATGTTATTTTTTGAGGATTGTAAGTGAACAATAAACCAATAAATTGAAATTGGAGTTGAAATAGAAATCTCCTTTTCTCTCTTTATCTCTCTCATTATCTGTTTTTAAACTTCGTTCATAGAGGCATGCAATGTAGTGAAGCAAAATTTTGATGTTGGTCGGATTTCTCCACTCATTGAGTCAACGAATTCTTGCTAGGCATCATATATTCCTCGACTAGAAAATTCCGCTTCATCTCAACCTCAATTTCATCTACGTAAAATACCAGCTAGTGATATATGTTATCTTCCTTTACAAATATTGTTATAATGATGGTGAAAATGTTTCAAAAATATATACATAGGATATATATATATATATATATATATATATATATATATATATCTACAGAATATCAAATTAATTTTACGGCAGTTGGACAATTTTTTCAATTCTGGAAAAAATTGTCTGACTGCCGTAAAATTAATTTGATATATTATATACAGACGTGAATCCATTATTTATCTACAGAATATATCAATGAATTAATCTATGTTTCGTAATTCTTTGTAATGGAATTTGAACAATTGTATGCTTGCTTGATTTGTGGATGAAGGATAATAAGTAATGATTTTTACTTGTTCAATAGAGAGAACACAAACACTGAATATAACTGTAATGTTATAATAGTAATAACTTGTGAATATCAAGTGGATGAATACTTGTTTTTACTGAATACTTGTAATGAATATAAAAATCATGAATACTTGTTTAATGAATGGCTGATGAATACTGAATTATTGAAAGCACTCGCTAGAGGTGGAACCATGGTGCCAGAAAGCATCGAGTAGAATCACAGGAGTTCTTCTTCTTCCTCTGTAAGCCTTAACATCGCGGCCACCTCGAAAGGTTCAACTTTCAATAAAGGATTTTCATGACCTTCCTAATGTCAGGCGACATGTAATGACTTGATTCTTGCTAGATATTAAACCTCCATTGGCAGGGGACTGATTTTATGTATACTGCGTTTGAAAACACCATTCTTCGTCATGATGCTTACGACACGTACAATATTGTTCCTTCGTAGATGAAGATTCACAACTCTTCCAAACGCCATCGAAGTGGGGGAAGGTTATCCTTCTTCAATACAACTAATGTTCCGATCTTCAAATTCTGGACGTCGTCAATCTTCCATTTATGTATTTGCTGTAGAGATGTCAGGTATTCCGAAGACCAACGTTTCCAAAAATGTTGTGCAATTTGCTGTAGTCTTTCATATAATTTTAAACATGTAGAGGGAATTTCTGTGGATTCTCTTTGTGGTACAGCCATAAATGAGTCACCCACAAGGAAATGTGCAGGTGTAAGGGGGGATAGGTCATTAGGATCAGAAGACAATGAGGTGCGAGAAAGCATCGAGTAGAATCACAGGAGTTCTTCTTCTTCCTCTGTAAGCCTTAACAGAATTTGTTTGCATGTCCTGGTAAAAGATGAAACGCTTAACGGATGAATATCACTAAAATATCAGTTGTTATTTAATTCTCATTATAATGCTTAAACAGCTTATCCCTAAAGTATATTACATCAGACTACAATCTCCTTATTCACACCGTAAATTACACGGTAATTGAAAATTAAGTTCCTGCCGGGAGAATAGAACCTCAGGAGAACGGAATGGGACGTAGTCAGTGAAATTTGTGGTTTTAAGGTATGGCGACACGAACGGATTGAATAGGTACCATATTCGTCTGAGGTTAGGACTTTAGTTTTGGAATAGGTCAAGCAGTGAATAACAGTCATAAGTCGAGCCTTTGAAAATTTACAGAAACAAAAAGGATTACGTTTTCGAGGACTTGACCTAAAAATGGCTGGTCGCTTTTATCCTATCGAATGATTTTTATAACTAGGGAAAATTCCAGAATTCTGAACTTCGACAGAAATAACATTTCGATTCTGGAATATTCCCATACCTTGGAGTACGGAGTTTTACAGATACGTTTCAAACCAGAATACAGTCCTAATAACAAACCGAAACCAATCAATATATTTCTTAACTTTCGAGTTAAGTGTAACTGTGTACCGCGCTTTCCTCAATCCAAATTTTCGGTGAAATCTTGCACTATCTCACGGAACTAAGAGGTGGAATTTTTTTTCACTTCATTGGGGCAAAATATATACCGAATTTATAATAATAATAATAATTGTCTTTATTCTCACATCAATAAACTGTTACTTGATATCCACAAGTGTAATAATAGATATGAGAAAGGGCGAAGTCCAGACAAAATATGCGAACATAGTCTGCTCCACTTACCCCAATTATCTCAATTATTAATGTAGCCTATTACTGGACACTTTCAGTAATAGACCAAATGTATACCAAACTTATCTCAATTATCAATGTAACCTATTACTAGAAGCGTCCAGTAATAGGCTACATTGATAATTGAGATAAATTCAGTATACATGGTAGTGGAAAAAAAAATCAATCTGTGAATTCCACGGTCAATCCAAAAATATGACTCGAGAATCGACAAAAACAGTACAGTATAGTAAAGGATGAAACTCGATTCCTACTGAATCATTCAATAAAATGTCGCTCTCTTTTCATTGTTGAAATTGTTCTACATATTTCAAAAAACTCAAGTGATGGTTTCACATAACAACTGCCAACAAAGTTCAAATTTGCATAGATAGACTCGTTATTTTTGTTGATATAATTAGTAAGCTGGATCCTGAATTGTCAAATAACTTTGTTGACAGTTGTTATGTGAAACCATCACTTAGACACAAGTTTTTTATGATTATGTAGAACAATTTCTACAGACATTGCCAGTTGTACGTTATATAGAGTGTTGATATCACCATGATTATGTTTGGATTGGATGTTACTTATCAAACAGGATTCAGGTTTGTACAAAAATCAGGTGATGATTTTACATAACAACTGAACAAAGTAACAAATTATTTGACAATTCTGGCATCGGCCTACTACTCAAAGTAAAAAATAAAAAAAAAACTTCAAATTTGCGTAGTTGTAGATTGTGATACATAGCTATTGTTATTGAAATATAACCATATTGTTTGAATATTGAATATACAGGGTGAGTCTTTGACTTGTACATATATTTTAACCCAAGATTTCTGAGGTCAAAAGAAACACTTTTTTCCTTTACCATTTTTTCCGATTCGGCCCGGTTAAAAAGATACAGGCTGTTGAAAATCGTTAAAAAAATGTGATTTTCGGCTATATCTCGTAAATGGTTGTATCGAAGGAAATGATTTTTGAAACATAGCTTTGTTTTGATGTGATACATCTTCTCCGAACACCAGATTCCATACACATTCTTCTGTTTCTTTGTTATGAACATAACATACCATAAAAATACCAGAAATTCGAAGAAACCAACTCTTAATAGTAATTTGAACATTCATTGAAGAATATTTGGCTAATTTGAAAAATAAAAGTATTCTTCATATTTTCTCGTACAAAGCGCCGTTTTCGAATAACTTGATCTTAAAAAAAAAAAATTATCTGTGAAATTCAAAAAATTGGGTACTTTGGCTGAATGCAACTCTGTTCTATTGTGGAAAAAAAAACCACAGAAATGAATATTTACTATGAAGTCATGTCTCAGATTTAAGAATTGAAGTACTAGCCAACTTAGTTTGAAAATGAAGTTATTTGAATAAGCTCACCTCAACTCCTCGATTTGATTAAAAATCACTGAGCTTTGGCACAGCTCTGATAATAAGAAGATACTTCACTAAAATCAACATTCTTTTTGAAAAGTCCAGATTATTCATAAAACCCATGTTTAAAAAAGTTTTCACAAAATAGTCCCATTATAATGACAACAATCAATATCCCACTAAAGACTGCTGCTATCGAACAATACTGTATTCTTCTTCGGCTCATTCAAACTCACATCGAAACATACCACTAGGACTATGTACATACTAGACAAATTTTCATATGATTGAGATTGAATACTTTTATTCTTTTGCTATTCCATAAATTCATCCTAAGAGCTTATGATTGACATACTTCCAAGAGGGCCATAATTGTTTTAATGTGAGTTGAAAGAAACCAAATATTCTATTGTGGATATTTACATTGAATACTTCTCATTTATTTTCAATGCCAAAATCAAGATGAATTAAGTAGTAAAGTTGGCTATAATGTAGGTACACATTAACAACAAATTTGATTACAAGTGGAGTCTAACATTTTCCATTGATTACAGAGCCAGAATATTTTACATATTTCCATATTTTCATACTGATGGTTTCAAAAATATTGATGCATTTCAATATTTTTATGAGATAGTTGGAACAAATCAGATGCTTCATTTCATAACAAATATCTTATAACAATAACAGTGTAAACTGTAAATGAAAATTTTAGGTTAGAACATAGATTATTCGAACCGAACTGCTGTGTTTATATTTGGCATCACTCGAAATTTGAAATTCAAACTTAAAACCACAGATTACTATAGTCTGTGTTAGATCTTTCATAGATGAATATTATTTATTTGAGATTTTAAGGTTAATTCTTGCACGAAAAATAAACAACGATATCATATAAATGAAATATAATGAATGAATGGATATGAGTATCAGAGCTAATATGGGTGGTAGCGAGCTCAATTCGTTATAATTATCGAAAATGAAATAGAAATCAAGAGAAGAATATTTAATCTTTAGCGTCAACGAAATTGGAATAACTCATTTATTTGATTATAAACACTACTTTGTTCAACAAATGGAATGTTAGACGTGAGTTTATGATGGTTTTTCTAATTTAGTAGCTTATTTCCAAGGTTCAAGAGGTATATCTTATGCTTGAGAAAACTTCAGTGTTCCGGTTTTCAGGGGTGAATTAGCTCATTTTGAAAATTTAAAATGGCTATATCTTTTTAACAGGGCCGAATCGGAAAAAATAGTAAATGAAAAAAGTGTTTCTTTTGACCTCAAGAACCTTCGGTTAAAATATATGTACAAGTCAAAGACTCACCCTGTATATTCTTGAATTTGTTATGCTTCTGCTGAAGCAAAAAAACATATAGTTTAGAACAAAGTGTGAATTTGTTATTTTTTTATATAAACACATTCCGATCAAATATGTTGCTGTCACAGAAGTATTGGGTTTTTCTTTACAAATATTTATCTTAAATTTACTATGGTTCCTATGATGCCATGAATCCATTTTATATTCACTTCCGAAATCTCAACTATTCGAACTGATGGTCTCGGAAATATGGAATAATACGTTCTGCATATTCTTCTTGAATTTTCTCTGGTTTTGGTGACGCGATCATCTTAAAATTTTGTATGGAATTTGAAAATGTTATTCCACATTCAACTGTAGGATTTAAATCCAAGCCACTCAATGTTTCTGAAATTATCACAACAATTAAACTCCCTTTGTCAGATTTTGGTTGTCAACGAAGTCATCCGCAGCGATCGCAATCTAAACCTACTCTGATAGTTCCAAGTTTTTAGGTTCTTTTCGTTTGAAAGCATTGGCGCCCGCAGGGGGAGGCCAGGGGGGGCATGCCCAACCCCCTCCCCTTGAGATTTTGATTATAATAATAATAATAAAGGCCTTTATTTATAGAAATTATGATACAAAAAATGCAACAGAATTGAGGGCGAGATTAAGTTCGCGCTGTCTCAGGTATTATAACTTGAAAATAAAACCTACTAAAAGTCCCGAGACCTCACGTCTATTCTTTCACCTAACCCTCTGTAATTGAACTAGAAACAAGATAAAAAAAAGAAAGAAAAATATGTTCGAACATAAGCCACTAACTTAAATCGAATGAGCTCACCAATGCAGCAAAACAAGCAAATCTTTGTAGAATATTCACTAGATACAGCCATAGCACAACAAAAAAAAAACAAAAATTAATAAATTTTCAAGATGTTGAGTTCAAAGGAACATAATATACCAGTTAGTTGAAATAATTAAATTGATTTACTATAAATACAATGGGTCATTACGAAAGTTGTTTAATATGTTTAATATGTGTAAATGATTGCCTCATTTTTCAGCACAACACCCTCATAATAACTTTCTCAATCCAAAGGACAAGGAAAAAAGAAATGTAATGGATTCACAACAATTTTGCGGTTAACTATGACATTCATGGACGCCTTATCATTTTCAATAATTTTCATTTTGCCCCTCTTGAGAAAAATTTCTGCGGGAGCCCATGTTTGGGAGTTATCATGTTTACCATCAGTTACGCTGAATCATTAGGGAACAAGAAACGAGATCCAGACCAGACCATGAATTTCTGTTATGAAATGAACCTGTTGAAGTGCATTTTTACTTTTGAGCACAAGAAAAATGTCTGATGTTACGAATATCAGTAGAATCATTAATCATCATAAATTCCATTACAAAATACATTTAGTACGCCAACTGAATGAAGATGGTTATGATAAGCGAGATTAATTTTGTAAAATTATGAAGACAAGAATAGATGCTGATAAGTATTTATTTGATTATACATTCTTTTAGAATTCGACGCTGAATCGTCATACTTACTTGTCCTTATTAGTCAATCCACACCACATGGCTCCATCATTTCACTCCGGAGCCCAATCAACAGTCAGCTAAGAGGACTGCACGAGATGACCGAATACAAAGTGAGGAAAAACACAACAGTCAACTAGCAAGGTTATGGCATTAGTTTTCTGGGATGCGCAAGTTATAATATCCTTTGATTACCTCCAAAAGGGCCAGACCATCAACAGCGATTATTATATAGCGTTATTGGATCGTTTAAAGGATGAAATCACTAAAAAACGGCCCCATTTGAAGAAAAAAAGGTGCTGTTTCATCAAGACAACGCGCCGTGTCACAAATCAATGAAAAAACAATGGCTAAATTGCATGAATTGGGCTTCCAATTGCTTCTCCATCCACCGTATTCTCCAGATCTGGCACCCAGCGAGTTTTCCTGTTCGCAGACTTCAAAAGAATGCTCGCTAAAAAGGAATTTAGCGCCAATGAAGAAGTAATCGTTGAAACTGAGGCTTATTTTGAACGGAAGACAAATCATACCACAAAAATGGTATCGAAAAGATCGCTATAATCGCTGTATCGTCCTCGAAGGCGACAATATGTTGACTAACAAAATTGAATTTTGCCAAAAAAATGTGTTTCACTAAGATAGACCGGGGATTTTTTAATTGGCCTGTTAGTTTTTGGGGAAGGATATGCTTTTTGATAAATCGTTGTATACGGAGTTTTACAAGCTGTAATAAGGAAATTATTATTTTCTCAGTCCGGAATTGTGTTATCGACAAGTCACTAAAAGTATAAAGGGTGCAAGAAATATGCTGATTGAAAATTATCAATTAAATACACTAGGGGAATAAATTAAAGGTGCAAAATAAAATTCGAAATTTTATGCGGTTTTTCAAATGGCTGTATTTTCGATAACAATGGTCGTATCTCAATTGGAAAAATAGCTTTTTGAAGCTTGAAGTTTATAGTTCAGAGATCTTATAATGAAAAAATTTTCCAAGCAACGTGTACCGCTCAATCCTAATGAATAGAGTATCTAAAATTTCTGCGAAATTTTTTCAGTTTTTATTTTCGGCCTTCAGACTTGGGATTTTTTTCCAACTTAACCACTATATGGATGGAATAACTTGTTCATTCAGCTTCAATATTCTGTTTTCAAAATTCCGATACGAGCGTTTCTGTCTGAAATATCGATTTTTGAATTGAAAAGGACTTTTTTGCCTTCAACCATCAATATCTCACCAATAAATGTTTACACAGAAAATTTAGGGGATGTTTTGAAATAAAATTTTTTGAATAAATTCCTTACAAGAAGTAGCTATGGTATTCTCGGAAAAAAATTTCTTCGTTCTCTACATTAATTTGAGAAGTTGATAAAAAAGGGCTTTTGGAGGCTTTTTGGATTATCAAGCGCTGAATTGAAAATATCAAAAAAAAACTATCAATACCATCAATTTGAGATACGACTATTGTTATCGAAAATACAGCCATTTGAAAAACCGGTAAAATTTTCGAATTTTATTTTGATCCTTTAATTTATTCTACTAGTATATATAAAACAACATGTACTTCTGGACGAATGTACACAATATATATTATGAACACTGTTTCAGTTAAAATATCCTGAATCCGCACTGAAAGCATGAAACTCCCTGTTTATTTCTCAATATATTAAATCGTATAAAAGCTTTTTCATTTATCAGTTGACGGTACATTCTGAAAAATAAAATACCTTTTAACTTGTTCTTGTTTGAAAAATGATAAAATAATTAGAGCCACCCCAACAGTTCACCCCAGAAAATGCGATGAAAACTCCAAACGTGAGAACAGTGAAAGGATATCAGCGAGTTGTCACACTACCCACGGAAAATAGAACGCACCCCTTCCCAAGGTACACACAGATAAATGAAATTCTGTTCAAATATTTGTTCAATGAGCGATAATACAAGAGTGACAACGTGAATCAGAAACAGAGCCACCGTTGTAGATGGAAATTGAAGAACACAGACAAAATGAATACCTGCTAAGACTGAATAGAATCACGAAGTAATCTTTGTTTCTGTTTCACTTTGGAACATGGGCGTTGCTAAGGGAGAACAAGGGGGGTGCCACTGCCCCCCTCCCTCTAGAGACTCGACTTTTTTTTTTCAAAACCTCAATAAAATTGAATAAGAAATAACTGCACCTCATATTTAGAAAGTACCGATATTGTACTAAGTTTTGAATCGGGAATTATGATAACACAGATTATTTGGGAAATCTTTTACTCATTCGGAAATTTTTAAGCCAGATGTTTCTATTGCTTCGGAACTTATTGCGAGTAGCATAATTGCATATTTTTTATGATGAAGCATTCCCTGCATCCGTCGACAAATTCGTCGGCTTTAAGGTCGATTCATATTATCCGACACGTATCGAAAAAATGTTATAACTTCCACGTAAAAAACTCTGTGCTATTACATGATAACCTGATGAAGATGAAACAAGAGAAAAATCAGTAGGAAAATTTACTCTACACCCAATATTCAAAAACAGAACCATCTTGTTTCAATTTGTCGGCAATTGCCTCCAAATTTTTTGTTTTCATGATACAATCTGTGATTCAGAATTAAAATTATATAGAATTTCCTGTTCAATTTAGGAACACCCTGTATATATATATATATATCAATTTTTCGGAATCCATTACCAACGAAAATTACGTGTTCCAGAACTAAGCGCAACTGTCTGCTAATTCACATTATCCGTTCAGACACGTTCATACAAACTCCGCCCATACGACATCAAACAAAATTTTCTCTCGAAGAGTACTGAACGGAACGGAAGGCGAATGACACGATACGGACAATGTGAAATACTTCATATGAAACGCATCAAATGATATTGGTCGTAAACGATTCGCTCGGTGTCTGAAGCGATACTTGTCGGATAATATGAATCGACCTTTGGAGGAAGTATTTTTGTAGGACGCGTTCAACCACTAAACATATACTACTAACTACCTAATTGGTGGTGGTAATGTAATGAAATTAGAGCTACCGATCAGTTAATATCCAAAATGAAATCCTTAATATTAGTAAAAGAGTAATATCATTAGTGTGACGAAGTACTGAAAAGGGATATTATGGATAAAGTGAAAGTGGAAGAACATATAGTATATTAGCAGATGAGACGACAGACATTTCAGGAGAAGAACAGAAGAATCTATTAGAATTATATTCCAATTATATTATGATGCAAAGTGTTACAGAGTAAAAAAAGATTTTGTTGGTTTTGTCTAATCAGAAGGTCTGGACGTGAAGTATATGGCAGAGGCAATTGATCACTTTGTGTCCAAAGAACTCAATGCAGAAAAGTGCGTTTGACGATATCTAGGAAAGAAGGATCATTCATCACCCTGCGAAGAATTAAGACTTGGCTGAGGAGTTCGATGGTTGAGAGTCGACTTAAGGTTTGACGATGATGAGCAATCATCGTACAACACTTCACAACAGAGTAGTTAAATAATTTTCAAAAATTCGAGAAGGTTGTGTTTAGGTTAGGTTTCAGTTTTATGATTTTGATATATTCAAAATTTGAGTTTCATTACATTATCAGCTGATAAAACGTGATATCAAGAGAGAGAGAGAGAAACCACAACAGCTGACTTCTTTTCCGAAAAAACAATCAAATATTTCGAGTGAAAGAAATCATTTGAAATAATTCATATGAATGTTATTGCTATTAAAGCTACTTCCATGAAGGAAATAGCTGACTTAGCTTCATATTTAAATGGTTTATATGAAAAATATTGCTTTTCACTTATTCGCAGCCTTGTATAATATGATATTTTTTTTATTGTGAAACATCTGCTACGTCATCTGATGCTTGGAAAAATTAGAAGTTCTTATGTATTTGCTGAATAGAAAATTTTCGGATATGATATGAATGACGTGCTGAATTAACTGTGAAATATTCCATTTCCGAATTCAATAACGGAAAAATGTGAAAGCACGCATATTCGCATCATTCCACGCCCTTAAAAGGCGGGGGTGAGATCAGATGGAAAATAATTCATTTTAAAATTTTTCCCTCCCACACGGAGTATGCGGCAAAAAGGAAATGTAAAATTTTTTCGCGACGGGGGATTTCACAAATGATATTTCAAATTCAATTTGAACGATACCTACCTAAATCACGCATATAAATTCATCGTTTTCCGCTGAAAGCGCCAACCACCTTGAACGAGAGTATTATGTAAATTCAACACAAAAGGTTTATTTTTCCCGCTCTTATATCTATCTAAAATATCTTGAAGTTCTGTGGATTGTATGGGGGGCATTCTACGTAACTCTGACATTCAATAATGACGGACGAAAGAGACCTTGTTATGCTTTTTTAAATTTCAAAGTGTAGAAGTTGAATCTTGCATTCATTGCGCTCTTTCGATAGCAGAAAGTTATATTCTGTGAAGGGTAGTTCATAAACATGCATTCAGCACCGATGTAAGACAATTCGAAAAGTCTCAATCACTGTTCAAGATTGTCCTTAGTCTTGAATGATTTCAAAGATTTCAGAGATTTCAATGACAATTTCAAAAGTTCAAATAAGGCAATGATCAATATTCAGTCGTAGTGATATCAGTAGCGGGGGTCCGGACTTTACAATATTCAATGTAATTCAATTTAATTTATTTTACCAAATACAGTACAGAATTGTTCAAGAAATACTGTCAATTAAACCAATGGTTTGTGCCTGACAGTAACAGTTTTTACATCTAAACATATTGTTGATGTTACATCTAGTTAAATAATCTTTATTTTCATTGAGGGAGCTGAAAATAAATAACACCGTCGTTCATCACAAAGCCCAGCACAAGTAGACGTTCGAAAATATTCAGTAATAGGCATATACACCCTGCTGAAGTACGAGACATCAGAACTTCAAATTCAGCTAATGTCAAAAGTGATCACAGGCTACTGATGCGAAAAGTTGAACTGAAATTACCCCGAAAAAGAAAGAACAAAACAAATAGAGAAGAACAAAAACTGAACGTAAAATCTCTGTGGTACGACAAAAACTTTAGACCAATGGAAACTACAAAAAAAAATAGTTGTTGGCAAAAGTTGAAGACTAACATATGAGAAGCGGCGTATGAAGTAATGGGCAAATGCACCATAAATTCAGACAACAGAAGTAATAGAACCCCCTGGTTTACCGAGAAATCAAGAAAAAATGCAATGAAAAGATGCGAGCGTATTTAAAATTTCGGTCATGGAAGAGTCTATAAAGATTCAGGACTGCTGAGACAATAAATTTCCTGCTGACCCTGCTGCTTAATAAATTTCTGACTTGGAAAACTCTTGAATATTTGAAATATTCTGGCCTATTCAAGTGAGTTTGAATAAACTTCATAAAAGTAAAAATAAAAATACAAAATGAACTAAAACCTAGTGAAAGTGCTCATTTCAACTACGGACTACACTAGTCTATGCGAATAATTAGAAAAATATTAGATAATGAAGAAGTGACAGATGCTGCCAATGAAAGTAACCAAATCGGCATGCGGTGAAACGTGAACTATTTTAGCCGATAGAAACAACGTAATTTACATATTCTGGTTCCAGAGACGATCCGCCAAATACTTAGGTTCAAAAGTATTGTTAGGAAAATACCCTGTCTCCTAATGAATTGCTGGAAACTTGGACAACCCTTGCATAATAAAAACATTCTGGCTTCTTCCAAGTGACTTTGAATATACTATATCATTAGTTACTTTTTATTTACGGTTAGTTATTTTTATATTACGGGGCTGTGCATCGCTACGAAGAGCAGCTCCGTTTGATACATGAACCCAATTTATATTCAAGTTATTGTTTCATTGACCGATTTGAAAATTTTCATTGATTCTAGGTAATTCGGTTTTTCTTCATTCAACGGCTCCGCTAGCACGGTTGCTATTTCAACAATTAGGACGAAAGCACTGCTACGAGTAAAAGCTACCACAGTAATGGATTTGATTATACAGAGTGTTTCTATATTGAAGGTACTAACGAAAATGAGAGATTTCTCACAAACGTTTTATTGTCGAGTAAGAGGGTGTTAAAGTTGGGTTTTATCATAGCACTTTCCCTTCGCAAGATTTCAATATCTTGCGAAGTTATGTTCAAACTCAAATTTTGGCATAGATATTCAAATTTAAAGTTTTCATCATGTGATATGTTGATTTTGAATGCAAATCTACAGCTTGATATTTTTTCTGGAACAGTGCCTGATTTTTCCATCTAAAACTTTCTTCTGGTGTAGCACTATTTGTTTGGAGAAATGTGAAAAAAAACCTTGGTCCAGTACTCCCTTTTTTGGTTTCTTGTAGTTTCGTCTCCTCTGCTACCGATTTCGAGAAGAAAATGAAGGTTAGTAATCTTCAGAAAAATTCAAACTATTACAAAGATCCAGTAAGTAGACAGTGAGGAATAAATTGAATATAAGTTTTGGTACTTTTTCACCCAATCTGTAGGCAAAAGTAATGACAATTTAATGAACTGGTTTAATCCAAGAAAAACCCTGTATCACGAAAACAAAACGTTTCTTTCTTTAAATTATCCAAGAAATTTATTATTTTCCTCTGTACCTCTAATTCAGCAACACCCGGTATATAAAAACATCTTGACAGTATAACGAAATGCTTATTATATACGCAAATGACTAACTAAAGTAACCAGAAGTTGCGATTCTTTGATTCTGACCTTTTTTTTATATTTCAGCCCTCTTGCGATGAACAACAACAACCACAACACGAACAACAACAACAACAATAATACCAACAATAACAATAACAACTTACTGAATACCTCGCAGAACAACGTGAAGAACAATGAGCCTCAAGAGCAGCCAGATAGTGATACGATAAAGATGTTTGTGGGGCAGGTACCCAGAAGCATGGATGAAAATGATCTACGAAGAATGTTCGAGGAATACGGACGAGTACATTCAATTAACGTGCTGAGAGATAAGGGAACAGGAGCCAGCAAGGGTGAGTTATGATTTGTTTTATTTTCATTGGTCGAATGTTATTTGCTTTCAACCTCGCTTTTAACTTATATGTCATGTATACTAGGCAATCACTCATAAAAGAAAAATCATCAGTAGATACTAGATACTTTATCTACTATACTATATTATCAGTGAATACAATGTCTTCCAACGATGTAACTATGTCTAGAGCAAATTTGAAAGAGTGATTTTCCATTCATTCATTCGACGGGTTTCATAAAACTTTGATCAGCCGATGAACCTGTCGATCTAGTAGTTTTGGATCTATGGAAGTGTCAAGAATGAAATGAAATTTAACACTTGCCCATTCACAAACTAAAGAACGCAGATGGAAAAACACGGAGTCTACGCAAAAGAGGAGACACGACCGCCAAGCCAGAGAGCTAGGTGAAAAAGTGTGCATGACAAAGGAAAACTACCAATATTGGCGAAACTACAAGTTAATATCGTATGATGATAAGCAAGATCAAATATATCTTTCCTACATCAGAGCAATGAAAAACATACAGGGTGGCCACTTTCTTAATGGGATTGTATTGGCAACTTTTAAACCATAAGAGTTAGAAGGTCGGTCAAATGGAGAAAAAGTTGCATGCATAGAAGCATTATCAAGCAGTTCAAACAAATCGAGATTATCAGGGCCGGTTATTGAGATATCATAAGAAAAGTAAATTCTGTCATTTTGATGTTTCTTTTTTTCCCATTTTATTTCAAATATTATCAAAAAATGTTACAGGAGTTTTTTATTCGACAGTAAATTGTTCTCGATTTGACGTAATCAGATTTCGTATCCAACGTTTCGTGCTCTCTGGGCCACCCTCAACCTCATTTTTTTCAAAACGGACCTGTTAATTTTATGACACTTTTCGAAATAACTTTTAACGCTGAATTCAACGTTATATCATACAATGTCATTCAAAGTTGATTTTCTGGTGATTTTGACCCTTATCCAATTTTCTTTGGGTCGGATCTGTAGTGAATGCAATTTATCAAAAACTGCTGTTAATAAAATAGTCAAGACACGCGAATACAATGATTTTAAATTTGAATACCAAGCCTTGCGAAACTTATATCGTAATGATATCAAAATAAAGTCCGATTTTGTAATTTGTTTTAACGGAACAAATGACAAATCCAACAATAGTGATTTCTCGCGAGAAGATTGAGGATGTATTGGAAGGTATTCAAGAAGACGAAATAAGCAAATGTATAAGAAGTATGGGTTCCAGAACCGTTAAGTGCATTTTACAAAATGGTGGACATTTCGCACACTTACTTCATTCATTTTCATTTACTTTCGAATAATCATTCGATTTTTCTTTCATTAAATGATAATTCGTTTAATTATTATGAATTGAAATATGTAAATAATTATTACTTGTTTCTTGATTTGATTCTGATATGTTCCATTTAGTTCAAGATGAGTAAGTTGATTTTCTCATCGAAATGTATTGCATGTTGTTAATTAAACTAAAGGTACCTAAATGTAATACAGATCCGACCCAAAGAAATTTGGATAAGGGTCAAAATCACCTGAAAATCAACTTTGAATGACATTGTATGATACATCGTTGAATTCAGGGTGAAAAGTTATTTCGAAAAGTGTCATAAAATATACAGGTCCGTATTGAAAAAAATAAGGTTGAGGGTGGCCCAGAGAGCACGAAACGTTGGATACGAAATCTGATTAAGTCAAATTGAGAACAATTTACTGTCGAATAAAAAATTCCTGTAACATTTTTTGATAATATTTGAAATAAAGTGGGAAAAAAGAAAAATCAAAATGACAAAATTTACTTTTCTTATGATATCTCAATAACCTCTCTCGATTTGTTTGAACTGCTTGATAATGCTTCTATGCATGCAATTTTTTCTCCATTTGACCGACCTTCTAACTCTTATGGTTTAAAAGTTACCAATACAATCCCATTGAAAAAGTGGCCACCCTGTATAATGTTCGTTCGTGTATATATCTTTTAGTAAGAATGTTGAATTTTTTGTTGTTATTAATTATTGACGATTTCAATTTTATCAGCAAGTTTATTATAGAATTTCGAGCGAATAATGTGACAACTCTTTGAGTATGGGACTTTACATACAGTGTTGATCTCAATGATTCTGTTCTGATATTATATTTTAGCAGTTTATTATTATTTATTTATATTTTATTGTATTATCACTCCACACCAGGTGTTGATATAACATAATGCCCAAATATTTTATTTTTTTACATTTTTCATTGATTCGCAATGCTATGTTTCGAGCATCGTTCTTCATAAATTTTCAAATTTGAAATTCAATATATTTTGTGATGTAGATGTGTGAAAATTTTTTTTTCAAACTAAAATTACCATCTCGAGGCACACGATTTCAGTCGATAAAGAACTTAGGAACAAATAACTCAATTAGAGAAGGGGATTCATGGAAGAGCGAGCAGATAGCAGTTCGTAAGAATTAGTTCTCCGGTTTTCAAGACTACTGGCTTTATTAAGAGGCTGCTCTTGGTTCAATGTAATTATTCATTGCATTGAATTATGATTATACATATACAGTGGACTCTCGTTAACTCGAAACACCACAGGACCAAGAAATTTCGTCGAGTTATGTATAGTTCGACATGGGCGTAGTTCGAGTTATACAGGTCATTCTTGATTAAATTCGATTTACAGAGGTAAAATGAAAATTCAAGTTAGAGAGGTGAAGAATTGCGATATTTGTTCCTTATAGAAGGAGTAGATCGTACATATTCGATGAATATAATGAAAAATGAATTGACAATAGAAAATTTCATAAAGAAATAGACCAATGTGTTAACGAATGCCAATTGAAAAATTCTGAATATTTAAAGAGTTTGTTTGATGAAGGAGCCTGATTTATACTCAAAAAAGTTAATTGTTCATTTCTTTTTAGATAACATTTTTTAACCTGACAATTCTTGACGAATTATTGCAATTATATGGGCAGGAGCATTTCATTTAAAATTTTTGAGCTTGTTTCAGCAATTGAGACTGAAAACTCTAAATAAGTTTTTCTCAAAAATTCAAATCTGGTGAAATATATCTGTAAAATCATTCCAAGTTATGCATGGAGATTTTTTAGGCTTAGACAGGTTTTTCCAAGGGGATTGAAAATAATTCGAGTTATCGAGGATTTCGAGTTAACCGTACTGATAAATCCTGAACTTCTGACGGATATTTTGAATGCATATTCCAATATAATTATTTCAATTTTGGATAATTCATCTATTGACTCTTTTCAGTTCCATAGCTAAAACGAGAAATCAAAAATCACAGATGAGAAATAATTTGAAACTTCTTATCCAATCGAATCAGATTCACAAGAGAATTTACTGAGATCGATGTGATGTGATATCTATTAGGCTAATTGAAAAGTCCCTGGTCTGAAGCACAGATGACGGTGCTAGTAATAAATCCATATGATTTTTAGTTAGTACCAACCTTCATATTATACGTGTCAAAATTTGACAGCAGTGCGACCATTAGTCTGTGGGATATTGCGTGGTGAGTGTAGCTACTTTTGTTATTTGAAAAAATATGGAAAGAAAATAATTTCTTGTGCTGATGAAATATTGCTTTTTGAAGTGAAAAAAAAGAGTTGAAGCAAAATCTTGGCTTGATGAAGAGTTCCAGGGGTCTTCACCAGGAAAATCAACAATCATTGATTGGTAGCTAAGTTTAAACGAGGTGAAATGAGCACCGAAGACGGCGAGCGCCCGAAAGAGGCTGTCACCGACAGAAAAATCGAAAAAATTCACTAAATAATGAATGACCGTTAAGTGAAGTTGATCGAGATAGCAGATATTGTCAAGATATCATCAGAACGTGTATATCAAATCAGTCACGAATATTTGTACATGACGAAGCTGTGTGCAAAATAGGTGCCGCGCTAGCTCACAATCGATCAAAAGCAACAACGTGTTAATGATTGTGAGTAGTGTTTGAAGCTGTTCAAGTACAATAAACCTGAATTTTTGCGTCGATATGTGACAATGGATGAAACATGACTCCATCATTTCACTCCGGAGTCTAATAGACAGTCAGCTGAGTGGAGTGCACACGATGAACCGAATCCAAAGCGAGGAAAAACCCAACAGTCAGCTGGCAAGGTTATGGCATCAGTATTCTGGGATGCGCGAAGTAAAATATTCACTGATTACCTCCAAAAGGGCCAGACCATCAACAGCGATTATTATATAGCGTTATTGGATCGTTTAAAGGACGAAATCGTTAAAAAACGCCCTCATTTGAAGAAAAAAGGTGCTGTTTCATCAATGGCAAATTTGCATGAATTGGGATTCGAATTGCTTCTGCATCTACCGTATTCGCCAGATCTGGCCCCCAGCGACTTTTTTTTGTTCTCATACCTCGAAAGAATATTCGCTGAAAAGAAATTTAGCGCCAATGAAAAAGCAATCACCGAAACTGAGGCCTATTTTGAAGCGAAAGACAGATCGTACTGCAAACATGATATCGAAACGTTGGAAGATCACTATAATCGCTCTATCGCCCCCTTAAATAATTCAGAGTGAATGTAGAATTAAAACTAATTTCTTTGTTTCATTTCATCATTGCTTTATATATTTTTTTTTGTACATTGACGATGCTAAACATATGTGTATGTATCAAAGCAAATGAAGTTTGAATAATAAAAGGCAACTATGTTGAATAATAAAATCGAATTTTGCCAAAAAAATGTGTTTTGCTATGTTAGACTGGGGACTTTTCAATTGGCCTGTTACATATCAGGGTTTTACGCTTACGTGCACCCGGAGTATAGCTCCGTTATAATCATTCAATAATTCAAAGCTCGACAGAGAAATCAATAATAATTTTCTTCCCTTCTGTGTTCCTCCCATCGATTATATAATTCTTATAACCTCATTTATTCACGAGCTCGCGTTCTCCGCAAGCCGACCGACCTGATCGGCGGTATCGATCGAAGCGCCAACCCAATTTTTCCGGAAATGCACTAATGAAAGATGCGAAACAGCGATAAATCACAGTCGATTGAAAAGCGCATCGACATGAATTGTGGGCTTGCGAGCCTCGTTTCGCGAGATAATTCCCCAAAAAGACCATATTGATTAGCATCGGTTGTGTCCTATTAAAAATCAGAATGAGCAGACGACGACCCTCCGCTCGCGCAAACTAATTAGAGTGGAGATTTATTACAACAGCGCAATACTAATTTTGTTTAATACCTCCATGTTAAAAAGCTGAACGAGGAGGATTACTCGGTACCCAGTGATCTATTTCGAATAGACTGAGTGGTGCAGTTCATGCGGCTTTTCTTCTTCATTACTGACGTCGAAATTAATGAGGGATGACGCCGCCCGACATGCCTGCAAAATGTGGAGCGTTAAAGAATTATCTCTTCGATGTTGCCTCGTATTATCATCGTTGCGGAGAAGAGGCTAGTTCGACCGTTCATAATGAAGGGTGCATAAATCCTGAGTTGCGAAATAAATCGTTTTTTTTTCGTCGATTGAGTGTATCAACACGAGTGGTGTGCTACAAACATGACCCTTTGAATAAATAATGAGCTGTTCAGTGAAACTGATATAAAAGATATGAAATATTCAGAGTTTTCAGTACTACAGTATTCGGTACTATAAATAATAAGTTTGAACTATTTATTTACATTCAACATCCTTTCGACTGCGCTGTTGTGATCTGTTTCAAGAAACTAAAGATCATCAATTAAATTAAAAAAGCCTTGCAAAATGATTCGAGCTACTCTTATCACCATCGCGGTGAGTGTGTCGCGACCCTTCTCTTTGACTTGTCCAAAGCCGTTGATAGTGTAGATTTGGATTTCTTACTCAATAAGTTATACTCTCCTATATTAGGGCTAGAAGTATGCGTGTAAGGGTTGGTGACGATGTATCCGGGGAGTATTTTTTAGATATGAGAGTGCTCCAGGGATCTGCGCTGAGGCCACTGCTTTTCTTAATTTTCGTAAATGAAATACATCAATATTTAAAGCATTGTATAGTAATCATGTTTGCTGACGACAGGTCGGTGTTGGTCTCGGCGGGATCCCTGGAGGAACTCGAGTCTGCCCTGGTTAGAGTTTCAAGTGAGTTCAGTGTGTGGTGTGAAAAAAATAATATCATCATCAACATCAACAAGACAGTTTGCATGCATTTTCAAAATAGATTAATGAAAGCTATAAAGTCATCCAGCGGAGTGGCGGATGTAACTAACTTTTTGGGGTTGAGAGTTCATTGGTTTGGAGGTATTATATGTCTGCGCTAAATTGAGTTCGGGGTACTATGCCATTGGTAGGCTGATGGGAACAGCCTACTTGGGGACGATTTTTGTATTCTATAACTCACTAATGTATAGTCACCTGACTCAAAATGTAATTTTTTGGGGTATTATTGTAGATTGTGGGAGGGTTTTCATACTACAAAAGAGATTTCTGCGATTGTTATCGGGTCTTGGATTTACTGAGTCTTATAGGCCTTTATTTAGGGAACACAATATAATGTCTTTTCCGTCAATTTATATATAAAGTTGCCCTTTATGTGAGAGCTAATATTTACAATTTAAAAAACAAATCTGACTTCCACGACTATCATACAAGGAATAGGAAAGGGCTTGCAATGGATTGGCATAGATCGAAAAAATTTGAAGGCTCGCCGAATTATGTTGACAAAAAGGTATTGAATGCCCTCCCCCAGAAAGTCAGGTGCCTGCCTTATTCAAGTTGAGCTTGATGAAATTGTTACTGTCAAAGGCATATTATTCACTTGATGAATTTTTCAATAACTCTAATGTGTGTGTGTTATTGTCGTTTTTACATGATTTTGTGAATTGACGTGTACATATGTGTGAACAGCTAAAGTACAAATAAAGATGATCATGATTATGATTATTACCACAACTACTGAGTGTGGTCTCCATTTATTGTAGATTTTTTTTATTCCAAATTGTTGGAAAATTGTAAATAGACGAAAGTAAATATCCTGCTGTTGATTGATTACTACAAAGAAGGAAGGCAAAGGTTTAGAAATGTAAAACCTGAAAGATGTGGAATGTGATGTCATCTCAACCGAAAAATTAATGTTTCGATCGTTATTTGTGAAAATAGATGGAGAGTACTTAACAGTGATAATATGAAATGTATTGATAATAATAGAAGTACAAGAAGTGAAGTAAAATATTTCGGCTTTCTGAATGAAATTCTTATTGTCAATAGTGCTCTGCGACAGCTAAATTTTAACCTTCTTTCTAGTGAATTTGAACAATTTCATTACGTTGCTGAAGCGTGTATCGGTCCATTGTTAGTAATGGCGTAGTTTTAACTTGTTAATTTTCGACAGATGAAATTTTCAAAAGTGATAGGTGCCCAAATAGCGGGATAGTTAAAATGGAACCTCGTATTAGAAAACGCTCAACTTCAAATAAACTAAACTTTAGGTGACTCTTCATCCTTAAGCATAACTCAACTAAAAATATTATCACTAGATTCAAGGAACAGTTGGGTTATTCATTGAATAATAATTTCGATAAGTCTGCCTTCCAACTGGTTAGTTTGTGAAAATAATGAATATGTCGAACTATGGCTTAAACACTATAATGAATGCAATATTTCCCATTTTACTAACTAGAAAAATGTACTCCAGAGAGGTGACGGTTCTAACAGATAGGTAATAATATAGGTACTAGCAATAACAATAACTTTACACTGTGTCCGTAAAGTATGGAACAAATTCATTTTAGCTAAACAGATAATTTTAAGAAATAATCCTGAAACACGTCGATTTTTTTTTAATTTACCGTATTTTAAAATAATAAACTAATATACAGGGTGAATTACTTTCGAGTAATGACGTCACCGTAATTTTTTTTTTAAATGGAATACTCCCATTTTGTCTCAATTTTCCAATTACACTAGCTGAGCTGATTCCAAAAATGTATCACATGTTGGTTGCAATTGGTACAGGGTGAACAAAAATACAATCACACACAAAACTATTGTATTTTTGTGCACCCTGTACCAATTGGAATCAACATGTGATACATTTTCAGAATAAGCACACCTATAGTAATCGGAAAATTGAGACAAAATGGGGGTGTTTCATTTTAAAAAAATGACTCATTTTAAAAAAATTACTCAAAAGTAATCCACCCTGTATATTAGATTATTATTTCAAAATACGGTAAATTGAAATCAAGAATCGATGTGTTTCAGGATTATTTCTTAAAATGGTCTGTTCAGCTAAAAATGAATTTGTTCCATACTTTACGGACACAGTGTATATTCAGAATTATCAATACAAAAAGATAAGGAATTATCAATCATAGCAAAAAATAATGGATAACATATTTGGATTAATTGAGAAATTCAGAAATCGAGTAAAGAAATTAATTTCCGTTAGGTACCTATATTAAAAATAGATTGGGGTTGACTATTTATCATTTTAAGATAATTCCGTTTTTTTTTAGAGTCGATGTATGTTCGGGTAAACGGAACGTTTTTTATTATTTAGATATTTAAAACGTAAAAATGTAAAAAAAAGACTCCATTTTCAGAACGGAGTCAATGAAAATTTATTGGATTAAACTTTAGTTAATTTTCAAAACAATTTCATATAGATAGATGATTCAAGTAATTCAATCAATCGATGATGTTCTTAATTATCCTTCCCTTGTTTCCACATCTACCAATTTGCCAGTGAATAGTTAGATATCTTCAAACTACCGCAACCTAATGGAGAAGTGCCCTAGTATGTTAAAACTATAGGCTAGCCAACTATAGGGATAATGATCTCTAGAATGTTGGGACAAGAAACTCCTCTGAAACTTGGAGATAATTTTGCCTAAGTATTGATCGTCCTGGAATTTGTTTCACAGAACTATAAAAGTTATTTCTTCGTATGTGAGGGAATATTTAAATATATATATTTTTTTTGTGGAAATTGTAAATGGACGAGAGCACATACAGTGATTACTATAAATAATGAAGGCAAATGTTGGAAGTTTAGAAATTAAAAACCTGAAAGTTGTGGAATGTGATATCATCTTAATCGAAATATTAATGTTTCTATCGTTAATTGTATTCCAAAGATTGATTAGGAAATTCAGAAATCGAGTAATTGTGTCAGAACTATTATACTGTTAAAATTCATCTAATTTTTTTTTGAGAACTGGAAAAAAGGAGAATGGCGTAGGTACCAAAACTTTTTTGAAAATTTTCTTCGAATCAGTTGAGTATTTGTTACTTAGGCTAGGAACATAGTGAAGCGACCAAGAGGTGCGAAGAGGATAGCAGAGAGGATAGCGGTTTTCGAGATTAGCGGCGATGACGAGGTGTCATCTCATAGTGAGGCGAACAAGAAATCAAGGCGATAGTCGAGTTTGATTATTATAGAGGAGGCGCGTTTCCGAAAAATGGATTTATACTGTTAGAAAATTCGCTATTGACACGCTGGTATGTAATTAAAAAGGATGAAAATAGAAGAACTTGTAGTGTTCACGAAATTAATAAATCTAGGAAAGTACATGGTGAATTTCATCACTTGTATAAAGAATTACGAGATCATCCAGAGAAATATCTTTCATATTTCCGTATGAATATTGCAACGAGTGCATTCTGGAAAAAATTGAATCTAAATTAATGAAAAACTGGACTAATTTCATTCGCGACCCTATCACTCCCACGGATTAATTACTTGTTTGTTCAATTTCATCCGATACAGCATCCCATAAATTGTCCAAAATATATCAATTATGATGTTGAGCATCTCTCTGATTCCATAAATTACTTTTCACAAATATCGAACTTATGAATGCGTCAATATCCAATTTTATTTATTAATTGCCCAGCCGCGCGGCGATGAAAGAAAACAAACTTCCCCGATCTCGCCTCTATCCTCGCTTAACCGCCTCGCGCAACCGCATTCGGGATCGCTGCACTATGTACAACCCTATTAGAATATATTTGTTTGAATTCGCCTCTATCCTCTCTACTATCCTCTTCGCACCTCTTGGTCGCTTCACTATGTTCCTAGCCTTAGAAAAACTCCATGGAACTTGAAGTACAAATGACATACATCAATTTCTTCTTCTTCTTTCATTAGCTTTCTAGAAAGGTATAAATGTTAGAACCAACTCTTTCACGGGATCGGAAAAATGTCAAATGAAACGAGTAAATTACATGATTATAACCCTGACTATAATCAGGGCCGTCGTTAGTCAAACTGCCTTTCTAGGCAGAAACCCAATTTGCCTTGAAAATTTGTATTAGACAATCCAGGGCCCGCTCTAGCGTTTCTGCCGCCCCGGCAAAATACATGTCGGCAGTCGGCACCCTGCAGGTTTGGTGTTTTGTACTAATCAAAAGAACTGGGGGGAGGGGTGGATTAGGTTGAATTTGTATCCATAGATTCAGTGTGGAAAACTCCACCCTTTTTCTTGAAAAGTATTTCACGAAAAAAAATGATTGAAAACAACAATCTGATGATGCGGATGAACCATTACTTTTGATTTGAATAGATGTTCTCGATGTGAAGATGTTTAACATCAGATCATTCAATAAAAAAAAGGATTGTATTAACAATTGACCTTTTTTGAATTTCAACAAATTTTCGTTGAAATTAAAAAAAATATAATTCAATTCATTCTTCCAGGAATCTAGATTTCTCGTGAGAAAGAGATAATACCGCCTTTCATTATTTGCCGCCCCTCTAGACCAGTCTCTGCTCTATAAAAAGCTTGAAAATTTTGTTTTTTTTTCTTTTAATTTTATAGAGTAAAACAATCGGATTATGCAGATAAACCGTTATCCGACATTTTCACCAGAAGTCGATGACCCATAGTTGAATCTGAGAACAAAAAAGAAAAGAATCAGAAAGGAGTAATGAATGTTCTTTCTTTTTTTATTTTTTTTGTGTTTTTGTGTGACCATAAACTATTTATTGCTTTGTTGTACTTGTTCTATGTTTGTTCTTTCACACATATAATCAAGGTATTTTGTCATTTGCACGGCTGATGATTCTAGAAATCGATACCAAAAACATAATAAAAAAAGTGTTACAGTTTTCATCATATACCTCAACAAAAGATTATAATTGAAATCATCACAATAAATTGAGGGATAAATAAAAACCATATCAAAATTTAGAGGCCAGAGAATATCAAGGGGTTTTGCCCAGAAAGATGAAGTTGACGGAGTATTTTTTATTACTTTAAAATTTTGTAATATTTTCATCATTGATATGTAGATGATGAAGATATTACAAAAATATGAAAGTAATAAAAAATACTCCGTCAACTTCATCTTTCTGGGCCAATTCAACACCAATATTTAATGTTTTTTAAACATAATAAGCCAAACTATAAACAGAACTCAATAGGCAATTTATCAGTGCATAACCTGCTAAAAATCCTCTTTCACGGAATTGTTCCTCAGTTGTCATGCGGGTTTCTTGAAGTATCACCATTCACTGTCTATGGCGAATGTGGACAAGATAAATCACTCCTTATCTTAGAAATCCCTTCAATATCAAGTGAATTATACCAAATCTGCTCCGAAATCGGGAGGGTTTCTTCAACCAGGACCGATTCTCTGAGCGATGATTTTTCGGATCCTCAGGTGTATCAGGATCGCTGCAGGCCCCTTATATTGGGGAATCATCTCCCATAGATTTATACTGGTTGTATTTCATTAAAAAACATCGCGAAAATACGAAGTAAAAATGACAACAAGACATAAGATGAGTAAACATGAAATCAATTGAACATCCAATATAATATAACTGAACGTCATTATTTTTCTTCTTCACTTTTGAGTCCATTATCAACAGAACTGAATGGATTTAGAATTGATTACAGAGTGAAAAAACTAGTCTTTGATGCAAGAGGAAACGAAATGGATGCAAAGATCTCGATGGATTTGGTCGGGACTATTAAAGTAAGATAATTCTACCTTCCACCTCTTTGTTAGGAAGTTCTCGGAATACGCTGATGACAAAATCTGGCGTGGAACAATCGCAACGGTTCAGATTGTGTGAAATCTGTTTTTATTGTACTCTGGTCCAGCAGCGGAGAATTCATTCAATTAAATTCAGACCGTAATACAATGGCGAACTTTTCAGAAAGGAAAATGGCCCCGGGCCGAGCAAAACGACGACGCTCATTAGCAGACGAATAAGAAGGAAATTTAACTTTTGTTCCCTCTCAGTTCTGTTTATTTCGATTACAAAGAAGATTCTAACCTTCGATATGGGTAAAGTATGAACTCTGAAATGATTTGAGTACATTTAAATGTAGATTTGTGAATTGGTTCAATTTAATGCCACCTGAAAGCGTTATAATACATTTCGACAATTTTTGTAATTTCATTCATCACTAATGGAAAAATTTGAAGAATTAATTTATGTAGATTTTCATGGATAATATTTGCTTTGTACTCGTTTATCGCGAGAATGGTGAAAAAATTCAAGAGCATTTTTTTATAGTGAAGCTCTGCTGAACTCTTAAAAAAAAAAGACATTGCATGGTGTAGATTTTCAATAGTAAAAGGATCATCGCTTCCCTTTATCTACTCCACTAGATAATTTTGGCAAGAGAAAATAATAATAAGTCGATATATTTCTCAGAACTACTTACCAAATTCGAAACATTTCATTATCGAGACTTGAATACTTCAAAATTAAAACAATAAGTGTTATAATACAAGAGTTCCAAGTAAAAAACTGAGTTATTTTCAAACTTTAACACTCGAAAACGAAACTTGTGAGTATATATGCCTGTATGAACTTTTTTCCATGAAAAGAGTTGTTCTATTCGACGCCAAAGTTATTCAACTCAAATCTGAACAACCCAGTATATTTGACGAACTATCCATAATGATTATTTTGCAAATAAAATTTGTTGATTTCAGAAATGAAACAATTATCTAGAACAAAAAAATATTGATGTAGATTTTCAATAGCATTAGGATCATCGCATCCATATATCTACTCCACTGAATAAGAGATACCTCATTCAAAACATATCATTATAAGGACTTCAATATCTGAAAATTAAAACAATAAATGTTATAATTCTAGAATAATGAGTAAAGAACTGTTTTTTTTTTAATTCAACATCCTGTATCACGAAAATGAAGCTTTTTAGGATATAAACATGTTTATATGAAACTTTCTACATGAAAAGAGTTGTTATAACCGGCGCCAAAGTTATGGAACATAAATCTGGACCACCTCGTATATTTGGCGGAACTACCTATAATGACCTATTTGAAAATGAAATTACGGGTCATGATATCTCCGAAAATTGTTGGTATTATTCGGGATAGCATAAACATGTCATTATCATTCTTATATGCTTTTTGGCCGAATAAATAACTCAATTGAAAAAACAAAACTATTATATCGAAATCCCAGTACCTTCGCCATTTTGTCCACATCTACTTGTTTTCAAATTTGTTTCATCAGTCATGGAGATATCCGAGATAACAGTATAATCTTCTTCCTATACATACTAATGGATGTTTGCGATCACCTTATCAATCTTATATCTACTTCTCTCAGTGTGAATAGTATTGTTTTAAGTCCAGTCCACTGTGACATATTCCAGAGCCAGGACATCTTTTTCCTGCCAATCCATCTGCGGTCTTCTAATTTACCCTCAATCATTAGTTGTAGGAATTTGTACATTTTACGTCTCATGATATGCCCCGAATAAGCAGTTTTTCTTTTTTTAATTGTGGTTCTTTGCCTATTCGTCTGAGTACTTTGTTATTTGTCATCAGTCTAGGTAATTTTCAATATTCTGCGGAACGTCCATATTTCGAACGCTTCAAGTTTGTTTACTGCATTAATTTTCAGGGTCCACCTTTTCAATCCATACGGCAGTACCGACCACGCGTACTTAACATCTGACAAATCTCAATCTCAACTTTAGATCAAAGTCCGAGCACCTCAATACACTCCTGAACTTTTGGAACGCCTACCTAGCCTGTTCTTTTCGACTTTTAATTTCGATGCCGAACATCCAGTTTCCAGACAACCATGTCTCCAGGTATTTAAATTCTTCTACTCTTTCGATTGGTGTATTACCGACATTTCACCTTTCAAAACCTTCAAAAGCACAGAGGTTTCTCGTTATTACCATGAATTTGGTCTTCTTCATGTTTATGATCATGTCTATTGATCTGCAAATCTAAACCACGATATTAACTAACTGTTCTAGACTTCCAAGTTATCAGCAATCAAGATGGTATCGTCGGCGTACAGGATGTTGTTGACCCAAATCCAATTAACTTTAACTCCAATATCGGCACCATCAAGTGCATCTCGAAATACTGCCTCGGAGTATAGATTGAATAAGAGCGGTGACAGGGCGCATCCTTGGCGCACCCTTCTTCTAATGGGTATGCTGTTGGAGAGATTGTTGTCCAACTTTACCTTAGCAAACTCATGCCAATATAGATCTTCGATGCATCTAATGTCTTTCTCGTCTTTGTTCAGATTCTATGAATATGTATGAGTTTGTGGTGATCTACTTGGTCAAAGGCTTTTTCGTAGTCCAGGAAGCATAGATATATGTCTTTCTACACATCGTAACACGTAAACGGCATTTATCGCCAAATTCAGAATCACCCGTGTCTCTTCCGCAATTTTTGAGTATGCGTTGATGAATTATCTTAAGAACGTTTTTCAGGGTATGGCTTATAGGGCTGATAAGTCGATATTCTACACAAGTTTTGGCCCTGTTTACTTTGGATAGTGAGATGAGGATATTCCGATGAAATGTTATCCAGTCCAGGTTTTTGATGGTTTTTCAGGTTTTGAAGTGCTTTTTCTACTTCTTTCCTAGATATAGCAGGACCACTTACGCATTCGTTGCTCTCAGACCTTCTTTTGTGCCCGTTTTAGAATAGTTTTTAATATATCTTTCCCAGATTTTGTTTTTTTTCCTGAATTTCAGTAGCTGTTTGTCCGTTCTCGTTGACTCATATTTATATAGTAGTATGATCAGAAACTAAAATAATGATAGTGAACAAATTTATTTCATCAGTTTCATTCTTATGTTTTTATTGAAATCATATCGGCGGCACATCTAGAAATCGAGTCCGAATTTGAAGGGAAAGGGGTGGTAGTTATAATATTTTGGATCCTCAGAGTAAATTCAATTCTATATTTTATATCTGTCTATCAATCGTACATTTCTTATTGACATTTCTTATGTAATTTTTTTTCAGTAGGTAATGCTTTTCATCATGGAAATATACACGCTTCAACAACGCTTAGAAATTGTTGGATTGTTTTATCAGAATCAGTGCCTATTTCATAATACTGAAAGAAATTTCGACTCACTACACTTGAAATTTCTCGACAAATCTTCGATGAGTCGATTGATTAAATAATGTTGTCCATGAATTCTTTTATTTTTTCATTTTATAGATAAATCCAACAATTTCCAAATGTCGCCGAATCCTGCATCTTCTCATGATGAGAATGACAATACCTATTGTATATCAATAACATATGAAATGTAGAAAAATAATGAAAAATTTTGCCATTATAACAAATTCAACAATTTGAATATAATCATTCAATCATGAAAATATACACGATTCAACAATATTTAAAAATTATTGAATTTATCCATCAAAATCGGTTATTTCAGAATACTGACAGAAATTTAAGAAGATGCATAGAAGACATCATTCAGTTGATCCTATTCAGTTATTCCGATTGAAAAACAATTTTTGTTTTCACAGAAAGAGTGCTGAAAATTATTTTTCGCGAAACTAGATTGTTTTGCTAACATGATTAATTTTGTGCCTTCGTTTGATCCATCTTTGAATCAACCATTTTCAAAAATATGAAATTCATTATGTTCGATAGTTTTATTCATATTGTTGCGAGATCATTTTCGTGCAGAACTTTTAACACCGATATCAATTCGTGCAAAGCGCATGTTCGAAAAATGATGACACAGATTTTTCCCAGAATCTGAGGTTGCTTTATGAAGAAGAAGAAAAAAGTTTATTTCATACCTAATAAACTAATTACATCGCTGAAGTATATAATATTATAACCAGTGCGCGATATTAAATCAATAATAATTATACAAAATGCTCAATGAGAAATACATTGAATAACTAAGTAAAGAGAAATGAAAACAAAATGGAATAAACACACATTAGTTTTTAAGTTCCGTTTAGATCTTAGTCATACAAGATTAATCTTTTCGGACTCCGTTCCACTCCATTAAAATTATTAAACCATCCATTCATGAAGATTGTGATATGTAGTTTGAAGACGAAAATTCATTTTAAAAAGAGACTTAGAGAATGGTGAATCATATATTCATCTTTGTTCCTTCCATATTCTATAGAGAATAACAATTCTTCAATATTAAATATGTTCGAATTAAAAAGTTACTCATATCACTGAAATAGACCACTAGGAATAGCAACATGTCGTACGAAATACCAGATACTATAATTATAGCCCCAAATTATCTTCATTTTCGATATTCCCCGCAATAATCTCCCTTTACAGACCACTTAGATGGGATTGTTAAAAGGATCGAAAATAATAATTTCAAACCCACGGAGTTCGAAATTGTGCCTTAAGCGAATGATCCTTACGATTATGGTGGAAATGTTCCTTTATATAATTCCATTATTTTCGTTATTGTTCTCATTAGGACCTGGTAATGATCTTCATTATCATTGTAGTTATCAACATGATGATCCTCTTGTATAATAAAGGATATCGGTCATGAATTGGGAAATTGGTCTTCCAACAACAGAGAAGTTTTGCAAAATCTTGTTTTTCAATATATAAGATATTTCATTTTCATTTGAAAGAGTTTTCATCCAGCGGGTTATTCAAGTTATGATCAAAATCTATTTGGAAGAAGTATTCCGAGTCCTTCAATACCATGAATTTTTTTTGAGCGGTATTTCTGTATGATTTGGTCACAATGTTCGTACTTTTCGAATTTTGAGTCGGTAATATTACCAAACGATAAGTTTCGGATGCCGAATCCTTCCTCAAATTGAATTTTGTTTTTCCGTAAACATGAAATTCTGGAAAGGAAGTCCCTAGAAAATTAGAATTTATTTGATTTAAATTATAATTCAATTTTTTGCTTTAATATGATGGGATCTGCGGCTGAGGCTCATCGAATGCTGTCAAATACCTATGTGAGGCCGCTATTAGTGAAAGAACGTGTCAGGAGTGGTTTCAACGCTTCAAGAACGGTGATTTCGACATCGAAAACCAGCATAGCGGTAGAATTGGAAGCATTACTTGTTCAAGACACTTTATAAACGCAACAAGAATTGACAGGATCATTTGGAGTGATGCAACAAGCCATTTCAAAACACCTAAAAGTCATGGGAATGATTCAGAAACAAGCAAATTGGGTGCCGTACGAGTTGAAGCCGAGAGGTGTTGAACGGCGTTTGCTTGCTTGTGAACAGCTGCTTGCAAGGCAAAGACGAAAGGGATTTTTGCATCGCATTGTAGCTGGAAAAAAAGGGTTTATTACGATAATCCCAAGCGCAGAAAATCATGGGGATATCCCGGCCATGCTTCCACGTTGACGGTCTATTCACGGTTCCAAGTATTGCTCAGTATTTGGTGAAACCTGCTTTGCGTAGTGTATTATGAGTTATTAAAATCGACTAAAACAATCACAGGCGATTGTTATCGAACGCAATCAATGCGTTTGGGACGAGCATTGAAAGCCAAACGCCCGTAATACAACGAGAGACATGATAAAGTTATTTTAGAGCATGACAATGCTCGACCCTATGTTGCGAAAGTGGCCAAGACATACTTGGAATTGTTGAAATAGAAAGTCCTATCCCACTCGCCATATTCTCCAGACGTTGTTCCCTTGTTTTGATCAAAGGCACAAGGCCTGTCTGACCAGCACTTCCAGTCTTTCGAAGAAGTAAAAAATTGGATCGATTCGTGGATCGCTTCAAAAGATGACCAGTTTTTTCAAGGCAGGATTCGTACGCTCCCCGAAAGTAGTGGCCAGCGATGGACAATACTTTGAATCATGAATGTAAAATCAGTTTTCACAATGAAGCCTCGAATTTCGGAAAAAAACGGCAGAAGCAAGTTGTTTGCTTATGTGGCAATTTTCAAGAATGGTTCAACTCTCGAATGCCACCGTTAAATTCATTACTCGTCAAAAACTGAATAAGGATTATTATGACATTCCGCAATTTTGTTTCGTTGATAATGATTTCATATATGAAAAAAAAAGTCAAGATCGACTACAGATCTGACCGAGGTGAAATTGCGTATGTATAATAATAAGTTGAAAGAAAAAAGTATAACAGTTTTGTCCCAAAGACTGGCGGTATCGCGAGCAAAAGATCTTAAGTGTTTAAACAAATAGAACAGTAAAGAGAATATTATTATATTATACATAAACTTATTGAAGCTTTGGCCGCCATTGTTTATTATTTTTTTTTTCGATTATTTTGGCCTCCTTGTTGAACAATGACAAATGAGAGAAACAAGTAACATTATACAAAAAACTGCTGAGCTGATTAAAATGCCAAAAGTCATTAGAAATTATTATTTTCAGATATTATGAGTAATTTATTCCAATGACAAGAATCATTCGAGTAGAAAGAAAAAAAATTAATAGTCAATTCAGAAGAAACTTTTTCCTACCATCCGAATATTTGTAAAATTATTCAAGATTTTCATAAAGATTGACTTTTACCATGTTTTGATATTTCTTATTATGAATAACTTCATAAGAGAATATATTTATGATAAGAAATAATTAAAACATGATAAAAGTCAATCCTCAGAAAAATCTTGAATATTTTTTTAAAATTTTCGGAGTGCAGAGGGAAGTATCTTCTGAATCGAGTATTAACCCCTATACAGGGTGAGTCTTTGACTTGTACATATATTTTAACCGAATATTCTTGAGGTCAAAAGAAACACTTTTTTCCTTTATAATTTTTTCCGATTCGGCCCGGTTACAAAGATACAGGCTGTTGAAAATCGATTAAAAAATTTGATTTTCGGCTATATCTCGTAAATGGTTCTATCGAAAGAAATGATTTTTGGAATATAGCTATTCCTTGATGTGATACATTTTTTCCGAACACAAGATTCCCTACACATCTTTCAGTTTCTTCATTATGAACATTACATCCCATAAAAATACCAGAAATTCAAAGAACCCAACTCTCAAAAGTAATTTAAACGTTCATTGAAGAATATCTGGCTAATTTGAAAAATAAAAGTATTCTTCATATTTTCTTGTACTAAGCGCCGTTTTCGAGTAACTTGATCTCAAAAAAAAAATTATCTGTGAAATTCAAAAAATTGGGTACTTTGGCTAAATGCAACTCTGTTCTGTTGTGGAAAAAATCCACAGAAATGAATATTTACTATGATGTCATGTCCCAGGTTTTAGAATTGAAGTACTAGCCAACTTAGTTTGAAAATGAAGTTATTTGAATAAGCTCACCTCAACTCCTCAATTTGATTACAAATTACTGAGCTTTGGCACAGCTCTGATGATAAGAAGATACTTCATTAAAATCAACTTTCTTTTTGAAAAGTCCAGATGACATACTTCCAAGAGTGCCATAATTGTT
The DNA here is from genome assembly GCF_914767665.1 of Harmonia axyridis. NCBI lineage: Eukaryota > Metazoa > Arthropoda > Insecta > Coleoptera > Coccinellidae > Harmonia > Harmonia axyridis. The sequence goes on along the minus strand of NC_059505.1, from coordinate 23,391,762 downwards.
TTAATGTGAAAACAAATAGTTGAGTTGAAAGAAACAGGCAACAGAAATTGTGGATATTTATATTGAATATTTCTCATTTATTTTCAATGGCAAAATCAAGATGAATCATGTAGTAGGGTTGGCTATAATGTAGGTACATATTACTTATAGTACAAATTTGATTACAAGTGGAGTTCAACATTTTCCATTGATTACAGAGCCATAAAACTTTATTTCCATATTTTCACACTGATGGCTTCAAAAATATTGATGCAGATCAATATTTTTATGAGATAGTTGGAACAAATCAAATGCTTCATTTCATAAAGGAATTGCTTTCTATCAGAATGCACACTCATTTATTTTGTATCCACACAATTATTTTGGAGATTGTTTTTAAATTTCTTGAAAATATGTATGGAACTTCAATATTCTGTTAGGTTTCTTCAAATCTTCGATGATTTTCATTTTATGCATACATAATATCAAATATCATATCACAATAACAGTATAAACAGGAAATGAAAATGAATATTTTAGGTTAGAACATAGATTATTCGAACTACTTTGTTTAAATTTGCAACACCCGAAATTTGAGGTTCAAACTTAAACCACAGACTACTAGTCTGTGTTAGAACTTTCACAGATGAATATTATTTATTTTAGAATGTTAGGTTAGGTTTCTTGTACGAAAATGAAATAAACAACGATATAAGTAATATAAATGCGATATAATAAATGAATGGATATGAATTATGAATATCAGAGCTGAGCCAATATGGGTGGTAGCGAGCTCAATTCGTTATGATTATCGAAAACGAAATAGAAAATCAAGAGAAAAATATTCAATCTTTATCATCAATGAAATTGGGATAACTCATTTATTATATTATAAATATACTACTTTCTTCAACAAATGGAATGTTCAAAGTGGGTTTATAATGGTTTTTCTAATTTAGTAGCTTATTTCCAAGTTTCAAATGGTATATCTTATACTTGCAAAAACTTCAGTATTCCGGTTTCCAGGGGTGAATTAGCTCATTATGAAAATTTAAAATGGCTGTATCTTTTTAACCGGGCCGAATCGGAAAAAATGGCAAATGAAAAAAGTGTTTCTTTTGACCTCAAAAATCTTCGGTTAAAATATATGTACAAGTCAAAGACTCACCCTGTATAGCACTAGAAGTTCACACTGATTTCAAAGGACATAAGCGGACAATTGTTGCTGAGATTTTTGCCTTCTGATTTGCTACTCGTGAGAGGAGGGAAAATGGGGGATATACGTTGACGGTGTTAACTTGTCCAGTGCAAGACGTGGCAGGATTCGAGATAAAAATCACATTTGAAACCAATTAGGATGATTGGTGAGATTGCAAGACGTGTTGATGAGGGATAGCGATGGGATTGAAGATAGGAAAATTTACTAATAGCTTACCTAGAACTTCCATAAAGATGTTTTCGATTGAATTAATGGATCCGATTTAATAACAAACACTGATTTAGAGAGCTGTAGGTTTTAATGAAGATATATGTTGAATCCGATGAAAGAGTGTTGAATAATAAGTAATGAACAGAGTACGTAGATATTCATATATTGTACTATATATAACAATACAAAATATCTATCTACACCACTCATTAAATTTCAATTAAACTTTTTGAATGCACTACCACCAAAGGTTTTCGGCTCAATAAAAACCGAGATAAAAACTATTCACCAAGAAGTTGGAAACTGGCGTATTCGCCATTTTGTAGAAACCACAAAGCCGTTGCTAGGAAGCCTTAACAAAAATGATGTGTTTGAACTACTCAAACATATTTCAACGCTACCAAGGAACTGTAAATATAACAGCTCAGGTGAAATTATTATTATTGGAAATCCAAGTTCAAAGATTAATCTGAAAAAATACCGAAATTGTCATCAATAATTTGAGTCTGCTTCATAGAAGATGTTTTAGGAGCATTGAAGTCTATAGAATATATGTAACGTACTGGAGATACATTTTATTCGTGTATTCAATTTTAGTGATTCACTACATTGTCATTACAGGGAAAGGCACATCAGATATAATTCCTAAAATTCATCAACCCTAAACACGAATCTTTGGCATTAAATAGAATGTATCAGTGTTCAAGATTGCAATCTCCCAAGAGATGGCCCAACAACCGGAAGGGTAGAAGGATTTCCGTAATCAGGATAACTCGAACAATGTTCTACGATTATTTCGTTTCGGACGGAAGTAATTCTTCAAACAGGCCATTACAGGAATAGGGTTTCATGGTATCGATCCGTCGGACATGTCCACGAATAAAAAGGTTTGCAATTCAAGAGATTCACTGATAGAGAATTTCTAATGTTTTGTTTTGATACCGTCAGTCCAAAGAAAAATTAGGGTGCATCCTTGTCGTATTGATGTTGAAAGGAGTTTTCTTTTATATTATATTATAATACTAGCTGACCCGGCGAACTTCGTACCGCCCTATAATCAAGAAATATCTGTTACCTTTTTATCTTAATTAAGTTAATTTCTTTATTAAGTATTGCTGTTGGTATATTAGTAAATCAAAATTCTTCCAAAAACAAAGTGTTTATTATTCTAATGCTTTATGATACACAATATTCTTAGTTTTATTCTCTGGCGCGTATATAAATAGTGTTGTTGGTATACCGACACGGGAACAGGCGACATATAACTGGCCATGTGAAAAACATGAATTTTCAAGATTTCATTTTTAAACTTAAATGCCTTGCAATATTGAAAAACAACGTTCATTGGTCCAATAGCAACGATATGCAGTGTTCTGTAGTCAATTTCTTTGTTATAATTAAATGCAGCTCTATAGGGGTTAAACGCAACACTTCTATTTTGTTGGTTCCGGTTCCATCGATTCCGTTCAACTTTATTCCGCGTTTCACGTTGCTCATCAGTTTGACTTGCTTTTGCATTTCTTTGACTTGCAGCATTACGGGTTCTGCGACTTAAGTTTGTACGTCTAATTGCCGGCATTTTCAGAAACAAAAATTCAACTGAAAATAAAAAAAACTATAGTACCTATTTTTTTGTAAAAGTATGAAAATGGTCTATCAAAACTTTCCAACACTATATTAATTTGACTAACCTTGTTGAACAAACACTTCAGAAAAAAACACACACTACAAATTATCCTGTAGAAACCAATGTGAAAACTAAACTAAGAAATGGTAAATGAATTATGTAGGTATCTTGTTATTATAACTCCGACCACAGACCAACTCCGACCAATTCATTCATTCATTCTTTCTCGCTTGTTGGGCTCAACCTTTGGTTATGTACCCAGTCACAAATTTGTTGGATTTCTCGTCATTTTCCCACATGTATTACATATAATTCACACTCGCATTCATCCTTATGTCAACATAAAATTTTTATTTTTCCTCAAGACTTGAACAACCACTAAAAATCCATGCTCTAACCGGGATTGGAAGCTGGACCTTCGGTGCCACAGTCGAGGTCTCTGTCGACCACGCCACCGAGGTGGCTCCGACAGATATATTTGCAAAGAGCATATAAACATTATAAACTACGTTTCTTTGTTTCAATGTCAACTACGTGAATTTTGCAACTTTTGTATTTTTTTTTCTTACATAAGAACCTTCTCCTAATAATAACAAATACTACAAAAAAAGAATTAGTGAAATCGGTCCAGCCATTCAAGCGTGATGCCGTGACCAAGGAAAAAGGGATTCATTTTTATATTTAGATAGATGTATAAACATTTTGATCGGTTCAAATAATCAACTAGAAAATATCGAGTCTGTATTTGTAGCAAATAACATATTATTCAGTCGTGGAAAAAATCAAACTCACACAAACGTAAACATTTTTATACATACTAGTATACAGGGTGAGTCATCGATTTGTACATATATTTTAACCGAAGATTTTTGAAGTCAAAAGAAACACTTTTTTCATTTACCATTTTTTCCGATTCGGCCCGGTTAAAAAGATAAAGCCATTTCAAATTTTCATGATAAGCTAATTCACCCCTGAAAACACTGAAGTTTTTCCAGGCATAAGATATATCATTTGAACCTTGGAAATAAGCTACTAAATTAGAAAAACCATCATAAACTCACTTTTAACATTTCATTTGTTGAAAAAAGTAGTATTTATAATACAATAAATGAATTATACCAATTTCGTTGACGCTAAAGATTAAATATTTTTCTCTTGATTTTCTATTTCATTTTCGATAATTACAACGAATTGAGCTCGCTACCACCCATATTAGGTCTGATATTCATAATTCATATCCATACATTTATTATATCGCATTTATATTAATTATATCATTCAACACAGTATCATGTCAGAACAGAGTTGCAATAAGCCATAAGCCAAAGAACCCAATTTTTTGAATTTCACAGATATTTTTTTTTGTATTATCCATTGAAATGTATGATGCCCCGTTCACATTTCCTCAGCTCATACTGAGATTACATGTAAATACACATGCTTTGTTGTTTGAAAAATCGTCTTCAAATCATTTCAAAAATTCAATTTTCTGTGAGAAACAATGATAATCAATCGAACAGGAAGTCACCTCAACCACCCAAGCTAGAGGAGAACAATGAGGAAACTTTAAAATCCTTCCGTGCACGCAACGTTCATTAACGTATCGAAACTGGCGTGGAATTGGTAGATAAGAAACTTCGCGTTCCGAGAAACCTATATAAAAATGTTTTTGAGGCTTTAGTTGTATTGGCATCAACAGCTTTTGGGAGTTCTTCCATTCATCCACTAATTACGCCCTTGATGACAACATGTATACAGTTATGTGGTCTCCAAATGTTTAATCGGTTTATGAATGAACCAGCGCTGCTGACTTCAAACCAGTCTATTTCATTTGTTTCGATTTTCTGCTAGCAGATTCAATGATTTTGAATCCGATATCATTACAAAATTTTGAAAAGATCTAGAAACTACTGAATATATTGGCAAAGTTTATGTTGGATTGGATCGGATGTTGCGGAAATATTAGATTTATGTTTTGCAAGAAATTCCGCTCGAAATTTGCAATGGTTTGACTTTTATTACTAAAAAATCTCAACGTAATCGAATGAATAAACAAGGGAATATACGGTTAATATTCCTTTTGTATTCTAGTGTTCTATAGTTATGCTATCAAACGAAATTATGCACGAGACTTGAAATTTTCTGCATCCAACCAAATGAAAAATTTTTATTTCATATCGAAGTTGAAATCGGCATTCGAGATCCGACCCTATCCTAAAAATTTCAAGTTTCTAGGGTCGCAAGTTATTGTGTAAATATTGAATAGCTTCAATGTTTCCAGCATTTTTCATTATCTCATACGTAGCAGTAGATTTATCTATTTGTAATTGATCCGTTTAAAAAGATCAATACATAGTATCGGTAAGGACTCGTTGGCAAATACATATTTATTGTAAAACCAGTCTTATTTTGGCCTGCAAAAAATGGCCTGAAACTTCGAAACTTATTTTCTGAATCATTGAGCAATGTTCGTTACGTCTTCGAAATAGTAATATTCCACAATGTTAAGTAAGATCAATCGGCAAGATGTATGCGGCGGGCAAAAATATAACATGTGAAAAATGGAATATCTCTCCGCCTGTATCGCGTAGTGTTATTACAATAATCCATTTCCTTCAACGGGCTCTGCGAGGAGAACCCAAAGAAGCGTTCCAGCAGAAAATAATTTATATTCCCTCAAAACACACCCCTGGAAAGGTTCTTCACGCCGTCGCCGCGTAACAAATTCGTTCGAAAGTCCGGATTTGCCCGAAATTAATGTCGCATGTTCATGCATATGAGAATTTTTCAATGGCTGCCATCTCGGAGGGCTACAGAGGCCGACGGCGGCTAGAAAAAGAACAACGTATGCACGATATGGAAATGTCACCCCACAGCGTCACAAGGTACGTCATTTCGGATAGGCTAATGGCGTCCGCCACGCATTGTGGCGTCGGGGGTCGAGGATATGGAAATATGAGAACTCGAAACTCGTCTCTCGTTTTTGAATGAGCATGGTGCTGATCATAGACTTATTATCCTAAGGAGACGAAACATCCCCGTACTGGGACTCGCTTTGTTGTGAAGCAAACATTCACATTGTTTGGATAAGGACGGCTATAGTACAGTTAACGAGTGAGACAAGGATGAACAATTCTCTCAGCTTCGAGTCGGCAACACTGCAAAAGAATTATCTGTTGAAATTGAAAACACCATCCATGGGCGTGCGAAAATCTTTTTCCCATTTTATTGAATGAAATATTTGGGCCGCGTAGGCGAAAAGTTGGTCGGTATTTGTTTTTGAATATATATATATTTTAAATATTATTTTTGGGTGGATATTATTTATGTAATTTAGAAATTGATTTAGTTGTCTGGATGTTTCAGAAAGGAAAGCAAGTTTATGTAATTTACAAATCGATACCGAAAGTATATTTTTACCACTTATTTTGAGCTGAAAATTTTATTTTTTATATAGGACATGAAAATATCTGACATTAGGCCCACTTCTCGCAGATATTTTCATGTCTTATATAGAAAATAAAATTTTCAACTCAATAAATTACCGCTAAAAATATACTTTTGGTATCGATTTGTAGAAAACATACGATGCTTGCCTTTCTGGAACATCCAGGGAACTAAATCAATTTCTAAATATACTTAAATAATATCCACCCAAAAATAAAATTCGAATTGGAAAAGGAAACAAATAATCACATAACATTCTTAGACGAATGTTGTATGATAAGGTGATGGGACAACATCTGGCTTGAGGAATTTTCCATTTGGCCTTATTTCAATATCGTCTGGATTGAAATGGTTCGAACAAATAAATACCAACTTCTTAGTGAAATTAACGCTTTCAAATCCAAGGAGCGAAGCCCAAATTCGTCTCTTTTCGGTATCAGATGGAAATCTGAAATGAATATTCAATCACATTATTCTAATTCTACATAATTTTATCTACCTACGTCACTGGAATATATGACATTTTTTACTTACTTATGAAAAGATAAATCCGGATGGGAAATCTTACTTTTCTTACAAATTTCACACTGACGAATCATATTGAAATATATATTCAACTAAATTCAGCCTAAAACGCTCAAATCACGAAATAAATATTAAAGCACACAAATTTATTTCCTTAAATCTCCTTAAATATCTCAGGACTCGTGCTGACAACGATGCAACAAATGTGACAGACCACGTGAAAGAAACCTGCCATCTTGACGATTTGCCTATATAAAATAAGAACAGTGTTGCCGCACTTCCCCAGACGCCGAATCATTCAAGGGTTGCGTTCTTAAATTTACTCCGAATAAGCCGTGATACTCGAAGAGCATACTCGGAGGAAGGAATAGTACGTTTGTGAACGCGTTTGAGTAATCATAGCTTACTCGGAGTAAGTTTAAGAACGCATAGACATGAACTGCGGACGAAGTTTTGAACCGAAACATCAGCCCAAATGATAAATCTGGCAACAGTGCTTTCCCCCAGTGAAATAGACCAGATTACAGTCGGCCAGTACAAATAGTGGACTAGTGAATGTTCGCCTCACTTTCAAATGTAAACAATCAGGTCTGTTTTGATACGTCTATGGTGCTGATAGAGGGAGACTGCATAATGGGAATGCCGCATCAGGGGTTGGAGGTGACTTGGGGGCTTATTTGTGAGGATAATCGGAATGTAGGTACATTATTTTTCTGGATAATACCACACCGGACTCGGATGGAATGAGGCTGTATTTTTGCACGCTTGTTTCAGAGAAATTTAATTTATCTGCAATTTTTTACATCGAACACAAAAGGGTTTTGAACAATTCAGTTATTATGTATGTTCAAATTACTTCTAGTCAGTTCAGCCATTAAGGCAATAACTTCCGAACTACGTATTTCTCGAAATTGGTCAATGCAAACGTCAACTTGTTGTCAGATGCTGCACAAAAGTCTAACGAAAGCATTATTATAATACACACTTTGAATTCTGTTGAGTTAACACTACTAGACCCTGCCGAGATTATTATGCCATATATTCGCTACTTCTTTCGGCAGAACGCAGAAAAGCAAAGGAGATTATTTAATAATTTCTTAACAACATATCCGACCGAGTAAAGATTCTGCAAATAAATAATGAATAACAATTTCAAGTTTTATGCAACATTTCATGTTGATCACGTCGTCTGAAACATAGCTAATATAAGCGAAATATTTTAAAAAAGAAGATAAGGAAAGCACTGACAAGAAACCAGGAATTTCAAGCCCTCTTTCATTCATGTGTCTATGGCGCTATGAGGTCACATTAATCTATAAAAAGTTATGTGGGCGCAATTTGCTCATGAATAAACGAACGCTCAAGAGCTACTGACACCTATTCAGTGTTTTTTTTCTTCGATATATCAGCGCTGGTTCCTCGAACGAAACGTTATATCATTCCGCCATTCTTGTGATTTTAAGCCAGGAATTAGCCGAAACGATAAGGTTCGATTCACCTATGACAAATCCGTGGTTGAAGACGAGAACTATTGAACGGAACCACCTAATTTGGAAGTTTGGAGCTTCAATGCCTTTCGAAATTTTTTTCCTTATCATTTCAAAACTGCGAATTTGAGCAATATGTTAATCTGCATTTCAATATTCAATACTTATTTCAAGCTTCACGAAAAATTGTATGTAGATCGCGTTATCAGAATTATCAAACAGTCGATCGAGAAAACATCGAAAATAGTATATTATTTCACAAGGAGGAGAAGTGTCACTTTTCATGGCGAGCTTATGTTTGCCCGCCGAACGGAGTGAGGCGGGCAATTTAAGCGAGCCATGAAAAGTCACTTCAACTCCGAATGAAATATGCTATTTTTTTTCAAACGTTTTGTAATTCATACAATCAAATTCTGAACAAAATCGTACGAGAATATATCAGATTTGCACAGCTTTCATGGTTATATTTTATTATCATATGTTGGTACTCCGAACTCTCCGTCAGCCGTCACGGATTTATCTGTCACTTCATCGTTTATTTTCATTTCTGCTCAGAAGTCAAGTCGTGAACAATAACAAATACAATCTCTACTCTACACCTATAGTACTATCGAAATTCCTGGAACTTGCCTAAATAGAAATATATCAAGTAGATCCTATGTTAACTCGAACTTATCTAATAGTATAGAAGAAGTTGTTTCATAAAATGGAAGGTAGAATCAAGCAAAATTATTACATCTCGTATGACTACTATTCACATTTATTTTGCAGAATTGTTGAACTCTCCGGGGTGAAAAAAATCGAAAATACTAATATGTACAATCTACACATACTTATTTATATATTTAATAACTGCATTGGATAACCAAAAGAATTGAAATAACTAGAAATATTTTCGATGAAGAATATTGTTTACAATGTTTTCTTTACGGATAAGTTATGGAAAGGCATTGATGAAATATATTGTAATATAACTAACCTAAAAATTTTAGCATAAATATCATTAGTGTTCAGAAAAAATGATTGAGAGAATTATTATTCTCATCAACAATATTAATGCACCTATATTTTTGATTACTAAAGAAGAATTACTGCAATTGTGCTAATATGTGATTTTATGAAAATAAATGAGATTTGTTTTGATATATTCTATTCATTCTATAATAATTTGAAGATTGAATGAACTGATATTTAAATGTATTCATTGATAATTGTGTCTTCAACACTTATTGAATTTTGAGTTTGTGATACAGACATCTGTTCTGCCAACCAACATTTTTCAATGCAAAAATCAGTAAATGATATTTATTGAAAATATTCCATTAAATTCGATAAGAATGCAGTGAATTAGAGAAAATTATGTATAATTCTAGTACAGAAGGCTTATTCTAACACTCGCTCTGCTCGCCGAAGGGGCTCCGCCCCTTGGACCCCGTCACTATGCCGGTAGATCCTTCACTGGGTATCCCTCTAGAAAATAAAATATTTTTTTCGGAAACCTTGTATCGTTAGCTGATTTTAGACGATTCACTCGGTATCCTATGCTGATTCTAGGGTAGAATTCTATATGACTTCTTTCCTAGAACATACCATTTCGCCCTTGCTCACATGAAAATATTTGATGCAAATAACTTTCCATGACGACAAATCAAGGGCGGTCCTAGCCTTAAGTTTGAGGGGGTTCGCCGTTAAGGGTTTCGAGTTTTTCTATGGTACCAAATCCCAGATTACACCGATATCGAGCTTAACCTCTCGAAAATATTTATATTAAGATATTTATATGAATATTTATACAGGGTGTTTCAAGTTCGAAGGCCTATTAGACGTTTCTGGAGAACGGGGCCGATTTGAAATCTGAAAATTCAGAATATGACATTGTTCATGATGCCCTATTCAGCTAAAATATTTTAGAAGTTCTGGCACTTCCGGTTATACAAGAAAGATTTCCATTCTCAATTACTCTCTGCTAAAATTATTGCGTTAGTTCTCATAGTTTTCAAAATATTAAGAAAAAACCGTAAAAAAGAGAGAATTTCCATAGTCACTATCACGTGAATTATTTTCACTGTGAATATCCTATGCGTATACTCAATTCACTTTCACAAACTAGAATGATGTTGGAATATCGTGCATATCTCGAATCTGAAAAATATCATCACAGGGTGTTTCAAATATTGTGCCAAAAATTGTGAACAAAATTTGATCATAACTTTCGATTTTCAAATCAGAACCCTATTTTTTTTGTGATTTCGTTGAATTCTACGGTAAAAATAAGGGTAGTGTTCAAACATAATTATGCTCTCAAATTCAAATAATTGACAGGATCATTAGGACTACAAGCCATTTCAAAACGCCTGAAAGTCATAGGAATGATTCAGAAACAAGAAAAGTGGGTGCCGTACGAGTTGAAGCCGGGAGGTGTTTGAACGGAGTTTGTTTGTTTGTGAACAGCTGCTTTCGAGGCAAAGACGGAAGGAATTTCTGCATCGGATTGGGACTGGAGACGAAAAACGGGTTCATTACGATAATCCCAAGCACATAAAATCATGTGGATATCCCGGCCATGCTTCCACGTCGACTGCTAAACCGAATATTCTCGGTTCCAAGGTCATGCTTAGTATTTGGTGGGAACAGCTCGGCGTAGTGTATTATGAGTTGTTAACTGAAACGATCACAGGCGATCGTTATCGAACGCAATCAATGCGTTTGTGTCGAGCATTGAGAGACAAACCGCCGCAATACGACGAGAGAGTAGATGAATGGATTTTACTGCATGACAATGCTCGACTCCATGTTGCGAAAGTCAAGATATACTTGAAAAAGTTGAAATGGGAATTCCTACCCCACCCGACGTATTCACCAGACGTTGCTCCCTCGGACTATCACTTGTTTCGATCAATAGCACACAGGCTGGCTGACCAGCACTTCCTATCTTATGAAGAATTAAAAACTTGGATCGATTCGTGGATCGCTTCAAAAGATGACCAGTTTTTTCAATTCGTACGCTGCCCGAAAGATGTGAGAAAGTATAGTGACCAGCGATGGGCAATATTTCGAATCATAAATGTATAACCAGTGTTTTACAATAAAGCCTCAAATTTCGGTAAAACAATTTGTACGCTTATGTATTTGTTATATTATAATATATTTATTTACTTATCACGGTTTTAGCCATTCAGGTAGAAATTAAAAAAAAAATAGTAAATCTATTGTTTCATATGAAAAAAAAAGAAGACAATTGGCAAGTATAACACAAAATCTAATTTGGTCTGTGAACCCTTTGAAAACCTTGTAATCACAGCGTCCTCGTCAACATCAATGTCCCTGTATATGTTCAGGAGGACTAAACTGAATCCTATGCCAATATCGAAAAAACCAGAATAACACCATATGAACTACCATTTATTCATTTCGAAAATAAATTTGCCGAATTTTCTGCTCGAATAGCTGTGCGAAAATTATGAGTTTCCATACAGTTTTATAATACGTCATAATCTCAAACAATCTATTAATATGAATTTCCACCAAGTAAAAAACCGATCCCATCAAGAAGATCTGGCATACAGGCAACGTCGCAGATTATTTCGCATCTGACCATAGACCTAATATCCGTATTAGGATATTAGGTCTATGCATCTGACAAACGTTACGTATTAAACATGATGGCCGCCGCCATATATAAACAATCGATAAAACTATCGATTTTGACGAAAAAAAGGCATTTTTATGTCAGGGAAAGCTTGAAATGTGATTAATTCATCATTTCTAACGAGAATCAGTTAATAAAATACAAGAAAACTAGCTATTAATGTGGATAACCTCACCTTCATTAGGCCAATTTCACAATTAAAAAAAAAAAAATCACAATAAAAAAAAAAAAACTAGCTGGATTAAGTAGGGATGGGAATACCGGTTACTCACCAGTCGCGTTACATTCGCGACCGCTCCAGAAAAATACCGCTCCAAAATACCGCGATTTTGTAACTGTGGTTACAGGTAACAAAACCGTAGACGATTGCAACTAAGTTGAGTCCCAGCGACGGAGGAATGAAGGAAACGAGACCGTTGGGATACCTAGACTAATTGTGGACTGTCCTGTTGAATGATAATTCATTGTTCATTGAGTTTCTACGTAATTCTAGAAGGACGTATGCAAGCATAACAAAATCATAAAACCATAAAATTTTTTTGGTGGCTGAGAATAACAACAAAGGTTAGAATCTTCGAAGGGCACCTCATTAAAAGCAGATGGTGTAAACTCCAGTGGAAATATACCATCATCGGGTAATCTAGGTATTACGTGAAAGAAATTATATCTATATGTGCATCTGGAATTTCATTGTCAAATTGACTGAATATTATAAATTGATATATACTCATTTCACATACAGGGTGGCCACTTTTTCAATGGGATTGTATTGGTAACTTTTAAACCATAAGAGTTAGGAGGTCGGTCAAATGGAGGAAAAGTTGCATGTATAGAAGCATTATCAAGCAGTTCAAACAAATCGAGATTATCAGGGCCGGTTTTCGAGATATCATAAGAAAAGTAAATTATGTCATTTTGAGTTTTCTTTTTTTCCCACTTTATTTCAAATATTATAAAAAAATGTTAGAGGAATTTTTTATTCGACAGTAAATTATTCTCAATTTGACGTAATCAGATTTCGTATCCAACGTTTCGTACTCTCTGGGCCACCTTCAACCTTATTTTTTTCAATACGGACCTGCATATTTTATGAAATAACTTTTAACGCTGAATTCAACGATATATCATACAATGTCATTCAAAGTTGATTTTCAGGAGATTTTGACCCTCATCCAAAATTAAAGGTGTGTATGTAAGAAAAAACAAGTATATTAACGATATCAATGTTCTGACCCTAATTCAATTGAACCCAGAAATAAAATCGAGAACTGAGGCCAGTCAATGGAATTTTTCAAAAACTGCTCTTAATAAAATAGTCAAGAGACGCGAATACAATGATTTTAAATTTGAATACCAAGCCTTGCAAAAATTATATCGTAATGCTCTCAAAATAAATTTCGATTCTGTAAATTGTTTCAACGGAACAAATGACAAATACAACAATAGTGATACCTCGCGAGAAAATTGAGAATGTTTTGGAAGGTATTCAAGGAGACCAAACAAGCAAATGTATAAGAAGTATGGGTTCCAGAACCGTAAAGTGCATTTTACAAAATGGTGGACATTTCGAACACTTACTTCATTCATTTTCATTTACTTTCGAATAATCATTTGATTTTCCTTTCATTAAATGATACTTTCGTTTAATTATTATGAATTGAAATATTTGAATGATTATTATAAAAGAAGAACCAAGAAACCAGTATACTGGTTTCTTGCTTTGATTCTAATATGTTCCATTTAGTTCAAGATGGGTAAGTTGATTTTCTTATCGAAATTTATTGCATATTGCATGTTGTTAATTAAACTAAATGAAGGTAATACAGATCCGACCCGAAGAAAATTGGATAAGGGTCAAAATCACCTGAAAATCTACTTTGAATGACATTGTATGATATATCGTTGAATTCAGCGTTAAAATTTATTTCGAAAAATGTCATAAAATATGCAGGTCCGTATTGAAAAAAATGAGGTTGAGGGTGGTCCAGAGAGTACGAAACGTTGGATACAAAATCTGATTACGTCAAATTGAGGATAATTTACTGTCAAATAAAAAATTCCTGTGACATTTTTTGATGATATTTGAAATGAAGTGGGAAAAAAAGAAAAATCAAAATGACATAATTTACTTTTCTTATGATATCTCGAAAACCGGCCCTGATAATCTCGATTTGTTTGAACTGCTTGATAATGCTTCTATGCATGCAACTTTTTCTCCATTTGACCGACCTTCTAACTCTTATGGTTTAAAAGTTACCAATACAATCCCATTGAAAAAGTGGCCACCCTGTATATATCTAGAATCGATTTTTTGTTTACCGTTATTCTACAGAGAATTTTTAAGTATATTTGCATTTACGATTGATTCAATTGAGAATAAGGTTCAATAATATACATTTGCTGCAACCAATTTTTATCAAAGGAATTATCAAAAAAATATTAAAAAAAAAACATCGAAAATATTGAAAATCATGAATCGAATTGACCATATTCACCGTCGCCATATTATTATGCGACAATACCAACTACCCAGTGTTCCCAACGAAGAAATATTGAGTTTACTAGAAAAATTCCACAATATAAAGTTTATATGTGAGTTTTATGTGTACCTCTTCTGGCTGCTACGCCAGATAGGCTTGTTTGGGACAATATTTCGCAAAAATTTCACCTTTTGGAAATAGAAACATTAGTGAAAGGTGGTTTTATGAACAAATTAACTGCGGCCGAGTGTATAAATGAAGGCTTCGCTCCATTTTTGGAAGTGGTCAGTGGAAGAATAATCTCTATGGCTGATAGTATTTTTGATATTAGCGGTATTTTTCTAGTTAACTCAATATTTCTCCGTTGGGAACACTGGGTAGTTGGTATTGTCGCATAACAATATGGCGACGGTGAATATGGTCAATTGTTTAGTTCTAATTTTGGTAGATACCATAGAAAAAAATATATTCCATTAGACACTAAAAACACAATGGCAGAAACGATTTTTAAGAAGTTACAGGTAAAAGAATTTCTTTTCATTGAACATGGCGCAAATGAATGTAAAAAATTTTAAAAGCATTGACAGCAGGAGTTTTTGAGCGATCATAATTTAATTTTTTTTTAAAAGCACTGGCGTACTATTTTTTTTCACAAATATGAAAGTCAATGCCAATACGCACAACACTGTAGTTGCTGAAGACGTGGTATTCAACGTGAAACCTTAATGAGGTATCCATATTTATCAAACCTCGTTCAACTATCCCAAACCGTTTCGATGTTATTATTCGAAGTCCGGTCCCGGTGCCGGTACGCCGTAACTATCGTTACTTTGGGACCGGTTACTTTACGTTTGTGGAACGCGCGATTACGTTACTCAAAAATACCGTTCCAAAATCGCGGTTACTGAAATACCGTCCCATCCCTAGGATTAAGGAATTTATGACAGCGGATTCGTGATCTAAGACCCAAAATAAGTAAGTCTGCAAAATTTCATCACTTTTGAATCATTATTAAAATTAATTCTATATAGTAAACATTGTTTTTCTTTTCAGAAGATGGATTATTTTCGTTTGTATGGATAATTATACAGGATACTTATTTGTCGAATATCAATTAGAAGTATCTAGAGATGTTGGATCAATTTAAGTCTGAAAATTGAGATTAAAACTTCAAATTATTAACTAATTTGTAAAGAAATACACAATATTTGATCAACAATTATATAAGGTGTATATATATTTGAAGTAGTAATTAGACATTTTGAAATCTGAAATTCTCATTTCTCTAGAAATGGCAATTTCTTTCTTCTTTAAAAAATTTGGGAAAAATGCATAATCAAAATGTGAGAGTTATTATCAGTCAATAGAAATACCACCTGAAATAAAGAAACTGCATTCAATGTTTATTTTCAGTTTTGACAAATATTGAATTTACATAATCATTCGATAAGATCTATGAAAAGGCCTACAGTGAAATTTTGTTTTAGGAATATTCAGTATAGCTATAATGAACTGAAAAGAGGCAGAATGAATAGATCTCCTTTCAAAAACCCATGGCTTATGTTGCCTTACAAGCAATCATATTATTTAGGTGTAACATCTTTGAGAAATCAGGTTATAAGAAGTCCCTCATTTCCAAGGTTCATCAATACTTTTTTCAGTTGAGCAACAAATTATTCTTCTATTCCATAATTTATTAAGAAATACAATATATGATCAACAATTATATAGGGTGTATATATTTAGAATATAAGGAAGGACACCTTTTGAAATCTAAAAATTTGGTTGATGGTAGGTTATTTTCAATAATTTATAATATCGAAAGACCAATTGGACATTCCTGAAGAACTAAGGCGTTTTTAGAATCTGATTATTGTATCGATGAATTTTGCATACTCTTCTGTTGCATATTTCTTGAAGGTATAGGGACAAAAATGATTTTTATGGGTTCTGGTGAATGATCAAAGGGATACAGGTAACAACTTCATTAATACCAGTCGAGATGTAGTTATCATAGATAAGGTATGATATAGAAATTTCACTAGATAATTCTGATTTAGTGGAGGACATCTGAATGATGGTTCGCTACGTTATAGAGTAAGCTTGTAGCTCTGGGTTTTACTCAGAAGTAAATTGAACAGGGCAATATATATAGTAAATAAAATTTTGATAGATATTAGTTAAAAAAGATCAACAATTGAGCATTGTATCTACATAAAATCAAAAAATAACTTGCTAACTGTTGTTGCATTGTACGTGGATGACTTTTTCATTTTAACTAATGTTAATTCTGAATGAATATAATATCTGATAGAAAATTCAAATGATAATTTTATCATAAAGAATTTATGGAAAGCTAAAAAATGTTTAGGGCTGAATATCACTCCTTTGAAAACTCAATTGAAATTTGATTCAACAAAAGAGAGTTGTAATGATGAACCATATAAGAAATTAATAGGTTTATTAACGTCTTTAGCAGTATTAACTAATCCTGATAAAGCATACTGTTAATTTCTTGAGTCAATTTAAAAATTATCTCATTATTGAACACTGAAAAAGTGCAAAATTCATTTCAAGTTGCAAGTAAAAAAAGGTCATTGTTCAAGTTTTACTTCAGTCAGAAGATGTGTTCAGTATTTGAAATGACTGCCTCGGTACTAAAATTGTATCAGCCAATACTATTGACCCATGTTAGTGGGTTGATTTTTTTCAAATTTTAACTTTGGATCTGAATCAATTAATAATTTAATTTTTACCAAAATCAAAAGCAATGAATAAATCAGTAGGATAGCATTTTCGAACTGGCCATAGAGCAACTATTCCTATAACGATTGAAAACTTTAGTGAAATAGGTATCTACATGTTTAATCATTCATTCATGAGATGGAAAGTTTTGATGAATAGTTACTTTTTAAAGTATTTTATACCTACATTGAATTGCTGGAAAATTGATACCAATTTCAAAAGTAACTGCCATGTTGAAATTCTTCATATACTGAATGATCCTTTAAATTTTATTTCTGTCGTAACATTTTGACTAGTATTTCAACTAATTTTTTATATGTATATCCTAGTATAGCTTTAATAAACAAACTAAAAAGAGACAGAATGAATAGACTTGCCTTTCAAATACCCATGGCTTATGTTACCTCATAAGAAATTTTAATTTCTTATCTTGGTGGAACCTTTTTGGGAAATCAGGTAAAAAGTTTGAGTCTCTAATTTCCAAGGTTTATTAATACATGTTTCAGTTGAGCAGCAAATAATATAATAGATAATATATAGTTGAAATTATTCGTATGGAAGATTTCACAACGACTTGACTTATTCATTATAAATTCAACAGCACTGCACTCAAATTCTTCAAAAACGGATGGGTCATTTATATTTTTGCACTCTCCTGTCGTAAAATTTTTGAATGTCATCTGACTAACTTGGCTCTTTTTCCAGTAATAAAGACAATTGTGAATTATCTATAAGGAGTTTTTCTATCTGTTTAATACATGATCAGATGATTCTTCTGTTCTCTTTTGTAGTCCCATCTTCTGTCGCAATAGATTCAAATTCTCACGAAAGAGAATGTAGTTTTATAGTTTGTGGAAAATAAACGAAAAATTCCTGAAATAAAGTAACATTCATCCAATGGAATCAATAATTATACAAACCCTTCAAACGAACCTGAACTGAAAATGCATTCGATGATATCAATATTCATTTCCAAATTTTGACAAATATCTATCGAATTTTCGATTCGCCGAAGACTTTGCATTTTATCTGTCGGCATTTATTAAAATATTGAATAACAATTTTGGAAACTGCAAACTTTTTCAAGAACTTTCATATATCGAAATGGAATATTTATTATTAACATGACACTGACAGTCAAATTGTCCACAGATACCACAGAAATATGGGACTTGAAATGTCAAAATGTTCCGAAACACCCCGTATACTCGAAAACCGCGAGGAGAATCGAAGGTTTGGGATTTTTCCCGGGATCTCCAGACGATTTTGAGGGGGATCTTATTCTTGTCATTTTTGCTCTAGATGGTCCCGTTTGGGCTGTGATTTTACGTTTAAAGTTTGACGTAAATGTGCAAGCGGTTTTATATATACTTAGACTCGTTCGTTCAAATAATGACGTTTAAATCAGAATTATTTATTCTTGTCCATGGTAACTAATTAATCGTTTCCGTAGCAACCACTTTTCCCTCCGCCGGAGGGAAAAGTATTTTTCCCTCCGGCGGAGGAAAAGTAGAACTTTTCGATGATCCTGTCAGTCGAGAAATGACGTTATTATGGTACGTTTGAAAAAAAAATCTATTATTTCATTGATTCATTCGTTCAAATTTCCTAATGATCGGCTCATCCAAATCATCAAAAATTTATTTAGACTATAGAAAAAGAAAACAATAATACTTATGTAACACCAAACGGAAGACAATGTAAGAACATGATCTTTCATGTTCTTTCAGAGTATTCATTCGGTGCAAATAGGTATTGGTTTCTTAGTCCGAAAGTGGATAACGAAAGGCTGAAAAAGAGAAAAAAGAATTTCCATGACAACAGACTAGGTTGAAATTTGATATGTCAAATAATTATGCTGAATTATTGCTAAATTTCAGAAGAATCGTATCATGAAAACGTTTGGGTTTTTATGATACGATACATTTCATCTAGACTCTGTTCTAGATACAATGAAATTGAAGCTGTCCGAAAACAGGAATATGGTCACTCATAATTCAATAGATAAATGATCGCATAGCCCCATAATGAGGCTCAATAATGATAAATGATATTTATCATAACCTCAAAAATATTGTTTCTTGATTCAATGGTTATATTTTTTTTGACTAATTGTTTTCAATTTGTATGATATTAACTCTATCATTTTTGAATAATATTTTCTCAGACCATCTGGCTGCTATTCAAATATATTTGCTAATGTCTTCCATTGATTAACCGTACAATTAGTGCGAGTTGAAATTCAAGTTCTTGGCCATAAATCGGTATATAGTATAAAGATAAGGATGATACGACCAAATGGAGAGTAGATATTATTATTATAGCACTTAGCTTCAGTCAACCTGCATCGCATGCCTAATCTAACGTTTTCAATTAATTTTCTCATATTAATTAATTATTATTTATCTAGGTACTAAAAATCACAATATCCCTTCAAGAATTTTTTCATCTCGATAAATGTATGACAAATTTTTTTCGTGTCGTATTTGAATTAATTAATGAATCTGTTCGTGGTATGCCAGCTGAAATAACAAATCAGTGAATGTGAACTGTTTATCGTAAACACCTAATATCAAGAGCAGCAAAACAATACCCGTCCATCGTAAAAACCAATTTATTTTCATTAGGACTGGAATAAAGAGGGAAAGGGAATCTTGAAGCCTCTCCTGAAAATCAAGAGAAGAGTAAATAATTTCTTTCTCCACGGAAATGAATCCGATAAAATAATGATTAAAACGAGCCTTTTCCATAGATTTGAAATATCTATACAAAACGTAACTGAAATTCAACTGAGATGTTTATAATTTTCATCACCTTATATTATATCTTTAATTTTGAGATAGAGCTTTACAAAAATTGCCAACTTTAAACAACAAAGCATGGTTGATGTAATTTCAGTATTAGTAGAGGAAATTTAAAAGAGGCATCATTCATTTCAACGTATGATACAAGAGAACAGATGAAAACCTCATCAAAAACTCTCCGTATAGGTTAAGTGACTGGTTTTGGGGTTTATTCACAGAATGTAATATTTATATTGGAGAGCTTCTTCTTCATTCTAACAAAATTTTGTCCATCCTTCATCTTCACCACGACGACTGTATTATTAAATTTGAAAACCAAAAAAAAGAGAACCAGAAAGGAGTAATGAATGTTAATTTCCATTATAGAAGTTAGCGACTCATTCAAAAAAAGAATCTGAAACTTAATGAATAGTGAACTGACATTTGCAGCGTGCTTTGAGTGACTTTGCTGGACTAGCAAAGAGTCACATATGTATATACAGGGTCCTGCAATAGTACGTTAGGCTTCCATTGCTGCCAAACCAGACGTTTTAGGAATTTAGTTGAAAAGCTTTCCCTTAGTACTTTCAATTCTGCACCTCAGGAAATTATTTTCTGACATACAGGGTGTTCCCAAATAAAATTATTCAACAAATGAGTGATTTTTTAATTGGAACACCCCTTATATTTTTGCATATTTTCAATGCTCTTCAATTCCTCTATCACGACGCAAAATATTAGGTATATTTTCCAACGGTACGGATCTTATTCAGAAGAAACTGCAAAATTTCGACGAAACAGTAATTCGGTAGAAGCTCTATACCGATTTCCAGAAGCGAAAGAAACATGAATTTGATCAAAATATCTCTCAACTCAAGAATTTGCCTTACGCATATTTCGTATTTTTCCCAGAAAGTTTATGATAATACATTGATCGAGAAATCAAGTATTAATTCGAGAAATTCTTATTTAATTTGATGGATTTCCTCTTTTCATATTGAAAATATATTCAAGGTCATTTCATTATTCTTCTTCTTTTCAATCATTTTGACTGCTTGGCAGCCTTTCTGCGCTCAGCATTATCTGCATATTCAATCCTGATCCATTTTATAATTTATTTGACGGGGATAGTAGGAATCTGGTAAGTATCAACAGAAAACCTATTTTTAAAGTTAAGCACCATCTATCACAAAAATCCTAAATTTTTAGAATTGCGCTATTCAAACATCATCCAACGTTTTGTTTATTTAGAATATATTTAACCCAGATTTTTAATGCGTAATTGGATGTGAAGTCTTCTTCTTCTTCTTCTACATATTTTAAGCCAGTGGCTTGTAGTTCCCAATTATTTATGCCTCTTGGGAGATTGACGTCCACGAGTCCTTTCACCGTTTAGGCGGTCTTCCCAGCCTCGGAATACGATGGATACAACGGATGTGAAGTAATAAAGTTATTTCAATATAACAACCATTTCAGAACTATGAAATAAAGATTCTGAAAAATTCAGAAGGGTTTCTCAGAGTGCCAAAAAATATCATCAAATTTTTGTCAATTTCAACTGTGAATACAAGGGAACTTGAGGTTTAGACAGCTGAATATTCAATTTATACCAGCTGGATCGTACCCTATACGAGGAGAATCCAGCAGACGTAGCCAGCTATCCCGGGAATCCGTCTAGTTCTCGCGACGTTTCACGTCGAAACGTCGAATTATCCTCGACGTTATCTGTCAATCCGGCTGCGACGTCGATCGTCTCGAGGATAGTGATCTTTTCGTCACGCTAAAGTTCCTAGCCATTATCGAAAGGAGCTTTTTTGTGTTTCTGAATCGAATGAATATTCGGGCTTCTTCTTTTTTTGTGACATTCCATTCCAATCCGAAACAAGATCTGCCGGACTGAAGAATGAACGCGAAAAGTTGAATAAAATGGACGGCATTGAAATTCTATGGAGCGGGTCATTGAGAACGAAACAGCGGCTCTGTAGTTCGGTAGAATCATAAACTAGTGGAAAAAATTAAATTAGCGGTTTTTCAAACGTCTGTATTTTCGATAAAATGGTAGTATTCCAATTTGAAAAAAAACTTTTCGAAGCTTGGAGTTTATAGTTGAGAGGTCTCATGATAAAAAAATGTTTCAAGCAATGTGTACTGTTCAATCCTTTTTTGGATAATCAAGCGCTGAATTAAGAATATCGAAAAAACCATCAATAATGAGTATACGTTTTACAGTTCAATATTACCACAAAAACCTCACAGAGTATCAATTTGATCCATGGAGCAGTTTTTCTGTTTTATTCGATCGAATTTTCAATAAAATTAAAGAATAACGATTTTTTGATTTGAATGTTCATAATCTCCCACAAAAAGGAGAAATAAAAATTTCAAGTTTTTTATTGCATTTTTATTAATAACAGTGTTAAAATTCATGTGATGATTAAAATTTTAAAAAAATATATATTTTTCACTTTTTTTTTTTTATTTACTTCAAACGATTCAATAATTCAAGATAACATGTTATTATCATTTCTATACGATTTCGTAATTTCATTCCATGGTCTTGATGACAAAAACCATATTAATTTCGTGAGAAATATGATATACCTACCCAAGGGAATTTCGAACTCGATCTACTCGTTTTTCAGAAATAGCATATCTCAACTTTCCATCTATCCAACTTTTACAACGCTAAAAAAAACCAGTTTACTTTCAAAACGAATTTGCAAAATTTGAAAATTTTTGATTCCCCATCATGGTTACAAGGCGTGATCCTTTATTTTTTTTTCGATCGAATGAAACGAAAAACCGCTTCATGGATTGAATTGAAATTCTGTGGGTTTTTTGTGGTGAAACTGAACTGTAAAACGCATACTTAATATTGATGGTTTCCTCGATATTTTCAACTCGGCGCTTGATTATTCAAAAAGCCTCGGAAAGCCCTTTTTTCTCAACTTTTCAAATTAATGTAGAGAACGAAAAATTTTTTTTCCAAAAAAGCAATAGGTACTTCTTATAGAGTATTGATTCAAAATTTCAAAACATCCCTTAAATGTTCTGTGCAATCATTGACTGGTGAGATATTGATGGTTAAATAAATATCTCAAAAACGAATCTATAGATTTTTTTTATTTTTGTTGTTTTATATTATGGATTTACGTATCACTTGCGATATGTTTTCATCAAAAAATTTAGGGGTGCCGGCCACAACTCCAAGTTCATCGCGAATAATGCCCCCGTGTAATATGTCTGTATTAAATTGATTAATTGAATTATTTAAGGCAATTAATATAATTGCATAGAAATATACCAGCCCCCATGATGATATTTTCTTTGAAGTTATTTAGTTTTGAACTACCTCTTTCAAAATACATACAGCTTTTTTTTAAATTAGACCATTTGAGTGACAAGAAATTATTCCCGTCATTCAAATGAAAATCATTTCAACATTCAATATTATCAACTTAATTTATTAAATTTCGAACTTAGGTAAACAATCAACAAAGATTTATTCAATTCAGTTTTAGTCCTCTTCGTCCTCTTCTTCTTCCTCTTCCTCCAACTCTTCCTCTTCCCCTTCTTCTGCAACCGGTTTAGGTTTCGGCAGATGAGCAATCCTCCAGTCTTCCTCCTCAGCACCGGTTGGATCGAACATCTCCATTATTTCAGGACCAGGTGGGTAGTCTTGTTGAATTGGAGGTAATGGGGTCGGTGAGAAGTTTGTGACGAGATATTTCAGACCGTTTCCTAGATAAATATTCTGGAAAAGCTTGCCTTGCGTAGCAAAACAGTACGCACCTGGCCATAAATGAGATCTCACTAAAGCGACTGCGAATTCCTCCAATATTTTTGAGGATGATCGAACAGACCAGGCTGGAACGCTTTCTATCTGGGCATCCTCCGAAAGTGGGGTAAGGAGTGGTGGTCCAGTTTCTGCTTCTGGACCGGCTGCTTTTGGTCTATCTTCTTCTTCCTCAGGTTGGGCTTCATCTTCGGCTTCATCCATGTGTTCGGGCTCAGCTGCTGGACTCCACCAATTGTTTCTTCCTTGAGAAAGAATATACTGAGTATGATGGACCCAGAAAGACATGGATTCATCAACGAGGTCCTTAAGAGGATGAGGTTCATACTTCGGGTTGACTTTGTATGATGTCTTAGGACCTTCCACCTCCTCATCTTCCACAGGTTCTTCTTCATCACCCTCTCCAACACTCTCTACACCGAATGAAAAATATCCTAAGGGAGAAATCTGAGTACCAGCAGAAATTCTCGCAATTTGAGCCCTAAGATAGTTCTTTTCTCTTCCTGGAAATTCGGGATAAGTTAATATTTCCTGGTCCAATTTTCCTGTGAAAGATTTGTGGATTTGTCTCGCTACACGTATCTCTTCAGGTGTTAAATCTGGAAGCTGTTCCCACGGCTGTGTTAAGTCTGTGGTAACATAGTAAACTTTGGAATTAACTCCAACACCTGAAGGCTCAGGAGGTATCTTTGGCGGTTTCTCGTAGGTATTGAGAGGAAGGGGAGGAAGTGGTCTCGGAAATTTTGAATCTTCACCACCAAGTTGCTGTTCTCGCGCTAGTTGATGAAGTCTTACAGTAATTTCGTCTTCTTCGTATACCTTATGAGCTATTTCAACATTGGTAGAGAGTATATTTTCATCGATTATATTCAGAGGGGTATCTTCATTGAAATTCTCATTCCTTTTCATATATTCTTCCTCTTTTAATTCAGTTTCTACTATATAATAATTATCATACAAACCGTAAACAACACCCCAAAATCTAATAGAAGCAACTGGTTCACTATGAACGAGTTTTTTCATGGCAACAGTTAAACAGAACATTTCATTTTTAGGCAAACCAAGACCAACGTGTTCGAAGTAAAAAAGAAGTTGCAACATATTATTTTGTGTCATATCTGCCAATTCTAGATCAGCTGGATCCATCGTTGTCTGTTCTTCTAGTTGAATAGGTTTCAAAAGTTGCATGAGTTTCGTCGATAGAACATATCTCCCTCTTGACACATAAATGTCTTCCAGATGATCCAAACCGGACTTAAATCTTCTTTCTTTTATCTTCCTGCTATATTCTTCGAAAAAATCGATTACATTTTGAGGTCGTTCGGACAGTATTTTATTCAGGACATCACTCAGATGATCGTATAAGTTTTCGCCAGTGGCTGAACTAGATTTTTGAAGGAATGCCTTTGCATGAACGTATTCATTGTCAGCATTTAAAGATCCTGAAACGTCTCCTTCTTCTTCGCCTTCTGCAGGTTCATAATCATAAATCATTTTTCAAGACACTTTTTACTGAACGAATTGTCAATTTTTGACAATCGTGCATTGATTTTGCCTGCACGGAAGCTATGATTTCATTAATTCGAATGAAACAAATCTTCGAGTTGTCCAATAATCGGGAATGTCTTGTTGCACTTTCGACAGGAGTTACTATACCTTAGAAATGTTATTGAATTCAAAAATGAATTCAATTATTTCAATGAAAGAGTACTCTTTCAACTGTCTTGAAGGTAGAATGGAAATTTTCCCATAAAAAATCAATTAACGAATTTTCTCGAAATATGATAAGAGCTGGAACCTCGTTGAAATTGAAGCCTGTATTTTTGGTCATTATCATTATAAAGTATCCTCCAAATTAATCGTTCAAGAAGAATATTGAAAGAAAAGCAATTCCGAAATGTAGTAAAAATATCCAGCCAGAGTTCTTATAAAGTTGGGGACCTAATAATAGTGTAAAGTATCATATAAACTGTACGCAGTCCTAGTTCAAATATTTGGAAAAATTTCATGTCAAATTCGAGAACAAATACTTAGGAATTTGAAATTTGGTTTTGTGTTTTTCCTCCTGCCTCACAGAATACCCTCACAATTCAATGAAAAAACTATATAATAAAAATAATGCCGAAGGGTTTGAACACAAAATTATTGATTCTGAAGTAATATGTATTAATTTCATTACTTTATGTCTTATCGAATATCATAAAAAAATCAATATAATAATTTATTCTGCAACATTTCAGTTTAGTGAAATACGATTAATTGAATAATTGTTGAATTCAGTAGGAGCAATTCGCTGTGAAATATGTTTTATTGAGTAACATCAAATGATAACGTATTTTTCTTTCAATATTTCAGTTTGATTCTGAAGGAATTCATTTCTATTTCAAACCATGAAGAATGAGATATTTTTTGAATTTCAGGAGGAGTAACTCAATCGCTATATTATTATTCTGCTTCATGAATTCATATTTCTCCTATCTTCATTAGAATATTATTCCACATAAAATTCAACCACTCGAATCTGAAAATTCTAAATTATATGCACAAGTGTGGAAGAAAACTGCTACCGAGTGTCAATTTTCCGAGGAAAATGTAGCTGAAATACGCTTTTGGCGTATACGTGAGCCAAATTCTCCGGCATAAAGCACATCACGCTACATATGCATAAAACTTCCATAACAATGAAATTTTTACACCTCCATATACTCGGCGACGTTGTCATTACGGTCGTCAATCCTACCCCAAAGGAGTTTTACCCGTAACATCAGCCCAAAAGTTTGCCAAGTGACTAGGAGAAGGGGAGCCATCCTAATATCTGGCACCTGTTTTCTTGGCGAACATCATTAATATTTCTGGAGTATCTCCTTCTAGCGCGGGCTGTCAAATGTTTCCCACAGGAACGTATACCCTTACTTCCCGAGTTCTTGTGAACTTCGTCCGTCAAATTTCTGGATGGACGGGGTAATTCTGTCTCTATATTGAAACTTAACAATAACGGAAGTACATTGACAATTGTTATCGATGTGAGATTTGATACGGAAATCGATTGCTACACAGATTGAGGAGTATTACCACATTATTCTGATTGAAGAAGAAATTGAAGTATTAGATGTGATTGTTATCGGTTAGTATAACAAGATGGAAATTCTGATCAAACGATCCTCCTGAAATTCGACACGAATATAGAATTCTTTTCCTAGAAGCTAGTGTTCTGACATCTGATATCTCGCGGTTGAGTCATCTAGACTTGTGAAAAAATTACCAAACTATTTTAAGAATGATAACAAGACAGCAGAAGACAAAAAAATTATCATCGTAATTGTAATTCATAAGTCACTTTCCACAAAGATGAAATATGTTTTTGATAGCTCAAAAAGTATTTGAAAATATCCAGCCTATTTTGGTTGTTGCAAGTGTATGCCAGTATAGGTGCAATGTTGCCGAATGTCAAAACGCAATATAGGTAGAAACTGCTGGGATTGAAGAAGATGAATAAAGGGATTTAACCGAATAATAAAAATGAAAATCTAAGTCATTGGCTCAACAGACAATTATTCAATTCCGGAAAAAGTACCTCCCCGAGCGGGACTCGAACCCGCAACCTCCGAATCACTAGTTCGATGCTCTATCATTCGAGCCACCGAGTACCGCTCCGGGAGGTACTTGAGCAGTTGTCGGTTAAGCCATCAAAATATTATACTATTACAATTAATTTCAGACATCAACCATTTTTGCTCATCTAATTCATTGGTCTTTGAAGTGTTAGACATGTCTTCAGGTGAAGGAGGCTGCGATGAGATATGGTATGACGGAGCGGCTGATGAATTTTGAACTAAAAAATGATATTGTCGCCAAATATGATTTTGAGAACATGATAAACCATTATTTTGGGTGATACATCGTTTATACTAGCATACCTAAGAGAATAAAATACAAATATATTTCTCTGACAGTTACTGAAATTTAAAAGTTGATGACACAACCACGAGATGCCTGAAAAAGAATTATTTTCTTACTCTACCTGTAGATGATCAAGCATTATTCAAAAAATGTCTAGCTTTGTGGGTATTTTAGCGTGTGTCAGTGTCAGAGCAGTAATCCTTGATTATTGTAAACTTTTTATCAAATTATAAGCAAGGATCAAAGGTTATTTGAACCGAGCACCGTTAAGCGAACGAACTCCGAACGGAGCAATGATAGAATATAATGAATGTCCCTCTTCTGGTACGACTGGGGAGGATCTCCCCAACCAGCATATTCGCTTCCATGTCAGAGGCGTGCGTTTGTTATTCCCTCAGGTAATGCAGTGGAAAAGGGTTAGTTGATTGAACCGCCCGCTCTCTCACAAAAAAAACATACTTAAAAAATGTTTTTTATTTTCGATTTTCTATTTCTAATAGGTATATAATTCTTTACAGTTCTTTATTGTTCAAAAATAAACAAATGGCCATCGACCTAAGGTCCTTCAGCCTTGTTATATTATATTTACAATTTACAACAATAATGACAATTTCTTGATCTTTCTGGACACTTGACAATGTGTATAGGCATTTGAAATCCGCCAGGGATAATTTACAAGTTATTTTTTACTTTTCTATTAATTTAAGATTAAGATTTCAAATGATTAAACAATCTGATATACCTCGATATAGTGGAGAACGTTCGAGTCCGACGGGTAGGAAAAAGAAACATTAATTACGTGTTCTATGATGTGCGAACTAGCAAGTTTTTTCCAATTAGTCTCATTAACCTTAGTATATATGAGACATTTGAATGTGGTATACATAGAAGTAACAGTAATTGATAGGCGACAAATATAGGCTGACATGATGCGCGAGGGTTCAAACTTAAAATGAGATGTATTACTCTTTTCTGTGCCACAAGAACTTTAGAGATCCCTAAAGCAAAATGTTTTAAGAGATATGACAGTAAAAAAATGCTGTAATAAAAATCAATGAGAAAACCCTAGAAGTTTTGAGTCTACTTATAGCGAAATAAGCGTTATTGATTTTTTTGCAAAGGACAACATCAACGTAAGTTGACCAACTAAGAATTCGATCCATGTGGATTCCAAAGAATTTAGTATAATCTGCTGGAATTATAGTAGTACTCAGACAATTCATTTTCAACAGACTTCTTTTATAGTTTTTCAAGCTGTCTTACCTATTGACCATCAAATTGTTACGGCGGAACCATGAGATGAACTCAGCCATAATTTTTTCACAATCTCTCTGGGCCTCATCACAACTTCGAGCCTCAATTACGACACATGTGTCATCAGCAAATAATATAAGTAATAAGCAGAATAAATGAGGGGGTAAGTCATTCATAAACAGCAAGAATGATAGAGGTACCATTACAGAGCCCAAAGGAACACCCGTATCTATATTATGTTAGACCCCAAATGTA
This sequence comes from Harmonia axyridis, assembly GCF_914767665.1. Classification (NCBI taxonomy): domain Eukaryota; kingdom Metazoa; phylum Arthropoda; class Insecta; order Coleoptera; family Coccinellidae; genus Harmonia; species Harmonia axyridis. Next base: position 23,362,406 of record NC_059505.1, on the reverse strand, counting down.
GCTTTATTTTGATCATATTAGAATTTTATATTGAGTTTGAATATTGGCTATTGTTTTTCTGTACTATACAGGGGTCAAACTCACTTTGGTCATTTTCGATTTAATTTCTGGATGCGCGATTGTAATAAGGAATGATATAAATGTTATGAAGAAATGAAAGATCTAGCAAGTAGCAATTTTTCGTTCTTATAGGCTACATCTAGAGACCAATTCCTGGATGGAATTGAAGAAATTCATGCCGGCCAAAGAGATTTTTGTGATTTTTATATTTTCCGAATGAGCGCCCAAGAATGACGTCGACTTCATTTTATAGAGGAATATGAAGGCTATAAATGATAAATTTATCGTACACATGGGATGACCATATATTGACTACAATTTCTAGCTCTAGAGTTTTTTTTTGTAGAATTTGCATTGATGAAAATGTATTATCATTAATATCATCGTCTTAATAGTAACACAGTGACATATTTTTCGATGCTATATAATTTCTTCTCCCAAGGTTACGAGGAATATTGGGTTTTACTTGAAAATTCTAGTTTCAATAAGACAGCCACTTTGAAAATCGGATTTTCCCAAGTGGGTATGCGTCCATTGAAAAACTGAAGAAAAAAACAAAGGATTCCGCGAACCACTCATCGACATGGCATGAAAAATTTCCAATCCAAATTACAGTTTTTCAAAAACAAACTGAAATCACACTTCTAGTGCTAATACATTTGATGTTGGCTTTTCAATGAAGTTAACGATTATTGTTCATTTTTTTAATCAATGTTCAATATTTCGCGTGTATAACAATATCTATGGTCCGAAAATTGAGCTTTCCGACGAGTTAAAAAAAAAATGAACTCAAGGCGCAATCCCCGAAACATGTCAATCTGTCATTAGGTAGGGTCAGGCAGGTAAAGAGGAGACAGTAGGATAAGAGCAAAAAAGGCTGTCGAAGTTCGACTCCTTTCCCAAGTTAAATAGATATCGCTTCCGGCAGTAAATTCCCGGAGTTATCGGCCTCAATCGCGGCCCAGTGCTCGTTGCTCGTTCTTCCGTAACAAATTGCAATTGCTCAACTTGCTAACTGGCTCCGAAGTTCGGCAATTTTTCAAGGTGTCGGCTCTATATTGGACTAGGTGGAAACAAAGTGACGCTCTCCCGGAAACTCCGGGATCAGGAACGCTACGTCTTTATTAAACACTTTAGCAATTAGACCGGGACCATTATGGAATTTTCCGAAAGTTATAATTGTATTGTCTGAAACGCGATCGTTTCCGTATGCATGTATTTTCCGGTTCCGAATCGATGAAGAGTAAAAACTCAATTATGAAATTTCCGCTTTCTCGCTTTCCGGGCGCGTTAGGATTGATGTTAGGAAACTTCCTTCATTAAGTTTTATTCCCCGACTGTTCACCCTTCGCCTCAGCGAACGATGCCGATAAATGGAAAACTTTTGTTTATGATCTATGTTTGGAATTATATTTCTATTCTTTCCGACATTGTTAGCATTAGGCGTCAAATTTCATCTCAATGGCTAAATAATCGATGAGCCTCAATTTGACCTGATGGTGTACGGTAAATGGATACCTGAATGTTGCATCATCAAATTAAACAAAGTGTCCCATCGGAATCAGACGTTTTGTGAATTTTCGTCACTTACTCATCCTTTAACAACACATGCTTCATTGTTTGAAATAAACAATTTGTATTTGCGCATCTGAATATTTGAAGGTGAAATTTCTGATTATTTTTTTCATTCCACTCGGGGCCATCGCTAGGGGGAGGGCAGGGTAGGCGGTCGCCTAGTGCGGCAAATTTCAAGGGCAGCATTTCAACCTTGATCAACAAAAATGACATATGTAGAAATTCAAAGTACCAAATGAGATTCAATTCGGTCAGTAACTTCTGAAGAATACAAATCAAAAACCATCAAAGGTGCCGCATTATACCTTATACTCATAAATATCCAGATAATAATAATAATAATAATAATAATAATATAATAATAATAATAATAATAAGGGGTAGCGGTAGGAAATCCCTAGCGATTCACCTATCAGGAGAGTTGAATCGACTCCTGCCCACCGCAGATTCCAGGAGCTCCCTGACCCGGGAAGCTGTAACCTGTCGAAGGGTCCCTGTCCAGGGTAACGGACGAAGCCGTGTGGAAAGCAGCTCAAGAATTCTCCCACCGTAGCTCTGCGGATCGTAAAAAGCGATCAAAGGCCGTCTCCCCCACGACACGGGGGAACCCATGAATGATGGTGAATTTAAGGAATCGAAATATAGAGCCGCTGCCTGAGGTTCGTCAGGGCGTGTCTGGAGCCGGCGCTGGACATGACAGTATGCGGGACGTCGGTGACAGAGTGCTAAGGAGACGGGCGTCTGTCGATCAAAATGCTACGCCTCCACAATCTCAACATTCTAGGAGAAGAATAACACGAGTTTCTCCGACTGCTGAAGGTGCTGTGCAGGATCCCCAACCAGCACTCACCCAAGCAGGTCTACCAAGAAGACGCATGAAATGGACAAGTTCGATAAATGAAACGATCATGCGCATATACTATGAAGTAACTAATATGGAAGAGGATAAAATAGGCTACCGGCAAAAGCTGTTTGCAGAATTCCACAGAAACTATCCCGAACTTCAAGTTTCTGAACAAAGAGTAGCCGACCAATACCGGGTCATATTGAGAAATAAACTTGTACCCGATGAGAGACTTAACACAATAAAAAATGAAGTCCAACTGAGGCTACAGAATAGGAACCCCACTAACAACGAAGTGACAATTGAAGAAAACTACGATTGTGCTGAAAACCAACACAACATCAATGCACAAATTAATACTGAGGAACAAAACAGCGGAGATTTAGCACTAGCAAGAGATGAGCAATGGCGGAATATACAAACTGCGACTATGGAAAACCGAGAAGAAAGTCGAAGAGATCTATTAGAGCAATTATCTGTTACAATGAATAGATATTTTATAGAATTCGAGGGTACTGATCCTCTTAAACGACCAATTCTTCCTAGACTGAAGACATCGAAAAAACTCTCACATATTCTGCACATAATGAACAAAGAGATAATTCCACCGTTTTTTTCGAATGACCAAAACCTAGAGTCATTGCATCTTATTACCTACTGTGCAGCCTCTACAATATCAGCAGTGCTCGGTGTGAAGCCAAAACCTAGAAGTGAGCAACCAGCACAGAAAAAACAGCATAACAAACCACATTGGCAAAATAGGCTAGAAGCAAAAGTACATAGCCTCCGACAAGATATAGGACGGTTAACACAATTTGAAAAAGGTTCTCTGTCGAGAAAACTACAGAAAATAGTGGATGCAATTATGGATCGCCATAGGCGACATGCAAACTACGACGATAACAATGAAAGTGCTCAAGAAACTCTAGATACACTCAAACAAAAATTAAGTGTATACTCTGAACGACTGAGAAGATACAATGAGAGCTATAAACGAAAACATGACAATATGATTTTTGAAAACTCCGAAAAGAACTTTTATAGAATGCTTAATGAACAAACGTCAACTAAATTAGTGAGTCCTCCAAGCGCCGAAGATATGGAGAGTTTTTGGACCGATCAACTGTCAACACCAACTCCTTTTAACTCCAAAGCGCATTGGATAAGAAGAGAGGAGAAATCATGTGAGACCATAGAAAATATGCCACATAGTGTAATAACGTCTGAAGAACTACAGGAAATATTGAAGAACACTCACAATTGGAAATCTCCAGGCCCAGATGGAATTCACAACTTCTGGTTGAAGAAGTTTTGGTGTCTGCACGGCAGGCTAGTCGAATACATAAATAACATAATACATAATCCAACAGAAATGCCAACATTTTTAACAACAGGTATCACTTACCTAATACCGAAGGATTTTCAAAACACTATGGATCCATCAAAATATAGACCTATAACATGCCTACCAACAATATACAAAATCATCACATCATGTTTAGCATCTCGTATCTACAAACATTGCGAGAAAAATAAAATAATAACAACACAGCAGAAAGGATGTTCCAAGAATGCACAAGGATCGAAGGAACAGCTGGTAATAGATTCCATCATATGCAACCAAGCCTTCAAGAAACATAGAAACCTTTTCATGACTTATTTTGATTATAAGAAGGCTTTCGACTCACTTCCACATGACTGGCTGAAGAAAATTTTGGAGATATACAAGATCGATCCAATTATAACCAATTTTCTAAAGCTTGCAATGGACAATTGGAAAACGAACATCGAGCTTTCCACGGCAAACATAAAAACCAAACTGATTCCAATTAAGAGGGGAATTTTCCAAGGTGACTCCATGAGCCCTTTATGGTTCTGCTTGGCGCTGAACCCACTCTCTAAACAGCTAAACGCTACTGAAAAGGGTTTCAACATTAAAGGAAATAATAATACTACCACCCTCAATCATTTGCTCTACATGGATGATTTGAAACTGATAACAGGCAATAAGAACCACCTAGAAATTATGGTCAAACTAGTGGAACATTTTTCGAAAGATGTAGGTATGGAATTCGGTTTGGACAAATGTCGTACTCTCAGCGTAGTGAGAGGAAGAATACAAGATGAACCGATCACTCTCGCAAATGGACAGCAAATAGAAGCAATGAAGTTGGATGATCTTTATAAATATCTTGGAATGAAACAGAATCGACGAATCAACCACCAAAGAATGAAGCAAGACTTAACGACTGAGTTCATTAGGAGAACCAAAAAAATCTTAAAAACAAACCTCAACAGCAGGAACATGACGAGAGCCATCAACACATATGCATGTTCAATTCTAACATACTCATTCGGTATAGTTCCATGGAGCAAAACAGACATCGAAAACTTGCAACGTAAAATGAGAACGTTGATGACAAAAGCAAACAAGCACCATCCGAAAAGCAGCATTGAGAGGACTACACTGCCGAGAAATAAAGGAGGCAGGGGTCTTACGGACATCATGGAACTTGCTAGTGGGCAGATAGAAAGCCTACGGGAATACTTCAGAGATCAAGCAAGTACATCAGAGTTCTACAAAATACTGTGTGAAGCAGACGAATCAACACCTTTACAACTTCACAAGGAGCAATTTTCATACAACCACCAGACAAACCAAGAAAAATTGGATAGATGGAGAGAGAAGCCCCTGCATGGAAGGCATTTCAACGAGGTGAACCAGGATCATGTCGACATTGAAGCGTCGAACTATTGGCTCACATCAGGTGCAATGTACCCAGAAACAGAGGGTTTTCTTTTAGCCATCCAAGATCAAGTGATCTCAACTAGAAATTACTGCAGGCATATCATAAAGGATCGAACTATTACCGACGATCGATGCCGATATGGGTGTCCAACAAATGAGACAATACAACATATCACGGGTGGATGTCAGATGTTTGCAGGAATAGAATATAAAGAGAGACACGATGCAGTAGGAAAGATATTACACCAAGAAATGGCAACTAAATTAACACTAATTCAATCTGAAAAAGTACCATACTACAGGTACCGACCGGAGACCATCCTAGAAAACGAACGCTATAAACTGTACTGGGATCGTACAGTTTTGACTGATAAAACAGTCCCTCACAACAGGCCAGATATACTGCTAGTTGATAAACATCAAAAGGCAGCTATACTCATCGACGTAGCAATACCTAATAACAACAACTTGCGTCAAAAAGAGGTCGAAAAAATTTCAAAATATAGGGACCTCGAATTTCAGATAAAGCGCCAGTGGGGAATGATATCAACGAGAACTATTCCAATTATCATCTCAACAACAGGAATAGTACCAAAAAATCTCAAGAGAAATATCAAGCAACTAGGGCTTAGTGAGTATATATGTAATGTAATGCAAAAAGCTGTTCTTTTAGGTACTGCAAGGACGGTGAGAAAATTCCTAGGAAGCGAAGGACAGGTCCAAGGATCGCGTGTAAGAGGACCAGAAGTTCGACGACAACCAGGGGGACCACAAGGACCGGACACGACCGAGCTCTACCCTTCTGATATTTTAAATATCTGGGATTGAGTGAATGTTCCTCTTAGCGAGGAGTGAGAAGCCGACGGCGAGGATAAATCCTACGCGTATAGGCAAAAGTCGGATAATAATAATAATAATAATAATGTTTATTCAAAGCAATCATATAAATAAACATAATAAGTTACAGAGGTCTCCATTTCAGAGAATGGATGCCTGTGCGTAACATAAAACTTAACAATTTTCTTAACTGTGGTGATTATAACTAAGGTTTAATTCATGTATAAGAAAAACTAATTAACAACAATTTTCAATCATTGTACAGTCTGAAATGCGACAAACTCCGGAAAATTCAAATTAATACTACGTACATTCATATGCAATATGTTAAACTTATCATTAAAATTATGACTTTTTAGATTTACAATATTTTCCATAGGAGTATCGTATGTTTCACATTCATAGTCTCGGATATACTGATTCATGGTAAGGAATGCTAAAGATATGACTACATGTAATGTTCAACAAAGCGGTGTAATTTAAATTGTTTAAAGAGTTAACTTACTTGATATGATTAATGTATTTTTCAGTCTCTCGAAAGTTTTTTAACACTGCGTTGATCCATGTCTTGGTCTCAATCTTGGTTGATCGTTTTTCTTCGGCGAAATTTTCTTCTTGAATACTTTATAGTGAAGCGTTGACTTCGGTGTTGTTTTTGCTATTTGGTGATCTTTTTTTTCTAGATTTGATTTCGATGAACTTGTATCTTCTAGAGTTTCCGTATCCTCCCAGATTGACTCGTTCGTGTTTTCGTCTTCTTCGTTTGTTGCGCTTCCCCCGTGTTTGCTTGTTGATGGGGTTGGTGGTGCACTGCTTGCTTTGTTTTCAACTTGTTTATTGATAAGATCTTGTACAGTGTATATGGCGCTTCCAACTATGAGACGGTTTCCTCTTATGAAGGATTTTTTTTGTGGTGCACTGGCTTTGGCTTTCAGTAAATTGCTCTTGAGAATTTTATATTCCTCGCGTTGCTGCTCTGTCTGATCATTGAGGATACTCAGATTAGTTTGCTTTAGAATTTTTGCATTCGATAGTATCTCTCTCTTTTTCAGATAAGAAATTAACTCTATCTTGATAGGAGCGTCTTCGTTTTTCCCTAATTTATAACAGTCGTTGATATCGTTTTCCTTAATTTCTATTTTCAGAGAACGTTTTATTTCATCGCAAATGAACTGTGGTGTTATTTCGTCTGCTGTTTTTTTGAGACCAAAAAATATTATGTTGTTCTTCTTATTTATGCGGTCAAGATGTTCAATCTTATTTTTCAAAAACTGGTTTTCGGCTTCAAGTTGTTCAACCTTATTCTTTAGAGCCTGAAATTCTAACAAAATTCTCGTTTCGCTGGCTGCAATCGAGTTCTTTATTTCCTTTTTTGAGTTAATAATTTCTTCGTACAAATGCTCCGACGTAATTGGAGAATTTCTTTCCGTCATTCTAAATGTAAGAACGGGTATGTGTTCCTTTAGAGACGGCCTGACCGATTATATTTACATATATACTTTTTGTACCCGTGTGAAGAAAATGAACTGAAAACACTTTCACTGTAGTTTTCTCGTTTAATATTTCGAAAATCACCTTTTAAATTACGATTTATAATGCCTTTACTGTTTATCTAGAACACTGCTTTTATTTGAAATTTGTAGACTCCGATTAACTATATTAATTTGCAACTTTATCGAGTGTACAACGAATACGTCTGTACTCAACCACACGATGAACACCAGATGTGGCGTCAATTCTTATAGTGCTGTTTACGTCTTATTGACACTAAAAAAACACATGCACTCATTAGGCTTGTCGGCGTTCGCTTTACGTTGCCGAATTTTATTGCCACTTGGGGTTCTGGATTATGTTCTTTTCAATTCTCTAATCAGAATGTTGATTCCTCAGAATGGAATGCAAAATATAAGAAAACAATTCCATTTCATCATTTCCAACTGATCCTTCATATGAAATATAGGAAGTTTTATTATTTCATACCACATTCCATCATTTTATAATAATCTTCATTTTCATATCAAATTATCTAGTGTTGGGCGCATTCGAATTAAGTAATGGTTCATCCGTATCATCCGATTGATTTACTCGACAATCTTAAACGAAAAAAAACAATATTTCAAGCTTTTTCTAAAATCGAAACTGAGGAACCTGGAACTGAAAGAACGAATTAAATAATTTTCTTTGATTCGAACGAATTTCACTAATAATTTTTTTCATTAAATTTACTGATCTTGAACGTCTTCGCATCATGAATATCTGTAATATCTATTCGAATTTAAAATAATTGTTCATTCGCATCATCCGGTTGTTCAATTCAATCATATCAAAGAAAAAAAACGAAATGTTCGAGCGTTATATGTAGTCAAAACTCAGCAGAAAGATCTGAAACCTGAATTCAATTAATATATTTTACCATTTATTCATTAGAATTCACTTGAGCACGTTTATTGTTTATTGCATTCAACTTAGTACAAAATCGCAAACCTAAAAGGTTTCCGATTTGTATTTTTGCCGGGGCGGTAGAAACGTTTGAGCAGGCGCTGGACCCCGTTCATCCAATATTAATTTTTAGTATCTGCAGAGTAAATTTTGTTAGGGCGGCAAAATTGGCCTCTGTCTAGGGCGGCAGTTTGGCTAGCGACGGCCCTGATTCCACTTTTGTTCGATGATGATATCATATTTGTCTACATTTCCAAATAGGTTTACGTTTACAACATCAAGTGAAACTAATGCGTGGTGTTCAGGAAGTTTTAAGTTATTTACTATCGTTGCGCAGTGTCTTTAACAAAATATTCGTTTCCTTCAATGTATGCGTCTTTGATTATGTCAGCAATGAAATTATATAACGTGTTCATGGGACTGTTTATGCTTGATATCATAGGTCTCATAGGGTATCCATCTTTATGTACCTTCGGATTTCCATAAATTCTTGGAGTAACCAAGTTGTATGTTCTCATTTTTTGGCTTGTTCTTTTGTAATATATTTCAGTTTGTGTAGGATCTCTAGGCAGTGGTCAGCAGTGTCAACATCACTTTTGGGAGCATTGTAGTAGGTGATGATCTCAGGTTTTACTTGTACTCCAGTATTTTCATCGATGACTTCATTATCGTGCATTGGTGAAACAAGTATCACACATTTATTTTTGCGTGGTCAATACTCTACCGTCATTGAAACCAAAAAGACTGGATAATTGGTCTCTTTCATTTGTGTTGACTAAACCAGCTGGTAGAGCTCTTTTATTCTTCCTCCCTGTACCCACATATAAGACTTTCTGCTTTCTCAATTCATTGGAAAGTGAAAAATCAGAGAACCAATAATCAGTAACAACATTACGACCAGTTCCCAACACAGGTTCTACCATTCTCATACCAACATCACTCGACTTATTGCTCAACTGGTACGGACCATCTGGCTGCTTTCCAAGATGAACCTCTACATTTAGGGTGTAAATCATTCTCGAATCTACGAGAGCAAAAATCTTGATGCCATACTTGTTTGGCTTAGAGGGGATATATTGGCGAAAGGAGCATCTTCCCCGGAAGGCAGGCAGCATTTCGTTAATTGTAAAATTTTTGCCAGGGATTTAGCACTCCTTGCAGTTTTTGACAAAACTCTCAAAATTATCACGAACTGGGGCGAACCGATCAAGCTGTTTCCTCTCATTTGTTGTACTTTTGTCGTCGAAACCAAGACAACGCAGTATAAACTTAAATCTCTTCATATTCACCACAAGTCGAAATTTTTCGATACCATCACCATTTTTCCACATAATTCTTCAAGCAATAAACGGTATAGACCCCTGTCAAATATAGCAAACCAATGAAAGCCTTCAGTTCGATGAGATCTATGTGTTTCACGTATCTCTCCCTGCCGAATTTATCTTTCACCGAACCGAATCAATGTGCTGACTATGTGAATATTATTTAAGTATGATAAATTCAAACAATATCATGTACAAAATATTGAAAACAATTAGATAGTTAAAAAGATTTGTGTATTTCACAATTATTTCAACCAATTCCTCCAACATTCAATATTTTTCAAAAGTTTTCTTATTTTCAAGTTGTAGGGAAAGGGGCTCAGAATAAAAACTTATAATTATAATTGATATTTTCGTCGTTTTATCAAGTCATTATTTTCCTCACGACAATTAAAAAACACTCTTTATATGTCAATATTCTCAAGGAAATATTTATGCGAATTTTGTTACCATAACTTCGTTATACACTGTGTCCGTAAAGTATGGAACAAATTCGTTTTTATCTAAACAGACCATTTTAAGAAATAATCCTGGAACACTTCAATTTTTTATTTTAATTCACCGTATTTTAGAATAATAATCTAATATACAGGGTGAATTACTTTCGAGTAATGAAGTCACCGTCACTTTTTTTAAAAGGAACACCCACATTTTGTCTCAAATTTCTGATTACTCTAGCTGAGTTGATTCCAAAAATGTATCACATGTTGATTCCAATTGGTACAGGGTGGACAAAAATACAATAGTTTTGTGTGTGCTCATAAAGTAACGCGTAACATTCTTTATTAGTTAAATTAACAATATTATCAAAAGTACTTATTGTCTAGCGTAAATTGGTTTGAATGTAACACCCTGTAGTTTGTTACATTTTATACTAATAAAAATGTATAAAAATAAGAAATAATTCCTTTCATATTCTGTCTTCTAGACCACAAGTACCAAACATGTTTGGAAACAGCTCATTTTTATTAATCTGAAAATGTAACAAACTACAGGGTGTAACATTCAAACCAATTTCCGCTAGACAATAATATTTTTGATAATATTGTTAATTTAACCAATAAAGAATGTTACGCGTTACTTTATGAGCACACACAAAACTATTGTATTTTTGTCCACCCTGTACCAATTGAAATCAACATGTGATACATGGTGATGTCATTACTCGAAAGTAATGCACCCTGTATATTAGATCATTATTTTAAAATACGATAAATTAAAATGAAAAATCGACGTGTTTCACGATTATTTCTTAAAATGGTAAGTTTAGCTGAAAATGAATTTGTTCCATACTTTACGGATACAGTGTATAACGAAGTTATAGTAACAAAATTCGCATAAATATTGTCATGAGAATATTGACATACAAAGGGTGATTCTTAATTGTTGTGAGAAAAATAAGGTCTTGATAAGACGACGAAAATATCAATTATAATTATAAGTTTTATTCTGATCCCTTTTCCTTACAACTTGGAAATAGAAAAACTTTTGAAAAATATTAAAATTTTGAAAAATGATTATATGTATTTGTCTTCAAGTCTCTTATTGACACTAACTCGTTTGATATAACCTAATCAATACGAGTGCATTTGAAAATTGATAAAATGGACACAGTGTATGCAATTTCAGATTATTCGTGAAATTTTGAACCGAGTCACGTATCGATTCGAATTCGGTATGAGATCCATGGGAGATGGAACGGGGAGGAATCGGTCGAAGAGATAGTTCGAACGACAGAACTCTGACAGCATGAATTAATAATGGGGCGACCATCGAATTAATATCGGCGAATAGATAAGGGGTTAAAACAAATGATATATTGAACGACGAAATATGAAACTGTTCAACAGCTGTTGCCATTCCGCTTCCATTCGATACAAACTAACAATAGAGGACCGAATTTATAACGTCGCCTCACGAACAGGAAACTTGCTTTCTGTTTTGCATTTGCTGGCGTGGATTGTACCGAGAATTTATTGTAGTTGCAGCAATGAAATATCAAGTGGATGTGGGGTGATGAATAGTGTTCAGTATTGGTTTATTATGTCCCATAATAAACCTTGGAATAAAATTTTTAATCCCATATACAGTTGGTTATCGTCATAACGGTTTTAAAATATGGTTTATTATTTCCTCTTTCAAGGTACTTATCTCAACGAATGAAATTAATGTATAAAAATATAAATGCGAATAATTTCAATCTGTATGAAGCGGCATGATTCGAACTTAGTATTAGTTGTTCCATGATCCGAAAATAAATATCAAGAAATTATAACTCGAGAAAAATATACATATCTAGTTCCATGAAAACATTAGATGTTTTCTATTTTCTGATAGAGTCTCCTAGATCCTCAATTTTTAACTTTCGAGAATTTTGGATTATATCCTTGAGCTAAAGGGACCAATTTAATATAGCAAGTTTCATCGGAATTTCTGCTATAATGAAACGCATAAAATATTCAAGAATATCAAAACAAAAACACTAGGAAAAGCACTGACAAACAAAATCTCAACCCGATATGAAATCAAGGAAATATTTGTTTTTTATTCCAATTTTATTACCGAATTTTCTATGGAGTGTGCGCTCGTGGAAGTCAAGAGAGGGGAAATGGTACAACACTGCAACAACAAAACATTTAACTGGGAGATGGTCGAGAAGTAAGAATTTTAGGAGTTGAGGACAGTTACAATTACCTAGGCATCCAACAAACATATGACATACGAAAGCAAGATAACAAACGAGACGAAGAAATCGAACGAATCAGAAGAGTGCGTAGGGTACTCGGAACACAGTTGTCAGGGAAAAACATAATAATGGTAATCAATATGTGGGCCCTGCCAGCCTTCACGTATACCGCGAGAGTTCTGTTATGGTCAAAACGGACCTGGAAAGATTGGACAGAAAAATTAGAACGGCACTCACTCAACATGGCTTGCTCCATCCCAATTCAGCTGTGGAAGGAGTATACTTACCCCGAAAAGTGGGTGGACTGCACAATCAGGAGGAAGCCTTTCGAAAAAAGAAAAAAAAAATTAAAGACTACTTCCTTAGAAGAAACCACCAGTGCACCCTACTTACCATCAAGCATTCAATAGAGCGGGAACATCACTTCCAGAAAAACCTGAAAAAGAAAACAACTCATAAAATCTCAAACAAAGCTGTAACTCTAAATCACTGCACGGTAGATTCTATGCTAGCCTGCAACAAGAAGAAGTGGACAAAACAAAATCGCATACTTACCTCACGAAGGGCTATTTATAGGTCCAAACTGAAGGAACGCTAATGGCGATTCAAGACCAGGTGGTGTCAACTAAAACATATGTTAAGCATATCATGAAACAGCAGGTAGAAACAACTAAGTGTCGTCTCTGCAAAAGCGCTGAAGAAACAAATCAACATCTCTCTTTAGGATGTTCACAGATAGCCGGAACAAAATATCTGGCCCAGCATAACGAAATGGGAAAGGTGATACACAAACACATATACCTCCAAGAAGAAATGCTTCAACACTTCACTCCTCATCACTCGTATTGTCCAAAAGCGCTACTAGAGAATAACGAAACCAAGGTCTACTGGGATCTAATGGTGGTAACTAAAAGACGAAAAGAACATAATAGGCCAGACATGATAATATGGAATAAGACAAAGGCATACGGAGAGAAGATAGCTAAATCTGAATCCCTCGCTCGGCAGATCAGGGACATGTGGAAGTTTACATCTGTCAGAATAATCCCCTTGATCATAAGCGCAAATGGCCTGATCCACCGAAAAAGCACCGCACACATAGAAGAGCTTAGTCTACCTCCAAACACGATCACTTGGATGCCGAAGGCGGTGATACCGGAAACGGTTGGCATAGTCCAGCAGATTATCTACCCTTACTGAGTATCTCACAGATTGCCTTTGGCTAACGAGCCCTGGTAGCCTGGAAAACTCCACAACAATAGTGTGAAATTTAAATATTTATGCATATATATTTTGTTTTAATTCCACACGTCGGTGGTGGGGTTGAACAGGCTACCCGGGAAGGTAAGCCAAGGGCAACCTGTCAGTTACTCAGTAATGGTATAAAATCTGCCGGACTATGCCAACCGTTCCCAGGATCACTGCCTTCTGAATCTAGCAGAACACTCAAAAGCTCCTTTCTGACTTCTCGTGCTTTCCACATTGTTTTCTATCGTTTTTTTTTCGATTTCGAATATTATGTTTTGCCACTTGACTTTAACTTCAACAGTCTCATTGATCATCAGGAGTTCAAAATTATTTTATCTTAGTCTCCAAGTGTAATCTTTGCGAAACCTCTCTTTTTCCTCAAGAAAATATGAATAATTTCCGCGGAGTAATTGACAGAAAAATTAATATGAGAGTATTCTTTTCTTCGAAAACAAAATAATGATTTCATTTATGTCACTTCTGCCATAGATTATTGTTGAAAAAACATGATTTACTTATAATTCTTATTATTTGATATAACTGAACGGAAGAGTATTTATAACTAATGTTCTTATAATTCAAAGTTTGAAACCACCAGTCAGTAAAGCTACAAAAAAACGAACATTTCATTCAAGAATGGATTGTTTTTTTTTAAGTACTTCGTGTTTTCCAACTCATACAGAGAAGAAATATTCCAAAAGAATGTTATTTTTTTCAAATCATTATATTCATACCGCCAACTCACGTTATATCTCGAAAATATATATAATTCATTGAACGTTGAATGTGGAATTATTTCGGCAATTTTCTGTGGTCTCTGAAGAAACAATTGAATAAACATGCGCTTAATAGACCCTGGCTTCAAGTCAGTGCCTACCTCATTTCTTTATTTATATACAAATACAAAAATGAGGAGAGCATAAGTTATTAATTAATAATTAAAACTATGTACTTATAATAATTGAATTAATTAATTCGTAAATTATATAACTGTATTATTTACTCAATTATATCATCCAAACCTACCTCATGTATATTTCCCTTTTTAATTCAAACATCTTGACGAATTTCTTTTTTCTAGGTTGTTGTTTTGTCACATTCTTCACAAGAAAAGCTGCTCTCCAAGCTCAGGATGCCCTACACAACATAAAAACGTTGAACGGGGTGAGTGAACCATCTTTTCTTATTATGCAAACAGGATACGGTAGTTTCGAAAAGGCCGTGACAGCGAAAAGTTCCCTCTCTTCGCTACTCTTTTGGATTGATTTTCTATATGCGTTTTTGAATACATATTTTCCACATCAAAGTTGACCTTTGTCAGACGCTCCCTGCTTTGTAGCCAGAAAAAAGCGCGTCCTTTCACTTCATTCGGAAATTCGGCAGATGAAAATGTTGGGTGTACCATCGCCCTTTTGTGTGAATGCTCAATTTGAATAATCACAAAAAGAATTCTGATTGAAAAAAAATTCCATTCAAAACGCAATTCATCGACCGAGGGGAGATAAATAGATTGAATACGAGAAATTATTATGAAATATTAGAGCTTCCATCGATTCATTAGGTATTGTCTCGAAAAATTTATTTTGTATCTAGCCTTTTTATGGAAGTATATTCTGGAAGTGTTGGCTTGAACTTTAAATGTGTTCTGATTTCCAATAGTTTTATACTTGTTACAAGCCTTTACAATTCCAGAAACATCGAATAAAAAGCATCCGTTCCAATGCTGATAAAAATCAGAGGTTTTATGAATGTGCGAAATATATTTTTTGAATACTCCAATATTTT
This sequence comes from Harmonia axyridis, assembly GCF_914767665.1. Lineage (NCBI taxonomy): Eukaryota > Metazoa > Arthropoda > Insecta > Coleoptera > Coccinellidae > Harmonia > Harmonia axyridis. The sequence continues at coordinate 23,346,861 of NC_059505.1, read as the reverse complement.
AATATTACACTCACCGCCCCCCGCAAAAAAAACCAGCCCCTAAAAACTCCCCCCATTCCAAAGTTGACATTGATTTTTTTTTTCTTGTAGATTGATTTCTCAGTAACTATGCTATGTCAGAAATTTTCATTCAGATTTGAATTTCAGCATATGTATACGGGATCCAACAATGCTATGAAGTTTCTTTCGCGAAATTTGAACACTGCACACCCTGTAGAGTGCAACAGCTACCGCAACTTTCGTCAACTGGAATTATATTGAACCCTGATCTTTCCAGAACATTCTGTATTTTTGATCACCACATTATATTTGATTTTACTGGTGATAAGATACACTGGCCCTTAAAATTTGTTTACTATTTATTCAAATTTTTTTGTTAGTTTTTAAATTAACGTTTTGATGTTTATTTGTTGTTTTCACAGCTTCATCCGAGCTGTTCGTTTACCTCCAGTAAAAACAAAGATAATGCCGTAATTAAAAAAACAAAATGTTAAGAAGAGACAAGGTTTCAATGTGATTCCAGTTGAAGGCAGTTGCAGTCCACTCCACAAGGTTTTACAAATTTCAAGAAATGAACTTCGTCAGATTGTTGCACCCCGTATATGAAATTCAAATCTGAATAAAAATAACAATAGGGGAAACTGGGGAGGGTTGATACATTTTTTACAATATTGTTAATAAAATTTGTTTTTAACATTTACCAATCCATTTATGTCAGAGTGAAATTTGAGGACTTTCCTTAGACATTTAGCAATATTCAATAACTGAAAATGGAAATTTCAAGCTTGATTATGAGTTCTTGAAATGTTGGTGCAAAGTGTCACAAACCTCCCTATACATGGGAGGCTTGATACACTAAAAATTGGGTTTGATACAATAAGAGATAAGGTACAAGCCATATTAAGACATCAATATTTTATTATCATAACACTTCCTAACTCCTACATAATTCTCAAGTAAACATTTTTATTTTACTACTGACACTTGCACAGGCCGAATGGCACTCAATTCTCTGATGAAGATGACGATCCAGCTTGCAACTACTGCAATTCATTATTTTCGGCGTCTCCTTTTCGAGAACCATGGATTCGTTAAATACATGCGAAATATATAGAGAGGTTCAATACGTGTATCATCCCTCCCGACACATACTGTATGAAACCTCCCTAGAAGACAAATTTAGAAAATATATGTTGTGAACATATTTTGATATTCGATTGGAGATCTGTACTACTGATGGCCTATATGTTCTCAATGAAAAGCGCATCAAGAATAAAGTAACGAATTTCGTTAGTTTTTCTTGATGAAGAGATGAAGCCGACTATGTAGGAAAAACACATTATGCTCGAAAACTCTTGTTCGTGACGCGATCGTTGCTAAATTTGTACTGACACTATTTTTACACTCATAGAAGCACTCCACGCGATTACGCCTTCTTTGAAGAACCGAGGCGCGAGATTTGACCGTGTATCAAACCTCCCCTTGTATCAACCCTCCCCAGTCTCCTCTACAATTGAAAAAATCATCAATATCAAATAAGCGGTTCACGCTGAAAAAATCGCGCTTGATTGTAAAACCTTAAGGTCCTCTAAGCGAAGCTCATCAGCATCTTTTGTTCAGAATTCTGAAATTTATTATATTATTCATTTATATTTTTTGACTAACTTCCTTGAAATTCCAGAAGCACCAATCAGTAATTCAGATCATCCAATTAGCTATACCCCAATTGACTCCACTCCATACCATAATTATATGTCAGAATTAAACACACTATCTTTCAACAAACCAACTCGGAGTAGTTGAAGATTTAATGTGGAGAACATGAATTTTAACAAGGAACGCCCAAGTAAAATTGGAGGCGAAAGTTTAATATCATGTGATGAATGACGCGCGCAGCAATTTCGCATTGCGAAATAGGTATAAGCAGATTAAAGTTTAATAAGAGCCAAATCGGCTTTCTCGAAGGCAGCTCGCTAATGAACATCCCAGTTTTGAAAAATTACGCCACAATATTAGTCTCCGGCTGTTATAGTCTGTTGGAGCGATCGTAGACGTTCTTCAGATCAAGTAGAGAAGTTGGTAAAGCAAAATCTAAGATTATATTTAAATCTATTCTTAATGTTTCGAGTGCTCGTTTCTCGAAGAGAGTGCTATATCATTTCGTCACGATAGCTGCAATTTTCGAATTTTGAGCCGGTAATGTTCTTAAATGATAAGGTGTGAATAATCTGGGGTTAAATTATATTATAACGTTCCATGAACACGAAAACTCTGAATTAAAAACCCAGAAACTTGAATTTTGTAGCATAAGTTCAGATTTCAAATTTTCTCGTGGGATTAGATTAGAAGTTCGGTAACAGTATATAAAGAGTGATGAACTGTATATTAGACGCACTGATGAAAAAAATGTGTTTTTCTATGAATGCGGAGTTGCTTTACAAGACGCATTAACTGGCCAATTGAGAAGTACCCGATCTACCATAGTAAAACTCATTTTATGTCAAAATTCGATTTATTATTCAACATAGTTGCCTTAGAGGGCGATACAGCGATTATAGCGATTTTCCAACTTTTCTATACCATTTTTGTAGTACGATTTGTCTTTCGCTTCAAAATAGGCCTCAGTTTCGGCGATTGTTTCTTCATTGGGGCTAAATTTCTTTTCAGCGAACATTCTTTTAATGTCTGAGAACAGGAAAAAGTCGCTGGGAGCCAGATCTGGCAAATACGTTGAATGTAGAAGCAACTTGAAGCCCAATTCATGCAATTTTGCCATTGTTTTAATTGATTTGTGACACGGCGCATTGTCTTGATAAAACAGCTTCTTTTTTCTTCGTGTAGGGCCCTTTTTTCAACGATTTTATCCTTTGAACGATCCAATAACGCTATATAATAATTTGATGGTCTGGCATAACCTTGCCAGCAATGCCAGCTGACTGTTTTGTTTTTCCTCGATTTGGATTTGGTTCATCGTGTGTAGTCCACTCAGCTGACTGTCGATTGGAATTCGGAGTGAAATGATGGAGCCATGTTTCATCCATTGTCACATATCGACGCAAAAATTCAGGTTTGATGCACTCAAACAGCTTCAAACACTGTCAGAATCATTAACACGTTATTGCTTTTGATCGATTGTGAGCTCCTGCGGCATCCATTTTGCACACAGCTTTCTCATCTAAAAATATTCGTGAATCGTGAATGATGTGATGTACACGTTCAGAGGATATCTTCACAATGTCTGCTATCTCGATCAACTTCACTTTACGTTCATTCCGAATTATTTTGTGAACTTTTTTAATTTTTCCGTCGGTGACAGCCTCTTTTGGGCGTCCACTGCGTTCGCCGTCTTCGGTGCTCATTTCACCACGTTTAAACTTAGCAAACCAATCATTGATGGTTTATTTTCCTTGTGCAGACTCCGGAAACTCTTCATCAAGCCAAGATTTTGCTTCAACTGTATTTTTTCCCTTCAAAAAGCAATATTTTATCACTACACGAAATTCTTTTTTTTTCATCTTTTTTCAAATAACAAAAGTAACTACACTCACAACGCAATATCTCACAACTTAATGGTCGGACTGCTGTCAAATTTTGACACGTATCGTTTGAAAGTTGGTACTAACTAAAAATCATATGGATTTAATACTAGCAGCGTCATCTTCGCATCAGACCGGGGACTTTTCAATTGGCCTAATATATAGGGGAAATGCGGACAAAACGACATATGCGGACAAAATGACTTTTAGATTTTTTCAAAATTGGCGGCGTACGGCTCGGGGTTTTACAGTGATTCAGGTCTCGTTTGTGATGATGACAATCCTGCGAAGAAATTGACAACCTTCTGTCTGTTTCACTGGTGCAATAGCCACAAAGGTGTTTTGGTCGGTTGAATTTTTTTTGTTCATTTTGTTTCTAAATTACTTCTGGAGAGTGTCATGACAATAATCGTTGTATATTAAATGAATTTTTGTTATTACGGTTATGACGTAGTAATATGTATAAATTTTGAGATGAATATTGGTTTTGTTTTAAAATTGTGCTTTAGTATTATAAAAAGTGTGTATCGGACAAAATGACATACTATTCTGATGGACAAAATGACATAGTATGTCATTTTGTCCGATACTTGTGAAGAAAATATATTTTTAGAAATAATTTAGAATATTATTGATTGATTTTCACTTGAAACTAATTCTCATATTATTTTGCACATAGTTTGCATGCACTATACATAATAGAACGTGAAATTTCTGGTATATATCTTGTAAAAAATAGGTAAATTAACCATCGATTCCTGATGATTACAATATACCTACCAGGAACTTCTAAAGGATCATTCATGAAATTCTTTCACCACTTTTCCGGGGACAAAATCAAGGCTAAATCTGCTGCGAACAATCCACCTAAGAAGAACAAACAAGAAGTTACTAAAATATTATTCATTGATAAAAAATACCCGGTGGTAAAGAGGACAAGACCATTTAAAAATAAAAAAGTCGATGACCACGAAGAATCTGACACTAAACCTTTTAAAATTAAGAAAAAAAAAGAAGATGATGATGACTACCCCTGCAATAATTGCAGTGACGTTTTTTTCGTTTCAAACCTGGTGTACAGGGTGGGCAAATTTCGATGTTTTAGCACTACAACTTTTGAACCAGAGGAGATAGACAAAATCTGATACCCACTTCTCGATCTCTTTTTCTGAGAAACTAACAAGGGTAGTATTCATTTTTGGCCACCTTATTTTGTTTTCGAGTTATTTTTGCGAAATTGGAAAAATTGCGATATCGAAAAAAATTTATATCTCCGCTAATACTGAGGATAGAGCTCTGAAGTTAAAACATTATACAGGCACTTTTTTACGTAGAATCCAGTGGCGTGCTCGTATTTTCAAAAGGGTTTTCAATTACGAAGCTATGACCCAAAGTTATGTTTTTTCAAATGGGAACACTAGATTTTTGTGTCATTTTCTGAAAGCTTGATTTTTCCTGATTTCAAAAATATATGATATCGTATGATTCGGATCAATATAAATAATAGAAAATGGCCAAAAACCTCTTTTCACCTAAGAGTCTCAATATTTCTATGGTTTCAACTGTTGATGAACACAGAAAAATTGAGCTTTCTATAACAAGAGCAGTGTCCTTCCGTCAATCTGATTATTTCTATACTTTTCACTTATTTCTACAAAATTCGAATCTAGATATGTTTTATAAATTTTTTATCTAAAAATTGATTTGGAAATAACGAAGAAACTACAAGATCGAATTTTTCAATCGAAAGAGTTGTATTGAGATGTATGTATCAGGAGATTATTTACATAGGTCTCCAGAATTAATATGCACAAGTACCAATCCATTTTAAACAGCATATGAAAAAATGCATATATGATTGAACTCAACATTTTAATTACGAAGGGACAAACAAGAAATAATATTTAACCTAATAATGATAACAATTGCACAATGCACAGTCGACACCTCTTCTCGATATTTCAATAGATGAATATTTGAAACTGTGTTCAAGCTACCTAGGAAACTTTTTCCAAGTTCGTTTATCTTTTCGAAACTATTTGTATAAAATAAATATCGATTCGAATTTTGTAGAAATAAGTGAAAAGCATAGAAATAATCAGATTGACGGAAGGACACTGCTCTTGTTATAGAAAGGCTCATCAACAGTTGAAACCATAGAAATATTGAGACTCTTAAGTAAAAAAAGGTTTTTGACCATTTTCTGTTATTTATTTTGATACGAATCATACGATGTTATATATTTTTGAAATCAGGAAAAATTAAGCTTTCAGAAAATGGCCCAAAAATCTAGTGTTCCCATTTGAAAAAACATAACTTTGGGTCATAGCTTCGTAATTAAAAACCCTTTCGAAAATACGAGCACGCCACTGGATTCTACGTAAAAAAGTGCCTGTATAATGTTTCAATTTCAGAGCTCTATCCTCAGTATTAGCGGAGATATAAATGTTTTTCGATATCGCCATTTTTCCAATTTTCGCTTATAACTCGAAAACAAAAGAAGGTGGCCAAAAATGAATACTACCCTTGTTAGTTTCTCAGAAAAAGAGATCGAAAAGTGGGTATCAGATTTTGTCTATTTCCTCTGGTTCAAAAGTTGTAGTGCTAAAACATCGAAATTTGCCCACCCTGTACAGTGGCTACGTTGCATTCAGTATTTTCACTGCGCTCATACATACGTTTGCTATTGTTTCGAAAAAAACCAAAACGTTTATTTGCAAACTTTGCCTTAAAATTTTATGTATGTCATTATGTACCTTACCTACTAGTGTGTCATTTTGTCCTTAGTATACGGAAAAAATGAATTTTGTTAGAAAATAACTTCTTATATCTTATATATTTTTGTTGTTCAATTCAAATTTCAGCTTATAATACTTGAAAACAATTAACCAACGTCAGTATTTAGTATACCAAAATGGGAGTATTATTGCAATAACTAAAAATATATGATTGAAAAACTGAACATTATGTCATTTTGTCCGCATTTCCCCTAGTCCAGTTGCTGGTTGTATGAGAGTTTCTTTTGTAAGGTGAATCCCAAGTATTTTACTTGGGATTTTCAAGGCACATCACGTTCGTACATTTGGACCTGGCCGAACGGTTTGACTAATCTCCGTGAAAAAGGAAGAGCAGTGCATTTTTCTGGGTTTCTTTCGATAAGTCATTCATTGAACCATTTTTCTAGATAGATTTCAAAATTTTCTACCAACAAAATTCGAGCGTTTAATTTTCAGTCAACAGAATTTCCTGTGGTCGTTAGTCGGTATTATTAAATCGTATTCTATAGTTTCATACAAAATATAATCATTCACCAATCTTTCATAATGGTTTGAATTATATACGTCGAATTTCCAGCCTATAAACATCTTACGTTTGCTGAGCAAATAGTTCGTACTAAATGCGTGTTATTAATGTGCTTTTCGCGTGCTACGTCGTCAGTTAATGTTAATGACACCTTTCGTGTTATCGAATGTAGTTATTGAATTTTGTCATGAATTCAATGGAAATATAATTTTTTCAGTAAATACCGTACTAGACTTTAACTTCCACTCTCCTTTGGAGAAATTCAAATTCAATATAATGTTTCTTAAAAACAGGTTAATCTTTCAATATCATTCGAAAAATGTTATAATAGCTCTCTACGGGGTTATCTATTAACTCATCGACAAAGTTTTCTATGTAATTTCGAACAAAAATCATTATGGAAAGACTTCTCTGATTTCAATCATTTAATGAAATAAATGGCAAATAGTTTCATTCAATAAAACATTTTAGATAAGTAATTAATACGACTTCTTCATGAATATTATACTGGAAATTGTCGTTGTTCAGCGGATCTGATCTTCTGATTTTTCTTCTTTCTCATTGTGGTAGTGATAGTCATCAAAGATCGAAAAAAATAGGATCAAACTACTGAAAGTATCCTCAATATTTCCATCTTTCGAGAACATAATATATTCTTCTTGTGCATGTTGAAATTGTCATACTTTTGTAGTTGTTTTATATCTCCGCATCTTTCACTCGTCTATTCTTTTTTTGCGACTCTGATTTTTTACTTTGTCGCCCTGTGTATCTTTTGGTATTTGGCCGAATCTCTGCTCTTCCAAGAGATCAAGAATATCACCCGTCATTCATTTCTTCTTTCTTTCTATGTACTATGTATATGTCTTTTCGGCGTTTCGGCAATGTTGTGTTGTACCAAATACCATTTTTCTATAAAATCAGTTATACTTTCAATCCTCTGAAGCCCTAGTTGTTAGTGATTGCTTTACTTACTGCTTTATCTCCTAATGTTGAAGTATTTTCATGTTAAGCATTTTACTTATTCTTCGAATAGCTTATCTTCTTCAATCATACGTTCAGTTGGCACACTATAGGCTAGTGATCAGAAGGAATGTCAGTTCTGCGATATGTTTTAGTTAATTTGACCCAATTTTGGTATTTCTTATCAATTTCGATGTAATCTATTTTGTTTCTTCTTATGTTTTCTTTTTGTATGAACTGTGATCTTCATGTATAAATTCTTCTCAGTGGCAATCGAAAGAAAGTTTTGCAAACAATTAGTCTTCTCCCTACGCAAAACTAAAAAAGTTGGCCTATTTAATTTCTCTCTCCCAGCACGTTATCTTCGGCTATATCATCTTCTCGTCCTTTACCAACCTGAGCATTGAAGTCCCTGTTAGCTGTTCGTGAAAATTCTCAATGATATCGTCATCTTTGTCAGATGTCGTTGCATATATCTGAATAATGTTTATATTTCGTGGAGATGAGCTCAGCTGTACTAGTGCCATGCGATCAGACTATGGCACACAGTTTTCAAGGTATGGTCTCAGTTTCTGTGAATTATAATACTCCTCCATTCCAGTGCTCAGGATCGGTATAACCGGAGTGAAGTGATCTTGGATAGTATTTCCACCACTCTTAAGTAATTTTGTCTCGCTCACTCCCATGCTATTGATATTGAACCTAATCATCTTCTTTGTTGGAGTTAAGATATTTTTCGCTCTCATACAAACTTTTGACGCTTCAAGTTCCAATTCTCAATGTTGACATTTTTAAGCTTATTCACGTTGTAGGGATTTCGCTGGATGACGACAGGGTAATCCCTAAAGGATGGTTATTCCCCTGCAGGATCTTCCGAATCCATGATCATGTTCCTTCCTCATCATCAGTTTTGCAAATCATACTGGTTATATACAAGTGGTTTTCTCTTGACTTCTTGATTCCAGTGCCACTGACTACGATTTACATAGTTCCTTCGTTTAGGGATCGATTTCTCCATCCCAGAATCCTGTGTCCTCTATACCTTATCAATATGTTGGTGGTTTGCTTATTCTATCTACCCATGAGGAAGTTGTGAATTCCATTTTGGTCTCGGTATTTCCAATTGTGAGTGCTATTCAATGTTTCCTGTAGTTCTTCAGACGTGACTATATTATTCAGCATATTTTCTATCCTCCCTATGATTTCACCTGTCTTCTTATCCGATTCGTTTGGAAGGAGTTGAAATTGACAGTTGACCTGTTCAACAATTCTATATACTTTTGTCGATTGGAGAACGTTTGCTGACCATTCTATAAAATTTCTTTAAGGAATATTTAAAAATCATATTGTTATGTTTTTATTTGAAGCCTATGTTGTATGTTCTCAGTATTTCACAGTAGGTACATACTCAATTTTTATAGCGATCCATCACTACACCCACTATTTTTCTATGTTTTCTCGACGATAAACCTTTTGCGAATTGTGTAAGCAAGGAGGCTTTGTACTTTGACTTCTAGCCTTATTCGCCAATATAGTTTATTTTGATCTTTTTTTCTGGACTGGTTTGGTAATTTATACGTTTTGGCTTCACACCGAGTATATTTTCGAGACTGCACAGTAACTAAACGGGGATTTCACGATCCGTCTAAGAGCACCCGTTGCCTTTCCAGGTTCCGAGCCTCCTGTCACTGCCTCGGTAGAGCGTTGAATGTTCATAACCCGATCTTCAGCGTCCCATCTACTGCTCAGTTAGAATAAGTTGCTTTTAAAATTTCCTTTTTCATTTCATTTTTGTATTTTCTCTTTTTAGTGCTGCAGTCGGTTTAATATTCTCAGAGCCGCCCCCAGAAATTTTGGCGCCCTGGCCAAATAAAATGTTGCCTCCCTGCTTTGTAGTCCAGTCTATTTATGCTCACAAGGAAAAGTTTTGAGGTTGTTTGGATTTTTTCAATTTGAGATGTTTTTTGGGGTGCTGAATCCGAATCTGAGGTTTGCCACCAAAATCTCAACGGAACATTGAAAAAATGCAAAGAAAGGCAGAAAATTACATTTTTTGGCGGATTTTTGCATATAACTCGGAATATTTAATTCCTTATGAATGACCTACAAATTTATGGTATAAAGTTTTCTGTCCGATAAACCGTTTTGGTTCAACCGATAGTTGAAAATTTATTTATTCAACCATAAACGGACTTGACATTCCACAAATATTATGAAGTATAAAATAAAAATTAACAGAAATTCTTTGAAAAAATGAACAAGCGGAAACAAAACCCAAACCAAAAAAGCGTCCAAACCAGTGAAACACTTTAAAAAAACGCTTCAGTTGAAAAACTGTAACGTGAAACAAATATAGTAGCACGTAGAGCTCTATCAAGGGAGTTGTTCAATTGGCGTATTTTATCTGTCACTGCAAAAACCCACAATGGGTTAGTTTTGATTTCTTAGATGCTATATGTTTTTTGGGATGCAAAATCCGAATTTGAGGTTTGACACCAAAATTTCGTGACGGAACATGGAAAAAAATGTAAAATATTAAGTTTTTGGTGGTTTTTGACATATAACTCAGGAAATATCACCTTCCTATATAGTCTGAGAGCCAGTGAATGGCAGACCACAAATATTTTAGGAAAGCCCAAAATTTCCTCAGTGAGTCTGTTGTACCTACCGACTATGAAATGGGGGTTAGCTAAGCGCGGTTGCCTCAGCTGTAGTAAAGAGCGACAGGTGGAAAAATTTCATGAAAAAAAACATATTTTAGAAAAGCTGCCAATTAAATATGTCAAAGTACACTTTTATCTTATGTTTATATGAACTTCTTCTCATAAAAGCAGTTGTTCTGTCCGACGCCAAAGTTATTGACCTAAAATCTGGACAAACCTGCATTTTTATACTCGCGGGGGAGATAGATTTTTTTGTGTGTGGGAAAATTTCATGATTAGAAAACATATTTTAGGAAAGCTGCCGATTTGATTTGTCAAAATACACTCTTATCAGAAACGAAAAGGCAGACGATTATCGCGATGGCAGAAATTTTCAAAATAAAATAAAAAAATTTTCAAACTTATTCTCGATTATCTGGAAAATGGTTCATTCTAGAAAAAAATCAGGACACCTTATTTTTTCAGAAAACACCTGTTGATTTCATATGAAATAATTTTTCCTAAAAAATGACAGTGGTGTAGATTTTCAATAGGAAAAGGAACGTCGTACCCCTATATCTACGCCACTGGATAATTTTGGCCGAAGACACTCTTTTAATTCGAAACATCACATTATCTAGACCTCAATACCTAAAAATCAGAACAATGAATGTAATATTACAAGAGTTATTAGTAAAAAACTAATTTTTTTTTCAAGAAAGCGATTTTCCACATCTTCATTTCAAAGCCGGCATATCGAGGAGTTAAGTTTTCGTTGGACCATACTGTATAAACATCCTTTATTAACTAGTTCTTATTTCTCCACCGATATATTAATATTTATGAGGAATATAATGCAAATAACCTCATATTTAGTCGTGGTAATACAGTCTGCAGGTGAATCGAAAATTGGTCATCGTCCGTATTCGTCTGTCCGAAAATGCAAAATATGCACTTCTTGCACGTGTCCGATCCGAACTCAGGTAGACGGCAGGAAAAGAGGCATTTGGGAAACGGAAACGGCTACGTGGCCTGAATATGCAAACAGGAGAAGATTGTACGAACTTTTGGTGGAATAATATGAAAGCAGTCAGTAAAATGTAACCCCATAAAAAGCTGGAAGCTTGCCTGGCAATTTGGATACTGTGGATTTTGAGTGTTGATGAAAGATAGGGTTAAAGAGTGACCAAGGGCTACTTCAACGGATCCCTATTATGGGTGTTGGGGTAGTTTTATTTGTCTAAAACAGAAAATCGAATTATTTGAAATCTAACGGATTATTTCCCAAATAAAATCCGGAATTTTTGATCGCTTATTCAAACTCGAATTCAATAAAGACATGTAATTTTGTCCAGGAAATTCCAAACTGGTTGAACTTTCCATTCGTTTAGTTTTGTTTTAATATACTCACATGGTAATAGAAAAAACATTCATTACCAAATAAATGTAATTTCCTTGATTCTCCTGATATAATGCTATTTTGGAATATTCTGAAACTGCATCCGATTTGAATATAAAAAATAAAATAAAATAAGCTGCGTACTTCTATCTATCAGATTATCAAACAAGGAGGATTAATTCAAAATAAACGCAAAATCTACATATTTATAACCATAAATGGATAATCAATAATAACGAATTTTTTTTTATCTAATGATTGAAATGGTTCAAGACATGTGATCGAAAATAATAACTAAAATTAATTTGTTCTGAAAGTATATAATTTCGACTATTTAGAATGAAATGGACTAGTGAACTCACTTCAGTAAGAATTTCCTCAGTTCGTTATACGGTTCTCAAATATAAATTTTTTATCGCTCAAACATTTCGTGCCTTCTGAGTAAGGCGAGCCCCAAAGTTTGAGAACAGCTGGTGTGATTTAATTTATTTCTATTTGAATCAATTAATTTTGCATGAAACAGCTGGTAGCCGATGAAAGTTTCCCTAATCTTCAGAAGGCCTCATGGACAATAAATACAGAAAGAACAATTGAGTGCTCTAAGATTTGAAAAGAAGAACGGAAAATATTCGAGACAGGGTCACACATTGGATAGATATATCAGAAATGAGTTCGACATCGTAAGGGCATCAAAACTTTTTCAAAAATCCCCATTATATTTTTTACAGTTTTGAATCGCTCAGATACGTTTTTATATACATACAAAAAATCTAGGTCTTGATCGATTCTTTTGGGGTGGCTTTGTACTTTACCCTTTTTTGGAATCATTGTTTATAGCCTCCCGTCAACTTAACAGCAGAAACCCAATTCAACTCGAGAAATAATGATATGATTTAAGGAACTGAATATTTCTGAAAAAGATTTTTTTTGTTTAATGAAATAAAAAACCTTGAAGAATGATATTTGCATTGCGTTGTATTCTACAATAGAAATACGCGAAATAGTTTGTCTCAAATTTTCTATTTACATTCACATTAAATATTCCTAATATTTTGAAAACTATTCTTTCCTATTAATACTACCAATATTGTGACCGAGACATTGTTCGATTTCGCGTGAATCTTTCATCATTCTTTCTATACATGCCAGTGACTTCTATTTCAGGCCGTTAATAGCCTTCTTTTAAACTAAATACTTTTTGTCCTGGGTTTTACAGAAACCATCATATAATACCAATTATATACGATCAACCCTTTGAGGAAGTCCGTAGATAACAAAACTTCAAAAACTATATACTATGCTAACTTACAATAAATATGGGCTATGGTATTATTTTCTGGTGACAAATTACAAACACTAGAGACCTGTTTATAAAATAAAAAATGGCCATAAGTTACATATTTGGTCTCAAGTATAGAGAAACCTGCAGAGGTGTTTTCAGGTCTAATGGCGTGCTTACATTGACAGGTTTGTATATATACCGATGCCTTATATTTATATATGAGCACCAAGAAATATTTCAAGAGTCGAAACCTATATGCATCCATTATATTCTTTGACCTCATCCCAAGTGAATTTTATAATGCTCCACCTAAGGAAAAGAAATGTAACAATGAAAAGCAGTTAAAAAAAAATACTGACTGACGAAGAAACAGCCACACCCAGGAGGAGCTGTTTAAATTTTAAAATTTTTTTTGGTAAAACATAGATAGTAGAGCAAGAAGTAAATGATTGAATTTGGAGAAAAAAATCGTGGAGGTTTTTTCATGTAGAAAATTTTTGTTATTTAAATATTGTAGTCGTTTTTTGCAAGTTTTTTCAATTTTACAACCAACCAGCTGTTCAAAGAGATCCAAAGTCGATGTTTAGTTGTTGTTAAAATGACAAGAGCACGTGTACGCGGAATTTATCGCCAGCTATGTGAATTTGAAAAAGGTCGAATTATTGGTCTACGGGAGACGGGGTTGTCATTTCGAGAAATCGGTAACCGTGCGAACAGAAATCCAACTACTGTTATGAGATGGTGCCAAGCGTGATTTGATAATGCCCAAAATGGAAAAAGAATAGGCACCGAATTTCGAAGGGGCACAAATGAAGTTCAAGATCGACGTCTTAGACTTATGGCCATTGGAGACCGATTTGTGACAACTCGATCTTTGGCTGATGAGTGCTTAGGAGAACAAGTCCATCCTCTAACTATCCGAGTGTATAGATAAACCCTTCGTTTTTTTCTCCAAATTTCATTCATTTACTCTTTGCTATACTATCTATGTTTTACCAAAAAAAAATTTAAATTTAAACAGCTCCTTCTGGTTGTTGCAGTTTCTTTGTCAGTTAGAATATTCATAAGTTTATAACCTGCGCTGAGCTATATAATATTACAGAATATTTCACCTATCGTAAATGTTGATGTGAAACTTATTGACGTTGCTTCCTACTGTACCTATATGTATGACTGTGAAGAAAATAAAGTTATGCTATTATATTCTATAAACTGCTTCAAACAAAGTACCAAAAAAAACACAGACTTTTTACAGGGTAATTCATTTGTAAATTGGAAGAAGCTAAGGGTAGATAGAGGACACTGAGGTGAGTCAGAATAACCTATATTTGAAGGGTTTTCCTCTCTTTATAATTAAGAGTGTTTTAATGATTTTGTCAATTTCTTCAAATACTTGTTCTTTCTTCAGTTACCCACTCTCGAACCACCCTATATATTTTCATGATATTTGGTACGTTTATTCTCTGCAACGATGGTGCTGCACTTCATTTCAATGCCATTGTGACCAATTTCTTGAAAGAAAATTTTCCGAGTCATTGGATAGGTAGGGGTGAACAGAATGAGAACCGAAATGCATTGAGCTGAATGGTAGCCCTTTTTGAGCTATCTTTGTGAAACTTTTTTTCTCTGTTTCAAAGGCTTTTTTATAGCATTCAGCATTATTTCATTGAGATGTTTTGTTTTTCAGAACTCATTTCATTGTTTATTTTTAATCTAAATATTCGATAAATAAATGTAATCCTCGACGTTATCTTTTTCAGTTTTGATATCACAAATTGAAATCATTAAAGATTTATCCTTATTTATCCTCTGAACAACTCTGCATTTCGTTGTGTTTCAATTTTGTGAACCAAAGAAAAATCAATTGAATTGGTAAAATTACTAAATACCGAATGAAATTTATTAATTTTTTTTTTAATTTTCGTTACTGTTGTCTGAATATTAAGGTTTGACTACATTCATCGAGTTTTGAAATCGCATATGGTTTGAGAAATACCTATCAAATTCAAGGAATTTTTATATCCAGAGTGTTTTTTTAGGTTGAATCATATTTATCAATTTTTCCTAGGCTGGACCTGAAAAAAATTCAGTTGCTATGTCTGTATAAATTAGTTGTTGCAGAGAATAAACGCACCAAGTTTCATGAAAATATATAGAGAGGTTCAAAAGGAATGGGTAATTGAAACAATTGACAAAATTAATAAAACGCTCTGTATCTTGATTATAAAGAGAGATGTACCCTTCAAATATAGGTTATTCTGACTCGCCTCAGTGCCCTCTATCTATTCTTTGGCTTGCGCCCATTTATATTTACTGTAGATGGGTGAGGAATTCCTAATGCTAAATTGACATAAAATGCATGTAGTAACCTAAGGCAGAATGTCTTATAATAGGTGAGAAAGTTTTCGACAAAGTCTGAACCTCTTCTTAAGTGAAGCCTTTCGCCACTAAATCATCTGAAATAATCTGAATGTTTCACTTATATCGTGTCCAAATTTGGTATTATGTACCCAATTCTTCTTCTATCCCCAAATGTAATTTGTACTTGATATCCATAGTAATGCTACCCGAGCTACAGAACAATTCGAAACGATTTCGATTCGACGGTTGCATTTCTATTCGATCCATACCATCCCTATTCTATTTTAAGTTACAGAATAGGACCGATTATAGCCATTTAAAATTGTATCATTCCTTTTGAAACCCTTCATAAACATTCGATGGTATTTTCCTGGTTCATTTTAGAACTTCTGTTAATATATTCCTTATAGTGGCGCATTAGTAAGCATGAAACATTCCTTGTCAACCTATTCTTAATTAAATAAGATGCGGAATGACCGTCCATCAGGCAGTTGCTCACCTAATAACTACATATTGCAAGATACAACGCGAACATTAGTCCCATTGTTTAGAGAAGCAATATCAAGACATATGTCCTCGCAGACACAGAACGGGCGTTTACCTCGAGTATTTGATCAAACAACGGAGGATCACGACGCGCTCGGCTCAGAATGTATAGCGTAATTAGATACCTGAATAGTGACAACTGATAATGGAAAGGCACGTGGTCCAGAATTATCCAAACAGCGCACCGGATGGGGCCCCGATAAGACATATAGACACGCTAGCGTGAATCAGCCTATATTGTTGCGGGCTCGGCATGCCAGATAATTTCATTATCTCCGCTGAGGAAAACGGCAAATAATAGTCGGTGAAAGTGGCGTGAATCGGGAAACTTGCAAAAACGGCATGGGAAAACACGCAGATCTTCGGAAGGCTATTGTGTTACGGTCGGGGTTAATGCAAGCTTTGATCGCTGAGCGATTTGAAGGTGAACAGAGCAAACGTACATCCTTTGTGGATACTTTGATATCGATCTACGCTTGCCCTGTCCAATTTAAAACTTCTCATGAACCACCAGCCGAACATCGCAATTGTGCATGCTGCTAATGGCATTATCGAAAGCATTCACTGAAATGGAACGCTGCAGATTTGACACAAAGGTCTATTAATAGGCAAGATGATAGTAGAGAAGACTGGGTAGGGTTGATACATTTTTTTTCAAAATTGTTAATAAATGTAAAGCAGTGTATAAAAAATTATCGATGGCGTTGCCTAATATAACCAAGGAAGATCATTTTTCAGTCGGGTTCTGGCCGCCGAACATCCAAATTCCATTTCAACTAGAAATGAGAGCTCCCCGATTGATGAGCAAAAACCCCGAAAATTGCAAAAAATCCATTTTCAAAGCTCCATATCTCGAAAACTGTCCATTTTTGAGCTTTGTGGCTACGGACACTTCTAATCAGTTTATCAAGAACTACAACATATCAAAAATTCAGCCAAATTCACGGAAAGCTATTTCCCATATAAAACGTGCGGGGTCCTTTCAAAAAGGTGTTTTTTTATCAAATTTGCTAATCTCAAACATCTTTGCATCGTGAATATCTGTAACATCTATCCGAATTAGTTTTAAGTTTAATTCAATCATATCAAAGAAAAAAAACGAAATGTTCGAGCATTATATGTAGTCAAAACTCAGCAGAAGGATCTGTAATCTGAAATCAATTCATATATTTTATCATTTATTCATTAGAATTCAGTCGAGCACGTTTATTGTTTATTGCATTCCACTCATCCTAAATCATCTATTGAATTTAAATTTGAATCCATAAAAAAATAATTACACTTAAAATACATTTTTTCCTTCCTAAAATATTTTTTATGAAAAATTGTGGAGTTTTTCACACTTCCACACTGAATCTTTGAAAACAAATTCACCAAACCAACATCCACCACAAATTCCACCCCCCCCCTCCGCTCTTTTGCTTAGTACAAAATCCCAAACCTGAAAGGGTTTCGATTTGTATTTTTGCCGGGGCGGTAGAATCCCGATTATTCATAATTAATTTTTAGCATTCTGCAGAGTAATCTTCTGTTAGGGCGGCAAAATGGTTTTCTGCCTAGGGGGCAGTTTGGCTAGCGACGGCCCTGAACACAGCTGGACTCAATTCTTTGTAATGATCTGGAAGTTTGTTATAAATTTTTAAACATGTATGATTCGGACCTTGTTGGGTCTTCTTTAGTCTTGCAGAAGGGATAGCAAATTTATTATTCTCGCGTGTATTATATTCCTGGAAATTTGAATTTTTCGGAAACATCATGGTGTTGGTGGACGTAATTGGCGCAAGTGAGTTTGAAGGCTGCCGTTATAGTCAAAATTCTCTCTCTCTTGGTGTTTACCTACTTCGCTTGAATTGATAAGGTACTTTCTAGAGCATTCCCCATCTCAATCGATAGAAACGGAATATACTTGAGAATCCCGAACAGGATCGAAAGTTTCCACGAAATCCGAAACAACTTTAATAGAGTAGCAGCATTCGGACATATACTACATATTTTCCATATGTTCAATCTCGTCCAACTTGGGGGCACGTATTCGGCTTAGGGACGTAGATTCAGGGAAATCGGAACGGAAGATAACAAGAAAACTCGGAAAGTTAAAATCACCCACATTCTCTTCCATTCTATTACTTCCGTTATTCCATCGAAATATGTAGATTTCTACTTCCACTTCGACAAAGTGATTTCGCCTCTAACTTGTCAATATTCTGGTCGAGAAATTACCGCCCCTCTGACAGAATGAAACAAATAAATTGTCAATTGGATATTCTGGAGATTATTTTTTGGATATCAGTTCGACAATTCTTCGGATTTCTATTCAACATAATCATATCGACGCAGCGCCTTGATTATTATCATCACGTGAATTAGATATGAATTGGACAAAAATTTATTGCAAATTCATTTCACAAAATTAAATTTTGTTAAAAGCAAGATATAGAATAGATATTCTAAATGGAAGGAGCTAATATTAAATGACGACAAGCTTCTCGAGTTCCCTCTTCTACACACCCAAATATGTCCTTCTCAGATTCCAAGAGTTTCTTCATTACAACCTGTGTTTTCTACTGTTTAGCTCCTATCCCTCAAAACGATATCGATATTCCTACTTGATTAGACGTTTCCTAATTCGAAAATCGAAAGAATTTGGATATTATCTGTTAAAATAATATCCTAATTTTAGAGTTTTTCTAAAAGTTCCAGGTTATCACTGTTATTGCCGGATCTTTAACTAGGTAGATTGCGTCTGGTTTGAGTTATAATATGTAAAGTCAACAGAAGACAGTCAAGAAAAGACAGTTGATATCGAAAGTAGTAATTAGCCTAGTGTAGGATACAGTCTACTCATCATTTACCTCCATAAGGTTTAGGCTATGAACCACAGATATCCTAACTCGACAACTGAAATTTGCTTTCGGAATACAATTCCTGAACCTGAATAATTAAAATAATTATCTATAATGGAATTGGTAATTGGTGATATTTCATATGATAATATAGTAAAAACTATACATATTTCATAGCGAAATCGACATGAACTGCAAGCATGTTCTTCTCCTTTCCCTCGCTTTACAATTCAATAATTGGATAGATAACAAAATATAGGTATTTTATTCTTTTGAAGATATCCCGACATGGAAATCCAAAATGAGAGGCATATTCTTCTTCACCATGTACCCTTTCAATTACGGAGGTAGGCTGGCATCATTGATATCTTGATTTTGTTATATGTGTAATATGTAGGTATATTCTTATTGGAATTAAAGTGCCAAGTTGTTGTTCTGTAAAGAGATTATTTATTTCAACAAACGAATTGCCGCCGCAACTTACTTTTACACTCAAATACACTATTACTAATTACTACATACTGACCTGTAAAGAGAAACAACATTGAAAGCTATTGCACCAATATTTTATAATATTATTACAATATATTTATTTATATTAACACGTTTCTTCAATCTCTAGATTCAAAGGCAAGTTTTTACGAATTCTGGAATGACCTTATACCATTAACCCAACCCTTATGCGCGGGTAATTTAAATAAGAGGAATGAAGATCTGAAAGAGCTTATTTACATATGTATAAGATAGTTAAATTTCCAGCATCGCTTGATAGTGAAATCTTAGTTAAAGTTCTATTTATAGTGATTTCCAAAAAAATTTCCGGTGGTTTGTCAAATGTTCGTCTGAAAAATGAGTCAAACTCAATATAAGCAATAGTTGATAGGTCCGATAAGAATTGAATGTTTTGAAGTCATTTGGTAGCAAATTATTGTGCGTTATCCAGTTTTTCCGAACGTTAGGTTGATATTCTTCTTCTGAACATATTCCAACAGATGGCTTTTGTTTAAACCATCATTTAATTTCAATTTACATTACTGTCACTGAGGGTTTCCTCAGATATATTCTGAAGAAGCTCTCCTCTTGAACCTTCGAAACAATGGCGACAAACTAGAATATTATCAATATCTCTCTATGAGTAGCGTCGATGATGCCTACATAATAGCAAATACCTCATCTCCACTTTGCTGTGATAGCTATAACTGCAAGATTGGAACGTGTGCCCTGTTCGATGAATGGTATTTCCATTCATAACCTGAAAACGATGAGAGCAAGTATCTCAGTTGAATAACTCCCCCAACTGTGATAAGGATGGCATGAGATACAACAACGGAGTCGCTAACCTACGTTTAGTTACATTCTAGGAATAGTTTGATATTCCTTTGAACGATAACGAATTATTCGAGCAGTTTATAAATGAGAGAGTAAACCAAGCAGAGCGCTCAACTTCGAAGATAGAAGTTAGTTGGGAGTTCATCTGAAATTACAAGGTTTGTTTTCAGGAGCAAATCTCTAGATGATGAATTGTCCTTTTCGCCAAATCTATAAGAGCTTTTACCGTAAATGGAAAATCATGAGCCTCATGGGCGTTCGTGATTCTTCAGAAGGATATTGAATTTATCATTGTTTATTCAAATTGAACATTCTGATGAACGTGTGATAGATTATCTAATGACAAAAATTAGGAGCGGACGATTTTCACCAAAAATTTATTATTTTCATATCAACAAAATCGATATCAGAATATTCGAACAATCGAATATCAGCTATTGATTATAAAATTTTTCATTTTTTATGGGCGCTCTCAAGTGGTCTCAAACTATAAGATTCGACTGAATGACGACAAATTCGTTAAAAAATTCGATACCGGTCGTAAGTAAAATAACTTTCTAACGGAAGAACCTAGAACCTTAGCAGGGTAGGGTCGGATCTTGAACACTGCGGTTAAGTTCGTTAATGGAGAAATACGCAAGGTGTCGAAAATATGGCGATTGGAATAGAACTCGTATATTGTGAAACAAGTGGGGAAAATTCAACTTTTCCCACGAGTGTGGAAGTTTGTGGCACGAGCCTGAAAGGCAACCACAAGTTGTTGTAGGAAATAGTATATTGCGCAACAAGTGGGAAAAGTCCAACTTTTCTCGCGAGTGTGGAAGTTTATGGCACGAGCCTGAAAGGCGAATGCCGCAAACACACGAGCGAGAAAAGGACTTTTTTTTTCCTTTTTGCTGAGGTTTTTATCTGTTCTCTTGTATCATACGTTAAAATGTATGATGCCCCGTTACATTTCCTCTGCTAATACTGAGATTCATCGACACATATGCTTGATTGTTTGAAATTAATATTTTGTATTGCTCTTTCTCAAAAGAATATATATACAGGGTGGCCATTTGAAAACGAAACAGACGAGATTACAGACGAAATAAAGTTTTTCGATAGAAATGCTCGGACAGGTCGATTTCTGTTTCGAGGGGGACAACTTAAGATGTAGGTAACGGACGCTTAGCGCTTCAACCCTTGCTGCTACAACCCCCACCCCCAATTTTTGAATAGGGAAGATGGGGTGAGTGATACCTCAATTTAAAGGTATTTTTATACTGATTTCAGCACAGTAATTGTTTTTTCTTTTTATGCATTAATTCTCGAAATATTCATGCGTTAGTTAGTTAGGAAGGAAGCCACAGTCATGGTTGTTGTGAAGCTCAAAATGTCGATTTTTCACAAAACACTACAAGTGCCATGAAAACACTACTTCATTTTCAAATACTTAGTTAAGAATATTTCGAGAACTAATGCATAAAATGAAAAAACAATTACTGTGCTAAAATCAGTATAAAAATACCTTTCAAATGAGGTATCACTCACCCCATCTTCCCTATTCAAAATTTGGGGGTGAGGGTTGTAGTAGCAAGGGTTGAAGCGCTATGCGTCCGAACCTACATCTTAAGTTATCCCCCTCGAAACAGAAATCGACCTGTCCGAGCATTTCTATCGAAAAACTTTATTTCGTCTGTAATCTCGTCTGTTTCGTTTTCAAATGGCCACCCTGTATATTGAGTGTATTCCAGTAAAAGGGATTTCCAGTGACGTCATTTAGGATCCGTATCTCCGTAGGGAGCCCCGCTAGGAAAAAAAATGATGGGAACTTGTCATCTTATTTTTTTATGTTTCATCTGAATCCGAGAGATTTCCCACATTTTTCCGGACACCCTGTGTCACAGCCGCGACTGGTGGACGGATAAATAAATAAATAATAAATAAATAAATAAATAATAAATAAATAAATAAATAATTTATTGAATCTCTTAGGACAAATTATGTATGAGATAAGTCAATTAAATACAATATAATGCGACATATACTGGCACTAATAAATAATTATGTAGATATATAAAAGTACAATATACAGATAATATAAATACAAATACAAAAAAAAAAAAGAAATTTGACATCAGGACAGTTTGTCATTCAGAAATTCAGCAACACTATAAAAACATTTTTTCAAAAGCATTGACTTAACAGTTTTTTTGTACCCTCGAGAGTCCATGCGTTTAACATTTTTGGGAAGGTGATTAAAAAACTTAATGCCCTGGTACAGTGGAGAATTCTCGAACTTGGTAGTTCTATGCCTAGGGAAGCACAACATATCATCATTCCTGGTGCCATAACTATGATGATCCGAAAATTTTGACATCAGGGAAATGTTATCTCTAACGTATATCAGACAACACAAGATAAATATACAAGGGAGGGGCAAAATTCTATATTTTAAGAAGGCGGGTCTGCATGACTCAAGCGGACCCAGACCGAGCATCATGCGAATAATGCGCTTTTGCGCAATGAAAATACGGCCGGCATCTGTCGAATTTCCCCACAAAATAATGTTATAACTGATGTTACTGTATACCAGGCTGTAATAAACATTAAATATGGATGTCAAAGGAAGAGAATTTTTCACTCTATTTATAGCAAAGTATGATTTGCTCAACTTTTTGCTGAGGTTATCTACATGATCGCTCCATCTGAGTCCGCCATCGACATAGACACCCAAAAATCTAGTGACGGACTTTGAGGTTAATGTTCCATGATCATATTTAATGGTCAAAGGATGATTCGAGCGATTACTACATTTGAAAAATAAGCATTCCGTCTTGGATATATTCACCATTAGATTATTCAAATGACACCAGGAACAAAAGTCACGCATGATCAGGCCGCAATTAACAGTAAGCTCCTCAACGCTCCGTGCCGTAACCACCATCGACGTGTCATCAGCAAACAATACTAAAAAGGATGCCCCAACGTATTTAGGTAAGCCATTAATAAAAAGTGAAAAAATGAGAGGTCCCAACACGGAGCCCCGAGGAACCCCAATATCAACAGGAAATCTCTCTGAGGATGAGCCCTCAACTCTCACATAAAATGATCTTCCCGAGAGATAACACATCATCCAGTCTAAAAAGACACCCCGGAAGCCCAAATCATACAACTTGGTCCGAACAAAACCAAGGCCAAGACTCTCGAAAGCACGCGCGAGGTCAAAAAATAATCCCGCTACAAACAATCCCTCGTCTGAACGTTCATAGACACACTGGACAAATTCACCTGCTGCCGTCTGAGTAGATCGTCCTACTCTGAAACCGTGTTGATTTTTACAGATAATATCGAATTTATTTAAATAATTCATTATTCTGTTATGAACAATCCTTTCAATGATCTTAGAAAACACGCTCAGTACTGAAATCGGTCTATAATTTGTTATATCATCAATAGCATTCTTTTTGTGAATTGGCGTTACAGCTGCGATCTTTAACCTCGTCGGGAACCTACCGGAAGCAACTGACAAATTCATGATATGTGCAAGTGGTCTTGCGATAGCTGAGCTCATAGCTTTTACTACTCTCGTAGACAAGTGATCCAGTCCAGTACTACTTTTATTATTTAAGTTCGTAATTGTCGAAATTACTTCCTCCTCGCTAACTGGATAGAAAAAAAAAATAAACAGAAGATAAACAGAATTGAGTTCAATCAGTGGGTCTATCCAATAATTAAAGATCATTTTTGTCTCAAAATCGACAATTTGAGACATTTGGATTGAATGATATATAGCTGTTCCCTTGAAACAATCGTGCAAGAAAAGTGAAAATTTCTTCTGGTTTATACCTTCATCTGATCTCATTTTTGGAATTCTTCCTTCAGCATCCTGCTCAGAAGAAAAAATTAATTCCAGAAATTGTGTACCTATATCTAAGAGAAATATTACCATCCAAATGAATTCAATGAATTTTCCGAAGAGAGTTCCTATAATTAAGTAGCCCAGAATAAACCAAATATCATCTGAATACACAATAGAAAATTTTAATTAGTTCGGCATCTCCGTTCCAAGTTGTGAACAACCCGGTGCACTCAGATTGAACACTCGAGATGGCGGAGGGTTCTCTGAAGCTACAGTGCTACAGAACCCCAAGGAATGTCCCCGTATCTTGCGTCAAGTTTTCATTCAGGCCGTTTGGAAGTAGTGCATCAGAGCTCAACGTCCTGAGCTATGAATACGACTTCTTTTCCCGTTAATGATCCATTAGACTGATGACGTTCCTTTCTGTTTCAGATGCACCACCCTATCCAAATGAAACCTGCCGACAGTGAGAATAGAAACGGTAAGTTGATAATTTGAAATTCGGGCACAAATTTGACTTCTGGGATTTTCATTGAAGCAGGAGGAACAAAATATTTTCGTTATGTTTATGGGTATGAAAGGAGCTTATTTTTTTGATGAGATGCAGCAATTTTCATTGATAACATTGGCTAATTACTAGACGAAATAGACTGAGATGTAGACTCATGTTGCATATATTCATCAGCTCAGCCATGTTTTAGCGATCAATTATTTTTATTGTACTGTACTCAATTTTTAACAGCTTTCCGGATTTTTTAATTACAATTCTCTATATGAATTCAAAGAAAAAGCTATATGAGCTATTTCTCTCGAATCAGATCAGTTTATTTTTTAAGTTGGTGCTTTTTGTAGGACTGATTGTCATACGTATGTTAAATAGAGGTTGGAATTATTATTCAAGAATTTATTTTCTATTTTGTTTTTAAAATGATATTGTCTATTTATCTTGATATTTCATATCGAATTTGATATTCATGAATAGGTCAGTCCCTTTGAACAACGAAAATAACGTTTATACCCATTTTGGAGTATCACTTTTCAGTTGGCCACGATGTAATATTTGTTGGTTTTTTCTAGATATTAGTACCTTATCGGTACATGATGAAGGCATTTGCAGGCAATAATTAAGTTAGCACAGGGTACTATTTATGATATCCGTGTTTTTCACCTGTAATAACAATTTATTCAGATGGTTAACAAAATTCCACTTTTTATATTTCCGAGGAAAAGTTAAGTGATAATTTTATGATATTTTTTTTAGTTCAATCTAAGTTTTTCATCTCGTTCAATTAATAAATCACATTGGACATTGTGTCCCTTATATTTTACGGAAATAAATTCAAACCTTTATAGCTACCATCTTTCAAATCTCTAAAAATTGTTTTCTTCGAATTCTAGAAATATCATAGTACTATCATTGTTTCCATTATTTCTATTTTTGGAAGACATTCACTCAGCTCAGAATACTCAATCAAAATTATAATCAGTAGTATATTACTAAATATCATCGCGAAAAGTAGGCCGATTAAATTCATAACGAAACTGATTTGCTTATCAAGTTTCTCATTAGAATAAAAAATTATCGATAATTAAATCATGAATGGAATTTCCTTAGACAATTTGACAAAATGAAAGGTAACAAATCTGAAATGACGTCAGAATTATTTATAATTGTAGTTTGATCAGGGCCCCCGCAACCGCGCGTGCAACGCGTGCACCGCACGCGGGCGCCACTCTAAAAGGGCGCCAAAACCTCTTATAGACCGCATGAAGAACCGATGGACCAAAGGTTTTCGAAAAAGATTCTTTCAAATTTTTCAACAATTTTTTTTTTCAAAACTTCTTTCTTGCAATGTATACAAGTTTCCGAACGTCGCAATCGGCATGAAATAGCCAGATATTGGTTTACAAAAACGCATACTCCTAGGGCATTTTTTGCGCTATGTTGCTGCACACAGCTTAAATTTAACTGAAAATGATGCTGCTAAGGTTTCAAATAAAACAGTGGACTCTTTTGTTATTGTAAAAAAACTTTATATATATTTGTCTTCATCCACAAAGAGATTGGAATGTTATAAAGAAGCATGATCCTCAGTTACGTCTAAAACCCCTAAGTGATACTAGATGGTCAAGTAGAATCGATGCTAAAGTTTCATTTTATTCAAATATGTCATAGCCTTTTAGAAATAGCAGAAAATGATACTTTCAACATAAAAACTAGACATAAAGCAAGTTCTCTTTTATTAAATATTCATTCTTTTAAATTTATTTGAAGTATCATAATTTCTTATGATGTTTCATTCCAGATTAATATTGTAAGCAACATGATGCAAAGTGTAGCGATTGACATTAAAGTGTGCCAAAACCATTTGAAGAATTTAGTTGATCATTTCAAAAATTATAGGGTTGATAATGTTCTCGAGGAAAAATTTGCGGGAGCTGGAAAACTAGCGGCTGTTCTTGAGATAGATCAAGATTTTTCTCCATTATATACTGTAAGACGAAAGTATAAACCAAAACTGTTCGATTATGAACAGACGGAAGATCCAAAAATCGCTTTTAAAATAAATTTCTTTTAGATAATAATGGATCAAACACTAAGTTCCTTAAATAGTAGATAACGTTAACGTTTTTTGTTTTATTTGTGATATTCTTAAATCAAATGACAAATATCTATTGAAATGCTGTCATGCTCTTCAACAAAAGCTAACTGATGACAGGAAAAAAAGAGACTGAAATGAAAGAAAATGATTTATTCAACGAGATAAAAGCCCTAAGATTGTTTTCATTATCTGAAGCGAAAATCCTCTTGAAATTCTACAATATATTTTTGAAAATAATCTAACTTCTTCTCTACCGAATCTTAATATTGCCTCAAGAATCCTTCTCACTTTACCTGTGTCCTGTGTCTGTTGCTTCTGGTGAGAGATCATTCACTGAATTAAAAATTTTTAAAAACTATTTGAAGTCTACCATGTCTCAAGAAAGATTTTCTGGATTGGCAATCTTAGATATAGAGCAAGAGATACTCGATAAAATTAATTGATTGATAATATAAAAGAATTTGCAGCAGCCGAATCTAGAAAAACATCCATTCAATTTCTGGATTGATCCTAATTAAATGTTTATGCCTTTATGAATAATTTATAGAAGAATACAGCTTAAGTTTTGAAACACATTTGAAATGTATTATGTTACAAATAACACCATAAAGTTCTTAAGGCAATGAAGGTAGCTGATAGATTTTCAACCATTCTATACTAAATTCTCAACAAAACTTCAAAAAAAAAATTTCCGATTATACAGTAGTACTTTTCTCCACCTCCCCCCTTCGAGGGGCGCCAAAATATGTTCCGCACGCGGGCGTTGATGTCCCTTGCGGGGGCCCTGAGTTTGATTTCCACATAAGTGTTTGAAAGCACCTCTAATCATATAGCCAAGATTCATGTTTAGACTAGAGCTCCTGATCGGTTCATTCAAGAAAAACGTGAAATGAAATTTTATTTATCGTGGACACATTATACTTCCATAGAAACCAGAGAATAAAACAAACTAATTCTCGCTACGCCACTGTTCCTGAATATTTCTCTTTCCAAAATTCAGTTATTGAAATACATAAAAGGTGCGAGTTGATAGCTGACAATGAATTCAATAAAGTTTGGACAATTGAATTATTCGTTAGCAAAAGTGTATAATTTTATTTATGGCCTACTTTGAAAGAATTACGATGCGATAAATTATTTATGCGAATGGTCTATGCTATACCTACTCACTACATTGAGGCTCACATAACTTCTGTTAATTCCAAGGCAAACATTGAAGATATCTTTACTCAATTCACTATGCTCCTCAATCAAGCAGCAAACACGTCGATTCAGAAGTTTTTTTTTGGTCAGGTCACAGAAAACGCATATATTTGTGGAATGTGGTGGAATGAAAGATGTAAAGCAGCAACTGAGGATAATAAACATGCTTTCAACCAACTGAAGAGATATTTCACAGTAGAGAATCTTATAGAATATAAAAAAACAAAAGCTAAAGCACGCTATATAATTGAAGAAAGCAAAAGAAATTCCTGGAAGAACTATGTTTCCTCAATCATTACTATTACCAATTCATCTGAGGTATGGAGGAAAGTCTAACAATTAAATGACAACGCTTTATCTAATAATAAACAAGGATAATGGGAAGTAGAACATCCAGTGAAACACAACTCTTCAACTGACGTTTGTATATTGAGATTTCTTCACAGCTAGAATACAATAATAGACTATTACAGAATCTTTGAAAAATTTTAAAGTTTTTCAAAGTAGATTTCTGTCATCCTCGCTTTTTGAAAGATGGTCACACTGAGTTAATCGTTAGTCTCTCAGTACTCTTTTCTATAATGACCGGTGCCACACATCAGGTTGTTCAAGTGAGTTCGCACAACGGCGTATAGAGAATTACATCATTTCCAATAGTGGAATGGAAAATCTCATTCAGGTTTCTTGAGATTTGATTTTTTCTGTAATTTGGCTGCATTCTCGTCAAATGATTTCACAGTCATTCTGAATTAATTAGAAAATTTTTTTCTCGTAAATCTGCGAAAGAAGTACGAAAGCTAACCCTGGAAAGTCTCAAATCTGTGTAGGGATGTACCCAATAACGTCTGTCTCGTTTGTAAAGGTACTGTTTGTACACAAGGTGGACAAAAACGTTTTTTTTTTTTTGCGATGGTCGTCCATCGTAACCTATCGAGCGCCGATCGCACACAACTTGCTGTATTTGAATAAACTATACCTTTTCAACTCAAATTGAGAATGATCAATATCAAATTGGAAATAATCAATATCAAATTTAGACATTTATTGCTATTTAATTCCATTTTTTCTATGAAATTCACTTATCTTTGTATGTAATAAGGGAGTAGCGAACGAACCTATATCAAAGTTTAATTCAGAAAAATGCTCTACCTATATCAAAATGAAAGATCCAAAATATTTTCAAAATAACCTTATTGTGTTTTACAGATACAAAAAGTGTAGAAATGGATTCACATAGAAATGAATGTTGTCCTAATTTGAATTTGCTAAGTCTCAATTTGAAGTTGAAAAGACAAGTGTGCATGAGGCGGCCCCGCAACGGCAACACATCTTAAAAAATCGGATTTGTACACCGGGCCCAAGCTTGAAGAAAAATTTTCACAAAGTGCCATATGCTCAATTGAATCCGAAACTCTGCAAATAGTATCCATATTATATGCTCGGATCAACCATTATTTATTGGTTTACCTGTCAGGATTTTGTTAATTTATATTCCCTATCATTTCCTTGAAGTAGCTACCTTTATACCAATTTGGTAATATGAAAAATTGAATTTCGTTCGAAATAAATCTTTTTTCTATTAAAACCCTTTTCAACATTAGGTACCATTTGCTTCCTCAATTCTTAAGATTGAATTTGAATTTTATTAATAAGCATCGAACCGTCATAATGAAACGTTCAAATTGAAATACTTGAAGTAATTGATGACAAGAAACTGGAATAGGTGAAACATATGAATGAGATCAGACAGACTCGGTTCCTGAGTGCAAAAGCCTTGCAAATGCCTATTTCCTCAGGTGAAGTTACTCAACAATATAGGGACCCTTCTTGAAACAATGAAATTAATTATCCTCATGCCTCAGCACTTAGCTATAATGCTAGGTAACTCACCTTGCCTTTCATATTGTAATTCAAGCGAAACGAAAATCCAATTCGGTTACCTATTCATGAATTGGCCTCGTTCTCTACTAGGGAGGTGAATCCTTAGATTAAAAGATGGCGAAAATTAATCCAATTCCGTCTGACTAAATATGTATTTCCACTGAGAGGAATATTATCTTTTTTGTATTTCGTTCACGGTGACGGTGCTGGGTCCATCTTTTATTATGCTTCTACAGGGTATTTGTGAATGCGTTTAAAAAGTCGTTTTTAGGTTTTACTGATGAATTTGACATGAAAAATCATCATGTAAAGAGAATACTCAATCTGTTATTTTGTCAAATGTCTATGATTTTTCGGGAAATTTAAATTATTGGGTTTGACTCGCTGAAGGTCCATCCGGTGTACCACCGTGTATACGTTAAGACGGAATATGCGTGAATAATATAAACCTATACGGGGTGTACACTTTTAAAACGGCCTAACTTCAAGGGGGGAATATATTCACAAGTGATTTGCAACAAAAAATGCCTTATAACACATGGTCGAAATGTTGGTGGTTTTTATTCAATTTAACATTTTTTGATTTCACGGAATTAATACTTTTTTCCATAAAACCAATTATATCTCATTCATTTCTGCGTCCTCATCGAATTTGATCGTATATTCCGAAAGTTCATTAGAATTGCCTTAATATGAGGAATCATGAGTGGCAAAAGAGTTTTACTGACGAATATGGTGAAGTGGTGAATACAAATATTTTGAAGAGAGCGAAATAAGTCGTATCTCTTCAATTGTTTTATGAATAAAAAAACTACTAATGAGAATATGTTTTCTTTGTGATGAAAACTTCTCCATTTTGCAGGCTTTCGAATGACATATCAAGTTTTGTGCTAGCCAATCTCCTTCTACTGTAATATCATGGCTAACGTGATGGAAAAGACGAAAATACTCAAACTTTCCTTTGGATATTGAAATAATTCTCATGGAAGTACTTATTTCTCTTAAACTCAATGTTTAATAAATAAATGAATCAAATTTCAGTCACTTTCACCGAATAAAATGATTAAACCAAATAAGTTCAAATGCCACCTGTTACTTGAAATAGCCATTTATGGAAAAGGAAAAACCGACATGCGTCTGTTGTCTATTTGTCCCATTTCCAACATGAGTTAAGGGTAAACGTATGGTTGGGACTGATGAGGGGCGAACTTTTTGGTCCAGTAATTCTTCCAGATCTTCTCAATTCTGTAGAATTCAAAAATATTATCATAGAGAAACTACCAGGCATATTAGACCAAATGAAATGAATATGTCGTTCGAAAACCTGCTAAATGAATAAGTTTTTACTGCGAAGAAAACATAAATAAATGGATTTATTATTATAATTATATTCTCAGTAGTAGTTTTTCATTCATAAAACTATTGGAAACATACGACTTATTTCGCTCTCTTCAGAATATTTATATTCACCACCTCACCACACTCCTCAGTAAAACTCTTTTGCCACTCATGATTTCTCATATTAAGGCAAATTTAATGCTTTTTCGGAATATATGATCAAATTCGATGACGATGCTGAAATGAAAAAGATAAAATTGGTTTTATGGAAAAAAGGGATAAATTCCGTGAATTCAAGAAATGTTAAATTGAAGAATAACCGCCAACATTTCGACCATGTGTTATATGACATTTTTTGTTGCAAGTCACTAGTATAATCTCCCCTTGAAGTTAGGCCGTTTTTGAAGGGTACATCCTGTATACGACATCCCAAAAAAACCAAGAAAAGTATTAGCCCTATATGCAAATCATATAGGAATAAAAATCAGACATATCTATAGACGAACGGACGTCATATATAGTAGACTGCGAGGAGTACTAGAAGATAAGACGAATGGTTAGTTGAAAAGTGTAACGTAATTTTAATCAAATGGAGGAGAGAGAATCGCCGATAAAATTGGACACAAAAAAATAAACAGACACGCCTCCCGGCATCAAACGGAGACGCAATCTTATCGCCTGGCGGTAGGCCACACAACATACATCAGCCTAGGTACCACTTGAAAAATATATCCTCATTATGGTTTTGGTACAATGTCAATTCTGTCATACAGAAGGTGAAAAGATAAAATGAAAACACAATTTCAAGTAGCTTGGTGCAATTCTTGATAATAGAGTAATAGACTCACATGAAAAACCATATTAAAAACGAAGTGAATAAAACAAACTCAGCAAGGAGCTGACTTCACTCATTTATAGGAAGAAGGATACAAACGAACGAAAATACGAAACAGAATAATCAAGTCGAAGGCAAGATCTGGATTAGACGCATAGGGCTATGCAGCCAAAAGCCATATCGAAGAGAAGAGACGAGAAAGGAAATGAACTATGAATAGCTGCGACGAATATACAAATATACTCAAAGAGAAATGTTGAAAACAAAGAACAATATAATTCAATAACTGTGTGGCATAACTTGGGGAGCATCAGATTCTACTCTGCGCTCTATATTGATTGAATATCCCACATGTATATAAAATAGATGTTATAAGTAACAACATCAGAATGATTGCTGGTGTCATCAAACCAACTCCCACACAATGGGTTTCAGTCCTAAGTCACATCCTAACCAACTGCCACGAATAAACTCTTACGAATGAGGATCAATAGATAGAGGACAATAGAAATTTACCGATCCATCAGAACATCAAAGACGCCAACGTTAACTGACATCGCTCTAGACGACCACCAACAAGAACGATAAGGATGGCTGTTCTATTTCTTTTTATATTTATACAGGGTGTCCCGGGAGTAACAGTACTTGCTCTTAGCTGAGGTAGAGTAGGACTAAGGGAGTGAGGATTGATTATAAAAATTAATTTCTGCCTTTCCTCAGAAAACTCTGTAGTAAGATTTGTTATTCATGCAAATAATGAAACCATCATCAGAACCAAACTTATCGGCGAAATTTATTGAAGATGTTATTGACACATGCCGAGGTGGAGTCAGAGAGATATACTAATTATTTCAATATTCCAGGACTGGTCTCTTCATTCCTAATTTAAAGTAGTCTTATTAAATATAGCTCTTTTTATTTTGAATTCACATTTTGATGGTGTGTTTATTTCAACGTTTCGACTACAATCACATGTTTCTGCAATATCTGCAATTCCAAGATTACAACATTCGTGTTCGATTTCAAGGATCTTCGGGGACAGCCCGCAAACACAATAACTTCCGAACTAAAATACCTATAAAACTTAAAGTTCACACTTAGCTTCAGGTCTAGAATACCTCAGTTAAGTTTTTCAATGGGCATTTAGGGGTTTCGTGTATATGCCTATTCGAAATCTGCTTATTAATTAAAGAACTGCATATTCGAGCAAAATGATAATTTGCACATTGTGAATTGAAATATTCAAAGTTTCAAACTCTGCTCACAAGCTCCTGATTTTTGGTAAATTCTTCCCAAATTTTTTTCGATATTATGCTGGCATCGCAGATGGGAGGTTTTTTTAATGTGACTCTGGATTAGTCAAAATTGTGAAGAAATACTGGAACGATCTGTTCAAGGGAAAAGCGCACCAAATGTTTTCTTCTTATATCTCGTCTGTTTTTCTTTAGCAGATCTTTGATATGAAATTGAGTTCTAGTTGCAGCATCCTATTGCCCTCCGTTTTCATTATCATTCCTTCTTTCTCATTTATTCTGCTTACTTAACTCAATCACATCGACGATGTACAGTTTTTTTATCAACCTGTTATAGTTTGTGGGTAATTGGAATATTCTTCCCTAAATCACAATTTCATGAAATATAAAAATATTTATTTCATAATTTGATTTTCATGATATATTCAACTAACCAAATATAGGTGTAGCGCTAAGACTCAATTAAATTTATTGCAGCATTTTCATTCAGATGATATACAGGGTGTTTCCTAAACATGCGGCAAAAATTCAGGGGGTTGTTTCTTGGACTATTTTAAGCATGTTTTGTCCTTGGATGATTTTTGAAAAACCTCTTTGTTTCGAAGATACAGGGCGAACAACATTTTTCATATTTTTAAAATTAATAATAGTTTAAATAAAAATGCGTACCGCACTGTGTTTACTAAGTAGGTACAATTTATTTTTAAATTTGTTTAACAACATTCCAATTACTAAAAACCCTTAGATTATTTCCTATGGGGCCATCTAAAATCATTAGTTTATACCACTCCAGTAGAAAATGTGGAAGACTTGCGAAATCGGATCATTGCTGGAAGTAACTTAATAAGAAATGATCCTGGTATTTCGAAAGGGTTCGGCAGTCAATGAGGAGAAGATTGGATGCTTGTATGCTGGCTAGAGGTGGTCATTTTCAACAGTTTTTGTAGGTTGAGTTGAATTTTCATGTAATTTTTCATAATAAAATGTTATTATCTGAAATTTTGTTTCCCCTATATCTTCGAAACAAATAGGTTTTTCAAAAATCATCAAAGGACAAAATATTCTTAGAATAGTCCAAGGAACAACCCCCTGAATTTTTGCCGCATGTTTAGGAAACACCCTGTATATCACCATATGAAACTCTTTTCACTAACATATTCGTACTTTTCTGGTTCCTTCTAACAATGATTGAATTATAGCCACGTCCAATCTACAGTACGGAGTAATGAGCAATCGGTTATCATCTTTAGTTACGTATCTCTACATCCTGATATGATAACTTACTAAGTAAGCACGTCCTGGGCCTCATGTGGTCGGTGAATAGGGAATTGGATCTGCTTTATCAATTACCTTAATTACCAATAAACAACTATGTACCTCAAAATGGTTCGATACTACCAATAACTAACGATTATGCGCCTCTCTGATTTGTTTGCATTTGCTCGGTGCAATGTAGATCTACCATTCTGAAGGGGAATCGAGAACTGTTCAGGGCGGAATACGTCATCTTCCTATTTTTGATGCTGCCGAATACTTTTCAAGTATGTTAATTATTTGAAAGTTTGTGGAATATTACGCAATCAATTCGATGATGATATATTTCATTCAGAAATTTTATATAAGTATTTGAAATATTTTTTCCTTTATGATATGTATTCATTCTTCTTTCAGCTCCTACAATTTTACTTGAACCTTCCTAAATTTTGTTGGTTTCGGCAAATAACAATAATAATATAATAATAAAAATTTTTAGCGTCTTAATATTGAGTGACCTTCAGACCTTATTCAGTCTCTTATTTTAAGCATGGGCCATCGTTTCCAAAGAGTTATTCGTGCCTGAGTAAAAAAAACTCGCTACTAAAACTACCGTTTAACTTGTTTCTTCTTATTTTGTTTCGTGTTTAGGTTGCTAAGTTTGGATCTTAATTTTCCATTAAATTATGTTATGGTATGAAATAGTGTTTTTCGAGTAATAATAAAGATAATGAAGTAAATCAAAAATGAAAATGCAAAAAAAGATAAGGCTGAAGTGTAAGTTTATTCCAACTTGATAATATATCTGGTACACTCCACAGAGTTTTACAAATTTTATTCAAAAAAACATACTTTAATTGGAGTTCTAGGTTTGTAATACGCAGAGGATTCACTAATACACAGTTTTATAGTTTGATATAATCTCTAGAATATCTCTCTCCGAGCGAGCTCGTTCTCGAAGGGGCTGATATCTAAGGTTAGACCTCTGTCATTCTGTCAAGATAATTGAAGATCTATTCTTGTTCTTCCTCTCGATAGCCCTCGATGGCCTCGTAACCCGCTTAAGCGCTTACAGCGCCGCGGTGGTGAGGTGAAGTAATGCTAAGAGAAGGTGGGATGTAATGTTGGTTGCCTCTCTCGTAATTTGTTCAGATGAAGTAATACTCTAACAAATTGCTACACCTGGTGTTTCTAAAATAGAGGATTTTAAACGTATACGGTTTAAACACTTAACAGAAAAAAAATGACCTGTCATTCACGACCATTTACACGGTATAATAACTGTGAACAAAATTCAACCATAACTTTTATTTTTCAAATTGAAACTTGTCATTATAGTATTTCAACATGATTACTTATATTCCTAAATTCAATAATTTCTGTGTTATCTGAGATTTTCTTAATTTAAGTTGTACCTACGGAGAGTAAAATTCTGTCAGTCTTGTTGTTGGAATGTATTTCATTAAAATTTTCCGTAATCATAGTCATAGAGGATACCGAAATAATCTGATTATTTCACCAGTGACAGCTGTTATTATTTATAGTAATTATTACAGTTGGATTTCACAAAATAAATCCTGGTCATTTAAATATTGAAAATCTGACTATTCAAGAATTCAG
This sequence comes from Harmonia axyridis, assembly GCF_914767665.1. Lineage (NCBI taxonomy): Eukaryota > Metazoa > Arthropoda > Insecta > Coleoptera > Coccinellidae > Harmonia > Harmonia axyridis. The sequence goes on along the minus strand of NC_059505.1, from coordinate 23,310,829 downwards.
CTATCTAATTTTGGCACCGGATGAACAATAAAAATTTTCTGAATTCATAATTCTCTGAACTACAGAAAACCTCTTAGTGGACGGATTGGTTTATTTCGAATGTTTTCGGTTATTTCCATCGATGATCGAAGAAATGCTAGGGAGGAAGAAGATACAAAACGACAAAATTTTTGAAAAGTTTCGAGTTCATGAAATTTGTAAATTTCAATGAATATATTGATTCAACTCGAAATGGTCAAATTACAAACTGTTTCAACTGTTTTTCTGACATGTTACAATAGTATGTATGGAATCTCCGAAGCATGTTTTCATTATTGTACTATGCTTTTTACTTTCTTCGAAAAAATTGTTCCAAAAAAGTGATTGATGACATAACTTCCCAGTATAAATCTATATTCATAACATATCACTTTGCAGGTTAGTTCAGTAACTGTCAATATTCAGTAATATATCCGAAATTGTAGAAAACAGATATCAGATATCTACCAAGCGATTGTAAAAATAAGGGGTTGAATGTTCATGCGTAATTTCAGGGAAATTTGACAGAAATCCGAATTTTGAATAAGCGCTTGGAAGCTCTCGCCCTAATGTCAGTGATTTTTTCATTTTATCATTTAAGGTTTATCGAAATAAAGCGCAATGTTACGTTTCAACAAATTCATACATTTTGAGCACCAACATATTCAACCGCGACTTCATTGATCACAAGAGATCACTGAAAAGAGTATAGATTTAGGTATTTCAAAGTCTATCTCCTTTTTTCTCATCGGTTAGCCATCAAGAAGACAGCAGACAAAAACATACCGCGATAGTTGCAACTTTCGATATCATTAAAGAGGAAAAATAGAGGAAGTAAATTGAAACCGGGGGAGGTTCCGTTCGATAACCGGAAAATAAAAAGTATGATTGGACATGCATGACGTACGGGACGTGGAACTGTAATATGGCAAGGGCGGATATCCCACGGGAACATGCCGGGGTATTGTTCTGTTCAGAAATTCAGCAATTGCGACTTTCATTTCGTATAATATATGTTCAATCGTTGGAATCGCGGATTGTCTTCGGTAGCTCGATATTTCACCTGAACAGAGAGGTATTCAGGATAAGAAAAGAGAAATATACAAAGTTGCTCTTCTATTGAAGGTATAATACTGATGTTTTCCTTAGTTGTGTTTAACAACGCGAGATTTTTTCGTTTTTTGGTCCGCATATGATATTACTCTTCAATGTCTTAGAATACGTGTGTACCATGCAATTTTCATACATTAATTTCTATAGATAAGAGGAGCATGAACAAAACATGCATTAACAAAAAAAAACAAACGGAAATTTTATTCGGAACTACCGAAAGATTAGTAGTAATGCTCATCATCATGCTCATATTTTGAAATTACATAATCCGAAAACAACCTGAAAGCAATAGTTCCCTATGAAAATGAATCATCATAATTCAACGGACTCAGTATTACGGCACAAAAATATATTGTATGGAACGAATAGTTGAATAATAGATGAAAAATCGATGACCCGTATTAAGTGAAAATTTGTAGACGTTTTGAATATTTCCATAGATTTAAATTATGATCTTGTTTTCTAGGAAGAGTTCACTCGAGTTGAGATATTAGAAGTCATTATAAAAAATAACAATTTCATGTGAGTTTCATTTTAACCGCATCATCAGAATATTTGAAAATTCAAGAAGAATACCGAAAAAAAATAATGTGCTTTTTTTTCGAGTGGTCGGAAGTTTTTGCGCTCTTGGATCACAAATAGCTATATACAGTACTGAAAAAAAGTTACGGAACTTGCACATAAAATATATATCATGCAATAATTTCAAATTACTAATTTCCCAAATATTACAATCAATGACAACTTCCTAAATACGTTATGAGCAAAAACCTTTCAGCACAAATTAAACTGAAAAAACGGGAAGCCTATAGCTATTGTAGTTTTCGAAATATCGCTCGATCAGCCAGAAAACGGACCAAGTGAATACGTAATATGTATTTTGTTGCAAAATGCTTCTATTAGGACGTTCTGGTTTCACCGACGACCTCTCGGATTGCTCTGAATCGTTTGTTTTTGTTTATTACATCTTACATCCAGATGATGGAGAATAAATAAATATTCGTCGGATTCTTTGAGGGCTGGATATTTCAGTGCCACAGATGGATAATTGCACACACTTGTCGAATCTTATCGTATAATCCGTATAAATGTTCGGCATCAGCAAGTAGTAAAGAACATTTTTTTTTCAGTTTCTTCTCGTACCTCGTACGTATAAGCCTATTTAAATTTGAACGCGCATACGAATAAAATCAGTTGCTAACACCTCCCCCCCCCCATGAAAAAGAGCTATATCTGCCCTTGTATACATTTCTGTGGTCTACAAGGGCATAATTGTCAAATGAATGTAAGAGCACTCGAAAACTCCTGATCTCACGAGAATGCTCTGTCCATTTTTCTTCGAAAAATTGAGATCGAAATACAATGAAGGTTTGGATAATCTATCAGAGAATAACTCATCTTGTAAATTGATATTTTACAGAAAAAACTTTAACAGTTCTTAGCAATGAAGACGTTCGTTCAAAATGTATTTGAAAAACGTTTCAATGATTGGATAATTCACTGCCATCAATAAGCTCATTTCACGAACCTGAGGAAATATTTTTAATTTAAATTTCTCCAATTCCATTTCAATTTGATGTATATGATTCACGATAATATGCATCAATTAGCATTATACTAGCTTTCATATTCAATACATTTATTCAACTCTTTTTTTTCAGGTGAGTAACACAAGAAGATGGAACTTATCTTCACGAATGTACGTAAATCTACCTACCTACAGATTCATCTTTCTTCAACTACATTGAGTGTTTCATTCATCCATTATATTTAAGATGAAATTAGCAGATGCAAATCTAGTTTTTTCATCAAATACTTTGGAAACTTTGAACTGTTTTGGAAAAAAAGGCAAAAGACTATTTCGAGTGTTATTTTCTAATGAAAAAAATGAAATGAAAATCATTTCGCTACTAATTATCGAAAAAATTCGCTATTATTCCGTTTGAACCAAAATCTCCTATATCGATCAGAAAATGAACTCGTTTCTTCATTAATTGGAATTAGCAGCCCATAGACGTACAATAATATTGTACAATATTATGAGTAGTGCAATAATATTGAACGTGTGGTTATGATATTGAAAGATGGCTCAATACATTGTACGAAATCCAAAAATTTGATATTAATTGTGCAATGTGACTCACACACGTTCAATATTATTGCACAATATTATTGTATGTCGCTTTGGAAATCACTTTTTCTGTAATAATTCCATATTATCATCGGGACAAGGCGACGTAACGCAACGCACATGGGGCCTCACTTTCAGGGCTGCTGGAACGATCCCGATGATAATATGGAATTATTACGAAAAGAAATAATTATATCTGTCTTTGAAGGGCATACCCACCAATAAGTAACTCTAGTAGATACATACTGGTATGCATAATTATGCATAATTTCATCTAAGAGATCTAAGATCTGAGAGATCTAAGATCTAAGGTAGAGAACAGTGGAAAAAAGATTTTTCCCTAAAAAATTTTTCACCCTGTATCTCAAAAGTTAGGACGTTCTCGACTAAGATATTTTCAAAAATCCAATATTCCCTCCTTAAATAGCAGCATGTGTATTAGGAACAAATATATATGTTATTATTACGAATTGTTGATAGTGATGAAGATGAAATATTGCCAAAAAATAGGACCTATGTTTTTAGTCCTAACATATAAAATAGCGAACACTCCCTCTTTAAAAAAAATACGGAGCAAAAGTTATTATTAGGTCGCAATATAAAATAGTTATTTACTATACAAGTGGGATAAAGGCATCATTACTGTATGAGTTTGTAAGTTGCAAACGAGTGCGTAGCACGAGTTATGTAAGCACACGATTCACGAATATAGTCAGTACTATACAGGGTGATTCACCGGGATAGCCTATTAGACGTTCATGGAAAACTAATCATTATTTTGAGCTGAAAATTTGCATATTGGGGTTTGAGAAAATGGCATTTCTATCTAAAATACCGGAAACAGTTTACTACTTCCTTATTTCAAATGGCACACTCAGTATATTATTGCATCATTAGATAGCTTTTCTGATGACAATTTCGGTAATATGCCATATCTCAGCTAAAACTCAACGGTTTGAAAGTTAATGGGATTCTTATAAATAAAATGATGGCGATTAGGACTCACAGTTTTTTGAATATTTCAGCAGAAAAATTTTTTTCCAAATTTTTTTTTCTTTTTCGATTCTGGAATTCTGGAAATACGTGGTATTATAAGACTGTTTCCGGTTTGGACCAAAATGTACAAGGTTTTTATCGGGTTTTTTCTAACTGTGAAGTAGTCTGCGACTTCCGGAAAACACAGAATGAAAATGAAATTCGATGTTTGGATAATTACATTTGACATTTCACGAATTGTAATTAATTGTTCGAATTGTTGAGAAATCCATAAACCAGTAAAATTTTCTATTATGAATAAGTAATAACAATTCATGAAATGTCAAATTCGAAAGCGAAACATCGAATTTTAGTTTCTTTTCGTGTTTTTTCATAGACTACTCCACAGTTAGAAATTGCTGTTCATTCTCATTTCAATTTCTTCCTCGATAACTCTCAAACTATTTATTTAAGGTATAGGGATCGTTCAAGTAAATCTTTCTTTTCTTCTACGTAGAATTGACTGAAGTAAAAAAATTGTTTTGCCGAAATATTGAAATCTTTAGTTTTGATTAATTTGATATTGTCCAAATTCATGATCTTCTCATGAACACCCTGCACATTGGTCCAAGCCGCAAACAGTCTTATAATACTACGTATTTGCAGAATCGAAAAAGAAAAAAATTTTTTGGAAGAAAGCTTTTTCTGCTGAAATGTTCAGAAAAATGTGAGTCCTCATCACCATCATTTTTTTCACAAGAATCCCATTAACTCATGAACCGTTGAGTTTTCAAACAAGGTAATAAAATCGTACTTAAAAAGCTATCCAATAATGCAATAATATACTGGATGTGCCATTTGAAATAAGGAAGTAGTAGTCTGTTTCCGATATAACCAGAATTTGTGGAAACCTGAAAATATTTTAGGGAGGAAGATCATTTTCTCAAACACCAACATACACATTTTCAGCACAAAATTATTATCAGTTTTTCATAAACGTCTAATAGGCCATCCCGGTGAATCGCCCTGTACAAGAAGCAGTGCCTGTTATTGGTTAGGTACAAATTCATTTATTGTCTGAATTCTTCTTCGAAAAAATGCGTTTACATAATGAAATTTTAGTTTTGTAATAAGTTTCATTACATAACGCAAATGCAGCAAATTCAGTGATCTAATAGCTTCAAAATGATGCAGTCCTAGATAAATAACTATCTATACCTAGTTCAGTTATTAGTGTATGGTGTTCGGGGGCGCTGATGAAACATCTTCTGATATTTTTGAAATTCAATCGAAACAATTAAATCCTGTAGTTCATCTATCTAACAGAAATGACACCAGAATATTTCGATTTCCTGCAAACTATGAGGGAAAAATTTGAGATTGGCTTTTCAATATAAAATTATTTTCAAATTCAAAGTAAATTTTGTATCTTGTTGAACGAACTTGAATAACATTTAGTCCCTATCATTCCTGATAGGAATATTTCACAAAAAAATTATGAAAAAATGCAAACAAAAATTATAATAAAAAGTATACTCTGAATATTTCAACGAGAAGCAAAATTATCATCACGAAAACACAAATTCACACGATGGCTCATAATTGTCGCATCCGTTTCTAATTTTATGATTGTACATCGAAATATCCTAACAAAAACTATTTTGGTTTTATTGATCAGATACCTAAGTATACAATTTCTCCCTAATGTACATGAAATTTTCCGCAAATTACTGCTTTTAATGGTCGACTTTCAGTAATACATAAACATATAAATACATTCTAACCATTTTCACTAAAATGAAATATCTTTCTTATTGCAGATATAAATTTTTTTTTATAGAAATCGCCGATTTATTCATTTTTCATGAAAATGTCCTGACATATATTGAAAGACATTTAACACAATGGTTTGTTTCCTACTACCAACTACCTTCATGAATAATTCAAATGTTTTGACTTTTCTGTAAAAACAAATTATAAAAAAAAAAAAGAATATTTTCGCAGTCGAACCTGTTGCCCCCAGAAACTGTCCGATTGTTCTAGAACCTGAATTTGTCGACGGGATTGAAACACTCATACAGGATTTTCCACATTCGAGTGCCTCTATTAGACGTTTCTGGTCTTTTTGAATGATAAATATTGGGATTATGATATTATCCTATATTTTCGACTAGCTCGAATATTTTCAAATTATACAGGGAATGAATTTTATTATTAAAAAAAAAATTGAATTTTTCTTTCGTGATATGATTGATTATTCAATTTTGAACAACGCTCTATTGCATTGTTCCAAATAGTTTTTGAAATATCAATAGATTCAACTGGTAAGATTATGGGTAGACAGCATTTTGTTCATTAGACTTATTCTCAATATCCTAAACATAAACTCTCCACGTTTCGAAGTAGAAGAATGAAAATATCTCGAAACTTTATACTTGAAAATCGAAAAAAATTTGTTGATGACAATTGACAATGCTCATATCTGTAATGTGAGACAAAAAGGTTTAACAACGAAGTTTGAACCAAAAATTTCTCGAAATAATAGCATTTTTTTTATTACCGATTCGATTTTTCTTACCTTATACAGAGTATTCCTTAATTGGAGGTACGAAGATAAATGAGAGATTCCTTGAATATTTATTTATCTTTTGTACAGATTGGGAAAATAAGTAAGTACCAGAACTTATATTCAATTTTAGTCATCACAGCTTACTGGATCTAATTATATTTCGAATTTTCCTAAGGATTATCCAAGAATTGTTTGAGAAGAACCGACAAGAAACCAAAAAGTTAGTACTGGACCAGAGTTTTTTTACAGTTTTCTAAATTACCAGTGGTTCACCAAAAAAAGAACAGGTGGAAAGAAGCGGACACTCTTCCAAAAAAAATACCACCCTTTAGATTTGAATTCATAATTAGTATAACACATGATGAAAATTTTAAATTGAAATATCTATACCAAATTTAAATTGAATATCTTGTGAAGAAAAGGTGCTGTGAGAAAAAAACCTGAACTTTAACATCTTTATCTGGAAAACAAATTGTTTGCGGACCCATGCTATAAGACTTGAATGAAACACATTAAATAATTGTAATCCAGACAATATTTCGATGCGAATAATTTAGTTAAGTTCTTTGATCACTGCAGTATTAAAATGCAGTATTTAATGATTTTTTGTAAGTATTAAATCGTATTCTCAACTTAGGAGTATCAGTAATATGTTCATTTGGTTAATGAAGAATTCGCACGAATCTGGCAAAAAAATTGTTCATAAAAACTTGAAATAGACAAGATTATACAGTTGCACAGTTGTAAATTCGATTTTTTGCAATCAAAACTGGTCAAAATTAATTTAATCTTTAGTTACTTAGGGGGAGATATCTCCAAGATTTTCGAATGGTGTTGTAACTTGATAATTCTCTATGTATTATCACAATACTTTGAAGGAATATACCCAGTGGGTTCGTTTGGGATACATCTTTTGTGTCTAGAACTCTTTCCGCCAATTTCCTAAATCAATTACATTTACATAGATAAAAGAACAATAAACCTCACATAACTGAATTTTGTTTCCTCTTTCAAAAGTTCTTTCTATGTTAGTTCTGCACAATCCGTTACAAAATAAATATAGTGGCCATATTATCCATTACATTTATGGTTTCGATCTGCCATTTCCTTAATTGCTCCGCTATTCTGACTTATTTCTGGCTACGTTGTTTTATTGGTCGCAACATTATTAAGTACGTAGTTTGACTCGACCGTAACCATACAAAGCAATTATTCCTTTCCGCTTTTATTCGTCATAAAACGGTTTCTTATTGGCCCTTTCGTTACTCGATAAAGATTAATTACTGAGGCAGAACGCGACATAAAATTGAATGATCGGGTACGGTCAGAAATATAGCAGAGAATGATAAGGTTTTCGCGCAGCGAAATTAGGATATATCCTCGTAAAACTCGTAAACTTCTCCGAGATATCATGAGGCCGATTCGATACGACTGAGGAATAATAATGAGGTGTTTCAACGTTAGAACACTAAGAAAACACTGCAAACTTTACACAATATGGTTTATTATGTCGTCGTATCTCTTGTAATTTGTAGGATTTGAAACAAAGTATACTGTAGTAAAAAGAAATACATTATTTTTCCAATAGTTTTAGTCACGGTTTTAGTTATCTGCATCTCACGTTGTATGAGTCTGATTAGGTTCCACTAGATGGCGTTGAAAAGATTAGATTTCGTACTATCTACTACAAAAACGTTTGTGACAGTTTTGTGTGCGTAAAAATGGACACTAGCAAAGAGAAAATACGCTATATTTTATGTTTTTCTTCGATAATGGCGAAAATACAAGAGGTGGTTGAAGATGTAAATAGTGTCCTGATACTGTAGCAGCCAATCACGCGCAGTTTTGGTTTCGTCGATTCTGTTCCGGCAATTTCGATGCATCACTGCAAAGATGCATTACTCAGTTGAAAGCCAATTGTCGAAAATTTCGATAAAATCATGGACATTGTCGAGTCCTTTTTTTTACACCTCCGCCGAACCCGTAGGGAAAGATTTCAAGGACGCCAACCTTTCTCTTACGCGTTCAGCCGGCCGGGTCACCGAAGGTTTGATATTCTACGGCGGAAAGGTCCGTATTTGTGTGACGCTGTCCTGTCCTAGGAGTTTCGGATTGGACAGAAGCAATTCGTTTTGGTGGTAGAGCCATTCAACAGGTAGCCTAATAAGCGTGAGGCAACTACCCGTCAATGAGCTCCTTCGTTCCGTGGTTTCCCTCATAGCCTTGATTACGGAACTCAAGCCTGAGGTAGTCCCCCGCAGGGACTTGGTCGGCAAGCCTCCTCCCTTCGAACTTAATCTTCCACGAGGAGACGCCTCTTGAACCTGTTCTTACGACCTTTGCGAGCTTACAAAACTAACACAAACCCTAAGTCCTCACAGCAGAGGACCAGCCTCAGTTCGTGCAGGGAATTTATAAGGATGGGGATTTTTAGAGGAAGTTTAGTAATTTTGACTTTGAGCAGTAGAGTTGAGCAGAGTACTAACATACTTTTTTGTTATCATCGTCTCCTAAGATTCGAGGTCATTAAAGTCATAGTTACTCCTCGAATAGTGTACCGAGAATTACACTTGAGGTCCTAAACTGGCGCCCGCGGAAACATAAGGAACACCTATTCTACCACGTACTCACAGCCAAATGTTGGCATCTTCTTGCTTCCTTCTCCGCCTCTTGTGTCTCGGTCAATGATTTCCACCTATAGTATATCCAAAGTCACTTGAAGTAGTCCATAAAAACGCTTGACCAGATGTCCCTTTGAAGTGGATACCGTGATATGCTAATTACCTGGGTCAGTTGAAAGTATTGTTAGCTAATAAATTCACTGGCCCTAAAGGAATTTCTGCAAAATTGGACAACCCTTGTATAATCTAAATATTCTGGCTTCCTCCAAGTGACTTTGGATATACTATACCTTTATGGCCTCTATCTGGTCGGTTCTGCGCCACTCTGGTGGATCCTGCTGGCCGGCTAGCTGGCTGCTCTACTTCCCTTCTCGTGTTACTCGTTCTGCTAGAACCTGTCGTTTTAAAGAGTAGAGATAAGGGGATGTTCTTAGGGGTGTGATGTTGGGGCGAACATGGGATTGTTGAGGTATGAGGAATGTAGCAGGCTGGGATTAGCCACGCCACATTTTTTGGTCAGTCTTAGTTTCATTGTCTACTTTACAGCAGGCAGTTACTACAAGCCCTCCCACCACGACAAGGTGCTGACCACGGAAGAGACATTGTCGAGTCCAACCGTCATGTACCTAACCATCGTTTCGATTGCACAAAGATTGCATAAAAACCGTTTGGAATTATTTGAATAAAGATTGTCTCAAGAAGCTCGATGTACCATCATCTCATGGACCGAGTTTTCATCTACGAATCGCTGCTGAATCGCAACAAAATCGACCCAGGCTATCATACACATCGATTGCTACTTGTCAGAAGCTCCGGGAGCTTGGTTACGAGGTTCTTATGCATCAACCTCATAATAGTCCGCACATGACATCAAGTGATTATCTGTTGATGTGAATGTAAAGTTCTCATAACTTCTTTAATATTGATATGAAACGAAAACACATCAATTAATGGACCAACTGTCCAACTTCCAACTGTGAAAATTTTGGGAAATAGTTAAATTACCGAACATTTCAAACCCCTGCAGTGGGAAATAACTGGCACAAATTCGTCCCGAAGTTCTGTTTTGGAAAAAACTCTCATTGGTCGAAAAAAACTTATCGATATTAGAAATGTTTCTAAGAGCAAATTCAATTTTGAAATTTATCTCCAAGAAGCATGGCGTCAGGAGAGAAACATAATCATATCTCGTGAACAAATTCAAAGAGAGTTATTATTTCACTGACGAAGGGGTAACATGTACTTACAGGTATTTCTCAATTAAATACCTCATCATGCTACGATTGGTGGATCAATTAATAAAACTCCAGCGAAATCAATACTCAAGATCAGATTTTGCTATAAAGTCAACAAAGCCAAAGTTGACTTCAATTCAACTCTAATTCCTTCCTCCCATTATCTTCCGATCTGTTTGTCGATGGGAGAATGTCGAAGAATGATTCACCGCTCAACAATCTGAAATAATTATCAGGAGTGAATTTCCAGTTGATTTCAATGCCAGAGAGAATTCAAGTCGAATCATCTTGCTGTGAGAATATTTTATGCCGTCGGATTAAGTTTCAACAGCTCTTGTTTCCCAAATTATCGTACTTTTTTCAAACTGAAATTGTAAGGAATAAATTAGAAAAAAAAAATGCTGACAATGTGTTCTTTCAGCATTCAGCATGAAGGAGTAAGGTCGTACACAGGATTAATTAAGCAATAAGCAACTAGCAATGGCCAATGATAATGAACAACGGGCAATGATAACCGTAATGTCACGTTGCGTCGGTGTACGAGATGCCATACAAATGGAAATGACTGTGGAAATTGTGAAAAACATACTGTCAGTAGTATTGCTTATTGCTTGTTGTCCATTGCTTGTTGCGTAGGTTGCTTATTGCTCCGGTGGCGACCCTACTCATTTGAAGGGAAGTAGAATTGATAGTACTTCTTTCAAACTAAAATTGTTCGTTATAAATTAGGAAAAACATTGCTGACAAATTGTTCTTATAGCATTAAGCATGACAGATAATTATGAAAATATGCTTGTAGTACCTAATCTATACAGGATATTAGGCCAATTGAAAAGTTCCCGGTCTGATGCACAGATGGCGGTGCTAGTATTAAATCCATATGATTTTTAGTTAATACCGACCTTCAAACCATACGTGTCACAATTTGACAGCAGTCCGACCATTAGTTTGTGAGATATTGCGTTGTGAGTGTAGCTACTCTATAATGATCATTTATAATTAAAGGAAGGAAGAATTGCAATATACAAACATCAAAGATTAAAATATGAATTCATGAATTTAATGGAAACGAACAATATTTCAATTTTAATTTTTTTCTCCGTTATATCATATTTTATTTTATTTTATTTTTTTTATTATATGATTCAACTGTTTGATTTTCCAGTAGAACTAGAAGAGGTATCTTACAATCTGAAATTCGGGTTGATTATGTAATTTTTTGTGATCTTTCATTAACGAATTCAATGAATTAGGTTCTCACTTGGTTACTCCATTAAAAAATAAAATAAATCAAAATAATTTTCACAATTATTTTTGTATGATAACAACAATTGTTTCGCAAATACTGTGACTTCTTATTATTATCATTATAATTTTAAAGTCTCATGAACGCAGTCCTGCAAATGCTTTTCACCAAAATTGAAGAAGTTGAAGTTAAAAAAAAACATTTCACTTCCAAATTTTTGAAACCTCAAAAGATTTCAAAATGACATCTCAGAAGCATTGTTATAAATTTCCAAGCTTCACAATCTAGTATCGAAATTCGCCTTAAAAATGATCAGGACCGAAAATTACACCGGTGTGAAAACAGCCAAATGAGATAACTGAATTTGACCATTCGTACTCCACTGTATATTGAACGGATGCCGATGCACACAGAATAGCACCGTAATGTATCTCATATCTGAAAATCTGTTTATAGGATTCTGATTTTGAGCATATGCTAACAACGAACAACTAATAGCAGAACATAGTGACCGCATCCATTTGCACCTCAAAATATTTTACATATCTGAAAATCTGTAAATAGGATCGAATTCAGATTTTGGGGATCTGTTGACAGACAATAGCTGAAAATGGTGGCGTTTAACGCATCCACTTGCACCCTCAAAATTTGAATTCAATCCTATGCACCAGTGGCGGATCCAGGATTTCTTCAAGAGGGTTGTGCACAGTACCGAATTCACATATAAGTTATACATACAGAAGGAATTTTTTTCGATTCATCAACATCAAGGGCGTAGAAATAAGGGGTATTGGAGGTAATTACCCCCCCCCCCCGCTCAAGATTTTCAAAATATAAAATTTCAGAAATCTCGCAAAGATGAAGAACGAAAATTTCTCCATAAAAGGAACCAATAATAATCATTTCACTCTCCTTTGAAATCGACACGTCAGAAAAAAATCAGACCCCTTTATGGTTTATGATAATATATAATAAACCTTCTTCCGAGGTTTATTATTTTCCTTTATCTATCCGCTTTCTCGGCATCGCCCTTCATTTGCCATCTGTGATTTTTGCATTCGTCATCGGTATATACTAACCCGTTGTTTTCGGTTTTTTGTATCATTCTTGTCACGAAATTTCAATACTGTAGTTATCAAAGAACTGAACTGAATAATTCGCATCGAAAAATTTTCTGGGCTGTGTTGAACAATTCAAATTGCAATTTATTTGTGAAGACATCTGTTTTGAATTGACTATATCTACAGGGTCATCGTAAATTCACGGTACAAATGAATATGATAGATTTCTCGGATAATTTCAAGATAAGAAGTCCTATAACATGAGATACAGGTGTTAAAGTTCAAGTTTTTTTCTCATAGCACCTCCTCTTCACAAGATATGTAACTCATATTTGGCATAGATATTCCAATTTAAAGTTTTCGTCATGTGATATCGTAATCATTGAATTTTTTCTGGAAGGGTGCCCGCTTCTTTCTTCCAGAATTTTTTTTTTGTGTACCACTGGTATCAGACAAATTTCAAAAGAAACTCTGGTTCAGCACTACACTTTTTGGTTTGTCGTAGTTTTGTTGTATCTGCTATCAAACCTCTTTTTCTCGCATTATAGATATTAGTAAATAATGTCGGCAAAAATTTTTTTCTCGATTACCCCCCAAGAAAAAAAAAAGATCTACGCCCTTGGAATGAAGTGCGCAAAAATTACACCAAATACTTTTGAGGATATAGCAGTACTGGGCTGAGAACTCAAGGGCGTAAATAAAGTATGTTTAACGAATTATCTGCAGGACGAACGCCCAGGCAATGCATTTACAGTGGTGAGGCACTGACTCAGCGAGAGGTGTATAATAGCGATCCAAAGAACTCGAATAGATGATTTCCATTTTCCTTGAACGTTTTCTACAGATTCTACATATCAAAGGAATAGTATTTTCGAGTCGACTGATAGAATGGTGCCGTCTTGCGGCCAGCGGACGTGAAATTTGTTATCTTGTTCGAAGCTTTTTCTTTCGCTCCATTGGCATTCAATCGCTCAATTCACGTAGCGCAAACAAATGGAGGTATTGTTATGCGTTTTGTGAATCGTTTAGTATGCGTTGCGATGTCCGGCTTTTGAGATACAATTTCAGTGGCGTAACAAAGGATCGAGAGATGAGATCACCTGCCCCTATGACAAATTCATGCGATATCCTTCTATTTACCAAAATGAGGACCGATTTATGAAAATATGAGATGGATGATATGATAATCTCTAATCATATTCTTGCTGAGATACTATAATTGATTTACCATATTCATGTTCAGAAAAATGAATAGGCATTAGTTTTTTTAACTATAACCAGCACAGTGTAGTAGAGGAAAGAAACTTTTAGAATTGATTATTTGACCTCGACTATCAATATTTCATTTACACAAGTAAGGAACAATGTAGAATTCACTGGAATTCAGCCTTGTATTGTATGTATTCATTAGGACTGCTGCTGTTTTTAGTCCTTTTTGTTTTTCTTTCAGAATATTTTCCACTATTCTGGTTAATTGAGGACCAGTTCCGTGGCCTCTTCTTAAGCCATGTTTCTCTTCTGGTATAATTTCTTCTTCTTCGAGTATAATTTTTCGAACAGTTTGCTTAGTCTTGTAAATAATCTTATCGGCCTATAAATATTTGAGTCTGTGTTGGATTTTCCTGGTTGAGGTAACATTATAGTTTTTGCAATTTTCCATCTTGTTGGGAAATATCTTATGATAAGTATGCTGTTGGCGTTATTTTTTTATTTCTCTCTTGCGATATCAGGGTTCTTCATTGTCCGCTTCGTAATTTGATCCAATGCTTTTTTATGGTTGAGGTTTTTGGTTATTCCTTGAATTTACTTTGTGGTAACTTATTCAAAAGTGTAGTTTTCTCATTTTTTTCCGAGATGAGTTTGTTCACTTCTCCTTTTGTTTCTTTGTCATTGGATTGATTTGGTTCACGTTTTTGTTGCTGTGTCGTCCCCCAAGTGGAACTCCAAAAAATTCCTTGATTATGCTGTTGCGTTGGTTGTGTTGCTGTGTTCTCCCCCAAGTGGAACACCAAAATGCCCTGAATACGCTGAACTCTGCTTACTTTTGAACTTGTACACCTTAGCGTTGTTTTCCGATTTTACAACACTACCCGTTGAAATCTTTCGAAATGTTCACTATCCGATGCAAAGGACCAATGTTTTTTTTTGTTGAATCAATCAACTGTAATTCTATTAAATTGGGATAATGAAATACCGGATTTCTTAACTAATATATGGAATTTGGCTGTACAAGTTCTGTGTTTACAAGGTAACAGCTACGAGCGTACTGAATATGGTACCCCAATTTCCTGGGGATGTTAAGCGTCGCTTTGGATTTTGCATACTAAAGCACAATACAGGTCCCTGATTGGTACACGTCTTCGTTCCTTGCCCTAAGATGCGACTTCAGGATGACCATCTGTAGCGCCAATGTGGCGCCAAGGATCTTCTTCTTGTTCTATTTTTAGCCCTCGCTTTACCTGCGTGGGTTGGTTTTTCGAACTAAATGCGTCTCTCTGAATATTCAACTGCCCGTAAAGTTTGCGTGAAATTCACTTGACGCAACAGTTTTCTTGCGAGATTCTCAAGATCAAAGTGATTTTTGATATGTTCGGGTAACTTTCTTTTTTTCTCTTATTTCTATTTCCGTAGTTGATTTCTCGAGTGAAATTTTTATGATTTCCTCTAGGTCTGTTGCTTCACATTCAAGTTCTTCTTTGTTGTTGATATCTTTTTATTTTGGTGAGGTTTGTTACGGTTTCCTTGAATTCTGCCCAGTCGTTTATGGTCTGTTTTTTTCTTCCTCTCTTCCGATGATAATATCAATCGGGTGATGATCTGATGTGATATCGTTTATCACTTGTATTGTTATGTTGTCGCTCATGTTTTGTTGGAAGGAATGTCCAATATATCAGCTTTTCCTCTGAAGATATTCAAGAAAATCTATTATTTCTGATGACGTATCATTTTTCTTCATTAATTTATATTCGAAAAAATGGATCTTGATTCTTGAAGTTTTTCAGAAGCCTACTCGTCAGATATAAAATCTACCTGGACGACTATAGCTTAAATCCGAACTATGTTGAATGAGGGTAAAGTTTCCTTTCTTGAGCGATTTGATATCTTCAACAATGCCTGTAATTCTCGAATTTTGATTCGGGTATGTTCGATACGATTCGACTCGCTGATGACAAATCCGTGCTACAATTAAATTGTCCGTTCGTCCAGCCGGCCATATTTGAACGAAAACTTTCAAACGGAAGGTCCTACAATCTTGAAATTTAGAAGGTAGGTTTGAATCTTGAAGGCCCCGATTCTTTAATGAGGATAATCCGAGTGGAGGTTCCGTAAATATAACACATCAATATTTCCAGAGTATAGATTTCACAACGATGAAAAATTTGCATTTCAATGAAGAATCACAACTCTAATCCTTGTGCAAAATTTTATCTTGATCATGTAACCAAAACTATGGAAAATTAAAAAGTATATTGTGCAATAAGTGACAAAGTTCAACTTTTCACAAGATGAAAATTTGTGACATGAGTCTTGGAGGCAAATGCCGCAAACACACGAGTGAGAAAAAGGACTCTTTCCACATTTTGCCCAGATTTTGTACTTTTCCTAAAACTGCACAAATTTAAATTATTTTAAATCGCTTGGTACCTTTTTGCCCAAAACTCAAAAGGGGCGATATTTAATAATCATTTCATGAACCGTACAAAGTTTCGTTGTAATAACGTCTTTAGAATATACAGAACGTAACAAATATCGAAAGATAGAACTTTCGTTCATTCATCCGCCACTTACAACGTGAAAGACCTTATATAGGTACACCTATATATAGTTAGGTACATGGTCTGGTATAATTGGCGCATGAATGAACGGAAGCTCCAAAATTTCTGAATTCACGTTAGTACCTATTTTATTCATTTTCTCTTGTAGTATTCAGCGTTTCACTAGAGACGGAGGACTCTTTCCGTATTCCCAAGGCAGTAAAGCTTCTTATTTCTTTATCTGATTGAAAATGAACTCAATGGCCACTTTCGCCTACTGTCTATCTACTTAAAAAATTGCAATTATTATTTATGTTGGTTTTATCATTCACGTTGGAACTGTCTACATGCTTCGAAAATGTTACATTGAAATTTTTGTCCTCATACTTATTCTCTTTTCAAAAATCTCTGAGGTTTGAGAAAATGGTTAATCCTTCAAGGAAAATTTTTTATTCTTTTTCTTATGGTGTCGAATAACTTACAGCATTTAAATTCACTACATAATTTCCACATACATTCTATTTGGTAATTACCTCGGTAATTACAGTGAATAATTTCGAAATCGCATATTGTTTGTTATCAACTTTTTCCACATCACATGAAATAATATTTACATACATCTGAAAGTGGAGGAATTTAAATGATAGCCAATTACGAAATTCCAGTTATTTGTGTGAAAGGTATATGTGTTCGGAAAGAATAAAGGATGATGAGTTCAGAAGAAATATCTATTTTTGGTCATGTTGCAGTCGATTTTTTTTTCTATCTTCGAAGTTTTTTTTTACAAAAAACACATATATTTGTGCAACGATGTTGTGACATTTTGTACTAAATAATAACTATATTTTCATGTTACAGATTTAATTAGATACTGACTGTGTAATACGTGAAATTAATATGATGAATTCGAGTCAGAAGTAGAACAGTGCTTAGGTTCTGGTTAGTATGTATTTTTCATATTCTGAGAAACAAGAATAATCATGATTCTTCAAAAAATTATCCTATTAGTATCTATTATACCATGTCTTGAACGTTTTCAATAAAAATAGACATATATGTCTCTTGCTTCATTCAAAAATTATTTCTGATTTGAGTTTTTTGAATGATTTATTTCATTAGGTACTGATGAAAACAATTCGAGATATGAAATAAACATAAGATAAGATTCCAAAATTGCGAGGAACTTTCTTCAATTTTTTTTATGCTATTGTGTTATGCAAATATTGAGATCATGAAAAGTATAGGGAAAAACATCTAGATACTAAACTCCCCAAATGACTGACTTGAATTAGTGACTTTTTTCATTTTTTACGACGACTTAAACTTAATGGCTATTAAAATTCATATCACTAGCATGAATCTACTGAGAAATATTGAATACGAATATAAATTTTCTTCTGGAAATTTCAATACTGTGTATTTTTGAAACGTATTCGTTATGATTACCTTGACATTGCACATTAAACGATTAAAAAAATATTATCATTGATTGTGATATGAAATCAAAACACTATTTCTTTTAATGTTGAAATGAAAATGGTGAAATGGAATCGTTTCTCCAATTCTTTGCATTCTTAGGAGTCAACATTCTGATTGGTGAATTTTAAATAAAATTATTCTTGAAACATTAAGCCCCCCCCCCCAAGAAAAAACGGAATAAAAGTCGGCAAAGTTCATTAAAGAGAACACCGACAAGCATGATGAGTTCATAAGTTTTAGTTAATAACTCTTAAAAAAAAACTGGTAGGGGAATTACGCGTGATGATGCATAATCCCGTGATGTCTCTCTCTCTCTCTCTCTCTCTCTCTCTCTCTCTCTCTCTCTCTCTCTCTCTCTCTCTCTCTCTCTCTCTCTCTCTCTCTCTCTCTCTCTCTCTCTCTCTCTCTCTCTCTCTCTCTCTCTGTCTAACTACTAGATAAATATAATTTAAAGAAAACTTGATATGATGAACAGTAGTAATAACCTTTTAAAATACTGCACTCAAATTTAAATTAGCTCTTTTAGTTTACCAGAGGCGGACAAGGTTGTACATTTTAATGCTTACATTTTCAACACCTTGTATGATAAGGAAAAAAAAAATAAATTTGGATAGCTTGAACACTAAGCTAAAAAAAGGTTCCCTTGTTTATCGTCGATAAAATGAACCGTTTTCAAAAAACAGAACAACAAAATAACAAAGGAATCAATTTTATTATTTCTATCAAAAAGAACCATGAATTTTATTTTTTTTGTCGGCAACGAAGTGTGATACGAGAGTTATTCAAGGAAAAAAAGTTTGAGTTTATGTTATTGAATTCGACAAAATTACAAAGATTATTAACTATGCAGTTTTGGCACAGAAAGGCACGTTATAGTTTATAGTTATTAAGGGGTTACTAAAAGAGCTAATTTAAATTTAAGGGCAGTATTCTAAGAAGTCCTTACTAGTGTTCATCCTATCAATTTTTTCTTAAATTATATTAAGTAGTTTGCAATTTATATCAGTGAAATGGATTTCCAGTGACGTCATTTAGGAAGCCGTATCTCTTTGGGGGTTAGATTTTATTTTATTTATTTTTTTATTTATTTGAGAAAACAGGATTACAAACAGGATTTCCCACAGCAGTATTCACAATTCAGAACTAAACAATGTATCGTACAAAAAAAAATAAAAAAGAAGAAGAGCCAAGTGCTTAATTCAATCACAAAGAACTATGCAGCTACAGAATCCGCAGAAAATAACTTTTGAGCCTATGTCTGAAAGAAGACAAGGAGGTATTAAACAGATCGATTTCATTGGAATCAAATTCATTTGCTGAGGACATCATTCTACACAATACAATATTTTTACACACATTCGTCCTCCTGAATGGAATATAAAACACGCCATGAGATCTAAGTCTAACATTCGTTAACATTGATCTGTATTCTCTCTAGCAGATCTGAAACTTGTAAATAATTGTTGATAATTTTGAATACAAAAACGACATGCGAGATCTTCCGTCGATGCTCCAGAGCAATGAGACCAAATCTTTTACGAGCTTGTGTATAATCATGGATGAGTATTATGAAACAGTGATACTGCGAATTCCATATTACAGATGCAAAGTTCAATCTATTGTAAACGAAGGCATAATATAAACGCATAAAAGTACTGTTGCTACTGAATGATCGGCTTTGTCGAAAAATATAACCCAACATCTTATTGCATTTACTTATTATTGATTTGATATGTTGATCGAACAACAACTTGGAGTCAAGCCTCACCCCCAGATCTGTAGTGAAGGAGACTCGACGAAGCAAACCATTGAGGGCAGAATAAGAAAATTCGAATTCATTTACGTTTCTAGTATAAGTGATAACGAAACATTTCTGAAAATTTAAAAAAAGGGAATTGATTCTACAATATTCCTGAAGCCTATCCATATCTCCCTGAACCAATATGCAATCCTAAAGACTCTCAATCCTCCGAAAAAGCTTGAGATCATCAGCAAACAATAAGAATTTAGAATGATGAAAGCAATTCGAGATGTAATTGACATAAATCAAGAATAAAAGTGGTCCCAGGTGAGAGCCCTGTGAGAGATTGAACAGTACGCTCAATGCAGTGCGCTGGATCCCGCTTTTTCAAATATTTCTATAGTTGTAATGTTATTATTTTTCATGAAATTAATTGAATAAAGACCTTTATTATTATTATTATTATTAAATATCACCATAGGGAGGGCCGTTAGGCAAAAGAATAATGGGAATTTGTCATCTTATTTTTTTATGTTTCATCTGAATCCGAGATATATTTCACATTTTCCCGGACACCCGGTATATCGAAAAGAAAACTACAATTTCCATGGAACTGAACACCGAAATCAAGAATTTCCTGGAAGTTATCTTCGTAAATTATTCATTCAGATCAATTCGAGCGAAATAAATGCCGATCTCTGCGAAATTAACCCATTCCAAACACCATTCGGGAAATGAGAGTCAACTACGCTAATGTTCGACTGTCGATATGTATGTATTCACTTATTCACTATTCAAGTCCGACGTTTTTGTCGTCCTCAGTATTATGTGTATTTGTAATCGTCACATTACTTTGGCTTGCAGCAATACACGATGTGTAGATGCTAACGCAGCACCTATCGCATACACACGCTCTCTATTCAGTTTTCAGTTACCGACGAGCCGGCCGCAATGACACGTTAAACGATGACCGTTCCTAGTTCCTGGGTGTGCATTACGCGACGAGACCTAGTCGTACCGTTGCACCTGTGTGCGCTCGCGTGGTCGTTCCAGTGACCGCGAGATGCGACAGGGGTTAGGCGGGGAGTGCATCGGACGGTGATCATACTACTAGATTGTGCTCTGCTGCTGATCTGGGACGATGATGAAGAGCCGGCTGTCCTCCAAAGGATCTTATCCTGCAATCACGTCGGCCTATTGGCAAGCAGCGCCGCAAAATACGCCCTATCTATATCCAGGTCAGTGCGTTCAAGTTGCTAGCGAATTGTTGTCTAGTGACGGTCTTGCGGAAGTTTTGGATCTCTTGTGGACCTCTGAAATCTGCAACAATTATTCTTGTACTTCTCTGGTTCGTCTCATAGTTCGTAGTTCACTGTTACGTACCAAGAATATATATCGTATTCGGTCTTGACAAAAACTAATTAGGAGGGAGTAAGTCGAGAGTATTGACACCTCAAATCTACTCCTTACTCGATTATTTAAAATAAAATGAAAACACCAAAAAAAAACTTGGCTGCAAATTTCAAATTTAGAATGAGTCATTCCGGAACTATCAGATTCAATAACTCAGGATCAAATATTCTACTCTACTCTACACATTCTATTTCACGTTTGCAATTTCACGAATATATAACTAGATATTGGTATGATATCTATCAATTATTTTGAATTTTTTGAGAATTGGGCTGGGTTCTAGTCACTCAAAATAATTTTTTGAGTATTCAAATTTAGAATTATATGTATTTGTTTTGAAGAAACACAAGAATAACTTAACTCAACTAACTAATTACTTATCTAAGTCTTTGTAATATTATTTTTCATGCGATGTCCTTTTAAATTAAGTTGAATATTTCTTCAAAAATTCCATTATATTGATTTTCCAAATTTAATTATCTTTGTTCTGCCTTCTATCAAACTGATACTATCCTTCAGCTTCCAGTTGATTATTATATTGTTATTTGTTCAATTTATTCAATTTCCTTCAATTTTACACTTCTGCCCTTTATATTATTTTTCATATTGACGTCTTGTTTCATTTTTTTTATTCTAGCTTAATTTTTCTATCTTCAATGTTCTATCTTCATCTGTGTTATATATGAAACTGCTTTCTATGGCTTATCTATCAAACGACTGTCACTTGAAATTTTGGAATATCCTTGAATCAAATTTTCTTCAATACGCCATACTTAATCAAATTTGTACTATCTAAACTTAATTCTAAATAACATTACAGAAAATTTCAACATTGATGATATATAATTCTAATTTTGAATTTATGAACAATTTAGAAAAATTACCTATGAATATTTTTTATTTAAATTTGGAATTTGGAACTAATTAATAGTTTTTTTCCTAGTCATAACGTTATTTCAATATTAATTCCGGAAAAATCATAACAGTATATTATGTTGAGTTAATACCCTGCATTTGTAATTAGAAGAGCCACCTTGAAAGGATTTACGAAATTCTTTTTGCTGCCGATATGACTCAACTTTTTTCAGTGCTCATGGTGAAATTTTATTATAAGGTGACATTTGGTCCGTTTACCGTTCTCCATTTCGTCAGTCCTGCTCAATAGTATTTTGGGATTCTATCAAATTATATCGAAGGGAAAATGTGATAATTTTCAAAAGAAAGAATTTTACAGATGTATTTTGATAGATCAGTAGTTTCAAAGCCCGATTGCTCCAGCTAGGTTAATAATCAAGTTTCAAGAATGATGTTATTTATCAGGAATCTTGACATATAATATAGATAATTCCGAAGATGATTCTGATTTTCTTCTCCCATCACAAGGCTTACTCTTGGCAGTTTCAACATATGAAGTAACCACTACCTATTTCATAAAAAAAGACTCGAAATTGCCGAATTTCAATTAGGGATAGGCGGACCTCAATTACCGACTGTTTTTATTAAAAATTCCCATGTTAAAGTTCTTAAAATTCCAAAGCCCAAACTGAATTTGTGTGGAAATTTTCTTGATCTGTTGAATATATCTACCTAATTCAACGATAATATTCTATATGCTATTGATATTCAATATTAGGAATAATTCCGATCAGCTCAACAACTGAGAATTCATTTCCTTATCATTCATTTTTTGTCAGACGAAATAATATTTTATTATATCTCGGCAAATATATAAACATCTCGCCATTGTCTCACGAGATTTGTAAGTTGGCTGACTCATAGAACACGTAGCAACCTGCTGACGTGGCAACTTCGATTTGATATGCATTTGAACACGATAAGTTATTATTTCTGAATTAGGAATAGTTAGTTATAATACAAGTTCAGAAGGCATTGATCGAGGCATTGATATTCTTCCACGAGTTCAAAATTCAAAAACGATCCATGAGCTCCCGATTTTTTGAATGATCGAGAATGAGACTTCTGTACGAGTGTTCTACTAATTTTTTTCTAATTCACCGAATTTTTATTGAAATTAATGGAATATTTCCATAAACATCCTAAAGTGATTTTTGCATTGAAAAATTTTGGTTCCGATAGATAGTTTCGAGTAACAACATATAATAATAAAATATAATCATGAAATCTGTGTGAATCTGAGATATTCTCGCATGATTCTGTTCCCCAGAATTAGAGGAAGTAATATCCGAAATCTTCATAGGTACTCAAAAAACATAAAATGGGATTTAGAAAAATTTAAATTAGTACTAGTAATTATTTGATTTCATAACGGCTATAACTTGTTTTTAATAATTTGAAGAATAGGAATAGAACATATGTATTCATTGAATGACAGTTATACAGATATCAAAAATTTTCAACATCAATGAACTATTGCACCTAACTGCCCTTTTAATTTTTTGAACTACTCTAAAACAATCCTTCAGTTGTTAATTTTCCAAACCGAATCCAATTATCAAAAGTATTCGCGCCATTAGAAGTAGGAATCAGTTTTTGATGCATCTGAACTGTTTTCACCTTAAGAAATAAATATACCTTTTTTTCTATAAAAATCTATAAATATTTTTCCACATTTTTAGACTTGAGTGAATATGAATCAGATTCTCTTACTCCAACTCGAATGATTTATCAACCAATTTCCAGGTCGAATATCACGCATATTGACCAGAAATAGTCTCAGCTTATGCTAGAAATATAAGGAAATCAAAGATAGACTGAATTAATAGACGCCTGATGCTGTGCACAGTTTGGAGTAGTTAGATGCATGAAATTGGATCAGAAATCGATTACTTCATTATATTGATCGCCTTTAGTAGGTAAAATCCATCGATTGGAGTTTATGAATGAAAAAACTGAAAAAAAGGGGGTTCCAAAAATGATATAGGGATGTTAAAATGAAAAAGAATTTCTCAAAATGTCAGACTTTCAATAGTTTGGAAGTTGTGCAATTTTGATTTGGACATTCGCGACAAATAAACTGGAGTATATAATATTTATTATTAGACTCGTTATAAGATGATATAATAATAATAATAATGGAGTTTATTTCGGTAAATAAACAAAATACATCACTGTATTGTTTATATTGTTTAATATAATAATATACAAAGAAAAGAAGTTCTCAAAAAAGACAAAGTTTGATTTCCTTGAATTATAATATGTAAATATAAGTATTGTATTATTATTTTGGAAGGAAATAGAATATTCTGTAGGTAATATTAGATTCTTGAAGACGAACAGAAAATCCTTCAATTACACAAAAGTATCTTCAGCTCATTCCAAGAGCTTTATGTTAGATACTCACGCGTCATTGAATTCACAATAAAAATATACATATATATCAGATGATGCAAGTACAAATAATGAATTGAATACTGAATAAATATATGCCGAAGTTTCTAGCAATACAATCTCTTCAATAAACATATGTGCCGCTACATTATTCAGGTTAATGTTGTGTAAATTTCTGTGATTGGAAACATTCGAGTAAACTCTAAAAATTACCTCTAGAGTAGTAAATCATTGACATTCCACTTGAAATATTCGTATCATTCGGAAGGAAAAACTTTACTGCAATATGTTTAAGAGTGGACGCCACATAAGGTGAAAAAGAATACAGCAAAATTTCATTTGAAATTGAATTATACAATTAAGCATTCCATTATGTGAGCGATTTTCACGTTTCTACATATAATAATTAAGGTAGAAACCTTTGCATCAGAGAAAATTCACTGATTATCAAGTACAACGAAATATATACATATTGCTGGAATAATTCGAATGAAATGAATGTATTCCCACCTTGAACAATGGACAGTGACGAATTTTCGAATATTCTCGTAATTCACAAGGCATTTCCAAATAGCTTCATTCTCGGCTTCACTGCATATGCCTTTCAATGGTTCGGAAACAGCGAAAAGCCTGCGAATTGAACAAAGGCCTATTATTCCCACGTCACTCCAATATTTTGTTTGTGCGCAAAGTATTTCACTATTATTTCAACTAATTCTTCATCACGGAAAAAATCGCAGAGTGCTTGAACCCTGATAAATTTTA
This sequence comes from Harmonia axyridis, assembly GCF_914767665.1. Classification (NCBI taxonomy): domain Eukaryota; kingdom Metazoa; phylum Arthropoda; class Insecta; order Coleoptera; family Coccinellidae; genus Harmonia; species Harmonia axyridis. The sequence goes on along the minus strand of NC_059505.1, from coordinate 23,285,398 downwards.
TGTTATCGATCAATTTTCCCTATTTCAAAACCTATACATAGCATCATACATTTAAATTTATTCTGTGATTTTCATACATCTGTGTTTTTCATTTCAATAGAAATGGAATTGAAATGAAGTGTATCGTTCATTTTTGAGCGGTCGTTGCGTGAATATTCGTGAATGTTCATTTCGTCACAATGTCTGTTATTTTACAATTTTGAGCCGAAAGTGGTCTCGAACGTAAGGTTCTCATAATCGATTATATCCGTCCGGCCGTATACACGATTACTTTCGGGAAGAAAGATTTAGAAACTTTAAATTTGCAAGGTTCGGATCTTGAATGCGACGATTGAGTTCATTAATGACCAAAATCTGATAAATGGTTACATAAATATGGACGTAAATATTGGAAATTCCATTTTCCTGTTAATTTCGAAATTAGAGATTCGATGAAGATGAAGTTTTCATTATGATGTGAATTGACAATTACAAGATTCTTGTAAAATTTCGTGTAGATCGCTTAACCAGATATTAAAAAAGTCAAGAAATGTCGAAAAAAAAAGGAATATTTCCGTATAAACAATAACTGACCGATATTTTGGGTGCAGATATGAATCAATAGTATCTTGCTTTGTGCAAAACTTTAAGCTGATTAATCATCATCGAAAATTTAAGAGAGTATTGAAAAATGAACACTCAATATATATTTCCGTGCCAACAGATTTGATCGGGAAGATATTTTGGGCGAGATAATAAATTTCATGCAAAAAGCAAAACTTTATTGAACTATATTTAGTGCAAAAAGAAGTTCTTTATTGCACTAGCGCAATAAAGTTTTTATTGCACTCATCTGTCATTCTACTTCAACGTGCTGTAACCAATTGTTCATTCACTTTCAACATTGAGGGTAAAAATAAAGTTTGAGTTAAATTGTTCGTAGTATTAGTTCCTGTTTCAATGCGAATCGATATTAATAATAGAGTATTCAAGTTGCGCTTTTCATTTTCCTACACCTAGTGCCGCACCTCAATAAATAATTTTTTGCTTTTTGCATGAACTTAGAAAAAATGTTGTATGCAACCCGTGCAAAATTGTTTATTGCACTTGTTGCATAAATAACTATTAAACTTCGTATCGATAGTGTCATCAGAACCATAGAATAGTGAAGCAGAATGTAAAGAAAAAAAATCCTAATATTTCGATCGGGTTGATATTTGGGTGTGTATATAAAAAATAATTTTGAGCTTCATATAAGATGGCGATTGCATTGTCAAAGCCATCGAAAATCCAAGAAGAATATCGAAAAAAATCGAGAACAGCACTGACTCAAATCAAGGACCTTTTTTCGGCCATAAAATAGTTTTTATGTCAATAAGACAAGTAATAGAGTACCAGCATTTCATTTCTAGAATGTAACATATAACAGATACCTTAAATAGTAAATATTATCTAATAAAAAGTCCATAAGTGTTCCACTTTCTATTCGATTTAATGGCCAATAATAGCTGCGTTAACCCGAGTCTCAACAAAGATCGTTGAATACGGAATACAATATATATTTGAACACTGAATATCGAAACCTCGGAATCGAAAAATGTTAATCTTTTAAATTATCAGTTCAGAGGTTTTACGGGAAAATATGAACTCATCAATTACTTCATTGAAATCGGTAGCTTAACTTTATAAATCGTTTCAAATTCCAATCGATATTTCAATTTTTTGTTATTCATAAAAAATTACATATTACTCAATTCTTTGATATCCGCAAACTGAAATGTTTTGGGTGAGTGGAATTGATTCTTCTTCTGAACTGCAGTTCATGAAAAATCGTTAAACAGATTCAAGGACCCATTGCAGGTGAGAAATGGTAGCTGTAGTAATTTCAACTGGAATTATTTCAAATCCAAGTTCATTTGAATAATATTTTATTATTACGATGAGAAAACGCCATATATCCCTACCCCATGAAATATTGTCTTCTTACTTAAAACATGCTCCAACATGTTTTATTCCTTTCTGGTCAGACTATAAGTCTGGAGTTCACTTTTATTGACTTTAGATATGAAAGGACACCTAGTGACATTTAGGTATCAATCAAAACTTTTTGTTACTGCTACTGTTGCAGTATGGACGCACATACATAGAAACAAATGCTTTGGTGATCATTACTAGAAAAAAAACTGAGATTTATCTAAACATGCTTTACTGTTTGAAGTTGATAATTTACAAAGAAAAATATCACAGAAACATTTTTTTGATATAAATGCTCGTCATCAAATCTAAAATTACTGTTTATAACTTCATTTTTCTATGACGCCCATTCGTATTTATTTTGTTTGATAAAACACAAAATAATTAATTGCAGAAGCTGCAGAACAGGTAATGCGAATCATCCTAAAATGTGACATATCACATACATGTTGAACTCGTTAAATGGGGATAACAATAGTGGTACAAAGGTTGTATTACATGACAATGTTGTTTATTTTTTTAATCTTACATGGTCTTTCGTCATTATACCCTACCTTTGGATACGAGGTGCATGTATATCCAAAAAGAAATAATAGTAAAATCTACATATAATGCTGCTGCTACCATGGAATCTATTCTTCAAGGGGTTTAATTTATTCCAAAACTTAAGAATACTTGTTTTCTCTCTTTTTTCAACACTGATTCGTCTCATTACCGTAAAAAACTAAATTTAAATCAGTAATGATATTACATAATTCAAATTAAATGGTATTTATTATGTTCGATAGTTATAATAAGTACTTTTTGTGGAATTTATTATATTTGGATTGGAGTAATCGATCAAACTAGTGAAGAATATAATTGCTGTATGTAATTATATTAGCAGATATCCATTCGAATGCGGTCATTATTATTATTTTTTTTTATCCTCATGAAATCAGGCATCAATATTCTACTGTTTATTTTGCATATATGTACAAAGAAAAATTCAACCTAGTCGAATATTTCGTTACTGAAATAATGGATGTGTTTTTTCGATATTTTCTACATAGATCTCATTCTGATCGATTGCGTAGTAAATTTTGAACGATAATATTTTCCGAATCCCTAGTCTCTTGTTACATTTCTTTCCATATTCTACGTGGTGCGATCAACATGAAATTGCACCAAGCTTGAAAGATTTTTATTTTAAATGTTCGGTCGTATTAGTTGTAACTGAAATATTGAGTTCTTTTTATATACTTTGTTCTAATTTTCTATAGTTTTAATATAGAAAAGAATGAGGAAAGCACTGTGGGAAGCTTTCTAACTTGACATTTGCGCCATTGGAGGCCACATATGTACCTATATGCAGTTATGTCGTCTCCAAGGATGCAATTGATACATGAACGAGCGTACAAAAGCTTCACGTCAGAGTTTTCCTCATTTTTTTATGTCATTTCGATACAATTTTTGATATGAAACTTATTAGGAACTTTAGAGGATGGATGGGAGACATTTTTCAAGAGGCTCCAGATGCCTAATTCTGGAAAATATGAAAGCCGAAATATAAAATGAATCCATCGGAATTTCACGGTAGACACGGATGGCTCATGAGGCTATCCATCTTATTCAGCCTCCAGAGACCGATTTTCCGTATTTTTTGTTCATTTCCATCTTGAAGTAGGTGAGCCAGAGAAAAGGGATATTATTGATGGTGCCGTGGACAATTCGGCAGGTGGTCCTCTACAAAATATTGTTTTCGATCAGATCATATTTCACGGCAATTGGTGGGCGTTATGCACGCCATGGTATAGATTACACATATGGAAACTTCTTCAGCTTTTCATATTGATTTTTTAATCGCGCAATAATAACCCACTCTTTTCGTTCTTTACTGTTGATGAATTTTTATTGCATTACAATTACAGTTTGCAATGACATATTTTCATAGATATTATCATTCAGAAAGTTAATAGAGGTGATTATAAAAGGTAAAAATTTAATCTGAATGCTTATGAGTTTCTAACATACATTTTTTATATTCGCTTCCCAAACTAAATTCATGTTTTCGAATATTGGGTTTTATATATCAAATTGCTTTGTTTCAATTTCATAAATGGAAAATACTTTATGAAAATATTCTAGTATAAGCAGAATTTTAATGAATTCCAGGAAGGTAGAAACGCAGGGCTTTTGCCCTGCGTAAAATAATGCCAAAAGAAGTGTAACTTTCCACATTATTGAGCTTTTTGAGGAATAGAAATAAAAACAGTTACCAACAGCATATTTGTGTTGAAATATGCCTAAATCAATAACTATGGATGATTTTGATGTTATATGTCATTGAAATATCACATTCAGATTACTGACATATTATTATTGGGGAGATATAAAGCTGAGTTTGCATGTGAATAATAATAAATAATTCAATAATAGTGCCAAAAGAAGTGTAACTTTCCACATTATTGAGCTTTTTGAGGAATAGAAATAAAAACAGTTACCAACAGCATATTTGTGTTGAAATATGCCTAAATCAATAACTATGGATGATTTTGATGTTATATGTCATTGAAATATCACATTCAGATTACTGACATATTATTATTGGGGAGATATAAAGCTGAGTTTTCATGTGAATAATAATAAATAATTCTTTCTTCATACAAAATTTCAGCAAAATGTCTTTTGATTTTTGAGATATAAGGCTGTCCAAATATAATTGTTGTTATCTCCGTGCGAAACGATACAAAATTCATGATAGCTATATAACTAAGAAATTATTTTGGTAAATTTCGTTCAACCAAAGCTCATAGCTCAAAAGTTTTTTCTGAATATTTCAATTATCTCTTGACATACTGACGACAACTCGAAAATAAATTCTTCATCAGTTATTCCGACCTATTCGTTGGAAACCATAGGCTCAAAAGAAGATAAACATAATATTATGTTGATATTATGATACTTTGGATTATGCAACCCAACAATTGAACTATGCTCATGTATGTATACTAACAATCCAAGTAAAATATTGATTCTTTTTGGTTACATGTTAATTTTGCCAGCAATAATGATGGAATAATTATACCAGAAAAGAAAATTAAGCTTTGAATATTGTTGGCAGATATGTTCTGAAGAAATGCCTCAAATGGTCATAAGGTAAGGAAAATGAAATGGAATAGAATGCATACATTTTTGTGAGCATATTGCATTTTTTTATGAAAATGTACATTTCAACGTGTATGATACAAGAGCCCAGATATAGGTGTAGTGACTGGTTTGTGTATTTGTTTACAGAATAAGCTTCCTCTTCATCCAAACAAAATCTTCTTCATCCTTTCTCTTCATCAACGGTTGACGACTTCATAATTAAATCTGAAAACAAAAAGAAAAGAACCAGAAAGAAGTAATCAATATTATTTTCCATTATACTGATTTGAAGTTAGCGACCCATTCTAAGAAAGAATCTGAATGGATAGATTGGAAACCACCATTAAATTTATAAATTGGGCAAGTAATCACCAAATGGTCAATGGTTTCTTCTACACCACACTCAGATAGTGGGCTTACAATAGAATGCCATTTCCTAAGTCGATTTTAAATACACCAAATTTTCCTAGGAAGATTGAATCCCAGAACTTTTTCTGAAGGATCAACGATTAGACTTTTGTTGAAGACATTACAAGAACTCCATTCCGAACGACAACTTTTCTTGTCGCATTCATTAGATTGAAGGAAGGTATTAATCCATAAAGGTTTGCGTGACTTTAATCTAGCAGTTCTAGTATCTGGTAGGTAAGATACAATTGGAATTAAGTTCGGTACTGTACTAATGAGCTCAAAAAAATGGAGAAACGGCCAATCGCTACCCATCTTCAATGACACAATTGACACATTCACTTTGGTAAGAATTTAGATTTTCGCTAGTCTGTATATACGACCCTAATGAATTGTTTAGGTTTTTCATGAACGTAGAACTATTGATTGTATCCATCTAGTACTTAATTGTTATTTGCGCATGACGTGTTGTCGAACTCGGTCAGATAATTTCAGGACGCATTCATTAAATACTTAATTTTTGCACTTGTTATATAAATAATAATTTTTGGTAGATTTTGCTGCATAAAAACATCTTATTCAATTCAGGTGTCAGATTTGTGGACAAATAAAATATGTTCCTTTAATTGAATGAAAATGGAAATTGAAATTATTTTTGATTTCATCATTGGAAATTGATGAATTGATTTAGAAAAAGCAAATATAGGAAAATATTCGAATGGAAATCAATAAAAATATGGCAAAATCTTCGAATGAAAATCGATAAAAATATTGGAAAAATAGACACTCGAACTTGAAACACACTGTATATTATATTATAGAAGAAATACCATACACAAAAAAAAGAGAATTTCCTTTTATAATTTCTTTTAATATTGAAAATTCTCGATTGCTTGGAATTATGCGAGAGATATCGGAAAATCTGAACCAGACACGTATTTGTAAGAGAAATGATTCATAAGTGTGACGAAATTATAAATAGATTGAAAGAATACAGACTGTCATTTAAAAATACAAACCTTTCAGGCTAGATGCCTGATGTTACATTGTGTTTGGGATCCCTCGTTGATTTGTGAATATGGTAATTGACGCTAATTGATTTCCTCTAATACTGCAATTTACTATTGAATAAAGTCTTCCATCCTCATAATGAGATTGTCTAGTACTACGTAATACTGAGAGATAATTAATCTTCAAGGTAAATGAAAAGTGTAAATACCTACGTAGTCACTGTGTTAGTCATAATCATTGGGAATCATACATGTACAATATACATATAAAAATAGGCCAAATTTCCGTAGATCACAATCTTCAATTTTACGAAATAATAATTTTATCTAGACTAGGCTCTTTGCTCCTGAAATTCGGCATAAATAATTGAATATTTCTTTTCTTCTTCTTTCGATCTTGATGGATAATTCTAACGGAAGTATTTGATCTCTCTTAAAATCCCTGAATTATTCTGTATTTTTTTCAAGTATCAAATATTGGATTGATTCGGTCTTCACTTGATGGAAATTCATTTTAATAGAAATTAAATGAGAGTTATATTTCCACTTTTAATTATCTGATATAACAATTGTTTCTCTACACAGTAGTTTCTTTAGAATTATTCAAAAATGTAAAATATCTGAAGAAACTACAGTGTAGCGTAACATTTGTTATATCAAATCGAGTATTAAATAATCCAAAGTGGAAATAGGATAACTGTCATAATTTTCTAATTTCGAGCAGAAAATATTTGGGATCTCGAATGGCATTGTTGAATAAATTAATGGACAAATTTCGACTAGGGATTCCGTGAATATGACCTTTCAAAATTTTCGAAATTTTTTAAACTGTACCTAGGTTCGATCGATGAGGAATTCGTCATATTCGATTCTCTCCGTCCGTCCGCTCGATCATGCATCAATTGTGGCCTTGGGGAGCACATAACTCTATTATGTGTGGTCTTCAAGGGAGCAATTGGCGCATGAATGACGGGCGCTGAAAAGCTATTTTCGTATTTTGTCGATAAACGAACTATCGTGTTTACGGCCGGCCTGCAGCTTCTTGTCAGAATCTGGTAGGGGGTAGGGGAAGTTAGCGACGGTTCCGCAAGGCAGCGTTTTGGGTCTACTCCTGTTCTCCCTTTATGTCTCCTTTTTGGCCCATAATATAAGCAGTAGATATCACCTCTTCCCGGACGATTTTCAAATCTATCTTCATACCAGGATTGAGGAATTTGTTCAGTCCGTTCGACTTTTAAACGAAGATCTTTCAATTATTACCACCCCTGCTTCCCATATGGGTCTCGTTTTAAATACAGCCGAAACACAATCCATCGTCATTGGTACTAAAAGATGTTTGAGTAAGGTAAATAGACACGATCATGAAATTGTTCCGTGTGGGGAGAATGTTCCCTACTCTTCGAAGGTGAGAAGTCTGGCTTTGATTATAGATGAGACGCTTTCTTGGGATCCTCAGATTACCAGTATAAGTAAAAAGTTTTACCAGAGCCTCCATCAACTTCGTCTCTTGAAGAATTTCCTACCTTTCCAAACACGAAAGACTCTTTTTTTTCACACTATTGCTCCCTATTCTGGACTATGCTGACGTGGCCTTCATGGGTCTAACGGTAAGCCTGTTGGGTAAACTCGACCGCTTACAGAATGTAGGTATTAAATTCGTGTACAACTTGAGAAAATTTGACCACGTTAGCCAGTTTAGAGATGCCCGCAACCTGCCCCCCATTGCATTGCGTCGTAATTGGCATACTCTGCTTCTGGGCTATAAGGTTTTAAAATGTCGTATACCATCTTATTTGCACTGGAATATTCGACCTCTCGGAGGCGATGATCATCATACGAGAGCACTTGGTAATCTCACCTTGAAAATAAACGCTCATTCCACCAATTCTGTTCGTAACTGCTTCTCTGTGAGATTCCCTCAACTTTGGAACCGCATCCCCGTGGAGATATCTCATGAGCCTACTTTCAGATCATTCAAAATAAGCCTCAAAAGATACTTAAAACAGACCATAGGTTGAGGTGTTTTTCTTCCTGGTTGTTGTTTCGTCGATATCTTCCCTCATTTTCCTTTCCAATTCATCCCTCCTTTATCCCAAACAGGTGACACAAACATTATATGTATTTTCTTTTTTCAAATTAGGTTTAGTGAACTCCTTACATGTAATGGAAATGCTGAGTTGTAAAGGGTTGGCAGGAAGACATCGCTCAGCGATATGCCCACCCATTGCACATTTTCAAACACACTTCTGTTATATGTGAATTTGCAATAAAGAGTTCTAATAATAATAATAATCTATCTTTATGGCACTGTTCGGCGACCAGCGCTTGAAATGTAACTAGTTTTATTCAAATCATTGTGTTGGCGTGTGTACCTATTTCATTCCACACATGAGAAATTCCGACCAGAATTTCTCTGGAATGAAAACATCCAATCTCCGTTTCTCATACACATCTAGAACATTCGACGAAAACAAAGAGCTCTTCCTCCCACGTTTCGAATCGATTGATCGATGGAAATAACGACGGCGTGTTTCACTCAATTCAAGCGTAATATTTCATTAGGAAACTCACTGGCTCGTTTTACTACCTTGCTGAAATTATTCACTTGTACGTGGCGTTATCATCGACAGTGGAGTTTTTCGGCTGTGACCGAGCGTAGAATCGGTGCGATAAGCGCACTTGCCAGCCATTGTTTTATCATTTTGATTAGTGGACAGAATCATTAGTAATGGGAATATGATAGCAAGGGTTGCCTGCGTTATGGCTGACAACGATAAGGTTCTACTTAAGTAATTAGCTGACTGCTTGTTGTTCTATATCACCCGCTTCGTGAACTCTCATAGGTAACCTGCTTTTAAGCACATACTGGTCTCGGAGAAGAAGATATTAATCTATATTTACGTTTTGAATGATGTGAATTCGGGTATGGAATGTTCAAATTGCATATTCTCATACGAATTGAAAAATTATAGTGTTGTGATACATATTTATACGAGTTTACTTGTCCCAATATAATATACAAAATCTTAATCCAGAGAAATAAAAGAAATCGAATATTTTTCATTTCAAACTCACAACAACAACGTAATATTTTGACTGACAAGTTACACTTTTCCTCCGCCGGAGGAAAAAGTGTTGCTTTGTCAGCGTCATGGTCAACGATGAATTGCTTTACCGTCCGCCGGAGGGAAAAGTGTTGCCTAGCAATGATAACTATCAACTATTATAATTCATGCCTATCAAAATCAATTTAACGTGACAACCGTAACTAGGCGAACTTTTCATTGATCAATCAATTATAACTATCATTAATACAAATCTTATTTCAAATTTTTATAAATTTAAAAACTTTTAGAAATAAGAAATGAGTGACACTTCTCCTACTTATGAATAATATACTGTTTTTCCGCAAATGTCGAAAAATTACGATTTTTTTTAACGCCAGTACATAATATATGATTTCACAGACAGTCATTTTTCGTCCAGCCGTGAGAGTATAAAAATTATGCTTTTCTACGCTGGTATAAAAAGGTAAACCACAGAATAAGGTAGAAATTCGTGGAAATATATTTATGGTAATAATTATTGATTTGTGAAACTTCAATTGTTCAGAATTGCACAACAATTCAACGAACTCCCTGATTTATTGATTTCTAGTTCGACCTTGCATTTTGTGCAGTTTGTCAATAAAATAGATATCTCTTGAATGCTCACAAGTTGTGTCATCTGTCAAACTAAAGTCGATAGAATTTATTTCGTCAGTAACTATGCAGTAAATGAATAAAGAACTACGAAAAAATTCTGATAGAACTCAATGAATCGTTCCAGCTAGTTCAAGTTGTACTTTTTTGCTCGTGCAATATATCAGGGGGGCAGAAAAAATTCAGGATGGTTGTACCCTGCCCCCCTCCCTCTAGCGACTCCTTTGCTTACTTCATTTTTCTCCATTCATTATTTGCGAACTTAATATCCACATGACTTTATTTGGCATTTATTTATATTACTGGCAGTTTTTTATCGCATAGCAACGGTACCTGCTTGATTATTCTGAGAAAAATGCCTACTTGGTAATATTTTATTGAATCTAATATTTTAGGTTTGTTCAAACAAAACGAAGATTTTATTGATAGTGATCGAAATATAATGGTTGTAAATAAAAAAGTATACAAACGTCGGAATCATTTCTTTCTCGAGATCATAGCTAATCTCGACGCTTCGCGTCTCTGAAAGTCCACAGTTATGGAATACTTCCCACTTAGGTGTATAATATACTATTTCAATATTAAAAGAAAATATGTCAAAAATAACTCGTTTATAAAATTTATGAAACTTTTTTTGTTTCACGAAAACCTATAAAAGACTTGAATTTGATAGTATCGTATTTTTTGACGTTGAGATGTATGTACAAGAATAGCATTCCAAATAAAGAATGCAGAACACAAGTGGAGAATCCGGAATTCATCAAATATTCAAAAACGACATTGATATTGTAAGCATTCCCTCCGCTTTCCGTCAAGAGGGAATGAAGAAAGGAAACGAAGCTTAAAAAGTCATCTACCTATAATATAATATTATTATCGAAGGTTTGGCCCGGCCCCATTGGTTTTTGCCTGTCTTCTTTTATTGAATAAAATATTCATTCTCTGTTATTGATTTGGGTTCGGTGTTCAGTTGCCAAAGCATCTGTTCCCTTAGCATTACATATCGTTGAACCCTAAGGATACGTAAAAGAAAAGAACGCATATATACTGGCGTAAGTTAGGTATATAAATTCATTTTTTTTCGATGAAAGAATGATTATATCAATTATCACAGAACTGACAGAATTGCATCATTCATGTCAAAAGTATTGTGAAGCTGCTCACTAAGATGCATAGAAAACCTGGTGTGTCTACTTATACCTGTAAAACTTTTTTAGATTTATACCTACTTGATTTCGAGATATCGCGGTCTGTTTCAGATGGCGCATACATCGTTTACATTTGACATTTCTCTCAATTCTCGACTCTTGTGAACCAAGGGCGTAGATCTTTTTCTTCTGGGGGGGGATAATCGAAAAAAAAAATTTTTGCCGACAACTTCTATTCATATCTGTAATGTTAGAAAAAGAAGTTTGATAATGAAGTTTGAACCAAATTACTCGAAAAAATTTTTGTTGTTACTAATTCGGTTGTTCTTACTTTATACTGGGTGTTCTCGAATTAGAGTTACGAAGGAAAATGAGAAATTACTTGGATAATTTTGGGAAAAAAAAGTTTCATGAATATGAGCCCACAAACGATTTGCTTTCAATAAACAGGTTCTTTCTAGTGTGTCGTACAGTTTATCAAATATTTATTAATCTTCGCTACAGATTGGGTAAATGAATACCAAAACTTATTATTAATGCATTCATTAGGGCTTACTAGCTGGATCTTTATAATAATTTGGATTTCCTGAGGATTACTAGATATTTTTTCTCGAAATCGATAGCAGATACGACAAAACTATCAGGTGTGTGAATAAGTCTTTCCCGTTTTTTGTAAGAGATGGCGCCACCAATACTGTGCGAGTATTTAATGGTTACATATGTCATAATCAAAGCTTATTCATCTGTCAACAATTCCACACTAACACATTAGTTGAAATTTTTTCGCATCATAAATTTTTGAAATCGTGAAAATGTCGAAATTTGAGCCGAGTCGACGTCATTTGCGGGAAGTTTCACTTTATTGGTTCAATTTGAAGAAATCTGCTGCCGAGGCGCATCGGTTGCTTCAGGAAGCTTATGGAGAAGGTTGTGTCGATGATTCAAGTGTTCGCGGATGGTTTCGACGCTTCAAAAGTGGCGATTTCGACGTGGAAGACAAGGAGCGTTTCGGGCGGCCGCAAATCTTTGAAGATCAAGAATTGGCGACTTTGGTTGATGAAGATTCGTGTCAAACGCAAGAAGAACTTGCTGAAGCATTGGGAGTTGACCGAACAACCATTTCCAAGCGTTTGAAAGCCATGGGAATGATCCAAAAGCAAGGAAATTGGGTGCCGTACGAACTGAAGCTGAGAGACGTCGAACGGCGTTTTTTCACTTGCGAACAGCTGCTTCAGCGACATAAAAGAAAGGGTTTTCTGCATCGTATCGTGACTGGCGATGAAAAGTGGATCCGTTACGATAATCAGAAGCGAAGAAAATCATGGGGACTACCCGGCCATGCATCATCATCGACGGCCAAGCCAAATATTCATGGCGCCAAGCTCATGCTCTGTATATGGTGGGACCAGCTAGGTGTGGTTTACTATGAGCTTCTGAAACCGAATGAAAGGATCACAGGCGAGGTTTATCGACGACAATTGATGCGTTTGAGCCGCGCACTGCGAGAAAAACGGCCACAATACTCCGACAGGCACGACAAAGTTATTTTGCAACATGACAATGCTCGCCCACATGTTGCACAGCCGGTGAAAACATACTTAGAAACGCTCAAATGGGAAGTCCTACCCCACCCGCCGTATAGTCCAGACATTGCTCCGTCTGATTACCATCTCTTCAGATCGATGACGCATGGCCTGGCTGACCAGCACTTCCATTCCTACGAGGAAGCCAAAAAATGGGTGGATGACTGGATAGAGGCTAAACCGGTCGAATTTTTTCGCAACGGGATTCGTATGTTGCCAGAAAGATGGGGAAAAGTTGTAGCTAGCGATGGCCAATACTTTCAATAATTCATTTGTAACCATTTTTTCACAATAAAGGCTCAAAATTTGAAAAAAAAACGGGAAAGACTTATTCACACACCTTATATAATAAACCAAAAAGTGTAGTACTGGACCAGAGTTTTTTCTACATTTTTCTAAACTAACAGCCATTCACCAAAATATAGTTTTGGAGGAAAAGAGAAGGCATCCTTCCAGAAAAAATATCACTCTGTAGACTTGCATTCAAAATTAGCATATCAAATGGTGAATATTTTAAACTGGAATATCTATGGCCAATTCAAATTAAATATCTTGTGAAGGGAAGGTTATACGAGAAAAAAACTTAAACTTTAACACATGTATCTCAAAACAAAATGTTTGGGGACTCATGTTATAAGACTTTTTTTTCTTAAAATGATCCGGAAATCTGTAATTTTCATTTGTATCTCCGATTTAGGAACACCGTGTAATTACCCCCAGTATCCCCCTATTTCTACGCTCTTGTCGTGAACTTTGAGTATAGAACAATAATATTTTATATTCTATGGTCTGTCATTATATTCCATTCATTTGATTGAAAATTTTAAATGAACTGAATTGTAATTTATTGTGATTGTTTGCAGTGTCTAAAATCAGTATTTCCTTTTTAAAAAGCACCAGGCAGATAGCGGGAATTCGAAAAATTTTAAAGAGCGCCACCTTACAGAACTCTGGTGAATCAGACCACCAAAGCAACAGGTGGGTCTCCCAAAAAGTCTGAAACAAAATCAAATCAGTAAACACACCAGGTATTCTATGCATCTTACTGCTCACTAATAACTATTGACATTTCGAAAATATCCTTAAAAAGAAGAACTCGACTTATTACTAGTTGTCATACTATCATATTTGACATGATTCGACTCGAATGACTAACATATCGAAGCATATTAAATCACAATGAAGGGCTTACTCAGGTTCAACGACGACATAGCAACTAGACCATTTTACACTTTCGGATGACGAAGTCGAAGCGTTAGTTAAATTTTAGCTTCCTATCCAGGTTTACTTCCAATTCCCAATTATTTTACTTGGCATTCTCAGGGGATATCACGCCCGAAAATTTGGACATGACCGAAGATTTGACTGAGTGTCCGTGAAATTAGCACCAACTTCTTCGAAAATGAAAAAAAATTTTTTTGCATTCGTTAGTAACTATTTGTAACACAAAAATTTTTGTTTGTAACCTTGCCTATAATGAAAAGATATCACTCCTAAAATGCTAAGTATTTTTCTACCAGTATCCTTGGGGTACAAACGAAAATGTTGATGTTACAAATAGTTACTAACGAATTACTGAGGAATGCAAAAAAAATCTTCATTTTCGGAAAGTGGGTGCTAACTTCGCAGTTTAGGGGTGCTGTTTTTCTATCATAGTTCAGGTTGTACGAATGTGCTGAAATGAGTCACATTTGCTAAATGATTTAAAAGTTGAGGTCCGACCTGCAGAAATGAACCGTTTCGGTAGAGCATAATAAAAATTTCAGAAAAGCACTGACTCTGGGTTAGACGGCATTTTGTATAAGTCATCGAGTAGTCATCGGTTTAACAGCTAAGTTTCAATTATATGGACTTTGTTCTTACAGACGTGAAAAACAAGTTTCAAATTTCTATTCTAGTGCATTTACTTAGATCCTACCGTTTATTAGATTAGATCCTACCGTTTACTTCGCATTTTAGGCTGAAACACTAAAATCGTCCTTTGAAACTTGTTTCTTATGTAAGAACGAAGTCTTCTTCCAGACAACTCACGAGTACTCAAATTTTGACCTCACGTTGAACAGCGTTAAACAAAACGAAAAGCGTTCCAGAATCGATTAACCACTTAAAACTCCTCACTAAAATGCCAAGCGCCTTTAATCCACAAAAGAAATAAACAGACGCACGTGGGGTGTGAAAGTCAATCTCGAATCAAATACAACACCCAAATCTCTGTATGTACTAATCCACCACTCAATTGGTGCCATCCTTCGACTGAATTAAATTAAGCAGCATTCATTTATGTCGATAGGAATTGAATTTCTCGCGCACCAACGATTCAACCCATCAATATCACCCTGAAGGTCTCAACAATCCTCAACCGACAGAATCCGCCGAAACAAGGTGCAGTCGTCCACGTAAAGTAGACATTCACTCCTCAGGAAACGGCAAATGTCATTGATGAAAATGACAAATAAAAAGGGACCCAAGACCGACCCTCGAGGAACACCAAATGATGCCATAAACTGCGCCGGAGTGAACCTGAAGTACTGAACCCACAGCATCTTGTTGGTGAAGTACGACTCCAGAAAAAGAAGAAATTGAGGGTTAATCCAAATGATGACAGTTTTTGTGACAGATGACAGATGAATATATATCATATAAATTATATAGGTCATTACATAAAACCGTCGGAATAAGCGAAATTCATATTATCTAATTTGCTCAATCATGGTGTTCGCGACCACCCTGTGCATCATATCAATCGTTTGTCCGACCATCTATGTTACACTGTTCAGTCAGCGTAGACCGAGGCGTCGAGCAAATCGTTGCAGTATCCACTAAGCAGTTTCAGTTCAATAGATATCTGATCTGCCGAGTAGACAACTATTACATAATAGCCTATGTATAATTTAATGCACATTAAAATGCAATTAGCAAATTGGGCAGAACTGTTCTACTGATCCATCAATAACTAATGTGTTTCGTCTATCGAATTACAATCACACGTGTATCCTTGGCTTGAAAATTCGCATCAACTTATGCGACTATTATTTGTTCCTATTCATACTGATCCATTGCATTTGTAACGATAAAAAAATTATTTTTCACTAGTTCTACGTCGGGTTTCATAAAATGTTAAATGAAGGAATATCAGGAGCAAGATAATGGATCATAAGATGAAAAGTAATAATGGGAGCATTACAATAATATTAATAATTATATTTATTCAGCAGAATAGCTATTGAAAACATTTGAAAAAATAACAAGTAAATCCAACACAAAGATAATTGATTCCGTCAGATAAACACATAAACAGAACTGAAATATCTCATGATTGAACTTGAAACTTGAAATTATTTCTGAAGAATCATCTACATAGAAAGTCAGGAGCTTCAATGAACTCATTTGATAATGAATCACCAACAAAATGAAAAACATGGAAATGCAGTAATAATTACTTATATTGCCATCCAGTTCTTTGAAGATTTGTTCGAATTGAAAACCATTTGCCTCTACTCATTTCTCTTGTCGAATTTTCAGATTGGATATAACCGAGGATATAGCCCTATGAATCATACCGCCATTATTTCTTAATATATCGGGTGTCCCAAACTCGATGGCCTATTAGACGTTTCTGGAAAACTAACCATAATTTTGAGCTGAAAATTTGCATGTTGGGGTTTGAGACAATGATCTTTCTCCCTGAAATATTTTCAGATCTCTACAACTTCCGGTTATACCGGAAACAGACTACTACTTCCTTATTTCAAATGGCACACCCAGTATATTATTGCATCATTAGATAGCTTTTTTGATGGCAATTTCGGCAATATGCCATACCTTGGGTGAAAATTCAACAGTTCATGAGTTATTGGGATTCTTATGAAAAAAAAGGTGGCGATGAGGACTCACATCTTTTTGAATATTTCAGCAAAAAAAGCCTTTTTCGAAAAAAATTTGTTTTGTTTCGTTTACGCAAATACGTAGTATTATAAGACTGTTTTCGGCTTGGACCAAAAATGTACAGGGTGTTTATAAGAGGATCATGAACTTGGACAACTCAAATTCATCAAAACCCAAGATTTTCAAATTAGAACCTATATTTTTTATTATTTCTGTCAATTCTACGTACAAAAATAGTGGGGGTTACTTCAGCAAACCCTATACCTATAATGAATACTTCAAGAGTTATCGGGGAAGAACTTCAAATGAGGAAAAACCGCTATTTATAACTGTGGGAATAACTGTCTGTTATTTCCGTAAAACACAGAAAGAAAATAAAATTCGATGTTTGGATAACTAAATTTTACATTTCATGAATTTTAATTAATTTTTCGTTGGTATTGTTGAGAAATCCATAAACCAATACAATTTTCAATTACGAATAATTCATTACAATTTTTGATATGTCAAATTTAGTTATGGAAACATCGAATTTTATTTTCTTTCTATGTTTCACGGAAGTAACAGACAGTTATTCCCACAGTTATAAATAGCGGTTTTTCCTCATTTGAAGTTCTTCCCCGATAACTCTTGAAGTATTCATTATAGGTATAGGGTTTGCTGAAGTAACCCCCACTATTTTTGTACGTAGAATCGACAGAAATATTAAAAAATATAGGTTCTAATTTGAAAATCTTGAGTTTTGATGAATTTGAGTTGTCCAAGTTCATGATCCTCTTATAAACACCCTGTACATTTTTTGTCCAAGCGGAAAACAGTCTTATAATACTACGTATTTGCGTAAACGAAAAAAAACAAATTTTTTTCGAAAAAGGCTTTTTCTGCTGAAATATTCAAAAAGATGTGAGTCCTCATCGCCACCTTTTTTTTCATAAGAATCCCAATAACTCATGAACCGTTGAATTTTTACCCAAGGTATAGCATATTGCCGAAATTGCCATCAAAAAAGCTATCTAATGATGCAATAATATACTGGGTGTGCCATTTGAAATAAGGAAGTAGTAGTCTGTTTCCGGTATAACCGGAAGTTGTAGAGATTTGAAAATATTTCAGGGAGAAAGATCATTTTCTCAAACCCCAACATGCAAATTTTCAGCTCAAAATTATGGTTAGTTTTCCAGAAACGTCTAATAGGCCATCGAGTTTGGGACACCCGATATAATATCAGAATCATGTATGTTTCAGTTTGAAAATACTGAAATACTTGTCTCTTGACTGGATGTGTTCGCTAATGGAATTATTTCATACATAACCAAATTTTTATCATCTACTAGGTTCACTGTGTTTTCAAGAAGATTTTTACTCTTCATATTCATTCAAGACTTTCACGATATACCCGAGAATATACCTCAATCCTGAATAAATCAAACTCAACATAATGAATGAAGAATATTGGAGCTGAAAACTTTGAGTGATACCGCATATTGAAGCGGAATTTATGCTGGAAATCTAAACCATGATTTCAAATTCGAAATACAAAGTGATATTTTCAACCTGAACACTTCAAAAGAGGAATAATGAGTCCGGTTCTGAAATACTGAAACAATTAATATCTCTCTGACTCGACCTCGAGATGTGTCAATAACGTCCCAAGTTTCAATAAATTCCGCATTTAAGTTTGGTTCTGATGATGGTTTCATTATTTCCATGAATATGAAAACTCACCCCGTAATCTTCCTGAGGAAAGGCAGGAATACATTTTTAGTAGTCAATCCGTACTCACCTAGTCTTACTAGCTCTGAATATCTACAGTTACTCCCGGGACACTCTGTATATCACAGTTTTACTACTAACGTTATTATTTTATTACTTTTATGGAGGGAGACGAGAAAAATCAGAATTTTCTTCGCAAAATATTTGAGGGCAAAACTGAATAATCGATATTAGTATATTTGAGAAAAAATTGAGATGATATTTATTTTCACATAAATCTCATTTGAATAATATTCGGACATATGTGACTTTTTATATAAAAAATTTCTCAATTGAAATTATAAATTTTGCAATTCTGTATCAAAAATTCTCTGTATTATTGTTAGTTCATCAATTTGCAGAACATTTTCTCCGAGATTTTCTCCTTTATCTTTACTACTACCTTTCAAAAAATTACCGATTACAACAAAATAAATATAAAAATTTGAGAAAAGCACTGTCTTGGCGTCCAGAGCTTTTGAGGAGTCATTCATTCATGCGTTAAATGCACCTTTAGAAACCTCAACTGTATACAGTTATCTATGACATTGAATGTAGGTATTATATTGTCGACTAGTTCATCATTCAGAACCCTTCATCTAGACTAGTCTAGATGAAGGGTTCTGATGATATAATACTCCTTAAATTCGGCAGGAACATCTGTAACTTGTTGAATTTGTCTTCATTAGATAGTTTTTTCTTTACTTTTAGTAATTTAATGGTAATATAAGTTTTGATTTTATGTTTTTTCTATACTTCTGATTCACTATATTTTTTGAAACCCTGATAATGCATAAATAACATTTTCGAAATGTTGTCCATACAAAAAGTGATTTCTCCATTTTACGTTCAGCCCTCCCAATAAATTCCAACTTTGAATTAGTATTTAAATTCAAATATCTTCTCATGAATTTGTAAAATGGACTAATATATTACTGGTTTAGCAGTAAACAAAAAGGTGCCATATGCTCTATTTGACCATTGTACCTATTTTCATGGAAGAATATAATCCTGCATGTGAGTACCTATACTTAAATGCAAACAATTCATTTTGAAACCATCATGGCGAACAGTGGGAAATATTGAAGGTCGCATCACAAATACATTACGTAAATATTTCTATTAGGTACCAGAAAATACTAAAACATTCGGAATAGATATTTCATTGGCGTACTAAACCTTTCCTTGGACTCATATTACATAAAATTTATTTCGAGCAATATTGCATTAATCATAATACTTACTTATACTGAACTTCAGAGGGTAATTACTTAGTTGGGTCGTTTAAAAAAACATATATCCGGGTTTGTTTTGTTTCTGTGATACGATGAAGTTAAAAAAAACGATATTTATGAAAAATAATCTCGAACCAATTTCTTTGAAATTTGGTTTAATTATTTGAAGTTATTGGGAAATATGTTCGAGAAAACTGAAATTCCGTTGGAACCATTCATGCCTCAACATGATACACATATTGAATTTCATCGGAATCGTACTATTAGAACGCGAGATATTTAGGCTGACCAGAAAATTGCGTCTATCGAAAATGTAGTGTACAAAATATTACATAGTGGTCTGGGTAGCAGCCATCTACTTCAAATAAGAATCCGCTTGAAATGTAGACCGGTATATGATAATAGTTATTTATAATACAAGTGCAGAAGGCATTGATATTCTTCCACGGGTTCAAAATTCGAGAACGAGCCAGTGATTTTAGCACTGACAAATTTTGGTTGACTGAACTGTCTTACGAATCACAAATGTGACAGATAGTAGATCAAATCGTGACAAGGGAGTCTCCAGTACCAACATATAATAATGAAATATAACTATGAAATCTGTGCGAAACGCTGATATTGCCGCACGATTTTGTTCTACAAGGTATGGCAGAATGAACAGATTTGCCACATAGTTAGAGAATAGTTATTGATAATACAATTCCAACAGGCATTACTCTTCTTCCACAAGTTCACAGAATTTTTATTGAAATAATCGAATAAATATCGCTTGGTGGTTTTTGCATTAAAAATTTAATAATGAAATAAAAAGATAACCATGAAATCTGTGTGAATCTGAGATATTCTGGCACGAATTCGTTTAACAAGATGTGGCAGAATGAACGTATTAGCCACAGAATTAGAGATAAGAATATAAGATTTGGTTTTATTATTTCGGTCAGCCTCACGCATGACCGCATGCTCGAGTAAAATATATCGATACTTACTTGCCAATGTATCGTGAGTGACACCATGCGTTTTTTACAGGAACATCCTTTTTTACGATGGAAGGCATTTATGTAAGGTTAAAAGTGCTATGACTTGGCCACAGGAGCTTTGGAGACCATCTTCTTCTTCTTCAAGTACCTCTCTGATTCGAATGTTGTCAATTATATTGGCAACCATAATTTTGTTGGAAGGTTTTTTTACGGTGGAAGGCATTTATGTAAGGTAAAAAGTGCTATGGCTTGGCCACAGGAGCTTTGGAGACCATCTTCTTCTTCTTCAAGTACCTCTCTGATTCGAATGTTGGCAATCATATTGGCAACCATAATTTGATTGGTAGGTGCACAAAATAATTCTGCTGAGCTTTTCCCAAACCAGGCTCTCAAATCATGATATTCTTCTTCTTCCGGGCTCTTCCTTACCTACAACTTTCCCTTGAATTACATTCTGCAGTAGGGAGTGTCTCTCTTTATTGCTCATAACATACTTTAGGTATTCGAGCTTTCATTTCTTAACTCTATAAATGATTTCCAGGTCTTTTCTCATTCTCTCTAGAGAACATAGAACGTATATATGAGATGTAATGTGTTTTATTATGTCATTCTTGTCGGCTGATTCTAATAGATGAGTGGTTTAGATTATATGATGCTTTGGAAATTTGTGAAATCTCCAATTTTGAAAATAACCATTTTGAGACCATTTCCGTCTCTGAACTTGAAAATTACATATTCATTGTGATTAACAGATGTAGCGATATGCTCGAAGAACGCGTGCTCAAAAATTGAGAGATATCATCATAATGTCTAACTATTCCAGTGAGAGAAGTAGTAATCAATTCGCTCAGTTCAGAAGTTACACCACTGCTTGAACGAATAGATACCAAGCACGTCAGCATTAACCTGTACCCTGTACTGAATAGTATGTATGTAGTAGCATTGTCCAGTATCGATGCATAGTGCCATAAAATTTGCTATCTATGTCGACTATGCAATAAGAAAATAAGAGTTATGTAATTCGAACCGTACACTTATTTCCTTGATCATATGGTGTGAATGTTCTTGTCAAGATAAAATGTGTTGTTTATCGACCTCAATCAGATAGCGCAAAGAATTTTTGCTTTTGTTTATTCAGGCCCTGTAAACTATCGACTTGCAAATATATTCAGCAGCACCTTGCAAAAATATGAAATTCCGTAATGAAACATCGTCAGAATCATAATAAATTCAAGAAAAATATCCAAATATATATAATATAATTACGAAATATTGGGTATTTCTTTTTCAATATGCTTTTTGAATTCTCTATGCTGAATTCAAGAAAAATATTCAAAAAATGAGAAAATCTGAAGACCGATTGGATCTTGAATTACAAAATCTTGGGTGTTTCTTTTCCAATGTTCTATTGAATTCTCTATGATTGTGATGAGCACAGTTAATACTAAATTCTGCATCCTAAAATTATTATTTTATGTTAACTTACAAAGGCTCAAATCGGTATGAGAGTTGTTATTAATTAGTTGGTTAATTTTTTTATATATTGTTCTTGAATTTTCAATGGTTTTTATAACACCATAACTATAATGCTTCATAATGCATGAAATTGCTATTCTTTCTATGTTTTCAGGCAGAATCCTAATCCTGTAGTTACTCCTATAGTTACCAAGGAGGAGACGGGAGAGGTACCGCTCGTTAACATATCAATCGATAAGAAATTAGTAGGATCCAGGCTTTGATTCGATATGTTAATTCAAAAATATCAATTGTTTCCTTTCCACTATTTCTCTTGAATTTTTTTGTTATATGAATATGATCTGCTCGAAATTTTGCACGAAGCATAAAATATCTACACCAAAATTTCAACTGCATTGGTTTTGTGGCACCAAAAATATTTGGTAATATTCTCCTTGAAATTTCTCTTGTTCAATTGTCGAATTGAATTTCGCATTAGGCTTGAAATCGATATCATACAAAATGAATAAATGAATTGAAATATCAAAATTCTGCGATATTTTATCAGCAAAAAATCATAAAAGAACATTCCTCATTGACAAATTCAGATGAAATCGATCGATTCATTGAAATTAACCAATTTTCTTCTTCCATCTTGACATTTATTTGAGCGAAAAAATTCAAGACATCTTAGTCTGTCCTCACTTCTCGTACTGTATTTTTAGATGACTCATTTGAAATGAATGAAATTTTTATACATACAATAAATTTCAATAATAAAAACAATTTCAATGGAGTCCAACCGACAGATCATAAGATTTCGAAATTGTAGACAAAAAAATTCAACATGTCATTGATACGATTCTCACAAATTTCATATGAGCATTTATTTCATTATTTTTCAACTGATTTCGAACTTGCGATTTTGACCTAACTTAATCAGTATATTTTCAAAAATTTTTTCCGAGAAAAAAAGAGTCATATTGTTTTAACTCCGGAACTATCTAACGGATTATGATATTTAAAGTCTCTAGTAATTTAGCACATTCTGTTCGAGAGTTGTAAGTCGAATTCAATTAGTTCAAAACACTAGTAGTGTCAAAAATGGTAAACTGCATTTTCCACAATATTCTATGAAAAACATTGAGAAAAATAGTACCACTAATAATAATTGTAAACAACCTCAGATGTCTCCACGTTCATGGAATGAAATTTTCTTATTCATTTTATACTTATTCTAAGGTAATTGAGGTTTATTGACAAGACGAACTACATGCTTGTGTTTCATAAAGGGTAATAACCTAACAGAGTAGTTATGCAATCCACAAGGAAGGTGATTGAATTTTATTATAGTTTCATCGTTGTTATAGCCCAATTCGAATGTTGAAAAAACCTTGGCTTTGCCATTGTTCGTCGATTATTAAAACGCATTTATTCCGTAGACTACGGCAAAAGGAAACAATAACGTATAGATTCATGACGGAATATATTTCAATGTTTGAAATTTCAAATGCGAATGATGTAATTAATGCCGCTACTGGTGCTGGTATTGTTTCGTGCAATATCTTTCACAATATTCAAAATGTCGATGCTAGGGAATGAACGGAAGGTTCCATAAAACCTGAATAAATTTATTTTCATAATGTTCGGAGTCATGAATAATTGATTACGCTCTCTAAGCGTTTGCATTTCAAATCGACATGACAGTCGATTATTTTTTTTTTCATGTGCATGTGGTTACTGCTGCGACATTAACTTTTTTGTATCGAGGTTACTGACAAGAAGATGTGATGTGAGCGAATTGCTCATTATATTCATCTTAAAACTTTCTTCTGTCTGTAAATTTCCGATTACACAAAAAAAACTTCCTGTGACTTCCAGTCGAGCAATATACAGGGTGGCCACTTTTTCAATGGGATTGTATTGGTAACTTTTAAACCATAAAAGTTAGAAGGTCGGTCGAATGGAGAAGAAGTTGCATTCATAGGAGCATTGTCAAGCAGTTCAAACAAATCGAAATTATCAGGGCCGGTTATTGAGATATCATAGGAAAAGTAAATTCTATCATTTTGATTTTTCTTTTTTTTCGACTTTATTTCAAATATTATCAAAAAATGTTTCAGGAATTTTTTATTCGACAGTAAATTATCCTCAATTTGACGTAATCAGATTTCGTATCCAACGTTTCGTACTCCCTGGGCCACCCTCAACCTCATTATTTTCAATACGGACCTTCATATTTTATGACACTTTTCGAAATAACTTTTAACGCTGAATTCAACGATATATCATACGATGTCATTCAAAGTTGATTTTCAGGTGATTTTGACCCTTATCCAAATTTCTTTGGGTCGGATCTGTATTACATTTAGGTACTTTTAGTTTAATTAACAACATTTCGATAAGAAAATCAACTAACTCATCTTCAACTAAATGGAATCTATTAGAATCAAAGCAAGAAACAAGTAAAAATTATTTACATATTTCAGTTCATACTAATTAAACGGAACTATCATTTAATGAAAGAAAAATCAAATGATTATTCGGAAGTAAATGAAAATTAATGAAGTAATTGTTCGAAATGCCTATCATTTTGTAAAATGCACTTTAAGGTTCTGGAACCCATACTTCTTATACATTTACTTATTTCATCTCCTTGAATACCTTCCAATACATTCTCAATCTTCTCGCGGAGAATCTCGGGTTCGTAGTATCATCAATTTTATTTTTGAGATATCATTAATTTTCATCTAGGTAGTTACTTTCGAATAAAAATTTGATTTATCTTTGATTAAATGATAGTTCCGTTGAATTAGTATGAACTGAAATATGTAAATAATTTTTACTTGTTTCTTGCTTTGATTCTAATATGATACATTTAGTTCAAGATGAGTTAGTTGATTTTTTTATCGAAATGTATTGCATGTTGTTAATTAAACTAAAAGTACCTAAATGTAATACAGATCCGACCCAAAGAAATTTGTATAAGGGTTAAAATCAACTGAAAATCAACTTTGAATGACATCGTATGATATATCGTTGAATTCAGCGTTAAAAGTTATTTCGAAAAGTGTCATGAAATATGGAGGTCCGTATTGAAAATAATGAGGTTGAGGGTGGCCCAGGGAGTACGAAACGTTGGATACGAAATCTGATTACGTCAAATTGAGGATAATTTACTGTCGAATAAAAAATTCCTGAAACATTTTTTGATAATATTTGAAATAAAGTCGGAAAATAAGAAAAATCAAAATGACAGAATTTACTTTTCCTATGATATCTCAATAACCGACCCTGATAATCTCGATTTGTTTGAACTGCTTGACAATGCTCCTATGAATGCAACTTTCTCTCCATTTGACCGACCTTCTAACTCTTATGGTTTAAAAGTTACCAATACAATCCTATTGAAAAAGTGGCCACCCTGTATCTACAGGGAACGAGTATACCTATGAGGATTGAAATATTTCTTGAAATATGTTGGTTTATTGTGTTTAGTGTCCTGACATTTATTTTTATGATCAACTTCCTAGTACTAAATCAAATTGAAAATTCGAGGAAAGCACTGACTGACCTAGTCAGTGCATTCCTCGAAGCTTTTGGTTCTAATGACGCAACTATCTATTGTGGAATTGTTAATATATAATGATATGATTGTACATAACAGATAACACGATGCAAAATCCCAACACTTAATTTTCCATTGTTAGTATAGTTCGAAAACATGATAGGGAATCTTGACTGTAGGCCTTGCATTCAAACACCATGCGGAATAAGAACTATTTCCATTTCTCGTACAAGTTGTGCTATTTGGATGGAAATAAAAATGTATCTCCGTGTGGAAGTGTCAGTATTTCTATTTTCGAAGGAAGTAAATACTTTTCTTTTTTCGTTTACCATCGGGTTATTATTGCTGTAAGTCAATTCGATTTACATAATTTTCGAATGAAAAAGATATCATAATTTTCTAGACGAGGAATAAACTTATTATTATTTTTGAAGTGATTTCACAATGATACATATACAACATGTTGCTACACACTCATGAATGTTATTGGATTTCGCTTCAAAACTTTCGTATTGTATATTTTCTGAAGAAAAGTACCCCGAACCCTCTATCTAAATGTATTCAGTTTCTTAAAACTTCTTCATTTTGTCATAATTTTTTAAGTCATTTATAGGCTCCATTGAACAAATCTGCAAATAGTTAGTTGAAAAATTTTAAAAAATGGCACCAGTTAATGGCCCAATAATTCGATTTTCTGAAATTCCACACCATATGTTCGGACTCTAAAGGCTTGATGCTGCACTTCTCGCATCCAACTGCAAGACCAATAATGTGAGTTATGTCGATTGACTCTCCCATCGCAACGAAAGGTAGATTCGTCGGTCCTCAAAATTTTGTTTAAAAATTTCTATCTTTCCTGATCATTCCTAGTATCCAGTGACAATGATTCAATCTATAATCGAAATCTTCATAATTCAGGGACTGATGTAAGACAATATGGAAGACTGTTTGAACATTTGAAAAAATGATGTGTGGCCATAGAACCTAAAGACACAATTTGGTTTTTCTGTGCATCAGTTTAATATATCTTCTTAGGCCATAACTCCAGAACTGAACCTGAAGCTATCGCTTTGCGACTTCCAGGTTTTTCCATGCAAATTCAATGGAATTTCTATTTCTGTAAAGAAAATTTTATCATTACATTTGAAATTTCGGAGAAAAATGAACCAAACAATGAACTTCTGACTTAGCGCCCCCTATCGGTAGGAGTTAAAACAAATTTATCATGAGTATATTTTTTCCTTAATCAACAAGATGTTATCTCTCAAAGGAGATCTAATTCGATCAAAAATGTTGAGACAAACTGAAGTTACAGACATTTCATTCAGTCAAATTTCTTCCTTTCCCCTACCCTTATTTGATGTCGTAAAATCGAAAGTGACAATTCAAAAAGATATAGAATTTTCCAAGGATTACAGTGATGATATTTTTTTTCAACTTGATATGAAACATTTCCGAGTGAAATTCATTTTTCTATTCGACGATAGCTATTAAGCCCCCTAGCTAGAGGTAGAGGTATGAACTTCAAAAAGTCTTGTACACATTAGTGTTAAAAATTTTTAACGCAAGTCTCTACAATGAGTGAATTCTGAGATATAGCCGCTTACCTCGCTTATTTGCCCACCCTGTACGTCTTCTCTATGATTAACAGAGTAATTTCTTTTTATATGGATAATCTCACTTATATTTCTTCTATAACCAACCTCTTCCCTATAATAATCTGAACACTATCAAAATCAAATTTATGGCCCATAGTCATTGAACTAGGAAAATTTCTTAGGTTTTGATGCCATAAATGTTCAAATAGACCACCCCATTCATTTGTTAATTATTCCGTTATGGTGCAAAATATGTATTCTGAGGCAGAATATATTTTTTCTTGATGAAGCTTCAAACATTTATGAGAAACATTTGCGAATACATGTTCCTGAAGTTATCTACTCATAATTCCAAGACATGCTCATCAATTGTTGTCACGAATGGAAACTACTCATTAGTTCACAATTAATTCGAGGGCACTAACTAGAATGCTGGAAGTGTCTTTTGTGAAATAAAAATTGAAGATTTACCTAATACAAAAATAATGCTTTAACATAATATATGTGTATTAATATAATATGACAATTGTCTGGAAGTCGTATTTTCAAAGATTTTCAAGATTTAATGTTTTCCTCCTGCTGATGAAATGTCTATGTGAAGACGAAATAGTTTTTAAATTCTTTGTAGAATATAGAAGTGTAAGACATACATTTGAAACTAGGATGTATTCGGAAACATAAAATTATACTCGTTGTTTTCGATTTAAATATTTTTGAACGTTCTATTGAACAGTGAATTTTTTTTTTCAGGTGAGTCGGTACTACTATTTCCAAATACATACTAGCTGGTAAGTTCTACTCTGTAAAATACAGCATGATTGAAAATCTACTACGAATATGAATTGTCCTACTTCAAAGGGAGCTTCAAAAGTTTTCACTAAAATGGTTGCTTCAGTCGATTACATTTTCACATAAGTCCTTTACTGCAAAATGAAAGACTGACGTGAACTCAAGAGCTTTTGTATCCTCGTTCATGCATGCGCCAATTGCGTCGTTGGACACCACAGAACCTACTATGGGTATCACTTCACATCAGTGCTTCCCTTTGTTTTTATGATGACCCGATCTACACGATATTTTGCATCCAACTTGAAATTGTTATTTTCTATTTACTTGCAGAATCTAATTTCAATGGAATCTGTTGGTACGGAAATATAAGTTTTTTTTCGATACTATGAATTCTGCCTATATATTTTTTGGTTCTGATGATGCGATCAGCTTGAAATTCAGCATGAAAAATTGTTAATCTTATCACACACGCAAAATCTTATTCTGATCGTTTGTTTCGTCACGTAAATATTTTTTTTTTTCCAATATTCTTTTTGAAATTTGTATGGTTTTGATGATGTTATCAACTAGAAATTCAATTCATTTAAATCATTATTTTATATCAACACTTATAATTTCAACTTCATCGGTTTCGTGATCAAGGAATATTTTTTCGCGAAAAAAATGAAATTTTACACTAAGTTTGCAATTTTTATTTCACATGTAAATGCAAATTTTCATTTCAATAGAACCTGCAGTTTTCCTAATTCCTATAATCCTAGTCCTACCTTACATCGGATAAGAGTATCTACATAGTTATTCCCGTGACACCCTGTAAAATATCTGAACAAAGAATCGCCTCGTGTGTTCCTCTATTCTTGAAAAGTGATATTGATTCGTGAATCAATGCGAGACTCGGCCATTCATTCAATTATTCATTAGTCAATAAACGACAGAAGCCTCTAATATATGATGCACCCTATTCTTTTAATGAAAGGACAACCAGTAACTGCTGGAATTCTTAAATTATGAAGCCCCAATTTTCTTAATACTCGGTAGTTATTTGGTAGTATTGGTAGTAATTATTCATCATCGGGCATCTGGAAAGTTTAATAGCACCGAAAAACTATTATTTCTTCCTGAATGATGATGGACCCGAAGGGATTCATCAAGCCAAGTAGTCTGATATTTTAACCAACTACTCGACTTGAACATCAAGCTCGCTCGTGAAAAATTACATCTTTGAACTTGACTTGACTTGATTTGAGGTATTTGTTTGACTTTATATTAAGCTACTTGATATTGAACTGTTTAAGCCGTTACTATTCGGTAGTTGATCATGACTGAAACAAGTTTTTATTACTAATAAGTTTTACTACCAATTAATTAGTAGTAAGAGTAAGTAGCGAGTCGCAGGTCATATATTTCTGCAAGTTTATGCGCGCTTAGACAGAATAAGGTGGCTCCCTTAGCTCCAAGATGACTGAAGCGATCGCCAGCAGGGGCGTAACTAGACTGGACTCATGGGGGCATTGACCCCACTTTGAAAAAGCAGAATCTTTAATTTTTTTATGACTTTAATTTCAAATTGTTGATCACATTTTTTGTCATTTCTTCTAATCAACCAATAACCAATAATCTTGTGATTCTTGCCTCAAACACGTTTCAAAATCAAGTCATAATTTCGACATTCTTTAGATTTGCGTGATATTCTGGTTCATTATTTCCAATACTGAACATTTAAATTCGTTCAAGGAAAAATATTCTTTCATTCCCTTTGCAATTATCATATTTCATGTAGAATTCAAAAATCAAACAAAAAAACCTTCTGTCCCCTGTCCAGAAGTTTTCATAGGAACTATTAGAGATACATATCTTCATTAGTTTCATACACAATGAATTTTGAAATGAAATTTTGGAAATTCATGTCTCCAAAGTTTTACTACACGGAATTATTTCTGCGTTTCATTGCATGCGCCAATTATAAAGTTTTGAAATAAATTTTTCTATACTTACGGTGGAAAATAAAAATGAGAAATTTTAAATGAAATTGCAAAACTGATATGAGCTTCCCATGGTACTATTTATTTCATCCATGAATACATAAATTTTCTGATTAAGGGAGATGGAGAGAAATGGTTATTATGCATCGGACAACGTTCTGAACCGATTGATAAAAAAAAAGTTCTGATTTTAAGTCAAGTTGATATAATTTAATGAATATTTACTCTTTATACCATTGAATCATCTGTGCTTTGTCCCATTACTTATTCCACGTTTAAAATTTTTGTGTTAGTTCATTGGTTCGATAAGATTTAGATAGGAACGACAAATATATTTACCTGAATCGAAACCAACAGTTGAACTAGTAAACTCTCAGATACAATAAACTCAATTCAAATCAAATAAAAATTCATTTGCGAAAATTAAAAAAAAAGCACAATAGAATGAAAAAATATTTTAACACTATAAAATTCAATCAAATAGTATATTATTCAACGAGCGGTAATGTAGGTCATAACTCACGCAGATGATGTTTGCAGCACGAGCCACAGGCGAGTGCTGTAATTCATCAAGTGAGTTATGACCATTACCGCAAGTTGAATACTATACTTTATCTACGACTATATCAATAAATACTAAGAAAAAAATACAGACTTAGAATAAAGACAGAAGGAACGGGAAATAAACATAATGTGCTCGATCCCGTACAAGAGAGATGGAAACTTAGTGCTACCAATCACAATCGAACTAGCTTCGGCTAGCTCGAATCCAGTACAGAGTACAGACATAGAAATTTATTGAAAAACCTTAATAATTGCCTATAAAAATGCATTAAAATATACCAAAAAATATTCCCTGTAAACGATTACTTTTTTTCGGGCAATTAATTCTGTATGGTAACATTAGCTGTTTGTCTTTTGGAAATGTATACCTTTATAATATTTCATCTTCACTATCTGAATTAATCGTTTTCAGCAAAACATTCACAATAATTAGATATCAACTTAATTTGAAAACGTCAAAAGTGACATTCCCTCGGACATTCCTCCCCTCAATAACAATAATGGAATGTTCCCTTTCGGCAATCGAATAGAAGCAGAGAAGTATAGAAGCACAGATCCATATTTTCCGATTCATAATAGTGAGTTATAGTAGTGAGTTATTATAAATCACGCTGTTTGTTAATATATACTATTAATTGCTCAAAAGCAGTTGAATAATGAGTTATGTTTCACCTTCTTGAGGCTAGATACGACCCGGAAGGAGTCTACATGGCCAAATGGAAGGAAATGAAGAAAAACACAGATGAAACAAAGGCTTGACGCAAATTTTAGTTTGTAAGAAAGAGAAATAGGAGTAGATAAATATGATTATTCAATATGAATATAAGGAAAATTATTAGGATCTTGAAATTATTTACAGTATTTTCGTTTGATCGTATTGCTGTCATTGCTGACATATTTTTCTTCTTCATATATTATTGACGTGTCCTACTTTGAAACAAATAGTCCAAGAAAATGGCCAATGAAATACGAATTTTGAGGTTAAAACTTGAATTTTGGATATAAGTTACTTTGAAGCATCTAAAAACGAACTGTGAAAGGTTTTTTCAAATTCACCCCCGGGAAGGGGTGAAAAAAAATTAAAAAAGGGGTTTTTTTGAAATTTTGGGGAAATGGTAAGTGTTAGAAAAAAAAGTTTCGAATAAAAGTTGTAGAGCGTAAAATTTTACATAAAAATGTTCTCACAACTTTTTTTCCTAAAATTGAAATTAACTGAGATATGGTAGCTAAAAGCTAGGGGATGATAACAGGAACTTTAAAAAATCATAAGTTGTTGAAAAATTGAAAAAACTCATAATTTTTTTTTTTAAATTACTTATATGATTATAAACTTTAATTCTAGAGAAAAATTTTTTTTTTTTAATTGTTTATAAAAAAGTTATAACAATTTAAAATTTTTATTTTCAAATTAAATCAACTTTAACTGATGAAAATATATATATATTTTTTTTAATAGATTAATATTTTAAGAAATTGACCATACGCGTTGAAATTTAATTTTTACCTGTTCTTTTCAAGCAGATATAAAATAATTTACCTGGTTAAAGATATTGTGTGGCGGCCATTTGCTTTCACTACCGACTTCGGTACCTCATGCGCATGCGTCAGTTGTTCTCAATGCGCCAGTTGTTCTCAATGCGCCAGTTGTTCTCTGTGTGTTTACAATATTCTCCATTTGTTTTGAGTGAATTGATTAGTGCTGTTAATTTGGAAAAGGTAATTATTTAAGTGATGTTCAATTTTATATTGAGAAACCGCATGGTCAAAACATAAACACAT
Source organism: Harmonia axyridis (assembly GCF_914767665.1). NCBI lineage: Eukaryota > Metazoa > Arthropoda > Insecta > Coleoptera > Coccinellidae > Harmonia > Harmonia axyridis. Next base: position 23,252,879 of record NC_059505.1, on the reverse strand, counting down.
GCTTTTTATTTACTTTGTTATAAAAATCACCATCAATCATTTTATATTATTTAATTTTGTAAATACTATTGTTGAAGTATCTACCTAGATTAGTTGATAATGAATTAATTTTGTACTTTTCTTGTTTATATAGGTTGAAATTTCAACATGGATCAACAAGCATTATGCAGTATTTGTGACACAGTTTTGATCAATGACACCGACACTGTTGTTTCAGTGAAAGAGAGAGGATTAAAAAAGTTGATTGAGAAAAGCATTGAGAAGGAAGACAGAAAAAGAAGACAGAAAAAAAATTACTTATATGATTATAAACTTTAATTCTAGAGAAAAATTTTTTTTTTTTTAATAGATTACAAAATTGTATTACAATTAAAAAAATTTGAAGAAACTTCCTAAGAGTAATTGATTCTCTAATTATATAATAAATAAAAAAATATAGATTTTGCAATTCCAAAAATTATATTAAAATTTTTCAAAGTTAATATAAATTTCATCAAGTGGACTGCTGTCTCTAACAGTTGAGCTTCCTTCGTTTTCTTCTTCAGTAGGTGTTTCTTCGTCTTTATCGTTAGCTTTTGTATGTGTCTCATATTCACTATCTTCATTGGTATCAACGCCTGCATTTATACTGTTATTGCATGTATCACCATGACAAAACTTGCATAATTCATTACATTTGAGAGAACTTTTTCTACAACTACATCTTGCTGATGCACAATTGGTTCTACAACCACAAAAAATCTGTGAAGAATACAAGAAAAAAATTATCGTCCATAGCGTAAAAATTAACTAAAGAAGAATTTTATTTGATTGATATTATACCTTTTGTGTGGATACTTTTGAACGAGTGTTTTTAACAGTTTTACGTCCTGTACATATAGCTTCATTTTCTTGTTCTCCGTCTTCGACAGTAGTTTCTTCTTCACCATCATTTTCATCCTCATAAACATTTCCATCATCATCATTTTCATCATCACTATCATCTCTTTCTTCATCTTCTTTATCTTCATTTTCATCATCCTCAAGATTAAACGATCTTGCAGAAGCGTTATCACAGCTTTGGCCTTGGCAACTTTTACAAAATTTATTGCATTTTAAACCACTTTTTTTGCAACCACATCGAGCTGATAAACAATTCGTTTTACAGCTACAAGAAACCTGTTAAAATAAAATGCAAAATGAATAATTTATTATTACTATTGGATAACACTAAAATAAGATAAGTTGGTGTGAATTGTAACTTACTTTATCTATTAACTCCTTTGGTGCTGGTTCCGCGTTTGACATGATAGGTATCATCATAAATAAGGTTCTTCTCCAACCCCAATCGTCCGGATTTAGATTGTTGCCTAACCACTGTTGAATTTGATAATACACTCGTTTTGTATGTTCTCGTAGGGCTGATTCAGTCGGTGGTAAAGAAGCTAAGATAACTTCTTTTTTAAAAGCAGCAGCCGATAATGAAAATATCCTATATCTTAATTCACCAAGTGTCAGTTCATCTGTAATACTTTGACCATAGAGATGGAATATAATTTTTTCAGATACTGCGTATAATTCCTCAATTGAACGATTAGACTCATAGAAAACAGAAATTAGAGCTTGCAAATCAGGTTTTTTTTTCAATAAAGATATTATACTTTTTTTTCCTTTTTTAAAAATTGCACTTGTAGTGTCGCAACCTGCAAATGCATGCGCAAAAAGCAAAAAAGGCTTCAAATTTTTATCGTATTCCGTAGAATAAATAACATTAGCTTGTTTTCCTGGTGTCATTTTATAAAAGTATATTACCTCTTCGTCAGAGACAAGTGAAATCAAAATGATAAGTAAGTCAATATCATTACCAACTATCGTCACGGATTGATTTCTTCTTCTTTTTAAATCGATTGCAGTTTTGACAATTAAAAGATCCGCGTCTTCTGAAGCTATATTCGTGCTAATACCACGGTTTTGAAGATTATTACTCAGTAAGTTTACAAATTGTTTCTTATTTGCAATATTGGACAGGAACTTCTTTTGGGTCAAGGTCACGAGATTATCTTCAGAAATCTCAACATCTGCAGCAACACATTTTTCTTTTCTGCGATATCTTTCGTAGGACTTAATTCCTATTGTTTCCTTCGAGTAGCCATCGAATATGACTGTCACGTTAGATCCAAAATGTTTAATAAGATAAGAGTAGTAAAGGTTACAAATGTCTGAGTATTTCTTTCCATGCGGCCAAACATAGCTATGCAGAAGCCAGCCACCATCAATTACAAAAATTGATCCAGATCCAGATATTAAGGCAGGCGATTGAATGTATGGCTGGAAAACGTTATACAATTCTGATTTTGGTGTTTTTCTCATTAATCCATGTTCGTCGAATAAGCTCAGAGGAAACGGTGACAACTCGTACTTCAATGCATTGCGTGTTTCTTCAACATTGCCATGAAAAAATACTGATATTCTCTGAATTAACAAGAATGAGTCGACAGCAACAAAATCATCGCCAATATGCATACCACTTTTCGCATTTGCAAGTGTTTTCACTTTGAACGCGTTAGACAAAGAAACGTTATCAATATTTTTACCAACCATGGTAGCTATACCTTGCAATCCAACTTCTACTGCATTATGACAATTAATTGTTGGTCCACCTATGATTCCAGTAGAGAGTGATACTAATGAAGTTCTAACCTCAAATGGATTTCTTTCATCAAGCCAAAACAAAAATTTTTTAATTCCTACTTCATCTTTTGTGATTCTACTTCTTGAAATATCAACATGTTGTTCACTGTTGCTTGATTCAATCTTGCAATATGTCTCTAAACATTCCATGATATTGAATGCTGATGGCATTGCTACTAAATATCTTGTTACAACACTGGAAGTAACACCTCTTCCATGCTTCAAGTCAGTACCGAAGAAACGATTGAGGGTCTGTTCAATAACCATGTCTGACCAAATTCCAGCCCATGCTTTTTCGGATCTACGAATTGTAAAAAAACCTTCCTTCGTGAATTCGTCATATTCTCCTGGATCCATAATTAACTCGAGGTCAGCCATTTGTTGCAAATAAATTTGAGCGTATTTCGCATATGGATAATGTCCACTTGCATGGAAGAATGGTAACATCTCTTTGACGCTTTGTAAGTGTAGTTCCCAATTGCCTAATCGTTCCGCTTCTAAAAATTGCAATGCAATAATAATGCTTTTGAAATACTGGATCCATAATTTAGATGTTGGACCATTTTTTTCCATCACTGCCAGTTGCTGTACAAATCTTTCGCACATATCAGTTATTACTGGTTCGTCATCACAATCTGTTAGAAGTGGAGGTTCTGAATCCCACGTACCGAAAAACTTTTTAATAGAATCTTGGAATTCATCCGAAGGTTTCAAGCTTCTACAAATTATAATACCAAGTGCGGTGAACGACATGATATGAGCTCGCAACGCTCTAGCATAAGCATGACCAGTTAACATTTTCTTTACAGAATCACCTGCATAGACTGTTGTCCATAAATCTTCAATTCCACTCTCAGACATAATGTAACCGATTGCTCCCAGGTATGACATTAACAGGTGGAAGCCACCAAGACGAACGACAACATTTTTTAATTCTTCACTATTCGATTCTTGTACTATCGAAAGAGCTTTAGCATATAATGGCTGGTCATATGTGACAAAACATGTCTGTCTATTTAATTTACGAGTTTCAGCTGCTGCATAGTGTAAAGAACTATTTAATGTCGTCAAATTTGACGGTGGTCCATTTATAAATGGTAAGCAAACAATTTGCGACATTGTATAAGGAATCCCGGAAGACAAAACTTCCATATATCCTTTCCAAGATGGTACGTTTTTAACCTCGAAGAACTTGGCCCAAAGATACGCAGAATAATAAGTTGATATCACAGGTGATTTTCTCACTGGAATGTTTTTTATCGCAATGAATTCTAGTGATTGTAGAGCCTTAGTGTTAAAAGACCCGTAAGGTAATTGGGGAATAACGTGTTTTGATACTAATTCCTGAGGTTTTGGCATTTTCTTAAATTTAACAATATTTTCTTCGAAGCTTATAGACGATTCAGGCGTATACGCTACTATTCCACCAAGGCAATGAAAAGTCTCTTTACCATCTAATGTTTTAGCATTGTGATCAGTATTATCAAACACAAATTGTGCAAATGGCTTATCACTATTAATTTTAAGAGCTGGAGGATTAATAACTGTACAAGCTTCATGCAACTGAATGTGATAATATGAGGCACAAACACCTAATTTGCTCAACAGATCAACAATTAGTCTGGAACCAGTTTTTCTGTGGACATATGAACCAACTGCCAATTGGAGAGATGATATAAATTGTTTGGGACGTAAATAACTGACGATGGAATGTGCTATTGAATCTCTAACAATAAAATTATCACTGTATTGGTCACTGTTATCCTTGCATAGTAAATTTCCAAGGAACGAAGTTAATAATGGCGGAATTGATGACACAACATCGTCAAGAAAACTGGACGCAGGAGGGTACGATGTATTACGATAATCGTGTTTAATAATTTCATTACGGAGTATTTTGACAGCGACATTCAAAATTGTTTGCTTTTGTAAATCATCCATTTCATCGCCATCACCAGTGAACCAATCGCTACAAATTTTAGAAATATCGAATGTTTTATAATAGATCATTGGTTCCTTACCTCGATGATGAGATATGAAGATATCATCTTTATATTTTTCTTTCAACATTCGAAATAAAACAAAGTGACTCAAGGGATCATCTCCCATGATATCTTTTAGTTCCCGCAAACTAAATGTATACTGACAGCTTTCTTCAATGTGTTTGCAAATTTGATTAAAAATCCTAGCTGTTTGTTCTTTAAGGGTAGAGATTTTTGGTTCCTTCACGAGCTTATTAAAATTCACGTAGCATTTATGATGATAACTAGCTTTACAGTCAACTAGGTTGATGTCTTTAATGCGTTTAATCAATTCAGTACTAAACTCATCATTTTGCCTCCTGGCAATATCCAGTATCTGGTCTTGTGTGTACTTATTAGCTATCAAATGGACCCGTTTATGTTTGCGATCCAATGACATTTTACAAAAAAAACATAGATTTACAAAATCAAAATTCAAATTTGTTGAAGTTGACGCTGGTAGTATACTTGGTCCAACTACAGATGATGTAAAATGTGATGAAGATGGATCAGTAGATAATTTTGATTTTCTCTTAATTGAAGAGGTAGACATAGGATACGACTTCCTACATTTTTCATGAAAACTTACTTCAATCTTTCCGAGCCATAACTCGCTTTTTCTGTCTTCCTTCTCAATGCTTTTCTCAATCAACTTTTTTAATCCTCTCTCTTTCACTGAAACAACAGTGTCGGTGTCATTGATCAAAACTGTGTCACAAATACTGCATAATGCTTGTTGATCCATGTTGAAATTTCAACCTATATAAACAAGAAAAGTACAAAATTAATTCATTATCAACTAATCTAGGTAGATACTTCAACAATAGTATTTAAAAAATTAAATAATATAAAATGATTGATGGTGATTTTTATAACAAAGTAAATAAAAAGCATGTGTTTATGTTTTGACCATGCGGTTTCTCAATATAAAATTGAACATCACTTAAATAATTACCTTTTTCAAATTAACAGCACTAATCAATTCACTCAAAACAAATGGAGAATATTGTAAACACACAGAGATCAATTCACTCAAAACAAATGGAGAATATTGTAAACACACAGAGATCAATTCACTCAAAACAAATGGAGAATATTGTAAACACACAGAGAACAACTGGCGCATTGAGAACAACTGACGCATGCGCATGAGGTACCGAAGTCGGTAGTGAAAGCAAATGGCCGCCACACAATATCTTTAACCAGGTAAATTATTTTATATCTGCTTGAAAAGAACAGGTAAAAATTAAATTTCAACGCGTATGGTCAATTTCTTAAAATATTAATCTATTAAAAAAAATATATATATATTTTCATCAGTTAAAGTTGATTTAATTTGAAAATAAAAATTTTAAATTGTTATAACTTTTTTATAAACAATTAAAAAAAAAAATTTTTTCTCTAGAATTAAAGTTTATAATCATATAAGTAATTTAAAAAAAAAAATTATGAGTTTTTTCAATTTTTCAACAACTTATGATTTTTTAAAGTTCCTGTTATCATCCCCTAGCTTTTAGCTACCATATCTCAGTTAATTTCAATTTTAGGAAAAAAAGTTGTGAGAACATTTTTATGTAAAATTTTACGCTCTACAACTTTTATTCGAAACTTTTTTTTCTAACACTTACCATTTCCCCAAAATTTCAAAAAAACCCCTTTTTTAATTTTTTTTCACCCCTTCCCGGGGGTGAATTTGAAAAAACCTTTCACAGTTCGTTTTTAGATGCTTCAAAGTAACTTATATCCAAAATTCAAGTTTTAACCTCAAAATTCGTATTTCATTGGCCATTTTCTTGGACTAAAACAAAAAGTTCCTCACTTAGAGCGTTCGCAAACTCGGATCATTTTTACGTTCTTCCTTCTTCAACTTCGTGGATTTTATAGTACCTACCGTAAGAAACTTTTAAATATATAATATGAATAAGTGAAGTTAAAAAATAAAATAAATTGACTATTTGATATTTTTTTCGTTTTCTTCCATGTCGTTTCTCATTTGGTATAAACATTCTAAACTGAAGTTCAAACAGTTCAAGAAACGTTTCTGTTCCAATGCCGCTTTAAATATAGGGTGATGATTCAAAAGACCATTGGTTAGATTATTTCAAGGAAAGACTCGAGATGAACAAGTGAAAATCGTTATTAAGCTTTCTTGGGAGGAATTTATTTTTGGAAAAACTTGAAATTATGATCAGGAATGAAAAAATTGAGTGTTACGAAAGTTGGTATAATTTCCGGTGAAACTGAAAGTCGAACTAATCCGATGTTTCTTCCAAGAAAAAAGCTTAACTATAAAATTTCAGTGTTTACCTCGAATCTTTCTCTGAAATATTCTAACCATCGGGCTTCGCGAATCACCCTGTATATCTTGACTGAATCTATTAGTCAATGACATGAGAACTATATAACTTAAATTTGAAAAGTGACCATTCCTGTGAAATTTATGGACCGTCTCTATGAATTGTTTTTTAGGCATGTTGATTTTTTTTTGTTAGAGCAGAAAGACGGTTTTCAAAATGACATTGATAAGCCTTCCATTCTTGATCGATTGGCTTCTTCAGCTGGACAAGTCTCTTAACTTATTGAATTAACACGTTCATGATAAAAATGATTTCCTCTTCTGCTCTGATAACAATTTATTGGAGTATATTAGAAAAGATGGTGTTTGTAAGGGATGCAATGAATAATATTCCGTTGTGTTCGTCTCTAAAGAGAGATGGTGCTTGTTTGATTTTGTAATCATCGTTCTCACATTGCGTTGAAAGTTTTAGATGTAGAATAGAATTGATAGCTCTCGTCATGTTCTTGCTGTTGAGGTTTTTTTTATTGTTTCATTTCTCCTAATGAACTCAGTCGTAAAGCCTCGTTTCATTATTTGATGATTGATTCGGTTCTTTTTCATTCCAAGGTATTTGTGAAGGTCGTCCGATGTTGCGTATGATATTTTCATTTATAGATGTATCAAACTCGACCATTTCATGTCTTCTTGGTAGACCTGCTTGAGTGGGTGCTGGTTGAGCAGCACCTTCAGCAGTTGGAAAAACTCGTGTTATTCTTCTCCTAGAATTTTGAAATTGTGGAAGCGTAGCATTTTGTCCAACAGACGCCCGTCTTCTTAGCACTCTGCTACCGACGTTCCGCATAAGGCACCGGCTCCAGGTAGCGCCTCTATATTTCTACTTCTCGAATTCACCATTGATGGTAATATATATAGCTGATTCTTGATATGATAATGGACTGTATAAAATTAGAACCGTTAATGTTAAAATCTGACAAAAACTTTTTTTTTATTGAACCAAAAGAAAGTAATGGAATGGAATAAAATCCGGTTGATCTGAGGAATCCAATATTATTTTTTTTCCAACTACTTCCCCCCCGGCTTGATGTATTACATCAGAGCAAAATGGAAGTGGACATAGTTTTGTTATAGATTCAGTTAAGCTTCCGTTCATTGTCCTAATTTTTACTACTCGAACCCTTTTATCGGGCCCAGGAATAACTTCTACAATGCGAGCTAGTCAACCCTTAAGTTGTCATATTCCATTTCGGTTTATGTTGAAGTCTTGTATGGACCATCGGTTCCAAAATGAATGTCTCTTTTTTGACAACAACCATCAATCATGGGTTTCACATGTTTTGGGGTAGCCTTTTATAGCTTTCCACAAACGCAAAAATACCGTGGAAAAATTCTTGAGATGATTTCCTCACGGCTTCGTTCGTTACTCTGGACAGAGATCTTTCAATATATTTCAGCTTCCTGGACGCATTTTTCCGTTTCCTGTAGGGCTAACGTAACCAAATGCACTTATCCATTAGGAAACGGATTTCTGATTTCGTTTCAAGGTGACAAATAAATATACATTCAATGGACATAAATGTTCAAAAAAAGGAATAAATATGGATAAATGGAAGGTCAGCTTAGCGGAAAATGAAGAACATTGAAACGATGTTTCGAGATTTTTCACCTTGTGTATCGATCTACATATTATGTCCATAATTATGCATTATCCATCGAGCATGTACGGGTATAGTCAATATAATCAAGCTGTAATAACCAATTATTTTACATGTTCAGTACGGATTTCGTATGTGGGACTGTATATGCGAATAATATATTCAGTATGAAATTGCTTTCCGGGTCTCATTGGATTACAATGTAATCAGTGTAAATTCCTATAATACACCTCTGACAAATATTCGAAAGTTGACCAATATGGAAATCCAAAACGGGGAGATGCACTTTCTACTCAAAGTTCGACCGCTTTTTCTACAGTTCCATTAAAATTGGAAAATTTTTGAATCTATGAAGATTCAGATAAAGTGATGTTTGGTTGGTGTGAAGTTAAACAATAATCATTACACTTCACAATTATCAATATCAAAGAAAGTTTGAAGGAGCCCATCGGTTATTTATAATTGATTATATTAGTTTGAATATTTAACAGGGTCTTCACAGATGTTCGTATTTGAAAGCCACCTATTTCACACTGAAAATTCAGGATAATTATTATTTCTTAAGAATATAAAGAAAGTCATTATGCTTGTCATAGTCGGAGGAAATAAAATCTGTGTCTGAGAGAGCAATTATAAACAGTATGTATGTGAAGCGGGAAAAAGGAGATAAGATAATTATCAGAAAAACAAAATTTAAAATTGCTATATTTACGAAACTCTTAATCGGATTTTGTCCCCTCACGAACTATTCTTCTGGTTTTTGTGTAATAATTGTATTTTCATTTAGTCGCAATTTCTACACATGTAGGTTCAGTTGGTTACTTATGAGTAAACACTGTGTTCGTTGAATCAATATCGACTCTATGTAAAAAAAAAATTAGTAAAGCACCGAAGTGATCTCATAAGCCCTTGAGCGCTCGTCATTCATACACCAATTGCGCCCTTAGAGATCGCACATATCTAAACGGTGTGACTGATTTCAGATTTTTCTGAACTTAAATTGAAAAAATGAGGACTGCAGTAGGAAAATTTTCGACCTTTTCTATTCACGTTAATATCAAATCACCCTGTAGAGGAATACTATTCAATTTCTTCATTTTATTATTTCAGAAAAGCAAATCGATAAGGAAAAGTGAAAAACTTTGCTTGGCCATACAAATCTGACATTCCTTATAGAACAAAATCGTGCAAGAATATCTCAGATTCACACAGGTTTCATGGTCATATTTCTTTATTATATATTATTATATATATTGGTACTATTATATATTTATTATATATATTGGTACTCAGAACTCTTCTGTCACGAATTTATCCATTATCTGTCAGATTCGTGATAAGGAAAACAGTTCTGCCAACCAACATTTGTCAATGCAAAAATCACTAAATGATATTTATGGAAATATTTCATTAATATCGATGAAAAATCAGCGAATTAGAGAAAATAATGTATTATACTTGTATTGAAGGCTCATTGTAACATTCGTTCATTCAAAAACGGACCGAACCGAATCTGAGGACGGATTCGTAATCACTGGGTGGAACCTTATCGAGACTATGTATTTCCAACTCGTAATTCGAAAAATAAAGATTTGTGTTGAAATGATAGAGCGACCTGATATGTGAACTGCCGCTTAAATATATGGGACTATCAGAAAGTATTCATTATGGCTGAAATTTTTGTAGGCATATAAGCAAAATAGATAAAATGAAATAGACAAGTTTAAATATTAAATTTTTGTTTCTCGACTTCGAACCGAAAATAATGGCTTAGGTATATCGAAAAAAAAAAAACTTTTTACCATGCATGTTCTTATTCTTATTTTCTTTCTCGTTTCCTTGAAAAAATTGTTCCGAATAGTAATGAATAACAGCTGAGAGTATCATTCTGCAGGGTCTTTCATTGGTAAGAGTACATACGGTAACCTGAAATGAAGCTACCCTAGACGAGTCCAAAGAACTTATATATATATATAGAATATTGGAATTTGGTTGAAATCTTCGGGAGGAGCAGAAAATTTTCAATAGGGATCAATAAATTTTAGTGTCCCGCATGTCACGAAAATTTTGGCGAAAAATTCAGTTCAATATAGTAAAAATTCTCAGCAAAATCTTACATTAAGAGGGAATGCTACCATTTGACTGCCCAGTTCAAAACTTAAAGGAGAATAACTATTCTTGCAGATCACCGATTTGTATGGGGTTTTCTGATAATTTCTTCAAACAATGATCTGAAAGGCAGGGACGGGCTATTTTTAATTTGCGAATGAAAAAACAAAAAAAAAAGTTGGTAACTTTTCGTTTTCCGCAAAGGAATTGATGATATGTATGAAAGGGCTTATCACTGATTTATTTTAAAATTATTCGTAAAAAAAAAACTACAGAAAAACATTTCAAAAGAGCTGAAATCACTTCGTAATAAAAAAGAATAATCGACCGTCGTATAGTGCTGCCCCTACTGTATAAATTCGCAACGAATCACCAGATTCTTCAATACTACCTACAATTTGATAATTCCGGCAACGTTGCTGCGTTATGAATCAGTTCTCAGTTAGAGTCGTAAACAGTATTAGGTGAATAGAAAGATTTCCAGCTTGTTCGTTTCTTTTCGAACGGTTGAAGGTATGAACAGATCGACGCGGGACTTCGGGAACGGGAGCGATGCGTTCAGCGGGCAGATTGCATAGCATGCACACCTACGCGAAAATAATGAGACACGATTATTAGTATGAATCTAAAATTATCTATGAAAATGACAGTTTTTCGGAGGAAGAAGTTTTACTGCTCAAAGCCGTTGATTTCCATCCCACAAAAGTTTTTTTCCCGCTCCCGCAGTCACGCGTCGGTCTGTTCATACCTTTATTCAGTTTAGTTAGCTGTCAATTCTTTTCGATATGGGTAACAAGAGATTCAAGGATTTATTTATTCTGATCCTATTACTTGCTTTTTGGGAGTATCATGTAAAAATATCAAATTTGATTTCTACAGGAAAACAAGAAAAATCTTATTAGTTCATGGTCATTCTTATGATGATACTATTAGTTTTTTAATCATGCATAATCTGTGTCATCTTTCAGTGTATGGGAAAGAGATTATATGTTCATGCACAACATGATATAACATTTCAGTTGAAATGGTAGATAATTATATGGTAATATTGAAGTTCAGTACTACGATGTTACGATGTGAGTCAATTTCTGAACATGAGAATTTTTTGAAATTTGAGAACCTTTTATTGCCTTCAAAATAAATGGATCGCAATTCTGAGCAAGGAGAATCAATGCGATATTGCGATATAACAACTGATTTTTGTACGAAGTCAATTTCTGAAAATGAGAATTTTCAAAAAAGATTTTAGTCCTTTTTTTGCCTTCCAAATTAATGGATCGTGATCCTGAGTATGAAAGATCAATAAGTGATATAAGAACTGATTTTTTACCAAATTTCATGTTTATAGTTTTCACATTTTCCGAGAATAATCTCATTAGTACGTGGTCATTCAATAATTATGACAACTATTAGTTTTTTTAATCATGTAAATTTGTTCCGTAGATATTCAGTCAATCCCAATTTATCTTTCAGTGTATGGAAATGTGATTATTTTTATGCACAACAAGAATTAATATTTCAGTTGAACTCGTTGGTAATTATAAGGGAATATTGAAGGTCAGTACTAAGATGTTATTATTGTTTAGAAATTTCTTGATTCTGCATAGTCAATTTCTGAAAATGAGATTAGAGTCCTTTTTTTCTCTTCAAAATTGTTGGATCGTAATCCTGACCATTGAGAATTAATGCGATATTTTGATATAACAACTGATTTTTGTATGTAGTCAATTTCTGAGAATGAGAATTTTTTATAATTCCATTCTTTTTTTTGCCTTCAAAAAATGAATCGTAATCCTGAGCGTCCTGAATATTAGAATCAATGCGATATTGCTATATAACAACTGATTTTTGTACGTGGTCAATTTTTGAAAATAGGCTTTTTTTTCAAATTCCAGTACTTTTTATGCCTTCAAAATTCATGGATCGTAATCCTGAACATGGAGAATCAATGCGATATAACAACTGTTTTTTGTACGAAGGCAGTTTGTGAAAATAAGAATTTTTGAAAATTTTAGTACTTTTTTTTTGCCTTCAATATAAATGAATCGTAATATTCAGCATGTTGATCAATACGATATAACAACTGACTTGAAATGAATATTGGTCATAAATGACCATGTTCCATCATTCATCCGATATCATATTTGGATGACCATCATATTGATGGTTCATTTTGATTTGGCTAACCATATGTGATCCGCTTATGTGAAAAGTTTCGGTGCATTTGTTTTGATTTTTTTTATTATTCCACTAAATACGTTTTTGAATCAAATTAATTTTCGTAAGAATGAAGGAATCTGAACAAATTTAGCATATACATTTTTTCTCGAACCCATCTGATAATAGTCGATCCTAACTGATATTTCTCACAACCCTCTCTAAAATCGGTTTTATTGCCCATCATAAAAAGCGAGTTATTCCTTTCAAAACATCTGGTCAATCCGTCCTAGAAGATACCTAATACCATCTCTGTACCTGTCTTTCGAGCTCGAAGTTGCTGCATTGCCAAATGTTCGAACAACCGTTCGTACAGTTCACTGCGATTTCATTGGCTGGCGTGTAAGAATTGAATGCCGTCAAACGTATCTGAATTCTTAGATGTGGTAGAAAAGGATGGAAAATCATAAGAACGTTTGAGATTGCTCCACTCATCCTTAAAAGTGATGGCTTCTCAGAGGGGCTGGAGGGAGCTGAATAGGTAAACTTTGACAGATGCGCTCAAACGCACGTGGTACCATTCCGTCTTAAGATTAAATTGGAAAAATTTCTTGTTCTGCTGAATGCATATTTTTTTTATATTCTGATATTTTGACAATTTTTTTCTGGAAAATATTTTCCATCAAAATAGAATTTCGAAAAATTTATTTGTGTTGAATCCCACAAGAATGTTGAATGCTGAATCCCCCGCTATACAGATGTTTCATAACTTCTCGAATTAAGAATATTCTGATTTCCTAGTCCTGTTTGGTTTTTGTGGCGGTTACGGTAGAGCGGGTTATCAATCAAGATTCCCCAAATTCCCTAATAAAAGATTACCACATCAAGAAACTTTCCGTCCACTTTTCAATTATATTATTGATTTTATTTATTGGTTGTATTCCATATTGTTATGAAATTTGGAATTATCAAATTGATCAATTTGGCAAATAGAGAATATACCGATATTATGGTCGTTTATTTTTTATGCGTAAGGGAAACAGATGAGGCTCAGTATAGCTGGTGTGTTTAATACATCTGATGACGGTCGCTTGGTAAGATTCCCAAGACTAATTGTTCTCAATTCGCCGATTGGCGATTACACCAAATGGTTTGGATGACCTATCAGCACCGCGGGAGAAATTCACGAGGACCTAGAGACGTTGAGCCATTGGTGCTGAGAGTGTCAGTTCCCCCTCAACCGGGAAAATGTGGTGTTTTACAACTAGGTTTCCTCAATCCTCGTCATGAGTACTATCTGGTCGTTGCCTTGGCAACGACGGTCCATACTTCTTGAATTTTTTCGTGACAGAAATGGAAATAATCGCTACTGACACTTTTGTTTAACTTGTTTCTTTTTATTGTGTTTCGTTTATTCGTTGGTTAATTTGGATCTTCATTTTCCATAAAATCATGCGATCCTACTTCCGTACTAAGAAAATAATGAAGTGAATCAAAAATAAAATTGACGAAAAAGATAAGGCTGAAGTGTAAGTTTAATTCCAACTTGATAATATAAGTGTTACACTCTACATAGTGTTAGAAATGTTATGAAAAAATCAGGCTATAATCGCGACACCCGGTATTTTTAAAATAAACGTTCAGGATAATGAATATCATGTTAACTTCAATTTAGGATTTTTAATATATGAAATTAATACTACAATTTTATTGAGTTCATATTTTAAGAATGATACATTATTAAAAAAATTACATAAATTAAAGAAGTTCCAAGCCAAAGCCTTGATGTGGAGCTTTTTTCGGATGCCATATAAAAGCTATTGGTGGGAGAACTTTGTTATTCAGCATTGGTTCTCCTAGCTCGAAAATAGGATTCAAAAATTTGGAGATCGATAATTGAAGCTTCAAATTTAAAAAATTAGATCTCAAACTACTCAGAATCATGAAATTCAAAAGTTATGTTCCATCCAAAATTCTAACCCAACATGTTCATGGTTGAGAATTTTCGAATCAACTCTATATCTAGCGGACCTGGCAGACGTTGTCTAATCTATGATTATATGAGAATAGTTTCAATAATTTGAAGTAAAATGGAGAATACTTCGCTATATTTCCTTTATCGAGAAATTTCCAAAAGTGTCTTCCATAATTTGATGAGTGATTAGCTGACTATTTTAGTTTTACCAAGAACTGAACAATTGGTACTGAGTAGGCTTTTTGTAATAGCTACATAATAATCGAAGGCAGTTTGATATTTCTATCTGCATTTTCAGTAATTACAATTCCAATTATCGAAATTCAATCAGAAGACCAATTCAATTCATTGTTTTGAATATATACATCATTCCCTGAAATTATTACATTTAACGACGATCATCATCATCAAAATAGAATAACTAAAATAAATAGTTTTTATTGATGAAATAATGAGAGTATGCAATGTGCATATCATCAAAATCAACAAATAATTAATAACGAGAAATGATCGTACGGATTGTTATTTCTAGAGAGTTTTTATTATTTACATTCATTGAATTAATTTGTTATTTTCATCGAAAACCACTGTTATTGCAGTGAGAATAGAATTCAGCAGAATGAAGTTAATATTCTCACATTGGAATTGCCTTCTGCAACGAGTATTGGACGATATTTTCTCTATTTCAGTCCAGTTTTGTGAAATATTGTGCAATTCATCCTGGTGACTTTTGTATTGTATCGTGGCAGTTTGTGTGACTGTTACGAAAATTCCAATCATTACGGAATTTGAATTTGAATCGTAACTACGTTTCGAATTTTGAAATAATTTACAATTACGCATTAAATTCGTGAATTATGTCTGACAAAATCTATTCAACACCACCAGAATTGAGAGAAATTGCGAATAATATTGCAAATCATTTCACTATATCTAATTTATTAAGGGTGTTTTTTTAGAGCTATAGAACTTCAAATTGCAATAAAACAACAATGGATTATTCGATTGACATGAATTTTATTAATCCGCAAGATAATCTTATGGCATTACATTTTAAATATGATTTCTGGCATATAACCGCCACGGCTGGCTCGGATGTAGTCCAATCTGGACGTCCAATTTTCGATGACTTTTTCCAACATTTGTGGCCGTATATCGGCAATAACACGGCGAATGTTGTCTTCCAAATGGTCAAGGGTTTGTGGCTTATCCGCATAGACCAATGACTTTACATAGCCCCAAAGAAATTAGTCAAGCGGTGTTAAATCACAAGATCTTGGAGGCCAATTCACAGGTCCAAAACGTGAAATTAGGCGGTCACCAAACGTGTCTTTCAATAAATCGATTGTAGCATAAGCTGTGTGACATGTTGCGCCGTCTTGTTGGAACCACAGCTCCTGGACATCATGGTTGTTCAATTCAGGAATGAAAAAGTTAGCAATCATGGCTCTATACCAATCACCATTGACTGTAACGTTCTGGCCATCATCGTTTTTGAAGAAGTACGGACCAATGATTCCACCAGCCCATAAAGCGCACCAAACAGTCAGTTTTTCTGGATGAAACGGTGTTTCGACATACACTTGAGGATTAGCTTCACTCCAAATGCGGCAGTTTTGTTTGTTGACGTAGCTATTCAACAAAAAGTGCGCTTCATCGCTAAACAAAATAAAATGGACGTAGTGCGCGATACGTATTCCGCACAGAACCATTATTTTCGAAATAAAATTGCACTATTTGCAAGCGTTATTCAGGCGTGAGTCTATTCATGATGAATTGCCAAACCAAACTGAGAATGAATCACTTGACAGCTGTTAAATCGGTTGTCATCTTGAACAGTAATGCCAACTTAAAGTTATATACCTCAAAAAAAAAAAACACCCCTTACTATATTGACAATTATTGTTGTTTGTTGAAATTTGATAGGATTGGAAGTTAGTATAGACAACTACAAAACGAAAAATATTATTATTATATTAATCATTATAAGTTCAAGTTTGAAAATTAACAGAAAAATCAAAATTCGAAGATCCATGTATATGGAACCACTAGTCGGCTTTTACCAATAAGAGAGGTTAACCCCTGCTTTTGAGATCCGAACCTGTCCTGAAAATCTCAAGTATCTGAGACCTTCCTCCTGAAAGCTATTTTTTATATAGACGGATGAACAAAATGGAATTCGAAAACGGATTTATTATTCCATTCAAAATCCGAACCTCTTTTGAAATTTTGAAGTTTCTAGGTCTTCCGTTTAAGAGTATTGACGGATTCTTCATCATTAAGTGGAATCCTAATGTGTGAGACCAACTGCTCAACTGTCTCAAAGGCAATTCGTTGTTGTTTTTTGTCGAAGGATCACTTCATTGACTATATTGCATTCATTTGGAAATATTCTACAGAAATTAATTATTCATTTAACTCACAAATATTTCAATAATAACACTGAAAAATTATCTGAAGAAAGAAAATTACTGACAAACATTTCGATGAGTTACTTTAGAATATTGAAATTGATTCTGAAATAATTTTTCTCTATTTCAGTTTAGTAATGAGTTCATTACAGTTCTAAAAACAGTACTGTAATGAACTCATTACAGCAATGTTTTCAGTTGAGTTTTTCGTTTTGTGGTTGTCAACGCAGACTATCTCATTAAATTTCAAGACAAGTCAATTGTCAATATGATATGATTAGGATATAGTGAAATGATATGCAACATTATTCGCAATTTCTCTTAATTCTGGTGGTGTTGAATCAATTTCTTCAGACAATATTCACGAATTTAATGCATAATTATAAATTATTTCAAAATTCGAAACGTACGAATCAAAATCAAATTTCGTAATCTGTCAATTTTTGTAACATTCACACCAACTGCCAAGATATAATACAAGAGTCACTAGGATGTTAAATCTGAATTTTTAATTGAATTTCGATAATATTTCATAAAATTCAACTGAAATAGAGAAAATATCGTCCAATACTCGTTGCAGAAGTCAATTCCAACACTCATGCGTTCGAAAACTCGCTCCTTCATCGCTCGTTTTCGAATTCCGCATTCGTGTAGGTATAGGAGTCTATTCTGCAAGTTATAATATATTATTAATGATTTGTATGCACCACAATCTTCATCTATGAAATATGATTCACACACTTACTGTTGTCATAGTAGCGTCATATCCTTCACATTCCTTCACCATTCCACTGGAAGTAGGTACTATATGGACAATCATAAATCCGTGGTAATTGGCTATGAATTCCACGGAGCCTAATTGTGATTCTATGTTCGTCTTCGACTGGCCGTTTGTGTCCTCCGCATGACCGCAACGACTGGGCTCAAATTCGATCAGCCGTTTCCTTAGTTTTCCAATAAGCACCAAACAAGTTCGTGCCTTACTTGAATCCCCTACGGGACTACAAAACTTAGATGTGTAAAACTTTCTGACATCTGACAAATGGGTCGAATTCTGACTGACCCGTTCCTTTATTTCCTAATTCGCCTAGTTACCGAGAGGATTTCCATCGTGAAAACGTTTACGAAAATAAGGGTTCTCCCGTGAAGGATGACGTGTTCAGAATTGGAACTGAACTTTAGTGTGAATGAATCTCGGTTTTTTGGGACTGAATTATTCAGGTTTGAGTCGAGATATTTTACAAATAACAGGAAATAATAAATCATTCTGAAAAACTTCCGGTGGTAAAACAATACGGACGGCATCAAATCTCGGATTCACTTGGAAAGAATTATTAATAGAAAACTGACTATCGTGTTTATAACTGAGGTTATGTTTTTTATTGCATTCACTTCATTGAGTGCATCATACTGAGATGAGAGACCGACTTAAAAAATTCAGTAGCATAATTCCACAAGTGAGTAGGCGAAATGCGGACAAAACGACATATGCGCACAAAATGAACTTTTAGATTTTTTCAAAATTGGCGCCGTATAAATCGGGGTTTTACAGTGATTCGGAACCCGCTTTTGATGATGACAATCCTGCGAAGAAAATGACATCCTACTGTCTGGTTCATTGGTGTAATAGCCAAATGTGTTTTGGTATCGGTTGAATTTTTCTTGTTCATTTAGTTTTTGAATTGCTTCTGGAGAGTGTCATGACCGTATTCGTTGTATATTGAATGTTTTCTTGTTATTACGGTTATGACGTAATAATATATATAATTTTTAAGATGAATATTGGTTTTGTTTTGAAATTGTGTTTCAATATTATAAAAAGTATGTATTGGACAAAATGACATACTATCCTGGACAAAGCTACATGTCATTTTGCCCGATACATGTGAAGAAAATATATTTTTGGAAATGATAGAATTTTATAGCCTGTGTCCGTAAAGTATGGAACAAATTCATTTTTAGCTAAACAGACCATTTTGAGAAATAATCCTGAAACACGTCGATTTTTTATTTTAATTTACCGTATTTTAAAATGATAATCTAATATACAGGGTGAATTACTTTCGAGTTATGACGTCACCGTCATTTTTTTTTATTGGAACACCCCAATTTTGTCTCAATTTTCTGATTACTCTAGCTGAGCTGATTCCAAAAATGTATCACATGTTGATTCCAATTGGTACAGGGGGTGGAAAAAAATACAATAGTTTTGTGTGTGCTCATAAAGTAACGCGTAACATTCTTTATTAGTTAAATTAACAATATTATCAAAAATACTTATTGTCTAGCGGCAATTGGTTTGAATGTAACACCCTGTAGTTTGTTACATTTTCAGATTAATAAAAATGAGCTGTTACGCGTTGCTTTATGAGCACACACAAAACTATTGTATTTTTGTCCACCCTGTACCAATTGGAATCAACATGTGATACATTTTTTGAATCAGCTCAGCTAAAGTAATTGGAAAATTGAGACACAAGGGGGTGTTCCATTTAAAAAAAAATTACGGTGACGTCATTACGCGAAAGTAATTAAGTAATACATCATTATTTTAAAATACCGTAAATTAAAATAAAAAATCGACGTGTTTCAGGATTATTTCTTAAAATGGTCTGTTTAGCTAAAAATAAATTTGTTCCATACTTTACGGATACAGTGTAGATTGATTTTCACGTGGAACTAATGAGCTCATTTTCATGTTATTTTGTACATTGTTTGCATGCACTATACGTGATAAAACGTGAAATTTCAGGTATGTATCTTGTAAAAAATAGGTAAATTACCTATTGATTCCTGATTATTAAAATAGATCAGGATCATTATCCTTTCGTAATGAAATTCTTTCACCACTCCTTCAAAATCAAGGCTAAATCTGCTGCGAACAATCCCCAAGAAAAAGAAACAAGAAGTTACTAAATATTATTCAATGTTAAAAAAACACCGGTGGTAAAGAAAGGAAGACCGTTGAAAAATAAAAAAGTCGATGACATCGAATAGTCCGACATTAAACCCTTTAAAATTGAGAAAAAAAATGAGGATGACGATGACTGACAATGCATTTTTTGCAGTGTCGTTTTTTTCGTTTCAAACCTGGTGAACAGTGGCTACGTTACATCCAGTGTTTTCACTGGCTCATACATCGTTTGCTACTGTCTCGAAAAGAACCAGAACGTTTATTTGCGGAGTTTGCATTTGAATATTATGTCTGTCATTATGTCCATTACTAGTGTAATTTTGTCCTTAGTATACGGACGAAACGGATTTTGTTAGAAGTCGGAATAATTTCTTATATCTTTCATTTTTTTAGTTTTTTCAATTTTCAGCTTATAATATAAACAATTAAGTTTAAATTAGTATTTAGTACCAAAATGGGAGTATTAATGCAATAGCTAAAAATATATTATTGTAAAACTAAACGGTATGTCATTTTTGTAATTTTTTGTCTGCATTTCCCCTATGGGTTCTTCGGAAAATGTGTGACATTAATCATTATAACACGAAACTTTCCGTTTTAGATTCATTGAACATATTTTCTGCATATAGTGACTTTATATATTCAACTTCCCCAAGTATTCCGGGGAAAATCCTGGACGGCGCAGGGTTAGTAACATTTGTTAGTAGCAATTTGACACAAACATTCTGAATTCAACTCTTCTCTTCTCGAAGAAAAAGGGCTTTTCTCGACGAAAACTTGAAAAGCTGTACTGTAACAACTGTTCACATGGGAAAAAATTATCAAGCTGAGACTTCATGACAAACTTCTAGGGTTGGTTTGTCTTATTTGGCTACGAAACTCATACTCAAGTTTTAACAAATTTAATGAAATCAAGATTTACATTAGTAGACCCTTTCACTCCATGAAAAATTAGACAAATTAACTTAAATGAATCGGGTGTCACCTCGACTCACGACGAATGAATTCAACCTTCTCCAGCAGATCATTTTCATCTTTTAACCCATTAATGCCCTGAACTATGAACTCGTTTTAAAATTATAAAGGTTACTATGTTTTGTCAGAAAATGATTGAATATGACCTATAATAATGTTGAAAACATCTTTCATTATTATTTATGATTAAAAGCAAGGGTCGTTAACTACCCCTTGGGCACTTACAGGACAAAAAAATGTTCAATATATTTTTATTCATATGATTTGAAGTGAAAATAAGAAGGAAAAATCATTCAAATTCATGTAATTCTTCAAAACAATTATCATGTAGTGGAAATTTACGACTTTCACATGCCTTAGTTGTTTTATTTTGACAAAGCGAGCATCTTGCTTGGTGGACGATTATAAAGGGTTTCATTTTATGCCTATGATAATTTTTTTCTGCATATCATGAGTTCTACTTCTGCTCTAAGCTGTCGGCAGCTCAATATAGCTAAATATGTTTCCTCCTCCTGAATCACAGTCCGTAGTTTTGTCATTATTTGCAGGGGAAGTTATATGTATATATTTCTTCAGGAGGAATTGGTGGATCATTGATATCCAAATTCTCCAATTCTTCTTGAAGTTTAGTCACTCTTCCTTGAAAGATAAAACAGAAAAATGAATAGTTCCATAGATGCCCAAAGGGTTGTTAACCATTTGGTCATCAGACCAAAATAGCTTGTCATCCTCGTATATCTAACTCAAATTAAATCGAATGAAATCATATATTTACAAGAACATCTTACAGAGATATGAATAAAAATGAAAAAAAAAATTATAAAAACATGGATGCTACTTACCAATAATAATTTGTACACCTGATCACTTTTCTCATAATCGTCGGTGTTTACAAGCACCTAGAAACACGTATATGCTTCTGTGCTTAGCGCGTAAATGTGAAAGAGATTAAGGAAGTATAATTTATTTTATATCAATGCAATGGTCGCACCATCTACCACTTGCACTGCGTGATAGAATAATTCCTAATATATGGGTCATTAACGACCTCTTGGGCATCAATAAGTTAAAATAATAATAATAAAATAAAATGCATATTATTTAAGCACGAAATCACAGTACTCCGATTCCAATTCACAGATATATTTTCAAATTCAACAGGAATGTGTTGCAGGTATAATGAGTTGGTTCGATGTATTATTCCAATCCAAATGAAGGTTCTTGTTGTTTAATATTTCAAAGAATGTTCTTTCTGGGGTGTATCAATCCCAAGGAAGGTTCTTTTTTGTGATATTTTTATCCCAAACGTGGAATAGCTTTCTACAAAATGGATGACACTAAAAAAAAAACTATGATAATAAAATTGAATAAATTTCCTGTTGAGATTTTCACTGTTTAATGCAAATTCTCGCAGATGAATCTAATTCAGCAAGTAAATGGCCGAAATCTAATATATTTTCAGTTATAGTACCTATCACGATACGATTGCGAGAGTGCTGTCATGACAGTGCCATAGTAACTATCAGGTATAGTCCGTTCAGGAATTATTGACATCCCGGGCGGCTGTGGAAAATCTAAGTTAAGTTGGTAATGACTCATTCAGGAGTATTTTAATTGAAAAATTCGGGTTGTTATCGGAAATATCATTGACAGAAGATTGATTTTACTTCAGTTTGTTTGTGTTATTGGTTTTTATCCAAGAAATTGTTGAATTAATTGTATCAATTTTGAACACACATCGATTAGGTAATTTGAGTATTTCTCCCAGTACTGTTAAAAAGTCATTACAGCCTGGATTATTAGTGGAAGAAAACCTGTGCAATACGATTCCACCTTCAAAGAATTTGATTTTTACCAAAATCAAAGGCAACGAATATATCAGTCTTGATAGCATTTGACCAAAAAGGATATGGATTTCGATAAATCAAAACAACATTACATAAAACTAAGTGGTTACAAGTTCAAAACGGTTGATCCAAGGGAAAATTCTCATTGATAAACTATTATTATTGGTAAATACAGAGAAATTTTGTAACAAAAGGTGAAATTTATTTATCTAGATGGAACTTGATAATTTGAAATGGCCTCTTCAATTTATAAAATTGTTGAAAGTAGGTATTCTCTGTATTCACTACAAAATCATACTCTATTATATTTTCCTTTTGTCAATTAGAATTCTAATTCAATCAATTTTTTTCAAATTTTAACTAATTAATTTTATGATTTCGAGTAATATTGTCTTTGATTGACTGAGATCCAGATGCTTTTTGGCCTGTTGAAAAATGCAATCCAGACTGATATATTCGTTGCTTTTGATTTTATTATCCAGGCTTTAATGACTTGCCTTCTTTTTTCTTCAAAATCCTCCTATCAATATGGGGAATAATCTGAAGTTTCAAAACACAGTCATCATGAACCTTGAATAGGTGAATCTCAGTTTACCTGAAAAACTGAGGAAACACGATTTATGCTATCTGCTGAAACTCTGAACAACTAGCCGTGACACCCTGCCTGAAGTTCTCCGGTTGATAGGCCTCATTAATTCCACCCATTTTTAATAGCTCAAGACTGAAGAAATACTCAAATTTACTAATCGATGTGTGTTCAAAATTGATGGGTGAAGTATTAACACTGCTGTGCCTTAAGTGACAAGACATATAAATAAGCTCTCACAAAACATAGCCGATTTTGCTATTTCGTACAAGCTCCAAGCTTCTGAGAGGTCCAACAGAAACTTAGGAGAGTCGGGATTAATAAATTGTCTACCTCTGATCCAGAGATATGTTGGTAGTATTGATAATAATAATAAAGGTCTTTATCTAGAAAAAATCAGAAAACACATTGAATTATACTATTGAGGGGGGATTTAGCTCGCATCAATTAGGTAGAGAATATTATCTAGTACCGTACAATCAACCTTAAACCTTAACCGAGCGTCTATTATTCCATCTAACCCTTCTCAACCTAACTCACAAAACAAAACAAAACTCTTTTCCATCAGCTCTAAAACAATAATATAATCCAAACCCTGCCACAAAATTGAAATAAAAATTTGAAATATCTCATCTCAGACAGAACACAGATTCAAAATTCAACAAGCAAATAAAAGGAAAACGCCAAAAGAAACAGTCCAAGCATTTCCGGAAAGCTATTCGGTCATTAGCCTAGGCATAAAGCGGGTCGTTCCGAAAATTATTCATAATACGTAATTTAAACATATCAAGCGTAATGTTTCTATACTCAAAGTCTAGACTATTCATGCAATTGGGTACTTGATAGGAGTACGATCTAGTGAATATGTCGGTTCGATGTTTTGGTATTGAGATGGTGCGTTTGGAGCGAATATTGATGGAGTTCACACCAGAACGGAAAGTAATCCTATCGTAAAGATTTATTGGTAATCTTTCAGTGATGATTCTATAAAATAGAACATATGAATGGAAACGTCTTCTGTGCTCCATACTAAGCCAGTCGGTAGTTTTAAGGGTGTAACTCACAGAATAATATTTCCGTAGACCGTGTATCAATCTCAGACAAGAATTCTGTAGTACCTGAATCCTATTCTTATCGAAAGCAGTTAAGCAGAGACCGTAGACAGCATCACAATAGTTCATATACAGGGTGTGGCGTAATTAATGGATAATCCTGTACTGGCGACTAGGGGAGGTCATGGCCGACGAGAAAATGTAAAGTTATGTTCAGTAAAAATATCATAGTTTTCGAGATATCGGACAATTTCATTTTCTTCTAAAAAGTGCACCTTTACTCACTAATTTCAATGCTGTGATCACAAATCTTGTTATTTCTTTGGGCATGGTTTTTTATTTTACTCTCAAATAGCTGTACTAAGAGATAAACTACCAAATTCCTACCATCTTGCTTAATTAAGAAAAAAAAAGTAGGATTATCCTCATGTTTGCAAATTCACTTTCTTTTTTCTTCAAGCTTCAGTCTTTATGGTGAAAAAAAAATGTATTGAGACCTTTGTGAACATTTCATAAATAAATTGATTATTTCATTGCGGTTCTAAAATGGTGTAATACATGTTATTCTTTTATTGGGTGCTCGGAGTACGTTTCATTATTACATCTGAGGTACTAAAAAACAACAAACATGAGGTTTATCCTACTTTTTTTTCTTAATTAAGCAAGATGGTAGGAATTTGGTAGTTTATCTCTTAGTACAGCTATTTGAGAGTAAAATAGAAAACAATGCCCAAAGAAATAACAAGATTTGTGATCACAGCATTGAAATTAGTGAGTAAAGGTGCACTTTTTAGAAAAAAATGAAATTGTCCGATATCTCGAAAACTATGATATTTTTACTGAACATAACTTTACATTTTCTGGTCGGCCATGACCTCCCCTATTCGCCAGTACAGGATTATCCATTAATTACGCCACACCCTGTATGACAGGACCGTAGACTCACACAGCAGGATTTTCCTGGATTTACTCAGAATACCTTTAAATTGATATAAATTCCTCAAACAGGCATAAGCTTTCAACAAGCAGTTAGATCTATGCCCACTGAAACGCAAATCAGAATCGACCGTTAGACCCAAATTTCTTGTAAACTCCAGAAAACTGATTTTGCTGCCATCCATGACAACATCCTTGCTATAAATCTCCAAGAACCGTACTATATCATTTCAACGACCAAAAAGTTGACATACTGATTCACTCGCGTTCAAACAAAGACAATGCTTTTTCGAAATTTCATAGATATTATTCAGATCATAATTTAGGGCTACTACAGCCTGTAATGACTCGCAAGGGTCAAACGACAATTTGAGTTGGCTATCGTCTGCATAAAAGAGAGAAGTTACCGAAACATATACCGAGATGAAACACGAAATATAAATGATGAAAAGAAGTGGTCCTAATATATATCCTTGCGGAACTCCACTACTCAAACCGAAAAACGAAGACACAGTGCCATCAATTCTAATCAGCCAATAAATTTATCGCTGAAGTAATAATAAATAATAATATAATATATGCGTATTAATTAGAATAGGATGAATACTGCACAATTTTCACTCTCATGGCAGAATTACGCAAACTCGAATATCCTGAGAATGTTGACAAGTAAATTCGAATGATTATCATCGTGTTATTATTCACTGAGCCTGTCTGAAATACATCCTTTTTGTTTCAGAACGGAAGCTGTTCGTTGGAATGCTGAGCAAGAAATTCTGCGAGAACGACGTCCGCGCGTTATTTAGCAGCTACGGTGTGATCGAAGAGTGTACAGTGCTAAGGGACCCGGTAGGTACGTCACGCGGTTGTGCCTTCGTTACTTTCGCCAGTAAACAGTCAGCCCTTAGTGCCATAAAAGCCTTGCATCAGTCGCAAACGATGGAAGGCTGCTCAGCGCCTCTTGTAGTCAAATTTGCCGACACCCAGAAGGAAAAGGAGCTGAAGCGCCAGCAGCAGCTACAGGCCAACGTGTGGAACGCCCTCGGAGCGCCCGCACTGACAGCGCCCAGTCAACCTTTCAGTCCTGTACTGGCGGGGGATGCGGCCACTTTACAGCTGATCCATTCAATGGGCGGTGCGACCTTACTGCAGCAGCAACAGCAACAGCTGTTGACGGGCACCGAGAACCTTTTGGGTCCGATAGGAGCCAACTTGGTGACGTTGGCGGCGATGTCGCAACCGACGACACCACTTTGCATGGGACTTTTGGGTAAAAGTGCGGGAATAGAAAGAACACTAGGCGCTACGGGTGCGGGACTGCAGCCAGGACTTACAGCACCCGATCTGACCGCGTACGGATCGTTGTTCGCCAACGCCACCCTCAATGCTGCTGCCATTGCGGCTGCTGGCAAACAAATCGAAGGTGAGTATCTTCATGTAAAAACATATCAGGTTCATTTCAATATTGTATTGATCATATATTAGATACTAAGACTATAAACTCCAAAAAAGCTCTTATATACAAGGTGGGCTTTTGAAAACAGACGAGATAACAGGCGGGATGATAATAATAATAATAATAATAGTTTATTGAACATAAACATTGATCGCAGAGGCAAGAGCCTGTACGCGATTAATTATTTACAATTCTTCAAAGATTTACAGTACCCAATGAGTAGAGAAAAAATTTAAAAAAGAAAAAATATGAACTCCTGCGAACATAAAAATAAACCAAAATTCCCACATATTTTCACTTAAGAATAAAAGATAGAGGAAAAGTATGTAAGAACCAACAAATCAAGGACTTCCAGTACCAATATAATTCCCCAGGAAGATATGTAATTTATTGCCCAGAATCATCTATTAAGGATTGATAAGCAAGTGGAAATAT
Source organism: Harmonia axyridis (assembly GCF_914767665.1). Lineage (NCBI taxonomy): Eukaryota > Metazoa > Arthropoda > Insecta > Coleoptera > Coccinellidae > Harmonia > Harmonia axyridis. The sequence continues at coordinate 23,225,384 of NC_059505.1, read as the reverse complement.
TGTCTGTCTTTCTCATTCACCCATGCCCTAATTCTGCCCTTTCGTTTCTTAGCATTCTGTTTTTTTTTCATTTCCTTTGGAATCTCGTTATAAATGCGTGGAGCGAGATAGGTGTAACATCTCTGACCAATTCGTTTCCTTGGTTTTGGAACCCAGCATTGGGTATTTCTTCTTCTAGTTTCATAATTATACGTATTCAGTTGGAGTTTTATCTTTTTGGAATAGGTTGCAGTTAGTATCTGAAATACAAATAATTCATGAGGGCTCATTGTTTTCGAAATGGCATACAGATCCTCTGACGGAAACAACTGTGGCTTCCTGTGGATAACTCGCAACAACCATCTTTGCACCACCTCAACTCTTCTCATGTGACATTGATATGCTCCACCCCAGGCCAGTATTCCATATTTTATATGATATTGACAAAGGGCAGTATATAATATCAGCAGTTTTCTTTCATCTAGGTATTCTCTGGGGTATCTGAATCTTGAAAGAATACGTCTTAGTTTTCCCACTAAGCTGTCTATATGCTTGTCCCATTTCAGCTGTCTGTCAATTGTTATACTCAAATACTTCATATACTCAGCTTCAGGGATTGATATTCTGTTGTCAACTTCTAAATTCCCAATATTTGGAAGTCCTGTTTCATAACATGCGAATGGTAAATGTTTCGTCTTTTTCATGTTGATTGTCAACTTATTTTTTTTGAACCATTGCATTAATATAATGCAATGGTCAAATCTAATTCTAAGAAAGATCTTTATAATAATAAAGATCTTTCTTAGAATTAGATTTGACGTTTTACCAGGAGCTGTCTCCATACAATATTGCAGTATCATCTGCAAAACTGATGATTTTGCCTTTCACATTCATAAAGAGTAAGCTGTTCATATAAATAATGAACAGAACTGGTCCTAACACGGTGCCTTGTGGTAAACCATACTCGACGGATTATTTTTCACTAATATGACTACCTATTTTTACAGACTGTACTCTAGTCAAGTACTTCTTGATTAAGTGATATACATTTCCTCGGAAACCATAATGATGGATCTTATGGAGGAGAATTTCATGGGAAACCGTATCAAACGCTTTTTCGAGATCCATAAAGACTGCTAGACCAACCTTATCTCCATCTATTATCCATCATCGCATGAACGCACTCAAAAAAAAATGCTCGGACACATTGATTTTTGATTCGAGGGGAACAACTTTTCAGATCAAATTCACATCTATATCCTTTCAGCCCTCAATGCTACAACGCCAACCCCAACCAATAAATTTCGAATAGGAAAGATATGGTAAATGATACCTCATTTGAAAGGTCTTTTCATCCTGAGTTCAACAAATTGAATTTTTTCTCATTTGATCCGTTGGTTTTTTGTAAATTTTGAACATCAATGGTTTTCCTGCCGGGCATGCTATGTAATCAATAGAATTTATTATTAATTCATTCTGTAGTTTTTATGATGTTCCATAACTGTCAAGCACCTGACATCAATATACTGTCAGTTTCTTCCATCAATAATAATATTTTCATTTTAGTAAAAGAAAATGATTTCGATTTTCAATTTTTCGAGAACCTTCGATGAAACAGTTGTCTTCTTGTATAGATAATTGCTGAAACACTGTTAAATGATAGACTATCGGGGAATTAAATGAAATATTAAATTAAATGTTCAAACGGTCCTCTTACTTCACCCATACACAGAGATTCGGCTTCAATCTAGTCCTCACGTTTTGTAACATTATTGGCCTTATTTTTCTACATTCTTCCATAATTTTTCGCCTCAACTGCTCCAATGATACTAGCTGCGTGAGTAGATTTTGCTTTTCAGATGACTCCTGAGAAAAAATTAAGCGGTATAATTTTTGTGCAAGCTCTAAATATATCATAGATCTGGCCACATGGCTACAATCGTGAATTTCTCAGTGAATTGAATGAAATAAATAAAAATTAACTAATCGAAATAATTTTTTGCAAACGTTTACCAGACGGTGTAAGTGTTTAGGAAAATGTGAGAAGACATATAAACACTGTGAATGAGCTTGGATTCTTTGATGCATCTAGATTCTAGAACAAAACATATATCATATTAAACAGAAAAGTGAAATGGAAATCCTTAGGGTTAAACTGGAAGTAGCAAATGAAAAAGTGAGGAGTTTGAAAGACATAATTACTCATCAAAAAAGTATTATTGAACTACAAAACACATTCCCGAATTTGAACAAAGTAGATAAAATTATTTAAAGATAAATTGCGTCGTTGGGAATGTTGAGGGATTCATAAACCAATACAATTTCAATTACGAATAATTCATTACAATTCGTGAAATGTGAAATTTAGTTATGGAAACATCGAATTTTAGTTTCTTTTTTTTCCTTTTTGAAGTTCTTCCTCGATAACTCTTAAAGTATTCATTTTTGGTATAGGGAGTGCTGAAGTAACCCCCACTATTTTTGTTCGTAGAATCGATTGAAATAATAAAAAATATATGTTCTAATTCGAAAATCTTGAGATTTGATGAATTTGAGTTGTCCAAGTTTATGATCTTCTTATAAACACCCTGTACAATTTTGGTCCAAACCACAAACTACGTATTTGCAGAATCGAAGAAGTGCAACAAGTGGGGAAAGTCCAACTTTTCTCGCGAGTGTGGAAGTTTGTGGCACGAGCCTGAAAGGGAAGTGTCGCAAACACACGAGAAAAGGACTTTCTCCATACTATACTTCTCCTACAACTGCACTTTCAATAATTCAGGTAATGGATTTGATTCAAATCAAAATGGCCTTCGTTGACAGTATGTGCTAATTACTACTTCAGCCTTATCTTTTTCGTCAATTTTATTTTTGATTCACTTTATTATCTTTCTTAGTACGGAAGAAACACCATTTTATAGGATCGCATGATTTTATGGAAAATGAAGATCCAAATTAACCAACGAATAAACGAAACACAATAAAAAGAAACAAGTTGAACAAAAGTGTCAGTCTCAGTAGCGATTATTTCCATCTCGGTCACGAAAAACTTCAAGAAGTATGGACCGTCGTTGCCGAGGCAACGACCAGATAGTACTCATGACGAGGATTGAGGAATAGTATATTGTGCAAAAAGTGAGGAAAGTCCAACTTTTCTCGCGAGTGTGGAAGTTTTTGGCACGAGCCCGAAAGGCGAGTGCCGCAAACACACGAGCGAGAATAGTTATTTATAATACAAGTGCAGAAGGGATTGATATTCTTCCACGAGTTCAAAATTCAAAAACGAGCCACGAAGTGACGAGTTTTGGAATGAACGAGTGGTAGAATGAGCCTTCTGTACGAGTATTATACATTATTTTCTCTAATTCATTGCATTTTCATTGAAATTAATGAAATATTTCCATGAATATAATTTAGTGATTTTTGCATTGAAAAATGTTGGTTGGCAGAACTGATTTCTTTAAGGCAGATTGATGAATTGACAGATAAAGCCGTTGCGGAAAGTTCGGAGTGCCAACATAGAATAATAAAATATAACCATAAAAACAGTGCGTTTCTGATATATTCTCGCACGATTTTGTTCTACAAGATGTGGAAGAATGAACGGAATAACCACAGAATTAGAGAAAAGGACTTTCTTGACATGTTGCACACTATACTTTTCCTACAACTGCACAAATTTCAATAATTCAAGTAATGGACTTGGTTCAAATCAAAATGGCCTTCGTTGACAGTATGTGATAATTCATTGCGTTTCCATAGAAACGACTCAAAAGCCCAATTTCATTGGTCTACCAAGCGAGGTGTGGGCAAAGTGCCGTGAGAAATAATATATCCCACTGTATGAGCAATACATAGTTTTGAAATTGAGTAATCTATGAAGAATACGCTACTTTTCATAGCAATTGTAGGAAAAAGTTTTTTCGAAAAACGCATTTTCTGCCGAAATATTAAAAAAAAGTGAGTCCTCATCGCCACCATTTTTTTTTTTCAAAGAATCCCATCTACCATGAACCGTTGACTTTTTACCCAAGGTATGGCATATTGTCGAAATTCTCATCAGAAAAGCTATCTAATGATTCAATAATATACTGATTGTGCCATTTGAAATAAGGAAGTAGTATTATGTTTCCGGTGCAACCGGAAGTTGTAGAGATTTGAAAATATATTAGGGAGAAAGATCATTCTCTCAGACTCCAATATTCAAATTTTTAGCTCAAAATTATGATTAGTTTTCTATAAACGTCTAATAGACATTCCCGGTGAGTCACCCTGTATATATGTATGTTATAAAGATCCTACACCAAGAATTGGCAACTAAATTAAAACTAATTCTTTCTGAAAAAGTGCCATACTACAAGTACCTACCGGAAACCATCCTGGAAAACGAACCGGGGCCATCCCGGTGAATCACCCTGTATATAAACTTTATTACTGACGTGTTTTCGTCATTTCTGAAAAATAAAGAGATCAATTGAAGCCTTTCTACCAAGGAATAAACCATTTTTACCTCAATTATTGATGAAGATAATGGAGAGTAATTATTTCATTGTCTTTTGTATGGCAGTTGACGATAGTCATCGAAACCACATAATAAATTAGTAAAAATTTTCTTAATTCACATAACATGCTTATCGACAAAGTTGAATTTGAATATCTCGAAGTAGAATTAATAGAATGGAAAAAAATTAATATGTTGAACTAGATAGAATGACCTTTCAAATGAGGTATCACTGATCCTATTTTTCTTATTCCAAATTTAGGGGTTGTTGTTCTAACACTAAGAGTTGAAGCAATATGGTTTTGAATTTGATCTTAGAAGTTGTCGCCCTCAAATAAAAAAAACGCCGTGTCTGAGTATTTTTCGAAAAGATTCAATTCGTCTGTTATCTCGTCTGTTTCGTTTTCAAAGGCCCACCCTGTTTATAACAAAGATTTTGCGCAGATCAGCAGAATTGATATAAAAATCAACAGTTACCGATATTTAGATACATCAAGTTCTTCCACTCTCTCAATTTTAGATCCATAATATTTTACTATCTGAAAAATAAATAGGTCAAACTAGATTTAAATGAAACCCGAAATTTCCATTCGCGGTTGGAAAACAGCTCGGCATAATTTGTTTTCTTTGCTTTATTATCTTTAATAATATTCGTCGGTTCTATCGTAATAGAATTTTCAATAATATTGAGAATGAAATAATTTTCTGAATTCATTCGAATATTAAGTGGAATTTAATGAGGATGAGAGAAAAATTGGTCCGAGGTTTTTGGAGGCATAACTTTTTTTCTCGATAATTTAATAATTTTAATCTGGTCGAATTAAAGCACAGTTCTCAATCGTTGAATAATGACACAAAAGTAACAATTAGTAAAATGTTGATATCTAAAAACTATTTCACAGATTTCATTGAAATTTTATTGAACATCTAGAAACTGTTTTATTCGAAAGTCCATCGACTAGCCATTGAATAAGGCTCGGGCCTCTTTAACATGCACTTCGTGCTTGTTGGGGAAACTGAACAAATCTTATTCATGCTTTCCGCCAAAGATGAGCCAGCCTTCAGCGAGTTCATTAACTGAATAGAATAACTTAAATATTAGGTATTGTATTATAGATAGATTAAAACAAGTTTTATGATTTTTATGTTTCTCTTCCAAAAGAGGTATGGTATCAACAATTTGGATATTACATTGTGTAACCGAACAGTTTCAAACTTAGTTGAAGTATAAAACTTGTTTGAATCATGATCAACTGCCAATCGGCAGTTGATTTTATTACCAAAAATATGTTATTGATAATTTTCCAGATGGTACTACTAATCAGTAGTAACGGCTGGAAAATCGTTTTTTGGTAGTAAAAACAATTAGTAACGACTAAATCAATTCAATAATATATATAGGTTTGAAGTGCAAATGGGCAGATAAACGAGCAGATGTTATGAATCAGCCTGTTTGTCATGTAATAGTAAAACATTTCTCTCAAACTCTTTTATATCTTATATATATTTACGGGTTCTCCTTTATTCCAATGAGCATTTTACGTTAGTTAAAAGAATACATGAACCTACGATCGAAAAAAATTGAGGAAAAAAGAGTTTAAGGATTTTCAAAATATGGTAAATTCGAACTATTACTTCACAAATTTGTAATGGAGATATGTTCATATCAAATAGTCTTTTTGAATTCTCCTCCTTATTTTTCATATTTCATTACAATGTCTGCATGAAAATCCCTTTTTTATGAACTAAAAAGCATTCAAATTCTCGTGATTGAAACACGCGGTGTTACTATACAATGAAATCGTTGATATCTCGTCCAACTTATTCAAGTCTTTCATTAACTCTTTTATTTCCAATATAAATTTTTCTATTACTTACGTGTTTGGATTCAGCATCCTTATCCTTTCGAATGAGAACAGTCAAATAGACAGTTCACAAAAAATGTATCAAACATAATACTGGTCTAAAATTAATTTCAAAGATGACTTTTATTATTATTATCATATTTATTTATTGAAGTTATTAAGAGCTTATATTCAACTTTACTTTGAAGCCTCACTTCAGATGTATCACAGTAGAGGAGATTAAGGCGGGGAATTGTATTGTGGTCGATTATACGAAAATAATTTAAACGGTGATGGCTAAATGAATATCTCTTCTCCTTATGTTGAAGATGCCCTTTTAGTGGTTTTACAGATTTCTTTTTTGACGACTTCACCTTTTTATTCACGAACCCACTTGTGAAGTAGGTACAGTTTATACTTAAGCTAAGTAAGTAATAAGGAGCTCGAGGCCTTCCATTCGATAGGTGGTCAATTCGATATATGCTCCTGGCTCCAGGATGGAATATATATTGCATGAACTTCTTGGGATGAAGGTTCTTCTTTGTTTTTACAAGGGTCAAGAGAAATTCTTCATCATTAATGACATTAGAAATATGTGTTAAAAATTTATAAAATTCAAATTCAACTTCAATTTTATTTATATATAAATTATATTGTTTCATTAAAAACAAGAAAAGGTTAAGAACACAGTTAACTTAGCTTATGTTACAATACGGAGAAATCTTTGATTAGTTATGCTGTAAGTGAATGGGGATCCGATTGACCGGCGGTTGTCATGCTTGTTTTGCTTTCTTTCATTAAGCTGTTCCGATTTTATTTTTATGCTTGAATCCTTTCATCAACGAGAGCATAACACAAGCACTCTTTTATTATTTATATTTAATACTCATGTGTACATAAATCGAAATTGAATTTGATTAATTAATTCTAATACACAATTAATTTTCATTAAATAATATATAATATTGATGAACATTTATCTACGTCACATGTTTTCAAAGAATCTAAAGGAAATTTTTTTTTGTTATTTGATGCTGATCGCTATTGCAAAAATTCTGTATAACTAGGTTGATGTCATGAAACTAATAACAGTCACATTATTCACATTAGTTTTATGACGAAATTTGGAAAGTTTATTGTGGACAGCTCATCGAATAAATAATTATTTCAATAACAGTCTTCAGCAGGAAAAATTACAGTACTATCTATCTTTACATTGTCATTTATCAATGAAAATTGATTAAGAATTGAAAAAAATCGAATTTATATTTTTCTCAAATGCTAAAAATTTAATTCTTACAACTTGAAACTTAGCCATTCTGTTCTGTTTGCAGGTCCAGAGGGTGCCAATCTTTTCATCTATCACCTTCCCCAAGAGTTCACCGACACGGACTTGGCTTCAACTTTTTTACCATTCGGCTCTGTGATATCCGCCAAAGTGTTTATAGATAAGCATACTAACCTGTCCAAGTGCTTTGGTTTCGTGTCTTTTGATAATGCGAACTCAGCCCAAAGCGCCATTGCCGCAATGAACGGCTTTCAAATAGGCACGAAAAGACTTAAAGTTCAATTGAAAAGGGCGAAAGACGCTTCGAGGCCCTACTAACCAAAGAATTCTAGCCAGTTTTTCAAACCTACCAAAACAGTCCCAAAGAGGTAGAGACAAGGAGACAATTTCATAATTTTCCACTCCGACTCCTCTGGCAATCATTTAACCTGGCAACATTGAAACTTCAATGAGTTGAAATAAATTCAGCTCTTTGTGATTCAACTTTTCATGAAAAAGTTGTTTTGATTAATGGAATTAGTAGGGTTTTGTAGAAATATATAAAGAGTTTTTTGATAGGTATATTCTTTCAATTTCAAGGAATAGGTATATCTTATTGATTTTTTTTTCGTCGAAATGGTGTTCGATAATTCAAATATTGTGTCTTGCATAAAATGGAAGTTAGTGATTTGTTTTGTATGGTAGGAAAAATGTCGTTTCGGGAATGTTTTTTATTTTGTGTTATTCAATAAAAATATCGATGTTGTCAAGTTTTAACGATTGTCCGCGGTACGACCTCCACTTCACTATAAGTCTCCTTGCCTCCACTAAAGTGCCAGTGTTTGATCCCGAACTCAGGATATCGAAAAAGTAGCTGCTAAAAACGAACTGTGAGATATTTTTAATAGTTGACTGTGGTCACCTGACCACCTTTTAATCAATTTATGATTTCACATAAAATTATAAGAATGAAGAGGATGTTTGATTGAAGTGTTATGTTTGATTATGTCATGTTTTGGTTCCGAAATTGGTAATGGTTTTGTATAAGAGATTTGTGTCCGTGCTTGCAAGCGCGTAAACATCCTCTGTTGTTTAGTTCGTGTTAGGCTATTATACATGTGGTGATTTTCCCTTTTCTTTTCTTCGTTTAGTTGGAGTCTTCATTATTGAAAAAGTATCTTTTATTTATATGAGCATGTATTGAATTGTACCTTTTATTTTCTATTGTTGATTAAACCAAAGTTAGACCAAACTGTGTTAACGTAATTGTTCATCAAGCACAATGTTCCCCACATTTTACGCCATTTTATTCCTCCTCAACAGGCTTTCTATCCTTACAAATATATATTCACTCTATCTTCCAAAATACTGCAGGCTCTGTCGAGTTGGCATGATGACTTAGAAAAAAAAAGCAAATGAAATAGGTTTTGTGTTGTAGTACCTATTGCGATTTTGAGTCATTTCGAATATCACAGTAAAATGAGTATTATAATGACGGATCATCTAAAATTAATTTAAATTCTCCCAACTAAAACAATCTCGCACATTTAGAGCAATCTTGGCGTCAAAAATACCATATCATCTCAACAGAACCTGTGAAAGACATGTTTTTATATTTGTATTCTTTCAGTTTATTTTTGAAGTCGTATTTTATTCCAATTCTGGTAAATAAATATAAAGACGATATTACAATCAGTTACAGTCGAAAGAATTCATATAAATTATTCAAACAGTGATAACAGCCCAATGGTCATTAAAAGATTCGAGCATCACAAAAAAAACAACAGACTTTCAGTCATAACTCATACTGCATATCTTTAAACTTTAAGAGTTGGCAGTGTCTTGATTGATTTTGATTAATTACTGTAGTTAAATCTTTGGGTACATATTCCTCGGTCAATGCTGGTCCAAATTTTCTATTGAAAGATAACTATTTCCGCCCATTTCACTCCATTTTGTAATGATAACATTTATTCAAATGAATTTATTTCAAACTCAATAAATGAAATAAATAAATTTTCTCTATTTCCATATCGTAATGACGTCATCACAGTTCTAAAAACATTGATTTAATGAACTCATTACAGGATTGTTTTCAGTTCTCAATTTCTCTTTATTCAGTTGGTATTAAATCGATTTCGTCAGATATAATTCACGAATTTGATGCGCAATTATAAATTATTTTGAAATTCGAAATGTACAGGGTGGGCAAATAAGCGAGGTAAGCGGCTATATCTCAGGATCCACTCATAGTAGAGACTTGCGGTAAAAAAATTCAACACTAAAGTGTACAAGAGAACACACTGGAAATTGTTTTGAAATTCATACCTCTACCGCTAGGGGGCGTAATAACTACCGTCGAGTAGAAAAATGAATTTTGAAGAAAAAATATTATCACTGTAATCCTTGGAAAATTCTCTATCTTTTTGAATTGTCACTTTCGATTTTACGACATCAAATAAGGGTAGGTGAAAAGGAGAAATCTCACTGATTGAAACGCCTGTAACTTCAGTTTGGCAACATTTTTGGGCAAATTAGATCTCGTCTGAAAGATAATATCTTGTTGATTGAGGATAAAATATACTCATGATAAATTTGTTTTTGCTGCTTTCAATAGGAGGCGCTAAGTCACAAGTTCATTGTTTTGTTCATTTTACTCCGATATTTCAAATGTAATGATAGGATTTTCTTAACAGAAACAGAAGTTCCATCAAATTTGCATGAAAAAACCTGAAGGTTGCAAAGCGATAATTTCATGCGTTCTGAAGTTATGGCCGAAAGAAGATATTCTTCAACTGATGCACTGCGAAAAACCAAATTGTATCTTTAAATTCTAACAGAAACAGAAATCCCATCAAATTTGTATGAAAAAACCAAAACATCGCAAAGCGATAGCTTCAGGCGTTCTGGAATTATGACCGAAAGAAGACACAATATAGTTTTTCAGTGCATCAGTTGAAGAATATCTTTTTTCGTCCATAACTCCAGAACGCCTGAAGCTATCGCTTTGCGACCTTTTGGTTTTTTCATACAAATTTGATGGGATTTCTGTTTCTGTCAGAACTTAGAACACAATTTGATTTTTCGCAGTGCATCAGTTGAAGAATATCTTCTTTCAGCCATAACTTCAGAACGCATGAAATTATCGCTTTACGACCTTCAGGTGTTTTCATGCAAAATTGATAGAATTTCTGTTTCTGTTAAGAAAATCTTATCATTACATTTGAAATTTCGCAGTAAAATGAACAAAACAATGAACTTCTGACTTAGCGCCCCCTATCGGAAGCAACAAAAACAAATTTATCATAAATATATTTTGTCCTCAATCAACAAGATATTATCTTTCAGACGAGATCTAATTTGCTCAAAAATGTTGAGCCAAACTGAAGTTACAGGCGTTTCAATCAGTGAGATTTCTCCTTTTCACCTACCCTTATTTGATGTCGTAAAATCGAAAGTGACAATTCAAAAAGATGGAGAATTTTCCAATGATTACAGTGATGATATTTTTTCTTCAACTTCATATGAAACATTTTCGAGTAAAATTCATTTTTCTACTCGACGGTAGTTATTACGCCCCCTAGCGGTAGAGGTATGAATTTCAAAACAATTTCCAGTGTGTTCTCTTGTACACTTTAGTGTCAAAATTTTTTACCGCATGTCTCTACGATGAGTGGATCCTGAGATATAGCCGCTTACCTCGCTTATTTGCCCACCCTGTACGATTCAAATTCCGTAATCTGTCAATGTTCGTAACAGTCACACCAACTGCCAAGATACAATACAAATGTCACAAGGATGTATAATCGGAATTTTTCATTAAATTTCGACAATATTTCACAAATCTTGATTGAAATAGAGAAAGTATCGTCTAATACTCATTTCAGAAGGCAATTCCAACACTCATGCGTTCGAAAACTCGCTCGTTTTCGATTTTCGCATTCGTGTTGGAATAGCAGCCCATTCTGCAATTTGTTTTAGAATATACTATTCTGAAAAAATTACGAACAACCTATTCCATGAAATAAAATAAAATGATTCATTATCCAAACGAGGTATACGCATCACTCGATACGAATACGAAATAACAACATGTTCAAGATACAAATGTTCAGTACGTAAAATTGTGTCTCACATTGGAATATATTTATTTCAAAGCAATTTATTGAGTATTTCACTTACTAGCCATCACAATATGCTCCATAATTCAATAGTTTAATTTGTTTGGATTTCGAAATACTGAACATATTTATGTTCAGTATCGATGAAAGAAGATATCGAGCATAATAATGACTGACTTTTTTACTGAATTTTGTGTGTTCACCGGTGACAGGTTTTTATTTCTTATATTTATTTTTTATTCATCAAAAGTTGAAGGAAACTTCAAACATTTTCGAGGTGTTATTCTTGGAATCAATGCATCAAACGAAAATTTTCTACAGCCTAACGTTGAATAACAATTCATTAAACACATTCTTCAATTAGTTTTCAAAAATTTTACGTATATTTTCTCATGATTTTTTTTATTTCTATTCTCATGCACTATTATCAAACTACAGATAACTAATCTGATCAGAAAATCATGGTTGCTGCATATAAAATTATTGAGATGTATCGAAAATGACCGAAATGCAATCAACAAACTAATACATTTGAGAATATAATGAAGTAATTCGTGCAATAAAAAAGGGCAAAACATATATATTCTTTTATTTTCCAAATATTATCGACATAAGCAATTCATGATGCTCATTACTTGTAGTTTCTTCGACCAACTGATTGTAATAAAAAACGGATAGTTCTTGTGAAGGCCTACTTCAACCCCACTATCAATATGGATCGTACAGATCGTGATATCCTGCTTTAATCGTATGTGATCACTAACGTGAACGTCTTCACCATGCTTCGTGCATAGTAAGTGGCTAACATCATGGTTAATGCTCCTTTGTGTTGATTTGAGTTAATTTGTGTCTTATTGTCAGCTACAGCACCAATGGTGCATATATATCTTCTGCTGAATAGACGTTGTTGTTTCATTTTTTAAATAAGAAACTAAATGATTTTTCAGATCGTTGAAGGCCTTATGGAACCTTGGTGCTGATTCCACTTCGATATGTTTCTGGAATTACGAGAAGACATCTGCCAATATGTATAGGTGTCTCACATTCAATACTCACCGAAAACATATTGATAACTATAAGACTTAAAGAAAAAAAATCCCTCGACCTCGTTTATCGAAATACATGAAAAGATATCAGAAAGCAGATCAAAGATATCTAGATTCGTTCTCGAGTTACAGGAAGTTTCTGAAAAATATATTGACAATTATTTTTCAGAAACGTATAGTTGGTTTCTGTTCGAGATATTCCTTAAATTATGAAACGTTAATTTTATGGTGTATATGAAATTGATAGAAAAAACTTACCGTTCTAGAGACATAGAGGAGAGAAGAGTAGTTTCGAATGGGACACCCTAAATTTTTTAAAACAAATCTGTCGAAAAGTATCCCGTTATTGGTTTTTCAAAAATGCCATCCGTTTTGAAGATATTGTGTTTTTCGATCTTATATATGGATATTTGTTTTATTTCGAGATTAAATTCATTTCGTGTCCAGTGTATATTTGTTATCAACTAACATACAGGGTTAGAAATATTTAGAGGGACACTACAGGCATAACGAAAACCGTTAGCAATACAGGGTGACTTGAAAAAACAAAAAAGTTGCGTTATTTAGGTATGAGTGTATTGGTGTGAACAGATCTAAAATATCCCCAATGGTTCCCGAGTTATCTCGAAAAAACTAAAAATCGAGATATTTTTTTTCTGTATGGGTAACTCATTTGTTTCTGGAGATAACTTCAGGAAATTCGGTTTGTAGTCATTATTCAATATAAAGATTCTAATGGTGTCGTCAAATTTTTCTGCTTTCCATTGTTTCAGAGACGCGAAAGTCATTTTTTTTATGGACGCCATATTGGTTCTCCTCATAAAGTGATGAAGAAAAAGATTACGAATTCCACAAAAATATCGAGTCTAGCTAGGCAAATTTGATCTTTTTTTTTTTTTGTTTAAACAGACTGGTATAGTATATCCAAAGTCACTTGAAAGAAGCTGAATATTCCTATTATACAAGGCTTGTCCAAGTTTCCAAAAATTCCTTTGGGGCCAATGAATTTATTGCCTAACAATAATTTCAAATAAACCCCGGTATTTAGCGGATCGCGGTATCCACTCCAAAGGGACATCTATGGCCAAGCGTTTTTTTGGACTAGTTCAAGTGACTTTGGATAGACTATACCAGAATCATCAAACTTGTTACTTCGTTCAGTTATTATGTGAAACCATCACTTAATTTTAGTGAAAACTTTAATCCTGTTCGATAAGTAACCTCCTAATAATCCTACATAATCAACACTCTGCATAGCGTAAAACTGGCAATGTCTGTAGAAATTGTTCTACATAATTTAAAAAACTCAAGTGATGGTTTTAACATAACAACTGTCAACAAACATAAACAAAAAATAAAAAGGATGCCTAAATATTTGTAGAATGCACTCACAGAACTCTTCAAATGGAATGGTTGTGGAAATACATTGTTATATCAACAAGATAAATGATTTACGTAGTAGTCTGGAGCCAGAATTGTCAAATTACTTTCTTGACAGTTGTTATGTAAAACCATCAGATAAGTTGATGTCTGTAGAGATGATAGAGTAAAACGCATTACATGTAGAGATCTAGCGTCCCAAATATAGCTTAAACCAGATCTAAAATCCCAGGCAACAAAAAAAAAAATTTTTTTTGTTGCCTTGTGTAATTCTTTGTGACAGTTGCTCCCTCTACTATTAGTCTGTACAACATAGACCTACCCATAATAAATAATCTAAGGATGTCACATCAAGGGATCGAGGAGGCCAAGCCACATTTCTACCTCTGCCAATCTATCTGAGTCAAATATTCACGCTCTGCTTTTGGATACTGCAACATGATGGAGCTCCTTGAAGCTCCATCATGTTGTAATTGTAATTGTACATACTCTTACCAGAGGGAGAGTAGGACTAGGTAAGTACGGATGGACTGAAAAAATTAATTTCTGCCTTTCCTAAGAAAGATACAGGGTAATTTTGCATATTCATGGAAAAAAGGAAACCATCATCACAACCAAACTTATCGGCGGAATTCATTGAAACTTGGGATGTAATTGACACATGCCGAGGTCGAGTCAGAGAGATATTAATTATTCTTTGTTCCACTCATTATTTCTCATTTGAAGTGTTGGGTTAAAAATATCATGTATTATATTTGTATTTTGAATTTGGAATCATTGTTCAATTTTTCAATAAGTACATAAATTCAGCTTCAATACGCTGTATCACTCAAAGTTGTCACATCTAACATTCTTTCTTTATGAATTTGTGAAATTGAACAAAGTTCGAAAAATTTGATTTATTCACATAAATAGGATTGAGATATATCGTGGTTGAACATGAAACGTAAAATTCTTCCTGAAAAATCATAAACATTCATTTCATTGAACATTCTTTATTTATGAATTTTTGAAATTGAACAAAGTTCGAAAAATTTGATTTATTCACATAAATAGGATTGAGATATCTCGTGGTTGAACATGAAACGTAATGATAAAACAACAACAAATGAAATTTGATGTTTTTCATTTGTTGTTGTACGAAAAAAAAGGAATGAATTCTTTATATTGTAATTCGAAAGAAGTTATTTGCAGAGTTGTTCGAATTGAAAACCATTTACTTTTTCTTAGTATATCTCAACGATTAATTATTTTATGCAACCAGTCTCTTGACTGTTTGTTCAGCATTAGCCATATCCTTCAATACACCCCATAAAAAATAATCAAGTTGGTTGTGATCTGGAGATCGAGAAGACCATAATACAGGTCTATCTATTTGGATAAGTATTATCAAGGTAAATTCTCCCTTCTAAACCGAAAAGGTGCAGCCCATCATGTTGAAAATATATTCCTGCAATAACGCCTGTAGCATGCTGACTTAAATATTTTGTGAGAGTATGAACCGAACTTGCCAAGTGACCGTCAGAAATCTAAGTATTAAACATACCATCTTTGATGAACTGAGCCTCGTCTATTTTCCTTACGCTTAACGAATACACGAACATAATATCACCATATATTCTCTATTTTTCAAATTGATCATTTTGATAATTCCAAAATTTTATAACAATACGGTTTCCGTATTGTTTTTATTTAGTTCAACTGACAGACCGAATTGTCGAAAAGGTCGAAAAAAATTAATAATTCACCCCATACATTGGATAATGTCTTTAATGGCGTCACAAGAAGATGTATAGAATGTTTAGAGTAGAGAGGTGGTCATTTCCAGCAGCCCCTTAATTGAAATAATGTTTTGTATGGTTAAGATTGAAATTAAATGATCATGTTTTTACTTTTTTTTTGCATGAATTCTCAAATTGTTTCGATCCAAATGAGAATTTTCAGCTGGGTTTTTGAAATTCCTCGATCGAAAGTTGTCACAATCCTCATAGTTTATTCATTCATGCAAACTTGCCAATGAAATTTCCAAATTGCAGAAAACTAGAAAGGAACTGAAATCTATTCTCATGAAGAAGGCCTACTACAGAATAGAGGAATATATGGAGGATACTTTTTAGAGCCCTTGATCTCATACCTCAATGTTCATTGTTTGTAAATGTAATGTTTTTATATGTTTTATTTCTAAATTTGATCGCATATTGCCGTTTTATATGTAGGCATTATAATAGTGATAGTTGACATGAAAGATTTGACACCCCATGTAATCTTTAATGGATTTTAAAATGTGTTCAAAACTTTGTATTAAAATTTTGTTCGAATTGAAATAACTACATAAAGAGTCTATTGAACTCTGAGTTGATTTGAAACGGATTCCATGTACACATCAGTGATGGCTGAAAAAAGTGGATATCCCATGGGTGCCCATTTCACTTGTTTGTAAAATGTACTGGGTTTTTTCACCATAATTTGACCCCCCCCCCTCAACTTTGTTACTAAAAGAGGTACAAAAAAAATGTTTTCTACAAAAGTTTCACGAAATCGACTATTGTTTTTTAAAATGATTTCACAAAATGAAATATATACAGAGTGGGCAACATATTGATGGCAACTTCATTTTTTCAAACACTCTGTATATTTTTCTATATTTGACTAGCTCTTTTTCCCCTGACTTGGGATATATAACATATGTCTGGTCTATCTCTCTTATTCTGAGTACCACAGAGTTTCAAATTTTAAGAACCAACTGCATGCTCAGAAATCAGTTTTCAGGCTGCAATAACACAAAATGCCCTTTTTTTAGTTATCTCCTTGGCAACGATATGACATACGTTTTTCATTATAAATTGAGCCCCCATCGAACTATGTTACAAAAACAAATACATAAATATATCATACAAAAATTGTACGGAATCAAATAATTTTTTTGAAAACGATTACGTCAATTGGAATAAATACTGTGTAGTGCATATTTGATGAATAGTTTCATTCAATGACAAATTATGTCATATATCGTAGCCAACGAGATAACTCAAAAAAGGCATTTTGAATTATCGCCGCCTACCAATTGAAAACAGATTACTGAACTTGCCAGGTGGTTCTTAAAATTTGAAACTCTGTGGTATTTTGAATAAGAGAGATAGGCCAAACATATGTTATATATTCGAAATCGGGGGAATGAGAGCTAGTCAAATATGGAAAAATATAAAGGGTGTTCCATTTGAAAAAAATTAAGTTGCAATCAATATGTTCAGGGCCGTCGCTTCGCTAGCCAAACTGCAACCCTAGGCAGGGGCGCATAGATAACTCTGCAGAATGCTAAAAATTAATATTGGATAATCGAGGTCCAGCGCCTGCTCAAGCGTTTCTATTTTTCATGGATTCAAATTTTAAGCCAATAGATGATTTAGGATAAGTAGAATGTAATAAACAATAAACCTGGCAACGTGCCCAACTGAATTCTAATGAATAAATAAAAATATATGAATTGAGTTCAGGTTTCAGGTGCTTCTTTTTTTTTCTTTGATATGATGCATATTTATTCACGATGCAAAGATGTTTGAGATTAGTAAATTTGATTTAAAAAAATCATCAGTGAAATTCGTTTGAATAGAAAAAAATTATTCAATTCGTTCTTCCAGTCAATGTAGATAATGTCGCCCTCCATTATTTGCAGCCCTTCTAAAGTGGTCCCTGCAGTTTCAGGTTCCTAGCTCAGTTTCAATTTCAGAAAAAGCTTGAAAAAAATTTTTTTCGTTTGAAATTATCGAGTAAAACAATCGAATAATGCGGAAGAAATCATTATATAATTCGAATGCGCCCACGCCCAACACTAGTTAATTTGATATAAAAAATGAAGAATATTATAAACTAATGGAATGCGTATGAAATAATAAAACTTCTTATATTTCCTGAGAAGTATCAGTTGGAATTGATGAAATGGAATCGTTTTCTTATATTTTGCATTCCATTCTGAGAAATCAACATTCTGATTAGGGAATTGAAAAGAAAATAATCCAGAACCCCAAGTGGCTATGAAATTCGGCAACGTAAAGGGAACGCCGACGAGCCTGATGAGTGCATGTGTTTTTTAGCGTCAATAACTCGCAAACAGCATTATGAGAGGATCACGCCACATCTGGATATTTATGAGTATAATGAATAATGCGGACCTTTCATGCCCGCCACTCACAAAGCGTTTCTTCAAGCGTTTGGTAGCAAGCGTCGAAGAGATTCCAGTCATGCCCGCTACTCACGAAGCGTTTCTTCCAGCGTTTGGTAGCTAGCGTCGAAGAGATTCCAGTCGGGCAGTCAAGTTCATACTCTGATTTACAGTCGTACGGCCGTGTCCCGAGCTGTCTGACTGGAATCTCTTCGACGCTTGCTACCAAACGCTGGAAGAAACGCTTCGTGAGTGGCGGGCATTATGGTTTTTGATGTTATTTAAATTTGTCGATATTATTTTCTGTAGTTGCTAACTGAATTAAATCTCATTTGTTACTTTGAATTTCTACACATGTGATGTTTATTGATCAAGCTTGAAATGCCGCCCTAGGCGACCGCCTACCCTGCCTACCCCCTAGTGACGGCCCTGAATATGCTGACCACTCTGTATATATTTCATTTGGTGAAACCATTTCAAAAAACACTTGTAGATTTCGTGGAACTTTTGTAGAAAACATTTTTTTGTACCGCTTTCAGTAACAAAGTTTAAGGGGTTTCAAATTATGGTGAAAAACCCGGTACCTTGAAAGAGGAAGTACGATGGGTCACCACCTCAATTCGTTCAACAGGTGCATCAGTTCTTCGATTAAAATTTTCCTCACGCCTGGAATGGAAGAAGAAGACATATCGAGTGGCCATCCAGATCACCTTTTCTGGATTTTACAATGGGGTCACCTGTAATTCAAGATTTACGCTACCCAGCCTGAGTACCTGGATGATTTGCGAACTAGGATTATTAATGAATGCCGTCAAATTACACCAGAAAGCTTGAGTAACTTACGTGAAAGGTTTCAGCAAAACTTACATTACTGCATGGTGATGAAAGGTGCCCATTTCCTGCATTTAATAAACTAATTACAAAAGTACTCTTCCACTATTTTACCTGTCATTTCGTTATCGAAGGGAATTTTGAATCGAAATTTCAGGATGAGATAGGTCTCGATAAGATCTTGAAAATGAGGTGTAGCAACACCTCTCACTCCTATTCAAGATCAAAGGGTTGTAGTTATCTCCATTAGAGGATTGCAGTAACGGGGATGCGAAAAGCAGAAAAGTTTATCCCCCTCAAATCAGAAATTGACGGGTCCAAGCAATTTTCATTTCAAATCCGGAAAATCTAGGTGTTAAGTTTTCGTTGGACCACACTGTATAAGTGTGTTGTTCAGAAAATTCTGAGTTCCCTAACTTTTGAAGAGTAGTTTAGATGGATAGGGCGAGGGAGGGCACAAAATCGGCCTACGAGGTCACCATATTGGACATTTCCAGATTTTTTTTTGTGGGCTTATGTCCAAAGCTTCGTATATCAGAGTCCTATAACAACTCCTTAGAACATGAAAAAGGAAAAAAGAATATTTTGCTAGAATAACTCCTCGAGTATTGAATAGGGTAATATTAAAAACTCTTCTCTTGAAAGAATTCGTTTATGTATCGAAAAAGATGGAGAATCATTGGAGCACTGTATATTTCAATTTAATGGATTCTTGATATATTATATGTATTCCTATTATTGTATTTCAAGTCTGTAAGATAACTATTCAAATATTTTGTTGTATGTATCTACCTGTTTCAAATTGATAATAATAATAATAATAGTTTATTGATCCTTTTAGACAAACAAGGTATGTATAGGACAAGTCAGAAATGCAAAAATAATAACAATTCAGACATTTTCTAAGCTATCATTATAGTACTCATTAACACTATAAAAACACTTCTTGAGAAGTAAAGACTTAACAACTTTCTTAAATTTAAACAAATTGAGCGACTTAATGTTACTAGGTAGATGGTTAAATAACTTAATACACTGGTACTTAGGTGACATTTCAAATTTTGATGTCTTATGTTTGGGAATTGACAATATTTTCTTATTCCTAGTGTTATGGGAATGAAAGCCTGACAATTTTACAAAACTTTCCTCATTTTCCTTTGCAAAAACCAAACATCTCAATATGAAAATGGAAGCCAGTGTCAATATCCCATTTTCTAAGAAAACTGGTCTACAAGAGGATCGTGGAGATACGTTGAATATCATACGTAAAATTCTTTTTTGTATAATAAATACTCTATCAGTTTCTGTTGAATTACCCCATACCATGATATTATACGATAGGTGACTAAATACTAAACTATAATATACATTCATCAGTGAGCACAAGGGAAGTAGATACCTGACTCGACTTAAAGCATAATAAGAACTGTACAGCTTTTTACATACTTCATCAACGTGTGAATTCCACTTTAAGTGCCTATCGATGTAGATACCTAGGAACTTCGTGCAGTTCTTTGATGCAATAATAGAATCTGAATGTCGAATTAAAAGGGTACTATCATTATTCGAAATCGAGAAGTAAACGCATTCAGTCTTGTTCACATTTATCATGATAGCATTAACATAGCACCATTCAACGAAGCAATGAACCAATAAATCGCACAACCCCTGTAGCTCCTCCAAAGTATCCGCAGTAACGGCTAATGAAAAATCATCAGCAAACAAGATTGCTCTTAGTATCTTCATCAGATCTGGACAAGTTTTAGACTTATTAATAAACAATCTCAACAAATTCTCAGGCAGATCGTTGATAAATATCAAAAACAAGAGCGGTCCCAAGACAGAGCCCTGAGGCACACCTAACTTCAAATTATGTTTACTGGATGAAGAATTTTGAACTCTGACGGATGCAACTCTGCCCTCAAGATAACTTCGAATCCAGTCATGAAATACTCCCCTAAATCCAAGATTGTAACATTTGTCTAATATGAATTGAAAGGAGATACTATCAAATGCTTTAGAAAGATCAAAAAATAATCCGGCAACATATGAGCCATTATCGAGGCAGTCGTATACAAATTCAACAAATTCCAAAACTCCAGTTTGAGTTGAGCGACCTGATCTGAAACCGTGCTGCGCAGAGGTAAGCAGTTGAAACTTATCAAGGAATTTCATCATTCTATTGAACACTAATCGTTCAAATAGTTTGGAAAGACAACTGAGAACAGAAATAGGTCTATAATTACTAATATCATATACATCACCTTTTTTATGAACTGGAATAATAGTGGCCTTTTTGAGGAGATCAGGAAAAACTCCTGTGGTAACCGACATGTTAACCAAATAGGCGAAATGTCGACTGATATCAGGACCTATCAACTTCAAGATTCGCGCAGAAACAAAATCAACACCTGAGTCATTCTTAAGAGATTTCAATACGTCAGCTACCTCATGATCCATAACTGGATGAAAGAAAAAGTTATTATTCAGCATACATGAAGTAGTACATGAAGTGGACAATGAATTATTATAGTAACGGTTAAGGCTTATCTCCGCAACCGTTGTAAAATGGTTGGCAAACATCTCAGCTACAGTTTTGGCCTCATCGAACAAAACACCTTCAACAACAAGCTCTATGGTTCTTTGATCATTGCTTTTTCGTCCGGTCACAGTATTGACCAGATTCCACACTGTTCTATTTTTATTAGTAGATTTATCAATGAGATTACGGTGGAAATCTAATTTAGCATTTCTTAACAGATTATTATAAGAATGTTTGGCTGTTTTATACAAATAATAGGTAGATTCACTCCTGATATTGATATGTAACCAGTGAAGATTTTTCAGGTCTCGTTTCGCCGAGATAATTTCTGGAGAAGTAAATTTTTTGAGAACATTGGCATTGTTGACATATCTTTTGATAGGACAACAAGTTTCAAAAGAACTTTGAATCAAATTAACAAACACTTCAAAGCATTCATCAACATGTGGATATTTATACATTTCCTGGAAATCACAATTTGAAATACAATATTCAAAATCCTTCAGATTTTGGGGACAAAGGTCTCTAACTAACTTCGATACATCATGATTTTTTAGGGGCAAATTTATTTGAAACTCGAGTGTAATAGCCCGATGATCACTAATATGAGGTTCGTAAACTTTAACATTACAATCAACTAAATTTGCATTTGTTAAAACATAGTCAACTTTGGAGATTGATGTGTGGCCAGTGACATCCGTAAAGACCCTGGTTGGATCATTTGAGGAAACATTCATATTGAAACAATTCATTAAATCAACGAGCAACTTACGATTTGCGGAATCAATTTTCAAAAAATTGACATTCAAATCTCCACACACAAAAATTACATCAGCTGAAGTGATGCAATAATTGAGAGCAACCGAAATCCTGTCCAGAAAAATCTCGAAATCTCCAGAACCAGGCCGATAAACACTTATGATGGCTATTTTAACATCACATGCAACCACCAGAATTCCACTAATTTCACACTCCATTTCTTCGGAAAAACGCGATACACCTAGATTCCTCACAGATAAACCAGCTCTAATGTAGACCATGGATCCTCCGTGAGCTCTCGAGGGGCGGCAGTAGTAATCTGCTAGGATGTAACCAGGAAGAGTCATAGTTTTTACACTATAGGGATTACACCAGTGCTCAGCAAGACTTAAGACATCAGGTTTTTCATCCGTTAAAAATAATTCAAGTGCATCCAATTTATTTGAGACGCACTGTACATTCAGTTGTGTGATTTTCAATTTTTCCTTAGTGACAGCAGGCAGACCAGATGTTGTGTTATTTATGAAACAGGGTTCTTCATAGGTTTCGGCTGAAAAAAACGGTGGACACTAGCCCTTTTTGGCCAATTGGATGCATTCATAGCTTTTTCATAATCTGAGCCAGGCAAAAGAACTTTGAACGACGAGTAACTCTCAGGATATCTTACACATCTTACCTATTGTAAGATGTTGAAGAAGGTACATAAATAATAATAGTTTGAACAAGATGCAGCTATGGCCTATCTGGTTCGACATCCAAATGAAAAATCACTCTTTTCTGGCTTTCTAACATTTTAGCGGAGATATGTTGCACATTGACACCATTTCATTTTTTTCTGTGGAGGTACGTCAAAATTGATTTATACAAACTTTTGGCCCCGAACATCAATTTTGTTGATGTTATCATAGATGGTGGTATGAGAAATGGTGGATAGGGCATGGGAAACACTGTTAAATATTCTTTTTCAACGTTTTATTATCCAAAATAGTGGAACAAAAGCTTTTAATATTCACAAATTTCCCCAATGATGATCTCTTTTTAGTTGACCCGATATTTATCGTCCCTCCTCAAAGAAAATCTACCTAACTTGGTCCCTTTATAAAGAAATCCAAACTTTTATATATGTTTAATGCGGTATTACTTCATAGGTTTCTCCCGCCTCGGAAAACTTTCAAATATGAAGTAGAACAACATTTCCATTCGTGAAAGTTTTCGAGGCTTCCAGTTCTCTATATGTCCCCTGGGATTTGCGAAAGAAAATGTAATGATAACGTTGAGTATGGTGGTAGTAAATAAAGATAAAAGTTTCAGTTGGAACATTATGAAGTTATTGGCCCAGGGATGGCGATCCGACTTCATTTATACATGTTTCGCTGGATGTTGAGTTTTTCGTTTTGCACATCGCTTATACATTGCTATTTTCGGGCTTTGAATATGTTCCAAGTATGGATAAAAGAGAAATGTTTTTCCCTAGAACATATTTTCTATACATCAAACGTATATAATGTGATTTACGCAAATAAGATAAACTTCTAATATGTAGAATATATACATTTTGAGTTTTCAACGAAATTGAGAGTTTTATGTTGCCTACTTCATCATTCCCAACTATTATTCAGAGAAATTACTTGGTAAGACGAAATGTGAAACCTTCTGGAAAGTCTTACGTTTCGAATTCTGGAAATAGTTACATAAAAAATTAATTATTTAATCGATTCGATCTTAACTTTAAATAAATCCATTCAAATAGACATAAGATTCCATTTATTATGTACAATCTAAAGAAGCTGATCTCAAGAAGCTTATCTGTAGGAAAGTGATTGTTATTTATACATGGTGTTTCAGGTACAAGCTGCCGGTGCAAATGAAGGACATTACGGGGTGTCTGAATCAGTGTTCCAAATATATCCGAAAACTGTCAATCGGCATCATCTGACCATCTAACACCTTTATGGATTTTCTTGAAAATTTCAGGAAATGACCAATATTCACTTCTAGTGATTCAGCGATAACACAGGTCTAGACTGAGAAGATCATATTTTTTACATTACATCTGTATATCATATTTTCAAAAAACGAAATTATTGACATAAACAACATTGAAAACCTTATCAAACCAGAGTATTGGGACACCGAATGAATAATTTATGTAGTATTGAATATCGGGTAGGTATCTATATATCAATTCAAAATAAACGCGGACATGTGAATCTTTCAATACCTAATGCGTAAATGCATTGAACGCTTCAGTGGATTTCCATAAGAATATAAAAAAATGAGTCGAATATAATGACCAATATTCACTTTCATTAACTTGTTAGCTTAGCTCCTGACAGAGAAAAATTTATTTATTTTTTAAATTGGTTTTTAACGTCTGAAATTCATACCTCCTTCTTCCGGAATCAAAAATTGTCTGTGAGCTGTCAAATATTTTTTTATGCTACATCTTGTGAAAAAGCCTGTACATTAATTTTCAAAAAGGATAAATAATCCTCAAAAGTTACAGGTAATACCTTATCAGACAAGCCTATTGGCAAGACTTCCACACTTCCTATTTCATGTATCTACCTACAATCGAAAACTTTGTAGGTATGTATATTTAATTTCATCCACGAAACAAATTCAAGACGGCCGTTACGTCTAAAAAGTTTTCTAAAACTATTAGTCGTAATGATGATTCGATACCATGTTCTAAAGATAGTTCAAACTTGTTTCATATTTAGTGATTCAACGTTACAGAAGTGAATTTGGAAACAATGAAAAAAACAGGAACTCCTAAGAAGTGGTTGTGCTAATTGTTGATTAGTAAACATAACTTCCAAAACTGATATGTCGAATAAAACACCGACAAATACTGAAATTTTTTATGAAGACCTCCTTAAAACCATAGAATTTATTGTTACTCATACCTTTAATACACTATTTCTGCCCTTCGTAAAGGAACTGAAAATTGAAATAAGAAATCTTCAATATCAGGTTTTCAGTCTTAGAGCTGAAAATTCAAAACTAAAAATTATAATTCGAATTTTTGTCGAATCACGGCAGTGCTCAATTCTTCAACGAGTATTTCAAAAGTAAGGAAAATTAAAAAACCTCAAGTTCAATACCGTTTAATTGATTAAAGAAAACATCAAACCTCAAGTATTGAGATAATACCTACAGGTCCGTCGCTAGCCAAACTGTCGCCTTAGGCAGAGACCCATTTTGCCGTCCTAACTCTGCAGAATGCTAAAAATTAATATTGGATAATCGGGGTCCAGCGCCTGCTCAAGCGTTCATACCGCCTCGGCAAAAATACAAATCGGAAACCTTTCAGGTTTGGGGTTTTGTACTAAGCAAAAGAGGAGGGGGGTTAGGGGTGGATGTTGGTTTACTGAATTTTTTTTCAAAGATTCAGTGTGGAAGTGTGAAGAACTCCACATTTTTTCATAAAAGATATTTAAGGAAAGAAAAAATGTATGTTAAGTGTAATTATTTTTATGGATTCAAATTTTAATACAAAAGATTTAGGATGAGTGGAATATAATGAATAGTAACATACTCAACTGAATTCTAATAATGATAAAATATAAAAGTTGAATTCAGGTTTCAGATCCTTCTGCTGACTTTTGAATACATAAAACGATCGAACATTTTTTTTCCTTGATATGATCAAATTAAACAACCGGATGATGCGAATGAACAATTATTTTGAATTCGAATAGAAGTTGCAGATATTCACGATGCAGAGATATTTAAGATCAGTAAATTCGATAAAAAAATAATCAGTGAAATTCCTTTTGATCAGAAAAACAATATTTAATTCGTTCTTCCAGTAATCCAGATTTCCCAGAAAAAGTAGATAATGCCGCCCTACATTATTTGCCGCCCCTCTAGAGTGGGCCCTGCAGTTTCAGGTTCCTAGCTCAGTTTCATTTCAGAAAAAGCTTGAAAATTTGTTTTTTTTGTTTGAGATCATCGAGTAGCACAATCGGATGATGCGGATGAACCATTATTCAATTCGAATGCGCCCAGGCCCAATACCATTTAATTTGATATAAAAATGAAAAATATTATAAAATAATGGAATGCGGTATGAGATAATAAAACTTCTCATTCTCATGGATCAGTTGGAAGTGATGAAATGGAATCGTTTTCTTATATTTTGCATTCCATTCTGAGGAATCAACATTCTTATTAGGGAATTGAAAAGAAAACAATCCAGAACCCCAAGTGGCAATAAAATTCGGTAACGTAAGGCGAACCCCAACTAGCCTGATGGAATGCATGTGTTTTTGTTGGCGTCAATAACTCGTAAACAGCACTATGAGGAGATCACGCCACATCACATGGATATTTATGAGTTTAATGCATAATGCGGCACCTTTGATGGTTATTGATGCTAATTAAATTTGTCGGTATTCCTTCCTGTTGTTGCTGAGTGAGGAATTCTAGTTGAGACCTTACTTTATTTGAAATGTAGTGCAGATGGTCGAGTACTATAAAATTTAAGTCCATACATGATAACTGAATACAAACTATAGAACAGGGTGTAAGGAAACTGATGGAAAATGTTGGTATCAATTTAAGATCAATTAAACGATCCTTCTATTTGAAAAGTGCAAAGACTAAAGAAGATATCGAGGTATGTTAGAACCCCAATTAGAACTCAGTTTTTTATTTGATCGAAATTTAAATTGTATAAACCTAATCTTTTGGCGCGTGAGTCATTAGTTTACTTTGTGAGGTATAAAACGGGTATGAAATTATTCCAATTAATGTTAAAAAATGGTATAAAAATAAGTAAAATGTATTTAAAAAGATTGAATGATATTTTGATTGAAGGATACTAAATAATATTATAGGGGGCACCCTTTACTATTAAAGGGTGTCCATTTTTCATGGAGGATGCAGGGTTATTAGTAAAACTAGAGGACTGTGGTTTTCGCCCTGTTTCTCGAAAACCAAACAGTTTTGTAAAATATGTTCAATGCATCTTTCGTTTCTTGAAAAAGTAGCCTTGCGAAAATCGTAGACCTCTAGTTTTACTCATAACGGAGATACCTGCAACAATAATAAAAAATGGACACCCTGTATAGTGTCGTAGAATATTAATTAAAATTCATCTTTGTCGGAGGCAGTAACCATTTTCGATTCGTTATCTCTTGTGGTCCTATAGCTGCGCTGATGAGATCTAATAGGTCGAAACGCGTCTGCAGATGGACTTGCAGATAGAATATAAAATTGTGTCTTGAAATTATATTTTGTTGAAAAAGTTGTGTGTACTATATCTTCAAAAAAGGTTCAAACGTTTTTGTTAGTTTCTGAACTCAAGGCCTTTGGCCTAAAAACGTGAAATTACGCTAGGTAACAAATTAGTGTGCAGCATTGATTGTAAGAAGAGGACTTTAAATAAGCGTTCAGCCAACGGCTGTTTTCAGGCGAAAAACTAAAATGTGTGGCAAAGGAAAACTCGCGAGAAGACCTTCTCTTGGCATCATGAAGAGGAGCTTCTTATTTTAAATCTATGTGTAGAGAATAATCGTGGTTTTGGATCCACTAAGCCCAAAAAGTAAATCGCTTGTGTTCATTTATATTCCTTATATGCATATCTCATAAATAAAGCGTTATTAATGAATTTGATATTTCTTCTTCTTCGTATTTTTCTTTTTTTACTTCGAATGAAGGCATTGACTGGTATGGTTATTAGCCTGTGTTAAAGTAAAAATATACAAAAAAGAAATGAATTCTCAAGCACAACCGCCTTTCAAAAATTACAGGATACAGGATACAGGCCAACAAACAAGTGACTATAAAAATAAGTTGATCTATGAGTATATCGGGTGTCCCAAGGTGAGTGGCCTATTAGATTATTATGGAAACTATTGATGGTAAAGATTTCAAATTTTGTGGATAGATATTTGGCCATGTTAGGTACATTTTTGAAATAATTTCACATTTCCAGTGTTGCCGGATGTACCACAATTTGGCAACAACTTTGTTATTTTGAATAGGACATCCGGTATTTCTATTTTTTTTATGATACTCCATAAAATATTAAATCTATTCACACTTACTTGTCCATCCCTATCTTCAACGGTTTTTGAGTTATTAATTATTTTTCGAAATTTTTGATCAAATTGGCGTATTACGAAAATGACTCTAGTTCGCTCAATATTTGAGATTTAAGTCAGAAATTTTGCAAGTCGTTAGATATTGATCTGATCTGTGTCACTGCTTTTGAATTATGGTTGTCAATAATACAGGACGGACCAAAAAAAATCATCATTTGCCAAGTTACAAAATAGTAAAAAAGTCTGTGTAAGTGAATAGAAAAATTGTAGAATGTGTTGTACTGATTCCAAAAATTGAAAAATATACTAGGTGTCTAATTTGAAAAAATAAATTTTTTTACAATTTTGTAACTTGGCAAATGATGATTTTTTTTGGTCCGTCCTGTATTATTGACAACCATAATTCAAAAGCAGTGACACAGATCAGATCAATATCTAACGACTCGCAAAATTTCTGACTTAAATCTCAAATATTGAGCGAACTAGAGTCATTTTCGTAATACGCCAATTTGATCTAAAATTTCGAAAAATAATTAATAACTCAAAAACCATTTAAGATAGGGATGGAAAAGTAAGAGTGAATAGATTTAATATTTTATGGAGTATCATAAAAAAAATAGAAATACCGGATGTCCCATTCAAAATAACAAAGTTGTTGCCAAATTGTCGTACATCCGGCAACACTGGAAATGTGAAATTATTTTAAAAATGTACCTTAACTGGCCAAATATCTACCCACAAAATTTGAAATCTTTACCATCAATACTTTCCATAATAATCTAATAGGCCACTCACCTTGGGACACCCGATATAAATATATAACTATGTAAATAAATGAATATATAAATAAGCGTAAAGGAAAATTTGAACAGATAAATATATAAATATGTGAAAGAAGTGTAAATAAATAAACAAAAAAATAAATATCTGTGTAAATGAACAAATTAAATGTATGAATAAATATAAGAGAAAATATATTGAATTTTTTTTCATTAACCCAATTTTTCGTAAGAATTCGATTTCTTTTTTTTCAGATTCCTGATTCTCTTTCAAAACCTTCCCTATAGTTGTACCTATACCCATGGGCGTCGCCAAGGGGGGCAGGGGGGGGCGTTGTCCCCCCCCCTAGAGGTTCTCTGATTAGACTCACGAATTCAAATTCTTCCTCAAATTCGAATCGGTCCGTCTGTAAAAAAGATAACAACCGAACGAAAAAAACTAGAAACTTGAAATTTTCGGGCTAAGTTCAGATCACGAATGCCGCAGTTCATTGATTGGCAAAATCTGTGCAGAGTAAATATGACCGTTAAACTTTTTTTCAATTTTTATAAATTTTGGAACTACACCTTCGATCCAGATCAACATTTGAATTTGAATGCAGAATGACAATTTTGAGCCTCGTGCATTCAGAATCATATAAAATTGAAGAAGAAAAATTAAAAAAATTGACCAATATTTACGCACCACATGCACAACAAATGAAGAACGAAGTTCATTTTGGTGTTGAGATATAAAATACCGATTGCGAGTTACATGCAAAATTTCAATCTGATCACTGATCTGATCGTAACTACAGATCAGATCGAGTAGAATTTTTTTTTGTATACCTATAATGTAGAATGATCATTTCAAGCTCCAAGTAAAATTTCGTGCGAAATTTACGAATCATCGTGAATTCAAGAAGAGTATCGAAAACAAAAATTTATATGGCATATGAAGGCTGATTTATTAGCTCACCGATAAACTCTGCCATATAAAAGGGCATGTAATTTATACAAAAAACATTATGGGAGCATATGCCCGAAATAAATGATTTAAGGGTATATATGGCTTCGAAAGTAAGATTGATGTGTACTTCTATTACTATGATTAATTTATACAAAAAAGAATGCTTAGAAACAAGCATTTCAGCCAAAAATAAGTTCTGTTGAAGGAGTTCTTGGTTCGTTTATCGTCAGACCGTTCTGCAAATACAAGACTATACACGAGAGTTGCAGAAATCATGTCAAAACCCAACCCATTTTGTCAAATCAAAAGGTCTGGAAGCGAAGTCTATCGCAAAGGCAATTGATCAGTTTGTATCCAAAGAACTCGATCCAGAAAAGTGCGTTGGCGTTGGATTCGACGGCTGTTCGATGATGTCTGGGAAAGAAGGTGGAGTATAAGCAATCCTCCATCAAAAATACACCAAAGCTTTATTTTTCCATTGTGCGTCACATGAACTGAACTTGGTGATTAACGATCTCAATGCTCTATCTGATATCCGGATCACAATGGAAACCACCAAAGATATAACTTCTTTCGAAAATCAGTTTTACGAAAAAAACTGATACCTAATATTTCAAGACTCTGTGAAACAATATGGAGTGAAAAACAGAAAATCATAAGATTTTTCGAAGAAAATTTCCCTACGATAATGGAGGCTCTAGGAACTCTATCCCGAGATGGAAACAATGCCACTCGGAAGAATGCTTTCCAGCTCCACGCCGCTGCTTCAAAAGATGCTTTTTTCATTTGCCTTGCTTTTATAGCAAAATACTCAACTTTGTTACAACCTGTGGTGAAGGTTCTCTAATCCCTATCCTTTGATATATCGAGGGCTTCACAGCAAATGAAAAAAATTTTGCAAATGAAAAAAATTTTGCAAATGATCAAAAGTCACCGTGATGATACAGAAAAGTAATTGAGGAAATAATGAAAGATGCCTTTACTAACGACGGAAAGCTCAAACTAGAAATAGAATCAGAGGCACTGTCGAAAGACAAATTCACAGGAGCAAACAACCAGCCATTAGCCCATCTGAGTACTGGAGGAGGTCTATAATTATTCCGTACTTAACACGGGACTTTTTTTTCTGAGACGGGAAAAGCTTTGAAATTTTGATCGCTTTACCGTGATCTACTTGCACTGGGGAGAGATCATTCAGCACCCAGCAAAGAATTAGGACTTAGCTAAGGAGTTCGATGAGTTTGGCGATAAGCATTCATCGTGAAGCAACAGGCAGTTGAAGAAAAATCCGAGAAGGTTGTGTTTAGGTTAGGTTAAAGTTTTATTAGGTCATCTTTTATTTGGTTTTATTTAGTAAAATAAATTTGATATGATATATTCAAAATTTTAATTTCATTAAATTATCAGCTGGTAAAACGTGATATATCATGATATCAATAGAAAGAGAGAGAGAGAGAGAGAATTAATTTGTTTTGTTGCCCCCCCCTGCTAGCCCAACGGCTGGAAACGCCGAGGCTCATCCATACCCAATACATTGCGAATGCTGTAATATTTATAAGAGTCTATCAATATATGCGTAACGGTAAGTACTTCATCACATTTTAGACACCTGGCTTGGTTGAGCCCTCGTAGCATATAGAGCGAAGTAAGCATAGAGAACTTACTTCGCAGAATCAGCTTCGTTAGTTCCATACCCTGCCCATAAGGGCGCCACAATAAGCGTGATTGTGGAGCCCTTATGGGCAGGGTATGGAACTAACGATCCTGATTCTGCGCATTTGGCGCCGTAAATCATAATTCGAAACAATTTCACAATTTAAATGAAAACCTGCAATGAAAATTGTGAAAAAAATTTAATATCAGTTACAGTTTTTTCAATATTTCAGTGAGATTTTGCATCCAACTCAATTTTTACCCAAATAATAATACTCAACGAATTTTGGAATACTTTTTATTGCACATAATTATACAAATTGATATTTATGAGAACAAATTAAAGAAATAATTGAATCAAATCAGATATATAGTATTTTATCACTTAACCATTAAAAAAGAAAACATTTCATTTGAAGATTGACAGTAAAATAATTATTAATGTGATTACTGACAAAAATCCAGGAAATCGAAGGATTGATTCAGAATTGGAATCTTCAATTCATTGGCAGAACTCCAACGTAAGCCGTTCGAAACCTGGAACAAAGTGAATAATTAATGGTGATCCTGAATTATTGAAAGTATATAAGGTGATAACAATATGAAGTGAAAATCTAGCACTCTTTTCTTCAATCTAGACAACTGCTCTTTTTGACATTACTAATTTAAAACATTTCTAAAAAGATTCATTTAACATAATTATAGATTAAAT
This sequence comes from Harmonia axyridis, assembly GCF_914767665.1. Classification (NCBI taxonomy): domain Eukaryota; kingdom Metazoa; phylum Arthropoda; class Insecta; order Coleoptera; family Coccinellidae; genus Harmonia; species Harmonia axyridis. Next base: position 23,192,809 of record NC_059505.1, on the reverse strand, counting down.
GAATCTTTCCCTTGATATTAATTTTAAAATGCCTGATCTTTTCTTCACAAGAGGGAAACAGTCACAGTACTCGGTTGGTTATTTCTGATATCTGAACTTGAATCTGTTAAACTAGTACTCGGCACAGAATTATTTAAATTATTCTGATCTGAAAGCAGTGCATAATTTGGAAAATCAGGCAGAGTTGGAGGTAAAAGTTTTTTTTTAGGTATATTGAAAAAATTGTCTTCACTGAAATGGTCCTCACATATTCTACTGTTCATCTTCATATTTATGTTGCAGCTGGAATGCACAGATTTAATTGCTTTATCCCATTGAAAAATTCCATACTTATACGAAAAAACTAGAAGATAACAAACTTGAACCTACAAGAAATTTTGAATCAGGACTGAACTGAAACACAAAAGAGAGCCTGGAATTTACGTCGAGAAATATTTCATTTGACATTTCATCATTTTCAGTAGATAAAGATGAAATATGTTCTTGTGTGAAATAGCGATACATTAGTAATAATAATAATAATGTTTATTTATTCCATAAAATTACACATAAAGAAGTAAAGATAGAACAAGTCAAAATACAAAAAACGTAACTATCTAATCAACTAAATTTTACAAAACTGTTTGAAATCATCAATATTGTAAGGCTCACAACTTAAAATTAAGACATATAAAGCTTTTCTGAATTTGATGTGACAAGAGAGATTTCTTATTTGTGAGGGCAATATGTTGAATAAGTTTACTGCCATACATTCAACACTTTTTTCCCTTAGCGTGGTCTTATGAACTGGTACATAGAAAGGGAACATTCTTCTTGTATTATTTAAATTTTTAAACGATTCAAAATAATGATTTTGTTTACTGAAGAAGATCAACAATCTATAAATGTACAAACCAAAGATGGTAAGTATTGTTTTATTGCTTCTGAAAAAAACCCTGCAAGACTGTCTATAGCCTAAATTTAATATAGTTCTCAATGCCCGTTTTTGAATCACAAACATGAGAAGCATTACCCCAAAAGATTATCCCATATGATAGAATTGACTGGAAATTAGAAAAATACACAAGTTTCAACAAATCAAAATCAACCTGATTTCTCAACATAAAAAGCATGTAACATACAGAATTTAGTCTTCCTCTAAGTTGTTCAATGTGAGGTCCCCACTTCAAGTGTTTATCTATTACAATTCCCAAAAAAACAATACTATCCTTGACCATGAGATTATTACCTGAAATATTTATAGACAATGGATGGTGGTTATACATTTTTATCTACATTGTATTTGTTCCTTGTCTACATTTTGTTTATACACATTTTTTAAAATAGAATTAGTATTAGTATAGCAGCCAACATCTTAAATCCTGACAACTCACGCACAGGCAATCTGCCTTAGTGAGTTTTTTGCGGTTTATTGAAACAATATTTCAAATGTTATCGATTTTTTATACAAATTGTACTTTTTCAATAAACTATATATTATTATATTATATTATTATTATAATGGATGGTGCAGCTTAGATCTTTCACTATAAAAGAACATACATTGTGTCTTGTCAATGTTCAAGATGAGCTTGTGGTTACGAAACCAGTCTCCAACCGACTTCAGTACATTATTGGAGTCTTCAATAGCTGTTGAAATATTAGAGGATTTTAGCCTATAGTTGGTATCATCTGCAAACATCCCCATTGAGTGCCTTGCTGAAACTTTTGCCTTTGGTAGCCGATTGATGTTAACAATAAAAAGGATCGGTCCAGGAATACTTTCCTGCGGTACGCCCATAGTAATCTCTCTCCTCCGACGTCAATACTTCACCATCCACCTCCATAGCAACCATTTGCTTCCTGGATGACAAGTAGCTCTCCATTAGTTTTAATTGATTATCTCTTATTCCACAATCTTCAAGAATTTCCAGCAATCTTCCGTGCTCCACACAATCGAATGCCTTGGAGAGATCTAAAAATAATCCCATAGGTACCTCACCTTGCTCGATGGTAACTAAAACTTCTTTAATTAGTTTATATATGGCAGTTTCAATATTTCTGTTCTTCATGAAACCATGCTGATTAATCGAAATGACATTAAATTTGTAGAAAAAATTCAGCAATCTGTTAGACAAAATTTTTTCGAAGATTTTAGAGAACGAAGACAAAATGCTAATAGGTCTATAGCTGTTTGGATGCTCAACAGGACCTTTCTTATATAAGGGTTTCACAATGGCAATTTTCAGTAGGTCAGGAAAAATGCCCTCTCTGAAAGAACGGTTGATAATAAAACATAGAGGGGGAAGAATAACTTCTACTGACAGTTTGAGAACTTTCATTGGTATCTCATCATAACCACATGACTGTTTACTTTTCAAAGATTTTACGGTTTTCAGAACTTCCTCGTGTGAAATGTCAAACATGTAAAAAGAATTACCAAGCCTATCCCGCTCTTCACTGGGAGATTCACTCAAGCCTTCGGTGAGTATAGATGGATAATCAATGAAAAAATTATTGAAATCATCTGGCATCAAAGAAGAATTGTCATGACTACCAGAAACTGCCGAAGACATCTTGCCTGTTGTGAGACTATTTATGACCTTCCAGGAAGCCTTTGACTTATTATCTGAGTTCCTTATGAAGCTGTTGAAGTAATCTTTCTTAGTTTTGGATAATAGAAGATCATATTGTTTCTTGGTGGATTTATATGTGGCATTGAATTCAGGTCTAGAAAAAGAAATTATGTAGAGTTCCAAACTCTGCCCCTCGGGTCGCCAGCATCAACATTTCAAACGATTCTACGCAGTCGTCAGTCTTCTCCTTTCTTTGTCAATGGAAGTAAGGTTTGTCCCAGTATTAGGCAACCCCGTTGACACTGTTTCTAGATACTAGCGTCAGCGCTAAACCACTATCGCACCGGCCGAAATCGGAACTACTGTTCAGCGGCCGTAGGTGGCTAAAATCAATTCGTTGTTTGTTGAGATTTTGAACCTCAGTAAATTTTGATTCGTCCTACTTTGAATTTGAAAGTACTTTTAATTTGAAATTACCATGATGAAAAATCTATTGAGAGTCACAAGATATTTGAGGTTTGATGTTTTTTTCAATGATGAAAAAAGGTTCAAACGTTTTTGTTAGTTTCTGAACTCAAGGCCTTCAATAATAATAATAATAATAAAGTTTATTTCGGTAAATAAACAAAATACATCACTGAGGTATAATACATTATTAAATTCTTAAATTAGTTCCATGCAAAAATTATTGGGTAAAAAATTAAAAAATTTCATTCATTTATAAAATCAAAAAAATAACCACTTATATTGTCCATGAAGGCAGAGTTTGAAAGAAAAGATAAATAATAACTAAAGCAAACAAAACGAAAGTTTTTGCACTGATTACATTTGTTGGACATATCATTTTATATTCACACTCGACACATTATGAGGTGAGAATGCGTGTCATAAATGTCATTTTAGGGTGTAGTTTGTCTCAATTCAAATCAAAGTCATTCTTAATCGTGTTATATAGTGTCTAAATCGGTTCTGAAATTTCTGTCACAGTTGAGGGTAGGTATTTGTCATAATTCATGCTTTGGTAGTTTTTCAATTATTATTTATTATATTATTGATTATTTCCCTAGTTTCACCAGTCAACCAAGCTTTTATTCGTTTTTTGAACTTTCCTATGCTTTTTATATTTTTTAGGTGATCAGGGACAACATTCAAAATTTTTGGTGCTAGGTAGGTATAACTTCTTTGTCCTATACTTTTTTTGCATCTAGGTAGCAGGTATGTATGATCTTTTCCTCTGGTTATATATTCATGATGCAACGTACTGACGTGTATTTTCTTTGACATAATGTTTGTGAGAATTTTTAGAGCATATAATTGTCTAACATCTGGTACTTCAGAGATCTTGAATAACCGCTGGCTGGAAAACGTGCGCTTTTTTTTATATATTATTTTTAATATCCATTTCTGGATAACTTCCAAGGGCTTTATGTGGTTGTTGTAAGCACCACCCCATCCAACTATGCCGTAGCTGATTTGAGATTCTATTAGGGCCTGGTAAAAAATCTTCAAATATTTTATGGAGTTTATATAATTGCGAAGGTACCTAAACTTGAAGAGAAGGCCTCTTATCTTGTTAACAAGATTTTTCACATGTTGGTCCCATCTCAATTGACTGTCAATCGTGATTCCCAAATATTTAATATATTTCGTCTCAGCTATGCAGATCTCATTGTCAATGTTTAGGTCTCCGAAAGTTGGAAGACTTTGTTTGCTGGAACCAAAGACCATATATTTTGTCTTTTCAGTGTTCAAGGTTAGTTTATTGTTTTTAAACCATTTTATTGTTTCAGCAAACTTCGATCTTACGTTCTGCTTCAATTCTTCCCATGTATTTCCTTGATATCGAATAACCCCATCATCAGCAAAACAAATTGCTTCTTGAGATTCCTTCATTTTCAGAAAGCTGTTTATGTATATGAGGAATAAAATAGGTCCTAATACAGTACCCTGCGGAACTCCGTACTCTACTGTTTCCTCTTTACTCTGGGAATGCCCAATTTCTACAACCTGCTTTCTGTTTGACAAGTAGCTTTTTAGCAATTCATATATTGGTCCTCTAAATCCACAATTTCTCAACTTCTTGAGCAAACGAATATGGCATACAGTATCGAATGCCTTACATAAATCGATAAAAATACACAGCGTAGGAATCTTTTCATCTAGACAATCATACAACCTACCTGTTAGTTGTCTTATCGCATCTTCTGTAGATTTCCCTTCAGTGAATCCATATTGTTTTTCATCGATGATATGATATTTCTTCAGATAGTTCACTATACGTTTTTTTATGGTCTTTTCAACTATTTTTGCCAAATTTGATATCAGGGAGATGGGTCTGTAGTTCGTGATCTGTGAACGGTCGCCGCTTTTATATATTGTCCTAATTATACCTAATTTGAATGCATCAGGAAAACATCCATTTTCAAAACAGCTATTCACTAGATATGTCAAAGGTTCAGATATTTCTGATTTAATTTCTTTCAGAGTTTCAGATCTTATAGAATCGTGCCCTGCAGCCTTTCCGGATTTCAGCTGACTTATGGTATCCTGTATCTCCATTGGGTCTACAGGAGTCAAGTAAAATGAATTGCACTGTGAAATGTCAACTTCCTTGAATTCATTGGGAGAATCAATTTTTTCAGCATATAATTTTCCCACACCAGTGAAATACTTATTAAATTTATTCGCTATCTCCTTTTCCTCCCGAATAAGAGTTCCCTCACATTTGATATGTTCGATTTCCATTTTTTGTTCATTGGAATTCCCGCAAATACCATTCATGCAGTTCCATATAGCCTTTGACTCGCTTTGACTGTTTTTCATTATTTCTTGTAGATAATTTTTTTTTTGAAGTATTTATAAGTTTTTGAATTTCATTTTTGATTCTAGTATATTTCGATTTTAAGTTTGTATCATTTGGACTTTTGTTCAGCTGTATATAGAGGTTATTTTTTTTGTTAATCGCTTTCAGCAAGGAGGGTGTGATCCACTTTTTGCGAGTTTGCTCATTTTTTTTTACCTTCACGAAATGTGTGTTTCTATTTAAGTGTTCCATCAGTTTTTCAATAAAAGAGTTAGTCATATTATTAACATTTTTCTGTTCATACATTAGTGACCATGTTTCTTTACGTAGATTTTCTCGTAATTTCGAATAGTTAACATATTTTTTTACTTTCCGTTCCTCCTTTTTATGAAATAATGTTTTATCCCCTGACTCAAAAGTTACCATAATTGGAAAGTGATCTGTAATTAGATAATGCAAAATATATCCTTTTATGTGTTGTAATCGATTTTGAAGGTTGACGTCTTTAAGGAATATATGATCAATACAAGTGTTTCCTCCAGGCCTAGTTATTTCATTTATAACAGACATGTATCCGAATGTACACATTATGTTTTTATATTCTTCAACAAACTCATCATCTGCTAATAAATTAATATTCATATCTCCAACTATCATATGTGTTTTAACCTGGCATTTACTTTCTAAATAATCAAAAATATTTGTATTAAAGGTATGCACACACGTTTGAGGCGATCTATAAATGGCAGTCAGTGTAAGGCTATTATCCCCGGCTATATTTATTTCTACAGACTTGTTTTCACCTAAAGTTATTATATTGTGTGTACATTCTATATCCTTTCTTATGTATACTAACACACCGTCATTTTTATTCAATGTTCCGTTGCTGTAAATTATTCGGTATCCACTTATGTTGAAAATTTCTGAATTATTTATTTGGAATGTTTCAGATAGTACTATTATATCGAACTTTACTGTGAGGTAGTCAAGCAAGATTAGTAACTCATCAAGATTTTTTGCAATGCTTCTAATATTCAAATGTAATATATTAATTTTTCCAAGCTTACTGTCGTGTTTGAATGTGTGAATATCTTCTATTATCCCCGTTTCATATTTAACATCTTGATACTCTCTTATATATGGATTCATTTTACTCGTGCGATCAACTTAATTTAAACAAAACAATAAAAGAAATGATAAACAGTCAACTTAAGATCTTGTAGATCCATTCCTTAGTTCCCTACCTGGTTTGGGATCCTTTTTAAGTGGTGATTTCTTCTTGAGGACTTTGTTAGTTCTTAAAACTCTATGTGAACCAGTGAAATTGGGAGTTGGTGCACTTGGGCCTGCTGTAGCTGTACTGCTAATTTCCACATTGTCCTCTACAGTCTCCCATCCTGCTTCATCAACCTCTTGATTCTCATCGTATAGTATATGTTGTCGTGAACTCTCTGAGGCTGAAGGTGTTGAGGGCGCACTACACGTCTTCTTCTCCTGGAGGGAGTTCAGTAGATCATCGACCGTATATTCTTTTGTGCCAATTATGAGGCGGTTACCACGTATGTAGGATTTGACCGATGTATTCTTTCTTGCCTGGAGAAGATTTGTTCTCAATATTTTGAACTCTCTGAGTTGATTTTCCGTTAGATCATTAGATAAGCTGACAGATGTTCCCTTCAATTGCTTGGCCTTGGAGAAGATGACTTTCTTCTTCAGGTTCGAAGTCAATTCTAGCTTGATTGGCGAATATTTGGCCTTAAAACGTGAAATTACGCTAGATAAAAAATTAGTGTGCAACATTGATTGTAAGAAGAGGACTAGAAAGAAGCGTTCAGCCAACGGCTGTTTCCAGGCGAAAAACTAAAAAGTGTGGCAAAGGAAAACTCGTAAGAAGACCTTCTCTTGGCATCAAGAAAAGGAGGTTCTTATTTTAAATCTATGTGTAGGGAATAAGGATTTACTCTTGTATTGTTTCTTTTCTCTTTGTTTTAATAACAATTCTGAAAATAAATGGGTATTATTATTATTATTTTCCCAACACTAGGCTATACGCGTAGGATAGAAAAATCTCCTCGGCGTCGGCATTCTCACTCCCCTCTAAGAGGAACGAACATTCACTGAATCCCAGATATTTAAAATATCAGAAGGGAAGAGCTTGGTCGTGTCCGGTCCTTGTGGCCTCCCTGGTTCTCGTCGAACTTCTGGTCCCCTTACACGCGATCCTTGGACCTGTCCGTCGCTTCCTAGGAATTTTCTCACCGTCCTAGCAGTACCTAAAAGAACAGCTAAGTCCTAGTTGGTTGATATTCCTCTTGAGGTTTTTGGGTACTATTCCAGTTGTTGAGATAATAATTGGAATAGTTTTCGTTGATATCATTCCCCTATGACGCTTTATCTGAAATTCGAGGTCCCTATATTTTGAAATTTTTTCGACCTCCTTTTGACGCATGTTGTTTTCATTTGGTATTACTACGTCGATGAGTATTGATTTCTTTTGAAGTTTATCGACTAGTAGCTCTGTTGTGAGGATCAGTCAAAACCGTTCGATCCCAGTACAGCTAATAGCGTTCGTTTTCCAGGATAGTCTTCGGTACTTATAGTATATGTCATTTTTCCAGAATGAATAAGTTTCTATATGGTTGCCAATTCTTGGTGTAGTATCTCTCCTATTGCATCGTGTCTCTCCTTCTATTCATTTCCTGCAAAGATGTGACATCCTCCCGTGATATGTTAGATTGTCTCATTCATTGGACACCCATATCGGCATCGGTCGTCATTAATAGTTCGATCCTTTATGATATGCCTGCAGTAATTCCTCGTTGAGATCACTTGATCTTGGATGGCTCAAAGAAAACCTTCCGTTTCTTGATACATTGCACCTGATGTGAGCCAATAGATCGACGCTTCAATGTCGAAATGATCCTGGTTCACCTTGTTGAAATGTCTTCCATGCAGGGGCTTCTTTCTCCATATTCGCAGTTTTTTTTGGTTTGTCTGTTGGTTGTATAAAAATGCTCCTTGTGAAGTTGTAAATGTGTTGATTCGTCTGCTTCACACAGTATTTTGTAGACCTATGGTGTACTCTGATCTCTGAAGTAATTCCCGTAGGCTTTCTATCTGCCCACTAGCAAGTTCCATGATGTCCGTCAGACCCCTGCCTCCTTTATTTTTCGACAGTGTAGTCCTTTCAATGCTGCTTTTAGGATGGTGCTTGTTTGCTTTTGTCATCAGCGTTCTCATTTTACGTTGCAAGTTTTCGATGCCTGTTTTGCTTCATGGAACTATACCGAATGAGTATGTTAGAATTGAACATGCATATATTATTATGATCATTATTATTATTATTTTATAAGATTATTGTGAATGACTGCTGGCAATCATGCAATCTGAATATATACTGTATACCTATATGATGTTTATTATTTTCACGGAAGTTTATGAAATTAATTTGAATCCTATTGCAGGATATATCTAGAATAATTCATCAAATTGTTTTAAGTTCATTATAGTGTTCTTCCGATTTCAAACTGGGTTTTTCTATTTTAAATTTGATGGTGGTTTCTGTAGGTTTTCAAGGCTTAAAATAAATTTTCAAACGACCTGGCGTCCTTTTTCTTTCAATCTTTTTGTATTTAAGAAACCACTCTCGTCTCCACTGCAGTCAAGCAGCGAGCTGTATTCTTGAAAATAAAATCTGTTATCGTTAATTTCGGGAAGTTTATTTAAAATCATTCAAACACGTAACAATCTCTTTTGATTCTATCTACTTTAGGTGAATTACATCGTAGGTATCACCAATTACCAAAATATGCTCGAAAATTTTAAATTATAAAGCTCCTATTCATCACTCTATCTTCTTACTATTTCAATTATCCTTTGGGTTAATTGAAATAGTAAGAATAAGATGGGGCAGTAAAATTCACCGAGAAAGGGCGGTAAAGTTTATCAAAGAGAACACCGACAAGCCTGGAGGGGGCATGAGTTTATTGTATAATGCTAATGCATGACACGGCACCTTTGATCTGTATTCCTTCCTGTTGTTTTTGAATGAATTACATCAGTGCTTTAAATTTCTACACATGGGATTTTTGTTCTTCAAGCTTGAAATGCCGCACTTGAATTTTGACATCCTGATCAGTCGCCTACTGTGCCTACCCCCTAGTGACTACCCTGTCCATTTGTCGAATATGAAGTTATTTTCATCGAGCATATGGCGAGTGAAGAGTAGACGTGTATTTCTTGAGCTCCCCGTTTTAATCAATATACGTAGATATAAAATAAATAGTAAATCTCAACTTTGTTTACCGAAAAATCCAAAAAATAAAAAGTGTTCATTGAACCCGGTAACAATGGTTTTGACACGCGATATAAAAGAAGAAATTGAAAATTCAATAAGTGTCGCACTCAACAAGTGTATAAAAAGCGATTCATTTATCAAGTCGATGGTAAACGATGTTACTGAAGCCGTCATAAGAACTATAGAAACAAGATTATCGCAAATGGAAAAAACAGTGAAGAAAATTCAGGACAAACAAAGTGTATTGAAATCTAATTTTGAACATAAAATTCAATTTTTGGAAAAAAAATTAAATGAAATAAATAAACTGAACTCTAATATGGAGGAAAATATGGATAAATTGGATCAAACGAATAGAAGAATGAATCTAAGAATATTCGGTTTACAAGAAAAACATAAGGAAAACACCAAAAATGAATTGATTGAATTGATGTGTTTTATCCCAACTTTATTAAGCCTCTGAGAGACCTCTCGGCATATTGGAATTTTTTACGAAAAACTTATTTAAAGTTTTCACTCTCAAATTCTGAATTGAGCTCCTGCACAATAATTGCAATAATTTGTCAGAATGGCAAAAATGTTACCAAATAAGAAACGAACAATAACACAATGAATTAATTAACTCTTTTGACGTTTTAGAGTCTAAATCAGACTCCTTCATCAGATAAACTCTTAAAATATTCAGAATTTGTCGATTGGCTTTTGTCAACACAAAGACACGTTGATTTATTCCATTGTGAAATTTTCTATTGTCAATTAATTTTTCAGTAAATTTATCAAATATGTACAATCTACTCTCATTATAGGGAATAAATATAACTATTCTTTACCTCTATAACTCGAATTACCATTTAGTTTACCTCTCAGCTTACCTCTATATCTCATTACCTCTGTAGGTCGAATTTAATCAAGAATGACCTGTATAACTCGAACTACGCCTATGTCGAACTATTCGTAACTCGCCGAAAAATCTTGGTCCTGTGGTGTTTCGAGTTAACGAGAGTCTACTGTACTATGTTTGAATAAATTTTGATTCGATTTGATTTTGAGTTCTCTATTATCTTGTCTCTCTTATACCATATACAACAGACAAATTTCATTCTCAGAATTAATGAACATAAAATTCCCATTTTCGTTTCTCGACAAACGAATTCATATAAAAAGGAACCATCGGGAGATGCACTACTTCCGTTTATATAAAATTCGATACACCAATCAACGCGACACATCCTATTACAGGAAACGAAGGAATCAATCCCCGCAATGTCTGGAAAACAGCCGTTTCCAGGCCCGATCCCAACGATTCAATTCTCCGATATTCGGAACAACTTTCGCGATTCAACGGAAAATAATTCCGAGAAGAGATTTATTCTAGGGCCATAATTTAGTCAGACTAGCGAGAACGCATATACGGCACAAAAGGACGAGTGTCCTGTTCCCACCCAGATAGTCAGATCCAAAATGTAGGACTACTCGAAAGAAATAAATAACTTTATCTAAAGGAAGATTCCCAGGCCACGTTTTCTCATTTCCTGAAACGACTATTCACAATAGGTAAATCATCAACAAGAATTGTAATATCTTACCCTTGCACACTCTGCTGTCAAAAACTAGGTCAATGGTTTTCGACGATAGTCAAATAGAATAATGCATCCTTTAAGACTTAATGAATAACTTTGGTAGCTGCATCTTCTACCAATACAGGGATGTATTCAGTGAGTTCAATTTCATAGGCATGTGCTATTTTTGAATTCATCATTCAATTGAAAAACCACTCAAATTTTGAAAGTTATATAAAAAAAACTATACGTTTTTTTGTTGAAAAAAATTTGTGAGTTTATTGTAGAATGCCATACGAGGGTTTCTCCCAAAAATTTAAAGAATCGATCTAGCGATTTTCGCACAGAATCAATATGAATCTGTCCTGAAGAACTAAGTGAGAAAGATAGTGTAACGGATGTCCCAAATTCGTTGTCCATTGAGAGGAAAGCAGAATCCTTTGAGCTAGAAAAAAATGAAAAGCACATTTTCGGGCTTGATTTTTGAAAAAATGAATTTCGTGAAAATCCCAATCTTATAGGTTACATCATCTTCAAATTGATAAATGTTGTTCTTTAAATGTGACCAAAAGAAAATATCTAACGTAACGCCCTTCAAGGCGTTATCTATATCGACGCGACGAGAAATCGAGAATATTCCTACGACTTTGAAGGCGACTTCTTAAGATAGATTTGAAGCATGCCTCCATCATCTGTCTTTTCCTAGAGACACTATTCGGGTTAATCGGGAAGTGAGAAATAATAATAATAAAGGTCTTTATTTATAAAAATTTAGAAAACACATTGAACTAGGTACACTATTGTGGGCGAGATTGAGCTCGCATAAGTTAGGTAGAGAATATTGTCTAGTACCGTAGATACAATCAATTTCAAACCTAAACCTTGTGTCTATTATTCTATCTAACCCTCTTCAACCTAACTTACAAAACAAAACAAAACTCTTCACCATGAGTACTAAAACATAATATAATCCAAACCATGCCGCAAAATTGAAATGAAAATTTGAAATATCTCATTTCAGACAGCAAATTCAATTCAAATTCGAATTCAAAAGAAAACAAGTAAAGCAGAAAAGAAACAGTAACAAGCATGTCCGGAATGCAGCTCGGTCATCAGCTTAGACATAAAACGGGTCGTTCCGAAAATTATTCATAATAATATATGTAATTTAAACTTATCAACCGTAATGCTTCTTTACTCAAAGTCTAGGCTATTCATGCAATTGGGTACTTGATAGGAGTGCGATCTGGTGAATATGTCGGTTCGGTTTTTTGGTATTTAGATGATGCGTTTGTAGCGAATATTGATGGAGTTCCCACCAGAATGGAAAGTAATCCTATCGTTCTGTAGTACCTAGTTGAATCCTATACTTATCGAAAGCAGTTAAGCAGGGACCGTAGACAGCATCACAATAGTTCATATATGACAGTACCGTAGACTCACACAGCAGAATTTTACTGGATTCACTCAGAATACCTTTAAATTGATATAAATTCCTCAAACTTGCATAAGCTTTCAACAAGCAGGATATACGCCTACTGAAACGCAAATCACTATCGACCGTTAGACTCAAATTTCTTGTAAACTCCAGAAAACTGATTTTGCTGCATCCATTATAACATTCTATCTATTAATCTCCAAGAACCGTATTCCATTTCTACGACCAAAAAGTTGACATACTGATTTACTCTCTTTGAAACGAAAACAATGCTTTTTCGAAATATTATTCAGATCATAATTTAGGATTACTACAGCCTGTAATGACTCGCAAGGCACAAACGACAATTTAAGTTGGCTTTCGTCGGCATAAAAGGAAGAAGTTACCGAAACACATACAGAGATGAAACACGAAATATAAATGATAAAAAGAAGTGGTTCTAATATAGACCCTTGTGTAACTCCACCGAAAAACGAAGACAAAGTGCTATCACTTCTGACAGCCTGAGATCTCGACCCGATATAATTAGCCAATAAGTTTATCGCTGGCTGAGAAAGGCCTAAATAATGTAAAATAGCGATCAAAAGCTGATGATTAATTGAATCGAAAGCCCTACTTTAGTCTAGCTGGGTCAAAATAGTCAAATTGCCTTGATCAATAGACTTTAAAATTTCATCAGTGATGTTGAGCAAGGCTGTGCAGCAACTATGGCCAGGTCTGAATCCATACTGTGTGGAGGGAATGATCTTATTCATTTCTACATTTTCTTGTAATTGTTTTTGCATAACCTTCTCAACAATCTTGGAGAGTACCGGGAGTATGCTAATAGGCCGCAAGTCATCAAATGTATTCGGATCCGAGTTTTTAGGGATTGGGATCACCAATGCCTTCTTCCACGAGGAAGTAAAAACGGAATGCCTGATGGAGTAATTAACGACTCTCTCTCTCTCTCTCTCTCTCTCTCTCTCTCTCTCTCTCTCAAATTTTGAATATATCAAAATCATAAAACTACAACGTTGCCTAAACACAACCTTCTCGGAATTTTTAAAATTATTTAACTACCCTGTAGTGAAGTTTTCACTAAGTGCTGTACGATGATTGCTCAACCATCGAACTCCTCAGCCAAGTCTTAATTCTTCGCAGGGTGCTGAATAATCGCTCCACGGTGCAAGTAGAGCGATCAAAATCTCCAAAGCCTTTACCGTCTCAGGAAAAAGGTCCACTGTTTTTTTCATTGAATAAATTACGGTCAGCTGCTTGAAATTGAGGTCAGGTTTGTCCTGCCATATCTTTTGCCACAATTCGAGTTCATCTCTGATGTTTAGATTATAAAACCTGGAAAAAGTGTCACAAGCATTGGAAAAGGAATTAATTGTCTTGCATTTGAGCAGGGTATAGTCTGCTTAATGTATGTATACGTTGTTGTGTTTTCTTCAGGAAATCTTCTGATGATGAAATCCAAGTAAGGAATAATTATAGACCTTCTCCGGTACTCAGATGGGCTAGTGGCTGGTTGGTTACTCCTGTGAGTTTGTCTTCCGGCAGTCCTGGCAATGCCTCTAATTATTTTTCTTGTCCAAGATTTTCGCGTTTGTAAAGACGTTTTTCATTATTTCCTCAGCAACTTTCTCTGCATCATCTTTTGATCATTTGAAAAATTTTTGTTTGTTCCGGATATCAGATAGAGCATTGAGATCGTTAATCACAAGGTTCAGTTTATGTGACGCACAATCGAAAAACAAAGCTTTCTTTTCATAAGTTATTAATGATTTGTTTTTTTTTTCATGAACACTGAGAAAAAACAGTTCAAGTATGAGGCAGCCTAAAGTACTGATGACTAAATGAACGATGAGCAATGTGATATGATGTGATTAATAGGACATTTTTTGTATATAATATGTTGTTTTGTATATAGTATGTTTTTTTTCAGACTCATCTAATGTGATATTTTTTCAGAAAGTTTTTTTGTATATACTATGTTTTTTGTTGTTGTTGTTTGAGCTTTATCTAGAAGGCAATTCTATGATATTGTTCATTTGTTGTACATATTTTATTTCTTGTTCATTTGTTGTACATATTATTTATTATTTGTTAATTAGTTGTACATATATTATTACTTGTTCATTTGTTGTACACAATTTATTTCTTCTAAAATTTTTGTGTTATTTTATATCATGTTTTTATGACTCTTTAGTGATATTTTTCAAGTTATTCTGAAATTGTGCTATATTCAACTCAATATTTCATTTGAAAATTTTTTAGTCACCGATTATTCTAGAAAAAAAATTGTAAGTAAAAATAAATCTTTGATTGGCTCCAATCAATTTTGTTCATTTCTGGAGGTTGTTCGATAATGTATTCTAAGAACGTCTAATTAAAATTCTCAATCTTCACAAAATGTGTTTGTATTTTACTTATACATATAACACTGAAACAGCGGTCTTTACATTTATTGAATTCGTTTATAAAAAATTAGATGAAGATCATTTTGTTGCAGGTCTCTTTTTTGGCCTGACACGTGCTTTTGATGAACTGTCTCCCGAGTTTTTGGAGAGTAAGCTCTATAATAACGTGGGTTTTTGCGATCTGTTCTTAAAATGAATCAAGATTTATTGTTGATCGTACTTTATCTGTAAGAATTGGACACTTTACATCTTACAAAAATAAAATGTTACTAGGGGTTCCGCAGGGCTCTGTTCTGGGACCGCTTTTATTTCTTCTTTTCATAAATGTTTTACCTGATCATATACGTCGTGATCTGGAGGTAAAATTGGTCATATTTGCTGATGACACATCAAAGGCGGTCTCAGCACAGAGCCCTGGGGGCCTCACATGATGATGATTCAATCAATTTTGATTCATTCGAATAATCCCTTTGTGATGTAATTTCAGATTCTGCCGTATATTCTATTATACTTTTGGTCCCTGTGATATTTACTTCAACATCTAATTCACCAATTTCAATTTTACCTATTTTTTGGGAATTTACTTTTTTCATAACATCTATCAAGACAATTTTACAAGTTTTAGTTTCAGATTGAACTTGATTATCATCTGAATTAATTACAGGTTCCAATTTATTGGTGGAATCTTCTGTTGAATTTATTTTATGTTGTAATTTCTTTCTAGGACATCTTATCATCCTGATCAATTCGGGTTCAGAATCTGATATTGTTTTATCACCTTCTGATGTTAATCGATTAGGTTTCATATTAGATTTTAACTCTGTGCTATCATCTTCCTTGCCTTCTTTTTCACACCTATCCCTTTTCACAGATTTTAGACCAGGTAAAATGGGATTGAAATCGAGAGTCCACAGATTTATAGATACAGTAGGTACCTCTAGATCTAGTTCTAGGGGAATTATGACTTTTGAGTTTATTCTCTGAAATACCATCATTTACCTGTTGAAATACTTCATCATCCATTTTATTTTGACTAGTTTCAGAATCACCTTCTGTTTCAGAATTTTGTCCTTCAGATTCACTAGAAGTTCCCGTTTTAAGTTTTTTAATAGGTGAATGGTGTTCGTTTGAAGTTTTTCTGATTTTCTGTTTGACCATTTTAGAAGATCTATCATATTCTCTCTTCAAATTAGATCGCTTCAGTCCTAAATTTTCGCGTCAATGAAAGGATGTACGCATATCTCAATAATACGTCGAAATATTTTGTCAACTGATGACTGAGAATCAGTTCAGAAAGGTTATCGAATCGCTTGAAACTGAGTAGGAGATAATAGCTTTATGTCAACCCGAACACGAGAACGTTAGCAGTCAAATTTAAAAATACTAAGTAAAGGGTTTCCAACTGGATAGCTGGACTGCTAGTTTTGTATATTGGCAAATAACATCGAGATTCATCAATTCATGTTAAACAGGACATCTACCGTGTAAGGAATGATCTGATCAGGATATCAGTGCACAAAGTAATTAAGATATTTGCTATCAACTTGAAAGTGGGAAAGAATTTCATCACTGTACACTTGTATTTGAAGTAAATTTCGTTAACAGTTGAAGAGCGGCATATTTATAGTATCTTGAAAACGATTCTAATAAAATAGCCCCTCATCAAAATGGAATAAATTGATTCATTCAAAATATTATCGCGTCTTCTCCATGATTACCAAGCATATTTTTTGTGTAGCTGGCTGGAAACAGTGTCTGCAGGAAGTGATAATTTAAATTGAATAAATAAGTAATTTCATGAGGATCCAAGAAGAACTGGTGTTTCGGAATGACAATTATTGAACCTGGTGAGATAATGACAGCAATATATGATGATACATTATCGTGGAATCAGTGGGTAATATGTCTTACCTTTTTAATGACATTCTCTATTTCTTGTTCTGCTCTGCTTATCTCAGGCTCCTTATCCTTATCCTTGACTTCTTCTAATGGAATGTTTTCATCAAACTCAGCCAAATCAGCAACGGCTTCGGCTTCGGCTTTTGCAATGCGAGCAGCCTGTACGTCTTGGCCATCTTCACAAGCAGCCAAAGCATTTTCCAGTGCTCCAATCGCAACTTTTTTATCTCCGGATATGGTCGATGAGGAAGTTGTTCGTTTTGCAAGAGCTTCAGCTCTATCTTTGATGCTCTCAAACCTACTAATCAGCTCATTGCACAGTGTCCTGAGGCCCCCAAGGCTCTGTGCAATGAGCTGATTAGTAGGTTTGAGAGTTGGTGTTGCGCTTATGCACTGATACCATCGAGAAGATGGAATGTCTATATTCTCGTATTAGAAACACTAGTGGGGAACGACTGAAGGTTGAATGTTTTGGTGAGCAGATAACATCTGGCGAATCATTTAGGTTTTTGGGAATTTATTTTCACTCAGATGGGATCGACAGGTTGGGGTGGTCTACAAGAAATTAGGAAGCTCATGTTATGCGATCAGCAGGGTGAAGGACACGCTTCCTTTCCATTCTGTAATAAGTGTATACAACAGTTTGGTTGATAGTTTTTTACGTTATAATGTTTTACTGTGGGGTAATTCAGTGGACTCCAATGGAGTATTTATTGAACAAAAAAGAATTATACGTCTAATTTATAACTTAGATTCTCGTAGATACTCTCATGTAGGCCCATTTTCACAAAACATGAAATTTTCACACTAGGCTGTTTGTACATATATGTATAAATGTTTACTCTATGTTGAGGAAAATGAAAACGTTATGATCAAGTTTTCTGATTTTCATGATTATTCTACAATAAATTCGGCTATTTTGTGCATTCCTTCTCACACAACTGCCAAATTTCAAACATCTCCTGCTATTAGACGTTTCTGGAGAACGGGGCCTATTCGAAATCTGAAAATTCGGAATATGACATTGTTCATGATGACCTATACAGCTAAAATATTTTCGAAACTTCGGTACTACAAGAAATGAAAAAAAAAATTTCAAAAAAATATTTTTTTTTTATGTCTAAGATATTATCAAGATTTCCATTCTCAATTATTCCTTCCTAAAATTATTGCGTTAGTTCTTATAGTTTCCAAAATATTGAGAAAAAACCGGAAAAAAGAGAGAATTTCCATTGTCACTATTCTTCTTCTTCTTCATGTGCCCTGTCAGTTTTGTCCGACGTTGGCGATCACCATTTAGAATTCTTCTCGATCCTGTGCCATATGCAAAAGTTGTCACTATTACGTTTATTAATTTTTACGGTGAATATCATATGCGTATACTGGATTCACTTTCTCTAACTAGAATGATATAGGAATATCGTGCATATCTTGAATTTGAGAAATATCATCACAGGGGGTTTCAAATATTGTGCCAAAAATTGTGAACAAAATTTGATCATAACTTTCGATTTTCAAATTAGAACCCTATTTTTTATGATTGCGTTGGATTCTACGGAAAAAATAAGGGTATTGTCCTAACATAATTATGCTCCCAAATTCAATAATTCAAGAGTTACTCGAGATTTTATGAATTTATGTTATACGTAGAGTCAATTTCATTTCATCTGTTTTCAGGCCGACTAGCAATAATACTCTCTGTGATCATAGAAATTTAAATGTCTAATTATTTTGAATGTGACTGGTGCTTTCATTATCAAAGCTACACTTATTTGATTTCACTATTTCAGCTATTCAAATGACAAAAATCTGGATATACTTTTCCCTAATTATGTGGAAAATTTTTCCATTCTGGCACATCTTGTAGAACACAATAGAATAGAACGGATTTATTTATTATCTGTCAAATTTGTGATACAGAAAACTGTACCGCCAACCAACATTTTTCGAATATTCAAAAATCACTATACGATATTTATGGAAATAATTCTATAATTTCAAATAAAATTCAGTGAATTAGAGAAAATAATGTAAAATACTCATACAGAAGGCTCATTCTGCCACTTGTTCATTTTCATTTTGAGAAAATCAATACCCCCTGTACTTGTATTATAAATAACTTAGAAATAGAATTATTGCTAGAACTCATCGAACAGTAAATCAGAAATTTCCTCATCTTCATCACTTAAACGAGAAGATCTTGAAAGGATGTTTCATACTTTGTGAATATCCATTATACCTACCTACTGGAGTTCCTACCTAGAAAAAAAAAAATCTGTACCATATCGATATGAGATAAAATCATGCAGCACTCCTGTGTGCCAAAGTTGATGAATATTTTATACATATAAAAAAGCGGTGGAAAACATTTTATACTTCCGAAATATCTTTTCGTTAATTGGTGATAAATATGGATATTTCTGATTGATTACTCGACAAGTTCTCGAAACAATTCTGTTGCATTCATCGTGGATATGGAATAGACCCAGAATTTCATTATTTAAATGACAGGGATTCATTTCGTGAAATTATAATTAAGATGTCTAAAAACCTGGTGTATGGGCTTATTAGCTTTTGTTTTGCCAATTTTGAGAATATTAGTTCAAGCTTCTGATTGGCTAGGATCAGGTTTTAATTGATGTATCCTGTCAAAATCAAAGGAAAAAAGATGGGAATGAAAGGTATGACATTGCGGCGCCGCCACGAAATAATATTTTCAATTTGGTCGAATGTCATTCCATTCAAAAATTGACGAGTGCATTCACCATGTTTTTAGACATCTTAATTATAATCTACTATCTTCAATAATGAATACATCTGCCACTTTGAAATAATAGCATATTTTTCAATTTCTATGATCATAGAAAACTGATTTGAAACGCACTCTAGAAACTTAAATGAAATTGACCCTACGTAAACATAAATTCATAAAATCTGGAATAACTCTTAAATTATTGAATTTGGGAGCATCATCATGTTTGGACACTACCCTTATTTTTTTTCGTAGAATCCAACGCAATCATAAAAAAATAGGGTTCTAATTTGAAAATCGAAAGTAATGATCAAATTTTGTTCACAATTTTTGGCACAATATTTGAAATACCCTGTGATGATATTTCTCAAATTCAAGATATGCACGATATTCCTGCATCATTTTAGTTTGAGGAAGTGAATCGATTATACTAATAGGATATACATAGTAAAAATAATTTACGTAATAGTGACAATGGAAATTCCCTTTTAATTCAGTTTTTTCTTAATATTTTGAAAACTATAAGGACTAACGCAATAATTTTAGTAAAGAGTAATTGAGAATGGAAAACTTGATAATATCTAAGACATAAAAAAAAGTTTTCTCTGAAAAAATTTTTTTCATTTCTTGTATAACCGGAAGTACCGGAGCTTCGAAAATATTTAATCTGTATAGAGCATCACGAACAATGTCATATTCCGAATTTTCAGATTTCAAATAGGCCCCGTTCTCCAGAAACTTCTAATAGGCAGTCGGACTTGAAACACCCTGTATAATCATGTACTATCAGTTGTTAAATTATTTAGAAAGAAAGAATTCAGCAAATTAGTTAAATGTGAATTGATTAATGAATTTTATTATAGCATTAAGGAATATTTGATGGATAATAGCTTCCTGGTTGGATGGATTAGAAATAGTTTTTAATTTTGTATAACCTTGACTTGTACATATTTTGTTATGTCTCAAGAGATGAATAAAATTTTATTATTATTATATTATAATAGTATTATGAATTAATATTTATGTATTTTGTACTTGGGAGTAATTCCATCTTTTGTATTTGAATAATTTGGCAACATGCAAGCTTGCTTAGGAATATTGTGCATTTTTATGTTGTTATTACTCACAATAAATGTAATTCTTAAATATGATTGATTAATTGAAATATCATAATACTGTGTATTGTTCATGTTCATATTAATATATATTATTGAATATATTTCTATTTCTCTGACTCGAATAACCCTTCACGCATAGTTTGAGTCAGAGTCAGTTTAAAAATTGGGTGTTTGATATCGCTGTGCGATATCACACACTTCATTTTTAAACTGGCTCCGACTCTCATTCACAAAAGCAAGCATTCTGAAAGGAATCCCATTTGAAATTCCCGCTAAATCTTTCAGTACCAGCGTGTTACCGTTTGAGGCCGCTTAGGCTAGCCGCACATACAGTGACTTTATTACCACAGTGGCGACAACTCGTGTCTCATTTTCTATTGGTTGGCCGCCATATTTCGTCGGAGTTGCGCAGATTGCAGATTTAGTTTGTTTATGTTTATTTGTCAAAACGTGTTCAGCAGTTGAGTTGTCAAGTTTGTGGAAATTACCAGCTTCGATTATCGATTATAATAAGACGTTTTGTTGTCTACAGATTAAGAATGATGTCGAAAAACACGAGTTATGGCCAGTAAGCCCATGGCTGATCATTCCAGGTGAATTTATTATTGGAAAATAATAATCTTTACTTGTGCATGTAGTTGTTGAGTTTTTCCTTGATAATAATTTGAGTTAGAACTTGAAGATATCTAATATTTTTGATCTGTATCTTCGGAAAAATAGATAGCACGATTCAGTTCATTTCAGACGTGATACATTGGATCGATGATCGAATTCAAAATAATAAGACGTTTTGTTGCCTACAGATTAAGAAACAGGTCGAAAAAGACTATAGAGAGTTATGATAGATAGATAGATAGATAATTTATTGATGCTCCTTTACAAAAATTCATTGTATTGCACACGTCGCAGGATTCGATAAAAAATACAACTTCGAAATGGTATAAATCATTTCTCATCATTGTCAGAATATAAAAATAGTAGAGATAACTCAATAAAGTTATACAATTCTTAAATGATACAGAGTATCATTGTCAAAATATAAGGCATTACTCAATAAAGTAATAACTTCGAAATTGTATGACCATTAAGGCCATGGCTGATCATTCAAGGTGAATTTATTATTGGAAAATAATAATTTTTACATTTGTATGTACCTAGTTCTTGAGTTTTTTCTTAATAAAAATTTAAGTTAGAAGTTAAAGATAACCAATATTTTCGATCTGTATCTTTGGAAAAATAGATAGTACGATTCAGTTCATTTGCAATGTCGTACCTTGGATCGAATTCATGAAACATAATGTTACTTTCTAAAGAAATTGAGACCCATAATATGAATTATTGCCGTAAGTAACCGATATACAATTCAAAAATACCGCCAAAAACGTCTTGACGAAACATGGCAGACTTTTGACAGTTTTATGGCCAGTTGTCGCCACTATGGTAATATAGTCACTGTAGCCGCACATCGAGGGCAGCGTAGCCTATCACAGCAGAGCGGAGTTACTACAGAGGAAAACTATTCCTGTGCTCTGCCTGAACGATGCCCGCATATTGAGAGTAGTGGAGCCTAGCACAGCACCAAACACCGCAGCTGTAGAGGAAAACTAATTTATGTGATCCAAATGAGCGATGCGCGCATATTGCTCAGAGATATAGTTGATTATTTCTGTGGGTTTTTGTTTAGTTTCTTACAGAAATATCCAGCCACTCAGTTGAACCTAATTTTGGATTCGGAAATAGAAAATATTTTGTGTTTATATGTATAGTTTGTCTAAAAGGCTTAAAAATTCAATATGGGAAAATGATTATTTGAGGACTCGTATTGTAAAGCATCTTATTTTCAGGAACCATTTCAATTAACAATTCCATTTTCATGAAATTTAACCGTTTCATTCAAAAAACGTGGTCACTCTGCAGAGGAAAGTATGCGCACTCCACAACCGTCGCAGGGCGGACAGAGTACTCCGTTACTACGTCGCGTAGGCTTCTGCTCTGCTCTGCGACGTCCAATATGCGCCGTTCTATTTAATTTCATTTGTTACAAAATCCTCTACTAGGCTAGGCTCTGCGATGCTGTGCTGTGCTGCCCTCAATGTGTGTCTAGCCTTAAAACATCCTCTACTAGGCTAGGCTCTGCGGTACTGTGCTGTGCTGCCCTCAATGTGCGGCTAGCCTAGTTTATCTATAGCTGCTTTCCAGCCACTATTCGGAGATCCTCGGTACAGCTCCGAATCGTACCAGTCAGTACGCATTTGTACTGTTCCAGTCATCGAGATAGAATAGATAGATAGATAATTATTCTATCTCGATGGTTCCAGTTAATAGAGCGTCGAGCCCTCGCGTTACCTTCCCATTTCTCCTGACGCACTCCCCGCGTTTGCGGGGCGTCGAGCCCTGACAGGACTGAGAGAGAAAGAAGATCGGTACTTCCGCATAAAGTACGAGACAGCTGTAGAACGCTGGTTTGTTTACGTATAATTTGACAGTTTGGTTTTGGTGCGTTCCACCAATAGGTGCTTTCCAGCCAACGTCAGGAGCTCCTCAGCACAGAATAGAGAGGTATTAATACCTCTCTAGACTACCTCGGTAGTACAGTGGACTGAGAAGTTGGCTGTGGTGCCGAAGGTACCGGGTTCGAATCCTGGCTAGGTCATGGTTGTTGTGTATGTCTGGTGGGGGTTTATGAGTTTGATATAGTATGTAAGTATGAAATGTTCGCTGTGTAGATGGCCTTAGTAGCCAAGCACATATAAAGGAAAAAAAAATACCTCTCTATTCTGTCCTCAGTACAGCTCCGAAGCGTACCGATGCGCACTTGTAGTGTTCCAGTAAACAGGACGTCGAGCCCTGGCGTTACCTTCCCCTTTCCCCTGAAGCACCCCCCGCATTTGCGGGGCTTCGAGCCCTGACAGGTGTGAGAGAGAAGACGTTTAGTTAGCATAAAGTACAAGACAGCTGGTTTGTTTACGTTGAACTTGACAGTTTCTTTTTGGCGCGTTGCACTCATAGCAAGGGCTCGACACTCTAGTGGGCCGAGCCCCGGGGTGACACACTCCTGACTGGAAAGCACTTTATGGTCGAAAGTCGAGACCTCGCGTTACCTTCCCCTTTCTTCTGAGTTCTCACGCAGCCCCCGCATTTGCGGAGTGTCGAGCGTTGGCAGGTGTGAGAGAGAAAGAAGACCGTTACTTTCTGATTTCTTAAGAGAAAGCAGAAAGTATTCAATATTTAAATTTTCAATCAATGTTCAAGCGAATGGTGCAACTGGCCAATAAAATCATGATGTACTACATACATTTTTCGATGTTCAGGATTTAACTGTAGGACCAATGACTAGAGTTTTCATTTTCATATAGATTGAAAAAATTCAAGAAACAATATTTTCACAATTTATAATACCTATTTCATAACAAGAAAAACAAAATATATTTTATTGAATTTTGACTGCTAACCACAGAATACTAAATATATGCTTCTATGAATGATCTGTGATTCTAATTGAGGTTAAACCAGAAAATTAGATATTTATTTGAAGTTTTGTTTTATCCACAGACATTCAAATCAAATCACCTTTTCTGAAATATAATATGTATATTTATTTAAGCTTGAATGAGTAAACCTGATTATTTCTAACAATTTATAATGAAACTCTGGTTGAAATGACGAATAATGTTATCAGTGCCTAGGGATGTACTTCAAATAATACAGGCTAAATTCTCTTCATTGGAAATTGTTCAAAGTGTATCCTTATAAAAATCATAATTAAAGATCGATAATCTAATGCTAATCCTGGTGTACCCTAATCCTTTTATATAATACAGTTTCAAAATTACCGAATTTAAATTATGCTGCAAATGAAGAACTTTTCATTAATTTTTATAGATTCTTCCTTATAACAGCATAGCTCCATTTGAATGTATCACTAGCACATGATTTCTGGAATGAAGATTTTCATATTCTTGCTATAGTAGTTAAAACCTCAAATTCTGCTTTGTTTTTGTTTTCTTCCAAAAAATCACAACCTGCTCATTTATCTGATCTACAAATTGAGAGTGTAATACCAATAGATGAATATTTTGACTGCTGTAAGTATATGTCATTGTTTTCTGAAATTTCAAATGAAACCAATTTTTATACTGTTTACGATTCTGTTTGTACCTTCAATTTTAAACGAAATGGAGGTAACTGAATTTGAAAATATCAAAATAATAGATGTAACATTAAACCAGATTAATAAAATGCTTTTATGATTTTGTTATGAGAAATCTACATTTGTAATCATTTTTAGTTTCAGAGCCACTACAAGATGATGAGAATCATCTTCTATTTACAGTGAAATATAGAAAGTCAAAGCTTGATTTCAAAATAAGGGTTGGTCCAGAAAGTTCAGCTTTTGCTTCAGCATTAATAAAATCAAGAGAAGGTGAGCTCAATATGAATTCAATCCATTCTAATGCCAAAAACATATTTTGCATTCTCAGGATCTCAATGTGGTGAAACCGATCATAGTTGGCTGCTCAAGTATACTGATTTGTATGATTGTTTGAATAATATGGATTTCAAATCACAAGTAAGGGTTTATGAAATTTTATGAATGTCTTTCATGTGTGTGTGTGTAGCTGCATAGATAGAGCCTATCAAAATCATGAGCACTTTCAACTATATGTTGCAATTCACTGTGTTAACTCTGTATAGCTTTTATATATTTGTCGTTGTGTTGGTATTCTCATTTCTGATTATGTCTAACCAATCACAGTCTCTTCATATCCCTTTCGAACAATTCCCGACACAGTCACAAACGTACCCTAAGGGTATGGTCTGTATATCGCTGAGAATTTCAGAGCGGTTACTACTAGTTTTCAATGTGTCAGGTAACCTGCTTCGTATTTAAGGACCGCTTGTCAATGGTCAACTAAATTTTCATTGACAGAATTTGGAGGTTTTAAATAGTTGATCTCTTTTAATTTGTAAATAACTAATATATCTCTGAAGGTTATTTGTTTCATAATTAAAATAATAGAGTTCTTAAGTGTTAGATATCATGGAAATAATTCATAAACAATAATCTGAAAATTAAAATGACAACTGCCAACCGGAGTGGGCGTGGTTACCGAACCTTACCAGAATAAAAGTACGGTTGCTCTGGTGACAGATAACTCACCGAAGTTTGAGGAAATAGTCACCGGTTTTTGAGGAATTTGACATATACGGACCAACAATTTACTAACCATATCAGGCCTGAAAGGGATATAGGTTTATTCAGTAATCTAAGAAAAAAACACTAACAATCAGTCACTATCAATTAATTTTGAATTAGGTAGGTACAAACTATTTTACTAAACTGTTTTCTGTTTGAGTGATAAGTAGTAGTATTAAGAAAGTTGTAAACTAATCGAATTCGAAAAAATTGACTGTTCAAAAAAATGTTATGTACATTTCAATCTTTCATATTGCCTGTCAAGTTTACTTTCCTTTTCATTGTTATAAATCATGTATTCCTTCTTTCATCTATCACTGGTAGTAATATTTAAATTTTTCCCAATAATGACTCAGAGCATCCCTCGTCACTCCAGTGCTAAGTTTCAGAAATCGTTCACTTACCAAGCCGCTAAGATGTGCAATACATTTCTCATTGATTATTTGCATATCTCCTAATTCCGGATGAAGCGTGTTCTGAGAGCTAGACTCCTTGAGTTATCGAGTCAGTATTCAATATGGACTCTTATTTTTATCTTTCCTGTTAATTTTTCCCTTTCACAATACTAATAATGTTGAACTACTACTCCTTATTATAATAGGTATGTTGTTTTGATTTTAGTTTCATGATACCTACTGACATGTTTTCTTTTATTTCTCTTCTCTCTGGTGTATAAAACGCTATTATAATATTTGTATGTATAGGTATAGTACTGCACAGGTTAAGTGTAAGAATAGACTAAGGCTAAACTTCGCTTGTGTTGTATTGAAAAGGGAAAAATAGAGACGTTTATTATTATTATTATCACTTTAGCCTATAATCTTAAGGTAGAAAAATCTCCTCGCCGTCGGCTTTCTTACTCCCCGCTAAGTAGCCCAGTCATATTAGGGATTTCACCTCTGAATGAAAGATAATAAGCTGGAAATTGGTATAAACCTTTGTTTTGTCGTTCTGAATGTTGTCTCAAAAGTCACAAGTGCTATCCTGTCCGCGTCTTCAGATATTGAAGGTCAAAGCTCATAAAATCGGGTTTTCGTTATTATCTCGCTTTCTATTGCTTAAATGAGATTTGCACTCATTATAAAAGTTGTAGAGCATAAAATTCTCTACAACTTTTGTTCGAACTTTTTTTTCATACGATCAACCGTTTTTGCGGTAGACTGCGAAGAGTGCGCCGCGTACAGTCATATATATGGCCTAATGCAAGGTCAAGCGTGAGTTACGATTATCAGTAAGTTGTATAAAGTTAATTATTGATAAAAAAATTTCTTGCCTGCTTGGCACAATCATTATACATTTTCAGTAAATTATTAACTTTATACAACGTACTGATAACCGTAACTCACGCTTCACGTTGCATTAGGCCATATATTTTATATTAAAAAAATTTAAAAATTTAAAAAAATGAGTAGCACTCTTCGAGGTTTACAGCAAAAACGGTTGATCGTAAAAAAAAAGTTCAAACAAAAGTTGTAGAGAATTGTATGCTCTAAAACTTTTATAATGAGTGCAAATCTCATTTATGCAATAGAAAGCGAGATATTCGCGAAAAACCGATTTTATGATCTTTGACCTTCAATATCTTAAGACGCAGACACGAAAGCACTTATGACTTTTGAGGCAAAATTCAGAACGACAAAACAAAGGTTCATACCAATTTTCAGCTTATTATCTTTCATTCCGAGGTTTACCCCTTCTTTTACTTAATATGACTGGGCTACTGTCCCGCACTCTTGGCTTATCGACGTCCTTGAAATGTATAAGATAGAACGGCGGGTGATTGATATACTTCACCACATAGCGAACAACCTTGACAGCGAGTGACGGACCAAACTCCTACGATACACAGGTAATGAATATCAGAAGAGGCATCTTCCAGGGGGATGACCTGAGCCGACCCTGATTCTGCCTGACTCATATCGTCTTCAGTGAGAAATAGATCTGCATACGGACGTATCCGTCTTGTTCGAACAAGACTATCGCACCTCTTCTTCATGGACGTTTTGAAACTTTACGCGAAGGGGCGAGCATAACAGTAGGGGGAGTTGGAACTGGTCAGGAAGTTCAGTGAAGACATAGGCATGACATTGGGGTTGGAAAAGTGTGCAGCGATCATAGTGAAGAGAGGAAAATGGCGGAGGGGGAGAACATGAAAAACTAAGGGGCGGAAATGAAATAAATAAGTATTTCGCGATACAACAGACATATGAAATTAAACAACAAGGAATTCGCAAAGTATAAATGTATAAAATATATACATACATAAAGTAAAATAATTATAAAATATATAATTATATGTTTTGTCATACATGTAAAATGCCTTGTCTGTAAATTATAGATTAATACATCATACAGATATATATTTAAAAATTTTGCATCGAATTCCTTTTAACCAGCTCATAACTTGTCATGTGTGCTATAGTTTTTGTACAATTTCAGTCTCCTGATATATCGTTTATAAGACAGAAAATGGCCCAGAATCAGAATGCTGTAAATAGAGAATCGATGCTCAAGTATCAACTAAAATTAAAAGAACCTGAGTATACTCAATATCAGGAGTTCAGGTGAGTTCAAAGAGAAAAGATTAGAGAATTTTATTCCATAAAATATGTTTTACTGTAGAATCTTCATTGGAACTTGGAATGTGAATGGTCAATTACCTTCAGTTTCATTAAAGCCATGGCTCAGCTGTGATGATGATCCACCTGACTTGTATGCAGTTGGTTTTCAAGAAATAGATTTAAGTAAAGAAGCATTTTTGTTCAACGACACTCCAAGAGAAGCGGAGTGGGAGTGAGTAATATGATTTTATTGAATGAATTATGCCACAATTAAATAGTTTCTAGATCCCACTTGCATATTGTTCAAATTCAATAAATTTAATTATAGTTTTGATAGTTGTCTTCTGAAACAGGGTTGATTTTAGTTAAACGCCTGAAGCTATCGCTTTGCGACCTTCATGTTTTTTCATGCAAATTCAATGAAATTGCTATTCCTGTTAAGAAAATTCTATCATTACATTTGAAATTTCGGAGAAAAATGAACAAAACAATGAACTTCTGACTTAGTGCCCCCTATCGGAAGCAGCTAAAACAAATTTATCATGAGTATATTTTTTCCTCAATCAACAAAATGTTATCTCTCAAATGAGATCTAATTTGCTCAAAAATGTTGAGCCAAACTGAAGTTACAGACATTTCAATCAGTCAGATTTCTCCCTTTCCCCTACCCTTATTTGATGTCGTAAAATCGAAAATGATAATTTAAAAAGATACATAATTTTCCAAGGATTACAGTGATGATATTTTTTTATCAACTCGATATGAAACATTTTCGAGTAAAATTCATATTTCTACTCGACAATAGCTATTACGCCCCCTACTGGTGGAGGTATGAACTTCAAAACAATTTCCTGTGTGTTTTCTTGTACACTTTGGTGTTAAAAAATTTTACCGCAAGTCTTTACGATGAGTGGATCCTGAGATATAGCCGCTTACCTCGCTTATTTGCCCACCCTGTACATAGTTTGGATATGCGTTAAAAAACGATTCCTTAACAATGTTGTCAACTTTAGAAACTTGAGATCCTCCAAATCGTTTTTTATCCTAGATGTCCTATAAAAAATTAATGACTAGAAATAAACAAGTAGGTAAATTTTCAATTAACAAACTGATTTTAGAAAAATGGTTTATGATGGTGTTCACTCCAAGGCTAAATATCGAACTGTAGCGCTTACTAGACTAGTGGGCATTCAATTGATAGTACTTATCAATGTGAAGCATTACCAATTTATCAGGAATATTTCAGTAGATACTGTAGGAACTGGACTGTTAGGAAAAATGGTAAGTAACCGACCATAAATGGTATCCTCACTCTACTTGAATATTTTACTCAAACCTATCTTGTTAGAACATGGAAGATCGCATTACCAATTTTTGATGTTCCATTTGTTATATTTCATTCATTGATAATATTGTTAATCAACAATTGGTTGTTATCATAGATATTAATTTCTCAAATGTTAATCAATACACAAAGAAAAAATAAATATGGAATTAACAGTTTTCAAGATAAGTTCTCAGGTTTTTATTGAAAGAGTGATATATGTTAGATAATCTAATTGTCTCAGGAAGTTCATTGTAAAGTTGATATCTTGTGTTGCTTCGTCTTCTTCTGCCATAGTTTGAACGGATGTTTTTATTCAAAGTGAATCTGTCCCTATGTCTTGTTGCATAGTCACGAGAAAACTTTTCAAAGCAGACCTTAGTTTTCAGTAAATTATATTATTGTTATTATTATTTATGTTGAACACTAACGCACACAGTTCCTGTTTCATACGTTTTTTAATTGGAAGGATTGGGTATCGTTCATAAAGCAAATATGTGCTTGTTTCATATTTGAGATTAAAAACAGTTTTTACTGCTCTGTTCTGTAACCTCTGAAGCCGATATATATATGAAACTGCGTGGTATTTCCCCACATTGCCAGTAGATATGTTAAGATACTGTTAATATGTTTGTTCTTCACATTACTTGTACAGTGCATCCCATTTTGGGTGAGACAGCCAGGTTTCTCTCTTGTTATTTAAGATAGAGCCTCGCGGTTTTCACGTTCCTGTCCTACTTTTTCGTGAAACTCAAGTTGGTCTAATCAGATTTTGCATAACTGTTTCCGTTCAAAAGATACAGGGTGATTTTGGAAATTGATACTTTTCGGACTCCTCCTTCATCTCCGAAATTATTAGAAATAATGCTGAGCTGAAAACTACGTCTGAATCAGAATTCTGCGTAGAATCCAGTGGCGTACTCAATATTTTTTTCGGGGTATGGTTTTGAAGATTCCACACAAACTTATGTTTTTTTTAATAGAACACCATGTGTATCATTACTTCGTTGAATTCGTTATTTTTTCCCTTCAAAATGATATATGATACTATGTAGGTAGGATGTTCAGAAATGTTAAAAAAAACACTAAAACGTCAAAAAATGATGATTTCTTGTAAATGGGCCATAAATTTTCTGTTTCAATAAGAGGATTATTACTTTCGATTTTTAAAAGAAGTAGGTCATTGATGACACAAACATCCTTGTTGTTATTATGGCTCCTATGCATTTGGGAGCATTGTTTTATCAAGTAGGCATTGGAGGGAAAAAACCAATCTGATCTAGCTGTCATCGCTATAAATTATTGTTATCATTATTGATTCTTCTTTTCTATGGGAAATCCATTGCCCATTACCAAAGAATCATCATTATTTGATGTTTTAGTGTTTTTTTAACATTTCTGAACATCCTACCTACATAGTGTCATATATCATTTTGAAGGGAAAAAAATAACGAATTCAACGAAGTAATGATACACATGGTGTTCCATTAAAAAAAACATAAGTTTGTGTGGAATCTTCAAAACCATACCCCGAAAAAAATATTGAGTACGCCACTGGATTCTACGCAGAATTCTGATTCAGACGTAGTTTTCAGCTCAGCATTATTTCTAATAATTTCGGAGATGAAGGAGGAGTCCGAAAAGTATCAATTTCCAAAATCACCCTGTATCTTTTGAACGGAAACAGTTATGCAAAATCTGATTAGACCAACTTGAGTTTCACGAAAAAGTAGGACAGGAACGTGAAAACCGCAAGGCTCTATCTTAAATAACAAGCGAGAAACCTGGCTGTCTCACCCAAAATGGGATGCACTGTACAACAGTTGCTCACTCTTTTCATACAGTTTATTAATCCAGGCAGTTTTCCCAAAAATCATGACAGTTTGAAGATCATGTACACTATTTAAGTCTCATTCACTACTAGTTTGTTCCGACACAGCCATTGGTAAAATTCAAATAAATTTGTGTTGATTTTCATCTGTTGGCTTTTGAGGTTATTTTCATGAAATACCAAAACCGTATCATCAGCAAACTTATAGTTCTCCGCACTCAGTTCGATTTTACCAAGACTTTCCACATATAATAAATAGAGCAACGGTCTAAGAACCGATCCTTGAGGTAAGCCGCATATGACTCTTTGCCTCGGACTTTTTGTTTTATTCACAAATACATATTGCTGTCGGTTCTGTAAGAAGGAATGGAGAAGGTTCCAAGCAGCATGTGAATACCCATATTATGTAGTTTCTTGAGGAATATCTGGTGATCCACTGTGTCAAACGCCATTCTCAGGCCAATGAAAACTGTCGTTCTTCTCCAAGTGTAATATATTAAACTTAACATTTACTTCCTCAATCTGTATTCTTAGTTTCCTTTGCAAGTGATGTTATATGGTTCTAGGGTAACAAAGGAGGTGTAGCTGTTAGATTAGAACTCCACAATACCTCTCTGTGTTTCGTAAATTCGCATTTGGCTGCACATGTTGAAGAGTTCGAAAGGCGGAATCAAGATTATAAGGACATCAACGCCAGAATTTATTTCAAGAGATTTCCTTCTGCAATTAAAAACCATGAGTATGTATGTAGTTTCTCAAACTTTATGTATTTTGATCTATCATATTAAGCAAAGCCATTATTTCAATGTATGTACATACTGTTTTCTTTATGTTTGCTCTAGAGAATGCAAAGAGAAAAGATGCTATAAATTCACTAGTTTCATCACTATAAAAACAATTTGTTTTAGGCAAACTTAAACTGTATTGATCAAGATACATTATTCAAGAGTTCAGTAGTGCTCTTCCTATATTATTATACCTGTCTGTGCGTTTGTTCCAGAAGAATAGTCGGCAATTATTTTGGCTAATGTCTGTAATTTTTCAATTTTGGCTAAGGGGAATCTCAAACAATTAAGTTCGATACATTGATGATGAAATCAAATCAAAACACATTTCTTGCAGATGTAAAAAGGGGTGTCAGAAAGCTGGGTTGAAAAGAAGATTGCGCTGAATTTCTAAATTTGGAATTCCATGTGAATTAAGCCTACAAGAGACACCAAGATAAAAAAAACCCGCTGCGTACTCTACCTAGAGTTTCATGTTATGTAACCCAATCAACGTTTTTTCATTGGGGTAACTTATACCTTATAACTCATGTGTAAACGTGACTTCAATTTTTCATTAGGTCTTGGTATTTAAGTCAGCTTGTAAGCCATTTCAAAGCAATTTCAGCTCTTTCGCATATACAGTTTGGAAAATGCATTTGAATTTTTTGTTGTCCTTCAATTCGAAAAACAAATTTGAAAATAACCTTTTTTTGATAGTCTCTTCTCTACAATTGTATGTATGCACATTCTCCTTTTTTTCTTTTCTTTTATCCATTTCCATAGTAAATATGTAGTCAGCAATTTTGTTAAGTTTAGCATTTTTCCCAATAATTTGAAATGAGAGTTGATATAACCCATTTATAAAAAAGGAGATGATACTTCTTTTGGAAGTTATAGACCTATCAGTATACTGTCCTGTTTTTCCAAAATATTAGAGCATGTAATGTGTGAAAGACTGTTGATATTCATGAAAGAGTGAGTACAATCTATTTAATGACTGTCAACATGGCTACTTGCAGGGTCGATCTGTTCAGACTGCATTATATCAGTTTTCAGAAAGGGTTATGGGACTGCTGTAGGATGATGAACTTGTGGTGGATTTGATATGGCGAGTGTTTATGACTGTTTGTTCAGACCTTATCTTAATAAAACTCGAAAAACTGGGTATTAGAGTGCAAAAGACTGGATAGCTTCATATCTTATTATTTTAATTATAATGTGACCATTTTAATGATTTAATGTTCCATCATCAATAGTGAAACATAATAACCAACCTACTGTTTTAAACCTATTTTGAGAACTGACAACAGACTTACTTCCTACTCATGTCTCACTTCGTTAAAGAGTCAGCACGTCGACTCGTCGGAATTGGCCTGTGTGTTGGCTCTATGGAGCCGTTCAAGCCGACCCGGCTCATCATTCTACCGCTGGGCGCTGACTGCTGAGGGTATCAGTACCCTTATACTAGTCACTCCACATTGTCATTGAAAGAGAACACTCGTTTATTCGATATCGTATCCCGTTGATGTTTTGAAAGTTGCACTGTTCCGCTATCACTATGAGTGTTCTCTGGAATAACGTTGAATATTCTATCTTTCCAAATGTATCTTTCAAACGTGTATAGTACGAGTAGCGCACTAACTAACCTGTTTCAATAGTCTGATAATCAAATTGGTTATGAGTATTTAAATGTGATACTTGAAACTTCTCGGAAGTATACAAAACCGAAAATTTTCAGAAACGGTGGACCATTGATAATTATCCATGGTTACATACAATAAAAATTGACATAGGCAGGAACAGATAACCAAGAGGAAAACACATCATGATGTCAGTTTTTATTGTATAATAATTGTGTTCAGAGATTTAGTGTGTAATATTCCGAACTTTTCTATATAAAGTATTTTTTTATTGTATTAAGTGCAATTATATTTCATGGATTCAAATTTAAATAAATAAAAAATAAACGGCGTCTACTGAATTCTAAACAATAAATGATGAACTATATGAATTGAATTCAAGTTTCAGATTCTTCTGCTGAGATTCTATTTTATATTAAACACTCAAACATTTTCGCAATTGAATGATGAACCATTATTATCAATTCGAATGCGCCCACGTAGGGGTGTAAGGTGAAGGGGGCGGTCTCACTATATTTGTACCCTATATCTCATTATATTAATGGTTATTAATCATTCATTATTTTTAGCCAAGTTTTTTGGTTGGGAGATTTGAATTACCGAATTACGGAATTAACCACATCACAAGTCAAAACTCTTTTATTGAGAAATGAAATGGCAACATTACTCAAAGCAGACCAATTGAATCAGCAGAAGGAAAGAGGAAATGTACTATTAGTAAGTAAATCATTGTTTGATATCATAAAATATGTTATGTTTGTTGTTTCTTCTATTTTATTTATTCGATACTTTGAGCAATACATGGTAGTTTTTTGGTGAACATATGTCAAAATTCAGTAGGTGATTGCTTGATACAAATTAAGAACTGTTATTCTTATAATTTTTTTTTGAATTTGTCTCCCTTTAAAAGTTACAGCTACTAATTTTTCCCAAGAATAATTCTTATGTCTCAATTTTTTTTATCATGTTCAGTTGGATGGTCACAAAGTTCTGCACCTCTGTTGAAAATTAAGGTTTCATATTTTTGAGCGGTCGTTCCTGAATAAATCCGACTAGGTTGTAAGTTTGTTTGCATATGTGAAATTACACCACATGTATATACACTGTTTTGAGGTCTCCAAGAGCGCAACAGGCGCATGAATAAATAAAAGCCTAAAAGTTTTGATGTCCAAGTAAGTGCTTATCTTGATTTTTATTATTTATTTTGTCGATTGTGTTGACAATCTCCTCCATATTTCCAATCAAGAAAACCAAATTGTCATTACAATTCTATAAATGCAGAAAATTCTTTCTTATCTTTGAAGGACTCTAACTTCGGAAGAAATTCAAATTCGAAAAATATTATGGATACAATAGACATTTCTTTCAATCAAGGAATCACCTCCTTCCTGAATTTTTGACATATCTTTACCCAAGATTTTATATGTAATGTTTTCGAATTTTTTGGGTCAAAAATTATCAAGCCTCTGTGAATTGTTTATATCTGTAGATATTTCTTCACAGGATAAACTATATTATTTTATTATTATAATTAATAAATCTGGATTTGGAAATGAGTTATTTATACCAACCTCTTCAAAAGAAAATCATATTTTTGTTCATTCATATGTAGTGAGCGCTCCCTGCAGAGCATACTGAATTTGTTTAAAAATTCAGATTTTCCAGGCAACTTGAGAATTTATGAACTGATACTGCATTAATTTCCATTTCAATGTACGCAACATCATTTATGATAAACAGAATAATATGCTTCAATAGGTAGGAAAGTTTTTTCCTCTGCTATCAACCGTATTGATGAACTTGAAATTTGGGGGACTCATCTCTCCATCTCTTTACACAAAGTAATAATTTCGCTGTTGACACAAAATTCCATTGTGCATTTTATTGTTCAAATTAAGAAATAATAATTGAAATTCCATTCCAGGATTATAATGAGGGAGATATCACATTCCCCCCTACATATAAATATGATTTGAATTCAGATACTTTTGATACAAGTGAGAAAGCTAGACCACCTGCTTGGACTGATAGGATTTTGTACCGAGGGAGAGGTATCTATCAGATGTCATATAGAAGTCACATGGATCTCCGGATAAGTGATCACAAACCTGGTAAGACCTTTAAAAATCTAATTCTCGAAGTCAAGATAAATTATTGTGAATTGCTATTTTTATTTTGTCTTGGCAGTGTGCCAGTGTTAGTCTACTAACTAATTGGGTTGACCCAGTCTTTACTTGGTTTGAAACTGTTCAAATTGAATTTCCACGTTTTATTATATAATTAACAATTGTTTCGCTACTTCAGATTATATTCCTGTAATAAACGTTTACAGAAAGATACTTAAAAGCGGCAAGTAAACCTTAACCTTAAATTTTATTGTGTCTATTAGTAGAGCACTAATAAAGACTAATTGTAATATAATGAATTATTGTTGCTATGAAGGAAACTCTTTGGGTGTTCATACATTTTTATTTGATTGTTCAGGAACATGGAACAGAAAGCATGGTCTCCCAAGGGAAACCATTATTTTTTGTAAAGTGGGCGTTCATTTTTCAGCTTTCAAGAAAGCATCAATTGAGTTTTCAGTCTTACATAGTTTTTACACCATTCTCTTCCAAAACAACTCAGGGATTTTCTAAAAACTCTAAAAAACTATATAGCTTAGTAACCATCCACTTTTTACCCCTATTTGACTAGAGTTAATTTGCAAATGATCTCAAGTATGCGCCATTCAAAGGATTGTGTCAAATTTCCAAACACCCACTATAATTAGTAGAAATAGAATAACATCAATTTAAGTTTGTGCTATTTTGTACTATTATCTATAAATTATATTCTATTTTCTTAATATTACTAGTTCAAGCCAATTTTACTGTAACATTGGTAACATTGATGAATTGGATGAAAATTTTACAACTGAAAACATTTCAGTGAGTGCAATTTTCAAATCTGAGATAAGTGTCATAGATCAAGCCAAATTTAGAAAAGTTCATGAAGAATTGTTGAAACGGATGGACAAATTGGAAAATGAGTTTCTACCTCAAGTCACAGTAGATCAAACTGAAGTCAAGTTTGATTTGGTTAAATTTAGGGAACCACAGTACAGGGATATAATTATAGCAAATACTGGCCAGGTGAGTAGCAATATGTATTAGAATATAAATAATATAATGAAATGCATTTATTATTATTTTGTATCTGTTTAGTACTTGGTTTTGAGAAGGTCCAATCACATACTGTGGTTATATGCAGATGTTATTATGTCCTTCTTGTAATATTGCTAACTAGTTACTGGAAAAAAGTTGATTCTTATATGCAGGTTCTTAAAATAATTCGCTGAATATCAAATTTACATTCTGTGAATAGAATAAAATATTTATTGGCACACGAAACTTCTTATCTTGTAGTAAATTTAATGCCATTTCCAGATTTGTTGTCATATTTGATGTTATTACAAGGATAACTATTAGTGTCAAGGCTTTGGATAGTTTTTAGAAGAAGGTTTTTTCGAAAATTTGATTTTAAAGATCAAATGATTCTTTGATATATCGTTTGTAATGCCCTAGTATAATAAATAAATAAATAGTCGTGTTAGGAGGTAAAAATGTAAGGGTTATGCTTCTTAGATCAGTAATTCGTGGATGAGCAAGATAGTTGTCAAACCAAGAGAATGATTATCTTGTTCTTTCTTGAAATCTCAGTATTCCATGCTCGTACCCATTTATTGAAAATATCAACAGTAATCCAAGCCCTTTGATTGCTTTCATAATCTACTGGTAAATATTGTACATTTTTGAAAAATCTGCGATGTTCTCACTTTCCAATAAAAAGGAGTTTTTCTTTACTCTATCACTCATATTGGTTTAAAGATATATCTAGAGTCAATTTATTGAAATTGAATTGAATTTATCTTCATTTGGAAATTGTGAACACAAATTGGGCCAAACTTTTTCCAACCAATCCTTCACATCAGTCTGTTGTACTGACAATTTATTGGTGGTTGGATTGAATCGGGTTTATATTAGAGGTTGACGAGTTAGTGCGTAAATTAAACTACGACACGTCGTTATAACCGGACGATTCATCAATTCTATCTTCAAAATAGATCGCTATAAGAGGTTGGTCGCTAAAACCGAAATCATAATAACCGCATGTGATTGTATAGACATTTCTATGAAACCAAACTTGAATCAGCAATCACGTCTCTAAAAGCGGTTGGTCGTTTATACGGATTCGTTATTTTCGGATTCTACTGTATAGTGAGAGAGAATAATGACGCAAAATTGGTTGTCACACAGCTGTATGAGTTGCTATGTGATATACAGTATTGGCAACGATAAGTATTGATATTGTAGATATCCAATGCCAGGAATAGAGATGAAATCCTATTAGAATAAAGATAGAATGATGCGGTCATTTGAATTTTGAACAATATCCTTTCCAATATCGCTTTGAGGGAAGGGAAGTACAAGTAAAAGTATTCGGTCTAGATTATCTGAATTCTGAGTTAGTATTTTGTAGGAAACGAAAGTGATGTATCTTCATATTTTTATTTCTCCCCAAAAAAACAGTGCATATGTAAATTTTTAGGATATTGCATGCTTATTGTTACGGTCAAATATAAAGTTATAAATTTGAGAATCACTTACGAAATTTCAACTGTATGATATAGGATTAGATTTTTTATTTGCATTATATTTTTAAGGAGATAGAAATGTTAAATGAATTTTTTTTCTAAATTTCAGTAGCACCTCCTAGTGAGTCAGTTCATTGAATTGTTACTCGTTAGTTTCTTGTGTTTATCAGTACTTAGTATTTTTTGCATGTGAAATACACGTGAAACAATCTCCATCATAAACTGGGTAAACATATAATTTTTGCCTCATGACATATACCTCGTTTTCGAATCATAAACGGCATATAGGGTTTTCAACGTCATTTCTGAACAATACTCTATTGAGTGTGGTCAGTTCTATATAACCTTCGAAGTTAAAATTTTTGATCAAATCATGGTATTTTTGAATGATCAATTCAGAAAAGGTGAGGAACAATTTTCTAAGAATTTCTGTGAAAAAATTTTCCCATAAATCGAAGACATGTCTAGGTACAGTGAAAAAAAAAATTTCACCCGAAATTGTTGAAATGTATGAAAATTATGTTGAAAAATATGAAACGGTTCCTTTATTACAGCCATTAATATAATTGGATTAGTTCAAATTTACATTCCACAGCACAGGTGATAATAATAAAGTTTTTTTCGGTTAAATAAACAAGATAGTACCTCAAGGTCGAGGGTTCGATTCCTAACAGAGATTCATTGACATAACAGTAAACATTTTTTTCGTGATAACTTTATATTACCATCTGGCATGTTTCGATAGCCCAATTCCAAAATTTTCTTACAATCATGTCAAGAGGACCGAAGGAGAAATTTGGATTGCTTTGATGAAGGGACCGTTTAATATTTTTCGATTCTGTTTTCATATTTGTATCATTTATGAAAAAAACGATAATAGTGAAACATTTCAACAATTTCGAGTGGAATATTTTTTTCGCTGTAAACATGTAAAAAAAATTTTCTTCGATTTATGAACAAATTTTTTCACAGAAAATTGAGTTCATTCAGAAAATGAAATTCAATTTGGAAACCAAAACAAAAATCACGAACATTGCAGGTTTTCCCGTTTTTCTGAATTGAGTACTCGAAAATACTCTGATGTTACCAGAAACCGTAACTTCAAAGGTAACTTCAACTAAATATTTCTCGGAGATTAGTTGAACATTCTGGTTCTCGCTTATGCTTCGAAAATGAGGTATACATAAGGCAAAAATGATTTTTCTGGCGTCATCTATGCGACTATACACGTTTGTCTAGTTTATGATGAAACACCCTGTATATACTAAATTGTTTATATTACTGAAGTCTTTCCCCTTTTCATGCAATCCACAGTCGTTTATTCGGTTTGAAAATAATGTCAGCAGACGTTATTGAAGTTGAGGTTATCAACACTTATGCAGCCTTTTTCATTTTTAGGTACCTGCAGAATTTGAATTCATTAAAAAATTAGATGAACAAAACTATTGTAAAGAATGGTTACGAATAACACCTTATTGTGGAACTGTTAATCCAGGTAAATTATTAGAGTATCTGATTTAGAATATTTCCTTTCAAATTGAATTAGTATTCATTTCTTCATAATACCAACCATTTGCTGTTGGGTAATAATTAACAGTGGTGTGCCTAAAGTAGAATTGGATAAAGTAATGAAGCCTAAACGGAACCCTATTCACCGGGCCGGAGCCATTTTGTGACTTCCCAGCTAGTCATCAAGCGATGGCCGTTAAAGAATGGGAACAAAGGAAAAGCTTGCGTTCTGGCGGACGATCAAAGGTCAAAGACAGGCCAAGTCATCTCCTACTCAGAGAGCTGGACTAAAAAAATTCTCACACTCAATAAGCAGGAACTTATGAAACTGACGATACCTGTGAGGTATCATCTGAAAAACATGGGAAAAACGTCCGAGGCTACATGTCGCTTCAGTCAAGAAGCCACTGAGATAGGCAAACATTTGCTATGCGAATGTGAATGTGTTCACCGGAAAAGACTACTGAGAGGTCTAAAAGAGACCTTCGAAAGGTGGGATAGATAGCAAACACTGAAATTGACTTAGGTTGTTACGAAATTCAGCTGCAAACTTATAGCTATAAATTCATTGATGTTAGCAAAAATTTGGTTTTTTAATTAATATGTTCTTTTTGTTATCATTATATATACAGGGTGAAGAACCGGGATGGCCTTTTAGACGTTTATGGAAAACTAATCATAATTTTGAGCTGAAAATTTGCATATTGGAGTTTGAGACAATGATCTTTGTCCCTAAAATATTTTTTACCCAAGGTAAATCTAATACCTGATCAAATAATATACTGGGTGTGCCATTTGAAATAAGGAAGTACTAGTCTGTTTTCGGTGTAAAGATTAATGTCTCAAACCCCATTATGCAAATTTTGAGCTCAAAATTATGATTCGTTTTCCATAAACCCCATAGGTCATCACCCTGTATTATAGGTGTTCTATACTAACATGAAGATTGAGAAATTTATGACATGGGCGATAGCAGGTCCTTTTTGAAGTGTTTCGCCTCAATATTGCCCCATCAGTAAGATAATTCTAGAGGTTTATGCGGTGATGAGCCTGAAGCAAACCAATTTGATTATTGCTCTTGAGGACTGGAATGAATATCATTTGTCTTGCGTCTCTTTAATCAAATTTGTATCCTGTTCGCTGATTTTTTTGTCATTTGGTATTTTAGTTGTATCCTACAATATGTGTACGGATCGCGAACGTTGGCACAGTTCCTTTAACATGTGTTCGAAAAAACAACACGCGCCAGTCAACTCTCGCTCCTACGTTGGGGTCGATGCTATTTTCTAGATCCACACGTTGGACGAAAGAATGTCTTTGGGGTTTACGTTGAAGCAAACGTGTGGAACCGGGGTGAATTTTCTGTCAAAAATTTTGAATATAACTTCTTCTTTATATGTTCCTGAAATAATATGACTTTCGAGGGTTTTATGCTCAGGATCAGTTCGATATTAGTCTATTTAAC
Organism: Harmonia axyridis; assembly: GCF_914767665.1. Classification (NCBI taxonomy): domain Eukaryota; kingdom Metazoa; phylum Arthropoda; class Insecta; order Coleoptera; family Coccinellidae; genus Harmonia; species Harmonia axyridis. The sequence goes on along the minus strand of NC_059505.1, from coordinate 23,151,053 downwards.
TTCATACAAGCTGCTCTTTATAAAAGTCTAGCCGAATATTTCCGTAATTATGAGTTCATCGGATAAATGCCGAGTTAAGTCAATTTTTATTTTTAAAGGGACCTCTTGTGATAAGTAATTTCGTGGGTGCGATATCATACCCTAAGTAGGGTATATGAAAATGGGTTTTCTATACAAGAATCATTTTCTAGAATTTTCACGAAATGTGGTTAAGATGAAATCTTGGAATATATTCTCAGAATTAAAGGATATGAACCACTTCGCTATATTCATTCACGTATTTTTTAAACCTTCATTTAGAGATAAATATTTGCTCTGAGGATTTTGTACTGCAGTGATTGTTGTGAAAGTGCATCACGGCTGACTTACTGGACTAGGGCAAGATTATAGTGTTAGTATGTTTTGAAATATATCCTGAGATGTTCACCAAAGACATTTTTACTATTTGATCAATAGGTAATTTGAACAACTTATTGATTGAAATTGTTCAAAATCTCTACCACCTAATGCCAATCATCCGTCACTCCCGACGATATTCTTCAACGAAATAAACGCAAGCAATGGATGATCGTACATCCACGAATTTTCAATCACAAAAAATTTTCCTACAAATAAAATTTGACCTGCGATTTCCAGACAAACTCATAGTTTCGAATATATTCGGACTGTTTTATATAGCACACCATTATAATTATGGATCATAGCATAGATGTAAGAAACAATCGATTAGAGTACACGGGTGAGAGGTGGTCGTGTTCTGCGTGTCCATCAGGTGATAGACCTCTTCGCAACAACTCCCAGATCAGCGCGAGATTAGTCAATCTAATAGCGTATTCGACTGGCTGCACCAGTGCGAATTTTTTCAGTGCTAAATGACATAATTAGCTCGAATTAATTCGAACTGGTGCAGCCAGTCGAATACGCGATGATGCACCATCAGATGGGGATACAGTACCTGATGAAAGTGAAACATTTTGATCTACTGATGCGCAATATTATTGAACACTTCTCGAGTTGCTCCGAGGCTATCGCTTTACACTTTAAGACGCATGAAACCAACATTTATAAATAAGTAATGAAATTCTGCATAATTTTTACATCGAACCCATTTAACTCATCGGTTTCCTAGAAAAACAAGAATTATTTTGAAATCGCCTAGAAAAAAAAAAGATATTTTGTCGAATATTTTTTTAAATATAACAGATACGCTTCAGGTGTCAGAATGAATTGAAAAACATTTAATAAGCTTTCAAACGCCAACATACACCAGGAAGTAGACTTTATGGTTGCGATGTAATTTACAAAAAAAAAACCGTCATCGGTCATGTTTATGACGTTACTGATTTCCCCTACACCATTTAGAAACATTACAACAAGCAGTTTCGTGATCTACATAATGCCCTGAACACATCCATACCTGTTGTAGGTATACAGAAAAGATATCGACGAGATTCGGTTTAGAGAAGTAATTTTCTCAGGTGGCCGGTCTACTACAATCATGTTTGATATAATTCATGCCATCTTTTTCCATGAAGACACCTTAGGCGATTTCACGCGGCTTCAGTTCTTGTGCCAAGCCTTCTCCATGTATACTAACATAAAAATAATTTCCTTCTTTATTCAGGTGAGAGAGTTGATGTACGCTTAGAGGTTAATTTAGACACTGATCTGAGAGAACTCGAGGATATTTTGGTTTTGCATTTAAATGGTGGTAAAGATATGTTCATAATAGTTAGTGGAACCGGCCAAAAGTCCTCTTTCACCACTACTTTGTCCGCTCTATGTAGGACACCTATTCCAATTATGTATTTAACTGATGAACAATGGGTAAAAATAGTAAGTATATTCAAAACATTAAATTTTTTTTTTCAAGCATCACCTTTAATTAAATTGATTTAGGTTGACTCAATTTACCTGCATGTTGATAACTAAAGAACCAAAGAATATTTGTAACACAACACTTCATTGTTTCCTCACTAGAAAAGAAATTCATAAGAATTTCAGCTCATTGATAGGAGGTCGTGGGTCATACACTGATCTCTATATCAAATTTCATCAAAAGCTGAACGCGAGTTATTAGCGCCTCGAACATTCCATGCTTGCTCAATATGCAGCGTACATTTGGAAGAGCTGATGTTTTGCATAAATAATAATGAAAGTGCCTTCATTGCAAAAAAATAATGATAATGCTTGATATAAGGGCGAAGTTTAGCTTAAGCTATTACACTTAATCCCAAAATAAAAAATAAAATACAAATATCCAAGAATATACGACCTCATTGAACAGGTAAGCTGCAGCTTAAAATCCAGACCCCCCTCCTTGCTACGTCCTTGATAACATAGAATCAATTCATAAACCAACAAAAAAACTAGGACAAGTTTGAGGAGATGAAATTGAAATGCTTTTTACAGCTGACGGGTATTAGACCACCCTGTTACTGTTTTCACATTGAGACTTTAAAAAGAGGCATTCGAATCCGGGTCTGAGAACACGACTAAGCTAAACCATAGTAAGTCTGTGGCATTCCCCGAACATATTTTGAACGACGTACAGAACATCCATCCCCAAAGACTTATTGACTTATATTGCCTAGATTATAATGCAGGGAAGGTATATATAATGTTTATTTAATTTCATTTGTGGTACTCTGTGAGTTCATTGAGAAAAATTTTGAAGGAAAAGTTGTTCAAGGAAAAGATGATTTGTTTAAGATGAGTTCACTATTGTTATTATTATACAGGGTGGTCCAGATTTTAGTTCAATAACTTTGCCGTTAGATAGAAAAAATTTTTCATGAAAAAAGTTCATATAAACATATATCTTAACAGCCTTCTTTTTCGAGATACAGGGTGTTAAAGGTTGAAAACAAATCAGTTTTTTACTTATAACTCTAGTATTATTACAGTCATTGTATTAATTTTCAGGTATTGAAGTCTAGATAATGGAATGTTTCGAAATGTCACCTGCCAAAATTATTCAGTGCCGTGGATATAGGGGATTTATTTTGAAAATGAGAGTTGTTAGGATATATGGTTATATGAACTTTTTTCATAAAAAAGTTGTTCTATTGGACGCCAAAGTTATTGAACTAAAATCTGGACTCTATAGGTATATACGGGGTGTTTGAATTAGGTTTATCCCAGATGATTTTATGGACTATGGGTCTCTGACGCATTGTTTCAGAGATACAGGGTGTTGAAATTTAGATAAAATTGGTTTTCCGAAAAAAGAATATACCATACATATTGTTTCTTTGAGTTTTGGCAGGTTATGAGTACGCGTACGCATTAAAGCACATTTTTTTCAATTGAAAATTATATTTTATTATCACCAGTGGCGTGCGTACATACTTCAGTCTAAATAAATTAGGTGAAAAAATGATACGCCAATACTTCAAATTTAAAATTATTTTTGTAATTACCACATAATTCACAGAGAGAATAATATTTTGAGCTTTACACCTTCGATAAATACTTTCTGTGATAAAAAATAAAATACATTTTCATCTGAGAGAGCTACCAATTTTTGTATTTAATTATTTTCGTAATTACCACATAATTCTCAGTGAGAATGGTGTCTTGAGTTTTTTACTAGCGATAAATATTTTCTGAGTTGAAAAAAATGCAATTTCATCTAAGAGAGTGTTACCATTTTTTTTCAAATTCAACACTCTGTATCTCAGAATACTTCGGAGACCAGGGGCGGATCCAGACGATGTTTGAGGGGAGGGCCATAGAAAGTCACGGCTCATATAGGTTAGCAAAATAGCGGAATTTTTTGTTGGTACCTACTGAGTAAAGTTTTTTTTTTTATAAAAAGATTGATTTTAGTAAATCATATCATTCAGTTTCCAAGATTTTTGTAGGACAAAAACTTGAAAAAAAAATTTCACATAATTGTTAAATATATGTAAATTCATTTCATAAGAAAAGTCAGGCGTAAGAAACCTTAGGTGTAGTAAAAAAAACCATTATTTTTGAATGAAGAACAAGGCTTCAATTACCATAGTTGAAATGATCCAATTTGGGTCGCTGTTTTATGCCCCCCCCCCTGTATCCGCCCCTGTCGGAGACCCATAGTCGATAGAATCATTGTATCATAAAATAATCTGAGGAATAAGATCCCGAATTTACGGAACCTTATTCTGAAACACCCCGTATATAGTATATATCATTCTTGCTTCATGGTTATTGTTTCAGTTGTGTCTGTATTCTCTTTAATTTTATTATTGGGGATTAAGCGGAGCAGCTCAAGCTAGATTTCGATCCTATATTATGAATTATTCTTCTTCTAAATAAGAAATAAAGGCACTAGTATTATCATCTCAAAAACACAAATTCTGTCGAATATTAAAAGCTATTATCCGAAAATCAATTTGGGAGCTACATTGAAATATACAAACATTCGAATAACATCAACAGTATAGAGAAACTGAGAAAACACCAATACTCATATACAGGGTGGCCACTTTTTCAATGGGATTGTATTGGTAACTTTTAAACCATAAGAGTTAGAAGGTCGGTCAAATGGAGAAAAAGTTGCATGCATAGAAGCATTATCAAGCAGTTCAAACAAATCGAGATTATCAGGGCCGGATTTCGAGATATCATAAGAAAAGTAAATTATGTCATTTTGATTTTTCTTTTTTTCCCACTTTATTTCAAATATTATCAAAAAATGTTACAGGAACTTTTTATTCGACAGTAAATTATCCTCAATTTGACGTAATCAGATTTCGTATCCAACGTTTCGTACTCTCTGGGCCACCCTCAACCTCATTTTTTTAAATACGGACCTGCATATTTTATGACATTTTTCGAAATAACTTTTAACGCTGAATTCAACGATATATCATACAATGTCATTCAAAGTAGATTTTCAGGTGATTTTGACCCTTATCCAATTTTCTTCGGGTCGGATCTGTATTACCTTCATTTAGTTTAATTAACAATATGCAATATGCAATAAATTTCGATAAGAAAATCAACTTACCCATCTTGAACTAAATGAAACATATTAGAATCAAAGCAAGAAACCAGTATACTGGTTTCTGGGTTCTTCTTTTATAATAATCATTTGAATATTTCAATTCATAATAATTAAACGAAAGTATCATTTAATGAAAGAAAAATAAAATGATTATTCGAAAGTAAATGAAAATTAATGAAGTAAGTGTTCGAAAAGTCCACCATTTTGTAAAATGCACTTTACGGTTCTGGAACCCATACTTCTTATACATTCGCTTGTTTGGTGTCCTTGAATACCTTCCAAATCATTCTCAATTTTCTCGCGAGGTATCACTATTGTTGTATTTGTCATTTGAATCGTTGAAAAAAATTACAAATTCGAACTTTATTTTGAGATCATTACGATATAATTTTTGCAAGGCTTGGTATTAAAATTTAAAATCATTGTATTCGCGTCTCTTGACTATTTTATTACCAGCAGTTTTTGAAAAATTCGATTCACTGGCCACAGTTCTCGATTTTTTTTTCTGGGTTCGATTGAATTTGGGTCAGAACATTGATATCGTTAATAGACTTGTTTTTTCTTACATAAACACCATTAAATTTGGATGAGGGTCAAAATCACCTGAAAATCAACTTTGAATGACATTGTATGATATATCGTTGAATTCAGCTTTAAAAGTTATTTCGAAAAATGTCATAAAATATGCAGGTCCGTATTTAAAAAAATGAGGTTGAGGGTGGCCCAGAGAGTACGAAACGTTGGATACGAAATCTGATTACGTCAAATTGAGGATAATTTACTGTCGAATAAAAAGTTCCTGTAACATTTTTTGATAATATTCGAAATAAAGTGAGAAAAAAAGAAAAATCAAAATGACATAATTTACTTTTCTTATGATATCTCGAAATCCGGCCCTGATAATCTCGATTTGTTTGAACTGTTTGATAATGCTTCTATGCATGCAACTTTTTCTCCATTTGACCGACCTTCTAACTCTTATGATTCAAAAGTTACCAATACAATCCCATTGAAAAAGTGGCCACCCTGTATACCTATCAGAAGTAGAGAGGAATGGATTTTTCCAAATCTACTAATCTGGCCGTAAAAACCTTGAGCATTATATTTGATTGAATATTATTTATTCTCTTTTTAATGTTATTAACTTATAAGAAAGAAAAAATGCAACAAAAGCTAATTGGCATAATAACATAAAATGTTCAGCACAACAAGATATGCATTTTCATGAGGAATGGAAAAAATATATTGTTTGAATTGAAATTAACTTTAATGACATTTGTCTCATTGAGATTTGATTTAAAATTTACGTATTTCAATTTTCCTTACAATTTTCTCTCTCAGATACCATTGAAGCGAAGAGTAAATTCGATAATTCCCTTTTTTATAGGTGGCTCTGGAGAGCGAGGTGTTGTATTCGGTTCCAAGAGAATTATGGTTACTGGTAGATCATTTATATAAATATGGATTAAGGGTGAAAGAACTGTTTGAATCCAATTGCACCCAAGAAAATTTTGTGAAGATAAGGGATTGGTTAGACTATGGTTCAACAGATGAAATACGTATCCTTTTCATTAATCAAATATTACAATCAAAATTTCGTTGCTTCTTAATCTAAAGAAAAACTCATTTGGGTACTATTTATGGTTTTAAGTCTTTCACTTTCTCAGAAATTTTGTCAACTTCGGTTATTAATAACACCACTTCCTGCAGGGAATATTTCAAAAAATTAAGAATTGTTACCTTCCATTCCCAGTTCATTTTTTCATGTCTAAATTACATACATGAATCAATACGCTACTTGCAATAGAAATGATCTCTGTATTCCATATCATAGGATCGAAAATGCACAAAAAGCCACTAACTATTTAGGCATAAAGTTATATATCCATCTTCCTGTAGAAATTTGATGATTTCGAAGGCCTATTATTCTGTTGAGGAGTTTCTGTCCGATGTACTTCAGTGAAATTCTCAATACTCGTAGTGAATATAATAATACATGTGTATTCATTTTTGATATTGTTTTCTGTTTCAAATGTTTTGGTATATATATATACAGGGTGGCCATTTGAAAACGAAACAGACGAAATAAAGTTTTTCGATAGAAATGCTCGGACAGGTCGATTTCTGTTTCGAGGGGGACAACTTGAGATGTAGGTTACGGACGCATAGCGCTTCAACCCTTGCTGCTACAACCCCCACCCCCAATTTTTGAATAGGGAAGATGGGGTGAGTGATACCTCAATTTAAAGGTATTTTTATACTGATTTCAGCACAGTAATTGTTTTTTTATTTTATGCATTAGTTCTCGAAATATTCATGCGTTAGTTAGTTAGGAAGGAAACCACAGTCATGGTTGTTTTGAAGCTCAAAATGTCGATTTTTCACAAAACACTACAAGTGCCATGAAAACACCACTTCATTTTCAAATACTTAGTTAAGAATATTTCGAGATGCATAAAATGAAAAAACAATTACTGTGCTGAAATCAGTATAAAAATACCTTTCAAATGAGGTATCACTCACCCCATCTTCCCTATTCAAAATTTGGGGGTAAGGGGTTGTAGTAGCAAGGGTTGAAGCGCTATGCGTCCGTAACCTACATCTTAAGTTGTCCCCCTCGAAACAGAAATCGACATGCCCGAGCATTTCTATCGAAAAACTTTATTTCGTCTGTAATCTCGTCTGTTTCGTTTTCAAATGGCCACCCTGTATATATATATATTTTTTTTTACTAGTAATTGTTACCTTTGGCTTTGTAACTATTTGTGAAATAAATTTGATTTGATTTGAAACACAGTACCATTTCTTCTGGACCGGCTCGTCTATCTAGATATTGCAATGTTAATGATTGCATAATTTTTAAATTTTTTTTTTTATTGTTTAAATGCTCTACTTGATGGAATATTTGAAGTTGAAAAAAAGTTCTGAGAAAGCGAAAGACTTAAAAAATAGTACCCAAATGAGTTTTTTTTTTTAGATAGGTGAGCCGGTTCAGAAGAAATGGTACTGTGTTTCAAAATGAGAGACGAATTTTGAAACATGGTATCATTTCTTCTGGACCAGCTCGCCTATCTAGGTGTGCTTATGTTCGAGAAAAAACATAACTCTCAATATTGATATTTTTCCTGAATAATGTATATATAGCTGTTTCAGTTGAAACAGTAGCAGAAACGTTACTTATCTTTCTGTCCTACACAAAGGAACCTGTAATTCCTTTCAATCTACATGATGCTGCAATAGCTGCTTCAAGTAACTATCAGAATTGTAAAAATGTGAGTATCTAGTTATAACTATATCTATTTTATTGGAGGTTAATTTTCAAGAAGCGGTATGATGAAAAACAATTAAGTGGTTCGATTACATATTCAGAAGTGTTTATATATTTGAAGTATTTGGTAAATTAAAGAATTTTGAATTTATCAAACTTCTAGTTAACCGGACAATACGCTCTATTAGTGTGACGTCACACACCGCCATTTTGGTTCTCCTGTCAGTGTTCGGAATCCAAACAAATGAATTGTCATCAATGAAACATTGGTTTAATTTCTAGATATGATATGGGTGTTTCCAAAAGAAGCCAGCGTGTTAAAATTGGCGACGTTGTAAGCACCCAGCGAAGTGTATCGCAGGGTACCTTTCTTGGTCCAATATTATTCCTTGTATATACAAATAGTATGGCTAGCATTAGAGATTTCGGGGATCATCTGATGTCATTTGCAGATGATACCACTATCATTTTCAGGTGTAAGACATGGGAAAGAGTATATAAGAAAGCGGAGAGGGTCTTCATATGTGGCTATTTAAAAATGTTCTTAACATTAATGTTTAAAAGCAAAATTTATTATATTTACCCTAATAAAGAGCCTTCGATCAGGGAAGTTTGACATCGGTGTGCATACACCAGATTGCGCAGATATTGGGTGTGAGCGAAGGTGTGAGTGCCCAACTATCGAAAAAGTGCCGAATATAAAGTAACTTGGCGTGGTACTAGATCAGCACCCGAGATGGGTTAAACATGTGACACATGTCGTAAAACACTCGGAAGTAGCCTACAAAATATATGATTTGAGGGATATGCTATAAAGAAAGAATTTAATTATGGTTTGTGACTGTTTGATAGAATCGGTGATCAGATACTACATTACTGTATGGGGGTATGTTCAAACCGTACAAAATACCACATTATGAAAATTATATGCATATGTTTTTGATCTTGTATTGAAGCTATAGGGATATTTGAAGTTAGGTTGGATACTGATTTTTGAGAAGATTTATAGATATCAAGCTTGGTCGAACGGTAGGATAGGTGCAAAACAAGCCACTTACGCTTAGATAGTCTCCTCTCCATGTGGTTTTAGAGATCTTTTTCTATTGATTGTACCATATTTGTACTACACATAAATAAATAAAAAATAAGTATGCTTTATTTGTTGTTACAGCTAGCATCTGATCGGATCATATAGTACTGTCACTAATCTATTGAAAAAAAGCTTAATTTTATCTATCGAAAAAATTATATTGGATAGTTATCGCCAACTTAAGCCTATCAGCGTAGGAAAGAAAACTCCTCCCGCAGTCGGCTTACCCACTCCTCGTTGAGCTAAACATTCATTGAATCCCTTCTTTTTCTTCCTCGTTTTCTAGAACATGGTCCTGTTTTATAGCAACGCCTTGGCTTCATTCTTGGGAGGCTGATTTCCAGCTTTCGTACCATTTCTTCGGTGGTCTGCCTTGAGGTCTTCTCTTACTTCGTACACATTCCTCGACAATTTTGGCTATCCAATCTTCAGCCAACCTGTCTACATGATTTCTCCAGCCTCTCCCTCTAACGCTACCCCATCTGACAATATTCTGACAATTTTTAGTTCGGAGCGTTGTCTTATCTCATTGTTCCTCTGGTGGTCCCGCAAAGTATGTCCCGTTATCGCTCACAGTATTCTCATCTCAGCTGTCTGGATTTAGCGTTTAGTTTCGGCTTTTGTTTCTGCAGCATATGTCATGATATGTCTCACACAGGTTTTGTAGATTCATGTTTTGCTGTTGATTGACATATGCTCATTTCTCCAAATGATGTCCCTCAAAAAGCCCAATGTCATAAAAGCCCTCGTCACCTGGCTCTTCACTTCCGTTGTCAGGTTTCTGCTACTAATAATGTTGACGCCTTGGTATTTGAAACTCATTACCTGATTCACTGTCTGATCGTACACAGCTAATTTAGAACGCCTTGGTTCCTTGGAAACATCCAAGGAAACTGAATCCCTTACAACAATATAGGATTCAGTTTTCTGTACAAGGTGGGCAAATTTCGATGTTTTAGCACTATAACTTTTAAACCAGAGGAGATAGACAAAACTCATACCGCCTTCTCGGTCTCTTTTCTGAGAAACTAACAAGGGTAGTATTCCTTTTTGGCCACCTTCTTTTGTTTTCGAGTTATAAGGGAAAATTGGAAAAATGGCGCTATCGAAAAACATTTATAGCTCCGCTAATACTGATGATAGAGCTCTGAAATTGAAACATTATACAGGCACTTTTTAACGTAGAACCCAGTGGCGTGCTCGTCTTTTCAAAAGGGTTTTTAAGTACGAAGCTATGACCCAAAAAAAAAGTTTTTTCTAATGAGAACACTAGATTTCTGTGCCATTTCTTGAAGGCTTCATTTTTCCTGATTTCAAAAACATATGACAACGTATGGCATCAATATAAATAATGGAAAATGGTCAAATACCTTTTTTCATCTAAGAGCCTCAATATTTCTATGGTTTCAACTGTTGATGAACACAGAAAAATTGAGCTTCCTATAAACAGAGTAGTGTCCCTTCATCAATGTGATTATTTTTATTTTCACTAGTTTCTACAAAATTGGAATCTAGGTATATTTTATAAATTTTTTTATCTTAAAATATATTCGGCGACCAGTTGGTAGGCCCCCAAAGCGTTGGTACGATAGCTGGACGTCAACATCGCAGGAGGAGGGAAACATAATCGACATGACTATTACAAGAGGAGGAAAAAAAATAGATTAGGAAATATCGAAAAGATCCACAGGATCGAATGTTTCAATCGAAAGACTTGTAACGAGATGAATGCATTGGAAGATTATTTTCATAGGTCTCCAGAATGAATACGCACAAGTATATAATTCATTTCAAATAGCTTATTAAACAATGCATATAGGATTGAACAATTTAATTACGAAGGGAATTGGTAAAAATCATAGAAATAATCAGATTGACGGAAGGACACTTCTCTTATTATTATTATACCCGACTTTTGCCTATACGCGTAGGATTTCTCCTCGCCGTCGGCTCCGCACTCCCCGCTAAGAGGAACATTCACTCTTCTTCTTCTTCTTCCTAATTTAAGCCTAGGGCTTGTATATTCCACTTTAGTCCTCGGTAGAGGTAGATATCCAGGAGTCTTTCCAGCGCTTAGGGGGTCTGCCGACTGGTCTTCTGGTACCTGGGATTCCGTCTCGGGCTATCCTAGCAATTCTGCCTGCGTCCATTCTGCTGACGTGGTCGTTCCAATATCGTCGTCGTTTTCTTCCCCATTTAGCTATGTCCTGAGTCTGGCATTCCTCTCGGATGGCTGTGTTCCTCTTCCTATCTCTCAGCGTGTATCCAGATATGGTTCTCAGTATCTTCATTTCTGTCGTTCTTAGGATGGATTTTGTCCTCTTGTTGTCTGCTCGAGTTTCTATGCCGTACGTCATGATGGGTCGAACACAAGTTTTGTAGATCCTGGCTTTCGAATGTTTACTCATATGTTTGTTGTTGAATATGACGTCGCGAAGTGCACCGGCAACCCTACATGCTTTATCTGCCTGTTTACGAACCTCGTGTGTTCTATCTTGGTTCGAGGATATCTCCACGCCAAGATAACTGAACGACATAACTTGTTCTATAGGTTGGTCTGCAATGACAAGTTTGCATCGTTTTGGTTCTTTGCTTATGACCATTGATTTTGTTTTTGTGATTGATATTTGCATGTTGAAGTTGCATGCCTCTAGGAAGAATGAATATAACAATCTCTGTAGGTCATCCTCACATTCAGCCAAGATCACCGCATCATCGGCGTAGCAAACGATCTTTATAGCCCCTGTGCTTAGTCTATATCCCATTCCACAACTCTTGACGCGATGTATTATTTGGTCCATTATGATATTGAAGAGTAAGGGGCTTAATGAATCTCCCTGTCTTATACCCGTAGGAGTTCGAATTTCCTCAGTTAGATGTTGGTTTACAGATATATGTGTAGAGGTATCAGTGTTGAGTTGTTTCACAATCTTCAATATAGGTGTTGGTAGTTGTTTATCCTTTAGAATTTTCATGACATCCTTGAGTCTTACATTGTCGAAAGCCTTGGTGAGATCTATAAAGCAGAGGAAAGCGGGTTTTCCGTATTCTATTGACTTTTCCGTGATTTGCCTCAGTATAAAGATGGAATCCAATGTTGACCTGTTCCTCCTGAACCCCTGCTGTTCCTCTGATATGTTTATGTATCTGTAGATTATAGTCTCTAAGATTTTTGTGAAGAGTTTCATCACCGAACTGAGCAATGTTGTACCTCTATAATTTTCTGGAACTCTTTTGTCGCCCCTTTTGAATATCGGAATGGTGATGCTTTTCTTCCAGCTACTTGGTATCTTTCCAGTCGTTAAGATTTTATTATAAAGTCTTGTGAGTTCTTCCAAAAGACCGACTTCGCCATACTTTATGAATTCATTTGGGATATCATCCAATCCAGGAGCTTTTCTATTTTTTAATTTCCTCGCTGATTCAGCAGTCATTTCAGCAGTTACTTCCACTATGTCATGGTTTCCTTCGTCGTCTACAGGTGGGGTGTCCTGATCAGAATTGTATAGGTTTCTGAAGTAATTCTTCCAGGTATCCTCGTCAATTTTTTGTGTTTGTGCATATTCGTTCAAGTCTAACTTTCTCCTCCTTAGCATTCCCCAGATTTTCTTCTGCGCTCCGTATAAGTCATGTTCCATTTCTGAAGAGAATCTCTCCCAGTATTCCCTCTTGATGTTTCGAATTTCTGTGTTTACTCTGTTTCTTATTTGAGTATAGTGTTGTCGTTCCTCTGGTGTTCTATTACTTCTGTATCGTAGATATGCGTTTCGTTTTCGTTTTGCCAGTTCCTTGATTTCGGGTGTGAACCATTGTTCAGTTTGATTGTGTTTGTTTGTATTGACTATTCTCTTCCCGATGGCTTCATTGGCTGCAGTCAGAACGTTCAACTGTATTTTATTCCAAGAGTTTTCTACGTCGTCCTCTTCCAAGATGGAGTTGCTTTCAATTTTTTGATATAATCGAGTTTGGTAGAGGTCCCTGGTTGATGGGTCGTTAAGAGATTCTATGTTCCATTTTTCTTTTTCGGGGCTTACATAGAGTTTCTTCTTTTGTATGTAAATACGCAGTTTGCAGAGCACCAAGAAATGATCAGAGCCTATGTTGGCTGATGTTAAACTTCTCACATCCAATATCTGGTTTGGATGTATGGCTCGGTTCGATAGAATATAATCTATTGTTGAACTCTGTCCTCGCGAGTTTTGCCACGTGATCTTATGTTGTGATCTATGCCTGAAGAAAGTGTTGTTTATTCTGATATTGTGACGAGCACAAAGGTCTACCAGAGCCTCTCCGTTCTCGTTGAGATGTTCCTCATTAAAGTGGTGTTTGACTCCTTGGATTACATTGTTTCCGATTCTGGCGTTCAGGTCCCCCATTATCAAAATTCGTTCATTCTGTGGTATCTTAGATATTTCTTCTTCTAGGGTTTCATAGAATTGGGCTGTTTCTTCTCTGGGCTTACTAATGTCCGGGGCATACACGCTGAAAAGATGCAGCCTACCAGTCTCGGTATTCAGTGCTACCCTTAACAGTCTTTCATTAATGTAGTGTACTTCCTCAATAGACTGCTCGTATCTATCAGATAGTAGAATTCCCACTCCTGCAGTTGCCCGTGATCTATGTGAGACACCGCTGTACAGGAAAACGTAACCAGGAACTTTAATGCTACATTTACCCTTACGTTTGGTCTCAGACACAGCACAGATGTCTATTTTGTGCTGTTCCATCTCAAGCAAAATCTCTGTGTTTTTCCTGTTCCAAGACATTATATTCCAGGTGGCTGCTCTTATTACCTTTTTTCTCCAACGCTGTTTTCTTTGCGATGTCTTTGTTTTTGAGATCGTTGTCCTGTTTCTCGCATGAGTCGTTACCGTGTTATCCGTCCAGTTCCGAGGCCTATCGTTGGTGCTTTGAGCTATGGATTCTTTTTACGTCAGGTAGGTAGCTAGCCTTGCCTGACAACCTTCCTCCTTTCTCATCCTGGACTTAGGACCAGGCAAAGGTGGAGTTGAACATTCACTCGATCCGAGATATTTAAAATATCAGAAGGGAGGGTCGTGTTCGGCCCTTGTTGTCCCACTGGTTCTCTTCGAACTTCTGGTCCTCTTACACGTGATCCTTGGACCTGTCCTTCGCTTCCTAGGAATTTTCTCATCGTCCTTGCAGTACCTAAAAGAACAGCTTTTTGCATTATGTTCAGTCGTGAACTACGGTCGTATTTCTTCTCGAACGACCCCGGTAGAATCTGATTTCGTATCGGCAGTCAGCGGAGAAACAGAACAGATTTTAATATCGATCGTACGTGCTAATTAGAAAAGTTTCAAAAGAGACAAATCAATTAATCTTCTGATAAATAATCATAATTAAGTTTGATTTATTTTCATCTATCTTCTGCATCGTCTTCTACTAGTGTTAGTGCACAAAATAATATTGAACAACTATTCGTGAAGTGCCCTGAATTCATCATCAACCAGGTGAAGCCATAGGTACTTAAGGGAGGTAAATTCCCCTGAATTCCCTTCCTTGGAACCTCCTTTTTGGAACCAGATTAGCGGTGATTCGCCTAGTTTTCTTCTGCAGCCCGTTGGGGTAAGTTGCATTTCACAATTTTTTGGTTGTTCAATATTAGTAGCAAAATTCATCTGAAATTGACCGCAAACCCCCTCTTTGCGGACAATTATTGGTGCCGAAACCCGGGAGCATATCTTAAAACCCCCTAAATTCAGTCTCATTGTCATTTCCGTTCATCTGATTGAATTTGTGATTTGATTTTCATTCATTAATTGGGTAGTTATTGAAAATTCATAACACGGTTATCTTATCGCGCGTCATCTGTTCATCATCTTCAACGATAAACACATCGTCTGTTCTTCTTAGATTTTTCGGAATTAATTTATACCGATATACATACCGGGGTCATTCGACAATTTAAAATGCCGTCAACGGATAAATTGAAGGCCTCTTTAGCAACATCTGTCATTAAGCGCGAGAATGCATTTTCTGCGGCATCTACTCTTCTTAAATTAATAGAGGATTTGACCACAGAAGTCGATGTGGCCAACATGTGTCTGGCTGAGTTGGTCAAAGTGGAAAAGACTTTCAGGGAGGCTGATGAGTTAGTTGTCCAACTCAATTCTCAGCTAGAGGAGCCTGGTCAGATCGGATCACCATCAAAATTCGAGGCATTTTTTGAAATTTGCCTACATGTACGTGTCGCCCATAGTCGTCTAACCGCATCTACGTCTGTTAAGGCGCCATCATTGTCATCGGCTGAGCTACCTATTCCGCGGGTTGACCTGCCTTGCTTTCAGGGCAAGGTTGAGGAATGGCCCGGATTCATCGCTCTATTCGATGCCTTAGTGCATCAGAACATTTCCCTGGCGCCCGTTCAGAAGTTTCACCTCTTGGCATCTGCCATCTCTGGTGAAGCAGCATCTGTCATTTCTGGCTTTCAATTAAATTCGGTGAATTACCCTCTGGCCTATCAAGCCCTTCACTCCCGGTATCAAAACCCTCGTCGGTTGGCGAATCTTTATGTGAATCAGATCTTGGATTCACGGCCCGCATCTGTGTCTTCCTTACCACAGTTGAAGAAATTCGTCACGACGCATCAGAATGCCATTCATGCCATCAAGGCATTACCCATTTCAGATCTGGCTGACTTCCTCTTGTTTTCTCTAGCTTTGCGCAACCTCGATATACCATCTCGCCACTTGTTTGAGGGGCAGTTATCCTCTGATGACTTTCCCACTCTCGCTCAGTTGCTCGAATTCACCAATCGACAGTTGCGAGTGTTGGAGAGCACTTCCGTCACCTCATCCATTGCGCCGAAGGGATCATTAAGACCCCAATCTCCAGCAGGCTCAGCGTCTGTTTCCCCATCGTCTGTGCCTTCATCCTCTGGTGTGTATCCTCGCCGCCCTGCTTACGCTGGTGCGTGCCCTTCGTCGTCTTCCGCGTGTGTGTTTTGCTCGGCGAATCATTCTGTTCGCCAGTGTCGTGAGTTCAAGGCCATGAACGTTAATCAGCGACGAGCTTTCGTGACTGAAAGGCGACTATGTAGAAATTGCATGTCGTCTTTCCATGCCACCGCTAAGTGCAGTTCGAGTCAGAGCTGTCACACATGCGGGGGACGACACCACACAATTCTCCATCTGGCATCTGCTGCCGCGGCATCTGCTGCCACTGCATCCCCTTCCGTTTCCTATGCTGGAAGGAAATCCCTTTCAACGGAAGAACGTCCTTCTTCGCCCTTTGTTTCATCAGAGGAGCCAACCCGTGCTTTCACCTCTCGGGGCACCTCAATAAGGGCTCGATCAGCGGGGATCTCGCTGATGTCACGCCGGAGCCCTGAGGCGGCAGGTTCAGTATCGTCTCGAGCCTCGCCAGCTTCACCACCCCTTCATTCTTTCCACTCCTCTGGAAGTGGTTCCGAATGACTGCACTGGTCATCTCGCGGTTGTCTTACTCCGTCCAACAAACATCTGTCTTCGTCTTTCCGTCTGTTCTCTTCTTATCATCTGTCTTCATCTCCGCGGTCTTCTTTGCGTCAGACCAATAATCCTGACTATCTCATGCCTATCGCTTGGATACGTCTTGATAACCGGCGGAATGTCGTGTTCGGCCGTGCTCTCCTAGATTCCGGCTGCCAGCACACCCTTATCACCCGTGAGTGGGCCTCCAAGCTTCGTCTTCTCATCCACCCTGAAACCATCCAACTTCGCACCTTGAGTAACGCGGATCAGTTTCGCATTCAGGGGTACGCATACGTCACTCTCTATCACCAAGGGGATCCTCCCAATCTCATCATCAAAGCTTACGTTATTGACAGCCAAATAGATCCCCTTCCTGTCAGAGCATTCAACGGCCGGTGGCCTGAGTTTCAGAAACTCAGCCTGGCTGATCCACTCTTTTTTCTTCCTCGTGCCATTGGAATGTTGATCGGCTCGGATGTGCTTCCTCATCTAGTCCTTCCTGGCACGTTGTGCCCATCGTCTGAGCTTCCAGGTGCATTATCTACCACCTTAGGTTGGGTACTTTATGGGCCGTATGCTCGCCATCGGAGGAATACAAAACACGTGTCTTTTTCACCGGCCACTGGCCATAGTCGCATTCGACCTTCTAGTCAAAACACTTTTCCGTCATTTTCAGCAGGGTCATCATCTGCTGTGTCTTCTCCATCCCCTTCTCAGCCCAAAGTCCTTCTATCAGAGGCCGCCTGCCATGTTCCTTCGGACAATACTGATTCTTCTGATGCTTCTGCCCATATCTCATCATCTGATGTGATAAGTTCTCCTGTCATCACGGACCCTCTTAGCTCCCCACGTCATTCAGATCAGGAACTTGTCAACATCGTTCGACGTTTTTGGGAACTCGATAAAGTACCTGACGTGCTTCCTTTGACCCCTGCCGAGAAGGAGTGTGAAGTTCTGTATCGCGCTGAAGTCACTCGTGACTCCACTGGCAGATACATTGTTGGTTTGCCCTTCTCATCTTATCGTCTGGGTACCTCTGTCAATGTGGCGACTAGGCAGTTTCTTCGATTAGAAAATCGTCTAGAAAATAACCCTGATCTTCGTGTCGCCTATCATGAGTTTATGCGAGATTATCTCTCGAGTGGTCATATGGAATTGGTTCCTGAATCATTTGACCATCCTCGATATGAACCTAATTATATTCCTCATCATCCTGTTCACCGTCCAGATGATCCTGCTACTAAAATTCGAGTTGTCTTCAACGCCTCTTGCGCATCTGCTAATGGCAAATCCCTCAACGATCTTCTGCTTACCGGCCCGAAGCTGCAAGCGGACATTTCCACTCTTCTGCTTCGTTTTCGTCTACATCAATTTGTTTTTACTGCCGATATCAGACAGATGTATCGACAGATCCTGATACGCCCTGAGCAAAGGGATTATCAACGCATCGTCTGGCGTTTCTCCAAACGGGAACCCCTCCAATATTACCGTCTGAACACAGTCACCTATGGAGTTTCCTCGGCTCCTTACCTAGCACTTAGAACCCTTCATCAGCTAGCTTCGGACGACGGACTCAGATTTCCTATGGCAAGGCAAGTCTTGCTGGATGAAATTTATGTCGATGACATCTTGACCGGCTGTTCATCCGAATCTGAAGCTCTTGAATTGCGAAAGCAGGTTCAAGACCTGCTCATGGCGGGTGGTTTTGAGCTGCGTAAATGGGCTACTAATCATCTTCCCCTGCTAGATGGTATCCCATCTGATCATCGTAGGGAATCCTCCTCTATTGACCCCCTTCTTCTTGACCGTGAACCAAGTCTCAAAATTCTGGGACTTGGATGGAATCCTGCATCTGATCACTTCTTTTATTCCGTCCGTTTAAACTCAACGACAGTCACCAAACGGAATGTGCTGAGTCAGATGGCTAGAATCTTCGATCCTTTGGGATGGCTAACTCCGGTCACTTTCTATGCCAAAATCTTCTTTCGTCAGCTCTGTCTACTTCATCTAGAATGGGATCAACCTCTCTCGAATGAGATTCAAAACCGGTGGTTGCAGTTTCAATCCCAGCTTCCCACTTTGACAGAGCTTCACATACCACGATTCATCCCTGCCATTTCTTCTTCTGCTCATCGCTTCATCGGCTTCTGTGATGCCTCTGAATCCGGCTATGCTGCAGTTGTTTATCTAAGCACTCCTACATCGTCCGGTCGATTCCACGTGTCTCTTCTAGCGGCCAAATCCAAAATTTCTCCTTGTAAGGCAATGTCCTTGCCTCGTCTAGAACTCTGCGGTGCCCATCTTCTCGCAAAACTCATGCATCATTTGTCTACCCGCGCTTTACAGAATCTCAGTGCTGACTATATTGCCTTTTGCGATTCTTCTGTTGCCTTGTCGTGGATCCGTGGTGAGAGTCACAGGTGGAAGACATTTGTTGGCAATCGAGTCGCTGAGATTCAGGATTTGATTCCTTCTAATTGCTGGAGGCATGTGATATCTGAAGACAATCCAGCTGATTGCGCCTCTCGAGGATTGATGCCCTCAGATATTCATCACCACCCATTGTGGTGGCGCGGTCCTCCTTGGTTGTCTCTCGACCCATCATCGTGGCCTCTTTCCTCTGTCGATTCATCTCAAACTGAACAGGTGGACGACGAAGCAAAGCCGATCTCCTCCTTAATGTTAGCGGCCATCTCCAATGAACCCACCTTCATAGAACGTTTCTCTTCGTATCTTCGTCTCAAGCGCGTAACTGCCTTTTGTCGACGTTTCATGGTAAATGCTCGTCGTCCATCTTTCCCTCGCTCAGGTTTCCTCTCCTCTATTGAGCTTCAAGAAGCTGAAATTTGTTTGATACGCCTAGTTCAGTCTCTGCATTTCGCTGAGGAGCTAGCTGAACTTAAAAAACCTTCTTCTCGTCATCGGCTTGTCATGAAACTCCATCTATTTCTCGACAATCATGAACTTATACGTGTCGGTGGTCGCCTTTCAGCCTCCTTACTACCTTATAAACATAAACATCCTGTTCTCCTACCCAAAAATCATCATCTCACGCATCTGATCATTGATGATGCCCATTATCGTCTACTTCACGCCGGTGCTTTAGCTACGCATTCGTTCATTCGTCGACGGTTCTGGATCTTGGATGGTCGCAACGTAGTTCGTAACCGTCTACGAAAATGTAACCGATGCTTCTCCTGCAAACCTCGTCCTCTCATTCAGCCAATGGGCAATCTTCCGCCTGAGCGGTTATCTTCTGCTATGGCTTTTCTTACCACTGGCGTTGACTACGCCGGTCCATTTTACGTGACGAGTGCGCGACTGCGCGGAGCCGTCAGCACCAAAGCATATCTAGTCGTCTTCATCTGTTTCACTACTAAAGCGGTTCACCTAGAGTTAGCGTCTGAGCTATCCACTTCAGCTTTCATTGCTGCTTATCGTCGCTTTGTTGCACGCCGAGGTCATCCTTCTGTTATCTTTTCGGATAACGGGACCATGGGTGCGCATAATTACCTTCGTGACCTTGGCCGCTTATTGGCTGCTCCACAACATCAACAAAGTCTGTGTGATGCCGCCTCTTCCTCTGGCACTGACTGGCGATTCATACCTCCTTCCAGCCCTCACTTTGGTGGCCTTTGGGAGGCTGCTGTCAAATCTGCTAAGCATCATCTCACTCGCGTTATCGGCGAGCAAAAACTCACGTACGAGGAGTTTCTCACCATCTGTACTCAGGTGGAGGCAATTCTCAACTCTCGTCCTCTGTATCTCCCTTCGTCTGATCCTTCTGATTTTGAAGCTCTCACACCAGGGCATTTTTTGGTTTTTCGCTCCCTCACCGCTCCTCCTGATAACGATGTGAGTTCCGTATCAGTAAACCGTCTGTCTCGCTGGCAACTAGTCCAACGATTTCAGCAGGACTTCTGGAAGCGTTGGCGTACGGAGTACCTGCACACCTTGCAGCAACGTCACAAATGGTTGCACCCATCTACTTCTATCCTTCCAGGTACCGTTGTCGTCATTCGAGATGACAATCTTCCTCCTCTAAAGTGGTCTATCGGTCGTATATCATCTGTTTTTCCGGGAACTGATTCCACAACCCGCGTTGCTGATGTTGCCACTGCGTCTGGGACAATTCGGCGACCAGTCGTTAAATTGTGTCCTCTTCCAACCCAGTAGATTGCTCCTGAATTATTCCGTCTGTTCACTTCTTCAGTTCAGTTATCTTACTGAAGGGACACTTCAGGGCGGGCGGCATGTTCAGTCGTGAACTACGGTCGTATTTCTTCTCGAACGACCCCGGTAGAATCTGATTTCGTATCGGCTTTCAGCGGAGAAACAGAACAGATTTTAATATCGATCGTACGTGCTAATTAGAAAAGTTTCAAAAGAGACAAATCAATTAATCTTCTGATAAATAATCATAATTAAGTTTGATTTATTTTCATCTATCTTCTGCATCGTCTTCTACTAGTGTTAGTGCACAAAATAATATTGAACAACTATTCGTGAAGTGCCCTGAATTCATCATCAACCAGGTGAAGCCATAGGTACTTAAGGGAGGTAAATTCCCCTGAATTCCCTTCCTTGGAACCTCCTTTTTGGAACCAGATTAGCGGTGATTCGCCTAGTTTTCTTCTGCAGCCCGTTGGGGTAAGTTGCATTTCACAATTTTTTGGTTGTTCAATATTAGTAGCAAAATTCATCTGAAATTGACCGCAAACCCCCTCTTTGCGGACAATTACATTATATTACATATATACTCACTAAGTCCCAGTTGCTTGATATTTCTCTTGAGATTTTTGGGCACTATTACAGTTGTTGAGATGATAATTGCAATAGTTTTCGTTGATATCAACTGACGCTTTATCTGAAATTCGAGGTACCTATATTTTGAAATTTTTTCGACCTCCTTTCGACGCAGGTTGTTGTTATTTGGTATTGCTACGTCGGCGAGTAATGCTGTCTTCTGATGTTTATCGACTTGTAATATATCTGGTCTATTGTGAGGGACTGTTTTATCAGTCAAAACTGTACGATCTCAGTACAGCTTATAGCGTTCGTTTTCTAGGATGGTCTCCGGTCGGTACTTGTAATATGGCATTTTTTCAGAATGAATTAGTTTCAATATGGTTACCAATTCTTGGTTTAGTATTTTTCCTACTGCATCGTGTTTCTTTTTATATTCATTTCCTGCAAACATTTGACATCCTCCCGTGATATGTTGGATTGTCTCATTCGTTGGACACCCATATCGGCATCGATCGTCAGTAATAGTTCGATCCTTTATGATATGCCTGCAGTAATTTCTAGTTGAGATCACTTGATCTTGGATGGCTAAAAGAAAACCTTCCGTTTCTGGTACATTGCACCTGATGTAAACCAATAGTTCGACGCTTCAATGTCGACATGATCCTGGTTCACCTCGTTGAAATGTCTTCCATGCAGGGGCTTCCCTTTCCATCTTTGCAGTTTTTCTTGGTTTGTCTGGTGGTTGTATGAAAATTGCTCCTTGTGAAGTTGTAAAGGTGTTGATTCGTCTGCTTCACACCGTATTTTGTAGAACTCTGATGTACTAGCTTGATCTCTGAAGTATTCCCGTAGGCTTTCTATCAAAAAGTTCCATGATGTCCTTCAGACCCCTGCCTCCTTTATTTCTCGGCAGTGCAGTCCTCTCAATGCTGCTTTTCGGATGGTGCTTGTTTGCTTTTGTCATCAACGTTCTCATTTATCGTTGCAGGTTTTCGATATCTGTTTTGCTCCATGGAACTATATCGAATGAGTATGTTAGAATTGAACATGCATATGTGTTGATGTCTCTCGTCATGTTCCTGCTGTTGAGGTTTGTTTTTAAGATTTATTTGGGTCTCCTAATGAACTCAGTCGTTAAGTCTTGCTTCATGCTTTGGTGGTTTATTTGTCGGTTTCTGTTATTAATATTATTATGATCTTGTTATAGGAAGCTCAATTTTTCTGTGCTCGTCAACAGTTGAAACCATAGAAATATTGAGACTCTTAGGTCAAAAAAGGTTTTTGACCATTTTCTATTATTTATATTGATCCATACGATGTTATATATTTTTGAAATCAGGTAAAATTAAGCTTTCAAAAAATAGCACAGAAATCTGGTGTTCCTATTAGAAAAAAACATAACTTTGGGTCATAGCTTCGTAATTGAAAAGTCGAGCACGCCACTGGATTCTACGTAAAAAAGCCTATATGCCTATATGATGTTTTAATTTCAGAGCTCTATCATCAGTATTAACGAAGATATAAATGTTTTTCGATGTCTCCATTTTTTCAATTTTCGCTTATAACTCGAAAACAAAAGAAGGTGTCCAAAAATGAATACTACCTTTGTTAGTATCTCAGAAAAAGAGACCGAGATGGGGGTATCAGATTTTGTCTATCTCCTGTGGTTCAAAAGTTGTAGTGCTAAAACATCGCCCCTGTACAGATATGCTGAAATTGAATGTCTCTGATACTTTCTGGAATTTGTACAACATTATCTGTAAATCGTCCTCATTCTCGGCTAATGAACTGCGTCGCAGATAATTTTTATAGCTTGGTGTCCTATTGAGTATCCCCTTCCTGCGGATTTAACCTCGGTGATTATTTCGTCCATGAAGAGTTGAAGTTGAAGAGGATGGGGCTAAGGCTGTCTCCTTCCCTTATTACGTCTGCAATTTTCGGATCTTGTTTTTCAAACTGTCTTCGGTGAAACGGAAATCATCAGTCCAGTTCTGCTCTTCACAAACACTGGAAGGTTCTTCCTGGCCAATTCCACCAGCAGTCTCATAGAAATGTCTGAAATGCTTCTCCCATTGGTCAGTGGATATTGAGGACACCCGTATATACTCGCTTACAGGCCTCTTCCTGTTTCTCAACATTCCCCACACTTTCATTTGGGCCCCGTATTGTCATGTATCAATTCTGCACAAAATTTCTCTCAGTATCTCTTTATTTCCTTTATTGCGCTGTTTATTCTTGTCACCTTATAATCATCATATGCGATCGCTTTGTTTCGATATTGAATATAAGATTTTTTTCTTTTCTTCCGCCATCTTTTTTACCCTTACGAAAAACCATGGTTTTCGATGTTTTCCTCTAAGATATTTTACCTGTCTTTTGCCCAACGCCTTCCATGCGGCTCTTAAAATGTTTGTTTGTGTCTTCATCCACGCTATTACAACATCACCATCTCTTATTTTGTTGTCTCCTATTATATGGGCTAGTCGTTACTGGTGAAGATGTTTCGTTGTATCGTTAACAAACGATTCCACATTGAGTTTCTCTACTATTTCTGTGTGTTTCTGTTTCATAGAGATTGCGCTGTATCTCATTTTTGCAAGAACCAGATTATGATCAGTTCTAGTATTTTCCGAGGTGGGTACTTTTACATCTAGTACTTTGGAGGGGTTAATATTTCTGTTGGTTAGCACAAAGTCTATTGCCGATTTGTTGTTTCTGGTGATCTGAAACGTCCATTTATGTTGTGGTTTATGAGGGTAGAATGTATTATTTATACGCAGCTCATTTTTGACACAAAAGTAAACCAGCATATCTCCATTTTCATTACGAACATCCTCATTAAGGCAATGTTTTATTTCTACTATCACATCATTTCCAACCCGAGCGTTGAAATCGCCCAGGATCACTACTACAGCGCTGCGTTACCTTCAAGAAATAGTGGAGCCATATGTTTCCCTTACCTCGAGAATCCAATATTTCAGCAAGATAATGCCTGACCCCCACGTTGCCAGACTTACATGGTTTGTTTTTTCGAATCGACCCATGTGAATCTTTTGCCATGGCCTCCCAGATCTTTCGCCCATAGAGCATGTCTAGGACATCATGGTAGAAGGCTTGGAAATTTACTCCAGTCCCCACGGACTTTGGCGGCTCTGAGACATGAAGTACAGGTAGCTTGGGATCGTATCCCTCAAGAAGAAATAAACCATCTTATAGATAATCGCGGTGGACAAACACATTATTAACAAATTTATTAAAGAAACATTGTAAATCCTTCTTTCTTCTTCAAATTTCAATAATTTACTGCTTGCTATACTATCTATGTTTCACCAAAAAAAAAATAATAAAATTCAAACAGCTCCTTCTGGGTGTTGCAGTTTCTTTGTCAGTTAGTATATATAAAGGCGGCCATCAAACTGGGCTGAATTGCCGCCTCTCAGACAGAGGCGCCTGAAACGGTCGCTTCACTGTTTCACCCCAAGCGCCGGCCCGGTTGTACACCATCCATTACAACCTACGGAAGAAAAGTCAAAAACCGAGGTCATAAGAGTAGGAACAAAACGAAAAAACCAAGAAAAACGTAGATATATTCAGTATAGTATACATTCCACCCGGTAATGACCTGGCCGAGAAAGGACGCTATACTGAAAACCGGAAAGAAAATAAAATCTGCCGGAGATTTCAACGCGAAATACACGGAATGAAATTGTACAACAACGAATAAAAGAGGCAAAATGCTAAGAAGTTTCATGGAAAATAAAAACCTTCAAATAATTTCACCAACAGAAGGTACCCACTCGGCCAGAGGCAAAGCAGACATTTCAGACATCGTCCTGAACAAAAAAATCACCGAAAATAATTCAATAGAATTTCTAAACGACACCACCAGATCACCATCCGGTTAAAATCATGACCAATGGAGAAGAAACTATAGGCGAAAAAAATCATACACGATTGGAAAAAATCCAGAGAAAAAATTGAGAACCTCTGAGAAATTGGAGAAATCAATAGTGTTAACCACAGAAACAGAACTTGTAGATAAAAGAATCCCATTATGTTATTACAATAAGAAATACAATAGACTTTATTCAATCTACATTGACAACTGTCATTCCTATTTTATAGCATTTTCGATCACTAAACTAATAATATAACAATATCACACATTACCTGAGGAAATCAAAAATCTAATTGACTTGAAAATATGGCCAGAAAAGAACATCCAAGAACACTGGCCACGACACCATGATAAACAAACTCAACAATATATGATTAAACATCAACTTAGAAATCACTACAATAGAAAATGGAAGGATACTCTATATAAACTAACTGAAGATAATCAACCACCGTGGAAAATTGGATAATCTCTAACCAAAGAAAAAGAACAAAAATAGAGGATTATATCAAAACACTGGCAAAAATAGCCTTCGACAAAATCGAATCACATGAAAACAAAGGCTTGACAACACTATTGGAATATGACAGCAAAGAATGCAGAAAAAAACAACGACTGAAAACCATGCTCTAAAAGCAATATAGGTAAGCAAGCGACATCTTCGCAAACTGAAAAATAAAAATCAAAGATAGCAGAAAAAGAACACGAAGTTCTAAAACTGCAAATACACAATGAAACAGGAAACAGTCGGAATTGCGTTCTTGACCGTTCACGTCACACAATAAAACCGGGGTCTGGCACCCAAATGAAAGATCAAGTGCCCTACAACTTTTTTTTCTTAGTATCAAGCTTCAAAAGATGCCTCCTAAAATTTCAAAGTCTGGATTAAGTGACGCTACAATTGTTTAAAAATAGATTTAAACGAGTTTCTTGTATTGATAAAACGTTATTTTTTTATGGAAAAAATACTGTGGAAGAACAACAACAGCTGGATAAGTCTCATTCAGCCTCCTGAATCAAAAAGAGCGTCGGCTGAGTGAAAATCATTAGGGGAAAGCCCTCCAAAGCTAAAGAGTGTGTGAAGTATTTTGAACCAAAAATAAATAAGTCCGCCATTTTCAAATGATCAATGACAGTTAACGTACTGAAAACGAATAGTTCAGCAGAAAACGTCCCAAATTCATGTGAATGTTTAATGGAACGGATACGTTCACACGGAAAATTCAAACTCGGATACAAAGTCAACTCTGACGATTCGTGAAAAAAATTTCGTTTAAAACTTGTTTTGCCATAGAATAAGAATGTGCAACAAAAAAAACGGGGTTCCCATTTGGAATAAAAAGGAAATGATACCCGTACCCTCCACAAGGACGAATTAAAGAGGTTCTGGCATGAATCTACTTCCCCCTTAAAACGACCAACCATTCATTAGAAACATTTTTCCGTTTCCTTTTCGATATTTTTTAAAGATTCAACTTTAAAAATCACCCGGTATAACGCACAAATCTGCCCTTCAAAATTCGCAGCATCATTCTTCTTTATACATATAAGACATATTGTTTGAATAATAACAATAAATGAGGATTTCTTCAGAATCATTTACTTGCTACTGAAAAATCAACAAATAATTAAATTGATTCATTTCATGTCAACTAGAAATCGATAAATAAATGCCAATTCGATATTGGTAATTTGAAATAGCCTAGAGTCAGTCTAGTTGATAATAGTCAGTTGCTTATGATTATAGTCAGTTTGCTTTTGATCAATGCTAATTTGAATTTGCCAATTTGATTTTGACTAATGTCATTTATATTATGAGTAGCGCCAATTGGAACTTGAAAAGGTAAAGTCAACTCATATCTACCGCGTTTTTCGAAGAAAGAAAAGAAATTTAATTGAATCTGGATAAACTTTATATTTATGAACAAGATCTAGTTTTCGTAATAAAAGTTCATCTGAAAATAATAAGTCTTGTGATTTTGAATATAATAAGACATTGAAATTGTTACCTTAGCGTGTTTTAACAATGGTAATTCTGAAACCAAATAATTTTTTTCTTGATGCAACTTTCAGTAATTACCCAGCAAACACAAATACGTATCATAGACATAACATATATATTACAACGATCTATGTTACATAACAATGTAACATACACGCGCCTTTCTAGTACCGCTCAACGACCGCTCTATGTCCGCCTTCCGTTACATAACATGTAACAAAATTGCCATGTATCATGTACAGATCATGTAACATACATGATACATCGCTGGTATATTACATCTGTAATATTTATGGTACATCCTTTATGTATCATATACGTAGCTGTTACATTTCATGTAACATACATGATACATCGCTGGTATATTACATCTGTAATATTTATGGTACATCCTTTTTATGTAATATAAATATATACAGGCTGGCTCAGTTTTTTGTAGAATAACAGTTGTGAGAGTTTTCAGTTTTTAAGATGAAAACATAATATGAATATGGGTCGTAATTTCATAATAAGGAAGTTATATCGAGGTTGTTCAAGTTACCAGATTTATCAATAAAATCTTTAATTTTGAACAACCTGATGTCAATAACCTCCTTATGTTTTTGTGAATTTATTGACCTATAAAGTGACTATGACGCTTTCATCCTAAAAGTGGATACACCAAGTTACTCTACAAGAACTGGGCCAACCAATATATGGTTATATTACATAATATATACTCAGTAAAAAGTTCACCATGCAATATAAAAAAATTTATCCGTTCTATGTGATATAACCAAAAGAAATATATCTGCTACAAACAAGAGACATAAGAAAAATGTAATAGTTATCTGAATGTTTATATTACATATAGGTACTCAGAAGTAAATTCTCTATGCATTTCAAAAACGATACATACCTGTACAATTCTTTCTGGAGGAAAAACTAATCAAACTACATATAAAAAATCTAAATATGCCGACACCACACAAATTATGTTTTAGTGAATTTGTTGGAATTTTTTTCAATACCTTCCAAACAAAAATATAACAAATGATACACAATACCAATTGAAACTAAAACTGCTGGTATCTAGCCAACATCAATTAATAAGAGATATATCACTTATAAATTACATGAAAAGAGATACTTATGAATTAAGGTGCATTCCAAAAATATATATTTGAACTCCATCTTTCATTTTTTGCTAGAAAGATATTTTTTAGTCAACAATATTATTATTTTGAACCTAGAAAATTCAACAAAAACCAGATTCCTACGTTTGGTATGCACCACATTTGAAATATTACAAATAATTTATGAATAGTAAAACAGGATTTAATAATTTAACAATTGGGTGTTTGTTAAATGAAAGATCATAGAATTATTGAAAATTTTTAATGTAATCAAAGTACCTACATCAACCAAAACTTATTTTTGTCTCTTGATCCTCAATGTGGCCAGCCTTATCCACTCGTCTGATATCTATCTTCTCAAAGTCTGCACATTGGATAAAAGATTGAGATGCAAAACCTAAACATATTGGAATGTTATTAAAAAATGGTATTTACAATTAAAATTCTCAGTAACGAGGTTTCCTGATTGGATAAATAACAAATTTCTTACATAATATAAAGTTATGAAAGTTTTGAATACATGAGTAAACTTCAGGAGGTGATTCCTCACTCTGAAACAGCAAAATTATTTATATCATACTAAAACATTTGATTAAACTTATCAGAATCTATTTCTCAAAAAGCATCCTTATGTGATCTGACATTGGTCATTAATAATGATGGAAGAAAAGTGTATTGTGCATATATGAAATCTAGATGTTTTAATTTCACGAATAGCAGAGAATAACATAGGTATATACATCACAAACATAAATAAAGTATAGCAGAAAAATAGTCTAAGTAGTAAAAACTAGCGCACTATTCAGATACTTCTTATTTAGATGATAAACCAATTGTGGTATTACTTCAGAACTATATACACCCAAATGCAAATTACCATAAAAAGGAAAAATATCAAAATGCATATAATTTGAATGAAGAAGACAGAAACCATGCACACATTCCATTAACGATCCACAAAAACATGCAGCAAATATACCTATGCTATTAACAGGCATGCAAGTACAAAAGCAAAATGAAAGGCACATACAACAGCATTTATATATCTAAATGTAGTTACGTTGTCGAAGTATACTTATATTCACTTACCTCACATATTTTCACTATGAAACTAATCTGGAATTGGTGAAAAATCATCGAATGTTGAATATTATTATTACAGTTTTTCACTTCTTATCTCACATATTTCCACGATGAAAGTAATCCGGAATTGATGAAAAATCAAAGAATATTGAATCTTATTATTATTATAGTTCATCACTTCTAACTAACAATCAAAAGCTAGAAAATGCATATCACTTTTCACTGCACTAGTCCTGGCAAAAATCTCCTAAACAGTTCAACTTTAATAAAGGTTATGTATTATAAGAGTACTTGTATAGATCTGAGTAATATATCATGAATATGCTATATTTACATAGCTTTTACATAATATTAGCAATGTAAAATATATATTGCGAATGTTACATATATGATATGTAACTATATTACACACTAGTAGATATCAGAGTAATATTGTTTTTAGGGATGCTGGAAGATGTATCATATACGTAACTTCAGTAATATAACAATGTTACATATATGATATATGAATAAGTCAAATAATTTCATGGATATATGAAATGTTATGTATCAGATACATTAGTTTTGAGATGTATCAGGTATATACCTCATTTCTTAGGGATGTTATGTAACGGGAAGGCGCATATAACAACATGGTTTGCTGGGTATATACTTAATCAGTCTTAAAGATGATTAATCCATCAATTCCTTGCATCCGTGATAGGATCATAGCAATTTAATCAAAGAATGTTTACTTTTACTGGGTTATTTATATATATATATTTCAAAATGTATTCATATAATGTTATATCTTTTTCAGATAATTGATCAGAAGTTGCCAGATACCCATAGAAACGTATTTTTGTACATATGTATGTTCTTGCAGGAGTTTCTAAGACATTCTAATGAAAATGGGTATGATGCTAAAACTTTGGCATCCTTATTTGGAGAAATACTTTTAAGAGATCCAATAAGAAATTCAAAACCGCAAGCAAGCAGAGGAAAATCAAATTTCATATATAACTTTCTTGTGAATGACCTCAGTACTTCAATAATTTTGATGAAGTGATAACTTATGAATTAATAATTTCCAATCACTGAGGATATTGATACTTATCACCTTTATGTCAAAGAAATTAATTATTTTCAATATTTATATTATTTGATAATACTCAAATTTTGGATGTTCATTTACAGTTGAATAGAACCCACCAACATTTCTTAACTTCAATGTGAAGGCTTTTAAGTTGTAATATAATTTAGGAGTTCAATACTAGTCTTGGAGAATGCCTGTGAATTTTTTTACTTCATTATTTAATATTTCATTGTAATTTGTTCTTGAAGGATTATTTGTTACCATATAAAACCATTCTATATGCATATATAATTTATAATGTAATGCTTTTTAAGCGATACAGGAGAATTCAATATAAAATTGATTTAAATAAAAGAGCATTTTATAGAAATTATTCAATGTATGAATATTTAGTTAAACCAAATCATTCTTTATGAAGTAGCATTAAGAATTGTAAAGTTTTGTAACAATTCTAGAATGACATTGAAATACTGACTACTAATAAAAGGCAAATATTTTCTTATTTATATCCCATCCAATCTTGGCTGAGCCTGCTCTTCTGATTCGATATTTTCCCAATTAAAATTTTATTGACTACCACTAATAATGTGAATATTTCAATAAGATTTGTTTTCAACTAATAAAGACCTGCTTCTTTTAATTTTCACAGAAATCGTTTCTTCTTCAGGTTTCATTGATAATACTTCAACTCTTGCAACTACTAAAAATTCTGGGTTCATTGGACTAGGTCCCTTAATCACATCTATTTCGTCTCCTTCTTCCACTTGTTCACTTTTTTTTCCTATTTTCTGGCCGTTTATTCTTATTTTGTTCTCGTAAAACAATTTCTCTATTTTGTTTCTAGCTATTCCTAATCCTGATTTTATGATTAAATCCACTCTAGTATTAGTAACTTTGATTTTAGTAGTTGTGGTGCTCTTGTCATTGGGAGAGTAATCTTCACTATCTTCAGAATTTGAACTATTACTAAGATTATTATTCCTTTTAGATTGGAATCTAACAAATCCCATGAAAGTGGAACCAAAATTATCCTTTAGGGTATAAGATGCTAAAACACGTCTAATCGAATTAACTGCTAACATTGTGCAGAAAAATTCTAACTTAATTCAATATACAAATATTTATATTTAATAGGTTATAAATCATTTCTTCATTCTTTGACATCTCATAGAATTGGGTTAGTAGTTTCATAGAACTACGATTTAAATTAGTCATTTCGAACCAGAGAATAACATGCTTTTAATATATCTTTTTATTTTTGGTAATTCACTAATTTTTTCAATAAAATTCGAGCAATTCCTAGATTCCAGTAAAAAAAATTGAATTCTGATTTTTCGGTCACCGATGTTGGATGAGAACACAAAGTAAAGTAGATTTCTGCGCAAGTCTCTCCGTTATCTCTGTCTTTTCACTGTATGTCTTCTGCTCACCAAAAATTAATCAACTTTGTATTCAAGTATTCGTCTAAGGTTTAACTCTAGCGGATTACTATCGACTTATTGACAACCAAAACCAAGTCAGTTTAGCTGGTTTAATGGATCTTACTGGAAGTCGTGTTTCTATGAAAATTTGAAAGAGATGTTATTCCTGAGTGTTCCGAAGGGCTGACAGGAGGTGTGAACTCGATGTTTACATCAATTTTTGTGGACTAACCTTTTTGACATAAATTAAACATTAGTACTGAATGCATCGTATTATTGTTGAGTGTTGGTGACTGTTCTTTGTTTTTGTGAATCAACTAGTAATATTCGTTTTTGGAATTATTATTTGCTGATATAATCTAATCTGGATTTATAAATGGGAAAGTGACATCTTTCGAAAAATCATAACTGGGAGATAATGTAAAAAGGTGGGTATTGTTATTTTGTGATAGAACATCTTTATGGTATTTCTTTGAACCTTGCTTACAATTTTAATTTCCAGGCGATGTGTAACCTTCCTAATCCTCTTACATTCCACTGGGTTAATTTTTTGGTTAACAATACCGTAATTTTCATTGCTCGTCTCTAAGTAACTCATACTAATGTGAAATCTAATTAAATTTTTTAAATACTGTTTTCCTCATTTTAATTTAAATGTACTCACATATATTGTCACAATCGACATTAGAATTATATTTATGAAAAGGGTATTATTATTTTATCTGATAATAAATTTTTATATCTTTTTGATGAATTTTATAATTTCTGCTACAAAATGACTAATCAAGTATTTATTTAAATGTGTAGGAGTGAGAACTCGCCTATTTGAATACCAAATTTAATTTATTCGGTGTCTTTCCAGGTGATAAATTCTTGTTCGTATTCATTTGAGTGTAAATTATCTTGGGTAAAATCAAGAATAATGACATAATTACTCCATTCCTATCGCTTTTTTGTTTTCAATTTTCGAATATTGGATAGAGTTATTGATAAAAGGAGATTTATCCATTTTATTCCATTTTTTTATGAATTTCATAAGAGGTTTATTTTGACAAAATTTCTATTCACCAAATTATTGTGTAGGAAAATCAAAATTTTATTGTCAAGATACAGAATGTTAAACTATATAGGAACTAATGTCATCTACATGAATACTAATTTAGGAATAAAATGTAATATGCTTAAAAATTATTTTATGTGGATAGGGTCATGTCCCAATACACATTGATTTTCAAATTTTGATCACTTGTATAACAAGCTTATGCAAATTAGATTTGGGTTCTGTGCAAGCTGCTCCGCAAGCTGTATCATTCATTATTTACAATAACAATATATAAAGTAATATTTCTGCTTCCACTGTTAATACCGAGGTTAATACTAATTCATGAGCTATATATTATAACCTATGAATTATATTATTCTTCATCGTCATTTTACTGGGAGTCAAAAAAGTTGTATACTTATACTTACTTAGGTATCCCATGTTAATCGTTTCTAGTATACTGAAGGATTTCAACACAGAGAATTTCGCCTTTCAAACCTAGGTCTGTTCGGTTTTTCACTTATAACTGCAGTTTGCATATTCAGTATTTTCTCGGTAGTAGATTTTCGCCCGACACTAGATTTCTCCAAATTAGCAAATCAGAAAAATATAATGTCAGGTTACAATTTAAAATCGAAAAACCTCTAAAGAAGTCTACTGTAGTTGAAGGTGAAACAATAGGTGAAAAATCGATTAGAACACGTCTAGAAAGCGCGGACTTATCTAACTCTGTTAATCGTGTTTGATAAACATGATATTATGTGCCTCTCACTTAATAATGAAGCATTAGTAATTTTGTCTTCTTCAGATAAAATTTCTGGAAAAACTGGTCGACTTGATTGTTGGCCCTTCTGATGAGGTGGTATAGATTGCTTTTTGGATATCGTATTTACTGCTAACCTATATCGAGAAAGAAATACCTAAGTTACTAAGCTAGGAAACCTGGAGAATCCTACGCACTTTTTTCTTCTCCATAAATTCAATGAAATAGTCAAACCTTATACAATAAAGCAAAATACAGGTTGCAATTCCAATGTGACTTTTTTATTAATTAAGCATCTTGCAGTAACCTTAAAAATTTCAATAGAACTTGAAAATTTTTGTTCCAATTCGGGTAAACCCAAATTCGATTATATCGAGCTCATCACACCTTGGATTACGTCGGAAAGAAAAAACAGAGGAAAAAACCTGTATAATTGAAATTTAAAATGTACATTTGACGTAAGAGTACACCTGTTGCCGCACGAAATGCAGGTGTATCACATTAGTCCAGTAGACATATACAAAAAAGGTGGGTCTGCTGGAAAAATTACGAACTTAATGAATCTAGATGTTCGGGGGTGTTGACTCTGCCAAGTTATCCAACACGAGGACCCTGTGCTAACTTGAGGAGGGCCGAAAAACCTCAACATTTCCTGACTTTTTTCAGTTTTTTGCTCATAACTTCTCAACTAACTAGTTTTCGACCAAAACGTTCATTTTTAAGGTAATAGATTCAGAATTTTTATAATGAATTAATTTTTTTTGGTTACGGATCCGAAAAAATCTTATTGTTCACGTACAGGGTGATCCAATAAAAAATAGAAAAAGTCTAAAATTTTCCTGGTCCGGATCTGATTTATTCGATTTCAGAAATTGTGAAGGAGGACGATCGTAAAGTGTGACAAAACTTCAAAAATTTAAATTATTCGGTGGATTAATTGAAGAGTTATTGAACTAAAAAAAATTTATTCTTAAGGGAATGTTTGATGATCACCCTGTATGACCGTGCCAAACAGAGATTTTGAATTTTCATTATGAATTAATTCCGAGATTAATTCTTTGTGGTTACGAATACGAAAAAAATTCTAATGTTCATCACATACAGGGTGATCCAATATTCACGAAAATAGGAAAAGTTTGAAATTTTCCTCGTCCGGATCTGATTTACTCGATTTCAGAAATAGTGAAGGAAGGCGATAGTAAAGGGTGACCAAACTTCAAAATTTGATATTATTCGGTGGATTAGTAAAAGAGTTATTGATCTGTGAAATTTTACCCATAAGATGAACTTCACCCTGTATATCTCAAACGAAGGCACTAAGGCGATTGAAACCTCTTGATACGAATCCTCCATGATGTTCTTAATTCATGATATCCGTTTGTCGCATTCTTCCCGGGACACCCTGTATAATGTAATAGCATTTCTTCGTCTTTTAATCGTAATTCAAAATTCAATCAAACATTATATTCTAACGCAATATTCAACTGAAAAATTGAGTCTATGAGGCTAATGTGGCATTCTTAATAATAAAGAGAATAATTTTAAAGGCGCATACAGACTAGGGAATCCAATCCCGCACCAAAATATCAATCCCGCAAATCCGCGTGATGAAAATTATCAATCTCACGGATCCGCAAGAATGCGGGATTGTTAACAATATATATACCTCGATAAATCCTTCCCACATGTATTATACCTCGATATATACTCTTTGTACTCAACCTTTTAAACATGCTCATAAAAAGGACTTATGCTCGGAAATGCCCATTCGATGTAGAATGCTTAACGTATAGATATGAACGAATCCCTCAGCCAGGATGTTCAAATTTAGCCATTTCTCCCGGATTCTATAAACTTAAAAGAGGGGACCGAATGAGTTGCAGAGGAATTGAAGAGAGAAATAACCAATCAGTTTGTTGAAAGCGAGTAAACATATCTGCTGTCACGTGCCGTTTGTATTTCCTTCTCAGTAATTATGTTTTATCAGAGGTACCACTGTATTCTTAGAGAATTCTTGAAAATTTCCTTATAAATCTATTCATTTTCACGTGATATTACAACGATATCACTAGTTGTTGGATTTTGGACTATAGGAAGTCAATCTTTCCTTTTCGTTTACTCTCAATACTATATGGAACCCACATCCCAAATTGTACTCGATCTAATGAATATTTCAAAAAGAAATCAGAATTACCTGGCCACACGTCAATCGTTCGGGTGTTTCTGTCAAACAGTGTGCTAATATCACACCCATTTGAATACTGTGTTTTTCTCATGACATGAACCATATATTTTATTAGCTTAAAATGGTTTGCTTATAAATACAAGCATTGAGGGATCGATTCAGTTGTAACACTCTTTGTTTACTAATTCCTAGGTGTCGATACATCGATGACATAATCAATGTGTTATTATAACAATAAAAATGGGCAGCATTTCAAACCTTATATCCGCCACTCACGAGGCATTTTCTCGAGCATCTGGAAGCCAGGCACCCAAGAGATTCCAGTCGGGCAGTCAAGTTCATTCTCTAATTTAAAGTCGTGCGGCCGTGTCCCGAGCTGCCAGACTGTAAGGTAATTACGCCTCCCAAGATTTTGAAAATATAACATTTCAGAAGTCTCGCAAAGACGAAGAACGAAAATTTTTCCATAAAATGAACCAATAATGATCATTTTACTTTCTTTTGAAATCGACACGTCAGTAAAAAATCGGACCCCTTTATGATTTATGGGTTTATTATCGCTTTCAAGATGAGTACTTTTATTGCACTACGAGATCGTCATTGTCCGAGGTTTATTATTTTCCTTTATCTATCCGCTTTGTCGGCTTCGCCCCTTATTTGCCATCTGTGATTTTTGCATTCGTCATCGGTATACACTTACCCGTTGTTTTCGGTTTTTTGTATCATTCTTGTCATGAAATCTCAATACTATTAGCAAAGAACTGAACTGAGTAATTCGCATCGAAAAATTGTCTGAGCAGTGTTGTACAATTTATTGTGTTTCATTCAAATTCTAAAACATCAGTTTTAAATTGACTATATTTCTCGCTATATCTACAGGGTGTTCGTAAAATAACGGTAAATTAACTTGAATTGGTATAGATATTCCAATTTAAAGTTTTCATCATGTGATATCCTAATTTTGAATGCAAATCTTACAGGGTGAATTTTTTTCTGGAAGGGTGCCTTACTTCCTCCAGAATTATTTTTTTGTGAACCACTGGTAAAACTAAAAAACAGAAAAATTTAAAGAGAAACTCTGGTTCAGTACTACACTTTTTGGTTTGTTGTAGTTTTGTCGTATCTGCAATCGATTTCGAGAAAAAATTCAAACAGCCCTCTATAATAATTCCCAGGAAAATCCGAAAGATAAGAGTAAATAATGTCTTTTACAAATTTTTTCTCGATTAAAAGCACCCCAAAAAAAAAAGAAGGTCTACGCCCTTGTTTTGGAGATCTTAAAATAGGATTAATCTCAACTTCCTATTTACTGATGTGAACACATCATTCGAAAGTGGAAGCCGAACTATGAATTGTTTATGTTACGATTATTATTAAATCTGTCCTTGTCCTTGTTGAATATGTATAGAATGATCTAATAGCTAACAGAATCTTACCCAAAGTTGTCGTCGAAAAGCGATTCTTGACCTGTATACTTCTACAAGAATTGAAAAATCAAAATCGCGAAACAAATATTAATCAT
The DNA here is from genome assembly GCF_914767665.1 of Harmonia axyridis. Classification (NCBI taxonomy): domain Eukaryota; kingdom Metazoa; phylum Arthropoda; class Insecta; order Coleoptera; family Coccinellidae; genus Harmonia; species Harmonia axyridis. Next base: position 23,113,375 of record NC_059505.1, on the reverse strand, counting down.
CCTTTAACTTTCAGTGTTTTTTTCATTATACCTGAAAATTGGATCGAAATATTTAATGGTTTATACACCTCAATTGCTACATTCGAATTGACTTTGCTAGTATAGGAATATGATTCAACTTCTGCTGTTGATATCATGTTTTTATCCTGAACGAAACATTTGAATGGCTGTAGTAACGAAACCGTTCGATATTTTACAATTCTGTTTTCATATTCGTGATTGATAATTGAAGGAGTACAATTGTACAAAATTTCATCCATTTCGGGTGAAATTTTTTTATCGCTGTAGACATGTAAAAAAAAATTTGTGTTCGATTTCTGAAAAAATTTTTGCACAGAAATTCTTAGAAAATTGTGTTCATTCAGAAACTAAAACTCAATTTGACCACCGGAAAAAAAAAATTAGGAACGTTGCAGGTTTTCCGTTTTTTCATCAACTTTTCTGAATAGAGGACCCAAAAATACTGAGATTTGACGAAAAACCGTTTCTTTGAGTGTTATACAAAACTGACCACACCCATAAGAATCTTGCTCAAAATTGACGTTTAACACCCTGTATCTCGCTTATGCGTCGAAAACGGGATATATTGTATAAGGCAAAAATGATTCTCCCGATGTCCTCTACACGAATATATATGTTTGTCCAGTTTATGATGAAACACCCTGTACATATAATGGATATTCCTTGGGTACGCCACTGATCGTGAAAGTAGATAGAAATAAACATTAGAGAAATATTGAACCAAAAGAGATTGAATTTTAATTGTCCTGACTCGTGAACACAGATTTATGAAGAAATTTGACGGTCATTTATTTGTTAGTATGTAATGAGTATAATTCTCCGGTTTTTATGTAATTCGGTTTTTTTATTGGATATTCTGCTATATTGCCACTTATTAGTGGAAAACTGCTGATGCCAAATAATCACCAACTATACATATTTTTGTGAAAAAAAGAATAAAAAAAGTCATTAACTATAGAGGTGCAATTTTTTTTTTTCAATTTTGAAAACCGCCTTTGGTTATTCTGGGACTGTTAAAAGATAGAACCGATTAATTTCATGTTCATTTTTATTCCATATTGTATATTCGAAGTAGAATGGTCTCAAAATAAAAACGAACACCCAGTAACATTGAACAAATTGTTTAGCGTGTTAGAACTCAATCAGAGTTTCGTTACTTCCACTCATTTATTGGCCAACATTATTGATCAATTCTGCTTCCCTTTTCGATCGAGCATTTAGCACCCTTCTTTCAACCATGCCTGTTTCAGGAAAAAATGTAAGATTTGTTTTCCTGTTTCAGGAAAAAATGTAAGATATCTAGAAACAGTGTTGCAAAACTTTTGTTAATGCATAAAACTATAAGGAAAGTCAACTCGAATCTTTTTGGTTATACACTCCCACTCTCCTCTGATCTTCCCATATTTATTTGAATTGAGCTTATGGAATCCTTTTGTATTATAATCATAATAATTTATTTGTCATTCATTACAACAATATGGTCAACAATATGTATTCTTGTGGAATTAAATATTATTTCGTTACCTGTGACATGTAGGGAAACACCGAAAATATAATATAATAAACTAAAATATTACCAGGACAAAAATCATCGCTCAAAATTTATTATTTATGAAAAAGTCCGGATCAATAACCTTATCTATTCCTATTGAATTATATATTCATTATTCAACTGCTTTTGAGCAATTAATAGTATCTATTAACAAACAGCGTGAATTATAATAACTCACTATAATGAATCGGAAAAGATGGATCTGTGCTTCTATAACTATCTGTTTCTGTTTGATTGGCCGAAAGGGAACATTCCATTATTGTTATCAAGGGGAGGAATGTCAGAGGGAATGCCACTTTAATAATTTTGACGTTTTCAAATTAAGTCGATATCTATGATAATTATTGTGAATGTTTTGCTGAAAACGATGTGAAGATGAAATATTATGCATTTCCAAAAGACAAACAGCTAATGTTACCATATAGAATTACTTGCCCGAAAAAAATATAAAGGAGTTTACAAAAACTTTCAAGATTGGTGTAGCAGTGAGAACATCGAGTCGTCGTTTACAGGGAATGTTTTTTGGTATATTTTAATGCATCTTTATAGGCAACTATTATGGTTTTTCAATAAATTTCTGTCTGTACTCCGTACTGGATTCGAGCTAGCCGAAGCTAGTTCGATTGTGATTGGTGACACTAAGTTTCCATCTCTCTTGTACTCGGAATTGAAATCTTGAAAATATTTTACTGATATTTGATTTGATTTTTCCCTGGTTCTGGTAATACCTCAAGGTTCATTCAACCTATCAATAATTTCTCAATAAGAATATAGAGTAGAATATACCATAAATTGATTATCAACAGGAATAGATGTATAGTATATCCAAAGTCACTTGAACTAGTCCGTAAGAACGCTTGGCCAGATGTCCCTTTGATGTGGATACTGCGATTCGCTAAATACCGGGGTTTATTTGGAAGTATTGTTAGGCAATAAATTCACTGGCCCCAAAGGAATTTCTCTAAACTTGGACAACCCTTGTATAGTCGAAATATTTTGGCTACCTCCAAGTGACTTTGGACTTTACGATGGGATGTGGAAATGATAATTTCATATAAAATTTTCTTTTTTCTTTCAATAAAGAAGCTTTCAAGGAAGGTGATTCATCGTAACCCTTCAATATCTCTTAAAATGAAAACCTTCGACAGAAATGGAATTTTCTTCGATCGGTACACGTCTATATTTAGCTTTATGCACGTCAGTTCCCAATGGCACAGAGACGTTCATTTGGCAGCTACCAGCGGTCGATTCTGCTACTGAAAGGTGGATAAAGATTTCATGTTTACATCTGACAAGCGAGTGTATTGAATTGAATCACAACTTATAGGTGTTTTGGCCGTCTCGAATTACCGAAATAAACATTAAGATACGCAAATAGACAGTACTCAATCATAAAATGAACTTGTAAAGTAAGCTTATCTGCCGATTGAAAAGTTGAACGACTGAGCATACACTATACAAGTTTTACTCGAGGGTTAATCAATTCCATTTAGGTAAAATTGTTTTCTGGATTTGTTTCGTCAAGTTTACTAATTATATACTGTTTAGTTACTATAATATACTTTTAGTTACAATAATATATAAAATAATAACCTTTTATTTTATATTCTAATAATAGTTCAATTTTGTTTCATAAACAAACAGTAGGAACCGGAGTGTCTGTATATTTCATTAATTCATTGAAGAATTAGTGTGAGATAAACGAGGACAAAAGAAAACACAAAAAGTTTTTTCCGAATTAATGTCCGTCCTTCTTTCTGTACGTACACGTTAACCTTTCAAACTACTTGATGGATTTGATTACGGTTTCCGCAGAAAAATTTTGCTCATATTGGAGCAACACAAAGGTGAAACCAGTTTTCATAATTTAAAAAACTATACAATAAGAAAAATTACGAAATATTGCTTTTTAGCCGAATAGTTATAGCTTAGATAGTTTTAGATTTATAAATTCTCAAATTGGAACTATTAACTTGATTTCATATATTTATCATATTTGATAGCAAACGTTAAGACATGCCAAGATCAACATCTTGGTCCCACTCATCGCTTTCGAGTCCACCGAAGATTGAGATCACTTTTGTGATGAAGAAGACTTTTCGGGATATAAAAGTGTGGCAAGCCAGAAAATACCGTATTGGGAATTCTCGATTTATTCTATATCGAAGAACGGGGAAGCATTGTGCCAAACACATAGGCAGAGTTATTTTTTATCTTTCAAGCCACTTCTTTGAATTAATTGATAATTTCCTTGAAATTTCCGGAGGAAACGCTATTTCATGCAATTTCCGCCATCAGTTGCTTGAGATTTTTATCATAGGTTTTTCTCCGAGGTTTTCTCTCTTCCTTATTTTGGTTGGTTTTCATTTATTATTGTTCTGTGAATTATTCAAAGCTTTTCGTTACATTGACGATTCCAAAGGTTTATTATTGAAAATTATTCAACAAGATCTATGAAACACTATCCACCCCCAATGAATTATGGAGTTTTCGAATTAAAATTCGGATAGATCATTTTTATAGTTTCGCGAAAAAATTTCACCAGATACTTACTTAAATTAAAAGAAGGAATTTTATACAAATAATTTCCATATCGAGTTGAAATTAAGAATAGATAGAGAAGCCAGAGACATAATGAACTTAAGTACAAATCTACGGTATTTTTTTATGTTCTACGAGAATAGATAAACTATGAAACTCAAATAATGATAATAATGGGAAATAACTTCATATTTTGTTTGCCAATGGCATGTAATATTTTTCCAACAAGCGTGAAAATGATAGAATGATATACACTGTAACGTCGCCAAAATATTTATTTTTAGATGCAGAGAAAAGTTGACTGAGTAGGCGCGTTTTTACCGAGGTTTTTACTTACATTGAAATGAATAATATAATTAAGGCTTGAGGCCCACAGCCAGTGCAAGACATCTTCCTGATAACACAAATTTCTCTATTTGAATCACTTCATTATTGCATCACGATAGGTATCTATAATTTTCGAATTTACAGACAAAAATTCGTTTATGAATATGAGTTTTTTTGAGTTCTTCCAATATTATAGGTAGGAGAGACTGGGGAAGGTTGATACATTTCTCACAAAATTGTTATTGAAAAAATTGTGTTTAACATATACCAATCCATTTATGTCAGAGTGAAATTTAAGAACTCCGCTTAAACGTTTAGCAATATTTAATAACTGAAAATGGAAATTTCCACCTTGATTATGAGTTCTTGAAATTGTCGGAGCAAAGTGTCTCAAACCTCCCTATACATTGGAGGCTTGATACACTAAAGACGGATGTTTGATACAATAAGAACTGGGGTACAAGTAATAATTATAAATTAATTTTTTATTACCATAATACTACATAATTCGCAAGTACTTAAACATTTTTATTTCACTACTTACACTTGCACAGGCTGAATAGCACACCATTTTCTGATGAATATGATGATCCAGCTTGCATCTACTGCAATTCATCATTTTCGGCGTTCATCAGAAGATGGATTATTTTCATTTTATCCTCAGGATCCAAGTCATCAAACACACTTTTTTTTGTTTTTGCATTTCTGTTTAAAACTTTTCTTTTGAGGTGAGATTTACTGTATCAAACCTCCCTAGAAGACAAATTCAGAAAATATAGGACGTGAACATATTGTGATGTTCGATTAAAGATCTGTACTACTGGCATATATGTTCTCAATGAAAAGAGCATCAAGAATAAAGTAATGAATTTCGTTAGTTTTAGTTGATAAAGAGATAAATCCTACGTTTGTTATGCAAATTCTTACATCGAATATGTAGAAATTTTGAAATTTTAAGCTTGAAAACTCTTGTTCGTGACGCGATCGTTGTTAGATTTTAAATTGACACTATTTCCACACTCAGAAAGTCACTGCACGCGATTACGCCTTCTCTGAAGAACCGAAGCGGGAAATTTGAACGTGTATCAAACCTCCCCTTGTATCAACCCTACCCAGTCTCCCCTGCTGAAATTTCAGTAACCACATTCAGTATATTGATACCGAATCTCGAGCTGAATCTATAATTCTGCATCAAGCTTGAAATTATTATGTTATATTTAGTTGCATAATCTCCACTTGGGTGGAATGAGTTGTCACTGAAATATTAAGTATTTCTTTTTTATTACCTATTCTTCTTGAACTTTTTATAATTCTTATGATTTGATCTGATTTCATTTTCGCACAAAGCTTTATATTGTTATTTTATATCACTCAAAATTTCTTCTCCGTCGGTTTTGTGGGAGTATTTTGTATTGGACCATTTGGCTTTCAAAAGCTCATGTTATTCTTGATCAAATTTGCTGTTTCGAAATTAAAAGGAAAACAACATTTGAATTGCCATCAGTGCCATTTCTACGCAAATGACAGTGTGTTATTCCTATCAACTAACAAAACCTCGCCATTCGAGATTCGAACCCATTTTGAAAATCTCAAATTGCCAAGTCTTTTCGTTGTTGAATTATCCTCTTATACAATATGGTATATTTCAGCTTTCGATATAACAGGTTTTATTTAATAGGAAATATTTGATAAAATTATTTTTTAACCTTTTCTAAGGGTTGTAAAACAAAAATAATAATTGGTTTTGACATACGTTTATTATTATTTTTTTCTGAGTATCTCACTAATATTATACATAATATATTGCGATTCAGAGAAACTATTTCAAATCTAATCTTAGAATAAATTCTACTACTATTAAAAAAAATCTTTCGAATCTAAGTAGTCGAAGTAGGTACCTATTTTCCGAGATATTGACATGTCTGACACTATTTGTGGGATTTCGCATCAAGACCTTCACAAAATTGCAGTTCGGATCTCTCAAAAACGGAAACCGTCATTCATATATGAATTTCGAAAACTGAATTATTCATTGATCGAAAATCAATCCGTCAAAATGATAATCATGAGTTAGTCGATTCTTCAACCTGAGGTCACCGGCCACCGCTGTGCGGTTTCTGGACTCAAGGTGTGAAATGTACGGATATATGCTAACTAGTTTCTCTGGCCTGAATTTAAAAAGAATGTTGACATAACCAAAGTTCTTGACTTGTCACACATCTCATGAGACTATTGATTGCAACAACAATTTTCTGATGTTATTTTAGGAAAAACTTTTGTCACCCACCAACTACCAACAGCGTAGTACGCTGTTGAGAATTCTGTTGGAATAAAAATTCTTAATTTTCTACCTGAAATGATTTATAATTATGTTTCATCATTCTCTTGGCAATAATTGCCGAAAACACTCCTCAAAATATCTCAATTCGTGATCCTATCAAAATTAGTCGGACCATAAAAAAATTGATTTTCATTTTATTCTGTCTTCCCATTTTTATCTGATATGTTTACTATCACGACATACGGAGGGACATACATTCTACAAATAAACGCACTGTGAATATCGATGTTGATATAGTGTGTTGTGTATGTTTCGAATAATCGACATCAATTCGTCTTGTTGTTGTTGATTACGAATTGAAGGTTTCAATTGACTGAAACAAAATATTTGTTCGTCTTCCTAACGCCATCTAGATATTTTCCATCAGGCCGAATATTTAAATTTGCAGACTAGACGGATATCAAATGACGAGGTTGAATTTGTAAATGGACAAAATTCTACTAAGTGTTCCGTAAATATGGCCAATCGAAATTACTGTGGTTAATATTAAATAACAATTGTAAGCTCCCTACAAAATTCCAAGATGATCACATTGTCAGAAATCTATTGAAAAAAAAAATCCCCTTATTTCAGTGCTTACAGACCCGATCAGGTTGAGATTTTGCATGTATATGGAGAAATAACAATATAAGTCTCCTGTTGTTAGCGCCATCAGGACTGTAAAAAAAATTTGAGCAGAATATCGAAAATAAAACATATTAATAAGGTGTAGTAAAAAGATTCATTATTTTTGCATGAAAAACAAAACTTGTATTACCAGAACTAGAATCACTGCGCGTGATTGGCTGTTACAGTATCAGGACCATAACACTATTTACATTTTCAGCCACCTGGTTTCATTATTTCCATGACTATGCAAACTCACCCTGTAGCTTTCTTAGGAAAGGCAGAAATTAATTTTTTGCAGTCAATCCGTGCTCACCTAGTACTACTATCCCGTGACACCCTGTATATTGAGTAAATTATCACAGGTTTCTAGGTCAAGGATTTTTCACACAAAACCAGCTTTTTCCCAAAAGATCTAAATAAAACTCATAGGTTTGTTTTTAAAATAATAACATCAAAGTCCGAACAGAATTTCCATAACATCCTATCACTCGAAGCTAAGATAACTATCTTGTTTCTACCGAAAGTATGAGACCCATTGTGAATACTTTTGAGATAAAAAATTCCCTCATCCGATTTCAAAATTTCCATTTAAAAATGCATTTCAGACATTTCTTATCATTTTTTTTTGTGTCTGTTGGTCTGTGTCCGCAAATCATTGTAACAGCTTTTATCCGTACAATTTTTAGCCAATTTCAATGAAATTTGGGGTTATATAATTTTTGGGGCTTAGATAAAAATTACACGTTGGCCAAGAACAAACGTAATATACCTGAGATATATTGGAAACTTGAAATTCGGACCTTGGTCCTCAAATTTGCGTCAACATAACTTGATAACTTTTTTAGCTTTCAATGATTTGATATTGTAGCATTATATCAAATGTGTTGTCACTCGCAGTTCTTAGCGAAAGTCGAATACATTCGGTCTTAACGGTATTATCAACGTTCATGACTAGTGCATATTCTCTGCAACAGTTTTCAAATTGTTTATTAGGGACGTGCAGATGGCTTCGAAATCTTTCAGGTCTGAAGCAGAGACAGCAAAAATTATTTATTTGATCAAGATTGATACCAGATATTCGGCTAGATCATTTATGGAAATAATGAAAAGCAGTGGTCCTATTATAGAACCCTGTGGTACTCTCAGGTCGCATACACACCTGTTTGACCACTGGCTGCCCACCTTTACAGAAATGGTACGCCCCTCGGTACGCCCTGTAATGAAGCTGCATCTGCATATCCAATCTAGGAAAACCTTTCGTGGGAACCAGAACATAAAAAAAACTCCTCGAAAGCCCAGAGAATAGAGTTTATTCAGTATGAACTTGGGTGTAATAAGTTAAATGCTCTCGAGAGGTCAAAACACAGACCTGCTACATGGAGACCTTTAGACTCATAGACGCACTCAAAAAACTCAACAGAAGCTTCTGGGTCGATTTCCTTTCCCTGAATCCATGTTGGCATCCCGTCAAAAGGTTGTACTTATTGAGGAATCCAGACATGCGATTTAGTACTATTCTTTCTATGACCTTGGAAAGACACTCAGAATGGAGATCGGTCTATAAATGTAGATATCTTCTACATATTTTTTTATTGGTATAACCGAGGAGTGTTTTAGCGAATTGGGGAAAATACCGGATGAGACCGAGAGATTGATCAATCGAGAGAGAGAGAGAGAGAGGGGGGGGGGGGGCTCAGATATATGTTTGGAAGTCGCTTCAATATTTTAACTAAGACGAAATCAGCACCAACACTGTTTTTACTTTTTAATGACCTGATCGTATCCAAGACTTCGCAAGTGATTAGAAAAGAATGTATGTCCATGTTGTTATTGCCATATCGTCCAGCAATACTTCTGCTTGCTACAGACGAAAAATGGTCTGCAAAAGACTCAGGTATAAGTAGAGGGTCAGAAACTTGAACAGCAGCTATATTCAAGGTCATGTCTAATCCCTCATTATTTGTTTCCCGTCTGACTACCTATGTTCCAGGCTGTTTTGCTCTGGTTATGAGATGAACATAAGAGTTTGGCATGAAATTCAAGCTTAGCATATTTTAGAAGTTATCTACAGTGCTTTTTAGCGTCTCTGTATTCGTCAAAAGAATATGGACCCCTACGATTAAGATGGAGCCAGTACAGATTCTTGAGATTTTGGCTAGCTATTCGAACATCTGACGTAACCCAACCTGAATTTAGACGATTTGAGACACTTCGATATCTAAATGGACAGCAGATATCCATGTAATAATTTATTATTTCCATAAAAGTGTCATAAGCTGTGTCTATGTCAGAGCACAAGTAAACAGTTTGAAAAGAAGTTCGAGAAATAAGTGAGCTGAGCTCGTTCAGATTGTTAGCTGAAATAGATCGACATAATTTATCAATTTTACTCTTATTCGGCGGCTTAACAGAAATACATCTAAAGGTGAAATTCAGAAAAAGTGCTTTGTGATCGCCAATATGAGATTCAAAAATTGACGTTGAACAGTTTTCCGTAGTTACATGTTACATTGGTTAGCATATAGTCTACCTTTGTAGATAATATACTGCCATTTCTGTCAATAAATCGGGTTGGCCCCAAGTTGGTCATAATTAGTTTGAAACAGTCTAATAAATCATTGAGAAGTGATTTCAGCATGGAACTATATCCTTCAAAAAGTCTATATTTAGATCACCGCGAAGGAAGATGTGATTCACCATTGACTGGTACTGCTGTAGTTTATATGAGGTCTTGCTAAAAATACGCTTTTTAACTCCTGTGACACTCCCGATATGTTCAAGTCACTACCCTGAAGACCGATCCTTCTACAGAAGTACGACATCAACGTATAGCCAGGAATCACCATAGTAGTCATCCCATCGGGATCGCACCAGTGCTCAACTATGCTCACTATGTCAGGGATGTGCATATCGGGTATCTGGCTGAAATGCTAGGAACTTATTAATAAATTCTACCAACTAAGAGCTATATTGGATGAAAAAATAATTAAAAACTGTTGACGTTGCACTAGCAGAATCCACAATTAGTTATTGTATCACAGCATGGGGAGGTCTTGCCACAGCTCATCTCACTCTTTTGGAGGTTGCCCAGAAAACTCCCATAAAAATAATTTTGAAGAAAGGAAGAAGATTTCCTACAGATAACCTTTACAAAAGGAATCCGGTTTTCGCGAGGTGCGAATGATATACATTTATTGCTGTCTTATAAGATTATTGAAGTCACCATCTTCAAAATATCATACCCATCCGGTTTCTACTCGCTCTAGAGTAAACATGGCTCTAGTAGTTCCATTGTACAGAGAAAAGCATACACAACATTACATTTCGTATCTGGGACCAAAATTCATTAATATATTGACTACTTCATTGTGAGATATATGTACTAAACGAAAAGTTGAGAGATTAAAATTATTCTTAGTGGAGAATATCACAGTTTTTATGGACTTGTTTTAGATTAAATTTCCGCCATCCCCTGCCTCACCTGCTTTTTGATTTCTCATCCCGATTTTGGTATGTTTTCATTATTTTATGGATCTGAATTTTTTTTCGCAATTGATCTTATCTAGTATTTTTTTTTTGTGAGTATATTATTAGGTACACTTTGACGAAGTTAAACAACACAAGCCTGGCTTAGGTGTCTCGTGCAAATATTGAACTTTGTTCGTATACAGGGTGTTCCTAAATTGAACGTACAAACGAAAAAGGGAGATTCCTTAAGTGAGTTTAAGAAAAAAAAGTCCCATAAACATGGGGTCGCAACCGTTTCGTTTTCGAGATACAGAGTGTTGAAGTTTGAATTTTTTTCAAGTTTTTTCTCGAAATCGTTGGTAGATACGACAAAACTACAAGAGACCGAAAAGTTTAGTATAGGAACAAAGCTTCTTTTTACATTTTTTCAAATATACAGTTGCTCACCAAAAAAAAGTTCTGCAGAAGAACAGGTGGCAGTGTTCCAGAAAAAATATCACCCTGTAGATCTTCTATCGAAATTGTCATGTCACGTGGTGAGAACTCTCAAATGTAATATCTATGCCAAATTTCAGTTGAATATCTTGTGAAGTGTAGATACTATGAGAAAAAAACTTGAAAAAAATTCAAACTTCAACACTCTGTATCTCGAAAACGAAACGTTTGCGACCCCATGTTTATGGGACTTTTTTTTCTTAAAATCACTTAAGGAATCTCCCCTTTTTGTTTGTACGTTGAATTTAGGAACACCCTGTATAACTCTCCTGAATAAATTGATTTGATTTGATATTTGGCTTGGATAAACCTGTGGAATCGGTCAAGGGTTCTAAAAGTTTGAGCATTTTTCAATATTTTTTTCATATTATTACCTATCTCAACTACATTTCCATTATAATTTAGTGATATAGGTTTTTATTATATTATGATTATTTTCATGTCTTGAAATAATTTGCTAGAAAATAATAAACCATAGAGTAAAATATGCAGGTTTTTGTATTTCATATACCTACAGATTTGAGACAATCATAACGTCAACTCCAAAAATTGTAATGTCAACTCATCGAACGATTCCAAATATTGATTTTTGGTAACGAAATGAATCTCGGAGAGCTACACAAGCTTCCTAACATCGATATAATATCGCACCAGGGCCGGCGTTAGAGGTAAAACAGTGAAGCAACCATTTCAGGCGCTTTTATTTGAGTGTCGGCAATTTGGCCCAGTTTGTTGGTCGTTTTTTCATATTTCATCCTTGATTCTTGAAAACAACATAAAATTATTTCTCTCCGCTGCGTTTGTCACCATTCTCTACAATAAAAATCTCCAAACCGCTTTTACTAATAAATAACACATGGCCTATTATATGCCTGTATAATAAATGGCAGCCCAACTAATATAAACAGAATTCCCTATTACTCTCATTGAAAGGAGGATAAAATCATTATGTATTTCACAAAGACCAAAAACACCACTAGCCTCGCTTTCGAATTATTTAGATGTTTATATTCAAATATGAAAAATTCCTACCATTTAATATTCAAAACTAGTTACTGTTAAATGCCAAATATTTTCAGCGGAACACTTGGAAGTTGGATTTTTTTATGTTTACGATATACTGAATATGTGTATTTCGATATTTTTGACTTATGTATATGCATTTGTTCTGTTTTGCTGTTTTATTTTATTCAAAAACCTTGAGAAACATTTGATGTAATTGTAATATTATATTGTCTAGAACATTTCAATATTCTTTATTCTCATGAATTTAATTTTTTCACGCACGATTGCAAGATTCTTCATTCGAAGCAGGTGGTGTGTTTTTGTGGGGGTGGTTATGAAGGAGGTCATGTTGTTTTGATGATTTTTCATCAGGGCCACTAAAAAGTTCTTTGCTTCAGGCGCCAAAATTACATGCGCCGGCCCTGTATCGCACTGTAGTCAGTGTTGTCTGCAGCAAAGTTGCTCGAATCCGCGAAATTGACTCTAACTTGCGATAATTGGACGATATACGAACGTGTCTGATCACAAACGCCATCCCCAGATGTTTGTTCATTATTTTTATGCTATTCATTTTACGAGCGAGATGAGACTTTCAGGAAGGTGGCATTTTTTCAGAACAATGATATAAACTCCGACGAATTGATGTCTTGTTAGCTTGATATATTTTCATTTTTTTCTGGTTCATTAGTTTCAACAATATAACTTTGAAATATTTGGGCCAACAACTAACACGAAAATATTACTAGTGAATAAGGCTTGTTATAGTGTGAATGAGTATTTGTGAAGGCAATAAGTGTCGGATGAAACATAATTGTTAGGTTTTTGCAGGACTATTTATAATACGCTAAGGGCCAATTGCACCATTTGCCTAAACATTGATTAAAATTTAAACATTGATTAATTTCTGATTTCTCTTGAGAAATCATAGAGTAATCAACGTTTACATTTTTAATCAATGTTTAGGCAAATGGTGTAACTGACCCTAAAAATGAATAAAACGAATTGAATGAATTGGATCTTCGGAAACTAATAGACATACAGCCAGTAAACAGAAAACGTATAATGATACGTTTATATTGAATGAAATTTTGTTGACCCAAAGTAGATATTGAGGCCAACAGGGTCGAATTTGAAATTTTTAATAATGATGGTATATTCTGAAACAAGTTGCAGAATGGGCTCCTATTCCAACACGAATGCGAAATTCGAACGAACGACGAAGGAGCGAGTTTTCGAACGCATGAGTGTTGGCATTGCCTTCTGCAACGATGACGATGTTCATATTATGTATATAAAGATGTGACTTTCAACTGAAAGTCCCGCATCGCGATTTTGTGATGTTATTATATCACGCCAAATTAATTTTTGGCAAAATGTCTCATAAAACAATTTATTCGATATAAATGAAGTGCTTGAGCTTTTACTGTTGATCATAATTTACTGGATATGCGAAGGAACATGTTGCTTATGCTGTGCAGCCTACATAATAGTCTTTATTAAAATGAGAATAATGCACACTTTAATTTTTAATACTTAGTTTATTATACAGGGTGTCCCGTAAAGACCACGTCAAACCGAGGGAGAATGTAGATCAGAGGATAACCCACCTGCTATGACAAAATTCCAATTGTAAAAGTCCTACCGTTTTCGAGATATTTTTTTTTTGTTGAAAATAATGAATTTTTGCCCCTTTCAATAGTTTTGCCCTCACGGTCGGTACAATTTTACATCTTTCTGGTTAATTTTTTCATTAAAATATTGCTGAATAATGATTTTAACGTTTACATTGAAAACATCCTCCGAAAATATTAAAGGGGGACTATGAGAAATATTTTTATGGGAAATTTTAGTAGTGGATTATTTTATTCATGAAGTTTAGCCCATCGTAGTGGAAAAAAATGTACCGAGCTACTGCTGCACCATACACCAATAAATTATCTATTTTATAGTGATTTCAAAGAGGTATCACACAAGTCATTTGTTATTCAAAGAAAAAAGATATGGCTGTTTTTATCCAAATGGGTACGTTTCTGACAATATCAAGTTTGTCAATTCTGTTAAGAAATCTTCGATGTTGCATTACTTAGTAAACAATGGCAATTGTTTACGTGCAAAAATATTACTTGCATAATTATTCACCTCACCAAAATTCAATTTTGCCGGCAAATTTTGGAAAACATCATGCAGATCCAGATTTTTTTAATAAGATCATTTGGAGCGACGAGTCTTCCTGTACCAAGGATATGTATTTTGAAATATTTTGATTTTTAACATGTTAAAGATCAATATATTTTTCTTAACGAATATGTTGCAGAGAGTTTCGGACCCCTGGCCATTCTTTCTGTTTTGGAGATATAAACGATTAAATATCTGGCTAGGTATTCTAGGAGATCGTTGGTTAGGACCAGTAGTTTTACTGAGCCTGGCGTGGTATAGTATATTCAAAGTCACTTGGAGGAAGCCAGAATATTTCAATTATACAAGGGTTGTCCAAGTTTACAGAAATTCCTTTGAAATTTATTAAATAACTGCTAACAATACTCTCAAATAAACCCCGATATTTAGCAATTTGTCTTGAAAACAAGAATGTCCCGATTTGATGTTCCTTATTGGCTGAATATTCCCTGTTCCACTTCGGAACACTCATTAGCTGCATCTATCTTTTATTTATTACTTTCTAATGACTCGTATAGACCAGTGTGGTCCATAGGGGTATTATTGAAATGCATTTTTACTTAGTTTTAGTTCGTTGTGTAACTGATATTTTTAATGATTTCGACTATGATGTTTGGCAAAATTATATGACTTCTGTAAAAAAGATTAATATTTTGCGATCAAATTTATTCCTCCATTAACTTTCAAAGTCAGTAATGATACGACAAGTTCTGAAGAAAATGAATTCGCATCCTAAGGATCTTCATACCACTGAAGAAAAAAATTTTGGTGCAATACGAAAAGATTAGGTGATTTTTCATCACATTTGCTGATTTTATCAATGTTATTACTAGTTTGAGGTAATCATGGAAAAAAAACATATGACCTTGAGGCTCTCAAATTTGCTACGTCAAAATAGCCGCTACGTAGCTAGATCGAAAAATCAATCAAGTATTCCATAGACAATAGAAATATTTCACCATTTCCCGCCATTAGTCGAGAAAGTTATAATATTACGAGTAGGATCCTTATATCTTTGAAAATTTATACTGATTCTGATTTTCCCAGAAAACTTTTTCATAAGATTTTTTTAGCAGAATCTCATTAACTCATGAACCATTGAGTTTATACCCAATTATTGGCATTTTTCTGAAATTGTCATCAACAAAGCTATCTGATAATGCAATAAAAAACTGGGCGTGCCGTTTGAAATGAGAATGTAGTAGTCTGTTTCCGGTATAAGTTGTATAGGTCTGAAAATATTTTAGGGAGAAAGGTTATCATCTCAAACCGCAATATACAAATTTTTAGCAAAAAAATAATATTAGTATCATAAATGTCTTATAGGCCATCACGGTGAATCACCCTGTATATCATTATCATCCAGCCTTTTGCTTCCACGTTGGACATAAACTTCGCCTAACAATAACGAAGAAATAAAATTCAATTCGGCAACGTAGCTGCTGATTTGACGTAGAAATTTGGATGTCATTCAAGGATCTCAAGTTCATGCATCTATTCTACCCTAGTTTGTATTATCTTCAGACAGAACATTTCCGAGTTCATCTCAAACATATTCGTGCTCTTACAATTTTATGCAACGATTAGTTGATAATGTTCCTTTATAGTATTTTACAGGTCGAGAATAAAGAATAATCAAATTACACCGTAGAAAAACATATTATCATTTTTGATGTGACGACAAAAGGTATTCTCGTCGTAAATTTTCTTAAAGAATCGACATCAGAGTCCCATACATACGCATAAATATTATTGTCAACTCAAGGGTTTAAAAAGAGTGCGCCTGTGGTTTATGACTGTTTTTCAATAATATCTAGCCATGCTCGAAAAGGCCAGAGTAGCATTCATTCGAATGAGAAAACTCCTCACAAATCACGATCTGAACAAAAAAAAAAATTATAAGACTTCTGAATGTTATGTATTCTCTGTGCTTCTGTATGGAATAGAGTATTGGACGCTTACGGAAGCTTCTTGTAAAAAACTAGAAGAGTTCGAGATGTGTCTCTACAGAAGAATGCTTTGAATCAGATGGACAGAGGGCATAACCAATGAGAGTGTATCAATATTACTTAATGAGAAGACTGAAATTATCATCATTGATATCATTATCATAGCATTCTTTGAATATGGTCTCTCTTTTGATAATGAAAAGTGGAGTTCGCATAATTTATTCGTTCTGGATGTAATGTCACTGAGTATATTACATTCTATAGAGGATGGAAAATCTCAGGACTGAACAGATTTTCCTCGAAATTCTTAAACACTGTCCTCTATTAGTTTCGACAAAAATTAAAATTAACTGTCTTCGGATAATTCACTTCAAGAGTTATAAGCCTCGTGTGAAATTTCGTGTTTATAGCGTCTTCAGAACGATAAGAGAATCAAGCAGCATAAAGAAAAAATATAACCAATCAAAATATCTCAACCCGATCGAATTTTCTATGGTTATGATGACATCATCAGCTTTTAAGTTCAACGGAATACCTACTTAATGATGATTAATATGATTAAAAATAATAGAAATATCAATTATTCTCGATCTTTTGCAACTGACGTTAATAGGGAAATTTGCATGAAATATTTCGTTTCCTGTTAGCCATTGATCCGGTTTGTGTTTTGAAAATCGTGTTCCAATTCAAAAACGCACTTTCGACGAACATGTTTATCAGGATATCGTTAAATGAATGAGCTGTCTCGATTTATTTGCATAAAAAATTTGTATGGCAGGTTTCTTCAATTACCTAATAATGTAGTTTGTTATCGCAAATTTGAAATCGTGTTTACACATAAAAAACGGCACACCTTTCTTTGAAGTTTCCTCGAAATCAAGTTCTTAGAACATGAACTACTTATTTTTCAATCATAGATAGTCTAAGTTGGTTTCGAAATCTTTGACGAAACCAAAAAAAAAGGTATTGAGATACTAAAAATATAACAGTTACGAATATTTTATAACTAGATTGCAATGGAAAACTTGTAATTGTGGGCAATTTAATAACAAAATATTTCATTTTCGGAAGTAGTACCGCTTTCTGCTTTTAGTTTGTAATAAATAGAGGGAAAACTGAATTAAATGAACTTCCAGCTGAAAAATCATAACGTTATTATATTATGAAAGAATACCGCTTTCTGCTTTTAGTATGTGGTGAATAGGGGAAAACTGAATCAATTGACATACTCCATAGTTTGTCAGGCTTCGGAGCCATCCTCGAGCCCTCACTAAAATACCCCCAAAATCGGATTTACCCCCCTCCTCGAGGGCTGACAAACTATATCAACTATGTCATTTGATTCAGTTTTCCTCTATTCATCACATACTAAATGCAGAACACGGTAGTCCTCCATTCAAAAAAGTTATGAATTTTCATTCAGAAACGGCCCCTAAAACAACAGTAACAACCCTCTGAATGGCTAAAAAATGTTCAAGAATAGACAAAAATAGGAAAAGTCTCTATTGCTTGATTCAAATAATAAATTCCTATCCATTTCCATAATGAAAATCATAAATAAAAAAAAATGCAAAAAAATTAACGCACATTCTGAAAATCTCAATTTTAATGAAAGTTAACTCTACATTGACTTCATAACTTATTTTTTCTGTTCTCTCGGGAAGGTTTTGAACGAAACAAGACACATTAAATGGAAGAAAAATTCAGGTTTTCACCGAATCTTATGTGAAAGAAGAGAAATGAACGATTTTCAAAATACTGAAATGCTGATAAGTGATTCAATACTTGGTATTTCCACCCCTTGCGTTAATTACAGCTCGGCAACGACGGTTCATACTCGAAATGAGTGATCTTAAAATGTTCTGATCTAATCCTTCCCAGATTTCTCTGAGTTGGATTCCTAAGTCATTAAGAGTAGCTGGATGATTTTCTGAACTTCTCAGCCTTCTATTGAGGTTGTCCCAAACCTGCTCAATCGGATTGAGATCTGGACTTTTTGCTGGCCATTCCATTCGAGAGACTTCAACCTCTTCAAGGTACTCCTGAACGATGCGCGCAGGATGGGATCTGGCATTATCGTCCATAAAAATGAAATTTTCACCAATGTATGGGGCAAATGGCACTACATGCTCTTGAAGAATGTTCCTTATATACCTATCAGCATTCATAGCTCCATTATCAACGACCACTAGGTCTGTGCGAGCAGTCGAAGATATTCCACCCCATACCATAATCGATCCTCCCCCGAAACCAGTAGTATTCAGGAAATTGCACTGAGCATATCTTTCATGTGGACGTCTGTATACAAGAGAACGTCGAAAACAATGGTAGAGGCAGAATCTAGACTCATCTGTGAAGAGAACTCTTTCCTAATCAGCCTCTTCCCAATGGATATGCTCTCTCGCAAAATCCAAACGCGCCCTTCGATGGGCTGGGGTAAGAGCTGGGCCTCTTGCCGCGACACGAGGCCTTAAATCATATTCTCTGAGGCGATTTCTTATTGTCTGAGTGCTAATTTGCACCCCATGAGTTTGCTCAAGCTGATTTTGAAGGTGGCGAGCGGTTGCAAACCGTTGTCTCAACGAAAAAACTTTGAAGTAGCGTTCTTGAATGGCAGTTGTCACCCGTGGTCTACCCTGTCCTGGTCTTCGGAAATTCCTACCTGTCTCCCTGAATCGCTTCAACATTCTGTACACACTTGTATGGGAAACTTCAAACCTTTCTGCAATTCTTGTGTATGTCCACACTTCTTCTCGCAAAACTACCGCTTGGGCACATTCCTCTTGGATCAAATTGCGTGTTTCGCGTTGCATAGCGATCGAGTGTAGAAAATCAAATGAAAGAAAAACTATTGATCACTAGAATTGATCGAGAACAACTGTTTTCAGAATAGAGCCAATACATTTAAAATCTGATAATCTCATCTTTTTTTATTCCTGCTGGGAAAAAACATCTGTATTGAAGAAAAACGTTGAAAGTGGATAACATATGCATGCATAATTCTGATAAAAATAATTATAATTGCGAACACCTTCAGTTGTAGAATAAATTTGAGATTTCCATAATGTGCTTTAATTTTTTTGCGCAGTATATATCATTTTTTGCTTGGACCCTACTTTCGCCTCGGAGTTCACTTGTGGATATAATAATAATAATAGCTTTATTGTCCAACAGTTTAACCCATTTACAGAACAATGTGAATATAAATTACAAAAAACAACAAAAGATAGCATTGAAACAAAAAATAAAAAACAAACATTTTACATGATCTAAGATACATTCCCGGAAAAATAATGAATTGGCGACTTGACCAAATTTCTCCTTGATGAGGGGAATATATTTTGGCCATCACAAAATAAGTTGAAGTTCTCACACATTTTTGTAATAGGTGCCTTTTGCAGAATGTGCGTTCGGGCTTTATCTGGCTTGAAAACCAGGACAATTCTTGAGTTGAAACTTGGAACGCTAAAGTTGACTTTTGACAATATTTCTGAACAATCAACATTATAATGGATCACATTAAAAAGGAATGATAAAGAAGCAATTACCCTTCTCATTTCTAAACTCAAATATCCAGTTCGCTCACACAAGATTGCACCGTCACCCTTGGGATGGATACACTCCATCAGTCTTAAACAGAAGAAACTTCATGAATCTTCTTTCAACATTCTCAAGTTTTCTCTTATGGCACTCATATATAGGACTCCACACCACACTTGCATATTCTAACTTCGAACGAATAACTGCATTATGCAAGATTTTAAGGCAGTTCATCTCGGTGAAATCCCTACAATTCCTAATCATGAACCCATACACCTTAGCAGCATCCAAAACTATCTGTGAAATGTGCTCAACAAACCACAACTCCATATCAAACGAAATGCCAAAATCCCTGAGAACAATATGCCTTTCAAGTCCTTAACCATTGCATTCATAATCGTAGGAATATATTTCAGTCCTTCTGGAGAAAGTCATAATTTTGCATTTGTCGACGTTCGATCTCAATTGGTTCTGCTCAAACTAACTCAACACCAACATTAACTGGACCTTAAAGTTGACGCAATCGTCGAAGTTCCTTATGATAGAAAACATTTTCAAGTCATCAGCATAACAGAGTCTTCCGCAATTTATCAACTCTAGAAGATCATTAATGAACAAAATTAATAAAAGTAGTCCAAGATTTGAGCCCTGCGGTATACTGGATGATGGAAAGTAACCGACAGTACTGTATCCATTATAACTGACAAAATGATCACGTTTGGACAGATATGAATCAAACAGTCTAATTGCTCCTTCGTCCAACCCATAATTGCTCAACTTGTGCAACAAAACATCATGCTGAACCTCGTGCTGAACTCTGTCGAAAGCCTTAGCAAAATCAGTATAGATAACATCAACCTGGCCATTCCTATCCAATACCTCTGAAACAAACTGTGGAGGTAACAAGATTTGTAACCGTTGAACAGACCCATGTTGAAAGGCTGATATGAAAGACTGCAGAGAAATAAGAATTCCATTACTCAAAATGGAGATGGGCCTGTAATATTCTACCATAGATCTGGATCCAGACTTGAAAACAGGACATATCACACCGGTATAGTATATCCAAAGTCACTTGGAGGAAGCCAGAATATTTCGATTAATTATACAAAGGTTATCCCAAGTTTCCAGAAATTCCTTTTGTGCCAGTGAATTTATTGGCAAACAATACTAACAATTAAATAAAACCCGGTACTTAGCGGATCGCGGTAACCACTTCAAAGGGTAATCTGGCTAAGCGTTCTCAATGACTAGTTCAAGTGACTTTGGATATACTACATAATATATACTATCTTCAATGTAATCATACCTAATGTAAATATTAAAGGCCTCACAACATGTTTATGTTAATTTTATTTCGGATTATTCCTTTCAAAGTTCATAAAGTGTTCAAAAACCAAGGATTATCTGCTAACTAACGAATATCAGTGACCTTACCCTCAAACTATAATTTTCAATAAGTAGTGGCTTATTATATCTTTGAAAAACCCTACTTTGATGGATACATTTGCTCCAATCGAAATGAAAGATGTTAATGTCACAATATTTTTTTCTCTTTTTTTGTTGAGAAAAATATCTGCACATAATGTTTGATATTTTCTCATAGGTCATACCTATAATATTATTTTTACTACGTTTCTATCACTTAATAACGGATGAACAATAATTAAAAAAATGCATAAAGCAATCGAAACGCTAGCAGTAATAACAATTAAACATAAAAGCGCGACTCGAGTAATGAGGTATTATTATACATGGAATAGAATGTTGTACTAAGTAAGTATATGGGTTAAACTTAGAAGTGACGTCCTTCAATCCGATTGGTGTAAAATAATATTTCCTTGAAACCATTAGTTTTGATTCTTTAATATTATCATCTAACCTGTTTTCACTTGCAAATATATATTTTGGACAATTCTGAATGACTTCAGTTTTTTGTATCTTTTCTATTATACTTATCTGGTTTCGATGAAATTTGAAATGTAATTCGTGTTAGGCTATGAGTGATCGCATAAAAATTTCAGTGATAAAGAAAAACAAGAGTCACATTTATAATCAGTTTTTGTATTTTCTCTCATTTCAACAATATATCCACTCATTCAAAAAATTATTTTAAATAATATAACGCAACAAGGATATGAATTAATAATTCTGAAAAATATTCAAACTTCAAAACCTGTCCTTTAGGTAGAAAATAATATATTTCAACTGATTAAATTTTGGAAGGTACACGCTTTCTTCTTGGAATCGATAAAAAGTCTGTCATTAAATTCGTTACAGTTCGTAAATAAGACAGAAGATAAGATCGTCACATCTTGAGGTGCCGATGTTTAAATTGAAAGGTTAAAATCAACGAGTTCTAAAATGTATTTTGAAATAAAATCGAACAATTGAAATGGTGGATACAAGATTATTGATTGAATATTTTCACGAAGCAATACAAGTTTTAGACATATTCTTAATATTTTGAACAGATGGTGAGTATTTAACAATTAAAATTGCTAGTACTCGATGGATAGCGTTTCAGGTTGCATTTTCAAAAAAAAAAAAAATGCTCAATGTTTCAAAACTTTCAATGTAAAAGTTTTAGATGCTATATTTTTCAGCGAATAACCCCAAATATTTATTTCTGAATTTGATAAACTAAAATCGATAAAAATCAAAAAATATCACATTTATTAATTGACCCTCGGATTACAGTTTCCGTTGTCCAAACAAGAAGTTGAGGTGTGTTAAATCAAATTCAGAATATATAAGGAGGAATCAGTACGTGTTCAACCTTGATTACTTTTAGGAGGTTTCTTATGGCATATGAATGTAAATGAAATGTAACATAATGTGATATTATGTTCCCACGTGACTATCGCAAATTACGTAATACTGACATAAAATCAATTGTGAGCCCACACTGAAACATATTTCTACTTTCAAAGTCAAATGTATTTATTTACTGTCTTCACAAATCACACTTCATTTCAGTTGCTAAACTATACGAGTTGGTCTTATCCAATTAACTTGAATTGATTGCAAAATTATATTAGAAAATGTTTTCAAATGTGAAATTTGTGTTTGGTGTTGACATAAGTTTTAACACACGATTAAAAAAATATTTATCATCGGGATCAATTAAAAAGCTCACTTATTTCTTGTCACTTAGTGGTTACTACTGCACTTTATACTCACGCATTTGACCCTCATCAGAGATTTTTATATACTACCTACTTCATTTTGCGACTTGATGTTTTGCGATTTTTACGATGGATAAATAGATCGTACTATAAGAATCGGCCTTACAATTCACCTTTCAAACTCACTTGCTTCATAGAATTGAGTGGTGTGACTTGGGGTGTGACTTGGGATCGATTGAATTTTACTCGGAATTTTATTTTCGTTATTTTGCTCACGAAATTTGTCACAAAGATTGAAATGGTTATTTACCTATATCTCCACCCAAAGTCTCTCCTAGATCAGAGTTGTCAGGGAAATATTTGGAATTTCTTTGGCATTATTCTTCTTTAATTTTTTGTTGTTGTGATGATATCATTGAAATGGCACTTAGAACGAAGCTTGAATTGATTATGTTTAAAATAACCAGGAAAACAACAGTTCTAACAGCCATTTTCATGGAACTTTTAGTTGGATTTTGCCCATTAACGAACTTGAGCGATGCATCTTATATCCGAACATACCCTTAAAATTTCAACTTTATAGGTCTCTGCGTTCATGAGTTATCGTGTTCACGACATGGATGGATATAATAAAATTTTAATGCGGACCAGTCATCAGGGAGTCGAACCTTATCGTTTGAGACCATTTTGGCTGAGAATTCGTAAACCAAAAAATATGACGAAATGATAGGACGATATGTTCGATGAACAAGCGCTCAAAAATTGTTCTTGAAGACACTTCAGTACTTTACTCAAGTCCTGCTATCACATTGGAAGGGCTCTGAAAAAATAATAGATCTAATTGTAATTCGATATTAAATAGAATGCAACCTTATTCCATTATCCACATTTCGCTTTCAGGTTAATAGTATAAAAATCAACTCGGTGTCCTAGATATTCCTGAAGTTTACAGTGTTGAACTGATGCGATAAGCGTTTGCTCAATAAACATTAATCCTGGTTCTGCACAAACCTGTCCTGGGCGTTGATTCGAACTTCGATACTGCAGCTCATTCGATCAGCTAACACGGGTGTGGACATCACAAAGGGATTCGCAATTTGAACCTAGCTGGGAGGCCTCAACATCTAATTTGCTCTTACACATCGGCGGTCAAACGCGTGAGCGCGAACAACTTTATCAGCCGCATTGCTGATCCAATAGATCGAATCATGTTTTTTCTAAAAATATTATCCCTTTTGTTTCGGCCAAAATTCAAACGGATTTTTTTTTCAGCACCAGTAGCTTTCTGTGCCGATCTATTCGACCGCGTAATTCACATCAGACGATAACATATCTTCATGTGTGTGATGTTTCTATTGTTAGTTTTAGGAAGCGAGAGTATGCATTGAACAAATTTATCAATACTGCTCATGGAAGCTTCGTTTGGAAAACTCAAATATTCTGCCAATTGGTGTGGCACTATAGCTTCGTCTTTGGCTTCTAGAAAGTAAGCATGACGCAGTATTTCATTCTCAATATTGTAAAATGTATCTCCCATGAAGTTCCACCCTACACCTACCAAATTTCTCAGATATAAAGCAAGTAAAACACAGGAAATTCCAAGTATTTTTACTTTTTGGCAAGTACAAGGAGTATCATCGGTATTGTAGAAATAAGGCTGTTACAAGTATTCGCGTTCACGGAGACCAATAGGCAGACACGAAACCAAAAGTTGTTCGGAAGGGTCTGAATTGCATTTTGTGTATCTTCTTCTCTGAAGTTATTTCCTTCAACAATCGATATAGTCAACATATTTCATTTTCGGAACTAAACAAACACAAGGTTAAAATTATCTATACCATGTGCCTTGGGAATGCAATCCCGCACCAAAATATCTATCCCGCATACCCGCGGGATAAAAATTGCCAATCCCGCGGATCCGCAAGAATGCGGGATTGGACAATATACATACTATTTGTACTCAACCTATTAAACATGCTCATAAAAAAATGTTATGCTATTAAAAACATACAATAGTATAAAAATGTTTATTTCATGGCAACATCTTTGTTTTGCCGCGGGTAAACTCGAAAAATCTGCCGACAAGTGATATCTCACAGTTTTTCCAACTAGAAACCATTTGTTATTCAAAATTGAGCGTTTGTGATTCGGGGAAATTAAGTTCCTCGACGCCGATGAACAATGCGAAAGTAATTTATCTGATTTTCACATTCACAGGACACAGCGTACGATAGATTTCCTATTATTATTATTATTATATTATCGACTTTTGCCTATACGCGTAGGATTTTTCCTCGCCGTCGGCTTCTCACTCCTCGCTAAGAGGAACATTCACTCAATCCCAGATATTTAAAATATCAGAAGGGCAGAGCTCGGTCGTGTCCGGTCCTTGTGGTCCCCCTGGTTCTCGTCGAACTTCGATCCTTGGACCTGTCCTTCACTTCCTAGGAATTTTCTCACCGTCCTTGCAGTACCTAAAAGAACAGCTTTTTGCATTATATTACATATATACTCACTAAGTCCTAGTTGCTTGATATTTCTCTTGAGATTTTTGGGTACTATTCCTGTTGTTGTATTATATTATTATTATTATTATTATATATCACAAAACAAGATACAAAAGGCGGTAGGGATGCAAAGCTTCGAAAACTAAATGAGATTAAAACATGTGTTTCGCTGAAAACATTTGGCATTTAACAATAACTAGTTTCGTATGCAAAATCGTAGGAATTTTCCATATGTTGAATGTGTAAACATCTTCCACATAATTCGAAAGCGAAGATAGTGTTGCTTTTCGTCTTTGTGAAATACATTTCATCCCTCTTTCAATTAGGTTAATATGCAATGCTGCTTATATTGGTTGGGTTGCCATGTGTTATTTATTGAACATGCGGCTTAGTAAAGACGGTTTGGAGATTTTTATTGTAGGGAATGTTGATAAACGCAGCGGAGCGGACCATCCTCATGTTTATTGTTTTCTGGGATCCCGCATTTGCGGGATCTAGCATTTGCGGGATTGGATTCCCTACATGTGCCCTTTCAGAGACAAGAAATGCTATAAATTTCTATCAATTATTAGCAGACCCGGCGAATAGTGTGCACCCTAACAGTCCTAACAGGCAGTGAATATTATGTAAACTCTAATTCAGGATATTGGACGTAATAAAATGAATACCAGAATTTGATTGAGTTAAATTATTTAAAGAATAATATATAACTAAAAAAAATATTCTCGCAACTGAGTTCCAACCCTAAAGATTAATTTTCACGGTGATAGTAACTATCATGAGAGTTCTATCGTGATTGTGCGACAGCACCCTCGCACTATCACGATAGTTACTATCAAGTAGTTTATGGGCCTTTAATGTCGAGTGGTGAAATTAAAAAAAAAATATATTTTTATGTGTTCTGCCGACATCTTTGTTCTTTACAATCGAAATCAGAATAATTTTCGTGTACTCTCATTTTCTTTTCACGTCACCGTGGAGCCCCGTCGAGTCCCCTGTGGATCCTGTGATACT
Organism: Harmonia axyridis; assembly: GCF_914767665.1. Taxonomy (NCBI): domain Eukaryota; kingdom Metazoa; phylum Arthropoda; class Insecta; order Coleoptera; family Coccinellidae; genus Harmonia; species Harmonia axyridis. The sequence goes on along the minus strand of NC_059505.1, from coordinate 23,086,703 downwards.
TTGAATAGGATGCTAAAGCTCGTAACATAACGTAAATTATTAGTAACTTGAAGTCGAACAAAAAATGCATAGCTCCTACAAATTCTGCAAAAGTAAGGCATAAGAGGCTTCCAAACTTTTGAAAAGCTACTTATTGGATGGGTATCAGATGAATGACTATTGTTGTTCATTTGCTGGATCAATTCCGTATTGAAACTGTCCCGTATTCGTGGAATGGTCATCTCATATGGTGATTTTGTGGTACCTGTTTTTGGACTGTACAGACTAAATATTGTATTGAAAAGTTCCCGGTCTGATGCACAGATTGCGGTGCTAGTATTAAATCCATATGATTTTTAGTTTAGTAGATATTGCGTTGTGGGTGTCGCTACTTTTGTTATCTGAAAAAAGATTTAAAAAAATTCGTTTCCTGATAAAATATTGCTTTCGAAGTAAAAAAATACAGTTGAAGCAAAATCTTGGCTTGGTGAAGAGTTTCCAGGGTCTGAACCAGGAAAATAAACCATCATTGATTGGTATGATGTGTAAACGTGGTGAAAGGAGCACCGAAGACGGCGAACTCAGTAGACGCCCAAAAGAGGCTGTCACCGACGAAAAAATCAAAAAAGTTGGCAAAATAATTTTGAATGACCGTAAAATGAAGTTGATCGAGATAGCAGACATTGTGAAGATATCATCTGAACGTGTACATCATATCATTCACAAATGTACCGGGTTTTTCACCATAATTTGACCCCCCCTTTAACTTTGTTACTAAAAGAGGTACAAAAAAATGTTTTTCACTAAAGTTTCACGAAATTGACTAATGTTTTTCAAAATGATTTCACAAAACGAAATATATACAGAGTGGGCCACATATTGATAGCAACTTCATTTTTTCAAATGGAACACCCTGTATATTTTTCTATATTTGACTAGCTCTTTTTCCCCTGATTTCAAATATATAACATATGTTTGGCCTATCTCTCTTTTTCTGAGTACCACAGAGTTTCAAATTTTAAGAACCACCTGGCATGCAAGCTGGCAGTTTTCGAGTGGTAGGCTGCGATTACTCAAAATGATCTTTTTTGAGTTATCTCGTTGGCAATTTGACTATATGTCATATCGTTGCCAACGAGATAACTCAAAAAAGAACATTTTGAGTTATCGCAGCCTACGATCGATCGATTCTCGAAAGTCAACACGACGCCAACGTCTTGTTGTAAACTATCATCAAATGTCCAATGATGAAGCTATCTCCTCAACTAACTTCCACAATCAGGAACTGACAATTGAAAATAACAAGATTTAACAGGTTGAGTTTTCAGTCATAGTTCAATCAGAAGACCGAATGAAGCTTGAGAATTAGACATAACGCTTTGGTGTCATTTGAAATGGATCAAACAAAACAAACATAATTCATTAGCATACTGAATTTGAGGGAGGAATAGTAATTTTTCGGCAACCGTCCGGGAAATGCTCACTTCCCGGACGCTTTTTCTCTGAGAAAGAAGCATTTCCCGGCCTAGTCCGGAAAGTACGTACTTCCCGGACTAGGCCGGAAAAGAATCATAGAATCAATAGCAACCGAGATAACGGCTGACAGTTCATATGAAATTAGTTGTCAAAAATTTGCATGTTTTTTGATCGCAATCGCAATAAAATATGGAAAACAGCAGCGATAGTGTTATTCTACATGGTTGCCGAAAAAATATTGTACGCAACACGCCCGAAAATGGTTTTTTTGGACTCACAGACTTTTTTTTTTTTGTGTATTCGTCCAAAAAAACCCCATTTTCCGGACTTGTTACTTAAATTACTATTGCGTAACAAGTCCGGAAAATAGACAAAATTCAAGGAAGTAGCCTAGTCCGGGAAGTACGTACTTTCCGGACTAGGCCGGGAAATGCTACTTTCTCAGAGAAAGTGGGAAGTGAGCACTTCCCGGACGCTTGCCGGACGGTTGCCGAAAATATATTTTGTTTCAGCAGATTATACTCTATTGGATTTCATGACACCTTCTTCATAGAAATAGCTCATATTCCAAAATCACTTGATGAGCTGGATTTTAATTTGGATATTGTTGTTTTAGTATTAAATGTGTTAATTTGATAAATAAGCAATATTTACTCGTGACAGGATAATTTGGGCATTTCTTAACCCTTATTATATGTGTAAATATATGTAAATATATGTGTAAATGAGACAATACGATCAAGGTATCAGTGATTCTCCCTGAACGTCGATTTGTTCTTTTTTTATTGTGATGACCACAAGAAATAACTCCGTGTTATGAAACAGCCAAAAGTTATTAATGGGTGCAGATAGATTGGATAAACCAAAATGCTCGAGGGAGGTGAACATTTACATCTGAAATTCAAATTACCTATCAAATATTATCAACATTGGTATTAATCAATGAACAGTGATGATTCCTCTTTTGTGGAAGGAGTTAATTCTGAAATACTACTGTATTATGAATGTCATTCATCGTTTATTTTATTTCGGTGGTCCAACTAAATTCTCGAGCGCCTTTGAATAATTTATCAATAAAATTTAAATTAATTTACAATAATTAGATGGTTCACAACTATCGCTTGCTACCGTATTATTTATGAGGAGCATGGTAAATTTCGTTACACATTATGGTTTTTTCAGATATCATTCCAGTAAGTTTTCTTTTCGACCTTTTTGGATATTGAAAAATTCTCCTCAAATGTCAAAAATATAATTATTTTATAAAAAAGAAGTCTTAACTAATAGAATTCGTCTCTCTAATCCAAAATTTTTTATTGACTCAATTCTGTTCGGCGGTCTGGCTGTAATAGATAAGCTTGGAAAAAAAGTACTAGAAACTTTCCTTGGTAGGTTTGAGATCAGGGATTTGTTGAACTATACTACTCTGCAACTTCTCACTTTTCAAATAAATTACCTTGCCGGCCGTCCATCTGTAAATACGATAACTCTCAAACGAAACAACTAAAAAACTAATTGTTGGTTGTGTTCTAGAATCAGAACAAAATTCTACTGGAGATGCTGTAATTATGGCCGTTCGAAAATTTTTTCCTCATAATTTCAAAACTTAGAATACGACCGATGTGAAAATATGCAGTAAAATTTAAAATATCGGTTTCTTTTCTAGCCTCATACAAAATTTGATGTTTTGCCTCACCAGAATGAGGAACAATTCATCAATAAGAATAAAAACTACTTAATTTAATAATGACAGATCCGACCGAATTGAAATTCACAATCAAATGAAAAATATCAGATTCAAGTTATTGTTGATCATTAGAATCATATAAAATTGAACCAGGAAATTGAAAAAAATCTAAATTAAATGCAGATTCCAAGCTGAGTACAAAATTTCATTTGGATCCTGATATTTCCGTAACAATAGATTGCACTTTAGTATCTACGTGTATGTGAAATAACTATTCGAACGTTTGTGCCAAATTTCAAGAGAATCGTATCATCTGAACTTCCTCCATCTAGGTGAACTAACTGATAACAATGACATCATGATAAATGATCCTATATATACAGTTATGTGGTTTAGGACTGCGTATATAAATTAACAGAATCCGGTAAATTAATGGGAAAAAATGAAAAAAGCACTTCAGGAGATTTTGCGCATTTCGAAATATTCATTGAAACATAAAATAATCGTCCCTATGTGTTTTCTTGATTTTGGTCAAACTATCAGCGAATTAACCTACAGCGATTTGATTGTTTATAGTAGTCATTGCACTTTGTGATGAAAAATTTCTGGCGTTGTATTTGCTCCTCAATAGAGTGAGAAATAATCGTTCATAGTATTGAATGAATGCATGCTTATCGGGATTTTTTCCCGATATGTGCCATTTTATGTGAGCACCAAATTATGGAAAGGAGACATTACCTGGTCTTTGAAACCAGATATCAATATTACTAATTGAAATTATTAAAGTCGAAATTGTCCGACGTTTGTGAAAAAATTATTTATTTGCCTTCGGTGGGCTTTTAATATTCATCAATTTGCAAAATCTCTCGAATTTACCATTATCACTTTTTATTTGGATATTAAGGTCAAAAATATTAATTATTTTCACCTCATTTCAGAGATGGCTCGACGTCGGAAACAACGCATCAAACCGACTCATTGATGCAGCGAAAGCCAACAATCACCATGGATCACAGCGTCAAAGCCATGACCTCCCCACGGGTTTTGTCTCGTGTGGTGGATCCCCACAGGTTCGAGAACGATGAATTGGAACAGCTCTACCAACGCTACATCTGTAAACTTCAGCATTCCAGCGTTGCCGCTGTAGTTGGTCTCTTCGTCATCCTTACCGCAATCTTGGCCAACCTCAGTTTTTTCTACCATCAAACAGCAACAGCCCAAAACGTTTATCATGTCGCACATTGTATTCTCTTTGCGCTGTTGCTAGGATTCTTGCACACGAGGTTCATGCAAGACAATTACCTTCTCTGGGTCTGCTACGTGGTGCTGTTTTTCCTGGCGACGTTTTGCGCGTTAGCCCTGCCGATTTTACCGGCCGAGTTGACTGCAAAGGTAGCCGCTGAGGGGACATGGCAGGTTGTTTTTGTTATATTTCTGGCGTACTCAATGATGCCACTGAAGAGTTGGATAACAGCCCTTTTCGGACTCATATTATGCGGGGCGCATTTTGCAGTTGTTGCAATCTTCAGTCAGGATTTTCAACAATTGATGTGGCAACAGGTAAATACACACATTCACATAACGCACTTTGTGAAAAAATATAAATCTACACACATAATATAACAGTAGAAATCGGTGGTAGAATCTTTTGAGTACTTGTTCTAATTCATCTTGCTGAATTTTTTCACGAAATCACTCATGAACCTTCCAACCGTCATTGCTCCGAAACTGAAAGAATCATTCTGATCACTTTGGGATAAACACTTTTTTGGTCTCCTAGTTCAAAATTTCCGCTCGCAGAATGCATTTCAATCTATACTAAACAATTTTGGATTCTTGTCCGTTGGAATAAATACATTATTGATATGCACTCCTGCTACTGATTATTTTAGTTACCTTAGGTAACATTGACAGTAGTTTTTTTGATGTCATTAAAATGTTTTATAATAAAATATAGCTTCAGTTCATCCCTCTTTAAACTGCGTACCTACTAATATAATAACTACAGGTTATGGGCTCAGGGATTCAATTTTCTTAAAAAGACCCCAGTTTTTGCAACTGTTGAACAATAAACCACGTAAAATTCGACAAATTGAAATATCGTAAAAGAGATCGAGGAAAATGGCTCAGGTATCGACAACTTATAGAATAAAATCATTGAAAAATGATAACTATGATACTTGGAAGATTCCAGCACAAACAATTTTAAGAAGAGCTGGTTTTTGGGATTATGTGTCTGGAAAGAAAATGAAACCGGTAGACAAAAAATAAATGGATTAACGATGATTTTAACGCAAAATCAGAACTTATTTTGATAATATCTCCAAATGAACTGAGACAGATTAAAAACTGTTCAACATCAAAAGATATTTGGGATACATTGAGCAAAATTTACCAAATTCTAGAACCTGCTCGTTAAGCAACATTATTAAAAAGTTTAATTTTCCAAAAAATGAATGAGAGGGACAATATTCGACAACATCTGAATAAGTTTGCTGATACAGAAGATAATTTATCCGAAATGGATATCCAAATTAACAATGACTTACTCAGCATTGTGATGTAACAGAATAGAAAGGTATTACAGAAGCGACACTCTATCTTTTCATGGTCTCAACCTCAGAGGAAAGAAAAGATAGAGGTGCCCTTAGAAGTCAATAGCGTTGTATTGTAATCAATTGCAACAGTATGATGATAAAGTGAGATAGGACAACAACAAACCTGCAAAATTGACAACTAGAGGGGCGGTAAACATTTCAGTGGCGTAGTCAATGGTTCTCTTACTGCCTCTTATTAAGTTTTCGGTGCTGAAATGTTTGGAACAAACATTTGCATATTTCGGCAAATTGTTCATTTGCAATATTAATACGTGGCACCATATTTTGCTAAATTCTCTATTTGAAGGAAACCTACAAATGTTAGCTTTGAATTAAGTTTTCGATATCTCACAAATACTACGCCATAGACGAGATATATTCTACGCCTATGGACTCAAAACGTGAACTTACCTATGATAGGTTAGGTTTTCATTTCCGATGTTTTACACACTATACATGTTTTTCGAGTATTTACCATGATTAAAATTAACAATGTGAAACTTAAAATTCACAAACTTGTATGAAATAACGCCGATTACAAACGTGAAATTAAAATGAACAGTTAACCCTTAACGCACCTCTAGTTGACACGTGCAATAACAACAACAGAACCGTGTTGCCAAATCCTCAGAATATTCGCAAAACATCTATGCCACAGTACGGAGAAAAGATTACTTCTTCCTCAGAATGGCATCGCAGTACATTATAAGTGCTTGTAAACAAAAGTGTTATAGCGATGTCAACAAATGCTATAAGGCACCTCTATCTTTTCTTTCCGCTGAGGTCTCAACCGTCATTTTGTTAGTAGTTTATTTCCACGTGTTTCGGTGTTCGAGTTCATTGCCTTTTGACACAAGTATTGTTCGGTCACAGAATAGAGAGGAAAGACAATCGAGCCACGTCACAGAATTGAGAATTTTTAATATAGATATTTACTATTCTGTGGCCATGTACAACTACCAGCCTTTTGGTAGTTTTTCAAGGTCACCAAATTTGGTTACATCGAGAACAATGGAAATGTCAAAGAGCTTCTGGAATACCTCTCCATTCTGTGATGATGTTATACTCTCTTCCTGTGTCATATGAAAATTTCCGAATAAACATAGAATCCAGAGATGATTTACCTAACCAGAAAATTTAAAAATAAAAATTTTAGAAGAAAGTGAAGCCAGAACCAAAACTTATTCAACTATCATAAGTAACAGCCATGTAGAAGAAGCGCATCTTGGAAGAAACCGAAGATATTGAAATAAAGGATTCAAAAATTTTGGAACAGAAAACAGATTCTCTAAGAACAAAACCTTCAAGCAAGAAAATAGAACAAATTTTAAAAATTGTTGTCGTTTCAATCATAGAACCATAGCAGGGCTAAAAAAAAAAGAATGGAAATCTAAAATCTTTTAAAACCGAGTGAAGGACCCCGCACGTTTTATATGGGAAATGGCTTTCCGTGCATTTGGCTGAATTTTTGATATGTTGTAGTTCTTGATAAACTGATCAGAAGTGTCCATAGTCACAAAGCTCAAAAATGGACAGTTTTCGAGATATGGAGCTTTGAAAATGGATTTTTTGCAATTTTCAGGGTTTTTGCTCATCAATCGGGGAGCTCTCATTTCTGCTTGGGATGGAATTTGGATGTTCGGCGGCCAGAACCCGACTGAGAAATGATCTTCCTTGGTTATATTAGGCACCGCCATCGATAATTTTTTATACACTGCTCCACATTGGCTATGAAATGAGATACAAAATCCAAGATCTTCCATACATCTTTTCATGCCACAAGATGACGCCAGAATAATTCACATGACCGAGAAACGACATATTGTGAGATTTTTTAAGAGAGGCCACAATAACTGAATTCTCATATATCTGATGTCCAATAATATCATATCAAATATGTTAGCCAAAATGTTCATAACCAGGCACCGCGAGCTGTAATGGGGGAAAATGGGAAAATCATAATCATATATCCTCAGGGATAACAATTGTGATCACTATCGATGTCATTTACATATGATATGTGATTTGTTTCTCACAAATCTCGATAATCTGACAATGGGGTGCCAAGACATTTTCTTCAGAATGTCTCTAAATTGATGATAGCATCTCACAGACAAACGAATCCGTGAAAATGTCTGCAGTTTTGATACAATATAGTACTATCCGGGTAGAACATAGAAGTACAAGTGTTGGAAGCTAACTTTGAATGGATACGAATGAATAGTATGTAATAATATGATCGTTGGCAAAATGAATGAGTGTATCAATCAAAAACAATATAATAATGAGAGTAACATTCACGATAATAATAAACTTTATTGTTAATATTAAAAAAAAAGGAATTAGGGAAATTTGAGCAGAATGATAGCAAGAACACTCTTTTATCAAAACGGTATGAGGAAAATCTTTAAAAATGTCACACTTTACGATGTCGACAATAATATCAAATTTACCATATTGAATCTGGTGTGGTCATATCTCAATTCTTACGTAGCAACTCTTGTAGAGCGCTGAAGAAGGACATAAACATGTCCGAAAGCTAGGTTGTACATGTATATTCAATAAAGAGTTTCACATTTCATTCGACTTCCAACAAGAACGCGATAACCTTCAATATCCATTAATTCCATGTTGATTGCTTTTTTGACTCAATAATTTTTTTCATGAAAGCAATTGATTTTGATGTCAATTTCACTTCATTATTTATGCTAGAAATTCTGCATTCAAACGAAAGCAGAATTTCTGGCAGGACAACCAGTCTGCTACCGAAACCGGTAGAACAATTGATTTCGATAATATGAGAAGCATGCAATCATTACCCATTTTAATTTCAATGTATTCCCCTATTTATATTTGCATTTTCTAACAAATTTGGTTCATTCGAATTTTTCAACTAATCTGATTCATCTTCAGTTGAAATCCCAAACTTGTATTGAATTCTGTCCCATGCAACTTTTGAATGTCGAAATCCTAGATTCTTAGAATCCATGCCTGACGTCTACTATCGTTATAAATAATTTGACGTCACCCGGGTCATCATGTTGGTGATTCTCCTATTTCTGGAATAGTTAGAATTTCGTGTAAAAATTGTATCCCCTCGTCGTGTCGTTCTCTTTCAATTTTCATAGATATTTTTTGGTATTATTTTGCTATCCTAGACGAAAAAAAAATAGATCATAAAAATCAGCCTAGCCATCATGACTTATAAATGGTGAAACTAACCAGACTTTGTTATATATACATGTAGGTATAGATTTATATATATATATATATATTTTTTTTTCAGTTGTGTGCTAATCTTGTGGTATTCATTTGCGTTAATGTTATCGGCATTTTCATTCACAATCTAATGGAGCATGCCCAAAGGAAGGCTTTTCTGGATACTCGGAATTGTATAGCTGCCAGATTGGAAATGGAAGATGAGAATGAAAAATTGGTAAGTATGAACTGAAATTTTCAAATAATACATATGAATACAAAAAAAAAAACAAATAACGCCCTACTAAAGCAAGGCTTTTGTTGATCCATATAGAAATACCCATAAAATATCATTTTCGATCAAGACATACGAAATAATCACACGGACTTAGATCCGTCGATGATCTATCATCAGAATTTGAGAGTTAAAAGTATATTTCTTCAAGTGTATACAGTATACAGTGTACAGTGTATGATACTTTTGAATTAACTGCTTAGTACTCATTATGCTTATTTTTATGATTTATTTCAAAGGTCCAAGCCAGTGATATGTTCTCTGGCATGGATATGGATTCAAATGAATTCCTGCATAAAATTCTAGCATTTGATTCAACAACATTAAGTTCTATCCATGATGAATTTCCAAAAATAATCAGGTACTAGTATATCCAGTTATGGCTTTTAATGTATAAAAAGGATGTACAATCGAGTTGTCTTTGTCAAATGAGTTAGTTCTGAGCTAATGGAGTTTTCTATAAAAGAGGAAATTATTTTTACTCGTTTATTATTGGACTTTTAATCAGATTGGCCTCGGAATTGAGAGAATATACATTAAATAAACAAGTTTTGTTTCATGAGACAGTTATTTATAATGCATTAATTTGCTCTGGAAAAGACTTGACTGAGTTTTTACACTAAATTTCCTGTCACTTAGTGTTGCATATCTGTTCATGTGTCTTAAGTATTTTAAAATATTTCGCATATACTATTAATTTTAGTGTGTAGTCCGTATTTATTTATTTATTTTGAATATGAGTCACTGCATTGATATCATTATTATTATTTGCTCTTTCTCGTATAAGAAATATTATTGATTTTATACTCGGAATACATTCCATAACGAATCGGGTATTCATAATTCAAAAAGCCTAAATAGGAATAGTTGAAATGGTTTTTTTGTACGATTCAGCTTTCAAGATAACTTACGCTATTTTTGCCAAGACGATAAGTGGCTAGGTTAAATGGCGAAACGTAAAATATCAATTGACGTCTTCATAATAATATCTCCATTTAATTTCACAAAAATTGAGAACTGAAAATAGACCATTTCAATATAGATATTGAAAAAGTTACTCAGTCACATTGAACGTAGACGTTCCAATTATTCCAAATGTTTATTGTGATAAAACGTGTTAGTTTTAATATTCACCGAAATTGAAACAACGTGAATATCACTTTCATATAACTTCCACTTTAAACTTTGTAGTAATTTGATTGAGATTCAAAGGATAATGTGAGCTCAGCCTCACTTTTTCTTTTACAACAATGCCTCATTATACATATACAGTACAAGCTTAGAGGAAAGTCACCAAATATGGAATACCATTTTGTTTTTGGGATATAAAAAAAAAAAAACTTCATATAAATTAAATCAGTTTAATGGTTTTTCTAATCAGTCATACATTTATATGTAGTAATCAACAGCCTTTAATCAAATATATTAGTTATAAAATTAAAATCTAACACATAAAACAAAATCACAAATGAGTAACCAAATATGGAATATAAGCATAAATCAACATAACAATAACAAAAATGGACATCAATATCTTTGAGATCAATTGAATAAATATAATATATTGTGATAAATGAAAGAAGTTACATAAATACTTGCAAAAGTAACAGAACCCAGTATCAAACTCTGGACCAGCACAATCATAATGTGCCCAGAGCCCACACATCCAGCATTTAATCCAGTTTTCTCCACTTTTATCCATGGAAAAAAGTCTTGAACACAACATACATTCTGCATCAGCAGAGTCAGGAAGTAATTGGTCCATCAACTCATCATGTTTACTACCATCATCAAACTGGATAACGTCTAGTTCCTCAGAGTCTTCTTCTTCACTATCATCCTTATTTTTCTTCGTTTGTTTGTTTCTCTTCGCTGTTTTCTTCTTATTCTTTGTCTTGACTAGTTTACTTTCTTTTTCCTGTCTCTTCATATTTTTATTTTCTAAATCATTTTTGTAGGAAGAAGATGTTATGACTGCTGCTACAGCAGCTTTTCTTCCTCTGCTAGATACTTTTCTTCGTTTCTCTGGCACTGAATCTATGGCATGCGGAGACACCAGACCCAAACTGCTTCGATTAAGCCCAGAAGTCGAAGGTGCAGGTTCAGGTTGTAAATTAGCAATTTGTGGTGCAAGTATTTCTACCAGAACTTGACCAGTTTCAGATCTTGATTCCAGGGATATTGATTATACAACCGTCTATTACAGCATTTTGTTGCGCAGCAATAAACTCCACATAATTGAAGACATTTTTATTTAAAAGCCACAATCCAGTGACTTTGAACCCGTTGGCTCTAATTTCGCCTGTTTTTACTTTCAAATAGGATTTGCCAAACAGCTCCACAATATCATATGGACTTAGAGGTCGGTTGTTGTCCCTAATCCACATACGTATTTCCTCACTATAGTATGTTTTTAAAGGCCCCATGGAAGTCTTATCTAACGGCTGCAATTTTTGAGTCATGTGAGGAGGTAACGAAACTATGTCCACGTTATTTTCCCTAGCAATATCTATTATATCGATATTGTGAGTATGTCCGTCTAGTATTAGTAAAACCCTCGATTCAGGAGTCGGGTTGGTGTGTTGAATAAAGTGCTTGAACCAGTCTGTAAATATGTTCATTTGTATCCACCCTGATGGATGTGCAACTCCGACTGATCCTGGAGGACAGCCTCTCATTAGCTGAGCACTCATATTTTTTCAGGGAAAAATGAATGAACGGTTGCACAAAATGACCAGCAGCATTCGTGCAAACAACTATTGTCATCAGAGATCCTCTTTCTGCTGAAGTCAGTGCAGCTACCTGGCGTTTACCTTTGTGGCCGATGATTTGGGTATCTAACTTTGTACTATTGTGAGGCCTGATTCATCCACGTTGTAAATACGATTTGGTGGATAGTTATTTTTAGTGTAAAGCATTTCAAGGAGGTTGAAAAAGGCTTCCACTTTTTCTTTATCAAATCCAAATGCTCTGGCTAATGATGTACCAATTGGTCTTCTCATCGAAAGTTTATCTTTATGACGATTTAAAAATAACTTTAACCACTTTTTTCCAGCCATACCTGATTCACCGAAAGGATTCTGCAAATTGTTTCGCTTTGCTAGCATGAACGCCATACGGCGAAGATCAGTTCTTGTTAAACCGTGAAACTTGCTCTCCATTATTAGTATGTATTCTACTAGCTGACCTTCAAGTTCGGAGCCCAAGATAGTTTTTCGTCCTAATGTAGTAGCTACTGCCACTTCTGGAGACTGTTCATCTTTTTGGCAGAGACGAAATTAAGTTGTCCTAGGCACTTGAAAATGCTGTGCAGCTTTCAAATACCCCCATTTTTTTTCCCGGACGAATTTTATAGCTTGTGCCATTTTTTCTTCATTCCAGGTTTGGTTGATTTTGAACCGGACATTCTAAAAACAAACATTACATATATTTAATAATATATAATAATAGCAACTTGGCCGCTGTAGTGATTGCAGTCTCTTCAACGTGAAAATTGACCAGGTCCCAATTTATATTTATCTATTGTATCGCGCAAGAGGTCAAAATATTTATCGACTACAACATTATTGAAACCCGTAAAGTAAGCTTCCGACATAGCTTCTGGCTTTCGAAATGGAAGTCTCTTGTGTCTGCCCAGAAAAAGTTTCAACCAGTCTTCGCGTGGCATCTGATTTTCAGAATTGAAGTTAGGCCAACTAATTACTAATTTTTGCATATTAACTATTGTCATTCCGAATAGACGCTGTTGCATTCCTTCGACAAAATTTCTCAATTTGATTTCTTGGTGAGTAGTAAAAATATTCTTGAATGTCCAATCCATTTTTGAGGAAAACAAATCACGAATGATGTTTTCCATCTCCTAAATTCAGTTACTCTACGCTGAGGCCCCCCCCCCCTATAAAGTCAGCAGCTGATCTGTAGTAATTCATTTCATTTATTACTGCAGCCATATTTTTTAATTTAATTGAAACTGAAATCAGTCTTGCAACCCAAATATCTATTCCGTGAAGTAGGTCCACCGGGTTAAAATATATACCCCGATCTTTCTGTCACACCATTAGTTATTCAAATTATAAAAATCAAACTACGTTTTATGCAAATTGAATTTTAGTATAAATTGCAGAACTTCAATAAGCTCTTTCAACACTCATTCAGAAAATGTCGTACCGTTACCAGAGAAAATTGAAAACGCTCTTATGGATCACAACTCATCGCACTGAGGTGAGCGGAAACCGAGGCGGAAACTACTGTAATATAACTAAAAATTCTATTACAGATAGTAATAGACTTTTCTCTATTTCAGTATCGTAATGTGTTCATTACAGTCCTAAAAACAGTGCTGTAATGAACTCATTACAGCATTGTTTTCAGTTATATTTTTTGCTTTGTGGTTATCTATACTGACTTCCAATCCTGTCAATTTCAACAAACTTCAATAATTGTCAATATAATATAATTTGGATAAAGTGAAATGATTTGCAACATTATTCGCAATTTCTTATAATTCTGATGGTGTTGAATCGATTTCGTCAGACATAATTAACGAATTGAATGCGTGATTGTAACTTATTTCAAAATTCGAAAATTACGATTCATATTCAAAATCCGTAATCTGGAAATTTTCGTAACACTCACACCAACTGCCAAGATTCAATACAAAAGTCACTAGAATTTAGAATCTGAATTTTTCATTGAATTTCGACAATATTTCACAAAACTTGACTGAAATAGAGAAAATATCGTCTAACCCTATGTCCTAAGTGAGCGACTAATGTAACGACGCGAGCGACGCGAATTTTATGTACTGCGAGGGCGACGCGACCAGCGCGACTTTCAGTGTCCTACGCTGAAATCTACAAACGCGACTTGGCGAGACAAATATATGGTTGGGGTTGGGATTGTGCATTGCGGAAGATCAGTCGCGCGAATTTCGCGTTCAACAATTTTACGACCGATACGACGGCACGTAGGACAGCGCTATTATATTCCAAGGTTTGATAAATTCGCTTTGGCCGCGTCGCTCGCAATAGTTTGCTCACGTAGGACACAGCGTAATACTCATTGCTGAAGGCAATTCCAACACTCATGCGATTCCAACACGAATTTCGCATTCGTGTTGGAATAGGAGCCCATTCTGCAACTTGTTTTAGAATATACTATTTAGTATTTATGTCGTTCTTTTTGGTTTTTATACATTTAACAAAGTTTAAATGTTGATTTCCAATATTCTATCTAATCAAAATAATTATTTTTATTGGACTAAATGAACTTGCCTTTATAAAGTCTAAATATACGTATAGACGAAACTGGTCGTCTGGTTTCAATGGTCCTAACTCTGTAAATTGAACTGCTATATGTTTACTCAAGTACTCGAAAACACCGAATCAATATTTTCGGATATATTCAGAAATAGCAGAGTGGCCTGTCAGGAATTTCATTTTGCAATGACTCGACCGTCACATATTTTGATACGGAGGCAAAATTCATTTTATCATCTCCATTTCCATTTATATCCGTTTCGACAAGAAAGTGGACACCTTTATCTAATTTATTCAAGAGATGTTTCAAATGATCAATAGATCAAATATTTCTTGCTTGATAATTCATTGGCGCAGTTTGTCTACTAGCAATAGAAATATTTTGTATAACGAATAGACCAACGAAAATTATCACTCATCTTTTCCTCATTTATTGTATCCTACTAAAAGACCATAACTTAATATCTTGAAATCTGAAACGGCTAAAAACGAGTGTCAACCAATTCGGTGACCATTTGCTTGGCTGATTTCGAAGTTACAAATCGTATGAGAATATCTGTTTAAGACGTGAAGTGAATGGATTTTTCCGTCTGATTCCATTTCAACATCGATATCGCTTTGACAAGGTCCAGCTATCCTAATTTTCGTTTCACAATAAAATACTAAGATATAAAATCCCCCTTTTCCTCGAATCCTATTTTCGTAGATGTTTTTCATTTTCCACTATTTTATTTTTGCAGGAACGGTTATTGTTGTCCGTACTGCCGCAGCATGTCGCCATGGAAATGAAAAATGATATCATCTCGCCGGTCGAAGGCCAATTCCATAAAATCTACATCCAGAAGCACGAAAATGTCAGGTAGGTTTATTAAATTTGTTATACTGAATAGATATCCAGATTGGAGAAGTCGGCGATATTGTTATCGATCGATAAAGGATTGGTATTATGTTCAGATTTAATACGATGAATAGGAACGATTTTTTCGTTTCATGCTCTCCTGGAATTACTGAAGTTTCTAGTTAACCAAGTAAGCTGAATATCTACCAAACATTTTCGAAATATGATATTGACATTGCTTTTTTTCTCAGAAATGATGGGGCCTTTTACATGAAATTTGAAACGAAAATCTATCGTTATACCGTATTGATCCTCCTATACAATATGAAGTATCAAAGAAAAAACAAAAAAACCAAGTAAAAAAGCTCATTGTTCGAAAACTTAACAATACAAACATAAATTTGAAAATATTTATTGCTATAAAAATATTTTTACCGGAAATACCTAGTTTCGTAGTTATGAATCCTTAAATAATATCGTTTCGATATGATCATCAGAATCATACAGTGTAGTTACAAACAGGTACGCACCTTCTGTGGGGGACCTGAGTTCGTGTCCTCCGTAATCCTATCTTTTTTAAGTTATCCCTCGGTATGAGTGGGGGGGGCCCCTTCTTAACATTGCTAACTTCTTATGGATAGGTATTCTTGAGCGTAGTCCTGCAAGCGGCCGTTTTATTCTAAAGTTTGTAGTAACAAAACTAATTTTGCCAGGGTAGATCCACATAAAAATCTAGACATAAGGAAATTTGGCAATTATTGAAAATAATCAGCTATTGTTGGTATTTTTCCAATATATCTTTATCACATTTATTTAATTCCATTCTGAACATACTTTAGTTCAGCAACTGATACAAAGAAAGTATGTACTGTCTGCAAGTTGAACTAAAAGTGACAGGACAGCGAAGAGATTTTTTAAGCCTTTTTAACTCAAAATATCAGAAGCATGTGCTTTAAATACGGCATTTCATTGTTGTGTTATTTATAAAATACATTGAGATGATATGATTTATCGCAAAAAAAAAACAAAACTAGAATACATGTTACCTCTTATCCTAGAACTACCCAATTACAAAATACCAATTCGAAAAGATTTCAGTGCATTTCTATTCGATCCATACCATCTCTATTCAATTCTAAATTACAAAATAGGGCTGAATATATTTTTTTTACCTACATTTGATGAATTATCATCATTAATAATTATTATTATTGAAAAAAAAATAATATTAGTTTCTATGAGTATCGATATATTATAAATCTCAAATTTCATAAATTTTCGCAGAATATAGAAGTGAATGAATTTTCTATTGAAGCACGACTGAAATGAAAAATTCTCTGGTAATTTCAATGTACTCCAGCAATTATTAACGAATATCTCCCTCATGGCAGATACCTCTATGAACAATGCATTTTTAGATTGATTGCTGCGATAATTGCATTGCACCAGGATATTGAGTTACATCGTAAATTGTATTGTTGACTGCAAAGTAGCTCGTACATGATAGAAATGGCAATTTGCTAAATACTGAAAATATAACAACACGTTCGCACCGGCAAAACCTGACAATTATTCATTGCATATTATATCCTCTAATTTTTCAAAAACTAAAAAAAAATCAGTTTCTTGGAAAATACGGTGGTATCTCATTTACGTTATTCGATTTTTTGTCCAAATTTAAATTGAAAGGAAATGAAATATTTCATATGGAAAAATTTTCATGAATAAAGACGTTATTTATTTATTTATTTATTTATTTATTTATTTATATATCAGATCATCCAAATAGTTTTCATTTTTTTTTCAATGAATAAAGACGTTATTTATTTATTTATATATCAGGTCATCCAAATAGTTTCATTTTTTGCGGCCTTATTTCGGTGCAAGGCGAACTATCATTTTCCGCTATTGTCTGTATTTTCGAAATTTGAACCGAGAATAATCTTAAACAATTAGTTTCGATTCACTGATGAAGAATTCGAGGTCAAAATGAATTATGTCCGGCCAACTGGCCGTCATCTACAGGTTGACTCCAGAACACGATGTGCTAGTAGCTAGAGACTATGAACATTTGAAACTTAGATGCAATATTTATTCTTAAAAAACATAATTTCAATAAAAGGAACGATTTCATCCGAAATAGACATTTTAAAGCAAAATATTAATGGCTATGTATTGAAAGCAAAATTAATTATGTTTTCATGTCACATCTCTTTTGCATATTATATTTGAGTAATTGTATCGAATTAAAAAGGTTTAAAATTTATGCGAAATTTCTTGAAAAAATTACTAGAACCCGATTATGAATAAGCTCGCAGGACCGGCATAGCAGACATTCTGCCGGGGCGCAAAATTGTAGTTATAAAAAAGTCAGTTATTGAAACGAGACTAATTTTTTGACACAAAATATTTTCTCAGAAAAAACTCCACTCTTTGTAGTAAATTAAAAATTGCCGAGCGCCAATTTCATTGGAATCGAATAGGGCGCCAGGGCCGTCGCTAGGGGTGAGGCAGGGTAGACGGCGCGCCTAAGGTGCCAAATTCAAGAGCGGCATTTCAAGCTTGATCAACAAAAATCACATGTACAGAAGTCAAATTTGTTCTTCATGGACTTCATAGTAGCGCGAGAGCTTGACACTCTGATTACTGGCACAGTAAAAATGCGGAATGGTACGGTTCTATGTTGTACCGAGTAGTTTCAGTCGGTGAATGGGAAGCACTCATAATGGAGTAGAGATCCTGTAGTAACATATTCGTAAGCCTCATTTGTTGCGGTTCTGCGAAATCTCTTCTGAACTTGAATTGCTCTGATTGTTTGAAATTCAATGCTTCTGTTTGCTTCTTGTAATAATTTCCTCAACCATAGTGGGTTGAATTGCTGACTGTAGACTTAATTGGTGGAAATTTTCTATCTTTTCCTGGTTTATTCATCACAAGTAGTTTTTCATCCTTTCGGACAGCGTTCTATTCTATAACTCCATTGGCTATATTGGTTAGTACTGTTATTCATTTCTTGTCATTTACAATAACTTGAAATTTGTTATTTTATCCTTTCCTGGTTTTTCAATTTCTTGATGACTTCGTTCATCTCTGTTGGTTCTGGATTGGAATGGTATCGCAATTCATTGGTTCCAAATCACATCTTCATTTTCCTCTACTTCTTTCAAGGCTTCATTTTCAATGTTTTCTCTGTTTATTCTGGTTTCTTTCTTGATTGTTCCAACCAGAGCTTTGGCTTTTCAAGCTTTGAATTTGCCATCCCACCTGCTCCGTTTAGTGGTGGAAACGGCGTAAGCTCTTTTGCATCTTCCATACTGAACGGTCTATGGTATTCAGCTCTTCAACCCTCGTATTCCATCTCTCTGTCATCAGTTCTTTCAGAGCATTTGTTAGCATTTGGCTGTGTTTATTCATCCCTTTCTTATCTTCTTCTCTACTTGAAATTCTGTAGATTTCCTTGAATATTCTATTCCCTTCATCACATCTTTTATTGTTTTTGCGGTTTCATCAAGAGAATTCTTCGGGACTGGCCTTTTGATTCTGTTTGTACTCTGCTCTGCTATCAGTAGGATTTCAGTGTTTTCTTCCTGGAGTTTTTTTTACTCTTAACAATCTATTAGGTCTTTCGTTTGGAATTCTTCTGTATTCCACACCGTTTAATCACAAGATATGCTGTATACATCAGCTATAGAAAGGGTCAATTTAATTTTTTACACTTCGAAAGACTTCTCCATGCCTTCTCCAAGCTACACCGAAACTTGAATCAATCTAAATTAATACTGATATAGAAATGTTGTTTTGTGAAAATAAAATTTTTTTGAGCATAAAGTTACAATTCTGAAAGTATTCTCTATTCTTTTCAGCATACTTTTTGCGGATATCGTCGGATTCACTGTGTTGGCTTCACAATGTACTGCCCAGGAGTTGGTTAGGTTACTCAATGAACTTTTTGGAAGATTCGATCAATTGGCAAACGTAAGTTTCATTTCATTTATAAATTCTCACTGAAGAAGGAATACTTAATTTATTTTAGCAAGGAAGTTTCTAACTCAAGGTATACTCAATTTATTTTAGCAAGGAAAATGCTAAATGTCTCTTACTGCTTGCAAAACAAATTTTGAAATTTCCGTTGTACTTATGCAAGATGATTAATTCAAATTATTATTTTGAAAAGCTATAAGTATAGCAGATGAAAATTGAATCAAATGCTCGGTTTTGTGTGCGTACTCGAGAAGAATGAATTTGGCATTTAAGATTATCTATATTATTATTTAAATAAATATCGCTACGATGTCTAAAATATTGTTATCCACTGATTAGATTCTATTTAAGATAATTCTGGAAGAAGTGAGACCTACTGTGACCAGTAGGACTCTATTCTAAAACTCTTAGATCAAGCCCATTTGCTGTTTATCCATATCGCTTAACCCGCCAGCAAAGGTTTGAACTGTAAATTGTTCTAAGAAACTGTCCGGTGCCGTCAGATAAATCAAATTCTCCAAGCGTGCCGTATCGGCCTAGAATTCTTGTATGATTTCTTATTTATTTTTTTTTTGTTGATAGTTTTCAATCTGCGCATGATATATCTATTAAAGATGTATATCACCATATCGCATCGCTAGTTTAGCTATCAGAGCTTCGTAGCTGCCTTGCTGGCATCATTAGCAGGACGTTCATAATTGCTATTGATTAAGTTTTTTTATTTACTAGTGGACAATTGTTTTTTCAGGATAACCATTGCCTTAGAATCAAAATTCTAGGTGATTGCTACTACTGTGTATCAGGACTACCAGAACCAAGATCTGATCATGCACACTGTACAGTAGAAATGGGCTTGGATATGATCGATGCTATAGCAAGCGTTGTTGAGGCTACTGATGTTCAATTGAATATGAGAGTGGGAATACATTCCGGTAGGGTATTGTGTGGTGTACTTGGATTGAGGAAATGGCAATACGATGTATGGTCAAATGACGTAACACTTGCTAACAATATGGAAGCTGGCGGAGAACCTGGGTGGGTATGCATATTCAGTCTTCTTTTAAGTACAAAGAATCGCACAAAACATCACAAAATCATTTTCTTCATATATATTAGATGTTGAAATTTCGCGAGGAAATTATAACACTGATTTTCTTCATGAACTGAGTGGAATGATTTGATTTTGCGGTCAGATGAAAAACTTCTTACTCAATCCACACTCCATTTTAATAACGAATTATATTGTTTATGAACAGTTAAATTTTTCCCGTTGCCAATAACATTCATTGACAATATTTTTCATTATACGGAAAATGAATAATTATCAACATTTATTAATTAAATAAACCATATTTTTGTTGAATTTTCGGGAGTTCCAAATGTTATTGAATATGAGAAACATTGAATATATTGAAGGAAAATTGTATGAACCCTTTCATATGTATATATATAGTAAATAGTATTTTCTTTATTCGGAAGATTTTCAACGATGTTGTTTATTCCATATAAAAATATATAATTAGACGTTTCGGAGAGTCTCTCCTTCGTCAGTAATTTCAATCAACAAATAAGGGTAGATATTACTTAATTTTTTTATATCTGTTCAATAGATTTTCTTGTTTATCAATATGAATCATCTCTAATGTCTTCCGTTCATTACATTTTTTATTTTTATCAAGTATTTTAACATTATCATAATTTATCTCATGTTTCTTATGTATTGCATATATATTTCAAATAGATTGACTACATCTTAGGAAACCAAGGTCCTGGAGTAATATGAAATTGTGTACATATTCTGCAAATGCAAATGAATCTTCTGTATAGTATTCGTTATCAGTATCATATGCTGTTCTTAATATATTTGCTAAATATATTTCAGTATCATATGCTGTTCTTAATATATTTGCTAAATATTCTGATAAATTTGTTGTAGGGCTCAGCATGCTTGACACTATTGGTCTTAAGGGTATATTATTCTTGTGCACTTCCTATATATTCTTGGACAAACAGACTATACTTCTTCATCCTTTTTGCAGTTTGTTGATCAATATATTCTCTCTCAAAAAGTTCTTTAAACTTCTGTTTAGCCATACTTTGTAATGTACTGGTTGGAGCTCTTTGAATTTTTTTGAAACAATCTGCATTGATCAATGAGTACATTTTTTGTTGCTATTCTTCCTCCTTCATCATCACTATCACTGATTCTTTGTCACTATCTATTACTATCCATTCTGGATTTTCTCTCAGAATTCCTTTGATTTTATTTTTTTATTTTATTTTAATTTTTTTTATTTTATTTATTGGTGGTGGTTGGTGAAATTTTGTATCATATCTCTCTCCATACACATTAGTTGGTAGACGACTGTCCCCATATTGCAATGACGTGCCAGGTATTTAGTTCCCGCAATGGACGAGCACCAGAGGCTAGGGTTTGTCTCTTCTGCGGTATTATATACATTTGGTAGTTTTTATTTGATGCTTCATTATATGTATACTTCGTGTATGCGTTTGTTAGTACTACCTAGTCCCGGATTGGAAACAATTTCATTTCTGGTTGAGGGAATAAATAACCTTGTTTCAAATAGGCGTTCGAGGTTCAAGTCCATGTCCTCCTGGTTTACGCTCTAATGAAACCTTTCATGCATTGGTTTTGTTTTCCATTTTTAGTGAGCTTTATTTTACACTAGAGACTATCGATGTATACACTAGGGGAATAAATCAAAGGATCAAAATGAAATTCGAAATTTTAAGTGGTTTTTCAAATGGTTGTATTTTCGATAACAATGGTCGTATCTCAATTTGAAAAAAAAATGTTGAAGCTTGAAGTTTATAGTTTAGAGATCTCATGATGAAAGAATTCCTTTGAAAATAATATCGAATGAAACAAAAATCCGCTCCATGGATTGAATTGAAATTCTCTGGGATTTTTGTGGTGAAGTGTAAAACGCATACTCGACATGGATGGTTTTTGCGATATTCTCAATTCAGCGCTTAATTATCCAAAAAGTCTCCAAAAGCCCTTTTTTTATCAACTTTTCAAATAAATGTAGAGAACGAAGAAAATTTTTTCCGGAAATACCATAGCTACTTCTTGTAGAGAATTCATTCAAGATTTCAAAACATCCCCTAAATTTTCTTTGCGAACATTGATTGGTGAGATATTGATGATTGAACACAAAAAGATCCTTTTCAATTCAAAGTTCGATATTTTTGAGACAAATGCTCGTATCAAAATTTTGAAAAAAGGATATTGAGGCTAAATGAACAAGTTACCTCATCCAAGTTAAGTTGGAAAAAAAGTCTGTAGGCCAAAAATAAAAACTGAAAAAATGTCGCAGAAATTTTAGATAGTGTATTCATTAGGATTGAGCGGTAAACGTTGCTTGAAAAATTTTTTCATCATGAGGTCTCTGAACTATAAACTTCAAACTTCAAAAATCTTTTCTTCAAATTGAGATACAACCATTGTTATCGGAAATACAGCCATTTGAAAAACCGCTAAAAATTTCGAATTTTATTTTGATCCTTTAATTTATTCCACTAGTATATAAGTTTTTCACTATTATTCGTTTTAAAGAGTTGACATTGCGTAAAGTCCCTATTTATTAATTTTTTGGAATGGAAAAAAATGATATGAATTTTTTATTGAAGATTAAATATCTGCATGATGAGGAGCATATTAACCAAGAAAATTATAGGCTTCATTTAATATATCGAAAGAAAGGGTTTATGCAACATTCCTATAATTTTAATTTCTCCTTACTTTCTTTTTGTTCTTCAGGAGGGTCCATATAACTCAGTCCACCCTTGATTATTTAAATGGCGAATATGAAGTCGAACCTGGTAATGGCGCCTCTAGGAATCAATATTTGAGGGATCATTGTGTAACAACATATTTCATTGTACCACCAGCGAGACGGAGAAAGGTATTTAGGGAATACGCATGTTAACAATTTTTCTCTGATTGAAAGTTTGAAAACCGACACAAAGCCAATTTAATATAGAGATCAAAGCAGTTCTATCTTCCAAGTTCACAATAAATTATGTGTACTATTATACAGTATTCAAATAAACAAACGGAAATCGTTTATTTGTTTTCGTCTTGAAAGAACCATTTTTTAATATAATTATAAATGAATTAATTGAAATTATCGTCCAAAGCAAATCGCTATACACATTCAATACATTTAAAACTTTCAATACCTTTAATTTCTGTTTAATGGGATTAATCACTACAACTTTCTACAATACTTTTCATCAAGAAATTTTAATACGAATTAATGAATTATTTGCACATTATATATATATATATATATACATTAAATAATTCACAGTTACCAAATCAACAAATAATGTCTAATTTGTCCATTTATTATAATAGAGTTCACCTTCCTTCTTCAAGATTCAAATTTATTCATATATCAATCATCAATTAGTTCATTTTGATCAAAGGAAAACACTACTTTGATCTCTAATATTTGATGGATTTATTTATTTTTTATTGTTCGAGGCATGTGTAAGTTAATAATATAAATAGCAGGTTCATCAAAAAAAATCTTTCCATTGATATGCGTTCAAACGCGATCTAATATTCTGTCCCTTGTTCCGTCTGAACAGGAAGATCCAGAAATTTTGTTTTGTTGATAATTTCAAAACTATTTGATCTACATGAAATATTACATAAAGAGTGAAATAATAATTTCAATCAAATTATTGGTGATCGCGTCACGATAACTTTAGAAAATTCTAGAAGGATATCGAAAAAAATTACCTTATTGGTATTTATGTGACTCCAAAACCGACGTAGTTGAGATTTTGGGAGTAGAGAGTAAAATAAGAACTCCTTGCTTCATGCAAAAGTTCAAGTTGATCACAAAATCAGAATCATAGACAATTCGAGAAGAATGTTGGAATAGTTATTTATAATACAAGTGCAGAAGGCATTGATATTCTTCCACGTGTTCAAAATTCAAAAACGAGACACGAAGTGGCGAGTTTTTGAATGAACGAGTGGTAGAATGAGCCTTCTGTACGAGTATTATACATTATTTTCTCTAATTCATTGCATTTTTATTGAAATTAATAAAATATTGCCATAAATATCATTTAGTGATTTTTGCATTAAAAAATGTTGGTTGGCAGAACTGATTTCTTTAAGGCAAATTGATGAATTGACAGATAAAGCCGTGGCGGAAAGTTCGGAGTACCAACATATAATAATAAAATATAACCATGAAAACTGTGCGTTTCTGATATATTCTCGCACGATTTTGTTCTACAAGATGTGGAAGAAGGAACGGAATAACCACAGAATTAGAGAAAACAAATTTCTAATATTTTCGTCACAGCAGATCCGATCGGGATTTGAGGTTTATGGCCAGTTCACCATTTGCCTACACATTGATTAAAAATTTAAACATTGATTACTTTGTGATTTCTCAAGATAAATCAGAAAGTAATCAATGTATAAATTTTTAATCAATGTTAAGGCAAATGGTGCAAGGCCATTAGAATTACAATTTCAAACTTCATGTAAAATTTCGTGTTGATCGCTTCATCAGCAAATTCAAAGAGTAGAATCTATTAAGATCCTGCGTGAATGGAAATTTTGTAATTAGGATAAGATTCAAAAGCGCTTTAAGGTTGAGTGCCAATATTTATATTATATATGGTTTTATACATGCCTCGAGTGTTTTTGTATATATGATAGTATGTCAATTTGAAAAGAGATCACCCCTTGGGCCTGTTTCACCAACGCCCCGGATAGCCTAGTCATAACTTATCAGACAGATATCACTAAATTGTGTTTCACCAGTGTCAGATTGGTTAAATTGGCCACTTAACTTCCGGATATTTTAACTGCTGGATCCGGTGGCTTCTATCTTATTAGCCAGCAGACAACCGAACTGACTCTGATGAGTCACGACAGATCCTAGTCATGACAGGCCAGTGGCGGATACAAGATATGAGTAAAGAGGGTAGTCACCGCCCAAATATCGAAATATTCTTAGTTTAGAGCGGAAACTGCTTTCAACTAAGAATAAATACTTTGAATATATACAGAATGTTGTTTGTTCCAGTTATTATTTATCTGATAATAGAAAAAAATATATTTTTTATCCCCCCTAAACACTACCATGGATCCGCCACTGTGACAGGCATCATTGCCATTTTGTCTTCGTCTTGAATGAACGAGAATAGGTTATATTTCAATATTATTTTGTTGAATTATTTTTGGTGTAACAACGTGTTGTATGAACATGGATCTTTTTAAAGACGAATTTGACAATTTCCTTGCTCATATATATCACGTCCATGAAAATATTTATATGGAAATTATTTTTCAATTCGAGTATGATGAAACCATATATTTTTTCTACTACCTTACATTTTAGAATTAAATAACAAGTCTAGCCCCACAAAACATGTTGATTGTTAAAACAAATTATCAGAGCGATATAAATAAACAAGTTAAAAGGTCTCACCTTCTTCAACAAGTAGCAAGAATATATACGACGTTGCCAAATCTTCCTTGTCGGCTAGATATTTGTTACATATTTTATCCGGCACCCTAGTGGTGAAACGGAAATAAGTTATCCGACACCGTTATTTAGCATCCGCTGCATTCCGGCTACATATCCGAAACTTTTATAGAAATTGGTGACACAGACCCTTAATATCTATGCTCGCATGGAAAATCAGAAAAAATGCAAAAGAGGTAAACTTTGGTTCATGGGGAGATGGGGTGCATTTGAAAGGTTGGTATCAACCCTGTGAGTGTGATGACATCAAGCCATTTTCAATGGGAAGGTGGATTCAGTGACACCTTGTTCTAAAGGTAATTCAATTCCTTTTTCATGTCATACACTCGACTTTTTATGTTAGTACTTTCGAGAAATAGAAAAAAGAATATAAGTCCCGGTGTACACATCCGACTTTCAAGTTGCGAGACCGGATAAATTCAATACACACTATTCCAGCGTGGTTGCGGCCTTGAGGGGAATAAAAAAAAAATGACCGCAGATGGCCGTTGCGACGCCCCAACGGGACGGCGGGTAGTGTAAGTGTACATGCTCCCATTGGATTCTTCGTAACTCAGACCGCAAGTGCGGCGCCGCAACGTGACGGCGGGTAGTGTACATGCTCCATTGGATTTCTTCGTACCTCAACCCCAAGTGCGGCCCTGCAACGGCGCCGCAACTTAAAAAGTCGGATGTGTACACCGGGCGTAAAATGTACCTTATGATCCTAAGGCCCGGTGTACACATCCGATTTTTTATGTTGCGGGGCCGAATCAATCTAATGCACACTACTACGGCGTCTTTGCGGAGCCAGATCATTTCAATGCACACTATGCCTTTTCAACTTAAAATTAAGACTTAACAACTTCAAATTAGGACCAAACGCGTTCAAATTGGGAATAATCAAATTCAAATTGGAAGAACATTCAATTCTATGTGTTCATCACTTTTTGTATCTGTAAACCACATTCAATAAGGTTATTTTAAAAATATTTTGAGTCTCTCATTTTGATATAGAGCTTTTTTTGAAGTACACTTTGTTATAGGTTCATTCGGTTCTCCCTTTTGACATACAAAGATAATTTCATAGAAAATATCAGAACAAATAGCAATAAATGTCATCCTAATTTGAAATTGATTATTCCCAATTTGAATTTATTAATTCCCAATTCCCGATTTTGTTTACCTTGTGTACAAACAGAACCTTTGTAAATGAAACATCCCTTTTTTGGGTACATCCCTACACAGATTTGAAATTTTCCAGGGATAGATTTCGTACTTTCCTCGCAGATTAACGAGAAAATCCTGATAAGTTTTATAATTACTTCAGAATGACTCTGAAATTATTTGAAGAGTCATTCAAAGCAAAAATTACAGACGAAATCAAATCTCAAGACACCTGGATGAGACTTTCCATTCAACCATTGGAAATGCTAGCTGTACTTCCCTATCCGTCATTGTGCGAACTCACGTGAAAAGCCTGATGTTTGCACTCGTCAATATAGAAAAGAGTATTGAGAGAGCGCAGATACGTTTGCGGTCCCGTTGCAGCCTAGAGGGAAGTGCTAGGAAAAGATGAACGTAGATGGACGTTGCGGCACAGCAATGGAACGGCGGGTAGTGTACATCCTCCCATTTGTACTTCAGACCGCAAGTGCGGCCCCGCTACGGTGCCGCAACTTAAAAACCCGGATGTGTACACCGGGCCTAAGTTCACCTCTTTTTGCATTTTTACTGATATTGGATGTTAAAGGGGCTTTTTCAAATTGACAAACTCTATATTCGTTCAAATATTTAAATCTCTTCTTTGTCTATTTAGGGAAATCTTATTTTCATCATATTTTTCAATTTCAATTTTTTCAGAATTGAATTCTAAAATATGTTCCATTCAAATTTCAATAACTGTCGAATAAAAATATTTCATCCCAATAATTTCAATATTCATGAACTGAATTTAAAATCTATGCAAATTGTGCTCATCTTAAATTCAAATTGATCGGAATTTGCATTGTTTGATTCCCTTGAAATAGGCAATAAATCCTGATAACACTGAATGTTTCAAAATAGATGAATAATCCACTTTCTCAAAAAACCATTGAAATTTTGGATATTCAATTCTACTGGCTTTCATTGAAAGTCCGGTGTTTATGAAAAATGTTCATACATATAAACATCTCTGAGAATCTGAATAATATAATAACATAAGATAATAAGTTAATTTTCTCATCAATTTCAATTACCTACATTCTTTTCAAAATGGAAGTAGACGAATAAAGAAAAAATTGATCACCAGAGTAATAAACATATACAGAGGAAGTATTCGCCATTTTCAGTACGCTATTATTGTTCCCTTAATAATTAACTAACAAATGTAACAGATGGATCGAAAGCAAAACCAAACATTCAGGAATAGATATGTCTATGATGCCATATTTGACTCGATATACGGGTTTATCTACAAAAAACATTCTTATAACTTTTCATATGATTGAAAATTTAGCAATAACTCAAAAAATATGAAAAATATTGAATTAAATAACTAGAAATACTTAAATCACTGCAATCTTACAATACCGATGACAGATCGCGGAGAAGAATGCAACATATGTAGGTAGATACCTTAGAATATGGATAGAAGGAACGGAAAGTAAACATTTGTGCTCGATCCTGAATACAAGAGACATGGAAGTTTAATGTCACCAATCACAATCTAGCTAGCCGATTGTGTGTGCGAGGGATAGGCGTGGAGAATCCTGATTTGATTATTGAATGCTTTATCAGGAATCCTCCTTTCATAACTTCACAATAGCTAAATTATTAAACTGAGAAAAACATTGACACGAAAGAATTTTAATGAATAAATCACATTGTAAACTATACTATACTACTACTACTACAGTGTCCCGTCACACAAGGAGTGACGAATATTAGCATCAAAACAAATGTATCAGTTACAAAGCGATTCCCATTTTTCTTATTATCAGATACGTACCTATTTCGAATGCGAAATATTCAATTCTTCATGCGAATAAACTTATTTCATTCAATAAAATGAACATTTATGATAATATAATATCATTGTCCATTGGGAAATACATATATTACAATTTGACAATGTCGACGTCATCATGACTTGTTGTACACTTTAGAATTGCGTACACTCACTCTACCTATATTTATTACTCTGTGATTAACACTATAAGAAGGAAATACTTAGGGCCAGTTGCACGATTTGTCTAAACATTGATTAAAAATTTAAACATCGATTACTCTCTGATTTCTTAAGACAAATCAGAAATTAATCAATGTTTAGGCAAATAGTGCAACTGGCCATTAGTATTCATGAACATTAAACATTATAGTGGAAATTCGTAATCTTTGATGTCCCATCTTGAATCGATTAGGTACTTGAACATTTCTATCTGCGAACGAAGAAAGTGAACTATTCATTTATCCCCATCCATATCGCACTAACCTCTGCTTATTTGGTCATCATTTCGTTGCTTGTTCATTTCCTTATATTTATCGTCCTATTCATTCAGCGAGATTTGATTAACTTAACAGTACTGTTTCCATGTCAAAATCTTTGGATTTTTTTTTGCTTCACTGAAAATGCATTAGCGTCTTCAAATAGAATGAACAAATAAAATTGATTCATTGTTTAAATGCAAATCTTTATAAAGAAGATATGGTATCGAAAGTTTGATTGCAAAATATAGTTTTTCTACTCTCCCCACATAAAATTACGTAAACCGTACACTCCACCAACTATTCAAGCACTGTGCAACGTAAAACTATGATTTACTTACCGTAAACAAAGAGTACGATCAACGACCAATACGGTAGTATCTGTGTAAAACGCACGGTTAATAACCAATAAGATAAAACCTTTAGTAGTTGGAAACGAATAACAAACAGTCCGCTTAGCCGATATCTTTTTGACTTTTCGTAATTGAGTTATACTACCTAGTATAAGGAATTTCTTATACTATGGTAATATACTATTTTACCACTATAGCATTCCATGGTTCCTTGTTGGGTTGTTCCCGAACAAACTAAAATCAGTGTAGCGGGTAAACAGTAAATTTATGTGAATGTGCAACAACTCATCAAATAAATAGTTACCGAGATTCTGATTTCGGCATCCACTTGTAATGTTACAGTTGATCAAGCCTTACATTGGACGACAATTGCATATCATATTATTTGTCTGATACAGATGTGTAATAATTGAACTCGAGCATTGGATTCTGAAGCTGATTTTTTCAGGGGATGTGTAATCACTCTGACAAACGAAACCTCCGGATTTTTCAATTCATAAACATTCTATACATCATAAATTGAAGAAGAACCTTTCAAATCTATACAATTTTTTTATTTACTTATATCAACCAGATTGTCGGATATTACTCGAAAATACTATTTATGATAATATTAATTTGATATGGATTAAATATTTATTTAAGCGAAATTGCATAAATTAGTTCCAGGCATGCGCGCATCTATACATCAAGCAGCTCTATGCACGAACATCAGCGTCCGAAACGCATTTTTCCGTTTCCTATAGGGCTAGCGCAACTACTCCATTAGAAAACGTATGCGCGCGAAAGAATTCCGTTCCTAACTGGTTAACGCACCTCATGCATCTTGTAGCCTACTAACAGATAAAGACCAAATTTAACTGTACTCTGAATAAGAAATTTTTATGGAAAAGTACGAACAACTATTCAAAATAAAATTTTCAAACCAAATATGTATATCAACTAAACCAAATTCAAAAAAGAATGAAATGAAATTTGAATTGAAATAGAAAAAAATGGCACATAACATACTGAATTGATGGCAACAGGAGGTCGAGCAAATATCTCCAGATTCATGAACGCGTTAACCAGTTACAAGATATAAATTGGTTAATACTGAAAATCTCTCTATGTGTGGCGCTATTGCTAAAATTAATTAACTTTTGATATGGCAGCAGTAAAATATTAAAATTAATACTATTCCATTTAATATGAACTTTTCACAACATAGCAGCTTCTCAAATAAATAATCACAGCACATATTCTTGTTGTATATTAAATTTGTAATCCTATCTCCAAAAAAAAATGCTGAATCAATAGTCGGTAATGGAACGGAAAATCACTTCTATCCTTTCATTAGAATGCTTGGCTTACCCCTTGTGACTAACCAAAAACACTCCCCCACCCTCCCCGGTGGATTTATTCCAGCCACTCTTGTTCAACACACTGCAGGTGCGATCGGCTCTTGGCGCGGCTCAGAGACGCAAGCTCAGCTTCAAGAACGTATCGAACGTTGTGGTCCAGCTGCTTCACTCCATCAAGTATTCCATGGAGGTACCTTTCTCCAACATGGCCATCCAGCCGGACCCCAAGGCAACGAACTCACGAAAGGTAAGCATTATTGAATAGAAAATGTGTCTGTCTGATTTCTTTTCTTTTTTGGAACTTTCCACGAACAAAGCGTTATTTCATATCGTCCTTTGGTGTGTAATTTTCGAGTTTTTAGACGGATATGGTCTCAAACAATAAGGTCGACTCACTGATGATGAATCCGTGGTCAAATTCCATCAACTTTCGTTAAAATGTTGTTACTCTCGAATGAAAAGAAACTTGAAATTTGTATGTGCTGAGTTGGTTTGGAATTCGTTATAGTAGGCAGAATCCGACTGAAGATTCCTTAAATATGCCAGTTCTGAAATTTGTTCTTCTGAAATTTTCAAAACTACAAAATGGATCAAAAAGTAATGTTGCAATTAGATGTGACAAAACAAGCTTCATGAAAAATATCATATTGATCGCGTCACTAGAAGCAGAGAACATTAAAAGTAGAATATCGAAAAAAAAAACAATATTTCAACGATAGCCGATTAGTTGAGATTAGGCAAGTAAATGTCTATGTCTAAATGCCTAAAAATACATTTCTTATTATCTTAATCACATCACCAAAGTCAGAGAAAATTCAAGTATAGTCCATTCAAGAATTATTGACATCGAAGTAGGCCTTGAACGTCTAGGCGCGGCTTTATTTCTGGTTACAAAAATATCACTAAAAATTGTTGTTGTTCATCATAGAAATATTCAGTTTATATTATTTCTATCGTTTTTGTATCAGAGAGATCCCAATTTTTTTTATATAGCTTGATATCATTTATAGCTTCAGTAGCCCTCCAAAAAATGTTCTAAATTAATCATCTGAGCTCTGAACATATTATTCCAATTATCTGCAGAGAAGGTATTAATTCAACTATACAATTATGAAATAATTCTCCATTCATAGATTATATAATCCTTTTGATATGATCATCTCTGCCAAAACATCCACGTATCCATCAATTCCTCATCGAAAATAGTGTACCTTCTATCTTTATCCATGAATATACTTGACAAAGCTTTAAGGTTTTTCTTTCTAGAGTCCACTGTTGCATAAGACTGCCAATTTTGTTGCAAATATTATCTGTATTTACCATGAATTCGTACTCTATTTACTATATTTTTCTGATTATCAATAATAATTTACCTTTTATCAACTGTTTTGAACTTGTAACCCATTAATTTTATGTAATGTTGTCTTTGTTTGATTAAAATCCAGATGCTTTTTGGTCAACTGTTATCAAGACTGATATAATCGTTGTTTTTGATTTTGGTAAAAATCAAATCATTCAATGATTCTTTGAAGGTGAAATCGAACTACACAGGTTTTCTTCCACTAATTCCATGCTGTGATGGCTTGCCTTTTTCTGACAATACTGGGAGAAATCTTAGACTATATATAATCTTAGGAAGAAATACACACATCAACTAATCGAAATTTATTCAATGAAGTTTCACCATTTTTTGAATCAGAAGCAATAACAATAACACAAACTGAACCAAGTTCAAATTCAATGACATTTCCAATACCTACCAACCCGAATTCTCCAATTCAAAATATTACTGAATGAGCCATTACCAACTTAATTACGATTTTACACAGCCAACCGGGATGTCAATAATTCCGAACGGACTTTAGTTAGAATATCGAGAGGGAGAGAGAGAGAGAAAAAAATAATATTTCAGTTATCCGACGGAAATTAAATTTTGAAAATTGATTTTTATTATGATTGATATACTTGGCAACTGCCAATTATGAAGATTAGCTTTTTTATTTCAGTTCGTGTAAAATTTGTGTTTGAGTAAAATTATTACTGTTCTGAACAAGGTTATAGTTATTGAAACTAAACTATTTATATCTATCATATATCATTCCTTTCCTCATTGCGACTTGGAACATACTTTTAGTCCAGTTATAATTCTATGAAAGTTCCAGCATTACTGATCGATTTTCCTGTATCATTGATCATATTCAAGAATGGGTACTTGGCATGATTATTAATTTTTTTGGATTTTAGGACGCGGTAAGTGTCATTTATCTACCGTAACGACTCCGAATCTTTATTCTGTATACAAATACAGCAAAATTTTATTGGTAAGTCGCAACATTTGCTGGTCGTGCCCCTGAAATATATTCACTCTGTTTATTCCGGATAACCCATAGATCCCACACGTATCCAATTGGTTACTGTCTCTTAGTATTTGCACTATACCAATCATGAAAAAAGAACAATTTTTATTAGTTCTATCAATTATATCTCCAAATAACAAAAAGATAGATGCACTTGTGATCCTATTCTCTAGCAGTTAAATATTTATTTGCACTCCTGTCGGTAACTGTATTTTGTTAATCATATAGTATAGTATAAACGTTGACAGTGAAGATCTTACTGATTTTTGTATTACCAGCTTTCTAGAACCATATTGGTTCCATAAATTTGTCGAGTTTTCAGTTATATCAGCAATGGAAGATCGTTTATTGTAGATCTAATTTTCAATGTCTAGTGGTGATATTTTCTTTATTATATTATGAAAGAAACGTAAGATTTATTTGGTGTACTACTGAAAAGACGTAACTTATATGCCAGTCAAAATCAACAACTGATTTTTTCTGCAAATAATAACTATATTTTTATTATTATACACGGTGTCACATTGAAAATTGAAATATTGAAACTGAAATCACAAGAGCTGAAGAAGATTGTTGAAAATGCGTTATCGAACACCTGTTTCGGTTTGGTTTTTTTGTTCATCTCAATCAGAATGATATTTTACATTTCTACAAACATTATCAATCATAATTAATTACATTCAATGGTTTTTATTATCGATAAATACAACAAAAAAAGCCCTGAAGTTCCCGAGAATACAGTACAGAAACCTGAATTTTTATTCAGTCACGCAAACTTAATTTACTGAATTTGAGCATTTTTTGAATTCAGGTCACTTATCCAGTTTGCCATTGTCTCATGGAAATGGTAATCATTTGTATGCTCTAGATGAATTGAGATGAATTTTATTTGCAAACCAAATATTGCGTAGTAAACGAATAATCAGATCTCTAAAAAAATTTCTCTTTCCTATTCAAGAACAAAAAACCTCTTCAACAACATATTGCATGACCCCATCTTCCTATTAAATTAAAGGAGTTGGAGATTCCGCGCAGAGGGATGAAATTATGTGTTGATGTTTTTTATGTGATCAAAGTGCCTCTCACGAACAAAATTGCCGGGTCCGATCGATTTTCAAATACTACTACTGAAAAAGTCCTCTGTTTCTTTTTCATTGTGACGCCGTGTATATGAGTGGACAACCGATAGTCCCTCCACTGCGCTATTGTGGATAAATTATCAACTTGGCCATTTTCCATCAACAGAATCACCATAGTTTTCACCACATATTTTTGTTACTTTGAACAGTTTTACATTCAAGCATGTTTCGGCTCGACTTTGATTAAAGCTTTCAGACCTAGAATGTCATGAACAAGTTCTTTATATCATCGACATATTTCACGTTAGATAGTTACTCAAAAGGAGTAATTTTCTTTCCACTAATTTCTAGAAACGTATTTTTATCCTGAAAATTACATCTACTAAATTTGTTCTCCTCAATTCACAAAAATTTGGCATTGGCATGTTTCGGCACTGAAAAGCATGGTTAGGTATACCTTTTGTTAAGTCCACATAATTTTCCATCTTTAATGTAATTCACAATCACTTCTATAACTAGTGCGGAAAGTTATGCATTCACGCACGTCTTTGTCCTCCTTTATTTCATTAAATTATATTAAATGCGGTAATCATATCTACTTTTCGTTCGAATTGCTGAGTAATTATTTGAAACTGTCCACTTTCTCATCATTGCTCTTGATTTCAAAATACATTGTAAGAGTTGTTTACCAATATAATGCTCTTGAAAGATGAATAATAAATAAAAAAAAAACAATAAACTACCTCAAACTTACTTCAATAGAACATTTTCTTAAGAAATCAAAATTATGATCTTTAATTGATTCGATAAATGAATTTTGTTGGTTTTAAATTGGACATTTTAAAATTGTATGATCTAAAATATCATGTTGAAGTTATATCGGATCACATTAGTCATAAGAATAATTCTAGTTTGATAATGTAACAATTTTGCAAATATTTATTTTATTGCACTTGAAATCTATTTGTGGAAATTCATCTTAATTTAGGGTATAAGTAAAATACAAAATATATTAGGGATGTTTAATTATCTACGTAGACAGCGTCATGGTTCAATCAATTTGTACCTAGATTGATTATGACTTTATAGGTACAGGAACTGCAGAGGGTACTCCATGCAGAAATATCTACCCCCGCAACAGACCTGTGCCTTCCAAATGTGTCAGAGACCAATGTGAGTCGTGCTCACTCAGATGATGGCTTGTGTGCTTTAAGCTTTCTTTGAAATATTGCCTTCTCTCTATGAAAACTTTAAATATTTCCCTTCTTCATATTTGGGACCGAAATGATTTACTCTCGCATAAATCCAAATCAAACAAAACTTTATTTAAATTTTATTCAATAATCTGAAATGACTGTAAAATAGAGTTTTAAAATTGCATTTGGGAGACCAAAACCTTGTTTAACTATCGAAAAAGTAGACTCTCCTCCATTGTTTGCTAATCTGACATCCTAGTGCGAACCAATACCAATCAAATCACGTAGATTCAGCCCTATTCTGTAACTTCAAATTGAATACAGATGGTATGGATCGAATAGAAATACACCAGAATCGCTTCGAATGGGTATTCTGTAACTAAAGTAGAATTACTAGAAATTATGAATATCAATTGCTGATTATATTTGGCGATAAAAGAAGAATTTAATACAGAACACAAAACGCGATAGAAGTGAAACATTCCGTTTTCTCAGATTAGTTCGTTTCTATTCGAGTTGCAGAATCGTCTTAATGATTACAATTTCATAAAGAATGAAACTGCAAAACTGCTAGTCGAAGGACAATATGTGGCAGAAATCAAGATCACGGTAAAAATCCTAAGAAATTCATGTAGATCGTCTAAATATCATATCTCTGTCAATAATGATAATAAATTTTCTGTTGATACCATCAATATTCTCGATTGAATGAAACATCTTATTCCAATAGACTCCAGCCTTTTCTAGATATGCCTCTACCAGCTAACTCTGATTCTTTGTGTCGAATCGTTGAAATGTTTTCCCATTGTTCGAAATAGATTCCACGGATTTTCAGAAAAAATACATCCACTGGTAAAAGCAAATAGTTTCTCTCTGAATTGACGGAGCTGTTACTTCACCTGGTCCCATTCTGATAAAAAGCAGGTTCGTGCAAGTAAAAATGATCCATTCTATTGAAAAGTGTATAATATTCCATTAAACTTTTGAGGAATATAGATTTTAATTATTCTTATTTGGCCGC
The DNA here is from genome assembly GCF_914767665.1 of Harmonia axyridis. NCBI lineage: Eukaryota > Metazoa > Arthropoda > Insecta > Coleoptera > Coccinellidae > Harmonia > Harmonia axyridis. The sequence goes on along the minus strand of NC_059505.1, from coordinate 23,050,053 downwards.
TTCATATAAGTACTGTTTCCTCTTTCATTCTCATGACCGTGCTCATGGGAACCACATGGAATATAAATAAGCTGGCCTTGAAAAGCTCAGCTATCGGGGCTATAACAACTTCAACACCTTTCTGAAGCATGGCCGGAAAGATACCATCCATGCCTGCTGATCTGAAAGGCTGAAAGCTTTTTATCGCCCATTCAATTCTTTCTGGTGTGAAAAGTCTACTGGCTTCTGAGAATCCCACCTGGTGGGGTTGTATACCTTCCCAGCGGGGGCTTCATCTTCGGTGGTAAGCTGCCTGGAGCCAGGAAAGTGAGTCCCTAGCAGAGCTCTTCAAGATCATTCATAAAGTCCCCACATGGCTTCCTTATTTGTACTGGCTTTAATTTCAATAAATTTATTCATTATTATATTTTTATTAATTGGGTTGGAGTGATTCTCAGATAGTACCTTTGAAAGTCTAGCTACTGTGACTGTTTCATCTATTCCCTCGCAGAAACTTCTCCAGGACTGCCTTTTGGCTTTCCTGACCTCTTTGTTGTAGTTGCCTTCTCACTTAACCTTGTTGAAGGCTTTCCTAGCCGTTGTCTTGAGGTTTTCGAAATGATTATTCCACCAGGGAACGTCTCTGGAGATTCTTTTCTTACTGAGTGGACAACTATTTTCGAATGCATTTTCTTAGTCATGGGGCCAGGACTTGCGCCCTGTTCCCCAGGCTTAATGAGGCTTTGTTCTTCATCACTGGTTGGCACATTAGGGCTAGTGCCAGGCCCTTCTCTTTTGTTCACTTGGTTCATATTAAGTCCCACGAGTAGCTAGGGAATTTCAGTCACCAGAGGTAGAGCCCCGCATTACCCTGGAAGGTCAATTAAACCAGAGGTCGCCTGGTAACTGGAGTTCGCATATTCAGGACTAGATCTTCCCACTAGCCATGCATATCCTGTTCCACCTTGTCTTGAGGAAAGTCTTTATTCTGTCTTTCGTACACTTGGTTCGGGCGGTTAAGCCAAATCCCCCGGTATGTGTTCTCTGCCCACAAGACATGACCCCCAGACGTCAGATTCCACATGTCGGTATATCAGACATGAAGGTGTAGGTCCCTCACATGCCTAGAATCGTTTACCCCCGTGCAATACCTCAAGCCACGACAGCAGGATGGGGGAAGGGTGTCGCACCGCATTAGTCAGTGTCAATCGACCACTGTCCAACTCTCGCCACGAGGAGGCTGCGGTGAACCATGCCAGTATAGACATTGACGTGACTAGTGTCGACTTATCCCAGAGAGAGTCTATTGGAGTTCATTAGAACTCTGCAACTGGAAGGAGAGCTGTAAATCACGTTATGGAGGGAATAGCTCTGATGAGGGACACAATAGACCATTAGGTCTCAGTGAAACGAAACCTCCTCAATTAAATCTTAATCTTAAAGGTCCCAACTCTATATCATTATCATCAAATTTGAATTGTCATGAAATTGACGGCCATAACAATTCAAAATTCTATGAGTCTTCAGGTTCATATTTTTTTACATTTTCTTTATATCCTGTTCATTCAATATGCGACGAAAGTCAGAATGCTTCTAGTCGATCTACAAGAATTACAATGAAGCTACAAGCCCAAACACTGTTCTCCATAATGTGACTTGCTTGAAGATAAGTTACGGAGGCGATTAAATCATTTATTTATCTATCACAATAATAATCAACCTAAGAAATTCATTAAATTTCATACAATTTACACTCTCGTTTTTATTAAAGGTCCTGCATATAAATTGGTATCACACGTAGTATGTGTGTTTGTAAATAAGACTTATATCCTCCATTGAATAGAAAAAAGTTGCTGGTTAACCTTACTAATATAATTATTGAACTTGAATATTTTCTTATAAGAGTGTTTTGGCTTGTTTCTGCTCATCTGCTTCGCATTTTTGCTTCAAGCCATTCTCTTGTAATTCGCTACAACTCTTGAACATTGGAATAACCGACTGCCGTGGTGCAGAAAACAAATATTGGAACCAGAAATGTAATATTGTTACATTACCTCATTATCAAGTAACAGAATTGTAGGTGCAACATTTACAAAACAGTCAAGTCAGAACTATCGAACTTAGTAACTCTATGAATCATTAAAACAATCAATATTATAAGTACAATTCATAGTACATCTTTATATAACTTTCTTTCGATACAAAGTAAATTATGAAATAATGGAGCAGTGTCAGCCATGTCACAACGCAGCTGCTAGGGAAGACATCTGATGCTTCACATGACTGGAATTAGATTCTGATAGGTCACTAGGTGGAAACAGTGTAACTTGTGCATATACAGACGAATATTGAATACATTTATAAACCGGGTTATTTTTTAATGAACTTTGGAATTTCAAATGGGAACAAATAAGAGTTTTCCATGCTTCCTTCCATGCAGGTGTTTTCGGTTCGCCGTTAATATATCTGGTCATCATCTCCTTTCGGTATTTTATCAGCTTTTTTGTACCATTCTTCAAGATTTCTGCTGGCCCTGTATTTCTTCTAGTCCTGGAGCCTTTTTGTTCTTCATAGATTTCACAGCTTTTTCTATTGTATCTTCGTCGACGGTTATAGCTTATCATTGTACCTACAGTGCATCGTGTAGGTGAATTAGTAAGATATTGCTGTCTGTTCTCTCTTAGCTCTTGGGCGTAATGTTTTTTGCATGTATCCATTGATATTGGCTGTATATTTACATTGTGAAATGTTTCCTTCCTTAGTAACCGAATCAGGTTCCACGCCTCCTATGATTTTGTACCACACAAGTAACAGTCCATCTCTCTACATTTCCTATCCCATGTTTCATCTTTGTTCTTAGTTAATACGTCTTCATATTTACTTTGTTCTCTTCTGTATGATATGTAACCGCTGGTGTCTGTTTTACTCAGCCACTTATTATATGCTCCTTGTTTACTGAATTTCTGCTCTTCTAATTCTTCGTTTCAGGTTAGATTTTGGTTTTTATTGTTGGGATGGCTTTCTATTCCGAGGAACTCCATTATATTATGCTTTTTTTCCTTCGTTAGGTACTGATCATTTAGTTTTTGATTCAGCTGGTTATGAAATAGGGTTCTAATGCTCGCTTCACACAGACTATCAAGGTTATATTTATTTTTTCTTAGTTTAGTTTTTGATGTGGTATCCTTCGTTGTATGTCTTTCTATGTGATACCAATTTTTGAAATGAGTAAAAAATGGTCTGAGCCAAATCTGAGGCAAAAGACACAAGAATATATACTCTTGTGTTTTTTGCCTGCCATTTGTTATAGGATTACATAACCAATTATGGACTTAAGGCCCCTTGTGTCTTGGTGCCATGTGTATTTATGGATATTTTCATGGTCATAAAATCCATTTAGTATTTTCATTCTATGTTGTTCACATCTTTCTAGCAGTATCTGTCCACTATCGTCTAGTGTTTCTTCTCCGTACATTCCCACTATTTTACTATCCCTCATTCTACCTTCTCTGGCATTCAAATCTCCTAACACTACTATCTTTCTCTGGTTTCTTGAGGCTGTGGGGCTTTATTCAATGTAATTTATAAGTCATCTTTCTCTGTTTATCTTTAGTCATCATTAGGGCCGTACACGTCAATAATTGTTGTTCTATGTCCTTTGATCTTTATGTTCACGGACAATATTCGTTCGTTTATTGTGTTCCAGTTGTCGACTTTTTTAGCGTATTTCTTGTTCATTAGTAAACTGCGCTCCTTTGCTGGCTCTTTCATTTTTTTACTTCACTGTAAATATAGCTTGAAAGGTATTCAATTCCACTACCCCTTTTTTTTGTTTCAGTGAGTACCGCTCTGTCGATCTTCATATGTTCTAATCCTTTAACGACATCTTTCCGTTAATTTCTCGTACATTCCAGGTTTCTATAATCGTGTTCTTATTTCGGTGCCGGGGTCGTATCCGTTTATATCTACATTCTGGGTTGGGGTGCAGCATATGATTGCCACCTCAACAGGCTGAAAATAATACAAAAATCATTCTTAAAAATTATCCTAAGAAAAAGCAGAACGTACAGCAGTGAATGGACGTATAAAGAAGCGGAAGTTATGGATCTGGCACAACTATATGCATTTAAGACTCTGATGGATAATCATAAAAATAAAAATGATATAACACACTCTACTCATACATATCCCACGAGAATAAAAGGTACTCGTCCCACTACTATAAGAGCTGAAAAGACAATTGGCCAAAGATGCAACCAATACTTGGCTCCAAGAATATTCAGCATTCTACCTGAAGATATAAGGAATATCCAAAATTGTTATCAGTTTAGATACAAGCTAAAAATATGGATAAAAAACACCGAAAGAACACTGCTCTACAATATTATAAACTCTAAATAAATAATAAAATAAATGTGTGTATATATATATATGTATATGTGTGTATATATTACTTACCCGAATCTTGACCAACTACTCGATAACTGAGAATTTACCCGAATTGTGACATAATACACGGATATGGATATGGATCACCGAATTGCGACACTGAACCTGAATTGGACTATTCACACTGGATTGAGAAAAGACCGAAAATGGAATGATACTCTGCATCTACTTACCTACACATTAAGGCTAATGTAAAATTTTTTAATATTTGTGATTTCACTCACAGAAAACCATTTTACTTGGTTTTCTCTATTTTTTGAATATTCATTAGTCCCTCATATGTATGTTTATGTATATGTAAACTTTGATGATGAATATATTATTATTATTATTATTATTACGAGGCTGTTCATTGGTTTGTTAGCATTTTTCATTATTACTTGTAATTTGGAGCTAGCTCATTGCCAAAACGCCTTACTAGGAGAATCAGGAATTTATAATCAAGGTCCTTTAGCCTTTGATGACCCAACATCAGTCCTACAAGGCAGCAGGTTTGCTGTACCCTGGCTGGGGACCCTTACAAGGTGCTATCATCCGGGTCAGATGAACCCTGTTTTTTTTACCAGGTCATTACTCCCCCGATTCACCCTTTCTCAACCTGGCTTAGGACATACTCTGTGACTCCCCTGTCAAAAGTTATAAGCCTCGCAAATACGGGACTTCACATATACCGCCCTATATATACAAATATATCTTCATTAATGTATAAATATATAAAATATTATGAATATTCATTGATTGCTCAACAGATATATTAAAACTCTATAATATACATTCAAAATCTGCATTTATTTTGCATGGTAACAATTTCAAAAAAGGTGAGAATTAAGAAATGTTAATTCCGAGGTTAATTCTATTCATCGACTGGTTTCGATTGATGCATGAAGTTAGTACTTATCTCCAATTCGAAGTTGTAGATTTTCCGCTTCTTTGAACTGAATGCACCTTGTTTTTATCAGACAATGATTGTAATATCATATTTTATGATAATCAATTCTCTTTTCTTACAGCTTTCAAAGATGAAATGAAGTGAACTCTCGAGGATATATATGTAGATAAAAGCTTTCATTTCAATCTCGCAGGATTTACAAAGTTTTATACAACCGTTATTCGAATTCAATTCATTTCACCTGAAGTGAACTCACCAATATTATTATTGGTTATTTTTCATAGCATTTCACACTAATTACTTATTTTCGTTTATAATAGGAAATTCTCCTCGATGCGAGTTATTTCAAGTATTACAAATTTCAACTAAATGATTTTATGATTATTTCGAAGGAATTTATCAAATATGATGCAGAAATTATTCTTCATCAATTTTCAAATTTATTCTTCATTTCATATGTTGTTTCTAGTTCTAAAAAAACTTTTCCTCCTATCCTAAAATAATTCTAGTGTAAATATAAATGCAGTGAGAGGTTATGGCAAAGTAATTATTCATTCAAGAACTAGACTCTTAGTACGAAATATATCAAACTATAAATTAGGAAAATTTCCTTCTTTATTGATTGTGTCTCCTGGTGCGAAAAAACGCCATGTTTTTATAATGATAATATTTGTAATTTTAAAGTATCTATGATATTTACAGTTTCGGAACGATGGAACCCTTATTTCTATTCCGTAAATGTATTCATCTTTATTTTCTCTACAATTGCAATGTTTTCTTTAAAAGAGTTTTGAATGCTATATGATATTTTAAAAATTCATAAGAAATACTCCGTTATTGTCTAAAGGAGAATTACCTATCGAAAATATTTTTGTTTCATAATTGATGATTGCTAATTTAATATCATTTTTCGAGAGCATATTGAACTCATCATATGAATATTCATTCTTTGAAAATTATTTTGAAATTCCAAAAAATTATTTAAAAATTAGATGACAGTTATTTTATTTCCACTTTTCATCATATGAATAGCAATTATTCCGAATTAATTCAAAATGTTGAATATGAAGAAAGTACTATGTAGCCAAATAATTATTATTCATATAATAAAAATCAGAAATGGCATAGCTTTCATTTAATTTAGAATTGAATGCATTTCCATCGGTAAAGACCGAGTCAATACAATATTTAAACGTATCATCGAAAGATTTAACTCGATGAAAATATTGAGGACTGGAGTTTACAACGAATTGTTGAAAAAAACCAGAGAAATTGGTGTACCTTCCAACCTAAGATTCTCTCGAAAACTATATGGACTGAATGTTTAAAATTTGTTACAGAAGTTTATTGTGTTACCGTGTTTTAAAAATCTAAAAATCAGATTTTAAAGGCTAAAATTCAGGCAACTTATATACAAAAACTTTTCATTCGAAGTGAGACTGATGAATATTCATGAAAATCTGCTACAATTTCAAATTACATAAGAAAAATTATTTAAAAACATCTTGATGAGTTCTTTATAGTTCAAAGTCAAAAATTATCACTCATGTAGGCTCTTGCCAAAACTGTCTCTTTTTTTCACCAATATCTAGGTAGGTCTGCACTTGAATCGTTAAATTTTTTTATTTTGAATAGGTCAAAAGCATTCTCTACTTTTCAGACGAAGGTGACTGAGAGGTGTAAAAGGCCTTTTACAAAAAGACATTCCACAGTGTATCATCAAACATCAAATAGGGTGAACAAATACTTATCACAAGCAATAGACGCAAGGAGTGTTGATAGGGAAAAAACTGTTCATGTCAATCTATTTACATTGTGCTTCAAAGACCCGAATAAAGAAAAACAGGTGAGTTGTTTTCAATATAGGACGATATTTGAAATTCTTAAATTCTACTGGAAAGATAATAACACATCTTCACATTATAATATTGAAAACCACGATCTAATTTTTCTAAAGAATTTCACCTGACATTTCGCATACATCTGCAGAGATTTCTAAGTCAAAAATTATAATAAAACGCAGTTCGGATTATTTTAGGGTCGAGTTACAATCTACCATCCAAAAAAATCTGATAATTCTTACCGCAGGTGTAGGCGACACGTCAGAGACAGGGGCAATACGCTCTATTAGTGTGACGTCACACACCGCCATTTAAGTTCTCCTGTCAGTGTTCGGAATCCAAACAAATAAATTGTAATTCAAATTAGTACGGTGTCGTGGAAAGAATAAGAGTATTTAAGGAACGATTTCAGTTTTAATTGATAGACAGAAGGAACGGATTAATACCAGTAAGTTTGAATCCTGTATCATTCCCCAGTTTTTGTAAAAACCCATTGTTATTAGTTTGAACTTCAAGTTCAAACTTACTGGTATTAATCTCGTTCCTTCTGTCTACCAATTAATAGTAAAATCGTTGCTTAAATAACCTTATTTATCAAAATAAGCCAATTTCTTCATCGACAACGTACTAATTTGAATGGCAATTTATTTGTTTGAATTCCGAACACTGACGGGAGAACTAAAATGGCGGTGTGTGACATCATCACTAATAGAGCGTATTCCGAATAGATCGAGGCTAAAAAGTCAGAGTTAATTTCAGCCACAGACGTCTTCAAAGAAGGCTGGGGTTTAGCGATGCGATCGCATATGTTGTCACATATAGTAACTTGAAGGTTTCAATGTTCTCTATAGTATTGAATACAATATACCTGTTCTCCCCAAAATGCAAATAGAACAATTTTTTTTTTCAGTACAGAGGTGATTTAGATGTAGGATACAGTTCATCATTAGCTTGTGCGTTAGTACTTTTGATACTACTAGGAACCCTTCAAGCAATGATACTGCCAAGAACTGTTATTCTTCTACTGTTATTTTTGACGTCCTTCATCTGGATATCAGTGGTTCTTATGTTACTGTTGGCAGTTCGTCTAAGGTGGATCATATGGGATATATCACATAGTTTCGTACTCAGATTGGCAATAACAGTTTTTACTATAGTTTTGATATATACAGTAGCTCAAGTCAATGTGGTGAGTTTTGTCCTTATTATACAAATTATGTCATATATGTCCTTTAACTCAAAAATTAAAAAAGTATTACAAAAATGACATGTCAACTTCAGAATAGATATGGAATTATTGTGACAATTATCATAAAATATTGTGATAGTTATTCGTAGGAGCTGAACCTAATAATAATATATAATAATAATAATGAGTGAATGTTCCTCTTAGCGAGGAGTGAGAAGCCGACGGCGAGGAGAAATCCTACGCGTATAGGCAAAAGTCGCAAGGGGGAATAATAATAATTTGTTCAGCTCCTATGCAGAGGTAGCCACAATTGAATAGCGAATGATCTCAATGCTCAATGCCCTCTTCACGAATATAATGTCTTTTGTATACATACATAGGCTGTCCAAATCGTTTTGAGTCGGAACGACTGCAAAATCTTGAACGGAAAGTTCATACCTTATGAAATCAGGTTATAGCTCTAGGTTTGGCTTCTTTTGCATAATTTGCGAAGATATACAGTATATGGAAAACATTTATACAGGCTGTTCTAGTACCAATTAGACGTCTCTGGAGAATTGACAATTTTTGAAATCTGATAATTGAGATTATAGCTCGGGGTTATTCTATCATTGCATAATTTTTGAAGGTATACAGTAAGAGGTTGACGATCTAACAGGGTGTATCATTTCCATAAAGACGTTTATGCGGAAACTGTGACCTATTGAAACCTCGGACTTTAGGTTCAGGTTTTTTTTTCATAATTTGTGGGGAATTGTAATAATTCATGATTAAAAAATTATACAGAGTGTACAAATTTAGGCTTCCAATTAGATAATTCTGAACAATTAAACATAATGAAATCTGAAAATTGGGATTATAGCTTAAGGTTAGTATCCATAACAGATTGAACTGTACGATTGTGTTCGTATTGCTCTCTCTTTAATCGTAAATATATCGTAAAATTGCAGTTCATCTCAGCTTCGAATTTATTCAAGATTGTGTATTATCATATCAGAAATTGAGTGGTGTAAAGACTTTTCTACTGAGTTATGTCGGTGCAGCGGTCCAGCAATGGGAATTGAATAACAGTATAAGGGACAAACACTCCTGGACTTACACAGGCCAAGAAATTCGTGATGATTTCACCTACCTATGCCAGAAAACTCTTGAAGCTGTCCCGAGCTGAGCTTTTGGTGATTTTGGGACTGCTGACGGAGCACTGTCCGTACAAACATTATTTGTATCATCGTATGGGAAAGTGAGCAGATGAGTTTTGCAGGCTCTGTGGATCAGAAGCAGAAACAGCTGAACACATAATATATAACTAAAACGATGATCAATTCAAATTGTAGATAAGTTGGAGGTTAAAAAAATACGTACATACAAATTGTTATTTGCTTAATTGATTTCGAGACTCTGTGAAATATTTTGAATAAGTGTCCAGAGCTGGCTGGCCTAAGAACCATTCATATTGGGGAAGCCGGTCCTGGATACCCGTGAGGTAACGGCCAAGGCCCCTAAGGAGGTTGTCAGTGTTATCAAGTCCATTGACGACCTCCTTGAGTTTTCATGAATGAATAGGGTAAATAACAAAAGATCTACATGGTCGCAGTTCCCGGAAGGCTTACCGAGCCACAACGACCCCAGTTCAAATAATAATAATATGTCATAACTATAAAGTTCCTCAAAGGAATAAATATCAAGCATTACTGATATAACCACTAAGAAGCAGCCGAAAAACTAAATAACGTTTTGAATGAGTGGAGTGTTCTTTACACGAATGCACAGTCTTTAAGCTCAAAGTTTGATGAACTTTCAACTTTCATCAAGCTGAATAAACTTTCACTCATTCTTATATCTGAATCATGGCTGAAGCCTGACATACCCGACTCATTATTACACCTATTACTCATTATATAGAAGCGACAGCACAACTACCATAGGCCATGGTGGTATATGTATATACATTGATCAAGATATTGTCAGGTCGTCCTCCATTACCACAACAGTTTTCAATACCCCAAGAATAGATAATTTGTTTGTTCATGTGATTTACAAAGGTTGTCCAATTAGTATAGGGTGTATTTATCGACCTAGGGCTTGTGCATGTGATTCTGATTTTTTCAATAATCTATCGGATATGTCGAAGAGCAGGGAAAATGTTTTTGTTGCGGGTGATTTCAATTTTCCGGACCTCAGTTGGCCGTTGACATCGCACTCGACCCGGAATCCTCATCTTCGCTGAGATGGTTCGAACTTCAAATTTTTCTCAGCTGGTTACTAGACCTACAAGGTTCAGACAGGGTCAAGTACCATCACTTCTCGACCTAGTTCTTGTCAACGTTCGCTGTCTCGTTTCAGATGTTGAGTATATGCATTTGGCAAATCGGATCATGTGGCCGTCGTATAAAAACTTCAGTGCCACACGCATACTAAGCCACATGCAATTATCAAGAAAAGTGTTAGGATTTTGGAATATGAAAATATTGACGAAGAACTAGTGAACATCCAATGGAGGGAATGTTTTTCGGGCTTGGACGTTGATGACATGTGGTTGGAGTTCACAGGTATTCTGAGTCGTGTGCTGACTGCCAACACTCGGTACAAGGAAGTGAAAACAGTCTTGGCCAAACCGTGGATAGACGACAAGCTTCTTAGAATGGTTGGACAGAAGAGAACCCTGTGGCAAAGATATGTTAGAAATATATCGACAGAGAATCACAGTATTCATCGCAACTACTCCAATATGCTGTCCGCATCCATTCAGGAAGCCAAGAAGCGATATGAATCAGACATTTCCAAGTCAAAAATAAGAAAAAATCCACAAATACGTGAGGTCGCTTCTGAAAACCAACTAGCCCGAAAGTTAGAAACTCACAGGGTTTGATATCCAATTGTGAGGCGGAAACTGCGGAAACTCTGGCTGAGAACTTCTCGCATTTTTTTACGGTTTAAACCTCTGGCCCTATACCAACCATAGATGTCAAGAGGAATAATGAGGAGATTAATCATATCTTGTTCAGTGAGGAAGCTGTCTTGGAACAGGTCCGTTCCCTCAATTCAACATCAGCACCAGGCATGAAAGGCAATGAATTTAAACCATAATAGAAAATTTCAATAGATTAGCTTTTGAGCTAATCCATTGAAATCTTCTATTATAGTTTAAAGCTTTCCTAGGTGAGAGACAATTTAGCGTAAGAGTATCAGACAGCCGATCGAGTTTCCATCATGTTCAAAGTGGAGTGCCACAGGGTTTGGTTCTGGGCCCCATTTTGTTTCTCGTTTATATTCCTAGAATGCTGAGAGCCACATGCTCACAATATGCTGACGACAATGAAAATATTTGGCAACCCAATAGGAAGAATGTACTGCAGGAAAATCTGAACAGGATAACTGATTGGTGCAGGGACTGGCTCATACCCATCAATTTGAAAAAATGTGTCGTGATGCATATGAAAAAAAAATCCCCAAGTGTGAATACAGGTTGGGTGGACACGTTTTGAAAACTGTTTCGAGTCATGAGGGCATGGGCCTCACTGTGAGTGACGACTTGAGTTGGTCTGATCACATTATGCACATTACAAACAAATGCAGACGGATGATTTACCTTATTAGGAGGGCTTTCAGTGGATGTGATGTGGGCCACTTATGTGAGACCACTTCTCGAATTCGTTGGACCAGTGTGGCACCCTGGCCCTGGTCTTAAACGAGATGTTGAGCTTCTCGAAGGGATTCAGAGACCAGCTACACTTATTCCATACATAAGAGTCCATCCTAGTTATAGTGAGCGTCTATGCATATTTGGCTTGAACACCTTTGAAGACCGACGTATGAGGGGGGACCTCAAAAACAGATACGATCGTTGCATGTCAGACCGAAGGTTTTAGGTTGTGTTGTGCGGGTTCATTGACTTTCCTCTCTTCTCGTTGTCAATTTCACCGTTCATTTTGTCTATTTTACCAATAATTTTTTTGTTTACTAGAATATTTTGTATTCTGAGCGGCAATAGGTTTTTGCCTTCGCTCTCAATCATAACAAATAATAGTTATAATAAAAAAGTCATCATATGTGTGAAGAGGCCATATCAATAAATCAATCTCATTAACATTATAATATAATGTATAGAACAGGTCAACATAAGAAAAAATATAATCAAAGAAAAAGCATATTATCATAACAATTAATTAAAAATAGTTCGAACAATATACGAAACAAAAAGAAAAATTCCTCAGTGCTCTAAAAGCATTTATCAATTAACATTAATTAACATATCAAGCTTTACAAAAATGCATCCATTCGGAACAAGTTCTATATTACAAAAACGGCGAGACATGTCGACTTTAGAATTAAGGGGATCCAATTTTGTATTAGGTTAAACAAAGAGAGCTTGCTTCCTTTGTTGAATCTACAACAACATTGATCTTCCTCCTTGTAATGAGTTTTTTATTTTCTAGTTATTGGGCATAAATGTCCCTTACAGACACGCCAAGATTATATTCAAGGTTTTCCAATAAAGGACGATATGTGTTTGAAACTTCAAAAGATGCCATTTGATTTATATTTCGAATAATTCGAAAGTTCACTTTTTGATAACTTCTCACTATTCCTCATAATATTTAAAAATTAATAATGGGTACTCCATGTGATCTTCATGAAGTACCTATTTAAAATGGGCCTATTGTGTTGAATTAGTAAAATTTTTGGGAAATTTGAACCAAATTTTATTATATTCAATACCGGAACACAAATAGGAATACAAAAGTCAAAACAAAAGATTTGAAAAATGGGGCAACGATGAATCAGAAATTTCGTCTTTAATTAAATTTTCGAAGCATATCATCCTTATTGAGAAGAATATTGCAAGATATAAAATTCAATTCAATTTACTTTTCAGTTCACTTGCCGATATGAAGAACTAACGAAATGTAGTAAAAACTTAACTACATCCAATGAAGTATTTGATAGTGATCACAGAGCTTGTCCATTACCACAGTATATCGTTTTGTCTTGTGCCGTTGGGTACTTGGCTGTTGCAGTTTTTTTGAGGCTTCCTATAGTACTCAAAGCTTCCTTACTCTTGATGATGACAACTGGATATATTCTCCTGATTGAATATTCACATGTGGAACTTTTTTTGTGTTATGATAAGAGAATCAGGTAAATGGTGGTATTTAATCCAGAATTTCATAACATTGATTCTATTTATATCGAAAATTATGAAAAAAATCATAAAGATCAAGAATAACTTATTTAGAAAATCCTTGAAGACTGCATTCCTTTCAAAAAGACATATCATATCGATCTCAATATGATGACTGATGAGGATTACTCGACGATTGACACTCTTTTTCCTTAAATAACACCATAACAGCAAGCATCTTTCATAACGCCCTCTTATAAAGCCCCAGTATAATCGTCGAATTTATTTTCTAATATTATTTTCATTACTTCCCAATAATTTCATTAATCATCATTTCATTATTAATTACTTGAAATTTTGGAACATTAACGTATGAAGCACTGCAGTCGTTGGTTAGATGACTCTTTCAGTCTTGATAAATCGGTCAGTGATTTCGATTACTTTTTCGGTCGGTTGGTGACTTTACCATAGAATAGTTGAGTATATATCCCAAGCGCTGTCGTTCTTCCGAGAGATGCGCAGTTCTAAATGCCAACTCCCGGGCAAGCAGAGATTCACTTCAATTAGATATTCATATTTCATACCCATGGTCTTGATATAATCACTTTGATTTGAGAAAAATTATTGAAATGATGACACTTCTCTTTAGTTATCTAGGTCCTGTGATACCTCTACATGTGATGAGTGTAGTACAAGTGATAATGTTTGTACTAGCTGTCCTTCTTCATGGACGTCAAGTGGAGTGGACAGCTCGATTGGACTTCTTATGGCAGGTTCAAGCTAATGAAGAGAAACGAGAAATGGATGCACTACAACATTCCAATAAAAGAATTTTATTTAATTTGTTACCGGCCCATGTTGCTGCGCATTTCTTGGATAATCAATTCAGGAGCAATATGGTGAGATTATATTTTGCTACCTATATTTATATTTACAAAAAAAAATTAAAAAGGCTTGTGAACCTAATGCCATGCTAGCTGATAAGTAGGTAGTTAACGACGCTTGCGGATTTTGTGGTAATACGTTGTTGTTAAAATTAAGAATGTGTATTCACCCTAAAACAGGTTTTCTGACCCCAAATCAAGGATTAATTTCCTTAACAGGTGATTCACGAACGTTCCAAATGGGATGTCATAGCCCAACCTTAAACAATGTTGTGGTAAGGAATACCATTGCACCTATTCAGGGTTATTCACGAGTGCTCCATTTCAAATCATTATTTTTGACATACGATTCCATCATCTGAACTTGCTGTTCAACTTATAAAATTTCGATTTGTCCATACACATAAACGAACGTGGATAAAATATTAATTTTTGAAAAGGAAACAATAGCTAAGTTTAACTGAGGGACGAAAACATCTATATCATCAGGGCCGCCGCCAGGACCGGCACACCGGACATTTTGCCGGGGCGCCAAATTTTAGAGGCGCAGTCAGTTAATGAAACAAGAAAATTTTTTTGGAACAAAAATTTTTTCTTAGTGAAAATACCACTCTTCGTAGTAAAATAATAAAATTGCCAAGAAGCAATTTTTTTTCAAATAGAACAGGCGCTCTCAACTATAGTTAAAAAAATACAAATAGGTACTAAAATGCACTTTTGAGAACTACGTCGTCTTTTTACTATAGACTTATAAAACGTCGTAATTTTAAACAATGAGGGCAGTTGTCAGATGAAGTCGACAAAACGTCCTTTGATAAATTTGACAAGAAAATTTCAAGATAACATTCACGATTTCATAAGAAATGGAAACCATGCCTGGGGAGAATAACAGAGGCTCCTTCAAAGAAAATTCAAATAAATTAGGCAAGGTAGGGTGGCGAAATTTTATTTTGCCGGGGCGCCAAATGTCTGGTGGCGGCCCTGTATATCATTTTAGTGCTTTTGGTTAGGCCGTTCATCAAGAAAAGAGATCATGATACTGCACATTATTTCCTTCTGAAAGGCTTGCCTCGTCCAAGATTCTCAGCTACTGGGGTGAATTATGAAGAACTGGAATTTGTCACAGTATTCAAACAACTCAAAGAACTAATCGAGTTTATCCCTCCGTTGAACTCTTGGAGGGTGTATTTTATTGTGATGATTCTCATAATAATGTCATTCGTATGTTCGAAGGCTGATCGAATTTTGGTAAAATTCGCAGTAAAACTATATAAAACTTCCCGCTTTCACATTAACTGACGCTTTTTCACGCCATCACCCAGTTTCAGGTTCATGATTCACCATAGTAATAACCGGTAGGTAGCTCAAAAGCCATCGTGACAATGTTTATTTATCATGCCATCATTTGGCTTGATGGAACGCTCGTGAATGACGTCGAATCCTTATTATAAGTGATTTGACAAAAAAACCTAACACTTTTGGAGATAGAATGTCTCTCATTATCTCGTTAAGCTATTGCTAAATGATAGATATTTAAATTTCGGTTAAACTAGCTGAGGTGCTCACTTTCATTAATCATCGCAGCATTACTTATAGAATTGATAGTTATTCGTTCAGAAAGTATAGTATAATTGCATGTTGTGTATGTTATTCAAATACAGATTTGGAAAATTCACTCAAAAACCTAGGACTCAGCGTACAAATCCCATAGTCGCTCTGGTTCCAATGGAACAGTGGAAGATTCGAAACATGAGTGCGATACCATATCAAATAAAAATCTTGTCTTCGCGAACGGCCGCTGGCAAGCTCGACCTGCGTGCTCGATGAAATTAGTAGCAATCCAAAAGTGATTTGCATTCGACCATATCGGTTGGAAAATTAATTATGTTCAGTTTACAGGAGAAAATTCAAATAATAAAATGGTATTTTGGTGGTCAATCAATTCAGGAGACAATAAATTCATTCATTGTTGCCTTTGAAGGTAGGACGATACCTTCAAGATCCGCTGTTTCGAAAATAATTAAAAAATTCGAGACATGTGGATGTTTACAACAATGTAGTCATTGCAGAATTGATAGACCTACATACCAAAACCATAAATGAAAATCGTCTGAATAGAGAGGTAGATGTGTTGAAACCAGAGAACCTTCTTCGAGTAATCGAATTGCAGAACAAGTCGATATGAGTGATAGAACTGTTCGGAATATTTTGAAAAGAAATGGTTATCGATCTTATAAAGTTAAAACAACTCAGAAGATTTTTCCAGAAGACCATATAAATCGAATTGAATTTTGTGAAACGATGATGGAAAAAGAAAATGAAAATAGTTCATTTTTGAACAATGTCTTATTTACTGATGAGTCATCATTTTCCTTGAATAGAAAACATAACCCATCAGTAAGATATTGGTCTAGAAAGAATAAACGTCTGAGTATTCCTGTGCGTACCGATTATCCTAAAAAACTTAATGTTTGGACTGGAATACTGCGGAATTACATCATTGGGCCATTTTTCATCGACGGTAACCTAAACGCTGCAAAATATTTGGAGCTTTTTTTAGAAAATAGAATTATTCCGACAGTTCGACAGCTACCAATTGACTTCGATCTTGTCTGGTTTCAACAGGATGACTGTCCAAGTCACAAAGCACGAGCAGTCACACAATATTTCATGACGACATTTTCTGACCGTGTCATTTCTACAAATGGCCTCCCAGGTCACCTGATTTATTTCCCAATGATTTTTTTCTTTGGGGATATCTGAAAATTTTGATTTATGGGCATGAAATTGACAGAGCGACAAATGTTGTTGAATTAAGGTCCAAAGTAATCAAACTTTGTGCTAAAATAGTAACTATGCCGAATCTGTTCAGAGAGTTGAGATTATCTCTTTATAATAGATTTGGCTACTATTTGGCTCAACAAAGTGGTTTATATGAACATTTAATTTAAATTTGTCGATCTCTCAGTTCTTAGAATTTGTTTTTTTGTTTTTCAATTTTTTATTATGTAGAATTTATTTCATTTTTAAACCAGTTATGGCGAAAAATAACCTGATTCACTCTGAGGAAATTATTTGTTGCATTTATTGTGGCAAATAAATTCCTCGCATACACACAACAAAATTATCGTAATAACATTCAAATCAAACCGATACGGCCTGACGTCCTACACACCACGTTTGGAGTGCGAATGTTTACTGATCGCGGTTCGCGGACCGTCAAAACTTCAGAACAACACATCCCCACTACGCCTGCCAGCGGCCGTTCGCTTTCCAGATTTTTTTTTGGTATGGCATCGCACTCATGTTTCGATTCTTCCACTGTTCCATTGGAGCCAAAGCGACTTGAAGATTTGTACACTAAACCCGATATTTCCGAGTGAATTTTCCAAATCTGTATATATATGGTTAAGGGAATAAAAAGGATACTCTTTATTCTACGCCGAGCTTTCGCATTTTCTTAAATGCTTCTTCAGGGCTTGTACAAATAATACATGTAATCAATATTTTAAACAAATTAAAATCACAAATTACTGAATGTGAGATTTATATAAATATACATCTAGCCATAAACCATACGTTAAAAATAATATACGATTATTTTTCTTTCTTTATTCATGGAATTTGCATGAACACAAAAACGACATATAAAAACATCCAATTTTTTTAGTTTTTTTCGTGTTCAACCGAATCTACATCTAACAAATCTTTTATGAAACGTTTACACTCCTATATGTTCCTTATTCTCTCTACTTAAAATAAAAGCCATTCATTTTAAACTTTTTCATCAAATAACTGTATATGGTACTCAATTTGTTTGTATCTGTCTTTTTGTTCACAGTGTTTTTCTCTTTGTTTATATTAATCATTTATTCATTATTATATTGTATGTTTTTATATGTCGTTTTTGTGTTCAAGAAAATTCCATGAAGAAGGAAAGAAAAATAATTGTATATTGTTTTTAACGTATGGTTTATGGCTAGATGTATATTTATATAAACCCCACATTCAGTGAGTTGTGATTTTAATTCATTTAACATATTGATTAGATGTATTATTTGTAGAAGTCCTGAAGGAGCATTAGAAAAAATGCGAAAGCTTGGCGTAGAATAAAGTGTAACCTTTTCACTTCCTAACCGAGTCGATAGACTCTCAGTACCGTATCTAGGGCGTGGCAAAGGTGGCACTTGCCACGGGCGCAAGGTCTGCAGGGGCGCCCAAAAATATCAAGAGAAAAAATATTGGAGCAGCAGACATAATAATTCGAAAGAACACAACTCGGTTTTCATGTATACGCCTCGCAACGAGCAATTACATGATTATTACCAATTCGATTGTTCTCACCTCATACTGGGTTTTCCTAAAACGGAGTTACGAAAGATAATATTCCTTGGATATTTAAAAAAAAAAAGTTCCATAAACATGAGCCCGCAAACGCTTTGTTTTCGAGATACAGGGTGTTTCTTGTATATTCATACTTTTGAGTGATGCTTATATTTATCATTATTGTGAGTCATAATGTACATATTGGGATTAATAAACCTTATTATTATTATAAGTTTATCAGATCTTTATTAATCTTCGCTACAGAATTTGTTGATAAGTACCATAAGTTATAATTAATTTATTCATCACAGCTTACTAACTGGATTTTTATAATAATCTGGATTTTCCTAAGGATTACCAGAGAGCTTTTTGAATTCGTTTTTCGAAATCGATAGCAGATACGACAAAACTACAACAAACCAAAAAGTGTTGTACTAGACCAGAGTTTCTTTTCACATTTTTCTATAAAACCAGTGCTTCACCAGAAAATAGTTCTGGTAGAAAGAAGCAGGTACCCTTTCGGAAAAAATATAACCTTGAAGATTTGCATACAAAATAAGCATATCACAAGATGAAAACTTCAAATCGGAAGATCTATGCCAATTCAAGTTAAATATCTTGTGAAGGGAAGGTGCTATGAGAAAAAAACTTTAACACCGGTATCTCAAAACCAAAGCGTTTGCAGATTCATGTTATAGGACTTTTTTCTCAAAACGATCTGAGAACTCAGCCATTTTCATTTGTACACATTAGGAACACCGTTTAGATATAATCAATTCAAAACTGATATCTGCACAATGAAATTGCAATTCGAATGAATCACAGTAAATTGTATAACACGGCCCAGACAATTTTCCGATGCGGATTACTCAGTTCAGTACTTTGATAACTACAGTATTGAAATTTTGTGATGAGAATGAAACAAAAACCGAAAACAACGAGTAAGTGCATACCGATTACGAATGCAAAAATTACAGATGGCAAATAAGCGGCGACACCGACAAAGCGGATAGATAAAGGAAAATAAAAACCTCGGACATAGATGTGCTCGTAGTGCCGTAAAAGTACTCATCTTAAAAAAAAATGCTCATCTTGAAAGCGATAATAAACTCATAAACCGTAAAAGGGTCCGATTTTGTACTCCGTGTCAATTTAAGAGGAAAGTAAAATGATTATTGGTTCTTTTTATAGAATATATAGTGAGGGATAATTACCACCCATTTCTACGCCCTTGCTGGAAACATTGAAAATATTGCTAACTTTCCCTAGAGTTTGCGTACTAAGCATAAAATAATCACAAAATATATGACTTAAGTTATGAACAAAAAAGTACTATAAGAAAATATAATCGACGAAAAAAAATCTTCGAAAATGAGGGGCGCTGTCTAAGATATTGCCACAGGCGCAATAGTACCTAGATACGGCTCTGTAGACTCTTATCGTTTTAAATATATAAATAGGCCATAGGCATCCTAATGCAAGTCTTAGCACCATAACTCTAGTTCACAACAAACTAGGGACAATTTTCATCAGTTTAAAATCAGGTTGTTTCAATGTATGGTATAAGTCATATGTTAAAAAGTCCATGGCCTAACGCGAGTGCGATTTTTATGGACATCTGATACCTGAATAAAAAAAAATCATTAATATTTAGCCTATTAAAATCATGTGTTTTGGTTTTGGTAGGTTGGTATATTTATATTAAAAATTTTGATGGCATTTGTCTTTTGAGATCAAATATTAAAGCGATGGTCTTAATTTTAAGGAAATTATTAATGATAAAATCAATGGAAAAATCAAATTTCTTTGGCAATATCCAACTTTGAAAGACTATTGAATAGAGTTTTCAAGTGATCAAAAGGGTGCAATTTCGAACTACGGGTCGGAAAAGACATTTTTTTGGTTTAAGGAGTAACGTAAAAGTGGCCGTGGGACTCAGTATAAAAACCTACAAAATCATTTCTTCGAAATTGCACAAGCTGTGAACATCCAAAAATCTCATCAGAGACATAATAAAGTCAAGATGAAAGCATTAAAAAAAAACCTCAACTGTTCATTATTCGTTCTAAATTTGAATGAAAGTTCTAAACTTCTCATTTTCGGAACTATTGTCAAACTGAACAGATAATACAACCTACCAAATAAGTCTCATTTATTGTCTGGTAGAGAAGTAGATTTTTCAGTTTTTATTTCAATTTATTTTTGAAGCTGTGCGCTTGGCTCATCCCGTTGTTACAGATAAGAATCTCATTCCATTACAGAATACTTTATCACAGGAACTCTACTACCAAAGTTATTCGAGAGTCGGTGTTGTTTTTGCCTCCATTACCAACTATCATGAATTTTATACAGAATTAGATGGCAACAATCAAGGAGTCGAATGCTTGCGACTACTCAATGAAATTATAGCCGATTTCGATGATCTACTGAATGAGGAAAGGTTCAAGGCCATCGATAAGATAAAAACAGTAGGTTCGACGTATATGGCAGCTGTTGGTTTGATGCCCGATCAGAGGATATTGGATGATGATGAAAACACAGCAGGCATTCACCTCAGTACTTTAGTGGAATTCGTATTTGCTATGAGAGATAGATTGCTGAATATAAATGAGAATTCCTATAACAATTTCATGTTGAGAGTCGGTGAGTATGTGAGCATAATATATATTATATATTAATAGTTTCAGTTCTTCTATGCGACAATGACATAAAAACAAATTTTATTGAAGTGGCACATAAGTATCTCCCTAGTTTTCGATTCATATCATTATAAATTGGAATTGTGTCAAATCAGCATAATTCATAATTCCAACACTGTACGATCAAAAATACTCTTATGGCATAGTGTGCTTCCTCGTCTTTTGCTCTTGAAAAATTTGGCTTCCACTGTATGTTATTCATTTTTTATTTATTATCTCTGAAATCCCTATAGTAACTAATGTTCTAACCCGAAAATCCATCCCATATTTCGTCAAAATCGGACTGCAGAATATGAGATTATGTACAATAAAAGTATACGCCTGAGCATGGCGTGCCGATTGTTCAGAAGAGCTGAAATACCCACCGAAATATCACATGCAACCCAATCCAAATATACACAACAAATTTCATCAACATCGGGCTAATAGCAGGCAATATATGAAAATTCTGAAATGGATGAATTTAGTAGATTTATTTTTGATAAGGTCTGAACTAAATCGAAACCGTACGACGCATGCTCATTTAAATATTAGCGTTCTAGCACAAACGGCTTTGATTCATAGTATGCAGCGTTAATCCTCCTCATTCCCAATGGGTTGGGAGTCCTACAAATTTGCTATGGATTTGTTTCAGTTGTTTAGAAGTTATCTAACTCCTCACAATATAAAAAAAAACTAAATTTTTTCAGAAACTTTTCAAAAAGGTAAGGTATCATATTATGGTACTTTGGAACTGAAAAACTACCAAAAAAATTTACATTGATTAATTTATTATATTCAAAATATGTTAAATATTGCTTTTTTTGAGCAAACAGAAAAAACCTTAGATTATACAAACATAGGAGCAATTCCTTCACAAATACTATACTCTACACCTGTTCCTAAACCTTAACATGACTGACATCAAATAAAATGTAATTTAAAAATTCATTACTTATTAGTTTTTGAAAGCTTCTTCTCGAGAAAACTCATGTTGTACAAAAAACACTAAACATTTATGAACAAAAATGATGATAGGATAATTTTCTGGACGGCACTCCGATTATTCAAGCCTCTGGTAGTAATATATCGTATATGATATACCCAAGAACAAGTTTAAAAACAACGTAGTGTTCGCATGAAACAATTTACAACCATTGTATCGTATATGATACCTGGGATCTGAGGAGGTTATACCAGTCCAAGGCATGCCTAAATGAAATTTATAATCTGTCGTCGATATTCAAGGTTGAAGTTCATTTTGAATTTTGAGACTTCAAACTTCCTACAATTTGTGTGAAACATTTATTTTGTGGTCAAGTTGCATTTTCTTGTAGGTAATCGCATTCCACAACTTTGTCAGGCTTTTATTTCTCAACTCCCTTGCTCTATACTGTAATAATCAGTCAACAACATAGTATTTGGTCTTATTCATTTACAGTTTTTCAAAAATGTGAGAATAATGAAATCGAACTTGCAGAATCTGTTGTCACAGTTCAGATTGTGCACAATGATTCCGCACAGTTATAGAGGTTTTATCTGTTCTCTTGTATCATACGTTGAAATGTATGATGTCCCGTTACATTTCCTCTGCTAATACTGAGATTCATCGACACATACACTTGATTGTTTGAAATTAATAATTTGTATTGCTCTTTCTCAAAAGAATATATATATATATATATATATATATATATATATATATATATATATATATATATATATATATATATATATATATATATAGATCAATGAAATAGGATCTTCGAAAAGTCTTTGTTATGTATACGCAAGAAATATACACTGTGTCCGTAAAGTATGGAACAAATTCATTTTTAGCTAAACAGACCATTTTAAGAAATAATGAAAAATGTATCACATGTTGATTCCAATTGGTACAGGGTGGACAAAAATACAATAGTTTTGTGTGTAAATGGTAGACCTTTTTTAAATTTATTCTTTCATTTTCTACTGAAATAATGTCACATTAGAGATAATAATAAAGTGAAATCTTTTTTAGGAATCAATGTGGGACCTGTGGTTGCTGGTGTTATAGGAGCACGCAAGCCCCAGTATGACATATGGGGCAATACAGTTAATGTTGCTAGTCGAATGGATTCAACTGGTTTACCCAATCATACTCAAGTCACAGAAGAAGTATATCAGGTTTTGAAATCATATCCCTATGAATTTCAGTGTCGTGGAAAAGTCAAAGTAAAAGGCAAAGGAGATATGACTACATATTTTCTGATAGATAGG
Organism: Harmonia axyridis; assembly: GCF_914767665.1. Classification (NCBI taxonomy): domain Eukaryota; kingdom Metazoa; phylum Arthropoda; class Insecta; order Coleoptera; family Coccinellidae; genus Harmonia; species Harmonia axyridis. The sequence goes on along the minus strand of NC_059505.1, from coordinate 23,026,437 downwards.
AAGCAGCCTGGAACATTGAGGATTGAGGAATTGAATAATGTAAGGACCAGTGAAGCCACAACAAGTGAGTAGTACGTTCCTTGAATTAATATACTGGAGTTCACAACTAATGAAACACATTGTAGGGTTATTGAGTTGAACTAAAAAATATATCTGTTTTGAGCTGATATTAGAATTTTTTGGTTTCTTCTGCAATTATCTTATATTTTCGCAGCTTCATAGAGCAAGTTGTTTTTAACTCTTTCATTGTATCATTTGGTACAATGGTGATGGTGTGCATCAGTTGTTATTAATATTGACATATTATTCACAAGTCATTCTCATTTTTTATGAAGGAGGTGGAATTCGGTTTCAGGGAAACAATACGTCGGCTAAGAGTGTAAATCTGCTATGTCCATAATGAACAATTTCACAGGAGACCAAAAAAACCGTACAGTACAGTGTTATAATAATAATAATAAGAGATTTTATTCATGAAAATACATTCAATAAACTCTATTGAATGTATGCTATGTCCATAATGAACAATTTCACAGGAGACCAAAGAAACCGTACAGTACAGTGTTATAATAATAATAATAAGAGATTTTATTCATGAAAATACATTCCATAAACTCTATTGAATGTATTTTCATGAATAAACTCTCTTATTATTATTATTATAAGAGATTTTATTCATGAAAATACATTCAATAAACTCTATTGAATGTATTTTCATGAATAAACTCTCTTATTATTATTATTATAACACTGTACTGTACGGTTTTTTTGGTCTCCTGTGAAATTGTTCATTATGGACATAGCAGATTTACACTCTTAGCCGACGAATACATAGACTGAAAATAAGCAAATAGGCATTTTGTTGTATATTTCACTATATCATATCTATATCATACTATATAATATCCCTGTACACAGGGATATAATTGGATTGTCATTCTATGTCATATACTGTCAGACAAGTAAAGCAGCATTTTTCAGTAGTTTTTCGACTATAAATTCGAATATCTATACCTAATAGTTTGACCTTCAGAAAGAAACTGTTGCTAGTTTTCTAACACATTTAGCCCGAAGATTACTGTGATGTGCCTAGTATTCTGTGGTAATATTATTAGTAGGTATGACAGTTGTCAATTTAGATGGAATAAAGTATTTGTATTTCTCTAATTCTGTGGTTATTCCGTTCATTCTTCCACATCTTGTAGAACAAAATCGTGCGAGAATATATCAGAAACGCACAGTTTTCATGGTTATATTTTATTATTCTATGTTGGTACTCCGAACTTTCCGCCACGGCTTTATCTGTCAATTCATCAATTTGCCTTAAAGAAATCAGTTCTGCCAACCAACATTTTTCAATGCAAAAATCACTAAAATATATTTATGGAAATATTTCATTAATTTCAATGAAAATGCAATGAATTAGAGAAAATAATGTATAATACTCGTACAGAAGGCTCATTCTACCACTCGTTCATTCCAAAACTCGCCTTCTGCACTTGTATTATAAATAACTATTCCTGCATACTTATTATCATAACATGGCGCAGTCGTAATAAATAATAATGTCGAAGTCCAAGAAATCGAAAAGGAGATCATCTGGAGTAAACGTTTCAGAATTGCTCCATTGCTTCCACCTAAAGTGCAATGGAGAATTTGGAATAACGAACAACAGAATCGTTCAAGAGCATTCAATATAATTTCACTCGGCAAATATCTGAACTGAAAAATTGAATTAGTGTCGAAAAAAATATTGAAGATGATTCTCAGATGAGGCTAGACAAGTGATTGATTCCAATAATGAAATATTACAAGACATTGCACAATCGAGTAGGATGGATAAAAAATCCGTTGACCAAGTGGAATACCTGGCCCAGGACAATTTAAAGATTGGCGACAGAAATTTGAAAACCATCTGTTACTCCAAGGTTTGAACACAGAAAATAACGGTCAATCAACAGCACTTTCAGTGTCCTTTTTCAACCAAGAGATATCAAACGTAGTTCGACTTGTTTTGAACATTCACGATTTGAGTAATTTGAAGGTCCTCGACATTTTATGTAAGCTGGAGGAATACTTCAAGCAAAAAGGAAACGGACGAATACGAAGAAGTCAATTCATGAATAGAAAACAAGAAGGAGAACCATTCCTGAATTTCTACAGGGAGAAACTCAAACTTTTTCAAATTACTGAACCTTGTTTCCACTGCTACAATAAATGTTTATCAGATCACATTATTGAATCCCATCACCACTCAGATTTGAGGAAAAAGTGCCGTATTCTTCCAGTATAGAGGAAATTATTGAAATTTGCGAATTAGAAGAAATAGCAAATAAAGAAAAATGTAACTATTATAATAGTTAGAAATATATATATATATATATAGAAAAATGTATAGAAAAATATTCCTCAGAGAAAATGCCCAAGATGTGAAAATAGTTGGCATAAGACTCTCAGTGAATGTCCAGCAAGAAATTATATTTGTAAAAAATGCAAAACCAAAGGATATTTTTCACAGTTTTGTCGAAAAAAAAATTTCAATCATGTGAACTATCCTGAAATAGAGCAACTTGATGAATCTTCGAAAATCGGATTTTTAGTAATAAATTCACTGGAGGAACAACATTCATCAGGGAATTCTTGTCGCATTTGAGTTGATTTTAAATGGTTATGCAGCAATAATCCTAATATCGCCACCTTTAAGGTTATTCCAGATACAGGAACAGAGGTGGCAATTGCAGGTGAAGACTTTCTGAAAAAGTAATCTATTCCAAAACAAAAATTACTTCAGAACAACCTGAATTTGATGTCGGCAAATTCATCTTGTTTAAACGTTCTTGGCTTTATAAATTGTGAAATATATTATGGTACACTCTCCACCACGACAAATATATATATTTTCGAAAGTGTGAATGAGTTGTTAATCGATAAAAATTCGATGATTAACCTAGGCATCATACATCAACAATTTCCATAACCTGTACCAATATAATTAACGACAAATATATCGAGAACCCATACAGTTCCCGACAAATCGACAGATGTGAGCTATTTCAACATAAGCTTGTTGAAGAATACAAAGAAGTTTTCGAAGACCAAATCTTGAAACCAATGAGTGGCCCACCCATGCATATTCATTTGAAACCTGATGCTGTTCCATTTACAATTACATGTCCAAGAAAAATTCCATTCGCGTGGAGACAGCACTGATTTTGTCAGTCCTTTGGTAGTGGTACCAAAATCAAATGGAAAAATAAGAATTTGTGTAGAATCACAAAGCTAAATCAATATTTTTTAAGACCCATTCTTCTCTTCAATTCTCCTTGGGAGGCAGTCTCTAACATTCGTAAAAATTCAGAATATTCTCCAACATTAGATGCAACCAGTGGATATTTGCAGCTGGAGCTGGATGAAGTTAGCAAAATGCTCACAACATTTTTCACAAGATATCTCTTTTTGAGAGCTCTAATGGGTTGAATGAGCTCAGGAGATGAATTTTGTAGACGTAGGGATCAAGCTTTATAAAATATAGAAAACCTCGAAAAAGTTGTCGATGACATCACAATATATGATGAGACTTTCAGTAAGTAATACGAAAGAATCATTGGATTATCGAAACGTTGTAGAGAAAGCTCCATCACACTCAATCCAAATAAATTTTTGTTTGCCTAAAAAGAAATTTCTTATGTTGGCTACATCGTTGGACAAGCTGATCCAAAGAAAGTAGAAGCAATAAAAAATTTTCCTTGGCCAAGTACACTAACTGAGCTCAGATCATTGTTGGGTTTGGTTAATCAATTGATTTCATTTTCTACTGACATAATTAAGAAGAGGACCCACTAAGGGGTCTTCTGAAAGTGAATAATTATTTCTTATGGACTCAATATCACGAAAAAATATTTAAAAAGGTGAAAAACTACTTTTTAAAGTGATGCTGCCCGTTTGAATTGTTTGGGTTATGAATTACTGCAGAAACATGAAGATAGCTGGAAGTTAATTCGATGTGGTTCACGGTTCATATCAGAAACTGAAACACGATATGGTACGATAGAACTTGAGCTTTTAGCTATTACCAGGGCTGTCATGAAATGTCGTTCATATTAATTGGGAAACGATAACTTCATAATCATGATGGATCATGATTTTAAGACAGCAGACACTGGATATCATAGAAAATAATCGATTACAGCGTTTGAAAGAAAAATTACTTAAAGCAACAACATTATGCTTTTTCAAGTCTCCTACATCTTATTTTCATTTACAATGACGATCTTGTTTCCAAGTAATCGTTTGAAGAAGTTTATTTCCTTAAGGTATATAAAAATAATAAAAATTCATTAGAAATTGTATCGATCACTGATTCCAGCCTTATTGCTGTTCTAATGGGTTTATTGCCAATCTGCGACGTTTTATTATAATTTTTTTCATATACGTATTAAATATCCTATATAGATAAACATATTTATATTATGAATTATAGTGGTGATCTTACATTCTTGATAGGTACTCACTTTGTTGAATAAAAATGTGCATTGTTCATATTTTCAAAGAAAACTTGTCTTCTGCCAATTCACTCACTTTATCGAAGGAAAAGGTCTTACTACTTTCTTTACTTTTGATCTCTGGAAAACTAAACTCAAAACATTAGTTGAATGTAGGTATGAAATTTCATTATTTTCCCTAAATTCACTTCTAGATATTCACAGCTTGCATTTCTACGATTTATCATAAATTTTATCTAGTGTAGTATACCCTTATATTTCTTCAATCCATTTTTCTAACACAGAAAGAAATCTAGTGATACTGCTTATCTCTTAAATACTCAGATCGTTCGTAAACATGTCTTGGAAGATTTAAAACGTATCCATTTCCAGCTCTCCATTGAGAATTCTATTTAGTTGATAATTCCAATCCAAAGAAAGTAGAAGCAATTCCAAGATAATTCCAAGTTAGTTTTTGATTCTACTGAATAAAAACCGTTTGGAATTATCAATTCAATAATTTCTCTAGTATTACTATCTCTTGTATGTATGTAGTACTAGTTTATTTTGCCAGCAGAAGAATTATGCCCTTTTTATCTAGGTTATGTTCATAAAATTCCGCTGCCAAAAACGATTTATGGTAATGTTCATAACATTGTGGCCATCAAATTTACTCTTTGGCGACACTAGGGGAGGTCCAGGGGGGCCCCTCTAAAATTCTGTGGCCCCCCCTAAAAATTTGACATACTAAAGCTAAAATAATTAGAAGATTAGATGAACTATAATTTCGCTTTACTTCGTAAGTGGCTATTGGATGTATACAGGTGTCGAAAACTCTTCGTTTGAGGACTGATGTTAATAGTTTAACTAACTATAACTATTCCAGAACTCAGCCTGAGCTAACATTATTTTTCTTTTAATCTAGGAAAGAAGTCCATACTCAATTTAATAAAAAATTTCTTTTAATCTCTGCTGACTGGTTTTCCTTACATTTGTAATTTTGTACCATCTATGTTTACGTTTTTTCATCCGGACTAGCGTCGGAGAGAACTATGTATATCGGTGCTTCGGTGCTTCATACTATTTTGGTCTATTCTAGCTATTCTTACGTCTTCCAAACTTGTAAGAAGATCCAAGATTCAACAGAATCGAACGAAGGGGTATGCTATATTCCGTTGTCTTTTTTATCAATTCTAATTGCTTGTAGCTGATCTGTAATTATGAAAACTTTGCAGAAACTCGCTCATTCTGCCGGGTGGTATGCGTTCATTTTATTGGTTTGTCTATTGGTTATTATCTTGGTGAGGAGTTTATACATATGGGATAAAAGCAGATTGGCCGATAGTTTTCTATATTCTCCTTAACTCCGTTTTTGAAGAGCATTTCTGCATTCTTCCATGTGTCCGCGGAATATTGTCTTCAAGTATACAGGGTGGCCATTTGAAAACGAAACAGACGAGATTACAGACGAAATAAAGTTTTTCGATAGAAATGCTCGGACAGGTCGATTTCTGTTTCGAGGGGGACAACTTAAGATGTAGGTTACGGACGCATAGCGCTTCAACCCTTGCTGTTACAACCCCCCACCCCCAATTTTTGAATAGGGAAGATGGGGTGAGTGATACCTCAATTTGAAGGTATTTTTATACTGATTTCAGCACAGTAATTGTTTTTTCATTTTATGCATTAGTTCTCGAAATATTCATGCGTTAGTTAGTTAGGAAGGAAGCCACAGTCATGGTTGTTTTGAAGCTCAAAATGTCGATTTTTCACAAAACACTACAAGTGCCATGAAAACACCACTTCATTTTCAAATACTTAGTTAAGAATATTTCGAGAACTAATGCATAAAATGAAAAAACAATTACTGTGCTGAAATCAGTATAAAAATACCTTTAAATTGAGGTATCACTCACCCCATCTTCCCTATTCAAAAATTGGGGGTGGGGGTTGTAGCAGCAAGGGTTGAAGCGCTATGCGTCCGTAACCTACATCTTAAGTTGTCCCCCTCGAAACAGAAATCGACCTGTCCGAGCATTTCTATCGAAAAACTTTATTTCGTCTGTAATCTCGTCTGTTTCGTTTTCAAATGACCACCCTGTATATTGATTTAGAAGAATTTGTAAGGATCTCTCAATAGCCACTCCTCACATTTCCAGCATTTTACATGTAATGTTGTCCTCTCCCTATTTTTCATTTACTTCGGGGTGGCCTGTATTTCCTGCTTTGATATTTCAGGAACGTCTTCGGAGCCTATGTGGCATATAAGCGTGTTTAGCTCTCGGATCTGATCTAATAAATTTATAAAGGTGGGTGTAAAAATCTTTGATGTGTTCCGCAATCCTTATGCTATATAAAATTATGATACCCTGCTTTTATTTTTTTTAAGTGATTTCGCGTTTGCCAATGGAAAGTGTTGACCTTGAAATTCTTGTTTGTATTGCTATTTCGATCATCTTGGTGTTATAAGCTGAGATTTTCTTTTCCACTTCCTTGTGTGTTCTCTCATTTAGTTCCGACTAGCTTAATGTATCATACCTCTGGAAGATACTGAATTCTGTAATCCCGAAATTGTTAATATCATATTTTTGGAACGAAACAGAAATTATAAAACTTATTTTAATCATGATCAATTAGTACGGGAGAAACAGTTTAATATTTAACAAACTGATGTATACGACTAGCAAGGCATTAGTTGAGGTGTTCATTCTTAACGGAAGTCATCCTAGCTGGCATTGATGCTTATCATGGTATCTGGATTCATTACCTATAAAGTTTATGAAGGATGCATTTATAAAAGCTTTTCAGAGTTAGCTGGATCTGGACAATCTGGGATGTATTTTGTAGAAGCAACCTAGGACACTAAAAAAGACATATTTAAAATCCTGTCAGAGAAAACTCATAACAGAACTTTGAAATTAATTGAAGATGTGATTGTTACTTGTTATAGAATTTCTTTGAATCATTCATATTTATGTTTATTAGTATCAAGACCTTCATTTCAGTTTCAGTTGGCATTATATCATTCTTTCAGTGCTCAAGAAGTTGTATTATCATTGATTTGTATTAAATATTCTGAATAATGTTTACACTATTTACCTTTACTTCATGTACTGTCAATACTTCTTTGGGGTCAGTCCTTTTGATTTTTTTTTCATAAATAAATAAAGAAGACATCTTAAATTCATTTTTTTCTGTCCTGTACAGTAAGATTATGTTTTGATATACTTGATCAATCGATATAAATGTACTTTTTATTAATAGGCCATCACACGATTACTGAAAAGACGTAAAAGATAAAATTCTGTATTATGTGTTACATTTCTTCCTGAGCTCCAGTATATAAAAGAGTATTGTTAATATATTTTTATAAAAAAATATCGAGTTTATTCAAACATTATTATCTATTCATAGGATCGCAAACCGATCATTCAATAAAAAACTATACAAGGATTATTTGTGGAAAACAGTCATTCATATGTCGTATAGACAGCAAGGAAATGTTACAACTAACCACACAAAAAATTACGCAAATTAGTGAAAATGTAATGTCATAAAAACAAAAAATATAATCTCGTAGCTGCATCCAGCTACGCGATTGCTAGAATTGATAAATTTGATGTTGCTTTTGACATTTAATTGGAGAGTGTAGCGTTTTCAATTCTATTTTTTTTTACTTTGAATGAAGGCATCGACTGCTATCGTCATTAGCCATAATTATTCTTATTATTAGGTATGGTCATCCATATCGAGGTTGTCTATCTCAGTATTTCACTAATATAATAAAGATTGATTTGAAAGAATCAGATCATTTAAGATTCACTTGTATAAACAAAATTAGTGTTATAAGTAGATATTTTCCTAATGAAAATGCCCGAGGAAATCGTAGTTTTTGACGGTAATGCTGTTAGCCCGGCTGCATATTGAGGCACGATAGCATGAATTTGTGTATTTTTGCTATAACTGCTATGAAAAGTAGCGTATTATTCATTGTTTACTTACTTTCAAAACTATGTATTGTTCATACTGTGATGAATATTATTCCTCACGGCTTTTTACACTCACCTCGCTTGGTAAACCAATGAAATTGGGCTTCTGAAAAGTCATTTCTGAGGAAGCGCAAGAAATTCATAGTTACTGTCAACGAATGCCATTTTGAATTGAATCAGGTATTGAGATGCTGTAGAAAAAGTATAGTGTGCAAGAAAGTCCTTTTCTGACTCGTGTCCAAAAGTTGGGCTTTCCCCACTTGTTGCACAATATACTATTGTGAACCACTATTCCTAATAGGGAATCGCATATTGAAGCGTCAGAAGCAGTACGCAGGTAACGACTCGTGTCGAACGTGTGATGCGTGGGATCTGGGATCGTACAGTTGTGATCTATGAAACTCAATGGTAGGGATGGGATTGTATTTCAATACCGCGATTTTGGAACGGTATTTTAGAGTAACGTTTTCGTGCGTTCCACAAATTAAAATACCTGTTCCAAACTAACGATAGTTACAGCGCAAAAGTTCAAATTGGCGTAGCTAGACTCGATATTTTTGTAGTATGTGATACATTGTTGAATTCGTAATTTTTTTTCTTTGTCACCCCATGAGGAGAACCAATATGGCGTCCATAAGAAAAAAAAATTACTATCACGTCTCTGAAACAATTGAAAACAACATTAGAATCTCTATGGATAATGGCTACAAACCGAATATCGTGAAGTTATCTCCAAACACAAATGAGATTCCGGGAAATCTCGGCAACCATTGGAGATATTTTAGATATGTTTACACCAACACACTCATACCTAAATAACGGAACTTTTTTGTAAATTAAGCCACCCTGTATTTCTAACGATTTTCGATATCCCTGTAGTGTCCCTCTAAATAGTTCTTACCTTGTATACACACTCATACTATAATATTATACTATATTATAATACTATTACTGCAGTAATATTACTGCCCTAAAATTTCGGTAATAAGTATATTACTTATTGGAGTAATAAGTATATCCAAGGCCGCCGCCGCCGCCAGGACCGGCGAACCGGACATTTTGTCGAGCCGACAAATTATAGGGGCGCACAGTCAGTTAATAAAACAAGACATACCTTTTGACATAAAACGTTTTCTCTCTCAATATAATAAAATTGCCAAGAGCCATTTTTTTTATCGAATATGCGCTCTCATTTATAGTTATGAAAATATGTACTTTATAGGTCCTTTAATGCACCTTTGAGAAATCGAATAGGTGCCCTCAGATAGCAATGAAAATACAAGTAGGTACTAAAATTCACCTTTAAGATCTATTTTTTTTTTCAAAAAAGAACCCTACTTTCAAACAATTCAGGACGTTTTTTGATGAAATCGGCAAACGTCCTTTGTTAAATTTGACAAGGTGATTTCAAATAAAAAGTAACAGAGCCTCCTTCAAAGGAAATCCAGATCGACAAGACAAAGCAGGGCGGCGAAATTTTATTTTGCCGGGGCGCCAAAATGTATAGCAGCAGCCCTGATTATATTACTTATTGAATCAGAAAATCCAGGGAAATATTCACTGATAAATGGTTGGTCTACAGATCCCTCAGCTACCAAAAACAATATCCTAGTAAATAACAAGACATACCAATTTGATAGTCCCACAAAATTCGATCAAAAGGTAAGTACTAAGACCCTTTAATGAATTAACTCTGTATTGAGCCAGATAAATAAGGCATAGCAGAGCGGCGAAATTCTATTTCTATTAAATTTCTATTGTCAGGCAGCGGCCCTGGTGTTATATTACCAAAAACATATACAGGGTGGCCATTTGAAAACGAAACAGACGAGATTACAGACGAAATAAAGTTTTTCGATAGAAATGCTCGGACAGGTCGATTTCTGTTTCGAGGGGGACAACTTAAGATGTAGGTTACGGACGCATAGCGCTTCAACCCTTGCTGTTACAACCCCCCACCCCCAATTTTTGAATAGGGAAGATGGGGTGAGTGATACCTCAATTTGAAGGTATTTTTATACTGATTTCAGCACAGTAATTGTTTTTTCATTTTATGCATTAGTTCTCGAAATATTCATGCGTTAGTTAGTTAGGAAGGAAGCCACAGTCATGGTTGTTTTGAAGCTCAAAATGTCGATTTTTCACAAAACACTACAAGTGCCATGAAAACACCACTTCATTTTCAAATACTTAGTTAAGAATATTTCGAGAACTAATGCATAAAATGAAAAAACAATTACTGTGCTGAAATCAGTATAAAAATACCTTTAAATTGAGGTATCACTCACCCCATCTTCCCTATTCAAAAATTGGGGGTGGGGGTTGTAGCAGCAAGGGTTGAAGCGCTATGCGTCCGTAACCTACATCTTAAGTTGTCCCCCTCGAAACAGAAATCGACCTGTCCGAGCATTTCTATCGAAAAACTTTATTTCGTCTGTAATCTCGTCTGTTTCGTTTTCAAATGGCCACCCTGTATTTGTATCAAGGCAAGAAATTGCTGTTATGACGTTACAAAATAAAAACAAACATTCGATCGACAGCGATTTTATATCAATGATATATTTTATGATAATAACCCCCTCACAATAATCCCTAATTCGAAAACATGCAAGACTTCCTCTTGAACGAGATAGAGAGATGTCATATCTCCAAAGTAATTCACAACGCTTTTGGAATATATGTTTAAGAGAATTGATTTTGAAGAAATGGGAATAAACTTAAATGGCGAAAAATTAAACCATATAAGATTCGCCTACGGCATCGTTATAGTCGCGGATCGTACCGATGAAGCTAGAGATATGTTGGAAAGGCTATAGAGTGCGTCTGGGACGGTGGGGCTTAGAATAAATGCCGAAAAAACTAATTTCTCTATACCAACGTCGTTATGAACTACTGAATAGTAGCTCTATAAGATAAACCAGCTCGTATAAATATCAGGACCACGAAATTCGTATTGGAAGGGACAATCAGACCTAAGAGATAAAACGCATAATTGGGCTAACTTGGTGCGCCTTTGCATGCTGAAACGTATCTTCAAATCAGATATACCACTATGCCTGAAGATAAAGGTTTTTGATCAGTGTGTGTTGCCAGTGCCTACTTACGAAGCAGAAACTCTCACCCTGACAAATCAGTCAATAAAATACGTATTGCACTTGCACAAATACCATTGTAAAGATCGATGCTGGTCCTTTCTTTCAGAGCACCCAATTCGAGGTTGAAGCCGTTTTTGATCATTATATTGATAATGAGCTACATTACACTTAGGATGGATGTTTTTGTTATTTTTTTTTAATTCTTTTTCTCAGTCTTTTTTCACACCATTGTTGGGTGTGGAGGCTGTAGCGTCTAAAAAAATGAGCGGCTTTAAACGATGTTGAGAACTGGTTTTTGGGAAATGGAGAGTATCTTAATAAATTAAATACGGTATTACGGTCCATCAATACTTCACTCGCAACCGAGCTGCCTTGAGAACACCGTACAAAAGACTAAATATTGCCAGGAAAAGTTTTAATTATTGGGTTGTGTTTTTCAACCACCTACCGGAAACTGTGAGAAAATCGTGAAGCTTCAAAAGCAGTCACCGAAAAATGTTGGTTGATTCTACTTTCTGCACAGTAAATGAATTTCTTCGTTGAATGGAACCAGATGGTCCAATTAAATTGTTGAGCATTTGTTTCTGATTTATTGTTATATGTGTATTTTCAGTTCGTAATTTCATTATAGTAATTTTAACACGTAAAGTTGACTATTAAGTATTGCCTTCTGTTCTACGATGCTTTGTTAAATGAATTATTGATTGAATATGTAGACATAATTCTAATAATAATAATAAGATAGTGGAAGATGACAGGGATTACTCATGCAATTTTAAGGATAACGACTGGGTGGGCTATGTGGCTAGGTTCAGGGATGGACGCGAGACAAAAAAATATTCTGGAGTACAGACCTCGACAGGGCGCATATCGCAGTAAAGGATATTAGATAACTAAATGAATGCTGCACAGGATCGACAAAAATGGATTTGAGTCCTATGTCCAGCAGTAGACTCAGGCCGAATGATGATAAAATTTATAAATGGGTCTTCTTATTTATTTTCTGAACTAATTTATAAATCACAACTAATCTTTTTGATAGTATCCCACATAAAATTCACTGTACAAACTCCCATTACCTTAAACCTTATCTTCTCCTGGGGCCTTTCCATTTTTCATTTGTTGGAGAGCGACTTTAATTTTGGATGGCATTACTTCATGAAGATCTTCAGGAGGTGATTGGCATGTTTGTTCCCTTTATTTATGGGGCTTGGAATGGTGGATTTACAAAGTCTCTCATTAAATGACTGAATTTCTCTAGATATTTCTGCTTTGTGTGATAGTAAAATTTCATGTTCACTCCTTCTCTTTACAATTTTTGTCTGCCAGTGAATCTATTAGATTTCAGAACTTTCATATTTTTATTGTTCTCTATGGTCTCCAATATCTTTTTAGTCCTGTATACTCTTAAATTGCCCCTTATGTTGCTCTTAACTAACACATCCAATGCTTTATAGTCTGGATGGTCTCTATTGGTTACCCTACGCTCATGAAACCCATGAAACAACAATAATCCAAACTCAATCTTACAATAAAAACTCAAAATTTATCAGCCAATTGAAATTCAACATTCATAAATTCCTTAATAGCATAATAAGCCCTAGAAATCAAATAATTTTTCATAACTGTTTGAGCTTTTTATCACTATCATTCACTCGATTATGTTGTAGTATCTTATTGAAAATGGTGGATAATCTGGTTATTTTTTGTTAATAGGAAAATTTAATTTTTGATGGTCTTAAATCATGCTTAATAATAATAAATGATAGTTAAAAATTGTATTCTTAATTTAAAAAGCTTAATTTTATTGAAAGACTAAAGTCCCTATAGAGTTCAGTTCGAATTAAATTTCAAATTAAGGAATTTTATATTCTGTTTGTTATTTTGAATTCATAATAAATTTGATTGGGGTGATGCGACCGATTTGGTAAATTGTTCTCATCAAGTATCCCAAATTTCAGTTGGAACTTGTAAAGGTAAAATGGTAATTATAGTTACAATTTTTTTGGCATAAAAAACAGGAACGATCATTTTCAATTCCGAACTAACTCATCCCAGAACACTCCTTCTATGAAAGTGACTTTACATATCTAATTGAAAAGTGAATAAGAAACCTAGAAAGAAATATTCGCATCTTCAAATTTCTTGATTTTGCAAAAAATGTCGCAAATGTCACTAAAGCGAATTACAAACTACTGTCAATTGTGCTTGCACTTGCTAAACATTTTTCTAAATTCGCTAGAATCCTGCTATTCCATGTTACCCAAAACTTTGAATTTTAAGTGTACTTGATTTATCCTAACTTGATTATTTTCATGTCTATGTTAATAATATCATTTTCCTCCCTAAAAAATTGATTGTATTTCATTTTACAAAAATAATATTATGCGAGCATAAAGTGTTCTGAACTGTTAATTTCTTTTAACATCATGTTTGTATTAAAATGTGAATTTTCAATTTCCGAACCCATTTGTGGTTTGAATTCTTTAAACTTCCAATGAATACAATCACAAAATATTGTCTTTTTCAGGCATGAATGCTATGTATTGTGGAGTGGCAACACCCTTAGCACTTCTACATCACGCAGAGCAGAGTACTAGTAGTAGACCGTCTGTAACGAATAGGACATATCCAAAAGAGGATAACTACAATAATAGTTTGAGAAGTGCCATACGTCTACCTCCCCTCAAACAATCTGTACAAAGAGATAAATTGCATGGAAATAATGGCTGTGAACATGAACCCTTGTTACCTTCTCTCTCTTGTAAAACCAGAAATGGCAAGCATATTTCTCAAGATGATAATGCTCCCCCTCCTCCTTTACCACCACATAAAACTAATTACCACCCATCATCAATGCAGCAGAATACTCAGGTATAACATTTGATTACTAGATGTATAGATCATTGGAGTAACTCGATGAAATTTATCGAGAAGAAATGTGTCAATCGACATTCTATAATTATAGTTGAGAAGATTCTCTAAACCATTAAATAAAGCTTGTTTAAAATTCTCTATATCATCAAAATTAACAAATAATCATTCTCGAGATATAAGTAACAGCTTTGTTCTATTTTCCTGTTTAATTCTGAAGTATTGCTTCATTTTCATATATTTTTTTATTGTATTTCATTCAAATATTTTGGTTTATTATATTCAATAAACATCATTTGGAACCAAAGAAGATAAATTTGGACTACTTTGCAATTGGAATTTGTGGAAAAAATCCATCTGTCAGACAAACTCTGTTGTGAACTCACTTTTCTATAAATAGGCCATCTAATGAGCTTATGTTGTAGAAACATCCATCATAGTGAGGTAGATTTTCGACTAAAAATAGAAATTTGTAATTTTTGGCTTTGTGTTCAAACCAATCAAATCTTGTTTACTAGAGATACCATTCCATACATAGATCATACTGAGTACCAAATAATCTTTTCGTTAACACACTTACCTTTTCGGTTATAAATAATAAACCTTTTTTTAAATTACTAGTTAATAAAGACAGGTTTTCATTTAAGTTTTTTTATAATAATAATCTGAATAACATTTGGATTAATTTATTTTACCGTAATTTCAATAGCGGTAACTAAGGCACGATCATAATGATAAATAAAGTTATAGCAACCGCCCCTCAGTGAGTGCGCCTACATCTATATGATCATAGACCAACCCATTTTATTCATTTGGGTTCTGGGAAAGATTGACAGTTATCAAAATATAAAGAACAACTATAGTGGTAGAGTCCAAGATTGTCGGATTCAACTGTTTTTTTTTATTGTTGTTGCATGTTATAGTTCGCCAGTGAGTATTCAACTCTATCTACACATTTCGATATTGAAAATTATATTAACGTCACATGCGAGTAAGTTCTTTTGTGTTCGAGGCTCTTGGAATGCGCTTTCATTTTTGCTTCATTCAAATGATTTGACTGCGTTTCGTTTTCAATTTCAAATTATTTTCTTATCGATTTTTTTTTTTTTTTATTTCAGGACTCAAGGTATACTCCACCTTGGCCAAGGGTACCAAATCCTTATGCAGTTTTGAATATTCAACCAGTAAATGATATGAAACCCTACTTGAAACCACTTCCAAAATCTCCTGGAAAAAATTCTTCAAACAGATATCACAGAAAAAATTTCGATCTCGAAGTTACGCCCAATCAACAACAAAATCAAATTTTCAAATCAAATATTTCTTATTCTCCACAGTCTTCATTTACTGAGCAAACTCCTGAACATCCTCGAAAAAAGCTTCAAATGAACCATACTTCAGAGAATCAAAAAAAGAACCTTTCTAACTCTAGGAGTAGTCCACATCATCAAAGACGAAATAGTCCATTGCAAAGACATTATTCAGACGAAAGTCTTGGGGGAGGGTTTACAACAAGCCCTTCTCGAAGAATTCACTCTTCTGCTGATGAAATCAGCAGTTTGAACCATTCCCCAAGTATCAGTAGTTCGGATGAGAGCTATAGTAGAACGACAGATGCTGATGTTTCACCATGTGTATCGCCGCCTTTGATGACAGATACTCAGCAATTCTTATTTCCTTCAGATATTCAAGTTAATCCGTGCTCTTCTCCAGAGGTCTCTCCTGAGGCAGCTTTGAACTATATGGCTCCAAATTGTTCCTTGAAAAATATATCTGCCGAAAAAAAGATCTCTAAGCT
Organism: Harmonia axyridis; assembly: GCF_914767665.1. Classification (NCBI taxonomy): domain Eukaryota; kingdom Metazoa; phylum Arthropoda; class Insecta; order Coleoptera; family Coccinellidae; genus Harmonia; species Harmonia axyridis. The sequence goes on along the minus strand of NC_059505.1, from coordinate 23,010,200 downwards.
TAATAATTTGCCGCCCAATGCTGTGCTAGCAATAGCTGCAAACTGCAATACTGTAGATTCAACGACACTTTCCCTTATGAATGAAGGAGAAACTTATAAAGGAGACAGTTGTGCAAGTTTCGAATTTTTAACCAAATCTGTATCACATAAGCCACATAGTTCTTTACTTCGGGCGATAAGTGCTAATGGTGCTGGAGTCAGAAATCACAAACAAAAAAATTCTGAGAAAAGAATTAGAAATGATAGTGACTCCATATTGGAATGCAACAAACAATTTTCAACTCATCAGTGTGTTATGAAAGAAGCTGAAGAAATTAGTCAATTAATAAAAGAAGATAACCTCAAAGTGACCTCTCCTCGAAATGGCAAGAAAGATAACTGTTGTCAAACCGAAAAAGAAAACATGAAACGATCTCCAAAAGAAAATAAAAAGGAAAATGATGATAATTTAGCTAGTCCATTTGAACGTGAAATACAAAAAATGTTGGATGAGCAGAATCTTCTGCAGAATATACCGCCAAAAATCGAGTTGGATTCTAGAAATAAGGATATTGTTTTGGAGCCGTTAGTAAGGTATGCCCCCTCCAATAATAACAACCATCAGGTGGGGCTCGCAGCTATACAGGCTCTAGCATTAGGCCTAAGGGTGAACTCGCCAAACTCCTGTACTATGAATTGCGTTTCTCCTACAAGAGCAAGCAGCAAAGAAGGTTCTCTTAAGAGGGGCGCATCACCTGGGCCTTCTGAATGTGTTAAACAGCCAAAAGTGTCGTCTCTTGACAGGTATTTTGCGTCTTTGGATATCTTGAATAAGAACACAGACTCGTCTTATCTGAAAAACAGGTAGAGATATAATCTTATTAATTTTTACACTGGTTTATTAGTTTTGGATACAAATCTCAAATTATTATGAAATAATTTGGAATATTTAATTGATTATAGAAATATCATATTTGAAGACGTTAAAAGGTGTCTCAAAAGTTTTTACAGTTTTTTTTTTTGGCTCGGACACTACCCTGAACAAAAACTAGAAAATTCATTAAAAATACTTGGTCAATTTCTCTAAAAAATTGTCATTGGAAATACTCCACCAAAACATTTTTATTGATTGCTGGCATTCTTTATTATTTAGTTTTACATAAACTGAATGATGAAATAACACAATTATACACAAAACATTGATTATTTTATAGTTTTCAATATACATTTTCTACGATAGGAAATCGAAAGAACATATTTCTTCTCCATGTTGGATTGTGGACATTCACTTTTTATACATACTTTAGAGATAATGGATATTCTCATATAACTTGTAGGTTTAGCTAAAGTGCCTCAAAATCTAAAAAGAAGCATTTGATTTCTCAGTCTTAGCAAAACCTAAATTATTTCCTGAAATTTTATATGGAGAGTCCATGATTGATAATGATATTGACTCTTCTGTTTTGAAAAAATTTTTTTCTTAATCATGCAATCGATTTTTCATGAGAGTTGACCTTATTATTTACCATATTCGCGTTTATTATTTCCAAAGAATTGTTTGGATGGTTCGGCAGAAAACACTCTCCCAATAGGAGTGGCAAAACCCTCACATATTCTTGGCTCATTGAATTTCCTATGAAATCACTTATGACCCAACACTAATTCCTTCATCAAAATCGGACCCTTAAAACAGAAGATATTGAGGTTCCGGGTATTCTACAGACGAAAATATAACCAATATTGTTCCAAATGTTCTGAAATGCATCTTGTGAGTGAAAATTTTGAATTTAGAAGCCAAACATTTTTTGCCCTTAAAGTTATCATAAATCTTTCCTCTTTCGGTAAGAATGGAAGCAAAATTACTTTATACTTTCTAACAAAATGTACCTAATTATGATTTTTTTTCCGGAATTCCATTCTGATTGTTTTTATCTTGTTGATGAGATGTCTGCATTTTTCATGATGTGTTTGAAGTACTGTAGTTCCTACTTTTCCTTTATCTACTCTTGTTCAGTATTACTTACCTTGGACCTCTAGTGAACGAGCAGTGGGATCATTCGCAGGAAATACAAAGCAGAATTGACAAGTGTTGACAGTGTTGCCTTCGGCAAGATGAAACATCTATTTACAAGCCATCATATAACATTGCATACCAAGATAAGGCTCTTGCGCTGTTACCTGTTCTGTTTTATGGTGTAGAGGCATGGACGCTAACTGAGCCACAACGAAGAAGTTGAAACCATTGGAGTTACGGTCATATTGTAGAACAGTGTTTTTCAATCTGTGGGTCGTGACTCCTTACTCGGGGGGTCGCCGGCTAAAAGAAAAAGTCGAGGTTCTTACACAATAAAAACACAATTTTAGTGAAAAGGATGTGCTTGTTTATCAAATTGTGGTGCTATTTTTGAAATGTTAATAATCAAATCATTTTCTAATTGCAGTCTATGTCTACCATTGAAGAAAATGTCAATTCACACAAGTATGAAGTGCCGAATGGCACTAATAATTTAAGAGTTTCTTCTGCCAGCTCTGGATATTCGTGTTTTCTTTTTATCCAAAATACGTCGACACTTTGCGAATAAAATTCTATTTTAAGCATGCCATCAGCAGCTAAATCTAGAAAACCTTCTTTCATTTTTGTGGTGACATCAACCAGATCTATTGATTTGTCCGAAAAAGGGTTTAAAATCCATCTACGCCCATTGTCAGCTTCAGAGTGCAAGTCTGGAAAGTATGTCAAAAGTTTCTCTTGTAAATTATGCAAGCTCAGTATCATGCAAGGAATATGAGCCGATAATGCAAAACCTTGGTCTGTTGCATTATCTTCAATTGTTTTCTGAACACATGGAAAAGATTCGAACATTTTGTTTTGCAGAGAGGTTGACCACAAACGAAGTTTTGCGTAAAATGCTTTTGCATTATCTTTGGCTGTTAAAATATTTTCTTCTCTTCCTTGAAGGTTGTTGTTCAAATTGTTAAGGTGGCTAAAAAAATCTGCCAAAAATGCTAATTTCAAGAGCCAAATAGGGTCAGAAAAACGAGAAGCATATTCAGATTTTGCATCTTGTAAGAACATTAACAATTCAGCTCTCAGTTCCAGAACTCTTGTCAATACCTTTCCTTTGGATAGCCACCTGACCTCTGTGTGATAAAGGGGATTTTGATGAAGCACAAACGTTTAGCCGGTTTTGCAAAGCTTTACCTTTGATAGAATTCACAATTTTTATGACCTCCGTGAGCACGTCATTTAAATCAGAAGATACTACCTCAGCAGCTAGAGCCTGTCGATGAAGAAAACAGTGTGTCCAGAATATGTTTGGCATTATCGCTTTTCATCTTGCAATGAGTCCTCTATTTTTGCCAGTCATAGCTTTAGCGCCATCGCTACAAATAGATATACATTTTTTCTAATCAATATGGAAGTCGCAAGTGTTTTCTAAAAAATCGTACAAACACTGGCCAGTAGTGTTTGCTGGAAGTGCTTTGCAAAATAAGATTTCTTCCATGGTACTGTCATCTGCTTCAAAGCGCACAAATACTACAAAATGTGCACAGTCGGAAACATCTGTGGATTCGTCAAAGTGTAAAGCATTTTAAAATAATTAAATTTTTTCTTTGGCTTTCTACTTCATAAGGGGGTCGCCAGAATATTTCAACCTGTAAAGGGGTCGCAAAAAAAAAAAGATTGAAAATCACTGTTGTAGAATATTGAAGATTCCATTGACGAACCACATAACAACCATGGGCAAAGACCCATTCTGCCTTTTTTAAGGGAGGTGATGAATACTGTGAAGGCATGAAAGCTCCAATATTTGGGAGCAGATTTCACTTACTGCAGACCATCTTGCAAAGAAAAGTACTGGGAAAACGGAGTGCGGGTAGAAGACGAATTTCATGGTTGAAAAATCTTAGAACCTGGTTTGCTATGAGTACAGCTGAGTTGTTCCGAACTGCAGTGAACAAAGTTAAGATAGCATGTATGATGGCCAACTACCAAAACGGATAGGAACTATAAGAAGAAGAACTCTTGTTCTTTATTGTATCCAAATTATCCTAAGAGGGTGATCTTTGTTGATTATATTCGGAGAAGAGGTCCAATTTCTACACCATACAAAACAGTTTAAAAGTGGCTTTTAGTTTTCGTTTCCTTAGAACGAGCTTTATCTGTATTATTTCTACTTGGCAGGGAATTACACCATTTACATGTTTCATTACGAGCTATCTCTACAGCAGTGTATTTGTTTTCTAGGTCTCCTTAAATTTGATGATATACTTACAAGCGCCCATTCATCCACGATATTTATAGTCTGAGCTAAGGAAATATTTCTGTAATCAGAGAACGAAGTCTCTTTTGTAATGCTTAGTTTCACTAAAATAAGAAATTGCTCGTTAATCATTTTCCACCTAATTAAAATATCTTGACAGTTGGAAAACCTAGCCTGGAACAATTATGGCACAAATCCCAAATTCTAATATTCTTATTTAAATTTTCGAAAATGAAGAGACTTCTGCCTTAAATGAAAGGTTACTTTTGGCACACCTATATACGTCAGATAGTGATATATTTTAGAATGAAATCTTTGATGTATAAATCAAACAGGTGCACACAATTTTCTCTTTATTCTTCGTTAAAGTGTCAGACGGTTTATTCTCTACCTGAGTTTAATTTTTCTATCTGGTGCTTCCCAAAAATACTAACTTATGCTGCTTGCTCATCTCATAATGCTTTATTTTGGTTTACAAAATTTCTAACATTACCATAGTAAAACTAATTCCCTCATTCATAACTAATAATTTTTTTCACTAAACATTATTTTTTATTTGAACCCTCACTACATATATTTGGGAAATTATTAAAAATTGTTGCATATTCTAAATGAAATTAATTTCTACTTTTGATTATAGAATACCGAAAGCAAACCCAGATATTGGTGCCTGTGATATATTGGAATTCAACAGAATAGATGAAGAGACTGATGATATCGAAAGTTTTGAAAGAGAGGAAAAACGAATGGAGCAAGAAGTTAGTAGGGTAAGTTGATTGAATCTAACAAATTTGAAAACAGGGCGTTTTACCTATTTAAATTCATAAGGCTCTGACAAGCAGAAGGCGGAATGACTATACGGTCTGCCCATTCTACTACCGAGAACTTTGTACGGAGGAATATTGCATTACCCTAGCCAAACAGAAGGCAGCCTGCCGCGGCCAACTAGTTGAGTTCGCAGCGGACAGGTTGTACATTTTTACTGTCTGTGTGCGGACAGAAGCAAAACGAGTGGTGAAAGATAAGAGATTAATGAAAAGTTGATTTACTCCGCTTGCCTTCTAAATCAAATAAGATAGTAAACTTTAAAGACCGATACTTACACGTTTCAGTCCGAGCTATCAGTTCTGTGGGCACAAGTCAAGGAATCAAGATGATTTCTTTTGAAGAAGGTTAACAGAAGAAGTCATTCGGCGAGTCGGTGACAATCACGAGAACACTACACGGCGGCCCTTTTCTTGGCATGAAAGGCGCATTCGATAACATGTGGTGGCCAGCGGTAAAGCGAAGACTGAAGTCCAGCTTACCAGGTTCACTAAAGATTTGAAAATTAGAGTCGCACCTGTCTCGATAGTTATATTTACTTCTCACAATAGGGTAAATAGCAATGAGACAACATGGGTTGCTCAAAAGAATTGGTTTTCGAACCTTCCTGTGGAACCTTACCCAAAGCATACGTCGATGACATAGTATCATAGTACGCGCAGGAAGTCGTAAGGCTATTGAGTCCGTTCTTAAACAATACATCTTTCATAATTGGAAAATATCTTAACCAGAACAAGCTCTCACTGTTCCTAAAAAAGAACAAAGCGGTTATTTTGAGAGAGAAATTGAGCGTGTCTCGTCCAGTTTTAGTATATCTCTCCGGAGGAAATCTGAGGTGGACAAATAAAACTGTGTACTTGGTACTCCTAGGAGCCATATATAATGCTTTGTGGAAGGAGAAGTTTCGAATTCATTTTCTATTAACCTCAAACAATGTTTTTTTCAGATGAACATATATTTATATTTCTGATTAACTTATATTCCTTTCATGCAGCATGTTGATGAGAAATTGGTAAATATATTGGTTTCTGTATATTTTTTGATGTAATATCTCGCCTATAAAAAAGTTATAGGATAATGCAAGTGTGTATGTTATATGTAAAATTTGTAATTGACTTTCCTTTTTTTTTATTTTTGTTCATTCAATTCAATTATTTTCATCATTAGCAGCAAGATAATTCAATATTTTTTACACGAAATTGATAATATAATAATAATATATATACTGCGTTCGGTATATGTCACACCGTTCGCACCATTCCCACCGTATGCTCCCTAAGCGTTCGGCAAATCACACCTTTCGCACCGTCTGCACTTTTCTGCGTTCGGTAAATGTCAACCGAATACACCGGTGCTAAGATGTCTAAAAACCAGGTGTATGAACTGATTAGCTTTTGTTTTGCCAATTTTGAGAATATTAGTTAAGCTTCGTTATGTCAACTGTAGGCAGCGCTATCAACAAATTAAGATTCTTGTTATTTATTATTTATGAGTTTTGTGCCATTATGTACCTATACATATATGTATATCTTTCATTATAGTTATGATCTATGGAAGTAATTCTTGTAATTGAAATACCAATAAACTCTCTCTCTATTACAAATATTTGAATTCATTCCAGTAAACGGTTCGTGTTTTGTTTCACGACTTTGCACGATCATACTCGGTTACACATCGCTTTGGATTGGTCAGTATCGGGTTTTAATTAATGTATCCAATCAAAAACAAGGGAAAAAAGATCGAAATGTCAAATATGACATTGCGGCGCCGCCACGAACTAAAACTAATATTTTCAATTTGGTCGAATGTCATTGCATTCAAAATTTGACGAGTGCATTCACCATGTTTTTAGACATCTTAACCGGTGCTTAACCTTTCGCACCGCCTAGGTAGACGGAGATTATTATATTATTAATATTAACATAAAAATGAAGAAAAGAAGTACGCCAAATTCTGTGGGATAGGAATTTTTGATTTAAGAGGTTATATTGAACACAAATAAGTTTTATATTCAGGACAATACAAATGAAAATTGGAGGCTTCACAATAAGAAAAAAATTTATTTTTATAGAGGAGACTAAACCGGGCATTACAAATGTTACAATTGATGCCTTTTTTGATAATATTAATTTTCTCTTGAAATCCGGTAGATCGTATTAAGCTGTGAACCTAACAAGGTTCAAAGATGTTCAAGATGAACACATTATGTTGAATACATCCTGATATCACGAGGAGACAAATTAAATCTAGTCTCGCCGTCTCCAATAATTTCAATCGACGAAATTAATTACATATTATGGCGTTTGAAGCGTAAACACGTATTGTAACTGCTCCGCTTAGTTTCGAATATTATTGAAGTATTTCCAAAGGGGACTTCCATTTGAGTTTCTCAAGTTTCTGACTAAAATGGGTGGTACAAGACGAAACCCTAAGACCGAAGACACACTAAATATCAGTGGTAGAATGGCCGAAATGGAAACCAAATTCCAAAAAGGACTAGACAAACTGCGTAAGGACTACATTGAGCAGACCTCCTCCACGCCGAAACAAAAAAATCCACCAGATTTTGAAGAAAAGCTGAAACAATTCGAAAACAAAATCAAGGAAGAAATAAAAAATTTGAAGGATGAAATACAATTGATTCATTCCAGAGTGCAGAAGGCTGAACAAAACTTCGAAAAAATTGTTAACGAAAACAACCGTAGGAAAATAATATTGAGGGGCATTCCTGAGAAGGAAAATACGAAGGAATTGACAGGGGAATTGTTAAATATATTCAACAATAAAATGAATCTGAACATTCAAAGAACTGAAGTAGTCACCTGTCATCGTCTCCAAAAAAACGATAACAAACAGAAGGAAAACAAACCGTCACCAGTTGTTGTAGAATTTGTCACCCAGTGGCGGCGAGATGAAGTCTTCTACAATAAAAGACGACTGAAAGGATCCAATTTCTCGATCACCGAAGTGCTGAAGAGGAAAGAAATCCAACTCTTCCAGAAGGCGCGAGAGATTTTTGGGAGGAACTCCTGGACAAATAGGGGTAAAGTCTTTATATACCATGATAACAAAAAAATACATGTTCTTGAGGAAAGTCAATTGCATTTTTTTAATTGACGGCGGAGTGGAAGCCTGAACTGTTTATTTGTTTCTCACATTTTTTTAAACTGAGTTTTTTGTAATTTTTGTTGTAAAACTGCGTCTGTGTTCGCTTTTTCTTTCTATTTCTGGTTATTTTTTTTTTCTTTTTTTCACACACGGTGAACAATTGAAGTAACTAAACCTCAACCGCAAACGAATCATTTGCATCAACAGAATCATAAAAAAGTACCTAAAATAATTCTTCCTATTACATATTAATGAAAAATCACAACTCCAAACTTGGACATATTAATATAAGGTCTTTACTTCCAAGTCTTGAGGATTTTAAACAGTTCATTACCACGAATGATTTTGACTTTGTAGGAGTATCGGAGACTTGGCTCAGTGATCTTACAAACTACGAGGACATCAAAATTAACGGTTATGAGAGTGTATATCAAAGCAAACATGGTAGAGGTGGAGGCGTGGGATTGGTTGTTAGGAATTGCTATAATTTTACGAGAATAGAAAATGAATATACTAAAAACTCCAACTTTGAGCAAGTTTGGATACATATTCGCGTCGATAAGGCAGATTTCATTCTAGGTTGTATATATAAACCTCCACACTACAACCAGTCTGCCTTTCTAAGAGACTTCGATGATATTTTGGCCTCGTTCGCACCTTTATATGACAAAATTTGTTGTGTAGGAGACTTTAATTTAAATTATATGAATTTCTCATCGAAGGATGTCATGGAGTTCAACTGTTTGTTGAATTCCATGGGATTGTCGCAAGTTATCACTTTTCCTACTAGAATAACTTCACAAACTGAAACTTTAATTGATTTAATCATCCTGTCTGACAATATAGAAACTGTCAGATGTGACACTATACCGTCAATGTTTTCAGATCACGAATTTATTTTCTGTGAGTTTCAGTCGCCCGCTGTGAGAAAGGAAGTAGTATACAGGGAATGTAGAAGTTATAATGATATCAACATACATCAGTTCGACCAAGATTTGCGCTCCATTCCATGGCGCAACATTTACGATATTGATAATGCCGATGGTAAGGTTGACTTCATAAATGAGAATATAAACATACTGCTTGACTTACATGCACCGAAAAAAAAGATTAGACTATCAAAACCGAAAAAACAACCTTGGCTTGAAAATGTTAATTATTTAATGAAACTACGCGATAAAGCTTTGAGTAAATATAAAAAGCACCGAACTGAAGAAAATCGAGCCTATTATAAATCGATGAGAAACTTAACTTCATCAACAATTGAACGGGAAAGAAAAGCTTTTCTACGAGAAAAATTATCAGTCAATAATAACTTCTGGCGAGATCTAAGGTACTTTTGCGGTAATTCTAAAGGGGGCCACACACGGTTACCAGGCAGTTTGGGAAACCCTAATGGTGTAAACCAGGCATTTGTTTCGTCAATTCCAGATAGTCTGGTTGATCTGAGCGATACCATAAGATTCTATTCCCAAAATAGAAAAGAATCGCTGAACTCCTTGCTCAGTCTCAGAACAGTCTCGGAAATTGATGTGCTCAAAATCATTTCACAAATAAAATCCAAGGCGTGTGGTGTTGACGGCATCAATATCTATGTGCTGAATTTGTGCACTCCCTTCATCCTCCCATATATCACTCACCTCATAAATTATTGCATTACTAACTCGGTATACCCAACAGAATGGAAAAAAGCCTTAGTAATCCCCAAACCAAAAATAGCTTCTCCTAAAGACTACAGTGACCTGAGGCCTATAAGCATCTTACCTTGTCTGTCGAAAATACTGGAGAAAATAATTTATGAACAACTAATAAAACACATCACAAACAACAGTATTCTTCCTGAAACGCAATCCGGCTTTCGTAAATTTCACAATTGCTCTACTACACTTGCTGATATTACGGACGATATTCTTCGTGCTACTGATAGCAACAAACTCAGTCTACTTGTTCTCCTGGACTATAGCAGAGCCTTCGACACCCTCAATCGTCCACTATTACTAGCAATACTCCACTATATAGGCCTAGACGAAAACGCGGTTTCATTTTTCGACAGTTACTTTGATGGTAGAACTCAGAGAGTTATGATAGACGGAGAATTATCTGAAGAACTGTCAGTGACGAGAGGAGTTGCTCAGGGATCCATACTGGGAGCAATTCTATATGTAGTGTATACTTCTAGGCAGGCTGACTCTTTCAGCAGGTGCAAGGTCCATTTCTATGCCGATGATACACAAGTACTAATATCCTTCGACAAAGATGAAGCAAATGAGGCTTGTATTTTGTTGAACTCTGAGCTTGGAAAACTTGTTGAATATTCCTCACTGCACCACCTCCATCTCAATCACGAGAAGTGTGGTGCCTTACTTTTTGGTCCCAAAAACTACGTGGAACAAGTAAGCACGATTATAGACATAAAAATTAGAGATAAGAGTATAAAAATTGAAAACAGCAAACGTAACTTGGGACTCATATTGGACAGTAAACTCAGATTTGATGATCACATCTCGAGCTGCATACGTCGCGCCTATTTTAAGATGAGAATGCTGTACCGTTATCGTCATGATATACCACAGAAACAAAAAAAGTTACTATGTGACTCTCTTATTTTGTCTACATTTAACTTTGGGGACGTGGTGTATGGAGATTGCTTAACCGAAATTACTAAAAGTAGAGTTCAAAAAGTTCAAAACTCTTGTTTACGATTCATATATGGAATCAGAAAATATGAAAGGATCTCATACAAGCTGAGGGAGATAGGGTGGTTGAATATGAATTTCCGGAGAAAGCTACATTCGGCATGTTTCTACCATAATATCGTGATGAATAAACTACCTTGCTACCTTCATCGAAAAATAATCTATAGGACCGATGTTCACAATATTAATGTGAGAAATAAAGGTCTTATCACTCCACCCATTCATAAAACAAGTATTTTTGAGAGAAGCTTTACTTACAATATAGCCAAGATCTACAACTCTCTTCCTTTTAGCCTCAAGCTCCTAAATATAAAAAATTTCAAGGTGAGCGCTTTCCGATACTACCTCAATGAACAGAATAAAGAATGATTCTTTTTTGCTGTTTCCTAAGTCTCGTGTGTTTTTTTTCCTTTTTAAAATAGTGAACACAGAACGCCTTTAAGTAAATATGTAATTATGATTTTTCTTTTTTTTTTGGTTGAGTTTGAGCAGGATATGCATGCGTGCATGACTGGACTCCGCCTTTTTTCACAATCAAGCTACAACCTGACTACTATATATCTTTGTACTTCTATTTGTGGAAATAAAGTTCATTATTATTATTATTATTATTAAAAATTCCTTATTTTCTTTTCACAAAACACATTCAAAAATTCTTCGATATCAGCTCCGTTAGATCCGTCATCGTTCGGCAAATCAAGAACACACCTATTACTCCGTGGTCACGTGACCTATCAACCGTTTACACCTTACACCGCACGCTCCGCACCGGTGGGCATATACCGAACGCAGTAATAGCTGTAGGCTTGGTTAATCGATCGCCTAGAGGTATGATTCGATAAACTGGCCTTTCGTCTTCTCCTCCGTGACTTCGATCGAGTTTGTAATAATTAAATACTTTTAATTATATATATATTCACAAAGTCACACTCACAGTACAAACACAGTATTAAGAAGTAGCGATGGGACGAGTCGTATAATTCTCAACTCGATCTACTCGAGTTGAATCGATGGCCAACTCGGTTTGAAGGTCGAGTTGACTCGAGTCGGCCGCAACCGACCGAATAACTCGATGCGTTCACCGCACCGAGTGAAGGCTCATCGCGTCGACTTCGACTGCCGCCGTGAACCGAGTTGAACTCGGTCGACGAGTTGAAACGTTGAAACTCGGTTGAACCGAGTTCAGTTCGGTGAAGGGAGGTTTAACTCGGCGGTCGCTTCATCCTACCACCAATCACACGACGGCTTGAATCGGTTTACGTCGTATAGTCGTAACTCCCCAACTTGGGCCAGCCACAGCTCGAACTGCAACGGCAATGAACGGGGATTAACGATTTACCGAATCGTATGGTTTCTTCCGAGTTGACTCGAATTAACGCAAAGGTAAATCGATCTGACTCGTTGAGATTGCAAATCGAGTTAATCGAGTTGAACAGCTCGAGTTGCCCATCGCTATTAAGAAGATCTTAATTATCGTCTGAATCACAATTTCCCAATTCGGTACTGAATTTCGTGTCAAACTCGTCGAATGTTAATTACGAAACGTCTCAGAATATTTCGTCTTCGTCCTAATTCAAGTTTCGGTCGTCTCGTCTTCAACTAATTCGCGACTCGTCTAATTCTAGTTCGCGAACCGTCTTTACGTCTTACTTCTTGAGCCTTGACGGACCGATAACCATGAACTCAGACTCGGCTTAGACTCTAATCTAGGCTAACCTAACAATCGAGATAGAATAGAGAGGGAGTCGACATCACGTGACTTAAAGCGGTACTAGTACGCCTTTTTGGATATAGCTCTCAGTCAACTTTGACCAATAAAATTTCATAGTAGTGAACAGATCCGTATTCACAATTTTTGCATATCAGCATATCCATCTTCACGATACTCTAAATATATTAAAATTTATATGGCAGGATATGTTGAATATTATTTGAAACAAAAAATTGTTTGTGAACAATGCTTAGACTGTTTAAAAAGTGATGAACACGTTTTATTTTTGTATTCCTTCGTGAAAGTTTACTTAATCCGACCCTGATCTTTCTCCAATTTTAGTAATAGAATTAGCCCCGCCTACTGGTCACTTTTTTTCTAGCACGATAACAGCTCATAGCGTCTCCTTCTATTCTATCTCGATGAGGCTAACTAACTCTTAACTTACTTATCTCCTCTGGCTATTGACTTTCCTTTTTGGTCACACCCTTAGCAAGCAAGGGGTAAAGAACCAAGTACCACCCCTAGTTCAATGAGAGTTTTGTCGACAAAACTCTTCGCGGATTGCTGGAAATCTCAACCATAGAATATTCTCGAAGAACCAGCAAGTGATACGCAGATGTGACATCCGGTACCACCGTGCTCGTTTTCAAGCTTTCCCAACCCCCAGTAAATCTCTTAAAATTTACAATCGACATGACATGTCTTCGACATCTCGAAGAGTTAACACTTCCTTTACACATTATTTACAACAGCAATGCGTTCCCTGTAAATCCATTGAAACTGACATGCCCTCGACGCTTGATGAAACTAATAGGTCTCCAAGCATTCTGAGACCAAGTCAATTATATACAGGGAACAATAACTGGATCCTACATAGCTTATATGCATACATCAAGAAAACTCAGTAAATTACAGAGGATTTCATCAGAAATGAATCTTTAATTGCTTTTCCACAGTATCTTCTTCCTCGTAAGTTCATTCTTTAGTGGGCCTTTCCTTTTAGGTTTCAGACGTCACGTTGTTTTTTACTTATTTGTTATTGGTGTTGGCGATGTCCTGTTGGTTTTGTGCATTTAGTGATCCTCTTATACTTTCTCTACCATATAAACTTTGTTCTCCAAAATGCGGCAGTTCCCGAAATGTAAGATTTTTCCGTCGTGTTTTCTTTGGCTTAGAGCAAACATTATTCCAAGATTTTATTTATTCGCGCTGTTTTTGGGCCAAGTCGTCAGAAATATTAAAATGTTACCCTTTCAGATATTTGTTATTCGATTTTTTTTGGGAAAATGATTAATTGTTAATTTAATACTTGCTACTACAAAAAAATGTTAAAATGTTACCCTTTCAGATATTTTTTGGGAAAATGATTACTTGTTAATTTTTTTTTCGAGGTATATAACTTTAAGTTGGCATTACTGTTCAAGATGGCGACCGATTTAACAGCTGCCAAGTGATTTATTCTCAGTTTGGTTTGGCAATTCATCATGAATAGACTCACGCCTGAACAACGCTGGCAAATAGTGCAATTTTATTTCAAAAATAATGGTTCTGTGCGGAATACGTATCGCGCACTACGTCCATTTTATTTTGTTTAGCGATGATGCGCACTTCTGGTTGAATGGCTACGTCAACAAACAAAACTGACGCATTTGGAGTGAAGCTAATCCTCAAGTGTATGTCGAAACACCGTTACATCCAGAAAAACTGACTGTTTGGTGCGCTTTATGGGCTAGTGGCTAGTGGAATCATTGGTCCGTACTTCTTCAAAAACGATGATGGCCAGAACGTTACAGCCAATGGTGATCATCCCTGAATTGAATAACCATGATGTCCAGGAGCTGTGGTTCCAACAAGACGGCGCAACATGTCACACAGCTCGTGCCACAATCGATTTATTGAAAGACACGTTTGGTGACAGCCTAATTTCACATTTTGTACCTGTGAATTGGCCTCCAAGATCTTGTGATTTAACACCGCTAGACTACTTTCTGTGGCGCTATGTAAAGTCATTGGTCTATGCGGATAAGCCACAAACCCTTGACCATTTGGAAGACAACATTCGCCGTGTTATTGCCGATATACGGCCACAAATGTTGGAAAAAGTCATCGAAAATTGGACGTCCAGATTGGACTACATCCGAGCCAGCCGTGGCGGTCATGTACCATAAATCATATTTAAAATGTAATGCCACAAGATTATCTTGCGGATAAATAAAATTCATGTCAATCGAATAATCCATCGTTGTTTTATTGCAATTTGAAGTTCTATAGCTTTAAAAAAAAACACCCTTTCAGTGGCGGCTGGTGGGTCATCGAACTGGTGGTGCACTTTACTTGCTCACTAAGTATTAAGATTAGAAATTCTAATAAAACAACAATTTACATGAAATATGTTTATTTTTATTATTTTTTATACATTAAATCTATGAAGCGAAATGTTCAATCACCTTTTTATTAAAATCGGGTATAGTTTGTATAATTTTTTTTTCAATACTGAGCACACAAAGTGCATTTAGCCGATCCTGAGACATGGTGTTTTGCAGAAAAGTTTTAATTCTTTTCAGTGTCGAAAAACATCGCTCGCTCTCTACCGAAGTCATTGGTATAGTGCACAGAATTCGCAACAGTTTCATTGACTCTGAAAATGATTCAGTGAGGTCATTATTATAAAACAATTGTAAAATTGCAATTGCACTATTTGCGTTGATGAAATCGCCGCGATTGTATATTGCGGAGAGTTCGTTTTTCAATTTGTATTTGTCCAAAGCGTCGTAAGTGGAAACTGTGATCGTGACATCTTTATCGGGAAAAGTAGAACGGCCGCCGTCGCAGACCCGGCGAATTTCGTCAAACATCGGGTGCTCTCGCGAACCTTCGGTTCCCCGTGCGGCGCTCGAGAACAGACTCATTACTCGGTACATTTCTATGAACTATCTTTTGTCTCACTCGTCAGGCGTGCGCTCACCGAAGCGCACGAGAATGTTTCTTTACAGGGAAGATAAGTCTTAATAGTTTAGCAAAGCGCTTAAATTGCTTCATCATAGTTGGACATTTTATTTGTTATATTATGTTTTTGTATGTTTAAAAAATAAATATTAATATGGTAATTTAAAAATAAAGATGAAGTAATTTTTTAATTTTTAAATCTTTTGAATTGGTGGTTCAGCACACGAGCGCACTTAAGAGGGAATGCTACCATTTGACTGCCCAGTTCAAAACTTAAAGGAGAATAACTATTCTTGCAGATCACCGATTTGTATGGGGTTTTCTGATAATTTCTTCAAACAATGATCTGAAAGGCAGGGACGGGCTATTTTTAATTTGCGAATGAAAAAACAAAAAAAAAAGTTGGTAACTTTTCGTTTTCCGCAAAGGAATTGATGATATGTATGAAAGGGCTTATCACTGATTTATTTTAAAATTATTCGTAAAAAAAAAACTACAGAAAAACATTTCAAAAGAGCTGAAATCACTTCGTAATAAAAAAGAATAATCGACCGTCGTATAGTGCTGCCCCTACTGTATAAATTCGCAACGAATCACCAGATTCTTCAATACTACCTACAATTTGATAATTCCGGCAACGTTGCTGCGTTATGAATCAGTTCTCAGTTAGAGTCGTAAACAGTATTAGGTGAATAGAAAGATTTCCAGCTTGTTCGTTTCTTTTCGAACGGTTGAAGGTATGAACAGATCGACGCGGGACTTCGGGAACGGGAGCGATGCGTTCAGCGGGCAGATTGCATAGCATGCACACCTACGCGAAAATAATGAGACACGATTATTAGTATGAATCTAAAATTATCTATGAAAATGACAGTTTTTCGGAGGAAGAAGTTTTACTGCTCAAAGCCGTTGATTTCCATCCCACAAAAGTTTCTTTCCCGCTCCCGCAGTCACGCGTCGGTCTGTTCATACCTTTATTCAGTTTAGTTAGCTGTCAATTCTTTTCGATATGGGTAACAAGAGATTCAAGGATTTATTTATTCTGATCCTATTACTTGCTTTTTGGGAGTATCATGTAAAAATATCAAATTTGATTTCTACAGGAAAACAAGAAAAATCTTATTAGTTCATGGTCATTCTTATGATGATACTATTAGTTTTTTAATCATGCATAATCTGTGTCATCTTTCAGTGTATGGGAAAGAGATTATATGTTCATGCACAACATGATATAACATTTCAGTTGAAATGGTAGATAATTATATGGTAATATTGAAGTTCAGTACTACGATGTTACGATGTGAGTCAATTTCTGAACATGAGAATTTTTTGAAATTTGAGAACCTTTTATTGCCTTCAAAATAAATGGATCGCAATTCTGAGCAAGGAGAATCAATGCGATATTGCGATATAACAACTGATTTTTGTACGAAGTCAATTTCTGAAAATGAGAATTTTCAAAAAAGATTTTAGTCCTTTTTTTGCCTTCCAAATTAATGGATCGTGATCCTGAGTATGAAAGATCAATAAGTGATATAAGAACTGATTTTTTACCAAATTTCATGTTTATAGTTTTCACATTTTCCGAGAATAATCTCATTAGTACGTGGTCATTCAATAATTATGACAACTATTAGTTTTTTTAATCATGTAAATTTGTTCCGTAGATATTCAGTCAATCCCAATTTATCTTTCAGTGTATGGAAATGTGATTATTTTTATGCACAACAAGAATTAATATTTCAGTTGAACTCGTTGGTAATTATAAGGGAATATTGAAGGTCAGTACTAAGATGTTATTATTGTTTAGAAATTTCTTGATTCTGCATAGTCAATTTCTGAAAATGAGATTAGAGTCCTTTTTTTCTCTTCAAAATTGTTGGATCGTAATCCTGACCATTGAGAATTAATGCGATATTTTGATATAACAACTGATTTTTGTATGTAGTCAATTTCTGAGAATGAGAATTTTTTATAATTCCATTCTTTTTTTTGCCTTCAAAAAATGAATCGTAATCCTGAGCGTCCTGAATATTAGAATCAATGCGATATTGCTATATAACAACTGATTTTTGTACGTGGTCAATTTTTGAAAATAGGCTTTTTTTTCAAATTCCAGTACTTTTTATGCCTTCAAAATTCATGGATCGTAATCCTGAACATGGAGAATCAATGCGATATAACAACTGTTTTTTGTACGAAGGCAGTTTGTGAAAATAAGAATTTTTGAAAATTTTAGTACTTTTTTTTTGCCTTCAATATAAATGAATCGTAATATTCAGCATGTTGATCAATACGATATAACAACTGACTTGAAATGAATATTGGTCATAAATGACCATGTTCCATCATTCATCCGATATCATATTTGGATGACCATCATATTGATGGTTCATTTTGATTTGGCTAACCATATGTGATCCGCTTATGTGAAAAGTTTCGGTGCATTTGTTTTGATTTTTTTTATTATTCCACTAAATACGTTTTTGAATCAAATTAATTTTCGTAAGAATGAAGGAATCTGAACAAATTTAGCATATACATTTTTTCTCGAACCCATCTGATAATAGTCGATCCTAACTGATATTTCTCACAACCCTCTCTAAAATCGGTTTTATTGCCCATCATAAAAAGCGAGTTATTCCTTTCAAAACATCTGGTCAATCCGTCCTAGAAGATACCTAATACCATCTCTGTACCTGTCTTTCGAGCTCGAAGTTGCTGCATTGCCAAATGTTCGAACAACCGTTCGTACAGTTCACTGCGATTTCATTGGCTGGCGTGTAAGAATTGAATGCCGTCAAACGTATCTGAATTCTTAGATGTGGTAGAAAAGGATGGAAAATCATAAGAACGTTTGAGATTGCTCCACTCATCCTTAAAAGTGATGGCTTCTCAGAGGGGCTGGAGGGAGCTGAATAGGTAAACTTTGACAGATGCGCTCAAACGCACGTGGTACCATTCCGTCTTAAGGTACAGCCGCCACTGCACCCTTTACATAAAATATAAGTACAAAAGTATGAATATTTTAGTTGTTCTGCTTGGTATGAATATGTTTCAAGAAATATTTCCTGTTTTCTATTAATTCTAAAAATCAGGAATTAAATATTGAATACCATGGTAAAGAACATTTCAGAGGCTTTTCATTATAGCTTTCTTTTTCATTTTTAGTCTTTCATTTTATAGTCTTATATATTATTCTAGCAACTTGTAAATTTAAACTATGACGGTGTTTCCATCATATTAAAATATGCTTTGTCAACAGGAAGCAGAAATAAAAAAACTTCTTGAGGAAAAAGTACAACAAAAACTCAGGAATATTGGAAATGGTATTGCTAAAAGAGAAAAAGAAACTTATACAGAAGGTAGTCAGTCAGAATGGAGTGAAGACGAAGAAGCTGGTGCTTCAGAACCTCTTCTGAATGATAGAGAGTCCACAGGTTATACAACTGACGATCCTGCTCTAGAGAACATTTCTATGTTGAATGAAACTGGTCTCACAGATGCTGAAGGTATGTTTATAAAAAGATATTCTGAGTATTCGAATATTTGGATTGTTTAATTTCAGCTCAACATTCTTCTGGTACCAAAGATATAAGGTACAAAAAAGATCCTATCCCCATCACTAACTTCTGGATGTTGTTTTTCATTCCTATTAATCCTAGTGACAAAATATACAATTCTTTATTATGATCAGAAATAAAGTGATGAGACTATATTTTTGGTAGATGCAAATTGAATATCAAGCCATATTTTTTTGAGTAGTTTGTAAATATCAGACATAAATTTATTGTTTTCCATATCATTTTCTAAATTCCAATTTTTGTGGGAATATTTTCAGTCGTAAGGAATTCTTATGTCTACACTTTATTCAATGAGCGGATTTTTTAAAATTATATTACCTTCTCCGCCTACGGTGGGAGCTGGGTAGATTGAACAGTTCAGCGAACACCGTTGCTGGTCCCAAGCCCAGATGAAGGATGGGGGATGTCAGGTGAGGCCAGCCATCTGCCGGACGTAAAAACTAATACAACCTCGAAATAGGACGGACCAAACGATAACGAGCCCTGCTAGAAACTGGAAAACTAATACGGAAAACAAACTGAAGAAAAATGGATGAAAAATATAATTCGAATAGCTTGCTGGAATGTAATGTCGTGGAAAACCAAAGACAGCAAAGTACCTTTAGAAATGGAACAACACAGAATGATATGTTTGCGCTATCAGAAACCAAGCGCAAAGTTAACGGAACCATTAAAATACCAAACTACGTGTTAATATATAGTGGTGTCGCCAAACACAAAAGAGCTACAGCCGGAGTGGGGTTACTTATGGCTGAAAAATACGAACACCTTATACAAGACATACACTACGTAAATGAAAGAATCCTTAAAGTATCACTGAATGTAGGAACAGGAAACTTTAACCTTATCAGTGTGTATGCCCCAGACATTAGCAAGAGCAAAGACGAAACAGAAATTTTACGAAAATCTAGAAAATGAGATGAGAAACATACCGATAAAAGAAAAACTACTCATAATGGGCGTTTTAAATGCCAGAATCGGGAATAAAATATAAATTTAACGAAAACTACATCAATGTGAATGGAGAAGCGCTAATAAATCTGTGCGCACGTTATAACATGGGAATAAACAATACTTTTCAAACATAAACCCCAGCACAAAATTGCATGGCAGAACACCAGAGGCCAAAACTCAACTATAGACTATATAATATCGAACAGAGCTATTCACTAAACCCAAATACTAGACACAAATAGTATGACTTCGGCTAATATAGGATCCGACCACTTCTTAGTTGTTTGTAAACTGCAGATGAACATACAGAAGAAGAACATACCAGATAATACGACTAAAGAATAATGAAGATAGAATTCATCAGAGACCAATCAACAAAGGCATTATACCAAACCCGCCTAACTCATAGAACAGGATGACACAGAGAGATGCTGAGAAAAGATAAAAATAAACATTACCGACGCAGCTGTTGAGGCTCTACATAGGTCTGAAAAAAGTAGGACTTCATAAAAATTCTCGAAACAAAAAATGGTATACACCAGAAGTAAAAGCTCTGGCTAAAGAGAATCGGGAAGCATACTTAAGATACAACAACCAAATACCAGAAGGAAATAATCATTATATCCAAACAAGAAACAGATTCAACACAGAAATCAGAAACATAAAACCACTGGGAAAGATTCACCTGCGAAATGGAGCATGACGGAGCACAAAATAAGGTTAAAAAGAAGGAAACTTGACATCGAAGAATTCACACAAACTCAACAAATTGGTGAGTCTCACTGGAAAATCTATTTTGATCAACTGTACGCAGACGTCCCCGAAGAGAAGAACGGAAATGACAACGAAGAAGGAAGTGAAGAGACTGAAGAGCGTCCCGTAATACCCGAAGAAATTACTATAGAACTGACGAAAAATATTAAGAACAGAAAGGCACCCGGGCTAGATAATATACCAAGTGAGCTATTGAAATACGGAGGTCACAAATTAATGGTAGAACTCACAAAGCTCTTTAACAAAATATTGACATCTAAAAAGGTCCCTTATGATTGGAAAAAGTATAACCATTCCCGTATTCAAGAAAGGGGACTAGAAATCTCCAGAGAACTATAGAGGCATAACCCTACTCAACTCAGTCATGAAGCTCTTCACAACGATGATAGAAGCAATAATTAGCGAACATGTAAACATACAACAAAAATTAGCGAACAAGAATAACAAGGGTTCAGAAAAAATCGGTCTACTATAGATGATGTTTTCATAGTCAGGCAAGTAGTAGAAAAAGCTATAGAATACGGAAAGCCCGCATATATGTGCTTTATAGACCTCACCAAAGCGTTCGATAGGGTAAGACTAAGTGACGTAGTTGATATTTTCGAAAAGAAACATGTGCCGAGAACTATAATAGATATCATAAGACAACTAAATCACAATACATCTACCCATATATTAGTTCATCAAAAACTGATAGAGGAAATAAAAACACCAACTGGAATTCGACAAGGAGACTCTTTTTAAGCCCACAACTCTTCAATCAAATATTGGATGAAATAAAAAAACATGTCAAATGCAGTGGCGGCTGGTGGGTCATCGAACTGGTGGTGCACTTCACTTGCTCACTAAGTATTAAGATTCGAAATTCTAATAAAACAACAATTTACATAAAATATATTTATATTTATTATTTTTTATACATTAAATCTATTCGACGACATTTTTCTGAAGCGAAATGTTCAATCACCTTTTTATTAAAATCGGGTATAGTTTGTATAATAGTATATTCTAAAACAAGTTGCAGAATGGGCTCCTATTCCAACACGAATGCGAAATTCGAAAACGAGCGACGAAGGAGCGAGTTTTGGAACGCTTGAGTGTTGGAATTGCCTTCTGCAACGAGTATTAGACGATATTTTCTCTATTTCAGTCAAGTTTTGCGAAATATTGTCGAAATTCAATGAAAAATTCAGATTATATATCCTAGTGACTTTTGTATTGTATCGTAGCAGTTGGTGTGACTGTTAAGAAAATTGACAGATTATGGAATTTGAATATAATAATAATAATAATAATAATCGATTGAACACTACCAAAATTATGAGAATTTGCGAATATGTAACAAATCATTTCTCTATATCCCCAAATTATATAATATTGACAATTATTGACGTTTGTTGAAATTTGATAGGATTGGAAGTCAGCATAGACAACCACAAAACGAAAAATATATCTGAAAACGATGCTGTAATGAGTTCATTACAGCACTGTTTTTTAGAACTGTAATGAACTCATTACGATACAGAAATAGAGAAATTATTTTTCAGTACTGAGCACAGAAAGTGCATTTAGCCGATCCTGAGACATGGTGTTTCGCAGAAAAGTTTTAATTCTTTTCAGTGTCGAAAAACATCGCTCGCTCTCTACCGAAGTCATTGGTATAGTGCACAGAATTCGCAACAGTTTCATTGACTCTGAAAATGATTCAGTGAGGTCATTATTATAAAACAATTGTAAAATTGCAATTGCACTATTTGCGTTGATGAAATCGTCGCGATTGTATATTGCGGAGAGTTCGTTTTTCAATTTGTATT
Source organism: Harmonia axyridis (assembly GCF_914767665.1). NCBI lineage: Eukaryota > Metazoa > Arthropoda > Insecta > Coleoptera > Coccinellidae > Harmonia > Harmonia axyridis. The sequence continues at coordinate 22,987,541 of NC_059505.1, read as the reverse complement.
TGTCCAAAGGGGCGTAAGTGGAAACTTTGATCGTGAAATCTTTATCGGGAAAAGTAGAACGGCCGCCGTCGCGACCCGGCGAATTTCGTCAAACATCGGGTGCTCTCGCTAACCTTCGGTTCGCCCGTGCGGCGCTCGAGAACAGACTCATTACTCGGTACATTTCTATGAACTATGAACTATCTTTTGTCTCACGCGTCAGGCGTATCAGCTCGTAACCCATACATTTTGTATTAGCAGCCCTCGTGCGCTCGCCGAAGCGCACGAGAATGTTTCTTTATAGGGAAAATAAGTCTTAATAGTTTAGCAAAGCGCTCAAATTGCTTTGTCATAGTTGGACATTTTATTTGTTATATATGTTTTTGTATGTTTAAAAAATAAATATTAATATGGTAATTTGAAAATAAAGATGATGTAATTTTGTAATTTTTAACTCTTTTGAATTGGTGGTTCAGCGCACGAGCGCACTTAAGTTACAGCCGCCACTGGTCAAATGTATAGAAGGAGGATATTAACTCACAATAGGCGAAATCAAAATGATCAGTTTCGCCGATGACGCCCTAATTATAGCAGAGAACGAAGACAATTTGCAACGACTTGTATAGGCATTCTATAAAAAAGCTAAATACTTCAACATACAAGTATGCATCATAAAAACCAAAACCTCGTGGTTTCCAAATAACCAGTCAGATCTAAACTTTCTCTGGAAAATAAAACTATTAAACAATTTATGTCATTCGACTACCTAGGCATACAAGTTACCTCAAGTCAAAATAGAACAAATGAAGTAAATGAACAAGCTAATAAAGCCAGCCGAAAATCAGGCGCACTTCGTCAAATCGTCTGGAATAACACCAATATGAATAAAAGCTCAAAAGTAAAAATATTCCAAACCTGTGTCAGACCGGTATTGACATACGCTAAAGAAATGAGAGCTGACAACAAAAGAACGAAAAATATCCTTCGAACATCGGAAATGAAAATACTCAGAAACATTTCAGGGTACACATGAAGAGACAGAAAAAAAACACTGAAATAAGACACATAGGTAAGTTGGAAGATATTATCAGGTTGGGACGTAAACGTAGAAGAGCCTGGAATGATCACGTGGACAGGATGGCTCGAGGAAGACTAGTAAAAATAGCTAAAGATGGTGTACCACGGATACGGCGCCCCTTAGAAAGACCTCCAAAGAGATGGAAAGATTGGGCGAGTTCGGAAAGTCAGAACTGTCGAATGCGCATAAGTGTGATGTCAACAAAGCGGTCGTAAATTATCGATGATTCAGCGTACGATGGAAACCATCGGGTTCTTGAATTCAGCGCTGGATCGTTCGGTGGCACATCGGAGTCCATCGATTGCCGCGAAATGTTTCTGCTGCATGAGAGAGAAAATAGTATATTGTGCAACAAGTGGGGAAAGTCCAACTTTTCTCGCGAGTGTGGAAGTTTGTGGCACGAGCGAGAAAAGGACTTTCTCCACATGTTGCACACTATACTTTTCCTACAACTGCACAAATTTCAATAATTCAAGTAATGGACTTGATTCAAATCAAAATGGCCTTCGTTGACAGTATGTGCTAATTTATTGCGTTTCCATAGAAACGACTCAAAAGCCAAATTCCATCGGTCTACCAAGCGATGTGTGGACAAAGTGCCGTGAGAAATAATATTTCCCACCGTATGAGCAATACATAGTTTTGAAATTGAGTAAGCTATAAAGAATACGCTACTTTTTATAGCAGTTGTAGGAAAATAATGTTTTTGCAGTTATTTCTAGGGGTTGTCCTATCAGTTGTCACTGTGAAGTTAAGTTTGGTCAAGTTTATTATTAATATTATTTGATTATCGATTATTCTACATTTAACAGCTGTGTATTTGAATAATATTGAATTGTGGTGAAAGCTTTTTTACTCGAATTATAGAAGTAATAGATAAAAAAAAATGATGATATGAACAGAATTGTTTAATCATCAATAATAATGTATATTATTAATATACAACAACAAATATTGTTGTGATCCTCTACTAGAGGATGAATACTATATGGCACTTAACCATGGAAAGAACACAACACCTGGCTATGACAACATTCCAAGAAAAATACTGTGGAACCTAGACCCTTTAGTTCACAATATTATAATCAAAATTTATAACTACTGCCTTGGGGATGTTGATAAAAAAAAGGTATTTTGATTACCATCCCCAAGGCAAAGACAGATAATTCCAACATAGAGAACTACAGGCCTATTACACTTCTACCTACATTGGGAAAAAAAAGAAAGAATATGCAATGAGATATGAAAATATATACCACCATGTCAATTCGGATTCAAAAACAAGACATCGACCTTACACCCTTTAATTAGGGGAAAGTATTGTACCTAGGGACACTTTTTACAAATGAATTTTTAAAAATTAATTGAATGAATTTATTGAAAAATAATAAAATGTGGACGATTGATCATACATTTGTAAAGCTTATTCGAAAATGCAATTTTTCCAACTTATATATTTATCACTTTTTCAGCACTTTTTTTTGTCTATATACAAGTGTCCGGAGGTACAACCGGTTTGTTGTACCTACGGACTTGAGGAGTTGTACCTTGGGACACTAAGTGAAATACCTTTACAACCAGAATATAATATAAAAACAAAAATACTTCCTAATATTCGAAAGGTTTATTGAAGAAACGAACTGCAAATGATACAAGGACTACCCTAAATTGATTTTAGCAAATGATACTGGAAAGATAAATGTATTTGATAGCCGAGAAGATGAACCTGCTTTACGTGGTTGAGGAAGTTTTTGTACAATGTCGCTTATGCTAGTTGTATATTCTACTTCATCTTCAACTGTAAATGTGTAGCCATATGTGGAGGAATATGCTTTCTTTAGATATTTTACTTGGAATTCTGTTTCGTCCACCTTTCCAGAAATTGTGGCTACAAAATATCCTGACTGTTTTTTTCCTTTTAAGTGCACCAAAATGAAATTACCTTCCTGAAGGTCATCTGGGGTAAATTGAATGGAATCAATTTCTACTTCTGACAAGGAAGCATCATCTGAATAACTGCTGTCACTCCTAATCTCAAACTCAATCTGATCTTCCTCTGACGACGTTTCTTCGATATTTAACTTCCGTTTTACTGTCTTTGTTCTTTGCCGTTCCTTTTTACGCCTTTTTTCCATAGCTTTTGTCTTATCTTCCTTTATTTCATTAAGTTCAGGGGTATCGGTAAGGATGCGAGCCCTTCCTTTTTTGCGCCCTCTTGAAGCATTTCCTTTGCGCGGCGGAGCTTTCGGAATGGGACATACCTCATATGGTGAAATAATATTTGACATAACCGGAATTATTTCTTGAAAGACCGACTTAGCTTCTGGGGTGGAGGATGAGTTTAAACCAGAACCAGAAGGCTTAGGATCCATTTCGGAAGCATCACAAAAAGATGGATTTGGATCAGAAGAAAGGGTTGGTGGAGGGTTGTGTGATTGTGGATCCTCTCGATTTGTTACGTAAGAGGGCGAAAAATCTTGTTCTGTAAAAATATCAGTGTTTAAGGGATAAATACCGGATACTTGAAAGCCTTTGATTATATTGTTTGGACAAAAAGCCTTCAAGTATGCCGTATTTGCCAATTCAGCTACATCGTAAATAGTAACTGGTTTCCCTGCGTTACCCGGAGAACTCATCCAATTAGTCATAGCATTATTGTAGTAAGTCTTAAAGGGCCCAAAAACAGATGAATCGAGAGGCTGTAATCGGTGGGATGTATGAGGATGAAAAGTAACTAAAAGACTCCCGATCGTTTTGCCAAATTGATGGTGGGTATGGAAACATGGCTTTCATGGTTATCTAATAATAAAATAACCTTATCCTCCAAAGTGGGTTTTACATGTGATATGAAATGTTCTAGAAATTTGAAAAATATTTCTTCATTAGACCATCCACTCTGATTTGCAGCTCCGATTGCACCAGGTGGTGCTCCTTTTAACATGTTACTTTTAAAATTCACCCTAGGAAATACAAATAAAGGCGGCACAGTATTTCCGGCAGCATTAATACAACATATCATGGTAACTAGGACTCCTCTTTCTCCAGAAGTCATTCCTCCTATTTGCTTTTGTCCTTTTGGTGCTAAAATTTTGGGAGGTTTCTGCACCGTTGTAATCCCTGTCTCATCGACGTTGAAAATTTTTGATGGTTCAAAGTTTCCTTCAGCCAAAGCATTTTTGTATGATTGAAAGAAAGCAGCTACTGTTTCTTTATTGAATGCAGTCGCTCTAGCCAAACTTGTACCCTCAGGTTTTCTAAGTGACAGGAATGCAGAATGTCTGCTTCTAAAACCTCTGAGCCAATTATCTCCTGCTTCTTTTTTCTCATCCCACTGAGTAGGTTTTTTTTTTATTTTGCATTGCATATTCATATGCCAATTTTTTAACGTTGGCCAAACTCAAGCCATAATGCATTCGAGCAGCTGTTTTTAAATAGTTTACCAGCTCCATTTCCTCGGCTTCGTTGAAAACCTGCTTGACTTTGTAATTCGGATTATATACAAAATCATTTTGGCCTGATTTTTTGAAAATTTCAATGTGCCTTGCTAATGCAGACTTTGCAATTCCAAATTGGCTTGCGGCAGCACGGATCGAAAGATTTGAATTTATAACTTCTCGAACAGCATTCTCTACATTAACTTTTAAAGGTCCTGGCCTTCTCTTTTTTTCTTTACCTCTTGGCATGATGACTGATGAGTTCCTGAAACAAAACATCACAATAATGTTGTACCTGGGGACGGCCCCAGGTACAACAAAATATGTGTCCCTAGGTACAACAAGGAGAGTTTTTTTCTAAAAACAGTCAAACAAGTAGTTAAACATAACAAATATAATAGTTTGATTAATGGATTAGGAAGCTAACACTACGATAAATAGCACCGTAAAATCATTAATGTTAACAATCAAATTGATTATATGTAAAACAAACGAAGTAGCCGGTAAAAATACTTACGTTGAACGTCGAAAACTTCTAAATCACTTGAAACACCTGTTGACACTTCACGGTCATGCGTACAACTAAATAATATGAAGGAGAACAGTGTTGCCGATTTGTTTTGTGGATCTGAGGTTTGTCTGATATTTTGCTTGGCGGTAATTCAGACTGTCCCTAGGTACAACCGTCCCTAGGTACAGCACTTTCCCCTATACTCACCTCAAATGCAATAGAAAATGGGAAATAAAACAGTTGCTATATTTATGGACATTCAAAAAGTTTTCGACAGTGTCTGGCACGCCGGTCTGATCTCCAAACTTTACCATCTAAAGTGCCTCATCTATTTGATAAACAATTTCATTTTAGTCAGATAATCGCAAGTAAGGGTCAAAGTTGAAACTTCAGAAGAATTTACAACAGCACAATGCTACCACAACAAGGCTCGCCACTCTTTCCTCTACTCTACAATTTGTTCTGCAGTGACATTTACAGACAATCCGATTTCAGAAACCAGAACATCAACAGTCTGGAATATATTCTCCAATTTGCTGAAGACACAACTTTAATATCCCACCACAAAACATTGAAAGAATGTATGAAAGGACTACAGAAGTTGGCAGATGTCACAATGGCATGAATGAGACGAGACGTTGGAGAATACAACCCAACCAAACAAATTCAAAACTCATTTCCAAGCATAAAATCAATGTCAACCCAATATAAAACTTGAAATTGACACAATTTCTCCAGCAGATTCATGCAAATATTTAGGCATAAAGATTGACAACAAGTTGAACTTCAGAGCACACTTAAAACTCCAAAAGAAAAAAGCTATAACACGAGCTGGGCATTTTAGACCTCTCACCTATAAAAACATAGGAATCAGTATTAAAACAGCTAGTACAATATAGAAAATGATATGCAGACCTTTATTGGACTATGGACCATATTTCCAAATTCAACAAAAACATCTCTGAATACAATTGAAGTAGCGGAAAGAGTTTGCTGACATGCATTGCTGGAAGACTGCGCAGTTGATAGTCATTTTATTCCATGAAGTGCTTTTCAGTCAGGAGCGTGTCACCCCAGAGCTCGGCGCACTAGAGCCTCACGCCCTTGCTATTCCTGGAACGCGCCGAAACGAAACTGTCAAATCGAACGTAAACAAACAAGCGTTCTACTTCTACATCTGTCTCGTACTTTATGCGAAGTAACGGTCTTCTTCTTCTCTCACACCTGTCCCGACGCCCCGCAAATTCGGGAGATGCGTCAGGGAAAAGGGGAAGGTAACGCGAGGGCTCGACGCCCTGTTTACTGGAACAGTACAAATGCACACTGGTACGCTTCGGAGCTGTACCGAGGAGCTCCGAACGGTGGCTGGAAAGCACTTTAGATCAATAAATTTAGTTTCTCTCTCTCTCTCTCTCTCTCTCTCTCCCTCTCTCCCTATTGTTGTATGACAAGGTTGTTCAAGGAAATTGGTTTCACAAAACAATAAAAAAAACATATTTTCCAAATAATTATGTATTTGCTTTTTGAGGCAATGAATATTTATTTATTATTAAGTTAATCTATTTCATTTCCTCGCAAATGTTCAAAGGTCAAATTTAATTAATTTTCTGAAATACTGCTGGGCACGATTTTCAATAATTAATTATATGCTTCTTCAATATAGTTATTCATCCGCCTGAAGAACAGAATATATTTTTCAGAACGGCCCTTATTGAAATAAGAGAACCTACCTATAAGTATTCCTTATATCTGAAAAGCTTCCCACTGTTGAATATTAAGAACGATGCAATCCAAATACAATTTTTGTGTTTAAAAAAGATTTTCAGAGATTTTTATGATGGAAGAATCGATAGAATGAAGAATTCAAATGGAATTCTGTCAGAAAATGAAATTCTTATTTTGATACATAAAAAAATGTTATGGCTATAAATATTTAGTTTTAAAAATATAGTCCCACAGTGTTTAGTCTAGCAGTAATCCCTATACTAAATAAAACGTTAACCCAAATATTTGATGACAATCCTTTATCTTTCATTATTTTTTCTATGTGTGAAAGTAATTTCCATACATTATGACCCTATGTTCTCTCCTCGCACTAGTTGGTATGGTATTTCAATTTGATAATAATTTCTTCGATATATTTGGTTTCATTATTTCCAATTCGGTATTCGTATAATCATATTTCAATATTATCCAATTGCCTACTTTCACTGTGAGAGTTTCGTTAATTTCAAAATTGTCTGCCATCTGCACTATAAAATTGAAGATGTGTAGTGTACATATTGTTACGATACTAAATAGAACATTCTCTTCCAAAGTCGTACTTTGCCATTAATGAATATTTGTATAAAATAACTAGTGACGGGCATCCTCGGATAGAAATACTCGGTTAACCGATTTTTAAAATGCTCGGTAATATCCGAGCATCATAATGTTCGCATCGCTAAATACTCGGCACTCAATCTTCGGCGCGGAGACTCGCATCTCGAAAGCCTTCGTTTGAATTCGTTATTCCTATGCTGTATCTACTCGTACTCGACGAGGAGTACTCGTGTACGTTTCCGATTATTTAATTTACGTTACTCGTGCTCGTAAATTAAATTGTGTTGATGATAAGAATCGAATGGGATAAGAAAGAATTAGGATTTAAGAATAACGAATAACACAATAACAATAATATATGGATGATCTTTTTTTTTGGGAATATTTGCAGCACCTTATTGAAAACTAAGATGATGAATATTTGGATTTTTCGGCGTTGAATAACTCCAAAAAGTTTCAATTGCATTTCTATGCAAATTTCCCAAAAAAATAGGATCTAATAAATTGCCGGCATTCGATGCTTCTGTCATCTTCTTTTATATGGATGGGATGAATTCTCAAGAGATGTTGTCTGAGATCTTTGCTTAAGTATTTCCAAACAAACGTCTCTGGCTCCAGGACGCATTTTTATTTTCGGAAAGAATTAATCGTTCCAAGATGAAATGACTTTCGTTGGAACATTCAAACTGAAAGAGACTGAAATGTATGAGAGCTTATCCCCTTTTAATTTATAGGAATAAGGAAAAATGGTTTCTAAAAACTCATTCATTATATTATAACTTCCTACTTTCCTGCCTTCAATTCAGAAAATGTATTTTTTTTTGTTGAGATCACTCTGACATGGCTAATACATATTACATAATAATACAATTTATGAAACTTCAATTCCAGTTTCAAATAAATTAGGAATAGAAACTCAAGGATTTCCTAATTATTGGTGTGAATGGAATAAAAATTTTAAAATTTCATGAATGTCATAAATCTCAAGCATCCAGAGTGACTTCCCGATGACGCATATTCAGCTGAGTAATAAATTGTTCCTGGTGATTGAATGATCCAAATGTCCATCAAGGCATAAAATGTGTAGTTTATTACTTAGCGCAATGTATTCGGGAATCTTTGTCTATTGCCGACGACATTTCAACACAATGAAGGTCATATCGCATACGAGGATTAAATAAGGAATAAACATCCGATTTTTGAAATGCTCGGTTGACGATTAACCGAGTATTGAAAACATCCGATTATGCCCAACACTAAAAATAACTGTAAAACTCTGGCCTCAAACCTCGAGAATTTAATTATTCTTCAGTTTTGTCTTGTAGAGGATTGAGTAAAGCAAAGTAAAACGTCCAAATTTGCAGATATACCCCTATGTCTCCTATGTAACTCTGTTGGTGGTATTAAAATTCCAGTTCAGATATGTAGTACCAAAATTAGTATTGCATCATTTACCTCTGAATCCTCCTCCTGCCTCATGTATTTGACTACTGCGAAAACTATAAGCACATCCAACTTGAGATCCCAAATATATTGCGCAACTATTTTCTACCCAGCTCGTTCTATATGTTGTAGAGTTGAAATGTTGAGATGAAGATTTTAATATGATTTATGTATTTCAGGAGCCCTGAGTGATGTTAATTCTGCATACAACGATCACAACCATGAATGTGATCTTGATGACAACACCTCTATGTCTTCAAGAGCTTCATCCCGTATATTTGATTCAGATGCTATGATGTCACTAGACTCCCTCAGCGCCCTCTATGATTCAGAATATGATAATTGTTACCGAACTGACGACGATCTGAACGCTGTACCAGACCTAGACCGACTAAACTATTTTTCTGTGCCTGCCAATGAAGTACACCTGGCAAATATAAAATCGATGAGTGAAAGTATAACTAGAAACTTTGGTCAACCAAAAAGTGAAACTGATCCTGACAGTGATGTTTAAGTATTATTCACATTTTGTAAAAATTATTCATGAATTGAACAACAAGTATTTAAGCTTTAGAGGATTATTCATAAAATTTCGATATCCCCCAAAAATTTACTATAAATATCCAATTTTCAGTTTTGCTTTTGAAATATTTTGTTATTATCAGAAGGATGTTCCCTCTCATATTCCTTCTTATTTCCAATATTCAGTATGTCAAATTGATATTTTAGATTTAAGAAAATTTGTAAATATGGAAGAAAATATGTATTTATCTCTTTCCTGTAGTTTCCAAAGAACTTTTTTATTATTTCATGTTGCCAAACATCATATCATTTCAATACTGGGATGTTCAAATAAATACCAAAAGAAAGTTTTTTGAGGTATGCTCACCTGAATATTGCAGTATGTTAAGTTGTTGATAAGATATTTTTCACTTTCATCTGTTCTTCATTGAATGAACATTTTTTGAATAAATTGATATAATGCTCTCATAACCCATACTCTATTTTCTAATCATTAATTGAAAAAATGTTGAAATAGGATCTCACATTTCTACTACCATGAAAGCTCTATTTCAATTGTCTCATTCAATGTTGTTAAGAGCTGTGAGCAGTGGAAATACCAATAACAAAGTAACAACTGATTGAGAACTTCTCTGATATACAACATAAAATAACTTTTCGATCACTTATGACTAAATTATTTTTCACAAGAAAATAAGTTTCTGCAACATTCATTCTTGACTGTATTTTATGTTTATTTGTTTTTGTTGTTATTTTTTATGTTCAAACTCTAATATGTATGTTGAAATGTTTTAAATAATTTATTGAATAATTATCAATAAAAATTATATTTGAACAATTTTATCCATAAGTCTGTGAAAGAAATGAGCTAGAATAACAATTTTTATGTTCCAATACTAGGAATCAGTTATTTTCAAGTAAAAATTTTTGGGATACATCTTTTCAATATTATGTTTATGATTGGGTAATTACCATCCTCAGTAGATTTTGTTCTTGAGCTGTGGGAATCAATACAGTATGCCTGCCAGTCTCAGTACCAAATTTCATGCAAATAGCACTCACAGTTTCTGAGAAAAGCTCTGAATTGGGATAAGTTTCTTCAAACATGAACCTATGACTAAATTGATATCTCAACAAATTTAATAGCTGTTGACAGATAATTTTTTTTTTTTTTTTTATTACTAATTGCAAATTTACAATCTACTCTACATGAGTAATAAGCAAATAATTTATTCGAATATAGAATTATAGAAAAGAGGCAGGTGCCGTCCAGTGACGGCTCTCTGGATTTCATCTAGATAGATCTTCTGGCCATGTCCGTTTTAGTCTTCTTGTGGTGGTAGAGTTGAATAAATCGTTGATCAGTGTGTTCTCATGCCCATCGCTGCGGCTCTCATATTTTGCTGAATGGTGCTTGATAATATCACATACATATGGTATATCCAAATCATTGTGGAGGGTTTGGTTAGAAACATACCAGGGGGCATTTGCTATCATCCTCAGGGTCTTGGATTGGAATGTTTGAAGAATTTTGGTATTTGATGGCTTGCTGCACCCCCAGAGTTCGATCCCATATGTCCAGACTGGTCTAAGGATACATTTGTAGATGGTGATTTGGTTTTCTAAACTCAATTGTGAATTTCTTTTGAGCAGCCAGTACATTTTTTTCACCTTTAGATTCAGTTGACATCTTTTGGCATTGATGTGAGTTTTCCATGTTAATTTAGTGTCCAAGATACTTAACTTCCGACTTAGTCGGAATAGGGATATGGTTTAATGTAACCTGGGGGCATGTTGTCTTTCTAAGAGTGAAAGTGATATGGGAAGACTTGCTGTTATTCACTTTGATTTTCCACTTAACATACCACTTTTCCAATAAATCTAGGTGTGCTTGGAGATTATTGGATGCTTTTATTGGATCTGAATCTGATGACATTATGGCAGAATCGTCTGCAAAAGTTGCTATCAAAGTGTCATCAGTTTGGGGGATGTCCGCTGTGACTGATAAATAAGCCCAAAGAACTTAGTCACATTTCTATCATATAGAATTGAACTGAAAATATCAAAAAGTTGATTTTTATAATGATTTCTCCACTATCAATCATATCCAAACTATGCAGAGGGGAGTTTTTATTGATATTCACATTTGCAAATCATTCTCGTTTCAAGTATAGAAACGTGTAAACATGAGGCAGCCGCTCCGATAGTATTCAATTGAAATTAAAATTTTTCAAAAGCCATTTGAATGTTACAATCATTCATAACGACTTTATACTTGTTGTTATAGTTGAAATTTACTGACAAAAATTCTCTGACTACACTTATTTGTCCTTTGCTCCTAAAAACTCACCACAGTTTACAGTATGTTATTTTCGGTTTAGTAATACCATAGTATAAAGAATCCTTTCCTTAAACTATGGTAATAATAATAATAATAATACCATTACTTTCCAAGAAGTTCTGGTTCTGGCAACGCATTCCGTTCATTAAAAATAGTCGAAATTTCTATAGAATCTGTAGACAAATTTGAAAGTGAATTTTCCTTACACGATTCATAAGTACCAGTACCAAGTACTGAGTCGTACTTGATACCACTTTCAAGTTTATCTACAATATGTTGAACAGTCAATCGATTAACTTAATAACGTCGTTCATGAATTCTTCTTAAATTTCTCTCAGTATCACAAATGAGGTCTGATTTTGACCAAACAACTTCTAATCATTGTTGAAGAGTGTATTTTTCCCATAATCAACTGGCATAACCTATCAACCACAAATGACATAAGAAATTTCAAAAAAGTGTTCAGTACAGTGTTGCCATTATTACCATTTTAAATTGTATCATTCCTATTGGAACATCCTATAAATCGGAAAGCTAGTCTCGGTTCAGACATTTCCAGTTTCTGAAAATTAATGTTTAGTTTTGAATGCAAATAGTAGTAGTTTCATTTTCCGTAAGTTACATCGATCATCAGTAGTAGAGTAAATAATCAGGGCCGTCGCTATGGGGTAGGCGGTCGCCTAGGGCGGCATCTCAAGCTTGATCGACAAAAATTACATGTGTAGAAATTCAAAGTACCAAATGAGATTTAATTCAGTCAGCAACAACAGGAAGGAATACCGACAAATTTAATTAAACATCAAAAACCATCAATGGTGCCGCATTATACATTATACTCATAAATATCCAGATGTGGCGTGATCCCCTCATTGTTATTTACATTGCTGTTTAAGAGTTATTGACGCTAAAGAAAACACATGCACTTATCAGGCTTGTCGGCGTTCGCTTTACGTTGCCGAATTTTATGGCCACTTGGGGTTCTGGATTATTTTCTTTTCAATTCTCTAATCATTGATTCCTCAGAATGGAATACAAAATATAAGAAAACCAATCCATTTCATCAATTCCAACTGATCCTTCTTAAGAAATATAAGAAGTTCTATTATTTCATATCACATTCCATTATATTATAATATTTTTCATTTTTATATCAGATAATAAACTAGTGTTGGGGGTGGGCACATTAAGATTAAATAATGGTTCATCCGCATTATCCGATTGTTTTATTCGATAATCTCAAAAAAAAAAAACAAATGTCAAGCTTTTTTTGTACATGACAGTATGCGGGACGTCGGTGACAGAGAGCTAAGGAGACGGGAGTCTGTCAAACAAAATGCTACGCCTCCACAGTCTCAACATTCTAGGAGAAGAAACACGAGTTTCTCCGACTGCTGAAGGTGCTGCGCAGGATCCCCAACTCACTCAAGCAGGTCTACCAAGAAGACGCATGAAATGGACAAGTTCGATAAATGAAACGATCATGCGCATATACTATGAAGCGCTATGAAGTAACAAGAATGGAATAGGATAAAATAAGATACCGGCAAAAGTTATTTGCAGAATTCCACAGAATCTCTCCCGAACTCCATGTTTCTGAGCAAATAGTATAGCCGACCAATACCGGGTCATATTGAGAAATAAACTTGTACCCGATGAGAAACAACGTCATAAGAAATGAAGTCCAACTGAGGCTACAGAACACTAACAACGAAGCGACATCTGAAGAAAACCACGATTGTAGTGAAAACTAGCACAACATCAACACACAAATGAACCTTGAGGAACAAAACAACGCAGATTTGATACCAATAAGAGGTGTGTGACGAAAAAATATATATTCTGCACCCGTCGAAAATCCAGAAGTAGAGCAAAGAGAACTACTGGAGCGATTATCTGCCACTATTCGAATAGATGCGTCAAGATTTTGGCCAAATCTGCCAAGATTGGGGATATCCAAAACACTCTCACATCTTCTGGTCATGTCGAACAAGGAGATGTTAGTTAGTTTATTGGGCTATTTCCTTCATCTGTGTGGGTGGATGTTTCCGACGTTTCGACAAGCATTCGCCTGCCGTCTTCGGGGTGATGGTCCTGAGAAGGACCGTTGTTTGGTTCTGAGAAGAACCGTTTGCCAAACTTGGTCTGTCTGGACTTATACGACCATACTTTTTTCAAGTTCGTATGAGGGTATCGGGGTTTGAACTTTAGTCGTAACGGTTGTAATCCCTTCACTCTCACCACTAGTCTACAGAAGCAGGTAGTTATCTAGATGCATTAAGCTTAATATAGGTTACACCTCACATCCGGTATGCGCAGTTGGGATGCGCACTAGTCGAATTTTCGGGGTGCGCAGATGTTATCTCCGACTCCTTCCTAATTTGGTGGTATCGAGATGCTACCAACCTGGACTGGGTTCAATTTCCTCAGATCAGATCTTATGATTGGTGCCCAGACTTCCTTGATCTCCAGAGACGGCATGTTTATTGGATTCGGAGTGATGGCAATGAAGGCGGATTCTTTGAGTTTTCTCCGTTTGGATCTTTCTTTGATATTATGGAAGCTTCATCCCATTTGATCCTATGGTATTCCTCCCAAGCATGTTGGACTAGCCTGGGTTTATCTGTTTCCCCTAGTTGACCTAGTTTTTGGTGCTCTTTGACTCTTATGTTCAGGGAGCTTTTGTTCTCTCCAATGTAAGATCTACCACACTCGCATGGTATTTCGTATACGCAATTTTTGGTTGTTTGATTTTTGTTGTCAGGTTTCACCTCGGTTGGAACAAGGAGATCATACTCAAGTTTATTCCTGATTACCAAAATCTTGAATCATTACACCTTATTATCTAATGTGCAGCTTTCTCAATAGGAATAGTGCTTGGAGTGGAGCCAAAACCAAAAAGTCAGGAACCAACAACAAAATAAACCATATTGGAAAAAGGCTAGAAGACAAAGTTCATAGCATCGGAGAAGATATTGGGAGGCTCATCCAATTTGCAAAAGGTTCTCCGCCTAGAAAACTCCAAAAATTGGTGAATATAATAACATATCTTCACCGGCAACATACAACAATGATCCAAACAATGAAAATGCTCAACAAATTTTAGACACACTGAAACAAAAACTAAGTGTGTAATCCGAAACGCTGAGAAGATACAATGGGAGCTATAGAAGAAAACAGGATAATATGATTTTTGAACACTCCGAAAGGAAAATCTATAGAATGATAAACGATAATAATTTGTAAAAACATCAGGAAGCGTCGGGGATATTGAGAATTTTTGGACATATCAACTGGCTAAACCGACCCCTTACACCTCCCAGGCCAATTGGATAAGAAGTAAAGAAAAATCCTGTGAGACTATATAAAACATATGGCGCCTAACGCAGGCATATACTTTTATATATTCAATTACCTTCAGTTTCATGGAAAATTTGATATTCATTACATACTTAATGAGAAATTGGTACATTGGTAACATGCTGTTTCCTAAATATCGACTTATGTCGATAAATGAGCCTCGCAAGATAATTTTTGATTTTCTAACAGAAACTCACTTTTAATGTTTTATTACCTAATTTTTGTTTTGTTGGTATGTTCAATAGACCCCCAATTTTCTATGTACCAATTGACCATATTCACCGTCGCCATATTGTTATGCGACAATACCAACTACCCAGTGTTCCCAACGAAGAAATATTGAGTTTACTAGAAAAATTCCACAATATAAAGTTTATATGTGAAGTTTATGTGTACCTCTACTGGCTGCTACGCCAGATAGGCTTGTTTGGGACAATATTTCGCAAAAATTTCACCTTTTGGAAATAGAAACATTAGTGAAAGGTGGTGTTTAATGTGAATTAAACATTGAGGAATATTCAGAGGAAATCACATTTAAATTCAAATTCCATGGAAAATTATTAGGGAGCAGTTATCGACCTCATGAACTCAATACCATATCTAGGCCGAATAATGTGCGAAATTTGCAGATTCCAGCAACTCCGAAAGGCGGTCAATGACGAAAACTGTGTGTCGTCACAACTAATATAAAAACCATACTCATTGTAATTATCATCAACATTCTTTTGTTCAAAGTTTCACGTTAATAAATCATTTTAACTCCACCGCGAGTTTTACTTGGTTTGTAGTGGATTTACAACCCTCTACTCACCACAACTACTCACTGCTACTTCAACGGAGTTACGAACCGTTGAAGAAAGTAGACACATATCTTTAGAGGATATCCTCCAAAGATACATGTTCCTTCGAGCCGGATACAACCCAACATTGGTATTTCGAGCTGACACCAACTACCAGGGACTTTGGAACTTCAACCACTGCACCCCAGAGCTACAAGTCATTGGATTTACGACCCATTGGCACCAGGGACTTTGGAACTTCAACCACTGCACCCCAGAACTACAAGTCATTGGATTTACGACCCATTGGCACCAACTACCAGGGACTTTGGAACCACAACCACTGCACCCCATAACCAACAATCACCAGTAATTATCTTTCCTATCACATTTCATCATTTTTTCGAACCGATCCTGTAACCTTGTTGACAAGCTGTGGAATTAAGACTGCCCTTGAACTTCTGAGCCTGGTTGTTCAGTTTGTCGAACAAAATTCCTTCTCATTCGAACCGATCCTTCAACCTTATAAATCAATCCTCATATAACTAGACTTGACTAGACTTAGACTACTTACCTAATTCAAAATGGAAAACATCGTCGCAGATCAGATCAAAACGGCAGAAGCCATCAAAAGAATGCATACCAACATGAAGAAGGACTCCCCCTCAAGGAAAAATGCAGAATACTGCCAGAACAAAATGTGCCAACTGAAGGAAGAATGGAATGCATTCAATGAAGCGCACAAATATTTAATAGAACACATACCAGAAACTGATGAATATTTCACGAAAGACATATACGGGCAAGCAGAAAAGATATACAATCAAGCATTGTCCCACATTATAAAAATACAGGAAAAACTTCGAGACGACCAAGGAATTACAGAAGAAAAAGAAACGATGAACCAGCGACCTATGGATACGTTACGAAACAAACTGGAACTTCAAATTGCGGAATTTCATAAGCAACTAGCCAAGATTTGGACCCAGTACGAAGCCAATCAAAAACCCTACCGCTTTCAGAGAGAAGCAGTCCAGGCTCAATGGAAAATCATCTCGGAGTCCTTTCAAGAAATCCAATTAAATAATATCGACATGAGCCAAGATCCTTTGTTTCAAGAAACTTATTCAACTGTACATGACGAATACGAAGAAATTATGAAGAAATTCGAAGACGATGAACAACCAGACAGAACTTCATTACAAGGACGTCCCAATCTTCCAACATTGCCTACAGTATCAATACCAATATTTTATGGGAACTACGAAGCATGGCCAGCATTCAGAGACATATTTCTGCAACTCATACACTACAATAAATCAATTGGGGATGCTGAGAAAATCCAACATCTAAAATCCAACGTTCAAGGTGAAGCCGGTAAATTAATTCAACATCTTTCGAACACTGCGGCGAACTATGCAGGAGCATGGTCAATAATTCAGGAGCGATATGAAAACGAAAGAATTCTATATCGCAAATGCATGGATGCCATATTATCCCAGCCCATCCTCCAGCAGGAATCAGTACAAGGACTAAAGTTACTTCACGACGTGACAAAGGAAAATCTGAACGCAATCGAAAACATGGGAATCAACGTTCAAGAATGGGGTCCGATGATAACGCATCTCCTAGAATCCAAAATGGACCCTGAATCCTGCCGTGTGTATGAGACCACCTTAAAGGAACCAAAGAAAATACAGAAGCTAGAAAATGTACTGTCTTTCATAGAACGACGATTCCAAGCGTTAGAAGGAGGCAAAACACCAGCAAAAAAATGGGAACCTATTAGAAAGCACCATCCTTTCGAATCAAGAAAGTCATGGTCAGCTAACACAGCTCACCTACAAACAACCAAATGCCCATTATGCCAAGCAGGTCATGCACTGCGAGCCTGCCAGAACTACTTAGCAATGACCGTGAAGGAAAGACTAGACTACATAATTCAAAGCAAAAGATATCACAATTGTCTAGGACCACACCGAACAAGTTCTTGTTTAAGCAAAGTAACGTGTTTCAAATGCAGGAAGTATCATCATACAACACTTCACATATCTCTACTACTGGCAGCCAAAGTCGTAAAACAAACAACAAGGGTGATCAATCAAACTGGAAAACTACAGCAGCCACTTTTCGCCCACAACAGAGTACCCAATCCGAATCGACACAATTTACAACACAGAGGAACATCAGCAACAATGGACAAAATAGTTCCAATATGCAAATGGTACGAAACGAAACCATAGGGACGATCAACGGAAATAATGCCTATATCACTACAGGAAATAGAGAATCTCCGAAAAGGCAATTGCATTCAGTTGCTCTGCTTGCTACAGCATACGTCAGAGTTAAATCAAGAAATGGGACACTACAAACAATACGATGTCTAATTGACCCAGGATCTGAAGCATCGTTCATATCAACAAACGCGGTGCAGATACTCAAGTTACAGAAACACAAGAACGAAGCACAAATCATTGGCATAGGTCAGTCTCAATCAGGGTCATCGCAACACATGGTATTCTGCGAGCTCAGACCAAGGTTCCAGAGTTCATTTATGATAAACGCAGCGTTGCATGTACTTCCACGAATTTCCAACTCAATTCCGAAAGAAAAAATTCACAACAGTCTCATTACGGAATGGAATGATATACGATTCGCCGATCCACATTTCTCAAATCCTGGACCAATCGACATGCTTTTAGGAGTTGATATATACAAAGATATCATTTTGGATGGAGTAAGAAGATCAAACAATGGGATAACAGCGCAAAATAGCGAAATTGGATGGTTACTATACGGAAATGTGAAGAATATAAGTCCATCACTTCAGATAACTAGTTTAACTATCACTATCAATGATGAGCAGTCACTATCAAGATTTTGGGAATTGGAAGAAGCTGCAGACGAACGACGCTGTTCACCTGAGCATGAGCTTTGTGAGAGACATTACCAAAGCACTCATACACGAAATCGAGATGGATCATACACAGTCAGACTTCCTTTCAAAAGTGATGCTGAAAATTTGGGATTGTCCAAGAAACAAGCGGTAGCGCGCCTGCTGCAAATCGAGAGGAAATTCGAAACCAATCCAAGCATGGAACAGAACTACAAGGAATTCATACGCGAATACATAAAATTAGGTCACATGAAAACAGCAGAAGCTCAACCCCTCAATGGCATTCAAGTTTTTCTACCACATCAGTGCGTCATAAAGGCAGACAGCACTACTACTTCCACAAGAGTTGTTTTCGATGGATCGGCAAAAACAAGCACAGGATATAGTCTAAACGATGTTTTACACTCAGGTCCTAAGATACAACAGGATCTCACTGACATTCTCATCAGATGGAGAAAATATCGAGTCGCCCTCACTGCCGATATCGAAAAGATGTACAGGCAAATCAAAATAGCCGAGGAAGATCAACCATACCACAAAATAGTCTGGAGATTCTCAAAGGATGAACCAATACAGGAATTTCAGTTAACCACTTTAACTTATGGCACGGCCCCAGCTGCATATCTGGCAATACGCACCCTACATCAATTAGCTGAAGACGAAGAGAAAAATTTTCCAAGAGTCGCTCAGATCGCTAAAAAGGATTTCTACGTAGACGATTTACTCACAGGGGCGGACAGCGTCGAGGTAGCTGAGCAATTGAAGAAAGAAATTACTGAACTAATGAAAAAGGGAAACTTCAATCTTCGAAAATGGAAAATGAGCAAATACCCACAAAATGGGACGGATGAATTTATTCTAGGTGACAAATATGAACAAAATACTACGAAAACACTAGGCATTGTATGGAATACAAATAGCGATAGTCTGCTCTATAACATCAAATCACCTGAAATTGAAGCGATCACCAAAAGACGCATGCTTTCCCAGATTGCTGCAATATTCGACCCACTTGGTATGATATCACCAATAATGCCAAACTATTGATGCAAGAAATATGGAAATCTGGACAAGATTGGGATGTTACTCTTCCGGAAGAAATTCGCAAAGAATGGGCGAAACTGACTCAAGAACTTCCAACGCTTCGTGAAATATGCATACCAAGATGGATACAACACAAAAAGGGTTCAAAGATGGAAATTCACGCTTTTTGTGATGCTTCTGTGAAAGCATACGGTGCTGTGGTTTACTCCAAAACTATCGATGACAGCGGGCAGATCCACGTCAGTCTCTTAGTATCCAAATCCAAAGTGGCCCCCATAAAAAACAAGAAAACTCTTCCAAAGCTAGAATTATGTGGAGCCGTTCTATTAGCGAAGCTCGTACACAGAACGATCAAAGCCCTGGACATTCAAGAAATCCCTGTGCATGCATATTCCGATTCGACGATTACACTAGCTTGGATAAATGCTGATGCCGCAAGGTTACCTGCGTTTGTTGACAACAAAGTTCGAGAGATAAAACAATTAATTGGCAAGGTCAAATGGTATCACGTTCGGTCTGAAAACAATCCCGCTGATTTAATAACCCGAGGAATAACGGCATCAAAACTAATTAGTCACAAATTATGGTGGAATGGTCCAGATCAACTAAGTCAAAATCCCACAAATATTCAGGAAATGATACAAAGCTCAACATCCGCTAACGCACTAGACACCTCAAAAAGTATAAATAGTTTGACTACAACCACCATTGAAGAAAATCCATGCATCCAAGATACTCTGGATATCTTATTACAGAAATTTGAATCATGGGAGAAAACCATAAGAGTAACAGCCTACTGCCTGAGGTTCAGCAACAAATGCCAGAAACAACACAACGCTACAGTATTTCTGTCAAGAGACGAACTACAAAAAGCAACACTAATACTTCTACGAAAAATCCAATACAACGAATATTCGTCCGAATCTAAGGATTTAAGCAACGATCGACCTCTGAGTAAAAAAAGTAGTATCTTGAGTCTAAACCCCTTCCTGGATAACCAACAATTGATGCGGGTAGGAGGACGTCTGCAAAATTCAGCGCTAAGATACGACGAGAAGCATCCTATCATTATACCCAATAGTAGCCAAGCGACAGAGAAAATAATAAGAAATGCCCATCATACTACGCTTCATGGTGGAATTCAGCTAACCCTCGCATACATTAGACAGCAGTACTGGATTCCCCGAGGAAAAGATAAAATAAGGAAGATAATACGAGAGTGCAGCATCTGTTTGAGGCAACAAGCACAAAGTCATATTCAATTAATGGGATCACTCCCAGAGCCAAGAGTCACACCAACTAGCCCCTTTACTCACACGGGGGTAGACTATGCTGGACCCATAGCAATTCGAATGTCTAAGGGAAGAGGAAATAAGTCTTACAAAGGGTACATCGCCATCTTCATCTGCTTGACCACTAAAGCCATTCATATTGAAACAGTTAGTGACCTGACGACAGACGCATTCATCGCCGCATTCAGACGATTTACAGCTAGGCGAGGTCTCTGCAAAAACTTGTACAGTGACAATGGCACTACATTCATTGGGGCAAAAAACAAACTCGAAAAATTGTTTCCGCAAGAAATTCCCGAGAAGGATATTGAGCAAACGCTGTCCAGAGAATTCATCAAATGGCACTGCATTCCTCCCCTGAGTCCACATCACGGGGGATTGTGGGAAGCCGGAGTAAAATCTATAAAGTTCCACCTTAAGAGGGTCATAGGCGAGAATACTTTCACTTTCGAAGAAATAACGACAGTCCTGTATCAGATAGAAGCTTGCCTGAACTCCAGACCTTTGATCCCAATCGATGAAAATACGTCTGAAAGCGAAATTCTAACTCCAGGTCACTTTCTCATCGGAAGACCACTACTCTCTCTGCCAACATCCAACACACTCGAGGAAGATAGTTTTCCCCATAGTTATACCAATAAATGGAAAACCATTCAGAAAATCAAATACGACTTCTGGAAGAGATGGTCCAGCGAATATCTGTCACGACTACAGCAACGTACTAAATGGAAAAAAGTAGAGGACAACTTGGTAAATGGAGACATAGTGCTACTTAAACAAGAAGATATCAACCCAAATAAGTGGCCCCTAGCGAAAATAACAGAATGTCACCCTGGAAGTGATGGATTGGTACGAGTAGTGACAGTGACGACTGCGGAAAAGAAGAAATTCAAACGGCCCATCACCAAAATATGCAAATTACCCGTTCGACAGGAAGAAAACTGCCAAGGGTCATCAGATAAGAAGAAAGAAAACAGGAGCTCTCTGCGCATAAGCACTTTTCTCACTACTCTGCTCATTTGTAGCAATATTGCGGTGACACAAGCAAACTACACCATACAGCAACTCAAACCTGGATTATATATCGAACACTTGGGGCATGGCTACACAAACGGAGGAAAATTCAGACTCGAGCTGAAATTCCCATACGCTCAAATGGAAAAGGATCGACAGAACGTAAATCGTACCGTAGAAGAATTCAACAAATTGTGTGTGCTTACAAAGGGCATATCAGAAAGCGCACATTGTCCAGAATTCACTCACCATCTTCTAGAAATGAAAAGAGAAATCACAATGGCCATGGATAGCTTAGAAAACTCCCCCAGACTGAAACGAGGATTATTCGGTCAATTTATGACGTCAGTGTTCGGGGTGAACGATGAAGTCTACAGAGACATAAACTCCCTGGACGAAAATCAACACAGACTTATTCATACGGTAAATCAACAATCCAAGCTGATGATATCGAGTGTGGCCACTATTGAGGAAACAGAAAAAAGGATTAATCTGAAATTCGAAAGTTTTCGGAAGAAGTTCAACGAAGGGCTGAAAGTAGTGAATCAAATGAACGCATGGTTTCACTCTACTGACCACCACGATCTAAACATACACTCACTAACCATATTACAACTCGCTCAGAATTACCTTCAGGAGTTGCAGCTCAAGTACAAGAAACTAATGGACGTCCAGGTTCACAAAAGTACCATTTCTGAATTTTTGAGCACTAGTGAAATCCGAAGAGAAATACAAAAGGCAGCGGCGAAACTACCATCCCAGCTCACCATTATAGAACAGCCAACGGCAAACTTGAGGATGTCCCGTTCACAGAATGAAATGAATATTCAAGTATTTTTCCATATTATCTACAGCCAAAATTTCGACGTAGTTCAGACTACAGCTGTCCCAAGAAAAATCACCAACGATACGTTCATTGAGATCTACATAAGCCACCCATACCTAGCGATGGAGTACAATGTGCAAAAGTATTTCGAGCTCAGCAGCGAACAGTTCGAACAAGCTATACGCATCAGCCAAAATGAATATATTCTCAACCCGTCCATAATTAGAGACATGGAAAATGATCCGAATTGCATAATTGACGAAATCTACAATCGCACGGACAAGTCAACGTGCAGAAAAACCAATATACAAGTTAGTGACATAAAATGGAAAGAATTACGCAAGGAAAATACCTGGCTTTTCGTAGCCAATAATCCCCGAAGAATTGCCGTAATATGCGACGGAAAACGAGAGGACACAACCTTGAATGGAACTGGAGTTATTCATTCTACATCAGGATGTACTATTCAAACCAAGAAAAGCACCCTGCACGCCCACACGAGAGATGAAACATCCATTATAACCACGTTCAACAAAGAGGTGCCCCCTTACATTCTTTCATTCAAAAATGAAAAGGACAACCCGGACATAGCACTCGAGCCTTCTTGGAAAGCCCCGGATATGCTGGATCAACTTCTCATTGACCGGAACGATTTAGATAGCCAATCCGAAACTCCCTGGAAGAGCGTAACTCTTCATACGTCCATTACAAGCTTTGCAACTACACTTGCTGTCATACTTATAGCAATCACTATTTACGTAGGGATGAAAAAATTCACAGCACGCTACGAAAAAACCAGCAAGGAGGAATCACCGACCAGGGAAATACCTCAACCAGCACCGAGAAGCCAAAGGCCTGCCGAAAGTGCATCGCGTTTTGAACTTGAACCTATTTATTCCCGAGTTCAAACTCAAAACACAACATTAGTTTAGTATTACTTCAAGAAACCTGACACCTTACTATGCCCACAACAACTACCTGGAATCGGGTGTCATAGTAAACAGGACGACCACAATGCTGAAAGCTGCCTTCATCACTTCAAGGGCCCCCCGGAGTATGTTTAATGTGAATTAAACATTGAGGAATATTCAGAGGAAATCACATTTAAATTCAAATTCCATGGAAAATTATTAGGGAGCAGTTATCGACCTCATGAACTCAATACCATATCTAGGCCGAATAATATGCGAAATTTGCAGATTCCAGCAACTCCGAAAGGCGGTCAATGACGAAAACTGTGTGTCGTCACAACTAATATAAAAACCATACTCATTGTAATTATCATCAACATTCTTTTGTTCAAAGTTTCACGTTAATAAATCATTTTAACTCCACCGCGAGTTTTACTTGGTTTGTAGTGGATTTACAACCCTCTACTCACCACAACTACTCACTGCTACTTCAACGGAGTTACGAACCGTTGAAGAAAGTAGACACATATCTTTAGAGGATATCCTCCAAAGATACAGGTGGTTTTATGAACAAATTAACTGCGGCCGAGTGTATAAATGAAGGCTTCGCTCTATTTTTGGAAGTGGTCAGTGGAAGAATAATCTCTATGGCTGATAGTATTTTTGATATTAGCGGTATTTTTCTAGTAAACTCAATATTTCTCCGTTGGGAACACTGGGTAGTTGGTATTGTCGCATAACAATATGGCGACGGTGAATATGGTCAATTATCGACAAGCTGTTTTTCGTCAAGTTATCAAATAGGAGTACAACAAATTTTGGTGTCGATACAACGTACAACTTCATGTCGATAAATGGTGTCGATAACTAAGACTGAATAATCATCAATTTGACAAGAAAATTATTGATTATTATTCAAGTTCTGTTATTATATCCAGTTCGAAAAATATTGGAAATTTCCCCCAATATCAATCGACATTCGATTATGACTCTGTTTTATGATTTTGTGACCATTTTTTCAAGAATGTCGAGAATCGGATCATTCATGTGATGGTTATTAGCTATATTTAATTTCCAATCACAAAAACATTTCCAAAATGGTCAAAAGGTTACAGTATACAGAAGAAGACAAGAAAAATGCCGTGTCCGCTGGAAAAATTAAATCATCAAGTTTCAATAGAAAAAACATCAATTAAGTGTATAAGAAAAGTTTGTTGATGTCTGATTTCTTTTCCGGAGAAGAAAATATCTCCTTTTTTTCAAGAATGCTTTGTTTTGACCTTCTTCAGAAATAAAAACAACTACCAAAAACAAAGGGAAAATTAAATGCAGTTTATTTAATAATTTCATGAAATAAACGGGTTATACCCTTTTATACAATAATAACAAATAACACGAATAACAGTGTGGAACACAATGAAATTGACAAGATTCACAAATTTCAGTATAAGCAAAAGCAAAAATGATGGCGAAAAGCATTTCATAACAGCAAACAACACATATTATACAAAATTTAAATTTAAACTGAGGCGAAACTCGAAAGGCAGAACAAAAAAAAAGAAAAAGAAAAGTGTCTCAAAAATTTAAAAACAAAGTTCACGCAACGATCGCCTGATATATATCCTCCCTTAACCCCGAAAAAGACCGATCAAAAAAGTCAAGACAGATGCAACGTTGACCTGACTGCTAATCCTTGGAACAGGAGAGTTTTTAGAGTAATTATATTTATAACTATGGATATGAAGAATAGTTCTACCTCTGGTTCGCCTAGGAAGAACCAGAAAGCTGAAAAGCTCAAGCAGATCAGGGCAGTTTAGTGCCGCACAAATCAACTTTAGAAAATTTTACATCTCCACGCTTGCGTCTTAGGAACAATGAGGGCAGATCGATTGTAGATCTCATGAGCGAAGCTGAAAAATGTATCCTCTCAATGCCAAGGAGAAAGGAAATATACATAAGAAACATATTCTGAACCTTATCAATCCCCTCAGAGTCTGTGTAGGTAAAGGAGACCACACAACTGAAGCGAATTCCAAAGTCGGCCTAACAAACGTCACAAAAAGATACCTAAGTGTCTCCTCCGACTGGAAATCTTGCGAGTGTCTGATAATGAATCCAAGCAACTTTACACCTCTTTTTACAATACAATCAACATGAGGCTTGAAACTCATGTTACAGTCATAAAGTACACCCAAATCTCTGATTTGATCTACTCTTTCAAGGAAATGATCAGACAATGAGAAAGTGCAGTCCATTATATTCACACCATTTCACCAATCTGTCAAGATCAGCCTGGATATTGCGAGCGTCCCCTATATTGTCAATTGCAAGAAAAATTTTGAGATCATCCGCAAATATCAAGAATAGAAAATGCCAAAAACAACTGGATATATCATTTAGAAAAATTAGGAATAGTAGAGGACCCAAGTGGCTGCCCTGAGGAACACCAGAAGTTACCAGAATTCCGTCAGATAATGCATCCCTAATCTTAACAAATTGAGTCCTAAACCCAAAGTACGACGACAACCATCTGAGAAGAGCACCCCATATTCCAAATTGGAGAAGTTAGATTAAAGAATTGAGTGGTCGACAGAGTCAAACGCCTTCGAAAAATCGATATATATGACCTCAATCTGACGCCCACGCTCCAACGCATCAATGGAGTACTGCGTGAAATGTATCAAATTAGTTTCGATACTTCTGCATTTCAAGGAACCATGTTGCCGATGAGATATACCAGGCAAAATATTCTCATAGATTCTATCATACACCAGGAGTTCAAACAACTTAGGTATGGCACTTATGATGGAAATAGGGCGATAGTTACTTACACTAAGTTTAGTTCCTGATTTATGAATAGGCTTGACAAAGCTTTCCTTCCACTTGGATGGGAAGGTACCGGATTCAAGAGATCTGTTGAAGACTATTGGAAGAGGTAAAGCCAGGGATGAAGAACATCTACGTGAAAGAATAGTGGGAATTTGATCCGGACCCTTATCAATATCCAAGCTATTAAGTTTCCGCAGAACCTCGGTCAATTCAAGTTTCAAGATACCACCCACATCACAACAAGAAGTGGAGTCGCCCTGCGTCATCCCAGAAGATGCATAAGAGGCCGCAGCAAAAACTTACTGGAAATGATTTGCGAATCCGTTAGCAATGTCCCGATCACTGTTGAGCAAACTCTCACCATACAGTACTTCAGAAGGAATATCGTCATCATGACGTTTTCCATTAAAAAAATTCCAAAAGGCTTTAACATTATTTTTTATATGGCCCTCCACCCGATCAACATAGGAAGCGTAACAAGAATTAGCAAGCGACTTACATTGGGTTCGCAGATTGCAGAACACAAGATAATCATCCCAAGACTTAGATATTTTTTATGAAATTTTTTCTTCTCCAATACAAGCTGCTTCAAGTCGTATGAATACCATACAGGAAATTTAGTTATCTTCAAAAGCGTTTTAGAGACAAACACATTAATACCCTCGTAAATATAATTGTAAATAGTATCTACCAGAAAATCAACAGGAGCATCAAACGGCAACGAATTAACCCAATCAATTTGAACTGAAATAGACATTCAAACTCTCAAAGTCGCCATTCCTGCAATTATATGCAGAGATCTCATACTCATTTAATACATTACTGAAGAACTCGAAAGTAAACGAAAGTGCAGGATGTGCATCCAATTTGGAAAGAACATCAATCGCACAATCAACTACGGCATCGTGTTGTTGAGTGAAAACCAAGTCCAACACATTGCCATGAACCTTTTCTACTGCATTTGCCTGGTGAAGAATAAAACCCGAAGGTATCAAACAGAGCTTGAGCACGCAAATCGCTCACACCACCAAGACCAACACCCAAATCGTCATTCACCCACACACAATTACTTAAATTATAATCACCGGCTATAACTACATAGTCCGGCTTGACAGATTCCATGACATGTTCAAAGTTGGAACAATGACTTTCAAAATATTCAACACCAAGCAAAGGAGGCATGTATGCTGCACCGAACAAAACACTTTAAGTACCACGGACTAAGACAAATAAATCCTCCACGTTCTCATTACGAGTAACAATAATTTCAGATCTAAGACACTTTTTAACAGCCAGCAGGGCACCTTTTTAGAACTTGATTTATGCCAACGATCACAACGATAAATATTATAATTATTATGTATCTGAAGTTAAGAATTCTCAATAGATTGATCGAGCCACGTCTCAGTTAGAATAATAACATAATAAGAAAAGATGCTAACATTTTTATAGAACTCGTACATCTTAGATTTACCCCTTATACTACGCATATTCTGATAATATACTATAACTTCACTCAGCTCCCCCCCCTGCAGCACCAAGGGATCCCGTATATTGTTTTTTGATGATTTTACAAGTTTACGAACTCCGTTGAAATATTTTATAGTGAGATCTTCTCCATTAGAACTACGGCAGTTTATTTCCTTGCGTAAATCTTTCAAGTGTTGGATCTGCATGGAAGTAAGGTCCGAGTGAAGTTTTACACTTTTATCTGAAGTTTTGTTTATTATCTTCAAGACTTTGATTGCTGACTCAGAACTTTCCATCGTGATCTTCAGGGAGGTATCAGAAGCATTTCTCTTGCCAACCTTTACGGCCTTAATGGCTTTGAGGTTTGGATCAATTTCAGCTAGCATATGATTCACAGATGATGTCGTTTTCTATAGGCAAGTTATAGACCATAATGTTCCTTGACCTTCTGCTACGCTCCTCAATTTCAACATAATGTTCATTGGCCGAAGTTGGGTTATTTTGGCCTTCGTGAGGGGTCAAGTTACTCATTCGCTCAATCTGTGTCCTGATCAAGGATACAACATTATCGAGGGAAGAAAGCTGAGCAGTGTGAGCTTCCACCTGACGAGCGTGGTCTGCGAGAATCCGATCATGTTGTACTATGTTAGCGCTGCAACCTGCCACCTCAATCGAGAGCTGAAGCTGACTAGAATTAATGGACTCAATATCGTCCCTCATGCAAGATATATTTGAAGAGAGATTGTCAAGCTTTGCCATAAGAAGGTGAAACTCTCTCATAGTTACCTGAGCCTGCTGAGACGGAACTGACTAGGAGACTGAAGAGGTTGAATTGGATCTTTTATTTCTTCTGGATGAAGTTCAATAATGGCAAGACCATTTTTTATTAAGTTCGAGCAGCGTCTTAAGATCGGTGCTTGTTATATTTGCACATGCAATGTGAAAAACATGCCCACAAGAATGACATAGAACACTTTCGTCACTCTGTAAGATGGCTTTGCAACAACTGTGACAAGGCATTCTTCAGATCTGATGAACAGGAAACAAAATGAAAGGAGAGAAGTCCGCAGGTGTATCCTGCCTAAACAATCACATCTGAAGACAAGAGCATATGCTGTCGAACTGCAGGTAATTCAACAACGGGAAAAATTAAGGATTGCAGAAAAACAGAAATACCCAATAGAAGGAAAGTTTAAATCAACTGTAAAGCAGGTTGCGCCGAAGATTTCACGAAATTTTGAAATTAAATTCGCAGTCTACGTTACCAAATAACTGAAATTCTCAGGAGCACTTATCAAAAAATGTTCACGATCTAAAGCATCACACACAATCTGCACAGTTGCATTCAATGTTAATGCAAGAAGGCATATATATATCACAGCAAAAATAGAAAAAAAGAGAGACTGTGTAGAAAAAAAAATTAAAAAGAGACAGTGCAGAAAAAAGAAGAGAGAAAATTACCGAAAAAAAAACTAAAAATACACAGAAAACTTGAAATAAGGGATAGATTGTGTGCCAGTCTTTTTTTTGTTTTTCAAGTTTATTTGAGAATATATCTACCTTTCTGTTTCATTATAAATTGAGATATGTTTTTCTATACTGTTTCATTCACAATTTATGTATATATAAATATATCACGTATACCCGTCTTCGATTTGCCAGTGTCGATCATTGCTCCTCTCACATATCGATGATTGGTTATTCATATTATTCGGGTGTCGATCATTGGGACATCTGCGTTGTGTTCTTAGAGAGAGAGAGAGAAGAAAAACTTTATTGAAACAATGTTTCAAAGGGCTAGCGACCTAGGTCTTCCTGCCCATATACAAAGTCTTATTTTACAAAGTATAAAAATGTAAATTAAAAAAAAAAAAGAATTTAGTTTTTGAGGTGAGTGAATTCATTGTATGTATATTAAAAGAGAGTGTGTTGCGTTCTTCATCTTTGGTTCAGCAAGTGTTCGAATAGAGGTAGTTCAGGTAGTTTTCTTTTGGAGACCTGCAGGGGGGACATCTGATGTACAAGTGGCTCAATTATATTTAGGTTGTGTTGTTGTTTAATAAATTTCTTATTCAGTCTATGTATCCTGTCGGCTATTGGTTCTATTTGGGTTTTTTGATATAAGTACTGGTTGGACGGATTGTGGAGTGGATTGTTGGGATGTCTCAACTTGGTTATTTTCCGTAGACTGTTTCGTTCCGCCACCTCAATAATTCTCATGGTAGTTTTGTTGCATGAACCTAGAATCTGATGGCCATATTCAAGAAGAGGTCTGCAGATCATTTTGTAGATGTTTGACGCTGTTTTTGTATCTATGCCTTGATCTTTATAAGTGAGTGACCTGAAGTGACTGGCTCTCGTGATAGTGTTTTGTTTGGTGGAGTTGATGTGCATCTTAAAGTTGAGTTTACTATCAATTATCATGCCGAGGTATCTACAGTTTGTTACAGGCTTCAATGTAGTATTTTCCAGAGTAATTGTGGGCGAGTTATGGTGGATCTTGTGATAAAATAGAATAAATTTTGTCTTCTTGGGGTTTGTTTTTATTCTCCACTTGTTCATCCATTGGGTCATCTTCTCCTTGATCTCTTCCAGTCTTTTCATCGTGTCCGATATAGTTTTACCGTGTGCAATTAGGGTGGTATCATCGGCAAACTGTAAAATATATGAACTCATCCTGGTCGCGCGTTCTGTGTCGTTGATATCTGAGCAATATAAATTATACAAGTATGGTGACAGTGGAGAGCCTTGCGGAAGACCTTGCTTTGGGGAGAATTCGTTGGACAATGCGTTTTTTATTTTAACTTGTATAGACCTATTGCTAAGGAAGTCGTTTATTATTCTCAGCATATATACTGGGCATCCAAGCTTATGGAGTTTGTATATGAGTCCTGAGTGCCAAGTGCTGTCGAAAGCTTTTTGTATGTCCATAAATATTGCCGCAGAATGATGACCCTGTTTTCTCTTGCTCTGAACATTTTGAGTAAGTATGATCAATGGGTGGATAGTCGATGTTTTCTGTTTGAAACCAAATTGGAAATTGGGAATCTTGTGGCTTAGTATTTTCATCATCCTAGATTTGATTATTTTCTCAAGGTTCTTTCCAATTACTGGGAGTAGGGTTATTGGTCTGTAGTTTTCGAGCCTCCTGGTGTCTGCCTTTGATTTAGAGATTGTGATTAATAGTCCCCTTTTCCAAATTTTGTGAAAACAAGACTCCTGAATACAATAGTTGTAGATTCGGATTATTTCAAGATGTATTGATAGATCTAGCCTTTTTAGGATGCTTCTGGGAATATTGTCATATCCTGGAGCAGTGTTTTTACCATGATTTAGGGCTTCGAAGTATTCATTTTGATCTATAGGTGTGATATCATCATCAATTCTTAGGGTAGGAAAAATATTTTTGTACCAATCCTCAATTTGTTCCCTGTGGTTGACCTCGAATGTCGGATCTTCACATACTTCAAAAATTTTCTGGAAGTAGGTTGAGAAGGCATCGGCGATTTCCTGATCTTTGGTAACTGGTTTTCCATTAACTTCAATTGGTTCCGTGATTTTGTGCGAGTTATACTTTGAAAGTTTTTTTATTGATCTCCAGTAAGTTCTTCCCTTCTGGTATTCAATTTCCTTACATGCCTCCAAATATTTATGAGATCGATAGTTGCCTATGAGTTTATGGATATCTTTATTTAGGGCATTAAATTTTCTTTTTAGGTTGGGGTCGCTGTTCTCGCGAATTTCTCTATATAATTGTTTTTTGATCTTTATAAGCCTCAAAATATATGGTGGAATTTTCTGGTTGTGATATCCGACTATGATTTTTGGAGTTTGTGCTAGGATTGTGTCTGACAGTTGTTCTGTGAACCATGAAATATAATCTGGAGTTATAGGTGTTTCTGGTTTTATCATTCCGCGCATTTTTTCATTTACCTTCTTGATTTTACAAGCTGAGAAGTTATATTTTGTTTCCATGGGGTATGTCATAGGGCTACATTCCAGGTCCAGGGAGAATTCTACTGCCAGGTGGTCGGAACCCAAGTCTGGAGTTAATTCAATGTTTTTTATATTATTTAAAATATTCTTGGTGCAAATAATCCTATCTGGAGTACTGTCTGGGTTATTTTCCATTAAAAAGGTAGGTGGAATTCTTATTTCAACAAAGTCAGAGTTTTTGGTAAAGTTATTCAGTTGCTTTTTCTTCCGGTTAGTCATGTTTAAATCTCCTATTATTATTGAGTACTTGAATTGGGATGCCTTCACCAATAGATTTTCTTCAATGTAGGTACTTGAGTGATGCATGTATACC
This sequence comes from Harmonia axyridis, assembly GCF_914767665.1. Classification (NCBI taxonomy): domain Eukaryota; kingdom Metazoa; phylum Arthropoda; class Insecta; order Coleoptera; family Coccinellidae; genus Harmonia; species Harmonia axyridis. Next base: position 22,955,184 of record NC_059505.1, on the reverse strand, counting down.
AGAAATATATGTATTTTTTCATTTTTAAAAGATATTGTAAAGTGTAACACTTCATTCCATGGATTATTGAGATGTGGTGGGTTTGATTTTCCTATTGAGACCTCTCTCCTGGCCTGGACCATGCTCCCTCCCTCCCTTGTGTTCTTATTTATTTAATTTAAACTATTTTCACTATTCCATGATTCTCGTTTTTTCTGTACATTGAAACTGAAGTTTCAAAGAATAGGAAAATGTATATTGCAACTACATAAAAATTGTCTCTGTATTAGAAAACCCTTTTGTCATTTTCACTAGAACACTATTGTGTCGATAATTGGGACATTTACCTTAATAGATAAAAGTTGTTCCTTGAAGTGTCTATTTTCCCCAGATTGATATCATTTCGTTTATCGCGTGAACAAGAAAGCTATAGATACATGCGCAACAGAGTCCAGTAACAATAATCATGCGGAAAGGGTAACGAGGGAATTGTTCATAAAACAAGTAAAAAAGAAGACATACCCTCAAGGGGAAGTGCTAGCCGTATACACGTGTTTCGGGCTTTCGGACCTCATCAGTACCGTGAAAAAGTGTCAGGATGAGCAACAATTGAAAGGAACAACAAACAAACGTTTTTTCTCAGTACTGAATGGCGCCGAAAACCCGAAACACGTGTCTACGGTTATCACTTCTCCTTGAGGGTATGTCTTTATTTTTTTCAAATGAATGAAAGTCTATAAAAATATTATAAAACAAAAATATCTTATTTATTTTGCACATTTTTAAAGATGTTTTGATATACAACAAGACTTTTAAACTTTAGACATTTTACTTTTCATTGAGATTATTTGACATCTGCAATTTAAAACATTTATGTTAACAAATTGTTTCGCAGAATAATTTTTTATCTTTCTCGAAATTTTTTTGAAGTAGAACATTTTTGAAAATAATATTATTGATCAGTGCTGGTCCAAGTGAGCATAAACTTTTCGCAGTTTCTCTCTCTTATTCTTATTTTTTTGTTTGTTATATTTTTTCCAGGGTTTTTCACAATCCGAATATGCAGCTCTGTAAGATAATAAAAATATTATTATTATTAAATCATATTATATTATTGAATCATTATCTATCTATTCTATACACTTCAATAAAATACAGCTTAGAAATTTAAGAATCCCTAAAGCGTAGGATGCGAAGCTCGCCGAAAATCTTGCCGCCACATTAAATTCGAACAACCAAGCCTTCCTCTGATTCCCCCTGTAGGTCCCTCTATGACGTTTCATAAACAAAACAAAAAAGAAACAATCAGAACAAATTTCGGATTTTATGTAAAATAAAATCAAGAAAAGCACCGACTTGTAGCTTTTGAACTCTTCCCATTCATGAAACCATAGAATTTTACCTTTTATACGAAATGTGATTTTCTTGAGAAAACGGATATACATAGAAGGAAAAAATGGGGGAAGAAGGAGAAAAATGGAGTCAGGAGCTTTTGAGAGCTCGTTTATTCATGGACGAATTGCAATCTTTGGGAACCACATAACTATTGAATATAGGTAGATACGTGGTCTCCAAGAGAACAATTGGCACATGAATGACGAGCGCTTAAAAGCTCCTCACTCGTGTCAGTGAGTATTTTCTCTGCTTCTATCAAGATTATTCTTAAATCTCTTGATAATTCAAAAATTTAATATAGATAAAATAATAAATTTTAGTGAGAAATGAAAAAAAAATAATAATAATTCACTGTATATTTTGCTTATTCATTGTTAATGCTGATGAAAAGTCACATCATATCTAATCACAAGTATTTGATATATCGACTTATTACTTTATTTCAAAAAGATATAACTACTTTCAAATTGACTAATTCAAGGTAGATTACAATGAAGAAATTTTTACTTACAAATTTACTTTCTTGCCCATTATCATTGCTCCACTTGCGTCACATCGTTTTTCTCTCTCTTCCACTGTGTCATGGGCCTGCAACACATGATCTACAATTTATTCGTTTCTACAAAATGCAACATTTTCTGAAACTGAACCTGAATGTTTTTGATTTATTCTTAACAGAAAAGACTAAAAAAACTAAACCACTCAAATTCTAAATATATTTCCAATCTAATAATTTTTATTTTTCTAACAAGTGTGGAAAGTGATACTTTTCCGCCAGAGACTGCCGTTGCAAGCTGTCGAGTGCGGAATAGTTATTTATAATACAAGTGCAGAAGGCATTGGTATTCTTCCACGAGTTCAAAATTCAAAAACGAGCCACGAAGTGGCGAGTTTTGGAATGAACGAGTGGTAGAATGAGCCTTCTGTACAAGTATTATACATTATTTTCTCTAATTCATTGCATTTTCATTGAAATTAATGAAATATTTCCATAAATATAATTTAGTGATTTTTGCATTGAAAAATGTTGGTTGGCAGAACTAATTTCTTTAAGGCAAATTGATGAATTGACAGATAAAGCTGTGGCGGAAAGTTGGGAGTACCAACATAGAATAATAAAATATAACCATGAAAACTGTGCGTTTCTGATATATTCTCGCACGATTTTGTTCTACAAGATGTGGAAGAATGAACGGAATAACCACAGAATTAGAGAAAAGACACTTTCCACATGAGTTAGGAACAATATCTTTCCTACTAGCGTAAATGAAACACTTTCACGGAGAGTTTTCGTCTTGATACCGTTATAAGAAATTATATTCCTCTAATTCTGTGGTTATTCCGTTCATTCTTCCACATCTTGTAGAACAAAATCGTGCGAGAATATATCAGAAACGCACAGTTTTCATGGTTATATTTCATTATTATATGTTGGTACTCCGAACTTTCCGCCACGGCTTTATCTGTCAATTCATCAATTTGCCTTAAAGAAATCAGTTCTGCCAACCAACATTTTTCAATGCAAAAATCACTAAATGATATTTATGAAAATATTTCATTAATTTCAATAAAAATGCAATGAATTAGAGAAAATAATGTATAATACTCGTACAGAAGGCTCATTCTACCACTCGTTCATTCCAAAACTCGGCACTTCGTGGCTCGTTTTTGAATTTTGAACTCGTGGAAGAATATCAATGCCTTCTGCACTTGTATTATAAATAACTATTCTTCGTTTGAATTTTATGATTGGCGCATAGAGACATACCAAAATTTTATGATTGATGGGACTCTTTAATATTTGCGTGCGGAAAAAACCCTAACTACTCAAGTGAATAGCAGGGCTTTTTCCCGCAGGAATTTGGAAAAGTACTACTTTCCAAACGTCAATGCGTGTGAAGAGTAATACTTTCGAAACGCTAGTAGGAAAAGCTTTTACATATTTTCGAGAACGGTATTTTTAATGATGTTATTTCAGTTACCTATCATCTAACAAAAAGATATGACGTCAGTTCTTATTTTTTTATAGATAAAGCAAAATATGTTCCTCACTCAAGATTCTATTTCTAGTAAATATTGTTGTATGGTACATACTATTAAAAATAATTGAGTTATAAAAATTAAACAAATTATTTATTGATGTTATTTTCATACTAATACATGAATTCAAGTTAAATATTTAATAAATGTTTTTGAGTTGATCTTATGATATACACATCCTAAACTCCTATTTTTCGAAAAAAAAAATCGGATCAACCGAAATTTCGATTATCCGAAACCCCTTTGGTCCACATTATTTCGGATAAGACTGTATTGTAGTCATGGGCGTCGCCAAGGGGGGCAGGGGGGGCCACTGCAACCCCCCCCCTCTCTAAGATGGTCACTGATTCGACTCACGAATTAGAATTCCTCCTCAAATTCGAATCGGTTCGTCCGTAAACAAGATAAGCCGAACGAAAAAAACTAGAAACTTAAAATTTTTCAGGCTAGGTTCAGATCTCGAATGCCACAATTCGTTGATGGGCAAAATCTGTGCAGAGTTTCCGTAAATATGACCGTTCAATTCTTTTTTCAATTTTAACAATTTTGAGCCTCTTGCAATCTGAATTATAGAAAATTTAAGAAGAATAATACGATAATGGAGACTGTAAAAACTTTCTCCCGAGATGGAAACAATGCCACACGAAAGAATGCTTTCCAGCTCCACGCCGCTGCTTCAAAATATGCTTTTTTTATTGGCCTTGCTTTAATAGAAAAATAATCAACTTTGTTACAGCCTGTGGTGAAGGTTCTCCAATCCAAGCCTTGATATATTCAGGGCTTCACAGCACATGAAAAAATTTTTGCAAATGATTAAAACTCACCGTGACGATACAGAAAAAGTAACTGAGGAAATAATGAAAGATGCCTTTACTAACGCCGGAAAGCTCGGACTAGAAAAAGAATTAGAAGTACTGCCCCGGACTATCGAAAGACAAATTCACAGGAGCAACCAACCACCCACTAGCCCATTTGTGTACTGAAGAAGGTCTATAATTATTCCTTACTTAACACTGCATTACTTGCACTGTGAAGAGATCATTCAGCACCCTGCGAAGAATTAAGGCTTAGCTAAGGAGTTCGATGATTAAGAGTCGACTTAACGGTTTGGCGATGATGAGCATTCATCGTGAAGCACTTAGAAGAATTCAACAACAGGGCAGTTAAAAAACTTTTTTTATTTGGTTGTATTTAGTAAAATAAATTTGATATGATATATTCAAAATTTGAGTTTCATTAAATTATCAGCTGGTTTATTTATGAATCAATTTACCAGATCTGAAAGTCAAAATCGAACCAAACGCAAGAATCGAAATTTGATTATGTATTACTATTTGCCACCGTATTCGAAACCCAAGTACCACAATCCATCCTGGTACTATATTAATGATTATTACGGCCGAGAAACAGACGTTCTCAAGAAAATCGGAAAACTCTTGAGAATCGCAAAGACTCGTGAAAAATATTTGAATATTTATACTTATAATTAATGATAAGATGAGGAGTTGGAAGAAAATATGAAATATCTTGGAGTCCTCGTCGATAACCAATTGAAATGGGAAAGTTATATAACTCATGTCAACCAAAAACTCAACAGCACCTGTTATACAACCAGAGCCTTGTCCAAATATTTGAACCAAGAAACTTCAAAAACCATTTACCATGCAAACTTTGAATCTCATAGATCTCTATAGAATTATATTCTATGGAAGCAATGGCGAAACTTAGCACCTCTTCATTACTCAAAAAGGAACCTTGAGACTACTTGCCAGGATCAACTATAGACAATTCTGTAGGGGTAAATTCAAAGAAAATAAAATCTTGACTGTGTAGGGGGTATATATTCAGGAATGTGTCCTCTTCCTATACCAAAATAAACATTTACTTGAAGCATACCTTCCACAAGCAGTTCGAAACACCAGAACGCGGGACTATAATTTCCCAAAGTACATATTAATGCTGACAGAAAAGGGAGCATTTCACAGTTGTATAAATAATACAATAAATTACCCAGGTCTGCTAAACTAAGCCAAAATTTGAAACTTGAACCGTATATCAACGAATTTTTAGGCTGAGCATTCCAAATTGACGTTTATTAATAATAATAATAATAATCTTTATTGTTGACCCTTAAACAGCAAAAACATTACTGGCACCAGGGCCTACTAATTATATTACTACTTGAAACGATTTTGTTTTTTATTGTGTTTAATGTTGCTGAAATGTAATATTCACATAATAAAAACATATTATTATTATACCCACTGCCTTATGCTGATAGGATGATGTTGAATAATATATTAGGAACAATTTCTACCTAATATTCATTTAGTTTGTAATTCATCTTATTACTTACCCCTAGAGTTCTCAGTGTTTTCGCTGGAATATGTTTAGGGAATTGTCTTCTCTTTTCCGGCCAAGAATGAAAAGATTCCTGGGGTATATCAGGTGGTGCATAACAATACAGGAGCTTGCCCTTTTGAAAATCTTTCAAAATATATCTTGCTGCTCGTGCATTATCTGGCTGACCATTCGCAGTCATAAATCCTCTGAAATCTTAAAAAGAAATATCAACACGAATCGTTCTTAACAAATATTTCAATATACAGCTTCAACACCATGCACAGTCTCAAAAAAATAAATAAAAAAAGGTTAATAATATTGAGGTTCTTCAAAAAAGAAGCTGAAACTCAGGAATGAGATTTCAATAGTACTAGGTTCGAAATCCAAGGTAATATGTATTACTTGATTTTTGAAGGACATGAAATAATTAGCTTGTAAAATTCATTTCTCATGTTGTCACTGACCGAATGGTTAGTAAACATGTTTGAACTCATCTTATTTGTTACTTATCCATTTCAATACCATTGAAAAATATTGAATCTTAGAAAAACATTAGGTACTGGTCCTTTATTGGAAGTGAATTGAATAATTAAATGTCTTTTCTGAATCTCAATTTAGAAGTTCATCCCACTCAATATTTTACTAGCACAAATAAAATTAGAGTAAGACTATGTGAGTCTTCTATAATAGTCCAGTTTGTTGTGAAGCCAATGATAGTCTATCTTGTTTTTTTTATTTGTGTGCAAAGGAAGGTGAGGAGAGAAGGGAGTTTGTTATGTTATTATGCGTATGATTCTGAAAGTAACTAAAGATAAGTATACTTTTGCTAATAGTGGGCGTCCAGAAATATCTGAAAATGTCAAAACTATGCAGTTGCAATGGTAACATTTTGAGGTGAATAAAAACAAGCTAAAGCTTTCGAAAAGATATGGAAAAGGCATCTAAACAAGAAAGATAATCTTTGATTTGCTTTCAAAATTGTAAGCATCATAACTAACCATCACCTCTCCTCATCTCCCCTTTCCCACAAATCAAAACAAAGATAGAATATTGACTTCAAAATAACCTGTAATACATATTATAGAGGCAGGCATTCTTATGTATTTAATTCTGAAAAAATTAATAAGAACATTAGATTGGCAGAAGTCTAAGCCAATCGGGAAATCTTGTGACAACTGGGGTCAGTAACAATAGATCGGTTTCTCTCTTATGAACAACCCAACATCGATGACAACCAAAGGGGCTATAGTCTTATTGGTCTATGGTTGCTCTTTGTTGAAGCCTTATTTTTTTTTTTTAAATTAATATTTGTGTGTTACTTACATGCATATGCATTCAATACTTCTTCTGCAGTTGGTGGTTTATCTAATTCCTCACTTAATTTTGGTATCATAATATTATATGTATCTTCTATAACATGTCTTGGAATAAGACATGCAACTAATGTTATGGGAGGCACATGATTCCTCATCTCATCAATTCTTAAAATACCATTTATAACTAAATCTGCTTTTGTGAAAGCAAAAGAAGGCATAACCAATCCAGGACAATCGCATAATAAAATATCAGTATCCAAATAAATGGTTTGCAAATGCTTTGTTTTACCAGCAGTACTAGAAGTGGAAACTTTTTTTTCGTTCAATAAAGAATTCAAAGTTGAACTTTTACCAACATTTGGATATCCCACAAAACCAATAGTTGTTATATTTTCTTTTACTTTTGGGCCTGTATGAATAGTTCGGAATAATTCTATCAGTTGCTTTTGGGAGAATATATTACTCGAGTTAATACTGCTATCATCACAGTTATCTTCAGGAATTGTTAGAGTACTTAATATTTTATCAAGTTTTTCTGCAGTTTCTCCTACAGCAATTTCCAAGTTTTTGAGTTTTTCCTCAATGTCATTTACAGGTTCCTGTTTCACAGCTTCAGATTCTTCATCATCATTTGATTCTTCGCTTTGATTGTTAGAATGATTTTCCAATTCTTTTTCTAAAGTCGCTGAAAAAAATATGGCTCTCACATTGATAGATGAAAAATAATTAGCCCACGATTTTCTTTGTGCTTCAGTTAGAAAATCAGCTTTATTTACTAACAGCAAATTAATTTTATTTTCTGAAACTTCCTTAACATATGCTTCAAGGTCTTCGCAGCGAAAAAGGAGTGGATTTCTCGCATCCACTATTTGAACAATAACATCACTTCTTTCTATAGTCCTCCATAGCTGTCTCCAAAATTCCAATTGCTTTTCGAATGGAGTCATTACTACATCATTACTTTGTTGGAAGAGTGCTAGAGATCTTCTCCATTCCAAAAAACCATCTTTTTCTTTTTCATCTAATTCTTCCGGAGAGGTTTCTGCACTCCATTTAGGCCTGGATATTTAAAAAGATAATATGTATGATATTATTGAATTATTATTATTAAAATGTTGCATTGAAATTAATTTATTGATTTATATTAAATATGTGAAATCTAGCCAAAGAAATAGCTAAAATATGCTTGTGTATTCCAATAGAATAATAAATCTGATGATTAGATTAGATAACTGGTTTGATTTAATAAAATTATACTCTGTACCAGCAAATTTTTGCTACTTAAGGGTTAGGAATACATTTAACTTAATATTATATTATTATATTTATATTTTTTACCTTCTAGGAATTCTTAAAAACTGTTTGTTATCTTCATGAAAATTCTTTATTCTTGTTGTATCTTCATTTGAGAGACCAACTAAATATGCATCTGGAGCAACAGTCTTGCAATTGAGTTTTTCTGCTTTGAATTCAGTTCTGGCTAACTCAGCTACTGACATAAATTCTTGAAGAGAAGATTCTTCTGTAACAGATTGGAGATTGAGCCGTCCCCATTCATATCCATCTTTAAGCTCTGTAGTATATAGCTAAAATAATTTGTATAAGCATACATAATGGTATAATCTGAATAGAATATAGGTTGGATCTAAATAATCAGTAACACAAGTATAAAACCATGAAGGCCATACTTTAGTAAAAAATAATTATGATATAGAGCCCACAACCTATATTCTATTGAGAATTTAAGGATTCTCTATTTTATACGAGGACCAAACCACACGAAATTAAACGAGTGAAGGACTTGGACATAATTTAATTACCTTCGATTTATCTCCACGTTGTTGATTCCTAGGATTAATTTTTTTCTGTAAAGCTTTTCCTAAATTAGTCTTGTTTTTTCCAGTCATTTTCAGACACAACTAATAAATAGTTGATTAAAAGTAAAAACACATTATTATCATAACCTGTCAGTTGAACCGTTTGAACCTTTTTGGTTAGAATAAGAGAATATAGAAGATTGTACCTTAAGTTTTCTTCTTCTTAACCGTTTCTTCCTTAGAGAGTCAAACTTCAAAATTTGCACCAGTATTTCATAGAGAAACATCATTCTATAAAAAAATTCATTATTCAGTGTTTGTGTTTATTCTATAGTTCAGAACATAAAATTTACTAGAAGTAAATATCGATAAAAATTCTGGCTTGAGGTTAGTAAGGAAGTACTTTTTGGCAGTCTATCGGTAATTTACTGATACAGGGGTTGATTTTCCATCCCTCATATCCGAAAATTTCATAAGTTGGGAACCGTTAGCCGGAGCATAACCATATTTGGCATGCGGAATCGTTATTCCGATATGATTAACCACAGAAATAATCAGCGACTCGCATAGGAATACAGGGGTTGATTTGTCATCCCTTATATCCGAAAATTTCATAAGTCGGGAATCGTTCGCCGGAGCATAACCATATTTGGCATGCGGAATCGTTATTCCGATGTGATTAACCTCTGAAAAAATATGAGACTCGCATAGGGATACAGGGGTTGATTTTTCATCCCTTATATCCGAAAATTTCATGAGTCGGAAACCGTTCGCCGGAGCATAACCATATTTGGCATGCGGAATCGTTATTCCGAATCTTAACCTCTGAAAAAATCCTAAAAAAAGAATCTATCGAGTCAATGATTGAAAGTTTCATAAAGTTTTAAAAGCTTTGTGTCCTTTTGCAAGTTACTGATTTTTTCAGAGGTTAATCAGATCGGAATAACGATTCCGCATGCCAAATATGGTTATGCTCCGGCGAACGGTTCCTGACTTATGAAATTTTCTGATTTAAGGGATGACAAATCAACCCCTGTTTCCTTATGCGAGTCGCTGATTTTTTCAGAGGTTAATCACATCGGAATAACGATTCCGAAGGCAAAATATGGTCATGTTCCGGCGAACGATTCCCGACTTATGAAATTTTCGGTTATAAGGGATGACAAATCAACCCCTGTATCCCTATGCGAGTCGCTGATTTTTTCAGTGGTTAATCATATCGGAATAATGAACCCGCATGCCAAATATGGTTATGCTTCGGCGAACGGTTCCCGACTTATAAAATTTTCGGATATAAGGGATGACAAATCAACCCCTGTATCCCTATGCGAGTCGCTGATTTTTTCAGTGGTCAATTATATCGGTATAATGTCTTCACATTCCAAATATGATTATGCTCCGACAAATAGTTTCTGAAATAGAGAAATGTAGATATTTATGAATTAAAACCTCATTAATTTCCAGAAATAAATTCTATAATTGATTTTTCTGTATACTATTTCATTGTTACGCTTCAAAATCATGAACTCCGAAATCCTCATGTCCTCTATTGCATGTTGTAACGTTATTTCAATACAAATTTTGGCTTTTGTCAGTACGCCACTGGTGACCGCGTTCGGGTGTTTCCGTCAAACGGTCTGCTAGGTTCACACCCTTAGAACATTAATATCTGTCTATCTATATTCTAAGTTCACACCCGTCTGTCGAACTGTTATTCATAGAACAAGTATATATTTTTTTTTTTCCCCTTCACACTTTCGTGGTTATATAGGATCAACCGGGTGGGAGCACCAAGGTAAAAATCCTGTCGTCACCTTCAATAGGAGTAAAGCACCTGGCGGATGATGTTAACCGTCCCCAGTACAACGGCCTTCTGCATCCAACAGATAGCATTGTTGGGAAGCTGGAGTTCCTGCAGATGCTGCACGGTTTTCTTATGGACGAGCCCATTACAGCTTATGATGAGAGGTTTTATTTCCACTCTCTGCAAATTCCACATTATCTTAATTTGCCTTGCCAGTGTCTCGTATTTTGCCACTTTTTCTCTATAGGATTTTCCGAGATTTTGATCTAGAGGCACTGCAAAGTCTATGATTATGGCACTATTTTTCTTTTTATCCCATACCACCACGTCAGGTCTGTTGTTTTCCACACTCTGATCGGTTATTATTGGGATATCCCAATAGATCTTGGTGTCGTTGTTCTCCAGCAGGGCCTGTGGACTGTACACATGGTGCGGAGTGAAATGTGGGACAAGTCGTTCTTTCAGGCATATGAGTTGGTGTACCACCTTGCCCATGTTGTTGTGCCTATTTAGGTATTTTGTGCTGGCTATAGTTGAGCATCCCGATGAGAGGTGTTGTATCGATTCTTCTTCCTGGTTACAGAGTCTACATTTGGTTGATTCTATGTTTTGTTTCATAATATGTTTTGTGTAGACCCGTGTTGGAACCACCTGATCTTGAATGGCCAGGAAGGTGCCCTCTGTCTGGGGAAAGAGGTATCCTTGTGTCAGGTAAGTGTTGGAAGTTTTAATATCAACCTCTGGCTGGTGCAGATTTGCGTAAAACCGCCCATGCAGAGGTTTCGCTTGCCATTGTTGTCTCCATTTCTCATCGAGACTCTCTTCTACAGGTTCCGACGTTTCGGCTCTGTCAGGATTTGCACATGCACCACCACTCAGCGATGACAATAGCCTATGGACAGGTAAGTAACCCTTATCGAAATATGTTTTAATTTTTTCGTTCTCTTTCAGGTAGGAGTTTTATATATATATATATATATATATATAGGTATATATATATATATATATATATATATATATATATATAGGTATATATATATATATATATATATATATATATATATATATATATATATATATATATATATATATATATATATATATATATATATATATATATATATATATATATATATATATATATATATATATATAATATATATATATATATATATATATATATATATATATATATAAACGGGAGATTTTTCAGATTTATACCTACTTGATTTCGAGAGATCGCGGTCTGTTTCAGATGGCGCATACATCGTTTACATTTGACATTTCTCTCAATTCTCGACTCTTGTGAACCAAGGGCGTAGATTTTTTTTTCTTGGGGAGGGATAATCGAAACAAAATTTTTGACGATAACTTTTATTCTATCTGTAATGTTAGAAAAAGAAGTTTGAACCAAATTACTCGAAATAATTTTTGTTGTTACTAATTCGGTTGTTCTTACCTTATACTGGGTGTTCTCAAATAAGAGTTACGAAGGAAAATGAGAAATTACTTGGATAATTTTGAGAAAAAAAAGTTTCATGAATATGAGCCCACAAACGCTTTGCTTTCAATATACAGGTTGTTTCTAGTGTGTCGTACAGTTTATCAAATATTTATTAATCTTCGCTACAAATTAGGTAAATAAATACCAAAACTTAAAATTAATGTATTCATTAGAGCTTACTAGCTGGATCTTTATAATAATTTGGATTTTCCTGAGGATTACTAGAGATTTTTTCTCGAAATCGATAGCAGATACGACAAAACTATAACAAACCAAAAAGTGTAGTACTGGACCAGAGTTTTTTTAATACATTTTTCTAAACTAACAGCCATTCACCAAAATATAGTTTTGGAGGAAGGAAGCAGGCATCTTTCCAGAAAATATATCACCCTGTAGATTTGCATTCAAAATTAGCATATCACATGGTGAAAACTTCAAACTGGAATATCTATGGCCAATTCATATTAAATATCTTGTGAAGGGAAGTTTATACGGGAAAAAAACTTAAACTTCAACACATGTATCTCAAAACAAAATGTTTGGGGACCCATATTATAGGACTTTTTTTCTTAAAATGATCCGGAAATCTGTCATTTTCATTTGTATCTCCAATTTAGGAACACCGTGTAATTACCCCCAGTATCCCCCTATTTCTACGCTCTTTTCGTGTACTTTGAGTATAGAACAATAATATTTTATATTCTATGGTCTGTCATTATATTCCATTCATTTGAGTAAAAATTCGATATGAACTGAATTGTAATTCATTGTGAATGTTTGCAGTGTCTAAAATAAGTATTTCCTTTTTAAACGGCACCAGGCAGATGCGGGAATTCGAAAAATTTTAAAGAGCGCCACCTTACAGCACTCTGGTGAAGCAGACCACCAAAGCAACAGGTGGGTCTCTCGAAAAGTCTGAAACAAAATCCATAGACTTATTGTTCGAATCAGTAAACACACCAGGTATTCTATGCATCTTATATATATATATATATATATATATATATATATATATATATATATATATATATATATATATATGTATATCCTTCTTTCTCTATGTATGTATAATTAATCTATGCTGTTATTGTCGAAATGCAGGTAATTCAACAACGGGAAAAATTAAGGATTGCAGAAAAACAGAAATACCCAATAGAAGGAAAGTTTAAATCAACTGTAAAGCAGGTTGCGCCGAAGATTTCACGAAACTTTTGAAATTAAATTCGCAGTCTACGTTACCAAATAACTGAAATTCTCAGGAGCACTTATCAAAAAATGTTCACGATCTAAAGCATCACACACAATCTGCACAGTTGCATTCAATGTTAATGCAAGAAGGCATATATATCACAGCAAAAATAGAAAAAAAGAGAGACTGTGTAGAAAAAAAAATTTAGAAAAGAGACAGTGCAGAAAAAAGAGAGGAGAGAAAATTACCGAAAAAAAACTAAAATACACAGAAAACTTGAAATAAGGGATAGATTGAGAAAGAAAATCAGTTTTTTTCGGAAACTGACCAATATGATATAGATGACTATGTTGATCGTGTCGATCAATCATATTGGTCAGTTAACTGCCACCTGTACAGCCGGCGGTCAAGTGACTTGATTCTTGAAGGGCCAAACGAAACGTGGCGTATCCCGCCACATATTGCTATGTGCTTTTCTCCACTAAATATTGATATATCATTGTGAAACAAAAGCGCTTATCAAAGTTTTGAATTTGCATTTATATACGGAAATAATTTTGTATTGGTAGCTGGCTGTACAAGAGAATTTCGTATTCATATTTTACCATTTGGCAGCCGGCTGTACAGAATGCCAATATTGGAAATCACTGAAAATCCTATGCGGCAGTTAAAGTGTTAATACGTTTCTGTTTAATTATAGACATCTCCCAACAATCATAGATTATGAAATCTATGGCAAGGCTTGGTTAGAATGGATATGGCCGAATGTCGATGATCTTTTAGGGTATAAACTAATCGTATGTATAATTGCGGAACCATAACAACTGAATAAACGAGGAAAATATGAAGTACCTGAAATGGAGAAAATAATTTCTGAAAATTGATTGTGTGCCAGTCTCTTTTTTGTTTTTCAAGTTTATTTGAGATTATATCTACCTTTCTGTTTCATTATAAATTGAGATATGTTTTTCTTAAGATGCATAGAATACCTGGTGTGTCTACTTATACCTGTAAAACTTTCAGACAAAACGGGAGATTTTTCGGATTTATACCTACTAGATTTCGAGGGATCGCGGGCTTTTCAGATGGCGCATACATCGTTTACATTTGACATTTCTCTCAATTCTCGACTCTTGTGAACCAAGGGCGTAGATCTTTTTTTTCTTGGGGAGGGATAATGGAAAAAAAAATTTTTGACAACTTTTATTCATATCTGTAATGTTAGAAGTTTGATAATGAAGTTTGAACCAAATTACTCGAAATAATTTTTGTTGTTACTAATTCGGTTGTTCTTACCTTGTTCTCAAATAAGAGTTACGGAGGAAAATGAGAAATTACTTGGATAATTTTGAGAAAAAAAACTTTCATGAATATGAGCCCACAAAGGCTTTGCTCTCAATATACAGGTTGTTTCTAGTGTGTCGTACAGTTTATCAAATATTTATTAATCTTCGCTACAGATAAGGTGAATAAATACCAACACTTATAATTAATGCATTCATTAGAGCTTACTAGCTGGATCTTTATAATAATTTGGATTTTCCTGAGGATTACTAGAGATTTTTCTCGAAATCGATAGCAGATACGACAAAACTATAACAAACCAAAAAGTGTAGTACTGGACCAGAGTTTTTTTCTAAACTAACAGCCATTCACCAAAATATAGTTTTGGAGGAAGGAAGCAGACATCCTTCCAGAAAATATATCACCCTGTAGATTTGCATTCCAAATTAGCATATCACATAGTGAAAACTTTAAACTGGAATATCTATGGCCAATACATATTAAATATCTTGTGAAGGGAAGGTTATACGAGAAAATAACTTGAACTTCAACACATGTATCTCAAAACAAAATGTTTGGGGACTCATGTTATAGGACTTTTTTTCTTAAAATGATCCGGAAATCTGTCATTTTCATTTGTATCTCCAATTCAGGAGCACCGTGTAATTACCCCCAGTATCCCCCCATTTCTACGCTCTTGTCGTAAACTTTGAGTATAGAACAATAATATTTCATATTCTATGGTCTGTCATTATATTCCATTCATTTGAGTAAAAATTCGATATGAACTGAATTGTAATTTATTGTGAATGTTTGCTGTGTCTAAAATCAGTATTTCCTTTTTAAACGGCACCAGGCAGATGCGGGAATTCGAAAAATTTTAAAGAGCGCCACCTTACAGCACTCTGGTGAAGCAGACCACCAAAGCAACAGGTGGGTCTCTCGAAAAGTCTGAAACAAAAGCGAATCAGTAAACACACCAGGTATTCTATGCATCTTAGTTTTTCTATACTGCTTCATTCACAATTTATGTATATATAAATATATCACGTATACCCGTCTTCGATTTGCCAGTGTCGATCATTGCTCCTCTCACATATCGATGATTGGTTATTCATATTATTCGGGTGTCGATCATTGGGACATCTGCGTTGTGTTCTTATTTATTTAATTTAAATTATTTTCACTATTCCATGATTCTCGTTTTTTCTGTACATTGAAACTGAAGTTTCAAAGAATAGGAAAATGTATATTGCAACTACATAAAAATTGTCTCTGTATTAGAAAACCCTTTGTCATTTTCACTAGAACACTATTGTGTCGATAATTGGGACATTTACCTTAATAGATAAAAGTTGTTCCTTGAAGTGTCTATTTTCCCCAGATTGATATCATTTCGTTTATCGCGTGAACAAGAAAGCTATAGATACATGCACAACAGAGTCCAGTAACAATAATCATGGGGAAAGGGTAACGAGAGAATTGTTCATAAAACAAGTAAAAAAGAAGACATACCCTCAAGGAGAAGTGCTAGCCGTATACACGTGTTTCGGGCTTTCGGACCTCATCAGTACCGTGAAAAAGTGTCAGGATGAGCAACACTTGAAGGAAACAACAAACAAACGTTTTTTCTCAGTACTGAATGGCGCCGAAAACCCGAAACACGTGTCTACGGTTAGCAATTCTCCTTGAGGGTATGTCTTTATTTTTTTCAAATGTATAAAGGCCTATAAAAATATTATAAAACAAAAATATCTTATTTATTTTGCAGTAGAACAATATAATATATAATATTACTGATCAGTGCTGATCCAAGTGAGCATAAACTTTTCGCAGTTTCTCTCTCTTATTCTTATTTTTTTGTTTGTTATATTTTTCCCAGGGTTTTTCACAATCTGAATATGCAGCTCTGTAAGATAATAAAAATATTATTATTATTAAATCATATTATATTATTGAATCATTATCTATCTATTCTATACACTTCAATAAAATACAGCTTAGAAATTTAAGAATCCCTAAAGCGTAGGATGCGAAGCTCGCCGAAAATCTTGCCGCCACATTAAATTCGAACAACCAAGCCTTCCTCTGATTCCCCCTGTAGGTCCCTCTATGACGTTTCATAAACAAAACAAAAAAGAAACAATCAGAACAAATTTCGGATTTTATGTAAAATAAAATCAAGAAAAGCACCGACTTGTAGCTTTTGAACTCTTCCCATTCATGAAACCATAGAATTTTACCTTTTATACGAAATGTGATTTTCTTGAGAAAACGGATATACATAGAAGAAAAAATGGGGGAAGAAGGAGAAAAATGGAGTCAGGAGCTTTTGAGAGCTCGTTCATTCATGGACGAATTGCAATCTTTGGGAACCACATAACTATTGAATATAGGTAGATACGTGGTCTCCAAGAGAACAATTGGCACATGAATGACGAGCGCTTAAAAGCTCCTCACTCGTGTCAGTGAGTATTTTCTCTGCTTCTGAAGGCGCGATCAATTCGAAATTTTGCATAAAGCCTGAAGTCAAGCGCGATCCAAGGGGGGGGAAAGTTGTAGTGCTAAAACATCGAAATTTGCCCACCCTGTACATAGGTATTATCAAGATTATTCTTAAATCTCTTGATAATTCAAAAATTTCGATAAGTGATAGCAAATCGATATAAAAAAAATTAATATAGATTTTTATCTATATTAATTAATTAATTTTTTTTTCATTGAAAAAAAATAGTAATAATTCACTATATATTTTGCTTATTCATTGTTAATACTGATGAAAAGTCACATCATATCTAATCACAAGTATTTGATATATCGACTTATTACTTTATTTCAAAAAGATATAACTATGTACTTTCAAATTGACTGTAATTCAAGGTAGATTACAATGAAGAAATTTTTACTTACAAATTTACTTTCTTGCCCATTATCATTGCTCCACTTGCGTCACATCGTTTTTCTCTCTCTTCCACTGTGTCATGGGCCTGCAACACATGATCTACAATTTATTCGTTTCTACAAAATGCAACATTTTCTGAAACTGAACCTGAATGTTTTTGGTTTATTCTTAACAGAAAAGACTAAAAAAACTAAACCACTCAAATTATAAATATATTTCCAATCTAATAATTTTTATTTTTCTAACAAGTGTGGAAAGTGATACTTTTCCGCCAGAGACTGCAGTTGCAAGCTGTCGAGTGCGGAAAAGACACTTTCCACATGAGTTAGGAACAATATCTTTCCTACTAGCGTAAATGAAACACTTTCACGGAGAGTTTTCGTCTTGATACCGTTATAAGAAATTATATAAGAAATGATGCGACTCTTTAATATTTGCGTGCGGAAAAAACCCTCGCTACTCAAGTGAATAGCAGGGCTTTTTCCCGCAGGAATTTGGAAAAGTACTACTTTCCAAACGTCAATGCGTGTGGAGAGTAATACTTTCGAAACGCTAGTAGGAAAAGCTTTTACATATTTTCGAGAACGGTATTCTTAATGATGTTATTTCAGTTACCTATCATCTAACAAAAAGATATGACGTCAGTTCTTATTTTTTGATAGATAAAGCAAAATATGTTCCTCACTCAAAATTCTATTTCTAGTAAATATTGTTTTATGTACCGGGTTTTTCACCATAATTTGACCCCCCCTTCAACTTTGTTACTAAAAGAGGTACAAAAAAATGTCTTCTACAAAAGTTTCACGAAATCGACTAGGGTTTTCTAAAATGATTTCACTAAACGAAAAATATACAGAGTGGGCAACATATTGATGGCAACTTCATTTTTTCAAATGGAACTCCCTGTATATTTTTCTATATTCGACTAGCTCTCTTTCCCCTGATTTCGAATATATAATATATTATATATTCGAAATCAAAAAATTTGTTTGGCCTATCTCTCTTATTCTGAGTACTACAGAGTTTCAAATTTTAAGAACCACCTGGCAAACTAAGTAATCAGTTTTCAAGTGGTAGGCTGCCATAACTCAAAATGCTTTTTTTTGAGTTATATCGTTGGCAACGATATGACAAACGTTTTTTCAGTATAAATTGGAATTTAGATGATTTGGATGCAACTCCATATATCTCCTTGTAACTCCTTGTAGCTTTTTTATTTTTATTGTTCTTCACATAAAGTGAAAATATTTCAAATTTTTCCTCTTTCTGTGCATGTCACGTATGTCGTTACAAACGAGATAACTCAAAAAAGGGCATTTTGAATTATCGTAGCCTTCCACTTGAAAACTGATTACTTAGTTTGCCAGGTGGTTCTTAAAATTTGAAACTATGTAGTACTCATGGGCGCCCGCAGGGGGGGGCCAGGGGGGGCCATGGCCCCCCCTGAGATTTTGAATGCCTCATTTTTCAGCACAACACCCTCAATATTACTTTCTCAATCCAAAGGGCAAGGAAAAAAGGAAAGTAATAGATTCACAACTATTTTCCGGTTTTCAATGGAATTACATACTATACATATAATCCATAATCGGCAGAGGTATTTTTTGAATTGAAAACTTTCTTAGGCGCGTTGAGCACTTCTTGGGTGGAGAAAATTCATGGAACCGAAAGCACTCCATGCGTGTCAATTTGTTTATAAATTCATCTTATACACTGCGTCCGTAACCGTTAAGTATGGAACAAAATTCATTTTTACCTAAACAGACCATTTTAAGAAATAATCCTGAAACACGTCGATTTTTTATTTTAATTTACCGTATTTTAAAATAATAATCTAATATAAAGGGTGAATTACTTTAGAGTAATGACGTCAGCGTCATTTTTCTTTGAAAGGATCACCCCAATTTGTCTCAATTTTCCGATTACTCTGGCTGAGCAGATTCCAAAAATGTATCACATATTGATTCCAATTGGTACATGGTGGACAAAAATACAATAGTTTTGTGTGTGCTCATAAAGTGACGCGTAACATTCTTTATTAGTTAAATTAACAATATTATCAAAAATACGGCAATTGGTTTGAATTTAACACCCTGTAGTTTGTTACATTTTTAGATTAATAAAAATGTATAAAAATAAGAAATAATTCCTTTCATATTCTGTCTGCTACACCACAAGTACCAAACATGTTTGGAAACAGCTCATTTTTATTAGTCTAAAAATTTAACAAACTACAGGGTGTTACATTCCAACCAATTAGCGCTAGACAATATGTATTGTTAATTTAACTAATAAAGAATATTATGCGTTATTTTACGAAACTATTGTATTTTTGTCCACCCTGTACCAATTCTAGTGATCTTTTGAAATTCAGAGTAGACGCTGGTGATAAATATAAATACAGAAATAGAAAGAAACGGAATACTGATGTCGCCTACGACAATCATGGACGCCTTATCGTTTTTCAATAATTTTCATTTTGCCCCCCCTGAGAAAAATTTCTGCGGGCGCCCATGGTAGTACTCAGAATAAGAGAGATAGTGGTCTAGACGTGACGATATAACTAAAAAAAAAGCATTTTGAGTTATGGCAGCCTACCACTTGAAAACTTAAAATTTTTCAGGCTAGGTTCAGATCTCGAATGCCACAGTTCTTTGATGGGCAAAATCTGTGCAGAGTTTCCGTAAATATGACCGTTCAATTTTTTTTCCAATTTTATCAATTTCGGAACTACACCTTCGATCCAAATTAAAATTTGTAATTGGATGCAGAATGACAATTTTGAGCCTCGTGCAATCTGAATGATAGAAAATTTAAGAAGAATAATCCGATAATGGAGACTGTAAAAACTTTATCCCGAGATGGAAACAATGCCACACGAAAGAATGCTTTCCAGCTTAGGGCTGGGAATCATGAATGAATGATTTGAATATTCGAATAATCATTGAATAATTATTCGAATAATTGCATTTTGCATTATTCGAATAATCATGAATATTCACTGAATAGTTGAATAATCAATGACTACTTTTCTATTCATGAATAATCGAGTATTCACTGAATAGTTGAATAATCAATGACTACTTTTCTATTCATGAATAATCAGTGAATAGTCGAGTATTCACTGAATACTTGAATAATCAATGACTACTTTTCTATTCATGAATAATCAGTGAATAGTTGAGTATTCACTGATTATTCAGTGAATAGTTTTCTATTCAGTGAGTAGTTGGATATTTATGAAGTTACGAATGAAAGTTTGAATGATCACTTGACTCACTATTCAGGAATGATTGAAACAAGGTTTTGTGATTCATTACGGACAAATCGTTTTATTAATATTAAAATTACTGGAAATTACATAATATTGAAATTGATAGATACAATTGGGTAATTCTTTACTTTAACGCCCCCTCGTATTTTTCACTTTTTTGTTATTTTTCATTGAAAATGTGCATTTTACAATGATTCTTGATGGTTTGAAATTATCCATTTAATAGTAGTAGAAAAAGGTATTTACCCAAAGAAAAATTAATAAAATTTGGATTTCATCAATGAAAAAATATAAAAATGGAATATAAGATTCTAACATATGAATTCAGCAATAAAGAGTTCTAATAATAATAATATAAGATTCTACATTCGAAAATGTAATCTTGCCTTCCTATTCCGTATGCATTGCTATTTATAGACATTGCTCTATTTCAGTGGTCAAATATTGTTTTATGTATTCTGAATTTCGAACTGACGAATCTTTATATTCTTTTAAATCTATGGTCTTAAAATGTACATACATCGACTGAAGTAACATCCTTCCCTAACAAAACTGAATCAGAAAACAAATTTTTTTGAAAATTCCGTATAATTGATCACAAAGTGTATTCTTGAAGAATTTAATGTTCTCAGAATCCGCTTGATCATTATTTTTGTACCTCTAGACCCGTAAAGGATCTATATAGATTGTATTGTCCCAGCGAAGGTTTTACTGCGTCTGTTTAAGGATCTATTGTATTTTGTACGTTGTCATGTGATAAAAAAATCTCTGTATTTACCAAACGACAATTTGATTATAAAAATGGGACAATTTTTTCGGTAAAACCAGAATACTCCCGACTTTTCCAGAAATAACGAACGTTTTTACATTTATGCATCAGATTATAGTAAACTTTGTTCAATATTACCTGTTCGATCTAGATCTGCTAGATCTTAAAGAAGATCTAGTCCAATCATGGCTGACTAGGTTTATTGAGTAGAATATTCGAATAAGTATTAACTGAATAATCATTGAATATTTTTAATATTTCTTGAATAAACATTTATATCATAAGAGCACAGAAAATATTCGATTATACATCGAGTCACGAGAGTCACTCGACTGGTGAATGACAATTTATTTGTTTGGATTCCGAACACTGACAGGAGAACCAAAAATGGCGGTGTGTGACGTCACACTAATAGAGTGTATATGGCGAGAGGCAAAACACCAAAACGATTATACCACGTCGCAAAGGGTATATCCACTCATCAAAACGCTCGGATTTTATTGGTTCATTAAAACATGAGTTTAATCACTGAATATTCATTGAATAATCACTGAATAATCATTGAATAATCACTGAATAATCATTGAATAATCACTGAATAATCATTGAATAATAATTGAATAATCATTGAATAATCACTGAATAATCAACGAATAGTTGAATATTCATGACTACTCATGATAAATCAAGCATGAATATTTGTTTGAATGAATTATTCGAATAATCGAATAAATTTATGGATGAATATTCGAATACAAAAAGGCGAAAAAGTCCCGGCCCTATTCCAGCTCCAAGCCGCTGCTTCAAAAGATGCTTTTTTTATTGGCCTTGCTTTAATAGAAAAATAATCAACTTTGTTACAGCCTGTGGTGAAGGTTCTCCAATCCAAGCCTTAATATATTCAGGGCTTCACAGCACATTAAAAAATTTTTGCAAATGATCAAAACTCACCGTGACGATGCAGAAAAAGTAACTGAGGAAATAATGAAAGATGCCTTTACTAACGCCGGAAAGCTCGGACTAGAAAAAAAATTAGAGGTACTGCCCCGGACTATCGAAAGACAAATTCACAGGAGCAACCAACCAGCCACTAGCCCATCTGTGTACTGGAGAAGGTCTATAATTATTCCTTACTTAACACTGCATTACTTGCACTGTGAAGAGATCATTCAGCACCCTGCGAAGAATTAAGACTTAGCTAAGGAGTTCTATGATTAAGAGTCGACTTAACGGTTTGGCGATGATGAGCATTCATCGTGAAGCACTTAGAAGAATTCAACAACAGGGCAGTTAAAAAACTTTTTTTATTTGATTGTATTTAGTAAAATAAATTTGATATGATATATTCAAAATTTGAGTTTCATTAAATTATCAGCTGGTAAAACGTGATATCATTATATCAATATAGAGAGAGAGAGAGAGAGAGAGAGAGAGAATGATTTTGTTTTGTTTGCTTGTTTTCAAGTAGTAACATGAGTTTATGAATCAATTTACCAGATCTGAAAGTCAAAATCGAACCAAACGCAAGAATCGAAATTTGATTATGTATTACTATTTGCCACCGTATTCGAAACCCAAGCACCACAATCCATCCTGGTACCATATTAATGATTATTAGAACCGAGAACCAGATGTTCTCAAGAAAATCGGAAAACTCTTGAGAATCGCAAAGTCTCGAGAAAAATATTTGAATATTTATATTTATAATTAATGATAAGATGACGAGTTGGAAGAAAATATGAAATATCTTGGAGTCCTCATCGATAACCAATTGAAATGGGAAAGTTATATAACTCATGTCAACCGAAAACTCAACAGCACCTGTTATACAACCAGAGTCCTGTCCAAATATTTGAACCAAGAAACTTCAAAAACCATTTACCATGCAAACTTTGAATCTCATAGATCTCTATAGAATTATATTCTATGGAAGCAATAGCGAAACTTAGCACCTCTTCATTACTCAAAAAGGAACCTTGAGACTACTTGCCAGGATCAACTATAGACAATTCTGTAGGGGTAAATTCAAAGAAAATAAAATCTTGACTGTGTAGGGGGTATATATTCAGGAATGTGTCCTCTTCCTATACCAAAATAAACATTTACTTGAAGCATACCTTCCACAAGCAGTTCGAAACACCAGAACACAGGACTATAATTTCACAAAGTACATATTAATCCTGACAGAAAAGGGAGCATTTTACAGTTGTATAAATAATACAATAAATTACCCAGGTCTGCTAAACTAAGCAAAAATTTGAAACTTGAACCGTATATCAACAAATTTTTAGGCTGAGCATTCCAAATTGACGTTTATTAATAATAATAATAATCTTTATTGTTGACCCTTAAACAGCAAAAACATTACTGGCACCATGGCCTATTAATTATATTACTATTTGAAACCATTTTGTTTTTTATTGTGTTTAATGTTGCTGAAATGTAATATTTACATAATAAAAACATATTATTATTATACCCACTGCCTTATGCTGATAGGATGATGTTGAATAATATATTAGGAACAATTTCTACCTAATATTCATTTAGTTTGTAATTCATCTTATTACTTACCCCTAGAGTTCTCAGTGTTTTCGCTGGAATATGTTTAGGGAATTGTCTTCTCTTTTCCGGCCAAGAATGAAAAGATTCCTTGGGTATATCAGGTGGTGCATAACAATACAAGAGCTTGCCCTTTTGAAAATCTTTCAAAATATATCTTGCTGCTCGTGCATTATCTGGCTGACCATTCGCAGTCATAAATCCTCTGAAATCTTAAAAAGAAATATCAACACGAATCGTTCTTAACAAATATTTCAATATACAGCTTCAACACCATGCACAGTCTCAAAAAAATAAATAAAAAAAGGTCAATAATATAGAGGTTCTTCAAAAAAGAAGCTGAAACTCAGGAATGAGATTTCGATAGTACTAGGTTCAAAATCCAAGGTAATATGTATTACTTGATTTTTGAAGGACATGAAATAATTAGCATGTAAAATTCATTTCTCATGTTGTCACTGACCGAATGGTTAGTAAACATATTTGAACTCATCTTATTTGTTACTTACTCATTTCAATACCATTGAAAAATATTGAATCTTAGAAAAACATTAGGTACTGGTCCTTTATTGGAAGTGAATTGAATAATTAAATGTCTTTTCTGAATCTCAATTTAGAAGTTCATCCCACTCAATATTTTACTAGCACAAATAAAATTAGAGTAAGACTATGTGAGTCTTCTATAATAGTCCAGTTTGTTGTGAAGCCAATGATAGTCTATCTTGTTTTTTTTATTTGTGTGCAAAGGAAGGTGAGGAGAGGCGGGAGTTTGTTATGTTATTATGCGTATGATTCTGAAAGTAACTAAAGATAAATATACTTTTGCTAATAGTGGGCATCCACAAATATCTGAAAATGTCAAAACTATGCAGTTTCAATGGTAACATTTTGAGGTGAATAAAAACAAGCTATAGCTTTCGAAAAGATATGGAAAAGGCATCTAAATGTATTTCGTCGAAACAAGAAAGATAATCTTTGATTTGCTTTCAAAATTCATCTCCCCTTTCCCACAAATCAAAACAAAGATAGAATATTGACTTCAAAATAACCTGTAATACATATTATAGAGTCTAGGCCAATCGGGAAATCTGGTGACATCTGGGTCAGTAACAATAGATCGGTTTCTCTCTTATGAACAACCCAACATCGATGACAACCAAATGAATATAGGGGCTATATTCTTATTGGTCTATGGTTGCTCTTTGTTGAAGCCTTATTTTTTTTTTTAAATTAATATTTGTGTGTTACTTACATGCATATGCATTCAATACTTCTTCTGCAGTTGGTGGTTTATCTAATTCCTCACTTAATTTTGGTATCATAATATTATATGTATCTTCTATAACATGTCTTGGAATAAGACATGCAACTAATGTTATGGGAGGCACATGATTCCTCATCTCATCAATTCTTAAAATACCATTTATCACTAAATCTGCTTTTGTGGAAGCAAAAGAAGGCATAACCAATCCAGGACAATCGCATAATAAAATATCAGTATCCAAATAAATGGTTTGAAAATACTTTGTTTTACCAGCAGTACTAGAAGTAGAAACTTTTTTTTCGTTCAATAAAGAATTCAAAGTTGAACTTTTACCAACATTTGGATATCCCACAAAACCAATAGTTGTTATATTTTCTTTTACTTTTGGGCCTGTATGAATAGTTCGGAATAATTCTATCAGTTGCTTTTGGGAGAATATATTACTCGAGTTAATACTGCTATCATCACAGTTATCTTCAGGAATTGTTAGAGTACTTAATATTTCATCAAGTTTTTCTGCAGTTTCTCCTACAGCAATTTCCAAGTTTTTGAGTTTTTCCTCAATGTCCTTTACAGGTTCCTGTTTCACAGATTCAGATTCTTCATCATCATTTGATTCTTCGCTTTGATTGTTAGAATGATTTTCCAATTCTTTTTCTAAAGTTGCTGAAAAAAATATGGCTCTCACATTGATAGATGAAAAATAATTAGCCCACGATTTTCTTTGTGCTTCAGTTAGAAAATCAGCTTTATTTACTAACAGCAAATTAATTTTATTTTCTGAAACTTCCTTAACATATGCTTCAAGGTCTTCACAGCGAAAAAGGAGTGGATTTCTCGCATCCACTATTTGAACAATAACATCACTTCTTTCTATAGTCCTCCATAGCTGTCTCCAAAATTCCAATTGCTTTTCGAATGGAGTCATTACTACATCATTACTTTGTTGGAAGAGTGCTAGAGATCTTCTCCATTCCAAAAAACCATCTTTTTCTTTTTCATCTAATTCTTCCGGAGAGGTTTCTGCACTCCATTTAGGCCTGGATATTTAAAAAGATAATATGTATGATATTATTGAATTATTGTTATTAAAATGTTGCATTGAAATTAATTTATTGATTTATATTAAATATGTGAAATCTAGCCAAAGAAATAGCTAAAATATGCTTGTGTATTCCAATAGAATAATAAATCTGATGATTAGATTAGATAACTGGTTTGATTTAATAAAATTATACTCTGTACCAGCAAATTTTTGCTACTTAAGGGTTAAGAATACATTTAACTTAATATTATATTATTATATTTATATTTTTTACCTTCTAGGAATTCTTAAAAACTGTTTGTTATCTTCATGAAAATTCTTTATTCTTGTTGTATCTTCATTTGAGAGACCAACTAAATATGCATCTGGAGCAACAGTCTTGCAATTGAGTTTTTCTGCTTTAAATTCAGTTCTGGCTAACTCAGCTACTGACATAAATTCTTGAAGAGAAGATTCTTCTGTAACAGATTGGAGATTGAGCCGTCCCCATTCATATCCATCTTTAAGCTCTGTAGTATATAACTAAAATACTTTGTAATGGTATAATCTGAATAGAAGAATTATAGGTTGGGTCTAAATAATCAGTAACACGAGTATAAAACCATGAAGGCCATACTTGAAATTAAACGAGTGAAGGACTTGGACATAATTTAATTACCTTCGATTTATCTCCACGTTGTTGATTCCTAGGATTAATTTTTTTCTGTATAGCTTTTCCTAAATTAGTCTTGTTTTTTCCAGTCATTTTCAGACACAACTAATGAATAGTTGATTAAAAGTAAAAACCTAAAAACACAATATCAACATAACCTGTCAGTTAAACCGTTTGAACCTTTTTGGTTAGAATAAGAGAATATAGAAGACTGTACCTTTTCTGTTTTCTTCTTCGTTAACCGTTTCTTCCTTAGAGACTAGTCAAACTTCATTATTTGCACCAATATTTCATAGAGAAACATATCATTCTATAAAAAAATTCATTATTCAGTTCAGTGTTAGTTTTTTGTGTTTATTCTATAGTTCAGAACATAAAATTTACTAGAAGTAAATATCAATAAAAATTCTGGGTTGAGGTTAGTAAGAAAGTACTTTTTGGCAGTCTATCGGTAATTTAGTGTTATTTTTAGTGTTTATTTACCATGGAAATAAACGAAGTGAGTCAAACTAGTCAGGATAGTACCAAACCAATAGCAGCAGAGGAGTTCAATTTTGAATTCCTTCCAATAATATACGCAATAATACGCAGGTAAAAACATGTTATGTTATCTAATAATTTATATAATCAATGATATTTTCCTAATTAGAATTGAAAAAGATCATCACGATACTGCTGCTAAGACGAAGGAATCTCAGGAGTGCGCACAAAAAGTACTAGAACTCCAGAAGCATCTAGACCAAGCACGAGCTCAGGTAATTTAATAATGACTAGATGCAAGATTCACCTCTGTTTATTCTTTAGAAATTTGACTAATTTCATCAATATTGTGATGTAAAGAGATGTATTTGAAAGTTAAGGTTTATAATGAAATTCGAGGATACTTTATTTGAATGTTTAATAATTTATTATTTCTTTTTCAACATTTCCAATTGACATAACTTCAGTTCCATACATATACATATCAAGAATTTGGATCGTACATTGTGCAATAAACCTAACAAATGGCCTCACATCCCCCAAATTAGCAGCATTCAAAGCATCATAGTATTTTTCCCTCTGATCTTTCAAAACCATTACAGGAGGGTATCCTGCCCGAATAAGTATTAAATTCATAACTAAACGACTTGTACGACCATTGCCATCGTGAAATGGATGAATATCCACCAATTTATAATGTGCTAATGCAGCATAACGAACTGGATGCAATTGTTGAGCTTCTTCAGAGTTTAACCAATATTCATAGGCTTCCATTAATGAAGGAAGTTCTTTAGGCGGAGGAGGAATGTGCTTTCCAATGAAGACTTTCTCATTACGAAATCGACCTGATTTGACTGGATCTACATGACCCATTGCTCGTCTATGAATTCCTAATATATCATTGACACTAATGTAGTTTTTTCTAGTTAACAATTTTACATATTTCATAGCTAACTGGAGTCCTATTACTTCATTATGTTCAATGATACTTTTACCTGAAACAACTTGCCCTGTTTCAAGTAAATATTTCAATTGATCAATAGTCATTGTATTTCCTTCAATGCCAACAGTGTGATATATATGTAAAAAATATGCTTGCTTCTTAATACTATCAAATGAGTTCTTACTGAACATTTCCTTCAAATTATCTCTTTTATTATCAATCATTTTCAACATTTCTAAATCCAATTTATCTACAACTTGTGCTGTCCTTCTTCTATTCATAAGAGCAGCTGGGTGATCTGGAGAATATGTGAGAGCCTTAAAATATAATTCATCTGCTGTGACCACATCTTTCTGAGTTTTTTCTAGAAATTCTCCATATTTGTTAAGTACATCTGCATCTGATGGTGCCATTGCTGCTGCATGTTCAAATAATTTCATTGCTTTATTTATTTTACCTGTGATGTGAAAGGCAAGAGCAGCTTGTAGTGTATTATGAACTTCTGTCTCAGTTGCTTGTTCTCTAGTATTTTCATGCAATTTTGGAGGATCTAAAACATCACTCAAACCCTGTAATATAGTATCATCCTCTAGGGAATAATAACTAAGACTTGTATCATCTGTTGGTATGAAATCATCAAATAAGGGAGGATCGTATCTTATTACAGGTTCTTTGAAATACTTGATGGAATAATAATGCTGCAAAGATGTTAGAATTGCACACAATACTGAAACAATAACGGATGTTATTATGATAAAACTATTCATTTCACAATACTGATATATGTGCATATTTCATTTTGCCAATTTTTAAAACTCTACGTAATTTCTTATTGTTGAAAACGTCATTGAATCTCTTCCATCTTCTTCGTTTTACAATATTCACGGATACGTATGCCATAACGTGAGCATTTCATATTGAAAATATTGAAAACTGGAATGTTTGACATTGACAGTTCATCATTTCATCTGTCGTTGAATAAACCCACTAATTTTTCTTCTTTACAGATATATCAGTTACGTGGAATCGACTATAATAAGGAACAACAGTTATCGAATTTGGAATCTTTGAAGATTCAATTAAAACTGAAGCAAGAATTATTGCAAAAATATCGATATATGCATCCTTACGATTCTATGACGTCCAAATAGACCTGTCAAGTATCAAGTCATAGATAAATAAAATAAAAAATATAAAAATGATTAGGTTTCTAATAAGACTTCTTGCAAATAATGAACAATTAGTACAAAAATTAAGTGAATCATATCCCATGAGAAGAGCAGCCCAAATTATTGTGAGACTTGCATATAGTGGAAAATATTACATTGAAGCTCAGCAATGGGACAAAAAGATGAACCCAGAACAATTCAGAAGTTTTATGAAAGATATTGCTAGAAATTTTCAAAACCAGATTAAAGAAGCTCAAGAAGAAATTAAGCGAAAAATGAAATAAACTTTCTCCCTGTTATTCATGATATGTATGTGTAAGATAAAAAATGTTTTCCATGAAGAAAGTTTGAGAATATCTAAGTTCGAATGAGATTTTATATACAAATGAAGAACTACTACAAACTTAATGGAATTTTTGTTTTTTGGCCAATGTGTTTTTATTTTCTCTTTAGGTTTCATCAATTTTGTGAAATTACTTAAATCTCACTTTATAATATTCACATGATTGAATAGTAATTTCAATGAAAATACTGTTATAATTTCATAAACCTAAAGTCTAATAATATGCATATTTGTTCTTCAATTTTCCAGTAAAATATTTTATCCTCATCTATTAAATATGTAGAACAGGGTTCAATAATACAAAATATCGCAATTCTTGTTGAAAAACAATTATTTTAATTTTTTCATCATTCTATAAAATACATTGAAAAATATAAGCATACTTTTATCTCTCATATTATTTCAAAATATACTTGCAACTAGATACAACCAGATTGTGCAGTGGTTCTCCTCAACTAGAATAAACAAATTTTATTCCTATTTCATTAAAATTTAATGTTTAAACAAATAAAGAAGCAGATAAATTACATTATTTATGCCTTATGCCATCTTGATGAATGAGAAAATAAGTTGAATTCATTAAACTACAATCTTTGAAAATAATATAATGTTCCATGAGGTAACTAGAATCCTATTGCATAATCATTTTCCATAAATTCTAAGCCTCAACTAGAAACATCCTATTGAATATTCAAGTATATATTCGTGAAGATGCTGAATTAATTCTTCAAACCTTACAATTCAATTTAGAGCTGTTTGTTTGAGTAAGTATCTAGAAACTAAAGTAGGGAATATAATAACTGAATAGGAGAAAAATATGATCCTAAAAAAAATTTTCATATTTTACAATAAAGTACAAGATTTCCATTTGATCAGATCTGTTATAGTTTAAGAAACATTGGGAGAATGAAATATTTAATCAAAAGGTGAATCAGTGAAATCAAGGGATTGATTTCACCCATTCATGAATTTGTTTTTCATAAAGACCTTAACTTATTAGACAAATATCGAGTTTTTTTTGGGATATTTAGAGATATTTGTAGAGCAGCTTTCAGAGTTTAGAAACGCTGGACAGTCATGAGTTAGAAGTAACTCCATCCAGTGATGCTGTATAATGTATACACTGTGCCCATAAAGTATGGAACAAATTCATTTTTAGCTAAACAGACCATTGTAAGAAATAATCCTGAAACACGTCGATTTCTTATTTTAATTAGCCGTATTTTAAAAAGATAATCTTATATACAGGGTGAATTGCTTTCGAGTAATGACGTCACCGTAATTTTTTTTTAAATGGAACACCCCATTTTGTCTCAATTTTCCGATTACTTTAGCTGAGCTGATTCCAAAAATGTATCACATATTGATTCCAATTGGTACAGGGTAGACAAAAATAATGAATTAAATCTAAGCAATAATTAAAACATTCACGAATACCAAAAATATTGTAGTACGAAACTGTCATTGAACACCAATAAATTACTAAACAAATAATGACATTTCACAAAAAACTAGACGACTGGTTTTTTTTTAATTGATAAGAAATAATTTTTTTCATATTCTGTCTGCTAGACCCCCAAGTAACAAACATGTTTGGAAACAGCTTATTTTTATTAGTCTAAAAATGTAACAAACTATAGGGTGTTACATTCAAACCAATTGCCGCTAGACAATAAGTATTTTTCATAATATTGTTAATTTAACTGATAAAGAATGTTACGCGTTACTTTTATGAGCACACACAAAACTATTGTATTTTTGTCCACCCTGTACCAATTGGAATCAACATGTGATACATTTTTGGAATCGGCTCAGCTAGAGTAATCGGAAAATTGAGACAAAATGGGAGTGTTATTTAAAAAAAATGACAGTCACGTCATTACTCGAAAGTAAATTCACCCTGTATATTAGATTATTATTTTGAAATACGGTAAATTGAAATAAAAAATCGACATGTTTCAGGATTATTTCTTGAAATGGTCTGTTTAGCTAAAAATGAATTTGCTCCATACTTTACGGCACAGTGTGTATGATGGTATCTATATACACATTTAAAATTTTATTTTTGCACATATCTCCAAAACTGCAGCTCCAATTGTGTGGAAATATGTTACAGAATGAATTAAAGACTTACCGCTAGGGTCGTATTACTTGAATCTAAATGAGACAAATCATAGTGGACACGTGGCGTGGGCGACCGCACACGGGCTCGCTCTCCAAAGAATATATCGGATAAATAATATAGTAATGCTAATAAAATTAACCTTTATGACCTATGATAATAAAAAATGTACGTGAAAATAATAAAATAAGAATGACCCGATTCAAATCTCAGTAAAAACTAAATAAATAAATCCCTGAAAAATTTGCACTTCCCCGTCTACCAATAATATAGAAAGTTAATAAACTCAAACATACCGACAGTAACTTACAGTACCATAATTAATTCTGCAATTTTAGTTGGAACATGAATACGAGGAATTGCTCTGAAATTGATTGGTTATCATTATTATTATTACATTGGATACAGAGTTGAGTATAAAACTATAAAAGTGTTAACAAAATAAAACCTAATGTGAAAAAATAACACCAAAACAATTCAGGAAAAACAATACATACTGAAACATCCGATATATGAAAATATATTTGACCTTATTCAAGAACTCTTGTCCACCAGAAGTCGAACCCATTCTTGAACACGTTCACCGACGCAGCTCCAACAAAATCATGCGTTAGTTGATTCCAACAGGCGAAAACTCGGAAGAAAACCAAACACAGGTTGACGATCACAAGCGAGGATAGATGACTCAATGAGTGGCATAACGTAATCAAGTTAGACCTCAATTTTTTGAGGACGGTATTTTGATTATCGAAGGGATTCCCTTTCTGTATTTAATAGTCAGGTCAGTCTCCCCAGAAGAACGTTTTTTTTCAAGCACCTTGCGAAGGTCCTGAAGCTGCTTAATTTGCCGTGGCGTCTTATCATCATCTATTGAAATCCTCCTGTAATTCTCAAAGGCAGCAAGGACCTGTCTGTGACGTAGGATATTGGCAGGTACCGCCGGGTTCGAAAACTCTACCTTAACCAATCTGGGCGCCCCCTGTCGCAAATTACCGAGTATTCTGGTCGCGATCACATTGCAGGGTGAGCCGTCCCTGATCTTCGAAAGAATATCAAGAATTAAAGCTTTATCTGTTGTAACATCTACAGACTCAGGAACATTTCGGACAATGAGATTGTGAGCTCGCTTAACAAGATCCAGTAACTCGACTGGATTAACGTACAATGAAGAGCCATCGGCTCCAGTTGCCGCTGCCGAGGTGGAAGAACCAGCGATATCTTTCAAGGTCAACACTTCACTCTTCAATATGAGGCTAGCTTTCTCCAACACCACGACATCAACCGATCCCAACTGATTCTTCAACCCCGAGACGTCCTCCCTCAAAACTGAATGGGAAGCTTTAAGGACACTGAGCTCACCACTGCATTGCTGCAATGATGATGCATGCTGCTTAATTCAACATTTTGCCATGTGCCTCTACACTTCTTACACAGCTGCTCAGTTTATCTGAAAGCTCTTTCTGTGCCTGCTTAATTTCAGCAATTTCTCCAGCGATACCGTCGAGGATAGACAATCTGGACAAAACCATGTCCAACTGATTCGATGAACCAGCGTTTGGGACTCCGCCACACCTGTCTTACTTCGAAGCGGACGGGGATTATTGCTTTGCTGGCTGGACATTATTAGGATGATCGAACTTCGAATAATAAAAAAAGGATAAAAAACAAAGGATACACGCTTCACTGAGCCGAGGCCGATCGGTGAGACTTAAATAAAAGTACAAGGTGGGCCTAGGATGAGAATAGGATAAAAGAAAACAGAGGATCAAAAACACAGGTGAAAATAAACAATAAGTAAGGATCTTTTCATCTTGTTGAACATTGATTCGAGAGAGGCGATAAAGCACTGAAGAAACATTCATATATCATATATTCGAAAGACAAAAAAGGCAAGGCTAGTCGATTAGTGATTGTAGTGATTACTTCATTTCAAATACCAAAGGCAACACAAACAAAGTTTTGAAATAATAAGTAGTGGTGTGTGAAGTTAATTATTAAATTTCTAATCAAAATATACAAACAGCTCATAACAAATACTGTTTCTATTACCTACGAATAAAATGGACACTTAGCTCCTTTAAAACCGATTTTAACAAAGATTTTGGAACAGGTGAATACAACCAGCAAAATCTTGCAATCTATATACTTGAACGTTTTATGGTGCCTGTAAAACCATTGTATAAAGAATAGATTCTATTCTATAATATGTAGTACAAAGGGTATACAAAATTACATATCCATGTCCTAGACTTATGGATGTCCATTCAACATGACGTTCGGAATTGAGCCTGACATAAAACGGACATCTATTGGAGGTCATGTGCGCTGTGAGAGCACAAGTTGTTCAGAATTGTCTGAAATGCATTTTGCGAGTGTAAATGTTTGTATGTATATAGCGTATCATGAAGAATTAGAAACAAGAGGAGAGTCCTCATCGGCCTTATCTCTGGTGTCAGTATGACACTCGTAGCGTACAGAGTTTCATTTTAGAGATTTGCAACATGGATACTTCTGAGTATCCTATACTATCGGTCATCAATACTTTTTGCACATCTCTATTTCATTTTCTTTAAACCTTACATTTGAGCATTTTGCAGGGCCAGAAACGTCATTCTAAAAAAAAATTATTCGCATCAGCGAGGATATGGTTGGGCGATTCATTTTTGCTTATCCTGTTCAACAAGTTCCTTGTAGTCCAACAGTTTTGAATATTTTTCATTGTTTCAAAAAATCTGGTTTCATTAACGTATGTATGTAATGTCGATAAAATCGGTTGATTTTAATTTATTGATTTATAATTTAAGAATTTTTTTGGGCTTGAGGCTAATTGATATTAGAAATTTTCAAATAGTTGTTGTATTATATCCTCGAATACAACAGTAATTAACATAAAAATATGAATTCAGATAATCTAGACCAAATCATTTCAAACAAGCCTACTTGTTTCCCTCTGCACTCAATGTGATGTTGAAAAGGGAATTGTTCAAATGACTGTATCATACTGATCTAATATGAGGAACAGAGATAAAATCCTATTAAATAAATAATATACATATATTATTCCTTGCATTAGATCTATTCTGTCGAGACCTATCTTGGATTGTTCTGAATAGACTTTTTTTATGATAACAAAGCTTCCTCTACCTTCTGTGGACTTCATCATAATTCAATAAGAGAACTCCCATTAACACTAACCTTCATATGTTTATATCATTGCTGCACAATTGGAGAGTTGTATTATTGCAAAACAGTCTTGTTGCTTTTGCTGTATTTCTTCACCAGGAGTGTTAGTTTCTGATCAAACAAAACTATTATGTTCAACACGGAAATCAGTGACCACAAGGCTCTTCTACCCAAATGTAACTTTGTCAAAGTTTTCTTCAAATACAAAGCCCATGTTACTCATTTTGAAGAGCTCAAAAATTATTACAGACTTCAGTTTTTACTCATAAGAAAAATATATTACAAGGTTAACTTTGAAATATATGCACTTAAAAACGTAAAATTCTAAAGATTTATTGCAGGTTTGGATAGTTCAACTATTCTATTAAAAGGATACAAAAACATTTGTACTTTGAATTCAAAATTGGAGGAAATTTAGGGTCAATTATTGGTTAAAATTTTCAGCATCAAAACTTAAAACTCCAATAAAATATAAAATAACAAAAAATATTTTCTGAACTACTGAACAATATTTACAATATTCACAGATTAGAGTCGAACCATTACAAAGTGGACATGTTAAATAAAGGATCTGTTCATCATAAATATATCAATTTGTGTTCAAAAGACAAAATCGTTGTTGCATGATATGTTCTAGAAGGTAACGAAAAACAAAAAATTTCTCATTTGTTGATCAAGTATTCAACAAACCAAAAAAGTTTTGAGCTACACTCAGTTAAAAAATTCATTATTACTTTCTTTCAACATTTTTAAAAATAATCAGTTTATTAAAATAACCATTAGTTGCAGCACTGAGCAGTAGCATTATATTTATTTAACTGTTTATTTTGCTTATTTCTATTTCCAGTGTGAGTAGGAGTGGAAGAGGTAAAAATCCTTGTAATATTTCCAACTGCTTTTGTACGTCCTTCTCTAAATACTAAACGCTGACCTGGCATCACATATTCAGGGTGTTTTATGAATCGGAAATGAATTAATGCTTTGTCACCAGTACGAAGGCAATCTTTCGACATAGATACAATACTGGCCGTTTGTCTTATACTTCCACAATGAACTGCAAATTAAATTATATATAATTAAATAAGATTTGTGTGTAACAAGTAGATAATTGATGAAAACAATGAAAATTTCACACAAAGTTTTATTATTTCTCTTATCTCAAGAAATTTTGTGTTCCTAAAAAATTAAAAATTACATACATATTTGAATTGAATGAGATATTGCATTTAGATGTGAAATAATAATTTCAAGCTTTATTAAAATTTTCATGTTGATCATTTCACCAGAACCAGAGAAAATAATCCAGCAGACAGAGCAAAAAACGTGGGGGTGAGCTGGAAGAGATTCCAAATTTAATGAAACTTCTACAGGTGGTTCAGGGGTGCTGTCGTATGACTGTC
Source organism: Harmonia axyridis (assembly GCF_914767665.1). NCBI lineage: Eukaryota > Metazoa > Arthropoda > Insecta > Coleoptera > Coccinellidae > Harmonia > Harmonia axyridis. The sequence continues at coordinate 22,918,405 of NC_059505.1, read as the reverse complement.
AAGTTATCCAACACGAGGACCCTGTACTAACTTGGGGAGGGTCGAAGATTCTCAATATTGTAGAACGCAATACTTCTACAATAAATGTAGAAAGATGGCGCCGAATAAAGTGGGCAGAGAAGAAGCGGAGTGTGAAGAATTCGAAAGAAATAATGTTAGAGGTGAAATTTATTATAACTGTTGTGTGAAAAAGCAATGTAAGACTCTCTTTTGTCAAAATTGTGAAGGAAATTTTCATGATTCTTGTGTAAACAAGGAAAAATTGAGAGTGCTCGGTCGGATACAGTGGTTGATACGGGCGAAACAGCGGCCGAAAATGAAACATTCAAAGTAGAAATTCATTATATGAAATATTATTGATGGAAATGGAAGATAAGAATAACGTTATGAAACAGAATAATAAATTGTTATCACAGAGAGTACAATACCTCGAGGAAAAATTAGAGAATTGCCAAATATTATGTAGAACTGAGAGAATGAAATCTCAGAAAAAAGAAGCAATCAACGTTGCTTCAAAAGAATCGGAAAATACAGGGAGCCGATTGGCTACAACTTCAATATCTGAAAACGTGAACAATTGAAAAAGACGTAAATCAGATAAGGAAAATAGTTCCGGTGAAGAGATAAACACGACATCTGATCAAAACAATAACAAACTTGAAATTCTTCAGTCCGATATAAATCGTTGGAAGAGCTAACTCTCAAGATCGAGGAGGAATCGACAAACTTTCGTCAAGACCTGTGCCTCTCCCTAGTACTACCGGGCAATGACTTGACCTTAGTTGTTTATTGTATTTCACTCCATAGAGGCTGGAAACTCAGGACTTTCGGGAAAAATTATACAATCTTCGGAGAATTCATTTCAACATCCTGTATCTCGATAGCAGAACCCTTCTGGACTTAGGTTCTTATGAAGTTTTCATCTTATTTTTCAACGTAGATTATACTATTTTATTTTTTAAGCTAATTTTGGAACACCCTGTGTTGAAGCCTTGATTTATTTGATAATAAAATAAGTTCAATTAAAACGACATTTCGTTAATGATGACAATTTAGTGGACTGTATGAATGCAAAAAAAAAACAACCAGAACCGTTTGATACCCAAATACACATACTTGTATGATACCTGGTACTATACATATAGGTCTTCTGATACTCTTACGATCTTTATAAGGTAAAATAGGAAGGCTTGAAAGGAAGGTAAGGATTAAAGATGATAAGATATATCCCCACAGTAACCAGATCCTTTAGAATAAATCCTATCCTTCTTCGAAAATCCAATAATTTCCGATGCTATATACCACATCATAAAATGTGATTACACAATTTAAACTATTGAAGTAATAGTCATGAAGAAAGATAAAATATCTATACGCGGAATTGGCGAGATTTCGAAATAAATGTGCGCGATTACAATGAATGGAGTTCATGTATCATAAACGACTGACTAAAATAAGCGGGATGAAAACGACTGACTCTTTTAAAAAAAAAGAGGCAATTCAGAACTCGCGTCGCACATACGCGTAGAAGACATATGATCATCCACGGATAACGTGGTTCATTTACGGACTGAAATAAAAAAATTAAGGAAAAAAATCAAGCATTGCCAACACCCAGTATAGTACAGAAATATGAGTTTCCATTCAAAAGTACCCAATTTGGCCCACCATATACATACATAACACAATGTATAAACTTGGACTTGGATAAATGTCGAAGGGGAAATAAATAACAATAAAATTAATTGCCTCGCTTTGTCTAACAATATTAGTGAATATTCAATTGAATATTTGAAAAACTCACCCATAGCTTGATATCTGGAACTTATGGTTGTTGGATGATGTAAAATTAAAATTTCACCCTCAAATTCCCAACAAGCTTGGGGATTCAAAGTAGGAGAAACCATAACCATTCCTTTCCTTATTTGAGATCTTTTGATCTGTAAAATGATCAATAAAAAAATTGTAGCAGTAATAACAAGATTACCTACTTTCTTCAGAGCAAAACTGGCAGTTTGTCCAGCCCTTACTTCCTTGACTACCATTCTTTTTCGATGTATACTTTTAATCGAGATTGGTTGGAAATGTCCTAGTAAATCAGGACCGAGCATCAAGGTATCATTAAGTCTTATAACACCTTTCAGTGTAGTTCCAGAAATCACTGTTCCTACACCCTGAAATTTTCAATTTCAATAATCATTACTAATTACAGTTCTATGAAGAATCATTTATACCGGCACTGAATAGGTGTCATCGATCTGAAACTCTGCAGGCTCATTCTCCTTGTATTCCATTTTTGTTGTAAGGAGATTCAAGAAAGTCTTAAGTAACTGGAGATTTTCACCACTAACGTTTGAAACTTGGAAAATTGGACATAACCTATGAAAAAACAAAATATTCATAAATGAATAAATTATAATGAGTCATGGTGACAAAGAAGAAACGGACAATTTTGCCTAATTTGAAGTATGAAGAAGGAGAAGGTATTATAATTAAAAATTGTCGTTGACCTTAAGTCCTTCAGCCTAAAATACATCAATTATATTTTGAGCGCTCGTTCCCCAACCAGATCGCTTTATCATTGAGTCATATGTTTGCATTTTTCGAATTTGAACCGAGAATAGTTTATAATGATACGGTTCGAATCTCTGATCACGGATTCATTTTCAAATTCGATTCTGTCCGTCGATATATAGTATACACTGGAAACGTAAAGAAGAAATTTAAAATTTTGAGTATAGATCCGTATCTTGCCTTGGTTAAGTTTGCTAATGGGCAAAATCCGACTAGATGTTTGGTAATTTTTGTTAGTCTTTTGAATTGCCTCGAATGGTGGATATATCAAACATTTGTAATTAAAAACTTATTTTTGTGAATGATCTTTTCATTTATATTAACAAAAAAGTTGATGTTGACAATTTGAGTTAAATAGTAATTTTGATCCGATTCTTGTTCCATGAAGGTATATCTATTATTTTAGCTCTGTGCCTTCGGCTTGACCTTTCGGAGATTACCCCGCTGATTTCTTTCATGAACATGTGACTATACTCACCCCTCTTACGCGCGGAAGCTACGCCAGAGAAGAGAACTCTCCCCTCCGTACCATTTCTCCTTTGCCGGCTAGGAGTGGCGCTGTAATCCACAGTGCCCGCGTTTCTTCAGTACGCTGTTGATTCTCGACTAGTGAACAAGTGAAATAAAAGCGTTCGTTGTTATTACGATCGTTTAACACTGTGTAGTGTTCGGAATTGTGAAATTATCTTTCCGGTGCCTAGGGGTCCCATTGGAAAGGTAAGTTTATGAATTATCCCTTTTTTCGTTGTAGGAAGCTACGTTCTACTAAGATCAGCCGATCGCCTCCGCAACCGCAGCCGTCCGTCTCCGAAGACGCAGCCGAAAGGCCCCGCAGACGCAACCGAAAGGCTCAGCAAACGCAGCCGAAAGGCTCCACAAATGCAGCCGAAAGGCTCCACAAAAGCAGCCGAAAGGCTCCACAAATGCAGCCGAAAAGCTCTGCTCATGCAGCCGAAAGGCTCCACAAATGCAGCCGAAAGGCTCCGCTCATGCAGCCGACAGGGCTCCACAAACGCAGCCGAAAGGCTCTGCTCATGCAGCCGACAGGCTCTGCTCATGCAGCCGAAAGGGCTCCACAAACGCAGCCGGAAGGCTCCACAAACGCAGCCGAAAGGCTCCACAAACGCAGCCGAAAGGCTCCATAGACGCAGCCGAAAGGCTCTGCAAACGCAGCCAAAAAACTCTGTTTTACTGAGGCAGTCGATCGGCTGTTCAGCTGAATATCTGTACCACTCTCTCAGGGTTAGCTGAGAAGGACTATTTGGTCTTGAACTTTTCAGACTTTCTAATTTAACTTTCTATTCTCCAGATGGCACTACCAACCCACTTTATTAAAATCGGTGAACTGCTTGAAGAATCTGCAGAGACAGAAAATGATAATCTGATTTTGGAAAGGCTGAAACTTTTGGCTCAGGAACACTTGTCAGAGGGTTGGACCGAGTGGAAGGTGGCCTAGCTGACGAAAGAACAGGTGCTAGGAAATCCAGTGGATCCCCTGGTCCTCAACAAAATCAGGTTTGCACTTCCTACTCTGGGAGTAGTGAGGGCTTTTTCTCCAGAAGCGGATCATCTGTCGGAAAAAACCTACAGGGACATCAAAATATCTATGTTAGAATGGGCCTTCTGCATGGCCCTGATTATGAGTCCCCTATTTGTTTCCAATCGAATAAGAGGTTCGGCCGCCCAATCCGAAATCTTCAATCAGGCGGTTAGAGATATGAAACCTTTGCTAATATCCAGGCAAGAAGCTTCAGGCCAGTTGGGTGAGAAGTCAGAAGCTGGTTCAGAAGAAGAAATGTCTGAAGACTCCCATGGTAAACGTCGAAGATATTCTTCAAAGGAGCAAGTTGTGAAGAGACCAAGGCTTGATCGAGTCACCCTTCTTGAAAATAAGGTGGATACAATGTTTGCTTCAATCTGCGCTCGCCGGGATGATTTAGCAAAAACTCAATCTACAGGGGTCGAGTCATCGGCCGAAGAGGAAGATGAGTTACCTTATAATTCTGATTAGGAGAGCTCCCAAACTTGGCAAGCGCCAGCTATTGATTTCATAGATAACCTAGATCTAGATTTTTTACCTGATGTAATGGAAGCTGCTCCGGACATTCCGGAGCCCAGTCCAATCATAAAGGCAGAAGGTATTGCCTGCCAACGTTTTGGTTCAGAATCGTGGAACAAAATTAGATATAAAGAAGTTCAGAAACGCTTGCAGGCGGCGCCAGTTTTTTGGCTCTCAAAGTTAACTCGCAGTTGGGAAGTTTAGCGACTAGGTCTTTCGCCTCGGACCTACTAGTAACATTTGATGATACATTAGGCACTATCTGCCATGGCCTTTCAAACCAAAGAAAAGCATTAGCTGAGGCTTTGAAAGGCCTTACCGCTAAGCACCCTGATATTGTCGACGACCTAAAGTCGGTTTTAATTGATACCAATTCTAACTTTAAGAACTATTCAGATGATCTTTTACAATTTGTATGTGCTCATAGAGCAGAAACCATTAAATTTAGACGTCAAGCATATAAAACGAAATCGGACTTTCAAACAGTCAAATTGAACCAAATTCCCCCTTCTTCGACGCACATTTTCGATGAAGAAAAATTAACAGATTTTTTAAAAGAACAAGGAGGTTTTTTCAATGTTTTTTATAAGCGGTCGGATAGATCCGGGAACAGAACATCTGTCCCTCAAAAAAAGACTCGGTTAGAGCACAAGAGACCGTCTAAATTTCAGCCATCGAAATCTAAGAGCTCATCTTGGCGAAATCGTTCGAGTCCTCATTTTACTACAGTTGCTTCATATAGAAATCGTCGAGAAACAAGGGGTGGTCACGTAGGAAGAACCAACAAGCCGCGTCGTCCAGAAGGCAAGAGGCGTCTTTGACGCGCCCTTTGTAGCAGGTCAGATCAAAGGGTACTCGAGCATCTGAAAAAGCTAGGCGCTCCACCATTCGTGATGAAAGCAATAAAAGGTTATTCCATCCCCTTTGTAAAGAAACCTCCTTCTGTTCCGTTGACAGGTGCTCTTATAAAAAAAAAATCACAAAAGTTTCAGAAACTATGTCAAAAGAAATCAATACTCTAATAAATCAACAAGTGGTGGAACCATCGGTGGCAAAGACCGGGTTCTTATCTCAACTATTTTTAGTCCCGAAACAAGACGGAAAGATGAGGCAGATTTTCAATCTTCGGCGTCTCAATGGGTATTTAAATCCCAAGCGTTTTCGTCTGGTGAATCAAAACAAAGTACCAGGGTTTCTTCAAGAAGGCGACTTTGTAGGGAAACTGGACCTATCACAAGCTAACTTCCACATTCCAGTAAAGGAAGAGCATCGCAGGTACCTCTCCTTCGCTTAAAAAAGGAGAGTATTTCAAATGACATGCTTACCATTCGGTCTGTCCAGTGCTCCTCTGATTTTCTCTCGAATAAGCAATTGGTTAGCGAGTATCCTTCGTGCAAAGGGTATTCGGGTAATCGTTTATCTGGACGATTTTCTTCTTGCACACCAAGATTCAACAACACTAATGAGACAGTTGGAATACGCAGTAGATCTTTTTCAGAGCCTAGGCTGGAAAGTAAACCTAGAGAAGTCCAATTTGGAGGCACTGAAATCAGTGGAGTTTTTGGGTATAATTTGGGACACCGAACAGAACAGAAAGACCTTACCCTCCAAGAAGACTCAACGAATTCGAGAGAGCTTACACCAGTTGGTGAGCAAGGGTACTTGGAGCTGGGAGTCGGGAAAATCCTTGATAGGCAGGCTAGGTTTTGCGTCTCTGGTTACCCCTATGGGTCGCCTCTTTACGAGAAGGCTTCAACGGGCAAGCAAACGGTTGCCAGAGATCCAACCGAGAAAGAAATGTCCGTGTCCCAAGGAGGCTCTAGCCGATTGTCGATGGTGGTTACAGAACCTTTCCACTCCCGGAAGGATTTTCATCCCCGAGCCGACAATGTTTTTGTGAACAGACGCATCGGACATGGGTTGGGGCTTTCAAATGAGCGAGACGCAGATGTCGGGGACGTGGACACAGACTCAGAAAGCCTGGCACATCAACAGGAAGGAATTGTTCACCGTGCTTATAGCCGTGAATAAATTGAAGAAATCATTGGTGGAAAAATCCCTGATGATACAGTCAGACAACAGAACTGTTGTGGCCTACTTGAGAAATCAAGGGGGGACGAAATCAAAGGCTCTTTTGGAACTAACGAGAGAGATACTTTCCATAACACACGAGTTTCGGATATCCATATTTCCCTACTACCTTCCCGGATATTGCAACACAATGGCAGATTGCCAGTCAAGGGGTCTGATTCTTCCCGATTGGCATATAAAAGCGGAGGTGACATCGATGATTTTTTCCAAATGGGGAATCCCGGAAATAGATTTGTTTGCGACGAATCGATCGAGAGTAGTTCCAGAATATGTAACGATAGATGCGAGAGACACGCGAGCAGTGTTCATAAACGCGTTCAGCAGACCCTGGGTGTTCAGGCTCGCCTGGATATTCCCACCACCTCCTCTAATTCCCAGAGTTCTGCAAAATTTGAACAAATCCCAAGGAACTTTCATTCTAGTAGACCCACGTTGGGAGAAGGTATTCTGGAGGGCAGACCTCAAACACAGAGCTCTAGAAGCTCCAATAATTCTAAGGAATTTGTCCCACGCTCTTATCGATCTTTCGACCGATCTTCTTCCGCCCAGATCAGAGGACCTTCGTTTGGAAGTTTGGAAGGTACGGGGTGGACTCCGTTAATGTCAGGTCTATCACCAGATGATGTCGCACTTCTTCAGGGTGCTTGGAGAGATTCAACTTTACGAACCTATCACTCGGCCTGGAAACAATGGAGGTCTTGGTGCGAAAGGTCGAGTGTAAGATCCAATGGACCAAGCGCATCAGATATTTGTGCATATCTGTCTTTTTTGTTCAGAGTTAAAAAGTTAGCTCTGTCGACGATCCTGGTCCATAAGTCTGTGGTGATAACTCTCTCTTCACCCGAGGGCGCGGAACGACTGTCAGGGCATCCATTGATTAAAACGATGTTGAAAGCCATAGGCCTCAAGACCTCGGCATGTCTTACGCCTAAGTCAACCATTTGGAATATCCTAGATCTAGTCAACTGGTTGAAGTCACATCCCCCGGATCAGAATAGTTTTTTTCAAGTATCACGACACACAGCCATCTTGTTGCTATTGGCCTCAGGTCGTAGGATTCATGATCTTACACTCATCAGCCTGGATAAAGATCACTGCCAGCTTTAGAATTCTACGATCACATTCTGGCCTATGTTTGGGTCTAAAACGGATCGGACCAAGTATCGCCAATCCGGTTGGGAGCAAAGAAGTTCGGGAGATGAACTCTTAGACCTGGTCAAATGGGTTAATCTCCTAATTAAAGTGTCTGAGCAGAGAAGGAGGGCTAAGAAAAATCTTTTCCCTCTTTTTATCACAACCAGAGGGGCAGTTAGAGCTTCAACAAGGACAATAATAGCAGGATGGCTCAAAGAACCTTTCAAGGATTTGAGAATTGAAATGGGTCCCGGCTCTATCCGTTCCGCAGTAGCATCTTTTGATTTTCAAAATAATGTTTCAATAGACTCCATCTTGGAGAAGAGTAATTGGCGAGGTTCAAATAACTTTTTCAAGCACTATTGCAAGAATGTTGAAAGACCAAGCGAATTTAAAAGACTTAATTTACGAAGTTCCTTCAATTCAGTATGATCCATCAAACTCGATGCTGTGATTTCTCATGTGATATCATTGGACAGATTTCTTGTTCATTGAATGAAATGTTTTTCTTTCAAACCTTTATATATATATATCTTTCCTAAATATATACATATATATATTTCATAGTTATATATACATACATTGTTACAGAGTTGAGTTTTGTTTTTTGTTTGTGAATCTAGAGAAATATTTTATTTATTTTTTTACATTATATACTTTGAGTAAAGAGGAGGTTTTATTCCTTACTCTTAATCTGATAGTCACAGTACGATGGATGCCGGCAGATGCCAAACTTTCTCCGAAAGGTCAAGCCGAAGGCACAGAGCTAAAATACAACCGTTTTCCACCCCGAAGGGCAAGAAAACGGATATTTTAGGTCTTGCCGAGGCTTGACCTGAGTAATGCCTTGCCGTCATTTTAAGAGAAGATACTGAAGAAACGCGGGCACTGTTGATTACAGCGCCACCCCTAGCCGGCAAAGGAGAAATGGTACGGAGGGGAGAGTTCTCCTCTCTGGCGTAGCTTCCACGCGTAAGAGGGGTAAGTATAGTCACATGTTCATGAAAGAAATCAGCGGGGTAATCTCCGAAAGGTCAAGCCTCGGCAAGACCTAAAATATCCGATTTCTTACCCTTCGGGGTGGAAAACGGTTGTATTAGTGATAAGTCTAATCTCCATTGAGGGTTGATAAATATTTTCACCGGGTAGGTGATCTTATATAAAGAAGTGCTCACATTTTTTGGCGACCGTGACAGGACTTTCCAAATGGAAAAATCCATGTTCACACGAGGTTATTTAAGCATTTACAAATTCAATGGCTGATCCAGAGATCATTACTGAAGATGCAGAACTCTTTCTTCGTGAACTATAAGTTAACAGTGAATAGTAATGTAGTAAGTAAGAAAATGTCTTTAAACGAATTCAAATATGCAGGCTTCAAAAAATCAGAATATCGAATAAATTCAAACCAGCAAAACGACAACAAAATGGAGGAAGCGCCTGAGGGCCCACATTTAAATATCTCCCCCGGGCCCGTAATTTCTGTCGACGATCCTATTTACAAGAAATGAGTTTTAAGAAGGTATCTGGCTTAGGGCTTGAGTGTCGTAACAGGAATAAGCCCATTTTTATTTCTTTTCCATCCCCATCGCGCTGCATTTTGTTCATTCCCATACTAATGGCGAACCTGGTGAGTGGTTTCCAAACGGGCCCGGGGGAGATATTTAAATGTGGGCCTCCAGGCGCTTCCTCCATTTTGGGATGCCATTTTTTCGCCGTTAATTAATATGGGTTTCCACAGAATGTATTGATGGTGATATGAATAGAATAAAAAATGTACCCATTCATTTACTTGTATTTTTTTCACTTATATTTTCCTTTCCGAATGTACCACTTTTTTCTTCAAGTATAAAAGAAACTAAATGCATTGAACGAAACTGCAGAACAGCTATTATACAGGGTATTCGTAAATTGGAGGTACAAACGAAAATAACAGATTCCCCGAATCATTTTGAGAAAAATTCCTATGGGCCCGAAAACGCTTTGTTCTCGAAATACAGGATGTGAAAATTATTTTTTTTTTTCATAGCACCTTTTTTTCACAAGATATTAAACTTAAATTCAGTATAGATATTCGAGTTTGAAGTTCTCATCATGCGATATACTACTTTTGATTGAAAATCTACAGGGTGATATTTTCCTGGAACAGTACTTGCATCTTTTCACCAGAACTTTTTTGTTGGTGGATTTCTGGTAGTTCAAAAAAAAGATGAAAGAAACTTAGGTCCAGTTCTACTCTTTTCATGGTTTCTTGTAGTTTTGTCGTTTCTGTTACGGATTTCGAGAAAAAAATTCCAAAACTGTTTTAGGTATTCCCTGGAAAATCCAAATTATTATCAAGATCTAGTTAGTAAGCTTTATGTTTTGATAGAAACCTATTCACCGAATCTGAAGCGAATATTAATATAGATTCGATAAACTGGTATAATTCTCACAAGAAAATAAGATTACAAATCGTACAAAAAACACCCTGTATCTCGAAAACAAAGCTTTTGAGGGCCCAATTTAGGAACACACGACATTTCAACTTATAAGAAATAGTTTTATTCCTATGATTCTCCAACAAAGCTAAATAATTTTTATGATAGCAGAATAAAATAGGAAATATACATATTGGCAAGTAGGCTGATTTTATTGAAAAGAGCATTATTTTTCAGATTTTTATTTTTTAAGTGAGGACATATTTATATATTTACTCATTTATTTGTTTGTTTCATTTCGATTAAATGATGTAGATTATTCCCATCACACTTTTATTTTACTTTATTTTGATTGTCAGGTTTGTACTGGACTGTTGAATTAATTCATTCAGGGTGGCGGATCAGTATTTTTGAGTTTTCATTTGATGCACCTCCCCAGAAAATTTTTATGATGAATGATGATTACAGGGGTTATTTTCGTTTGGATGATATGTTTTTCCCAAGTTGGTTTTGTAGACTAGCTATTTTGTTGTTTTTTCTTCTTTGGTTGGAATTGAAAACCGGTGGGAGTTTTGTTTCAAAACTCTCTTCGATATTCTTACCAATTTCTGACAACAGTTTATATATAATTTTTTTTTTGTACACACTTTTAATATTGTTAATAAAAGTGTTGTTGGAAATAAAGTATATTATTATTATTATATTCCGCATACACGTGTGGTTATTTTTCATTTTTCTTGCTTTCCGTTCCGAGAGTGTGCTTAGTAAACATCGGATGGAGTAGGTAAATGAAACACATCATTAGATCCGAATAACAGGGATAAACAATGTCAAGGGTAGGCGGAGGGCCCAGACGTAAAATAAATATGCAACGTCTTATGTTATGTTTATTGAAATAAGTGAAAAATTTCACTCAGGAATTGTTTTTTGTATACTTCTATATCACGGGATTCGGAAAATTAAGGCCGCCAAAAATACTGGACCGGAGAAAATCAAACACCCCTTCCTCTCGACGGGCCTGTTTGTAAATGTGAAAAGTGGTGTCAGAAGGCCTACGGATGCAGAAAAGTTGGATTAAAAAGAAGATTGCTCTATCTCAAGGTGGTGTAGAAATCATTTTTTTAGCCAAAACGCATATTAAGTATACGTTGCGGCACTTGAAAAGTCGTTTCTATGGAAACGCAAGAAATGCATAGATACTGTCAACGAAGGCCATTTAAAATTGAATCAGGTACATTAACCTCAAGAGTAGCAAATACTTTTATTACTTGTATTATTTGATTTTCAGCAGTTATAGGAGATAGTATATTGTGGGGAAAGTCCAACTTTTCTCACGAGTGTGGAAAAACACACGAGTGAGAAAAAGGACTTTCTCTACATGTTGCACACTATACTTTTCTTATAATTGCATAAATTTCTAAATTACAAGTAATGTACCTGATTCAATTCATTGACAGCATCTATGAATTCCTTGCATTTTCTTAGAAATAACTTTTCAAAAGCCCAATTTCATTGTTCTATCAAGCGAGGTGTGGACAAAGTGCCGTGAGGAATAATATTTCTCACAATAAGAGCAATACATGGTTTTGAAATTCTGTGAGCTATGAAGAATACGCTTCTTTTAATAGCAATTGTAGGAAAAGCATAGTGTGCAACGTGTGGAGAAAGTCCTTTTTCTCAGTGGTGTGTGTGCGGCACTCGCCTTTCAGGCCTGTGCCACAAACTTCCATACTCGTGAGAAAAGTTGAACTTTCCCCACTTGTTGCACAATGTACTGAATCTATATTCCGCTTGAATTTTCTGGTTTTGGGAGAGGAAAGCTAATTATTGCTCCAGCAGATGGATTTTCGCAGCGTTTTGAGGAATTTGATATATACGAACCACCAACTTACTAACCATATTAAGCAAGATGATATACGGACCAAACCCTTCATACATCACGTGAAACCTCAATTCGGAGTTGTTCTTGACACTGAAATATTTAGTTTATTTCTTTCGATATTTTTCTCGAATTTTCATGTATAATGATGATGTAGTCATCATCAAGCAATTTTGCGTGTTTGAAATTGTTATTTTACACCCAAGTTCTGTATCCGTAGTTTCGAAGTTATCAGGAAACTGAAATTTCCAAACCGATCCTGAGAATTTTAAGTATCTAGGTTTCTTGTTCGAGAGTTCGAGTGTTCACGATCGTACCGAAAGGACATCATTTAATTTAATCGCGGATTCGTCATTAGTGAGGCGAACCATATTGTTTCAGACCATACCCGTCTCAAACTTCGAAGAACACAGACATCGTGAAGAAATATTCGAGGAACGAGCACTAAAAACTGGAATTTTCTGAAAGAGTAATTGTTAATCAATACTCACCTTTCAGATACAAAATTGGTAGCACTCAAGACAACGTCATCCAACGATTTGACCATTACAGGAACTTTTCTACATCCGGGGGACTTCAGTATTTTCACTAGAGTCCTCAAGTTTTCCTGTAATATATTAGGAGGACACATATCGATTTTAGTAACCACCACAAAAACTGGAACTGAAAGAGCCAGAGCAAGGCCTAAATGCTCCTTGGTCATGCCTATTATACCAGCATTTGCGCCGATCTATATGGAAAAAAATGAGTATGAAATATTTTCAACATACACAAAAAAATGTTATTATCAAAATATTGAGTTCATAACATTTAGAATGAATATTATTCATTCTCGTCCTAACTTTGTTGAGACTACAGTGTATTGTAGTCTCAACAAAAATACCAATTCCAAATAGTAGTTACCATTCATGTTAAATGCAACACCCCGATTCTTTAGAAAATTCTAGATGAGTTTTTTACAATATACATATACTGTCTACGAGGGGGATAGTTCCAAAGTGTACTATCTTCAGTTCATTCACAACTGAGAAAAACAAAGAAAACGACTGAATTGAACTCAATTATTACTGGAGATTGTACATTCTGGAACTATCTCCAATTTCCTATGTCTAAGTCTAAAATACATTGGATATTGATCCTTCCAAGAAATGCCAGTATATTTGAACTAAGCGCTGAACAACAAAGCTAATAAGGCATCCATCCCATTTTTGTTGAAAATTGGAGATTTTACTAGGGTCATCGATAGGGGGTAGGCGGTCGCCTAGGGTGCCAAAATTCAGGGGCGGCATTTCAAGCCTGATCAACGAAAAATCCCATGTGTAGATATTCTAAGTACCGAATGAGAATGTAATTCAGTCAGAAGCAATAGGAAAGAATACAGACAAATTTAACATAAAACATCATCAAAATTGCCGCATTATGCATTATACTCATGAATATCTCAAATGACGCGTAATACCCCCGTACTCTTTACGAGATATTGACGCTAAAACTCATGCACTAATCAGGTTTTTTTTGGCACCGGTTAATATCTGAAGATGAAAGTCACGTAGAAGAGTTAGATTCAAGTTTTACGGCTTCGACTGCCAGGGTCATTAGCCGTATGAATAAAAGCTCAATTCGATGTATATTGTAGATTGATGTATATGGGCAAAAGAAAAAATATCATTTTCACAAGCATTATAAGACATAATAATGTGTAGATATAAAATAATAAATATATAAAATATTCTAGCAAGCTAATTAAGATAAAAGTAGTACATCTTTTTATATGCAGGTGATTCCATTCGAAAATACGCACTTCTTATCATTTCAGTATGTCTCGTTGAAGCCTCTCGTGATTTTAAGCCTGTATAATTAGGAACTTATTTATTATGTGTAAATGATATTGGTAATCCATACACGAAATTTTAGCTTTTGAAATCGATAATAAACTCATAGACCTTGAAAAGGTCCAATTTCTTACTGCTGTGTCAATTTACAAAGAGAGTAGAATGATTAGATTTTTCGTTCATTTTATGGATAAATTTTCGTTCTTCGCCTTCGCGAATTTTGAAATTTTATATTTTGGAAATCTTGGTGGGGTTAGTTACCCCAGTATTTCTACGCCCTTAGGGGCATCCTGAATATTTCCACATTTTTATTCCTTCGAAAAGTATACACAAGTATGCAGCGTTTTTTTTTAAATGATCATCAGATCAGGATGCAATAATTCATATTCTGATACTGAGGTTCTTAGTAATTATTCTCGTTGAATCGATCGAGCCAATCAGATTTTAGGTGCAAAAGGGCCTTATACGAGAATAGAGATGGAAACGGTGAATTTATTTGACGCACAGGTGGAAAATCGGAATTCTGATTTCGCCCGAAGAATCGATGGGCCCATCAGATTCCCTTATGTAGATGATTGTGTGTATGTTTGTGAATATTGTTGACTCATTTTTCAACTTTAACTTATTGATATAATTATTTTTATCAAGTATTTTATGCACGTATTTATGTATATACAGGGTGTCCCGTAAAGATCAGGTCAAACCAAGGGAGAATGTAGATCAAAGGATAACCCACCTGCTATGACAAAATTCCCATCATAAAAGTCTCACCGTTTTCGAGATATTTTTTTTTTTTTGAAAATAATGAATTTTTGCCCCTTTCAATAGTTTTGCCCTTACGATTGGTACAATTTTACATATTTCTGGTTAATTTTTTCAGTAAAATATTGCTGAAGAATGATTTCAACGTTCACATTAAAAACATCCTCCGAAAATTTTAAAGAGGGGCTAAGAGAAATATTTTTATTGGAAATTTTGGTAGTGGATTATCTATTCATGAAGTTTAGCCCATCGTAGTGGAAAAAAAATGTACCGAGCTACTGCTGCACATTACACCAATAAATTGTCTATTTTATAGTGATTTCAAAGAGGTATCACACAAGTCATTTGTTATTCAAAGAAAAAAGATATGGGTGTTTTTATCCAAATGGGTACGTTTCTGACAAAATCAAGTTTGTCAATTCTGTTAAGAAATCTTCGATGTTGCATTACTTAGTGAACAATGGCAATTGTTTACGTGCGAAAATATTACTCGCATAATTATTCACCTCAACGAAATTCAATTTTGCCGGCAAATTTTGGAAAACATCATGCAGATCCAGATTTTTTTAATAAGATCATTTGGAGCGACGAGTCTTTCTGTACCAAGGATGAGTACATGAATCTCCACAATTTGCATAGCTGGAATATCATTAATCCACAAGAGGTGAGAGAAGATAGATCACAATATCGATTCAAGATCAATTTATGGACTGGAATATTTAATGGGGCAATTTTTGGGCCCGATCGAACTGCCGCCATCACTGAACGCAAACAATTATTTGGAATTTTTAATCAACCAGCTGCCCATTTTATTGGAAGATGTGCCACTGGCGCTTCAACATGATGGATGCCCAGCGGCCAGCACATTACGGACTGGAAGTTACCGCACGTCCGCACATTTGAATAGAACTTATCCCCACCGGTGAATTGGAAGAGAAGGTAAAATTTTGGGGCCTCCTCGTTCACCTGACCTAAATCCTATGGACTTATTATTGGGGCCGCCTAAAAGACAAAGTATACGCAACACCCATCCGTGATGAAGCCGAATTGAGAGAACACATCCGCAATTCGACTTCATCACGTATGGGTGTTGCGTATACTTTGTCTTTTAGGCAGCCCCAATATTAAAAGTCCATAGGATTTAGGTCTTCATGTACCCATCCTTGGTACAGGTAGACTCTTCGCTCCAAATGATCTTATTGAAAACATCTGGATCTGCATGATGTTTTCGCAAAATTTGCCGGCAAAATTGAATTTCGTTGAGGTGAATAATTATGCGAGTAATATTTTCGCACGTAAACAATTGCCATTGTTCACTAAGTAATGCAATATCGAAGATTTCTTAACATAATTGACAAACTTGATATTGTCAGAAACGTACCCATTTGGATAAAAACAGCCATATCTTTTTTCTTTGAATGACAAATGACTTGTGTGATACCTCTTTGAAATCAGTATGAAATAGACAATTTATTGGTGTAATGTGCAGCAGTAGCTCGGTACATTTTTTTTCCACTACGATGGGCTAAACTTCATGAACAAAATAATCCACTACCAAAATTTCCAATAAAAATATTTCACATAGCCCCCTTTTAAAATGTTCGGAGGATGTTTTTGATGCAAACGTTGAAATCATTCTTCAGCAATATTTTACTGAAAAAATTAACCAGAAAGATGTAAAATTGTACCAACCGTAAGGGCAAAACTATTGAAAGGGTCAAAAATTCATTATTTTCAAAAAAAAAAAAATCTCGAAAACGGTAAGACTATTGTTATAGGAATTTTGTCATAACAGGTGGGTTATCCTTTGATCTACATTCTCCCTTGGTTTGACGTGGTCTTTACGGGACACCCTGTATATTATTTATACTGACAACCCATGTAATCATGTTGATGGAGAGGTTATTCATGAGTATTTGTACTCGGTGAATAAAGTTTATTTATTTAGATTTTGGGCCAAAAACGGCCTTATACATGATACGAGGCCCAACTTTGAAATTTCAAATGCAAACCCATCTTTATTGCAAATTCGGATTCAGCGGGAGATTTTACATATTCTGATACTGAGGTTCTTAGTAATTTTTCTCTTGAATCGATTGAGCCAATCAGATTTTAGGTGCAAAAGGGCCTTGAAATTTCAAATGCAAACCCATTTTTCTATAGCAGATTTCAAAGTTGGACCTCTTATCTTGTATAATGCCCTTTTGCACCCAAAATCTCATGGGCTCAATCGATTCAACGAGAAAAATTACTAAGGACCTCACATATGAATTTTTGCATCCTGATCTGAATGAAGGCCTCCGGATTTTTTAACAAATAACGCTGCATAGGGCCCAAAAATGGATGAAAAAATTTTGGTTTCAACCAATTCGGATGTAAAATCTCCCGCTGAATCCGAATTCGCTATAAAGATGGGTTTGCACCATCTTAATTAGGCGGTTATTAATATTATATTACCATAGAAGACTGAAAGAAACTGAATATGGCGAGTGTTGATGAAAACTTCAGTTCGTGAACAGACCATCTAGTCGAAATTATAGTTCCTGCCAGTATACCATCAACAAAAGAACTGAATATTAATAGAGGAAATAAAACATTTGACTTTACATTTCACAATTTCAACTGTTCTACCAAGCGAACTATGTCGAGTGTAGAGGTTTGTATAATTGAAATATATTGTCTATGATCAAATTGGTATTCGTTACGATTATATAATGAATAATAATGTCACTCTACAAATAGTGTGGAATTTTGAGTTGTGAAACATTTTATTTTCTTTTCCTTATTAGACCACATAACTCAACCTCAAAATAATAAAATGGGCAATATTAAAGCTTTAATTAAATATTAATTTTCCTCAAATGTGAAATTCATCAATAAGTAGTGATAGTCACTCAGCTTTCCAAATTGTAATATTACATTTGACTTACCATTAACATCCCAAAATCAGGTGCATGTCCTGTCATCCCAAAAACTGTGGTTTTAAGATATTTTTCATGTCCAGCCAAGTCTATGAAAGTGATGATTTTACAACTCTTTTCACAAATTTTAACCCAATCTAATGTTCCATGTTCTGGTTTATTCACAACTTGGCCTTTAGAGAAAAAATTTCTTCATAAGATAATAAATTAATTATATATTTTTTATTCATCTTCCCTAGAATCCTAAAATTACCTTCTTTATCAAATCCTAGGATGTCATTGCCAACAGAACTCGTCCTACCAGTCTCCATCTCATGTTTGTGACGAAATAATTTTTGCCGGGCAGTCCCTCTGCCATTATCCAATTCACCATGAGTTAATACCCCTAAAAGAGTTGACTTTCCAGCGTCCACATTACCAACAACTGCTACACGAATTTCTAGGAAATCTAAAAAATGAATAATCATAAATAGAAATCAATTCTTTTTCATTGAATCACAAAAGAGGTGGTCAAATATAACAGATGCTATCGAAAAAATTTGTTTTTTGTATTTTTTCAAAATATTCCTTTAATCTCCTGAAAAGATTATTGGAGAATATCAAGTGAGTACAAAATAAGAAGTCTATTTTTCAAACACTTATCAACATCTATATAAAATTGATTTTATGAAAAAAGTTCTTTGAAAAATTTTATAAGGTTGACTGCCAAAAAATTACCAGTAGGCTCTAATATTTTCCTGATTAAGTACTGCACCACTATACCCCTGGGTTCTTTTCTCTCTCTCAATTTAATGAGGCTACATTCGAGAGTTGTTGCTAAGGATTGTAGTGTTGCTGTAGCAGCATCTAACTCATCTGTTAATAATCCACTATCACTATACTCATCAGAACCTCCAATCTAAAAAAAGGTATTAATCCATCAACCAAGAGAAGTCTAATTTCTCCCAATAATAATTTTTCATCATTGTAATAATTGAGATATAATTGAAAAACCTTACAATTTTCAAGGTGATATAAAACAAAAACTCTAAACTTTTCATGAAAAAAATCTAGTTTATTCTAAACTGCCATACGAAGGTTTCTTCCAATAATTAAAAAAATCAATAAAGCGATTTGAGAAAGGGAGTGTACTGGTGTACACCCTCAACGAATAATGTTTGGAATTGATCGTATTCATTTTAATTGAATGGTATAAGTAATCAATGGGATTGGAATAGTTAGAAAGAACATAAAAATTCTTCAATGAGCGATGTTTCGCAACTTGAATGTATGCTTTTCAAGCTCTAAAATACTGTAGGGATCAAGCATTTCACGCCACTGCTTCCTTTGAGATAAGTCTGGAACCATAGTCTAGAAGGATCGAGTCCATAAAGAGCAGTGATTGAGAAGTGAGGGTTTGTTGTGCAAAGAGTGAACACGTGGAGCGAATGTAGTGTTCCGTTACAGCTCTAGAGTCATTGAATAAATGATTCCAACTTTTTAGTACTTGTGTGTTAGGGGAAATACGTGAGTGTAGTGGTTCCTATGTTCCCTCATAGCTCAAAGCATGGGTCCTACTAATTTATTATCGATTGATTCGTTAACGATCGGTACCCCTCCCTTCCCCTCACCATATTTACTGTGGTGACCACGACACTTCTGAAGCCACTTCAACTAATGAAGAAGCTGCCAATACCACTATTATCGATAAGGAAGTTGACCAGATCCTCAAAGGAGTCACGAAATGCCCCATAAATAAGATGAGCCCGCCGAAATGCGCGGTTTGTAATGCCCCCATGGAGGGATGTTCCAACCATCCCTCCAAGGTAAAACTGATGGTTTCCCTTATGAAGTGAGCCATCTCCCAAAAGGAAAAGGCTAAACTCGTATTGACCCTTAAAAAGACGGGAAACAGTCTTTTTACAAACCAGCAATGGACTTACTTCCTAAATTTGTACCAGGGTATCATCGATCGAACCTGTCCAGTCAGAAGATGGAAAATAAAATCTGCTCCAAAGCAGCAAAATAATCAAAAACTGAAAGATTGCAAAAAACAATTGGATATTTTGTATACCTGCAAGTCAGTGAATAAAACCTATGAAAATTTATATCAGGAGGAGAAAAAGAAATATGACTATTTACTGAGGCAGATAAAAAAATAGAATTATGAAAAAAATTAAAAATTCAGATAATAAATCCGAATGCATGTGGTCATTTTTCAGAGATATAAAGGGACAAAATCTGGAATCAGAAATTAAAATATCAGACGACCTAAAACTTCTTGTCAACAAATTCAATAGTCACTTGGGCACTGCAGCCCATAATGCCCTGCTTAACTAAACAAAGCTAAAGCTGGAGCACAATATAAAGTATAAAAACAGATCAGTATTCTTTAGCCGAACCAATGAAGTAGAACTCACTGAAATAATAAAATATTTCAAAAATAAACTTAGTTCTGGAGTCGATGGCATTCCTATAACTGTTTAAACTGTTTGACAATCAAATCAACATTCGAAGAAATTATCACTCCATTGTCAACAGTTCAATAAAATCCAGTATTTTCCCAGATTGTCTGAAGTTGGTGTTGGTGAAGCCCATTTTTTAAATGAGGAGACAGAGCTGAAATTGTAAACTATAGACCAATCTCATTGCTATCAAGCTTTTTTAAGGTTTTAGAGGCGGTGATTGCAAGAAGACTGACTAGCTTCCTGAAGAAAATATGTCCAATTCCCAACACAGTTTTATACAAGGTAAATCAACAAATACGGCTATACCCAGTTTCCTTCACAATATATACCAAGCTCTTGAGATTGGCAATATCACTACTGGTCTATTCCTGGATCTCTCTAAAACCTCGACTCACTCTCTTACAAATGCATACTAAAAAAGCTAGAGGCTTATGGAATTAGAGGACCAGGATTGAATTGGTTTTGATCCTACTTGGCTAACAGACGACAAATTACCACACTAACAAGAGATGGCGATACTGAAATGTCTGATATAATAAATGTAACACTTGGAATACCACAAGTTAGTATTTTAGGACCGATACTCTTTGTTCTGTTTACTAACAATTTTGACAACATCAAAGAAAATATGGAGAATGTTGAAATTGTTGAATGTGCTGATCACACAAATATTACTATTGAGGCCAAGTAATTCCTGGATTCTATTACAAAATCAAATTTGGTTGTGGGTCAAGGAAGTCGCTGGTTCAGGACTAATGGATTTATTACTGAACAAGGATAAAAAGTAGCTGTACATTTTAAATTGAGGTACGCTAGTTTCATTACACCTGAGGCAATCAACTTAGAGTCAACCACCATAAAATTGTATCCATATACAAAGTTTCATGGAATTCACTTGGATGATACCTTAAGTTGGTCTAAACATATAGACGAGTTATGCAGATCATTAACCTCTGTGGTCTGAAGATTCATTTCCTTGTGAGGTCATTGTACTTGATTTTCACAGGATTTTAGGAAAGTGGGTTATCAAAACTAGATCCAACTAATGCCAACGTTTCGCGGATATATTTCCACTTCTTCAGGGCTACAAGAGAAATTTACGAAGATTAAATAATGTACAATCATTTCTTCAGTTAACATTAAATTATCAATTTCTTAAACTGCTTCGAAACAAATTCTAATCACACATATACAATAAAAGATGATAAAAATATACTGATCTAAATACATATTAAAATTCTTAGATTCGATTTTTTTTTTTAATTTATCTTATTATGGAATTGACTAAAACACTACCAATTAACTCGTAAAACCTTACCAAAGTTGAAACTTATGTTTTCCACACAAAAGATCTCAATATGAGCTTGTTGAGCAAATTAAAACAGAAATAAACATCAATTAGGAGAATTCATCACCACATTCATCCCTGGACTTACTAATAAAATTAATATACTCATAAATTCGGTGTATAACAATGTGAAATTGGTTTCTTACAACATTTCAACTTGCAGTAGTTTGTTTTCTAGATTGAAGGATGTCGACCCCATAATAGATTGCAGTGAATTAATCTACAAGATTCCGTGCAACAATTGTTCAAAATGTTATATAGGTCAAACAAAACAACTTTTAAGAAACAGAGTAAGAGCACGTTCACATGACAAGCGGTCTACGCGCGGTTGAATGAGCGGTGGATAATTGGATACCGTTCACATGGAACGCGGTTGCCAAGCGGTGACCGCGCGTTGCCGTAACGGCCCGTATTCAGTTTGAATTCTACATTTTGGTTTGAATCTGGATTCAGTATCAGATTTAGGTGAGAATTAAACGTTTTTAAGTTTTGATAGGTAATTATAGATCGAATAGTTTCTATTAATCATCAATTAAAACTGATCCTACTCAAATCATCGTCCTAATAAGTAGCAACATGCAGGAATTGAGCGAGATGTTAAAACAACTTATTGATGCTCTGGATAAAGTCGGTTTGAAAAGTAATGTTTCGAAGACCAAACTTATCAACAACACCACAGAACACATAAACATTGACGGTACACAACTTGAAAATGTAGAAGAATATATAATATTTAAGACACTCAATAAGAATCGGCAAAGAAAATCAAACAGCAGAGATAAAAAGAAGAATCAGGCTAACTTGGATGACTTTTGGAAAGATGAAATATATATTCAGGAATAACGACATCCCATAAACCTTAAAAGGAAAGTTTTCGATGCCTGCATATTACCGGTAGCGACATATGGCCTGGAAACTATGGCAATAACCACCAACCAGCTGAGGGTGATGCAGAGAGCGATGGAAAGAACTATGCTCAATGTCAGTCTCAGAGACAGAAAAAGGAATGAAAAAATCCGACAAAGAACTAGAGTCGTAGATATTATAGCGCGTGTTGCAGAATTGAAGTGGCAGTGGGCAGGACACGTGGCTCGACAGGAAAAAAAAATGTAAATTATATTCAACACAAACAGCAGCTAGAATACAGTTGTTTAAAGTTTTTCAATAGACTGCCTAATGAATTCAAAGAAATAAATAATTATAAACCATTTAAGAATATAATATTTAATTTATTGTTGAATAATTATAATTAGAACCATATACTTAGTATAGTAGATTTCTGCTGTTAAGTGGTAGGTGAATGTTATTTTGATACTATTTCTCTTCATTTGTATTTGTTCTACGTGTATCTCATGATTTCTAAATAAAGAGCTATTATCATTTTTATGTGGTCACATAATAAATTTTTTTTCTTCATTAGCATCTCCTTCACAGGATATGATGACGAGTTCTTCCCAAGCCCGTCTCCTTGAGTTTTTATCCGAATAAACACTTCTTGTCATGTCGCATATTACAGGAAAATTCTCAATTTCATCTATGAATAATTTAGGAGCGTCCGGTTCCATTTTGAAATATTTCTGACCGAACGGATCGAAGGGAAATACGTAAATACGTCTCTGGCATCTATCAGCTCGTGCAAGCGCGCTCATCTGAACGGTTACATTAGAAACCTATGATCTCAAACCGCGCGCCAACGCGCGGTTACTACGGGCAAGCTCTAGAACCGCGCTCTACGCGCGGTCTATAAAAACGCGCGGAGGCATGTGTACGCTTCGAAGAAAATTCATGTACTTGTAAACGCGCGGTTTCAAACCGCGCGTAAACCGCTCGTCATGTGAACGGGCTCTAAGACAGCATAAATATGATTGTCACGAAAAATTCAAGTCCAAGGATGCCAAAACAGCCCTTGCAGCCCACTATTTTAATGAAAAACATCAATTTAATTTTCAAGCTATCACTGTGTTGGATATAGAAAGTAATTATATAAAACGAAACCTTAGTGAAATGATATACATTAAACTGAATGAAACTGTCAATTGCCGAATGGACACACAAAATTTGAACTCAATATACAACAACAATTTGAATCTTTTCAAAAACAGATATTTAACACAGTGAATCAGGATTCCTACATTCTAACAACATATTGCAGACTCAACCTGTAGTTGAACAGGTTCAAGAATAAAGTAAACACATCAGTTTGACACTCTCATTGATGGTGACATTTTGTATTGGACGATCGATTTCATGAAAGATCACGATAAAATTCTCCTAATTGATGTTTATTTCTGTTTCAATTTGCTCAACAAGCTCATATTAAGATCTTTTGTGTGGAAAACATAAGTTTCAACTTTGGTAAGGTTTTATGAGTTAATTGGTAGTGTTTAAGTCACTTCCATAATAAGATAAATTAAAAAAAAAAAAAAATCAAATCTATGAATTTTAATATGTATTTAGATCAATATATTTTTATCATCTTTTATTGTATATGTGTGCTTAGAATTTGTTTTGAAGCAGTTTAAGAAATTGATAATTTAATGTTAACTGAAGAAATGATTGTACATTATTTAATCTTCGTAAATTTCTCTCTTGTAGCCCTGAAGAAGTGGAAATATATCCGCGAAACGTTGGCATTAGTTGGATTTAGTTTTGATAACCCACTTTCATAAAATCCTGTGAAAATCAAGTACAATTAACCTCTGTGTGCTTTTCCATGGGAGTGTTGTCAAAGTACTTGGATTTTTCTACAATGAAAACTTTATATTTTGGAGTTTTTGAATTGAGAATTCGTTATGGGATTGTGTTTTATGGAACATCAAGGAGACTCAGTGACATCATGATTCTGCAGAAGCGAGCTCATGCTCAAGATAAAGACTACTGAATCATGTAGAGGCAAGTTCTAGAACAAGCAAATTCTAATAGTACCGGCCATCCAAATTCAAGAGTGTCTCTTAGACTTTCATAAAATAGAGAGCACTTTATCAGTTCCCAACCTAGAATCCATAATACACGAACATTGGAGATGTTTTACCCAAAACACCATCTTTCTTCTACAGAAATAGTGCAAAATATTGCAGTATTGAATACTTTAATAGATTGCCATTAACACTTGGGAGAGAACCGAACTTCAGGAGATTCAAGAAGAATCTATTTTCTCTTCTACTGGAATTAGAACCATATTCAGTTGATGAATTCATGAACAACTAGTTTTCAAATATTTTGACAATATTTCACTTCATTGATGTTTACTTTGTGAAATTTCATGATTTTGAAATAAAGGGTATTATTATTAAAAACAGGGGTTCCCATTTGAAATTACAAAATTGACCTTCCTCCCTAGCAAGGGTGAAGGAAAGGGAGCTGGTTATAGCATAAGTGGACTTCCCCTCAAAACTATGAACTTTTAATTCAAAAACATTTCTCCATAAGATGTTTCCTTTTGAGATTTTGAACTGATTCTCCAGGTATATTCATTTAAAGACCATCAATGCCAATTAAAGAGTACTTTGTATTTATTCAAGGGAAAAAGAACCTATTTATAGAGACAGTTAATTACCTCCACTATAATTTCCCCTCGTCCTTCACCAAGTTGCTGTTTAATTTTTCTAAGTAACAAATCAAATTGTTCTTCTGTTGGTGATATAATAACATCTCGTCTCAATATTTTATCGAAGTCAGCATGATGTTTTGGAGATTTATCCAAGAAAGTACTCAGAGATTCTCTTTGTTCAGGTTTCTTCTCCATGCTCAATGTATGTCAAAATATATTCCTAAAATAGGAAACAACAAGCATTAGTAAACATTTTCTTAATATTATATAGCTCATTTTGCAGTTAGTAGATTTTTTGAGTAAGCAAATGACATTCGTTTGTAAAAGAAAGATTCTCCTGTTTTCTACCACTTAGCATATAATTAACAATTGAATAAGAAATAAATATCGTAGGGTAATATGAATGAAATTTTTGGAATTGAAGTTTATAGTAGACGATATTCTACTTGTATTAATACTTCATTATCTTTCATAATCAAAACATATGGTTTTCCTAATTCGGATAGTACTTTCACTGAAGTTTTGGAAGTCTTCCATTTCCATTATCAATTCGGAATATTATGTTGAAAAAACAAAGGAAATATGTTAGGTATTTAAACAATTCAATTAAATGAATACTGACTGTTAACTAAATAATACTGAATATCTAATGAATAAACGAAAGTATCATTATATTCACAGCATGTCAATATTTATGTTGAGTTTCATCTGTTTTCATCACTTTCTTTTGAAATTACACCATAAATTTGTCTTCCAACTTCCAATCCAATGTCTATGAACATCACAAGAAATGTCAAAGGTTGAAAGGTTTACGTTTATGCAGGAAAAAGATTCAAATGAATAAAAAAAATTAAAATTTATACAGATTGTGAAAAATTCATGAAAAGAACAAATTTAAATCAATTAGTTTTTGATATAATCAATAATCATTGGTTTTTCTTAACCACAGAAGTTGATGAGTTGAGAAATACATCTTTGTGGTTCAAATAATAATAATAATAATAAAAATGAATATGAAACAATTTCATTATTAGACAACTCATTTTATTCTCATTTTGAATTATTTCTTTTCACTAAAACAATCAGAAAGGGATTTTATCATTTAATTGTTTCATTTACATGAAATGGTCTTATTTGTATTACTGAACAACAAATATTTGCATATCTTGAGTTTGAATGAATAGAATTGTTTATGAGTAGTTTACATACATTTTTCTTTGTAATAAAACTGAAGCGATTCTCCATATCTGAAATACATTGTATGAGAGAATATTCACTGTTCTTGAAATGGAAAAAATAGTTAATACTTATCGAAAGTTGTGTTTGATTCCTGCTCTAGTCGGAGCAAGAATTGATAAAAATAGAAGAATTGTAACTAGTGTTTGGTCTCATAGAAATTTAGAAAAAAGTAAATCAACGAAATTTCTGAAATACTTTCTTCTGTATCCAGATTTGCAAAAAGATCAAGAGTTAACGCCTGTTGATATTTCAAATGAGTAAATTAAACAAAGAATTAGAAAAATGAGCAGTGCTCATGAAAAATTTGTTTTAGGCTTTTATTTTCTGCATCTCCTTCGGAAAAATTTAAGGCAGTTCTCAGAGAAAATGATGAAAAGCAATTTTTAGAAATTTGGCAACAGGAGAATCTCTATAGAACAGTTGATTTGAATATATTGGATATTCATGGAAAAGTTTATTGCGATGGTAAATGGGAGAAAACCTTTGAGGGATATTTAAATCGGAATTGAACTTTTTTAGGTGATTTTTATACATTTAATTGGTCCCCTAATGAAACAAAGTTATTGTATGTTGCTGAAAAAAAAATGCCAGATTCAAAACCATTTTATAAAAGAAAAGCTAGAGAGGAAAACAATCAGAAGAAAGCTAATGTTAGTATATGATATGTAATACCTTTCTCTACAACCCCATTTCATTAATGAGGCTTCACATATCATAGAAGTATTCCGCATATTTAATTCTCATGATATTTAATACAAAACTAAGATGAAAACTTACAGGGTATACAAAAAGTTATCTGACTCCAGCCCTACAAAGGGGACATAGTTATTTTTTTAATCAAACAGAACAAGCCATTTTACATTGCCAGATATTTGAAATGATAGGAATGACTTCAATTGTGTCCAGTCCTCGCCCTCAAGTTTCATCCGTCCTTAGGCTGTCTGTTGTCTCCTAAGAATTTTTCCACTGTCTTTCCTATACTTGATGAAACCTTCTATATTATATTATCTAGATACTCACTGAGTCCTAGATTCTTGATATTTCTCTTGAGATTTTGGGGATTATTATTATTTGAACTGGGGTCGTTGCGGCTATGTAAGCCTTCCGGGCTTCAGGATAGTTCCCATTGAAAGCATTCCCCACTTGTTTTATGTGAAACACAAGGTCCCTATATTTTGAAAATTTTTCGAACCCCCTTTGATACATGATGTTATTTGAGATTGCTACGTGAATAAGTATTGCTATCTTCTGATATTTATCACGTAATAATACATCTGGTTTGTGGTATGACACAGTTTTATCAGTGAGAACCTGTAAAGTCTATACAATCACAGTACAGTTTATAGTGTTCATTCTTTCCAGAATGTTTCAGGTCAATACTTATATTGTAGTATGGCACTTCTTCAGAATGTATCAGTCCTAATATGGTTGACAATTCTTGGTGAAGTATTTTTCTTACTGCATCATATCTTTCTTATTCTTTATCTGCAAATATTTGATATACGCCCATGATTTTTTTGACTTGTTTAAAGGAGTAGGTAAAGCTAGACTTGGCCCCTATATCATGTATTACTATTATTTTTTTTTGCAATAAAAGCACTTTCCCCGACTATAGCCTAAAATTACACTATTATTTGTTGGATTGTTTTGTTTTTTTGGACTCCCATATCAGCATTGATTGTCTGTGATAGTGGGATCCTTCATGTTATGTTTGCAGTAGGGTCTTGGTGAGATCACTTGATTTTGGATGGCTAGAAGGATCACAGAAACCTTGTCATGACATATTTTGATTATAAGAAGGCTTCAACTCACTCTCCCCATGGGTGGCTCACAAAAATATTGGAAATTTACAAGATCAATCCCATTATACTTTAAGAAGTATGAGATGTCCAATTGGAGAACAAATATATAGCTAACGATGTTCAACATATTCAACAGATTCCAATTAGGAGGGAAATTTTTCAGGGGAATGAACTGCACTTCCAACTAGTGCAATTTTAATAAGATTAATAATCGACTTCATTGAAACAAAATATAGAGATACAATGGCATGTCTCCAATCTGGCGGAATTTAGTCAAATTCGGTTTTTTTAACTTTTAAATGGTGCTGCTGATAAAGTTCCTAAACTAGTATTCTATTGTAAACCAAAACAATGTGAAAAAACCATATTTGTTTTGTGTTATTGAAATATGTTTTACTTTGAGTTTTCCACATATTTAAAACTTATCAATCAGTTTAACATCAAATTCACTTTTTTAGCCAGGACAAGAGTATATCTTTCAGCAAGATTGGGGTGAACAAATGGTTGGAAAAAAAAATTCTGTTGTAGTTGAATACAATATTGAGAATGACGAACTAAGCCTTTTAGAGGGAATTCCTGATGACATTTGTCCTGGACAATTGAAGTATTCTCCATGTGGAGAATTTATTGTTGGTGTTGGTTATAAAACTGAAACAAGGAAATTAGGACTGATTTATTGCACTAACCGACCAACAGACATTTTCAAATTCAAAGATGGAAAATATGGTAATTCTTTTTATATATGTATTATTATGTTAGCGAAATATTATGATAATTGGATTGGTCCTATTTGAATCGCAGCTATACAGGATGTTTCACTGCGATGGCCTATTAGATGTTTATGGAAAACTAATCATAATTTTGTGCTGAAAATTTGCATATTGGGGTTTGAAATAATGATCTTTCTCCCTAAAATATTTTCTGATTTCTACAACTTCCGTTTATACCAGAAACATACTACTACTTCTTCATTTCAAATGGCACACCCAGTATATTATTGCATCATTTAATAGCTTCTTTGATGACAATTTCAGCAATATGATACCTTGGGTAAAAACTCAACGGTTCATGAGTTAATGGGAATCTTATGAAAAAATGGTGGCGAGGGGGACTGCAGAAAAAGTTTTTTTTTGGAAAAACCTTTTTTCATTTTCGATTCTGCAAATATGTAATTTTATAAGACTGTTTGCAGTTTGGATCACAAAATGTACAGGGTGTTTATCAGAAGATTATGAACTTGGACAACTTAAATTCATCAAAACTAAAGATTTTCAAATAAGAACCTATATTTTTTATTATTTCAGTCGATTCTACGTTCAAAAATAGTGGGGGTTACTTTGGCAAACCCTATATCTGAAGTGAATACTTTAAGAGTTATCGAGGAAGAACTTCAAATGAGGAAAAACCGCCATTTCTAACTATGTGAAGTAGTCTGTGACTTCCAGAAAACACAGAATAAACTGAAATTCAATGTTTGGATAACTAAATTTGATATTTCAAAAATTGTATTTTGAACCAAAAACAAATAATTTCGCAATTTCCAAATGATCAATGACGAAAGTTTTACTTGTATTATCACTTTACCTACTTCAATTTTCATTTGAAATGGACCACTCTTTTCTTCAAAATTACACTATTAACATTAAGCATAAAAACAGAATGGATTGAACTAAACTGCACTTCAGTGCTCGGGAGCACTTTTGGGATTATTAAGCACTAACCTTTTGGCAAAGTGCTTTGATTACTCTGACCTCCAAAGTGTGCACACGCGTTTTGATTGTCTCTTCGATTTCGTGAAAATTCGTCGAAATTTTGCAGTTTTTTCAGAATAAGATCCGTACTGTTGGAAAAATATCCCTAATATTTTGCATCATGATAGAGGTATTGAAGAGCATTGAAAATATGCAAAAATAAAAGGGGTGTTCCATTTCTTCTTCTTTATGTGCCGTCTCCTTAAAGAAGGTTGGCTATCATCATGGCGATTTTTATCTTTGAAGTTGCGGATCTGAACAACTCAACAGAGCTACTGTTGTACCATTTAACACCCTGTATATCAGAAAATAATTTCCAGAGATGCAGAATCGAAAATAAAAAGGAATGCTTTTCAACTACATTCCTAAAATGTCTGGTTTGGAAGCTATGCAGGACTCTGTATGAATTCTGTCGAATACTCTATAGAAATGAACCCAAAGTATTTTTGGAAATTTGTGAATGATTTCAATTTGAATAAGAGTCTTCCCTCAACTATGTATTTCCAAGATGAAATTTCAGATAATCCGCAAGAAAGAGCCGAATTTTTTGGTTCTTATTTTTCCAAAGTTTATAAAGCGAGCAGACCAAAACACTTGAATATACCGCAGGATCATCTAGTCGATATAAAAAATATATATTTTTCAGCAACCGTCCGGGAAGTGCTCACTTCCCGGACGCTTCTTCTCTGAGAAAGTAGCATTTCCCGGCCTAGTCCGGAAAGTACGTACTTCCCGGACTAGGCCGGAAAAGAATCATAGAATCCATAGCAACCGAGATAACGGCTGACAGTTCATATGAAATTAGTTGTCAAAAATTTGCATGTTTTTTTATCGCAATCGCAATAAAATATGGAAAGCAGCAGCGATAGTGTTATTTTACATGGTTGCCGAAAAAATATTGTACGCAACACTCCCAAAATAGTAATTTACGTAACAAGTCCGGAAAATAGGGTTTTTTTGGACGAATAGACAAAATTCCAGGACGAGCGTAAGCGAGTCCTGGAAGTCTGTGAGTCCAAAAAAACCATTTTCGGGCGTGTTGCGTACAATATTTTTTCGGCAACCATGTAAAATAACACTATCGCTGCTGCTTTCCATATTTTATTGCGATTGCGATAAAAAAACATGCAAATTTTTGACAACTAATTCCATATGAACTGTCAGCCGTTTTCTCGGTTGCTATTGATTCTATTCTATGATTCTTTTCCGGCCTAGTCCGGGAAGTACGTACTTTCCGGACTAGGCCGGGAAATGCTACTTTCACAGAGAAAAAGCGTCCGGGAAGTGAGCACTTCCCGGACGGTTGCCGAAAAATGGTTTTTTTGGACTCACAGACTTCCAGGACTCGCTTACGCTCGTCCTGGAATTTTGTCTATTCGTCCAAAAAACCATATTTTCCGGACTTGTTACGTAAATTACTATTTACGCCAGATGAAGTATTTAAATAATTGTTGACTTTGAAAGACACTAATGATTCGGGTGCCGGTAATATTGGGGCGATATTTTTGAAGCGCTGCGGTTATACTCGTATTTTGGTTGAGCATTTATGCTTTATATTCAAAAGCTCGATTAAATGCGGAAGTTATTCAAAGATCTGTAGAGAAAATTTTCGATAAGCTTATCAATATCAAGCTTTCACCCTTCTTGTCGCGTTTTTTTTTTATCAGAACAACACGGATTCATTAGCAAAAAATCGGTGACAACTAATCTTGTTTAGTATATAGACATCATTTCAAAAAGCTTTTGACACGGTTTCACATTGGTTACTTGTTGAAAAACTTAAAGAAGGCGGTGTCGGCTCTCCGTTATTGAACTGGATGTCTCAGATGTCTGATCTTTCGCGCGATGGTATCTTAAGGGTTAAGCTTGGAGATGATGTCATAGAAATATAATATAACTTATATTATATTTCTATGGATGATGCTCTGAACAGTTTCTCGTTCTTTCTTGGGTTAGTCAGGGTTCACCTCTTTCTACGATACTATTCCTATGTTTCATAAATGATATAGGAAAATAAATATAATTTCACAGAGGAAGTTTTATTTCTATTGTTCGCTGAAGATCTCAGGATCATTACATAAGAAGTATTCAAGATTGTCTTTCATTACAAGAAGATCTTAATAATATTGAAAGGTGGTGTGTAGACAATGAAATGTATTTCAATATCGTTGCTGCCGTTTGTAATAAACAAATGAATTACTAAGCACTGGTTTTAAAAAGTGCTCGGGAGCACAAAGAGATTTCAAAATGGAACCACCTAACACTTAATATGCGTTTCAAGCAGAAAAGATTCTAAATGGTCCCATCAAAAGCTTGAAGCCCATAACGGCGATCCCTCAAAATTTAAGGCTAGGGCCGCCCTTGTCTCGAAAACTATAAAAGACTAAGGCCGGTTTTTTATTGCGTATAAATAAATTTATTCCTCTTGCGCAGGTTTCATACGTAGATAAAACCTGCGCTGTATTATAGTTAATTATTCGCATGTGAAAAAACCGACCCTTAGGGAAAAAGTCTTCAAGAACGCCCGATCTCTTTTTTAGAACTGATGAGATATCAAAAAGCAGATCATAGATAGATATATTAGTTTCTGTTCGAGATATTAGGAAAATATTTTTTATGGTTTATATGATACAATAGATAATAAAAATCAATTATCGTTTAAGAGATATAGAGGAGATTTGGAATTTTTCAAATAGGACACCTATATTTTTTAGAGCAGTTTTTACCGCAGATTTCTCTAACAGCATCGGTTTTTCACAAATATCATCTGTTTCGAAAATTTTAGTTTTTGACTTAATTTTTATGATGGGACAATGTCTTTTCTAAATTGCAGTCTCTTCAAATCATTATATGTTCGATCCACAATCCATTGAGTTTTAGTCACAACAGAAAATTTATTGACCCAATCGAAACACTGGCGGTTGCAATCCTCAATAGTCATTTTGGTTCTAACTTGTATAGTATATCCAAAGTCACTTGGAGGAAGATGAATATTTCGATTATACAAGGTTTGCCCAAGTTTCCAGAAATTCCTTTGTGCCCAGTGAATTTATTGCCTAACAATACTTTCAAATAAACCCCGGTATTTAGCAGATCGTGGTATCCACTTCAAAGGGACATATATGGCCAAGCGTTTTTATGGACTAGTTCAAGTGACTTTGGATATACTATATCTCGTACTCGCTTTCACTTGTCATATGACATTTCAGAATTCGGCATTCACCATCAAACTCTTTTAAAAGACCACAATGAAAATAAACAAACAGATAAACATATGGCTTGAAGACAAGAACGGCGCAGACGCAACATTTACTGTTCGGAGTAGGCACAAGTTGCCCCCGACTTTGGCCTATACGTGAGTCGGCCTTCTCACTCCCCGCTATGGGATACATTCACTCAATCCCAGGTAATTAAAATATCAGAAGGATAGAGCTTGGTTGTGTCTGGTCCTTGTGGTCCTTCTGGTCCTCGTCAAACTTCTGGTTCTCTTCCACGCAATGCCGCCGATCCTTGGATCTGTCTTTCACGTACCAGGAATTCTCTCACCGGCCTTGTACCTAAAAGAACAGATCATTATTATTACATTGTTGTGGTAATTATAATAATAAAAAAATTAGTGTCCAATTTCAGTTCAGTTTTGGATCCATCTTAGAATTTGAGCCAAAATTAACAGATTGATGGGTTTATCAAAGTTTTGAAAAACCGTCACGAATTCTGGAAAATCGAGACATAAATTAACCAATGACACAGAACACTAATAATAATGCAGTTTTTCTGTAAAAACACACATTGTTTCAAAAGCTCAAAAATTGTACTGAGAACAGCTTTAGATCTAAAGTAGACATTGAGATTTTATCGTTTTTAAATCATTCACTTTTTGAAGTATGTATAAATAATTCATTTTATGATATAAAGCTAAAATAGTATTATTGATAAAGCTACTTATCAAAATAAACTAACGTTTTACAATAGCTCAACGAATATGTACACAAAAAAACACATTATTTCACGATATTTCTGTTATGTTTATGTATATTTGGTCTTATTTACAATGGCTGCTGAAACTATTGGATACTTTTGTATCTATTAAAGGCCTTCTACTACAACTAAGTTTTAGCAGTTCTGCAGATCTCGGATCTAACGATTCTTGTCTTTTCTCTTATCCTGGACACAAAAAGTCTTTGTAGTTTAATTTTCATGGAAGAACTTTTTGGTTAGCATGTAATTAATTTTTTCAAAACTGTCTTGTAATTACTTGCTTAGTCGTTTACTATAAAGAAGCATAAACCAAACCCCCTCTAATCATTGCAATACTCATACTTCTCATAATTCTCTATTTAATGTCAATATTCTCATTCATAATCAATCCGTACTCAGGTGAGTACGGATTGATTGCAAAAAATTAATTTCTGCCTTTCCTAAAAAAGTTACAGGGTGAGTTTGTACATTCATGGAAATAATGAAACCTTCATAAGAACCAAACTTATCGGCGGAATTAATTGAAACTTAATATTATATTATTGACACTCATTTCGATATTCCCGGACCGGACTTATTATTTCTCATTTGAAGTGTTCAGGTTGAAAATGTCTCTTTGTATTTCGAATTTAAAATCATTGTTTAAATTTTCAAAAAGTACATTAATTCAGGTTCAATACGTGATATCACTTAGAGTTGTCACATCTAACATTCTTTTTTTATGAATTTTTGAAATTAGACAATGTTCGAAAAATTTGATTTATTAACATAAAAATGACTGAGATATCTCGTGATTGAACATGAAACGTCAAATTCTTCCTGAAAAATCATTCAGAAGGCCAGGAGCTTCAATAAATTCATTCATTAATTAAACAACAACAAAATAAAAAACATCGAATATCAGTAATAATGACTCGACCTCGGCATGTGTCAATAACATCCCAAGTTTCAATAAATTCCACCGATAAGTTTGGCTCTGATGATGGTTTCATTATTTCCATGATTATACAAACTCACCCTGTAACTTTCTTAGGAAAGGCAGAAATTAATTTTTTGCAATCAAACTGTACAGGGTGGGCAAATTTCGATGTTTTAGCACTAGAACTTTTAAACCAGAGGAGATAGACAAAATCTCTTTTTCTGAGAAACTAACAAGGATAGTATTCATTTTTGGCCACCTTCTTTTGTTTTAGAGTTATGAGCGAAAATTGGAAAAATGGCGATATCTAAAAACATTTATATCTCCGCTAATACTGATGATAGAGCTCTGAAATTTAAACATTATATACAGGTACTTTTTTACGTAGAATCCAGTGGCGTGCTCGTTTTTTCCAAAGGGTTTTTAATTACGAAGCTATGACCCAAATTTATGTTTTTTTAAATGGGAACACTAGATTTATGTGCCATTTTTTGAAAGCTTAATTTTTCCTGATTTCAAAAATATATAACATCGTATGGTTTGCATCAAAATAAATAACAGAAAATGGTCAAGAACCTTTTTTTATCTAACCGTCCCAATATTTCTATGGTTTCAACTGTTGATGAGCACAGAAAAATTGAGCTTTCTATAAGAAGAGCAGTGTCCTTCTGTCAATCTGATTATTTCTATGCTTTTAACTCATTTCTACAAAATTCGAATCTAGAAATATTTCATAAAAATAGTTTCTAAAATAGAAATGAACTCGGAGAAATTTTCCTAGGTTGCTTGAACAATAACATCTATTGAATTCGGTGCGAAATATCGAGAAGATGTGTCGTCTGTGCATTGTGCAATTGTTGTCATTATTAGGTTAAATATTATTTCTTTTTTGTTCCCTTCGCAATTATATTGTTGAGTTCAATCATATATGCATCGTTTCATATGCTATTTAAATGGATTGGTACTTGTGCGTATTCATTCTGGAGACCTATGAAAATAATCTTCTGATACATCCATCTCATTACAACTCTTTCGATTGAAACATTCGATCTTTTGGATCTTTTCGTTATTTCCAAGTCAATTTTTAGATACAAAATTTATACAACATATCTAGATTCGAATTCTGTAGAAATAAGTGAAAAGCATAGAAATAATCAGATTTAAGGAAGGACACTGCTCTTGTTAGAGAAAGCTCAATTTTTCTGTGCTCATCAACACTTGAAACCATAGAAATAATGGGACTCTCAGATAAAAAAAGGTTTTCGACCATCATTTTTGAAATCAGGAAAAATTAAGCTTTAAAAAAATGATACATAAATCTAGTGTTCCCATTTAAAAAAAACATAACTTTGGGTCATAGCTTCGTAATTAAAAACCCTTTTGAAAAAACGAGCACGCCACTGGATTCTACGTAAAAAAGTGCCTGTATACTGTTTTAATTTCAGAGCTCTATCATCAGTATCAGCGGAGATATAAATGTTTTTCGATATCGCCATTTTTCCAATTTTCGCTTATAACTCTAAAACAAAAGAAGGTGGC
Source organism: Harmonia axyridis (assembly GCF_914767665.1). NCBI lineage: Eukaryota > Metazoa > Arthropoda > Insecta > Coleoptera > Coccinellidae > Harmonia > Harmonia axyridis. The sequence continues at coordinate 22,882,160 of NC_059505.1, read as the reverse complement.
CAAAAATGAATACTTTCCTTGTTAGTTTCTCAGAAAAAGAGACCGAGAATAGCCCATCAGATTTTGTCTATCTCCTCTGGTTTAAAAGTTGTAGTGCTAAAACATCGAAATTTGCCCACCCTGTACCCACCTAGGCCTACTCAACCTCTGGTAAGAGTATGTACAGTTACTCCTGGGACACACTGTATAATAATTTTCAATATGAGCATCAATTTATTAATATAACAAAAGTACAAAATTAATTTTTTGTAGAGATTGTTTCACCCGAAAATAAAGCATCAAGAAATCCAATATTTTCTCCTGATGGTAAATCAATTATCTATGTTCAGAGAGATGCTAAGGGACCCCATATGAGTGGAGTGAAATTGGTGCAGAGAGATCTTTCATCTTCTGGTGTAGTATGGAAGCCAATGTCCGAGTAAAATTCTATTGTGATTGTGTAAAATTGATTTCAGAGTGATGAGAAGATTTTGGTTCCTATTGTCCAAGAGGAAATACAAATAGAAAATAATGAAAAATTTTTTGGCCTATACAACGCTATGATAAGCAAAAGGTGTTGGGCAAGTGAAAATAGGTTGATTATTTCCACAAATCAGAAAAATACTGTTGAATCTTTTGTTATTGATTTAGGTAAATTGAGTATTTATGGAGGTGAAGTGTAGCCAAAGCAACTGCACCTAATTTCTTGTTTATTTTTTTATGACTGAATTGGAGTTTGTTTGACTAAATTTGATTGAAATGTGTTTTATGAAAAATAGTTTAATATTCTTTTCTCATCAATATAAAAAGTATTTTGGAATATTTATCTTTTAAGAGAGTTTCTTGAAATTTTTGCTTTGATAAGCTGATTTCAGATAGTGGAAAAATAACCAAATTGAAAAATGAAAATGGAAGTCTTGTTGTGTTGGATGTTTTTAATGATTTGATTCTTGCCAACAGTAGAAATTTCTTGAATAAAGATGTATTGATGATAGGAAAACTGCCTACAAAAGGTAAAGAGCAATCCATGTCTTGGATAGAATTGACCCAAAGAAAGAAGGTGGAGAATTTGGAAAATCATGAATATGAATATCTAGATCTGTGTCAAAGTGTTGAAGATGTTGTCAGTAAGTATTGAATAACTTTGTCTGTAATTCACAAGCAACTGGGTCCTATAGTATTTTGGATCTGTTTCAAATATACTCTCTACTAAGTGAATAGTAAATAATATTTTCAATAAGCAATAATTCATAACAATAATCACCCTATAGTGCAGGTACTATCAGGTTTCTGAGATCTATTCATTTCACCTCTGTTGTAAGATTTCATTGACAAAGTGTATTGGTTTTTACAGCAGCATGCAGCTGGAAGCTTTATTTATTTTATTAGTGGAATCTTAAACGCAGGAGAAAAAATTAACTTAGCTGGAATTTCTAAGGTTCAACAATTTTTGAATAGGCTTTAGAGATATAGTCTCATATTTATCGTTTAAGGTGACGGAATGATCAATATATATTGCATCTAATTCATTATAGTCATTTGAATGAACAACTTCCAAGCTTTTTTATATTGTATTATTAAATTTGCTATACAATAGATATATAGATATATATCTTCTTTAAAGCCTATGAAAAAAATTACATTGTTTTTATTAGCATGTACATTGAAATTTCCCTACGGAGATACGGCCTCCTAAATGACGTAATTGGAAATTAATTTTAGTGAATAAATTTCAAACTACTTAATACAGGGTGTTTCAATTTCGACAGCCTATTAGACGTTTCTGGAGAACGGGGCCGATTTGAAATCTGAAAATTCGGAATATGACATTGTTCATGATGCTCTATTCAGCTAAAATATTCTCGAAGTTCCGGAACTTCCGGTTATACAAGAATTAAAACAAATTTTTTCAAAAAAAACTTTTTTTTTTCAATTTATGTCTTAGATATTATCAAGATATCCATTTTCAATTAATCTTTTCTGAAATTATAGCGTTAGTCCTCATAGTTTTGAAAATATTAAGGAAAAACCGAAAAAAAGAAAGGATTTCCATAGTCACTATTACGTGAATTATTTTTACTGTGAATATCCTATGCGTATACTCAATTCACTTTCTCAAAGTAGAATGATGTAGGAATATCGTGCATATCTTGAACTTGAGAAATATCATCACAGGGTGTTTCAAATATTATGCCAAAATTGTGAACAAAATGTGATCATAACTTTCGATTTTCAAATTAGAACCCTATTTTTTTGCGATTTCGTTGGATTCTACGGTGAAAAATAAATTGGATATCTTGATAATATCTAAGACATAAATTGAAAAAAAAAGTTTTTTTTGAAAAAATTTGTTTTAATTCTTGTATAACCGGAAGTTCCGGAACTTCGAGAATATTTTAGCTGAATAGAGCATCATAAACAATGTCATATTCCGAATTTTCAGATTTCAAATCGGCCCCGTTCTCCAGAAACGTCTAATAGGCCGTCGAACTTGAAAAACCCTGTATAATTCAAAGAAATTTGATATGATGAACAGTAGTAAGGACCTCTCAAAATACTGACCTTAAATTTAAATTAGCTCTTTTAGTTTACCAGGGGCGGACTAGGTTGTACATTTTAATGCTTACATTTTGAACACCCTGTATGATAAGGAGTAGAGAAAAACCAATTTAGATAGCTTGAACATTAAGCTGAAAAAAAGGTACTCCTATTATTGTTGATAAAATGAACCGTTTTCGAAAAACAAAATAACAAAGGATTTAAAAAAGAACCATGAGTCTATTTCTATTTCGATACGAAAGTTATTCAAGGAACGAAAAATTTCTAGTTTATGTTATTGAATCCGACAAAATTACATAGATTCTTAACTATGCACGTTATAGTTTATATTATATAAAGGGCTTACAGTCCACTGCGACCTCAAGGTCTGTTGGCACGTTAACAAAAATTATTTTTTAGGAATGTTGCAGCGTATTCGTTTGGCTGCACCAATGCGAATTAATTCGAATTTTTGTAGAGCTATATGACATAATTAAGTCGAATTAATTCGCACTGGTGCAGCCAGTCGAATACGCTATAAGTTTACAATAATCAAAGATGAGAAGATTTAAAATTTACACGTCAATGCAAGTTTTTTATTACTTTGTAGTTACCATAGTAACGTTTGAATTCCTCCCCAGTTGATCTTTCATTGTGATGTGATAAGAAACAGATTTTGTCGGATTCGATAACATAAACTGAATTTTTTTTGTTCCTTGAATAACTTTCGTATCACACTTTGTTGCCGAATTCATTGTTCTTTTTAATAGAAAAAAAAATTTCTTTGTTATTTTGTTTTTCGAAAACGGTTCATTTTATCGATTATAAACAGCTGGATGTTCAAGCTATCCAAATTTGTTTTTTCTACTCCTTATCATACAGGGTGATGAAAATGTAAGCATTGAAATGTACAACCTAGTCCGCCCCTGGTAAACTAAAAGAGCTAATTTAAATTTAAAGGCAGTATTTTAAGAGGTCCTTACTACTGTTCATCATATCAAATATTCTTCAAATTATATTAAGTAGTTTGAAATTTATTCCAGTAAAATGGGTTTCCAGTGACGTCATTAAGGAGGCCGTATCTCCGTAGGGAGGGCCGCTAGGAGAAAAAATGATGGGACCTCTCATCTTATTTTTTTTATGTTTTATCTGAATCCGAGAGATTTTCCCGGACACCCTGTATATATAATTAATCAATGATATTTGATTTCAGCAAAATTTTCTGCGATTTATGTAGGCCCTGATTCTGGAGCTGACAAAAGTGTTCCTTTGATTGTTTACCCTCATGGTGGACCTCATTCTGCATTTGCCAATAATTTTTCTCTAGATATTTCGTTTTGTTTATCTAATGGTGAGATATTCATAGAGATTCTACGGGTTTCACAAAACTTTTATTTTTGTAATTGTGTTATCTAATAATTTTTAGTTCAGTTTTGATTCATTTTTGCATCCACTATAAATCTCAATCTAAAATCAACAAGTTTATCGATTAATAAAAGTTTTAGAAAACCGTTTTCAGGCTGTGTTTAACTTGCAATACCATTAATAAATCTGAATTTCAATTTCTCAGGCTTTGCTGTTCTACTTATAAACTACAGAGGTTCAATCGGAGCTGGAAATAACAGCGTAGACTTTCTTCTTGGCCGTATTGGAGTATCTGACGTTTCTGATTGCATTTTAGCTACAAAAGAGGCTCTGAAAAAGTATCCATGGTTGGATCCTTCTAGTATGGTACTGTGTGGGGGCTCTCATGGTGGATTTTTGGTGACGCACATAAGTGGCCAATATCCAGATATGTTTACAGCTGTGGTCGCTAGAAATCCGGTGATAGATGTAGCTTCTATGAGCATTTTCTCTGATATACCTGATTGGTGAGTGTCATTAAGTATTGAAATAATTCAATAGTTTTTTTCAATTATTCAAAATCACAAATTGAAATAATATAACACTACTATTTTATATATGTATTGAAAAATTGAATTGAATATTGAAATTGAAAAATTTCTGCTCTGTACGAATATTTCCATCAAATTCCAATATTCCACTATACAGGGTGTTGAATCATAGCTTGTGAATAGTCCCATATTTTTCTAATACGGACCTGATTTTTTTCAATTAGTTTAAGGATCAATCGAAGGACCTAATGGAGTAAATTGTTTGTTCCAAATATCAATCAAATATACTGAGTGGTTCAAAAGTTATAAGGAATTGAAAATATTGGTGAATTTATAAACCACCCTGTATCTCGGCTATGAGGCAGATAAGCCCTATCATATATAGGTTTTTTGGACTCGTCTAGGGTAGCTTTACCTCAGGTTAACGTATGTACATTTACCAATGAAACACCCTGTATAAACAGAAAGAATGAAGATCAAATCAAGGGACATAAAGAATGAGGAATTTTGATGAAATTATAATTTCACTTTAAAAATTGGTTAAAAACACCCATAAAATGCTCATTTAATGAATTTCGCAATAGATTAAATGTTTAAAAAACAAAAACTCTCAAAATACCAATTATGTATATGAAATGAAAGCCAAAAAATATATTTTAAATTTAAGGAAAAGCTTATGGCAATTATTATATTAATGATTCAGTCATGTCATCAATCTTCAATAATAAATTTTGAATAAATTCAAACAATTAATTTCATAAAGAAATTTGCATTGTCATGTGGCGTTCTACAGCTACCTTAGATTTAGACGAAAAAATCTATAATTTTCGACAATTGACAAAGATAACCTCAATAAAGTAAGTATATACATATATTTAAAATTAGGAGAAAGAGCTCTACCGATAAGGAAAATGAAATACAGGGTGTTCCATTCAAAAAATACCAGTTGACATAAAATTTTTATGTTTATATTGTTTTTTGCCTTTCCTAGTACTGAAATACCTCATATTTGAGTATTTAAATGTTTTTGCAAGACCAACACCAACTGAGATAGCTATTTTGTAAAATATAAACAATCACACGGGCGTAGCCAGAGGGGGGTTTTGGGGGTTCAAACCCCCCCCGAAATGTTTAAGATGTCGAAATTTATTCATATTTTTCTTCTTTTATTCTCATTTATTTCAATGAAAAAAATTCTCATTTTTGCCATTTGCCTTTCTTTTTTTTAAAACCCCCCCCGAAACTGAAATCTGGCTACGCCCGTGAACAATCACCTTGTACACGTGTCACAATTCGATGCTCACTGGAGCATATTGAGAGCTATAATGACTTGGAGAAAAACATTTTTTTTTGTTCTCGAGCTACAGGGTATTTTTGAGAAATGACATTCAATATTCCGTTATATCTTAGTTTCGAGGGTTCGAGATATTTGAAAAATTCTAAAATATTTGATTGTATTAAATCAAATAAATGAATAAATATTCATATACATACATAATATGTATATGAATCATTTTTCATATATATTGTATTCAGATTATATTATAATAAAGTGTTCCATTTGAAAAATGAAGTCGAAGATTCTTTGAAGAACTGGTAACGGGATGCTTTTCGACAAATCTGCAGCTATAAACTGTTGAAAAATAAAGGGTGTCCTATTTAAAAACGCTAAATCTCCTCAATTCCTCTGAAACGGTAATTATTTTCTATGATCTGCACGAGTATCATACATGGTGTCCCGGGAGCATTTTTCCGTTTTCTATGAGGCTAGCGCCAGTGGCGTGTCTAGGATTTTTGTGTAGGAGATGATATATGTCTTAATTGGAATACTTGGACACATACACTGTGTCCGTAAAGTATGGAACCAATTCATTTTTAGCTAAACAGACCATTTTAAGAAATAATCCTGAAACACGTCGATTTTTGATTCTAATTTACCGTATTTTAAAATAATAATCTGATATACAGGGTGAATTACTTTCGATTAATGACGTCACTGATGTTCCATGATAGCTCTCGTTGTATCTTCTCAGTTGTTCAGAGTATACACTCAATTTTTGTTTGAGTTTATATAGAGTTTCTTGAGCACTTTCATTGTTGGCGTCGTAGTTTGCATGTCGCCTATGGCGATCCATGATTGCATACACGCCCTGACGAACTTCAGGCAGCAGGCCCCGACTTTTGCCTATACGCGTAGGATTTCTCCTCGCCGTCGGCTTCTCACTCCTCGCTGAGAGGAACATTCACTCAATCCCAGATATTTAAAATATCAGAAGGGTAGAGCTCGGTCGTGTCCGGTCCTTGTGGTCCCTCTGGTTCTCGTCGAACTTCTGGTCCTCTTACACGCGATCCTTGGACCTGTCCTTCGCTTCCTAGGAATTTTCGCACCGTCCTTGCAGTACCTAAAAGAACAGCTTTTTGCATTATTATTATTATTATTATATTATTTATATTACATATATACTCACTAAGTCCTAGTTGCTTGATTTTTCTCTTGAGATTTTTGGGTACTATTCCTGTTGTTGAGATGATAATTGGAATAGTTCTCGTTGATATCATTCCCCACTGGCGCTTTATCTGAAATTCGAGGTCCCTATATTTTGAAATTTTTTCGACCTCTTTTGGACGCATGTTCTTGTTATTAGGCATTGCTACGTAGATGAGTATTGCTGCCTTTTGATGTTTATCAACTAGCAATATATCTGGCCTGTTGTGATGGACTGTTTTATCAGTCAAAACTGTACGATCCCAGTAAGTTTATAGCGTTCGTTTTCCAGGATGGTTTTCGGTCGGTACTTGTAGTATGGCACTTTTTCAAAATGAATTAGTGTTAATTTAGTTGCCATTTCTTGGTGTAGTATCTTTCCTACTGCATCATGTCTCCCTTTATATTCATTTCCTGCAAACATTTGACATCCTCCCGTGATATGTTGGATTGTCTCATTCGTTGGACACCCATAACGGCATCGATCGTCAGTAATAGTTCGATCCTTTATGATATGCTTGCAGTAATTTCTTGTTGAGATCACTTGATCTTGGATCAACCTCAGGCAGCAGGCTATTATTTTCATTATTATTTTGACGGTCCTTTTAAGATTATAGTCTCATAGTTCTCGATATGTTTTCAGTGAGCATCGCATTTAGGATACTCTGCATATTCGCAAGAACTGAAATTCCTTTCATTTATGTCTCAACTTGAATAGCCATATCGGATTTCACTAAAAATTGTCACGTTTGTGATTCATCATAACCAAGTTATATTTGAAAAAGCTGAAATTATTCTGGAACTATTTTTGGCCGATCTAAATACCCATACCGAATTTCATCAAATTCAGAATTGGGAGGGCAAATTGCAACAAGCTCTATATATCCAAAAGAGCTTAAATTTATACGAATATATAAGCGACTCAATCCGAATAACAAATTTCACCAAAATCGAACCTGGAGAACGAAAACTGTCGCTATCCAGTATCTCTCTTCATAATGGCTACATTGTGGTCTGTGAAGTACTTGCAAAATAGCATAATATGCAAAGATCGTTCACTTTTGGCTTCTTAATAATAATTCTACCTTTCTTCAGGTGCTATGTTGAATGTGGTAAAGAATATACACAAGTTGGCCCGGTTGAAGATGAAATATTACTTAAAATGAGAAAATGCTCACCACTGGAACACGCTCATAAAGTTAAGGCTCCTACGATGCTTCAAGTGGGCTTGAACGATTTAAGGGTTCCCCCGGGTCAGTCAATGGAATACTTTCATAGGCTGAAAGCTAACGGAGTCAATGTCTTGTATGATTTGTTATTATATTGAGTTTATACCTTCATTAACTATTTTTTTTTTCAGAATGCATACATATGATGATAATCATCCCATAGGACAAGTTAAAAATGAAATGGATAGTTTAATCAATACAATAATGTGGCTCAAGGAGAATATTGGGAAAAAAAATTAATATATTGATGGCTTGAATTTTTTTGTACTCTTAATGTATTCATTGCTTTATTTTTTTGCTTTCAGGAGAATAAACTGTACGGATTGCTTTTATGTTGTATGCTTTTCTATAAGGAGATTCAATAATTGACCATAGTTAGTTTAATTTATTAATGAAATTCATAACATCTCAAAATCCATGAATCTGAATTGAAGACATATGAGAATTTCAAAATGTTGACATTTCCCTGTTTGAAATACAGGCAAATGTCAAAATTTACCGTATTTCTATGGTAAATTGGTAGCCCACTCAATTTGTGCCCACAAGGTACCCCCACGGAAAGTTTTGATTTCTTCGATAAAATATGTTTTTTGGGGTGCTGAATCCGACTCTGAACTTTGCCAACAAAATTTCGCAACGAAACACTGAAAAAATTGCAAAAAACGTGAAAAATCCATAGTAGCCAGTGTCGTGGTTGAAGAAGTCTTTTTTTTTGCGGTTTTTTCATTTTACTCGGAAAATATCAGTGAGTAATACATTGGTAGAGGGAGTATACGCAATTTTTACATGTCCCCAACATGATTAGATTACGTTGTCGGATTGTGATATATTTTCTTCTTCTCTTCTTTCTCTTTTCTTAAGACGTAGTCTTGTTTCTTCTACTATTCAGCCTCTTGGGAAGCAGATGTCCAGCTTTCGTGCCATCTCTTGGGAGGTCGGCCAGGGGGTCTCTTTGAATTCGGTCTTCCATCCTTTGCCCATCTTGCCCATCGATCTTCCATCATTCTGTCGACGTGGTCTCTCCAATATCGTCGTCTAGCTCTCGAGAATCTTACTATATCATGAATTTTTAGATCTTCTCTTATAGCTTCGCTCCCCTTAAACTTAACCCTTCAATACTTCTCAATATTTTCATCTCTGCTGCTCTCATCGTCTTCTTCGTTTTTGTTGTGTCCGCTCCAGTTTCTACTGCATATATAGGGTGAGTCTTTGACTTGTACATATATTTTAACCCAAGATTCCTGAGGTCAAAAGAAACACTTTTTTCATTTACCATTTTTTCCGATTCGGCCCTGTTAAAAAGATATAGCCATTTTAAATTTTCAAAATGAGCTAATTCACCCCTGAAAACCGGAACACTGAAGTTTTCTCAAACATAAGATATACCTTTTGAACCTTGGAAATAAGCTACTTAATTAGAAAAACCATCATAAACTCACGTTTAACATTCCATTTGTTGAACAAAGTAGTGTTTATAATGAAATAATTGAGTTATTCCAATTTCGTTGACGCTAAAGATTAAATATTCTTCTCTTGATTTTCTATTTCATTTTCGATAATTATAACGAATTGAGCTCGCTACCACCCATATTAGCTCTGATATCCATATCCATTCATTCTTTATATTTCATTTATATGATATCGTTGTTTATTTCATTTCGTGAATTGCCATTTAACCTTAAAATCTCAAATAAATAATATTTATCTGTGAAAGTTCTAACACAGACTATAGTAATCTGTGGTTTTAAGTTTGAATTTCAAATTTCGAGTGATGCCAAATATAAACACAGCAATTCGGTTCGAATAATCTATGTTCTAACCTAAAATTTTCATTTACAGTTTACACTGTTATTGTTATAAGATATTTGTTATTATTTTACCATGAAATGAAAATCATGGAAGATTTGAAGAAACCCAACAGAATATTGAAGTTCCGTACATATTTTCAAGAAATATGAAAACAACTTCCAAAATAAATAAATGTGTGGATACAAAATAAATCACTGTGCATTCTGATAGAAAACAATTCCTTTATGAAATGAAGCATTTGATTTGTTCCAACTATCTAATAAAAATATTGAAATGCATCAATATTTTTGAAGCCATCAGTATGAAAATATGGAAATATGTAAAATATTCTGGCTCTGTAATCAATGGAAAATGTTAGACTCCACTTGTAATCAAATTTGTTCTTAATGTGGACATTATAGCCAACTTCACTACTAAATTCATCTTGATTTTGGCATTGAAAATAAATGAGAAGTTTTCAATATAAATATCAATAGAATATCCTGTTTCTTTCAAAACCTAATTTGTTTTCACATAAAACAATTATGGCCCTCTTGGAAGTATGTCAATCAATCATATGCTCTTAGGATGAATTTATGGAATAGCAAAAGAATAAAAGTATTCAATCTCAATCACATGAAAATTTGTCTAGTATGTACCTAGTGGTATGTTTCAATGTGAGTTTGAATGATCTGAAGAAGAATACAGTATTGTTCGATAGCAGCAGTCTTTAGTGAGATATTGATTGTTGTCATTATAATGGGACTATTTTGTGAAAACTTTTTTAAACATGGGCTTTATGAATAATCTGGACTTTTCAAAAAGAATGTTGATTTTAGTGAAGTATCTTCTTATTATCAGAGCTGTGCCAAAGCTCAGTAATTTGTAATTAAATAGAGGAGTTGAGGTGAGCTTATTGAAATAACTTCATTTTCAAATGAAGTTGGCTATTACTTCAATTCTGAAAACTGAGACATGACATCATAGTAAATATTCATTTCTGTGTTTTTTTTTCCACAACAGAACAGGGTTGCATTCAGCCAAAGTACCCAATTTTTTGAATTTCTCAGATAATTTTTTTTTTTTAAGATCAAGTTATTCGAAAACGGCGCTTTGTACGAGAAAATATGAGGAATACTTTTATTTTTCAAATTGGCCAAATATTCTTCAATGAATGTTCAAATTACTTTTAAGAGTCGGTTTCTTCGAATTTCTGGTATTTTTATGGGATGTAATGTTCATAATAGAGAAACAGAAGAATGTGTATGGGATCTTGTGTTTGGAGAAGATGTATCACATCAAAAAAAAGCTTTCTTTCAAAAATCATTTCCTTCGATCTATCGAAGGAAATCGATGTTCTAACATTTCACGAGATATAGCCGAAAATCACATTTTTTTAACGATTTTCAACAGCCTGTATCTTTTTAACCGGGCCGAATCGGAAAAAATGTTAAAGGAAAAAAGTGTTTCTTTTGACCTCAGGAATCTTGGGTTAAAATATATGTACAACTCAAAGACTCACCCTAAGTATAGGTCTTACAACAATATATTTTCAAATCCATAATTTAACTATATCGTTATGAATGTATATTATATTGAATGAAATATATTTATTTGAGTGATTCCCGATTGAATATGCAAATTTGAATATTTAGAATCCGATATTTTTCCTGATTGTCAAATTTTTAGTAAGCAGAATATTTATTGTTTTCTGTATATGACTGCTGGAATCCAAGGTTTGGCAACTATAGCGCGCTTATTGCCAACCTAAGTTTCACGTCGAATGGAATATGGAATTGAGTGGAATATGCTGCTCCAAAAAAGTTGAGGGAGTTTAAAATTTTTGTGACCGTTTCAGAAGTTGCTGATTCTTGTCCACCAAATATTCATTTATGAGAAATGAAATGTTTACTTCTTTATATCTGAATAGATCTTTTTGCTCCTCATTTGATAACTTCCTCAGTTTCAGGCATGTTCTTGTCGTTTGCGTTTCTAAAAATTTTGAATAATTTTGTTGTTTTACGTTCTTACAATCACCTTTGATTCAAAATCTGAAAATTTGTTTTGCAATAATGCCTTGACGTAAAATTATTGCGGATGAAGCGAATAGGGCTAATCAGAGAGATGGCGAAAATTTCTTTCAAGTTGGTGAATGCGTAGTTTTTCGACTCAACCATCGATATCGAGAAACTGGAAATGTGACCGAAAAACCAAGAAGTGGACGCCCAAGATCTGCCATTCATGCACAAGATCGGTTTCTGACTATCTACACGTAGAGAGCCTTTGAGTGCTTGTCAAATCATGCAACAGCGGCTTTAGAACGCTTCTGGTGTTTTGGTTTCGATTGAAACAGTTCGTCGAAGACAATCTACATTCACGACGATTTTGAAAAGGATTCCATTAACTTAAAATCATATGCGACTGCGATTGGAATGAACCAATGAGCACGTGAATTGAAACAATCAATGTAGGTCTGCATTGTTTACATGTGAGTCGAGATATGGACGGTTTTGGATAGTCGTCGTGTTCTGGTATGGACCCATCTGCCGATGCTCAGAAATCGCATATCGGTTCAGGAAATTCATCCGTCCAGAGGTGGTACAATTACGGTTAGTTGTTTGAATGGATGTGCCTAATTGTTGGTGCTTGATGCTACCATGAATGTGCAAATTTACATAGACCAAGTTAATGTCAAAATTAATCCATTGTTTCATGCTGCTATTATAGGCCGCAGTGCCAGCGATGATCCGACTCTCCAGGAATACGTCGATTTAACGTCTAGCTAATGCCAAGAATACGCCTATCCAATTAATCGGTACTACGCCGGTATAGATATTTCCCCAACAGTTAGTGTAATTCCACACACACACACAACGATTTTGGACGCCGATTTTTTACCGGCCCAATCGTCGTGTGTGAAAAGTTCCAATCTTCAGATGTAGTTCAATATTGGAATTTGGACGGCCGATTTTTTACCGGTCAACCAAATTCCAATAGTGAACTACATACATGTGAAATAGGGACCTTTCACACACGACGATTGGGCAGGTAAAAAATCGGCGTCCAAAGTCGGTGTGTGTTAAAAAAAAATAACTGTTTCAGAATTTCTATACCGACGTAATACCGTTTAATTGCATAGGCGTATTCTGTTGAAATATTTCTTGATTTTTGAATGAGTGACCCTTTAAAATCCAAAGTTATTAGAACAAGAGAATTTCTCGTTTTAAAAGAAAACCATATACGGTAACTTTTTTGAAGTATTTCTTTAGTTTGATCGGGCAAGTAGGGCAGATAAATAAACATCCAATTGAAAATGAAATTTTATATAATTTAACGAAAAAATATACTTCTTCAAATAACCATATTCAAGAACTTGATAAATGAAAATTTATATCACAAATATGAGGGAAATATATTATCATTATTAGAGCAACAATAAATTGCTTCCTTTCTCTTCAGCTCTTCTGGATCTGCCACCTAATCTATCACTGGCAGTGTGAAGTCAATTCATTATACAATGGTTAATTTCCACATTAGTGGCATGTTTTACTAATGGATTCCTCCTTACTGATCCTAGAAGATGAGGTTTCATTATTTATCTGAATTATTGAAATTCATATTAAGTTTGAAGTAATCATATCTCATTTAAATAAATTTGAAGATTAATTGATAAGTGTAGTTTTTCCTCCACGATAGAATATAATTTTAAATAATAAGTATCAATTTGTAAACTTTGGTTCTATGTATAAACTTTTTGAAATAAAATTGTATATGAGAGAGAGAAAAGGGGGGATATGAATTCATGAAAAATATTTTTATGCTTCATCTGTCATTTGTTTCATTAAATTATTATAATTACAAATATCGAATTAATTTCACGGCATTCAGACAATTTTTTAATTCTGGAAAACGTACCTCCCCGAGCGGGGCTCGAACACGTAACCTCCGAATTACTAGTCTGATGCTCTCGCCGTTGAGCTATCGGGGAAGTTGAAGATTCTCCGCAATGAGGAGAATCCCAGATTTGGTTGTTAATATACCTTACGAACTACTTGATGGAAACAACATAATAATAACAACGTCAGTGATCATTACGATTCACCTAACCTTTCCTCTCGCATCGTCGACATATCGCGACTTCAGCTCGATTCAGGTATTTGAATCTTCCCACCTACCTAGCAGTGAAACATCAGTACCGACAGTTTGCCGACGACAAACATTTAATGTTTGCTGGGATATTCCGCATTTGGCCTTGTCCTCTCGGTCGCCAGACCTCAATTCCATTGAACACGCTTGGGATTAGCTACAAAGAGCTTTAGATTCTTACCAATCACCTCCTCATACGCATCAAGAACTCAGACGGCTTTTACCACAACTCTGGATAGGAAATTGATCAAAGCTGCTTCAACAATTTGATTGGAAGTATGCAAACGAGTTGTCAAGATGTGGTTGATGTTCGAGGAGACAATACGCTTCAATGAACTTCATTTTTTAAATGAACTGATTTTGTACTACAAATACTAAAAATAAATTTTCAATTGAAACTGTGAAACTCATAAAGGAATGGGCAAAAAAATAAACTAGATAAGTGAGTAAACATTTAGATCTATCATATTTAAAAAATTGCTGAAAAAATGAAAATTTTTGAAACAGTCTTAAAAGCCCTGAACGTCCTTAACCTTTGTGGAGCAGAATATGTCTATGGAATTGAGTGAAATATATGACTGATATGTTTTATCATGTCAAATTTGATAGTTCATGTTGGGGACAAAATTTGCCTATTGAAAATGACATATGCTTCCTCTATCTATGTTTATTACTCTGAGGAAATAGTATAATGTGCAATAAGTGGGGAAAGTCATACTTTTCTCGCGAGTGTGGAAGTTTGTGGCTCGGGCCTGAAAGGCGAGTGTCGCAAACACACGAGCGAGAAAAGTACTTTCTCCACAAGTTGCACACTATACTTTTCCTACAACTGCACAAATTTCAATAATTTAAGTAATGGACTTGAATGAAAATGGCCTTCGTTGACAGTATGTGCTAAAATTTATTGCGTTTCCATAAAAACGACTCAAAAACCCAATTTCATTGGTCTACAAGCGAGGTGTGGTCAAAGAGCCCAGTATAAGAAATACATAGTTTTGAAATTATTGAGTAAGCTATGAAGAATGTACGCTACTTTTCATAGCAGTTGTAGGAAAATATCAATTTTTCCTTTTCGTGAATTACCTTCTCATACGAAAACAAAGTAATAAAATTAACAACAATTGTCTCATTAAATATTGTTTGTCAGATAAACCGTTTTAGCTCAAACGATCGTTGAAAATTGTCGTATTTTATCTGTCCTAGGCAAAATCCACTTTTTGGAGTAGTTTTGATTTCTTCGTTTTTTTTGGTGTGCTGAAACCGAATCTGAGGTTTTCCACCAAAATTTCGTGATGGAAAATTGTAAAAAATTCAAAAATTCATTTATTGTAAGGTATCTTTTTTTGGAAGGTGTAAGCTGAGGTTAACCAAATTACAGGTATTATTGTATGGCATCGACCCAAAAAAAAACCTTAATTGTACGTAATTATATATTAATTTCATTCTTCATGACAATATTTCGAAATCGGTTCTGCTTTTTTGTTGAAAAGCTTTTATAGGGAATTGTTATTTATAATGATATGGAATTGTTATAGGAATGAAATTAATTGAAAAGAATTAATCAAATATAAGTTGCATGCCAAATGGTAATAATAAAAGTTTCATTGTTTTATCAAATTGTTCCACTGATTTATTGAAAAGTATTTCTGATGAAAGAATATTATGGAATTTGTATGAGATAATTATGAAATACGTCCTTATTTCTAGGTCACTTTAATAAATATACTAACCATTGGTACATGAATGAAAATACTGAAAAAATGACTTCCAAAGCCACTCATCTCCTCATTAAAAATCTGAAGATATCTAAGAAAATTTTAATATACTTTTGAATTCCCGCTCAAATGAATGAATTAAGGTCCTATAATAACTTTCTCCTGCGCATCAAGCAATGCGCGAATTCTCGATTGGAACAAAATTTCAGTTAATTTTATCGAGAAAGTTACTACTGTCTGTTTCTTACAGTTCTTACATCTGGTATTAACCTCAGATTAATAAACATGTGTGTATTACTCTATATTAACCAACGTTACATACAGATAAGGTAGCCGAGCATTATGTTAGTTTGGGATCTTGCTAAGAGATGGCGCAATTTAATGAATTAAGTTTTTTTGTAATGTTGACAATTACAAGATAAATTACGAGATAAATCACCTCTAGGAAGGAGACGTGTTGGTCGACCCAGAAAGAGATAGAGCGATATCTTACGCACCGAATAGAGACATCATCGAAGAAGAACAGGCTCCAAGCCTATGTGAAAGAGGGATGGATAAATTTCCTGAACCGACATGCGACTTCTGGGCATCAGAAGATGGGTCTATACCAGAACACGTCGATTATCCAAAAGCCATCCATATCTCGATTCACTTTTGAACAATGCAGACCTCCATTGATTGTTTCAATTTACGTGCTCATTGGCCCATTCCAATCGCATATGATTTTAAGTTAATGGAATCCTTTTCAAAATCGTCGTGAATGTAGATTGTCTTCGACGAGCTGTTTTAATCGAAACCAAAACACCAGAAGCGTTCAACAGCCGCTGTTGCATGATTCGACAAGTACTCAAAGGCTCTCTACGTGTAGACACATTTAGAAACCGATCTTGTGCATGAATGGCAGATCTTGGCGTCCACTTCTTGGTTTTTTGGTCACGTTTCCAGTTTCTCGATATCGATGGTTGAGTCGGAAAAATACCCATTCACCAAGTTGAAAGAAACTTGCAACATCTCTCTGATTAGCCCTATTCGCTTCATCCGCAATTAGTTTACGTCAAGGCGTTATTGCAAAACAAATTTTCAGATTTTGAATCAAAGGTGATTGTAAGAACGTAAAACAACAAAATTATCCAAAATTTTTAGAAACGCAAACGACAAGAACATGCCTGAAACTGAGAAAGTTATCAAATGAGGAGCAAAAGATCTATTCAGATATAAGGAAGTTAAACATTTAATTTCTCATACATGAACATTTGGTGGACAAGAATCGGCAACTTCTGAAAGGAAATTAGTTGTGATGGGCTCATTCCACGAGATGCGCAATCGGCAGCATTTAACGAAGATGGAATATACCTCCATGAATCAGTAGCAACTAATTCCTGTATATGATGCACCCGATTGGCTACAAAGGTTTTCCAACGTCTTGGTAAAACATCGAGCCACGACTCTACCTACCTACTACCTGTGAATCAGTCCAGCAGGTAATTTGATCGAAAAGAAAACAGCCTGAAAAAGTATCAGTTACGATTTTGACCAAATCTGCTAAAAGCGCTGAAGCAGTTACCTCGAGCTTAGGCTCAACTTTTCCTTTAGAACAAAGAAGAAAAACACTTATCGAATCACCTTTCACCACTCTTACGTAAATTACTGCTGCATAACCAATTGTTGAAGCGTCACAAAAACCATATAACTCACACCTCTCGAAGTTATCAAGAATAATTCTTCTTGGAAGATTTATTCCAGGTAGTTCTGGAAGCTCCAATTTTAATTGGTTCCATGCATTTTGTATAGATTCGGGAAAGATTTCATCCCAATCTTTTTTCAAGGACCAAATGCATTGCATAATATACTTAGACTTTAACAGAATGGGGGATAGAAAGCCTAAAGGATCAAAAATCCGACCTATATCGGAGAGAATAACTCGTTTTGTGAGGCCCCTTGAAGAATGTTGACAAGAATACGAAAAACCTCGATACCACTGAAGACCGAGAACCTTTAAAAAAGGTGGTTCATCCTTATGAAAGGATAAAGGAATCTGACAATCAGATTGTCGAACAGAAGAAAGTAGGACAGGACAGGAGAATTATTCGTCCACTTCCTCAATGAAAAATCTCCGCGACTAAGCAGGTTAATGAGATCTTTCTGTAACGAAAGAACCTCTGATTCAGATGATACACCTCCCAGTACATCGTCAATATAATTTTTTCCTCTAATATCTTACTAGCTTTTGGAAAGATTTTTCTTTCCATGCGTGCTGCTAGTTCCTGAACAGTTCGTATTGCTAAATATGGGCTACAATTCAGTCCGAAGGTGACTGTATGCAAGGTAAATTCTGAAAGAGGATCGTTAGGATCAAATCTCCATAGAATTTTTTGGAAATTCGATCAGAGGGGGAGATCAAAATTTGTCTAAACATTTGTTTTATGTCGGCTACAAAAACCACAGCATCTAAAGAAATAGTAAAAGTATAGAAAAAATATCTTCTTGTAATTTTGGACCTGGAAGTAATGTAATCATTCAAACTTATAACTTTTGAGCCTTTCGCTGACACATCCCATAGGTACTACCCGAAGTTTTGTGTTTAAACTCTCAGGTTAAATGACACAATGATGAGGTAAATAACAAGATTCTTCGTTGGAAGTAACTAAAGACATATGGCCATTTTCAAAATACTCTCTCATAAAATCTGAATAAGACGAATATAAGGAGAGATTTTTTATTAAACGTTTTTCGAGTAAATGAAATCTGCGAAGTGCCTGAGTATAGGTCTCTCCTAAGAATGGCCTAGAATTTCTGAACGGAAGTGAAACTATAAATCTACCAGTTGAATCCCGAGTTGTCGTTTCTTTGAAGAAAGATTTTTTATCTTCAACCGAGTAAAACTGGTTTTCTGGAATTTGTTCTATTTCCCAGAATTTGGGAATACATAATATAATAATAATTTATTTATTCCTTTAGACCGTTTATACGGTGTAGGAAAATTGTCAGCAAGTAGGTAAAAAAGGTACATACATACATACCTACATAAAATCCAAAAAAATCATCATAGTTACAACGCATACAACAAAATATTCGAAGTACATTTTGACAACGACATCTGATTGGAGAAGAAAGGTTTTTGTTTCTGAATTTGAAGGAGGATTTTCAATTTTACCAATGAGCAACCAACCAAAAATAATTCCGATGTCAGTAGGTTGACCTAATTTAATTTCGAGCAAGTGCGCATTCCTTAACTAAGAACTAAGTTAGTTCAACTAACAAGAGTGGCATAAACGCCTCTGAATTCTTAGGTTTAGTTCTTATAGGAATGGTGCATAAACCCACCATGACAGGAGAGGCGGTGTGTGACGTCATCACTAATAGAGCGTGTTGTACAATTTTTGAGTACAACTAGATGGCGCTCAATATGAACAAAATCGAATAAAGCACTACACTGTCTTACTATCCATTCCTTATACTATGCTCATATGGTCCTCGTACCAGTCGTACCTTAGAGAATTCTACGACGTTTGTGTTACATAAACTTAATTGCAATCTAAACATCTAATTTTATAAATTCTCAAATTCAAATTGTCTGATGTTTTATCGAGCGTGTTTCCACATTTGTTGAATTTTTGTGTTGATCTTGAATCTAGTTTCAAGTTCTTTTTTTCGAAATTATTGAAAGTAAAGTCAAAGGAAAAATTATTCCTTTGACTTTTACATTAAAAACTCCCACAAAAATTAACAAATACTAGGAAACTCTTTCGATAAAACTCGCTTCAATTCGAAATTGGGAAGTTAAAACTTATGATATCAATAATATTAAGTAGGTAATGAACAACTATGTGGACCACAGATAAATACAACCGGATCCCTTATCTACGGTGTGGACCCTAGGATTCAAGGT
The DNA here is from genome assembly GCF_914767665.1 of Harmonia axyridis. Taxonomy (NCBI): domain Eukaryota; kingdom Metazoa; phylum Arthropoda; class Insecta; order Coleoptera; family Coccinellidae; genus Harmonia; species Harmonia axyridis. Next base: position 22,862,496 of record NC_059505.1, on the reverse strand, counting down.
ACTGAATCACATTCAGGATACTTAAACGTCTTCAAGCACCATGCTAAGCAACACCAAGTGGGTAAACCACTACAAGGTGCACGCCCTGAGCCAATTGTTTGCATGAAATACACTCCAAATTCAAACCTGAACTACAAGATAAGCTACAACTGTGTAAACCTTTGGATCAGGAACTCAAATGAGTCGCCTTCAAATGAATAATTATGAATATGAATAATTAATTTCTAAAAATTAAAGACATATCATAATCTCTGGTAGTATTTGCTCTATCATAAAGAGGTGCTCCGCTATCATATTCTCTGATTTGCCTTTGCTTTAAATGAATTGCTGTTTACAAATTTTTATCCTTTCTAGACAGGTTAGTTACTGCAATTTCCAAGAATGGAGACAAAACTAATAGCGAATTCGACTGGGTGCACCAATGTGAATTAATTCGAATTTTTGTAGAGCTAAATGACATAATTAGTTTGAACTGGTGCAGCCAACCGACTACGCTATAACACTAATGGTGGGTTTCATAAAACTTTTATTGTGGTGATAATATATGACATTTTGCATCTGAGTTACCCAATTCTATAAGGTCCCATTTAAAATGAATGGTAGGGTAAATGCACTGATTCTCGACCATTTAACAGAAACATCGATTTCGAGCACGATTTTTTTCACACATAAACTTATCAAATTTTAATGGTGTTGGTGTTCATCGATTCTTTGGCGAGTTTTAAATGATTTGTCATATAATTTTAAGCGTTCTTTCCGCATTTAACCTTTGAAATGTGAAAACATATAGAAAATCTCAATAACCTTCGGTCTCGACCATTTTTGTGTTAGTTTTCGACCACTGATAATAGTGGCCGCTCCACTTAAAAATTTTATAAAAAACTTTAGAGCGAGATGAGTGATTAGTACTTACTTTCGTACCGTACTATCGACATCACTAACTCAAATGGGTTTCAGATGAGGTAATCAAGTAAGAAACAATCGGAACGTAAAAAAAATTATTTTGCAAAAGTTTCCACTTTCTATAAATATTTCAAAATAGCAACTCATACAACATTATTTGGTCATTTTGCTCTTAATATCTATTTAAAAACTAATGAGTAAATAAAATATAAAACACCGACCACCAGTGGTCAAGAATTAAGTACAATCAAATTGGTTCTCGACCGCGAATAAATAAAGGGTAGAAATAAGTGTTTCAACATTAATTCGGTGGTCGCAAACTGATATTCAGAAAGTAGATATATAAATGAATCAGGGTATCGAAAAAAAACGAAATTGATCCAACAGAAATATATCGGTTGAAATAAATAATTTTTGAAGAACATATTGGTCCTCGACCACTTTGGTCGAGAAATAAAAGATACAAATTTTCCAATACCAGTTCGCGACCGCCGAATATTGAACAAAAAAATATACATTTATTTGCTTCTTGATTGAAATACACTCAAAAATATATCTTATAGTTGATATGGAACAAAATATACACACATAATTCATTCAAAATAAGAAATAATTACTATTTTCTGGTCATATAACACAAAGCACTTTTCTAAGAGAGGACGAGAAAGAACCCTTTTCTATGATAGACGATTATAAACTAATTTTTAGCGCGAAAACTTTGACCTATTCCGCTACTATGCAAACTATCTCGGAAGGGTAGAATGGTCGAGAACACGTACCGCAAAAATATTTTGCACTACATGATATATTTTTATTATTATTTTATCTCAAATCACGGAATGGTCGAGAACCAGTGCCGGTCGGCTAACCAGTACATTTACCCTATAGTATATCCAAAGTCACTTGAACTAGTTCATAAAAACTCTTAGCCAGATGTCCCTCTGAAGTGGATACCGCGATCCGCTATATACCGGGGTTTATTTGAAAGTATTGTTAAGCAATAAATTCACTGGCTCCAATGGAATTCCTTGAAACTTGAACAGCCCTTGTAAAATCGAAATATTCCGACTTCTTCCAAGTGACTTTGAACTACTATACCTGACATTTGAAACAAATTTTGGAGATTTTTATAATCAATTATTGTAATTAGCAACTTACATGATTGAGAACTTTAAATGACTTATTATCTGAAATTTCATACAAATTAAACTACAATTTGTGTAATAATCCACCTTTTTGATTATTCAGTCTAAGGAAATATCTAATCCGGGAATATCAATTAATTCTGCAAATTAATAAGTCTCTTTTATTTACAATATTTATCAAAAACGTTGAAAAATTAATATTCAATATATCAACTGAATAACGATCCTAAAAATTCTTTTCTATCATCTGATTCAGATGTTTTATTTGTATTGTTTACACTGGTGGCAACTGTAAGATCTTCATATTCTTTGTTGATAATTTCATCCTTATTCTTTTTGTTCAAATTCGAAGTGAAGTAAGCAGCATTTCTTTTTGCTAACTGAATTTCTGCTCTTAATTTCTGTCTCTTAGCAGCTTTTTCATAAGCCAATCTTTCATGTAAATGTGTCCATTTAAAACCTGACAAATATTTGAGACTCCATAAGTAGTCATAATGAATGGATTTCTTTCTATTGCTCACTTGGGTATTATTTAAAGTTTGTGCAACTCGCTTTGCAATAGATTTCTTCTCGAATTCTATCCAACCTTCTGTAAACTTCTTAGCTGCTTTCTTCTTCTTTTTTTGTGGTTTTTCGCCTTTCCTTTCTGAAATGAATCTAGTTTTATTATTATTATAAACGAATTTGAAATAAAATAAAAAACAGTACCCAATTATTCACAAAATGAAACTATAAAAATCATCAATTGCTCTAAAAAATCAATAAGGAGTTTTATTAGAAATAATACCTTTATCCTGCAGTTGCAGATACACCCTTCCAATTTCACCAAACTCTCCAAAATATTCACGTATTTGACTAACATTCATATATGGTGGTATAGAAGAAATGTATATAATCCCACGTTTCGGTTTCTTTTGATCGTTTTCAGATCGACTACTGCTAGATGCACCATCTTTCTCATCGGGAATCATTTTGAAATACACTATGTTAAGGAAATTTTAGAACTGAAATATAAAAACATTGACAGAATACTGTGAATTGAGGTTAACGTTAATCTATTCGAAACATAGAATTAGATTACTTCAAATTCATAGACATATAAGTCTATGACAGTGTTACCAATGCTACTTCACTGAAAAACCCGAAATTTATGTCAAAAAATCCCAGGGTTCTTATCACAGAATACTAATGGTGGATTTATGCACCATTCCTAAGAACTAAGACCTAAGAATTGAACGCTAACAAATCAATGAGGGCGTTAATGCACATTTCCTAAGAACTAACACTAGCAGGCCAACTGTTAACTAAGAACTAAGGGATCAGGTAAAATATAGAAGTGCGCGTGCGCCACATAGAATTTCATATTAACAAGTACCAGTTTCTATCATTTTATGTTCTTTATTCGTGTTTATCGATGACAAGTTTTAGGTGTATTTGAAAAAATTGAATAAAATTTTTTCACAATAAATATCAATGTCAAACAGAACAAATAGAAAGTAGTTCGAGCACGTGCGCATGCCTTAACTAAGAACTAACAAGAGGGTGTATAAACGCCACTGAATTCTTAGGTTTAGTTCTTAGTCCTTAGTTCTTAGGTACGGTGCATAAATCCACCATATAAATATTAGTGATGACGTCACACACCGTCAGTTTAGTTCTCCTGTCAGTGTTCGGAATCCAAACAAACAAATTGCCATTCAAATTTGTACGTTGTCGTTGAAGAAATTGGCTTATTTTGATAAATAAGATTATTTGAGGAACGATTTTACTATTAATTGATAGACAGAAGGCTCGAGACTAATGCCAGTAAGTTCGAACTTGAAGTTCAAACACGGCTTTCTTCAAAATCTGGGGAATGATACAGGATTCAAACTTACTGGTATTAACCTCGTTCCTTCTGTCTATCAATTAATACTGAAATCGTTCCTCAAATACTCTTATTCATGAAAATAAGCCAATTCCTTCAACGACACCGTACTAATTTGAATGACAATTTATTTGTTTGGATTCCGAACACTGACAGGAAAACTAAAAATGGCGATGGGTGACGTCACACTAATAGAGCGTATTGACCCTTTGAATATAGATAGATTATTAATGTTCTAATGTATTGACCCAAGCCTGCCTCACTACCTGATTCTTAGGGAATCTGTGAAAACTCAATGTACTACCATCTGCAGAGTTAGAAGTCGGAGTATTACCACAAGGGGAAAGCTCCGGGTATTGATGGGATAAGATCTACTACTCTTAAACAAATTAAGGACCAAAGATTAAGAACCCATCGCATATTTGATCAATCTCTGCTTCGAACAAGGGTCATTTCCAAAAATATTCAAAACAGCTATAATAAAACCCCTTCATAAAGCTGGAAGTCGAACCAATATTCAAAACTATAGACCCATCTCTCTCATTTCAAACTTTGGTAAAATTATTGAAAAAATCATTAAAACACGGATGACGCAGTTTCTAGAAAAACATGAAATTATCGCAGAAAGTCAACATGGGTTCAGAAAAGGCAAATCAACAAGGGATGCCATATTCGAGTTGACAGATGGGATCTATAAGTTGTTGGATCAAAAGAGGGCCGCATTATGCATATTTATTGACCTGGCAAAGGCATTTGATACTGTCTCTCATGAAAAGCTGCTCAGAAAATTGTACGTGTGTGGGTTTCGAGGTAAATCATACGACCTGTTTGAGAGTTATTTAAAAAACAGGAAGCAAATAGTAGAAATAGAAGGGTATCAAAGCAAATCTAGGTCTGTGACATTTGGAGTGCCCCAGGGCACCGTTCTCGGACCTGTCCTCTTCTTGGTGTACATGAACAGCCTTTTGTTGATGCGACAGAATGGAAAAATCATCAGTTTTGCGGATGATACTGCGATCCTCTACACGAACGGCACTTGGAAGGGGCTAAAGCGGATGGTAGAGGTGGAGTTTAAAAAAATTAAAAACTGGTTCAAATACAATAAACTGACACTTAACATAGAGAAAACAAAGTACATTACGTTCGTGTCTTACAGATCTGGCGCTCCCAATTTTGGATGTCTGCGAGTTGATGAGGAAACTTGTATACCGGAAGCAACAGAGATCAAATACTTGGGTATTACCATTGATCAAAATCTGAGATGGGATAAACATATCAACAACGTTGTTAAGAAACTAAGAGGCCTATTGTATAAATTCAGATATCTAAAAAAATATCTAGACATTCCCCACTTACGACAACTATACTTTTCGCTGGTGCAGTCTCAGTTAACATATGGTATAATAGGATGGGGAGGCGCGTATGACGCCCACATGAATAAAGTCGAAACTCTGCAGAAGTGGATTTTGAAAATTATGTATGGTAAACCACTGATCTTCCCAAGCAATGAGATCTATCAATTATCAGGAATGCTGGAACCTTATCAATTATTCACAATGGAAATTCTTACAAACATTTTCAGCGGAAAGCTTCCTGTTAATTTGAGGAACCATCCCTATTCAACAAGAGAAAAGACGTCACAGTTTGAGAGTTCCATAGCCTCTAAAAGAGTTGGCCAGCGAAGTGGTGCATACTTGGCTCCACGGATATATGCAACATTACCAGAGAACATCAGAAAAATAAAGAATTTTAGTACTTTCAAGAAGCAGACAAAGCAGTGGATATTCGAGACAGGCAGAGAAGTCAATTTCAGAATAATAAATAGCTCATAGACGAGATAGTGAAAAATGATGGAAATGGAAGAGACATAACACCGGATGTGACAGACATTACTCCCGACAGTGACACTTTACTCCCGATCAAGACGTTTAACCTGGCAATGAAGATTATTTAAGAAATTTAGAATGATTTTTGTTTTAGGTTGTAGGATTAGTACTAAGTTGAATCATCACGAACAGACATAATATGTCTCTGTGATTATTGTTTATTCAAAACCTAAGGTCGAATAAATTATTTTATTTTTTATTTATTTATTTTAATATTTAACACAGCACTCGAAATGTCCTGGCATTTCTTGGGTTAAAAAAAAAGTTTAAATTTTTGGACGTAACGAGTGTAACGACAAAAGACAAAACAAAACTGAACTGACAATACTGACAAGTGACATGACATGACTTAATCACAGAATAGAGAGGTACCTCTTTATTCTGTGACTTAATTTCCCTCCAATGACGTAGCTTGCTCTCCCTTTCCCTTTCCCCTTTTAGTGACCCCCTTGTCCAAAACATTACATTACATTAGTGAACGTTGTCGTGATAGCATGCGAATGTGGTGTGCGTTATCAAAGTTTTGATTTTTTTTGCATAAAACGAGTGATGCACTAACTGACTTTTCTCAAGATAGTGAATTACTGACCCTTAAATTATTCTTGTCGGTTTGGTGCGAGAGATAATTGTAAGGTGGAAAAGTATCTTTTCTTGATAATTAATTCCAAATCGAGCACATAATTCCGATAGAAATCGAAGGAGATACAATACAAAGAAGATTGTACCATACATTCATTTTCATCGCATATGGCGCGTGGCGAGTAGTCCTGTTTATTTATGCTCCGTACCTTATAAAGTTTTCGAGAAGTATATACAATAAACTAAGTCAAGAAAATTTAGAAATAAGTTATATTCCTGGCTATTATTATTAATTGATCAGAATGGGCCCAAAAATCACCAATGAAATAAAAACATCCATGAGAGAAACATTAAAGGAAATCGTAAGTGACGACGAATTTATCGATAAATTATTATCGAAGTTCACAGATAAGATCCACACCTTGCAAGAAACCATAAACAAACAAGAAACATTAATTCAACAGCTGGAAAATCGAATCGATCATTTACAACAGGTCAGTAAGATGAATAATATTTGCATATACAATTTAGATGAGGAGATTGAAGAAAAAACATCAGAGCAAGTAATTAATCTACTCAATAATAGGATGAAAATTAACATTAAGAAGGAAGACATAATCAAGGCGCAGAGAGTTGGCGTAAAAAATGATAAAACTAGACCAATTATTGTGAAGTTTGAGAAATACCAGCATAAAGCCATGATTTTAAAAAATTGCAAATTACTGAGAGGAACAAAGATTGGAATAGCTGAGGACTTGCTAAGAAAAAAAATTCATCTTTATAAAGAAGTCACCAAGATGTATGATAGAAAGTTAGTTTTTACTCATTTCGGTGATATATTCTTGAGAAAAGATAACCGCATTAGAAAAATAAAGGACATTGAGGATTTAAAATTTACTGAATTCTAAATAAATTCAAAAAATTTCTTGTTGATATGTGGTAATAAACTTGGGATAAATATTGATATTTACTTTAGTTGTTTGATTTTTTTCATCATATTGATTTTGTGTTAGGTACGGAGTAGCTTGATTTGATTGGATTTAATTGCATATTAATCATTTACATTTATGTCACTGGACTATTTTAATGGAGTGGATGGGTATGGTAGTCTGGACACAGAGATCTTTGATGGGATTCAGAAGGTAAATTATTTTTCTGAACAAGGGAATTTCAATATATTGCACTTTAATATTCGTAGTATTCGTAAAAACTTCGATGAGTTAATTTTATATTTGGAACAAATAGAATTGAATAACATTGATATTCTTGTGCTATCTGAAACCTTTAGAGTGGATAACTTAGATCATTTTAAAATTAGAGGCTTTAACAGTTTTTATAATGAATCGTTGAATAATAAAAATGATGGACTAATCTTATATGTCAGAGATACATTAAATGCTAAATGCAATAATTATATATATCATGAAACAACTATTCTGAGATGTATCTTGAAAGTAAATGGTGAAGATTACGGTCTGTCTGCCTGTTATAGATCGCCTAATTTGAACCTCAGCAGTTTCTTGGACGATTTACAAAATCATTTCGGTCAAATTGAAACACTAAAAACTGAAATATTCATAGGGGATTTAAATATAAATATTAAAGATGAAAAAAATTTCGAAGTTAATACCTATTTGAACGTTTTGTCTGAAAATGGTTTGTTTTCATGCATCAATAAACCAACTAGGGAAAGTGAAGTCTCCTCTACCATAATTGATCATTTATTCCTTAAAACAACTGATTTAGATAATAAAAAAGATAGCATAAAACCTTTTATCATTCGGAGTTCAATCACTGATCATTACTGTATTGGTTTAAGTATAATTAATAAGAAAATATCTGATGAGGTAAACAAAACATATAATAAAAGGGAAATTAATCATAATAAACTATTTACAAAACTGAAAACTGAAACGTGGCGAGGGGTGTATGAAGCAGATAAATCTGTTGAAATAATATATGAAACTTTCATTGGTAAACTGTTGTCAAGCGTGAACCAATGTACAATTGAAAATCAAATTAACAGCAAAAATAAAAAAAGAAAACCTTGGGTTACGCAAGGTATCGTAAAATCGATAGAACATAGGGATAATTTAAAAAAACAGTTGATTAAAAACTACACTTCTGAATTAGCAACCAAATATAAAGAATATAGAAACTTTTTGCATAAATTAATAAAGATAACCAAGAAAACATACTATATCAAAAAAATTTCTGATTATAAAAAAGATTATAAAAAACTTTGGCAGACTATTAATTCGATAACTGATTCCAATAAAAACAAGTTTGGTCCCAGAAAATTTAGTATTTTTCAGGATGACAAGTGTTGCGATGGAGATGAAGAGGTAGCAAATGCTTTCAATGAATTCTTTACCAATATACCTATGAATACAAAAAACAGCGTCGATCAAAATCTGGACCTACCAAACTCTGTCAGCCAACCTATGAAACATAATAACTCAATATTTCTTAATCCTGTAACGGAGGATGAATTGTTTTTGCATATCAAGTCATTGAAAGCTCACTCAGCACCCGGCGAAGACGGAATTGCGGTAAATTTAATTCAAAAATATCAGAAATTTCTAATTAAACCATTAGTATATATATATAACAAGTGTATAGAGTCAAGTATGGTACCGAGTGCATGGAAAATTTCAATTGTTACACCAATCTTTAAAACTGGTGATCAAAGTCAACTCACAAATTATAGACCAATATCGGTTATAAGTAACTTTGCAAAAATATTTGAAAAATGCATAAAACAACGGTTGGAAGATTTTTTTGAGGGGCATAACATTTTATTCACCAATCAATTCGGCTTTAGAAAGAAAAGATCTACGGAAGATGCAATATTCGAGCTAATAAAAGATATTTACATACATAATTCTAACAACAAAAAAGATTTGATGGTTTTTTTGGACATATCTAAAGCATTCGACAGGGTTGATCACAACATTCTTTTGGATAGATTGGAAAAATTGGGTATACGGGGGGGTCCTCTACTTTTATTGCAAAATTATTTAACGGGTCGAAGGCAAAAAGTAACAATAAATAATAAGTTCAGTAACTACGCATCAATTACCACGGGGGTACCACAGGGCACGGTATTGGGTCCTATACTCTTCCTGGCGTATATAAACCAAATTGGCAGCCTAATCCCAGACTGCAATGTGGTGTCATATGCTGACGATACGGCTCTTCTGTTTTCTTCTAATTCATGGAAGGAAGTATATAACTTGGCAGAGATTGGTTTAGAAGCAATATATCAATGGCTAGGAATGAGTAGATTGGACTTAAATTTCGAAAAAACAAAGTTCATGACAATATCTCCAACTAATGCCAATCAACCTAAAGCGGAGTATCTTACTATCCATGTTTCATCTTGCAATAATAAAAAAACATGTAACTGTATAAAAATAAAAAGAACTAAATCAATAAAGTACCTGGGAATAATTGTAGATCAAAATTTGAAATGGAGTGAACATGCAATATATTTAACATCAAAAATTCGCAAGATAATGTACAAATTTTTCCAACTTAGGGAGATATTGGACAGAGAATTAATACTCCTGTTGTATCGATCGCTGGTCGAGTCCATCTTGAGATATGGCATTGTTGTTTGGGGGGGTCTATATGACGCTAACCTAAAAATTTTGACAACATGTCAGAATAGCATTCTGAAGATATTGTCTAGTAAACCACGAAGATATCCAACATTGAAACTTTATGAAGAACTAAATATCTTAAATATTAGAAATCTGTATATTCTTTCGTGTTTGACTTACTTGCCGAAAATATATAATTGTTTTCCTGTAATTTTACATGACTATTCTACCAGAACAAATATAAGTGAACGTTTATATATGCCTGGAGTAAATAATTCTTTTTGCTCTAGGTTCGTAACTTTCTTTTTGCCGAAATTCTATAACGTGCTTCCAAGCACATTGAAAGAGTTGATTATGAGAGGTAGGAATAGAAGACTAATAAGATCTTTTATTGAGGAGAATAAAGAAAGATTCGCAAAAGTGTTTTCAAACTAAAAAGTATTTTAGTAGTTGATTGAAAAAGTAGTAGATTATAACAATATAAAAAAAAAAAAATTTCATTTTCATAGTTGCAAATTAACAAACATAAGTGCAAACTCAGAGATTCCAGTTACACCTATTTGTCCATTATCGATCTCCCGGACTGCCATCCCAAAAGCTGCATGTTTCAGGCGTGTCATATATATTTTTATTTTCAGTATGAGGGTGATCCCGGCACACAAATTCTAAAATTTAGGCTGGATCACTTTCCTCAATGTTAATTTTGAGATAATGAACTTATATGAAATATGTAATCTATTTGGTGGTGAATAAATTTATTATTATTATTATTATTATTATTATATTGCCTAAATATTGAAATTGATAACCGGGGACCAATATGACTAAAAAGATATGTTATTGTTGTAATAAACAATACGTGAATCATCAGGTCTTATCATGTGTCATATGCAGGAACACCTTTGGAGGTGCATGTGTTGGTATAGGGAACTCCGAAATTCGTATGATTGTCGATTGCATGGAATTGCCCCAAGTGTGAAAATTTGGGTGGCGATGTTGCATCGTTGAGGGCAGTTATTGCTTCTCTACAGGCGTAAATACAACAGCTTAAAGTCTCAGTTCAGACCCTCTCTTCACAACCACAGGATAAGAAATTGGATGATGGAGAATTTGAAGAAATTTTATTGGAATTCGAGGAGCGTCAGCTACGCAAGAATAATTTGATTATACATGGGCTGCCAGAAGGAACCGATGTAATGAATGATGATGAGTGAAAAACTAGTGATTGCAAAGCTGTTGATGAGATGTTCCGAACCATATTACCTAATTTCCCACACTAGAGCCATCACAGTTTGAACGTTTGGGCAAGCCGTCGAGGATAATTCCCGTTATTAGACTTTTAAACTAAATTCCCCCAATTAGGTACAATTCGAGGAAGCACGTTATATAATATCAAAACTTACGTGGCCTCAATCCTAAAACTCATGAACTCAGGTCTGCTGTAGCAAGTGGTGATTTTGATGTTGTATGTCTTGCCGAAACATGGCTGAAGGATGGTGTGTATGATGGTGAATTGTTTCCCGCTGAGTACAGTGTTTTCAGATGTGATAGAAACTTAGTTACTACTGGTTTGTCAACGGGCGGAGGTGTACCTACTAGTGGCAGTTCGCAGTGAGTTATGTGCAGTTGAAGTTGATTTATCAGGGCTTAAAACTCTTACCCCTTCCGTCGATGCAGTAGCTTGTAAGATCATGTATGGACCTCATTCTTTCATTTTAGTACTGTTGTATGTTCCACCACGAACATATATTGCAACTTATCAACAACTGTTTGATTCACTGTCTTCATTCAGTCCATTACTAGATAGTACATTGATTGTTCTGGGGGACTTTAATTGTCCTAAATATACTGAAAATTCTTTGTCCGATAACCGTACTTTAATAATCAACACGCTTTCTGAGTCACTTGAACTTCATCAATATAATAAAGTACGAAATTGTAGAGATGTATTGTTAGATTTGGTATTTTCTAATTTTAAGTGTAGTGTTTCCGGCTCAGACTATTCACTTGTATCAGTGAACTCTCATCATCCATCAATTGAGGTTTTTTGTTTCCTGAACAAAACATAAGAAATTTAAATTTTTCAATTTCTGACTCTGTCTACGCGTATTCTAAATTTAATTTTTCAAAGGCAAACTATGTAGATATGTACCGCTTTATATGTGAAACTGACTGGTCACCTGTTATAAATGAAGGGATCTGGATTTGGCTTGTGCCAAATTCATTAACTTCTACAGCATATCTTTCTGAACACTGTACCAGTTAAGGTTTTGAGAAAGAGGCGTTTTCCGTCATGGTACACAGCCGATATTATTGATACTATTTACCTCAAAGAAACTGCCTTAAAGAACTATAGGAAATTTAATAATTACTTCGATCATCTCCGCTATAAAAAACTAAGAGGTTTACTCAAATCAAAAATAAACAAAGCTTACAAAAATTATGTAAGTACCTCCGAACAGAAACTCCTGACAGATCCTTCAAGTTTTTGGTCTTTAGTGCAAGAGAGCAGAGGTCATTCTCGTATACCCGGTGTACTAAGTGCCGATCAAAAAATGTTGCACAGAACACAGGAATTGTTAATGCGTTTGCCCAGCACTTCTGTAGTGTGTACGACGCGCCCTATAACAGTCAAGAGTTGGTTGATATGAATGATAGCGATAGTAGTATTATCAATATTGGTAGGATTACAGAAACTGACGTTATAAAAGCATCGAAAAAGTTATCGAATAAGTTTACCGCTGGGCTTGATGAAGTCCCATGTTTTCTAGTTAAAGACTGCATAGGTGTTCTGTCTGCACCTCTGGCACATATTTTCAATCTGTCAGCTTCTTCGGGCACATTTCCTTCTGTTTGGAAGCGGTCAAAAATTATACCAGTTTTTAAGAAAGGTGATAAATCAAATGTTGCGAATTATCGTCCGATTTCCATCCTGTCGAATTTTTCAAAGATCTATGAGATCATTCTTTATAATTCAATATTTCCTGCACTCAAGAACCAAATAAAACCGAATCAGCATGGTTTCATGCCCAAAAGATCAACTAATACCAATCTTATTTGTTTCTTTGAACATGTACTACAAACTTTGGATGAGTCCAGTCAGATGGACGTAATTCATACCGACTTTCAGAAAGCCTTTGACAAGATCGATCATAACATCTTGTTGAACAAATTTAGATCTAAGTTTGGTTTTGTACCGAAATTGATTGACCTGATAAAATCATATTTGGCAGATAGGATGTGTATTGTTGAGGTTGAGAATTGCTGCTCTATCGAGTTCTGTGCATTATCTGGAATTCCTCAAGGATCCAACCTCGGGCCTTTGCTTTTTCTTTTATTCATAAATGATATCGTCGAAATTATAGATGTAGCAGTACTGTTGTTCGCGGATGATTTGAAGATATATCTCAGGATACTCAACCTTAATGATTGTATCAGACTACAGTCGGCTCTTGATCGGCTATCAATGTGGTGCGCTAGTAATATATTAAGCTTGAATATCTCCAAATGTTACGTTATGACATACACAAAGAAGAAAACAATGATTGAATATGATTATAGGATCAGCAGCTCAGTACTTACTCGTGTAACAGGAATTAGGGATCTGGGAATTTTATGTGACTCTACTTGTTCTTTCGTACCACATATAAATCAGTTAATACTTGCTGCCAATAAAACTTATGGATTTATAGTTATAAACACAAAATACTTCTGTTGTTCAAAAACATTGATAGCTCTATTTAATAGTTTAATTAGAAGCAGGTTGGAATATTGTAACATAGTTTGGAGACCTATATATGAATATCACAGGAGAAGAATTGAGTCAATTCAGAGAAAATTTTATAAATATTTAATTTGGAGGGAGGATGGTGTTTACCCACCCATAGGTTGTGATCATAAATTATTACTTTCAAGATTCTGTGCGCAGTCCATTGTAGATTGTTCGGAGATTTTGTCTAGTTTGCCATTTCTGGTTCCCCGTTTGGGTTCCAGGAGTGAGGAGGTGTTCTACTGTGGAGCGGGGATAACAAATTCGAGTCGTAGATCATCAATTTGTTATTCATGTAAGTTGTTCAACTCGCTCGCAATTATATGTGACATACATCACGATTCTCCTCGGTCCATCGAGGAGGCCTATTATTTTCACAGCTCTGTGAGCTGATCTTGGGTTGGGTTGGTGTATCTCTTTTTTTATGATTATGTACATTGCCATTCGTAATGATTAGTATATTGTTAAAATACTGTAATTAAAGTTGTGTTTTCCTGTAATTGGGAGTTAAACCTGTTGGAAATAAAGGACTTATTATAATATTATTATTATAAAATGCTCTATTAGTGATGACGTCACACACCGCCAGTTTAGTTCTCCTGTCAGTGTTCGGAATTCAAACAAATAAATTGACATTCAAATTAGTAGGTTGTCGTTGAAGAAATTGGCTTATTTTGATAAATAAGATTATTTAAGGAACGATTTTACTATTAATTGATAGACAGAAAGAACGAGATTAATGCCAGTAAGTTTGAACTTGAATTTCAAACTAATAAACATGGCTTTTTACGAAATCTGGGTAATGATGCAGGATTCAAACCTACTGGTATCAATCTAGTTCCTTCTGTCTATCAATTTATACTGAAATCGTTCCTTAAATACTCTTATTCATGAAAATAAGTCAATTCTTTCAACGACACCGTACTAATTTGAATGACGATTTATTTGTTTGGATTCCGAACAAATATTTAGGTCTCACTCTATACAGAAAATCAAATTTCAATGACCACATAAACAACATTAGACAGAAGTGCTACATACTACTTCGCAGTCTGTACCCACTTTTGTCTAAGGGAAGCAAACTCAGCAAAAAATCAAAAATTCGATTATACAAACAATGCATCCGTCAGGTATACCTGTATGCAGATCCAATACAGAGCAAAACTTCATTGTCAAATTTGAGAACATTAAAAGTGTTACAAAATAAATTCCTTAAAATCATTCTAAATGAATCAAGGTATACACCAATCGAAGAAATAATATAATAAAACAGGAAACATTGAACTAATTCAGGACAAAATAAAAAACTATAAAATTTTTTAAATATACTGCCAAAAAACTTGAAAAAACCAAATATCTAGGCACTACTACTTCACAAAATACCAATATTAGAATACGACATAAATTGATACATCACATTACTTACACATTACAAGAAATTCTGAAAAAAAGGATCCCACCTGAGGCGAATATGTGTTTTATTTGGCTCAACATACCTCTAGAAAAATATTATACTAACCACTCAATATTGTTCATTCATTATAATTCATATAAAAACATTAAGTGCGATCCCAGAGATCAGGTAATAATTTTTAATTAAAAATTTAACTTTATCTATCCTGTATATTTCTCATTGCAAATATTCTTGTAATTTAGTGTTTTATTTGGTTGTTCGTCATCTTGGGTTGAGTTATGCGGTACTGATGATCCCAAAGAAGGGTGAAACCGGTATATCGCTACTCTCCTTCGATGGAGTGCATTCTCCTTGGGCAAGGTTTATAGATTTAGACAGGTTGTCTCGTAACTTTCAACCAATCAGCGTCAACCACTCGTGACGTCACTCGGTGTACACATTCAAATAAATAACATTTGATAGCAATGAAATCGTGGGTTTTCACGGATTTTCTTATTATTAGTTTGATCGCGTTTATCGTTTGTAGCCTCTCCTAAATAGTCTTTAATATCTTCAATCATAAAATAGCTACGATAAAATGTCTGTCAATGATGGCCAATGGCGATACAGACAATCTATAGACCTTGACAGACACCGGATGACGCGTTACCCCACTCTTCAACCCGAGTTACGAGACAACCTGTGTAATCTACAGACCTTGCTCCTTGGGTAACTTTCGACTTTGATTCCTACGTAATAGCGCGAAAATCTTCTGTTTGACAATGGTTATGTGAATGGCATTTTGCCGAAACATTAACCAGATAGATAAGTAATATTTTACGATATTTACACACTTGGAAATACTACTTGTTTTTCATTTCTTTTTCACCATACAGTACTAGTTGCTTAAAACATTAATAAATTCTGAGAATAGTAGTAACATAGTATAAGGAATGGATAGTAAGACAGTGTAGTGCTTTATTCGATTTTGTTCATATTGAGCGCCATCTAGTTGTACTCAAAAATTTGACTGGAAAAAATTGGTCCGTGAAGAGGAGCCCTCTGAAAAAATCGGTGTTATTTTGAAGAACTAAAATATTTGAAATAGATTTCTATATATTGTGTAACCTCTTCGTTACAACTCAAAATGCCCGAGAACAGTCGTTTGTTTGAGTCGTGGTTCAGATCCCTGAATCTACCAAATGGAAGGGACAAAAACCCAGGTCGATCAAACACCTCTTATAATTACATAAGTATTTCACAATCCGAATCTTTAAAATATCTGGTACCAGAAAAATTTACATACAATATTTATAAAATGAAAATATATACAAGTGAATCCGAAATTTATAATTGTATAAAAAAAGAATGAAATTTTCTAAGATCCTAAATTACTTTCCTGAAGAGGTAAAAGTCCTAGCTCTATACTGAGCCAATCTTCCTCCACCGAAGTTGATAAGAACTTAGGTCTGGCAGTTCTTCAATTGTAAGGAGAGTAAATAATTTGACTTGTAAGTTGACAATTGACAATGATGGGCTGTCTTTAGACGAAGAACTCTCAATGTAATTATCCAACTTTCAACGTTTATCAAGAACCCATCAGGAATTCAGCAAAGAAAATATACCAAAAAAAAAACCCTTTTTTCAGGGTTTTATGAATGAACTAGAGAAAAACAATTATAACTATTTTGCAGCGATAATTATCGATATATGTACGTTCGAAGAAACTAGAAAAGAAAATGATATCATAATTTCGAAGTATCGAGTACATATGCACGAAGATACGCATTGGCGTACGCCCAGATTTCCATCAACTGTCTGACTCAGTTGAATATATAAAATTTGAAATGTAGCACGCTACACACTCCTCATTCCCCCCCAAAAAAAAGGTCTTTGCTCACAATGAGCTTTTTCTTTATCCACAAAGTTAACTGAACGAGAAAATGATGGGCGCCAGTGATCCAGGGATCACAAGGTATATCAAGGAAATTGACTTCATAGAGACATAGAACTGCATCTGAAAAGACACAAAAGACTTAGTTACTTCAAAACAACAAAACAGTTACACCAAAGATTTATGCAATGCACATTAGATACTGTATAACTGCACGTTGATTCGAACAGAGGTAGAAGCATATAATAAAGGCTGAAAAGTAATTATACTAGAGCAGAAAAGATAAAGATAATTGCAATGGCCAAGACTACTTTCCATTACAAGAAGATAATTGCTCGTAGTACAAAGAGAGATAAATAAGAGATAAAGATAAATGAGAGATAGAAATAAAGATAAGTGCCTTAAATGCTTCAATTTATAATTTTTGTCTCAATTCAATCAATTCAATCGAATACTGAAAAGGAAAGGATAAGAGGAAAGGAGGAATGAAAAACGGCATTTGTTATTCCAGGCGATACAAACCAATACCTAATACTAACAAAACACAAAACATTCAGGTCATTCGGATTGAACATCTGAGAAATCAGTAGGATCATCTTCTCTACTTAAATCGGGCTTAATGTCCTTGATATGGAAATTTCCGAGGTCTCTACCAGACAAATCAACGAGATTGTAGACAAGCGAAGAAATCGCCTTATTCACAATACATGGGACAAACCTTGGAGCAAGCTTGGCGGTGAAATTCTTAGAAGCATCAGAAAGCACAAAATTCCGCTTCCACACTCTATCTCCAACCTTCAGCCGTAAATCTCGTCTTCTGAGGTTGTATCTACGAGCGTTGATCTCGTAAGAATGCTTCAAACGTTTTCGAATGTCTTCATAAAGTTCAGGCAGTTGTTGAACAATATCGGAATCCAAAACTTTATTTCCTACAGTGACGGCGTTATTGGCATTATCAGAAATAAGACCATAAAATGATCCATCTGTAGCTACATTCCTTAGAAAAACTAAAAATGAGGGACTATATTTCAAAGTTTCACTTTTAGCAAGTCTAATTGCTTGAGCGATTTCCAGAATATTCTGGTCCCAAAGTTTATGATCACCATCAATATATGATCTGATGGCGGTGACGATCGTCTTGTTCACACGCTCTGTAGGATTGATTTGGGGATGGAAACGAGCATTATAGAAGATTTTCTGGACCTTATACTTTTTCATTAGGTTTTTAAATTCAGCAGAAACAAACTGTGAACACGGGCGTGACAGCAGCAACGGACCTAGCAACGGTTCTCTTCATCCGTTCTTCAAACAGTTCTTCTTCTAAGGGCTCTACCAGGGATTTTGGAAGGAGGATTGACTCATTTTGACTCGAATCGATTATAAAATATCTTTTGAACACGTTCTATATGGTGAAATGATATTTACCCCCTTGTTATCCCCTACCTACCCCCCGAAGATTGAAAAATTCGGTGGTCGACTAAATTGACCGTTGCTGGGGATTTTTTGATGCCAATCGATTGTTTCGATCGAGATGAACACGACCTATATAGTGAAATAATTTGTGACCCCCAAACAAACCCCCTACTCACCCCTCGAAGTTTGGAAAATTCGGTAGTCGGCTAAATTGACCGTTGCTGGGGATTTTTTGATGGGAATCGATTGTTTCAATCGAATTGAACTCGACCTATATGGTGAAATAATTTGTGACCCCCAAAAAAACCCCCTACGCACCCCTCGAAGTTTGGAAAATTCGGTGTTCGGCTGAATTGACCGTTGCTGGGGATTTTTTGATGCGAATTGATTGTTTCGATCGAGATGAACACGACCTATATAGTGAAATAATTTGTGACCCCCAAACAAACCCCCTACCAACCCCCCGAAGATTGAAAAATTCGGTGGTTGACTAAATTGACCGTTGCTGGGGATTTTTTGATGCGAATCGATTGTTACGATGGAGTTGAACACGACCTATAGGGTGAAATAATTTGTGACCCCCCAAACAAACCCCCTACCAACCCCTCGAAGTTTGATAAATTCGGTAGTCGGCCAAATTGACCGTTGCTGGGGATTTTTTGATGCGAATCTATTGCTTCGATCAAGTTGAAAACGACCTATATAGTGAAATAATTTGTGACCCCCAAACAAACCCCCTACCAACCCCTCGAAGTTTGATAAATTCGGTAGTCGGCTAAATTGACCGTTGCTCGGGATTTTTTGATGCGAATCTATTGCTTCGATCAAGTTGAAAACGACCTATATAGTGAAATAATTTGTGACCCCCAAACAAACCCCCTACCAACCCCTCGAAGTTTGAAAAATTCGGTAGTCGGCTAAATTGACCGTTGCTGGGGATTTTTTGATGCGAATCGATTGTTTCGATCGAATTGAACACGACCTATATGGTGAAATAATTTGTGACCCCCAAAAAAACCCCCTACGCACCCCTCGAAGTTTGGAAAATTTGGTGTTCGGCTGAATTGACCGTTGCTGGGGATTTTTTGATGCGAATCGATTGTTTCGATCGAGTTGAACACGACCTATATGGTGAAATAATTTGTGACCCCCAAACAAACCCCCTACTCACCCCTCAAAGTTTGAAAAATTCAGTAGTCGGCTAAATTGACAGTTGCTGGGGATTTTTTGATGCGAATCGATTGTTTCGATCGAGTTGAACACGACCTATATGGTGAAATAATTTGTGACCCCCAAAAAAACCCCCTACGCACCCCTCGAAGTTTGGAAAATTTGGTGTTCGGCTGAATTGACCGTTGCTGGGGATTTTTTGATGCGAATCGATTGTTTCGATCGAGTTGAACACGACCTATATGGTGAAATAATTTGTGACCCCCAAACAAACCCCCTACTCACCCCTCAAAGTTTGAAAAATTCAGTAGTCGGCTAAATTGACAGTTGCTGGGGATTTTTTGATGCGAATCGATTGTTTCGATCGAGTTGAACACGACCTATATGGTGAAATAATTTGTGACCCCCAAACAAACCCCCTACTCACCCCTCAAAGTTTGAAAAATTCAGTAGTCGGCTAAATTGACCGTTGCTGGGGATTTTTTGATGCGAATCGATTGTTTCAATTGAATTGAACACGACCCATATGGTGAAATAATTTGTGACCCCCAAAAAAACCCCCTACGCACCCCTCGAAGTTTGGAAAATTCGGTGTTCGGCAGAATGGACCGTTGCTGGGGATTTTTTGATGCGAATCGATTGTTACGATCGAGTTGAACACGACCTATATGGTGAAATAATTTGTGACCCCCAAACAAACCCCCTACTCACCCCTCAAAGTTTGAAAAATTCAGTAGTCGGCTAAATTGACCGTTGCTGGGGATTTTTTGATGCGAATCGATTGTTTCGATCGAGTTGAACACGACCTATATGGTGAAATAATTTGTGACCCCCAAACAAACCCCCTACTCACCCCTCAAAGTTTGAAAAATTCAGTAGTCGGCTAAATTGACCGTTGCTGGGGATTTTTTGATGCGAATCGATTGTTTCAATTGAATTGAACACGACCCATATGGTGAAATTTATTTATTTATTTTATTTATTTATTTATTTATACATGTACAGTGTGTAAAAATAATTAATAACTGTCATAAATAAGTGAATGTTGTACATGATAAATAGTTGTCGTCAAATAATACACGACTTGTCAGAAAAGTAAAATACAAATATGAAGGCAAAAGCCAATATCGACAATGGACTAAAAAGGTGAGTATAACATAATAAATACATCACAGATAAAATAAACATTTAAAACTCTTCGAGTTTATAAATAGTCTTTCTCAGTAGTAGTTTTTTTACATTTTTACTGAATTTCAGGTCATTCAAACTCTTCAGATTTTCAGGCAATTTATTATATAATTTCAGTGCGATGTGATTTGCTCCCTGCTGCGCTTTCGCTATTCTGTTGAAAGGAATGCTAAGTAAATGCTTTCTTCTGGTGTTGTACTCGTGGAAGTCGGCGTTGGTTCGAAACTTCTCGAGATTTCGGTGGACATAAGTCACGGCAGCGAGGATGAAAACCGAAGTGCAGGTGAGCATACCCTCCCTCCTGAAAATATCTCGACAACTTTCTGTATGATGTATCCCAAAAATAGCCCTTATGGCCTTCTTCTGTTTCAGCAGAACCCTCTGTGCATCACTGCAATGTCCCCACACCAAAATGCTATATATCATTTTCGCATGAAATGTCGAGTAGTACACGAGTTTGGCTGTCTCACTGTTGGAAATAACTCTCATTCTTTTTATTAAGTAGATCGAGGTCGAGAGTTTGCTACATAATTCGTCTATGTATTGACTCCAGCTTAATGATGAGTGAAAGGTCACACCCAGATATTTCAATGAATTATTTGTTCTTTCTTTATTAGTGAACAAGAGCTGCTGGGTTTTATTTTTGTTCATCAGTAGACCATTCGTAGTGAACCAACTCTGAGCACTCAATAGCGATGTTGATGTTTTTATTTGAATAATATTTTTACTTCTCGACCTATTCATGAAAGCCGTGTCATCTGCATAGCTGCAGAGTTGATCCGCTTTCAAGTTGGCATGTAGGTCATTCGTAAAGACGATAAAAAGAATCGGACCCAGAATCGATCCCTGCGGCACTCCCACATTTATTTCCTTCAAATTGGAAACCGTTCCATTCCACCTCACTACCTGCGACCTCTTTGCTAGGTAGGAATCGAACATGTTAAGAGCTTTTCCTCTTATTCCATAATATTCTAGTTTGTCGAGGAGAATTCTATGACAAACGCTGTCGAAAGCCTTACTCAGGTCTATGCAGGCCAATTCCACTTCCTCATTATTATTATAAGCCTCGATTATGGTGTCCATTAGGTCTATCATTGCTGAAACAGTTGACTTATTTTTTCGAAAACCGTGCTGTGAGTCATGTATGAACCTATTGCTCTCAAGAAAACCCACCAATCGTTCTTTTAGGAGTAGTTCGAAGAGTTTTGAGAAGGCTGGCAGGATTGAAATAGGCCGATAGTTTGAAAAATTCTCAATTGGTTCTCCTTTTGATATGGGTGTTATCACTGCGACCTTGAGTTCTTGTGGAAATATCTCTTGTTCGAAACAATCGTTGATCATCTTACACAATGGTTGTTTAATGTGTGGAACAATTTGCTTGAGGAGCGCCACTGAAATGCCGTAGAAATCCCTCGTATGTTTGTTTTTCAGCTTATTTGTTAGTATCATGATTTCTTCCTCCGTTGTTGGTTTCAGATACATAGAGTTCATTGTATTTATTCTGAGATTTTTCATCAGAACGCTCGAACCATTCAAAGATGGTCGCACCGCTTTTTATATGTCTCCGCCGACAGAAATGAAGTATTCATTCAGTGCTTCGGCAGTGGTTGTGTGTGAGATCACCTGAACTTTCCGTTTCCTTCCTGTTTCTTCACGTATCAAATTCCACATTTCTTGAAATTTATTTTCTGCACTGTTTATTCTCTTTGAGTTCTTGGATTTTACGGTATTTTTTATTTCTTCTCTCAATGTGGTTCTCAGAGCATTGTAAAGTGCATAACTGGGCTCGTCTTTTCGTACTTCCGCGATTGTCCGTGCCGCCTCTACTTTACTCTTCAGGTATTTTAAATTTTTATTACAGTGGTATTTTCCTCTTTGTACTACTTTGATCTTTTTTTCAGGAAAAGATGAGTTGAAGAGATCTACAAGAGTGCAATGAAAGTTGCCATACTGCACCCCAGCGTTTCCATTCCATATTAGTTCCCAGTTTATGGATCTGATTCCTTCTATGAAATGGTGGGTATTTTTATTGTTGAATTGCCGTTTGATTTTGAATCTTGTAATCTCATTTTCAGGTCTCGTGATTGCAGTTGGTATCCTCAAGATTTGTGCCTTATGGTCCGACAAGAAGGGCTCATAGGTTTCCTGCACACACTCGCTCTCTGTTACATTCGTGAACATATTATCTATACAAGTACTCGAATGTATTGTCACTCTAGATGGTTCTGTGAAAATATATCTCATACTGTACATTTTGAGCATTTCAATCAACTTAGTTTTATCTTTGGAAGTCTTGATGAAATCCACATTAAAATCGCCAACCACCAAAATTCTATCATCTCCGTAGCTCCCGAGGCATTCCTCCAGTACCCATTCGAGAGCTGACAGAAATGTAGGATAGTCTCCTGATGGAGGCCTATATAAAGCCACCATAATAAGCCGTAAAACTGGAAGCCTGACTGCCGCTATCTCAATTTCTTTCTCCACAGAAAACTTTGTTACGTTTTGCAATTCTCTGTATTGCATCTCTTTATTTACAAAAATTGCAACACCTCCATGTCTTGATGTATTGCGACAGAAGGAGCTGGCCACATTTAAACTCCCCCATTTTACCTTATTCAGCAAGTCATCCGAAAACCAATGCTCTGTGACACAGGTTATGTCTATTTTCTGGTCATTTATGAAAAATATAAAATCGTCAATTTTATTCGTCAGTGACTGTACGTTGATGTTTGCAATCGTACAACACGAACTAAGTTCCTGTAGTTGTTCAATTTTCTCATTAATAGATCTGACGTTAACATTGAGCAAATTGAGAGGGTGATCTTCTAGCTTCTTTGAATTGTCCTTGTTCTCGAAAAAAACGGTATCTCTTTATTATTATTCCTCGAGGCCAAAATGTTTCCTTATTCAGATCTTCTATTAACTCGAAGTCGAAGCCCACCTTGAATGATGTATTGGGGCTCTCTGGTTTTGATATTTTCTGAACTTCGAATTTTCTGTGAGGCTTTTTTTTTCTCAAGAATTCGAGAAGGTCTACCTCGGTACAATTCTTACTCACCCGTCCGACATACAACCAGGCCATGCGATCAGCAGCTTTCAGTGAGTAGGCGCCTTCATCCGTTCCTTGCTTGATTTTTCTTTTCTTTTCAGGGATTGTCCATTTATTTCCATCATCCGTTCTTCTAGGAGTTGTCACCGCTGTTGATATTGGAGTCAATACAGATTTCTTCATTGTCTTCGTCTTATCTGCATATGTTGTTATCACCGCTGTTGATAGTGGGGTCGACGCAGTTTTCTTCATTGAAATCTCATTATCTGCAGATGTGGGTGCATCAGATGGCATTTTACTCTTCTTAAATTTATGATTACAGTTATCTGTAGGATTAGATGTTTCCCTTGGAGATGGCACTAGTGAAGTCTCGTTTTTGTCAAGCTTTTCTAATAACGATATATATTTATTCAGAACCTTTATTTTGTCTCGTAATTCTTCATTCATATCCGCTTTTTCCTCTATTATTCTATTCAAATACATTATTTCATATTCCTTGTTTTCACCTGTTGTTATTGTATCTGTTGATTCTATTTCAATTTTTTTTGGCATGTCCTCATTACAGTCTTCTTGTATCGCAATGCTTCCATCTTCAATCATATTTGTTTGACTCATGGATTGTTCAAAACATAGTTGATTCAGACTTACTAAACGAGATTTCGCTTTTTGGAGTTCTTGTTCCATCTTTCTATATTCAATTAATTTGGAGGTTATGTCATCACAACACAGCACCTTTCCACTGTCGACATAAATTCCATTTATTTTAAGGATACAGCTAGGGTGATATTTACTTTCACACGAATAACAGGTCACACAAATTTTCACTTCCTTACTGCACTTTTTACAAGCATTTTCTGCATTGTTGTCGTTACGTGGCGCCATTTTGTTCTAATTTGTGACCCCCAAAAAAACCCCCTACGCACCCCTCGAAGTTTGGAAAATTCGGTGTTCGGCTGAATGGACCGTTGCTGGGGATTTTTTGATGCGAATCGATTGTTTCGATCGAGATGAACACGACCTATATAGTGAAATAATTTGTGACCCCCAAACAAACCCCCTACCAACCCCCCGAAGATTGAAAAATTCGGTGGTTGACTAAATTGACCGTTGCTGGGGATTTTTTGATGCGAATCGATTGTTACGATGGAGTTGAACACGACCTATATGGTGAAATAATTTGTGACCCCCCAAACAAACCCCCTACCAACCCCTCGAAGTTTGATAAATTCGGTAGTCGGCCAAATTGACCGTTGCTGGGGATTTTTTGATGCGAATCTATTGCTTCGATCAAGTTGAAAACGACCTATATAGTGAAATAATTTGTGACCCCCAAACAAACCCCCTACCAACCCCTCGAAGTTTGATAAATTCGTTAGTCGGCTAAATTGACCGTTGCTCGGGATTTTTTGATGCGAATCTATTGCTTCGATCAAGTTGAAAACGACCTATATAGTGAAATAATTTGTGACCCCCAAACAAACCCCCTACCAACCCCTCGAAGTTTGAAAAATTCGGTAGTCGGCTAAATTGACCGTTGCTGGGGATTTTTTGATGCGAATCGATTGTTTCGATCGAATTGAACACGACCTATATGGTGAAATAATTTGTGACCCCCAAAAAAACCCCCTACGCACCCCTCGAAGTTTGGAAAATTTGGTGTTCGGCTGAATTGACCGTTGCTGGGGATTTTTTGATGCGAATCGATTGTTTCGATCGAGTTGAACACGACCTATATGGTGAAATAATTTGTGACCCCCAAACAAACCCCCTACTCACCCCTCAAAGTTTGAAAAATTCAGTAGTCGGCTAAATTGACCGTTGCTGGGGATTTTTTGATGCGAATCGATTGTTTCGATCGAGTTGAACACGACCTATATGGTGAAATAATTTGTGACCCCCAAACAAACCCCCTACTCACCCCTCAAAGTTTGAAAAATTCAGTAGTCGGCTAAATTGACCGTTGCTGGGGATTTTTTGATGCGAATCGATTGTTTCAATTGAATTGAACACGACCCATATGGTGAAATAATTTGTGACCCCCAAAAAAACCCCCTACGCACCCCTCGAAGTTTGGAAAATTCGGTGTTCGGCAGAATGGACCGTTGCTGGGGATTTTTTGATGCGAATCGATTGTTACGATCGAGTTGAACACGACCTATATGGTGAAATAATTTGTGACCCCCAAACAAACCCCCTACTCACCCCTCAAAGTTTGAAAAATTCAGTAGTCGGCTAAATTGACCGTTGCTGGGGATTTTTTGATGCGAATCGATTGTTTCAATCGAATTGAACACGACCTATATGGTGATATAATTTGTGACCCCCAAACAATCACTGAGCTCCGAAATTCGAAAAATTGCGAGACGACGCAATTTCTCACTATGGCAATCAAATGCAGCATATTGAACTCATATATCGAATTGTATGATTTCGTTGAATAGGTGGGCGACTTCGTGAATCCTTGATGTCTCAGTGCAATAATCTAAGACACTTATTTGAAACATTCTGTGTTCTTCATGTACACAATACCATATGTATTTGTTTATTCGCACGTATAGTATTTTTCCAAAAAGATTAATTTCCTTAATCTTGGTAAATCGAAATGATTGGTTCATTGGGGAATATACCACATGTTCAATAATTGCTCATATAACGAGAATAATTTATGTCGGCTCTTTTTTTAAATAACTATCATTAATGACAAACATAAAGAGAACTGAAAAGTTAAAAAAAAATCATTTAAATAAACTAAAACAGCATGGGGATATTCTGTTGAGTAAGATAAATAGAATCAATCAATCTTTGCAGGAAAAGCAACTTGATATTTCTAAAAGCTCACGAATGATACTTGGACTATTAAACGAATTAAAAGCGTATAGAGAAAACTTTTTCCCATCATTGATGGAATTTTCAAAAATTGAAGCAGATAAAATCGGAATTGAAGCAATATTACATAAGTCAAGGAAACGGAAGAAACCAAAAATGTCAGGAGAACTAACTAGTGATGAAGCTTATCTTTTTGATGCAAATGCAAAACTCAGAATTGGACTATTACAAGTGCTTGATAAAACAATAATGGAAATGGGAAAAAGATTTGTTGCTTTGAAGGAAGTGGCCGACAACTTCAGTTTTTTGAATGG
Organism: Harmonia axyridis; assembly: GCF_914767665.1. Lineage (NCBI taxonomy): Eukaryota > Metazoa > Arthropoda > Insecta > Coleoptera > Coccinellidae > Harmonia > Harmonia axyridis. The sequence goes on along the minus strand of NC_059505.1, from coordinate 22,835,492 downwards.
AAGTGTTATTCAATCTATGACTATTGACGATTTGAAGAAAAGTGCTGCAGATCTTGCAACAAAATATCCTTCTGATTTAAATGCACATGAATTTTCAATGGAAATTGAAAGTTTCAAATTTCAAAGTAACCTAATTATAGACAACTTTATCGAAATGGGACCATTACAAATATTGAATGGTATATATGATCTCACTCTTGAGAATATTTATCCGAATCTACAAACGGCTTTGAGAATATTTCTGAGTTTGCCAGTGACAATTGCTACTTTGAACGTTCCTTTAGCAAACTATAACTCATAAAGTCGTATCTTCGTTCCTCCTTGGGACAAGAGCGATTATCAAATATGTCAATCCTTGCAATCGAAAGGGAAGTGACATGTACCTTAGATTACTCGAAATTAGTGGATTCATTTGCCGAATTAAAATCAAGAAAAGTTAGATTTTGAACCAATAACGTACTTACATAATTGTGATTATCGATTATAATTTTCTAGTCAATTATCCGAAAAAATACTTTACATTTTCAGTATTTTCAAAAATTAAGTAGAAATATATGAATTTCAGATATAGGTACCTATTTACTATATGAATATAAATATTTTGATTTGGAATTTGTTTTATTTTTATATAAATAATAATATTTAATCGAATAAGTAAATATCTATATTATTGTGTATTATTTTAAAACTCTAACGAAAATATATGACGTAAATTATGAAGAAAAAACACTATAAGAAAATATAATGGATAAAAAAAAATCTCGAAAATGGGGGGCGCTGTCAAATATATTGCCACAGGCGCAATACTACCTAGATACGGCCCTGGCCAGTACCTCCTAGACTACTGTTTTCTAGGAGGTATTGCCCTGGCGCCCATAGAGAGCAAGTCGAAAAAGTGAGGGCGGCGCAACAGGCAGAGAAGAATATATAGCGTGTAGTATTTCTGTTTCGGTCGCACTTGTGCTGTTGGATTGCAATCTTGTGGATTTGTCCGTTGAATTTTTTTATTTCATTGTGAAATTATATAAATCTGATGAAAATGGTGCTGAATTGTGTTGCTTACAAATGCAATAATTTACATGACAAGAGAAGTCCAATTATTTCTCATGCGAAAGTAGAATTATTGATTATGATTTCGGGGTGCTTCAATAAACCTAAAGCACTTCATGGATTAAACTATAGTAGTTTCGACCCATAATTTCAGGGACTAAACCGGCACTTTTATTTTTTATTTCACTATATAGGCCGTGTTCAATCCGATCGAAACAATCGATTCGGATCAAAAAATCCGCAGCAGCGGTCAATTCAGCCGACCACCGAATTTTTCAAACTTTGAGGGGTGAGTAGGGGGTTTGTTTGGGGGTCACAAATTATTTCACTATATAGGTCGTGTTCAACTCGATCGAAACAATCGATTCGCATCAAAAAATCCCCAGCAACGGTCCATTCAGCCGAACACCGAATTTTCCAAACTTCGAGGGGTGCGTTGGGGGTTTTTTTGGGGGTCACAAATTATTTCAACATATGGGTCGTGTTCAATTCGATTGAAACAATCGATTCGCATCAAAAAATCCCCAGCAACGGTCATTTTAGCCGACTACTGAATTTTTCAAACTTTGAGGGGTGAGTAGGGGGTTTGTTTGGGGGTCACAAATTATTTCACCATATAGGTCGTGTTCAACTCGATCGTAACAATCGATTCGCACCAAAAAATCCCCAGCAACGGTCCATTCAGCCGAACACCGAATTTTCCAAACTTCGAGGGGTGCGTAGGGGGTTTTGTTGGGGGTCACAAATTATTTCACCATATGGGTCGTGTTCAATTCGATTGAAACAATCGATTCGCATCAAAAAATCCCCAGCAACGGTCCATTCAGCCGACTACTGAATTTTTCAAACTTTGAGGGGTGAGTAGGGGGTTTGTTTGGGGGTCACAAATTATTTCACCATATAGGTCGTGTTCAACTCGATCGAAACAATCGATTCGCATCAAAAAATCCAAAGCAACGGTCAATTCAGCCGAACACCAAATTTTCCAAACTTCGAGGGGTGCGTAGGGGGTTTTTTTGGGGGTCACAAATTATTTCACCATATAGGTCGTGTTCAATTCGATCGAAACAATCGATTCGCATAAAAAAATCCCCAGCAACGGTCAATTTAGCCGACTACCGAATTTTTCAAACTTCGAGGGGTTGGTAGGGGGTTTGTTTGGGGGTCACAAATTATTTCACTATATAGGTCGTTTTCAACTTGATCGAAGCAATAGATTCGCATCAAAAAATCCCCAGCAACGGTCAATTTGGCCGACTACCGAATTTATCAAACTTCGAGGGGTTGGTAGGGGGTTTGTTTGGGGGGTCACAAATTATTTCACCATATAGGTCGTGTTCAACTCCATCGTAACAATCGATTCGCATCAAAAAATCCCCAGCAACGGTCAATTTAGTCAACCACCGAATTTTTCAATCTTCGGGGGGTTGGTAGGGGGTTTGTTTGGGGGTCACAAATTATTTCACTATATAGGTCGTGTTCATCTCGATCAAAACAATCGATTCGCATCAAAAAATCCCCAGCAACGGTCAATTCAGCCGAACACCGAATTTTCCAAACTTCGAGGGGTGCGTAGGGGGTTTTTTTGGGGGTCACAAATTATTTCACCATATGGGTCGTGTTCAATTCGATTGAAACAATCGATTCGCATCAAAAAATCCCCAGCAACGGTCAATTTGGCCGACTACCGAATTTATCAAACTTCGAGGGGTTGGTAGGGGGTTTGTTTGGGGGGTCACAAATTATTTCACCATATAGGTCGTGTTCAACTCCATCGTAACAATCGATTCGCATCAAAAAATCCCCAGCAACGGTCAATTTAGTCAACCACCGAATTTTTCAATCTTCGGGGGGTTGGTAGGGGGTTTGTTTGGGGGTCACAAATTATTTCACTATATAGGTCGTGTTCATCTCGATCGAAACAATCGATTCGCATCAAAAAATCCCCTGCAACGGTCAATTCAGCCGAACACCGAATTTTCCAAACTTCGAGGGGTGCGTAGGGGGTTTTTTTGGGGGTCACAAATTATTTCACCATATATGTCGAGTTCAATTCGATTGAAACAATCGATTCCCATCAAAAAATCCCCAGCAACGGTCAATTTAGCCGACTACCGAATTTTCCAAACTTCGAGGGGTGAGTAGGGGGTTTGTTTGGGGGTCACAAATTATTTCACTATATAGGTCGTGTTCATCTCGATCGAAACAATCGATTGGCATCAAAAAATCCCCAGCAACGGTCAATTTAGTCGACCACCGAATTTTTCAATCTTCGGGGGGTAGGTAGGGGATAACAAGGGGGTAAATATCATTTCACCATATAGAACGTGTTCAAAAGATATTTTATAATCGATTCGAGTCAAAATGAGTCAATCCTCCTTCCAAAATCCCTGGTAGAGCCCTTAGAAGAAGAACTGTTTGAAGAACGGATTAAGAGAACCGTTGCTAGGTCCGTTGCTGCTGTCACGCCCGTACTGTGAACCATTATCCACAGCAAAAATTTGAGGAAACCGAAAATCAGGAAAATTTGATTCTCGATAAATTTTACAATGGACCTGCTAGTGGCCTTAGAAAGTGGCTGAACAAAAACAAATTTGGTGAACCAGTCAGTTACAACTAAAACATACTGATTACCTGCTCTAGATCTTGTATAAGGTCCCAACAAATCGGCACTTAAGAACTGAAATGGGAAGTTAATATTCCGATACTTGCCCATTAATCCAGCCTGAGGTAGGTTTCCAGGTTTACAAGAAGCACATACCTTGCAACTCTTAACATACTTTACAATAGAGTTTTTCATCCTGGGCCAGTAATATAGAGACGAGACACGGTGTAATGTCTTGTAAACACCAAAATGTCCAGCTGTTGGCTCGTCATGAAATTCCTTCATAATTTCCAACCGATGAGGAGTGGGCACAACAATTTTCCATTCGGGAGAGTCATTTACTAAGCGATACCTAGGCAAAATATGTTTATATAAGACACGATTTTCTATTTTAAATTCGGGATACAGATCTGGACTATTACTAACTTTTGTCAGCAAATTGCTATACCATTTATCAACCTTCAACTGAGAAAGATTCAAAATTGAAACCTGTATACTGTCAGTCGACATACGAGAGAGTGAATCAGCAACAGTGTTGAGGGATCCACTTCGATGCACTATTTTGAAACGATAAGAAGATAATCTCATAATCCATCTAGAGATTCGTTGATTTGGATTCTTCATCGAATTAAGCCACACCAACGAAGAGTGATCCGTTATGACAGTAAACTCGGTGCCTTCAATATATGGTCTGAATTTCTCAATAGACAGTACGATAGCCAGTAGTTCTTTCTCTGTGGTTGAGTAGTTACGTTGACTCTTATTCAAAACCTTACTGAAGTAGGCGACTGGATGTTCTAGTCCATCTTCCTCCTGAAACAAAACTGCTCCAACACCACTATCACTTGCATCACAAGCAAGACTAAATGGTCTTGAAAAATCTGGACTCGCCAAAATAGGGGCTGAAGTTAACAATGATTTTATCTTGAGGAAAGCATTATTTGCATCATCTGTCCACACAACTGGTTGACCTTTCTTCCTACCCTTTAATAAATCAGTTATTGGACTACACACTGAAGCAAAATCTCTTAAAAATCTGCGATAATAACCGATTAAACCAATCAACCGACGAATTTGTGTGGTATTTTTGGGAATGGGATAATCCAAAATATCTTGAACTTTAGATGGATCCGTTCTTAGACCATTCTCATCTACAACAAATCCCAAAAAATTTAATGAGGGTCTACAAAACTTACATTTATCAAAGTTTATTGTCAAATTTGCCTCTTTTAGACAGTGAAATAGTTTTCTGAGGACAGCGAGATGCATTTCAAAAGTAGGGGTACAAACGATTATGTCATCGACATAATAGAATACATAGGGCTCCAAAGAAGGTCCAATGACCATATCCATAAGTCTCACCATTGCTTGACAAGCACAATTTAAACCAAACGGTAATACATTGAAACAGAACAAGCCTCTGCCTGAAATAGCGAAAGTTGTTTTTATTTTGGATTCTTCATCCAACGGAATTTGGAAAAATGCTTGTTTTAAATCTATTGAGCTAAGATAACATGCATCACGTACCTTACTCAGAACAGAATCAATTGGAGGCATAGGATAACTGTCAGGTAGGGTGATGGAATTCAACTTCCTGGCATCAAATACAACCCTGTGTGTACCATCCTTCTTGGGGACCAACCAAAGTGGAGACAACCATGGGCTATACCCGGAGATAGGTTTGATAATGTTGAGCACCAACATCTTATCAATTTCCACATTCAAAACTTTCTGCATTGCTGGAGAAAGTGGATACTGTCTTTGTCTAACTGGCTTGGCATCTCCTGTATCGATATGATGCCGATACAAATGAGTCCTACCTAATCTATCAGAGGGCGCAATTTGTTTAAATAAATCTATAACGAAGTCCAATTCGTACTTTTGAGGCTCTGTCAATGAATCAGATCCGAGTATAGCTCGAACCACAGCTACAGAGTTATCCGAAGATAAACAAGAGGAACCATAGGAAAAATCTCTGAAATCAAGAGTCAGATTAAAATCATGTATGAAATCCATACCCAAAATAAGGTCGTGAGTTATTGAGGGTACGACAAGTACCCTGAGTACCTTGGTCACCTCGTTCAAACTTATGGGAAGGTTGACATACCCCAAAGTATTCTGAGGCTTTCCATCGGCCGTTGTAAGGTTAACCGATACGTCGTAGTGGAGGCCTAGATTCATCTTCCGTAAAAGGTGAATAGAAGAAGAACCTAAAATTGTGACGTTGCTACCACTATCTACCAAGGAAGATAAAAGCTCACCTCCTACCTGAACTGTTAGATAAGGACGATTGTCCTTCTGACGAAGTTCTAATAAGGGATTGGTCTCTCTCAAGACACTATGGTTCTTTTTAACCTTTCTTACCGCTTCAGGAACAGATAAATCGGAGTTCTCCATAACTATGGGTGACGAAGAAATTAATTCTTCTTCTGATTCGATTTCTGTTTCGGTTTTGGAGCAGGTTTTTGACTTGAGGGGCCTCCAATACCTGCGGGATTGTGGACCCTCTGTTAGTTTTTTGAACACCGAGGACAGTTGGACTTGATAACGTTCCTCTGACCGCAACCAAAGCAGAAGCGCGTTCTCAACTTCCTACATTCGTTGTAACGATGGTTTTCCTCACCACAGTTCCAACATCTGACATTAGATCGAGTTTCAGACACCTGGAGCTCTCCCAACTGATTTGAAACGTTTAAACAGAGAGCATCCTCAACTCTCCTACAAAGAGATGTCAGCTGAGATACTGATGCAATATCCTGTAAAACAAGGGCTTTTACATAGTCAGGAAGTAAATTATTCCTTATAATATTAACCATTTCAATCTCTGAAGGACATTTATTTAATCTATAAAATTGTGCCTCCATAAAAGTGATATACAGCGCAACTGACTCTCGAGGATTCTGCTTACGAGATTTGATATCCTGCAATAACATTGAGTCATAAATACTATGCAAAAATGTAGATTTCAGGGCATCAACGAGTTCGTTCCAGTTCAGGAAACGATTCTTGATGTGGTTGTTATGCCACCAAGTCCACGCATCATTTTCAAACAAATCCCCAGCAGAGTCGAATAGGTCCGAATCTGTACAACCTCTAGAAACCTTAAGGGACTCAACCAACTCCAAGAATGGAATTAATGGTTCCTTTCCCGAAAACTTTTTTAAACCCCACTTATAAACAGGTATACATTTAGAATTAGTTGGAGCGTTGACAGGAGACAGAGGATGATGCAAACCTGCAGACTTCACAGGTGTTGAGGTAGAAGGAAAATGAGCTTCAGGAGGGGACACCTTTTCTGCTATATCAGACTCCAACATAAAGACTTCTTTATAAAGATTCTGTCTGATAGCAGATTCATCATCTTTATCAACCGATAGCCGTTGAATTCTACCAGTTACATGAGTTAAACGAGTGAGTATACGTTTGTGATCAATTTGAGGAGAATTTGAATTGAACTTAGCGCAAATCTCCTTCAAATCTGTTAAACTCTCTTTAATGCCTTCAACATTTTCTTTGAAGGAAAAAGGATCAGACAAGACAGTGAAACTACGATCTGAGGATTCTTGTGAAAGTAAACCTCTCAAAATTTTACGTTTGTCATCCACTGATGACGGGATCTCAATACCTCGAATCGCAATCTCATAAGCGAGTTCATTTTGTTTTAGATAATTTGGGTTGAGAGACATTTTCCACGATAGAAAATTCAAAGGAATAAGATAAGGTAGAAGAGAAAAATTGAAAACTTATCAAAAAAAAACAAACAAAAAATAAATCCCGACTGAAAAATCAGATATAATTGCCGAGAGATGATCCCAAAAATAATAACCTGAACTATCCGGAACGAGGATAATGATCAACCCCAAATAAACAGTCACCCCCACCAGGCAAACTGAGAGATCTAGTGATCGAATGGCCAAAAAGACCTTAACGGCCCCACGTTGGGCGCCAAAATTATGTGTAACCTCTTCGTTACAACTCAAAATGCCCGAGAACAGTCGTTTGTTTGAGTCGTGGTTCAGATCCCTGAATCTACCAAATGGAAGGGACAAAAACCCAGGTCGATCAAACACCTCTTATAATTACATAAGTATTTCACAATCCGAATCTTTAAAATATCTGGTACCAGAAAAATTTACATACAATATTTATAAAATGAAAATATATACAAGTGAATCCGAAATTTATAATTGTATAAAAAAAGAATGAAATTTTCTAAGATCCTAAATTACTTTCCTGAAGAGGTAAAAGTCCTAGCTCTATACTGAGCCAATCTTCCTCCACCGAAGTTGATAAGAACTTAGGTCTGGCAGTTCTTCAATTGTAAGGAGAGTAAATAATTTGACTTGTAAGTTGACAATTGACAATGATGGGCTGTCTTTAGACGAAGAACTCTCAATGTAATTATCCAACTTTCAACGTTTATCAAGAACCAATCAGGAATTCAGCAAAGAAAATATACCAAAAAAAAACCCTTTTTTCAGGGTTTTATGAATGAACTAGAGAAAAACAATTATAACTATTTTGCAGCGATAATTATCGATATATGTACGTTCGAAGAAACTAGAAAAGAAAATGATATCATAATTTCGAAGTATCGAGTACATATGCACGAAGATACGCATTGGCGTACGCCCAGATTTCCATCAACTGTCTGACTCAGTTGAATATATAAAATTTGAAATGTAGCACGCTACAATTGATATTTCTTCAGCTCTGTTATATCATAGTATAATAGTATCATAGTAGCAATAGATATTCCATGAATAATATTAGAACATTCATTTAGGAATATAAGTATATCCTAGGAATATGCTAGGATATTGAAGGAATATTCCCTGAATATGCGAATGGGAATTCCTCAGATAGTCACAGAATATACCAAAAAGAATATTTTATGGATATCTAGAATATTTCCAGAATATTCCGCGGGTGTTCCATACAAATTATTCCAATAATATTACCGATGAATATCCATAGAATATCCGGAATTTTTTGAGATCATCCCTGGCAAATAGACAGAGAATAATCATGGAATATTCTCAAGTAAATATTCTATGAATATATGGAATGATTCAGTAATATTACTGTAATATTCCTAGAATTACCTTTTCGAATATCCCACCCAAATTTTTCCAGATATTTTTTTGAAATAAATGAGAATGAGAATAGGTTAGCTCTCAGTTGAAAAAGCAACCTCATTTGGTCATCATCAGTATGGTCTAGCCAAATAACCAACAGTCTGAAATAAGTATATAAGGTTGCTTTTCCAACTGAGAGCTAACCTAATCTCATTTTCTTTTTTACATATGTTCATAAGGTTAATTTGTTATACCATATTCCAGGAATATTCCCATTGAAATATACCTGGTATATTCTTCCAAGAATGTTCTGGAAATATTCCACTTTGTATATTTCTTGAATGTGCCCAGGGCATATGTACGTTCCTGCATTATTCCATGATTATTGGGAATATAATATCCATTCAGGGATTTCTGAGGAATATTCCAGGATTATATCATGGTATGTGAGTACTATGGTTATAGTTTTGATGGTTTTCTTGTCATTATATTCAAAATCCGTGTAGCAAGTTGCAATGGATAAAAAAGGGGTAATTGTTGTCTTGATATTGATGATGGACTATATATTAGATAGTTATTCGGGCTGTTTCCATCATCTATGCGGTTGGTTGTTTCCGACGTTTCGGCAAGCATTCACCTGCCGTCTTCAGGGTCGTGGTCCTGAGAAGGACCGGTTGTTTGGTTCTGAGGAGAACCATTTGCCAAACTTGGTCTGTCTGGACTTGTAAATTGAATTAAATCATTAATTATTATTAAATTGATCTATGCCAATTCAAGTTGAATATTTTGTGAAGGGAAGGTGCTATGAGAGAAAAACTTGAATTTTAACACCTGTATCTCAAAAACAAACCGTTTGCGGACTCATGTTATAGGACTTTTTTTTCTTGAAATGAAATTTGTCATTTTCATTTGTATTTAGGAACACCTTGTAGATATAGTCAATTCAAAACTGATGTCTTCACAAATAAATTTCAATTTGAATGAAACACAATAAATTGTACAACACAGCCCAGACAATTTTTCGATGTGAATTACTCAGTTCAGTTCTTTACTAACTACATATTGAAATTTACCCACCGATGACAAATGCAAAATTACAGATAAAGGTCGATGCCGAGAGATAGTTGAAGGAAAATAATCAACCTCAGACAAAGACGAACTGGTAGTGCAATAAAAGTACTTATCTTGAAAGCGAATAAACTCATAAACCGTAAGGGGTCCGATTTTTTAAAAATGTTTGATATGGCCCTATTTCAGTTTTTGGCTTACACCTTTAACTTATTCTTTAGAGGCGAAGAACTACCTCCAGAAAGGAAAACTGCATAGATTAGCAATATTTACAAAAATAAAGGCGATCGAAAAGAGTGCACGAACTACCGAGGGCTTAGTGTTACCAAATCAATAAGCAGGTTATATGGAAAGATAATTGCCGAAATTGAAGATTTCTGAGAAGATGCTGAGGATCAGAGTGGTTTTCGTGCTGGTCGTTCTTGTATGGACATCGTGTTTTGTTTGAAACAAGCAATAGAGAAGCGTCTGGAACACAATATGGAGATGCATATGATATTTATTGATCTACAAAAAGCTTATATGATAGTGTTTCATTGGCCAAACTCTGGCAAGTGATGGGAGACAAGGGAATTCCACCATTTTACATTAATGCTGGGAGACAATTATACGGAGATATGACGAGTTCAATAAAGATAGAACGAAAACTGACAAGAAAGATAAAGGACTTCGACAAGGATGCTGCATAGCACCTGCATTGTTCAAAATTTATTTGGAGGGTGTTTTGGAAGAATGGAGGAAAAAGTGTGAACCTATGGGTGTGCCAATAGGGAATTATAAGTTATATAGCTTACACTTTGCAGATGACCAAGTAATATTTGCTGAGGATCAAGATGATATTCATTACATGTTGAGGAAAATAGATGAAGAATATAAAAAGTGGGGTTTAACAATTAATCCATCAAAAACAGAGTATGTAGTAGTTGGATACAGGGAGCGATTTAAAACTAAGAGGCACCCAAATAGAATAGAATAGAATAGAATCTCTTTATTTTCCATCGACCAACAAGGTATAGAAAAAGTCATAACAAAAAGAAAGAAGTAACATGTACCTAGTTCACAAAAAAAAAAACATTTTAAAAATCAAAACTTTCATATCAAACTTTTTCTCCAAAAAATTCTTCTAAGCTGTAAAAGGATTGACTGACAATAAGCTCACTGAGTTTTCTCCTGAAACGAACGAGATCCGAGATATGTCGTATATAGGCTGGTATCTTATTATAAATTTTTAAAGACATCACGAGGAAAAAGTTGTGGGTTTTCGAGAGTCGATGTGTAGGTATTCTAAGGTCGTTTCTAAATCTTGTATCGAAATTATGATTATACCCATTATTCGTAAATTTCTTTTTGTTCTTGTGCACATATACACCACACTCGATTATATATAGACCGGAAAGTGTGGCAATTGAAAACTTTTTAAATAGGTCTCGGCATGATGTCAATCGGTTAACTCCAGTCATTACTCTAATGGCACGTTTCTGTGCTCTAAATACGCTCCGCAGATATTCCCCAAAAGCAGACACCATACCTAAGTCTTGACATTACTTGCGCATGAAAAAGGCCGATCAAATCATTTTGATCTAGAATGCCCTTTAGACTGCGCAGGAGGTAACACGCACTATTTATTCTTGACGCAAGTTTTTCACAATGGGACTGCCAAGTGAGGGTGTCATCAACAATGATTCCCAAGAAGGAAACACAGTGCGATCTCACTACATTAATGTCACCACTACTTATCTTCATGTTCAAATCTTCAGTTTTCTGAGCATTGTGAAAAACCATGTAATACGTTTTGGATAAATTCAAGAAAAGTTGATTAACATTGGACCATTCCATTACGCTAGACAATTCCGAATTACATTTCCGCTCAAGAACTCAATGATCGGTCACTGGTGACAAATGCAGAATCATCCGCATACACAGTAAAATCTGAATCGATTCCTATATCTATATCATTAATGTACACGAGGAAGAGAAATGGACCCACAACGGACCCCTGCGCAACCCCGATATCATTTGTTATTGTATCTGAGCATACTTGACGCCTAACCTTATCCCTTTCGCTACCAATAGTTGTATACTGTGGTCTATTTTCAAGTGTGGTCTATTTCAAAGAATACTAACAGCTATAAATATTTCGGTGTAAGCGTTTCAGATGATGGTTGGAATACACAGGAAATAGCAACCCGAATTGAACAGGGTAGTACAGCAATACGCCAATTGAATGGTATTCTTTGGAATAACCGCATCACTCGAAATACAAAAATCAGAATATACAAAAGTATAATAAAAAGTATGGCTACATACGATTCAGAACTTTGGATAATAAATAAATCAGATGCCTCTAAAATAAGAGCAATGGAAATGAATTGTTGGCGAAGATGGTGCCAGCTAACTAGAATGGACAAGGTGAGAAATAATGTTATCAGGGAGATAATGGGTATAGATGTTGACATCATAGAAACCATTGAATGCAAAAGGCTTAAATGGTATGGCCATGTCGAGAGGATGAATGATCGAAGATGGCCAAAACGATTGTTGCAGTGGAAACCCACCAACCGTAGGAAAAGGGGAAGACCGAGAAGGTCCTGGAGACAGGAGGTAGACTGTGCGTTGGAGGATAGAGGTCTACAACCAGATGACTGGAATGATTGCAAGCGTTGGAGGCTAGGATGCGAGAAACGGCGACAGCTGTATCAAATTCGTTGTATATATATAATATGATATAATGATTTTGTAATAATTATGTTGAATTGAGTAAATAAATAAATTGCACGCTTTTTCCAAAAGAGAAGCAAACGAAAGAATTAATTACAGCTCATTAATAATCATTGATATTATTTGATGCCACCCAGTATTGGTTTATCACTGTAAATGGAAATATTGTATTGAAATATAAATGATTGACCATTAACCTTGAAATTTAATATTAACAAATAAGAAAATATTGGGAATATTGGACACAATTTTATTCTATTGTTTAATTTGTAACAACGCCGACGTTTCGAAACAGTTCGTTTCTTTTTCAAGGCTAGTTACGACAAACAATATTGTACGCTTATTAAAATCATAAAGACAATTTTCAAGGAATCGAAATTCTTTCACACCTCAGATAATCAACATCAACATCCATTAAGTTATTTTCAATAAGTTAAGATTGAAAATAACTTAATGGATGTTGAAATTCTTTCACACCTCAGATAATCAACATCAACATCCATTAAGTTATTTTCAATAAGTTAAGATTGAAAATAACTTAATGGATGTTGATGTTGATTATCTGAGGTGTAAAAGAATTTCGATTCCTTGAAAATTGTCTTTATGATTTTAATAAGCGTACAATGTTGTTTGTCGTATCTAGCCTTGAAAAAGAAACGAACTGTTTCGAAACGTCGGCGTTGTTACAAATTAAACAATAGAATAAAATTGTGTCCAATATTCCCAATATTTTCTTATTTATTAAATAACAATGGATGAACCAAGTAATAATTTAATCTTAACCTATTTTCGTTTTCGTGTTTTTGAATTGAATTTTTCTCATTGAAATAATTTTACAGAAGTTTGATGCCATCCATGAGTATTTAAAAAAATCTGATTAACTACCTCCAGCCTTGACATCTCTTCAAGTTCTCCATCAGTCCACAATTGTCGTCTGTTAGTTGACTTTGTTTCCACGTATAATTTGTGGTTGTATTGTTGTGGGTGGGCCACAGAGAGGTACTTTCTCTTGGCCATGTAGTTGGCAAAATCACGTTGACAGTATTTGCAGGTCCTCTCAGAGGAACTGCTGTCTGGTGCACCCCTTCAGTATCTTCTTTCATGGTCTCTTCGGCCTCTCTACGTGGCATATGCCTTGCCGCAAGCGCAGGTAAACATAATAATGTTCGCGGTCAGGCGGAATGAAGAAAAATCTCTCGTCTCGACTCAGCAACACAAATAAAAAAATTGATGAAGAAATATACATCGCCGTGGGCTCCAACACATCATCCAATAAAGCGGGTCCCATCAATTCTAGTCATCCTCTGTCATGTGGATACAATCCCTACAAATCCGGAAGCCAAGTATGTTGCTCGAATTTCCATTGCAGATCATATTAGGTAAGTATATAATCAACAATCTGCTGCCGAAAAGGGACACCACCCAGAGGCCAGAACACTTTGTCACGTAATTTTCACTACGTTACACCAATGCGAACGGCAGCTGTTCGCCAGAGAGCATTTAGGTCGTGGGTCTATAATTTTAGAGACACTATAATACTTTAACTATAAAAAATGGGCGCCACTTGATTTAGCTCAAATTAACTAAGATTATTAAACTGTTTGGAAATCAAGAAACAAGCAGTTATGTATGGTTCATTAATTAGGTGACAATGAATTAATGAAACGTTGATATTCTGGCAAGAAATAGTATAATGTTCATATAGGGTTAGTAGTTTCTACGAGAAGGCACGTAGGTAGTTCACACACTCAGTTTTGAAATAAGTACACCAAACTTTTCCTTGATGTTCAGGAATTCGCAGTTAAAAGTTATCACAGTTTTGTTTAATACTGGCCTTGATGTTAGAAGAACGAACGAAACAAAATGGCGGTGGCAGCAGTTCCAGGAATTCTACAGGTACATATATGATGATTGATGCAATCAGGTAAGTAAAATCAACAGTCCTGACGTAGATTTCGTAATCGAGACTTTACTGTAGCAGATCGATAATTCCTAAACCTCCGGTAGGAAAACCCTAAAAATTACAATTCTCACATGTAACAAAAAACATAATAGTCTTACGAGACTCACCTTTTAATATAAAAAGGGTTCTTATGAATTTGGACGATATCTGAATGTTACTGAACGAAACGACAATAATTTCTTGTTCTAAAACGGTAATTTTATATTTCTAATTGGCAAATCCCTTTCAGGTCAACAACGAAATACGAAATGAAAAATCTGGAATCTTTCTTATCGACTACCGATCAGATAAGAATTAAGAGAGCCATGGACACCGATCGCCACCTGTCTTTTATTCATATTGTTACTCATTTGATAAAATATATTTCTGCATATTCATTAATTGATTTCAATTATTCCCGCAAGATGGACTGAGGAAGAGAAGAGGAAAATCCTTTTTGCTTTCAAAATGAACCAATTTAATATGTTGGACATGAAAATAATTTTGAACCGTTACAACTTCAAAATGAAAGACATAATATAACTTTTACATCACACATTATCTGTTTGATTGAGGAGGCAGCCTGCAAGTTGGTAGAGATTATCATTAATCAGGGTCCCCGACGCATCAGATGAAAAATTGCCGTTACCCTTCTCCTTCGCCATTTTGCAACTTTTTTTCAAATTCTTCTAAGTTCGGCCTCGGCTAAAATCTTTCAAGCCTCCAGTGCCTTCAACCCTAAGCTGATGCCCCCCAGGGAGTTCAATTAGGGGAAATTCCGCAAAATCGGGTCAGAAACTAGCTAAAAACCATCACCAACGCCGAGAGGGCGGAGTAAGTGTCGGGAATCTCGCTCCCTCGGACGCTGAAACCTCCACATTAACAAACTGCCCGCTCCATCGAACGTCTCAGTCTCCAGTTGTTTAAAAATCGTGTCGGAAAAGCTCATCTACGATAGATACGGGGAAAGTTCAAAAGCTTCCCTAGTGTAAAAGCTCTTCCGTCATAAGGGAAAGAAAGCTCAACTGAGCTTGAGCTTGAAAGCTTGTTTCCCGTCAATTGACTACAGCTCAGTGAGCTTCAAGATCTCAAAGCTCACCTGCGGTGATTGTCCCAAGTTTCGAGCTGCGGTTCCAGGATGGATATGAGTTACGTTACAGCTTCGATAATTCTCTGTAGGAAACATAGGACGATTCAGACTTTATTAAATTTTTCAGATTAATCGATGACGCCGTTAGGTTCATCACGTCATCAATATAAACGCAGGAACAGGGGGCAGGTAATGCTCTGCAACCGTAACGTCCGTCATCTAGGCCACTGGGTTGGTAAACTGGCGTTTGTTTTCATTATATACAAAGAACGACAAAGAAACACGAATACTAGTTTTTAGCAAGATAAAAGAACGAGGACAGATAAGAGTCACGTTGCATCGACTGTAAAATGAACTCGATAATTAATGTATTAGATATTATATTCGTCTTTTCCTGGCCCACAAAATGCCTCAGGACCAGCAGGTGTTAACCTTGATGGACTTTTCGCAAGTTCATCGGCTTTTTCATTTTCTTCAACACCACAGTGCCCTGGTACCCATAGAACAGTCACTTTATTGCCTCTGGCCAGTTGCCTTATGGTGTTACGGAACTCCCAGGTGAATAGAGACCCCTGGTAGTACGATTCCAGGGATCTCAGCATGGCCTAGCTGTCCGTGGTGATGTAGACATGCTTCCTCTTGAGGTTCATTTCAAGACATTCCTGAGCACATACGTAAACAGCCAGTATCTCGGTCTCTAAAATAGAGGGCTCACTTCCCAGGGCTTTAGAGATCCTCAGTTTAGGTCCATATACCCCAATGCCAGTACCTTTCTCTGATTTTGATTCATCGGTGAACCATACGGATGACTTTTTGTCCAAACGATTTATGAAACTTATTGCACAAGGACAGTCAGTTATGACCGTTTCAAAATCGAAGACGGTGGGCATAACATCCGATGGTTTCGCCAAGCGGTTTGAATCTAGTTGATTCAATATCCTCATATGTCCAAGCCAGTTTCCAGGTAGGAACTTTCCATTGAGGGAAATTCTTATTGCTTCCAGCAGGCTACATTTCGTCACATGTAGATGTAAGGGAGGCAAGTCCAGGGCTGCTGTGGGAGCTGTGCGCATAGCTCCTGTAACACCAATGCATGCCAGCCTTTGCAGTTTATGCAACCGGCTGCCAGTGGTTTTTGTCCACAATGCTAGATACGCATAGGTGACAATAGGACGTACTACCGCTGTGTATAACCACAGTACCATTTTCGGTTTCATGCCCCATGTCTTTCCAAAGAGTCTTTTGCAGGCCGCCGTGGCTCTGGAAAGAGTCTTACTTATGTGTTTCCCCCAGTTGAGTTTTCTGAAAACTTAGATGCATACATTAGTTATTAGGGTCCATATATTATGTTTTAATTATAGAATATACAGGGTCGGTATCTGTAAATAAATGTGAAGAATGTGCAGACATGATTCCTAGATGAAAATTAGCTGGGGTAGTTCATTTAAATTTTTTTCGAAATCGACCCCCCTTTCAAGATACAGCTTTTAAAAGTTATTGACGAATTGACGGTTTTAATTTCATAAAACTCTACACAATATGAAGTACAATATAAATGTTGCTCACACAATTTTTTTCGATAACATAACTTCATTATTAGTGGTTGAAATAACAACGGTGTAGGCAGAGATTCGACGGAAAGAAACAGGCGAATCGCCTAAAAAAGAAGAATGAAGAAGAAGAAGAAGAAGAAATAACAACAAAATCTTGTGATATGTTTCATTCTATGGAACATTCATTCGATGAAATTGAAAAGACAATGGTTACCACCGATTTTTTTTTCCATAATTGAATGGGTAACCATAAAAGGATTTTATTTTTCGGAAATCTTTTCCACGAAAGCAATTATTGGAGGAAAATCATAAGGGTTGCTATTTTCAACCATTAATAAAATAGTTATGAGATCGGAAAAATTGTGTGGGCAATATTTGATTTGTGCTCCATATCATGTAGAATTTTATGACTCAGTGATTTTTAGTACCTACCTGTAGAAAAAAATTGAAACCATCAATTCGTCAACGACTTTCAAAGGCTGTATCTTGAAAGGAGAGTCGATTTCGAAAAAATTATAAAAACTACCCCTATTAATTTTCATCGAGGAATCATGTCGTGAAGTCCTTCGCATTTATTTACAGATACCCTATACATTGACCCTGGAAGAGAAACTATTTGAAACTAATGTATGCATCCAAGTTTTCAGAATTCATTAGAGAAATGATCAATGAAAATTTGAAAGTCAGATAAAAATATTTGACGAGAATAAACATTTCAGTTTCCACATTTCCAAATTTGTTGAAATTAAAAGTGTTTTTTGTTTATCAATTTGATATGAAATTCCACCAAGTAAGTACTTAATCTAATTAAAAGAGAAAATAAATTTTGAGAGAATCTATATCCTCAATTTATTTGTGAAACATATCATAATAATTCATTTCTTACGTCACCTCAATTTTAGAATATTCAAATATTTGTTTTTTGTTATATTTTTTTTGCTTCAATAAACTTATTATTATTATATTTTTATTCAATAATAGATGTGAAAAATTTTTTGCAGGTATATGTGTACTTCATAATAAACTTTTTACAGTTGGAATGAATTTCTGAAAGCAATCAAATATACTACTCTAATTTTCTTGAGTTTAGAATTTTGTAGAATTATACTAGAATACCAAAATTATTCACTTCTAGCAGTTAATTTAGCGATTTCACAATTTTTAGAATAACCTCTATTTTTTAAAATACCCATTAATACCGCAATGTGAATTTTTTTGATTTTTTCATCAATATAATTAGTATTAGGTAATTATCAATTTTTTTCTTCCACAAAAGTCGGAGGAATTGGAGAAGTCGAAGTCGAATTGGAGAATAAAGAAAAATCATTCAATTTCAATTTATCGGTTCATTATTCTCTAATTATTGATGGAAGAGGGTTAAAATCAGAGTTTTGAGTATCAAATATCAAAAACAATCGAAGTTTCAGTTCTCTCCATGTTCAAACTAAACATGAATGACAGAGTGCTTTTTAAACCATCAGTGTATTTTCGCCTCGGGTTTGAAAATACTACTTTAGTCCCAAGGTTTGGAATATACTATTTTTTATCGAAAACTACGATCTTAAATATTGTTCATCTCTAATGGCGGCCATGATGTTTCAAATTTATAACATTAAATCAATAAATTTCTGAATTGATTGAATTTAGAAAGAATGATTGTTAATTTGTCGATGTGATGAATTCGTCTTCTACTTACTGATTTGAATTATAGAAATATTCATTTTTCAATTACTTACTTTATGTGACATACCGTGTAGAGCTTTGAAGGTTAAAATGAAATATTTGTCTACTATTTTACTATCATATGTAAATTTTTATGACAAATAAGTATGTATGTATGTAAACGTAAAAGATGTCAGAAGCGGTCGAAACTTCATGGCCGCTATCGGAAGTGAATGATCAATAAAATCATAATTTTTGACGAAAAGAAATCTTTTTTTTCCACGAAAAGCTTGAAATGTGATGAATTACTCATTTCTAACGAGAACCAATTAAGAAAATACAAGAAGTCTGGTGAATTTAATCACTTTTGAAGCATTATTTAAATTAATACGCCATTGTAAATATATACCAAATTTTGAACTGAATTCTTTTCAGTTTTTAAGTGTTTTTTTTATCTTTGTACTCTTTATTATTTTTTCATAAATGTATACGTAACACGTCATCTTAGATTATAATTATGATTTTCATGCTAAATAGAAATATTAAACATATTTCATATATTGTCAGACTGACCGATTGAAAAAATCGTGCTTCCTAAAACGTGCTGCTGGAAATAGGACGATTGGCAGTTTTTTTGCAAAGAAGCCTAGAATTATGAAGTGCAATGGAGAGGAAGTTATCCCCAGACCATCAACAGCAGTTATGTCTCAAGATGCCTCCAGAAGGACAATCTGGCCATATGTCTGCTCCCGAAAATAAAGAGAATTCTTTTTTTTCGTCTGACATAGGAAATTATGTAGAGCAATCCAATTTAAATGATCAAACTAAAGTAACTCTTTTGCAAAGTCCTTGACTTCCCCCAGCAGAATATGTGTTTCCTCACTGCATCGTCAATAAAAAAGAAAAACCTATGAAAAAATATGGACAAAGATCGCATTTAGATAAGTTCCACTGGCTTGTGCTGTCTCACATAGATCAAGGGCTCTACTGCAAATATTGTGTTCTCTTCGGCAAAAAATGTCAAAAAAATACACATCCACTGGGTCGTTTAGTGAGAGAGCCATTTAAAGCTTTTGATGACCTCCTTGGAGAAAAGGGAGCACTTATGACCCATGAAAGAAACCAGTACCACCAAACTGCGGTAGAGTTCGGGAAAAACTTTCTGCTTACATATCATAACCCGTCCATTGAAGTCATGAATATGGTGTCGAGCCAACGAAAAGCTCAAGTTGAAAAAAACCGTCAATGTTTGAGGCCAATCTTTAGCACCTTAATCCCGAGCTTAATCCTATGCCAGAAAATTGCGATGAGAGGTCACAGACACTATGGATCTCATAACAAATGTATAGAAAAGGACTGCTCTGGCTCTGAAGACAAACAAAAAAGAAATATAGTTGCTAAAAATGATGGAAACTTTAGAGCACTGCAACGGTTCCAAATTGAATGAAGCAGGAAATAAGGAGATAAGCAGCGGGAGGCTCATATGAATTCTGGAATGTCGAACGCCACTTACATAAGTAACAATTCACAAAATAAACTAATAGATGCTTGTAAAGAAGAAATTCAGTCAGTAATTCTGAACAGAATAAAAGAGGCCCGACTATTTTCAGTAATATTTGATAAAACTACCGACCTTCAACACACATCGCAGATCAGAGAAGATTTTAACACGTTCTGTGCTGCTTATGCCTCCATTCGGGACGAAGATGTTGAAGGTGAGGACCGACACTTAACTGGCAAAGCCATATCACATATTGTGGAAGATTTATTGGCGAAGTTTGATGTCGATGTGAAGAATTGTGTGGGGATAGGAGTTGATAGCTGTTCAACTATGGCTTCGGATGTGAAAGAGGCTGCTAAAGTATTGATAGAGAACACTATCTGTGCAAAAAGGTGTCCCTGTTGTAGCCACATACTGGATAATTCTTTGGCAAAGTGCTCAAATGTTAATTCTTGCAAGAATACCACAGCGACAATGAAAAAGGTCATTGATTTCGTGAATGCTTCAGCAAAGAGACAGCTTGTTTTCAAAGAAGAGTTAAAGGGTGCACTCCAAGGCTTATGTGAAACTCGTTTGGTCGAAAGACATGATGAACATGTTCAATTTCAAGGAGATGCCCTTATTAAACAATGCAACGCTCTCTTGAATATTTCTAAATGGAATGATAGCAAGACTGCCTCAGAAGTAAACTGAATGTATCAAGCCCTGCGTGTCCTGACTTCATTGTATCTTGAGTTTGTCTTTTTGACGTTCTCGGTAGGTACTTCTTGAGTGAGTTTTTACCTGTTATGTATTTTATTTTTATATTTTATTGTTATTTGAATTTATGATTTTCCAGGTACCATAGTGTCTCTGAGCAGATTTCTCCAGTCTCCGTCAGTTGACCTGAAGAAAGCTACTGGATATATTCAGGACACTTTGGCTGGGCTGGAAGAAAAGAGGCTAAATGCAAGACAGTATTTAATAGACAACTTTATTCAGAGATTAAAGAGATAGCATCAGAATTGGACGCTGTTATTAAGAAGCCGAGAACAGTATCTCGTCAGACGCAGCGTGCAAATGTCCCGGCTGACTCTGAAGAGGAGTACTTTTACCAAGTTGTGTATGTGTCATTGTTGAACAGTGTCCTATTCGATTTGAAAGATCGTCTGTCTGCAGACATAATGAAACTGTTCAATTTGAATGTACTCTTGCCAAGAACCTCTTACAGTGATTACGACATACAAGTTTTACGAGAGGTAGCCGATGCTCACAGTGGACTTTTGGGAGTACCGGTTTCTTCTGTTGTTGCGGAATACCAATTGTGGGTAGCTAAGTGGAAGCGACTATCAAAATCTGTTCCAAAACCAGATGTTCCCACTTGTCTGATGCAGATAATTGAAGAATGTGACAAGGATTTGTATCCAGCCTTCAACTGCCTGCTTCGGATTCTCGCTACACTGCCAGTAAGTGTTGCCACTGGAGAACGAAACTTTTCAACTATGCATCGAGTTAAAAGTTGACTCCGAGCATAGATGGGAGAAGAAAGCCTTGTATGCCTCGCTCTCTTGAACATTCACAGGGACATTGATGTTGACGAAGACGCTGTGATTACAAGGTTTTCAAAGGGTGCAAAGACCAAATTAAATTTTGTGTTGTAATTGCCAATTGTTTTCTTTTTTTATATTGAACAATCGATTTACTATTTAATTTTATATTAATTACAACCTGAATGGTTCGAACCCTGATAAGTAAATAAATATATTTTAATGTTGATAAATATCGCGTACAGGCTTCAACCTCTGCGATTTATGTTTATGTCACAATAAACTATTATCATTATTATTATTTATATAAATAAGGAAATTTTCGAGACTTTAGGACTTGATACCGATTTACATAATTGGTTCCATAAAAAAACTTGAAGATCATAACGGTGACCCCCCCAAAGTTTAAGGCTAGGACCGCCCTTGGCACCATTGCTCGCAAGTGTAACCTCATGTTTATCAGTTCGGAAACTGATAAACATACTAAAACAACGTAACCTGAAATGAAGTATCTCCTCTAAGACGTTCAATTTTCCAATATACCTGCTTTTTGCCATGAAGTATGTAAATGGTCCGTAAATTGATAGTAAATGGTTAAAAATTGTTCTTAGAAGTGTAGAAATCTAAATTAAAAAAAATAATATATTTGAAAATTAGGAAGGACAGAGTGTTATGTGGAAATTATTGACTTTAAAAATTGGCAGCATTTATTGTACAGCTTTCAGTTTGAAAATACAAAGTGTTACAACAAAGATTAACCAAAGGACTCCCACACCTACACCATTCAGTACTTCTAGATGGTCCAGACCCCAACCTTTCATAAAGACATTCCTGAAGGACTGTGTCGGAATAGTAAATGGAAGTAAACTCGAAATGTATTGCATTATTTTAGGTTGTGCTTCCAATGGCCATATCACTCCTGTGAAACGAAAATTGTAAAAATACAGTATATAAATGTGCAGGAGTTAGTTTTCTATATGATTTTGATTTTCTATTATTCTCTCTTTCTTCATATAAATTTTTTTTTAAATTAGTATCCCAGAAAAGATTAACTTCAAAATTATTATCGACTACTACAACCTTCATTAAAAAAATAATTAGCTCAAGAAATAGAAGCACTTCAGAAACTTCGTTCTATGAAGAGCAATTAAAAGATGTTTATTTTTACACCGGAATTTTGACATGTACAAGTAAGAAAAAGTAAAATAAAACTAACTGACGGCGGAAAAGAGTATCTGAAATGTATATATTTTTTCTCTATATTTAATGTAGGAGATGTAGTACTAAATGATAGAAATCTAGTCACGTTACAGACTGTTGCTGATCATGTCTGCCGTGTATAAGTTGAACCTATCACCGATTCTTGGACTACGGCTTCTATTTCTCGTTGACC
The DNA here is from genome assembly GCF_914767665.1 of Harmonia axyridis. Classification (NCBI taxonomy): domain Eukaryota; kingdom Metazoa; phylum Arthropoda; class Insecta; order Coleoptera; family Coccinellidae; genus Harmonia; species Harmonia axyridis. The sequence goes on along the minus strand of NC_059505.1, from coordinate 22,812,306 downwards.
TGGTACTATCGGTATTCACCCTAAATTTTCTATTTGCCAGGTACCATTGTATCAATCTCGTAAGTTTGATTGGAAATTTCATCAACTCCATTTTGCATATCAGACCCCGATACCACATTTTATCAAATGCCTTTTCTATATCCAAGAAAATTGCACCGGTATCTGTAGAGAGGTTCATTTGCTCCTTAAAATTTTCCGTTTGGTGATCTGGAATTTGGAATTATTTTCTTTTCTTCTACGAATTCTGTCAGTCTTCTGTGAATTAATTTCTCTACCACTTTACCAATTGCCGATAATAGGTTTATAGGTCGATAATTTGTTGAGTCTTTTTTGTCTTTTCCTTTATTCCAAATTAATATTGTATCCGACGTTTTCCATTTCATTGGATATCCTGTTTTTCGTATGAATCTGGCTATTTCAACGATTTCATCTCGAGCTTCTCCTGGTAAGTTTTTAATTGCTTGATTGAGTATTCCGTCTATTCTGGGTGCTTTTCTATTTTTTATGTTTTGAATATCTTCAATTTCTTCTTTAGTCACTTCTGTTTAATCTTCTTCTATTTCATTGTGATCTTCGTCTGTTATATTTCTGTGTATTTCGACTGATTGGTTGAATTGGTCTTCGTTGATTTTTGGATTCAGCTTAAATTGATGTTCCAGAGATTCTTCAAACATTTCTGCCTTTTCTTCATTTGTGACAGCTATTCGATTCCCCTTCTTCAGTGCTGGTATCTTCGCTTTCGTTTTTCTTCCAGTTAGTGCTGTCGTCATTTTCCACAGTGATTGGGTCTTCCGTATCTAGTTCTTCTAACTTCTTGTCCCAGTCTTCGTTGAACACTTGTCTGACTCTGTTTTTCACATCGTTTATTCAGTATAGTTTTGTCACCGGGGTTTAATGTGCGTCTATACTGTTTATTCGCCTTTTTCTTTTCCTCTAACAAAATTCTCACGTCTAGAGGTAACGTTTTCTTCTTCGGTGTTTTTTTGATCTTGGTGGACTGTACTTCAGCTGCGATTATTCTTTTTTCTAGATCTTTGATTGCTTCGTCTAGCTGTTCTTAGTTTTCTATCTTTACACGTTTCATTTGAATTATTTATTTAAATTATGCCCAATTAATTGATTTTCGGTTCGTGGGTAGTTTGTTCCGATTTCTAATATCAAGATCCGATCCAGCTTGGTTTCTATTCAATAATTCGCTAATACATTTTTCATTAATGCTATTTCCAGTACGTCCATCGTACCTGTGGTTTCGTGGACATGAGTGGAATCTTCTGGTCCTAGTACTAATAAATTACGTTTGTCTGCTATAGCTCTCAGTTTAGTTCCTTGGGGATTTATCTTCCTGCTATTCCAATCAGGATGTTTTGGATTTAAGTCTCCTGCAATTATCGTAGGTTTTTTATTTCGGACCAATTTTTTTTTATCGGCTTCTTCTAACCCATTGTTTAGGGATTGGATACAGGGTTAATGTTTATTTCACCTGCTTTCGTTTTAACACTTACCCCTTTTTCTTCGATATTTGCACTTAGAACTTCTGGTAGTTCGGGATGTGCAATTACTCTTTTCACTAAGACGGCTATACCTCCTCATCTACCATGTTCTTTGTCTTTTCTATGTTTCTTCATAATTTCTTATTTTAAATTCTATTTGGCTTCGAATAGATTTCTCCCAAGAGAAGTATATCAATTTTATTTTCTTCCAAGAAAAGAGTTAATTCGTTTCTTTTTTGGAAGACTGAATTTGCGTTCCAGAACGCAATTGTAAAACTTTTATAATAATATAATAATAATAATAATAATAACCAGATATATTACTAGTCGATAAACATCAAAAGACAGCATTACTCGTTGACGTTGCAATACCAAATAACAACAACCTGCGTCAAAAGGAGGTCGAAAAAATTTCAAAATATAGGGACCTCGAATTTCAGATAAAGCGTCAGTGGGGAATGATATCAACGAAAACTATTCCAATTATCATCTCAACAACTGGAATAGCGCCCAAAAATCTCAAGAGGAATATCAAGCAACTGGGACTTAGTGAGTATAGATGTAATATAATGCAAAAAGCTATTCTTTTAGGTACTGCAAGGACGGTGAGAAAATTCCTAGGAAGCGAAGGGCAGGTCCAAGGATCACGTGTAAGAGGACCAGAAGTTCGACGAGAACCAGGGAGACTACAAGGACCGGACACGACCGAGCTCTACCCTTCTGATATTTTAAATATCTGGGATTGAGTGAATGTTCCTCTTAGCGAGGAGTGAGAAGCCGACGGCGAGGAGAAACCCTTCGCGTATAGGCAAAAGTCGATAATAATAAACTTTATTTAGTTTATTATCCTACGCGTTGGAGAATGCGCAGGAACCGGTTGCGTCGTTGTCAAGTGACTTCTAGTCATCGATCGGGTTGTTATCTTGGAATATAGATAGAAGGAACGGAAAGTAAGCATTTGTGCTCGATCTCGAGTACAAGAGAGATGTAAGTTTAGTGTCGCCAATCACAATCAAGCTAGCCGATTGTGTGTGCGAGGCATAGGCGTGGAGAATGCTGATTTGATTGTTGAATGCTTTATATTTATCTATATATCGGTTTTATAGCGTTTTACGCCTTCCGATTCTCAGCTTCCATCCTCTTCTATCTTCCCAGTCTCCTGGCTGTAAGTTCCGTTCAGACTTCGAGTCATCTATCGGGTAGCAACTGGGAGCCTGGTATGGGTGGTATGAGGCTGAATTGTCGGTCGGGTTGTTGTCGAGGGCTGAGTTATCGATCGATGTGTTGCCATGGGACGGGAAATCAAAGGTCCAGGTGTTAGGTAATCTTTGACCAGCATTCCGTTTGTTGAGGCAATTGGGTCGTTTTTCGATTTTGGTTGCTCCACGAATTATCCTACCTATGAGAGTTTCCTCCGCAGAGATGCTCTTGCATCCATCAAAATCTACGTTATGTTCTGTTTTAGAGTAGTGTTTAAATAGGGCAGATGTTGGATCTCCTTGGCGTATTGCCATTTGGTACTCATATACTCTGTTAGTTATACGTCTGTTGGTTTCCTTTGGTGTTCGAAGAAATTTGGAAATTTTGTTGTCAGCTGTGAAAACTGTCTTTATATCCTGTTTTTGTAGGATGCGACTGATTTTGTCAGTGACACCTTTGATAAAAGGTAGGAAAGCTTTTATGAATGAAATTTTCTGGAGGATTTTTGGTTTGATGTGTATAGGTCTGATGTCGGTTAATGGTTTTCTGAATTTGTTGACAATTGTAGCCATTCTGTTGTAGGGTGGTTTGGAGGATGTTGATTTCTTGTGGAAGGTGTAGGTTATCTGTCAGTTTTATGGATCTATGGATTGAAGAGTTCAATACAGGGTTGATTTGAGACGGATGATGGTGTGAATTCGCATTCAGGTAGCGGTTTGTGTGGGTTGGTTTTCTGTAAATCGTGTGTGTGAAGGAATCGTTGGATTTTGATACGAGAACATCTAGAAATAGGAATGAGTTTGAGTTTTTCATAAGTTTGGTGAGTAATTTAAAAATATCAAAAATAATTTTTACTGGCCAGCAGTGCTTTCAGGAAATATTCGTTTTTGGAATTTTCATAGTGAAATGAAACATTCATTACACATAGAACGTTTTTCACTCAAAGTTTATACTCACCACAAAGTAAAATCATGGGATAAAATGCTCCGCATGTGAGAATATTTGCCATTGTATAATTGCTACTCACAATTGATATCCAAAACCCTGAAATTTAAATGGTTCAAAAATTAAATGTAACTTCAATTCTGTTTCTACAGTAAAATGATAATATTTATTGGTAAGAGGAAACACCACCACGTGAAATTCTCTTGATCTGTCAATATTTGACAAGAAGAGGACAAACATAATGTGCGATGTTGCCACAACGACTCAATGATCAGTAGAAGTTAGGAATATTAAAATAGTTCCAACTTTCGCCTATAAGTATCTACTTTACGATTAGAGTTCTGCCATTTTTGTAATGTTTCCAGCAAGTATTCAAGTTCAGAAAAATAAGGTTATTGAAACCCAAATTCTGAAATATCAATAGTTGAGAATGACAACTAAATGAATAGAATTTTCCAGAAATAATAAATATTATTTTGTAGAGACTTGCAGGCTGAAGCATAAACTTAAATATATATGTAGAAACAACGAATTGTGAAAATAGATATTTTGCTCGGAAGAGTTATCGCCTCCTCCGCATTGTCATTCAATTTCTACGGATTATTCGAAGAAAAAGTTTGTTTCGCAAAAAATTATCAAAAATATAATGTATTCTTTTTATTTATTTTTGTTTAAGTAATGGGCTGCTGTCAGAATTGTCAAATAACTTGTTATTCATTTTGTTGATATGTGAAACCATCACTTAATTTTTGGAAAAACCTTAATCCTGTTTGATGAGTAACGTCCTATTAATTGCATAACTTCGTTTTCGATATCCCTGTAGTACCCCTCTAAACAGTTTTGTCCCTGCATTATATTCCTCCACATAATGCTTCTACTGTACCTAATTAGTAAATTATTCAATAATAGAAAAGTTGTCATGAGTTCTTGTTAATTGATCTGAGATAAAGTTTTTATTTTCGTTGCCTTATACTTTAAAAAATAAAGAAAACTTTTCACGGTGCATTGGTTGCATTCAAGTTCCTCTGTATGAAATTTAGTTTCAATTGAAATGTTGAAGAGTAATATAAATGTTGAACTCACCAAGTGCCATTCCATTGATGCCCTCGAGAATAATCAGGGAGTACAAAGTGAATAAACTTCCAACACTCGTTAGTTCGAAAAGGAGGAAGGCAACTGCAAATATCTCCAAATTTTGTACAAGCAATATTAAAAATTGTAGGATGAAGTGGGTTATAGTAATTTCCATTGCCGTAACACCGGCTACAGCTGATCTATCCCAAACACCTTCCAGTCGGTCCGTTAATATTATTTGAGAGGTGAGTAATGTTCCAGAAAAATAGGCTATTCTAAAAATGAATAAATACATTTCAAATAGGTAATGTTATTGAGAGAATATTTAGTGGAATTCAATGAATATCGATTCTATTCAATTCAGATATAAAGTTAATTTACTCCGATATTGATTACTTGGTCGCAGAGCCTTTCTAGCCAGAGACCCAATTTTTCGTCCTAAAAGAAGTCAACTGTGCAGAATTCAAAGAATGAACATTGGGTAATCCGGATGTTCTACCGGATAAGACATCTTTTTGAAAAATTTCGATAATAACATGGGGGAAACATTCATTATCATTATCATTTATAAAAAACCAAAAATTTCAAACCTTTACAAAAAATTAAATTCATTTCAGGATTGAAAAGGAAAAATAGATCTTCGTCATTTCTCCAACATTTTTGCATTCCTCTGGGCAATCGACATTCTGATTGGATAATTGGAAATAAAAATTATTTCTGAACATCAAGGAGCCGCCCCAAAAACGGAAAAAAATGGGCAAGTTTATCTGAGAGAACACCGACAAGTCTGATGAGTGCATGAGTTTTAGCGTCAATAATTACTATATAGGGGAGTATATGAGGGAGATAACGCGTCATTTGAGATATTCATGAGTATAATGCATAATGCGACACCTTTGATGGTTTTTTTGTTAAAATGTCTGTATTACTTCCAGTTATTTCTGACATTCTTACATTCTCATCCTCTACTTCCACAAATGAAATTTTTGGTAATCAAGCTTGAAATGTCGCTTCTAAATTAAACTCTAGCGATGGCCCTGTTTGGTCTATTATGGCGAATGCATTGGAATTAGAATGAAATTGAAATTTCTCTAGTAAAAGATTACATACAATGACGTTGGTAACTTCCGATGATGCAAACTTACGTATTGACAATTCCTGGAAGTAGGTACTCAGTGAAATGTTCTCCGTCTATTCCATAAACGGGATCAAAAAAATTGATGGGGTTTTCTGCAAATCCCTTCTCGAAATCACAATCATTGAAGATGCTCTTTTGAAAGTCCATATACAGATCCAGTAATTTGTATTTTATTGTATAGCCTATTTGACGATCTGAAACGGAAAATTTATATTTTATTCTGCGATGTAATATAACATGCTTATCAAATCAACTGAATAGCAACCTCATAAAGAAGTCCAACATGAAAGTGAACATTGGAAATTGGAGCTAAAAAGCAAGGAAAGTGCGAATCTAGAAATTTAGAATTGAAATCTTGAAGAAGAGAAGAAGCTCTAGAAGAAATCAATTACAACAGAGATCATAGTGCAGAGAAAAGTAGTGATGCCCAGTGTAAAAAAGAAATCAACTAAGTAATCACAGTTGAGCAAGATTTCAGCAAGGGCGGATTAAGGCGATGTTTTAGGGAGGTGGGGGGGCATAGAAAGTCACGGCTCATATAGGTGCCAACAAAATTTTTGTTGGTACCAACTGGGTCAAGTGTTTTTTTTTTAGAAAGATGGATATTAGTCAATCATATCATATTCAGTTTCCAAAAATTTTGTAGGGCAAAAACAAGTTAAAAAAATATCACATATTTCATAAATAAAATACAATGCAATACAATACAAATTCACTTCATAAGAGAACTCAGGCGCAAAACAGTATGGTGTAGTAAAATGAAATCCATTACCATAGTTAATGATTCATTTTAGGCCAAATATGCGCTGTTTTGTTCGATAACTTTTGTTCCTGCCAATCCCACTAAACACACATCAAAATTTTCCTGGCCATTTCCGACGGCTCACCACGTTCGACCACGAGCGTTTTTGCTTGACGTTGTCGTAAATGATTCACTTTTCATCACCAATCACCAAGCGTTTCAAAAATGTTGCGATCTTTGGATAATATTTTTTAAATTCAGACACCTTAATCATACACCGATTCACGAGACGTCATTCGCGAACTACGTCGAACGAAGAGAAACCACCGAAATGTCAGATTTCGACACCTTTCATAACTGATGATGTAGATATCATGGAAGGACAGATTTACTAACAGTAACGTTCTAAGACGAATTAAGAAAACTAAATTTGAAAGTTGGGCAGTGCTATACAGGGTGATGGTGATTCATTGGTGAATGAGCGGAAGCTAAAGGGTAGATAGAGAACACTGAGGCGAGCCAAAATAACCTATATTTGAAGGATCTATCTCTCTTTATAATCAGGATACAGATTTTTTCAATTATAACTTTTGAACCACCCAATATATTTAGTACGTTTATTCTCTGCAACAACTGAATCATACAGACAAAGCAACTGTATTTTTTTTTTCAGGTCCGGCTTTCTTAATAAACTCAAGAAAACAAAACTGCCAATATTGCGATGACCATCAAATGAAAGAAGAAGACAATATACTCCATTGACGTTTAAAATAATGACATATAAATGACAATACAATACCCACCAGACGAATCTAAGACGGCAACGAAAACAAATAGTGAGATATTTACGTAATCATTAATTTATTAATGTATGTTGTTTTTGGATGTAAATTTGAATTGTATGTATACTGAAGAAGGCGAAACGTGCGAAATAAATTATTATATACAGTTGCGAATAACAAAAAAATTTTGGGTACTTTCATGTTACAATCATTGGAAATGAAAATTCATCTGAATTGATCATTTTGTTATCCCAACTTATGTATATGAACCTATATGGAATTAGGTATTAGTGTTACAAGAGATTTGTGTGCAAATTAGTTAATAGAATTTTTTTGACTTACTTGACATATCAAGATAAGTTTTAATCTGACTTGAATCTAAGGCATCATCTGTCGTATCAGGACCTGAGTTGAAGCGTTCCTCGGAAGCTGCGGTATAATTTCTTGAAAGGTGTATTGCTCCAACCCATTTTCCATGTTTTATTCCACTCATTGCTTCCGACATGCTATCGACGTAGATCTGAAAGAATAACAATGAAAACTATCCCTCATAATAAATGAGAGCATATATTTTGAAATATGTTTTCTTCCAAATTACTATAATTTTTGAATTTTGCAAACGATTGGGTTCAATTCATCGATGAACAATTTGGGGTCACAATGGATTTTGTCCGTTCATCCGCCGTGTGTCGGTGGTTCACTTATCTTGGTAACCCCAATTTTCTCGAAAAAAGGTAACATGTCAGGAACATGTCTTTTCCTATTATGCCATTTGAAAGATTATTCCATTCTTATTTTTTTTTAAATAATATTTTTTCCATTTCAAACCGTTAGCAATTTGCGGCATCTAACATTAATTATATTCATTCGTTTTTTCCTGCATTTTGACAGTATGCTTTTTTGGAGACATATATATGATTTCGTTTCTTCAATTCAAGAAGGCCTTGTAACGAAGTATTTCTTTATCATTAAATTTAATGAATAATATATTTCAATAACAATGAAACATTTTTTCATTAACGAACGAACAATTCATCATATCTATCTATATGCCCAAATTTGGATTCATACATAACTTATATATTTTCCTTATTTCATTGTTGGTTACTTAAGAATATCAGGGGTTACATAAGTTTAATATTTTCATTTCCATCAAGAATTCAAAAATAAATGGATAAGAACTATTGGACCCATCACATATCCTTCACGATTGACGGATCTAAGCCCAAATAACTATAACATAGTTGATATAAATGATGAACATGAGTGCTTCTAATATACTGCCCTGAATTACACCAAACTCATTCTCAACTATTTTCTACTTATGTGATACTCCTCTAGTTTGAATGGTACCTAACTCTTTGGATTCTATCCTCTGAATACGATGTCAACCATTTCAGTGCACGTCTCCTTATTCCATACATTTTTAGTTTTTCCAGTAATATTTCTCTGTCCAAGCAATCGAAGGCCTTTGATAAGTCCAGCAAAATACCCACCCTCATATCTCCTCTTTCCAAGCATTTCAGTACTTTCTGTGTGAATTGGAATAAGGCGCTTTATGTAGACCTATTTCCGATGTAACCATGTTGGTTGTCAGATATAACATCACAGACCGATAGAAAATCCATTAATCTGACATACACCACAAGTTCGAAGATTTTTGAAAATCCTGAAAGCAAGCTTATGGGTCTATAATTATCGAATCAGTTGGTGTCTCCTTTACCCTCATATATTGGTCTGATTGATAATAACTTCTAGTCCTCCGGTAACACTCCTTCTTTAAGTGAGTAGTTCACTATGTGACGCAGAACACCAGATATCGATGGAACTATGTGGCGAATGAGACCAGTTGGAATTTCATCTTCACCTGAGCTATGCTTAGGTTTTAGCTCTTTATTTAGTTCCAAGAGCTCCTCTTCGGTAACAGCTTTCAAAAATATCAATTGAAATTTGAATAAAGTTTTTTTTCTTTGGGTGATTTTTCATCAGATCCGGAACTATATCAATTAAATATTTCTTGTATTTTTTGCTATTTCATCAGGATTACCCTCAATCTCACATTGGTGTGTAGTTTTAGTTTTTTCTGTTATTGCCTTAAATAAAGTCCACATACATTTATTTCTGTTATAGGATAGTTTTATTCAATTTTCATAATTTTCTGACCTAGCTTTAATCAATAATAGATCAAACTCCTTCTTTTCGAGTGAGTACATTTCCCTATATTTATTATCAAGTTGTTTTAATGACAAAAGGTTAGCTAATCTACGTTTCTTTTCTTTAACTGTTTCAGTAATAGGGTATAAATTCTTATTGATTTTTTCTATTGGGGTTGAACAGTTTTTTGGGAAATCTCTCATTGAATATTATAATGAATGTATTTATAAATACATACCATTGTTTATTAACGTTGGATACATCCACTTCAAAGATCCAATTTTGTTTTTTCAAGTTGTCAAATAATTCATCCCTATTAATGACATTGAAAAATCTTTCAAAAAGCAGGACTCCTTTTCCTGTCTCGAAACTTGGTGTATAATTTTCTGGGCTGTATGGTCAGAGATTATGGTGAACAATACATAATTTTAAACAACTTCGCTAGGAACATTGGTGAAAATATTGTCGATACAGAGTTAGGCGTTATTCTGGTATTTTCTAAAATTGTTGGATAAACATATTGAAAGAACTCAACACCTCAAAGAATTGGGATCTGTTATTACTCGATTTGATGAGTTCAAAATTGATAACGCTTGCCAAGAATATTTTCTAAGTTTTTATTTATAACAACACTTCTTCCTTATTCAAAAATATTTGGAAATCTCCTTTTGGAGGTCGGTATATCGACGCAAGTATAATGCTTTCTGTCTCAAAGACAAATTCGATACATGAACATTCAAATATTTCTTCTATTGAAATTTCCTCTATTTTTCTTCTTTTATTGGATTTCATCCTATTATCTAAATAAATAGCAGTACCACCATAGCCCCCTTTCTGCAAAAGCTTGAAGCCAGTTTGAAATTGTTTATATTCAACATTTTCAGTTGATCTGATTTTTTCCAATGTGCTGAGAGACATATAGGTTCATTTACATTTTTCATTTTCCTTCTTTTCATTATTTTCTTCAGATTGAAATATTTCAGTAATTTCACTAGATGTTTTTCTCGTGTGGTCCTCTTGGTGCGCTTCAATAGGCTCAGTTATTCTATTTTTTTTCTGAAGTCCTCCTCTGTCATTGTTCTCCATTTCTAATTTTCCCATTTTTTAAACGACTTTTGTTAATTTCTCAATTTTATTATATCTTCGCCTTCAAGTTTTCCTCTCTGGAAAAAATTGTTTATTGTCTCTATTGCTTCAATAATTCTATCAATCATATAACTGGTATTTTCTATATCTTTAGGTATTTTTTTTCATATCATTTTGAATGTTTGTTTCTTTTCCGTGCTTCAATTTCTTTTTACTATCATATCATCTGTATCTTGGCACGCTTCATGATTCAATTGGCTTGATTCAATCGTTGCTTGTTTATCAATAGTTTCATTGTCATTATGGGAGGTGTTATTAGATATCATAGATCCTCTTTAATTTCGTTAAAATTTTTGTAATTCCCTTATATATTCAATTCATTTCCGTCCTTTTTAGCTATTCTTTTCCCTCTGTCACAGTTTCCTTCAATCGTTTTTATCTCTTCACAAATATTTATGTTGTTTATTTCTCACGGTGTAGAATTAGATCTTGATCTCATCGATAAATTCCTTGTTATTGGACTATCTATTCTTTTCTGTTTATTTTTTCTTCGTGTTAATCTTTTCGTCACTGCTTTTTTTCCGACTTTTTCTATTCTTCTCTTGAATTTCAAAATGAACTATTCACACAACGACAATCGTGTTCACACGTATTGGCACACGACACACGATTCAACGGGTATTTGTAATATAATACGGAAATATATTATTTTTAGCACAGAAAGTACGGTGAGAAAAACACTAAGAGGCGTCGAAAGATCGCGAGGATGAAGACAAGAGGGACAACGAGGACGGGTACACGTCGCGAACCGAGCTCTATCCTGTTATTTTAAATACCCGGGATGAGTGAATGTTTCTCCTATCGGGGAGTGAGAATGCCGACTGGGAGTTTTCTCTTCTGAACTGATAGCTTACAGGCGGGGATGTGATATTAGCATTTTGTTCAATGTCAAAAATGTATTATTATATGAACTCATTTTGAAGAAGTAACATGATTTTTTTTCTGGCTTATTCTCTATAAATTAATTCAAAAAATTATTATTGAAAGAACATGGTAGACGTCACCACATCTACATTAATTAAGTAATCTCTTTAATTCATTCAAAAGTTGGACAATGGAACACAAAAAAATACTTGTTATGGGATTCTTCTTGAATTTCAAAGAACATAAAGAAATTAATAAGGTCCGTTCAAAGACTAAACTTCTAACTCGTACCACTTCTTAGCTTCGGAGGGGGTCTTCGAGTTGGTATAGGAAGCTTTGAACATTGAAAATCCTCACTCTATATGTGGATCTACTTAAATTTCAAAGGAATTGCAATTAAAACAAAATATTCAAATTACTTGTTAGAGGTCAAAACAGATCAAAATTCGACAGTTGATGAATTTTATCAATTACTCACCATATCTAACATAGGATCATCCAGAAATGTTAAAAATCTACAGCTCAAGTTATAGAAATGACAGTTTATATATCCATAGGGTATAGCACTACCATTAATAGTAAAGCCCGAACAAATGTTGTTCATATTTTCATCATTCACTATCGCTATTGGTATACTTTTTATTTCTCTCCCAATTCCTATCATAAAGGCAAAAATCTCTAGCAGTGGAAATAACAGAAGAAATAGGAGTCCACTGTAAGAAGAATACGAAAGTCTAGATAAGTATCTTTTAGTTGAATAAAGAGTATGAAATGAACCTACCTTGTGTTTCGATAGAACTGTTTCCAATTTTTACCAAACAACGCTTTTGTTCTGTGGAGGTTGATCGTCATGGTACTCAAGGACTTTGGTTTCTTTTCTTTCTTTGGTTGAGTGAGGATCTGAACAGCGAAAATTAGAAAGCGAAATATTTTTTGTGGTAATGTTGTAATAATCAAGATATTCATTAGATTTAAATATTGCGATAATGCTTGAAGAAAACATAATTATTATCTTGGTTGAAGTGTTAATAAATATAATCCCTCAGAGATTAGATTTTAGCTTCAGAAAGAAATCAAGAAATCATTGATCGAAGATTATAACAGCACTTATCCAAATGAGAAAATATCGAAGAATGATTTCATTGATTTCGGGTACCTATTTGTATATGGTAAGGCGACGTTGAACGAATTCCAGAAGAAAGACTACATAAAATAGCATTGAAATAAGTAGGTAAGTGCCCAGTGAGAGGAATAAGAGAGAGGAAGACTTGGAAAGAAGGGATAAGGAAAGCGATCAGTGAAAGACAGCTCACAGATGCAGATTGTGGGGATCGCTTTCACTAAACATGGATAAGAGGCAAACTCTATAAACCTTTTGCACAATTAAATTGTTTTGAAGACTTAGTTTTGCATATTAATATTCAATTTGGAAGAAAGGTTTTTTATTGTTTAGTGTGTAATGACTCAACTCCTGAAGATATTGGTCAGGTTGATTCAATATGTTTATTTAGTTTTATTTTTTACATAGGAGTCGAATGTTTTCTGTTGTTAGTTCAGATGTCCGCCCCATTAGCCGATTCACTTTTCTTAGTGTCGAATCAATTTGTTTTCTTTTATTCTGTATGTGTTTCTCCCAAGTGATTATTTTTTTCACATGCAAACTCATGTATTTGACAGCTTACTGATATTGGCCTTGGTTCATTGTGAGTGGAGGGCAATTGTTCAGGAGAGTTGTAAATGTTATTTGAGGCAACTTTTTATGGTTTATTTGCATTCTCTATTCTTATACCAGTTGTTTAGTGAGTTATGAGGTTATTTTGTATGTTAATCATGCATGTGTATGGATTTTTATCAACAAAAGAGATAAAAACGCCATCACTGAAAAACACAAATAATTGGAAATATCGAGGCCCAAATTAACACATCTGATTGAAGAAATTTTGGTGTCTGCACGGCAGGTTAGTCGAATTCATAAAAGGAATAATCCAATTGAAATGCCAAAATTCTTGACAAAGGTACCACGTACCTCTACTGAAGGAGAGCGGATCCAACAAAATACAGACTACTGACCAATAACCGAAATAACAGTAAGTAATACATAGATTCCATTATATAAAACCAAGCCATTAGAAAACATAGAAATCTTTTTTAGATTATAAGAAGGTTTTCACCTCACCTCCACATGGATGGCAGACAAAAATATTAGAAATATACAAGAACGACCAGTTATAAAAAACTTCCTGAAGTATAGGTGCAATTGAGAAACGAACATCGAACTTTCTATGCAAACATAACTACTAAGCAGATTACAGATAGAAAAAGAATTTTGCAGTAAGATTCTTTGATCCCTTTATGGTTCTGCTTGGTACTGAATTCCCTCTTCAAACAACTGAACGCTACTCAAAAAAGTTTCAAAATTAGAGACCACATCCTCAATCATCTGCTATACATAGTTGATTCAAAACCAATAACAGGCCATAAGAACCACCTGCAAACTTAGGTTAAACTTGTTGAAAATGTTTCGAACCTAAGGACTGAGTTCATTAGGATAATCAAAAATGGACCTCACAAGTTAATTTGTCAATAGATATCAATTAGCACTGTCTTATTTCATGATCTGGTAGGTTTTTTATTTCTAATATTTTCCAGACAATCAGTATGATAAGCAATGTCTTAGTAAATTATTCAGAAAAATTGAAGAACGAATGCAATTTTTTACCTGCATTGATCTATTATTTCCTTCAGATTCGGTTTCGAGGCTTAAGTTGGAGTTGAAGTCATTTTCAGTCGACTTGAATGTAGTATCTAAAATTCCAGCTTCCTGCTTTTGACTTAAGATCAGAAAAACTTCTTCCAAATTTCCTGTGTTGAATTTGCGAAGAAGTTCATCAGGGGATGCTTCGGCCAAAAGTTTTCCGCCTCTCAAAAGACCAATCTAAAATCAAAAATAATTAATTAGGAATACCTACAAAAACAAAATTAATCGTAAAGCGTAAAATAAAATATCCTCCTTTTTTCTTATCGTGCTCAACCCGTATCAAATCCGTACTATGCAAATAATCAGAAAATACTTATTTATTTTACTAGGCAGCAAAGTAGTAGATTGACTGCCGCGGCTGATAGTTCATAGCCGAGCGTAGCGAGAACACAAAATGAAACACTGTGAACAAACGAACTGGTAGACCCCTTAACTACTGGGAACAGTTATACCAACTCAACAACAAAAAGAATTTCGACAATCCTTTTGAGTGAATTTTTTGAATAATTCATAGCTGTTATTTAAATTTTGTTATGATTTGTTTTATATATGTGTATATAGAACTTGAAAAACTCGAACTGTTATATCATTAAGTTGTAGACTTTTCTGTAAAGGTTGGCAGGAAGATATCGCTTCGCGATATGCTCGCCTTTTGCACTTTTTAACAAACTATTGTACAACCTTTTATGCAATAAAGAGTTCAAATAAATAAATAATTTAATTTCATTAATTAATTCTTACAAGATTGGCTTGCCTGGTCTCTTCTATATAATGTGTGGTGATTATCACAGCCGTGTTTTGTGTATGGGTTAATTCCGACAAATAATTCCAGATCCTAAAAAGCACAGTCTTCTTAGTATAGTGAAACTAATATTTTTAAATGTTTACTTTTCTCTGAGGATGGGATCCACACCCACAGTTGGCTCATCCAATATAAGTAATTCTGGTTTGTGGATCAGTGCAGCAGCGAAAGATACTCTTCTTTGTTGACCGCCACTGCATTCTTTTACACATCTGCAAGAAATAATATCATTGTAATGCGTGATATGGGATCTCGACATGCATTCAAAACTCCAAGATTTCATCCCTAGTAGTAAGATTTCCCAAAATGCCTAGATACCAGTTAGTATACCTAGGCAGGGCCGTTGACAGGAATTAAGAGCCCAGGGGAATATGAAAAAGTGGGCCCCAAGAAGCTCCCACCATTTTGATTCAGATTCTTACATGATGTCGAATTACAAATCCATCGCCTTTGCCTTCATTCACCCTTTAAATATCGGGTTCTTTTCTTTCTTTATCCTGCATAATAACAGGTCTTTATTTTAACCTTTCATCAAAATTTGAGTATTTCATTCCTTGCCTTCCTTTTGAATCATTTTTCCATGAATAATTCGTTCCTTTAGAATTCAACAATATTTATAAGAGAAGTCGATAGTCAAATATCATAATTATATGGTCTGAAAGAAAATTTCAATTTCTTTCTATCCCATGATAGTTATTCCGTTCGAAGAAACGCACTTTTTGTACTTTTCATACCTACAAATAGCTATTGAAATTAGGATTTTATGGTCTTGGCTGCAGGGAATCGAAACTATGATAATTTTTTATTCTTTTTTAAACACTAAAACTTCGTTCTTGATGAATAGGTATGTTATTCAACACTACTGGAACCAATTTATTCGCTTTTAAAATTTGCACTATGCAAAATTTTTAAATGAATCGTTCACCAGAATAATTTATTAATCGATTTAAACTTCTGCTGTAGGCTCGATATCTTCATCTTTCTTGATTTGAAATTGCCACAAGAAAGGAAAATATTTACCTCCCTGATAACAGAACACCTGCCCTTGATTCCAGTGATGATTGAATCTAATATCACGAAGAATAAAGTGAATCTAAAATCATCTTTCTTCTAGAGATTTTGGTCGTCTAAGGAACTATTCAACATTTTCCTACGTTTTGCCTTCCGACCAGGTGAACATTTTGGAGAGATATAATTAAAATTATCTTCTTGCAATAATTCTGCATTCAAGCAAAATTTCATCCCATATGTTCCGCAAAATCAATTAAAATGTAATTACCGCAATTTCAGAAAAAGATTAGAAACAAATCGAAATTTTTTTTTAGAAACCCTATCTCGGGAATCTGCAATATTTTGTTATTTTCATTTGAATTTGCTCCTTCTGTATACTAATAGCAATAACTTCGCATTCAATTACATAAGTTATAAAAAATATCATATGATGATATTACTCGTTTGGAAATTGTACTAAATATTGTAGGACTCATTTTTATTTTCATCAATTATATCCAAATATCAGCCGTTTTATTTTGTTAAGTTATAAAGATTCATTGTACAATTTTCAAATCTGCATAAAGGAGCAATGTGGTCTAGTAGAAGTCATTATTTTGAAAACAAATATATTATATATATATTTCTACTGGGAATATATTTTTTCGGCAACCGTCCGGGAAGTGCTCACTTCCCGGACGGTTTTTCTCTGAGAAAGTAGCATTTCCCGGCCTAGTCCGGAAAGTACGTACCTACTTCCCGGACTAGGCCGGAAAAGAATCATAGAATTCATAGCAACCGAGATAACGGCTGACAGTTCATATGAAATTAGTTGTCAAAAATTTGCATGTTTTTTTATCGCAATCGCAATAAAATATGGAAAGCAGCAGCGATAGTGTTATTTTACATGGTTGCCGAAAAAATATTGTACGCAACACGCCCGAAAATGGTTTTTTTGGACTCACAGACTTCCAGGACTCGCTTACGCTCGTCCTGGAATTTTGTCTATTCGTCCAAAAAAACCCTATTTTCCGGACTTGTTACGTAAATTACTATTTTTTATAGGAATGTTTATGTGTAGTGTGAGTTATCTTCGATCACTTTTTTGATGATGATTGAACTAAATGGTTTCTTTTTTTTAATTGGAAGCTTTGAGCATATTGCACTACAATTACTTCCACTACGTTTTCAAAATAATCATTTCTAATGATTAAATGGAAATGCGGACAAAACGACATATAGGGACAAAATGTACTTTTAGATTTTTTCAAAATTGGCGGCGTATTGCTCGGGGATTTACAGTGATTCAGGTCCCGCTTGAGATGATGACAATCCTGCGAAGAAATTGACATCCTACTGTCTGTTTCACTGGTGCAATACCTACAAATTTATTTTGGTCGGTTCAATATTTTTTGTTCACTTGGTTTCTAAATTGATTCTGGAGAGTGCCATGACAATATTCGTTGTATATTTAATGTATTCTTGTTATTACTGTTATGACGTTATAATATGTACATATGTTTTAAGATCAATATTGGTTTTGTAAGTTTTGTTTTGAAATTGTGCTCCAATATTAAAAAAAATATGTATCGGTCAAAATGACATACCTACTATCCTGATGGACAAAACGACATAGTATGTCATTTTGTTCGATACATGTGAAGAAAATATATTTTTGGAAATAATATAGAATTTTGTAGATTTATTTTCACGTGAAATTAATGAGCTTCATGTTATTTTGTACATAGTTCGCTTGCAATCTACGTGAGAGAACGTGAAATTTCTGGTATGTATCTTGTAAAAAATAGGTAAATTACGAAGTCAAGCAGACGACAGAAATGGATTTCTGTTCCATTTTTTGAAAGCTTAATTTCGTCCTGATTTCAAAAATATATAACATAGTATGGTTTGTATTAATATAAATAATAGAAAATGGTCAAAAACCTTTTCTATCTCAATATTTCTATGGTTTACATTTCCTTGAATGGGTTACATCATTTTTGATTGTTTTGAATATAATATCCAGTTTCTAAAGAATTCATAGTTTCATCAAGCATATTTCTAATTAATATTTTAGCAGCCTGTTACAACACACAGTAGATGCCGAGGGTGCACAATGAAAGAGAGTTGGACAGAAAGCTATAAAATCCGAAAAATTATCAGATTGCATTGAATGTTATCTCGAAAGAAATAAAAACAGGACCGTTTTTCAATAAAAACATAACACATGAATTCTTTCGTTTGCTACTCTCTTGAAAAAAGTATGCCATTCAATGTAAAAATTGAATTCATTAGACTGAATTATCTATTTTTTCATGCCAATAACGATTTTTCTCTGAAACTTGTAAAAAATATAGATTTCGAAGTCTAAAGGAAAATACTAAATAATCTGAGTACTGCTCTGAAAATATTGAAATTACTTCAATCGTTTTGAAGGGTTGAATAAAGTGAATAAACCCACAAAATTGAACTGCTGATTCCCAAGTTATGGAGATCAGTAATTTAGGCCCATTTTCATTAATCACCTTGTATCTCCGAAACTTATAATCTTAGGATACAAAAAAAGTTACTTTTCTGAAAGGCCTGAATGACATCCATTCACCAATAGGCTATGGCCAGTCACTCATGTTACACCCTGTATAATGTAGTCATTCCAAATACCTTGAATAAAATTCTGAGTGATTTTTATTTGAATTTTTTCTATGGCTGCGTGAAAGGTCGTAAAGAAAGATATAAATGAATTTTTTTTCCTCACATGTGAAGTGGATTATGTTTGCCCTCATATAAAATTTCAACTTACCTTTCATCAGGCGGCAGTTCAAGCAGCTGCTTCAGTTCTTGAAAGCTCGTGGAAATTTCTGAATCACTCTTATTAGCAAGTCTTCCAAAATAGTACATAACATCTTGTACTGTGAATTCTCCCACAAGAGCAATATCCTTAAAAAAACAATATTGAGGAATATTTCATCCTTATACCATTGATGATGAAAGATATCAATATCAAATTGTGTAATTTTTAAAATTTTTCAACATCAAATAGCTGAACAGGAAATACACATCAAGAATGAACAAAATTATATCATATATTTCATCCTTTTTTTTCAGCATTCATTCACCGAAAAGTTAATAATAGTAAAAATAAAGTGACTTCATTTCGTACTGTTATAATAGAATAGGTATCAATGCGAAGTATAGCTATAGCATTTCGCCACAGTGTATTTGATTTTCAAATTTTAAGCCCGGAATGGTCTCAAACGATAAAGTTCTACTCTTGATTCTACTCACTGATGACGATTCTGACCTCAAATTGGATTCCGTCCTGCCAGCCCTATACACGATAGCAAACGGCAAGACCTACTAATATTAAATTTCCAAGTTAGCTTCAGATCTTGAAAGCATAGGTTAAGTTCGTTTAAGTTAGGTTGACATGGCTCTCTTCCAAGGTCAGCACCTTGTCGTGGTGGGAGGGCTTGTAGTAATTGCCTGCTGTTAAGTAGACAGTTAAACTAAGATTGCCAAAAATTGTGGCGTGGCTAATCCCAGCCTGCTTTATTCCTCATACTTAAACAATCCCATGTTCCCCCAAACACCACATTTCTGCCAATACCTCACCCATCCCTAATAACATCCCATTATCTCTACCCCTCCAAGCGATAGGTTCAAGCAGAACGAGTAACACGAGAAGAGAAGTAAAGCAGCAGGGTCCACCAGAGAGGCGCAGAACCGACCAGACAGTGGCCATAAAGGTAGGTGAAAATCATTGACAGGTCTTGCAGAAGGAGACACAAGAGGACGAGAAGGAAGCAAGAAGATGCCGACTTTTGGCAGTGAATACTTGGTAGAATAGGGGTTACTTATGTTTCCGCGGGCGCCAGTTTAGTACCTTAAGTGAAATTCACGGTATACTATTCGAGGAGTAACTATGACTTCAATGACCTCGAATCTTAGGAAACGAGGATAACGAAAAAGTATGTTAATACTCTGCTCAACCCCACTGCTCACACTCAAAACTACTAAACTCCCTCTAAAAACCCCCATCCTTATAACTTCCCTACACAAAATGAGACTGATTCTATGCTGTGAGGAGGGTTTGCGTAAGTTGTGCAAGTTCGCAAAGGTCGCAAGACCAGGGTCAAGAGGCGTCTCCTCGTGGAAGAATAAGTTTGAAGGGAGGAGGCTTGCCGACCAAGTTCCTACGGGGAACTACCTCAGGCTTGAGTTCCGTAATCAGAGCTATGGGGGAAACCATGGAACGAGGGAGATCATTGATGGATAGTTGCCCCACGCTTTTTGGGCTACCTGTTGAATGACTCTATCACCTTCAACGAATTGCTTCTGCCCTATCCCAGACTCCTTAGGGCAGGACAGCGTGAAACAAGAGGGACATTCCGCCGTAGAGTAGCAAACCCTTGGTGAGCCGGCCGAACTGAGGCTGAATGCGTAAGAGGAAGGTTGGCGTCCTTGGAACCTTTCTCTACGGGTTCGGCGGAGGTGTAATGGAGGTTTTTAGTGAGTATGCCCTTCAGGAGAGCCTAACACTATCTAGCAGGTGCCGATAGGTGTTTTACACTAGTCGGGATTTGTTGGGTGTCCATAAGGTGCATTTCCCTCCATTAAAAAAAAGGGTTGACATGGCTAGTGGATCACAGCTGTGGTACAAGAATACTTGGAAAACGACCCATGCAACGGAAGAGTCGAGCGAATATTCACAATATGAACGATTTATCCTAGTTGAGACGGGTAGTGAAGCACAAGCGAGATTAGTTATGTGTGGAGATCGACTCGTGTCAACGGAAGAGTTTTGTGAAACTATTCTCGAAGCGGATGGTTTCGAAAGCGGCACGAACGTAAAATCGGATATCAAACATGTTAGATATTTAACGTGTTCGTGGTCTTGGAGCGACCATAGTGGAAGAAGATTTTTTTGTACTGAATTGTGCTGTACTAGGTTTGTGATTCTTTGTAACATTGATTTTTTTTTTGTTACATACTACTTTGAAAATATTTTTCAAAACATGTTTATTGGCTTTCAACGTATGAAATAAATTATTAAAAGCCAGGCCAGCACCTATGTCATAAATTTTTTGGGTTTCACAGGAATACTCTAAAATTAGAAAAAAAAAACCCACCCCAGCACATCTGTATTTCCCCTGACATTTCGGTAAAAAAAATGAAGAAAATTAGTCGTGCACTTTCGTTTTTCTTCGGCGAAAATTGCTTCACATACTTTTGCTACATTTGTGCAGTTGCCTTGTTCTGGCCAGATTTTCAGAAATAACTCTCTACTTTTTCTTCAAAGGATGGAAATCAGTTATCAGTAAATTGTTTTGAAATCTGACAGACATAAGTCAGCAGAAATATATAGCCCAACTATACTGGTCGAGTCTTTGCTTGTTCATGTGCGATTCCATTCCATTTGCGAGATATAACTGAAAATTACTGATAAATCTACTGATAAATTTATCGCACAATGAAATTCCACTCATAAGGCAATGTTTATTGATCACCCTGTATGATGGAGCCAATAATGATTTTTTAATTTTCTCTCTGAATTAATTATTTGTGGTTACGAATTCGAGATAAAATCATAAAGTGCACATACAGGCCACATTTCCGAAAATAGAAAAAGTCCGAATCTGATTTGTTCGCGATTTCAGAAATATTGAAGAAAGGCGATAGTAGAGTGACTACACTTCAAAATTTGAAATTATTCGGTCGATTAGTTAAAGAGGAACTATGAAATTTCACTTATAAGGTTAACATCACCCTGTATATAGTAAACGGCGATCTTGATACGAGTCCTCCATGATGACCTTCATTTATGTATTCATTTGCCGCATTCTTTCCGGGATACCCTGAATATAGCCTAACTATATAAAACAATTCTCAGACAAAAATTTTTGTGAAAATATTAACGGCAGGAGAAAACGAAGAAGCGAGCTGCGAGATTCCTTGGATAATAATAGTCCTATTGGTCAACAAAAATCACATGTTTAGAAATTCGGAATGAGATTTAATTCGGTCATAGACAACAGGCAGGAATACCGACAAAGTTAATTTTCATCAAAAAGGAGCCGCATCATAGTCACAAATTTCCAGATTGACGTGCAGTCATTAGGGCTGGTCGGTTTCCCTTTGTGCCGACGAAGAAACAACATAAATTTGGTAAATAGGTTCTTGAAATACGAACATACGTCATTCTATTCCCGTGAATTAGAAAGTGAAATCAACGAACGCCATGAACTACCCATGTCAACCTAGCTTGATGGGCAAAATCCGAATGAGGATTCCGTAAATATGGTCCTTAGAAATTTAGTTTTGCTGTTGATTCAAGAATCGAGAAAAATTATGCAATGTTTGCGTAACCACAAAACTGACAGGGTTAAGAGTTTGGGTAATTATATCTTCTTCTTCTGCTTCTTCCTTAATCTTAAGACCATGCCTTGTTAATAATAATAATAAAATAAAAGGGTAGCGGCTGGAAATCTCTAGCGATTCACCTATCAGTAGAGTTGAATCGGCTCCTGTCCACCGCAGATTCCAGGAGCTCCCTGACCCGGGAAGCTGAAATCTGTCGAAGGGTTCCTGTCCAGGGTAATGGACGAAGCTGTGTGGAAAGCAGCTCAAGAATGTTTCCACCGTAGCTCTGCGGATCGTTAAAAGCGATCAAAGACCGTCTCCTCCACGACACTGAGGAACCCATGAATGATGGTGAATTTAAGGAATAGCAATATAGAGTCGCTGCCTGAGGTCAGGGCATGTCTGGAACCGGCGCTGGACATGTCAGTATACGGAACGTCGGTGGCAGAGTGCTAAGAAGAGATAGGCGTCTGTCGAACAAAACGCTACGCCTCCACAATCTCAACATTCTAGGAGAAGAACTACACGAGTATATCCGATTGCTGAAGGTGCTGTGCAGGATTCCCAACCAGTACTAACCCAAGCAGGTGTATCAAGAAGACGCATGAAATGGACAAGATCTATGAATGAAACGATCATGCGCATATACTATGAAGTGACCAAAATGGAAGAGTATAAAATAGACTACCGGCAAAAGCTGTTTGCAGAATTCCACAGAAACTACCTCGAACTTCAAGTTTCTGAGCAAAGCGTAGCCGACCAATACCGGGTCATATTGAGGAATAAACTTGTACCAGATGAGAGACTTAACAACATAAAAAATAAAGTCCAACTTGTTGGAGAATCGTATATTCCTCACAATTCTCCAATATGTTTTTGGGTTGCCTACCCAAATATCTTCACTTTTATTATTTTGCTTTGTTTGTATAATTATTTACGTTTATCTTATTCATCTGATACTATCACTTTTTTATTAATCTAGTATTCCACGTGTTCTCTGTTTGTATTCACCTTGTGTTACACGTGTATTCAACCTGCATTAAGAGGAATTATTCTACCAATATTTTCTACCTCTCAGAAAATAAACCTGTTACCGAGTAAGTTGTTTAGTATTTATTACTGTTACCCTTTGCAATAATTTGAGTGGAAATTATTCACATATAAAGTGCGTAAAATAGTCCAAGCTAGAGACTATTTCCTATTACAACTTACTTGTAGTTGAAGTCTAGACTAGACAAATAGGTCTGCTCAAGTGTTGAGGAAAGGATAAGAATTTCCCCAACACAACCCACTAACAATGGAGCGACAAATGAAGAAAACTGCGTTTTTATGAAAACCAACACAACATCAATGCACAAATTAACCTCTCTTCTGCCGTTGTTCATTTCGTACGTCGTGACTCATCATGTGTGCCGATAGGACAGCAGGCTCCACGCCCCCCTGTCTTCAGCGATCCTCATTACTTTCTCCATTTGCATGTTAGTGTTAGAGTTTTTATTTGGTAAATGAAATGAACCGGATTGGTGATCGTCTGATTTTTTTCCATCGACTTTGCCTTGAATGACCAGCTTCTCCATTCCATCCTTCCTCACGATATGACCGAAGTATTTAAAGATCCGTCGTTGTATGATGGAAGTCTGTCCTTCGAATTAATTTTCAGTTGTTGCAGTATTGATGTATTTGTTCTGCAGGAAGTGCAAGGTATTCTGAGCAATCTTCTATAGCTGATCATTTCAAAGGTCTCAATTCTTCGTCGACAGGATGCATTGAGAGCTCGATTGAGAGTCCATGACTCCGATGCGTATGTGGCAACCGGAAACACTAGCGATTTCATCAATATCAATAACAACTTTGATATGATGGTTTTTTACATTTGGCGATTGCTGATTTTGCCATTCCGATGCGTCTCTTAACTTCTTCTTCACTACCCCCTCTATTTGTAATGCATGCCCCCAGGTAAATGACTCTTTCCTTCCTTTGGGAATCATCCGAAAGGATTCTGGCAGTGTCCCTGCTTTCTCGACGACCATAATGGAGCATTTATTTTTATTAAGCTTCAGGCCTGCTTCTGTGCTATACTGCTCAATAAGTTGGAGCAACATTGCCATCTCTTCATCTGACTGTGCCAACAGAGTTGTGTCGTCGGCGTAAAGCAAATTGCATATTCTTCTGCCTCCTATCGACACTACTCCTCTCCACTTTTGGGTTGCCTTCCTAATGATCCACTCACCGTAAATATTGGAGAGGGGGGAGTATGCACCCCTGTCTGACCCCCTTAGCGGTGAGGAAATCATTAGAGAACTCTTTATCTTTTTTCACGTAGACTGTATTATGTATAAAATTTGATCACAAATATAGCCATTATCCAGGATCATTTTAATTGGGAGAAAAAGGAAGGTTTGTACTCACTGAATTTTTTTATTTTAAGATCTACTCGACTAGTTTCGCCTGCTAGGCATTCTCAGGAGTTCTAGAAGATTATATTACAATTTTCAACTAAATTCTTACAATAAAAACACAAAATATGCTCACTTGTCAATAAAAAGTATTCACATCTAATCTGAAAACAAATAACAAAACGACCGAAAAATTCTCTATAAGTTTCACGAAAATATTGATTTTAATTTTAGGGTTATGTTCTCAAAAACACGGTCAACCACTGAAAATAAACACTGCGCTGTTAAAATT
Organism: Harmonia axyridis; assembly: GCF_914767665.1. Lineage (NCBI taxonomy): Eukaryota > Metazoa > Arthropoda > Insecta > Coleoptera > Coccinellidae > Harmonia > Harmonia axyridis. Next base: position 22,787,173 of record NC_059505.1, on the reverse strand, counting down.
ACACAGAGTCAATCATCTACCTACACTAAGTTAAGTTGGAGTTAAATCAGGTTTTCAAAAATGGGTTTGTATGAAAGATAGGTCTCAGTTTGATTATTCAGACAAATTGTTGCGTTCTTCTTTAAGTTTTTCTTTATCTCATATATTTCAAGTAAGTCCAATTTATTTTCTCTCCCAACGTTATGTAATAGTTGTATGTCTTCTTCCTTGTCAAATTCATGTTCAGTCGATTTCAAATGGTTACCAAATGCACTCTTCTGATTATAATTTCTGATGAATGCATCAGAAATTATAATGTTGAAATTATTATTATATTACAATTGAAAATCCCCAGGCCCAGATGGAATTCACAAATTCTGAATGAAGAAGTTATGGTGTCTGCCCGGCAGTCTAGTCGAATCAATAATTAGCATAATACAATTCAAGAGAAATGCCAACGTTTTTAACAACAGGTATAACTCACCTAATACTTAAAGATTCTCCAGATTCACACTATGGATCCATCAAAATACAGACCTATAACATGCCTACCAACAATATACAAAATCATCATATCATGTTGAGCATCTCTTATCCACAAACATTGCGAGTAAAATAAAATAATGACTACACAGCAGAAAGGATGTTTTGGTAATAGATTCCATCATATGTAACCAGGCCTTCAAGAAACATAGAAACCTTTTCATGACTTATTTTGATTATAAGAAGGCTTTCGACCCACTTCCATATGACTGGCTCCCAAAAATTTTGGAAATATACAAGATGAATCCAATTAAAACAAATTTTCTCAAGTTTGCAATGGACAATTGGAAAACGAGCATCGAGCTTTCCATGGCAAACAAAAAACCAGGCTGATTCCAATTGAGAATTAATTTTTCAAGGAGAACCATCATTGAGTCATTTTTGGTTCTGCTTGGCGCTGAACTCATTCTCTAAATAGTTGAACGCTACTGAAAAGGGTTTCAACTTTAGAGGGAATAATAATACTACCACCCTCAATCATGGATGTACATGGATGATTTGAAACTGATAACAGGCAATAAGAACCACCTAGAAATTATGGTCAAACTAGTGGAAAGTTTTTCAAAAGATATAGGTATGAAGTTCAGATTGGACAAATATCGTACTCTCATCGTAGTGCAAGGAAGAATTCAAGATGAATCGATCCCTCTTGCAAATTTACAGGAAATAAAAGCAATGAAGCCGGATTATCTTTATAAATACCTTGGAATGAAACAGAACCGACGAATCAACCACCAAAAGATAAAGCAAGACTTAACGATTGAGTTCACTATGAGAACCCAAAATATCTCAAAAACAAACCTCAAAAACAGAAACATGACGAGAGCCATCAACACATGCATGTTCAATACTAACATACTCATTCGGTTTAGTTCCATTGGGCAAAATAGATATAGAAAACATGCAACGTAAAATGAGAAAGCTGATGACAAAAGCAAACAAGCAAAAGCAGCATTGAGAGAACAACACTGCCGAGAAATAAAGGAGGCAGGGGTTTGACGGACATCATGGAACTTGCTATTGGGCAGATACAAAGCAAACGGAAATACTTCAGAGATCAAGCAAGCACATCAAAGATCTACAAAATACTGTATGAAGCAGACGAATCAACACCTTACAACTTCACAAGAAGCAATTTTCATACAACCATCAGTCAAACCAAGAAAAACTGCAAAGATGGAGAGAGAAGCCCCTGCATGGAAGTAATTTCAATGAGGTGAACATGGGTTTCTTCCAGGTAGGTTCACGATCACAAACTTACTAACCTGTATTAACCAAGTGGATTGATTCTGGTAGTGCGGCTGATGTTGTTTACCTGCAAGCGCATTTGATCGTGTCCCCCACCGCCGACTCCTGATGAAGCTTGAGTGCTTGGGAGTGAGAGGCACTCTGCTTTCTTGGATCGAATTATTTTTGTCCCACCGTTCTTTTCGTGTAAGGGTTGGTGGTTGTTTTTCCTCCTCAGCTGTGGAGGTCCTGAGTGGGGTCCTCCAAGGTTCGATGATGTGTCCTATTCTTTTCTTCCAATCTTTCTCGTCTCTTTCTGTCTTATTGTGCAATGTTTGCGGATGACGCAAAACTCTATAACTGTCCATTGGTTAATACGGGGCATCTTCAAGATGACCTCAATAAGCTCTACAAGTGGTGTGAGGAGAGGTTGTTGTCACTGAATATTTAGAAGTGTTGCGTTCTTCATATTGGCAAGGGAAACCCTAAGATTCCCTACTTCATCGACCGGCAGAGGCTAGCTAGCGTCTCTCATCATTGTGACCTGAGTATTACCGTCACTGATAATTTGAGTTGGTCCACGCACATTTCTATTGCTTTGTCTAGGGCTAGACTTACCGACTGTCTAAAACTTTCGCTGGATGTGATATAGCAACAAGCAGGTCTCTCCACACAATCTATATGCGCCCTATCCTGGAGTCTGCTGGTCCTGTGTGGTAGGCTAATCTGAAGGGGATTAAGAACTTTTAGATTCCGTTCAGCGGTGGAATTCCCGTCTACCATTTGGCAGGAATTGCCCGAACTGCCAGACAAGGCTGCGGTTGTTTGAATTGCGTTCCTTTTCAGAAAGCAGGAGAAGGGGTGATTTGATTATCACCTACAGAGCACTACATTCTCTCTTAGGTTCAGACATTGCTTACCTCTTTCCACTCAATCAGAACAGATTGTTAAAGGGGACACTGCTACAAGCTTGCCAAAAACAACTTCAAGACTATACCGAAAAGCAACTTTCTCCCCAACAGGGTATTCGAGGCGTGGAATCGGCTTCTAGATGAGGTTGTGTCATCGCGATCGGTTAACTCTGTCATGAACTCTCTGGATGGATGGTCCAGCCAACCACACTGATTGATTCCAGTCCATTCAATTCAATAATAATAATAATAATAATAATAATAATTTATTGCCTTAACAAAGTGTTACATCATTGTGCAAAAGGTGAGCATATCACTAAAGCGATCTATTCCTGCTTACCTCAAAATTGTGTAAAAACAAGATATGATGAGATTCATTGCTTATGGCCACAAATTTAATAACCGAATTAAAATCCGACTACATAAGACTAGGGATACAGGAATGAAAAGAAAGGAGAAGGGAAAAGCGAAATTTCACTGCGCGATGAACCTACCTCTATATCAAAGTTCGTTAGTAAGTGAGTAAGTACTTCTTAAGAACAATCCTAAATGATGAAAAAGTAACACTTCGAGTGATAGAAGGAGGAATACGATTCCAGAGCTGGGAGAACTTCAACGAGAAATTGTTGGACATAATACTAGTCCCATGTGCTGGTATCCTGAGAATAGTATTGGAATGGGCTCTAGTATTATAAAACTCACCACCCAGGCCCCGAAGACCCTCGCAGAGATATTTAGGCTCACGAGCTCTCATAACTTTGAAGCCAAACAACAACAGGCGCCAATAACGGCGTTGCTTTATTGTTAGCAATTTGAGTTCCCGACGAAAACTACTAACATGATCGAACTTTCTTATACCAAACACGAATTTCATGCCGGCGTTCTGCAATCGGTCGAACTTGCTGAGCTGCTGCGACGTCAGTCCCATATAGACCACATCCGCATAGTCAATTTTGGGCAGTAACAAAGAATAAAATAGGGACTTTTTTATTACAAGAGGAAGAAAGTTCTTTAGGAGGCGTAACTGGTGCATAGTGCGATAAAACCTTCCGTGGACAGAAGCAACCTGAGCATCCCATGACAAAGTTTTATCGATCGTTATACCAAGATTACTCACGTTGCGAGAATATGGAATATAATACTAATAAAGAAGCAATACAAAAAAAAACGAATATAGCGAAATTCAACATGCGGGCTTGAATTTTCCCAAATTTTGCGGTAGACTTTAGACAATCAACAGATATTGGAAATTTTATAGCTTTCTCATATTCAAAACAAACAAAAATATGATTTACTAAGAATGTCATATAAGCCACCAGCAACTTTTTATTTTAGAAAAGATGTTAGACCAAATAAATGCCGATAAATGGCTGGATCAATATGAATGGATGGTTTATTCCAGAGTCCTTAAAGGTGCACTCTGTAAATACTGTGTAATATTTCCATCATCTGTGATCCATGGTAGTACTTTAGGCGCATTCATAAAAAGAACATACATAAAATACAAAGATTTACACATGCAGGCAAAAATTATGCTAGTTCCGCTTGGCATAAGAATTCAACTGTCCGTGCCAAAAATTTTATTGATGTGCTATCAAATGAAAAACCTGACATATTGTCTTCAATAGATGAAGGTAAGAAAAAAAGTGTTGCAGAAAATAGACAAAAAAATTTACCGATTATAAAAACTATAGTTTTTTGTGGAACTCACGATATACCTATATACCAACAACAACTCTGGCAATTTTAGTGATCTTTTGAAATTCAGAATAGACGCTGGTGATAAATATAAATACAGAAATAGAAAGAAACGGAATACTGATGTCGCCTACGACAATCATGGACGCCTTATCGTTTTTCAATAATTTTCATTTTGCCCCCCCTGAGAAAAATTTCTGCGGGCGCACATGAATATTACTCCCATTGACGAAAATTTCATGTCCCTGTGGATTTATCTTACTCAGAGACATACGGGTATAGTATATCCAAAATGACTTGGAGGAATATGAATATTTCAATTATACAAGGTTTGTCCAAGTTTCCAGGAATTCCTTTGGGCCCAGTGAATTTATTGCCTAACAATACTTTTAGATAAACCCCGGTATTTTGCAGATCGCGGTATCCACTTCAAAGGCTTCTATGGCCAAGAGTTTTTATGGAATAGTTCAAGTGACTTTGAATAAACTATACCAATTATTATTGATTGAGTTTTAGCAGGATTCAGTAATAGACCCCAACTTGAGGCCATTTGGGATAAATATGCTAAATCCTCATTGATCGATTGAACACAACTCGCATAATTCTCCACAGTAGTGTGCAAATAAAGCAGCAAATCATCAGCAAAAAGGTGGTATCTCCATTTAATGTTTTCCGTAAGAGAAGAAATATAAATCGAGAATAGAAGGGGACCCAAAATACTACCCTGCGCTTCCCTACGCTCGCCTGCACCCAATCCGAAATACTATCGCCCAAATTGACTCTACTCTGTCTACCTCTCAAATAAGACTCAAAGAACGACCTAGAGCTGCAAGAAAATCCCATGGAACGTAGCTAAGCAATCAATGAGTCAAAGTCCACAGTATCAAATGCTTTACTGAAGTCTAAAAGTACCAACACGGTAAGTAGCTTACCATCCATTGCCTCACTTATATCACAGGTTATTTTGCTTAATGCTGTAGTTGTGCTATGTTCCTTGCGGAAGCCAGACTGAAACGGATTAAACAAGTTATAGGTATTCATATATGATATAATTTGCGAATGAATTATTTTTGAAAATATTTTAGAAAGTGTGGGCAGAATCGAAATGGGTCGAATGTCGGCTATATTGTTAGTAACATGCTTTTTCGGTATGCTTCCACAAAGTAGGAAAAACTTCGTTACAAAATGAAAAGTTATAAATGTGTTCTAAGACTGGGAGTATTCCATCAATAATAGGTTTGATGAGAGCCGTACCGATATTATCCAAATCTACCGATTTCGATGTGATATCCTCCAAGGCTTTCCTGATATCACCGTCTCGGACAGGAGCAAAATCAAAAGGAGGTCTAGAAGGCAATGATGTGGTGTATAGTGATTTCAGCATGGCCTTTTTAGGTCATCACTCAAAGTGATAGGAGTCGACGAAAAGTGATGAGCGAAAACGTCAGCATCGATACCATAAGAAGGCTTAGGCTTCTGAGATCCTATGCCTACAGAACGAAGGGTTTTCCAAACTTTTTTGGGAGAGACATTGATGAGATTCTTTTGGAAAATTTAACGTTCTTTTTTCTTTTTTGTATCACATCTCGAAAATCTCAGTTCTATATTATATTTTTCAGTTTTGAGTTTATAGGTTTACCTCTACTCTTGTCATTTCAGCCAATAGAAAAGAATTTTCAAAAGTACGTATGATGAATATAGGTTTGAAAAACCTGTTACATAAGTTTTCAAAAGGTTTATGTTTGTATTGAAAAAATAATTGTCAATTTAAAATTGAATCGAAAGTTTATCCATTGCAAAAAAAATTGACTTGAAATTTCGAAAGATTCAAATGGAAAACATATGAATTTCATTTCCATCTTTTTTTGCAAAAGCCGGAAGAGAAATTCATATTTATTCCATTCGAATCTTTTGAATTTCGAGTAAATTAATTTTTTTTTTCAATGCCATGTGAAGTGCGGATACCTATTATGCATTTCTAAAACCACATAATTAAAAGTAGGTACCTATATTCATATTCAACTGCAGACTGAAGTTATTAACTTCTGAATGCATTTACAATGTATCAAATAATTGTATTGTTTTCAAATTATATTTTTACTCACGTTCTTCAGATACCGTTCTTGTTATGGATCTCTTGTACGTATGCCGCATTGTACATTGTATGAACTATGAGCATGCCTCCTTTAGTGCATACTAATGTATACGTTATGAATATTTCTGATTTGTATGTTTTCATCATGTGATATGCTAATTTTGAATGCAAATCAACAGGGTGATATTTTTTCTGGAAGAGTGCTCGCCTCTTTCTACCAGAACTTTTTTTTGGTGAACCACTGGTAGTTTAGAAAAAGTTAAAAGAAACTCTTGTCCAGTAGGTACTACACTTTTTGGTTTCTTGTTGGTTCTTGTCAAACAATTCTTCAGTAATCATCAGAAAAATTAAAATCATCATTAGATCCAGTAAGCTGTGATGAATAAATAATTGATTATGAGTTTTGGTACTTATCTGTATAGGACATTCTATTCTTAAAATAATTAAGGAATTTCTCATTTTTCGTCGTAGCTCCTATTTAGGAACACCCAGTATAAGGAAAAAACAATCGAATCGATAATCAAAAAAAAGCTATTATTTCGAGTAATTTTTGGTTCAAACTTCGTTATCAAAACTTTCTTTCTTACATTACAGATATGAGTAAACGTTGTCGTTAAAAAAATTTGTTTCGATTGTTCAATTGTTTCTTTTCTAACGACGGAGATGCTACCGAGTACCGATATACAAGATTGAACTGAATCAATTCTTGGAACTTCGAACTTCTTTTTCTTTTGAAGTTAAGCCATTAGCCTTTTTCCACTTCTCAATATATTTTCCTCTGGTGAAGTATTGTGTTCTGTTCTAGAAGGTGCTAATATGTCAATAAAATATGTTTGTGTAATGATTACACAATCTCTATTCTAGTCGATGTTTGGCTTAACACGCACTTCCTAGGGAACTGCCATCTTTGGTATTTTGTGTTTCCTCGGGACTTTTTCGTCATAGTCGCAAGCCTTCCTTAAAAGGGGGTTTACGTGATTTCTTTTTTGAATGTCTTCACACTTAGATTAGAAGATTGTCTAGGAATGGCATTTGCAGGTATTGATTTCTGACATTTCTGACAAACCATGGCGCATTTACAGCTCGTCTAAGGATAGTATTCTGCAGGACTTGAAGTTTTTAGTTTCTGCAGATGGACCTTTGAAGCGTATCCCCAAGCCGGGAAAAAGTGAGTCGAGACCGGACGGATGGTGGACTTGTATAAAGAAGGAGCTTGTAGGAAAGAGACATTTTGCTGCTTTTGCAAAGTAGCGGTTGCGACGATACCACTTTTCTTTTCGTCACAGCTGATGTCATGATGTGACATATTTTGAAGTAAGCTTCTTGTCAAGTATCAATCCCAAATACTTGGCTTCGTTTGTCCATTCTATTCTCCTACCGAACATTATGACGTGTCCTTGGGATCTTTCCTCTTTCGGCTGAAGAGAACTGCTTCGCTTTTTTCTCGGTTCACTTCAATTGTGCATCAAGCGAACCAAGTTTGAAGTCTCGAGATGGCTTCTTGCAGGTACTTCGTTGCCATTTTGGGACACCAAAAACGGACAAGAATGGCGCTATCGTCAGCGTAAAATGCCATGGAGGTCTTCTCCGTTTTCGGTCGAATACATATAATGTTCATAATACTTCGAATCTGTGAACTACACTGATCAACAATTGCTAGGGATCACTTATGAACTTCTCTTCATTTGTATTTTTTTCAAGTTATCTCGTGAATATCTGTACATTATATGTTCTCTAAGGAAAAATTAAGATGTTTTGAGTTGATTATATCAAAGTCTTCCTCACTTCATCGGCTCTTGTTCACAAAATCGATTATTATCTGTAGGCTGTTACAGGTGGAGTGAAAAGTAATGTGGTATTCGTTATTAAATCTGTTTTTTTCTCTCGTTCAAACACATAAGGTGACAATAATTGAAGAAATGAGAACAATATCAGCTTATCAGTCATGCCGAGAAGACGTTTGGCTCCTGTGCAACTAGACCAAATCATACGGTAGATACAGGAAGGTTTGTCCCAGCGAGAAGTGTCCCGGTGGTTGAATGTTTCGCAAAGTGTCGTGAGTCGGGCTTGGAATAGGTTCATCCAAAACGGCTCAGTAGCTTATGTTCATGGGGGAGGTCGGCAGCGCAGTACATCAGCTGCCCAAGATCGTCTTTTGATCCTCAATGCTAGGAGAAATCCCACTTACCAGGCGTCGCGGCTCAATAGATCACTGAGAGTTGCAACAGGAGTTCTAATTTCGAACCAGACTGTAAGACGACGACTACATGTTCGTGGTTTGAGAGCACGTAGGAGGGTACAACATCCCCGTTTGAATAGGGAACACCGGGTTCATCGACGGCAATGGGCTGAGGAGCACCGCAATTGGACACTTGAAGATTGGAGCCGATGTTTATTTACGGATGAGTCTAGATTTCGTTTGGTCAACTCAGATGGACGTATTCTTGCTTGGAGGGAAAGAGGTCGAAGGTATGCAGAACAGTTTATGGTACCCACAACAGCTTTTGCTGGAGGTTCTATATGTGTATGGGGAGGCATTTGTTTGAACCAACGCACAGAGTTGGTTGTTCTGCAGAACACCACTATGACCAGCCAGAGATATCACGATATGATTATTGAACCCATAATTGTTCCGTTTGCGGCTGCCGTGGGCGAGAATTTCATTTTAATTGACGATAATGCCCGTCCACACCTTAGTCGTCTGGTTAATGAAGCGCTAGAAACTCATGCTATTGATAGGATGGACTGGCCAGCTCGCTCTCCAGACATGAATTGCATCGAATATGTCTGGTCTGAGATGTCTCGACAATTGTCAACCTTAGAACAACCGATCAATAACCTGGAGGACCTTTCTAATGCTTTACGGGATATTTGGACGAATTTGCCCCAAAATTTTATAAATCGTTTGATCGAAAGTATGCCTCGTAGGGTAGAATGCTTGAGACGAGCTCGTGGGGGACCAACTAGGTACTAGCTTAACCGAAACTTCAGCCTTCTTGTGGTTTCATCATAAAATTTTTATGTTATTCAAACACAGAATTTTGAGTGTTCCTAATAAAGTCTTTTTTTTCTCTCCAACTTTCCATTTTTTCATTCTTTTCTCAAGTGAACTATATTATCAACTGAAAATACTCTGATATCTGAGTTAATTTATAATCTTGGAGCGAATATTTCAGAAATAAATTTAGAACAAGTAAGTGATCCCTATCAATTGTTGAGCAGTGTATATATGGTACAAGCTAAGCTCTACTTGTAATCACATAAAATCCACTTTAATTTCCCCACAGCACTCTTGACCACGAATTTTAGTGAACGCTCGTTACAATCGAATACTATCAGTTCTATGGTAAAACCATATATTTCGCCATTTTTAGGCTCAATTTGAACGAATTGTTGCCACTGTGTTTTATTAAGTCACTGTACGGAACTCCGGCTGAAAGCACCCTCTCTGAAGACATTACTCCGTCAACTTTGGCTCCAAACTTGAGAGAATGAAGGCAAGAGGCTATAAGTATAACCATGGAAAGTGAAAAACCGGTCGGAGGCAGTTTGAATAGCAGTCCTCTAAACCATACTTTATCAACCGCTTTGACCACATCCAAGAACACAGCCCCTATGACTTGTTTGCGGTTAAATCCATCTATGATTTGTTCCACTTGTCGGAGCACTTGTTACACAATGGAGTGTTGGCTTTGAAACCGAAAGGTTCCAACTTAATGATCTTTTTTTCCGTTATTGCCTTCAATATTTTCAAAATGACCGCATCCATTTATTTACCGCATCCATCATCTTCCCTATATACCAGAGAAGACATATAGGAACGTAGTTCTGCGGGAATTTAACATCTTTGCTGGCCTTGTGGAATGAAACCCCGTAGGCTTTCTTCCATTCCTTAGGAAAGTGCCTCATTCATAGCACAGTATTAACTTTATTCGTCAAATGTCAGTGCTACTAAGGCTTTTCAAGGGAGGTCTCGCAACGACAAGTTAGTGATGCCGTCTGTACCTAGTCCTAGTACCGATTCGACTTTGCATGATATATAGTGTTCTGGGTTTCCTGAATAATTTCGAAACCAATAGTTTTCGTTGCTCTCCTCTCACTTTGCGGTTGACGTCCTCGATTTGGTCCAAATCCGCTTTGTTTTAATTAGGGCTGCATTGGCTTTCGAGATTATCTGTGAAAGCTTCAGCCTTTTTTTTTTGTCCTGCAGTAGACTCTTGTTAATTCGAACCTCGTTAACTGGAATTATTTTCAATCCCCTTGAAAAACTTGACCAAGTGGAAAAAATAACCATGCACAAGTCGATATTATTTTACGGTTATATTTTGCCATTTTTACCTCTATAAGTCGAAGACGCACAAATCGCAAACGTGTCGGTGAATTGTTTTCATCGAAAATATAATTTTCGTTTCTTGTAGTTTCAAGCAGAAGTGAAGATTACCGACTCTTTATCAATAAAACTGTATGTTTATGGAAGGAAGTGTACACGTTTTTCATTATGTTTGCTCAAAGTTAGTTTTTTATATTATAAGGAGTTGAAGGTTTAGGTTTACAAAGGGTGTAGGAAATATATCTTTTGTTTAATGTTTGATGTTTTTTATCCCGACTCTCCTAGGCCTTCAAGAGACCTCTTAGAAGTTTAGAGCTTATACCAAAAACTTATTTAGAGCTTTACCCCTTATTTTTTGATACAAGCTCAAAAAAATTGAATGAAATAATCTTGAGTTAATATTTCAAGAGTAAATCAGTTGAAAAAAATGTTACTTGAAATAAACGAATAATAACAATTTGAATGAATGAACTCTTTCGACGTTTTGGAGTCTTAATTAGACTCCTTCATCAGACTAACTCTGAAACGGTGATTAATTTCTATGATTCGTTATGAGAATCAAATAAACTATAAAAATTACTAAAAAAAACGTTTCAGAATTTTTCGAATATGTCGAACAGAAACCAAGATATATCCAAATAGGATTTGAAATAGTCATTTTTCAGAAACGTTCTGTAACTTGAGAACGAATCAAGATATCTATAATCTACTTTCTGTCATTTCATTAATTCGGAAAAAAAAATCGGGGGTCCTCAAAGTTTTTTATAAGTCTTATAGTTATAGAGAGTTATAGAGATGCTTTTAGTGTGTATCGAATTTGGGACGCTCTGTATAATCATTATAGTAATATTTCCTATAATTTCAACAGTTGCAAATTTTTAATTTTCAAACATCAGTTCATGAGCTAGGAGAAACTTAATAACACGATTGATAGTTATACAATATTCATGGAATTACTCCAATAATATGAATGTAGGTAGGTACTTGATATTTTAACAGGATGAATCAAATTAACAATATCAATATCTTTCTTTCTGCTTTGAGCAAGACGAAATACCTAGAAACAGAGGTCGCCTCTGGACATTCAGGACGGTTCACTTTACCCTTCATATTGCAAAATATATAAGTTCGATATTTTCTCTTCCACCAATTCATTTTTATTTTGTTTTATTCTACTAGGAAAGAAATTCACCTCAGTTTATTTGTTGAGTTTCGTAATTGTTTGAATATTTGAATTACGCGGGTTTTGTTGAGGGTGGCACATGTCTGCGGTGTCACTGAAGGAAGCAGAATGAATTCAACCGCCGCAAGAAGCAATACGAAATTGTTGTTATCATCGCTTGTGATTACAGTCCACTCGCAAAAAAGGTAAGTGCACGCTTAACTCACGAAATATTCTAAATTTCATTATTTCTTCGACAGTTATTGGTCAATTCTCTTGCTTTGCCCTTATCCAGGATATTCTTATGTTTTCTCAAGTATTCTACTTTCCCTAATGAAAGGCCTACTGCATCCGTAACACCGGTTTTCAAAATAGGGGATAAACTATCAACGCACAATTATAGACCTATATGCGTACAGTGTTCGACTTCGAAAGTCCTGGAAAGAATCGTTTCTGATTATATCACCCGGTTTGCTTTAGCTGGTAACATTATTCTTTAAGAACAACATGGATTCTTGTCTGGTCGCTCCATTTTATGCATCAACGAGTGGACTAAAGCGTGGGACCTGGGGTTACCCGTGGATGTGCTTTACCTTGATTTCTCCAGGACCTTTGATAAGGAACCTCTATCCTCTGTTCCTCTGTCTAACTATGATATCCTTCAAAATTAATGTTTGGTGTGACAATTGGTTACTTCCCTTCAATGTGAATAAATGCTGTGTACTTCATATTGGTAGAAACAACCCAAGAAGAGAGTACAGCATCTGTGGCATAATGCTGGGAAGTGTTTCAACTCATTGTGACCTGAGTGTGACTATTACTGACGATCTGCGCTGGTCTAACCATATATCTGTTATAACTGCCAGAGCCAGACAGTTGACTTATGCCATCCAGAAGTCATTTTGCGGATGTGACATCAACATTCTGCATCTTCTTTCTTTACACCAGTTATATTAGACCATCTTCAGAATATGCTGGTCCCATTTGGAGGCCAGTCTTGAGTCAGTGCAGCGTTGGATGACGCGTATACCATTCGCAATAACTCGTTCGTCGTATGAGGAAAGGTTCAATCTTTTCATAGCAAGATCTACTAATTTGTGGACTTTTTTTTTTGTGTATTACTTTTTGAGTTTATAGGAATTATTTTCTTTACTCTTATATTTGTATTAATAATAATAATTCGTGCTGAAGGATCGCTTCGTATAACTGGAGGTGCATTCCTTCCTGTATCAATATAATAATATTTCCCATAAATTTAGAATTTAGTTTGAATTAATTAATCTCAATAAAATTTAACTGCGACACAAATCGCACGTCGTATCTGCCAACAACAAATCTGGTCATTTTTTGTGAGGTTGCACATTGTCGGATATCATTCTTGAAACAGCAGATTGATTGGGTCGGTGCCATCCTGTTCTGGGTTTCAAAAGTTGATTTAAAATTTCGAAAATGGTAACCGCGAATAAAATCTAACAAGATCTAAGCAAGAGCTTATTAGAACAATGTGTGATAATTAAATTATTGAAATGAAGGCATTTACTAATGAAGCAAAAATTTATATAAACAACAGGCAAAGTTCAGAAATTTGTGTCAGAAAATTGATACATGCCGCGAAGAATTTAAATCTCATCCTCAAACACTCATATTTCTTATGGCTATAAACGATGAAAACATAAGTATAGAGGAAATAATAAGAAAGGCATTTGATTGCAATTGTTCCTATATTGAAAAAATTTTTCCGGAACTTTTCGAGGTGAGAACTAGTGTTACAACTTCCGCTAGCGCCATTGGGGATCACAGATATGGATATGTTTGAGAATCTCATTCATAATAATACTTCTCTTTCGAATATAGAGAAATTCAATTATTTGATTTCGTCTTTGCGGGGTCCACTTCTCATTTTGGTTCAGACTACGCCAATGTCGAGTGCAAATTATGCGATCGCTTTTGAATCACTTTCAGAACGCTATAATAACAAAAGACTTATAGCTTTCGCGCATTTGCAGAAAAATGATAATGCTGTTATCGTGTTATCATCAATTATCATCAATTGACATCATAATTTATTCAATTGAGAAAATTATAGTATATAAATACTCAAATTATATTTTTTATTGAGAAGAAATGTATTAGTTTCAATTAACATTTAAAACACTAATGTGTTCCTGTGTAAAACACTTTCTTTAGATTTTTTGAAATCTTCATTCATAACTTTCATTCCCTTTCCCTTAAGGCCATCAAACCAGCTTCAGTACAGATTGCCTTAATGTCAGCCCCAGATAGATCATCTTTAGCCATAATGAGATCTTGAAGATTGACATCATCAGCTAATGTCATTTTTGAACACATTCAAAGAATACACAAATTTTGAGACTTTTACTGGACACTTACATAGAAAACCTTCCGCGCTCGAAAATACAGGTATTCCAGTAAAGGAATGGAATTTTTTGTTGTATTATCTTTCCACAAAACATTTAGATTAAGAAACTATTTCACGTTTTGAGTTTGAGAATCCAGTGGTAGCCGATGAGTTACCTTTTTTCAAAAAATTAGTTGCCTTTGTACAACAAAGATATAATACGCTTGATGCTTGATGGTAAATCCTCAAACACACCATCACTCAGTTCGAAAAATGTTCCAAGTTTTTCCTCTCACTCGAGACCAAAATAACGCTTCCGAGGGTAGGTACAACAAATTCGACTATTGCATGTTCATTCTATAAACAGAATCTTACAATTTACAAAAGCTCTGAATATCTTAACAGAACACCTCAAGACAGATATCTTTTTGTTAAGCAGAATAAATTATGCACAAATTGTTTAAGTTCGCAGCATTCAATTTATAAATGCATATCAAAATCCACATGTCATTTTTGTCATGGAAGACATCATTCAAGCCCACACGTAAATAATTGTAATGGTTCAGAACGCGCGAAGAATAATTTTAAAATAGCATTAATATGGTCAGAGTTCAAGCATATTCAATATTGCACCGTGACGATGTGAATTTTTTTCCTAATTCTTGAGAAGACGCGACTTCTCTCGATTTCGGATGATCAAGACAGAAACATATTTGGCATTTATCGCATACCAAAAGGAATTTAAGTTTCTTGTCTGAAAAATAATCAAGATTTTATTGGTTGATTGAAGATCTTGATTAGCTCTTTTTTGAAGAGGATTTTATTCGCCTAAATTCAACCCCAATACCATCTAGGGTAAGTTAAAGTTCATTGGAAAGGAGAGTCGGCAAGAATTTCTTATTGTTTCAGGGTTTTTTGTTCGTCTTCAATTTTCTTTTCTTTCTTTTTCATTGACACCTAAGTAATAATATAAGAACTGGTTAATATCGCATCCAGATATAGGTACTGATAAACACAGAATTTGTGTCCATTTTTCCCTGGATTTGTACACGGAAAAAAATCTATTCTCAAATCAAGCTCCCAAATGCAGTTAAGGGCTGCTGTTTTCTATAATAGTTTAGGTTACAAACGAAATTTTCTGTGTTAAAAATAGTTACTAACGAATTAAGTACTATCGGAAGCAAAAGAAAAAGATGAAATATTTGAAAAAGTGGGTGCTAACCTCGCATTTTAGGAGTGATATTTTTCCATTATAGGTTGGGTTAAAAACAAAAATTTGTATGTTACAAACAGTTACTAACGATGAACTTTCAAACTGATTTTCTTTTTCTACAGAAATCGAAAAAAATTGGTACCACAGTGGAATGCGATATTTTTTAACTAGTATCCCTGAGGTACAAACAAAAATTTTGGTGTCAGGGTGGTTGGTGCTGGTGGTGGTGGAGAAGTTATGAGACAAGGAAGCCACGGAAAATGACAAAATGTGGTCGCAAACATCCATTGATCGATTTGCACATAAAGAAGAAGAATATGTCTATGATAATTTCATTCGAATTTCAAACATACAATTTCAAAATACATAAGAATTTAGTTGTAGTTGCTCATGCAATTTTTTTCAATACAAAATTTCATTGATTTTTCAGGTGTCTTCAGTTTTCATTTAAGACAATTCAAATCGAATTTGTCATTGTTCTACAATACTGAGCGATTTTTTCAAGTTAAATCAGTCAAAAACGTTTAAAAGGAAACAACTGATTAAACTTAAAAAATCACCAGGTATAGTAAAGATATAATAATATATTAATATATAATATAGTATATATTAAAGAACGATGGTACGAATAAGAGGAGCGCAAAAATGGCTGACTTTGTTTGAAATTGTTAACAATTAATCCAAATTTTTACCTGAGGCATAAATCCTACTCTGGGACCGGGTACCCCACTGCCTACTGTACCTGGTTTTCCTCCCAGGACCCAAAGATCTCCAGAATTGAATTTTTTCCTACCAACAACGCAACTCAATAAAGTTGTTTTGCCACAGCCGCTAGATCCAAGAAGACCATAACTGAAAATAAAATTGACATTATAATTCCACCAAATTAAGATAATATATCAATTATCAAGAATATTTTAGAGACAATTTTTTGGAGGAGCATCAGGGGCGGATCCAGGCGATGTTTGAGGGGGGGAACATATAGGTTTGCAAAATAGCGGAATTTTTTGTTGGTACCTTTTGAGTTGAGTGTTTTTAAAGATAGATGGATCATATTAATTGAGTCGCGAAAATGTTTGTAGTACCTACAAAAACAAGTTAAAAAATATGACATATTCCATAAATGTATAAAGATTTATTTCATATAAAAACTCAGGCACAAGAAAATATAAGGTATAGTAAAAAGAAATCCATTATTTTTGCATAAAAAATAAGGCTTTAATTACCATAGTTAGAATGATCCCATTTAGGTCGAATTTGTGCCGTTTTGTTCGATAACTTTGCCATTTTGAAAGTAGTATCGTTAGTTCTCATAAAAGCAAAAATTGAAACAGTCGATTTACACAAACCTCTGTTGAAGTGAATTTTTCACCAGTAAAATTGTTCGCCCTGGACAAGAAAAAAAAGGAATAACTTGATGCCAGGTCCGGACTATAGGGTGGATGGATAAGAAACTCCCAATCAAGCACCCGGAGCTGCTGGCGAGTCACTATCGGTGTGTGTGGCCTGGCGTTGTCCCCTCCTGTTGGACAAAGTTGGCAGCTTCTGGACTATTTTTTCCTTCAGATGGTCTTATTGTTCCGAGTTGTACCTTAGGGTAGCATCATTGTAGATAATTTCCTGCCAATCCCACCAAACACACAGCAAAACCTTCCTGACTTTTACGTCGTCTAACCGCTTTTTGACCACGACCATTTTCGCTTGACGTTGTCGTAAGTGATCCACTTTTCATCACCAGTTTCAGATATGGTCAACTTTGTTGCTATTCAGCAGTGATTCACAGATAGAAATTCCCCCATACCCATACATCGAGTTCATTTTTTTTTCAATCTTTAGCTCTTGCCAATCGAAAAAGGACAATCCATGATTTCATCGACATTAGACAACTGGCCTTTCAGTTAGTGGATCTTTGACATCGAAATTACTGGAACGGAATCGACGAAACCAAAATTGCTCGTGATTGGATATTACAGTATCATAAACACTATTCAATTTTCAGCCGCCTAGCTTGCACTGTAAAATAAAGCATATCTTCTCTTTGATAGTGCACATCTTTGACGCGCGAACAAACTAAACTGAGTCAACTAATCACAAAACTGTCACAAAAGTTTTTGTAGTACGAAATCTCATCTTTCTGACGCCATATGGTAGAACCCGATAGGGCTTGTACAATGCGAATTATAGTGAACTGTAGCCATCTACTGGAAAAACTATGGATTTCTTTTTACTACGCCTAATAAATAGAAACATATTTCTCTTAAAAAAAAAAACATAACCATATACAAAATGATATATAATATAAATATTAAGAACCAAATAACAAATTCCAGTCTCCTATTCTTTGACTATCGTATTTTTCTTTGGATAATATCAACAGCATTCAGACTGATGCAAACGACACTGTGTAGGTATATGCATTAATGCCAATCCATTCAACTTGTCTTTAACAATCTAGATCTTATCCAATTTTTCAGCCTTCTGAGTTACCGCCCATATTTTTCGGTAATTAAGGATAAATTTTTATATTTATCAGGTCCGAGAGGGGAAAGCCATGGCCACTACGCCCCCCCCCTCAGAATTCGCTCCTGAGAGGCATATGAACAGTTAGATTTCTGCTACATACGTTTCAGTCAGAAACAATTTGTCCCTAGTTTCAGTCAATACCATTTTCAACTGATATACTAATATGTATAATGAACAAATGTTCTAATTATAACTTTTTATATATATCTTGTATATGCCATTTTTTTAAATAAATATGTCGAAATTTTTTCTATTTCCGTTTTTACCTTTTTTTTAATGTTTTATTATACAGACGTCGGTAAATTTACTTGATGACACCTTTGGACCTTCGGTAGGCCAATGGTACTGCTAGGGCAACCATTAAACAAGACTTATCTTACCAGCATATCTAATATATCGTAAGAAATCCAACTGGATCGTGCAAAAATTACTTTTTTGTACTTACATACATCCTTTCGGTACAGTCATACAGAAGTTCTCAAGGACTGCTTTCTGGTCATATGATTTATAGGCATCTTGTATATGAACAGCTGCATTCTGTTGCATCTTTCCTGCAAATATTTCAGTGAATGTCTTCTTATTTTTACAGATGTTCGCGACAAATGAAGGTTATTTTCAATTTATGGTTTATCATTTTTTTTTTTTTTTGGTTCAATATGAGCCCATACTAAGGAATTATAGGAATTATTCATTTCGATTTAATGCGTGTGATTTGTCAGCTGTGGCGTTTGTTGTCGCTGTTCGTTTTCAGTGAAAAATGAAAACAAAATCACTTCATTCAGTGAGTCAAGAGATAGCATCGATCGCGATCTGTGTCTTTTTTTCAATTATTGAGATAATTTACGTTTTTCATTGTATCGGTCGAATCCTGAAAATTAGTATTTTTCTTGTTTCCATTCAATTTGATTTCATTTCGGAAATCGTTTTCTCTTCCTGAGTTTAGGTTATATCGAAACTAATTTCATGTCGATTTTAAGTCGTGTTACCAGTGGCGTAGTTTATAGAGATCACAAGAAAAAGTGTTTGAAATGTGTTTTTAAATCCCAGCATCTATCATCACAAGAATCCTTCGTGTCCATGATAGTTTTTCGAGCTCGATCACTCTATTCATGTTCATTGGAGACACCATGCAAGATCAACTCCAACTTAACTTGCTGATAAAGGTAAGATCAATATTCTTATCGTTAATTGGGTACATTTATCTCTTCATTCGTGTCGGGATATATTTCGACAAAAATACATACAATTTTATTTTTTTTAACTTTTTTCTCTCAAATCAAATTAAACTGAACCGCAGAATTAAATAACTGAATACTACCCAACAATAACTATTGATTGATCATCACATATGACAAAACCACCCCTAAATTTTCTGCATTAATTCATCCCTAAATTTTTACAAAGACTGCATTAATTTCTTTTGCCCATAGAATAAATCAACTAATAAGTATCATTCTGCGGTGTTTGAATCTGGAGCAAGGCCGTAGCTAAGGGGGGAGTTCGATGGGGTCCGGACCTCACCGAAACTTTTCTCAGAGTTATCGAGTTATTTGCTCACTGAATGAAAGGAGTACGTGAATACAACGAAAAATTACGTTGGGCCAATTGATTTATTCATTAAAATGGAGCCAGTGGACGCTTCCATTGGGCCAACGAATTATCGTACATTGGGACAATGTACCGAATGTGCGTAAATATTACTACTATGATATACCACGGCAACGTATGATAATTCATCGGCCCAATGAATGAGTTTCGTTGTTGCAATGAAATTTTTTGATTGGATTAACGAAGGTTGGACGTTAATTAAATGTACGTTTTCGTTGAATCAGTCTACGATATTCATTGGAATGAACGCGTTAATTCAACGTACGAATTCGTTGAATCAATGTACGAAATTCATTATTGGAATGAACGAGTTAGTTGGCCCAATGATTGAGTTTCGTTGTCCGAATGAAATTTATTCATTCGATTAACTAACTTGGTACGTTAATTTAACATTCAGTATTTCGTATTTAGTGAATCAATATTATTTCGTATTCAGTGAATCAATACTATTCTGTTTTGCGAAGAAAATCGCTAATCTCACCTAGTCCTTTTCGTATTCCACCAAAAATTTTTTCTTTCGTGGTAAGACGGTTTTTAGGATCAACTATTTGAACTGGAGAAATAGATTTGATCGCAAAATATTCATCTTCAGATTTTTCAACATGTGCAAAAGAATATTGCCAAATGTCAATGTCGAAATCATTTGTAACCTCAAGATTCAGATTATCGTCCTTGGCTGCGCGAAGGTTGGTCGACAGTTATGGCGCACTCCAGCTCGTCTCTTTTCATTTTAATAAATGCATTGTGACATCTCCACATTTCGGGGGGTTTGAACCCCCTAAAACCCCCATTCCTAAAAAAAACCTAATTGTCGCATAATATTACTTCCGCTTTCAGCTTTGGATATAACATATAATTTTGAAATTCAAGATTGAAATAACTGGGATACCTACGATTGATAAACCTTTCAATTTTCTGAATAATAAAAACAAAAACTATAAATTTTTCATTGAGTTTATTCTAAACTGCCATACGAAGGTTTCTTCCAGAAATTGAAAGAATCGTCCAAGTGAATTCTGCTCAGAGTCAAAATGAATCTGCACCTAGGGAGATAGATATTATACTCACTTAGGAAAAAGTGAAAGCGAAACATTATCGCCCTGTTCCCTAAAAGAAGCGCGCGAATACCTACATGACTCATTGTAAACAAAAAAGTTGAACGTGATTGAATTATAGAAGATAAAAAAAGTGTTATTGTGTCAGCAAAAGAACAACTCCTACCTCGATGATTCTCCTTTCACGATCAATTATGTTGATTATGAAAGGCCTTGATGTTTTCAAGAATGTGGGAAACTACTAATAATCATGTAATTATTAAAATCAGAATCAATTATTTTTAATGATTTTTTTCTAACTAGAAACACTGGATCGAATGTTTTGAATGATTTTATACTTTCTGACTATTTTAAAAGTTCTGCAATTCTCATTTGCAAAAATATTAAAGTACGCGATAGATAAATAATAAATTAGGAAATACTCACGTCAAGTCAAGCAGTTTTTAACGTTCAATCATTCATGCGCCAGTTACACCCTTGGAGATCACATATACCTTCATACTGCATATTATGTTTTCTCCAAGGGCGCAAAGCGCCTAAATTAACGGTGTCTCAAGAGTTCCTTGCTTTACGTTAGTGATTTCTAACTTTTTTCTACTTTATTATTTCCTTTGTTGTATAGATAGAACAACATACAGGGTGTTACATTCAAACCAATTGCCGCTAGACAATAAGTATTTTTGATAATATCGTTAATTTAACTAATAAAGAATGTTACACGTTACTTTATAAGCACACACAAAACTATTGTATTTTTGTTCACCCTGTAACAATTGGAATCAACATGTGATACATTTTTGGAATCAGTCCAGCTAGAGTAATCCGAAAATTCAGACGAAATGGGGGTGTTCCATTTAAAAAAAATGACGGTGACGTCATTACTCGAAAGTTATTCACCCTGTATATTAGATTATCATTTTAAAATACGGTAAATTAAAATAGAAAATCAACGTAATTAAGACTTATTTCTTTAAATGGTCTGTTTAGCTAAAAATGAATTTGTTCCATACTTTACGGACACAGTGTATTGATTATGTATGCATATACAGAGTGGCTAAGAGATTGATGTCAAAAATAAAAAAACACGTCCCTCGTGTCATGAGCTATTCGAATCACCCCTATGCATGTTATGCGATTTTTTAAGGTTTTCGAGTTATGAATTTTCTTATGAACTTTGAGAATATTCGATTTGACCATCATAAAAAAGATCTTCTTCTTTTATACATAAAATAACCAGCTCCGTAACTTTGATAAAAATTATGGAAATATTGGTCTCAAGTGAAAAAGTTACGTGAATTGGATTATGATCTAAATTTTCGAATCGAAATTAAAAATGTAAAAAGGCTAATTCACGGTTTCTAAGTATGCTTAAAAACTGAGTTCAACAGTCGGCTTTTAGAATCATCAATAAAAAATGGTACTCAACAGTCTATTTTTGCTAGAATTAGCCTTCTAATTCAGCGAGGTGGAAAAAATCAGAGAACTAGACATTTACTCAAAAATTATTTTTTTTTTCTGCCGTTAATTACAAACAGTCTGGACATATAGCTAAAAATTGCACCACTTTAAGCCAATCAAATACGGATACAGCTGACGATAATCTCGTCAAGACGCCAAATCAACAGACAATGGATGAATTAATGGACTTGACAGGACCTTCCCACACACCTTGCCTAACAAATAAAGGCTCTGCTGAACTGGACCTCGATTTAACACAATAAGAGCAACCCTCCTACAACTCCAAAAACAACAAGAGACCCCCATCCCCAACTACACCAAAAACACCCAATACACCTGATCAGAATATCCAACAAGTGGATTTTATTATACCGAACAAGCATAAGAGAAATAAATTATCTAATGAAAAACCAACCTTTGAGGAGCAAATGGAACCCATTCAGAAATTCTTAGATCACAGCGGCTCACAGTTTACTTTCAATTTCAATCAAATATCCAGCTTCCTGCGAAACTCCTTTGGATCCAATGACCCAGTGAGTATAGCTCAAGAGTTTACAAATGATATACCAGGACTACTCGAAATGTTATCGTCAATATACCCCCATTGTATCGGGTTTTTCACCATAATTAAACCCCCTTTAACTTTGTTACTGAAAGAGGTACAAAAAATGTTTCGTACAAAAGTTTCACGAAATCGACTAGTGTCTTTTAAAATGATTTCAAAAAATAAAATATATACAGAGTGGGCAACATATTGATTGCAACTTCATTTTTTCAAATGGAACATCCTGTATATTTTTCTATATTTGACTAGCTCTTTTTCCCCTGATTTCGAATATATAACAAATGTTTGGCCTATCTCTCTTATTCTGAGTACCACAGAGTTTCAAATTTTAAGAACCACCTAGCATGCTAACTAATCAGTTTTCAATTGGTAGGATGCGATAACTCAAAATACCCTTTTTGGAGTTCCAATTTATAGTGAAAAACGTATGTCATATATCGTTAACTACGAGATAACTCAAAAAAGGGCATTTTGAATTATCGCAGCCTTCCACTTGAAAACTGATTATACTTAGCACGCTAGGTGGTTCTTAAAATTTGAAACTCTGTGGTACTCAGAATAAGAGAGATAGGCCAAACATGAATCTATATATACCAAATAGCCAAAATCTGATAAGAAACAAAAAGCCTCATATATTGCTTGGCGACTTCAATGCCCATAATATCATATGGGGCTCCACCACAACTGACAAAAGAGGTAATCAGCTGGAGTCTTTCATGGATGATAATAACTTCATTCTGTTAAATACTGGAATAGGAACAATAAGGTTCAATTCTATCACAGCTCAATTCTCTGCAATTGACATTACAATGTGTGACCCAACTATAGAACATATACTGAGTTGGGAATCTATCGATGACCTTCACGGTAGTGATCATATCCCCTTAAAAATCGGAATTCAAAAAAAAACTTCTGACCCACCGCCATATAGCTCTAATAAGTGGAATCTGACTTCTGCGGATTGAACTAAGTATGCTCACTACATTGAGGCTCACATATCTTCAGTTGATTCCAAGGCAAACATTGAAGATATCGTTACTCAATTCACTATGCTCCTAAATCAAGCAGCAAACGAGTCGATTCAGAAGTTATTTTGGTCAGGTAACAGAAAACGCAAAGTACCATGGTGGAATGAAAGATGTAAAGCAACAACTGAAGATAACAAGCATGCTTTCAATAAACTGAAGAGATATTTCACAGTCGAGAATCTTATAGAATATAAAAAAACACGAGCTAAGGCACGCTATACAGGGTGTTTCCTAAACATACGGCAAAAATTCAGGGGGTTGTTCCTTGGACTATTTTAAGCATGTTTTGTCCTTGGATGATTTTTGAAAAACCTTTTTTTTTTTTTTTTGAAAGGGTTCGGCAGTCAATGAGGAGAAGATTGGATGCTTGAATGCTGGCTAGAGGTGGTCATTTTCAACAGTTTTTGTAGGTTGAGTTGAATTTTCATGTAATTTTTCATAATAAAATGTTATTATCTGAAATTTTGTTTCCCCTATATCTTCGAAACAAATAGGTTTTTCAAAAATCATCAAAGGACAAAATATTCTTAGAATAGTCCAAGGAACAACCCCCTGAATTTTTGCCGCATGTTTAGGAAACACCCTGTATAATTAAAGAAAGCAAAAGAAACTCCTGGAGAACTATGTTTCCTCAATCACTACTAGTACCAATTCTTCTGAGGTATGTAGGAAAGTCAAAAAATTAAAGGGCAACGCTGTATCTAATGAACTTCCCTATATAATATCTGACGATAAAGTCATTTCCGACAAAAAAGAAATTACAGAAAAGTTCGCAGACATCTATTAAAGCAACTCTAGTGATTCCAACTACAGGGATATATTTCTAGAACATAAACGGAAAAAAGAACTCCAACCATATAATAGTGAAGATGATGGGGATAATCAATTGAATTTGCAAGTTACATGTGAGGAACTAGAGTACACATTAGGACAAACTTCTGATTCCAGTCCCGGGCATAATAATTTACCTTATGCTTTTCTAAGAAATTTACCTGAAACAGGAAAATCATTATTACTTGATATATACAACAAAATTTTACTTAAAAAAGTGTTTCCAGAAACCTGGAGAGAAGCTACAGTCATCCCAATTTTAAAACCGAACAAGAATAAAAATGATCCTAAGTCATACAGACCGATTTCACTAACTTGTACTATGTGCAAAATACTAGAAAGAATCATTAACAAACGTCTACAGGGGTATTTAGAAGAAAACGATTTGTTATCGCCATTTCAAACCGGATTCAGAAAACAAAGATCAACATTAGATAATATAGTCTATTTAGAATCCGAGATACATGAAGCATTTGCGAACAAACATATTCTGGTGGCCGTCTTTATGGATATACACAGAGCATTTGAAATGGTTTGGGAGCACAACATAATAACGACTCTACATTAATGGAAAATAAAAGGAAATATTTTGAGTTTCATTGAAAACTTTCTGAAAGATCGCAAATTCAGAGTCAGCTTAGGTGGCTATATGTCATCCCCAAGGGAACAAGCAAATGGTGTCCCCCAAGGAAGTGTACTCAGCACTACACTTTTTTTGGTAGCAATCAATGACATAATGACCTTCTTCAATATACCCGTGAAGGTATTGATTTTGCGGATGATCTGGCATTTTTCTCAAAAGGACCTGATATAAATCTTCTTATTAAATTTCTGCAAGAATCCTTGGACTCCCTACTCTCTTGGACCGACACAAGCGGATTCCAGTTCTCACCAGATAAAACCAAATGCATCGTTTTCTCTCGAAGGACTATACCCTACCCTATTCTCACCATGGGTGGAAAAGAACTCCAATTTACCGACAATATTAAATACCTTGGTGTTCATTTTGATAGCAAGTTGACCTGGAAAAATCATTTTGAAAATATCAAAAAAAGTTGTAACAAAGACTTAAACTTACTGAGAATCCTGGGAAAACAACATTGGGGAGCGGACCTTAATTGCCTTTTAAAAATACTGGCCCACTCTACAGCAAGGAAAAGCTACTTCAAATCTCTTGAGGTTATACAGAACAAAGCTTTGCGGATCGTCGTTGGTGCATTCCCTACTACCCCCCACCCTCCCCCTTTGGGCCCTACTAGGTGAAATGCCTCTTAAGTACCGGATACAATTAGCCTCCATCGTCTATGCTGGGAAAATACTATCTATCCCAAAACACTTTAACAGATCCATTATAAAATCAACACGCTTTTCATCGCTATATGATTCAAACCCGAATATAATTCCTCCCTTTCATGAAAGACTTAAAAGAATTGAAGCAAATTTAGATTATGAAATTCCCGACATGACGGCGCACACAAAGAAAGATATAAAAATTGCCGCAACAAGTAGTGTTGAACGATTATGGAACTCAGAATGGCAACAGAAAAGTACGTTTTTGAAACAGATTAAACCTAACCCTCTCAAAATGATGACCCTTCCGAATAACCGTCTACATCAAGTCAAAATATCACGACTACGACTAGGCTGCACCTCGGGTTGCACCAGGCTCACACACGCTCATAAGCTGAACAGAGAGAATGCTCCAGTATGCACTGAATGTGATCAAACTATCACCGTCAATCATATTCTTATAGACTGTCGCAATTATGCACTCCAACGAGAACAAACTAATATCACCAACTCCCTACAACAGGCACTGGGATCAGAAGCTGACAATCTGGAATCTACGATTGAATTTCTTCAACTTACCAACTTAATCAATTCAATCTAGATCGTATATTGTACTTATCTATTCAATAGTTCTTTTTTGTTAAAATACTTCATTATGTGAATGAAATGTATTGTTCCGTAGTGCTAATGATCTGAGAAATCGAAGCACAATAAATTTTAATGAAAAAAAAAATGCTGAGAATTAATGAAAATTAGCTTATATGTTGGTCAAGAAAAGTTTTAGATAAAAAAAGAAAAAGGTATGGCATAAATCACACATCATAATGTAAATTAAAAAAATGAATGAACGATACCCGAACAGATGGATCGGACGCGAAAATTTAGATCATAATCCAATTCACGTTACTTTTTCACTTGAGACCAACATTTCCATAATTTTATCAAAGTTAGGAAGCTTGTTATTTTATGTATAAAAGTACAGTTCATGGAGATTGAGTTACAAAAAAAATCACAGAAAAGTATCAAGTCGAAAATTCTCAAAGTTCATAAAAAATTTCATAGCTCGAAAACCGTGAAAAAGCGCATAACATACATGGGGGTGATTCGAATAGCCTATGACACGAGGGACCTGTTCGCTGACGACACCGCCATTCTGGCCAGTTCTTGGTGTCACAAAATGGCAACGAAGTACCTACAAGAAGCCATCTACGGACACGTCGTAATGTTCGGTAGGATGATCCAATGGAAAAACGAGGCCAAGTATCTGGGAGTGATACTTGACAAGAAGCTCACTTGGAACCAACCCGTCAAACCAGCTGTGACGAAGGGAAAGACAGCAGCGGCAGCGTTGCAACCGCTACTTTGAAAAAGCAGCAAAATATCTCTTTTCAACAAGCTTCTTCTCTATAAGTCCACCATTTGGTCGGTCATGTCTTACGCATGTCTGGCTTGGGGATACGCCGCAAAGACGCATCTGCAGAGACTTCAAGTCGTACAGAATACGATCCTGAGACGAGCCATAAATGCACCATGGTTTGTAAGCAACGTACGGATACATGAAGACCTGCAAATACCATTTCTAGATGACCATCTAAAAGATCTGAGCGTGAAGACCTTCATTAAAATGGAAAATTACGCAAACCCTCTTATAAGGAAGGCTTGCGACTACGATGAAAAAGCTCCTAGGAAACACAAACGACCGAAGGACACTTCCCAAGGAAGTGTGTGTTAAAGCCAGACTCTTACTGGCACCATAAAACCATAAAAAAATTCAATAAAAACAAAAAAAACTAACCCAACAATTCCTTGACTACAAATCGGACTGAGTTGATTTTTTGGGAATTGAGAAGAAGTTTCAATTTTAGCTCAAGAAGAATAATATTTCACGACAAGAATTCTAATTGAAATTTTTTGAGAAATCGACATGAGAAAAGTAATGACGTGAACGGCGTAGCACGAAGCTTGAAATTGTTACTACAAAGTAACACTTTACTCCTAAAAACTAGGTTGACAGGAGTAGTGCATGGCGTTCGTTGATTTAACTTTTTTTTTTTTCATACGCATCTCTCGGGAAAAGACTGAGCTTATAACGCCCTTTCAAGCGCCCCGAGATGAATTTAGAAGAAATCGGTTTGTGCGTCTTAAACTGCTGTAAGTTGTAACCAAGGGGAAATACATCTTGAGGTAGGGTATTCCATAGCCTTGCAGTTCGGTAAAGAAAAGCCTTCTGAAACACCGATGTCCTAGCTGTAGAAAGATGCACGACAAACTGGTGACTATTATCGGCTAGCTAGTTCGTCGATCAAATTGAGCCCCTGGTGGAATCATGGAGGCAATGGCAGCAGAACACCTTCCGTGGTAGTATCTGTAAAAAAGGCTTAAGTCTCCAACCTTCCTACGGTGATCGAGACTATGAAGGTTGGCAGTTAACGTTGGATCGTCTATTAGGCTCACTGCTCTTTTTTGAATGGAATCAAGTAGGAGTAACGAGTGCTTAGGAGCTGAACCCCAAGCATGAGAGCAATATTCCATAGCTGGACGCACTTGAGCCTTATAAAGTAATAAAAGCTGCTTTGGAGTGAACAATTTCCTCGCACGAAATAGATAGCTAAGCTTCTGTGCAGCTGACTTGGCAACTGAGCAGACGTGCTCATGCCAGGTTGCATTTGCACTGATAATGACCCCTAGAAGCTTAAGTCCATTGGTTGGTTTTATTGTTTTATTATCCATTATTAGTTGGGGTGCAACTGTCGATGTTTTTCTTATGAGCAGAGTAGCCTGGGTCTTAGAGGCATTGAATTCAACCAGATTGTCAGAACCCCATTGTAGAACAACTTCTAGATCTTTGTTGATTGTCACAGCTTGAGCGATTCTTTGGGAACTGGATGTTGACGCTGATACAGGCTTCTTGTTTGTCGTGGACGCTATAAGACTGCTGTCATCTGCAAAGCTTTCTTATTCACGGGAATGGAATGACGTATATTCGTATTTCAAGAACCTATTCGCCAAATTTATGTTGTTTCTCTCTCGGCACAAAGAGCCGACCAGCCCTAATGAGTTCACGTGTCTTTCATCGTGAATCTGGATATTTATGACTATGACGCGACACGTTTTTGATAATAATAATAATAATAAAATATATTTAGCACCCGGCTAGTACAAAAAATAGACAATCATTAGATTTATTGGTCTAAATTCTTCGGGAATTGTTGTTTTTGACACTTTTGGTATGGGAATCATTATACTGGTCTTCAATTCGTTTAGAACTTTACCTGTCTCCAGTGGAGTATTCATCAGGTATAATAATGGATACCCTATAACAGAAAACAAATTCTTAATCAGTTTCACACTTAGAAAATCGTCACTCGTTCCTTTATTTTTCAGACTGAAAATTATTTTTCTTAATTCCGAAATATTAAGAATTTCGAAGTTGACCAATTGACACCTTGTTTCTTCACTGATTATAGTTTCCCATTGCCGGTTTTCAGTATTATTCGAGATTTCTTCCCAATTTGTTGTGAAAAATTGATTGAATTATTCCTCAGTGATTCCCTCATAATTACCAATGGGAATTAACTTTGTCGGTATTTCTGCCTGTTGTTCATATGAACGAATTAATTCTCCTTCCGTACTTTGAATTTCTAAACATGTGATTTTTGTTGATCAATCACGAAACGTTTGTGGCTCTATGTTCATAGGACTTTTTTTATCCAAGGAATCTTCTTTTCTCGTGCCGTTTATATTTTCACAAAAATTTTTGACTGAGAATTGTTTTATACAGGGTGTCCCGGGAAGAATGCGACAAACGAATACCATGATTTAGAGTCATCAAGGAGGACCCGTATCAAGAGGTTTCAATCGCCTGAGTGCCTTCGTTTGGGATATACAGAATTTCACTATTGAATAACTCTTTAACTAATCGACCGAATAATTTCATATTTTGAAGTTTTGTCACCCTTTCCATTCGCCTTCCTTCAGTATTTCTGAATTCGAGTAAATCAGATCCTGACTAGGAAAATTTCAGACTTTTCCTATTTTCGTGAATATTGGATCACTCTGTACGTGAACATTATGATTTTTTTTCCATTTTCGGAACCACAAAGAACCAATTCATTATAAAAATTCTAAATCTAGGCTTGGTACGGTCATACAGGGTGATCAATAAACATTCCCTTATGAATGAAATTTTTTTAGTTCAATAACTCTTCAAGAAATCCACCGAATAATTTCAATTTTTGAAGTTTTGTCGCCCTTTACTATCTCCTTCCTTCAATATTTCTGAAATCGAGTGAATCAGATCCGTACTAGGAAAATTTAAGACCTTTTCTATTCTCTTGAATATTGAATCACCCTGTATGTTGATATCATGATTTTTTTTCGTTTTCGTAATAACAAAGAATTAATTGATTATAAAAATTTCAAATCTCTGCTTGGCGCCATTATTCAGGGTGATCAATAAACATTTCTTCATGAAAGAAATTTCATAGTTCAAGATATTTTGAATTTATCGGTAGAATTATCTTGAAAATTGAAGTTGTTTCACCCTTCACGAATGTCTCACCTAAATTTTCTTCAAATTATTTAGGAAAACTTTCAATCTACAAGCTGGATAAAGAATAGAACAAAAACAGCAAATAAATTGGAAAAATTTGATCTTGAAAACAATTAATCAAAAATAAAATATTTCCAGTTCAGCAGATATTGTTCAAAAGGATATTCCTCCATTTTAATGCATTTTTGAGCACGTTGATATGATATAGTTGTTTCACAGATTTCGCTATCTTATTCGGTTGAATCGGTTGTACTTCTTTCATGAGGGAATGTTTATTGGTCACCCTGTATGACGGTGGCAAGCTGAGTTTTAGAATGTTGATTATGAATTAATTCGTTGTGGTTACGAAAACGACAAAAATTATGATATTGACGTACAGAGTGATCCAATATTCAAGAAAATAGAAAAAGTCTAAAATTTTGTAAGTCCGGATCTGATTTATTCGATTTAAGAAATATTGAAGGAAGGCGATAGTAAAGGGCGACAAAACTTCAAAAATTGAAATTATTCGGTGGATTTGTTGAAGTTTCTAATTTCCTGAAAAATCCAAAGTCAAAAAAGGATGGTCCAGCACTTCCCTATCTTCTTTTCACAAATGAATGAAAAAATTTGTCTCATGCCGTGAATATTTCTACGAAAATTGTTCGAATTTTCCGAGAAATTATGAAACAAAAGTCAGCGAAGCACTTTGATTTTTTCCAAAGGAAACATGTGCAAAAAATTATGCTACACGTGGAAAAATTTGTGCCGCTGTGATTTTCATTAATATCCCGCTTATTCTTCCAAAAAATGAATAAATAATCAGAAAAAAATTATCTCTGCATTTTTATTTTTTTTTGGCGAAATTAATTTGTAATATGATTGTGCCAACTCATGCCAGTCAGATTTTCAGAAAAAAATAACAGTTTTTTCCTCATATGCATAAAATAATAAAAATCAGTAGATTGTAGGAAAATCAGTATAAGCAATACTGTGTGGGAAGTTGGTCCAGCACCTTTTGATTTTCGAAAAAAAAATCGAAAATCCAAAAGTGCTGGATCAATTTACTCACATCAAGAAATTGTGCTACACCCATTTAAAGGTAGGTATTCTGTAGAAATTTCCACAAAAAATTAATCAAAAACAAAAAAATTTGAAAAGCTCTGGTCTTTTTGACCGAGAATTATTTTGTACAGGGTGGGTCTTTGATTTGTACATACACATATTTCAACCAAAGATTCCTGACGTTCTTTTATCATTTTTTTCTGATTCGTCTCGGTTGAAAAGATATGGGCTGTTGAAAATTCATAAAAAAATATGTAATTTTCAGTTATATCTCGCAAATGGAATGGAATCAGAGGAAATGATTTCCGGAATTTAATTTTTACTGACATGATGAATCTTTTCCGAACATGAAATTCCATCAATGTCCGCTACACTTAGTGACAAAAAAAAATCGAATCGGAAAAAATAGTGAAAGAAAAAAGTGTCTCTTTTGATCTCAGGAATCTCCGGTTGAAATAAATGTACAAGCTAAGACTCACCCTGTATAGTTGGGCTATATATTTCATACTTTGAAGAAAAAGTAAAATGTTATTTATGAAAATCTGACCAGAACAAGGCAACTGCACAAATGAAGCAAAAGTATCTGAAGCAATCTGAGAAAAACGAAAGTGCAGGACTAACTTTCTTAATTTTTTTTATGTAAATTTCTGGAGCACAACTTCTCATAAGTGCTGCACAATTTTGACACATATTTTCATAAGAAAAATCGAAATACAGATGTGGTGGGATTATTTTTTTTATAATTCTCGAGTATTCCTATGAAACCCAAAAAATGTATGACATAGGTTCTGGCCTAGCTTTCAATTGAATTTTGTGGTACATGTACGGAAAACTTGAAAGACCAGTTAACGTTTGAATCTATTATTTCCCGCCGACCTTTAATGGCGGATGCCCGAAGTTGTCGTCACTGTACCTAGTATATAATGTCACTATACGCAAATCTACAGTGACTTTATATACTACAGTGACGACACTGCTCGTCAGCATTTCGATTGGTTGGAGCCCTGTCCGCCATTAAAGGTCGAACTTTCATCAGAGATCTCTGATTTTCACTATTAACATTCGAGTGCCGGGCTGTTTCACATGCTTTGAAGCATTCTTGCAAAGACTAATAAGACGAATCACTCTGCCGTTTTTAGGCACGTCGTTTCATTGACCTTGAGTTCTAGTTTGAACTACTGTAGTAAAAAAAGACGAAGATAACCCAACTCCCGTCACTTTCTACAAGGTTCAAAACAATTCAATTTGTCAGATTGAATCATTCATGATTTTTTGTCAAGTTCAAATAATCAAGTTCTATTCGATTTAATTACCAAATAACAAACATCAAAAATATTTTAATACCTATACCTGTACCCAGTTGATTGAAGTTTGATACCAACCTTGTGATAAATTACTTGCAATTACTTGTCGTTGCAACTTCAAATCTGTTTGAGAAATCAAGAGGAATAGATTTTCAAATCCAAACAGAAAATTTTAAAGGAAATCTGAAAACCGAACGGAAATGAGTTTTGCATAAATGAAGAATTCCTACAAAACACCGAGAAAATAAGTTGAGTCATTTGATTAAGGTAAAATAGATAAAGTTGGAGAATATATCAATCAAAAACTTTCATTTTTTCAGTCAAAGGATAATGAAATTAGAAGAATGAATTTAAAGAAATTTCAGTTTGAACACTCTATTCAAGAAGTAGACTCCTATAATACCAAATCTGAAGAAAATCTCAGAAAGGCTTGTGATATATTTCTAGTTCTACAACAACAATAAACCAGTTCAAAAAACCTTATAATATAATGGAACTGTAATTGAACAATACTTTGTTCCACCTTATATTTTATTCGTTTCATCGCTTATAAGATGTGGTACCAACTCAAATGATAAAAAAAAGAATGATTGAAGAACAGAAAAATATCTAAAATATATAGAAAACTAGCTGACCCGGCAAACTTCGTACCGCCCTATAATCAAGAAATGTCTGTTACCTTTTCATCTGAATTAAGTTAATTTCTTTATTATGTTCGAGCAACACAATGCAGGGGCTTCATTTTTAAACTTAAATGCCTTGCAATATTGACAAATAACGTTCATTGGTCCAATAGCAACGATATGCAGTGTACTGTAGTCAATTTCTTTGTTATAATTAAATGCAGCTCTATAGGGGTTAAATGACAAATTAAAAATAATTCTTACCAAAGAAATTGAAGTTTATAATTAACAAATAGAAAAAAGTGGTTAATCGTAAAGGGATGAAAAATTGAGAGTATAATCAGATTTTTTTTTTAAGTCGACAATAAAAAAAAATTTTTGCCAAAAAATTAAAGTTTATAATTCACAAAAAAAAAATAGGGGTTGATCGTAGAGGGGTGAAAATTGAGAGTAATATGAGATTTTTCATTTAAAGTCATGATAGAATAAAAAAAAATTTTTGCCAAAAAATTAAAGCTTATAATTAACAAATAAAAAATAAGGGTTGAACGTAGAGGGGTGAAAAATTGAGAGTCAAATGAGATTTTTCATTATAAGTCATGACAAAATAAAAAAAAATTCTTGCAAAAAAAATAAAACTTTTTAATTACCAAATAAAAAATAAGGGTTGATCGTAGAGGGGTGAAAATTTAGGGTGGCATGTATTTTTGTATGATGTATCATAAAAAAATAAAAACAAAAAATTTTGTCTGAAGAATAAAAAAAAAATTAAGGGGTGGACCACCCTTAACATTTAGGGGGATGAAAAATAGATGTTGTCCGATTCTCCCCCCTGACTAATATCCTCGCTAAGGATCACGAAAATCGGTCGAGCCGTTTCGGAGGAGTTCGATTACGCACCCCGTGACAGAAGAATTTTATATATAAAGAAGAAGAAGAAGATTATCAAATACATTTGATTAATTCTCTAAAAAGTGATGTATTCCTCAGGAAATTTGATGATTTTTCTCAACAAACATTTCTATCGGAAATGTATATAACCCATTTAGGTTCATCGCTTGAGTAATCGAATTTTTCAATCAATGCACTCCACCCGATACCAAACAAATTATCATTTTCATAATTTATCGAGAACCAATTTCTTTTCATTGCTGATTCAAATTGGTATAGATTTTCAATAAAGCTGCTACTGAGTTTGATGAGGAACACTGCACAAATAATAATTAACTCAAAACTCTGGTGGTCGCAATCAAATCTTGTTGTAAAGGTTGCAATAATCTATTGAAAACCAATATGGATTCCTCATAATTTTCAGAAATGGAGGGCACATACTTGACACTTCATTTTAGATGGGTATTTTCAAATACAAAACAAAGAGCATTTCTCCAATTCTGTGGTTATTCCGTTCATTCTTCCACATCTTGTAGAACAAAATCGTGCGAGAATATATCAGAAACGCACAGTTTTCATGGTTATATTTTATTATTCTATGTTGGTACTCCGAACTTTCCGCCACGGCTTTATCTGTCAATTCATCAATTTGCCTTAAAGAAATCAGTTCTGCCAACTAACATTTTTCAATGCAAAAATCACTAAATTATATTTATGGAAATATTTCATTAATTTCAATGAAAATGCAATGAATTAGAGAAAATAATGTATAATACTCGTACAGAAGGCTCATTCTACCACTCGTTCATTCCAAAACTCGTCACTTCGTGGCTCGTTTTTGAATTTTGAACTCGTGGAAGAATACCAATGCCTTCTGCACTTGTATTATAAATAACTATTCTAAGATCTGTAAAAAGGTACACCTTGAGATATAAAGAATGCACTTGACTGTGGAATATGTATTATCAAAAATTGAATTCCTTGGAATACTAACAGCATTGGTCGCTTAGTATCTTTGAAATTCAGACGAGTTTTCTCGTCTTACTGAAGAATAATTCCTCTGTTTACTACGACCGACTATGACTGAAGAGAGAGTAAGCGCGATCCTATATTGAGAGAAATATTTGAATGGAGAACATAGTAAATCGACATGTAACTCACAGATCACTTGCGATTAATTGGTTAAATCAGGCAGGAACGAAATATAATTTTTTCGGCAACTGTCCGGGAAGTGCTCACTTCCCGGGCGCTTTTTCTCTGAGAAAGTAGCAGTTCCCGGCCTAGTCCGGAAAGTACGTAGTTCCCGGACTAGGCCAGAAAAGAATCACGTCGTTTGTGTCATTGTGAATATGAAAATCTTGGTAGGTATATTTTTAATAAATGCAGTTGATCATTACCATAGCAACCGAGAAAACGGCTGACAGTTCATATGAAATTATTTGTCAACAATTTGCATGTTTTTTATCGTAATCGCAATTAAATATGGAAAGCAGCAGCGATAGTTGCCGAAAAAATATTGTACGCAACACGCCCGAAAATGGTTTTTTTGGACTCACAGACTTCCAGGACTCGCTTACGCTCGTCCTGGAATTTTGTCTATTCGTCCAAAAAAACCCTATTTTCCGGACTTGTTACGTAAATAACTATTTCTTACACCTGCCATTTTTAATAATATCATAACCTAAGCGAGCGCAAAATCCTCGGTTCAAATTGAACTATCTCTGAGATTGGTCGAAAGAAACAATCTTCCTCCCAGATTGGCTCACCCCAATTCACCCCAAGCTCATTCATAAATACGAGTAGAGCGAATTCAAGGTCAACAAAACGTCGGTGACGATTTCCTTTGTAAATGCATAAAGTGAAACATCTTTAGTAGTCTGTGATTCTTGTTTGAGTTGTTAGTGATTGTGAATAGTTCAGGGGTTTCAAACCCCCCAAAATGTGAAGACGTTATCAAAAGAAACGAGCGGCCGACCAACCTTCGCACAAGCGCAGTCGATAATCTGAAACTTGAAACACCGCTTCATGTTTGAATTTATTATTTCCCTTCGACCTTTAATAGTGGATGGCCGGAGTTGTCGTCACTGTGGTGTATACAGTAACTGTACGGAAATCTCTCTAAATCGGCACCTCTGGATATACAGGGTGTCCCGTAAAGACCACGTCAAACCGAGGGAGAATGTAAATCAAAGGATAACACACCTGCTATGATCAAATTCCCATTATAAATATTTTACCGTTTTCGAGATATTTTTTTTTGGAAAATAATGAATTTTTGCCCCTTTCAATAGTTTTGTCCTTACGGTTGGTACAATTTTACACCTTTTTGGTTAATTTTTTCAGTAAAATATTGCTGAAGGATGATTTCAACGTTTACATCCTCCGAACATTTTAAAGGGTGGCTATGAGAAATATTTTTATTGGAAATTTTGGTAGTGGATTATTTTGTTCATGAAGTTTAGCCCATCGTAGTGGAACCAAAATGTACCGAGCTACTGCTGCACATTACACCAATAAATTGTTTATTTTATAGTGATTTCAAAAAGGTATCACACAAGTCATTTGTTATTCAAAGAAAAAAGACATGGCTTTTATCCAAATGGGTATGTTTCTGACAAAATCAAGTTTGTCAATTCTGTTAAGAAATCTTCGATATTGCATTACTTAGTGAACAATGGCAATTGTTTACGTGCGAAAATATTACTCGCATAATTATTCACCTCAACGAAATTCAATTATGCCGGCAAATTTCGCGAAAACATCATGCAGATCCAGATTTTTTCAATCATCATCATTTGGAGCGACAAGCCTTCCTGTACCAAGGATGGGTACATGAATCTCCACAACTTGCATAGCTGGAGTATCATGAATCCGTATGGATTTATGATACTCCAGCTATGCAGAGGTGAGAGAAGATAGATCACAATATCGATTCAAGATCAATTTATGGATTGGAATATTTAATGGTGCAATTTTGGGCCCGATCGAACTGCCGCCCTCACTGAACGCAAACAGTTATTTGGAATTTTTAACTAACCAGCTGCCCATTTTATTGGAAGATGTGCCACTGGCGCTGCGACGTAGTATGTGGTTTCAACATAATGGATGCCCAGCACATTATGGACTCGAAGTTACTGCACAGATTCCCACCGGTGGATTGGAAGAGGAGGAGAACCGTTGTGGCCTCCTCGTTCTCCTGACCTAAATCCTATGGACTTTTATTATTGAGGCTACCTAAAATCCTATGGACTTTTATTATTGGGGCTGCCTAAACGACAAAGTATACGCAACACCCATACGTGATGAAACCGAATTGAGAGAACGCATCCGCAATTCGGCTTCATCACGTATGGATGTTGCGTATACTTTGTCTTTTAGGCAGCCCCAATATTAAAAGTCCAGAGGATTTAGGTCTTCATGTTACATGTACCCATCCTTGGTACAGGAAGACTCGTCTTTCGTTGAGGTGGATAATTATAGAGTAATATTTTCGCACGTAAACAATTGCCATTGTTCACTAAGTAAAGCAATATCGAAGATTTCTTAACAGAATTGACAAACTTGATTTTGTCAGAAACATACCCATTTGGATAAAAGCCATGTCTTTTTTCTTTGAATAACAAATGACTTGTGTGATACCTTTTTGAAATCACTATAAAATAAACAATTTATTGGTGTAATGTGCAGCAGTAGCTCGGTACATTTTGGTTCCACTACGATGGGCTAAACTTCATGAAGAAAATAATCCACCACCAAAATTTCCAATAAAAATATTTCTCATTGCCCTCCTTTAAAGACACTGTTTCACTTCATTTTCATGATTTTGTGATGTAATCTGATTTGAAATAAAGTACGATTAATTATTATTATTTAAAATGCTCGGAGGATGTTTTTAATGTAAACGTTGAAATCATCTTTCAGCAATATTTTACTGAAAAAATTAACCAAAAAGGTGTAAAATTGTACCAACCGTAAGGACAAAACTATTGAAAGGGGCAAAAATTCATTATTTTCCAAAAAAAAAAAAAAATTCTCGAAAACGGTGGGTTATCCTTTGATCTACATTCTCCCTCGGTTTGACGTGGTCTTTTCGGGACACCCTGTATAAACTCAACCGTGCGACGGCAGAGTCACCTTGCTCTACTATGAAGATGGAAGATGAATTTGGCAAAGTTCACTGAGTGATGATATCAGTGATCTCGTAATTAAATATCTCAATCCCATGAGAGAGGCTCAAGAAGGCCTCACCAAACAACCAAAGCATTATGAGAACACCCAATATCATACTCCAAATCTATCACTTACTTTTCCATTTCAAAATTGAAATTTTTTCAAACTAAAGATTCTATTTCTGTGGTGAGCATATCAGCTGTTTTTTCGCGGCTCTATTGTGCGCATACGAGTATAAGAGGCTTTTTAATATTAAATATACCAGGCAGGTTCAACGAGCCTAGTTTTTTGAAACGTCCTTTATAACAAGCTCTTCAATTCAGATTATTTAATATTCTAATTGCCCTACCCTGTATTGGAAAAATTGTATTCAACACCGCAATATTATCCCGCAGGCCACAATAACATACAGTCGCCGCCAAATAAGATGGCAAATCTAAGGCGCAGAGAGAGATAATGCTATTTCCTTCGCACTATTACTGCATTGGTTCTGGGTTGTTGCCGATTTCGAGACTGCTCAACTCAGTGGCGTGGTAAATAAATTGAATCGGCAATGAATTATTCGAGATAGCGAAAAAAAATATCGGAGGATAATATTTGACATTGAGAGTAGAACCATTTATTATAAGAAAAGATAGAAAAAGTTTACATTTACGAAGTACCAATTCACTATATCGATAATCGATGAATGATGCACTTTGAAATTCGTTATGCTTTATATGTACGCTACTGAATGAAACGCTTCGGTTTATTAGGTACTCATAGTCTGTCATAAGCTCCTCCTTCAGTTTTGTGCGCAACCAAGTTCTTGCCAACTTATTTGGCGGCGACTGTACCATATCTTAGAAAACACTCAACCAAGTCACCATATGCCACTTTGATGGTATTAAAAGATATAGATATAAATAGGGTAGACAACTGAACAAAATATTTCTGCTCACACATTTCGCAAAACTCCCAATCTGAGCACACCACGTCAGACGAGAATTTAACCAACCAAGGAACTTAACTGAGATGTTCTCTATATTTTCTAGGCTGAAATGTACTTTTTGATAGTTTTTTCAAGGTTCATAAACAAACCTATTCAGTGAGAACCACGAACGACTGCAAAGCATCTGACAACATATCCACATGAGCTGGTCGTTGATAAGGCTCTTGAATCGTCCGCGAACAAAATTCCTATTTTTCCCAGATATTCTAATCATTAATATAATTTGAAAATAAAATCCTTTTCATCTCGAAAGTGATCACAAAGCTTCCATCGTTTTTGTGTAGGTAAATATTATTTTTTTCATATTTCATCATAGTAGCCTTGAAACAATAGTTTAATCGAGAAGTTCAAAGATCATTTTTCACATGTTGAATGTGCAGACAGTTTAAAATGTGAAAAAATTCCTTCCTGTACGATAATTGAGAAAGTGTATGAGATGGAAAACAATAGATATAATTCCTTGTTAGAAGTTTTCTATATTATCGAAAAGCTATAATCTTTGAAGGTGACTCATTCCTTGATGGTCGTTCTTTTCTAGTGGATTATTAACGAGCGAAAATTCAGACAATGGCAAAAAGATAACTGCTAAAAAGAACGTTCAATTATTGAAGATTTATGGTATTGTTTTGTCGGATTATATTTTTTAACACATCTGGAAATTATTACTGGTCATCAACTACCACGACCAATTTCCTATGCAGGTATATTTTGTGGTTTAGCATCTAAATATTGAACACTCTGCGTTGATTATTTGGAAGTTTCATATAACTAACTGCTATCACGTGAAAAAATGACGGAAAAGTGATTATTCATTTCATGTGAATAAATTAATATTATTTGATCTGTTGGGCAAATAAAAAATTAATAATAATAATACTTATACCTATTTCAGTGGCAACAGAACCGGCCAGGTTGAAATTCTGCGAGTAGATAAAAAATTTCATGCTCATCAGTAGAATTATAAAAAATTCAAGTGGAATATCGAAAATATAATTTCCGTAATAACAAATCCGATTAGATTTAAACTTAGATTATCTATGCAATATATAAAATATCAGTCGAATGTTCGTGCCGAATTCCATAATGTTTTACCAGAAATTTTCATCTAGGTGAACTATACGACAACCATTATAAAAAAATCACATTTCATTTTAACTATATACAGTTATGTGAATACAAAAGGCGCATGAATGAATTAGCACTCAAAAGCTCAAGAGATACATTTAGTGTTTCTTCTTTTTGTTTCTATATGTATCCACACCGCCACTGCTCTTAACATCCATGTGCTCATGCTTATTGTTATCTTTATAAGGTAGGTATCAATTA
Organism: Harmonia axyridis; assembly: GCF_914767665.1. Taxonomy (NCBI): domain Eukaryota; kingdom Metazoa; phylum Arthropoda; class Insecta; order Coleoptera; family Coccinellidae; genus Harmonia; species Harmonia axyridis. Next base: position 22,746,397 of record NC_059505.1, on the reverse strand, counting down.
AATCATAAAGCTTATCAATAGCTTGTTGAATAGATTTATGAAGATACCAATAACAAAACAGACAATGGTTTCAATCTACTTCTAGGCCTATGATAATTTTTTTGAATTAATTCGAATTAAATTATACCGTAAGATGCATCTTCTCAAATCAAAACTCGAGATTTTAATAAATGCAATAGATATTATGTTTTCCCAATACAAAGACAATTTTTGAGAAAGCAGATTTTGAGGAATGAAAATCTATTTTGAATTTCAAAAGATTTTATAACGGCTTGAAAAGTGATCCCTAAAATTAACATTGGACCAATGAATCGAAATGAAAACTATCATTCAACATGATGAATTCAGTTTTTTCAACATTACAATATTTTTTTATCGCAAAACCTCCAATAATTTCGTAGTTTTGAATTTGTAATCAAAATCGATTCGAAAGCCATACAAGAAACGAGTTCGACAACAAAAAATTCTGTTATTTAAGTTTTTGTTAGACTATTGTTCTTGATATATCTCTAGTATCGTAGGCAAAAAAAATGATACGATGATACTAAATACAAAACTTTTTCAACAAATTCACGAACCTAATAGTTGCGAAGTTTTTTAATTAAGTAGTCTTTCGGAATAAACTAAAAATTCAAAATTTAGATATATTTTTCGAAATCTAGAGAAAAAATTTGAAATGCACCCCTCCGACGTTTACTGTTTTTTCGTCTACAAATGAAGTAATCAAATTGAATAGATTCATATCTAAAAAAAAAAAATATATATATATATATATATATATATATATATATATATATATATATATATATATATATATTAAATAATCACAATTCAAAATCTGAATCTATTGGTGTATGTATTCAATATAATAATTTACCACATTCTTCTGAAATTCACTTAAGAATTGTTTAATGAAATTTCCCGAAAAATTATCCGTGGTTCAAACCTCTCGTGTAGGATATTCATTTTTAGATTTTTTATGATGCGTTGCAGAAATAGGAATCGATGAACCATTGTTTGAAACTTGCAATGTGTATTTCTGTGAGATATTCTGTAGGATAGCAAGAAACAATACACCAAGGTGTGAAACTTAAAGTGATGAGTTGAAATATTCAGTGCGGTAGAGTAAATAATGAACTGCTTTAACAATAAGCATTTTTAAGAGTAATAATTGATGATTAAAATGTAATAACTTAGACTAGACGTCAAAAATAAACCCATCGATCGCTATACGTTCCTCACTTTTGATGTTAGTGTTAGTACTGCACTCACCCATTTTCGTTAGTTCTTCAACACTGCACTCATATCATTCAGTTCTGAGAAAAGCTAGAATCAATTCTGGTATTCACTTCAGGTATAATTTCAAGCGAGCTTCAACTTCCGACTATACTTGCTACTACGTCCAGTACCTACCCGGTTGAGAATTATCACTGATTACATGGAGGGAACAAAAGGAAAGGAGAAGAACCAATTATATTCCGTTCGATTTATGAACACTAGTGTGCATATTAAAGGTTCGTAAACTAATAGACGATAGAATGAAGTAGGTAAACTATTTAAATTTTTTCCTCACTTTCAATGATTCGATAATAAAGTTTTTTTTTTATTTAATGAATATGACCTTTGAAATTAAACAATTTCATCATTCAATCAAGATTGACACTTTCATTGAACTGGCACAACTTATTTGAATTAAATGATTCCATTCCTTCACTCGATCAAGGATGACACTTTTATTGCACGCTTGTTCAACAGCCCAAAATGCTGTAAGTTTTTAATTTTGAGCCGAAAATGGACTCAAATGATTCACTGACGAAGAATTCGTGGTAAAATCAATTCTGTCCGTTCGCCAGGTACACGATTAGTCTTGAACAGAATATTTTGGAGACTCGAAATTTCCAGGGTAGGTTCAGGGATCGAATACTTGAATTCGTTTGATGATTCAGGAGTTATATTCTTTCGAAAATTTGTTTCCTCAATAATTGAAGAACTACCTATCCAATCGCACAGAAATTTAGAAATCAGTTGCAAAATGTTCATGCAATTTTGTTTCCTCAATAACTGTAAAAATACTCATCCGATCGAACAGAAATTTAGAAATCAGCAAAATGCTAAAACGAAGATTCATGCAAAATTTCGCAAGGAATTGAAAGTGATAACAAAACAAATATTTATATGTATATACAGGGTGAGTCAATAGTGCTCGATCAGTCGATAATTTTGACGGAATCGAAAATATTTAGCCTATAAGCTCAAATTATTTTAGACCCTACAGGCTGGTCCGAAAGAAGGAAAACATGATACCATCCTGCTTTTTGAATGAGAATGCTGAATTTTATATCACACCAACTAATAATCTCCATGAAATTCTGATTTCGAAATACCCCACTTCATTGATATGATAGTTTAAAATAAATATCAAACCTTCTAACCGTTCGCGATAATTTTTATTGGATTCCCGAAAAGTTTCCAAGTCCTGTACGTATTTATGGATCCACCTCCCCTTTTTTCATCATGAGATCTCTAAGCTATAAACTTCGAGCTTTAAAAATGTTTTTTTCAAATTGAGATACGACTATTGTTATCGAAAATACAGCCATTTGAAAAACCGCTAAAAATTTCGAATTTTATTTTGATCCTTTCATTTATTCCCCTAGTGTATATTAGTGAAAGCGTTGATTCATAGTTTTATGTGACAGTGTTATTTATCGGAGACTGTTTGTCTAAATGCATATATATGTTAAGGCTATTAAAGCACTAAATTTTTAGTACCCATCTGCACGCATTCGTGTATCAAATTAAAAACCAAATTTTCTCATAAAATTTAATGTTCTCCACAACTGTTTACCAATGTACCTATTAACTGATAGAAATATATTCTTATCAAAAATCATTCTTGAATGCTCAATTTCAATGTAAAATAATGGGTGGTTTTGTGAACATTTACTCGAATGGGAAATCTGCTGTTTTTTGAAATTAATAAATAACGATTTATGATATTCATATGATATGAAGTTGATATAAGTATTCCAATACCTATCAATATAGGTATTGGAATACTTATATCAACTTCATATCATATGAATATCATAAATCGTTATTTATTAATTTCAAAAAACAGCAGATTTCCCATTCGAGTAAATGTTCACAAAACCACCCATTATTTTACATTGAAATTGAGCATTCAAGAATGATTTTTGATAATATTCAATGATGGTAAACTAGTACTTAATTATGCTGATACAAATCTGTTATAAGAATCTTTGATTTCGATTTTTCTCGAAAACAGAATCAGTTAGTAACTGTTTGTAAGACATACATTTTTGTTTGTATCCTAACCTATAATGAAAGAATATCACTCCTAGATTGCGAAATTAGCACCACTTTTTCGAAAATGAAAAAATTTTTTGCATTCATTAGATACTCGTTAGTAACTATTTGTAACACAAAATTTTCGTTTCTATCTCAAGGATAAACGCATTCATTGTGGCAGATAACCACTCCAGTAGTTCTCTTTGGTCTTCTTCTGGATTTTCGACGGGTGCAGCATATATACATATTCCGTCGTTGAGCATCACTTATTGCTATCACATCTGCGTTGTTTTGTTCCGCAGAGTTCATTTGTGCATTGATGTTGTGTTGGTTTTCAGCACAATCATAGTTTTCTTCAATTGTCGTTTTGTTGTTAGTGAGGTTCTGTAGCCTCAGTTGGACTTAATTTTTTATGGTGTTAAGTCTCTCATCGGGTTTATTTCTCAATATGACCCGGTATTGGTCGGCTACTCTTTGCTCAGAAACTTGGAGTTCGGGAGAGTTTCTGTAGAATTCTGCAAATAATTTTTGCCGGTAGCCTATTTTATCCTCTTCCATATTAGTCACTTCATAATATATGCGCATGATCATTACATTTATCGAACTTGTCCGTTTCATGCGTCTTCTTGGTAGACTTGCTTGGGTGAGTGCTTGTTGGGGATCCTGCGCAGCACCTTCAGCGAATTCAACTCTCCTGATAGGTGAATCGCTAGAGATTCATCTACCGCTACCCTTATTATTATTATTAAGTTACATATACGTCTAGTCATAAACAAAATAAGATAACGTGAACATCGTGGATTGACTGTGCCACCCATGAACCACATCTCATAAATTTGTTCGATATTATTCAAATTCGGTGAAAGGGTGACCAAAGAAGGACATTAATACATGATTCTTGCCTAGAGTCCACTCGATACAATATGAGGATGTACTGTTATGGTTTCTAAAAATCTGTCTTTAGTATTGATGATTTAATATATTTTTTTTGAATTTTGAGAATACTTGGGGTGGATTCTAGTCATTTAAAAAAAATTGAGATTCAATTAAAAAACTATAATAAAAAAAAACCAAACTTAACTAACTCAACTATGAAAATCAACTTCAAACTCTATAAAAATTTATCTTATCTTGAAATTTTTTGGATCGTCCTTTTCACTTTCGCTGAATTATTTCCTTATTAGTTCATTCAACCCTTAGTTATGTGTCTTGATTCTCCTGACCACTAAATATTTATTTTCTTTCTTTAAATCTGCAATTCGGCCTTCAATCAATTGTTATAATATACTTCTGCTTCCAGATTATTCCATATATTATTATTTATGTTTTATGTCATTTCTTCTGCCTTCAATTTTACTTTCTAGTCCTACATCTTTTTAGTTTTTCACTATTGATGTCCTCTCTAAAATTTCATCCCCCAATTTTTCCACCGTTTCGTCGATAACTTCCAACTTTTCTTCTCTTTGTTCAAATTTCAGTTCAGTACAATTTCTTCACGTTGTTCCTCTATTTTAATATAATATTCTCTTCTATTCAATAAACTCATTCTCCACTTCTATTCTGATCTCCCATTTTCCCTGTGATCTTTTAAATCCTTCTTTCATTCCATGTCTTTTTTCAAGCTTCTCATAATTTTTCAATTTTTTTCATTTTCTTGTTTTCTTCTTTTGTTTATCTCTTTTCTCAGTGAGTAAATTGTAATATCTTCTCTTTTGTAATAATTTCTATAACTTCATTCCGTTCCATTTCTTATATTCTTTTTCTTTATTTATTCTTCTTTTTTATCTTATGTTAAGCCTGAGGCTTGTAAATTCCCCTTCAATCCTCAGTAGATGTAGACACCCACGAGTTCTTCCAGCGTTTTGGGTCATCTGGTATTTGGGATTCCGTCTCGAGTAATCTTACCTATTTTCACTTGTTCATTCTGCTGACTTGGTTGTTCCAATATTGTCGTCGTACTCGCCCCATTTGACGATGTCCTGGATTTGGCATTCCTTTCAAATTATTGTATTTCACTTCTACCTCTCAGCGTATATCCAGATATGGTTCTTTTTCTGTTGCCCGCTAGGGTTTCTATGGCGTAAGTCATGATAGGCCGAACGCAAGTTTTGTTAATCCTGGTTTTTGAATGATAGATAGATAGATAGATAGATAATTTATTGATGCTCCTTTACAAAAATTCATTGTATTGCACACGTCACAGGATTCGATAAAAAATACAACTTTGAAATGGTATAAATCATTTCTCATCATTGTCAGAATATAAAAATAGTAGAGATAACTTAATAAAGTTATACAATTCTTAAATGATACAGAGGATCATTGTCAAAATATAAAGGCATTACTCAATAAAGTAATAACTTCGAAATTGTATAGAGCATTTCTCATCAATGTCAGAATATAAAAATAGTAGGAATAACTCAATAAAGTTATACAATTCTTAAATGATACAGAGTATCATTGTCAAAATATAAAATATAAATGCATTACTCAATAAAGTAATACGACTATGAATGATATGAAATACCATTCCTCATTACAAACATTACAACACAAAGAATAAATTAATTCAAAAGAGATTAAAATTCAAACTACTGGACAGGAACTCTTGGACACTCCAGAACGCATGCTGCCGCAAAAATTCACCGACAGTTTGCTTATATTTTTTGAGACTGAGCCTTTTCACCTCTTCAGGTATCTTATTAAAAAGTTTATGTGAAATGAAATTAGGTCCGTTCTTGGATTTTTCTAATCGCATATACTTAGATTTGATGTTGTTTCTATATCGTGTGTAATAATCATGGGTATCACCAAACTTCGGAAGATCCCTGTTATTATTATATGCATAAACAAGACATTCATAAATATAGATAGACGGAAATGTCGAGATTTTAAGTTTTTTGAAGGCGTCTACGCAATCATCCCTGTAGTTTAAACCAGCAACTATTCTAACTGCTCTTCTTTGCAATCTGAAAATACCTTTCCTACTAGAACAGTTACCCCAGATCAGTACACAGTATCTCAGATGTGACTCGACCAGACTATTATAAGCAACCTCAATAACATCCTTTGATACAATGTTGGCCAAGTTACGGAGCAGGAAGGTATTTTTTATTATTTTGGATGCTGTTTCATTGGCATGGGAGATCCAGGTGAGACTTGGATCTAGATAAACTCCCAGAAACCTTACCGATTCACTGGTAGTATGATTTGAAATCTCCCTCAAATTGAACAACATAGTTTCTGTCTTTTCTGCATTGCAAACTAGCATATTTGATACAAACCATTCCTTGGGTCTCAGCTCTGCCGTTCTCGCAAGCTGTTCAACCCCATGCAGTTCTCGATGCCCCACTGTAATTCCAGAGTCGTCAGCCCACAGTAGGTGTTCATACATAGCCATGAAGTAGGAGAAATCATTCATAAAAATTATGAATAATAGGGGTCCTAATATGGAACCTTGTGGTACCCCAAGACTTAACAGACCCTCTGCAGACCATGTACCATTGCAAAAGACCTTCTGCTTCCTGTCTGTGATATATGACATGATTAGTCTAAGACTAATCTCATCAAACCCATACTTTGCTAGCTTGTCTAGAAGAGCCTGCGGGGAAACACAGTCGAAAGCTCGACTCAGATCTAAAAATATTGATAGTGAAAGCAAGCCCTTCTCAAAACAGTCAAGCGTATATTCAACAAAACGTAATATAGCATCACATGTTCTCGATTTCTTTCTAAATCCGAATTGATTTTTGTAGAAGAGATTTTCACTCTCGAAATGGTTCATTACCTGATTATGGATTATTTTTTCGAAGACTTTTGAGAAAATTGGAAGTAGCGAAATCGGTCGATAGTTTTTTTTGTCATTCTTATCACCTTTTTTGTGTATAGGGATTACTTTTGCCACCTTCAAACAATCTGGAAAAACTCCCTCCTCAATGCAACGGTTCACCATTCTAGTGAGAGGCCTCACTATATGATTTATATTCCTTTTCAGGAGTGATATTGATAATCCGTAGTAGTCCCTCGATTTAGTTTCCTTTAGGGAACATATTGCATCTCTTACATTATTGAAAGACACTTCCTGAAATCGAAAACCATTTTTATATTGGTAGTTTGCATCTGTAAAATTCCTAGGTTCAGTATTTCCAGTTTTTGGCAAATTATCTACAAGTTGTTCTTTATATATTTGTTATTGAATATGACGGCACTCTGCAACTTTTCCTGATCACGAACTTCGTCTGTTTTATCTTGGTTCGATGATATCTGTACGACGAGTTTGCATCTTTTCGATTCTTTGTTAATGAATACTTAATGATTTTGTTTTTGTTATTGATATTCTCATGTTGTATTCTAAGAAAAACGAATATAGCAGTCTCTGCAGGTCTTCGTCTTCAGCCACGATTGCCTACTGCTCCTGTTCTTAGTCTGTATCCCATTCCAGATTTCTTGACGCGGTGTTTTATTTGGTCCATTATGATATTGCACTTTGTTTATTCAATTACCAAATAAAATCGAATTCCCATTTGAAATTTAAATTTTGTTTGATATTGGAATAAGCCGTTTGATTATTGTTCAATATGATTGATGTAATTTATATGAAGTGTGAATTTTCAGTCAAATTGTAAAGAAATTAATAATATTTTGACTATACTGGGCGCCATTTCTTATGATTTCTTCTTCTTTTCCTTTCTTATACGAGCTGGTAGTTCATAGTCAGCCTCTTCAGACGTAGACGTCCAGCATTCTTTCGGTGGTCTTCCCTGGGTACCTACTCTTCCCCGTGGGTTTGTTCTGCCTTGCTTTATGATTTCTTAAAATCTGAAATCTTACTTCATTATTGATAATTTAATATGTCTTTTCGAATTTTCTTAGTGACTAGAATTTACCCCAAGTTTTTTTTAAAAATTAAAAAAAAATTAAATCATCAATACCATTTTTGCATGAAAAATAAGGCTTTAAAGGGATTAGAAATGAATCTGGAAAATACTAAATATCTTTGTATTGGAGATGAAATGAGTGAGATATTGGTACAGAAAGCATACAAACTTGCTGTTGGGTAGGATTGAGTTATTTCAATTCTGAAGTGTGGTTCAGTTCGATTTAATTTGGTAGAAATGATAGTAAAAAAAAAAATTTAATTATAAAAAAAGGCAGTGAACTGTATTTTTGTAAATTCTGAAATATTTCCCAACACAAATGAATAGATAAATGTACCCAAACAACGATAAGAATATTAATCTTACCTTTATCAGCCAGTTAAGTTGAGCTGGAGCTTGGATGGTGTCTCAAATGACCATGAACAGAGTGATCGAGCTCGACAAACTATCATGTACACGAAGAATTCTGGTGATGATTGCTGTTAGAGTTGAAAGAATAACACTTATCCTTGCGGTTTTTATAAACCACGCCACTGGTAACAAGAGTCAAAATCGATACTGTGTATCGAAATTAGTTTCGATATAACTAAAACTCAGGAAGCAGAAATCGAATGCCGACATTAAAAGAAAATGAAAGAATCACGAAAAATTATAATTTTCAGGATTCTACCGATATTAAATAACGACGTAAATTAACTCAATATTGTAACGTTTTTCGGTTAATTAAATCGGTACTTCTGGCTAATACTAATTTATTTCAGGTACACAACTATAAATAACTATTTACAGATGATTTATTTCAACTATTGCACTAATTTATTTTCACTACTACATTAATTTATTTCTACAACTTATATCTAATTGAGTGTACGGCACTGACCGCCGTTTCTGTCGCACTGCCCTGCTCTGCGGCTTCGATTGGTTATATACCGCTCGCAACTCTCTCTAGAAGCGTCTTGATCTTTCTATCGAGCTCTCGGTGTGTCCGGTACCTTCTAGAAAGAGGCAGTGGCGTAGGGCTTGCGAATTCGTTACAATATTGATTTTTAGATGCAGATATGCTCACGATGGATGCTATCTCAAGACTGTCTTATTACGTTTTAATTTTTCTATGAAATTGAAAAGAACAGAGACAACAAACGCCACAGTTGACGAATCACACGCATTAAATTGAAATTAAGAATTTTCATAATTCCACAGCATAAACTCACATTCCACCAAAAAATAAAAGAAAACGAAAAAACAATAAATTTAATTAATGTTCATTTGTCATGAATATACCGCCCACTTAAAATTACCCTAATTTTATACAATTGATTAAAAGCAAACAAAATATATGTACGTGAGGTAGATAATTTTGAATGTTATCATTTCAAGAGAAGTTACTACCAAAAGAAAAGGTGGCAAAAAAAATAATAACAAGATGACAAACTAAGTGAAATTGAAATATATAAATTATTAATTGAGAGGCACCAATTTCATAAGAGCTCTGGTATATTGACCAGTTACGGTTTTAACAGACGCTACACGAATAATTTCATCGGGTTCCGGATACAATTTTTGTATGCGGCCGATAGGCTAAGTGGCTGGATTGGAATCAATGGCCTTGATGAGGACTCAGTCTCCTACGGAAAGAGAATTATTTTCTGATTGCCACTTGTTTCGCTGGAGCATAGTGTGCAAATATTCGACCAATATTAAACCACCGTTTCCAAAATTGTTCAAATATTTTCTTATGTTGTTCCCAACACTTAATGGGAGTTTCAACATCCGACTAGTGTAGTTCGGGAGCTGCTTACAACGAGGCACCTATCAGAAAATGCCTAGCTGTCAGAAAATCTGCAGATTCTGACGGATCTGGCGATAGTCACGGGTGAAGACAAAGGCGAGTTCTTCGAAAATGCAAACAGTAGTCCGTAAAATTTCGAGGAGGAGCCTCTTGGCCGACTTCACACCGGCCTCCCAAAGACCACCGAAATGCTGAGCATATGGGGGGATAACCTTCCACTGATTGGTCCTAAGTGACATATTATCGCATATGTCACAATTATTTTCTTTCAGGAAATGTGAAACTTCGTTCAGATAACGAGAAGTTCCCACAAAGTTGCGCCCATTGTCGGACCAAATTTCTTGAGGTAGACCTCTTCTAGATATAAATCGGTTTAAGGTAGATAAAAATGCTTCAACTGTTAGTGACGACACAAGCTCCAAATGGACTGCTTTGGTGGAAAAACAAACGAATGAAGCAAGATACGCTTGCAACATCGTTGGTTTACGCGAATTGTTTGACCGGTAGGAAAATGGGACAACGAAATCTATACCCACCTTGCTAAAAGGACGCGAAATATTCAACCTAGGTGAAGGTAAAGGGGCCATTTGAGGCGTGGACACATCACCTAGAAAAAATCTTGTACAGGTGATGCAGTTTCTAATGCATTCCTGGACCAAATTTGTGAAAGACAAAATCCAATAATTTCGCCGAATAAGACTGATAGTCGTGTTTGGTTTGGAATGAAAGGAAGCCAAATGAAAATGGAAACATATTAAACGAGATAATACACATTTTTTTGGAAGCAAAATTGGATGCTTAGCATCCTGAGATAAACATGAAAATTGCATTCTACCGCCCACCCTGAACAATCCTGCAGAGTCAACATAGGAATTCAAATTACGTGAAGATCTGTCAATTGATTTTTTGTTTTGTAAATTTTAACGTGATTGATCAAAGTGGTGATTCCTAATAACCTGAAGAGCTCCCTTCAACTCATCCAGAGAAAGAGGCCCAGACAATCGCATCCTTGAATCAACCCAAGCACGGCAATTTGAAACAAATCTTCGAACATACGCAAAAACTCTCTTTAACTCTGAAAAATCTAAGTTCAAAAGTTCCAATTCATATCAGGCCGCTTTTATTAACAATGACATCGATTATGATATCAAAGCAACATCGAATGGTTTCAAATAAAAAATTAAAAAATCAACTATATTCAGCCACGGATCTATTGCTTCATAAGTGTCAAAAGATAATTGTTTATTTTTTTCCTTTGTTAATCTTATGATTAACAAAGACAACAATTGAAACATTAACAATTATTTGTTAATGTTTCAATTGTTGTCGTGATATTGATGATGAACTATATGATAGATAGTCTATCATCTGTTAGTTGATGAAAACAGCCCAAAACTATCTGTTAATTTTTTGTTTGAGATTAAGGGATATATTTTATATTCTGGGTTAAAGTGTAAGAGTAGAGTTATTTTTGCCCAATAAAGACGATTATTATTAGTATTAATTATTGTAAATTTCCCATCCACTACCTTATCCGTCTTTGAAACGAATCACGATCACCTAGCCATTGATATCAGAAGAGAGCATATTCACGCGTTCGTTCTGCAGGCGCCAACAATTTCCATAATTCGAGCTTCGTTCTATTACAGATATAACAATCTATTCTACAAAGGAAATCACAATGAAATTTTCACCTTAAAAATTAAAAAAATGTTTTAGGAGCTCATTGCAAGAATTGTTCGAGCTCTTCTCGGGACAACACCTGATTTTATTTGGGAAAGTATCCTTTAATTTTATACTTCACAAATGCTTCCGCTTCATCGATCATTTTAACATTAGTTTTTTTTTCTGTAACATTAAGCTTAACATCGATAATTTTGACCACACTTGTCTGTTGAATATTTCCGGAACTACGGACTTCATAAATTAGTCATATGTAAGAACAACAAGAATCGGAGCAATATACCAAATCTTCAAAAAATGCAAGCAAAATATTTTCGTGGACAATATTCACTAATTTTTTTCTTCTCCTCTCCTGAAAGCCTTCGTATGTTTTTGGATTTCGGGAAATATCAATACATTTCTCTTGGTTGTTTATACATTCCTCGTTATTAGTTAAATTAACAATATTATCAAAAATACTTATTGTCTAGCGGCAATTGGTTTGAATGTAACACCCTGTAGTTTGTTACATTTTTAGATTATTAAAAATGTATAAAAATAAGAAATAATTTCTTTCATATTCTGTCTGCTAGACCACAAGTACCAAACATGTTTGGAAAGATCTCATTTTTATTAATATAAAAATGTAACAAACTACAGGGTGTTACATTCAAACCAATTGCCGCTAGACAATAAGTATTTTTGATAATATTGTTAATTTAACTAATAAAGAATGTTATGCGTAACTTTATGAGCACACACAAAACTATTGTATTTTTGTCCACCCTGTACCAATTGGAATCAACATGTTTTGGGGACGATACAACGGTTTTGGGGCCGATACTGTTCAATATCTATCTAAATGACCTGCATAATGTTCAACAGAATTCGAATTTCAAGATCTTAGCCTATGCTGATGATACGGTTATTTTATTTATGGATGATAAGTGGGAGGCTGTGTTCAAGCGGACTGAGGAGGGTTTGAATTTCGTGGTATCAGAAATGAGAATTGTTACTAACAATGAATCTACAAACAAAAAAATTTATAACTTTTACGTTGACGGAGGCTTCTTGTTCGAACTTAAAGAAATTTATAGTTGTTCACGATAAAGACCATTGTACCGATAGCTGTGACTGCGAGTTGTTCCTCGAAATGATCGATACCATAAAATATTTGGGAATACATGTTGACCGTCTTCTTCGATGGAACGAACATATAAAATATTTGTTAAAAATAATCAAATGTTCGATACCCAAATTCAAATTATTGGTGAATATATTGCCTCGCAAGATTCTGTTCACGGTTTATTACGCCCTCTTACAGTCCTTTTTGGAGTATGGAATTGTTGGGAATTTCAGGATTATTTCTTAAAATGGTCTGTTAAGATGAAAATGAATTTGTTCCATACTTTACGAACACAGTGTATAGATATTCTTATTCTCAACAAACATTGAGTAGAGAGAATGACAGTGAATCAATACAGTTCTTTTCAATTTTTCTCATTAACATCCATGAATGTAGGTACACCGATGTTTCCTTGAAAGGGTATAACCGATGTAAAATATTCATTTACATAGTCAATCAATTTTCCAGTTTATTCCTTTCTATTATAATTGAACTCATTAATTCAAATGATCGCAGCAAGATCTTGGATTCAAGGACATACGTTAGAGAGGTAATTTCTTGTAGTATTCCGTTGATAAACTGCAATATTAGTTATTTTCAAATATTTGAAAAACATATTTATGACTAGAGACCGGATTAGATGCATTTGCATATGTAAATATGCAAATTCATATCAATTCTCAGCAGTTATTTTATACATATTGTAGGTATTACTAAAAATATGAAGAAGCCCGATTGCGAATCACCGCATAATCGCACGAAGCGCACGCCCCGAAAAACTAGGGGCTTTAAAACCTATGCAGTTCATTGGAATCTGGTGGAAGTGTGCGAAACGAGAAACATTTCTGACAAAAAATTATTAATAATAATGTGGTGGACAACGGCCAATAATAATGAGACCGACGAAACGTAAACTGCAATCTTTTCGATTCAGGTCAAAAAACCGAAATTAGATTTATGTATCACACACATCTGGACGCGAAAAAATGTAAGTACCTTACTACAAGTGGTTATTTAATGTGCGAGCATCACAGGGGCGGATTCGGGGGGGGGTTGCATAACCATAACCATTGGTGAATTGTGAAAAGAGGAAAAGTGTCCCAAATAAATGTTCAATTCTTTAATGTGTTTCATTTCAAATCTACATGTACAGGATGGGCAAATAAACGAGGTAAGCGGCTATATCTCAGGATCCACTCATCGTAGAGACTTGCGGTGAAAATGTTTACTATTAAAGTGTACTAGAAAACACACTGGAAATTGGTTTTAAGTTCATACCTCTAACGCTAGGGGGCGTAATAGATATCGTCGAGTAGAAAAATGAATTTTACTCGAAAATATTTCCTATAAAGTTGATGAAAAAATATCATAACTGTAACCCTTGGAAAATTCTGTATCTTTTTGAATTATCACTTTCGATTTCACGACATCAAATAAGGGTGGGAGAAAGGGAGGAATCGGACTGATTGCAATGTCTGTAACTTCAGTTTGGCTCAACATTTTTTAGCAAAGTAGATCTCGTTTGAGATCTTGTTGATGAAGGAAAAAATATACTCATGATAAATTTGTTTTTGCTGCTTCTGATAGGGGACGCTGAGTCAGATGTTCATAGTTTTGTTCATTTTTCTCCGAAATTTACAATGTAATAACAGAATTTTCTTAAGAGAAACAAATTCTCTGGATTGTTGGTAAAGAAAATTAATATTGTTGCATCAGTTCAAATTTACATTCTGGGTAATAACTCGAGAAGACGAGAGTTCGGCTCCCCCACAGAGATTCATTGAAATTATAACGAAATTTTTGTTTGATTTTTGATAATTTTATACTAACATCTGGAATGTTTTGACAGTGCAATTTCAGAATTTTGCCACTCATAGCCCAACCAGTTGTTTTTTTCTACTATGTTAGAGAACCGAAGGATAAATTCGGATGGCCGTTATTAAGGAACCGTTTGATATTTTTCGATTCTGTTATATATTCGTGTTAGGTATGAAAAAAAATATCATCGTGAGAAATTTCATCAATTTTTGGGTGAAATTTTTTTTTCGCTGTAGACATGTGAAAAAAATTTTTGTTCTGTTTTTGAAAAAAATTTTTCACAAAAATTCTTAGAAAAATGAGTTGATTTAAAAAATGAAATTCAATTTGACCACCGAGGAAAAAAATTGCAAACGTTGCAGGTTTTCCGCCATTTTGAATTTTTTTCAAGGTTCTTTACCTTTTCTGAATTGAGCACTCAAAAATACTATGATTTGACCAAAATTCGAAATTTCAAAAGTTATACATAACTGACCACACTCAATAGAATATTGGTCGGAAATGACGTTGCACACTCTGTATCTCGCTTATGCTTCGGAAACGAGGTAAATGCCATAAAGCAAAAATGATTCTCCCGGTGTCATCTACATGACTATATAGGTTTGTCCGGTATAAAATGAAACACCCTGTATATATCAGTGAAATTTCATAAACTTCATAAATTCTGTTTTACGATTAGGTGTTTACATCTCATGAAAACACTGATGTTCAAATGCGATACCATTTAACCCTTAGATTATCACCATCCCGCATTTTATTTTTGTGTACCACTGAAGGAGGAATTGGAAATTTCTGATTCTTGGTGCACTTTTATCGATTACAACGCGGCTGATTATGACTCTATTGTTGACTTTTTGTCAGGTGTTGATTGGTCCGAAATGATAGGTATCGACGATATACAGTCGGCTGTGACTAAATTTTATGAAATTATTCAGATTATTATTGACAAATTTGTACCTCGATAAATATCTAAAATTTATAACTTTCCTCCCTAGTTCTCACACTAGTTGGTACTTCAAGAATTTATTATGTCAACTCAAAAAGCGCCGACTTTGTGCTTTTGGACTTCACAAATCCATGTTGACATTTTGAAAAAATCTGGGATTTATGGAAAAAACTTAAAAATCTTTTCACCAATTTTTTTTCCAAAATTCTTGGAGAATGATGTGAGGAGGCTTATTGGCCGATAGTTACTAGGATCCTCGACATTTCCTTTCTTATAGATCGGTCTGACAATAGCTATTTTTAAAGATTTTTGCAACAGCTATTTTTAAAGATTTGTGGAAAACACATTCCTTAAATGATTTGTTTATGACAAAGGCTAAAGGTTCTGCAATAGCTGATATAGATTTTTTGATAACCGTCATTGGTATTTCATCATAACCGAATGAAACTTTATTTTTCATTTTTTTGACAGTATCCACCTCCTCCTCCATCGTCACTTCAAATAAATAAAAGGATTTAGGGTTGTAAAAGATGGAACCAGGGGATACTGAAGCCGAACTCGATACGGGATTGGAGTTCAGAATATTAGAGATATTTACGAAGTGGTGATTGAACAAATTTGAAAGCTGTTGTTTCCAACGGTACGGATCTTATTCAGAAAAAACTGCAAACTTTCGACGACACAATAGTTCGGTGAAAGCCCTTTACCGATTTCCATGAATTTGATCAGAATTTCTTTCAACTCAAGAATTTGCCTAGTCGATAGATCAACCTATCTTATACAGGGTGTCCGTTATCAATGTCCAAATATGAAGAATTTCAAATTGTTTTTTCTTGATATTTTCTAATGTAACACCCTGTATTTTTTTCCATGATAATGTACACAGTTTAAAACCTTACATTTTTTCACAAGTAACCTTAGGATAATTTTCACTCCTGTGTCCAAAAAAAGACACATTACATAGATATTTAAATAAATAGAATAAGATATAAGACCTATCTAAAACAATGAAAAATTGCAGTTGAGAAATTCATTTACATAATGAAGTCAGTTGTAACAAAATTAATCTTATCTTTGAAAGAAATTAGTAAAAGATTTGTCAAATGTGAAGGCAGAACATTGTAAAATGTTGGCAATAAATAATCAGGCGCACACTGTGACTTCTTCAACCTGCAAAATGGGACACAGAAATCATCCCCAATTCTAGGGAAATAAGGATGACTTTATCCAAGAAAACTCCACATACTTGACCTCCTATGGGCATACATCAATAACTCCAGCACGAATAAAGATGGAAGTGTAAGTAATTTCCAATTTCTTAAAATAATCTCTGCAATCATATCGATAGCCTATGTTGGAGACAATAAGTATAGCTCGTCTCTAAACTCTCTCTCAAAACTACTGCAGCGACCCCAAATAAGTATCTCATAACTTAAATGGAACTCACATAACGAGAAATATGCAGCCTTGACTACACCAACCGACACAGAGGAAGATAACTGCCTCAATACAAAAATGCTCTTTGCCAGCTTTGCGCTCAAGTAATCCACATGAGCCCCCCAAGTGATCTGTGTGTCCAAATGCAGTCCCAAGAATTTCTCACTACTCACCTCAGTTCTCTTCAAAGAGAAAACAAACTTTTCAGTTTTCTCTTTATTGACAGAGAATCCATTACCCGAGAACCCCCTCGAGGCATTCGCCCGCATATCAGCAAACAGCTCTTCCGCCATATCCACACCATCAAATGCAATTGATATATTCGTATCGTCGTAAAACAGCAGGGAAGCAATCACTAAACGTAATATCCTCAGTCAAACCTCTCAAATATTTGATCCCTTAGGTTCCTTTCACACGGTGAGACGTACGGCTCTCGCTCATGAGCGAGAGCGTTTTCCGCTCATACATGCAATCCTTTCACTTGGTTAGAGGTACGGCTCTCGTTCATAAGCGAGATCCTTTTCTGGTTCTACATTCAACTTTTGTGAGATTTTATTATAGCGGTGTCACACATGTGTGACCTCCTAGACTGTTTTCTAGGAGGTATGAAGTAAAATTAAGAAAACAACTTGTTGGATTTTTGGATATGTTCGTATGGAATACATAAACAAGTGATTGAATGTTGAATATGAATCATTTCATATCTTCATTCATTCAAAAATTCATTTATGGAAAAAACGAAGGAGACGAATAATATTTTTAGTTTCATGAGGAGATTTATATTCTGCGAAGAAAATATATATCCCCTTTTTAAAAAAATATACCTACTCAGCTGAACTGATAAATCAGTGAAAACATTTTGAAAATCCATCAATAAATGACTGAGAAATAGATGATTTAAATTTACGTATTTTAGCGCGGAACGTCTTTGGTCTGTGACGTCACGGCACTTGCCTGTGATCGCTACACCATAAATTACGTTTAAATAGTTAGCCGCGCCAAGGCTCACGCGCCGTTTATAGTTTTACAGTGTAGTTTTAACTCGAGTTTTGTTTTTATGTCACCATAATGGAAAAAGGCTTCGTGAAAGGACAAAGTGACAATTTATCTAAAATAGATATATTCGCAGTGATGAAGTTTTTTTCTTCAAATCCATCTTATGTCAGTGCTGAAATAAAAGGAGTTAAACTTTTCAAGTAAGTATCTACGTTTGAGTTTGCTGCATCATGGTTCAACTTATAACGATGATTTATTTAAAAAACGTTTCATAAACAGTTTGTAGTTGAGTACTGGTTGTTGAAGTCTATCAATGGCAAAACATATTTATGTGAGGAGTAAAAAGTAAAAAGAGAAAAAAGTAATTTATATGTATGTATATAGTAAGTTATTTCAGCCATCGTGTAACGAACAAAACACGACACGAACGGCACAAGTGATTGTACACCAATGAATTCGTAAGCACTCTGCGAATACCAGTCGTTTAGTGTGTGACGTCACGCCACTTACACGTACTATGAAACTATTCTTCCAAGCGCAACTTCAAAGTCCCATAACTTTTTCATTTCTAGAGATATTTCAATGATTCTTCCACATTTTTGTTTCATTTTACTTAAATTTTCAGAATTAATCTTTAACAAAAAAATGAAAACTAGTCCATTAGCTGGACGGATTTCGATGAAATTTTGTATGTATGTTCAAGTGGATTCAAGAATGAGTTTGGATCCACGTTTTTTTCATAATGTTTCTCTAATCAATTTTTATTCAATCCGAATTTTTCTTGCCAATCCACTTGAACACAAAAAAATCAAAATCCGTCCAACCGTTTAGGAGGAGTCTAGTCAAATACATACTGTACAGGGTGGGCAAATTTCGATGTTTTAGCACTACAACTTTTGAACCAGAGGAGATAGACAAAATCTGATACCCACTTCTCGATCTCTTTTTCTGAGAAACTAACAAGGGTAGTATTCATTTTTGACCACCTTCTTTTGTTTTCGAGTTATAAGCGAAAATTGTAAAAATGGCGATATCGAAAAACATTTATATCTCCGTTAATACTGATGATAGAGCTCTGAAATTAAAACATTATACAGGCACTTTTTCACGTAGAATCCAGTGGCGTGCTCGTATTTCCAAAAGGGTTTTTCGTTACGAAGCTATGACCCAAAGTTATGTTTTTTCAAATGGGAACACTAGATTTTTGTGCCATTTTCTGAAAGCTTGATTTTTCCTGATTTCAAAAATATATAACATCGTATGATTCGGATCAATATAAATAATAGAAAATGGCCAAAAACCTCTTTTCACCTAAGAGTCTCAATATTTCTATGGTTTCAACTGTTGATGAACACAGAAAAATTGAGCTTTCTATAACAAGAGCAGTGTCCTTCCGTCAATCTGATTATTTCTATGCTTTCCACTTATTTCTACAAAATTCGAAACTAGATATGTTTTATAAATTTTTTATCTTATTTGGAAATAACGGAGAAACCACAAGATCGAATTTTTCAATCGAAAGAGTTGTATTGAGATGCATGTATCAGGAGATTATTTACATAGGTCTCCAGAATCGATACTCACAAGTACCAATCCATTTCAAACAGCATATGAAACAATGCATATATGATTGAACTCAACATTTTAATTACGAAGGGACAATCAAGAAATAATATTTAACCTAATAATGACAACAATTGCACAATGCACAGTCGACACCTCTTCTCGATATTTCAATAGATGAATATTTGAAACTGTGTTCAAGCTACCTGGGAAACTTTTTCCAAGTTCGTTTATCTTTTCGAAACTATTTGTATAAAATAAATATAGATTCGAATTTTGTAGAAATAAGTGAAAAGCATAGAAATAATCAGATTGACGGAAGAACACTGCTCTTGTTATAGAGAGGCTCATCAACAGTTGAAACCATAGAAATATTGAGACTCTTAAGTAAAAAAAGGTTTTTGACCATTTTCTGTTATTTATTTCGATACGAATCATACGATGTTATATATTTTTGAAATCGGGAAAAATTAAGCTTTCAGAAAATGACACGAAAATCTTATGTTCCCATTTGAAAAAACATAGCTTTGGGTCATAGCTTCGTAATTGAAAACCCTTTTGAAAAGACGAGCACGCCACTGGATTCTACCTAAAAAAGTGCCTGTATAATGTTTTAATTTCAGAGCTCTATCATCAGTATTAGCGGAGATATAAATGTTTTTCGATATCGCGATTTTTCCAATTTTCGCTTATAACTCGAAAACAAAAGAAGGTGGCCAAAAATGAATACTACCCTTGTTAGTTCCTCAGAAAAAGAAATCGAGAAGTGGGTACCAGATTTAGTCTATCTCCTCTGGTTCAAAAGTTGTAGAGCTAAAACATCGAAATTTGCCCACCCTGTACAGGACAACCTCTGTCAGGACCGCAGGACCAGATATGTTGATCTATCGACTAGACAAATTCTTGAGTTGAAAGAAATTCTGATCAAATTCATGTTTCTATCGCTTCTGGAAATCGGTAAAGGGCTTTCACCGAACTACCGTTTCGTCGAAAGTTTGCAGTTTTTTCTGAATAAGATCCGTACCGTTGGAAACAACAGCTTTCAAATTTGTTCAATCACCACTTCGTAAATGTCTCTAATATTCTGAACTCCAATCCCGTATCGAGTTCGGCTTCAGTATCCCCTGGTTCCATCTTTTACAACCCTAAATCCTTTTATTTATTTGAAGTGACGATGGAGGAGGTGGTGGATACTGTCAAAAAAATGAAAAATAAAGTTTCATTCGGTTATGATGAAATACCAATGACGGTTATCAAAAAATCTATATCAGCTATTGCAGAACCTTTAGCCTTCGTCATAAACAAATCATTTAAGGAATGTGTTTTCCAAAAATCTTTAAAAATAGCTGTTGCAAAAATCTTTAAAAATAGCTATTGTCAGACCGATCTATAAAAAAGGAAATGTCGAGGATCCTAGTAACTATCTTCCAATAAGCCTCCTCACATCATTCTCCAAGAATTTTGGAAAAAAAATTGGTGAATAGATTTTTAAGTTTTTTTCATAAATCCCAGATTTTTTCAAAATTTCAACATGGATTTGTGAAGTCCAAAAGCACAAAGTCAGCGCTTTTTGAGTTGACATAATAAATTCTTGAAGTACCAACTAGTGTGAGAACTAGGGAGGAAAGTTATAAATTTTAGATATTTATCGAGGTACAAATTTGTCAATAATAATCTGAATAATTTCATAAAATTTAGTCACAGCCGACTGTATATCGTCGATACCTATCATTTCGGACCAATCAACACCTGACAAAAAGTCAACAATAGAGTCATAATCAGCCGCGTTGTAATCGATAAAAGTGCACCAAGAATCAGAAATTTCCAATTCCTCCTTCAGTGGTACACAAAAATAAAATGCGGGATGGTGATAATTTAAGGGTAAAATGGTATCACATTTGAACATCAGTGTTTTCATGAGATGTAAACACCTAATCCAGTAAAACAGAATTTATGATGTTTATGAAATTTCACTGATATATACAGGGTGTTTCATTTTATACCGGACAAACCTTGTATAGTCATATAGATGACACCGGGAAAATCATTTTTGCTTTATGGCATTTACCTCGTTTCCGAAGCATAAGCGAGATACAGAGTGTGCAACGTCATTTCCGACCAATATTCTATTGAGTGTGAATACTGACGAATTATTCTGAAAGTTTCTATCCAGATTAATACTGCACGTCTAGTTGCCGATGGTGGTGGGGGACAAAATAAAAATTCGATAATGATTACTATGTGCATCAAATGGCTGAGTGCAGATGCCCCTCCAACAGTTAAAAACTTGGAACTCATATTCTCTGTTTGGTACTGGACATTCTTTTATCCCCCAGATAGAGTTTTTGGTTGTTTCGAGAAAATAATAAAAAAAAAGATTCAATCGTGTTAAATTATATTTAGGATTTGGAATATTTTGTTATAACTTCAGTAAAGAACTCGGTTTGAAAATAAAACTTTTATTACGTATTACGACAACTTGTACAACTGCTATAACTTGGTTAAGTCAAAGTCACAGACATATATATGAAATGTCATATACTATGTTGACCATAGAATTAGCAGGTGGGTATGTTCAACATCCCCCTTCAATTTAAATATTCATAACAAATTTTTAATAAATAAATAAAAACACTTGACTATACGTTCACAAATTTAATAAAATATTATATTACGTTGACATGCATGTTTCGGGTTTTACCCCATTCTCAAAACTAAACAGAATAATAAACGGTACAAATTATACATCAAACAAAACAGATGTTAACACCGGAGATAAGCGGAACTCCAGCTGATCGTTCACAATTGGCAATTTTTGTTTATGTGCTGAAGATATTTCTAAACATTCTAAAAGATCTAATCGCTTACTTTTCTCTCCTTCGTGTAAAATTTTGGTTTTATTGAAATCTATAAAATGGTTACAAGAGATACAATGAATTGAAAACCCCGTTGTGGATTTATTTTGTAAAATAGATTTTTTATGTTCTTCAACCCTAACTTTGAGAGAACGACCGGTTTGACCAACATAAAAAGCAGGACATTCGTCACAGAACAACTTATATACACCACTTTTTTCTGAATCACTTAACTTATCCCTACCATCAGAAAACATTGATCTCAAATTTTTCTTGTTTGTACACACAATATCAACTCTGTTTTTTCTTAATCTATTACAAACTATGTCGCTAATCTGTGGAATATAATTAATATATACAAATCTCTTCATTTGATCTTTAGGTTGAGGTGGATAGATACAAGTTAAAAGTTTTTCACGTTGTTTTTTCAATATTAATTTATCTATTATGTCAGGAGAGTAGCCGTTGTTCTTTGTTAATAACTTTAACATCTCAACTTCTTTTTTGAAGTTATTCTCCGATAGAGGAGTGGAAATAAGTCTGTGCACAAGGGAATGAAACGCAGACATTTTAATTCTATAAGGGTGTGAACTACTATTATGAATGAGAACATCGGAAAAAGTTGGTTTTCTGTAAATATCAAAATCAAGATGGTCATTTACGATTTTTATCTGAATATCCAGGAAGTTGAGTGATTTATCCACATTTTCCAATTCCAAAGTGAACTGAACACCGTCATAAAATGAGTTAATAAGCTTTAGAAATGATTCGAGTTCAATTTTTAAATTGCGAACAAAAAAATATTAATACATTATTTTACATTTAACATGTTTCTGAAATAAACAAATTTTTCTCTTTGTAGAGATTTAGTAAAAATATCAGCTACATTTTCACTTGTGCTTACAAATGATAGTTTGATTAAGCCTTTTGCAACAATATCTTTGATAAAGTGAGCTTTAATGTCAACATGTTTTGACCTTTTACTATTCTCAAAGCTTTCAATTTGTTTAAGAGCACTTTGATTGTCTATCAATAAAATTGTGTTTGAAATGTTCAATTCAAAATCTGCACAAATACCTTTTAAGTAAAGTAACTCAGAAGCAGCCACAGCACTGGCTAGATATTCAGATTCACAACTTGACTGAGCTACCACATTTTGTTTCTTCGATATCCACGTCACTAAATTTTTGTTTAAAAATATTGCACAACCACTTACACTTTTCCTGTCTAGTTGGTCGCTTCCCCAGTCTGCATCAGTGTAGGCTGTTATCTCAAAGTTTTCGTTGCTTGTTTCATAAGTCAAATTCAAGTTAACAGTACCTTTCAGATATCGTACAATTCTTCTTGCAGCGTTCCATACTTGCTGTGTAGGTTTTTCCAAAAATCTGCTTAAAAATATTACAGAATATGCTATATCAGGTCTGCTGATTGTAGCAATATATAGTAAGGATCCAATAATTTCCCTATATGGTACCTTAATAACTTCTTGATCTTCAACTTGGAAGTTTGGTTCCATAGGTGTTTGAGCTTCTTTACATTCATGTAGATTAAACTTCTCTATGATTTTATTTATCAACTTCTTCTGGCTGATAAGCCATTTGTGGTCTCGTTCAATAATATCCATTCCTAAAAAATTTTGAAGTTTTCCCAGATTTTTTGCATTAAATTCTAGTTCTAATTTATGTTGAATAAAGTCACTGTTTCTGCCAGTTACAATTATATCATCAACCCATATTAAGAGCCATACATTGTCTCCTGTATACAAGCAGAAATCGTTTTTAGATCTCTTTAATTTGTATTTTTCTGCAAATTGCTGAAACCTCTCGTTCCAAAGTCTTGGAGCTTCTCGTAAACCGTATAGTGCCTTTTTCAATTTTAATGAATTGTATTTTCCTTTTGTATTGACACCTTCAGGAATTTTAATAAAGATATCGATGTTCAGTTTTCCATTGAGAAATGCTGTAGGAATATCAAATTGTTTTATATCCCAGTTCTTTTCTAGAGCATGAGAAATAAAGAATCTTATTGTTTGATATCTTGCTACAGGTGCATATGCATTATAATGATATTCTTCTTGATATCCCTTAGCTACTAATCTAGCTTTCTTAACTCCACATTGCTTGGTTCTAAATACCCAACGTGTATCAATGGCAGTTTTTCCTTCTGGTAAAATAGCTGGTTCCCATGTTCCATAATTTTCGTGTGCCATAAGTTCTTTGCTTATTGCATCTTGCCATCCATTTCCAATTTTCATGGCCTCTTTATAGTCTTTTGGATTTTCGGCTTCTGTCAAAAGACAATAAACATGGTATAATTCATAATCGTTGAATCTTGACGGTATTTTTGTTTGTCTTCGTGATGTTGTTTCTGTGTCACATAGCTTGTCTTCTTGCGGTTCTCCAATTACATAGTTTTCTTCATTTTTCATGTGGTTATCAGATTCTTGATATGATGTGTCATTCTCATCAAACTTGACATCTCTGGAAATAATGATTTTATTCGTTTGTGGATTCCACAATCTGTATCCATTTGCGCTATATCCCACCATTCTCATTGGTGTTGCCCTGCTTTCGAGTTTGTCTCCTGAATTTGGTATTTTCACAACCCAAACTTTACTTCCAAATACTCTTAGCTTGCTCAAGTCAGTCTTGGAGTAGAAAATACTGACTGGTATCTTTCCTTGCAAAGCAGCTGTTGGTGATCTGTTCAACTGGTATGCGGCACATTGAATAGCTTCACCCCATAAACTTCTAGGTAGGTTTGTTTCTGTAAACATAGCTCTTACCTTGTCTAATAATGTCCGATTGGCTCTCTCACTAACTCCGTTCTGTTGTGGTGTGTAGGCCAGTGTATACTCGGTTTTAATTCCTTTTTGTTTACAAAAATTTTTCAGTTCGGTACTTGTATATTCACCTCCTTGATCCATTCTTATTCTCGAACACACAAATCCTTTGGCTTTCATTTCTCTGATGTACTGCATTAGATTGAAAGGTGCTTCGCTTTTGTTCCTCAACAGGTATACTGTAACAAAATGTGAATGATCATCAATTATAGTTTGATAATACCTTTCCTCATTCAATGTAGGGGTTCGTATTGGCCCTCCAATATCTGAATGCAAAAGTTCCCCAACAGATTTGGATCTCGGTAGTTGTTTACTCTCAAAAGGTTCTCTTGTTCCTTTGGCTTCTCTACATGGACTGCATGTGGTTTTTGGAGTTGGCAAATTCATCTTCTTCATATAACATTCCGAAATATGTCCCAACCTTCTATGCCATATATCTCCTGTTGCTACTAGGTTACATACTTCTTCTTGTAATTCGAATGATGCTATGTATAATTTGCCCATAGACTTGCAATTTATTATTGTACCATCCATACTTTCTATGAAAGTTTTGTTTTCATCAAAAATCACTTTTTGTCCTCTTTCATTTAACCTTTTCACAGACAACAAATTATTTGTCAAATTTTGTACAATAAGAGCATCAAATCGTATGTTCCTGTTTTTATATATAACTCTTAGTGTACCCATTTTCTTCGCAATCAAAAAATTTCCATTTGCAACCCTGATTTTCACTTCATTGTCTAGATTTCTTACATCTGTCATCAATTCTTCTACTTTTTCAGTGACAAGATGGTCAGTGGCTCCACTATCTAAAACAAAATTTATTTTCATATCAGAATATGTTATATTCACCTCTCCTGAATTGAGAATTTCTGAAATGAAGACTATTTCTTTCTCATCTGTGTTTTCCTCACTTGTGTAAGCTCGTCTATTGACATTTCTGTTGAATTTACCTCCTTTTCTCTGTGTGTAATTTCTTCTACCTCTACTTAAACTTGATACCTCATTTTTGTTCTTCTCCGGACAATCTCTCAGAAAATGATCTCCTCCACAACCATAACATTTGTAGTCTTTTTGATTCTTCTTTGTTAAAAATACTGTGTTTCTTTCAGTGGGTCCCTGCAAATCTTTGAGCTTCAGTTCTGCATTCAAAAGTCTATTTTTCACAAATTCCAACGTTATGCCTGTGTTAACAGTTTCTATGGCTGTTATGACTGTGTCATATTTTTCGGGCATTGTTAACAATAAATAACAGACCTTATCACTTTCATCTAGATTTGCACCCGCTCCTTCAAGTTCTCTCAGCAAACTTTCAACCTTCATGAAATGTTCCTGTAGTTCATCAACTGTACATTTCATTTTCAGAAGTCTTTTCATAATGTACAACTTTGCTAGTGGACTTTTCCGTTCAAATATGTTCTTCAAAGATTGTAACATCTCAAGAGCAGTTTTGGCATCCTTGATGTATTCCAAGTGTTGATCAGACATACATTGAACTATTGTACCTTTGGCTTTTGAGTCTGATCTATCGAATGCTAACATATCTTTCTGACTGAGTTCGTTATATTCATCCTGAGTGGTTCTTAGCACGTGACTCACTCCTTCCTTGTCCAGCAGGATTTCTACACGAAATCTCCAATTTGAATAATTCGTATTCGTCAATTGAGGAAATGGCAGTGATACTGACGACATTTTCTTGCCTTTTTCTTACTTTTACTCTTCCGTTATAACCTCCAATTTTCCGGTAGATTTTTTTATTCTTAAAAAATCTTGTTTTTCTCCAAACCTAAATATCAATCTGCATGTCTGGTCCCATAACCTGTTAAATTATATTTAGGATTTGGAATATTTTGTTATAACTTCAGTAAAGAACTTGGTTTGAAAATAAAACTTTTATTACGTATTACGACAACTTGTACAACTGCTATAACTTGGTTAAGTCAAAGTCACAGACATATATATGAAATGTCATATACTATGTTGACCATAGAATTAGCAGGTGGGTATGTTCAACAAATCGTTGCTCCGAGGAATATCTCGAGATATTTAGAGTGCACGAAACTTTATTCAATTTGGGTAAAGAGTTAGAGGTATACGACTGGAAGGGAGCATCCCAAAAAGCCACCAAATTACCAGCACAATGGCACTTCCGATTCAATCAGAGTAAGAGATTTCACATAAAAAAAAGGAAGGAATAACACTAAAACAGTACGAGGTAAACAAGATCTGATCTTGGAGAATACAAGTCATTATTCAAAAAAGGGATGTCGGCAAACAGCATCATACCATCTCGAATAAACGGCGGTGTGTGTCCCGTGACGTGAAGACCTTATTTGAGAAACATTGGGGTGAAAATTGGCCGACGCTGGGACAGTCCTAGAAAAATATTATAATTCCTCGGAAAATGTCACTACTCCAGAGCCAGCAAATCTATGCGAGCAAGTGGAAGAAGAAATACCAGATTTAATAGTCTAATTTTATCGAGTTTTTTCAATATTTTGTTGTTAGTAGTAGTAGAGCAATAAATAAAAATGTGTTTGAATCCATAATTGAAGATTATTGATACCATCATAATGATTTCTAATGGTAAAATTCATATCTTGGCCCATGCAAGTAAGTTTCAAATCCCGACATTTCCAAAATTCAAAACCAAAACCCGACAATTCCATTTTATTTATTCGATTTTTGGCGATATTACCTGATTTTTTTTAAATCATGGTTGTTTTCTAACTGAAATTTTTCATGTTCTCATAAATGAAGGTTTTTCTTGAAATCAAACGATTCCAACATAACGGAATAGTTTTTTGCGGTTTTCCAACATTTGACCTTGACTTTGACGGATTTGTCGGGTTTTGAAACCAGGGGATTCAATTCATCTCTGTGGCCTCGATCAACTTCAGCGATTTCTGGTTTAATGGCCATATTTCACTGCCATAAGTTACAACGCTCTTAACTATGGAATTATAGACCCTGTGTTTGTTGTCTTTGGAGATGGATTTGTCCCATAGAACGCTGTTCAGCTGTCTGATTGCTATTCTGCCTAGGTTATTACGGCGTTTTATCTCGTCGTCCATACTTCCGTTGTTCGTGATGTGTACTCCCAGATATTTGTACTAAATACATTTCCTTACGACCTGTTGTTCTAGTACCAAATCCCGTTGTTTTCCGCCAATACACATATATTCTGTTTTGCTGATGTTAACCTCTAGGCCCCAAATCTCATATTCTTCAACAAGTTTACGTGTCATGTATGCAAGGTCTTCGTAATCCTGTACCAAAACCACCTGATCGTCGGCGAAACATAATGTGAAAAGGATGGATTCGTTCAATGGTATGCCCATACCTCGGCATTTCCTCTTTCATGTTTTAAGGGCTTGCTCAAGGTATATTTTGAACAAGGTGGGTGACAGACAACAACCCTGCTTTAGACCTTTATCCACGCTGAAACCTCTAGACAACCTCTGTCCTCTCCTCACTTGACACCAATTGTCCCTATATACCTCTTGTATCGCCTTTATGAGGTTTACACTTATATTGGTTCTTTCCAAAGCGTCCCACAGTTTTTGTTGGGTTACACTATCATAAGCGTTTTTGAGGTCCATAAAGAGAAGACGGGTTTCTTGATTCAGAGCAATCTTTTGTTCAATAACCTGTGTCAGAGTAAACAGGTGATCGGTGGTTGATCTACTCGCTCTGAAGCCCGCCTGTTCTTCGGCTTCCATATAACAATACTCAGCTTCGATCTTTCCTTTCAATAATTTACCATACACCCTAAAAATCGTGCTTAGTACGGCTACACCACGAAAATTGTTACATACTTCCTTACTACCTTTCTTATGTATGGTTGTTATGTATGAGGTCCCCCATTCTTCCGGGATCTTTCCCCGTTAAGACACTTTTGGAAAAGATCTGCAAATTGTTCGAATAGTTTGTCTGTTCCGTATTTGAGGAGTTCGGGGGGGATGTCTCCCGGGTCTGGTGATTTCTTATTTTTGAGTCCATGGCATAATTTTCTGACCCGTTCCTTGTTCACTATGATGGGAGATGAAATAGTTGTTATCTGATCAGTGGTATTTTGTTGTTTATATTCAGTTCTTTTTTCTGTCAGGAGTTCGCTGAAATAATCATCCCATTTTTGGAGAGATATTGGTGAAATAATGTCTTTATTATTTTGCTGTCGGAGAGATCTTATGGTTTTCCAGCTTTCTGTGATCCTTGTACCTCCTATGTACGTATTTATTCTAGTACAAGTCCTTTCCCAACTTTCATTCTTCTTCTCTCTAATTGCCCTATGAACTCTCTTTTGGACTTCTCTGTATTCCATTCTACTTTGAATTGTTTGTGTATTCAGATAATGTATGTATTTCTTTTTTCAATTTAATTATCTCCTCGATCTCCTCATCCCACCAGTACGGCCTTCTTCTCTTGTTCCCCTAATGCCTCTAGCGATGCTTCCTTCAGACAAACCTTAATATGATCATAAAGTTGTTCGGTGGTGTCAAAGTGTCTTCTTGTCAGTTTCTCATCCAACCTGGATCGATAAAGCTGTTTAATACTTTCATCATCGAAACTCTCAAGGTTAAATCTGACTTCCTTAATCTCTTGTTCGTCCGCTTCCGGCAATATGGGCTTTGTCTTTTTCAGTTCGAATGGAACAATCTTAGCCTTGACGAGGTAGTGATCACTTTCACAAGTGACTCCTCTGTAAACACGAACGTCTTGAATTTTCATCCTAGTTTGTTGTCGCACAATCACATAATCTATGATGGACCTAAGATCTCTAGTGGGTTGAATCCAGGTATACTTATGAATTGAACGGTGTTGGAAAAACCCATTAAGTATCTTTAGGCTATTATGTCCACATATTCCTATGAGCCTGGTTCCATTGTCATTCAAAATGTCTTCGCCAAATTGGCCGACAATATTATCTTATAACTTTGCACCTGTTCTGGCATTCAAATCGCCTAGTAGAATTATTTCCCTGGATGTTCCTGTATTGGAGTTTTCATAAGACAGCTGTTCGTAGAATTCATCCTTATCCTTCACTAGCGCATCGTCATTCACCCCGTATACTCCCAGAATCGTGATCTTGAATCCCATTAGATTTAAACCAATTTGATCATAAGTTGATTTATTGGCTCCCAGGATGAAATGCATCTTCTCAGATCTTTCCGGATTATTATCCACACGCCTTGTTGAGCTCTTTTATCTGTGCTTACTCCAGAATAGAAATGATCATAAAATCCTAACTTTTCCGACCCTTGTCCTTTTTTCTTCGTTTCTGTCAATACTACGATGTTTATGTTTGAGTTTTTCATTTCACGTATAACATCATTCAACTTCAGGGAAAGACCCTGAACGTTCCATGTACCGATATTCACAATCCTTTTTCGTAGCTTAAGTCGTTTCCGTTTAATCCGTCCTATCCGAGGCATGTTGCTGGAATTTTTAACCTTTTTTTGTTTTAAGTTGCAAGAAAAGAATTATCGACTTTGTAACAATATCGAATGAATAATGTATTGGGTATAAAGTCACTTAAGGATCTTATTAAGTTCTTTATTAAACTTTGCCTAGCTTTCTGTCATTTACATGGCCATCTTCAGGGCAAATTAATCTGAACCTAACAATGCAAAATTAGGCAGAACCATAAAAATGAGAGTCACCTTAGATATGACTAGGAAGTTTTGTTGAAAGGTGACTCTCATTTTTATGGTTCTGCCTAATTTTGCATTGTTAGGTTCAGATTAATTTGCCCTGAAGATGGCCATGTAAATGACCGAAAGTTAGGCCAAGTTTAATAAAGAACTTAATAGTAATAGTAATAGTAAAGTTTATTCAACATCAAAATTTACATGTTATGTCAAATTATTCATATTATAACATACTCGAACTTAAATATTCTTCTATGCTATAAAAAGAACCGTTAATTAAAAACTCTTTGATGGTTCGATCAAATTCATTCATTGGCAGGGTTTTCATTCTTGATGGGAGGGAATTGTAGAATTTCACCCCCCAGTAGTCAAAAAATTGTTGTGTCCGGGCTAAGCGATGTAATGGTGTTATCAACTGATGTTTTCTTCTTGTATCATGCTCATGCTGATCCTGATTTAAATTCATCGACTTCTTGTGTTGGTGTATATACTTCAAACATTCCCTGATAAATATTGAAGTTACCGTAAGTATTTTTTCTTCTCTGAATGAATTTCTGCAGCTCTCTCTCTTACTCAGTCCCTTTAATGCTCTTATAGCCTTCTTTTGTTGTTTGAAGACTTCTCTTGATGACTGACCCCACAGAAGAATTCCATATGTGAGATGACTGTGTACACAAGCATAATATGCAGTCTTAGCTGTTTGGTGCGTAGCTATTTGCTTCATCCTTCTAATAAGATATACTGATTTTGAGATTTTTTTGCATATCTCATCTACATGTGTTGTCCAGGATAGGTTGCTATGAAGATTTATTCCCAAAAATTTTATATATTTAACTTCGGCATTATAATGAAAACCTATTTCTTCTGTCTTATCCGCATTTAATTTAAGTCGATTTGTGGTAAACCATTCCTCAATATATTCTTTGGTATTTTTCTCCTTGTTTCGCATATCTTTGATGTTTCTACTTTCTATCAATACTGATGTGTCATCACAGTAAAGGCAAGTATTCACACAATCAGGAACATTTAAATCATTCACATAGATTAGAAATAGAATTGGTCCCAATATCGATCCTTGTGGTACTCCAAGTTCAACATTTGTTTCACTGGATGAAAACACCCCAAATGCTACATGTTGTTTTCTGTTTGTCAAATATGACCTTAGAAGATCATTTACCACATCTCTGAAACCATAGAAGTGTAACTTGTCCAATAAAATTTCATGGGACACCGAATCAAAGGCTTTACTAAGATCGAAACTTAGCATTTTCATGATTTCTCCATTATCAAGAGCTTCCGTGATATTTTGTATGATTTCTATTAGAGCTGTTATTGTGCTTCTTTGCTTTCTATAACCATGCTGTCCAATGTGCAGTAGGGAGTATTTCTCTAAAAAATTGACCATTCTATCTTTGATTGCTAGTTCAAAAATTTTCGACATATTCGGAGTATTGATATAGGTCTATAGTTGTTACATTCATTTATATCTCCTTTTCTCTTGTATACTGGAACTACCCTGGAAGACTTGAGCTCATCCGGAAAATAACCACTACTGAAACATTTGTTTATAAAAATGCTGATAGGCTTTACCAGTTCATTACTGAATAGTTTGAGATCATTCATTGACAGAAAGTATTTGTCCATTGTGTTTTTATTTTTGATCTTTGAAAATAATCTTCCCACCTCCTCCTCGGTACAATCAAAAAGATAGCAACTTTTGGAAGTGTCTGCTTTCACCCTCTTC
This sequence comes from Harmonia axyridis, assembly GCF_914767665.1. Classification (NCBI taxonomy): domain Eukaryota; kingdom Metazoa; phylum Arthropoda; class Insecta; order Coleoptera; family Coccinellidae; genus Harmonia; species Harmonia axyridis. Next base: position 22,713,779 of record NC_059505.1, on the reverse strand, counting down.
AAGTAGTCTTTATATAGTTTACCTGTGTTCTTTAGTTGTTTTGCGGTTTTCTTTCCGATCTCTGAAAAAAACTTGTTTAGGTCATTTGCTGTTAGTATACTGTGTTTAGATGAATTTTCTTTTTTTTTTGTTTTTAATTATATTCCACATAGCTTTTGATTTATTGTTGGCCTTTTCTATTAAATTTTTGTTATTTTCTCTCAGTGTGTTCTCCACTTCTTTGTTGAATATATCTTTATATTTTTTATATATCGTCTGGGATTCCTGATCTTTTTTAACAGACATTATCACCTGCAGAGCATCTAATTTATTTTTCATTTCTTGTATTCTCCGTGTTTTGAAAATTTTATTCTTTTGGTTACATTGTAAAAGTACTCTCTCCTTTACTGGTGCCCACTTATCTAAGATTGACATGAAATAGTTGTGAAATTCCGTAAAACCTACTTTCGCATCTTTGGAGGCTAAAAAATTCTCCCAATCAATTTTGGAAAGTTCTTGTTTGATCTGTTGAATATTCTCCTCCTTGAATAATCTTTTTTTTATGGTTTCTTTTTCCAATGATGTAGTTGTTTTTGTTTTTTTAATTTTCAATAATTGGGCTTGATGATCAGACATATGTATTTCCGACGTGATCAGTGTTGATTCGTCCTGATCATTAGTGAACATATTATCAATGCAATTTGCTGATTGTTTTGTTACTCTGGATGGTGTAGTTGCCTTACCTTTCAATCCATATGAGAACATGAGATTTGTAATCAACATGCTTTCTCTATTTCTCTTCAGAAAGTCTATGTTGAAATCTCCTCCGATAATGACTTTTTCTTTGCTGTACTTATTGGAAATGATATTTAGCGCTTCAGTTAGAATTTCCATAAACTTGCTGAAATCTCCTGTAGGGGCTCTATACAGTGCCACAATGATTGTATTTATTGCCGGGATATGTACAGCCGCCATCTCAACATCTTTTTCCCTAGAGAGTTTCACTACTTCTGTTATTTCTGAAGACTTCCATCTGTCATGTACGGCCACTAATGTTCCTCCACATTTCATGATTTGCCTACAGTATATACTTGAGATCTTGTAGCCATTTAGCTCAACTAACTCACTTTGTTCTTCTTTCAACCAATGCTCACTCAAGAGGATAATGTCAATATTTCCAGCATCTAAAAATAAGTTCAATTGATTAATTTTATTCCATAATGATTGGATGTTATAATTAAGAATCGTGAAAGTGTTAGAATATTTTTGTTTTGTTCTATTATTATTGCTTGTTTTTGAAATTCCTATGTTTGGGAATTGATCCCCTTCCCCCCAAAAAAAGTACCATTAAAATTGAACTTTCGTATTTCTACTCCCTCAGGCCAGAACACTCCACTAAATAATGTGTCATATGCCTCTTGTGTTGTCACTCCTATGCTGAATGCGGAGTTATTACCTTTTGTATCCAATTTCTTAATAATTGCTCCCTCACATTTCTTGGTGTCCCTTAGATATTCCGCAATATCGTCTTCTTTGACTTCCTTTCCAGAAATTCTACCAATGTATAACCATTTCCGCTTTACTGCTCCCTTGATTTTAATATTTTTCTGTGAACTTTCATTTCCTTTGCAAATCAGACTATTCCTCGCTTTTCTTGTCTGTTTTTTATTTTTAACTTCAGTCCAGACTTCACTCATTCTCAGATTCATAGCTCCACTATTTTCATTGATGTTTTCTTTTTGGAATTTTAGGTTATGCTTTGACGTATCATTTTGTGGATGTTCTTCCGTATCTTCTCTCATATTTCGTAGTTCTTTTGCGCTTTGTTTATGTACTATACTCTGTGTTCCTGCTGAATTTGAATCAACAGTATTCTCTTGTTTACCTTGAGATTTCCCATCTGTATTGAGTGCATGTGGACTTGGCTGTCTCGATCTTTGAAAACGATTGTTTACTTCGTTTTTCTTGCTTTGTTTATCTTGACTTGTGTTGTCTTTTTCCAATCTCATGATTTTTTCTACAAGTAATTCATTGTTGTGCAATAAAACTTTATTCTTACTCTGACACTCGCTAAGCAACTGCTTTAGAAAGTAATTCTCCACTCTCAGAATTTTCATCTCTACCTCCGGTTCCGGACTTTCAGTTAATTTCTCAGCTATTGACGAATCGTCGCCATCAGTTGGTATTGATACATGAATGCATTTCGGTGTTTTTCGTGTGTTAGCTTGTATCATGCAGGCAGGGTGAAAAATATCTTCGCACTTCATGCACTTTACAAAGTCACACACTTTTTTTCCACATAAACTGCAAATATTGTCTTTTTTGCCTCTATTTCCACTTGAAACTTCGCTCCGATTTACATCGCTACCGTCTGCGCCCGCCATTTTTATATATAATAAGATCCTTAAGTGATTTTATACCCAATACATTATTCATTTGATACGTTTTTTGTTTTTCCGAGTGTTGGCCCCATGCCTCAACCCCCGACTTGGAGGACCAGGGTTTGATTTCAGAGTATCCTTCTCTTAGGCAGATTGATGTCACCATAGCTGAGAGTTCTACCTACCCTGCTTGTTTAGTATTTTATTTTCCACCTACCCGCCGCCACGCCTAAGCGAGTCGGTTAGGGCTTCCCCCTATCTGCCACCTAGGGACGCGCCCTCTAGGGGTTTCAAGCTCCCCCGAGAGATTTTTTTTGCGTTATATAACCTGAATTCCAATTTATGAAATCATGAATGTATTTGTACCTTCTTATTTTCGAAAATTTGGGATGAAAATAATTAAGATGCATAGAACCCCTGGTGTGTTTACTGATTCGATTTTGTTTCAGACTTTTTGAGAGACCCACCTGTTGCTTTGGTGTCCTGCTTCACCAGAGATCTGTAAGGTGGCGCTCTTCAAAATTTTTCGAATTCCCGCTATCTGCCTGGTGCCGTTCAAAAAGGAAATACTGATTTTAGACACAGCAAACATTCACAATAAATTACAATTCAGTTCATATCGAACTTTTAATCAAATGAATGGAATATAATGACAGACCATAGAATATAAAATATTATTGTTCTATACTCAAAGTTCACGAGCGTAGAAATGGGGGGATACTGGGGGTAATTACACGGTGTTCCTAAATTGGAGACAAATGAAAATGACAGATTTCCGGAGCATTTTAAGAAAAAAAGTCCTATAACATGAGTCCCCAAACATTTTGTTTTGAGATACATGTGTTAAAGTTTAAATTTTTTCTCGTATAACCTTCCCTTCACAAGATATTCAATTTGAATTGGCCAGTTTAAAGTTTTCACCATGTGATATGCTAATTTTGAATGCAAATCTACAGGGTGATATTTTTTTCTGGAAGGATGCCTGCTTCCTTCCTCCAAAACTATATTTGATGAATGGGTGTTAGTTTAGAAAAATGTAAAAAAAACTCTGGTCCAGTACTACACTCTTTGGTTTGTTATAGTTTTGTCGTATCTGCTATCGATTTCGAGAAAAAATCTCTAGTAGTCCTCAGGAAAATCCAAATTATTATAAAGGTCCACCTAGTAAGCTCTAATGAATGCCTTCATTATAAGTTTTGGTATTTATTTACCCAATCTGTAGCGAAGATTAATAAATATTTGATAAACTGATATAAGCATCACAAAAAGTACGACACACTAGAAACAACCTGTATATTGAAAGCAAAGCTTTTGTGGGCTCATATTCATGAAGTTTTTTTCTCAAAATTATCCAAGTAATTTCTCATTTTCCTTCGTAACTCTAATTTGAGAACACCCAGTATAAGGTAAGAACGAACGGAATTGGTTATAAAAACAATTATTTCGAGTAATTTGGTTCAAACTTCGTTATCAAACTTCTTTTTCTAACAGATATGAGTAAAAGTTGTCGTCAGAAATTTTTTTTCGATTATCTCCCCCAAGAAAAAAAAGATCTACGCCCTTGATTCACGAGAGTCGAGAATTGAGAAATGCAAACAATGTATGCGCCATCTGAAACAGACCGCGATCCCTTGAAATCAAGTAGGTATAAATCTGAAAAATCTCCCGTTTTGTCTGAAAGTTTTACAGGTATAAGTAGACACACCAGGTTTTCTATGCATCTTAAAAATAATATACTGGTTATTTCTATGATGAACCACAGCAATTTTAAATGATATTTTTGGAACTAGATATAAAGCCGTAACTAGACGTTCAAGGCCTACTTCGATGTCAATGGTGAATGTAAGTCCGTTCACGCGGCGCAAATTCAGGCGTTTTCTTAACTAATTCGGTCTTGATTTTCTCAGGAACGGTAAACGCTATCGAGATGATTCAAAACAATATTGGAAGGTCTTAATCCCTTGTATGTTCGTTAGGTAATAATTTCACTTTAAGTTGCAAATTAATTGTTTTATTGAAGTAGAAAGTACGATTTTCAATACCAATTTTGAATGATTTATTGTCGCTTCAGTTGACCTAAATTCGAAAATCTAATACAAATTGGTCATAGCCTATTTCTTCTTCTTTCCAATGATACCAATTAGAAATATATTACATCATAGTTACTCAAAATTCTCTGAGACGTTGTAAATCTGTTTGGAGTGCCAGAATTATGAACTAAAAATCGTTGCTCCTCCCTGAGGGGCGTGGCTTGTAGCTATCAGGACCGTCTCTTAGGAAATATATTCTTGAAAACCTGAATTATTTGTCGCGAACAAAAAAAAATATTTTGTCGTTTAAAAAAAGCCATACGACCGATTTTCATGTTACTTTTTCGAATGAAAAATTTTATTCCTCGTGGAAGATTTTAGATCCAATAGTCAACTTATTACTTCGGACCGAAGGTTTCGTAAGTTTGAGAAAAAGGAAATGTTTGTTATTGAAGGAAAGTGATTTGGATTTAATGATGTCAGGCAAATAATCTTGTGTTTACCATATTTCATATAATACAGAATTGAGGTAGTTTTGAACCTCTCTCAGATTAGGTATTGTACTTTGTAAGTAAACAAGAAGTGATTTCGTGTAAATTTATTTGATTTATATCAAGATTTTATTGACCCATTAGATAAACATCAGTTGTAAATAAGGGTTATTCGGTACTCTTTTGTGTACGTATTATTTCAATGCTGGACAATTTGACAGTTTCTAGGTCGGTTCAGCATTGCATAGGTACCTGAAAGAATTCAATTTCGAAGTAAATAAACATCAGTTGTAAATAAAGGTTATTCGGTACTCGGTATTATTGCTGGACAATTTGACAATTTCTAGGTAGGTTCAGCATTGCATAGGTACCTGAAAGAAGGCCATTTCGGAGTAAAGATTTAAAATGGTCTATTTTTGTACCGATACGTATATTTCTACTTACTCAATGATTTTATGTAGAAATGAAGAATATCAACTATACCTGACATTAAAATAACGCATTTTCAAACTGAAATTTCGAGAATGGTACCTATTTTCAATTTGGGGTTGAGCTATTACTAGAAGTTTTCATATCTATTTGGCCTGTGCAGTTCTTCTTATAATTTTGTTAATGTGTATTGAATCGAACCTTTTTCGCTGGGAAATATCTTTGGATGAATTCCGAATTGTTTATATTCTGCAATTCATAGATTATCTGAAAGAACTTTCTAATCACTCCGTTTTTTTTTAATCAAATGTGAAGGAAATGAAAATTGGGTTTCAGTCGAAATTAGTTTTTATACGTGATATGTGTAGAATTTCGAAAACAATATTTACTTGTCCAGAACATCCAGAAATACTTGATATAAGCACATCCGCCGTCAGTAGTGTCATGAATCCTGGTGATGGTTATGCACAGCTGAAGAAAATAGAAATGATATGAATTTCCCTTGTTTTTCATTTTCACTGTAATAAAGAAAGAAGAAGAAAGAAAGTTCATTCAGAAGTAGGTAACAGAAAATCATTCAAAATTTTTACAATGATCATAACTATAATAATTTCAAAATAAAAGAGTACACAATGAAGTATGTAATGCCTGGGAACAGATAGCGTTGAAATCTATGGAAGAAGCCGTAGCAGAAGAAGTGAAATAAGCGATCGAATGTGGAAGTATCGACATAAATGGTACACCTTCAATAACGGTATTTTGTGATGGTAGTTGGGCTAAACGATCTTATCGAAACTGGGGAAATTATAATTAACTCCCGGAGTTCCTACAATTGTTGGGATGCAAACTGGAAAAATTTTATACTTGGGTGTGAAAATAGTAATTTACGTAACAAGTCCGGAAAATAGGGTTTTTTTGGACGAATAGACAAAATTCCAGGACGAGCGTAAGCGAGTCCTGGAAGTCTGTGAGTCCAAAAAAACCATTTTCGGGCGTGTTGCGTACAATATTTTTTCGGCAACCATGTAAAATAACACTATCGCTGCTGCTTTCCATATTTTATTGCGATTGCGATTAAAAAACATGCAAATTTTTGACAACTAATTTCATATGAACTGTCAGCCGTTATCTCGGTTGCTATGGATTCTATGATTCTTTTCCGGCCTAGTCCGGGAAAGTACGTACTTTCCGGACTAGGCCGGGAAATGCTACTTTCTCAGAGAAAAAGCGTCCGGGAAGTGAGCACTTCTCGGACGGTTGCCGAAAAAAAGTATTGCATAATATGTCAAAGAGTTCAAACTAACAATGACACACCAACAGAGCATACATGCTATAAAAATTGGAATTCATCTTCGACCGCCATGGCAGCTGAAGGATTTTGTTTTTTGTTTGTGTAAAATGCCTCCTATGTCAAGTTATTGCTCAACAGTTGAAAGCATTTTATATAAACATTTTTCTGCAAAAGCTATAGATTGGGGAAAAATAATGAAGATCGAGCGAAGCGTCTATTAGAGAATGAATTGTGCTCGAAGATCACAAACAGTGGCCTTTTTATTAATAAAAAAAAGTCTAGGTCCTTCTCCAGATGGCATTTTTGATAAAAGTAATCATTCAATTAAAATCGAATGCCCTTTTTCAGCAAGAAAAAATATGATAAAAGATGCTATTCAAAGGAAACAAATCACATATTTGGAAAAAATGATGATCAGGAATATCGATTGAAACAAAGTCAGAATTATTATTTTCAAGTTCAGGGACAATTAAATATAGCTGAAAGAGAAGAATGCTTTTGTCGTGTAAACTTTGAAGGACACTTTATTCATCGAAGTCAACATCGATGAAGAGTTTTTCGAAGGAAAATTTCATTAGAACTGTGTTTTACCTGTAATAATTGACCTAAGACATAGAGGCTTAAATAAGGATCCTCAATACAAACTAGATCTTCAGGATGAGAAAAATTGAAGAAAACAGAAGGCAATTAGAAATATATCATTATGAACCAAGCTGATTTTTTTTTAATTATAACAAAGTACTATTCCTTAAAACTGTAGATATTTATGGAATGAGTTCATCAAAATTCTCAATGAAACTTTTTTATTTCGGATTAGATATTCAAAATTCATTCCATTTAATTCATAAGGGTTTTTAACAATTCAAAAAATGAGGATAATGGTATATCAAAGCGTATTTGAATTCTCAATTCGATATCAAGTAATTATGGAAAGTAGAGTCTTTTTCAAAACCTAAAAGACAGTTCTTGTTTCTAAACTCTGTTCTTATTATAAAGAAACCGTCTTTACAACCATAATCGTAGGTGACCATTTGACAATCATTTCATTTCATCAAAATGTCTAAAATGCGGCTGCATATTCCGACACGCACTAGTAGAACTCGAGAAAGAAACGAGATCATCCCAATGCGTTACAAATTCATTCAATCTGGGCTGAGGGCCTAATACGTTCTCTATATTTTTACTACGATAGACCACGCCCACCCGCTCTTGCCCCTTCACGTTGCGACCCCTGTGCTTCCCAAGCAGTGTGGTGTAAACAGACTCTTAAGATGTCTAAAAACATGGTGTGTGCACTCGTCAATTTTTGTATGGAATGACAATTGACATTCGACCAAATTGAAAATATTAGTTTTATTTCATGGCGGCGCCGCGATGTCATACTTTTCATTTCGATCTTTTTTCCTTTGATTTTGACAGGATACATCAATTAAAACCCGATCCTAGCCAATCAGAAGCTTAAACTAATATTCTCAAAATTGGCAAAACAAAAGCTAATCAGTCCATACACCAGGTTTTTAGACATCTTAAATGCAACATATATAACAAGAACACGAACATTTAATTCAACGGGGACCCCATAGGCAAATCTATGGGGAACCCTATAAACTTGAGGATTTTTTATGTAATAATAATACTAATAAATCGACTTTATTCAACAAATGTAATGAGTTATTATTAGTTCTTGACACTTTTTCATTTATTCTTTTTTGTAATTGAGAACCTTCTGAAATAAAGATTATTATTATCATCTCTCATCAATGATTCTAACCTCTGGGACTGGGATTCTAACTAGATGTCTTAAAACATGGTGAATGCACTCGTCAATTTTTGAATGGAATGACATTTGACCAAATTGAAAATATTAGTTTTAGTTCGTGGCGGCGCCGCAATATCTTACTTGTCATTTCGATCTTTTTTCCTTTGATTTTGATAGGATTCATTAATTAAAACCCGATCCTGACCAATAATAAGCGATGTGTAACCGAGTATGATCGTTTAAAGTCGTGAAACAAAACACAAAACGTTCACTACATGTCTATGTAGTGAACGTTTTGTGTTTTGTTTCACGACTTACGACTTACGACAGACGGCTTACGAAACTAATCTTAGTTTATCTATGGTTAACTAGAATGAATTCAAATATGTATTTGAAATAGAGAGTTCATTGGTGTTGAGGTGTTCTTACAATTTCAAGAATTGCTTACACAGGTCATAAATATAATGCAAGATACATAGGTGCAAAATTTCTTAAAACTCATAAATAATAAATAACAAGAATCTCTCATAACTTGTGAATAGCGCTACCTACAGTTGACTTAACAAAACTTAACTTATATTTCCAAAATTGGCAAAACAAAAGCTAATCCACAGATTACGGATAACATCCGTAATCTGTGAGCTAATCAGTCCATACACCAGGTTTTTAGAAATCTTCTAACTAATCTGGAATTCTATGATTACTTGTTTCAAATGTAATGTCAATAAAATATACATCAAAATATAAATAAACCATAATGTGAAAGGACTGTATTATTGAAAAATATGAGTCGTAGTCCGATGAATATAAGTGGAAAATACCCTGTACTTTTATGAAATATGATTCTATAGTATTTACTCATTTTGAATTGCAACTGAATTATTTTTCTGTACGAAATGGCTGGTGTTGTTCCTAAAAGAGCAGCATCTGGAAGGAAACAGTGGACATTGCAAGGAAAGTACATCTTCACTATGAAATCAGTTGGCGAATTTCGAATCTCAAATTTAATTATTATTATATAAGATTATTTTTTATTTTACAGATGGACCAAGAAATTCTCTCAAAGTATTGAGAAATCAATTAGCAAGTGAGGGATGCTCAGAATCTCAGGTAGTTCTAGCAAAGCAGTTATTAGATGCATCACAACAATATCATTCACATACTGAAAAAAAAGAAAATGAATGCCTTGGCGTCTACTGGCTTATCAAGGCATCACAACAGGGTAATGAGGAAGCCACAGACTTACTGAAAACTTGTTTGAAAACAGGCAAAGGAATTTCAGAACATAATTTTCTGGATGTGAAGTCATGCATAAGCATGACACAAAATGAGAAACTGACAAGGAAAGCTGCTAGGGAAATATTTGCAAGGTATTAGATACATAGAACCCCTTTCATTAGTTTGATTAGAAATATATATGACTTATTTCAGTTTATCTAATGGAAGTGATTATATTACTACTGATCAACTGCAGAAAGAAATTTTATCTATTGATAAAAACAAAGGGCATAAAATAAATCAATCATCTGAAATTTTAGAGAATTCTAACATCCTGAATGGGGAATTGTCAAAAAATGAAGAGGAAAAATGTGATTCCGACAGTGATACTGATTGGACTATTAGATCTGATTGTTCAAGTTCTAGTGAAAAATTAACAGAAGATAATCTTGTAACAGCAGCCATAGATTATTCCCAAGGGAATTTACCATACATGAGTAAATCCTTATGTTTAACTTCCAATCTACATTCATTAGATAATATTCCCTATGTTTATAGATCAATTTTACATCCGTGGTTAGTTTTGAAAATTTTTTACTTGAAAGGTTTGCAGTTTTTCTGCAGAAAGTTTGATTCCTTCTATTTCAAATCGGAAATTCGTTTGATAATTTTGGTAACAGCTTATTCATTCTTCAATGTGGACTCTTCCATTTATCTATTACCCATAGTACTCTATTATATAACTTATTTATATATGGTATTGACAACCTGTCGAATGTTGCAAAATCAAAGAGACTTTCAAGAATATAGATTATGGTCAAATCTATTCTTATGCTACTCTGGTGGTAACTTGAATGCAGAGCAAGCAGAACAGCAGTATATAAGAAATAATTTAAAACCATATGGCCAGTTCTTCATAGCATTATTAATGAATCTCTTCATATATTCAGCTATTTCAGAACATTGGACTCCTGATTCTGAATTAACAATGATTTCATTCTTTCTCACTTTTCTAACCCTAATTGGTTTTATGCCACAAAAAAACTTTAGGATATCTTGCGAAGTAACTATACTTTTAAGTTTTGCCATCAATGTTCTGGCAAAATATCCTTATGATTTGGATCCCGTTGTTACTCAGGGTTGGAGATTTATAGATCTGAAGATACCAACATTTGCAAGTTATGTCATTGGAAACGGTATTGAATTTTGCCTCAATTTTAGATTTTTACTGTATGCTGCTATTCCTTTTTTGTTTATTCAATTAGCCTCTAAACAAAATTGGAGAGGTACTTATAACATTTTGATACCACATTGTGTTACCTTAAGTTGGCTCCAGATATGCATTATAAGTTCACAAGGGGCTACCATGTATGGTCTTTTAAGGGGAGTCTTAGCTTTGGTTGGTGTTGTTATGTTTTTGCCATTAGTTGGCTTAACTAGTGTTTTATTACCAGCGATAGCTTTGACCAAATGGCTCATCACCTCTAATATGATATTCACAATCATAATTTTCATTTTGATAACTTGTGTTGCTTTTATCATATCCTGGCTTTTAGCTCAAAGTCGGTTCAGAAAATATACAGCCATCATTCAAATTATAATTATGATTACAGCTTTAATAACACTCATTAACATTACAAATCAGAATGAAAATATAAACTACATGCCGGAAAATGAGGAACCAAAATATGTATCTTGGGACATTTATCGAAAATTTTGTTATGAACCTGTTTGGGAGGATGAAAATATTGCCTTATCTCAGCTAAGTTGTGCTGGACTGGAGAATTCATTGATATTCTGGGATGGTTATATACATACCATAAAAATAAAGTCTGTCAAAAATAATTTGGTAAAACTATTCAAAAAACTCCCTAAACCCATTTACCAATATCTTAGTTGCTATTTTGGAGATGAAATATCAAATTCAATATGTGAAAATTTACAAAAAAATTTGGAGGAATGTCAGATTCTTTACAGTGTGAAGAAGATTGCTAACAAATGTACTTTAGAAAAATTCGATGAGTATACATTTGAAATTACAATGAGAATGAGTGTAGGAATCTGGGGTAAAACTCCAGAAATGCTCATTTTGAACTTGGATCATCATTTTAAAAATATAACAATGCAACTGAAAGCTGGTGATCATATTTGGTTCAAAGGAAAATTGTTCAATAATGAAGTTGTAGGAGCAGATGGAATTTTAGGAGGCTATCAACCTCATATTAATGTAGAATCCATAGGGTGCCATTCATGTTTTCGTGAAAATTTGAAAGAAGTTAGTAAAGCCAAAGATAGTACTGATGTTTATGTTTTTCAATATTTATATGTTGGATTTAAGTTTATTTTGAACATTCTATTTAATCCTGTTGTTATTTTCAAATAATTATAATATTAGACTTATTTCTTAATTTAAAAATTCGCTATTGTTACATATTAATTAGTTGAAAATATTTTATTACTTGTCTAATAAGTATTTAATCAGATACGTTTTTGTATCATATAATTTTTTTGTTACATCAAATTAATATATTATAATTGAATTTTTCTGTAACTTAAAACAAAATAAAAAATAACTATATAGTAACGATTTATATTCGTATGTGGTTAAATTCGAATTGCTTTAGAAAAAATTATTTTCGAAGATTTCTGCTTTATTAAAGCATAATTATTTTCAGGTAAGTATTGAAAAAAAAATATTTAAATACGACACTTGCCTTCCTTCACCCGAAATTAAGATTTAATTCATCCTCCGAGCGCTTTAAACCCCTTGTTTATACACAGTGGCGACAAGCGTGGTCCGGTTTTGATTGGCTGAGCATAAATATGGCGGAATTTTGTTAATATTCTCCATTTACCTAATTTTTGGCATTAATTCAAAATGTAAGGCCCATTTTATTTAGTCACTGTAGTATTCTTCAATTAAATAAATTTATTCTATATACTATCAGGCCCAATAAAATAACAAAAATAAACGCAAAAAGTCTTCGTTCGGATTTCCAATTCAAATTGTGTAATTTGTCCTTTGTAGACGTTTTCTGTCATTATTTTCCTAAGTTCCACTTATCACGGTCAAACCGAACTCATTATTCGGTTTAAATTCAGAGCGATTTAAGGTCCGATTAGCGGTCGGTGGAATGCTTTAGGCGAATCTTAAGCAATTTAAGGAGAGCTTATGGGTTAAGGGTAAAATGTGGAATCGGCCGTAAATCAGGATTTTCGACTAATGGAACTGGAGTATGATATGTTTCGTGAGGTCGAAATCATAATGTGAAATATGAAAAAAATTCGAATTTGATACTCTGAAATCTATGTATATAAATATATCGATAATATCGGTGGAAAATATCGACAATCGATAGTATCGAAGTTGAAAATATCGACGGCATTGATCGAAAATTTTCTGGGAAAATATCGATATTTATTGCCCATCCCTAACACACACACCAGCGATTCTATGGATCTTAGTCACAACACTAGATGTCTAAGGTGTCTTTTCTCTGGTCTTGTTCTGTCAGATTTGTTTATTTGTGTAGGTGATGGTGTTTAGGAAGGTGCTGAGTGTTTCTGATAATTTCGTGGATAATCCTAGTGATGATATTTAAAACAATTTTAAGAACTGAATCAAACATTCAACAATTTCAAAATGAGTGTGTGGCAGACAGTTCCCGAAGAAAGGTCCTATGGAATAGGTTAGAAAATGCTTCAGATATTACCTCCTTCAATAACCAATTTTCAAATAATAAACTTCCCAACAACTTGTTGATTTTAAAGCTCCCCTGCTCGTATCGGATCATTATTTATAGATTGTTTTGTCAAAATAAGGCTATGGGGCACTTTTCAGATATATTTGCCCCTCCCTATTTTTTATCATGGCTTTCCCACATCCTTTACTATAAATTATGATTCATGTTGCTGGAGATTGATAGTGAATATAAATTGAAGAAAAATTTCGACTGATTCATAATTGGAATAACTACACGATTTCTTTGAATATTAGCGGTCTATTTGTAGTATTATCATTCATTGATGAATACTTCACTCTATAATTGCTATGAGCTAGATTTACGAAGAGCTTAAGATATTTCCACTATCATTCGACATTTTAAGTAAATTTTTGTGGCTGCGAATATTTTCGTTTCATTATATCTACTTTTCTAAAATATGCAGTGCTTTGGTGAGGAAATAAAAACAACTCTTAACATCCTTTTTAGTTTCATATAAAAGGGGACTACGTAATTGAGCTTTATTTGAAGTCCGCATGCAAAATATTAAGCAGTAAACTTGACTGCTCATTAAAATGTTCATTGCATTCAAATGGGAAGGTTCATCTAGTAGATTTGTATCATAATTGAATAATTAATAAAATACAGAAGCCTATGATTATGAAATTTTCTCTTCTAGTATGAGTGAAAGTAATTTCATAACAGTTACCTATCTAATTGTTTGTGGGGGGATATTCATTATTGATTAAATTTTTCTATTTTTATTAGGAATACTGATGAATCCAAGGAAGTTGCATTGCAACTGCTGAGAATTATCTCAGATGAAATGTAATATGCATATCAGAAAATAAACAAAATATATATTTGTTACAGGATTTCTGAAATCTTATAAGAAATTTAATTATTGAATATCATACTGCGGGTTTTTGCATCCGAGTTAATAACATCCGAAATGAAATAGATGCGGTGATAAAATATTGTTTTCAATAGCAGCCTTCCGAATACCGATATAGGTACGTTTTGTCAAATTCATTATTGTAGAAGTTTTCGACAAATAATTTTTAAGCGCTCGTTCTACTTAAGTAGTTCATTTCGAATTTTATTCGAGGTTTTTTCATTAACATTAACATTTTTATTATTAATTTTTGAGCGCTCGTCTCCAAATCCATAACTCAATGTGTGTATTTTTATAATTTTGAGCAGGGAACGAGGGATTTTAGTCTATAAAATGTTGGAATTGAGGGTGAATTGCACGGAAATAGATGGGATTTAATGGCATTATGAGGGAATTGAAAATAATTGAATCGAATGGAATTTTATAAGAACTTCATGGAATTAAACGGTATTGTGAATGAATTGAATGGACATGCGCAGAATGCTGTTTTTGACGAAGTGAAGAAAAAGAACTCTACAATTTTCAACAGTAAATTTCCGAAGAAAAAAAACCTTGAAATCAAAATTCGAAAATTATTGGCTGTCTGAGCAAATAGAAGAGAAAAGGAATATATGGCGATGTTACATGTTACATGTTTCTGTAACGAAAAAATTAAAATCAAGATTGTAATTAACAAATTATTAAGGTCGATTATGATAAAAACATGATGATACTCCTTGATGCCACAGAACACCCTAACTAGTTAGGGTGTTCTGTGGTGATACTCCAACTACCAGACCGGTGTGAACTTAGCATACCATTTCCAGCAGAATGTTTGACGGAAACACCCGAAGGCGGTGACCAGTGGCGTACGGAAAAATAAAGATTTTTTATGGAAATATTCACTAGATCGGATATAAATTTCGGAAGTGGGTTCCGTATAGGGCTGGGACTTTTTCGCCTTTCGAATATTCATTCTGAAATTTATTCGATTATTCGAATAATTCATTCAAACAAATATTCGTGTTTGATTATTCCTGAATATTCAACTATTCGTTATTTTGCCGCACGCCACTGGTGACTGCCTTCGGGTGTTTCCGTCAAACAGTCTGCTGGAAACGGCCTGCTAAGTTTACACCGGTATTAATGAGCACTTAAAAGCTCCTGACGTACATTCGTTAAACAATTGGTCCTTGATAGTTCTATTAATTTCTAATAATTTAGTTATGTACAATTCTGTAAAAAAATAGCTATTATTATTATTACATATCAACCTAATTTAATTTCAACCTTTGTTTCGGAGACGAGTATTGTATTCGCATGAATTATCCAATAAAAAACTTATGGTATCCATCCATGGGCGCCCGCAGAAACTTTTCTCAGGGGGGCAAAATGAAAATTATTGAAAAACGATAAGGCGTCCATGATTGTCATTGAAAACCGGAAAATTGTTGAGAATCCATTACTTTCCTTTTTTCCATGCCCTTTGGATTGAGAAAGTAATATTGAGGGTGTTGTGCTGAAAAATGAGGCAATCAAAATCTCAGGGGAGGCCATGGCCCCCCCTGGCCCCCCTGCGGGCGCCCATAAATCCATCAATTAAAATATTCTCTAACCTTCCTTGAGCTTGCACAGATGACGGTTCATAATATGTAAAATCATAAACATCGAGTAAAACAAATAAGTATGTAATAATTGAATTACTTTCATTCAAGTTCAAACCAATCAGTGATTTTTGTTTAAAAGCAGATTTCAGATCACTTTTGTTGATATGGCCTAATTTTCTGTGTCAAGTTTTTATTGTAGGCTCTGAAATGATATTTAACGTTGCTGATATTTCTTCAACACTTTTTACGTTAACCAAATTTGTGTTTTTTGCTTCCAAAATGACATGTCTACTTGGTTTTTTGATTATCGCCCTATTTTTGTAGAAATACACACTATTTCCTCTGTCTGTTATTTCGAAGACTGATAATAAACTAGCCGATAAATCGGGAACGAAAAATGTATCGGGCAAATTAACGTTTCCAGAAGGATGAAGAGTTATTTGTACCAAATCATTTCCAGATATCGGTGTAGTTTGATTTTTCGAAGCTAATCGGAGTTCTCCTAGACTTTCTTCAGTCCATTTTTCGAACATTTTTTTATTTCAACACATGGGAAGTTGATCCGCTGTCCAGATACCAAATATTTGGATTCGGTTCAAGATAATCAATGGTTGCAAGACTTCGATGATTAGTCATAAATGTAGCTTCTTTCTTTCAAGACCAGCAGTCTGAAGTAGAATGACCCAATTTATTGCATTTTCCACAACGAGTTCTTGAAGTCTTATCATTTCTGATATTTTGTTTTCTTTGAAACTGCCTTTTTTATATTTGCTTTTACCTTAAAATGCACTTTCTTTGGTCTGTCCAGTATCATGATTTCTCCTTGATTCATTTTCTTCTAATATTTTCACCTTCAAAGTTTCAGGATCAGGTAAAATATCTCTCGACTCTAATGCTATCCGAAATTTTTCAAATGAGGATGGTAGAGAACAAAGCATCATTATACTAAGAAGTTCTTTCGGAACACTTATATTCATGTCAGCTAATTTGTCAGCTGTGACCATAAAATTTGTTAAATTCAAATTTATTCATTCCAATATATAATATACAATATTCTCCAATACATAAGTATCCGATCAGAAATATATGACCTAAGCAAAGCTTGTAGTTATTTTATACACTCCGATCAACAAAGAGGAACACAAAAATATTAGCTACATTAAAAATTAATTCAATCGAAAACAACTGTCCTATAACTTATAAATGAGAAAATAAGCTCTCTATAGGCTGCCAATATAAACTAGCACATATTCTCGAATGCAAAGTAAAATATACTTTTTCCACAATGTAAGATTTAAGTTTTCTTTTATCTTTTTTGTTCTTTATATTAATAGTCAATTTCATCTCAACTGGAAGAAGGCAATAATAGTTTTGGTGCGTAATAAGATAAACTGTGCTGTAAATGTGTTCTATGAAATCTTGGGACTATTATATTTTTATTTTGTACACTTCTTTTATTATGATTATGTTCAACGATACTTTGTTTCTTTTTACATTGGTTTATTAAAGTTTCATAATTAAATATTTGTTTTATATTAAGTTGTTTCGTCCCGTTGTATAAGCTATCAGTATTGAACAGTCTTCCAACTTTATGAATGATCTTAGTATAGTATGTTGGACAATTTCCAAGTGCTTTAAATGAGTACGAAACATACCACCCCATAGTGTAATACCATATCTTAGCACCGATCCGACCACAGCATCATAGACACGATAAGCAATTTATCAGACATGTCAAAAATACCACTTGCATGTCCCATCGTAAAAACCGATCAATAATGAGTCCCAAATATTTAATAGATTTTTCCTAAGAAATGGTAGAACAACTGCAATCGCAGATGTTAATGCATTTAAAGGAGTGAATAGTCACTTTAGAAAAACCTGGTTGACCATTGACAGTCAATGAGAATGCGATGAATTTTGTTTTTGCCGAATTCAAACTCAATAAATTCTGCGTCAAATTTATCGATCTCATACCATTTTCAGTTGCTCTATAAGTTTCATCCCAAGTTTCTCCCTCAAACGTTACTACCGAATCATCTGCATATGAGATGACATTTATATTAGGGATATTCATAATATCATTTATGAAAATAAGGAACAATACAGGTCCAAGAATGTTCACGAATGCCTCCATTTTCACGTAATTTTTGCGAAATAAGCTGTATCCCATACAGCTCTAGAGGTTGTAAAATTTTTATTTGTTTAAGTTCATTGGGTGAAATAATCAGAATCAATTCTGAGTTAGCAGATAAATCCTTCTTCTGCCATGTTGTTCTTTCTTCAGCATCCACAGAAATTAACGTTTCACCAGTCTCGTAATCCCATAGATCTTTTTTTTAGGATCGCTTGTGCTTGTAGTCGCCAGGTATCATAATTTTCTTTCCGCAGAGATTCAATTCGATACGAATTTTGAGCCAAAACAAGCTGAACTCACTTGTATTTCCTTTGGGAATCAAAAGATTTCAAAAACGGTATATTTATGACCTTATTTTTTGCGATGATAATAGATGATCTCCAAGTATGAGAAAATGAAAATCACTAACTGATAGATTTGTAGATAGTACTTTGAGAATAAGAATTGTGCAATTTATTCAACCTAAGAATACAACTGACTTTCATTCGATTATATTGTTGGGATATTGTATATTATTGGTTGTTCCCCGAATAATGTGAATTGTCATATTTTAATTCTCTAGATTTCTCGGCTATTTGTCTGATAATGAATATCGCGTCAATGATCATGTCCTGAAAATCAGGTCATATATTTTTTTTCTGAAAGACTGATCAAATCTTTGTTCAACTAAAACAACATTCAACTTGACAGCGATGTCAAATCCATTTGGGTTTCTGAAATATTGTTCAGGGTAAAATTAACCCAATCTATGTTTGTTTGGATTTGACATGTCTTGACGCTGTGTGAGGCCATCGAACCAGAATTTGCCTTAGAATGCGTCTCAGAAACCCAAAACGTCGCTTGACGTACAATTCACGTGCAAAATTTGACCACTGTGTTAACTAGCAGAATGTTCAAATAAATGAAGTTAACCTTACTTTCAGCAACCCAATTATCCGAATAGCACCCTGTTCATCTAAATTAAAGCCCTAAGGGTATTAAAGATTCTTGGATATGAATCCATCTTGCTGATCTCAGTTCATGGTTTCCGTTTGTCACATTCCTTCCGAGACACCTTGTATAGATGCCGCAGGACTTTGCATTTTAGGAGTTGTTGCTAAATGATAGACCTCTTGACACCCTGTACACACAAAAGTTCACGAATTTTCATAATAACATTTATTCATTATGAACACATATATTTGTGGAAATTGCTTTGTTTATTATCTAAAATAATATTTTCTGATTTATTGGACGATTAAAACGAAACAATTCTATTCGTTACTTGCTAGAACTATCAAAATTCTGAATTGAATTGAATGTTGTATTAGTTGAACAAAGATTTGATCAGTCTTTCAGAAACCGGGGGTATATTTATTTCCAGAGGTCTGGAATTTGGCAGTGAGGTAGAATTTCATGAATATTGTCATTATATATATATTTTATGTTATCTTGATAGTTTTGAAAATTTGATTCATTATTCGTGAACGAAAGAAATACGTAGATATATATAAGTTGAGTCGATAAACGTTGATATGTGCTCTCGTTTCCAATTGTCTTATGCAATGAATGATGCTACATTGTGATTTCGAATACAAGCTCGATTTCCCATGTTTAAGTGCTTAATTGTTGTGATGTATCATCTCCGTCCTTGACTTCTCGATTTACGACTTGTCAACAATTAACCGGTGACCTAGGTAGATGCGAACATTGTTCATACAGGAGGTAGTCGCGTAATGGTAATACATATCTATTTTCTTCTACCGGGCGATTTAAGAAACGTTAGTGTTTCAGCCAGTGTGACCATATATAGTAGAAATCTACTATTTTAGTAGATTTCAGGCCACCTATGGTAGATAAATTTTTCATATTAGATTATGGTAGATTTCTAGATTTTCGTAGATTTCTGCATTGTTCGTCTGTTAGGTACTAAATGGGTACTATTCGCAATCTGAACTTGGTTTTCAGTGGTTTCATTTTTGAAACAAATAACATAAATTCATTATCAACAAATTTTCATCTGGTAGTTAACGAACATTTGCTATTTATGAATAAATCTTACAAGAATTCAATAGTTTATTCACTCAGAATATAGGATTTATTAATAATTAACAAACTAACATAATTCTAGCGATCCAATCTGTGGAAAAGTTTAAGGACACATCCCTCAAAGAGAAGCGCATCTGCTTGAAGGATCTGTCCTTGAACTTTTCCTTTGATTTGAATTTCCTTTTTAAACATAAAATCTGTGTTACTATAGGCTTATTGAACGCCGCTTAGCACATCTGTACTGAATTTTGGGTCTAGATCGTTTGTACCTGCTAAGTTATTAGTAATGTTGGCAGAACAGTGGTTAGAGCGAACAGATGCGATCAAGATGACCAGGGTTCAAACCCGGATACCCTCAATATGAACTCTAAAAAAGAACCTAGTTTGACAAACGGTTCCTCTTAGAACTTGACATTCGGATGATAAAAACAACCAAATAACTATCAAACAAATACGTTAACCATTACTGAATTGAAATACCTTTTTATTCAAGATGGAATAATGTTTATTAATTATTACTCAATGATATACATATAAACCTCAACTTTATTTATTTATTATAAATAAATGAAGTGTAATAATAAATGATGATCATTGGTGGGATTTCAAATAAATTATTTATTTCCATGAAACTAATATTTGTTTGTCCATATATCTAATAAATGATTTATTAACTATAATGCATTTTCGATAATAACAAATAAACACTTCTCTCAGTGTTTAGATCAGAGTGGGAGCCGAATAAATTATTTTCTTAAGATTGTGCATATCATAAGAGGACAAAGAAAGTGCCCTCTGCAAAGCTGTAACTGTAAACTTTTAACCCCTATTGCCTCTTTGAAAGAACATCTCATCTCTGCCAAACAGTATTTTGTCAGCTTTAAATATCATTGATAAATTTTAATGGCAAATACGAGTAGTATGTTTCAATCAGTGGCTCTAAGGTGTAGTAAAAAGAAATCCTTTATTTTTGCATGAAAAACGAGGCTTTAATTACCATAGTTAGAATGATCCGATTTAGGTCCGCCGTTCTGTTTGATAACTTGTGCCATTTTGAAGGTAGTATCGTTATGCCTCTCTCATAAAAGCCATCGTCCTTATAGGCAAAAAATTGAGACAGTCGATTAATCAAGTCTTTGTTAACTCAAATTTTTCACCAGTAAAATCGTTTGCCAGGGACAGTAACATATGGCAATCACTTGGTGCCAGGTCCGGACTATAAGCTCGCCACGTTTCGACCACGGCCATTTTCGCTTGACCTTGTCGTAAGTTATCCACTTATCATCAGCAGTCATCAACCGCTTCAACCTTAAGGCGGCCACTCACGAGGCTACCATGTTCGAGCGTTCGGATAATTTTACAGTCGGGCAGCTCGGGACACGACCGCACGACTGTAAATCAGAGAATGAACTTGACTGCCCGACTGGAATCTCTTGGACGCTTGGCGTTCAAAGTCTCGAAAAAACGCTTCGTGAGTGGCGGGCTTTAGAGTATGTTCATTTGATAAGCGCTCAACGCGCGTTGAACGGGCGCTGAATAATTGGATACCGTTCACATAAACGCACCTTGCCGCGTCCGCCCGTATTCAGTTTTAATTCTACTCTTTACAACGGTGTATGGAGAACCTAATTTTGATGACCCGTTTCAGCCAAAAATCAATCTTTCAGCTCGAATGAGCCACCTTCACTATTTTGTTTTTTTTTTACAATTACAAGCTCATTTTTATTGAGCTCCGTTTACAAACTAAAAATTCTAAAAAAAATTCGCATTCTTGAAAAAATAGAATTGTTTTATCATGCTTACAATAACAAAAATTAGATCTGCGTTTTCAAATCAAATATTCAAATTGTTCTCCATTGACTTTCATACAATAATGCAATCTTAACTGAAAACCGTCTCTAACACGGTTTTCTTATGATGAACCATGGTTCAGTATAATAAGAGTTATTTGACGACACTCATTTACATTTATTTGGCGTAGTTCGTCCAAATTTTCAGGCTGAGTCACAAAAATCTTGGGATATTTTTCCAATCACTATGGGATCAGAAATATACAGGGTGGCTCATTTGAGATGGAACGCCCAGTTTATGTGCACACATTATAATATATTTTTTACTTCATTATCATCTTCCTTCACAGAATATGGTGACGAGTTCTTCCCAAGCCTGTCTCTTTGAGTTTTCATCTGAATATACACTACTGGTCACGTCCTATATTACAGGACATTTCTCTATTTCATCTATGAATAATTCAATATTAGGAGCGTCCGTTTCCATTTTAAACTATTTCTGACCGAAGGAAAATAAAAAGAAAACACGTCCATGTCGTCTATCAGCTCGTGCAAGCGCGCTCATCTGAACGGTTTACATTAGAAACTTATGATCTCAAAGCGCCCGCCAACGCGCCCTTACAACGGTTGAGCACTGGCACAGCGTCCAACGCGCGCTCCATAAAAACGCGCGTTGACATGGTTACGCTTCCGAATAAAATGCATGTACTTGTAAACGCGCGTTGTCAAAACGCGCATTGAGCGCTTGTCATGTGAACGGGCTCTTATACAAATGGTTCCAAACGGTTTTTTGTGCAATCTTTAGCTCTTGGGCAATCAAAACATTGCTCACATGACGGTCGGATTCGACGATGTCCATGATTTTATCGACATTTTCGACAATTGGCCTTGGTGCATCTTTGACATCGAAATTACCGGAACGGAATCGACGAAACCAAAATTGCTCGTTGTTGGCTGTCACAGTATCAGGACCATAAAATACTATATTTACATTTTCAGCCGTCTGGCTTGCATTTTCGCCTTTCTCGAAGAAAAACTGTAAAACGTAACATAATTTCTCTTTGTTAGTACCCAGATTTGACGCGCGCTCAAACTAAACTGAGTCAACTAATCACAAAACGGTCAGAAAGGTTTTTGCAGTACGAAATCTCATCTTCCTAACGCCAACTATTGAAACCCGATCAGACTTATACAACGCGAGTCACGGATGAAGCCATTAATTGGAAAAATAAAGGATTTCTTTTCATTACGCCTAATATTTTATATTATATTACATACAACATACACATGAACTTCTTATTATACATCTGAATTTAATCCCAATTGATATTTAGATTTGAAATTATCAGGATTACAACATTTAGAATCGCCATATTAAGGCGATTTCCCCGAAAATTTCAAGGGTCGGAAAGGACAGAATTGAATTTGATGACTGCTTATTGAAATTTACAGAAAATGAAAATTTCGAACGGCCATATTTTCAGAACTCTTAGTCGGATTTTGCTCATATTCAAAATCCGAACCTACCATGAAAATTTCAAATTTCTATGTGTTTTCGTGTTTACTATCGGACGGACAGTCATAATTGAATCTGAGAACGGATTTATCATCAGCAAGTCCAACCTTGTGACTAGGGAATCCAATCCTGCACCAAAATATCAATCCCGCAAATCCGCGGGATAAAAATTATCAATCCCGCGGATCCGAAAGAATGCGGGATTGTTAACAATGCTCATAAGTGATTATTTCATGGCAACTGCTGTCAAGTTTTGCCGCGGGTGAACTCGAAAAATCTACCGACTAGTGCTGTCTTACAGTTTTTCGAACTAGAAACCATTTGTTATTCAAAATTGAACGTTTGTGATTGATGGAAATCAAGTCGAGGGTCGGAGTCTCCAAGTATGTACCCGTACTCTTATTCTGATTGCATTGAAGAAGGGTCATGTTTTAATAACTGGCCGCCTTTTCATATCTCTAAAAAAATATAGTCTTGGTTCTTAAAAACAACATGAGGTTGATCCGCTCCGCTGAGTTTATCATTATTCCCTGCAATAAAAATCTCCAAACCGTCTTTACTTAACCGTCTGTTTAATAAATAGCACATAGCAACTCAACCAATATAAGCAGCATTGCCTATTACCCTATTTGGAAGAGGGATGAAGTGTATTTCCCAAAGAAGAAAAGCAACATTATCTTCGCTTTCGAATTATGTGGAAGTTGTTTACACATTCAACATATGGAAAATTCCTACGATTTTGCATTCGGACCTAGTTACTGTTGAATGCCAAATGTTTTCAGCGGAACATATGTTTTTAATCCCATTTAGCTTTCGAAGCTTTGCATGCCCTACCGCCCTTTGTATTTTGTATGCCTTAACTTATGAGTGGTTTATTGCTTTCTGGGACGTTTCGGAAGACGTTTGCGCTCTTATTTTCTAATATGCAATTTTAATATTGAATCCCGCAGATTCCGTATAGAAAATCGCGCAATTTTGATCTCGCAGAATTTCAGAGGGATTACGCATTTGCGGTATACAGCATTTTTGGGATTGGATTCTCTACGAACCTACCATGAAAATTTCAAATTTCTATGTGTTTTCGTGTTTACTATCGGACGGACAGTCATAATTGAATCTGAGAACGGATTTATCATCAGCAAGTCCAACCTTGTGACGAAATTATACAGCAATCTTATATTCGAAAGTGCAAAAATAACTACGGATCCTTCCATGTCCAAAACCAAATAAACATTATGATTTTCATCAAATTTGGAAATTGGACGTTTGCTACAAGGCATTTCATCGAAATCGGGTGAGAATTATAGAATTATGAAGCTTAATTATCTTATAATAATGTAGGACACGTAACCGAAGCTGTTCAAAATGGCCTGAAATTCATTTTGTGAGTGAAAATTCTGAATTCTGAAAAAAAAAAAAAAATTTTAATCCCCAAAGTGATAACAAAACTTTCTCTTCCTTCAGTAGTGATATATCAATAAATATTACTCCTACCTTCAAAGGAGCAAAAAGGAAATCACAATTCGAGAAAAGCCCACTGACTTTCAGATCATGTTGGTAATCTTTTTTCTCCTGTGATTTCCATATAGCATATAGCTGAATTTTTTCAATGACTCATCCTTAAAGAAAAATTGAATATCCTGAAATTCGGACTTATGAATTTCCCCAAAAAAATTATCTTTCCAGTTATAAGATTTTTTCTCCATAATCTCCCTAGCGGAAATACCTTTCGAGCGAAATTTCGATATTCACATACTTAGTCGGGCTTTATTTATTCCATGAGGAACTCTTTGTTGTTTCAAATCGAGAAACCTGTTATGATTTTATAATCATTTTTTTTTTTAGCAATATATAACTTCCAAGAAGAGGGTGAGTTCAAGCTGAAGCTCACTGTGGGAGATGCTGTTCATATTATAGAACAGGAGGAAAACTGGTACATCGGCTATGCGGTCTACAATCGTCATGTACAAGGAATTTTTCCTAAAAATTATATCCATATTAAGCCATGTACCGTGGATTTGAGTGGATCTTTACCCAATTTTGTGTTGAAAGAACCGCCCATAGCACAAGAAATTACTACGGTTTTAAGGGAATGGAACAATCATTGGAAAAACCTTTATGTGGTAAGGTTTCAAAAAATCTATTTGGCACTCAACATTAACCATAAATTATAAGTAGAGTAGTATACACTTTGTTCTTAGCATGTTCACCTCAAAATTTATATGTTTTTATAAATAAAAAATAAATAACTTACATCAAAACAGTCAACTAATGATTTGAGGGTAATATATCCATCGATATGAGTCTATGGATATAATACATGTCGATATATAAAAATAAAGACAGTATAATAGGTCTATTGTAATATTTGTCACTTCACATTAAGAAGATGAACGAATCTTCAAGATAGAGCAAAATATTAAATTTGATAAACTTCTATGAAATGCAATCATCATCAACAATTGCTTGTCAAAATATGCTCACGCTTTTTTTTTTTAATTTTAAATTCGATTCTGAAAAACTGTTTGATTTGCATGGTATTGCATAATATATTACATATTTGGGTTTTAAAACGAAACCAATTTTGAAAGAATCAAATCAAAACATTTGAATTACAAACAGAATGACATATCGGCAACATCTTAAACTGATGGCTACTGTACGATGAGCAAATATCCCGGTATTTTGAAAGCTTCAAACAGTTCAAGAACTTTCCGGTTGGAACCAAAATCTTACTAGATGTGACGTCATGTCGTAACTAAAGTGAATAGACTAGGCTGTGCTGTGTTCATAAACTTACTTGGAGAGTAGAATAGAGTGTGACCATATGATCAGAAATATAATCAGGAATTTATTATATAAAGGTAGAAAAAACACTATATTAATTTTCAACGTATACTTCGGCGATCGATTTCGGTTTACAGTGGAACCATCATCAGGCCTGCTGAAATAAGGGATACAAATAACACATTCTGGTTTTTCAAAATGGCAAAAATGAAAGGTTATCTTCTTCTTCTCCTCAAACAGTTCAGTCTTCAGCCAGTACTGCCCCTGATTGAGAAGTTATGTTGAGAAAGTTCTTATATAAAAGGAGAAAAGGCGAGAATGTGCATACGTACCGTTTTGTTTTCAACTGAAATAACAACCATTAATTTTCATTAGTTAAATGACTTTTCTCTAATTCTGTGGTTATTCCGTTCATTCTTCCACATCTTGTAGAACAAAATCGTGCGAGAATATATCAGAAACGCACAGTTTTCATGGTTATATTTTATTATTCTATGTTGGCTCTCCGAACTTTCCGCTACGGCTTTATCTGTCAATTCATCAAATTGCCTTAAAGAAATCAGTTCTGCCAACCAACATTTTTCAATGCAAAAATCACTAAATTATATTTATGGAAATATTTCATTAATTTCAATGAAAATGCAATGAATTAGAGAAAATAATGTATAATACTCGTACAGAAGGCTCATTCTACCACTCGTTCATTCCAAAACTCGCCACTTCGTGGCTCGTTTTTGAATTTTGAACTCGTGGAAGAATATCAATGCCTTCTGCACTTGTATTATAAATAACTATTTTAGAATTCTTCACGGTGAAGTTTCGGAATCTAGATAACGTTTTTCTTCTAGGAATTGACGATGATAGGGAAAACGGAAGTGGGAGTTCATGGAGAGGACGGGAATGTTAAGGTTTGGCAGGTAAATTCAAATAGATTAGATGAAAGGGGTTATCAGTTTGAATATGTTTTTGGATGTACCGAAATCCAAAATTTCGTTTAAAAAGTTCGCGTCATTTTTCTTTTTTAATATTTCGTATTGTTTTGATAGTGCCATTCTATGAAAGTTATTTTCTGAATGTAAAATTTCAAGGTTATCGAAATTGGTACTGTGATAATTTTCCCTCAGGTGTTCTCCTAGAGATGAGATGGGTCCATTTTTTTTGATGTTCGTTAAATCTTTTTTTCATGTTTCGAGTCGTCATTCCTATGTAAAAAGATTCACAATCTGTGCAGGAAATTTCGTATACACCACCATATTGTTCTTTTCTATTTTTTTTTACAATTAGTTAATAGGTTTTCAAGGGTTAAATGTCGTTTGTTAGAAAGGGTATAGTCATACTTCCTGAGAGTTGAAGTTAATTTTGGGTTTAGGTTTTAATTGAAGGGTTATTTTTCTTTTTGTGGAGTTCAAAATGGTATCCATGAAAATGTCAGTATATCGATTGGCCTTTCCGATCTGGCATACCTATGGTCTTAATTTCTTTGTCATAGTTTTCTGTGGATAATGGGATGCTAAGGAGTCTTCTAAATAAAAAAGGGAAAGCTGGCCTCCTCGCTGAGGGTGCGTGATATAAGTCGTGAGGGATGATCAAATCAGTTTGTGTAGGCTTTCTATAGATGTTATATGAAAAAACATTTTCGTCTCCCAAGGATATTGTCAAATCAAGATAATTGATGCAATTGGACACCGACCTCTCCAGGGAAAATTTATTTTTGAATTAATGAGGTCGAAAAAATCTAACAGCTGTTGATTTAGTTCCCGACCAAATACAGAAAATGTCATCTTCATACCTTCTCCACAGAATAATTTTGTCACTATTTGGTAGTTGCATAATTTGTTTTTCTGCTTTGATCACATATATATGTCAGCTATGAGTCTACTGGATGGTAAGCCCATTGGTAAACCATCCTTCATTGTGTAAATTGAGTTGTTGAAGACAAAGTAATTTTGTTCAACAATTAACTTACTTAGTTTTTTGATGTTTTCTACGTCTGTATTGTCAGACTCTACGCATTCAGCCAGATATTCCTCAACTAAGCTAAGTGATTCACCTATAGGAACATTAGTGTATAAATTTACAATGTCAAAAGAAACTATCGTATACTTTTTATGAGGATCAAGCTCTGTTAATTCGATGCTTCTTATCAATTACAAAGAGTTCTTCACTGAAAACACCGATCTGTATTCAAGTTTTTTGATGAAGAAGCGGTTGATAAATCTAGAGATCTTAAGGCATGGTGAAGAAACCGCAGATGTTATCGGTCTGATGCTTTTTTCAAGCTTATGTAACTTGATCAAACTATATAATCTAGAAAGAGAGGGATTCTTTTCTTTCATAGAATGGATTGTTTCCCTATTTGTTGTGTTGGGAGAGTTTTTTCAATAGTATCATTAACATTGTTACAGTACTTTAGAAGTGCATTTCTGCATTCAACTATTTCATTTTCATCAAAAAATTTAAGTGTTTTCTCAATATAGTATAATTCTTTACTCAATAATACTAAACCTGCATTTTATCTGCTTTAGTCATTATAAGGTTGTTATCTGCTATTATTTTATGTAGTTTTTTTTTAAGATTTTTGTTAATATGAATGTTTACTGTAAGATGTTCACGGTTACACTCTCCTTCTTCTTCCCAGTCCTTGAAGGCTCTAAGGGTTTTTGCTATATCTTATGCGATCACATCATAGTGGGGGTTGTTCCCGATTTGAGTTTCGATATCAATTGCAGTCTTGAAAACATCCTTTGATCTGGGTATTGGAGAAAACATGTGCCCTAAATGTAGGATTTGCATTTTCAAATCCGGAATTTACTCAACGTCGCGTCGTTCAGAAACTTACCCTGACAAATGTCATTTATACAAGTAAACAAATGTAAAGGTTAAATTATACTTGTACACAATGATATGATAACATCATTTTATATCATGAATTGTTGATATCGTAAATGTATAATAAAACAATAATCAAATTTGAAAATATAATGTCACAGTTCATTTCATAGGTACCAAAAAATATTTTATTTATTTTTAATCCAAAGAGAACCCCAGTTTCTTCAATTCTGCTAGAAATTCTTTTTGAAGGGCCGTTTTTCCTTGTGGCAATTGTTGCGGGTTTGTTATCTTTTTTCTTTCTTTTTCTTGTAAGAATTTTATTAGCTCGGGAGTCTTAGTTTTATTTTTTTCCACTCTGTTCCTAATCAATGTCCCAATTTCATTTGAAGTTGGTGATATCTAATGAACTCCCTGAAATAATAGTTATATTTGAGCTATGATTTAGCAATGTACTCTGCTTTCATATAATAAATTTTGCAAAATGATAAACTACCTTTGTGAAGAGGATGCCATGCAACATCGAGTCTATCAGAAAATATTTCGTATATTTGCTCGAAATTTGTATCTGAAATGGTCATGTTCTTCCCCAGACCCTCTGACGCCCATATTATCCATAAATTTCATTTGGAGTTTTCGCAAGTGTTTCCATTTTAACTTGCACTGTTTGGAGTTGAAATTATAGCCACTGCTTTCCATCGCTGACGCCATAATTTTCCAAACAGTGTCGTTCCTGATGAAACTGCACTTGAACTTGCTCTCATTAGCCTTATATAGTTCGATTAGTTTCATTGTGGCATGTGCATTTTGATGAGGTATCTTATGATGTTTGAGGATCAGGTTGCAATAAGGCATGACCTGTTGAAACTTCTTGCTGACCTAATGTTAATACCTCATTTGGAGTGTCCCTACTTAGATTCTTTTATTGCTGACATAATCCCATTAGTTCGTTTGATTTAGTTACTTCAAAAATGTCTCCACTATTCTTGAAATAATGAATATTAATACAAATATTAATTATTACATTTCCGCTTAAATATCTTTATTTTTCAGTTTCAATATGAATCATTTCATATTCCATTATTGAGAATTTTTAAACATGAATTATATCTATTTAAATTTCAAACAGAATAATAACAATAACTTCAGAACGGTCAAGCTTACCTTACCAATTAATAAAGTATGCTGAGCTTCTTCTGAGTGTTAATGAATGCTCACAGAGCCTACTTGGAGTAAAGCATAGTAAGTTTATGAACGCTTCTGAGTAATACTAGCTTGCTTGAGTAAGTTAATGAACGCAGCCCTATAGTATATAGGGAAAACTTTTGAATTTTTAAATTCTACACAAACAGAGCAAGGAAAATTATAGGATATCAATTACTACATGATTTTACTCATTGTATTAGCAATCAACAGAATTTATATATAATTAATTCACATTGTTCGAATTTTTCAGACACACAATAAGAATTTTGAACAAATCAAAACCCAAATATATGACTTGATCAATCATAGAAGCAAAATAATAAGTGGTACTCTTCCTGTGGACGAACTGAAAAGGGTAACAAAAGAAGCTACTGAAGATATTGATATGGGAAATAAGATATTGAATTTAGATCTAGCTGTGAGAGACAATAACGGTAACCTCATAAATCCTGAAGAAACAAGTACAATACAATTATATTTCAATCACAAAAATGCTGTGGATCGAATGAGTAAATGCAAGGTAGGTAGCTTGTTGGTTCCTTCAATGCTTTTTAATCTGAATGTCGGAGCTCCCATCTCGTGACAGCTTTACAGACATATTTCCAGGAGAGAAGGTTATATCTAAATCATACTCCTTCATCTAAATAACCAAGGTGGTGCCAACCAAGATTCTAAAATATCTCAATCCCAACAACGGTTAATTTTCTCTCCATTACTTTTTCCTGGTTAACCCTTGAACGTTGTCGTGCGGTCACTGTGGCTTCAGGCCAATTGAGATCGACGTCTATTTTCATCCTCTTTAAGGATATCCCTTGCACCGGCACAATACCATCAAACAACATGAATGTCAGTATTTTGCTTCAAGTGAAAGAAGGAGTATCGTATAGTTTATTATTTCGAAGCTGCGGCAAGCGGAGTTGTAATAGTTTTCGGTTCCGTATGAACTTTGATTTTGGACGATACTTGATCACCCTGGACCTTAAATCGGTTACTGATCAGATAGTAAGACCAGAACTCGAGAGAAGATTTCAAAGTTTTTCATACACCTCGTCAGCTGAAGGACAATATTAGAAGCATACTCGGAATTCCCGAAACCCCAATCCTTCACTAAAGGTGAAACTAAAGAAGCGTAACATCATATACTTTTCCAAGAATCGAAAGAGAGACCTTCTATACTTTCTTTTCATGTAATAAGGCTATACGCTATTCTATCATTGGCTGAAACTTATTTTCTCCTGATTACTGGAGTCCAAACCTTTCTTTCTTTAATGTTGAAGTCAATGCTCTGCACTGCACGATTTACCACAAAAAATTATCTCAATATCATAAAGAAGCAGTGTTTCCTTATGAATGAATATCTCTCACATGTCCTTTAATATTGACAAACTTCTAAAAAATTGTCTCGACCTAAATGTACAATATTAGTTTTTCTGGATATCTCTCACTACCCTTGCACAATGTTACCAATTTTTTTTTCAATAAAAAAATCAATTCAGCATGATAAATAATCATTGCTCTATATTGTTATCCCTCATTACCTAAAATTCAACCCAAGTCGAATATTATTTTATATAGTTGTGTCGGAAGCATAAATAAAAAATGTATCCCAGCTGGATTAATTAATTTCGTATTATTGATCAATGCTTTTACTTCAGACTGAACAAAATCATCTACTTCCAAAAACCGCAATACAGCAATACTCGAATATATTTTTGGTTGCTATAAAAAATTTCACTTGTAAAATGAATGAAGATGCTCAACTACTCATCACTTTATATGATGGAAGAGAATATAAAAGTATAACAGAAAATTATGTGGTCAGATGGTCCAAGGATGGTTTGATGAGTGATTTGGATCAAATGCATAATCTTAGAGTTATGTTCACAGTGAGTGTAAAGCATGTTTTTGTTTTGATGCCGTATTTTCGGTTAATGACTGATGGCACAGTATTAGTACTAGTTTTGATACAGGTCCTTATTTATATTTTATTTATCCATCTTCTCCAATTTTTATAGGCTCTATTGAAATTTATGCTTTTTTATTGAAATTTATGCACCATGTACAATAAGAGGTGCACATAACTCCTAGTAATGTATAGTGGATAATTTATTCGTTTGAGCAGATATCCTTATCCAGAAAAGAAAATGAATATTCTTTAGGTTAGAAGTAATTTTCGTCCATAGTGATGCATTTTATTGAACTTTCTCAAAATATATGCATTCCAAAATATCATTTTGTTGATTTCAAGGATTTAGGTAAGAAAGATTTAGAAAGAGAAAAAATCTACTTGGTGTGTTACGTAGTAAGAGTTGGTGCTATGGAAGTTAAAGAAGTAGATCATAGACGAAGTAGTAATGCTACTACATTTAACCGCAAATCATCTGCAGATAACATGAGAAGACCGTTTGGAGTAGCTGCAATGGAAATAACAAAATTTATGAAAGGTGGCCTCGAAAGCGATTTTGACAAAGAGTACCCAATACAGTTTGTCGGGTAAGTTGTCGTATGGTATTTTGTGAAGACTTCAATATAAATATAAAAATATAATAATATTAGCACTGAATATACGTATATGTCAAAAAAGTACCTACCTGTTAATGAAACCCTAAATATGTATTGTTGTTATGCAAAAATTCTATAAGTTTTTCCTTCTGCAAGATTTTATAATTCGAATTCTATTATATTCTTTATTGATAGTCTCACCTTCTGACAAGAATTCCTAATTTTCAATAGCACGCTTAACGAATTTTTTTTTCGATGTGTTTCGATCTCAGAATATAGATAGAAGGAACGGAAAGTAAATTCTTGTGCTCTATTCCGAATACAAGAGAGATGGAAGTTTAGTGTTACCAATTACAATCGAGCTAGCCAATTGTATGTGTGAGCCATAGGCATAGAGATTCCTGATTTTATTGTTGAATGTTTTATCAGGAATCTTTTTTCCATAACTTCACAATAGCTAAATCATTAAATTGAGAAAAACATTGACCCTTTTGAAACACGAAAGAATTTTTATGAATAAATCTTATTGTAAACTATTTTTGAGCATGAATCGATAATTTCGAAATCAATCAAATTATGTTACGCTACGCTATAGTGTCCCGTCAGACAAGAAGTGTCGGATGTTGGCATCAAAACAAATGCATCAGTTACTAGGCGATTTCCGTTCCTCTTATTAATGTTCTTAGGTTTCAATTGAGTTTATGCACCATAACATTTTTCGGCTCATCGTCTGACGAAATTCCATTTGTAATGCAAAATGTTATACAGATTTCTTTAATATTTTCATTCATTCATTTAATAGTTTCAATCACAAAACAACCTAAAAATAACCAGTTTTCCTAACTCATAATATAACATCTAAAATTCTGATAGGTCTCACAGACCAAGGAGAGGCAGGAGATAAAACATTGAATATACTAGTATCCCAACTACTGTAGTGATGGAAAAACATTCAAACCTACTTTCCATATCCTACAAATATATTTATATTTTTTTTCCTTTTCTTAGTAAGGATCTTGTAATAACCAGGAGTTATGTTAGTCTACTTATGAATCATAATGTATCTCATCTTTTCAGCTGTGAGAAAGATAATTTGGAGCAAACACTCAAAAAAATCATAAGCAAAGATTTTGCCAAGAATGATAACAAGAATCAAGCTCTATTTGTCAGCATGAAACTTTTGAGAGGAGATCTCAAACAGGTAGGATATTTCTATTCCTTGAAAACTTTAGGCTTTAGCTGATTGTTTGATTTTTTCGCTTGATATATTATGTTCACTCGAAAAGAGTTTTGGGTGATGTGTAATATCTGTGTGAAAAGTAATAAGCTAATCAGAAGACTGGTCAACACTGGTTCCTCAGTTATAGGGTGTTCAAAGTAGACTTAGCTATAAAAGCTACAAATGTAATATTATCACAACATTTGAAACAGGGAATATATTTGAATAGTTTTTTCACTACTTTGCAGCTAAAAGGGACATTCTTCATTGATTCCCTAAGGTCTTTTAATTTTAAGGGGTATTTATCGTCTTACATGACAAGCACATGCACCTTGTAGCCTACATACAGGCTGAATCCTGCTTCAGGGCAGAGGGACTTGCTGAATAGTATGCCATTCAAGAATGCAATTATTCAATTTTTGCCTTTTAATATTCTGATAAAAATAGCGAAATAATGAACAAATAATATAAATAAAGCATTGTATCAACAAAATAGCTGAGCAGGTACGTTTTCTGCCTACTTGTTATGTAACTCATAAGTAAAGACAATAAATACCCCTAAAAATTAAAAAAAAACCTTAGCGAATCATTGAAGAATAGCCCTTTTAGCTGCAAAGTAGCAAAAAAAATATTCAAATATGTTCCCTGTTTCTAAAGTTATGATAATATTACATTTGTAGCTTATATCGTAATGTCCACTTTGAACATCCTATACCTATAACTTCTCATTGAGGGCATAAAGTTTCACAAAAAATCATAAATTCACGTGTCTGGTCTTTTATCCAAATGTTTTGTTTTTTTTTCGTTTTTTTTTTCAAAGTAAAGCTTCTCTACTATTGCAGAAAACAGTCTATCAAAAATTAGATTGATTTTCATGAAATTTGATACAGCAATTGATTGTTTCATCATCACTCGAAAATCCGATGCCTTACTTTGGAAGACCAAAAATCAAGGAAACAAACCTGAAAAATGTTATCACCAAAAAACTATACAACATTGAAGCATAAATGAAAATCGTATTGGTATTTGAAGGGTGTCCCAATTGTCTATAAGACTTTTCTGGAGAACTGGGCGTATTTGAAATCTTAGAATTGGGATTATGATTTTCTTTGATATTTTCCACTAAGCTGAAAATTTTTTGCGAAATAAATACTTTCGGTTAGGAAGTGTTAATTATATTTAAAAAAAAAAAAGATTATATATAATTTTTTCTTCTCTGATATTATTGGGTACTCATTTCTGAACGATTTTCCGTTTCATTTGTTGAATGGTTTAACCTCTTTTTCAAAATAACAATAAAAAAGTAATGAAAAAAATAATTAATATGGGTAGTCAATATTTTGTTCATGACACTTATTTTCAATCTCCTAAACATGAACTGTCCTCACATTTTCGAAGAAGAAGGATGTGGAAACTTTTCAATGCAATGAATATCATCACAGGGAGTTTCAAATATAGTTTCAAAAATTACATCATAACTTTCGCTTTTCAAATTAGAAACTTGATTATGCTCCTAAATTCAATAAGTTATTTGAGATTTTTTTGATTCATGTTAGAATGTTTCAACCTTCTAAGTTGGATGTAATCTACAATATTCATAACCCACTTATTTTTATATAGGTTAGAGAAGAACATCCTCATTTGGTGTTGGGAAATGTGTCCTTGGCTAGAAAAATGGGTTTTCCTGAAGTGATATTACCTGGTGATATAAGGAATGATCTTTATATAACACTAGTATCGGGGGAGTTTACTAAAGGCAATAAATCAAGTGACAAGAATGTTGAAGTAACAGTTACAGTTTGTAATGAGAATGGGGGAGCAATACCAGTAAGTGACATTGTGTTAGTTCATTTCCCGTTTCATTATGTTGTTACTTTCTTGCAGGGCGTTATCAGCTTAGGTGGCGGAGTTCTACCTATGAACGAATATAAATCTGTAATATATTATCATGAAGATAAACCACAATGGTTCGAAACGTTCAAAGTTGCAATACCTATAGAAGAATTCAAAACTAGTCATTTGAAGTTCACATTCAAGCACAGATCTTCAAACGAAGCAAAAGACAAAAGTGAAAAACCATTTGCTATGTCTTTTGTTAGGTTGATGGAAGAAAATGGCACAACACTGAGTAATGTTAAGCACAATCTAATCGTTTACAAGATAGATCATAAAAAATTTGAAGATCAAAGAGTAGAGTATTTGAAACTGGCTTCAAATGAAACTGAAATTAAAGAAGGGCCAAAAATTCAAGTTTCAGGATTGAGTGTTAGTGCTAAGGATTACTTTATAATCTCCAGTAACATATGTTCAACAAAATTGACTCAGAATGGTGAGTGAAATTATTTCTAACTGCATTAATCAAGCTTGAATATGTATCAAGCTTGAATATGTATTAAGCATTATCTTGATAAAATATTTCTGCAGTTAATAGTAATGAAATATTTCAGTTAAACTTCTTGGTCTATTGAATTGGGCTGCAAAAAAAGAATGTTTGAATCAAACATTGCAGTCTCTAATGGAAGTGGATGGAGAGGAGGTAGTTAAGCTACTGCAAGATATTTTAGATGCCTTATTCAACATCTTAATGGATCATCAAGAGACTGATACCTATGATACATTAGTTTTCGAATGCCTTTTACATATCATAAGCTTAGTTAGTAGTGATTGGAAATATCAACATTTTGAGCCTGTACTGGCTCTTTACATTAAAGAAGGCTTCAGTGCTACATTAGCTTATAAGTAGGTTGATATTCGCTAGAAGTAGAAATAACAGATTATTTTAGTTGAAATTATTGCAAGTAATCAATCTATATTTTCAAGTATACTGAGATCTAAAAATTTTTGTGATATTCGTGAAATTTCGGCATTTTTATTTATTTATTTGATACATTAATTCTACAAATCATCAATTTTTTTTGAAAATTATTCCGAATGATTCCCTTTTGAACTTATTAAAAAAGAGTATTTTCAAAAAAAATTTGGTTTGTCCTGTTTAATTGAAAAACTGATGAAACTTTTTGGTTTCAGGAAACTCATATCAGTATTGAACAAAATAATAACCCGATCTGTACATACTATTTCTAAAACTAGGGATGAATTAGTTTTTAAAACAATGAAATCTTTACAACATGTGATGAGATTCATATCGAGATCTAGAATTTTATATCTTGAAGTGAACCCAGAAATTAGCCCAGAAGACGAATTTAGGGATAGTTTATTAGAACTTTTGGACAATATTATACATATGATGTCTTCCACTCAAGATAGTATGTTGAGAGAGCAAGGAGCATGCCTGAAATTTTTACCCTCCACAATAAACGATTTATTGCTTGTTTTCAATTATAAAGAACTGAGGTAAAAATTGTTCAAACAAAGTTGACCAAGTAATTAATATTCTTTTCATTTCTAGTGAAATCCTTTGTGAAATGTTACGTAAGATACCTGTAGGTAGATTGACAAAACAGAAGATGATGACTGTAAATGATATTGTACATAGTCAATTATTTTTATATCCTGAATGTAGAAGAATAATGCTTCCCGTATTCACCGAACAAATTAAAATTTTATTAGAGACTAATGAAGAGGTAAGCAATTTGAACATAGTCTATAGCTTTAATTTGATGCATGTTGATGCAAATATATCACCATTTAAAATTGTTACCTTTTTTGCAATACAGTAATTTAAAATAATCTTGTATCCATTAAACATATATTTATTTTTCTGGATCAATACTTGACAAATTGCCAATTAATTAATCTCTATTATAAATCTGGTTTCTTTCAATTCATCTTTTTTTACAGTTTTGGGTATTGTTTTTCTCATATAAAGTTCAAAAACTGAAGATGCTTGTCAAGAATTTAAATTCATATTTCGAAAAACCGGGCAAAGCACAGAGTTGAAGTCGTGCTGTTTGAGTGCTCGTTTTTTCATGGGTCTATTGTGCCTCTAACAGAGAACTGAAAAAATAACTAATGAGATGATTGTTGCCGGTTAGTTTAGCTGGATGAAGGATCCAGATAAAACAATTCTCCTGCAAACTGTGTTCCATAAGAAAAAAACATAATATATGTATTTTTTTTTTTGTACAACCTGTGTATACCGAAACAATTTGAGAATGTACCTCTAATGGCGCCCACTCACCAGGCTCCTTGGAAGCCGGCTTCCAGTATATTTACAGTCGGGCAACTTGGGAGTCGGCCGCCCGACTGTAAATCAAAGGCCGAACTTGAATGCTCGACTGGAAGACGAATGCTCGAAAACGGCACCTGGTGAGTGGCGGGTTCAGCTTCAGAGGAGCCTAATGATTCTGTGTCCAAAAACAAATTGAAAATTTTAGCGCTTAACCGTGATAAATGGAGCGTAACGTCAATGTTGGAACACCTGTATACTAATCAACTTGTGTGAAATTCTCAGAATTTATACTATTATTTTTTTGATGAGATTAATTGGGGCAATCAGTTTCATGCAGAAAAGGTAACATTGGCTGTACATTTTTGCCATTTTAAAATACTGTACATTACTTTGCAGAAACCACAATGCAGTGTGTATACTCAAATTGTATCCCTGTCTTTCTTCCTCAGAATATCTTTTTGGCCATTTCGCACCATATGAAGCAATATATTATAACTCACTCTTGTTTCAATAATGTATATAAAACACAAGCAAGTGAAAATAGCTTCAATTGTACATTTGTCTTTTCAAAGGTGTGATCATTTCATTTCTTTTAGAATGTTTTTTATTCTTCAATAATTCTAAATTTATTCATTTGAAAATAGCAAATTTCTATCAACTGCACCAACTTACCAGGCAACCGATCGATAAGTAGTTTTTCAAACTTGTAGTTTAGTGCTTGATCTTGAGATTCAATATTTAAAAGTCTTGATTGGCATGAACACTTGCATGTAAACTAGAGCATGGTTTTTATGAACGAATTTCAATTTCTTTGTACTTCACATTTCTTCTTGTCTATAAATTTATACCTACATATTATGGTGTCTTGAATGTTTCATTGAATTTTTTTCTTCTCCCCCTACAGAAAATGACAAAAATCGTATACAACTCGCCAACTATGTAACTGTATATTTAACCACTGTGCAATTTACTTTACCGTAAACAGAAAGCACGATCAACAACCAATACGGTAGCATCTGTTAAGTAAATCGCACGGCGAATAACAAATGAGATCAACCTTTAGTAATTGTCACGGAAACGAATAACAAACAGCCCGCGTAGCCGATAACATTTTTGACGTTTCCTAATTGCCATGCGATTTGTCACCAGTTTTTGGATTTGCCTAGGTTTTTATGGAAATGAATGCGATCGTAGAAAAAGTATAGTACACAACTCGGATTGTAACGCTGTGTCCTACGTGAGCGATTTATTGCGAGCGATGAGGGCAACGCGACCAAACGCGAAATATCAAACCTTGGAATATAATAGCGCTGTCCTACGTGCAGTCGTATCGGTCGTAAAACTGTTTCAGGCAAATTTCGCGCTCTGTCGGCGATCAAATTATTTGATATTTCCAAGCGGAATTCGCGCGAACTTCAGTAGTTCTTGTTGATGCAGGCAGGTTTACTTCGACCGCTCTACAATGAATGATTTAAACGAAGTTTTAATACTGGCTGTTAGAAATTCCAGTATACTCTGGGACAAGACTGATAAAAGATATCATAATCGACTGTTGGTGGATAGAGAATGGAGTAGAATTGCCGATGAACTGGGGGAAACAAGTGAGATTGACAAATTAACTATAGTATTATATACACTGAGAGAAGTGTTTATTTGATATTATGCATTATGAATCTTTTATTGGATCTATGGTCAAACAAATATTAGTTTCATGGAAATAAATAATTTATTTGAAATCCCACCAATAATCATCATTTATTATTCCACTTCATTTATTTACGCATAACTTATATTACTAATGCTGAAGAAATATCCATTTGAAGGAAATAAATATAGTTGAGGTTAATATATCATTGAGTAATAATAAATAAACCTTATTTATATGTAATACGTAGGTATCCATGCAGATTGAAAAAAAAATTTCAATTCAGTAATGGTTTACGTATTTCTTAGATTTTTTTTTTGGTTGTTTCTATATAGTCAAATGTTGTAGGAAGCAATCTACAATAACTGTGGAATAAATTTGGAGAAGTCCTTAATTGTTTATATAAGTGGTGAAACTCTCCAAAATTCATTCGTTCCAAAAAAAATTAATTTGTTGGATTTCTCTTTCTTCCCATTTTTCTGCGTCTTACAATTAGCATTTTTGAAGCCACATTTTCACATATGAATAATTTACGTTTTCTTGACCACCTCATTATAACTGTTTCTCTACAAGCGTATGACAATGGACTGATCTTCCGCAATGCACAATCCCAACCCAACCCAACCATATTTATGTCGCGTCGTGTCGCGTTTGTAGATTTCTACGTAGGACA
The DNA here is from genome assembly GCF_914767665.1 of Harmonia axyridis. Lineage (NCBI taxonomy): Eukaryota > Metazoa > Arthropoda > Insecta > Coleoptera > Coccinellidae > Harmonia > Harmonia axyridis. The sequence goes on along the minus strand of NC_059505.1, from coordinate 22,673,534 downwards.
AAAAAAGTCGCGCTGCTCACATCGCTCGCGTAGTACATAAAATTGGCGTCGCTCGCGTCGTAACATTAGTCGCTCACGTAGGACATAGGGTAAGACAATTACGTACTCGCCGCTTCGCGTCTTGCGCGTAACTTTTTTTAGTCGCACGTAATATGCTTCTTACAACTCTTGTTATGTAATATACTATCGCAAAACGCAACACATTCTGATTCCTACTATTTAAGTATTTCGTTTTGTATGCGTGTGTCTGATTTCAGCCGGTTTTCAATTTTTTTAAATTTCTAAAATTTTTTCCTTCGATTTGCTCGCATCCCCTTAGGGGGTTCCCCCACAGGTTAGAAATGCTGCCTTAAGTCATTCTACTCAGAAATTAAATTAATTCAATATGAATTAACTAACGCATTATTCGGAAAAAACACAGGTGTTTACTATGAATCGAAAATTCCAGATATTCAATAGCTCATAAAATATTGATGCGAAGTGTGCCATTATTTCAAATGAGCTTGTTTGAAAAAGTATCCATTGTAGATTCTGAGAAAAATTTTACTCTTTGAAAATTCGATGTGCAGGGTGTTTTACAAGATATGGAATAAAGAATATAATTTTCCCAGTCCGGACCTGCGCTATCGATAAGTCACCAGGTGCAAATATTAGGCATTGGCCTATACTCATTCCCTCAAATTTTCATGAAGATCCATGCATGCGTTCAAAAGTTATGCCGATTGAAAGTTTTTGATGAAATACATAAAACAGCCTATATCTCTTAAACAAATATAGCTAGGACAAATTTCAAACACTGATTCAGACTCACCAAAATGTCCCACATCTGCCCTGAAAGCCTGTAGAATCATTCGTGAAACACCCTGTATAACGTACGTTCATTCAAATTCGTGGTCAAGAGTGCTGTGGAGAAGTTAGAGTGGATTATCTGTGATTACAAGTAGCATTTAGCTCGTACCATATAGTTCCGTGATTCGAAGTATGTAAACAAAACCTCCAGTTCAATTTTCGACTTTTTTGAGCTAATTTCCCCTTGATTCACAAACTCCAACTTGCAAATTTCATTGGCAGGTTTGCACGAATCGATTAAATATGAGGACAACTTTCAGTCATGGAATTTCAAGAAATCAGCTCAAAGTTCTCATTCGAAACAAGTTGAGTATTTATGCGAAAAATAAAATTAAGAAACAAGAGACTTTCATTTAATTATTAACCATACAAAACATAATTTGAACCAAAGGAGCTGCTGGAAATGATCACCTCTCTGCTTTAACATTTTTCACTTCTTTTTGTGATGGCATTGAAGACATTATCCAATGTATGGGGTGAATTGTTAACTTTTCAATCTGTTCGATAATTCGGTCCTACAGCTGGACTAAATCAGTTATACATAGGTACTTGAAAAATACAATTTTTCAAATGAGGCCCCAAAAAATACTACAAGGTGTGAGATCGTGAGAACTTGGAGGAAATTCATGCTCAGTATTCGAACTGTTAAGGCGATCCTGAAAAACGTTCCTCAAAAAGGCAAAAGTTTCTGTAGCCGTGCGTGTTCTTGCACCATCTTGTTAGAAGTAGCTTCCAGTCAATTCTTCAAAATTCAATTCAACAATAAATGGTACAAATATTTCTTCCCAATAGCGGTCTGCTGTTAGCCCGGCCACATATTAAGGCACTACAGCATGACATGGTGTGGTACCGTATTTTGTGAACCACTATGGGGCAACGCATATTGAAGCACAGGAGCAGTACGCAGAACACAACTTGTGTTGAACGCAGCTGTAATACCAGAAATCGTACAGTTATTGTGATCTATGGAACTAAATAGGAGCGCGCAAATTGACGCACAGGGTTTCAAGGGGCATTTAGGGTTTTATGGCTTCGACATTATTCAAATCAAAATGGCCTTCGTTGAAAGTATGTGCTAATTTATTGCGTTTCCATAGAAACGACTCAAAAGCCCAATTTCATTGGTCTACCAAGCGAGGTGTGAGCAAAGTGCCGTGAGAAATAATATTTCCCACAGTATGAGCAATACATAGTTTTGAAATTGAGTAAGCTATGAAGAATACGCTACTTTTCATAGCAATTGAAGGAAAAGTATTTTGTGCAACATTGGAGAAAGTCCTTTTCTCACTCGTGTGAAAAGTAGGTCTTTCCCCACTTGTTACACAATATACTATTCTGGTTTTTCACTTCTCAATCATTCTCAATCAATGGGAACATCTAGGCCCTAATCCTTCATCTATAGAATACTTTCATTCGCCTTCAAATTTCTGTCCATTTCTGAAGTAAGATTTCATGAATGCCTTTTTTACATCGGAAAATCCCATTCTGTATTTACTAAAAATTTTTCACAGTTTCTAAAATCCAAATATGACAGTTTGAATTGAAATCGAAAAATTATCAGATAATGATATGGTACAAGCTAAGATGTCCGGGTAGACATCTTAGTACAACCTAAGCGCTACTTTTAATCACAGAAAATCCACTCTAATTTCTCCACAGCACTCTTGACCACGAATTTAAATTAACGTTTGTATTGTTTGGGAATGAGTGTTTTAACGTCGAATAACTACTTAACTTTCTGAAATTTAGATGGATGGTCAGAATTCTTTAACTACCTTGCATGAGAACACGGAGAAAAATTTGAAATGCGTGTGGGTATGTGTATTTTACTTATAGGTATATGTATATATATTCTTTTATATAGGTTACTGAGGTTGTTTTTTCCATTGATTCTTCAAAATTCGGAAATTCCATTTATTTTCTGAACTCTGTTTTCGGTTTTCCATTAGATGCATTATAAGGCAATTACTTTCATGATTGCATATCTGTAGTGCTTCTTAGATGCAATCCAATTTCTCTTGATACACTCCAATAGTTCTCTCCCATTCTTTTGGTTAATTCATGTAGTTGTTAATTTCCCAATTAATTATTTTTCATTTGATATGTTATGTCCCCTCTTAAACAGGGTTAGAACTATTTAGAGGGACACCACAGGGATATGGAAAGCCGTTAGAAATACAATATATTGGCACAACAAAACAAAAGTTGAAAAACAGAATTTCCGCACATAAGAGTACAATTAGGACGAATAAATGACATTTGTCCATCTGATACTTCCGTGAAATTTCCCAAGAATATAATTGTACATATATTTTCACATCTCAGAGATCATGAATAATAGTAACGATAGTGCTTACTCTGTTTTAGAAATACTTGTTTCATAATGACTTGACAATGGCTACAAACAATAGCCGAAACGTCGTCATTACTGAATAGAAATAAAGAGTAATTTACTGGAATATATTTGGTCACCTATATCCAATAACTCAATATATATTATCCTAACTAAGGTGCAGAACTTGCTCAAGAGTTAGAAATACAGGGTGGCTTGAATTACAAAAAAGTTGCGTCATTTAGGGATGAGTGTGTTGGTGTGAACATATCTAAAATATTTTCAATGGTCCCCTAGATATGTCGAAAAAACTAAAAATCGAGATTTTCTTTTTTCTGTATAGCTAGCTCATTTTTTTCTGGAGATAACTTCACGAAATTCTTTTTTTAATCATTATCTAATATTAGATGATTAAAAAAAGAATTTAGAAGAATATAGAGATTCTAATAGTGGAGAATCTCGATTCTCAGTTTTTTTGAGATATCTCGGGAACCATCGGATATATTTAAGATCTGTTCACACAACACATTCATCCCTAAATACCGCAACTTTTTTGTAATTTAAGCCACCCTATATTTTTAACGGTTTTCGAAATCCCTGTAGTGCCCCTCTAAATAGTTCTAACCCTGTGTATCGACTTCTAATAGATATTTAATGTTTTCATTTTACATTTAACAATAACTATAACTGTAAGCATTTAAATACTTTTTTGTGTTGTTATTGGGAAAGTAGTTAGAGGTGCTTTACTGGGTATTTTAGGGATTAGGTGTCAGACCAGATGGCAGAAGGCAAAATCGATCGGTTGCTAAGGTAGCGCAGCTGTTGGGAACCACTCAGCATTGTCTCAATCAACATAGAGGATATTCCGAAGAGGTGAAGCCCCATATACTAACAGCCATCATGCTTTTTGGATACATATAATCTTTGTAGCACCATAACTGAAAACCGAATTTTAAGTGAAGGGGAAAGTTTTTGTTCAATTCAATTTTTTCTCAGTTCCTTTTTTCCTGTTATGCTACTACAAAGTGATGCTGTTAATATATTTTAATGACAATTTCAACAATTTCCTTCATTTACTTTTATATAGGTGGAATTATGTATAAAAATACTCAGTGATATACTCAAATTGTTGCATAGAAAAAATATTGGTAACACATTTGATGATATACAAGAAATTATCAAAACAGATTTGAGGACAGCTATTCAAACTCACATACATATGCATAGGGAGAATCCCCATGATGTAAGTTTTCAATCCCAAATATTTCATATTTTATTTATATAACTCCTTTGTTTAGGGAAATTTAGTGGCTATAATGATCGACATATTCAGACAAATGACAGAAACCCATTATACAAATTATATCAATAATTTCCAAACAAAATATGACATATTGGACTTTCTTATGGAAATCTTGGTAGTATTTCAAGAACTGGTTAGCAATCCTGTCTTTCCAACTGACTGGTGCGAAATGATTATGCTACAAAATAGTGTTATTCTGAAATCCCTTAGATTTTTTTCTCATACAATCAGAGATTACTATTTTGAAAAATTTGAATACCAAGCCTGGAATAATTTTTTCCATTGTGCCATTGCTTTTATGACTCAACCAGCTCTTCAACTTGAGGCTTTTTCGAACAGTAAAAGACTGAGAATAATCAAAAGATACAAAGATATGAGAAGGGAAACTGGATTTGAAATACGATCAATGTGGTTCAATTTGGGTGAGTAATATCTATTTTTTTAATGTATTTGCTTCTATGTTTTTCTTTATTTTTCATGCAGGTTCTCTTTTATATTATAATACATAAGCAATATATATTTTGAGATATAGCAACACAAAAAATTTATAACTTCTAACAATAAAGTATGTGTAGATGAAATCTCAGAATTAGCAGAGGAAATGTAAACGGGGCATCATACATTTCAACATATGATATAAGAGTACAAATAAAAACATCCACAAAAACTAGGTCTCCCCGTATAGATGTATTGATTGGTTTGTGTATTTGTTTACAGAATATGCTGACATATTTATATTGAAGGGCCTCCTCTTCATCAAAACAAAATCCCCTCCATCCTTTCTCTTCACCATAAGTTGACATCATATATATTATAACTGAATCTAAAATCAAAAAAGAAAAGAACCAGAAAGAAGTAATAAATATAATAGTTTGCATTATAATGATTTAAAGATAGCGACCCATTCTAAAAAGGAATCTGAAATTGAATAGTTAGCTTGGAAACCACTATGAAATTTATAAATTGGGCAAGTATTCACCAAGTGGTCAATATTCCTTCTACGCCACACTCACATAGTGAGAAAATTCTTCCCAGCAAAACTTGGTGTATTTTAAATCGACTTAGCACTGGTCAAGATCGTTGCAATAGTATGCTCTTCAAATCGCATTCTATTGAAAGCCCATTTCAATAGAATGCGATTTGAAGAGCATACTATTGCAACGATCTTGACCAGTGCTAAGTCGATTTAAAATACACCAAGTTTTGCTGGGAAGAATTTTCTTTGAATGATCAACGATTAGACTTTCGTTGATGACTTTACAAGAACTCCATTCCGAACGCCAAATTTATACCAAGATTTCTTGACTGCCACCTGCCTAGTATTATGAGGTGGAACAATATCGGGTGTCCCAAGTTATCGTTTACAGGCTATTTCTAGCTTATTTGAGAAGATAATAAAAAATAAAGAAAATTGCTTTGTATAACATCAAAGTACCTTCCCAATGATGTATAAAAAAGGTTCGTACATTTGTCAGCCCTGAGGGGTAGCTACCAATCTACCCATCACTTTTCATTTTCAAATGGCACTCCCTGTAAATTGTCAGTGGAAATTGCGTGTCATTCTATTTGGAATACAACGATAGCACTTGATATTTTTTATTAATAACAACAGAAACATTCACATTTTGTGAAGTATGAATTGCAATAAAAATACCTTCTATGCAATTCAAAAAACGAAAAAACATTTGAAGCAAGTTTTTTGTTTTAAAAAATACATCTACTTCTCATATGTGAAGTTTGTACAAACATAGGTGGAGTAATTTCATTTTTATAAGGATAATTAAATAACGTAAAAGAAGTCACAAAATATTAATGTTTTTGTTGTTATTACTGAAAAAATACCAAGTATGTGCTATCGTTTATTCCAAATAGAATGACACGCAATTTCCACTGACAATATACAGGGGATGCCATTTGAAAATAAAAAGTGAGGGGTAGCTACCACAGGGCTGTCAAATGTAAGAACCTTTCTTATACATCATTGGAAAGGTACTAAATGTTAATCAAAGCAATTTTTTTATTTTTTTAATATCTTGTGGAATAAGCTAGATATTGCCTGTATACGATAACTTGGGACACTTGGTATGCAATAGCTCTGGTACCAATATGAAGGTGTAGATCTAATAGTTCCACTATTTATTCTCATAGAAACGTTAAGCTGTGCATCAATTTTATGAATTTAAGCACTTCTTCTTCTTCGGGTGCCTATTCGTTCCGAATATTGGCGATCATCCTGGATATGATAACTTTATTCACGGCCGCTCTGAATAACTATCTATCTGTATTTTATGAAACAATGTTGTTCTGTAGCTCAAAAGGCTGATTATCTTGACCTAACGATCTGCAAATCGCTGGTATGCTGGTATGTGAGGTTACATCTTTCTTGAGAAGATGAATCACTTTAAACAAACTAAATATGAAATATTGCTGAGAGTGATCCTAATTATAGTAGCCAGCTTATATTCAAAAAGGATTTCGATAATCTTTTCATATTGGATTTTTAAATGATCGATTCTCTGTGTTTTCTTGCAGAAATACACAACATGAACGTATTTTGAGTATGAATATTTGTATTTCTTGTTCTTGAGTTTCTTAAATGTGAGTTTTTTTTGTCTAGTTGCAATTCCATATATTGAAAATATGATTCAAGGGAATAAGATTTAATGTCAGATCCATAAACGGGCCAAGACAACTACCCTAAGGTACATCTGATTGTATAATTTGGTAGTTTTAAGTAGATATATTCAGTTCTAACTTCAATGTAGATGTTAGTTTGGGTTAAAAATTCATCATTGACATATTATTAGGAAGGAATTTAACTAATTCATTTAGTATTAAATAGATATGGAAACATAGTGAATCATTCTTAATAGTTCTTCCATTTACCTTGGTAACTTTCAAGGAGCTCTCCAGTTTTCAGATCATCAGATTTCTGAATATATCAGCATTTAATAGCTTGGACACAAAGTAAATAGACTGGTTTAATACAACCATGTTTCGGCTGAAGGACTTCGGTCAATGGCCATTTGTGAATAAAGCACAATGTTTTTTTTTTACAACCATGCTCTTTATTTTACCAGATACATTTCATCAGTGTCCCCCTTTCTCTGGAACACATATCATTTTCCAATATTAGAAACAGTTTTACTTTGGTAAACCTTTAGTTGAATTCTAAATCGTTTCTTTCAACGCTAACATAAAATTTTGCCGTTATTTCTTTACATAACGCCACTTATGAAAGAAACGTGAAATTTGACCAATCTGGAATGCGCGTAGCTATTATATCTATCACTTATTTGTTGATGCATCATTTTTAAAATTTTAAAAATACTAAATGCCTATCAAAAAGTCAACTTTCCCATATTTTCGTAAAAGATAGCCTCATTACTTTTTGTTCAAAAGTTTCATTTGTTTCGAATTCTTGACTTTTTACTGTATATAAAATTCTTAATAACATTGATCAATGTTTTAGGACAATACAAAGCACAATTTGTGCCTGGATTAGTTGGACTTGTATTAGAAATGACCCTACTCCCAGAACCTGAATTAAGGAAAGCAACAATTCCTATATTTTTCGATATGATGCAGTGTGAATTTTATTCGTCAAAATACGTGCATGAAGGATACGGCGACACAAAAAGAGATTCTTCTCATGTGAAAGGAAATTTCAAAAGCTTCGAAAATGAAATGATAGCAAAATTAGATACATTAGTTGAAGGTGGAAGAGGCGATGAAGAATATAAAAACATGTTTCACGACATCTTGAGAGATTTGTGTAGTCAGCATACTACAATGAAAGAAGAAGGGATAAAATTTGTTGAAACTGTTACAAAGCTAATGGAAAGGCTACTGGAGTATAGATGTATCATTATAGGTGATAATAAAGAGAATAAGATGAGTTGTACGGTTAATTTACTAGTAAGTTATTTATAATTAATGTGATATCACACAAAATTTCAATAGTTTTACAAACTGTTCAATAAGCGGTCTAAATACATATAAAAGTCGTCAAATGCAGCTTCTTCTTATAACACAAAATAGACTTGATGTTTATATCCTCATCAACGTCACCTAATTCTATTTAATATTCCATTCTACCGTTTCCTAGACCAATTAATAAAACGAACTGAAAAGTTTGTTTAGGGTCAATAATTTCTCGCTTCAACTCAATAATTGTGATAGTACGAAATTAGAAAATAGTTCATTTTATTTAATGAAATAAATATCATAACGTTATCATACAATGTAAAGTGTAATTATATTCGTCTATACTTGCCAGAAAACTGTTCCATGATATTGTCATAGAAAAGAGGATGCTGCGATATTTCCCTAATAAATAATGGCTACAACCATAAGAGAGTATATATTTTGTTTTTGAGTTTCGCAAGTAAATATTCATTCGGTTTTGTAAATACTAAAACACATTTCCTTTAATTCTGGATATATTTTGACTTGTCCAACTAAGATGTCATTATTCTTATCAATTAAAATTAAATATCAATCAAACAAATTACAAGTGCATAACTCGCGTAAATGAGTATCTTTAATCCACATAACAGTTATTCTGCTCTCAAGCAACCGGAAATGCATTATTTATTAGATTATTTCGGTCTTTACTTGACTTGATGGAAGTTAATTATTTTTTTTTCTACATTTAATTTTCATCAGCACTCAGAACATACAATCTATGAGCTAATTAACATTTGAAAAAAAAATGAAAACAATATTGTATTTCGGCCATTTTTCTATTTTACGACGATTGTTTCGTCATACCACGACTTCAGATAAATATTCAGTATCCAGTAATAATCACCGGAAATAGAATATTTTTATTATTATCCCCGACTTTAGCCTATACGCGTAGGATAAGAAATCTCCTCGCAGTCGGCTTCTCACTCTCTGCTAAGAGAAACATTCACTCAATCCCAGATATTTAAAATATCAGAAGGGTAGAGCTCTGTCGTGTCCGGTCCTTGTGGTTATTATTATTATTTCTACATTTTCATTTTCGCATTTGTTCTCGAAAATCATTTACATATTTAAATGGAGAAGCATTTGAAGATATTGCTTTCTGAATAAATTCTTCACATATTTTTCTCAATGCTACTTACTACATATTGTTATATATTACTTGAACACTGTTTATGCAGTGTAGTATTTCCAAAGTTAATTATTTTATAGAGGTTTCATCTTTATGTAATTTAGAATATGTACTAAAAATTTAATCAAATATGACTATTTTCAAAAATTTCTGTGCTTTCATTTTTTTTTTTGTTGATAATATTAGGGAAAGTAGCATTTGAATCAGCAATATCTGGTTTTGTCTTTTCTAGGAATTCTATTCTGAAATAGAACGTCAAGAGATGTATATAAGATATTTGAACAAATTGTATGATCTGCATTTATCTTGCGATAATTTTACCGAAGCTGCTTTTACCTTGGAGCTGCATGCTAAACTACTAAATTGGTCTGATAAAGAACTGGGAATGTTACTTAAGAGCACAAGACATGAGGATTGTTCTACTCACAGGCAGTTAAAAGAAACTCTTTACTACAACATAATTGACAATTATGATAAGGGCAAAGTATGTTTAATTGATCATTTTAATTGTATGTATTATATAAAATTGTTTATTCAAGATGTGGGAGTGTGCAATTCAAAAATGCCATGAGTTGGCTAAGCAGTATGAAGAAGAAACTTTTGATTATGAACAACTCTCAAACATTTACAAGAGAATAGCAACTTTCTATGATGACATAATCAAAAATGTTAGATTAGAACCAGAATACTTCAGGGTTGGCTATTATGGAAAAGGATTTCCCCAATTTTTGCAAAACAATGTATTGATTTATAGAGGTAAAGAATATGAGAGACTAGCAGATTTCAACAGTAGAATACTGAACGAATTTCCTAAAGCTGAGTTGTTAAATAAACTTACACCACCTGGACCAGACATTACCGAATCAGATAAACAATGTATCCTTTTCTATTTGCTGTAACAAAACATTGCAAATATTACACTATGGCATATTATTTCCTTTTCTTCTCAAAATGTCTCGATACTTAATAAATATCAATATACATTTTTGTTATGAATATTGAGCATTTGGATTCGAACCGATGTAATTCATCCCGAAATCTGAGTCAAAACTGAAAAATATTAGTACTGTTCAATTCAGGTTTTCAATATCATTACGTGTTACCAAGCTTTCGAGAATGTTTTTTTGCGATTTGATTGCTCCATTCTTTATTCTTTCCCTTAATAATTCACGAGTCGTGTTGTACCAAATTTCGTGAGAATAGTTCTTACAGTTTCCCAAAAAAGCTTTGGACAGCGGACGAACGAAATCTTTTGTTTGTTTTCACACATTCCAAACGTAAAATAAAAGTTTCAAGGAACTTACATCTTTTATTCTTTGAAATAATCCAAAAATTTATTATTGGAAATAACAATATTTCAGATATATATATAAATTTTTTAATTAATGGTGGTTTCTTTAATTCAAACAGTTGGGGGTAAGGGATATCGACCTATAAATATTCAGTTGTTATTTCTCTTCATTCATTCAACCTAGCTTCCGAAAGCTAGGCAGAGCCGGACGAGACGAAACGTGAGATACGCGAAATCTTCCAAGAGGAATACCTAAGGTGGGATGGAATCCAAAAGGCAGATATTCATTGAATTCCTAAGATGAAGAAAAATAAGGATTTCAAAACAACAATGTCCACTGTAAATACTGCTCTGAGTGAAATATTGATAGCACAAAGAACCTTTATATATATATATATTATTTGTTGTTGATTTTCTTGTGCTTATCGATTTATAAAATTGTTTGAATAGTTTTCTTGGGTTTTTTTTTAGCACAGGGTTCTTGATCAATAAATAGTTATTTACTTTTTCATAAAATATATTTATTCCTACATATGTTTCGGCCACCAATGGCCTTTTTCAAGTAAATACAACAATCCATTAGCTTCTGTAAAATACAAACAGTGATAATATTTGAATTAATTTTAAAATTTTCTTTACACTTCACTATTTTCGTCAAAATTACATTTAATAAGTAAATAATACAAGACAATTGGCATACATGAAACACAAACAAATTATATTGTCATGATATTTGGGTTTATAGTTGGATGTTGTCATTGTAGATGGAGTTATATGGAGAATTTTCTAGGGAATTTTTCTATTTTCTATTATTTTATCAAATTGCAGTATATTTTGGCTAAATTTTTTCAAAAAGCACGAACAAACTGAGAAGCATAAAATGGACTTCGAAAATTTTTCCATCTTAGAAAAAGAAAAAAATAGCAAAACTCGAAATATATTGGAGATGATTCATATCAAGAAAAATAAAGAGGCTATGAACGATAAAACAGATACGAAAAATTCAGCCCAAATATACTGCAATTTGATAAAATAATAGAAAATAGAACAATTCCCAAGAAAATTCTCCATATAACTCCATCTACAATGAAAACATCCAACTATAAACCCAAATAAGAAATTTCGCTGTTATCGATTCATTCAGATGTTGTAATATTGTCTTGAGTTGAAAAATTAAATTTGACGTTCATAATCCTGACAATATAATTTGTTTGTGTTTCATGTATGCCAATAATTGTCTTGTATTATTTACTTATTAAATGTAATTTTGACGAAAATAGTGAAGTAAGTGTAAAGAAAATTTTAAAATTGATTTAGATATTATCACTGTTTGTATTTTACAGAAGCTAATGGATTGTTGTATTTTCCTTGAAAAAGGCCATTGGTGGCCGAAACATATGTAGAAATAAATATATTTTATGAAAAAGTAAATAACTATTTACTGGTCAAGAACCCTGTGCTAAAAAAAACCCAAGAAAACTATTCAAACAATTTTATATATATTCGCGTAGATGACACCGGGAGAATCATATGACATACCTCGTTTACGAAGCATAAGTTAGATACAGGGTAGGGTGTTCAACGCCATCACTGAGCAATATTCCTATTGAGTGTGTTCAGTTATGTATTTTTGACTTTTTGAGTGCTCAATTCAGAAAAGGTGAAGAACTCTGAAAAAATTTCAAAATGTCGGAAAACTTGCTATGTTCATAATTTTTTTTCGGTTTCCAAATTGAATAAATAAATAAATTTCATTTTCTCAAAGAACTAAGATTTTCTGTTGAAAAAATTTCTCATACATCGAACAGAAATTTTATCATCCATCATTTCGCGCATTATGAAGTATTTCAGATATGAGGAAATAAAACACTGTGTAAAATTTACAGTGTTTCTTTGATATAATATTCAGCCCCCAATTAATATTCACTCGATAGATTTTCCTCAACTCTTTAATAGATATTCAAATAAATAAAGTGGATCCAGTTATGGATGAGTCCAAGCAAAAACGTTTATCTGGAAAACCTTTGTCAGAACAAATACTCAAATACTATCAAGTGAATAATATAAGGAAATTTACATTTTCCAGACCATTAACAAGGAAAGATCCAAATCTGGAAATAGATAACGAGTTTGCCAGTTTATGGTTGGAAAGAACTGAACTGATAATATCGCATCCTTTGCCTGGTATTTTGAGGTGGTTTCCTATAATAAATGTGGAGGTTCATGAAATTTCTCCTCTTCTTTATGCCATCGAAACTATTGAGAAAGCGAATAGGAAACTACGTAATTATATTGTGATTTATAATAGGGACAGAAATATTCAAATAAATCCTTTGAGTCTCACTTTGACAGGTAAGATATTTTTCAATTTAATTAAAAAATATCTTCGAGTATATTAGTGATTTTATGTCCACATACCTTTATAGCTCGGAATTGGCTCATGTTGAATTGAGGTTTTGAATCACTTTCATCAAGGCTAAATATTCGTCTTTAGGAGCATTTCTGCTTAGGGAATCCAATCCCGCAAATGCAAATCCCTCTGAAATTCTGCGGGATTCTATATTAAAACTACATATTAGACAATAAAAGCGCAAATGTCTTCTGAAACGTCCCAGAAAGCAATAAACCACTCATAAGTTACGGACGAAGATGCAACACTAGTTACTGCTGAAACTGCACTACGATTCATGATCAGCTAATTGGAAAGTCATTATAACAGGCGTTAGGGGTGAAACAGTGAAGCGACTGTTTCAGGCGCCTCTATTCGAGAGTGGCAAATTAGCCCAGTTTGTGGCTGCCTTTTTATATTTCTAAAGAAAATATAGTCTTGATTCTTGAAAACAACAGTATCCATTCCCTACTTTTGCGACAAATTCGATCCAGAAAACTACTCAATTTGGTTCTATGAATACAAATACCCAGAAGAACTCTCCAAAGTGTTCATGAGCTGTAACCTAATCACTGTAATGTTCCAACGTTTGGATAAAATGCCTAAAGCTGCCTTCGCATCGATGTGTCTGTTCGGTAAAGATAATGACAGTTCCATTTCTGGAATTTGGGTATGGAGAGGCCAAGATCTTGCATTTACACTTTCCCCTGATTGGCAAACAGATTTTGAGAGTTATGACTGGTAAAAGATTGACCCTAAAGATGCTAAAACTAAAAAATTAGTTAAGCAATACTTCTCATGGACTGCTAAAGATAAATCAGGCAGGGAGTTTAATCAAGGAAAAATCTTCAATTAAATTAAGACATTGACACTTTCAGAATAAAGCTTTTACAAACTCACTTAGGAGATAAATCGAAAGTGTTTTTTATACAACTTGTATTGTTTGATTGAAATGTTCCATTTGTTCTGGTAATATCGATTCCAATAATATCTATGTAACATGAGGTTGGTCCGTTCCGCAGCGTTTATCAATATTCCCTGCAATTAAAATCACCAAATCGTTTTTACTAAGCCGTCTGTTCAATAAATAACACATGGCAACCCAACCAATATAAACAGCATTGCCTATTACCCTAATTGAAAGAGGGGTATTTTACAAAGACGAAAAATAACACTATCTTCGCTTTCGAATTATGTGGAAGTTGTTTACACATTCAACATACGGGAAAATCCTACGATTTTGCATTAAGGTTTTAAAATGCCAAATGTTTTCAACAGAACACATGTTTTTAATCCCAATTAGTTTTCGAAGCTTTATATGCCCTCCCGACCTTTGTATCTTGTGTCAGATTTTTAGAGTTTCTTCGCGGCAAAACTTGTCAGCTGTTGCCATGAAATGAACACTTTTATACTATAGTATGTCTTTAATAGCATAAGACCTTCTTACGAGCATGTATAATAGGTGGAATACAAAGAGTGTATATGTTGTTAACAATCCCGCTTTCTTGCGGATCCGCGGGATTGATAATTTTTATCCCGCGGATTTGCGGGATTGATATTTTGGTGCGGGATTGGATTCCCTAGTCGAGCTACTCTCTTGGCTTGAAAATTTCTGAGGATTTTCCTTCTCTAACTGTAACTGTAGGCGAAACGACGGAAGAAAAGCATACTCAGCCATTTTGGACTTATTCAAAACAGAATATTCAATCAAAATGACTCAATAGAATAAAATAACACTGGTTATTTCTAGGGTATTCTATTCTATCCACTGAATTTGAATTTAACTGGTAATATAAATTCAATATTTTGAGTACAAAATGGCAAACTATTTAAGTAGAGATATTTTTTTTAATTGAGCAATTTAGCACAGGAATTTGATTATTTATTATTTCTGTCCAAAACCTGTGATAAATTGCCCAATTTTAAACATGGACGCGAATAGTACAGAATATTTTTTAAAATCTTGTTAATATAGTATCAGTACTATATTCTACCAACTCCAAAATTAACAAGATTATAAAAAATGGGATATCAGCTCTAGTAGAAGAAAAGATTTTCTCTTTGATTTTACGGATCTATCAAAGAGAAAATCATTTCTGGCTTGGCTTTCTAATCCAATTTTTTATTTTCACCTGATTCATCATTTCTTAAATTGAATCAAACATAAAATTATTCTTTTCTCTTCTCTATATATGGTTATATCTATCTATGAATATTTTAGGTATATTATATCCTAATGTAATGGGCGGCATAAAGAATTATGAAGAGACCTTTTTCACAGAAGCATACAGTCTACATAACCCACAAGACGAGCATTTAGTACAAAAATTAAAGGATTTGATAGCAAATCAAATCCCGCTTCTAGAATTATGTGTTCAAATTCATAAAGATTGTATTCCTAGTATATTACAACCTCTGCAAGACAAACTGGAAAGTCGATTCACCTTGATGAAAGAAGATGTGGTGAAAAAATATGGAAAAGCGGTGAGGAAATTTATCTTGTGAATTTTCACGTTTTGACCATTGTCCCAATTTCAGATTTCTGATATTAAAATTGAAAATTCAGTAACAATGAGGAAACAGTCTGCTAGAACAAATCATCTCAATACTGACATATCATCTGTAAACGAGTAAGTTTTTGAAAATCATCATTGCCCAAAATTTCAGGAATCATTTGTGTTTTCATTTTGACAAATTACTTCTAGATACTATTAAATAATCAGGTCAATAAATTGATCATCGAAGAATACTGAACGTCATAACTACTCACTATTTAAATAAATTTGCGAGTTTTTTTGCTTAACACTCATTGGGCCGCGGTAAACTTTACGGACTGCTACCTCGGAATTTATTTTTTCAATAATTTTCGGCAGCTGATCTCATGGATTTTATTATTTCATGACGACCCGTAGATCCTGTTGAGTGCAATATTTCTGAATATTTGAATTTAGTTGCCTTTTTTAGTTTTCTAGGTCACCATCCAAGTTGCGTCCAAAAATAATTCATAAACATAAATATCTATATTTATTTATTAAAAAAATAAACTTATAAACAGTTTTGAAAATGAATTTGCATGTGTGACTTAAATTGAAATACTGATGATGAAACTGAATCAGAATCACTTGCTCATTTATGTATTTATCAATAATTAACAAACTTTATATAACGTGATTTTAACCGGGACTATCGGTTGACTTTAAATGATGCTCTCCGCCCTCTATTTCAAAAACGATTTAAGGTATAAAAAACTTTCGAAACAAAAATTATAGACAATTTTATCTTCTACAATATTGATAATGACAAAAAATAGCAAAAAAACCTAGAGGAAACGAGATTTTTGAAACTGTTCAAAAACCCGTCGCTAACACGCTATCATATGTAGGTTTTGAGACAACTTTTCGGATGTCAAAATACAAGTTTATAAAAGTTTCTGTCTATCTATCCCAAATGCCGAGGTTAATTTCTAAGTTGACTGGACTAAAGATTCAATGTTATTTGTTAGATGTTAACCTCTATTTTGCTACGGATTCGTCGGGAATATAATACGGATTGCCATCACTGGGATATCACATAACTGTACATTATTCTTTATTCATATACAGGGTGTTCTGATTTGTTTCCGACAAACTGAAACGGGTGATAGATCACATCATTTTAAGCAAAAAAGTTCCTATGAACATGGGTCTGGAAATGCTTCGTTTCCGAGATACAGGGTGTTAAAGTTGAAAAAATAATTCGCGTTTTCTTAAATATCTTACGACTGATTCCAAATAATTGCATGTAAGTTGGTACATAGGGTTTTTTGAGGTGAGAAATTCAAATTTGTGGTCGATTTGGTTGTATTTTCTAGAGGGCGCCACTGGCAATCATTTCGTCCCATTTAAACCGTAGCAACTTTTCTGTGCTACCCTGTACGTCATTCTGGACTAAAAAAATCGATTCCCCTGACTTTTCTAGTTAAAAAAGGTATAACTCATTTAAGTTGCTAGGGGCAACCGTTTCAGAGAAAAACGCATTTAAAGCCAAATCCATATTTTCGTAATCTCTAAAACATGTAGAAACAAATTTGTAATAATTTTGAATTAAATATTTTTTAGAAGTAACAATTTAGAACAAAACAAAATAACATAATAATTTTTAATTCTGTTGAATGCACAAATGACATCTTCGAATGATTGATTGTTTTACATTCAACAATTGTTGCGGCAATAGATTTAAAATGGCTATACACAATGACAGATTTAAAGTGTGTTAGGTTCAGATGTCATTAATTATAATTATAGTTAACTAAGTTAAGAGCTTATCAACAAATACAGGAAAATGGTATTGGTTACCAAAGGCCCGAACGAAGCATACAAAGAAGAAATCATCTACAGAGAAATAGGAGTTTACAGACCTTCGAAGAAAATAAAAACTCAGTATTCGTAAAGCATCCCAACAACGCAATATTTCAGGAAACAGAATATTCATAACACATAAAAACAACAATTACATAGCATACCACTTCTACTTATTAGTGGGCAATAGAAAATCCGCATGCATTTCGCCTTAGAAATTTTCAAAATGAATTTAAATTTAATATTTGAGTAGGAATTTCATGAAAGGATTTCGAAGCAGTCAAAACATATTAAAGAAAACGCGAATTATTTTTTCAACTTTAACATCCTGTATCTCGGAAACGAAGCATTTCCGGACCCATGTTCATAGGAACTTTTTTTGCTTAAAATGATGTGATCTATCACCCATTTCAGTTTGTCGGAAACAAATCAGAACACCCTGTACATACAAAATTTTTACTCAGTCTGATCTGTATACGTTACATTATACGTAATGTATTCGGGTAGCGTCACATCCAGCAATGATTCGTTGGCGGAGTTCTTTTTCAGTTTCAATATCCACAAAGAACGCCCCAAAAAATCGAATGGATATAAATCCGAGAACTCCGGTGGCCAAATTTCTTTTGAAACTTCAGCATCTCGTTTATTTTCATTCCTATGATTAGTAAATGCATTTGATCTCAGTAAATAAATATCCATATTGGAATATATTTTGTTATGTATTTCATTAAAACAAGTAGACATAAGTGAAAGACAAAAATACGAAAAACTTGAAAACTTATTCATACTTATTTCCCAGACTTTTAAATGAATTAAAATAACATTGATTCAAATAGTATAATTTCCATGTTTTTTTTTAAACACCTTGTGCTAATCTAAATGTAATGTTATAATACTTAAATATTTGATTTTTATAGCTGCTATAATTTCATGATTGCTTTTTCATTTGTGTAGTTCTTTTGGAGGTCGTAGTCGAGTATCAAGCCTCACGAGAAACCAAGTAACGTCATTAAAACAATTAACGTCTAGTTTTAATTTCTCAAATTCTCCTACATCCAACAGGTTTGTACAGTCATCAATATAAGACTCAAAACTAACCCAAATTTGTATTATACTAACTAACTCTTGTCTTGCCAATTTGCTCGCTTTTTTAGGAGATACCCTTTTGATTTATTGGTCAACGTTTCAATATGGGTCTAATTACATTCAATCATTTTCTAACAGTTACATATGGTTATCTGGGATATTACTAACAAAAACCTTCTGACTTTCAGGGGAATCCTGCCTAATCTACATACCAGAAATACTTCTTTTGCTTAGTTTTTACTTTTCATTTCTTATTTTTATGTTAACTTTTTCTCCATAATATTATTCAATTACCTTTCATCCTGTTTTTATTTATTGGCTGGAAAATGGATTTTGAAGCTTGGAGCATACGGTAATTATTCATGAATAATTATTCAATTCAGTTTTATTTGGAAATTACCTTTCATTTTATGTTTGTATTCATTAAATTTGTTCATTGTTAAAAAATTTCGCATCATAAATTAATTTAGAGTAATAAAGTAAATTGAGAATTCTTTTCCATCCTATGAATAATAGAATACACCTCTGTTACTACATTGGACAAATGTATCTTCACTAATTTATAAAATTAATCTTTGAAAGCGTAAAAACAAGAACATAATCATTTTATTGTTCACCTTAATCCTATTTGAGGTAGGTTTATTGTACTCAGCCGTATTTCAACCGTCATTGTTTTTGTATAATATCTACATACCGCTTATTATCATTTTTGTTTGAATAAATTCGAAATATACTACTTTTCTAACCATAAATAGAGATATTACTAGAAATATCGAATTGTCAGAAATCTGAGTTCTAATTTCATTACTATTGAAGTTATTGATGGTTTAATGTTAACAATGCAAATTAAGTGCAAAGCTACCTTCAGCAAGCTGAAATCACTTGAAGTCTCTAAATTTGTTATGAGCCAAAGACAAGCTCTATATATTTTTTTCCGGAATCCGCGAAGTGAACTTTTATCCCAATTATTTCAAATGGATATCTTGAAAATTACTAAACTGATCTAAAGAGAATTAAATATACCAACATTATTTCTAATTAATCTGTTCACCTAGCTATATTACTAAACCATCAGAATTTACTATTGTGTACATATTAATTCATAATAGAAATTTTACAATAGAAAAAATCATTTCATTAGCAGATCTGCTAACAGCACGAAGAGTCTACTTTCTCCAAGCAAGAATACAACACCCACACCATCTCTGACACATAAGAAGTCACATAAAACACCAAAAGAAAAGAGGAGATCTAGTAAATCTGAAATTCATAGTCCAATAGGAAATGGTACCCAATGGTATACAGGTGACAACGAAATAAATAATTCAACAAATGGAATGGCTCCATTTGAACTTACACAAGAGGTGATTTGCAAAATAATATTTAGAACATTTTGTACCCCCAAGAAGTGATAGTTGAATGAATATTTTCCTTTAGATTCAATTAAGTTGAAAAATTTGTTGCTGACTTTCTTATGTAATCTATCTGAATCAAGTTTGCTATTACTGAAATGTTTGAATACTCCAGATATATTAGTTGCTGACCATAATGAAATTTTTACCAAATATAAAATAACTATTCATTTAAGCTCACTCCAAAACGGCCTCTGCGTTCAGAAGTTGAGAGGGAAAAGAGATTGAGCCGACCTCCAAGTGGTCAATTTGGAAGACCAATTAGCACGAATTCGATCTTGAGAGGAGCAAGTAGTTCTGGGGCTAGTAGCAATAGGGATTCTGTTGGTATGTAATTATAACAGTCGATTTTAATATACCTACTAGCGATTTTATAGTTAATTAAGTACATAGCTCAACTATTGCAATTCTGAGTCGATGTCTAATATGGCTTGAGGGAGTTGCTTCAACTCGTCCTACGTCATTGTTTAGACCTCTTATGTTAACTCTATGCCTGAATAGAGTAGAAAAATAAATCTATTCTAAGATCTACGACTCGAAAAGTCTTGAAAATATAACTGCAAACAACAAAACTTGCAAATAAGAACTCGATAAAATACTTATATGGTTACTCGCGCTGGTGTATTCTGTACACCATAAAATATAACTGAAGCTGCGACACCTTAAACATTCGATGATGTGACCGAAACTGCAGATGCGCAAAGAAGAAACATTGTTTTGAGAATAAATAGTGAGATGAATGCTGATTGAGCATTCGTATACGATTGCTTACGTTCTGCGCCGATTTGGTGTATAAAATACACCAACGCGATCGTTTAAAGGTTGAAGCCGGAATAATGGCCAGTTTCATAAACGAAAGTAGAGTCTCATAATAATAATAATAATAATAAACGCAATTTATTGACCCAAGGGCCAAATGGCCATCGACAGTATTAGTCCTACAGCCAGGTAAATTTACAATAACTGAAATATGAGATTAAACAATGTTTGTAGATAAATAGTTTGGAGATTTAACATTTGGACGGAAAGCAAAAAAAAAAAAAAAAAACATTATATTATAGTGGTGAATCAACTAGATTTCGAAGTGGTAATCATTGATTGGCATCTTCAGTGGGCAGGACTGTCTCTGAACTCCTCAAGATGTTCTCTGATGGTCTTTAGAGGATATTTTGCTCTGGGCATGGAATGCTGGTTTCGTTGGATTAAATGTGGTTCCAGGATTTCCCAGTTGTTCGGCCTTTGGGCAAATTTCATGGACAGCTTCCTGATTCTGTCTGCTATAGGCTCAACCTTAAGCAACTTATACAGCAATGGGTTTGGAGGATTGTGTAACGGATTATTCGGATGGCGAATTTTGGTTATTTTTCTCATTGCTGTTGTTTCTGCCGTTTCAAGTGGTCTAATGGTTGGTCTCCTGCAGCCCAAGTAAAGGTTGTGCCCATAATCCATAAGAGGTCTGCATATACTTTTGTAGATAATGGCTGCAGTCTGTCTGTTAATGCCCTTATCCTTGTAGGTAAGCCTGCGGAATATTTCAGCTCTGGAAATTACCCTTTTTTTAACTGAATTACTGTGGTATTTGAAATTCAGCTTTTGATCCAATTGAAATCCTAGATATTTTAGGTTAGCTTTAGGCTGTATGTTGTGCTGGAAGATTGTGATGCTTGGCGAATAACTCGTAATTTTATGATTGAATATTATTAACTCAGTCTTAAGGGGGTTCAATTGTAGTTTCCATTTCTTCAGCCATTCAATTGTAGCCTCTATTAATTCTTGTAGAGCATTAATAACTTGTGGTAGGGTTCGTTTGTGGGCAACTAAGGCTGTATCGTCAGCGAACTGGAGAACGTATTGGTGGAAGTCAACGATTGAAGCGGGCATATCATGGCAGTAGATTTTATACAGAAGAGGTGACAGTGGTGAACCCTGAGGAAGACCTTTTTCGATGGTGAACGTTTGAGATTTGTTGTTCCCTATTTTTACCCTTAACTTTCTGGCAGTGAGGAATTCCTTTATGATTTCAATCAGATATGTGGGTACATCGAGTTTGTACAGCTTGTAGAGTAACCCCTTGTACCATACACTGTCAAACGCCTTTTGGATATCTAAAAACAAAGCAGCGGATTTCAGGTTGTTCAGTTTGGCAGTTTGTACATTTGATGACAAAATTGTAAGTGGATGGAGGGTAGAGCAGTGCTCTCTGAAACCAAACTGGTGAATAGGAATGCGCCCTGCAATTGCTTCAGATAGTTTGAATTTCACGGTTTTTTCAAATAATTTTCCGATTGTTGGCAGTAGCGTTATTGGCCTGTAGTTGTTTATTTTCTTGGGGTTACTATTGGATTTGTGAATGACTATAATATCTCCTATTTTCCATTCTGGTGGGAAGTATTGTTTGTTTAGACAAAACTGAAAGATAGATATTATGAAAAGGTGGACTTCAAGACTTAAATTTATCACCACCCTCCACGATATAGAGTCAGGACCTGGAGCTGTATTTTTTTGACTGTGAAGGATGTTAAAGTATTCTTCTTGGTTGACCATGTTATTGCTTGTTTCTTCGGAATTTTTCCTGAAAAATTTTTCATTCCAGTCGTTTACCATGGAGTCAGTGCATCTATCAAAGTTGTCCTGTGGCGTACCATTATAAAATTTTGAAAAATGTTCTCCGAACAACTCTGCTTGTTGAGCATCGGTGTTATAAGTTATTCCATTTTCCTCAATAGTTTTAATACGAGGAGCTTTTTTGTATCCAGATAGTTTTTTTATTTCTTGAAAAAAACGTTTTCCTTGACAGTTATTAATTTCTTCGCATGCAGCCAGCCATTTGTTTTGTTTATAATCTTGGATAAGCCTGTGAATGTTCTTATTGTATCTGTTTATGTGTGTTTTGAATTCTGGTTGTGGATTACACTTGTATTCACGGTACATTCTTCTTCTAATTTTAATCAATCGAATGATGAAGGGCGGGAGTTCATGTGCATGGTAGATGATAGGCCTTTTCGGAGTGTTATCCAATGTGCTGATTTCCAAGGTTTTTAGAAAATCAGAAATCACATTCCTGTCAAGTGGCTGGTCACTGACATCTTCGATAAATTTTTCCATACATGTGTTTATCTTTTTTATGTTGGACTTATGGAAATTGTAGTGGAGATCGTCATTTATTGAATTGTTCAGTGTTACCTGAAGTTTAAATATAATAGCTTGATGGTCTGCCCCCAGGTCTGGAATGACGTCGATTGTCTTCAGGCAATTATCAAGAGAGTTTGAATATATAATACGGTCTGGCGTGCTGTCGTTGTTATTAGGCATCAGGAAGGTTGGAGGAGTTTTCGCCATTATGCAGTTAGAATTTTTCAGGAAATCCTTGAGCTTTTTGTGTTTCGCTGCGGTGTTTAAATTGAGGTCGCCGATTATGATGCAGTATTGGTATCTAACTGCCATATTGAGAATAGTTTCCTCTATTTCGCCATTGGGATGAACATACAGTAAGAAGACATGTAATTCCTCGTTTTTCAGTGGAAAAATTATATGTAGCACTTCGTTCAAAGGATTTCTGATAAGGGGACCATTGCACTTTTTCATATTGAGAGAAGAATGCGACATTGCCAGGCTACCACCTCTGGTATTTAGATTAGTTATATTGCCATCATGTTTTATAATGTCCCAGTTCCTGTAACTTATTTCATGTTGAGGTTTAGTTTTAGTTTCAACAAACAGTGCCGACTTGATGTTGTATTTTTCAATAGTATTATTGATGAGGTATTTTTTGGGTAGGTAGCTATTTACATTGCAATAGATGAAATCCACTTCACAATCGAACGTTCCGGCTCATATTTTGATGGACTGTCTCAGTCGGGGAATTAGGCTCGTCGAGGTCTAAATCAAACATAAGTATGTAGACCCAGTTGTTTCCAACGAAGGTGAGGGCTGTGTCAACATTATACTCAGAGATGAATTTTTTCTTCAATTTTTCAATTAGATTTTCTCTATTCGAGTTTTTAGGGTTGTTCAATTTTGAAATATAAGTGTTGACAATTGTATCGTGAATGGTAACTGGAGCGTGAATTCTTGACTTTTTACAGATTTTTGGGTCGATTTGGTTGCTTCTTTTGTTTAGTGTTTTTACTGGTAGATTGGGAATGCCTTCAATGGGTTGAGTGGGGCGCTTAGGGCACTTGAAAGACCAGGCCTGATGATCTGTTGAGCCACAGCCGTTGCATTTTGGGGGGAGATTTGATTTGCACTTATTTGTAGAATGTTCCTCATTGCATTTCAAACATTTGGTGGGTTCGGTGCAATCTTTGGTGCAGTGTGTGTACTGCAAGCATTTGCTGCAAGGGAGCGGTGCTGGATCTGGAGCATTGCTTGGGTATGCTGGATAATGTCTGCTTTTGTAGAAAACACCCTCAGATAGAATTTTCTCGTAAGTGTTAATGTTTCCGGTGATAATTCGTATTAAGGATGTTGGTGTGTTAGTTTGCTTGGAAATGATTCGCTTGCAATATCTGAACTCGTAGTTTGCTTTTTTCAAGTGGTTGTTTAATTCTTCATCATTGATTTCTTTTTCAACTCTCGCAATTACACAGGAGTAATTTGGAAGTGGAAGGGATCTTTCCTTGTTCCTTTGGATGTAGGGTGTAGCGGTGGAATATTCGTTAATTTTCTTACTGTTTTTCATTTTCTTGAGCGTTTCTTCAATAATTGCTTTTGGGGTATCTGTTTTGAGTAAAAATCCTTTTTTCGTTTTCAGAATTGTATCCTTATTTTGCGGTCTTTCCTTTTCCCATATATCCGCCATTTGGATTCTGGTATTGATATTGGTGTCTGTATTTATATAGTAGAGTGAATTGTATTTTTTGTTAATTATGTCTTTCATTGTTTCAGAAGTAAGTGAGTTATTATTCTTATGTTGTTCATTCAAGTTTATATTTTGATGAATTGTAATGTTTGGCACTTGTTCATTCATTGTTTGGTTTGTAGTTCTGGTCTCTTTAGTATTTTGAGTTGCATTTTTATTGGATGGAAATCC
Source organism: Harmonia axyridis (assembly GCF_914767665.1). Lineage (NCBI taxonomy): Eukaryota > Metazoa > Arthropoda > Insecta > Coleoptera > Coccinellidae > Harmonia > Harmonia axyridis. Next base: position 22,648,402 of record NC_059505.1, on the reverse strand, counting down.
CTTAAATGGGCCATATTCTTCTTTATCACTACCTGTGATTTTGTTTACTCTGGCAATGTTTATGTTTTGAGTTGATTGCGGGCGCACACGTGTGACATCATTGGAATTCCCAGTTGTATTATCCTGATAAGCGACTTGTGTTGATTCATCCTTTCCCACAGATGGAAATGCGAGTTTTTTAGATTGTTGTTGTGTTGGCGAGTTAGGATTTTTTTCTCTTTTCCTCTTGTGATGAACTGATCTCCATTCCCCATTATCATCAATCTCCATTTCAGAGTATTCACCATCACTTGAAGAATTCATGACGGGTTTTATATTGATTTAGTGCGAAAATAAAATACTTTGAATTAATTTTCCGATAAACGCTGTGATAGACGACCGATCGCGGCAGATGCTACACATGGAATGTAGAGTCTCATATTATGGGAGAATTCTCCTTTACAAATGAAACGTTTTTCATAAACCAATTTTGATGTTAGATAAAGGTTTGAAGTGTCCTTCCTCATAAAGTCCCAATATTGGCCGTTTATAGGGATCCTTTTCTTCACGCATGCTCTATGACTTCATAACATAATCTGTTCTGTTGTGTATTTTCCATCACAAGATTTTCTCTACCACGCAAACTTTCTTGTTAAAGTAGTTTACTTTCACTTCATACACAAAATTTTAATTCAACTAATTTCAATTTCTATGAAATATTACCAAATGCACACAATAAATCACTAGTCCTCAGAGAAGTCAACCCTAAGAAATTTAAGACTTACGAATAAAAGAAAACTTTCTCTAGAAGAATAAGAAAATTCGGAATATGTTCATGGAAACGGAGCCCCCTTTAAAGGCCACTTTCTAATGAATCGGTCTTTACCAATGAAAGCCTTTTCGAATGGATTATGAAACTGGCCTTAAGTGATGAATGTATTTCACAGAAAGGAAATAAAGTTCATCGAGACATTACTGCCGTGAACAAAAGATCTGCATGGTCGCAGTTCCCGGAAGGCTCACCGAAGCAAAACGACCCCAGTTCAAATAATAATAATAATACTGCCGGACTGGTAAACAGCGCGGGGATGTACAATAGATCTTTAGGTCAAGGTGCATGCGAGATCGGATGATCTTTCGTCCCCTCCTCTAATCTAATCTTATCTACTACATATTTTTTCAAAATTATAATAATAGATAATTTATTGATAAGACCAAAATACACATTTTTGAATAGAGGAAAACCCAAGTTTTTTTTCAACATGCGGTATGGAGTATTAGACAATTATTTTATAGGCCACATGCTTATCCGAGAATACTTACTGGTGAAGAGTATTCCGATTTCTTCCAAATATCGATATATAAATCGACGTATTTCCATCAAGTGAGGAATCAACAGAATATTGCATATAATTATGGATAAAATTGGTTAAATAAATCTGAAGAGGAAGGTTTACTTTGAATAATTGAATTAATTGATATCTGATATGTTTTTCTCTAACGATTTCGTGCATTGTTAAAATTGATATAACAATTTTCAGGCACCACAGATTCAAGTATAAGTGAAGAAGATATTATTCCACCCCCAATTCCAATCAAACTGAGGAGTGAAATCAACAGTGATTACTGCAACCTTGAAAATTCTAGTTTCTTGTATTCTTCTCGTAATTCAACCAGAAACACGATAAACAATATCCAACTTCCTGTAGTGTCCGACTCACAAAGTGATAATGATGTGCCACCTATACCACCACCAAAACCTCCCAAAAATAAGACTAAAAGTGTTATTTTATAGTAAAAAATTCACGTAATACTTACCAAAGAGAAGATTTAAGAAAATATTTTCATGAATCAAAATTTTATTATGTATGTATGTATATATATATTTTCCTTATTAATTTTTCAAGGAAAGATATTTTACAGCCTGAATGCATTTGCTTAATAATATAATAAATGGAGTTGTTTTCAATGACAACTTATTTTTATCAGATAATGTGCTAAATGCCTGTTATGAAAACAAAATATTTTATAAGTTTTTGTTACCATAAGTGCCATGTTTTTGATAGATCATGTAAACATTTCTATTTATTACTAGGTATTTAAATTAATAACAGTTAATCATCTGAAAGAAAAATTGCCAAAGATAAATGATTTTTAATAAATATTCTATATAATTAATAATTAATTTTGTTTTATTAAGAGGTGCCGAATCGTTCACGTGGGAAAATTTATTATATGGGGGAGTATTTTTAGAAAATAAACTGGCACTTCTGAATAAACCTTATACATTTCTTATTCATCTATAGTCTATATCAAAAGGCTCAATTCTGGGATGGAAGTAGTCTCCTAGCAAAAAACACCGAGTTCCACATTAATGATATATATATATTTTTTTTTAATTGAAGATTTATTTCTGACCCCTAAACAGCGGATTTCTCCACTGGTATCAGAGTCTAAGATTAACAGTAATATAAATTATAAAACAATTCTTACAAATGTAACCAAAATCCGTGAACCTTATACATGTAAGGCTCGAAACCACAATCTTTTCCTTTCACACAAAGCAGAATATAAAAAAATTGAAAAAGAAACATTCGTATAATGGGGTTACAATATTATTAATTTGTAATTTATGACTAAAATATTCTTATACAGGTGTGGGGAAATAGGAGCCCGTTGTGCCTAAAAACTCAACGGGTAGCCCTCAATACCTTGTCGCGGACCAACTTTCCTCTCTCAGCTGTCGTGTCTTGGCTAAGGGATTGCACTCAGGTAAACGATGCCAGATAAGGTTGTGAGCGAACCTCTAGACCACCTCGTCATACCAACGCAACCTGGCTAACTTTGTTCAAGTCTCGCGGGGGGATTGGATTGCTTGACCGCCCGGAGCGAGAGAAAATCATCTCAACAAAAATTCTAAATACGGAGGACCCAAACTTGTCAAGGAACTAACAACACTATTCAACAAAATAATCAGCACAGGAAAGGTTCCTGCAGAATGGAAAAAAAGCATAACAATACCCGTCCCGTGTTCAAGAAAGGAGATAAAAGGAACCCCGAAAACTATAGAGGGATCACGCTACTTAATTCCACAATGAAGCTGTTCACAAAGATTCTGACAGATATAATTCAAAAATACACAAATACTTCTGAAGAACAGCAAGGATTCAGGAAAAACCGATCAACTCTTGATGCAATATATAGAATCCGGCAGCTAATAGAAAAATCTATAGAGTACGACAAGCCTGTGTACATGTGCTTCATAGACCTAACAAAGGCTTTTGATTGAGTTCAACTGAAGGATGTCACTCGTATCCTACAGAACAAACATGTTCCACATGACATCGTTAACATCATTAGGGAACTAAATCATGAAACATCTACGAGATTATCAACGAAAACCGGTCTTATGAAGGATATACCAACACCAACAGGAATAAGGCAAGGAGACTCCTTGAGCCCTCAACTATTTAACATGATAATGGACGACATAATAGAGGAACTGAAGACAACAAAGGGATACAAACTAACAACAGGAGAAATAATAATAATCTGCTACGCTGACGATGCAGTAATCATGGCCGAGAGCGAGGATGATTTACAAAGGCTCCTGTTCAAATTCCACACGAAGGCCAAAAAACTTAGCATGGAAATATCTACCCCAAAAACAAAGACTCTTGTCATTTCTAAAGAACCTATAAGATGCAAGCTTGTAGTGGAAGATCGACCAGTTGAACAGGTGATGGCAGTCGAATACTTGGAAGTACGAATAACATCCAATCAGGACAGAAACAGGGAAACTAGAGAACAGACCAGCAAGGCGGCAAGGATATCGGGTGCACTAAGAGATATCATATGGAATAACAGGCACATGCGTATGGAAACTAAAATTAGAATATATAAAAGTGTTATAAGACCAATAATGACATACGGGATAGAAACAAGAGCTGACAATCAAGTGACCAAGAACGCACTTCGAACAGCCGAGATGAAAATACTGAGAAACGCCCTGGGGTTCACCCTAAGAGACAGAAAGAGAAATGAAGAGATTCGGAACATATGCGGAGTCCAAGATATAGTACGTTGGGGTCGAAACAGAAGGAGACTATGGAATTCCCACGTGGACAGGATGAACGAGGAAAGAATCGCGAAGATTGCGAGAGACGGAACACCAGGAACAAGACGACCGATAGGAAGACCTCCAAAAAGATGGAGAGATTCGTGGACGTCGATTTCGCAGGAAGGTTAAATGGAAAACACTTTACTTTACTGGTATCAACCTTGAAGCACTAGGGGAACTCCATTGTTCCATTACTTCTACATGCGGGGCTCCTTATAACTGGATCTATATGACCCTAGCTTCTAGTCATGTAGTGGCACCTAAAGGTACCATTCCGATCTCGGCAGTCGCGACCCAGCAGTCGCTGCCCGGCAGCCGCAGCCGTGGTCGCGGCATACCGCTCGTAGGGATTTACATGCAACGCTTTCCGATACAAGCGACTCAGCAGCGCGGCTGGGGGGCGTGTCCTGCACGCGACCACGGCAGCGCCGCCGAGCCGCTTCGGGAGCAGTATAGCAGCGCTGCCCGCTCTTTACAATAGTAAACATGGCTTTGTTTACAGATGAAAATGACGAGGTTTTAATCGAATTAATATCTAAAAATCCGCCGCTTTTCGATTCCAGACTCGCAGCCTATAAGGACAATATTGTTCGTGAGAATATATGGGAGCATATTGCTACTAAACTCAATAAAACAAGTAGGTACCTACTTATATATATATTATTATTGAAACATTGTTCATAAATAATATAAATACATATTAACCACAAATCAACCTTGCTGTGCGTCGTAGTCTATAGCTACTCTAGTTCATTCTATTTATCCATTGTTCTTGCCATGGCACTTTTCCTGCATCTGAGGTGAAATAATCTTTAAGAGCTCCTCTGATTTGAAATCCATCTATATTTTGAAACCCTCCTCTGCGAGCCAATGGAAACATATTCTCTATAGCTTCCGGTATTTTATTGTTGAATCGATAATATGGAATTCCATTTTTTTCTAAATAAGCATCCCGTAGTAAATTGTGGAGGCAGCATAAAGTAGTAATCAAGTCATCGCATATTTCTGGTTTAATTGCTATAGGTGAATATAAAATACGGAACACTTGACTCAGAAGAGCAAAAGAATTCTGTGACTCGCCTTGCCCGGCAGATGCGGTAGTTGAATATTGCTTTATTACGATCGCCCCTGACATGGTTTTTGTAATAGGGTTTCATCATGTAGACATCTAATGCAAAGGCGTCGTCACCAATTAAATAATATGGAGCTAAGGTATCTGTCCCTGGTAGAGGTACTGGTTTAGGCACATTAAATTCACCCGAAATAATTTTTTTCCCCATAGCCGACTTTTTAACTATACCGCCGTCACAATGACTTCTGCTTCACTACTGCACTTGGCAGTCGGCCGCGGTCGCTGCTATCCGTAAGCTCGTGGCAGCGCTGCACAGCAGTGGCAATGGGCAGCGGCTGCCGGCCGCGACTGCCGGGTCGCGACTGCTGAGATCGGAATGCTACCTTAACATGAATAAGGCTCAAGAAATATTTAAACCCGCTGGAGGTCTGGGGTAGATGACCTCAACCTCTTCATCCGGGCCCCTTAAAAAAGGAAACAAACGGTAAAACCGTCTACCGTGTTAGTTGCCCAAATTGGGACAACTGTGCGGCAGAGATGATCCACTGAAAAAGGGTCTCAGTGGAGCAAGAGTGCGGAAGTACATACGACTCCTCCATCAGGGATTTTCACCTGAGGAGGCTAGGAAACAGGTACAAGAATGTCTTATTGGTTGAATATTTCCCGGGGGTGTTACACTCATTGGCTGCATCTATCACTTATTAATAACTTCCTAATGATTCGAATAGACCAGTGTGGTCCATGGGGGTATTATTGACATTCATTTTTACTTAGTTTTAGTTCGTTGTGTGATCTTTTTAATGATTTCGACTATGATTTTTTCCAAAGTTCTATGTAAAAAAAAAACGAATATTTTGCGATCAAATCTATTCCTCCATTTACTTTCAAAGTAAGTTATGATATGGTGAGTTCTGGAGAAAATGATTTCGTATCCTAAAGATCTTCATACCACTGAAGACAAAATTTTTGGTGAAATACAAAAAGGACTAGGTGAGATATATTAACCAACAAATTTTTCGTCACATTTTCTGATTTTATCAATGTTATTACTAGTTTGCTTAATCATGTAGAATAGGCATATGACCTTGATGCCCTCTAATTTGCTACGTCAAAACTCACAATAGCAGATGCATAGCCAGATCGAAAAGTCAATTAAGTATTTCCTAGAAAATAAAAATATTTCACCATTTCCCGCTATCAGTCGAGATAGCTATAATAACAGGTTACCTATAACATTGAATTTATTCTGATTCTGAATACGAGTTATCGAGGAAAAACTTGAAATACCACAATTTCCAACTTAGTGGAGTAGACTTTGACTTTCAGAAAACATAGAAACTAAAAGTGGATATTTGGATAACTTTTATTTTTTTTTTGCCCTGAGGTAGGAGGAAAGTTAATGCCATCTCCAGCGGCGGGCCGGGATGATGTTAAGTTGCCGCTGGATTTGTGTGGGACTTTCACCTCACTAAAACCCCCTCCTCTTTTCACAAAAGACCCCCGGAATAGGCTTCCTAGCCTGCGCCTCGAGAGTATTTGGATAAATTAATATGACATTTCATGAAATGTCATTAATTTTTCGTAATTGAAAATTTTATTGGTTTATAGATTCTCAAACATCCCAACAAACAATTGATTACAATTCATGAAATTTCGACTTTTTAGTTTCTTTCTGTTTTCTAGAAGTCATAGACTACTCCATTCAATGAGAAATTGCAAGTTTTCCTTAGTTCAAGTTTTTCGATAACTTTTAAAGTATAATGTTTGCTTTAGACCCCCTCATTTTATACAATTGGATTTACATCAACAGTGAGGATAGCAAAGTCATCTTTATTTGGCTGATGGGATTTTATGCTCCTCACATTAGAAATCTACAATATGAAGACATATCATTGCCAATATTATATGTTGGTCAACAAGTGAGCCATTATATTCTCTAAACTAAACACATTGTAAGTTTTGTGATCCGAAGTTATTGAAAATACAGTTGAAAATTTTTATTTAATAAATATTTCAGATGAATTTCTGAAATTAATTCTGAATACCGATTTCATTTGTCATGACAACAATGAAAATAGGGGAAAAGTATGAAGAGAAACAAGTGTTGTAATAAATATAAAAATTCTATTATGTTAAAAATTACCACATGTCGATCTTGATATATTTAAAATATCCAGTTCATTCTGATGCATTATTTTCATGGCTATTCATATGTTTTCTCATTGAATGACTATTAGAAAATTCTTTTTCACAGAAAAGACATTTATATGGCGTATCTCCAGTATGAACTCGGAAATGATGCATTAAATTGTTTTGATGATTGAAAGCCTGCAAAAAAAAATTGTGTTAAATCAATTAAATAGAGCTTATTTCATATTCGTTATGAATACAATTCGCAAAAATTTGGATCATATATGGGTCTGCCGATCGATTAAATAATATATAACTTTACGATGATAAATAACAAAAAATTTTCGAAACCTTTGGGAGTATCTAAAAGAATCCGCATATTGACATGAATTCGAAAGATTATGAATTAAGAGTTATGTGACAACAATGTGCCAAAACAAAACTATTTGGATCTATGAAATTGTCTCTGTATGATGGATTGACCCACTAATATGGAAAAATATAGAATTATAGTAAATTCATGCATATATAGTAAAAAAATGAGGAAACCATTGACAATCAAGCTTTTGAGCATACCTTCTTTTATGCGCCAATATACAATTCCGTGGTCTATAAGAGCGCCATTCGCACATGAACAAGCTTTAAAAAGCTCCTGACTTCATAATAAGGCCACGTTTCACGATTATAGTACTCACATGGTAAGTACTTTCATGTTAGTTTCCTTGATAGTAGTAAGTTGAGCTCATTTTCACGAATATAGTACTATCACATGCTATCGCGCTTTCATGTTTTAACTTGTATTCACTGAAACTGACGGGAAGTTCTCTAACTATTGTGAGAGTGCTATCACTTATCTAGCATGATGAGATAGTTCGAGAGTGGTGTCGGGTGGGGACAGTACAATAGAAACTATCAAGTAATTTAGAGCGGTAGTTTCTGCCACGATAGTGACTATAGTAGAAACTATCATCGTGAAAATGAGCTTTTAGTTCTTTCCTCATTTTGCAATTCATAAAAAGTATTCTTTTTCTGAAGTCAGCAAAAAGGGATGATAGCACTTACTTTCTAAACTAAAATTTTGTACCAAATAAATATTTCACTCATAAGCAGAGGCAATTTATCAATAAGAAATATTACCAGATGTAACTTCTGGGTAAGTAAAGAAGCTAGGTAAAATTAACAGTAGAGCCTTTCAGTTGAATACTTGATTATCCAACGTATATAATGTGATATTTCATTTTGATCGTCCGGCAGGTCTCTATGCAGTAGTAAAACTCTGTGCAGTAGTAAAACACAGTAAAGCAAGTAAACACATTGCAACTATTCCAAAAAAATTGAAAATATTGATTGATACAAATGGATAAAATGTGATATTTAAAGTATGACTACCAACAACAAACTATTTGTTCATCTAAGAAAGACAAAATAAATCTTACTTTTCCACAATACTTGCAAGTGTAAGGTTTTTCTCCTGTGTGTATTCTCTCATGTGCTTCAAGTTTATCTAACTGTTTGAATCCTTTATTGCAGAAACTGCAAACATGCTTTTTATTAACATATTTATGAATTCTCTGATGGAGTATAAGTTTATCTTCTGTCAACAACTGAAAGCAAAAATTAATCATAAAAATAATTATTGAAAAATTTTTAGTTTACAAACACATTCAAATACCAAATATGTATATACAAACAAACATAAAAAATGTAATTATGAAAAACAAATAAAAATATGTAGGCGCAAACAAAGAATGGGATGAGGAGCAAAGGAAACAAATAGAGAATTGGTACCCGAATGAATTACCCCACATTTCATCAAATTTTACATTTGAGCATTGAGCCAATACTAGAGGAAGAATACTATACGGCACTCAACCATGGAAAGAACACAACACCTGGCTATGACAACATTCCAAGAATAATACTGAGGACCCTTCAGTTCACAATGTTATAATAAAAATTCATAACTATTGCCTCTCTTAATCCCTCTTTCCAAGTGAATGAAAAAAAGGCATTTTGATTACCATCCCCAAGGCAAAAACAGAAAATTCCAACATAGAGTACAGGCCTATTACACTTGGTGTAATTAAGGTTAAAACTGACAAAAAAATAATTTCAATTAGAAATGAACACGATATAGATTCCATAATTAGATTATTGGGTGATCAGTTTATGGGTCTATATTATGTAATTATTCATGCTTATTTTGAATAAACATTATTATTATTATATTTGATATAGGATTTGTTGTTCGTTAAAAATTGTACAACTTGTCGGCGGTATTGGTCATTAATAGAATTACCTTATTTAAAATTTTCTATTCTCTATCACATAGGTACGCTATAGTTATTTTGCGAAATTACTTTCATTTTTTATTATTGATTTTTTCTTTGTTTTTGTTCAATTTTCACAATAGTAGAATGGAATACGGAAAACGGACAGTTATTATGATATTGATGGTTCTAAACAATAAATTGCTCTTGATAAACTCCTGAATATTGTTCATTTCAACATACGAAGTATAGGTAAAAATTATTTATCGATTTAATTATTTACCCTGTTCACTTTTAATTGTATGGTGAAATTTGATTTCAGGGTTGTTACTGAATATATTTATTGTTTACGATATGAACTAAGTTCATATCAATATATTTATTGTTTACGATATGAACTAAGTTCATATCGTAAACAATAAATATATTCAGTAACAACCCTGAAATCAAATTTCACCTTACAATTACAGGTAAAATTATGATGATTTATTAATATGTATATCTGAATGCCTTGAATTTGGATAATCTTGATGTAATTGTTCTGTCTGACCGTTGGGATTTGTATGATGAATCAAATTATAATATTTCTGGTTTTGATGTGTTTTATAATGAATCAAAATATAATAAAAATTATGGTTTGTTAATCGAGCATGAATGTGAATGTTCAAGTGGTGCATCTCTCTCAGTCTAACTTTTTGTACTTATCTTTCATAATAGACAATATGAAATTATTTATCGATTTAATTATTTACCCTGTTCACTTTTAATTGTATGGTGAAATTTGATTTCAGGGTTGTTACTGAATATATTTATTGTTTACGATATGAACTAAGTTCATATCAATATATTTATTGTTTACGATATGAACTAAGTTCATATCGTAAACAATAAATATATTCAGTAACAACCCTGAAATCAAATTTCACCTTACAATTACAGGTAAAATTATGATGATTTATTAATATGTATATCTGAATGCCTTGAATTTGGATAATCTTGATGTAATTGTTCTGTCTGACCGTTGGGATTTGTATGATGAATCAAATTATAATATTTCTGGTTTTGATGTGTTTTATAATGAATCAAAATATAATAAAAATTATGGTTTGTTAATCGAGCATGAATGTGAATGTTCAAGTGGTGCATCTCTCTCAGTCTAACTTTTTGTACTTATCTTTCATAATAGACAATATGAAATATGGAGTAACTACTTCATATAGGCCCCTTTCTACTGACATAAGACTACATATTGAGGAATTAAATGAGTATTTAATGAACTTGGGTTCTGGGGATAAAGAAATTTTTTTGGGCGATATCACTATTAATATTCTGAATACAAATAACTTGGATGCATTAACATATGAGACTTGTATCAGACCAAATGGTTACATTTCTGAGATAACTAATAGTTCCGCCACTATAATAGATCATATATACGGTGTCCCGGGAAGAATGAAATAAGGTCTACAGTTTTTTTACCATCTCACAGTAAAAAACTGTAGACACAAGCATCCTTGGATCACACCTGGGCTAATAAGATCGATAAAGCGACGAGATAAAATGAAATTATGGCTGAAAAAGAATTTTACTGCTGAAAATAAGCGCAAGTTTGCGGAGGTTTATAAGAATTCACTGAATAAGAAGTTTCAGATTAGCTGGTAAGGTGGTCAAGAAATTTTGGAAAACTCTGAACCCTTTAAATAACACAAATAATATTATATCCGGTATCCCTAATGAAATATGTGATGAGGAGGGTAATATTGTTAGAGGATTGAAGGAAAAGGCGGAAAAATTCAATTATTTTTTCGTCAACATATGTAAACGCTTGACACAAGATAAAATTAGGTACTCCAGTGCTGTTACTGCACATGTTCCTCCAAGTCGGTCATCTATGTTCATCAAACGTGTCGATGAAAATGAAATTGTGTGCATTATTGCTTCACTGAAAAAAGTGCTTGCCTACGACCCGGTGGTATTTCGTCATCCCTTACTAAACATATACACACTCTTATTTTAAAACCTCTAGTTCATATTGTAAATCTGTGTTTTTCAAACGGTATAGTACCAACAGAGTGACATTTGCGTTGTACAAGTCGGGGGATAAAACTGAAACGAAGAATTACCATGCAATGTTAGTAATAAATAATTTTGCTAATATATTTGAAAAATGTCTACAAAAAAATCTCTTCCTTTGAGTGATAGATAATTTGAGTTCAGGTAGTATACAAAAGAAGGAAAACAAAGACCACCTAAGACAGACAGAAAAATCTGGATGTTCATCTCTAAAGTTAGGAACTCAGTAGAAGGAAAAGATATTAAAGAATATGTAACTAAAAAGACTACAACAAATATTGAAGAAATTTCGGTCACAACTCTACAAACAAAAGTAGAGACTACAAACTACAAATGTTTTCTAGTGGGAGTCCTCATGAAGCCCAAAGAGGACCTATACAAAAATGAATTCTAGCCAGTGGGTATAGCCTTCTCAAGATTCGACTTCAGAAGAGATCAGCATTTTTTAAAGAAAGGCTAGGACAACATAGACAACAACAGATAAAAACACCACGCGCATCAAAAAAATCAGAGAGAACCTGAAGTTTCAGTTCACCAAAATCTCCAATCAATTGGGAACTCAATGAATAAACTTGCCAAAATAACATCAGAAAACCCTGACTGCAATTTCCTTTGTCTGACTGAACACTGGAAATGCGAGGAGGAACTACAAAACATCAGAATACCAAACTTCAAATTAGCAACTAGCTACTGCCGCAAGAAAGGAGAGCATGGAGGTGTAGCCATCTTTATTAGAGAAAATCTACAATTTGCGATAAACCATCATGTAGAAAAATTAAAAATTAAAGGCAAATATGAATTTACATCGATAAACAGCAAAATAAGTGGAAACAATCACACTTTGCACAGTATACCGCCCCTCTGGAAGCCCAACAGACAATTTTTTCGATAGAATGGAACTAATGTGTGAGAAAATGTTTAACAACAAAAATATGGCCTTCATGGCTGGAGACTTCAACATCAAAATGTTATCCAACATAAAAAATAAAACTGAAATGATTTCTCTTATGCAAGCATATAACCTACACCAGACAATATTTAAACTAACAAGAGTCAGTAAACAACCTAGCTGCATTGATAACATTTTCACAAACAGTAATGCGAAAGAAGCAAAACATTTTTGAAGAGCACATTTCAAATCATCACGACTTTTAAACATATATTTGAGCAATGTTTCCCATGAATAAAAGTGAATATAAGCCCAAAAAACAAACTGTGTGGCAAGTGAAGAATTTAAAACTCTGTATAGGAAAGCAAAGAAAAAGTATGACACCATATAAAAACAGAATGTCAGAAACACTACAAGGAAAGAATAAAAGCATCGGATAACAAAAACAAATGCATGTGGTCAATCTGTAATGAAATATGTGGAAGAAAGTCAAGGAAAACAAATATAGGCATAGAAGGTCACGCAACTGATATAGCTGAAAACTTCAACCAATACCTCCTACATTTGTAGGTACTATTTAGTACCAGAGCTAACTAAAAACTTACCAAAACTCCTGTTCAAAAGCAATATTGTCAAAAACAACCCGTGCATATACCTTAGACCAACAAAAACCACAGAAATTGAGGAATTATCTAAACTCATAAAAAACAAACATACTTGCGGCCAAGACGAAATACCTGCATCCATTATAAAATCTAGCATTGGAAAGATCTAGAAAGTTCTTTGCTACAGCATCAACAACTCTTTGAAGAACGGAATATTCCCTGAACAGCTGAAAATGGCAGTCACCAAGCCAATCTACAAAAAAGGAGACACAGAAAATATTGAAAGCTACAGACCAATAAGCCTGCTACAAAGTTTCTCAAAAATATTTGAGTTGATAAAGCGTAAAAGACTGACAGAGTTTTACCTAAACAGCAAAATCTTGAACTCAACCCAACATGGCTACCGAAAGGGCAAATCAACAACGACAGCTACTTACAACTTTATCCAAGCAATTATTAAACAACTAGAGAAAGGAAATTATGCACTGGGAATGCTTCTAGATCTATCAAAAGCGTATGACTGCCTAAATATCGAGATTTTATTGAAGGAACTCTGGATGTAAGTTTCCCCGAAATTTCAAATATTGTTCAAAGCACTTTGGAACAAACTATGCAATGGTTCCAATCCAACAGACTATGTATGAACGTAGAAAAAACATGTGCCATTCTTCTGAAGACTGCTCATTCCGGTTTTCTAACACCATCACAGATCCAACTCAATAACAATAAAGTCGTACTTCTGGACGCTTCCTGGGTCTCACAATAGATGAAAATTTAAACTGGAGCGAACATATATCATCGCTATGCACCAAGCTAGCTTCCATCTGCTACTCACTGGGTGTTTTAAGAAGATATTTAGACTTATCATCCATTAAGATAATCTATCAGGCTACATTTGAATCTAAACTAAGGTATGGAATTGTATTTTATGGAAGTGGAAACACTATGGATCGTGTTCTGAAGATGCAGAAGAGAGCTGTTAGAACAATTATGCGAATGAAAAGTAGGGAATCATGCAGAGGAATATTTCGGAAAAATTGCCTGCTAACTGCAATTGCAGTTCACATACAAGAGTGCCTTATATTTGTATTCAAAAATAAAAACTACTTTCAGAGTAAAACTACAACAAGCTATAACACAAGGACAACAAAGTTGAAATATCCACAACATAGACTTACATTAACAGAAAAGGGACCAGAATATAGTTGTATTAGATATTACAATAAAATTATAGATTACACAGAAGAAACAACCACCCTCAAAAGATTTAAAAAGCAAATTTTCAAGCTTTTAATACAAATCGAACCATACACGGTGGAAGAGTTTTTGATTTATGATGTGAGGAGCTGGAACAGGACCTCTAATCAGTAGATGTTTGAAATATTTTTTTTGACGCTATTTCATTTCAAGAAGTTATGTATCACATCTCTACTTTACTTGAAATAAAGCTTGTTATTATTATTATTAAGGAATACGGGGTCAAGCATTTAAATGGCTGGAAACTTATCTAAAGGAAAGAAGACAATATGTAGCAGTTATAAATGGCTGGAAACTTATCTGGAGTAAAGAAGACAATATGAAGCAGTTGAGAAAGATGAAATAAAAGGGTTCTCACAAATAGGTATAGAGCAGGGAGGTATATTGGGCCCTTTCTTGTTCATAACTTATGTAAATGACTTGGAGAACTATCTAACAGAACAACATGAAATGGAGGAAGTGGAATGCGAAGAGAATCCCAATAACTTACAAATAATCAACACGAAAGAGAATACAGAATCCCTCCTAACTCAATATGCCGATGACACAAACATCTTATACTGGGAAAAGACAGTAGAAAATACCATAAACAAGGCAAGACAACACTTCATTAAGATTGAGAAATGGTTTAACACAAATCAATTCTTTCTAAATAAGGAGATAACAACAGCTATTCTTTTCAGGACAAAACAAATTTAGGTGGAAATACCAGGACAGATTACCCTTGGAAACAGCATACAACAGCTAGAAAGATCCTCAAAATTCCTTGGAGTTTACCTGGACGAGTTCCAAGTTTGGGGGGAACACGTGAGGTATGTGTCGAGAAAATTAAACTAACAACATAATATACTCTAAGAAATATATCATCTCACATGAATGAGGCAACAACAAAGACTTTTCACTATGCCTGCTTTGAAGCCATAGCAAAATAAGGTATTGTATTTCGGGGGACCAGCTCAGATATTCAGCATATTTTTTAAATGCGAGCAATAAGATCCATTACAAAAATGAAAGCTAAAGTTGTAGAGGAGTCTTCAAGAAAGACAAAATCCTCACAATATACGCTTTACACATCTATGAGTGCTTGATATTTGTCTCTCAAAATACCAGCAAATTCCAAACTGAAAAAAGCCATACTTATCCAACGAGAACCAATGGCATCATGTACCCAATTCATAGACTTACACTCTCAGAAAAAGGAACACACTATAGATGTATCAAGTTTTTCAATAATCTACCAAACAGGCTACAAAGACTAAGATCACACAAAACCTTCGAGTGAGAACTCAGGAAGTACCTCATTGACTTAGAGCCCTATAGAATACAAGAATTTCTGGATTCGAATTGAAATAAATAAAGATCTATGTTTATTTTGACACAATTTCATGCAGTTTCATGTAACTCTGAGAAATAGAGAAGCTTATTTATTTATTCACGTAACTCGATGAAAAATTTTGGTCCTTTGGTGTATCGAGTTCACGAGAGTCCACTCTACTATAATACCCTTTAAACAACCCAAAATTGAAGAAAAACTATTTGGAGGAAAATAAGATAAACACTTACGTTGATTTGGAAACACATAGTTTTCATAATTTGAATAAGATTGGATAATACACAACTTATGATCATCAATTTTGAAATTTTATCATATAGAAAAGTTACCAATTTTAGTGAAAAGTAATAAAGAATATTTCAAAAGAGACTGAAATCAAAATCATTGACCCTGTATTATAAACTTTTAGCAACATCAATAAGAAAACCAAACAAACAAACCTTTTTTTGGCATTGTGTACATTCAATTCCATAGTCATCCAGATGCAACTGTTCATGATAGTAAAGAGTTCTTTTGTCTTCACAATCTCGACCACATATAATGCAATGGAAATCTTTCTCGGCATGAACATCTCTCAGGTGCTTCTTATACTCTGATATTTGTCTACAAATTGTTTGGCAATGGAGACATGTCCAAATCATATTCAAAGTTGGAACATGTTCTTTGCTTTTATGTATTTGAAGTGCAGTCACAGTACTCAGTAGTATGCCACATTCTGGACACATTATATTTTCATCTGGGTTGGAGTTGTGACTTTTCAAATGTTCTTCATAATTTTTACTCCATTTGAACTCTGAAAAATTAAAATATTGAGTACTGATATATGAAGATAATTGATTTACTTTGAAGTATCAAATAATATGTTAAAGGAAGTAAGTTTGGTCTTTATATAAACTGCAATGTAGATTTTGAATTAGACTATTGGGTTGAAGAACAAACCTTTAGAACATATATCACAGACATATTTTTTTGATTCTCTTCGATTGCTATGGCATGATCTTAGATGCTGTTTCATACTAGTAACATTCCGTGTAGAAATATTACAGTGAGGACACATAATGGTTTCACTCTCATCATAATGACCAAATTGCATTTGATGTTTCTTTACTTGCTCTATTTCTAATTCCATATTGCAAAATTTACATTTTTCAAGTGAATAATAATTATTTGTATTCAAACTAGCCACATGATCAATGGTAAATTTTTCATCACTACTGTCAGTTATTTCTATTTCATCAAAATCACCATTTTTGTCTTTATCAAAAAAAAGTTGAATTTCCATGTCTTCCTGATTATCATCATTGATTACTTTAATGATTTCTAAATTTTCTTCTTGTTCATTTAGGTCTTCAACAACTTCACAATCAGTTTTATTGAAATCTAAGAACTCATTTTTACCATCTATATCACTGAATTGGCTTAAAATTAGTTCAGATTCATTACATTCCACGAAAAAAGAGTATGCCCCTTGAGCTTTGACTAAACAAGCAGCACAGATTTGTTGTGGATAATTATCATTTTCCTGAAAAAAAAAAGATTATTACAGCAATTTAAATACTTTGAAATGGAATGTACTTACTACTATTTGCGTGTATTTCGAAAGCATGTCCATTAATTTTACTTCACCATCAAGTAAATACAATTCGTCCAAACAAAACAAATTGCCGGACTCATATTTACGTAGACAAGTTCTACAAATTGTAGAAAAATCTTCTAATATAAGGTTCTCTTCGTCTAACGGCATCGTTTGAATAAATTTATTAATTCAACTGTTCAGAATATGTAAAATCATTTGATATTTTTTATTTACTTCAACAGCAATTTCGTAAATATAACCTATATCTATCATCGATGATACTGTCAAAATTTGACAAATGTCTTGTTTTTATTTTGAATTAATTTATTATTTGGGGATATAGATCGAATGTTTATGTTATGTTATACCTGAGTATTCGTTATGAAAATTATTATTCTTAAACTATTCAGGTAATTCCTTAATGCAATTTTAGACAACATATTTCAACATTAGCGGTTCAATACGTATCCATGCCACCTATCGGCGGAAAGAGTAATTTCATGCGTAGGGTTGAAGAACTCGAAAGATTTTTTTTTATATGTATGAAAAGTGTATCGTCTGCTATGGTCAGTGACACAAAATATTTACTATTCTTGAAGTACAATAAAGTACATAAGATGCAATTAGCAATGTTTTACATTAGATGCAATGAGCATTTAAAAAAATAATAAATAAATAAGCTATTGAGGAAGTTCACTACGTTAGCACTAAAGTCCGGCTTGGTGAGGTCTGCTCGCATATTTCCCTGAAGATCGCATAATTCACGTCTCGTAGTGAGGAAGGGACAATCCATTAGGATGTGGTTGACATTGAGCGGCAAGTTGCAGTGTTCACACAACGGTGGGTTGGACGAAGTCATGATGTAACTTTGGGTGTATTCGGTGTGTCCAATTCTAAGTCTTCTCATTATGACTGTGGTCCGTCTGTCTGATATGGTTAACTTGCGGCTTCGTCAGCAAGTTCATTTTCTGGTATCCCTACATGTGAGGGTATCCATATTATTGTCAGGTGGTGGTGAGTACAAATTAGTTGTTGATAGCGGTCGTGGATATTTTGTACAATGGGATGCTGAGTATGTCGGTCTTTGATGAGTTCCGCAAAGGTAGCTGAGTCGGCGCATATGGCTACATTAAGCTGATTGGTATTTATGTTTTCTATAGCTTTAAGGATGGCATATAATTCCCCCGTAAGTACGCTTGTATAATTTGGGAGTTTAAATTGTTGAAGAATGCTATTCGAAGTAGTTACAGAGCAGAACATTCCTGTATCGATTTTTGAAGCGTCGCGTCGGTGAAATAGACATTATCATTGATTTTTTGGATCATAGTCAGGTATTAGACTTTTGAGAATATATGATGGGAAACGTATCAATGGTAAATTCATCGATATCTGTTAAATCAAGTCAACTTGATTTACTAGTGAAATTCATAAATGAATTGTAAACAAAGTGTAGTGCCTGTGTCTGATCAAAGATGGCGCTATGGCACTGGGGCGGATCCAGACGATGTTTGAGGGGGGGCCATTGAAAGTCACGGCTCATATAGGTTAGCAAAACAGCGGAAATTTTTGTTGGTAACTACTGGGTCGAGTGTTTTTTTATAGAAATCATATTAATATAAATAATAATAAATCATATTATATTCAGTTTCCAAAATTTGTGTAGGACAAAAACAAGTTAGAAAAAATTCACATATTTCATAAATATATGTAAATTTATTTTATAAGAAAACTCAGGCGCAAGATAGTAAAAGGTATAGCAAAAAAAAATCCAAGGAAAAGCTATACACAGGGGAGCAGTAATTGAACTTCGATAATATTCGATAATATATATGGAATGTATTGATGACACTATACTTGTCAAGATTTCCCGGATTGGAAAACGTAATCCATCCCACCCACGTCTGCTGAGGATTTCCTTTTCGAACAACGGGGTTGTGGGAACATTGCTGAGAAACAAGAAGAAGCTTCTCAATTTTGGAGATTTTAAATGCGTGCTAGTTTCTGATGACAAGACTCCTCACCAGTTAGCAACTCTGAGGCAGCTTCGCCTTGATCTGAAGGACCGCGAAAAGTCCGGAGAAAAGTACGCCAGGGGAGAGCCAAAAATTGTATCCCAGGCTCAAAAAAACTGAGTAGTAGCATGCACGAATGCGGAGTTTTATTTATAATAACATTCAATCTCTCCATTCGAAATATGATGAACTTCTCTCATTTGTTGGAGTGCATGGTTCATCGCTCATTTTCATTACTGAATTTTGGTTGCATACTGATATTTCTGATTCTTTAGTCCTCATTCCGAATTACCAATTATTTAGGAGGGATAGTGTCACTACGAAGGGTGTTTGTGTGTACGTTTGACTTAACATTTCGGATAGATCTACTGTCGTGTCTAATCAAATTGTAGCACCAGGTATAGATAATATTTTTCTCCAAGTCACCTTTTGTAATTGTAAATTTGTATTCGGTTACGTTTACCGCCCAAGAGCTTGCAGTGGTGAAGACGCTCTTTATCGCTATATATCTGATCTGTCGCTCTCATCAGGTAATGTTCTGATAGTTGGTGATTTCAATTTACCCCATTTATCCTGGCCTCACATATCTGGACAACAGGCTGGATCATCTAACTGCAATTTTACTGATATGTTTCTTAACTCTAATTTCTTCCAGCTAGTTGACAAGCCGACAAGATACCGCTCAGGTCAAACTCCATCTTTACTCGATTTAGTTATAGTAAATGATCGCGATCTTTTAACTGATATTGAATATCTTCCACCGTTTGGGACATCTGACCACGTGACACTTTTCAGTTTCATTCTCAAATTCCTAAAGCAACTCAAAGAAAATATGTATATGTGACTGATGAAGTTGCTCTCAATGAAGATCTAGCTGCTCTGGACTGGAATTGTCTCTTGCGGGATTTGGATATTGACGAGATGTGGAATAGGTTTGTCGATGTTTTCAATGAGTATGTTCCATCCAATTCAGTTCGTAGGGAATTTCTCAGTAACCCGTCTAAACCATGGATCACTCGAAATATTTTCAATATGATTCGTCGGAAGAGGAGCCTTTGGAAGAGGTATCTGGCTAGTCGTAGACAGGAAGATTATGTGGTCCACCGTAAGTACTCCAATATGCTTTCTAATTCCATTAATGATGCTAAGAAACAACACGAGCTTAATATTGCATCGTCTAATGACCCAAAAAAATTTCATAAGTATGTTCGAACTTTTTTTGATACGAAAGTCTCTGTTCCTGTCATAAAAAACTCGTCGAGTATTATTTGTCAGAGTCATCTAGAGAGTGCTGAGGTTTTTGCAGACTCGTTTCTCGGCGCTTTCACAATCGAACAATCGGGAACCCTACCTAGAGTTACATCAGCAAGGCCATTTGTTTCACTTAGCAGCATTTCTTTTACTGTTGATGTTGTCGAGGAGAAACTCAGGGGTCTCAGGAGCAATTCTGCCCCTGGTTTGGATGGGCTGACTGCGGGGTCCTTGAAAGCTTGCTCTCTCTTTCCACCCCACTGAGTATTATATATACACATTCCCTCGAATCGAGGAGAGTACCTACAGCATGGAAAAAGGCAATAATCACACCAATTTTCAAGAAGGGTGATAAGCTTTCTGCTAGTAATTATCGCCCTATTAGTCTGACATCAATTGCCTCCAAGGTGTGTGAGAGAATAGTTGTTGATTAGCTGCAGAATTTTACCCTTACTAACAACATTTTGCCGCCATGCATGGGCTTTTACCGGGGAGATCAGTGTTGACATGTTTAATGAAATGTGTCGATGACTGGAGTAAGTCTGTCGATTCTGGTATACCAGTCGATATAATCTATCTTGATTTTTCTAGGGCACAGGGTACCACTTCGCCGTCTCGCTCACAAACTTGAACATTTTGGTGTGGGTGATGATTTGTTGCATTGGATTGTATCCTTTCTTGGTGATAGAGAATTTCAGGTCCGTATTCATGATCAGTTGTCTTCTCCCAGATCTACCAGTAGTGTACCGCAGGGATCTGTATTGGGTCCGCTGCTTTTTCTCTTATATGTCTCTGATTTGCCTTCTCTTCTGACTTCCATCTGCTCTCAATATGCTGACAATCTCAAATTGTATGCCAATCCTCTTCTACATCATTATATCCTACAGAGAGATCTTGAGACGATTTCGAGGTGGTGTACTGAGTGACTGCTCCCCCTGAATGTTGAAAAGTGTGTGGTCTTGCATGTCGGCAAAAATAACCCGAGACATAGCTATGTTTTGCAGAATACTGTTTTAAGGACAACAGACAGCCATAACGACTTGGGAGTGATAGTGACGGAGGATCTTTCGTGGTCCAAGCATGTTGAGTATGTGGTATCAAAGGCGAGACGATCTACCTACTTAATGAGCAAAGCTTTTCGTGGATGTCACCCCGAGGTTTGTGCGAAGATCTATTCAGCCTACATTCGACCTATTATGGAGTTTTCCGGTCCAGTATGGAACCTCCACCTGATGCAAGATGTCGAAGCACTAGAGAAGGTGCAGAGATGGGCTAAAGAATCCCATTTGGTCGGTCTAGACCAACCTATGAAGAGCGACTCAAACTAATCCACCTATCATCCTTTGCGGAGCGTCGCGTCGCTTGAGAGGGGATCTAATAATTACATATAGAGCCACGCACCAAATGCTCTACGGAATCGATCATGTCAACACCGTTTTCCTCAATTTCAACCATCTACGTGGTCATCAATACAAGCTCCTGAAACAAAATTTCAGAACAACTGCTAGACAGCAGTTTTTGCCAAATCGAGTGTTCAACGTCTGGAACAATCTGCCAGCGGATATTGTTGGGGCCCCTTCTGTGAACTCGTTCAAGTCAAGATACGTTGGATGGTGTACTCGGCGGTGACTTTGTATATTTACCTTTGTGCTTTTTGTTTTATTTTAGTTTAGTTTTTTCCATTGTACTTCTGTTTAATTAATTTTTTTTCATTTCTGAGCTTTTATAGGTTTTAAACCTCAGCTCTTATTTCATGTAACAATAATAATAATAATAATAAAATACCAGACTCTCACACAGAAGTTTTTTAGTATACATAGGTAAATACGATCTATGCAGATATAAGATTCTTAACGCTCCATAAGCTCTACCAACCGTATTCTCTACATGCTCGCGAAACCTCAGCTACTCATCCATAATCAACCCCAAATTACGTGCACTATCAACGAAAGTAATAACATTATTCGAATCCACGATTTCGAGATTATCCTTAACGAGTTGTCTATTGTTTTTGGAGCCGAATGTAAGAGTAAATGATTTTTTTGCATTCAAAGAAAAGCCATGTCTCCTAGCAATGTCCCATAACCGATGTAAATCCTCATTGAGTTGGATGATTGCATTATTTAGTTCATCAATGACGAAATCGATGAAGAGCTGAGTCTTCGGCATACATATGCACCCTGCAGTGATGAATGAACTTCACAAATTGACTGGTATACAAAATTAAAAGCAGGGGTCCAAGAACCGAACCCTGAGGGACTCCATTTGATACACTTTTAGCTTTTTTTTTATACACTTTTAGCTTTAGATATTTTAGTACCCAATTTAACAATTTGCGAACGACCAATCAGATAAGACTCGAAGAGATCGAGTGCGCCCTCAAATATACCACAAGACAAATTATTTTTTTTGGATTCTAATTTAAATCGAATAGATGGTTTAGGATATGTGGAATGTAATAAACAATAAAGTTGCTCAACTGAATTCTAATGAAATACATTGATTGAATTATTCTGCTGAATTTCGACTTCATTAAACGCTCAAACATTTGCGGATGAACCATATTATTTTCAATTCGAATAGATGTTGCAGACATTCTCGATGCGAAGATGTTTAAGATTAAGATTTAATAAAAAATCATTTGTGAAATTCGTTGAATTGAAAAAAATTATTCAATACATATTTCTAGGAATCCAGATTCTCGGAAATATCCATTTGCCGCCCCGCTAGAGCGGGCCCATGTTCTTCAGTTCAGTTTCGACTTTATGAAAAGCTTTAATATGTCTGTGTTTTTTCTTTAAGATTATCGAGTTAAATACGAATGCGCCCACACCCAAGTTAGTTAGTTAATTTGATATAAAAAATGAAAAATATTATAATATAATGGAATGTGGTATGAAACTTCTCATATTTTTTAAGAAGGATAACTTGGAAATAGTAAAAAGGAATAGTTTATCGTATATTTTACATTCTATTCTGAGGAATAAACATTTTGATGGTAGAATTGAAAATTGAACATAAAAATAATCAAGAAGCCGCCCCAAGAGGCAATCAAATTAGGCAACGTTTAGAAAAGCGAACGCCGTCAATAACTCGTAAACAGCACCATGAGTGGATTATGCCACATCTGGATATTTACGAGTATAATGATGGTTTTTGATGTTAATTAAATTTGGCGGTATTCCTTCCTGTTGTTGCTGACTGAATTGAATCTCATTCGGTACTCTGAATTTCTAAACCTGTATTTTTTGTTTATCAAGCTTGAAATGCCGTCCTTGAATTTTGGCACCGTAGTGATCGCCAACCTTGTCTGCCCCCTAGCGACAGCCCTGGCGCCAATTCGATTTTAAATTAAATTGGCGCTTGACAAATTTTTAATTTACTGCAAAAACTAGAATTTTCACAAGGAAACTATTTTTGTGTTAGAAAATATGTCTTGTTTTACCAACTGACTTTGCGCCCCTACAATTTGGCGCCCCGGCAAAATATTCGCTATGCCGGTCCTGGCGGCGGCCCTGGCTTGGACTTCAAACATTCGCATTGAGCTTTAAAGTTCATATGAACCATTTCCGTAAAATTCTTCATAGATGTCTGGGGATGTATTCTAGAAACGAACAGAGCTATCTTTTTTTTGTGATGCTTTAACGGTCATCCCTGTGGCTGAACCAGTCACAGTCCATTTATTTTTAGCTTTTGAGACAGATTTCCAAGTTCCTTCATCATTCCGATTCAGGAGTTGCGGATTTTTGGAAATTGCCGACTAGTCAAGACTCCGTGACGCTGCGATCACATTCGTAGGTTCAGCAGTAGAACCAGTAGACCTACGGAACGGACAGTACCTGCAGAAATACCGGGCGACATTGATGTTCTTCATCGTGGAACTGGCTTGCACGGATGTGCCATCTGATGTTGAGACAGGTGTAGAAATTGTACGGGAATGTTTAGCATTTTGCCGATAAGGGCTCCTTATCGTTGTTTTATTCGCAACTGTACTTTCTACAGTTTCAGTATTATCAAACAATTTTTTATATGGCGGAGTTGAAGCAGATTTATAATATGCTCTTTATCACGGATGATTTGAATCTTGTCACTAATTATTTTGTCTTTTTCAATTATGATCATATTGAAATACTGAACCCTGATTGCAAAAGATTCGTATGAATATACATTATTTGCACAGCAGTCGGTGAAAACTTCGTCAGTTTCACTAGCACTACAATTGATTTTCGTACCACTTTCTGCAATTTTAACATTATTTTTATCACAGCACCTTTTTGCATAAAAAAAAGGTTGCAGTTGACACATTTTAAAAATTTACTAGGCGTATCTTTATTGAAAAATTTGTGAATATTGCGCGGAGCTACCGCGTCGCAACTTTCCCCAATCATGGTTCAAACTGAAGTGAATAACAATAACAACGAGATACTTCTGTTTGCTGATCTTCCCTACACTTGAAAACGAATGCTACAGAGGGCGCAGCATACCCTTGAAGTATGAATAGGTTGATTGTGGATATAATTGAAAACTAATTTGTGATTTAACATAAGGGAGCAAACTCTCCCAAATGAACAACAGTAGAAAATTGGACAAAATTATAGTAGAGGCGTAGTCCTACAAAAACCTGATCTATGATTTGTTTACGTAGATGGTAATTTCTATGATTTCGGATTCAGTGGTCTATGTTAATTGTCAAAGAGGAAAATCTCGGTCTTTTTCGGTTGTTGTTAATTAGGAAAATATTAGGATATTGCAGGGAATCTGATTTATATGAGATTTCTTTTGATTAGAAAATACTGAAATGTCCGACTACTTGAAAATTGGTCGAAGGGTTGAAATTTCAGGAAAAGATGTTCAGGGAGTTATTGCTTATTATGGTCAAACAGAATTTGCTCCTGGTAAATGGATTGGTGTAATTTTGAATGAGCCTAAAGGAAAAAATAATGGAATTGTCAGGGGACGAGAGTATTTTAAAGTAAAGCTGAGTAAAAACTGCGCAGAAGTTATTATATTTTAATTGAATTTCAGTGTGAAGAAAATCATGGAATGTTTGTGAGAGTGCAGCAAGTAATTCCTTTAAATGATGATGGAAAACCAATTGAAACAACATCAGGAATTGCTAGACCTAAAACCAGGCAAAGCATGTGAGTGCAAATTGGATACTGATTTGCTTATAATCTTTAATCATTCACTTCTTTTTCAACTGCCACATTTCTCACTTCTAGAGTTGGTACGAAGCCCAAACCGACACCGTAAGTTTATATAAGATTTATATTTAGTGTTGGCAAGGCTACATCTTGAGATAGGAATATTCACGTATTTGAAGAAATGCAAAGAGTAAAACAAGACTAACAACTCTTTTCTCTCTACTCATTCCATATACCGTCAAACTCAATTAAAAAAAGGCAGGCCACATCCAAGACATATTGGCTACTGGTTTGGTTATTTCTATTATCAGTCACAAGAGTATAATTGAGAATAAAGTGTCTGAAAAAAAAATCAAGTGTACAAGTTTTTGAATGATATTGATAATACCTGTGTGAACTTTGACTGAATGCCCTGATCATTAGTGTGTGGTGAAATAGTAGTAGTAGTAACTGTTATTTATTGTTAAACAAATGGCCACCGACCTAGGGTCCTTCAGCCTTTTAATCAACATTTTTTCTTTTATACTTCAGAGTTCAGAGTTGTTTTCATTTGTATTTGTTTCCCTTATGAATGTGGTTGTTTGAATGTGACATCTGGGGATTTGCTTTCATTTTTCTTCTTTGCAGTAGTAGTTTTAATAGTACCAAGTACCTTCCTGTTGAGTTTTTTTTTCTTGATCTCCCTCCGAAGTCCCGTAGGAAGTGGTACCGCTAATCTGAGACATTTCAGAAAGATAAAAATCCTCAAATTTTGCAGCGTTCACCGAGATATTAGAGTCAATTTTTTTTGTTTATCTTTTTCTTCAACAGCTGTCAATTTATTCGCTATCAATTTAAATTATTATCAATGAGAACGTAGATTATAAGTACATGTGCCCAGCATGAAAGCCAGACACAGACTGCGGTGAAATAATTATTTGTTATTGTAATATCCACCAGATCGGATACAAATTTTAGATATGGGTTTTGTGTAGTATGAAAGTATACGTTAAAGGAAAGATTGACTTCCTATAGAACACTGGATATTTTACCATTTCTTATTCAAATTATCATCCATCTACTTGAAAATTTTCTATCTCCAAGAATATTTGTTGAAGCACAACCATATTCGGCATATACAGGGTGTTTCAAATGAATTCATAACAACAAGTTCTTTATTCAATAGGTCATCAACCAAGGTCCTTCAGCCATGTACAATTGAAAAAGAAAATATATATACTATGAGTTTCATCAAAATCATTATTGTTAAAGTAAAATAAGTAGTAATTCTTCATGTGTTGAGGTATCTTAAGCTTTCGATTATAGTTGATGATCGAAATGTCCTTGTACTGTGGTGAGTTAGTTCATTTTGAAATAAGTTGTTTATTTCTTCAGTTTCAGACACCTTTGGTTCGGATGTATTATTCGCTTCTGGATTGGTTGAATCTCGGTTTTCTAATACAGCAACTTGTTTGGCGGATTGTGAAGCCTGTTCAGTGGATGCCTCAAACGTGTTACAGTTCTAAGTGCAGATCTTTCGGCTATTTCCAAATTTCTCAATACAGAATCTTTACAGTTGGAGGATAAGGGGTGTCTGTACTCTATTATAGTCTGCAAATAGTTTTATAGATTTTGGTAGCATTTTTCATACTTATACCCTGATTCTTGTATGTGAGGCTTCTGAAATGTTTGGCACTAGCAATGGTCTTTTTCTTTATGATTTGGGAGTGTGCTTTAAGGTTTGTCTTATTGTCTATGAAGATGCCTAGGTATTTTATAGAAGGGGACGTTGTTATTCTTTCGTTTGCCATAAATATTGTTGGTGAGCTGTCTGTTACTTTGTGGTTAAAAATCAGGAGTTTCGATTTATTTGAGTTGGGTTTAATGCGCCATTTGATGAACCATAAGTTGATTTTGTCCACAAAATTTTGTAAGCTTTCAATACACTTTGCCAGAGCTTTTTCATGCGATAGGAGTTTGTCATATTTCTCTGTTTAGCTTTTTAATGATCCTCCATGGAATATTGTCTGCTCCAGGGGCGCTATTTCTACTCTTGAACAGTATCTCATAATAAGTTTCTTCCTCAATTTTAAATGGACCGGATTTCTCCTTGTTCTCATTTCTGAAATATTCATCATACCAGTTCTCAACTTCAGTTTCTGTTCTGGCATCAAATCTGCTGTCTACATCGTATCGATATATGCTTTGGTAATATTCTGCAAATTTTTCTACTTTCTCCTTGTCCGTCTTGTATTCCTTGATTGTGTCCTTCAAGATAGGAACCTCGTGATGCTGTTTGTATCTCAGGAGTTTTTTGATCTCCTGGTAAAAAGAATTGTTTCCTGTTAATTTCATTGCAGGTTTTTATCCAAGTATGTTGTCTATATTGAATTATCATTTGGTGTATATTTTTATTTATTTCATTTATGTTTTTCTTGAAGTTAGGGTTAGGGTGTAACAGGTATTCCCTATACATTTTTCGTTTTAGTTTGATCTGTTTTGTTATATATAGGGGGAGTTCATGTAGAAATAGGTGATGATTTGCTATGGGTGTATTATTTCTTATGCTTTCTGATATTACGCTATTAAATTTGAATTTGAAATTCAGTAATGTAATCTTCATCGATGTTTCTCTTGTTGTTTTTTTCTTTAAAATTAGTTATTGATCTGTTTATCCTGTTGATTTTACATTTATCATATCTATATGATGCTTTTTTAGGAATTTCCTCGATTTCTTGTTCTAAATCAAAATTCATCATCATGGCCAAGTGGTTCGATCCAGGGTCTGGAAGCAGCTCGATTTTCTTGATACAGTTCATCAGGTTTGATGAAAGGATTACAAGATCTGGGATAGTATTGGTGTTGTTCTCCATGATGAATGTAGGAGCTGTCAGTCTCTTTGAAAACAGTCTATTTTGTAAGAATTGCTTGATCTGCTTGTTTTTCCTTTGGTTAACATTGAAATCACCTATTATCAGAGAGTATTTATACATAGCAGCTTTGGTGATTATTGTTTCTTCTATGTCAGAGAATGGATACACCAGAAAAATATATAATTTTTCCATTTTGAATGAGACTGTGAGGTGTAGGCATACATTAATGGTGGATTTATGCACCGTACCTAAGAACTATGAACTAAGAACTAAACCTAAGAATTCAGTGGCGTTTATGCACTCTCTTGTTAGTTCTCAGTTAAGGCTAAGTTAACTACTTTCTATTTGTTCTATACTTTGATGTTTGACATTGATTTTTATTGTGAAAAAATTAAATAAAATTTTTTCAAATACACCTAATACTTTTCATCGATAAACACGAATAAAGAACATAAAATGATAGAAACTGGTACTCGTTAATATTGAAATTCTATGCGGCGCAGCGCACTTCTATATTTTACCTGAGCCCTTGTTCTTGTGAGATAGATAAGACTTTCTTCTATATAAATCGCATATATCGTAAGTAATTTGTTCGCCTGAAGATATCTCGGCAGGATTGTATTCTGCTTAATCCAAATAAGACTTGGATGGCCCTTTTTTGTAGCACGAATATCCAGGTGATATCTGATCTATAAAATATCATTCCGGATCTTAGTCTTGCTTCTATTGTTGCATAGTAAATTATTTTCAGTGTGTGTTTGCTAAGATATTTTGGTACAATGCCAAGACCGAAGATGGAAGATGCTACCTTCCCAGACACATATTCTATGTGTCGGTTTCAATTTAGTTTGCAATCGATATAGACTCCCAAGAACTTCACAGTATCATTTACCTTGTATACTTCTTCATTCAACTTGATGGTTTCCGGGTTCACATGTCCGATTTTTTATGGTGAAACATCATTACAGCAGTCTTGCCCTTGTTCAAGATTAGGTTGTTCTCATTAAACCATGCACTGGCTAGCTGTAATACTTCCTCTGTCAGATTTTTTAATTCTGGCCATTGTTTTTCTAAAATGTTAGTATCATCTGCATAGTTAATGACCATTCCTTCTATGTTTACTTCCTGGATATCTTCCCCAAATTCATGGATGTATGATTCTATAAAGAATATTGGATGTGTGAGTCCAGGTTTTATTGCAATTTGTTTTGATCTGATTACTTCACTAGTTGAGATCTTTCTTTGAAATAGGATATTACCAATTCCAACGCTGGCCTTCTTATTCCATATTTCTTAAGTTTACTGATCAGTTTATTAATCTCCACACAGTCAAAATCTCTAGTTAAGTGCAGATTTTCTGCTCAAAATTATGATTAGTTTTCTATAAACGTCTAATAGGCCATCCCGGTGAATCACCCTGTATATCTCCAGAAGTATGAGTCGGAGCATAATCATATTTGGCATATAGATTACTAGTAGCGATGTGAATGAACAGTAAAAAATGATTAACTTTGGATCTTGGGGTAGTTTTTTCACCCCTTCAATCTCAAAAATTTATATTTCCAGAAGTACACGCCGGAGCATAACCATCTTATTATTCAGAATTCTTTCTTCTTACAAGAACAGAAGTCATATCAGCTTTTTTTAAATTGATTTTGATGTTCAGACTCATTGTATATGTAGGCAATATGGTGTTCTCGTTTGCAACTTCTAATTCTAATTGTACAAAAATCTTTTTCGGCTACTTTTGAACAATATATATCTTTCTTGAATTGGGGATACTTTTATCGAGAAAAACTTCTTCACGTGAATTGTGAATTGCTTTATGTTTTTCTCATCAAAGGTTTCCTGAACAAATATTTATAAAAATAATATATATAGAGAACCTTCCACAGTTGAAAAGATCGTTTAGAGTTTTTTCTACTATTTTCCATTTATTTTCGTCAATACTGTTATTTTGGAAAAGTTGTTTGAACCTTACGAAATAGTTGAATTTTCTTTCGTCCATTATATTTTCTAATTTCTAGGAAAATGAACTATTTTGCTTCAACGTCGATTATCACAATTGAATGACCTTCATTTTCACATATGGGGGCATTAAAGTAGTTACGTAAGCAGATTTATCATAATTCCTTTCCAGTTCATATTATCGATAACAATAATAACTTCATTCAGAATAATAATAATAATATTTATTTTATTTTTTATTTATTTTATTATAATGTTTGAGATTAGAATCCTGTGTTTACTCATTCTCATTTGTGCATTTATGTTCTATCATCCTTATTTGATTTGAAGATTATCCGAAAGCGACAGAACCCGATAAGTTCCTATATCTTTTTAATTGTTTTAGTTTGGTTGGAACATTAGGACGTATTTCCAAATTCTTGAGAAATGAATCCCATTCATGATATTATTTGTTCCGTAGTGGAAACTCCTTTTTCGCGGTTGAACGATAATAATCGAAAGAAAATTGTTACAATTGGCCGTCCGACACTATCTCTTAATCTTCTGAAACCTGATAAAAACATGGCGAAACATTTTCGCGTTCTTTCAAAATTCATTGGTAGGAAAGTCACCAGTGGTCCTGTGGTAGCTCTTTCAAACATGGTTTATTTTGCTGGCCCTGTTTCTTGGAAGCCCAGAAATAATATGTGGGTTTCACAATGTTATTCGTTAGTGTTAAAAACACGAGATATCAAATCAGCACAAGATTAGTTTTTTGAGTTCGAAAAAATTAGAAAAGATTACTTGCATTATTCAAGACGCTCTTCAAATGAAGTAGTGACGAAAAACAGGAAATTGATGAGTTACTTAATTGACGTAAATTGCTATTTAGCAAGAACTGTTTTTCCGAGATCATAATGAAGGGCGCAATTCTTTTTATTCCGGAAATTTCCAAGAAACTTTTAATGTTGTGTCTGCTCACTTGCTTTTGGAATGTGTTTACGTCGCGTCGTTCTCGTCGAGCCATTCAACATCGTGGTGCCCTAAATTTTGAAAAATGCCCATCAGTTCATTAGCACGGCCAGCATCGACTCTTATATACCTAACTTTCATATAAATGTTGGTGTTTACTTTTTATGAATGTTTTCGATGTGAGTTGACGTAAGTATGATAAGTATCTTATCACACGTTTCGCATGCTCGATTTAATTACTTCAATTTTACCGTCGGACAAAAAAAAGTTGTGCTTTTGCAGGAAATCTTTGGGTGGCGAATCTAAGCTTAGAGCTAAATTGACTGGAAGATTGGAAAATTTCCCTCCATCATCCAAAACCAGTAACCATATTTATTTTAATTTTGCTGGTCATGGAAGAAACCTGTTGTCCAGTAATCTAAATATGCCATCTTTTTGGACGACAGTATTCTACATTTTACAATTTGAAGCAGGTAACAAAATCTAATTCAGAATTAGATTTTGTTTCTGCCGAATATTACAAGAAATGGTATAGAAGGCAGCATCATTTAATATTATTATATTATATTATATTATTATACAAAAAAATTGTCACTTAAAAATAAATTATTTTCATAATGGACTCACCTAAACATGAAACAACGAGTTTAACTACTGCTTATTCTACCTCTATATGGTTCTATGCATAAACATTATTCGTGGGAATCCCGAAAGAGGCGTTTTGTTTGCAAACATAGACAATGTATGGGTCGCCATATGTGTAAAAAACAAAATTAATACTGCTCTCATAATCACCATCTATCCATCGGAGGCAAACAATTTTTCCTCCCGAAAGTGATCTCAAAACAGCCTCTATCTTCATGGACTGGGAAGCAATATGAAAATACTGCAATTACCTACTTCCTCCTAACTGGTGGTCTTTCGACAAACACAAAGGGATAGACTACTTGGGGATATTTTGTGTTTCTATGTTTGATATATTCTTGTGATTGCGGCTTAATGTCATGATATTTTATATTCATATACCCGAGATTTCTAACATTAATATTTCCAAGATATAGCCTTGTTGCCAACACTTATTATTTCATACTTCAATTAATGTAATATTTCTCATTAATTTAATGCTGCTGGAAAGAGTTAAGAGGAAAACATCACCACAGAAAATTCCACCCTCTCTCTCTGCATCTAGGTAATATTCGAAGGATTTCATTTGTCATGATTATTATTGTAGAATGACTGTTATTTCAACATTGACAGGCTGTGGCTAAGGAATTTTTCTAGTTTTATTGAAGTTTGAAAAAACCCTGGAATTGAACAAACTTGCTGGTAATTCATTTGCGATAACGATTAGTTTCGGCCGAATACTATATGTGTATTAATTTTAAATAAATTAAAAGAAATCCACCTACCTACTTTCGAAAAATGAGAAAATCTCTCTGATATTATGAAATTGACGCATGTTGCAGTTCACTAATGACAACAAGAGAAATGTTAGCATATAATTTACGGAAGATGGTAACCATTTCAAACGATTTAACAAAAAACAAGAAAAAACTCAAGAATAATAAGTGCCTAGAAAATCAAAGCACGATTACTTCCTCTACATCTGATAATACTGAAACCACAAGCACACATTAAATTGATGACACAAAAGCGAAGAATCATGTGTTCTTTTTTTTTTCTTGAAATGAACATAAAATATCAACATTCATTTTTCTCATTAAAAACAACAGGAAGTTCCAGATTGCAAAAGACTAATGTACAGGTCCCTTTGATCGAGTTATTCTGAAAACTAGAAAAGGATTTATAATTAAATCAGATAGCTAGAAAAAAGCATTTGAAGTATGGAAGAATAGTTCATAGTGAACTCGATATTCATACTAAGGTTGATATAAGCACTAAACTTCCACAAATAATTATTGAATAATATACCTCTTGTGAAAAACAGAAACATATAGAGGGGGCTATTTGAGAATGTACAAAATATTAAGCACTTGAAAAATTTACATCATCATATATTAGACTTTTAAAAACTATATGTATATATTAATTTGACAAAAAACGATGTTATTGAATATACAAAAAAGCTTCAAAATTGTTCCATCAAGTTTATATAATAAAATAATATTATTATCAAAAATTGAACATGAAGTAACAGATATACTGAATGACTTAATTAGAGATAATTATTCTCGCTTTATTGTACTTAGCTCAAGGATATCACTGGCAAGTAGTCGCCAATCCTTGTCAGGAAGCAGACAATCATTATCAGGCAGCAGACAGTCTTTAACTGGTAGTAGACAGTCCTTAAGTGGAAGTAGGACCCACCTGGAATCGCCTATAGTTGAGAAGCATAATGAAATTGGAGAAGGTGGAAGTCAGGTTTCGAAGAGGGCTTCCTTTATTGAGGTAGGAATGAAAAATATCCATTGCGAATAAACATTTATCATTTCAGGTGTATAACCTCAAAATGAATTCCTCTGTTAATTTGGGTATGATGATCATAGTATCTTTCAGTCTGAATGTTGCTCATACATTGTTAATGACATTTTGCCATTACTTTCAGTTTTCTCCAAATCTCATGAGTATGATAAGTGAAATAGAATAATATAATAATACTAGTTGTTACTAGTATAGAAAAAATATCTGATTAATGAGAAAGCCTCTTTAGTTGTGGGAAAAAAGCGGAATTCAGAAATAATTTTTCTGAGATATACTACAAGAAATAATATTCTGTTTCATCATTTAAAAGAGTTCCGATCAATCACAAAAGAACTCAAAAAGAGATTTAATGAAATGATGATATGAAAAATGGAAACGTTATTAAAATAAAATTCAATATAACTTACGCTCTTAGGATATGTTCAAAATGTCGATCTTCAGCTTCTATACATTTGTTGGTGAAAATTAGCAAGAATATTCCTATCACATTGGGAATATACCATCTCTTCACATGTTATGTTTATTCGTTGGAATAGTTTTTCTATTATTGATTACCTTCTTAAACATCTCCACAACTAATTCAAATCATTAAATTTTCATTGTTTTATAGAATTCATCCTAGAAAGAATAAAATATCTAGGTACTTTGTAACAAGAAATATTTTTATTTGAGGAAGTATGCAATAATGTTTACAAATATTGAATAGAATAGCAAATAATGAAATATTATGATTTACCATTGTATAAAAAGGTATAGTATGAAAAAATACGAAAAAAACATATAACAACAATAAAGTCTTGAAAATATAATATCAGAGTTCATTTCATAACAAGTACAAAAAAAGTTATTTTATTTCAATCCGAAGAGACCATCAGGTTCTTCAATTCTGCTAGAAATTCTTTTTGAAGAGCCATTTTCTTCTGGAGGCAATTGTTGCGGGTTTCTTCTCTTGAAAGAATTTTATTAGCTGGGAGTCTTAGTTTTATTTTTTTTTCCAATCCGTTCCTCACCAAAATCTTTTGAAGTTGGTGATATCTTATGAACTGAAATAACAGTTATATATATTTTAGCTATGATTCAGCAATGTACTCTGCTTTCATACAATAAATTTTGCAAAATGGTAAACTGCCTTTGGAAAGAAAATGCAAATGAGACTGGTGCAACATCGGGTCTATTAGAAAATATTTCATCTATTTCTTTGAAATATCTGAAATGGTCAGGTTTTTCTCCGGACCCTTCGACGCCCATATTATCTATAGATTTCATTTAGAAGTGATTTCACTGAACTTGCATTATTTGGAGTTGAAATTATAGCCTCATCTTTCCATCGCTGATGCTATAATTTTCCAAACAGTATCGTTTCTGATGGAACTTGATCTCATTAGCCTTATATAGTTCGATAAGTTTAAATGTAGCAGCATCAGACGATGTGCATTTTGATGAGGTATCTTTTAATGTTTTATATATAGTTCATTCAGGAATTATTGACATCGAGGTAGGCCTTGAACGGCTTTATTTCTGGTTACAAAAATATCACTAAAAATTCAGATTATATAACGTAAAAATATAGGGAAATGCTATCTCATTTTGAAGAAATCCAATCTATTCATTTAAGAGTCGCCCTTGAAAGATCCCATTGAAGATCATTAAAATATGCATATTCCTTTTCACCAAAGGCTCTTCAAAAATTGTTGCATTTTAGATGGACACTGGATACCAACCTGCTTGCAAAATTCTTATCATATAACTCTTATGGATTATTTTAACTGTGGTGTCTAACCTGGTGAAGAAAACAGAAAAAACTGGTTGATAAATTTACATAGTGTAGCTAAGTGAATGGGAGAGCTATATCATAATAAGATAGAAATGAAATTCAAAGAATCCATTTAGTATATGAAGAATTTTTACATCACAATTATATTGTAACTTTCAAAATTGGAACAAATTTATCAGCCGATGTGTGAATTACTTTCTAAAGTCACTATTTATTGAAACTGTTCATGACATGAATGATTGATTGAACTTGTATGAAAAATATAGATACTATTTGTATATTCTAGTTTTCTATTGAAATGCTTTTATTCTATTTACTATCAAATTGCATAAAGTATTTTGCCCATAACAGCTTTGATTCACTCACTAAAAGCATTTTTCATTAAATTATTTTTAAGTTGTGAATTTTAAAATTTATTGCATTCTGTTATTATCTTTAAGTGGTTAAGAGGTGAAGAAATTTTTAAATTTACTCCTCTGAATATATTTTTCGATTAAATACAAAAGACAGATATAACAATACTTAATTTCAAAATAGAATATAAATAAACTATAGATGCAATGCCAAGACTTTGTTTACAGATCTTCATCATATAACTTGATATAATATAACTAGGGTATTAATTCAGCAACCCAATTATAAAATAATTCTCTCTTCAGAGATTTATATAATCATCATGATCACCACTGTCAAAAAAAACATCCAGGTGAAATCCATCAATCCAGCATTCAAAATAGTGCTCCTTCTACTTTTACCCTTTAATATACTTGAAAAACTTTTGTTTTCTTTCTAGAGTACACTGTTGAATAAGACTGCCATTTTCAAATAACCAAGTTTCCTCCAGATAAATTAATTTCACATTTTGTTGCAAATATTCTCTGTATTTCCCATAAAATCGTACTCAACTTATTATATTTTTCTGTTTATCAATAAGAATTTTCCTTTTATTAACTGTTTTGAACTTGTAACCAATTAATTTTTATGTAATGTTGTCTTGGGTTGATTAAAATCCAGATGCTTTTTGGTCAATTTTATCCGGACTGATATATTGGTTGCTTATGGTAACAATCAAATCATTCAATGATTCTTTGAAGGTGAAATCGTATTGCACAGGTTACAGGTTTTCTTCCACTAATAATCCAGGCTGTAATGACTTGCCTTCTTCTTTTTTCAAACAATACTGTGAGAAATACTCAAATAAACTAATCAATGTGTGTTTGAAATTGATACCACTTTTTAGTTTCAAAATTTCTTGGATCAAGACCAATAACACAAACAAACTGAAATCTAACCTCCTGTCAATGACATTTCCAATGCCAACCCAAAATATGCAATTCAAAATGTTACTGAATGAGCCAGTACCAACTTAATTTCGATTTTTCACAGCCACCCGGGATGTCAATAATTCCTGAATGGACTATAGGATCATGTTGCAATAAGGCATGACCTGTTGAAACTTCTTGCTGACCTAATGTTTATAAAAGCTCATTTCTTTCTTTATAATGCTGACATAATACCATTATTTCGTCCGATTTAGTTACTTCAAAAATTTCTCCACTTCATGTGAAATGAATATTAAATACAAATACCTATTAATCATTACATTTCCGCTTTTCTATATACCTTTATTTTTCAGAATAATAGTTTCAGTTCCAATAAGAATCATTTTGTATTCCATTATTACGACTAAACTTTCAAACATAAATTATTACTATTTAAAATTCAAACGAAATAATAATAATAATAATAACGTCAGAACTGTCAGAGTACAAGCTTACCCTACGAATTAGTAGAGTATGCCGGGCTTTCTCTGAGTATTTTTATGAACGCTCACAGAGCATACTCTGAGTAGAGCATAGTAAGTTGGCGACTTTTTGTTCAAATTCTCCATTTACCTGATTTTTGGGACTTATTCAAAATGTAAGGCCCATTTAATTTAGTACGATAGTATTCTTCAGTTAAATTATACAATCAAATAATATCAGGCCCAATAATTTTGATTTTGACATGTGTCGGTTCATTTCAGTCAATTTTATTTTCAAGTTCTATGGTTCTATGTCCCCATCCGCCTTTTATAGGCTCAATTTGAACGTATTGGCGCCTCTATGTTGAATTAAGTCACTATAGTCATAATTATAGTGACTTTATTAAACATAATGGCAACAATTCTTACAGATTGAGCCTTAAAATGGCGACAACTCAAGTAACTAAATGAAATGGGCCTTACATTTTGAATAAATCCCAAAAATCAGGTAAATGGAGAATATAAACAAAAAGCCGGCATATTTAGGCTCAGCCAATCAAAAACGAGACCATGCTCGTCACCCCTGTGGGTAATAAAGTCACTGTAGTCATAATTTGTTAATAGCGCTACCTACAGTTGACATCAAGAAGCTTAAGTTATTTTCTCAAAATCCAGGTTTTTAGACATCTTAATGGTGGCTAACACAGTTAGCTGTTAGTCATTGTTGCCAACCTTAAAATTAAAATTACGCCAACTTAATTTCGATTGCTAACAATAACAGAACTGGGAACATGCTGAATGAAATGGTTGGGATTCAGCAGTTGATTATACGCACGATATGTGTTCAATAGTTAAAGAGTAAGGCAGAAATGAAATCCCATCCATAATGAATTTTCATAAAGTGCTCACGAGAATTTGTTTTGTTTACAATTCATTTGTTTTGTTTACCATTTATTTGTTTATTTGATGCAACAATATTTTTTTGACTAAAATTTTGAGCTTTTCAGCTTTATTTGATACTTACGCAGAATTAGCCATCCCATGCGCGATATTTCCCAGCACATGGAGAATTTCGTGCAATGAGAGTATTTAAAATTTTTTCATTGTATTTTTTAAGTCGATTCGTCAGAGAAATTCTTCTGACTCGCATCAGTAAGTCAGAATAACCTATATTTGAAGGTTCTATTTCTCTTTATAATCAAGATAGAGAGTGTTTTATTGATTTTGTCAATTTCTTCAATTACTAATAACTTTAGAACCACCCTATATATTTTCATGATAGTTTTTGGTACGTTTATTCTCTGCCACAAATACTTCATACAGACAGCAACTGAATTTTTTTCTGAGGTCTGGCCTAGGAAAAATTCATAAATAAGATTCAACCTAAGAAATACCATGTATATCAAAATTTCTCGAATTAGATAGGATATTCGAATGAAGGAGAAAAAACTAGAAGGGTCAAGGTATTT
This sequence comes from Harmonia axyridis, assembly GCF_914767665.1. NCBI lineage: Eukaryota > Metazoa > Arthropoda > Insecta > Coleoptera > Coccinellidae > Harmonia > Harmonia axyridis. The sequence continues at coordinate 22,609,491 of NC_059505.1, read as the reverse complement.
CTTGAACTTCCACATGCGATTTTAATACTCAATAAATCTAGTAGTAATAGGAAAAGTTCAGAAGTTATGCCCGCCACTCACGAGTCGTTTTTTCGAGCGTTTGGAAGCGAGGCGTCCAAATGGCAGCTAATCTACACTGCCTGCCATCCCTTGCTGCCATCGAAACCTGCCACTCAAGAGGTTGTTTTATTGAATATCCGGGTCGGATTTCAGATGGTCACAGACAGCTGGAAATTTATCAGGTACCGTCGGAACTTCGTAGCGTACCAAATTCTTGTGCAAAATGAAAGAATTTTTGATAGGTTTCATCGAAATATTTAGGCAGAAAACCTGTTGATGGAAAATAAAAAGGCCGCCATACGCAAACAGGAATATCAAAAATAAAGCCTATGGGGAACTAGTAGAATATTCCAAAGGAAAATTACAGAATGAAAGAGTAGATGTAAATTTATATTTGGCCGATATCGTTTTTCATCGTTATTGACAAGTCTTCCTCTACATTGAAATAAACATTCATTAATTTCTCTTAAAATATACTCGTTTTCTTTAATATCAAAATGACAGCTCTTTTTGGAAAACCCCTTCTGTTTAACAACTGATATTTTAGGTAATTTCATTTCAAATTAGCTAATAACAATTATAGTTTCCGACATATTTTTTGATACGACGGATTCTTCATTCGATACGTAAACAGAAAATTACAGGCTGGGACAAGTTTTACTACCAATTAAATTGAAATAACAATTTAAGGATTACATTGTAACCGCAGTTTCGAACGTATTTTAGTTCATCTTCAGACACTGTGAAGATTCTACCAACCAAAAAAACACATATTTTTATTTTTTGCATATCCTGCAATTTTTATTATTACTTTCTCTAAACTATATATACATGGCTATTTACAGGGGGAAACATTCATGATACATTTGTTCAAATTATAATTATAATTAGCACCTAATCTGTGATCATATCTAATGAAGAAAATTTTGATTTATATACAATTATTCACATAGATGTGAGTGAAGTAAAAATTTTTCTAGAGGTATGTTGAACCAAAAAAACACATATACGTCTAAGGTGGATTTAGGGTGGGTAAATGGAAAGGAAAAAAAAAATCATATCAATGTGATATGATGAGTAAGTTTATGCTTTATTTTGATGTTAGTATTTTGCGTAGTTGTCGTGCCGAGGTAATTAGTTTTTTCCAGTTTTTTGGAAGTGTAATTGAAAAATTTATGTGTTTGGTTGTGTATTATTTCCTGGATGGTCTCAATATTTCCGGTTGAATGTAATTTTTTTAATTTCGTGTATCTTGTTTTATTCAGAATGACTCGAAGAAATTTATTTTGTATTATTTGGAGTTTTTTGTAGCTGGTTTTCGATGTGTTGCTCCAAATGGGATTTGCATACAAGAATGCTGGTCTGATGCCTTGTTTGTAAATACGAATTTTAGATTTTTTGCTTAATCTGCTACTTCTGCTTATTAATGGGAAAATGTTACGAAGTATTATATAACCTTTTTGGGATATACTGCTTATATGTTCATTGAAGTTTAGTTTTTTATCCAAGGTAAGGCCCAAGTATTTGACTGAATTTTGAGGGCTGATTATATTGCCGTTTAGGATTATTTTATTTGTAATTGGAGGTAGTTTTCGTTTTTGTGTGAAATGTATAAGGGTGGTTTTATTCGCATTGATTTTGATTTTCCATTTATTGTAATATTTGTCAAGCTCATTCAAATGGTTTTGAATATATTTGTTAGCCTGGTTTGGATTTGTGGATTCAGATATGATTGCCGTATCATCGGCAAATATTTTCAATTTTGTTTGACTGGTTTTTGGAATGTCGTTTATATAGTAGTTGAATAGTATGGGGGATAATAAGCCTCCCTGAGGAACCCCAGCGGAAATTGTGTGTTTTCGAGAAAGAGATGTTTCAACCCTAACTTGGAATGATCGACCAGTAATATATGAATTTATTATTTTTATTATAAAAGGTGGAAACTTGGTTTGGAGTAATTTAAAAATGAGGCCTTCGTGCCAGACGGTGTCAAATGCCTTTTCAATATCGAGATTTAACATGGCTGTAATTTTTTTATAATTGGAATTTTTAGTTATTTGATCTGTTATTGTTCCTAATTGGAGTATCGTACTGTGGGAAGGTCTAAATCCAAATTGTTCATCAATCAATTCTTTGTGTTGAGTTTCATGGTCTTTAATCCTGTTGAGGATAATTTTCTCAAGTACCTTTGACATGGTTGGCAGAAGGCTGATAGGTCGATAATTTGCCGCGTACTTACGATCTTTCTTTGCCTTGGGAAAGGAGAGAACTATGGCATTTTTCCATTCATTTGGAAAATAATTAAGTTTGAGGCAGCTGTTGAATATGTAGCAAAGCTGAACAATGGCTTTTCTTGGGAGGAATTTGAGTGTTCTGTTATTAATTTTGTCTTCGCCTGGTACTTTTTTATTTTTGAAAGATCTAATGATATGACGAATTTCGGTTGGGGAAGTTGGTAATTCCGGGGGAAGATCATAATTTTGGTTAATAAAAGTTTCAAAAGTTTCTTCAACGATTTTTTCAGTTTCCCTGTCGGACATATCGCAAGTTAGTTCATGGGTTTTTGAAAAGGGTTCAGCCAGATGTTCAGCTTTGGAGTAGTTATCGAAAATCAGACCTTGTGCTCCATGCAAGGTTGAAATTCCAGCCGAAGGTTGATTTGTTTTCATCGAACGCATTATTTTCCACATTTCGTTGGAATTTGTTAGATTTTTCGTAAAATTTTCCCATTTTTCACTTTTTAAAGAGTTTGTTATACCTCTAATATAATTAACTGAATTTCTATATTCCTGATATGAACCTGCACTGTTATTTCTTTGCAGTCTTTTCCTTATCTTGTTTTTCATTTTAATGAGTTCCCGTACATACGGGGGTAATTCTAAATGGTTATTATCCGGGAGAGTAGCCTTGTTTGTCGCTTGATGTAGACAAAGTTTTTTTGTTTTCGTGAGATTGCAAATGTTTTTGTGAAGATTCTACAAATGATACAGAGCATTTATGTGAAGCAGGTACAAGAAAGGTGGTACTTGGGAAAACCCAGGGAAGAGGATATAAAATTTGGTAGATAGCGAACGTTTTTGACCGTTATCTAGCTTCCAGGAATTATTTAAAAGTATTGAATATTTTGGAATAACAAAGTTCTGTTTGTTCATTCATAATTTCAAAACTATTTCTGTTGAATAATTTATAGATTTCAATGGATTCTAAATAATTTAGTTTCCTGCCTTTTCATTCCACATGTATTATTTTCATATTATCAATTGTAGGGAAAGGGTGATTATTATCTAAACAATGTGTTGCAAAGGTGAAGAGTCGCTTATTTTTGATGATTTTGATGAAATCTTTTCGATGTTCATTGAATCTAGTTTTGAATGAACGTCCTGTTTGTCCTATATATTTCATATTGCAAGTTGAACATGTTAACTCATAAACTCCCGACTTACTTGTATACAAGTAAGTTAATAAATTCAATTTGTTTTGATATTTTGTTACTGTGTTGTCTGAATATTCAGGTTTGACTAGATTTATTGAGTATTGAAATCGCAAGCTGAAGTTCAAGAAATACAAATTCAAGATAATTCTAAAATACCTACATAATTCATTTACCATTTCTTAGTGTACTTTTCACATTGGTTTCTACAGGATAATTTGTAGTGTGTGTTTTTTTCTGAAGTGTCTTTTCAACAAGGTTAGTCAAATTAATATAGTGTTGGAAAGTTTTGATAGACCATTTTCATACTTTTACAAAAAAATAGGTACTATAGTTTTTTTTTTATTTTCAGTTGAATTTTTGTTTCTAAAAATGCCGGCAATTAGACGTACAAACTTAAGTCGCAGAACCCGTAAAGCTGTAAGTCAAAGAAATACAAGAGCAAGTCAAGCTGATGAGCAACGTGAAACGCGGAATGAAGTTGAACGGAATCGATGGAACCGGAACCAACAAAATAGAAGTGTTGCGTTTAACCCCTATATAAATATAAACCAGCCACGTCTTTGCAATGGCACCCGACTTGCGGTGAAGAGATTAATGAATAACGTGATGAAACCACAATTTTGAAAGGGAAGTACAAAGGGGAAGACGTTTTAATTCCTTTAATTCCGAACGACATGCCGTGCGGCTAGCATTTGCAATGTTGATAAATAAATCACAAGGGCAGTCGCTAAGTGTTTGTGGCATTAATCTTGAAAATTCATGTTTTACCCATGGCCAGTTATATGTCGCCTGTTCCCGTGTCAGAATACCAATAACACTATTTATATACGCGCCAGAAAATAAAACTAAGAATATTGTGTATCATAAAGCATTAGAATAATGCTTTGTTTTTGGAATAATTTTGATTTATTGATATACCAACAGCAATACTTAATAAAGAAATTAACTCATAGATACTTTTTGATTATAGGGCAGTACGAAGTTCGCCGGGTCAGCTAGTATATTTTAAAAGTTCTTCAATGTTTGTCATTATTCCCACAAAGAAAAAAATCCCTTTTTTGTTCAAGAAATAACTTGCCCCCTTTAGTTTTTTTCATTTATTCAAATATTCTATCATATTTAAGAAATTTTGATATACAGGGTGTTTTTTTTTTGGTTGAATCTTATTCATCAATTTTCCTAGTCCGGGCCTGAAGTAAAAATTCAGTTGCCATGTCTGTATGAAGTAGTTGTTATCGGTGATAAGCGTACCGAATATCATGAAAATATATAGGGTGGTTCGAAAGTTATGGGTAATTGAAGAAATCGACAGAATCAATAGAACATTCTGTATCTTGATTATAAAGAGATAGACCCTTCAAATATAGGTTATTCTGACTCGCCTCAGTGTTTTCAATCTACTCTACAATTTGTTCATTTTCATTACCCTAAGGATTTATTAACCCAAGGTTTATTTATTATTATTACTCTCATAAGAGTTTATTGCTACATCAAGAACTATGAAAATAATTTTTCAGTCGAATAATAATAATGATAATAAAGAATATCCAATGATTTTCTATGGAAATCTAAAAAGTATTATCATAAATTCAAGAACCATTCCATTAAGATAAATCTCATAAATTTTTCTCACTATTACAGACCGGTTTTGTGGAAACTCTGAAGCCACAATTTACCCCTGGGCAGGCTTTGACCAGTGCTCCCACTCCTGTGTCAACAATGGAAGAAAAAATAACAATCATGCAAATTCAACAAGAATGTGAAAATAGAAACCAACAAATTAAGGATCTACAAGAAAAGCTCGAAACTTTAAAAATAAAAAGACAAGAAGATAAAGAAAAATTAAAGGATTTCGATAAATTGAAGATTCAGGTGATGTTTCATATACTACTTTTAGGAGTATTGTTTTAGTGTTTTAGAACATCTCAATTGATTGAATTAATGCCAACATTGATTCTTTGAAATTTCCTGAGATATTATCAGTATTTCCTTTTTGCAAAAGAATGAAAAATCTTTCAAATGATTTCTTGGGAATTTCTTGAAGTACATACCTATAGGGTTCAATAATTCCTATAGGATTCAATAAATTCAGATTTCAATCATTTTTCATTTGAGATATCACTGGTGGATCTGAGGGACTTTTCACCTCCATCAGCCCGAGAGTTCTAAATAGTCGATATTGGTTGAAGAATTTTAATCTGGATATGCAATACAATAATTCAACAGATTGTAAATTAATTTCTTCACAATGTCTGTGTTTTTCCAATTTTAGCCCGGAAATGGCCTCAAACGATTAAGTTTTATTCATTAATGACGAAGCTGTCCTTAAATTCGATTCAGTTAGGCTGCCTTCAGCACGTTAACTCTCGAACGGAAAGACCTGAAAACTTGAATTTTTCAGGGTAGGTTAGGATCTTGGTAGCCGCAGTTGAGTTCTTTAGGGCCGATATTATGAAGTATAACCGACGGTTTTGTGTCCCTGATGAAGGTATAAACAGACCAACGCAGACTGCGGGAACGGGAGCGATGCGTTAGATGCGGCAGCGGGCAGATTGCATAGCATGCACACCAACGCGATAATAATATAATAAGGCAAAACTACTGTGTGAACTGCGGGAAAACACTGCACGCTGCGAACCGAAATTAATTCGCAGACATTCCGCAATTCGCTTGCGTTCTCAATAATTATGTTTTGCTCTCTTCCTATTTTTCTGAAACTGATATACTTGGTAAATTTTGGTAATTTTGGTAATTGGTAAATGTTTTCATTTGTTCGCATTCCTATATTCAGCGCCTTTGACTCATCATTTAAACGAATAACATTATTTTATATTCCTATATTTTACTGTAACCCATCCTCTTCGCCACTTGGGATGTATTTAACTTGTAGTTAAATGTGATGCTGATTGAATTCTGAATGAATCCCATTCGACTCCCCACAACAACAATAGTCATTCGTGATCGAGCTGAGATTATTTGAATCAATGGTTCAAGTAGAATATAGTACACTTTCCGTATTATACAGACTACCCCAATTATTCAAATGTTCGAGCATTCTAAATTCCATTGTAAAACTAGGAATTTGTGAATAGTTGAATAATCAAGCACTTTAATAATCTAATATTCATTTGACGAGTCAAGTATTCAAATTGTTGTTATGACAAAAAATTCAAATAAAGGGTATTCGAATGCAAGTCCGACCCCTAGTTTTGACAACGTTATCAATACGAAATTTTGAACGAAACTTGAAATTGTTATTCTACTGGATTTGATTACTTTGGATACAAATTGCTATTAATCTATCATGGCCGGACCAGACACCCCTCTGAAAAAATTCCTAGATCCACCAGTGTATAAAGTAACTAAATAGATTTTCCATATGAGGCTTTTTTGTTTTTTATTATTTTTCTATTTAGATTTTGTAATTTTGTCACCATGCTTAAAATTGAAGATAGGTGAATGTGATTATTTGCAGTTAGATCATCTGCTTGAATTCAAATCTAAAATTATGGAGTCACAAGCTAGTCTTCAAAGAGAACTTCAGAGAGCAAAACAAGAAGCAAAAGAAGCCGTAGAAGCTAGAGAAACTCACGCTGAAGATGTGGGAGACCTCGCAGAAACGTTAGAAATGGCACTCCTAGATAAAGAAATGGCGGAAGAAAAATGTGAAACTCTCCAATTGGAACTGACTGTCTGCAAGGAAAAACTAGAGGAGGTTACCCTAGATATGGAGATATTGAAAAATGAAATGCAAGAAAAAGGTAATTTACCTACATATCTTTGAATTGGAGGCTTTTAGTTTTAAAATATTTTTCAGCAAGTGGTATAAAAGCAGCAGATGATGAACTGACAAGTTACGAAATCAAGCAGATTCAACAGCAAAATCTTCGCCTCAAAGAAACTCTTGTGAAGATGAGAGATCTTTCTGCGCATGATAAACATGAGTATCAGAAGCTCATGAAAGATATGGAACAGAAAAATTCTGAAATTACAGAGTTGGGTAAAACCAAAGAAAAACTCAGTGCTAGGGTTGAAGCATTAGAACAACAAATTGCAGACTTGCAGGAACAGGTAAATGGAGGAGTTATTTAATTAATTATCCATGATACGAGGGTTACTATTTATGTTTGAGAATACAAAAAATTAACAAGCGATTTTGATTCGAAATATTTTTATTGTTTTTCCAAATAATCGCCTTAAAAATCTATACACTTTTGCATGTGATTGAACCATTCTTCGAAACATTTTTTCCAATCAAAAGATAGTAGTTCTTAAACATGCATTTTGAAGGACTCTACCTCATCTTCGGGCGATGAAAATCGTTGTACACGAAGTTTATTTTTAATTTCTGGGAAGATGAAGAAGTCATTCGGTGCCAAGTCGGGGCTGTTATTTGATTTTTTGTGTGTCCAAATACTCATTCGTTGCATTTGATGTGTGTGAGCTCGCATTGTCATGATGCAAGATGATTCGTCGTTTTAGGTTTGTGTCTCTCAATTTACCGATAATTTCAGGCAAACAAATGGTTTCATACCACTCTAAATTAACGGTATTTTGATTTTCAAGAGCCACAATTGCCACAGGACCAGAAAGACGCCACCATTTGTTTCTTAACGCTTCGAGAACGAACAACTTTTGTTGGCTTTGCTTCACATTGAAACACCCAAACTACCGACTCGCCTTTTCTTTCTGGCTTGTATGCATAACTCCACGACTCATCATCACTTGTGACGATGTTGTATAGCGCTTTGGATGGACCACAGTCGAATTGCGAAATCATTTTACGGCACCAATCGACAGGAGTAATTTTTTGAGCATCATTCAACAAATGTGAAATCTAACTTGCTCAGAGCTACCGAACATACAAATGTTCGTGCAAAGTCATACTAATGCTTGATTTCCTGATATGTCACATGACGATCTTTTCCAATTAGTTTTCTTATAGCGACTTATTGTGGACGACCTTCCTCAACTTCTTACATGAACGAACTACGTCCACGTTTGAATGCAATGTACCAGCGATATACAGTGGCTTTAATTGGTGCTTCATCACCAACAGCTGAATTTAGTTGATAGATGAATTTTTCTCAAGTCAGACTATGCCAAAAGTTATAATTTTCATAGCTCGAATATTTTCACGAGTTAAATCCATATTTTGGCAGAGTTGAAATTTTCAATTTAAGATGCCAATTGAAAAGTTCCCGGTCTATCATAGTAAAAAAATTTTTTTGGCAAAATTCGATTTTATTATTCAACATAGTTGCCTCCGAGGGCGATACAGCGATTATAGCGATCTTCCAACTTTTAGATACCATTGTTGTAGTACGAGATATCTTTTGCTTCAAAATAGGCCTCAGTTTCGGCGATTACTTCTTCAGTGGCGCTAAATTTCTTTCCAGCGAGCATTCTTTTGAGGTCTGAGATTTGTCTTGATTTGTGACACGATCCATTGTCTTGATGAAACAGCACGTTTTTTTCTTCAAATGGGGCCGTTTTTTCATCCTTTAAACGATCCAATAACGCTATAAAATAATAGCTGTTGATGGTCTGGCCCTTTTGAAGGTAATCAATGGATATTTTTCCTTACGCATCCCAGAATACTGATGCCATAATCTTGCCATCTGATTGTTGTGTTTTTCCTCGCTTTGGATTCGGTTCATCGTGTGCAGTCCACTCAGCTGACTGTCCATTGGACTTCGGAGTGAAATGATGGAGCCATGTTTCATCTATTGTCACATATCGACGCAAAAATTCAGGTTTATTGCACTTAACGTCCACTGTGTTCGCCGTATTCGGTGCTCCTTTCACCACGTTTAAATTTAGCATACCAATCAATGATGGTTGATTTTCCTGGTGCAGACCCCGGAAACTCTTCATCAAGCCAAGCTTTTGCTTCAACTTTATTTTTTCCCTTCAAAAAGCAATATTTTATCAGCACACAAAATTCTTTTTTTTCCATCTTTTTCCAACAAAAGTAGCTACACTAATAACGTAATATCTCACGAACTGCTGTCAAATTTCGACACGTATCGTTTGAAGGTTGGTACTAACTGAAAATCATATGGATTTAATACTAGCACCGCCATCTGTGCATCAGACCCTGGAATTTTCAATTGGCTTAATACTGCAAACAACAAAAATTGTGCTCGTACGTCAAAACGTTAAGTACTTATAACTAAGATGCATAGAATCCCTGGTGTGTGTACTGATTCGATTTTGTTTCACACTTTTTGAGATATTCACCTATTGCTTTGGTGTTCTGTTTCACCAGAGTTCTTCAAAATTGTTCGAATTCCCACTATCTGCCTTGTCGCCGTTTAAAAATGAAATATTGATTTTAGACCTTACAAACTTTCACAATAAATTACAATTCAGTTTCTATCGAATTATCAATGAAATCAATGGAATATAATGAAGAGTATAGAAGATTGTTAAGATCATAGAATATAAAATATTATTGTTCTATACTCAAAGGTCAAGAAAGTCGAGAGTCGAAAGAAATATCAAATATAAACGATGTATGCCAGAGACAACAACTCCCCACGAAATTTTATCCGATATTTTGCATCCTTGTCTCGCTCATCTTTAAAGGCAGTTGGAGATGGCGCCACATCCACATTAGAATGATATAGACAAAGATAGATGACGAAGGCAAAATCGGATAAATTTAGTGAAGGAGTTGACAGTCTCATTGGTTGTCTCTGCTGTATGCGTCATCTGAAACAGACGCGATCTCTCGAAATCAAGTAGGTAAAATCTGAAAAATCTCCCGATATGTGTGAAAGTTTTACAGGCATGAATACACACCCCAAGATTTCTATGCGTTTTACTTATAACACAAAAAATGTCAAATTTTACGATGTCAATCAGATTTCACCTGGCAATATCAGTGTTGCCAATTCTCAATACATAAATAGTAGCCCTTGTATCCTTCGATAGTTCACTTAATCGAAATTCACTAGGTATATATTTTTTATTGATTAAGGCTTCCATAAACCATCGCGGCAAATGCGAATATTCGTACCGCATCCGATTCATCATATTGTTTCTACGCCGCTCTATAGATGAGTTCACACCAGAGCGGTTTTTATCGTTAAGATACTATGTGATATTCGGAACACATTTCCGTCACCGAATGCGGTACAATTTTTCGCGTTGGTTTGTGGGAGCTTTAACACAGCTATAAACATTTATTGGTGACCGCTCTTGTTTAGCTCTTCTCTGTCTCACTTCATCATGAAGATCAGGTAAATCCTCAGAATAATTCTATGTTTATTACTCTATGGGTGAATCTAATGAATCTCATTCCATAGTTTTTCAAAATCCAACATAAAATTCAAAGCGTGAGAATATTTTGAGAACCAATTGTTGATGATGATTTTGTGGTTGGACTTGGCCATAATCCTGTGTCTTTTAACGTTGTTGGAATACGTTTTATGACGTTATTTCATTGCTAAGATGAATACCATAAAAGCGAATTTTCGCTGTTAGTTCTTTGCTGTTGGTTGTATAAAAAAAAAATAAATATGAAAAATTAATTCTAGGTTGAACTAAATACTAAAGATAATGAAAATATTTAAAACATTTTAAATATTCAGTTTTCTTTCAGATGATCCTAGGATTTCTAATATATTTTCATTCAATATTGAATTCAAAATCATAATAAGTATTCAAAAGATCAATCCCAGTCAATCTCCCACTTCCTATTGTACTTCTTAAATACGGTTTCAGTCTCTTGAGTGTTGAATAAGTAGGTACTTTCCGGCATGGCCGTCGATACTGGTAACGATAAAAAATTTTGCGTGATATAGACATTTCAGAAAATAACTCCAAATCATATTTAGAAGATATTGCACTAAGTTTTGAATCAGGAATTCTCGATGATTCCTTCTTCCACATTTTGAATTCACATTCAAGGCGATTTGTAACTCCACTAATTTTGAAGCTAGATGTTTCTATTGCTTTGGAACCTTTTCCGAGTACCATAATTGCATATTTTTTATGATCGAGCAATCCCTCCATGCGTCGACAACTTCGTCGTCTTTAGGAAGTATTTTTGTAGGAGGTGTTCAACAATACTTGATTTTTTTTGTTAATTTTCTTTATCATGGTGTTCAACTATTGAACTACTACATGTAATTGAAACGAATTTTCAATTTTCTTCATGATGATGACCTAAAGGTTTTTGCGCAAAATTTGTATGTAATTTGAACATAGAATTAACACAACAGAAAAATATACATTAATTTTTTTAGGTCGACGCGGCTTTGGGAGCAGAAGAAATGGTTGTGTTGCTCGGAGAACAAAAGTTAACATTGGAAGAGAGGGTAACTGCCTTAGAGGAAGAAGTGTCGGAGCTTGAAGCATTGCAGGATATGAATAATCAACTTCTCGAAGGAAGTAATGAAATTGAAGCAGATCTAAGAGAGGAATTAGAAATGGCCAGAGCTCAAACAAGACAGGTAAGTGAAGACTTATTATATAGTGAATATGAAAATTTTCAAGTTCTGTGGACAGGCGACATAGTATCCTACTAAAGTTTTGGAAAACACACTGAAATTTCTAGTGAGTAATAACTTTTTGGTTAGCAGATTCGATTAATGCTAGGCTCTCAATTACCAGACACCAAAAGCAAATTGTACAAAGTTTATTTACCTAGCATACGTATGAACCAATTATCATTTGCAAGTAAAGAAATGTGACCTAATTCGAAGACAAAAAACAATATGTGCTAGTTAGTTATTAGGTTAACTTAGATGTAAGAATCTCCCTCTTGAATACCATTAATGTATAAAATTAAAACATCCACATTGGCATCCATGGTGTTAAACTTATTTCACATGTTGTAAATAGGTGATTTTATGAGTATATTTGTCCTCGGTTTTGGCAGGTAAAAGCCTTGATCAAGTCTGCTATTTAAGCGTGGGATACATAGATTTAGCTTAGACAACAAATAGAAACAGTTTATCATGCAATGTATCAGCTTATACAGGGTGTTCCAAACTAAGTCGGCACCATTTCCAACTCTCTTATTGTTGATGCTACGATGTCGGTTAATGGGCAAACTAGTAGCATTTTTAGTGATCTTCTTGATGCCGAAAAAAAAAAAAATTGACAGTCGCGTTGTCACAATATTTCATAAAATGATTTTTTTCAATGGTACACCCTATATCGTTTTATGCATTTCGATTCGTAATAACATTCCCAACAACAAAGCTCATTTGACTTTTTTCCGTAAAGGTGAAAATAAGACAGTTGTATGAATAGGAAACATTTATAACAAACGGATTTGATAAAGCGCTATAAAATATCGAGTAAATGTTCAAAAACACCGCCTTCTTGTTGAACACATATTTGGGCCCTTCTGTTGAGACTATTGATTCACAAAATGAATGCGGCTAGTGAAATGGCTTTATGATGGAAATTATCGTTTTTTATATCAATACCAAATAGCTTAGTGGAGCCAATTGAGTGGTGCGACATGATGATCACGAGTTTCACGAGTTCACATCCCAGCGCAATTTTTTTTTTTTACTGTCTTATTTTGCTATGAACTTGCTAAAAGTGCATCAAGGTTAAGACCTGCTGGACATGAGCCTTTCTGTGGGATAGGAAAAGACCAATATAAAGCTGCGGTCCAGCTATGGGAGTTGAACAGTAGGACAATCCACTGGACTAACACTCCTAGACTTGTTCAGGCAAAGAAATTCGTGAAGATTTCACCTACCTACGCCAAAAAGCTCCTGAAGCCGAGCTTCGGGTGATGGTGGGAATGCTGACGGGGCACTGTCGGTACAAACATCATTTGTTCCGTATGGGAAAGTCAGCAGACGAGATTTGCAGGCTCTGTGGATCGGAAGCAGAAACAGCCGAACACTTGATATGCAAGTGCCTGGAGCTGGCTGGCCTAAGAACCATTCACATGGGTATGCCGGTCCTGGATACTAGAGAGGTAACGGCCAAGGCCCCCAAGGAGGTTGTCAATTTTATTAACGTCGTTGACAACCTCCCTGGGTTTCTATGAATGAGTAGGGTAGTGAACAAAAGATCTGCATGGTCCCAGTTTCCGGAAGGCTTACCGAACCAAAACGACCCCAGTTCAAATAATAATAATAATAAAAATATTTTGCTATTAGTAACAAAATATTGTCATTCATATAAATACTTAAAATGGTTGTTTGGAAAATCATGAGGTTTTATTCGCCAAAATCAATAAATTTTTTGTACTAATGAAAGAAATAAATATTTCAAAATAAGTCGCCCATTTTCTACTTTCGGAAGAAAGGTGATATGAGTTTTATTGTTGAGAATATTATTAGGAATCGAAATGCATGAAAAACTATAGGGTGCTCTATTGAAAAAAATATAATTTTATGAAATATTATGACAACGCGACTTTCAATTTCCATTTGTTTTCGTCATCGAAAGACCACTAAAAATGCTACCAGTTTGCCCATTCAACTGAAATCGTAGCATCAATAATAACGGAGTTGGAAATGGTACCGACTTAATTTAGAACACCCTGTATATCATAATTTAGGAGTAACAGTCTACGTCCTCAAAATCGATGTCATTGATAAATTTGGAAAGTGGTACCAGGTTGCTGCCCTGTGACACTCCTCTGTTTGCGATATTTTCATTAGCTTCTGAACTACATATAAACTTGACAAAAAAGATACGTCCGGTGAAATATGAACGTAAAAGATGGAGAAATTGCCGAATGCAGCCAGCATCATCCAATTTGCGCTGCCGAATTCTGTCAAAAAATCCGTGTAGACACCATCCACCTGTACCTGATACAAACAAACTGCGTAAAAGATGCCAAATTCGTCGCTGTAGATCTCCTGCTGATGAAACTGTGTTGATGTTCCGCACAAGGATTTCTGATGGACGGAAAAATTCTGTTATATATGCACATCTCAAACGCCTTCGCAAAATTGTATATAGTTATATATATATCGCTCAGTACACCAGATTTGTGGACAGGACATAACAGATATCTTCGGAAAGCTTTCGCTTCCCCAAAGAATATTGCATACTGTCTGAGGATTTTTAGATATGCACTGGCGCAATTCTTAAGCCAAAAAACTGAGAAACCTTCTTTCAGACTGACAAGAATCTCACTCTCACTGTAGGACTTCAAGGATATTATCGGATTGTTGGAAGCAGATTTGAAGGTCACAGCGGAGTAACCAAAAGGACGCACCAGGAATGACCAGTCAGTGTCAAGAATCATTGACTAGTGTAGAGGGGAGTTATATCTACGAAAAATAAAACTTTGCTACAGCTTCGTCAAAATCAATTCTATTTGCCGGTCCCGAAAGGGTCAGCGCAATGTCAAGAGCAGGATGGTAGGCATCCTCCGTGACAAATAGGCCATCATTGCATTGTATGCTTCATTCAACGATTGATACAACTAGGTCTAGAAGTCTACCTGATTGTTCATTAATATTGTTTTATTGATTTGAATTGTAAAATTATAATTGAATCACTATTTAATCGAATGATTGAATTTCTTGATAGGTTCAATATTATGAGCGAATTGTTTCCGTAAGAATCGTTCCACCAAACGGCTATTTGTGGTGACAGTACACTAGAGAAAAGTATACTCCCAAGAACGAGAAAAGATTTGCACTAAAAATTGCACCTGATCTTGAATTCCGTCAAATTCAGTGCTGTGATGAGAAATGAGGTATCATCCGCAAAGAGCAAAATCTTAATGGAGATATAAAGTGACGGGTACTACTTATCCATTTAAGCTGTACTAAAAATTGAGAGAAACAAAAATGAACAATCAAAACTAAAAAAAAAAAAATGTAATTATAAGTGGTTTGACACAGATCAAAAATAATGATGAAGAAAACCTCAACACCCTCAACACATTGGTGAAAAACTCGAAGTAAATTTTGAAAAGGAAAGGATTGCAAAAGGATTGGAAAAGGAGCGAAAACTCAATTCAGGGTCATGTTTAGGAATGAAGAATTGAAAACAAATAATTATGGAAGCTAAGAAACAGGCAAATCTGAACCCAAGCCAACTAGGAATTAGTGGAAAACTCCAAGGGTATTACCTGTGCATAAGAAAATTTTAGGCCCATATCTATACTGCCAGCCATTTCTAAGGTTCTCGAGTCCCTTATCAGAACAAGATTGCTCTCTTTGTTGGAAAAAAGCATGTTGCTTTCAAGTCAGCAACATGGCTTCATAAGGGGAAGATCCACGATAACGGTCATGATCCAGATGACAGAGTTCATTATGGAGGCACTGGTCAGCACAGATGAAATGATGTTAACCTGCAAGGATTTGAGTAAGGCATTCGATTTCGTGGAACACCATAAACTCCTATCCAAGTTGGAATATGTTGGGGTCCGAGGGCCAGCTCTTGATCTGATAAAATCTTACTTGCAGGACCGTACAAATAAAGGACCTTGATGGAAAAATATCTTCCAGAGTTACCAAGTAGTAGTCCAAGGATAGGATGCTTACATCGATGACTTGGTGCATAATGTTGTGGTGGATGACGTAGTGCTCTTTGCGGATGTCGCCTTTCTAAAGAGAGAAAAAGTGGAAGGTTTTCTGGAGGCGAAATCTAAAAAATCCATAGATGATGCTGTTGGTTGGTTCATAAACAACAGTGTGAGTGTGAATGCTGATAAAACGAAGGAGCTCGTAATTACCACCAAACGATGAAACAAAGACAGTATATCCCTGCTTGGATTATCAATAAGCGGAAACCTAGGTTGGGATCTGCATGTGAACGAATTGTCTGGCAAACTTTCGACAGCAGTCTTCGCAATTAGAAATATAAAGAACTTTCTCACAGAAAAAGAAGCCCTGATTGTGTCCTGTGCTCAATTCCACGGACGGATGATCTATGGCATCATTCTTCAGGGGGCGTCCTCGGAAGCGGGAAGGAAATTCCTGACACAGAAAAATGCTATCAGAATAGTAGCAGGGGAAGGTCGGATGACAAGCTATAGACCACTTTTTAAAAATATGGAATACTTAATGTTCCATGGTTTACATCATGGAGTGCCTCTTATATGTGCATGTGAGCGGAAACAGGTTCCAGAAACACTTACCCTATGTCCTACGTGAGCGACTAATGTTACGACGCGAGCGACGCCAATTTTATGTACTACGCGAGCGATGTGAGCAGCGCGACTTTTTTTTGTCCTACGTTGAAATCTACAAACGCGACACGACGCGACATAAATATGGTTGGGTTGGGATTGTGCATTGCGGAAGATCAGTCCGTTGTCATACGCTTGTAGAGAAACAGTTATAATGAGGTGGTCAAGAAAACGTAAATTATTCATATGTAAAAATGTGGCTTTAAAAATGCTAATTGTAAGACGCAGAAAAATGGGAAGAAAGAGAAATCCAACAGATAAATTTTTTTTGGAACGAATGAATTTTGGAGAGTTTCACAACTTATATAAACAATTAAGGACTTCTTCAAATTTATTCCACAGTTATTATAGATTGCTTCCTACAACATTTGACTATATAGTGAACATTTGACTATATAGAAACAACAAAAAAAAAAAAATCTAAGAAATACGTTAACCTTTACTGAATTGAAATATTGCATGGATACATATTACATATAAATAAGGTTTATTTATTATTACTCAATGATATATTAACCTCAACTATATTTATTTCCTTCAAATGGATATTTCTTCAGCATTCTCAATATAAGTTATGCGTAAATAAATGAAGTGTAATAATAAATGATGATTATTGGTGGGATTTCAAATAAATTATTTATTTCCATGAAACTAATATTTGTTTGACCATAGATCCAATAAATGATTCATTAACTATAATGCATTTTCGATAATATCAAATAAACACTTCTCTCAGTGTATATAATACTATAGTTAATTCGTCAATCTTACATGCTCATATATAATAGTCTAAAACTCTATAACAAACTACCGGATAGCCTGACATCACTACATTACAATGCTTTTGAGAAAAAAAATAAAAAGCTTGCTTAAAAAAATGCATTCTACTCGATGGATGAGTTTCTGTCCCATAAATTCTAGTCATCCTTCTAAAAATTGTTTATTTTGTCGTTGATTGTATCGTACTGTGCAATTTGTAACGTGTAAATATGTACTTATATTTTGACATCATCTGTATATACTTGAAATGAAGAAATCTATCTATCTATCCATATGAATATCCAACTGAAGTACTATATAAAAAAATAATCATAAAAAGAGTCAAAATCTATTGAAGAGAGTCCAAAATATAACAAACCGAGAAACAAGACGAAAAAGTTCATACTACCTATAGTCCAAGAAAATGATCAATGAAATACGAATTTTGAGGTTAAAACTTGAATTTTCGATATAAGTTACTTTGAAGCATCTAAAAACGAACTGTGAAAGGTTTTTTTGAATTCACCCCCGAGAAGGGGTGAAAAAAAATAAAAAAAGTGGTTTTTTTGAAATTTTGGGGAAATGGTAAGTGTTAGAAAAAAATTAAAGAGTCTGCTATGGTACTCAAATGAAAGGTCTCGTTGGGAGAACCGTTGATCCCAGATCGAAAGTTAGACCATTTTTGAGTTCCTCCCAACGAGACCTTTCATTTGAGTACCATATCAGACTTTTTAATTTTTTTTGAAATCCCAAAAAACTGCTATAACTCAAGAACCGTTGATCCCAGATCGAAAGTTAGACCATTTTTGAGTTCCTCCCAACGAGGCCTTTCATTTGAGTACCATATCAGACTTTTTTTGTGGGTGTTTTCTTGAAAAAAAAATTGGCGGCGGATCACGTTCAAAATTTGGTTACATGCAGAATTTTCGATTCTGAATATACATCTACCATCGGTTTCTTCCTAGCACTTCCCAGAGGTGAGATATGGCTAATTTTGTAGAAAAATAGTGCTTTAAATGTGTATACAAATTTTTCTGATCGAAATCGATGCCTGATTCGGAATGTACATCCTCGAAACTATCTAAATACACCATAATAAGTTCAAATTCGATCGGTCGTATTTTTCGAAAAAACCAAGACTATAACCTTGGATATTTTTTCGCCAAAAAAAGTTTTTGATTCAGATCGACTCCAAAATTTGATGTAATACAGTATTTTCCATGCATGAGGTACCGAAGTCGGTAGTAAAAGCAAAGTCGCCGCCACACAATATCTTTCACCAGGTAAATTATTTTATACCTGCTTGAAAAGAACAGGTAAAAATTAAATTTCAACGCGTAT
Organism: Harmonia axyridis; assembly: GCF_914767665.1. NCBI lineage: Eukaryota > Metazoa > Arthropoda > Insecta > Coleoptera > Coccinellidae > Harmonia > Harmonia axyridis. Next base: position 22,590,766 of record NC_059505.1, on the reverse strand, counting down.
GGTCAATTTCTTAAAATATTAATCTATTAAAAAAAAAATATATATTTTCATCAGTTAAAGTTGATTTAATTTGAAAATAAAAATTTTAAATTGTTATAACTTTTTTATAAACAATTAAAAAAAAAAATTTTCTCTAGAATTAAAGTTTATAATCATATAAGTAATTTAAAAAAAAAAATTATGGGTTTTTTCAATTTTTCAACAACTTATGATTTTTTAAAGTTCCTGTTATCATCCCCTAGCTTCTAGCTATCCTATCTCAGTTAATTTCAATTTTAGGAAAAACAGTTATGAGAACATTTTTATGTAAAATTTTACGCTCTACAACTTTTATTCGAAACTTTTTTTTCTAACACTCACCATTTCCCCAAAATTTAAAAAAAAACACTTTTTTTATTTTTTTTCACCCCTTCTCGGGGGTGAATTCAAAAAAACCTTTCACAGTTCGTTTTTAGATGCTTCAAAGTAACTTATATCGAAAATTCAAGTTTTAACCTCAAAATTCGTATTTCATTGATCATTTTCTTGGACTACTATATAGAACAAATACAGAAAGTCGGAGGAAGATAACTTTTAAGAGTATGCTTGGCCATATCAAAAATTCATTGAAATGTAAAATCAATAATTAAAATAAATTTAACTTTAAATCAACTATAGAAACAACAAATTCTTGAGTAATAGTTGTATTTTCAAATAAATGAATAAATATAATTAGGTAGACCATTCACAAATATAATTAATAATAAAAGAATATTTATTGGAATCTTGCTAATCCACACTTACATGTAAGCATTTGGGCTTCAAAGGCATTGATTTCTTGATTATCTACAACTAAGAAAAATGAAATAATAATAAAGGATGTATTTTCGGAAGCTCATGGTATGTTCCACTGGAATCTGCGCTAAGTCCCTTGAGGTCTTATTGTTAAGTTCAAGAATTTCGAAGATAGTATATTTGATTTAGTATTTGAGAACTCCACTATCCAGCCTGTTGACTGTATGTATTTTTAGGAATTTTTGTCGACCGTTGACTCTATAAAAGCTCCATAGTTCCTGCTATTCTATTTCCCGTATCAAGCAATCCATGTCGCCCCAAAGTTGCTATATATTTTTATTATGGACTAATATATACAGGGTGTCCCGTAAAGACCACGTCAAACCGAGGGAGAATGTAGATCGAAGGATAACCTACCTGCTATGACAAAATTCCTCTCATAAAAGTCTTACCGTTTTCGAGATATGTATTTTTTTTGAAAATAATGATTTTTTGCCCTTTTCAATAGTTTTGTCTTCACGGTTGGTACAATTTTACACCTTTTTGGTTAATTTTTTCAGTAAAATATTGCTGAAGAATGATTTTAACGTTTACATTAAATACATTCTCCGAACATTTTTAAGGGGGGCTGTGAGAAATATTTTTATTGAAAATTTTGGTAGTGGATTATTTTGTTCATGAAGTTTAGCCCATCGTAGTTGAAAAAAAATGAACCGAGCTACTGCTGCACATTACACCAATAAATTGCATATTTTATAGTGATTTCAAAAAGGTATCACACAAGTCATTTGTTATTCAAAGTAAAAAGATATGGCTGTTTTTATCCCCATGGGTACGTTTCTGACTATAATTTGACGGTTATTATTTAGGGTAGGTACTAATATTTTTAATGAAATGAAAAGCATTTACACTCATTAGAGAACATGTTCTTTGTTACTTAACATTCCTCAAGTCATGCCGAGACAACAAGGTCATTCCTACAAATTTTCGATTAAAACACCCAGACGGTTCACCTTCAACCGTGAACATCCTCGCAAAGTGCAGTCATGCCTTAATCCGAAAAACCATCCACAATATCAGACGATACAACCAACTCGTCACTTTATCATCACTTTGGAATTTTATCGCTTTGCTAACATCCATCCTATTATCTGGGACACTTAGAATCTCTATCGAAAAGGCAGATCATATAAGTGCAAAAAAGACCGATACCCAGAAGAAAAAACTGTTTTTCTTCTCCAACACAAAATCCCACCTAAACAAACATCCAACCCCCCTGTCCTGATGCACAATCTCTCCGATATCCCCATCGATCAAACCACTCGAGAGCTTCTATCTAAAGGATTCAATTTTTGTATCACCCCACACAAACTACCGACCGAAACTATCATTACTCAGGTGGAATCCGCCATATCGCACCTCCCCCCAACCGAAGCCGAGGAAACACGTCAGGACATTGCCAGCACCCTAAGGAGAGCCAAACTTCCTCCATCAAACATCTCATGTTCTGAAAGAATATGTCTCAGAAATCTCCATAATAATACCGATATCATTGTCCTTCCAGCCGACAAGGGTGACGCTACGGTTATTCTCAACACTTCTGACTACGTGGAGAAGATGTCATCCCTTCTGAAGTCTTCAGAATACAAAACCACCCCGCAGGACCCTACAACCTATCTAGAAAAGAAAACCAAAGCTCTCATCACTGCCTCGAAGCTTCCGATAGAAATCAGAAAATCTCTCATCCCAAGGGAAAAATCTTCTCGAATCCCTCGAATTTACGGATTGCGTATGTACGATGGTGATGGCGACGGCGACGTGTTTCAAGAGTTCCTCTGGGAATGCACTTGATAACGGACTTAGGACTCGGACCTGAAACACTAGGTCTGTACGATGGTGATGGCGATGTGTTCAAGAGTTCCACAGGGGATGCAGTTGATAACGAAAGATTAATTGTATTACCAGATTGCTCTAGAGGTTTCCGTTGCAGGATGCCTCTGTGTAACAAAAGTTCCCTGGGGATGCAATTGTTGTATGAGAATCTCAGTAACAAATTGAAGCTTTGTTTATTAGATGTTAGATCGATATCTGTTCATGTTGCCACGTATCACTAACTCACTGGCTATACCCGATTTGGTCGCGAACTATCGAGTAATATACAAACACTGCTGTCGCGGTAGTCCTGCGGATGGCGCTGTGTGGGTTGTATCGTGGGTTACTGCGTAGAAACTCCAATCCATGGTGCCATTAGGAGACGTTGGATTTATGTGGGAAAAATTGCAGGAAATCATATTTCAGAGGGCGATATTTTAGCTTTTCTGAAGAATATCGACGGAAATGAACACATAATTGTGAAGAAACTCGAGACGCTTGCTCTAAATTCTGCTTTCAGTATAGGTTTACCGAATGATGAAACGTATAAGAAAGTGTTTTGTGAATCATTTTGGCCCAAGGGAGTACTCTTAAGGGAATTTTCGTTTAACAAGAATTTTTTTCGCAGGAACAGGGAAAATCTGTCCCAGATAATTTAAGAAAGCTCTCTATGCATTTATATTAAGATGTGAACCTTACAACATCACAGAATTCAGAGAATACTGTAAGAGATAATTGTTTAATTTGACTTGTTCCATATTTACAGTCATGTAATTTTTTGGAATCAATAAATATTATTATCTCCGACTTTTGCCTATACGCGTAGGATTTCTCCTCGCCGTCGGCTTCTCACTCCTCGCTAAGAGGAACATTCACTCAATCCCAGATATTTAAAATATCAGAAGGGTAGAGCTCGGTCGTGTCCGGTCCTTGTGGTCCCCCTGGTTCTCGTCGAACTTCTGGTCCTCTTACACGTGATCCTTGGACCTGTCCTTCGCTTCCTAGGAATTTTCTCACCGTCCTGGCAGTACCTAAAAGAACAGCTTTTTGCATTATATTACATATATACTCACTAAGTCCCAGTTGCTTGATATTCCTCTTGAGATTTTTGGGCACTATTCCAGTTGTTGAGATGATAATTGGAATAGTTTTCGTTGATATCATTCCCCACTGGCGCTTTATCTGAAATTCGAGGTCTCTATATTTTGAAATTTTTTCGACCTCCTTTTGACGCAGGTTGTTGTTATTTGGTATTGCTACGTCAATGAGTAATGCTGTCTTTTGATGTTTATCGACTAGTAATATGAGGGACTGTTTTATCAGTCAAAACTGTACGATCCCAGTACAGCTTATAGCGTTCGTTTTCCAGGATGGTCTCCGGTCGGTACTTGTAATATGGCATTTTTTCAGAATGAATTAGTTTCAATATGGTTGCCAATTATTATTATTATTATTATTATTATCTCACTCTGGAAACTCTGAGTGAAAAAATGTTAATCGCCCAAAAAGGAGCCATGCTGATTATGTTCAGCATCCCTTGCCCCTCTACGTGAGCTTGCACATCGAAAGAATAAGCAAGTAGCAATATGCAATGAGCAAAAGGCATTTCTACACAGGCGATAACGATATAATAGATATTGCCTTACAAATGTATGTGAAATAGTCAATAATATTGATTATTGATTGTTGTCCGTTGCTAATTGCCTATTGCTTCGGTATGCCAGGCGGCTAAGGGATTCTGTGGGCAATAAAGAACGATCTTCAAGACTCCCTAGTCATGTAGTCAGTCCTTTTACTCTCAGAATTTTATATTATAATAATCACCATGTATTTTCATTTCGAACATTTTGGTATACATGAAAGCTGTGATTCGGAGGGCAAAAATTCAAAATTTTATAGATATAAAACGCGTAACCCGAACTTGCTTATTGTTCCCTTGCATGAAAGAAAAAAAATACGAGTCGCCTTGTTCTATACAATAAATTGCCTGATACATATGAAAGCGCGAACCATAGGGTTTTTTAAAAAGCAGACTAAAAGAACTCCTTCAAGATAAGTGTTTCAGAGTATCAGAGCGACAGCAACCTGTTATATCATTACTTTTCTCAAGTAAAAATTAATTCATCTTTATATGTGCTTATTATATGTATATTCCATTGTCGACCTGTCCTATACAGAATCTAAGAGTTATTACTAACTAGTAACTTCCTTGATTTCAATGGTAATTAAAGTATTATTAATTTCAATTCAGGCATTGAGGGATCGAGATGCAGCAATTGAAACAATAGCAGATCGCGAAACCACTATTGGAAAATTTAGGGAACTTGTTCAGAAGCTGAGAGATCAATCAATAGATCTCCAAGATCGTTTGGAGAAGGAATCAAGCAAACCTGTTTCTGGTCTTCCTGAAATTTTAGATTTCAAGAAAATGTTTTCAGAGACTAAAGCTCATACGAAAGCAATTGATTTGGAATTGAGGAAAGTGGATATAGAACAACTTCAACAGCATATAAAGTACCTCACATCTTATATGCCTGACTCCTTCATGAATAGAGGAGGTAAAGTATGATTACGTACATTTTTTTTTAATTCCATCAGAATTGAATTTTGACAATTAATTTTCAGGAGATTATGAAGCTATATTGGTATTGCTTTTGATACCTCGTTTGATAACTAAAAGTGAAATATTGCTTGGTCAGGTGAAAGATAAATTTCCAATTATTGAAAAGATCAGTAGACCAGCAATTCTCAAAGAGCATGCTATTGACCAGTATGCATTTAGATGCAGAGTAGCATATTACATTTATGCATTGCAGGTAAATATGACATATGTTTGTTTTTTTTTTTCTGATTATTTTTGCCGGTATGTAAAATTTCAATTTACAATCAATAGTCTTATAAAATATATAAATTTCACTAGTAGAAAAAACATTGAAAAAACATTTTAGTGTGCTTGTTCCATGGGAACGGCAGATTATAATTTTGTCCAAATGTCTTTGATATTTTCGAATTTTGATGATGTGAATGATTTAAATGATTGGGTTCGACTCACTGATGAAAAATTCGAGGTCAAAATCCATTGTATCGTTTTTTTATCTGCTGTGTACATTATAACTCTCAACCGTCTGTATTACAGACTTCAAATTTTCTGGGTAAATTCATCTTCTGAATATCTCGGAAAAGTTAGTAAATGGACAGATCCACTCTATAGATCCGGAGATACTAAAGGTGTAGTAAAAGGAAATCCATTGATTTTGCCTGAAAAAAAACTTTAATTACCATAGAATGATCCGATTTAGGTCGAATATAAGCCGTTTTGTTCGATAACTTGTTGCTATTTTGAAGGTAATATCATTATACCTATCTCATAGAAGCTATTTACCCTATTGGTAAAAAATTGAGACAGTCGATTTTCACCAGCTTCCGTTGAAGCGAATTTTTCACCAGCAAAATTGTTCGCCATGTACATGAACAGAAGGTAATCCCTTGGTGCCAGGTCTGGACTAAAAGATGGATACATAAGAACCTCCCAACTAAGCTCCCGGAACTTCTGATGAGTAACTGTCGATGTGTGTGGCCTGGCGTTGTCCTGATGGAACACAATTCTTCTCCTATTGGCCAAAGCTGGCCGCTTTTGGGCGATTGCTTCTTTCGGACGGTCCAATTGTAAACAGTACAGTTACGAGTTTACAGTTGTGCCGTAGGGGAGCAGCTCATAGTAGATAATTTCCTGTCACTATCACCAAATACACAGCAAGAACTTCTTAGCCGTCAATACTAGCTTGGCCACCGTTTCCGCCGGCTCACCGCGTGTCGACCTCGACCTTTTCCGCTTGACGTTGTCGTAAGTGGATCCCCAGTCACCAACCGCTTCAAAAAAAGGCTCGATTTTGTTGCGATTCACAGATGGAAATTCGGCCCATGAGGTTTTTTACTTTAACTCGTGTTGTACCCATACGTTGAGCCTCTTTTTGAGACCATCAATTTGCCTTTCAGTGCGTGGTGCATCTTCGATATCGCATTGCGCGTGATTGGCTGTTACAGTATCTGGACCATAAACACTACATATTTATATTTTTGTCCGCCTGGCTTGCATTTTCGCCTTCATCGAAGAAAAAATGTAAAACAGCGTATTTTCTCTTTGCTAGTGACATTAGGGTCATTCTTTGACGCGCGCTGAAACTAAAATAAGTCAACTAATCACAAAACTGTCAGAAAATTTTTTGTAGTACGAAATCTCATCTTTTTAACGCCATTTAGTGGATCCCGATTAGACTAAAAAGAACACGAGATACGAATAACGAAAGACATCTATTAGATAAAACAATGGATTTCTTTTTACTACACCTGATACATAAAATGAAATTTTGTTTTCTCAACAATTGGATAAATCCCCATCCAATTGAATTAGGAATCAGTTGCAAAATGGTGAAACAAATATTCATGTAGAATTTCGCGAGAATCATATCATTGGAGAATGAAAATAATTTTGCTGTCAAATTCTGATATCTATCCATACATTCAGCTGGTTTTATATGAACAAGAATAACCGAGTTTTTCTGATTTTATAACGGTTTGCTTTAGGTAAGTAGCGAATTATTAATTCGCTATTTACTTCAGGCCGACTACAATTTTCAGTAGAAGAGTAGTTGGATTTATTATGTTTGAAGTATTTCACCTTCTAGATATCATGATTTTTTCCTAAAAATAAATTCTCCTATGTCCTTCGTAATTCTTGAATCAAATATATTCAACTATGAAAGTGAACTGAAAAATTCAAATCATTAAATATGATGGCATTGACGTATCATTACTCAATATCTATTTAAAAGTTCTCAGATTTCGAGTGATGCAAATTTTTTCAATTCAATTCTTTGAGATTGTATATTATTACCCATTCATGAATATCCTATTATGACAAGGTATTTTACAAAATATGAAATAAGAAATATTGGTCATCTTCAATATCTATATTTGGGTAATTAACAAAAGTTGAAGCGTTGATTTACTCCAGTAAATGAATTCATTGGCATGTTTGATTATTGCAATTATATTTCAGACAATTTTACATCAATACTACTACAGCTTGAACATATGTAGGCCAGAAGTTTTGCTGAAAATAGGAGGAAGTTTTGTGGAAATCGCAGCGCAAGAAAAAATTGTAGATGGCTATGTTGAGTTGGTGAAAAGAGATCAGTTGGATGAAAATGTGCCAACAGAAGCCTTGGAGAAATGTGTATCTTATTTCAATACACTATTTCCCATCATCCTTGGTGCTGATGTGAAAATAAATCACACTAGATCGTTATCAGATAATGTTAAGTGTTTGTACAGTGCGTGTGACGGTATCATCAATGACGCTTTGGTCATCAGAAATTTAATAGAGGTAAAAACCAAATCTTCAATTATTGAAATGGGTTGTAATGTGAATGTGGGGATTAAATATTACTAAATAATATTTAAACCTAAATCCTTCACAGATATTCATTTCTGAGTTGTGTAGTGGGCAATAAAATTTTCTATTTGATAATAAATTTCAGCACAAGATAATAGAACTGAATTTTAGCTGAATAATACTTCACCAATTATCGTTGGAAATCATCAGTGGTTAAGTATTATCATTTCTGTAGTGCTTTTCACTAAGATTTGGTACACCACTGCGAAAAACACTTCATCGGTTAAATTTAGATTCTTATCTCTAAATAATTATAAGTACAGCTAGTTTTATACAAGTGTAACCATTATTTCACTGATTATACAACTCATGTTCTGATGAACCAATAGAATCCGTAAATTGCCCATAGTTACGGCGTATTGATAAGTGAATAGACTTCTTGACGACGTGGTATAATTGTTTTGGTGTTTCGCCTCCTGTCATTTTATGATGATCTCCATAGTAACATTCTTTGACGTTCGCCAAAAAATAAAAATCAAGCTCAGTGAAGCCATTGAGAATTATCAAAATGCAGTGCTTTGGTTATAGTTATTGAAATTATTCGTTATATAATCGGAACGAATACCACTCGAGCAAAGACAATATATTGCGATTATACAAACCTCTTCACTCGACGTAATGTTTCGCGAATTACGTCTCGTGAATCGATGTATAATTGAATATTGTCTATGCTCTTATGATATTATAACGGAAAAAAGTGATTACTGCACTAATGCTTCAGGACAACATAAGCCCATGAGCTGTTTTCACCTTTTTTTCTTAAAAAGTCCACCAAACTCATTAATCTTATTTTCATGTTGAATAGAAATTAATATTCTCAGATCAATACCAAATATAAAAAAAATACTCATGTTATACCCTGTATAATTAAGTGCAATTCCAGACTGGCAATGTAGGAGATATTGGTTTATTAGCACAATACATAATAACAAACTGCGAACAACTTCAGCAGCAGTTGAAATTAGTTAAAAGACGCTTACCAACAGATCCCAATATATCAGAACTAGGATTGGACAAAGAAATATTTGAAAATCTCTATCAGTGTTACCAGCAATCTGGGAGAATATTGAAAACTTTGCAAGATATAGTGAAATCATCTGTTCAAGTAATGACATCTTCAACAGGTAATTCATAAAGAAAAGAAGCAATATTCACATATTTAATTGATTATTTTAGAGTTTGAAAAAGGCCTCACGCAAGAAAAAATCAAAGATATTGCAATAAACGCCAGTGACAAGATATATGAGCAAGATGACTTGGGACCTGTTCAAAGCATTAAGAATTCATTGACCTTTATTGTAACACAAATAACACAAATATCCCAATTTTTACAAGACAATGAATTTGATATAAGCACTTCTAGTAGAAGCCCAGAAAAGGTATGAAGTATTAGTGTTTGGTTTTACCAATTTATTTATTATAATATTTTTTAAGACTACCCCTCCAGTAGTTTTAAGATCTCAAACAGTGAAAAAAGAATTGGAACAAACAAAAACATTAACCAGTCGTTTAGAAAATAAGGAATCTGATTTGAAAGAGTTGCGAAAACACTTGAAGGAGAAACAAGAACAACTTTCTGAGATGGTGATCAGGAAAGAACTAGCTGAAAAAAAACTTGGAAATGTTAATAAAGATTATGAGTTAACTATTGAAAAATTGCAAAGGAAGTTAGAGGAGGCTAATAATAATTATAAGAGAAAAGAAAAGGAATTCGAAGAAACATTAGATCATCTGCAAAGAGATATTGACTCTTTGGAAAATGAAAAAGGAGAAATGAGGGAAAAATTCAAATTAATTACAAAGAAAGCACAGATGGAAACTATGTCAAAAAGCATATCAGGTATAAAAATTCACTCAGTTGAAGGAAAATATTTGAATAATCGAATATCTATTATAGGTTCTCAGCTTTCATCATTACAGTCTTCAACTGGCCCAATTCTTCCTGCTGTTGTTCGAGATTCCCCACTACTTGTGCAAGAAATACAGAATCTTAAAAAACTTTATAACATGGAGAAACAGCAACGATTGAAGCTTTCAGATAATAAACTAAGGGATATGTTGGAGAGTATGAAGCCCTTACCTTCATTTGAACCTCAACTGGATGAAAGCTTAGACAAATTGATGAAAGAAGGAGAAAGTTTGAAACAGGTAAAGTTGAATCCAATTTTGTAGTATACATGATGTGAAAAGAAATTGTGTAATATGCTTTAACATTAAGTTTATAGGTAGAGAATAGGACTATTATCTGGTGACACTTTATTAGGTCATTGTGTGGCTAATGTCTTAAGGTTAATGAGTAAATTGTATGGGAAGATAGATAAGTAGTCTTCTTCTTATTCATGAGCCCTGTCAGTTTTGTCCGACGTTGGCGATCACATTGGGGTTAGTGAACCAAAAGCGCTTGAATGCAATTGATTATTGTTAGTAATTACCAATGGTAATGATATTGATAATATAGATAATGGGAAAACCATTTTCTGTTGATATTTCGACATTTCTATCAGTAGCGGAATATGACGATTATTTTACTTTATTTTATTATTTTTGTTTCTCCCGACGAAAGTGCAAAATTCCCGAAAAATTGTTTTCTCCCGATAATGGGGATGTTCACTTCTTGCTTTATCTCTATCAGTACTTTTTAGCTTTTTCTATGAAAAATATATAGAATATAATCTAAGAAATTCACCCTCCAGCTACACTGGCGCCACTAATTTAGGTCAGTTCAACAGACTCTTTTGGAAGGGGAAGACTATTCTCCTTATCTCTACCCTCCATACTTGAAAGTTGCCAAGTTGAAAAACACAGAACACTATAATGACCAAAAATTCCTTCAGAATAACAAGCTAACGAGCAACGAAATGCACATAATTATATAATTAATATAGATTATTCAACTTCTAAGATAAATATACAAATTATATGTTTTTTTGTTGGTCTCAATTGCATAAAAAAACACCCTATGCTTGGAAAACATATATAAAACTAGGTCTATAAGAACATAACCTAGACAATTAATGTACCCTATTAACTCATTGAAATATGAATAGAATATAAAGTTTTGAAATTGAAGATCATGAGAGACCCATGCTGAAATTTGCAGTAATATTTAAGGTTGGGGTGAATTCGGAAAGTCAGCGCTACCAAATACGCATTGCGATGTCAAAAAGCGTCCGTAAATTACCGATGGTGCCTACGATTGAAACCATCAGGTTTTTAAACATTTCTTGAATTCAACGTTGCTTCATTTGATGCCCCATCGTAGTCCCTCAGTTGTAGAGTAATGAAAAGCCTATGTTTATGCTGAATGAAAGAGAAAGAGAATTTTTATGCAATACTTTCTAGGGGTTGTCTTGTCATTATTGTCAAGTTAACTTTCGTCAAGTTTATTATTTCCCATGGGTCAAAGCCTTCTACATTCAACGGATGTATATTTTAATAGAATTGTACAATTGTATCTTTTATTTGAAATATTATCGGATCCATCAAGTTCCAGTTCGTATAGTAGCAGCAGTTCGGATTCAGATGAGGACTAGTTATTTCCAAAGTTCTTTCATAACATAACATAAAAATGAACTGTCCGTACAGAACATAGTTTTGACTGAAAATGAAATGAATGATTTTAGAAATCAGTTTTATGACGGGTTTCATAAAACTTTGATGGACCGATTTATATGTATGTATATATTCTTTTGAGATAGAGAACATATGAATCGGTCCATCAAAGTTTTAGCAACTCGTTGATTGCAGTTTGAAATAAAAAATGAACTGAAATTGAAAGCAGAAATGATTCGATCGAGCAAATCACCACGATTGAAGTTTATGGAACCCACAATAAGTATTATGTTAGATTTACTTAAATATAATTTTAATATTTTTTGGAAGATCACAAGAATACCATTTGTATTAATGTTTTGTTGAAGTACCACATAAATATATTTTTATAATATGTGATTATTCAGGGTTAGAACTATTTAGAGGACAATTATAGGGGTAACGAAAACCGTTAGAAATACAGGGTGGATTAAATTACAAAAAAGTTGCTTAATTTATGGTGAGTGTGAATAGATCCAAAATATCTCTAATGGTTCCAGAGATATCTGGAAAAAACTTAAAATCAAGATTTTTTTCTGTAGAACTCATTCTTTTCTGGAGATGACTTCACGAAATACGGTTTGTAGCCATTATCCAATATAGAGATTCTAATGGTGACGCGATAGTCATTTTTTTCTTGAGGATGCCATATTGGTCCTCCTGATAGGGTGTTGAAGAAAAAATTACGAATTCGACAATGTATCACACTACTTCATTTCAATTTTTTTATTCAAGAATTAGAATTATCAAATAACTTGTTACTTTGTTCAGTACTTACGTCGAACCACCACTTGAGTTTTGTAAAAACCTGAACCCTGTTCGATAAGTAACGTCCTATCAATTGTAATCATGATGATACCAACACTCTACATAGAGTGGCAATGTCTGTAGAAATTGTTCTACATAATTTAAAAAACTCAAGTGATGGTTTCACATAACAACTGTCTACAAAGTTATTTGACAATTTTCTGTATATACCTGCTGAAATCCAAGGTTTAGCAACTATTGCGCACCTAGGTCCTAGTGTTATCGGTTGTTTCACGTCGTTTGGTGAGGTTGAATTGCTTGAATTGAGCACAGACGTAAAATGTCATATGGAATTTAGTGGAATATACTGCTCCACCAAAGTTAAGGAAGTTCAAAAATTTTGTGACAGTTTCCTATTCTTGTCTACCAAATGTTCTTTCATGGGAAATAAAATGTTTACTTTCTTCTATCTGAATGGATTTTTTACTCCTAGTTTGCTAACTTTCTCAGTTTCAGGAATGTTCTTGTCGTTTGCGTTTCTAAGAATTTTCGATCAGTTGTTTTACGTTCTCAGAATCAAAATCGATTCAAAATCCGAAAAATTGTTTCGCAATAACGCCTAGACGCAAACTTAGTGCGGATGAAGCCACTAGGGCTTTTGGTATGATCGAGGCTGGAAGTAATCAGAGAGATATTGCGAATTTCTTTCGAGTTAGTGACAGCGTAGTTTCCCGACTCATCCATCGATATCGAGAAACTGGAAACACGACCGAAAAACCGAGAAGTGGACGCTCAAGTTCTACCACTCATGCACAAGATCGGTTGCTGATTGTGTCTACCCGTAGAGAGCCTTTGAGATTGAGGACTTGTCGAATCATGCAACAGCTGCTTTTTCTGGTGTTTTGGTTTTGATTCAAACAGCTCGTCGATGACTTCGAGGCATTAATCTACATCCTCGACGACTTTTGAATTTCATTAACTGAAAATCACATGCGACTGCAAGTTAATGACAACATTATTCTATTGTTTTATGCTGCTATTAGGCCAAATTTCTTGTTTTTGGAAGATAAAGCGTCACCCCATCGTGAGAGAATTGTCGATGAAGCTCTGGAAATCCATGGTATTCCGCATTTGGCCACGCCCCCTCAGTCGCCAGGGTATCGATTCATAAAGATCCCTAGGGAGCTAGGGAGAAGGAGCCAAATTTTAGGCTCCGCCCTAATTAAAGTAGGAAGAAGGGGGATCGACGTTGCCAAATTGAAGGGAGAACTTTGAACTATTTTTCTGTGACATTAACAGAAAAATAAATAATTTCTATTTTTTATGTCTATCTCAATCTAAAATAAATCTAGCACCTATAAATATGGAAAAAACAAATGGATAACAATAACTAAAGCTTTAAATTATATTTTGATAGTAATTCGAGGTCACTTTTACTGTCATACAATAATTCCACCATTGCTAAATGTACATATTACATTGGATCTATTTTTCAATTCAATACATTTATTTCGATTTTCTATAATAAACCATGAGTGATATATATAAACTTACTGTATTTAACATAAGCAGTAAAATGAGCTAATTATAAATTATAATAACACCAATAATCGAATTTTGAAGAGACACCCCACGTGTGCATCTTTGACATTCGTCACAGAGAATGTCGTTTATGTCACAGCGTTGCCAAGTTTGTATCGCAATGAAAACCGCTGGGTCCAAGGCAGCGGATTTGAAGTCAATTTTTTTCGTCTAAGAACCGACAACGTTGTAGGTTGTATCAAAAGTTGCCTATCATAAAATGGTTTTTAATTTATTAGAATATGACGATTGAATCAAAATTTATGTTTAAAATGAAAAATACATCTAAATATCAACAATTGAACAAATTATGGTTATTTTGCATCTGTATCGGGGGCTTTAGCAGAGTGGGCGTGGCTCCTTCTCCCTAGCTCCCTAGGGATCTTTATGAATCGGTACCCAGCAGACCTCAATTTCATTAAACACGCTTGGGATCAGCTACAAAGAGCTTTAGATTATCACCAATCACCTCCTCATACGCTTTAAGAATTCAGACGGCTTTTACCAGGAAGAAAGATTGGAGATAAATTGATTGAGGCTGCTTCACCCTTACGCTCCGTACTAACCGAAAGTATGCAAACGCGTTGTCAAGCTGTGGTTGATGTTCGAGGAGGACATACTCTTTACTGAACCTTAATTTTTTTCAATTTTTTGAGTGAACTGATTTTGTACTAAAAATACATTTTCAACTGAAACTGTGAAGTCATATAAGATTCGGCAAAAAAAATATTTCAGATAAGTGAGTTAACATTTTGGTCTATCATATTTGAAAACAATTGCTGAAAAAAAAAATGGAAACTTTTGAAACAGTCTCAAAAGCTCTGAACTTTCTAAGCGTTTATGTGCGTTTATAAAGCAGTTTATGTCTATATGTCTATGAAATTGAGTGAAATATCGTATCACTGATATTTTTCATTTCCGCGCCTCTTATGTCAAATTTGATGTTCATGTTGGGGACAAAATTCGCTTACTGAAAATGACGTATGCCCCCTCTATCTATGTTTATTACTCTGATATTACACAATATACATTATTTGTCAATGACTGAACTTTCATTGGAATATCGTTCGTAAACTTAACGTAAATCTATAATCCAGCATAGAATTCAGCGCTTTTTTTCATGCATTTTTCCGGTTCAGGGCCGTCCAGCGCATTCAACAGTAATGACTTTTCGAACTCTTCCTGGCTTTCGACGACTTTCATCCTATTAATTTTATTTGGTTTTTTCCAGGAAGTTTTACTCACTTTGGCAAAACCGAAGTTTCCATCTGTTTATAAATATAAAGCACATAATATGACACAAGTATGGAACAAACACTTTGCAGAAGAACGCTGTATATGGTTAAACCTCGAAAAAAAAGCCGAAGACTTTCAATCGAGAGTCACTGCTAATATATTGAAGAAAAAAGAAGGTGGGCATATCCAAGCTGATTTTGCTGTATTTCCAACAATTGAAATGAAAAAAGTAAGTTTTCAAAAATTTTCTGAGAAGAACACATATATCTTTCTCCGATTTGTGTGTTTGTGATAATTAATATAATATTTTGTAATTCAAATTATATTAAATCAAGGAGAAAACTTCGAATAAATCAAACATTTTAAGTATTAAGCGCTTTTTAACAATTTAGTCAGATATGAAAAACCAAGTTTCAATTAGAAATATGTATCAAATGATGCAAATATTCAATTGTTTCGGTTAATATTTAATTTAGAGCTTTTCTTTGAGAACTAATGTTTAATGAAATATGAATTTGTTATTATAGGCTTATCACGAGGAAAAACCAATGAATGTTGGATATATAAAAATACCTGGAAATTACATCAAGGAGGATTCAATTATAGGAGTGAACAATTTAGAAATCGATTTTTCTAATTTACAAAACATCATGGGCAAATACATCGGAATGTCGGGCGGTGAATCAATTATTTCAAATTAAGGTGCAATATTAGCTTTAATTCATGAGTCATATTGTCCATTGTATAAACTGGACTCCTGCTTTCTCAATGGAAAATTGATAAATTTCGCAATTCTGAAAAATAAACCATCTGCCAAACAATGATTAATTTTTCATTATTAATTTATTAATCGTATTCAATGTATATAACTTGTTTAAATGATTTTATATTAATTTTAAGAAATAAACATTTCAATAGTCAAATACGTTTTACTTTCACTTGGATATTGGGAAAAACCTAATTATATCGATCATCAGGGTAGGAATATTCACTTCTCTAAGCGTCTAAAGCCCGGTGCGCATGGACTGCAAAGTAATCGAGTCGCCGCGACAGAGCCGTCGCTGCCGCAATTTTGATGATAACAAAGGGGAAATATTCATTAACAAAAAATCAACAATTTCAAATCTGTACAAAAAATTGGATTCATTCTAGGTTTGGTAAAAAAAATAAAACTTGCCCTTTCCATTCCTTACCTCTCTCATTATCGTATCCCTCTACTCTCATATTGTTTATGATGAATCGGTTCTTTTATATTTTGCATTCCTCTGAGGAATCAACTTTCATATTGGAAAATTCAAAAGATGAATTATCCCTGAAACATCAAGGAGCCGCCCAAAAAACGTAATAAAGGTCAGCAAAGATCAAAAAGAATACTAACAAGTCTGATTAATCATGAGTTTTAGTTTCAATTACTTGTAATAAAGAACTATGAGGGGGATTATACGACATATGAGATATTTACGATATTTTACAATGCGGCACCTTTGCTGGTTTTGATTTGAATTTGTCTGTATTCCTTCCTGTTGTTTCTGGCTGAATTTCATCCTCATTCGGTATTTTGGATTTCCTCACATTCCCTGAATTTTTGCACCCTAGGCGGCCGCCTACTCTGCCTACCCCAAAGCGTCGGCCTTGTCGCGTTTTCTGTACAGATACCCGTCACCGGTGTGAACTTAGCAGACCGTTTCCAGCAGACTGTTTGACGGAAACACCCGAAGGCGGTGACCAGTTGCGTGCAGCAAAATAACGAAATATTAGCTAGATCGGATATAAATTTCGGAAGTGGGTTCCGTATAGTATTGAAGGTAATATTGATTTCATATAGACCTCGGGATATTTTAGTAACGTTTTTATTCAAATTATCATTCGTCTAATTAGAAGAATTCATACCTCCGGAGGTACGCGTCGAAGTGTAACCATATTTGGAATGTAGATTACTATTAGCGATATGAATAAACTGTGAAAAAATTTTGGACTTCCCTAGGGATCCTGGGGTAGTTTTTTCATACCTTACATTTCGAAAATTCCTATTTCTGAAAGTACGTGTCGGAGGATAACCATATTTGAAATGTAGATTACTATTCGCGATGTGAATACAATGTGAAAAAATGATCGACTTCCTTAGAGATCCAGGGGTAGTTTTTCAATCCTTAGGGCCAGTTGCACCATTTGCCTAATCGTTGATTAAAAATTTAAACATTGATTACTTTGTGATTTATCTTGCACCATCTGTCAAATGACGTTTCATGTGGTCTAATCACCGATTACACTAAACAGGAAAATTTGGACGTTTATTTTCCCTATTAGTTTTAAACAGGGTTCTGCGCATAGACCTAATATCAATTTGATATAATGTCTATGGTTCTGCGCAACTCAAAACATATGACTTATTACATAACCATAAACATTATGTCTTTATGGACATAACCTGATGGTGTCACATTATATGTTTCTGTGTTTGGTTTTGTGAGGAATTTCAAAATTGAAATATGGATTCTGATTCAAATCGTGAATTATCATTCAATGACAATTTATAATGATAATTTGTGATTCATTTTGACTTTGTCACCACAAGAACAGAGAACATTATACTAGAAAATTGAAATTCCTGATTTTTCTATGATCACCGTCGATATTTTGAAATGTTGCCAAACATATCACATGTTTAGCTAAACATCGTTTATTATCAAACGGTGCAATCGGTAGAAATTATGATCATCGATTAGTACTAAACATTGATTAGGTAAAGAGCGTTTAATTTTTGAATGGTGCAATTGGCCCTTAGGGCCAGTTGCACCATTTGCCTAATCGTTGATTAAAATTTCAAACATTGATTACTTCCTGATTTCTCTTGCACCATCTGTCAAATGACGTTTAATGTGGCCTAATCACCGATTACACTAAACAAGAAAATTAGTTTTACAGGGTTCTGCGCATAGACCTAATATCAATTTGATATTAGGTCTATGGTTCTGCGCAACTCAAAATGTCAAAACATATGACTTATTAGTTAACCATAAACATTAAGTCTTTATGGACATAACCTGATGGTGTCACATTGTATGTTTCTGTGTTTGGTTTTGTGAGGAATTTCAAAATTGAAATATGGATTCTGATTCAAATCGTGAATTATCATTCAATGACAATTTATAATAATAATTTGTAATTTATTTTATTTTTGTCACCACAAGAACAGAGAACATTATACTAGGATATTGAAATTCCTGATTTTAATATGATCACCGTCGATATTTTGGAATGTTGCCAAACATATCACATGTTTAGCTAAACATCGATTATTATCAAACGGTGCAATCGGTAGAAATTATAATCATCGATTAGTACTAAATATTGATTAGGTAAACAGCGTTTATTTTTTGAATGGTGCAATTGCCCCTTAAAATTCGAAAATTTCGTGTCAGAGCATAACCATATTTGGATTGTAGATAACTATTAGCGGAGTGAATAAACTGTGAAAAAATCATTGACTCTTCTAGGGATCCAGGGGTAGTTCTTTCAACCCTTAAATTTCGAAAATTCGAATATCCGGAAGTACGGAGTCGGAGCATAACCATATTTGAAATGTAGATTACTATCAGCGATGTGAATAAACCTTCTGAATTGATTCAGAAACAAGGAAATTGGGACTCATACTAGTTGAAGTCGAGAGCTGCTTGCAAGGCAAAGACGGGGGGATTCATGCATCGCATTGTGACTGGAGACGAGAAATGGGTTCATTACGATAATTTCAAGCGCAGAAAATCATGGGGTTATCCCGGCCATGCTTCCATGGTCCGAAAGAGTATGTTAGAACATGCATATGTATTGATAGCTCTCGTCATGTTCTTGCTGTTGAAGTTTATTTTTAAAATTTTGTTGATTCTCCTAATTGCTGAGTCTTCTTTCATTCTTCGATGGTTTATTCGTCGGTTTTGTTTCATTCCTAGGTATTTATAAAGATTCGATTTCATTGCTTCTATCTCCTGTCCATTGGAATGAGAGATCGGTTCATCTTGGGTTTTTCCTCGCACTACGCTAATAGTACGACACTTGTCCAGTCCGAATATCATCCCCACGTCTTTCGAAAAATTTTCCGCCATTTTGACCATAATTTTTGCAAGTGGTTTTTGTTGCCTGTTAAAAGTTTTAGGTCATCCATGTTGTACGAAACGTACAGAAAATCTTATTCATATCATAATTTTCTAATAATATTCATACAAAATAATTTCAGAAGGTATTTCATATTTCTTAATGAAACGTAGATTGAAGGATGTGTGTCTTCAATTTGTTTATAAAATCAGCATTTTCATTTCCGTTCGAAGTACGTTAAGCAGAGAAATACCAAGTTACTTTCATATTTCCAATGAACAGTGGAATTTGTATTGTATCAATAAATCTATTGTCATCATATTTACGCTTGTTCTTGACGTCACTAGAATTATATTATAAATAGTTGTTAGTTTCAGAAATAAAGTGCATTTACACACGATCTGCCTTTCAGTCATAACCCTTGAGTCCTCAACAAATCCTCTATCTTGAAACTCAAGGTAACGTTGTGACGCAACCCCAACATTGGTCCTTCGAGCCAACAAAAACTACCAGGGACTTTGGAAATACAACCGCTGCACCCTAGAACTACCAGTCATTGGATTTACGACCCATTGGCACCAACTACCAGGGACTTTGGAACTTCAACCACTGCACCCCAGAACTACCAGTCATTGGATTTACGACCCATTGGCATCAACTACCAGGGACTTTGGAACCACAACCACTGCACCCCATAACCAACAATCACCAGTAATTATCTTTCCTATCACATTGCATCGTTCTTTCGAACCAATCCTCCAATTTTGTTGACAAGCTGTGGAATGAAGACAGCCCTTGAACTTCTGAGCCTGGTTGTTCAGTTTGTCGAACATAATTCCTTCTCATTCGAACCGATCCTGTAACCTTGTTGACAAGCTGTGGAATTAAGACTACCCTTGAACTTCTGAGCCTGGTTGTTCAGTTTGTCGAACAAAATTCCCTATGATTCGAACCGATCCTTTAACCTCATAAATCAAACCTCATATAACTAGACTTGACTAGACCTAGACTACTTACCTTATTCAAAATGGATAACCTCGTCGTAGAGCAGATCAAAACGGTAGTAGTCATCGAAAGAATTCTTTTCTACTTGAAGAAGGAAGAGGAAAGAAGAAACGAAGAATACTACCAAATGAAAATGGAAATACTGGAAGAAGAATGGAATTATTTCATTGAAACGCACCAAAATTTAGAGGATAATATACCAGAAACTGATGAATACTTCACCAAAAACATATATGGGCAAGCAGAAAAGATATACAACCAAGCATTAGCCTACCTCACGAAAATACAAGATGAACTTCAAGACGAACAAGGAAATGCAGAAGAAAATAAAAAGAAGAACACCGATTGCCCAATCATCAAACAACAAATTTCAAGCATCGAAATGTTCATGCGACAACTAGCAAAAATTGAAGGCTTTCTGGAACAATCAGAGAACATTGAACTTCTGAAGATCAAACTACAATCTATTGAAAACAGATGGAATGGTATCATCTCACTTGAAATCGAAATAAACGCAATGGATAAAAGAGATTCCAAATCGTATATGGAAAGCGGACAGTTCAATGAAGCAAGTGACAAATTCGAAGAAATCCAAGGTAATATCCTAAAAGCAATTCAAATGGGAGAAAAAAAGAAAATATTCAAGAACAAATTTGTCAGCAGTTTCCCCTCCAATACTTACTGTACAATATGACTCATGGCCCAAATTGAATGATGGTTTAGTGTGCATAAGAATGCACAACTCACAAATTCCTGGAATATCGAAAAAACAGAAAATTCAAATGAAACAACCCACGGCGATACCCCAGTCGAAGAATCTTATACTAACACCGTTCGAAGAAACGAACACGATTACACTGTGAAAATCCCATTAAAAATATATTCAACTCAGCTTGAAGAATCTCAAACTAGGTCAAAGGAACGACTACTTCAATTTGAAAATAAGTTGGAAAAGAATGAAAAGCTCAGCATTATAACCAAGGAATCCATGCAGAAATACATTGACCTAGGCCACATGAAGATTGCAAGTACAAACGATTCAATGCCAAGATATCATATTCCACATCAGCCTGTAATCAAAGAAGAACGCGATACGACAAAAGTAAGAGTTGCATTCGATGTAAGTTCAAAACCCAGTACTGGACTCAGCCTCAATGACATCTTCCACACCGGACCGAAATTGCAGCAAGATCTTATAGATATTCCGATCAGATGACGAAAACACAAAATTGCATTGACTACAGACATCGAAAAAATGCCCAGGCAGGTGAAATTATACTGCTAAAATCAACCATTACACTCAATACTTTGGAGAAAAAACAGGGACAAGCCTATACAAACTAATGAGTTAACCACAACAACCTACTGCACAGGACCGACAGCCAAAAATGCTAATGCAAAAACTACGGAAAAACAAGACCTCATGGTACAAATCAATGCCAGAGCAAATGAGACACATTTGCAGAAATTTCGAAAAATCGAGCCACCTAAAGAGTCTTAACCCATTCTTAGATCCACAAGGTTTAATCAGAGTGGACGGAAGAATACACAATGCAACATTAAAATACAGTCAAAGACACCCCGTTATACTACCAATGAAGGGCCATCTTACGTATCTCATAATAAGGGACACTCTTAATCAAACTTTACATGGAGGAAATCAAGCCACTCTTAACTATCTTCGACAAAACTTTTGGATTATCCAAGCAAGGAACAAAGTGAAACATGTCGTCCGACAATGCGTTGTGTGCACACAAGATTCCGAGCAGAGACCCGAAACCAATTGATGGGATCACTGCCAAAACCCAGAGTATCTCAATCCCATCCTTTCACGCACTCGGGAGTAGACTATGCAAATAAGGCTTTCTAGAGGAAGAGGATGCAAATGGTACCGAGGATACATAGCGATATTCATCTGCCTGTCAACCAAGGCAATTAACATAGAAGCAGTAAAAGATTTAACATCAAATGCCTTCATGGCCGCCTTCAGAAGATTAATCTCGCGCAGAGGAATATGCACCGATTTGTACTCCGACAACGGAACGAATTTGACTGCATCAGAATTCCCAAGAATCTCTCGGCACCTAGAAAGCGAACAAGAGCTGCAGACGTCTGGAGAAATAAACAAGCTATTAGTCGAAGAAACTGACCTAGGTGACGGATTATCTAATTACAAATGGAAGCACAATCACCTACATTCGTCCATAAACTCGAGTGCAACGGTCATCATAATAACTGTCATCGTAATATTATTATGTTATTCAAGGTCAAGGAAGCGACAACACCGACAACGAACCTCAGTCCAGACGAGCAATGAACCTGTGCCTATTGAAGAAGGGATTGAGTAGCAGCCAATCTACAGCCACCCCCATGACAGACCGATCAACCCTCACCTGGCCTAGAAAATACCATTGAGGACGTCATGACTCCAACCACATTACTAAGGCCGCCGGGAATATTAGTCGGAGTACAAATCGGTGCACATGTATAGCAAATGATTGAGTGCAATAATATTTCTATAATAATAATAATAATAATAACTGATCTTTATTGATATGTTATCAACAGGCCATCGACCAAAGTCCTTCAGCCCATATTGGGTTGAAATACATTTCTAAATATCTACAAAAAAAGAACATAAGTACTTTAGGAATTTATGTAACTTCTTAGTTTTTGTAGTAAAGTGCAAGTTGGAAATTTTCTGCGTGGGTTATCTGCTGGTTCGTCGTGCATGAGATCACTTATATCGTCCAATTCTTTTAGCCTTTGTATGAATTTATTGTTGAGTTTCTCAATGCGCCCTCCAATGGGTTCTACCTTGGTTCTGCTATATAAAAGGTGATTTGGGGGATTGTGCAGTCGGTTGTTTGGATGTCTCATTTTGGTTATTGCTCGAAGGGATGTTGTTTCAGCAACCTCTAGAATTTTGATCACCGACTCCCTGCAGTTCGCATATAGGGGATGTCCATACTCAATTATTGGTCGACATATAGACTTGTAAATGATCGTTGCTGTTTTCATGTCAATTCCTTGATTGTTGTAGGTCAAACATCTAAAGTGTTTAGCTCTAGCTATCATTTTCTTCTTTATGTTGTTCGCATGAAGTTTCAGGCTGGCTTTGCTGTCAATTTGAATTCCCAGGTATTTTATTGATGGTGTTGGTTTTACTATTTTATTGTTTATTGCAATAGTTGGAGATTGGTGATTTATGTTGTGGTTGAATATGATTAACTGTGATTTTTCTGGATTCGCCTTCAATCTCCACTTTGAAAACCATGATGTGATGTTATTAACATGCTCTTGAAGATTTTTCATGCAGTCTTTCAATGTTTTCCCATGTGAAATTGCTAAAGTGTCATCTGCATATTGTAGTATATATTGTTGGGTATTATGGATTGTGGGAATGTCACTGCAATATATGTTATATAGAAGAGGAGAGAGTGGGGATCCTTGAGGTGTACCCTGCATGGGATTGAAGAAGTTAGATTTTGAGTCGCCAATTTTTATTTTCAATCTTCTATGCTTTAGGTATGAACCTATTATATGGATAAGATATGATGGTGTGTCTTTCTTGAACAATTTGTATAGTAAACCCTTTATCCACATGCTGTCAAATGCTTTATTAGTGTCCATACATACTGCTGCAGTTTTCCTATTGTTTAATTGTGCATTTTGTAGATTTGAGAAGAAAATTGTGAGGGGGTGAACTGTTGCTTTCTTTCTGCGGAAACCAAATTGGTATTTGGGAATGAAATATTTGAAGTGTTCCTCAAGTTTAGCTTTAATTATTTTCTCTAATAGCTTTCCTAGTACTGGCAAGAGTGTTATGGGCCTATAGTTTTCTACTTTTTTATGATCTTTATTAGTTTTTGCTATTAGAATGATGGTACCAGTTTTCCATATTTCTGGAAAGGTTTGGTTATTCATAATATTTCTATTTTTTTTTGACATTGAAACCTTTTTCAGTAGCATTCAGTTGTTTAGAAAGGGGGGTCAGCGCTTAGTAGAACCATAAGGGACTCAATGAATCTACTTGGAAAATTCCCCTCTTTATTGGAATCTCTTTAGTAGTTATGTTCGCCGTAGAGAGTTCGATATTCGTTCTCCAGTTGCACATAGCATACTTCAGAAAGTTTATTGTAATTGGATCGATCTTGTATATTTTCAAAATTTTTGTCAGCCACCCATGTGGAATGAAGTCGAAGGCCTTCTTATAGTCAAAATATGTCATAAAAAGATTTCTGTGTTTTTTTGAAGGCTTGGTTGCATATGATGGAATCTATTATCAGCAGTTCCTTCGATCCTAGTGCATTCTTGGAACATCCTTTCTGCTATGCTGTCATTATGTTATTTGTCTCGCAATGTTTGTAGATACGAGATGCTATACATGATGTGATGATTTTATATATTGTTGGTAGACATGTAATTGGTCTGTATTTTGATGGATCCGCTGTGTGTTGCAGATCCTTCGGTAGGAGGTAAGTGGTCCCTGTTGTTAAAAATTTAGGCATTTTCTTTTGATTACTTATAACAACGTAGCTAGTATGTAGTATGTGATGTAGCTAGTTGATCTGTCCAAAAATTCTCAATATAATAATAATAATAATGCCTTTATTGAAGAGAATATCCTCGGCGGTTGGATAACTTCCTGGTATTGCTGACATATTATTGTTTATCATTCTATAGAATTTTCTTTCGGAGTTTTCAAAAATCATATTATCCTGTTTTCTTCTATAGCCCCCATTGTATCTTCTGAGTCTTCCGGAGTACACATTAAGTTTTTGTTTCAGTGTGTCTAAAATTTGTTGAGCATTTTCATTGTTTGGATCATACGTTGTATGTTGCCGGTGACGGTCCATTATTATATTCACCATTTTTTGTAGTTTTCTAGACGACGAACCTATTGTAAATTGGGTGAGCCTCCTAATATCTTGGCGGATGCTATGAACTTTGTCTTCTAGCCTTTTTACGAATGTGGTTTATTTTGTTGTTTTCTCTGGCTGGTTGCTGACTTTTAAGTTTTGGCTTCACACCTAGCATTGTTGCTATTGAAAATGCTGCACAGTAAATGATGAGGTGTAATGATTCGAGATTATGGTTGTCAGAAAGATACTTGAGTATATTCTCCTTGTTGGTCATGACCAGAAGATGGGATAGTTTCTTGGATGTCCCCAATCTTGGCAGAATCGGTCGTCTCAATGGATCTGTGCCCACAAAATCTACAACGCATCTATTCATTGTGGCAAATAATCGCTCCAGTAGTTCTTTTTGGTCTTCTTCTGGATTTTCGACGGGTGCAGAATATATATTCCGTCGTTGAGCATCACTTATTGCTATCACATCTGCGTTATTTTGTTCCTCAGAGTTCATTTGTGCATTGATGTTGTGTTGGTTTTCAGCACAATCGTATTATTACTATTACTATTATTCATTAAAACAAATTATGAAGAGAAAAGTTCATAAATCTGGTTCTTGAAGCTATTCACACTTGGGGCGCAGACAATGTGGTCAGGCAGAGAGTTCCATCTGTCGAAGACTCTATTGCATAGAAAGTGCTGTCTTTGTGATGTCCGAAAAACTTCGTGGTAGAACTTCAAAGGATGACTCCGCAGATTGTTGGTATTGATCGTGAAAAGGTTTCGTAGATCGTGTAAAGCCCTATAGTTCATGATGAGGTCACCTCGCTCGCGACGCTCCATAAAAGGACGGAGACCGAACAAACGAAGTCTGTCGTCGTAACAAGGGCGAACGGTACCATACGGAAAACCTCTGCACCAATTCGAGTCGCGAGCGATCGATAGCAAGCGAAGGCGACCAAACGGGACCGGCAAATTCCATGATAGGCCGCACGTACGTAGTGTAAATTATCCTAGCCATCTCGACGGTGCAGCGCGGAAAGGACTTTCGGATTAAATAAATCAATCGTCGAGTTCTTCCCACTATACCCTTCACATGGGCTGACCAGGACAAATCCGATGTCACTATCACACCGAGATCGTTATGCTGCACGACTGACTGGAGAGGAACACCACCGACACTATAACACCGTCGCGGATTATTCTTACCCAGGTGAAGTACCTTGCACTTTTCAACGTTTAGAGGCAACAACCATTCCCGGCACCAAGCAGATATTCTGTCCAAATCCCTCTGGAAGGCAGAAATTTGCGCATTAGCAAAAATCATCCGCGTATGCCGAACACTGGGATAGAATCCCCCACGAGAAATCAGCCATAAAAACGAGAAAAAGCAATGGACCGAGTACTGAACCCTGCGGCACTCCACTAGTCATTGGCCTGCCAGATGAAAAGGCCCTGCCAACTTTCACAGAAAATTCCCGATTGCTTAAAAAGATTCGATCCAACCGAGCAGCTCTCCCCTGATTCCAAAGTGCTCAATCTTCTGGAGGAGTCTTTTAAGAGGCACACGATCGAAAGCTTTAGAGAAGTCCAAAAACACAACATCTTCCGGGGAATGGGAATCAAGAGATTTTGTCCACGAGTTCAGGCACTGAAGCAAACACGTTATAACGGTTGTTCACTATCTCCCCATTTATAGTTATTCCAACCTCTAAGTTGTCCAGTGCTACCATAAACAGATGTTCCGAGTACACAGGGCCATCGCTAGCTAAACTGCAGCCCTAGACAGAGACTCATTTTGCCGCCCTAACAGAAGCTTACTCTGCAGAATGCTAAAAATTAATATAGGATAATCGGGGTCCAGCACCTGCTTAAGCGTTTCTACCGCCCCGGCAAAAATACAAATAGGAACTCTTTCACGTTTGGGATTTTGTACTAAGCAGCGGGGGGGATCAATTTATTTCAACCCACTAAGAATGTATGAAGAAGATGATATTTGAATCTTATCGTTTTTAAGGGTCGCTGGTCACTTGAGTTGTTGCGGCTCGGTTGCAGGTACTTTTTCGCCGGTCTCGGGAGCAGATGTTGGAATCTTCGCTCATCTTGTTGTCGGAGGTATTTCGGTGCAAGTGTTGCACATATGTTGTAGGTTCTTGGAGACTGGACTGAACTCAATTGAATTCTTCGCCCTGAAATGCCGATTTTTATGGGCATTCAGGCCGTTTACGATTCGACCGTTAGCAAGGCCTTTCTTCAGATCCCTGTGTGTGGTTTTGATACTTCCAAATTTTTACACCGAATTCTTCCGTTTTTAGGAATTTCGTTCGAAATTCAATCTTACAACTTAAAATATTTTCGAGGGAATCAATATATCCCATACACAGTCACCCACACCCACCAGTAACGAAGTAACGAAATCATTGTTAGGTACTTCTTAGGGAAGTGTACCTTCCTACCGGATCTGGTTTTTCTTGTTTCCGGAAATACAGCTTGATCATTGGCTTCGTTTTCTACTGGATCTTCCTTGTGATCTTCCTCATGCTCTTCATTTTCGAGATTGTCGAATATGTAGGCTGATTTCAATCGGTCGATTGACACTGTCGTTTCCTTGTCATTGATCTTGATGACGAAATGTTTTGGATCTCCTCAAAATTTCGTATGGTCTGTCGTAAGGTTTTTGCAGGCCTAATTTTCGGACGAAAACGAATGGTGACGTTTCCACTTCCTTGAACACGAAGCTGGGTCGTTCTCCGTGGTGCTTGGCGTTGATGGGTCTAATTCTTCCCATTTGTTGCCTCAGATCCACTACGAAGTCGGCTGAGTCTGCACTGTCATCCGTACTTGTTTTTAAACGTGGGTTTAGTGGATCGAATAACTGTTTTAACACTTTTATAATATAAGTTTTATTCTTAAACAGAACAGGAGAACAACGGCTTCCAAGTTTTTTTTTTTTTTTATTCAACTTATGACGTACTACTCATAGACAAGACAAGACTATATGCGGCTGCGCAATACATGTCATTGATACAATCATAGAATATGATCAGTGTTACCACTAGGATAAATTAACTTGCCATTGTTCCCTAAACATAATAACAACACTCCCCCTCAATGGTAAGTTACCCAAAAAAAATTTCTTAAAATACATTGCAGTTGATTGTAAAATTATTGAATGAACTTAGAGACAGCGGTTTCGTGAACAAATCTGCGAGTTGCAGTTTGGTTGGAATATACTTTAGTGAAACTGTTTTATCATTTATTTTGTCTCGAATGAAATGATAACGAATATCAATATGTTTGAGTCTCTTGTGGAACTCTGGGTTCCTACACACTTTGATAGCCGATTGATTATCTTCATAAATCATGACATTTAAACTATCACAAATTTTTAAATCACTAATTAAACTCTTAAGCCAACAAGCTTCACTTATGGCTAAGCTTAAAGCTATATATTCCGCTTCTGTTGAAGACAGAGCTACGGATGATTGTTTTCTAGAGCACCAACTGACTGTGCACCCAAAAACTTTAAATACATAACCAGACGTAGATTTCCTGTCTGTTCTATCCCCAGCCCAATCTGCATCAGCATATCCTTCAATTTCATTCTGAAAATCAGTTTTTCTAAAAACTAAACTTAAATTTTGTGTTTTTTGAACATATCTTAAAACTCGTTTAATCGATTGCCAAAGTTGTGAACTTGCAGTTGATTGATATCTACTTAGGATACTTATGCTTATACATAGATCTGGGCGAGAGCATAACATGGCATACATTATAGAACCTATTGCTGCTCTACATCTTTCTTCAATTTCTATACTTTCAGAATTTTTGCGTTTAAGATCATCATGTCTAAAATTTGGTTCCATAGGGGTATTACAAGGTTTACAGTTTTCCATTTTAAAAATTTTCAACATTTTCTTTAGATATAAAGTTTGGTTGATTATGATTTCATTTTTCAATACATTTTGTGTGATGTGCATACCCAAAAAATAACTGATACCTCCTAAGTCTTTCATTTTAAAGTGTTGATTCAAAGTAACTTTTAGATCATCAACCTCTTTTTCATCTGATCCGGCAATTAATAGATCATCAACATAGATCAATACAAAAATCTTTGAACAGCCTGAAATTTTGTAGTAAATACAGTATTCATTTTGAGATCTTACAAAGTTCAATGTCATCATTAAATCATTAAATTTTTTATACCAATTTTTTGGTGAGGATCGTAATCCATATAAGGACTTCCTTAGCTTTGCAAATTTTTCTGTGTCAGTATTAAAACCTTTAGGTAATAAAATATATACATCATCATCTATTTCTCCATTTAAAAAAGCACTACATACATCAAGTTGATGTATCCTGAAATTTAAATTATTGCATATAGCTAAGAAAATTCTTACAGAAGTTAATTTCGCTACTGGACTATAAATATCGCCGTTTAATGGAATTGTCTGTTGAAAACCTTTTGCAACAAGTCTTGCTTTGAATTTCGTGACACTACCGAACTCGTCTTTCTTCCTCTTATACACCCATTTGCACTCTATGACAGGCCTTTTAACATCACTATCACACACTACTTCAAACGATTCATTTTCTTGCAACGATTTTACTTCCTCCTCCATTGCCTTCCTCCATTGCTCAGCCTCAACGCTTTTCATAGCATCTTCATAGCATGTTGGTTCGTCATCTTCTGTAACTGTCAACAACAAACTATCCAAATCCATTTCAAAATCTTCAAACCTTGGGTTTCCTCTTAAGTTTCTTCTCAGGTTATATCTTCCATTCACTATTTCTTCACTGATTTCTGGATCCAACTCTTCTTCATCGGTAATTGTCTCTTCATCGTGTACAATATTATCAATTTGGGTATCTTCTAACTCCAAGTCTTGATTTTCTTCAATATTACAGAATTCAGTTATTTTACCTTTTGTTTCTTGAACTTTTTCTGGTAGGAATATTACATCCCTCTGTATGACAACCTTGTTTTTATCAGGTAAATACACTCTAAATCCCTTTGTGTCTTCTCCATAACCAAGGAAGTATCCTTGTTCATTTTTTGTGTCCCACTTCAATCTATTTTCCTTAGGTACTAGTACTGAAACTCTACTTCCAAAAATATTAAAATTTTCCATCTTATATTCCTTTTGATTCCATAATTCAAAAGGAGTTTTAAACTGAACAATGCTTGGACCAGAGCGATTCAGAACATATGTAGCGGTATTTATTGCTTCTGCCCAAAACATTTTTGTCAAATTTTTATTGCTATGTAACATTGTCCTGGCTGCTTCAACCAATGTTCGGTTTTCTCGTTCCGCCCTTCCATTTTGTTGGGGAGTATATACCACTGTGCGTTGGTGGCATATACCTCTGCTTTGCAGACATTCCGTTACCTGTTTGTTCACAAATTCTAAACCATTGTCTGTCCTCAAAACTTTCATCTTTGCACCAGTTTGCCTTTCTGCCATAGATATATAATTTTCAATTGCTTTTGCTACTTCAGATTTCTGCTTTAGGAAATAAACATGTCTATATGAGGTGTAGTCATCTTTAAATAATAAAAAATATCGAGCTCCTCCTAACGAAGGTGTTTCCATAGGACCACACACATCTGCATGAACTAGCTCTAAAGGTACAGTAGCTCGTGATTCACTATGTTGAAATTTTAATTTATGTTGTTTGCCCGATAAACAGTATTCACAAATAAATTCATTGTTTATATACTCAACATTCATTTTTTTAAGGAAATCTTTGATGTACTTAATATTTTGATGTGCTAATCTGTGATGCCAAGTCTCTAAATTTTCTATATTTTTAACTGTCATACATTCAGAAATATTATTAGTTAATTCATTTTCTATTTTGTTTTCATACATTTCCTTCTTGAACTGCATTTTATATAATTTATTCTGTCTTAGTGCCTGGGCTCTAATATTTCCATATTTATCAAAAAACTTACATGATGAATTATCAGATGACATGAAATATCCCTTATCAAGAGCACATCCAGCCGAGAATAAATTAAATTTTAGGTCAGGTATATACAAAACATTCGATAATGACGTTTCAATGAATTTTCTTCCATTATAGGACCACATTTTAATATTTCCATATCCTCTTACCTCCAATGTTTGCCCATTTCCAACTTGCACCATCCTAGGGGTTCGATCCTCGAACATTTTCTCGAACAAGCTTCTATCCCATGTCATATGTTCAGTGGCTCCCGAGTCAAGGTACCAATCACCTGATTTTACACCATCTGAATATACCATAAAAGCGTTGTGTTCCACTTCTTCTTTGACAGGATTCTTATTCGACGGTTCTTCCTTTTTCTTCTTGATCCAACAAGTCTGAACTAGATGTCCTTGTTTTCGGCAGTAACTGCAAAATTTATTTGTTTTATCAGCCTTATCATTCTTAGAGTTCTTAGTTCGAAAGTAACAGTTCTTTGCTATGTGACCAGCTTTTGCACAGATGTAGCATTTTTTGGTTGGATTATTCTGAGAACTCGTTTTGCTTACTAGTGCTGTTGTCGACTCTACTGTTTTGCATCTTTCTTCTTCAAGCAATAATCTAGAGGTTAACTCTTCCAATGTTTGATTTTTATCTGGAACTGACTCCCATGCTGATCTGAAGTGTTTAAAATGTTCTGGCAAGGTCATCAAGATTTTAGTAATTATCATTTTATCTGACAGAACTTCACCTGCAGTCTTTAATTTGGTTTTTATTTCCTCAATTTTGGATATAAATGTATTCACAGAGGAATCAAAGTCGAGCATGAAAAACCTTTGTTGTAGCAAATGCACACTTACAACTGATTCTTTATCATATACCGTTTTTAATTTGGTCCACATTTCTTTCGCAGATTCACATGACAGTAAGTGAGTTAGAGGACCTTCTTCCATACGTGTAACCAACAATTCTTGAGTTTTTGCGTCGTCCTTGAGCCATTTGTTAAGTTCATCTCCTGAACTGGGTTTTATTCTTGAACCATCCGCGATCTCGAAAAGACCTCGTCCTTTTAATATAATACTGGTTTGAAACTTCCATATGGGCCAATTATCACCATTTAATTTTAATGTCGTCGTGGTCGTGTTATCTGCCATTTTACACCACACGTGGTTTTTTCGATTTTACTTTTCACACACTCGAAAAACGTATCGTTAAATTGTTTTTATTCCAGTTGCACGACTGGGCACATAACCTGTTTTTAAACGTGGGTTTAGTGGATCGAATAACTGTTTTAACACTTTTATAATATAAGTTTTATTCTTAAACAGAACAGGAGAACAACGGCTTCCAAGTTTTTTTTTTTTTTTATTCAACTTATGACGTACTACTCATAGACAAGACAAGACTATATGCGGCTGCGCAATACATGTCATTGATACAATCATAGAATATGATCAGTGTTACCACTAGGATAAATTAACTTGCCATTGTTCCCTAAACATAATAACAACAGTACTTGTAGCTAGGAACTCTCCGAGCATTCTTAATGGCTTTCCATATACCTTTTTTTTTCATGTCTTCGAGCCAGGCTGCTCTCATTCCCAGGAGGACACTGGGAAGTGTTTCGGTTCATCTGTCGTTGCTGTGGCATTTGATTGCTGCCTCAAGCTGTCGATGTATTCTTTCCACCATACCGTTGGCTGCTGGGTGGTAGGCTGTGGTTCGGATGTGGTTCGTGCCAGTCCACTTGCATAGCTCGTTGACCAGGATTGACTTGAACTATCTCCCTCGATCTGTGGTGATCCGGAGTGGAGTGCCGAACCTCGCTATCCGATTCGTGTAGAACTCCTTAGTGATGGTGGATGCTTCCTGGTTCTGCAGGAGAATTGCTTCTGGCCATCTGGCAAATCGGTCGACCCAGGTGAGGAAGTATCGGTAGCCCTCGGCGTGATAATGTCCATGTGATAATGTCCATGTGATAATGTCCATGTGTATATGTGAATAAAGGAATAAAGAGTTTTATTTTATTCTCCTAAAAATCGAGTCATTTGACCCTTATCAATAGTTATACACTAAAGACTCTTAAAAACAAGTTTGAAGAATAAAATATTAGTTAAATGACTGAAATTTAGAATCGTGTCAAGTTTTTGGATTTATTTTGAAATTTTGGCATTCTAAGGTATTTATTCTTTTTCTTCTTATATCCTTTACTATGTGCTAGGACTCAGCCATTCGCACATCGAACAAATAACCTTCTCGGTTCTCTTCTCACATCAAAAGTAACTTAGGTTGCCGGACTCTGTTTGGACTGTCAGACTTCAGATAACTTGGATTCAGGATTTTCTTCTTCTCCTCAATCTTCTATCTAAGGAATGGGCTGCATTTCTGTCTCCAAATCACTGTCTGCGTACGGTATTTTATACTGCCTGACTAACCGTTAAACTCTCGGAGGAGGTAAATGTACTGGGATTTACCCTATTACTGAGACGTTACACTAAAAGGCAAGGAAAAAAGGAGTTGAGAGGCACAGAGATCAAGAAAAAACAAAAAAAAAAAAAAAAAGGCACACACACTTTGTGAGGAGTTTACAGCTTAATCTTTGAAGCCAACAAAAAATTATACAACAAAATGTACACTGTAATATCATTGGAAAATATCAAGTCATATATGTTAAGAGGGAAGTTCGTTATTCTTCTAGTATTTATGAGATCATCATAGAGCCTTGAGCAATTCATCATATTATCTCGACAATTAAAGAATATGTGAGGGATATCACCCCTCTCTCCGCAACCACACAGATCTGAATCAACAACATGAATCCTCATCAAATGAGACGGAGTGCAACAATGCTCAGATCTTAACCTGTTCATTGTCACAATGTTACCCCTTGAAAGATCAATCCCCTTAAACCACGGTTTGACTCCAAAGGAACCAATGTGGACATATTTTGAAAAGGTACGATTCCCGATACTGACCTTCCACTCTTCTCTCCATCTTTCCCAAACAATTCTCTTGTATCTAGGCCAAAAGTCACTAATATCTGCCCTCTTGATAACTGATTCCTCAGAACCTTGTTTTGCAAGATTATCAGCCATGTCATTACCTTGTATATTAGTGCGACTTGGGATCCATATAAGTTTTATAGAGAAACCATGGTCACTCAGATATAACAGGTTTGCTCTAATTGCGAGAGTGATATGGTCGTTTTTAGCTGAATTCCTCCATTTCGATATTTTTTCAAGGGCACTCATTGAATCTGAGATAATCAAACATCTTTTCAGGTTTTCACGTTTGATTTCTCTTGTTGCTTCCAAAATGGCGATTAATTCTGCAGAACATATAGAAAAATGGTCAGGTATTTTCTGAGACATGGAGATACCCACAGGGCTATATATACCTATGCCTGTGAGAGTAGGAGTTTTGGAAGCATCCGTGAACACCATTATATGGTCAGGGAAATCTTTAGAGCAACGAGTAGTAAAAGGCAATGAGTTATCGGGAGAATCCTTTGAAAGGCCAAAGTTAATATATGGTATGAAAGATGAATGGACAGTTAAATCATGAGAAAAGCAGGGAAGCTGGTACGAGGAGTAGAAACTTTCTGAATTATTAATTAGAGAGAATGACTCTATTATGAGTGGAGAATTGCCAGCAGAAGTCCAATTTTTAAGGGAGAGGATTTTATTAAGGACAGGATCGTTAGAGATTCGATGCAACTTTGTGACGAATTTGGTTGCTAGGAAGAGTCTACGATATTTGAGGGGGAGTTCATTAGACTCCATCATAATAACAGGAATGGGGGTAGACTTCATGTATCCCATTGCTGTGCGCAAAGCTGAATATTGTACCCGGTCCAGTTTATTGAGAAGGGCTTTCTGACATTTCCCATAAAATATGGCACCATAGTCAAGGAAAGGGCGAACAGTGGCTTTATATAAAAGTAGCTGAGTCGATGGGTGGCTACCCCACCATGTCCTGCACAGAGCCCTCATTACATTAATACCCTGTAGTGATTTAGAACACATGTTGTGGATATGCTGAGACCAATCGAGGGACTGATGGATAGTGACACCCAGATATTTCACGGTTTTGGTCCAAGGGATACTTTGTTGGAACAGATTCAGTGATGGAATATTTGAAATGGCGTTTGTTCTATTACAGCAGAGTGCTGAGGATTTTTCAGGCGATAATTGGAGCGATTTAGAGTTTGCCCATCTTTCAACACACTTCAATGCTTTGGTCATCTTTTCAAATGCTTCTTTGAAGGAAGCTCCAGTTGAGATAATCGTGCTGTCATCTGCGTACTTCAACACAGTAACACCAGGGATATCTATGCAATTCTGTAAGTCACCAACAAAACAATTAAACAGTGTAGGATTCTTTGGAGAACCCTGCAACAAGCCTATATTCGACTGTTTGGGCCCAATAAGTTCTCCTGAGGATGGGTCAACGAGGAAAATATTTGTATGTACCGTCAGAGATCTCAACAGCTGTATAATAGGCAAAGGGACTTTCATGGACCTGAGAGTGTTCTCGAGAAGGTCAAAGCGCACAGAGTCATAAGCTTGCTTGATGTCCAAGAACACGATAATAACTACCTCATTCCTTGAGAATGCTGAATACATTGAAGCAACCAAATATGCCAAAGCGTCATTCACTGACTTCCCCTTACGGAAACCAAACTGAAGTTCTCGATTGTCAGTTGATTGCTGATAAATCCTCTCTAATCTGGTGGCCAGTAGAGATTCTAATATTTTTAAGATGCAAGATGTTAAAGCAATGGGGCGATAGCTGAGAGGATCATCTGGAGATTTATTTGGCTTACAGATGGGCACAACAACCGTGTCCTTCAGAGACAATGGGATATATGGGTTCTCAACCAAATTATTGAAGATCTGGGTCATTAACTCCTTGGCTTGAATTGGCAAACTTTTCAACATTCCATAAGAAATACCATCCTTACCTGGGCAAGATTCCTTTTTAGAATTAATGCACAGAATTAATTCATCCAGGGTGATAGGCGGGAAAGGCAAAGGACGGTATACTTCCGGTATATTCGTTTGAATATTCGATGTATTCTGAGGGGGGCACAATCGATCAATTATTTTTTGACCGCAGGTAGTCGAAGAGACCCGTGTTGCTGGAGGTTTGCAACCATGTTGGAATTTCGCTATATCTGACCACAACTTCGCACCGTTGCGAGTAGATAAATTCTCACAAAAAGCCCTGAAGGATTCACGCTTAGCATTCCGAATTTTATTTTTAACTGCTGCTTGGATATTCTTAGCATGAAGGTATTGTTCGGTAGTAGGATTTCGCAGGTACATTTTGAACGCTTCAGACCTTTTTTTAACAGCCTCAGAAAGCTCAACATTCCACCAAGACTTCCTATAAGTAGTTGGCTTAGGAGGTTTTTTCTTTGGAATGGATGAATCGGCAGCCTCTTTAATGAGATCGCAAAATTCTTTAAGGGTATTGGGTGTTCGGGATTGGATCCCATTGGCAATGGTTTCCTGATATTTACACCAGTCAGCCTGAGAGAGGTTGTATTCCCGTGTAGAGAACCGAATACGAGAGGTGGGTAAGGAATGTTGAAAGGGATTTAGCGATATTAATATTGGGAGATGATCACTATTTCCAGGGTCAGAAATCACCCTCCATTTGGAATTAATTCTGAGGTCGCTAGAACTTAAAGCTAGATCAGGAGCACTCAAGTTTTTGCCAGGAGCAGTGACCCTGGTTGGGGAGCCATCGTTTAAAAGACATATATCGTTGGATAGAAGGAATTCTGCCACAATTTTACCGTTAAGGTTTAGCATACCTGAACCCCAACTAGGATTTTGAGCGTTTAAATCCCCACAGATAAGGAATGGTTGCGAGATTTTGCTAAGTAACATGTTCCAGAATGATGTTGGCAAAGTAACATGTGGAGGGGAATAAATATTAATTATGGTAAGGTTCATAGAAGTTAAATTGATTCCATGGAACTGAACCATATCAGGAGCTTCAATAGAATCCAGGTTGATGACCGTAAAGGAAATATTTGTCTTTATCAGTGAGGCAATACCTCCAGCTCGAGAGACTCTATCCTGCCTATAAATATGAAATCCTGGAACTTTGAAATTCCAAAATTCATTAAGCCAGGTTTCCGACAATAAAACAACACTTGGTGAGTACTCCTCAATTAGTGATTTTAGATTGTCAATATTAGATAGAACCGACCTGATATTCCACTGTATGATGTCCAGCACAAGAGTGTGTACTTTGAAAATTACATCAACTCAAAATAATGTAAGAGGAGAAAAATTATAGAAGATTATGGTAGTGTTCACTGGGAAGTTGAAGGAGTGGAAGGGATGTTATTAGTTTCAGGGGACTGGGGTATAATGTTTTTCAATAATTCAACAATATTGTTCAATAACTCTGAACTTTTATTATCCATAAGACGCTTTGAAATTAAACTTAAGATCTCATTATCTGAGATAGAAGGATCTGAATCCAATGGGGTTTTATTTGATGAAAAGTCATAAGCAGATTGGGTAGATTGTTTGTTGCCTACGATGGGCGATAAAGGAAGGGAGATGTTTAAAAGTTGGGAATCATGGAGGTCATGATCATAACCTGGGGACTGTGGGTTTTTCCTTCTTTTCTTACCTAAGACTGCTGAATAGGAAGGAGCTGAAGTGGATCGAGAGTTAAGTAGAGTTCTTCTATTGTGCACAGAGACAATTGTTGAATCCTCTATTGTATTGGTAGCCCTAGAGGGGAGCTGAGGAAACAATTGTGAGCGTAGTTGTTGGGAAGGGGAATAATTGTCCTGAGTCGACAGGTTTACATTATAAGTTTTGGGGATGAGTTTAACAGCCTCAAAGTAGGATATATTTTCTACAGCTATTAAATTATTGATTTTCTTCTGACGTAGGAACTCAGGACAATTACGATCCGTTGATGCATGTTTTCCAGAACAGAAGACACATTTTGGGTTGTTAGGATCAGGGCACTCACCCTCATTGTGATTACTCGCACAATTTCTACAGCGTTTGGAGTCAACAGGATTACTGCAGTTAACCTTGGTATGGCCATACCTCAAGCAGTTGTAACATTGTATGACAGGACCCACATATAGGGTCACATGTCTCATACAGCCCCACAAGACAATTCTATCTGGGAGGTTTTTTCCCTGAAATGTTAGTATCCAAGTATTCGATGGGACGTAAGAAACTACACCTTCTGTAGTTATTCTTCTATCCAGTTGTCGAGCATCTAATATTTTAACTTTACTTTCTGCATGGTTGATTATATCCTCTTTTGTTATTTCCGACCCAACATATTTTATGACCCCTTTACTTGAGACCATTCTAGCTGGAATAAATACATCAATATCGGGATCATTCACAAATGGATTTTCTTTTAAAAAATTGTTAGCTTTATCAGGAAAATCAAATTCTAATGAAATTCTATTTTTGCCTCTTTTAGAGATATTTTTGATTCCTTTGTAGTTCAAAGTGTTTAGCTTTTTAGCCAAGTTCATGGGGTGGATGTTCCCAATATTTCTTGTAGATTTCGATTCTATTATTATCATAAAAGGGCCCAGATCTGTGTGGTTATATTTGAATTGGAGCTTAGTTTTATTTGGTTTTGAGCGATTAGCTTTTTGTGTCATAATTTGAGAAATTGATTGTGACAAGAAATTTGCTTCCTCAATGATTTCTAAATCATCGTGGAAGGAGTCTACAAGCTTATTTACCTCTCTTGATAGGAGAGACAATTCAGCAACAGAGAAATTCTCACCATCTGATTCTTCACCAATTGAATATAAGTTATTTAATATTTTTTGAGAGGTTGGGGTTAGTAAACCTATGGTTCTAGGGGACATAGGCGGTCTCGGGGGGGACATAGGCGATACAGGGGGGTCCTCAGACCCCCCTGAATTCCAATCCATCAAAAAACAAAAGTTCTATCGGCTTCAAAGATAACACCTCTGTTAATGATGTTAATAATCCCAGTAATTGCCTACCTCACTTAAATTTTGTATCACAAAGATTA
This sequence comes from Harmonia axyridis, assembly GCF_914767665.1. Taxonomy (NCBI): domain Eukaryota; kingdom Metazoa; phylum Arthropoda; class Insecta; order Coleoptera; family Coccinellidae; genus Harmonia; species Harmonia axyridis. The sequence continues at coordinate 22,551,565 of NC_059505.1, read as the reverse complement.
AGTAAGATATGAAAATTAATCTCAACAAGGATTTCCACCAGTATTAATTACTAATATTTAATTTTTCCAATAAAACTCAAGACTACACGTGGTAAGAACAACGGTTAACCTCCGTACAATCAAGGTATTTATTCGTCGAGTGGGCCATCATAGAATATTAAGTTTTCTTTAGATTTTTCCAATAAATATCCATATATGTTGCTCAACTTATTTGTATCCATTTTTTTATTAATGATATTTTCTTGTTTATTTATTTCAATCATTTCTAGAACCAATCTTTTTTGTATAAATCAAATAATTTGACAACTTTGTGTCTAATCCTTCACAATAATATATCTATATGATATATTTAGTTTATTTTTGTCTTGGAATATATTCCAATTCTAAAAATGACAAATTTAAATTTGTCATTTCGAGTGTGTTGCCAGTGCGTATCTTTCAGGATGTTTGGTGATGTCAGATTTATGTAATGCCATTCTACTTTTTAACCATTGAGAAGTTTGTCGTATATATACTTTCTCGCATTCTTCACATTTGACTTCATAAACTACGTTATTTTTTAATGGTGTTGGAATTGGATCCTTTAACTTTGTATATAAGTTTGCCACTGTTTTCTGATTGTAAACGGCAATTTTTACATTTTCATCTATTTCATTTCATTTTCATTTATATTTGGGTATGACGCATAATGGGTTTCGCTGTGTGTTTCTTCAATTCTTGGTGGTTCTATATTTGTTGTATGACTAGAATATAACAACTTGTTCAACAAACCGTAGGGATAACCATTTTGTCTGAATATTTCCATTAGATTTTTTATCCCTTCTTTTATATATGACTCATGACATATTTTGTTTATTCTATTTTTCATTTGTTTTATTATGTTAATTGTCATGCTAATATTATGGTTGGAATTGTAATGAACAATTTTGTTAGAGTGAGTCTCCTTTCTATACCATTTCAATTTGATTGTGTTGTCTTGACGTTGAACTTTTGTGTCTAGAAAAGGTACACATCGTTCAGAATCTTCCATTTCCAAAGTGAGCTGTAGACTCTTTGAATAAGAGTTGAAAGAATCTATTGTGGTTTGAGTTCTTTCTCTCGGTACAGACATTATTATATCATCAACAAAATTTTTTAAAAATGGTACTTTAATCGGTAATTTATTTATACATAATTTTACCAAGTCGTCCATGATATATTGGGCTAGTATTGGACTAAGTTTGGAACCCATCGCGCATCCGAATATTTGAAGGTAAAATTCTCCTCTGAAAGAACAGTAGTTATTCTCTAATACGAACAGGATTATTTCCAAGAAAAGCTCCATTTTTATGTTGGTATGGTTTTTTATTTCATTCCATTTCTGTTTGAGAACTTTGTTAATATCATTTTTGTCCAAATTTCCAAATAAGTTTACGACATCAAGTGAAACTAATACGTGGTGTTGGGGAAGTTGAAAGTTATTTATCATCGTTGCGAATTGGAAAGTATCTTTAACATTCATGTACTTCGTTATATGCGTCTCTCAATATGTCAGCAATGAATTTAGATAATGTATACATTGGACTGTTTATGCTTGACATTATAGGTCTCATAGGGTATCCATCTTTATGTACCTTTGGATTTCCATAAATTCTTGGAGCAACCGAGTTATATGTTTTCATTTTTTTGGCTTGTTCTTTTGTGACATATTTCATCTTTTCAAGTTTTTCTATGTATTTGTTGCATTTTGTTTGTATGGTTTGTGTAGGATCTATAGGTAGTCTTTTGAATTTAAAATAGCTCTTATCTTCTCATCATACATTTTCTGTTCCATTACTACATTCACTGCGCCTTTGTCACTGTTTAATATTATCAATTCACTGTTTTCTTTTAAAAACTTTTTGGTGTCATTATACCATTTTTGGGTAAGGGAATTGTTTTCAATGGGCTTATGGATGTAATTGGTTAGTGTATTTGTAACTATTGCTCTTTGTATATCTCTTCTTCCGCTTGGTATTGCTTCAAGAATGTACTCTGTATCTGCTATTACACGGTCCATGTCAACATCTTTTTTTGTAGTTGGAATACTGAATTTGGATCCCAACGATAATAAATTCTTAACTGTTTCAGGTATTTCCTGGTTAGATAAATTTTTGATCCATTTTTCTTGAGTTTCTATTTTAGGGATACTATTATTTTTGAGGTTATTGATTTTTCTTATATTAATATCTTCAATAATGTGAATTCTCCTATTGAACGATACCTCCACTCGATTTTGATATTGTCTCAGAAGATGTTCTGGTAAATAACTTGGTTTTTCTTTTTGCTTCACTAATAGTCAATTTTAGTTGGTTTATTTTATAATTTACTTGGCACAATTCTATGTTAAGGAGAGAGAGAGAGAGAGAGAGAGAGTATATTTATTGCTTAGCAAATGGCTAGCGACTTGCGTCTTTCTGCCCGTGTGAATTACATTTTGTACAATCTTACGGATGGTTAAATAACTAAGATATTCTGTTTGACAAAAAAAAAGGAGAAATGTATGTGTTTACACAAAAAAGGTATTTCAATGTGTCAACAGCTACAGTGTTTCTGAGAGGTCTTTTATGACATCCATTAGTGGTTTAGTTGGGTTCTTTCGTCTGTGTTGTATGCTATCATTTTCTTGTATCGTGTTGCATTGTAGGATTTGTTGGTTGTGGGGGTTGTTTACAAATTTTTTCCCTAATGTTCTGAATCTACTCAATATTGGTTCTATCTTGTTTTTTTTCATACAGTAGGGTGTTGGGTGGGTTATAGAGTGGGTTTTCTGGATGACGTATCTTGCTCAAAGTTCTCATACTACTGCGTTCTGCCACTTCGATGTTGTTCAGGGTGGGTCTTTTAGCGTAGCTATACAAAAGATGTCCATATTCAAGCATTGGTCTACATATAGTCTTATATATTTTAGAGGCTGTTTCGGTGTTTATGCCACGATTTTTGTATGTGAGAGACCTAAAGTGCTTTGATCTAGCAATTAATTTCCTCTTCTTGTAGGAATGTGTTTTTAAGTTTATTTTATTATCAAGAGTAATTCCTAGGTACTTAGCATGTTGTGTTGGTTTCATATTCTGTTAGAGCATATTTATCCCTGGTGACATGTTTAATAGTTTGTGACCAAATAGTATAAGTTTGGATTTCTCCGGGTTTGGCAGGATTCTCCATTTTTTCATCCACATCATGATTTTGTCACAAAGATCTTGTAGTTTTTTAATTGCTTCCATTAGGTTGCTGTTGTGTGCGATGATTGCTTTATCATCGGCATACTGAAGGATATAGCTTTCGAGATCATGTTTTATCACTAGGATGTCGTATACATAGATGTTGTATAATAGGGGCGATAATGGAGAGCCTTGCGGTACACCTTGTTGGGGAGTAAATGGTAACGAGAGATATTCGTTAATCTTGACCATGATGCTTCTGTCTCTCAAAAAATCTTTTATTATTTTTTGTAGGTATATTGGAGCGCCTAGATGATGGAGCTTATACAGAAGACCCTCATGCCACACGATATCAAATGCTTTTTTGATGTCCATGAATAGAGCTGCTGATTTGTGACCTTTCTTCATTGTGGTTTGGAAGTTTGAAATAAGAGCTACTAGTGGATGGATGGTGGAGTGATTTTCTTTGAATCCAAATTGGTGATTGGGAATATTTTGACCATTTGTGTTCTGAAGACGATTTTTCACCATTTTTTCAAATGTTTTTCCGATTATTGGAAGAAGGGTAATGGGCCTGTAGTTGGACACTTGGTTGTGGTCTGTTCCGTGATTGTGGATTCTTACGATGATGCCTTTCTTCCATTCCACTGGAAAGTATCCCGTAGATAGACAGTAGTTGTATATTTTCCGTATTTCATCATGAATTTTTGGGCTCAGTTGGCGTAAAATTTTTCGTGTTATATTGTCATATCCGGGTGTGGTATTTTTTCCCTGTAAGGCTTCTTCATACTCTGTATCGGTTATTTCTGGGACTGTTTCTGTATTATTCTGCTTTTCAGCTGTTTTTCTGAGATTTTCTATTTTTGTTTTGAAATTTTGATCAAATTTTATATTGTCTTTAGGCGTGAATGTTTCCTGATAGTATTCTCTGAATGCTGAGGCTATTTCTTCATCGGTGTTGTAGGTTCTTCCGTTTTTAGTTATTTGGCTCATTGTAACTTTTGGGTTGTATCTGGTCAGTTTCTTTATTTCTTGCCAGTAGTTTCTGCCTTTCACTTCATTAATCCTTTCACATGTTTCGATCCACTTGTTCGATCTATATTCAGTTATGAGTTTGTGGATTTCTTTGTTGAGGTTGTTATAAAGTTTTTTCAAGTTGGCGTCGTTGTTTACTTTCAGTTCTCGGTAAAGTTGTTTTTTCTTCTTGATTTGGTTAACTATGTGTAGTGGTAACGTATGAAGAAAATGGCCTCTGGTAATTTTTGGTGTGTGCACGTTTATTAAGTCTGTTGATTTACTTTGAAAATCGCTTATACAGGGTGTTTCCTAAACATGCGGCAAAAATTCAGGGGGTGGTTCCTTGGACTATTCTAAGAATATTTTGTCCTTTGATGATTTTTGAAAAACCTCTTTATTTCGAAGATACAGGGCGAACAACATTTTTCATATTTTTAAAATTAATAATAGTTTAAATAAAAATGCGTACCGCACTGTGTTCACTAAGTAGGTACAATTTATTTTTAAATTTGTTTAACAACATTCCAATTACTAAAAACGGCCAGTTTTTTGACTAAAAATTGATAAGTGCAGATGGTAAAGGAATACAGATTAAACACGGTTTTCATTTGAATTCGTTTTGTGATGTATTAGCAATTTTTAGTCAAAAAACTGGCCGTTTTTAGTAATTGGAATGTTGTTAAACAAATTTAAAAATAAATTGTACCTACTTAGTAAACACAGTGCGGTACGCATTTTTATTTAAACTATTATTAATTTTAAAAATATGAAAAATGTTGTTCGCCCTGTATCTTCGAAACAAAGAGGTTTTTCAAAAATCATCAAAGGACAAAATATTCTTAGAATAGTCCAAGGAACAACCCCCTGAATATTTGCCGCATGTTTAGGAAACACCCTGTATATTTGTTGGATATTGGGGCTCTAGTACCAATAAAATACTCCATCTCTTCATTTACTTTTTCAATATTACATTTCTCCAGATTCAAATGTACATCTTCAGTGTTGCGAGGTAGTTGATTAGGCAACGTTAGCATGATCTCTATGGCCAAGTGGTCAGATCCGAGATCAGGAACCAGCTTAGTTTTTATATAATTTTTCAGGTTGTTGGTGCAAATAACTATATCTGGGGTACTAGGTTAGGGCTGCCATAAATGTTGGAACATCGACCGGGACAAGTGGCACAAAAATAGGTTAAAATACCACTCAAAAATTAAAACCTCATCTGAGAGATATTCATTTATTAATAATCCAGGGTTTCTATAGGATTATTGAGTTTTTGCACTATGTAGTTGAATTATAACACATTCCCCAAAAAATGAGATTTATTCAGACATATCTACTGAAATAATTTATAAAGAACTAAAATAATATCAACTCGCAATAAAAACAACTTAAAGTCGCAACAATAAACGAATAGGTATGGTACCCTTTTTTTGAGGCTTGATCCTCGGTGCCATTTTTTAGCCCATTTATATATTTCAAGGTTTTGGCCTTTCCAATTAATTTTTGTCTCATATAAATATAAAATTCTACGTTTGTCATTTCATACTGTAAGTTGTTTCTGCATACTCATGAAAACCTTTCATCATTCGAACCTTTCAGAAAATATTGAAAAATATTCGAAAATTTTAAGACCAATAGACTGCACAGAAATTGACATCATATCGGCGGAAGTGGAAGCAGTATTGTGAAGTATGTGCGCTGGACAACTGATAATTATGATGTCTTTGGAAAAAATTACTTCTAATGAAAAAAAACTCGCCTTTATTTTACTTCGAAGTAAGTACCTATTTGAGTTATCCGCACTGACAGCGAAAATATTTCATATAGAAATATTAAGGCCCTCTAAAGATTCAATACAAAATAAAGTGATTGTATAAGACAATTCATTTGGCCATGTGTCCAATTTTAATAATTTAATTGTCAATCCTTCAGTTTCAGAAAAATAATGTTTGAGCAACCGAAACAGTATTTCAGCTTTATGATTACTGGAATCCGTTGAGATTCCATGAAAACAAATTTTGTCTCACCTACCCTATATAAGGAAATATGAATCTCAAAACGGTTAAATTTCTGACCGGGACAATTGAATAACTGACCGGGACACGGGGACTCAATGATCCAAACCGGGACATGTCCCGGCGTACCGGGACGTATGGCAACCCTATACTAGGTGGGTTATTACTCATGATACATGTAGGTGGAGTTTTGATTTGGGTGAAGTCAGAGTTATCTAAAAATCGTTGGATTTGTTTTTTCTTTCTTTTGTTGCAGTTGTAGTCTCCGATAAGTAGAGCATATTTGTATTGTGCGGCCTTCCTGAGTATGTTTTCTTCGATTTTCGATAGCGGGTGTATATATGAAAGGAAAACGTGCAGCTTTTCATTACCTATTGGGATTGTGCAGTGAAGGGTTTCATTGAGTGGGTTATTCATGGCTGGTGGATTGGCCTTACCTAGGTTTAGTTCTCTACAACATTGGATTATAAGCTGCTTCCTCTGGTGTTGTTTGTTTTATTACCAAATTTTTTTATGGTCGTCCAGTCCCGATAATCTGGGTTGTGCTTCTCATTTATTTTAGCCTCGACAAATAGGTTACACATTATGTCGTTATTTTCGACGTAATGGTTGATCAAGTATTTCCTTGAGTTGTAGTTATTTATGTTGGAGTATAATAATTTTATGTTATTGCATGCTTCTACTGGGGCCAGGTGTTGTGTTGTCGTTTGTGACAAGGATTTGTGTTCCCTCTATTGGTTCGGTAGCAACTACCGAGTTTTCCTCATTTAAATCAAACATCAGTATGTATAGTCGGTTTCCTGAGAATACTGCTGTTGTATCGATGTTATGTGCTTCAATGAATCGCATTTTCAATTTGTTTATGAGTTGCGGTCGGTCTGTGTTTTTGGGATTATTCAGTTTTTGTATATATGTGTCTATTATATTGTCGTGGATAGTATTTGGTGTATGAACTCTATTGTTTTTTGTGATGGAAGGTTTGATTTGATGGGATTTTTTGTTCTTCTTCTTCTTTCTTCTTTTTTAGGCGATTCGCCTGTTTCTTTCCGTCGAATCTCTGCCTACACTGACAAATTGTCGCTCCATCGCTTTCGAGGGCGTCCTAAACTTCTGCGATCTAGTGGTGATTTATCGCGTGCAATTCTGACCATCCTTTCCTCGTCCATTCTACTTATGTGGTCGTTCCATTCTCTCTTTCGACCCAATACCCACTCATTGATATTTTCCACCCCGCATGTTCTCCTTATAGTTTCACTTCTCTCCCGGTCGAGTAGTGTCTTTCCAGCTATTCTGCGAAGTACCCTCATTTCGGTGGTCTCCAGTAGTTGTCTAGTCCTCGCTGTGTCTGGTCGAGTTTCAGCGGTGTATGTCATAGTTGGTCTTACTACTGCTTTATAAATTCTGGCCTTTGTTTCCACTTTGATGTTTTTATTTCGCCACACCGTGTCACTCAAACATCCCGCCACTCTTGTTGCCCTCACAGTTTGTGCCCTCACTTCCTCCTCAACATCACCACAGCCTGACAATTCTATGCCCAGGTATTTGAATTTCATTTCTTGTTGGATGATATTGCCGTCGACTTCCAGTTTGCATCTTAATGGTGTTTTTGATGTTGTCATGCATTTGGTTTTCTGGGTTGAAATTGTCATATTGAATGATTTGGCAGTGCAATTGAAACGATGTAACAGCCGTTGGAGGTCGTCTTCACTCTCAGCCACCAGTACGGCGTCATCGGCATAGCAGAGAATTTTTATTTCACGGTCGCCCATTCCGTATCCCTTTAGTGTCCGTACATTCCCTATCACCTCGTCCATAATGATGTTAAAGAGGAGAGGGCTCAAGGAATCTCCCTGTCGAATGCCACGGCCCACTGCAATTGGCTCAGTCAAGGTCCCGTTTATTCTCGCCCGAATCCAATTTTCCTTGTATACGTTCCGAACGGTCTGAATGAGGTTATGCGGTATCTGCCTGTTGTAAAGTAGGTGCAAGACGTCCTTTAACTGCACACGATCGAACGCTTTCTCTAAGTCAACAAAACACATATATGCTGGCCTGTTGTATTCTATTGATTTTTCCTTGATTTGTCTTAAAACAAACACCGCATCCGTGCATGATCTACCCGTTCTGAATCCCTGCTGTTCGTCTGCTAAGGATGTTAGGCTGATAATTTTGTTGGCAATGACTTTAGTGGTAAGTTTCAGTGTGGTGCTGAGAAGATTAATACCTCTGTAATTCGAGGGCACTTTTTTGTCTCCTTTTTTAAATATCAGGATGGTGTCGCTTGTTCGCCATTCGTCAGGTATTCTATGATGGTAGATGATACTTTTAATGAGTGATACTAACTGCTGAGTGAGATGTTGTCCCCCATATTTGAGTAATTCGTTAGTAATTCCATCCGGTCCTGGGCTCTTTCTGTTCTTCAATTTTCGGAGAGCTGTAAGTACATCGGCTGTCTCAATTTGAATGTTGTTGTCCATTACTATTTCGGGTACATTTAGTGCAGTCTCAATTTCTTCCGCCTTATTCAATTCAGTTAGGTATTCAACCCAGGTTTGTTGTTTTATCTGATTCGTTTCGACCAGATCATTAATCTCTTTTCTCTGGGTTCGAATGAAACGCCAAATTTGTTTTTGTACTCCGTAAAAATCATCCTCCAAGCGTCTTGAGAAAATTTCCCAGTGATGGGTTTTTATTCGTCTCACCAGTGCTGTGGTCTCATGTCGGATTTGTTTATATCTTTCGTAGGATTCTGATGTTTTCAATGTTCTATAAGTCAGATATGCTTTTTTCTTTTCTTTACATTTTTCTTTAATCTCTGGGCGAAACCATGGGGTCCTGTCTGTTCTAGTGTTCTTATTCCTTTTTAGAATTCGGGTGCCTAGGGCTTCATGGGCGGCAGATCTAATGTTGTTCTTTAGTTTCTCCCAGGAAGCGTTAATATTATCCTCTTCTCCTATTGGGTTTTCGAGAATTTTTTCTTTCAATCTATCTTCGTATAATTGCTTAATTGACGAGTCCCACAGTGATTCGATGTTTATTTTTGCTTCCTCATATACTTGTACTGGACTCTTTTTGGGTATGAATTTCATTCTGATCTTTGCAAGTAACAAACTGTGATCGCTGCCTACATTGACCGAATTCAGAGTTCTGACGTCCAGTATCTGAAGTGGGTGTATGCATCTGTTAGTAACAACATAATCAATTGTAGATCTCTGACCCCTGGAGCTACAGAACGTGAATTTATATTGGTCTTTATGGTCATAAAAGGTGTTGTTGATTCGTAACTCATTGAAAGTACATATGTCGATCATTAGGTCTCCATTATTATTCAAAATGGTTTCATTGAATTTCTGCTTGATTCCAGGCACTATCCCATTTCCGATGCGGGCGTTGAAATCACCAAGTATTACCAACGGTTGGTCAGTTGGAAGTGACTGAACTATATTTTGCAACTGATCATAGAAATTCTCCCTCTCTTCTCTAGGCTTGTTGTCCTCAGGAGAATAAATCGATAATATATTCCAGATTTGGCCTTCCGCTTCCATCCTTAAGACCAGAATTCTCGAAGACACGTAATTGCATTCTTTAATATTGCTTTGGTACCTCACAGATACTGCGATTGCCACTCCTTCCTTCGCCCTTGTTTGCTTTTCCACTCCACTGTAAATCATTATATAGTCTCTATACTGTACTTGACCTTTACCCTTCTTCTTAGTCTCTTGCAAGGCACATATATCGATTTTGTTATCTTTCAATTCCTTAAGAGTTTCTTGATCTCTCTTGTTGAGTGATTTTATGTTCCAGGTGGCAAAGCGCATCATACATTTCTTCTTCCAAATCGTTATCCTATTCCGTGCTTGGGTCGTCATCCGTGAATCAGTCCGGTTCCGAGGCAGAGTATCGGTTCTGTGAGCTGTGAGCTTTTTTCACGTCGGGTAGGGAGCTAACCTGATCCGACAACCTTCCTCCTTTTTCCGGGCTTAGGACCGGCAACATAATCACCAAGCTACTCAATCCACCCGGCGATCATGCAGGCGGAGTTGGGATTTTTTGTTGATAGATTTAATTTTTACATTTGGAATGCCATCAATTGGTTCTGTTGGTCTTTTTGGGCATTAAATTGACCAAGCTACATGGTCTTTTTCACCACATGCAGTGCAGGAAATTGGTAATGGGGAAGTGCAAGAGTTGGTGTGATGGTTTCCTTTACACTTGTTGCATATAGTGACTGATTTGCAGTTGATTGTCGTGTGGGTGAATTCGTTGCATCTTGCACATGGTACTGGTATGGGTTCTGGTGGGGTACTGGGGAATACAGGGTAGTGACGATATTTGTAGAAGAGTCCTGCTGCTAGGATACATTCAAATGCTTTAATGTTGCCAGTAATTATTCTGATTAGTTGTGTTGGTTTTCCTGTGGCTCTAGGTGTGATTCGTTTACAGAATCGGTGCTCTATTTTCTGGGTCTTCAGTTCTGTACTTATTTCTTCGTCCGTTATATCCGGATCGACATAGCTTATAACGACTTAATAACTTCCCTGGGTTGAAAATCCTTGTGATGTTGAGTTAATTTCTTTGTTTTCTTCAAATGAGTTTATGGTTTTGTTGTTTTTCAGCAGTTGTAAGATTTTTACGATGTTTTCTTTATCGCCATCTTATTTAATTAGGAATCCCTTTTTAGTTTTCAATATGGTATCTTTACTTCTTGGAAAGTGATTCATCCATATATCAGCCATCTGAGTTCTGGGGAGATCTGTTGTTGTTGATACATAAAAACCATGTTGGTATTTCCTGTTTATCTTGTGGAACATTTGTTGTGAATGATTGTTGATTGTTTTTGTTTGAGAATTGTGGGAACTTGTATTTGTGACTTTATTTTGTGGATTTTTTTGAGGTGGTGGTAAAAGTGGAGGATTCATTTTGATTTCAGGTGATTTAGTGTCGTTCAGTTTCTTTGTTTGTGTGGAAGATCGTTGATTCTTTTTGCGTTTTTTTTCCCACTGTGCTGAATGGTTGCTCATCTCCCGTGAATTCGGAGGCTGATGTGCCGCTGGCTTGCGACATTATGGGACTACAGAAGTCCTCAAATTCATCTACAGTTATTATCTTTTCTCTACTTGAAGAAATTTTGAGATTTTACGTAGTTTTCAACTAGAATTATTATCGTAATTCGCCGTATGCGCGCGTTATCACACATGTGTACACTGCGTGCGTTCAAACGAGACTGCATTCGATGTTATATGTTTTGGTGTGAGTTGTTGTCGTTTACACTCTAAAATAAATATTCGTCTGTTTAAAGCTGAGGCTAACTTCCTGGTGTTTGAACTCAACGATTTCAGTTCCTTTGTTGTTTCAGGACCGTAATCGATAGTTATTTCTTCGAAAAAACCCATAATATTGATATGAATTTGGTGATAAGAGTCTATAATATAAGTATTTAGATTTAAATGTAAGGGTTTAACGACTCGTTATATTGGGAGAAATTGAGTGAAATAAAGAACAAAGAGTTTCACTCAATTTCTCCCAATAAAACGAGTCGTTAAACCCTTACATTCAAATCTAAATACTTATATGTGCTTGTTCAGGTTGGTCAGCATTTTTATCTGTTCTGAGTTGAGCAATTTGAGAATATCTTTGTGTATTTGGTCTGGCTCGGGAGTTTGGTTGTTTTTCAATCTCTTGATAGCTGCCTCTACTTCGGCCTCTGTGATAGTAGACTTCTGCGTTTTCCATTGTAGTTCTCCGAACAGGTCTGTCATGTATTCTTTCCACCTTACGAGTTTTTGCCAGTTTCAGTAATTATGTTATTGTCCGAGTCCAAATAATTCCTGGACCACGTGTCCGGTATACTCCTGGTTCCTTCTTTATCTTGTTATGTACATTGAAGCTACCATGTTTTTCCTGTAGAGTTTCGACTTCCAAACAATTATCTAGCATCCATCTATCTTTCGCCTCTTTAATTGTTCTCAGAACCCTCCTATGGGTATCCATATATTTATTTTCATCTCTGTTTCTGTGCTGTCTTTTCTCTTCCATGAGTTCCAAGATTGTATCCGTCATCCATTCCTATCTCCTGTCATCCTATCGGGTTTCAATTCTTCTTGCGTTATCGAAGTTATAGAAACCTTCATTTTATTCCAGAGTTTTGATCCGTATTTTACGAAATAGTTTTGAACTCGTTGTTCAATTTTTCCTTGGTCTGCAGGAATATACTATCTTCTTTAAGTTTGCGCACGTCTGCACTTCTCATAGGTGGTCTTTCCGCTATTTTCTTAAGTCGTAGTCTAGTACGAGCTAGCAACAGGTTATGTGATCTGATGGGATGTCCGCTCCTGGGTACGTTTTGCAAGATATAACCGAATTGCGATATCTTCTATTTATCATCACAAAGTGTATTTGATTTCTCACGATTATGTGGTTATTATCAGTTGGAGATTTCCATGTGTATAGTCTCCTGGCAGGAAGTTTGAAGAAAGTTTTCATGATTGTAATGTCATTTTCCTGACAAAACTCTAACAATCGTTCTCCTCTCTCATTTCCTATTCCCCACCCGAAATCACCCACCGCCACCACATGTTTTACCATTTCTTTCCCAACTTTGGCATTCATATCGCTCAGAATGATGTTGACTTCTTCCTTCTTTGTGTGTTTGAGAGTTGTATTTATCTGTTCGTAGAACTCTTCGATTTCTGCTTCATTACTTTCAGAAGTCGGTGCATATGTCTGTATAATATCAAGGTCGAACGGTTTTGCGTTGATCTTGATTAAAGCAACTCAACTTAAAATAGGAATGAATCCATTTACGGCATCATTGGTTTCTCCATTAACAATAATTGCCACTTCATTTTTGTTTCTAGAACTATCGTCTATATATATGGTGTTCGTCTATGGTGCAGTGACCTGTGTTTGGCCATATTGTGTCACTACAACCCAGTACGCTAATTTGGAGTCATCTCTTTCACTATATTCGCAGCTTTTCCTACTTGGTACATACTCCGTACATTCCATGTACCAATTCTGCTTTCGTGGTTCAATCTAAAGACATCTCTGGGATACCGGAGGATTTTTAGCACCCTCTCCCCACTTAAGGGGTACCCGGGACTGAGGACCATTTCTTGGTTTTGTTCGTTGATTGTGATGTCTTGGGGAAGATATTTGAGTCAGGTAGTTTCCCGTTGCTTGTCTGTATATTCAGCCGCTCTTGGAGTTCAGACGTTGTCCGAGTACCTCTCATAACTAGGAGATCGTCGTGTCCTAGGTGTCAGTTTTGGTCCACCCCGAGTATTTAATTTCCTCGGTACCATCCATATCTGGGAGGCTTTCTACTATCCGCCACCTGGGGAGGCGCCCGATGGGGGACTAGCAACCTCACATATTGAAAGACAAACGGCCGCAATACAACGAGAGAAATGATAAAGTAATTTTACAGCATGACAATGCTCGACCCACTGTTGCGAAAGTGGTTAAGACACTTAAGAAACGTTGAAATGGGAAGTCCTACCCCACCCGCCGTATTCTCCAGACAGTCTGGACTGTCTGGAGACGGGAGCAACGTCTGGACGTTGCTCCCTCGGACCATCACTTGTTTCGATCAATAGTGTAGTGACTGTGTTTGCTCTGGGTTGGCGCTATAGGTTATATGCGCCAACTAACATCGGCCCCGGCGGGTTTAAAGGGGTCGTCGCATTGCAACACAGTCACTTCTCAACGTTATGTGAGAAGGTGTGTCTTAGGCAGAGATCGCTGGATAGCCTAACTAAAGAGTCCACCAGCGATTTCGGGACGAAACACTATACCCCCGGGAGAGGGCGCACCTAAATCTTGGCTCGAGAAAGACTCGCCAAAATGGCATACGCCTTGGCTGACCAGCACTTCCAGTTTTATGAAGTAAAACATTTAATCGATTCGTGGGTCGCTTAAAAAAATAACCAGTTTTTTTCACGCGGGATTCGTACGCTACCTGAAAGATGGGAGAAAGTAGTGGCCAGCGATGGAAAATAGTATAAATCATGAATGTATTACCAGGTTTTCACAATAAAGCCTTGAATTTCGTTGAAAATGTTGTACGCCCATGTATTTATTGTATTATAATATATTTATTTGCTAATTAGGGTTTCAACGATTCAAGTAGAAATTAATATAAAAATTAAATAATGAATCGTTTGAAAGCACACATCGTACTTGGCCCCTTTGATTCCTCTGGGACTGCGCTTGCGCAGAGATTGCATACTTCGAAGTGTTTCATTCAGCTGCCTCATACGGAATATCATGTCGGGGAAATATGCCAGGAAAGGAAGATATATTCGTGAAGCAAAAAAATGCTGTTAGAACTATATTTAACGCCAAAAAAACAGATAGCTGTAGAAAACTATTCAAACATGGAAACATCCTTGACATCCTCATGTGTACTAACCTGTATCCTTTATATTCATGACCATAAGGAGAGCTTCCTCCGAAACAGTTTCCACCATGCTTACAGTGCCAGGAATGTGGATATATTCATTATTTCCCTTCACAAACAAAACACAACTTAGTATAAACCACTTAGGCTAGCAGCACATTGAGGGCAGCGTAGCCGAGCAAATCAGAGCGGAGTTACCAGAAAGGAAAACTTTTCCTGTGCTCTGCCTGAACGATGCCCGCATATTGAGAGTAGTGAAGCCTAGCACAGCACAGGGGAGAAACACCGCAACTATAGAGTAAAACTAATTTTTGTGATCCAAATGAGCGATGCGCGCATATTGCACCTAGATAGTTAGTTGTTTCTGTGTGTTTTGGTTATATGGATCCAGACATTCAGTTAAACCTTATTTTGGATTCGGAAATAGAAAATATTTTGTTTTTATACAGTTTGTTCAAAAAGCAAAAAAAATCAATATGGAAAAATGATCGTTTCGTGAAGCACCTTATTTTCGCGAAGCATTTCAATTAAAATTCCATTTTCATAAAATTTAACCGTTTCATTTAAAAAAACGTGGTCACTCTGCAGAGAAAACTGGGCGCACTCCACAATATCTAAAATATCTATATATTCATGAAAAATCCTGAAAATCATCCAAATAATATTCATTCAATGACTGACGTCTTCAACAGTAAAAGGTGATAGTGAGTCAGTTCAGCAGAAGAGAATTCTACTTACACATTTCTTAAAGTACTCCCCATCTTTCAAATCCATATCGAATTTCATAAGTTGATCATATTCTTCAATTTAAACTGTTTTTGCATCCACTTCGTAATTTTCTTTATCTGCATGTAATCGGAGGAAATGCCTGATATCTTCTTTCAGATTTTGGACTTTCCTCACCAAATCTTTGAGAATTCCTGAAAATTATAACAAATAAAATATATACTTATATGGGAAAATTTTTTTTTGGTCAAAATATTTGTGGTGTGCTTCAAACTGAAAATACATAATTCAATACTCACTTGCATTATTATCACATGTGCATGTATTATTTTCAATATTCAACGGTCTAGTACCTTCCAGTGTTTTAGGAGGTTTTATAAGAAATGTTTTTTTGTTCATTGTACTGCCTTCCATCGGTGAAGACAATGATGAGGGGATTAATTTTTGTATTCCATAATAACCATCACAACTTTAATTGGAATATATGAAATCATCTCTCCTATTTCCTTTTAGATTTCTAACTGAATTTTGGGAGGAAGATTCCTCTATGATTGCTCTTACTCTAACATCCTCAGCTTCTCACAAGCTTTTTTATAATTGTCTGTGAATAAAAATTAATTATTAAATGAAGAAGAAATAAAAAATAATATCAGATTAAAGTTATGTACCTGTGGAATATTTTACTTTGATAGGGCAAAGCAAACATTTGTCTTTTTTCAGTTGGTGGTGTTGTATGACTGCCTTCTCTAGTTGTGTGGTTGATTTAAGATATGTGGGCCAATGGCAGAATAAGTTTCCACTTTTTTCATATATCCAATCGCTAGATATCAAACCCATTGGAATACCCTCATCTGCCTTTTCTTCGGGAAAATCGACAATGAGATATTCCCTTGAAAAATTCGAAAGAGAAGAAAATGTTCAATAAATATTAGTAGTAACAATTGTTTATTACCTATAATCGACCAAAAGTCCTTCAGCCTTTCGATTAATACATTTTTTAAATTTTTTATATATTTTTTAATTTATATTTCATTTTTTTATTATTATTATTTTTTTATATTTTCAATGAATAGTTTAGATACGTATTAATGGCAACGCAGTTACAGATTCTTAACTACTTAGAAACCGCCAAATGTGATGTGTAGCTGCGGTGGCGTTAATACGCAAGTAACATATTTTAAAATTCTTAACAATATGTAGATGAAATTTTCGGAGAAAAATGAATAAGCTTACAATTTGGGTTGAAGTGAGACAGATAATTTGTCAGAAATGTGCAACGTGAACTTAAGTATGAATTATGTTCGAAAAATCATAAATTAATTCCACAAAGAATGAACAAAATTCATCATTGACTGGTAGCAATATTCCTTTATATAAAATATCAGCGCTTGGTATAATTATCGGTTCTTCTCTCAAAGATACTTCGTATAATGAAATAATAGAAATCTCGGCAGGATAATTAATAAAGGGTTAAGTAATTTTTAAGGATATTCCTCCGAAAAAGATTGTTTCCTCTTCATCAAGGGTTTCCATATATATTTGTCGAATCAGAATAATTCTATTCTGGGTCACAAAAACACAATTATACCCTGATGAATTGGAAAATTTGAAACCCTTATACAACATACTTTTAAAGACGGCCCTATTGCCTTCATTTTCAATTGCCTTTCCAATGCAATAAACTGCTGTTTTTTATATGGGGAATTATCTTCTCCACCCTCTGAAATTCTATTTATCATCTGTTGTAAGCATTGATTCGATTTTCTCAAGGATCTTTCAAGAAAACCCAGATAATTTTCAAAAGGAAAGCAATTGACATTAAGGGTCCAAACATTTTCGCATCATCAGCAAGGTGAATAATGGAATGCACGTTATAAATACAAAATTCCTTGCCATATATTTGCGTGTGGAATGAGAAACGAATAATTTCAGTATTTTACTTGCATATTCATTCAATTCAGAATTCAATTTCTCTGTGAGGAGGATTGTAACTCCGAATTTCAATAACATTAAATTACAGAAAATATTAAAGGGAGTATGTCAACGAAAAGTGGACTAATATAAATCAAAAACTGTCGAAATTCTGTAGCCTTCCAATGTTCAATTTCAGACAAACTTCTTGGCTTTCGATTGAATTCCGTGGGCCAAAGTGTCCGCAATTTTTTAGTCTATTCTCGAATTCTGATAACTTTTCAACATCGAATCGAAAAAATCTACTGCCATCTCGCCATAAGAATATCAGTTTCCTCATGACCCCCAAGCACCAATTTCACCTTCCTCAAGAGATAAAATTATTTTCTGTAGGATTTCGAATATTGCAGTCTCTGTACTTTTGCCTTGAATGACTCCGTGTTGTTTTCTAGATAGCACTGAAAATTTATTGAAATAATTTGAAAGTCGATTTGCCAAAATTTTTCGAAAATTATAGCGAATGATGTCACAAGATTGATAGGTCTATAATTGGACAGGTCCATTCATTTCACCACGGTCAAACACACTTTCGTCATTTTCGATTTAATTTCTGGATGTGTGAACGTAATAAAATTAGGTTCATCTTATAGAGAAATAAAAGAACTAGCGAGTAGCAATTTTTCGTTTACATAGGCTACATCTAGGGATCAATTTCAGAATTGAATTGAAGAATTTCATGCCGGCCGAAGAGATTTTCGTGATATTTATATTTTTCGAATGAGCGGCCAAGAATGAATTTGAGTTCATATTATAGAGCAATAAGAAGGCTATAAATAATAAATTTATCGTACACATTGGTTACCCATAAGAGCCCAGCTCTACGACCTGAATAGTAGTATGATATCGTGCCGGCCGGATAGATTTTCGTGATTTTCATGTTTTTAGAATGAGCGGCCAAAGATAAAGATTAGCCCATCTTATGGAGAATTCAAAAAGCTATAGATATTGACATTTTCGTTCACATTGGTTACCCCTAAGGGCCCAGCTTCACGACCTGAATGGTATGATATAGTTTTTTGTGATTATCATGTTTTTCGAATGAGCGGTCAAAAATGAAATTTAGTCCATGTTATGAAGGATGAAAAGAACAACGAATATTGAATTTTTCGTTTACATTGGTTACCCCTAAGGGCCTGGCTCCACGACCTGAATGGTATGATATCGTGCCGGCCGGATAGTTTTTTGCGATTATTCTGTTTTTCGAATAAGCGGCCAAAAATGAAATTTAGTCCATGTTATGAAGGATGGAAAGACCAACGATTATTGAATTTTTCGTTCACATTGGTTACCCCTAAGGGCCCAGCTCCACGACCTGAATGGTATGATATCGTGCCGGCCGGATAGTTTTTCGTGATTTTCATATTTTTCGAATGAGCGGCCAAAGATGAAATTTAGTCCATGTTATGAAGGATTGAAAGACCAATAAATATTGAAATTTTCGTTCACATTGGTTACCCCTGAGAACCCAGGTCCACGACCTGAATGGTATGATCTCATGGCGGCCGGATAGTTTTTCGTGATTTTCATGTTTTTCGAATGAGCGGCAAACCTTCATAACATGGACTAATAGTATATTGTGCAACAAGTGGGGAAAGTCCAACTTTTCTCGCGAGTGTGGAAGTTTGTGGCACGAGCCTGAAAGGCGAGTGCCGCAACACACGTGCGAGAAAAGGACTTTCTCCACATGTTGCACAATATACTTTTCCCATAACTGCACAAATTTCAATAATTCAAGTAATGGACTTGATTCAAATAAAATGGTGTTCGTTAACAGTATGTGCTAATTTATTGAGTTTCCATAGAAACGACTCAAAAGCCCAATTTCATTGGTCTACCAAGCGAGGTGTGGGCAAAGTGCCGTGGGAAATAATATTTCCCACAATATGAGAGAAAATGGGTAAGCTGTGAAGAATACGCTACTTTCCATAGCAGTTGTAGGAAAATTTAATTTTTGGCCGCTCATTCGAAAAACATAAAAATCACGAAAAACTATCCGGCCGGCACGATATCATACCATTCAGGTCGTGGAGCTGGGCCCTTATTTGTTACCAATGTGTAAGATAAATTTATTATTTATAGCCTTCTTATTGCTCTATGAATATGAACTCAAATTCATTCTTGGCCGCTCATTCGGAAAATATAAATATCACGAAAATCTCTTCGGCCGGCATGAAATTCTTCAATTCCATCCTGAAATTGATCCCTAGATGTAGTCTATGTAAACGAAAAATTGCTACTCTTTAGGTCTTTAATTTCTCTATAAGATGAACCTAATTTTATTACGTTCAAACATCCAGAAATAGAATCAAAAAATCGAAAATGACGAAAGTGTGTTTGACCGTGGTGGAATGAATGGTTCCCGTGGAGCTGGCCGGCCGGGAGCTAACCTTACCGAGGTCATTAAGATCCCTTTTTTTGTGAAAAGGTCTGACAGTTGATTTTGGCATAGCATTCGGAAATAATCTGGATCTGAACGCACAATTTATTATGCAACAAACAGGTTTAATTATTGATAAAATGTGGTGCTTTATCACAGTATTGGGACTTTATCGTACCCAAATGAGCTTTTATTTTTCATTAGTCTGACAGTAGTTAAAATCTCAGATTCTAGGACTTCAAACAAGTAGAATGAGTTACTGATTCAATGTTTATCATGGGACTGGATTGTCTGGTCAGGACTAAAATGACCAGATGTATTACTCGATATATTGATAAAAAAATTGTTGAAATGATTTGCTAATTGGAACATCTTGAAATTACAGTCTATATATCCCGTGGGAAATTTATTTTCACCAGTTTTATTTTTATTTGTGACCTCCCTAATTATATCCGAGGCAGTTTCAGATTTATTCACCGAATTGTTTATGACGGACGAATTGAGATTAATGCTGCATCGTATTGGCGTTTAACAATTTTATAATTTTCGACAAATTCAGGTTTATACTTTGATATAATGAATAATAAATCTAACTGTTCTTTCAAGAATATTGTCATTAAAGTCTTTTTTTCTATTGGAAACATTTATAGTCCATATCTGGAATGCATTCTGGAAATTATGAATAAACTTTTCTGAAAAAAACTTCCAGAATTCATCTACATTCAACTTGGGAATTTTATAAAGATCAGACAAATCAATATCGAGAAGGTGTCTCTCAAAATTCAGATGACTTTGTACATTATATACGTTAACACTTCTCCTTCGACAAGGTTTGGTTGGAACATTTTCATGTACCTGGTTTTTCACCATAATTTGACCCCCCTTTAACTTTGTACTGAAATAGGTACAAAAAAATGTTTTCTACAAAAGTTACACGAAATCGACTAGTGATTTTTAGAATGATTTCAAAAAATGAAATATATACAGAGTGAGCAACTTCCTGTATATTTTTCTATATTTGACTAGCTCTTTTTCCCCTGATTTCGAATACGTAACATATGTTTGGCCTATCTCTCTTATTCTGAGTACCACAGAGTTTCAAATTTTAAGAACCACCTGGCAAGCTAAGTAATTAGTTTTCAAGTGAAAGTCAATTCAAAATGCCCTTTTTTGAGTTATCTCGTTGGCAACCATATATGACATACGTTTGTTGTTGGATGAAACTATTCATCGAATATGCACTACACAGAAGCGGAAAAATTTGAAATATTTTCTCTTTATGTGAACAACAATGAAAATAAGAAAGCTACAAGGAGGGAATATATGGAGTTGCATCCAAATCATCCAATTCCAATTTATAGTGAAAAACGTATGTCATATCGTTGCCAACGAGATAACTCAAAAAAGGGTATTTCGAGTTATAATAATAATATGTTTTTATTGAAGTTGACAGAAAAAAAAATAATACATCATAGTCACTGAAAAATATGTCAAAAGGCGAGGTTCAGTTCACTCCAAGTGAAGGGTCTGCTCTTGAACCTAACCCATGAAAGACAAAAAGAAATACACACAAAAAAAACATCATATTTCAATACAAATTGATACAATTCAACTAATAAAGTAATAATCCCTCAGCCCAATGAAACAAACAAAAAAAGAAAAAAAAAATAATAGCGTTACTTAAACCTAATTTGCAGAAAGTGAAATAAAAGATTGCGGGGACGAAATAAGGTTTTCAAAAATCTTTACTCTGAAACGTCTCCGTGAACCAATCTCCAAAATATAAAAAGGCAGTTTGTTCAAAGGATTAACAATCTGATATGAGAAGGACCGCTCGAACAGCCGCAGGGAATGTTTCGGCATTGATAGTCTGATATCGTGAATTTCAGATCTAAAGGTCATTTTATTATTAAGATATAGTGGAATCTTTGTTTCAAGAATTTCCCGAAAAAAACAGATTGTGTGCAAATATTTGCGCTCGCTCATGTTCAGCCATCCATTCAACCTAAGATAATTACTAATATAATCGAATTTTCTCACACCAAAAATCAGTCTCAAACACGAATTCTGCAACCTTTGCACACGTAAAGCATCACTTCTGGTCAAACATGGGTCATATATCACGTCACAGTAATTAAGCTGTGATAATACCAAAGAATCATATAGCATTGACTTAAGTTACGAGACAAAACAGTCCTATTTTGATAAATTAATTTTAGACTAATAAATGCACTTTGTAATTTTTTATTTATATGATCCGTGAATCTCAAGTCTTGGGCAATCATGAGCCCCAAACTCTACATTTTTCTGGAATACAATTTGTTCACCATCGATACTGATGCTATTTTTGTAATTCACCTCAAAGTCAGATCGCCCACCATCAAATACCACAACCGCAGACTTAGAAATATTCAATCTTAGGCAATGGTTTTCAGAGAATTCTGAGATAGAATAGAGATCATAATTGATTGCCGCCACTGCCTGATTAGACTCTGATGGAGAGGAGGACAAATACATCTGAGTATCATCAGCATAAAAATGAAACAAACATGAAAGGAAACAGCGAGAAAACTGGCTCACATATATTACGTACAGAAGGGGGCTCAAAAAAGACCCCTGGGGCACCTCTCTATTGAGTTCCAGGAAAGAAGATACAACACCATTAATAAAAACCGCTTGGCATCTCCCACCAGTGAAGTTAGCTATCAGTCTTCTGCTGTTTGGGGGGATACCCACAAATTCCAGAACAGCATCTAGTAGCTCATAATTAAGACTATCAAATGCTCTTGAATAATCTGGAAGGATCAAGGCAGTTGTTTTACCCTGATCAGAAGCATGGAAAATGTCATCAGTAATTTTTGACAAAGCGGTCATGCAACTATGACCCTTACGGAATCCTGACTGGTATTGGGGAATAATGTTCTCAGCATAGACATACTCAACAATCTGAACCTCCAAAACCTTTTCGAGAATCTTCGTCATAACCGGCAATATACTGATCACAGAATGCTTCAGGGTGTGCGTAACAACGTGTGTGATATAAGACAATTGAAAGGGAATGCACATATTTAGAGTAAAAAGATTAATACCATCAAAACCCATAGTCCCAGTATTTAATTTTACAATAATATTTAAGATAGCAATTTCTGAAACTGACGAAAAATTAAATTCTCTTTTGCTACCGAAACGCCGAGACCTATAGGTAGTATGACAAGATTGACGGATCGAGAGGAAGATCGCTACCATAATTTGCGAGGGAATTATTCATCAATTATCGTCTATCACTTGAAAACTGATTACTGAGCGTGCCAGGTGGATCTTAAAATTTGAAATTGCTGCCACGTGTTTCCCGTGTATACAATTGCTGCATAATCGGCATATGAGATTATAGTGCCTCGAAAATGTGTTATAGAAACAAAACTGTTAATATAGACAAGAAAGAGTATTGGACCCAAGACTATGCCTTGCGGTAAACCAATTTCAACAACATCAGGTTCACTTTGAGAGTCACCGGTTTTAACAATTCGCGATCTCTGTGTCAAATAATTCCGCATCAGATCCAGTGCAATACCTCTAATACCATAATTCTCAAGTTTTCCCAGCAGCAAGCTATGTGAGACCGTGTCGAATACCTTGGCCAGATCAAGAAAGACCGCCAGACATCTTTCCGACCCGTCCAAGGCACCGACAATTTTTTCAATGAAATCCAATCTGGCTTTTTTGGTATTCGAGTTATTGCGAGAACCTGCGAGAATTGCCTATCTGTTAGGACTTTATGCTTGGCAGAGAATGCAGTCACTTGTTGTCTGTAGTGAGTCGTTACATCCCTTGTTATAAGGTTATATCCCTTATTATAGGTTAAAATTTCTCTATGACTGTTTCTGAAATATTCCAGTTTTGATATTGCTAAAGTATAGTTTTTGATGTGCCTAGATATTGTAATATTTTGTCGTTGGATATTGATGTTAACTTTTGATTATGTTTGAAAGAACTTAAAATTTATAGAGGTTAAATTTCACCGTTTGTGTTTTGTATATTTTTGTCATCCTTGGTGTTTTTTTAGGCCTGTGGAAGCAGATGAAAATCTGCGAAACGTCGCCAAATATAATTTAAGAAAGTTCCTTATTGGCTTGTCCTTATTCCCACTAAAAAATCCTTTCTTTTGATATATGATATACCAAAGTCCAATCAGACAACGCTGAGACTTTTTGCTGACGACACAGTAGCATATAGCGGGGGCATATTGGGGTATTTAACACTAAAGTGTACTCACAAGAAAAAAAACGATTAAACACCAAATTTTCACTCAAAACCAAGGTTCAACTCATTATTAATGACCACAGATATTTTTCTCTCACTTTTTATGATAAATAAACAGAATATGGGGCATAAATGTCTGATGGCATTTTGCCCCACTTTGTCCCATATATGGGGGTAAAGCGGGGTACCTTATGGGGCATTGTGGGGTAGTTACAATAAAAAAAATATATATAAATTTCAAACTTAAAAGTCTTTTTTATTACAATAAAAAAAACAGCAAATCTTTGGCATAAGAAAAAACCCCTCATTACTAGAATCTTCTTGTAAAAATACATATTTATAGAATATTATTAATTAGATATAATCAACCAATTTTTTTTCCTGAACAGGTGAAACCACAGATCTGAAATGACCAAATTTTTTTTTGAAAATAATATCGAATTGGACCGGTATTTGGAAACATACCGTTCCAGTGTAGATTGGGGAACCTTGTATAAGTTGACAGCTTTTTTGTAGCCCATTTCTCTCGACACAACATTTTGAACCGCTTTTTTCATCGCTTCCATAGACCATGGTTGATGTTCTGTAGTCCTCGAACCATATTGACTGAAAAAAATTACTTTAGTTAATGAAGGAAAATAATATTTTAGTTGTTTTAAAAGGGGCAAAGTGGGGCAAACGATACCCTACTTTGCTCTTTTAATGTTCCCCACTATGCTCCATTGTGACTTCAACTACAAAACATGAACTGAAAAAACTTACCTTTTTCGCAATCTCTCTCGAATTTACAATAATTAATTTTAAGAAGAACCTCCACAAAAAGAAATATTACTCACCATTATTCGAGATCAGGATCTCGTAAAAACTGCTGTTCACACTATCATTTTGTGGAGATTTTGATTGATTCATAAATTGTTTTACAATTTTTTCAATAGTGTTTGTCAATTCAGGAATAATTTTTGATACTAGTTCACTTTCTTGAATGTATTTTGTTTTTGTGATTGCTGAATAACTGTTTCCATGGTTTGGTATTTTTTTTCATTGCTATTTTTCTTGCTTCTGAAAATGGAATTTTCTCAAGAGTTCTTATTTCTTGGACATATTTTTCAAAAATATAAGTTGGACACTGCTTGTCGTTACTCAGGTGTCTGGGCATTCCACATATACATATTTCGTTATTTGGGCATTTTAGTGCCACATGACCAAATTTCTGGCATCAAAAACATTTCATAGGCGGTGGGATTTATGGTCTTACTTCAATTCGTTTGTGTATCACTATTAGTATAAGATCCCGATATAGAACGACCTTCACCGAGATGCTTATTTGATAAAACGTATTTTATATTTAATTTAACATACCAATAAATATATCACATATGGGTTGCCTAACAAATTTCAGTCCAGAGTAGGTTTAATTAATAATTAAAAAAAATTTTTTTTTCGAACATTGCACCGGTTTGCTTATTAGATAAATTCTATACCAATCGAAAGTATGAAGCCCATAGAATGTGCAAACGTTAGATTGCCTATTTTTTTCCGGTCACAACTCTCGGTTGCCAGGTATAAACAGGTCAATCTATACTAGCATTTTGCAACGGTCTGATTATTTAATCAAAATCAATATGATTAAAGATTATTTTATTATGAACACGGTGGTATAGGGTTGCCTGCGAAAAATCAGTCCAGAATCCCGGTTGTCGAATTTTGAGAAGTTGAATATTGCTGCGAGTGAGTACACAGCATAGCAGCTGTTTAAAGTCCGTCCAGTGAATGAAAGATTATGCTATTTGTTCTTGGAAATGAAAAGGATAGCGATAGACTCGTATATGCATGCATCATTTTGGAGCAGATAATTATCAAAATAGATGAATAGTTATTTAATTTGTTTTTGAATCAATTAATTATATATGTGTGTATATTTTTATGTGACACTAAATGAAAAGGATAGCGATAGACTCGTATATGCGTGCATCATTTTGGAGTAGATAATTTTTGAAATAGAGGAATAGTTATTTAATTTTTTTTTAATCAATTAATTATTTATGTGTGTATATTTTTTATGTGACACTAAAGTATCTTTACTAAAAAAGAAGGTTATAGTAATACATATATAATACTAATCTTGCAAATTTCATCTTTATTATTAGACGACAAAATGAAAAACAACAATTAAAATAATACTTCTGTTTATCATAAAAAATTATAAATACAAACATTTTTTGAAATCATTCAGGTTCCGAGTCATCGGACATATAACTATCATCTCCAACTTGTGTATCTTCGTCGTCATCATCACTTTCCGTTTCAGTTCTTTCGACAATATCTTCTATCTTCAGGGGTGTATGATCCCCGATGAATCCTACTGGTTTAAAATATTCATCTTAGAACCAACCGCAGTTCTCAGGCTGAAGTTTCACGCATATTGGATCCGTTGCATTAAGCCACATGGAATTTACCAAAATAGTTCGTGAAATTTTTTGAATTAATGATATCCAGCATGGTGGTATGGAGTTGGAGTCGAAGCCTTTTATTTTTTGTAAGAAGTGCTCGCTGTCTTCTTTGGCAGAATAATTTTTCATAAAAATGCGATATCTCATGCGAAAATAAAACAAGATTTTATTTCAAAATTTGAACGACAAAAAAAAAGGAAAAAAAAAACCGAACAAAAACAAATAGGATTAAAATAGCAAATATAAACAAACAAATTTATATATTTAAATAAACAAAAAGATATAAATAGAAATAAAAACTAAAATCTTTCGGATAAAAATAACATTAAATAAAGAAATAAAAATACTACAGTTGAACATAAAAAAAATAATTGAAATATCAGTATCAATCTGCAGTCAAATCATCGTCTTTAACATCCATACATAAATTTTCACAATCCATGGAATCGAGCATATTTTTTGTAGGTTGAAAACGACAACACCTATCTCTTTAAGTCCTTCTTTAGCATGTATAATAATGCTATATTTTATTTAGAAATCTGTTTCTATTTTTTGTTTTGATGCGGTTAATAGCCGAAAATATTCTCTTGCATTTGGCATTCGAAATCTGAAATATGCAGCCACCCACAAATTTGTCGATGAAATTCCAGTTAGACATATTTTTTTCCACTTAATAGAATACCAAATGTGAGATAATGGTATATTTTCAACGGAAGTTAACACACCATCTGTTTTCAATGAGGCACCCTTCGGATATTTCATCATTCTTCGTATTTATTCTCAGCCGACAGAAGTTTTTGATATAAATCAAATAATTTGACAACTTTGTGTCTAATCCTTCACAATAATATATCTGTATGATATATTCAGTTTATTTTTGTCTTGGAATATATTCCAATTCTAAAAATGACAAATTTAATAATCAACCAAAAGAAAAATTCAAAATGACTAAAACTGTACAAATTGAGTAAACGGTTAATAAATTGAACAACTAAATTAACATAAAGACAGACGTACGTTTCGGAATTTTTGTATTTAATAATACA
Source organism: Harmonia axyridis (assembly GCF_914767665.1). Classification (NCBI taxonomy): domain Eukaryota; kingdom Metazoa; phylum Arthropoda; class Insecta; order Coleoptera; family Coccinellidae; genus Harmonia; species Harmonia axyridis. Next base: position 22,524,120 of record NC_059505.1, on the reverse strand, counting down.
ATTTTTCCTCATCAGTGCCTTATAGTTCAACGGAATTATTAAATTTACAAACTTACCACGTGTATATCTACCTCAACAAAATTGCAAGTAAGAAACTACAAACTAACTAAACAGTATCGGTTGTTCACGTGTGGATTCACAGAACAAGCCATTACCTAAGGTAGTCATAGATTTCTTCATTGTTTTTCTTTTGAAATACATATACAAATCGACATTTACAATTGAATAAACAATTTCAGAAATTTTAAATTTATCAATTGGTTGATACTGACTCTCTAATCAATAAATGATTACATCAAATTATAAAAGTTTAATGAGTCTTCTTGATGAAGGATATTTAATATAAATCGAATAATTTGACAACTTTGTGTCTAATCCTTCACAATAATATATCTGTATGATATATTCAGTTTATTTTTGTCTTGGAATATATTCCAATTCTAAAAATGACAAATTTAATAATCAACCAAAAGAAAAATTCAAAATGACTAAAACTAAAATTATTTGATTTATATTAAATATCCTTCATCAAGAAGACTCATTAAACTTTTATAATTTGATGTAATCATTTATTGATTAGAGAGTCAGTATCAACCAATTGATAAATTTAAAATTTCTGAAATTGTTTATTCAATTGTAAATGTCGATTTGTATATGTATTTCAAAAGAAAAACAATGAAGAAATCTATGACTACCTTAGGTAATGGCTTGTTCTGTGAATCCACACGTGAACAACCGATACTGTTTAGTTAGTTTGTAGTTTCTTACTTGCAATTTTGTTGAGGTAGATATACACGTGGTAAGTTTGTAAATTTAATAATTCCGTTGAACTATAAGGCACTGATGAGGAAAAATTGTATTATCAAATACAAAAATTCCGAAACGTACGTCTGTCTTTATGTTAATTTAGTTGTTCAATTTATTAACCGTTTACTCAATTTGTACAGTTTTAGTCATTTTGAATTTTTCTTTTGGTTGATTATTAAATTTGTCATTTTTAGAATTGGAATATATTCCAAGACAAAAATAAACTGAATATATCATACAGATATATTATTGTGAAGGATTAGACACAAAGTTGTCAAATTATTTGATTTATATTAAATATCCTTCATCAAGAAGACTCATTAAACTTTTATAATTTGATGTAATCATTTATTGATTAGAGAGTCAGTATCAACCAATTGATAAATTTAAAATTTCTGAAATTGTTTATTCAATTGTAAATGTCGATTTGTATATGTATTTCAAAAGAAAAACAATGAAGAAATCTATGACTACCTTAGGTAATGGCTTGTTCTGTGAATCCACACGTGAACAACCGATACTGTTTAGTTAGTTTGTAGTTTCTTACTTGCAATTTTGTTGAGGTAGATATACACGTGGTAAGTTTGTAAATTTAATAATTCCGTTGAACTATAAGGCACTGATGAGGAAAAATTGTATTATTAAATACAAAAATTCCGAAACGTACGTCTGTCTTTATGTTAATTTAGTTGTTCAATTTATTAACCGTTTACTCAATTTGTACAGTTTTAGTCATTTTGAATTTTTCTTTTGGTTGATTATTAAATTTGTCATTTTTAGAATTGGAATATATTCCAAGACAAAAATAAACTGAATATATCATACAGATATATTATTGTGAAGGATTAGACACAAAGTTGTCAAATTATTTGATTTATATTAAATATCCTTCATCAAGAAGACTCATTAAACTTTTATAATTTGATGTAATCATTTATTGATTAGAGAGTCAGTATCAACCAATTGATAAATTTAAAATTTCTGAAATTGTTTATTCAATTGTAAATGTCGATTTGTATATGTATTTCAAAAGGAAAACAATGAAGAAATCTATGACTACCTTAGGTAATGGCTTGTTCTGTGAATCCACACGTGAACAACCGATACTGTTTAGTTAGTTTGTAGTTTCTTACTTGCAATTTTGTTGAGGTAGATATACACGTGGTAAGTTTGTAAATTTAATAATTCCGTTGAACTATAAGGCACTGATGAGGAAAAATTGTATTATTAAATACAAAAATTCCGAAACGTACGTCTGTCTTTATGTTAATTTAGTTGTTCAATTTATTAACCGTTTACTCAATTTGTACAGTTTTAGTCATTTTGAATTTTTCTTTTGGTTGATTATTAAATTTGTCATTTTTAGAATTGGAATATATTCCAAGACAAAAATAAACTGAATATATCATACAGATATATTATTGTGAAGGATTAGACACAAAGTTGTCAAATTATTTGATTTATATTAAATATCCTTCATCAAGAAGACTCATTAAACTTTTATAAGAAGTTTTTGATTTTATTATGTTCAATAGGAACGTTCCTCTAGAAACACGTAGAACGTAGAACCTCAATGAGAATGAACAATGAATTGATTCATAGAAACAGTCTAGACATCCGAATTTCCATATTCCCAATCGTCTCGGTTATATTTTTTAAAACTACCAAAATCTACTAAAATCTACCAAAGGATTTCTTTCTACTAAAAACTATATGAAAATGCGAAAAATCTACTAAAAAAGTAGATTTCTACTAAATCTGATCACACTGTATACGAGTCTATCGCTATCCTTTTCATTTCCAAGAACAAATAGCATGCGCACTCCCTTTCTTTCACTGGACGGACTTCAAACAGCTGCTATGCTGTGTACTCACTCGCAGCAATATTTAACTTTTCAAAATTCGACAACCGGGATTCTGGACTGATTTTTCGCAGGCAACCCTATACCACCGTGTTCATAATAAAATAATCTTTAATCATATTGATTTTGATTAAATAATCAGACCGTTGCAAAATGCTAGTATAGATTGACCTGTTTATACCTGGCAACCGAGAGTTGTGACCGGAAAAAAATAGGCAACCTAACGTTTGCACATTCTATGGGCTTCATACTTTCGATTGGTATAGAATTTATTTAATAAGCAAACCGGTGCAATGTTCGAAAAAAAAATTTTTTTTAATTATTAATTAAACCTACTCTGGACTGAAATTTGTTAGGCAACCCATATGTGATATATTTATTGACATGTTAAATTAAATATAAAATACGTTTTATCAAATAAGAATCTCGGTGAAGGTCGTTCTATATGGGGATCTTAGACTATATATCTATTTTGTTTGGCATATTGGGAGTATCAAAGTTGGGAATATGTCCTGCTGTGTTGATTAGTTGTCCGTTCTTTTTTGTTTTGATTCTCTTCACTTCGGTGACTCCTTTCTCTTTCTGTTCTTCCTTAATTTCCTCAATTGTGCAATTTAGTGAGTCTCCACAATAGATCACACCTTTACTATGATTGAGTCGGGTATGGGGGATAATGTCTAAATCGAATTATCCGAACTTTTTCACTTCCATTAATATTAATGATTGTTTTCTAGTTTTCGTTTCTATCAGAATTCCTTCATTTACTTTTCTTGCGTTTTATACTTCTCCTGCAATGTTGTATAAGTATTTCTCTATTTGGAAGGGGCTGACATTTGTGAAGTCATCCCCATCTTTCCTCTTTATGACCAAATACCAAGGAATAGTCCTTGTCATTTGGTTTATATTTGAATTAGCAGTAACTTCACGAAGGGTGGCGCTGCTATAGCCATCACTTGCCTCGTGTAGCTACTGGTTGTCCAGCTCCGCAACTTCCTATAGGGCCTTTTGTGACATTATCCTCATAGTTGAACCTTTATTGCGGGGACCACACCCCTTTTTTAGGTTAGGTAACCAGCTAGGGCCCCAGGATTGCTACACCCGTACATGGGTACATGTCTGTGACAAACCCCTTGGGGCCATAACCTCTGTAAATCGAATTTAATCATGAATGGCCTGTCTAACTCGAACTCTGGTGTTTCGACTCAACGAGAGTCCACAAATACAAAATATTATGAAATGTCTTGAATGTCGAACCAATCAACCAAATACAAATAGATACGCTAAAATATTGATAAATTTATTTTTTGAATTTTTTGTTTTTCTCGTTGAGCGTCCACCCTGAAATGTTGCCTGGATCTTGAAATTGTTATTTCACATCCGAATGCAAGTTTTCAATAACAATCCAACCCTAATTGGATTGTGCCCATTAACGAACTTAACCGCAATCGGAACCTATTTTGAAAATTTCAAGTTTCTAGGTGTTTTCGTTCGGGCTTGATCGTGTTTACGACCGGACAGAATTGAATTTGATCACTGATTCGTTATCAGTGGAAAGAACCTTATCGATTGAAACTAATTCGTGAAATAACATACATTGTGATGAACGAGCATTCAAATAGGCCCGCTTTCATAGCACATAATATGCTTCAAAATTTCGAAAGCTTTTGCTTACTAAAACTTTGAGTTAAGTTATCCCTGGTAAAATCGGGGGTACCTCAAGTCGAAGTTTTCTGATATTAATTCGATACAGAGTCAGGGGTAACCCTATACAACGTTTCGTGCGATTCGATTAGGAAGAAAAATTCCGTCTAGTCCCCGCCATTTCTACTGACGTCATCCGGAAAAATCAATGGATGTATTCACCGTTCCGACACGCGAAAATACCCGATTTTCCGGGACTCTGTGCTGTGCGTTCTTAACACGAGTCACGAAGCAAACTACCTTCAATTAGTTAATAACAGTTGGAATTCAATGTATGGCACATTAAAGTGATAATCCTCCGTTTGTTTTGGTCAGTCGATGCTGATGATGTGCAGTGTTTTCAACCTTGCGCCTTGCCATCCCGTTGAGAGAACAGCGCATTGTAATAATTGTTGAGGCATTGTGCCATAGGTTCTCAGATTTGTGGTGAGGTAGTTTCCGGCAAGAGTTAACAACGTAGATCAAGTGGCGACTATCCAGTTTCGATGTGCTTTGGAAAGGACAAGGCGAGACTAGATATCTCTTCCCAAATGTTCGAAGATTCCGAGATTCTGCATCCTATCTGATGTGAGTTTGGTTGCATCTTATTTATTCACACAAACTCTTTGTTCGATCGACGCACATTCGTAAACAATCAATTTCAGTTTATTAATTTCTATAGAGATAGATAGGAGGAACTGAATTTGAGTTCTTTCTTTGAATTTTCATTTTGGGGAACAAAGAAAGTGAATACATACTACAAGAAGCGGCAACTATCGCTCAAAATAGTATTACCTAATTTATATATCAATTCATCGAATATTTGTATTTGTATATTAATCATTTGGAATTGAATCTTCCAAATCGAATATTATATTTCTCAGTATCATCAAATAAACACTTTCATTTTCATTTCAGATTTCATGCATAATGATATTATTATGATGCAAAACTCCATTCGATAATTGAACAAAAACTTGAGTACATTATCCTTTGAATGAAACCTTAGATATATCTTATAGAGATATAAGCCGAGTATCCTCGAATAAGTTTCCATTTGAAGAACATAAAATATCAATATATTTTATTTGAATAAAATAACCGAGAATAAAACCCGAAAATAAAAAATCCAAAATCTTAGAAAATGGTTTCTTACTTTCGAAATTTCATATAATTGGTACTACTTATAATTATATGTCCAAAAAATATAATTGCTTGTTAATGAATCATAAAATATGTATAATTCATCCAAATCAATTGTAGCTTCTTCAAAGTAGGACCCTGCCAGAAATAATGCACTTACTCCTAATAATAATAAAATAATCAAATATCAGTAATTTATTTTTGTGGTACGTACAAGATTCTTCAGTTTTTTCCTCAAATCTGGTATTTTTCTACGAATTATTATAGTTGAAAGCATTGACACACAAAAATCCATTAATCTTGTTCAAGGTCGTAGATCTTTTTTTTATTGAGGGGGTGGTGTGTTGATAAAAAAAAATTCTTTGACGACAACGTTTACTCATTTCTGTATGTGAGAGAAAGGTTGATAACGAATATCAGTTCATCAAATCTTTATTACTCTTCGCTACAGAGTGGGTAAATAAGTACCAAAACTTATAATTAATTCATTTTCCTCAGTATTACTAGAGAGCTGTTTGAAATTTTTATCTCGAAATCGATAGCAGATACGACAAAACTATAACAAACCAAAAAGTGTAGCAGAGTTTTTTTTTACATTTTTCTAAACCAACAGGGGTCACCAACAAATAATTCTGGAGGAATGAAGCAGGCACCCTTCCAGCTAAAATATCACCCTGTAGATTTGCATTCAAAATTAGTATATCACATGATGAAAACTTTAAATTGGGGTATCTATGGCCAATCCCATGAGAAAAAACTTGAACAAGGTGTTAAGGGACTCATGTTATAGGACTTTTTTTCTTAAAATGATACGAGAAATCTGTCATTTTCATTTGTACCTCCAAGTTAGGAACACCGTATGAGATATATTCAATTCATGATGTCTCCATAAATAAATTGCAATTCGAATGAAACACAAGAAATTGTACAATGCATCCCAGACAATTTTTCTATGCGAACTATCCGATTCAGTTCTTTGACAACTACAGTATTGAAATTTTGTGACAAGAATGATACAAAAAACCGAAAACAACGGGTAAGTATATACCAATAACGAATGCAAAAATCACAGATGGCAAATAAGGGGCCGACAAAGAGGATAGATAAAGGAAAAGTAATAAACCTCAGACATAAGCGTGCTCGTAGTGCAATGAAAGTACTCATCTTGAAGTCGATAATAAACTGATAAACCGTAAAAGGGTCCGTTTTTTACTGCCTTGTTGATTTTTGCGAGAAGTCTGCGATTTAATATTTTGAAAATGTTGAGGGGGAGGTAAGTACCCCCCATTTATACGCCCTTGATCCTGTTGCAATACAATCTCTAAAAATATATTATTAGATGATTCAATATAATAAATATAATGAATTGCTTTAATTTTGTATAAAATACATAGAAAAAGCAGTTAGAGGATACCTAACTACCAACTCTTCAACTAATCGAAAACAAAATCATGTATACAGCAAAAATAAAAACCTTCCCAATGTGTAAACCTTTTACAACTTAGTTCTACTAAAATATGTTTTACATTGAAAACAAATTTTTGCAACAATAAATAGCTAATCACCTTGCAGCCAACTAATCTCCTTGTACTAAGCCCCGGTGCACACCTACGACTTTTGCAGTTACGACACCGTTGCTGTGTCGTACTTGCGGCCTGTGGTACAAAGAATCAAATGGGGGCATGCACACTACCCGCCGTGCCGTTGCGACGTCGTAACTGCCATCATGCGGGCTGTGGTACAAAGAATCAAATGGGAGCATGCACACTAGCGTACGACACCGCAACGGTGTCGCAACTGCAAATGTCGGATGTGTGCACCGGGGCTAAACGAGACAACTTGATATGCTTTTCAAAGAAATTCTCTGAACATATGCTTTAACGTATTTGTCTGACACACATTTCTAATATCATTTGTTTCAAATTTTGTACATAAGATTCGAAGGTGAATTTTCACAAGGAAAATGTGACAAACAAAACTTCGTCCTAGGTTTTGACAATGTTTGAAAAAATAATGGTATAAATTTCGAGCTTCGAGAAATTTGAAGAAAACCTCACGATCATATAAATTCAATGGATTTCTTTTTAGTAACGCAGAATTCGAAAGTGAACAGTATGGGTCCTATTTGATACCTGTGGGAGGTTTTATTCCAAACTATACATGTGATGAAGAATCATATGGGCCTAATTTCCAATCTCGAAATTATAACTTCGAATATTGAAAATCTTCAGCTTCACCAAGTTTATCAGGTTCTACAGGAAGTGTCCACGAACAAGAATGTAATTCTGTTCTTCCGATTAGATTGTTGGGGGTTATTCAGTCTCGACTCGAATGATTGTAGATACCAAAATTTTTTCAGTTCAAGAAAAATGGCTTCAGAATAAAAAAAATATATTATCATAACTTTGTTCCTCAGAGATCGCCTTTGAGAATACTGCATGTATTTTACAACCTTCGAATTCGCAACTAGAGTTTGTATGTTCCGCGTTTATGAAGCTCTGGTCGTCTCCGTGTTGAGATATTGTATTGTTATGTGGGGTGGTCTGCTTTGGAAGATCTTCAAATAATACAAAAGTATATTCTAAAAATACTCATAAATGTTGAAAAAACCTTTAGCACTGAAAAACTTTTTGTGATTACTAACAAACTGAATATAAGACAGATATATCTTCGAGTGTATAGTATACCAAATGAAGGCGAACAGTACTTATGTGAGCCACCCATATTTCACTAAAAATTTGATCAGGGGAGCGGTAGAGGTTCCTCGTCTCTGCAGGACTCATCTCCAGAGGAATGTTTATTACTTCGGTCCTAAGTTCCTCAACATTTTGCCTCAATCACTGAAAAGAATAAATTTGAATAGAAGAAAGTTCAAGTCTGAAATAGCAGCGTATATAAGGGACAATTCTGATAAGTACCAAAAAATTCTGGGTTGAATGGAGTCTCGCGTTTACTGGAAAAATACTCATTGGACTGACAGTTCTCTCTTTTTTTCTCTTCATTGATTTGAATACTGATGCTCCTTTTCATTCTCATTCGTCGTCTGTTCTAACTGTCTAAATATTTGGTTTTTTGTGTTTTCATCGTGAACTATGTCAACGAATGTATTCAGTAGGAATAGAGTGGCGTGTAGCATACGGGATGAATCTAAGCTGCACGTTCCTCATTTCATTCTTACTATTTTTGTGATTTTGTATTTTCTGAATGAAGATTTATTATTATTATTCATTATGTGAAATTTCAATCTCTACTAAGCTCAAACAAAACAAAACCCGATCTTCCAACTTGTACCAGCTGACCAACTTGTACTTCTGACGGGTCTCATAGAAGCCTTGGAGAGTCGGGATAGAAAACATTGAAACTGATGATGTGAGTGAATTTTCCAGTTCACGTGAAACCTTAAGTTTATAAATAATATACATTTAGTTAAAAATTTTCAACAACTGAAATGTGGAAATATGTATATTAAATAGGAAAGTACCGATATGGTTTTTATTAATCAAAAATTTATAGTCATTAAAATTAAAGTAAAATTGGAAATAATTTGAAATCTCAGTTGGTTTCAAAGATATCCTTTATTTTAATACATAATATTCAGATTAAGAAATAGTTTTTTTTTATGTTTGTTATTCAAGTTAACGCCCAACGTGGGGCTGGATAGTCACTAAATCATTAATTTGCTTTCCATTTCGATTGAAATTCACATTCCATATAAATATTATAATTCCAAATTATTTTTAAGTAATTAAAAGGCTTATTCCGGGAATAATACATAAAATTGCAATTAAAAAAACAAAAGAATTATTGCTATTTGTTGATAATTGAATGAATAAAGAAGAATTGAAGAAATGGAAATGAATAAAACAACAGCAATTAGTACAAACGAGATGTTTCTACGATTTATGGCGAAGTTTGAAGAATTTTCTGAAAAAACAGAAGAACAAAATAAGAATATAGAAGAACAAATGAAAAATATTAAAGAGACTATAGATGAACAAAGACATGACATAAAAGAAGAATTCAAAAGATTTGAGGGAAAATGGGAGGTCAAAATAGAAAGAAGAGTTTGTAATGAATCGCAATGGGAATGTTGGCAAATTAAATGAAGGAGTCGAGAATTGTGTTGGAATAATAGTGAATGAATTAATGGACATTGATAATGAAAATTTAGAGAATCAAATTCAATATCAATATCAATATCTGAAAGAAAAACAGGGAGAAGACAGAAATGCATTTCAAGAAATATCAAAACAAAATGAAAGTGAATACAGCAGCAAGATAAACGTAAATATGGATAAGTCAACAAAATTTAATCGAAATCCAAAGCATATCCATTCCAAAGTGTTTCTGAATGATGTGGAAGTCAAAATTAGAGATATCAAGAATCGGCCAGATAAAAAAGAAGTACTAAAATATTATTTAATATCCAGTACTAATCCAAGGTTTTATAACAAATGAGTAACATTGAAGAATTTAAATTGATGTTTTTAAATTATTTTTGGGGGAATATAAATCTGACGAACATTGGATAAGAATTATTTTATTTGATATTTGATGATTTTGAAAAAATTCATAAGTGATTATACAAAGAGATTGTTTATTATTGAAAATTTTTGGAACTAGAGATGAAGGAAGAAGAAATGATCTATTTATGAGCAAATATTACGGAAAAACAAAAATAAGTGAAATAAGTGTTATAGAATGAAACATATGGTAGCAAGAGGAAAGGGAGGGAGAAGAACGAAAAAATGATAAAGAAAACCAAGATATAAATTTGAGAATGGAAAGCAAGATAATGTATTCGAAAATTCATCAATATGAAAGAGTTAGCTAGCATGGTAGCAAGAGGAAAGGAAGGGGGCAGAACAAAATCAAAGACAAAAAAGTTTCCGAATGAATGAAAGGAAGGTAAAATTAGTTTCTATTTGCAGAAAATTATAAATTTTATTCAAATATCAACAAATTTTGGGGGATTGGATATGGTTTTATCAATAAAAAATTTATAGTCATTAAAATTCAAGTAAAATTGGATATAATTCGAAATCTCAGTTGGTTTTAAGGATATCCTTTATTTTAATACATAATATTCAGATTGAGAAATAGTTTTTTTTATGTTTTTTATTAAAGTTAAGTAAGAAAAAGAGAGGGTAGTTGAATGACAATATCATAGACAGTGGCATAGATAGACAGTACATAGAAAATAAGAATATCGATTGGAGAATAGAGAGATGAAATGAAAATCCACGATAGCGGTAGAAATAATTGAGGAGAAACGTCAAGCAGAAATTTGGAGAAATTGGAAGGAATAATTTTGAGAATATATTTTGAAATCGATAGAATTTGAAGTTTGAAATAAGTTATTCACGAGTTGAAGAAGAAATCATACAGATATTGAAAGAGTTTTGTAATTGGATATGAAAGGGGAATTTGAAATTGGAATTGGAAAGAGTTTGGAGTTATAACATCGAAGTAGTATAGAAAAGGAGTTTTATTTCGAAAGAATATGGAACAAGAGTAAGATGTCTAAAAACCTGGTGTACCTACGGACTGATTAGCTTTTGTTTTGCCAATTTTGAGAATATTAGTTTAAGCTTCTGATTGGCTAGGATCGGGTTTTAATTGATGCATCCTGTCAAAATCAAAGGAAAAAAAGATCGAGAAAGGTATGACATTGCGGCGCCGCCACGAAATAAAACTAATATTTTCAATTTGATCGAATGTCATTCCATTCAAAAATTGACGAGTGCACACACCATGTTTTTAGACATCTTAAACAAGAGTATGGAATTTGGAATTAGAAAGAAAGATGAAAGAAGTATTGGTTTGAATAGAAAAGAAAATCAATAGATAAGTGTTTTTTTTCCATTGTTTATATAAAATTTCAAAAGTTAGGTAAAATTAGATAGGGTGGATAGGTTTTGTTTGTTTTAATAAAAAAAAAATTAATAAATTTTCATTGTTTTCTCTGAAGCCACCTGGGAAAAGAGTTAGAAAAAATTCATATTTTTGTTTGGATCTAGTTAAGAAAAAAATTCCAAAATTTCAAAATTCCAATTGAGAGATCCATATCAATACCTACCTACTAAAATGAAGTTAGAAGCTTTCGGGGTACCGATTCTTAAAGATCCCTAGGAAGCTAGGGAGAAGGAGCCAAATTTTAGGCTCCGCCCTAATTAAAGTAGGAAGAAGGGGGATCGACGTTGCCAAATTGAAGGGCGAACTTTGAACTATTTTTCTGTGACAATAACAGAAAAATAAATAATTTCTATTTTTTATGTCTATCTCAATCTAAAATAAATCTAGCACCTATAAATATGAAAAAAACAAATGGATAACAATAACTAAAGCTTTAAATTATATTGTGATTGTAATTCGAGGTCACTTTTACTGTCATATAATAATTCCACCATTGCCAAATGTACATATTACATTGGATCTATTTTTCAATTCAATACATTTATTTCGATTTTCCATAATAAACCATGAGTGATATATATAAACTTACTGTATTTAACATAAGCAGTAAAATGAGCTAATTATAAATTATAATAACACCAATAATCGAATTTTGAAGAGACACTCCACGTGTGCATCTTTGACATTTGTCACAGAGAATGTCGTTTATGTCACAGCGTTGCCAAGTTTGTATCGAAATGAAAACCGCTGGGTCCAAGGCAACGGATTTGAAGTCAATTTTGTTCGTCTAAGAACCGACAACGTTGTAGGTTGTATCAAAAGTTGCCTATCATAAAATGGTTTTTCATTTATTAGAATATGACGGTTGAATCAAAATTTATGTTACAAATGAAAAATACATCTAAATATCAACAACAATTGAAGAAATTATGGTAATTTTGCATCTATATCGGGGGGCTGAGTCCAATAAATAAAAAAAAAAAAAAAAAAGAAAATTGATCTTCTATGGAATTGATTTATTATCGTAGACATGTATATAAACCTAAACAAAACCTAACTTTTAACCCTTTCGAATTAATTCTCGAACATGTTCGTTAGTGTTGTGTGATATAAACAATAATATTTCAACAATGTTGTGTCGTGTACAAAAAAGAATGCTTGTGGAATTCGTGAGTGAACATCCAGAGTTATGTTCCGGAAAATTCACACAAGTGTTCACGTTTAAAAAGGCGCAAAGTCTTTGGGAGGAAATCAGCGCCCAATTAAATAAGGTTCCAACCGGAACCCAAAAAGATTGGAAGAAATGGAGAAAGGTAAGTACCTAGTTGTGATTGCAATTTGATTCTCCATGCTTTTTTTTTTTTATTCCAAACAGACTTGGCAAGATTTGAAGAAGGGAGCGAAAGCGAAGGATGCCGCAATAAGGAAGCATTCGAGACAGACAGGAGGGGGTCCACCTACATCTATGCAGTTAACTGAAGTAGATAACGAGGTACTTCGATTGATCCCCGAAGTCCAGAAAAAAGGGGTGGACTATGCAGTTGAGGAAGTATTTGACTTCAATGAAGAGATCAATGTAAGTTCTTCAAATGGGGTACCTTGAACTCAGGGAAATTTATATTAATTTTGGGTTTCAGGTTGTTCATTCCCTGTCGGAAGGAACTATAGAAATATCCACGTCGACAGAAGAGGTGGTCGCAGAGGAACAGGTAAAGTATTAGATTTTTTAACATCTACCATGTGACTGTAATAAGTGCAACACAAATTCTGAGTAAGAGAAACTCTTTACTTTATTTTATAAGGCTGTCTTACGATTATCCCATTTTTATTTCTCTTATAAATATTCTTGTTTTATTAATTATTTTATTCTGGTAGACTCCTCAAGATCATAGTTATTCCATGAATGTGCCAAGAAATTCCAGATTGTGTGGAACCTCCAAGGCAAGTAATACTAATACATTTCAAGAAATGACGACAAAACTGACTCAAGAAATGGTGAGGTCAAAAACCTTGAAAGTCAATATGGAAATTGAGTACAAGCAGAAAGAATTGGAGTACAAGCATAAAAAATTGGAATACAAGCAGAAAGAGTTAGAGTATCTGGAGAACATGCGCATAGATAGAAGAAGTGAATCAAGGCAAAGAAGAAGTGAATTAAGGCAAAAAAGAAGACTTGAAAGACTGCAACATTCATGGCTTCCTCATTTATCTCATCCAAGACATCTCTGACCCGACCTGATTTTTAATTTTGAAATCACCAAGTATTTTTTGGAAAGTGTCATAAGGCGAAAAAAGGAAGAAATTAATCGATGAAGGGATGAAGAAGCAGGTTAGGTTTAGTGGGTAGGCCCTGTTTAAACAAAGGGAATGTGGTAGGCCCACACTCCCCGTATTTAAACTTGGAGTCCCACACTGTTCCACAGTACGAATGTGGTTCGTTCATGAGATTCCCCCTGCTATAACAAAAAAAAAAAAAATTAAAAAAAAAGGGAAAAATAACTACAATATGTTTATTTTTATATTATTTGAAAGTTGTCTTCTATTTTCCCCATATTTGAATAATATCATTTTAAATACATTTCTTGTTTGATGTCGATTATTTTGTTGGAAATTTCGGGGATATCGGGTGTGCTAATCAATTTCCCGTAGTGGTTATAAATAAGTTGATTTTGTAGGATAACCTATAAGGCAGCGCCATTTGAACAGAGGCCTTTGTTATTGACCCACTTGGAATAAGGTTGTAATGGATTACTGGTAAACAGGTTACACTGTATCTTAAAATAACTAGTATAGTATTTCCAAAGTCACTTGAACTAGTCCATAAAAACGCTTGGCCATAGATGTCCCTTTGAAGTGGAAACCGCGATCCGCTAAATACCGGGGTTGATTTGAAAGTAATCTTAGGCAATAAATTCACTCTCCCCAAAATAATTTCTGGAAAGTTGGACAACCCTTGAAAAATCTAAATATTCTGGTTCCTCCAAGTGACTTTGGATATACTATACTGCATTACTGACCAAAGAAGGCAGTATCAATAATATTGTCATGTTGGGTGCAACATAAAGTTAATGTTTATCACATTCAAGGAAAAAAAAAGTGAGAATTTGCTGATGCTGATCACGGAATTATTGGTGAAGGAAATAACTTTTTGAAGGAGACAACCCCAACTGCTAAGATGATCAAAGTAACAGACAGTTGAAACAGTGAATTATTGTTCAGAACATTAATAACGAAATAAAGAGTTTATGTAGAAAATTTTTTTTTTTTTTTTCAAGTACCCTAATATACAAATTTGAATATATACATTGTCATTCATCAAAATTTAAGTTCAATGTAAGAATTACATTATTATATTATTAAATTTTGTAGCATACTTTTAGCAAAGAAATTTCTACAGTAGGTCATTTCTTGAATAAATTTAAGGTCCGTTGCTCACCATCAACTATTGAAGACGACTAAATAAAAATGTTTTCAATTGAATAATGTTATAACACCTTCCTGAATTCTATTAAAAACAATATTGACCTTTGGGTAATTGTTTATCAATTGGTTCCAATGAATATATATCTTATAATGGTGCTTCATGAAAGCCAATAAAAATTTACAGAAGAGTAAGATGCTTTATAAACTTTAAATATATATTTTTTTCATTTGGTACACTTTTCGAATAACTTCCCTATAACATGTGGATAATTTTACTTTTGATATAACTACAAGAGAAAGGAAATTTATTATAAGTGACCTGAATTGTCACATATAATGAAATATCTTGTAAACTTATTAATCCTGTTAATCCCACAACTATATATACAGAATAAACAAGAGGCAATTTATGCAGCATAATAGCCATTCATATTTGTCGGAGGCTTTTGACAAAGAAGTTTAAGTCCAAAACAAATTTCTTTTATTTATTCTTTTTTTAAAATCAAAGATTATCAAATAATTGTGGATTGAAATTTCATAAGACATAAAACTCAGTTGAGAATAGAAATAATCAAAAATTACACATACTTCATTGCTGTGAAAAATATATATTTATTTGAAGGTTCATTCAGTCCCATACATATTTGATAGTATACAGAGCATTCATTTTAATTCGTGGTCAAGAGTGCTGTGGAGTGATTTTCTGTGCTTACAAGTTGCACTTCGTTTCTACTATAACACTAACATTTATTACAAACAGGAAATAAATAAATATTTTTTTTTTTTTTTTGGACCACATTGATACTGTGGAACAGTGTGGGACTCTATTGCTTCTCTAATGTCGGGGTCTGTTGCTCCTCTAATGTCAGGATCTGTTGCTTCAGAAGAAGAGTCCTTGTAATTTTCCTAAAATTGCTATTAGAAATTATTCTCAATAATCGACTGTCTTAACTGTCTGCCAGCGATTAGATCATCTTGGACTGTTGGGTTCCTGCCTGTTACTCGGTAATTTCTGTCATTAATAATTCCTTGATCAGCATTTAAGAATTCTTCATCTTGTTCTGGTTCTTCGATATTATTTTCCAGACAGATATTATGTAGCACACAACATGCCATTATTATTGATACTGCCTTCTTTGGTTCATAATGGAGCACTCGATGTTTTAAGAGGCAGCGAAACCTGTTTTTCAGTAAGCCATTACACCTTTCTATGATGCTTCTTACCCTTTTGAATTTATTATTGAACCTCTCCTCCTGCTCACTTAAAGGATTCCTTAAGGGCGTAAGTAACCAAGGCCTTAGAGGGTATCCTACAAGAAGGAAAGAAGAAATCAATAGAAAATTAATATAATTTAAATATAGAAGTCATGAAAACCAACGTAAAACTGTGATTATAATAAGCCTTTTCAGTGTCTATTTCTATTTTTCAGATATAATGGAACTTTTGTGGTATCGAATATCGATGCGGTCTTTTTTTGCAATGCCATCGATGTTCACATTGATGTTATTCAATATTCATATTGATGGTGTATTAGCTTAGATCAAGTATAAGGCATCAACATGTACACAAAAA
Source organism: Harmonia axyridis (assembly GCF_914767665.1). Taxonomy (NCBI): domain Eukaryota; kingdom Metazoa; phylum Arthropoda; class Insecta; order Coleoptera; family Coccinellidae; genus Harmonia; species Harmonia axyridis. The sequence continues at coordinate 22,507,716 of NC_059505.1, read as the reverse complement.
AGCCAAGAGTAAAAAAAATAAATGTTCTAGTCTTTATGAAATAGTTCATACCTGAATCACCGAGTAGAAAAAAATTTCCTCCATTTTCACGATGAGCTCGTTCCAAAATGCCTGAAATATCAGATTGGCTCCAAATATACGAATCATGACTGCTGCCAGGAAATTTGGGATTAGCATTCATGATCCACATATTTTCATCACAAATCTGAAAAGACAAAATAACAATAAGATCATCCAACAAATATTCATCTTATAATTTACCAATTGTACATTCATAGAATGGTCATTCTTCCTATTGACGAAGACATGTTCATCTTCTTTAGGTGAAACAATGGCAACATGGGTACAATCTATTACTCCAATGCCTCCAGGAATACGTGTTGCCTCAGAAAATCTAAAAATACAATTACGCAATGAAATTGTCTAGTATGTAAGCTAATATTTATTACCTGGCCCTTCTCTGTGATAGTTCTTGCATATTTCTAGGAAAGCGAATCCGTCGAAAACGGATTTCCCTATTACTCAGAGCATTTGTTATCTCTTCAATACTTCTACAAACACTACTTTGACTCATACCACAGAAAAAATTTGAGCCTAAAATTGTCTGATAGCTTCCTTGGGCATAAAATAGAAGGGTCACCAACAACTAAAAACAAATTTTAAACATAACACATTCTGCAATCAGATTTTCGGTAAAACATCTTCAATTCGTACTCACCTTTGTTTTCAATTCTAATCTGCACCTCCTCCTAACCCGTACAAATGGTGTTATCTCTTCTAGAAGTGATAAGAAACACGCCTTATTTAGACGGAAATGTTTTTTAAAAGCTGCTTCCGACAACGCGTTCAATGGATTTATTGTTAAGTATCTCAAACGAGGAATATTCTCAATTTCTTCTTCCTCGTCCTCTGCTAATTCTGCCATCAATCTTATTGCAAAAAACATTATAATGTTTTTTTATTTAATACTGAATAATAAATACTACTTTTGAGTGTGTACTACGTTGCTAGCAAAATGGCTACCTCTTTAGTTACAACTTGTTTACGTTTTTGACGTTTCTGCCACAGAAATGTATTGGCAGAAAAGAATTGTCGCTTTGTCGCACAATTTTATGAATTCGATGAGCTGAATTTGAGGGGGGATAGGAATCATGCGCAATGAAGAAAAATTTGAGCAAAGTGGGCGTGGCTCCTTCTCCCAGCTCCCTAGGGATCTTTAAGAATCGGTACCCGGAACTCGTTCATTCATGCTCCGATTGCAAATGGAGATATGGACGCAGTGTGCGCATGAATGAACAAGTGACCAAAAAGCCCTTACTTCATGGCAGTGCTTTTCTAATTTTTTTCTTGATATTTCTGCTCAAAAGTTTTCTGGTTCCGATAATGTTAGCACACAAAATGTCGTATAAAGCTTGAAAAGGTTTTTTCGTATAGATGCACGAAAAATACCGATCGATATTTTTTTTTTAATATTTTCAATTAATTTTCCTTCAGTTCTAATTTCTAATCATGATATCACACTGAAATTTTGTACAGAGATGAAACTGTTCATATCAACATCTAAAATCTAGACTCCGTCGGTTTTGTGTTCCACCTTGATATTTTTTCGATATTCTCCTTAGTTTCTATGTTTATGTCTGTACGATCAACATGAAATTTTGCGAGAGGCCTTATAAATTTGTCATTTTACATCCAACTGCAAATTTCAATTTCTATTCCGAACGGTCATATTTACGGAGTACCTATAGTCCATTGAAATACAAGACGGAGCAATATAAACAAAATAAATATCATGATTTGCACAACTCTTACTCCCGGTTTCCTAAAGGCCAATCAACGTAAAAATCAACTTAACATGCTGTCAATTCTACGGTCAAGCATCATTTGGGTTGCTGAAAATAAGGTTAACTGCATTTATTTGAACATTCTGCTAGTTAACACAGTGGCCAAATATTAGGTACACGTGAATTGTATGTCGAGCGTGGTTTTGGGTTTCTGAAACGCATTTCGATAGCTTCGCACAGGGTTAACACATGTCAAATACAAACGAAAATAGATTAGTTTGATTTAACACTGAACAAAAATTTCAGAAACCCAAATGGATTTGACATCGCTGTCAAATTGAATGTTGTTTTAGTTGAACAAAGATTTCATCAGTTTTTCAGAAACTGAGGGTTATTGGTCGAACGGTCATAAATCCTATCCCTCGTTCGTCCTTTACAGAGTTCCAGGATCCTACTTGATACTTATGTTGAGATGTTTTGTTTATTTTATTTGTAGAATAATGAAGTACAAACTATACGATTATTTGAATTATACTTAGTTAGACTTTGGACGGACGTTAGGTAGGTATCTACTGCAAACTTCTTTCTAGGTTCTCGTTTTATCCCCATAGCCATTCATAATTGAAACATCGATTCGTTCTTGTTCTGTCAATCTTATTTTCAAATTGAATTGATATACTCACAAATTGAATATTGACTGTTATTCGGACCGCTGCATGTTACAAATAAAAATGAATAAAAAATTTGTGTAGATGTTGTGCTTGTGAACAAATTTTAATTTTTTATTTTATTGTCGTTGAAAATCCTGCGTTCAAGTATTAATTTAAATTTTAATAATAATTATAAATTAAAGTATATACTGCAATAAGAAACTACGAGACTGCAACAAATAATCATGTTTCTATCCACCCTGTATAAATGGATCTTACAATGATTTGTACCATTGAGTATAGGTAATTGAAGGACCTTCAAATTGAGGTGTCACATGACATACTTCCTTATTAAAAAAACAGCCGATGACGTCATCAAGACCATACCAATGACGTCATCTCTCTTGCATTGATGCCAAAAATTGAATAATCAGAAATATAAATGGAAGAAGTTTGTGTGACCACTCAATTTTCCTATATCCTGCAACTGAAAGTGAATTGATAGAAATAATATCACAACTTAAAAATAAAAAAGCCCCTGGCATCGATAACATCAAAGCAGAGACCCTCAAACTTATTTCCAACTATATATCGAAACCACTCAATTACATAGTTAATAAATCGCTGGAAAAGGGGTATTTTTCCTCAGCATTTAAAATGGCTATGGTGATACCTATCCATAAAAGTGGAATGAAGACTGATGTCTCAAATTATAGGCCTATCGCCTTGATAACATGTCTGGCCAAAATATTGGAGAAGGTTATAATACAAAGGAGGTTGAATAAATTCCTGCAAAAGTACAATCTGATGTCAGAATCGCAGTATGGATTTAGAGAGAACATGTCGACTCAGGACCCGATAAGGATTTTGACGCAACATATATATCGATGCTTGGATGGGTCCAGGCCGTCGATTGGTGTTTTTATAGATCTGAGAAAGGCCTTTGATACCGTAGACCACGCTATATTATTGAAAACTCTAGAGGATGTGGGGATAAGAGGTATAGCACAAGATCTTTTCGAAAGCTATCTACTAAATAGGCGGCAAAGAGTGAAAATTGGTGACGGTGTGAGTGATGAAAAAACTATTGAATGTGGTGTACCTCAGGGAACGATCCTAGGACCAATACTGTTTAATATTTACCTCAATAATCTCTTTTTATTAAATACCCACTCAAAAGTTATTAGTTTTGCCGATGATACAGTCATATTCTGCGAAGACGACGACTGGTTCCATCTAAAAAATAAGCTAGAGAACGACCTAAGCAAAATAAAGGAGTGGTTTGACTATAGATTGCTATCAATAAATTTTGAGAAAACCTCCTATTTACCATTCAGTAGTTATGATATATCGCTGCCAGATTATGACATAGAAATATCCGGAAATGCCGTCATCAAGCCTGTAAAAAAAGTTAAATACCTCGGCATTATTCTAGACAAGCACTTAAGATGGGACCAACAAGTATTACATCTTGTAAAAAAGCTACGATGCATTCTGTACAGGTTCAAGACAGTGATCAGTATATTAAATAATGAACAAAAAATAATTTTGTACAAAAGTTTGGTAGAGACTCACTTGAATTACGGCATAATTGGTTGGGGAGGAGTCTCTAAAACGCATCTGCGTTCCCTTGAGGTAATTCAAAGACGTTTTTTGAGATGTATTCTGCAGAGGAGATACGACTATCCTAGCAACCTGCTATACTCGGAGACTGAAATATTTGACCCAAGACAACTATTCTTCATAAGTGTTGCTACAGTTCAATACAAGTACAAAAATGAATTAATCATCTACGATCACAACTATAAGACCCGCCATAAAGAAAGTATTGTAATACCAGTCTTGCACAAGTCGGTCGGCCAAAGGAACTATAATTATTTGGGTCCCAAACTTTTTAGCAGTCTACCAGAAGAACTAAAATGTGAGCTCAACCTTAGAAAATTCAAGAATAAACTTAAACATTATGTTCGACATGCTTCCCGTTCTGAAATGCACGAGATGATCGAGAACTGAAAGTGACTTGTTGTCACAGATGGGTTAAACAGTAATTTTGTATTTTGTCGTCTTTTGTCTGCTTCGGCATATTTGTTTTTATCATGTGACAATTGTATGCTCGATGTATTTCAATGCTTTTATATTTATATATTTTACTTTTGAAATTTTTGTTCATGTGTATCCTTTTTGGATTTTTATATCTTTGATCACACTATATGCTAGGTTATATATGTATATATTCTTACACACAAGCAGACGTGCTCTGCTTCGTAAGTATGCTCATTTATTCACCATTCCAAGAATGTAATTAATTCTAAATGTATACTTTAATTGAATAAATGATATTATTATTATTATTATTATCACATGTTTCAGCATTTTTCACACAATTTGTTTTTTTGGGAGAAAATGAATTTATTCCATACATTTGCACCATACTGTATATGAACGTTTGATGATATAGTATACTTACCGCTACTAAACTTCTGATGAGATACATTCATTCAATAATTAAATAAGAATTTATTGTTTGCAAAGACTTTTGATAATCAAATTTCGTTATTCGAACAGATTTCCACACAATGTCTGTAATTTTCGAATTTTGATCTGAGAATTTTCTCAAACGATAAGGTTCACTCGCTGAATTCGGTTCTGTCCTTCCGACTAGCTGGATAACTCTCGAACTAAAAATCTAGGAACTTGATACTTTCAAAATCTCTCAGGAGTGCATTAATAGGTTGAATCTGGCTATAGTCTGTTCCACGGGCGTAGCCAGGGGGGGGGTTTGGGGGTTCAAACCCCCCCCGAAATGTTTAAGATGTCAAAATTTATTAAAAAGAAACATCAAGTTAACAAGAATATATATTCGTAAATAAATAGAAATGAGATTTTCTATTTTCTATCAATTCTAAACATGCATTGTGGACTCCACAATTTAACGAATTTTATTCGATCTAATTCAGTATGTTGAATTATCTGAATCTGAAGTAGTAACTTCAGATAATTCACTTTGAAACTTATTTTTTTCTTCAAAATCCCGAAAATATATTTAATTCATTTGTAATCTGAAATCTTAATTGAATTATCGCTACGTAATCCAGTCAATTTGTGCTCACATGTGCCCCTCAAGGGGAAGTTATGGGGTAGTTGATTTATTCGATCGTAAGTATTTTTTTTTGGGTGCAGCATCCGAATCTGAGGTTCAGAACCAAAATTTCGTGACGGAACATTTAAAAAAAATTTCATCATGGCCATTATTCCATCATGTTTTTTGTCCGATAAACCTGGCTCAAACGATAGTTCAAAATTGGCGTATTTTATCTATCTCTGCTAAAATCCCGTAGATGGGGAAGTTTTAATTTCTTCGATTTATTTTCTGTGTTTCTGGGGTACAGAATTCGTTTTGGTTTACCACCAAAATCTCATGATAAATTTCATGAAAAAAATGCAAAAAGGTGAAAATTTTCATTTTTTGAAACTTTCTACACATAAATTTGAATTTGAGTAGGTAATTTGTTGTATAAATACTACGAAGGTATTCATTTCCTAAATATAATCATAGGAATCGAGTAAAGAAATAAAATAAATTTCAAAAAGTGATTTTGAAAATGCTTTTTTTCTCAAAACATACTTGAGGAATAAAACTAGTGAGAATAGACTGAATGGGTTGGCTCTCATGAAGTTGACAAATTAAAAAAATCACAGAAGACTTTTTTTATAATATGTAAATAAAATCAGATGTTTTTGTTCTTTTTTGTTTTTTTTATGGTTAAATATATATTTTATAATGAATATGATTATGGTTATGTCAAGTACTTTTATTAATAATAATAATAATAATAATAATGTAGTTTATTTTATCATAAACATTAATCGCAGAGGCTTCAAAGCCTGTACGCGATAAACGCTTTATTTTCTTGAACCATATACATATACAGAATGAGTTTGATATTCTTGCTATACCATGTAAAGGGTGTTTTTTTAGAGCTATAGAACTTTAAATTGCAATAAAACAACGATGGATTATCCGATTGACATGAATTTTATTTATCCGCAAGATAATCTTGTGGCATTACATTTTGAATATGATTTCTGGCATATGACCGTCATGGCTGGCTCGGATGTAGTCCAATCTGGACGTCCAATTTTCGATGACTTTTTCCAACATTTGTGGCCGTATATCGGCAATAACACGGCGAATGTTGTCTTTCAAATGGTCAAGGGTTTTTGGCTTATCCGCATAGACCAATGACTTTATATAGCCCCACAGAAAGTAGTTTAGCGGTGTTAAATCACAAGATCTTGGAGGCCAATTCAAAGGTCCAAAACGTGAAATTAGGCGGTCACCAAACGTGTCTTTCAATAAATCGATTGTGGCACGAGCTGTGTGACATGTTGCGCCATCTTGTTGGAACCACAGCTCCTGGGCATCATGGTTGTTCAATTCAGGAATGAAAAAGTTAGTAATCATGGCTCTATACCGATCACCATCGACTGTAACGTTCTGGCAATCATCGTTTTTGAAGAAGTAAGTACCAATGATTCCACCAGCCCATAAAGCGCACCAAACAGTCAGTTTTTCTGGATGTAACGGTGTTTTGACATACACTTGAGGATTAGCTTCACTCCAAATGCGGCAGTTTTGTTTGTTGACGTAGCCATTCAACAAAACTCAGAAGTGCCCTTCATCGCTAAACAAAATAAAACGGACGCAGTGCGCGATACGTATTCCGCACAGAACCATTATGTTCGAAATAAAATTGCACTATTTGCAAGCGTTGTTCAGGCGTGAGTCTATTCATGATGAATTGCCAAACCAAACTGAGAATAAATCACTTGACAGCTGTTAAATCGGTCGCCATCTTGAACAGTAATGCCAACTTAAAGTTATATACCTCGAAAAAAAACACCCGTTACATATAGGCACAATCCAAACACTCATTTATTTCTATGAAAAAAATTCTTATTTCTCCCATTATTCTTTCTGTATACGCCTTTGTCTCAAACCCCCCCCCCAAACTGAAACCTGGCTACGCCCGTGGTCTGTTCAAATATACGAAAGAGCAATATAACAATTTCGCGAATAAATAGGGGGATCTTCGAATAGAAAAAGGTGTAGGTACATACAGGGTGATCAATAAACATTCTCTCATAAGTGAAATTTCATTGTTTGGATAAATTTTCAACTTATCAGAAGAATCATTTCGAATTTTGCACTGATATATTTCGTGAATTATATTATTATTCGCATTATTCGTGAAAAAACCTACCAAAAATCGTTACAAAAGAGGTGAAACTATGATTTTCTAAAAAAAATTATCGACCTTCTGCTTATTTTCTTCGAAAAAAGAAAGAAGATAAGGTGAATGTACACTTTCGTACACCGTACAGTGCATCCCATTTTGAGTGAGACAGCCAGGTTTCTCGCTTGTTATTTAAGATAGAGCCTTGCGGTTTTCACGTTCCTGTCCTACTTTTTCGTGAAACTCAAATTGGTCTAATCAGATTTTGCATAACTGTTTCCGTTCAAGAGATACAGGGTGATTTTGGAAATTGATACTTTTCGGACACCTCCTTTATCTCCGAAGTTAGTAGAAATAATGCTGAGGTAAAAACTACATCTGAATCAGAATTCTGCGTAGAATCCAGTGGCGTACTCAAATTTTTTTTTCGGGGTATGGTTTTGAAGATTCAACACAAACCTATATTTTTTTTAATGGAACACCCTGTATATTATCACTTCATTGGATTCGTAATTTTTTTTCCTTCAAAATGATGTATGATACTATGTAGGTAGGATGTTCAGAAATATAAAAACACACTAAAACATCAAATAATGATGGTTTTTTTGTTAATGGGCAATGGATTTCTCATATAAAAAAAAAATCAATAATAATAATAATAATTCATTGCGATGACAGCTAGATCAGATTGGTTTTTTCTTCCCAATCTTGCTTGATAAAACAATGCTGCCAAATGCATAGTAGCCATAATAACAACAAGAATATTTGTATCATCAATGACCTACTACTTTTTAAAAATCAAAAGTAATAATCCACTTATTGAAACTTGGGAAATTCATGACCCATTAACAAAAAAACCATCATTATTTGATGTTTTAGTGTTTTTTTATATTTCTGAACGTCCTACCTACATAGTATCATACATCATTTTGAAGGAAAAAAAATTACGAATCGAACGAAGTATCAATATACAGGGTGTTCCATTAAAAAAAATATAGGTTTGTGTTGAATCTTCAAAACCATACCCCGAAAAAAAAATTTGAGTACGCCACTGGATTCTACGCAGAATTCTGATTCAGATGTAGTTTTTACCTCAGCATTATTTCTACTAACTTCGGAGATAAAGGAGGTGTCCGAAAAGTATCAATTTCCAAAATCACCCTGTATCTCTTGAACGGAAACAGTTATGAAAAATCTGATTAGACCAATTTGAGTTTCACGAAAAAGTAGGACAGGAACGTGAAAACCGCAAGGCTCTATCTTAAATAACAAGCGAGAAACCTGGCTGTCTCACCCAAAATGGGATGCACTGTACAATGATTGGTCATCGCAGGAGCCCCAGAGGGGAAATGATTGGGTACCAAAGTTGACTGATAAGACTGACGCGAAAAGTTACAATCCCTCTTGAGAGCTCAAAATGATATAATGTCGATTGAGACAGACAATGAATTGGCGCTCGAATTACACACAAGATTTTTTCTACAATCGAACAATTCACATATTTCGAAAAATTTATTCAATTTGATGAATGAAAATTTTCACTCAAAAGAAAGATGTTATTTACTCGTTGTCGAAGTTCCTACAGGCTCTAAAGCCATTGCGATTAATATTTATGCTACAATAAACTACAATATTATTCATTCAGCATCCTATAAAATTTCTTTTCGGAATTTTCAAAAATCATATTGTCATTTGTTTTCGGTTAAAGCTCTCGTTGTATCTTCTCAGTCGTATACACTTAATTTTTTTGGAGTGTGCCTTAATTTTCTTGAGTACTTTTATTGTTGGCGATCCATAATTACATCCACTATCTTTTGTATCTGGCGGAGTCTGCCTGGTCTGGATCACTCCAAAAAGTTTCTTCGAAACTTTGACTCTACAAGATCCAAGAAGTATCTGGATCTTAGTAAGAATATGCTACACCTCCTCACTAGATTCCTCACAGGGCATTGCCGCCATAGGAAACACCTCATGAGAATGGGTCTAACAGAAAATGACGAGTGCAGATTCTGTAAGGAGGAGGAAGAAACTCCGGATCACCTGGTGTGAGTGAGAAATTAGCCTCCTTGAAGCTATCCCAAATATTGGAGTTCATCAGAACTCTGGAATTGAAAGGCGAGCTGTAGATCACGTTATGGAGAGAATAGCTCTGATGGGGGGCACAATAGACCATTAAGTCGCAGTGAAACGTAACCTCCTTAATTGAATCTAATCTAATCTTTTGTAGTTTTCTCGACTGAGAACCTTTTGCAAATTGTGTAAACCTTCCTATATCTTGTCGGAGGTTATATACTTTTGCTTCTAACCTTTTTTGCCAATGTGGTTTGTCATGCTGTTTTTTCTGGACTAGTTGTTCACTTCTATGTTTTGGCTTCACGCCGAGCACTGCTGATATTGTGGAGGCTGCATAGTAGGTAATAAGATTCAATGACTCGAAGTACTGGTCATTTGAAAAAATGAATCACATAATGAAAATTTTTCATTATGTGCAGAATATGTGAAACGACATATTCTTCCTAGACTGGAGACATCGGAAAACTTTCACATGTCTCCAGTCTAGGAAGAATATGTCGTTTAAGAGGATCAGTACCCTCGAATTCTATCAAATATCTATTTATTGTAGCAGATAATAGCTCTAATAGATCTCTTTCACCTTCTTCTCGGTTTTCGACAGATGCAGTTGTATATTCCGCTCATCTGTTACTGGTATCAAATCTCCGCTATTCTGTTCCTCAGTATTAATTTGTATATTGTTGTTGTATTCCTCAGCACTCTGCCACCGAAGTCCCGCATACTGTCATGTCCAGCGCCGTCTCCAGACACGCCCTGGCGAACCTCAGGGAGCGGCTCTATATTCCCATTCCTTAAATTTACCATCATTCATGGGCTCCCCCGCGTCATGGGGGAGACGGCTTTTGATAGCTTTTTACTATCCGCAGAGCTACGGTGGGAGGATTCTTGAGCTGGACAGGGACCCTTCGACAGGTTTCAGCTTCCCGGGTCAGGGAGCTCCTAGAATCTGCGGTGGGCAGGAGTCGATTCAACTCTCCTGATATGTGAATCACAAGGGATTTCGATTCCCTACCGCTACCCCATTTTATTATTATAATCGACGAAGTGACATTTCTCGTTTGCGTTCACTTCAGATTTCGATTGTGGAAAAAATCTTTAGAAATATGACAGCGCCTGATGGCACTAAATTCAATATTGTTGCCTCAAAACTCTTAGTCCTAAATAATGAATAATGAATTTTTGAATATTTTTCAAAATGATTTTTTTGTCAATTGATAACTCAAGTGTTCTTGTAGGGAATAACAAATTGAAAACCATCGTTTGAATTATTGATTATAAAATAATATGAATAGGTATGTAATATTCATGTTCTTTGAAATGAACTCTTATTGATTACTCATCTACTGTCAGTGGCGTACCCAAAGGGCGGAATAAGAGGTATATATCCCCATAAAGGGGATATCCATTAAAAGTTACTTACTTACTTACTTACTAAAAGTCACAACGCTGAATAATTTAATTGTGTAAAAATTCAATCAACGAATTCATCAACCAGTGGTTATATTAAAGGACTTGATCTGATCTGACTATCATCAACATAATCATTATTTACTTACGAGCTATAAATACAAAATTGATGAAAAAATTGAACAATCAGGTAGAAATTAAAAGATTCTGAAGTAAAAGCTCATATCTACTCGAATTGAAAATCAATCTCCAGCAGTGTCTGTAAATTCAAAGGACATCGGAAGCGAATAAAACTTTTTTTTTACTTTATCCCTCCTCAAGGCTTATGTCTGGGTACGCCACTGTATGTTGTTAATTAATTTTTCTACTATAATGTTCAGCACTATGGTTAGTTCTTCGTGTGGAATTTGTGTGTTGATTTTGGGACAACATAATGCGGATTTCACATTATATATTATTGCGAAATAAATGATTCGTTGAAAACATGCGACATGGGTTAACCTCTGCAGTATTGCGTGGGTTGATTTTCCGCATTCGTTTATTTCTTTCAAAGCCTTTCAGATTGATGACTAACTCGAAAATGTGATGGTTAGAAAGTCGGTTTAATATTTTTTATGGGTTCCCCTCTTCATGTCACTAAAACTCTTTATCAGCTTCAAATCTTGCCGAGTTAAAAGAACTGGTTGTGTTCAGTACAGGATTAATTTTTCATTTTCTTTACATGCACAGCATTTTCAATGATTTTTATAGTTATGTGATTACTACCAAATGTAATATAATCTTTTCCTACGAGCATGCGCCATGTATTTCATCCATTCAAGTATTTATATAATATTATAGATACATATATATTATTTTGTTATATAATGTTGTCCAAATAGTTGGATCGTAAGATGGGGTTTTTTAGAGTGGCTAGATGGATCTCTCATCATGTGAAATTAGAAAAAATTTTGGATCGTGGGGGACATTTTATATTTATACGATTAATCACAATCAATTTCTATCAACCCATTCAACCCCGTGAGTTTGATGAGAGCAACCTCTAAATTCATAAATGGACAGGAGGATTGAGTGACTTGTTTTGAAGGTTATTCGATTGCTTTCTCAAACATGCCATGCCCTTGATCTTTTTTGTTAGTACAAAAATGTAGAAGAATCGGAAGTAAGAATACCGATCACAACAGGCCGAGAAATTTAAGTTGAAGTTTTCCAAAACGTAATGCCCGAATTTGAAAATGAAGGCTCATTTTCACGGTGATAGTGCTATCACAATAGTGTGATAGTGATAGTGACTATCGCAGCAACTGTCATCATGTAAACTACTTTATAGTTCCTATCGTGATAGTGCGAGAGTGCTGTCGCACTATCACGATAGTACTAACGCAATAGTCACTATCACTGTGAAAATGAGCCTTCAGTTATATATAAAATAGTGGATAACCTTTTGAAAATCTTTTATAGTAAAACATTTTTTAATAGTTTCATGTTTCATTGCAACTCTTGCTATTGTAACTATTCTATTCTTTTTTCAATAATTTCCTCTATTTCTTGTAGATTCTACTAAATCTAGGTTTTTTAGACTACTTTGAGTGGATGAAAGAAACTCCCTGTTGATTGATAACTATAACAAATATAGAACAGATGAAGTTTAGAAATTAAATGCCTGCAACAGATGAAATTCTCCAATATTTAATAAGCATTGAACACAACAAATATTCATTGTAGAAATTTTGAAGTCTCAAAATTCAAAATGAACTTAAACCTCAAATAGGTATCAACGTCATTATGAATTCTATTTTCTTATGTTTTGAACTCTTAGTCCGCACAAAATTCTAGAGACTGGTTTGGCTTTCCGAAACCAGGATTCTTATTGGCTTAAAACGCTGCTTGAACTGCGGGCTATCACGAGACTTGACTGCGTTTATGTTAGTTTGATCATCATTATTTAGATGCATATGCGTTCTCCAGTTTCGAACTAGTCCGGATCTCTATTGAAATAAACCTTCAATTTCATATACAGAGTGTACACTTTTGAAACGGCCTAACTTCAAGTGGAGATTATACAAGTGATTTGCAACAATAACACATGGTCGAAATGTTGGTGGTTATTCTTCAATTTGACATTTCACGGAATTTATCACTTTTCTTCTATAAAACCAATTATATCTTATTCATTTCTGCATCCTCATCGAATTTTATCATATATTCCGAAATAGCATTAAATTTGCCTAAGTATGAAATTTTACTGGCGAGTATTGTGAAGTGATGAATATAAATATTCTGAAGAGAGCGTATCTTTCCAATCGTTTTATGAATGAAAAACTATAAATGAGAATATGTTTTCTTTGCAGTAGGGGAGAAGGGGGCAGGTTCGGACACTGTTTTACAAATTATTATATCTCCATCGATTGTTAATATTATCAAGTTGCTGAAATTTCATAAAATAGAGCCTTCTTCTTATATGCCTTTTCATTATCATATACGTGCAAATTTCGAATAATTTTCCAGAAAATGTAATATTAGTGAATTTGGGGAATTGTCCGGAAGTGCCCCATGGCGGGGCACTTTCGGACATGAATGGGGTAGGTTCGGACGAATATACATTTCGAAAATTTTGCTTTATTTTCCATATAAAATTGTTGACAAAGTACTATGAAACATTAATTAACATCGTAACCAAAAAAATTTACATTAAATTGAAGAAAAGATGCCATTCTTGAAGTCCCCGGTGTTGTCATGGGCTCAGGTAACTTTGATACAATGTCTTTCCTCTCAATATATGAAATATCCTCAATTTCCGGATAAACAAATCCTTTTATACACTTCTTCAAAAATGTAACTTCGAATTCTCCATTTTGCATTACATCGATCACTTTCCCAACATAATGTAAAGATCGTTTTTTTGTTGCGAACTTCACTAATAGATAATCATCTCTTAGGATTTTCTCGTCATCCAAAAGTTCATGGAGCTCATCAACATCACCACTATAATCTAAATTCTAATCTAATCAGAGTCGGTCAAATCATTTCTTATTTTTTTCGTGGCAATTAAAGGCACATTGGCTCTGTTGAAATCTGAAGCTCTAGCTATACTTGTATTTTCAGGTTTGCGATTGGAGAGCCTTGGATGGCGCTTCATGAAACATTGCATCCAGTCAATTCCTGCTTTTTTGTTGATTTCCCAATTTCTCGGAATTTTCTTATTCAGTTTTGAAGCATATTGGAAAGCCAGTCCACGACAGAGTCCATATGTCAAGCCGTAACATCTTTGAACACTTTTTGAGATATATCTCCAGCTCGATTTCTTCATTTCGTGAGAACACTTGCCGTGTTGCATATTTTGATGAAGCAAATTCTTCCTCTGATTCACCACCTTCATTTCCAGAGTCTTCTATGTTATTATTGGACGTTTTTTAGCTTTGAAAACTCTGTCAAATAAAGTTGATTTAGGTATATTGAATCTTATTGCATCAGCTCTCAAAGACATACTCTTGCTGATAACATTCTTCACAGCATATTTCAAGACTTCTCTAGGAATTTCTGGCTGATTAGGACGTTTCTTTTTGTATGTTCTTACCAACCTACAAACAGTAAGAAGTTACTGAAAGATCATGGGGCGCATCCGGACAAACACGAATATGAAGCAAGGGGTAGTTCCGGACAGTCCGAACCTTTTTTTCATGGGCGCCCGCAGAAATTTTTCTCAGGGGGGGCAAAATGAAAATTATTGAAAAACGTCCATGATTGTATAGGCGACATCAGTATTCCGTTTTTTTCTATTTCTGTATTTTTATTCATAAGAGGGGGGAGGGCTATGCAAAAAAAAAGATTCAATATCTAGTAATTTTGAATTCTTTGGCAAAAAATTGAACAAAGAAAAAAAGCATTACATGTTCTTTCGAGAATCTCGTTTCGAGGACAGGAATCAAATGATTTAAATATGCGAAGTAATCTTCAGCTGAATCTGCTTAATAATTAGATCTGTACATTTGTCTACCGCAAATTCGTGGTTTTCCAATCTCTATATTGAGACTGAGCAATAGATGATGCTTTGGAAAAAATTCTGTGAAGCATGCATCATCGGAGCGATGGTTTCCACATATTTCAATAATTAAATTTATATGACAGTAAACATCCACAAAATTAATAGAAACACCTTGTAGTGTATTTGCTATTGGTTCCAATATATTTGAATATTTACTTGCTACCGTCAAACAAACCACAAAAGTGAAAGAGTTTATTGCAGTCCATAACTGAGCAGCTCTTTTTGTTGTTGAAGAATTCATTGATATTTCTCCAGATTTTATAGCAGAAATAGTTTTGAGAGTAGTTTCCAGAGAAAACTCGCAATAATTTATATTCAGCTGACCAACGAATTTCACAAAACAAAGGAATATTTGGAATCAGATTTCTTCTTAAAGTACTCTCTCGAAAAAAGACTATAATGTCCTTAACGGTGCCAATGCTATTACGAATTTCAGTAATTTTACTGTCATTTATTACTAAATTCAACCTATGGTAGGCACAATGGAAATAAATTACTTTCTTGTACTTATCTCTTATGATCTTTAGAACCCCGTGAATTTCACCAGCCATTGTTGAGCATCCATCATAACCTTGTGCTACAGGTTTATCCAAATTCAAACCAGATTTTTCTATAAACTCAAGGATTGAAACAGCTATGCAATCAGCATTCAATCTGTTCAATTGTACGAATCCAAGAAACTCTTCATTCACTGTAAAATTTTCATTTTGCTCATGTATACATATCGTATTCCAATAGATAACTGCTCATGTCCAGAAATATCAGCAGACTCGTCAGCCATTACACTGAAATACTTCGAAGAATTTGCTTCTTCTACAATATTTGTCATTGGTACATGCCCAGCTACCGAAATGATCACATTTTGAATTATGTGAGAAGTATATTTTGAGTTAATAGCTGCGTTGAATAAATGGATCTCGAAATCTTTATCACCCGCGACTGGTTTGAATTTCAAAAGATCACTAAAATTGCCAGAGTTCTTGGTGCTCTCTCCTATAGGCATATCGTGAGTTCCGCAAAAAACTATTGTTTTTATAATGGGTTAATTTTTTTTTTCTTTTTTCTGCAACACTTTTTTTCTTACCTTCATCTATTAAAGACAATAGGAGAGTATATATAACATGAATTTATGAAAAAAATGACACGCATGGAGTGCGTTCGGTTCCATGTTATTTCTTCACCCAAAAAGTGCTCAACGCGTCTAAAAAAGTTTTCAATTCAAAAAATACCTCTGCCATATGCTCTACTATATGTATAATAATTCCATTGAAAACCGGAAAATTGTTGTGAATCCATCATTTTCCTTTTTTCCTTGCCCTTCGGATTGAGAAAGTATTATTGAAGGAGTTGTGCTGAAAAATGAATCAAAATCTCAGGGGGGGCCATGGCCCCCCCTGCCTCCCCCTACGGGCGCCCATGTGGTGAATAATTCACTTGCCATGATTACAATGCTGCTAGAACAATCCAACGGATGTTATTGGTGGTAAATTCAGATCCACCGAACCGTTTTGTGGAAAATTTTCAATTCCAGGGATACAATTTGTGTAGAACTTTACACTATCAGCGGTCTCCAATATTCGCTTTCGTGTTACAGATTTGGAATGAAAGAAAACTAAATAATAAATAACGTCTCAAGAGAAAGCTTATATTTGTTCAGCTCACTGCGAGAACTGTACGATTCGTAGGTTCGCGGGGTTATGTCAACCGGTAGCGTTTCTCAGTAGTGGACCGTGCATTATTCGTACGCGAATTTTATAAAAATAGTAATTTTGTGACTATAGCGCTATAAAGTTTTTCCAATATTCGAGGTGTTCGTTACTTAAATGATGCGCCAAGGATTCCTCTCATTCGAAAATGGGTGAAAAAGTTTGAGGAGACCAGTTCAACATTAGATAAACCAAAACCCAGGCGCAATATGTTATTGAGAATGGAAGAGAACGCGGAACAGGTTAATCGCTCTGTTTGTGATGATCCCGACCTCTCCATTTGAAGCATGCAAGTGCTTTCAATATGCATAGATCAGAACTACACCGCATTTAGCATACAAATGTAAAGCTTGAAGCCTCAAGATGTCTTTCAGATGTAAGAATTCTGAAAAGAGGCAATTGAGTGCTCATGAACGTTTAACATCTTGTTTTCCTAAGAAGTTTATTTTCACCTTGATGGCTTTGTAAATAAGCAGAACTGATGCTACTGCAATGCAACTAATCCGAATCGCAAGCATCATAATTCCATTAATTCACTTAAGGTGACTGGGATGCAATAACATAGCGAGAAGTTATCGACCTTTACTTTTTTCAAGATGAAAGGGGACGTGCACTCACTATGAATTCAGAGCATTGTATGAGGATAATAGATGAGTTTTTGTTGTCTGAACTTCAGAACTTTTCTAGCTATAACCAACTTCCTTAGTCCAGTTAAATCAACTTGCCAAGTGGTCGTCAGGAATTTTAGTTTTAGATTGAATTAGTGTCGTGAACGCGAGGGTCAACATTCGAACAACATCATTTCCAAGAAGGGAATTCCCAAATAGTGTTCTTTCATAATTAAAAACGGCTTATTTTTCACATATTTCTACATATCAATTTTCAGTATTTCATGTGACATACCTATTGATTCAAATATTGAATTGATTCCATCTTCACTTGATGGAAATTCATTTTAATCAGGGCCGTCGCTAGCTTTAGCATTTGAAGCTTGATCAACAAAAATTACATGTGTAGAAATTCAAAGTACCAAATGAGATTTGATTCAGTCAGCAACAATACGAAGGAATACCGACAAATTTAAATAACATCAAAAACCATAAAAGTTCCGCATTACACATTATACTCATAAATATCCAGATGTGGCGTGATGTGGGGTTCTGGATTATTTTCTTTTCAAATCCCTAATCAAAATGTTGATTCCTCAGAATGGAATGCAGAATATAAGAAAACGATTCCATTTCATCACTTCCAACTGATACTTCTCAAGAAATATAAAAAGTTTTATTATTTCATACGACATTCCATTATTTTTTAATATTTTTCATTTTTTATATCAAGTTAACTAGTGTTGGGCGCATTCGAATTAGATAATGGTTCATCCGCATCATCCGATTGTCTTACTCGATAATCTCAAACAAAAAAAAAACAAATTTTTAAGCTTTTTCTAGAATCGAAACTAAGCTAGGAACCTGAAACTGCAGGGTCCACTCAAGAGGGGCGGCAAATAATGGAGGGCGACGTTATCTACATTTACTGGAAGAACGAATTAAATATTTTTTTTTTAACGAATTTCAGTGATGATTTTTTTTATCAAATTCACTAATCCTGAACATCTTTTCATCGTGAATGAATATTCATCATATCAAAGAAAAAAAAAACGAAGGATCGGAAACCTGAACTCAATTCATATATTTTATCATTTTTTCATTAGAGTTCAGTTGAGCACGTTTATTGTTTATTACATTCCACTTATCCTAAATCATCTATTGGATTAAAATTTGAATCCATGAAAAATAGAACGGTAGAAACGCTGGAGCAGGCGCTGGACTTCGATTATACAATATTAATTTTAAGCATTCTGCAGAGTTAGCTTCTGTTAGGGCGGCAAAATAGGTCTCTGTCTAGGGCGGCCAAATGAGTCTCTGCCTAGGGCGACAAAATGGGTCTCTGCCTGGGACGGCAGTTTGGCTAGCGAAGGCCCTGATTTTAATAGAAATTAAATGACAGTTATTCTATTTTTTATTTCCACTTTTAATTATTTAATATAACAATTATTTCGCTACACTGTAGCTTCTTCATATATTTTTTTATTTTTGAATAACTTATTTTTATTTTTACAGGGGTACTGAATGTGATGGGCACTTCTTCAGAACTGTTGGAGTGGGATGGACAATGAACAACCCCACCAAGAGCTTGTCAAATGTGTAGTGGTGGGCGACACAGCAGTTGGTAAGACTCGACTTATTTGCGCACGCGCCTGCAACAAGCAGGTATCACTCTCGCAGCTTCTCTCCACCCACGTACCTACAGTATGGGCCATAGATCAGTATCGCATATACAAAGACGTTTTGGAACGATCTTGGGAGGTAAGTAAATGTTCTCTCCTAAAATTTTCATCTTGTGATATTATTGCATTATAAAAATCATAGCTATTTCAATGATTAATTTTCACATTATTTACATTCGTCTCAAAAATTACACATGTAAAACAACTGCATGATACAAATCTATATTACCACAACGACTCAGTTACAAATTGAAACAGATCGCTTGTGCTCAGACAAAAACACAATACTTGAACGCATCCTTAAAATCAATTCAATATTGAATGATACATTCAAATATATTCCACGAATATAATTTATTCGTATACTACCGAACTCCTCTTTCAACCATCATAATACCCAGTAAATTTATTATACAAATTTTACACTGTAGTTTATTATTTCTAAATGGATTAAATATACTGGTGTGTTCATTGATTAGACTTTCATAAAGTTGATTCTGGCTACCCAGGCTCGGCATGGGTCCTTTTTCCCTTTTCTTCCTTGAGGAAGCTGAAACGTGGCTGCACCTGTGAGGAATGTATATATGTTTTTGATCTGGACAAACTCATTACTTATGATTAGTTTCTAATTTGCCAAACCAGGTTTCTCTAGACTTGTACGCACCGTACTTTTTTAAATTTGGTAATAAATTATTATCGGTGTTTACGCCCAGGTTAGCTCATTTGGAGTATGTTTACTCTCACCAGGTAAAAAACAATATGCATTAAGCTTGGCAGACAAAAGCGATAATATGTATAGAGAGGTAGGTTGAAAACCAAAAGACATGAAAAATGCTTGAAAATATTTCAACCATACGTTATACAATTCGATCTATGTTGAACTGTTACCAATTTCGAATAAAAATGGTGTGAACGAACAGAATTCAGCTAATTAAGGAACACTTTCCGGATCATCAGATAGTCGTGTGTATCGAAATGCCCACTCAAACGTACCCTCGAATGAAAAATCGATCATATATGGCACGTCTCGAGGAAAAAAATATTCAGGTAATAATGGACCAGAATCGAACGCAACCAGTACTCAGCATGTCCAGAAATGGACGTACTCAGTACGCCCAGTAATGAACGTTTTCAAACCATCTCGAAAAGATCCAGGAAATTCTATCAATACCTAAACTGGACCTGAAATAGACATCTCCGGAACATACAGAAAATAACGTTATCAAAACATCCCGAAAAGGTCTAGGACGTTTATACCTACCTAAACTGGATCTGAATTTACATACCCGTGACGGATGCTATACGGGATTGACTCACCCTAAATGTTGAATTCCAAGCTGTAAGGTACTCGTAGTATGCAAATTTTTCATTTATTGCGACCTGGCTCTAAAAACTATAACAAGTTAATTAGAACAAGTCAAATTACTTTCATTATTTCTTCTCGGGTACCTAATCAAAAAAGGCGCAAGCGTGGCGATCACCTAGGGCCTTGGACCTCGAAGGTTCACGCAGCCAGAGTATCTCGAAAGTGATCTTTCTCGCCTGAAGGCTCATTTTAATAAAACAGTGAGTGTGACTAAATTGTTCAAAGGCGATTGCAATTGATAAATAAAGGCAAATGCTCACAATTCGATTCAGCACCCTAATTGAGATTTCAACCTTCTTGTATTTTGTAACTAAGTTAACGTTCACGGTTTACATTTACCAACAATATTTTCAAGGATAGGCACCTTAGTTGCGGCGACTGTTGCGGGAAATACTCTTCGGCCCAAGCAACGAAGCCTGTACACGCCACGCTGCTTATGTATGTAGACTTCATGGAAAATAATATGTTCTGTAAATGCGAGCATTCTTTTTCAAGTCAAGCTACTCTAGATTACTGCGACCTAATAATCTATTATTCCCCCCATCAGAGCTATTTTCGAAATTACGTAATCTACAGCTCTCCTGTTCCAGAATTCTAATGGAGGAGGCTTCTTTCTCACTTTTACAAATTTCTTGTCCAAACGAGGCATTTCGTCTTCAGGTGACAAGGGTTTCTTGCTCCTCCCCACAATACCAGTACTCGACTTTTTCTGCCAGACCCGTTCTTATGAGATGCTTCCTGAGGCGACATTGCTCTGAAGGGAATCCAGCGAGGAGGTGTAGTGTATTCTTGCTAAGATCCACTTCTTGGATCTGGCAGTGTCGAAGTTTAGAAAATCTTTTTGGAACGATCCAACCCAGGATAATTCCGCCAGAGTGTTTCTCTTTCAGTTATCCTGAAACTCCTTCTTGTAGGTACATTTGCCTATACCAAAGAAAGGTACCGGGCCAATAGAATGAGTTTTCTGCTCCTTTTCTGGCAATTGTATTGGCCTCTTAATTTCCTGCAATACACGAGTGACCAGGAACCCAAAATAAAAAGACCTTATTATCCTTGCTTATTTCGTTGAGTTTTCTTCGGCACTTCTATACCATCTTAGAATCGATGATATGTAAGCTCAACACTTGATTGCGGCCTGACTGTTAGAATGCATCGCTATATCACATTTCTGATAGTTTCTCAATAGGTTAATTCCCACACATATTTTTATTGCAATTATCTCTGCTTAAAAAACAATTAGACAGCGGCCCGAATACCCCAACGCCAGTCTCCGTCGAATTTTTAGAATCATCTGTGTATCAATCTTTTTTGTGAACTGGGATTGCAGACTCCCTTTCCCGATTTTCTTTTCCACTTAGTATCGTAATTAAGTTTTTTTAGGTGCAAATTTTGGTTATCATCCTCTTACTGGGAAGGTTCGCATGTTCATATAAATGATCATTACTTTTTCCCCAGATGGTGGATGGTGTCAACGTATCCCTACGACTATGGGATACTTTCGGGGACCACGAAAAAGACAGAAGGTTCGCCTACGGACGTTCAGACGTAGTACTTCTCTGCTTCAGCATCAACTCTCCAGTCTCCCTGAGGAACTGCCGTCTGATGTGGTACCCAGAGATACGGAAATTCTGTCCTAACACTCCTGTCATTCTGGTTGGATGCAAGAATGATCTTCGTTTCATGTATCGCGATGAGACTTATCTGAGTCACTTCAAAGATAGGTCGCCGTTCATCAGAGCTACTAGAAAGAGCGATTTGGTGATGCCCGACGAGGCGAGGGAAGTTGCCAGAGAGTTTGGTGTTTACTATTATGAAACATCTGTGTTGACGTATTACGGGATAAATGAGGTTTTTGAGAACGCGATACGGGTCGCATTGATCGCTCGCCGTCAGACCCGTTTCTGGATGACGAACCTGAAGAGGGTGCAAAGACCTCTCTTACAAGCACCTTACAAGCCTCCACCTCCTGTCAAACCCAAAGTGACAGTAGCTCTGAGCGCCTACAGTGATCATATGCGTCAATTATGGTTATCTAGACCCAATACGGATATTGTGTTAGTTTGTGGTTCTGTGGGATTTCCCGCTCATAGATTCATTCTGGCTGCCTGTAGCAGAGCCTTTTGTAGGTTACTCACTGCAGATCTGATGGCTCGTAGTACTAGTGATTCTAGCATGGTAAGCTCGCTGGGTGATTTCGCAGATGACACGGAGTATCTGGTGAGTATCTATTTTTGATTTTTAATACTGTAACATTCCTCAGGTATACATGAATATTAAATGAATAAGCTTACTCATTTGGGATGACAGACTGATATCTACCCGTATCTTCAAAAAATAATAGAAACTAATAATCAAATCGATTGAACAACTCGTTTATTCACACAAGTTTTTTTAATGGGAGGTTCGAACTTTTTTTATTTCAGTTTTTTGACCTTGGTGAATAACCATCCAGTCATCATCCAAATACATTCTATAACCTCTATTAAATTAATTTACCACCACCAGACAAACATAACATCCATGTCCTAGCCAGGATTCGAAACCGGTACCTTCGGCATCACAGCCGACTGTTGATCCACTGCGCTACGGAGGTAGTCTGGGATTCGAACTGATTGCACGTCTTTCTTTTCGCTCTAATCAGACCTAATTGTACCCTATTTTCCGCTTGAAAATCACACCAAATTGTGTAAAATCTAATAGCTGTTCTTTTCGTGGTAGAAATTTTTCGGAACAATGCCTGTTAGCATAATTTGCACGAATTCAATTAATAAGAAATCCTCCGGTTTGGAATGTTTCGGCGTTTGCCGTGGTTCTGATCATGCTCCCTGATGCTCCGATATCACAAGGAATCAGATGTCGGCGTCCGCGAAATCAGCGGGCATCAGCTGGAAATGTGCGAGATGTCCAGTGGCTGTGGTCATTGGGGGCCCTGTCCTGGTTACTGATGAGGTGAAGATGGTTCCGGACTCTGGTGAATTGACAGCAGACTATTCCTTAAGTCAACTAGTTAATTTCATTAAAGCTGATAATGGTTTGATGAGAAGGGTGTTGAGGGATCTGAAAACCTCTTTCACAATCTGCTCAGACAAGGTTATTATAATTTGAGGCTCGATTGTCGAAGGTTGACACAATCGCTAAAATTGCGGATGATCTGAGGTCCAAAAATGATTCACTGAAGTGTGAGATTGCAACAATACAGGATCGATTAGACAAAATTGAGTAAGCTCCCGAAATAATAATATTGAGATTATGAACATCCCAGAGAAAAAGAACGAGAATCTAAATGTTTTCGTGGAAAAGATATATGATTATTTCGGCCTCGGAATCCCTGCCAATGCTCGAGTGCCAACAAAGGTGGAAAATCTACCAAAAAATATTGTAGTTAAATTCTCGAGCAAACTACACAGAGATGGTTTTCTTTCTGCAGCAAGTGCTAGACGTACTGAGCCTGGTAGTAGAGTTGCCTTCGGAGTGGATGGCCTTTCAGATAAATTATTCATAAACGAACACCTAACAATAAGAAATAAGATTCTTTTTAGGTCTGCCCACATCTTGGCAAAGGAAAAAATTTTATATTCTTCTGGGTCCAGAATGGCAATGTTTAATGCGCAAAAGCGAGACGGCTAGAATAGTGCATATACAAGGCGACAAAGATTCACATAAAATCAAGTAATCATCATTTTCACCCATTTTTTTAGTCCACCGCACAATAATTCTGAGTCGCCAAGATGGCTGTGCACGTCTTTTATCATAATGTAGGTACGTGGTTTGCGTACAAAGCTTGTCAACTTCAAAATTAATTTACTATGTAACAACCATGATATTGTGTTCGTCACTGGATCCTGACTGAATGATTGTATAGCGGATGAAAAATTGGTCGATGGAAATCTTCATACAGTCTAGAGAAGGGATAGGGCCTCTACCCTAAGAGGAATGGAGGTGGTGTTATGCTTGTGATTCGCAAGGACCTCGAGTCTGCTGCTCTTCCGGAGTTCCAGAGTGATGTTTGGATTTCGGATGTGTATATTTGCCTCCGGATGATAGTTTCGCAGTCTCAGGTTTCCTAAGTAAGCTGGAGATAAATTTCCGCGAGGTAAGCGAGGGTGATCGCGTTTTTGACGGCCAACAATTAAGTTACATTCAACTATCCTTGGAGGAAGTTCAACAGGCACTATTATCAGTCAATGTTCAGATGGGTCCTGGGCGCGATAGCATTCCACCTATTTTTGTCAGTAATTGTGCACTGAATTTAGCCTACCCCCTCTATATTATCTTCAATAAATATTGATTATTCTCAATTTTCCCGAACATCTGGAAGTTGTCATATATTGTTCCAATTTTTAAAAGCGGACACAGAGATCTCATTTAAAACTACCGTCCTATAAGCTTCTTATCAGTGTTTCCCAAGAACGGTTTTCAAGGTGGTAGAAGTGTTGAGACGAACTCGCTTTGTTTTTTACATTTTCATGAGGGTGGAGGTGAGTTCTAGGGAAAAAATCAACTAAATAATCCAACATCAGAAAAAAAGATATTCCACATATGTATAAAAAAACATAGGATAAATGTCCTAATTATCGACACAATAGCGTGCTAGTGAGAATGACAAAGAGTTTTCTAATACAAAGACAATTTTATGTGGTTGCAATATACATTTTCCTATTCTTTGAACCTTCAGTTTCAATGTACAGAAAAAAAAAATAATCATGGAATAGTGAGAATAATTTAAATTAAATGAATAAGAACAGAACACAGATGTCCCAATGATCGACACCCGAATAATATGAATAACCAATCATCGACATGTGAGAGGACCAATGATCGACACTGTGGTGAATCGAAGACGGATATACGTGTTGTATTTATATTTACATAAATTGTGAATGAAACAGTATAGAAAATATATTTCAATTTATAAGAAAGGTAAATATAAATTCTCAAATAAACTTGAAAAACAAAAAAAAAGACTTTGGCTCACAATCAATTTTCAGGAATTATTTTCTCCATTTCATGTACAGTGACTCCCATTTTGGGTAAGACAGCCAGGTTTCTCGCTATTTAAGATAGAGTCTTGCGGTGTTCACGTTCCTTTCCTACTTTTTTGTGAAACTCAAGTTGGTCCAGACAGATTTTGCATAACATAATAAAAAAAAAAAAAAAAAAAACTGTTTCCGTTCAAGAGATATAGGGCGATTTTGGAATTTGATACTTTTCGAACCCTTCTTTATCCCAGAAGTTATTAGAAATAATGCTGAGCTAAAAACTATGTCTGAATCAGAATTCTGCGTATAATCCAGTGGCGTACTCAATTTTTTTTCGGGGTATGGTTTTGAAGATTCAACGCAAACCTGACAAACCTATATTTTTTTTAATGGAACAACCTGTATATTATACTTCTTTGAATTCGTTATTTTTTCCCTTCAAAATGATGTATGATACTATGTAGGTAGGATAAGAGTATTATTACTTTTGATTTTTAAAAGTATTAGATCGTTGATGATACAAACATCCTTGTTTTTATAATGGCTACTATGCATTTAGGAGCATTGTTATTCAATTGGCATTGGAGAGAAAAAACCAATCTGATGTAGCTGTCATCGCTATGAATTATTATTGTGTGTCATCATGTTAAGGTTAGAAGGAATATCGAATATTGTAGAAAAAACTATTTGGAATATGTTAATTGAGAACTGATAATGGCTGGAAGAGATTTGGTTTTTAGAAACAATGAAAAATATGACATTATACAATCTTTCAATCAATCCAATGAAAACGTTAGCGAAGCTTTGGCATTATTTCAACAGGTATGACGTCGAGAATTTTACCACAAGAAATTTTCTTCATTTCCTTACATCGTGATTTGAAAACTTTCAGATATCCTGAAAGGCATCAACCTAGTCGAACAACTATATTCAGACTGAAGCATAATTTACTGAATTATGGTGCATATTCCAAACCTCGACCCAAGGTATATAATGAAGAGAATCAAGAAGTAGATGAAATAAATGTGTTAGCTAGCGTTCATGATAATTCATCAGAATTCTTGTGCAAAATTAGAAAATGAAACTGGCGTTCCCAGATCACGGCTACACAGAATTTTGAAAAAGTATAAGTTAAAACCCTACAAAGTCAATATTGTCCAACACTTATATCCTGGTTATGTAGCAAGACGAGTGTGTGAATTTCTGCAATTGGTTTTTGAACCAACCTCAGAGTGATATTGATTTTGCAAAAAAAGTTATTTGGTCAGACGAATCACATATTAGCAGTGCTGGTATATTTAACAGGCAAAACACAAGACATTGGTATGATGAAAACCATCACATAGTTTTTGAACGACAGGGTCGATTTGGTTTTAATGTGGCATGTTTCATATTGGGGACAAACATCATATACCGCATTTTTGAAGGATCTCTTACCGCAAATAGGTACTTGACAATTTAAGAAGACGTGTTACCGAAACTAGTGAAAGATGTTCCCCTCGCCTTTCTTGATTCTATATATTTCCAACAGGACGGCTCCCCTGCCCATCATTCAAGATTGATCGGGCGGTTTTTAGAAAATAATTTTCAGGGTTATTGGATTCGAACTCATGGACCCATCAGGTGGTCTCCAAGGTCACCTGATCTGTATATATAAGACTTTTTCTTTTGGGGCTATTCGAAAAATAAAATATACAGTAAAAGACACAACAGTCCCGAAGAACTTCGTGCATCAACAGAGGCAGTTTTCCAAGATTTACCAACCGACCTTTTATAATATTGAATGAACTCAGGCATATTGAAGAGGTTTGTCAATTATGTATTATGAAAATGGACAGCAATTTTAACAGTTTAATGTGTAAGATATTATGCAATGTTTATGAATTTTTGTATTATTTATTTGTTGCTATTATTGTACCAACGTTTTGTTCTTCACGTTAGTGATGAGTGTATTATCTTTGTTTGCTTACTCTACTATAAATTGAAATCACAAATGAAAATTATCAAATTGATTCTTTTTTATATGGAAAATCCATTGCCCATTAACAGAAAATCATCATTATTTGATGTTTTAGTGTTTTTTTAATATTTCTGAACATCCAACCTACATACAGTAGGTACATTTTGAAGAAAAAAAAAAAACGAATTCAACGAAGTAATAATATACAGGGTGTTCCATTAAAAAATTATAGGTTTGTGTTGAATCTTCAAAACCATACCTCGAAAAAAACAATTGAGTACTCCACTGGATTCAACGCAGAATTCTGATTCAGACATAGTTTTTAGCTCAGCATTATTTCTAATAACTTCGGAGATAAAGGAGGATTCCGAAAAGTATCAATTTCCAAAATCGCCTTGTATCTCTTGAACGGAAATAGTTATGCAAAATCTGATTAGACCAACTTGAGTTTCACAAAAAGGTAGGACTGTAACGTAAAAACCGCAAGGCTCTATCTCAAATAACAAGCGAGAAACCTGGCTGTCTCACCAAAAATGGGATGCACTGTACTTCATATTTTCCTCGTTTGTTCAGTTGTTATGGTTCCGCAATTATACATACGATTTGTTCATACCCTAAAATATCATCGACATTTGGCCATATTCATTTTAACCAAGATTTTATAGTATATGATTGTTAGGAGATGTCTATAATTAAACAAAAAGGTATTAAACGATCCACATAGTCATCCATATCATATTGGTCAGTTTCCGAAAAAGACTGATTTTCGTTCTCAATCTCTTATTATTATTATTTCTAGTTGTCTGTTTTAGTTTTTTTTTTGGAGAATTTTCTCTCTTCTTTTTTCTGCACTGTCTCTTCTTTATATTATTTTTGTGCTCGGTCTCTATTTTTCTATTTTTTCTGTGATATATATGCCTTCTTGCATTAACATTGAATGCAACAGCATTTAATTTTTCCTTTGTTTTCGGTAATTTTTGGTAGTTGTTTGTATTTCTGAAGAAGGTCAAAACAAAGCATTTTTAAAAGGAAATGAGATATTTTCTTCTCCGGATAATGCTATTATAATTAATTTCAGACACCAACAATTTTTTTAATACTCTTAATTGATGTTTTTTCTATTGAAACTCAATTTTTTCGGCGGACACGGCATTTTTCTTGTCTTCTCCTGTATACTGTAACCTTTTGGCCATTTTAGAAATGTTTTCGTTACTGATGGAAATTGAATAAAGCTAATAACCGTCACATGAATGATCAGATTTTCGATATTCTTGAAAAAATGGTCAATAAAATCATAAAACAGAGTCATAATCGAATGTCGATTGTTGTTTGAGAGAAATTTCCAATATTTTTTGAACTGGATATAATAACAGAACAACTGGAATAATAATCAATAGTTTTCCGTAAAATTGATGATTATTCGGTCTTAGTTATCGACACCATTTATCAACATAAAGTTGTACGTTGTAACGACACCCAAATTTGTCGTACCTACTACTATTTCATAATTTGACGAAAAACATCATGTCGATAATTGGTACATAGAAAATTGGGGGTCTATTGAACATACCAATAAAACAAAATTAGGTAAAACATTAAAAGTGAGTTTCTGTTAGAAAATCAAAAATCATTTTGCGAGGCCCATTCATCGACATCTGTGTCGATATTTAGGAAACAGCATGTTTCCAATGAACTCATTATCGACACCACAATTTCTCATTAAGTATGTAATGAATATCAAATTTTCCATGAAATTGCAGATAATCGAATATATATAAGTATGTTTGAATTGAAAGAATTTTAATTCATTAACATATTGTTGTTTTAGAGAGACATAAGTAAAGGGCGCGCACTATTTAACCAGTTCAGCAAGGAAAACTGTATTCTCTCGACTTTGACTGACACTCGACAGATCATCAGTTGTTATTGTGAAATGTACTTATTCAAGAAACAGTTCCACAATTCATCAATTTTTTCATTAGGTATCCTGAAAAGCCCTGACCAATCAACTTCCTGCAAAAGTTCACTAAAATTCTGGTGATTTTGTTTGTTATATATTCTAATAAGTTTTTTCTGTGAAGACTTAATGTAGACTTTATCACTATGAAAACGAATTTTTGATCTGACGAATGTTCTTCGACAATAGTAGCAATCCCATTGATATTCGAAATGATGTTGTCCAGACAAGTACCTAGCAGTAGCAAAAATTTTTCTGGTAGCTGTCATAAAGGATACATGTAAATTCCTTGTTTCTAAGATTGATAAAAATATTTTATATTCTTTCGAATCGGAAAGTAAATCAATATTAAAATCACCAGCAACAATCAGTCGTGCATTTTCTAATAGACATTGATCGAGAATTAATATTAATTTTTCAAAAAATATCTCAATATTACTTATAGGAGCAGTATTAAGACGATATATACAAACAATTATATATTTATCATTGCTAATGATTGTTTGGCTTGCACAGCACTCAAAGGATCCATCAAGAACAAGTCTTTCCAAACAATGAATGTTGATCTGATGGCTTCAAATGATGTTGTTGTGGAAGAATATAAAAATATTTTGAGTTATTTCGGTTACAGATCTTATATAAATGATATAACCAGGCCCCACAGTGGGAGTTGTCTAGATCATATATACTTGAAAAGCAATAACACTACTATAGGTAAAAATCATCATGCATATATTGCTCGTACAGACATAACAGATCACTATTCTATAATAATTTGCCTAGATTATGAAAAAAATCAGAAAACAACAACTACCACATATAAAAGTTACGTTAATTATGCAAAAATGAAAGATTATCTGAGAAATATAAACTGGCAGGAAATAATAAAGGGAAAAAACGTAAATGCATTTGCTGACACTTTAATTAATGTAATTACAACTTGTTTGATAGACAATACAAAGAAAAAGAAGTTGACATATAATAAAGCAGGAAAAAAGGATTGGATCACCCCAAGTATTTTGAAGTCTATTATTAAAAAAAACACTTTATATAAGGAACACATTAAGGACCCATATAATTCAGACTTAAAAAAAAGTATAATGCTTATAAAAATGTTTTACAGAAGCTGATAAAAACAGCAAAGAACAATTATATGAATAATTGTGTTTTGAGAAATTCATCGAGAACTAGATCTCTGTGGTCTTTCGTGGATAAAGTTTGTGGGAATGTCAGACCTGAAACAAAAATTAGTTCCATTAGAAGCACTAGTGGTAGAGTGGTTACGTCTGGGAAAGAGATAGTGGAGGAATTCGGTGAATATTTCGGTAATATAGGGAAGCAACTTGCTGATAACATAAAAGAAAACCAGGAAACTGTGGAAGATGTAAAATTTTGTGGAAGTTCATTATTTCTGTTTCCAACTTGTCCTAGTGAAGTAGAATTGATCATAATGGAGCTGAAAAATAATGGTGCTCCTGGAAGGGATGGTATAAAATCTGTGCTCTTGAAAAAGATAAAAGGGGAAATTAGTGAACCTTTATCATTGTTGGTGAACTTATGTTTCGAAACCGGGCAGTTTCCTAGGACTTTAAAGACAGGTATTGTTGTACCACTATACAAGTCAGGAGAAAAAACAAATATAGAGAATTATAGACCTATTACATTAACATCTAACTTTGCAAAGATTATTGAGAAAATATTCAAAAATCGCATACTCTGCTTTTTAGATAAGAATAAGATATTATCTGACAACCAATATGGATTCAGAAAGGGATGTTCGACAGAGGATGCGATTAGAAAATTAACAAAAAATATATATAGTTGGCTGGATACAGGAAGGATGGGATTATGCGTTTTCATAGATCTTGCCAAAGCGTTCGATACAGTTTGTCATAAAAAACTACTCGGAAAACTTTACAGAATTGGTTTCCGGGGTAGGGCTTACGATCTGATTGAAGATTACATAACGGAGAGAACTCAACAAATAAGGGTGAATGACCATGTGGGGGAGATAAAGTCAACAGAATATGGAGTTCCCCAGGGAACTGTTCTGGGACCGATATTATTTATAATATATATGAATAATTTACTACTAATGGAAGGAGACGGAGATATTATCAGCTTCGCAGATGATACCGTTATTTTATATGAGGACGCATCATGGAGTAGATTAAAATTAAAGGCTGAAAAGGATTTGTACGGTAAAATTCAATGGTTCAAAGAGAATAAATTAACACTCAACTTAATGAAGACGAAATACTTACCGTTTAGTTCCTATAAGACAGGTCTTCCGCACATGGGAAATCTGGAAGTCGACAGAGGTGTATCAATTCTTGAAGCGGAGAAGATCAAATATTTGGGCATTATGGTTGATAGACACCTGCGATGGGACTTGCATATTGATTTATTGGTGAGAAAACTTAGATGTCTGCTTCCAAAATTTAGACATCTGAGAGGGTACATGAGTACGTCATACCTGAGGATAATTTACCTCTCTCTTTGCCAATCTCTCATTAAATATGGAATCATTGGCTGGGGTGGGGCATACATTTGCCATATGAGAAGGGTGGAGATTATACAGAAGTGGATACTCCGAACTATTTATGAGAAACCACTAATGTTCCCATCTGGTGAGCTGTATGATGTCTCGGGGGTTCTGACTCCACACCAACTCTTCGCTTTGGAGATGATATATTCAGTTAATGCCAAGAAGATTGATATCAGGATGAGTACTAGTGATCACGAAACAAGAAACAGAAGAAATCAGGTATTTAGACCAAGAGCTAAAAAACGGATAGGAGAAAGATGTTTCACCTACCTCGCACCGCGTGTCTATACGAACGTTCCTGATGATCTGAAGAATGGCCGAAGGCTTATTAAGAAAAAACTGAGACATTGGATTATGGAAAGAGGCAGGGAATATTTTTATAGGATTGTTAACCCATAGAACTGCTTAATGAAAGTTCTTATTTGCGAAGCAATCCCAGTGTGGATGTAGTAACTCGTTTTCCATTGGCGTGACAATCCAGCTACCCATAGGACACCCGTTTTTCATATTTTATGGATTTTTTTTTTTTTTTCATTGGTTACATGATGTAATGGTCCATTTGCCGATAGAACATTCATTTTCGATTTGTTTAGAATAAGTATATTATTTTGGTTTTTGTATGAAAGTATTATATTTTGTATTTTGTATATCGCATACTGGCTTGCGCCTCAGCGATTAATGTTTATACTGATTTTTCAGAATAAACTATTATTATTATTATTATTATTATTATTAATGCATACCTTGTTGAACCAATATAGCGCATCCACCATGACGTTCCCTACCCCTGCAGAAAGCGGATGATAAGATCCATGTGAAATGTATAATCGAAGTTCTTCTTCTGATTTCCAGTGTTCGGTCTGACAAAAAATGTTAACCTCATGGTACACCAAAGCTTTCTATAGTCTCAAGAAAGATGTTCCAATTTTTTTTGATTGTTTGTTTTGATGAAACAAACAAAACATTCTCTCGTTCATCTTTATATTTTTGTTATCCGAGTCAGATTTCGAAAACACGCTATTCTTTGGGACAATAATTGGTGTCCGCGAATCTGGTCCGAAAAAACTGACGAACTCTCTAGCATGATTAGGTCAGTCTGATGGTATAAGAGCCATTTCATATGCACTAGCCGGTATAACAATTTTAAATGAAGAGTAGGTCTCCGGAAAGCGAGACTTCAGTTTCTCGCAATTTACACTATCCGAAAATTTAAGTTTCAAAAACATCAAAAGATCCTCTACTTTTGTGTCTGGTTTCAGATTTGATACGTGAAGAAATTTCATCCTTTCCACTCCCTGAACCACAGATGGTCCGGAGTAATTGCCCACAATCAGTGTGTTCTGTTTTGGTCTCCTATATAGTAACTTTTGTCCAATCTTCATTAGTCTTACTCTGAATCGTATATCATTATTCGGCTCAATGTTCCCACATGTATCCATCGCTGTAGGTGAAGTAGAATTATTCACTTTATCCGTCATCTGTTTGTTTTCATTTCCATCATTTGTTGTTGTTGTTGTTGTCTCGTTCTCTTTTAATTGAAAAAGAGATTCTTGGGCTCGCCGCAGCATTTACCCAGATTATGGTGTTCTTCTTCTGTATATTTATAATCTACTTTTCTCTTCCTTCTCTCGCACCTGGATTTTACCATACTCTGGAGTAATGTTAGTTGACAGCCAAAAAGAGAAAAAAAAATTAACAATTTCATCCCTCATTTATTCAGAAATTCCATCAACAATTCAATTACATACTTTCTCAGAAAAAATTACCTCATATATATTTATAGGAAGGGGATAATTTATATTTTGCATTCTAGAATATGAAATTTCACAGTTATGCCTGTTTTGTTCACAGTCGAGTAGAATATGGGATAGACTTCCCTTTTCGCCACAGTTACAATTAGCGTCTGGAAGAACTACAATTCTGAAAAGATAACTGGTGTTAAACAGTGTCCAGATCGCATTCTAATAATTGTTACCATAGATTTACGTGGTAGATTAGATATAAGCAATGCAAAAGGAAATCTTAGATTGTTCTTGTCTCTGTTTCGCATATGAGAATAAATTCGACCCTTAGTTTGCCCCCAGGATACCAATTCCGTACTCCATGAATCTTATTAAAAATTTGTCCAGAGCCTCCTTTATATTTCAGGGTGGTTAAACTATCTCTCCTTGATTTGCGAGTTTATCCGCCAATTCATTCCCCCTAATGCCGCAATGACTTGGTATCCACACTCCACAGATTGAAACACCCCCGATGACAACTATGCCCATAATTTCTTAACTTTTGCTGAAGTTATATCTAACTATATTAGAATTTAGTTTCTCTAATTCTGTGGTTATTCCGTTCATTCTTCCACATCTTGTAGAACAAAATCGTGCGAGAATATATCAGAAACGCACAGTTTTCATGGTTATATTTTATTATTCTATGTTGGTACTCCGAACTTTCCGCCACGGCTTTATCTGTCAATTCATCAATTTGCCTCAAAGAAATCAGTTCTGCCAACCAACATTTTTCAATGCAAAAATCACTAAAATATATTTATGGAAATATTTTATTAATTTCAATGAAAATGCAATGAATTAGAGAAAATAATGTATAATACTCGTACAGAAGGCTCATATTACCACTCGTTCATTCCAAAACTCGCCACTTCGTGGCTCGTTTTTGAATTTTGAACTCGTGGAAGAATATCAATGCCTTCTGCACTTGTATTATAAATAACTATTCCAAAATTTGAGCTTCAGCAGTTAGCTCTTGGAATCCGAAAATATTACTGCATTCTTTATTTTTTGTTGTTGTATGAATTCTAATGTTTTCCATATTGCTAACATTTCAGAAGAAAAAATGGACCAATAATCAGGAAGTTTGTAACATAATTCTTATTATCAGTTAGAGAGTATATGTACAGGGTGGCCACTTTTTCAATGGGATTGTATTGGTAACTTTTAAACCATAAGAGTTAGAAGGTCGGTCAAATGGAGAAAAAGTTGCATGCATAGAAGCATTATCAAGCAGTTCAAACAAATCGAGATTATCAGGGCCGATTTTCGAGATATCATAAGAAAAGTAAATTATGTCATTTTGAGTTTTCTTTTTTTCCCACTTCATTTCAAATATCATCAAAAAATGTCACAGGAGTTTTTAATTTGACAGTAAATTATCCTCAATTTGACGTAATCAGATTTTGTATCCAACGTTTCGTACTCTCTGGGCCACCCTCAACCTCATTTTTTTCAATACGGACCTGCATATTTTATGACATTTTTCGAAATAACTTTTAACGCTGAATTCAACGTTATATCATACAATGTCATTCAAAGTAGATTTTCAGGTGATTTTGACCCTTTTGAGTTAGGTATACTAAACGGAGTAGCCTCTTCTGAACCCAAAGATCAAGGTACGCGGTTGTAACTCTATTTCTATTAGTTTTTCCAATCTATTTTTGATGAGAGCTTCCTGAATTTTTATGATAAATGGAGATAGTGCAAGTGGACGGAGATTATCAGGATTTGTTGGTGGTTTTCTTGGCTTCGTGAACGGGCAGATTAGGATTTTATTAAGATTAAATATATTTAAAGGAGATCTTAGCGTTTCATTGTATGATTCTACTAATTTAATCTTAATAGGGTCGTCAAGTTTTTTGTAGCATAAGTATGGAAGTTCATCGATGCCGGGTGCTGATGGACTGCAATTACGTAGAACAAGCTCTAGTTCTGCCAAAGAAAAGGATGAAGAAACCTCATCGTCGGATGAGATGAGAATTAATGGGATGAAATGTGGGATCTGAGGTCGGGATATCTTGGACATCAGCTCGATTAGCACTTGGGCTGAAGGAACTGTCTGGGATCTAGGAGTACTATTGTCTTCCTTGAATTTTCTCACAGATTTCCATGCTTTCTTGTATTGCATGAGGTTAAGATTCTCGCAAAATTCTGAAAAGAAGTCAGACTTCTTTTTCCTCATGAGCATTTTTGATTGAGCTCGCAGATTGTTGGCTTGAATATAATTTTCTTTAGTGGGGTTTTGTATGAACTTTTTGAGTGCGCTTCTGCGAAGTTTAACCATTGATGTGTTTTCTTCATCCCACCATCTATCTTTTCCTGAAATTATTGTATTTGCAAGGTTTTATATTTGGTATATTAATTTCAGCACTTGTTTTGAGTATATTATTGAATTCCGTTAGAGAGGTGATATTGTTTGAGTTTAGCTTATTCGTTACCTACATATTGAACTTTTCCCAATTTGCTTTTTCTATATTGAATTTACGTGTTGTGTTGTACAACCTAAATGAAGTGATCTCCAAAGAGTCTATATCAATGATTATAGGAGAGTGATCACTTTGGGCTGGATCAAGTATAACATTCCATTTGCAACGATTTGATAAGTCAGATGAACACAAACAAATCAGGCGCGCTTTCATTGTAACCCGGTGGTGTAAGTCGCGTTAATGTCCCATTATTCAAAATTGTTATATTCTGGGTATTCAATAATTCTTCTATAATTTTCCCATTTCTATTTAGGATTCCAGACCCGCAAAGAGGGCTTTGAGCATTGACGTCACCGATGATGATAAATTTAGTACCTATCTGCGAAATAAGCTGATTAACAAATTCTACTTTCAAAGTAAGATCTGGGGGATTATATATGTGGACAATTATCAGATCATTAATCTGTATAACCTGATATTGCATTCTTGACGGTTTGAATGGAAGTTCTATTGAAATCTGTCGAAACTTTATATCATGTCTGATTAGAAAAGCAGTCATCTCTATCATCCCGTAGAATACTGTATTTACTGATATTAAGCTTTTTGTTTTCACAAAGGAAAGTTTCCGATAAAGCAACCAGACAAGGTTTAAAGTATTTCAGTTTTCCCATAAGGTCTAAGTGGTTAACATGTAGTGATCCTATATTCCATTGTAATATTTTAAAATTTTTAATCTTCATTTAGTATATGGAAAAATAACAAAAAAAAATCTTTTTCGGCAACCGTCCGGGAAGTGCTCACTTCCCGGACGCTTCTTCTCTGAGAAAGTTGCATTTCCCGGCCTAGTCCGGAAAGTACGTACTTCCCGGACTAGGCCGGAAAAGAATCATAGAATCCATATCAACCGAGATAACGGCTGACAGTTCATATGAAATTAGTGGTCAAAAATTTGCATGTTTTTTGATCGCAATCGCAATAAAATATGGAAAGCAGCAGCGATAGTGTTATTTTACATGGTTGCCGAAAAAATATTGTACGCAACACGCCCGAAAATGGTTTTTTTGGACTCACAGACTTCCAGGACTCGCTTACGCTCGTCCTGGAATTTTGTCTATTCGTCCAAAAAAACCATATTTTCCGGACTTGTTACGTAAATTACTATTTTAATATATAAAAATTTTCATGTAATGTAACCTATGAGAAATATCAACGAAAAAAGAAATTATTTCTTTTATTTTTCTTTCAAATTTTTTTTTTCAAGAACTCTTTTCTAATTCGAGAGATTGTATGATTCATTATGAAATGATAGAGAATATAAAAAATGAATTATTATGTTTAGAGACGATTCAATATCAATCTTTGGGATAATTTTGTATTAGAGCTTCTGTTAATATAATGGATGATAATACATTTATTTTATTTGGTGGAATGTCCTCCGAGATATTAGACATAATACTTTCCATAGTGATATCCGTATCGGATTGCGGTGATGGTATTGTTGTTTCCATAATTTGTGTATTTCGTTCAGCCCAATTTGATAATTTGTTTTTTTTGTTATCAGGCATATATTGCACATAACATTCATCTAGTTCTTTTCTGTTAATTTCATGTCTAGATCTAGGATCTTTATTTTTAATTGTAAGGTGAAATTTGATTTCAGGGTTAATGCTGAATATTTTGTTTATGATAGAATTTTTTAATAATATGTTGCGTTATTAGGTATGTTTTGTTTACCAGAATTTTGGGTTCGAAATATTTGTTTCTTTTTATCCGAAATGGATGTGTTATTGTTAGTTGTTATTTTGAGCGAATGAAGCTTTTGTAAGTGGTAGTGGGTAGTTGAAGGGGGGTAAATGAATTTTGTTGATTCGGTAGTAAAGGGAAATTTTTGTTAAAAATTCTATACCAATTTTATTTCTACCTTTTCATTTTATATTTAAAGCTTTCAAATTGAAGTTATCATTTTCATTAAGATATTTACCTAATTTTAAGGGATGCATATTACCTACGTTTCCTTTCTGTCCCTCTACTTAAACAAAAAAGGACCTTTATCTCTTGGAAGATAAGAAAAAACCTGTTTTTCTCTAGCAGGTTATTTGTTATTGTTTTTTATATATGAGATGTTCTGTGGAAGAGTTTGTATTTCATTAATCATTTCAAAATCTTTGTCGATTTCAGCTTGTTACGAAGTTTATTAATTTCCAATTCCAATTCCAATTCTAATTCTAATTCTGCAACATTTGCTCAAGAAAATTCATTAAGATCATTTAATGTATTTATGGCTTTGGGTGTATGAGTATGATTAACTCACCACACCAAATGAAAAAACACAAACACTTAGGAGAATTACGTTCACTTTTAACAACGGTTTAGGTGATAGCTATACGGAATATAACCTCCCCAGTCAAAGTCAGAAACGTGAATGTTCATTTCCATCATTTACAACACCTTCTATACGATGAATGACAGATGCGGAATTTCCATCATGATAACTCGGAGATGTATCTTTCACCAGATTATGAGCATTTTTAATATTTTATTGACACTTTTTTTGTTGACTTATTTGTTGTTTCTGGTTCTTTTGAGGAATAACACTATCAGAATGATTCTTAATCATTAATAGTTTGTTCTGATTTCGTAATGAATCGATGGCTATGGTCTGATTGGTAATTACCAGAACCAGAATTTCCTTTAAATACTTGGCATATTTCACTCGAAACGGTCCCAACACAATTTTCCGAATCACTCTTTTTGATGTTTTCACTGAATTTTCTTGAAAATTCTATAAGTGTAACATTCATAACTGAATCCGGTAACGTCCAAACAATATAAAATCAATCAAATCCTTTTTAAGAAGTTTATTCAATTCACTTGACACAACACCCGTACTCTCAGACATCTTGACGAGAGTGTGTGGAGGTCTGGGGCGGTGGCTGATGTCTTATCTCGTGGGTAGGAGTCAATACGTTTTGATCGATGGCTGTGAATCTAGGTAATTTTGCAATACCTCTGCGGTCCCGCAGGGTTCTCATCTCAGCCCCTTATTCTTTCTTATTTATGTTAATAACATTGGAACATGCTTTAGGTATTGTAGGTACCAATTTTTTGCCGACGATCTCAAGCTGGTCATGATGATCCGATCCCTCGAGGACTGTCTGAATCTCTGATTAGCCTAATAGTGTGGGATTAATTGCTTGTTCCTTCACTTGGATATATCTTTGAAAATTTCGTATACTAGGAACACCAACAAAATCTCCTTCCAGTACACACTTGACAACCATCAGTTGAAGGCATCAAGTATTGTCAGAGACTTGGGAATAACGCTCGACTCCAAACTAATCTTTGATGCTCACATTGGTAACATCGTCACATCCTGCTCCAGAATACTTGGCTCTGTTCTTAGGCATGGAAAGACTTTCCAAAAGAATGAGACTATTTTAACACTTTACCATGCATTTGTCTCCTCACGATTGAACTTCGCATCGATCATATGTATCCCGAGATACTATTGCTATGTTCGACGCTTGGAGTCTTCAGAATAGGTTCATTATTGCTCATGGTATTTTGGAGGAGATTCGCTCTAGGGTTCCTGATCTTAGATTCAGGTCAGATAACAGGTGTCCCTTAGGAGAAGAAACTACACTGCAAATTCATCACTTGTCAGAATGATGACGAACTCAGGTGTCTTCTGTCCACACCTCGATTTCTTTTCCTGTTCGCTGATAACTTTTAAAAAACATCTCAAACGTAGACTTTTGTTTTCGGTTTTTCCGGGATAATTATATGGAGATTTGAATATTGTATTTTACATGTGATTTTTTTTGTTTGTTTAGTTCATCAAGTAAATAGCATTTATAATAAGAGTTTGTTTGTAACTGAATGAACACTGCCTCTGACACTTTGTCCTGTTTGTGTTTCAGTGGAAAATAAATTAAAATGAATAAAAAGTCTATTCATCTACTTTATTTTTCATTTTATTTATTCATAAAATTCACAGAATATGAGGTATATATTTCGTGGCAGTACCTATAGAAATACAGTGATAAGTTGGACATAGCATAGTGGTGAATGCAGGTGATCCAGACCCATAGCTTGTCGTGAATCCTATAAGACTAGTTTCGGAGAGACAGATCGATTCAAGAAAATGGCTCTAAATTTCTGATACAAGGAAGAATGATAAGTCGGTTATTTGTGTTTCGCTCACTAGTAAAATGTCTATTTTTAACTGGAGTTCGCAATTCATTTCATTTGGAGTTGTTGAATCCATAAACAAAAATTGGCGGAGGACGTGGAAGTTTGGTATTTTGATCCTCAGCTTCATTACTGGTTTCTTCATTCAGTCTGTTGAACCTGTTAAAAAATTTTTGCGATAAATTAGGCCCAAGATTCATAGTAGGAGGAGATTTCAATAGCAAAAATACGCTATGTGATTCCCGTCTCACAACCACCAAGGGTAGAGAATTGGCC
The DNA here is from genome assembly GCF_914767665.1 of Harmonia axyridis. NCBI lineage: Eukaryota > Metazoa > Arthropoda > Insecta > Coleoptera > Coccinellidae > Harmonia > Harmonia axyridis. Next base: position 22,467,037 of record NC_059505.1, on the reverse strand, counting down.
AACCTGATCCGTGAAAAAAACTTAATGTTTATATCTACCGGAATACCAACGTATTGGCCCAGTGATCCCAAACATATCCCAGAAAAGGGCGTAGAAATGGAGGTACCGAGGGTAATTACCCCCCAAGATTTCCAAAATTTAAAATTGCAGCATTCTTGCAAAGACGAAGAACGAAAATTTTCACATAAAACGAACCAATAATCATTTTACTTTCCTTTGAAATCCACACGGCAGTGAATAATAGGACTTTTTTACAGTTTATGAGTTTATTATCGCATTCAAGATGAGTACCTACTTTTATTGCACTACGAGCACGTCTGTGTCCTAGGTTTATTATTTTCCTTTATCTATCCGCTTTGTCGGTCCCTTATTTGCCATCTGTGTGTTGTACAATTTATTGTGTTCCATTCAAATTGCAATTTATTTGTGAAGACATCAGTTTTGAATTGAATATATCTACACGGTGTTCCTAAATTGGAGGTACAAATGAAAATGACAGATTTATCGAATCATTTAAAAAAAAAAGGTCCTATAAAATGAATCCCCGAACACCTTGTTTTTGAAATATAAGCTGCTTTCCAGTCAGGTGCGTGTCACTCCGGGGCTCGGCGCACTAGAGCTTTGAGCCCTTGCTATGAGTTGAACGCGCCAAAACGAAACTGTCAAATTGAACGTAAACAAACCAGCGTTCTGCAGCTGTCTCGTACTTCATGCGTAGTAATGGTCTTCTTTCTCTCTCACACCTGTCAGGGCTCGAAGCCCAGAAATTGCGGGGGGTGCTTCAGGGGAAAGGGAAAGGTAACGCGAGGGCTCGACGCCCTGTTTACTGGAACACTGCAAGTGCGCTTCGTTACGCTTCGGAGCTGTACCGAGGAGCTCCTGACGTTGGCTGGAAAGCACCTATAGTGTTGAAGTTCAATTTTTTTTATCAATAGCACTTTCCCTTCACAAGATATTCAACTTGAATTGGCATAGATATATTTCAATTTAAAGTTTTCATCATGTGATATCCTAATTTTGAATGCAAATCTACAAGGTGATATTTTTTCTGGAGGAATGCCTGCTTCTTTCCTCCAGAACTATGTTTTGGTGAACCGCTGGTAGTTCAGAAAATGTAAAAAGAATCTCTGGTCCAGTAATACACTTGGTTTTTTATAGTTTTGTCGTATCTGCTATCGATTTCGATAAAAAATATTTCAAACAGCCCTCAGGAAAATCCAAATTATTATGAACATGACTGTGATGAATTAATTAATTATAAGTTTTGATACTTATTCACCCCTTCTGTAGCGATTATGAATAAATATTTTATGTACTGATAAAAGCATCACTAAAAAGTACGACACACTAGAAACACCCTGTATCTCGAAAACAAAACCTTTGCGGGCCAAAGAATCTTTCAATTTCCTCCGTAACTCTAATTTAGGAAAACCCAGTATAAGGTAAGAACAACCGAATTGGTAATAAAAAAAACTATTTCGAGTGATTTGGTTCAAACTTCGTTATCAAACTTCTTTTTCTCACATTACAGACATGAGTAAACTTATTCGTCAAAAAAATTTTTTTTTATTAAAAACAGGCAATCATCCAAAGTACTCCAAAGGCAAGACAGGATAAGAATTATGAATCGGTGCCCTTAGAAATCAAATAATTGATTGCGTAAAAGTGGAAGGCGAGATCAAGATGGGAACAGACACATGCTCCAGTGGATAAAACTGCCTTGAATCAGTTGAGCTACAAACTCAAAAACAGATTAAAGGAGCTAAAGGATGAATCGTTCACTAGCTATATAACCAGCTTGAATAGATATGATTACTCAATATGGAGGCCGATAAAATCTAATGAAAAACCCATGAAACAAATAGCACCAATCAGAAAATCAGGACTACCAAATTGGGAAATGGGCAAAAAGTGAGGTTGAAAAGGCTACTTTATTCGCATCTAGCTCAAGTATTGACACCAAATGACCATACAAAATATATAGACATTGAAAGAAGCATCTCCCCCATCCCGCATGGTACCTCAATTCTAGAATCCATTACCACAAAAGAGATTCAAGCAGAAATAAAGCTCCTAAATGTCAGAAAGGCCCCGGGTATTGATGGTATAACTCCGGAAATGATTAAAAAACTATCTAAAAATGGTATCACCCTGTTGACACACATATTCAACGGTATATTAAGATTGAAGCACTGGCCGAAATTGCTAAAAACAGCAGAGATTATCTTGATATTGAAACTAGGGAAAAATCGAAATGAAGTCTCATCATATCGATCTAAGGTTTTGCCTATAATATCGAAAATTCTGGAAAGACTTGAGCAGGATAAATCTAGATACCTCCGTCGAATGGATTCCCCCTCATCAATTTGGATTTCGACAGGGACACTCAACACCTCAGCAAACACATAGATTAACAAGCGTCATTAATCAAGCCTTCGAACAAAAATTGTATTACACCTCAGCATTCCTAGATATAAGCCAAGCGTTCGATAAAGTGTGGCATGATGGATTATTACACAGAATTAAAACAATTCTTCCACTTCAGTGTTATCCCATCCTAAGGTCATATCTAACAGATAGGGAATTCAGAGTCAAAGTAGGCGAAGCAAGATCCAGAAACTTTCCCATAAAGGCAGGAGTTCCTCAGGGAAGTGTCCTTGGCCAATATTTATTATATACTTCTGATCTTCCAACATGCTCAAACACAACTATTGGAACTTTTGCTGATGATACAGCTGTTTTAGCATCTGATGAAGATCCCTCTACTGCAACTAAGCTGGTCCAAGACCACTTGAATTTACTAGTGACATGGACAAGTATGTGGAAAATTAAGATAAAAGGAGATAAATCTAAACAAGTTGATTTCACTTTGAGAAGGAAATCCTGCCCATCAGTTTACATTAATAATAAAGTAATACCTAAGAAAAAATCAGTCAAATACCTAGGGTTTCATTTGGACACCCGTCTGACTTGGAAATAGCACATTAAGAAGAAGAGAAAAAGAATCGATTTCAAAATTAGAAAAATACATTGGCTGTTGGGAAGAAGATCAGAACTTTCATTAGAAAATAAGATTTTGCTGTACAAAGCTATTGTCATACCAATATGGTCCTATGGAATAGAAATTTGGGGATGTGCTAGCAAATCGAACGTAGCTAATATACAAAGATCTCAATCTCAATCAAAAGCTCTCCGAATGATGGCCAATGCACCTTGGTACGTAACTAATCAAACTCTACACGAAGATCTAAGAATACCATACATCCATACGAATACCATAAGTCATAAAAAACAAAAACATCACACAATGTTGGAAGGACACTCAAACATGTTTCTGCAATCACTTCTATCAGACAACCAGCCAAGAAGATTGAGAAGAGTAAGGCCAGCTGACTTATTGAAGAACTAAATATCCTCTCAATCGAGGGGACTTGTAACGCTATTTATAAATGTTGATAAATTAACTCACTGTTCTCACTAAGTGAAAAGAAATAGAAAAATCTCGTCATTATTCCGTTTTTTCTCCAATATAAATATATTATTGGATTTGCATTCATTCAGAAGAATTGATAAACACAAACGCCATAGAGTTGAGCAGAAGTCCCGAGAATCTGATAACCGCTGATAGCGAGGAAATAAACATGAGTTCCACGCCTGGGGATCTGATAAACCCTAATCAGAATAATATACAGGAGGTCTAGATGAAAGACACATCACAAGATAATTGCACACAAAATAATAGCTCCCCCTCGGAAAACATAATATAAACTCACATATGGCAAAAAGTCACCAACAACAAGAGAAAAAGAGTTCGTCCCCAATCATCAGAAGAAAGTGCTGAGCAAATAGGAACCAACAACAGATTTCAACAACTCCAAAACGATGATGGCGGAAATAGTTTACCTGATGAGCAAGGAAAGGGCAGAAAACATAACGAAAGAGAAGTAATCAACAAACCTCCACCTATATATATTTATGGTGTGTCAAACTATAAGGATATGGTAGCAAGCTTAACAACAGCGACCCCTTCTGAATCATATGTTGTGTAAAGCATGGCAAACAAAAATCAAAGTCAACCCAGTCAATTCAGAAACGTATAGAGTAGTTATATGGGGATCTTCTTCTTATTCTTCTTTATCAGCCATTCTTCATCCACTTCTGGAAGTAGGCCTCCTTCAAATGACTCCACTCCGATCTGTTCTGTGCTACTCGATGCCATCCATTTCCCGCTCGAGCCTTAATGTCGTCTAATCATCTCCGTTGCGGTCTTCCGACACTGCGTTTTGTTTTTCTTGGTCGCCAGTGTGTTAGCTTATTTGTCCACCTGTTAGGATCTCGACGAGCCACGTGTCCCACCTATTGCCATTTCAGATCTGCCACGCGCTGTATTATATTTACGACTTTTGTTCTTTGTCGTATTTCTTCGTTTCTCACTTTATCTCTCAAACTCAACCCGAGCATCGCGCGTTCCATAGCTCTCTGCATTACCCTCAACTTGTAGACTTTTTCGTGAGTGACATTGTTTCAAGGCCATATGTCGCCACTGGCAGTATACATGCATCAAAAATTCTTTTTTTCAGGTTTATCGGAATTTGCTGTTCCTGAATATATATTTCAGTTTTCCAAAAGCTATCCATGTCAGTCTTATTCGCCTGCTCAGCTCCGCTGTCTGATTCTATCTACCCAATCTTATTGCATGTCCAAGATAGATATATTCTGTTACATTCTCCAGCTTTGTAGAATGTAAATAGATGTTTTCTTCGATGTTGCTTTTGTTTTCCAGTACAAGGATTTGAAGATGTTCTCCAGAGTTAAGGTGAATAACTTTGGAGATATGGTATCGCCCTGACGTACACCCCTATTCAATAGGATCTTATCTGTTTTCCATTCTTTATTTACCTTGACGTGAAAGGTGGCATTTTCGTATATATATATTTCAACAGATTTGTGTATCGAGAATCTATCCTAGCGTCGACCAAACTCTACAAATGCTCATGTTTCGAAAGAGTCGAATGCCTTGTGGAAATCTATGAATGCCAAGTGTAAGGGAACGTTGTATTCTGACGTTTTCTCTATAAGTGTTCTTATGCTCTGAAAATTGTCCATTGTTCCAAAACCTTTACGAAATCCTGCTTGCTCCACTGGTTGTTATGTGTTAAATTTATGGGTAAGTCTGTTCGTAATTACTTTAGTGAGGAGTTTATATAGGTGAGAGAGAAAGCTGATAGGACGATAATTCTCTAATTATAACTTCTTCCTTAAAGAGCATTCTTCCAAGCGTCTGGAATTCTACCCTCCTCCAAGCATTTGTTCAAGGGGATTCTCAATGATTGTTCTATGACGTCTCCTCCCTCCCTCAGCATTTCACAGGTGATCTTGTCTTCTCCACCGCACTTCCCATTTTTCATTTGATGGAGAGCAGCTCTTATTTCTTCTCTTGTTATCTCAGGGATGTCTTCGGATCTCACATTGCATACAACGGATTTCGTAGTTCTTGGATTGGGCCTGGTAGCAGTATAAAGACGGGTGTAGAAATCTCTTATGTGTTCAGTAATAATATTGCTGTCTGACACCACATTTCCACTCTGATCTTTCATCTGCGATATTCTGTGTTTACCAGTGGACAGCTTTGATCTTAAGACCTTCATATTTGCATTGTCTTTGATTGCGTCTTCGATCATTCTAGTGTTTTAGTTGCGAATGTCTTTTCTGACTTGTTTTTGTCAATTCTCCATAGCCTGATACATCTCTTGGTGTTCTTCTTCTCTCTTCTATCAGTTCGAGTGTATCTGCATATATTTTAGGGTTGTTTTTTGTTTTTGCCCTCATGCATACTTTCTTGGTAGCGGTATATACGTCACTGGTCACCTTGTGATTTAGATCATTGATGTTCATTTTTTCTAACTCACTTGTTGGTTCAAGTCTTTTCCCTAGTTCTCTCTGATATTCATTCGCCTTTGCTTAGTTGTAATTCTTTAGAGGTTGGGAATCTGCTGGCATGGGTAAGCTTGTTTCTTTCTAATTTCAGCCTGAAGCTAAGAGATGCTCTCACCAATCTCTGATCGCTGTTCGTATCAAACTGGTTCAGAACCGAAAAATCTGTGCAGATTTTTCTGTTGTTCGTCAATATGAACTCAATCTCATATTTTGTTTTTCCGTCTGGACTCTTCCAAGTCCATTTTCTCTGCTTGGATTTCTTAAAAAAAGTATTCAAACAATATAACCGTTCCTTGCCCAAGTAGTCTACCAGAGATTCGCCTCTACTGTTTCTGGTACCAAGGCCAAAGTTCCCAATAAAGTGAGAATCAGTTGAACACCTCTGGCCGATTTTTGCATTGAAGTCGCAACTTATTACTTTGAAGTGTGTTTTTTATGACTCCATGGCCTTAGAGATATCTTCGAGAAATGTTTCCATCTCTACGTCGTCCGCCTGGCTTGTCGGAGCGTATTCGTGAATGAATTGAATGCTGTATCTCTTATTCAGTTTATATATCATGTAGACCACCCTGTCTGAGATCGAATTTATTTCGGTTATTAGGTGTCTCAGTCTTTTATTAACCAGAAAAGCTACTCCCCTCTGCCCAGGCTCGGCAGAATTTCTCTGATACAACAAATGACCTGAGTTTAGAACTGTGACCTTCTCTTCCGGAAGGCGGGTTTCACATAATCCCACAATGTCCCACTTTATGTGCTGGAGTTCTTTTTCTAATCTAGCGAGGTGTTCTGTATTTCTTATCGTTCTTATATTATATGTGGCAACATTGATCTTTGTTGAATTCGCTACTTGTGTTCTACTAGGATCTATCGAATTTTTGCCTCCCCCAGAATCCGAATTGAGGCAGACTGATCTGTTATCAGTGTGAGATTTCGTGCGATCGACACTACTCACCTGGGGTATTTTTTTTGAATTTGACATTTTGGCATAGAAACATAATGAAGGGTTTTTGGCATATAAAACGCCTCGCTTGCCGTACGTGTTGGCGAGTGTGGTTTTCAGCCGACCAATCTGTTTGTAGCCGCTCAATTTGAATCAGACACTTCGGTGCTAGTTTTGGTCCACCGCGAGTATTTGATTTCCTCGGTACCCACCACATATGGTAGGCGTTCCCCTATCCGCCCGATGGAGACTAGCAACCCCACACGGGGATTGCACCACTCAATATCAATACCCGAAATCAAACAGGAGCTCGAAACGAAAGGCCACAAAGTGAAAAATTTCATCAATGCCAAGCACAGGGTGAGAAAAGATCCACTCTCACTTCACTTCATAGATCTAGAACCTCAAAAAAACAACAAAGAGATATTCAATCTGGAATTTCTTGGGCAAATTAAAATCAGGGAAGAACCACCAAGATTCAAAAACACTATTGTTGAATGCACGCGATGTCAATATTATGAACACAGCAAAACATATTACAGAAAACCCTATAACTGTGTTAAATGTGGACAAGACCATGACTGTAAGAATTGCCGGAAACAAAAAAATACCAAAGCCACATGTGCACTTTGCCAAGGTGATCACCCTGCAAATTATAAAGGATGCACTGTTTACCGTGACCTGATGAATATGAAAAACAGAAATAAAGGAAACAGAGCTAACACACAAAACCAAGTAACAACCAATACTCCACAAGTCCAAACACTACCGCAACCAAGAAATATTGGTAAAACGAATAAAACCTACGTAGTCCAGGAGGAATCGGCGCATGAGTACCGAAAACTATTCCACCTCAATTTTTTTATGTGATCCTCTTCAAATTGTCCTACTGATAATATAAATGCATGTTGCCATGGGGCAACCCCGGGCCATATTGTTTAACCCGAAATTGTTAAAACAATTGAAGGTAATTGTTATTTTTCAACCGGACAAATTTTTTTTTATATTCTGTATTGAAATACAAATAAAAAAGGCACCTTGACTTTTTACGATAAAGTTAATATTTTTAAAGATATGAATTTTTAAAGGTTCGAAAAATCTCAAATTTGGGTACTTTCGACCCATGAAAATATATTAGAAAAAAAAAAATTTAAAGAGAGCAATGTTATTATTAATTAAATTTTCTATAGATTGTAGAAAATTTAATTAATAATAACATTGCTCTCTTTAAAAATCTTGATAAAGTTTATAGTTTTTAAGATAGATGATAAATAATGATTCAAGACACAGAGAGGCCGATGCAGCGCATGCGTCAGAGAGAGACAAATTTCTACAAATTGTAGAAAATTTAATTGATAATAACATTGCTCTCTTTAAAAATCTTGATTAAGTTGATAGTTTTTAAGATAGATGATAAATAATGATTCATGACACAGAGAGGCCGATGTAGCGCATGAGTCAGAGAGAGACGGCGATACCTAAAGCTAAGCGACGCATACTTGTGAGTGCGCGAAATTAAGAATTAAAAAACAGGTATAAACAATGAAATTTTTTAAGATCTCTGTTTACAATATTATTAACTATTGTATGAAGAATTAAGAAAAAAATATTATTAATATTTATTTTTTTTTTAATATATTTTTGATGGGTCGAAAGTACCCAAATTTGAGATTTTTCGAACCTTTAAAAATTCATATCTTTCAAAATATTAACTTTATCGTAAAAAGTCAGAGGGGCCTTTTTTATTTGTATTTCAATACAGAATATAAAAAAAATTTGTCCGGTTGAAAAATAACAATTCCTTGCAATTGTTTAAACAATTTCGGTTTAAACAATATGGCCCGGGGTTGCCCCATGGCAACATGCATTTATATTATCAGTAGGACAATTTGAAGAGGATCACATAAAAAAATTGAGGTGGAATAGTTTTCGGTACTCATGCGCCGATTCCTCCTGGACTAACGCCCAAGCCCTAAACACTCAAGACACAAATGGCATACATCAACTATCAGAAAAACTAACAGACTTCCTGGAGGATTTCAAGAACTTATTTACACAACTGCTCAACCAAAACAGCATGATCCTAAGTATGCTAACCACAGTCATCAACAAACTATCTAACTAATGGCTACATCATTACGAATTGCTGCATGGAACGCCAATGGCCTAAAAAACCATATCCTGGGAATATAATATTTCCTCAACATAAACAAAATCGACATCCTACTGATCTCAGAAAGTCATGCAACCAATTATACTGATATCAAAATACCCCGATAAAACGTATATTATTCAAACCACCAAGATGGAACAGCACATGCAGGATTAGCGATCATGATAAAAAAATACAATTAAACAACATGAAGAACAGCCTTACATCACTGCCAAAATCCAAGCAACTGTACTGAATCTGGAAACCTTCAATTGGCCCCTATGTATGACAGCAATATATAGTCCTCCACGCCATACAGTAACAACTGAAGAACACAACGACTTCATACTCACTCTAGGCCCCCGATTCCTCACTGCAGGCGATTGGAATGCGAAACATACCGCATTTGGGTCTAGATTAACCACCATCAAAGGACGAGCTCTATTTAGAACGATATTAAACAATAACCTCAATATCGTATCTACAGAGTATCCCACTTATTGGCCCACTGACTTGAATAAAATCCCCGACCTACTTGATTTTGGAATAACAAAAGGCATTGGTGATGTACACAAAAATATTGAATCCTGTTACGATCTGCCATCCGATCATAGTTCCATAATAATCAGCCATGGCACTCACCCGATCCAGAAGAAGTCTATACCAAAATTATGCACCACAAAAACAGACTGGGAACTATTTCGGAAAACAATTGATGAAGTCATAACTCTGACCTATCGAATAAGTAATGATGAATAAATAGAAGAAGTTGGTAAATACCTGACAGAAATCATACAATACGCGACCTGGACTGCTACACCAGATACGAGTGAAAAAGTGGAAATTCGAAATACACCACTACACATTAGGCAAATGATATCTGAAAAACGAAGAGTGAGACGACTATGGCAAAGAAGTAGTAACCCATTCGTCAAAAGGAACCTAAGCAGACTAACCCACGAGATCACGAAAACCTATGGAAACAACAGTTTCCATAACTACATAACCCAGCTATCCCCTGACGAACAAAAAAGTTGAAACAGACCATAATAAGCAACTCACCTATCAAAAATTCTAATGGAACTTGGGTTCGCCCAAACTCCGACAAATCAACAGTTTTTGCCGAATATCTAGCTGAAGTATTTAGTCCCAACCAACAACTAGGTAACTCTGACAGTGAAATCAAAGATTTTCTAAATGCTCCATAATCCAGTCATCTCTTCCAATTACGCCCTTTACACCGAAGGAAGTAGTATTCAGTGAAATTAAATTATTGAATTCCGGCAAGCCACCAACAAACTGTGAATCCTACCGCCTGATTAGTCTATTACCTATCATGTCAAAGTTATTCGAAAAATTCCTACTAAAAAGACTAGAAGAAACAAAATCACAAAAAGAACATGTGCCAGATCACCAATTTGGATTCCGTAACAAGCATTCAGCAATCCAACAATGCTATCGAATTGTCAACAAAATCAAAACTTGCCTTGAAATAGGAGAGTACTGCACCTCGGTGTTCCTAGATGTAAAACAAGCCTTTGACATACTACTATACAAACTGAAAAAAATCTTACCGGACCGATTTTAGAAAATATTGAAGTCATACTTGAACGACCGCTACTTGAAGGTTAAAACAGAGGACTCGTTGTCCGATTATAAGACCATAAGATCAGGTGAAATAATTCATCTTCTTTAGTCTAAAATATAACATAATAACATACAAATAAAATATAATAACATACAAAGAAATAAGAAGAAATAACTTACCAACTTGAAAGAAATCAAAATCAATGAAAATCTCTTCGGGTTTCTCAATTCACACTTCTAACTGCTGACTAAATATAACATGAGGTAGTTTAAGGTAAGACAGTTCCGATCGAACAACTGACGCGACCTCATCTGTGCCGTTCCGATAAGAATTATTTAGCGATTACTTCGAATTAGAAAACTGATTTAAAATTATCGAATCAATTTACTTAGACTTTGAAGCTTCTACAAGACAGTAATGTCTCAAAATAGTGGCGCTTCTTCAACTATAGCATCAGATGAAGAGTAAAACGGAAATAAACAAATATCAAATAAAAAACCCAAAAAAAGAACCATTGGACGAACTACGAAGAAAAAAAATGAGAATGAATCACCAGACATCGTTTTCAAAGAACCACTATTGATAGAAAATAATAACGAAAATGTTCCGACCCAAATGGAAATCGTTGTCAATAATGAACCATCTACATCTGCTATACACACACAAAATAATCGTCAACAAACAATAATACCACAACCCACAAATTCAACAACAAATGCTTTTATCAAAAATTATTCCGCCAGAATAAATGAAATCAAATATATGGAATACGCTAATTTATATTACATAAATACAGAAAATATTGAAATGGACAGAATGGAAATGACAGCAATATGGAGTGCGAAATTTCCCAATTCAAAAGATATCATTTTGAAATTAAATTAGGTTTCATCCTGAAATCCAATAATAATAAGACAGCACCCATTGAAGCCTTGGAGAAACTCAAGAAGGAGAAAAAAATTGTAATATACAAAGAAACAACAAATCAAAGAAGAACAAGAGAAATAAAATAGCCCCAACATACCTATTCAGTAGAAATTTCTGCTGTAGAAGTTAGTATAAAAGACGAAGACATAAGCCAATACCTCAATTCTATAAATATAAAACACAGATATTGCAAAATAATAATTTCAAGGAAAAACAATGTCGCAACTAAATTCATCATAATTATCACTGGAGAAATCGAATCCTTTGAAAATCTCTTGAATAATGGTCTATTTTATTTGAACCGCCACTACTTAGTATATCCCAGCCACCCACCAGATCCAACGCCGATACCCTGTGGAAAATGCTTGCAATTTGACCACACTACAGAAAATTGCAAAAGCCCTCCAAAATGTTAGAAATGTCAAGGTTCGCACAAAATGTCACAATGTAGAACCAATAACACAACCAAGTGTCTAGCATGCAGTGCAGAAGACCATTTAGCATGGTTTCTAAAGTGTCCTAAACTTCCTAAGAAACCAATTGAAGGGATCCCCAATACCATTATTGAGATAATGAACAGAAAATCTAGGGATATAGAGGATTTATCCAAAAAAACGGAGAGGATACACGCTCCCATCTCGATGCACGACGGTATCATTAATACATACCTCCGTAAAATAAACAAACCTAAAAATATCAACAGAAACGAACTTTTACTGAAATTAAAAAAAAGATTCATCAACCAATATAATGTGGATACTACAGCCGTCCTCTGGGGTAACAGAGTGTATGTGTTGATGTTCGACTTGGATGACCCAGATGAGCCTTCCCCCACAGTCAATGTATAATAACTTAAACATTCATGTCGAAAATTAAAATATTATACATATAATAACATCAATAGCTACATCCCAAAGAAACACCTGACCAACCACTTTATAGAACGAAACAACATAAAGTGTGCTATGTATGTAGAAGCCAAGATCAAAGACTCTCACAATTTTAACTATAGGGACTGGACGATAATCAAGAAAATTGTGCACAAAGAGCAGAATACAAGAGGTTGAAGTTTGATCCAATGTCATCCATCCTTAAAAATCAGCAAAGGACACCCACCAGTGGTAAACAATCCTATGAATGAAGTTACTCACTTTAGTGTCCCATTTAAAAATGACAAGTTACACATATTTTTGGTGTACTTTCATCCAAACAGCCTGATAGAGGAAACACTGTTGACCAAAGCTTCAATATATCAGTATGCCATTATAATGGGGGATTTCAATGCCGGCACAAGAAGAAAGATGAAACCTATCGAACAATTCTTTAAGAACAGTAACTTCGCTGAAACACCCCCGACATTCCTTATGGAGGGAAATGAAGATACCACACCTGACTCAATTCTATATTCAAGGAACATCAAACAGAATATATCAAAAATACAACTATCAAACCACTTTATAAAAGTGGCTCTACATTCAAAATGGAGAATTATAGACCTGTTACAATAGTATCCAACATTGCGAAAATATTTGAGAAGATAATAGCAAATAGAGTTGTGTCATTCTTGGAAAAAAATAATATTATCTCGGATTGTCAGTTCGGATTCCGTCCCAAGAGGAGTACTGAGGATGCAACAGTGGTTCAGATATAACAAACTGACATTAAACGTAGCCAAAACAAAATACTTGCCGTTTAGCTCCTACTCCTCCAGTATTCCTAATATGGGACCCTTGAGAGAAGCCAATGGAGTAGAGATCGAAGAAACAGATCATTTTAAGTACCTAGGAATAATCATAGACCGTCACCTAAAATGGGATCTTCAAGTGGACAATGTAGTACGAAAGATACGATTCATGCTGGGCCGTTTTAGAAGGATGGCCGAAATTTTGGACTTCAAGCAAATGAAGACTCTCTATCACGCATTAATTGAGTCCCATTTATCGTACGGCATTCTGGGTTGGGGTGCACCATATGATTGCCATCTCAACAGGCTGAAAATAATACAAAAATCATTCTTAAAAATTATCCTAAGAAAAAGCAGAACGTACAGCAGTGAATGGACGTATAAAGAAGCGGAAGTTATGGATCTGGCACAACTATATGCATTTAAGACTCTGATGGATATTCATAAAAATAAAAATGATATAACACATTCTACTCACACATATCACACGAAAATAAAAGGTACTCGTCCCACTACTATAAGAGCTGAAAAGATAATTGGCCAAAGATGCAACCAATACTTGGCTCCAAGAATATTCAGCATTCTACCTGAAGATAAGGATAAGGAATATCCAAAATTGTTATCAGTTTAGATACAAGCTAAAAATATGAATAAAAAACACCAAAAGAACACTACTCTACAATATTATAAACTCTAAATAAATAATAAAATAGATGTGTATATATATATATCAACAATTTTAATTCCCAATATACAACAATAGTTATAAGTATGATAAGGGGTGTGGGAAAATTGATAAGTGTTATAATTTCACTCTTCTTTATTTCATTTAGTCGACGTTTCGATCCCGATGGGGACCTTCTTCAGGACTCTACAATAGCAATAGAAAACAGTCAAAAACATGGCAATCACAAAACATGTAAAAATAGTACATACCGAAATACAGAGTTGTAAAGATCTTATTTGAACACAAATCAATAGCTCTCAAGAAAGCAATGAACAAGAACATCAACAAATTTAGCGAAAAAAGATCTGATATTTCGTTAGCACAAGAGTAGAAATCAATTATCATATGTAAATAAGGTAAACAGAAAAATCAACAAAATGAGAGGTTGTCAAAAATGTTGTCAACCAGACTTGCCACAGAATACACGCACATGACAATTGAAACATAGAATAGCATTAAATCACACTTGGTCGCAGTAATTCACTCTCACCGAACTCAGAACAAATGCGATTATTGAAAGACTCCATGAACCGAATCCAATCCCCTCTCACAGAAATAGTCCGGAACACAGATTTCATTATTACGTTATCCCGACTGTAGAACTTGTGAAAATATTCATTCCATTTGATCCGTCCAATTCTCTGCCACCAAACTGGTCATAATGAATCAAATAAGTATAGATGGAGCTAATATTGTTTACATCCCTTCTGTAATTCATAGAACAAGTGTGTCGTTTAATATGGTACATCTCTAAGAAACATCTTTTCTTTCCACTAACTGCACATTCAAGAATTTTGGTGGAATCATAATCCATTGGGTGATCTTTGTCCCGGGTATGGTCTGCTAGGGCACAAATCTTATTTGGATTCTTGATGTCGCTCTTGTGTTGAGCAATCCTTCTCTTCAAAAGCTGAGATGTCTGACCAATATACACCTCACTACATATTGAACATGGAATACAATACACCACACCACTCATATTATCAACAGTCATCCTATCTTTCACTCGACTGTATAGTCTGTCAATTTTAAAATAAGATTTCGGAATCAATTTAATTTGTGTGGTCTTTAGGAGGTTAATTAATGCATTAGTCATACCATTTATTAGGGGAATAGAAGAGTAAAGAATTCTATCTACGTTCTCAGTGTCAACAGTGGTGGATGCGCCCCTCTCTCCATTCGTTGGCTGTCTCGAAGGAGTGGTATTGTATATCAATCTGGACAACAACCTCTTTGGGTATCCATTCTCTAGCATCAATTGTAACAATAACCTCAGATTCTGCTGCCTTAGACTTGGATGGGCAACTTTTTCGATGCGATTCTTCAATCCTAAAATCATGTTTACCTTTTGTCCATGTGGATGATTGGAAAAATAGTGTAAGTATCTCCCTGAACTTGTTGGCTTTCGGTACCAATCCAGAATCAGCCTATTTTCCGGTGTTCGAATCACCCTTGTATCCAGGAATGGGACACCACTCGCTGTTTCTTCCTCCAACGTAAACTGTATACTTTCATGTTCACTGTTGAACCTGTTTAGAACGAAAGCAACCTGGTCTTTAGGTACAGCACATATTAGATCATCAACATATTTCTTGATGAAAGGAATGTGAAAAGGAATGCTAACAAGAATGCAGTCCAGAAGGAAATCCATTACTACTTCAGCAATGGACGGACTGAAGTTGGAACCCATAGGGGAACCGAGCACCTGTTTGAAGAACCTACCATTAAAAAGAAAATAGTTAGAAGAAAACAGGAACTTAATGGCATATATGAATTCTTCTTTTGGTAGACTAGTGTGGTTTTTGATAGTATCCCACTTGTTCTCAACAGCTGAGACTGCCAACTCTACAGGAATGTTGGTGAAAAGAGATACAACGTCCAGGCTGATCAGGACATAATCAACAGGTAACTGGAAACCATTCACACATTGGGCAAAAGCAAAGGAATCTTCAATAAAATATCTACTTCTGGTGGAAGAAAGATATTTAGACAGGATGTCTGAAACAAAAACTGACAGTTTGGAAGTGGGGGTGTTGACAGATGATATTATTGGTCTCAAGGCAAGAATGGGTTTGTGGATTTTTGGTAAACCGTAGAATCTAGCGGGAACTGAATTATAAATGTACAGTAATTTACCTTGTACTTGTGTTATGTGGCCCCCACTGACCCATCGCTTAATCAATGCATTACATTTACCTTGTATTGTAATGGTTGGATCTCTGTGAGGAAGAAGTTGGTAATATTGTTCATTGAGCAAAATTGTGTTGGAGAGCTCTATGTACTGATCCTTATCCATCAATACCGTAACATTGCCTTTATCAGCCCGTAACACAAGCAATTCTTGATGTTGACTTAGGTACCTCTTACAGTGGTAAAATTCTCTCTGGAAAACATTATTAGTCCTTTTTCCAGGTTTGATGTAGTTGGTTATAATATTAGCAGCTTGGGAACGTTTGATGTTCTTCCCCTCATCTGACAGTCTATCATTAAGGTCTATAATGCTCTCTACATCTGCCAACAGTCCCGACATGGAAACCTCCTTCAAAGGAATATCAATGCCGAATCTGGGGCCCAGTGCTAGGAATTTCAATATTCTATCTGGTATAATCACAGAACTAACATTCCTAACCCACCTTTCTTGTGGTTCTACTCTCTTTAGAAGTTCATCCGATAGAGCTCTCACCTTCATCAGATTTCTCTCCCTGATAGCAGCAAATTCTCTTCTGTACCTTCTGGACTGGTAAGATTCAAAACGAATTAGCATCTCTGGTGGAAGCAACCCCTCCAAGATCTGCCACAACCTGGAAGACTCACACTCCATTCTTCCTATCCTGGTCACAGTCACAGTGATCTCAAATTGAAGAACGAGACGCCTTGATTTCTCCAACATAGCTTGAACCTGTCTGGACGAACCTGAATCACTTGCTGAGCTGAACAAATAATTCATATTGCTGGAAATATGTTTGGGAAGTAAACCCTGTCTTTTGCATTCCAAAAGGAACACTCTTCGGTTTCTATAAGATGCCAGTTTCATATTGTATGAAGACCATGACTTCAACGCCTCATATGCTACTCTTCCATAGTTGTTTCTCACTTCTGCATAAAACCCCATGCTTAAATATCAACAATTTTAATTCCCAATATACAACAATAGTTATAAGTATGATAAGGGGTGTGGGAAAATTGATAAGTGTTATAATTTCACTCTTCTTTATTTCATTTAGTCGACGTTTCGATCCCGATGGGGACCTTCTTCAGGACTCTACAATAGCAATAGAAAACAGTCAAAAACATGGCAATCACAAAACATGTAAAAATAGTACATACCGAAATACAGAGTTGTAAAGATCTTATTTGAACACAAATCAATAGCTCTCAAGAAAGCAATGAACAAGAACATCAACAAATTTAGCGAAAAAAGATCTGATATTTCGTTAGCACAAGAGTAGAAATCAATTATCATATGTAAATAAGGTAAACAGAAAAATCAACAAAATGATAATTGATTTCTACTCTTGTGCTAACGAAATATCAGATCTTTTTTCGCTAAATTTGTTGATGTTCTTGTTCATTGCTTTCTTGAGAGCTATTGATTTGTGTTCAAATAAGATCTTTACAACTCTGTATTTCGGTATGTACTATTTTTACATGTTTTGTGATTGCCATGTTTTTGACTGTTTTCTATTGCTATTGTAGAGTCCTGAAGAAGGTCCCCATCGGGATCGAAACGTCGACTAAATGAAATAAAGAAGAGTGAAATTATAACACTTATCAATTTTCCCACACCCCTTATCATACTTATAACTATTGTTGTATATTGGGAATTAAAATTGTTGATATTTAAGCATGGGGTTTTATGCAGAAGTGAGAAACAACTATGGAAGAGTAGCATATGAGGCGTTGAAGTCATGGTCTTCATACAATATGAAACTGGCATCTTATAGAAACCGAAGAGTGTTCCTTTTGGAATGCAAAAGACAGGGTTTACTTCCCAAACATATTTCCAGCAATATGAATTATTTGTTCAGCTCAGCAAGTGATTCAGGTTCGTCCAGACAGGTTCAAGCTATGTTGGAGAAATCAAGGCGTCTCGTTCTTCAATTTGAGATCACTGTGACTGTGACCAGGATAGGAAGAATGGAGTGTGAGTCTTCCAGGTTGTGGCAGATCTTGGAGGGGTTGCTTCCACCAGAGATGCTAATTCGTTTTGAATCTTACCA
Source organism: Harmonia axyridis (assembly GCF_914767665.1). NCBI lineage: Eukaryota > Metazoa > Arthropoda > Insecta > Coleoptera > Coccinellidae > Harmonia > Harmonia axyridis. The sequence goes on along the minus strand of NC_059505.1, from coordinate 22,448,862 downwards.
GTCCAGAAGGTACAGAAGAGAATTTGCTGCTATCAGGGAGAGAAATCTGATGAAGGTGAGAGCTCTATCGGATGAACTTCTAAAGAGAGTAGAACCACAAGAAAGGTGGGTTAGGAATGTTAGTTCTGTGATTATACCAGATAGAATATTGAAATTCCTAGCACTGGGCCCCAGATTCGGCATTGATATTCCTTTGAAGGAGGTTTCCATGTCGGGACTGTTGGCAGATGTAGAGAGCATTATAGACCTTAATGATAGACTGTCAGATGAGGGGAAGAACATCAAACGTTCCCAAGCTGCTAATATTATAACCAACTACATCAAACCTGGAAAAAGGACTAATAATGTTTTCCAGAGAGAATTTTACCACTGTAAGAGGTACCTAAGTCAACATCAAGAATTGCTTGTGTTACGGGCTGATAAAGGCAATGTTACGGTATTGATGGATAAGGATCAGTACATAGAGCTCTCCAACACAATTTTGCTCAATGAACAATATTACCAACTTCTTCCTCACAGAGATCCAACCATTACAATACAAGGTAAATGTAATGCATTGATTAAGCGATGGGTCAGTGGGGGCCACATAACACAAGTACAAGGTAAATTACTGTACATTTATAATTCAGTTCCCGCTAGATTCTACGGTTTACCAAAAATCCACAAACCCATTCTTGCCTTGAGACCAATAATATCATCTGTCAACACCCCCACTTCCAAACTGTCAGTTTTTGTTTCAGACATCCTGTCTAAATATCTTTCTTCCACCAGAAGTAGATATTTTATTGAAGATTCCTTTGCTTTTGCCCAATGTGTGAATGGTTTCCAGTTACCTGTTGATTATGTCCTGATCAGCCTGGACGTTGTATCTCTTTTCACCAACATTCCTGTAGAGTTGGCAGTCTCAGCTGTTGAGAACAAGTGGGATACTATCAAAAACCACACTAGTCTACCAAAAGAAGAATTCATATATGCCATTAAGTTCCTGTTTTCTTCTAACTATTTTCTTTTTAATGGTAGGTTCTTCAAACAGGTGCTCGGTTCCCCTATGGGTTCCAACTTCAGTCCGTCCATTGCTGAAGTAGTAATGGATTTCCTTCTGGACTGCATTCTTGTTAGCATTCCTTTTCACATTCCTTTCATCAAGAAATATGTTGATGATTAAAAAGTAAAATAACTTATTTCCGCTTTATATATTTATTTTCACAACAATTGTTTCGTCATGATAACATGACTTCGTCAGGTGAGCATGGTAACTAACTACATATTTCGGATACAGTTCTTTAAATATTTAAATATATATATATATATATATATATATATATATATATATATATATATATATATATATATATATATATATATATATATATATATACAAAATGTGATAATTTCCTAAAGTAATTAATAAACAATGGTTTAAGGGGTGTTGGAAAACTTCAATTGTTACTAACTTCTTTATTTCATCAGTCGACGTTTCGATCCTTGGTTGGGATCTTCTTCAGGACTTCTATAAAACAAACAACATACAAATATAACACAAACATTGCAGAAAAGACAACATGTTAAAAACGCACCGAAATGCGAAGAGTTACCAGATCTTAAGTTGCACTGAACCTTATACAGATTTGGAGGAAAAGTTATTAATTATCTTGACCACAAAATAGTCTCTAATACAATAACGTCTTTTTTTTATCACACACTTCCTTATTCTCTTGAAAACTTCTTTTTAAAAAACTTTCTTCATCCATCTGACAACTGCGTTCCCACTCTGAAGGAGAAGAATATGAAACTATTATATCAGTTGATGCTTGAGAATGGTTACCCCAAGAACCTTTTAAAGAAATTGATACACAATTCATCGAATTCTGGACAGCCACAGAATAACGATGAAATCGCATCCACCAATTTAGATCAGAGAATTATATTTACTTCCATTCCACTGATTAATGTAATGACAAAATCCTTAATAAACTTATTAAAAACTGATAACATCAAAGTGATACCTAGAACTGAATTTAAATTAAAGAGACTTTATAGTAATTTGAAAGATAGGATAGAAACTGATAAGAAAAGCTGTGTTGTATACAGAATACCCTGTCAAAATTGTGATGAGGTGTATATCGGACAAACATCCCAACAACTTAAAAGAAGAATAACCCAACATATTAGCGACATTAAGAATCCTAGAAAGATATGTGCACTGGCAGAACATGTAAGATCAATTGACCATCGAATGGACTATGATTCGGTGACAGTCTTGGAGTGCGAGGAGAATATGAGAAAAAGATGTTTCCTAGAGATGATTCACATTAAGCGACATGAAAATTCCATGAACTACAGAAAGGATATAGAGAATATTAGCAACATTTTTTCATATCTGATACATTCAAACCAACTTAGTGAGAGTGAGTTGTTGATCTCAAGTTCTATGTTCTCCAATGTCAGTTGAAGATCTATGATGTTCTATGAACCCGACCTAACCCCTTTCGTTTTTTACGCAGTTGTCAGATGGATGAAGAAAGTTTTTTAAAAAGAAGTTTTCAAGAGAATAAGGAAGTGTGTGATAAAAAAAAGACGTTATTGTATTAGAAAATGCGAGATATAAACTCTACTGGGACTCTGCATTAGTAACGGACAGAAGTGTGATGCATAATACATCTATTTTATTATTTCGATAACTGAGAATTTACCCGAATTGTGACATAATACACGGATATGGATATGGATCACCTGAATTGCGACACTGAACCTGAATTGGACTATCCACACTGGATTGAGAAGAGACCGAAAATGGAATGATACTCTGCATCTACTTACCTTACACACTAAGGCTAATGTAAAATTTTGTAATATTTGTGATTTTATTTTTTGTATATTAATGTCATTAGTCCCTCATATAAATCGATAGTTTAATTTGAGGGAGTACTTTTTGTTTAATTCATGTATCTGTAAACTTTGATGATGAATATATGTTATTATTATTATTATCACGTGATTTGGGTTCTGATCATCTTGCATTTGTGATAGAATTTGACATGGACATAGAACCAGAATATACTGAGCTAGCAGAAGATTGCATACATTTATAAAATAAGCAAGATAACGAAGATTGATAAGGAGATGGAAAAATTTATTGAGGAAAATGGTATACACCACTAAGCGAACCATACATCGAATCCTTCAATAAGAAACTTTCGGAGTCGATCAAGAAGCATACTCCCACAATAAAGAAACACCCATTCTTACATGAGCTGCCGCCTTATATAATTAAATTAATAAAAAATAAAAGAAGAATGTATAGGGAATATTGTGATAACAAAAGTCCAGAACTTAAAAAATACTTGAATAGATATAACAAAAACATCCACAGAATGATTCAACAATACAGAGAGAATTACTGCTTGCCAAAATATAAATCAGTCCAAAGAAAAAAAATTTCACAATGAGGTAAATAAATTATCCAAATATAAGAGAAGGCACAATTATTTGCAGAACACTACAAAAAAGATATAAATTTACCGACGACAACCTCTTTGATAGCAGCAATAGAGCTCAAATAGATGAATGGTATGATGATTATTTCAGAAGACAAGATGACAGTATGGAACCAATATCAATAGAAGAAGAAGACTACTACCAACTACTACATAGCTCAAAAAACAGCTCTACAGGCTATGACAATATTCCATGGATTGTTCTGAAGAAAATAGATGATAAGGTGCATAAACATCTTATAAAAATATACGAATTCTGCTTGAATGAGTGCATATTCCCTGCTTTATAGAAAACAGGACACATCATTAATATTCCCAAGGCCAATATGGACAGACAGAGATTTGAGAATTACAGACCCATTACCTTATTATCTGTACTTGGAAAACTTCATGAAAAAATAATCAGATCAATTCTTTCAACTAATATCGAACAACATATACCGCAGTGCCAATTTGGATTCAAGAATGAAAGATCTACATACCACCCTCTCACCATTCTCACATCCAATATACAGAACTCAACAACAAAAATATACAAAAAGCCTTCGACTGTATATGGCATAGAGGACTACTCTACTAGTTGCATAAAGTCAACCTCCCACCCAATCTCATTAAACTGTGTAAGCACTTCCTGGAGGGCAAGACATTGGCTGTCAAAGTTGGATTATTTACTTCTTTTTACTTTCTTCCTGAGCGAGGCACTCCTCAAGGTTCTCCTTTTTCGACACTACTTTTCAATTTCTTCTGCCATGATATCATCCGAGAAAACATGAACTCCCTTTACATTTTGCAATTTTCAGACGACACAACTCTGGTATCCCATGCAAAAACATCAAAAACTTGCATACAGAAGCTTCAAGAACTCCTTGATGAACTCTCCAACTGGTTCCGGAAATGGAGAATGAAGATTAATCCAGACAAGTCGCAGTTTATAATTTTCGACCACAAAAATCTTTCCTTCATCACCAACTTTAAAGATTAATGGAAAAAGCATAAAACCTGTACCTGCAATCAAATACCTTGGAATGAACATTGATAATAAATTGAACTTCAACCTACACACCAAGTTGATGAAGAGGAAAACAATATCAAGAGCCAAATATTTTTCCAAATTAATTTACAGAAAGCAAGGCATTAACATCAAAAGTAATAATATATAAAAAAATAATATATAAAACAATCAATCTGTAGACCTTTATTAGAATGCGCACACCCAGTGTTTGCCAACTGCAAGCCTCCTGCAATTAAAAATCTCACAGTATCAGAAACCACCGCATTGAGAACCAAAACCCGAATGAGACATCCTAGAAATCCACTTCATAATCCTCCAAACAGTCTACTTTATTTTAATACCAGACCACAATAGAACATAGAACCTATTGAGATAAGAATGAGCAGAATGAATAAGGCATTCTATAATAGGTTACTTCAGTTGGATGAAGTGATTTCTCAATACCAGGAAGACAGAAGGAAAACTTTTAAGAGAAAACATCCAGAACTACCACTAATAGCAAAAATCAAAAGTTTGATATGAAAAAATGAAATATATAACTTAATAACCTTTTACCTTAAACGAATTGAATGTACCAAAAATTGTTAAAATACAGGCTGAAGGATTGGTCGATGGCCAATTGCATATGCAATAAAGTACTGTTATTATTATTATTGAGTTAAGAATCCAAGACATAGACCATAGATCATAAAACATGGAACATGGAAGGTACAAAGTTGTAATCCCTAAAAATAACTGTTTTATTTATATATTGTTATGGATCTCTTCAATTGAATTTAAAATTTTTTTAAATATATCCAAAAAAATTTATATCTCTACTCTACTACTACTCTACTAAATAACTTTTTCTCAGGTGGGTACAGAGAAAAAAAAATAAATTCATTCTTTTTTATTTTCAAAACAACAAACCTATCTACCTAATCTAATATCACCTAACTATCAAAGAAATTTCATACAAAAAATTGAAAACATTTATCTAAGGAAATGTTCTCTTCAATTCAGTACAGCTCTGTATTTTCTTTTTTAAAAACTGAAAATCCTAAAATTCAATTCATTTAAGCCCCACGTTGGGTGCCAATTGTTATAGATCTATTCAATTATAATTTTGAAAATTTTATAAAATAGATCCAAACAAATTTAGATCTCTACTTGAAATAACTCCTTTCTCAGGTGGGTTCAGAGAAAAGATATATAAATTTATTCTTTCTTTTTTCAAAACAACAACAAACCTATCTACCTAATCCACCTAATCTAATATTACCTAATTATCAAAGAAATTTTATACATAAAATTGAAATATTTATCTAAGAAAATGTTTTTTCTATTCAGTCCAACTCTGTATTTTCTTCTTCAAAAACTAAAAATCCTATTCTATGCTACTTTCACGTTCCAACCCAAAACTCTTTCCAATTCCATAGTCTCTTATTCGATATTCCAATTCCATTCAATTTATGATCTTGATCTTATATTTTCTTCTTCAATTCCGTATTAACTTCAATCGATATCAAATTCAATTTTTCTCAAAATAATCTCCTCCACATTTTCATCTAATTTTCTGCTTGACTTCTCTCTTTCATTATTTTTCTTGTGTATTTTTCAGTTTTCATCTCTCTATTCGATGCTCCCCTTTTATCTATGTACCGCCTATGGCATTGTCACTCAATTTCCTTCTTTTTTTTCATACTTAATTTTAATAACAAACATTTCAACTACTATTTCTAAATCTGAATAAAATACATGAAATAAAATGATTATCTATGAATCCAACTGAAAATTTCGAATCATTTCTAATTTTACTTAAATTTTAATGACTACTACAATTTTTGATTGAGGAATCCATAACAAAATCCCCCAAAATTCGTTGACACTTTGAAAATTTTGAAAAAATTCCGCAAATGGAAACAAATATTTCGTCTTCTTTCCATCTTTTTCTTCTTTGAATCAGTTCGCTTCAATGAAGTTCTGCTGTACTTCTTACCTTACTCGTCAATAATCTTACAAATGTTTATAGGTACAGTATTTATTCCGATTGAAAAAATCACTATCAACAATTCCTAGAAAAGTGCTTAGGGCTCGAAATATCGAATCACTTTCACAAAGTGCTTAGTAATCGCGAGACTTTTGCGAAAATGGGTGCTTAGTACTCGAAGCAATATTATTCAGTCGTCACAGCTTTGTACAGGAGTTTTTTTTCAAGATTTTCTCTCCTATTCTTTACCTCTTTCTTTTCATTGGTGACAATTTTTCATTCGTTACACCCTCTGGCTGGTTGTTCCTTCTCAGTGTAGAGGACACAAGTAGCTTTTGCGCTACCCATTTTACTTACTTATTTGAAGTTTCTGCAATTGTGTGGTTTTGAGAACTTTGCTCACCATAGCGTTGATATCTGTAACAAATGGCCTGGTCCAATATTCGTCTCTCTTTCCCATAGTGCATCTGGTACTTCAGTGTTCTGCAACTGCTGATCTTCGGAGCACTCCTGTTACTGTCGATGCGGTCACTTCGGAATCGGCAACTGTTGCTCCTATCAGTCCAAGAAAAGTGAAATTTACGCGTGAAGAATCGGTTCCAACGATTCATGATGTACATAGGGAGAAATTACCCAAGCAGTTGAGCGGTTCCAGCTCTGATTGCTTGAGTTGCAACTTGAAACCAATGAAAATATAGGCTCTGAATGAAAAGTAGTAAACCGAAAAAGACCCATTCGTAAAACCCGAAAATCCCTGGTTACGGGCAGCTATACTGGAGCAGCTGAGGTTGAAGGATTGGACAAGATTGTAGCCCTTCATGTCTCGAATTTGAAGCCGGAAACTTCTGTAGAAAATTTAGAACATTTTCTAAATCGCAATTTCACCTATGTTAAATGCGAGAAGTTAACATCTAGATACCCTGATTCATATTCCTCGTTCAAGGTACTTATATCGAGTTGTGACTATGGAAAAGCACTGAATGGTGCAAATTGGCCCAACAAAGTAAACGTACATCGTTTTTTTCATCAACATCCAGTAGGTTAAACTTCAGTTCAAGTGGTTTAGGCGTAGGCATTTTTAATATTCTCCAGTTGAACATACAATGTATTTCCAATAAATTGGAAAGTTTGGAGGTTCTATTGAGAGAGATAAAACCTGATGTATTGAGTTTGGTGCATGTAAGGGCTGACTTTTTTTGCCGCGACTTCAGACACCATGGTGGTTCGATGTTATTCACCAAATCGGGTCTAAGAGTGAAAAAGTTGCCAGTTTCGAAGTATTCTCTTGAAATGCATGTTGAAATTTCTGGAATAATAGTTTCATTAAATAATAAACATCTAGGTATAATTAGCGTTTACAGGCCTTGTTGAAATATTTTTTGAAAGACTGTTTTGTGCCCTTCAGACTTGTTTCAACGATTCTGATTATGTTTTCCTTTGCGGAGATCTCAATATCGATTACTTCGATAATAATAGTAATAAGTCAAAATTTTTAGTTGAATTACTAGATTGCTTTAACCTAACTGTTACTTCTACGGAGGCTACCAGGGATTTTACTAACATTGGAGGTAATACTTCCATTTCTGAAGTGGACTACATAATAACTAATTCAGAAATAGTCCGAAACTGTGAGTCTGCTGTTTTTGATCCTGATATAAGTGATCATAGAGAAATATCACTTGAATTAAAGACCGATCTTGTTCAGAACCAAAAATCAAATGTCCAAACAATTAGGGAATTGAGGGAAAACAATCTGAGTAATTTAATGAACTCTTTATATGCGTGTGATTTTTCTGAAATAGGTAATGCTTGAGACGAACGTGAGTGAATGCTTTGAAACCTTTAGCAACATACTGCGATATTATTTAGATTTATATTGTCCCTTGAGAACAATTACTTGCGTATCAAAAAAAAAAAAAAATGGAATACTTCCGAAGTTATTGTAAGTAAAAAGAATCTGATGAACCTACATTGGCTTCATTCAATTACTAGGTCATCATCAATAATTATAAATATGCAAAAAATTAACATGTCTCCCTCTTGAATATGACAAAATATAAATATCACTGCTCTCTTATTGCCAATTCTGAAAACCGGAATAAGTACATACACTGGAAAACTAGATAAAGCAGATGATCACATTACCATTAATTTTGATGGTGTGACGTATGATGAACCTAGTGAAGTAGCTTATATATTCGGAAAATATTTTTCCTCAGTAGCAAATGAAAAGTTAAACGCGCATTATGGTGATGTTTTACCTCTTTTCTGTATAGCTTCACCACCTTCAGTATGCAATTTCTTTTTTCATCCCGTTTTGAAATTGAGGTCGTTATCAAAAACTTAAAAAACAAAAAATCTGTTGGCATAGATAATCTTTCAACCAGGCATCTGAAGAAGAGAGCCCCAATAATAAGCGAACATCTTGCTCTTATAATCAATTGGTCTGTGACGTCGGGAGAATTTCCCAATGCTTTAAGAAATCTATTGTCGTACCGATTCACAAAAAAGGTAATATAAATGAAATAACCAACTATCGACCAATATCGATTCTTAGTGTTCTCCTCAATGTTTTTGAGAGAGTGGTTTTCAAGAGAATGATGGCATATTTGAATGAATTCAATATCCTCAATGAAGCCCAGCACGGCTTTAGAGTTGGTTGCTCCACCCAGACAGCCGCACTGAAGTTTGTGGAATAAGTTTACAAATGACTGGATTCAAATCTGCATGTTTCAGGAATTTTTTTCGATCTTTCCTGCGCCTTTGATACTTTATCCTTCAAGTTTATTATAGAAAAATGGTTCAATTTTGGCTTTAAAAGCATTTTTTCCGATTGGCTGCGTAGTTTTCTCCATCACAACTATGTCAGTGAGAAACAATAAACATTATTCCAGACAATATAATATAGATATGGGTGTTCCACAGGGCTCTGTAATGGGTCCTCTGTTATTCTTACTTCTTATAAATGACTCACCAGCTCATTTATCCTGCTTATTGCTCACTTTATTTGCTGATGACACATCTGTTATAATCGCGGCTTGAAGTTGTGATGAGCTCCAGAGAGCTTGTGAAAAAATTATGGATGAGTTCATATCATGGTATCGCCATAACAATTTGATAGTGAATATAGGTAAGATAGCTCGTTTGTATTTCGGATTAAGAAACAATGAAAGAGGACTGTTGAAAATAGATTGTCTGGGTACTACTATAATTCCAACAGACTGTACTAAATTCCTTGGGATCCACATGGATCGAAGTCTCAGTTGGTCAACCCACGTTGATGTCCTATGCAAAAAAGTTAATAGTGCTTATTACGCAATAAGTATACTCAAAACTTCCACCTAGTTCTCTCATTGATGTTTATTACAGTCTTGTTTACTGTCATATCTCTTACAATATTTTGCTCTGGGGACACTGTAGTTCCTTCTCTAGAGTTTTTGTGGAACAGAAAAGAGTGATACGTCTCATTTTTAATTCGAATCATCGCGCATCCTGTCGGCCTATATTTGTTGCCAATAGATTACTGTCACTCCCATGTTTATACATATTCAAATGTCTCATATATAATGAGACAATGGTTCGCATAATCATAGAACACGCAATTCACAGGTGCTTTTGATTTCTAAACATCGGACTAACAGTTTCGAACATTCTCCACCTTATCAGGGCATTAGATTGTTCAACCATTTGCCCTTTCATTTGAAATCTTTGAACAAACAATCGTTCAAAAATGTAATTAAGGAGTTATCGCTGCAAAAGTGTTTTTATTCGGTTAGGGAATTTCTCACTGATTCGTTGATCACTCAATAGAATAGAACCTATATGTTGTAAATAATAGAAATGTAGATTTAATTGTAATATTTCATTGACTTATCCTATACACATTGTTAAGTGTCCTAAAGGATCAATAAATTATTATCCCCCGACTCCCAGACATATATACTCACTAAGTCCCAGTTGCTTGATATTCCTTTTGAGATTTTTGGGCACTATTCCAGTTGTTGACATGGTAATTGGAATAGTTTTCGTTGATATCATTCCCCACTGACGCACTGAAATTCGAGGTCCCTATTATTTTGAAATTTTTTCGACCTCTTTTTGACGCATATTGTTGTTATTTGCTATTGCTACGTCGATGAGTATTGCTGTTTATCGACTAGCAGTATATCTAGCCTGTTGTGAGCGACTGTTTTATCAGTCAAAACTGAACGATCCCAGTTCAGTTTATAGCGTTCGTTTTCCAGGATGGTTTCCGGTATGGTTCTTTTTCAGAATGAATTAGTATTAATTTGGTTGCCATTTCTTGGTGTAGTATCTTTCCTACTGCATCGTGTCTCTCTTTATATTCATTTCCTGCAAACATTTGACATCCTCCCGTGATATGTTGGATTGTCTCATTCGTTGGACACCCATAACGGCATCGATCGTCAGTAATAGTTCGGTCCTTTATGATATGCTTGCAGTAATTTCTCGTTGAGATCACTTGATCTTGGATGGCTAAAAGAAATCCTTCCGTTTCTGGATACATCGCACCTGATGTGAGCCAATAGTTCGACGCTTCAATGTCGACATGATCCTGGTTCATATCGTTGAAATGTCGCCCATGTAGGGGTTTTTCTCTCCATCTTTGCAGTTTTTCTTGGATTGTCTGGTGGTTGTATGGAAATTGCTCCTTCTTCTTCTTGCAGTGCATCTCCTATCGGAGGTTAGCTATCATCACAGCAATCCGGACCCTGTTGACTGCAGCCCTGAACAATTGAACACTACTACAGTTAAACCAGTCCCTCAGGTTCTTAAGCCAGGACATACGGGGTCTACCAATGTTCCTTCGTCCACTGATTTTTCCCTGGACTATCAGTTGGAGAAGTGTGTACTTTCTGCCTCTCATTATATGGCCCAGGTACAGAAGTTTTCGCTTTTTAATGGTGTTAACTATTTCGCAGTCCTTCTGCATCCGGTTTAGGACTTCGGCATTTGTAACTCTATCAGTCCATGGGATACGCCACATTCTACGGTAGCACCACATTTCGAAGGCCTGTAGTTTGTCCATGTGATTTTTCTTGAGAGTCCATGCTTCAACCCCATACAGAAGCGTGGAGAAAACGTAACAACGCAGCATCCTCATCCTAAGATCCAGACCCAAATCCCGACTAGAAAACAGTTTGTTCATCTTCACAAATGTCGATCTGGCCATCTCTATCCTCGTTCTTATTTCTCTCGTTTGGTCACCCGACTGTTCCATCCAAGTTCCTAGATATTTATATGTGGCCACATTCTCTATTGTGGTGTTCGCTACCGTCAGGTTCACATGATTGAGCTTCTGCGGGCACTTTGTTACTATCATCAGCTTGGTTTTCCTAAAATTGATCTTAAGACCGTATTCAATGCATCGATCGTTTAATTTTTCCAGAAGATGTTGTGTGTCTTCAAGTCTACCCGTTAACTAGACGGTGTCGTCAGCGTACCTCATATTATTTATAACTTCTCCATTTATAACTATTCCAGCCGACTCTTGTTCTAAGGTTTCCCTAAAAATAGCTTCGCTATAGAGATTAAATAGAAGCGGCGACAGAATGCATCCCTGTGTCACACCACGACGAATCTCCATTTCTTCTGTTGGTTGGTTGTCTATCAATGTATTAGCTCTCTGGCCCCAGTATAGGTTACTTATTATTCTTATGTCGCAAGAGTCAATGTTCTTGTTGAGGAGCAGCTGGTGCAACCTATCATGTTTCACCCTGTCAAAGGCCTCCTCGAAGTCGATGTAACATGCATACACATCCTGATTTATATCAAGACAGCGCTGAAAAAGAACGTTAATCCCAAATAGCGCTTCTCGTGTTCCAAGTCCTTCGCGAAATCCAAACTGTGTGTTGCTTATGTCTTCCTCGAGTCTTCTGTAAATTCTCTTGTGGATGATTTTTAAGAACAACTTCAAGGTGTGGCTCATGAGTGCGATGGTTCGATAATCTGAGCATTCTCTTGGATTTGGTTTCTTCGGTATGAGCACAAATGTGGATGACAACCATTGTTCAGGGATTTCTCCCGTATCATAGATACGATTGAAAAGGTCCAAAAGAACATCAATAACATCGTCGTTGAAGAGTTTAATGAGTTCTATAGGTATTTGCTCCTTGTGCAGTTGTAAAGGTGTTGATTCGCCTGCTTCACACATTACTTTGTAGACTTCTGACATGCCTGATTTTTCTTTGAAGTATGTTCGTAGGCATTCAATTTGGCCATGGGCAAGTTCCATGATGTCTAGCAGACCTCTACCTCCTTTATTCCCCGGCAGTGTCGTCCTCTCAATGCTACCTTTCGGATGTTGCTTGTGTGCTTTTGTCATCAAGGTTCTCATTTTGCGTTGCGGGTTTTCTATATCTGTTTTGCTCCATGAAATTATACCGAAAGAGTATGTTAGAATTGAACATGCATATGTATTGATAGCTCTCGTCATGTTCTTGCTGTTGAGGTTTGTTTTCAAAATTTTGTTGATTCTCCTAATTGCTAAGTCTTCTTTCATTCTTCGATGGTTTATTCGTCGGTTTTGTTTCATTTCTAAGAATTTATAATTTCTATCTCCTGTCCATCGGAAAGATGAATCCATCTTGGATTTTTCCACGCACTACGCTAATAGTACGACACTTGTCCAATCCGAATTTCATCCCCACGTCTTTTGAAAAATTTTCCACCAGTTTGGCCATAATTTGCAAGTGGTTTTTGTTGCCTGTTAAAAGTTTTAGGTCATCCATGTATATCAAATGATTGAGTGCAATAGTATTTCTATTTCCTTTGACATTGAAACCTTTTTCAGTAGCATTCAGTTGTTTAGAAAGGGGGTTCAGCGCCAGGCAGAACCATAAGGGACTCAATGAATCTCTTTGGAAAATTCCCCTTTTTATTGGAATCTCTTTAGTAGTTATGTTCGCCGTAGAGAGTTCGATATTCGTTCTCGAGTTGCACATTGCATACTTCTGAAAGTTTATTGTAATTGGAAACTGGATCGATCTTGTATATTTCCAAAATTTTTGTCCGCCACCCATCAAGAATAGGGTCGAAGGCCTTCTTATAGTCAAAATATGTCATAAAAAAATTTCTGTGTTTTTTGAAGGCTTGGTTGCTTATGATGGAATCTATTATCAGTAGTTCCTTCAATCCTAGTGCATTCTTGGAACATCCTTTCTGCTGTGTTGAAATTATGTTATTTGTCTCGCAATGTTTGTAGATATGTTTAGAGATGCTAAACATGATGTGATGATTTTATATATTGTTGGTAGGCAAATTATTATTATTATTATTATTATAATATTTATAATTCACATTATATGGTCCACAATTGATCACAAACTGCTACAACTTCCTTAAAAAAATCCTTTCAACATCTATTTTATGAAATTTTACAGAAATGTAGAGACCTGGAAGAGTAAGAATATCATTTCTTTAGAAAACACCTCTACAAGTCTGTCTGTACTTCATACCTAGCATAGTTCTTAATGCAATATTTCGTTCAATGAATAAAGATTCAGAAAATGAACTATTTCCCCAGCAGACAATACCATACGATAATATTGATTGAATATTTGCAAAATATACTATCCTCAACTGACATCAACTGACTTTCGTAGTACATTAATGGTCAGTTGAGTCTAACCTGTTGGACTCAACAAAAGTTATTGTTGAGGCAGTTAAGTCTTTTTTCCAGTGACTCACCCTAACTTTCCATTTCACATTACAGTCCACTTGAACCTCAAGAAATTTGGAGTTACCTACCGAAACACATACACCATCCGGCATTATTTCACATGGTAATTCATAGTTAGTTCTATCTGTATGAAAAATAACACACTTTGTTTTACTTGCATTCAAATTCAAATCATTTCTGTAGCACCAATCCTCAACGCTAATAAAGACCTCAATCAATTCAATTGTCACTCTACTCAAATCTTCCAAAATTTTGATTATATTTGTATCATCAACAAATATTATTACATCAAGTGATTTATCAATATAGTATGGAAGATCATTTATATAGATCAAGAGAGGGTCTAAATCACTGCCCTGCGGTACTCCACAAATTATGTCTCCCTCATCCGAAATAAATGTTTCAGAGTCTATTACTATTCGAACCTTCTGTTTTCTTTCTTTCAAATTGCCCTTTATAAGATCAAGTTGTTTACTTCTTATTCTGCAGGGGTCCAATTTTTTCAGTAGTTTTTCATGATTAACACATTCAAAGGCCTTCGACAAATCTAAAAAGAGACCAACAGGAATTTTACCCTTTTCTATTGCATTCAGGATAGTATTAGTAAGTTCAAAAATTGCAGTAGTCGTATCTTTTGTGTGCATAATTGTGTATATTGAAGCTTTTACAAAAAAAATCTCCATGAATAGTATCGAATCATAAATATTATGATTTTGAGTAGCTGAATAGATGTTGTCAAAAGTAGTTGCGCAATTACTTCATAACAAAAACTGTTATTTCAGGTTAAAAACGAACAGAAGACTTGCAAAAGAAGAGCTAGTTGTCATACCTTGCCCACTGCCAGGGATTTAGATCATCCGGCTTTTCAGTGCATCAGAAACGTACAACCTGAAGGACAAACCATAGTTACTCTGTCAAAATTGGTTACTCCTACTGCCGTTCGACAGTGTCTTCAATTTGCTTATACGGGAACCGTTGATCGTAGTGCACTCAATCTACAGGTGAGCAAGACTTTGTACTACTCCCAAAAATGCCCTAGAAGTCTCTACCAACTATTTTTTTTTTTTTTTTGGAATTGAAATCCCTGATACCTAGCCATGGCTGGGTTATTCATTGATGAGGAAATTTAATGGTGTTCAAATCTCGTCCTTAATCAAACCTTAATCAAATTTGCGAACCTTTCGAATCTTTATTGATTCTTCATCAGGGCTTCAAAAGATAAAAAAATCACTAAAATAATGCCACCTCATTAAAGGAACAGAATACAGCCACAAAAATTTCAACAAAACAGTGGTACATCAAATAAATTTCAACATGAAGTATCTTTCAAAATATAAATGACACAATAGAAAGACTAGAAAAACTCACTAAGCCAGATGAAAGCTGTATAAGAAGTCAAAGTAATAAAAATGTGTAGTGTAAATATTTGATATAAGTCAATAATCTCTTCTAATTTTTTTTTTACAACCGTCATTCTTTTTCTCTTATTCCTCCCTACTGCTTCAACTGTGTGGCTCGTCTCTTTAATAGGTTTTATAGATTTCTCCACAAATTTCATCCCAGACTTCTTTAGACCATAAAAACAGTCTATGTAATTATGAAAAGGCATTTCTTGGGCACTGGAGTTTGTTTTGATAGTAACTATCAAAACTACACAAAAATTTTCGTTTCTAAAGGAAACCTGATATCGTGGTCAGAGTTACTTTATATATAATTTCAGGATTTCATCCCATTCTGATAAATTGATGTAATATTGTATTGTTCATTTAGATTCACATTATGTGTAGTAAGCAATAATGAGTGCTTACCGATAGCGTTGGTGCAACTAGATATCTGGGCAAACAGATCATCCTGACGTCTCTCAATACGTGATACACTTGTTGATAAATTTCTCATTTGCTCCATCAGAATTTCTAAATGCTTTACTGTCAGCGTCTCGGCAGAAGGTAGGTGATAGTGTGCGCTGATTTGCTGAGTTACTTCGCAGAAGTCGTTTTTCTGGTACAGCATTGACGGATGGTGATATTGGGCGTTGACCCGCAGAGGTACCTCGAAATAGCCTCTCATTAGAGTTACAAACGGAACGAGACCATTTTCATTCATTTCCTCCGTCAGATTCAGTAATGTTAACGCAGTTATGATGAAATAGCTTTTCACATTTGGAACATGAAACTGTAAGAGCAGCAGTTGAAATGGATCTAGTGCAAGCTGCACAGGTGCGCGGCATCGTGTATGCAAACGGGTGTAAAACCAAGTTAAGTAGGATAAAAACAGGAAGACTATTCATCTTATTGGGTCTATAAGAAGGACTTGTACAGAGATGGAAGACCGCGGCAAAGAAAAGGAAAGGGTAAGCGAAAGGAGAAACACTGCACCCGCCAGCAACGACCAGTGATCGGAGTAGAAATATAAATCGGATAGTGGGTGATCCACCTAACAACTAGTGATGGGACGAGTCGTATAATTCTTAACTCGATCTACTCGAGTTTGAAAGTCGAGTTGAATCGAGTCGGCCGCATCCGGGCCCAACTCGAATAACTCGATGCGTTCACCGCAGCATCGATTGAAGGCTCATCGCGTCGACCTCGACTGCCGTCGACGCTACTAACAACCTGAGCTGTGCGTGTAGCGCGAAGAGACAGTTGAATTCAAGGTCATGCCACTGAAAAAATTAAATATGAAAAAATGAAAAGATTAACAGTGTTAATATAATTTGAGAGAAATTGCAGTAAAAATAAAAGAAGTACCTAATACTTGCGGATTAGAAAGGTTGATCTTAAAGGCATCGAAGACAACGATATTATGGAATTGAATCAGTTTGGCCATAAAATCTGAATCGAAAAATCAGAACACTTTACACACGTTTGCTTCGAAAGAATTCACACTATATTGCCAGGGCCGGCGTTAGGGGTGAAAGAGTGAAGCGGCTGTTTCAAGCGCCTCTTATGGGTGGGCAGCAATTTAGCCCAGTTTGTGGTCGCCCTTTCATTTTTCTGAAAAAATATAGTCTTGATTCTTAAAAAAAAACATGAGATTGGTCCGCTTTGCGTTTACATTCCCTGCACTAAAAATCTGCAAACCGTCTTAACTAAGCCGCCTGTTTAATAAATAACATATGACAACCCAACCAATATAAGCAGCATTGCCTATTTCCCTAATTGAATGAGGGATGGAATGTAAGTCACAAAGACGAAGAACAACACTTCGAATTACGTGAAAGTTGTTTACACATTCAACATATGGAAAATTCCTACGATTCTGCATTTGATACTAGTTACTGATAAATGCTAAATGTTTTCAGCGGAACGTATGTTTTTAATCCAATTTAGTTTTCGAAGCTCTGCATGCCTTACCGCCCTTTGTATCTTGTGGTGAGATAGGTAATCTTTCATCGATTGTATGTGATCGATTGTGAATATGAGAATCAGATATATTACTTACGCATTGTTCATCATAGTAAAAATGTCCAAAAAAAAAAACCCAGTCGAAACGACTTTAGAAAGAAATGATTAGGAAAATCGCTAGAGAAATCAAAAATGACGAATTATCATCGAGGCAGGTGATGTTTTTTGTTGGGGGGGGATGTTTATTGAAACTTTTTCAGCAGGGGCGTCAAAAAATTCTTTGCTTCAGGCGCCAAAATTGCTCGTGCCGGCCCTGGATATTGCACGATAGAATCATTCGATGGAGCGAAGAAAATTACATAAAAAAGATATCCTTATCCATATAAAAGAAATTGAACCGTTTTTGAGATATTTGAATTTTTGTAGTCACATGCTGTCAGCAGTTTCAGTCATCGCGAGATTCATCGATAACCATAGAAGTTATTCCAAAAAAACCATGACTCACCCTTTAAAAACTCCCTTCATAACAATATCAGGAATGTAGCAGTGTTGTACAAAAATGTATTTTAACATTTATGCACGGAATTTCATTCTGGTGGCATTCAGCGTCTTAAAGTTATGCGGATGAAATTTTTTTTATTTTTTCAATTTTAGAAGGATATATCTCCCTTAATATGCATTTTTGGCCATAAGTTTATTCATCAAACTATGTATACTTATTTTTCAATGTACTATCACCCCCATTAAGCTAGGTACACCATTTTGATTCACCTGTATAATGCGAAGATAGTCTAAGTAATCATCCTCATTCTTCAATTATTTCCATATTTTTCAGGAAACGAGAGAAGCTGCCGAATTTTTAGAACTGCCACAACTTCTAGTTCTCTTAACGAAGCACCCATTTCTAGATCCCGATCATCCCGAACTCAAATATGAATCTTACTTGAAACGAAGGTTCAAGGATATTTGTATCGATCAAGGTCTGTTTGCCGATGTTCTTTTCGAGTTGGATGGAGGTTCTTGTGCTGCTCATAAAGCTATGTTGACTGCCAGATGTGACGTGATGAAGGCCATGTTTAGTGGTGATTTCAGAGAAAGCCAAGCAAAAGTGGTACGTAAAAACATAACATAATCAATTATTGTGATTAAAAAGTGAAACACTTTATTTCCCCTTATATTTACTGAAGTGAAGAAGTCAAAATGTAAGTTTGACGAAACAATTGTTGTGTAATCAATAATTACACATCTTCTGTTCTGTACGTATCTTTGTTGTAGACTTAGCTACTCTTTTCAATGTCTCCTCACACATAATACCTAATATCTACTGTTATCTAATAGTAAATGCTTAGGAGTTCCTTCGAAACTGGAAAATTCTTTTCTCAGCATCATCCTAGTGGACATAGAGACTTTTCATTCAGAAAGAATAAAAACAAAATGTAATTGTATTGAACTAAATACCTAGAAACTGGTAAAGGAGGTGGTGTACAACTTTATTTTATTCATTAAACCTGACTCTGTTGTGTCATTCCTTCGCACATCCTACCAAGACGAATTGGGGTACTGCTTTTTATCATAGTTGAATTTTATGATAGTGTGAATTTTGTACTTACAAAACTCACAAACTATCATAAAGCAGTGTCCCAATATGACTTGGTACGCTGTGCAGAGCAATGACACAACTATATCAAGACAAGGATGTTAATAGTATATTCTAAAACAAGTTACAGAATGGGCTCCTATTTCAACACGAATGTGAAATTCGAAAATGAGTGACGAAGGAGCGAGTTTTCGAACGCAAGACTGTTGGAATTGCCTTCTGCAACGAGTACTAGACGATATTTTGTCTATTTCAGTCAAGTTTCAAGTTTCAGTCAGTTTGTGAAATATTGACGAAATTCAATGAAAAATTATACATCCTGGTGACTTTTGTATTGTATCTTGGCAGTTGGTGTGACTATTACGAAAATTGACAGATCACGGAATTTGAATTTGAATCGTACGTTTTGAATAATTTAAAATTACGCATTAAATTCATGAATTATGTGTGACGAAATCGATTTCGCCACCTGAATTAAGATAAATTGCGAATTATGCTGCAAATCATTTCACTTTATCCAAATTATACATTATGTTGACAATTATTGACCTTTGTTGAAATTTGATAGGATTGGAAGTCAGTAGAGACAACCACAAAATTAAAAATGTAACTGAAAACGATGCTGTAATGAGTTCATTACAGCACTGTTTTTAGAACTCTAATGATCCCATTACGATACTGAACTAGAGAAATACTTTTATTTTTTGACTCATTTAACTCAAAAATTCACTAGGAATACAAAGGTTATGGGAATTTGATAATCGAAGAGAGGTTTCATAATGAAGGTTGACAGGCGTTATGTTGGCTTATAATAAACCCCTTCTTTTTGAGTGTATTATACCCCCACAAAGAAAAACTTCTCTTCGATTATCAAAGTCCCATAACCTTTGTATTCCTTTTGAATTTTTCAAGTTAAATCAGTCAAAAAATAAAAGTATTTAACAACCTTATCTTGATTATGTTGTGTCATTGCTCTGCACAGCGTACCAAGTCGAATTGGGACACTGCTTTTTATGATAATTTGTGAATTTTAGAATTACAAAATTCACACACAATTCCATTGACACTATAATAGTGTCAATGGAAGAGCGTCTTTCCACTGACAACATAAAAAAATGGTCTCAGCATGAGGAATATTGTGTTCGGCCCTTCGCACTAAGGAAAGGTCTTCTTATGTTTTATTTTTCCTATAAAGGATATGATAAAGGTTTCGAAAGAAAAATACTTGATTAATTTAAATATTTATAATAAAAGAAAATCTTATCTTTGACTCAGATAATGGCTAGTAAATCTAGTATTCATGTTATTATTTATTTACGTTCATGTTTGGAATTTTTTTACTTATTTGTCTTTTGATTGTTACACTTAAAATCAGGAGAATTTCGCTTAATATTAAGAAAAAGTAAACTAAAATCTTTGACCTGTTTTCCCTCGATGCCGGAAAGATAATCCTTAGTTTTTTTTTCACTGGAGATAATTTAAAAAAATTATTATAACTTTGCCAAAAATTTTAGAGTTTACTTCGAACTGATTTTTTCTTCTTTCCCCGTAAACCGAGTCAACCGTACAACCAACTTTTATGAGATCCCAATCGATACTCTTCCTCGTTTCTAACGACTATCCCCTGAGTCCTCAATCGATACTTCTTCATTCCCGTTACCATTGACTTCCTTCAGTCCCCGATCGATACTGCCTCATTTTTCTATTTCTTTTTCGAAACTTATATCTCTTAAAGAGGCTTAGTTGAGGGAATGTATAGTTATTTATGCAACAAGTGCAAAAAGTGAATGTTTATTGCAAATCTTATCATGAATACGTATGTTGTCCAACTCGGCCTAACGGCCTCGTCGGACAATTTCACGTCGAGTGCAATAAACAATTTTTGCACGAGTTGCATACAACATTTTTTCTACGTTCATGCAAAAAGCAAAAAATGATTTATTGAGGTGCGGCACTAGGTGTAGGAAAATGAAAAGCGCAACTTGAATACATTATTATTATTAATATCGATTTGCATTGAAACAGGAACTAATACGTTACGAACAATTTAACTCAAACTTTATTTTTACCCTCAATCTTGAAAGTGAATGAACAATTGGTGCAATTTTCAATATGAATATTCCGTAGAGAAGTACTTTTTAAATCCACTTCTTGATTTGTTACTACTGTAAACGTACTAGTACTTGGTAACTGTACATCGTTATTGCCTTCAAGCTGAAATATTTGTTTGTCATGATGACAGCACGTTGAAGTAGAATGACAGATGAGTGCAATAAAGAATTTTTTTTTCCACTAAATATAGTTCAATAAAGTTTTGCTTTTTGCATGAATGTAGAAAAAAGCAATTTGATGTTGTATACAAATATTTTATCAGAAGAATTATTCCATTCGAAATTATTAGTTCGTCATAACTGCGCATTGGAACCTTGAAAGATAAATTTGAAAACCGTGTTAACCACTCAATTTATGTGGCATTGATGATCAATATATATGAAGTCCTAAACGAAAGAACTTCTGATAGATCTAATTATGAGTTACCAATAATTCGAAGCTCTCACGATGCGTAGAATTTGATCGATATAATTTTGAAGGTTTTCCCAATTTCCGATTTATTATAGGCTGTCATAATTGAAGGGAATCACATTACAATTGAACCAGAAAGAATAGGATTTAGATATATTGGATTGATTCGGTCTTCACTTGATTTATTTCATTGGGAATTGAATGACAATCATTCTATTTCCACTTTTAATATGAAAAGTAGAAATAGATTAATGGCCAATTGCGCCATTTGCCTAAACATTGATTAAAATTTAAACATTGATTACTCTCTGATTTCTCTTAAGACATCAGAAAGTAATCAATGTTTCAATTTTTAATCAACGTTTAGGCAAATGGTGCAACTGGCCATAAAGTGTCATTTAATTTTAATATGATATTCAGGTTTACCAAACCAACGAAGAGCAAAGTGGTAAATAATTCATATCCCAGTATACGTATATACCTATATACATAGGTGCATACTTCAATTTTGGGTCATCATGAATATGTATATTCCATCTTACCGCCGGGTACTGTTTTTCGTCGTTTTTAGCTAATTTTTTCCTCAGATTTTTCTCGCAATAACTATTGTGAAAATCTTAATTATTGTGGACGTGAATTTTCAGGTTTCAATTCAGATGAACATTCTCTAAATCTACTGAAAATTCTTTTAGCAAACTTAATTTAACATCATCTCCAAAATATTCATTCTGGAGATGATGAGCTCTTGTAGGGGGGTTCGGGTATTGGTAACTGCTTTAATATTTGCCAACAAATTTACTCATTAAATTCTCAGTGCGAAAGATATCTTTATACCTTTCGATCATACTTTGAATATTTCAACGAATTTTTTCGAGAAAAAATCCTTTGGCGGTTCATACTTAAGAAAATGTTTGGGGTCGGATATTTTATTCATACGTATTCATGATAAGATAAGATACCTAATACACGTTTACGTTTCATTTCTGCATCATAAATCATGATCTTGCAATGATATCTCTATTTATAGATAGAATTTCCTGGAGTGAGAGAGTACACATTCCATAAACTGCTATATTTCTTGTACACGGATGATGTTCCTCCGGTATCAGCAGTACGATGTGTTAACTTACTCGAGTTAGCTAACCGTCTGTGTTTGCCTAGACTAGTCAATTTGGTGGAGAAGAGAGTTATTGAGGATTTGGAACATTTACAGCCAACAGAAGCAATCGAGCAATGTCTAAGACTTCTGGAACCTGTCAAAGTAAGTTCCAAAGTGACTTTCTCATGAAAGTAAAAATATCCACAACGAAAATAACAGGTATCAAGACTATTAAGAAATAATAATGAGCCATCTATTATCTAATTAAAACTACTGTTAAATTTAGTGTATTAGATTTAAGATTCAGGTTTTCCTATAATAACCCTTTTCCAATCTCTTCAAATATTCATAATTTTAAGCACAATCCATATCAAGTATCAAAAAGTAGGGGCAGCATATACAGAGTGTTTCATTTTATACTGGACAAACCTATATAGTCATGTAGATGACACCAGGAAAATCATTTTTGTCTTATAACATTTACCGCGTTTTCGAAGCATAAGCGAGATACAGGGTGTGCAACGTAATTTTTGAACAATATTCTATTGAGTGTGGTCAGTTATGTATAACATTAGAAATTACGATTTTTGGTAAAATCAGAGTATTTTCGAGTGCTCAATTTAGAGAAGCTAAAGAACCTTGAGACAAATTGCGAAAACCTGCAACGTTTGCATTTTTTTTTCTCGGTAGTCAAATTGAATTTCATTTTCTGAATCAACTCATTCAAAAATTTTTTTGTTCGATTTTTGAAAAAAAATTTTCACAGAAATTCTTCGAAAATTGAGTTGATTCAAAAAATGAAATTCAATTTGACCACCGAGAAAAAAAAATACAAACGTTGCAGGTTTTGCGCCGTTTTGTTTTTTTTTCAAGACTATTCACCTTTTCTGAATTGATCACTCAAAAATTCTCTGATTTGACTCAAACTTCAAATGTTATACATATACATATCCCACCACACTCAATAGAATATTGGTCAGAAATGACGTTGCACAACCTGTATCTCGCTTATGCTTCGAAACGATATATTATTATGAGATCCACATCGACCGAAACAGCACAAGTCAACATAATAGAAGAAGCTCGGCCAACGCCGTTCTTGGAAATGTACGCGATAGTGCTGAAGTGCAAATTCT
Organism: Harmonia axyridis; assembly: GCF_914767665.1. Taxonomy (NCBI): domain Eukaryota; kingdom Metazoa; phylum Arthropoda; class Insecta; order Coleoptera; family Coccinellidae; genus Harmonia; species Harmonia axyridis. The sequence continues at coordinate 22,424,983 of NC_059505.1, read as the reverse complement.
CTCTGTGAACTCATAAAGCTTTCTTTGTAGATTTCAGGACAGACTTTAGTTAGTTATGAATCAGATTTAGAACATCAAGCTTCGTTTTGTAACTCACGTTTTTCCCAAATCTTAATCTGTAGAATTATTAATTATTTATCCAAGTGTTGTAATTCTTAATTCAAAATAGAATAAATCCTTTTTAAAAACAGACTTTAAGATACGGAAAACATAATTGGCGCTGCGAACAGGATATCGCAACGGGGTTTTAGTTCGAAACTGAAATAAGTGTCCGCTACGGATTGTGTCCAAGGAACTCCCGTTGAGTTTCAACTCTTGATGTGATATCCAGAACCATCATCAACCACCCCTTCAACCCAGAAGGAAGCCAACCACTTCGATCCAGAAGGAAGCACCACCCCTTCAACCCAGAAGGAAGCCAACCACTTCGATCCAGAAGGAAGGACCAACCACTATAGGATGCAAATCTTGGTGTAAGTCCATCAACCCCTTTTTCCCTCATTTTTTCCACATCAGTCCTAATTTCAAATGACAGATAACTCATCTCAAGAATTAGAAATTATCGCTGAAGACTCAGAAATTCTAGAGCTAGGAGCAAATTTTTTACAAAATCAATCGTTTAGAAATAATAGATTTCAACCTTATCGTAGAAGAACTTTAACACATTCCGAAATGAATAACCAAACTTCTTCTAACGTTATACCTACCGAAGTAACTAACGTTATACCTACCGAAGTAATGTCCAGACAGGACTTACAATTACTATTGAATTCCATACCAGAATATTCACCTGGTCAAAATCTATCGATATTCATCAATGAAGTCGATAATTTACTACTACATGTGCAAGGAAGATTAAATCCTGACTTGAACTATGCGTTTAATTTTTCTATAAGATCAAAATTGAAAAATGAAGCCAGAGATTTCATTGCTTTCCAAAATGCCTCTGATTGGCCTACAATCAGAAGAGTTCTCTTGCAAAGGTACGGAGACCAACGTAACGAAGATTTATTAATTTCATCATTAAGTCAATGCGTACAACATAGAAGTGAAAATTATTTAGATTTTTACAGTAGGCTATCAAAAAATTTAAATGATCTCCTTCAATATCTGACCTTAAATATTCAAGACCCAAATTATCTCTTGTACAAAAAGCAGGACATTCAAAAGTTAGCCCTCAAAACATTTCAAATTGGAATTCTAGAACCTTATCGATCTTATCTAAGTAATTTCGATTCAAATACCATCGAAGAATGTATAAATAGATGTAAATTTTTTGATAATAGAAAACAAGAATGGGAATATTGTGAATTCCTACGAAAATCACAAGAAACACCTAAAAAACCAATTCACATACGCCCACAACCATCAAATTATCCAAATCGTTCAAATCATTACAATAATTTTACTCCAAATTATTTTAATAACCCACCAAATTTTACTAATCCAGCAACAAATTCTCAATTTAATAACAATTCTAGAAACCCACCAGGTTTCCCTCACTCAATAAATAAACCGATTTCAAACAATCAAAGATTCCCCACGAATCGCGAAGTTTTTGGAATCAAACCCAGTTCAAATATTTACAAAAATCAAACAAAACCCACGCCTATGTCAATTTCGACTAGGAATACTTCTAAACAACCACAACAAACACCCATGTCAATATCAACCAGAACATTCCAAAGAAATCCAAATCAATCACAACAACCAAAATTTTATTCGGAAGAATTATTTAATGTTCAAACCGAGAATGACGATCCAGAATGTTATGAAACGGAATATTATAATGCGGAAATTGAACAACAACCTGATTGTGAGAATTATTACGAGGATGACGAAAATTTTCAGATGAATGCCTCGGAATCCCAAGAAATTTAGACTTAAATTGTGTAAAAATTAAGTCAAAATTGCCTTATATTTATCTACCCAAAATTGATCTTAAAATTTTAATTGATTCGGGAGCAACAAACTCCGTCATTAATTCGAAACCTGCCTTCGAAAAATTTTTTGAATATTTATTCAAAGAAGAATTCAGTGTTTCAGGCTTGGGAAATACTATTAAAGCTGACAATAATTTGAGCATTCCACTTTTATACGAACTAGGAATCTTCGATAATATCCATCTACATGTAGTTGATTGGCATCAGAAATTCGACGCTTTATTAGGTACATCAGATCTACAAAAATTAGGTGCAAACATCGACTATAAAACACATACTTTAGAAATTAATAACATGAAAATTCCATTCAACCTTGCATATTCTTCCACAAAATTAAAACCGAAAAAATTCGAAGCAAATAATTTTGTTAAAGTACCTGTCACTATAGAAAACGGTGATGTTTTATTACCAGAATTAAATTTTCAAGAATTTTCAACTCCAGAATGCATTGCTCATGCGAAAAACGGATTTTGTTTTATACCAACTTCAAAACCAAATCAAAATAACATAGAAATAAATTTTTCTGAAAGAATACCTGTGACATCTCTTTTAGAGACTGAAATATCTACACCTCCATTAGAAAGCCAAAATTTTAGAATTGCTAAAAATATTAGAACCTCACACATGAATTCTGAAGAAAAACGAAAAATTTTGAAACTCTGTAGTAAATTCAAAAATATTTTTTATAATGAAAATTCCGATCTTTCATTCAACAATAATGTAAAACACAAAATTCGAACAAAAGATGAAGAACCAGTTTATGTTAAATCTTTTAGACACCCCCATCACATGAAAAAAATCATTCAGGAACAAATTCAAAAATTATTAGATGACAAAATTATACGTCTATCGATTTCACCCTACAGTGCCCCAGTTTGGATTGTTGATAAGAAAAAAGACGCATCTGGACAAAAGAAATACAGAATGGTCATTGATTATCGACGTCTTAATGAAAAAACCGTAGAAGATAAATACCCTTTACCGCGTATCGAAGAAATTTTAGATAACTTAGGAAAAAGTTGTTATTTCACAACAATCGACATGGCAAAAGCATTTCATCAAATTGAAATGGACCCCGAATCGATCGAAAAAACCGCGTTTACAGTGAATAATGGCCACTTTGAATATGTTAGAATGCCTTATGGTTTGAAAAACGGCCCAAGTACATTTCAACGTTGTATGGATAACGTACTCAAAGAATATCTCCATAAATTCTGTTTTGTATACATGGACGACGTTGTCGTATTTTCCAAATCCTTACAAGAACACATTAATCACTTAAAATTAATATTTCAAAAGATAAAAGAATTCAACCTAAAAATCAAACTTGACAAATGCGAATTTTTAAGCAAAAATGTAGAATTTTTGGGACATGTGATAACCCCGGAAGGAGTATCCCCCAACCCCTCAAAATTAAACACTATAGAAAATTACCCAATACCTCGTACAGTGAAAGAAATCAAATCATTTCTAGGTTTGGTAGGTTACTACCGCAGATTTATTCAAAATTTCGCACATATTGTCTCACCTTTTACTAAATGCTTGAAAAAAGGCGCAAAAATAAACCCTGATGATCCCGATTACGTACATGCATTCCACTTATGCAGAGAATTATTAACAAATGCCCCAATTTTAGTATATCCAGATTTCGAGAAACCATTTAAATTAACCACCGATGCTTCAAATGTTGCTATTGGAAGTGTTTTATCACAATCAAATCGACCTGTAGCTTACTATTCAAGAACTCTAAATTCAGCTGAAAGAAATTATTCGACTATCGAAAAAGAATTACTTTCAATCCTAGATTCTACAAAACATTTTAGGCCTTATCTTTATGGACAACATTTCACAATTGAAACCGATCATAATCCCCTCGTATGGCTCTCTAAAATCAAAGAACCAAATTCTCGACTCATACGTTGGAAACTGAAATTAGAAGAATTTGATTTCAAAATCATTCACACCAAAGGCAAAGAAAATAAAGTTGCCGATGCTCTTTCTCGTATAGAAATACATAATCGAGAAAATGAACCACTTCTATCTGATGTTGATTTAAATGTAGAACTATCCTCTATTTTACCAAATGTGAGTGAACTCCCTGAATTAGGCGATGAAGAATTAGAAAATATTCTCAATCTCCAAAACGATGAATTATCTATTCCAAATAATAGTGAACAACAAAATTTAAATGATGATCAAAATTGTGATACTGATGCTACTATTCATTCTACCCAAGAAGATAATGGAAAAGTCATTCCAATTACAGAAAAATCAGTCAATATCTATCCCAATCGAGTTATTTTTAACATCGGTGAACAATTCAATTTGAAATTTAGTAAACCCTTCGGAAGAAACACGTATAGCGTATCAATACGACAAAATTGTATTACAGATGATTTTTCTAAACTTTTCAAAGAAATTCTCAGACCAAATGAATCTTACGGAATTTATTTTAGAGACAATAAGCTGCGTTTACCTCTCGTTAGATTTTGTAAAGAATCATTTAACTACTCTGCCAAACTTTTTATTAGCAATATCTACTTATTGGATGTAATTTGCGAGGAAAATCAAAAAGAAATTATTTCCGAATATCACGACAAAAATCATAATGGAATTTCAGAAAGTCACAAATTTTTATCAAAAAAGTATTATTGGCCGAAAATGAAAAACAAAATCACTGAAATCATAAACAAATGTGAACTATGTCTTCAGTCAAAATACGAAAGGCACCCTTATAGATTGAAATTTTCTGGCCCTCTTCTTGCAAAGAGACCATTTGAAGTAATACACATCGATACTTTTTCTTTTCTTAATTCCAAATTTTTGACAATAATAGACCTCTTTTCTAAATACGCCCAGTCGTATCTCGTTAAAGATGGTACAGCATTAACAATCCTCAACAAATTACGCCATTATTTGGCACATCATAATATTCCTCAAAAAATTGTTTGTGACGAAGGAAGAGAATTTCATAATAAAACCTTTTTAGAGTATTGTAAGTTGAATAAAATTGATTTACACTTTACTACTGTGAATAACCCAAGTTCAAACTCTCCTATTGAGAGATTTCATTCAACACTATTAGAAAAACTCAGAATTTTGAAATTGAAAAATCCAAATGAAAATCCTTCAAATCTTATGATCACTGCAACTTTGATCTATAATCAATCAATACATTCAACGACCGGATATTCTCCATTTCATTTACTTTACGGTCCGTACGACAAATTACCAGAATTTGACTTGAACATGACAGTTTACGAGCAATATAACGAAAAAAGAAAGAAAGAAATATTACCATTTTTTGACCATATTTACGAACGGAATAAAGAAAAAGGGCAGAAAAATTTGAATAGAATAAATGAGAATAGAAACGATCCCCCAAATCTAGCACAAAGAGAAGTCTACGTTGAAAGAAATAGACCCAGAAAAACTGACCCGCCTTTTGAAAAAGTTACAGTTGAACGACAACAACAAAATAAAATTAGTGGTTTAACTCAAAAATCTAGAGAAACCACAGCTCATATCAAAAAAGTCAAACGACTAAGAAAAAATGTTTGTTCTTTTCAGGATACCAATGATCCTCCTGATACAGACCCAAATCAACCAGGCCCTTCAGGTCAACAAAATAATCAGTAATGGATACTTTGAAGAACCCTTAAGTCAGGCAAAAATTCTTGATCATTGCCATAATTTTCTCTTTTTTATAAACATCACGAATTTACAAATCAATTATGATGAACTTAATTACAACTTTAATGCACTGCAGAAAAATCGAACTATTGATGAATTATCTCATAGAATTTACCTTCAATTAAAATCGAATTTAGCCCAAATTGAACAAATACTACATAAATTCATTAACAAAAAAGTTAAAAGAGGTTTGGCTAATTTTATTGGCAAAGGCATAAAATTTATCACAGGAAATCTAGACGACGATGATCTGAAAACTATTAACGAGAACATAGAAAGTCTCCATCAAATTAAAAACTCTGAAATTGAAAGAATTAATAAATTAACTTCTTTTGCAAATCATTTAACACAAAGGTACTCAGAAGATTTAGCTTTATTGAATGATAATATTCAACATACTAAATTACTTTTTCAAAACATAAAATCAACAGAACAATTCAGAATGACTGTTGAATATCAAATACTTCAAGCAGAAGATCTATTGAATACTTTCTTGATGCTTGAAAGAACTATCAGTTTTGCAATGAAAGGAATACCAAATTTAGAACTCATAAAAATCGATGAACTTCTTTTGATTGGAAAGTATCTCGAAAAAATTTATAAACCACAACAATTATCTCCAATCGATCACGTTCATCTCTATAAAACTATAGAGTTTGCTAAAATATCTGTCATAGGAACGGATGAATCCATCACCTTTCTCCTCAAAATTCCTATTCTCAAACAGATCACCACAAACTATTCCCGAGTGTACCCTCTACCTAACCACCAAGATATTGCTGTAATACCTCCGAAAAAGTATTTGGTCAGAATCAACTACGAAGAATACTGGACCAATGAAGCCTGTATTTCCACATTAGGCAGTTCCATTGTCTTATGTCTTCAACCACCAGTCAAAGAAGCCTGCATCCTGTCATCACCAGACCAGTGTCAAAAAGTGCTCATCAAAAACAACAAACTATAAGATAATCCATACACTTCAGAACAAACAGCTTCTCACCCTGTTTAAGAATACGCAGACAATACTAGAAGATTGCCATGGTATAATTATGAAAAAATCCATACAAGGAATAAACCTGCTACATTCAGATTGTACCATCATCATCGACAATTCAATATTTGAAAACACTGAACCAATTTTTGAGATGAAATTTGAAAACATTCCGAAACTCCCATTGAGTTACGATTATAAAATGGAACTTCAGTTAAAACACTTAAGAGAACCTACATCAATCCTGCAAGAAGCTGAGAAACTTCAAAATCAACCAATTTATCTACACCCAATAACTCAGCTCACGCATTATACCATAAGCGGAATTTTACTCTGTTTCATAATCATTGGAACAATCACTGTCATGATAAACAGAGTAAGAATTAGAGACCTGTTATACAATCCGAGGAAAATCATTCGCATCGACCTCGAGAACAACCCAGGTGATCCCACTGATAACGAGGACGTTATCTGAACTAAGGGGGGAGGTATTATGAGATCCACATCGACCGAAACAGCACAAGTCAACATAATAGAAGAAGCTCGGCCAACGCCGTTCTTGGAAATGTACGCGATAGTGCTGAAGTGCAAATTCTCTCTGTGAACTCATAAAGCTTTCTTTGTAGATTTCAGGACAGACTTTAGTTAGTTATGAATCAGATTTAGAACATCAAGCTTCGTTTTGTAACTCACGTTTTTCCCAAATCTTAATCTGTAGAATTATTAATTATTTATCCAAGTGTTGTAATTCTTAATTCAAAATAGAATAAATCCTTTTTAAAAACAGACTTTAAGATACGGAAAACATAATTATATATATATATATATATTTTTTTTTTTTTTTTTTTTTTTTTTTTTTTTTTTTTTTTTTTTTTTTTTTTTTTTTTTTTTTTTTTTTACTTACCACCGTTTTCAAAAACGGGATAAAACCCTTGCCGGGCTGTCAGCCAAGGCAAGTGTTGCAGCTACGGACCCTGCAGAAACTTTCTGACGGTTCTGACAGTGCAGTATATATATATATATATATATATATATATATATATATATATATATATATATATATGGGATACGTTCATCCACACAGACAGGCCCATTAAACACAACAGGCCAGATATCATGCTTTTCAACAAAAAAGAACGAACAGTTGAAATTGTAGATATAACAATCCCTGCCGACGACAATGTATATAAGGCGTATGTTGAGAAGACAACCAAGTACCATGACCTGGCCTTCGAAGTTAAGACTATATACAACCTAAAGTCAACAGCCATACTACCGCTGATAATTTCGACGAACGGATTGGTAGAAAAACATCTGGTTGAGAATACTGTCAAACTAAAACTGGATGTGGACCTCATTAGTACAGCCCAGAGGGAGGTCATACTAGCAAATGTTAGAATAGTACGGAAGTTCCTTACATCTATCTGAAATGCCTTGGCAAATTCTGCCCGGCACTAAGAGATACCAACCCTATAAGGTGAAAAAAAAAAAAAAATATATATATATATATATACCAATATTTTATCTGAGATCAATGTTTCTCAAAATTAATGATACCTACTTTGCTGTAGTGTTTTTTGCATGAGAGTTATATCTATCCTATATATTTGCTTGGGATGATATTATTTGCAGCATCCAAATTTATGGAAGACCAAGTTTAGCACTTGCTAGGACAAAGCATGCTTACTCATCTAGGTCTCCATAATAACACATTGAATTTCACTAGGAACCAAAGAAAAAAATGAATGATGAAATTACTTAGACACCTTGAATGAAAACGTATAGTCAGTACAATTTTAACACCCCTCGTATAAGTAGAATAGGTAGGTATTTGATGAAGCAGAAATATCTTTTTGATATAAACATCTACTCTTGACTCTACAGTATATTTACTGTTCTATTTCGGTAGTATTAATCTTACACAGTTGAAGAACTGAAACGTCACACAGGATTTTATATTCACTTCACTTTCTTGAGACACCTAATGGTCTGTTTAATAAAGGATATTCTTGGGAAATGGACTGCCAGCTCTCTTTCAATCAATTTAGTAGTCTTCCTAGAAGATATCTGCCTGTTTAGGTTTGGTGTGCTTAACGGTAAATGCCAATATGTTGTCTCCTTCTTCTTTTTATTCTCAATCTCACCATGTCCTCCACTCTGCATATATTTCATATTGTGTCGTTTCCCTCTCTATCATGAGGGTCTTACCAGATATTGTCCTTAGTGTTCTCATCTCTACTGTTTTAAAATTTTTTTTTGTTCGTACCAGCTTAGATATCATATGGAGTTAATGACCTCGCACTTGTTCATATATGCATATATAAATAAGTGCGAGGCCATTAACTCCCTATGATATTGTAGCTGGTATTGAAAACACACACAATTGTTTTCAATAAGTATTCATTCATTCTTCTTCTTCCATATAGTTTAGGCCATGGACCTGTATTTTTCAACTTCAGTTCTCTTGAGATATTGAAGACCATGACTCTTTCCATCTCTTTGGAGGTCTTCCTAGGGGGCGTCGTGTTCGTGGTATCTCTTGCGATTTTTGCAAGCCTTCCTCTAAACCTCCTGTCCACATAATCATTCCGGGCTCTTCTACGCTTACGTTCTTCTACCTCACATGCGCGCCTTATATCTGTGTTCCTTTTTCTATCTCTTAATGTGTACCCTGAGATGTTTCTGAGTATTTTCATTTCTGTTGTTCGAAGGATGTTTTTCGATTTTTTGTTGTCAGCTCTTGTCTCTATAGTGTATGTCAACACAGGTTTTATATATTTTAATTTTCGACCTTTTATTCATAGTAATAATAATAATAATGCCTTTATTGAAGAATAAAAATATTACAATTCCAAAAAAAACATCAGAAAAAATCAATCATAGGGTGGAGTTCAGATGGTGATGAAGCCATACACCCCTGCTCTTCCACTCAAACCCTGACGAAAAATATATGAAAAAAAAGCCTTATACATCTCAAGACAATAATTATTGAAAAAGAAGAAATTTCAATAACTTTCTAGTTTCAAAGTTTAATTATAAATGAGTCATATGACAAAAAAAAAGGGGAGAGTTACTGATTACTGAGCCCGCACTGATCCCTATAAACTACATCCCTGACTTAAGTTCTGAAAGATGATACAGACAAATTTACAAATGAACTACAAATATATCTGTTATAAAATCTATAAATGGAAAAACTAAAAGATCTTTCAAATAGTGATAGCCTATGAGGAGGAGGGGATGTAAGTCCTCTACTACATGTGTTAAGATTATGTACATCAGACCTGAATGTTATCTTTCGATACAGATACGATGGTTTTTTAGACAATAGAATACGGTGGTAACAGACTAAAGCTCCCACCAGAAATCTGTTACGCATGTTCAACCACCTGACATCCACCAATTTATGACATATGTTCAAACTTTCGAATTCCATATATGAATCTCAAGCAAGAGTTTTGAATTCTTTGGATAGAGTTCAAGGTCACTTGATCCAAACAGGAAAAAAAACTGTGAGCAATAATTAAAGTTGGACAATACCAAGGAATCACAAATTGTCCTCTTTACCTCAACAGGTAAAATAGAGCGGTGAGGATAGATAAGCTTCAAGGCATACAGCGAGCGCCTAATACAGCCTGCAATATGTAACCTGAAACGAAAAGAATTGTCCATTATCAAACCCAGGTTACGAACACTCTTTACAATAGGAATCTCATCACCACCAATGAAAAAATGGATATTCTCACTTAACCTATCACATACACACTCATTGCCGAAAAGTATTGTACAAGATTTACTGGGGTTAATCGAAAGGTTGTGTTGCTCAGATATCTCCTGGATGGTCGCAAGGTCATGATTGAACTTCCTGACCCCTTCGTCAACATCACCAGCATCAAAACTGAGATAGAACTGAGTGTCATCAGCATAAAAATGGGCATTACAGAATTGAAGGAACCTCCAAAACATGAGAGTATAGATGATGAAAAGCAGAGTACCCAGGAGGGACCCCTGTGGAACCCCTATGGATATAGGCAAAGGATCAGACAGAGAACCATTGAGAATATTAAAAGTTACTAAAGGGGTTTCATACCCGACTTACCCCCAACTGATCTTAGTCTATAACATTGGTCAATTTCAAAAGCATTCTTCGTTAATTTCAACTTCTCACTTGACTTTTTTTTTTTTACAACGTACGGAACTGGTCCCTAGGTGAGTGTTCAATTCCACACCCCTAAAGGGGTCTGCCTCATGGAATCTGGGGGAGGCAAAAACTCAGTTGAACACAAACGGCATAAAACATTGATATTATTCATTGCCACCTTTAATGTAAGAACTTTAAAATCGCAGGAAAGTCTAGAGGAACTAGAAGAAGAGCTGACACAAATCAACTGGGATATCCTAGGCTTCAGCGAGACAAGACTGTCAGAGGGGAAATGTACAATTCTACATTCGGGTCATATGTTCTCTCAGAACAACAAAAACACACCCACATATCGGAGGCATCGGTATACTTGTAAATGAGAGAATAAAACATTTGGTGACAAAAACTGTAGCAATATCAGACAGAGTAATAAATATAGTAGTACAAATATCCGACAGGTACACACTGCAAATCATCCAAGTATACGCTCCTACCAGCAACTCAGATGACGAGAAAGTTGAGAGGATGGATGAAGTCATTTCAACGGCTAAAGCGGAAAGATCACATTTCAAAGTAGTTATAGGTGACTTCAATGCCAAAGTGTGAAATAATATCGACAATATCCCCAACAGAGGAAATTTTGGTTCAAACGAAAGAGGAGATTGATTAACTATTTACAACAGGAAAATTTATATTGCATGAACACTTTTTTCGAGAGAACAAATAACAGACGGTGGACATGGATAAGTCTAAACGGAAGATACAAAAATGAAATTGACTTTGTGATATCCAATAACGAGTCGATTATCAAGGATGTGTCAGTGGTCAACAGTTAACATGGGAAGCGACCATAGAATGGTGAGGGCAAGGGTAGAAATCGACACAAAGATGGAGAGAAGGAAGTTGTTAACACCTAAGAGATTCCCAACCATGGATGAACTCAAAAATAACAGAGAAAAATACCAGGAGGAACTTCAGGGAAAACTAACATCCAAGGAGAACTTAGCTAAAATGGATGCAAATGAGTTGGAGAAAAGAATAAGAGAAACAATATTAACAGCAACTAAGAAAAGAAAATATGCTCAAGAGCCTCACCAAAAAAAAAAACAAGCTGAAACGAGAAACCAGAAATTGATAAGGGAAAGAAGTGGATTGGGCAGAAATACTCTGGAATACAAAGAACTAAATAGGGAAATAAGAAAGAAGATAAGACAAGACATTCGAAACTATAATACCGAAAAGATCAAGGAAACAATAGAAAGAAACAAAATTTGAGGATACTAAGGACACTAGAAAATTGAAGGATGAAAATGGGGCTATCAAATACGAAAGGAGCCAAATATCAGACATCGTTGCAGAGCCGTATCTAGGTACTATTGCGCCTGTGGCAATATATTAGACAGCGCCCCTCATTTTCGAAGATTTGTTTTCATCCATTAAAGTTTCTAATGGTATTTTTTTGTTCATAGCTTGAGTCATATATTTTCGTTTTACTGATTATTTTAGGCTTAGTACGCAAATTCTAGGGAAGGCTAGCAATAGTTGCAATGTTTCCAGATTCCTCGGCATCGTTCTATCAAGCTACTTGGTTTTTAGCAATCTGTAGTGCCACATCAAAAATAAAATAATGAAATGAGAAGGAACCTTGCAAAAAGCACTTTCATTTATGAAACTATTTTGTATAAAAAAACCAGAAATATCAACTAATTTAAAATGGGAACCAAAATTTAATAACTATAAATTATAATGATAACAATATAAAAGATACAGTTTCTTAATATTTAGAAACCTTCAAGCACTGTTTGATTACATGATTTGGCTTTTAGGTTTTGTTAGCTTAACGTTGAGCTAACATAAAAAAAAAAAAAAGTAAAAGATTTCAATAGGATAATATATTAGCCTAAAATTATGGCCAAAAATAAATCTAATGGAATATGGAATTATGGAATAAGTTCCAAAAGTGGTTCTGCTAGATTTATTGGGGTAAGTTATCTCCCTTTGAACATGCCCAAAAGCAAGGTATCGCTAGAAAAGATGTGCGATAAAATAATCGAATAAAGAATTCTTTAAACATGAGTGTCCGAGGTATTAGATACAAGATGGTTTTCTAAACTGGATCTGAAATCCAAATAAAAAATACTTGTCTTATGAAAACGTTTCATCAATTTTCATATTTAGAATTAATCAATTCGATTCACGATTATCAATATTTTTGATGTTTTTTTTTTACTTTTGAGATTATTTCTTCCCTATGAATTCAGTAATTGAACATATGCGCCTAAAGTCTCATATAACAGTATTATATGAATCAAACTGATGAATAATTGAATTGATTGGGAATCCAAAGGTACGTAAAAACTCTCTGTAAAAAAGAGGACATGAAAAAAAAACTATTCTTTTTTGTGGAATTAATTGAAGAGTGAGAATATTTTGGATTTATAGATAAATTTGAAATTTTCTGCCACTTCAAGTTGTCAAAGAAATTCCAGTTACATTTTTTTCACGTTATAAAATAATCGATGGTGGAATATTTTCAACTGAAATCTGTTTTTGATGCCATACCCTTCGTAGATTCACAGTTTGCGGTTGTTCCCAGCCGATGGCCACCAAAGGAGTTTTATGATTTTATTATATTCGCGTAGATTCTTCTAGAATCACGCAGAACCTCAATGAACAATAAATTGATTCATGGAGGATAATCTAGGCATCCCAATCCCAACCAAATTAAAAAAAAAATTTAAAAATTTAAAGATTGTGCTTTTCCAAAGTGGGGGTAAACGACCGCCCAGGAGTCAATTCTAGTTACGCCACTGTATGTATGAATGTAATATTTCACAAGCTTGATTTTCAAGTCAAGTAGTTGGTTAAAATATCAAACTACTTGGTTTGATGAATCCCTAGAATACATGAAAACTGAGTTGTGATCTTTCGAATTATTTCGCCTGGTGCTTCAATATTTTCTCTCTCGATATTTTTGGGCGCCCCTGCTGACCTTGCACCCGTGGCTAGTGCCACCTTTGCCACGCCCTAGATACGGTACTGCATCGTTGAACACTACTACTCTTAGCTCTACTCCTCTGTGACACCAGAACACAATACGCACTCAGATAGAGAGATTTTAAATGTCGGTTCCGAGGAAATACCAGAAATTACTATAGAGGAAATCGAAAATGCCCTGTCTCAAATGAAGAACGGCAGAACTCCAGGAGAAGATAAGATCACAAAGGAAATGATAGAAATCGGGGGTAGAGTAACTCTTGAAGCAGTTAAACTTCTGGTGAATAAATGTGTTCAACACTCTGTCATTCCAGATTCATGGCAAAATGCACAGGTCACCCTAATCCACAAGAAAGGAGATAAACTGAATCTGAATAACTATCTCCCAATCAGTCTCTTACCCCATCCCTATAAACTCCTAACGAAGATAATCACTAATAGACTATCAAATAAATTCGATAGTTATCAGCCAGTCGAACAGGCAGGTTTTCGAAAAGGATATAGCACCATAGAACACCTTCAGATAATACGTCGCCTTCTCAGTCCTTTCTCCTACGTAAGAAGATGGTGACAGTCATGACGTTTGTTCGACTGTTATCGACCATTTGTCTCTATTCTGAGCTCTGTGAGAAGCCTCTGGAAGGGAAAGTCCTGTAAAAGATTTTATTTGATCAGACCACCGTGAAGGAGATCTGCCTCTAATCGTCGACCCTCAACTTTCCCTTCAATAATCAGTCTCCCCATACCTTCCTTTCTCCTGGTGATGTGACCAAAGTACCTCAGAATATTTCTATTAATTTTTGTGATGAGTCTGGTATCAATCTTTAGTTCTTGAAGGACAGACTCATTTGTGCGTCGTGCTGTCCACGGGATTCGAAATATCCTCCTGTAGACCCACATTTCGAAGGCGTTAATCCTCTTTGCATCTGCTTTCTTGATGGCCCATGTTTCACAGGCATATGTTGCAATGGGAAAGATTAATGCACCCGCCAGACGAAGTTTTGTGTTTTTAGTTATGTCGGTGTCCTTCCAAATTTTCACCAGTTTGACTGTTGCTGTCCTAGCCATCGCAATCCGCCGTTTTTCTCCTTCACATCCGCCTTTATTTGATATTATCAATCCTAGGTAGTTAAAAGTATTTACCACCTCGTATCCCGCTATGCTTGTGACTCCTGGTTGATTGTTTTCAGCTCGGTCGATTATCATAACTTTTGTTTTTTTAGTATTGATTTTCAATCCGTATTGTTGACTTATGATATTAAGTTTTTGCATTATCTGTTAGAGTTCTTCATCAGATGCAGCTAATATCAGGGTGTCATCTGCGTACCTTAGGTTGTTGATTCTGCGTCCTCCCACTGTTATTCCTCCACTCCAGTCTTCTAAAACAGTCCTCATAATGTATTCACTGTATATATTGAACAGCAGTGGTGACACAATACATCCTTGGCGAACTCCAGCCCCCAGCTTGAACTGATTCGAGTATGTATGTATTATTTATTCGTACCTTGGTCGTGTTGTTTCCATACAAGGCTTCAAGGAGCCAGATAAGATGATGTGGAACACCCATTTCTTTCATTATTCCCCACATCCTACGCCAATTAACGCAGTCAAACGCTTTGGTATAATCTACGAAGCATAGGTAAACTTTCAGGTTGTATTCACGCGATTTTTCGATAATTTGGCGGATATTCAAGATTTGCTCACGGGTGCCCTTTCCAGGGACAAATCCAGTCTGCTCTTCCGAGATCTGTGGTAATAGAAATACCTTCAGCCTCTCATTGATGATATTGAGGAGTACTTTACTTGCATGCGATATGAGAGCTATCGTTCTGTAATTATTGCTGTCTGTTGTCTACACCAATCCGTCGGCCAAACTCCTGTGTTCCATATTTCTTGGCATATTGTGTGAATAATGTCAATGCCGTCTTCTCCCATGCCCTTTATTGTTTCAGCCGTTATTCGGTCTTCTCCCACAGTTTTACCAACTTTCAGCCTTTGAACTGCATCTACCACTTCGCTTCTAAGGATATTCGGTTCTTTCTCCCAAGCTGCGATTTTATCAAACTCATCAAATCTGTCATCAGGTTTGGTATAGTATAGACGCTCACAGTGTCTCTTCCATGTTTCTGCTATTCCCTCCAAATTGGTTATGATATCTCCTTTTTCATCTTTAATGATTTGGGTTTGTGGTTTGAATTCTCTGGCTAGATATTTTACCTTGTGGAACAGTTCCCTAGGTTCCTGATGATCAGAGTGTTCTTGTATCTCACAGCATATAGTACTGATGTGTTTGTTTTTATCTCTGCGGCTTAGATTTTTTATTTGTGTATTTAACTCTGTGATTCGTTGGTTTTTTTCCGCGGCGTTCATTGCGCATTTTTTTAGGGCTCTTCGCTTTTCTACAAGTTCCATTGTTTCATCTGACATCCAGTGTTTCCGTCTCTGCAATTGTTTTTTGGAATTTGTTGAGTCAAAAGCATTGAGAATCCACTGTTTTGTGTCAATCCAAGTTTTTTCGGGGTCTCCTGAAGCTTTCGGTTTTATGCTATTCTTCAAGGCCGATTGGAATTTGGCTAGGTGTTCTGGTACAACCCTGGTTGTGCTCATTGGTTTCGATATTCCGTGGAACTTAATTTTGAATTAAGCTCTCAGTAGTTTGTGATCAGAACCACCTTCAGCACTTGGTCTGGTTTCGACATCCTTAACTGAAGTTTTCCATCTCTTCCTTACTAGAATATAGTCAATTTGATTTTTATATCTTGCGCCCGGCGATGTCCATGTAGATAGTCTTCTGGGGTGTTTCTCAAAGTTAGTGTTTGTGATTGTGAATTCATTATCCACAGAAAATTGTATCAGGCAATACGTACACTTATCGAAAAATGTAATGAATACAACGTACCCCTTCACTTGGCCTTTGTGGAATATAATAAAGCGTTCGACTCCGTGAAATTGTGGGCAATATTCCAGGGAATGAATAACGCAAGGATAGACTCCAGATATAGAGATCTCCTCAAACAAATATATAACAAAGCTACCATCCAAATAAATATAGCAGAAAACCTAGTTACCCAAAAAATTAGTGTTAAAAGAGGAGTTAGGCAAGGGGACACCATCTCCCCAAAATTATTCACCCTTGCATTGGAAGACATATTTAAAAAACTGAATTGGGCTGAGTGGGGTATAAAAATCGACGGACAAAATCTCACCCATCTAAGATTTGCCGACGATATTATACTCATAAGCAGCAAGGAGGAAGAGCTTCAAGAGATGTAAAAGGAGTTGAAAAGGGTGTCAGAGCAGGTCGGCTTGAAGATGAACCTAAGCAAGACAAAGGTATTGACTGAGGAGGATATTAAAGTCGAAATGGATGGTAATGAGAACGAGAAAGTTAGCGAATATTTATACTTCGGACATACAATAACACTGGGCAAACAGAACCAAACTGCAGAAATCACGAGAAGAATCCGTATGACCTGGGCCGCAGTGGGAAAACTTAGAAATATTCTGAGAAATCCAGAAATCCCTATAAATTTTAAGAGAAAGGTGTTCAACACCTGTATACTCCCTGTTCTGACCTACGGCGTAGAAACGATGACACTCACAGTCCACTCAGCCAATCGAATGAGAACGACACAGAGAGCTATTGAAAGGGCTATGTTAGGGATATCCTTGAGAGACCATATTCGGAATAAAGAGATGAGGAGAAGAACGAAGGCAGAAGATGTAATGGGTAGGATAGCGGAAATGAAATGGGCCTGGGTGGGACATGTGGCTCGACAAGAAGAGGATCGATAGACTAAAAAAATTGTACATTGGAGACCACGGGAACATAAGCGAAGTGTAGGAAGACTACCAAAACGCTGGTTAGATGATATTAAAACAAAGGTCGGACGATGTTGGCACCGTTTGGCTCAAGATAGGGAAAATTGGAGAATTCAAGGGGAGGCATATGTCCAGAAGGGGATGCAGACAGGCTGTTGAAGTAGAAGAAGAATCAACTTTCTCTGGACTAATATTTGAGCATTTTCATTATTTACAGGTGAAATTCCAATGATCCTAAGCGTCTTAGATTTCTGCTTTTGTTCCAATTTATTTAAACGATTTTTGAGGTTGATGTTCTCGCATCTGAGTTAAACGACCTCGGATTCTATTTCAGCTGATTTCGCATACAAACATTCAATCTCTCTGTTGAGTTTTTCAATCACCTTACTAGCAACACATTCAGCGAGACTTGATGAGAAATTATCATCCATTAAAGATGCATTGATGGTATCACTGACGTCAGATTGTTGTTGGTTTGTTAAAACCATTTTGAACTTTCATATTCGTAAAAGTCGACTTCAAAAACAAATTCCAACGGCTGTATACAATCAACAAGCGATTATAATTCACTATCAAAAATTTCTGCAAAATATAGATACCCAGAACTAACTAACTAACTAAGTTAACTTAGTTAGATACCCAGAACTATCAAAACAATGGAGAGCCGGAAAATATAACTGTATTCCATATGCGAATCATTGGTGTTATGCCAGATGATGTTCCGAAGTGCGCCTGATATTCGGCTGGCTTTGTTGGCTTGTCCACTTACTTCAGTCGTTCTATTTTGAATTGCGGTAATTTGTATGCCTAGGTAGTCGAACGACATAACTTGTTCGATAGTTTTATTTTCCAGAGAAAGTCTACATCTGACTGGTTCTTTGGAAACAACGAGGGTATTGGTTTTTGTGGTGGATAATTGCATGTTAAAGCATTTAGCTTTCTTATCGAATGCGTATAGAAGCCGTTGCAAATCGTCTTCGTTCTCGGCTATAATTAGGGTGTCTTCGGCGAAACAAATTATTTTGATTTCGCCCGTTGTCAGTGAATATCCTCCTTCTATAGTTTTCACGTGTTTTATTATTTCATCCATTATTTGATTGGACAGTTGTGGGCCTAAAGAGTCTCCTTGTCGAATTCCTGTTGGTGTTTTATTTCCTCTGTCAGGTTTCGATTTACCAATATGTGGGTATATGTATTCTGATTTAGTTGTCTAATGATATCTACTATAGTTCTCGGCACATGCTTCTTTTCAAGAATATCAACCACGTCACTTAGTCTCACTTTAACGAACGCTTTGGTGAGGTCTACAAAGCACATATAAGCGGGCTTCCCGTATTCTATAGCCTTTTCCACTACTTGCCTGACCATGAAAATAGCATCTATGGTAGACCGATTTTTCCTGAACCCCTGTTGTTCTTCCGATATGTTGACATATTCGTTGAGTATTGCTTCCATGATCTTTGTAAAGAGCTTCATGATTGAGTTGAGCAGGATTATGCCTCTATAGTTCTCTGGGGACTTCTTGTCCCCCTTGAATATAGGCATGGTTATACTATTTTCCAATCATTAGGGACATTTTCAGATGTTAATACGAGTATTGTGTTAAAGAGCTTTGTAAGTCTTACCATTAATTTATGACCTTCATTTGGTATATTATCTAGCCTGGGTGCTTTCCTGTTCTTAATCTTTTTTGCCAGTTCCATAGTCATTCCCTTGGTTATCACGGGCTATTTTACAGTCTCTTCACTTCCTTCTTCATATTCTCTTCCATCTTCATCTTCGGAGACATCTGCGTATAGCTGTTCGAAATAGGCTTTCCAGTGGAACTTATCAATTTGTTGTGTTTGTGTGTATTCCACTACGCCAAATTTTCTTCTTTTTAACATTCCCCATACCTACCTTTGTGCTCCGTATAAATCATGCTCCTTTTCGCTAGTAAACCTTTCCCAGTAGTTTCGTTTTATGTTTTTGATTTATGTGTTGACCCGGTTTCGTGTTTGGACATAAAAATTCTTCTTATCTGATGTTTGGTTGTTCCGATATCTTACGTTCGCTTCCCGCTTCTCCCTAACCAGATCTTTCACCTCTGGTGTATACCATTGTTTGTTTCGTGAATTTTTATCAGCTCCTACTTTTCTTAAACCTAGAGCCTCTACAGCTGCGTCGGTAATGTTTGTTATCATCTTTTCCCACCACCTCTTTGTGCCGTCCTGTTCCGTAATGGTGTTCGATTCAATTTTTTGGGTTAGGCGGGCTTGGTATATTGCCTTCGTTGTTTGGTCTCTGATGGATTCTATGATTATTTTTTTTTAGTCGTGTTATCCGGTATCTTCTTCCTCTGTACATCCGCAGTTTACAAACGTCTAAAAAGTTGACCTGTATTAGCTGAAGTCAGTCTTCTTGTGTCCAGTATTTGGGTTGGATGTATGAACTCTAGTGTTCTGCCATGTAATTTTGTGCTGAAGTTTGTGTTTGAGAAAGGTGTTGTTTATTTTCATGTTATAACGTGCGCACAGGTCTATTAATGCTTCTCTGCACTCATTGATTTGGTCCTCGTTGAATTTGTACTTTATTCCAGGCAATACGTCATTTCCGATTCTGGCATTTACACTGATAAGGTTAAGATTTCCTGTTTCTACATTCAGGGATACTTTGAGGATTCTTTAATTTACGTAGTGTATGTCTTGTTCGTATTTTTCGGCTATAAATAGTCCCACTCCGATTGTGGCTCTTTTGTGTTTGGCGACACCGCTATATATTAACACGTATTTTGATATTTCAATGGTTCCCTTACCTTTTCGCTTGGTTTCAGATACCGCGCAAATATCTATTCTGTGCTGTTCCATTTTCAAAAGTATTTCGCTGTTTTTGATATTCCACGACTCATGGAAGAATATCAATGCCTTCTGCACTTGTATTATAAATAACTATTCCACGTCCGGCAGGTTGCTAACCTCACCTGACAACCCTCCTCCTTCATCCGGGATTGGGACCGGCAATGGTGTTCGCTGAACTACTCAATCCACTCAGCTCCCACTGCAGGCGGAGTTACACATTCATAAGTAGAGACATTATCTCTCAGAACTCAGGATGCAACCTCTGCCCCTTTAATCTGTAGTTTAAGTTCTTTCATTGAATCATTGGCGATTGCTACCGCCTCTCGAACATTCTCGATGATTTTATTGTTCACCACTGGTTCTCATCGTATTGGCTTCTTTGAAAATGTCATGCACTTGATCTTCTTGGTGGAGATTTGCATATTTAAAGTTTTAGTCTCTTGAAGAAATATGTGCAATATCCTCTGCAGTTCAAATTCTGTTTCTACAAGTATTATGGCATTATCTACATGTACGCATTAACCTTTCGATTATCTCGTCCAAGATAAAATTGAGGAGAAACAAATTGAGAATGTCAGCCTGTCTTATTCCTTATGTGGTTGGTATATGTTCAGTTGTTTGGTGTTCTGTTTTAATTCTCGTTGTGAAGGGTGTTTTTTTAGAGCTATAGAACTTTAAATTGCAATAAAACAACGATGAATTATTCGATTGATATGAATTTCATTTATCCGCAAAATAATCTTGTGGCATTACATTTCAAATATGATTTCTGGCATATGACCGCAACGGCTGGCTCGGATGTAGTCCAATCTGGACGTCCAATTTTCGATGACTTTTTCCAACATTTGTGGCCGTATATCGGCGATAACACGGCGAATGTTGTCTTCCAAATGGTCAAGGGTTTGTGGCTTATCCGCATAGACCAATGACTTTACATAGCCCCACAGAAAGTAGTCTAGCGGTGTTAAATCACAAGATTTGGAGGCCAATTCTCAGGTCCAAAACGTGAAATTAGGCGGTCACCAAACGTGTCTTTCAATAAATCGATTGTGGCACGAGCTGTGTGACAAGTTGCGCCGTCTTGTTGGAACCACAGCTCCTGGACATCATGGTTGTCCAATTCAGGAATGAAAAAGTTAGTAATCATGGCTCTATACCGATCACCATTAATAATAATATCATAATAATATTTATTCTGATATTTTAAATATCTGGGTTTGAGTGAATGTTCCTCTTAGCGAGGAGTGAGAAGCCGACGGCGAGGAGAAATCCTACGCGTATAGGCAAAAGTCGGGGATAATAATATTTATTAATCCTGTGAGACATATATACAGGGTGTTCTGATTTGTTTCCGACAAACTGAAATGGGTGATAGATCACATCATTTTAAGCAAAAAAGTTTCTATGAACATGGGTCCGGAAATGCTTCGTTTCCGAGATACAGGGTGTTAAAATTGAAAAAATAATTCGCGTTTTCTTTAATATGTTTTGACTGCTTCGAAATCCTTTCTAAAATTATTCCTATTCAAATATTAAATTTAAATTCATTTTGAAAATTTTTAAGGCGAAATGCATGCGGATTTTCTATTGCCCACTAATAAGTAGAATTGGTATGCTATGTAAATGTTGCATCGGTAAATGCCTCTAAGTATTAAGTTTGAGCGGTGAATTTAAAACTTAAATTCACAGTACCTTTTAATTACCTGAAGATTCTCTTTACCTTTCCAATCAGCTTCGATGGGCTTCATTTGTTTTCTCGTTAAATAGTTAACAGCAAACGTAGTGTCTACCATTTGATGGATACATTAAGCTACCAATCGCTTCTCTATAAGGAACTCTTTTCATCTCTATAAGGAACTCTTCTCATCTCTATACGGAACTCTTTTCATCTCTAGTTCATCTGAGTCATCTTGTGGATTCTCCAATTGATTTCTCTTAATCCTGTTTTCTACCTGTCTGGTTACCATAGGAGTATTTTGAGCATTACAGTCATTCATATTTAATCTATCTAATATATTTATGGTATAATTTGATTGATTGATTTATATACCTCTCTTCTCGGTTTCTCTTTATATTTATATCATTTCTCCTCCAAGTATATAAACAAGGTCCATGTATATCATTCTCTGAACCAAGTTTCTGGATCTCTTCAGTGAATCTCTTATTACATCTCTTTGGACTTATCTTCAGTCTATATAGGGCTTTCCGGAGTTTATATACATAAGATCGTTTGATCTCATTGTCAATGTCTACTTCATCAAGAATCTCCATATAGATCTCCTCTATAGTGCCATTTAAAAAGGCAGGTTTTTACTTCTGATTGACAAACATGTAAATCATACTCATTAATTATTGTAGCTCTAATTACAGGAAGTCTGATGTCATAGATAATTTTGACCTTAAAGCCACGTATGACTAATCTTACTTTGTATCGTATAAGACCATTTGCCTCTAATTTTCTCTCGAATACCATTTCGAGTCTATAATGTTTGCCTGTTTTACAGATATTTGAAGATACTCTTTATCTACCAATATCCAAACCTTATTTTGTATCATGGAATCAATTTCTTCTTTTATAGCTTCCTCGAAATTTTTGGTTCTCTATTTAATGAAGAAATAAGCCTCATATCTTCTTCTCTATCGGTTTTCTCATATTTACCTAAAATAATAATATTAATAGTTGATCTTTATTGACAACTAGTTATCCAAAGGCAATCGACCTAGGTCGTTCAGCCCATTCTCTAGAATACTATTCCCTGAGTAATTAAAAACCTTGCATAGCTTACGTCCTCTACGATTTTCTTCAAGTGTAGCAGGGTACTGGTCTTTTTATCGGCAGTTCCCTTATTTTGGCTCTTTCGAGTTTTTCATCCAATCCCAGTCGATTATATTTTCCTGGGTCTGTAATTTTTCTTTAGTGTCATCAAGTTGTTTATTTCTATAAACATCTTTGTAGGCAAGTTTCTTGTTAAAGCTCACATGTAGAGATTCAAAGGACTTTTTCCAGCTTGAATGCCACGTCAAGTATCCACGGTATAACCCACTGGGACAGCTTTCAGGGCACATTCTCCAAATTTCAAGCTGGGTTTTGGAATCTTAATGTATGCGAACATCACAATACATAATAATACTTACAAATACATGCAATACATCCACATCTCTCAATTTGATCAAAGTGGCATTTTGCATTTGGTGCAAACTTTGTCAATGGTGTTTGATATCTGATAGACTTGTGTGTTCTGTTGTACACATCTATGGATGCATCAACACCAATCTCCCACATACTCTTAGGTAGTCTGGAATCAAACATGAATGTACGAACCTTCTTTTGGATCGTCGAGTTCAACCTCTCCGCTTTCTCGTTCTCTATATTTTCTCTACTCAGTACTTCTGGGAATTTCCTTTCGGTAAATCTGTACCTTGATCTGACCTGATATAACATACCTTCTCATTTTTCTCCAACAAGTTTCTTGTTGATATTAAGAATTTCTCTAATGCTTCAGCCAACTCATCTTCTGTTTTAATGAATAGGCTTTAGCAAGTCTCCAATAGTCGTCTATGTAAACATTAATGGATCTTTACTGACCTGGATGAGATGGTGGTTTAATAAGTCCCATCATGTCAGTGTGTGTCAACTGGTTGTTTCTCAGCTCTCATTCTGTCTCTTTAAAATGTAATTTCTCCATTGTCAATATGATACATACTTCACGTTCTAAGTTTTGGAGTGATTCCAAGTTATCGATCTAAATTACCTCTCTACTGATATGACTGCAATCCCAATTTTTTCTTGTTGCTCAGATTGTGTTTCATGTGTTTTGTCAGTTGAAACTTGTAGAACTTTCTCTTTAGGTGAAAAGATGAGATTATACTCTTTCTCCCTCCCAATCGCAGATTGTGGTTCTCCCTCCGAACCTAATAACTCGTTATTGGAATGTGTCTGCGATTGTAAGCTCATCTCATCTTCTTCGCTTATCGTTGCTTGACTCTCTAAAACAATCTCATTATTAACCTTATTGTAAACCCTTAGGATTTGGAATTGTCCTCTAAAACAATGTCATTATTAACCTCATTGTAAACTCTTAGGACTTGTTCTCTAAAACAAATTCATTATTAACCTTATTATAAAGTCTTGGGACTTGTTCTCTAAAACAAATTCATTATTAACCTTATTGGAAACCCTTAGGATTTGGAATTGTCCTCTAAAACAATTTCATTATTAACCTCATTGTAAACTCTTAGGACTTGTTCTCCTTACCATTGATTACAATGACTGCTATCTCGTTTTATTCGCTCTCAATACTCATATTTTGACATCTCTCAAAGTTTCTTAAAATCAGACAATCATTTACGATATGGTCTGTTGCTACAGAATCTGCAAAGAAGTTAATGGTTGGATCAAGTTTACCTGTTTTAGTTTCTCTATGCTCTATACTTCCAACCCTTCTTGCCTTGGAACGACCCTATTTGTTGAATCTCTTACTCTCTCTCATTCTCCTCTGGTTTACATGGCTTAGTCTCTTAGTGTTGAAACTTGGCTTGTTCATTCTACCTCTACTCGATCTTCTAAATTGAACGTTTCGTTCGTGCCACCATTGTTAATGCAATCCTCTAACTTGATTGCCCTACAACCGAAGCAGAATCACTTACTTACTTTGTTGCCTCAAATTGCAATCAGTTGACCAGTGTGTCTCTCTTTGTTACAACGGAAGCATTTTAATTTATGTACCCGTTGAACTTTTGGAATTTCCTCTTCAATTTCAGACCTCTTCTCAACCTCTAATCTCTCTGATGTCTCTCTTCTCTCTGATGAAGGTCTTGATCTCGTCTAAATTACCTTCTTGGTTTGGGGTCTGTCTCCTGGTCAGATCTGCATCTCGTAACTCGGATATGACTGGTAATACAGCCTGATAAAGTGCAGATCTTATCTTTTTGAGCAGTTAGCTAAATCACACCTCACATGCTTCATACTCTCATACTATCGAGTCGAATCTTTCACAGAAATCATCGACCGATTCGTATTTCTCCATTTTAATAGAGTACAAGTGAGCTCTTACCTGAAGTGTGTGTCGCATTTGACTTGCACTTGGAGATCCTCAAACCTCTACTTACTTCAACAGGGTCTCGGATATTGAAAGTTTTCTTTCAATAATTCTCCTCAATTCTGTTTATGATAATGTCTTGTACTCAATTACTTCTCTTGGATTTGTTGGCCTCTGAAAAAGTTTGGTTACTCGTACTTGGCTCTATGACGTCCAACAAATCGTTTGTCAAAAAGCTCTGATCATAGACTGTCCATCCAGATCTTAAAATTTGAATTCTGCTCTGTAACATGGATTAATTTTAAATACCTGGGTTTTCTAGTACTCTAGAATTTAACCCCAAAAATTATTCTCTTAACTCTAATCACCTCTGTATAATGAATTAATTTTTATTAAATATAGCTGGGTTTTCTCAAACTCTTAAATCTCTAAAATTTAACCACAAAAATATTTTCATAACTCTAATTACCTCTGTAACATGAATAAATTTTTAATTAAATATAGCTGGGTTTTCTCGTACTCTAAACTCTAAAATTCAATCAGAAATATACTCATAATTCTAATTACCTCTGTACCATGAATTAATTTTTATTTAACTGGGTTTTCTCATACTCTCAATCTCTAAAATTTAATCAAAAAAAAATATTCTTATAACTCTAATTACCTCTGTAACATGAATAAATTTTTATATACCTGGGTTTTCTCGTACTCTAATCTCTAATATTCTCTACTCTACTCTCTCTATTGTACTCTCTCTATTGTCGACAATTACTCCTCTTTCAGATCTCTATATCTCTAATATCTCAAAAGGGGTTTTGTGTAATGACTCTAAAATTTCTCTAGCATCTCTCATCTAGTCTCTTACGTATCACTTGTTGATACTGCTCTAGTCAGCTAAAATCAAGGAAATGGCAATTATTAATTGCATGAAAAACTTACATTGGTTCTGACAATTCTCTCTTTCCTCGTAATGCATGAAACCTATATCTTCTGCACTTACGGAAATGGTGGAATCGCTATCATAATCCACCAATGGTTTTCCTTGATTTCCTTTGGCTGCCATCTATTTCAGGATTTATGAAACAAAATATTTATGTTATGTATTTTAAGATTTTTGTGCATTATATGCTCTCTTAGTACATCTACTACCAGGTATAAGATATAAAATTTTGTTTCGTGCTTCTGAATTGCCTCAGACGCACAGCAATCTGATACAATCCGAAACAGGATTATCAAGTTTTCAAGCAACACCACCTCGTACATGTACACCTTACTACAAAAGCGGTATCACGCACTGCAATGAAAACCTGTTGAGTTAGGTGTGGCCATTTGTACATTTTACGGGATGAATACTTGAATCCTATAATATCCCTAGATTACAAACAAACAACACAGCACAGCAAGCATTGTATGAAAGAAGCCCTGAAATATTGATTATCACTAATCTTACCATACTGCAGTTTTTGTAGTTTAGTGAAATAAATAATTCCCCAAATTTTTCATCAATATATAGTCTCAAAATATCTCAATCTCTGGATTATGTTTATGGAATGTGAAACATCCAATTTTACATGCTCCAAGCAATGTATGTAGAATCTTCAAATCTACATGCTCCAATTCTTTAGGTGTGGTATGTAAATTCTCTAAAATTATCCAATCTAAAACAGAAAGTATGTTAGCAAAGTCTCTAAAGTTTACATATCTGAGCATCTGAAAGGTTTAAGTTAAACTCTAAAATTTTCTCATCGATACCTCTCGAATGATATATGTGCATCTCTCAAATTATGACTCTGAAAAACTCTAAATTCACATTATATAATTTTCTCATATGATGAATGTGGAATCTCTAAATTCACAAACATCTAAATCAATTTGATACAATGAGTATGCAGAATCTACATCTGCATAATCTAAATCTATGTGTATATTAAAATATCTCATTTCTCTAATCTGAATCTCCATCATCTAAATCTATAAAACATGTGTATAGTAAAATATCTCATTTCACTAATCTGAATATCTATCATCTAAATCTATAAAACATGTGTATAGCAAAAATTTATCTCATTTCTCTAATCTGAATCTATCATTTAAATCTGTAAAACTTGTGTATAGCAAAATATCTCGTTTCTCTAAACATCAACGGTCAATAACCGTTAAGAATCAAAGTTGATTCCTTCTCTAATAGATAGGTAAACACATTATTTCCAAATACAATACAGAGAGGGCCATTGAAAACGAAACAGCGGCTCTGTAAGTCGGCAGAACCGAGTTATATAAAAACGCTCGGACACGTCAACAACATTTTCGAGGGGGACATCGTTCGCGATGACATTCACCCGAAATACATTCCATCCCTCGGAGCTGTGACCGCCACCCCTAAATTTTTAAATGGCACCATATGGCAAGTGATACCTCATTTGAAAGGTAGTTTTCTTCTCAATATCAAACAACAGAAATAAATCAATTCTATCGATTCGTTTTCGAGATATAGAAACTTGAAGTTGGGAAATAACTTTTTATTCACTCAATCAATAAAAATAAGATCTAACATTGCAACTGTTTAAATATAATTATCATTGTCAAGGAATTAAATGATCTAACTGTTTACCACCCATTTCCATACAATAGTACAAGTTCTGTTCAAAATGAGACCTCACATTTCGTAGCATTTCCGGCGTTATTCGACGGCATTCTTCAATAATTCTACGTCGTAAATCTTCCAGAGATTCTGGTTCAGTTGCATAGATTTTGTTTTTCAAGTGACCCCACAGGAAAAAGTCGAGTGGGGTTAAATCTGGAGATCTGGCTGGCCACCCTATAGCGCCTCTTCTTCCAATCCAATTTCCAGGAAACATTCTATCTAAAAACTTGTTGAAATTTCAAGTGCTCTTCATGGTAACGATTGAGTGATTAAAAAGTTATTTCCCAACTTCAAGTTCCTATATCTCGAAAACGAATCGATAGAATTAATTTATTTTTGTTGTTTGATATTGAGAAGGAAACTACCTTTCAAATGAGGTATCACTTGCCATATGGTGCCATTTAAAAATTTAGGGGTGGCGGTCACAGCTCCGAGGGATGGAATGTATTTCGGGTGAATTTCATCGCGAACGATGTCCCCCTCGAAAATGTTGTTGACGTGTCCGAGCGTTTTTATATAACTCGGTTCTGCCGACTTACAGAGCCGCTGTTTCGTTTTCAATGGCCCTCTCTGTATATACTGTATAACAGGAATTCTCTATTTCAGCAATGAATGAATCATTTCCATTCACTGAACTAACTAAAATATCTCTAGCCTCATAATTAAGTTGAAATTCAACTTACCTCAAATGATATTTTTCTCGTTGTGTATACAACATATTTTCAGAATAAGTGCGCAGTTTAAAGGGTGCTGGTTCCATAACCTATTGGAATATTTGGGTTATATAAAATACAGAGTATTCACTAATACACAGATGATGATATTAATCGTTTATTCTCAAGACACTCTAGTAAGTCTAACTCTATCTCTAACAAGTACAGTTCACAAGGCAGAACCGAAGGGGTGACGGAAGGACTTAAAACACTAAGGTTATGTCCCTGTCGTTCGCTCTCGATCATCGAAGGTCTATTCTTGTTTTCTCTCTCGATGGCCCTCGATGGCCTCGCCACGCGCAGACTCGCAGCGCCACCGTACGACATGAAGTAAAACTTCAAGTGTAGGGTTGGTTGTCTCTCTGGTAATTTGTTCGGATGAAATAATATTCTAACAATATATATATTTATTCATGCTATTACATTTCACAAAGTTTACATACGTCAAATACAAAAAGAAAATATATTTATACATATAAACTCATGAAAAATCCTGAAAATCATTCAAATAATATTCATTCAATGAGAAGAAACATTCATTCAACAAGTATTTTTTCAAACAAAGCTTGAATTGTTTAGTAGGCATCGCCCTCACAGTGGGTGGCAGGCTGTTGAAGAGCTTAGGCCCAAAGTAAGTTACACCGCACTTTACATCGCTAATGGATGTAGTGCGCGATACGTACGGAACCATTATTTGCGAAATAAAATTGCACTATTTTCAAGCGTTGTTCAGTCTATTCATGATGAATTGCCAAACCAAACTGAGAATAAATCACTTGACAGCTGTTAAATCGGTCGCCATCTTGAACAGTAATGACAACTTAAAGTTATAGATCTCGAAAAAAAACCCTTTATTTCCCGAATTAGACCTGTGAATAATGTTGGCAAAATTGCTTTGAGAGTCCTTTTTTCTTCAAATATCCAATAATTGTACCTTAACGAAAGATTTACTCAAATCGATAAATCATGTTGGAGGAGTATCATGGAGAAGCACAAGAGCGTTACGCCTTGTAGTTTTCAGGGCATTTTTTGAATATGGAAATAGTAATGCTTTTGTGCCAGTCTTGTTGTATAATTTCTGTCACCAGTAACTTATTATACACATGAATCAGCAATTCTGTTAGGCCTCCATAGTATACAAGTTCACTAGATATGTTATCTACCCCTGCTGCTTTTCTGGTTTTCATCTTAGAATTTTCCATACTTTTCTTTGAGCGCCTTACGTCCTGCTTACATATTGTTGATGAATTTTTCCCAGCAGCTTTTCTTGGTGTTTCTTATTTTCGCGTTTACTAGATAAGTGCATAAAGTGAACGCGGAAGTTAGAAACAACAAAAAAAGCTGCTGGGAAAAATTCATCAACTATATGTGAGCAGAACATATGGCGCTCAAAGAAAAGTATGGAAAATATTAAGAAATAGAAAAAACTATAAACAGTTGTCCAAATTTCTCTCATCTTGCCCGACAACTCGCCTCAAAAATAATCTTCCACAATTATAAACTTAGGTATCCGTCATTTTTCGCCAATATCATTTGTTAACGCTGTGTTGTTCGAATTACCCCAGAATATATTTTTCAATTAGGTTCGATCTTGGATATTCTACAATGTGGTTTGTATAGTATATCACTATATACTTTGTATAGTATATCAGTATAGTCACTTGGAAGAAGCCAGAATATTTCGATTATACAAGGGTTGTCCAAGTTTCCAGTAATTTCTTTGGGGCCGGTGAATTTATTGCCTAACAGTACTTTCAAATAAACCCCGGTATTAAGCGAGTCGCGGTATCCACTTCAAAAGGACATCTGGCCAAGCGTTTTCATGGACTAGTTCAAGTGACTTTGGATGAACCATACCCATATCAGTTCCTACATTTGTGAATGTAAATACCCTCAAATTATTGATTTGTTTAGGATGAATCGATATGTTCATTATCATTATTAAGTCTGGAAAGACTTTTGTCCTCTTGTAGGTACTATTAGATATTGTATAGTTATGCTGTTTCTTTCGCGTTCCTTACTATTGAAATCTATTGAAATGAGTGTATGTATTTCAAGAATAACCAACCATCTATTATTCTATTACTATCTGTTACCATTATTATTATTACTATTCAATCTATCAATTACTTCACATACCTGACTTTTTTGGGTCGAGTTGACTCTCGTTACATTATATAAATTCTTGTTATAGTTGCACAATGGTCATCAATTGGCAGACTGGTGCATGAATCATTTATGTATCAACTACAACAAGCTGTGCAGGATGTCGCCACGTAATCTACGACTGCTGCACCCGGACAACCAAGCCTACTTGGTGGAACACCGTTGGCCTCCCGTTTGGTATCTTAAAGACTATGATTATTATCAAAAGTGTATTGTTGAAAGAGACAAAGAACTAAAGGGTTCTATAAAGTCTGGTTCAGGGTGTTTATGTTTTTCTAGAAAATCAGAGTCGGACCCTGCTTTGTCATCCAGTCAGAATCTCTGACTACTATTGTCTTTTTGGAATTGAATCGTCATTTCTTGTCAGTTCTGGATGAAAATTGACATGGGTTCAGTTGCATTTCATTGGAGAAAAGTTGAAATTCATGCCCATATTTTTGTTGATGTTGAATACACTCTCATGAGGAGAAGATCTCATAAAATTGGAATTATAAAATCAGAGATCTATGAATATTTGATGAAAATGTCAGTCCTGTTGACTTCAAGAGTTATCATTTATAAACACTCACATCAGAAGAAGAAATCTAGGGTTTTATTTGAAAGATAATATTTTTACAAGAATATATATATTCTTTATGAGTCAAACGTTAAAAATATAATTGGTGGTAGTAATTTTTCCCTGATTATTTGTGAATTTATCCATTTTATGGTTCATATAATGTATTTTTT
Organism: Harmonia axyridis; assembly: GCF_914767665.1. Classification (NCBI taxonomy): domain Eukaryota; kingdom Metazoa; phylum Arthropoda; class Insecta; order Coleoptera; family Coccinellidae; genus Harmonia; species Harmonia axyridis. Next base: position 22,393,268 of record NC_059505.1, on the reverse strand, counting down.
ATTATTATACATTTACAAGGTACATTTTTCATTTACAATACATTAAAAAACCACATTATATTTCATTCAAAACAGAACCCTAGAAAAATATTGCAACTGAATCCACACTTCAAAGTTACCAAAATCTCCCACAAAACATAATCACTCATTTGTAAATTACTTACATTTCATTCATCTATTGTATTTCCTCAGCTTACCTTTCTAATCTGCGACAAAAATTTTCAAAGGAAACTTCTCATCACTCTTCTTCGAATATGATATCAGAAGGGTATAAATATTTTAGAGTCAACACCAGAAAATAAACTCATGCCTAAGTTACTGTAACATATATCAGAATGAATAGTTTCGAATGCAAATATTTAAGGTTATTCCGGACCGAAATTTGAATACAAACAACTGAGGTGTAAGTTTAAATATCTGAGGAAACAATACAGTTGATTTCCTGAAATGAATTTGTACAAATATTTATTGTAATCTGCTGAGTGAATAGAAACACTGATAAGTAAACTTACGGGGACTGTCATTCAATATATAGATATTTTTAGCTCAGAAATATTTTTATAAATTTTAGAAATTGAAGGTAATGAAAGTATACAATTTGATAGTGAATGATTTCGATTAGTTATGTACCTGATATTTCTAATCCGTTGCCTAGTGTAGTTTAGCAAAGTCGCTTGACCAACGCATGAAAACAAGTGTTTTGTTGGTGTTTAGCCGCACGTCTTGTAAAATATTGAAAAGAATTAAAAATCATTGAATTGGACAAAAAAAGGTTTAACGTCTGTATATTGACAACATATTAAATCAACTTTATGACATTCAGACAATTTTTCAATTCTGTAAAAAGTACCTCCCCGAGCGGGGCTCGAACCCGCAACCCCCAAAATACTAGTCCGACACTTTCGCCGTTGAGCTATCGAGGAAGTTGAAGATTCTCTGTAATGAAGAACCACTGATCCCAGAATTGAGTGTTAATATGCCTTATGAACTATATACATATATAATTCGCAAGGGTTGAGGAAAGTTAAAATTGATGGAAAGAACATAATAATAACAACGTCAGTGATCATTACGATTCACTTAACCTTTCCTCTCGCATCGTCGACATATCGCGACTTCAGCTCAATTCAGGTATCTGAATCTTCCGACCAACCGACCTACTTAGCCCAGAATGAATAGATAAATAATGGTTTAACGTCTGTATATTAATAACATACTAAATTAACTTCACGCCATTCAGACAATTTTTCAATTCTGGAAAAATATATCAGTAGATCGTTTGGTCGGAAGATTCAGATACCTGAATCGAGCTGAAGTCGCGATATGTCGACGATGCAAGAGGAAAGGTTAAGTGAATCGTAATGATCACTGACGTTGTTATTATTATGTTCTTTCCATCAATTTCAACATTCCTCAACCCTTGCGAATTATATATGTATATAGTTCATAAGGTATATTAACACTCAATTCTGGGATCAGTGGTTCTTCATTGCAGAGAATCTTCAACTTCCTCGATAGCTCAACGGCGAGAGTGTCGGACTAGTATTTTGGAGGTTGCGGGTTCGAGCCCCGCTCGGGGAGGTACTTTTTACGGAATTGAAAAATTGTCTGAATGCCGTGAAGTTAATTTAATAATTGAATTGGACTGTGGACAAACCTTGTATATCTAGTATATTTTCGTGATGGTCAAGTGACTTTGGGAAGGCTACACTAGAATCTCCGGAACTATTAGAATAGTCAGATAATGAATAGCGCATTTTCGATTAGTGCTTCTTAATAAATGAAAGTAACTCTGGAATGCATATCAAAATTCTTTTTCAATTTCGACTTAATAAGTGGGATAAAAAAAACTATATCAACCCATACTGATAGTCTTCTCAACTTCAACAGTCGATACCCGGCCTTTTGTGGCACAGTATATCAGCAGATTGCAGATAAAAAATATTGAGAACGAATATCCTACATGAATACAAATAGTAATTTTTGAACTTCTATCGTCCTGCTTTGAAATTACTTAATTTTTCATTTATACAATGTTGTATCCTTGACTGAATTCCTCTCATAGTATAATATAGACATAATAAGTAGAATACCAAAATACACAAGAACAAAATTCAGAAGCACTTAATTCATTCAAATAATATAAGTTGAATATTTTCTTGAAGAAATAACACTGTTTTTAAGAACCAGTCTCGAATTGCGAAAAGGTATCCATTAAGCTGAGTAGAAAAAGAAGTCGATGCATAGTTTCGGTAATAATCCGAGTAATGAATGTTCACTAGTTAGGAATGGATACCAGTTTTACATCTTGATGAAATAAGTTATTTCTATATCAACAAAAATGAATTGAGGAAAACTATTATATAGATGAAGGAATATTTCCTGGAATATTTACTAATCAACAATCATGTATGTGTGCAATAATGATTTGCTATTCAATAAAATATTTATATAAGAAAACCTTTTATTCCAGATTCTATTTTTTAACATTCAATATACCGAGTGATTCACCTTGATGCCCTAATAGACCTTCATGGAAAACTAACCATAATTTTATGCTGAGAATTTGCATATCGAAAACAGACTACTACATTCTTATTTCAAATGACACACCCAGTATATTATTGCCTGATTAGGTAGCTTATTTGATGACAAATTCAGCAACATGTTATAACTTGAGTACAAACTCAATGGTTAATAAGTAAATAACAATTCAAAAAATGTCAAATTTAGTTATAGAAATATCGACTTTTTGTTTTTTTTTATATTTTCCGGAAATCACAGGCTACTTAAGTCAAAACTTGCAGTTTTTCTTAGTTGAAGATCATTTTAGGTATAGAGTTGTTTGAGTAACCTCCCCTTCTTTTTAAACGTGAAAGAATAAAAAATATAGGTTGTAATCTGAAAATTTTGAGTTTTGATGAATTTGATGTGTGCAAGTTCATGATCATCTCATAAACATCCTGATGATGCATATAACTGAAATTGTCATCAAATAAGCTATCTAATGATGCAATATTATACTGGGTATGCCGTTTGAAATAAGAGACTAAAAGCCTGTTTCCGGTATAGCCGGAAGTTGTGGTGATCTGAATATGTTTTAGGGAGAAAGACCTTTGTTTCAAATCCTAATTTACAAATTTTCAGCACAAAATTTTGATTAGTTTGCCATAAACGTCTGATAGGCCATCGCGGTGAATGCCCTGTGTAGTATCATTATCAACCAAAAAAAAAGAATGCGTATTTACACCCATATCTTCGAAACTATTTTTGGTGAAAAGCCTGGCCGACTGCCTTAAAATTCAGGAAGATCTTGATAGACTTGCAATGTTCTGTAGAGCTAAAATTCAGGAAGATCTTGATAGACTTGCAATGTTCTGTAGAGCCAACAGTTTTTTCTGAATTTCAATAAATGTTTAAGAATCTCGTATACAAAAAACAAAAATTGTATCGAATACACCTACAAAATCGAAAACCACGAATAGAGAAGGTTTTCTGAGGTGAAGTATTCGGGAGTTTTACTGGATTCAAAATTGACATTCAAGCCGCATATCGAAAAAACTCCGAACAGCTGTAACAAACTTATCGTACTCATAAGGAGAACCTGTCATGTTTTTCGCGAGAGGCCTCTTCTTAATGTTTATTTTGCTTATATTCATAGCAAACTCTGCTTTGCTTCAGTTGTCTGGAATCCTCATTATCTGGTTCACATAGATAGGATAGAAAGAGTCCAGAATAGATTTCTCAGGTTTGTTGCATATAGGTCTCAAACTCTCATTGAAAATAGCGACTATGCTCCATTGATGCGAAAGCAAAGGATTATGAAACTACAGGGTAGAAGAGCCATCGCGGACTTGATTATGGTCTTCAAGATAATGAATGGACTAACTCAAAGTCCGGAAATCTTTTCTAGGTCATCCTGAACAGATTGCTGAAATACTCTGAATTGCTCAAGATACTTTTAGCATAACAAATGCTGATCAGAATTCCCCTTTGTGTGGAATGCTCAGGACTTTCAATGAAAAATGCAGCAATATAGAATACTTGAGGTTGCTCTCCTTTCATCGGGGAGTCAGGAGAATTTTTGAGAGCTGAATGCAGTGCCATAGAGGCTTAAATATTTTTAAAATGTTTTTGATCTGTTTCCTTTTTCATGAGCTGCTGGTTGTACTTTCGTTTATTTTTGTGTATATGCGTATAACGTACAACGTTTCTGTTGCTATTGTGTTAGTCACTAATTCAAGATTTAATTTTCTGTTTTTTTCATTCATAACCACTAAATTCAAATCGAGGGTTCTATTTTGGATCACTAGATCTGTATTAGGGCTGGGACTTTTTCGCCTTTTTGTATTCGAATATTCATCCATAAATTTATTCGATTATTCGAATAATTCATTCAAACAAATATTCATGCTTGATTATTCATGAGTAGTCATGAATATTCAACTATTCGTTGATTATTCAGTGATTATTCAATGATTATTCAATGATTATTCAGTGATTATTCAATGATTATTCAGTGATTATTCAGTGATTATTCAATGAATATTCAGTCAATATTCAGTGATTGAACTCATGTTTTAATGAACCAATAAAATCCGAGCGTTTTGATGAGTGAATATACCCTTTGCGAAGGTGCGTCAAGTTGGTGATCCACTCCCAGAATTTTGGTATCAAATTGTTTTGGGTATTTTGTGCCCATTTTGTGCCAATTTTTGCCGTATAAAAAAATTTTTGTGCCCATTCGGTTTTCGAGATATTTCGAGTTTTTCCCGTGAGTCACCAACTTGACGCTGTGACTCATACATGGAAATTTTAAATTTTTTTTATTTGGGTATTTTGTGCCCATTTTGTGCCAATTTTTGCCGTATAAAAAAAATTTTGTGCCCATTCGGTTTTCGAGATATTTCGAGTTTTTCCCGTGAGTCACCAACTTGACGCTGTGACTCATACATGGAAATTTTCAATTTTTTTTATTTGGGTATTTTGTGCCAATTTTTGCCGTATAAAAAAAATTTTGTGCCCATTCAGTTTTCGAGATATTTTGAGTTTTCCCTGTCAGTCACTTACTTGTCGGACGGAAATTTTCTTATTTAGATAAATTGTGCTCATTTTGTGGCGTATGGTATGGATTTTGTTCCCCTACAGTTTTCGAAATATTTGTACTTATTCCAGTGCGATGGATATATGGAGCACACTTCATCGAAGAGCATTGTATTATAAAATTATGCTTCAGATAAATCTGCATTTGCTTAACCTCATATGCAAATGCGTATAAATTTGTTTCTCAAATGATATATTTTTGCCTTGCAGTGCATATTTACTAATTTTTGGTTTTATTTGCATATTTTCAAGATAAAATTCGTTTTCAAACCAATAGAAACAAGCCGAATAGAACCGTACGTTGAGAATATATTTGACAAATCCCAACCAACTTTTAGGAGCTATTGACTACTAAACCCCTAAGGAAGGGAGTGTTTGGAGAAAATATTTATCCCGATTGCTAATATTACTAACATCTGGTAAGTATTACAAGGAAACACATAATCGATGTTAACTTGGTCAACTACAAAAACAAAATAATCGAACAATGGCAGAGCAGATGGAACGAAACTGAAAGTAAATTAAGAAAAAAGTAAATCAAACGATGTTCAATATCTTTGAGACAAAATAAAGACGGAAAAATAAGTCTGACAAACACATGTGCTTTCGATCCATTGATTGCAACAAATTTTTGTGACAGCAAGTTTCTCGCTGAAATCAACCAAGATGAATTGAACAATATACAGGGTGAACATTTTTGAAATGGCCTTACTTCAAGGAGAGATTATACAAGTGATTGGCAACAAAAAATGTCATATAACACATGGTCGAAATGTTGGTGGTTATTCTTCAATTTAACATTTTTTGATTTCACGGAATTCATCACTTTTTTCCATAAAACCAATTATATCTTATTCATTTCTGCGTCCTCATCGAATTTGATCATATATTCCGAAAGTGCATTAAATTTGCCTTTATATGAGCAGTCATGAGTGGCAAAAAAATTTCACTGACGAGTATGGTGAAGTGGTGAATCCAAATATTCTGAAGAGAGCAAAATAGTCGTATCTTTTCAATCGTTTTATGAAAGAAAAACTATGAATGGGAATATGTTTTAAATAATTTTGAGAGATAATACTGAATGAAAAATCGTAGTTTCCAGATTAATAATCAGACCATTGAAGCATTTTCAACTATTAACTCCTCAACATCTCGAATTGATGTGAGTGTTTTAAGTCATGTTTGTTGTTTTTGTCTCACTGAATGTATATTTCAGCTCCCTGAAGATGGTCACACAATGATGACCGAAAGCTAGGATGGTACAATAAATGAGATAGATCTTATAGAGTTTGACGACCACACCCAATATCCTTAAAATGAGAATATGTTTTCTTCACAGTAACAACTTCTCCATTTTGCATGCTTTCGAATGAAATATTCAGTTTTGTGTTAGCTACTTTCCTTTTGCTGTTGTGGGCTGTGGTCCTTATACGGTGACTATCAAGTAGTTCACTGCCAAGGAATTTAGGGAAATAAAAGAACGGGATAAGAAAATACGTATTCGATTTATTTCAACCCACTAAAACAATTTGAAGAAGATGAGTATTTATCTCGATTCTTAGGGTCGCTGGACGCTTGGGTCGTTGTGGCTCGGTCGCAGGAAGTTTTTCGCCGGTCGGGAACAGATGTGATGTTCTCCAATCTTCTGGTTGTCGCTGCAAGTGTGGAACATCTGGGGAAGTCGAAGTTTCTTGTAGAATGGTCTGGACGCTATTCAATTATTCTTGGAACTTGGAACTTGGAACTTCGTTCTCTTTTGCAGTCAGGCTATTAGCCTTTTACTGCTCAGTCTCAATATGATTTACCTCTGGTGAGCTAATTTGGTCTGCTCTAGCAGGTGGCAATATGCCACTTCAGAATGTTTGTGTAATTAATTATTACGCAATCTCTGTGCCAGTAAGGGTTTGGCTCTAATACACACTTCCTAGGGAAGTGACATCTTCGGTCTTTTGTGTTTCCTAGGGGCTTTTTCATCATAGTCGCAAGCCTTCCTTATAAGAGGGTTTGCGTGATTTTTCATTTTGTTGAAGGTCTTCACGCTCAGATCTATTAAATGGTCGTCTAAGAATGGTATATGCAGGTCTTCATGTATCCGTACGTTGCTGACAAACCATGGTGCATTTACGGCCCGTCTCAGGATCGTACTCTGCACGACTTGAAGTCCCTGCAGATGCGTCTTTGCGGCGTATCCCCAAGCCGGGCATGCGTAAGACATGACCGGCCGAATGGTGGACTTATAGAGAAGAAGCTTGTTGGAAAGAGACATTTTGCTGCTTTTGCAAAGTAGCGGTTGCAACGCTGCCGCTGCTGTCTTTCCCTTCGTCACAGCTGATGTGACGTGTTGTTTCCAAGTAAGCTTCTTGTCAAGTATCACTCCCAGATACTTGGCCTCGTCTTTCCATTCGATCCTCCTACCGAACATTACGACATGTCCTATGGGATCTTTTTTCTTTCGACTGAAAAGAACGGCTTCGCTCTTCTCAGGGTTTACTTCCATTCTCCATCGAGCAAACCAGGATTGAAGTCTATAGATGGCTTCCTGTAGATACTTCGTTGCCATTTTGGGACACCATGAACTGGCAAGAATGGCGGTGTCGTCAGCGTACAGTGCCATGGAGGTTTTCACCGTTTTTGGCATGTCGGATACATATATTGTGAATAATATTGGAGACAGCAGAGATCCTTGCGGAACTCCGGCTGAAAGAGACCTCTCTGAAGACAATACTCCGTCAACTCTGGCTCTAAACTTGCGAGAATGCAGGTAAGAAGCTAGAAGTTGGACCATGGAGAGTGGAAATCCGGCCGCGAGCAGTTTGTATAGCAATCCTTTGTGCCATACTTTATCAAACGCTTTGGCCACATCCAAGAACACAGCTCCTGTGACTTGTTTGCGGTTATATCCATCCGTGATTTGTTCCACTACTCGGAGCACCTGTTGCACAGTGGAGTGTTGGCTTTGAAAACCGAACTGTTCCAACTGTATAATCTTCTTTCCTTCTGTTATTGTCTTCAGTCTTTTCAGAATGACCGCTTCCGTAATCTTCCCTATGCACGAGAGAAGACTGATAGGACGGTAGTTCTGCGGGAATTTAGCATCTTTGCCGGCCTTGTGGATTGAAACCACGTTGGCTTTCTTCCATTCCTTCGGAAAGTACCTTAGTCGTAGCGTAGCATTGACTATATTCGTCAATGCTACTAAGGCTTTTCTAGGGAGGTTTCGCAACGTCAAGTTAGTGATGCCGTCTGGTCCTGGTGCCGTTTTCACTTTACTCGACATAATAGTGTTCTGGATTTCCTGAACGGTTGCGAAACCAATAGCTTCCGTTGATTCCTTTTTCAGGTCTCTTCTCACTTTGCGGTTGACGTCCTCGATGTGGTCCAAATCCGCATAGTTGTAGGTACAACTGCATTGGCTTTCGAGGTTATCCGCGAAAGCTTCAGCCTTTTCTTCTGGACTATATACCATTCCTTGTAAACCGTGAATCGGTGGGGTTGGTTTTCTATCTGAGCGCAGTGCTTTGGCCATCCGCCAAACACTGTTGTCTTCTGTGGAAAGAGAGATTAATTTCTCTTCCCAACGATCATTCCGGACCTTTCTGAGAGCCTCCTTGACTCTAGCGTTGAGCTGATTGAACACTCGACGGTCCTCAGGGCTGAGTGTGTTCTGAGCTCTACGCCTCGCTCTATGCTTCTCCCTGATAAGCTCCTTGATGTCTTCTGGGATCGAGTTCTTCTGACTAGGCAAAGAAGAAATTTGTGTTGAACCGTCCAATGACGTTTTGATGATTTTCGTGAGGGACTCGACGGCTGAGTCCAGTTCCTTGGAGTCATATATGAGTCTAAGTGGACCCATATTCGTCGTCATTTGTTCCTTGAAAACCTGCCAGTCTGTCCATGACTTGGTTTTTGGCGGATCCACGTCGAATTCATCTCCAAGATGAACCAAAAAAGGATTATGATCGGAACTCAGCTCAGATATGGCTGTGATCCGATGAACTAATGGGATGTTCTTGAACATCGCGATGTCCAATACATCCGGGCGACCTATCGGTCCGTAATGAGTTGGCTCATTCGGTGCATCTATAACGATTTCTTGGTTATTGTCCGCAAAATCGTTCAGTGTTCTTCCACTAGCATTTGTGATTCTGCTATGCCATGCTGGATGCTTGGCGTTCAGATCGCCTGCCATCAGTGTCGGAGTTCTGGGATCGAAAACACGCCTCAAGTCCTCATTGAGTAGTTTTCGGCCCGGTCTATTATAAGCGGCAATCAATCTTATGTCACCGGAGTTGGTGTACACGGTTATTGCGTTGGCTTCCAGATGCTGAAGATCGGGTAGATCTATTTCCGAATGAGCAATAGACTTCTTGATCAAGATGGCTGTTCCACCTTTTCTCTCGTCATTCCGGTCCCTACGATAGGTCTGGTAGTTGCGGATTTTCAGAGAGAGGCATGGTTTGAGGTGGGTTTCACACACCAGTGCTACATCCACTTCATGCCTGTTCAAGAAGTCTTCGAACTCGTCCTTTTTATTGGTGATGCCGTCTGCATTCCAGACCGCTATCTCCAGAGATTTTGGCTTCCTTCTGTACTCCAGTGCTATTCCAGAAGTTTGATCATCTGGTTCATCATGACCTGGAATGTGGCCATGAGTTTTTCAATTTCTGCCTTTTTCGGAGAAATTTTCTTAGGCGATTTTTTCGCCGTCTTCTTCGTTTTGAACGCTGGATTCTTTTCCTTCGGGGTCTTCTTCTCGGGTTTCTGCTCTACTTTGGCAGGATTCGTCTTTTTTGGTGCCGAAATGGGTTTGGCCTGATCTTTCTGTGAGACGGCCGGCTTTGAAAAGGAAACCGTCGGATTTCCCTTTGAGGGATTGAGGGGGCATCCCTTGTAATTGGCCGGATGAGGGTCATTACATAGAGCGCATTTCGCCGGGCTCTTTTTGTCCTTGGGGCACTTCGTCACCCCATTGTGGTCCTCTGCGCAGGCAACGCATTTCCTTGGTGCGTTGCATCTATTTGCCGCATGCCCGAATTTCTGGCACCTATGGCATTGGCCCAGACCGGGTTTTCTGCGTAATGTTTCCACCTTAACGCAGACATCAGCGGCAGTTTTTATGTCGTAAATACGACTTTCGTCTCGCGGCAAATGGACTAGAACCAGGGGGGTTGGCTTTCTTTCTTTGCCGCTTTTCATCCTAAAGGCTCCCGTTGGGTGGAAGCCTTGTTTCTTCAAGTCCTCTTCGACGGTTGTCATCTCAACCGTTTCAGGTATTCCCCTCAATACCACTTTTAGAACTTTCTCCTCAGGAAGGGAGAAAGAGTGATACGGGAGATCTTTCTGGTCGAAGATTTTGGTGATTCTCCGATAATCGTCGGCTCCAGCGGGTTGTATTCTGACCCCATCTTTAATATTCTGACTCCTCAGAATATTTATTCCGCACTCTTTCAGGAACCGTATTATCTGCTACCAATTTTCCTTGGTCCGCAGGATAATAGGCGGAACTCTCGTCTTTTTCTCATCCGCAGCAGCCGGTTTGGGTGATACCGGCGCCTCAGTCCTCCTTTTCTTTTTTCTACTGACGAGTTGGAATTCCTCGTCATCCTCGTCGTTTAAGACTTTTTCATCTGCTTTGTTGTTCCCCTGGATCTGATGGTCGACTTCCATCTCGGTTGTCGCCTCCTCATTTGTCGAAGTTGTTCCTGAGGGGGCGTGGCCTATGCTTGAACATTGCGTGAGCAATGTTTCAAGTTGCGTATTTCTACGGCTGAGGGCAGCTACTGTCTCTCTCAACTCCCGTATTTCAGCCATAAAACCCAGAATATCCTCATTTGTGATTGGTCTGGTCACCTTATTCTCCATTTTTTATTTATTTATATATATTTTTTTTTTTTTCACTGATAACTAGTACTGAAAAGTACTCAAAAACTTCTTGAGCCGTAACGGAACACAACATTCACTTAACGACTCAATTACCACGTGTTTCACCACGTGTTCACTCTCTCACTTTTTGCTACCACGTGTTTCACCACGTGTTCACTCACTCACTCTTTGCGCACCTCGCTGCGCAACCTTCACTCTACAACGTCTACCCTAATTCTGTCAATTATTCTCCCTGAAATGCCGAGTTTTATGGGCATTCAGGCAGTTTTCTATTCGCCATTCACAACGCCTTTCTACGGATCCCTAAGGGGTGTGGCTTTAATTATTCCAAGCTTTTACACCGAATTCTTCTGTTTTTAAGATTTTCGTTCTCGGACAGAATATTTTCGAGGGAATCGATAGATTCCTTACACTGTAATATCATGGCTGACGTGATGACAATGACAAAGTCGAAAATACTCAAAATTTCCTTTGCTCTATTTCGGAGGTCCTTATGATTGGATATTGAAATAATTCACATGGAAATACTTATTTCTATTGTACTCAATGTTTCATAAAAAAATGAATTAATTTCTAGTTATTTTTACCGAATAAAATGATTAAATCAAATAAGTTCAACCGCCACCTGCTACTCGAAATAGCCATTTATGGAAAAGGGAAAACCCACATGCGACTGTTGTTACCCATTTCCAATATGAATTAAGGTTAAAAGTATGTTTGGGACTGATGATGGGCGGACTGTTTGGTCCAGTCATTCTTCCAGATCGTCTTAATTCTGAAGAATTCAAAAATATTTTCATAGAGAACCTACCAGGCATATTAGACCAAATGCCTACCAGACAAAATGTTTGGTTTCAGATGGATGGCTGCCCGGCCATGTCGGAATGTAGCGGAATTAATGAACCAATATTTTGGAATGAGTTGGATCGGAAGATACGGTCCAGTGAGATGGCCACCCAAGAGCCCCGATCTGGCCCTTTAGATTTTTATGTGTGGAACACTTTAAAGAGAAAGTGTACAAATTCGCGTTCAGTTGTGTGAACGAATGCATCAAAAACGTAGTGAACTTCGAAGAGTGGAGGGTTCAACAAGAAAAAGATGTGAAAAATGTATTGAACAAAAGAGAGGACATTTTGAACAATTATTTTAATGTTTTCATCGGTTTCGTTCATATTTTTTTGTATTTAATTATCAAATTTGGTTATCTTTTGAAATACCTGTTTATATTGTATGAAATATTAAGTTTGGTAGAAATTAATAATTTCCATGAGAATTATCTCACTATCCAATCGAAAGAAGCTCTGAATTAGGTCAAAGGAAAGTTTGAGTATTTTTGTCTTTTTCATTGTCATCGCGTTAGCCATGATATTACAGCAGAAGGAAAATAGCTAGCACAAAACTTTGATATGCCGTTCGAAAACCTACTAAATGAAGAAGTTTTTACTGCAAAGAGAACATATTCTCATTAATAGTTGTTCATTCATAAAACGATTGGAGAGATACGACTTATTTCGCTCTCTTCAGAATATTTATATTCACTACCTCACCACACTCGTCAGTAAAACTCTTTTGCCACTCATGACTTTTCATATTAAGGCAAATTTAATGCTCTTTCGGAATATATGATCAAATTTGAGGAGGATGCTGAAATGAATATGATATAATTGGTTTTATGAAAAAAAGTGATAAATTCCGTGAAATCAAGAAATGTTAAATTGAAGAATTACCGCCAACATTTCGACCATGTGTTTTATGACATTTTCTGTTACAAATCACTTGTAAAATCTGCCCTTGTTCGATTCATCTTGGTTGACACAAACATTTGTTGCAAGGCCTTGAATCAATTAATCGAAAGCACATGTGTTTGTCAGACTTATTTTACCGTCTTTATTTTGTCTTAAAGAATATTGAACATTGTTTGAATTCTCTTAATTTACTTTCAGTTTCGTTCCATCTGCTCTGCCATTGTTCGACTATTTTGTTTTTGAAGTTGACCAAGTTGACATCGATTATGTGTTCCCTTGTAATACTTACCAGATGTCAGTAATATTAGCAATCGGGATAAATATTTTCTCCAAACACTCCCGTCCTTAGGGGTTTAGTAGTCAATAGCTCATAAAAGTTGGTTGGGATTTGTCAAATATATTCTCGACGTACGGTTCTATTTGGCTTGTTTCTATTGGTTTGAAAACAAATTTTATCCTGGAAATATGCAAATAAAACCGAAAATTAGTAAATATGCACTGCAAAGCAAAAATATATCATTTGAGACACAAATTTATACGCATTTGCATATGAGGTTAAGCAAATGCAGATTTATCTGAAGCATAATTTTATAATACAATGCTCGTCGATGAAGTGTGCTGCATTTATCCATCGCACTGGAATAAGTACAAATATTTCGAAAACTGTAGGGGAACAAAATCCATACCATACGCCACAAAATGAGCACAATGTATCTAAATAAGAAAATTTCCGTCCGACAAGTAAGTGACTGACAGGGAAAACTCGAAATATCTCGAAAACTGAATGGGCACAAAATTTTTTTTATACGGCAAAAATTGGCACAAAATGGGTACAAAATACCCAAATAAAAAAATTTGAAAATTTCCATGTATGAGTCACAGCGTCAAGTTGGTGACTCACGGGAAAAACTCGAAGTATCTCGAAAACCGAATGGGCACAAAATTTTTTTATACGGCAAAATTTGGCACAAAATGGGCACAAAATACCTAAATAAAAAAATTTTAAAATTTCCATGTATGAGTCACAGCGACAAGTTGGTGACTCACGGGAAAAACTCAAAATATCTCGAAAACCGAATGGGCACAAAATTTTTTTCATACGGCAAAAATTGGCACAAAATGGGCACAAAATACCCAAATAAAAAAATTTGAAAATTTCCATGTACGAGTCACAGCGTCAAGTTGGTGACTCAGGGGAAAAACTCGAAATATCTCGAAAACCGAATGGGCACAAAATTTTTTCAATACGGCAAAAATTGGCACAAAATGGGCACAAAATACCCAAAACAATTTGATACCAAAATTCTGGGAGTGGATCACCAACTTGACGCACCTCCTTTGCGACGTGGTATAATCGTTTTGGTGTTTTGCCTCTCGCCATATACGCTCTATTAGTGTGACGTCACACACCGCCATTTTTGGTTCTCCCGTCAGTGTTCGGAATCCAAAAACAAATAAATTGTCATTCAAATTAGTACGGTCTCGTTTTTATAATCAAATTGTCGTTTGGTAAATACAGAGATTTTTTTTATCACATGACAACGTACAAAATACAATAGATCCTTAAATAGACGCAGTAAAACCTTCGCTGGGACAATACAATCTACATAGACCCTTTACAGGTCTAGAGGTACAAAAAGAATGATCGAGCGGATTCTGAGAACATTGAATTCTTCAAGAATACACTTCGTGATCAATTATACGGAATTTCCGAAAAACTTTGTTTTCTGATTCAGTTTTGTTAGGGAAGGATGTTACTACAGTCGATGTGTGTACATTTTAAGACCATAGATTTAAAAGAATATAAAGATTCGTCGGTTCGCAATTCAGAATACATAAAACAATATTTGACCACTGAAATAGAGCAATGTCTAGAAATAGCAATGCATACGGAATAGGAAGGCAAGGTTACATTTTCGAATGTAAAATCTTATATTATTATTATTAGAACTCTTTATTGCTAAATTAATATGTTAGAATCTTATATTCCATTTTTATATTTTTTAATTGATGAAATCCAAATTTTATTAATTTTTCTTTGGCTGAATACCTTTTTCTACTACTATTAAATGAATAATTTTAATCCAATTGTATCTATCAATTTCAGTATTATGTAATTTCTAGTAATTTTAATATTAATAAAACGATTTGTCCGTTGTGAATCACAAAACCTTGTTTTAATCATTCCTGAATAGTGAGTCAGGTGATCATTCAAACTTTCATTCGTAACTTCATAAATATCCAACTACTCACTGAATAGAAAACTATTCACTGAATAATCAGTGAATACTCAACTATTCACTGATTATTCATGAATAGAAAAGTAGTCATTGATTATTCAACTATTCAGTGAATACTCGACTATTCACTGATTATTCATGAATAGAAAAGTAGTCATTGATTATTCAACTATTCAGTGAATACTCGACTATTCACTGATTATTCATGAATAGAAAAGTAGTCATTGATTATTGAACTATTCAGTGAATATTCATGATTATTCGAATAATGCAAAATGCAATTATTCGAATAATTATTCAATGATTATTCGAATATTCAAATCATTCATTCATGATTCCCAGCCCTAATCTGTATGTAACCCCTTTGTATAAATATATAAATAAATTACAAAAATAAAACGGAATTTATGAACTACTAGGTTGTTAAGATGGCGAGCAGTGAACTAATCTGCAATCGTTGCTCCTATAATTTTATGGCTATTGATATTCAACACTCTATTGTTCGGATTGGAAAAATCAAGGCACTGGAATTGGATATTCATTATCAAGAAAGGAACCTCAAACTAACAGCAATGTATAAGTCACCACATTATTCCATCGCGGAGTTTAATGAGGAATTGATGGATTATCTAGAGAGAAATAAAAGAAGTATGAAATATATAATTACAGGTGATATGAACATAAGTTAATTGTCACATGACTACAATATAGAGGAATACAAGAATATACTTTCCTCTTTTGGGTTCACTTCACTAATTAATAAATTCACATGTCCAGATAGTCAAACATGCCTGGATCATTTTTTTGTAAAGGGTATGGAACCTGAAAACACCATTGTGAATGGAATTATTCTGCAAAACTTGATTACGCATCATTATCCTTATTATCCCTATTGTACGCTAACCTAAAAATTAATGAAAGACCTGCTAAAAGAGAATATTCAAAAAAATACATTAATTACAATAAGTTGAGGAATGATTTGAGTAATGAAACATGGAAACAAGTGTATAATTCTGATGACAATAATAAAATAACTGAAAACTTCATTGAGATTCTAAAACGATATATAGAGGATAGTACCACAACAATAAACATTAAAAAGAAAGAACGCTTCAGAAAAGAGTGGATGACCACATCGGTACTGAATGAAATAAACAAAAAACAAAACTTTACTTTATGGGACTGTGTGAACAAAATAACGAACATCCAATTAGGAACAAGTATAAAATATGTATATCGAAAATGAAGACAACTCGAAGATAGAGGATTATCAAGATATGTGCGAACTTTTCAATGGGATTGGTGAAGCCTATGCAACTTACGTATGGTATTATTGGATGGGGAGGTATTTTGGATGTTCACAAGAGAAGCTTGTTTATTCTACAAAAATGTATATTGAAAGTGAAGTATGGGAAAAGAATAACATTTTCGAGTTCTCAAATATACGAAATTTCCAAGGTACTTGATATAACACAAATTTATGGCCAAAAAATTATTTTAAATGTCTACCAGAACAAAATACCCATCAGATTGAAAGAGCACTAGCATAATACTAGAGAAAAACAAAATAATTATGAAAGAAAAAAAGCGGAAAAAAGGATTGGCCAACGTTGTTGTACCTATATAGCTTTAAGAATTTACCCAATTGTACGGCAGAAAATCAGGGAACTGAGAAGTGTGAACAGATTCAAAAAAGAAATGAAAACATGGTTATAACAGAGTATCGATACATGTTCCATAGAATGATCAATTCTAGTTGAGATTTAACTGGCCAAATCTAGACAGGAATCACGCGAATACAGAAATCACTGGCTGAAATAGGATTCTTTATAAAATGATTATTTGAATGGAAATTGAAGAGGAATAGATGGTGAAATTGTTCATTTTGGTTTAGTTTTTAAGTGAATTTAATTTTGATTTTAAATATCTGTACACAGTTGTCATTGAATAACTCCACAGATTTTTTAAGTTCATTTGTAGTTTTCGAATGAATGAACTTATTATTATTTTATTATTATTATTATCTGTGATTTATGCATTCGTCATCGGTATACACTTAGGTACCTGTTGTTTTCGGCTTTTGTATCTTCTCGTCACAAAATTTCAATATGTAGTTATCAAAGAACTGAACTGAGTAATTCGCATCGAAAAATTGTCTGGACTGTGTTGTACAATTTATTATGTTTCATTCAAATTGCAATTTGTTTGTGAAGACATCAGTTTTGAATTGACTATATCTACAGGTGTTCCTAAATTGGAGGTACGAATAAAAATGATAGATTTCTCGGATCATTCAAAGAAAAGAAGTCCTATAATAAGACTCCGCAAACGCTTTGTTTTTGAGATACAGGTGTTGAAGTTCAAGTTTTTTCGCATAGCACCTTCCCTTCACAAGATATTAAACTAGAATTGGCATAGATATTCCAATTTGAAGTTTTCATCATGTGATATACTAATTTTAAATGCAAATCTACAGGGCGAACTTTTTCTGGAAGGGTGCTCGCTTCTTTCCTCCAGGATTATATAACTTATATATAATTATTATAAAACTAGTAGTTTTAAAGGGAAACTCTGGTTTAATACTACACTTTTTGGTTTGTTGTAGTTTTGTCGTATATGCAATCAATTTCGAAAAAAAAATTCAAACAGCTCTATAGTAATTCTCAGGAAAATCAGAATTATTATAAAAATCCAGCTGTGATAAATAAATCAATAATAAGTTTTGATACTTATTTACCAACTCTATAGCGAAGTTTAATGAAGATTCGATAAACCTTTCGAGCATCACAAAAAAGTAGGACTACAAGAAACAACCTGTATCTCGAAAACAAAGCGTTTGCGGGCTCATGTTTATGGGCCACTTTATTTCCAAAATTATCCAAAGAATCCCTCATTTTCCTTCGTAACTCCAATTCAGGAACACCCAGTATGAGATAATAACAATCGAAGTCGTAATAAAAAAAATTATTTCGAGTAATTTGGTTCAAACTTCGTTATAAAACCTCTTTTTCTCACATTATAAATATGAGGGAACAGTGTCGTCGAACTTTTTTTTTCGATTAAAAGAAAAAAAAAAGATCTACGCCCTTGGCGATTTATGATAATTATTTCAGTATGTTTGATAGAACTATTGGATGATCATGACATTAATTTTGGATGACTTCAATATGCTCACACTTTCTGAAGACAACGATAAGAGTACCTTGATTGTAGACTTTCAGAATCTATTCGATTTAAAACAATAAAATGATGTACTGAACTTTATGAATCGCAAGATAGATTTAATTTCTTCGAATATGTCTATCTCTCTATTGTTATAAAATCCCAAAGTACCTACTCTTGTAAACGAGGATAGATATCATCCACTTGAATTTTCCGCAGATTATAACTCAAATAAGGGATATAACAAAAATATAACTATAATAATCATTCGAGAGGTGATTACATACTACCAGTGGCGTACCCAGACATTAGACTTGGGAGATAAAGAGCAAAAAATTGATTATTCGTTTCCGATGTCCTTTGAATTTACAGATTCTTCTTGAGATTGATTTTCAGTTCGAGTATTTTGGAGCTTTCACTTCAGAATCTTATCAATTTTTACCTGATTGTTCATTTTTATCTCAAATCGATAGCATTGAAGCAATTGCTTTTCAAAAAAATCGCAGATGCACAAAATGTTGACATCGAATTTTCGAAAGGAGCGATACTGCTTTGCAGTTCGAACAACACCAGCTATTGACCACATTCAAGGTTGTGCGCTTCAAAGGATGAAAGCAACGGTCAAAAATATGTCTGCAAGATTTGTTTGGCCAAGAATTGAAGTGGATGTCAGACATCAGACCCAATCCTGTATGAATTGCCAAAAAAATAAAATTTCCAAACATACAAAATCCGAAGTAGCCAAGTTCTCTGAACCTGATGAACGATTTTCAACAATTCATATGGATCTTGTTAGACCCTTACCTGTCTCAGATGGAAAAACATACATTTTTACATGTATAGATCGTTACAAGAATTGAATTGAGGCAATTCCTTCACAAGACATATCGGCAGAAACAGTAGCTAGTGCTTTTTACCAAAATTGGATAACGAGATTTGAAGCGCCATCATGTGTTATAACCGATAGAGGAAGCCAATTTGCTACCTCTCTTTTTTCCACCTTACGTCCATTTGTAGAGTAAAACTCTGCCACGCTACTGCTTATCACCCGCAATGCAACGAAAAAATAGAAATAAAAGGCAGCACCGCATAATTAAAGCAGCCATACGAGCACATAATTCTGTGAAATGAACAGACACCCTGCCAACAGTAGTGTTAGGTATTCGAGCTCCTCTGAAGCCAGCCTCCAACTTAATCACAGCACACATGGTCTATGGAACCTCTATAACACTACCAGGTGACTTCTTTGAAAAATTTGTAACTAAACTAGACTCGGAATCGTTTGTGACTGAATTGCAAATGAAAATGCGTATAGTATATCCAAAGTCACTTGAAGGAAGCCTGAATATTTCAATTATACAAGGGTTGTCCAAGTTTTCAGAAATTCCTTTGGAATTTATGAAAATATTGCTATCAATAGTCTCAAATAAACCCCGGTATTTAGCAAATCGTCTTGGAAACAAGAATGTCCCGATTAGATTGATTTTATTGGCTGAATATTTCCCCTCGTATTCCCCTTTCTACTTTGAGAGCGTTTTTGGTTGCACTCATTGGTTGCATCTATCACCTCTTAATTACTTTCTTATAATTCGCATAGACCAGTGTGGTCCATAGGGGTATTATTGAAATGCATTTTCACGTAGTTTTAGTTCGTTGTGTGACTGATGCTTTTAATGATTTCGACTATGATGTTCGGCACAATTCTATGGCTTATGTGAAAAAATAATGAAAATTTCGCAATAAAATCTATTCCTCCATTTACTTTCAAAGTCAGGACAGTTTTAATAATAGGTTACATATATCTTTTAATATTTTTCTGATTCTAAATACGGAAAATTTAAGAGTTATCGAGGAAAAACTTGAACTGAGGAAGTACTACAATTTCTAACTGAGAGCAGTATTTCATGACTTCCGGAAAACATAGAAACTAAAATCGAAATTTGGATAACTAAATTTAACATTTCATGAAATGTCATTAATTATACGTAATTGAAAATGTTATTGGTTTATGGATTTTCAACGATCTTAACGAATAATTTATTACAATTTATGAAATCTTGACTTTTTAGTTTCTTTTTATGTTTTCTGGAAGTCATAGACTACTTCATTCAATGAGAAATTGCAGTTTTCCTTAGTTCAAGTTTTTCCTCGATAACTCTTTGAGTATAGGATTTGCTTCAGACCCCTCTCTCGTTATACCTACGTAAAATTTACTGAATGAATAAAAAATATAGGTTTTTTCCAAAAAACTTTTTGAGTGACTTGATGTCACTCAAGGACCTCAAGGTCATGCACCTATTCTTCTCTAGTTTGTCTTATCTTCAGACAGAACATTTCCGAATTAATCTCAAACATCGTGCTCTTATAATTCTATGTTCATCATCGTTGATAACGTTCCTTGATAGTATATTACAGGTCTAGAATAAAGAATAATCAAATTATAACACCGTAGAATGACATAGTATCATTTTTGATGTAACAGCGAAAGCTACTCACGTCACAAGTTTTCTGAAAGAATCGACATCTGAGTCCCATACCTACGCAAAAATATTATTTTCAACTCAAGGGTTTGAAAAGTGTGCGCCTATGGTTTATGACTGTTTTGCAATTATCTCTGGCCAAGCGTTTTTATAGACTAGTTCAAGTGACTTTGGATATACTATACCGTGTAGCATCTACCATAAGACTAAAGCGTCCCACAAACGAGCAACTTAGTTGCCAACTAAGTTGGCAACTTGGAATACGAATCACCAACTAGCCCACAGACGGGCAACTTTGTCGCCAACTTGACAAGTCGGCAATTTGGTTGGCGACTAAGTTGCTCGTCTGTGGGTTTCATAAGATAAGGCACGTATCTTTGTTCATAAAGATTTGTCAATATGCTCACATGTTTTTGTACGAATCGATAGAGATAGAAAGCCTCTCGAACCTGCTTATGAAAGTCCATTTTTGGTTATTGAACGATCTGACAAATACTTCACAGTCCAAACCAAACACAAAACAAACCTTGCACTATTTCTATCGATAGATTAAAACCAGCTTATTTATTGAAAGATGACCAGGAGGAAAAAGCATCCCCTGACCTCACTTCAAAGTTCATTTTTCTACCCGTTTTAATGATATGGTGTCTAAAAAAATTATGTAAATTATTTTATTTTATTATTGTGTTACCTGCCCCATGTTATTTTGGTCAGTTTTTTTTTGCCTACATATTTGATTGTTTATCATGTAAGTCAAGTTGTTTATTCTCATTCTAATTGTGCCTCCTTGTATTTAATTTTAACATTGTTGTTTCGTCAATTGCAATATTAATTATTTTCATTAAAATCATATGAATATAAATTCTTCAATATAATATTAATTATTGTCATTAAAACTGTATGAATATAAATTCCTAAATATTTTGATAATAAAGTGGCAAGTCCCTATATATGTAACAATAATAAAGAATAAGAGTTCTGTCATCAGAACACATAATGTGAATATCTATAGTTAATGGAGAGACAGATCGCTCTCAAGCTCTCTGTCCCTGACCTTTAAGTAAGCTGGTAAATATAACCTGTAAGTATGTTTTAGAAAGTGTTTTGTTAATCCTCATCTTAAAGGAAATAATAAAACAGTTAGAATAATTCGAGTTACTCGAGTACCCAAGAATAAAAATACACTAACAAATATAGTGACTTTTGAAAGTATTCTACACATTGGCTGGTAAATTGGTTCCAATTTTGAAAGTTACAATGTTAAAATTCTTCATATACCTAGGTACTAAATGGATTTTTCGAAGTTTATGTCTTTCTTATAATATTGCCATTTCATTAACTTAGATACACTAGTCATATTAATCAACAAGTTTTCTTCGCCAGTTTAGCTACCACAGTTTATATGATCAGTAAATCTTGGGATGAAAAAGCACGTTTAAAATTATATGATTAGAATTTTGCAGAAAGATATCCAGTGTCCATCAATCACGCAAAAATTATTGAAGATTCTTTCGTTAAAAGGAACAAGCACTTTTAATGATCTTCAGTGGAGTCTTTCAGGGACGACTCTTAAATGAATGGATCTTCATTGGATTTCCTTGAAATGTGAATGAATTCCATATAGGTTTATATTATAGAACATGAATTCCAGTTTATGAAATCATGACTGTATGCGGCCCTTTGTAATTTCGAAAATTTGGGAACTCTCTGATACAAAAATGATGAAAATAATATAAACTGAATATTTCTATGTTGAACCACATCAATTTTTAGTGATATTTTTGTAACCAGAAATAAAGCCGTGACTAGAAGTTCAAGGCCTACTTCGATGTCAATAATTCCTATACATTACTATACATTATGAATTTCATAAAAAAAAATGAAATTCGTATGTTACAGCCTAAATATGTATTATGATATACCCACACCAAATTCGATTAGTAGTAAGAATTGTTAAGTCAGGTCGTTACAAGTATAGAGACGAAACCAGAGTTAACATAAGCAGTATCCATCCGTCAATCTGAATATTTATATGCTCTTTACTAATTTCTACTTTCGAATCTATTTATATTTTATAAATTTTTCATTTGAAAACGATAACAATAATTTGGAAATAACGAAAGGATCCACATGAACATCTGTTTCAATCGAGAGAGTTGTAATGATATGGATTCATCAGAGAATCCAGAATGAATACACACAAGTACCAATCAATTTCAAATAGAATATGAAATAAATGCATATATGATTAAACTCAACATTTTAATTTTAACTTTAAACTAATAGTGATAACAATTGGTCAGTAATAACTTTGAATGAGGATCAAGTTCTTCTGTGCTCATCAACAGTTGAAACCATAGAAATATTGGGACTCTTAAATGAAAAAAGAGTTTTTGACCGTTTTTTATTATTTATATTGATACAAACCATATATTGTTATATATTTTTCAAATCCAGAAAAACTAAGCTTTCATAAAATGGCACAGAAATCTAGTATTCTCATTTAAAAAAACATAACATGGGGCTATAGCTTCGTAATTTAAAACCCTGTTAAAAAGACGAGGGCGCCACTGGATTCTACGTAAAAAAGTGCCTGTATAATGTTTTAATCCCAGAGCTCCTATCATCGGTATTAGCGGATATATAATTTTTTTTCGATATGACCATTTTTTCGATATCGCTATTTTTCCAATTTTCGCTTATAACTCGAAAACAAAAGAAAGTGGCCAAAAATGAATACTACTATTGTTAGTTCCTCAGAAATGGTGAATGGAAATAGGGTATCAGATTTTGTCTATCTCCTCTGATTTAAAAGTTGTATTGCTAAAACATCAAAATTTGCCCACCCTGTACAGTTTTTCACTTGAACCTCGATTTTGTATTATTCTAGTAATAAACAAATGAAGGATGTTTGATATTAAATATACCAAACTAAAGAAAAAGTTTTTCCAAAATTCAAAGCACAGAAAGCATTTACAAAACAAACTAAGGAAAACTTCAGACTCTATGGCTGGATGATCAGCTTAATGCGATTCACATTGATTTGATATTACACCTGACGTAGGCGGCTATTATGGTTTTCCATCTCACGGATCGTTCATTCTACGGCTGTCTCCTTTTTTCTATCGCTATCGCTTTTCACACATCAGCTGGTATTGTTTTGACATGCGCATACCAGCTGAAAACAATTCGATATCTGTCCCTTCCACGATCATTCACTTACTGAACCCAGAACGATTTCGAAACAGTTGTTCAACTCAGTTTATATCTGTATCAAAAGGAGGAAGGTTCATGTGATTTTTCTATTTGAATATTAATTTATATGACAAATACCACCAACAAAATATTGAAAAATTGAATTGTCTAATTTTGATATATTTGAGAGAATTTATTACTCTTTAAATGAACTTCAATTCCTTTGTTGTTAATATTCTGCTTTCATCATGAGAAAGTTCCTGTGAATTGTGCTGATATGTGACATATTCGCCTATGAATTGTGTTATTTTGTTTTCTTTTTCGAGAAAGTGAACAGTGTCTAGTGAAAATTCTATTGGATTGGGCGTAAATTTTGACAAATCCAAGAATCGATATAGTTTCCCCAAGGTTGCCAGAATTTGTAGTTCCCTTTCTTTTTGCAACGTCGCATCACTGGATCTGATTTTCCCCCGTTTTGAAGAATATTGTAAGTAACTATGAGTGTTAAGCATATTTTTAAGGAATTCACAAAAATGGACAAACAGGAAAAGGTTTTAGAAAAATATAATTTCCATTTTACTCAATGAAAGGCAGTTTTTATCAACTGGTTGGTCTTAATGAAGGTGATCAATTTCGCAAATCGAAAATACACACAATATCTATGTCATAGTAAAAATCATCCATCCAATGACATAAGTAAATTCTATTTTGCAATAGAACAGAATGATCTATGTTGCTCAGTTGAATGTGAGATTAATTAGAAGTGATGTGAGCTTGTGAAAACAAATACAATAAAAAATTAGAGTTCATCAGATAATTTATTTATGAAAAATATTCATTACGTCAATTAAATGAGAATCTTCTTCAAAAAAAAGATTTCGAAGTGAACCACTATGTTGGAACAAAATTCACATTGAAGTGGATTATGTTCAGATATACCTAGGTCAACCTAAATACCTACCTAATACCGAGAATAATACCTACTTTCTTTCATTTACATCTTTAGATATATCTAGATGTTTTTCGACTTCATTACACGAACAAAGTGGAATCTTATTTCGATTTATCATTCACGATATACTTTCCAAATTGCAAGGAAAAAATCTAAGAACCTGAAATTTTAACAGGATATATTGTGTTCATTGAATATCCAACAATCATTTTATTAGCTACCTTATTGTTTGTGAAAAAAATGCAAATTTTGCAACATGATTAATTATTTCCTTTTAACTCATAAAATATTCCAATCATTGAAAAAAGTGTTATGTGTTGTTCCTTGGGACTTGAACCTGAGAGTCCGACCCCACGCAATTCTCAATGTCAAACACACTGATAATTTTGGCTTATATTAAAAAAATATATATCCCACACTTTTGATGTAAGGTCTTTATGGTGATCGAGTTAATACCTATTTCATTGAAGCCCAATAACTAAAAATTGTATACTTATGTACCTATACACACATGTAAGTATTCAATCTCTGAAAATATGAGTTTTTGTCTTCAAAATTCATGGAAAGTATTCTCAAATGATATCAGTGTGCATACTCGAGTATCAATGCGGTATATCAACTGATTTTTGTACAAAACGAGGTACAAAATTTTGTGCGAATGACTGTTTTAGGTAGTTTCGCTCGAGGTTTCCTTGAAAACCTTTGGACGGTGGACAGATTTTTCTATTCGAGTTTAGTAAAAGCTTTCGATTGAATCAATTGCAAATATGGTTGGCTTTGTCCGAGGCTTTGTCGTATTAATGCAATAGGTATCAGGATCACATAAAATTTCAGCTGAATTAGGTTCATCTTTCCTTGATATGATCCTACTTAATTTTTTATAAACTTACTACAATAGAAACATTCCTCGGAACATTCGAAAAAAAATACGCTGACTTGATGTCAGAAGCTTTTGAGCGCTTGTTTATTCATGCGCCTTCTATTATATTATAGGCTCTTAGGTACGAGCTTAGGTATATGAAATTTGATTTCTTTATCTCATTATTGTCGATTATTTTATCTGGACGAGAAGTTTTGATTATACGATCCTTTTGAATTTTGGCATATGGTTATGGTCTCGGTTGTTGTTCAACTCGATCGGAACTGATGTCGCTGTAATATTAGGTTTTTCCTTTCGATATTCTGCTTTGTCCTGCTTTAATTTATTATAGTTCTGCTCTCGGTTCTGATGGATCAGTCAATACAAAATTTTGCTTGATATTACCTTTTATGTTATATCGCCACGCAAAACCCAAAATCGTATCTATAGTCCTTGCTGGAGTCATTGGAATATAATTTGACCCCCCCCTCCTTTAACTTTGTTACTAAAAGAGGTAAAAAAAAAAGTTTCCTACAAAAGTTTCAGAAATCAGGGGAAGAAGAGCTAGTCAAATATAGAAAAATATATCGGGTGCTCCATTTGAAAAAATGAAGTTGCAATCAATATGTTGCCCACACTGTATATATTTCATTTTTTGAAATCATTTTAAAAAACACTAGTGGATTTCGTGAAACTTTTGTACGAAACATTTTTTGTATCTCTTTTAGTGACAAAGTTAAAGGTGGGGTCAAATTATGGTGAAAAACCCGGTACAGGGTGTCCCAGGCGTAACTTTAAATACTCTTGAATAGGACATTACGAATTCTGCCTTTCTTCCGAAAGATACAGTGAGTGTGAGTTTTCCATGAATATGTATCTTTCGGAAGAAAGGCAGGTCTATTCTGTGAGTTTTCATATTCATGGAAAAAATGAAACCATCATCAGAACCAAACTTATCGGTGGAATTTATTGAAACTTGGGATGTTATTGACATAAGCCGCGTTAAAGTCAGATAGATAAAAGTTTCAATTAATTCAGCCGATAAGTTTGGTTCTGATGATGGTTTCATTATTTCCGTGAATATGTAAACTCACCCTGTATCTTTCCGAGGAAAGGCCGAAATTAATTTTTTATAGTCAATTCGTTATATCATAGTTCTACTCTACCTCTTAAGAGTATGTACAGTTACTTTCGGGACACCTTGTATAGCTCGATTTATAGATTATAACTCAAAAAAAAAATTCAGCTTTTAATAGTTTTTCATACTAATGAATTTTGAAAATGCATGGTATAATATTAGCAGAGGCGAGAGCAGAGGAGAAACAAAGATTCCTTGGGAATATTAGAAAATTTGCAATCGGGACCACATTCTTTTCCTATGAAATAATAACGTGATAACTGACAGATTGCATTGTGTGGTTAGCTCGGTGGTTAGTTATATTGATATACCTCTGGAAATTTCAAAGTGGTTGTAAATTTTAAGTACCTACTGGAATCCCAATTTAATCTTTTGGTTTAGTCAAAATATAATATGAATTGATTCAACCCGCAGCTTTGCATGTTTGATAGATTCGAGGATAGATTATTTAAAATGAGTGTAAGGGTTACTCTCGGGGTTACTAACATTTAGCATATTGAATGACACTGTCGAGAACACTGCAGATTTAACAGAATTTGATCCTATCTCGAATATATATATATACAATGTACCCTCGTTAACTCGAAACACCACGGGACCAAGATTTTTCGTCGGGTTATGTATAGTTCGACATAAACGTAGTTCGAGTTAAACAGGTCATTCTTGATTAAATTCGACTTACAGAGGTAATGAGATATATAGGTAAGCCGAGAGGTAAACCAAATGTTAATTCGGGTTATAGAGGTAAAGAATAGTGATATTTATTCCCTATAATAAGAGTAGATCGTACATAATTGATGAATTTCATGAAAAATGAATTGACAATAGAAAATTTCACAATGAAATAGATCAACTTGTCTTTGTGTTGACGAAAGCCAATTGACAAATTCTAAATATTTCAAGAGTTTATCTGATGAAGAAGTCTGATTTAGACTCTAAAACGTCAAAAGAGTCGATTAATTCGAGCAAGTAGAAGGTTCTGGATTATCATCGGAGCAGGTGATGTTTTTTGTTGGAAGGGCGGTTTGATTGATACTTTTTCAGCAGGGGGGCCATCAAATTCTTTGCTTCAGGCGCCAAAATTGCTCGCGTCGTCCCTGATCATTGAAAGTCAGGATAATTTCGAGATTTGGAGATTAATGCTAAGCATGAAGCGTCATTGTGAAGACGAACTGACGAAATGAGGGTCGATTTTGGATATTTGATTTTTTTCGTTTTTATGTTCTCTTCAACATGTGAAAATAATGTTGGAAGGTAGGTTGGAAGTATAACGGAAGGAAGTATGGAGTTGTTTTCAATTAGCAGCAATAATTTATTGGTCTGGAATTGCCAAATTTATTGGTGTGTTAATTTCTTAAAGCAGAGTGTGTAAACTCGACATTTTATTGTAATTTCATACTATTTCGATGGAAGTGAAGTTGAAGCGCGTTCACATCAGACATGTCTTCACTGTTGAAGAAGCAGAATACAGTCCAGAGTTCCTAAATATCCGTGGCGATGATGTTTCTTTCAGTCTTTCGTCATAATAATAAGATTATATCACACCGCGTTCATAACCGGTTCGAAATTTAACAGCCTACCACATCCATTTTAATGGCTCTCAAATTGGTTCGCGCCTGCTCAGACTGGTATAATCTAGTTCGCTGTATGGTGTACAAAAAAACGTTTTGGTCCTTTATCAGATCTATCTACTTACATGTTATCATTTATCTAACTATACAGCTCCTAATTTAAACTTTAAAGACAAATTCGCGAAGAAAATTAGCATATCATAATAAACAAAATAATCGATTGATATACCTAGGAATTTAAGATGACCACTTCAGAACGCTTTACTCCAGATAAGAAATGAAATGAATTCTTATATATATGTTACAATGTTCGCCTAAATTATGTACATTCTAGGATATTTTTTTTTTCATGGAAATTGGAAACGGAAAATTCAATTAAGAGAACAGTAACATAATAAATATACCTAAAAATTGGATCCTAATGGAAGTATTAAAATTAATCAAGTTATTCAATGATTAATGCTGATAAAAATTTATTCTATCGAACCAGTATGATTTCGTCATAACTTCATAAATTTTATTTCGTTGATTTTTCGAAATTTTCGATAATATTTATCCATCATTATTCAAGCGAATACACACGTGTAGAACAGAACATTTCATTTCTGTTGGTCTTGATATATGCTGGACACGAGAACAAGATATCAGAATTATTTCCATCAATTTTCATTGAAACCATAAGTTTTATTTATAGTCAATTTGATACAAAAACATATTGCAGGGCCACACGGGGTTGGTTCTCCTAGCTCACGATCAAGATTAATAATTTTTAAAGCTTATAATCACAGACAAAAAAATTGAACATTTTATGTCATTATGTTCCTCTTCCTGAAATAAGATTTCTGCAATTCGCTATTTTCGGTATTGCGTAATGCGATATGTATCAAAGGATCTAAGATTGCTATGAAATCATGTCTCAACTAAGATGCATAGAAAACCTAGTGTGTTTACTTACACCTGTTAAACTTTCAGACAATACGGGAGATTTTTCAGATTTATACTTACTTGATTTCGAGAGATAGCATACGTTTCGGATGGCGCATATAGCGTTTACATCTGATATTTCTCTCGATTCTCGGCTCTCGTGACCTTTGAGTATAGAACAATAATATTTTATATTCTCTGCTCGTGACAATCTTCTATACTCTGTCATTATATTCCATTTATTCGATTAAAAATTCGGTAGAAAATGAATTGTGATTTATTGTGAAAGTTTGCAATGTTTAAAATCAGTATTTTATTTTTAAACGGCGAGAGACAGATAGCGGGAAAGCGCCACCTTAAAGAATTCTGGTTGAACAGAACACCAAAGCAACATGTGGACTATCACAAAGTCTGAAACAAAATCGAATCCGTACACACACCAGGTTCTCTATGCATCTTAGTCTCAACTTGTACACACATATTTCAAATTTCATCAAAATCGAACTAGTAAAACGTGAAATATTGAGACTTTGGGAATTTCATCGAAATCGGACAAGCAGAACGTGTGATATGGAAATGTCGGGAATTTCACGTTTGCGTATCCTGAATCGCTTATCCTATTGACTATAGGTGTTCACCATGTATACATGGTGAAGCTTAAATTCTTATAGAAACACTTTCGACCAAATCCAATCATACATATTTAACTTCATATGAACTGGACAATTCCAATGCGAAATATAGTTACGCACAGGTAGTTAATTTTAGAATTAAAAACCTCTGTAACTCACCATGTTTATCTATGTTGAATAAACATTATTATTATTATCTGGAATTTCACGATATATGACAAAAGATATTGGAGTAAAAGCTTAAGAAAACTATACGTATTTCAACATCAGAGGTTAACTTCAACACTGACCCTAAATTGATATTGCACAAAGAAGACACCTCAACAAAAGGAACTGTTCTATGCACCCATAATGCGTCATATTATGTCTGAAAACAGAATATGACAGTTATATAGGAAACAATCGAGGAAACAATAGTGCGTAGCCTAGTGCTAAGAATATTTACAAAACGGGAGATATTCTAACTTTTGAACTCAATTCAGTGTGAATGAGCTCTCAAGACTATCCTCGAGGCTATCATGAATGAAATGGGTTTATGGCACAACGATATTGTTCCCCTTTTTCTGTATTTCAGTATCTTAATGAGTTCATTACAGTCCTAAAATAGTGCTGTAATGAACTCATTACATCATTGTTTTCAGTTATATTTTTCGTTTTTTGATTGGCTACACAGACTTCCATTCCATTCGAATTCGACAAACGTCAATATAATCTAATTTGGATATAGTGAAATGATTTGCAACATTATTCACAATTTCTCTTAATTCTGGTGGTGTTAAATCGATTTCGTCAGACATAATTCACGAATTTAATGCGTATTTGTAAATTATTTCATAATGCGAATCGTACCATTCATATTCAAACTCCGTAATCTGTGAATTTTCGTAACAGTCACACCAACTGTAAAGATACAATAGGACTCCCGAATAACCCAGCACAATAGTGTGCGAGTAGAAATTTATCCGACCAAGAGATAAATGGTTTATAGGCTTTATGCCCGAAACCTAAGAAACAGCAGGTTAGGTTTAGTGAGTATTCTTGCTCTTGATGAGCCAGGACGCTCACACTTGTTCCTTTGGATAAGGTTCGTCAGTAAATGGATTCCCCCTGCTTTAACAAAAAAAAAAAAAGATACAATACAAAAGTCACTAGGATATACAGGGTGAGTCTTTGACTTGTACATATATTTTAACCGAAGATTCTTGAGGTCAAAAGAAACACTTTTTTCATTTGCCATTTTGTCCGATTCGGCCCGGTTAGAAAGATATAGCCATTTTAAATGTTCATAATGAGCTAATTCAGCCCTGGAAACCGGAACACTGAAGTTTTTGCAAGTATAAGATATACCATTTGAACCTTGGAAATAAGCTACTAAATTGGAAAAACCATCATAAACTCACTTTTAACATTCCATTTGTTGAACAAAGTAGTATTTATAATACAATAAATGAGTTATCCCAATTTCATTGACGATAAAGTTTAAATATTTTTCTCTTGATTATCTATTTCATTTTCGATAATCATAACGAATTGAGCTCGCTACCACCCATATTGTCTCAGCTCTGATATTCATAATTCATATCCATTCATTTATTATATCGGATTTATAATATATCGTTGTTTATTTCATTTCGTAAAAGAATTGTCATTTAACCTTACATTCCCAAATGAATAATATTCATCTGTGAAAATTCTAACACAAACTATTAGTCTGTGCTTTCAAGTTTGAACCTCAAATTTCGAGTGTTGCAAATTTAAACACAGCACTACAGCAGTTCGAATAATCTATGTTCTAACCTAAAATATTCATTTTAATTTCCTGTTTACACTGTTATTGTGTTATGATATTTGATATTATGTTTGCATAAAATGAAAATCATCGAAGATTTGAAGAAACCTAACAGAATATTGAAGTTCCATACATATTTTCAAGAAATTTAATAACAATTTCCAAAATAATTGTTTGGATACAAAATAAATAAGTGTGCATTCTGATAGAAAGCGATTCCTTTATGAAATGAAGCATTTGATTTGTTCCAACTATCTCATAAAAATATTGATCTGCATCAATATTTTTGAAGCCATCAGTGTGAAAATATGGAAATAAAGTTTTATGGCTCTGTAATCAATGGAAAATGTTGAAATCCACTTGTAATCAATTTTGTACTATAATATGTACCTACATTATAGCCAACCCTACTACATGATTCATCTTGATTTTGCCATTGAAAATAAATGAGAAATATTCAATATAAATATCCACAATTTCTGTTGCCTGTTTCTTTCAACTCAACTATTTGTTTTCACATTAAAACAATTATGGCACTCTTGGAAGTATGTCAATCATATGCTCTAGGATGAATTTATGGAATAGCAAAAGAATAAAAGTATTCAATCTCAATCAATTGAAAATTTGTCTAGTATGTACCTAGTGGTATGTTTCGATGTGAGTTTGAATGGCCCGAAGAAAAATATAGTGTTGTTCGATAGCAGCAGTCTTTAGTGGTATATTGATGGCTTTCATTATAATGGGACTATTTTGTGAAAACTTTCTTAAACATGGGCTTTATGGGTAATCTGGACTTTTCAAAAAGAATGTTGATTTTAATGAAGTATCTTCTTATTATCAGAGCTGTGCCAAAGCTCAGTAATT
This sequence comes from Harmonia axyridis, assembly GCF_914767665.1. NCBI lineage: Eukaryota > Metazoa > Arthropoda > Insecta > Coleoptera > Coccinellidae > Harmonia > Harmonia axyridis. The sequence goes on along the minus strand of NC_059505.1, from coordinate 22,360,731 downwards.
TGTAATCAAATTGAGGAGTTGAGGTGAGCTTATTCAAATAACTTCATTTTCAAACTAAGTTGGCTAGTACTTCAATTCTAAAACCTGAGACATGACATCATAGTAAATATTCATTTCTGTGGATTTTTTTCCACGACAGAACAGAGTTGCATTTAGCCAAAGTACCCAATTTTTTTAATTTCACAGATAATTTTTTTTTTTAAGATCAAGTCAAGATCAAGTTCTTTGAATTTCTAGTATTTTTATGGGATGTAATGTTCATAATGAAGAAACTGAAAGATGTGTAGGGAATCTTGTGATCGGGAAAGATGTATCATATCAAGGAATAGCTATATTCCAAAAATCATTTCCTTCGATAGAACTATTTACGAGATATAGCCGAAAATCAAATTTTTTAATCGATTTTCAACAGCCTGTATCTTTGTAACCGGGCCGAATCGGAAAAAATTATAAAGGAAAAAAGTGTTTCTTTTGACTTCAGGAATCTTCGGTTAAAATATATGTACAAGTCAAAGACTCACCCTGTATAATCTGAATTTTTCATTGAATTTCGACAATATTTCACAAAACTTGACTGAAATAGAGAAAATTTCTAATACTCGTTGCAGAAAGCAATTCCAACACTCTATTCCAACACGCATTTGTGTTAGAATAGAAGCCCATTCTGCAACTTGTTTTAGAATATACCATCATTTCATATATCATTAACATTATAATGAAATAAATATTTAAATCAATAAATAGGTGAAACTCCGCCTATTGAGTATTATATCGTTTTATTATTTCGTCACAATATCTGCAACTTTCGACTTTTGACACGCTGATGACGAATTCGTTGTGAAAATCAATTTTATATGGCCGTCCGTAAAAAGATAACTCTCGTTAATGAGCAAAATTAAACGAAAGGGTTCCGTAAATATGTTCGTTCGGAATTTTATTTTCCTGATAATTTCAAAAATACATAGGTAATAATTCGCTCGAAATGAATATTTAGATGTTAACAATAATCAGCTTCGTGCTTATTACCACAAATCGATGGGGTTGAGATTTTGGGTGTTTCAAGCTGATCTCATCATCAGAATCAAGAAGAATTAGTAGGTATATGGTGTAACAAGTGGGGAAAGTCCAACTTTTCTCGCGAGTGTGGCCTTCGTTGACAGTATGTGCTAATTTATTGCTTTTCCATAGAAACGACTCAAAAGCCGAATTTCATTGGTCTACCAAGCGAGGTGTGGGCAAAGTGCCGTGAGAAATAATATTTTCCACAGTATGAGCAATTCATAGTTTTGAAATTGAGTAAGCTATGAAGAATACGCTACTTTTCATAGCAGTTGTAGGAAAAAGATATTTGCATGACAGCAAATCCGACCGGGATGAGATTTTGCGTACATATTCAGAATAACAATTTCATTCGTCATCAGTTAGACGAACCGGCTCAAAAATCGTAAAATGCAGATACATATTGTGATATAGCACTCTGTTTGGGGAAAGAGCGCTGAATAAGGAATACACCTTGTTGTGAATACGAATAACGATAAATTCTGTAATCGTACTACGATGTGTATTTTGGTACTTTTTCACGTTCCTCTGTAGAGAACGGGACACGACACGTCCTGGAGTAGTCGGTGATTCGACGAAATTATACGGTAAAACCTCGGGTAAAACCGTGAGAACGCTTTTCCTGCTCAATATGAAAACACGTTTCTTCGTCTACGTCTTTGATCAGCCGCTCGCATGAAAGACTGTTTTCACATGCGATATTTTATTATTATCTTCTCGAAACTGATTACTGATTTATCGATTTGAGTCATGATTGATACGTTGCTGAAATATGAATATTGACGTTTCTATTTATCTTTAAAAATATTTTGTTTTTCAGTCGTAAATAACGATAACAATGAATATCGAATTCTTTTTAGAGGTAGATTCCCAAGTATTTTTTTTTTGGTTAACTGGTATTTGAGGCAGGATTTCTTGAAATGGTCAATGGTTGTGATATTCAAAATGATACAATCCATGGTGCTTATTGATGTTTTGAAATGTTTAGTATTCGCCACGATGGTTTCATTTTATTGTAATAGTAATTGAGTAATTCGAAGTTATTTGAGACTATAAACGGAACTCGGGGCACTGTACCGTTACCATATAATAAAGTTGTGATAGTAAACTTACACCCAGTTACAGGAACGTTAATTAAAATTTAATGCCGCCATTAAAATTTTAATATCCCAGAAGGATCCTATTGGCTACATTACACAGTTTAATGGAGGATTAAAATTTTAATGGACGCTCCTGCCACTGGGTGTTAGTGTTATTATTTCTATTTCGTAATGAAGTATCTCGTAGTCAAAAACTAAAGTTTTTTCTATGAATTGAGGTAATCTATAAAATAGGAGAAAACAATAAATCATGGTATAAAAATGGCAGGATATTTGGAATGAGAATTGAAAATGTTATCAAATTGATGTGGATTGATATCAAATGTTCTTATTGAAAATCAGAATCGATAATTTCCATCGAAGATGTCGATTCCTCTGAATATTTATTCTCACTATATGAGTAAGAATCCTGAAAAATCAAATACTATTGAAAATGTTAAATATGAATTATTGAATAAAGTAGTCGTTGATAGCCTGTAACAAGAGGAAGAAGAAGAATAAAGTAATGAAAAACATTTGAGTTTATTATTCATTTTTCAGCATCAACTTTGGTCATTTGCCAATACTAACAAATAAGCTGTATTTTTATAACATTTTGGAATGTGTAGAATCCCGAAATCGAATATTGAAAAACCACCTGTCCGCTTACCAGTGCAATAAAATCTCGAAAATCATTTGTTATATTACATAGATCCTCTTAGATCCAGAACTCAAACTCTATTGCCATTTAATTGAGATTCTTGAGGGGTTTGTCTACCAATTACAAGTTATCCCCCTCCAAATAAAATTTTCTTTTCCGGAAATATCCGAATGGGCTATTTTATCGTGGCCACCCCGAGGACCACCCTGAATAAATATTGTAAGTATCAAAAAGAAATTAACCATGTTTTACTGATCGAAACAATTGTTTGGAATAATTAAGAAAGTAGCGTCAATGCCGATTTATTATCTGAGATTAGTATCGTTCTTGATGTTTATTACATTTTTAGCAATATCTCATAATACACTAGGCTCGACAGTGAGTATAACCATAAACAATTGTACCAATATTTAGTGTCCGAGTGATTTTGTTACTGAATACGTATGTATTTGTGGGCCTCACAGAATGCTGTGTGTTTGTGAAATTGAATCCTTTTTTTTTGTGATCTTTTTCATTCAATAGCTCGAATTTTGTTTTTATCGCTTAAATTTTTTTATATTTTTGTAATCTTGTAATTTGTGACAACATTACTTATTTAACCATATTTCAGAGTTTAAAGGCTAAGCCTCAACTCTGTATCACGTTAAAATAATAATAATAATTATATCGAAATTTTCGGTCCCCAATCTTTATGGAATTAAATGTTTTATCGTGGAGGTGTCAATAAGAGATTTTAACGTTGGTAAATTAATTTACCGACACTTTTTGCGTATTTATCACAGGTGTAAATGGGACCTACCGTCTTGAAAAAAAAGAGTAACCCAAAAAAATATTATCATGAATAAATTAAGAAATAAATCGAGAAATAAATAAATTATCATTTGTGATATAAAATTTACGATGGATAATACGAGCGAAACGGAAAATATATAATAAAATGAAATAAAAACAAAGTAATTTCCACTAAACTATTCAATTGTTCACAACAATTGTGTGTCCAGTTTATTTTGAGACCTGCAGGTATAAACAGTAATCACGGAGGTGTGAACCCTCGCGTGAGCCGTTTTGTAATATAACACAGTTCAGAATAACAATAGCCAATTTTTATAAACAATTAAATTGTTTGTGTAGAAATAACTATGTTTTTATTTTATTCATAATACGTTTCCGTCAAGTAAGGACCGAATCCATTACAAATTTATTATACCTACTTAGAAAGGTAGATTTTTTTCAACCAACCGTTCAGTTTCAATGGAATTTTCCCTAGTAACACCTTTTTCTGCTGAGCATATTCACGGATAATGAATTCAGCAAATCCTGAGATTCTTTTATCATTATACAAGTACTAATATCAAGTAGCTTATGTAATTATCACCAGTTCTATAATAGTTATTTACAATACAAGTGCAGAAGGCATTGATATTCTTCCACGAGTTCAAAATTCAAAAACGAGCCACGAAGTGGCGAGTTTTGGAATGAACGAGTGGTAGAATGAGCCTTCTGTACGAGTATTATACATTAATTTCTCTAATTCATTGCATTTTTATTGAAATTAATGAAATATTTCCATAAATATTATTTAGTGATTTTTGCATTGAAAAATGTTGGTTGGCAGAACTGATTTCTTTAAGGCAAATTTCAAATTTCAAATTTGATAAGTGTAGAAGACGCAATTATAAATAAATTCTTCAAAATGTCTGACTCGGAAATGAACTTGACTCCTCCAGAAATAAGAGCCATTGCGGAAGAAGGACTGAACAGAATAATTCCCCAAAAATCAAAAAAAAATTATGAGACTGAATATACCAAATTCAACTCGTGGTGTCAGGAGAAAAACATCCTAATAGTAACAGAAAACGTTATGATAGCATATTTTGAATGTTTGAGTAAGATTTATAAAAGTTCAACTTTATGGAAATCCTATTCGATGTTACGTTGTATGCTCAACCTGCAACGTAACATTGATTTGACAAAATATTCAAGATTGCAAGCGTTATTGAAATCTTTGTCAAGAGAATATACACCAAAAAAATCTAAGATTCTAGAATTTGAGGACATTGAAAAGTTTCTGACAACAGCATTAAATTTTGAATTCCTCGATGTCAAGGTATGTATATTATTCTTGATATTATCACATTTATGAATTTTGGAAGGACATGTTCATAATTTTGGAACAAAATTGCAGGTAATATTAATTATTGGATATTCTGGTGCATGCAGAAGAGTAGAGTTGACCAGCATGACTACAAATGATTTTAAATTTGAGGAAAATTCTGTATTCATTACTGTAGCAAAAACAAAAACGAACCAACAGAGGATATTTGCTATTTCCAATCCCATCTGGCTGAAGTTAATAGCCGAATATTATGCATTACGACCAGCACATACTAACCATAATAGATTCTTTGTGAATTATAAATCGGGTAAATGTACAGTGCAGCCGATTGGTATCAATAAAATGGGTTCGATGCCTAGAAGGATAGCAAAATTTTTAAATCTGCCAAATTCCGAATTATATTCAGGCCACTGCTTTCGTAGATCATCTGCTTCTCACTTGGCAAATAAAGGAGAGGATATAATATCCTTAAAAAGACATGGAGGATGGAAAAGCTCTTCTGTTGCTGAAAGTTATGTAGAAGCTTCAGCACAGAAAAAGCTAGATATTGCTCAAACCTTGGCCAGTCAAATTCCTGCATCTAGCAGTCAGAATTCCAACGTTCAAATTTCAAATACCATACCAAGTACAACAAACATAACCACTTCGTATGAAAATATACCTGGTGTATCATTTACTGCAGGGATGCATTCTAACATTACAATAAAAGTTTTCAATTTTTGTACTTCCAAAAATGAATAAAATATTATAAAACAAATGTTATTTATTTTCATAGAATTATATTAAGACATTTGCAGTATTTCTTCTATAGTAATCCAAAAATATAAGTTTCTAAAGGATTAATATTGTTGATTATAATGATATCCTCAATTATATATTCTCTACATCAATATATATACCAAAATTGTTAGGTTTGTTATCTTGCAATCTATTTCATCAGTTTTTCGATAACTTATTCGTTAAGTAAACATTGTACATAATATTGTTCAGCAAATATATTTCAAGTTATTTCAATCCTTTTGGTTATCCAATGCAATTATTAAATTTATAAATATGTATTTTTGAATTGTACATATTAATATTTTCGATTTTTGTTCTCCCCAGAGTTCGACAATTCTTCTGACTTTATAATCTGCAAAACACATATAAATAGTAACAAAGAAATTTTCAATATCAAGTACTTACTTCTCTTAACCATACAAGATGAATTGATCTTGCTTGATTTTACCTCAGATTTCATGAAGCAGTTTCTTCTATACTATTGGATAAATTAGATATTTGATAACACAGGTTCTATATATTTCTATTTGGCAAGTTCCAGAAATTTCGATATTACTAGGTGTAGAGTAAATATTCTCAATTCTTATTGTTATTGTTCATGACTTCTGAGCAGAAATTAAAATGAGCGATGAATTGACAGATGTAGCCGTGGCGGAAAGTTCGTAGTACCAACATAGAATAATGAAATATCACCATGAAAACTGTGCGTTTCTGATATATTCTCGCACGATTTTGTTCTACAAGATGTGGAAGAATGAACGGAATAACCACAGAATTAGAGAAACAAAATAATCATTCAACTAATTTTGAATAGAAAGACCATTCTCTATTGGCAGACGCTCATCTCACTTCTGCAGACATGCAGGCTGAAAGTGCTCAAGAAAACTACGTCTGCGTTTCAGATTATGAATTTAACGTAGCGTTCGAGTGGTGTAGAACTAATTACTTATCTATCGTCAGCCTCGTGTTACGTGATAACGCAATACACATGCAGACATTCATTAATGCGTTATGTTTTGGCTATTCGATTGGACTTCGGTACTAGTAGACCAGTCAGTGGGGAGCTCAGACCGTAAAATATCCGATCGGATTGCATTTCAATTGTTCTACCTGTGGGTTTGTATCATGCCTGAAAAATTTTATACAGAAAATAGAGCAAACACTGAAATTATTTCGGAGCTAATTTGCGTTTGTTTATCCCGATTTATCCATTCATTCCTATTCTATTTGAATTGATTGAAACCACCATTTCTCGAAAAAAAGGAGAGTCAGGATCGAAACCAAAACATTGAACATGTATCTAACTCTACTTTTTTCCTTTTACCAAAAGTTAAACTTATCATCCTTCATATTCGTGAAGTTACTGATTTGTTAACCATTTTCTTAAATTTAGTAGGTTCAAAAATTGATTAGTTGTTATCGATGTTATTAATAATTTTCTCGTCATGAATTATAATTGAATAAAAAACTAGTATTCCTTAACATTTTATATTTACAGAAGATATATCATTGCGAAGAGTACAGTGCATCCCATTTTGGGTGAGACAGCCAGGTTTCTCGCTTGTTATTTAAGATAGAGCCTTGCGGTTTTCTTGTTCCTTTCCTACTTTTTTTGTGAAACTCAAGTTGGTCTAATCAGATTTTGCATAACTGTTTCCGATCAAGAGATACTGGGCGATTTTGGAAATTGATACTTTTCGGACCCCTCCTTCATCTCCGAAGTTAATAGAAATAATGCTGAGGTAAAAACTACGTCTGAATCAGAATTCTGCGTAGAATCCAGTGGCGTACTCAATTTTTTTTTCGGGGTATGTTTTTGAAGATTGAACATAAACCTATATTTTTTTATGGAACACCCTATATATCATTACTTCGTTGAATTCTTTATTTTTTCCCTTCAAAATGATGATTCATACGATGTAGGTAGGATGTTCAAAAATGTCAAAGAAACACTAAAACATCAAATAATGATGATTTTTTGTTAATGAGCAATGGATTTCTCATATGAAAAAAGGATCAATTGGATTGGATCATCACTAACATGAAAAACAAAACGTATGTACCTACCTAATAGCAACAAATGAATAATACAAAAATTCATAAACATTACATAATATCTTACAGATTAAACTGTTCAAATTGCTGTCCATTTTCCCTAATACATAAAATATACTACAGTAAAAGAATCAACAGTCCCGACGAATTTCGTGCATCAACAGAGGCAGTTTTCCAGGATTTACAAAAATGCCCTTTTATAATATTAAATGCAATCAGGCGTATTGAAAAGGTTTGTCAATTGTGTATTAGGGGAAAATGGACAGCAATTTGAACAGTTTAATCTGTAAGATATTGTGCGATGTTTATGAATTTTTGTAATATTTATGTGTTGCTATTAGGTAGGTACCTACGTTTTGTTTTTCATGTTAGAGATGAGTGTATTATCTTTGTTTGCTTACTTTACTATAAATAAAAATCACAAATGAAAATTATCCAATTGATTCTTTTTTCTATGGGAAATTCATTGCCCATTAACAGAAAAATCATCATTATTTGATGTTTTAGTGTTTTTTTAACATTTCTGAACATCCTATTTACATAGTATCATACATCATTTTAAAGGAAAAAAAATAGCGAATTCAACGAAGTAATGATATATAGGGTGTTCCATTAAGTGTTGAATCTTCAAAACCATACCCCGAAAAAAAATTGAGTACGCCACTGGATTCTACGCAGAATTCTGATTCAGACGCAGTTTTCGCCTCAGCATTATTCCTAATAACTTCGGAGATAAAGGAGGGGTCCGAAAAGTATCAATTTCCAAAATCACCCTGTATCTCTTGAACGGAAACAGTTATGCAAAATCTGATTAGACCAACTTGAGTTTCACGAAAAAGTAGGACAGGAACGTGAAAACCGCAAGGCTCTATCTTAAAAAAAAAAGCGAGAAACCTGGCTGTCTCACCCAAAATGGGATGCACTGTACACATTACGGAATTCCTATAAATTGATGTTTTTTGGAATCAAATAGTCTCCATCAAGTCAATGAGTTATTCGATTTTTATAGGGATTTTTTCATTTAAGTTCTCCTCATGATCGGACAATTCTCAATCAACTTTAGCTGTTATTTGAATTAATATTTCCTTGAACTTTTCCTGAAAATCAAGAATTTTCTGAATATTATATTATTCTCGGTCGAATAAAATGATATCAATACGATCAACACGAAAAACAACTAATAAATTCTACAGTGCTCAAGAGAGAGAGAGAGAGAGAGAACTTTATTGACTACACATCAAACGGCTATCGACAGAAACAGTGCTCAATTATTTTCACTTTCATTAAAGGACTCATCAATTCTCTATAATTCATATTTGTATGTCGTCATGCTTCGTAGCAAATAATTCATTTGACTATTTGATTAGGCTTTCAAATTCATGGATTTCGAGCTAGCAGGATCAATTCTGTATAGAAACTTTTCGTACCAAATTTAATGGAAATAGATTTGAAGTTTGCTAGAAAAGCAGTTTTTCTATGCATTAGCATTTGTTCGATGATTGTTATCTTCTGAAAGCTTCTGAGAAAACGTGACATTGACATCCTTTGTAAGTCCAGATGAACGGAAATAAGTGATAAAAAGTGTCAAGGTCGAATTTGAATCGGAAGCTTTGTTTTTGTAACATACCTTGTTATCTAATTGGAATATTAATGTTCTTCACCCCGTCTCTCCTAGGGATACATGCAGATTGTTTGCGAATTGGATGAATTTTTTTTGACTTTATTACCTACTGTGTTCCACCGCCTTCTTGACCATCATTTATAAAAAAGAATTCACTTGAGCATTTTTATTGTTTATTACATTCCACGTTTCCTAAATCATCTATTCGATTTAAATTTGCATCGGAAAAATATAATATCATTCATTTTTTTCTTTCCTAAAATACTTTTCATAGAAGAGTGTGGAGTTTTCCACACTAAATCTATGAATACAAATTTACCAATCCAACCAAACCAACACCCCCCGCTTTTTTGCTTAGTACAAAACCTACAACGATTCCGACTTGTATTTCTGCATTCTCTGCAGAATGCTTAGATTTATAAAATTCTTGTGAAGAGTTTTCTTGGGTTTTTTAGAACATGGTTCTTGACCAGTAAACAGTTATTTACTTTTCCATAAAATATATTCATTCCTACATATGTTTCGGCCATAAATAGCCTTTTTTAAGGAAAATACAACAATTCATCAGTTTTTTACTATTTTCGTCAAATTACATTTAATAAGTTAAAAATACAAGACACTTTGCATATATAAAACACAAACAGAAACTAACTCTACAGTTAGCGAGGCAGTTAGCTTCTATTAGGCCGGCAAATTGAGTCTCTGCCTAGGGATGCAGCTTGGCTAGATACGGCTCTGAAAAGTATATTTTCAAATACTCCTAAGAACTTAAAATTATTGAACGTTCATATATCTTCGACCTTTAGAAAGATTATAAAGAATTCGGTAAGGAAACTTCGACTTAACACTATTGTGTTAATTTAGAAACAAGGCCTAAATTATTTGTTATTCAAATAATCCTCAAAAATCATATTCTTGTCTCAAGGAGACAAGAATTGAAATTGATTCCAGTTTTTATTAGATAGATTTAGAAAATATGATATGTGTACTGATGAATTTATATTGTTTCTTTCGAGAATGTTATAATTTGCGAAACGAGTTTGAAAAATGGGTGTACGAATAGTTTTCAAGAATGAAGCAAGTTGTATATCACTAATTTAATTAAATCAGATCATCGATTGATAGAAACACTCAGGAAACATTAAACTATTTCTAAAAAATATTCATTTATCTCTTGATACATTCATTCAAGGATTTATTTTTTTCGTTAATTTGGAATAACTGTCGTCTACATTCACACGGATTTTGAGCGTCACTTAAGTATTCACACTGCTCCATTTGTCAGTTCGTATCGAGTTTGAGTTTTACAATGGATAAAAACAAAGAATATGTCTTTCAAATGACGTTTTGTGAGCCGAAGCGCTGAAAATCTGTTTTGTGATTTTAACAGCAGATCACAATATAAGAAGAAGGATCTTACTTTTACATTTGCATTTCAAATTGAAGTTCAAAAAATTTATGAAGGATGGAAAATATTATTAAATTAAAAATGACCAATAAACTCAATTCGAAAACCCGAAAAAACCTATATAGATAGACGTGATTATTGATATCGATATTCTATAGAATAAAGTCCTTCCTACTTTCAGTTTACAGTTCCTTGTTATAGATGTAATAACTAAATTATCAAGACAAAGACCAGCATTTATGTCTCCTTCATATATTTATAATGTCTCATAATTCATTTATCCACTTTTTGAACTTGTAACAAAAAAAAACTATATTATTCTAATTCTGTATATATATATTATATATTATTTATAGAATAATTTCCCTATATGTATAAAAAAAGAGGTCATTCACTCTCGGACGTTAAATTGGCACCATTCATTTTTAGGAATTCCACGCATATGATTATCGTCCTTGACAAAACGAGGGGTCACACTTTGTTTACAAACAATGTGGCTTCAAAATAAAAATTTTTCAATGGTAATAAAGGAAAGTTACGGGTCAAGAATTATATTGCAGCATCATTGACGTGAGTCTAGCTTTAAATATAGAAACAAACGATAATCGGGTGTGTATTCATGTTATATATTTTTTTATGGCATACAAATATTTTTAGGTTGAAAAAAATGACGTCCGAATGAAATTTTTTCGTAAAATTTCTTATAATACATAATAAATAAATGAATTTGTTAACATATCTGTCAAACAAAATTTGAGATCGTTCAGCAAATTTATTGTAACAACTCAGATAATTATCAACCGAGCTATCAACTGATGTTCCTTATCACTTTATCTATCTGTTATCTTTCACGCAAGATAATGTTATTAATCTTCAATTGCTTCGGTCTTTACTTGACGCTCGACTTGACGGAAATTCATAGATTAACTTTATTTGATCCATTATATCTTACAGATGTGAATCACGTTACAACAACAAATTCAAAAAAAACCTATAACCTACTATAAACTTTAAGCTTACAACCTATCCTAAAAATCCTTAACACTATCTAATAATTAATTACTCTAAAGTTCATTTAAATCTTCATCATCCATGAATTCTTTAACACTATAATAACATTTTCGAAGCAAAAATTTTTTTAACGATTTCTTTTGTTGTACAATATGCCTACTTTTCAAATATTGAGGTAATTTATTCCAGATTGTTAGTATATAATGGGTAACATTTTTCTGTATATATGTGCGTTCTGGTTTTTCAACACTTAAATAGGTCTTGCCCCTAGTATTATATTCATGTTTTAATTGGAAAGATATAAAATCATTATAATTATTGATTATATACATTACGCTTTCATATATGTATAAACTGTACAAAGTTAGTATTTTATAAGCAATAAAAACACCTTTACATGACTCATCAGGTCTCAATCTAAAAATACTTCTTAAACAATAAACATCTTTTTTGAAGAATGAAGATTCTATCAACTTCAACCGAATTCGCCCAAAAGATTATTCCATACCTAAGTCTGAACTGCACATAGGCATGGTATGCTGTCAGTGCCGCTTCAATACCAATCGTTCTCGACAGGCTTCTCAATACATAGCAATATCTTGCTAGGCCTGTGGCCACATGTTCGATTTGTGACCTCCAATTTAGGTTCTGATCAATGTACACCCCTAAGAATGATATGGACTCTTCAGCTGCAATATATTTATTTTTATAAGTAACATTCAAAGCATCCTGTTGGCTCCAATCTCTGAATAAAATCACCTTTGTTTTATTGACGTTTATTTCAAGGTCATTGTTTATAAACCATTCATCCATGTTCTTTAAGGCCTCCTCCAAACGAGTTCTACATTCATTAGCAGTGGTACCTGAACAAATCACCGACACATCATCAGCAAACATTACAGTATTATTTGTTGTGACCTGTATTAAATCATTGGTGTAGATTATGTACAGTAGTGGGCCTAGTATCGAGCCCTGAGGAACACCTCACCACCATATTGAATGAAATTGAATATTCATGAACAATAAATGATGAATAAAGGATAAATAGGACTATAATAAAAAAAAAAGATTTTACTAAATTCATTTTTTGATATTATGATCCACTGTAAAAATCACATCTGTTTGAAATTTTCCTTATTTCGACACACAAAACTTAATTTGAAAGACAGATTCTTTGTTCGATATTTTTATTTTTAACGCGCGGCATTCAAGATCCGAAAATATTATGCAAATTTCAAGTTTCCAGGTCCTTCCGTTCAAAATGTATGTATAGGGCCAGCCAACCGCGGCATTGAGAGCCTGATTGTGACATTTAATAAAACACCAGTGATCGACTCATCGACTTGAGTCTCATTCAATACTGCCTGATTCTACAATATGTACTACACAAATATGTTACATCTCCCTTTTTATTAGAAATAAATAAAATTTTCTGTAGATATATTATTTATAGATATATTATTTTCGACTCCCTAAACCTCGGACTAACATACTTGAGCAGGCTCCGGTCTATCGATTGTGCAGGGCTGCTGATGAACTTAAGTTTAATTTGTTTTTTTAGTTCGGGGCGGTTATTGTTTATTGTTGTATCATTGAATGTGTAATTTTGTTTGGATAATTGTTCATATTATTCATTGCCAATATGTTACCCTGTTATTGGGAAATTTCCTGTTGGGTAAAATAAACTTTTATTATTATTATTATTATTATTATTTACAGTAATTTTCCTTTGATGGGTTTCCTGATTTTTCTACCATATCTAGTTACATAGATTCTACGTGAATTTCCTATACTTTGAGTACTTGTAGATAAAGAATTACAATTATTTTGAACATTATTTTCTTCCTCCCCGAGCGGGGCTCGAACCCGCAACCTTCGAATTACTAGTCCGACGCTCTTACCGTTGAGCCATCGAGGAAGTTGAAGATACTCCGCAATGAGGAACCACTAATCCCAGAATCGAGTGTTAATATACCTTACGAACTATATATTTTTATGCTCCGTCGCGTATTTACTAAGATACAAATTTTCGAAATTTAAGGATTTAAAAAAACTACCGGTACTACTGGTTCTTTAGGAAAGTCAATTATTTTCTCAAGTTAATTCATATCGCTAATGGTAATCTACATTTCGAATGTGGTTATGCTCCAACGAGTACTTTCGGAGATAGGAATTTTCTCAGTTCATTCACATCGCTAAAAGTAATCTGAATTTCAAATATGCTTATGCTCCGACGGTTATTTCCGAAGATAGGAATTTTCGAAATTTGAGGGTTGAAAAACTACCCCTGGATCCCTAGGTTTATTCACATGGCTAGCAGTAATCTACATACCAAATATGGTTATGCTCTGACGCGTACTTCCGGAAATATGCATTTTTCAAATTAGATGTATGATAATTTGAATAAAAATGTTGCTAAAATATCCCGAGGTCTATAGGAAATCAATATTTCCTTCAACGTATATTGTCAATACTATACGGAACGGATGTAGTGAATATTTCCATAGGAAATCGTTATTTTGCCGCACGGCACGCCACGTGTCACCGCCTTCGGGTGTTTCCGTCGAACAGTATGCTGAAAACGGTCTGCTAAGTTCACACCGGGGACATAGTGACCGAATGATACGCCATCTGTTCGGAGACTAGCACACAATGAAACAGAAAACAATACATAATTTCAATCATTCGAGATATAGTGTGGGCCTACGAAAATAATGATATATAAATAATTTGCAATGTTGATGCGCGCTGGATTCATAGTAAAACATAATATTTTGTTTAAATGTCTTCAATTTTCGAATTGTGTGATGAGTTGGGGAGAGCTTTCTAGATGAAAATTCATAACTTTTTCGAATGAAGGAATACCACTTCCTGCTTTTATAGTGTGGTGAACAGAAGAAAAATGAATGAAATGGCATGGTCCATATAACTTGTCAGCCCTCGGGGAGGGGGCTAAATGCGATTTTGGGGGTATTTTCTAGTGAAGAATCCATAACTTTTTTTAATGAAGGAGTATAGTCGAAAGTCACTCGGAGGAAGCCAAAATATTTCGATTATACAAGGATTATTCAAGTTTCCAGAAATTTCTTTGCAACCAGCGAATTTCTTGTCTAACAATACTGTCAAATAAACCCCGGTATTTAGCGAATCGCGGTATCCACTTCAAAGGGACATCTGGACGAGCGTTCTTATGAACTCTAGTTCAAGTGACATTAGATATACTATACCGTTTTCTGCTTTTTTTAAAAGTGTTCAAATAGGTTTTGCAGAAAAAAATTACGGTTTTTGTTATTGAAGCATGACGGGAAGTTGAATCGATTGGAGTATGAGGTCGTTTAACAATTTTGAAATTCCAATTCTATATTTATCGTGTCAACCTTCTTTTAGAGGAAAAGAAGGTTAATACTCTGGAATCAATAAATGTTCTCGGAAATTGGCTATGTATACAAATGACTCAACCGCTTCGAATTTTTGTGTGGTCGCGTGGCATCAACAACAGCTATTTTCAGTGAGAATGCCATTGAGAAAAACAACAGGCGCCATATGAAAAATGATCATTCTATTTGGTGCGAATAAATATCTCGATAAATATATATTTGATGGCGAGTATTTGAGTATTCGACTTGATTACGATCCAAACGATAACATCCTTCTTCAGGACACCTATCAATTTTGAAACGCGCTTCAAGGTAACTTAAAATCGAGCTTAAAATATATTAGCAAAATGACTTCCTTAGTAAATAAAGTCAGTTGCCAAGCTAGAACAAGAAAAGCAAATATTTCGATACGAATGTGAATGTTTTCATAAATATATTGAAATAATAATTCATACCTTCTTCGGAAATAATAAGTGTATTTCAAAAATGGAAATTAATATTTTACACTATCGTTTACTTTTTTCTCAACCAAAGCTAAAGATCTCGACGCGAAAAAATATATAATAAATATCAAAAAATCCATTCAATATCTATAGGTCTTTAAGAAGAATCCTTGGTCTTTACTTTCTGAATAAAAAAAAATAACAAAAATTTATAACTCCGAAACGATGTATGACAGCTAGAATTTTTCGTTGAAAAATATTTCATTTCAATTTTATGTGAATAACGCTCAGATCCTGAGAAAAATTTTTTTTTCGATCCTGTGATCTACCAATTCACGATCGTTTTTCAAAAAAAGTACCTAAGGAGGTTTTCGTTATAGCTACGAATTGAATTGAATTTATTATTAAATCGCAAAGTGTGGACATAACAAATTCTAATCATTATTATTATTCTATATTATCATTCTATAGGCGAACGCATTGAGTTTTATTTTTGTTGTATACACATTTCAAAACTCTGAAAATTTCAGAGGAAGTTAAAGATATTTTTCCTCGAACAATTCTAAAGATTATTTCATTAGAAATAATAAATCCAATTAATACTTGACAAACCTTTACAGTAGTGATATTAATTCTGTTCATCCTAATCCTAATTTCTCGTTCTAAAAAAATTTTAAATCATTTATCGAAAACTTAACATAATCGTGGAATTGAAAACATAATATATCGACATGATGATACTAAAAATATGTTTTATCGCAAAATCCTAGCACTTCTTAGTTATTAATTTTTCAATATACAGGGTGATTCACCGGGATGGCCTATTAGACGTTTGTGGAAAACTAATCATGATTTTGAGCTGAAAATTTGCATATCGGGGTTTGAGACAATGATCTTTCTCCCTAAAATATTTTCAGATCTCTACAATTTCCCGGTATACCGGAAACAGACTTCTACCTCCTTATTTCAAATGGTACACCCAGTATATTATTGCATCATTAGATAGCTTTTTTGATGGCAATTTCGGTAATATTCCATAACTTGGGAAGAACTCAACGGTTCCTGAGATATTGGGAT
Organism: Harmonia axyridis; assembly: GCF_914767665.1. Taxonomy (NCBI): domain Eukaryota; kingdom Metazoa; phylum Arthropoda; class Insecta; order Coleoptera; family Coccinellidae; genus Harmonia; species Harmonia axyridis. Next base: position 22,344,044 of record NC_059505.1, on the reverse strand, counting down.
TCTCATGAAAAAAATGGTGGCGATGAAGATTCACATTTTTTTTTAATATTACCGCAGAAAGAGCTCATTCCAAAAAATTTTTTTTTCTTTTTCGATTCCGCAAATACGTAGTATTATGGGTTTGGGCCAAAAGTGTACAGGGTGTTTATAAGAGGATCATGAACTTGGACAACTCAAATTCATCAAAACTCAAGATTTTCAAATAAGAACCTATATTTTTTATTATTTCAGTCGATACTACGTCCAAAAATAGTGGAGTTTACCTAAGCAAACCCTATACCTAAAATGAATACTTTAAGAGTTATCGAGGAAGAACTTTAAATGAGGGAAAAACCGCTATTTATAACTGTTTGGCGAAGTCTGGGATTTCCGAAAAACACAGAAAGAAACTAAAATTCGATTTTTCATAACTAAATTTGACATATCAAGAATTGTAATGAATTATTCGTAATTGAAAATTGTATTGGTTTATGGATTTCTCAACAATCGCAACGAAAAATTAATTAAAATTCATGAAATGTAAAATTTAGTTATCCAAACATCGAATTTTAGTTTCTTTTTGTGTTTTCCGGAAGAAACAGACAGTTATTAACACAGTTATAAATAGCGGTTTTTCCTCATTTGAAGTTCTTCCCCGATAACTCTTGAAGTATTTATTTTAGGTATAGGGTTTGCTTAAGTAACCCCCACTATTTTTGGACGTAGAATCAACTGTAATAATAAAAAATTTAGGTTCTAATTTGAAAATCTTGAGTTTTAATGAATTTGAGTTGTCCAAGTTCATGATCCTCTTAAAAACACCCTGTACATTTTTGGTCCAAGCCGAAAACAGTCTTATAATACTACGTATTTGCGGAATCGAAAAAGATAAAAGCTTTTTCTGCTGAAATATTCAAAAAAATGTGAGTCCTTATCGCCACTTTTTTTTTCATAAGAATCCCAATAACTCATGAACCGTTGAATTTTCACCCAAGGTATGGCATATTGCCGAAATTGCCATAAAAAAAATGATATACTGGGTGTGCCATTTGAAATAAGGAAGTAGTGGTCTGTTTCCGGTATAACCGGAAGTTGTAGAGGTCTGAAAATATTTTAGGGAGAAAGATCATTGTCTCAAACTCCAATATGAAAATTTTCAGCTCAAATTTATTATTAGTTTTCCATAAACGTCTGATAGGCCATCCGGGTGAATCACCCTGTATATTTTGCCTTGGCTCAGATGTTAAACTTTTTTCTTTGATACTTTATTTGAGATATTTTACAACAAAATAATTAACCATATGAAATTTGCAGTGTGTTTAGTAACGATTTCGATCAGTAAATTATATTCTTATTAGTAATAATAATAAATTCAAATTATATGAAACTCCTCGGATAAAAATTGGATACTAAAGATCGCAAAGCAATGTTTTCGTTCAACCTTATTTCAACACGGTTGATAAGTTCAGAATAGTTGCTATGACCATGGAGACATATTCTGAATGAGGAACTATTTTATTCCTTTCTGAAGGTAAGACAAACCTTCGCTTTTCATTGGTTTTTTCCATGTTTGAAAACAATTGATCTCAGATGAATCACTTCAAATGAAATTGAATTTGAATTTATTATTATAGGAATGAAGTAGCACTCAAGTGTTGATCTTGGTTTTTGTTTCGAAGAAAAAGATTACCACATTAGAGATAATTTATAGCAATTGATTAGGTATGTATTATTATGGAGTGAAATCTCACCATAACCATAACCATAAAAAAAATCGTTCGTCGAAATGTTGGGAGTACGAATCAGTTGCTATGCAACTCTTGCTTCGAGAGTCAAATGCATGACTCAAAACTTTAGAATTCAAGAAATTTTTTTTTATATTACATTGAATCTTCAAATCAACTGAGGTTTATCCGTAGAATATAAGATTTAATACACTCAACAAATTTGAAATAACCTCGGAAATAACCATCAGACTGTCTCAAAGATAGATATAGGTAAGTTGTTGTATTCCTTCATACTTGAATGAACAGGACTCAGAACAGGAGATCTTCTGCTCAGTTCAGAATTTACTTTCTCGAGACAAAATGACGAAATTTCTTATTTATCCCTATTTCTGGTATTGTGTTGATGCAACTCATCAGATATCTCCAACAGTAAATCATTCTTTACAAGAATATTATTGATCGAAAAAAAAATTTTGACGACTACGTTTACTCATATCTGTAATGTAAGAAAAAGAGGTTTGATAACGAAGTTTGGAGCAAATTACTCGAAATAATTTTTTTAGCACCAATTCGATTGCCCTTATTTCATACTGGGTGTTCCTGAATTGGAGTTACGAAGGAAAATGATAATTGGATAATTTGGATAAAATGTCCCATTAACATGAGCCCGCAAACGCTTTGTTTTCGAGATACACGGTGTTTCTCGTAGTCCTACTTTTTTGTGATGCTTAACCAGTTTATCGAATCTTTATTAACCTTCGCTACAGAGATGGTAAATAGGTACCAAAACTCATAATTGATTCATTTATCACAGATAACTAACTAGATCCTTATAATAATTTGGATTTTACTGAGGATTACTATAGAGAGCTGTTTGAAATTTGAAATCAACAGCAGATACGACAAAACTACAAGAAACCAAAAAGTGTAGTACTAAACCAGAGTTTTTTCTTTTACTCTACCAGTAGTTCACCAAAAAATAGTTCTTGAGAGGAGCTTGCACCCTTCCGGAAAATATTCACCCTGTAGATTTGCATTTAAAATCAGCATATCCCATGATGAAAACTTTTAATTGGAATATCTATACCAATTCAAGTTGAATATCTTATGAAGGGAAGGTGATATGAGAGAAAAACTTGAACTTTAATACCTATATCTAAAACACAAAGCGTTTTTGCGAACTCATGTTATAGGACTTTTTTCTAGAAACACCCTGAAGATATAGTCAATTCAAAACTACAATATTTCAGTATTGAATTTTGTGACGAGAATGATACAAAAACCGAAAACAACGGGTGAGGGTACACCGATGATGATTGCAAAAATCACAGATGGCAAATAAGGGGCGATGCCGAGAAAGCGGATAGATAGAGGAAAATAATAAACCTCGGACATAGACGAGTTCGTAGTGCAATAAAAGTACTCGTCTTGAAAGCGATAATAAACTCATAAACCGTAAAGGGGTCCGATTTTTTACTGACGTATCGATTTCAAAGGAATGTAAAATGATTATTGGTTCATTTATGGAAAAATTTTCGTTCTTCGACTTTGCGAGATTTTTAAATTTCATATTTTGGAAATCTTGGAGGGTGTAATTACCCCCAGTACCCCCCTCTCATTTCTACGCCCTTGTTCTATTAGATATATGCAGCAAGTAAAAATTAATGTTGGCCACAAGAGAACAAATTTCAAGAGAATTATCATAAAACAATTAAAAAACCATCAAATTAAAATGAAAGTAGATTCAATGAGCAATTTCATTTGAATATTCATAGTTTGGTTGCAAATATTTTCGAATTAGAAAATTACCGCCCACACTTTTCATTTGACCCACATAGAAATTTATTCTCAAAAATACATTGAATAACACATAATGAAGCTCAAAAAATGCAAAGAAATTAGGCAGGTGTAACAAATTATGTTAAAGGCTTAAGAGATTACCACCACGTGGTTTTAAGCGCATCAGTCAAACTTTGGTACCCATTCATTTCCTCTCTGGCGCTCCTGCGATGAGCAAACTTTGTACGGTGTACATTCACATCATCTTCTTTCTTTTTTCAAACCATGAAGTAGAGGGCAGCGGCGTACAACAAATTTCACGAAATTATTGTTTTACCTCCTTTGTAATAATTTTTGGTAGGTTTTTTTCAAGAACATTTCAAAAATATATCAGGAAATGAGGGGGAAATGAAAGGCAATAAGGGGCAACGAGATGCAATGAGGGGCAATAAGAGGAAATGAGAGGCAATGTGAGGAAATGAGAGAAGATTAAAAGAAATTAATAGGCAATGGAGATTTATTCCCAATATTTTATTCTATTGAACAAACTCCAAAATAAACAAGATGGGTAATGAACAGAAATAACGAGTGAAATTATTCAAATAGGAGTAACGTGAAGCCACTTGGACAACCTCTTCGCTTACTTCACGTGTTGACTCGAAGATATAACTTAAAAAGTTATCTGAAGTACTGCCGTGCGAGCTGTACATATTGAAAAGCATTACCACCACGTGGTTTAAGCGCATCATTCTTGTTTGAATTAATTCTTGATTAATTGATCTGATTTGTTTTCCTCTACGATTTCGTGCCAACCGAATTCCCATTCAAACTTTGGTACCCAATCATTTCCCCTCTGGCGCTCCTGTGATGACCAAACTTTGTACGGTGTATACGAAGTTGTACCGGGTTTTTCACCATAATTCCACCCCCCCTTTAACTTTGTTACTAGAAGAGGTACAAAAAAATGTTTTCTACAAAAGTTTCACGAAATCGACTACTGTTTTTCAAAATGATTTCACAAAACTAAATATATATAGAGTGGGCAACATATTGATTGCAACTTCATTTTTTCAAATGGAACGCCCTGTATTTTTTTCTAAAAAAAAAAAAGTCTCGGCATTGTATCTATATCTATGTATATATATTTTATTTTGAAATTAAATATTGGTATATTTGTTTTTTGTTCCTCAATGAGTAATCCAAAATTCTAATTCTTTTATAGAATTTTACTGAGTATTTAATAGAAAAATTTATTAACAAAGGTGAATTTAAGAATATCTCATTTCTTAACGACTCAAAGATAATCACAGAATGCAACAAAACTTTAAATTCACAAATTAAAAATAACTGCATGCAAAAATGCTTTTATCGAGTGAATCAAAGCCGTTATGAGCATATTTTGTCCATAATAATAGCAAATTGTATGAAACCTTTACTATAACAGATAAAAGATTAGAAAACTTGAGTGAACAAATAGTATCCAAATTTTTCATACAAGTTTAATCAATCATTCATGTCATGAAGTTTTAATTAATAGTGACTTTTGAAGTATTTCACAAATCGGCTAATGAATTGGTTCTAATTTTGAAAGTTACAGTACAACTGCAATTATAAAATTTTTCATATACTAAATGGATTCTTTGAATTTAATTTTTTCCTTGTTATGATATGGCATTCACTTGCTACACTATATTCAAGCTTATCAACCAGTTAATCTACCACAGTTGAAATGATCCATAAGAGTTATATGATTAGAATTTTGCAAGCAGGTTGGTATCCAATGTCCATCAAGAATGCAACAGTTATTGAAGAGCCTTAAGTAAAGAGGAATATGCATATTTTAATGTTCTTCGTTGTGATCTTTCATGGGCGACTCTTGAATGAATAGATATCTCTTCATTGGATTTCCTTGGAATGTGCTAGCATTCCACTATATTCTTACGTTATAGAACCTGACCATTTATGAAATAATGACGTTGTATGCCTCCCTTCATAATTTCGAAAATTTGGGATAAAAAAATTTTGAAAATAATAAATAACAATATATTCTGTTATATTATTATGATTGAACCATAGCAATTTTTAGTGATATATTTTTGTAACCAGAAATAAGGCCGCGACTAGACGTTCAAGGCCTACTTCGATGTCAATAATTACTGAATGGACTATGTATATATCACAACGTAATCTAACCATATTGGGAACATGTATAAATTTCTTATACTTCCTCTATCCATGTTCATTACTCTATGGTAGACACCGTACCTTCGCTGTCATTTCATAAGGGAGGTCTTGTCAAAAAAAAGTAATCAGAAACATATTATGTCTATAAGTACCTACCGGAAATTTGAAAAATAAATTTAATCTCTTTCGTGAGCTGCATATTCTCCCAATACATGTCAAAAATGGCTCTTACAAAAGAAGGAGAGCACTTGACGTGATTTTGAGAGCTTTTGAGCGCTCATCCATTCATGAGCTTGTTACGCTCTTGGAGGCCACAGAACTATATATTCTGCTTGAGTTTTCTATGGTTCTGATGATGTGATCAGCTTGAAATCTTGTACGAAGCTTGAAATTATTATTTCATTATCCACACAAAATCTCAAATCTTCCGATTTTGCGGTCACGAAAATAAAGACTAATTTTTTTTTTAATTCTTCTGGTTCTTTCGACACGATTAACATGAAATTTTGCATGAAACTTGAAATTGTTATGTTTTATCCAATTTGCAGTTTTAAATTTACCGGAAAAACAATATTCTAATATTTATGGCACATTTTTAGAATTTGTCCATTAACGAAACTTGACCCTGAAAATTTCAAATTTCTCTTTTTGTTTGGCTGTTTTTTTTACGGTCGGACGTCAGGTAAATGGATAGAATCGAATTTGAGAAAAGATTAGTCAGCAGTGAGTCGAACCTCATCGAAAAATACAGTCGACATTGTGACGAAACGAAAACAAAAATTGTTTTATTAAATCAAGGTAAAAAATGAACCTATCGTGGGTATTTCCAAGTGCTGAATGGTTACGTGTAGAAATCAGCTGATTGGTTGTAGCAAAACAACATTCACGCCAGATAAGACATTTAAAGGAATTACATGACCATACATTTCTAAAAAGATTATGCAATCGTTGAAAGTCTACAACACTAAGAGTTTCTTATTATATCAAAATCTCTCACCTGAAAGTTAAATGGAAATCATGCATACTATTGCTATTTTATCTTGTTTCAATTTCTGTTTCATCCGAGGGTTTATCTTTCATTTACAAAATAAAACTAAAGTGTGAGATCTAACAAAACGTTTGCAAATTCGGATGAAAAACATTTATTCGAATAATTTGGTAACTCATTTTATCGACGAGTTCCAAAAATATTGAAGTTTACATGAAACATCAAGCATACGGTAACACGAACAGAGATAAAAAATTTAAGTATCAACCCGTTCAAAATCAAGAATAAATTGAAAAAATTCCGAAATACTTCAAAATCATAAAAATAAAAACGTTAAATGGTAAGTAGTAACAACTCAAATGATATTTCTTGAACGATCAAAATGATTGTATTACAAGAGGTAATTTGTTGACATTTCAATTCACTTTGGGGTCATTCAGTCAATGAAAATCAGCTGACATTCAAATTCCTCGAACACTGACAAACAAATTTGCGTCACAACCAAATAATGATTAAAGACGTGACTTTTCAATGTAATACGTGTCCTCAATCAAATGATTAAACGATTTCTAAAATAATGCAGTTTGATTAGTGAATATAAAATTTCAAGATCGTTAATATTAAACGAACCGCAGCATTAATTTTTCAATCGAAAATTCTCCATTCTTTTTCGCACAATCCAGATTTCTCAATTACAAACGGTATCTCTTAACAAAGCTTAGGTAGAATTTTATCGCTTGAGACCATTTCCGCCGTGAATTACAGACATTGTAACGCAAAGATAGTGATCGGTTCGAAGAAAGATCGCTCAAAAAATACATAAAGTATTTTACATTTTTACCTTCGCCTTGATGCATGTAATTCTCTAACTATTGTTATACCCCAATAAAAATCAAGTTATGCTCGATGTCCTGAACTACGTTTTATTGGTATTTAGGGACAATACTCTGGAAAATATCATTCATTTTCAAAACAAAAAAATTTATAATTAAATGTTCGCCACTTGAAATACACTAGCGATAATTGGATCATGTTATACAAGAAGCTTCTAAGAAGTTTATGAGTTAAAAGATTTTTACGATCATAAATTATGAACTGAATAAAATAAAAGATAGAAAATTGTTGATGCGACTAACTCAGTCTGTGCATACATCAAATGAGTTGGTTCGTTCCCTGATCCATTCCAATATCTATAATTTTAGAATTAAGACCCTGAACTTCAAACAATGGCAATTTTGCTATTTCGATAAGGATGAATAATTTGAATTTGGATGTGAAATATCAATTTCAAATTTCATGTTGATCGCATAACCGAAACCATAGTGTTTCACATCTTTGCAGATACTACCTAGAGATATTTCTCCCGATATGACCGTTCTTGAATTTCTTTTGCCGCTTCATTCATTGAAGCGGCAAAAGAAATACTTATACCTTTGAAACCCAATAACTTGTCATAGGAACTAAAAGAAGCTTTAATTCAGTTGCTGAGCGCAAACAACAGGCCATCCTCAATGATTGCATATTCCCCATTCTTCAAGGTTCAGAAATCTTGGTCTGATTATATGTGAAACACTCTCTTAGGATACCCAAATTTCCGTCTTGAGTAAAAAAATCTGTCATTACTTGCATCAACTTCATCGCCTGAAGAACTTTATGCCATTTCAAACTAGAAAAAAATCTTTATTTTTCATTTTTATTCCAATGTTGCTTGTATGGGTCTGAGGATGAATCTGTTGAAAAAGCTCGAACGCTTACAGAATGCTGGTATCAAATTCATCTACAATATGAGGGGGTTCGATCACCACAGTCAGTTCAAGCAAGAACTAAATTTGTTAACCATGAAACAGTACCGCATTTGGCTTTCACTGCTATTGGGATATAATGTTCTGTTCGTTCTGGGTTCCTGGAAACGGCAATTTGCGCTTTCTTGGAGATGACGTTCGTCCAATAGCGCTTAGCAATCTCACATTGGGAATATCTGCACATCTCACAAATTTTTCCAATAACAGTTTTTCAGTGAGGTTTCCGCAGTTTTGAAAGGGTGTTTCAACAGAGAGAGTCCGAAAGCCGTCTCTCAATTCATTTAAGCTTAGTCTGAAAAGATACAAATCTTAATATGTGTTCATATTTTATTTCATATATATTTTAAAATGTTCTTTATTTATATAGGTATTTCTCTCTTCTATTCATTGCACCTCTTTCCATTCTTTCTTTTTGTTTTAAATATATATTTATTATTAGAAATTTTTATTCAGTTGAGGGATTCAGTTCATATCAAAAGGTAATTTGTGAGAATTTCAGGGGTGGTGAAATTGGTTTACCTCAAACGATTCCAAAATTTTTCGTATTGTAAATAACAAACATGGTCCATATCAAGGAATTACTAACAGAAATATTGTAGCGCACATGGCAATTCAACTTAGCTAGTTATTGATACATTCAAAATTTAAAATGCGTATATTCATAATAAATGGAAACTATGGGAAAAACATTTCGGAATGCTTTACTGCTTTGCGTCATTTTATGTGTCAGTATAAAGATAAAGTTATCAACAATTATCTGAAACAGCTAGATTTTGATGTAATTTGGTGACTTAACGTTGTGTGAGTTTAGTGACCATTGAAGAATTGAAAGTTTTTAGAGCACCTCTGTGAATCATGAGATATCGTGCTATTTTTCACATAAACACATTTGAATGAGTTCGATACCGCCATCAATTTTATTTCGATCAAATAGTTCTTGTCTGGGTTATATATGTGGAAGTGGTTATTTTGTTGAAAGATTGTGCGGACGATTCCAAATTTCAAGGATAGAATATTAGTTTTAATTAGTTTCAAAAGTGTATTAGTGTTATTTCAGAGGACAAAATATTTTCATTTGGTAGGTTAATACGTTTATGAGAACTGATAAAAGTTATGACACTTATGCTTGTTTTGATTGTTGAAACAAGCGGCTTCGAAATGAAAGTTATTTTTATTATTATTACTCTTTATTGCTTATTCATCTATTAAAGAAGTGTGTATGAAATGTGCAATGGGTGGACATATTATGTCCACCCATGTCTTCCAACTGCCAACCCTTTATAACTCAGCATTTTCAAGTAGGAGTTCTCTAAACATACTTTGAAAGAAAAACATAACAGTTATGTTACCTGTTAAAGATATGGGAGGAATAGTTTGAAAAGAAAAATGAGGAAAGATATCGACGAAACAACAACTAGAAAGAAAATATTTCCACCGAAGGACTGTTTCAAGTATCTTTTTAGGCTCATCTTCAATGACCTGAAAGTAGGCTTATGAAATATATCCACAGGGATGCGGTTCTAAAGTTCTTAGTTGCTAGCATCCGTTTATTTTATGCATTGAAATCATTGCATTTGTTGAAGTTTTTATTGATTTAGAATTAGAAAAATTTTGTTGGATTCTACTAAAACATTCTTATTATCCAATAACATGTATAGTTTCTTGTTTCAAAACAGTAATGGCTTGAAATACACGCAATAGGATATAATGACTTCAACTTGTCAATTTTCTTAATAAGAGAGCACAGTACATACGTTGGTTCCGTTGAAAAAAAAAATAGCGGGAATTCAATATTGTTTTCATTCATTATCTCAAGATAATTTTTCATCATTCAAAAGGCAAAACAATTAGAAAGAATTTTTTTCACGACAAAGTACTTACCAAAATACTTTCCAAATAGTTATGGATTCCTCAAAAATCTCATTTCAATATAAACATCAACTCATTTTTCCCTACTTCACTTCACTTTTCCAATAACCTGAGATCATTCATTATATAGGTATTCTAAAATAATTAGCGTTGTGTGAAATATCCGAAGGTTTTCATCTGAAAATTTTATTAATGGTTCAACCTGATATGTTACAGTTGATATCATTATTCAAAATCATTGGTATTCCGAACGCAATATTTATTTGAATATTATTGGAATATTGCAATATTTCATTAATTATTTTTGGTTAGTTTGTTACTATGATGTTCACTGAACACCGATTGCTCTATCATTTCGTCACAAAGTCTGTAATTTTTGAATTTTGAGTCGGAAATGGTCTCCAACTCTCCAAAGATAGGGTTCGACTCTTCGATGAAGAATCTATCCTAAAATTAGACTTTGTTCGTCAGGCTAGTCGTATATTCGATCAATTTTGAATGAATATTCCAAGGTTTAATTAGATAATAAACAAAATCTTCCGTGAATAAAATGGCTATTCGAAATTTTTCAATTTCTAAACTGCATGTTGGATCCGAATGAAATTTTGCGAGTTAGTGTAAAATAAAAATAATAAAAAGAATAACATAAAGCCTCTCACAATTTCATGTTGATGGGTAATCCGAACTATAGAAATTTAAGAAGTATGTATATTGAAAGAAAAGTACACAATATTTCCGGGAATTCAAAATGAGTTGAAATTAGGGGTATTGATATGAAATACCAATTTCAAACTACGTGCCAAATTTCAAGCTGATCACATAGCCAGAACCCAGAACCATTGAAAATGAATTATGAATATTGAAAAAAATACCAAATATTTCCGGGATTCAAAGATTTCAAGCTTCGCACAAAGTTTCTTGTTTATAGCGTTATCAGAATATGGTTCTGATTTCTGCTTGATTTCCTATGGGAAAAACAAGCAGAATATTTGAAAAATACCCCAATTATTTCGTTTCAACAAATTCGTTCTAGTTAATATTTCACAAGAAAATATAAAATAACAATTTTAAGCTTTATGTACCTAAATTTTTGTTTTGCCCGCGCCATCAGAACTATGAAAATAGAAAATTGAAGCATAAAACCAAAACAAATTAAGAGGAAACACTGACGTAAAGTCAGAAGCCTTTGGGGGATTATCATTAATGTGCCAATTATATCCTTGGAGACCACAGAATTGTAGACCTTTCTGCAGGGATGCATTGGGCGAATGAATTTTTATTCGAACAGATTCTTTGCTTCGAATTTTGTTCACGATTGAATATTATTAGTCACAGAGTCCTAGGAGATAGAAAACATAACAAAACACTTATTGAAATTTGTGTATTCCTAGATATTCGCTTAGTCTATTTTTATTTCAAAGAAAATACGCGTTTCTACATATTACACAATATTCCATATCTCTGACCCTGAAAAACAAATCTCTTAATTCAAAAATATCTCAGTTGATCAGCATCAAAATAGCATTGAATATTTGAAGAATTTTATGGTTTTATGATTCAGTTTATTTAGAATTTGAAGAAAAACAGAAATCAATAACATATCCATATCCGAAGACATCAGGAAATCTATTGCATTTCGAGAGCTTTTTGAAATTCCTTACCTATGCTCCATGCACCTACACTGGGCAAAAGAATTAACGCACATTATGGAAATCTCAAATTTATTCTACAACTGAAGGTGTTCTCAATGATAATTATTTTTATCAGAATTATGCATGCATATGTTATCCACTTTCAACGTTTTTCTTCAATCGTTCTGTTAATGCCAATGCAGACATTGCTGCTTGTGCATCAACTTGTAATGGCTCTGTAATTCTGTACCATTGGTAGAGTATCAGCAGAATTGTTTTTTTCAAGGAATAAAAAAAGATGAGATTACCAGATTTTGAATGTATTGGTTCCATTCTGAAATCAGTTGTTCTCGATCAATTCTAGTGATCAATAGTTTTTCTTTCGTTTGATTTTCTACACTCGATCGCTATGCAACGCGAAACACGCAATTTGACCCAAGAGGAATGTGCCCAAGTTTTAGTTTTGCGAGAAGGAAGGTGGACATACACAAGAATTGCAGAAAGGTTTGGAGTTTCCCATACAAGTGTGTCCAGAATGTTGCAGCGATTCAGGGAGACAGGTATGAATGTCCGAAGACCAGGATAGGGTAGACCACGGGTAACAACTGCCATTCAAGAACGTTACTTGAGAGTTTCTTCGTTGAGACAACGGTTTGCAACCGCTCGCCTCCTTCAAAATCAGCTTGAGCAAACTCATGGGGTGTAAATTAGCAATCAGACAATAAGAAATCGCCTCAGAGAATACGATTTAAGGCCTCGTGTCGCGGCAAGAGGCCCAGCTCTTACCCCAGCCCACCGAAGGGCGCGTTTGGATTTTACGAGAGAGCATATCCATTGGGAAGAGGCTAATTGGGCAAGAGTGCACTGAGCATATCTTTCATGTGGACGTCTGTATACAAGGGAACGTCGATCACAATGGTAGAGGCAGAATCTAGACTCATCTGTGAAGAGAACTCTTTTCCAATCAGCCTCTTCCCAATGGATATGCTGGATCTTCTTTTTGTTCAAGGTCTGGAATTTACATTCCCTACGCCCTTAATTCAATTTCTCCTATTTTCTACTGTTGTCTAATCGGGAGACTTTCCTCCCTACTTCATGTAAAGAGGTATTTCTTCTTATCTGTCATTCTTATTTTGATTTGTAGTATCTTTCTTAATTCCTTATTCTCCTGCTCTTTCAGCGTCTCTATTGTCTTCTTTCTTTGTTTGTTGACTATTTCCTCAATTGTTTCAATTTTCAGTTCTTCTGTGATTTGTTGGTTGGTTATATACCATGGGGAACCAACCGCTGTTCTGATTACTGAATTTAGCGTATTTTGCAACTGTATTGTAGTAGTCAGGAAGAAACTTGGTTATAATCTCCTTGTTAGTCGTGATCTGAAAATGAGAGAGAGTTTTTTGAATATTTTGAATCTTGGCAGAATCGGACGTCTCAGTGGATCTTATTCCTCAAAATCTATGACGCAACTATTCATTGTATCAGATAATAGCTCCAGTAGTTCTCTTTGGTATTTTTCTGGTTTTTCGACAGGTGCAGAATATATATTCTGTAGTTGCGCATCTCTTATTGGTATCGCATCTGCGTTGTTTCCATTTCTTATGGTGTTCTGTCTGTCATCAGGTACAAGTTTATTTCTAAATATGACCTAGTATTGGTCGGCTACTCTTTGCTCAGAAACTTGAAGTTCGGGGTAGTTTCTGTGTAAACTTTTGCCGGTAGCCTAACTTATCCTCTTTTATTTTTGTTACTTCATAGTATATGCGCATGATCGTTTCATTTATAGAACTTGTCCATTTCATCCGTCTTCTTGGTAGTCTTGCTTGGGTGAGTGCTGGTTGGGATCCTGCGCAGCACCATCAGCAGTTGAAGAAGTCTTATTCTTCTCTTAGAATGTTGAGTTTCTGGAGGCTTAGCATTCTGTTTGAGACGCCTGTCTCCTTAGCACTCACCGACGTCCCGCATGCTGTCATGTCTAGCGCCTCAATATTACTATTCCTCAAATTCACCATCATTCATGAGTTCCTCCGTGTCGGGGAGGAAACGGCCTTTGGTCGCTTTTTACGATCCGCGGAGCTACGGTGGAAGAATTCTTGGGCTGCTTTCCACACAGCTTCGTCCGTTACCCTGGACAGGGACCCTTTGTCCGGTTTCAGTTAACCGGGTCAGGAAGCACCTGGAATTTGCGGCGGGCAGAAGTCGATTCAACTGTCCTGATTGGTGAATCCCTAAGAATTTCCTAGCCACTACCCTTCATTATTTTCCATTATTTTCATTATTATTGACGTCATGATCAACAAAATAAATCACATGAGTAGGTTTTGGTCTGTTTTATATGATCAAGAGTAGGTTTTTTCCAATTGATATTGGCAAATGGGGTTTTATAGTGGTTGATAGTGGTTATACTCACAAAATCGAATTTTCCCTCGTCCTCGAGGGCTGACAAACTATATGATCTATGTCATTTGATTCAGGTTTCCTCTGTTTACCACATACTAAAAGCGGAACCCGGTACTGCTTCAATCGAAAAAGTTATGAATTTTTTACTAGAAAATACCTCCAAAATCGCATTTACCCTCTCCCCGAGGGCTGAGAAATTACATGAACTATGTCATTTGATTCAGTTTTCCTCTGCACTCCTTCATTCAAAAAAGTAATGAATTTTTCACTAGAAAATACCTCCAAAATCGCATTTACCCCCTCACCGAGGGTTCACGAACTACATGAACTATGTCATTAAATTCAGTTTTCCTCTGTTCACCAAATACTAAAAGAAAAACAAGGTACTCTTCCATTCAAAAAAGTTATGAATTTTTTACTAGAAAATACCCCTAACATCGCTTTAACTCCCCTTCCCGAGGGGTTAAAAACTATATGAACTATGCCATTCGATTCAGTTTTATTCTGTTTATCACATACTAAAAGCAGAAAACGGTACTCTTCCATTCAAAAAAGTTATGATTTTTTACTAGAAACGGCCCCTATAACAACATTAAGTACCCTCTGAGTGGCTAAAAAATGTTGAAAAATATAAAAAATATATGAAAAGTCTATATTGCTTGTTTCAAATAATAAATTACTATCCATTTCCATAATGAAAATCATAAATATACCATTTTTTGCTTGGATCCCACTTTTGGCTTGGAGTGTAATTGTGGATGGGGATAACTTCACACCGGTGAATATTGCCCGTTCCACTTCGGGGGCGTGTTTGGTTACACTCATTGGCTGCATATGTGACTTCTTAATTAACTTCTAATGATTCGCATTGACCAGTGTGGTCCATACGGGTATTATTGAAATGCATTTTTACCTTATTTCAGTTCGTTGTGTGACCGATGTTTTTATTGATTTCGACTATGATGTTTGACAAAATTCTATGGCTCATGTAAAAAAAGATGAATATTTTCCGATCAAATCTATTCCTCCATTTTCTTTCAAAGTCACTTATTATACGACGAGTTCTGAAGAAAATGATTTCGCATCCTAAAGATCTTCATACAAGAAAACATTTTTGATGGAATAACCAACAAATTTTTCATTACATTTTCTGATTGTATCAATGTTACTAGGTACTTGTTTGAGTAATCATGTAGAATAGGCATATGACCTTGAGGTTTTCTAATTTGCTACGTCAAAATAGCAGCTACGTAGCCAGATCGAAAAATCAATCAAGTATTTCATAGAAAATAGTAATATTTCACCATTTCCCGCCATCAGTCGAGACTGTTATAATAATAAGTTACCTTAATCTTTAAATATTAATTCTGATCCTGAATACAAAAAAAATTAAGAGTTATCGGGGGAAAACTTAAACTAAGAAAATACCACGATCTCTAACTGATTTGGGTTTTTTCCGAAAAACTTTTTCATAAGTTTATAAGAATCTCATCAACTCATGAATCGTTGAGCGTATACCCAAGTATTGGCATATTGCTGAGACTGTCATCAACTAACCTATCTGATAATGCAATAATATACTGGGTGTGCCATTTGACATAAGAAAGTAGTATAGTCTGTTTCCGGTATAACAGGAAGTTGTAGAGGTCTGAAAATATTTCAGGGAGATAGATTATCATCTCAAACCCAATATATAAATTTTCAGAACAAAATTAATATTAGTTTACCATAAACATCTAATAATAGGCCATCGCGGTGAATCACCCTGTATATCATTATCATCCAGCCTTTTGCTTCTACTGCTGGACATAAAATTCGCCTTACAAAAACGAAGAAATAAAATTCAATTCGGCAACGTAGCCGCTAATTTGACGTGGAAAATTGGATGTCATTCAAGGATCTCAACGTCATGCACCTATTCTACCCTAGTTTCTTTTATCTTAAGACAGAAAATTTCCGAGTTCATCTCACACATTTTGGTGCTGTTATAATTTTATGCAACGATCAATTCATCACCGTTGACAATTTTCCTTGATAGTTGTTCCGTCAAGTGAATTCGACTCAAGCTATACGGGCAGTTAAATATTTGGAGCCGCATTCAGGTCGAAAAACCAACCCCCGCAGGTACAAAGAAATAGAACAACATCTTTGATGCACTTTGGCACTACATATGGTCATCCTGGAGTCGCATCTAGGTCTAAGAGCAAGAAACAAAGACGTGGACCAATCAGGGACCTGGATTGCGCTTTAGCTATGCAAAATCCAAAGCGATCCTTAACATTCCCAAGAAATTGGGGTACCATATTTAGTACGCTCGTAGCTGTTACCTTGTAAACACATAACTTGTACAGCCAAAATCCAATATATATCAGTTAAGTAATCCAGTGTTTCATTATCCAAATTTAATAGAATTTCAGTTGATTGACTCAACAAAAAACAATAGTATATTACTGGTCGATAATGAAGAATAACCATTACATTAATATCAATAATTATAACACCGTAGAATGACATAGTATCATTTTTGATGTGACAACAATAGTATATTCTAAAACAAGTTGCTGAATGGGCTCCTATTTCAACACGAATGCGAAATTCGAAAAGAGATTATATATCCTAGTGACTTTTGTATTGTATCTTGGCAGTTGGTGTGACTGTTACGAAAATTGACAGATTACGGAATTTGAATATGAATCGTACATTTCGAATTTTGAAATAATTTACAATTACGCATTAAATTCGTGAATTATGTCTGACGAAATTGATTTAACACCCCTAGAATTCTGAGAAATTGCAAATAATGTTGTGAATCATTTCACTATATCCAAATTATATTATATTGACAATGATTGACGTTTGTTGAAATTTGATAGGATTGGAAGTCAGTATAGACAATCACAAAAGGAAAAATATAACTGAAAACGATGCTGTAATGAGTTCATTACAGCTCTGTTTTTAGAACTGTAATGAACTCATTACATTACATGAGTTCATTACAGCTCTGTTTTTAGAACTGTAATGAACTCATTACGATACTGAAATGAAGAAAAGTTATTCACGTCGCAATTTTCGGAAAGAATCGATTTGAGTCCCATACATAGGCATAAATTTTCAACTTCAGGTTTTAAAAAGCGTGCTTCTATGGTTTATGACTTTTTTGCAATAATATCTGGCCAAGCGTTTTTATGGATTAGTTCAAGTTACTTTTGGATGCATGAGTAGATTGAAATGGTATACAATGATTAATTGTAATTATTGTATAATTTAGCGGATTAAGCCGAATACTGGTCAGTTTTTGCAGGAAAAAAAAACAAAAATTCTTTCTATTTTCATAATATTCATTACCTCTATGTCGAGACCACCTCTGAATAGCCATACCGGAAACGATCTACTCCAACCTGTCTCTGTACATTCTGAAATAGTTTTTAAAATAACAGGAGTTTGCTTTGTATGGATGAATTTCTGAGTTATATCTTCTATCGCTATTCCTCGTTGGATGATTTTGATTCATGTTATCAAGTATAATTGTATAAAATTTTTATACGTATATATGCTAATTTTTTAGGAAAATTTTAAGTATGAGTAGATAGCTGAAAGATTTCACGTTTTCTGAATTTGTTCTCTTCATCATAAAAAAAGGGGAATATTATATAAAATACATTTATTCGGTTTTTTTATAAGCTCACCGGATATCACGACTAACGAAGGACAACTAACAACTATGTATTTCCGTTTTGAAAAAATTCAAATTTGCCATGAGTCTCGATGTCTCGCTGCAATGTTCAAACTTACGAAATCCAGTGACTAAAGGACATATTGTATGATAAGCGGCAAGTATAATATTCGCAAAATCCATTGAGAAACCTATCGAACTATTAATAGGTCAAACCAAACCTAGTTAGATTCCGCTTATTCCTGGTTGCCGATATACCAGAAATATAATGTGTTTTCGGTGCTTCAGCCGTCTGAAAAACTAATTATAACATGAAGCTCAATCAACTACTCAGCTCGAAATAGGCAGATCTCGCCTAGCTTTTTTGATGTAGAAAACAAAAGATTATTTTTTTGAAAATTATTATAAACGGGTATTGCAAATGGTAATGTTGACCTAAAGTTTATATTCCACGAACATTAAGATTCCTCATACACCATAACTTCCAAATTGAATAAAATACGTACATACTTTTCGAAGATGCCTTAATTTTCAGAAATGAATTGAAAATAGAGTTAAGCGATGGACTCTAATCACAACAAAAACAGAGGGTACCAGACACTCGTAGCGTGAACTTGTCCTTGACGTATATGTATGTGAGCCAAAATACCTTCAAAGATATCAGATCACTTGAGACAAGCCATCCAGTCCAATGATTTTAGTTCTTAAGAAATACAACGCGTATTGAGACCAAGACGTACACACGAGAGGACACTACTCCAGAAATGGTTTTGAAGGAGAATGTTTACTTTTGTACATTTTCCCTGAAAAACAGTACCAGTTTACAAAGTAGTGCAAAAAGTCAGACAAATCTTGAGAAGTGCTAATACTGGCACTTAAAGATTAGGTTGTGGAAACGTTTTAATACTGCAAAAAAAAAAGCATTCAAACCAATCCAATGAAACGAACGGTGTTGCCTATTAAACTACGTAGTAAGTCCCTTGGTAAATCCGCTCTCCCGAACATGCTTTTGACTGATAAACATAACATCATTTCCTTGAAGTACAACCTACGACCGAGAAACCTCTTAGGTATCTACCTACAGTTTTAGGCGAATGTTCTGGTGAAAAACCTTTTAGACCAGGCCAGACTATGAAGCCCGACATTATAAGACTCTGTTGAAAATTTTTTACCGAAACTAATAGTGTAAAATTTGTATATTCCTGAGATGTTGCAGCGTTAATGGAATGAAATACAAGGAATGACCCAGGTCAAGTTAGTGAGGGGTTGTACCAGAGGGAGGCGTAGGCAATATGTCCAATTTTTTTTCTCCGAACATTTTCGGCACTCAAGTCCTGGTGCACACATCCGACTTTTGCAGTTGCGACGCCGTTGCGGTGTCGTACGCTAGTGTGCATGCTGCCATTTGATTCTTTGTACCACAGCCCGCATGATGGCAGTTACGATCAGTGAGACCAGATTTAGTAGAAATCTACTTTTTTAGTAGATTTTTGGCATTTTCATGGAGTTTTTAGTAGGAAGAAATCCTTTGGTAGATTTTAGTAGATTTTGGTAGTTTTAAAAAATATAACCGAGAAGATTGAGAATATGGAAATTCGGATGTCTAGACTGTTTCTATGAATCAATTCATTGTTCATTCTCATTGAGGTTCTACGTTCTACTTGTTTCTAGAAGAACGTACCTACTTAAACATAATAAAATCATAAAACTTCTGTCGGCTGAAAATAAATACGAAGAATGATGGAATATCTGAAGGGTGCCTCATTGAAAACAGATGGTGTGTAAACTTCCGTTGAAAATATACCATTATCTCACATTTGATATTCTATTCAGTGGAAAAAATATGTCTTACTGGAATTTCATAGACGAATTTGGGTGGCTGCATATTTCAGATTTCGAATGCCAAATGCAAGATAATATTTTCGGCTATCATCCGCATCAAAACAAAAAATAGAAACAAATTTCTAAATAAAATTATAGCATTATTATAACATGCTAAAGAAGGACTTAAAGACGTTACGACGCCGCAACGGCACGGCGGGTAGTGTGCATGCTCCCATTTGAGTCTTTGTACCCCAGCCCGCAAGTACGACACCGCAACGGCGTCGTAACAGCAAAAGTCGGATGTGTGCACCGGGCCTAAATGTCCTATAGCCTCAGGATGCACCGTTCACTAGAAAACTCCAATTTAAGAATAGTTATTTATAATACAAGTGCAGAAGGCATTGATATTCTTCCACGAGTTCAAAATTCAAAAACGAGCCACGAAGTGGCGAGTTTTGGAATGAACGAGTGGTAGAATGAGCCTTCTGTACGAGTATTATACATTATTTTCTCTAATTCTTTGCATTTTCATTGAAATTAATGAAATATTTCCATAAATATAATTTAGTGATTTTTGCATTGAAAAATGTTGGTTGGCAGAACTGATTTCTTTAAGGCAAATTGATGACTTGACAGATAAAGCCGTGGCGGAAAGTTCGGAGTTCCAACATAGAATAATAAAATATAACCATGAAAACTGTGCGTTTCTGATATATTCTCGCACGATTTTGTTCTACAAGATGTGGAAGAATGAACGGAATAACCACAGAATTAGAGAAAGTATTTTTGAAAGTTGGTACAAGATGAAAAATATTTTTGACGATAAAACATATGGAACATGAATTACATGACGAACAATTCAAAATAATAATTATCATGTTTCAAATCGAAACAACTTAAGTATCATGGAATTAGGAAGATGGATATAGTAAATGAAATGAAAAAAATTGGATCATTGTAAAAAGTTATTACTCGAATAAACTCCCACCTTCTTCGTAATGGGCGGGAGCCCCTATTGAAGCCTGAAGTTTTGAGGTATTGAATAATTGTATGTCAACACAGAACTTGTTGATTAGTTTTTAATCATAGTAGTTTGAGGAAAAAAAAGATACCTATAGTTGAGTTGAATTGATTGAATAAATCAGACACAAAAAAACGAGGTCCTATTTATTATTTTGATCTAGAGAATATATATATTTATTAAACTTCAACATGGTAGCAGAGTGCGGTTCGTAGATTATAAAACAGAAGTCTACATCTGGAAAAATTGAATAATAAAAAAGTTCCAAAAAAAGTGATCTGTGGCAAAGAGGTTACCTTGAATAAAAATAAAGAAGCAAAATGTATTTTGGTGGAGTAAATAGATGCCAGCAAAGTACAGATAGGCTTACTAGACGGAAAAAAAAATTGGTCTACTTGGAAGTACAAGATAGGTATTTTACTGAGGCCAGTGAAAGGGGGATTGGAAGTTTTAGAGGGCAAATGTCAAGAAAAAGACATATGATGTTGGTATGCAAATTTTCAGTTATGTAAAACAAACAGATGATGATATCGCAATGCATACTTCGAAGCTAACGAATTTGTAGAACAGTTTACAAGAAGAAATGTACAAAGGTAAAATTACAAATGGAAGGTGATGTCATTGTGAGTTACCTGAAATTCTTCTCATTTATAAAATATTAAAGACGTTGCCTGCAGAGTAATTCCCAATCAAGTCTATCTGGATTTTAATGTCCAATACAAAAAAAAATGTGGACAATTTGACTTTGGTTCACAGCTTTGTAATCCGGCTGAAAAGACGAGCATGCCACTGGATTTTACGTAAAAAAGTGGCTGTATAAGGTTTTAATTTCAGAGCTCTATCATCAGTACTGGAGAAGATATAAATGTTTTTCGATTATAATTTTCTTATAAATTTTAGTTATAACTCGAAAACAAAAGAAGGAGGCCAAAAATGAATACTACCCTTGTTAGTTTCTCTGAAAAAGAGACCAAGGATGGGGTATCAGATTTTGTCTATCTCCTCTGGTTTAAAAGTTGAAGTGCTAAAACATCGAAATTTGCCCGCCCTATACATACTAGTATATTTTATATTTTTTGATTATAAGGGCTGTTTTTTTAGAGCTATAGAACTGTGAATT
The DNA here is from genome assembly GCF_914767665.1 of Harmonia axyridis. NCBI lineage: Eukaryota > Metazoa > Arthropoda > Insecta > Coleoptera > Coccinellidae > Harmonia > Harmonia axyridis. Next base: position 22,322,050 of record NC_059505.1, on the reverse strand, counting down.
GCAATAAAACAACGATGGATTATTCGATTGACATGAATTTTATTGATCCGCAAGATAATCTTGTGGCATTACAATTCAAATATGATTTCTGGCATATGACCGCCACGGCTGGCTCGGATGTAGTCCAATCTGGACGTCCAATTTTCGATGACTTTTCCCTACATTTGTGGCCGTATATCGGCAATAACACGTCGAATGTTGTCTTCCAAATGGTTAAGGGTTTGTGGCTTATCCGCATAGACCAATGACTTTACATAGCCCCACAGAAAGTAGTCTAGCGGTGTTGAATCACAATATCTTGGAGGCCAATTCACAGGTCCAAAACGTGAAATTAGGCGGTCACCAAACGTGTCTTTCAATAAATCGATTGTGGCGCGAGCTCTGTGACATGTTGCGCCGTCTTGTTGGAACCACAGCTCCTGGACATCATGGTTGTTCAATTCAGGAATGAAAAAGTTAGTAATCATGGCTCTATACCTATCACCATTGACTGTAACGTTCTGGCCATCATCGTTTTTGAAGAAGTACGGACCAATGATTCCACCAGCCCATAAAGCGCACCAAACAGTCAGTTTTTCTGGATGTAACGGTGTTTCGACATACACTTGAGGATTAGCTTCCCTCCAAATGCGGCAGTTTTGTTTGTTGACGTAGCCATTCAACCAGAAGTGCGCTTCATCGCTAAACAAAATAAAATGGACGTAGTGCGCGATAGGTATTTCGCACAGAACCATTATTTTCGAAATAAAACTGCACTATTTGCAAGTGTTGTTCAGGCGTGAGTATATTCATGATGAATTGCCAAACCAAACTGAGAATAAATCACTTGACAGCTGTTAAATCGGTCGCCATCTTGAACAGTAATGTCAACTTAAAGTTATATACCTGGAAAAAAACACCCGTTACAATATCAACAATAAGAGCAATGTCCGGATCTAATTTGAATTTTTAAACATTATCCGTATACTATGAAGATTTTAATAATGGAGAATTATAAATTAATAAATAGAACTCAAAGTTATCTTCATAATATTCAACATGGATAATTAGGTCGTGAGAACGATACCACGTAAATTTACTGGGAATGAGACCATCTAACTAATGCGTATCTACTTTCTATTAACCTTTGTTTATTCTACTTAGAGGATATCGGTGTTGTAGTATTTATTTGCAACTAGTCGCATCGATAGCTGTTAATGTGTGATAAGATAACAAGAACAAAAACAAATATTACTGGGATTTTCGAGTGTAATTTAGTATACCTGTATTTATCTCATAGGTACCATCAATTAACAATGATGAAGTACGAGTAGATACCGAAATAATACAATGAACGATTGTAGAATATTTCCTGTAACCGAGAATATCTAAAAAAAAATATGAAAATATTACTCATATGGAACCAATCACAACACAATATGAAAATTCATACCAAATGCCATCAAAATCTAATGAGTAGAACACGAAAATAAAGGAATTCCAGGAATTTCACGTTTGTCCCTGCTCAATCTGTTCAATCCCTCTATATCTGGAAAAACTGAAATTCGTATGGGACAATCTGCAAAACAAAACATGATACCATACCAAATTCATTGAAGTCAAATGAAAATTGTAGAATCTGTAGGAAGGCCTTTGCGCATTCGGACGATATATTCGCGGAATGCCCAAATCAAATTACCTAGTTATTAATAATCTAGTTATTTATAATAAAAGTGCATAAGGCATTGATATTCTGACACAAGTTAAAAATTCCAAAAAGAGCTAGGAAGTGGCTAGTTTTTGAATGAACGAGAGTTAGAATGAGCCTCTTGTACGACAATTATACATTATTTTCTGATTCACTGAATTTTTACAATATTTATTAAAATATTCAAGATGCATCTGAAATAATTCCTTGGCAGGAGAGTTCCGAGTACCAAGCTATAATAATAAAATAAAACCCGTGAAATCTGTGTGAATCTGGGATATTAGCCACAGAATTTGAGAAAAAAATTACAGATGCACTTCCATCCACTGCGACGGTCATCTAAAAACAGAAAGAGCAAGTTAAAAATTACAATGTATTTTACTGCAATTGTAATCTAAAAATCAGTAGTAATTTCTACTTTGAGTATTAATGTAATGATAATTTAGGAAATTTTTTTTTTCAATAAAATTAAACAATAGTATTGATTGACCTGACTTTATGAACTTCAGGATTAAGGTAACTAGAAATTCTACAATAAAATGTCACAAAACCACAGAAGCTTTCCGAAAAAAAATCATTACCATGGATTACGAAAACATTTGAATTGCTTCATCGCACAATTCATTAATGTCATAATTCCCCGCTTCGAAATTTAACAAGTACAATTTAGTTCTTCGAAAACAATTCCAAAAAAATAAAAAAGACTTAATCGAGGAAAAGTAGGCCATAAATTGACTCTTTTTCTTTATTTCTAGAATCCCTCCATTCAAACCATACAAAAGGAAATATCCAGTTGTCCGTCTATTGGGTGGGGATGGTTTACCTGTTGGCTGATTGGGGTATGGGAGAAAATGAACCACGACATCGAAACTACGCGGACCAAAAGTCGGATTTCCAGCGGAGACTCTCGGAACAATTCGATGCCGACCAGGAGGAAGTTGATCTTCATCCCTTGAGTAATCAGGTAAGACACATCATCACATCAAGGTTCTAAATATGGGGAAGGTAGGATGGTTCGAATCGATTTTATAGGATCTGTCACTGATTGTAAATCTCGAAATTTCTGACGGGCTATGTGGAATTGTTTTGCTGGTTACGATGGAATTATAGGCATTATAAACTATTCAATACTTGGACTAGTTTTATCTTTTACAATAAGAACAGTAACCAGTAAGTTGTTAATGGATTTTGGGTCAAAATTAAGCAATCTATCTTATCTTGAGAGGGGTTTATACCACATGACATTCTGGTGATCTGCCAAAATTCCAAAACTCCTCTCCCCTCAGCGTCTTTGAGATTTCAGCATTTTTTAGGATAAGTGAGGCAATCCCAAACAATCCTCTGATTTACCGTCTCTCTTTACCACATGCAAGAATTCAAAATACGTTCTTACGTCTTCATTTTTAATTTTATAAAAACCTCATTTTCAGTCTTTGACAAAACTTTGTGTATAATATTTTCTCTTGAATTTCATACAAAAATAATTGTTTGCTCGGAAAGTTTTACATTGCATATATTTATTCTTCAATAAAAATTATAATTTTTTTTCTATTCCAAAAAATTAATAAATAAGGACTTTTCGCAATGACGAACTCTATTATATAAATTGAATAATATGATTATATGAAAGCCTCATATAAATCGATGGTCTCTAGCGTAAAATAGTGTAATCACTTTTGAACAGACCGCTGAAACGGTGTAGACCCCTCTTAAATTTTTCACCTCACATTGTACCTAAAAACTTTTTGTTCAAATACTTGAAAAATTCTAACGAACTTTTGGATACATCATATCCAGTTTCAAAACATGGTCTAGCAATGCGGATTTATCATTTTTGTACTTATATGCTATATTCCAATCTTTGACATAGTATAATTCCCGTCAAAAGTGGTTTAACAATTTGGTTTCTCTGAAAAAGAGTTATTAATTGAATATTGATAAATCCTGAGGAATATTTTATTATAATGATGAGGACATTTACAAATTGTTTTTAAACCTTTAATAGAGCAAAACTTCATCTACAACTTGCTAATTTTTAAGTGGGATAATGCATCACTTTTTTTCTGGAAATCTAATGATTGACAGACCGTAGTGTAATTTTTGTATTGTTTATAATTTCTATGCCATACAAATTTCCACAGCTGTTTATATGGAATAATTCCTTGTTCTATGTATAACGCCTCCCATGGATAGAAATGTAGATATGTATGCGGAAAGATCAACAGTGCTCATTATGCTATATCGCATCAATGATTCCATACCAAATTCTCCCCTTTTGAGTATTTATTACGGACTAGTCTTTTGTCATTTATCTACAATGTTTTGGTAATGCATCGGAGAATTGCAGAGTTTTCATTGCCCAAAAACGAATCTTACGTCTTATTTTCAGTATTGGATTTAGGAACATCTGCAAGCCAATGTTCAATGTTTGAAAGGGAAACAATTCCTACTTTTCCTTGTTTATTATATTCTGAAACTATTGGTTCATGTAGGAACTAATATCGAAGAATTATTATTATCCCGTTGTAACAATACAATTAAAATTGGCAGTTGCGGCGCATTGCTCATCCAAGTTCGAGAACACGATCCATTGAATTTTTAAAGGGAAAAATCAAGCAATCGAAAAAAATTACCAAAAACTTGTTAACACATAAAATTAAATTGAATACATGTAGTGCCACGATGCTAGTCAATATATTTTCACCGTAAATCCTAGCTTTTATCGGTTACAAGTTATGAATTTTTTAAATATGTATTCTCTTCTGATAATAACAGTATGTAAGTAACTGTGGGTAAGAACATAACTGCTCTCTACAACAAGCGTCCGTGGCAGGGAATATTTTTATTCATTTTCAAGAATCCTTTTGTTATTGCATACAAAAAATTCGAAACGATTCATTTATCATTGACTCTGTCTGATATTTTTTCAGTTTTTTTCTTGAATTGAGATATTCCGTGAGAGAAAAGAAATAATAAACGATGGTGTAAATTTTGTAATGTTTTCCTATTGAAATGGGTCGATATAAAAGGAAGTATGAGGTATATTTCCACTATCTATCCTTGAATTATTCTTATAGTTATATACCTACATCTTCAATTAATTGACATCGGAAGTATCTTAAAAAGAAAAATTTATTTATTTCACCACATGAAATGTGATTATTTATAAATAAACTTGCCAATTTTAGACTCTCAGACCTCGGTGACTGATTGAGATCTCAGGAACACTTCCTCTGGAATACTTTCTCATTCATCTTATCATTTGTTAACTAATCTCACTCATTCAATCAATGAATAATTGAATCAATTTTTTTTTGGTTAATTGTCTTCACACAATTCAAACCTTGACACTTTAACCTTGATAATTGGTAGTGCATTGCGATGTTTTTTACGCATTCGGCAATATAATATCAAATTTTGATGTCAAATAATTTTCTCAATCATTTTCCTCATTTTCGATCGAAAAATCTCTTGTTATACCGCATTTTTTTATGCCGGCTCGAGAATCCATGAATGAAAACCCAAAAGAATGCCTATAAAAGATTCTATCTTAAGTTGATATACAGTGCTAACCAAAATTCCTTTTAATATCCCACTTATTTATTGAACAATTGGATCTAACATATAAGAGGATCTTGAATAATATTCCTGGAAAAACAATTGTGGTTTTCATTAATTTTTACAATCCCCGTCATCCATTTTTTTAATCAATACGAAGTTTTCAAAGACAAAAATTTCCATGAAATAATATACTAATTCGATTTTGTCAAAAGCAATTCAGGACACCAGAACTTTCAAGAAGAAAATATACAAGTTCCTATTAAATTTAGAGCCCTATAATATGGCAAGTTATACGGGATAAAATATATATATGTATATGTATATATGACACTGTTTCACTTCATTTTCATGATTTTGTTATGTAATCTGATTTGAAATAAAGTACGATTTATCGACTTTTGCCTATACGCGTAGGATTTTTCCTCGCCGTCGGCTTCTCACTCCTCGCTAAGAGGAACATTCACTCAATCCCAGATATTTAAAATATCAGAAGGGCAGAGCTCGGTCGTGTCCGGTCGTTGTGGTCCCCCTGGTTCTCGTCGAACTTCTGGTCCTCTCACACGTGATCCTTGGACCTGTCCTTCGCTTCCTAGGAATTTTCTCACCGTCCTTGCAGTACCTAAAAGAACAGCTTTTTGCATTATATTACATACATACTCACTAAGACCTAGTTGCTTGATATTTCTCTTGAGATTTGTGGGTACTATTCCTGTTGTTGAGATGATAATTGGAATAGTTCTCGTTGATATCATTCCCCACTGGCGCTTTATCTGAAATTCGAGGTCCCTATATTTTGAAATTTTTTCGACCTCTTTTTGACGCATGTTGTTGTTATTAGGTATTGCTACGTCGATGAGTATTGCTGCCTTTTGTTGTTTATCAACTAGCAATATATCTGGCCTGTTGTGAGGGACTGTTTTATCAGTCAAAACTGTACGATCCCAGTACAGTTTATAGCGTTCGTTTTCTAGGATGGTTTCCGGTCGGTACTTGTAGTATGGCACTTTTTCAGAATTAATAAGTGTTAATTTAGTTGCCATTTCTTGGTGTAGTATCTTTCCTACTGCATCGTGTCTCTCTTTATATTCATTTCCTGCAAACATTTGACATCCTCCCGTGATATGTTGGATTGTCTCGTTCGTTGGACAACCATAACGGCATCGATCGTCAGTAATAGTTCGATCCTTTATGATATGTTTGCAGTAATTTTTTGTTGAGATCACTTGATCTTGGATGGCTAAAAGAATTATTATTATTATTATTATTATTATTATTTTGTATCACTAGATCTAAAAGCCAGTTGCACCATTTGCCTAAACATTGATTAAAAATTTAAACGTTGATTACTCTATGATTTATCAAGAGACATCTGAAATTAATCAATGTTTAAATTTTAATCAATGTTTAGGCAAATGGTGCAACTGGCCCTTATTCTACATGGCATACGCTCGTGTAAGTTTTTTCATTTTAATTCTATCTATTTTTTCATCTTATTTGCTGATACTTCTATTCGAGATTTCTAAAATAACATTTATTTTCTACGTGTATCTATCTAATTCTCATTGAAAAAATTGGTTTGATTTATAAGCGCATAATTCTGGAGTTCGCTGAAATTTAGAAGTGCTATGTGAATAAATAAAAGACTTTAGTTAATAGACTAAAAATTATGATATTTTGTATTCGATTAAGATTGCTTTGTTTGAATCTTACTGTTGACAATTTTCTGCAAAATTGTATTATATGGTAATGGCATTTATGAAGTTGGACTATTACCTACGTTTTCTATTTCTGATTGATATAAGTACCTTCATTGACTGCTATTGAATTGATAAGTTATTGATGATTGTTAGTAACCAGAAAAAAAATATTTTCGACAGCTGAGATAGGACAACGATTTATCGCTAAATATTTTAGTTATTAGGTATATACAGGGGTGGATCCAGGATTTCTTCAAGGAATGGGAGCACAGTACCCAATTCTTTTCCCGTCTTTTTTCCATTTTTTAGAAGCATCATCGTTCAAGGCGAGCGCGCACCCCCTGCGCCCCCAGTATATATACAGGGTACGTCATATTACAGCGCTGAAATTTTCAATTTGTTTTCTGGACACAGTAATATTGAGCTTCATTTGAGCTACATTCTCAAATTGTTAAGAAATTCTGCGCAAAACTTAATGTTTTGATTCATTTTGATTATTCATAAATTAAAATATCTTTGGAGAAACCTTGCACCTACCGACGAAATTATTGAATTTATTTAAGATTCTGAAGGGAAACTAGAAGAATGGAGGTAATACTGCCTTTGATAACCATTGTTGGAAACTCTACTGGGTGTTTGAAAACAGTGCTGTAATGAACTCATTACAGCATTGTTTTCGGTTATATTTTTCGTTTTGTGGTTGTCTTGACTGACATCCGAATTTCGATCCTATCAAATTTCAACATACTTCGAATGTCAATAAAATATAATTTGGATACAGTGAAATGATTTGAAGCTTTATCCGCAATTTCTCTTGATACTGGTGGTTTTGAATCGATTTCTTCATACATAATTCACTAATTCAATGCGTAATTATAAATTATTTCAAATTTCGACACCTAATAGTCAAATTCAAATTCCGTAATCTGTCAATTTTCGTAACAGTCACACCAACTGCCATGATACAATAAAAAAATCACTAGGATGTATAATCTGAATTTTACATTGAATTTCGACAATATTTCACAAAAATTGACCGAAATAGAGAAAATATCGTCTAATACTCGTTGCAGAAGGCAATTCCAACACTCATTTCGCATTCGTGTTAGAATAGAAGCCCATTCTGCAACTTGTTTTAGAATATACTATTACCACTTATGACTTCTCATATAACAGCAAATTTAATGCTTATTCGGAATATATGATCAAATTCGATGAGGATGCAGAAATGAATAAGATATAATTGGTTTTATGGAAAAAAGTGATAAATTTCGTGAAATCAAGAAATGTTAAATTGAAGAATAACCACCTATATTTCGACCATGTGTTATATGACTTTTTTGTTGCAAATCACTTGTATAATTTCCCCTTTGAAGTTAGGCCGTTTTGAAAGTGTACACCCTGTATATATAAGGTGTGTGAATAAGTCTTTCCCGTTTTTTTTTTCAAATTTTGAGCCTTTATTGTGAAAAAATGGTTACAAATGAATTATTGAAAGTATTGGCCATCGCTAGCTACAACTTTTCCCCATCTTTCTGGCAACATACGAATCCCGTTGCGAAAAAATTCGACCGGTTTGGCCTCTATCCAGTCATCCACCCATTTTTTGGCTTCCTCGTAGGAATGAAAGTGCTGGTCAGCCAGGCCATGCGTCATCGATCTGAAGAGATGGTAATCAGACGGAGCAATGTCTGGACTATACGGCGGGTGGGGTAGGACTTCCCATTTGAGCGTTTCTAAGTATGTTTTCACCGGCTGTGCAACATGTGGGCGAGCATTGTCATGTTGCAAAATAACTTTGTCGTGCCTGTCGGAGTATTGTGGCCGTTTTTCTTGCAGTGCGCGGCTCAAACGCATCAATTGTCGTCGATAGACCTCGCCTGTGATCCTTTCATTCGGTTTCAGAAGCTCATAGTAAACCACACGTAGCTGGTCCCACCATATACAGAGCATGAGCTTGGCGCCATGAATATTTGGCTTGGCCGTCGATGATGATGTATGGCCGGGTAGTCCCCATGATTTTCTTCGCTTCGGATTATCGTAACGGATCCATTTTTCATCGCCAGTCACGATACGATGCAGAAAACCCTTTCTTTTATGTCGCTGAAGCAGCTGTTCGCAAGTGAAAAAACGCCGTTCGACGTCTCTCAGCTTCAGTTCGTACGGCACCCAATTTCCTTGCTTTTGGATCATTCCCATGGCTTTCAAACGCTTGGAAATGGTTGTTCGGTCAACTCCCAATGCTTCAGCAAGTTCTTCTTGCGTTTGACACGAATCTTCATCAAGCAAAGTCGCCAATTCTTGATCTTCAAAGATTTGCGGCCGCCCGGAACGCTCCTTGTCTTCCACGTCGAAATCGCCACTTTTGAGCGTCGAAACCATCCGCGAACACTTGAATCATCGACACAACCTTCTCCATAAGCTTCCTGAAGCAACCGATGCGCCTCGGCAGCAGATTTCTTCAAATTGAACCAATAAAGTGAAACTTCCCGCAAATGACGTCGACTCGGCTCAAATTTCGACATTTTCACGATTTCAAAAATTTATGATGCGAAAAAATTTCAACTAATGTGTTAGTGTGGAATTGTTGACAGATGAATAAGCTTTGATTATGACATATGTAACCATTAAATACTCGCACAGTATTGGTGGCGCCATCTCTTACAGAAAACGGGAAAGACTTATTCACACACCTGATATAAATATAACACAATGAAGTTGTTGGACCGAATATGAGAGGGCGATGGCAGTGCAAGAGAGGAAAAAAATCTCTGGCTGAACTCGTTAAATCACGAAATTTACTTCCAAATAAATCTGCATTTACTTGCATTGCTTTTTGATTTCGGGATCATTCTCCGAAATGGGGTCTAGTTCGTACTGAATAACTAGTTTTGTTGAGGAATAAAGGTTGAATATCCGAAAGTCTTTGCTCTACCCAGTGTTATAACTAGATATGATTCTTGAATGGATTTACTCCCACTTTGAAAAACCAAAATCTTCGATTTTTTATTAGTTCTTTTCAATTGTTACTTACTTACAATTATTTTTATTTCTTCTAATCAATTGTCATATGTCTCCAATAACCCCCTTTCCCCTCGTTACGCCTATGGCTCTACCTGAATGGTATCTCAAAATATTTTGTGAAGCTTTCAAATGTGCGAGTAGTGCTTTAAACGTAGCGCGTGTTTAAATTGATTATTATTATTGTGTGATCAAATCAGAAAAATATTACAAAAATGAATTTTGAAGTTATGAAATGTTTTCGAAGGAACTGATTACAACGAAATATGGACGTCTCGAACAAAAAAATTTATGAAATATTGTATTGGTGTTTCACACGGATAGTTTCAGAGCTCTCACATAAGTGTAGGGCAGCAAACAGAACATTAATAAAAAGGAACATTAGAAAATAAAAAAATTATTAAAATTAACACTTACCTTGAATGTCAGTGATGTCTTTTATAACCCTAACAAGGCTTCCACCAATTATTGATTCGTCTACTCATAATATAGGATTTGTTCATAATTAACCAACTAACAGAATTCTAGCGATCCAATAGATGAACAGCATTCTATTACATGCTTAAAATTATTGAGAGTTAAGGACGCATACCTCAAGGAGAAGAGCTTCTTCTTGAGGGATGAGATTTTAAACTTTACCTTTCATTGCAATTCCCCTCATTATTTCATATTGAAATATGTGTTACTATGGGCTTATTGAACGTCGCTGAAAATATCTGTTCTGAATTTGTACCTGCTTAAATATCAGTAATGTTTGCAGAGTAGTGGTGAGAGTGAAGAGATCACAACTAGGGTTCAAACCCTATTTAACATGGTTAAATATAAATAATGATTTCACAAGATCTGAAGTGGTGATCCAAAATTTAATTTCACTATAGATTGGTGGTGTAGGATCAGAGAAACAGGAAAATGATACTCTGTTAGTTCGCCGACGTTTCGGAAAAATTTATTTCCATCCTCAGGGCTCTACAAAATTTACGGAAAACATCATTTGCAACATTGATGAAGGTGTTTACAAAATAAAGGAAAGATGAGCATTACTAAAAGTTATTGACTAGAAAATATCACAGAAAGGATGGTCTGGTATAATTTATATATACAAAGAAGCATTATAAAATTCAAAACATTTTTAGTTTAAAATAAGAGTAAAAATAAAAAGTAATTTAACACATATAGGTACAAACAAAGTACTTACAAGCTAGACAAATGTATCTTCCCAAAATCATCTTATTAAAATTTAAATCAATTCTCCAATATTTTACGTGTAAAGAAATCATAATATGTATATTAAAAACCGGGGACAAACAATGCGACCGATAGTATAGTATATAGTATGCCGACAGACGGAGGTGAAATCAAAGGAACAGCGGACTCGAAACAATTAGGGTAAAAAACTTAGACGTATGTATGTGATGCGCTGAAGTAATGAAGTCGATAGGGGCTAGAAATCTTTATTTTGTTTTATTATTATTCCGTAGTTGGGTATTTGTTTTTAATAAGGAAAAATAGAATCGGCTAAGTTGTTGTATGTCAGCTCTAGAATTTACTGAGTCATGGATACTTATTTGTAACATCTCAAAAATTAGCCGATTGCTCAAGTATGGCTCCCTATTTAATATTTTGACTTCTTCAAAATTAAAGTTGTGACTTTCATTCAGGCAATGTTCGGCCAAGGCTGTTTTAGGGTTGGAGATCGGCAAACGGACAGACCTAATATGTTCCTGTATTCTGGATTTCAGATATCGGCCCGTCTGGCCTATGTAGACGCGAGAGCAATTTAGACAGCTGATTTCATATACAACATTGGAGTTTCAGAAGAGTTGGTGTTCATTGAAGAAAATTGGAATATGGTTTCTGACCCCTCATTTGATTTTGAAACCTTCAAATTAATATATAATTTTTTGATAACTAGCAGTTATTTCTGTTTCAACGGACAATTTTATAGGCAAATTTTTGGTTTCGGGATGGGGAATTGTGTTTCGCAGATTTGCTGTGACATTGTAATGGTAAAACTTCAAGATTATTGTCTCTCTCGCTTACCTTTCAGTGTACCAATTTTCAAACGTTATGTCGATGATATTTTCACTTCCGTTCCTGTTAACACTGAACAACTCGTGTTGGACACTTTCAACTCTTTCCACCCAAAATTACAGTTCACTTTAGAATTAGAATCAAAAAGCGCTCTGAATTTCCTTGACATGAGAGTTGAACGCATGGATGATAATGTCTTATACATTGATTGGTATCATAAACCTACTTTTTCTGGCAGGTATATAGGTTTTCACTCCCATCATGCCATGATACATAAAGTTAACATCATACGAAATCTCAAGTTCAGAGCCTTGAACCTCTCTGACAAAAGGTATCATGAAAAAAACCTGAAAAAGATCAGATCCATCTTACTTAACAACAGCTATCCGGCGCATCTCATAAGCAAAATTTTAGGGGAGTCTCTCAAACCCTCTCTACCACAGATCATTTCATCTGAGGGACCTTCGAATACAATTTTATATTATAACAAACTCATATATATCAAAGGCCTCTCAGAGAGACTATCCAAGGTTATTCAAAAGGAGAACGTCAGGGTGTCTTTCAAAAGTTCAAATACCTTAGGAAAGAATTTTTTCAGTGTTGTCAAAAACCCGACACCAACTCTTCTGAACTCCAATGTTGTATATGAAATCAGCTGTCTAAATTGCTCTCGCGTCTACATAGGCCAGACGGGCCGATATCTGAAATCCAGAATACAGGAACATATTAGGTCTGTCCGTTTGCCGATCTCCAACCCTAAAACAGCCTTGGCCGAACATTGCCTGAATGAAAGTCACAACTTTAATTTTGAAGAAGTCAAAATATTAAATAGAGAGCCATACTTGAGCAATCGGCTAATTTTTGAGATGTTACAAATAAGTATCCATGACTCAGTAAATTCTAGAGCTGACATACAACAACTTAGCCGATTCTATTTTTCCTTATTAAAAACAAATACCCAACTACGGAATAATAATAAAACAAAATAAAGATTTCTAGCCCCTATCGACTTCATTACTTCAGCGCATCACATACATACGTCTAAGTTTTTTACCCTAAGTGTTTCGAGTCCGCTGTTCCTTTGATTTCACCTCCGTCTGTCGGCATACTATCTATGCATCGGTCGCATTGTTTGTCCCCGGTTTTTAATATACATATTATGATTTCTTTACACGTAAAATATTGGAGAATTGATTTAAATTTTAATAAGATGATTTTGGGAAGATACATTTGTCTAGCTTGTAAGTACTTTGTTTGTACCTATATGTGTTAAATTACTTTTTATTTTTACTCTTATTTTAAACTAAAAATGTTTTGAATTTTATAATGCTTCTTTGTATATATAAATTATACCAGACCATCCTTTCTGTGATATTTTCTAGTCAATAACTTTTAGTAATGCTCATCTTTCCTTTATTTTGTAAACACCTTCATCAATGTTGCAAATGATGTTTTCCGTAAATTTTGTAGAGCCCTGAGGATGGAAATAAATTTTTCCGAAACGTCGGCGAACTAACAGAGTATCATTTTCCTGTTTCTCTGATCCTACACCACCAATCTATAGTGAAAATAAATAATGATTATTAATTATTATCATGAAAACTTGATATGTAAAACAGAAAACTCAATACTTTCAAGCTTTATTGCCTTGTACGCGCCATATTTTTTTAGAGTTCGTATTAGGTATTGTGATTTAAACCCTAGTCATCTCGGTTGCATCCATTCACTGGTCAACAAACATTACTCATCACTAAGCAGGTACAAACGATCTAAATCCAAAATTCAGTACAGATGGGCTCAGCGATATTCAATAAGCCCCCAGTAACACAAATTTTTAGTTTAAAAAGGAAATAATGAGGGGAATTGTGTGGATAAGTTTAAGAACACATCCCTCAAGAAGAAGCGCTTCTACTTGAGGAGTGTGTTAGCCTCAGATTTCAAGCATGTAAAAGAAGGCTGTTTATCTATGGGATCGCTAGAATTATCTTAGTTTGCTAATTATTAATAAATCCCATATTTTTACGGAATGTATTACTGAAGTAAGAGTTTATTCATATACAAATAGCAAATGTTTGTTAACTACCGCTTGAAAATTTATTGACAATGCATTTATGCATTTATTATATTTATTTATATATAAATAATTTATTTTATTACATAAATAATTATTACATTAATACCTTGTGAACATTTGTTTTTTCCTCTATTAATTATATCTATATTATCAGCTTTCTCCGTGTGCGTGCGATTAGTTCTCGTGCCAAAATTTTGAAATTGCACTGTCGTAACATTTCAGATGGTATTATAAAATTATCACAAAAAAAAATTTGCTGTAATTTCTATGAATCTCTGTGGGGAGTCGAACTCTCGACCTCTCGAGGTATCACCCAGAATGTAAATTTGAACTGATCCAACAATATCAATTTTCGTTACCAACAATTCAGAGAATTTGACAGTGTATTCGCATTTGAATATAATTTTGCAATTCGTCTGCTGATGTGCTGTTAATTCTCAAGTTTGTGAAATATGCAATTATTTTCAAAAATGTCTCAAATGAAGAAATACCATTTATATCTGGAATATTATTGAAGTACCCAACAGCTGCAAATTTCCCCTTAATTTCCTACCTGAGGAATTCGCTTCAATTTTGAATTGAAGGAACTTGCAAAATAGTATTCAGTGAAATGCGGTTACTGTCAATTTCCGTGAATTACCAATGCTTGGTTACGAAAAATAATATCGTTTGTTCAGTTCAAATCTACATTCCACAGGTACCTAATACCGAGCCTATTACCTCAAGCTCGAGAGTTCGACTCCCCCACTGAAATTACAGCAATTTTTTTTTGTAATAATTTTATACTACCATCTGGAATGTTTCGACAGTGCAATTTCAAAATTTTGGCCCTCATTGCGCAACCAGTTGTAGTTCAAGTTTTTCCTCGATAACTCTTTGAGTATAGGATATGCTTGAGACCCCTCTCTCTTTATACCTACGTAAAATTGACTGAAATGAATAAAAAATATAGGTTTTTTCCAAAAAACTTTTTGAGTGACTTGATGTCTCTCAAGGACCTTAAGGTCATGCACCTATTCTACCCTAGTTTGTCTTATCTTCAGACAGAACATTTCCGAATTAATCTCAAACATCGTGCTCTTATAATTCTATGCAACGATCAGTTCATCATCGTTGATAACGTTCCTTGATAGTATATTACAGGTCGAGAATAAAGGATAATCAAATTATAACACCGTAGAATGACATAGTATCATTTTTGATGTAACAGCGAAAGCTACTCGCGTCACAAGTTTTCTGAAATAATCGACATCTGAGTTCCATACATACGCAAAAATATTATTTTCAACTCAAGGGTTTGAAAAGTGTGCGCCTATAGTTTATGACTGTTTTGCAATTATCTCTGGCCAAGCGTTTTTATAGACTAGTTCAAGTGACTTGGGATGTATAGTATATCCAAAGTCACTTGGGGGAAGTCTGAATATTTCAATTATACAAGGGTTGTCCAAGTTTTCAGAAATTCCTTTGGAATTTATGAAAATATTGCTATCAATACTCTCAAATAAACCCCGGTATTTAGCAAATCGTCGTGGAAACAAGAATGTCCCGATTAGATTGATCTTATTGGCTGAATATTTCCCCTCGTATTCCCCGTTTTTGGTTACACTCATTGGCTGCATCTATTGCTTCTTAATTACTTTCTAATAATTCGCATAGACCAGTGTGGTCCATAAGGGTATTATTGAAATGTGTTTTTACGTAGTTTTAGTTCGTTGAGAGACTGATGCTTGTAATGATTTCGGCTATGATGTTCGGCAGAATTCTATGGCTCATGTAAAAAAAGATGAATATTTCACAATCAAATCTGTTCCTCCATTTACTTTCAAAGTCAGAATTGATATATGACGGGTTCTGAAGAAAATGATTTCGCATCCTAAATATCTTCATTCCACTGAAGGAAGAATTGATTAAAATGAGGTTAACCAACAAAATTTTCATTAGGGGAGAGCGGGGCTGAACGTGCCGATTTTGACAAATTCTCATATGATTCGGATAAGAAAAGTACTATTTCTGAAAGAAGTAGTTCATCATAAGCCAAATTTAATCTACAATAAGAATTCACTCACAGATTTGACACAATTTCAATGGTTTTCAAGAAAAGGTCATTTTTTTAAGCAAAGTCGGGAAGGCACTACCAACCCCACTTTGGGGCGAGTTGTGCCGTAGCTGAGGTCGGTTGTGCCGTTGATAATTAAAGGTGTTTTACGTGAATGAAAATTAATTTAGGATTTAAAAACACAATTTTTTTCAACAATATATTTATTGCTTATACTTTTAACTAATCAACATAACTTAAAATTCAGTTATATATAACAATAAGCATAATAATAAAGAAAAACATAATATCTTTACTTATTTAGCTATTGCAAATATAAAAACACATTTCAGTCAACAATTTGAACTTATTTTTGAACAAATGAGATCAATTATTGAATATATCAGTCTCTCAGGACTACATTAAAAAAAATAAAGAAGATTTCTTCCGAATTGTAAATTAAAAAACTTATATTTGGTCTTTTAGAGAAAACAAAACCAGTTACTCTATAGATGACTGATCAGAATAGCAATTTGGACATACAAATGCTGGGCTTTCTTCATCGTCAATACATTGTGAATGGGCCCAATTCTTGCATTCTATGCATTGAATCCATTTTTCTCTAGGGGCAGAATTAGAATATGCGTCACAACATATGATGCAATACCAATCTTGTTCCTCATCAGAAGTGTCATCATCTTGCAAGACTCTTCTCTTAGCGGGGTTCTTAGTCGTTCTTTTTGCTTGTTTACCTTGTCCCGTGCATTTTCCTTTACCCTTCTTTGTAGTTTCAATCTCTTTTTTCTTCTTTTTATTAGCATGTTCTTCGGCCAAAGCATCCTTCTCTGGAGTGTCCGTAAGAACAGCTGTCTTTCTTTTACGTCCTTTATTGCGTCCAACTAATCGAGGAGGTGCTTTAGGCAGTGGTCTTATGAGGTCTGGTGAGAAAATTATTGTATTTTCATCTCCCGCGTTGTTATCAGCTGATGATTGAGGAAGTTGGAAGCTGCAACAAGGGGTAGTCTCCTGAGAGCATTGACGTCCCACATGTTCTGGATTACCTGATGGTTCAACGCTGCAGTCGCTTTGCTGTAGAATTGATGGAGTAGTCTCAATCTCTATATTGCAGCCGACATTATTTGAGTCATTAAGATATTCAGCAGTCCTTTCTTGATTGTTTAGAGGGACAGGAAAGTGGTCTGTATCTTGTGAGGGTCGATTTTCTGGCATCGGGCGGTCAGTGACAGAAGACGGCGCATAATCTTTGTCTGTGAAGATATTTGGGTCATAGGGCCAAATGCCAGCCTTTTTAAATGCGTTGCTTATATTGATAGGAGTTGCTGCAAGCGGCAAAGCGTATTTTACAATACCTGGTATTTCATAAATGCTCATAGTTTTCCCGGGATTAGTTCTCAGCCAGTTGTTTTGAGCTTTAGAACAGTATGCTTTGAATGGGCCGTTGACACCAACATCCAGGGGTTGCAGACGGTGGGTGCAGTGTGGTGGGAATGATAATAATATAACAGAGTTTTTCTTGGCCTTTTCGATCACATCAATATCAATATGAGATGAATGATTGTCTAGTAGTAATAACACTGGTTCATCAGGACTAGGCTTAGTATGCTTTATGAAATGATCCATAAACACTAAGAACTCTTTGTTTGTCATCCAACCGGATTGATTACCAGCCCCAATACACTCAGGAGGACCACCTCGGATAAACAGGTCCTTAAATTTCAAACGCGGGAAAACAAACATCGGCGGAATCGAGTTTCCCAGAGCACTCACCGCTAGCTCAACAGTGACTAAAGTTCCACGTTCAGATGAAACAATTGCTCCTACTTGCTTTGTTCCTTTTTCAGCCAAAATTTTTTTCGGTTTTAACACAGTTGTGACACCAGTCTCGTCCAAATTCCATATACGTGAAGGAGTAAGATTATATTTTGTAATCAAGTCGCCAAGTTTTTCGAAAAATTGATTTACATTATATCTGTTGAACGAGCTCGCGCGTCCGGCACTGGTAGCTTCTGGTGTTCTTATTGCAAGAGTAGAGTTCCTCTTCAGGAAGTTTGTAAACCAATCCTTGCCAGCCTTACCATTGGTATGCCAAGATGGTGGGATGTGTTGAACATTAAACTTCACGGCACACTGGTAAGCAAGTTGTCGTACTTCTTCTGGTAGAAGACCAAAATAAATAGAGGCACTTTTCAAAATGTACTCAGACAGTTGTGCCTCTTGATCTTCACTAAACACCATTCTAGATTTAAAACCAACCGAAGGAGTAAGTCCACTTTTAATTTTTTTGACATACCTTTGAAGAGTTGTATGGCAAATTTCCAATTCACGTGCAACTGTTTTTAATTTACGTCCATCCTTGATGACTGCATCAGCCGCTCTTTTTAGAAGATCTTGGGATGTAGTTCCCCTTTGAGTTTTCCGCTTGTAATTCCTCATTCTGTCAAAGACAATAAATACAGGATGAAGTATCATGGCAAAAAGTATTTTATATCTTCCACAAGTGCTCGCATAAACTTAAGTATTACAGAAACAATGAAGGTTGCCGTGGGGTTGGTTGTGCCGCGGCACAAGCAGCCCCCCATGAACGGCACATTTTACCCCGTTTATGCGAGTGTGATATTTTGCCCTACATATAAATATCAAAGCGCTCTAAGCATTATAATCATACTGCATAACAAACTAGGATAAACGACAAACATTTTACTAAAACTTTCATATTAAAAGGACGAAAAATGCCAGCTTGTGACCAAAAAGTATTGAGACGAAAATATTTACTTACGTAGAGCTCGAATACACACACATGCACTGACACCCTGTCCCTTCGGCGGACGGAATTAAACTGGCATGCGCATGTCCCGGACTGTTAGGCATTACGTGAATAACTGCTATCTTATATCTATCTCTTTCTGTTTACGAGATATTCGCGTCGGCACAATTTACCCGCGGCACTTTCAGCCCCGCTCTCCCCTACATTTTCTGATTTTAGCAATGTTATTACTGGTTTGAGAAATCATGTAGAATAGGCGTTGGATGTTGAGGCTCTAAGTACGACAAATTAGCAGCTACGTAGCCAGATCGAAAAATCAATAAAGTATTTTATATAAAATAGAAATATTTCACCATTTCCTGCCATTAGTCAGGACAGTTTTAATAATAGGTTACATATATCTTTGAATATTTATTCCGATTCTGAATACGAAAAATTTAAGGGTTATCGAGAAAAAAATTGAACTGAGGAAATACTATAATTTCTAACTGAGTGGAGTAGTCTATGACTTCCGGAAAACATAGAAACTAATAGCGTTTTCGACTGGCTGCACCAGTTCGAATTTATGCGAGCTGATTATGTCATTTAGCACTGAAAAATTTCGAATTAATTCTCACTGGTGCAGCCAGTCGAATACGCTATAAAATCGCAATTTGGATAACTAAATTTGACATTTCATGAAATGTCATTAATAATTCGTAATTGAAAATTTTATTGGTTTATGGATTTTCAACCGTCTTAACGAATAATTTATTACAATTCATGAAATTTCGACTTTTTAGTTTCTTTTTATGTTTTCTGGAAGTCATAGACTACTCTATTCAATGAGAAATTGCAGTTTTCGTTAGTTCAAGTTTTTCCTCGATAACTCTTCGAGTATAGGATATGCTTGAGACCCCTTTCTCTTTATACCTACGTAAAATTGACTGAAATGAATAAAAAATATAGGTTTTTTCCAAAAAACTTTTTGAGTGACTTGATGTCACTCAAGGACCTTAAGGTCATGCACCTATTCTACCCTAGTTTGTCTTATCTTCAGACAGAACATTTCCGAATTAATCTCAAACATCGTGCTCTTATAATTCTATGCAACGATCAGTTCATCATCGTTGATAACGTTCCTTGATAGTATATTACAGGTCGAGAATAAAGAATAATCAAATTATACACCGTAGAATGACATAGTATCATTTTTTATGTAACAGCGAAAGCTACTCACGTCACAAATTTTCTGAAAGAATCGACATCTGAGTCCCATACATACGCAAAAATATTATTTTCAACTCAAGGGTTTGAAAAGTGTGCGCCTATGGTTTATGACTGTTTTGCAGTTATCTCTGGCCAAGCGTTTTTATAGACTAGTTCAAGTTACTTTGGATATACTATACTAACATAATGAAATTTTATATGAAAAACATGTGATGGTGAGATCAAAAAAGTTTATTCAGAATACAAAACTAATATAAAAAACTATTTATTATAAATGGTGAATGAGCAATAACTACAATTTGCAATATTAATTCAAATGAATTCTAGAGTTTTCACATCAGTGGTTGTTCCTTTTTGATAAACTTGTAATCCTGTTGGTTTGTTGGCACCAAAAATTGCTTTTGATATCATTTTCTTTTGCTCTTTCGAATTTTCGATGTAACCTTCAGCAACAGTATTGCTTTTCCATCCGCCGTAGCGTTTCACGGTAAACAATGAAGAAGACGATCGCCGAAAACAATGTCCGGTATGATAAGAACAATGCCTGGAGATCACAAATGAAAATTTGTGGAATGAACTACAAGTTGAAATTGCCACAGATGAAGAAGCAGCCAATAGTTATTACTTATAGATATGCAAGATTTTGGGTATTTTACCAGATGAGTATTTCTCGTTCAGTTCGAGCTGGATGCTGATGGCGAAAGCTGAAAGAAAAATCGACAGTCTCACAAATCAGTTGGGTGCTCACGAGAAAGCATTATTGAGAAGAAGTGAATACAATCAAGAAGCTTTGATTGTAGAAAAAGCTAGTTCAAGCAAACCAAAAATGAAGCAGAAAAAAGGTTTTATTTGCAATTACTGCAAAGCACCTGGACATATAGTTCGCCATTGTATGAAGTGGAAATCTGATGGCAGACCTCCTAAACCAAAGAAGAATACAAGCGGTGATACAGTAGGGCAAGGCAGTAATGTTAATATGTCTCTTCTTGCAGTGACCAGTAGCGTACTTTCTGTCGATTCTGATCAAGATACTTGGTTTGTTGATAACGGTGCAACAAATCATATCACTAATCGAAATGTAGAATTCAAGTCATTCGATGAAACTCACACGGTCACGGAATGGAGATTCCATTGTAGGCAAATCAGAGAAATTAACTCTACCAATGTTTGGTATCTTCCTAGCATAAAGATATCTATTTTCTGTTCTATCTGCACAAGATGAACATCCTTATAGTGAATTTATTTCCGAAGCTGAAGCGTGTTGCCTTATAATAATTTTAAGGCAACACGTCCATCAATTATTGATGGACGAGTGAAACTTGTTGGTGCACGAAGCAGATATGGTGGGTTATTCAAACTGTAAACGAAAGACTTGGCCATCAAAATAAAATACAATAAAATCTGTTAAATCACGCGAATTGGGCATAAACGTGAAACTGGACCAAAATTTGGAACTAGAGAAATGCTAGGTGAACTCATACATTCGGATGTATGTGGACCGAGATGTGGACCTTATTGTGAACTCTCAATCGGGATATCGTTATTTTATTTGTTCAAGGATGATTACAGTCGTTTCCGTTATGTTTATTGCATTAAGAAGGAATCTGATGTCCCTGATGCGCTAAAAATCATGTTAGTTGAATCTAAAGCTGCAGGATATGTAGTCAAACAGCTCCTTAGCGACAATGGCGGTTAATTTGATAGCAAACGAGTGAAAGACATCCTACAATAGAATGGAGTTTGGCAGAGATTAACAATACCACCTTACACGCCGCAACAAAATGGTTGTTCTGAGAGGGATAATCGAACTGTTGTTGAGACTGCAGGGTCAATAATGCACGCACAGAAGGATTTACCACAGTATGTATGGGCTGAAATGATCTACATTGCAACATATATTTTGAACAGGTCAGGTATTTCCAGTATCGATGACAAATCTCCCTATGAAGTATGGTTCGGCAAGAAATTAGCTTGAAACAAATACTGTTACGGATCAATCCAAATTCTATTTAAAAGTTATTCTAGTGGACTGTGTTATGTATGAAATTGTTAATTGGATTGCTCTGCCACACAAGTTTGTGAATTATCCGATATAAAAGAAATTAAATTCGCTTAATTTATGAGATTTGAGAGGAAATACCACCCGGAACAGTCAGCAATAAGAAGGAAAATTCTAACAGGAAAGGGACTCACCTGGTCTCCGTGGATTCTCTGACTTTCCACCTTGAAAACTTAAACTAAACAATCTTCTTCACTTAACTATGATGTGTCCTCTCACGAAGCTGTTAACGAACTTAAAACTAATTGAGTTTTTGTGCGAAACTGCGATTTTTTCCTTATTTAGGACTAGCGAAAAACCATTGAAAATGACAGTGCGTAACGTCCGTTGTGGATGCGGAAAACCAAGTGTGTTAAAATTGTGGAGGGGATGGGAAAGTCAGGATCTGAGAAAGGATTTCAATATGGAGATAATTCCTCTCAAATCCTCGCACTCCGTCAATTCAAAAACAACCCGCGAAAATTCGATTCAATATCGAACAAACACATAAGAACAATAGGAACTATTTGCTATGCTCATATTCCAAAACCTTCTCGTAAGAAGATGGACAAGAAGACTGTCAAAGTTATATTGATTGGTTACAACAATCATGACGGCTATCGCATATGGTGCAAAGAAAGGAAAAAACTGATAAGATCTCGAGATGTTGTTTTCAATGAAAAACTCCTTGACTCTACTGGATCAGATGAAGTCCCTATCATTCCGCCTCCACAATAACGACATATGACTCAGTGGAAGAGGAAAGAAGGAGCAAAAGCGAGTCGATGCAAAATGAGGAAAGTTAAGAGGAGATATAATGATCCTTGCACTTTACGTAGATGATGGTCTCTTAGCTTCAAATAATGAATCACTGAAAGAAGATTTCCCGAGGAATCTGAAAAGTGAGTTCAAAATCAAAATGAAACCAGCTTTCTATTTTCTTGGGTTGGAAATAGAGAGACAAGAAGATGGATCAATTCGAGTGAGCCAAGCAACCTATAAAAGAAAACTGTTAGAACGTTTTGGAATGGGAGACTGTAGGGCCAGTTTATACTCCAATAATAAATTAACGTAGTCAACAAGGGAAGGAAGAAGAAACTAGTTCGGAAGTGGATTTCCCATATAAGCAAGCGGTAGGGGCGTTGGTGTATATCATGACTGGTACTAGACCCGATATCGCTTATGCAGTTGGTTTTGTATCGAGAACTCTCTAAAATTCAAATTTTGCTGATTGGATCCGAGTCAAACGAATATTCCGTTACCTTCAAGGAACCATCAACTATGGAATCACCTATAAACCTCATCATAAGCATTATGGTAGAGAGAGTTTTAGCGATGCAGACTATGGTGGTGGCGAGACTACAGAGCGTTCTACTACAGGTGTAGTGTTTGTATGCTGGTGGAGCGGTCTCGTGGCCAAGTCAGAGACAGTCATCAGTTGCCATATCAACAACTGATGCCGAAGTTGTTGCTGCAAGCGAAGCGGCTAGAAAGTTAGTATGGTTAAATCGTCTCTACTCTGATATTATTGAGCTGAAAAGTGTACCCCAATTAATGGTTGATAATGAGGCTGCAATCTGGTTGACATAGAATCCTGGAAACCACCGTCGCACGAAACACATTTAAATAAGACTTGTTTTCGTTAGAGAACTTGTCACAGAAGGTTCTATCGAAATCGAGAAGGTTGTATCCGAATTTCAGATACAGATCATGACAAAGCCGTTATTCAAGCCAAGACTTCAAACTCTTCGCAAAAGCGTGGGTGTAGACCAGAAAATCCAACAAATCAGTCACGGAGGGAAGGGGTTGAAATCAATTATCTTCTATGTTTTCCCTAATTTGTTTGATATATGAAATTTACTTAGTAGGTGTGTAATGTCAGATAGACAAGTTGTCGTTAAAAAGTTGCGTTTGATGAATGTGTTTTCATAAGTTATTTTTCTTTCTGAAAGCTGAAGACATTCCTGTTTCACAGTTATAGAAATATTTCCTTCAAGTTCAAACTTCAACATTTTCCGGCAAAAGGGAGTCCACAATATTTCGCGTGATTTCTTCCAAATCAGAAGGTAAACTACCAGTTTCAAAATCACTCATTATTATTTAAATTAATTCGATTCTACATAACAATTGTGTTTGACAGCAGATAATAAATATTGGCGTTCCAACCTGACGTTCTCAAGGAAATGGCAAAGCACAGCTCACTAACCTACTAATATTTGAAACTACACATAAACCTACTCCTTTAAAAATAATCATCATTGTGACATGTCAAAAATGCAGTTTTTAATTTTTCGAAAATGTATTGATAAATACCATCAGATAAAATTCTGTATGTAATACGAATTATAAACGATCATTATGGCACACGTCGTGTTATGGGCCTCGCCCGATAACATTCATGACTTGTACCAGAATGATCGTCTTTATGATCCTTATTACATAAATAACTATTACGCACGGAAAAAGGGTCCATTTCGATTTTCTAAATCGACATGTTATAATAGGGTTTTCAGAGCGATGTAATGAAAACTACTTTACATAGCAGTTGTAGGAAAAAGGTTTCATCAATTAACTCTGCTTATTATTATTGTGTGTTTGATAAATGTTTATTTTTGTTCAAGGTTGGTGGCCATACAAGATTGATGGTTTTGAATCCTGGGACAATATGCAAGCCTCTCAACTACAGGGAACTGGAATTCTATCAGAATATTCAAGAACAAGACATCAAATTGTTTGTACCCAAATATAAAGGTAAGCTGAGTAGAATAAATAAGAAAGTGGAGCCAGGCAAAGACTCTCGTTTTAGGATATAAGCAGTGCCCTTTTCAGATTTTTTCCAAATGTATACACAACACCTCCAAGATGAAGTCATAATTTATTTTCGAAATTCCAATTGATATATACATAGCTGATAATGAATATACGTGCATTTTTTGCAGACTGAAGAAATATAGGAGTATGTAACTGTAACAGAAAGTTTCGGTAAAAAATGACGTCATCTTGGATAATCAATTGTGGTTACGTTACAAATCATTAGCATAGTTCCTACATTAGAATGTAACCTTTGTATAGAAGCTTTGAAACTGAAATAAAAACTGAAAAAAAGTAACCGACTGATTTGTGGTGCATGCATAACACTCATGAAAACATTTAAAAAATTTTTGATGCAATGAATCTTTTGTGGCGAAAAAATGGTGAAAAAACATCCTTTTGAGTTTCCATTTTGATTTTTGTTTTCTCATATATCCTTCAAATTTTTGTTATCTGTATATCTGATGTACGAATGATTGATTCTGTTTGAAAATAAAGCATGGAAGTCTACATTCTATATTTATCTTCTCGTTCTATTATGTGAAATAAAACAGTAAAACTATTACAGTTTTCATTTCTATAAATCCCAAACTTGATAAATGCAAGCGGTTTTCAAAATTTTCAAATATTGTTTTATATATTATTGTTCATTATTGAACAAGAAAAATTTGTAATTGGTGAGGTAAGTAATATTTTAATTAAATGATACTTGCTCTGAAAAATATATAGAATTCACAGAATTGAATTTTTCAACTCTGGGAAGTACTTATCAGATAGTAGTTAGGTATTTGTGACAAAAAAACTTGCGCATTGATGCAACAATAGTCCAATTTTTTTGTTCAGAAAAGTTTTATTAATTTGTTGAAGGATCAATTCTGTGAAAATCGTATGATTGACTGGGGGGATTATTTTGTTGGTTATCCCAAAATCGTTTCCTTGTTTTATTGAGGGTTTCGCCTGCCGTGCCATGGAGTGGCTGACAGACAGACTGGGAAATGGCAACCGATACTATCCTGATCGAGAAAACGCTACTACGTATCGATCTAGGGGTTTGTATGGACGATCCTCCTTTGTTACGGGTTGGAAAGGCTAATTATTTTTTTTTTTAAATACCCCTTGCAATATCTCAATCCTGTATAAATAACAATTGAAAGGATTGCACAGCCAAACATATTTGCTGCCTGTTATTTTTGGATGTAGTTCTCAATATAATATTCATTACAAATTACTGGTGAAAGTGAAAGCAATCTAGCTGCAAGGTATAGCTGTAGTGTGGTATCGTATATATTTCATGGTATCGTTCTTTTAGCGCAGTTTTATAGTCACCCTCTTAAGGTCAAAATACTATCATATTTCGTGCAAATTCAATGAATCAACCTCGCTCACTGATGCACTAAATGGTAAATTGGTTCTATAAACCATATTATCTACAAATATAAACGCTTTTAATTTCACCATACTAATTTACCAGTATCAGAATTTATTTACATTTGATGCGAACAATTTATTTCGATTCGCTTCGGTTTTATACAATCGGAGCGAAGGTTCAATATGTTGTCGATATAAAAAAAAACAGTAAATTGTATGTATTATATGTTGCCCTAGCAGACAATGTAACCGATTCGATCAATGCTAATGAAATTTTTCAATTTTCGTCTTAATGGGTCTTGCTTGATTTTTATTGCATCGCAAACTATGTTTGAATATGCTATTGCATATTCAATGAAATGTTGCGTTTGATATTTCAGTTTAGTCCGTTAGCTCATAATTGCTTTTACGGCATTCCTTTAAATTGAAAAAATATACCTGAACCTACAATATTGAAACTGCTTGATTAACAACTACGTAATTTTGACGTAAATACATCAAGAAATCAGTTATTAGGTACCATGATAAAAATTGTTGGCTGTGTTACGAATCCTTTCGGGAACATATTTGTTTGTTTCAAAATATTTTATGAAATACAGGCTTCGAGATTATTGTGGTTATTATTATTACTATTGTTCATTTCTGCAACAAAATCCTTGAAAATTTTTATTATGAAAAATTTTCTAAAGAATCAATCACTTTCTATACCTTAAACAACCATTTATCAAAATATAAATCATTGTTATCATTGTTTTGTTCTTCATTGCTTTCGCTGCTTCTGTATTAGATTTTAAAAAAATTAAAGAAGAATAACTTCAAGGAAAAATATCCATGTAATAAGGAACGAAAACATGATGCATGCCAAATAATTCTCAATAACATGATTTTGCTACGAAATTAGGTGTGTATCATGTTATCTTCAGGAATTAGCTTTAATTATACTGTGAATTAGTTGTGAAATTCATTTCTTTCTACATGAGGTGGCGAATTGTTTCAGGCGTGATGCAGGCAACATTATGTAGTGGCGGGAAAATGGACAAAAGGTACAGTCCCAGTTTTCGAGATGACCCTTCCAGAAATAAGACTGATCGAAAAAGGAAACGAGAGGACGTTTTGAAGTGAGTACCCCTTTTTTTTAGGAAAAACTTTTGCATATTGCAATAAATGAATGCCAAACACCTTCTTTTTTCATACATAAACATTCATATATCAAAATATTAATTTGAATCATGTTTCAAATGATTATTTAAATATATACATTCCGAAACGGATACCACTTTTTTTCTTAACCTTCGATTCCCATCGCGTAATACAGGGTGATTGACAGGGATGGCCTATTGGACTTTCATGGAGAACTATTCATAATTTTGAGCTGAAAATTTGCATATTGAGGTTTGATACAACTTCCTACTACTCCTACTACTTCCTTATTTCGAATGGCACATCCAGTATATTATTGCATCATTAGATAGCTTTTTTGACGAAAATTTTGGCAATATGCCTCATCTTGGGTAAAAACTCAATGGTTCATGAGTTAATGGGATTCTTATGAAAAAAATGGTGGCGATGAGTACCTACCTACCCACATTTGTTTAAATTTTTCGGCAGAAATTTTTTTTCTTTTTTGATTCTGCAAATACGTAATATTATAAGAGTGTTTTGCGGTTTGGACCGAAAATGTTCAGGGTGTTCATAAAAAGACCATGAATTTGGACACCTTGAATCCATCAAAACTCAAGATTTTCAAATTAGAACCTATATTTTTTATTAATTCAGTCGATACTACGTATAAAAATAGTGGGGGTTACTTAAGCAAACCCTATACCTAAAATGAATACTTCAAGAGTTTAATTCTTCATAAACAATACCTAAAACAGAAGTTGTTTCATATACCAAAAGTCCGATCTCCAACTTTTTATTTGATATATTTAGTTATTGCAACCTACATTGCAATTCCGGTACCAAAATATTTTGAATACAGTGTATATTAATATTTTTTATTTTCACCCTATCATTATTATATTGAAGGTAAAATAAAATTATGCTACCTACTCATTTCATAGTTTTATTTGGAATAATTATTTTTTCATTTTTATATTGATAATTCATTATTCATCTAATTTTTGTAGAATGAAAGTTCATCACACGGGGAACCCTAAAGACGTTTTAAAGAGTATATCTCATGCTGACAACACCAATAAGCAATATTTCTTGATGCTTGAGAATATAACATCCAAATTCACGCATCCATGCATATTAGATCTTAAAATGGGTACCCGGCAGCATGGAGACGATGCTTCGGCTGAAAAAAGATCCAAACAAATGGCTAAATGTGCAGCAAGCACTTCCGCCACTCTAGGGGTTAGACTTTGTGGAATGCAGGTAATAATATATTCAATTTTTTCGACAATTCGTAATATACATTAAGTTTCCGGCAACTATCGAATTGTTCGATATCGAAGGTTGACTGGAGTTTCAATAGAGAGTTTGATAGACAGATAGGTGTATATCTAGCAAATACCACCCAATAGCGCAAATTAATGTTATTTCCTATTACTCTAGAACTACTTACAATGTGCCTATCATTTCTACACAAGTTCAGTCTTGTATAAGTTGTGTCGATGTAGAAAATATGATTTGAGGTGGTGCGAATCTTCATGAAATATAATTTTACTTGGTTGGCTATGCCAACCATATCCATAATAGTAGATCCAGTGTTGAACCTCAGATGAAACCATGTATTCTACACAACATATATGTTTTCTCAGCATTCAACATACAAAAAGGTTAAATATCAGACACGAATATGTTGCTTTAAGTTCAGTGATGATCCTCATGGATAAATCGATAAATATAAATTCACCGGCTAAAAAACTGCCCCAATTTCAAAGTTGGCTTCCGCGCGAACTGCTCATTTGATTTTGATGTTTTTTTTATTGTAGATTGGTTTCTTAGTAACGAGGCTATGTCAAAAATTTTAATTCAAATTTTAATTTGGTCATATACGGTGTGCAAAAATGAGACGAAGTTTATTTCCCGAAATTTGCAACACCCTGTGGAGTGGATCAGCTACAGCAGCATTCACCTTGAACATTTTGGTTTTTTAATCAGGACATTATCACTGTTTTTACTCGAAATACACTGGCCTCGGACGAAGACTTCAATTAAAAAACTAACAAAAACATGAAAATAAAAAATAGTGAACAAATTTTACGGGGCTAATATCAAGTTTGGCCTCCCCGTGCCAAGAATTGAATTACTGCATCTAATCAATAAGATATGTATTAAATTCTTGTGAAATGGCATCAAATTCTTCCTGAAGTGCAATTCGCAGATCATGGAGACTGTCGGGTAAGGCAGGTGGGTGACGAATGCGTCTTTGAAGTTGGTCCCAGAAATGCTCTATTGTATTGAGATCAGGACTGTTAGCTGGCCAAACCATCCGTTCAAATATTCTTCAATCAATATTTCCTCGTGCTGTTCAGCATTATTTTGCATTAATATGAAGCATTTTTGAATTAAAGTGAAACTGTTGACAAGCTCTCAATGTTGATTATTTTTATTTTATTTATTCGAGAAAACAGGAATACAAACAGGATATACTCACAGCAGTATTCACAAATTACAACTAAAAAATGTATCAATAAAAAGAAAAAAAAGCTATATCAAACACAACGAACTATGCAGCTACAGAATCCGCAGAAAATAACATTTGAGCCTATGTCTTAAAGAAGACAAGGAGGTATTAAACAGATCGATTTCTTTGAAATCAAATTCATTTGTTGAGGACGTCATTCTACACAATCCAATATTTTTACATACATTCGTCCTCCTGAATGGAATATAAAACACGCCATGAGATCTAAGCCCGGTACATTGATCTGTATTCTCTCGATCAGATCTGGAACTTGGAAATAATTGTTGATAATTTTGAATACAAAATCGACATCTTTCGTCGATCCTCCAGAGTAATGAGACCGAATCTTTTACGAGCTTGTGTATAAGCATGGTTGAATATTATGAAACTATTTCTGTAAGCCAAATATCTCATGAACCTATTCTGAACTGCCTCCAACCGATTGATGTAACAGTGATACTACGGATTCCATATTACAGATGCAAAGTTCAATCTACTGTAAACGAAGGCATAATATAAACGCATAAAGTACTGTTGCTACTGAATGATCGGCTTCGTCAAAAAATATAACCCAACATCTTATTGTATTTACTTATTATTGATTGAATATGTTGATCGAACAGCAACTTGGAGTCGAGCCTCACCCCCAGATCTGTAGTAGAGGAGACTCGACGAAGCAAACCATTGCGGGTAGAATAAGAAAATTCAAATCTATTGACGTTTCTAGTATAAGTGATAACACTGATAACGAAACATTTTGAAAATTAAAAAAAAAAGAATTGATTCTACAATATTCCTGAAGCCTATCCACATCTCCCTGAATCAATATGCAATCCTCAAGACTCTCAATCCTCCTAAAAATCTTGAGATCATCAGCAAACAATAAAAATTTAGAATAATGAAAGTAATCCGAGATGTCATTGACATAAATCAGGAATAAAAGTGGACCCAGGTGAGAGCTCTGTGGACCACCTGAGGTGCTGATAAATATTTCGGATCTATTTCCATTCACCATAACAAATTGCGACCTTTTCTTCTGTTATCGATCTGTTAGCGACCACTTCTTCTGTTATCGATCACATTTTCACAAGAGTAAACAGATTAATAATTGACAAAATATACTTGCAATCTTCCACAATTGAAGCAACTATCACGGATCATTACGGGATATTTCTAGCCGTGAAGTCACCAATTCCGGTGGTAGGAAGTAAAAAGCCTGAAACGATATCGACAAAATCCTTTATCGATTTCAATAAACTATTCAACTATTTACAGAATGAGAGCTGGTCGAGCGTCTCAAATGATAATGATCCACAGGGTGCTTATAGTAAATTCTTAACATTATTAAAAGAATACATAAAGCTATCAACCTACTTCAAACGTGTCACAAATAATCAAAAATTTAAAAAAATCCAACCGTGGATTACTAAAGGGCTAATCACGTCTATTAAACAAAGGGACAAGATGAAAAAACTTTTTAGGAGGTATCCTACACAAGAAAACAAGAGGATTTTCAATAATTATAGAAACACATTAAATTCATTAATCAAAACTACCAAGGACTCATATTATAGAGAAAAAATTGCATTAGCTGGTAATGATCTGAAAAAAGTTTGGGCAACAATTAATCAAATAGGTGGCAGAAAGAAAGCAAATAAGGGTGCTCCCAAAAAAATCAATGTTGACGACAAAATTGTGGAAGATGCACAAGGCAAAGCGGATGGGTTCAATGAATTTTTTTCAAGCATAGGCAGTCAAATGGTTGAAGAGATTAAGAAAAGAGCTAAAGGGAGAAATGAAAGACTTTGGGATTCAAATAAACCAAAATTTTGCTCTGCATCATCTTCTTTTTACATCAAACCAACGACAGTTAAAGAGATAATCAATCTCATAGCTACATTGAAAAACAATTCGGCTCCCGGACCTGATGGTATAGCAGCTTCGCTCATCAAAAAAATACACGCGTTTATATCCATTCCACTAGTTCACATCATAAACATCGTCTTTTCAACCGGCAAAATACCATCGGAATGGAAGGAATCCTATGTTTCTCCCATTTTCAAATCAGGTGATCGAACCAAAATGACAAACTATCGTCCGATATCTGTTATTAATAACTTTGCTGAGATATTTGAAAAATGTTTGAAAGACAGTATGGTTTCAGAGAGGGTTTGTCAACAGCAGATGCCATCGAGGAGCTCACGAACAATATTAGGTGCGCCTTAAATGATGGAGAGAAGGTTTTGGCTGTGTTTTTGGACTTAGCCAAGGCATTCGACACAGTAACGCATGATTTGTTACTCGAACGTTTGGAAAACTGTGGATTCAGAGGTTCTAGTCATACATTATTTGAGGACTATTTAAAAAATAGAAAACAGAGTGTGAAAATTGACGATAAACTCAGCAAGCCAATCTTTGTAAATACTGGTATACCGCAGGGAACAGTTCTGGGGCCATTACTGTTTCTTATATTTATAAATCAACTCTCCTCGATTCCAAACCTGGACATAGTTTCTTATGCTGATGACTCAGTGATTACTTTTAGAGGTAAAACATGGGAGGAAGCACGCAAGGCGGATGAAGGGGGTTTGAGATTTGTTGACTCTTGGTTAACGGAAAGCTGTCTTAGTCTGAATGTGGCGAAAAAAAATTCTTAACTTTTTCTCTCACAATGAGTACCCAACCAGATGACCGCCTTCTAACTATCCATACAACCCACTGCATTAATAATTCTAGTTGCAACTGTCCTTGTATAGAAAAAGTAGATCATGTTAAATACCTGGGCATCTTCATCGATCAACACCTCAGGTGGGATAGGCATATCACCTATCTGGTGGAAAGACTCAAGGGTATGTTCCATACTTTCTACAATTTGAGATATGTTCTTTCGTTGGCTGGAATTATTAGAATTTATGAATCAATAGTGGTGTCAATTTTGAGATATGGAGTCGTGATATGGGGAAGTGTACTAAATAGTCATTTAAAAAAATTAGAAATCACACAAAACACCGTGTTGAAGATTATACGTAAGGTGGGAAGAAGATATAACACCAATAAATTGTATTCTGAAATCGGAGAACTTAATATTCGACAAATATACATTAACGAGAACATCTTGAATCAGATTAAGAGGGAGAAGACAATGATTAATCACCCATACCCAACTAGATATGCTAGCAATCAAGCAATTATATTGCCACACTTTAAGAAAACACATGTTCTACACAGTGCACTTTATCATGGTCCTAAGCTCTACAGCCATCTACCCATATATTTGAAAAGCAACATCAATACGAGGAGCAGGAAGTATAGAAGTGAGCTCAAAAAATATGTAATGGAGAATTAAGTCAAATTGTGTGGCATCCTCTGTGGGGGGTGATGGTCGGTATTTTTCACTTTTCGCATTTGACTTGTTGTGGGAAGATTCCTGGCCATGTCGGAGTTCACACTGAAAAGGAGATCATCCTAATGAGCACACTTTGTTATTAGAATTATTTCACCTCTGGCGTCATCTCGGATAATAGTTATTAAGATATTGTTGTGTAAATATATGAATTGTACAGAGAAGTAATGTATCGAATTTTATTCATGGAAATATTTGAGGGCTCTATTGACATACAAGCTTGCTTAGGTCATAGAGTTTCTCATAGTTTTACCTGTGTTTTGAACATGTATTTTTGGGATGAATAAATTTATTATTATTATTATTATTTTCGAAATGTAAGACGCCAACCAACGTGAAATACTGCCACAGACACCCATCCAGGCCAACTTAATCAACGAACTACCAAGACTTGTCGAACGCCTTGCTAAAATCCGAAAAAAACATCTACCTTCCTGAATATATTCCAAGAAAGACGTTAAATTAGTTTCCACGCTTCCACCCCTAAAGAAGCCATGATGTTGGCCCAGTATTATGATATATTTTCAACATGATGATACAGACACTTGTACACGAGGGATTCAAAATATTTAGGCAAGTAGGACAAGATACTGATTGGACGATAACTACGAGGTGTAATTGGTCGCCCTTTTGAACTGGGATAATCGAAGAAACCTTCCATTCATCTGGAAATTCTCCTTCATTAAGTGATTGATTATATAAAATATACAGTGGACAACTAAGGCCATCAGCACATCTAGATAAAAATAGAGATGGTATGTTATCTGGTCCAGCTCCCTTCGAGGGATCTACATTTTTCAGTGCCTCTACAATATTCTCCCGGCATAAATGAACACTCCTCAAAGATCCTTCACAGTACGCATTTCTGACGCGGAATATCAGAGACTGGTTCAAAAATGCTCTCAAAGAACCTCGCAAACAAAGTACAAATATCGGATGATATCATGGCCACCTCATTACCCAGTGTCATACTTGAGGGAAACTTACTTTGCTTGTTACGATGTACGACATATTGGAAAAAAAATTTCGAGTTCTGATCTATTTCGTCTTCACAGCTTTGAATATATAGTCCATTCAGGAATTATTGACATCGAAGTAGGCCTTGAACGTCTAGTCACGGCTTTATTTCTAGTTACAAAAATATCACTAAAAATTGCTATGATCCATCATAGAAATAATCAGTTTATATTATTCTCATAATTTTTGTATTCCAAAAATCTCAAATTTTCTATATTACGAAGGGGCGCATACAGTCATGATTTCATAAAATGAAATTCAGATTCTATAATGTAAAAATATAGTGGAATGCTATCGCATTTCAAGGAAATCTAATGAAGATATATCAATTTCTTAAAGAATCGCCAATGGAAGATCTCATTGAATATCATTTAAATATGCATATTTCTTTTCACCAAAGGCTCTTAATAATTTTTGCATTCTTGATGGATACCAAACTGCTTGCAAAATTCTAATCTTATGGATCATTTTTACTGTGGTGTAGAAAACAAAAAAAAACTGGTTGATAAATAGTATAGCTTAGTGAATGAAGAATCCATTTAGTATATGAAGATTTTTAACATCACAGTTGTACTGTAACTTTCAAAATTGGAACCATTTTATCAGCCGATGTGTAAATTACTTTCTACTCATTATTTATTGAAACTGTTCATGACATGAATGATTAATTAAACTTGAATGAAGAATATAGATACTATTTGTAAACTCAAGTTTTCTATTTTTTATTGAAATACTTTTATACTATTTACTATGAAATTACATAAAGTATTTTGCCCATAACAGCTTTGATTCATTCGCTAAAAGCATTTTTGCATGAAATTATTTTTAATTTGCGAATTTAAAAATTTTATTGCAATCTGTTATTATCTTTAAGTAGTTAAGGGGTGAAGAAATTATTAAATTTACTCTTCTGAATATATTTTTCAATTAAATACTCAGTGAAAATTCTATAAAGCAATTAGAATTTATTAGATTACTCAATTAACAATACTTAATTTCAAAATCGAATATGAATAATAATAATAATAATAATAATAATAATAATGAATAATCTTTATTTCAAAACAATTCAAGTTACAAACAAGAAGAGAAATGAAACAGTGTCAAAAAAGAAATGTGGTTCTTAATCATGCAAAAAATTCTTCCATACTATATGGTTCCATGTTCAATAATAAATTAAAAACTTTTTTTTTGAAAGGTTTAAGTTGATCAATCTTTTGTATATCCTTTGGTAATTTATTAAAAAACTTTAAACAGCGGTACTCTGCTTGCTTTTGAGTTGTTGAAAGGCTATGTTTTGGTAAATTGTATGATAGTGTTCTTGTATCATAATTTTTCTTGAGATTCAGATATGGAGAAAACAGATCTTTATGTTTATGAAAAAATATTAAACATTCTTGAATATACAATGCATAAAGTGTTAAAATGCCGTTCTTTTTGAAATATCCTCTACATGATTCTCTGAATGATATTTTTTCTATAATTCTTATAGCTTTTTTCTGCAGTATAAACAAAGGCTGAATGTTTCCCGAACCATAGAAAATAACACCAAATCTCAATTTTGACTCTATAGTAGCATGATAGACAGTCTTTATAATTTTTGTACTCAGATATTTGGCAATTACTCTCAAAGCATAAATGGATGGACCTATTTTATTACTTAGGTGTTCTATGTGTTGTTTCCAGTTCAGTTCCTCATCGATGTGGACGCCCAAGAATCTAGTGGCCTCCGAAACCTTATACTTGCAGCAATTCAGAGTTACATGTTGGGGGACTTTTAAGTTTGAATTTGGAGGATGGAATACTATCAAGTTGGTTTTGTCCTTGTTCATGACCATGTTGTTTTGAGCAAACCAAGTTTCGGTATATTTCAGTACCTCTTCAACCAATTTCTTGAGATCTGGCCACAGAGACTCTATAACCAGCAGATTCTTATCATCAACATAGTCCTCAAAGTTCACTCTATCCTCACTCCAATTAAGGTTCAATGGGTAATCATTAACATACACTATGAAGAGGAGGGGACCCGCTATGCTTCCTTGTGGCACTCCAAGCTTCAGTTCTTCTGTTTCTGATGTTATTCTACATCCATCTGCATATATCTCTACTAACTGAGTCCGTTTAGTGAAGTACGATCTTATCCAATCCAGGGCAGGTCCTGCAATTCCATAACCTTCTAATTTTTCTATAAGATTTCCTATATCTAGGCAATCATAAGCTTTCGATAGATCCAGAAACAGTCCCATAGATAGATCTCTGTTCTCAAAAGCACTTGTTATCTTTTTCACAAAGTTGAATATGGCCGTTTGAATCGATCTTCCTTTCAAATAACCGTGTTGATTTTTGGTGAATATTCTGTTTTTCAAGAGAAATGTCATGACTTGTCCACAAAAAGCTAGCTCAAAGATCTTAGAAAAGGATGGTAAAATACTGATGGGCCTGTAATTTCCAAAATCATTTTCATCTCCCTTCTTGAATATAGGTCTTACTATCGCATTCTTCAATCTGTCTGGAAACATTCCCTTCTTTATTGAATTGTTTATTATTATTCTTAGGGGTTCCAGAATTTCTTTCATACACTGCTTAATGATGCTGTTGGATACACCATCAACTCCACTTGTTTGTTTATTTTTCAAGGATTGGATAATATTTTCAAGTTCTTGCAGACTAATAGGCCTCAAATAAATTGATTCATTCGCTTGTATATTGATGTTTCTTTTTGTATTTATATATGGGTTGTTCATTGTCATATCCAGAGCATGGTTCACAAAGTATTTGTTCAGTCTATTTGAGATTGCTTCAATATTGCCTTCAATTGGGAAATTATTTTTTTCAGGCTGACTTTTGATGGAATTTACAACTGTCCAAGTTGCTTTGCTTTTGTTGTCCGATCTCTCTATTATTTTTTGATATGCTTCTTTTTTTATTTGGATGAGCATTCTATCATATTCATATTTCGCGTTTTTATACTGCTCCTGAAATCTCTTATCTGATCTACTGCAAACTAACAGAACATCTAATTTATTCTTCATACTCCTCTGTAATTCACTTGGGCACTTATACTTATGTTTCTTCTGTACAGGAAACTTTTTTAGAGGACAAGCTTGATTGAAATGTTGTATAAATAAATCATGGAAACAGTTAAATTGTTCGTTAACATCATCTAAGTCATTGAGAAACAACCAATTTATAGTTCTCAGGTTTGTTTTCAATTGGTTCAAATTATGTGAGGAGTATATTCTTTTCCATGTGAAAGTTTGCTTAGTTCGGGGGCCCATTAAGGTGATGGTCTGAGCTGTGTGGTCCGAGATGTGATTGTCAAGAATGTTAGCATAGTATGGCATGTCAATAATAAATAATAAACTATAGATAATAATAATAATGTGTTCACATTCAAATGATGAATTTAAAAAATTCATGGAGCATGACCGAAGTTATATTATATCAAGCTATATGAAAAAGATCTATAAACCTATGCATCTTAGTTTACAGATCTTTTTCATATAGCTTGATATAATATAACTTCGGTCATGCTCCATGAATTTTTTAAATTCATCATTTGAATGTGAACACATTATTCCAATTTTCTGCAGAAGAGGTATTAATTATAATTGATAATAAAATAATTCTCCCTTCATAGATTCATATAATCCTCATGATCACCACTGTCATAACAAAACATCCATTCAAAAATCCATCAATCCAGCATTCAAAATAGTGCTCCTTCAACTTTTACCCTTGAATATACTTGAAAAACTTTTTGTTTTTTTTTTCTAGAGTTCACTGTTGAATAAGACTGCCATTTTCAAATAACCATGTTTCCTTCAGATAAATGAACTTCACATTTCATTGCAAATATTCTCTGTATTCACCATAAAATCGTACTCAACTTATTATATTTTTCTGTTTATCAATAAGAATTTTCCTTTTATTTACTGTTTTGAACTTGTGACCAATTAATTTTATGTAATGTTATTTTTGATTGACTGAAATTCAGATGCTTTTTGGTCAAATTTTATCCAGAGTGATATATTGGTTGCTTTTGGTATCAAATCATTCTTTGAAGGTGAAATCGTATTGCACAGGTTTTCTTCCATTAATAATCCAGGCTGTAATGACTTGCCTTCTTCTTTTTTCAAACAGTACTGTGAATAATACTCAAATAAACTAATCAATGTGTGTTTGAAATTGATACAACTTTTTAGTTTCAAAATTTCTTGGATCAAAACCAATAATACAAAACTGAAAAATCTAACCTCCTGTCAATGACATTTCCAATGCCAACCCGAAATCTGCAATTCAAAATATTACTGAATGGGCCATTACCAACTTAATTTCGATTTTCCACAGCCACCCGGGATGTCAATAATTCCTGAATGGACTATATCTACGATTATCTGCCCCTATTAGCCGCTTAGATGAACTTCTAAACTTTTTGAAACTTTCAAAATCACTAGGTTGCCGTTAAGTTTTCCATCTTTTGTGAATTTTTACCTTCTTTTTGATAGTTTTAATTGTTAGCTTTGAAAACAAAGTGGACAGCGCTTACAACATTTTCTTTCAAGTACATACCGCTTAAAAATAGATATCAACACCCAATAGAATCGATCAACATTATCATCAATATGGTTATTATTACTAAGAATGACATGTCAATCAACCAGCAACAAACCTGTATCAATTCAATACCATCATAATCTGCATTTTTAAAACTTAAAGTATCAATACAAGCAAATTTCCTAAGGTAAACTTCCGATCTGACATTGAATAAAAATTCCAAACTATGGTGATGATTGTCATCTACAACTAGTGAATCAGAACAATGTTGTAAATTATTAACCTTATAGTCATTGCACCAAATGAGATCTAATATTCGGTTGTTATAAATATGTACATTATTAAATTGTTTCAATTTAGAAAAACTTAACACATCTATTAAATCAACAAATTTGTTATCCACATTGGATGGTTCCAAGTCAGATCCAGAATCCATCCAGTTAACTGATGAGCAGTTGAAATCCCCGCACATCACAACCAATTCATCTCCCATCTCTCTTACGTTTGACTCCAACTTACGAATGCTGAGACCGCAACCTGATCTCCAGGGGACAAATACACGCAACACAAATAGACTCTTGCATTGTCAATATTCCACTCTCTTATGGGTTGCAACCAACACTCCACCGCCGTATTTAGAGGAACCAGTAGTCTCTCGATCTCTTCGGAAGACAGTATAGCTCTGCATATCGACAACTACAGGATCAAGAATGTCATTATTTAGCCAAGACTCAGTGATGACAACAATATCGAAATCGCACGCTTGAAGATCAACCCTAAACTTATTCAGCTTAGTTCGTAATCCGCAAACATTCTGGTAAAAGACGTGAAAAACCATAGACGGAACAACACAATAACGTAAAAATGAAAAATAGCACCTTAAGTGAGCTTACCCAAATGTTATTCCTGATGGATTCGAAATATCTTGGAAACATCATTTTTTCTCACAAGGACACTGCCACCCTGAAACCACACATATCTGAATCATGTTGACCTTGTCCTCTCACGTACAACCCTGGATAGAATCTTATTTCCTAGGGTGAGATGATCATTGATGAAAAATCTGTTCGAAACACCAGATACGTTCTTTGTTTAACTACGTTTAGCTTTAACGGCATACATAAATCGATCCTTTTCAATCTTAGTAGTGAATTAATAATAATAATAATAATAATGTTCATATTGGACAATATCCGAGCAAAAATCGACCGAAGTTCGCAATCCTCTGATCTCATCCCGGATGGCGCTCATTCCAGCCTGTAATGCCTGAACAATGCGTAGGATTTATCTCTATTAGTGTGACGTCACACACCGCCATTTTTGGTTGTCCTGTCAGTGTTCGGAATCCAAACAAATAAATTGTCATTTAAATTAGTTCGGTGTCGTTGAAGGATTTGGCTTATTTTCATAAATAAGAGTATTTGAGGAACGATTTCAGTATTAATTGATAGACAGAAGGAACGAGGTTAATACCAGTAAGTTTGAATCCTGTATCATTCCCCAGATTTTGTATGAAGCCTTGTTTATTAGTTGAACTTCAAGTTCTAACTTACTGGCATTAATCTCGGCCTTCTGTCTATCAATTAATAGTAAAATCGTTCCTCAAATAATCTTTTTTATCAAAATAAGCCAATTTTTTCAACGACAACGTACTAATTTGAATGACAATTCGTTTGTTTGGATTCCGAACACTGACAGGAGAACTGAAATGGCGGTGTGTGACGTCATCACTAATAGAGCGTAGATTAGTCAAAAGCGATAATTGACTACGCGCGATTCGCGATATCGGAGCATCTGCCATTCACATGGAAAAAAATTGTGGAATTTTTCTCCACAGTCCAGGCGATTTCTTATTCAAAACATTGGTACAAACAATGCATGCAGGCATAATGAAACTTCACAGTGAAAACACAATGGAAAACTTCACTGAATGATAGATACAAATTTAACCAATATCGAAACTTCACGTACGATACAATTTCAAAACAATTGAAGAACTCTCTTTATGCATATGTTGAAATACTTTGAAATTGAGAAATTTTTAATGGCCGGTTTTTTCTGCGATAGGTGTATTTTGACTTGTTCTTATGGTTCCAGAATCTTTTGAATGAATATTTTTCAGAATTTCACTAATTTCATAAAAAATTCAGAATAAAGTATGAAAAAAAAATTAATGAAATTAGAAATGCTGATATTTCTTGCTCACATGGGATCCGCGGCGGTATTGTGTTTTTGGAGTTGCACAACACAAGTGTTCAATCACTTAGGTGCATGATCATTTTTGTATGATAAATCATTAGAATTCATACATATAGAAGTATAATTCATATAGAGACCTACTGTACTCATTAATCAATTTGACTTGAAAACACCACAACTTGATTCCAAAAAAAAAAAGCGGAGAGTCTCAGAATCTCAGCCCTTACAGCAATCAGCTTCAGGTCTTCCTTAAGACTTGGAAGCCGTCGCATGTCAACTCTGCATTGAGTTAATCAGGACCTGTGGTTCCACCCATTTTTCAAATGTTTGCTGTATACGCATGACTGAGAGACTGAGAACTATTCAAGTTTCTTGATGTATTGCCATTATATTGAATGATCTGTTATAGAAAAATCTAATGAAGAAATTGAATTGAATAATTTAATCTCAACTGTTTTTTCAAGGTATATCAAGCTAATATGGATAAATATATGAAAAGAGACAAATATTGGGGAAGAGAATTGAGTGAGGAGGGCTTTCATGATGCCCTTTGCACCTTCTTTGATAATGGTTTTGGTTTAAGAGTATCAGTTATAAAAAAAGTAATAACAAAATTGGAACAACTAAGGGGAATAATTGAGAAACAAAGTTCTTATAGGTTCTACTCTTGGTAAGTTGATGATCGTCATTATCAATTAAAATTTGTTCAATTTTTAAAAATCGTTTTATTTTACACTGTTATAGCGATATACGAAAGGGTTTCAATATGTATTTCTTTTTCAGTATGTTCAAAGATCTATATTTATATTTTTAAAATATCAAAATAGAACAAGCATACCGATTTCAGATAATATCGCTTGAGCCTAAGGAAGTTAACAATATGACAAATATGTTTAGTTTATGTCTCCTTGGTTTACTTACTTTACCTTTTGATTAAAAAGGTCCCTACTACTTGCCATGTATAATTATAACTAGGTAATCCTTGTTGTGTATGTGAAATAATAATAAATGGAACACTTACGAACAACATAATCTAATATGCAAATATTCTTATATTGTTCACACAATAATCCATCTAGATTTATCTATTCCATTAATGAAATTACTGTGATGGCGCCCTGACATATCAAAGTATAACAACAATGGATTTGCCTTGGTAAAATGAATATTGGAAACTTCTTGTTTCCTCGAATGACTAAAATTCTATATAAATGAATTTGGAATTAAGATGTATGTGGATCTTTATGAGGAAAATTATTTTTTTTTAATATAAGTTCAGACTTCTTTGTCCTCAACATGGTGAATTTCAAACAAAGTCTTTATTTCATTGCAGGATTAATTTTAATTAATAATTCCTATTTCGCCAATATGCACCTAGTTGTAAATCTATGATATAAATAATTATCAATTTCGGCAAAATTACTAGAATCGTTTCAAGATGATAACTAAGAAAATTGCAAATTCTAAACATGATACCTGGAACTCAATTGATGTTCATATATTTTGGTTGATTATTGAACTTCATTATACAAATAAATAATAATTTAGTTTTAAAGAATTAATTTATATTGTAAGGCCTTTTCACCAATAGATTTATAGTGATTAAAGGTCAGGAATAAAGAGAATTATTATAATTATTATACCATGATTCAGGAGTTATTACCGATTTCATTCATGGTTTCTTTTCAGTTCTTTACTAATCGTCTATGAAGGAAAC
The DNA here is from genome assembly GCF_914767665.1 of Harmonia axyridis. NCBI lineage: Eukaryota > Metazoa > Arthropoda > Insecta > Coleoptera > Coccinellidae > Harmonia > Harmonia axyridis. The sequence continues at coordinate 22,279,203 of NC_059505.1, read as the reverse complement.
GGGGGCATTCCCTTTGTACCTGAACACCTCAACAATTTTGACACTCGCTCTTCAGAAGATAACAGCAGAGAAGTTCCATGCTTTTATGATGCTGATACAAGTAATTCTTCTCTTGACTTCAACTCAAGTCAAGATGAAATATCCCAAGATTCGCATCTCAGAGTTTTCACAGAAGCAGCAGCTAAAGGTGTCAAATCAAGTGAGTAAATATGATGTTACTAGTGGGTCCGGCAGATGTCCTGATGGAAATTCAGGTTTCGTTTCGTAAGCACCATTGATTTCGGAAATATGAAGAGCATGTTATCATCACAATTTTGATTCCAACATATTTGTACAGTCGAATTCGCGTGCTAATGGGAAAATGCTGTACTCAACGTGACAACGTTGGAAAAACCTCCCCCTCGACGATCGAAACCACAGTACCTGAGGCAGTTAAACCTCGAAAACGTCTATCTTTTATTCATTCCCAAAAGGGTGGTTTTTCGAATATAGCGCAAATATCCAATACCCGTAATGCTTATATTTGCTTTTGCAACAAATTCACATAATATTTATTTTCAGATGAAATGTCAAATTATTCTGAGCTCTGACGGATGCGAATTTCAATCTCGAAATTCCAGAAGTTCATATCAAAAATGCCCACCTTCTTTCTAATGCAGAACATAATTTGTGGACCAATTTCAATCCAACCCCATGATCGGCAGCCTACCACTTGAAAACTGATTACTTAGTTTGCTGGTGGTTCTTAAAATTTGAAACTCTGTGGTACTCAGAATAAGAAAGATAGACCAAACATATGTTATATATTCGAAATCAGGGTAAAAAGAGCTAGTCAAATATAGAAAAATATACAGGGTGTTCCATTTGAAAAAATGAAGTTGCCATCAATATGTTGCCCACTTTGTAAATTTTTCGTTTTGTGAAATCATTTTAAAAAACCTTAGTCGATTTCGTGAAACTTTTGTAGAAAACATTTTTTTGAACCTCTTTTAGTAATAAAGTTAAAGGGGGGGTCGAATTATGGTGAAAAACCCGGCACCTATCCTATGTCCAACAATATTAAGAAGACGCGGATCTACCATATTGGTGATAAATTCTCTGGCGTCTGCAGTTGTTACTTTTTAGAATTTCCGGTTAAAATAGTACCTCCTTCATAGTGTTCAAAATTTTTAATTCTGAATTGATTTTGTTGATTTTTCTGACGTTTTTATAGTTATTCTGGTATTCAGCAAGGAAAAAAATTAGACAAATAGGAGATCTTAAAAATCGGTCCTGCCGTTCTTGCGTTAAGAATGGTGTAAATAACCCAATTTTCTTTTGAATTTCTTATTTCGAATTAGCACAAGTATCATCGATAATAAAACATGTCTTACTTATTCTAAATTCTGTTATAGGTAATTTTTTCAACATTTCCGAAGAAACAGTATTCTTAGACACCCCGCCGATGCCATCTATTCGGACTTCCAGCCCAGTGTCAGTTGACAGTTGGATGATGTATTCGAACAGCAGTAGCGACGAGTACTCGTTATCAGGAAATTTGAATGATGGAAGTTCGAATGAAGAGACATCAGATTTTGAACCTTCTTCTCCACAAAAAAACAAACATATGTGAGTATTACATTGCGAAAGAACATCTATATATAAGAAATATTTTCTAAGAAATAGTAGTTTTGATGTCATCAATCTGAAATGATTTATTTTTTTTTAATTCTAACGTAGAACATATTATTAACTCTTTTATATACCAATTCTAAATAACTAACCTGAAATGAAATAAAAAACAATGCTATTTTCTGAGAATGAGGAATTGAAAAAGAAATCTAAAGAAATTCTTTTATTAATCTTTACAACTGAACTTGACATACATGACATTCAGTAACTTCGTTTCTTATTCAAAATTTATATTCAACAATTGAATAATTTGAACACTCTACTTTCAAAGTTACTAATCACTGTTAGCCCTATCATATCTCGTAGTTTCCGAAATTGGACTCTTGATATGGGTTTTGTAAAGATGTCTGCACACTGCATCTTAGAATCAACATGCTCGATCTTCATTACACCTTCTTTAAATTTTTTACCCTATTGGTGTCATCATTGTAACCATCAGGCTGTCTCATATAAACTTCTTTTTGAAGTTTACCATATAAAAAAGCTATTTTCACATCAAACTGTAGAAGATGAAAAATTTTTTCCCTTGCTGCGCTACTCAACCCTGATCTTCTTGTGTCAAAACGAGCAACTGGACTGAAAGTTTCTTCATACTCAATCCATTCCTGTTCATTGTGAATAGCCTTTTGCGCAGGGGCGGATCCAGGGGGGGGGCATGGGGGCCATGGCCCCCCCCCTCGCGGACCTTATAACTATAAAAGTGTATCCTGAATTCCCGAAAAATATGCACTCATTAAGTTTTAAATTTTTTTTTTTCCAATAGATAGCTTTAGTTATCTGTATTACGCGTTTAATAAGTCCGATCGGGTTCCACAACATAGCGTTAGAAAGATGAGATTTTGTACTACATAATCTTTTGCGACAGTTTTGTGATAAGTTTACTCAGCGCGCGTTGAAGATGGACAAAATAACAAAGAAAAAATACGTTATATTTGAGTTTTTCTTCGATAAAGGCGAAAATGCGAGCCAAGCGGCTGAAAATTTGAATAGTGTTTATGTTCTTGATACTGTAATAGCCAATTACGCGCAATTTTGTTTTCGTCGATTCCGTTCCGGTAATTTTTATGTCAAAGATGCTTGATGCTGGAGACCAATTGTCTAAAATATCGACAAAATCAAGGACATTTTCGGGTCCTGTTTCCATTGCTCAAGAGTTGAAGATTGCGTAAAAAACCTTTTTGAACCATTTGCAAAAGGCTGGTCTCAAGAAGAAGCTAGATGTATGGGTACCACACGAGTTACTGCAAAAAACCTCTTGGACCGAATTTCCATTTGCGAATCGCTGCTGAAACGCAATAAAATAACCCCATTGTGGAAACGGTTGGTGGCTGGTGATGAAATGTGAATGACTTACGACAACGTCAAGTGAAAACGGTCCTAGTAAAAAAGCGGTGAGCTGTCGGAAACGGTCAGGAAGGTTTTGCTGTGTATTTGGTGGGATTGGCAGGGAATTATCTACATAAGCTGCTCCCCTATTGACTCGGATCTGTACTGTCAACATTTAGAACTTCTGAAGGAAGCAATTGCCCAGAAGCAACCACCAGGAGAGGAATTGTGTTCCTTGGGGACAACGTAAGGCCACACACAGTAGTGACTCGCCAGAAGTTCTTATGCATCCACCTTATAATCCGAACCTGGCACCAAGGGATTATCATATCTAGCTGTCCATGGCGAACAATTTTGCTGGTGAAAAATTCGTTTTAACAGAGGCTTGTGAAATTCGACTGTCTCAATTTTTCGCCAATATCGACTAGGGCTTCTATGAGGGAGGCATACACAAACCTTCATAAAAGCAACAAGTTATAGAACAAAACGGCGCATATTCGAAAGGAAACGGATCATTCTAACTGTGGTAATTAAATCTTGATTTTTATGCAAAAATAATGATTTTTTTCTATACCTCATACTTTCTTGTGCCCGAGTTTTCTCATGAAATACATCTACATATATTCATGAAATTGTTCGAACTTGTTTTTGTACTACAAATATTTTGGAAACTGAATATGATATGATTTACTAAAATACATCTTTCTATAAAAAAACACGTGTCTTGATAGGCACCAACAAAAAATTCCGCTATTTTGCTAATCGATATCAGCCGTGACTTTCTATGGCCCCCCCCTCAGACATCGCCTGGATCCGCCCCTGCTTTTGCGACCAACCTTGCTTTGAAACGATGAACAGTGCTATCCGTTTTTTTTTTACACGAAAAATCCAACGATCTTACAAATCTTTACAACTTTATGTGCATCATATCATTGATATTCGAAAAATTGCGAATTTTAAACTAAGTAGACCATCTTTAAATCTGATCAGTATAATCAGATTAGGGTCCGTGGTATTATTTGCACAAGAATGGTTTTAAAATTTTTAAAGGGGAAGCAACAAACTTTCAAGGCTCCATTTATATTAATTCTCGATTTATGCCTATTAGAAAATGCACGACTGATTGTTGCTGGCGACTTTAATATTGATTTACTTTCTGATTCGAAAGAATCTAAAATATTTTTATCAATCTTAGAAACATACAATTTACATGTATCCTTTATGACAGCTACCAGAATAACTTCTGGTACTGCTACTTGTCTTGACAACATTATTTCAAATATCAATGGAATTGTTACTATTGTTGAAGAACATTTGTCAGATCATTCAGGTCAGAAATTTAATTTTCATAGTGATAAATGCTACATTAAGTCTCCACCAAAAAAAATGATTAGAATTTATAACCAACAAAATCACCAGAATTTTAGTGAACTTTTGCAGGGAGTTGATTGGTCGTGGCTTTATAGTATACCTAATGAAAAGATTGATGAATTGTGGGACTGTTTTTTAAATAAGTACATTGAACAATTTCATAGTGCATTTCCTCTCGTTACTGTTGATGTGTCCAGAAAGGCCAGAATCAGGCTGACACCAGAAATTGTCCGTTTGAAAGAACAACTGGACATATTATTTGTTTTATCTAGATATAATTCAGAATTCATTAAAATATATAAGGATGTAAAATGTCAATATGATGCTGCTTTGAGCTCTAACAGTAGGTATTTTTATTCGTCTATTATTAACAACTCACAAAATAAGTCCAAAGCAGTCTGGAACGTAATAATTAGAGAGGTTACAAATAAAAAACGAATATTTCATAACAAGCTTCCTTCGGGATGTACAGATAGCGATTTCAGCATGCAACAAATGGTGGAGAAATTCAATGAATTTTTTGTAAATGTCCCGTCCATATCTTCTCGTGGAACAAATGTTGTTGAAGCATTGAATTATAATTCAGTTCAACGAGTTGCTAATTCATTTTGTTTATTTGAGCTTCAAGAGTCCGAATTACTGGCCGTTCTTAAGCAGATGAAGAACAAAAGTTCTTCGGGACATGACGGATTGCCCATGAATGTGATTAAGCAGCACATTATGAGTATTCTCAAACCCCTTTGCTTCCTAATAAATAGTTCTTTTAGAGAGGGAAATTTTCCTGATGCACTTAAGATATCGTTAATCAAACCATGTCACAAAAAGGGAAATGTAGATGATCTTTCAAATTATAGACCCATCAGTTTGATATCATCGTTTGCAAAAATTTTCGAAAAAGTTTTGTCGAATCGCCTTCTGAAGTTCTTTTGTAAATTTAATATTTTATCTACCAAACAACATGGTTTTATGCAGGGTAGGGGTACAGAAACGGCAATATTTGAATTCTTACAGCATATTGTAGTTTCTCTTGAAAAAGGTGAAATACCAGCAGGTCTTTTCGTGGATTTCCCCAAAGCCTTTGACACTGTTGATCATACAATTCTTTTATCAAAGCTCGAAAGATATGGTATCAGAGGGGTTGCATTTAAACTGATTCAAAACTATCTGAATAATAGGAAACAGATGGTTGTAATAAACAACGGTAATAAAAATTTCATTTCATCTGACAGAGAGGTAATCATGGGTGTACCGCAGGGAACAATAATGGGTCCACTTCTGTTTACGGTTTATATCAATGATCTTCCTAATGTATTTCAATCGTACAAGACAATTGAGCACCTTAGGCGTGAAATAACAGTAAGAAAAACCATGGATACAATTCTATATGCCGTTGACACGAATGTTTTGATATCTTGCCCAAGTATTCTCACAGTTGAGAATAACCTTTTGAATGCTATGTCAGAGATCGAGAACTGGTGTACAAATAATTGTCTGTTTCTAAATACGAGTAAAACTAATGTAATGATTTTCTCGAATGTTCGATCTAACCTGACTTATCCAGATAACATCTTGTTCAATAGTGATGAAATTCATGTTAGCTCACAGACTAAATTATTAGGAGTTACAATAGACAAATATCTGAATTGGGAAATGCACTGTAACTCCCTCATAAGTAGGCTTAATTCAGTAATATACATGTTAAAGGTGGTAATAAATCAAGTTGATCTAGATTGTCTGAAAGCTATATACTTTGCGAACTTCCAATCTTTACTCTCGTATGGAATAATTTTTTGGGGAGGTAGTACTCAGGCTAAGCGAGTGTTCATAGCACAGAAACTAGCTATAAGGACAATTAATCAGATGCCACAATAGGTTTAATGTATACAGAATTTTGTTATTTTTCCGTAAAAATAGATTTTATTTTCTTAAATGTGTGAATATAAATGCTACTAGGAGGATGTATGAGTACTTTTATCCTCCTCATAAATTGTAAGCTACTGAATTTAGTACATTTTATTGTAGCATTAAGATTTATAATTATCCTCCTAGAAGAATAAGAGATATTCCTGATTTTACTTTGTTCAAGAAAACTGTTTCTTCAATTTTAATTGACTGTGAACCATATTCGATATTAGAATTTGAAGTGTATTGTAAAAATAAAATTTAGAATAGAATGGAATATCTTCTTTTCTGTTGTTGTATTATTTAGTTGATTTTTTTCCCTAATTATGACCTGTTTTCATTTTGTTATTTATAGCAATTTTGAGAATAAATATCTATCTATCTATCTTCTTTAACAAATCCCCAAAATTGTGGAAATATTTTGGGCAAATTTCCAAGGGTAGTATAAATTAACTAATTGATTTTAAAATGCATTCAAAACTTTCTTAAAACATAAAATCATAAAAATCTTTCCTGAAAAATTACGAATATTAAATATTTATACATTATTAAAATTAATTATTTCAGTAGCAACCTACAACTCAGCGATTTGGATATAGAAGATGAAGATAGCTTAGCCCCAAATTCTTCACACAAGAACCACACCAAGCGACTTAGAGTAAAAAGCAGAAACATGTCTGTGGCATCTGTTAGCACTTTACGATCATCAGCTCCAGAACCACCGAATGTTGATGTGAGAATGATTGATTTTGCGCACACTTCTTTCGTCACAAAAGATGATAAGACCAAACCTACAGCTGTACATCACGGACCAGATGGCGGATTTTTGCAAGGACTCGACAGTCTTAAGAGGTTGCTGTCGCAGCTTTTAGAAGGTTGATGTAAAACTGTTTGGAAGGAGTTTCTGTTGTTTTCATATATAGGCGACGTTAATAAGATATAAGGTTAGGTCGCATTCCTGTCAGGAAGGTGCAATGTAGAAAAAAATCTCGAAAAAGAATGGTGATTGGATTGAACAACAGAAAAATTATTATGGAATAATAGTATTTAAGGACTTGACTTGTCATTTCCAATCTCCCAGTGATATATCACTAACTCTATAGAGTTAGTTCTTGAACTCTATAGCCCATGAATTGGGCAACAAATTATGTGATAAATAGATTAGGATATTCAGTTAATGAAAAGACCCCAATTCCTTTTTGTTACATTCCTGAATGGTATCTACTACATTTCAGAATATTTTACAGAAGATTACTATGAGGCTTCTGTATGTTTGACATTTATAAAAGATTACAGAAAAACCTAATGAATTCTCAATAGTGCTCCTGTGAATATTCTTCAATCAAGGCCTTGTTCTGGAAGTAACAAATCAGGACTATGAAATTTGAATGAGTGAAAATAATAATTCGAGAACAAACCTCCAAAACAATTGCCGACACATGGACAAAAAGATGTTACGGAAATTTCGAATATTGCATTTTCCCAATCTTTTCAGTTTGTATTTCAAAATTTTTTCAACCATATTCTAATCGATTCGGACCCAAAGGCAAAAAACTTCATTAATCTACACAAAATAAGAAGAGGTTAAGATGTCAATACTTTGAAGGAAGTATTTGTAATTTATTTTGAATTTAATTCAATAAACAGTATTCTTGTACAAATTGAGAGCATGGAAGATTGTTGACTGACTTGAAATCTGTTTTATGCTTGTGGTGAGCTGATTCGGAAGAAATCAGTTAATTATATTTTCATTTTTTTGCTGTGATCTGTTTGTACAGTTTTGAAGATGTTAGTTTGTTCATAATTTCTTCACATTCCAGAATTCATGCAGAATGTAACCTTATTTGACATCTCAAAATTTCAAATTTTAATATTCAACCTACTGCATTTTTTACATCCCAATACACAAACCCCCGAAAGACATCCAATATCATTTGAAAACAATGTTTAAAGTAATAAAACATCCCAAAATAAATTGATTTGATTCATAATTTCACTATCAATAACTATCAGATTTGTTATACCCTTTCGATCGCTCATTTCCAATTTATAAATTGAAATGTCTATTGTTAATGCAGATTTTTCATGGTTTCGCGTTTTTTTTTTCAATTCAAATATTGTCGTTACAGATTTCCTCTTCAGTCCCATATTGGGAAATCAATTGTCATTTTTGGATGTCTCTCAAGTGATTCCTTGAAATTGAGGACTTATTTAGTAATTTTGGATTATGTAAATGAAATTGTTTCGTGTTCAAATTGTAATCTTGTTGAATAAAAATGAAAAACATAGAACTTTAGTATTATTTCGTTTGGAGTATATTGATAAGACTTGTCCTATTCATTGTAAAAATGTCTGAAAAGATCAAATAAGTTATTATTAATAATTTAGAAAGATTCAATTTGATATTTATTTGAGGAAAAGATAATAAAGATCGTTCCAAGAAGAAGTTGAATATTGTCATTGTAATTTTTGGAATTCTGAGCCTGGAGTGGTGTCGAGCAATTTGGTTCGACTCACTAATGTATCCCTCCTCAAATTCAATTTTGTCCGTCTGGTCGGACGTAAACGCGATAATTCTCCAATGGATAGACCTAGTAACTAGAAATTTTCATGTTATGCTGGGCTATCGAATGTGTTAGAAATGTTGAAAATGGACCAAAAATCGAATAAGGGCTCCACAAATATGGTTGTTTGAAATTTTGTTTTCCTGTTAACTTCAATACTACCAATTCAAACATAACGAAATTTTGCAGTTAGATGTGAGATTCACATCTTGTGTGGATTCCTATATACCAGGAGCCCATTACGCCAAATCAGTGCATTGTTGTAATTTTTCTTGTTCAAATAATCAGGAAAAATTGTGGGGATATTTGGTTGGGGTCATAAGTAGTCCTATATGAATGTCAGCTATTCGGATATAACTGGTTTTCCAATATGAATTATAAAATTTAAAATGGATATAATGGCAATAATGTATCATTTATTGCCATTTCGTATGTCATATGAGTTCAGTAGATTGGCATTTAATCATGGAAAAATACACGCTTCAACAACGTTTAGATATGTTTCTGTCAGAATCAATGTTCATTTGTGGATACTGAGAGAGATTCAAATGTTGAGGTTGGCGTTTTTGTATGATTTCCGGCAGTTCCTTGCATGAAGTAATCATAATCATTTATTGCATCCCATGAAACCAATTTACATTTATATAGGACAGGTCAAAAATTAAGTGAACAAGAAAAAAAAACCACACTAAATATTCAAACCAACTTGAAACAAAAATATTCTTCTTTGCTATAGAAACACTTCTCTAGTAATAAATCCTTGATAATTTTTTTTAAAACTCAAATACTCAAGATGCTCAATTCCCTCTGGTAGGTGATTGAAAAGTTTGATTCCAGCATATATGGGTGATTGTTGAAATTTCGTGGTTCTGTGAGTAAGCAGGTTATATCCTTATGTCTGGTATCATACTTGTGATATTCAGAGCACTTTTTTAGGCTATGTATATTCTTACGAATAAACAGCGCAAGGTATTAAATATATGAATACAAGGAAAACAGTATTCGATTCTTGATAAATGATGGTCTACAAGACTCCCGTACTATGTGTTTAATTTCTGCATATCAACAACGAGGGTGTGCCGGAAGAGATAATTAAGATCTTAATTATCTCGAAACATACACAGGGTGTTTGTAAATTCGACGTGGTCCTTTGAAGAGGTCGTAGTAGAGGTTGTTTGCAACAAGTCTAAGTGGATGGTTACTAATGAGCTGTAGCTGAAAATAAAGATTCACTTTAGAGAAGCGGATGGTCTCTCAAACTCATAAAATCTCAGAAATGAATGGTGTTAAATGACTTCACCTTTTTTTGAATCTAGTATGTATTACTCAGAAAAAACTTCAGTGAACTATGAGTACAAACAATGTACATTTATTTCCTATCTCATTAGCTTTTTGGAAAGGTATGAATGTTATTATTATTATTACAGAAGAGTTGAGGTTAACATCTACAAACTCACATAAAAAGAAATTCACACGAAATGTCATTGTAGAAAATAGGGCAAAAGGTTTACTCTAGTTCACTCAAAATACTTTTATAAAGGAACACTCGCGAACCACTGTCCAGAGTACTCTTGAAGCTGTAAACCAAGCGGACATTCACTACTGTTGTCGGAAGACCATTTCAGGTACTGAAATCCTTTCGGAGATTAAGTGATTTTTGCTGTTTAAAAGTCATGGCCACGCAGTCGTGTGTCAGCATTCAGGCGATAGAGATGAGATAAGTTTACGTTGAACAAGCCGTATAGCGATCTGTAAGTAGTTATCAAATCACCCCTCACGCTGTGTCCTGCGTGAGCGAACTACTGCGAGCAACGAGACCAAAGCGAATTTATCAAACCTTGGAATATAATAGCGCTGTCCTACGTGCAGTCGTATCGGTCGCAAAACTGTTTGACGCGAATTTCGCGCGATGTCCGCGATCAAATTATTTGATATTTCTGCGCGAAATTCGCGCGACTGATCATCCGCAATGTATAATCCCAACCATATATTTGTCTCGCCGTGTCATGTTTGTAGATTTCAGCGTAGGACACTGAAAGTCGCGCTGCTCGCATCGCTCGCGTACTCGACAGTAATGCTGCTCGCCAGCTCACCTCTTTTTAATTTAAGAAATGGTGACATTTTCCAATTCCGGCAGGTGTTAGGTTAGAACCACCTAAACCCTGCCCATGGAAACACCTTATGAATTGAGGGAAATGACTTGAAGATTTAATCACGTCTTTCTCTTTTTTTAATTTTTTTTCCGATCCCGTGGAAGATTTGATAACACTGACCCGAGATGTAAAACACCTGGAGAGAAGGTTAACATATGTGGAGAGGCTTTCCATGATGCGTCTCGCTCCATTTACTACTCGTCGTCTGACCCTATCGCTGTGTCCTGCGTGGGCGAACTATTGCGAGCGATGCGAGCGACGCGGCCAAAGCGAATTTATCAAACCTTGGAATATAATAGCGCTGTCCTACGTGCCGTCGTATCGGTCGTAAAACTGTTTGACGCGAATTTCGCGCGATGTCCGCGATCAAATTATTTGATATTTCCGCGCAGAATTCGCGCGACTGATCTTCCGCAATGCACATACCCTATGTCCTACGTGAGCGACTAATGTTACGACGCGAGCGACGCCAATTTTATGTACTAAGCGAGCGATGTGAGCAGCTCGACTTTTTTTGTCCTACGTTGAAATCTACAAACGCGACACGACGCGACATAAATATGGTTGGGTTGGGATTGTGCATTGCGGAAGATCAGTCCGTTGTCATACGCTTGTAGAGAAACAGTTATAATGAGGTGGTCAAGAAAACGTAAATTATTCATATGTGAGAATGTGGCTTTAAAAATGCTAATTGTAAGACGCAGAAAAATGGGAAGAAAGAGAAATCCAACAAATTAAATATTTTTGGAACGAAGGAATTTTGGAGAGTCTCACCACTTATATAAACAATTAAGGACTTCTCCAAATTTATTCCACAGTTCCTACAACATTTGACTATATAGAAACAATCAAAAAAAATCTAAGAAATACGTAAACCATTACTGAATTGAAATATTTTTTTTCAATCTGCATGGATACCTACGTATTACATATAAATAAGGTTTATTTATTATTACTCAATGATATATTAACCTCAACTATATTTATTTCCTTCAAATGGATATTTCTTCAGCATTAGTAATATAAGTTATGCGTAAATAAATGAAGTGGAATAATAAATGATGATTATTGGTGGGATTTCAAATAAATTATTTATTTCCATGAAACTAATATTTGTTTGACCATAGATCCAATAAATGATCCATTAACTATAATGCATTTTCGATAATATCAAATAAACACTTCTCCCAGTGTATATAATACTATAGTTAATTTGTCAATCTCACTTGTTTCCCCCAGTTCATCGGCAATTCTACTCCATTCTCTATCCACCAACAGTCGATTATGATATCTTTTATCAGTCTTGTCCCAGAGTATACTGGAATTTCTAACAGCCAGTATTAAAAATTCGTTTAAATCATTCATTGTAGAGCGGTCGAAGTAAACGTGCCTGCATCAACAAGAACTACTGAAGTTCGCGCGAATTCCGCTTGGAAATATCAAATAATTTGATCGCCGACAGAGCGCGAAATGCGCCTGAAACAGTTTTACGACCGATACGACTGCACGTAGGACAGCGCTATTATATTCCAAGGTTTGATAAATCGCGTTTGGTCGCGTTGCTCTCATCGCTCGCAATAAATCGCTCACGTAGGACACAGCGTTACCCTATGTCCTACGTGAGCGACTAATGTTACGACGCGAGCGACGCCAATTTTATGTACTACGCGAGCGATGTGAGCAGCGCGACTTTTTTTGTCCTACGTTGAAATCTACAAACGCGACACGACGCGACATAAATATGGTTGGGTTGGGATTGTGCATTGCGGAAGATCAGTCCGTTGTCATACGCTTGTAGAGAAACAGTTATAATGAGGTGGTCAAGAAAACGTAAATTATTCATAAATATGTAAAAATGTGGCTTTAAAAATGCTAATTGTAAGACGCAGAAAAATAGGAAGAAAGAGAAATCCAACAAATAAATTTTTTTTGGGACGAATGAATTTTGGAGAGTTTTATATGAACAATTAAGGACTTCTTCAAATTTATTTCACAGTTATTATAGATTGCTTCCTACAACATTCGACTATATAGTGAACATTTGACTATATAGAAACAACAAAAAAAAAAAAAAATCTAAGAAATACGTTAACCTTTACTGAATTGAAATATTGCATGGATACATATTACATATTAATAAGGTTTATTTATTATTACTCAATGATATACCTATTAACCTTAACTATATTTATTTCCTTCAAATGGATATTTCTTCAGCATTCTCAATATAAGTTATGCGTAAATAAATGAAGTGTAATAATAAATGATGATTATTGGTGGGATTTCAAATAAATTATTTATTTCCATGAAACTAATATTTGTTTAACCATAGATCCAATAAATGATTCATTAACTATAATGCATTTTCGATAATATCAAATAAACACTTTTCTCAGTGTATATAATGCTATAGTTAATTCGTCAATCTTACTTGTTTCCCCTAGTTCATCGGCAATTCTACTACATTCTCTATCCACCAACAGTCGATTATGATATATTTTATCAGTCTTGTCCCAGAGTATACTGGAATTTCTAATAGCCAGTATTAAAACTTCGTTTAAATCATTCATTGTAGAGCGGTCGAAGTAAACGTGCCTGCATCAACAAGAACTACTGAAGTTCGCGCGATTTCCGCTTGGAAATATCAAATAATTTGATCGCCGACAGAGCGCGAAATTCGGCTGAAACAGTTTTACGACCGATACGACTGCACGTAGGACAGCGCTATTATATTCCAAGGTTTGATATATCGCGTTTGGTCGCGTCGCTCTAATCGCTCGCAATAATTCGCTCACGTAGGACACAGCGTTACGCTGTGTCCTACGTTGATGCAGGCACGTTTACTTCGACCGCTCTACAATGAATGATTTAAACGAAGTTTTAATACTGGCTATTAGAAATTCCAGTATACTCTGGGACAAGACTGATAAAATATATCATAATCGACTGTTGGTGGATAGAGAATGGAGTAGAATTGCCGATGAACTGGGGGAAACAAGTAAGATTGACGAATTAACTATAGTATTATATACACTGAGAGAAGTGTTTATTTGATATTATCGAAAATGCATTATAGTTAATGAATCATTTATTGGATCTATGGTCAAACAAATATTAGTTTCATGGAAATAAATAATTTATTTGAAATCCCACCAATAATCATCATTCATTATTACACTTCATTTATTTACGCATAACTTATATTGAGAATGCTGAAGAAATATCCATTTGAAGGAAATAAATAAAGTTGAGGTTAATATATCATTGAGTAATAATAAATAAACCTTATTTATATGTAATATGTATCCATGCAATATTTCAATTCAGTAAAGGTTAACGTATTTCTCAGATTTTTTTTTTTTTTGGTTGTTTCTATATAGTCAAATGTTCACTATACATATAGTCAAATGTTGTAGGAAGCAATCTATAATAACTGTGGAATAAATTTGAAGAAGTCCTTAATTGTTTATATAAGTGGTGAAACTCTCCAAAATTCATTCGTTCCAAAAAAATTTTATTTGTTGGATTTCTCTTTCTTCCCATTTTTCTGCGTCTTACAATTAGCATTTTTAAAGCCACATTTTTACATATGAATAATTTACGTTTTCTTGACCACCTCATTATAACTGTTTCTCTACAAGCGTATGACAACGGACTGATCTTCCGCAATGCACAATCCCAACCCAACCATATTTATGTCGCTTCGTGTCGCGTTTGTAGATTTCAACGTAGGACAAAAAAAGTCGCGCTGCTCACCTCGCTCGCGTAGTACATAAAATTGGCGTCGCTCGCGTCGTAACATTAGTCGCTCACGTAGGACATAGGGTTAGGGTATGTCCTGCGTGAGCGACTAATGTTACGACGCGAATTTTATGTACTACGCGAGTGTCGACCAACCTTCGCAGAGCCGCAGTCGTTAATCAACCCCCGTTAACGCCCGTGGGTGTCGCCACTTAATTATTGTAAATCGATTTTTTTTTCATATGAAGTTACATAATATCATATATGTATAATATAGTTTTTACACAACTAATTCTTTTCCTAAATAACCCAGATTTCCTGAGAAATCGACAATTTAACAAGAAATCTGAGTAATATTTTTCAGTTCATGTGCTCTGGAAAACGCAAAATGGGTAGGTAATAAATGGCAAAATTTAAAAAAACCAGCCACCATGAGAACACATCAAGAGACAAATCAGAACAAATATCAGCGTCAAGGAAACCTGAAAATAAATGGATGGTATATAGTTACTTGTACTTTTATTGTTGATGAAAACACTGTTTGACTTATAGCGTATTCGACTGGCTGCACCAGTGCGAATTAATTCGAATTTTCGTAGAGCTAAATGACATAATTAGCTCGATTGGAATAAGATGCATGTATTCTATGCATCTTAAATTCGAACTGGTGCAGCCAGTCGAATACGTTAATAAATTTAAATCGTTTCTGAGGAAACTCAAATTTTTCCATAGAACAATTTAGGTGAAATTTCATTACTCAAATACCTCATGTATAATGTCAACACCTATTGAATATTAGGCAAAATATTATTCAAAAATTAGCAGTGGTCTTCCATTTATTACAACATAAATATTTTAATTTAATATGCATAAAGAACTACTACTACTTACAATTTTCTCATTATTGGTTCATGTGAGTATTGACTTATTTAAAATTTAAATAAACCTGAAATTAAGAACTAAATTTTTTTCATTGCAGCAAATTGCTCCATCTTCACCTAATGATATTATTTTCAATGATTCGGAACAAGCTGATTCCATCCTCAGTAACATAAATCAAATAGTGAAAATTTCATACAAGCACCTAAATGAAAAATTAGACACTCTATTTCAAAGTTTCTACAGCGTTCAAAAGTTATGTGAGGAAGGTGAAGCCTTAAAGCCAGAAATTGTTATGGAATGCGTTCAAGAATACGGCAATACCCTAAGGGAAAATGTAGAAGTACTCCCAGAAAAATTGATAGATTTTATCGGTGATTTAATAGGTAATACTTGGAATATTTTCAACAATACAGAAGAGTTATTTCGGAATTCCTAGAGGTATGGATGATTCAAACATGATATCCAACCTACAACCCTATTAGTTATTTCACCTTAGGTACTGTCTACGAATTAATGGATGACCTCTACGAAATTTACATGGAAATTTATCTTTTATTATTGTTTTTCATTGAACTTTTGAAAAATTTGAGCTTTAACATTGAATTCACGTTACATGTTAGATAATAACATAATCTTCCGATAAACGGTCACATGATATTGAAAATATATCGAAAGAAGTTCTGGAAAAATCACACACTGAAGTGTGGTAATGATATTAAGGAATGGAAAACTTGAATTTTTAATAGGATAAAATCTTTTACAGATTTGTACTGGACAGCGGTTGAATCAATGGATATATTTGAATATCAATCATGAATTAAAAATTACAACTTCACAGAATGTGCATTGCTGAAAAATTTTAGTGGAGTTAAGAATAAAATCGAGTGATTATTTACTGTTTATACGTTTTCAAAAATAAATATTCTTAAAAAATTGGGTAACGCAGTTGATAATTCAATGAATACATTTTCCAGTAAAAACCAGATTATAAAGTTACCTTGGATCAAGCCTTGGTTAGCAAAAACCTCAACAAAAATATAGCATACATATTTTTGAGCGCTCGTGCTCCGAACAGTTTGCCATATCATTTCGTCACAATGTTTGTAATTTTTGATATGTTGATCCGGATTTGACTTTCTAGAACAAATATGTCCTCAGATCCGAAAGACCTTCAAACTTGAATTTTGCAAGAAAGGCGAAATCCGAAGGGAGAGTAAATAAGGCCAAAAACCGTTCGAAATTTTGTATTTGTATTGTTCAAAACTGCTAATTTCATGTTGATCGCGTAACCGGCACAATAGAAAAATCAAGAAGAATATAATAATTATATAGTAATAGTATATTTTAAAACAAGTTGCAGAATGGGCTCCCGTTTCGTCTTTTGTGAAGCCGGGAGCCACATTTCCGATTTAACGGTGGCCTTACGACCTAAGGAGATGGAGTAAGATGCGGGGGCGGTTGTAGAGCCGAAATATTTCCTCCCTTTGGTACGTTTGAGCGTTGGGGGTGGAAATGAGACAGTTCCCGTACCGGCAAGTTTGTCCAGGATGCTGAACATCTTCGATACTGAACAACTTTTGGCCAATTGGGGTATGACGAAGAGGTCGGTCTCTGAGAGGTGCAGGGGAGATGTCGAAGGCTTTATCGGGGGGTTGACGAAAGGGGAGAATTGGGCCCTGAAAAGTAAGTAGGAGTTTTTTTTTAAGAAGATACCTGTGAAGATTTTATTTCTATGGTTTTGAATTTTTTTTAGTACTATTTTATGTAGCAGTTTTTCGCGTTGTTCTTCGAAAACTCGAATTTCGCATTCGTGTTGGAATGCCTTCTGCAACGAGTATTAGACGATATTTTCTCTATTTCAATCAAGTTTTGTGAAATATTGTCGAAATTCAATGAAAAATTCAGATTATACATCCTAGTGACATTTGTATTGTATCTTGGCAGTTGGTGTGACTGTTACGAAAATTGACAGATTAGGGAATATGAATTTGAATCGTACGTTTAGAATTTTGAAATATTTTATAATTACGCATTAAATTTGTGAATTATTTCTGCCGAAATCGATTTAACACCATCAGAATTAACAGAAATTGCGAATAATGTCGCAAATCATTTCACTTTATCCAAATTATATCTTATTGACAATTGATGTGTGTTGAATTTTGACAGGATTGGTCTATGTAGACAACCACAAAACAAAAAATTCAACTGAAAACAATGCTGTAATGAGTTCATTACACAGAAAATTATTTCAGTGTTTGTCCTTATTCCCACTAAGAAAAAACTTCTTTAATAATTATAAAGTTTATTCATTTGATAATACATACATAATAGGTAATAATAAATTTCATATATAATAAAAACAAAAGTATCGAATATTTTTGTGACCAAAAACCGTCGGAATTGATATGTTCATAAGTACATTCTACGTCGAAAAATAGGAAGAAAACTTCATATGAACCTATGTCCAGAAACCCTCCGCTTTCGAGATACAGGCTGTTGAAATGAATTCTCTGAAGAGTTATTTTTATTTTCTCCGAAACTAATAGAGGAGGGTGTGTGAAAATTTATTCTGAGATGTTTCAGCCCCTATGGAATGAAATTAAATAAATGACCCAGTCAGTGACGGATAGTACCAGGGGGGGGCAGTAGTTAGTTAGAAACAAGAGGGAGGCGTAGGCAATATGTCCCATATATTCTTTTGTCTTGAAATATTCTCGGCATATTGAAAATAAAATCTTGTAGAAAGTTCATTTACACAAAAATGTATATCAACTATATGTTCGTATATTGCGCCGTTTTTGAGAAAACTCCATCCTAAAAATAATGTACTTCATTAAAGAGAAATGCATATCTGAATTGAAAATTCGATCGAACGAAACAAAAAAACCGCTCCATGGATTGAATTGAAATTCTCTGGGATTTTTGTAGTGATATTAAATTGTAAAACGCATACTCAACATTGATGGTTTTTTTGATATTTTCAATTCAGCGGTTGATTATCCAAAAAGCCTCCAGAAGACCTTTTTTTTATCAACTTTTCAAATCAATGTAGAGAGCGAAGAAAATTTTTTTTCCGAAAATACCATAGCTACTTTTTGTAGAGAATACATTCAAGATTTCAAAACATCCCCTAAATTTTCTGTGCAAACATTGATTGGTGAGATATTGATGGTTAAAGACAAAAAGGTCCTTTTCAATTCAAAGTTCGATATTACAGAGAGAAATGCTCGTATCGAAATTTTGAAATAAAGATATTGAAGCTGAATAAACAAGTTATCTCATCCATACAGTGGTTAAGTTGGAAAAGAATTTCCAAGTCTGTAGGCCAAAAATAAAAACTGAAAAAATTTCGCAGAGATTTTAGACACTGCATTCATTAGGATTGAGCGATACACGTTGCTTGAAAAATTTTGTCATCATGAGATCTCTGAAATTTAAACTTCAAGCTTCAAAAATCTTCTTTTCAAATTGAGATACGACCACTGTTATCGAGAATACAGCCATTTGAAAAACCGCTTAAAATTTTGAATTTTATTTTGATCCTTCAATTTATTTCCTTAGTGTATATTAAGAATTAAATAAATACAATTTTCTAGAATAATATATAAATTAGTAATTCATAAACTCAAAACATGAATAACATTCTTCTTAAATAAATAGGTTAATAAATGATCAAATTAGATGTAAACATGTCAAATAAATATTCACGAACTGGTTAAAATAATTAAAAAAAAAGATTATTAATGAATAGTGCTCACTGCTCATAATATGAATAACAATCTCAAGATCATACAGTGGAATATAAGATCATTGAAATCTGACTATAATCATATGTCTGGATTATTAGCCGAATTGGACCCGGATATAGTACTGCTATCGGAGACATTTCTGAAAGAAAACGATACCGTCAGAATTTAGTTATATTGCATAGTAAAGGTGGATAGGAAAGATGGTAAGGGTGGAGTGGCCGTCATCATCAAGACCTCAATTGATTATGTGAATGTGGAGGTTGATAAAAACGCTTTAGCCACAAGATCGCATATCATAGTAATCAAAATAGCGAATGTATGTATCATAAATGTCTACAATTCTCCTGAAAACTAAATATTAATAAACTTACAACTCTTATGAATGGTTCTGATGGTGCATTCATTCTTTTCGGGGATTTTAATTCTCAAAGTCCGAAGTGGGGTTTTGGTACAATCAATCATGATGGTAAAATAATAGAAAAGTTCATCACTGATAATAATCTTATTTTGTTAAAAAAACGGAGCTCCCACTAGATTCACTAAACTGGGGATTAACAAGAGTGCACCTGACATATCTATATGTTCAGTAGCCCTAGCTGTCAAATGCTCATGGAAGGTAAAATATGATCCAGGAATGAGTGATCACTTCCCAATCGAGATTGCCATAGAAACAAATCAAAACCCCTCACAGGGTCAATTTAGATCTACAAGAAAATTCAACACTCATAAAGCGGATTGGCTAAAATATTGTGATAAATGATCTCATCACTAAATAATTCATGAGTAGTGTCAATTACAGATTTCGGGGACATGGTGTGTAAATGTGCCGAGGAATCCATTCCAACATTGAAAAAATCGGCTTGCAACAAATATCGGGTAATATGGTGGGATGAGGAACAAGGTGAATTGGTTAGAAAGAAAAAAGAGGCATTCTGAAATTATGTAAGGGAACCTTCAAGAGGTAATTATGTTGAGGCGAATCGGATCAGAGCTAAAATTAAAATCATGATGAAAAAGAAAACACCGCTTCATTCTAAAAGTTTTGTGAGAGTATATCCTTTAAAGATAGCAGAAAACATGGAGAATAATTAATAAATTTAATGGTGACAAAAATCTGTTGTCAGTAATTAAACATCCTCCAGGTGAGATCTTACTTCAGCTCATGGAAAAACTGGCTCCTATGGAAGACGGTAGAACATCTGGTGTGATCATAGACAATAAAATACAAACATCCCACATCAGGCGAAACAAAAACTTCTGGTCATCATAAATATTTTATTAGATAATCCAAGCGGAATACTTACAGGAAATCATGAAGATACTTATAGTGCCTTTCGTCAAACCGGGTCGCAAGCCAGATGATCTTTCCGGAATCAGACCAATATGTCTAGCACCGTGTAGAGTTAAAATCATCGTTTCATTAATTAAAAATCGGATAGAGAAGACGTTGGAAACTCTGCTAGAAGAAAACAACAAGTTAATTTATGGATTTCGCAGAGGCAAATCTATCAACGATAGTCTAGCTTATATGATGACCAGAATATACAACACATTTGCACGAGGACAATTCGCCATAATCATATTCCTCCACATTAAATCTGCATATGACAATGTAAATGTTAACATTTTGATAGAGGATATGATCAGAGCAGGAATACCGATGAAATTGATTGAGGCTATGTTGAAAAATAGACAACTTTTTATAAGAGATCATAAACCAGGAATATTAATCGGACCCTGGATAACGAGTAGGGGCCTAATACAAGGATCGAAGACCAGCCCACCACTGTTTAACTTTTATATGAAGGATATAGTAAATTGTGTGGAAAATGGTGTGGAGATAGGACAATATGCAGATGACTTATATCTTATGATTACAGGATCAGACCTGGGAATGATGTGCGAGACGTTGCAGGAAATGCTTGATAGGGTAGCCCTTTGGCTGGAAAACCGAGGCTTGTCTATATCCACAGAAAAGAGCGCAGCGATGATATGTGCTAGGAAACAGATACCGGACTTACCATGCTTCTTACTCAATGGTTAAAACATTCTGTGTAAGAGAGAATTCAAGTATTCGGCGAGGTATTGGACACAAATCTTCAAGAATATTGCTGACTTTATACAAATCATTAATAAGACCACATTGGAGGATTTTGGAGGAATGGTATATTGGATTTTTGAGGAATTTTGGATTTTGGAGGAATGGTATATGGGGGATGTTCTAAGACAACACTAACCAGTCCAAATATAGCTCTAAGAACGGCATGTGGATTCATGAAGACAACACCCATCGATGTTTTACTGGCAGAATGTGGCGAACTTCCATTAGAAGACAGAAGAATCATATTGGCCCAGAAGTTTTTATGTAAAAATTATAGGACGATAAATAATCCAAAAATACAAGAACTTGAAAAACTATCACCGTTCAGAGGGTTCTGGAAAAATAACCTCACAGAACACGTTCAACCAGTGAAGTACACTATACCAGATCTAGATAAGAATTCGACAACTTCTGCGAGATTCAAAGCATTCAAGGATGAACAATTTGTGGAATATAACTGTGTATACACGGACGCCTCTGTTGATATCGAGACAAGGTCGGTTGGAATAGGGATATATTCGGACACACTGGACATTGAATACAAGGCCAAACTTCCAGACCATTGGACTATTTTCTCCGCCGAAATGATGGCTATTTGTGAAGCCATAATGTTTATAATTCACAGAAAGGCCAGACATTCAGCGATTTTTTCTGACTCCATGAGTGCAATAAACAAGCTAGCCCAATGGAATTTGTCATCCAACCTTGATGTAATGGACAATGGACGCGAAAAAATATCTTCACAAAGCAGATACATTAAATCTGAATATCAATTTAGTTTGGATACCAAGTCATTCAGGTATCATTGGAAACGACAGAGCTTGGCCTATCAGGGAAGAAGGGAGAATGAAAGAGTCTTAAAATACATGGGAGATCAAAGAGACATTGGAAATTTGTTAGAGGACAGAATAATAAATCAGTAGATGAGAGAGTGGAGGGGGATAGGATTGATGAAGGGAAGAACCTATGCCCACAGAGACAAAAACCTCACACACAAATATTTCTTATTCAAATATGACCTTCCTAGAAAAAATATCATAACAATGATGAGATTGCGTTTCTACCATTGCCTGACCCCTGAACACTTATATAAGATTATAAACGATAGCCCAAATTGCCAATGCGGACAATTTGGAGATGTCACCCATATTTTATTTGGTTGTCAACTTAACTCATATAATTTATTGCGAACTCCTATATCGTAAATTAGTTAATGCAAAATTAGCATGTCCAATAAACGTGAATGATGTTATATTCAGTCGAACAATAGAGATAATTGAAGTGGTTATAGATTTTATCAAAGCATCAAATTTAAGAATATAGTCAATTGAGTTGTTTATGTGAATACTAACTTACCTGTATGTTTTAGTCCTGGGACCGTATTCTCGACAAGTGATCTTTCAAAACGTATACGTTCATTCAGTGTACAGAGCACTGAATGAACGTATACGTTTTGAAAGATCACTTGTCGAGAATACGGTCCCTGGTGTTTGTCTAAACCATCCTCGTCCTCTGGGGTACCGGGGTGGGATAATAATAATAATAATAATGTTTATTTGAGAACTCTCTGTTACAAATAAACTTAATCACAGAGATAGATAATCTATATGTGCGTGATACAATAATGAACCAAAAAATATTTCTTGCAACTTTCCAATAAAAGAAAAAATATATTTAAATATCCAAAGGCATTTGCTCGATTGGGGCCCAGCTGCTCCATCTCCTAGGATGTCGACATTATAAGGTAAAAGTAGGTAGCATGTATATGTAGGTGTAATGTTTATATTATTATCAAACATTATTCTCAATCAAAAGAATATATACATATATTATCGAACAAAGTCATGATCATCAATGACCAACCAAATGAAAATTTCCAGGCATTTCCAGGGATATCACGCTTGATTAACTAAATCCCTGCAGAACAATCTTTTTTTTCGTAAATCCAAATTTTTGTTTGTTTTATAAATTTCTTGTGGTGGCAGATTTTCTTAAGGTTTGCTGGCAATACATAATAAATTCTGGGCGCAAGATATAAATAATTTCTTTGTCCGATTCTTTTGAGGGCTCTAGGTCTATGAGGTTTCTCATAATTTCTTGTTTCATATTTACTCTGCTGTTGATGAATTTCAATCTTTTTTTTATGTACATTCTTCAGGATTAAAAACAAAACAAATTCTAATACAGAAAGAAAACAAACAAGAACAATGGTATGAAGCCTCACCAGCGTCTTCAACCACCTCTCTTCAGTTTAGTGCCATCGGTCTTCTTTGTGCTTCCAGCGGATTGTGATTTCGTTCGTCCCAACTCTGCTAGCTCATTTTGCCTGTCTAAGAGTCGATCTGTGAACAAACTTTCTTTGTTGATCCCTGGATCCTCGTCTACCGGAAGATTTTCTTGCTCACTCAACAACTGGTTATATACCGCCACAGGAGCAGGACTATTTGATGCGTTGGACACTAATTCAGAATTTATTGTAGGTAGATTTGTGGATTCCGCGCTGGAGTCCTCTTCAAAAGGGGGAGACTGTATACTTGCGGCCGGTCCTTTCAATTGTTCGATGGTGAACTTTCTGCCATTAACAATCAAACACCTTGCTTGAATATGAGCTCTGTAGTTCTTTGCCCTGGCCAGATCTCTTTGTTGTCTGAGCAACCTGAAATCAGCACGTTCCTCTTCACAGAGATCTTCGTTAATATACACACTGCTACCTTTAAGATTTCGGCGTTTTTCAATTAGTTTCGATTTCGCCAGAAAAGATATAAATTCTATCTTTACTATCGACTTATTTTTACTCAGCCTGTATGTATTGTTGATCTCTATATGTGTCAAATTAATACCAAGAATAAAATTCAGCTGACCGAGAACCGAGCCCAGCAGATCCGAATCATCCAACTTCAACCCGGTAATTATGACATTGTTCTTCAAAGCATTTCGTCTAATATTCAAAATATCGCTCTCTATTGAGTCTATCCTTCCTTCAAATGTCGCAATTTTCTGCTCAATTGATGCACTGATTCCATTGACTTCCTCTCTCAAACTCGTAATTTCTTCCTTCACCCCTACAATTTCACCTGTCAAAGCGGTAGTCTGGTCATTGAACTCCTTTTTCAGAAACTTTTGTAATTGTTCGTTCATCCTTCTTCCTCCTGCAACTATTTGCGGTGTATGGAACGCCTTATTAATTCTTTCGCCGGCCAATGACAGATGTGCAAGCAAAATATGGTGTTATCAATCCTTGTTATCGACTAAATTCCAAAATAATTTGATATAATCAAGAGATATTTCGAAAAATTCAGCGAAATAATCTCACTCAGTGAATAGTCCGTATCTAATTTGATCGGCGGGAGTTCACTCTCACTCCAACTTGAAGACCAAATTCAAAATCACCAAAAACGGAGAGCACTCAGAGATACGTCTAACTAATCTCGTTGCACACGTGTAATAAAGTAAGAGATTGGGTACATAACCTCGGTTGAGCCCATATCCCCATGTTGGGGAACTGAAAGAAGAAGAAACAAATTGTCATTCAAATTAGTACGTTGCCGTTGAAGAAATTGGCTTATTTTGTTAAATAAAATTATTTAAAGAACGATTTTACTATTAATTGATAGGCAGAAGGTACGAGATTAATGCCAGTAGGTTCGAACTTGAAGTTCAACTAATAAACACGGCTTTTTACAGAATCTGGGGAATGATACAGGATTCAAACTTACTGGTATTAACCTCGTTCCTTCTGTCTATCAATTAATACTGAAAACGTTCCTCAAATACCCTTATTTATGAAAATAAGCCAATTCCTTCAACGACACCGTACTAATGTGAATGACAATATATTTGTTTTGATTCCGAACACTGACAGGAGAAACCAAAAATGGCGGTGTGTGACGTCACACTAATAGAGCGTATTATTGACATCGAAGTAAGCCTTGAACTAGGGATGTGTGGTTCGTTCAATTTCGACGAACCGGGTCGAACCAGATCCATGGCTGAGACGACCCGGTTCAAAAGACCCGTTCAATTGACCCAATGGTTCTTTTCAGCTCACTAGCTCAGATCGAATCATGTACGATTTGCGCATAATTCAAAGAACCGTGATCTGGTTCTTTCGTTCTTTGTATTTTTTTATTTTTTTAAAGAATGTTAAGTTAATATCAGCTTTGTATTTGTTAGTCGGTATGTTTTTAATCGGATCGTGAATTTGTGATAATGATTTTTTTGAGACATAATCATAAACATAAAGGAGATTATCCATTATCATAAAGTTATCAGTTACTGAGATGGCAGAATATCATAAATTGATGTAGGCTTGGTTAATCGATCGTCAGAGGTATGATTCGATTACCTGGCCTTTCGTCTTTTTCTTCGTGACTTTGTTGGGTTTGTAATAATTAAACTCTTTTCAATTATTTACATCTATTTACAAAGCCACAATTATTCAGTACAAACTCGGTATTGGGAAGATCTTAATTACGTCTTAATTACAAGTTTCCCACTACGGTACTGAATTTCGTCTTTAACACGTTTAATTGATAACTCGAAACGTCTTCGTCGTACTTCAAGATTTCGGTCGTCTCGTCTTTAACTTGTTCGCGACTCGTCTTTAACTTGTTCGCGACTCGTCTTAATCTAGTCCGCGAACCGTCTTTACGTCTTACGTCTTAAGTTGACCGACCGAACTTGTCTCGTCTTCGACTTAAGTTAAACTGTACCGTCTGTACACGTCTTTGGTTTGAGTTAAACTCTCCCGTCTTCGGCTTAACTTGAACTGTCCTCTCTGTCGATTGGAACTACCCTGTCTCGGTTTGACCACACCCTTAGGGGAAGGTACCATCCCCCTAGTCCAATAGGATTTTTGCCATACCGCCCCCAAAGATCTTCCGGATTCCTGGAATATTCTAGAAGAACTAGGGCCTGAGAAAAAGCATGAAACACATGTGGCATAATCGTCTTGTTCCGAAACCTTTCCCAACCCCATAAATCCAACCCCATAAATCCCTTAAGTTTTACCATCGACATATGACATTCTTCGACATCCCGAAGAATAGCACATCCTTTTTACATTATGTACAATTCGTTCCCTGTAAATCTATTGAAACTGTCATGCCCTCGACATTAAAAGAAACTAATAGGTTCCGGTTGACCATCGCCATTATTTACAGGGAAACAATAAACTGGATTCTACATTCGACCCCCCTAAAAATTAGAGTTCGACCCGAACTCATCATCGTCCTCGTCTTCGTGAGGTATCCAAGGTTTCATGAATTCCGCACATGTAGATGTCCTCATAGGACCTTCATGAACCCCGACTTTTGTCACTTCGTACCTCTCCTTTCCCTTCGATCGGGATACCTCATATGGGCCTAGAAACTTCCGATTAAATTTCAGGCCCACACCGAATTGCGTTCGCTTAATTGCTACAAGGTCTCCTATTTTATACGTCTCGGCTTTCTTTCTCCTTAGATCGTATTTGCGTTTGTTTTCTTCTTGCACCTTGAGTATCTGTTTTTTGCTGTTTCTTCTCATTTCCTCCCTATCAGCTTGGAACTCTTTTCTTATTTCCTCCTCAATTGCTTCAACCACTAGCAAGTCTTCTTTTTTTCGCATTTTTACCCCTGTCAACAATTCGAATGGTGTGCAATCAACACTCCTTTGATACGTGGAGTTCAGCGCTCTTTGTACCCTCTCGGTAAATTTGAACCATTTAGTCGGATCCGCGATGCTGAGTTTGGCGAAAACCGATATTATGGTCCTATTCACCCTTTCCACCTGCCCATTGCCTCTGGGTACACCAGTCGTGATCGTGACATGGTTTATTTTTTCCTCATCGCAGTATTCCTTAAATTCTGACGAGGTGAAAGCTGCACCTTTATCAGAAATGATTCGCTTAGGGTTCCCGAATATTTTCTGTTGTTTCACTAAACAATTTATGGTCTCTTTGGAAGAAGTCGACTTCACAGGATACAACCAAGTGAACTTGGTAAATTCGTCCACTACAACGAATAGGTGTTTATACTGTTTATAGTTTTTGCTGGTAGATGGAATGGGTCCCAAGTGATCTACATGATAGGTGTGTAGTGGTCCCTCCAACTTTGGTATAGGGTGAAGCATGCCCTCTTGTTTACCCTCTTTCCTATTAACTAAAATGCACCTCACACAGTTCGCGATTACTTTTTGCGTCTTATCCTTCAACTTCGGAATGAAAAATTCCCGCTTTACTATCTCTTCCGTTTTCTTCGCTCCAAAGTGACCATCTTCGTGCACTCTTCTGATGACATCAGATTGCATGGACGTTGGCACTACGAGCAACTCCCTTCCCTGATCGTATTTGTAAAGAAGCTGGTGCTTCATCATATACCCGTCATACTGCCCCTTAGTCTTCAACAGTTCTTTGATAACCTCCACTTTCTCGTCTTCCTCTTGAGCAAGTTTGATTTTTTCAAGACAGCCATTTTCCTCGAGTATCGTCATTACGGCGGGATTTCGGCTGAGAGCATCGACATGTCTCATACTGGTACCTTTTCGGTGTACCACCTCGTACTCGTACTCCTCGAGCAGTAACGCCCACCTTGCTACGCGCGTTGACAATTCCTTTTTCTCTAACGTCTTTTGAAAAGCTGAACAGTCTGTTATTATTTTAAACGGCGATCCTAGCAAATATACCCTAAACTTTTTCACGGCCGTTATAATAGCAAGTACCTCGAGTTCATACGATGTATATTTTTCCTCGGCTGGCGTCGTCTTTTTACTCAGGTAATAGACTGGATGTAACTTTCCATCCAGGTTAGACACCTGCATCAGGCACGCACCATAGCCATGCATGCTGGCATCTGTATGTACCTCGGTATTCACTCCTCTCTGGAAAATATGTAGAACCGGATAATTCGTTAGTAGTTCCTTCAGTTTCTGAAAGGCTACCTTTTCCTTATTTCCAAACTCGAACTTCCTATCCCCTTTAAGCAAGTCACTCAATGCCTTAGCGATGAGGGAATACGATTCTATGAATTTTCGGAAATAACCTGTTAGTCCAAGAAACGACTGAACCTGCTTAATAGTTCTTGGTTCCGGAAATTGCCTTATCGCTTTCGTTTTTTCTTCTGAAGGCTGTATTTTCCCGTTTTCTACGATGTATCCCAAGAACTGAACTCGTTTTTTTAGAACTTGGCATTTCTTTCTCTTTATTTCTAGACCATATTTCGCCGCGACCTCTAATACTTTCTTAAGTTTTTCTAATCCCTCTATCTCTCCTCCGCTGGGTATAATGAGATCATCCATGTAATAAATTACTACGTTTTCTCTTATAAGTGGCCTGAAAATATAGCTAATATATCGCTGAAATACGGCTGGACTGTTACATAACCCGAAAGGACATTTTAGAAATTCGTATTGACCAGTTGGGGTTATGAACGCTGTATACTTAACGCTTTCTTCTTCAACATCTACATGAAAAAACCCATTTTTTAAGTCGATCGTTGTGAAATACTCAGCTCCCTCTAAACGATCCATTACGTCCTCGATTAGGGGTAAGGGGAAACGGTCCTTAACGATGTTCTTATTTAGTTTTCGATAGTCACAACACAATCTTTTGGTTCCGTCCTTCTTACTAACCAAAACGATAGGACTCGCGAAATCCGATGAACTTTCCCTTACAATACCCTCTTTTAACCATTCCGCTATTTGTTTGTCGACTTCTAGGCGCTCAGGCTCTGACAGCCGTCTAGCCCTTTGGTAGACGGGTTCGTCGTTTCTAAGTATGATTTTCATTTTGATATCTACATCCTCCGTCCTATTCGGTGTATAATTCCGGATTAGTTCACCGACTTCATTTTTCACAAGTGCATTTTCGATGTGTTCTACGTCAATTCGATCTTCGTCGTCGTCGATGGCGATATTCATCAACCAACTGTCCACGTCAGCTTTTCTCTTTGATTTCACCATAATCCCATCTTCCCCTATTTGAACAGTAGCCTGTTTAAAGATATTACTACCGAGAATCGCTTGGAATCCCAGTGATCCTTTGGGGATGATATGAAATTTTAGGTTGAACAACTGTCCATCGATTTCTACGTCTAATTGCAAAGAACCCATCGTCTTCACTTTGAAATGGCCTAAACCCTTGATTACCATGACGTCGTTATCTAAAGGTAAGTGATGCAGATACAAATCATAAATATCGTCGCGAATAATACTGATATCGCTGCCGGTATCAAAAAGAGCATCAACCGCCATTGCCCCAAAAACAAGCTTGATTGCATTCTTAGGAACTGATTCTACCACGGCCACTTTTGTGGTTTCAACCTTTTCCCTACAACTCGCGGCCAGATGTCCATGTTTATTGCATCGAAAGCATTTTGTTCCTTTGCTTTTATCTGGACATTCCCTCGACTTATGCCCTCTTTGACCGCAACTAAAGCAAGATTCGCTGCTTGCTTGCGCACCGTTTTTCCCGTCTTTAATGAAATATTTTTCTTTCGTCTCCGTCCGCTTTTCATAACCGTTTGATCTCACATCCATTCTTTGGAAGTGAGAATCCCCCCTTTTGGTGATTTCCTCATAAACTTTGGCCTTCTGCTTGAAATCACCAAAATTTTTCGAGCCATACAATACTATTTTATTTGCGGAAATGTCTGCAATACCGTCTATGATGTATTGTATTATCGCTTCCTCTTCGATATTGGCTCTACTACCAATCTCCCTCATAGCGAGAATTTACTCTTGTACACTCTCACTAGATTTCTTTCTCCTGCTAGCCAGGAGTTTGTGAATTTGCGCCGAACTTACACGGACTTCAAATTCCTCGCATAGCCGCTCCTTTAACGATGCCCACGTCTTTATCCCCTTTTGAGATTGAATGAACAATCTCGCTAAACCCGACAGAGATTTTTTCGCAAATATCAATTTTTGAAGATCTGACCAACCCGTCATCGCAGCCATTTCCTCAAAATCCTCAATCCATCTCCCTACCGGATAATTATCGGCCCCCGTGAATTGCCGAATGGAATCTTCTACGTCCCCAAACGTCAAAGAGAAACTACTCCGACAATTACGGTTTTCCTCTTCGAGCTTCATTTTCGACACCGATACAGAAACAGAGCTAACTAAATCATCGTCATTTTCGTCGTCATCGTCTTCGTCGTCGTCTTTCTCTAAAAGGGGACCACACAAGAAATCGCACACCCTTTTGGCGATCTCTTCCGTAGAACCCTCGTATGGTAAATTCAAAATTTGGCATACCGCCTCTAAATCAGTCTCCGTCAATTTTTGTTCAACGTCTTGTATTTTGTCTTGATGTTCGTTATCGTCTTTGTCCCAATCAAATCCGTCAAAGTTTCGTATTGCCCTACGTCTTTTGTATTTGTCACCTTCGGTCCCGAAACAAGCTATGTGCAGCGCTCTAATAGCCGGAACTTTGGCTTTCGAAATACCGTCTTCAATATGTTTTATTTCGCCTAACGAGTACATTTTCAATTTAGGTATCTACGTCGAAACGGAATGAAATTAAATTGAACCGTCTTACTTTACCCGTTGACAGAAATTCAGTAACCGCTCACAAATAAAAGCAACAGTAACACAAAATAAAATGGACACACACAAAAATGAATGGGAATAAGAATAAAAAACAAAATCAACACACTAAATCTACAGGAAATAAATCGTCAAATTTGAGAATCGGCGATCAAAATATTCGTCTTCAATCCTGATTAAAATATACTAGAGAAAAACAGATACAGGAAAAGATTCTCAAGTGAATAAAAGTCGAAAAACAGTGAATAATCAAATTAAGTCAAATGGAATTGCAAAACCAACAGCTTATGAATTTTTCCTAGCCTCGTCTTAAAAGAAAAATTTCTACCTTGTACAATTCCTCGTCTTGTTGAACGTAATCCTTTATTCACACTGTTACACAAAAATGACCTTTTATCACTTCACACACTTCCTAGATGGTCTTCTCCTCGTCTCTCTGTTGATCTTCCTTCTTTTGTAGAATATTCTCGTCTACGTCGAATATTCGAAAATTCCTCTCAGGTCCTGGACGATTTTCTCCTTAATGTAGGCTTTTCACTTTGATCCCGGACGATTTTCTCCTTGAAAATACTCCACAGATCCCGGTTGATTTTCTCCTTGAAAATCAACTTCGATCCCGGACGATTTTCTCACAGCAAATACTTCACAGATCCCGGTTGATTTTCTCACAATTCAATCCCGGACGAGCCCCCAAAATGTAGGCTTGGTTAATCGATCGTCTAGAGGTATGATTCGATTACCTGGCCTTTCGTCTTTTTCTTCGTGACTTTGTTGGGTTTGTAATAATTAAACTCTTTTCAATTATTTACATCTATTTACAAAGCCACAATTATTCAGTACAAACTCGGTATTGGGAAGATCTTAATTACGTCTTAATTACAAGTTTCCCACTACGGTACTGAATTTCGTCTTTAACACGTTAAATTGATAACTCGAAACGTCTTCGTCGTACTTCAAGATTTCGGTCGTCTCGTCTTTAACTTGTTCGCGACTCGTCTTTAACTTCTTCGCGACTCGTCTTAATCTAGTCCGCGAACCGTCTTTACGTCTTAAGTTGACCGACCGAACTTGTCTCGTCTTCGACTTAAGTTAAACTGTACCGTCTGTACACGTCTTTGGTTTGAGTTAAACTCTCCCGTCTTCGGCTTAACTTGAACTGTCCTCTCTGTCGATTGGAACTACCCTGTCTCGGTTTGACCACACCCTTAGGGGAAGGTACCATCCCCCTAGTCCAATAGGATTTTTGCCATACCGCCCCCAAAGATCTTCCGGATTCCTGGAATATTCTAGAAGAACTAGGGCCTGAGAAAAAGCATGAAACACATGTGGCATAATCGTCTTGTTCCGAAACCTTTCCCAACCCCATAAATCCAACCCCATAAATCCCTTAAGTTTTACCATCGACATATGACATTCTTCGACATCCCGAAGAATAGCACATCCTTTTTACATTATGTACAATTCGTTCCCTGTAAATCTATTGAAACTGTCATGCCCTCGACATTAAAAGAAACTAATAGGTTCCGGTTGACCATCGCCATTATTTACAGGGAAACAATAAACTGGATCCTACATTGATATCTGGTTCATGAGATGATTATGGACCTTTCGAAAAAATTTCAAAATCAAATATATATTCCTCTTTCAAATTAATGATTTTGGAATATTTAAATGACTAATGAAGAAGTAGAAGTAAAGCATGAATGTACAATGTACAGAACACAAAATTCACGAGGTCTTGAATTATTAATTTTAACGAAAACTACCTAATGATCATTACCTGTATCTATTCCAACCAAATAAATACAGAAGATCTGAAATCCCTTAAACTGATATTAACCCTAATTAATATATCTTGTTCCGGAAAAATATTCATTTTGATCAACTTTACAGAGTTAGGTTTGAATATATAGTTGAAAAAATTCTCAACAAATAATGAAAAATATTTAAGACCATAACATTTTCAAAAATTAATAATTGGTGCATCTAAGAGAGTGCAATTACAGAGCCCAGTTTCTTTTACTATCAATCATCTTTCTTCAAAACCGGGTGCCAAGTGCCGAACCGATGATTCATTTGCGAAATGGATGTTTTTTATTATTACCATAATTATATTCCTTTAAGGTCAGTCCAAACCGAAACCCATCTACCAAGGCTCGGATAACGAACCATTCTATGGATCTTTGGGTCCTAAAAGATACTCAGATAGAATGAACTGAATGTGAAAGTTTGGCTCATTCGGATCGGTTCGAACGAACGAATCATTTTCAGAGACGACCCGATCGAACCATTCGTTCTGAAGACCCGGGTCTTTTGATTCGTTCGTTCGTGAACGACACATCCCTACCTTGAACGTCTTTTCGCGGCTTCATTTCTAGTTATGAGCGAGTTCGGAAAATCAGCGCTGAGTCAACAAAGCGTTCGTAAACTATTGATGGTTCAACGTACGATGTATTACGTATAGTTCCTATACTGTGGATCCATCGGGTTCTTAAACATTTCTCGCATTCAGCAATGGTTCATTCGATGTCTCATCGGTTCCAGCAAAACGAAAGACCGATGTTTCTGCTGAATGAGAGAGAACGAGAATTTTTATGCAGTTATTTCTAGGGGTTGTCTGGTCAGTTGTCACTGTGAAGTTAAATTTGGTTCGGTTTATTATTAATACTCGCTCTGCTCGCCGAAGGGGCTCCGCCCCTTGGACCCCGTCACTATGCCGGTAGATCCTTCACTGGGTATCCCTCTAGAAAATAAAAGATTTTTTTCGGAAACCTTGTATCGTTAGCTGATTTTAGACGATTCACTCGGTATTCTATGCTGATTCTAGGGTAGAATTTTATATGACTTCTTTCCTAGAACATACCATTTCGCCCTTGCTCACATGAAAATATTTGATGCAAATAACTTTCCATGACGACAAATCAAGGGCGGTCCTAGCCTTAAGTTTGAGGGGGTTCGCCGTTAAGGGTTTCTAGTTTTTCTATGGTACCAAATCCCAGATTACACCGATATCGAGCTTAACCTCTCAAAACTATTTATATTTAGATATTTATATGAATATTTATACAGGGTGTTTCAAGTTCGAAGGCCTTTTAGACGTTTCTGGAGAGCGGGGCCGATTTGAAATCTGAAAATTCAGAATATGACATTGTTCATGACATTTTAGAAGTTCTGGCACTTCCGGTTATACAAGAATTAAAAAAAAATTCTTCGAAAAAAACATTTTTTTTCATTTTATGTCTCAGATATTATCAAGATTTCCATTCTCAATTACTCTCTGCTAAAATTATCGCGTTAGTTCTCATAGTTTTCAAAATATTAAGAAAAAACCGTAAAAAAGAGAGAATTTCCATAGTCACTATCACGTGAATTATTTCCACTGTGAATATCCTATGCGTATACTCAATTCACTTTCACAAACTAGAATGATGTTGGAATATCGTGCATATCTTGAATTTGAAAAATATCATCACAGGGTGTTTCAAATATTGTGCCAAAAATTGTGAACAAAATTTGATAATAACTTTCGATTTTCAAATCAGAACCCTATTTTTTTGTGATTTCGTTGAATTCTACGGTAAAAATAAGGGTAGTGTTCAAACTTGATTATGCTCTCAAATTCAATAATTCAAGGGTTATTCCAGATTTTATGAATTTATGTTATACGTAGGGTCAATTTCATTCAATCTGTTTCTAGAGTGCGTTTCAAATATTCAATTATTTCAAAGTGACAGGTGACATTATTGAATCTAGTAGATTATAATTCGACGATATGAATCCCCGTTATTCAAATAATGAAATTTTGGATCTATTCCATATCCACGGTGAATGCAACAGAATTATTTAGAGAACTTGTCGAGCATTCAATCAGAAATATCCACATTTACCACCAATTGACGAGAAGATAATTCGGAAGGATGTTTCAAACTTTCTGTTACTCCCTTTTCATCACCACTCTGATTTTTTCTTGAATTCATAAAATGTATGCTACCGCTTTTTCATATTAATAGAATTGGCACACAGGAGTCCTGCATGATTTTATTTCATTTGGTAGATAGAGGTTTTTTTCTTCTAGGTAGGTACTCCATCCAGTATAATGGATATTCATGAAGTATGCAACATCCTTTCAAGAAGATGTGGAAATTTCTGATTTAAAATTTGATGAGTTCTACCAATAATTCTAATGCATTCATCGTGAATATGGAATTAGATATTTATAATAAAAGTGCAGAACTTATTGATTTTCTTCCAAGAGTTCAAAATGACCGAGTGGTAGAATGAGCCTTCTGTACGAGTTTTAAACATTATGTTCCCGAATTCACTGCCTTTTTATTGAAATTGACGGAAATTTCCATAAATATCTATTAGTGATTTTTGCATTGAAAAATGTTGGTTGGTAGAACAGTTTTCTGTATCACAAATTTGGCAAATAATAGATAAATCCGTTCCAGTCTATTTTGTTCCACAAAATGTGCCGGAAAGAACTGATTTGCCACATAATTAGAGAAAAGTATATCCAGAATTTTGTCATTTGAATATCGGAAATTCAATTCGTGAAATCAAATTAGTGAAGCTTTGATAATGAAAATACCTGTTACATGTAAAGTAATTAGATATTTAAATTTCTATGGTCATAGAGTATTATTGCTAGTCTGTCTGGAAACAGATCGAATAAAATTGACCCTACGTATTACATAAATTCATAAAATCTCAAATAACTCTTGAATTATTGAATTTTAGAGCATAATCACGTTTGGACACTACCCTTATTTTTTACCGTAGAATCCAGCGAAATCACAAAAAAATAGGGTTCTGATTTGAAAATCGAAAGTTATGATCAAATTTTGTTCACAATTTTTGGCACCCTGTGATGATATTTCTCAAATTCAAGATATGCACGATGTTCCAACATCATTTTAGTTTGAGAAAGTGAATTGAAATAGGCATAGGATATTCACAGTAAAAATAATTCAGGTAATTGTGACTAAGGAAATTCTCTCTTTTTTACGGTTTTTCCTTGATATTTTGAAAACTATGAGGACTAACACAATAATTTTAGCAAAGAGTAATTGAGAATGGAAATCTCGATAATATCTGAGACATAAAATGAAAAAAAAGTTTGTTTTGAAAAACATTTTTTTAATTCTTATAAAACCGGAAGCGCCTGAACTTCGAAAATATTTTAGTTGAACAATGTCATATTCCGAAATTTTAGATTTAGGCGTACAACTTTGCTCCTGCCGTTTTGCAATAGCTGGCTGTAACGGTAAGTGATAGTCGAAATAAATATATCGTAGATGTCATACAATAAGTTTAGTTATTTGTGAACATAACGCCATCGACATGTTAGTCGATTTGTGTCTGCATCATAAAGTTATTCACGATTAACCATGTCAGCTTACGAGTCAAATTCTCGTCATTTGAGGGAGGTTTTAATTTTCTACTGAAATATGAATAAATCTGCGGCTGAGGCTCATCGAATGCTCTCAAATACCTATGGTGAGGCCGCTATTAGTGAAAGAACGTGCCGAGAGTGGTTTCAACGCTTCAAGAATGGTGATTTTGATGTCGAAGACCAACATCGCGGTGGAAGAGAGAAGGTTTTTAAAGATTCAGAATTGGAGGCAATACTTGATCAAGACTCATTTCAAACGCAACAATAATTGACAGAATCATTAGGACTACAAGCCATTTCAAAACGCCTGAAAGTCATAGGAATGATTCAGAAACAAGAAAAGTGGGTGCCGTACGAGTTGAAGCCGGGAGGTGTTTGAACGGAGTTTGTTTGTTTGTGAACAGCTGCTTTCGAGGCAAAGACGGAAGGAATTTCTGCATCGGATTGGGACTGGAGACGAAAAACGGGTTCATTACGATAATCCCAAGCACATAAAATCATGTGGATATCCCGGCCATGCTTCCACGTCGACGGCTAAACCGAATATTCTCGGTTCTAAGGTCATGCTCAGTATTTGGTGGTACCAGCTCGGCGTAGTGTATTATGAGTTGTTAAAACCGACTGAAACGATCACAGGCGATCGTTATCGAACGCAATCATTGAGCATTGAGAGACAAACCGCCGCAATACGACGAGAGAGTAGATGAATGGATTTTACTGCATGACAATGCTCGACTCCATGTTGCGAAAGTCAAGATATACTTGAAAAAGTTGAAATGGGAATTCCTACCCCACCCGACGTATTCTCCAGACGTTGCTTTCTCGGACTATCACTTGTTTCGATCAATAGCACACAGCCTGGCTGACCAGCACTTCCTATCTTATGAAGAATTAAAAACTTGGATCGATTCGTGGATCGCTTCAAAAGATGACCAGTTTTTTCAATTCGTACGCTGCCCGAAAGATGTGAGAAAGTATAGTGACCAGCGATGGGCAATATTTCGAATCATAAATGTATAACCAGTGTTTTACAATAAAGCCTCAAATTTCGGTAAAAAAATTTGTACGCTTATGTATTTGTTATATTATAATATATTTATTTACTTATCACGGTTTTAGCCATTCAGGTAGAAATTAAAAAAAAAAATAGTAAATCTATTGTTTCATATGAAAAAAAAAAGACAATTGGCAAGTATAACACAAAATCTAATTTGGTCTGTGAACCCTTTGAAAACCTTGTAATCACAGCGTCCTCGTCAACATCAATGTCCCTGTATATGTTCAGGAGGACTAAACTGAATCCGATGCCAATATCGAAAAAACCAGAATAACACCATATGAACAACCATTTATTCATTTCGAAAATAAACTTGCCGAATTTTCTGCTCGAATAGCTGTGCGAAAATTATGAGTTTCCATACAGTTTTATAATACGTCATAATCTCAAACAATCTATTAAGATGAATTTCCACCAAGTAAAAAACCGATCCCATCAAGAAGATCTGGCATACAGGCAACGTTGCAGATTATTTAGCATCTGACAGACGTTACGTATTAAACATGATGGCCGCCGCCATATATAAACAATCGATAAAACCATCGATTTTGACGAAAAAAAGGCATTTTTATTTCAGGGAAAGCTTGAAATGTGATTAATTAATCATTTCTAACGAGAATCAGTTAATAAAATACAAGAAAACTAGCTATTAATGTGGATAACCTCACCTTCATTAGGCCAATTTCACAATTAAAAAAAAACTAGCTGGATTAAGGAATTTATGATAGCGGATTCGTGATCTAAGACCCAAAATAAGTAAGTCTGCAAAATTTCATCACTTTTGAATCATTATTTAAATTAATTCTATATAGTAAACATTGTTTTTCTTTTCAGAAGATGGATTATTTTCGTTTGGATGGATAATTATACAGGACATTTATTTGTCGAATATCAATTAGAAGTATCTAGAGATGTTGGACCAATTCAAGTCTGAAAATTGAGATTAAAGCTTCAAATTATTAACTAATTTGTAAAGAAATACACAATATTTGATCAACAATTATATAGGGTGTATATATATTTGAAGTAGTAATTAGACATTTTGAAATCTGAAATTCTCATTTCTCTAGAAATGGCAATTTCTTTCTTCTTTAAAAAATTTGGGAAAAATGCATAATCAAAATGTGAGAGTTATTATCAGTCAATAGAAAAAGAAACTGCATTCAATGTTTATTTTCAGTTTTGACAAATATTGAATTTACATAATCATTCGATAAGATCTATGAAAAGACCTACAGTGAAATTTTGTTTTAGGAATATTCAGTATAGCTATAATAAACTGAAAAGGGGCAGAATGAATAGATCTACCTTTCAAAAACCCATGGCTAATGTTGCCTTACAAGCAATCGTAATAATATCAGTAACATCTTTGAGAAATCAGGTTATAAGAAGTCCCTCATTTCCGAGGTTCATCAATACTTTTTTCAGTTGAGCAGCAAATTATTCTTCTATTTCATAATTTATGAAGAAATACAATATTCGATCAACAATTATATAGGGTGTATATATTTAGAATACAAGGAAGGACACCTTTTGAAATCTAAAAATTTGGTTAATAGTAGGTTATTTTCCATAATTTATAATATTGAAAGACCAATTGGACATTCCTGAAGAACTAAGGCGTTTTTAGAATCTGAAAATTGTATCGATGAATTTTGCATACTCTTCTGTTGCATATTTCTTGAAGGTATATGGACAAAAATGATTTTTGTGGGTTCTGGTGAATGATCAAAGGGATACAGGTAACAATTTCATTAATACCAGTCAAGATATAGTTATCATAGATAAGGGATGATATAGAAATTTCACTAGATAATTCTGATTCAGTGGAGGACAGCTGAATTAAAGCTTAATCGTGATGGTTCGTTACGTTATAGAGCAAGCTTGTAGCTCTGGGTTTTACTCAGAAGTAAATTGAACAGGGCAATATATATAGTAAATGAAATTTTGACAGATATCAGTTAAAAAATATCAATAATTGAGCATTGTATTTACATAAAATCAAAAAATAACTTGCTAACTGTTGTTGCATTATACGTAGATGACTTTTTTGTTTTAACAAATGTTAATTCTGAATGAATATATCTGATAGAAAATTTAAGTGATAATTTTATCATAAAGAATTTAGGGAAAGCTAAAATTGTTTAGGGATGAATATCACTAGAAATTATGAAAAAGGTAGTATAGTAATCGTTTATATTCTTCAAATATGTATTGCAATAATTCAACATGTCTAATTGTAAACATATGAAAACTCCTTTGAAAACTTAATTGAAATTTGATTCAACAAAAGAGAGTTGTAATGATGAACCATATAAGAAATTAATAGGTTTAAACGTCTTCAGCAGTATTAACTAATCCTGATAAAGCATACTGTTAATCTCTTGAGTCAATTTAATAATTATCTCATTATTGAACACTGAAAAAGTGCAAAATTCATTTCAAGATGCAAGTAAAAAAAGATCATTGTTCAAGTTTTACTTCAGTCAGAAGATGTGTTCAGTATTTGAAATGACTGCCTCGGTACTAAAATTGTATCAGCCAATACTATTGAACCATGTTAGTGGGTTCGATAATTACATTGACTTGATTTTTTTCAAATGTTAACTTTGGATCTGAATCAATTAATAATTTAATTTTTACCAAAATCAAAAGCAATGAATATATCAGTTGGATAGCATTTTCGAAGTGGCCATAGAGCAACTATTCCTATAACGATTGAAAACTTTAGTGAAATAGGTATCTACATGCTTATACAAGTTTAATCATTCATTCATGAAATGGAAAGTTTTGATGAATAGTTACTTTTTAAAGTATTTTATACCTACATTGAATTGCTGGAAAATTGATACCAATTTCAAAAGTAACTGCCATGTTGAAATTCTTCATATACTGAATGATCCTTTAAATTTTATTTCTGTCGTAACATTTTGACTAGTATTTCAACTGATTTTTTATATGTATATCCTAGTATAGCTTTAATAAACAAACTAAAAAGAGTCAGAATGAATAGACTTGCCTTTCAAATACCCATGGCTTATGTTACCTCATAAGAAATTTTAATATCTTGGTGGAACCTTTTTGAGAAATCAGGTAAAAAGTTTGAGTCTCTAATTTCCATGGTTTATTAATACATGTTTCAGTTGAGCGGCAAATAATATAATAGATAATATATAGTTGAAATTATTCGTATGGAAGATTTCACAACGATTTGACTTATTCATTATAAATTCAACAGCACTGCACTCAAATTCTTCAAAAACGGATTGATCATTTATATTTTTGCACTCTTCTGTCGTTCTGTCGTTCATTTCCAAATTTTGACAAATATCTATCGAATTTTCGATTCGCCGAAGACTTTGCATTTTATCTGTCGGCATTTATTTAAATATTGAATAACAATTTTGGAAACTGCAAACTTTTTCAAGAACTTTCATATATCGAAATGGAATATTTATTAACATGACACTGACAGCCAAATTGTCCAGAGATACCACAGAAATATGGGACTTGAAATGTCAAAATGATCCGAAACATCCCGTATACTCGAAAACCGCGGGGAGAATCGAAGGTTTGGGATTTTTCCCGGGATCTCCAGACGATTTTGAGGGGGGTCTTATTCTTGTCATTTTTGCTCTAGATGGTCCCGTTTGGGCTGTGATTTTACGTTTAAAGTTTGACGTATATGTGCAAGCGGTTTTGTATATACTTAGACTCGCTCTGCTCGCCGAAGGGGCTCCGCCCCTTGGACCCCGTCACTATGCCGGTAGATCCTTCACTGGGTATCCGGCTAGAAAATAAAAGCTTTTTTTCCGAAACCTTGTATCGTTAGCTGATTTCAGACGATTCACTCGGTATACTATGCTGATTCTAGGTTGGAATTCTATATGATTTTTTTCCTAGAATATACCGTTTCGCCCTTGCTCACATGAAAATATTTGATGCAAATAACTTTTCATGACGACAAATCAAGGGCGGTCCTAGCCTTAAATTTTGAGGGGGTTCGCCATTTTTGGCTTCGAGTTTTTCTGTGAGACCAAATCCCATATTACACCGATACCAAGCCTAACCTCTCAAAAATATTTATATTTAGATATTCATATGAATATTTATATATTATATAAGGCGTACAACTTTGCTGCCGCCGCGGCAACGGCGCGCCGTTTTGCAATAGATGGCTGTAACGGTAAGTGGTAGTAGAAATAAATATAACGTAGATGTCACACAATAAGTTTAGGTATTTGTGAACATATCGCCAG
The DNA here is from genome assembly GCF_914767665.1 of Harmonia axyridis. Lineage (NCBI taxonomy): Eukaryota > Metazoa > Arthropoda > Insecta > Coleoptera > Coccinellidae > Harmonia > Harmonia axyridis. The sequence continues at coordinate 22,237,504 of NC_059505.1, read as the reverse complement.
CGACGTGTTAGTCGATTTGTATCTGCATCATAAAGTTATTCACGATTAGCTGCCATACGTCCCGGTTTGGACCATTGAGTCCCCGTGTCCCGGTTAGTTATTCAATTGTCCCGGTCAGTAATTTGACCGTTATGAGATTCATATTTCCTTATATAGTGTAGGTGAGACAAAATTTGTTTTCATGGAATCTCAACGGATTCCAGTAATCATAAATCTGAAATGCTGTTTCTCAGCTGAAAAAAAGGCCTTAAAAGCTGTAACCGATTTTTTTTGACTCTCTATTAGAACTTTATACTCTATTTCTACACAGTCAAGCATTTCTGATTGACAAACCGATTGAAAGTATTGAAAAATCATTAATTACTGTTATTAAAGATTAAAGTAAAAATTAATTGAGAGGATAGGTACTAAGAAAGAGTTGAATGGAAGATTACTAAAGAACTATTTTGGAAACCAAACAAGACAAGTCTACAGGGTGGCCACTTTTTTAATGGAATTGTATTGGTAGCTTTTAAGCCATAAGAGTTAGAAGGTCGGTCAAATGGAGAAAAAATTGCATGCATAGAAGCATTATAAAGCAGTTCAAACAAATCGAGATTATCAGGGCCGGTTATTGAGATATCATAAAAAAAGTAAATTATGTCATTTTGATTTTTCTTTTTTTCCCACTTTATTTAAAATATTATCAAAAAATGTTACATGAATTTTTTATTCGACAGTAAATTATCCTCAATTTGACGTATTCAGATTTCGTTTCCAGCGTTTCGAACTCTCTGGGACACCCTCGGGGACACCCTCAACCTCATTTTTTTCAATACGGACCTGCATATTTTATGACATTTTTCGAAATAACTTTTAACGCTGAATTCAACGATATATCACACAATGTCATTCAAAGTTGATTTTCAGATGATTTTGACTCTCATCCAAATTTAATGTGTATGTAAGAAAAAATAAGTTTATTAACGATATCAATGTTCTGACCCAAATTCAATCGAACCCAGAAAAAAATCGAGAACTGTGGCCAGTGAATGGAATTTTTCAAAAACTGCTGTTAATAAAATAGTCAACAGACGCGAATACAATGATTTTAAATTTGAATACCAAGCCTTGCACAAATTATATCGTAATGATCTCAAAATAAAGTTCGATTCTGTAATTTGTTTCAACGGAACAAATGACAAATACAACAATAGTGATACCTCGCGAGAAAATTGAGAATGTTTCGAAAGGTATTCAAGGAGACCAAACAAGCAAATGTATAAGAAGTATGGGTTCCAGAACAGTAAAGTGTATTTTACAAAATGGTGGACATTTCAAACACTTACTTCATTAATTTTCATTTACTTTCGAATAATCATCTGATTTTTCTTTCGTTAAATGATACTTTCGTTTAATTATTATGAATTGAAATATTTAAATGATTACCAAAAGAAGAACCAAGAAACCAGTAGGTATACTGGTTTCTTGCTTTGATTCTATTATGTTCCATTTAGTTCAAGATGGGTAAGTTGACTTTCTTATCGAAATTTATTGCATATTGCATGTTGTCAATTGAACTGAATAAAGGTAATACAGATCCGACCCAAAGAAAATTGGATAAGGGTCAAAATCACCTGAAAACCTACTTTGAATGATATTGTATGATATATCGTTGAATTCAGCGTTAAAAGTTATTTCGAAAAATGTCATAAAATATGCAGGTCCGTATTGAAGAAATTGAGGTTGAGGGTGTCCCAGAGAATACGAAACGTTGCAAACGAAATCTGATTACATCAAATTGAGGATAATTTACTGTCGAATAAAAAATTCCTGTAACATTTTTTGATGATATTTGAAATAAAGTGGGAAAAAAAGAAAAATCAAAATGACATAATTTACTTTTCTTATATCTCAATAATAATGCTTCTATGCATGCAACTTTTTCTCCATTTGACCGACTTTCTAACTCTTATGGTTTAAAAGTTACCAATACAATCCCATTAAAAAAGTGGCCACCCTGTAGACTTGTCATGTTATGAGTTTCCATACAGTTTTATAAAACGTCATAATCTCAAACAATTTATTAATATGAATTTCTACCAAGTAAAGACCGATCCCATCAAGAAGATCTGGGCATACTGGCAACGTTGCAGATTGTTTCGCATTTGACAGACGTTACGTATTGAACATAATGGCCGCCACCGGATATAAACAATGAATAAAATAGTAGTTTTTGACGAAAAAAAGCCATTTTTTTTTAGGGAAAAGCTTGAAATATGATTAATTAATCATTTCTAAAGAGAATCAGTTGATAAAATACAAGAAAACTAGCTATTAATGTGGATAACCTCACCTTCATCAAGCCAATTTTACAAATTTTTAAAAAAAAATCCAGCAGGATTGAGGAATTTATGTCACCGGATTCGTGATCTAATACCCAAAATTAGTAAGTAAGCAAAATTTCATCACTTTTGAATCATTATTAAAATTAATTAATATAGTAAACATTTACCTTAAAATTAAAATTAATTCTATATAGTAAACATTCACCTGTTTTTCTTTTCAGAAGATGGATTATTATACAGGATTTGGATGGATAATTATACAGGATATTTATTTGTCGAATATCAATTAGAAATATCTAGAGATGTTGGACCAATTCAAGTCTGAAAATTGAGATTAAAGCTTCAAATTATTTACTAATTTGTAAAGAAATACACAATATTTGATCAACTATTATATATATTTGAAATAGTAATTAGTCATTTTTGGAGAAATGAGACATTTTGAGATCTGAAATTCTCATTTCTCTAGAAATGGCAATTTCTTTCTTTAAAAAATTTGGGAAAAATGCATAATCAAAATGTGAGAGTTATTATCAGTCAATAGAAATACTACCTGAAATAAAGAAACTGCATTCAATGTTTATTTTCAGTTTTGACAAATATTGAATTTAAATAATCATTCGATAAGATCTATGAAAAGACCTACAGTGAAATGTTGTTTTAGGAATATTCAGTATAGCTATAATGAACTGAAAAGAGGCAGAATGAATATCTACCTTTCAAAAACCCATGGCTTATGTTGCCTTACAAGCAATCATATTTAGGTATAACATCTTTGAGAAATCAGGTTATAAGAAGTCCCTCATTTCCAAGGTTCATCAATACTTTTTTCAGTTGAGCAACAAATTATTCTTCTATTCCATAATTTATTAAGAAATACAATATATAATCAACAATTATATAGGGTGTATATATTTAGAATACAAGGAAGGACACCTTTTGAAATCTAAAAATTTGGTTAATAGTAGGTTATTTTCAATAATTTATAATATTGAAAGACCAATTGGACATTCCTGAAGAACTAAGGCGTTTTTAGAATCTGAAAATTGTATCGATGAATTTTGCATACTCTTCTGTTGCATATTTCTTGAAGGTATAGGGACAAAAATGATTTTTATGGGTTCTGGTGAATGATCAAAGGGATACAGGTAACAATTTCATTAATACCAGTCGAGATGTAGTTATCATAGATAAGGGATGATATAGAAATTTCACTAGATTCTGATTAAGTGGAGGACAGCTGAATGATGGTTCGCTACGTTATAGAGCAAGCTTGTAGCTCTGGGTTTTACTCAGAAGTAAATTGAACAGGGCAATATATATAGTAAATAAAATTTTGATAGATATTAGTTAAAAAAGATCAACAATTGAGCATTGTATCTACATAAAATCAAAAAATAACTTACTAACTGTTGCTGCATTGTACGTGGATTACTTTTTCGTTTTAACTAATGTTAATTCTGAATGAATATAATATCTGATAGAAAATTCAAATGATAATTTCATCATAAAGAATTTAGGGAAAGCTAAAAAATGTTTAGGGCTGAATATCACTCCTTTGAAAACTTAATTGAAATTTGATTCAACAAAAGAGAGTTGTAATGATGAACCATATAAGAAATTAATAGGTTTATTAACGTCTTTAGCAGTATTAACTAATCCTGATAAAGCATATTGTTAATCTCTTGAGTCAATTTAATAATTATCTCATTATTGAACACTGAAAAAGTGCAAAATTCATTTCAAGATGCAAGTAAAAAAAGATCATTGTTCAAGTTTTACTTCAGTCAGAAGATGTGTTGAGTATTTGAAATGACTGCCTCGGTACTAAAATTGTATCAGCCAATACTATTGACCCATGTTAGTGGGTTCGATATCTACAGTGACTTGAATTTTTTCAAATGTTAACTTTGGATATGAATCAATTAATAATTTAATTTTCACCAAAATTAAAAGCAATGAATATATCAGTTGGATAGCATTTTCGAAGTGGCCATAGAGCAACTATTCCTATAACGATTGAAAACTTTAGTGAAATAGGTATCTACATGTTTATACAAGTTTAATCATTCATTCATGAAATGGAAAGTTTTGATGAATAGTTACTTTTCAAAGTATTTTATACCTACATTGAATTGCTGGAAAATTGATACCAATTTCAAAAGTAACTACCATGTTGAAATTCTTCATATACTGAATGATCCTTTGAATTTTATTTCTTTCGTAACATTTTGACTAGTATTTCAACTGATTTTTTATATGTATATCCTAGTATAGCTTTAATAAACAAACTAAAAAGAGACAGAATGAATAGACTTGCCTTTCAAATACCCATGGCTTATGTTACCTCATAAGAAATTTTAATATCTTGGTGGAACCTTTTTGAGAAATCAGGTAAAAAGTTTGAGTCTCTAATTTCCAAGGTTTATTACTACATGTTTCAGTTGAGCGGCAAATAATATAATAGATAATATATAGTTGAAATTATTCGTATGGAAGATTTCACAACGATTTGATTTATTCATTATAAATTCAACAGCGCTGCACTCAAATTCTTCAAAAACGGATTGATCATTTATATTTTTGCACTCTTCTGTCGTAAAAGTGTATATTTTAGATATTCCAAAAACACATGGAAATTTTTAAATGTCATCTGACTAACTTGGCTCTTTTTCCAGTAATAAAGCCAATTGTGAATTATCTATAAGGAGTTTTTCTATCTGTTTAATACATGATCAGATGAAGCTTCTGTTCTCTTTTGTAGTTCCATCTTCTGTCGCAATAGATTCAAATTCTCACGAAAGAGAATGTAGTTTTATAGTTTGTGGAAAATAAACGAAAAATTCCTGAAATAAAGTAACATTCATATCCAATTGAATGATACAAACACTTAAAACAAACCTGAATTGAGGAAAATGCATTCGATGATATAAATGTTCATTTCCAAATTTTGACAAATATCTATCGAATTTTCGATTCGCCGAAGACTTTGCATTTTATCTGTCGGCATTTATTTAAATATTGAATAACAATTTTGGAAACTGCAAACTTTTTCAAGAACTTTCATATATCGAAATGGAATATTTATTAACATGACACTGACAGCCAAATTGTCCACAGATACCACAGAAATATGGGTCCTGAAATGTCAAAATGATCCGAAACACCCCGTATACTCGAAAACCGCGGGGAGAATCGAAGGTTTGGGATTTTTCCCGGGATCTCCAGACGATTTTGAGGGGGGTCTTATTCTTGTCATTTTTGCTCTAGATGGTCCCGTTTGGGCTGTGATTTTACGTTTAGAGTTTGACGTATATGTGCAAGCGGTTTTATATATACTTAGACTCGCTCTGCTCGCCGAAGGGGCTCCGCCCCTTGGACCCCGTCACTATGCCGGTAGATCCTTCACTGGGTATCCCTCTAGAAAATAAAAGATTTTTTTCGGAAACCTTGTATCGTTAGCTGATTTCAGACGATTCACTCGGTATACTATGCTGATTCTAGGGTGGAATTCTATATGATTTTTTTTCCTAGAACATACCGTTTGGCCCTTGCTCACATGAAAATATTTGATGCAAATAACTTTCCATGACGACAAATCAAGGGCGGTCCTAGCCTTAAATTTTGAGGGGGTTCGCCGTTATGGGCTTCGAGTATTTCTATGGGACCAAATCCCAGATTATACCGATATCAAGCCTTACCTCTCAAAAATATTCATATTTAGATATTCATATGAATATTTATATAAGGCGTACAACTTTGCGTCCGCCGTTTTGCAATAGATGGCTGTAACGGTAAGTGGTAGTAGAAATAAATATATCGTAGATGTCATACAATAAGTTTAGGTATTTGTGAACATAACGCCATTGACATGTTAGCCGATTTGTGTCTGCATCTTAAAGTTATTCACGATTAACCATGTTAGCTTACGAGCCAAATTCTCGACATTTGCGGAAGTTTCAATTTTCTACTAAAATATGAAAAAATCCGCGGCTGAGGTTCATCGAATGCTTTCAAATACCTATAGTGAGAACGATATTGGTGGAAGAACGTACCAACGATATTGTTTATGTCTAGGTTTAGTTATTTTCTGGTACATCTGTAAAATGGCTTGTTCCGTTTGATTAAATAAATCAAGGAATAGATGAGTGGTTTCAACGCTTCAAGAATGGTGATTTTGATGTCGATGACCAGCATCGCGGTGGAAGAGAGAAGTTTTTTGAAGATGCAGAATTGGAGGCAATAATTGATCAAGACTCATGTCAAACGCAACAATAATTGTAGGATCAATAGGAGTGACACTAAAAGCCATTTCAAAACGCCTGAATGTCATAGGAATGACACAGAAACAAGGAAATTGGGTGCGGTACGAGTTGAAGCCGCGCGGTGTGTGAACGACGTTTATTTACTTGTGAAAAGCTGCTTGCAAGACAAAGACGGAAGGGGTTTCTGCATCGGATTGGGACTGGAGACGAAAAATGGGTTCATTACGATAATCCCAAGCGCATAAAATCATGAGGATATCCTGACAATGCTTCCACATCGACGGCCAAACCGAATATTCACGGTTCTAAGGTCATGCTCAGTATTTGGTGGGACCATTATTATTATTATTATTATATTATTATATTACCAGCTCGGTGTAGTGTATTATGACTGAAAGAATCACAGGCGATCTTTATCGAACGCAATTAATGCGTTTGTACCGAGCATTGAAAAACAAACCGTCGCAATACAACGAGAGAGAAGATGAATTGATTTTACTGCATGACAATGTTCGACCCCATGTTGCGAAAGTAGTCAAGATATACTTGGAAACGTTAAAATGGGAATTCCTATCCCACAACCCTACCCGACGTATTCTCCAGACGTTGCTCCCACGGACTATCACTTGTTTCAATTAATAGCACACGGCCTGGCTGACCAACACTTCCGATCTTATGAAGAAGTAAAAACTTGAATCGATTCGTGGATCGCTTCAAAAGATGACCAGTTTTTTCAATTCGTACGCTGTCCGAAAGATGGGAGAAAGTAGTGACCAGCGATGGGCAATACTTTGAATTATAAATGTATAACCAGTTTTTTACAATAAAGCCTCGAATTTCGCAAAAAAAAGTTGTACCCTTATGTATTTGTTGTATTATAATAGCATTATTTACTAATCAGGGTTTTAACCATTCGGGTAGAAATTTTAAAAAAATTAGATTGTTTAATATGAAAAAAAGAAGACAATTGGCAACTACATCACAAAATCTAATTTGGTCTTTAAAACTTTGAACCCTTTAAAAACCTTGTAATCACAGCGTCCTCGTCAACATCAATGTCCCTATAAATGTTCAGGACGACAAAATACTCCATAAAAATGGAAGCAAACTACTAAATATGTCGTTTTCCACTGAATCTCATTATTATCCTCTATGATAGAAAAACTTTATTCAAATCAACAGAATTTTCTCACACCAAAATATCACAGCGATATATATCGATATTTCACTCTTACATATTTCGATAGAGTCAGAAAATATCGATACAATATATAGATATCGATAATTTTCTGACCTTTGCCCATCCCTAGTGTGGATTTGCCGAACGCAGTCATAACCATAAACAAAGATTTCTCTATGATTATAATTGTCAGTCAAACGCATGTCTTAAAATTTTGTTCAAATATAAATCGTATATTGTATTCTTTAATAATGAATAAAAAATTAACGATATCAACCAAATTCTCAGATCTCATTTTTCCAGAAATGGCAATTTCTTTCTTTGAAGAATTTGGGAGAAATGAATAATCAAAATGTGAGCGTCAGTCTTTCAAGAAAGTTATTCATGCTTATAGGTTTGTAAAAAATTTTTAGAGAATATTGAATAATAATATAATCCCAACATTAAGATTTTAAATTAGCACATTTCTTCTTTATAGAGACATGTATGATGCATAAGTCCAAATTTAATTGATGATTGGGTGGGAAAAATTGACAAATATTGATATTCTTGTAAGTCAATTCAAAATGAATAATAGATATATTTTAAGGGCTATCATTCCATTGGATATTTACTTGTGAGCCCTAAAATGAAGTTACATTCATTCCATTGACTCATTAATAGAAATACTACCTGAAATAAAGAAATTGCATTCAATGTTTATTTTCAGTTTTGACAAATATTGAATTTACATAATCGTTCGATAAGATCTATGAAAAGACCTACAGTGAGATTTTGTTTTAGGAATATTCAGTATAGCTGTAATAAACAAACTGAAAAGAGGCAGAATGAATAATAGATCTACCTTTCGGATACCCATATCTGAGAAATCAGGTTATAAGAAGTCCCTCATTTCCAAGGTTTATCAATACATTTTTCAGTTGAGCAGCAAATTATTCTTCTATTCCATATTTTGTGAAGAAATACAATATAATTGCAACAATTTGAAGGACCTATTGGAAATTCCTGAGTTTTTTAGTATCTGAAGATTGTATTGATGCTATGTTATAGAACGAGACTTGTGGCTCTGGGTTTTACTCAGAAGTGAATTAAACAGGGCAATTTATGTCCTATATAGTAAATAAAATTTTGATAGATATAAGTTTCAAAAGATCAACAACTGATCATAGTATTTACATAAATCAAAAAATAACTGGCTTACTATTGTTGCATTGTACGTGGATGACTTTTTTGTTTTAACTAATGTTAATTCTGAATGAATTTTCTGATAGAAAATTTTATGAAAAAGAAATTAGGGGAAGCTAAAAAATGATTAGGGATGAATATTACTAGAAATTATGGAAAAGGTAGTAAAGCTATCGATTATATTCTTCAAATATGTATTGCAATAATTCAACATGTCTGATTGTGAACATGTGAAAACTAAATTGAATTTTGATTCAACAAAAAAGAGTTGTAATGATGAACCATATAAGAAATTAATAGGTTTATTAACATCTTTAGCAGTATTAACTAGTCCTGATATAGCATACTCTGTTAGTTTCTTGAGTCAATTTAATAATTATCTCATTGTTGAACACTGGAAAAGTGCAAAACTCATTTCAAGATACAAAGATCATTGTTCAAATTTTACTTCAGTCAAAAGGAACTGAGTATTTGAAATCGGTACTAAAATTGTATCGGTCAATACTATTGACCCATATTAGTGGGTTCGATGAAATGGCCATATAGCACCTATTCCTATAACGATTAAAAGATTGGAAACTTTAGTGAACAAATAGGTAGGTATCTACATTATACAAATTTGATCATTCATGAAATGGAAATTTTCAATAAATAGTTGCTTTTTAAAGTATTTTATACCTTCATTGAATTGCTGGAAAATTGATACCAATTTCGAAAGTGACTGCCATGTTAAAATTCTTCATATACTGAATGATCCTTCAAAATTTATTTCTGTCGTAACATTTTGACTAGTATTTCAACTGATATATTCCATACGTTATTGAAATCAATATCTTCAAAGTACTATTCAAAAGACTTATAATGGAATTTAGAAGAATATATCTTTCTCTCTCAATTTCATAGTCATATATGATATGATGCATAAGTCCAAATTTAATTAATTCACATCTAAAGTGAATGTTATTTTTAGAAATATTCAGTATAGCTATAATAAACCAACTAAAAAGAGACATAATGAATAGACTTGCCTTTCAAATACCCATGGCCTATGTTACCTCATAAGCAATTACCTATAATATCTTATCTTGGTGAAACCTTTTTGAGAAATCAGGTCATAAGTTTGAGAGTCTCTAATTTCCAAGGTTTATTAATACATGTTTCAGTTGAGCGGAAAATAATATAACAGGGTATATATAGTTGAAATTATTAGTATGAAAGATTTGACTTATTCATTATAAATTCAACAGCACTGCACTCAAATTCTTCAAAAACGGAGTGGTCACTTATATTTTTGCACTCCTCTGTCGTAAAAGTGTATATTTTAGATATTCAAAAAACATATGGAAACTTTTGAATGTTATCTGACTAACTTGGCTCTTTTTTTCCAGTAATAAAGCCAATTGTGAATTATCTATAAGGAGTTTTTCTATCTGTTTAATACTGTTTCATAGTAGCACAACTTTTACTCCAATCCAAGACTGAATTGATGAATAAAGCTTCTGTTCTCTTTGGTAGTTCCATCTTCTGTCGCAATAAATTCAAATTTTCACGAAAGGGAATGTAGTTTTATAGTTTGTGGAAAATAAACGAAAAATTCCTGAAATAAAGTAACATTCATCCAATTAATTCCAAATAATACAAACACTTAAAACAAACCTGAATTGAGGAAAATGCATTCGATGATATAAATGTTCATTTCTAAATTTTGACAAATATCTATCGAATTTTCGATTCGCCGAAGACTGCATTTTATCTGTCGGCATTTATTTAAATATTGAATAACAATTTTGGAAACTGCAAACTTTTTCAAGAACTTTCATATATCGAAATGGAATATTTATTATTAACATGACACTGACAGCCAAATTGTCCACAGATACCACAGAAATATGGGACTTGAAATGTCAAAATGATCCGAAACACCCCGTATACTCGAAAACCGCGGGGAGAATCGAAGGTTTGGGATTTTTCCCGGGATCTCCAGACGATTTTGAGGGGGGTCTTATTCTTGTCATTTTTGCTCTAGATGGTCCCGTTTGGGCTGTGATTTTACGTTTAAAGTTTGACGTATATGTGCAAGCGGTTTTATATATACTTAGACTCGCTCTGCTCGCCGAAGGGGCTCCGCCCCTTGGACCCCGTCACTATGCCGGTAGATCCTTCACTGGGTATCCGGCTAGAAAATAAAAGCTTTTTTTCCGAAACCTTGTATCGTTAGCTGATTTCAGACGATTCACTCGGTATACTATGCTGGTTCTAGGTTGGAATTCTATATGATTTTTTTCCTAGAATATACCGTTTCGCCCTTGCTCACATGAAAATATTTGATGCAAATCCTAACTTTTCATGACGACAAATCAAGGGCGGTCCTAGCCTTAAATTTTGAGGGGGTTCGCCATTTTGGGCTTAGATTTTTTCTATGGGACCAAATCCCATATTACACCGATATCAAGCCTAACCTCTCAAAAATATTTATATTTAGATATTCATATGAATATTTATATAAGGCGTACAACTTTGCTTCCGCCGCGGCAACGGCGCGCCGTTTTGCAATAGATGGCTGTAACGGTAAGTGGTAGTAGAAATAAATATAACGTAGATGTCACACAATAAGTTTAGGTATTTGTGAACATAACGCCATCGACATGTTAGTCGATTTGTATCTGCATCATAAAGTTATTCACGATTAGCTGCCATACGTCCCGGTACGCCGGGACATGTCCCGGTTTGGACCATTGAGTCCCCGTGTCCCGGTTAGTTATTCAATTGTCCCGGTCAGTAATTTGACCGTTATGAGATTCATATTTCCTTATATAGTGTAGGTGAGACAAAATTTGTTTTCATGGAATCTCAACGGATTCCAGTAATCATAAATCTGAAATGCTGTTTCCGTTGCTCAAACATTATTTTTCAGAAACCGAAGGATTGAAAATAAAATTATTAAAATTGTTCAAGAAAATAGTCTTATGCAATCACTTTATTTTATATTGAATCCTTAGAGTACCTTAATATTTCCATATAAAATATTTTCGCTGTCAGTGCGGTACTTACTTCGAAGTAAAATAAAGGCGAGTTTTTTTTTAATTCGACAATGAAACTATCGGTTGTCCAGCGCATAGACTTCACAATACTGCTTCCACTTCCGCCGATATGATTTTAATTTCTGTGCATTCTATTGGTCTTAAAATTTTCAAATATTTTTCGATATTTTTTGTAAGGGTCGAACGATGAAAGGTTTTCGTGAGTATGCAGAAACAACTTACAGCAATGTTCTTTCTTATTCTAGAATTCGATGGCTTTCACTAGTTCTAGCTATTGAACGCTTGCTGAAGCTATGAGTGCCATTGAAAAAAAATTTCTTAGCTGAAAAAAAGGCCTTAAAAGCTGTAACCGATTTTTTTTGACTCTTTATTAGAACTTTATACTCTATTTCTACACAGTCAAGCATTTCTGATTGACAAACCGATTGAAAGTATTGAAAAATCATTAATTACTGTTATTAAAGATTAAAGTAAAAATTAATTGAGAGGATAGGTACTAAGAAAGAGTTGAATGGAAGATTACTAAATAACTATTTCGGAAACCAAACAAGACAAGTCTACAGGGTGGCCACTTTTTTAATGGGTTTGTATTGGTAGCTTTTAAGCCATAAGAGTTAGAAGGTCGGTCAAATGGAGAAAAAATTGCATGCATAGAAGCATTATAAAGCAGTTCAAACAAATCGAGATTATCAGGGCCGGTTATTGAGATATCATAAAAAAAGTAAATTATGTCATTTTGATTTTTCTTTTTTTCCCACTTTATTTAAAATATTATCAAAAAATGTTACATGAATTTTTTATTCGACTGTAAATTATCCTCAATTTGACGTATTCAGATTTCGTATCCAGCGTTTCGAACTCTCTGGGACACCCTCAACCTCATTTTTTTCAATACGGACCTGCATATTTTATGACATTTTTCGAAATAACTTTTAACGCTGAATTCAACGATATATCACACAATGTCATTCAAAGTTGATTTTCAGATGATTTTGACCCTCATCCAAATTTAATGGTGTGTATGTAAGAAAAAATAAGTTTATTAACGATATCAATGTTCTGACCCAAATTCAATCGAACCCAGAAAAAAATCGAGAACTGTGGCCAGTGAATGGAATTTTTCAAAAACTGCTGTTAATAAAATAGTCAACAGACGCGAATACAATGATTTCAAATTTGAATACCAAGCCTTGCACAAATTATATCGTAATGATCTCAAAATAAAGTTCGATTCTGTAATTTGTTTCAACGGAACAAATGACAAATACAACAATAGTGATACCTCGCGAGAAAATTGAGAATGTTTCGAAAGGTATTCAAGGAGACCAAACAAGCAAATGTATAAGAAGTATGGGTTCCAGAACCGTAAAGTGTACCTATTTTACAAAATGGTGGACATTTCAAACACTTACTTCATTAATTTTCATTTACTTTCGAATAATCATCTGATTTTTCTTTCGTTAAATGATACTTTCGTTTAATTATTATGAATTGAAATATTTAAATGATTATTATAAAAGAAGAACCAAGAAACCAGTATACTGGTTTCTTGCTTTGATTCTAATATGTTCCATTTAGTTCAAGATGGGTAAGTTGACTTTCTTATCGAAATTTATTGCATATTGCATGTTGCCAATTAAACTGAATAAAGGTAATACAGATCCGACCCAAAGAAAATTGGATAAGGGTCAAAATCACCTGAAAATCTACTTTGAATGATATATCGTTGAATTCAGCGTTAAAAGTTATTTCGAAAAATGTCATAAAATATGCAGGTCCGTATTGAAAAAATTGAGGTTGAGGGTGTCCCAGAGAGTACGAAACGTTGGAAACGAAATCTGATTACGTCAAATTGAGGATAATTTACTGTCGAATAAAAAATTCCTGTGACATTTTTTGATGATATTTGAAATAAAGTGGGAAAAAAAGAAAAATCAAAATGACATAATTTACTTTTCTTATATCTCAATAATAATGCTTCTATGCATGCAACTTTTTTTCCATTTGACCGACTTTCTAACTCTTATGGTTTAAAAGTTACCAATACAATCCCATTAAAAAAGTGGCCACCCTGTAGACTTGTCATGTTATGAGTTTCCATACAGTTTTATAATACGTCATAATCTCAAACAATTTATTAATATGAATTTCTACCAAGTAAAGACCGATCCCATCAAGAAGATCTGGGCATACTGGCAACGTTGCAGATTATTTGGCATTTGACAGACGTTACGTATTGAACATAATTGCCGCCACCGGATGTAAACAATGAATAAAATAGTAGTTTTTGACGAGAAAAAGCCATTTTTTTTTAGGGAAAAGCTTGAAATGTGATTAATTAATCATTTCTAACGAGAATCAGTTGATAAAATACAAGAAAACTAGCTATTAATGTGGATAACCTTACCTTCATCAAGCCAATTTTACAAATTTTTAAAAAAAACCAGCAGGATTGAGGAATTTATGTCACCGGATTCGTGATCTAATACCCAAAATTAGTAAGTAAGCAAAATTTCATCACTTTTGAATCATTATCAAAATTAATTCTATATAGTAAACATTCACCTGTTTTTCTTTTCAGAAGATGGATTATTATACAGGATTTGGATGGATAATTATACAGGATTTTTATTTGTGGAATATCAATTAGAAATATCTAGAGATGTTGGACCAATTCAAGTCTGAAAATTGAGATTAAAGCTTCAAATTATTAACTAATTTGTAAAGAAATACACAATATTTGATCAACTATTATATAGGGTGTATATATTTGAAGTAGTAATTAGTCATTTTTGGAGAAATGAGACATTTTGAAATCTGAAATTCTCATTTCTCTAGAAATGGCAATTTCTTTCTTATTTAAAAAATTTGGGAAAAATGCATAATCAAAATGTGAGAGTTATTATCAGTCAATAGAAATACTACCTGAAATAAAGAAACTGCATTCAATGTTTATTTTCAGTTTTGACAAATATTGAATTTACATAATCATTCGATAAGATCTATGAAAAGATCACAGTGAAATGTTGTTTTAGGAATATTCAGTATAGCTGTAATAAACAAACTGAAAAGAGGCAGAATGAATAATAGATCTACCTTTCGGATACCCATATCTGAGAAATCAGGTTATAAGAAGTCCCTCATTTCCAAGGTTTATCAATACATTTTTCAGTTGAGCAGCAAATTATTCTTCTATTCCATATTTTGTGAAGAAATACAATATAATTGAACAATTTGAAGGACCTATTGGAAATTCCTGACGAACTAAGGAGTTTTTTAGTATCTGAAGATTGTATTGATGCTATGTTATAGAACGAGACTTGTGGCTCTGGGTTTTACTCAGAAGTGAATTAAACAGGGCAATTTATGTCCTATATAGTAAATAAAATTTTGATAGATAAAAGTTTCAAAAGATCAACAATTGATCATAGTATTTACATAAATCAAAAAATAACTGGCTTACTATTGTTGCATTGTACATGGATGACTTTTTTGTTTTAACTAATGTTAATTCTGAATGAATTTTCTGATAGAAAATTTTATGATAAAGAAATTAGGGGAAGCTAAAAAATGATTAGGGATGAATATTACTAGAAATTATGGAAAAGGTAGTAAAGCTATCGATTATATTCTTCAAATATGTATTGCAATAATTCAACATGTCTGATTGTGAACATGTGAAAACTAAATTGAATTTTGATTCAACAAAAGAGAGTTGTAATGATGAACCATATAAGAAATTAATAGGTTTATTAATATCTTCAGCAGTATTAACTAGTCCTGATATAGCATACTCTGTTAATTTCTTGAGTCAATTTAATAATTATCTCATTATTGAACACTGAAAAAGTGCAAAATTCATTTCAAGATGCAAGTAAAAAAAGATCATTGTTCAAGTTTTACTTCAGTCAGAAGATGTGTTGAGTATTTGAAATGACTGCCTCGGTACTAAAATTGTATCAGCCAATACTATTGACCCATGTTAGTGGGTTCGATACCTACAGTGACTTGAATTTTTTCAAATGTTAACTTTGGATATGAATCAATTAATAATTTAATTTTCACCAAAATTAAAAGCAATGAATAAATCAGTAGGATTTTCGAACTGGCCATAGAGCAACTATTCCTATAACGATTGAAAACTTTAGTGAAATAGGTATCTACATGTTTATACAAGTTTAATCATTCATTCATGAAATGGAAAGTTTTGATGAATAGTTACTTTTCAAAGTATTTTATACCTACATTGAATTGCTGGAAAATTGATACCAATTTCAAAAGTAACTGCCATGTTGAAATTCTTCATATACTGAATGATCCTTTGAATTTTATTTCTTTCGTAACATTTTGACTAGTATTTCAACTGATTTTTTATATGTATATCCTAGTATAGCTTTAATAAACAAACTAAAAAGAGACAGAATGAATAGACTTGCCTTTCAAATACCCATGGCTTATGTTACCTCATAAGAAATTTTAATATCTTGGTGGAACCTTTTTGAGAAATCAGGTAAAAAGTTTGAGTCTCTAATTTCCAAGGTTTATTACTACATGTTTCAGTTGAGCGGCAAATAATATAATAGATAATATATAGTTGAAATTATTCGTATGGAAGATTTCACAACGATTTGACTTATTCATTATAAATTCAACAGCACTGCACTCAAATTCTTCAAAAACGGATTGATCATTTATATTTTTGCACTCTTCTGTCGTAAAAGTGTATATTTTAGATATTCCAAAAACACATGGAAATTTTTAAATGTCATCTGACTAACTTGGCTCTTTTTCCAGTAATAAAGCCAATTGTGAATTATCTATAAGGAGTTTTTCTATCTGTTTAATACATGATCAGATGAAGCTTCTGTTCTCTTTTGTAGTTCCATCTTCTGTCGCAATAGATTCAAATTCTCACGAAAGAGAATGTAGTTTTATAGTTTGTGGAAAATAAACGAAAAATTCCTGAAATAAAGTAACATTCATATCCAATTGAATGATACAAACACTTAAAACAAACCTGAATTGAGGAAAATGCATTCGATGATATAAATTTTCATTTCCAAATTTTGACAAATATCTATCGAATTTTCGATTCGCCGAAGACTTTGCATTTTATCTGTCGGCATTTATTTAAATATTGAATAACAATTTTGGAAACTGCAAACTTTTTCAAGAACTTTCATATATCGAAATGGAATATTTATTAACATGACACTGACAGCCAAATTGTCCACAGATACCACAGAAATATGGGACCTGAAATGTCAAAATGATCCGAAACACCCCGTATACTCGAAAACCGCGGGGAGAATCGAAGGTTTGGGATTTTTCCCGGGATCTCCAGACGATTTTGAGGGGGGTCTTATTCTTGTCATTTTTGCTCTAGATGGTCCCGTTTGGGCTGTGATTTTACGTTTAGAGTTTGACGTATATGTGCAAGCGGTTTTATATATACTTAGATTATTTGATTTGAATAATATTGAATTGTGGTGAAAGCTTTTTTACTCGAATTATAGAAGTAATAGATGAAAGAAATGATTGAATAAACAGAATTGTTCAATTAACAATTAATTATTAATAATGATGTATGTTATTTATTATGAATTGTTATCAAAATAGTAATTTACGTAACAAGTCCGGAAAATTGGGGTTTTTTGGACGAATAGACAAAATTCCAGGACGAGCGTAAGCGAGTCCTGGAAGTCTGTGAGTCCAAAAAAACCATTTTCGGGCGTGTTGCGTACAATATTTTTTCGGCAACCATGTAAAATAACACTATCGCCGCTGCTTTCCATATTTTATTGCGATTGCGATCAAAAAACATGCAAATTTTTGACAACTAATTTTATATGAACTGTCAGCCGTTATCTCGATTGCTATGGATTCTATGGTTCTTTTCCGGCCTACTCCGGGAAGTACGTACTTTCCGGACTAGGCCGGGAAATGCTACTTTCTCAGAGAAAAAGCGTCCGGGAAGTGAGCACTTCCCGGACGGTTGCCGAAGAAAATATTTCCCGAACAAATATTATTGTATGAAAAGATTGTGCAAGGAAATTGCTTACATAAAACAATAAAACATATATTTTTCAAATAATTATGTATTTGCTTTTCGATACAATAAATAAAGATATTTTTATGTGAGAAAATAAAATAGATTAACCTTATTATTCATTTGAACTGTCGTTGAAATAGCATAAGAAAATAACATCACAGAAAATCAGACAATTATAGTTTTCTTATATTAATTAACAGACATTGAAACCATTATTTCGTTGAAAAAGCGTTCGTAAACTCAACGTAGATCTATAATTCAGCATAGAATGCAGCGCTCTTTCTCCAGCATTTTGCTGGTACAGCGCATCTCTTTCAGCGCATTCAACAGCATATACAGGGTCTTTCACGAGGAACCTCACCCATATTTATACGGGAAACTACTGAACGTATTTTCATGAAATTCAGCACTTATAAGTATTTCACGATGCTGATGAAATCTAAAATATTTTCAAGGCATGAGCACCTCCGGTTTTTCCGGAAATTACGTCAACTTCCGTTTTTCAAATTAGAACACCATTTTATTATTGCAGAAATAGATTCCTTAGAAAATTTCAAGTTATTTTGATGTAACATTTTTCAGTTTTGGTTGGAAAATTCTCTCTGAGCGGGAAAATTCGAAAAAAAAATCGAAAATAGAGCTCCGCTGAAACAAGAATAACTTCGAGGTTTTTGGATGGAAAATTTTCATTACTGGGATTTTTAAAGATGTAAGATTGATGTATCCACTTTAAAAATCGAAATCGCGATTCATGATACAGGGGGTGAAAAAATCGCTTTCAAAGTTAGGGATGACAAAATCGTGAAAAATCAATTTTTTCAAATTAGAACCCCATTTTTTTATGGCAGATATTGAATCTACGTTAAAAAATAATGTGAGTGTATGCATCACACCCTTGCCCTAAAGTGGATATTTTCTGAGTTATTCACAAAAAACTGTTTTTCGTCTTGAATTTTCAGCTATTTCTTTTCCCTTCACGCCAAAAAGATGAAATTTTCAGGAACTGTTACTTAAACCATGTTTTAGATTTTACTACCCCTATATGCAAGAGAAAAAAGTTACAGGTTGTTCCTAAATAGATGGCGAATTTTGATTCGAATTTGTATCGGAAACCTCTTTATTTCAACTAATCGGCCATCGGTTTTCTCTCCAGTGATAAATAAATAATTCCTTATGAACCATATGCAAAAATTTACCATGTTTTACATTTTTTTTTTAATGATAGATATCATTAATTACATCTGCCAAATTCCTCTTTATTCAGTAGCATATTGTGTTTACTATTAATTTGGTGATAATTCGTATTAAGTTATAAAATCGATCACTATGCCTAATTTCAACAATGAAGATTATTTAAATCTCATTCTACTTCATGGAGAATGTAATAAAGTTGTAGATAGAACGATTCGACTGTTCATTGAGAGGTTTCCTGACCGACCCAGACCAACGAGAGATACCATTAACAGAACCATGACAAACTTGAGAAATATCGGATCTTTCGTTAAGAAAACTATACACAGAGAAAAAAGTGTAGTAGAAGATGAGAACAACGAAATTACAGTTCTTGCATATTTTCGTGTGAATCCTCAAAATTCTCTCAAAGATGCCGAGATTGATCTGGGATTATCTCAATCGAGTGTTTGGAGAATATTAGAAAAAACATAAAATGCACCCATATAAAAATTCAATAGGGTACAGCATTTGAAGGAAACTGATTTCGTCAGGAGAACAGAGTTTTGCGAAGCTATGATGATTCGATTTCAAGAGAATGAAAAGTTTTTGGACTGTATAATTTGGACAGATGAATCTAAATTCACAAAGAATGGTTCTTTCAATTGACCATATTCACCGTCGCCATATTGTTATGCGACAATACCAACTACCCAGTGTTCCCAACGGAGAAATATTGAGTTTACTACAAAAATACCGCTAATATCAAAAATACTATCAGCCATAAAGACTATTCTTCCACTGACTATTTCCAAAAATGGAGCGAAGCATTCATTTATACACTCGGCCACAATTAATTTGTTCAGAAAACCACCTTTCACTAATCTTTTTATTTCCAAAAGGTGAAATTTTTGCACAATGTTGTCCCAAACAAGCCTATCTGGCGTAGCAGCCAGAAAAGGTACACATAAACTTCACTTATAAACTTTATATTGTGGAATTTTTCTAGTAAACTCAATATTTCTTCGTTGGGAACACTGGGTAGTTGGTATTGTCGCATAACAATATGGCGACGGTGAATATGGTCAATAGGCATAACAGTCATTATTGGGATGAAGAGAACAACCACCACTTCAGACAATGGAACTTTCAAGAGACCTGGAGTTTCAATGTTTTTTGCGCCATCAAAAATAATGCAATTCTCGATGTTCACATTTATGATGGGACTTTAACTGGTAAGATAGAACACTACACATGTTTGCATTATTTAAAGAATGTTCTCCCTTAGGAGATAGATATTCTGACATATTGACTCAATTAATTGAGCCGCTAGTACAGAACCATAATGACTTATGGTATCAACAAGATGGCGCGCCTCCACACAATTCACTCAATGTGTCAAATATCCTCTACAGGCTATTTGAAGATCGATGGTTGGCGAACAATGGTCCACATCTTTGGCCACCACGTTCTCCCGATTTAACTCCTTTAGACTATTATGTTTGTGGTAGGATAAAAAATATTGTCTACTCAACTCCCCTGACTGATAAAGAGGACTGCATAGAACGAGTCAGAAATGTGTTCAGGTTTGTTTAGATTTTTAGATTCATAGTTTTGAAACTCAATTTGGTTTTTAAACACTTTTGCAGATCTCTTCCTCCCGATGAAATAAGAAGAGCAACGCACGAAGCATTCCTGAGACGTATAAATAAATGTCTAGAAATTAACGGTCAAAACTTTGAGCACCTTCTCTAGTTATAACTGCGAGAGTTTGCCATGGTTCTCCTAATAGTATCTTGAAGTCGGTTTCAAGGAGGGGTGAAAAATCTACAGCATGGTTCAAATAACAGTTCCTGAAAATTTCATCTTTTTGGCGTGAAGGGAAAAGAAATAGCCGAAAATTCAAGACGAAAAACAGTTTTTTGTGAATAACTCAGAAAATATCCATTTTAGGGCAAGGGTGTTATGCATACACTCGCATTATTTTTTAACGTAGATTCAATATCTGCCATAAAAAAATGGGGTTCTAATTTGAAAAAATTGATTTTTCACGATTTTGTCATCCCTAACTTTGAAAGCGATTTTTTCACCCCCTGTATCATGAATCGCGATTTCGATTTTTAAAGTGGATACATCAATCTTACATCTTGAAAAATCCCAAAAATGAAAATTTTCCATCCAAAAACCTTGAAGTTATTCTTGTTTCAGCGGAGCTCTATTTTCGATTTTTATTTCGAATTTTCACGCTCAAAGAGAATTTTCCAACCAAAACTGAAAAATGTTACATCAAAATAACTTGAAATTTTCTAAGGAATCTATTTCTGCAATAAAAAAATGGTGTTCTAATTTGAAAAACGGAAGTTGACGTCATTTCCGGAAAAACCGGAGGTGCTCATGCCTTGAAAATATTTTAGATTTCATCAGCATCGTGAAATACATATAAGTGCTGAATTTCATGAAAATACGTTCAGTAGTTTCCCGTATAAATATGGGTGAGGTTCCTCGTGAAAGACGAGTAGATATATATTATTACTAGCTGACCCAGCGAACTTCGTACCGCCCTATAATCAAGGAATATCTGTTACCTTTTTATCTGAATTGAGTTAATTTCTTTATTAAGTATTGCTGTTGGGATATTAATAAATCAAAATTATTCCAAAAATAAAGTGTTTATTATTCTTATGCTTTATGATGCACAATATTCTTCGTTTTATTTTCTGGCGCGTATAGAAATAGTGTTGTTGGTATTCCGACACTGGAACAGACGACATATAACTGGCCATGTGAAAAACATGAATTTTCAAGATTTCATTTTTAAACTCAAATGCCTTGCAATATTGACAAACAACGTTCATTGGTCCAATAGCAACGATATGCAGTGTACTGTAGTCAATTTCTTTGTTATAATTAAATGCAGCTCTATAGGGGTTAAACGCAACACTTCTAATTTGTTGGTTCCGGTTCCATCGATTCCGTTCAAATTCATTCCGCGTTTCACGTTGCTCATCAGTTTGACTTGCTCTTGTATTTCTTTGACTTGCAGCATTACGGGTTCTGCGACTACGTCTAATTGCCAGCATTTTGAAAATGGTCTATCAATTTTCCAACACTATATTAATTTGACTACCCTTGTTGAACAAACACTTCAGAAAAAAACACACACTACAAATTATCCTGTAAAAACCAATGTGAAAAATACACTAAGAAATGGTAAATGAATTATGTAGGTATCTTGTTATTATAACTCCGACCACAGACCAACTCCGACCGATATTCATTCATTCTCGCTTGTTGGGCTCAACCTTTGGTTATGTACCCAGTCACAAATTTGTTGGGTTTCTCCTGATTTTCCCACATGTATTACATATAATTCACACTCGCATTCATCCTTATGTCAACATACAATTTTTATTTTTTTTCAAAGACTTGAACAATCAATAAACTTTCATGCCCTACCACAGACCAACTCCGACCGTTATTCATTCATCTTTCTCGCTTGTTGGGCTCAACTTTTGGATATGTACCCAGTCACAAATTTGTTGGATTTCTCCTAATTTCCCACATGTATTACATATAATTCACACTCGCAATCATCCTTATTTCAACACACAATTTTATTTTTTCTCAAAGACTTGATGAACCGCTAAACATCCATGCCCTCACTGAGATTCGAACCCGGACCTTCGGTGCCGCAATCGTGGTCTCTGTCGACCACGCCACTGAGGCGGCTCTGACTGAAGTATGTGCAAAGAGCATTATAAACTACGTTTCTTTGTTTCAATGTCAACTACGTGAATTATGCAACTTTCGTATTTTTTTCTTACATAAGAACCTTCTCCTAATAATAACAAATACAACAAAAAAAGAATTAGTGACATCGGTCCAGCCATTCACGCGTGATGCCGTGGCCAAGGGAAAAAGGGATTCATTTTTATATATATAGATTGCCATCTTGAAACCTCATTGCGGATCTGTGGATAGATTAAAAAGATAAAAATCGGGATTTCAAAATAGGGGTTGATCGTATAAGAGTAAAAATTGAGAGAGATATGAAATTTTTTATTCTGTCATGACAAATTAAAAATAATTCTCACCAAAAAAATTGAAGTTTATAATTAACAAATAAAAAAAAGTGGTTAATCGTAGAGGGATGAAAAATTGAGAGTATAATCAGATTTTTTTTTTAAGTCGACAGAATAAAAAAAAATTTTTGCCAAAAAATTAAAGTTTATAATTCACAAAAAAAAATAGGGGTTGATCGTAGAAGGGTGAAAATTGAGAATAATATGAGATTGTTCATTTAAAGTCATGATAGAATAAAAAAAAATTTTTGCCAAAAAATTAAAGCTTATAATTAACAAATAAAAAAATAAGGGTTGAACGTAGAGGGGTGTAAAATTGAGAGTCATATAAGATTTTTCATTATAAGTCATGACAAAATAAAAAAAATGCAAAAAAAATAAAACTTTTTAATTACCAAATAAAAAATAAGGGTTGATCGTAAAGGGGTGAAAATTTAGGGTTGCATGTATTTTTGTATGATGTATCATAAAAAAATAAAAACAAAAAATTTTGTCTGAAAAATAAAAAAAAAATTAAGGGGTGGACCACCCTTAACATTTAGGGGGATGAAAAATAGATGTTGTCCGATTCTCCCCCCTGAATAATATCCTCGCTAAGGATCACGAAAATCGGTCTAGCCGTTTCGGAGGAGTTCGATTACGCACCCCGTGACAGAAGAATTTTATATATTAAATTTATCCTGTTCGCTTTTAATTGTAAGGAGAAATTTGGTAATTGATTAACCCTGAAATCAAATTTCTCCTTACAAGTAGATATACAGGGTGTTTCGTAAACATGCGGCAAAAATTCAGGGGGTTGTTCCTTGGACTATTCTAAGAATATTTTGTCCTTTGATGATTTTTGAAAAACCTATTTGTTTCGAAGATATAGGGGAAACAAAATTTCAGATAATAACATTTTATTATGAAAAATTACATGAAAATTCAACTCAACCTACAAAAACTGTTGAAAATGACCACCTCTAGCCAGCATACAAGCATCCAATCTTCTCTATAGCGATTCATAATAGATAAAATGTTAATTGCTAATACATCACAAAACAAATTCAAATGAAAACCGTGTTTAATCTGTATTCCTTTACCATCTGCACTTATCAATTTTTAGTCAAAAAACTGGCCGTTTTTAGTAATTGGAATGTTGTTAAACAAATTTAAAAATAAATTGTACCTACTTAGTAAACACAGTGCGGTACGCATTTTTATTTAAACTATTATTAATTTTAAAAATATGAAAAATGTTGTTCGCCCTGTATCTTCGAAACAAAGAGGTTTTTCAAAAATCATCCAAGGACAAAACATGCTTAAAATAGTCGAAGGAACAACCCCCTGAATTTTTGCCGCATGTTCAGGAAACACCCTGTATATACTGCGTTCGGTATATGCTCACCGGTGCGGAGCGTGCGGTGTAAGGTGTAAACGGTTGATAGGTCACGTGACCACGGAGCAATAGGTGCGTTCTTGATTTGCCGAACGATGACGGAGCTAACGGAGCTGATATCGAAGAATTTTTTAATGTGTTTTGTGAAAAGAAAAAGAGCAATTTCGTCGATTTAAATTATTGGAGACGGCCAGACTAGATCTAATTTGTCTCCTCGTGATATCAGGATGTATTCTACATAATGTGTTCATCTTGAAAGAGTTGAAAGGAGATAATCCTGAGGATATTGTTGATGAACCACTTAATGAAAAAGTTGGAAATTTTGTAGACATCGAAAATATGTATCATCAATCAGGGAACCAATTAGAAGAGAGTAAAAGAAATTTTATAATCTATTCTTTGAACATGATGAAAGATTTCTTCGCTGAGATACAATTATGTAAAATAAACCTTTATTTTTAATAATAATATTTGTTTCCTTTAACATATACAAACATTAGAAAACACTCTAAATATATAAAGAGATTTTGCATAATAAGCTTATAATTCATGAATATGGAACTTTTTCCTAAATGCCTTTAACATATACAAACATAAGAAAAAACTTTAAATATATAAAGAGATTTTGCATAATAAACTTGTAATTCATGAATATTGTATTTCCAAAATTCTCAGATTCGTGCATGATGTTCAAAGACAACCAATGCATGTACCGGGTTTTTCACCATAATTTCACCCCCCCTTTAACTTTGTTACCAAAAGAGGTACAAAAAAATGTTTTCTACAAAAGTTTCATGTAATCGACTTCTTCTTTATGTGCCGTCTCCTTTGAGAAGGTTGGCTATCATCATGGCGATTTTTATCTATGACGTAATCGACTAGTGTTTTTTAAAATGATTTCACAAAACGAAATATATATAGAGTGAGCAACATATTGATAGCAACTTCATTTTTTCAAATGGAACACCCTGTATATTTCTCTATATTTATTTAGCTCTGTTTCCCCTGATTTCAAATATATAACATATGTTTGACCTATCTCTATTATTCTGAGTACCACAGAGTTTCAAATTTTAAGAACCACCTGGCATGCTCAGTAATCAGTAATCAATGCCCTTTTTTGGGTTATCTCGTTGGCAACGATATGACATATAGTCAAATTGCCAACGAGATAACTCAAAAAAGGGCATTTTAAAAACCACCTGGCTTGCTCAGTAATCAGTTTTCAAGTGGTAGGCTGCGATAACTCAAAATGCCCTTTTTTGAGTTATCTCGTTGGCAATTTGACTATATGTCATATCGTTGCCAACGAGATAACTCAAAAAATGGCATTTTGAGTTATCGGAGCCTATCACTTGAAAACTGATTACTGAGCAAGCCAGGTGGTTTTTAAAATGCCCTTTTTTGAGTTATCTCGTTGGCAATTTGACTATATGTCATATCGTTGCCAACGAGATAACCCAAAAAAGGGCATTGATTACTGATTACTGAGCATGCCAGGTGGTTCTTAAAATTTGAAACGATTACGTGAAACTTTTGTAGAAAACATTTTTTTGTACCTCTTTTAGTAACAAAGTTAAAGGGGGGGTCAAATTATGCTGAAAAACCCGGTACCTATTTTCAAACCAATCCTTAATTTATAATTTTTAGGTTCAAAGATTTCAAAAGAAAATTAATATAATCAAAAAAGGCATCAAATGTAATATTTGTAATGCCCGGTTTAGTCTCCTCTATAAAAATAAATTTGTTTCTTATTGTGAAGCTTCCAATTTTCATTTGTATTGTCCTGAATATAAAACTTACTTGTGTTCAATATAACCTCTTGAAATCAAAAATTCCTATCCCACAGAATTTGGCGTACTTCTTTTCTTCATTTTTATGTTAATATTATTGTAATATATGGTCCACAGTTCGCACCCTTTTCTCCGTCTACCTAGGCGGTGCGAAAGGTTAAGCATTCGGTTGACATTTACCGAGCGCAGAAAAGTGCAGACGGTGCGAAAGGTGTGATTTGCCGAACGCTTAGGGAGCTTACGGCACAGAACACCCTAACTACACAGAAGCGTAAGTAAAAGGCGGCACTTTGATCTTCAAGTGGCCATGGGCGCCCGCAGAAATTTTTCTCAGGGGGGGCAAAATGAAAATTATTGAAAAACGATAAGACGACCATTATTGTCGTAGGCGAAGTTTCCCACTTCAACATTTTTTTTATAACGTCAACAACATAAGGTGATGTAAAATAATACGGTAACTCTTTTCGAAACAAATCATGGTATATTTGCTATTGATTCCAATATATTTAAATATTTACTAGCTACCGTCAAACAAACCACATAAGTGAAAGAGTTTATTGCAGCCCATAACTGAGCAGCTCTTTCTGTTGTTGAAGAATTCATTGAAATTTTTCCAAATTTTATAGCAAAAAGAGTTTTGAATATAGTATTGACGTTTTCAGCCAAAACGCAAAGATTTATATTTAGCAACGAGTTTCACAAAACAAAGCAATATTTGGAATCAGATTTCTTCCTAAAGTACTCTCTCGAAAAAAGACTATAATGTCCTTTAACGGTGCCAATGCTATTACGAATTTTAGTAATTTTTCTGATGTCATTTATTACTAAATTCAACCTATGGGAGATGCAATGGAAATAAATGGCTTTTTTGTACTAATATCTTATGATCTTTTAAACCCCATGAATTTCACCAGCCATTGTCTAGCATCCATCATAACCTTGTGCTAGAAGTTTGTCCAAATTCAAACCAGATTTTTCTATAACCTCAAGGATTGAAGCAGCTATGCAATCAGCATTCAATTTGTTCAATTGTACGAATCCAAGAAACTCTTCACTGTAAAATTTTCATTTTGCTCATGTACATATCGTATTCCAATAGATAACTGCTCATGTCTAGAAATATCAGCAGACTCGTCAGCCATTACACTGAAATACATCGAAGAATTTGCTTCTTCTACAACATTTGTCATTATTACATGCCCAGCTATCGAAATAATCTCCTTTTGAATTCTGTGAGAAGTATATTTCGAGTTACCAGCTGCGTTGAATAAATAAATCTCTAAATCTTTATCACCAGATTCGACTGTGAATTTCAAAAGATCACTTAAATTGCCAGAGTTCTTGGTGCTCTCTCGTATAGGCAAAAAACTATTGTATTTATAATCGGTAAAAATTGTTATTATTTTCTGCATCTCTTTTTTTCTTCATCTATTAAAGACAATAGAAGAGTATATATAAGATGAATTTATAAAAAAATTGACACGCATGGAGTGCGTTCGGTTCCATGATTTTTCTTCACTCAAGAAGTGCTCATAGCGCCTAAAAAAGTTTTCAATTCAAAAGTTACCTCTGCCGATTATGGATTATATACCGAAAAAATGTTGGGAATCCATTTCTTTCTTTTTTTCCTTACCCTTTGGATTGAGAAAGTGATATTAAGGGTGTTGTGCTGAAAATTGAGGCAATCAAAATCTCAGGGGGGGCCATGGCCCCCCCTGCCCCCCCCCCTGCGGGCGCCCATGCAAGTGGCGAATTTTCGTGTCCTTCCTTCTCTGCTAAGTATTACATCTGTCACTATTGAGCGGCAAATTTGAATTGAATGAAATTAATGTAGTTCTAGGCGCAGTTAAATCAGTTCGATTGGAAAATACATTCTGGGATTTCTTCTCAGTTGACCGTTTACTTTCGTAAGTTTACACAAAAAATCCATTTATTTAATATATTAAACTTGACGTTGACATTTGTAACACTTAGCATAGCACAATCGCTTTCAGATAAAGTTTGGGCGGGAAGGCGGTCTTACGCTTCTGTGTAGTTAGGGTGTTCTGTGCTTACGGTGGGAATGATGCGAACCAGGGGGGTGAAACCGCTAGTGCTAGCATTGGCAACAGATATGACGTCACAAACACTCAGCATACACGGTATACATCATGCATACATATCACGATGCAAAAATTTTATTCTCATAATAAGCCAATCAGCGTTCGAGTTTTTCAATATGATTTTATAACCAACAATAAATTGTGTTTGTATTTGTAATTCTTGTATGGTAGCAATGAACAGATAAAGTAGTTTTTATTGTCACTTATTTATTACAAGTTCTGTTTTAGGTTTCAGGTAAGGTAATCCATGAGAAAATAAATTTAGAACAAAATAAGACCGGGTTTTTCCTCATATTGTATTTCAATGTTCTAATATATCTGAGATCCTCACTTGTGATTATAATAATCCTTCAAAACCAACTATATTAAAGCATAGTATAAGGAATCCTTATACTATGATTAAAGATAAAATCTGTTTCTCGGCATTTACTGAAGTATTAAATTTATAATCATCAGCCCTATGATTGTAGAACTTTCCCAAATGTTTCTTGTATGGAAAATATTAATGATTCTAACAATATCCATCTACGTGATCCAGAATTATCATATTGTAACGAATTCGCAAGCCCTACGCCACTGCCTCTTTCTAGAAGGTATCGGAGGCACCGAGAGCTCGATAGAAAGATCAAGACGCTTCTAGAGAGAGATGCGAGCGGTATATAACCAATCGAAGCCGCAGAGCAGGGCAGTGCGACAGAATCGGCGGTCAGTGCCGTACACTCAATTAGATATAAGTTGTAGAAATAAATTAATATAGTAGTGAAAATAAATTAGTGTAATAGTTGAAATAAATCATCTGTAAATAGTTATTTATAGTTGTGTACCTGAAATAAATTAGTGTTAGCCAGAAGTACCGTTTTAATTAACCGAAAAACGTACAATTGGTGTCAGAAGTGGGATTCGAACCGAGAGTTAATTAAATCGTGAACATTTCTGTGGACATTTTTTTAGTGGACATTCTCGTCAAAATTTCTGTGGACAGTAGTGTGAACATTTTGTGACCATATTTTTGAATGCCATTTACGGCGCAGTCAAGGAAAATGGATCAGACAACCTTGGATTTCTGTAAGCAAGCTTTTGAACAACTGACCAAGCAAGTGCAGGACTTTAAAACAGAAATAAAGGAAAGCATCAAATCGTTGAGAAATGAAACGGAGGATAATTGTAGAAGAATGATAGATAACACGAAAAGGTTAGAGAATACTAGGAATGAGGTTGAATCGAAGAAACTGGAGGATCATGAAAGGAACCAGAATAATCAGGAAGTGTCAAAAATGATGGATGCTACACCAGATAGGAAAAAAGAACGTTTGCAAATGACGGAAGCCAGAAGACTGAAACTGGAAGAATACAGGGCCTTTCAGGAATTCCTGAAGAATGTTTGCAGCGTGGAGATCTGGTTGAAACAAAAGCTTCAGATAGCGGCAGATGAGAGCTATAGGGAACCTCAAAACCTGGAAAGTGAAATCCAGAAGCGTTCTACATTTGAGGCAGATATTATGGACAGCGATGAAAGAGTGCAAAGCGTAATAAACGAGGGACAAGAGTTACTACATTCGAATCACTATGCCAAAGATGAAATAGTCATAAGGCTGGAAGAAATCAAAGAGGATTGGAAGAGACTGTTGGAACTCAAGCAGATCAAACGGGAAAAGCTGAACGAGGCATATCAAGCACTGCTCTTCAGGAGGTCCGTCGAAGAGTTTGAGGTTTGGCTAGGTGAAGTCGAGATTCAAGTTAGTAACGATTTCGGAAACGACTTGGCTTCAGACAACAACATCCTAAGATGTCAACCCGCTTTGGAAAATGACTACCAACAGCACCTAGAGAACTACAAGAGCATCAACGAGATAGATGAGGAGGTACAGTGGTTGAGCGACAGGAAATCGCTGGCAGCGTCTTTGTACCTGGGTATCAGTCTTACCGTGGTCCAGAGCTTACAGAAAAAGTATCGGACGCTGGAGGTCGAGCTGAACTCGAGGGAACACATCGTGAAAAGTTTGATGGATAGGGCGGTCAACATGATGAGATCCGGTCATGAGTTCTCCAATGATATCAGTGCGAAGGTGAAGGAATTGGAGAATCGATTTGTGATGGTAAAGGATATGGCCAGTCTGAAGATGTTGAGGTTGCAAGATGCCCTGGAATCGGAAAAGTTTTACGAGGAGAGTTCAGAAGCTGAGGCCTGGATTTATGACAAGTTGTCGGCTCTGGCAACACGTGAGGT
This sequence comes from Harmonia axyridis, assembly GCF_914767665.1. Classification (NCBI taxonomy): domain Eukaryota; kingdom Metazoa; phylum Arthropoda; class Insecta; order Coleoptera; family Coccinellidae; genus Harmonia; species Harmonia axyridis. The sequence goes on along the minus strand of NC_059505.1, from coordinate 22,206,702 downwards.
TGGTAGAGATGAGATTTCCATTCAGATGTTGCAGGGAGAGCTGAGTATAATAACTGCTGAAGTTGAAGCTTATCAGGAAACGATCGATAAATTATCTCAGAGGTGTAGTAATCTTGATAAAAGAGAGCACTACGATGCCGATAACAAGAAAACGGAGGAAGAAATAGTGCACCAGTTCAAGAAGTTACGTCAGATAGTAGCTCAGAGGGTAGTTTTCTTCTCTGAAGCCTTCCAGTATTTCGGGTTCCTCCAAGAGTGCACCAAGCTCCAAGAATGGATCAAGGACCAGATGACCAATTCCAAAATTGAAAAGCATGGAGTTGATGTCGAGCATGTGGAACTTCTAATTCATGCCTTCGACACTTTTTACGCTAGTCTAATGAATAGCGAGGCAAGGCTCCAATCATGTTTAATCAGTGGAAATGCTCTGATAGAAGCTAAATGCAGATATAGCGCCAAGATCCAGGAGAAGATGATTGAGGTCCAGACTCAATGGAAGGATCTTTTGGAGCTGGTAAACGGTCTGAATGAACTCTTGGTCGGAGCAAAACAGGTGCATATGTTCGATAGAAGAGCTGAAGAAATAATCTCTTGGATAAGCGAGAAAGAGGTTGACTTGTGCTACGATAACAATAGTCAAGACTCGGAAAGTAACCAAGATTTGCTCAGAAAACCTCAGACTTTCGAAGGCGAGTTGGAAGTGATCGAGGACAAGGCGAACTTTAGAGAGCAAGAGGCCAAGAAACTTGTCGAGGAATTCCCAGAAACCAATGAGCACATTGACAGCAAGAGGGAAGATACGCTGGAAGCTTACAAATATCTTGTTGTGTGCGCAGAGAGGAAGAAATATAATTTGCAGCAATTGGAACCATCCCGAGGTTATATTAACCAAGACATTGCCGAGAAGTTCAAAATCCTGAAGCTTGGATTAGGGACTTGGAAAAAGCGAAAGGATATCTGCGATCAGAACCTGGACGTTCAGTTATTCAAAAAGGAGGTGTCCGTATTCGTGAATTGGCTGATAACGAGGGACGACGCTCTCAAGGAAGAGAAACTGGAAGATCTGATCGGGAGGTATTGCCACTTTGAGGAGAGGATCAAAGTTCAAGAGAAGACTGTTAGGTGCTATTTCTGTGAACAAGGAAATTGCAGAAACGGAGAATCCTGTAGATTTAGCCACCGTGCCGGATATGTTCAGGGACTGAACATCCTAGGAAGGGGGCAGTGTAACGAATTCGCAAGCCCTACGCCACTGCCTCTTTCTAGAAGGTACTGGAGGCACCGAGAGCTCGATAGAAAGATCAAGACGCTTCTAGAGAGAGATGCGAGCGGTATATAACCAATCGAAGCCGCAGAGCAGGGCAGTGCGACAGAATCGGCGGTCAGTGCCGTACACTCAATTAGATATAAGTTGTAGAAATAAATTAATATAGTAGTGAAAATAAATTAGTGTAATAGTTGAAATAAATCATCTGTAAATAGTTATTTATAGTTGTGTACCTGAAATAAATTAGTGTTAGCCAGAAGTACCGATTTAATTAACCGAAAAACGTTACAATATCAAATTAAAATGAATCACCTACTAATTGATCGCTATTTATAATTTTTTTTTCTCATATCCACCTACAACCTCCAAATGAGCTGACAATGAAGTACCAAAGAAGACCTGTGATAATTAAAATGAATTACGAAATGAGCACTGTAACGCAGGAAGATAGATTGAACCAACTGAAGATTTTTATCTTTTATGTATGTGTAGAAATTTGAATATTGCTTCAGAAATGTATCAATTCAGTTGTTCATCAGATATCATTTTATAAAGTAGGTATTCTATTGATAAGAACTCCCGCACCAAATTGTGCCGAAAAAACCCTCTCAAACCATGGATAAATACCGAAATAATGTCACTCATACATCATAAAAAAAGGCTTTGGAGGAGATACAAAAGATCAAGAGCCCCAGAGGATTATCAAACTCATCGAAGTTTCCCTAAACACCTGGTATCAGCACTAAAGTCCTCACGTCGTGAGTTTGAGGAATCTATCGCAAACTCTGAAAACGGTAAAAAAAACTATACAAGTTCATACGATCCAACCTGAATGTCAAAGTAAGTATTCCGCTCTTGCGGAAACCTGACGGTTCCCTGTCCTCTACAAACACCGAGTCGGCTGAAGTTTTGGCTGACTCTTTCACAAGCTCCTTTTCAGTTGAGCCTCCAGGTGGTCAACTGCCGCGGATTAAGGCAGAACGACTGCGTGATAGTCTAAACCATGTGACGTTTACTTCGGAAAAGATTAAAAATCATTTGCTATAGGGATGAATAGAAGGAATTTGAATCGTGTAATCAGGGAACAAGTAATATGGGATCATGGGAAAAATTTGAAGAGAATCGTGTAAATCGAGTTAGGTCGGAGAAACTAAGCGAGAAAGAGAAATTGCTGGTAAATACGTGTAATAAGGATGTCGATACTCAGAACGGATTGCGGTCTCCAAAAATGCGGCTACCTAGAAGGGAATTTAGGGAACGTACGGTCCTGGTCATTCCGGAAGTACATTCGGCAGGAATACATGACGTACCACATTTGATCAAATTAAGTATCAACAGAAAGATAGGTGTTTGTTTAATAGATACAGGGGCAGCGGTGTCTCTCGTAAAAAGAGGATTGATTTCAAGAGACGAGGTCAATGAATACGGTATTGACTGTGATTTAACTAGCGTATCAGGTCATAATGTACGTACCTGGGGTACGGCAAATATTGCGGTGAGTCCAATAGGAGAACGGTCATATTAGTGGATGATGAAACATCAGGGAACGTTGATATAATACTAGGTAGGGATTTTCTTAAGGAAAATCAAGCGCATATTAAGTATGAACACGAACCATCGGTAACTATGTGGGGAAGAGAGTTTAAATTTCTGAATAAAGATTTGAATGAAGGTATATATACAGGGGATAGATATACGGAGGAGAAGAAAGAGGAAATACAAGTTAATCACTTCAGGGTAAGGCAGGTTAGTTTGGAAAAACAAGGCGAAAGAGAGAAATTGCAGGTAAAGACGGAGATCGGTACTCAAACGGAAAATTATGAGGAGAAAAGAAATTTGGCGATGAAAGATATGGGCATTCAAGTGGAAAATATAGCAGAATTTGAAACAAAGGGTTTTTCAAAACGAGAAGGGATAAATCAGTCAAACAGTGATATTGAAGAAATAAGGGTTGACGAAGCGATAGGGATAACAGAAAGGGATGAGAAAAAAATCCGTGAAAAAGGAAAAATTTCGAAGCAAAAAATTACAAGTACGAAATCTCGGGAATTAACTGAGCCAATAAAAAAGGTTAAATCTTATAGGGTTGAGAAATTTGACAAAAATACAGTGAATCCTCAATTTGAAGTAGGGGAATTAGTTTATTTGAAAAAAATGTCGGCGAAACAGGGTATATCAAAAAAGTTAATGGAACCTTGGGTAGGACCTTGTAGGATCGTGGAATTGCTTGGTCCGATGACCTATAGAATTAGGAATTGTGGGGGTAGAGAGGAACAAGTCGTTCATGTAGATAGGTTAAAATCGTATACCGCGAGAGTTTGGGATTGATATAGAGGAATCCGACGGTTCGGAAAAATTAGATACGGACGGTAGCGAGACTGAATCTGATGATGAACGGACTGAGATACGAAAATTTTCGCCGATGAGGATGATTATGAGGTTGAATCGAGCGCAATTTGAAAATGAGGAAAAAGAGGAGGAAGAAATCCCTCTACGTAGATCGACTAGGGTACGTCGCCCACCGGATCGATGGGGTTGGGACTAATAGATAACCGAGTAGATATCGGTACCTACAGATAAATCCATTGTAATATAGATTATTCATATTTTGGTAAATTTTTAACATTTTGGATAAGTAATGGAAATTTTGGTGATTTTTTTTATAGGTTTGATGAATGACGGAAAATTTGTTTTTTTTTTTTGAGATTTTTGATAATTACGTGAAATGATTGATAATTGATAATATTGGTAAAATTTGATTAATTTCATCTCAGATTAGGGAACTTGGGAAGTATAGCGAAGTGAAATCAGAATAAGTTTTTTTGGGATTTATGATAGTTTGATTCTTAAAATAGTTGAAGAGATATATAAGTAATTTGGGTATTATAAAATTATTTAAGGAATCAATTTATGGAATCATGACACTTAAGGAGTAATGATGATAGTTTTTTTTAGTAGGTTTTGGAATTTCAATAAAAGTTTTGTATGAGGAAACATTAGTGGTTTTTTTCATTTTAGGATTTTATTGAGATGATTCTGAATACGAATATTTTGAGTTTAGGAAAAAGTTGACTCCAGGAAAAATGAATAAGGACTTTTTTTAGTTTTGACAGTGAAAGGCTTGAAAAGACAATGAAGTGAATAAATAGTTTGATTTTGAACCCAGAGAAAGAGGGAGAATAGGCATTTCGGATTATAACTACAGTTTCAGTTTTTGGGAAACATTGTACTAAAATTATTCTAGAATTATGTGGAACTCAGGATATTTAGTAAGAACTAGTAGAAGTGAGTTATATAGAGAGTTGGCAATTTTACGTTGATTTATTTTGTTTTTGAATTCCATTTTTATAAATACTGAGGTGAAGAGTTAATAAATTGTAGGTTAGGTTTAGTGTAGACTGTTCAATTTCGAAATTTTGCACGGGTAACGTGGGACACAGGTCCCTCAGGGAATTGAGTCGACCCTGCCCAACGTGAGATTCTAGTGGCTCCTTCTTACAAGGAAGCCACTACCGGATATAGGGTCCCCGTTTTGGGATAAGGATGTCTAATTTTTTTTATATTTTTGTTTTTATTATGTTAGGCTTCGGAAAAACGAAGGGAAATTAATGAGTTTTATTTGGAAATCAGAATGGATAATTTGAGACAATATAAAGGAGACATTCAACCCAAGGGTTTGACAGTGAAATATATGGAATAATTTTTTTTTGGTAAATTCAATGAACGTTTATGGTGGTTATGTTCATATAATTAGTTGGTTTGAGTTTTTTTTTTTATTTTGATTGATTACGAAATTTTAAGGGAGATAATGATAACAATAACAATAACAATAACAATAATATTTATTAATCTCAAAAATTATTCACAACATCAAAATCAATGCAAACGAATAAAATAGAGACAAGTCATAAAAGAGCTTATTTTCTACAAAATGAAATAAACTCATCAACTGAATAAGGTTCACAATCCAAAATAAAATTGTAAATGCGCCTTCTAAACAAGGTTATATCTTCAACCACCTGTAATTGCTTAGGAAGCAAATTAAATAAACGCATGGCCATATAGAGTGGTCCCCTTTCAAACCTAGTAGTACTGTGAATAGGAAGAAGGAAAGGATAAACTTGACGAGTATTATTTTTATTGACATATGGCAAAAAATAGTTTTTCCGTAACTTAAGGAAGATAAATAGGCGATAAATGTAAAGACCAAAGACAGTTTGGATTCCATTAGATCTGAAAACTCCGCGACAGGACTCACGAAAGCCCAACCTATTCATTATTCTCATCACTCTTTTCTGGATGAGAAAAATTTCATCGGCACCAGACGAACTGCCCCAAAAAATAATTCCATATGCCAGCACAGACTGGAAACTAGCAAAGTAGAGAGCTCTCACCACAGCACTCTCCAACTTGTCCCTCATCATGAAAATCAAGTACGCCGAAGAGTTGAGAGACTTCCCCAATTTAGACACCTGATGATCCCACCGCAGGTGTTTATCTAGAGCAACTCCCAGAAAATTTACAGAATCCTCCAATTTAATTTGACCGTTACTATGACACAAAAAAGGAGGATAGTTCTTCACCGACTGGCTGCCATAAAAAAAAATACCTTGAGTCTTGCTATGATTTAGAATAAGACCACTTTCATTACACCATCTATCAACAGACAAAACCGTATCCATTCCAGCCCTGCTACAGGACTCGACATCACCTGATATAATCAAAAAATTGCTGTCATCAGCATAAAGAATCGACTTACAATTAGCAGAGGTCTCAATATAACAAAGGGAATTCACAAAAACAATAAAAAGCAAAGGGCCCAGTACACTTCCCTGAGGAACGCCCCTAGTAAGAGATCGTTCCCCAGAGAAGTGGACTGCACCATCTAGAGTGAGGGCAACCCTCTGACGTCGATTGCTTAGGTAGCTCTCAACAAATTTCAAAGAGATATCCCTAATCCCACATAACTCCAGTCTAGCCAATAAGGTTCTATGCTCAATGGAATCAAAAGCCTTGGTCAAATCGAACATCAAAGCCAATGGAACTTCATCACTCTCAAGCGCCAAAAGAACAGAATTTAGCAACTCAAATAAAGCAGTCTCGGTACCTCTATCTTTCGTGAAACCATGCTGACTATCAGCAAGAACATTAAATTTTCGAAAAAAACTGATGAGTCTGACGGCAAAAACCTTCTCAAATATCTTAGAAAAACTAGATAGAATACTAATAGGTCTATAGCTACTGAGGTCACAGGTATTTCCCTTCTTGAAGAGTGGTTTGACCAGAGCAATCTTCAGCTCGTCAGGAAAACAACCCTCTCGGAAAGCGCAATTAATAAGATGAGCAAGAGGGCCTCCTATTATATGAATGGATTTTTTTATTATCGAAATCGGAACTCCATCGTGACCTGAAGAGTTAGAGGTTTTCAGCATCTTAACGACATCACTAACATCTCTCTGTGACATCAAAGAAATAGAAAGACTTGCTCATACCGTGAGAAGATGTTAAGGATGAGATTGCTCCAGGAATCCTAATATTCGTCTGGTTGGCAACGTCTCCCACGAACATATCATTGAAACTGTTGCAAAGATCAACAGGATTTTCTGACTGAAAAGGCAAGTTTTTTTCAGTGCTCTTACCTGATAGTGAATGAATCACCCTCCATGCCGCCCTCGATTTGTTCTGAGAATTTGCTATGAAGTTGCTGTAATAAGATTTAATAGCTTGGGTAATTGAGCTATCATACTGTCTCTTAAAAGATCGGTACAAATTTTTGAACTCAGGTCGTGATTCAGAAATAACAAGAAGGTTATCCAGAATTTTCTTTTTTTCGACAATATGCGGACTTAATTTACAAATATCACTCCGTGATCTGTATTTGACTTCCTTCAGGGGACAATAAGTATTAAAAATTGATTGAAAAATAGAGATGAAAGAGGACCACTTCGTATTGACATCTTTTGATGAATCATAGAGTTTATCCCATGAAACAGTTGATAATGCTTCAAGAAAGTCATTTACAACTTCTTCATTCATTTTTCTTATAGAAAACTTCTGTATCTGACACTTATCAACTAAGATTTCAGGAACTGTCAATTTCAAGGCAACATGATCTGAGATATGGTATTGCAATGTTTCACAGAAACCGCTAACATTGGATAACATATTATCCAAGCATGTTCCTGATAGAGGACGAGTAACACATGCAAAACTTAAGCTAACATTAAACATTTCAATTAAAGAAAGAAATTCTCTAGAGTCGCGGGAGTATGACAGAACGTCAATGTTGAAGTCACCAGCAATTATAAACTTACAATTTTCAGATCGACATTTTATAAGTATACTGTTAAATTTTTCAAGAAAAATATCCATATCAGCTAATGGTTTTGAATTTGGTCTATAAATACAAACAATTACTAAACTACTTTTACTGAGGTTTATTTGGATAGCTGAGCACTCGATCACATTAACTACACTCAGTTTCACATAGTCTGTTCTTTCAAAAGCAAAGACTTACGACAATAAATGGCGCTCCCTCCATGCCTGCCATGTTGACGACAAAATTGGGAAACCAATATATAGCCCTCAATCTGAAATAATTTTATTTCATCTAAGGATTTCCAGTGTTCAACAATCATTAGGACATCGACTTCATGTTCAGAAGCTAATAAATTCAATTTATTAAATGCGGTCCGAAGACACTGCACATTCTGCAATATCAGCGACAAAGAATTCGATGGGTTTAGTCCCTTCTTTCTTGAGGAGCACCTATTTCTACTGGGGGTGCCTTCTTCTTGAATAAAAAATATTTAGAGACTAGAGACCCTTGGGGCCAGATTTCTTTACGCCAGGCATCCTTGAAATGTTCTTGATATATAGCAACTTTCATAGAAGAGTAGATCTGAGGATGTTTAGATTGAAGGGGCTCAACTTCAACCTCAGGAAATGACTTCAAAAGCAAATTCTTCAGATCATCTGGCTTAGTTGTTGGATGAAGCCTAGACACATGCAGATAACTGAGCTTAGGAACAGTTTTTACTCCTGAACTGAATGAAGCATTACCCATGACAACATTTTTATTTCTTTGTTTGCTTCGTTTTTTGACATGCTGCCATTTAAACTCAGATGACTCATTGTTTTGACTATCCATATCAATAGTTTGCAGCCGTTTCATTGTTGCTTGTTGAGCAAACTCTATTGCAGAATTCACCATTTTTTTATCAATAATTTTTAAATTTTTAGTGCTACTTTTACTTAAATGAGGCTTTGAAGTATTTTTATCATAGATAGAAATATTAGTTTCATGTTTATTAGATGGTAATTTTGAAACACTGTAGGTCAAAGTCTCATTAGAGGGATTATGTTGTTGAAAACCCATAGTACGCTCAGGAGCAGGAAAGTTGGCACAAGCCGGCAACCCAGCATCTTCTTCAATCAAATTCAGATTGTTTGCATTTTTATGTCTTGCACTTTTTGTATCAGGATGGTTGATAACAGTATTAACATCTGGTACAGATTTATTAATTGAAGAGAGCTGAGTCTCGTAATTTTTAATTAAAGATTTCTGCAAACTCACAGTATAATCAAGATCTACTACTGATTTTTTCATGAGAGAAATCTCCCGATTAAGGCATTCTATTTCAGTTTTCTGAATAGTTACATCTGGCTTCGTGGTGGAAAACACCGGTGCATTACTTAATACCGTGTTTAATTTATTGTTACAGTTATCACAAAACCACCTTAAATTTGGGTTTTCCAAAATTATTTTCACACATGTGTCCTTTATCGACACACAAGCTGAATGATAATTATCATTACATAAGTCACATTTAACCGATTTAGAATTCACAATAAAGTTATCGGAGCAACTCCTACACACTTCCGCACCGTTCGACATCTCGAAGAATATCTAGTTAGAACTAAATAATGATAATGATATCTAGTTAGAACTAAATAATGCACAGATTAAATTTTTTTTTTGTAATAATAATAATAATAATACTCTTTATTTCATATCATGTCTGTACAGTGTACTATACATAAAAGAAATAGTGTCAAATTGCCAAAATTCACAAAAATACTAAAATTAACTCAAATAATCATTAAGACAATATGGTTCCAAACAAATCAAATATTCTCTGACATTTTTCTTGAAATTCTTAAAATCATCCATCTGTTTTATACTATCAGGTAGTTTATTATACAATTTAATACACATGTAAGATGGGTGCTTTTCTGATAGAGATAACCTATGTATAGGATAATGTAAGTTCTGCGATCTTAAAGGGTAAATACTTTTAATTGTGTGAACTGAAAAAATATCTTTGTTCTTGAAAAAGAAAAGCAAACATTCTAATACATAAATACCAAAAATTGTTAACATTTTATTTCTCTTAAATAATCCCCTACATGATTGAATTGAAGTCATTTTAAAAATATACCTCATCACCCTTTTTTGTAACACAAACAATTTATTGACCTCTGAGCTTGATCCCCAAAATATAATTCCATATCTTAAAAGACATTCAAAATTTGCAAAATAAACTGTTTTCAAATTATTTAGACTCAAATACCTTGATAATGTTCTGATTCCAAATCCTACACGACATAGCTTCCCTGACAGGTTATCTATGTGATATGACCATTTAAGGAAACCATCCAAATATACCCCCAAAAATTTAATTGACTCTTCAATCTTGACATTACAACCTTTTAAATCCAACACATTTTCCCTCATTTTCTGCGATCTGCTTGTGCTAAATAGCACAGCTGATGTTTTATTTTCATTCATTAATAATTTGTTCTTTGTAAACCACGATTTTAATTCATTATAAATTGAGAGTGTTTTTGCCTTGATATCATCAAAATCATTTCCACCAATCATCAAATTTGTGTCATCAACAAAAGAAGTTAACAATTTTAGGATGTCTTCAATAACATCACATATATCTATTATAAAAATTATGAATAGGATGGGTCCTATAACACTGCCTTGAGGTACCCCATAATTTGATTCAATTATATCTGACTTTACATCTTTGCCATTTTTAACAATAGACACTCTCTGCGATCGCTCGGAAAGATATGAAGCTATCCAGTCTTTTGCACTACCTCTAATACCCAGCTTTTCAAGTTTTATTAAAAGAAAAGGTCTGAACAAACAGTCATAAGCACTCGCCAGATCAACAAATAAACCCAACCCAAGTTTATCCTCCTCCAGAAGTCTTATAACCCTTTCCGTAAACTGATATAATGCAGTCTGAACAGATCGACCCTCCAAGTAGCCATGCTGAGAGTCATTAAACAGATTGCACTCCTTCATAAATATCAACAGTCTTTCACACATTACATGCTAAAATATTTTGGAAAAACTGGACAGTATACTGATAGGTCTGTAACTTTCAAAACAAGTATCATCTCCTTTTTTATAAATGGGTTTTATCAACGCTAATTCAAATTCTTAGGAAAAATTCCAAACTTAAGAGAATTGTTGACTATATATGAAATGACACCCTTTATCTCATCTGCACAATATTTCATAATATTGACAGGTATACCATCATCGCCACTACAGTATTTATTCTTTATTTTATTAATTATTTCGACTATTTCATTAGGATTAGTTGGATGTAAATCAATTGACCTGGGGTTGTTTGGTAAATTACAAGAAAAGACCTCATCACCCAAATCACTTAGCATAATGGGAATTTTATCAACTAAGAACTTATTATATTTTTCAGCTATACTATCAGGACCTTCACTAAAAAATTTATTTTTATTTTTACTTTCTGTACCTCTAATATCATTACAAATCGACCACAATGTTTTATTTTTATTGTCCGATGACTGAATTTTCACATTATAGAAATCGGTCCTAGCTGCTGTGAGGAGTTTATCATAATTTTGTTTTTCAATAATGTATAAAGCTTTACAAGAACTATCATGTGATTTTAAAGTGAGCAAAATGTCTAATTTACGCTTACTCTCCCTAACCTCCTTTGTGTCATAATAATTTTTCAAATTCTTTTTACCCAATTTAACCAATTTCAATGGAAAATGCTCCTCAAATATTAAAAAAAAGGATTTCATAAAAGACTCCCACTGTAAATCAATATTAGATTCTTCAATCGAAAATACTGCTTGCCAGTCCTCCTGTTTCAGACCATCACAGAAATTAATTTTATCCTCTTCATTATAAAATCTACGATAGACTAACCTATTGTTATTATTTTCTTTACTCATGACAGTAAAACTTATTTTTTGTCCGAAATGATCTGAAACAGTAGTACTGGGCACTTCTGAATCAGCATTAAAATTAACAAAAATATTATCTAAGCAAGTACTTGTACAACTTGTAACCCTAGTAGGAACATTTATTGTGGGAAAAAGTTGGTATAAACACAATAATGTAAGGAAATCCGACCTTTTACTAGTATTCTCCAAAATGTCAATATTGAAATCTCCAGCCACAATGATGAATTTGTTTTCCTCAATAATCACAGCAAGAACTTTTTCTAGTTGTGATAGAAACACCTCTATGTCACTTGCCGCACTGCATGGTCTGTACACTGACAGCACAATAAAACTTTCACTGCCCAGTGATAACTCAGCAGATGCGCACTCAAACTGACCAATTATGGAAAACTCTTCTAATTTCTTTCTCCGCTTGCACTTGACTTCTTCATGGATGTATATTGCTGATCCACCGTGTTTGCCTCTGTCTCTGCACACATATGATATCAAGTTGAAGTTATTCAACTTGTGCACTAATTCATCTTCACTTTTCCAGTGCTCCAGTGTTACACAAACAACCTTGTAGGTAGGTTGAGTCAAGAGAAAATGTTGAAAAGCGTTGATACTATTGCCCATAGACTGCAGATTTTGATGTATAATACTACACTCTCTATTGGCTGTTTCATGTCTGGTTTTGACTTTCTGCGACTTGTTTCTTATAAAAAATCAACCGCAGTATTATTTTTTTTATACACATGCATGTTGAATCATTTTATAACTACATTTTCGGGCCAAAATTCGGGTTTGTATAATTCATCCTTTTTAGTAAAAGGAACTTTCACTAGGAAACTCTTTTGAGCACTTTTTTTATTTTCAAAATTTAATTGTTTAATTTCCACAACCTCTTTAGCGAATCCTGGTTTCTTTCTTATATATTCCTCAATTATAGGTTCAGTGACATGAGCTTTTACACGGCTAATGAAGAACCATGCTCTTTTTTTTTGCCCAACGAAGCTGTTTTCTGCAATATCTTCTGTCATCTTACAGGTCCCAAATCTAGTTGGTCTGAATTTTCTCTTCTTTCTGCTATGCATTGTTCTCCATTCTTCTTGATTCTCAGGCGTTAAATGTGTTCTGTTATTAATTGAGTCTGTGTGTTGACCCAGATTTATTACTTCTTCCATTTTCTTTCTCTGTGCTGTTTCTAACTGATTGTAGTTGTCCGTGTCTCCAGAATTAATTATATTTTTTTTTTTCTTTTTTTTTTTTTTTTCTTTCTTTTTATTTGTGCTCAGCAGTTATGCTATGTACACATAATCAACGTAGTTTATAGTAATGCATTGTCCACCACCAGACATGTACAACATCCATGACCTAGCCGGGATTCGAACCCGGTACCATCGGCACCACAGCCGTCTCTCAAACCACTGTGCTACCGAAGGTAGACTAATTATATTTTCATTGACAGAGTTTACATTGGATTTGCTAAGAATACTAAGGTTATGTTTTTTAGGGTTAGGTCTCATATCACTTCTCTCAGATGTTTGAACTACAATCTGTGGAACGTTTGGAACTATTTTTTTGACATCATTATTATTTACGCGCTTGACAACGTTTGCATATTGAGATTCACTTTTTGTCTCACTTTTTTTATGAATGGAGTTTAATTGTAATGTTAATAACCTATTATTTTCTTTCAATAGGGAATTATTTTCTTTTAAAACATCAATTTTATCTTGACATTCAGCTAGCAACTTACTCAGATATTCAATTTTCAGTTCTAGTATTTCTTCTTTATTTAACTTTTTGTTTTCATCGGGAATCTTATCACAGCATTCAATATGACGTTTGCTTAAAACTTTGAAATTTTTCTTTTTCACGCAGGAACCGTGAAAAATTCCTTCGCAATTTATACAAACTTGTATAGTACATGCCTTTTTGGAACAACATTTATAATAATTGTCTATTACACTGCTACTTTTATCACTTCTTACGCTCTCGTCTTCACTACGATCATCATCGCCTGACGCCATCTTAACGAATTCAATCATAATATTTTATGAAAATTTGCGAATTGAAGAAGAAGTCTACAACGAAAGATGGAGGTAACTTCAGGAAGATGGATGGATCAAATCCTAGTTAACGGAATGACCTTACTTCCAATTGTATGTGTTAATGTCCAAAACTGAAATGACATCATGAATTGACGATAACCTTTTCGATAAACTGGTTAGAGAGTTGATCAATCAATGGGCTTTAGATAAAGAGGAGCTTTAGAGAAAAGCTGAGAAGAAGACGAGGAAGAAGATATGTTGACTGAAGAAGATTATATTATGGAGGAAGAAGAAGATGGGATTACGATGAAACTGAGGATGAAGAAGATGCTCAGAGAATCCTGAATCTTGAAACCAACATGTAATGGTTGAAGTATGCTAGTGGATTAGTAGTACAGTAGACGTCGTTGGACGACCAGTATGTTTAATTTGGGAGAAATGGCTCCCTCACCGATAGTCGAGTATTTATGAATGGACTTATGGTATTCAACGTTGTATTCCGTATGATTAAATATGGCCTTGGAATCATACTACCGCCAGTCCTTATATGAAAGTTGTTATGTGGAAAATAAAGCTAGCCAGTCCTATGTCAATCAATCGTCAACAATAAGAAGAAGAGAAGATCACCAGAACTATGATGGACGTCGAAGTAAAAGGTTATTTCCGTGACGAAGATGAGATCCATGGAAGAAATACAGTACCATTCCACGAGACAACCTAAGGAAGCAGTATTATGGAACCAGGAAGTGCCGCGATAGTGAAATTTTGAAATCCCGAAAAGTGAATAAACTCCATGCCATAATTGAAACAGTAACTTTTTGCGGTCGGCAGGGTATACCACTTCGAGGCCATCGAGACCACAAGAAGCTTAATTTGGAAATTTGTCCTGTTGAAAATGAGGGAAACTTCAGAGCTCTTCTGAGATTCAGAGCCAATTCTGGAGATGAGGCTCTGAAAAAACATTTAAAAATATAATCGAAAAATGCACTTTACCTCTCACCAAAAACACAAAATGAAATTATTTTGGCTATTAACGATATAATGTTGAAGAAATTGGTTGAGATGGTCAATTCCGCGAAATGTTTTACTGTTCTTGCAGATGAAACGACAGACATCTCAACATAAGAACAAGCATCAATCGGCGTTAGATACCTATACAACAATGATATTAAAGAAGAAGCATTACCAGTAATGCTGAAGTCACCAGAACACAGGAAGAGAGTTTTAAAAAGCTCCTGAATTTCTATCAAGAAGATATTCAAATTGGTGACATCGCTGCCATTGGGGAACTCCATATGTGGTACGAGAAGGTGAAAGATTTGAAAATTAGCTCAAGGAAGGCAATCAATTATTACACTGCCTGCCATCAGGATGTTTTCCCCACTATCAACACCCTCCTGAAAATTCTTACCACTCTTCCTGTATCGAAATCAACCAGTGAAAGGTCCTTCTCATCTCTTAGAAGATTGAAAACTTACTTAAGGAACACAACTAGCCAGCAAAGGTTGAACGGGCTTGCTATGCTCAATACTCACAGAGAGCTAGATATCAATGCTGATGTAGTGTTGGACGAGCTGACAAAAACACCTCGCCGTCTTGAATTTAGACTTTTTTGAATGATTGTATAGATGAGCGTGATAGCAATTTTCACTTCTACATTTATATTTTAGAATATTTTCAATCTTTTTTCAAATCTTACACGTATTTCATTATTTATTAAGTGTAGCATATAGTATAGTATCAATAGTATAATATATATTCTGCCTGTATGATGAAATAATTTTTTTAAAACACAAACCATCGAAGGGCGCTTTTGGATTTTGCGAGAGAGCATATCCATTGGGAAGAGGCTGATTGGGAAAGAGTGCTCTTCACAGATGAGTCTAGATTTTGCCTCTACCATTGTGATCGACGTTCCCTTGTATATAGACGTCCACATGAAAGATATGCTCAGTGCACTCTTTCTCAACCAGCCTCTTCCCAATGGATATGCTCTTTCGCAAAATCCAAACGCGCCCTTCTGTAGTAAATCGGATATTTGGAAATTATTGAAACTATTGGAATTATTATGCAGAGGGAATATACGTTGAATTCGAATCAGCGATCGCGACTTATGTAAACCGATATTAGTTTAGAAGCCGGATGTTTATTTTTCAATTATTGCTTTTCTTAATTACCGTCTCCAGACGTCTCGACACCACGTTGGTGAAATCGATATATCTTTCACGGAAAAAACGAATAAACTAAATATTAGCTTATCTAAGTTCAGTAAATGCGTTTTGGTCATATATGACACAGCAGAAAATTCGTTAGGCTGTAGGTATATTCGAAGTATGTTTCATGCTGAGATCGACAGAAAAATCTGGTTTGAAGCCGAGGTAGGTTCTGCTGATGAAAGATTAAAGAAGGATGAAAAATTTTTTGACCAATGATCTAATTGGCATGGTAATTTGGGCAATTGTTGGGGCGGTCTTAGAGAAGTACGAGGTTACGATTTTTGTGGAGGTCGAAAGAAGAAGTTAGTATCGCTTAGGGTCTCTTATTGAGAAGGGTTTAGAATTCGAACGTCGCGTCGGTGGCGAAACCGGACTTAAAGCAAAACAATTTCTTTTCAAGATTAGAGTAAGACGGTAAATTGGTATATGTGTGCGTTTTCGAGATTTAAAGTATTCAGGAAAAGGAATTGTTTTGGCTCTGAGAAAGAAAGAATTAGGTCAGAAATAGAAAAATAGGGATTTTTTTTTGGATAAAGTTTAGAATTTGTTTTGGAATAAATTAGGTCAGATCGGAGTTCGCGGATCGGGAGTGAAGTGTTATATAAGGAATTACACGTTTCGAGTGAACAGTTTGAAAAAATTAAAACTAGGTTTAGGCAGGGCCTAAAATACTCACCTAGCATCGTGGGATAAGGGCTAGTCTTTTGGCTATTTACTTTTTATTTTATGTGTTGATGTTTTTTCGATGAAAATAAGTTCATTTGAGTAGTCCCGATTCTCCCAAATTCAAAGTTGGTATATTGTTTCGTTTGTTTGAATAACAGATTATTTGAGACATTTTTTTGTTTTTTTTTTTTTATTTTGGCCGTTGGTCAACATAGAAATTGAGGGAATATTGTAATTTTGGATATTTTTATTTTTCTTTATTATATTTAGTTTTAAAATTTAAATCGATTTTTATTGACCCAGTAAACTAATCTTGTCCCTAGAGAAAGAAAGTCAACTAAAAAGACCTGTCCATTGAAGCGACGGGCCGGATTCACCCATAACATCTTTGTGAATTTACATAATTATTAATTCTCCGAGACCTCTGGAAAGCCGCTCTTTCAGGGGTTAAAAGAACATCTCAACCGGAGATTAGTGAACGGTGGTCAACATTCCCTGACCAACCCGTTCATGACACTTCGATGGGCTGGGGTAAGAGCTGGGCCTCTTGCCGCGACACGAGGCCTTAAATCATATTCTCTGAGGCTATTTCTTATTGTCTGAGTGCTAATTTGCACCCCATGAGTTTGCTCAAGCTGATTTTGAAGGAGGCGAGCGGTTGCAACCCGTTGTCTCAACGAAGAAACTCTCAAGTAACGTTCTTGAATGGCAGTTGTTACCCGTGGTCTACCCTGTCCTGGTCTTCGGACATTCATACCTGTCTCCCTGAATCGCTGCAACATTCTGGACACACTTGTATGGAAAACTCCAAACCTTTCTGCAATTCTTGTGTATGTCCACCCTTCTTCTCGCAAAACTACAGCTTGGGCACATTCCTCTTGGGTCAAATTGCGTGTTTCGCGTTGCATAGCGATCGAGTGTAGAAAATCAAACGAAAGAAAAACTATTGATCACTAGAATTGATCGAGAACAACTGATTTCAGAATGGAGCCAATACATTCAAAATCTGATAATCTCATCTTTTTTTATTCCTGCTGGGAAAAAACATCTGTATTGAAGAAAAACGTTGAAAGTGGATAACATATGCATGCATAATTGTGATAAAAATAATTATCATTGAGAACACCTTCAGTTGTAGAATAAATTTGAGATTTTCATAATGTGCGTTAATTCTTTTGAGCAGTGTATGTATGTAGGTACAAATTATTAAATAATATTGAGAAATACATATGTACAAAAATGATTCCTAAATAAATTTTCTGATTCCAGAAATCGCTCAACCTGTATATTGTATTATCCAATAGCAAATCCTCTCTTACTGAAAACAACTGGACTCAAATCTTAGCAGTATCTAATGAACAATTTTAAGTATCTCTGCTTCGTGTGTAGCTTATAATTGTGTTGTTATATCCAAAAAGGGTTGGACGTGACATTTCATAGGTAAGAATACAAGAAGGGATTTATCATTTATTTTATTGAATATTTTCACAGGTTTCCAAGAAATTAAATTGAATGGGTGATAGAAATATGGAGTAAAGACAAAAAACCTTCTGCCACAACCGTAATATGTAGTAATCACTTCAAAACAGAGGACTATTATGTCAATCTCTATATGGAACCAAAGTTTTGAAGGAAGGAGCCATACAATTTTGATATTGAGAACATGTGTTACTATAATAATAATGAATACTATACAGCAAATTCCTGCCCTTCATAGATACGGACTTATGAATTTTTGACCATGTTATTCCAGTTTCGAAGCCCTGATTCGAATCTCTTCGTCAGATGTTAATCATAATTTTTTTTATATTGATATTTATTATATGTTTTTTTTTCGTATGTGCTCTTATATTTGATGATAAACGGTAATATAATAAACCCATGTATAAAATTTGCTGTACTTTTTTAAACCGTTAGGGTAAAGGAAGATGTATACTTTTGGAACGTAAGGCTGAATTTGTCCTTTGATAGGAAAAATATGGCACT
Organism: Harmonia axyridis; assembly: GCF_914767665.1. Classification (NCBI taxonomy): domain Eukaryota; kingdom Metazoa; phylum Arthropoda; class Insecta; order Coleoptera; family Coccinellidae; genus Harmonia; species Harmonia axyridis. The sequence goes on along the minus strand of NC_059505.1, from coordinate 22,188,280 downwards.
TTCATTCCCAATGACACTCACTTTTTTATTTCCTCAGTCTATTTCTAAAAATATTTGGGCTATTTTTTCAGAAGATAAAATATATAAAATTTCATAAATTTTCTGTTGTGTTTTTACTTATCACAACTTTTGAATTTCCTAGAGCTCAGTTACACTTGTAGCTACATTATATCGAATATAAATTTAATTATCTGTAACATTATTGATATACTGAACTATCTAAAAACCCTGGAATAGAAATTAAGAAATATTTTCTTTCAGGTAGCACTCAAAAAAATTCACCTTTTTCTGAAAGAAATTTTAGATAACATAAAATCTGTACCATACAATTCTTGAATGTGATTCATTCAACTATTTCAATACTATTCTCATCCGAATAACTCAATATTTTTTTGTAAAAAAAAATTAAAAGCGCTTTATTCCCATAGCCATATCAAGCTATTTCATTACTATTTCCATCCGAATAACTCAATATTTCTCATTAAAAAAATTAAAAACGCTTTATTCCCTTAGCTATTTCAATAATCAACTAAAGCGAAAAACTCGATACTTCTCCAAAAAAAAATTAAAAAGGCTATTCCCTCAGTAAATTCGCATTTTCTGCCTTTCTACTTCCATCTTTCACAACACCTCTCTCTCTTCGATAGTCCGCAGAGCGAAGCGAGTAGAAGCCACGTGAGGGCCAGTCCATGTTATTATAGGTCTATGATAACATCCAATAATCCATAGACAAAGATATACTCTGTGGATAAAATCGTTTTCCTAGGTCGAAAACGTCCGACGAAAAAGATCGACATCTGATTCATAGACAAACTAATCTTAGAGAACTAGTTTATCTATGATCTGATTGATCAGATTTCTTTGCCGAACGCTGCAGATGTGTATTCCCCTCAATCTGGATGTGATAAACGAACGGTTCAAACAAGTCCGAGCGGTCCGAGGTATAGTATATCCAAAGTCACTTGGAGGAAGCCTGAATATTTCAATTATACAAGGGTTGTCCAAGTTTTCAGAAATTGTTTTGGAATTTATGAAAATATTGCTATCAATACTCTTAAATAAATCCCGGTATTTAGCAGATCGTCTTGGAAACAAGAATGTCCCGATTTGATTGATCTTATTGGCTGACTATTTCCCCTCGTATTCCCCTTTCCACTTTGAGAGCGTTTTTGGTTACACTCATTGGCTGCATCTATCACTTCTTAATTACTTTCTAATAATTCGCATAGACCAGTGTGGTCCACAGGGGTATTATTGAAATGCATTTTTACGTAGTTTTAGTTCGTTGTGTGACAGATGCTTTTAATGATTTCGACTATGATGCTTGGCACAATTCTATGGCTTATGTAAAAAAAGATCAATATTTCGCAATCAAATCTATTCCTCCATTTACTTTTAAAGTCAGAATTGATATATGACGGGTTCCGAAGAAAATGATTTCGCATCCTAAATATCTTCATTCCACTGAAGGAAGAACTGATCAAAATGAGATTAACCAACAAAATTTTCATCACATTTTCTGATTTTAGCAATGTTTTACTTGTTTGAGAAATCATGTAGAATAGGCATATGATGTTGAGGCTCTTAGTACGTCAAATTAGCAGCTACGTAGCCAGATCGAAAAATCAATCAAGTATTTTATAGAAAATAGAAATATTTCACCATTTCCAGCCATCAGTCAGGATAGTTTTAAACTTTTAAAAATAGGTTACATATATCTTTGAATATTTATTCTGATTCTGAATACGAAAAATTTAAAAGTTATCGAGGAAAAACTTGAACTGAGGAAATACTACAATTTCTAACTGAGTGGAGTAATCTATGACTCGGTCTATGACTTCCGGAAAACATAGAAACTAAAATCGAAATTTGGATAACTAAATTGCAGTTTTTCTTAGTTCGAGTTTTGCCTCGATAACTCTTTAAGTATAGGATTTGCTTGAGATCCCTCTCTTTTTATACCTACGTAAAATTGACTGAATAAAAAAATGTAGGTTTTTTCCAAAAAACTTTTCATAAGATATCTATAGAAACCTCTTTAACTTATGAACCGTTGAGCTTATACTCAAGTATTGCTATATTGCTGAAATTATCATCAACCAATCTATCTGATAATGCAATAATATACTGGGTGTGCCGTTTGAAATAAGAAAGTAGTACTCTGTTTCCGGTATAAAAGGAAATTGTATAAATTTTCAGCACAAAAGTATTATTAGTTTTCCATAAACGTCTAATAGGCATCGCGGTGAATCACCCTATACATCATTATCATTTAGCCTTCTGCTTCCAAGGAACAGAAATTTTGCCTTACAATAACGGAGAAATAAAATTCAATTCATCAACGTAGCTGCTAATTTGACGTAGAAAATTGGATGTCATTCAAGGATCTCAAGGTCATGCACCTATTCTACCCTAGTTTGTCTTATCTTCAGACAGAACATTTCCGAATTAATCTCAAACATTTTCGTGCTCTTATAATTCTATGCAACGATCAGTTCATCATCGTTGATAACGTTCCTTGATAGTATATTACAGGTCGGGAATAAAGAATAATCAAAATATAACACCGTAGAATGACATAGTATCATTTTTGATGTAACAGCAAAAGCTACTCACGTCACAAATTTTCTGAAGGAATCGACATCTGAGTCCGATACATATGCAAATATATTATTTTCAACTCAAGGGTTTGAAAAGTGTGCGCCTATGGTTTATGACTGTTTTGCAATTATCTCTGGCCAAGCGTTTTTATAAACTAGTTCAAATGACTTTGGATATACTACAGGGTGTCCATAAGTGGCACGTCACAGTGACACCGGAGGTAGGTCAGCTAAAGAGGGACCTAACCAGCCTAACATGACCCCAGTAAAAGTTGCATGGTTTTCAAGTTATTACCAAATTACGTTTTTTAGTGAATTTTCACCTTTTTTAACATTGTCAGGGTCAGAATTCTGCTGGAAAGCTCTCGAAGCTTATTTTTTTTGTTGTAATGGAATCTTAAACAGTTATTTAAGATGACATGAGTATGATTCTGTCAAAAAGTTATGTGGATTTCCGTAAATTAATGGATAAATCTTGATTTCAATTGCTAGCAAAACGAGAACTTCGACTTTGGACACCTGCTGTGAAAAAAAAATCCTTGAAACAAAACGAGCAAGTAACATCAAAAAATTGGGCATTTTAGACAGATTTAGAAATGGTACAATACACGAATCTTATGCCCATAAAACTAGGTATTTTCATCATTTTACCGATGCCCTACTTAACTAAGTTGAAACTAGGAACCCCGCTATCAGGTAATTTTGCCGCTTGCTATGACATTACATTTGATACTGGGCTTTGTTATTATTTGTTAAAGTCACAATAGGGAAAAAGATGGATTAGGGGAAGCGAAAAAGGAATATTATTGAAAAAAAAGGTAAATTAATTTAAAACAGACATAACTTTCGATTATTTATTTAATTCTTAAATCTAACTTACCTACAGTAAATGTTCAAACTGTTTCCCTCGGACTCTAATGCATAAATGACACCGTTTTATAAAATTACGATTCAATTTTCTTAAACTAATTTCCGATATGGTCCGGGCTGCGTCGAATACGCGTTCACGCAATTCTTCCTCGCTTCTTATTGGTTTTGCATACACTTTGTCCTCTAAACATCCCCAATAAAAAAATCCAGTGGATTCAAATCCGGGGATCGCGGTGGCCACAGTATGGGTCCTAATCGCCCAATCCACCTGTCGGGGAATGTGTTGCTGAGGTGCTCGCGAACCCGCCGAGCGTAGTGTGCCGGGCAGCCATCTTGCTGGAACCACATCCTCTGCCTGAGTGCCAACGGGGCGCGTCTTCCAATAATCCTGGCAGGTCATTTTGAAGCATTTCCAGGTAGTTTGCCCCGTTTAAAATAGCTGGCAACTCGACCGGTCCTATTATTTGGCCGTTAAAAATTCCCGTCCACAAATTGATTTTGAATTGGTATTGGGACCGGTCTTCTCTTGTTTCGTGCGGGTTTTCTAGTTGCTAGCTATGGATATTATGTAAGTTGGTGTATCCGTCCCTTCTGCAGGCCGATTCATCGCTCCACAACACTTCATTAAAAAAGTTGGGATTTTCTCTCCACTTTTGTATCATTTTTCGACAAAATTCAACACGCGGTGCATAATCAGTCGGCTGTAGAGTTTGTACGCGTTGAATGTGGAAGGGATGGTATTTGTTCCTGTTCAAAATTCGTTGTGCCGAGGATTTGGGGACTCCAGTACGGCGTTCAATATTTCGCACTGAAGTTCCTGGCTCCGCTCGCACTTCTTCTAAAACGACGTTGTCGTCAATCGTTCGAGGTCTTCCAGATCGGCTATTCGTCCCTGGTAGTCTGCCCTCGCGATAAGCATTTGCAGTTCTCAAAATGACTTCGTAGTTGGTAGGATTACGATTCGGATATCGTTCCAAGTACAACCTTGCAGCCAATCTTGCATTGTAACTCACATTGCCTCGATTTGAAACACGCCTGGTTTCGCCGTAGATTAAATGCATGTCAGCGTACTCACTATGAGTAAACTTGTGATTCGCCATGGTTGCATACACAAATCAGTGTCCGATAGAGTGCCGAGTTGTCACTTTATTCCACAAATAAATAGTAAATCAGAGTCCAGAGAAATGCCAAGTCGATTTTAGTTAAGGAACACACGAAAACAGAGACACGGAGAACACGGGGATCGCACGAAACGCAAGGTAACGAACTGATTTGGTTTGCAGGGCCATCGCTGCTCTATCCATCCCTTTCTTTACCAAGTAGATAAAGAGAGACAGAACAAGTCTCTCTCTAGGGACGGCTAGCGAGGTGCATAGTTTTAAATTAGTTACATAGGGCATCGGTAAAATGATGAAAATACCTAGTTTTATGGGCATAAGATTCGTGTATTGTACCATTTCTAAATCTGTCTAAAATGCCCAATTTTTTGATGTTACTTGCTCGTTTTGTTTCAAGGATTTTTTTTTTCACAGCAGGTGTCCAAAGTCGAAGTTCTCGTTTTGCTAGCAATTGAAATCAAGATTTATCCATTAATTTACGGAAATCCACATAACTTTTTGACAGAATCATACTCATGTCATCTCAAATAACTATTTAAGATTCCATTACAACAAAAAAAATAAGCTTCGAGAGCTTTCCAGCAGACTTCTGACCCTGACAATGTTAAAAAAGGTGAAAATTCACTAAAAACGTAATTTGGTAATAACTCGAAAACCATGCAACTTTTACTGGGGTCATGTTAGGCTGGTTAGGTCCCTCTTTAGCTGACCTACCTCCGGTGTCACTGTGACGTGCCACTTATGGGACACCCTGTATATATATATATATATATATATATATATATATATATATATATATATATATATATATATATATATATTTTTTAATTTCACACTTCTCGTGGTAGCCGTGATACCCGGGCGCACGCGCCAAGAGTACCTCCGTGAGTTATATATATATATATATATATATATATATATATATATATATATATATATATCAACAATTTTAATTCCCAATATACAACAATAGTTATAAGTTAGATAAGGGGTGTGGGAAAATTGATAAGTGTTATAATGTCACTCTTCTTTATTTCATTTAGTCGACGTTTCGATCCCGATGGGGACCTTCTTCAGGACTCTACAATAGCAATAGAAAACAGTCAAAATAAGGCAATCACAAAACATGTAAAAATAGTACATAACGAAATACAGAGTTGTAAAGATCTTATTTGAACACAAATCAATAGCTCCCAAGAAAGCAACTAACAAGAACATCAACAACTTCAGCGAAAAAAGATCTGATACTTCGTTAGTAAAGGAGTAGAAATCAATTATAATAAGTAGATAAGGTAAACAGAATAATCAACAAAATGAGAGGTTGTCAAAAATGTTGTCAACCAGACTTGCCACAGAATATACGCACATGACAGATGAAACATAGAGTAGCATTAAATCACATTGGTCGCAGTAATTCACTCTCACCGAACTCAGAACAAATGCGATTTTTTTGGAAGATTCCATGAACCGAAACCAATCCCCTCTCACAGAAATGGCCTAGAACACAGAATTCATTTTCACGTTATCCCTATGACTGCTGAACTTGTTGAAATTCTTTCTGTATGTGATCCATCCAATTCTCTCCCACCGAACTGGTCATAATGAATCAAATAAGAATAGATGGAGCTGATATTATTTACATCCCTTCTGTAGTTCATCGAACAGGTTTGGCGTTTAATATGATACATCTCTAAGAAACATCTTTTTCTTCCACTAACTTCAATTTCTAGGATTTTGGTGGAATCATAATTCATTGGATGATCTTTGTCCCGGGTATGGTCTGCTAGGGCACAAATCTTACTTGAATTCTTGATGTCGCTTTTGTGTTGAGCAATCCTTCTCTTCAAAAGCTGAGACGTCTGACCAATGTACACCTCACTGCATATTGAACAAGGAATACAATATACCACACCACTCATGTTATCAACAGTCATCCTATCTTTCACTCGACTGTATAATCTGTCAATTTTAAAATAAGATTTCTGAATCAACATAATTTCTGTGGTCTTTAGGAGGTTAATTAATGCGTTTGTCATACCATTAATTAGGGGAATAGACAAGTAAAGAATTCTACCCGTGTTCTCAGTGTCCACAGTGGTGGATGCGCTCCTCTCTCCATTCGTTGGCCGTGTCGAAGGAGTGGTATTATAAATCAATCTGGACAATAACCTTTTTGGGTATCCATTCTCTAGCATCAACTGTACCAACAACCTCAGATTCTGCCGCCTTAGACTTGGATGGGCAACCTTTTCTATGCGATTCTTCAATCCTAAAATCATGTTTACCTTTTGTCCATGTGAATGATTAGAAAAATAGTGTATGTATCTCCCTGAACTTGTTGGTTTTCGGTACCAATCCAGAATCAGCCTATTTTCCAGTGCTCGAATCACCCTTGTATCCAGGAATGGGACTCCATTCGCTATTTCTTCCTCCAAAGTAAACTGTATACTTTCATGTTCACTGTTAAACCTGTCTAGAACGAAAGCAACCTGGTCTTTAGGTACAGTACATATTAGATCATCAACATATTTCTTGATGAAAGGAATGTGAAAAGGAATACTAACAAGAATGCCGTCCAGAAGGAAATCCATCACTAATTCAGCAATGGATGGACTGAAGTTGGAACCCATGGGGGAACCGAGCACCTGCTTGAAGAACCTACCATTAAAAAGAAAATAGTTTGAAGAAAACAGGAACTTGATGGCATGGATGAATTCTTCTTTTGGTAGACTTGTGTGGTTTCTGATAGTATCCCACTTGTTCTCAACAGCTGAAACTGCCAACTCGACAGGAATGTTGGTGAAAAGAGATACAACGTCCAGGCTGATCAGGACATAATCAACAGGTAACTGGAAATCATTTACATACTGGGCAAAAGCAAAGGAATCTTCAATAAAATATCTACTTCTGGTAGAAGAAAGATATTTAGACAGGATGTCTGAAACAAAAACTGACAGTTTGGATGTGGGGGTGTTAACAGATGATATTATTGGTCTCAAGGCAAGAATGGGTTTGTGGATTTTTGGTAAACCGTAGAATCTAGCTGGAACTGAATTGTAAATGTACAGTGATTTACCTTGTATTTGTGTTATGTGGCCCTCACTGACCCATCGTTTAATCAATGCATTACATTTACCTTGTATTGTAACGGTTGGATCTCTGTTAGTAAGAAGTTGGTAATATTGTTCATTAAGTAAAATTTTGTTGGGGAGCTCTATGTACTGATCCTTATCCATCAAAACCGTAACATTGCCTTTATCAGCCCGTAACACAAGCAATTCTTGATGTTCACTTAGGTATCTCTTACAGTGGTAAAATTCTCTCTGGAAAACATTATTAGTCCTTTTTCCAGGTTTGATGTAGTTTGTGATAATATTAACAGCTTGGGAACGTTTGATGAAAGAAGAGTGACATTATAACACTTATCAATTTTCCCACACCCCTTATCTAACTTATAATAAATATATATATATATATATATATATATATGGGGGCTGGATAAATGCGCGGTCTTACATGTGAAAAGGGGAAAGATAACAACAGGAGAAGCGATGCTTGTACAAGATGAACTGGAAATACAGAGACTAGATCCAGAGGGAACCTACAAATACCTAGGAATACAGCAAGGTCTAGATATAAAAACATCGGAAGCGAAAACAACATTCAAGCAAAAGTTCATGGACAGAGTAAAAAAGATTGTGCAGAGTAAACTGAACGCCAAGGCGATGTTCATATCGATAAGTACATGGGCAATACCTTGTTTGGCCTATTCTTTCGGAATACTCAAGTGGTCGACAACAGAGCTAAAAGCCATTGACACCCAAGTACGAAAGCTCCTAACCAAATATGGAATACACCACCCCCATGCCTCTGTGAACAGATTATACATACCCAGAAAGGATGGAGGGAGAGGACTACAAAATATAGAGACCACACACCACAGAGCAACCAGAGAACTCAGGCAATACATCCACTCAAAAGACACACCTTTCTTTCAAGCACTCATCACAGAGGATGAAAACATCACAGCCCTAAACCTAGCATCCACAGACCAACAATCTCAACCCCCTGATATTGCACAATTAACTGAAGAGTGGCATGGTAGAGCACTCCACGGTAGATATCCAACGGCCCTCAAGAGAAACAATGTGGATCGGGAAAGGTCCCTAACTTACCTCAGAAACGGGTATCTGTATGCGGAGACGGAAGGCAGACTAGCAGCCATTCAGGATCAGGTTGTCCCAACAAGGTCATACCTGAAAAATATAGCAGGATGTAATATACTTAATGATAAATGCCGTAAATGCTCACAGCACGTTGAATCCATACAACACATCACATCATCATGCCCTGTACTCGCACCCAGGGCATATACAGAACGCCACAATGCCATGGCTAAGGCATACCATCAGGCCATCGCCATAAAATACGGGTTGCTGAAAACATCCAAAAAAATACATGAATACTTACCTCGGGATTTCATGGAGAATGATAAGGTAAAACTCTACTGGGACCATCCTTTCGCCACGGACAGATCGATTGCCCACAACCGACCTGACATCGTCATCTTCGAAAAAGATCCAAAGAAGGTGACAATACTCGACATAACCATACCAGCGGATGATAATGCTGACAAAGCGCATACTGAAAAAATTGTCAAATATCATGACCTCGCTTTTGAGCTGAAGGAAATAAACCATCTTACCTCAACAACAATTCTTCCTCTCATCATCACCACCAATGGACTTGTTGAAAAGCATCTGGCGGAAAACACGGAAAGGCTGGGACTTGACGAAAAACTGATTGAAAAAGCGCAGAAGGAGGTCATCTTATGGACCACCCGAATAGTCCGAAGTTTCCTGACCACCAGCTGATAAATGTCTTGATCCGACCGATCCGGCATTATCGACAGCCAAACCCTATTAAGGTGATTTAAAAAAAAAAAAAAAAAAATATATATATATATATATATATATATATATATTTTTTTTTTTTTTTCACACTCTCGTGGGTTCAATTAGATTCGCCGGGTGCTAGCACCAAGGCGAGATCCTCTGAGTCCTAATGAGGATAGACCACCTGCCGAATGATGTTGACCGTCCCCAGTATTACGGCTTTCTGCATCCAACATAATGCGTTGATGGGGAGTTGAAGTTCTCGTATGTGTTGTACGGTTTTTCTGTGGACGAGTCCATTGCAGCTTATTATCATCGGCTTTATTTCCACCTTCTGCAGCCTCCACATGCTCTTCATTTGTCTCGCTAGTGCCTCGTATTTGCTTATTTTGTCTTTGTAAGCCTTCATGAGGTTCTGGTCAAAAGGCACCGCGAAATCGATTATGGTAGCCTCGTTTTTCTTTATATATATATATATATATATATATATATATATATATATATATATATATATATATATATATATATATATATATATATATATATATAAAGAAAAACGAGGCTACCATAATCGATTTCGCGGTGCCTTTTGACCAGAACCTCATGAAGGCTTACAAAGACAAAATAAGCAAATACGAGGCACTAGCGAGACAAATGAAGAGCATGTGGAGGCTGCAGAAGGTGGAAATAAAGCCGATGATAATAAGCTGCAATGGACTCGTCCACAGAAAAACCGTACAACACATACGAGAACTTCAATATATATATATATATATATATATATATATATTCATATATATATATATATATATATATATATATATATATATATATATATATATATATATATATATATATATATATATATATATATATATACGCAGGGTGGTCGTAGGACTATCGGGGAGTGACGCCCCCGCGTACCCGAGTCTCCACAGCTCACTTGAGGTTAGCACCCTCTGTGAGTTTGAAACAGTTAGCTCCCATTACAAGAAGTAATAGAAAACAGGGCGGCGGAGAGCCTCAGGTCGGCTCTCCTCGGAACCGTCTGGATGTTCGACCTGTTGGGGACGGATGTGGAGCAAGCGGCGCACCACCCCGAGACGGCACCGCAAGGCCAAGCTACGTTACTCTGCAAAGAGTGAGCTCGGGAAACTTGAGTGAGCAAAATGCTCACTCCGTTACGAGTAGGAGACGAGATCGGCGCACACGCTGGACGTATGAAGAAAACTGTATTTTGATGCGTGCGCACTATATTGCTCTAGACCTGGTTGAACGGTCCACTAGAACATACAGACAGGCCTTGCTTGAGACCTGGGAAGAAATGTGTCCAAACAGACCTTCGTATGCTCAGTTATTGTCAAATAGAGTGAGATGGATGCTGAAGGGCGAAAAACTATCTCGTGCTGAAATGGAAAACATCAGAGTTAGCTGCTATCCACTTGAAACACCACAAGAACAGTGCTCTCAAGCAGAAGGAAATAATAGTCGTAGATCACTGCTGAGAGTAAGGCACAGCGGGCTTTTCGTGAGAAATGAACAGACTGAGACGATTGAACAACAATTTCTTCAGAATCTCATGAAATTTTCGGGTATAAATCCCGAGAGTAGACCGAAAATACCACGGCTGCAGCACTCAAAACAGGTTTTGGAGACGGTTAAATGTCTCAATTCAGTGCTTTCTGGACATCTGGAAAATGTTGACACACTCATTGGGCTGGTGGATATTGTGTATGCCGGAGCTGCTACAATCTGTGAAATGCATGGAGAGAGAGTAGGTGAACACAAAGCTAGAAGACTGGCTGCTCCTCCTCCTTGGAAGAGACGTCTAGAAGAAAAAATTGTTTCATTGAGGAAGAAAATAGGAAAACTCCATACTTACCTGAAATCACCAAATCCATCAAGCAAGATCATCAAAGCTGCCAGAAAAACGGCTTCCGAGTTCAAGATCAAACGGAAGGACCCAAATTACCAAGAAAAAATCTCAGTGCTCTGCGATCATCTGAAACAAAAGATAAAAGCATTAGGCAGTCGCATACACCGGTACAATGAAAGAGTTAAAAGACACAAGAATAATAAGATGTTTTTTCAAAATCAGAAGAAATTTTTCAGAGACCTCGAGGAAAATAGTGCCGGGAAAAGTAGCCAACTTCAACTTAAGTCAGCTGAAAAGTTTTGGAATGAAGTGTGGTCTAAGAAAACCACATACGACGAGAATATTCCTTGGATACAAGAAGCTACATCCAAAATCCCAGTAGTCAAAATGGATGAAATTTACATCACGGGATCTGATGTTGCAGACGTCTTGAGAGGATCCAATAACTGGGCAACCCCAGGGTGCGACAACCTGCACAATTATTGGTGGAAGCACTTCACCAATGTCCACGAAGCTCTGTCAATACTACTAAGAAGATCTTTATCAGATCCCAACCTAATTCCAAACTTCTTCACTCAGGGCCAAACATATTTAATTCCGAAGGGTGGAGATCCTGCAAACCCTCAAAATTACCGCCCAATTACATGTCTCCCTACAGTGTATAAAATATTGACAGCTATTATCACGAAACACGTAAACAAACACCTACGAACACACAATCTCATGGCTCCAGAACAGGGTGGTGGGCGAATTAAAACAAAAGGCTCCAAGGAGCTCCTGGTTATTGACTACATAATCACTAAACAGGCACGTAAGAAACTGAGGAATATCTCAGTCGCGTGGGTAGACTATCACAAAGCGTTTGACTCGGTACCTCACTCCTGGCTGCTAAGGGTTCTCGAAATTCATGGCATCGATAAGGGAATCATCAATCTCTTGGAATTCCTAATGTGTTCCTGGAGAACCTCCCTCTCTGTCCGTGTTGGAGATGAGATAAAAAAGTCGAACAATATCGAGATAAATCGAGGTGTTTTTCAGGGCGATACTCTCAGTGCTGTCTGGTTCTGTATGGCACTCAATCCTCTGAGCATGCTACTCAAGAACACAAAGTACGGATACATCGTTGACAGGCCTAGACAAATCCGAGTTAATCATAGTTTGTATATAGATGATCTCAAATTATATGGAGCCAACTCTGATCAGCTGAGAAGACTTCTAGAAATAGTCTCGCAGTTCAGTGACTCTATCGGTATGAGTTTTGGGATTGAAAAGTGTGCGACCCTGGACGTGATACGCGGAAAAATCCAAAACGAAAGGCTTGCAACGACGTTGATGAATCAGACAGTCATACCATCTTTGGGCGTAGGAGATTCATACAAGTATTTGGGAGTCCAGCAAGCTTTGGATATTCAGACATCGGAAATGAAGAAAATGTATAAGCAAAGATTGATCAAAAGAATAACAATCCTTCTGAAGTCGAAATTGAATGCTCGATCACTTTTTACTGCCATTAATATCTGGGCAATGCCCACAATAACATACTCATTTGGGATTTTGACTTGGTCGACAACGGAACTGAAGGAAATGGATAGAGTGATAAGATCCCTACTGACACAATCTGGAGTACACCATCCCCACTCATCGGTGATCCGCCTGTACCTGCCACGCCATCAAGGGGGCCGGGGCTTGCTTAGCTTGGAGGATGTCCACAAGGAAAATATAAAATCATTACGGAAGTATTTCCTTGAAAGAAACTCACCATTTTTCCGGGCAATCCGTGAAGCGGACCAACATCTGTCGGCTCTAAGACTCTCAGAACCAGACGTTCAATGTTCTGATCGATCAATGGAGCAGCTAATTGAAGAATGGAATGCTAAAGCATTACATGGAAGATATCCTGGATGCCTGGAAAAAGAGGAAGTTAATAGGGTGGAGTCATTGACTTACCTGAGAGCCGGATACTTGTATCCAGAAACCGAAGGTAGGCTCCTGGCAATACAGGATCAGGTAATGCCAACCAGGATGTACCAGAAACACATCGCTAAGCTGGACATTCCCTCCGACCGCTGTCGCAAATGTCTCCGGGCTCCTGAGACGATACAACATATAACATCTTCCTGTCCCATCTTGGCACCAAGAGAGTATCTTGAGAGACATAATTCCATGGCAAGAATCTACCATCAGAAGATAGCACTGAATTTGGGTTTGCTCCGGGATGAAACCCCAAACCATCTATATGCCCCGAAAACTCTGATGGAAAATGCGAGATATAAACTCTACTGGGACTCTGCATTAGTAACGGACAGAAATGTGATGCATAATAGACCCGACATCACACTTTTCGACAATCAAAGAAAAACGTGTATGTTGTTGGAGTTCACAATCCCGGCAGATGACAACATTACAAGAGCATACACTGAGAAAATTACGAAATACGGTGATCTGGCATTTCAGCTAAAGGAGATGTATGACCTGAAAAAAATTAGTATTCTTCCATTAATAATATCAACTAATGGAATGGTGGAAGCGCACTTACCTGAGAACACAAAACGATTGTGTCTGCAACCTGATGTTGTCTCTACCTCCCAGAAGCAGGTCATCTTGGGTACAACCCGAATTGTTAGGAAGTTTCTGCAAGGTTTCTGAGCATGGTGTTAACTTTGATGAATCATCCAGTTAATGTCAGATATCCCTTAAAGGTGATAATTAAAAAAAAAAAAAAAAAAAAAAAAAAAAAATATATATATATATATATATATATATTTTTTTTTTTAATTCACCGACAAGCGGGATGGATCCAAGACAACCGGGTCACCACAGCGACCAAGGTTGTACTCAGGAGCTAGTAAAAAATCTTCTGACTGTCCGCGTGGTACCTAGGATGACCTCTTTCTGTGCTTGGCTAATCAGGTAAGTATCTAATTGTAGACGTTTCGTGTTTTCAATCATGTGTGTCTCCACCAGGCCATTCACCGATATTATGAGTGGGAGAATTGATGTTTTCCTCAGACCGTACATTTCTTTCAGCTCAAACGCGAGGTCATGATATTTGGTGAGTTTCTCAGTGTACGCTCGGGCGATATTATCATCGGCGGGTACCGTTATGTCTATTATCTGCACTAATTTTTCGGTCTTATTAAACAGAACTATGTCCGGCCGGTTATGCGATATTGCCCTGTCCGTGACCATAGTTGTGTCCCAGTACAGTTTGTAGACATCGTTTTCCAGGACGCTGCATGGTTGGTAAGTATAAAGCGTCCCCGTATCCCGTATAAGAGCTGTTTTCTTCGCGAGTTCCCTGTGAAAAACCTTTGCCATCGCGTTGTGGCGCTCCATGTAGTCCTTTGGAGCCAGTATTGGGCATGAGGATGTTACATGCTGTATTGTTTCCAGGGATTTGGAACATTTCCGGCAGACGTCTGTGGGTATATTGCGGCCTGTTATTCTTTTAATGTACGCTCGTGTGGGGACCACCTGATCCTGTATTGCCACGATTCTGCCCTCAGTTTCCGGGTACAGGTATCCTGCTTTGAGGTAAGTTAATGACTCCGATCCTAAGACATTATCTGATTTTAAACCTCCGGGGTATCTGCCGTGGAGAGCTTTACTGTGCCACTCCTCCGAGAGCTGCTCCATTGATCGCTCCTCTAGGTTGACGGAAGAATTTGCCAGCTGCAGTGCCGAGAAGTCATCCGCCTGGCATATAGTCTCATAGAAAGGTGAGTTTTTTGACCTGAAGTAGTTTCTCATATCTGATATTATTTTATTATGAGTTATCTGGATGTTCTGGAGCCCTCTACCTCCATCATGCCTACTGATGTAGAGTCTACTAGCGGAGGAGTGGGGATGATGAACTCCATACCTGGTGAGTAGCTTTCTTGTCTGAATGTCCAATGCCTTCAGCTCGGCAGATGTCCAGCGTACGACCCCGAATGAGTAGCTCAAGCAGGGTAAGGCCCATATATTGATTGATGTGAAAAGTGGCTTAGAATTGAGTTTAGCCTTTAGTAAACTCTTTAGTCTTGTGAAGTATTTTGTTCTTAGTGTTTCTTTCACATCGGCTGTTCTAATAGCTAGGGCCTGCTGTATGCCAAGGTACTTGTATGCTTCATGCGGTTTTGAGCATGCTATTATAGAGTCGTCCCACAGCTTTATCTCATCTCTATCCACAATCTTTCCCCTCTTTAATTTCAGTACCGCGCACTTATCCAGTCCCATTTCCATACCTATTGTTTGACTGAAGGAGGACACAATTTCCAACAGCCTTCTCAGTTCGGCTTCGGTTGCTGCGAACAGTTTCAGGTCGTCCATGTAAAGCTGGTGGTTGACTTTCAATTTTCTGGTTTTATTTAATACGTATCCATACCTGGATTTATTGAGTATCTTGCTGAGGATGTTCAACGCCAGGCAAAACCAGAGCGGGCTTAGAGTGTCGCCTTGGAAAATTCCGCACTTGATCGCTATCTCTCTCGTTTTGTTTGTTCCATTCTTGGTCTCGATCAGTAATGTTGTTTTCCATTCTTTCATTAGATGTTGTAGAAGATTTATTATTTTTTCTGATATTCCGTACAGTCTTAGTACTTTGAGTAACCAAGAATGTGGCACCGAATCAAAGGCCTTCTTGTAATCAATCCAAGCGATTGATATATTGCGGAGCTTGCTCTTCGCCTGTCCGGTAATGATCTGGTCAATAAGCAGCAGTTCCTTGCACCCCTTCGCATCCTTGCAGCAACCGTTTTGTTCTCGGGCCAAAATATGGTGTTCTCTCACATGCTTCCAGATGTGCATAGTCAGGGTGCCCGTGAGTATTTTGTATATTGTTGGCAGGCATGTTATAGGGCGGAAGTTTTTGGGGTCTGATGTTATATTTCCCTTCGGTATCATCAAGGTGGTGCCCAGTGTCAAGGATTTTGGGATAACGGTTGGGTCTAGCAGCGACTTCTGAAAAAGGTTAGCCAGAGCTTGATGGGTGCTCGTAAAGTGTTTCCACCAGTAGTTCTGAATTTTGTCCGGTCCCGGCGCAACCCAGTTGTTCGTTCTTTTGATCACGCATTGCACATCGGTTCTAGATATTTTTATGTCCTCCATACCATATTTCCAACTTTCGGATTCAGCTTCCTTTATCCAGCTTGCCCTATAGTCATGTTTCTTGTCTTTACCCCATATGGCATGCCAGTAATTGTACATGTCCTCTGTCTTTGGGGGTTCGCCTTCAACTCTTGTGTCGTCTTCCAAGCTCCTAAAGAATTGCTTTTGATTCTTATAGAAGAGCTGGTTGTTGTGATATCTTTTTGTTCTCTCGTTGTATCTCTTCATGCGGTTACCAAAAGCTTTTATTTTCTGTTTCAGGTTGTCATACAGTATTTGCAGTTTCTCCCTCAGCTCAGGTGTTCGAGCTGGTATTCGGTATTCAGATGCTATTTTTCGGACTGCTTTATGAACCTTTCTGGACACAGGCTCATCATTCAGGTAAGTATGCAATGGTCCGATTTCTCTCCTAATCTATATATATATATATATATATATATAGACAGCCAGGAATGTGGGATGGAGTCAAACGCCTTTTGGTATATATATATATATATATATATATATATATATATATATATATATATATATATATATATATATACCAAAAGGCGTTTGACTCCATCCCACATTCCTGGCTGTTAGAGGTGCTCCATATATACAAAGTTAACCAACAAGTGATTCAACTCCTGAAATGTCTAATGTCAACCTGGCGCACAACGCTGACAGTCAGACACAAAACAATATCCTATCAAACAGAGATGATCAAGATAACCAGAGGAATTTTCCAGGGTGACGGCTTCAGCAGCCCGTGGTTCTGTGTGGCCTTGAACCCACTAAGCAGTATGATCAATAGATCAGCGTACGGATACGCGATAGACCAACACACCACACTCTCGCATCTGTTTTATGTGGATGACTTGAAGCTCTACGCTAGAGGTCGCAAGCAATTAGAAGGACAATTAGAACTGGTAAGGAAGTTCAGTGGAGATGTTGGAATGTCATTGGGGCTAGAGAAATGTGCAACCGTTGAAATAAAAAGAGGGAAACTGGCACGACAGCAAAACATCCAACTAGTAGATGGTCGAGAAATAAAAAGCCTGGCAATTGAAGAAAGCTACAAATATCTAGGCATCCATCAAACCTACGAAATAAAGCAGCAAGAGAACAAACGGAACGCTGAAAATGAACTCACCAGAAGGATGCGAAAGTTGCTTGGAACGGAGCTGTCAGCGAAAAACATAATAACAGCAATCAACATGTGGGCAATACCAGCGTTCACTTACTCTGCAGGTGTCTTGACATGGTCAAAAACGGACCTAGAAAAAATAGACAGAAAAATTCGGACAACTCTGACCCAACACGGCCTACTTCACCCGAACTCTGCTGTAGAGAGAATATACTTACCACGAAGAGAAGGAGGACGAGGTCTAAGTAATCTGGAGGAAGCCTGCCGAAAAGAAGAGGAAAATATTAGAGACTTCTTTCTAAAAAAAAATCACCCAATACACCAATGGGTCGCTACTCACCTCCGAACATCCAACACTGCTGAAAGATCACTCATAGAAGAACCTGAAAGACAAAACAAGTTAGAAGAACTGAAACAGAGCTGGAAATCTAAATCATTACACGGTAGATTCTATGCTAGCCTACAACAAGAAGAAGTGGACAAAACAAAAACTCATACTTACCTCATGCAAGGATACCTGTACCCTCAAACTGAGGGAACACTAATGGCTATACAGGACTAGGTTATACCAACTAGGACATACGTTAAGCACATCATGCAACAGCAGATAGAGTCCACTAAATGCCGACTGTGCAACAATGCTGAAGAGACAATCCAGCACCTATCGTCAGGGTGCTCTCAGATCGCTGGAACGAAATACCTGGCCCGGCATAACGAGATGGGGAAAGTAGTCCACCAGCTGATATGCCTTCAAGAAGGACTCCTCCGATGCTTCACCCCACATCATTTGTATACTCCACAAGCGCTACTAGAAAATGATAACATCAAGATTTACTGGGACCTAACTATAGTCACTGACCGAGGAGTGGAGCACAATAGGCCTGATATGGTGGTGTGGAACAAAACCGAAACAACTGCTCTGATAATTGATTTTGCCGTGCCTCTAGACAATAACATAGCGAAAGCATATGGCGAAAAAATGACGAAATACGAAAGCCTTGCACGGCAAATGAGAGACATGTGGAAACTAAGATCTGTCAGAATAATACCACTAATCATAACCGCCAATGGACTGGTTCACCGGAAGACTGCTGCACACATCGAAGAACTGAAGCTGCCATCAAACACCTTAACGTGGATGCAAAAAGCCGTAATACTGGGAACAGTGGGCATAATCCGGCAAATCATATATCCCTACTAACAATTCCTAGTAGCACAGCTTACCCTTGGCCTACTGGCCCGGGTAAACTGGGAAATAACCCCACGAAAGTGTGAAACAAAAAAAAAAAAAAAAATATATATATATATATATATATATATATCTATATATATAATATATATATATATATATATATATATATATAATATATATATTTATATAATATATATATATATATATATATATATATATATATATATATATATATATATATATATATATATATATATATTATATATATATATATATATATATATATAACAATAGTTATAAGTATGATAAGGGGTGTGGGAAAATTGATAAGTGTTATAATTTCACTCTTCTTTATTTCATTTAGTCGACGTTTCGATCCCGATGGGGACCTTCTTCAGGACTCTACAATAGCAATAGAAAACAGTCAAAAACATGGCAATCACAAAACATGCAAAAATAGTACATACCGAAATACAGAGTTGTAAAGATCTTATTTGAACACAAATCAATAGCTCTCAAGAAAGCAATGAACAAGAACATCAACAAATTTAGCGAAAAAAGATCTGATATTTCGTTAGCACAAGAGTAGAAATCAATTATCATATGTAAATAAGGTAAACAGAAAAATCAACAAAAAGGTCCCCATCGGGATCGAAACGTCGACTAAATGAAATAAAGAAGAGTGAAATTATAACACTTATCAATTTTCCCACACCCCTTATCATACTCATAACTATTGTTGTATATTGGGAATTAAAATTGTTGATATATATATATATATATATATATTTTATATATATATATATATATATATATATATATATATATATATATATATATATATATATATATATATATATATATATATATATATATATATATATATATATATATATATATACAGGGCGTTCTGATTTGTTTCCGACAAACTGAAATGGGTGATAGATCACATCATTTTAAGCAAAAAAGTTCCTATGAACATGGGTCCGGAAATGCTTCGTTTCCGAGATACAGGGTGTTAAAGTTGAAAAAAATAATTCGCGTTTTCTTAAATATCTTTCGACTGATTCCAAATAATTGCATGAAAGTTGGTACATAGGGTTTTTTGAGGTGAGAAATTCAAATTTGTGGTCGATTTGGTTGTATTTTCTAGAGGGTGCCACTGGCAATCATTTCGTCCCTTTTAAACCGTAGCAACTTTTCTGTGCTACCCTGTACGTCATTCTGGACTAAAAAAATCGATTCCCGTGACTTTTCTAGTTAAAAAAGGTATAACTCATTTAAGTTGCTAGGGGAAACCGTTTCAGAGAAAAACGCATTTAAAGCCAAATCCATATTTTTGTAATCTCTAAAACATGTAGAAACAAATTTGTAATAATTTTAAATTAAATATTTTTCAGAAGTAACAATTTAGAACAAAACAAAATAACATAATAATTTTTAAAGAAGGTATTCGAAATGTCCATCGTTCTGTTAAATGCACAAATGACATCTTCGAATGATTGATTGTTTTACATTCAACAATTGTTGCGGCAATAGATTTAAAATGGCTATACACAATGACAGATTTAAAGTGTGTTAGATTCAGATGTCATTAATTATAATATAGTTAACTAAGCTTATCAACAAATACAGGAAAATGGTATTGGTTACCAAAGGCCCGAACGAAGCATACAAAGAAGAAATCATCTACAGAGAAATAGGATTTTACAGACCTTCGAAGAAAATAAAAATTCAGTATTCGTAAAGCATCCCAACAACGCAATATTTCAGAAAACAGAATATTCAGAACTTAAAAACAACAATTACATAGCATACTATTTCTACTTATTAGTGGGCAATAGAAAATCCGCATGCATTTCGCTTTAGAAATTTTCAAAATGAATTTAAATTCAATATTTGAATAGAAATAATTTCATGAAAAGATTTCGAAGCAGTCAAAACATATTAAAGAAAACGCGAATTATTTTTTCATTTTTAACACCCTGTATCTCGGAAACGAAGCATTTCCGGACCCATGTTCATAGGAACTTTTTTGCTTAAAATGATGTGATCTATCACCCATTTCAGTTTGTCGGAAACAAATCAGAACACCCTGTATATATATATATATATGTACATATATGTTATATATTTATATTTATGTACAGTTGACAACTCTACAACGAGTATGCCATCTGTGATAAAAGACATAGAATCAGTGAATCCCCTGTTTTAGTATTAATAATCTAGAAGGTTTATGTGTAAGTACTCGTTGTTAAGACTACGAAGATTGATGTTTTATAGAAGTTAATAGTTTGTACATTTCAATATATAACATGAAAAGTTACAGTGTTTATCTTAATTAATATTCATTGAAATACTTAACATGGTGTCAGAAGTGGTTTCTGTATAAACAGAACGAAAACGAAAACAAATTGTGTTGAAGATGGAAGCAAACGATTTAAGGCAAAATCAAAGCTTGAATATGGAAGTGAGAAATAATGGAGTAGGTCATAATATTCCCACGTTATCCTTGGAAGGTAATTTATCTCGCAAATGGGATGAATGAATTGTAGATTTCAAAATTTATCTCAGAGCTAGTGATCTGGAAGGTGAGACTGATTCAAGAAAAGTTGCTCTCCTATTACACTATATTGGTAGTGAAGCTCGAAACATTTTCAAGTCATTTGAGCTCGACATTGATACGTGTACATACAAGGATGTGATAAGTATGTTTGAAAAACACTGCAAACCAAAGAAGAACCTCACGATAGAAAGGCACAATTTCCTAAGCAGATCACAAGGAGAAAAAGAGACTGTAGAAGACTTTTTAATAGCCCTGAGAAACCTGAGTCAATCATGCGAGTTAGAAGATCTTAAAGAAAGTCTAACATGTGATTTATATATCATAGGTCTGAATTCCAAATATCAAAATAATAAAGTAGAACAGTGTCAGCCTTGCATTAAATACCGCAGAGCTAACAGTCGGCAGCCATTATTACCACATGAGCTACCTACTTTACCATGGCAGAAAGTAGCTATTGATTTCTTTTCATATAATAACTTAACGTATATTTTACTTGTTGACTATTTTTCAAAATATTTTGAATTAGCTCCTATGATCAATACCACTGCCAAAGAAGTCATAGGAATTTTAAAATCCATGTTTGCAAGACATGGTATACCATTAATGGTAATGTCCGACAATGGTCCTCCATTTACTTCCATAGAGTTCCAAACATTCTTGAAAGATTGGGATATCGAACAACTTAGTTCAAGTCCACATTATTCCAAAAGTAATGGATTAGTAGAGAGAACAGTACAAACTATTAACTTCTATAAAACATCAATCTTCGTTGTCTTAACAACGAGTACTTACACATAAACCTTCTAGATTATTAATACTAAAACAGGGGATTCACTGATTCTATGTCTTTTATCACAGATGGCATACTCGTTGTAGAGTTGTCAACTGTACATAAATATAAATATATAACACGCCCTTTTCTTAAACAAATACGGAAATATAAAATTAACATCACAAGTAATAATATGAAACACAATTAACTTAACAGTATATATATATATATATATATATTTTTTTTTTTTTTCATTTCACACAAAATGTGGTTCCTCTCGGATTACTCGGGCAAAAGCGCCAAGAACAATCCGACTGATTAGTGTGGAAAGAGTACTTGTCGTATTATGCTGACGGTTGCCAATATTACGGCCTTCTGCATCCAAGTTATGGTGTTCGAAGGCAGATCCATCTCACACAAGTGCTCAACGGTTTTTCTATGTACCAGCCCATTGCAGCTAATCACCAATGGCTTTATTTCCACTTTTTCCAGCCCATAAGTTTGTTTCATCTGCCTTGATAGTATTTCGTATTTGGCGATCTTCTCTCCGTAGGCTTTAGCAAGGTTTTGGTCTAACGGCACCGTAAAGTCTATATATATATATATATATATATATATATATATATATATATATACATATACACATATATATATATATATATATATATATATATATATATATATACATATATATATATATATATACATATATATATATATATACATATACACATATACATATATATATATATATATATATATATATATATATATATATATATACCATGTGTACAGTCCACAGGCCCTGCTGGAGAACAACGACACCAAGATCTATTGGGATATCCCAATAATAACCGCTCAGAGTGTGGAAAACAACAGACCTGACGTGGTGGTATGGGATAAAAAGAAAAATAGTGCCATAATCATAGACTTTGCAGTGCCTCTAGATCAAAATCTCGGAAAATCCTATAGAGAAAAAGTGGCAAAATACGAGACACTGGCAAGGCAAATTAAGATAATGTGGAATTTGCAGAGAGTGGAAATAAAACCTCTCATCATAAGCTGTAATGGGCTCGTCCATAAGAAAACCGTGCAGCATCTGCAGGAACTCCAGCTTCCCAACAATGCTATCTGTTGGATGCAGAAGGCCGTTGTACTGGGGACGGTTAACATCATCCGTCAGGTGCTTTACTCCTATTGAAGGTGACGACAGGATTTTTACCTTGGTGCTCCCACCCGGTTGATCCTATATAACCACGAAAGTGTGAAGGGAAAAAAAAAAAAAAAAAAAATATATATATATATATATATATATTTTTTTTTTATATATATATATATATATATATATATATATATATATATATATATATATATATATATATATACACATACGAGAACTTCAACTCCCCATCAACGCATTATGTTGGATGCAGAAAGCCGTAATACTGGGGACGGTCAACATCATTCGGCAGGTGGTCTATCCTCATTAGGACTCAGAGGATCTCGCCTTGGTGCTAGCACCCGGCGAATCTAATTGAACCCACGAGAGTGTGAAAAAAAAAAATATATATATATATATAGTCAACAGAATTTTCTTTATTTGGAAGTGTCAGGTTTTTAATGAAGTTGTTTATTTCATATAAAAAATATATAATTATACATGACATGACACTCATCAACAAAGACAACAAAATACTAACAAAATTGAAAAATAAAAAACAAAACTCCGACCGCATCTTGGACTATAATTCCAACCATCACACCGGACAAATACGAGGCACAATAATTGGATACATTGACAGAGCCCTTAAACTTACATCACCGGAATTGAGACCAAAAATTATAAAAGAATTGAAAGACCGACTTATTAAGAACAACTACCATACAAAGATGACTACACCACTAATAAACCAAAGAATACATAGACTGTACAACACGATAATAACTGAGGAAAAGAAAGAACACAAAACACGAATACCAATTCCCTACACAAAAAACTTATCACATAAAATAACGAAGATATTAAAACCCCACAACATCGAATTAGTCCATAAACCTCAAAATCAAATAAAGGAGATTTTCACTAAATTAAAAACTTCAACACCCAAATCTAAGAAGTCTAATCTAGTTTACAGTATTCCGTGCAAAAACTGTGACAAGCAATACATTGGACAAACATCACAGAGATTACACGACAAACTCAACGCTCATAAATACACAAAAAACGCAACAACGGCACTAAACAAACATAAAAAGACAAAAAAACACGAATTCGACTATGACGAGACAAGAATACTAACAATAGAGCCAAAACGAAAACAGAGAGAAATATGGGAGATGATACACATACAATCAAACTTGGAAAAAACAGTAAATGATAGAGAAGACGTAAAACAACTCAGTCAATTTTATGTACCACTCCTTAAAAAACCGACACAACAAAAAGAAGAAGACAAAACCTAAAACGTGACACATACCAAAGAAGACTGACTTTGACATTCACGTTCCAATATTGTGAATTGACGAGATATTGATGGAGGGATACATTTATTTTAATAACTTATTTTGTGAAGTAAACTATTGTGTATACTATTTTAAATGTTTGTGTTTTTTTACAGGCTCAATTTTAATTAATATTTTATATTGTAAACTATCAGATGAATCATTTTTACTGAAGAAGGAGAGTCTCTCCGAAACGTATAATTATATATTTTTTTATATGAAATAAACAACTTCATTAAAAACCTGACACTTCCAAATAAAGAAAATACTATTGACTATTAAAAAGCAGGTAAATAACATGATCAAAATTTATATTTATATAGGTATATATATATTTTTTTTTAATATCTTCATTCAAACGAAGATGGTGATGTGTTGGGTTCCTGATTGCACTCATTTCAATGTGAGACTTGTAAATTTTTCAAGTTTCCTAAGGTTACTAAGATACGAAATAAATGGGTTCAACTTATAAGGTGAATAATATAGGTGGTATTTTAGAGCAGTTGGTAACAGGGGATCTCAGCTTAGCTGAGAAAGGTTTCTTGATACATGATATACATACTACCACCAGTTGCTGACCTTCATTTGCCTCCCTTTTTGATAATGCCCCAACTGACCCCTGAACGAGTCCTCCAAACTGAAACTATTGTTAGAGCCAGAATCCATGTTGAGAGGGCGATAAGGAGGATCAAAGTGTACGAGATCCTTCAGTACATCCCTCAGACTCTTAGGATCTACGCTGAGGTGTCCCAAACAATTGGAGCGTTGTATAATATACATTGTACAATAGTTTTCTGAGATCACTACCCTGCGTATCCATCGAATACATTTCAGCCGTTTTGTTTTGAATAATGTGCACATTCCAGTTAAAGATGAAATTTCCCACCGCAAAAAATAAATATTTTATGAATTTTAGCAGGTCCTCTAATATAAATCTTTAGTCGGCAAATCTTTTATTTATACTCAGACTTATCTTTAACGGTAAGACATGTACGTCTAAAATGTATAGAAAGGAAATTCTGCAGCAATATCTGTATGATCTGACATCTTCAACTTCATAAAAAAAAAATTCTTTCGAAATGGAGTTATTGCTGAACTGATTGAACACCGTTCTCCCAAAGACCCTGACGTCGGAGACCTAAAGAACCTTTATAATCGACTTACCCTTGCTACCTGGGTAACAATTTTTTGGTCTCTATTTGACAAAAATTTAATCTTGATATCAGTTAAAAGTATGATTTAATAATATTATTATGTGGGCTGAAGGTCAATTGCCTTAATTACCGTTATTTATTTATTTCATTAGTAAGTTCGTAAGTTGAGAAAACTATTATATTAGTATCAGATGAATGAAGAATTTATTAAAATTTATGGGAATCAATCATAATATGTAATTGATTAACTAAGACCCTTTTCTGCATTGTTTATTCATTATATTCTGGTAGTTGAATATATCATTATGAGACCACAAAATTGTATAAAATGTTAAGTATATTCCACAATATATGATTCTTTCAATATCAACAAAACTGTGTCTGAACAGTAGGCAAGCTAACAAAAGTATCCAATCTAATTAAACAGTTTTAAATATACACGTTTAACAAAACTGTAATAATCTATTGATAGGTACTTTGGTGTTATGCAACAATAGGACAAGAAATAGTTTTTTCACAATTAGGACAGGAGCCTTGAATTTTATCAAAGTATTTTCGTGAATCAATAGAAGATAACCATTCAAAAAGACAATCTCTATGATAATTATTTTCACAACATTTGTTATCACATATTACATCTGGCAAATTACCCTTTATATCAGAAGAAAAACATATACTACAATCAGTATTTGTTTTCAATTGATCGCTGTTTGGATCTTCAGAAATAGAAGTATCCTTTGGTTCTTTTGGGAATTTTTCAATTCCCAATAGAAGTAGTAATTGCTCATATAAATATCCTTGATTGTCCCAATTTTCTAAATTTTCTTTTATTTTATGTTGAAATTCATTTACTAATCTATCTGGACCAACAAATGCTAGATTAGGACATGAATTTACATTACAAGGATCTAAAGTAAGAATAACAGAAAAATTTTTTTCAATTAAAACTCTTCTATAATTATATTTTCTCAAACAATCTTTTGGATCTAAAACAATACAATTAGCATCTATCAGGTCCAATAAATCAAAGAAGGGTTGAAGATCTTCTATATATCCTAAAAACTTATTATACAATTCCTTCAAATTTGAAGACCTTGCTTCCAGAATATTTTTTTTGTTTGGTGGCACATCATATTTTTTGAAGAAAAAAATATCAGAAGTTGTCTCAAGGTCTATACCTATTTCAATGGAATGTGTTCTATTAGCTTGATCAGTAAATACTATTTTTATTGAAGACATGTCAGGTGTACCTTGAAGTGATTTCAAATTTATATAAAATTTTTCAAATTCAATGAACTCAGATACAATCTTACGCAAGATAGGTACAATATTTTTCAAAGGTGGGTTATATTTGTCAATTATTTTGACAAGTTCTTTCATATAGGTAGATATATTTCTGGATTTAATATTCCTTATTTCCTGATATATTCCTGAAAATCTTTCTTCAAGAGAATCATCATCCGAAAATTCGAATTTTTTTATATCGTCTTCAATATATTCTCTGATTTTTATAGTATATACATTCGCACCCACAATAAGTGTACCAGCATAAATAATATCGGCACCATCTCGAAATGCTTCTATTAATGGCTGATCGAAGTATGCATCCATTGGTAAAAGGACATCATTCTGTCTACCTTCAGAATGCATTATTTTAATTCAAGGTGAACAAATGTCTTGAATATACTTGAGGTAGTCTAATTGTACAGTTGAATTTTCAGACAAAGTTTTGCAAAATTAATTTCAAGAAAATGTTATAAAAGATCATTGGAAATGTAAAATGAAAATTGTTACCAATAACAATAGTTTCAGGACACTATAATTATCAGACCAGACTACAAAGATAATATATATAAATAGGTCTATGCATATGGATATTAGGTCTATGGGTTTATGTCAAACTACTAGCAAACTAACCTACAGTTCATTCAGGAATTGACCATATTCACCGTCGCCATATTGTTATGCGACAATACCAACTACCCAGTGTTCCCAACGAAGAAATATTGAGTTTACTAGAAAAATACCGTTTGACACAAGTACGATATATATAAATATATATAAAATTATTATTTATTATTATTAATGTATTCTATAAAAGCGATTTTATTGTATTTCAGGAAATTCAAGTAAGATAATAAAAGTCGGAAACTTACCATTAATTCAAATTCTGAAATGAAATACAAATTTAGGCTGAAAAATATTTTGAAATAGAATTACTACTTCCATTCAATACGCAGTCATGTCCCAAATATCATACAGTAATCATACAAATGTAATTTCAAATGGACCGCCATGTCATAGAATTGAGAAGTTTTAATATAAATATTTACTATTCTGTGGTCATGTAGAACTACCAGCCTTCTGAGAGTTCTTCAAGGTCACCAAAATTGGTTACATCGAGAACAAAGGAAATGTCAAAGAGTGTCGCTTCTGTAATACCTCTCTATTCTGTGGTGTCACCCCGGGGCTCAGCGCACTAGAGCTTCGAGCCCTTGCTATGAGTGGAACGTGCCAAAACGAAACTGTCAAATTCAACGTAAACAAACCAGCGTTCTATAGCTGTCTCGTACTTTATGCGAAGTAACGGTCTTCTTTCTCTCTCACACCTGTCAGGGCTCGAAGCCCCAAAAATGCGGGGGGTGTTTCAGGGGAAGGTAACGCGAGGGCTCTTAGAACATTAATAATCTAATCTATATTCTAAGCGAGGGCTCGACGCCCTGTTTACTGGAACACTACAAGTGCGCTTCGGTACGCTTCGGAGCTGTACCGAGGAGCTCCTGACGTTGGCTGGAAAGCACCTAGTGACATACCGGGTGGCTCTTAGAATATAGATAGTATTATTAGTATTCTGTGATAGATAGATAGATTATCAATGTTCTAAGGGGTGGCTTTAGAAAATCGAAATTAAGTTGGTACTGGCCCATTCAGTAACATTTTGAATTGCAGATTTCGGGTTGGCATTGGAAATGTCATTGGCAGGAGGTTAGATTTCAGTTTGTTTGTGTTATTGGTTTTGATCGAAGAAATTTTGAAACTTAAAAGTTTTATCAATTTCAAAGACACATTGATTAGTTTATTTGAGTATTTCTCACAGTACTGTTTGAAAAAAGAAGAAGGCAAGTCATTACAAACTGGATTATTAGTGGAAGAAAACCTGTGCAATACGATTTCACCTTCAAAGAATCATTGAATGATTTGATTGTTACCAAAAGCAACCAATATATCAGTCTGGATAAAATTTGACCAAAAAGCATCTGGATTTTAATCAATCAACGTCAACATTACATAAACTTAATTGGTAACAAGTTCAAAACAGTTAATAAAAGGAAAATTCTTATTGATGAACAGAAAAATATAATAAGTTGAGTACGATTTTATGGTGAATACAGAGAATATTTGCAACAAAATGTGAAATTTATTCATCTGGAGGAAACTTGGTTTTTTGAAAATGGCAGCATTATTCAACAGTGGACTCTAGAAAGAAAACAAAAGTTTTTCAAGTATATTCAAGGGTAAAAGTAGAAGGATTACTATTTTGAATGCTGGATATTTGGATTTTTATCTGGATGTTTTGTTTTGACAGTGGTGATCATGGGGGATTATATAAATCTATGAAGGGAGAATTATTTTATTATTGGGTTGCTAAACAAAGTCTTGGCATTGCATCTATAATTTATTTATATTCTATATTGAAATTAAGTATTGTTATATATGTTTTTTGTTCTTCAATGAGTAATCCAAAAATCTAATAAATTCCAATTGCTTTATAGAATTTTTACTGAGTATTTAATCGAAAAATATATTCAGAAGAGTAACTTCAAGAATTTCTTCACCTCTTACCCACTTGAAGATCATAATAGAATGCAATAAAATTGTAAAATTCACAAATTAAAAATAATTTCATGCAAAAATGCTTTCAGTGAGTGAGTTAAAGCTGTTATGGGCAAAATACTTCATGTAATTTAATATTAACTAGTATAAAAGCATTTCAATAAAAAACAGAAAACTTGAGTACAAATAGTACCTATATTTTTCATACAAGTTTAATCAATCATTCATGTCATGAACAGTTTCAATGAGTAGTGACTTCAGAAAGAAATTTACACATCGGCTGATAAATTGGTTCCAATTTTGAAAGTTACAGTACAACTGTGATGTCAAAATTTTTCATATA
The DNA here is from genome assembly GCF_914767665.1 of Harmonia axyridis. Classification (NCBI taxonomy): domain Eukaryota; kingdom Metazoa; phylum Arthropoda; class Insecta; order Coleoptera; family Coccinellidae; genus Harmonia; species Harmonia axyridis. The sequence continues at coordinate 22,158,338 of NC_059505.1, read as the reverse complement.
CTAAATGGATTCTTTGAATTTCATTTCTGTCTTATTATGATATCGCTCTTCCATTCAGTAAGCTATACTATTTAAATTTATCAACCAGGTTTTTCTGTTTTCTTCACCAGTTTAGACACCACAGTTAAAATGATCCATAAGAGTTATTTGATAAGAATTTTGCTAGCAGGTCGGTAGGTATCCAGTGTCCATCAGTAATGCAACAACTTTTGAAGAGCCTTTGGTGAAGAGGAATATGCATATTTTAATAATCTTCAATAGGATCTTTCATGGGCAACTCTTAAATGAATAGATATCTCTTCATTGGATTTCCTTGAAATGATATAGCTTTACACTATTTTTTTACGTTATATAATCTGAATTTCAATTTATGAAATCATGACTGTATGCGTCCCTTCGTAATAATCGTAATTTCGAAAATTCAGGATCTTTCGGATACAAAAATGATGAAAATAATTTAAACTGCTTATTTCTATGATGAACCATAGCAATTTTTAGTGATATTTAGTAACCAGAAATAAAGCCGCGACTAGACGTTCAAGGCCTACTTCGATGTCAATAATTCCTAAATGTATAATCTGAATTTTTCATTGAATTTCGACTATATTTCACGAAATTTGACTGAAATAGAGAAAATATCGTCTAATACTCGTTGCAGAAGGCAATTCCAACACTCATGCACTCAGACACTTTAGGAGTATTTACTTGCACTTCAAAATCCTTGAAAGTTTTAGACCCATTTTAATCAGGCTGACCCTGAAGAAGCTGTAATAGACCTTATGCAACTTTGATTTCATCTTGGGAAGTAGTTTGTACAGCAGGTTTGATTTCTTCACAAGAGCATTCTTCAGCAACAAGTTTTTCTTTGTTGATATTTCTTTGTCTCAATCTTTCAGATCTACTACTAGAACATTCAGGTTCTTCCTTTGTGGTAGAAGATCCAAGAGGAAGATTTCTGGAAGGCACAGCAGTCTTTTTCAAAAACTTTGTGTAGAACTGGAATCTGTAAACGATTATCCCCATAAAAATAACCCAAAATTTCATGTGTAATCCGTGTTTACCTCGATAAAATGCAAGGAACATACTTTCATATTTCTTGTCACTGGTTTACCGATTTTGAGTTTCAGTTGACAAGCTTTTTGTCTATCCATCAGCACTTTACTCCCCAATTTCCCTTCCACCGAAACACGATATTTATCAGCAGTTTGTGGGCATGGAAATTGATATTTGAACTTTTTTTTCCCAGGAAGAACACTGAGGAACTGAACTATTGTTCAGTTTCTCGATTCGAACGATTCATGACCATTAAAATGATTTAAAAATATAAATATTTGTAGAATATCACACAAACACAAAGCAGAATGCAAGAACTATGTCAATATTTTCAGTTACTCTGATTGTCACCAGGTGGCATAGCGCTTATGTTGATTTGCTTTCGTTGTAGACCAGAAAAAGCCAGTCAAATGTTTCCTTTAACTTGAGCTCATGGAAAATATCCAATTTTTTGAGTTTTTTAAAATAATATATGATTCTATGAACTAGCGTTTTTTTTCGGATGGCGTGGATTTTTTCGGATTTTTTGACATAGAATTCGGATTTTTCAGTGAAGTAGCATTGGTAACACTGGACTCGTTCAAGATCTCGTCAGTCTTCTCTTTATTTGTCTATAAATAACCTATAAATTACTATAAACAAATCATAAATTAACCAAATAACTAATACTTTGGTATTATGAGTTAATATATATAATATATATATATTCTTAATAAGCAAATATGGAAAATTATACTAAAGGAAGAAATGTAGAAGATCCACTGCATTTAACAGATATTCCTATTTCGAATATTCCCCAAAATGTGCTGTGGATGCAGGTACGTTATACCATTTTTTTTTGTGGATATTATAACATATTATGAAATTATAGGTTAGAGGAGGTACTAAAATGAGAAATGTGATATCTCATGTTACGACATTTTATGAGAATAAGATTGACGATATATCTTGCATCTGGACAGGATATGGAACATCTGTTGAAAAGGCCATTTCTTGTGCTGAAATTATGAAAAGAAATTATAACTTTAAACTACATCAGATTACAAAAATTGGTTATAAAATGTAAGGTTTGTCATTGAATTTCTTCCTTATGTTTTTCAGTCTGAAGTTATTTATACCACCCCAGGAAAATGCTCAATTAATCCATACAAGATAATAGGCACATATTGAATTATTGATTGAAAAATATTTTTTCTTACTAGCATTTAGAAAGTATTTCTTTCCACACGCATTGACGTTTGGAAGGTAGTACTTTTCCAAATTTGTGCGGAAAAAAGCCCTGCTATTCACTTTCCGCACACATATGCATGCCGAAAGTAAATAGCAAGGGTTTTTTCCGCACGTAAATATTGAAGAGTCGCATCAATCATAAAATTTTGGCATGTATCTATGCGCCAATCATAAAATTCAAACGTTTCTTTATGCGGCTGAGTGCACAAAATTATAATTCCTTATAACGTCAGTCGGTATCAAGACGAAAAAAAAAAAGTGTTTCATTTACGCTAGTAGGAAAAATATTGTTCCTAACTCATGGTGAAAGTGTCTTTTCCTCACTCGCCATTAGTGCAGTATACGTGGACGATTTGATTGTGGCAACATCTGGTGAAAACACTTTCAATTTCATAAAACAGCAAATTTTGACAAGTTTCGATATGAGAGATTTGGGAGCTTTAAATTATTGTCTTGGAATTGAATTCAAACAAGACTGACATTATAACAGCTAACCAACTACATGAATGATGTATTGATCAAATTTGGTATGTCAAATTGCAAAACCGCAAAGAGCCCCATGGAAGAAAACTTGAAATTGGAAAAAGGAAACCCAGATAAATTGGAAAATATTCCCTACCTGAATCTAATTGGACCATTGATGTACTTATCAACAGCAACTCGACCAGATATATCTTTTGTAGTCGGTTATTTGAGTCAATTTAATAACTACTACAGTTTAGAACATTGGACTGCTGCAAAACGTGTTCTGAGATATTTACAAGGTACAAAAAATTTTCAACTAAAATTCAAGAGTACTGGACAAGACATAACCGGATATGCTGATGCAGATTGGGGTGCATGTAAAATTGATAGAAGATCCAACACTGGGTATTGTTTTATTTTTGCCAATTCCACAATCAGTTGGGAATCAAGGAAACAAAGAACCATAGCCTTATCAACAGCAGAAGCTGAGTACATGTCACTTACAAAAGCATCAAAAGAAGCAGAAGAAGAGTACCTTCAAGCTAAATGTCGCCTTGTTATATCTAATTGAAGAATAAAGTCGTTAAAAAAAAAAAAAAAAAAATAATTGAAATAATATTATTATAATTATCTCTATAAAAGAACACTTGATAAGAGATCTTGTGAAGAATGGTGGCATTCAAATAGGCTACAAAAGAACCAATGAAATGTTAGCTGATGTTTTAACAAAATCCTTGAATGGAAATCGTCATTTTATGTTACTAAAAGGCATTGGACTCTACTCAAGCAGTTCGTGAGGAGGAGTGTTGGAATTAATACATTTTTAATATGCACTCCTGCTATTTATTATTTTTTTCTACATTCATGCAAAAAGCAAAACTTTATTGAACTATATTTAGTGGAAAAAGAAGTTCTTCATTGCACTAGTGCAATAAAGTTTTTATTGCACTCATCTGTCATTCTACTTCAATCACATGCAAACAAACTCAGTGTTGCAAAACAAATATTTCAGCCTGAAGGAAATACCGATGTACAGGGTGGGCAAATTTCGATGTTTTAGCACTACAACTTTTGAACCAGAGGAGATAGACAAAATCTGATACCCACTTCTCGATCTCTTTTTCTGAGAAACTAACAAGGGTAGTATTCATTTTTGGCCAGCTTCTTTTGTTTTCGAGTTATAAGCGAAAATTGGAAAAATGGCGATATCGAAAAACATTTATATCTCCGCTAATACTGATGATAGAGCTCTGAAATTAAAACATTATACAGGCACTTTTTTACGTAGAATCCAGTGGCGTGCTCGTATTTTTAAAAGGGTTTTTAATCACGAGGCTATGACCCAAAGTTATGTTTTTTTAAATGGGAACACTAGATTTTTGTGCCATTTTCTGAAAGCTTAATTTTTCCTGATTTCAAAAATATATAACATCGTATGATTCGTATCAAAATGAATAACAGAAAATGGTCAAAAACCTTTTTTTTCCTTAAGAGTCTCAATATTTCTATGGTTTCAACTGTTGATGAGCCTTCCTATAACAAGAGCAGTGTCCTTCCGTCAATCTGATTATTTCTATGCTTTTCATCTATTTCTACAAAATTCGAATCTATATTCATTTTATACAAATAGTTTCGAAAAGATAAACGAACTTGGAAAAAGGTTCCTAGGTAGCTTGAACACAGTTTCAAATATTCATCTATTGAAATATCGAGAAGAGGTGTCGACTGTGCATTGTGCAATTGTTGTCATTATTAGGTAAAATATTATTTCTTGTTTGTCCCTTCGTAATTAAAATGTTGCGTTCAATCAGATATGCATTGTTTCATATGCTGTTTAAAATGGATTGGTACTTGTGCGTATTGATTCTGGAGACCTATGTAAATAATCTCCTGATACATGCATCTCATTACAACTATTTCGATTGAAAAATTCGATCTTGTGGTTTCTCCGTTATTTCCAAATCAATTTTTAGATAAAAAATTTATAAAACATATCTAGTGAAAGTGAATTAACATTCACTTTCAACATTGAGGGTAAAAATAAAGTTTGAGTTAAATTGTTCGTAACGTATTAGTTCCTGTTTCAATGCAAATCGATATTAATAATAAAGTATTCAAGTTGCGCTTTTCATTTTCCTACACCTAGTGCCGCACCTCAATAAATCATTTTTTGCTTTTTGCATGAACGTAGAAAAAATGTTGTATGTAACTTGTGCAAAAATTGTTTATTGCACTCGACGTGTTGTCCAACTCGGCCTAACGGTCTCGTCGGACAATTTCACGTCGAGTGCAATAAACATTCACTTTTTGCACTTGTTGCATAAATAACTATTAGTTGCCTTATGTCACGATTGACAGTTGTTGTTTTGATGTCATTAGAAGTTATAATAAAAATATTGCAGTCTGTTCTTTTAAAACTGTACCAATTAACATAATAACTACAGGTCTGCCAGGAAGTCCTTTCAAGCTGGAATTTTAGCTCCTTTTGTCCAGATGGACAAAATGAATGTAGTTCACTCATTCTGTCAACATGGTCTCTTCAAGCTCGTCTCCTCATTCTGCCAAACCGCACCACATCCTGTAACTGGAGTTCTTCTCGCTAGTTTTGCTCCTAATTTGATCCCTCAGATCTCTCAATTCTTGAACCTTATTTGGCTTGCATTCGGTTTTCTCTGATAAGGTCTCTGTGACTAGTTATTTCTACACTCAAATAATTGAACTTTGTCATAACAGTTTATCGTTTGCTGCCAGTTTAGATCTAATTGGCTCTTGGGATATGACCATGGATTCTTTTTTTTCTACTTATATTTGTATATTGTATTTCTCTGCTGTTCTTGAATGATATTAGCCTTTCTCTTGTTGTTTGTTCAATGGGCTCCTTTATTCCTTCTTCATCCATTTGCTCTAATATAGTAGAATTCTCCTCATATTCTATACTGTCTATACTTGAATTGAATAAAAAAAAATAACCTCACTCCTTGAGCATGCTTCACAGAAAATTACTTTCTTTTGTTGATTCACAAAAAATCTGTATTGTTTTTCCTTAAACGATTAACATTTAACTATCATTTTAAACATTGCAACTATTAATTATGGTTAGTAGATGAAATGTTGTATATTTTATGACCGTTGTTTGAAGGGATCAAGGAGTCGGTTTTTGATGTTATGGTGACTGGAGAATTGTTTTTGAAAAGAGTGTAGATGAAGTATTTTGGAAATCTTTTCTGTAAGATATTCGAAGAATAAAGTTTAGCTGAATTAGTGTTCAGTCTTTCACGTGCCTGATCCGGAGCCTGACAAAATAATGTTAGCAGAAATATGAATAATTTGGTATTGTGATTAAGTACTGCATCTACATATTCAAATGTTTTTCAGAGTAGAGGAATATTGGGATCCTGTTGTCCCAGAACTGGATCAAATAGTGGTGAAGAGAAAACTTCCTATAGTGCATATTTATTTATCCAGCAAACCCTTGGATAGTAGAGAACTAGGGTGAGCAAAATAATTTTCTTCACTTATTGTAGTGTTATATTCTTTTATGTGAGTAGCTGTTCTAAAATAGTATATTCTAAAACAGGTTGCAGAATGGGCTCCTATTCCAACACGAATGCGAAATTCGAAAACGAGCGACGAAGGAGCTAGTTTTCGAACGCATGAGTGTTGGAATTGTCTTCTGCAACGAGTATTAGACTATATTTTCTCTATTTCACTCAAGTTTTGTGAAATATCATCGAAATTCAATGAAAAATTCAGATTATACATCCTAGTGACATTTGCATTGTATTTTGGCAATTGGTGTGACTGTTACAAAAATTGGCAGATTATGGAATATGAATTAGAATCGTACGTTTCGAATTTTGAAATAATTTATAATTACGCATTAAATTCGTGAATTATGTCTGCCAAACTTGATTTGGTGTTGTGACAACGTGTCCTTTTATGTTGATTGATTAGAAAATTCTTCGCTCAAGTTTACTAGCCATCACCCTATTCTACTTCCAGGCAAAGATCCTTTTACAGTAAAATTAATTCAATACTATCATAAAATAAATCTTCATACTGGTTCATTTCTTTTGGAAGCGTTGTTGAGACAAAAATATTGGATAGTAGGTGGTCGTAATGTTATACGACAGCAGATACATGCCTGTAATCGTTGTTTTAGGGTCAAGCCTAGAAATAATTATCCTCTGATGGCGAATTTGCCTGCTTCAAGAGTGAATCCAACTAAAGTGTTTTCTCAAACGGGGGTAGATTACTTTGGACCATTCAAAATAACACTCGGTAAAAATAGAAAAACTCAAGTATATAAGGGATATGTTTGTTTGTTTATTGTATGTATGAGCGTAAAAGCAGTTCATTTGGAACTCGTCAGTGCCTTATCTACAGATAATTTTTTGCAAGCCTTTAAACGGTTTATATCTCGAAGGGGCACTTGTAATGTTCTGTATTCAGATAGGGGCACTAACTTTGTGGGTGCTAAAGAAGTTCTTCGCGAAATTAATGAATTTATTAACTCGGATCAATTTATAACTTCTTTTCAAAATGAATTAGCTTTGAATGGTATTGAGTGGAAATTTAATACGGTCGGGGCACCCCACATGGGCGGTTTGTGGGAGAGCAACGTCAAATCGGCTAAGAATCTGATCTATAAGGTAATAGGTACTCAGATACTAACTTTTGAAGAGTTCAGCACTCTTCTTACGCAGGTTGAAGCTTTATTGAATTCACGCCCTCTTTGTCGTCTGTCATCAGATTCAAGTGCACCGGAAGCATTAACACCTTCACATTTTTTAACATTGTCACCATTAAAATATATTCCATCGTATGATTTGTCGGAAGTTGAATAGGCTTGATAGTTTTCAACTGATTGACCGGATGGTTCAGGATTTCTGGGAGCGCTGGAAATTAGAGTATCTAACGACCTTACAAACTCTGGAGAAATGGCATTTGAAATGCTCAAATATTGAAGTTGGCACGGTTGTCATATTAAAGTGTGAAAATTCGCCACCACTGCACTGCACCCGTAATGTAACGCTGAAAACGAGAAAAGGTACCTATACACGACCTGTAGTAAAGGTATGTCCTTTACCGACCCAGTAGTCAGAAGAGTTGACTACTATATATATTTTTTTTTGTAGGTTAATTTTTTGTTTCTTTTTTGGCGAAATTTTTTTCTAACAGGGGATGATTTTGACAAGTTCATTCATGAAAGGTATTTAATAATAATAATAATAATTCTTTATTGATCCCTTTGACATTACAAAGAATGTATGGAACAAGTCATATATAATGAAGTACAAATTAATGAGCTATTTCTAAGAGAAAATGAACACAAACATATAATATAATCTTAAAACATAATAAGTGAACAAAGATTATCTCAATTGACCATCTGTCAAGTATTCCCCCACACTGTAATAAGCTTTTTCAATCAATAAACGCTTTATGGCATCCCTGAATCTGAACTCATTTAAAATCTTAATCTTCTCAGGTAGATTATTGAATATTTGATTTCGAAATGACTGAAATTGAGTTTTCAGGGCGGGGGGGTATGTTTTAGCCCTTTTTAAGTTATTATGATGTTTAGTTCTGGCAACGTCGCGGATTCTAGGAATATCGAGACGTATGTTTCGTTAGATTATTAATGAGATGTATCGGTTATCGGAAAGAAAAGTTGAAGTTTTGTAGAATAAAGTTTTCGGTGTTTAATATAACGGTTTTGGTTTAATTCACGGACATTTTAAATATATTAGGATTACAGTTCATTAGCAGGACAGTTTGCATTGTATAAATCCCATTTTGTTCCATTTCAATCCTATACCCCTGTTCCCTTACATCCTTATACAGTGCGGTGCTGTGTGGAAGCAGAGAGCAGTTTATATTGGTAAGACTATTTATAACATCATTTTTATTGGTTCAAATAGGGAAAATGCAACATATATACAGTCCATTCAGGAATTATTGACATCCCGGGTAGCTTTGGAAAATCGAAATTAAGTTGGTACTGGCTCATTCAGTAACATTTTGAATTGCAGATTTCGGGTTGGCATTGGAAATGTCATTGGCAGGAGGTTAGATTTTAGTTTGTTTGTGTTATTGGTTTTGATCATAGACCTAATATCCATGGACCGAGTGTCACGTGATTTTTCAGAAGCTCGTAGAGGAGAAAGACCTAGAGAGAGAAGAATATATGATTTCTCTTGATTCGAACAGAGATGCTACTGAGGGCAATCTGTGAAGAACCTAAAAGCAATAAAATAGGTGATTTATTACTCTGAGATGGTCAAATGTCAAAATCATCTGATTGAAAGATATAAAGACATGATATTTATTTATACGTTTTATGAACTGAATAGAATGAAATTTACATACTTTTTTATATTTATCATTTCGATTTGCCTAATTCAATGATGGAATAAAATATGGCATATATTTGGATGAACTTCTACCATGTGAATCAGGAAAATTGAGAAATTTTAGACCATACTTCTTTCTGACATTGTGGGGACAGAACAGGATTTAATGTAACAATGAGTTGGACTCGTTAATATCTCAAGGAAATATAATATACATATAAATAATTGCTTATAGGAATCAGCAATGCTCTTATTGGCTATAGGTGAAGATAAGTAATATTCGATTCAATCATCTTTTGAATCGGTAATATTTCTTTTACTTCAGGTAGAAAAATTCTCAATATTTTTCATGAGACTAAATAGAAGCAAATTCGGAATAATATTTTTATTTCGAAAAGGATTATGCTACAGAAAATTTTCATTGGATAAAAGAGAACATTCATTCATCCATGATTATCGAAATTCAAATTTGGAATAACGATTTAACGTTCAACTCTTCGAGTTGAAAGAGATGTATATTGTTCTCTTTCTCTAGGGCAATAAATCAAGAGAGTTGACAGACCGCCATCCGATGTTCCATCTTATTCGTTCTCTCGACTTCTCTCTCTAACGCGACGTCCATGGATATTAGGTCTATGGTTTTGATCGATAAAATTTTGAAACTTAAAAGTTGTATCAATTTCAAACACACATTGATTAGTTTATTTGAGTATTTCTCACAGTACTGTTTGAAAAAAGAAGAAGGCAAGTCATTACAACCTGGATTATTAGTGGAAGAAAACCTGTGCAATACGATTTCACCTTCAAAGAATCATTGAATGATTTGATTGTTACCAAAAGCAACCAATATATCAGTCTGGATGAAATTTGACCAAAAAGCATCTGGATTTTAATCAATCAAAGACAACATTACATAAACTTAATTGGTTACAAGTTCAAAACAGTTAATAAAAGGAAAATTCTTATTGATAAACAGAAAAATATACGATTTTATGGTGAATACAGAGAATATTTGCAACAAAATGTGAAATTCATTTGTCTGGAGGAAACTTGGTTATTTATTCAACAGTGGACTCTAGAAAGAAAACAAAATGTTTTTCAAGTATATTCAAGGGTAAAAGTAGAAGGAGCACTATTTTGAATGCTGGATATTTGAATTTTTACCTGGATGTTTTGTTTTGACAGTGGTGATCATGAGGATTATATAAATCTATGAAGAGAGAATTATTTTATAATTGAATTGCTAAACAAAGTCTTGGCATTGCATCTATAGTTTATTTATATTCTATATTGAAATTAAGCATTGTTATATCTGTTTTTGTTCTTCAATGAGTAATCCAAAAATCTAATAAATTCCAATTGCTTTATAGAATTTTTACTGAGTATTTAATCGAAAAATATATTCAGAAAAGTAACTTCAAGAATTTCTTCACCTCTGACCCACTTGAAGACAATAATAGAATGCAATAAAATTTTAATATTCACAAATTAAAAATAATTTCATGCAAAAATGCTTTTAGTGAGTGAGTTAAAGCTGTTGTGGGCAAAATAATTCATGTAATTTAATAGAAACTAGTATAAAAACATTTCAATAAAAGACAGAAAACTCGAGTACAAATAGTACCTATATTTTTCATACAAGTTTAATCAATCATTCATGCCATGAACAGTTTCAATGAATAGTGACTTTAGAAAGTAATTTACACATCGGCTGATAAATTGGTTCCAATTTTGAAAGTTACAGTACAACTGTGATCTCAAAATTTTTCATATAATAATTGGATTCTTTGAATTTTATTTCTGTCTTATTATGATATGGCTCTTCCATTCACTAAGCTACACTAGTACACTATTTAAATTTATCAACCAGTTTTTTCTGTTTTCTTCACCAGTTTAGACACCACAGTTAAAATGATCCATAAGAGTTATTTGATAAGAATTTTGCAAGCAGGTTGGTATCCAGTGTCCATCAGTAATGCAACAATTTTTGAAGAGCCTTTGGTGAAAAGGAATATGCATATTTCAATGATCTTCAATGGGATCTTTCATGGGCGACTCTTAAATGAATAGATATCTCTTCATTGGATTTCCTTGAAATGAGATAGCATTTCACTATATTTTTACGGTATATAATCTGAATTTCAATTGATGAAATCATGACTGTATGCGTCCCTTCGTAATAATCGTAATTTCGAAAATTCAGGATCTTTCGGATTCAAAAATGATGAAAATAATTTAAATATTTTTGTAACCAGAAATAAAGCCGCGACTAGACGTTCATGGCCTACTTCGATGTCAATAATTCCTGAATGGACTGTACTAATCGACAAAACAGAATTATGGAGGGGGGGGAAAGGGGAAAGAAACGCGTTTTTTCAAAAGGTCCGTAAAGTTTAGACTTTTTTCGATCGTTCGGAGGGGAGTAGATGGGACGCGATAATACGTTTCGAAAGGGGAAAGACGGAATTTTCTTACGGTACCTGGGTTTTTCGGCACAAGTACCCCGATCATTTTATAATTATTCTCAAACTCGACAAAAAAATCTATTTTTCGGCAACCATCCGGAAAGTGCTCAATTCCCGGACGCTTTTTCTCTGAGAAAGTAGCATTTCCCGGCCTAGTCCGGAAAGTACGTACTTCCCGGACTAGGCCGGAAAAGAATCATAGAATCCATAGCAACCGAGATAACGGCTGACAGTTCATATGAAATTAGTTGTCAAAAATTTGCATGTATTTTGATCGCAATCGCAATAAAATATGGAAAGCAGCAGCGATAGTGTTATTCTACATGGTTGCCGAAAAAATATTGTACGCAACACGCCCGAAAATGGTTTTTTTGGACTCACAGACTTCCAGGACTCGCTTACGCTCGTCCTGGAATTTTGTCTATTCGTCCAAAAAAACCCTATTTTTCGGACTTGTTACGTAAATTACTATTTCGTCGAAAAGTGAAAACTTCTAAAAACGAGATCGGGCGTAGGATAACGTCGGGACGAGATGTTTTTGCTCAATCTGATGCACGAAAGATGAACTGGAAAAGTAACGGAGCATTTTTTTCGATATTCGTCTTTGTTTTCTCGAAAAATTCACGCAAAAATGTGTAATTTAGGTAACATTTTGACGTTTCTCTTAAATCTGTGTTCCCCGATATCATCCATCGATGGCATTCAGAGTAGGAACGCCCCAAATTATAAATACGAAACGTCAGATGATATTCGACTAAAATTTTGGACGAATTCAGAGGAAACATGCAAGAAAAGATTATTCAGATTCGATTCATATCCGTTTTTCGAGGTATATTCGATGATATTTTCAAACAGAATCATTTTGTGTCAGTCGAATACATTGGTTTGCTGAAGCTTCTACAGGAGTTATTTTGGTTATTTGAGGTGTTTTCAACGAGATATTCAAGCAAAGAATGGATTGAAATAGTACGAAACGCCCTTTTCTGATGGTATCTTTGCGTTTTGTTGAGATTTTCATGGAAATTGGTCAAATCTTATAGCATTCCGTTTCATGTAAGTTTTCAAGGATAGACGTGAATATTTCATTTTGGACAGAGAACAGCATTCAAGGCGAAGTAAATAGGTAGATATATATATATATATATATATATATATATATATATATATATATAGATATATATATATATATATATATATATATTTATCCAACAGACGTATTCAGTCCCGTTATACTTGGCAGGCTACCTCAGACCCATGTGATCCGAGTGTTTTCTTGGAGTGTATATGTGAAAAATCAGCTGTTTGAAAATATAACTCCTTAGGCATCCATAGAGGGGAAAATTTTTTTTTCATTCAAGAAAGTTATATATTCTGTTCTCTTTTTGAGACCCGTCACGTTCCGCCGACTTTTCATTCCCACATATACTCGACTGACATGTACAGCCCACCTTGTCGATCCCAGCGGTGTTGTCAGATCACAGGGTCTTAACGCGTCTATTCGATATACCATTTTGTTATAATTGTATAAGTGGCGTTGAGAACTGAACAAATCAAGATAATATTGCATTTTTCGCATGGTTCAGCTATTTCATGAAATATGTTTATTGAATAATCTCAACTGTTACTTTGAATGAATGAAAATTTGTTATAATGTCCGTAATTTTCGAATATCGAGTAGAAATGATCTCAAACGATTGTAATTGAATTCAGAAAATATCAATATCTTACAATATATCCGCCAATCACGATTATATTATGTCTGAATCTGGAGTTAGGTGATGAAATAAGTTATCTGAAATTTTGGTTATGAGTTCTTGTGTTTGATGAGAGCACAGCGAAACTTTTGTGAGATGAGTTGTATTTGATCGATCATTATAGCGAGAAAACATCAAGGATGGCAAAATGGATATTATGATTTTGTTAATTTATAATAAGTTCAATACTAATACTTCTTAGTTTCAACTAAATTGAATACGATAAACATTCTTAGAATTTGTCTCAGAACTGAAATCATCTGGAAAAATTAGAATATGTGAGTGAAATAGATATTGTGATCGGGTACTTGATTCATTGAAAATATAATTAATACTTTTCAGTCTCAATGAAATATTTTTATTAACAATCTATTTTGCTGGAATTCTATATATACTAGGATTTAAATTCTAACTTAGTCATCATTCTGGAAACTTGGTGAATGCGTGGAAATGAATTCCATACATTTATGTTTTCTGGGAGGCTTCTTATTCCTTACATGATTCTCAAAGTGTTTGAAGTACTAAATTCTTCTCCTCTCCTGGCCATATATGACGTTTCTGTTTTACTTCTTCACTTTAAGTGACCACGTCAGTTGAAGAACCTTGGAATATAAGTATCAAATATTAGATTTTTTTTGAAACATTCTGGGCTTTCACTGCCATTATCTCAAACAGAACCTATATAAAACATTTAATATTCCTGCCTACTTCAATAGGTGTACAGGGTGGGCAAATTTCGATGTTTTAGCACTACAACTCTTAAACCATTAGACATAGACAAAATCTCATACCGATTCTCGGTCTCTTTTTCTGAGAAAGTAACTTGTTACTTTCTCAGAAAAAAAAACCGAGATTCAGTATGAATACTACTCTTGAGTAGTATTCATTTTTGGCCACCTTCTTTTGTTTTCGAGTTATAAGCGAAAATTGGGAAAATACTGAAGATAGAGCTCTGAAATTGAAACATTATCGAGGCACTTTTTCACGTAAAATCCAGTAGCGGTCTTGTTTTTTCAAAAGGGTCATTAATTACGAAGCTTCGACCCAAAATTAAAGTTAAATATTGAGACTCTTAGTTAAAAAAAGATTTTTGACCATTTTCTGTTATTTATTTTGATTCAAACCACACAATGTTATATATTTTTGAAATCAGGAAAAATTAAGCTTTCAAGAAATGACACAGAAATTTAGTGTTCCCCTTTGAAAAAACATAACTGGATTCTACGTAAAAAAGTGCCTATATAATGTTTTAATTTCGGAGCTCTAGCATCAGTATTAGCGGAAATATAAAAGTTTTTCGATATCGCCATTTTTCCAATTTTCGTTTATAACTCGAAAATAAAAGCAGGTGGCCAAAAATGAATACAACTCTTGCTATTTTCTCAGAAAAAGAGACCGAGTATAGGGTATCAGATTTTGTCTATCACCTCAGGTTTAAAAGTTGTAGTGCTAAAACATCGAAATTTGCCCACCCGGTACACTCTGTTTGTGAGGAACAAATCATATTTGGCCTCAGATATAAAACAGAAATTAACTATTGAACTGCTCAAAATAGTCATCATTTATTTTTCGTTGCAATTAAGTTTTGAAATCATAATACAATCGTGTGTTTTTTCAGATGTAAATCTGAAAATTTTCTATGCTAATTGATTTTTTTCCGTCTGAAACATATAAAACACTTAATATTAATTATTCATCAAACTTCAAAAATTATCGAAAGTTTAACTTTCACATGTCAAATATCATATTAAAATCTGTGGACTTCAGATAATGTGAATTGTCGGTGGGCACCAAGATCTATGAATTTAACATCGTTAGATTTGTCCCTTTGATCACATTTGAAGAGCACCATTCATCAGTTGAAAAATATTGAAAAGAAAATACCTGGCAATAATAAATTGAGAGGCTTTTTATATAGTTTGATGAGCAATTTATATATCATGTTAACAGACATACGGATGGAATGACATACATACAGACAAAAAGGCATACAGACGGAAGGACAGACAAAGAATTTGACCTATGATTTTTCATCTGGGAGTCGAAACTCTATTGTTTCAGATAATTTTCGGCTTATTATGCGAAAACGAAAACTTTCCTCGAAAAACGAGCGCGCAAGAACTATTTTTCTCATCTTTAACATTCTGTGTAATTCGAATTAGAAATGCATGTATGGGGTCCTAGGGAAAAATTAAAATACTCTTGGCTAGGAATAACTTTAAATATATTAACACTATCTTCCAATCTGTGATGATGACCCATCGATGCACATTGCTTATTTAAATGAACCTCTCTTTCAAAGTCGATACCTACAGAACAGATTATCAGTTGTTTCATAATTTGTATCACTAAAATTAGTGAGGCAATAATGAGTTATTGCTTCGAACAATATCATAATCTAAAGAAATTGTCTCATGGAGTATTCATAATCTATTCTATTTAAAAATATAATAATAATACCTGTCGCAATTTTTACTATGCAGTAGCTGCGCGCGGACATTGTTCCTTCATATCTCAACACAACTCATACCAATTAAACGATACCACAATAACACGAAAATTTCGAGCCCTTTTGTATATCGAATAAACAAGATCGGACCCAAATACGAGAACGCCCCACTCTGTATATCATTGTTATGGTCACTTAACGTCTCCATTCCCTCAATGTGGTTGACCGCAGATGAAAGGCAACGATTTCAATATTAGATCATCGGTGCACATTGCTTATTTCAATGAACCTCTCTTTCAATGTCGATACCTGCAGAATAGATTTCAGTTGATTCATAATTTGTATCACTAAAATTAGTGAGAAAATGATGAGTTATTGCTTCAAACAATATCATGAACTAATGAAATTGTCTCATGGAGTAATCAGAATCTATTCTATAAAAAAATGTAATAATAATAATACCCATTCCTGTCGCAATTTTTACTATGCAGTTGCTGCGCGCGGACATTGTTCCTTCACTTCTTAACACGACTTATACCAATTAAACGATGCTACAATAACACGAACATTTCGCGCCCTTTTTATATCGAATAATCAAGATCGAACTCGACATGCGAGAACGCCCCACTCTGTATATAATTGTTATGGTCAATCAACGTCTCCAGTCCCTCAATGTGGTAGGCCGAAAATAAAAGGCAACTATTTCCATATTAGATATTTCATCTTTTCTGTATATGGACCTGAAAGTAACACTTGGCTACTTATACAAGCCCAGTAAATACGGGCGTCGTCATGAGAAATACTCTTCTGGAATTTTTTGTACGCAGCTCGTAAATCATATATTTAAGCTATTTACATTATATGAAGGTGATGTATCATATGTAAGGAAGGAAAATGACTTCATGATTTGATTCCTGTATGAAAATTAGAAGGCGTATCAACTGTATATGGAAATAAAGTGATTAATTTATTTATTTCACAACAACAAACAACATCTACGCTTTGTTCCATCAAAATCGTATGAGAATGAAAAATTGTTGGTCATTCGAAAAAATTCTTCTTCTCATTTTATGTCAATGAGTTAGTGCACCATAGAATGAAATATTCTAAGATTTCGTGTGTCTGTATTGAAAGTGGTCAGATATACTCGTAAGCATCGATTTATTTCAAAAAAAGTATCTACTCTACTCTACTCTTTCGATATTCTTTTCCAAAGTCTGATTATATGTCTGAAATATCATCTTCACAAAAATAATTTCGGACATTATGTAGAGTAATTGTATTAGATGTTTATTCAGAGCAGTTACAAATATCAATAACCATAAACTCGCCAACACACTATTAGAGCTGTACGGAATGTATCTTGGAAATGAGGCTGATTTCGAAAAATAATTGAACTACTCCTTCTAATTTTCATACAAGAATCAAATCATGAAGTCGTTTTCCTTCCTTACATACATCACCTGCATATAATGCAAATAGTTTAAATATTTCATTTTCGATCTGGGTACAGACAATTCGAAATGAGCATTTCTCATGACGACAGCCGTTTTTACCGGGCTTGTATGAGTAGCCAAGTGTTAGTTTTAGGTTTATATACAGATAAGATAAAATATCTAATATTGAAATCGTTGCCTTTCATCTGCGGTCGACCACATTGAGGGAATGGAGACGTTGATTGACCATAACAATTATATACAGAGTGGGGCGTTCTCGCATTTGGGTCCGATCTTGTTTATTCGATATACAAAAGGGCTCGAAATTTTTGTGTTATTGTGGTATCGTTTAATTGGTATGAGTTGTGTTGAGATGTGAAGGAACAATGTCCGCGCGCAGCAACTGCATAGTAAAAATTATTATTATATTTTTAAATAGAATAGATTATGAATACTCCATGAGACAATTTCTTTAGATTATGATATTGTTCGAAGCAATAACTCATTATTGCCTCACTAATTTTAGTGATACAAATTATGAAACAACTGATAATCTGTTCTGTAGGTATCGACTTTGAAAGAGAGGTTCATTTAAATAAGCAATGTGCATCGATGGGTCATCATTATAGATTGGGAGATTGTGTAAGTATATCGAAAGTTATTCCTAACCAAGAAAATTTTAATTTTTTCTTAGAACCTCATACATGCATTCCTAATTCGAATCACACAGAATGTTAAAGATTAGAAAAATAGTACTTGCGCGCTCGTTTTTCGAGGAAAGTTTTCGTTTTCGAATGTTAAGCCGAAAATTATCTCAAACGATAGAGTTGCGAATCCCTGATGAAAAATCATAAGTCAATTCATTGTCTGTCCTTCCGTCCATATGCCCGTTTGTCTGTATGTATGTATGACATTCCATCCGTATGTCTGATTATCTTTTCGTACGTCTGTATGTCCGTCCATTCATCTGTTTCTTGGTCGGCCCTTCTGTATATCTGTTTTCAAGCTACACAAAGAAAGTTGAAAATGGAGTATAAAGAAAAGTTCCCATACCATTCTTATCATTGGTACTATTGTAATGAAGCAAAAACATTCTACAGGAGCTTTTTTCAGTAGAATCTATTTGTGTAATCATTTTTTATTCCTGTTAGTTATTATAGATGTGATACAATCTTGTGGTTTTTGAATGTTAATCGAAAAAATTTCTATGAGAAATGAAATCGCTTTTTATTTCCTTTTCATAATGATAACATGGAATATAAATTGCTCATCCAACTATATAAATAATCAAAAAATTCAGTTCCACATAGCAAGTCACCCTAAAGCCTATCCATTATAATCTGTGAACTTCAGATATATTCGGTGGCCACCAAGTTCTCTGAATTTAACAGTGCCGGATAATTTATTTCGAAATTTTTCAACTGATGAATGATACTCTTTGAATGTGACCAAAGGAACAAATCTAACGATAGTAAATCTTGGTGGCCACGGACAATTTCCCTTATCTGAAGTCCACAGATTTCAATAAGTCATTTGCCATGTGAAAGTAAAACTTTCGATGATTCTTTAAGTTTGATGAATAATTTATATTCAGTGTTATATATGTTTAGAAAGAAAAAGAATTGTTATTTTTCATAGAAATTTTTCTGATTTACATCTAACAAAATACATGTTTGTGTTATGACTTCCAATATTTATTGTAATGAAAAACGAATGATGATTATTTTGAACAGTTCAATAATTAATGTTTATATCTGAGGCAAAATTTGATTCGCACCTCACAAACAGAGTGTACACCTTCTCAATATGCAGGAATATTAAATGTTTTATATAGGTTCTGTTTCAGATAATGGCCGTGAAAAGCCCAGAAATCTTATATTTGATACTTATATTTCAAGGCTCATCAACTGACGTGATCACTCAAAGAAGTAAAACGCCATATAAGGTCAGGAGAGGAGAAGCAATTAGTACTAATACACTTCAAGAATCATGTAAGGAATAAGAATCCTCCCAGAAAACATGAATGTATGGAATTCATTTCCATGCATTCGCCAAGTTTCCAGAATGATGCCCGAGTTCGAATTAAAATCCTGGTATATAAAGAATACTAGCAAAAATAGAGTGTAATTGAAAATATTTGTTTGAGACTGAAAAGTATTCATTTTATTTTTGTTTTGTTATTTTTAAACCTTATTTGCAGACTTGCAGTTATGTGATATTTTCAGTTTTTATTATAATTATATTTTCAATGAATCAAGTACCCGCTCACAATATCTATTTCACTCACACATTCTTATTTTTCCAGATGATTTCAGTTCTGAGACAAATTCTAAGAATATTTATTTCATTCAACTAGTTGTAACTAAGAATTAGATCATTCCAGTTATCGATATAACATTTATATCAATGATTTTATTTTGATTCATTCTTTTTAGTTTCGATATTCCTATGAATTTCACAGAAAACGTTCAATATCTCCTCATAACACTAAACCAATCTATTGTATTCTTCCTTAACACTCCTAATTGATTGAATTCAAACCGTTCTTTTTATGATTGGCCATCATTTCCAACATAGTTTTGATTGTGAAGCATGGTTTGTATTCGGTTCATTTATATAATATTTTCATTGTTCATACAAAACAATATAAAATGAAGTTATATCATAGGTAGTCATAAATCATTAAACTTGATTCTATACTCATTATGTCTGCGCCCGACAGAATCGATTTCGAACGACAATTACTCATCAAATATTCGAATTCAATTGCTTGATAATTTTTTTTTCAAAATCCGAAGATCAAAGTGATGATCGCATGCAGCTCTCCTGTAACAAGCAGAAAAACATGCTGCACTACACAATAACTCAAGTTCTATACAGGATGATTCCAAATAAGACTTGAACCGTGGAGAATAAGTTGGTATGACTCATTTGCGGTCGTTTGAGTCATATTTATTGATAACCCTCAATTTGAAGTTCTTTTGATTCTTAAAAGATTTTCTACCTTAGTTCATTTTTCTTCTTCATTTTCCACGTTGATCCCAATTCGATAATTATTTCGCTTTGAGGTTGAATAGTATGTTTGGCATGCAACTTTTGATTTGCCAGAAATATTTTCGAATCTGGCGAATTTACTTCTTTTTTTCTCAAGAGAAAGTTCCGCATTCACTAGTTTCGTGCAATCATAGGCAGGAAAATTATGAAGAATTTTCGGAAACAGATAAGAAATTTCTTTTCTGGAAGTTTCGTTGATTGATAGGCGTGAAATCATTTTTCAATAGAATGAGTGTTCCGCATACTCTAGGCTCAACGTTGGTATATTTTTGAACGAATTGCTTCCTTATCGAAGGATACATATGACAGAACCTGTTTCGTGCCCAGTGAGAAGTACAGCTCCATCAACTTCGGATTTTTACATTTGGGACAGATTTAAAAAAATTGTATATGAAAGAACCTCTTACGTTCACGTATGCGTTTCATTCAAGTTAATAAGAAAATTTGTACCACTCATAAAATTTTTCATGTATCTCTGTTCCCTCAAGCAGAATTCCAAGTTCTCTAAAAGAAAGCATTTATCACAACGACTACCTATGGAAAAATACTATTAGTTTTAATAAATTCTTCAAGTATGACTGCTAGTTTCATAATCGAAAGGATCACTATCCAATTCTCATGACGTCGATTCAATGTACCGGGTTTGTATAAGCTTCAAATCGTATGGTTTTTAGATGTATATTTCAGAAAAATGGAATATCCGATTTACGAGCTCTATAAGAACAAATAAAAAATGATTTCTATCGACGTCGGTCCTATATACCGGGTTTGTATAAGCAGTGCGGAGTGTGAGGTTTAAGTTTATATACAATCTACAGCGTTGTCATATTTAGGGTCTGGAGTAGTCGATCGAATATATCAATTATATACAGCGTGTTACTCTCGATATAAGCGCCCTCGCACTGGCCGAACCCTGAAGTTTTCTGTATATATTATGATGTTTCACCGATTTTTCACACCCGGCTGAAAATTTATCCCTGGCATCCCCGAACGTCCCTGATCAAAAATATATGGTTAAACGCTACCAGACCCGGAGTCGGGTCTGACAACGTCAGTTTTGGACTGAAAAGTCGGTAGAGTATATCGATTCGGGTCTGTATAAGCGGTCAAACAAATCTATATATATATATATAGATATATATATATATATATATATATATATATATATATATATACAGTAAATAGGTAGATATATATATATATATATATATAGATATATATATATATATATATATATATATATATATATATATATATATATATATATATATATATATATATATATATATATATATATATATATATATATATATATATATATATATATATATATATATATATATATATATATATATATATATATATATATATATATATATATATATATATATATATATATATATATATATATATATACAGGGTGAGTCTTTGACTTGTACATATATTTTAACCGAAGGTTCTTGAGGTCAAAAGAAACACTTTTTTCATTTACCATTTTTTCCGATTCGGCCCTGTTAAAAAGATATAGCCATTTTAAATTTTCAAAATGAGCTAATTCACCCCTGAAAACCGGAACACTGAAGTTTTCTCAAGCATAAGATATACCTCTTGAACCTTGGAAATAAGCTACTAAATTAGAAAAACCATCATAAACTCACGTTTAACATTCCATTTGTTGAACAAAGTAGTGTTTATAATCAAATAAATGAGTTATTCCAATTTCGTTGACGCTAAAGATTAAATATTCTTCTCTTGATTTCTATTTCATTTTCGATAATTATAACGAATTGAGCTCGCTACCACCCATATTAGCTCTGATACTCATATCCATTCATTCATTATATTTCATTTATATGATATCGTTGTTTATTTTTCGTGCAAGAATTAACCTTAATATCTCAAATAAATAATATTCATTCATTCATTCATTCTTTCTCGCTTATTGGGCTCAACCTTTGGTTATGTACCCAGTCACAAATATGTTGGATTTCTCCTAATTTTCTCACATGTATTACATTCAACTCACATTCTCATTTATCCTTACGTCAACATACAATTTTTATTATTTCTCAAAGACTTGACAACCACTAAACATCCATGCCCTTGCCGGGATTCGAACCCGGTACCTTAGCTTTGGCAGTCGGGAACCATCCCACTGCTGCCACCAAGGCACGACAAATAATATTCATCTATGAAAGATCTAACACAGACTATAGTAATCTGTGGTTTTAAGTTTGAATTTCAAATTTCGAGTGATGCCAAATATAAACACAGCAGTTCGGTTCGAATAATCTATGTTCTAAGTTCTAACCTAAAATTTTCATTTACAGTTTACACTGTTATTGTTATAAGATATTTGTTATGAAATGAAGCATTTGATTTGTTCCAACTATCTCATAAAAATATTGAAATGCATCAATATTTTTGAAACCATCAGTATGAAAATATGGAAATATGTAAAATATTCTGGCTCTGTAATCAATGGAAAATGTTAGACTCCACTTGTAATCAAATTTGTTGTTAATGTGTACCTACATTATAGCCAACTTTACCACTTAATTCATCTTGATTTTGGCATTGAAAATAAATGAGAAGTATTCAATGTAAATATCCACAATAGAATATTTGGTTTCTTTCAACTCGCCTAATTTGTTTTCACATTAAAACAATTATGGCCCTCTTGGAAGTATGTCAATCATAAGCTCTTAGGATGAATTTATGGAATAGCAAAAGAATAAAAGTATTCAATCTCAATCACATGAAAATTTGTCTAGTATGTACCTAGTCCTAGTGATATGTTTCGATGTGAGTTTGAATGAGCCGAAGAAGAATACAGTATTGTTCGATAGCAGCAGTCTTTAGTGGGATATTGATTGTTGTCATTATAATGGGACTATTTTGTGAAAACTTTTTTAAACATGGGTTTTATGAATAATCTGGACTTTTCAAAAAGAATGTTGATTTTAGTGAAGTATCTTCTTATTATCAGAGCTGTGCCAAAGCTCAGTGATTTTTAATCAAATCGAGGAGTTGAGGTGAGCTTATTCAAATAACTTCATTTTCAAACTAAGTTGGCTAGTACTTCAATTCTTAAATCTGAGACATGACTTCATACTAAATATTCATTTCTGTGGTTTTTTTTCCACAATAGAACAGAGTTGCATTCAGCCAAAGTACCCAATTTTTTGAATTTCACAGATAATTTTTTTTTTTTAAGATCAAGTTATTCGAAAACGGCGCTTTGTACGAGAAAATATGAAGAATACTTTTATTTTTCAAATTAGCCAAATATTCTTCAATGAACGTTCAAATTACTATTAAGAGTTGGTTTCTTCGAATTTCTGGTATTTTTATGGTATGTTATGTTCATAACAAAGAAACAGAAGAATGTGTATGGAATCTGGTGTTCGGAGAAGATGTATCACATCAAAAAAAAGCTATATTTCAAAAATCATTTCCTTCGATACAACCATTTACGAGATATAGCCGAAAATCACATTTTTTTAACGATTTTCAACAGCCTGTATCTTTTTAACCGGGCCGAATTAGAAAAAATGGTAAAGGAAAAAAGTGTTTCTTTTGACCTCAGGAATCTTGGGTTAAAATATATGTACAAGTCAAAGACTCACCCTGTATATATATATATATATATATTGAAAGTGTAATTTTCTTGGGTTTAGAGCACATTAAAATTCAAATATTTATATTTTATTCAGTGAAATCGACATATGTTTCGGCGTAAATAAGCCTTTTTCAAGATTGTATATAATAACAGTTGGACATCAACATCTAAAATTAATTAAAATTGATTATTATTCATTTTTTTTTTTTTTTTTCCCTTATGTCTATGTTAACTTACTAGTCTAGCAATATTCCTATAATAAAAATTGTACAAGTCAAATCAATAAAATTTAATCTTTACGAGGGTACTGTCAAATAAAATTTGATTTGTTTAATTCTTGACAATGCAGTTCTCCAGTTTATCACTTGAATTGCCATCTGTGTTTATCTATCTATATTAATAAATATGTTATTGAAGTTTTCATTTCATTTTGATTTTGTTTTACAATTGTAGTCACAGATGCCTCCTCCAGATAGGTTTTATATTATTGCAGGATGTTATGGTAAATTTTTGCTAAATTTTTCAGGTCGGTTCTGTCGTTTATAGAGTTTTTTTCCTTTTGAATGTAAATCATTTCCAGAAAAGTCCTAATTTTGCTGTTGGTTTCTTTGTGTAAGATTTCACAGTTGTCGAAGTCGAACCCATGGTTAGTTGTTAATTCATGTTTCTTTAAGGCTGTAGAATTTTTTGCATATTTGTGGCCGTTGATTCTTTCTTTTATATATTGGGTTGTTTGGCCTATGTAAACTCCTGAACATTCCTTGCATTTTAGTTTGTAAACACAATTGGATATTTTATCTTTTGGAATTTTGGATTTTAGCTTGGTGTAGAGATGTTTCAAATTGTTTTTGGATTTATGTGCAATTTTTATGTCCGTGTCTTTGAATATGTAATTAATTTTTTCTGATAAATTTTTCACGTATGGAATTGCTACATATTTTTTGTTTCCTTTTGTGGCTTCGTTTTCGATGGTATTATAAGCTGAATGAATTCTGTTTTTAAATATTTTTTCTATTAGATTTGATGGATAGTTATTTTGATTTAGGATTTTCTTTGCTTTTTTTATTGTCTCGATACGATATTTTGGTGATGTCAGCTTTATCGATCTATCGGCAATCCCTGAAATTACACTTTTTTTATATTGGATTGGTGCTATTGATTTATAATTTAGGTATCTGCCTGACCATGTTTCTTTTGTGTGCCAAATTGTTTCTATTTTTGAGTTCATAATATTATGTATGAGTGTCATATCTAAAAAGTTTATTCTGTTGTCTTTTTCAATTTCTGTTGTAAATTTAATTTTTGGATGATAGTTGTTTAATTCGTTTAAAATTAATAATATATCTGCTTCGGAAACTGCAGTCAGGCAGTCATCTACATATCTTTTGAAAAAAGATATTTTGTGTTTTATTTTATTTATTATGGTTTCTTCAAGATCTTCCATTACCAATTGGGCTAATAGTGCTGATAGAGGGGCTCCCATGCTGCATCCGTCTATTTGGCTGTAAAAAGAATCCTCAAACTGAAAATAAGAGTTTGATATGCAGAAATCAGTGGCCTTCAGAAATTCAACTTTCGTGAGATCTGTGTGATGTTTTATTTCATCCCATCGTTTTGCAATTATGCTTTTGGCTTTTTCCATCGGAGTGTTGGTATATAGGCTGACAACATCAAATGATACCAATTTTTCATTGTCTTTCAAGCTCACTGTATTTATGAATTGTTTGAATGTCCAAGAATCTTTTATGTGGTATGCATTCTGGCCAATAATGGGTGAAATACACTTGGATAAATATTTTGATAAATTATAGGTAGGACTTTGAATACAGCTGACAATTGGTCTTAATGGAATATTGTTTTTGTGGAGCTTAGGTAAACCGTAGAATTGGGGAGGTACAGCGTTGTGTATTTTGAGACTGGAACATAGTTTTTTAGGTAGAAGATTTTTCATTTCCCAATTTTTTATTAATTCGTTATTTTTCTTTTGAATTATTTGTGTAGGATTTCTATTCAATCTTTTGTAAGTTTGTTCGTCATTAAGATGTTCCATTATTTTATTTTTATATTCACTTTTGTTCATAATAACGGTTTTATTCGATTTATCTGGTTTCAGGATGGTGAGTTGAGGATTGTTCTTCAGAAATACTGTCGTTTCTTTGATTTTTTTATTCAATATTACTTGTTCTCTATTCTTCTTAGAATTTTTGTGTTTGAAATTAGTGATGGTATTTGTAATATCTGTTCTTATTTTTGTCTGTGTTTCTGGTTCCAGATTCATAATTGCAGTTTCCAAACTCGCAACAATGTCCGTTATAGGTATGTCTTTTGTTTTATATTCTTTGCAGTAGTTTGGGCCCAAGCTTAAAACTTCCATGACTGTTTTAGGTATAGTAGTGTTAGTGAGGTTAGTGACCCACTCTGTATGTGTGATATCGGTATTATCATTTTTGTTGTTCAATTCCTGTATTTTTTTTATTTGTTTGCTTTGGATTTTTTTGAATGTTTCCTCTATTTTCATATTCTGGATGTTAAGATATTGTCTAATATAGTTAGATGGTTGTACATTATTTAACTCCGACTCTGTATGTTTAATTTCCCTTTCTAGTTTTCTCAGGTGTTTCGTTGTGTCTGTTAGAAGTAGATTGAGTGTTTTCAATTGGAAACAACGTACTGCACTGTCAAATTTTACCCCCATTGAGTTGTCCAGGAATTTGATGTGGGGAAGACTAAATTTCAGAAATGTTGGACATAATTGTGCATTTTTGCATTGTAAAAGAAATAGTCTCCTGTTTTTCTGCTTCGCATTCTTCTTTTTGATGTTCCAAAGTTTTTTCAAAGCTTGTGATATGTCCTCAGGATAGTTGTCACGAATAAATCTCATGTTGATGTTGTTTGTCTCCATTTTTTCACCCAGGAGCTTATGAATAGGAAAAGTAATATTTCTTGTGCTATATTTGATGTATTGAAAGTGTAATTTTCTTGGGTTTAGAGCACATTAAAATTCAAATATTTATATTTTATTCAGTGAAATCGACATATGTTTCGGCGTAAATAAGCCTTTTTCAAGATTGTATATAATAACAGTTGGACATCAACATCTAAAATTAATTAAAATTGATTATTATTCATTTTTTTTTTTTTTTCCCTTATGTCTATGTTAACTTACTAGTCTAGCAATATTCCTATAATAAAAATTGTACAAGTCAAATCAATAAAATTTAATCTTTACGAGGGTACTGTCAAATAAAATTTGATTTGTTTAATTCTTGACAATGCAGTTCTCCAGTTTATCACTTGAATTGCCATCTGTGTTTATCTATCTATATTAATAAATATGTTATTGAAGTTTTCATTTCATTTTGATTTTGTTTTACAATTGTAGTCACAGATGCCTCCTCCAGATAGGTTTTATATTATTGCAGGATGTTATGGTAAATTTTTGCTAAATTTTTCAGGTCGGTTCTGTCGTTTATAGAGTTTTTTTCCTTTTGAATGTAAATCATTTCCAGAAAAGTCCTAATTTTGCTGTTGGTTTCTTTGTGTAAGATTTCACAGTTGTCGAAGTCGAACCCATGGTTAGTTGTTAATTCATTGTTGTTATTATATACAATCTTGAAAAAGGCTTATTTACGCCGAAACATATGTCGATTTCACTGAATAAAATATAAATATTTGAATTTTAATGTGCTCTAAACCCAAGAAAATTACACTTTCAATACATCAAATATAGCACAAGAAATATTACTTTTCCTATATATATATATTATATATATATATATATATATATATATATATATATATATATATATATATATATATATATATATATATATATATATATGTAGATTTTGCCGTGCCCCAGGATTATAACCTCGCCAAGACCTATGGGGAAAAGATGTCAAAATACGAGGCGTTAGCCCAACAAATTAAAGATATGTGGCAACTGAAAAAGGTCAACATAATGCCTCTTATCATATCTGTAAATGGACTCGTCCCAAAAAGGACCACCCAACATCTAAAAGAGCTCAACCTGCCCCACAATGCAATTATGTGGAGAGTGCTCTACCCTCATTAACAGACGGGGTTGTCCTTGGCGCACGCGTGCCCGGACAATACCAGATAATCCCACGAAAGTGTGAAAGAAAAAAAAAAAAAAAAAATATATATATCGGGTGTCCCAAGGTGAGTGGCCTATTAGATTATTATGGAAACTATTGATGGTAAGGATTTCAAATTTTGTGGATAGATATTTGGCCATGTAAGGTACATTTTTAAAATAATTTCACATTTCCAGTGTTGCCGGATGTACGACAATTTGGCAACAACTTTGTTATTTTAAATGGGACATCCGGTATTTCTATTTTTTTTATGATACTCCATTAAATATTAAATCTATTCACTCTTAATTTTTCATCCCTATCTTCAACGGTTTTTGAGTTATTAATTATTCTTCGAAATTTTAGATCAAATTGGCGTATTACGAAGATGACTCTAGTTCGCTCAATATTTGAGATTTAAGTCAGAAATTTTGCAAGTCGTTAGATATTGATCTGATCTGTGTCACTGCTTTTGAATTATGGTTGTCAATAATACAGGACGGACCAAAAAAAATCATCATTTGCCAAATTACAAAATTGTAAAAAAGTCTATTTTTTCAAATTGGACACCTAGTAGATTTTTCAATTTTTGGAATCAGTACAACAAACTCTACAATTTTTCTATTCACGTCCCTATACCTATCTCAACTGGATTCCGAGTTATATGAGTTATATGTGTATATCTTTCTTGAGCCATTATTTATAGAAAAACCTCGGAACAAAACACCTTAGGCAATAATTGTTTATTTTGACATTTATGGATTGAACTGATTCATTGATATATCGATCTATGAACGACATAGAGAAAATAACAATACAAAAGAAATTAACGCTTATTGAATCAATGTGAAATCTAATAAACGCATATAACTCGGAATCCAGTTGAGATAGGTATAGGGAAGTGAAAAGAAAAATTGTAGAGTGTGTTGTACTGATTCCAAAAATTGAAAAATATACTAGGTGTCTGATTTGAAAAAATAGACTTTTACAATTTTGTAACTTGGCAAATGATGATTTTTTTTGGTCCGTCCTGTATTATTGACAACCATAATTCAAAAACAGTGACACAGATCAGATCAATATCTAACGACTTGCAAAATTTCTGACTTAAATCTCAAATATTGAGCGAACTAGAGTCATTTTCGTAATACGCCAATTTGATCTAAAATTTCGAAAAATGATTAATAACTCAAAAACCGTTGAAGATAGGGATGAAAAATTAAGAGTGAATAGATTTAATATTTAATGGAGTATCATAAAAAAAAATAGAAATACCGGATGTCCCATTCAAAATAACAAAGTTGTTGCCAAATTGTCGTACATCCGGCAACACTGGAAATGTGAAATTATTTTAAAAATGTACCTTACATGGCCAAATATCTATCCACAAAATTTGAAAACTTTACCATCAATAGTTTCCATAATAATCTAATAGGCCACTCACCTTGGGACACCCGATATATATATATATATATATATATATATATATATATATATACAGGGTGTCCCGTAAAGACCACGTCAAACGGAGGGAGAATGTAGATCAAAGGATAACCCACCTGCTATGACAAAATTTCCATTATAAAAGTCTTACCGTTTTCGAGATATATATTTTTTTTGAAAATAATGAATTTTTGCCCCTTTCAATAGTTTTGCCCTTACGGTTGGTACAATTTTACATCTTTCTGGTTAATTTTTTCAGTAAAATATTGCTGAAGAATGATTTTAACGTTTACATTAAAAACATCCTCCGAAAATTTTAAAGGGAGGCTATGAGAAATATTTTTATTGGAAATTTTGGTAATGGATTTTTTTGTTCATGAAGTTTAGTCCATCGTAGTGGGAAAAAAATGTACCGAGCTACTGCTGCACATTACACCAATAAATTGTCTATTTTATAGTGATTTCAAAGAGGTATCACACAAGTCATTTGTTATTAAAAAAAAAAAGATATGGCTGTTTTTATCCAAATGGGTACGTTTCTGACAAATTCAAGTTTGTCAATTCTGTTGAGAAATCTTCGATGTTGCATTACTTAGTGAACAATGGCAATTGTTAACGTGCGAAAATATTACTCGCATAATTATTCACCTCGAAGAAATTCAATTTTGCCAGCAAATTTTGGAAAACATCATGCAGATCCAGATTTTTTTTATAATATCATTTGGAGCGACGAGTCTTTCTGTACCAAGGATGGGTACATGAAGACCTAAATCCTCTGGACTTTTAATATTGGGGCTGCCCAAAAGACAAAGTATACGCAACACCTATACATGATGAAGCCGAATTGCAGATGCGTTCTCTCAATTCGGCTTCATCACGTATGGGTATTGCGTATACTTTGTCTTTTAGGCAGCCCCAATAATAAAAGTCTATAGGATTTAGGTCAGGTGAACGAGGAGGCCACAAAATTTCACCTCCTCTTCCAATCCACCGGTGGGGATAAGTTCTATTCAAATGTGCGGTAACTTCGAGTACGTAATGTGCTGCGCATCCATCATGTTGAAAACACAGACTACGTCGCAGCGCCAGTGGCACATCTTCCAATAAAATGGGCAGCTGGTTGGTTAAAAATTCCAAATAATTGTTTGCGTTTCAGTGATGGCGGCAGTTCGATCGGGCCCAAAATTGCACCATTAAATATTCCAGTCCATAAATTGATCTTGAATCGATATTGTGATCTACCTTCTCTCACCTCGTGTGGATTTATGATATTCCAGCTATGCAAATTGTGGAGGTTCATGAACCCATCCTTGGTACAGGAAGACTCGTCGCTCCAAATGATCTCATTAAAAAAATCTGGATCTGCATGATGTTTTCCAAAATTTGCCGGCAAAATTGAATTTCGTTGAGGAGAATAATTATGCGAGTAATATTTTCGCACGTTAACAATTGCCATTGTTCACTAAGTAATGCAACATCGAAGATTTCTTAACAAAATTGACAAACCTGAATTTGTCAGAAACGTACCCATTTGGATGAAAACAGCCTTATCTTTTTTTTTTTTAATAACAAATGACTTGTGTGATACCTCTTTGAAATCACTATAAAATAGACAATTTATTGGTGTAATGTGCAGCAGTAGCTCGGTACATTTTTTTCCCACTACGATGGGCTAAACTTCATGAACAAAATAATCCATTACCAAAATTTCCAATAAAAATATTTTTCATAGCCCCCCTTTAAAATTTTCGGGGGATGTTTTTAATGAAAACGTTAAAATCATTCTTCAGCAATATTTTACTGAAAAAATTAACCAGAAAGATAACCAAGTCCCGGTACTGCGCAGAGAGTAAGCTCGAGTCGCTTGGGTGTGCAGACAAATGTTCACTCCGCTACTGGTAGCCCACACCGGGACAGGCGAACACGCTGGACGACAAAGGAAAATTGTATGGTTATGCGTGCACACTATATAGCATTGGATTTAGCTGCGGAACCTGGTAGAACCTACAGACAACATCTTGTAGAGGTATGGGAAAATATTTGCCCGAGCAGACCAGCATATGCTCAATTACTGTCCAACAGAGTAAGATGGATACTGCAAAACCAGAAATTGTCCCGAGCTGAACTGGATAACATCAAAGCCAGTTGCTACCCACTCATCCTAACCGAGCAAATCAGCTCTGAATTACAAGAGCGGACCCCACGGAGGTCATCGGCTAGGATACGGAGAAGTGGATTGCACACACAAGTCGAGGACAACAACGAGTTGGAACAGCGATTTCTGAGGAACGTGTTGAAGTTCTCGGGAGTTACGCCGGAAAAGAGACCGAAGATTTCCCGCATGCAACATTCCAGGGAATTCCTTGCCACAGTCAGGATGATCAATTCGATTCTTTCGAAATATATGGAGAAAGTCGACAAGTTGGAGGAGATTGTTGATCTTGTATATGCGGGAGCAGCCACTACGTGTGAGGAACATGGCCGAGGAACGGAGCATCACTACGGTCCGAAGTCATCTGAAGTACCTCCGTGGAAGAAACGCCTGGAAAAAAAGATCGTCATTATCAGAAAAAAAATAGGAGTTATACATGCTTACATGGCTTCTGATAATCCGACAGCGAAGGTGGCTAAAGCTGTCAGGAAAATATCATCCGAGTTCCGGGTAAAACGTAGGGATCCTTCTTTCAGGGATAGGTTATATGTAGTGCTGGACAATCTGAAACAAAAAATCAGAGCCTTAGGTCATCGCATCCGGCGTTATAATGAAAGATGTAAACGGTACAAGAATAATAGGGTCTTCTATCAGAACCAAAAACAGTTCTTCCGGGACCTTGAGGAGACCGAACACGAGGGAGGCTGCCGGGTGGATCCCGGTGTGGCTCACAAATTTTGGAGCGAGATATGGTCCAGCGGTGGAGCCCATGACGAGCAGGCATACTGGATCGATGAGGCCCAGTCTCAGATCCCGGATGTTCGGATGGCCGAGATGCAGATATCTGAGGCGGACATAGGTGAAGCTTTGAAGGGTTCAAACAACTGGTCTGCACCTGGACCAGACAAGCTGCACAACTACTGGTGGAAACATCTGACCAGTTCACACAGGACTCTCGCCAGACTTCTTCAGAGGTCCTTGGAGGATCCCGCAACCGTCCCTGATTTCTTCACAGTGGGAGTAACTCATCTTTTACCTAAAGACGGAAATCCCCAGGACACCAAAAACTATCGGCCCATTACCTGCCTATCAACAGTCTATAAGATCCTCACGGCAGTGCTCACCAGGAACATAAGCCAACATTTGAGAAACAACAACCTCATGGCCCGTGAGCAGAATGGCGGGAGAATACGTACCAAAGGGTGTAAAGAACTGTTGGTTATTGATTATATACTTACCAAACAAGCCCGGCGGAAATTGAGGAATATCTCTGTGGCCTGGGTTGATTACCAAAAGGCCTTCGACTCGGTCCCTCATTCATGGCTGATAAAAGTATTAGAGATGCACGGAGTTAATGATAAGGTCACAAAGCTATTGGCATACCTTATGAAATCCTGGAGGACGTCACTGTTGCTGGGGACGGGGGACCGTATGGTAGAATCGGACAGAATCAGGATCGGGCGGGGGATTTTTCAGGGAGATATTTTGAGTCCGATCTGGTTCTGCATGGCGCTGAACCCTCTCAGCATGATACTGAACAACACAGCCTATGGATACGTCATCGATAAACAAAGGAGAACTCGGATTAACCATCAGTTATATATGGACGATCTGAAGCTTTACGCTGCTAACGCCGACCAGCTAAAGAGACTCCTAGAGATCGTTTCAAGTTTCAGCGACTCCATAGGCATGAAGATGGGCATAGAGAAATGCGCTATTCTTGAGGTGAAGACAGGAAAGATTCAGGAGAGCTGCAAGGGAACAACTTTGATGAACCAAATAACGGTTCCCCCCCTAAACACAGATGACACCTACAAGTACCTGGGAATAAGACAGGCATTGGAAATCAAGACCTCGGAGATGAAGGAATTATTCAAACAAAGACTATACAAAAGAGTCAACCTTCTCCTAAAATCCAAACTCAACTCCAGGTCCCTATTTACGGCCATAAACATCTGGGCAATCCCGAGCATAACGTACTCCTTCGGCATCCTGACTTGGTCTCTGACTGAGCTGCGAGAAATAGACAGAGCAATGAGATCTATGCTCACAAAATACGGAATGCACCATCCCCATGCGTCGACAATCCGTCGACAATCACGACATCAGGGAGGCAGAAGTCTCATGAACCTAGAAAATGTTCACGAAGGCAATCTGATCTCACTGAGGAATAACTTCCTCAAAGAAAACTCACCTCTGTTCCTGTCCATTCGTGAGGCTGATGATAAGATCACTGCACTAAACCTGTCCGCACCGGAACACCATGACACCAGACGGTCGCGGGAAGACATGATAGGAGAATGGAATGCGAAGGCCCTCCACGGAAGATATCCCAGTCACCTGAAAAATAATAATCATGTCAATGAGGTAGAATCACTCACCTACTTACGTGCGGGATACCTTTTTCCTGAGACAGAAGGTCGACTCATCGCCATTCAGGATCAGGTTGTGGCAACAAGAGCGTACATGAAAAACATTGCTCGGATTGACATTCCTACAGATCGATGTCGCAGGTGTGGCCACTAGAATCCATCCAGCATATTACTTCGGCATGCCCAGTTCTCGCCCCAAGTGATTATCTTGAAAGGCACAACTCTATGGCGAGAATATACCATCAAAAGATTGCACTGAGACTTGGCCTGTTGCAGAATGAGACTCCATCGTACATTGAGCATTGTATTTACATAAAATCAAAAAATAACTTGCTAACTGTTGTTGCATTGTACGTGGATGACTTTTTTGTTTTAACTAATGTTAATTCTGAATGAATATAATATCTGATAGAAAATTCAAGTGATAATTTTATCATAAAGAACTTAGGGAAACCTAAAAAATGTTTAGGGATGAATATCACTAGAAATTATGAAAAAGGTAGTATAGTCATTGTTTATATTCTTCAAATATGTATTGCAATAATTGAACATGTCTGATTGTAAACATATGAAAACTCCTTTGGAAACTAAATTGAAATTTGATTCAACAAAAGAGAGTTGTAATGATGAACCATATAAGACATTAATAGGTTTATTAAGGTCTTTAGCAATATTAACTAGTCCTGATATAGCATACTCTGTTAATCTCTTGAGTCAATTTAATAATTATCTTGGAAATAAGATACTAGATTGGAAAAACCATCATAAACTCACTTTTAACATTCCATTTGTTGAACAAAGTAGTATTTATAATACAATAAATGAGTTATCCCAATTTCATTGGCGATAAAGATTAAATATTTTTCTCTTGATTTTCTATTTCATTTCCGATAATCATAACGAATTGAGCTCGCTACCACCCATATTAGCTTAGCTCTGATACTCATAATTCATATCCATTCGTTCATTTATTATATCGCATTTATAATATATCGTACAAGAATTGACATTTAACCTCACATTCTCAAATAAATCTGTAAAAGTTCTAACACAGACTAGTAGTCTGTGGTTTTAAGTTTAAACCTCAAATTTCGAGTGTTGCAAATTTAAACACAGCAGTTCGAATAATCTATGTTCTAACCTAAAATATTCATTTACACTGTTGTTGTTATTATGATTTTGATATTATGCTATCATGAAATGAGAATCATCGAAGATTTGAAGAATCCCAACAGAATATTGAAGTTCCATACATATTTTCGAGAAATTTAAAAACAATTTCCAAAATAATTGTGTGGATACAAAATAAATAAGTGTGCATTCTGATAGAAAGTAATTCCTTTATGAAATGAAGCATTTGATTTGTTCCAACTATCTCATAAAAATAATGATCTGCTTCAATATTTTTGGAGCCATCAGTGTGAAAATATGGAAATGAAGTTTTATGGCTCTGTAATCAATGGAAAATGTTAGACTCCACTTGTAATCAAATTTGTTCTATAATATGTACCTACATTATAGCCAACTCTACTACTTGATTCTTCTTGATTTGCCAAAATAAATGAGAAGTATTCAATAATATCCACAGTTGAATATCCTGTTTCTTTCAACTCACCTATTTGTTTTCATATTGAAACAATTATGGCACTCTTGGAAGTATGTCAATCATATGCTCTAGGATGAATTTATGGAACAGCAAAAGAATAAAAGTATTTAATCTCAATCACATGAAAATTTGTCCAGTATGTACTTAGTGGTATGTTTCGATCTGAGTTTGAATGACCCTCGAAGAATACAGTATTGTTCGATAGCAGCAGTCTTTAGTGGGATATTGACTGTTGTCATTATAATGGGACTATTTTGTGAAAACTTTTGTGAACATGGGCTTTATGGGAAATCTGGACTTTTCAAAATAGAATTTTGATTTTAATGAAGTATCTTCTTATTATAAGAGCTGTGTCAAAGCTCAGTAATTTGTAATCAAATAGATGCGTTGAGGTGAGCTTATTCAAATAACTTCATTTTCAAACTAAGTTGGCTAGTACTTCAATTCTAAAATCTGAGACATGACATCATAGTAAATATTCATTTCTGTGGTTTTTTTTCCACAACAGAACAGAGTTGCATTTAGCCAAAGTACCCAATTTTTCGAATTTCACAGATAATTTTTTTTTTTTAAGATCAAGTTACTCGAAAACGGCGCTTCGTAGGAGAAAATATGAAGAATACTTTTATTTTCCAAATTAGCCAAATATTGTTCAATGAACGTTCAAATTACTTTTAAGAGTTGGGTTGTTCGAATTTCTGGTATTTTTATGTGATGTAATGTTCATAATGAAGAAACTGAAAGATGTGTAGGGAATCTTGTGTTCGGAGAAGATGTATCACATCAAGGAAAAGCTATATTCCAAAAATCATTTCCTTCAATAGAACCATTTACGAGATATAGCTGAAAATCACTTTTTTTTATCGATTTTCAACAGCCTGTATCTTTGTAACCGGGCCGAATCGGAAAAAACTATAAAGGAAAAAAGTGTTTCTTTTGACCTCAGGAATCTTCGGTTGAAATATATGTACAAGTCAAAGACTCACCCTGTATATTATCGATAAAAAGCGAGTTATTTCTTTCAAAACATCTGGTCAATTCGCCGTAGAAAGATGCCTATTACCATCTCTGTCTCTGTCTATCGAGCTCGAAGTTGCTGCATTGCCAAATGTTCGAACAACCGTTCGTGCAGTTCACTGGGTATTCATTGGCTGGCGTGTAAGAATTGAATGCCGTCAAACGTATCTGAATTCTTACATGTGGTAGAAAAGGACGGAAAATCAGAAGAACGTTTGAGATTCCTCCACTCATCCTGAAAAGTGAGGGCTTCTCAGAGGGGCTGGGGGGAGCTGAATAGGTAAACTTTGACAGATGCGCCCAGACGCACGTGGTACCATTCCGTCTTAAAGGCATAGGATATGAATCAGGTTATCAGGTATGGTAACTGAATTACCGGCGTGAACTTGGCAGCCACTTTTCAGCAGGCGAATTCATTCCAGCAGCCAAACGACCAGTGGCGTCGGTAGAAATTGAAACTAACGAATCGATCTGTTTTTGGGGTGCAACGCAAGAATTTGATTTTTGAGTACAATTGAACGACTCAATCAAGTAATTATGACATTTCAATGCACAAAATAATATTATATACGAAGGTGAATCATGCTGATCAATGAAACGACGAGGTACATACAAGTATTTTCACGAATGAAACATTGAAAAATCTTTAGCCAAGTTGATATTTGGTTTACTTACTTTTCAATAGCCACAGAATAACATATCCGAAGCACATTGATTTGCAGGCCATCTAAGGGGTAGTTTACACTTGTGAATTTTTCGGAATTTTTGAGAATGACCCTGTCCAAAAAGTTTGGCCCTGTTGATATTTGGTATAGTTACTCTTGAATAGCCACAGAATAACATATCCGAAGCACATTGATTTGCAGGCCGTCTAAGGGGTAGTTAACACTTGTGAATTTTTCGAAATATTTGAGAATTACTCTGTCAAAAATGTTTAGCCAAGTTGATATTTGGTATAGTTACTCTTAAAGAGCTACAGAATAACATATCCGAAGCACATTGATTTGCAAGCCGTCTAAGGGGTAGTTTACACTTGTGAATTTTTCGAAATTTCCACGAATGACCCTGTCAGAAATGTTAAGCCAAGTTGATATTTGGTATAGTTACTCTTAAATAGCTACTGAATAACATATCTGAAGCACATTGATTTGCAGGCCGTCTAAGGGGTAGTTTATACTCGAAATTTTGGAGAATTACGCTGTCAAAAATGTTTAGCCAAGTTGATATTTGGTATAGTTGCTCTTGAATAGCTACAGAATAACATATCCGAAACAAATTGATTTGCAGGCCGTCTGAGGGGTAGTTTACACTTGTGAATTTTACGAAATTTTTAAGAATTACGCTGTCAAAAATGTTTAGCCAAGTTGATATTCGGTATATTTGCTCTTGAATAGCTACAGAATAACATATCCGAAGCACATTGATTTGCAGGCCGTCTGAGGGGTAGTTTTCACTTGAGAATTTTTCGAAATTAAGGGGTCTAAGGGGTATTTTACACGAATTTTTCACGAATAACCCTGTCAAAAATTTTTAGGTATGATAATATTTGGTTGTGATACCTTTATGTTAATCTCATATGGAATATAAATTCGAGTTACATAAACCCAAAAAAGACTTTCAATGTTGCACAACAACGAGCCACAATAGCCCGCAATTATGCGGTGGGAAGACTGTCTATAATCCACAAATGCAAACTACCTCTTAGACGGCCTGCAAATCAATCTGCTTCGGATATGCTATTCTATAGCTAACTAGAATAACTATGCCCAATATCAACTTGGCTAAACATTTTTGACAGGGTTATTCGTGGAAATTTCGAAAAATTCACAAGTACAAACTACCCCTTAGATGGCCTGCAAATCAATATGTTTCAGATATGTTATTCTGTAGCTATTTAAGAGCAACTATACAAAATATCAACTTGGCCAAACATTTTTGACAGGGTTATTCGTGGAAATTTCGAAAAATTCACAAGTATAAACTACCCCTTAGACGGCCTGCAAATCAATGTGCTTCGGATATGTTATTCTGTAGCTATTCAAGAGCAAATATACCGAATATCAACTTGGCTAAACATTTTTGACAGCGTAATTCTCAAAAATTTCGAAAAATTCATAAGTGTAAACTACCCCTCAGACGGCCTGCAAATCAATTTGCTTCGAATATATTATTCTCTAGCTATTTAGGAGTAAAAATACCGAATATCAACTTGGCTAAACATTTTGGACAGCGTAATTCTCAAAAATTTCGAAAAATTCACAAGTGTAAACTACCCCTCATGTTATTCTGTAGCTATTCAAGAGTAACTATACCAAATATCAACTTGGCTTAACATTTTTGACAGCGTCATTCTCCAAAATTTCGAAAAATTCACAAGTGTAAATTACCCCTTAGACGACCTGCAAATCAATGTGCTTCGGATATGTTATTCTGTGGCCATTGAAAAGTAAGTATTCCAAATATCAACTTGGCTAAACATTTTTGACAGGGTCATTCGCAAAAATTTCGAAAAATTCACAAGTGTAAATTACCCCTTAGACGACCTGCAAATCAATGTGCTTCGGATATTTTATTCTGTGACTATTGAAAAGAAAGTAAACCAAATATCAACTTGGCTAAACATTTTTCAATGTTTCATTCGTGAAAATACTTGTATGTACCTCGTCGTTTCATTGATCAGCATGATTCACCTTCGTATATAATATTATTTTGTGCATTGAAATGTCATAATTACTTGATTGAAGTCGTTTAAGTATACTCAATAATCAAATTCTTGCGTTGCACCCCAAAAACAGATCGATTCGTTAGTTTCAATTTCTACCGACGCCACTGGTCGTTTGGCTGATGGAATGAATTCGGCTGCTGAAAAGTGGCTGCCAAGTTCACGCCGGTAACTGAATTTAGCTTTCTT
This sequence comes from Harmonia axyridis, assembly GCF_914767665.1. NCBI lineage: Eukaryota > Metazoa > Arthropoda > Insecta > Coleoptera > Coccinellidae > Harmonia > Harmonia axyridis. The sequence continues at coordinate 22,118,856 of NC_059505.1, read as the reverse complement.
CCATCGAAACAAACTCTGAATGATCCATCTTTCTTACCGACCAACCAAAGAGGAGACAAGCAGGGTGAAGTTGTTGTTACTGGCTTCATTATATCAAGTTTTAACATCTCATCAATCTCCTCATTGAGAACAGACTGCATAGCAGGTGAGAGAGGGAATTGTCTTTGGAGTATTGGAGAACCTTCAGTTTTTATAGTATGCGTTAGTAAGTGTGTCCCACCGATTTCGTTCTTAGGTCCTATTGATCGGAATAAATTCACCACCTCATTCAACCCGTCTTGCTGCAAGGGAGTCAAGTCTTCAGCTGGTTTTATTGCATGTACTACAGCTGTCGACATGAAATTGTGATTCTAAAGTTGTTATCAACACACTGACATTCTCTCTTGGACGTTGTTTTCTAAATTTAATTTCATCAAGTAAAATCTGATCATAATTTGAATGTAACTTGAACTTTATTACATGACGATAAATGACTCGAAACTGGAACATATGGCACTGATGGGGTAGAAGTTATACAGTGACTTTATATACAACAGTGACGACAATTTCGACCATCATGCGCCAAGGTTGGTCGCCCGCTAGTTTCTTTTGATAACATTTTCACATTTTAGGGGGGTTTGAACCCCCTAAACCAGTCACAATAGCTAACAATTAAGTTAAACGAGAATGCTTTAAAGCATGTGAAATAGTACGGCATTCGAATGTAAATAGTGAAAATCAGAGATCTCTGGTGAAAGTTCGACCTTTAATGCCGGACAAGTCTCCAACCAATCAAAACGCTGACGAGCCGTGTCGTCACTGTAGTATATAGAGCCACTGTAGGGAGTTACATATTTCTCTGCTGGCTTACAATCATAAAAATCAGCTTCCAACTCAATAATCTTAATCGTAACCTCGCGTTTTTGCTTTTCCTCACTATCATCTTCCACAGTAATTCGATGCAATCTCTTCGAACAATGAGATAATCTGCCCTCAATTCTCTTCAGATAACTCAAGTGGTTTAACGTACGTACTATTCCAAATTCTGTATCTCAAGGTACTTCTTGATATTTTTCAATCCCAAGAGAGGTTTCTGTTGTTCCAATCCCACGGGAGGTGCTTCGGGAAAATGAACAACGACATTAGAACATGTTAACCTGAAGCCCCGGTGCACACATTCGACTTTTGCAGTTGCGACGCCGTTGCGGTGTCGTACGCTAGTGTGCATGCTCCCATTTGATTCTTTGTACCACAGCCCGCATGATGGCAGTTACGACGCCGCAACGGCACGACGGGTAGTGTGCATGTTCCCATTTGTACCACAGCCCGCAAGTACGACACCGCAACAGTGTCGCAACTGCAAAAGTCGGATGTGTGCACCGGGGCTTAGTGGACAGGCATTTTGTACGTATAGTTTGAGAGCCAGTGGACGGCAGACCACACATATTTTAGGAAAGCCCATCAAAATTTCCTCAGTGAGTCTGTTGTACCGGGTTTTTCACCATAATTTGACCCCCTACCCTTTAACTTTGTTTCTAAAAGGGGTACAAAAAAATGTTTTCCACAAAAGTTTCACGAAATCGACTAGTGTTTTCTAAAATGATTTCACAAAACGAAATATATACAGAGTGGGCAACATATTGATTACAACTTCATTTTTTCAAATGGAACACCCTGTATATATTTCTATATTAGGCTAGCTCTTTTTCCCCTGATTAGGAATATATAACATATGTTTGGTCTATCTCTCTTATTCTGAGTACCACAGAGTTTCAAATTTTATGAACCACCTGGCAAGCTAAGTAACCAGTTTTCAAGTGGTAGGCTGCGACAACTCAAAATGCTCTTTTTTGAGTTATCTCGTTGGCAACGATGAATGAAACTGTTCATCGAATATACACTACACAGAAGCAGAAAAATTTGAAATATTTTCACTTTTTTTGAAGAACAATAAAAATAAGAACGTTACAAGGAGAGAATATATATGGAGTTACATCCTAATCATCCAATTACAATTTATAGTGAAAAACGAATGTCATGTTGTTGCTAACGAGATAATTCAAAAAAGGGCATTTTGAGTTATCGCAGCCTACCACTTGAAAACTGATTACTTAGCTTGTCAGGTTGTTCTTAAAATTTGAAACTCTGTGGTACTCAGAATAAGAGAGATAGACCAAACATATGTTATATATTCGTAATCAGGAAAAAAAGAGCTGGTCAAATATGGAAAAATATACAGGGTGTTCCATTTGAAAAAATGAAGTTGCAATCAATATGTTGGACACTCTGTATATATTTCATTTTGTGAAATCATTTTGAAAAACACTTGTCGATTTCGTGATCTTTTTGTAGAAAACATTTTTTTGTACCTCTTTTAGTAACAAAGTTAAAGGGGGGGTCAAATTATGGTGAAAAACCCGGTACCTACCGACCATGAAATGGGGGTTAGCTAAGCGCGATTGCAGTGGCTTCAGCTGTAGTGAAGAGCGACAGGTGGGAAAATTTCATAAACAAAAAACATATTTCATTTAATATGTCATATTTATATTTAATATGTCAAAATACACACTTTTTTAAACGTATTCTCGATTATCTGGAAAATTCTATATTTTTATTCTATAGAAAAATCAGGAGACCTTTTCTTTCAGTTAAACTTTCAGAAATGAAATAATTTTCTCTGAAAAATGTCAGTGGTGTAGATTTTCAATTGGAAAAAGATCATCGCACCCCGATATCCACGCCAGAATAATTTTGGCCGAAGATACTCACCTAATTCGAAACATTACATTATCTAGACCTCAATACCTAAAAAAATCAAAACAATGAATGTAATATTACAAGAGTTATAAGTAAAAACTAATTTTTTTTCAGACTTTAACACCCTGTATCTCTAAAACGAAACTTGTTAGGGTATATGTTCATATGAACAGTTGTTCTATCCGACGCCAAAGTTATTGAACTATGCATTTTTATACTCGCCTCTTATGTAATATTCACTTAACCATACAGAGAGGGGGCGAAGTGATAAATGCACTATCATTGCAGACTTCTAGGGTACTGGTTCTCTATATGTGATGTCATCGACGGTGTTATATTGCGGGTTTATCATTTTACTAATCTTCCTATTCCAGTAGTCCATTTCGTTCATGAGAACAGCAAAAATGGGCAACTTGGATTTAGCGTTCCTCACCCTCTCTTTCTAAGGGAAATTTTCCGGGAAAATGTGAAGATTCCAAGGCCACCGAGTTTGGTCGATGTATAGGGCATCGTCGATGAACACTTTCATTAATTACTGTCTGTCTTACCAGTCGATCGCCCTTCTCAGAATTATCATGTTTATCGACGGTGATTATAAAGAAAAAATGTTAACGGGTTATAATTTCAAAATCAAAAATTTTCACTTCAAGTAGATACCGAAACATTCAAACATTAGTTTTTTATATTCATTCCAATGGATTGTTTGAAATTTTGATCAATAACCAACATTACCCTGTGAGACTTGTATACAAAAAATTGTTATTATGAATTCATTTTTACTGAGGGTTCTTTTTTCTATCTCATTTCGTGAATTAGTACATGAAAAAAGTATCTAAAGTTAGTGGTATGATAATAATGTTTCATGCTATACTTTTTTAGTGAAGTGTAAATATTTATAATATATTTAATTTCAGTTATCAACCCCCTGGTCAGTTTGTACCATATCAAGAAAATGTCAAAATATCAAAGGAGAAATGTGATACCAACAAGGCGTCAGATTCAAAAAAAAAACAAAAATAAATGATGATACTGATTGATCGCTGTTCCCCTGATTAGAACCTGTTTCATTGTTGATATCAGGTAATATATCATCTTGCTCAAAATGTTGCTTCAGGGAAATATTGAATATCATTGTTCATATGTGTCGGGCCAGAAGAAAATTGTGTAATATACTAGCTCTTAGCTCAAATTGTGTAATTTATGTGTTATGATGATGACCAATAAAGATAATGGCTATTATTCATTCACACTATTTACTAAATTTAATTAAATAAAAAAATGTTTTAAAATAAAAAAATACTGAAAAACTGTTCACTGTTCGCACCTTAGAACATTAATAAGAGGAACGGAAATCGCCTTGGTACTGATGCATTTGTTTTGATGCCAATATTCGTCACTCCTCGTCTGACGAGACACTATAGCAGTAGCCTAATATAATTTGATTAATTTCGAAATAATCAATTCATGCTCAAAAATAGTTTACAATGTAATTCATTCATAAAAATTCTTTCGTGTCTCAAAGGGCCAATGTTTTTCTCAGTTTAATGATTCAGCTATTGTGAAGTTAAGAAAAAAGGATTCCTGATAAAATATTGATCAATAAAATTAGGATTCTCCACGCCTATGGCTCACCCACACACAATCGGCTAGCTCGATTGTGATTGGTGATACTAAACTTTCATCTCTCTTGTATTCGGGATTCTAAGAATCACACAATTCGCACCGTCTCCACTGTTCTGAGTTCGGTAAATGTTAACCGGATAATCATTCATCGATAATTCCTATTGATAATTTCAACTGATTTTATAATATTTTTTTTTGTACACTTTGTTCAATTATATTATATTCATATTATTTTGTAATTGTTTGTGTTCCACGTAATCTTTCACCATTGTCAGCTAAGATTTTCCCCATAATTAGTTAACTTTCTGAGGGTATTGTACTGGTATTCGTATTTTTTCTCATACAAAAGGGTCTGTTCTTAGAATATTCATGAGAGATTTCACAACACCCTTTTTTAATATAAGATCTCTAGTACCCCATTTCTAGGAAATAAGAGACTTTTTATGTACACAAAGTTACGATGTCTTGGGGTTGAGTGAAACTTGGTTAGATTCTAATTTCCTTTCACATCGATTGAATATTGACGGTTACAATTTTATAAGAGTTAATTATTAATTAATGAATAAAAACAATTTGGAATTCATCCAAAGGTATTTCACTGCTAGAAAGGTTCAATTCAATACACATAGTCAAAATTATAAGGAGAACTGCACTGGACCAATAGATTTGAAAACTTCTGGTAATACCTCAACCCCAAATTGAATTTGAAAAAGCGTTATGCGTTATTTTATTGTCAGGTATAGTCAATATCTTTCGTTCCTACATAAAATCAGTGAGTAAGTAGAAATATAGGTATATGTAAGAACATGGCATTAACCGCAATTTATAAGTCTCCCCAAACTTGTGTGGACACCTTTAATAAAGATCTTCTAACGTATCTTGATAATATGAATCACGTAAAAAGACATGTGCTGATCGGAGATATAAACATAAATTTGTTAACGGATAACGATTTCGTAGACGAATATAAAAATATTATGTACACATATGGGTTTATGTCTATCATTAATGAATGCACACGCCCTGAAGGAAATAGTTGTATTGACCATATATTTTTCAAAACACCCAACATTGAAAACAAACTGAAAAACGTGGAAGGCTATATTCTGCAGTACCTTATTACGGATCATTTTCCAGTTGTACTAATCATAGGCTCTGAAAAGGATATACCCATACATCAAGCTAAGGAAAGAAAATTTAAGCATTATATAGAATACTTTAAATTGAGGGAGGATTTGCTGGAGGAGTCATGGTCTCAAATATATTAAAAAAACCAAAGTAAATCACATTGCTCAGCTTTTTATTGATACCTTAGTCAGACACATAAAAAATAATACACAAACAGTAAAGTTGAAAAAACAAGAAAGAATTCGAAAGAAGTGGATTACACCGGCAATACTTAAGTTAATTAACAAAAAAAATAACCTTTACATACAAACTAAAAAAGAACCTAATAATGAAATAATCAAAAATGAATACATCCACCTGAAAAAAGAAATAGAAATATCGGTGAATAATTCTAAAAAGGCTCATTTACAGAAGATTATTGACACTTCCCAATGTGAGTCCAAAGCTGTATGGGATTGCATGAAGAATATATGTGGCAGCGGCCTCAAATCTGAAACAGAAATAAAAGAAATAATATTTGACGGTGTCGGCACGCAAGATAATGAAGAAATAGCTAATACACTGCTCAACAATTGATAGGGATCACTTACTTGTTCTAAATTTATTTCTGAAATATTCGCTCCAAGATTATAAATTTAGTCAGATATCGGAGTATTTTCAGTTGATAATATGGTTCACTTGAGAAAAGAATGAACAAATGGAAAGTTGGAGAGAAAAAAAGACTTTATTAGGAACACTCAAAATTCTGTGTTTGAATAACATAAAAATTTTATGATGAAACCACAAGAAGGCTGAAGTTTCGGTTAAGCTTGTACCTAGTTGGTCCCTCACGAGCTCGTCTCAAGCATTCTACCCTACAAGGCATACTTTCGACCAAACGATTTATAAAATTTCTGACTGAATGCAGTAGAAGTACTCATGAGATCTCGGTAATCTGAGGAGCAAAAATTTCGGAATAGGTTTATTAATGAGTTTGAATATGGCTTAAAATTATGCCATAATAATTTTCTCCATATTCATATGAGATTTGCATTTTTCACGTACTGACGCAATTGGATGAATGTAGTGGTTGAACTTATGAGATCTCGGTAATTTGCGGAGCGAAAAATTTCGGAAAGGAGTAATTAATTAGTTTGAATAGAGTCTAAAATTATGGCGTAATCATTTTTTCCATATTCATATGAGATTTGCTGTTTTCACGTACCTACTGCCGGAATGGGATGAATGCAGTAGAAGTGCTCATGAGTTCTCGGTAATCTGAGGAGCAAAAAATTCCGGAATGGGGAATTGATCAAGTTTGAAGAGAGCCTAAAATTATGGCGTAACCATTTTTTCCATATTCATATGAGATTTGCTGTTTTCACATACTGACTGAATGGGATGAATGCAGTAGAAGTACTCATGAGATCTCGGTAATCTGAGGAGCAAAAAATTCCGGAATAGGGTAATTAATTACTTTGAATAGAGCCTAAAATTATGCCCTTATAATTTCTTCCATATTCTTATGAGATTTGCTGTTTTCACGTACTGACGGAATGGGATGATTGCAGTAGAAGTACTCATGAGTTCTTGGTAATTTGAGGAGTGAAAAATACCTTAATAGGGTATTCTGAGGAGCAAAAAATTCCGGAATAGGGTAATTAATTAGTTTGAATAGAGCCTAAAATTATGCCATAATAATTTTCTCCATATTCATATGAGATTTCCATTGTTCACGTACTGACGGAATTGGATGAATGTAGTAGTAGTACTTATGAGATCTCGGTAATCTGAGGAGCAAAAAATTCCGGAATAGGGTTATTAATTAGTTTGAATAGAGCCTAAAATTATGCCATAATAATTTCTTCCATATTCTTATGAGATTTGCATTTTTCACGTACTGCCGAAATGGGATGAACGCAGTAGAAGTTCTCATGAGTTCGCGGTAATCTGAGGATCAAAAAATTCCGGAAAGAGGTAATTAATTAGTTTGAATAGAGCCTAAAATTATGCCGTAATAATTATTTCCATATTCATATGAGATTTGCATTTTTCACGTTCTGACGGAATTGGATGAATGTAGTAGTAGAACTTATGAGATCTCGGTAATTTAAGGCGCAAAAAATTCCGGAAAGGAATAATTAATTAGTTTGAATAGAGCCTAAAATTATGCCGCAATAATTTTTTCCATATTCATATGAGATTTGCATTTTTCACGTACTGACGGAATTGGATGAATGTCGTAGTAGTACTCATGAGATCTCGGTAATCTGAGGAGCAAAAAATTCCAGATAGGGGTAATTAATTAGTCTGAATAGAGCCTGAAATTATGCCCTTATCATTTCTTCCATATTTTTATGAGATTTGCTGTTTTCACGTACTGACGGAATTCATATGAGATTTGGATTTTGCACGTACTGACGGAATTGGATGAATGTAGTAGTAGAACTCATGAGATCTCGGTAATTTGAGGAGCAAAAAATTCTGGAAAGGAGTAATTAATTAGTTTGAATAGAGCCTAAAATTATGGCGTAATCATTTTTTTCATATTCATATGAGATTTGCTGTTTTCACGTACTGACGGAATGGGATGAATGCAGTAGAAGTACTCATGAGTTCTTTGTAATTTGAGGAGCAAAAAATTACGGAATAGGGTAATTAAATAGTTTGAATAGAGCCTAAAATTATTATGATATTTAAATTATTCTGAGGTGTTCATTTACGATTGGGTTCTGCTAGCTTAACCTGCTGTAAAGCGGGCAGAACCCAGGGTTTCTTTAAAAAATTGTAAATTCAGAAATTTCATAGAGGGTTCAAACGAAATCGAAATTTGTTCTGCTAGCTTAACGGGGGTCAACGGGGAGTCTATTCCATACACTGAACACTCTATTAGAAATGAATTATTCGCGGCACTTTGCACGAATATTTCCCTCCTGTCAAAAATTCTATGTAAATGGAATGCAATTATCGAAAATTACAGCGATATATGCATTGTAGGAAGCGAAATAGCCCTGCGATAATTGCACTGTTCATAGATGCATAGTTTCTATGCATCTTACACAGTTCGAATCTATGGCAATTCCATTCAACATAAGTTTGACAACTAAGGTAACAGTTTATTCGGGAAATATTCCCCCGAATTACTCTCGTGTATCAAAATGACCGGATAATTTCGCATTCCAGCGATCTCAGACAGTTTTCATGACAACACGCTGTCATGCAATATTATCGGTAATTTTGATGCACTTATGCAATTACTTACGAAAATTTTCACGCTTGAGTTTTAAACTGTGATCACGTAGATTGTTTGTGTTCAGTTGGTATAATGACTTATGAATATATCTTCATGGCATTCAGATTGTCAAAGAATCAAAACGAATGCCAAAAAGCGCTCGCATTAAGCATTCGCACCGGGAACGTGTGTTTTCAAGTTCACGAGTCAAGAATACCAAAACGTGTGACATTCGAAAAGTTCGTATACGTGTTGAAACATCACTTGTCGAGAATAGGGTCCCAGATAATTTCTTGAAGCGTCTGGCGGCCGATGAGGTTTGACCATAGAACAAGTATGTATAGAATGGAAACTCTCATGATAAAATTAACACTGCTTTCAGTGACCTCATGCGGTTATTTGTGAAATTATAAAATGAGCGCGCGAAAATTTGAAATTGAAAATATTTTAATTCAAATAAGATTTTGAATGTGAAAATAAACAACGTACGAAAATAACGTAATAGGCATTTCTTTTTGAATGAGCTATATTACCATTATATTCCTGTACGAGTTCTTTCACATCCAATATATTTGACAAGATTAGAGGCTTAAGTTCAGAGAAAACACAAATTCATATAAAAAAATCATCTATTTGAAGTTTTACATTTTTTTAAATATTTCTAGTATGCCAAATTTTTAATTGGGTCACATGTAACTCCAGAAGATTTGAATTTTGTATCAGTGCCCTTCACAATTGCATATTCAGGCTATCAAACAGCTTATCCATGAGCTCTGCAGTGCCCACAGCCTCTAGTGTCAATTAATTGTTGTCCTCGATATCTGTAGGAAGCAAAACATTCATAAGTACTTATATTTTCATCAAATTTATTGCAATAAATAGTTCTAAATTGACTCAATCAGAATTGAAAACTCTACTATACCATTTGTTTGAAATGTTGAGAACTCACAACTACTTCCAAAAGTGTGCCCGATTAAAAGCTGTTGGAGAAACATAATTCATCAGTCTACTGAAATTTGCTGATGAATTAAGTTTCTCTACATTTTTTAGCCGCTCTTTGTAAGATGAAACTTTTTTTTGGATAATTCTCAGTTTTCTACTCTGATCAATCAGACATTTTGGAACTCACAACTACTTCCAAAAGTGTGCCCGATTAAAAGCTGTTGGAGAAACAACATCAGTCTACTGAAATTTGCTGATGAATTAAGTTTCTCTACATTTTTTAGCCGCTCTTTGTAAGATGAAACTTTTTTTTGGATAATTCTCAGTTTTCTACTCTGATCAATCAGACATTTTGATAGATAACGTTCATTTTCAGTTAACCTTTTTCTATATATTAGTTTGCTGAGGCTGCTTAAAATTCTTCAAAGTCTCTGTTGATACTTCCCTCTCAACATCACTTTGGAGATGTATTCCTTCAGTGTCATGAACTTCTCTGTCTTCCCCTTGGTTTGAAAATCCTGTGAAATATAAATAAAAAAGTAAATAAATGGCAGATAAGTAAATAATAATTTTCTTGCCAATCATATATATCTATATATACATATGCAAAATTACTATTGAGGGTAAGTTTTTAAAAAAAGATAATATTTATGGACAGCCGAAACACTTGTCTACGGTTAGCACTTCTCCTTGAGGACTATACTTAATTGCTTATCGTTTAACTTTTACACTGAAGAAAATATAACAAAATTTAACTCACCAGGAAGAAATAATTCAGGGATAGCAGTTGCCAAATTCCTTTAAGGCTATCTAATTTCAATTCTTGCAAATTTGTTGAGGAATTTTAGAGTTGAGCAATGGATAACTAACTTTTTCGAGCCAAAGTTTGAAAATTGTTGGCTCCTTCTCTTCATTCGAAAACGATGACGTTTACTATACATATCTCCATATTTAGGAACACAATATTTGTTGGATTTCAAAGTTGACTTGCGACATAATAAATCTCTTACCAAAAATAAAGTAAGCTACGTTCGACGGATCAACTAAAAATTTTTGAGGTTAAGTAAATATTTCTCGAGGTAAACAGAAAATCAGCGATGCGAGCGGCCACTAGAAGTTGTTGAGGGAACTAAATTACTGTTTCAGAGTTTAGTACCTCAGTTTCTCCTCTATATATACTTACTCTATGGGTTTGACATCTGGGTTTCAGCTGGTCGTGCTGAAGAGTAAGATTAGTGGATCGTTGAGGCTTCTTGTTGAGAGCAGGTATATTATCGAAGTCTGGTTGAAGCACAGAATAGAGAGGTATTAATACCTCTCTAAGACTACCTCGGTAGTACAGTGGACTGAGAAGTTGGCTGTGGTGCCGAAGGTACCGGGTTCGAATCCTGGCTAGGTCATGGATGTTGTGTATGTCTGGTGGAGGTTTATGAGTTCGATATAATAAATATGACATGTTCGCTGTGTAGATGGTCTTAGTAGCCAAGCACATATAAAGGAAAAAAAAAAATTCCTCTCTATTCTGTGGTTGAAGTATGTCGATCGTTGAATGCTGAATGAATTGAGCTGTGGACGTTGGTTACATCGGAATAGTGTAAAACACTGTTATCCTTTGTCCTGATTGTTTCCTAGGAAGAGGAAACTTTAGAGGACGTGCTTATGTCTCACACGCATAATGTGACGGAGTTTAGCTCTCTTCTTCGTTTTCTATAAGCGCTAACATGGGGTGCCTTATTTTTGAAGGGTCTTGCGGGTCATAATTAAGGGCATCTTTCAGCGTCTTGTTTGAGTGGAACTCAAGTTTATCTAGCAGCTTCCTGTTTCGTAGTTTTATTTGCTTCGATATAATCTCCATCTTCAGGTCTTGTCTGATATCAGTGTTTCAGATGAACCAAGGGGCATCTGTTATTTTTCTTAGGATTTTGTTCTGTAATACTTTTAGTTTATTTTGTCGTACTTTTCAGCTTGACCCCATGCTGTGGAGAAGTATAAAATGCTTGGTATAATAACAACCTTGTATAATCTTAGTTTATTATCCAAGCTCAGCGGACTGTTTCTCGATTATAGGGGATGAAGTTATACATTTTTCTGGCTTACTTTCTTTTTCTGATTGCGTCGATGTGATCTTTCCATGTTAGTTTAGGGTGGAAGATCACACTGAGGTTTTTAATTTTGTTAATCCATGGGATCTTTTCCACGTTTATTTCAATTTGGTCTGTTGGAAGACCTGATATTCTGCTGAAGACAATTGCTTGTGATTTTGCCAGATTGACTTTCACCTTTCATTTTTCCATCCATTTCAGGATGTCGTTTGTGGCTGTCTGAAGGTATCTTCCGCTACGGTTCATATTCCTGGAATGGGCAAGCACAGCAGTGACATCAGCATAGGTGAACATTTTTACGTCGTCTTTGAAAATTCTTGGGATGTCCGATGAGAAAATGTTGTACAACTTCGGCGAGAGTACTTTTTCTTGTGGTACACTGACAGATAACACATTCAAAAAGAAATCAACATCCTTCAAACCGCCCTACAACAGAATGGCTACAACAGTCAACAAGTTCAGAAAGCCATCAACCGACATCAGACCCATACACAACAGCCCAAAAATCCTCTAGAAAATTTCCCTCATAGAGCTTTTCTACCTTTTATCAAAGGTGTCACTGACAAAATCAGTCGCATACTACGAAAACAGGATATAAAAACAGTTTTCACAGCCGATAACAAAATTTCCAAATTTCTTCTAACACCAAAGGATACTTACTTTCTTTTACGATCGATAACGAGTCTCAAGGAGTATACGAGATACCATGTTCCGCATGTCCTAGAACATACATAGGACAAACCAACAGAGACATAACTAACAGAGTATATGAGCACCAACTTGCAATACGCCAAGGAGATCCAACATCTGCCCTATTCAAACACTACTCTGAAACAGGACATAACGTTGATTTTGAGGGATGTAAGACCATCTCTGCAGAGAGAACCCTGACATGTAGGATAATCCGTGAAGCACTCGAGATCGAAAAACGACCCAATTGTCTCAACAAACGGGATGATGGTCAAAGATTACCCAACACTTGGAAACCTTTGATTTCCCGTCTCATGGCAACACATCGATCGACAACTCAGCCCCCGACAACAACCCGATCGACAGTTCAGCTTCATACCACCCGTACCAGGCTCCCAGTTGCCACCCGTTCGATAACAACCCGATCGATGACTCGAAGTCACGTGACATCACCATCGGTTCCTGCACAATCGATAACAACTCGATCGACAACAAACCGATCGAAAACAACTCGATCAATAACAACTCGATCGATGACAGCTCGATCAATGACTGGAGGCTGCCTAAGAACTGCGCAACCTCCATCACGTGGGTCACCTCCTTCTACTATGAATACAGGACCTCTCGTGGTTAACGTTCAGTTGCCTCGAGGGACACACCTACGAGAATACTCTTGTTGATGATACCTGGGGAGTAGGCAGATTGAGACCCCGGCGTAAAGTCAACAGTTCTTGAAAATGGCTCCAAAATCGGAGCCGAAACGTCGAACACGACAAAATATTAAACGCGGTCCAATCCGGAACACACAAAGTTCATATATATATATATTTTTTTTTTTTTTTTTTTTTTTTCACCTCGAGGGGTTTGGCTGGGCCCGAAGATGTCGGATCAAACCTGATCAAGACAACTTCAGCCATTGACAAGAAATTTTCGGACTATTCTTGTCGTCCACAGGACTACCTCCTTCTGCGCTGTGCTTATGATGTCCTGATCCAATCCCAATAGAGCTGTGTTCTCTCCCAGATGTGTCTCCACCAGGCCGTTCGTCGTGATTATGAGCGGGATAATATACACCTTTCTGAGATTATAAATCTCTTTCAGCTCGAAAGCGAGATCTTCGTATTTCGTATTTTTTTCGGTGTATGCTCTAGAAATGTTATCATCTGCAGGCACAGTGACGTCGATAATATTTGCCTCCTTCTTAACTTTGTCGAAGATAACAATATCCGGTCTGTTGTGTGCAACCAGCCTATCCGTCTCCATCAGGGTGTCCCAGTAGAGCCTGTAATTCTCATTTTCCATGACCGCTTTTGGCACGTATTCGTACGGCTTCCTTGAGGTGAGTATCAATCCAGTTCTTATAGCTATCGCTTGGTGGTAAACCTTAGCCATTGCGTTATGGCGGTCTGTATACTCTTTAGGTGCCAAGATGGAGCAAGAAGACGTGACATGCTGTATTGTTTCAAGACCCTGAGAGCACTTTCGGCATCTATCTGATGGTAAGTATCTTTTTGTTATGTTCTTAATATATGCTCTAGTCGGAACCACCTGGTCTTGGATTGCCACCAGTCTTCCTTCAGTCTCAGGATATAAGTAACCCGCTGTTATATATTTAAGTGATTGTTCCTTGTTGACATTATTATTTTTCAGGGCTTCTGGGTACCTGCCATGTAGCGTCATTCCGTGCCACCGTTCAGTCAGCGTTCCGATGGTCGGTGCCTCGGTGGGATTTCTTCGGTCTGATAGATTAAGCGCTGTTATGTTCTCGTCCTCCTGACATATAACCTTGAACAATGGTGAGTTTTTTGTCTGAAAGTACCCTCTCAAATCCTTCACGACATTATTATGGATGATTTCCAGACTCTGTAACCCTCTACCTCCATCCTTCCTGGGTACATATAGTCTGCTTACCGAGGCATGTGGGTGATGAATCCCGTATTTTGTCAGGAGAACCCTTACCCTTGTATCCATTGATTGGAGCTCTGTGGTCGACCATCTTACAACTCCAAATGAGTAGGCTATGCACGGAACAGCCCAGGTGTTGATGGCAGTGAACATAGATCTTGAGTTCAGTTTGCTTGCCAGGACCTTTCTGAGCCTTCCAAAAAACTTTTCTTTAAAGGTTGCCTTAGATTCGGCAAGATTTATTTCCAGCCCCTGTTGAACTCCCAGGTACTTGTATGTTTCGTCCAACCCCATTCTTCGGATAGATATGCTATCCTGCACCTGCATTTCATCTCCCTCCACCAGTTTTCCTCTCTGTACATGCACCACCGCACACTTACTCAGCCCCATTTCCATCCTTACCGTCTCCGAGAAGGATGCCACAATCTTGAGCATTCTCTTCATCTCCCCCTCACTGGATGCATAAAGCTTCAGATCATCTATGTAAAGCTGATGGTTAATCTTCGTGTTCCTTCGTCTTTCAATTATGTAGCCATATTTGTCATCTCTCAAAAGCTTACTCAAGAAATTCAGCGCCAGACAGAACCATAGCGGACTGAGCTTATCACCTTGAAATATTCCTCTTCTGATTTTTATTTCAGGTGTTGCGGTAGTTTTTCCCTGCGTGGTGACCAGTAATTGCGTACGCCACGATTTCATCAGATGTTCTAGAAGCTTCACTACAGACTCAGATACTCCATAAAGGCGCAAGGTTTTCAGCAGCCAAGAGTGTGGCATGCAATCGAAGGCCTTTTTATAGTCGATCCATGCCACAGATATATTCCTCAGCTTTTTCCTGGCCTGTTTCATCACCAGGTGATCAACAATGAGAGCCTCCTTACATCCTCTTATATTTTTCCTGCATCCATTCTGCTCTGGGGCCATTATTCCATAGTTGTCCACATGCCTCCAAATGGTCGTCGTGAGCACACCTGTAAGTATCTTGTATATTGAGGGCAGGCAAGTGATGGGTCCGTAGTTTTTTGGGTCGCTGGTTTTATCTCCCTTTGGTATCATGTGGGTTACACCAAGCGTGAGAGACTCCGGTATCACCGAAGGGTTGTGCAGGGCTTCCTGGAACATTCTAGCCAGATGTTTATGTGTTGATTGGAAGTTCTTCCACCAATAATTGTGCAATCCATCAGAGCCCGGGGCAGACCAATTTCTTGCCCTTCTCAGCACCATACGTATATCTTCCTCCTTTATTTCAAGCTCTTCCATGTCATACGTTTCAGCTTTCCTCTCAGCTTCTTTTATCCAATAGGCCCCGTCGTCATGCGTCTTCGCGTCCCCCCAGATTTCATTCCATTCTCTATACATTTCTTTCAATGATGGCGATTCTTCCCCTGCAGCCTCTACTCCCTCTTCAAGCGACCGAAAAAATTGCTGTGGGTTTTTGTAATACAGTTCGTTGTTCCTGTACCTCTTAACTCTCTCGTTATAACGTTTCAAGCGATTGCCTAAAGTTTTAACCTTTTGTTTCAGCCTATCGCAGATTGTCACCAGCTCCTCTCTCAGGTGCCAACCACGACTCCTCACCCGGTACTCCGACGCAACTCTTAGTGTTTTCTTCAGAAGCTTTCTCGATGGACTCTCCGCATGCAGGTAAGTGTGAATCACCCCAATCTTCCTTCTGTTCTCATCTATCTTCTTTTCTAGGCGTATTTTCCATGGAGGGGTTTTATCTTTGCGGTGCGTGGGTTGATTGTTTCCTAAATGAATGCCAACCTCCTCGCAGAAAGTCACCGCAGCCGCATAGACCATGTCCAGTATCTCTTCAATATTCTTTGAGTTCCGCATACAGGTGTTCAATACGTCATCAATTTTCCGAACAGTCTGAAGCAACCTGACGGAGCCCTTCATCCTTGGCAATTTTGGTCTTTTCTCAGGTCCCATTCCCGAGAACAATTGCAAATTTCTGGAGAAGCGTCGCTCTGTTCCGGTTTGTCTAAAGCTCACTCTAGTCTCCACCTGCGTACCATTCCCAGTTGACCCCATTTCTTCCTGTACCTCCGCTCCAAGTGGTGAAACACTCTGCATTATAGAATCGAGCTCCATCGACGAAAATTTGCCATTCTGGAGAATCCATCTGACTCTATTTGCTAATAAATTGGGATAAGATCGTTTCTCTGGGTAGATTTCATTCCAGGTCTCAGTTAAAATTTGTCGGTAAGTTCGTCCTGTGAGTTCTTGCATCTCCAAAGCAATAAAGTGAACGCGCATTAAAAGAATGTTTTCTTCCTCAGACCATCGCATTCTCCCATCTCGTCTCCCAGAGATAACCGTGGAACTAGCCTGTGCTTCGTTCAAACTGTCACCTCCTCTTCCTCCTGAGACTTGATCTGAGCTTACGGTGCCATCTCGGGGGGCTGCGCCGCTTGCCCCACAGTTTCCCCCAACAGACTCTTCCTCCTGACGGCTCCGAAGGTGGCCAGTCCGCTGCCTCCTACCGCCCTGATTTTGGCTTCTCGTTACAGGAGCACTTCATATACTTCAGACACCCAGGCTGCTAACCTAGGGCCTGGAAGACTCGGGAAATGCGAAGTCGTCACTCCCCGAAGGCACAAAGCCACCCTGCATATATATATATATATATATATATATATATATATATATATATATATATATATATATATATATATATATATATATATATATATATATATATATATATATATATATATATATATATATATATATATATATATATATATATATATTGTCTCCAGATAACAGTCGTACATGAGATCTTTCGGCAAAATTCCTATCCAAAACAAATGCTCGACAAACTAATGTATGAAACTGACAGAGTATCCATAACAGAATCTCGACGAAAACCTGAACAAATTGAAAATATAGTTCAAGATGATCCTGTAATAAAATATGGCAGCCTTCCCAACATAGGAAATCTAACCAGCAAAATTAAGAATTGTTTTAAAGATGAAAAAGTAAAAATAAGTACATACAACACGAAAACTATCAAGATGTTATACAGTAAATTGAAAGATACAACACCAAACCCACTGAAATCTAATGTAGTGTATAAAATTAAATGTTCCGAATGTGATGGCACCTATGTGGGACAAACATCTCAATGGTTAAAGAGTCGATTAACGTTACATAAGAGTGATATCCGGACAATGAACCCACGATGTGCTTTAGCTGTACACTCAATGAAAAAGGATCATAAAATTGATTTTGAAAATACAGAAGTATTATGTACGGAAGGTAAATATAATAAAAGACTGATACAAGAAATGATCAACATAAGAAATCAAGAAAATCCAATAAATAAAAAAACTGACGTACAAAAATTAAGCAATGTTTACACGTTCCTGTTAACATATCCAAACCGGGAACGATTCTATGATGGACCACTAGAAGAATAAAAATAAGAAGAAAAAGTAAACCAAAGTTGACGCAATGCGATTCTGTGATATGTACCAAAGAAAATAATTAAGTTAGGTTAGACACACTGTTTATACTCACATCCAATTGACAAAGAAAGATTAATCCAACTGATAGAGTATTTGAGACTAATTTACTTAAAAATTTGCGTTAATTGATGAATTTTAACTTATTAAGGAGACAACCTCAAATTCTGTAAGTGACTGTTTTTAAAGATTTGTGAAAGTTCTTTTTGTGTATGTAATTTTAATTTTAATTGTTAAAATTGTAGTAACCCTGAGGAAGGAACTAACCAGTTCCGAAAGCTTGGTATGAATAAAGAGTAAAACTGAAATCCTTCTTATCAGTCGAATTCCCTTAAAGATTCACGATATATATATATATATATATATATATATATATATGTCCTTTACACATATATATATATATATATATATACAGGGTCTTTCACGAGGAACCTCATCCATATTTATACGGGAAACTACTGAACGTATTTTCATGAAATTCATCACTTATAAGTATTTCACGATGCTGATGAAATCTAAAATATTTTCAAGGCATGCGCACCTCCGGTTTTTCCGGAAATGACGTCAACTTCCGTTTTTCAAATTAGAACACCATTTTTTCATTGCAGAAATAGATTCCTTAGAAAATTTCAAGTTATTTTGATGTAACATTTTTCAGTTTTGGTTGGAAAATTCTCTCTGAGCGGGAATTTTCGAAAAAAAAATCGAAAATAGAGCTCCGCTGAAACAAGAATAACTTCGAGGTTTTTGGATGGAAAATTTTCATTTTTGGGATTTTTCAAGATGTAAGATTGATGTATCCACTTTAAAAATCGAAATCGCGAGTCATGATACAGGGGGTGAAAAAATCGCTTTCAAAGTTAGGGATGACAAAATCGTGAAAAATCAATTTTTTCAAATTAGAACCCCATTTTTTTATGGCAGATATTGAATCTACGTTAAAAAATAATGTGAGTGTATGCATCACACCCTTGCCCTAAAGTGGATATTTTCTGAGTTATTCACAAAAAACTGTTTTTCGTCTTGAATTTTCAGCTATTTCTTTTCCCTTCAAGCCAAAAAGATGAAATTTTCAGGAACTGTTACTTAAAACATGTTTTAGATTTTACTACCCTAATATGCAAGAGAAAAAAGTTACAGGTTTTTCCTAAATAGATGGCGAATTTTGATTCGAATTTGTATCGGAAACCTCTGCGGTGCCGCAGTCTTGGTCTCTGCCGACCACGCCACGGAGGCGGCTCTGACCGATGTAGTTGCAAAGAGCATATAAACATTTTAAACTACGTTTCTTTGTTTCAACTACGTGAATGATGCAACTTTCGACAAAAAATTTTGTCTGAAAAATAACATTTAGGGGGATGAAAAATAGATGTTGTCCGATTCTCCCCCTTGACTAATATCCTCGCTAAGGATATATATATATATATATATATATATATATATATATATATATATATACAGGGTGAGTCTTTGACTTGTACATATATTTTAACCGAAGATTCCTGAGGTCCTTTATAGTTTTTTCCGATTCGGCCCGGTTACTAAGATACAGGCTGTTGAAAATCGATAAAAAAATGTGATTTTCGGCTATATCTCGTAAATGGTTCTATTGAAGGAAATGATTTTTGGAATATAGCTTTTCCTTGATGTGATACATCTTCTCCGAACACAAGATTCCCTACACATCTTTCAGTTTCTTCATTATGAACATTACATCACATAAAAATACCAGAAAATCTAAGAACCCAACTGTTAAAATTAATTTGAACGTTCATTGAAGAATATTTGGCTAATTTGAAAAATAAAAGTATTCCTCATATTTTTTCGTACAAAGCGCCGTTTTCGAGTAACTTGATCTTAAAAAAAAAAATTATCTGTGAAATTCAAAAAAATGGGTACTTTGGCTAAATGCAACTCTGTTCTGTTGTGGAAAAAAACCACAGAAATGAATATTTACTATGATGGCATGTCTCAGATTTTAGAATTGAAGTACTAGCCAACTTAGTTTGAAAATGAAGTTATTTGAATAAGCTCACCTCAACTCTTCTATTTGATTACAAATTATTGAGCTTTGACACAGCTCAGATAATAAGATACTTCATTAAAATCAACATTCTATTTTGAAAAGTCCAGATTTCCCATAAAGCCCATGTTTAAAAAAGTTTTCACAAAATAGTCCCATTTTAATGACAACAATCAATATCACACTAAAGACTGCTGCCATCGAACAATACTGTATTCTTCTTGTGGTCATTCAAACTCACATCGAAACATACCACTAAGTACATACTAGACAAATTTTCATGTGATTGAGATTAAATACTTTTATTCTTTTGCTACTCCATAAATTCATCCTAAAGCATATGATTGACATACTTCCAAGAGTGCCATAATTGTTTTAATATGAAAACAAATAGGTGAGTTGAAAGAAACAGGATATTCAATTGTGGATATTTATATTAATTACTTCTCATTTATTTTCAATGGCGAAATCAAGATGAATCAAGTATAGTTGGCTATAATGCAGGTACATATTATAGAACAAATTTCATAACAAGTGGAGTCTAACATTTTCCATTGATTACAGAGCCATATAACTTCATTTCCATATTTTCACACTAATGGCTTCAAAAATATTGATGCAGATCATTATTTTTATGAGATAGTTGGCACAAATCAAATGCTTCATTTCATAAAGGAATTACTCTCTATCAGAATGCATACTTATTTATTTTGTATCCACACCATTATTTTGGAAATTGTTTTTAAATTTCTTGAAAATATGTATAGAACTTCAATATTCTGTTGGGTTTCTTCAAATCTCCGATGATTTTCATTTTATGCAAATATAATATCAAATATCATAAGACAATAACAGTGTAAACTTTAAATGAATATTTTAGATTTTAGGTTAGAAGTTACAACATAGATTATTCGAACTGTTGTGTTTAAATTTGCAACACTCGAAATTTGAGGTTCAAACTTAAAACCACAGACTACTAGTCTGTGTTAGAACTGTCACAGATGAATATTATTTATTTGAGAATGTAAGGTTAAATTGCAATTCTAGTACGAAATCAAATAAACAACGATATATTATAAATGCGATATAATAAATGAATGGATATGAATTATGAATATCAGAGCTAAGCTAATATGGGTGGTAGCGAGCTCAATTCGTTATGATTATCGAAAATGAAATAGAAAATCAAGAGAAAAATATTTAATCTTTATCGTCAGTGAAATTGGGATAACTCATTTATTAAAAATACTACTTTGTTCAACAAATGGAATGTTAAAAGTGAGTTTATGATGGTTTTTTTAATTTAATAGCTTATTTCCAAGGTTCAAATTGTATATCTTATACTTGCGAAAACTTCAGTGTTCCGGTTACCAGGGGTGAATTAGCTCATTATGAAAATTTAAAATGGCTATATCTTTTTAACAGGGCTGAATCGGAAAAAATGGTAAATGGAAAAAGTGTTTCCTTTGACCCCAAGAATCTTCGGTTAAAATATATGTACAAGTCAAAGACTCACCCTGTATATATATATATATATCTTAATCTAGATATCTATATATATATATATATAGATATATATATATATATAGATATATATATATATATATATATATATATAGGATTGTGCGAAAATTCCTGGAGGGCCCGTAGCTGCAGCATCCTGTCTTGACGTTTCGTCCGGCAGATGACTAAGTAGGAAATTCCCGCATAAGTCGGTGGAGAAAAAAAAATATATGTATATATGTATATTCTTTTGAGAAAGAGCAATACAAATTATTAATTTCAAACAATCAAGCATATGTTTCGATGAATCTAGGTAAATAAGCGACTATATCTCGGGATCCACTCATCCTAGAGAATTGCGGTAAAAAATGTTACCACTAAAGCATACAAAAAACACACTGAAAATTGTTATAGCTATCGTCGAGTAGAAATATGAATTTTACTCGAAAATGTTTCATATCAAGGTGATAAAAAAATATCATCAACAGTAAAACACAAGAGCTTTTTTTTATCGGATAAATTTGCAACGAAACAGTTTTGCCAATCACTAATTTTGCTCGAAAAACTGACATGAAAAAATCGCGACACCGAAGGTGGAGCGATTTTATGTATTGTCAGTTTTTCGAGCAAAATTAGTGATTGGCAAAACTTTGAGTTGAAGAGCAATTTATCTAATAAAAAAAATCTCGAGTGTTTTTTGGCAATATAAATTAACGACAGAATATATGGATGAACAACAACAATAATTATCTTTATTAATACAACAAATTTAAATAATTACCACACCGATTCAAAATAAAAGCACTATATGTTTGAAATTCAAAATTCTGACAGACTAATTGACAGTTTTACTAGATATTGAGGAAGAGAAGATTTTATCCGATAAAAAAGGATGCCCCTTTTTTATCGATGTCAAAGTGACAATAACATTTCCAGGTATATGACATTTTAACATTGGAGTTAATGTATCAACAGTAAAAACACGAGCTTTTTTTTATCGGATAAATTTCTCTTTGCAACGAAACAGTTTTGCCAATCACTAATGGACTAGTTTAGTTCTGTTGATAATACTATATTCGACACGATAGAATTAAAATATAGAGCAAAACTGATAAATCAGTGAAAAAATTTTGAAAATCCATCAATAAGTGACTGAGAAATAGATTATTTAAATTTATGTATTTTAGCGCGGATTGCTTTGGTCTGTGACGTCACGGCACTGGCCTGTGATCGCTACACCATAAATTACGTTTAAATACTTAGCCGCGCCAAGGTTCTCGCGCCGTTTGTAGTTGTACAGTGTAGTTTTAACTCGAGTTTTGTTTTTATGTCACCATAATGGAAGAAGGCTTCGTGAAAGAACAAACTGACAATTTGCCTAAAATACATATATTTGCAGTGATGGGTTTTTTTTCTTCAAATCCATCTTATGTCAGTGCTGAAATAAAAGGGGTCAAACTTTTCAAGTAAGTATCTACTTTTGAGTTTGCTTCATCATGGTTCAACTTATAACGATGATTTATTTAAAAAACGTTTCATAAACAGTTTGTAGTTGAGTACTGGTTGTTGAAGTCTATCAATGGCAAAACATATTTATGTGAGGAGTAAAAAGTAAAAAGGGAAAAAAGTAATTTATATGTATGTATATAGTCAGTTATTTCAGCCATGGTGTAACGAACAAAACACGACACGAACGGCACAAGTGATTGTACACCAATGAATTCGTAAGCACTCTGCGAATACCAGTCGTCTAGTGTGTGACGTCACGACACTTACACGTACTATGAAATTATTCTTCCAAGCGCAACTTCAAAGTCCCATAACTTTTTCATTTCTAGAGATATTTCAATGATTTTTCCACATTTTTGTTTCATTTTACTTAAATTTTTAGAATTGATCCTTAACAAAAAAATTAAAACTAGTCCATTTCACGAGAAAAACTGACACCGAAGGTGGAGCGATTTTATCTAATGTCAGTTTTTCGAGCAATTTTAGTGATTGGCAAAACTTTGAGTTGAAGAGAAATTTATCTGATAAAAGAAAAGCTTGGGTGTTTGTTGGCAAGATAAAATAACGACAATAATCATCTTTATTAATACAATAAAATTCGATTATTTGAAAGTACAATTATTAAATACACAACTGTTATAAATTGTTTGCTTTGATGTACTGATTTGAAAATTTTCTTCTGTGGTATTCACACATGTGGAATATTCATTTTGATTTCTCGGACTCGAGGATCGTAAGGAACTAATAAGATTCTCATGATTTCATGGTCAATTTGGAGATAGGGTTCAATTGAAGAAGATGATGAGTGTCCCGTTATCTTTATAAGCTGTTGTTCACTTAATCCTGCTTTTACTAATTGAGACACTGTACAGGCGATTTGAATGATTGGCAATTTTATTATTTGAGATGTCGAGTCCAATTTTAGTGGCAGAATTTTTGGTTCAAGTAGAAATCATATTGATACCTAGTGGAACATTTTTATACCAACCTTTAGAATTTGTGTTTTTCCAAAAGGGGTTTGGAGTTAAAAAAAGTCGATCGGATGTTATGTGATAATATGGTTCACTTGAGAAAAGAATGAAAAAATGGAAAGTTGGAGAGAAAAAAAGACTTTATTAGGAACACTCAAAATTCTGTGTTTGAATAACATAAAAATTTTATGATGAAACCACAAGAAGGCTGAAGTTTCGGTTAAGCTAGTACCTAGTTGGTCCCCCATGAGCTCGTCTCGAGCATTCTACCCTACGACGCATACTTTCGATCAAACGATTTATAACATTTTGGGGCAAATTCGTCCAAATATCCCGTAAAGCGTTAGAAAGGTCCTCCAGGTTATTGATCGGTTGTTCTAAGGTTGACAATTGTCTAGACATCTCAGACCAGACATGTTCGATGCAATTCATGTCTGGAGAGCGAGCTGGCCAGTCCATCCTATCAATAGCATGAGTTTCTAGCGCTTCATTAACCAGACGACTACGGTGTGGACGGGCATTATCGTCAATTAAAATGAAATTCTCGCCCACGGCAGCAGCAAACGGAACAATTATGGGTTCAATAATCATATCGTGATATCTCTGGCTGGTCATGGTGGTGTTCTGCAGAACAACCAACTCTGTGCGTTGGTTCGAACAAATGCCTCCCCATACACATATAGAACTTCCGCTAAAAGCTGTTGTGGGTACCATAAACTGTTCTGCATACCTTCGACCTCTTTCCCTCCAAGCAAGAATACGTCCATCGGAGTTGACCAAACGAAATCTAGACTCATCCGTAAATAAACATCGGCTCCAATCTTCAAGTGTCCAATTGCGGTGCTCCTCAGCCCATTGCCGTCGATGAACCCGGTGTTCCCTATTCAAACAGGGATGTTGTACCCTCCTACGTGCTCTCAAACCACGAACATGTAGTCGTCGTCTTACAGTCTGGTTCGAAATTAGAACTCCTGTTGAACTCAGTGATCTATTGAGCCGCGACGCCGGGTAAGTGGGATTTCTCCTAGCATTGAGGATCAAAAGACGATCTTGGGCAGCTGTTGTACTGCGCTGCCGACCTCCCTCATTAACATAAGCTACTGAGTCGTTTTGGATGAACCTATTCCAAGCCCGACTCACGACAGTTTGCGAAACATTCAACCGCCGGGACACTTCTCGCTGGGACAAACCTTCCTGTATCCACCGTATGATTTGGTCCAGTTGCACAGGAGCCAAACGTCTTCTCGGCATGAC
The DNA here is from genome assembly GCF_914767665.1 of Harmonia axyridis. Classification (NCBI taxonomy): domain Eukaryota; kingdom Metazoa; phylum Arthropoda; class Insecta; order Coleoptera; family Coccinellidae; genus Harmonia; species Harmonia axyridis. The sequence continues at coordinate 22,093,786 of NC_059505.1, read as the reverse complement.
TTGCCACATTGCTTTTCACTTCACCTATAACAGCCTACAGATAATAATCGATTTTGTGAACAAGAGCCGATGAAGTGAGGAAGACTTTGATATAATCAACTCAAAACATCTTACTTTTTTCTTAGAGAACATATAATGTACAGATATTCACGAGATAACTTGAAAAAAATACAAATGAAGAGAAGTTCATAAGTGATCCCTAGCAATTGTTGATCAGTGTAGTACATAACACGCAGAATTTAACCGACTTTTAAGTTGTTCTGTATGGGGTCCCCACTTCAAATGTTTATCGAGCACAATTCCCAAAAATCTCACACTATCATCAACCATAACAGAATCATTTATTGATTCGGGATAGTCCAGTCTAGATCTGTCACTATAAAAAAACATGCATTGAGTTTTCCCCAAATTCAATATGAGGTTGTGGTTACTTAACCAATTACCGACAAGCTTGATAACTCGATAAGCTTCGATTCTCCCACAGCAGATGAAATACTTGAGGATCTGATCAAGTAATTGGCATCATCCGCAAACATCCTCGTCGAACACATCAATCTCCTAGGTTTATGCAATTTTGGTAGAAAATTAATATAAACGATGAACAGAACAGGTCCGGCTATACTTCCTTGAGGTACGCCCATCAAGATTTCTCTTTCATCTGACACCAATATTTCACTATCAATCTCCATAATAACTATCTGTTTTCTCGATGTTAAATAGCTCTCCAATAGTCTCAACTGATTGTCCTTTATACCGCAATCCTCCAGAATTTCCAGCAATCTCCCATGTTCCACACAATCGAAGGCCCTTGTCAAATCTAGAAATAAACTGATTGGGATTTCTCCCTGCTCAATAGACACCACAACTTCATTTATAAGTTCATAGACAGCTGTTTCAGTACTCCGGTTCTTCACAAACCCATGTTGGCATTCTGAGATCACACCAAATTTCTTGAAGAATTTCAGTAATCTAGTAGTTAGTATTTTCTCGAATACTTTTGAAAAAGAGGGCAGAATACTAATCGGTCTATAGCTATTTGGATCACTGATGTCTCATTTTTTATGTAGAGGTTTGACAATGGCAACTTTCAGTTGGTCCGGAAACATTCCCTCTTTGAAACAGCGGTTAATAATAAAGCTGAGTGGTTCGAGTTGTAACGATTCAACGGACCGTATGTAATTTTGCCCAGCTCATGTTTAAGAAACGCCACTGATTCCCGATGTAATTTATCGAACACTATCGATTCTCATATTTAATACAGAGAGTGCGCGGAGATTGCCGTTCAATATGGGAATTTTCAGTTTTCAGCTGAAAGAGGATTATTATTGATTTGACGACTGATTGAAAACAGGTGGAGAGTGAGTGTGATATTTTTTGGTGGCTTTACGTATGGTTGAGTACCTTAATATTAGATATTGAATATTACCTAATTATTTCTTTGAATAACAGTAATTCTATCTAACGATTTGATATCTGATAGTTTAATTTGATATTCCATTGTCTCTTTTCTTTTTTTCTCTTAACACACAGTAGTGTGTAAGGATTTTTTTTCCTTCTTTCTTTTGAGAGCCGCCAGGAAGTACATATTCCCTTTCTTGCTGTAATTAACTATGAATTTCATTCAAATTAAATAAATTTCCTTCTTATAATAACTCTCGGATCATATGTACATTTTTTTTTATTCTTTGTATTTAATTGTTTCTTATAACATAAGTTTTTTTCACTTTCCGGAAAGTATTCAATAATTAACTCATTTTTATATAATAGTTTATAATTTCTGTCAATTCCAAATTTCATACAATACTTTTGATACTATTTTTCTAAATTCAACCAGAACATTTTTATCTCCAACAATTGTACAAATCTAATTTCCTGAATTTTTCTCTCCACGCATGCTCAAGCATCCATTTTGATACGAAGAAGATTCCACAATTGACCATATTCGCCGTCGCCATATTGTTTTGCGACAATACCAACTACCCAGTGTTCCCAACGAAGAAATATTGAGTTTACTAGAAAAATTCCACAATATAAAGTTTCTAAGTGAAGTTTATGTGTACTTTTTCTGGCTGCTACGTCAGATAGGCTTGTTTGGGACAATATTTTGCAAAAATTTCACCTTTTGGAAATAAAAACATTAGTGAAAGGTGGTTTTCTGAACAAATTAATTGTGGCCGAGTGTATAAATGAAAGCTTCGCTTCATTTTTGGAAATAGTCAGTGAAAGAATAGTCTCTATGGCTGATAGTATTTTTGATATTAGCGGTATTTTTCTAGTAAACTCAAAATTTCTCCGTTGGGAACACTGGGTAGTTGGTATTGTCGCAAAACAATATGGCGACGGTGAATATGGTCAATTCCTGTACAAGTTCCTAACCAGGCTGCACTGAATCTGCATCCTGATCAAGGTTACACAGAAACCTTCATCTAATATTTGGACGAAATACTGCAAGTGCCGTTGAAGTGGGGATTTTCACTTCAGGCGAGCATCCACCAAATTGGAACTCGAGATTTGAATTTCTTTTCACCACTTCGATCCAAGAGCAATATTCTGATATCAAGCAACTATCAAAATTGAGAAACAAGATCTACCACGTGAGATATCAAAATTCATCTTTCGATAACCTACTTATTCCAAATTCTGTCTGGAGACCTAATATTCGAATTGTAAGATCAGTGAAATTTTCATCATTTGTAAATGTTCTGAGTATATTTTTTTTCTCAGCCTTCAGCAATATTTTTTTTTGTAAATTCTGAATTTATTTTTTTTCAGCCTTTAGCAATATATTTTTTTTTTAAATAGTTTTAATATATTTGTAAAATTTAATTCGTTTTATTTCTTACCACTAAGCAAGATCTCTCTTATCTATCTCCCGTTTCTCTTACTTAACTTCATTTTTTTTTATCATCTCTATTAATATTTTTTTGAGAAATTTCATCTTTATGAAATTTGGTTTACTTTAGTAAGCCTGGCGCCCAACAATTAATTAGTCAAGTTTAACAAGTTCATTTGGTGCCCACACCCTCACCGTATCAACTGAGCAGCCGACAGGCATACGTGTGATTTAACATCACAGAGTATAATATTGATCGATGATTTCAGAACTCTAATCGGTATCTCATCGTAACCACAAGATAATTTATTTTTCAAAGACCTAACAGCTTTCAATACTTCATCATGTGAAATATCAAACATGAAAAATGACTTATTGAGTTTATCTCTATCATCAGGGGTAGTTTTTTCCAGCATTTCAGTGATATCAGATGGGAAGTCAACGAAAAAGTCATTGAATCTATTTGGTAAACACGAGGGATCACCCTGATCATATGAAATTTCCCGAGAACTCTCAATTTTAGTAAGAAAATTTATTACCCTCCATGAAGCCTTTGACTTATTTTCTGAATTACGCATTAGGCTGTTAAAATGATCTTTCTTTTTTTTGGACAGTGAGTTGTCATATTATTTTTTTATTGAAATGTACGTTGCTTTAAATTCAGGTCTGGCAAATGAAACTATACATAGATCAGTATAGATCAGTAGTAGATAGTATAGATCTAAAATGTCCTTCAGATGCTCGACATCGGGTGTTACTTTGATGTTCTTTTCATTAGAAGATAAGTAAACTTCAACCTTGGGAAAACATTGCTCAAAAGTTTTGGAAAAACGTTCGTGAAAAATATTCCAAAATTGATTTGGATCACTTGTACAGGTATAGATGTCATCCCAATTTATTAAAGTTAGTTTTTGCACGAAATTTGCAATGGTTCCATCATTTATAATTCTCCTTTTAATTTTTCTCTTATTTATGTGATTACTGTATCAAGAGTTGGCAACAAATTTCGACGCACAGTGATTGGATATATGATACTCTAAAACCCAAATTTGACCTGGAAGGGGCGTGATAATATTATCCAAACAGGAGCCAGAATGGGCGGGTGGGCACAAAATAAGTGAAGTCAAGGTTAAAATTTTCTAAAAAATTTAAACTCACTGACATCGGTAGAATCGGAAAGGATGTCCAGGTTAAAATCACCTACCAAAATGAATTTACCCTTCTCGACTGTGCATTTTTCAAGAATAGTTCTTAATACTTCCAGAAATTGGTCGACATCTGCTGATGGCTGGGTGTTTGGCTTATAAATACAAATGAGTATCTTATAATTTTCAAGATAAATTTGTGCAGCAGAACATTCAATTATGTTTGATACGCTCAGAAGACTGTAGTCCGTCCTCTCAGTACACTTAAATTTCTCCTTGCTGTAAATTGCAGATCCACCATGTTTTCCTTGTGTTCGACAGTAACCTGAAATCAGCTTATAACCCTTTATTCTGTAAGCCTCAAGTTCCTCCTTACATTTCCAATGTTCTGTAATAGCCAACACGTCTGCACCTTCTTCACCAGCCATAAGTTGCAAACTATTCAAAGCTGTACCCAGAGATCGAACATTTTGAAGAATTTGACAGAAGTTATTTGCTGACTTGCACTCATTGAGATTTCCAGATGGAATAATGAATTTAGATTTTCCCTGTTCCTGCGAAAAAAAATCTTGTTAAACGAAAATTCCCTTAAGGGTACTCCCTTGGGCCAAAATGATTCACAAAACACTTCCTTATACGTTTCATCATTCGGTAAACCTATACTGAAAGCAGAATTTAGACCAAGCGTCTTGAATTTCTTCACAATTATGTGTTCATTTCCATCGATATTCTTCAGAAAAGCTAAAATATCGCCCTCTGAAATATGATTTCCTGCAATTTTTCCCACATAAATCCAACGTCTCTTAATGACACCATGGATTGGAGTTTCTACGCTGGTTGTCAGACTTCCATAACGTACATTACTGACATTTCTTACAACTTGTTTACGTTCCTTCTTTCTTGTGACCGTAACCCAGTCTTCTCTATTATCGGATTTCTCGTGGAATGTAGTCGGTATAAATGTCAGAATCGACATTTACCATTTCACTTGAGGCTTTGTTTTTGTTTACCATCTTGACATTCTTGACAGAATCACTCGGAATCTTGAGTGACACTTGCGGAGTTTGCGCAGTTTGACACGTTTCCTGCACCACAGAACTGTATGAATTCGAAGTTAAAGGTTCCTTTTTCTTATCTTGACGAGTTGTTATTATACTTTTTATAGGGTTTTTTGTTTCATGTTTACCTGTTTTCAGTTGGAGCTCCAGGCTTTCTACCTTTCCGTTCAGAAGACTATTTGCTTGGATCAAACTGGAGTTTGTACGTTTATTTTCTTCTAGAAGGGATTTCAAGTACGAAATTTCTATATGAAGAATCTTATTTTCCATTCTAATTTCTTCGTTTGTTCTTTCTTCTTCAGAAGATTCGTGCTGGCAGGAAGTAGTTTTTCTGCTGGCGGCTCGGGTCAAACATGAGGGGTGGAAAATTTCATTACATTTGATGCACTTAACGAACTCGCCCACTTTACGGTTGCAATAATTGCAAAATCTTTCCGGATATTCACCCGATACATTCTTGACCGCGGAGCGATCATTCGATACGTCCTCATCACTCATCGACATATTATACATATATTATCCGGTTGAGATGTTCTTTCAACCCCTGGAAGAGCGGCTTTCCAGAGGTCTCGGAGAATGAATAAGTATGCAAATTTCACAAAGATGTTATGTGTGAGTCCGGCCCGTCGCTTCAATGGACAGGCCTTTTTAGTTGACTTTCTTTCTCTAGGGACAGGATTAGTTTTCTGGGTTAATAAAAATCGATTAAAATTTTACACTTGGATATAATAAAGAAAAATAAAAATATCCAAAATTACAATATCCACGAAATGTTTATATTTCTGACTCAACGGCCAAAACTTAATGATTAAAATTGAAAAATGTCTCAAATAATCTATTCTTCAACCAAAAAAAAAACAAAAATAACCAACTTTGAACTTGGGAGAATCGGGACTACTGAAATAAACTTATTTTCATCGAAAAAGTATTCAAAAATCATCAAAATGAAATAAAAATCAAATAGCCAAACGATTGTTAACTTGACCTTATTCTAGGTGAATAATTAGGCCCTGCCTAAACCTAGTTTTAATTTCTTCAAACTTTTCACTCGAAACGTGTAATTCCTTTTTAATAACTCCACTCCCGATTCGCGCACTCTGAGCTAATCTAATTTATACCAAAACAAATTCTAAAACTTTATCCCAAAAAATCTGTGGGGATTACAGATTCCTGCGTTACCATCATGGTGGCGCCGCCAACCAGGTTAACGCTTCCCCCAACAGAGGGCGCAACAATCTATTTAAGCCTCGAAGTACACAACTTAAGCGGAATACAAGCCGAAGATTTCCAGTCAAATAAACACCTACCTACCTTCTGTAGCATTTTGTGTATTATAATATATATGTTTGTATATTTTATTTTACTGTTTTATTTTTTCCCTGCTAACTAGGAGTAGGCAGATAGAGGCCTAGTTAGCGCATGTCCTGTTCTAGTTGTCCCGAGGTTAATCGGATTGAGGCCTGATTAAACCCCAGCATCGACCAAGTCGTCACGCTGTCCCAAAACTGGTGACCCCGACGTGATCAACGTCAACTTTATGGACAGGGACGATTTGGTCGACTAACTCCAGACGCCAGGAAGCCAGACGCCAAGATGCCGAATCCATCCGCCGCAGCACCCACTCCCGGAATACTCGCACGCCTCCAAATCCCCGCGTTCACCCCAGAGGACCCAGAAGTATGGTTCCAGCAGGTCGAGTGGACACTTGAAGATTTCGGGCTAACGGACAGCTTAGCGAAATTTCGGCAGGTGGCCCAATCCCTAGACGGCAGGTGCGCGAAGGAGGTCCGCGAGCTGATCATCAACCCTCCCAGACAAAAGCCGTACGAAACGCTGAAGGAGCAGCTTCTCCAACGCCTGGGGAAATCACAGGCCCAAAAGACGCGACAACTTCTGGAGAGAGTAGAAATTGGAGACCGGAAACCTTCCCAGTTCCTGCGGTATCTCCAACAGCTCGCTGGGGACAACGCCGCTGACGAGATCGTCCGCGCCCTGTGGATGGAGCGGATCAACCCCCTCGCTCGCGCCAGCATCGCCGCGCAGGCTGCCCAACCCGATGTCACCCTGGACGACCTGGCCAAGACCGCAGATTGCGTAATGGAAGCGCTAGGTACTGTCGCGCCGCAGCAAGTATCTGCGGTATCACCTCGGGTGTCACAAGGCGAATCACAGCTTTGTGAAGTGTTGGAGAGGTTGTCCGTGCGCCTCGACGAACAAAGCCGCGAGTTAAACAAGCTTCGTGCGGAAGCGCGCGGTCACTCGCGGAACCACGATGGTCCAACATCGCGTACTACAGGGAAACGGCAAAGGCAGTCGCTGAACGCGGCAGGCGAAGGCTGCCCCAACACACGCCGCTTGTTTTTGAGGGACCGAAACAGTGGAGAAAACTTTTTGATCGACACCGGCGCAGACTTGTGCGTGTTTCCGCGACGTCTAGTAAAAGGCCGACGGGTAAAAACCGGTTATGAGCTAACCGCGGCTAACGGTAGTGCGATCGATACGTATGGCTCAATTCCACTGACACTAAACCTCGGTCTCCGCCGTGATTTCGCGTGGAATTTCGTCATAGCGGACGTGTCCAAGGCCATCATCGGGGTGGACTTTTTAACCCATTACGACCTCCTCGTGGATCTGCGCAACGGACTCTTACTTGACCGATCCACGAGTCTCAGTGTCACGGGACGGGACTCCAAGTGCGCGACTATCGCCGGAATCCGAACATCCGCAGGCGATACGCGATATCACGCGTTGCTCCAGCAGTTCCCGGAGCTGACGCGCCCCGATGGCGCTTGCAAAGCAGCGGATGTGAAACACCGTACAGTGCATCACATCCACACCACACAAGGACAACCCGTCTTCCAGAAGCCACGTCGCCTAGCCGCGGACCGCTACCTCGCCGCTAGGAAGGAGTTCGAGTCCATGCTCCAATTGGGGATTTGTCGCCCATCGAAGAGCAGTTGGGCTTCGCCACTCCACATGGTGCCAAAGAAGGGAGACGAATGGCGCCCTTGTGGAGACTACCGGGGACTAAACGCGCGCACTTTACCAGACCGGTATCCAGTGCGCCACATCCAGGACTTCGCCCAGATGCTCCGTGGAAAGTCAATTTTCTCCACCATTGACCTGGTACGAGCGTACCATCACATCCCGGTGGCCCCTGAAGACGTGGAGAAGACGGCCATCACCACTCCGTTCGGATTATTCGAATTCCCGGCAATGAGCTTTGGACTACGAAACGCCGCTCAAACATTCCAGCGGTTCATCGACGAGGTTCTCCGGGGACTCGACTTCGTATATGCCTATATTGACGACCTACTGGTGGCCTCCTCGTCCGAGGAAGAGCATCATGAACACCTACGCATCCTTTTCGAACGTCTCCAGCGGTACGGAATTGTCGTCAATTCAGCGAAATGTTACTTTGGCGCTAAGGAAGTAAAGTTCTTGGGGTACCTAGTATCTGGTGATGGAACAAAACCACTCCCCGAGAAAGTCGCTGCCATCCGCGAATATCCCAGGCCAACAACAGCAAAAGATCTCCGACAATTCCTTGGCATGTTGAACTTCTACAGGCGTTTCATGCCCGGAACTGCTAAGACCCAGGCACCACTCAACGACCTGCTCCAAGGAAACATCAAAAAGAAGGCACCAGTGAATTGGAACGACAACGCTGATGCCGCATTCGCCGCATGCAAGGAAGAACTTGCAAAAGCGACACTTCTGGCACACCCCGAACTTGGCGCCGAGGTCTCTTTGGTTTGTGATGCATCGGATCACACCATTGGAGCTGCACTACATCAACGGGTTGGCAACGAGTGGGAACCACTCGGATTTTTTTCGAAGAAGCTGGCTGGCGCTGAGTGCAAGTACAGCGCCTACGATCGGGAACTCCTGGCCATCTACAAGTCGGTCAAGTACTTCCGACACATGGTTGAAGGACGCCACTTCTTCATTTTAACTGACCATAAGCCGCTGACCTTCGCCTTCAGTCAAAAGTCCGATCAATGCTCCCCACGCCGATACCGCCACCTGGATTTCATCGGGCAGTTCACCACAGATATCCGGCATATATCCGGAAAAGAAAACGTCGTCGCAGATGCCCTTTCCAGGGTGGACGAAATCGCAGCACCACTCGACTTCGAGGCCCTCGCAGCATCCCAGCAATGTGACCCAGAGCTCCAGGAGTTCCGCCAGAAGCAAGACTCTGGCTTACTTCTACGCCAAGTCACGATACCAGGATCCAACGCTGCCGTCTTCTGCGATATATCCACCACAAAGGCACGACCCTTCCTGACGGCTCCATTCCGGAAACCAGCTTTTGACGCCATCCACGGCCTGTCCCATCCAGGCGCCAAGGCCACCACAAAGCTGATGAGCCAACGATACGTCTGGCCCTCCATCTCCAAAGATTGCCGAGAGTGGTCCCGAGTCTGCATCCAATGCCAACGGTCAAAAGTGTCACGACATGTTTCGTCTCCGATCGGTAACTTTACACCGCCGTCGAGCCGTTTCGAACATGTGCACATCGACCTGATCGTGATGCCCTTTTCCAAAGGATATCGGTATTGCCTCACCTGCGTCGATCGATTTTCTCGATGGCCAGAAGCGATACCGCTCCAAGACCAGACAGCAGAAACCGTCGCCCGAGCATTTTACACTAACTGGGTTGCCAGGTTTGGCGTCCCGCTCCGGGTAACTACAGACCAAGGACGTCAATTCGAGTCCCACCTATTTCGCTGCTTGAATAAGCTACTAGGGACGGACCACCTCAGAACCACGGCGTACCACCCGGCCGCCAACGGAATGGTCGAGCGACTCCACCGTCAGCTCAAAGCTTCCATTAAATGCTTGGACTCTGACACATGGGTCCACACACTACCCACTGCACTACTGGGGATCCGCGCCGCTTGGAAAGAAGATCTCCAATCCACCGCCGCTGAGATGATATACGGAGAACCACTCCGTCTTCCTGGTGAGTTCCTGGGTTCGACGTCGACGATGAACCTGGATAACTCCGACGATTTCGTTCGCGACCTGCGCCAGCACTTTCAGGCGCTCCGACCAGTCAGTGGCACCAGGCACGGTGAGCGGAAGATCTTCGTCTTTAAAGATCTCGCCACCGCATCCCACGTCTTCGTAAGGCACGACGCCGTTCGGCGTCCGCTCCAGCACCCCTACGATGGACCGTTTGAGGTGGTTTCTCGAGCCGAAAAGCACTACACCCTCCGAATCCACGGTACCAACGTCCCGGTCTCGATCGACAGGCTGAAACCAGCCTACATCGCGGTCAGCGAAAATTCACCGGAGGACGCTGTAAATTCGAACAAGGACGATGAAGACGAAGGAATTCTTCTCTTTGTACCAGGCGAGAACTCACCCCCGGCCCAACAACCCATCCCACCTGCTCCAGCAGAACCAGAGGCAGCAACGCAAGCGCCAGCAGTACGACGACCTTACACGACCAGATCAGGTCGGCAAGTTCATTTCCCCGAGCGTTTCCAGGCGGGAATGTAATATATCGTTAATCACTAGCAAGGGGGTACTGTGGGGATTACAGATTCCTGCGTTACCATCATGGTGGCGCCGCCAACCAGGTTAACGCTTCCCCCAACAGAGGGCGCAACAATCTATTTAAGCCTCGAAGTACACAACTTAAGCGGAATACAAGCCGAAGATTTCCAGTCAAATAAACACCTACCTACCTTCTGTAGCATTTTGTGTATTATAATATATATGTTTGTATATTTTATTTTACTGTTTTATTTTTTCCCTGCTAACTAGGAGTAGGCAGATAGAGGCCTAGTTAGCGCATGTCCTGTTCTAGTTGTCCCGAGGTTAATCGGATTGAGGCCTGATTAAACCCCAGCATCGACCAAGTCGTCACGCTGTCCCAAAAAATCCATGCTTTTCTATTTCTGAACTAACTCTTCCTTTCTCAGAGCCAAAACAATTCCTTTTCTTGAATACTTAAAATCCCTAAAACTCACTCATCTACCAATTTACCGTTTTATTAAACTTATCCTTATTAAATATTACTCTGATCTTGAAAATAAATTGTTTTGCTTTACGTCCGGTTTCGCGACCGACGTTATAATTCTCAACCCTTCGCAATAAGACACTCTAAGCGATACTGACTTCTTCCTTCAACCTCAACAAAATCGTAACATCGTACTCATTTAAGACCGCCTCAACAATTGCCCAAGATACCATGCCAATTAGATCATTGGTTAGAAATTTTTTTATCCTTCTCCATTTTTTTTGTCAACAGACCTTTAACCTCGGCTTCAAACTAGATTTTTCTGTCGATCTCAGCAAGAACCCAAAATGCCGCCCTAGGCAGAGACCCATTTTGTCGCCCTAGGCAGAGACTCATTTTGCCGCCCTAACAGAAGCTAGCTCTACAGAATGCTAAAAATTAATATTAGATAATCGAGGTCCAGCGCCTGCTCAAGCGTTTCTACCGTTCTATTTTTCACGGATTCAATTTTAATCCAATAGATGATTTATATTATTAGGATAGTTGGAATATAATAGACAATAAACGTGCTCAACTGAATTCTAATGAATAAATGATAAAATATATGAATAGAGTTCAGGTTTCAGATCCTTCGTTTTTTTTTCTTTGATATGATGAATATTTATTCACGATGCAAAGATGTTTAAGATTAGTAAATTTGATAAAAAAATCATCAGTGAAATTCATTCAAAAAAAAAAAAAATTCAATTCGTTCTTCCAGTTCATATAGAAAATGTCGCCCTCCATTATTTGCTGCCCCTCTAGAGTGGGCCCTGCAGTTTCAGGTTCCTAGCTCAGTTTCGATTTAAAAAAAAAACTTGAAAATTTGTTTTTTTTTTGTTTAAGATTATCGAGTAAAACAATCGAATGATGCGGATGAACCATTATCTAATTCGAATGCGCCCAACACTAGTTAATTTGATAAAAAAAATTAAGAATACTATAAAATAATGGAATGTCGTATGAAATAATAAAACTTCTTATATTTCTTGAGAAGTATCAGATGAAAATGATGAAATGGAATCGTTTTCTTAAATTTTGCATTCCATTCTGAGGAACCAACATTCTGATTAGGGAATTGAAAAGAAAATAATCCAGAACCCCAAGTGGCCATAAAATTCGGCAACGTAAAGGGAACGCCGACAAGCCTAATGAGTGCATTAGTTTTTTTAACGTCAATAACTCGTATACAGCAGCACTATGAGGGGATATGGATATGGATATTTATGAGTATAATGTATAATGCACACCTTTGAATATATGTCGACTTTTGCCTATACGCGTAGGATTTTTCCTCGCCGTCGGCTTCTCACTCCTCGCTAAGAGGAACATTCACTCAATCCCAGATATTTAAAATATCAGAAGGGCTGAGCTCGGTCGTGTCCGGTCCTTGTGGTCCCCCTGGTTCTCGTCGAACTTCTGGTCCTCTTACACGCGATCCTTGGACCTGTCCTTCGCTTCCTAGGAATTTTCTCACCGTCCTTGCAGTACCTAAAAGAACAGCTTTTTGCATTTTATTACATATATACTCACTAAGTCCTAGTTGCTTGATATTTCTCTTGAGATTTTTGGGTACTATTCCTGTTGTTGAGATGATAATTGGAATAGTTCTCGTTGATATCATTCCCCACTGGCGCTTTATCTGAAATTCGAGGTCCCTATATTTTGAAATTTTTTCGACCTCTTTTTGACGCATGTTGTTGTTATTAGGTATTGCTACGTCGATGAGTATTGCTGCCTTTTGTTGTTTATCAACTAGCAATATATCTGGCCTGTTGTGAGGGACTGTTTTATCAGTCAAAACTGTACGATCCCAGTACAGTTTATAGCGTTCGTTTTCCAGGATGGTTTCCGGTCGGTACTTGTAGTATGGCACTTTTTCAGAATTAATTAGTGTTAATTTAGTTGCCATTTCTTGGTGTAGTATCTTTCCTACTGCATCGTGTCTCTCTTTATATTCATTTCCTGCAAACATTTGACATCCTCCCGTGATATGTTGGATTGTCTCGTTCGTTGGACAACCATAACGGCATCGATCGTCAGTAATAGTTCGATCCTTTATGATATGTTTGCAGTAATTTTTTGTTGAGATCACTTGATCTTGGATGGCTAAAAGAAATCCTTCCGTTTCTGGATACATCGCACCTGATGTGAGCCAATAGTTCGACGCTTCAATGTCGACATGATCCTGGTTCACCTCGTTGAAATGTCGTCCATGTAGGGGCTTTTCTCTCCATCTTTGCAGTTTTTCTTGGATTGTCTGGTGGTTGTATGACAATTGCTCCTTGTGCAGTTGCAAAGGTGTTGATTCGTCTGCTTCACACAGTACTTTGTAGATCTCTGACGTGCCTGATTTGTCTTTGAAGTATGTTCGTAGGCATTCAATTTGACCATGGGCAAGTTCCATGATGTCTAGCAGACCTCTGCCTCCTTTATTCCTCGGCAGTGTCGTCCTCTCAATGCTACTTTTCGGATGGTGCTTGTGTGCTTTCGTCATCAAGGTTCTCATTTTGCGTTGCAGGTTTTCCATATCTGTTTTGGTCCATGGAATGATACCGAAAGAGTATGTAAGAATTGAACATGCATATGTATTGATAGCTCTCGTCATGTTCTTGCTGTTGAGGTTTGTTTTCAAAATTTTGTTGATTCTCCTAATGAACTCAATTGTTAAGTCTTCCTTCATTCTTTGATGGTTTATTCGTCGGTTTTGTTTCATTCCTAGGTATTTATAAAGATCGTCCGATTTCATTGCTTCTATCTCCTGTCCATTGGAGAGAGCTATCGGTTCATCTTGGATTTTTCCACGCACTACGCTATTAGTACGACACTTGTCTAATCCGAATTTCATCCCCACGTCTTCCGAAAAATTTTCCACCAGTTTGACCATAATTTGCAAGTGGTTTTTGTTGCCTGTTATAAGTTTGAGGTCATCCATGTATAGCAAATGATTGAGTGCAATATTATTTCTGTTTCCTTTCACATTGAAACCTTTTTCAGTAGCATTCAGTTGTTTAGAAAGGGGGTTCAGCGCCAAGCAGAACCATAAGGGACTCAACGAATCTCCTTGGAAAATTCCCCTTTTTATTGGAATATCTTTAGTAGTTATGTTCGCTGTAGAGAGTTCGATATTCGTTCTCCAGTTGCACATTGCATACTTCAGAAAGTTTATTGTAATTGGATCGATCTTGTATATTTCCAAAATTTTTGTCAGCCACCCATGTGGAATAGAGTCGAAGGCCTTCTTATAGTCAAAATATGTCATAAAAAGATTTCTGTGTTTTTTGAAGGCTTGGTTGCATATGATGGAATCTATTATCAGCAGTTCCTTCGATCCTAGTGCATTCTTGGAACATCCTTTCTGCTGTGCTGTCATTATATTATTTGTCTCGCAATGTTTGTAGATACGAGATGCTATACATGATGTGACGATTTTATATATTGTTGGTAGACATGTAATTGGTCTGTATTTTGATGGATCCGCTGTGTGTTGCACATCCTTCGGTAAGAGGTAAGTGGTCCCTGTTGTTAAAAATTTGGGCATTTCCTTTGGATTACTTATAACATCATTTATGGTTTCAACTAGCCCGCCGTGTATACACCAAAATTTTTTCAACCAAAAGTTGTGGATTCCATCTGGGCCGGGTGATTTCCAATTGTGTGTGTTTTTCAATATTTCATGGAATTCTTCTATAGAAACTGCGTTATGCGGCATTTGTTCCATTGTCTCACAGGATTTCTCTTCATTTCTTATCCAATCAGCCTGGGAGTTGTAGGGGGATGGTGTAGCTAGTTGATCTGTCCAAAAATTCTCAATATCCTCGACAGTTGGATAACTTCCTGGTGTTGCTGACATATTATTGTTTAACATTCTATAGAATTTTCTTTCGGAATTTTCAAAAATCATATTATCCTGTTTTCTTCTATAGCTCTCATTGTATCTTCTGAGTCTTTCGGAGTACACACTAAGTTTTTGTTTCAGTGTGTCTAAAATTTGTTGAGCATTTTCATTGTTTGGATCATACGTTGTATGTTGCCGGTGACGATCCATTATTATATTGACCATTTTTTGTAATCTTCTAGACGGCGAACCTTTTGCAAATTGGGTGAGCCTCCCAATTTCTTGGCGGATGCTATGAACTTTGTCTTCTAGCCTTTTTTGCCAATGTGGTTTATTTTGTTGTTTTTCTCTGGCTGGTTGCTGACTTTTAGATTTTGGCTTCACACCTAGCACTGTTGCTATTGAAAATGCTGCACAGTATATGATGAGGTGTAATGATTCGAGATCATGGTAGTCAGAAAGATACTTGGGTATAATCTCCTTGTTGGTCATGACCAGAAGATGAGATAGTTTCTTAGATGTCCTCAATCTTGGCAGAATCGGTCGTCTCAATGGATCTGTGCCCTCAAAATCTATAACGCATCTATTCATTGTGGCAAATAATCGCTCCAGTAGTTCTCTTTGGTCTTCTTCTGGATTTACGACGGGTGCAGCATATATATTCCGTCGTTGAGCATCACTTATTGCTAACACATCTGCGTTGTTTTGTTCCTCAGAGTTCATTTGTGCATTGATGTTGTGTTGGTTTTCAGCACAATCGTAGTTTTCTTCAATTGTCGTTTCGTTGTTAGTGAGGTTCCTATTCTGTAGCCTCAGTTGGACTTCATTTTTTATGGTGTTAAGTCTCTCATCGGGTACAAGTTTATTTCTCAATATGACCCGGTATTGGTCGGCTACTCTTTGCTCAGAAACTTGAAGTTCGGGATAGTTTCTGTGGAATTCTGCAAATAATTTTTGACGGTAGCCTATTTTATCCTCTGCCATATTAGTCACTTCATAATATATGCGCATGATCGTTTCATTTATCGAACTTGTCCATTTCATGCGTCTTCTTGGTAGACCTGCTTGGGTGAGTGCTGGTTGGGGATCCTGCGCAGCACCTTCAGCGGTCGGAGAAACTCGTGTTATTCTTCTCCTAGAATGTTGAGATTGTGGAGGCGTAGCATTTTGTTCGACAGACGCCCGTCTCCTTAGCACTCTGTCACCGACGTCCCGCATACTGTCATGTCCAGCGCCGGCTCCAGACACGCCCTGACGAACCTCAGGCAGCGGCTCTATATTCCTATATAATATATGTTATTATTATTATTATTATTAATGCGCACCTTTGATGGTTTTTGATGTTATTTAAATTTGTCGGTATTCCTTCCTGTTGTTGCTGACTGAATTAAATCTCATTTGGTACTTTGAATTTTTACACATGTGATTTTTGTTGATTAAGCTTGAAATGTCGCCCTTGAATTTTGCCGGCCCAGGCGACCGCCTACCCTGCATACCCCCAAGCGACAGCCCTGCAAAAACCATACTTCGAATTTGCCTAACGAGCTTTTTGCTGTGTCATCTGGGAACGATCCTAATGGTTCGTCGCATGTATCGAACTCAGATAATTCATGATTTAGTTTATGTTTTTTTATCCGTGAAAAATATATCGATTTCACCAACGTAGTGAGACCATAACTAATAAAAGCAATAATTGAAAAATAGAACATCCTGCTTCTAAGATAAGATCAGTTTTCACAAGTTACGATCGCTCTTTTGAATTTAACGTATATTCCTTCTGAATGATAATCCCAATAATTTCAATAGTTTCAATAATTTCCAAATTTCCGATTTACTACAATAATTTCAAAATTTCCGATTAACTACATATGAAAAAATCATTTTTGTAGTCCTTCTGGTTCTTCTGCATTCCACAATTTTGCCATTTCCAGTATATCTTTCTTGTCCAATGCTACAGAACATACCTTCCCTTTCGCTGGAATGGCTTGTAATTCTTTCCGTTTACTATTTCTCGCACCACGAGCTTCTTTAAAAGTTATGTCGACAAAATGATTAAATTTAGTATTGTACTCACAGAAATATCCTTGGAAAATTCTGTATCTTTTCGAATGATCACTTTTGATTTTACTACATCAAATAAGGGTGGGAGAGAGGGAGAAAACTGACTGAAATATCTGTAACTTTAGTTTGTCCAACATTTTTGAGCAAATTAGATCTCGTTTGAGAGATAACATCTTGTTGATCAAGGAAAAAATATACTCATAATGAATTTGTTTCTCCTCCTTCTGATAGCAGGCGTCAAGTCAGAAGTTCATAGTTTTGTCCATTTTTCTCCGAAATTTCAAATGTAATGATAGAATTTTCTTAACAGAAACAGAAATTCCATCGAATTTGCATGAAGAAACATCAAGGTCGCAAAGCGATTGCTTCAGGCGTTCTGGAGTTATGGCCGAAAGAAATTATTCTTGAACACTTTTTCCTTTTTTTTTAATTAGAAGCACTGAAAAACCAAATTGTCTTTTGAGATTCTATGGCCACGCATGTCAGGTTTTAAGAAAAAAAGTATAATCAAAAACAATATAAATGACCTGAATAATGATGACAAAATTTCGATTTCTTCGATATGTCTTCCGTCTAGTACTCTAGTAGCACACATTATTCTAATCTTTGTTGAGTGGACAAAACAGCCGTTTCAATTTCGGCCGCTACGAGTTGTGGAATGGCATTTCGGATTCTATTTTGTATATCTACTCTCGTTGTTGGTTGTGTTTTGATATACAATGTCTTTTATGCGTTCCCAAAAATAAAAATCGAGACACGTCAGATCGGGTAACCTGGCTGGCCAAGGAATAAGGAAATGAGCTTCCCCTTCCTATCCAGCGCCACTGAAAAGTTTCGTTGATGTGGTTTCTCACATCGATTGAAAAATGAGCTAGGCATCCGTCCTATTGCAGGAACATGTTTTCTCTGTTTGGCACATCTTCTAACAAGATCGGCAAATCGTTTGATATATATTTTTTTTTTAAACGGCACCAGTCAATGGCGTATCAAAAAAAGTGGCGCCCAATAAATCGATATTGTAAAATTCCTCACCAAACGTTCAGACTCCAGGGACCTTGGTATGGCACTTCTCGCATCCAATATGGGTTTTCAGCAGACCAATAATGTAAGATATGTTTATTGACCATATGTCTATAAAAAAATTATAAAAAATAGCATAAATAATTTTTCCTGTGATAGGAACAGTTTGTGAAACACGAAGACAGTTTGAACATTTGGGGCAATTGGAATTTCGTATTCGATTTCCTTGAGGATGTGTGGATGTGTGCATCAGTTGAAGAATGTCTTCTTTCGGCCATAACTCCAGAACGTCTGAATCTTTCGCCTTATGACCTTCTGGTTTCTTCATGCAAATTCAATAAAATCTATGTTTATTTAAAAAAAATCCTATCATTACATTTTAAATTTCGGAGAAAAATGAACAAAACCACCAACTTTTGGCTAAGAGCTCCCCACCGGAAGCAGCAAAAACAAATTCATCGTGAGTATATTTTTTCCTTAATCAACAAGATGTTATCTGTCAAACGAGATCTAACTTGCTCAAAAATCTTGAGCCAAACTGAAGTTACAGACATTTCAGTCGGTCAGATTTCTACATTTCCCCTACCCTTATTTGGTGTAGTAAAATCAAATGTAACCATTCAAGATGATACAGAATTTTTCAAGGATTACAGTGATGATATTTTTCCACCAACTTGATATCAAACATTCCAGAGTAAAATTCATTTTTCTACTCGACGAATACATTACTCCCCCTAGCGGTTGTGCTATGAACTTCAAAACAATTTCCAGTGTGTTTTTTCGTACACTCTAGTGGTAAAAATTTTCACTGTAAGTCCCTAGGATGAGTGGATCCTGATATATAGCCGCTTACCTCGCTTATTTGCCCATCCTGTACATATATGTTTCCTGTTGATGTTATGGATCACGCACTCCGTTAGCCTGAGGACTTGCTGCTCTGTCGAGTGTTCCGTTCTGGAGCCGTATTGTTCATGTGGGATGACGTTGTTTTCCTCCAACTCTTCTTCCCTTCTTCTGAGGAGGACTCTCTTGGTGATTTTCCCATAGTGCGTAAAAGGCTTATGTCTTTGAGGAAATATTGGGTCGTCTCTTTGTTTTGGAATCATTATTACAATGGCGTTCTTCTATTTGTCCATCGGTTTGCCTCCGTTTCATCCATGGGGTTCATGGTTCTCTGGGCCAGAGCCCAGAGAACCATGAACCCCATGAATGAAACAGAGCCTCACGCAGACGTAAGGCTCTGTTTTTGAGCCGAATCAGATGTTTTATTTCCTGAGGGAGGCTGTTTTTATCCGGGGATTTCTTTGAAGTTGTCGACGTCGATTATGTTATGGTGCTTTGGATATCTACTGTCAGTATTTTTGCAGCATTGTTGATTTCTGTCACATTGGTTGGAACTTCTAGGGATTGTGAGTTGGTAAGAAGTTCGTTGAACTTGTTCCAGTTTATAAACCTCTCCGTGTGAAATGTCAGGTTGTCGTGCCAGTCTGCCAATTTTAATATTATTGGGTTGTGATCTGAACTGAGGACTGTCTCCATATGAATTTCCGATGAATACTCAATGTTGTTGAGTATCAAGACATCTAGGACATCAGGTCTCCCTCTGCCATAGTGGGTCGGTGTTTCAGGTCCTACAACAGAATAGTTGTTGGCCGTAGAATGAGAGGCGAGCATCCTTCCTCTTGTCGTCGTGGTTCTTGAGTTCCATATGGCGTTTTTCGCGTTCAGATCACCACCAAGCACAATCCTGTGGGCCGAGGGGAAAATTTGGTGCAGGTCCGACGGGAGGAGAGGTTTAGTCGGGGAGTTATAGGCTGCAATGATCGTAATGGGTCTGTTGTCTGACATCATGATATTCACTGCAGCATGTTCAAGATTTTCGGTATTAAAATTTTGTATTATTTCCTGTTCGATGTTTGTTTTTACCGATGCAGCAACACCAATGTTTCTATCCGTGTGACGGTCACTTCGGTAGCAGCGGCAGTTTGGGATTTAAAGAGTATCGGCTGGTTTAAGATGCGTTTCAGATAACAGAATGAAGACGTTTGGACAAAATCTCCGAGTTCTAGAATTTTATTTTTGATGGAATTTGCGTTCCATGCAAGCACTTTTAGGGATTTGGGTTTTCTATTTTGCATGTCTGCTTACTATTTTTATGAGTAGAGATGTGAGTTCGGCCAGCATCTCTGACATGGATGGTTCCTTATTTTGGGTTGGTTTTGGCTTCGAGGCTACTTTGTCAGTGTAGGATATTCGCTCCACGACTTTGTTCGATTCAAATTTCCTTGATTAGGTTTTCTCCCTCTGGGAATTATCCGGGTAATTTTTGGTAGCCAGGGTAGTTAGCTGGGTGTGATTGTCCGCAGTTTGCACAGACCGCCGGAGTTGTCTTGGGTTTTTCACACTCGTATGACCAGTGTTCTCCGCTGCACTTGACACATTTGGGAATCAGCTGGCACGTCCCTTGCGCGTGCCCGAACTTCTGACATCTGAAGCACTGTTTATATGTGTGCTTGGTCTTTAGCGTTTCTACGCTTATTTTGAATTGGCCAGGAATTTCAAGTTGTAAATGTCCTTACTTGCTTCGTTTCTTGGGAGTTTCACTAGTATCATAGGGAAGTTATGTTTAGTTTCCTCGACACATTTGTATAGCTGTGTTACTTCAATAACTTCAAAACCTTTGTCTCTTATGTTTTCTTCTATTGAAGTTTCGGTTTCGTGTGCAGGAATTACCATGATGTTTGTCCTCTGGGAGCGAATACGAGAAGTATTCCTGGTCAGTTTCCTGTGGTCTTGTGCCGTTTCTGGGTAAATTTACAAAGCTTGGTTTGTATGCTTTGCAAATTTTATCTTAATGTTTCTTTCACTGTCAAGTATCTCAATTGCCGGGAAAGACTTTGTATTTTTCACCTTGATAGGTGGAATTCTTGGGGGAGCCTGGGGTTTTAGGGCTTCGGTGAGAAGCACAGTTTTTTTTTGGCATAGGTGGGAACTCATTCCTGTTCCGTCGTTGGTTGATGAGGGGTCTGTTATTTGTCTCAATTTGGGGATCAGGTTGGTTTATTTCCATTTCTTCATCCTCTAGGATTGCGAAATGAATCCTTGTTGGGGTTATAATGTTTTCCTCTTGACGTTGAGTTTTCCTCTGTCTTTTTGGAGTCTGTCTCCAATCGTTTATGTCGTTTATGTCAATTCGTCATCGCTGAACTGTGGGCTCGGGGAATCATCTCCATATGTTCTCCTTATTTCTTAGAGCTGTTTTCTCAATTCAGATATGAGTAGGGTCAACTCTTGAACCTGCTCTCCATGTTACGAGTTTATCCTTTTCGCAGAAACCGACAGTCCGGACGGATCCGGACTCGGAGTACTTTATGTTTAAAAGTCCGTCGACGTCCATTTTTGTGTTGCGCACTAAGCACTGTCGGGCAGGTATCTTCCGCTAGACACACACTTCGGAACAACTGATCTCTCTTTTCACTATAGGGCTATTTCTTCACTTTCAAACTCACTATTTCTCACTGACTCTAGGACTAGCTGGCTTGACTATCAGCACTCAAAAAATCGAATGAATTGAATTGGAATGAATTAAGTAGAACGTAGAACTTCTTTCTCTTTTGCGGTCTGGCTATTAGCCTTTTACTGCTCCATCTCAATATAATTCACCTCTGGTGAGCTTTTGTAATCTGCTCTAGCAGGTGGCTATATGACATTCAGAAAGTTTGTGTATTCATTACACAATCTCTGTTCCAGTAACGGTTTGGCTTTAACACACACTTCCTAGGGAAGTGACATCTTTTGTCATTTGTGTTTCCTAGGAGCTTTTTCATCGTAGTCGCAAGCCTTCGTTATAAGAGGGTTTGCGTGCTTTTCCATTTTGATGAAGGTCTTCACGCTCAGATCTCTTAGGAATGGTATTTGCAGGTGCATTTACGGCTCGTCTCAGGATCGTATTCTGCACGACTTGAAGTTTCTGCAGATGCGTCTTTGCGGCGTATCCCCAAGTCAGACATGCGTAAGACATGACCGGCTGAATGGTGGACTTATAAAGGCGAAGCTTGTTTAAAAGAGACATTTTGCTGCTTTTGCAAAGTAGCGGTTGCAACGCTGTCGCTGCTGTCTTTCCTTCGTCACGGCTGATGTGACGTGTTGGTTCCGAGTGAGCTTCTTTACAAGTATCACTGCCAGATACTTGGCCTCGTTTTTCCATTCGATCCTCCTATCGAACATTACGACGTGTCCGACGGGATCTTTTTTCTTTCGGTTGAAAAGAACTGCTTCGCTCTTCTAAGGGTTTACTTCAATTCTCCATCGGGAAAACGAAGATTGAAGTCTGTAGATGGCTTCTTGTAGGTACTTCGTTGCTATTTTGGGACACCAAGAACTGGCAAGAATGACGGTGTCGTCAGCGTACATTGCCATGGAGGTTTTCTCCGTTTTTGACATGTCGGATACATATATTGTAAACAATATTGGAGGCAGCAGAAATCCTTGAGGAACTCCGGCTGAAAGGGACCTCTCTAAAGACTATTCTCCGTCAACTCTGTCTCTAAACTTGCGAGAATGGAGACCATGGACCATGTAGAGTGGGAAACCTGCCGCAAGCAGTTTATATAGCCGTCCTTTGTTCCACCTCAACGCAGACATCAGCGGCGGATTTTATGTCGTAAATACGACTTTCATCTCTGGGCAGGTGAACGAGAACCAGGGGGGTTGGCTTTCTCTCTTTGCCACTCTTCATCCTGAAGGCTCCCGTTGGGTGGAAACCTTGTTTCTTTAGATCGTCTTGGACGGTTGACATCTCAACCGTTTCCGGTATTCCCATTAACATCACTAATTAATTGAGTTTCAATATCGGATATATTTATATGATAAATCGGGACGTTTAAGCCGTTACAATCAGAGCCAGGTTTGAGGGAATGAAAATGCGTGGCTTCCCGTTGAATTTATTCGTAATTAATTCGTATTTTTATCTTAAAGAAATCCACAGGATTTTTCACCTTCTTGTTTGTAGCATTCCGCTACAGTGTAAAGGACTAAGCAATTTTCCATATTTAGTTTGAAAACCCAGAAAAGACGGGTTAAATCTCCATATTCGCCATAAGGGCTTTATTTCCTTTTATTTCATTCAAATGCGCTGGTGATGAATTACGATCGGATCGTAATCTAGTGATTGTGGATAATGCTTCCCTTGATATGTCCGCGTTTGAAAATTCGTTTACCGGAACTTTATTTCGATTTCTCATACTTGCTCAGATCGATATAGCTTCAGATAGTCTTAATATAAAAAAATATATAAAGACTATCTGAAGCTATATCGATCTGAGCTCAAAAAGGCAAAAAAAAACACAATGATAATTACCTTCGAAAACGGAACTTTATTCCTAAAGCGATTTGGGACGTGATAAAAGAAAGTACAAACCTATTGAAAAGACGTAAACAAATTGATAGCAAGTTAACACCTAATGACTTCAATAATTTTTTTGTTACAGTCCCTGAAGAAATTATTGGCAAAATTCCTCCTTCTAAAAAATCATCTGTTGATTTCATTCGAGATTACTGCAATTCTAGAGGATCTGGGTTGGATGGTATTCAGTTTGCTTTTTCTCCTGTATCTGAGATCAAAGTAAGAGATGTAATAATGTCACTAAAAAATAAAAGTAGTCGTGACTTACACGGATTCAACAGTAAAATACTGAAGAGTTTAGTTAGTGAGATCATTAACCTGCTAATAAAATTAATAAATTTCTGTATAAGAGATAACATATTCCCAAATATACTCAAATTGGCCAGAGTAGTCACTGTGCACAAAAAGTGTCCAGATGACTAGGTAGATAATTACAGACCGGTTACAATTATATCTCTTTTTTCGAAGGTTTTGGAAAAAGTAATGCAACAGCAGTTAACAACATTTTTTGAAAATAACCACATCTTTAATAAATCTCAATTTGGTTTTGGAAAAGATCTCTCTACAACAACTGCTATTGCTGAACTCATGAGAATAGTAAATGAGGGTTACAGTGAGGGCGAATACATAGGGGCACTGTTCTGTGATCTGAGCAAAGTTTTCGATTGTCTTTCCAGGGAAAAGCTTCTTGACATAAATGAATGTTCTATAATATTGATCGGAGTGCAATAAATCTTATTAATTCCTTTCTCATAAGTAGGAAACAGTGTGTAGATCGCAGTGGTAGTATGTCTGATATGTGTGATGTTAAATGTGGTGTACCCCAGGGATCTGTCCTTGGGCCACTTCTTTTTATTGTTTACACGAACGATCTTGTAAACAGTGATGAGGGCGCTGATTTCGTCATTTTTGCCGATGACACAACGGTATTGAAGAAAGCAAAATCTAAGGAACTTTTGGTTAATAACATGAACGAAGCATTTTATGTAGTTTCGGATTGGTTTCATAGCAACCAGCTCAATTTAAACGTAACTAAAACAAAGTTTATGTATTTTTCAATGAGAGATATGGAGGGAATTACTTCAACTGAACCGGTTAAGTTCTTGGGAGTCCATATAGATAGCAAATTATCTTGGAATGCTCACATGGATAACGTTTGTCAGCATGTATCATCTTGTGTTTATGCATTGAGAACATTGTCTGGTGTAGTTTCGAATACAGTGTTAAAGAATGTCTATCATGCTTTTATTGAATCAAAGATGTCGTATGGTATATTGTGTTGGGGTCATGATGCAAATGTAAAGCGTCTATTCAGTCTACAGAGGAAAGCTATCAGGGTAATAAGCCAGCTCGGTTTCAGA
Organism: Harmonia axyridis; assembly: GCF_914767665.1. Taxonomy (NCBI): domain Eukaryota; kingdom Metazoa; phylum Arthropoda; class Insecta; order Coleoptera; family Coccinellidae; genus Harmonia; species Harmonia axyridis. The sequence continues at coordinate 22,069,053 of NC_059505.1, read as the reverse complement.
GATGATTGTAGGAATGCTTTTGAACATAATAAAATTCTTACTGTCCCTTGTTTATACATGTTACAATGTTTGTTATATGTGAAGTCTCATGTTGATGAATATAGGACAAACCAAGATGTGCATGATCATGATACACGTCAAAGAAGGCATATTTATACCGATTTCCATCGAATCAACAAAATGAAGTCTGGAGTAACATATTACGGGCCTTAACTTTACAATAGGCTGCCAACCGCTATGAAGATGACTACCATTAAAAAGTTTAAAGTTTCAGTTAAAAACTATTTACTGAGGAAATGTTTCTATTCCATAGATGAATACTTCTCTTGTGATTTTTCTGATTTTCAGGAGTGATACTTTAGTATATTTTCTTTTTGATTTGTAGTTTGAAGTATGTAAGCATTTTTGTAATGTATTAGCATGAATAAACTATTACTTGTATAAGTTTTGCCCTTAATTTTACCGGTTTTTGTCCAATTTCTATTCCATTCCATCATAATTTCTTTCTTCGTCTTTATATGTAGCCTTCAGTGTTAGTAGCGGTTTGTTCCTTTCCTCATTAGCTAGTATATCCGCTATTTCATTACCTTTTATCCCTGCATGACCAGGGATCCATATGAGCGTAATGTCTATGTTTGATTTATATGCTTGGATCATTAGTTTTTTCACCTCAACCGCTATATGATCCACATCAGAGCTAATTTTCCATTTCTTGATTTTGGTTACTGCGTTTTTTGAATCTGAAAATATCAAGGCTTTTGTAATATCTTTATCGATTATACATGTAATGGCCTTCGCTATCGCAAACATCTAAGCAGAATATATAGTAAAGTAGTTTGATAATCTAATAGTAAAGTTGATCTTTAGATTTTCAGAAAAAACTCCTATTCCTACAGACCCTGAGTCTAGATCTTTAAAAGCATCAGTATAAAAGGTCTCGTAAATATCTGAGAAGTTATTTTCATAAAACTGGTGAAATCTAGATCGGGTTGTTATGTCGTCTTTAATGAACACTGGAATCATGATTTTCGGTTTATTTAGGTGGTCTGATGGATCTAAGCTATACAGGGTGGCCACTTTTTTTTTATTGGTAACTTTCAAACCATAATATTTAGGAGGTCGGTCAAATGGAGAAAAAGTTGCATGCATAGAAGCATTATCAAGCAGTTCAAACAAATCGTGATTATCAGGGCCGGTTTTCGAGATATCATAAGAAAAGTAAATTATGTCATTTTGATTTTTCTTGTTTTCCCACTTTATTTCGAATATTATAAAAAAATGTTACAGGAATTTTTTATTCGACAGTAAATTATTTTCAATTTGACGTAATCAGATTTCGTATCCAACGTTTCGTACTCTCTGGGCCACCCTCAACCTCATTTTTTTCAAATACGGACCTGCATATTTTATGACATTTTTTGAAATGACTTTTAACGCTGGAATCAACGATATATCATACAATGTCATTCAGAGTTGATTTTCAGGAGACTTTGACCCTCATCCAAAATTAATGGTGTGTATGTAAGAAAAAACAAGTCTATTAACGATATCAATGTTCTGACCCAAATTCATTCGAACTCAGAAAAAAAATCGAGAACTGAGGCCAGTGTTCAGGTTCCAAGTACCTAAAAAACTTTCATTTTTCTTTCTTTGACTTATCGGTACTCACTCCGGGGCATTTTCTCACACTGGCTCCTATTTCCGATATTCCTGAGCCTGACTTATCCAATGTGTCCGTCAATAGATTATCTAGGTGGCAGTTGATCACTCGGTTGCATCAAGATTTCTGGAAAAGGTGGCATGTTGAATATTTGAATACGTTGCAACAACGGACCAAATGGTTCACACCACGAGATTCCCAATTATCTGTGGGACAACTTGTGTTGATCAGGGATGAGCAACTGCCTCCTCGACGTTGGCGCATGGCTCGCGTGATTGATGTCCATTTGGGCAAGGACGGTATAGCACGAGTGGCTACCGTTCGCACTGTTAGCGGTATTCTGCAAAGACCGGTAGTAAAATTGTGCCCTCTTCCGGGGCAAGCATGAGCATATAAAATAATGCTATTTTAGGTGGGCGGAATGTTCAGGTTCCAAGTACCTAAAAAACTTTCATTTTTCTTTCTTTAATTTCAGACTTAAATTTATTTTAGTTAATTTTGGTTTGTGGAATGAGAATGTTTTGTTGGAAGAAATTCAAGTTTTATTTCAATTTTTCGCGCGCATGTGTTGGTCAAATTTAATACCATACCTGCAGCGAACACGTGTGGAAGAAGCAAGAGAGAGAAGATTTTTTTCAGTTTTGAGTTTTCGATGTGCTGCAGAGAGAAAATATAAAATTTCTACAATTACCAGTGATTTCGACATTGTTAATGATCAGGATTGTGCCTTAAAATAGCAGGATAATTGAGGTTTACAAACAATCAGTGAAGGTAGGTCGATTTGACCAGTACTCGATTTATTTTCATTATTTTTTTATACAGTCCAATAAATTCATAAATACGCCTCAGTCGGCGACATTGGTCCAATCAGAGCCGAATTTTCTTTTAATAGACGTTCTCATTTCAAAATTCCATCGTTTCAAATTGAAAATATTCATTTAATTTTGTTTTGCATTTGATAAGCAGCGGAAAGAGCATCAGAACTCTGTCCCATATTTCTCTTATCATAACTGCACATCTGTTTCATGTTATCTTGAATATTTTCATGCTCGTCGTCAGTACGAGAATTTTACGTTTGTTTTCATCCGGAAAATAAATTGTTTTTCATTTTTCAGACAATTTAATTTTATTTGCATACAAATATTTTGGTGAAGAATAAATATATTGAGGATAGACTCATTATATTATTGTTTTCTTTTTTTATTATCACGTCTTTGCAGAATATCGAATTTTATTCATTCATTTCGATAAAATGAGTGTCAATAAATTGAAACAAGCAAAAGCCTTGCGCCAACTTCAAATAGATGAAATCTTGGAAATACTAGCGCTCGCCCAACTTGCTGTAACTGATCAAAGTTTGCACGTTCGATTTAATTTGCGGTGTTCCAATTCAGATGATATTCTCGAAGAATTTAAAACAATGCATAATTCGATTATCTCCATTTTGTCAACAATCGAAAATCCAGATATGATCGCTGAAAAGGAGATAAAAACTAGCTTTATGGATAATTTCTTTACTGTCAAGACCATTTACACTAATTTATTCAACGAAGAAACCTCCTCGAATATCGATACAACGTCAACAACGCCAAATGTCAAGCTTCCAAAAATTTCTTTACCGACATTTGATGGAAGTTATAAGAATTGGCCTACTTTTTTCGACATTTTTAATAGTTTGATTCACACAAATTCTACCTTATCAGATATTGATAAATTTCAATATTTACTCAGTTCGTTGTCTTCTGAAACGAGAAATCTTCTGAAGGGATATCAGTTAACAAAAGAAAATTATCAATTAGCTTTCGAAACGTTAACTGAAAGATATCAAAACAAGAGGCTTTTAGCAAATTCTTTTTGGAAGGAAATATGTAACGCACCTAAACTAAACAATGAGTCAGTGGATGGTCTGAGAAATTTATTAGCAATATTTTCGGAGAATTTAACAGCTTTGAAAAATCTTAATTTGCCTATTGAAGATTGGGATTTTATTCTATTTCATTCGCTCATACAGAAATTAGATATAGCAACAATTAAGAGATTTGAGCTGCAAGAATGTTCCACAGAAATTCCTTCGTATCGTGCTCTTTATAAATTTCTCAAAAATCAATGTATTTCTTTAGAGTCACTTAAGTTCTCGGTTTCACAACGCGTGAATGCATCATCAAGTGATAAGCCTTATAAAAAAAGTTCAACATTTCTTACTCAGTCAAATTCGCCGAACAAATTTTCATGCAGCTATTGTAATGCTAACCATTCAATTTATAAATGTTCTTCTTTTCTCAATGAACCTCCATCAGCAAGATTGCAAATCGTTAAAGACAAAAATTGGTGTATTAACTGCCTTCATTCGGGACATAGAGTATCGGGGTGTTCGTCGAAATCTACTTGCCGTCATTGTCATAAGAGTCATCACACATTGTTGCATTTAGGGACAATTGATCCATCTCCTGAAACAATTGATCCTTGTAATGAAATTCCATCTACTTCCATGGTATGCCGCTCTCAAGTGTTAACAAACATATCTGCATCGCCAGCTACTGTGTTGCTAGCTACTGCGCGGGTTGAAGTCTTAGATGCTCGAGGTCAATATCAAAATATTCGCATTCTTTTAGATCCAGGCTCCCAAACGAATATAATCACACAAAAATGCGTAAAAAGGTTAGGACTTGAATGTTTTAAAACCCCTCTTGCTATCTTTGGCCTTGGTGAAACATCAGCATCTGTTTCTGATTCCATAACATGTACAATTCGTCCGATAGGGTCCATAAATCCATCTTACACTATTGATGCAGTCGTATTGCCGAAGATTTGTTCTAATATGCCTAACAACTTTCTACCCTACCATGAGTGGTATTCTCTTTCTAATATCAAACTGGCTGACCCAACCTTTCATTCTCCTGGTCCAGTTGATATGCTAGTAGGAGCAGCTATCTTTCCTCTCATTCTGAGAACAGGTCGTTTGCCAGGTAATCTGAAACAACCTTCTGCGTTACAAACTGTATTCGGTTGGATATTGATGGGAAACACCTCTAGTCCATCAGCTAGCATCAGCTCTTTTCACTTAACAGCTAATTCTGTAATTGACTCAACGCTTAGACAATTTTGGGAAATTGAAGAAATTCCTAAATCTGAAATTTCTTCACCAGATGATGCCCTGTGTGAGAAGATATTTGACGATAATTACTCTCGTGATTCAACAGGTCGTTACACGGTTATGTTACCCTTCAAAGAAGGGATAAACAAATCCTTTGGAGATACATATACCATGGCCTTGCGACGTCTGTTTTCACTGGAACGAAGATTCAAAACCTCTCCTGATTTCTATAACGAGTACAAGATGTTCATGAAAGATTACCTCGATTGTGGTCACATGACTTTACTCCCAAATGCCAGTCCATCTGTTGACGAATATTATATACCACATCATGCTGTTATCAACCGAAATAGTCCTTCTACAAAACTTAGAGTAGTGTTTGACTCCTCAGCGAAGGTTTCAGGCAATGTGTCCCTGAATGAGATTCTTTTGACCGGTCCAAAGCTCCAGAAAGATGTGATGGCTCTTCTGCTCAATTTTCGGTTTTATAAGGTTGTTTTCACTGCTGACATCAAACAAATGTACCGGCAGATTCTCGTTCACCCATCACATAGACGATTTCAGCGAATTCTTTTCAGATTCTCTCTCTCAGATCCAGTTCGAGTATACGAGTTGAACACTGTTACGTATGGTGTTGCTTCATCTCCCTATATAGCTCTTCGGACGTTGAAACAATTATCTTCTGATGAGGCGATGGCTTTTCCTTCAGCGGTGAGCGTTTTACGGTCCGAAACATATGTAGATGACATCTTATCAGGTGGAGATAGCTTGGAGGAGGCTCGAGGTTTGCAGGACGAGTTGATTTCTTTATTGAGGCGTGGTGGATTTGAACTCAGAAAATGGTCCAGTAACAGAACTGAGCTAATAGATCATTTTCCTCCAGATCATCGACATCAAGAATCGTTGAATTTCGATGATTCTGTATTGAAAATTCTGGGACTCAGGTGGTTTCCAGCCGGAGATCATTTCTCCTATGTTATAGATTCTACCGAAAGACCAGTTACAAAACGAACAATTCTTTCAGACTTGGCACGAATCTTTGACCCAATTGTTTTTCTGACACCATTCACTTTCCTGGCCAAACATCTCATCCAACACCTTTGGACTCTAGGTCTGCAGTGGGACGATGTTCCTCCATCGGAACTAACGGATCGTTGGAATCAATGTAAATCCGAGTTGCAGGTTCTTTCCACTCTGCGAATACCACGCAGAATCTTCACTCAATCATTTACTAAATGTGAAGCCCACGGATTTGGGGACAGCAGCGAGAAGGGGTATGCCGCTGTTGTTTACTTCCGATTTATCAATCCAGATGATTCAATAAATTTTTCTTTGATTGGCGCAAAGTCTCGGGTTTCACCAATCAAACGCATTTCTTTACCTAAGTTGGAGTTATGTGCCGCTCTTCTCCTTTCAAAATTATTAAAATCATATGGACCCTCATTGAAAGTGGATGAAATATTCGCATGGTCAGACTCCACCGTGGTTCTTCATTGGATCAAGTCATCGCCCTATCGCTGGAAGAGTTTCGTGAGCAATCGTACCTCCCAAATTCAGGAATTAGTTCCTCCTGATCGATGGTATTATGTGAAGTCTCAAGATAATCCGGCAGATTGTGCCTCTAGAGGCATGTCTTTGTCTGGTTTACTCGACCATTCCTTATGGTGGGCGGGACCTCCTTGGCTTCAGTCCAAGGATCCAATAGGAAAACCTGGTGATCCAAAAATTGAAGAAATGCTAACTGGAGAAGAACGGCAGGTTGTTTTATCAACCTTCGCCTCATCCGACGTATTTGACGATCTTATAATGAGATATTCCTCTTTCTTTAAACTTCAACAGGTTGTAATTTATCTATTTCGTTTTTCCTTCAATCTCAGAAGTCCTCACTCCAAACGAATCGGTAGTATTTTATCCGTGGAAAGAAAACACGCTCTCAATTTTCTCATCAAATGTGTTCAGCAAAGAGTTTTTGGTGAGGAAATTCAAAATCTTCGATTAAACCGTCCTATTACCGTGAAATATCTTCAAAAACTCAATCTCTTCATTGGAGATGATGACATTTTGAGAGTGGGTGGTCGATTAACGTTTTCTGGCCTTCAGTATGACCATAAATTTCCAGCATTATTGCCTAATAAACATTTGTTCACGGATATATTCATTCAACATTTTCATCGGTTGTACCTTCATCCCGGTTCACAAACGTTACAGTTTCTTCTATCCCAGCAAGTTTGGATTTTGTCTGCAAGAAAGGCTATTCGTAGAGTTACTTCCAAATGTCTCGTTTGCTTCCGCTCCAATCCCAAACCTCTACAGCCCTTGATGGGCAATCTTCCATCGTACCGCGTCAATCAATTAAAGCCCTTTCAATGTGTAGGAGTCGATTTTGGCGGTCCTTTTCTTGTTACGATGTCAAAAGGTCGGGGCATCAAATCAACTAAAGCGTATATTTGCCTCTTTGTGTGCTTTTCGACAAAAGCTCTGCATTTAGAACTAATGTCAGATTTGACTAGTGAGGCATTTCTGGCTGCTTTAAAACGGTTCATTGCGCGCAGAGGTAGGTGCACTAGAATTTTCAGTGACGGTGGCAGTAATTTCAAGGGTGCTCAGAGAGAACTCATTTCATACTAATCATGGCGGCAACTGATGCAGATGTGTCAGATCGAGATGGTGAAGATTTCGCAAATAATTGTGAATATACAAGTTCAAAAATGTTCAAGTGTTGTTCAAAAGCAACTAAAACATGCATTTGTAAAAACTGCTTATCTATTTTTCACGATAGTTGCGTGAAGAGGAACAAAAACGTTAAAATCGTCAGTGAAATGATCGTTGAGTGCTGTACTACGGCGAAGAACGACGAAATTAAACCCAACCCAGAAGATCAAAATGAAGAAGTAAATCAGCTGAGGCTAGAAGTAAAATACCTTAAAATACTAGTGGAAGAAATGAAGGATAAAAATAATGTTTTAAGCATAAACAATTCATTATTATTGGACAGATTGAAAGACCTAACAAAAAATGATGTAAACATGCCTGAAAAAAACAGATATCCAAGATCTGTTATAAACAACGATTCATCGTCTAAACAAGAACTTCAAATTCCCACCAATCCGGTAATTGCGCGCAATTATGCGAACGTCACAAAAGGTATCAGCACACAAACCACAGAACCCGACGTAAGTAATGTCAAAGTCAGAAATGACAGTCAACATCGAAATCATCAACATAAACAAAAACAAACATCTAAAACCCAATACGAAACTACTGAACCCAAAAATGAAACGAAAAAGATATCTCAAGAAACTTCTGACGAATTCAAAGTTGTAATGAATAGGCGGAACAATCGAAGAATAATATCTGCGAAAAACCTTGGCACGGCAAAACTTGAAGACAAAGAAAAAACCACGGGTTTCTCTGCAATCGAAAGAAAAGTCTGGATCTATATATACCGTATTAACAAACACGTTTCGGAACAGATAATTAGGGATTACATTAAAAAACAGCAAGATTTTTCAACTTGTAATATTGAGGTAAAGCAACTAGATGGAGATCCTAGCTTTAGTAAAAGATTTCTTGTAACAGCTCCAATAAATAAAAAAGAAGTGCTGTACGACCCTTCATTCTGGCCAGAAGGAGTAGGAATTAAGAGGTTCGACTTCTCAAAACATAAAGAGTTCCTAAGTAAAAATACTTCCTTTCCTGGGCAATGATGAACACCAAATACTATCAAGTACAACATCCAAATGCAATGTATCAATTCTACACCAAAATGTTCAATCTATCAATAATGCGACTGAACACCTTGAAAAAATAGCACAGGATATAAACGAACTAAAGATAATTTGCGTAACAGAACACTGGAAGAGGAAAGAACAGCTCCAAAACCATAACATCAAGGATTTCTACCTTGCTAGTGCTTTCTGTCGTACTGAGTACATGCATGGTGGTAGTGCCATATATGTAAAGCAGGGCATAAAATTCCAAGAAATGAAGGACCTGGTCAGAAAATCGGTAGAAAAAATTTTGGAAATATCTGCAGTAGATGTCAAGATGGGCCCTAGGAACATCTCAATTTTATCAGTTTACACAACTCCAGGTCAAACAAAAGAATTCATCAAAAAATTCGAGGAGATTCTTCAGCTAATCTGCTGGACTAATAAAACTGTTGTAATTGCAGGTGACTTCAATATTAACCTTTTAGATAAATCTCACAAGAACACAATCTGCTTTGTGGAATTGTTAAACTCATATGGACTGAACGTTAGCATAGATGTACCAACAACATCAACATTGGTTACAAAAACTTGTATAGACAACATTCTGATCAATCAATCAAACTTTACATCACAAATAATAAGAACACATATTTCTGACCACGATACAGCACAACTACTGACTCTTCAGGAAGAAATAGAACAAACAGAGGAATATCAATATAAAAGAAACATTACAGCCAATAACATCCAAGATTTAATCGAAAGACTGACGCTTTTAGATTGGAATGCTGTATATAAAATTCCAGAGAAGGAAGTAGATCAGCAATGGAGAACTTTCACAAATATGTTCAAAACAGAATTAGATTATGCTTGTCCGATAAGAAAAAATAAAACCACTGCTAGAAGACAACAAAAGCCAATCAATGATAATATTACAAAATGCAAGACCAGACTTGACATATTACACACTTGTAAAACATTCAATCCAGTCTTTATGAGAGCATACAAGGAGGTAAAAAAGGAATATGACAAAATGCTTCGAGATGAGAAAAGAGAAAGATATAAGCAGCAAATCCTTCAGTCTGATAACAAGATGAAAACACTATGGCAAACTGTAGCAAAAATCAAAAACAACACGAAAATCAACAAAGAGATTCCTGGAAATCCTTTAGAGATAGCAAATAATTTCAATCGTCATTTTGCAACAGCAGCTGAAGAAAAAATAAAACAGAACCAAAACATTCCATTTCAAAATGATATCACACGCAACAGTAACAATTTCAAATTTCGCCTGATAACTGAAGAAGAAACTCTCAAGATAATAGGAAAATTAAAAAACAAAAATAGTTCTGGAATTGACGACATTCCAATGTGCACAGTTAAAGCCTGTATGAATCAGACAGCTACTCCATTAACATACCTTGTGAATAACTCCATGAAGCATGGTGTATTTCCTGAATTGCTCAAAAAAGCACTCATAAAACCAATCTACAAAAAGGGTAAAGAGAATGAACCGGAAAACTATAGGCCAATCAGCCTACTACCAGCATTCTCAAAAATATTAGAGCTGGCAATAAGTGAACAACTCGTAGATTTTCTTATAAATGAGGAAATTTTAAGTTCCACTCAACATGGATATGTGAAAGGAAAATCAACAACAACAGCAACATTCCAGTTCATTACTGATGTACTGAATGCATTGGAGGATTCCAAAGTGGTAATCGCCTTACTGCTGGACTTATCTAAGGCCTTTGATACCTTGTTTCACAAATATATCCTAAATAAATTGGACAGTTACGGAATAAGAGGAAAAGAGAAGGAGTGGTTTAGGTCATATCTGTCAAATCGAAAACAACAAGTAATTATAGATGGTAATGGCACGAGAACTTTATCCGAGGAGGCATTGATTCAATTTGGAGTTCCCCAGGGAAGTATACTGGGACCGATACTTTTCATCATCTTCATCAACGACCTGATGAGTGTACTACGTTCTGATCCGAATACATCCATGGTAAACTATGCCGATGACACAAGTTTTATATTGAAGGCGGACATCTTGCCCCAGATTGCAGACTTAGTACAGAGTATTCTCCAACAGGCTAATCACTGGTTTCAATCAAACAATTTATGTTTAAATGTAGAAAAAACATGTGCTATAATTATTAAAACCACACATGCAAACTTTCAAACACCTTCTCACATTCAGCTAAATGACAGTAAACTTGATCTTCAGACCTCAGGACGATTTCTTGGGTTAACTATAAATGAGAACTTGAACTGGGATGAACATACTACAGGCCTGTGTACAAAACTGGGATCCATTTGTTATTCATTGGGTGTTTTACGAAACTATCTTGACTCATCGTCTATGAGAGTTGTCTACCAGGCAACCTTTGAAGCCAAAATAAGGTATGGTATTATGTTTTATGGTAGTGGTAATAACATGAAGCAAGTGCTAAAGATGCAAAAAAGAGCTATTCGAACAATAATGAGAATGCCATGCAGAGAAACATGTAGGGGCATATTTAGGAAACATGGACTACTTACAGCCATAGCGATACACATCCAAGAATGCTTGATATTTGTGTTCAAAAATAGAAACTGTTTCGAAACCAAAACCTCTACAAAATATGACACAAGAACAACTCAACTAAAATATCCAATACATAAGCTTTCACTCACAGAGAAAGGACCAGAATACAGGTGTATAAAATACTATAATAGACTTTCAAACCAGATGAGAGACATAACCAACCTCAAACTATTCAAGAAGGAAGTCTATAAGTTGCTGCTTCAGATTGAACCATATACAGTGGAAGAATTCTTGGTACATAATATTTGATATAAAATAGACTAAAGATTATTATCTGACACTGTTTCACTTCAGGTAGACAATGTATTTGTACATGAACCTACTTTATTTGAAATAAAGCTCATTATTATTATTATTATTATTATTATTATTATTATTATACATGAAGTGCGCTGTGGAAGCAGAGAAAATAGACTGGGATTTCAATCCTCCTTCAGCTCCTCATTTTGGAGGGTTGTGGGAAATCGGTATTAAATCTGTTAAATCACATCTATACGAACTGATTGGTGATCGAATTCTTTCTTATGAGGAGATGTATACCGTGCTGGTTCAAATCGAGGCGGTCTTGAACTCCCGACCACTTTGTCCTCTCAGTACAGATCCAAATGACTTATCGGTACTCACTCCGGGGCATTTTCTCACACTGGCTCCTATTTCCGATATTCCTGAGCCTGACTTATCCAATGTGTCCCTCAATAGATTATCTAGGTGGCAGTTGATCACTCGGTTGCATCAAGATTTCTGGAAAAGGTGGCATGTTGAATATTTGAATACGTTGCAACAACGGACCAAATGGTTCACACCACGAGATTCCCAATTATCTGTGGGACAACTTGTGTTGATCAGGGATGAGCAACTGCCTCCTCGACGTTGGCGCATGGCTCGCGTGATTGATGTCCATTTGGGCAAGGACGGTATAGCACGAGTGGCTACCGTTCGCACTGTTAGCGGTATTCTGCAAAGACCGGTAGTAAAATTGTGCCCTCTTCCGGGGCAAGCATGAGCATATAAAATAATGCTATTTTAGGTGGGCGGAATGTTCAGGTTCCAAGTACCTAAAAAACTTTCATTTTTCTTTCTTTAATTTCAGACTTAAATTTATTTTAGTTAATTTTGGTTTGTGGAATGAGAATGTTTTGTTGGAAGAAATTCAAGTTTTATTTCAATTTTTCGCGCGCATGTGTTGGTCAAATTTAATACCATACCTGCAGCGAACACGTGTGGAAGAAGCAAGAGAGAGAAGTTTTTTTTCAGTTTTGGGTTTTCGATGTGCTGCAGAGAGAAAATATAAAATTTCTACAATTACCAGTGATTTCGACATTGTTAATGATCAGGATTGTGCCTTAAAATAGCAGGATAATTGAGGTTTACAAACAATCAGTGAAGGTAGGTCGATTTGACCAGTACTCGATTTATTTTCATTATTTTTTTATACAGTCCATTAAATTCATAAATACGCCTCAGTCGGCGACAGCCAGTTAATGGAATTTTTCAAAAACTGCTCTTAATAAAATAGTCAAGAGACGCGAATATAATGATTTTAAATTTGAATACCAAGCCTTGCAAAAATTATATCGTAATGCTCTCAAAATAAAGTTCGATTCTGTTATTTGTTTCAACGGAACAAATGAAAAATACAACAATAGTGATACCTCGCGAGAAAATTGAGCAATAGAGATAAATAGGTACCATAAAAAACAGATTCTCCTCAACGATCAAACGGACCTAAATAAATCACCATTACTCAACCTGTTTTGAAACCCAAGAATTTCCAGGATTTTATTATATTTCACACCATATTTTTTCAACTATTTAAAGAACTGTATCCCAAATATGTAGTTAGTTACCATGCTCACCTGACGAAGTCATGTTATCATGACGAAACAATTGTTGTGAAAATAAATATAAAAAGCGGAAATAAGTTATTTTACTTTTTAATCAACAAGATGAATTTCCGACAAGTAAAGACTGAGATAATCAAACAAATTGAGAATGTTTTGGAAGGTATTCAAGGAGACCAAACAAGCAAATGTATAAGAAGTATGGGTTCCAGAACCGTAAAGTGCATTTTACAAAATGGTGGACATTTCGAACACTTACTTCATTAATTTTCATTTACTATCGAATAATCATTTGATTTTTCTTTCATTAAATGATACTTTCGTTTAATTATTATGAATTGAAATATTTAAATGATTATTATAAAAGAAGAACCAAGAAACCAGTATACTGGTTTCTTGCTTTGATTCTAATATGTTCCATTTAGTTCAAGATGGGTAGGTTGATTTTCTTATCAAAATTTATTGCATATTGCATGTTGTTAATTAAACTAAATGAAGGTAATACAGATCCGACCCAAAGAAAATTGGATAAGGGTCAAAATCACCTGAAAATATACTTTGAATGACATTGTATGATATATCGTTGAATTCAGCGTTAAAAGTTATTTCGAAAAATGTCATAAAATATGCAGGTCCGTATTGAAAAAAATGAGGTAGAGGATACGTTGGATACGAAATCTGATTACGTTAAATTGAGGATAATTTACTGTTAAATAAAAAATTCCTGTGACATTTTTTTATGATATTTGAAATGAAGTGGGAAAAAAAGAAAAATCAAAATGACATAATTAACTTTTCTTATGATATCTCGAAAACCGGCCCTGATAATCTCGATTTGTTTGAACTGCTTGATAATGCTTCTATGCATGCAACTTTTTGTCGATTTGACCGACCTTCCAACTCTTATGGTTTAAAAGTTACCAATACAATCCCATTAAAAAAGTGGCCACCCTGTATGTGGAAAGGTAGTTATCAGTGTGCATTTTTTCTATTTTCGGGATTGTCTATGCATATGCCATCAAAAATGAGGGTCTAATGCGATTGTGCCAGAAACCCTTCATAACAGGTGGTTTTTCGATTGATTTGATAACTGGATTAGCAATTTCGAAAGCCTTCGCTGTGTTGCCATGTAAGTCAGTAAGTCTGATAGTTCGTCATTATGTTAATTGTGTTAAGAATTGGTTTTGGCTGTTTTTGCTTTAATTTTCAACTGTTACACTCATGCTCATTTGAATACATATAATTTTCTGATTTCACTAGCAAAACAATTATCAAAAGTGACATCAAGAGAATCACGGATGAAACAACAGTGGAGGCTGCTATCACCATGCATTAGAGAAATTTTCATAGCAGAATCAGTTATGATATCATATTGTGAGGAAACAGCATAAACATCGACACCATTTTTTTCTCCTCTTAAGGAGTTTTTTCTGAAAATCTAAAGATCAACTTTAGTTGTCAATAAATGATTTTTTTTATTTAATACTATTTTTGAGTTCTATTCTTTTTTCTTTGCAATTAAATATTCTTGTTATTATCATTATCATTTGTGTTCAGTTTGAGATATTTGTGTAGGTATGTATTTGATGGACACTTTCATTAGGGATTTCAGTTACACCGCTTTTCCCACAACCACGTGCGAGAGTATCTCCGATTTTAATTCTTTGGATGAGCAAAGTAGTTGTTTGAGTCTTTATCATCGGAACATTCGTAGTCTATCGAAGAATTTTGACAGTTTCGAGGTGGTGCTCGGTCAGATCGAGAATTCATTTGAGGTCATTGTTTTGGCCGAAACATGAAGAATACACGATACAGAATTTTTCAACATTCCTGGTTATGATTTGGTCTATAATAATTTCGGAAATGTGAATCAGAATGATGGCGTGGATGTTTATTTGAAGAAATCGCTTGATTATTTTGTCAAGGACCTTTTGATCACTTCTTGAAGAGTTTTGGAAAAACAATTGGCGATGAAATCGAAAACTTTAATAATAACGGCAATATTATGTTGAGTTGCTTTCTAATTATATAAAATAAATACTTGGAAGGTGACTTTTTGTGACGATTTTTTATTGACAACTTCGTTCTAACTTAATCTTGCGCCATAATGACAATAACACACTACAAAAAATATAACATGTACAGTATGAAACAATAAAGTACAGCATGTCCCAACATTCTCCGGCCCCAAGCTTATTCCACACCCAACCTTGCTGGAGCATTCAAGATTCGAACAAACCTTGATCTTTCGACTGGGTTTTCATTCTTCTCTTCTTTTTTCTTATTCTTTTGTTTCTTTTCTGTAGTGATAACTTCTTTACTGTTTGATTCTGATGCTGTTCCTAATTCTAATGGATAGATCCTTTGGAATGGCCTAATTATTATTCCGTTCTTCGTTTTTACTTTTGCGACCCGGCTAACTCCATCTTTTCCATCATAAATTTCTAATATTCTTCCCATTGGCCAAAGTACCCGTTTCAGATTATCTGCTCCAACCAAAACTACATCACCAACTTTAATCTGCTCCGTCTTCTTCCTGTGACCTTTATTAACTAACTGTGCAAGATACTCATTTTTAAATCTTTTCCGTAATGAATTCCGAACATTTTGCAAATGTGTAAAACGACCTTTTAAAAATGTCGCGTCTACCTCGTCTAAATCCGCAACTTCACCCAAAAAATTTGTACCTAACGACTGTGAGTGTATAGGCCTTAAAAACCTTGCAGGACTAAGAACCTCCCACTCATCGGCGCTGGAAACATAGGTGAGTGGTCGTTCGTTAATTACTGCTTCTACATCGCAAAGCATAGTGTATAACTCAACATAATATAACGATGCTTTTCCCAACGATCGACGCAATAGTTCTTTTACAACCCTTACTAATCTTTCCCACCATCCGCCCCACCACGAAGCCGAAGGTGGATTGAATATCCATTTAATTCTTTTTTGTCCCGAAAAATTTTCAATTTCCTCCCAATTTAATTTCTTAAACAAATTATTACTTCCACGAAAGTGTTTGGTCTACCTCGTCTACTGATGAAGCGTCTTAGCGAATATAAAAATGCTTCTGTTGAAAGCGATTTAACTAGTTCAAGATGAACTGCCCTGTAGACTGCGCACGTGAACAATACAATCCAAACTTTGCTACCATCTTTTAGTAGTAATGGTCCTGCTAAATCAACACCCACAACTTCAAAAACCCCCGCGTCGTTTATTCTGTTTGCTGGAAGAGGCGCAAAAGGAGTTTCAAGTGGTTTAGATGTATGTTTTTTACAATTTACACAGGCAAATATTATGGAATTTATCGTTTTACGGGCTTTTAGTAACCAGAACTTTTCTCGGATGACTCCTAATAAAATTTTTGGTCCTGCATGACAACTATTTTCGTGCTCTTCTATAAGTAGTTTCCTAACAATTTCGTTTTTTAAGCTGTAAACACAGTTGTCAACATAAAACGCATTTAAAAGTTGACCTGCAGTTTCTTTAAATTTTTTCTCTTTTTTTAAGTGTAAATTCAGTGTAGCTGCCAAGAGAAATGGACTTGGCTTTAACCCGAAAACGACTCTACAATGTCTTAAAAATTTAATTCGTCGTTGTTCGAAATCTTTCCACCATATAAAGCGCAAATAGTCTCTATCTTCTTTTTTAATGCTAATTTGTGAAAATGCTTTGGCGATATCTGCTGTTACCCCTATTTTATGTAGCCTAAATTTTAAGATGAGAGGAATAACTAACTCAATCATATTGGGACCCTTTTCTAGTAGATCCTTAAGAGAATTACCGTTTCTATCCTTTTGTGATGCATCAAATACTGGCCTTATTTTTGTTGTGTAGCTTGATTTCTTTATGACAGCATGATGCGCCAAATAGTGGTGTCTCCCGGTGAAACATGTTGACTTAAAACTAGGCTTAAAAGCTCTCTAACATAAACCTGAATTAAAACCTCGTCCCTTGCAAATCTAGTTTTGAGTTGGTCAACGGCAATTTTGTTATTGTTTGCTGAGGGTGGGAAGCTTTCCACCAAATACGGGCTGGCGAGTTTTCTTCGGTGGATTGGATAAGGTACTGGAATTTGTCTTCATCGGGCAAATCTGAATTTTCATCTATCTTGCGAAATTGACCCCAAAAATTGATCCAATGTTTGACATTTCCGTCAAACTTTTTTATTTCTAATTTTGGTAGGTTAAAATTCTTTGGAGATTTTCTTGTTTCGTTTTTAACCTCCGCTCCTGCTTCTTTTATTTTTTCTAGTAAAAAATTGCATTTGTTTGTATAATTGGTTACCTCAGTGCAAAAATTCATTTCCTCTGTGATTTCTTCACTAATATCTTCGACACTGGGTTCTTCGTTACAAAGCAATTCTTTTATACTATTGTCTAGGGAAAATACTTTTTCTGCTTTGACTAAAACTTGTTGCAATAGTTCATTTATTTTCTCCTTATCATCCTGTCCTACCTTCTCAATCTCTTGGAAATGTTTTCTTGCAGCGTCCTTGACAATCTTTCTTTCTGTTTTCAAAGACTGCATGCTCTTCTCCAAAATTACCAGGGATGCCAATTATGTTGAGTTGCTTTCTAATTATATGAAATAAATACTTGGAAGGTGACTTTTTGTGACGATTTTTTATTGACAACTTCGTTCTTACTTAATCTTGCGTCATAATGACAATAACACTCTACAAAAAATATAACATGTTATGTGTTCGGTATTTTCTCTTCCACTAGTTCATTTTTGTTTTGTTTAGTTTTGCTGGGATAGAAGTTCACCTCAGTTTTTCTTTTATTCTTTCTTAGTTGTTTTCGTTTTTGAATTGCGCGGGTTTTGTTGAGGGTTGCACATGTGTGCCATGTCATGTGGAGTTTACGAAGAGAGATAGGAGACAGTATGAAAACAACCGCCGCAGAGCTATATATGCAAGATATCACCGCATGTTATTTCGTCTATGGAAAATACAGTCCACTCGCAAAAAAAGGTAAGTGCACACTCAACATTCGAAATAATTCTAAAATTTCATTATTTGCGCGACATTATTTGGTCCATTCGTGCCAAGAATCGCTCCGCATAACTAGAGGTGCATTTCTTCCTGTTCATTATTTCATAAACTCAATATTCATTAGAATTCAATTTTTCAGTTTTCATTACAATATAATTCCGTTTCAAATTGATTGATTTCATTATCATTCAACTGCGACATAAATTCGCACGCCTTATCTGCTAACAACAAATCTGGTCATTTTTTGTGAGGTTTTGTGTTTTATCGCATTTCATTCCTGAAACAGCTGACTTGGTCAGTGCCGTGCCGTTTCGGGGTTCTGGAGTTGATTGATAAGTTCGAAAATGGCAAACACGAATAAAATTAAACAAGCTAGAGCTCTTAGAACAATGAGTGAGAATCAGATTATTGAAATCAAGGCATTTGCTGATGAGGCTAAAATTGATATAAATAAACGCGCCCAGTTCAAAAATTTGTGTCAGAATCTTGATTCATACCGCGAAGAATTTAAGTCTCATCATCAAACTCTCATATCTCTTATGGCCATCAATGATGAAGACATAAGTAAAGAGGAAACAAATAGAAAAGACTTTGATTTCAATTATTCCTATATTGAAACAGTACTTCAGGAGTTTTTCGAGGTGAAACCCAGTGTTACAACTTCCGCTAGCGCTATTGGGGATATATTTCAAACCAGTAATCATAATGTTAAACTTCCCAAGATTGAAATACCAAAGTTCACAGGTGATATAAAAACATTTAAACCCTTTATAGACATGTTTGAAAATCTCATTCATAATAATACCTCTCTTTCGAACATCGAGAAATTCAATTATTTGATTTCCTCTTTACGAGGTCCGCCTCTCACTCTAGTGCAGACTACGCCAATGTCAAGTGACAATTATGCGATCGCCTTTAAATCACTTTCAGAACGCTATAATAACAAAAGACTTATAGCCTTCGCTCATTTTCAAGAGATTGATAATGCTATTATTATAAAAAATTCAAAGAATACTCAAAGTTTAAGGATTTTACTGGACACCTACACAGAGAACCTTGCCGCGCTCGAAAATATGGGTATTCCAGTGAAGGAATGGGATTTCATGTTATATTATCTTTTCACAAAACATTTAGATCAAGAAACCATTTCACGTTTTGAATTTGAGAATCCAGTAGCATTCGATGAATTACCTTCTTTCAAAAAATTGGTTGCCTTTGTTCAACAAAGATGTAATACGCTTGATGCTATTGATCTCTCAGTGGGTAAATCCTCAAACACGCTATCACCCAGTTCGAAAAATGTTCCAAATTTTTCCTCTCATTCGAGACCAAAACAGTCTTCAACATACTTCGCAAACGCTTCTAAGGGTATAAAAAATTCAACTATTACATGTTCATTCTGTAAACAGGATCATACAATTTACAAATGCTCTGAATATCATAACAGAACACCTAATGACAGATCTCTTTTTGTCAAGCAAAACAAACTATGCACAAATTGTTTAAGTTCGCAACATTCAATTTATAAATGCAGGTCAAAATCAACTTGTCATTTTTGTCATGAAAGACATCATTCAAGCATACACGTAAATAAGGATCTAACTAAAAATTACTCTTCTTCCGATAATCTTCAAGTCAGTTCTCAAACAACTCAACCTTTACCTAGTACTTCCAAGTCACCAGACATTTCCACATTTTCTGGAATGATGTCTTCAGCTGTTGGTGTTTTACTTTCAACTGCAATAGTCGAGGTTTCTGATTCTTATAGTAACTTTCAAAAGGTACGTGTGATATTATAGATAGTGGTTCACAAACAAGTTATATCACCGAAAAATGTGCGAATAGGTTGGGTTTATCACGTTTCAGTTGCTCACTTTCGATACAGGGTCTTGGAAATATGACTAACATGACATCCAAGAGTGGTGTTACATGTAAAATAAAGCCTGTTGGAAAAATATCTCCTATATTTACCATCGACGCGGTTGTTTTACCCAAACTTTGTGCCAATATGCCGGTCTCAAAATTAAATCATACTCATTAGGTTCACCTGAATAATATCCAACTAGCTGACGATTCATTTCATAAACCTGCTCCGGTAGATATGCTATTAGGAGCCGATATTTTTCCACATATTTTAAAAGAAGGTCGTGTTATAGGACATGCAAATGAACCAGTAGCTATCAACACTATTTTCGGTTACATACTTATGGGTAAATATAACGCTTATGATACTCATATTACGGCCAATGTGTCTACATTTTTCGCAGCTCTGGGCAATAATGCTTTATCGGTCGATAACTTGATTGGGCGGTTCTGGGAGGTTGAGGAAGTTCCTTCAGTCAAATCAATATGTTCGCCTGAAAATGCGTTATGTGAAAAAATTTTCGCTGAGACTCATGAAAGGGGTAATTTTGGACGTTATACTGTCAATTTACCATTCAAAAATTCCGAACCTTCATTTGATTCGGAAGATATTCGCTCGATAGCTCTGCGCCGTTTTTATTCGCTCGAACGTCGCTTATACAAACAACCAACAGTATTCAAACAATATTCAGATTTTTTGAATGAATATCTCAAAAATGATTACATGGAGGAAGTTGAGGTTGAGAATAGTGACAATCCTATCGCAAAGAAAAATATATTTTATCTACCCCATCACTGCGTAATGAAAGATAGTACTACCACACAGCTCAGAGTAGTTTTCGATGGATCTACGAGGTCGAAAGGAATATCGTTAAATGATACCCTCTTGGTGGGGGAGAAACTTCAGAATAATATTTTCGAAATATTACTCAAGTTCAGAGTGCATTCAATCGTTTTTACTGCCGACATAAAAAAAATGTTTTTACAAATTCTAATAAATTCTAAGCATCAAGATTATCAGAGGATATTGTGGAGGTTTTCGCGAAATGATCAGGTTAGAGAATATCGCTTAAAACGATTAGTTTTCGGTTGGTCTTCCTCACCATTTATAGCAAATAGAGTCATTTTGCAGTTAGCCAGAGATGAACGCAATGATTTTCCTCTGGCCGCAAATATTTTGGAGGATGATATCTATATAGATGATGTGTGTTCTGGGTGTTCCAGTTTAGAGGAAGCAAAGTTAATTCGCGATCAATTAATTAATATTTTAAACAGGGGATGTTTTGAATTGCGCAAATGGGCATCCAACACTCCATTACTTCTAGATGATTTACCAATTGAATATCGTTACAACAATAATTCATCGATTTCTTTCGATGATGAAAACTCCTGCATAAAGGTTTTAGGGTTGAGATGGCAACCATCCTTGGACGCTTTCATATATACTATAGATTCAACTGTTGTGGGTTACACAAAAAGACAAATTTTGAGCGATATAGCCAAAATTTTCGATCCTTTAGGATTTCTCGCACCATTGACATGTTTCGCGAAATTGATTATGCAACGTCTCTGGACTTTGGGTCTCAACTGGGATGATACGCCGCCTCGCGAAATTTGTGAAAAGTGGTACCAGTTTAAATCGTCTTTCGCGATGTTGTCAGATTTTAAGATTTCTCGGCGTTTTCTTGTTGACAATTGTGATGAATGCCAAATTCATGCCTTTTGCGACGCTTCTGAGAAGGCATATGCCGGGGTCATATATTTTAGGGTTCAACAAAATAGTAAAGTTAATGTATTTTTTGTATGTGCAAAAACAAAGGTTGCTCCCTTGAAGAGTATTTCAGTTCCCCGTCTGGAACTGTGCGCCGCGGTATTGCTTTCTAATTTACTATCAGAAGTGTTGACAATTTTTGATAACAAAATTAAATTTTCTAATGTATATGCCTACACCGATAGTATGATTGTCATTCATTGGATTAAATCGTCTCCACATAAGTGGAAAACGTTTGTCAGCAATCGTGTAACTCATATTCAAGATAAAATACCCCCAGCTTCTTGGCAACATATTTCAACAGACAACAATCCGGCAGATTGTGCCTCTCGTGGGTTTTTACCTGGTGAAATTCTACAAAATAAATTATGGTTTTCCGGCCCAGAATGGCTTCAATCGTCGAGCGAATACTGGCCAGTCAGTAAATTCGATCCGAATTATGTGAATTTGTCTGATGAAAAGGCGGAACAAAAAATCTTGACTCTCACCACTTTGAATATTCCGAATTTTATCGAGACACTAATTCAAGATTGTTCTACTTCATCTAAATTGAAAAGAATTCTCGCATATATTCAAAGATTTTTATATAATTCTGCAAATTCTGTGAACAGAAGAACTGGTGTACTCACAGTGAAGGAGCTTAATGATTCCTTAATGACGCTGGTTAAATATGTTCAGGTTTTTCATTTTCATGATGAAATTCAGAAATTGAAAAATAAAAAATCAACATCAAAATTCTTAAGAAAACTTAACGCCTTTTTGGATAAAGATGATATTCTCAGGGTAGGAGGTCGTTTAAGAAATTCAAATTTGAGCTTCCTTCAGAATCATCCCGCAATTTTGCCTAAAAGGAGTCGTTTCACGGAATTAATAATTCAACATTTTCATATCACTCACTTACATCCGGGTGTCCAAACCCTTCAGTTTTTAATTTCACAGCAATTTTGGATCTTATCAGCTAGAAGTTCCATTAAAAGGGTAGTATCAGGATGTAAACAGTGTTGGCGCTTATCACCAAGGCCTTATCAACCCCCTATGGGTAATCTTCCTGATTTTCGCGTTTCTCAGTTGAAGGCGTTTTCAGTAGTTGGTCTCGACTACGCCGGTCCCTTTGCTATAACGCTTGGTAAAATACGCGGTGCTAAGACTCATAAAGCGTATATTTGTGTGTTTGTATGTATGGCTACTAAGTGCATACATTTGGAACTGGCTTCAGATATGACATGCGAGATTTTTATTTCTGCCTTGAGGAGGTTCATAGCTCGTAGAGGACGCTGCGATTGTATAATATCTGACTGCGGTACAAATTTTACAAGCGCAAGTAGGGAAATAGGCACTTTAATGAAGCAAGCTGCTGAACGCGAAACAATCAAGTTCAAATTTAATCCACCTGGTTCGCCACACTTCGCAGGTATGGCCGAAGCAGGAGTGAAGTCTGTAAAAACACATATTCATCGTGTTGTGGGTCAACAGATTATGACTTACGAGGAGTTTTACACTCTTCTGACGCAAATTGAAGCGCTATTAAATTCTCGCCCCTTATGTCCAATGAGCAATGATCCCAATGATTTGTCAGTTTTGACACCGGGACATTTTTTAACTTTGGAGCCTCTGACGTCATTGCCTGACCCTGATTTAGCCCATTTAAATATCAGTAAGTTGAACCGATTCCAATTTTTACAACGATGTGTTCAATCCTTTTGGAAAAGGTGGCAGTTAGAATATTTGCACACACTTCAACAAAGAAGTAAATGGTTGAACGCCTCGCACCCAATTGGGGTCGGTACAATAGTTCTCATAAAAAATGACCAGACATCGCCAATGAAATGGTTAGTAGGGCGAATTCAAAAACTTTATTATGGAAAAGATGAGGTTGCGAGAGTTGTGATGTACGAACGAAGAATGGCGTTCTAAAGAGGGCTTTGGTAAAATTGTGTCCTTTACCAAGTGCCGAGCTAAGTAATGGTATTTAATAATAATAAATTATTTAAATTATTGCATAATTTAGTGGGGGAGAATGTTCGGTATTTTCTCTTCCACTAGTTCATTTTTGTTTTGTTTAGTTTTGCTGGGATAGAAGTTCACCTCAGTTTTTCTTTTATTCTTTCTTAGTTGTTTTCGTTTTTGAATTGCGCGGGTTTTGTTGAGGGTTGCACATGTGTGCCATGTCATGTGGAGTTTACGAAGAGAGATAGGAGACAGTATGAAAACAACCGCCGCAGAGCTATATATGCAAGATATCACCGCATGTTATTTCGTCTATGGAAAATACAGTCCACTCGCAAAAAAAGGTAAGTGCACACTCAACATTCGAAATAATTCTAAAATTTCATTATTTGCGCGACATTATGAAACAATAAAGTACAGCATGGCCCAACACTACCGACCACTCTCTACAAGCGAAGCTGATTTTATAGCCGAGTTACATACATGCCTACTTAGATCAAATCAGATATAAATGCGATGGTCACATTATTTTAGGCGACATAAATATCAACTTGTTTTCGGAGGATAAATCAACAACAGATTATCTGAATGTAATTAGTGAATTCAACTTTGTATCAACGACTCCCGCAATTTCAATCCCGCAGAATTTAAGAGGGATCCCGTATTTGCGGGATTGGATTCCCTAATTGCAACCGATTTCTCTGCTGATAAAGTCATATTTTATTTTTCATCTACTCACATATTTTATCAAGTGTGGAGTTAATTTTTTCATATAGTTCTTCAATGTACCACCCTGAGGCTTTGATGAAGATATCATCTCTATTGAGCACATTATTATCAGCAATAGTGTGTATGTATACATTATAAAATATAGGGCTCAGTGATGATCCTTGTAACTGACCTGACCCAGCAATCCAAGGGTCTTTAGTTTGATCCTTCTGTCCGTTATGTACATAAAGTTCTCTATATTTAAGTAAATTCATTATCAGATTTGTAATATCAGGGGTATGTCTGCAGAAATTAGATCATCTTTCAGAATTCTAACATTATATCATATGCCGCTTTCACATCCAGAAACACAATGATGGTGAATTTTCTACGAGAAAATGCATCGTATATATTTGAGACAGCATATGTCAAATTATCATATATTGATTTTCGTCTACGGAAACCGAAGCTGAGGGGATTATTTTCTGATAGTTGATAGTTTTTGTCTATTTTTTCTATTCTACTTTTGATGATAAGATGTTAGTGCTATCGGTCGCAAATTATTGAAATCTGTGTTGGTTTTGCCTGGTTTACAGAAAGGGATTATTAATGTTTTCATCGATGTCTTGATTAGGTCAGGTTGTTGCAATATTTTATTGTATATTTGAGACAATAGTTCAATAGCCGTGAGTGGTAGATTTTGAATCATAATATATGTAATATTGTTCAGCCCAGGCCCAGAGTCTTTTTGAGGTATACATGTTCTCACCTCTTCCGTAGAAATGGCATCCGAGGTTGCCAGGGGGTGGAGTAAGTAGTTCAACATTATCTATGGAAGGGGTAAGATGATAGCTTTTCCATTCATTTTTCAATGACCGAGAAATCTGATATTGATATTGGGGATGATGTGTCATTATTGTTTTAGAACTTTTTTATCGTCCTCCACATCTTTTTTTCAATCTTTAAAATTAATATTCTCACAAAACTTTCTCTTTTCTTCTGTTTGATTAGTACCTCATCTAGTTTTAGCTCCCAATTGTTGGACTCTGATGAAATTTTCTAGGCTTGGGCTTTTCACGTAGGTTTTGAAGGCTTCTTTGCCTAGATTAACTGATGTTGATAGTTCTTCATCCCACCATATTACCGCTTTTTGATTTGGTTTTCTCTTTTTGAGTATCGGTACCTACTCTTCCGCGCATTTAATGATCATGTCGTCAAATTCTTGTTACGAAGTTATTTTATGCTCAGGAATTTATGATTCTATCTTTTCCTGATCAAGAGTCCAGTCTACGTCATTTGTCTTGTATTTTCTGGTATTGAAAAGTTTATTTTGTGTTTCCTCAACTGGTTTGTCAACATGTATCTCTATAGGGAAATGGTCGCTGAATCTTGAGTCATATATACTTGCCAAGTAATTTTATTACCAAGATCTGCCGAAGATAGTGTAATATCTGGGACGCTTTTATTAATGATGGGGCCCATCATTATGGTAGTTTCTTCCAGTAGAGACTGTATTATGCGTCCGTTGAAATTAACGCTTTGTGATCCCCACATTGGAGATTGTGCATTCAAATGGCCCATTATTATGTAAGATGTCGGGGCGCTGTTACATATGTAGGTAGTGTTTGCATCAGTTCTAGATATTTATCAACCATGTTTTCTCCACCTCAATTACATTGAAATCTATTGTTTATGTTTGGTAATGAAATGTCTATTATTTCAAATTTAATAGTGCTATTCCACCTCTCCCATCTGTCCAGTCTTTTCTAATGTGGCGGCTTCTCATAAAGCTCCAAATAGCAACAATAAACACAGCACTCGGTGGTCTAGAGGTTAGGAGTGTAGACTCACTCACCGAGATGCGACAAGGTGCCGGGTTCGAGTCCCGGCGGCTCCCGATAATAATTCCCCAAGCGTCTGTGACACGGCACACACAAACAGTGCTGCCAACTCTACCTAAATTTAGGTAGATCTACCTAAATTCGAACTAATCTACCTATCTACCTTTTTTGAGCTCGATCTACCTTAATTCAGCTCCGCTCGAACTTCACGGTTTTAGATCAACAACAAACCGTTTTACCAGTAACGTGACTATGAAAAAAATCTATTCCTTATTAACGCTGTCACATCTTAATTTTTACGCACGCCATTGGATACGAAGATCTCAGGAAATCAGCGGCGGAGTTTCAGAAACATACAGATGCAAAGAAAGGACCGAAATGGGTAATAAACTAATAAATAACGATGGCTGCGCCTCAATACGCACTTGCTTGATAGAAAAATAGCCATAGTAAATATGGTTGCATGTACGTAGGAAAAATAGATAGGTTCGTATTGCTCGCAGATTAATAGAATCGAACCTTA
This sequence comes from Harmonia axyridis, assembly GCF_914767665.1. Taxonomy (NCBI): domain Eukaryota; kingdom Metazoa; phylum Arthropoda; class Insecta; order Coleoptera; family Coccinellidae; genus Harmonia; species Harmonia axyridis. The sequence continues at coordinate 22,042,506 of NC_059505.1, read as the reverse complement.
TGCTTAAAAAAAACAGAATAAAATAAGATCGTCGAAAGAAATGAGATGAGACCCTCTGAATACATCGAAGGCTGCCGTCGGGAAGCAATAAAAGACCCTTTTGGGTGTTAAAATAATAAAAGTTTTTGGACAACAAGTTTTCTTGCAAATTATCCACATCTGTTGAAATGAAATATTTGAAAGACTATTTATTCTTTCGTGTTCAAGTAGTAAAGAGAACAACTTTCTTCAAAGCAGGCTGTTTTAGTAGAATTGCTGAATCGGGATATTGCGTTTTTGACGAAACAGAAAAGGTGTCGTTTTGTATAGGTGAGTTTTTTGCTGAATTTATCGAAAATATGAGTGCCAGGAATAGTGGAGGCGAAGGAACAAGTCGTGGTCCATTACCGAAGAAAAGATAGTATTACCAGACCTATAAAAGTGATTGGAAAAAATTATCATTATTTTATATATATTTAAATTTTAATTTATTACATAAATATATTTCTTTGTTTTTCAATTTTTTTTTATTATGTGAATTCTTATATTTTTTTATTAATTCATCAATATTTATCATTAGTGAAGTATAATTCTAAGGACTCAGTTCTTTCAAAACTCCTAAAAAAAAGGAAAAAATAATCTACCTAAATTTGGCAACATCTACCTAAATTTCGAACCTCTATCTACCTTTATTTGAGCTCAGTGGGTTGGCAGCACTGCACACAAATATACCAAAGTCACACTGATGAGTCCGGTGTGTGTGCCAGGGACGAAACGCATATAAGTAGGCATATCTGAAATCCTACACTAACTTTATTATAATTTTTGAATGTTATATGTTTATCTTGTTTTAAGAATGTTTCAGATAGTGCTACAATGTCTGGGTTTTGCTGTGACAATTTGCTGATTAGTTCATCATAATTTGATAGCAAAGATCTTATATTCCATTGTATAAGATGCATTAGAATAAATATATTATTATATTGTATTGATTTTATTTTTTTTTAATTAAAATTTAATTCATATTTTTAGGAGAAAAATGCACGAAATCAAAAGGGACTGATATAAGAAAAAAAAATTTCGAAGGAAAGAAAATATTCTTCCTCTTTTTCAATTAAATATCATCACTTTCAGTTATATCCTCCTAACTAGGAGATTGTTGTATCTAACTTAATGTATTATTAATTCGCCAAGTAGGTTTTCATCAAATTCTGAGTACTGCATACTATTTCCCAAACTATCGGGTATTGAGAAATCAATTTTTTCCATTGCTTCTTCTGTGTTCTTATTTTGTTGCGATACGAAAGGTTGTTCATTAGTTAATACTGATTTTCCAATATTTGCTGGGTATGTGAGTCTGTATTGATAATATATAAGCATTTTTTTTATTTTTTCACGATTATACGCATCTTGTTGCTTATCGGTGCGCTTTCTAGGAGCACAATTAGTTATTCTATGACCTGAAATTTTTGTGTTCGCCGTTTGAATTTTATTCTTTATTTTTTCCGCATATGTAACTTTTCCAACCGTGATTGGAATTAGTTCCGTTATTATCAGCTAGCTCTGATCGTGAGAGTGTGGGGAATGTTTTATTGTAGCCATTATTCTGAATATTATATTGTTTTTGTTTCTTTTAAAGTAGGTTAGCCTCATAGTACGTGTATTTCTGGATTGCTATTGCTTCTTATATTCTCTACATATTCTGTCAATCACTGAATGGGGTTCTACGCAGTAAAAGTATTTGATTGAGAAATTACATTCTTCCTCATCGTGTTCCCCGCCGGAATTTCTGCATCTTTTCTTTCCTCTACATATATTAGCTGTGTACCCGAAGCGTAAACAGTTATAGCATTGTATGATGGGACTGATATATTAATTATCTTTTAAGTAATTATGATATGTTATATAAGTTGACAATCTTGACTATTGAGCTTCTTAATGTAACTAAACATGATCTAGAATTTACATATTGTATTTCACCTTTTTTTGTTGTTCTTCGTTTAATTCTTCAAACTTTAATAACTTCCGCATCCGAGTTAGCATAGTTTCTATGTTTCTAATTTCTTTGTCTGTTATATCCAAGTCTATATCTGGAATTATTCCCTTAACCGTTAAGTAATAAGCCAGTATAATAATATTGTATTCCGGAAGTAGAGGACTATCAACAAATCTATTAGCTCCACTAGCTGTATAAAATTCTACTCATATTGTTTTTCCTTTTCTCGTTATTCCAACTATTTTAAAGTTATCATTTTAAAAGATAAGTTTACCAATTTTGAGGGCGTTAAGGTTTCGTATATTCCCCGTTTTACTTTCTATGAAAACAATGAAAGGTCCGTGATCTCATAATGTATATTTAAGTGTTTCGATCTTTTTTTTGCAAGAGCGATTGTGATATTAATTTATTTTGGTTGATAAGTTCTGTGTCCTTATCATTTATAGCCTGTTTTTTTAGTTCATTAATTTTATCATTTATCAATAAGGTAACATCTGCTAAAGAAAACTGTTCACTCTCTTCACCTAAATTTTCAACAGTTTTTTTTTATTTTGGCGTTAAATCTCCTCGAGCTATTTAGAGACATAACTGAATCTATTAATCTCCGGATTTTGCGCGTTTACAAATAAACAAACACGCAAAAAAGGATGCTCAAAAACTCGAAAATAATACAAAACTCTAAAGAAAAAACACAAATCACAAGGAATATTAGTAAATTTCGAAAATTCAAATTGACACAAATGACCCGCGTCAAAGCTTACCTCCGAATCCAAATAACAAGTTTCGATTCCAAAAAAACACTGATATTGTTGGATTTAAATAAAACACATGCTTATGGTTCAATATTTATGTCAAACAAATTCTTTCAATTGCTCTGGTTCTCAAAACCTAAAACTCTTGATGCCCATTCAAGAAACTATTTCAACAGTTGAAAATGGTTTTATATTTTAAATTTCAGAAAATTAATACTTTGAAAACTAGATTTGCAGTAATCGAAACATTTTTACCAGTCGCCTATAGAAGTGGAAAATAAGCAAACACCCATATCAGTTGCCAGTTTTCGATAAAATAAGTTACCACTTATTCTAAGTATTCAAAATGGATGCCCTTTGAATCATGTACTTAATATTTTGCCACCGATTCAGAATAATATCTTAATTGTTAATAAAGGGTATGGTCCGCAAATTTTGAAACGGAAAAAAATTTGACTATACACAAGTTGATGTGAATTTCTCTAAGGAAATGACAAATAACAGATGGTTATATAACAATCTACACTCAAAGTGTCGTCAGTTGTTCTTAGGACAGATAATTATTAATAAATCAAAGGAGTTGTTGTATCTAACTTAATGTATTATTAATTCGCCATGTAGGTTTTCATCAAATTCTGAGTACTGCATACTATTTCCCAAACTATCGGGTATTGAGAAATCAATTTTTTCCATTGCTTCTTCTGTGTTCTTATTTTGTTGCGATACGAAAGGTTGTTCATTAGTTAATACTGATTTTCCAATATTTGCTGGGTATGTGAGTCTGTATTGATAATATATAAGCATTTTTTTTATTTTTTCACGATTATACGCATCTTGTTGCTTAGCGGTGCGCTTTCTAGGAGCACAATTAGTTATTCTATGACCTGAAATTTTTGTGTTCGCCGTTTGAATTTTATTCTTTATTTTTTCCGCATATGTAACTTTTCCAACCGTGATTGGAATTAGTTCCGTTATTATCAGCTAGCTCTGATCGTGAGAGTGTGGGGAATGTTTTATTGTAGCCATTATTCTGAATATTATATTGTTTTTGTTTCTTTTAAAGTAGGTTAGCCTCATAGTACGTGTATTTCTGGATTGCTATTGCTTCTTATATTCTCTACATATTCTGTCAATCACTGAATGGGGTTCTACGCAGTAAAAGTATTTGATTGAGAAATTACATTCTTCCTCATCGTGTTCCCCGCCGGAATTTCTGCATCTTTTCTTTCCTCTACATATATTAGCTGTGTACCCGAAGCGTAAACAGTTATAGCATTGTATGATGGGACTGATATATTAATTATCTTTTAAGTAATTATGATATGTTATATAAGTTGACAATCTTGACTATTGAGCTTCTTAATGTAACTAAACATGATCTAGAATTTACATATTGTATTTCACCTTTTTTTGTTGTTCTTCGTTTAATTCTTCAAACTTTAATAACTTCCGCATCCGAGTTAGCATAGTTTCTATTTTCTTTGTCTGTTATATCCAAGTCTATATCTGGAATTATTCCCTTAACCGTTAAGTAATAAGCCAGTATAATAATATTGTATTCCGGAAGTAGAGGACTATCAACAAATCTATTAGCTCCACTTCTTCTTTAAGTGCCGTCTCCTCAACGGAGGTTGGCGACCATCAACTGGAATTCCTCTCTGTCTCGTGCCAAATGGATGATCGTACTGGCCTCTCTTATATCAAACCACTGGCGTAGATTTCGCAGCCAAGAGAATCTTTTACGCCCGACGCCTCTTCGTCCTTCGATCTTTCCCTCAACGATTAGTTGCAGAAAACTGTACTTGCTGTTCCTAAAAATATGGCCGAAATAAGCTGCTTTTCTTCGCTTTACTGTTGTTAAAAGTTCCCGTTCTTTATCCATTCTTTCGAGTACCCTATCATTTGTTACTCGTTCGGTCCATAATATCTTTAGTATCCGTCGGTATAACCACATCTCAAAAGAATCCAAACGTGACATGGTCTGCGCCTTCAGCTCCACTAGCTGTATAAAATTCTACTCATATTGTTTTTCCTTTTCTCGTTATTCCAACTATTTTAAAGTTAAAGTTTTCATTTTAAAAGAGAAGTTTACCAATTTTGAGGGCGTTAAGGTTTCGTATATTCCCCGTTTTACTTTCTATGAAAACAATGAAAGGTCCGTGATCTCATAATGTATATTTAAGTGTTTCGATCTTTTTTTTGCAAGAGCGATTGTGATATTAATTTAATTTGGTTGATAAGTTCTGTGTCCTTATCATTTATAGCCTGTTTTTTTAGTTCATTAATTTTATCATTTATCAATAAGGTAACATCTGCTAAAGAAAACTGTTCACTCTCTTCACCTAAATTTTCAACAGTTTTTTTTATTTTGGCGTTAAATCTCCCCGAGCTATTTAGAGACATAACTGAATCTATTAATCTCCGGATTTTGCGCGTTTACAAATAAACAAACACGCAAAAAAGGATGCTCAAAAACTCGAAAATAATACAAAACTCTAAAGAAAAAACACAAATCACAAGGAATATTAATAAATTTCGAAAATTCAAATTGACACAAATGACCCGCGTCAAAGCTTACCTCCGAATCCAAATAACAAGTTTCGATTCTAAAAAAACACTGATATTGTTGGATTTAAATAAAACACATGCTTATGGTTCAATATTTATGTCAAACAAATTCTTTCAACTGCTCTGGTTCTCAAAACCTAAAACTCTTGATGCCCATTCAAGAAACTATTTCAACAGTTGAAAATGGTTTCATATTTTAAATTTCAGAAAATTAATACTTTGAAAACTAGATTTGCAGTAATTGAAACATTTTTACCAGTCGCCTATAGAAGTGGAAAATAAGCAAACACCCATATCAGTTGCCAGTTTTCGATAAAATAAGTTACCACTATTTCTAAGTATTCAAAATGGATGCCCTTTGAATCATGTACTTAATATTTTGCCACCGATTCAGAATAATATCTTAATTGTTAATAAAGAGTATGGTCCGCAAATTTTGAAACGGAAAAAAATTTGACTATACACAAGTTGATGTGAATTTCTCTAAGGAAATGACAAATAACAGATGGTTATATAACAATCTAGACTCAAAGTGTCGTCAGTTGTTCTTAGGACAGATAATTATTAATAAATCAAAGGAGCAAACAAGTAATTTTATGTTCAAAATAGTTAATGTTTTTTCAGGAATTTGGTTTATATATAAGGACTGAACGATTCCATCCACAATAGATAAATTAAACTTGAGAAAGCCTCAAATACAGAGGAATATTTACGATGACCATGAACACATGGAATTTATAAGGACCATATCCAAAACAAATGGATGCTATTATCAACATTCAAGTTTGATTAAATAAAAAATCTTTTCTGAGTTGGTGGACAGTACATTTGACCAAAACACTTCAATATATGCCTGTAATAAGATACAGTTAGAGAATTAACAGAAATATGATATACACTAGGTTTGAATATCTAAAAGTTAAAAGATACTCAACTGTGAGTTTAGGTGAAATTTGAACACTTAAATATATGTTGTTTAAGGGTACTCTGAAACACCTATGATGTATCAAATTAAATATACAATTACTTAACTTCAAAAGGGGAAACAATAATTCAAAATTTGGATCCTGAATAATTAATGATGAGGTTTAGATAGAAGAATGTTTAATAGATGCAAGTCCAATTCCACTGAAAGAGAGGCGATTTATTGTTTCCCTTTTGCTGATGCTGAAAAAATAATTAATATAGCAAGGCTGAGAAAATTACAATAGATAAACACTTTTCTAAAATTACAAAGCAAAACAAATACAGAAATATATCATATCTTACTAGACTGTGAAAATGACACATTTATAAATCGATTCAACTCTTAAAATTTTTAAGATTCGATAATTGTAACAATTAAATAACTTCAAAATCAAAATTATCTTTTTATCGAAGGAAATGATTTTCCTAGCAGCTAAAATTGATCGATTCATCAAATGGAAAATTACACAAATAGTTGAAAACAATTACAATTATAATTTATTATCTGGATTATAATATGAATACAGTTTTATAAAATTGTGAAGCTAAGTATATTTACCAATTTTTCTACCATGTGTATAATATGAACAGCTACATAAAATTGAAAATTTTTGGGATTTTATAATAGAATACGCCGATTATCAACATCCCTTATTACAGATTCTTTTAATTGCGTAAGTTTTACTTTTCTGTTGCTCCTCAAACATGAAAGCAATATGAAAAACTTGTCTTGTCTCATATTTTTGTTTTAACACAACCAAGCTGGGCATCTTCTACTTGGTTGTGACACAGGCATGTAAGATTATCTTTTAAACAATTAAGGCATCTAAAAGAGTTTTGGATGGTCATACAAACATGAAATTTTGCACCATTGAACATTTGAAATTACAAAAACACCCTGTTTCCATTATTGAATGGATTACATTTACTAAAGTTTTCAATGTATGGTATCTTTCAAAATATTTTCTTTGTTATTTCGAAATGTTCAAACCGCTCTTTGGCTCTTTATATTTTGATGCATCATTAAATTTCTCCGGAATGTAATATGCATTTCTGATGCTTTATTTGTTTTTTAAGTAATTTACTGCAATCATTATTATTTGTCCAATAAGTTATATAGCCATAACAATCTGTCAATTGATTTTAATTTCCATGTTAGAATGGAAGCCAAATGAGCGGATTTTTTTGTTCTTGCAAAAGGGAAATATCAAATGGATGCTACCAGGAATCAGGAATATTGAAAAAAATCTAATTTTTCAACCTTGAAATATATCAATAAAATGTATATTTTGATATCTGATAATTTTGTTGTTGTTGATATAACCCCTTCTACATTTGATAATAAAGTTTATTGTGATTGCTGAAGACTGTATATACAGGCAAAGTAACCACCAATTTTGTATACTTACAGAACCATCTTTAAATTATCTCATTCCTTGAATATATATTCAATATCATAGTACAGTGCAATAACCACACTGTAATAATGTTGAATAAATATCCCACTATCAACAGATCTAAAATGTATATAAATACCATAAATACAATCACAGTTGCGTTCTGAACGCAAATCTTCAGTCAATATAAATTTATTTCAACATTTGTAACAAACATAGAAAAATATACATATGCTTTCAAACAGATCAGTCAGCGTTATTGAAATCGTTTTGTGAACACAATAATTTGTAGAATGGTTAGTTTTTGTTCACAAACTTTTTTGGGCTCCTTAAATAGTTTCTCTTAGCTGACTATAACTTGCATTTAATTTTCTCGCACAGAATGCACCATGATATTAATTACTGAACTAACCACTATTTATTTCTTGCCAGTCAAAATCACATATATCTTAGTCAGTTCACTCCTCACTTAGTTTTAATAATAAAAATATTAATTGTTGGGTAGGTAACCTAAAGTAACATGAAAATAAATGGATTTTGGCAATACATCTGAATTAAGAAAACACAAAAGTGATCCAGTTACTTCTTAATGGGCTTCTTTCTTCAAAATTCTTCAATTGTCTGCAAATTTTGATTCTCCAGTTCTAGGAGGTGCGTCCCCTTGACCCTGATGTTCTGTTTTCTGGTTGCCTTCTCGTTTGTCACCAATTTCATTATCAACTATTTCCCCTTCGACCACTGGTACATCACTAAAAGTCAGTTTTTTGTTAGTAATTCAATTTTCTTGGTTTCATCAAACATACCCATCTTCCGTATTCACAGTCAGAGTTCTCATCTGATTGGTTGCAGTTTTGTTGCCGTTCTTGTTAAATTTGTTAGAAGCATTGCGTTTTTTGTTTGTCTACGATATAAAAAAGAAAGTGAGTGGAAATTGTTTAGTTCATTCATGAAATCGAGATTAATCCACAATAGGTTATTTGAAAGAATTAAAAAATAACGATGAACTTACATTGACGTCACACTTCGATACTCATTTAATATAACAATATGCAGATAGCGCGTAGAGAGAGAGACAGAGAGAGAGAGAGAGAGAGAGAGAGAGAGAGAGAGAGAAGGGGGGAGGGAGAAATCGACTACAACATAAAATTGAGACCCATGTATCAGCCGACTATTCTATCATTGGTTGAAATTCAAACTTCCTTTAGCTTCGCCTTCATGGTCACTTGGCTGGACACTCAATCTTTCTCTCTCTATTCTCTCCAGTGCTGTAATTTTTTTATTTGAATGATATAACCTGAGTGGTATTATCGAAATGTGACGCCATGTCGAGAAAATTACGTCTTGCCAGTCTTGTTGAAGTTTACTTTTTTGAATGCAATATATTTTTTTTGGAACTAACTATGCAAATTGAAAATACCCACTTTCTATAAGCTCAATAATAACCAACGAATAATTCAACGAAATTTGAAAAATGTCAAATATCCAATTACAATAATCTGATAAAATTTGTAGGTAGTATAGCTTGTCAACTGTTTCCACTATTTACAGAAACAAGAAAAAAATTACCTAAAGGAAAATTCAATTCAAATATTTTCAATTTGGAAAAATTATAACACCAATTAACAAGGAAGTTGATTAAACATTGCTTCAATGGTTCAAAGAGAGAAGAATTCTGAATGGTCCCATAAGTGAACTAATGTTATCAATATATCAATCTTATGTTTATAACTACCACGATCGTTGTAACCGAGCAAGAATTCTCAAAGGCAGAAACACACTAGAGGAGCCGACTATATTTCTGCTACGCAAAGACCCAAAGTCTAAGAGTGGTTTTAATAGCGTATTCGACTGGCTGTACCAGTGCGAATTAATTCGAATTTTTGTAGAGCTAAATGACATAATTATCTTGAATTAATTCGAACTGGTGCAGCCAGTCGAATACGCTATAAAATAATTGAGATACGTCGGTTGAAAGACTTCGGTCGATGGCCATTTGTGTTGTTGAGATACGATTGAAAAACTTTTGAATATTCAGTGATATAAAACAAAAACTATAACATTTTTTGTGGAAAGAAATCAGTGAGCTTATTCTAAACTGTCATACGAAGGTTTCTTACCAAAATTGTAAGAATCGATCAAGCGATTTCCTCAGAGAATCGAAATGAATCTGCACTGAAGAACCTAGTGAGGAAGTAGTGTACAACCTCGATACATATTTCGTTAAGGAAAGGTGCGGCAGGATATGACACTACTCTCATTAAGTGAAGAACTTTTTGTAGGACTCCTGCACCGCGGTCGTAATACCGGTAGGAGTATCGAGAGATCCCGATACGTAGGAGAGTAAAACAGAGCGATCCGCCCCACTTAGTTCTAACGGGCTGATACGTGATCTCCAAGTTCAGGTGACCAATGATCAGACGTATGTAACGCCGACGACTTGCTAATTTTTTCAAACTCCCCATGATCAGCTTCTAAACAACTCAAAACGGCTATCGAGCTTCTTCGGAAACTGAGGATATAGTTCAATCCCACCCAGCAAGTGCACCACGATAACCGTATGGGTTAACCGTTATAATCCTCATTTTGCAGAAACGATGTTTAAGAGCCATATTTAAAATGAAACAGACGGAAACATGTAGAAATATATTTGTTGAATTTGAAAAAGTTACTTTACATAGTTACTTACATATAGTCGCTATGGCTCCGAAGGTGAACACGGTTGCAGATACGTGCTGCAGAAAATGCTCAAAAGAGGTGAAAATTTCGATTACTTGTGCGAAATGAGGGTCAAACTACCATCCCAGTTGTGTACTCAAGATATGTGGTACTTTTGTGAGGGCTGATGGGGTAGTTATTTGCTGTGATTCACGGAATTGTGAGTGTAAAGCCAAATATGAGGAAATCAAACAACTCAAATTGAGATTAACAAACATAAATGAGTCAATATATGAAAAATCCCTTGTGCAGGAAATTAATGTTTTCGAGGATGAGAGAATATGGGGAAATTACGATGGTGGAGCAAATCAAGATATGCGTGGTGAGTTGGTTTCCCAGAATGTTATCATTGCTCAACAAAAGGATGTATTGATTGAAGAAATGAAGGATAAAATTTTCATTTTGAAAAAACATATCTCTATTGGAGGAATTTATTGAAACGAAAGAATAGCATTTTCATAATCAAATCAATCTATCAAATTCTTCAGGAACAGAATACATAAAGAATTCAGCTGCAAATAAAGATGATATTATTATTGATATAATAATATTTCTGAAGTAGACTCGATAACATGTGAGAGAGGTATTGAGCGAGAGAGAGAGAGAGAGAGAGAGAGAGAGAGAGAGAGAGAGAGAGAGAGAGAGAGAGAGAGAGAATGGTATCAGACGAGTGGAAAGTGGTTACACAGAAGAAGAGAACGAAAACAAATGTGAATTTGATTGATGACAAGGTTGACGTACAGAAAGATAAACTTTCTGATAAAAGAATAAACAACAGGACACGAAATAAACAATGGAGTACAATGGGTGTTTCAAAGGATAGTTCCATAAAGGCAGTGGAGAAAAAAACTTCTTTGTTTGTGACGAAAATTGCGGCTGGTAAAACCTTGGCCGATTTTGAAAATATGGTAAAGACTAAATTTCCTAAAGCTAAAGATTTTGCATAACTGTTTCCGATCAAGAGATACAGGGCGATTTTGGAAATTGATACTTTTCGGACCCCTCCTTTATCTCTGAAGTTATTAGAAATAATGCTGAGGTAAAAACCACGTCTGAATCAGAATTCTGCGTAGAATCCAGTGGCGTACTCAATTTTTTTTTTCGGTGTAGGGTTTTGAAGATTCAACAAACACCTATATTTTTTTTATGGAACACCCTTGAATTCGTCATTTTTTTTCCTTCAAAATAATGTATGATGTAGGATGTATGTAGGTAGGATGTTCAGAAATGTTAAAAATACACTAAAACATCAAATAATGATGATTTTTGGTTAATAAGCAATGGATTTCCCATATAAAAAAAGGATCAATTGGACAATTTTCATTTGTGATTTTTATTTATAGTAGAGTGAGCAAACAAAGATAATACGCTCATCACTAACATGAAAAACAAAACGTAGGTACCTACCTAATAACAACAAATGAATAATATAAAAATTCATAAACATTGCATAATATCATACAGATTAAACTGTTCAAATTGCTGTCCATTTTCCCTAATACATATAATATACTACAGTAAAAGACTCAACAGTCCCGAAGAACTTCGTGCATCAACAGAGGCAGTTTTCCAGGATTTATAAAACCGCCCTTTTATAATATTAAATGCACTCAGGCGTATTGAAGAGTTTTGTCAGTTATGTATTAGGGGAAAATGGACAGCAATTTGAACAGTTTAATCTGTAAGATATTGTGCAATGTTTATGAATTTTTGTATTATTTATTTGTTGCTATTAGGTAGGTACATACGTTTTGTTTTTCATGTTAGTGATGATCCAATCCAATTGATCCTTTTTTCATATGGGAAATCCAATGCTCATTAACAAAAAATCATCATTATTTGATGTTTTAGTGTTTCTTTGACATTTTTGAACATCCTACCTACATCGTATGATACATCATTTTGAAGGGAAAAAAATAAAGAATTCAACGAAGTAATGATATATATAGGGTGTTCCATAAAAAAAATATAGGTTTGTGTTCAATCTTCAAAACCATACCCCGAAAAAAAAATTGAGTACGCCACTGGATTCTACGCAAAATTCTGATTCAGACGTAGTTTTTACCTCAGCATTATTTCTATTAACTTCGGAGATGAAGGAGGGGTCCGAAAAGTATCAATTTCCAAAATCGCCCAGTATCTCTTGAACAGAAATAGTTGTGCAAAATCTGATTAGACCAACTTGAGTTTCACAAAAAAGTAGGACAGGAACGTGAAAACCGCAAGGCTCTATCTTAAATAACAAGCAAGAAACCTGGCTGTCTCACCCAAAATGGGATGCACTGTACAGTCTATTAGAAGTAAAATAAATGACCTGGAAGCTATGATATACAGTCTTCCCAACGTTATAGATGTAATGTGGCTTACTGAGCACTGGCTGAGAGTGGATGAGTGTCCGGGTTTTGGTATGGAAGGTGGGACTGTTGGAGATTCATATGCGAGATCCGAACTATAGCATGGCGGATCCATGATTTTGGTAAGGAATCAAGTTGAGTTGACTGAATGTAAAATAGTGAGTAAAATAAGAAATTTTATCTGTTGAAGTACATTGGGAAATTTCGGTAATTAAATTGACTGAATGTAAAATAGTGAGTAAAATAAGAAATTTTATCTGTTGAAGTACATTGGGAAATTTCGGTAATTAAATTGACTGCATGTAATGTGTTCGTGATATGTGTTTATTCCTCACCATCTAGGGATTTTAGTAACTTTGTCTATATTCTGGAGTTGGCCCTTGGATTCTTCGACGTGTGCAGTAATCGTGTTATTGTATTGGACATTTCAATGTCAGGTTCAGAATTGATGATGATGGTGTTTTGGAGGGGGAAGCAAAGACTCTATGTGAAATGATGGGATCGTATGGTTTTCAACAGAAAATTTATCAGCCAACTAGGGGTAATAATTGTCTTGACAATATTTTTACAAATTTTGACACAGGAAAAGAGAGTGCCGGTGTTGTTGTGACTGATTTATCTGAACATGATGCACAGTTTTTTCAGGTGAGTGTGCTTGGTCGTTCTACTCATACCAGCAGAGTGATTAGACCTCTTAACATACATGGTTTCAATACGATGCATCAGCTGCTTGGAGAAGTGGATTGGGCTTTCATGGATGACAGTGATTTGGATGGGAATGCTTGTTTTAACATGTTCCATCGAGCATTGGTGGATGTGTTTCGATTCTCTTTCCCGGAAAGACAGGTGAAGCCTACGAAATCGGGGTCTCAGAGTGGTTGGTTTACTGATGAGCATAGAAGAATGAGAGAACAACTTCTTCTGGTGAGAGCAATGTGTGGTAAATATGCGTCAGAAAGTTTGTATTCACTCAAAAATCACTTAACGAAGTGCTATAAAATTCGAAAACTGATTATTTCAATAACATTATAGAAAAGTCAGCAAATAAATCCAGGACTGCTTGGCAGCTTGTAATTAGTCATTCCAAGAAAAAAACACAATACAAAAATTAGAATTGATTTGGGTATTTTTAATGAACATTTTTCTACTATAGCTGAAAAGACATCACAAAAACTGCCACGTTCTTTGCTGGGTTCTGAGGATACTTTTAGAAAGAACGTATCAGATAGTATCAGTATGAGATTCCATGAGATTAGTTCTGTTGAGGTAAGAGACGTAGTGAGGAAACTTAAGCCAAGTAAATCAACTGACTTCTATGGACTTTCTGTTAAGGTCATAAAAGCGAACATAAGCTCTATTATATCACCATTGACCAAATTGATCAATCGATGCCTAATTACTGGTTGTTTTCCCGAAACATTGAGGATATCCAAAGTAATCCCAGTACTAAAGAAAGGGGATAGAGAAAATATAAAAAATTATCGGCCAATTTCGTTGACACCTGTCATATCAAAAATATACGAAAAAATATTTCAAAGCAACTGGTAACGTATTTTGAAGAGAATGGTCTATTTTCGGGCAGGCAATTCGGATATAGAAAGAATATGAGTACCGCCAAAGCAGTGATGGAGTTTGTAGACTTTGTTGTGGATTGCTTCGAGAAAATGGAACATTGTCTCTCTTTATTTATTGATTTATCGAGGGCCTTCGACTGCGTCCGCATGAAGAACTAATAATGAAAATGAAGAAATACGGATTGGAACATAATGCGGTGAAACTTATCCATTCATTTTTGAGTGGTAGATATCAAACGGTGTTTGTTGATGGCAAGTATTCGGAACTGAAACCAATAAAATTCGGTGTACCCCAGGGGTCCACATTGGGGCCTCTACTGTTCTTGGTATATGTTAATGATTTTCCTGATTTTGTGCCTGATGCTAAAACGACTTTGTTTGTAGATGACACTACCATTGCAGTTGGATCCTCTGATATAACCGAGTTGGGCAGTATCTCTGAGAGGGCTAAGTCAGCAGCCTTGGAGTGGTTTACTGCGAATAGACTCAGTATGAATAATGAAAAAACGAAGCGATTGATTTTGAGCATGAGAAATCGAAGCCATCAGGATGGTAATGTGGTGAACTCGATTAGATTTCTTGGTGTGAATTTAGATTCGGCGCTCACTTGGACGTCTCATGTGGATGAACTGATGGCAAGCCTTAGCAGGAATATTTTTGCTTTGAGGGTGTTACCGCATTCTCTATCTGGTGCAGTTTTGAAGACGGTTTATCATGCATTGATTGAGTCCAGGCTGAAATATTGCGTGTTGATATGGGGAAATTGTGCCCGACGTGAAGATGTCTTTAGATAGCAGAGATGGGCCATCAGGATAGTGGATGGTCTTGGATACAGAGAATGTTGCAAGAAATCATTTAGGAAACTGAGTGTACTGAGCTTTCCTTCTAATTTATTATATGTTCATAACAATATTGAAAGATATCGCCTACAATCTGATATTCACGAATAAAACACACGAAGTAATTCGTGTATAAGAAAAGACTACTTCAGACTGTGGAGGTCACAGCAGAGTCCAGACTACTGCGCAGCTTCTCTTTATAATAGATTGCCCGGTTGGATGAGAAGATTTTCTGGGGTTGAGTTTAAAGCAAGGTTGAAAACAATTTTGTTGGATACTGCTTTTTATTCATTGGATGAATTTCATAAGTACAATATATTGCAGAATTGAACTATTTTATATTGTTCTTGCTATGTGTGTGACATATTTGTCATTTTATTATATTGACACATTTATTATTTTATCTATACATATATTTATTATTTTATTTATACATTATGCGTTTGTTATGTCGGATAAACTGAATACTTTGACTTGTGTAAGCGATTTATGTTGCATTGGCACTAATAAACTCTTTCTCTCTCTCTCTCTCTCTCTCTCTCTCTCTCTCTCTCTCTCGTACATATATGAATGTGTAATGTACAAAATAAATAATCCATCTGAATTCGAAAACTTAGAAATGAAACATGCCCATAATACAAGGAGCAAATTCTATTTGAGTAATGAAAAACCTAATTTTACCTTTGTACAAAAAAATATCACTTACTCTATTTTATCAATATGGAATAGGTTACCAACTGTTTTCAAAAGTAGATGTAAAAATATTCAAAAGAAATCACTTAAGATGTTTTTAATTAAAAAATGTTATTATTCAATTAATGAGTTTTTGGATGATAATGATTTCAGGGAACTTTAATGAAGTTGTGAATTGTTGTTTTTTTAGGTTTATTATTATTGTTTTGACAGGATCTACACCTAATTGGTATGTACATAAAGGATCAAATAAAGAATTATTCGTATTATAACAAGAACATACAGGGTGTTTCGAGTTCGACGGCCTATTAGACGTTTCTGGAGAAAGGAGCCGATTTGAAATCTGAAAATTCGGAATAAGACATTGTTCATGCTGCTCTATTGAGCTAAAATATTTTCGGAGTTCCGGCACTTCCGATTATACAAGAATTCAAAATATATTTTTCAAAAAAACTTTTTTTTTTCATTTTATGTCTTAGATATTATCAAGATTTCCATTTTCAATTAAACTTTTCTAAAATTATTGCGTCAGTCCACATAGTTTTCAAAATATTAAGGAAAAACCGAAAAAAAGAGAGAATTTCCGTAGTCACTATTACTTGAATTACACTGATCAACAATTGCTAGGGATCACTTTTGAACTTCTCTTCATTTGTATTTTTTTCAAGTTATCTCGTGAATATCTGTACATTATATGTTCTCTAAGGAAAAAGTAAAATGTTTTGAGTTGATTATATCAAAGTCTTCCTCACTTCATCGGCTCTTGTTCACAAAATCGATTATTATCTGTAGGCTGTTACAGGTGGAGTGAAAAGCAATGTGGTATTTGTTATTAAATCTGTTTTTTTTCTCTCGTTCAAACACATAAGGTGACAATAATTGAAGAAATGAGAACAATATCAGCTTATCAGTCATGCCGAGAAGACGTTTGGCCCCTGTGCAACTGGACCAAATCATACGGTGGATACAGAAAGGTTTGTCCCAGCGAGAAGTGTCCCGGCGGTTGAATGTTTCGCAAAGTGTCGTGAGTCGGGCTTGGAATAGGTTCATCCAAAACGACTCAGTAGCTTATGTTCATGGGGGAGGTCGGCAGCGCAGTACAACAGCTGCCCAAGATCGTCTTTTGATCCTCAATGCTAGGAGAAATCCCACATTGTTGCAACAGGAGTTCTAATTTCGAACCAGACTATAAGACAACGACTACATGTTCGTGGTTTGAGAGCACGTAGGAGGGTACAACATCCCCGTTTGAATAGGGAACACCGGGTTCATCGACGGCAATGGGCTGAGGAGCACCGCAATTGGACACTTGAAGATTGGAGCCGATGTTTATTTACGGATGAGTCTAGATTTCGTTTGGTCAACTCCGATGGACGTATTCTTGCTTGGAGGGAAAGAGGAGTTCGAAGGTATGCAGAACAGTTTATGCTACCCACAACAGCTTTTGGCGGAGGTTCTATATGTGTATGGGGAGGCATTTGTTTGAACCAACGCACAGAGTTGGTTGTTCTGCAGAACACCACCATGACCAGCCAGAGATATCACGATATTATTATTAAACCCATAATTGTTCCGTTTGCGGGTGCCGTGGGCGGGAATTTCATTTCAATTGACGATAATGCCCGTCCACACCGTAGTCGTCTGGTTAATGAAGCGCTAGAAACTCATGCTATTGATAGGATGGACTGGCCAGCTCGCTCTCCAGACATGAATTGCATCGAACATGTCTGGTCTGAGATGTCTAGACAATTGTCAACCTTAGAACAACCGATCAATAACCTGGAGGACCTTTCTAACGCTTTACGGGATATTTGGACGAATTTGCCCCACAATTTTATAAATCGTTTGATCGAAAGTATGCCTCGTAGGGTAGAATGCTTGAGACGAGCTCGTGGTGGACCAACTAGGTACAAGCTTAACCGAAACTTTAGCCTTCTTGTGGTTTCATCATAAAATTTTTATGTTATTCAAACACAAAATTTTGAGTGTTCCTAATAAAGTCTTTTTTTCTCTCCAACTTTCCATTTTTTCATTCTTTTCTCAAGTGAACCATATTATCAACTGAAAATTCTCGGATATCTGACTAAATTTATAATCTTGGAGCGAATATTTCAGAAATGAATTTAGAACAAGTAAGTGATCCCTATCAATTGTTGAGCAGTGTATTTTTACTGTGGATGAAATTGACCCTACGTATAACATAAATTCATAAAATCTCGAATAACTCTTGAATTATTGAATTTGAGAGCATAATCATGTTTGGACACTACCCTTATTTTACAGCGTAGAATCCAATGAAATCACAAAAAATTAGGGTTCTAATTTGAAAATCGAAAAACAACATAGAGGCACTTCTTTACGTAAAATCCAGTGGCCTGCTCGTCTTTTCAAAAGGGTTTTTAATTATGAAGCTATGACCCAAAGTTATGTTTTTTCAAATGGGAACACTAGATTTCTATGCTATTTTTTGAAAGCTCAATCTTTCCTGATTTCAAAAATATATAACATCGTATGGTATCGTATCAATATAAATAATGGAAAATGGTCAAATACCTTTTTCCATAAAATAATAAGGTTTTGTA
Source organism: Harmonia axyridis (assembly GCF_914767665.1). Taxonomy (NCBI): domain Eukaryota; kingdom Metazoa; phylum Arthropoda; class Insecta; order Coleoptera; family Coccinellidae; genus Harmonia; species Harmonia axyridis. The sequence goes on along the minus strand of NC_059505.1, from coordinate 22,024,091 downwards.
CCATCTAAGAGTCTCAATATTTCTATGGTTTCAACTGTTGATGAACACAGAAAAATTGAGCTTCTTATAACAAGAGTAGTATCAAGAATTTTTTTTTTTGTAACAACTACTGTCCCCATCGGCAATCATTTTGCTGTATCAATTTGTACATAGGTAAACTGGAACAAAATCCTTCAGCTTCTATGGCCGTCGAAGATGAATTTCAATTTTCATAGCGTGTATGCACTGTTGGTGTTACATACTTCATTGTGTACTCTTTTATTTTGAAATCATTGTAAAAAATTCTCTTTCTTTCTTTATACAGTGAAAATGAAAAACAAGGGACATTCATACCATTTCGAAATTCTACACATAATGCGTACGAAAACTAATTTCGACTGAAACCCTATTTTTATTTCCTTCACCGAACGCATATTAGATAAATTTTATTCAAAAATAACGGAGTGACTGGAATGTTCTTTTAGAGAAATTGCTGAATATAAACAATTCGGAATGTATCCAAAGATATTTCCCTGCATAAAAGGTTCAATTCAATACACATAAACAAAATTATAAGGAGAACTGCACAGGACAAATAGATATGAAAACTTCTAGTAATACCTCAACCCGAAATTGAGAATACCATTCTAGGAATTTCAGTTTGAAAATGTTTATTTCAATGTCGGGTATATTCTTCATTTCTACATAAAATCAATGAGTAAGTAGAAATATACGTATAGGTACAAAAATAGACCATTTCAAATTTTTACTCCTGAAATGCCTTCTTTCAGGTACCTATGCAATGCTGAACCTACCTAGAAACTGTCAAATTGTCCAGCAATGAAATAATACGGTACACAAAAGAGTACCGAATAACCTTTATTTACAACTGATGTTTATCTGATGTGACAATGAAATCTTGAAATAACTCTAATAAATTTACACGAAATCACTTCTTGTTAACTTTTTATATAAGTATTATTCTCAAGCAGTAGCACAATACCGAATCTTAGATAGGTTCTGAACTACCCAAATTTTGTATTATATGAAATATGTTAAAAACAAGGTAATTTGCCAGCCAATATTACATCCGAATCGATTTTTTCAATAACAGATATCTACTTTTTCTCAAACTTACGAACCTTCGGTCCGAAGTAATTAATTGACTATTGCATCCAATCCGAAACCTTCCATGAGGAATACATTTTTTCATTCGAGAAAGTAACATGAAAATCAGACATATGGCTTTAAAGATAATCAATGCTGGAATAGGAACTTGCAGGTTTAAGCGACAAAATATTTTTTTTTGTTCGTAACAAATAATTCAGGTTTTCAAGAATACATTTAAAGATGGCGGAAAGTGGAGAAGACGTGACTGATCAGTGCTCTGATATAAGTGCAGATTCTGAGGTGAAAAACACCCAGAAAATTTACAAATACTTCAAGTGTTGCCCAAAAAAATCATTTTCAACATTTCTATGCAAAAACTGTTGTGGTGCCTACCATGATTCATGTGCAAGAAAACTAATGAGCATAAGTGGCTTTTCATTTTTGGATGGATTGTTCGTGAAATGCTGCGAAGCAGATGGCTCTGCGTACAATTTAGACAAGAACACGGAAGCTGAATTGGACCCGAAATCTTGTGTCACTAAATATCCAACTGAAGGAAGAAAATTTTAAAATGAGGTATGAAAACCAAATACTATCAGCAGAAGTGAATCACTTGAAACAACTTCTAAATGAATACAAGGATAATAAGGAGCGACTAAGAATTGAAATGGAGGATAAGAATTCAATCCTGAAGGAGAACAATCGTTTTTTAATGCAAAGAATCGCCCAAATCCAAAATGAATTTCTAGAAACAAGAGACGACAAAAAACAGATAAAAAACAATCAAAACATAAACACTGGATACAAGGAGAATAATTTGATAACACAGACAGCAGCATTACCGACAAATCACCTGAAACAGAGGAATTATAGTTTGCAAACACAGATGTCATCAAACATTAAGAAGAAAGATGTTACATATAGCATGGTAACAGGTGCAGCACATCCTCAGCAGATGGCGCCGGCATCCTCCGAACAGAAAACTGTAAGAGATTATCAAAATCACACAAATGACAGTCAGGCAGAACAAGAAAAACTGATTGATGTAGTAGAACCACGGAATAAAAGATACTCTTTGACAGAACAGTCGAATGTAAACAATCAACAAAAACAAACAACAACAGAAAACCAAGTAGATGAAAATGGGTTCAAAAAGGTTACATATGGGAAAAAAGACCCAGGAAAAACTTAGGTACAGCGGAAATCAGCGAGGAACAAAGTAAAAATGGATTCGCAGGTGGAGAGAGAAAAGTATGGCTGTATATATACAGGGTAAATCGAGTAACCACAGAAGAACAAATTCTTGACTATATTTCTAATAAACCTGGATTTGATAAGAAAACAACTAATGTTGAGGAAATTCCAAGTGATATTGACCAGCTTAAGAGATTTCTTGTAACAGCACCTCTAGAAAAAAAAGACACAATGTATCAACCGCAGTTTTGGCCGAAAAATGTTGGAGTGAAAAGATTTAATTTTGAAAAGAATAAAAAATTTTTGAGTGAAAGGAGTGGAAATTTTCAAATAAATACTCAATTGGCCTAGGTTACGCCGGGAATAACAATGAATTAATTGAAAACCGAAATACAGCAGAAGTAAATATAAGTGCTATTCATCAAAATGTTCAGTCACTTGGTAATGTGGTTGACCGAATCCAATATTTCCTGAGGGGTGAACAAGAATGTAAATTTTTCATGATGACTGAACACTGGAAAACTCTTGAACAGCTGCAATTAATATCAATTGGTGAATATGTCTTGGCAGCGCAATGGTGCAGAGAAGAAAACGAGCATGGTGGTGCTGCAGTTTACTTGCACAAGGAAATGAAAAACAAGCACAGAAAGGACTTGAGTGAATTGTCTGTAAAAGGTGAGATGGAGTGTGCTGTGGCAGAATGTGAACTCTACACTTGTAAATATTTAATAATATCAATATACAGGCCATGTAACGGTGATAGAGACGCATTTCTTGTTCACTTGGAGGGTCTATTGCTCTCAATTCAACAGGAAAACAAAACGGTAATTTTAGGAGGAGATTTTAATATAGAACTTAAAAAAGAAAACAAATTTAAAACTGAATTATTGTCTCTTTTACACTCTTTTTCATTGAAACAGCATATTAACGAGGACACTAGAGTATTTAATAACACAAACAGCTGTATTGACAATATATTTTCCAATGTAACTAGAACTATAAAAGGCAGCGTTATCTTCAACCATATCTCTGATCACAGTGCCCAGAAAATATCTTTTAATGTTGAAACTAATAGATCACTCAAAACAAGGCAAATTAGGCTGTTCACAGATCAGGCAAAGCAAGATTTCTTGAATGAACTAGGTGAGCAGAATTGGTTGCAGGTTTACTCTGTCGAAACTCATTGTGTCAACGAACAATGGGAATACTTTGCAAGAATATTTTCAAATATCTTTGAGAAACATTTCCCGAAAAGAAAAATAGTTTTAGGAAAACCGAAGCTAAAAGAAATTTTTCGTGACAATCCGGAATTTATACAATGCAAAAAAAATTTAGACTTATTATTCAGTTTAAGTAATCAGGATAGGGAGTATAAGAGCTTGTACAAGAAAGAAAAAAGGAGATATGATAACACCTTAATTGAACTCAAAAAAAAACATTATAACAACAAAATTTTAGCATCTGATAATAAAAATAAAACCATGTGGAATGTTTGTAAGGAAATTCAGGGAAATTTTTTCTATGAGGATGAGTGTCAATTAAATGGAACACCTAAGTACATTTCAGAAACATATAATAACTTTTTGCAAAACATAGTTCCTAACATATTACAGAACAATACCGGTTGTAACTTTTCGTGTAATGTCAAAACAGATACCATGTATCTAAGAGCCTTTTCACCCTCAGAAATTTCAGAGCTGGGTAATAAATTAAAGAGCAAAATGAGTAGTGGTATTGATGAAATTCCAGTTTGCATTGTAAAGCTCAGCATAGATACTGTCAGGGATGTTTTGTGTCATATTGTGAACAATTCTCTTAAATTCGGCATATTTCCAGACCCACTTAAACTTACAATTATCAAACCAATTTTTAAGTCAGGGGATCCTGACAAATTAGAGAATTACAGACCAATTAGTCTATTAAACAGTTTCTCAAAAGTTTTTGAGTTAGCTATGTCTACTCGTATTCTAGAATATTTTAACAACTGTAATCTTTTCAGTCCTTCTCAGCATGGCTATTTAAGAGGTAGGTCAGTTCAAACCGCAATTTTCCAGTTCACATCTAACATCTTGAAATTCTTAGAAGAAAATAAACTTGTAGCAGGTCTATTTATAGATCTAACTAAAGCATTTGACTGTTTGAATAGAGAACACTTATTGAAAAAGTTGGAACAGTATGGTATAGTAGGTAGTGCCTTGAGCTGGCTTGCTTCTTATCTATCAGAACGGTTGCAACGGGTCAAGATAACAAAAAATAATGAAACACACTTTTCCTCATGGCTGCAAAATGAGTTTGGTGTACCTCAAGGCAGTATTTTAGGGGTTGTCCTTTTCTTGATAATTATAAATGATCAGGACCAAGAAACAAATACAATAGAAGATTCAGAACTCACAAATTTTGTAGATGATACTAATGCCTTAATAGCTGGGAAAAATAGTAATGTATTGAAAGAAAGATGTAACAACCTGTATAGCTGCGTTGAGAATTGGTTCAAAAAGAATAATTTCACTATCAACACTGACAAAACAAACGTAATAATATTCAGAGCAAGTAATTCAAAAGGAATACCCTCAGAGGTCTGTCTGAGCAACCAGCACATTAAAACTGTTGAGAGTACCAAGTTCCTGGGAATCATTATAGATGAATTCTTGAAGTGGAACACACATATTAATTATCTTTCAAAAAAACTCAACAAAGTCATTTATGCTTTCAGAATTATACATAAATATATAAATCAAAATGTAAAAAAAGTACTGTACTATGCTAATTTCGAATCGCTACTGAGATACGGAATAATATTCTGGGGAATAAGGCCCGGTGCACACATCCGACTTTTGCAGTTACGACACCGTTGCTGTGTCGTACTTGCGGCCTGTGGTACAAAGAATCAAATGGGAGCATGCACACTACCCGCCGTGCAGTTGCGACGTCGTAACTGCCAGCATACGATCGTTTTTTCGTAGCATGTCCCTCTAGGCCGCAACTGGGCCGCAGTCGTACATGCGATATCTCAGTACTCTTTTCTATATTGGCCTGTGCACACATACGACTTTTGTCTTGAGTTCGCACAATGGCAGAGAGGGAATTGGATATCGATTTCTTCATTGAAGAAACTAAAATGAGATGATGTCATCAGAAAAATTTATTGGGTAGTAGTATGTTGTTCTCATCAATTCTTCGAACCACAGGATTTTCAACAATTCATCTCTATTTCTCATGATCGGTGAGTCCGCTGGTAGCCTATATATTTTCTTCCGAACGATTTTATCATTGTCTATAGTTATTGCGAAAGTAATAAAGTGTCTTATTCAAACTCTTATTGATAAAAATTTAAATTCAATTTTTGAAACAGCTAGAGATTTCAAGATCATATGAGTGACAGTTTCGTAGAAATCATGAAAAACTGAAAAAGTTTTAAATTTTTATGATCCAACAAATACAATGCGCACTAGTTTCCCATTCAGCATCGTGAATGTAAATACTTTCTGGACTTATTTGATCATAATCAAATAAGTCCAGAAAGTATTACATTCACGATGCTGAATGGGAAACTAGTGCACATTGAATTTATCCGGCTCCGCAACCACGCCGGTGTAGTATGTAGTGTGCATTGAATAGGTACGACACCGCAACGGGTGTCGTAACTGCAAAAGTCGGATGTGTGCACCGGGCCTAAGTTCATCTGTCCAGTCCATATTTGTCAGTCAGAAGCGCATAATCCGAGTATTATTGAATATGGGGTTTAGGGATTCCTGCAGAGGTAAATTCAGGGAATTAGGCGTTCTAACAGTTTATGGTTTGTACCTGCTCGAGTGCCTTCTATACCTTCATAGAAATAAAACAGAATTCCTTAAAAATAATACTAATTTTACGTATAACACAAGAACGGTTGATATTACTTTTCCACAACATAAGCTATCTCTATCTGAAAAAAATCCATCATATATGTGCATAAAAATTTTCAACAAATTACCCCAGAATATAAAGAATATTGAGAATTATAAGATCTTCAAGGCAAAAACAAAGAAATTCTTGATTAATATGGAACCCTATTGTTTGGGGGATTACTTTATATAGGTATAATCAAATTGTAAATCATTGTAATTGACACTATTTCATTTTGTATTTTTTTCTGTGTATGAAAATTTAAAATCTGAAATAAAGAACCTATCTATCTATCTATCTATTTCCTAAAAGACGGTCCTGATAGCTACAAGCCACGCCCCTCAGGGACGAGCAACGATTTTTAGTTCACAATTCTGGCACTTGAAACAGATTTACAACGTCACATAGAATTTTGGGTAACTATGATGTAATATATTTCTTATTGGTATCATTGGAAAGAAGAAAAAATAGGCTATGACCATGTTGTATTAGATTTTAGAATTTAGGTCAACTGGAGCGACAATAAATTAATGAAAAATTGGTATTGAAAATCGTTCTTTCTACGTCAATAATACAATTAATTTGCAACTTTAAGTGAAATTATTACCTAACGATCATACAAGGGATAAAGACCTTCCAATATTGTTTTGAATCATCTCGATAGCGTTTACCGTTTCTGTGAAAATCAAGACCGAATTAGTTAAGAAAACGCCTGAATTTGCGCCGCGTGAACGGACTCTTAAGTTCTCAAAAGGGCACCTTCCGGTGTTCCGAACAATTAAAAGGTTTTCTACTTCCGAAAAGGAATTGCTGGAGATATTGCCACCAAATTGCGCGCACTGTTAGGGTTAACGAATACAAATTCGACATTATTTCAATCCGATGTTCCGCTTTCAAGAGAAATTTGATCACATGTCTCAATAAATGGGTGCTTTCGATAGAAAATATATTGAATTCTTTCATAACTTAACAGCATTCAATGAAATTACGTACAGTGCATCCCATTTTGGGTGAGACAGCCAGGTTTCTCGCTTGTTATTTAAGATAGAGCCTTGCGGTTTTCACGTTCCTGTCCTACTTTTTCGTGAAACTCACGTTGGTCTAATCAGATTTTTCATAACTGTTTCCGTTCAAGAGATACAGGGTGATTTTGGAAATTGATACTTTTCGGACCCCTTCTTTATCTCCGAAGTTATTAGAAATAATGCTGAGGTAAAAACTACGTCTGAATCAGAATTCTGCGTAGAATCCAGTGGCGTACTCAATATTTTTTTTCGGGGTATGGTTTTGAAGATTCAACACAAACTTATGTTTTTTTTAATGGAACGCCATGTGTATCATTACTTCGTTGAATTCGTTATTTTTTTCCCTTCAAAATGATATATGACACTATGTAGGTGGGATGTTCAGAAATGTTAAAAAAACACTAAAACATCAAATAATGAAGATTTTTTGTTAATGGGCAATGGATTTCCCATAGAAAAGAAGAATCAATAATGATAACAATAATTTATAGCGATGACAGCTAGATCAGATTGGTTTTTCCCTCCAATGCCTACTTGATAAAACAATGCTCCCAAATGCATAGTAGCCATAATAACAACGAGGATGTTTGTGTCATCAATGACCTACTACTTTTAAAAATCGAAAGTAATAATCCTCTTATTGAAACATAGAAAATTCATGGCCCATTTACAAAAAATCATCATTATTTGACGTTTTAGTGTTTTTTTAACATTTCTGAACAGCCTACCTACATAGTATCATAAATCATTTTGAAGGGAAAAAAATAACGAATTCAACGAAGTAATGATATATAGGGTGTTCCATTAAAAAAAATATAGGTTTGTGTTGAATCTTCAAAACCATACCCCGAAAAAAATATTGAGTACGCCACTGGATTCTACGCAGAATTCTGATTCAGACGTAGTTTTTATCTCAGCATTATTTCTAATAACTTCGGAGATAAAGAAGGGGTCCGAAAAGTATCAATTTCCAAAATCACCCTGTATCTTTTGAACGGAAACAGTTATGCACAATCTGATTAGACCAACTTGAGTTTCACGAAAAAGTAGGACAGGAACATGAAAACCGCAAGGCTCTATCTTAAATAACAAGCGAGAAACCTGGCTGTCTCACCCAAAATGGGATGCACTGTACACTAATAATACACATTGTATAATTTGAGGAAATTGTTTACCATCAACACATACAATTATATTTTTTTACTATACCCAAAAATGAATAATTGTAAGTTTTTCTCCATTTGAAACATAAAGTTGAAAGACAGAGACGAGTGTTTTTATCTCAATGAAATTGCTCTAAACTGGGATTATTGAAGTTAGTATGAACTTTTATATTTGCCACACCGACAAATTAATATAAATCAACTTACAGACTGTTTTCTATTTCCTACAGGATAAGTTGGGGAGCCGTTTTTCTTGCCCTGTCCTCTTCCTCCGGAATTCTGGGGAAACTGGTTGCCGCCTCCACGTCCTCTACCAAAGTTTACAGGACCAGGAGGTTGACGATTCAAACCCTGATAGCCATAATTAGCCCCCCAAGATCCAACAACCACACCTGCTACTTGCAACTGACCCCCTTTGGATAGGATAGGTCTCCTCAAACCAGGCGTGCTTCTCGCTGAAGGAATGGGCATTTGAGGAATACAAGTTGGTCCTCCAAGGTTTGGACGTATCAAACCTAAAATATCTTAAGTTTAATGTTTTCATCCTGAGATTCTCATGCCTCTGAGAAACTCAAGGAACTGACATTAGGCCCGTACAAGCCCCAAAAATATTCATTGTTAAACCAATAATGAACCGATGGAACCATATTACCAAATACCAAGTGGGTATAATTAATTTTATTTTTTTTTTAATTTGGATATTTATTTTTGATAAACTACTAATTAGAAAAACTAATTAATTTCAACTTGTGCGATTTAATGCAAGAGGGCCTTAGAATAATTGAGCAATGGTGCTTGTCAGTGGGGCTGAACATTAACCCATCCAAGACCACAGTAATCCCATTCATTCGGAAAAGGAAACTTCCAACTATGAAATCTCACTCTCTAAACGGAGACATCATAGAGTGAAAATTTGAAGTCAAATATCTGGGAGTAACACTAGACAGTAAGCTTCTATGAAGGAAACACATTGAGGTTACGACTAACAAAGCAACAAAGGCCTTGATGGCGTGCTAGCGTTTGGCTGGTAAGACTTGGGGATGTAACCCAAAAATACTGCGATGGATGTACGTCATGATTGTGAGATCGATAATAACCTATGGGGCATGCTAAAGCAAGTCAGAACAGCATGAGGAAAGCCCTTGATAAAATACTAAGGTTAGCCTGCGTTTGTATTTGACTGGAAACGTGCCCAACTAGGGCATTGGAGATCATTACAGATCTAACACCTCTTCATCTAGTAATAGAGGGATTGGCTTATGAAGCCACTCTAAGACTATCTAGGGAACGTACCGGCGATGAGAGAATTAGGAATAAAAGAGCCTGGTCCTTCTTGACTAATTACATCCATCAGCGAACCTTCCCAGTAACGGGATGATAAAAAAAATTAGCATCGAAAAAACCTTTATTACGATACTAAGTAAAAAAAAAAAAGATTGGGAAAAGGAGTCCACAATCCCAGTTCTTAAAAATATTACCATCAAATGGTACACAGATCGTTCCAAAACCACGACTGGGACTGGCGCTGGAGTATTCGGGACTGGTACCAAATGCTCAATATCGCTAGGCCGCTGTCTTTCATGCAGATACACTAGCAATAAAAATCAGTAAACTGATTTACTTGAAGGTCAGGTTGTTGGAACAGAAACCACCTCTCAGACCATTGCCGACATGTTTCGATTTTATTTCAAAATCTTCGTCAAGGCTCTAAAATAAATAACAAGATTTTTTAAAACACTTATAAATAAACTATGTTGAAATATGCAATGGGATATCACATTTGTACAACAATTGAATAAATAATTACATAAATATCTGAAAACTACAATGCAAAAACAAATTTCAAAACGAACGGTGAGAGAAACATTGAAAATAATTCAGCTCAGCATACAGATACTTGATGATTTAACATCAAAAAAAAAAGGAAAACAATTACTTACAGTCTATTTTGTAGTTTTTTGGTCAGAACCATGAAAGATATGAAATAAACAATACTTTTGGATACTGTAATATATTCGTTATAAAGATTAATATTGTCATGCGCAAAACCCCCCACTTAATCTTGTTGTATCCAACTGTTCTCCGTTGCAAAATCAGACCAGTTGTATTGTAGCACATGAAGAATAAAGCATACGTCGTATTCGTTTCTTTTAATTATTGCTATTATTCCAATACACCACATAATTTGGCGACGAGGATAAAAGAAGTATTTTTTGAGTTAAGTGTTCTAAGAGTATTTTTAATTTTGTTTTGCCTGCGAATATTTTTTTTATTTGAGTGAATAAAAGTGGAGAAGACAAAATGGCTACGGGTGAAGTCGGTTCTTCCGAAGTGATTATGGGTGGAATCGGCCAACTGCGAGAATTTCATTTAAATATCACGGATTGGAACATCTATAAAGCGAGATTGAACAATTATTTCATCGCTAATGAAGTTACCAGTGATAATAAAAAACGTGCAATTCTCTTAAACATGTTGGATGAAGAATCGTACAAACTGATATTCAACATGTGCAGCCCGGATGTCCCTGAATTAAATACATTCGATATGCTAATTTCACTCTTGGATAAGCATTTCATCCCAAGAAAATCAGTCCTAGCTGAACGTTTCAAATTCTTTGATAGCAAGAAAGGGAATAATGAAACAATTAAGGATTGGGCAGCACGTGTGCGGAGCTTAGCTGTTTCCTGTGAGTTTGGAATGGAATTAGATATTTGTCTCCGAGACTGTTTTGTTTGTGGATTCGAAAAAGGTATTATACTGGACAGACTCCTGGAAGAGAAGAAAGATATAACTTTCGAACAAGCTATCGGCATAGCAGAAAACAAGATGGCGTCTTCGCAGAGCTACCAGATCGGCAACTCCGTGAAGATGGAACAGTTGTTACTTGTGCGCAGCCACGTCAAACGTCATGAGAGCGGACGTCACTTCAATTCCCAGAAAGGTTCCAGCGCCAGCGCAACGAATGATGGTACAAATGACAAGTGTACAACCTGTGGAAAAATTGGTCATAATAAAGATAAGTGCTTTAGAAATTTATTTTGTTCTTTCTGTAAAAAGAATGGCCATAATATTAATAATTGTTTCAAAAAGAAAAAAAGAATGAATAATGTTTCAAGTTACATATATCTGTTACATATATATGTCCATAGTTACATATATCTGGGGCATGAAGTGAGGATTGATAGAGGCAACCAAACAGCAGAACTGCTCAGAAGAACAACTTTAGGATGGGCAGCATATGGCAAACTTCGTGATGTCTTCAAGAGCGATATTCCAACCAAGCTGAAGAGAGAGGCTTTCAACATGTGTGTTCTACCCGTTCTAACCTACGGTGCAGAGACCTTAACCCTGACCAAAGCATCGGCAAGAAAACTGCAGAAAACGCAGCGCAGGATGGAACGATCGATGCTGGGAATAAGTCTAAGAGACAGAATTCGAAACGAGGAGATTCGCAGAAGAACGGGTGTGGATGATGTTTTGGAGAGAGTGACGAGAGCTAAATGGAGGTGGGCAGGACATGTTGCAAGATCTAACGACGGAAGATGGACGAAGAAAATTCTGGAATGGCGACCAAGAGCAGACAAGCGAAGCCGAGGCCGACCTCCAACGAGATGGACCGATGACTTGAAAAGAATCCACACCAACTGGATGGAAGCCGCACAGAATAGAGAAAGATGGAAATGCCTTGGGGAGGCCTATGTCCAGCAGTGGACGGTTTAGGGCTGAATGATGATGATGATGATGATGAATGTTTCAAGATCTCATAATTACTTGCAAGATGAAAATGATAATTACGAAAATGAACCTTCTTTGTTTGTTCTCAATAATGCTATCAGTCAAAACAATGCATACTCACTAGAAGTAAAACTTGGTTCTTGTAATATTCTATTTCTAGTTGATACTGGAGCGAGTATCTCTTGCATTTCTGAAAATTTGTATTTAGAGAAATTTAGAATGTACAAATTGAAACAGACTGATCGATGTCTCACTTTTTATAATGGAATCAAGGTAGAGCCTTTAGGTATTTTGAATACTAATGTTGAATTTAAAAGAATTGTAACTAATATGAATTTTTATGTCTTTAAAAACGGTGGCCCACCAATATTGGGTAGAGATTTCTTGAATATATACAATATTGGCTTTTCAAATTTGAATTTCATGAATGAAAGAATTAATATTAAAACAAATGCTCTGATGAATCAATTCTCGAATCTCTTTTCTGAAGGAGTAGGATTATTCAATAAGTCAAGCTTAAGTTTAAAGTTAAAAAATACCAATGTTACTCCTAAATTTCATAAGGCCCGTCCTATTCCATATGCTTTAAAATCGCCAGTTGAAGCTGAAATTAATCGCCTTCTTTCACTAGGTATCATCTCACCGGTAGACTATAGTCAGTGGGGCACTCCGGAAGTACCAGTGTTGAAGAAAAATGGTGCAGTCAGACTTTGTGGAGATTACAAGGTGACAATAAACCCCCACATTGAAATAGATCAACATCCATTACCAAGAATTGAAGATCTGTTTGGTTGTCTACAGGGAGGAGTTCAATTTTCCAAATTAGACTTATCAGACGCGTATCAACAAGTAGGTTTGAATGATGATTCAAAAAAGCTCACCACTATTGTAACTCATAAAGGTTTATTTATATACAATAGACTTACTTACGGAATTGCTTCAGCGCCCTCTAAATTTCAGAAATTGATGGAATCACTGTTGAGCGGAATTGATGGCGTGACAGTATTTTTAGACGATATTCTTATTACGGGAAAAGACGAAAAAGAACATTTTAATAGACTTAAATTAGTTTTGTCAATTTTAGAAAATTCCGGTCTCAAGTTGAGCATCTCTAAATGTAAATTTTTCCAAGATTCAATTGAATATTTGGGATATAAAATTGATAGGGAAGGTCTTCACACAAGTGAGAATAAAGTTGCGGCAATTTTGAAGGTCCAGAAACCAAATAACATAACTGAATTAAAATCATTTCTAGGTATGGTAAATAATTATGGAAAATTTATCCGAAATATTTCTTCGATTTTATGTCCATTACATCGTTTGTTGAGAAAGGATGTAAAGTGGTTTTGGTCGAAAGATTGTGACCAAGCTTTTGACAGAATCAAGTTATTGCTTAGTTCAACAGAAGTTTTGGTACATTTCAATCCTGAGTTAGATATTAGATTAACAGTAGACGCTAGTTCACGCGGATTAGGGGCTATTTTAAGCCATCAATACCCATCAGGAATTGAAAAACCAATTGCTTATGCTTCAAGGTCACTTTCAAAAAGCGAAAAAAATTATAGTCAGATAGAAAGAGAAGGTTTAGCTATTATTTTCGGCGTACATAAGTTTCATCAATATCTTTATGCAAAAAAATTTAAGTTGATTACAGATAATAAACCTCTGATGACGATTTTCGGACAAAACAAGCCAATCCCTCAATTTTCTGCTAATAGGTTGAGGCGTTGGGCTGTGATTCTATCGAATTACCAATACGAAGTCGAATACGTCAAATCGGAGAATAATACGGCGGACGCATTATCTAGATTATCCGAATCCGATAGTTTGAGTAACAACGATGATGTCGAATTCCCATATTGTAATTTTTTAACAAATAGTGAAGAAATGCCAATCAACTTAGATGTAGTTGAAAGGGAAACTGCCGATGATAAAGGGTTGAGTCAGGTCATTGAATTTATGAAGATAGGGTGGCCAAAGTACATTAGTAACGATATGATCAAACCATATTTTTCCAGACGTTCAGAATTTGCAGTGTCTAATAAATGTTTATTCTGGAATCATCGCATAGTTGTTCCAGTAAAGTTACGACATGTTTTTCTCAAAACATTGCATATGACGCATTTTGGTATTGTTAAATCGAAAAATATTGCAAGGGCACATTTTTGGTGGCCAAATCTTGATAAGGATATAGAAAATTATGTTAAGCGGTGCGAAAGTTGCAGAAAGAATTTATTTAATCCCGCTAAGGTTCCTTTGGCAACCTGGTCGTGGCCAGGTGAAGTTTGGGAAAGGTTACATATTGATTATTTTGGACCTTTCTCCAAGAAGTATTATCTGATCATATTAGATGCGCATTCGAAATGGGTCGAATATTTTGAAACTTCAACGACAAGTTCGGAAGCGACGATTAAGATGCTTAGGAGTTGTTTTGCCAGATTCGGTTTACCAAAAACGGTAGTATCAGACAACGCTACTTATTTCACATCTGAACAGTTCGAATTTTTTTTGAAAAAGAATAATATTAAGCATGTTTTGATCCCACCATATCATCCAGAATCTAATGGTGCAGCTGAAAATTGTGTAAAAACAGTTAAAAATGGTATCAAAAAGGCTATGAGCGAAAAAACCTCTGTAGACACCAATACAGTTCTTTCTAGGTTTCTTTTTGACTATCGAACTACTGAACATTGCACTACCGGAGTAAGCCCTGCTCAAATTATGTTCGGTAGAAACTTGAGAACAAGATTCAATGCTCTGTTGTATAAACCATCTAAAGAATTAGCTAATAAGGTACATTGTAAACAGCTAGATCAAAAGAAATATTATAAAGGAAAAAATTCTATCGATTACCAAGTAAATGATTTAGTTTTGGTAAAAGATTATCGAGACGTTAATAAAACAAATTGGATTAAAGGTAAAATTAGGAAAAAAATTGGAAGAGTAACATTTCTAGTCCATATTTTAGAGTTAGACAGATGTTGGAAACGTCATGCTAATCATTCATTCATTCATTCTTTCTCGCTTATTGTCTCAACCTTTGGTTATGTACCCAGTCACAAATATGTTGGATTTCTCCTAATTTTCTCACATGTATTACATTCAACTCACATTCTCATTTATCCTTACGTCAACATACAATTTTTATTATTTCTCAAAGACTTGACAACCACTAAACATCCATGCCCTTGCCGGGATTCGAACCCGGTACCTTAGCTTTGGCAGTCGGGAACCATCCCACTGCTGCCACCAAGGCAGGTCGTCATGCTAATCAATTGAGAAAAACTTCAGAGAATATTGTTTACCCATCAGAGAGAATTGTTAGTAATTTTGAACAAGAAACAAAAAATAAAAATGTATTTGAAGGTAATGAAAATGTATTTAAGGGTAATGAAAATGTATTTGAAAGTAATGAAAATGTATTTAAAAGTAATGAAAATGTAATATTAGATAAGACTGATAGACCTAAGAGAGTAAGAAAGCCTCCGGAGAGATTCCAGGCTGAATAATTTTAATGGATATATGTTTTTTGGATGTTTTGCTGTGATGAATTTTGATGTGATATGTTAAATTTTCATTGATCAATTTGTGATATTCTTTTGAGTGCTTATAACTAAAATAAGTTAAATTTACTTATGTTGTTTTCTGATATTTTTGAAAATTCATATAATTCAGATTTTCTCGTAGGGGGGAAGAATGTAATATATTCGTTATAAAGATTAATATTGTCATGCGCAAAACCCCCCACTTAATCTTGTTGTATCCAACTGTTCTCCGTTGCAAAATCAGACCAGTTGTATTGTAGCACATGAAGAATAAAGCATACGTCGTATTCGTTTCTTTTAATTATTGCTATTATTCCAATACACCACAGATACCATCAAATTAGAATTTAACAAAACAACTGATAAATCGGGAACAGACCGCTCTGATCATGTATATGTTATAAGTAAGATGCATAGAATACCTGGTGTGTTTACTGATTCGATTTTGTTTCAGACTTTTTGAGAGACCCACCTGTTGCTTAGGTGGTCTGCTTCACCAGAGGTGGCGCTCTTTAAAATTTTTGCGAATTACCGCATCTGCCTGGTGCCGTTTAAAAAGGAAATACTGATTTTAGACACTGCAAACATTCACAATAAATTACAATTCAGTTCATATCGAATTTTTACTCAAATGAATGGAATATAATGACAGACCATAGAATATAAAATATTATTGTTCTATACTCAAACTTCACGACAAGAGCGTAGAAATAGGGGGATACTGGGGGTAATTACATGGTGTTCCTAAATTGGAGATACAAATGAAAATGACAGATTTCCGGATCATTTTAAGAAAAAAAGTCCTATAACATGAGTCCCCAAACATTATGTTTTAGATACAACAGTTTAAGTTTTTTTCTCGTATAACGTATAACCTTGCCTTCACAAGATATTTAATATGAATTGGCCATAGATATTCCAGTTTAAAGTTTTCACCATGTGATATGCTAATTTTGAATGCAAATCTACAGGGTGATATATTTTCTGGAAGAATGCCTGCTTCCTTCCTCCAAAACTATATTTTGGTGAATGGCTGTTAGTTTAGAAAAATTGTAAAATATAACTCTGGTCCAGTACTACACTTTTTGGTTTGTTATAGTTTTGTCGTATCTGCTATCGATTTCGAGAAAAAATCTCTAAAAATCCTCAGGAAAATCCAAATTATTATAAAGATCCAGCTAGTAAGTTCTGATGAATGCATTAATTATAAGTTTTGGTATTTATTTACCTAATCTGTAGCGAAGATTAATAAATATTTGATGAACTGTACGACACACTAGAAACAACCTGTATATTGAAAGCAAAGCGTTTGTGGGCTCATATTCATGAAACTTTTTTTTCTCAAAATTATCCAAGTAATTTCTCATTTTCCTTCGTAACTCTTATTTGAGAACACCCAGTATAAGGTAAGAACAACCGCATTAGTAACAACAAAAATTATTTCGAGTAATTTGGTTCAAACTTCATTATCAAACTTCTTTTTCTAACATTACAGATATGGATAAAAGTTGTCGTCAAAAATTTTTTTTTCGATTATCCCTCCCCAAGAAAAAAAAGATCTACGCCCTTGGTTCACAAGAGTCGAGAATTGAGAGAAATGTCAAATATAAACGATGTATGCGCCATCTGAAACAGACCGCGATCTCTCGAAATCAAGTAGGTATAAATCTGAAAAATCTCCCGTTTTGTCTGAAAGTTTTACAGGTATAAGTAGACACACCAGGTTTTCTATGCATCTTAGTTATAAGTAAATAATGACTACTATTTACACAAATAATATTGACATTCAATTTAAATAATTCGTTCAAGTTTTTTTGTTCTTTTTTATTTTGTTTATGAGATAGTAATAGGCCGTATTCAAACCTTCAATGTCTGTTCTCCTGTTAATGGATTTTTCATCTTGTTTTATTGAGATATTTCATGCAGTAAGCGTTTTTTCAAAAATTTTTGGTGTTCCAATATTTTTATTGAATCGATGTTAAAATCAAAAGAATGGAATGTATTTGACACATTTTCTGCAAGAGCGATGTTGTTCTCCTTTTTCTTTTTTAGAGGTTTGAGTATGTTGAGGGAATATCTCTTATGTTCGGAGATTCTGTCCTTAAGATACCGACTTCTTTGTCCTATATACACTGTGTATGGGGCAAATTCATTTTTAGCTATACAGACCATTTTAAGAAATAATCCTGAAACATGTCGATTTTTGATTTCAATTTACCGTATTTTAAAATAATAATCTAATATACAGGGTGAATTACTTTGTAGTTATAACCTCCCCGTCATTTTTTTTAAATAGAACACCCCATTTTGTCTCAATTTTCGGATTACTCTAGCTGAGCTAATTCCAAAAATGTATCACATGTTGATTCCAATTGGTACAGGGTGGACAAAAATACAATGGTTTTGTGTGTGCTCATAAAGTAACGCGTAACATTCTTTATTAGTTACATTAACAATAAAGAATAGTTTATTGATTTACCTTTGTATCCATATTCAGATTGAATTGTACTCAAATATGTTTGGTATAAGAAAGTGTGCTCTGAAAAAATGTTTTAATTTTGCTCAATAAACTTATAATAATAATAATATTATCAAAAATACTTATTGTCTAGCGGCAATTGGTCTGATTGTAACACCCTGTAGTTTGTTACATTTTTAGATTAATAAAAATGAGCTGTTTCCAAACACGTTTGGTAATTGTGGTCTAGCAGACAGAATATGAAAGAAATTATTTCTTATCAATTTAAAAAAAACATAGTCGTCTAGTTTTTTGTGAAATGTCATTATTTGTTTAGTAATTTATTGGTGTTCAATGACAGTTTAGTACTACAATATTTTTGATATTCGTGAATGTTTTAATTATTGCTTAGATTCAATTTGAAGTAGAAATGGAGTTAAGTGTAAAACAAAAAATTGAAATACTTATGATGATTGGGTATGGAGACAGATCGCGAACTCGGGTGGAAGTGTGCAATTTGTTTAATGATAAATATCCAGAAAGACCTATAACGCGTTCAACAGTCAGTAAGATTGAAAAGAAATTTAGAGAAACTGGTACGGTTGAAAATGTACGCAAATCAGGTCGTCCCTCTGCAAATGCTGATACAGCATTAGATGTTTTACTGAGTTTTGAAGAAGATGCGCACAAATGGCCCGGGCACCTCTTAAATTTTGCCGGCCCTCTTAGAATTTGACATACTAAGGCTCGAATAATTACAACATCAGCAAAAATTTCACTTTCAATACATTTTGTGGAAAACCATGAACGGCAAAAAAATGACGTCCCAAAATGGCGGTGGTGTCTGGGGTCCACATTTTCAGTATTTTGAGTATCTAAAAGCTCCCCCCCCCCCAAAGTGGGGCCTGGATCCGCGCCTGGTTAGTCGCAATATCGGTGTTAGCAAAACAACGGTAGGTACATAAACTATTGACGTTTGAAAAATGGTATCCTTATAAAATCAAATTTGTGCAAGAATTAAACGAAGATGATCCAGATAGAAGAATCCAAGAAGAAATGATGGATAAATGTCACCGGGACCCTCTCTTGATACAAAACATTATTTTTCCTGATGAGGCCACTTTCACGTTAAATGGAGAGGTTAACCGTCAGAATTGTAGATACTGGACAAAAGAAAACCCCCACTGGATGCGTGAGCATCATACACAATACCCTCAAAAGGTACATTTATGGGCTGGAATTGTAAGAAATCGGACCGTACTTTACTGAAGGTAATTTAAACGGGTCAAAGTTCCTTGAGTTTTTAAGGGGGTATCTCGTATCTACTTTACGTAATTTGTTTCCCAGCAGACGTAATCCTGGAGGTTTTGTTGAAAGTTTATGGTTTCAACAGGATGGTGAACCTCCACATTATGCTGCAGATGTAGAAGGTAGGTACCTAGATGAAATTTTTCCGAACATGTGGATTGGTAGACGTGGACCTACTGAATGGCCAGCGAGGTCACCAGATTTCAATCCTTTGGATTATTTTATGTGAAGATTGAAGAATGTTGTTTATAAAATGAAACCAGAAAATATTGAAGAAATAAAAGAGAGAATTCGAACATAAATAAACAATATTACTCAAGAAACCATACACAAGGTTCAACAAGAATTTGTACACCGTTCGGGTTACTGTCAAATACAGCAAGGGCTGCACTTCGAACATTTATAGAGTCATGTATTTCATCAATAATATTATTATCATCATATTGTATTTTTTTTGTCCACCCTGTACAAATTTGAATCAACATGTGATAAATTTTTGGAATCAGCTCAGCTAGAGTAATCGGAAAATTGAGACAAAATGGGGGTGTTCACCCTGTATATTAGATTATTATTTTAAAATACGGTAAATTAAAATAAAAAATGGACATGTTTCAGGATTATTTCTTAAGATGGTCTGTTTAGCTAAAAATGAATTTGTTCCATACGTTACGGACACAGTGTATGTAGACTGACAATCCCTGCAACAAATCTTGTAGACAACATTACTCAACAATTCTTTTGGAGTTGTTCTCTTCACCTTTGTGAAAAGCTTTCTGTTGGTGTTATCAGATCGAAAAGCTATGTCGACAGCAAGCGATAAAATAGTTCTTCTGATCTCCTCAGATAAACCCTCCACGTAAGTCAGGGCGTAAATTTTTTTTTCGTAAGTAATTGCACAAGTGTATCAAAATTACTGATAATTTTGCATGACAGCGTGTTGTCATGAAAACTGCATGATTTTCTCCAAAAATAAAAATGACCGAATGCAGTTTTTCAGAGAAAACACGCTGTAATGCAAAATTATGCGGTCATTTTGATGCACGAGTGTAATTCGAGGGAATATTTCCCGAATAAACTGTTACATTACTTGTCAAACTGATGTAGAATGAAATTGCCATAGATTCGAACTGTGTGAGATGCATAGAAACTATGCATCTATGAACAGTGCAATTATCGCAGGGCTATTTCGCTTCCTACAATGCAATTATCGCTGTAATTTTCGATAATTGTTCTCCATATACATAGAATTTTTGACAGGAGGGAAATATTCGTAAGTAATATCATAAGGGCATCTAATTTTTCCGAAAAGAATCGAAAAAACACGTTGCTAAGTAATATTTTGACAAGAAGCATGAGTGCTGGTGGCAACAAAAATCCGAGTCGAAGACGAGGATTTTTGCACCTGCACGAATGCTTTTTGTCAAAAAATATTACTTTGCAATGTGTTTTTTCGATTTTTTTCACAGGAAAAATTAGATGCCCGAATGGTATTTGACAAGACTATTTCCTGAGTAACAGATTATTCTGCATGTATAGGTATTAATTTGAAAACTGAAAAAAACAATTAAAATATAAATTGCAATTTTGGTACACGGTAGGGGTATTGTTTGAAACTTTTGTTGATTCATTGAAGATGTGGGGTGTAGGTACATAATAAATGTAATCTGTTGAGTGAGAAGCGGGAGGAGTGACTGCAGGATCTTCTGTTTTCTGCTTTTTAGCTGGAGGTTCTGAGGCGTCACTTCTAAGGGTGTTTATGATGTTGGAGTAGTGCTCATTATCCATTTGCAGATAAGGTTTAATTCTGGTGTCCTTGGAAATAATAATTACGTTTGTTTTCAAATGTATTGTAATTTTTGGTGACAACAACTGTCAAGTTTTGCCGCGGGTAAACGCGAATAAACTGCTGACAGGTCCTGCCAAACAGTTTTTCCACCTAGAAACCATTTGTAATTCAAAATTGCTCGTTTCTGATTGGTGCAAATTACGACGAGGGAAATAGTCGCTGAAATTTTCGATAATTGTTCTCCATTCACATAGAATTTTTGACAGGAGGGAAATATTCGACGATATTATCGTCTTGAATCTATTCTCGATTTCTTCTGTAAATAATTTTTTCTATAATTTTGGTGGGATAATCATTGTTCTGCAAAATAGATTTTATTTGATTCAAGTTATCTGAAATTCAGGAGATGACAGTTTCAGAGCTCTATTTTTCAAATCGTTGATAATATTAATTTTTTGTGTGATGGTGTGCTTTGGATTAAAATTTAAAAATCTGCTAGGAAAAGTCGGCTTTCGATACCAATTATATTTTATTTCATTACTGCGTCTTATCAGCAAGAAGTCCAGAAAAGGTAAGGTGTTTTCCTGTAATTCGATTTCAAGGTGAATTTTGTTTAAATCAATGATTCACGTTTACATTTTCCCTAATTTGTTTGATATATTAAATATACTTAGTAGGTGAATGAATGTCAGATTGACAGTTAGTTATTAAAAAGTTTTTTTTGATAAACGTGTTTTTTCCTAAGATATTTCCTTCAAGTTCAAACTTCAACAGGTTATGGGCTCAGTACCGCAGGACTAGTGAAAAATAGAAATTTTGAGTTGTCAATTGAACTGATCAGTATTCGAATTTGCGTTTTGTAAGAATAGACAGTTATGAAAACAACAAGAATCAAAATTGGTTTACTTGAAGGAAAATCTAACTGGACGACTTGGAAATATAAGTTGTGCATTCTACTACGACGAATTCCAGGCGCGATTGATGTCATAGAAGGTAGAATTGGGTCTCCAACACCTACGGCAGCAAACGCAAGTGCAGAAGATAAATCGAAGTATGAATCCGATTTAGAATTTTTCACGAAAGCAGATTGTAATGCACTTCTAATCATGACAACCAATATGACGGAGGAGACGCTTCAGAAAGTTATGCGATTCTCAACAGCACGTGAGGTTTGGCTAGAACTGCATAGATTATACGATGGAAATGCAGAAGATAAGACTTATGATTTATGTACGCAGTTTTTCAGTTATAAGCGACAGACTGAAGATGACATTGCCACTCATACATCAAAACTGAAGAATTTGTGGAATGTACTACAAGTTGAGATTGTCAAAGATAAAGAAGCAGCCAATAGTTCATGTAAATGTAACTTGCCAGAGATTTTACTTATATGCAAGATTTTGGGTACTTTACCAGATGAGTATTTTTCGTTCAGGTCGAGCTGGATGCTGATGGCAAAAGCTGAAAGAAAAATCGACAATCTCACAAATCAGTTGTGTGCTCACGAGAAAGCATTGTTGAGCAAAAGTGAATACAATCAAGAAGCTTTGATTGTAGAAAAAGCTAGTTCAAGCAAACCAAAAATGAAGCAGAAAAAAGGTTTTATTTGCAATTATTGCAAAGCACCTGGACATATAGTTCGCCATTGTATGAAGTGGAAATCTGATGGCAGACCTCCTAAACCAAAGAAGAATACAAGCGGTGATACAGTAGGACAAGGCAGTAATGTTAATATGTCTCTTCTTGCAGTGACCAGTAGCGTACTTTCTGTCGATTGTGATCAAGATAATTGGTTTGTTGATAACGGTGCAACAAATCATATCACTAATCGAAATGATGTTTTTGGAGAATTCAAGTCATTCGATGAAACTCACACGGTTACCACAGCAAATGGAGATTCCATTGTAGCTATCGGAAAAGGTACTATTACCGTAGAAGCATCCAATGAAGGCAAATCAGAGAAATTCACTCTAACCGATGTTTGGTATGTTCCTAGTATAAAGAAAAATCTATTTTCTGTTCTGTCTGCACAAGATAAACATCCTAATAGTGAATTTATTTCCAAAGCTGAAACATGTTGCTTTATAATTGATGGACAAGTGAAACTTGTTGATGCACGAAACCGATATGGTGGGTTATTCAAACTGTCTTTGAAAAATGTTATGCCAGTTACAGAAATGCAAGTGAATCTGATTTCGAATGACAATGTATTGCAATTATATCACGAAAGACTTGGTCATCAAAATTAAAGACACATAAAATCTGTAATATCACGCGAATTGGGCATAAACGTGAAACTGGACAGTGAATTATGTGAAGGGTGTATATACGGCAAAGCTCATAGACTAAAATTTGGAACTAGAGAACGTGCAAAAATGCCAGGTGAACTCATACATTCGGATGTATGTGGACCTTTCGTGAACTCTCTATCGGGATATCGTTATTTTGTCCTGTTCAAGGATGATTACAGTCGTTTCCGTTATGTTTATTTCATTAAGGAGAAATCTAATGTCCCTGATGCGCTAAAAATCATGTTAGGTGAATCTAAAGTTGCAGGACATGTAGTCAAGGAGCTTCTTAGTGACAATGGCGGTGAATTCGATAGCAAACGAGTGAAAGACATCCTACAACAGAATGGAGTTCGGTAGAGATTAACAATGCCTTACACGCCGCAACAAAATGGTTGTTCTGAGAGGGATAATCGAACTGTTGTTGAGACTGCAAGATCAATAATGCACGCACAGGAGGATTTACCACAGTATTTATGGGCTGAAATGATCAACACAGCCACATATATTTTGAACAGGTTAGGTGTTTCCAGTATCGATGACAAATCTCCCTATGAAGTATGGTTCGGCAAGAAATGTAGCTTGAAACACATGAGAATAATAGGAACTAGTTGCTATGCTCATATTCCAAAACCTTCTCGTAAGAAGATGGACAAGAAGGCTGTCAAAGGTATATTGATTGGTTACAACAATCATGATGGTGCAAAGAAAGCAAGAAACTGATTAGATCTCGAGATATTGTTTTTCAATGAAAAACTCCTTGACTGTACTGGATCAGATGAAGTCCCTATCATTTTACCTCCACAACAAGCAGTAACGACATATGACTCAGTGGAAGAGGAAGGAAGGAGCAAAGGCGAGTCGTTGCAGAATGAGGAAAGTGAAGAGGAGTATTACCAAGAGGAGAATTTTCAAGAAAACAGACGGGTTGATTTAGAAAATGAGGTTGAAAGTAGACAATTGAGAGACAGGTCGGAAATCAGAAAGTCTGCTAAATTCGAATAGTTTGTCATGAGCATGTCTACAAACATTTTGAAAATCAAAGAACCGTTGAGTTATGAAGAAGCGATAAGAAGTGATCAGCGGGTACAGTGGTTAGGAGCTATGGAGAATGAGATAAAATCACTAAAAGAAAACGCTACTTGGGTTCTGGAAAAACTACCAAACGGCAAGAGAGCGATCCCTTGTAAGTGGGTTTTTCAAAGTCAAAACAAATCCGGATGGTTCAGTGGATAGATACAAGGCTAGACTTGTTATAAAGGGTTTCTCCCAGAGAAAGGGTGAAGACTATGACCAGACATTCAGTCCCGTGGCAAAATCTGTTGCAATTAGGGCATTATTGAGTATCGCAGCTAGCGAAAATATGTCTTTGAATCAATTTGATGTTTCAACCGCCTTCCTTTATGGAAAATTAGAAGAAGACATCTTCATGAAACAGCCAGAGGGATATAAAGATGGTTCAGATAGTGTATGCCATCTCAAGCGTAGCCTCTACGGTCTCAAGCAAGCACCCAGATGCTGGAACAAGAGATTCGGAGTATTTTTGACCAAACTAAAGTTCCATACGAGTGATGCTGACCCATGTCTTTTCGTAAAGCAACAAGGAAAAGATATAATGATCCTAGCACTTTACGTAGATGATGGTCTATTGGCTTCAAATAATGAATCACTGAAAGAAGATTTCCTGAGAAATCTGAAAAGTGAGTTCAAAATCACAATGAAACCAGCTTCATATTTCCTTGGGTTGGAAATAGAGAAACAAGAAGATGGATCAATTCGAGTGAGCCAAGCAAACTATACAAGAAAAGTGTTAGAACGTTTTGGAATGGGAGACTGTAGGCCTGTTTCTACTCCTATAATAAATGAACGTAGTCCACAAGGGAAGGAAGAGGAAACTAATTCAGAAGTGGATTTCCCATATAGGCAAGCGGTAGGGGCGTTGATGTATCTCATGACTGGTACTAGACCCGATATCGCTTATGCAGTTGGTTTTGTATCGAGAACTCTCGAAAATCCAAATTTTGCTGATTGTATCCGAGTCAAACGAATTTTTCGTTACCTTCAAGGCACCATCAACTATGGAATCACCTATAAACCTCATCATAAGCATTATGGTATAGAAAGTTTTAGCGATGCAGACCATGGTGGTGACGAGACTACAGGGCGTTCTACTACAGGTGTAGTATGTTTGTATGCTGGTGGAGCGGTGTCGTGGCTAAGTCAGAGACAGTCATCAGTTGCCATATCAACAACTGAAACCGAAGTTATTGCTGCAAGCGAAGCATCTAGAGAATTAGTGTGGTTAAACCGTCTCTACTCTGATATTATTGAGCTGAAAAGCGTTCCTCAATTAATGGTTGATAACGAGGCTGCAATCAGGTTGGCACAGAATCCTGAATACCACCGTCGCACGAAGCACATTAAAATAAGACATTTTTTTGTTAGAGAACTTGTCACAGATGGTTCTGTCGAAATCAAGAAGGTTGCATCCGAATTTCAGATAGCGGATATCATGACAAAGCCGTTATTCAAGCCAAGACTTCAAACTCTTCGCAAAAGCATGGGTGTAAACCAGAAAATCCAACAAATCAGTCAATGAGGGAAGGTGTTGAAATCAATGATTCACGTTTACATTTTCCCTAATTTGTTTGATATATTAAATATACTTAGTAGGTGAATGAATGTCAGATTGACAGTTAGTTATTAAAAAGTTTTTTTTGATAAACGTGTTTTTTCTAAGATATTTCCTTCAAGTTCAAACTTCAATAAATTTCAATCGTGGATGTACGCTGTTAAACAAAGTGATGGTCTCCTCTCTCCTCCACCTTATCGGCCGTTATCGACGTGCAGATATCATCCACGTATCTCTTAAAAATAGGTGTGCAGAAGGAAAGTCGGCCTAGAGCAATCATTTGAACCTCTACCATAACGATGTCAGCCACCATAGGAGCAAGACCCCCATTCCAAGTCCAAAAATTTGTTTATAATATTTGTTGTTAAATATAAAGAAACTGCTTTCAACACAAAAATTGAAAAGTTGTAAGAAGTCCTGAATTGATAGGGTTGTATGTGGCTCGATTTGATTCCATTTATTTTCTATCAACGTAATGTCAAGATCAACAGGTATATTCGTAAAGATGTTACAAGAGAAACAAGGACATAGTTATCTGGGAGGACTACATTCTTTATACTATCTATGAATTCGAAAGAGTTCCTCACATATCTCTCATCTTTGTCGAAGGCATAGGACAACAGATTCGACAAGAATTTAGTTAGATTGTAAATGGGTTTACCAATGTAAGTAACAATCGGTCTTAAAGGATGATTTTCTTTGTGTATTTTTTGTAAAAAGTAACCTTTACTACATCTTAAGGACTTATAAGTGGTTTCATCTATTTTTCCTGATTTGTATAACGAGTATATTATCTTATTAAGTTTTTGATTTTAACATCGATTCAATTGAAATATTGGAACACCAAAAGTTTTGAAAAAACGCTTACTAGATGAAATGATCTCAATAAAACAAGATGAAAAATCCATTAACAGGAGAACAGACATTGAAGGTTTGAATACGGCTATTACTCATCAACAAAATAAAAAATAACTTGAACCAATTGAATGTCAATGTCATTTGTGTAGATATAAACAGTAGTCATTATTCACTTATAACATATGTATGATCAAAGCGGTCTGTTCCCGATTTATCATTTCTTTGTTTAATTCTAATTTGATGGTGTCCAAAAGTATTGTTTATTTCATATCTTTCATGGTTCCGACTAAAAACCACAAAATAGACTGTTAGTAAATATTTTCCCTTTTTTAATGTTGAATCATCCAGTACCTGTATGCTGAGCTGAATTATTTTCAATGTTTCTCTCACCGTTCGTTTTAAAATTTGTTTTTGCATTGTAGTTTTCAGATATTTATGTAATTATTTATTCAATTGTTGTACAAATGTGATGTCCCATTGCATATTCCAACATAGTTTACTTATAAGTGTTTTAGAGCCCTGAAGAAGATTTTAGAATAAAATCAAAACATGTCGGCAATGGTCTTAGAGATGGTTTTTGTTCCAACAACCTGACCTTCAACCCTGTCAAGTTTATCAGTAAAAAAGGTCTCAAGCAACTCATAGAAATTTGTGTAGAAACTAACCTAGCAAGAAACTAAGAACTAGGCAAAAATAACATGTTTTGATTTGATCTGGGTTCCCGATCAAAGATCCAAGAAGTATCTGGATATTAGTAAAAATATGCTACACCTCCTCACTGGATTCCTCACAGGGCATTGTCGCCTAAGAAAACACCTCATGAGAATGGGTCTAACAGAAAATAATGACGAGTGCAAATTATGTGGAGAGGAGGAGGAAACTCCGGATCGCCTGCTGACGGAATGCCTCGCCATCGCTTGTCAACGCAAAACCTGCTTTGAACATGAAAATTGTAGAAGTGAGGAATTAGCCTCCCTAAAGCCATCTCAGATATTGGTGTTCATTTGAACTCTGGAACTGGAAGGCGAGCTGTAAATCACGTTGTGAAGAGAATAGCTCTGATGGGGGCACAATAGACCATTAGGTCGCAGTGAAACGGAACTTCCTTAATTGAATCTAAACTAATCTAAGTGACCAAATTCGAAATTTAACGTCTCCCTTTAAAATTTCCAGATTTTGTTTTATTTTGTTCACCTTATTGACTACATCAGCTGCTGCGGTCATTATGAATGATTCGAAATATTCGGCGACGCTGAGGGAAAAGAAAAACTTTACTACAGAAATTAAATGCTTAAAATCCAATCTGCCTTTAAATCTGAAAGGGGTTATTTCAAAAATAAAAACATTAAGCAATGATGAAGATATGATTCATTATTAATTATCAATAAAATTGATTTTCGATATTTCATACTTTCATCATTACAGGGAGATAACAAATCTTTCATTTAAAACAATAATCACATTGCACATTTCTGATTTATTCACTGTTATCCCTTTTATCTTCAATTTTGCTTAGAAAGGAATATCGAAGTTGTATAACAAGTATCCAAATACGAATATTTCAGGTGATGAGTTTTTTCAAAAATTCAATAAAAACCCCGAACATACATACAATATGGAATCAAACATTCTTGTGAATTCACTCACCTTGGAAAGCAGCTAGAGGAGGTTTGGCAAATTTTATTTCTAAACCTTCTAATACTGCTTTGCGCATCCTTTCAACTTTAACTACACGTTCTATGTGGCTTTCGCAGAGTTCTAGAATATTCTTGGAATGCGCAGATCTAGCAAGGATATGATGAAATAGTTTACCATCAAAATAGAGCCATGGGCAGCACATAAGCCAAGGCAATGGCGCACCACAAGCATCGTTTGCCAAAATAGCATATTCAACACCCTGCATGAATAGTGTAGCGAGTTGAACACCTCGGCTTGTGACCACACTCAACTGAGGATAAAAAGAAACAATGCATTAATCTTAAATGTCTTTTTTTCTAACAATTAAATTATAGACAGATCTGTTTTTGCTCCTAAAAGGTGTGAGTCAAACTCTAAATGATGTATGATTTTCTATGCTATCAACTGTGAGCTGAAGATTTGCTCAAAATATTTCCTAAAGTGTGGATTCAGAAAACTTAACATCGGTTGTCATTCAATGACAAAGAAATATCTGTATCTTATAGATAAAATGAACAAAAAGCAATAAAAAAGACAGATATGAAATAGATTTTTTGTTCACAAATAGACAATACAGCTGACATTCGCATAGATCTGTTATCAATATGTCTCTTCTATCTAGAGTTTTTAAACTTACTGGTAAACTGGAGTCATTGAAAGAATGCAAAAAAAACATTCAACTACAATAGTTGGAAACGACATTGACGTAGAGTCCACATTTCAACGGTTAATCTTTAATTATTCCACTACTTAAATTCCCATTATCGCAACAATCTTATTTTAAGTTGCCTTGACTATTTTAGGTCATCGATGACGTTGATGAACGGGATGCTACTGATATATTATCGAATGATACGTTAATGATCGGTTCCTCTCCCTCCCCTTCACCATAATAACTATGGTGGTAAGATGCTTAGAAACTCTGATGTGTGCACATATTCGATTTTGTTTCGAACCTCTTGAGTTAGTCCACCTGCTTTGGCTAGAACTTACCAAAGTTCTGTGAGGTGGCGCTCTTCAGAATCCTTCGAAATTTTTTTTTGCCCTGAGGTAGGGGGAAAGCTAATGCCATCTCCAGCGGCGGGCCGGGGTGAGGTTAAGTTGCCGCTGGATTTGTGTGGGACTTTCACCTCACTAAAACCCCATCCTTTTTTCACAAAAGACCTGCGGAATAGGCTTCCAAGCCTGCGCCATTTAAAAATGAAATAATAAATAAATAATGTGCTTTATTTCAGATAAAGTGTAAACATGAAAGATTTTCAACATTGAACACTTGAAGTGAAACAGGGTCATTTTGTGCATTATAGTCTGTGTTCCATAAAGTCTTCCACACTGTTTGATTTCAAGTAGGAGCTTGAAGATAAATTTCTTGTACTGTTGTAGGGTCAATTCTCCTCTCAGTTTGTGAACTATTTTATTGTAATAACGAATGCATCTGTATTCAGGTCCCTTTTCAGTAAGGCTCAATCTGTGTGTCCGATATTTTACTGCAATTGTCCTTGTATTATAATTACTGTTTTCTCTTCGAAATAGTGCTTGTTCTTGAATGCAAAGATCAGGCATTCTTGGATATGTACAGCAGGAGCAGTCAATAGACCATTTCTTCTGAATGGCTCTCTTCTGCATTTTTAGCACTCTATGTAGGTTGTATGAACTACCACAGAACATGATGCCATACCTAAATTTCGATTCGAATTGGTATATTGTTCTTAGTGAAGTTGTGTCCAGATTATGAAGACTCCAATGGTGTAGCAGATAGAACTGAGTAGAGTGCAAAGGTTAGAAATGTGCTCGCCCAAACAGAGTGGAAGAGAGTGAAGTGCTGGAAGGCGCTTGGGAACTGGAATGAGCTGTCTTGAATAAGATGGCACTTGTTTTTTCAGAATTCATGCACAAACCGTTTGCTTTGAACCACTGGCCAGCAGGATTTAGAGTTAAATTTACCATTTCACACATTTTTGGGAAGGTCTTGGCCAAAACAGTGAAGTTTGCGTCATCTGCATAATTCACTGTCCTAACCAGTTTCATCGAATATGGTACTTAGGTCATTTAGAAAAATGATGAAAATGATGGGGCCTAATATGCTACGTTGCGGAACTCCAAGCTCTGTGAATTATTCTTCCGAAATTGTTGCATTCCCATTCTGAGAGATCACCACTCTCTGCCTGCGGTTCGCTAATAATGATCGAAACCAGTCTAGCTCGTTTTCTTTCATGCCATATGCAGAAACTTTATAGATAATGAGGTCGTGGGATAGATTTATTATGTTTGAAGTAATCATATCTCATTTATATTAACTTGAAGATTAATTGATAAGAGTAGTTTTTCCTCCACGATTTCGTGCCAATAGAGTATCAAATGCCTTTGATAGGTCCAGCAATAGACCCACTGTTGTATTAGAATCCTCCAAGGCATGTAGGATTGAATGAGCTCAAACACTGCTGTCTGATCTACCTCTGACATAACCGTGTTGTGTGGGAGAAAGGATCTTTTTTTTTACGAGGTATTCTACTAGTTTAGTGCGATTGTTAGTTCAAGTATCTAGGAAAATGTTGTTAGAAGGCTGATAGGTCTGTAGCTTTGAAGTTCGTTTGGTTAACTTTTCTTGAATATTGGTTTGATCAGGGTTTTTTTAAGAACATTTGCAAAAATACCATATTTTATATATATATACAGGGTGTCCCTAAATTGAACGTACAAACGAAAAGGGGAGATTCCTTAAGTGAGTTTAAGAAAAAAAGTCCCATTAACATGGGGTCGCAAACGTTTCGTTTTCGAGATACAGAGTGTTGAAGTTTGAATTTTTTTCAAGTTTTTTTTTCATAGTACCTACACTTCACAAGATATTCAACTGAAATTTGGCATAGATATTACATTTGAGAGTTCTCACCACGTGACATGGCAATTTCGATAGAAGATCTACAGGGTGATATTTTTTCTGGAACACTGCCACCTGTTCTTCTGCAGAACTTTTTTTTGGTGAGCAACTATTAATTTGAAAAAATTCAAAAAGAAGCTTTGTTCTTATACTAAACTTTTCGGTATCTTGTAGTTTTGTCGTATCTACCAACGATTTCGAGAAAAAAATTTTGAAAAAATATTGCAGCATTCAATAGCATTCATCTCCGCTTAAAATTCACTATTGAATTAGAATCACGAGATGATACACTACCTTTTTTAGATACATTGTTGATTAGACGAAATAATAGGATAATAACAGACTGGTACCAAAAACCAACATTTTCCGGGAGAATACTTAATTTCAACTCAAAACACAATATGGCACAGAAAATTAACATCATTAATAATTTAAAACATAGAGCTCTCAAACTTTCTAACAACGAATTTCACGAACAAAATATCATTAAAATAAAATCAATTCTGGAAAAAAATAACTATCCCGCTAAATTCATAAATGAAATTCTTAACAGAAAAGAACCTGAGCACCACAGACCACAAGAAAAAGAGGAAAACAAAAAGTATTTCAAAGTAACTTACGTTGAAAATCTAGGAGAGCAAATCAAGAATATATTCACCAAATTAAACATCAATATAGCATTGAAATCTGATAATACTATAAAAAAATTCTTCACAAAAACTAAGAGTGCAACCCCCATAGAATTACTCAGTAACATCATCTATAAAATATCTTGTAAAGACTGTCCAGCCACATATATAGGACAAACTGGTCGGTACCTTAAGGACCGAATTTCTGAACACAAAAGAGACTCCCTAACATCCTCAATCCATTGAAGAACAAAAAAAAAATAATACTGCATTAGCGGAGCACGTAAGAAATCTCCTTCATTCATTTAATTTCGATCCGGGCTCAGTAGGAATATTAGGTAGGCTGACAAATTTAAAGAAACGGTTATTACATGAGATGATATCCATAAAACAGGACAAAAATTCTATCAATAAGAGAAATGACATAGAAAACCTGAATACCGCGTACTATTATTTAATAGGAAAAATGAAAGATTGATAGAAATTGTTGTCCAACCAAGATTAAACGTGCACACTCCATAAACAACTGATATGCAAACCTCAGTTTTTAAAAAGTCCCCTATGCAAGCAGTTGGTATCATTTCCAACATTTTAATTATTGACAACGGAACCACACAAAGTGAAAATGTAAGTCGACAACTCTAGTCAAAACACGATATTTTTTTAACATGTTTCCTCACTTTCTGAATTTATATGTTTGTAAAGATTTTAAAAATAAGATTTTAACTTTTAATGTTGTAATTTCGTGCATCTGTATTTGATTGTAGTTCTTGTTGATCCATTTCAGAGCCCTGATGAAGACTTTGAAATAAAGTCGAAACTAGTTGGCCTTTTTTACAGAAAGTTGGTTTTGTGAATATATCCCTGACCTAGAAACCTGTTAAAGATCACCGAATTTATAACATCTATATCATTTTGTCTAATACTTTTTTTTTCTTGACTACTGTCAAGAAGTTGTCATATTTTCTTTGTATTTTTGTAACGTTTTTATTAATAGAATAGAATCAGTATAAATTTATGGGAGATGATTCCCCCATATAAGGGGCCTGTAGCGATCCTGGTACACCTGAGGATTCATCACTTGGAGAATCGGTCCTGGTTGAATAAAACCTCTCGATATTGGAGCAGTTTGGTACCATTTACTTAAATATTGAAGGGATTTCTAAGAACAGGAGTGATTTATTTTGTCGACATTGGTCATAGACAATGACGCGGCGGTCATCCTTCTTCAAGAAACCCGCAAGACAATTGAACAACTTCGTGAAAGAGAATTTTAGCAGGTTATGTATTGATATATTGCCTATTGAGTTTGCTTGTTCTCTGGCTTATTATGTTGGAAAATCATTAGTTAGTTTTTGGCCTATAAATTTCGATGTCATTCTTTCTTATCCTTCAATTTATTGTGGTGATTTCAATTGTCACCATTCAATGTTATATATGATGGAAATTATAACATTTATTGCTCCTTCCTGGTTCTTTTCTTTTTTGTTTTCAGATTTAATTACAATATATGCGTTGTCAACACAATTTTTGCATATCCATCTTAACCATACTCCAAATATAATATAATTATAATATATTTAGAGTATGGTTAAGATGGTTAAATTATAATTTATATAGCAGGATATGTTGTATATTATTTGAAACAAAAAATTGTTTGTGAGCGATGCTAAGACTGTTTAAAAAGTGATGAACACGGTTGATTTTTGTATTCCTTCGTAAAAGTTTACTTAATCCGACCCTGATCTTTCTCCAATTTTAGTAATAGAATAAGCCCCGCCTACTGGTCACTTTTTTCTAGCACGTTACACTTCTTGACTTTGTTTAACGATTTTTCGTGACGTTTCTAGTTGACATTTGTTCCTAATACCAGTAGTCTATGATAACTAGAGACTTGATGGCACAGATTACAGATGCCATAGATGGGACACTTCCCTCTCTAAAGCGAATTATTTGAAATATAGCTCCCCCTGGCGTCTGGTTCTCGAACAAACTCGACAAACGCGGGAAGTTTAAAATGAGTGGTTTTTCTATACTTGTTTTGAATTTGAATTCAAATGGTCTTTGGTTATCGCAGCACCAAACTCCATTTGAATTGCTCAATACGAGATATTGAGCAATTCAAATGGAGTTTGGTGCTGCGATAATCAAAGACCATTTGAATTTTTCATAGATAACTGGGACCATATGTGATGATATTAAATTTTGTGGAAATAAAAGTCGTTAGTTATAAAGAAAATATATTGAATTAGCAGTAATTAAAAATGAGTAAATTAACAATAGGGAAACAATATCTGTATAAAAAAATCAACAACATTAAATCATATAAATTAGTTTCAACAATAATATATAACAAATAAACAATATACATATGTATAAATGAATTAACAATAAATGAGTATCACCAACAAATAATTAACATAAACAGATTAATTAATATGAATCATTAAATAACTTTTTTTTCTCTTTGTATCAAAGATTCTTTTTCACCTTCAATTTGATGGGATCTACAAATTCTTCATAAGGGGAAGTTTGAAGGAATTTCAAAATTTTGTGTCGGTACCATTTATAATTTCATGTACCTGCTTGCACTACCAGTGTAAGGAACATCTTATAATGGTTTCACATACTTTTTCCCCCAAACTGTATTCATTACAGTTTAATATTTTGAATTCTAAATTTTTCATCAAAAACGATTTTAAATAGAGGGAATTGTTTTTCTTTTCACAAATTCGCGGAATAATATAAAGAAGGTAATTTAAAGAATGCCTAAATAAAAATGATACACACTGCCCAGGTTTTGTTAACTTTCCATATTTGTACTGCCGTACCTGAATAAAATCCATGTCCCCCAATTCTTGACGATAAATTTCTTCCCTACTTGATTTTTGCCAATTTTTTGGTTGGATAATTTGGAGCCAGTTATCGAAAATATTCAAATTTCTCTTAGGGAAACAATGTCTTACACTTGTCTCATCGGTACATCCAGGTACAGAACATTTCTTTATTTTCGGCATTCTGATAAAATGAAATATGCATTATTTATTATATTGAAACTTATTTGATTGGAGCACTTACCTTGAAATTTTGAAGTATATTTCTTTCTTGGAATTAATTTATACGACGTACGGAAATTGTATTTAATTCAACGAATAACGTCTTGTTTGAGCTTCTAGTTTGAAATGAAAATGACAGCAAACCAAACGAAAACAAATGACTAACAGCGCCACAGATTGGCATCTGTAATCTGTGAACAGCGCCCACAGCGGTGCCAATCAACCGGTTCCTGAACTAAAACTTAATTTTGAGTGGGGAAAGGCGAGTGTTCTATCTATATTATCTGTAGTCTGTGCTTGATAGGCATTTTTCAAGTGTATATACATTTGTTGAAATAGACAATTAATCTTATAATATAGTTATGATAAAAAAATGCAGAGGGCTTTAGAACTGGCATTTGAAGATGACGATAGTAGTGACGAAGATTTTCAGATTCGACGTCCAAGATGGATTAGTTAGAAAAGATCATTTCAACAATTTTGATGAGAAAGATTTTACAATGAGATTTCGATTATAAAAAAAAATCTGTTCTCTTTGTTTTAGAGCCAATTAATAATCAGTTAAAATATCCATAAAAGTCCGTAATAAATAACTATCAAATAAAATTTCTGAAACTGACGTGCATATTTAAAAGCAACCGACATTAAACATTCTTTTTTCTCCAATTACAATTTGGTTTGCTTGAACATGTCTGCTTCTTCTGCGACAACTGTGTTGAAGGAGTGAAGTTGAAACTACTCCCAGGAACTGACAGCAATCCTGAATTTCAGGAAAATACTACAACATCTAAACAAGAAATGAAGGAACATACAGACCATAATGACAACAATAAAGAAAACCTTCATTTGATCTAAAAACTGAGATAACAACATTAGAAGAATCCAACATTGATCTGGTACGCCTTTTATCTTCACGAGTACATGAAACCAATAGAAAAAATGTGAAATCCACTTAATTGAAGGCTCATGGAGCCTTCTATTAATTGGAAATTTTGTTGATGAGAGTAGTTAGCATGTTCAATATGATGCTGTTTTGATTTAATGGTTGTTTGAATAATGTCTTGAATTCGTCTAGAAATTTAGTCAGTTTGTTTTCAACATCTGAACTTTCAACGTTTGTATGGGTAGGATTTTGATAAGCGTTGTAATGAGCTTGTGTTCCAGAAGTATTTCTTTGGGTTTAGCGTGGATTGTCTCTGTTTCGTGACTCTATTAGATTCCGATAGGTTTCACAACCTTTGAAATTTGAGGGATGACTACCAGAGCATAAAGCGCATTTTGGAGGAGATTTTTTGGTTTTTTGCATGATTTACTGTGGTGAGGCCCGCCACAGCGTACGCAGTTGAACTGTTTAGAACAGTAAGTCTTTGTATGTCCATACGCTTTACATCTTGTACCGGGTTTTTCACCAAAATTTGACCCCCCTTTAACTTTGTTACTAAAAGAGGTACAAAATGTTTTCCACGAAATCGACTAGTGTTTTCTAAAATGATTTCAAAAAATTAAATATATACAGAGTGGGCAACATATTGCATGCAACTTCATTTTTTCAAATGGAACACCCTGTATATTTTTCCATATTTGAGTAGCTCTTTTTCCCCTGATTTCGAATATATAACATATGTTTTGTCTATCTCTCTTATTCTGAGTACCACAGAGTTTCAAATTTTTAGAATCACCAAGCACGCTCCAGGAATCACTTTTCACGTAGTAGGCTGCGATAACTCAAAATACCCTCTTTTAAGTTATCTCGTTGTTAACGATATATGGCGAACGTTTTTCACTATAAATTGTGACTCTAAAAAGGTCATTTTGAGGTATCGCAGCCCCTACCACTTGAAAACTATTACTGAGCATGCTAGGTGGTTCTTAAACTCTGGTTGAAACTCTGTGGTACTCAGAATAAGAGAGATAGACTAAACATATGTTATATATTCGAAATCAGGGGAAAAACAGCTAGTCAAATATAGAAAAATATACAGGGTGTTCCATTTGAAAAAATGAAGTTGCATGCAATATGTTGCCCACTCTGTATATATTTAATTTTTTGAAATAATTTTAGAAAACACTAGTCGATTTCGTGGAACTTTTGTTGAAAACATTTTTTTGTACCTTTTTTAGTAACAAAGTTAAAGGGGGGGGGGGGTCAAATTATGGTGAGAAACCCGGTACATTGCACTATATTGTTTTTGATCCTTGGGGGTTCAATTCGGATTCGAAATTCCAAGTTGTAAATATCTTTGTTGTTATGTTGTGGTTCTAAATCGATGAAGAACATTGGTAGTGGTTCCTTGCTCACCCTATGTCTGATATTGATTATGTTACACACTTTATGTCCAATGTTATCCAATTCATTTTTTATTTCCTCAAGCGATATGGAATGATGGAGATTTTTAATGACTACTCCATAGGCTCTTTCCTGTTTAAGTTGGTAACTGTGATAAATAATTTTTTCTGCTCGGACGTGATTAATCAGTTTTCTATATGATTCAGGATTCTTTGGATTTATCTGCACAGTATTGTTACCTAGAGTTTTCGTGTAGAATGTTTCCTTCTCTGTAGCCAAAGTTAAGTTTTGGATCATTGATGAGTAATCGGAAACTCCATAAATATAAATCAGTGGAGGTTTTGGATCAGATTTAGGTTTATTTGGGTCATTATCTGTTTGATTTTCATTACAATCCATGAGTGACTGGAAGCTGTTGGATATTGTCAATTCTTTGAATATTTCATCAGAGGTTTGACGACTTATTGGTCTTTTTCTCTTCCGTTCTATAGTTTGCCATGAGTGTCCGCTATTATCACTTGGTCTTTCATTGGATGATTCATCACAGAGTTCAGTACATTCTCTTGCATTAATGTTTTGAGTTGAAGGTGGAATTGAGGTTTGGATGGCTTAAGAGTAGACAGATTGTTGACTATTTTCGTGTCTTTGTTGATTATTTGTTCGATATGGTAATTGAAAGATTCTGGGGAGATATTTGATTGTCGAATATTTGTCGATCCCTTGAACGAGGCATCATATCCATTTGGAAACATTTCCGTTTGTTTTCGCTGCGATCACATTTATATTGCTGATCTCCGCCACTGAACTTTGTTGATGATACGAACAGATGACGATTGTTATCGGCACTCGCAGATGTTGTTTATAAATTCTTTTCTGTTATGAATAAAAATGAATTCTTGCAAATTTGAATTTTCTTATAAATAGAGCGCTTTCAGAAAAGAAAGTTTGCACTTTCGTGTTCAGTGATTTTACCACAACAGATGGGTATAAAATTTTATATAAAATTTCAATTGCTAGCCCTTGGTAATCAAGATTAATCGGGAGCTCGCCTGGCCTATCCTATGACCTGCTACACGTCGAATCACAGGATGCTAAAACGTAAAATGGCACAAAATTTCGAAGATTTAATGATCTTATACAAAGATGCGCCCTTGGACGATCGTGCAATGCAACTTCAACATTGAAGAGACATTAAATGAATAAAAGAAATTAAGTCTCAACTAAAAACAATCAGCATTCTTTGGACAATTTATAATCGTGTTATTGAAATTTTTGTGGTATATATATATATTGTAGTAGTATAAATAATAATAATCCCTGAGAAGACTCAGTCGAAAGCTAGGACATATATCAATAAAGAGTAGAACATTAGAACTGCATTGTGACTTCTCACCTGATAGAACTGTTAGCTTTTAGATTCTCAGGATCCTAGGCACTCATAACGTAAGTGTATAGATAAGAGCAAATTTTTTTATACTTTAGGCAGGCAATACACAACTTACTGTTAACTCTTGCAGATATTGAGCGTTCATTAGATCAGCACTGAAAGCTTGACAAAGAAAAGCGTCCAACTCTTGTGGCCTCATAATAGGTCTGTCTTGTGACATGATGTACCTCAAAACACAAGCCATAATGAGCATATGTTGAGGTACATAAGATGTATTCAGTATGAGAGGGGAATCTGAATTAAGGCAAGAAAGGAGTGCTCTCATTCTCCTACGTTTATCGTCCATTGCAGGGCCAAACCAAAGTCTATGTAGGGTAGGAACTGCCCACGGTAATGGCTCTGCTTTAACTTCTTCAGGTTTTATATAAGGATTGCTCCGACTGTATTTCCATTCTTTAACGATAATGTCAGGCTGTGGGGCATATTCTGAGATTTCTCCAGATTCTGAGAAAAATAAATAAGAGTAAATTAATTATACAAGGTGTCCCAAAAAGTTCACGTCAAACGAAAACGGAATGTAGATCAGAATGTGCTATACCTGATGTGAAAAAATCGTTTATATGAAAGTTTCACAGTTTTCGAGATATTCGATGTTTTATGAAAATGTTGAATTTTTTCACTTTAACTACTTTATCTCATGCCATAGGCACAATGGAATACTTTTAGAATCAGTTTTTTCCGTGAATACTGTTGAATGATTGCATCCATTTATGCAATGAAAAATAGCACAAAATATTATACAGGGAAAAAAATGTTTAAAATTCATGTTTTGGAGAAAGTGTTTTTTTGTACCGAATTCGATCTGAGGTGGTCTCAAAAAAAAGCAACGGGCCTTTTCTGCATATTAAGTTGAAAAGTTACCTATTCTTTGAGGATTTCGAAAAGGTAAAATACAAGTGATAACCTTATTAAGAAAAAAAGATATTCAAATGTTTACCGAAACTGGAACATTTCTCTGAAAAACTGATTTTGTCACCCTGTCCACAAAGTCTTTCATTTTGAACACCCTGCTGAAAATAATCAATCAGTTCATTAATAAATTGTCATTTAGGTGGCAATTCACTTACTGAGTTGATATCAATAACTTTTTGTGATGAGCTGTGCGTACAAG
This sequence comes from Harmonia axyridis, assembly GCF_914767665.1. NCBI lineage: Eukaryota > Metazoa > Arthropoda > Insecta > Coleoptera > Coccinellidae > Harmonia > Harmonia axyridis. Next base: position 21,984,037 of record NC_059505.1, on the reverse strand, counting down.
CTCAAATACCTGGAAAAAGCAAGTGACTTTATCAAAAATTAATCAATAAAGAATTGCCGCAATCACCAAACGGCACCAACTATTTGGATTCTTGGATATACCCTTACTCTTGGAAGATATACCATTGGAAATGCGATTTAATCTGTGGTTTCAACATGACGGGTGACCAGCACACATCATAGAGAGAAGAAATTTGGATACTTTAAGATCATTTCTCAATCGATGCAGGGCATGTATAAGCAAAAGGGGTGGTAATTTTGTACATTTTCTCTAATAATAATTGTGAATTATTTTTACAACCACATCGTTCATTGTTCTAATTTTTAAAAAGTGACTTTACAATAAACTTGTTGATATTGAAGCTCCTGTGCGCATATCATTGAATAATTTTACTTTATAAGTAATTTAAGGAGTAACTAACATTTTTCAATAGAATTATTTAATAAGTTTCAGCAAAATGTGCAGAATGAAAGGATTTTTTATTGGAAAAAGTGACAAAATTAGATTTTCACAGAAATATTCCATTTTTGATAAGCATTTGAATTTTTTTTTTTTGAATAAGATTATCACCCGTATTTTACCTTTTCGAAATCCTCACAGAATAGACAACTTTTCAGCTTAATATGCAGAAAAGGTGCAGTGTTTTTTTTTCACACCAACTTAGATCCAATTTAAATTTAAATTCAAACATTTTCTTCAGAATCTCTGTATAATATTTTGTGCTATTTTTCAGTGCATAAATTGAAGCAATCATTCAACAATATTCAGGGTAAAAACTGATTCGAAAAGTATTTAATTGTGCCTATGGTATGAGAGAGTGTATGTGAAAAATTCAACATTTTCATAAAACATCAAATATCTCGAAAACTCTGAGACTTCCATATAAAATAAACGATTTTTTCACATCAGGTATCACTTTCTGATCTACATTCCGTTTTCGTTTGTCGTGGTCATTTTGGGACACCCTGTATATTTTAAATTATATTCATCAAAAAGTAACAATACTATTCTTAAAAAATAAGTGCGGTGAATGAATAACACTCAATACTCAAAGCATTTGCTCGTCTGAAAATTGCAGTGCGTTTAAATGATTGGACTGTTTCTATACAGTTAAAACAAATATCATGAAGAATTATTTCAAGTACAGTAACGAATAGGATAAATGAAGCCAGACCCAGTGAATATGGCGTTGGCAGATTTACACTCACACTAAAATTATGATTAAAATTAAATAGAAGTTAATATAATGATGCAAAAGCCATGATTTTTTAAATCTGAAAAGTTTGTTCTTTCTTTTCTACATTATTTATAGTAACAATTATATCATTTTCAGCTATATCTTCAGCCTTCAAAATTTGTGTCATTCTTTTTTGAATAACTAGAGATTTTCAATTAGTATTTCAGATTGATAATATTAGGTACTATTGCAATTAATTCAGTAAAGGAAAACGTCAAAGGAAACTTCTGTCTTTAAAAAAGAGACAGGAATGTTTTTATTATAATATATTATTTTCATGTATTTTATTTATTACAGCTTGTGCTTCATTTTAAAAGGCTGATCAAAGTATTGTTCAACTAACAGAACTATCTAGTTCATATATAAATGTGTAAAAACAAGGATTGTCTTTTTTCGGTTTGTCCTTATAGTGGTGTTTTCAAACTTGTTGATTTTATCACAGGCAGAGAATAACATAATGATAAAAGTCACCTTTTCTTTTGCTATGTAGATACCGCAAATGATGCAAGTTGAAGATAACGGCATAAACTTTCTGCCGCAGTGGTTGATATATATCATGAATAGATGGGAATTCTCTGTTCTGTTCATCTTCCATCAGACAAGGTAATCGAACTTCTTGGGTGCTCAAAACATGAAGAATCTGAGGTGCCATAAGGCCCTTCTGGTGGCGGAGAGAAGCTGTCCTTAATACATCTGCAGCCACCGTAGGGGTAACCAAGTTAGTTTTAGGACAAGCTGCATTTCAAATCGGTTTGTATTAGTAAATCTCATTAATACTATTTTCGTTTAAACGATTACATTCATGATTTCAGTCCAGAGATGTAATCTAGCATTCATTAAAAAAAAAAAATGAAATTTGAAATGAAAGTTCAAAGGATATCCTGTAACCTTTTCAAGTATATTTTTAAGACTTTGAATAAGAATTGCTTGAAGTCTCTGTAATTTAAGGGCAATATGTTAAAGATTCTTTAGGATTGCATTATTGGGGTCTCTTTAAAATAATTCAATAATGATGTTAAATCTTGGTAGTTAGTCTATGTACTTAAGGAAATGGTAACACAACTACTAGTAATTGACTTATGTTTTTATAAATAAGTTCAAATATGGAAATAAGTAGTCTCAGTAATCCGCCAAAATGCCGTGAAAAAGGAAATATAAGATTATTTTTCCTTATTATCCAGCAATACTAAAATTGTGTTTTCTAGGTATATGAAATAGCCAAACTGAAAATCAGTATTGGTTTAGAAAAATTTCATCCACAATTATCATATAAATAATTCACCGCACCAATGAACAAAATTCAACAAGGTGTTTGGTATACAGGTTTGATTATCAATATTTATAGCAATTTCTAAATCTTAGTGATTAGAATGAAGGATATCAAGAAATATAATTTTTTGAATTATAATTTGAAACATATGCGGTTAAATAAATTATTCTTTTCTAAAACAAGTCGATATTTTAAAAACTAGATTTGATCCTATACCCAAAAATTACCCAAACACATTAAAAATAAAACAAAATATTAATTAATCTTATCTGACATTAGGTGTACAATAGTTTATTTCTGCTTAGAATAGATTAGAAAATGCATATAGTCCCACATAAAACTGTATAACCGGATATTTCCGTAGGTAAGAATTTTTACCAGATGCCGAGACAAGTGAATTCGTCCCCTTAAGCGGAGCGGCCCAAATTATGGAAAGATAGTTGGAGTTCTATCTCCCAAGAAGCCACAACACTTCTATAATAAACAGACCTCAAGGTTTAATAGCAGAAGAAGCGGGATGGCTACCCCATCAATAATATCAACTAGCACTCATCGTTGAGAGATAATTTTAAAACTATTGCATTTCTATACTAAGTGACAAAACAAAGAACACCCATCAATAATGAATTGTTTATCAATTTTTTCCATACATGTTTCTTAGGGTTACGTTAGTAATTGATTTCAGAGAAATCCAACTATTGGAAAAAATCAGTAGTGTTGGGACTCCACAAGGTTTTATGCACTTAAAAATACGTCTGGGTCGAGTCCTAATGACATAATCGATTTCCTCTTGCGGCATATCATCCCAAGCTACACAAGTGTACCTTGTGTTCGTGGAAGATATCTCCCTCTATATCTACATGGTGTTTCAAGTTCGACGGCCTATTAGACGTTTCTGGAGAATGGGGCCGATTTGAAATCTGAAAATTCGGATTATGACATAGTTCACGATGCTCTATTCAGCTAAAATATTTTCGAAGCTCCGGTACTTCCGGTTATAAAAGAATTGAAAAAATTTTTTTCAAAAATAATAACTCTTGAATTATTGAATTTGGGAGCATAATCATGTTTGGACACTACCCTTATTTTTTATCGTAGAATCCAACGAAATCACAAAAAAATAGGGTTCTAATTTGAAAATCAAAAGTTATGATCAAATTTTGTTCACAATTTTTGGCACATTATTTAAAACACCCTGTGATGATATTTTTCAAATTCATGATATGCAAGATGTTCCTACATCATTCTAGTTTGAGAAAATGAATTTAGTATACGCATAGGATATTCACAGTAAAAATAATTCACGTAATAGTGACTGGGAATCCTCTCTTTTTTTCGGTTTTTCCTTAATAATTTGAAAACTATGGGGAAAACGCAATAATTTCAGAAAAGAGTAATTGAAAATAGAAATCTTAATAATATGACATAAAATGAAAAAAAATAGTAATTTACGTAACAAGTCCGGAAAATAGGGTTTTTTTGGACGAATAGTCAAAATTCCAGGACGAGCGTAAGCGAGTCCTGGAAGTCTGTGAGTCCAAAAAAACCATTTTCGGGCGTGTTGCGTACAATATTTTTTCGGCAACCATGTAAAATAACACTATCGCTGCTGCTTTCCATATTTTATTGCGATTGCGATAAAAAAACATGCAAATTTTTGACAACTAATTTCATATGAACTGTCAGCCGTTATCTCGGTTGCTATGAATTCTATGATTCTTTTCCGGCCTAGTCCGGGAAGTACGTACTTTCCGGACTAGGCCGGGAAATGCTACTTTCTCAGAGAAAAAGCGTCCGGGAAGTGAGCACTTCCCGGACGGTTGCCGAAAAAGGTTATTTTTGAAATTTTTTTTTTGATTCTTGGATAACCGGAAGTGCCAGAACTTCGAAAATATTTTAGCTGAATAGGGCATCATGAACAATGTCATATTCCGAATTTTCAGATTTCAAATCGGCCCCATTTTCCAGAAACGTCTAATAGGCCGTCGAACTTGAAACACCCTGTATAATGTCACGCACGAGTTCAATGCGTGAAAGATCGAGAAATCTAGGAGACTAACAACCAATTTGATTGCATTCATTCCTGGTTATATGTGGTCGAGCATCATCTTGTGGAAACAGTGGGTTGATAAGCTTCCTTATATACAGGGTGTCTCATTCAAAAGTGTCCACCCTCAATAACTCAACAACGAATCAGAATTTGTGAAAACACTCAGACAGGTCGATTTTTGATGACAGGGAGACATGATCTGGGATACAAAGCTTGGTTCTTAGTAGAACCAAGCGGGGTTGCTAGTGCAACCCCGGAGAGGGTTGCAACCCCATCAGGAATTTGAATAGGGAAAGTGGGTTGAGATTATTGCTTTCAGAAAATTTCGTTTCAGTATTCTGTATTGCAGAATTATTAGAGGTTAGTTTTATCTGTTCTTAATAAAAATTACAGAATTGTTTACACGTTGGAGTAGAGAAAGGAAATGTTGAAAATTTATTTCTCTAACTCTGTGGTTATTCCGTTCATTCTTCCACATCTTGTAGAACAAAATCGTGCGAGAATATATCAGAAACGCACAGTTTTCATGGTTATATTTCATTATTCGATGTTGGCACTCCGAACTTTCCGCCACGGCTTTATCTGTCAATTCATCAATTTGCCTTAAAGAAATCAGTTCTGCCAACCAACATTTTTCAATGCAAAAATCACTAAAATATATTTATGGAAATATTTCAATCATTTCAATGAAAATGCAATGAATTAGAGAAAATAATGTATAATACTCGTACAGAAGGCTCATTCTACCACTCGTTCATTCCAAAACTCGCCACTTCGTGGCTCGTTTTTGAATTTTGAACTCTTGGAAGAATATCAATGCCTTCTGCACTTGTATTATAAATAACTATTCCAGTACAATGACTGTGCTAGGGCTACTACGAGGATTTTCAATGAACGACATCCTAATAAAAATGTTTATCATTCATTTATCATTCAGTTGGTTAATGAATTTGAGGTAACAGGATCAGTTGCAAACAAAAAACATAATCGCACTAGTACGGTTACGGGTGAAAATGATCAAGTCGGCGTAATTGGTCAACTAATGACTGAACAGGAACAATGTGGAAGTGTTAGAAAATGGTAACAGGAAACTGGATATTCAAGGGCAAGTGTCCACAGAATATTGAATCTGGCTAAGTTCCATCCTTATAAAATGACACTTCTTCATGAACTAAACGAAGATGATGGTCGGAGAATGGAATTTTGACAAATAATTTCGCAAGAAATTATTGCAAATCCTGTGTTTTTGAAAAACGTGTGCTTTTTGGATGAATGCACCTTTTTCCTTAACGAAAACGTCAACAAACATAATTGATGGTTTTGCTCCGATGAAAATCTTCACCTCTCTAGAGAGCAACATTCTTAACACCCATAAAAACTCAACGTCTGGATGGGTATTTTGGGAGATCACTTGATTGGTCCTGTGTTCATTCCTGGAAATCTCACTGGTGATGTGTATCCGGATTTGCTCGAAACGTGATTGATCTTCTAATCACCGAAGCTTTGGAGGCAGATGAAAACCTTTTAGAAGAGGAGTTACGCTTTCAGAATCTCAGGTGAGATAGTACCTGAATGGTAGGTTTCCTGGACGTTGGATAGGCCGAAGGGGCCCAGTGGAGTGACCTGCGCGTTTGTTAAGAATATTTTTCTTTCAATAGAAATTATACGATCAATTAGAAAATCTCTGTTTCATTTAGTTTATCGGTACCATAATTCCATAAAAAACACCCTGTAACTTTGTGAATATTCACTTTGTAGAACACAAAACGGAAGGTACAGGGTGGGCAAATTTCGATGTTTTAGCACTACAACTTTTAAACCAGATGAGATAGACAAAATCTGATACCCACTTCTCGGTCTCTTTTTCTGAGAAACTAACAAGGGTAGTATTCATTTTTGGCCACCTTCTTTTGTTTTCGAGTTATAAGCGAAAATTGGAAAAATGGCGATATCGAAAAACATTTATATCTTCGCTAATACTGATGAAAGAGCTCTGAAATTGAAACATTATACAGGCATTTTTTTACGTAGAATCCAGTGGCGTGCTCGTCTTTCCAAAATGGTTTTTAATTACGAAGCTATGACCCAAAGTTATGTTTATTCAAATGGGAACACCAGATTTATGTGCCATTTTTTGAAAGCTTAATTTTTCCTGATTTCAAAAATATATGACATCGTATGGTTTGTATGAATATGAATAATAGAAAATGGTCAAAAACCTTTTTTTAACTAAGAGTCTCAATATTTCTATGGTTTCAACTATTGATGAACCCCGAAAAATTGAGCTTCCTATAACAAGAGTAGTGTCCTTCCATCAATCTGATTATTTCTATGCTTTTTACTCATTTCTACAAAATTCGAATCTAGGTATATTTTATGAATTTTTTATCTAAAAATAGATTCGGAAATAACGAAAAGATCCACAGGATCGATTGTTTCAATCGAAAGAGTTGTAATGAGATGGATGCATCATAAGATTATTTTCATAGGTCTCCGCAAAGTCACTTGAACTAGTCCATAAAAACGCTTGGCCATAGATGTCCCTTTGAAGTGGATACCGCGATCTGCAAAATACCGGGGTTTATCTGAAAGTATTGTTAGGCAATAAATTCGCTGGCCCTAAAGGAATTTCTGGAAACTTGGACAAACCTTGTATAATCGAAATATTCATCTTCCTCCAAGTGACTTTGGATATACTATACCAATCCATTTCAAATAGCACATGAAACAATGCATATATGATTGAACAATTTAATTACGAAGGTAATTCGTAAAAATCATAGAAATAACCAGATTAACGGAAGGACACTTCTCTTGTTATAAGAAGCTCAATTTTTTCTGTGCTCGTCAACAGTTGAAATCATAGAAATATTGATAATCTTAGGTAAAAAAAGGTTTTTGACCATTTTCTATTATTTATATTGATACAAACCATACGATGTTATAGATCTTTGAAATCAGGAAAAATAAAGCTTTCAAAAAATGGCACATAAATCTGGTGTTTCCATTTGAAAAAACATAACTTTGGGTCATAGCTTCGTAATTAAAAACCCTTTTGAAAAGACTTGCACGCCACTGGATTCTACGTAACTAAGTGCCTGTATGATGTTTTAATTTCAGAACTCTATCATCAGTATTAACGGAGATATAAATGTTTTTCGATATCGCTATTTTTCCAATTTTCGCTTATAACACGAAAACAAAAAAAGTGGTCAAAAATTAATACTACTCTTATTAGTTTCTCAGAGAAAGAGACCGAGAATGGGGTTTCAGATTGTGTCTATCACCTCTGGTTTAAAAGTTGTAGTGCTAAAACATCGAAATTTGCCCACCCTGTACATACAAATTTGAATCCATGCATACATTTATGCTATAAAACTACCCACTTTCGCTTCATTATGAACGAGAGACGCTAAATCTAGGTCTCCCATCTTCGTTGGACTTATGAATGGGATGGAGTACTGTGATAAGATGAGTAGTAATTACAATGATAAACCCGCAATTAAATACCAAACGTCGTCTATAAGGCGTCGGTGCCATCTAGAGCATTCCTCTTTAGTAGCAGTATCCAACAGCTCTGCAATGATAGGGCATCAAACACATTTATTACTTCGCCCTTCCCTACATAAGGGCCACAAGGCCCCTCCAGAGGCTAAATGTTTAGCGGCTGCGGTCGCGTTGAGAGGAGCTTAAGCCACTTCATTCAAAAATGCTCATTGATCCATAAAGACCAAAATCCAACACAACTATACAGGATGGGACACGGTCGATGGTACCCAGGACTTTTCGGAGAACGGAAGTTGATTATATTGAGAATTTAGTTTCTTCGGTAGGAACCAGCGTAGGAGCGCTGCGGTGTTGCGCTTATATCAAAAAGTACTAACAACTTCGATATTTCCAATAGAACATCCTGTATATTATTACTTTTTCGCTTTACTATAGCTTCTTGATTATTAATGATAATAATATATACAAGTTTTGAGGAAAAGATCAAATGGTAAAAAGAACATGCAGAAAACAAGAGGAAATTTATAAGCTTTGGGCGTGAAGAATCGTCTATCAACCAAATATTCGTTCATAATGAAACAGTTGTCATTGAATAACTCCACAGTATTTTCTAAAGTTTATTTGTAGTTTTCGAACCAATAAATTTATTATTATATATTTATTTAATAATTAATTTATAATAAATTCAGCAATACTGTACAATCGGTGTAGCTGATTGTCAAATTATCATAATTTAAAAGTTATATATTTCATAGATATCTAAAACAAATGTATTTTTAAATTGTCATTATGGGATGAAAACTAGCTTTCAATTACAAAACCTTACAATTTTGAAATAGGAACATGTTATATCGTCTGAAAGGAAATTTAATTTTCTTTCAATACATCTTTATCATATTCAGGTTATTCCGTTTGAAAAAAATGCACTTTTTATCAATTATATCTCGTTGAATCTTATGATTTTGAACAACCCTGTATGATTAGATACGTATTTCATTGTACGTAATAATAAGACATGGGATATTAATAACCCATATCCGAAATTTCATCTTTCTAGAATTCCTAGTGCCGACGTGTTGATATTTAATTGAAGCTATCATTGGAGTAAATCAATCAGTAACTTGAAATCCGCTAGAGATAGAGACAAGGAAGTACATAAATAATAAGCATGCTACGGCAAATCTAAAAAAGTAATATACAGGGTGTTTTATTTGAAATATTGATGTTGTTAATACTTTTTGCTATAAGCGGCAACACCGCAGCGCTGAAAATATTTTAAATTGAAAGAGAAATGATTCCTACTCAAGAAACCAAATTTTCAATAAAATCGATAATTCCGCTCTCAGTAAAAGTTCAGGATACCAGCGATCGTAGCCAACCGTAAGGATTTGCAAGATGTCACGTGCTAAGGGGCGAGATCTGAAAGAAGAACAGGAGTTCGGACCTTTCCACGAGCATAAGTGCACGTGAACATAGATCCTATACACTCATTATTGTCCTACTTTTTTATTTATGTTTGCTATCCCAGATGTACATTTGTGTGATTGTTCTCTGTATGTTATTGCCTTTGTATCGGGTGTGCCAAATTCGTTGTCTAGTGAGGAAAACTCAAAATCCCTTTGAGATTCTTGATTGAAAAAAATGAATGACACATTTTAGGGCTCAATTTTTGAAAAATATGGTGTGAACCGCATCCTCATAAATTGAACCGTTTTCAAGCTATAAGAGAAAATTTAAAAATGGCGTGAAATGAAAAGTTCTCATAAATTCTTCATAACTGGTGTTTAAAGATGAAACAAAAGCATTCTACAGCCCCTTTTTTCAGCAGAATCCATTGGTGTAATGATTGTTTTTTTATTGCATCAGTTTTGAAGTTATAATATAAACTTTATTTTTTTATAAGTAAACCATAAAAATTTCTGTAACAAATAATAGTATATTGTGCAACAAGTGGGGAAAGTCCAACTTTTCTCGCGAGTGTGGAAGTTTGTGGCACGAGCCTGAAAGGCGAGTGCCGCAAACACACGAGCGAGAAAAGGACTTTCTCCACATGTTGCACACTATACTTCTCCTACAACTGCACAAATTTCAATAATTCAAGTAATGGACTTGATTCAAATCAAAATGACCTTCGTTGACGGTATGTGCTAATTTATTGCGTTTCCATAGAAACGACTCAAAAACCCAATTTCATTGGTCTACTAAGGAAGGTGTGGGCAAAGTGCCGTGGGGAATAATATTTCCCACAGTATGCGCAATACATAGTTTTGCAATTGAGTAAATTATGCAGAATACGCTACTTTTCATAGCAGTTGTAGGAAAAATAGCTTTTTTTCCTTTTTCAACTATATGTATCATGATATATAAATTTCTCATAAAACTATAAAAAAATTATCAAAAGTTTCAGTTTCACATGGAAACTTGTTTGTTCATATACATATAAAAAGTTAGCCCATAGATTGGATCTGGCAAAATAACAATGATTGTATATGTGTAGGTAAAGAAAGTGACACATGCTAGCCGGGAAAGTGAGATTGGCTAGCCGTGAAAGTATATAGTATGTATTGATTCCCTTCCTGCCTGCTTTGAAGGTTGGAAATCCATGAATTACCTACCGATTGTGAATAGAATTATTCGTAATTGAAACAGAAATTTTTTAGAATATCCATAAATAGCATTGCAAAACCTTCAAAGTTGTCTCACTCCACCCCTTTTGCCATTCAAGATACTTGAGGGTGTTACATCCCACAGGCTAATCACACTCCCACAAATTTGCTATCACAAGATGTCTGCCCCCCTCCAAATAAAAATTAATCCTTGTCAGCATTTTCTGGAATAACTCATACTTACAGAAATATTAGGCTGAAATGTTTTATGAGCCACTCTTTAATTTTGATTGACAATGAATTGCTCTATTCAATAAATAATGTCAAATAACTTGATGATGATGAAGAATAACGCTCTAGCAGAGCGACCGAAGATAAATAAACAGAATATCAGAATGGCAAAAGGCTTGAACACAAGGTGCCACATTGGTATATGTAGTCTCATTGCTACTGCTGGCTGGCGTTCAATTAAATGGCCTCTTTTCACCTGCTGATGATCATCATTGGTTTGGTTGTGCGATACTGATGAGCTCTACCTATCGCTACCTACCTCTGATGGCAGCATTTTATCCATAGTTAGTTCTTGACCTAGACTTCTAGCATTGGATATTTTGTTTATTTTAGAACCAACACAAATTGATAATATATGATATAATAAACACTGCTTTGTGCAGAATAACTTAGTCTCAAAAATAGTAAACTTACATACCGCTTTTAATGGCTCTTTTGGTATTTGTGGTGGCTGCTGAACTAGAGCTACTATTATTAACTAACAGGTTGACCTGGCCACGATTCAATACTGTATTTGTTGTTGAGCCATTAGTAAAGCCATTAAAATGTGAAAGATCTGATGGAAAATTGTTGTTACCTAAAAATAATTCTCATTGAATATTTTTAGCAGTTTGAATCTATATGAAATCCTATAAAATTCAAATAATGGAGAAAAGTCACCTTGGTTTTTGATAGTATCTTGGGTATCAACTAAAATATCAGAAGACATTACTGCATTGGCTGTGGCCATTTTGTAATTTTGCAGAGTTTCACGCTGAAATTAAATTAGTTGAAAGTTAATCCCAAACTTGAATTAAAAATGTTCCTTACTTCTTGCTCTGTAGTTTCAGAAGCAAAACCAACACTAGGATTGAAATTATTCTCTTCCAATTTAGTATAATCACTGAAATCAGTTTTCTCCGCATTTCTATCTTTAGGGGTAACTGCAAAAAAAAAAAAAACAAAATAAAAATAATTTTTTTTCATATGAAGAAATCAGCACATTTTTCGTTTGTTAAACCTTAAAACCATTCAAGAAAAAAAGTTTCAATCACCTTCGGTCAACACAATCTGAACATGTAAAGATTTGGTCAATGTTTGTCTTTCAGTAGGAATGTGATACATGATATAGTTGTGATTTTGAAAATGACAAGAATTGATTAAGTGATTTTAAGCTTTCAGGGTATTCTAAAACCTATTGTCTCATTTTTGAAACCACATTTACAATTTAAGGCACCAAAAAAGGATTATAGATTAGAAAAGACTTATGGTGATTGTTGTAGTGTAAGTATTCGATCAACTTTCATCTCAAGTTTTGCCATAAGAAACTCCTGATTAAATATGAACCCAACACTATTAGAGTATGAGCATTTATTTGATTTTTCAATTTTATATTGTATAATTCTGCCGAAATTAGTTACCAAACACTGAATTTAACAATATGGTTCACTAATTTTCATCTCATAGAATTTTGGCTTGACTCGTGGAAATTCATTTTGTTCAAAATTAATTAATTTACATGAAAAAATTAATTTTTGGATGGCTAGGTACCTAAATTTAAAAATAATAATTTATGTTTATTGAGAATTTGTCGATATTCACCAGATATTTCCATGAATCAAAATGGCAAATTGTTAAAAAAAAACACATTTCTTAACATGTGGCTAGTTAATGAATGCAAGCTCACTTTTGTCAACACTATTTCAAAATGCAATATGAATGGGCTGATTAAATTTGATAGAATTTATATTCTCTTTTCTATGAATATATGTCATGCATGTCAAATGGAGAAAAACTTATTAATCTTGGTAAGTATTCAAATAGAATCAACAGAAAAATGAACATCTTGTTAAAATCAACAAAATGAATGGGATACTTCAAACATATCCATTTGCCAAAGTTGATTGAGCATTCTAAAAGGTTATCGATGTTCTATGTTTTATTTTTTTTAGTCTCTTAGACCTTTCAGAAGCTTAGAGCTTATACAAGTTAGGGGTACAGGTTGAGTTCTGAGGAGGGGAAATAATAGAGGATTATCAGTAGGTAATCTTTTTATTTTAATGTAATTATGAATTTTCTATAATAATTAGTAATACACATTTTCAAGAATAGACTTGTATTGTTGACAGTAAAATTTGTTGGTCAATTTTGTATTTTGAGCATAATAGGACTTTTTCTACTCTTATTAATTATTATTAACAATAATTCAATAAATTAGACAAAAATATAAGCAACAAATAGTTATTTCATCATAAGGGCAGAAAAATAAAAATAAACTCACTTCAGACTCAACATAAAATTCTTTTTATGTAGCACCTCACTTCCACTCACTTTATAGGTACAGTGATAATCATTAATTCTCAGATATATGAAATGAAAATCTTATTGCACTCTTCACAATGACAATTTTTAGAAGCATCACTAACATATATGACTTTATTAGAAATTCAATACAGACTAGTGGTTCGAAAATTTCCTCTGTATTAATTGAATTTGGTCACTGAGTTGAAAGGTGAAGGGGCAGTCAGTAGCATGAAAGTAATTTTATTTATTTTATAAAAGTAACAATACAACATCGTTATGTCATATTTTAACTTGATTGAACCCAAATTTTAAAAGAAAATATATATTATATAAAAAGTTATTGCTATACCCATCTACCCCTGTTCCACAAATGAAAAAGAAAATTTCAAAAAGCTGGAAGAAATCAAAAAGGATTGGAAGAGACTGTTGGAACTCAAGCATTTCAAACGGGAAAAGCTGAACGAGGCATATCAAGCTGCTCTTCAGCAAGTCCGTCGAAGAGTTTGATGTTTGGCTCAGTGAAATTGAGATTCAAGTTAGCTCTAACGATTTCGGAAACGACTTGACTTCAGTCAAGAACATCCTAAGATGCAATCCAGCTTCGGAAAATGATTACCAACATCACCTAGAGAACTACGAGATCATTAACGAGATAGACGAGGAGGTACAGTGGTTGAGCGACAGGAAATCGCTGGCAGCGTCTTTGTGCCAGGGTATCAGTGTTACCGCGGTTCAGAGCTTACAGAAAAAGTATCGGACGCAGGAGGTCGAGCTGAACTCGAGGAAACACATCGTGAAAAGTTTGATGGATACGGCGGTCAACATGATGAGATCCGGTCATGATTTCTCCAATGCTATCAGTGAGAAGGTGAAAGAATTGGAGAATCGAATTGTGATGGTGAGGGATATGGCCAATCTGAAGATATTGAGGTTGCATGCCCTTGAATCGGAAAAGTTTTACGAGGAGAGTTCCGAAGCTGAGGTCTGGATTCATAAGTTGTCAGCTCTGGAAACAAGTGAGGTTGGTAGAGATGAGATTTCCATTCAGCTATTGATGGGAGAGCTGGATATGATAGCTGCTGAAGTTAAAGCTTACCAGGAAACAATTGATAAATTATCTCAGAGATGTAGCAATCTTGTGAAAAGAGCACTACGATGCAGATAACATCAAGAAAAGAGAGGAAGAAATAGTGCACGAGTTCAAGAAGTTACGTCAGCTAGTGGCTCAGAGGGAAGTTTCCCTCCCTTGAAGCCTTCAAGTATTTCGAGTTCCTCCAGGAGTGCACCAAGCTCCAAGAATGGATCAAGGACCAGATGACCAAGTCCATAATTGAAGAGCATGGAGTTGATGTCGAGCATGCTTTCGACACTTTTTACGCTAGTATAATGAATAGCGAGGCAAGGCTCCAATCATGTTTAGTTAGCGGAAATGCTCTGATCGAAGCTAAATGCAGATATAGCGCCAAGATCCAGGAGAAGATGATTGAGGTCCAGACTCAATGGAAGGATATTTAGAGCTGATTAACGTTCCGAATGAACTCTTGGTCGGAGCAAAACAGGTGCATATGTTCGATAGAAGAGCTGAAGAAATAATCTCTTGGATAAGCGAGAAAGAGGTTGACTTGTGCTACGATACCAATAGTCGAGACTTGCTCCAAGATTTGCTCAGAAAACCACAGGCTTTCGAAGGCGAGTTGAAAGTGGTCAAGGATAAGGTGGACTTTATAGAGCAAGAGGCCAAGAAACTTGTTGAGGAATTCCAAGGTACCAATGAGCACATGGACAGCAAGAGGGAAGATATGGTGGAAGCTTACAAATATCTTGTTGTGTGCGCAGAGAGGAGGAAATATAACTTGCAGTAATTGAAACCATCCCGAGTTTATATAGACCAAGACATTGCAGAGAAGATCGAAATCCTGAAGCTTGAATTAGATACTTGGGAGAAGCAAAAGGATATCTATGATCAGAATCTGGACGCTCAGTTGTTCGAGAAGGAGGAGTCGGTATGCGTGAATTGGTTGATAATGAGAGAGGACGCTCTCAAGAATGAGAAACTGGGAGGTAATATCTTGCAAGTGGAAGATCTGATCAGGAAGCATTACAACTTTGAGGAGAGGATCAAAGTTCAAGAGAAGACCGTTGGGTGCTATTTCTGTGAACAAGAAAATTGTAGAAACGGAGAATCCTGCAGATTTAGCCACCGGGCCGGATATGTTCAGGGACTGAACAGCCTAGGAAAGAGGCAGCCAGCGAAGATGCCAGCCGTATATAACCAATCGAAGTAGTAGACGAGATCAGTGAGTCGTAAACAGCGGTCAGTGCCGTACACTCAATTAAATATAAGTTGTAGAAATGAATTAATGTAGTAGTGTAAATAAATTAGTGTAATAGTTGAAATCAATCTTCTGTAAATAGTTGTTTATAGTTGTGTAACTGAAATAAATTAGCTTAGTAAGAAGTACCGATTTAATTAACCGAAAAACGTAACAGTATACAGCAAAATAGAAGCGTAAATTCAAAACAGTCGTTCAAACGAACTAAGTTCGAGGGGTTGAGGAGGTCTTTGACTGAATACAATTGGAGTATACTTTATGAGACCCGGGATGCTAACACTACTATTGTTGTCAGGAATCGGAAATCTCTGAAGCGGAAAAAGTGGATCACAACAGACCTAATTAGATCGATTGCTGAAAGAGATAGATTGTATAAAATTTATAAGTTTAATAAAAGTAACGACTCTAGAGAACAGTTTATCGCGTACAGAAATAGATTGAACAACATAATCAAAAAATCTAAGGAAATTGTACTTGATTTTTACAGGATTTTAGGAAAGTGGGTTATCAAAAACTAAAACCAACTTATGCCAACGTTTCGCGGATATATTTCCATTTCTTCAGGGCTACAAGAGAGAAATTAACGAATATTAAATAATGTACAATCATTTCTTCAGTTAACATTAAATTATCAATTTCTTAAACTGCTTCGAAACAAATTCTAAACACACATATACAATGAAAGATGATAAAAATATATTGATCTAAATACATATTGAAATTCATAGATTCGATTTTTTTTTTATTTATCTTATTATGGAATTGACTAGAACACTACCAATTAACTCGAAAAACCGTACCAAAGTTGAAACTTATGTTTTCCACATAAAAGATCTTAATATGAGCTTGTTGCGCAAATTGAAACAGAAATCAACATCAATTAGGAGAATTTTGTCGTGATCTTCCATGAAATCGATCGTCCTCTACAATACAAAATGTCACAGTCAATGAGAGTGTCAAACTGATGTGTTTACTTTATTCTTGAACTTGTTCAACTACAGGTCGAGTCTGCAATATGTTGTTAGAATGTAGGAATCCTGATTCACGGTGTTAAACATCTGTTTTTGAAAAGATTCAAAATGTTGTGAGCTCAAATTTTGTGTCCGTTCGGCAATTAACAGTTTAATTCAGTTTAATGTATATCATTTCACTAAGGTTTCGTTTAATATAATTACTTTCTACATCCAACACAGTGACAGCTTGAAAATTAAATTGATGTTTTTCATTAAAATAGTGAGCTGCAAGGGCTGTTTTGGCATCCTTGGATTCGAATTTCGTGACAATCATATTTATGCTGTCGTACTATGTTTCTTAAGCCCCGGTGCACACATCCGACATTTGCAGTTGCGACAACGTTGCGGTGTCGTACGCTAGTGTGCATGCTCCCATTTGATTCTTTGTACCACAGCCCGCATGATGGCAGTTACGACGTCGCAACGGCACGGCGGGTAGTGTGCATGCTCCCATTTGCGACGTCGTAACTGCCATCATACGATCGTTTTTTCGTAGCATGTCCCTCTAGGCCGCAACTGGGCCGCAGTCGTACATGCGATCTCTTAGTACTCTTTTCTATATTGGCCTGTGCACACATACGACTTTTGTCGTGAGTTCGCACAATGGCAGAGAGGGAATTGGATATCGATTTCTTCATTGAAGAAACTAAAATGAGATGATGTTATCAGAAAAATTTATTGGGTAGTAGTATGTTGTTCTCATCAATTCTTCGAACAACAGGATTTTCAACAATTGATCTCTATTTCTCATGATCGGTGAGTCCGCTGGTAGCCTATATATTTTCTTCCGAACGATTTTATCATTGTCTATAGTTATTGCGAAAGTAATAAAGTGTCTTATTCAAACTCTTATTGATAAAAATTTAAATTCAATTTTTGAAACAGCTAGAGATTTCAAGATCATATGAGTGACAGTTTCGTAGAAATCATGAAAAACTGAAAAAGTTTTAAATTTTTATGATCCAACAAATACAATGCGCACTAGTTTCCCATTCAGCATCGTGAATGTAATACTTTCTGGACTTATTTGATTATGAAACTAGTGCACATTGAATTGATCCGGCTCCGCAACCACGCCGGTGTAGTATGTAGTGTGCATTGAATAGGTACGACACCGCAACGGCTGTCGTAACTGCAAAAGTCGGATGTGTGCACCGGGCCTAAGCCCCGGTGCACACATCCGACTTTTGCAGTTACGACACCGTTGCTGTGTCGTACTTGCGGCCTGTTGTACAAAGAATCAAATGAGAGCATGCACACTACCCGCCGTGCCGTTGCGACGTCGTAACTGCCATCATGCGGGCTGTGGTACAAAGAATCAAATGGGAGCATGCACACTAGCGTACGACACCGCAACGGTGTCGCAACTGCAAATGTCGGATGTGTGCACCGGGGCTAAAAGTTGTTTTGTTTGACCTATATAACATTTTGAACAATTGTCGCACGGAATGTGAAATTGGTTTCTTACAACATTTCAACTTGCAGTAGTTTGTTTTCTAGATTGAAGGATGTCGACCCCATAATGGATTGTAGTGAATTAATCTACAAGATTCCGTGCGACAATTGTTCAAAATGTTATATAGGTCAAACAGAATTGACAAACTTGATTTTGTCAGAAACGTACCCATTTGGATAAAAACAGCCATATCTCTTTTCTTTGAATAACAAATGACTTGTGTGATACCTCTTTGATATCACTATAAAATATAAAATTTATTGGTGTAATGTGCAGCAGTAGCTCGGTAAATTTTTTTTCACTACGATGGGCTAAACTTCATGAACAAAATAATCCACTACCAAAATTTCCAATAAAAATATTTCTCATAGCCCCCCTTTAAAATGTTCGGAGGATGTTTTTAAGGTAAACGTTAAAATCATTCTTCCGCAATATTTTACTGAAAAAATTAACCAAAAAGATGTGAAATTGTACCAACCGTAAGGACAAAACTATTGAAAGGGGCAAAAATCATTATTTTCAAACAAAAAAAAAATATCTCGAAAACGGTAAGATTTTTATAATGGCAATTTTGTCATAGCAGGTGGGTTATCCTTTGATCTACATTCTCCCTCGGTTTGACGCGGTCTTTACGGGACACCCTTTATATAAAAAGCCAGATATGGGTGGTACCGAGAAAATAAAATACTCGGGGCGGACCAAAAATAGCACAGCAGCGTCTGACTCAAAATGAGCGGCTACAAACTAGGGATGTTACGAAAATAACCGAACAGGTTCTTCGCAACAAGTTAGCTCAGCCTCTTAAGGTACCTGTTCTCTTTAAAGAACCGAACCTGTTCTTTTCGAACGATTCAGTGCTTCTGCGCAATAATCAATTGAATTTTCTCTCGGAAGTCGGAGCTGCTATCGTTCTTCAAATGAACAGGTTCTTTTCTTGCCTGTTCCGTAAAGAGCAGATGAGCTACTCACTGCTCATGTTCATTAAAAGAGCAGGTTGTTGGTTGTTCCGTAAAAAGCGAAGCTGCTCCCGTTCTTTCAAAGAACAGGCTGTTCCGAAAAGAGCATGAATCTACCTGTTGTCATATATGATCCCATTCTTTGAAGTCTAAAAGAACGAGTTTAAGGCTGTGCTGGGAAGAAAAATAAATGAATCGTTCCATAGGAAGGAAATTGATAATGAGAAATAAGAAAATAAATTCCTAGTTCGAAAATTAGATGATCATTTTTGTGTCCCATTTTGGATGTTTGAAGAGCAGTTACTAAACTGATTCTGCCTGTTGTCAGATATGATCCCATTCTTGGCGAATCCAGCAATTATTTTAATTACATAACAACGTACAAAATAATATAGATCCTCAATTAGACGCAGTAAAACCTTCGCTGGGACACTACATTGTAGTGTCCTATTGTAAGTTATCATTCAAACTTTCACTCTTAACTTTGCAAATGATTAATTACTCAACTAACTACTATTCACCAGTGAATATTTATAAATAGTAACAAATATTCATAACTACTCACTAAATAAAAAACTATTCACTGAATAATCAGTGAATACTCAACATTCAACAATTTTCATGAATAGAAAAGTGGTCGTTGATTATTCAACTATTCACTGAATATTCAACTATTCAGTGAATATTCGAATAATGCAAACCGCAATTATTCGAATAAATATTCAATGAATATTAAAATCATTCATTAATGATTCCTAGCCCTAATTTACAACCAAAGATCACCTGCCACCATACATCTAAAAAAATCCATGACCCCGGTGAGGTTTGAACCCGCTATCGGCAACCTGGTCGACTTTCATAAAAGAACAGGTAACCAAAAGAGCAGGTTAAAAGAACAGGTTCTTGCAAAAGAACCGAACAGTTCTGAACTGTTCTTTCATTTAACCTATTCTTTAACAACACTACAAACAGCGTCTGACCCAGAATGGGCTGAACATGACACTCGTCAACACGGTCGGCAAGCGAAGCGTTTTATATATGCCAAAAACCCTAGGTGAGAAGTGCCCAACAAGAATCTCACACTGATTTTAGATCAGTCAGCCTCACTTCGGATTCTGGGGGAGGCAGAAATTCGATGAACCAGAAGAAGAAGACAACACAAGTTGAATGAAACCAAGATATTTGTTGCCTCATATAATATAAGAACTATAAGCACTCCAGAAACTCTTTGAAATAGAAAATGAACTTGAAAACATAAAATGGGACGTCTTGGGGATATGTGAAACTACCAGGAGAGAAAACTACCATACTATAATCAGGACACCTTTTGTATCAGAATAAATTCATCGAACCTGAAGGTCAAGGAGTGGCATTTTTGGTTAACAAAAGACTGAGGCATTTGGTGGATGCCCTAAACTCGATCTCCGATAGGGAATACATTGTTCTCAGAATAAACAAGAGATATAGGATCCAATTAATTATTCATGGATACGCGCCGAAGATAAAGAGATGGAAATTTTCCTAAAAGACTTATCAAAAGCAATGACTGCACATAAAACCCACTATAAAATAATAAGTGGTGATTTCAATGCTAAAATTGAACAGAAGAGCTCAAGCGACTCAGCTAACGTTGGAAATTTTGGCCTGGGAATGAGAAATAGTATGGGAGAAATGCTAGTAAATCATTTAAATAAAGAAAATTTGTACTTTCTCGCATTCGCGATTCAGCAACAGACGTGTTCACATCTGTACTGATAAGTTATTTCCGACGTGCGTTGTATAAACAATTTCATGGTAGAAAAACAATACTGCTTTCATTTCTGAAATTTATAACTCGAATATAAGATTTCGAAAAAACTAACCGCCAACGCCGCTGAATTCGAGGACTTCTTCATGTCTGAGATGTCCCAGATACCTAACCTAATCTTGGAAGGAAAGGAAAGAGAGACCCCGTCCCTTGCAAGAAAAGGACGCAAAAAAAGACTACCGAAGAATCCGACATCAACAACAACACAAATGAGAGCAAAGTACCTGATATTGTTTTTCAGCGCCCAACATTATCGTTAGCGGTAGCATAAACAAATAACAACAAAAAAGTAGAGGACATGGAAGTAAATAACGGTAATGAGGAAATTCCATCACATGCTGAAAACAGTCAATTAATCAACTCACAACAAAATATAAGGATTCATCCACAAATAAACTACCCACAAAAAACCTTACACAGAAACGTGATTTCAACAAGAATGCATGAAATTATAATAAACACCGAATATAAAGTATTATTTTATCTAACAGCAAATGAATCTACCATTAAAGACAAAATCCATTGAACCAGAATGGCAGAAGAGTGGAGCAAAACATTTCCTCAATCCACCGACATAATCCTCAAAACTAAAATAGGATACCTACTGAAGACGAACAAAAATAAAAAAGAAGCGCTAGAAGACGTGAAGAAAAATAAAATTATAAAATTCAATGAAATAAAACATTACAATAAACCAAAAGAGAGCAACGAACCACAAAAAACATTCTCAGTAGTGATTGCAGGGATAGAAAAATCTATTACTGATGCTGCTATTAGCCAGCATTTGAATGAACAAAATATGAATCATAGATACTGCAAAAGAATTATTTCTAGAGCAACTAACCAAATAACAGGATGCTTTAGAATAATCACAGGGGAAGAAACAACATTTGAGAAACTGCTTGGAGATGGCTTGTTTTACAAAAACAGACACTACCTAGTATACCCCAGTCATCCACCCAAACCCACTCCAATTCCTTGTAGCAAGTGCTTAGTCTTTGATCACACCACAGAAATGTGCAATGATCCACCAGAATGCCAAGACACGCACAGAGTTTCCCAATGTAAAACAAATCTACACCCTAAATGCAACGTCTGTGGGTCGGAAGAATACCAGGCTTGGTCATCGAAATGCCCCAAAACACCCTAAGAAGCCAATAGAGGGCATGCCTAATGCCTCTATAAAATCACTGAATAAAAAAACAAGGAACATAGAAGAGTTAAACAAAAAACGTAATAGAATACACAATATGATCACCATACATGATGACTCAATAAACAACTATCTAAGAAAGTTGAATAAACCAAAAAATACCAATAGAGAAGAATTGATGAACAAATTAAAACGAAGATTTATTAACCAATACAACATTGTTACTGTTTTCTTTGGTAATAGGGTATATATTATGATGTTTAACATGGAAGACCCAGAAGAACCATCCCCCACTGAACCAGTAGACCAAAGTAGTCAAATCCAAAGTCAACTCTAAAATTAATATTCTTTATGACAACGTTAACAGCTTCATTCCCAAGAAACACCTAATAAACAATTTCATAGAAAAAAATGATATACATTGTGCAATGTTTGTGGAAGCCAAAATCAAAGAGGGGCATGTAATCACATATAGAGACTGAGACATCATAAAAAAGTGGGATATAAAGAACGAAATACAGGGGGAGGAATTATTATACAAGGATGTCCAAAATTGAGAATCGGTAAAGAAAACCCACCAGGGTTAGTCAACAATCTAAATGAATGCCTACACTTCACAGTCCCATTCAAAACAGGAAAATTAACATATTTTTCTGGTGTATATACATCCATTCTCTGACATAGAAGAGACAATATTCACCAAAGCTGCTATGTATAAATACTCTTTGATAATAAATGGTTCAATGTTAACCGAAGGAAAAACAAGCAGATCAAGCAATTTCTACAAAATGGACTGTTTAAAAAAGAGACTGACAGCTCCTACATTCATAATGGAGAACAACACTGATACAACCCCAGATCTTGTAATCCATTCATCAAACCTGACAAACTGTATTAAGAAAATCGAGCTTCTTCCAGACCTGGGATCAGACCACTTGGCGATGATGATAAATATTGATTTAGAACAAGAAATCGGGGAAATTCCTAAACAAGCATCATACACATACATACAGATGTAAAATGAACAGGGTAAACAGATCAATAATTAATTTTATAGAAAAAAACAACAAAAGAAGCATCCATGAAGAATACATTACTGAATTACTGTAATAACGTAATATCAGAAAGCATAAGAAATAATACACCCATAGTGAATCATCACCCATTTCTACATAAACTCCCCCTATATATAACAAAACAGATTAAACTAAAACGAAAAATGTATAGGTAATACCTGTTACACCCTAACCCTAACTTAAAGAAAAACAAATGAAATAAATAAAAATATACACCAAATGATACTTCAATACAGACAACATACTTGGATAAAAACCTGCATGAAATTAGCAGAAAACAACGAAAATCTCTTTACCAGGAGTTCAAAAACTCTCGAGATACAAACAGCATCACGAGATTCCTATCTTGTAGGACAGGATCAAGGAATATAAGAGGGACAAGGAGAAAGTGAAAAAATTTGCAGAATATTACCAAAGCATATATCGATACGATGTAAACAGTAGATTTGATGCCAGAACAGAAACTGAAGTTGAGAACTGGTACGATGAATATTTCAGAAATGAGAATAAGGAGAAATCTTCAATAAAATTGAGGAAGAAACTTATTATGAGATACTGTCCAAGAGTAGAAACAGCGCCCCTGGAGCAGACAATATTCCATGGAGGATCATTAAAAAGCTAAACACTGAAATATATTAACAAATAATCAAAATATACGAACACTGCATAAACAAGGGCATATTTCCTATAATATGGAAAATAGACACTGTGATAATCATCCCCAAGAGAAACACTGATCATCAAAAAGTAGAGAGTTACAGGCCAATCACGCTTCTCCCAGTTCTAGGAAAGTTATTAGAAAAAATTATAAAAAAACATTGGAAGAACACCTAGATAACGCCATCCCAAAGTTTCAATTCGGATTTCATAGAGGAAAATCAATTGCTTATCCACTCTCTATTTTTCTCTCCAACACTCAAAATGACCAACTGAATAATAAAAGGACTGCAGCAGCATGTGTGGATATAAATAAAGCTTTTTGACAGCGTCTGGCACAAGGTTTACTTCAAGATACACAAACAGGACATTCCGCATCATCTCCTAATGTTAATCAAGAATTTCTTGGAGAATAGAAGGCTGGCAGTTAAAATTAACAAGCTATCCAATTTCTTCACACCAGAACAAGGCACTCCACAGGGCTCACCACTTTCTCTTCTTCTATATAATACATATTGCATCGACATCTGTCCTGAAGTCAACCAAAATATCTACATGCTGCAATACGCGGATGAGAAACTCCGCTCTGTCACCTAGTCATCTATATGTACTTGTGAATATTATTTTATTCAGTTTTGACAATGAAAAGAAACCCGAAACATGCATGTCAACAAGATTTTATATATTTTATTAATAAATTGTGAAATGTATAGTCAAGTGTTTTTATTTATTTTCTTTTATCAATATTGAAAGTATGTTTCATCAAGGGATATGCGAAGAATCAATTTCGAATAATCTAATACATTGCAACAAGAAAGATTTGCATGACACCAGAGACTTTACAGCTAATTGAACAGAGAAAGAGAACATCCAGAGATACTTCAGAATATCAGGAAATAAATAAGTAAATACACAAGGAATTGAGAAAAGACCTTTGAGCCTATGACATCAAGATAATGGAAAACGCAATAGAGGATAACTAGAACATGAACTCTCATGTTCTAGTCTAAGGGCAAGACTTTCCAGGGGCAAGAATGAAATCACCTTAATGAAGGATGAACAAGGTACCATAATCTCGGACAGGAGAAAGATCGCGGAAATTTTTACACCCACCTTTATACATCTACTAGACCAGACCCCAGAGCTGCGAACACGTTTTATGCAACGTAGGTTCCGAATACGTTCGTGAAATATCTAAGCAGGAAATAAAAGCCGCCCTCAAGCAGATGAAAAATAGGAAGAGTCCGGGAGAGGACAAAATTAATTTTTGTCTTGATATTGATGATGGACTATACAGGGTCTTTCACGAGGAACCTCACTCATATTTATACGGGAAACTACTGAACGTATTTTCATGAAATTCAGCACTTATAAGTATTTCACGATGCTGATGAAATCTAAAATATTTTCAAGGCATGAGCACTTCCGGTTTTTTCGGAAATTACGTCAACTTCCGTTTTTCAAATTAGAACACCATTTTTTTATTGCAGAAATAGATTCCTTAGAAAATTTCAAGTTATTTTAATGTAACATTTTTCAGTTTTGGTTGGAAAATAGTGGATATTTTCTGAGTTATTCACAAAAAACTGTTTTTCGTCTTGAATTTTCAGCTATTTCTTTTCCCTTCACGCCAAAAAGATGAAATTTTCAGGAACTGTTATTTGAACCATGCTGTAGATTTTTCACCCCTTCTTGAAACCGACTTCAAGTTACTATTAGGAGAACCATGGCAAACTCTCGCAGTTATAACTAGAGAAGATGCTCAAAGTTTTGACCGTTAATTTCTAGACATTTATTACATTCTCCATGAAGTAGAATGAGATTTAAATAATCTTCATTGGTAAAATTAGGCATAGTGATCGATTTTATAACTTAATACGAATTATCACCAAATTAATAGTAAACACAAAATGCTACTGAATAAAGAGGAATTTGGCAGATGTAATTAATGATATCTATCATTAAAAAAAAAGAATGTAAAACATGGTAAGTTTTTGCATATGGTTCATAAGGAATAATTTATTTATCACTGGGGAGAAAACCGATGGCCGATTAGTTGAAATAAAGAGGTTTCCGATACAAATTCGAATCAAAATTCGCCATCTATTTAGGAACAACCTGTAACTTTTTTCGCTTGCATATTAGGGTAGTAAAATCTAAAACATGGTTTAAGTAACAGCTCCTGAAAATTTCATCTTTTTGGCGTGAAGGGAAAAGAAATAGCTGAAAATTCAAGACGAAAAACAGTTTTTTGTGAATAACTCAGAAAATATCCACTTTAGGGCAAGGGTGTGATGCATACACTCACATTATTTTTTAAAGTAGATTCAATATCTGCCATAAAAAAATGGGGTTCTAATTTGAAAAAATTGATTTTTCACGATTTTGTCATCCCTAACTTTGAAAGCGATTTTTTCACCCCCTGTATCATGAATCGCGATTTCGATTTTTAAAGTGGATACATCAATCTTACATCTTGAAAAATCTCAAAAATGAAAATTTTCCATCCAAAAACCTCGAAGTTATTCTTGTTTCAGCGGAGCTCTATTTTCGATTTTTTTTTCGAATTTTCTCGCTCAGAGAGAATTTTCCAACCAAAACTGAAAAATGTTACATCAAAATAACTTGAAATTTTCTAAGGAATCTATTTCTGCAATAAAAAAATGGTGTTCTAATTTGAAAAACGGAAGTTGACATCATTTCCGGAAAAACCGGAGGTGCTCATGCCTTGAAAATATTTTAGATTTGATCAGCATCGTGAAATACTTATAAGTGCTGAATTTCATGAAAATACGTTCAGTAGTTTCCCGTATAAATATGGGTGAGGTTCTTCGTGAAAGACCCTGTATGTTAGATAGTTATTTGGGCTGTTTCCATTATCACATTCACAAAGGAGAAAAAATGGAAAAACTGATGAGAGACTCCAAGAAATAAGATGATGGAAACAGCCCAAATAGCTATCTAACATTCTAACAGGACAAAATTACGTGTGAAATGCTGAAAGTGGGAGGAGTGGTTATTGAGAGATCTTTTTTTTCATGCATATTCTTCTGAATAAATGTCTACTTGAAGTCGACATTCCGATCGCATGGAAGAATGCAGGAGATATTATGCTCTTCCAAAAAGGGGATAATAAGAATATAGAAAACTATCGCCCAATTATCCTATTATCCCATATGTATAAACTGCTCACCAGAATAATAACAAATAGATTAACCAATAAAATGGACGAATACCAGCCAGCAGAACAGGCAGGCTTCCGCAAAGGTTTGAGCACTATAGATAATCTTAATAATAATAATAACAAGCTTTATTTTGAATGATCTCCACATAGATATAACATTAAAGCTACACGAAACATCAAACAAAATAGCGTCAAATAATACATCTTTGAATATTAATACTCATTTCCTAAACAATTGTTTCTACATAATCAAAACCAAAATTCAACTATCGAAAAACTTCCTTATGTTATAGGGTTCCCTTTCTATTAAGAATGTTTTACTCTTTTGACGAATTTCTTACCGTTACTGCCTTCTTTAATTTCATTTGTTTATTAAAAAGTTTCATGCACATATATGAAGGATTCCTCTCTGCGATTAGTAGGGGTAATATGGAATCTAGTGTTCTTGTATTATAACACGATTCTACGGTGTTCCCTGTGAACCTATCCTTGTTTCTACTGAAAAAAGTTAGGCAATCAAGTATATACAAACAAAAAACCGTCAGAATATTATATTTTCTGAACATGCCGCGGCAATATTGTTTAAAAGGTAACTTGAAAATTATTCTCATGACTTGTTTTTGAACAACAAAAACATCCTCCAGGTTGTATTCCATCCCCCAAAACATGATCCCATACCTGAGAACTGACCCATACTGAGAACTGAATTAGCGTGATTTAAAATTTTAAGGGTTTTTTCATTCATGTATCTACTGGTTGTTCTCATTGCGAAGTTGATTTTATTAAGTTTTTGTTTCACATCATCCGTGTGTACTCTCCATTTTAAAAAGTTGTCAATAAATAATCCTAAAAATTTTGAGTGCTCAGAAAATTGATGTTCTTCACCGTGTAATGTTATGTTGTTGGGCTTTTCTTTCCTATTTCTGTCTGTACTGAATATTACAAAATAAGATTTCTTTGCATTTAATAACAGTTTATTTCTTGAGAACCATTTTTCTGCTATAGTGAAAAAGTCTGTTCCGATTCTAATCAATTCACCTTTTTCGCGTGCACCTACCATGAAGTTCGTATCGTCCGCAAAATTTACGATACTCTCTACAGTATTTTGTACTATTTCACACAAGTCATTTAAATATATTATAAATAGCAGAGGTCCAATTACACTCCCTTGGGCTATCCCAGTTTTGTTAACTAGCATGGCAGATTTCACAGTGAAACCATTTTTAGTTATTTCAACACTTTGTGTTCTTTCAGATATATATGATCGGAACCACTCATTAACTTTTCCCCTTATTCCATATATCTCTAGTGTTTTCAGTAAATATTCCTGATTGATTGAATCCTATGCTTTAGATAAATCTAAAAACATTGCTAATACCATATTATTATTTTCTATTAGATCAATTATACTTTTCGTAAGCTGAAACATAGCCGTTTGCGTTGATCTGTTTTTTAAATAACCGTGTTGACTCTCCGCAAAGAAGTTGGTTTGATGTAAAAACCCAATTACCCTTGAACACATTGCAAGCTCGAAGGAAAATTTTCAAGCCTTTAGAATTACAACAGAAAAAACAATGGAATATAACATACCCCTTCATTTTGCATTTGTAGATTTTCACAAAGCGTTCGATTCTGTTGAATCCTGGGCTTTTTTACAAGCAATGGACAACCCAAGAATAGATTCAAGGTATACAAATTTCTTGAAGACCATATATAAAGATACCACTTTACATGTTGAAATAAACGAAGATTCAAAAACAGGTGAGATCAAAGTAAATAGGGGAGTACATCAAGGTGATAAAATATCGCCAAAACTTTTTACTCTGGCGCTAGAGAACGATTTCAAAATGATGCAATGAGAAACAAAAGGCATAGATATCGACGGAGCCTACCTGAGCCATCTCCTATTTGCTGATGACATAGTCCTTATGAGTCGTAGCATACAAGAACTAAGGGACATGATAAAACAACTCAATGATGCTTCAAGAGAGATCGCCTTGACAATGAACATCGCCAAGGCAAAAGTGATAAGTAACACCGAAGAAACGATACACATAGATGGTACAAAACTAGCAAACGTGAAAGAATATGTATAGGTAAAGAAAACCAGACAGTACTCAATTTGTGAAATTTTCATGAATATTGTATTTGGAAATGAAGATTATTATTATTATGTTTAGGACAAAAATAAGATTAGCCTGGACAGGGTTTGAAAAGATGAATTATATATTTAGAGATAACAGCATACCCATCAATCTCAAATGAAGAGTTTTCGCCACCTGTATACTCCCTATAGCAACCTACGGAATGGAAACGATGGCAATAACCAAAAAGACAGCAAACCAAATGAGAGTCATGCAAAGAGCTATGGAACGTGCGATGCTTGAGATTAGTCTCAGGGACAGGAAGAGGTACGAGGATATCCGACAGAATACTAGGGTGGTGAAAGTGATAGAGCGAATCGCGGAACTGAAATGGCGATGGGTAGGACATGTGGCGCGAGAACATGCAACAAACTGGACGAATAGGCTGACACACTGGCGACCAAGAATGACAAAGCTAGCGCAGGTATACTACAGTAGGGATGGCTTGGAACAGCAGGGAACAGGTGGTTTCAGATGGCACTGGATAGGACAGCATGGAAAAATTTGAAAGAGAACTACGTCCAGGAGTGGACATTATGTGGCTGATGAAGAAGAGAATAAGAATTCGTAAAAGGAACGAGATACAAGTAGGATACCATACCATGACAGCAGGGTGTCAACTACGACTGTGTGAGGTTCTATAACAGACTGTCCCTGGAGATCAAAAAATAGGACAGAAAATCCTTTGAAAAAAAGGAATTTTGTTGCTGGACAGGACCTTATACAATGTTGATGAATATACTCTAAACTTTTCCTTGTAATGTTTTGGGAATATATTTAATTTATTCATTAGAATACGAATTAATCATAATCAATCTTCCAATATACAAAATGTTGAGAATAGAATTTTTCTTTCTGATTTGTGAGAAATAGAAGGATTGTTTTGCAACATCTTTCTTCAATTGCTGATGTCCTGCCATTGCTAAAATAAATGATCTATAATAGTGATATATAAGAAGTAATCTTATTCCATTCAATTAATCATTTTCACATAGAATTTTCAAATTCCAAAGGTTCACTATTTTTAATTAATTTACATAAAACACCAAATATTTGTTTCAAGTCAGATTGAAGAGGTAAACTAGATTAATTGTTTGCTCCGCACCCAAGACTTGAATTAATGTGCTTCTCACTGACAACCTATATGACTACCAACAAGCGCATACAAGTGCTTTTGGAGAAGAAAAAACTGTATCAAATATTTTGAGAAACTCACCGGCGGGTGCACAGTACTTGAGAAATCCACTAGCTGTACCATTAAGATAATACTGTACAGATTGCCTGAACCTAGATGCTCTCTTGTCATTTACATTTCCAAATACAGCCTCTACCAGAGACTCCATAGAGGAAGGTTGTGGTAAATTTTGTATATACTCGGCCAACTGCCTAATATTCGCTTCAATTTTAGTCTTAAAAAAAAATTAAAAACAACATAACTAAGTAGTGAAAATACTGCATCCAAAATAATCATATATTGATCACATCAGATTGAAAAGGGTCATCAATGATTTCTCAGACCCGAAAGATGGTAAAATATTAAATAAAATCATCATGATATATTTTTGCGAGATATTTTTTCGCAAAGACATAATAATAAAGATAATCTAATTGATCTGTGCTTGGTAAATTATGTGTATAGTTAATAACACACAAGTATTTAATGTTATAAAATGAAAAAAAAAATAATAATTTCAATAATTTTCAACTGAAAATCATATTAAAATAATCATAAACAGAAATCATTTCTTACCAAATCTTCTTTTTCTTTATTGTCACAAGGTATATCAGTTAGACCAATCCTCCTATACAAATCCTGTAGGCTTGATTCAGAAAGGAGAAAATTTCCTAATAAAGCTGCCATCACACAAATTTGCTCTTGAGATAACTTCAAAGTTTTGGTCAACTCCTTCAGCATATATTCTTTTGTCTCAAGGGATCCCTGTCAAAATTAAATATCCAATTAATATTTGTTTGAATCATATAATTTCATTTTCTCTATTTCAGTATCGTAATAAGTTCATTAAAGTTCTAAAAACAGTGCTGTAATGAACTCATTACAGCATTTTCATTTTCAGTTATATTTTTCGGTTTGTGGTTGTCTATATTGACTACGAATCCTATCAAATTTCAACAAACGTCAATAATTGTCAATATAATATAATTCAGATATAGTGAAATGATTTGCAACATTATTCGCAATTTCTCTTAATACTGGTGGTGTTAAATCGATTTCGTCAGACATAACTAACGAATTTAATGCGTAATTGTAAATTATTTCAAAATTCGAAACATACGATTCATATCCAAATAGTCACACACACAACAGTCACACCAACTGCTATGATGCAATACAAATGTCACTAGGATATATAATCTAAATTTTTCATTGAATTTTCGACAATAATTCACAAAAGTTGACTGAAATAGAGAAAACATCGTCTAATACTCGTTGCAGAAGGCAATTCCAACACTCATTTCGCATTAGAATAGAAGCCCATTCTGCAACTTGTTTTAGAATATACTATTTTAGTTTTAATATAATTTCAGTTAGAAATTGAAATCATAGCATTCATACCCGAAAGATGGTATCTGTATGAAAGACTTCATCATTTTAATATTTATAATTATTATTACTAATTGATTCAAATTAAACATAAAAATAATTGAATCTACATTTTAGCTACCAAACATTATTTTGACTCACCTTATATGTCAACTTCAAGTTTTCTGAAGAAAAATATCTAGGTGGATCAAAAGCAGCATATTCAGCATCATCTGCCAACAACCCGTGAAAGCCATACTCTCGGCAATAAGCAATAACTTCTTGGTGGTGATCATCCATGGTGCACATCTTGAAATAAAAATTAAAGGATGTGTTAAAATTACTGTAAATAAATCCAAACTAACAAAATATTACATAAATTGAGAATATCTCTGGGGTGACTTACCACAGTAATACCCAAATGTCTTAAAGCCATTCTCAAAGCTGACCTAAGAAAAGTAGGGGGAATCCACCATACTTTAGGTGGTGGAGTGGCTTTAGTATTAACATGTTTCAAAACACTAGCAACTCTTTGGCGTAAAAGAGCTTGCTCCGCAATCCACTCACTCATCCTACAATTTTCAATTGTTCCATTGAAAACCACAGCCAATTCAATGCTTCCAGGTTCGATAGCTTGAGTTAAAAGGGATAAAAACTGTACCATTCTATTCCATTGACCTCCACAGGCCCAATCTGAAGTCAAACATGAAAATATTCGATTCTATCAATTCATATTTTTCATTTACCTGAGAAGTACCCCCCATATAATCTATCTAAGCAATTCTCAGCATCAACAATAAGTTTCAATTTATTTCCAATAGGCCTTATTTTACGATTAGTATTGTGAGGCTGTTGTCTTTGGGTAACATTTCGTGCAATTTTCAATAAATCAACAGACACCGCTCCTCCTTCCAAATTTGGACTTCCTAAATATGTTTGAAGATGTTCAACACCCATTGTGACTTTTCGAATTTATTCTCGATAAAACAGAGAAAATATATGTGTTTTGTTCATTTTTGATCTGAAAAATTAATAAAGTTCAATAAGAAAAAGTAATTTGCAAAATATACTTGGAAAAATCTAATCCAAAGTGGTTACAACGCAATATGGCGGATCAGAACATTTCAAGTTGTTTACAAATACTTGTTCAATGCAAATAACGTTAAAGAAAATGAATGTTTATCACTAAATAGAGGAGATATATTAAATAGGGGATGTGGTTAAACGTTCAATTCACCTCGAAAGATGTTAGCTTGCCGGTCTTCGATTCACAATTGATTGGACCGCTAAGTGACAATTTCACGATACATAGTTAACTGAATTATTGTACGAAAAAAATTTAAGGAAACGTAAAATATACATCAATAACTTCCGCTCGAATTGAACATTAACAAAAATACACTTATTTTTTCCATTATATTAAATTAAACAGTAGACATTACACTAAACGGAAACGATACAAAGTTATACGGGCTATGGCAGAACAGAGCACAGAATCTATGATAATTAATTTATATTGACGTGTGAAGAATATAGAAATAATTTGATTATAATCTTCTTATTATTACTGCGTTCGGTTTCGGTATATGCTACACCGTTCGCAAAATTCCCACCGAAAGCTCCCTAAGGGCCAGTTGTACATTTCAAATTTCAAGACCACAAACAGTTCGATGTTGACTAAGGGCGAGTTCGGAAAGTCAGCGCTGTTGAATGCGCTGAAAGAGATGCGTTTGACAGCGCTGTACCAGCAAAATGCTGGAGAAAGAGCGCCGCATTCTACGCTGAATTTACGTTGAGTTTACGAACGCTTTTTCAACGAAATAATGGTTTCAATGTTTGTCAATTAATATAAGAAAACTATAATTGTCTGCATGCCGTGATGTCATTTTCTTGTGCTATTTCAACAACAGTTCAAATGAATAATAAGGTTAATCTATTTTATTTTCTCACATAGAAATATCTTTATTTACACGCATCTGAAAATAAGAATGCAGCGCCAAGGTGAGCAGACGTAGAACTATAAATGTTGACATTGAAGTGTTTTGTTGTATTAGTTGTGTGTGTATTTGCGTTATTAATTGATTTAACAATAAATATAAAAACTTTTCAGACTTCTATAGTGAACAAGTGTGTTACTGTGTATATAATATTTTCATTTTAGGTAAAGGCGTTTCAGTTCAGTCTAGTGATAGTGAACCTTATGCAAGGATGGAAATCTTCGAAAAATGACGAATAACAATCGTGCGCATATAATATGTGAACGGTTCATTCAACATTATTATATTACAGGACTTGCTCTGCTCGCCGAAGGGGCTCCGCCCCTTGGACCCCGTCACTATGCCGGTAGATACTTCACTGGGTATCCGGCTAGAAAATAAAAGCTGTTTTTCCGAAACCTTGTATCGTTAGCTGATTTCAGACGATTCACTTGGTATACTATGCTGATTCTAGGGTGGAATTCTAAATGATTTTTTTCCTAGAATATACCGTTTCGCCCTTCTTCTTCTTTATGCCCTTGCTCACATGAAAATATTTGATGCAAATAACTTTACATGACGACAAATCAAGGGCGGTCCTATCCTTAAATTTTGAGCGGCTTCGCCATTATGGGCTTCGAGTTTTTCTATGGGACTAAATCCCAGATTACACCGATATCAAGCTTAACCTCTCAAAAATATTTATATTTAGATATTCATATGAATATTTATATAAGGCGTACAACTTTGCTTCCGCCGTTTTGCAATAGATGGCTGTAACGGTAAGTGGTAGTAGAAATAAATATATAGTAGATGTCATACAATAAGTTTAGGTATTTGTGAACATAACGCCATCGACATGTTAGCCGATTTGTGTCTGCATCATAAAGTTATTCACGATAAATCATGTCAGCTTACGAACCAAATTCTCGTCATTTGCGGGAGGTTTTAATTTTCTACTAAAATATGAAGAAATCTGCGTCTGAGGTACATCGAATGCTTTCAAATACCTATAGTGAGACCGATATTGGTGGAAGAACGTACCAACGATATTGTTTATGTCTAGGTTTAGTTATTTTCTGGTACATCTGTAAAATGGCTTGTTCCGTTTGATTAAATAAATACATAAATAGAAGAGTGGTTTCAACGCTTCAAGGATAGTGATTTTGATGTCGAAGACCAGCATCGCGGTGGAAGAGAGAAGGTTTTTGAAGATGCAGAATTGGAGGCAATAATTGATCAAGACTCATGTCGAACGCAACAATAATTGACAGGATCAATAGGCGTGACACTAAAAGCCATTTCAAAACGCCTGAAAGTCATAGGAATGATTCAGAAACAAGGACATTGGGTGCGGTACGAGTTGAAGCCGCGAGGTGTTTGAAAGGCGTTTATTTTCTTGTGAACAGCTGCTTGCAAGGCAAAGACAGAAGGGTTTCTGCATAGGATTGGGACTGGAGACGAAAAATGGGTTCATTACGATAATCCCAAGCGCATAAAATCATGAGGATATCCCGACCATGCTTCCACATCGACGGCCAAACCGAATATTTACGGTTCTAAGGTCATGCTCAGTATTTGGTGGGACCAGCTCGCCATAGTGTATAATGACTGAAAGAATCACAGGCGATCATTATCGAACGCAATTAATGCGTTTGTACCGAGCATTGAAAGACAAACCGCCGCAATACAACGAGAGAGAAGTTGAATTGATTTTACTGCATGACAATGCTCGACCCCATGTGCGAAAGTAGTCAAGATATACTTGGAAACGTTGAAATGGGAATTCCTACCCCACCCGACGTATTCTCCAGGCATTGCTCCCACGGACTGTCACTTGTTTCGATCAATAGCATACGGCCTGGCTGACCAACACTTCCGATCTTATGAAGAAGTAAAAACTTGGATCGATTAGTGGATCGCTTCAAAAGATGACCAGTTTTTTCAATTCGTACGCTGTCCGAAAGATGGGAGAAAGTAGTGACCAGCGATGGACAATACTTTGAATTATAAATGTATAACCAGTTTTTTACAATAAAGCCTCGAATTTCGCAAAAAAAGTTGTACCCTTATGTATTTGTTGTATTATAATTATATAATATCAATATTTACTTATCAGGGTTTTAACCATTCAGGTAGAAATTAAAAAAATAATTAAATAGTAAATCGATTGTTTAATAAGAAAAAAAAAGAAGAAAATTGGCAACTACAACACAAAATCTAATTTGGTCTTTGAAACTTTGAACCCTTTGAAAACCTTGTAATCACAGCGTCCTCGTCAACATCAATGTCCTTATGAATGTTCAGGAGGACAAAATGTTCCATAAAAATGGAAGCAAACTACTAAATATGTCGTTTTCCACTGAATCTTGTCATCTGAATCTTATTATTTCTCACACCAAAATATCTCAGCGATATACAGGGTGAGTCTTTGACTTGTACATATATTTTATCCGAAGATTCCTGAGGTCAAAAGAAACACTTTTTTCCTTTACCGTTTTTTCCGATTCGGCCCGGTTAAAAAGATGCAGGCTGTTGAAAATCGATAAAAAAATGTGATTTTCGGCTATATCTCGTAAATGGTTCTATTGAAAGAAATGATTTTTGGAATATAGCTCTTCCTTGACATGACACATCTTTTCCGAACACAAGATTCCATACACATATTTCAGTTTCTTCATTATGAACATAACATAAGATTTCATGAGACAGGTGGTGTAAGATGTGTACAGTTTCCGTGAGTAATGGCTCGTTGACACGGTGCGAGCTCGAACGCGTGAAACCACGTGCGTGAAGAGCATTCGTGACTCGCATCTCGAAAGAACATTCGTGAAATTGGTTGACACGATTCGAGCTTTCAGTTGCAAGAGTGAATTCGGTACTACAAGGTGTGTGTGTTGTTAGTGAAATTTTGGCTGTAATAATAGCCAATAATGTGAACGTATATTTTTTATTTTATTTTTACAATCATTCACTGTAAAATTCGGGATTTTCATCTCTTCCACGATATTCTCTAGAGCCTGCTGACGTTTGTCGCGATTTTTGTACTCCGGAGAGTTTGTTTGCCACAAACAAGAATGAGTTACATATAAATGAATAAAGTTTGACATTTGTTGTTCACTCCACTTTGCCATAATTTAAAAAAAACACTGTTTAATTTAGCAATCAACAACGTTCTACCACGAATCTCGAACGCCAACTAATAAACCTGCATAATACCCGTTCGAGCACGCACGTGGTGACACTGACCACGCGCGTGGTTGGTATACACGGTTCGAGCTCGAATGCGAATACGATTCGAGGCCTTCACGCACGTGGTTTCTCGCACCGTGTCAACGAGCCATAATTTTGGAAGTTATTTTTCGATAAGTTTTGAAGCTTGAGCGTAAGCATATAAAAAAGTGAGTAGAGGCTTATGAATTGAGGACAAATTTTGAATAAGATTTCTGCAATTATAGAACAGAAATATGATTGTTTATATTTCTTTTGTGTTAATAAGATCGAAATCGGCTTGCTGTTATCACTTGACCGACAGCAGCTGTGACCGGAATCTGTTCTTAGTAAAGGTGTTCCATACACTTCACGGTTTATAAGTGCAGTATAAATTTGTTGATGGTTTCCTTCGTGTTTTTTTCTCTGTACCTTACCTTATTTACCCCTGGCCTTCCTGTCTGTGTTCATTTTTGAAGTCTCCCTGATCGGCCACAGTGGAGTGAAGCGCGTGTCCCTTGTATATGTATTGTTTATTGGAAATAGTCTAAAAGTTAAACTGGTGGAAGGTGACATCAACAGTTTGTTTACACTAGGGAGGAATAAAAATAGTCCTATAAAGGTTGAATTTACATCCTATTTGAAAAAACTCACAGTGCTCAAGAATACTAAGAACCTAAAGGGTTCCTCAATAAGGATCACGCAGGATCTCACTGAACAGCAGAGATCTGAGAATAAAATTTTGAGGAAACATCTTTACTCTGCCAAACAAAGAGGGGTGACCAATTGCTACATTAGGAAAGGAAGATTTCATATGGACGATCGTGTCTTCACTCCAGCCGATCTTGAATGTCTAGAGGAAGAAGGTTTTGAGTGTTTTCCCAGTAGACCGCATAGTGATCCAGGTACACCAATCCACCAAACCAAGTCTACAAAGGAAGGAATAGGACATGCAAAGCCAGGTGAATCTACGGTGAAACTGCCCCCGCCAACCCAACCAGTGAAACTGACAACAACCAACAGCGTTTCTGAAAGAGGGTCTTCCATTACGCCTAAACCAGGTACTGTACAAAATTCTTTAAGGGCTTTGGCAAGAGATCGACCAAATACAAGAAAAAACTCGGCTAAAGCGAGTCTCAGAGATTAGTTTCTGTATTATTTGTGTGCTTGTTATGTGTGCAACATTTTGTTGATGTAGATTAGTAACTCCTACTACAAGAATTCTTCGTGGGATTATCCTGATTTATTTTCACATTACTTGAATTGTTTTCATTTTGTGCTCGTTTTTTTCTGTTAGGTCTACAAGAGTTTTGGGATGGATCAATATATAAGGGATTTCGAACATCTGCAGTACGAATCGACTGAAGTGGACGACGACCAGGGCTTTAGGATCATTGATGGGGTAGCCAAGAAGGCGGGATTTGCTGTTTTTCATGCGAACATTAGAAGCATCAATAAAAACTTCGATGAAATGTCAATTTTACTGAAAAAGTTCGATTACCTTTTTGATGTTATAGTCTTCACGGAAACATGGTGTGTTCCGAATATCAACCTTTTCAAAATGCCAGAATACGAAATAATTTATAACTCAGGAGATTATAATCAGAACGACGGAGTTGTCGTGTATATAAAAAAGAACCTGGTGTTTCAGTGTTTTTTTCTCGATCTTGGTATTATAAGGACAGTTCGCCTCACCATCAAAGGCGCAGACAGAGATATTACAGTTGATGCCCTCTATCGTTCTCCCTCATCCAGTCCGTACGAATTCAATGAACATCTCTATAATTACATGAAGAACTACTGCCTGGACAACAAATATACGTATTTTTTTGTCGGTGATGTTAATATAGATATTAAATCAGATACTGATTTTTGTAATGAATATCTGAATATACTAGGAGAATTTGGCTTCAATTCAATGATTGATAAATATACGAGAGTACAGGGTGAGTCTCAAACTTTGTTGGACCATATCTTTGTCAAGAATCCGGTGAACCCTTCAGGATGCAGGTCATATGTCCTCCACTGCAATGTCACAGATCACTTCCCTATACTTGGAATATGTCCAATGTCAACCATTAGAGAACAACCTCCATCAAAAAAACGAGTTGTATTAGATCGGAAAAAACTTTTTGAGACCATGGAGGTGGAAGACTGGAGTGACTATTTCTGTTTGGATGATGTGAACCGGATGTCTGAATGTTTGCTCAACAATATAAGAAGTGCGGTGGCATCATCTTCCAGACGACATATTAAAAGCCGAAAAGTGAAGAGAAAACCATGGATAACGAAGGGTTTGGTAAAGTCTGTTGATGAAAAACAAAGGATTTATAGGTTGGTACTTAGTAACCCGAACGATGCTCAATTACTACACAAATACAAAACATATAAGAATAAACTCACCAATCTGATTAGAACAGCGAAGAAAGACTACTACTCAGAACAGATAGGAAAAAATAAGGATAATTCAAGAGCTCTTTGGTCCAATATCAGAGATCTGACGGGAAATGAGAAGACCCAACCTGGAATATATAAGATCAATAAAGAAGGTACCAGCATCACAGATACAGATGAAATTGCTCGGATGTTCAATTCATACTTTGTGAATTTGGGTGGAGAGATGGTTAATCAGATCAGGAGACCAGTGACCCGTATTGTGAGGAGAGACAGAAAGAGCAAAACAATGTTCTTGAGGCCGACAGATGGAAAGGAAGTGCTTGAAATAATAAATGGATTAAAAAATCATAAATGCCCTGGCTTCGATGAAATAACTGGAGAACATCTGAAAATTATTGGTGAACACATAAAGGAACCTCTAGCGTGCCTGGTGAATGTTATTTTTGAAAGAGGAAAGTTTCCAGACAACCTCAAGACGGCTATGATAAAACCTCTGTTCAAGAAAGGTGATCGAGAAAGTCTCTCCAACTATAGGCCAATCTCACTGATTAGTACCATTGCAAAAGTTATAGAAAAGGTGATCAGGGTACGACTGGTCGAGTTTCTGGAGAGAAACAATTTGCTTTCCAAAAAACAATTTGGTTTCAGACCGGAGAGATCAACGGATGATGCTATTGTTTGTTTGACGAATGGTATCTATCGAGCACTCGATGGGGGAAAATGTACGATGGGACTCTTCTTAGACTTGGCCAGGGCCTTTGACACTGTCAACCACCGCAAACTATTGGACGTCATGGAGGACCTTGGTATAAGAGGAGTAGCGGGTGATTTGTTCCGGTCGTATCTTGAGGATAGAAAACAATGCGTGGAGGTTAATGGAGTCGTGAGTGAGGGGCAGGAGGTTTTGACCGGTGTGCCCCAGGGGACGGT
Organism: Harmonia axyridis; assembly: GCF_914767665.1. Lineage (NCBI taxonomy): Eukaryota > Metazoa > Arthropoda > Insecta > Coleoptera > Coccinellidae > Harmonia > Harmonia axyridis. Next base: position 21,943,959 of record NC_059505.1, on the reverse strand, counting down.
CCTAGGACCTGTACTATTTCTCATCTATATAAATGGATTCCTGTCTCTTGAGGTGGATGCAGAGATATCGTCCTTCGCAGATGACACTGTGATCCTGTTTACTGGCTCTACCTGGGAGGAAGTTGTGGATAAGGCCGAGAATGGAATGGAAGAGATGAGAAATTGGTTAAGTGAAATGGACTTGATGCTGAATATGGAAAAGACCAAGTGCATGGTATTCTCTAACAGAGTATCTGGCTTACCCAGGATTCAGAATTTGGTATTGAGGAATGGCAGTGTAATTGAGTGCATAAAATCGAAAACTTATCTTGGAGTGGAATTCGACGAACACCTTAGATGGGACCTTCACATCGCCAGGGTGACGAAGAAACTTAGATCCCTATTATTTACATTCAGATGCCTGAAAAGAATCATGGACGATGGTATTCTCAAAATTTTGTATCATGCACTGGTTGAGTCGCACTTACAATATGGAATATCATCCTGGGGTGGAGCGTACAAATGTCACAAAACACAACTCAAAGTTTTACAAAAAACCTTCCTCAAGATTATATATAACAAGGAACGGACTTATCCCACCCAAAAACTCTTCGAGGAAGTAACTATGTTAGAATTGGAAAAACTTTATTATTTTAGAGTTCTTTGCCAGCAGTACAAAAGGAAAACGGAATTGCCGTCTATAAGCCATACTCACGACACTAGGCACAAAAAAAGATCGGAATATGTCACTGAAAGAGCAACAAAAACAGTAGGTCAGAGATCATTTTATTATATGGCTCCAAGAGTCTTCTCGCTGGTTCCGCTTCATATCAGAAATGTGAATAGTCCAATATTATATAAAAAGTGGTTGAAGATCTGGTTGAGAGGTATGTCCGCGGATGAGATTGACAGGATTACCGTGAATTCTGGTTAATGGCACTCTTAGAACATTGAGAGCGATCTGTTTTTAATTTTCACTATTTCATACGATCCCGGTTTGGATTGCTTATTGTTTTTTTTTTTCTTCTTGCATTTTTTGTGTGAATTACCTACAAATATGATTTTTCATAACTGATTGTATATGTATTAATTTCTGGGAAATAAATCTTATTATTATTATATTATTATTATTATTATTATATTTTCCCTCAAACGATCACTTTATCAATAGACTCATCCCAGAAAAACATTTGTAAATATAGGTTTAAAAATTCGTTCGTGAAATATTTGATGATGCCAAACGAAGAAACAGATGAGGTCACACTAAAGCAACTTTTAGAAGAAATCAGAGATACCAAAAAAGAGATTAAAAATTGTTTGTCGGCATCGGAGGCGAGGTTACTTTTGGAAATCCAGGCTTTGAAGAATAAAAATGAAATTCTGGAAAAGGAAAATGCTGATTTGAAGAAAAGGCTAGAAAAGACGGAACGCTGTTGCAACAAAAATAATTTAGTGATTTTTGGCCTGAACAGAAATTCTGAAATTACGAACGAATATATTTGCAACGAAATTACCCGCTTATTAAACGTTGGGATCGAGACATCTGAAATAAGTGACTGCTATACTTTAGGCAACAGGGAGAATAGTCCTATAAAGGTGGAATTCGTTTCATACCAGACGAAAAAACTTATTCTTAAATCCGTTAAACTCCTTAAGGGTACCGCTGTATCGATTGCAAACGATCTAACGCCACAACAACGACAGGAAAACCAAAAACTTAGGTCGTTTCTGCTGAAAGCTAGAGCTAACTCATCAGAAAAATCTTATATAAAAGGTAATAGACTTGTGGTGGGACAGAGAATATATGATTTGGAGGAGCTGGAAAGTTCAGAAGAGGAGGGTAGGACGAATAGCGCCCCAAATACACCTACTTCAGAAAATTTACGTAGTGCTACAGACGTCTGGCCTGGTTCATCAACCACGAATGAGAATTTCCGTAAAGGAAAATTAATAACACCCCACGTAGCAACTCACAAAAAGGAATATATAAATAAGAAGTGAACACCTCCAAAAGGAAACACTGGTGTATAACTTGTTAGAAGTTAAGGGTTACCAAAAGAAAACTAGGAGTTCTAGAACACGTTGATTTTATTATGACCATTTCCAGTATCTCTACATTCATTGACATAACCTGAACAAACAATGGTGAACATAGAACAACAATTCTTATTTATCCATATCAAGTGTCAAGAGGATATGCAACACAAACTACTTCAATATGACCATATTATACATCTCCCCTCACAAGTTCAATTTGTCTGGTTTTTTAATGACACGTCCTGAGCGAGTGGATTGAACTTGATACTTATTTGATTCTGGAACTTGTAAGGGGTTCTGCAATTCTGGTGTTAACCTTTTAGATTCTTCAAACTGTGAAACACTATTTCTTGGAACAGTTGACGATGGGGTGGCATCACTATCAGATACACAAACATCCAATGAACTGTCAGTTAACTTGAATGGGTTCTCTGATGGTTTAATATCACTGCGATTTCTTCTGATAGTGTTGCCTTTACAATCTTTCAATATATATGATCTGGGACTATCATGTATGTCCTCAATTTTTGCAGGTTCCCAAATATTATCTCTGTGATTTAAAACAGTTACATCTGACCCTTCTTTGAGCGGTATTAGATTTTTAGTATTACGGTTATAATATTGCTCATTAATTTGACGTTTGGCTACAATTTTTTCTTTTACATTCACACACAATTTAGGATACAATAATTCGCAAGTAATTGGAACCTTAGTCTTGCAATTTCTGCTGTTCAATAATTGAGATGGTGAATAACCCATTCCTTTTAATGTAGAATTCCTATAATTCAATAACGCACAACACAAATCACCTTTTCCTTCCTCCAATGATTTTTTAAGAAGGTTTTTTGCTATAGCCACAGCTTTTTCAGCCAATCCATTTGACTGTGGATATTCTGGGCTACGTGTGACAAGAGCAAAGTTCCAATTCTTGGCAAACTCTAAAAATTTCTGACTCTTATAGGGTACATTATCACTCACAACAATATCAGGGGTCCCAAATCTTGCGAACACTGGTTTAATTTGAGAAATAACAGCTTCAGCGCTTTTATTTCTTATTGGCAAAATCTCAATCCAGTTTGAGTAAGAGTCAAACAAAACACAATAGCTCTGATCAGCATATGTGAATATGTCGGTACCAACACGTTCCCATGGCCTATCAGGTACTGGGTATGGCAGAAGTTTTTGTTTTGGATTCCTTCTCGCGAATTTTTCACAGGTCTTACATTTTTTTATATAAGTATCAATATCCACTGAAATACCTGGCCAATAAAATACCTTTCTGACTTGCGACTTTGTCTTTTCAATTCCTAAGTGGCCCTCATGCAAAAGTTTTATCATTTCCTGTCTTAGGTTACGAGGAACAATTAATTTGTTTTCTAGGAACAATAAATTTTTACATTCAAATAATTTATCTCTCAATTTGTGAAAATTTTTTATATTTTCTGGAATTTGTTTTTTTTGAAGTGGCCAACCATTCTTAATAAATGTTATTACAGTACTGAGCTGTGGGTCTTTAATTGTTTCAACAGTGAATTGTTTGATTCGATTTGTGGACATAGGCAAGTATTTAATTACAGAATGAACTGCAAAATCTATTTCATTTTCAGACTTTTCGTTTCCCTTCTTGAGAAATGCACGACTAGCTTGAATGTAACAGTCTTACCATTGACTTGTATCTCTGTTGTCCACATCGATTCTTTACTGCTTCTTTTTTCTTGATCAATTTTATCAACTGAACTCACGAAGAACTCGTAATCACTTCCAGTTTCATCACCTGATTCTTCTTCTTGCAATAAACTGTGTACTTTTTTCTTAACTTGATTTTTGTTACGACAAACTTTAGCAAAGTGGTCACGGCCCTGGCATTTTGCACATGTCTTTCCAGTAGCAGGACACTTGTTTTCGAACTTGTGTTTATAACCACACTTATTACAAGATTTATTGGAATTTTTTTTCATGACTGATCTTGATGTACTAGCTTTGATGGCATCTACTCGAGATTCATTATCCAACATTTTCACTTGGTCTTCACTTGTTTCTTTAGCTCTACAATAATTTATTGCTTTTGTCAGAGTTAAAGATGCTTCTCTCATCAGTTTCTCCTTGTCAGCAGTGTCTCTTAGCCCTATAACAATTCTGTCCCTTATCATTTCATCTTGAATGGGATATTCAGTGGTCTTCACTGCCTTTCTTAACTCGGTCAAGAAACTATCAAAAGATTGCTCTTCTTTCTGTACTATCGTGTTGAACTTAGCCCTCTCAAAAATTACATTTTTCTGGGGGGCACAGTGATCTTCGAATTTCTTGACTATTTCGGACAATACTTTATCTTTTCCAGGTTGGAATGTAAAGCTATTGAACAAGTCCAGCCCGTCATCACCAACCAGGGATAAAAAACATGCTACTTGCTTTTCTTCATCTTTTTCGTCCAGTCCAGTGGCCTTTGTGAACAGTTTAAATTTTTGGGAAAATCTCTTCCAATTCTCTGAGATATTTCCATCGAGCACGAGCGGGTCTGGAGGTCTAAAATAGTTCTCCATTTTGTTTCTTCTTTTGTCACTCCAGCGGCACAGAAAACAAGCAATGAGCCGAACAAAAGCTTTTTCGAAATTGCACTATTTCGTTAATTTCATCAGCACATGGGTTCACTAGCGACCTGACACCATGTATAACTTGTTAGAAGTTAAGGGTTACCAAAAGAAAACCAGGAGTTCTAGAACACGTTGATTTTATTATGACCATTTCCAGTATCTCTACATTCATTGATATAACCTGAACAAACAATGGTGAACATAGAACAACAATTCTTATTTATCCATATCAAGTGTCAAGAGGATATGCAACACAAACTACTTCAATATGACCATATTATACAACTGGTGGCATGAGACTCAGACAAAAAGAGCCAATTAAAAAAAAAGAGTGAACAGGCTTGGAGACCTTATATAACAAAAAAAAATAAATAAATAAATGAATAAATAAATTGAAAAAAAAATTAAATAAATAAAAAAAAATAAATTAATTAATTAATCATAGAAAATATGTTTATTTGGGATCTGGTAATAAGTTAATCAGGGTAGTTCAGTTGATGTTTTAACTATAGTCCAACAATTGAGGAAGAAATATGGACGATTTTATAAAAAACTATCAAAATGAAGACTATGATACTATTGTCATAGATGATCTCAAATCCATTGATTTCATGAATAAAAATAAAAAACTCAAGATTATGCAAATGAATATTCGAAGTATGCAAATGAATTTCAACGAGTTTGAATTGTTCTTACAGAGTACGAGAGCTGATTTGGATATTATAGTGTTGATAGAGACATTTCAACTGGAAGACCCAAAATTGTTCAGTTTGAATGGATACCATCAGATCTACAATGGGGGCAAATATAACATAAATGACGGAACTGTAGTATACATTAAAGAAACTATTGATATTCAACACTCTATTGTTCGGATTGGAAAAATCAAGGCACTGGAATTGGATATTCATTATCAAGAAAGGAACCTCAAACTCACAGCAATGTATAAGTCACCACATTATTCCATCGCGGAGGAATTGATGGATTATCTAGAGAGAAATAAAAGAAGTATGAAACATACAATTACAGGTGATATGAACATAAATTTATTATCACATGATTACAATACAGAGGAATACAAGAATATACTTTCCTCTTTTGGGTTCACTTCACTAATTAATAAATTCACACGTCCAGATAGTCAAACATGCCTGGATCATTTTTTTGTAAAGGGTATGGAACCTGAAAACACCATTGTGGATGGAATTATTCTGCAAAACTTGATTACGGATTATTATCCTACATTATTGTATGCTAACCTAAAAATTAATGAAAGACCTGCTAAAAGAGAACATTCAAAAAAATACATTAATTACAATAAGTTGAGAAATGATTTGAGTAATGAAACATGGAAACAAGTGTATAATTCTGATGACAATAATAATATAACTGAAAATTTCATTGAGATTCTAAAACGATATATAGAGGATAGTACCACAACAATAAACAGTAAAAAAAAAGAACGCTTCAGAAAAGAGTGGATGACCACATCGGTACTGAATGAAATAAACAAAAAACAAAACATCTACAAAAAACTAAAGAAGGAACCCCAAAATATTCAGTTAAAAACAGAATATTCTAAATCTAAGGTTCACATACGAACACGAATATATGAAGCCAAGCAGAAATATGTGCAAAAGTGCATACAAAAAAATCAGAGTGAATCAAAAGCTTTATGGGACTGTGTGAACAAAATAACGAATACCACGAAATTAGGAACAAGTATAAAATATATCAAAAATGAAGACAACTCGAAGATAGAGGATTATCAAGATATGTGCGAAATTTTCAATGACTACTTCAGCGGGATTGGTGAAGCCTATGCAAATGCACTGCCCACGACTGATGACTTCGAAGAGGAAGATTTTCAAAAACAGAACTCTTTTTATCTTTTTCCAACAGATGTATATGAAGTAGAAAAGACTATAACCAGTCTGAAATCGGGCAAGTCGGCAGGTTACGATGGAGTACGATCAGAAACACTAAAAAACATAAAAGAAGAAATATCAAAACCGCTTGTATATATAATTAACAATTGTTTTGAAAAGGGCTGTTCTCCAGACATACTAAAATTAGGACTAGTAAAGCCATTATTTAAGGGAGGTGATAGATCTCAAATGGTCAATTACAGACCGATCACTCTCATATCAAACATTGCCAAGATCATAGAGAAGTTGATCCTAGTCCTCATGGATTCATTTATTGCAAAAAATAAATTATTATCAAGGAACCAATTTGGATTTCGCAAGAGTATGTCAACGGAGGATGCTATAAAAAAAGTAACAGATATTATTTACAACAATATTGACCAAAGGATTCCTTCCTTGGCAATCGTGATAGATTTGGCGAAAGCGTTTGACACCGTTGTTCGATCTCATCAAGAGTTACTTATCGGATCGAAATCAAATTGTAACTTTGAACGGTAAGTTCAGTGAAAAAAAACGACTTACCAATGGCATACCACAAGGCACCGTTTTGGGACCTTTATTATTCAACTTATATATAAACGGCTTACTTGAAATGAAGAGTGGACGTGAGATAATAGGTTTCGCAGATGATACTTTAGTCCTCTATAAAGATAAAACGTGGGAAGATCTAAAACAGAAAGCGACAGATGATTTGAGGATCCTGACGAAATGGTTTCAATTGAATAAGCTTACCTTGAACTGCAAGAAAACAAAATACTTAACCGTTTGATCCAACAAGTTGGGACAACCAAAGCTAGGAGATCTGCAAATCAATGATGAACTGCTCATCCCAGCAACACAATCAACTAAATATCTAGGTATTTTTATTGATGAGCAACTTAAATGGGATATGCATGTATCGTATCTAACAAGAAAACTGAGGGATATTCTGTGTAAATTTAGGTACATAAGAAAAAGTATAAACTCTCAAAGGCACATGCATACACTATACAACGCACTGGTTCAGTCGCAACTTACGTATGGTATTATTGGATGGGGAGGTATTTTGGATGTTCACAAGAGAAGCTTGGATATTCTACAAAAATGTATATTGAAAGTGATGTATGGAAAAAGAATAACATTTTCGAGTTCTCAAATATATGAAATTTCCAAGGTACTTGATATAACACAAATTTATGGCCAAAAAATTATTTTAAATGTCTACCAGAACAAAATACCCATCAGATTGAAAGAGCACGAGCATAATACAAGAGAAAAACAAAATAATTATGAAAGAAAAAAAGGGGAAAAAAGAATTGGCCAACGTTGTTGTACCTATATAGCTTCAAGAATTTACCCAATTGTACCACAGAAAATCAGGGAACTGAGAAGTGTGAACAGATTCAAAAAAGAAATAAAAACATGGCTTATAACAGAGGATCGATTCATGTTCCATAGAATGATCAATTCTAGTTGAGATTCAACTACCATTTTGTACCATTGTGTTATTTCAAATAATTGAAAGCAATTAATAGTCAGTTTTGATGAAAAACTCGATCACCGCGTATCTCGAAATATGAAGCATTTGCGAACAAAAATTATTCAATGAACTGCGCTAAGTTTCCATGCAGGATCACCTTATGAAGTTTGTCGCACTCATTCACTAACACCCTGTATCCGTAAAATATCATCCCGATCGGATCTGTTGAAACTGAAATATTGGGTATATCTTTTCCAGTATTATTCTTGAACGTTTTACAGTTTTGGTTATTGATTCACAACTAAATAAAAATTTTTATGTGGATCGAATCAGCAGTTTTGAAATCAACTGAAAATAGCTAGTTGTTTTACTATGCAGCAAAGTAGTAGATTGTGTAATTAATCACTACAGGAAAAATAAAAAGATTGTGGTAATTGTGATAATTTGCAAATACAATTTTGCAATACAAACAATCGAATATAAATTTTGTGTTTAACTCGGCAGCAAAGTAGATTGACAGCCTTGGCTGGATTCCTATAGCCTTGCTACGCTAGGCTGTGAACTATCTGCCGCGGCAGTCTATCTACTTTGCTGCTGAGTTGAACATAAAATTTTTATTCGATTGCTCATATTGATGCATGTAGGATATTTTATTTGCAAATTATCACAATTACCAGAATCTTTTTATTTTTCCTGTAGTGATAAATTACAACGAAATTTGATAGAAATCGCAATTGTTGCAATGGTTGGTTGCTATGGAAATGTATATCTCCATGATAATTATAGTTTGATAACTTATGAAATATCTGACAGTTTTTTGGAAAAATATCGGATATATTCATATTATGGACAGTGATAGTGACTTAGAGGTACTTACTCCACCAGAAATAAGGAAGATGGCAAAAAATATTGATTGTCAGAAAATGTCGAATGTTTTATTCGCATTGAGGATAATCCCTTTGCTGTCTTGGCAGGAAAGTAGTTACTTTTCTGCCTAGACAGGAAAAGTAATATTTTTCTGATTGATATTTATCTTCAAAATCAATATTTGCTGTGAATCGAAGAAAACCTAATTTTAAATGCCCAAGTTTACGGAACTCTAAGTCGTATTACGTCCATTTACAAACTCAAACGTATCTTTCGAGAATTTTAAGTTTTCAGGTCTTTTCTTTGGGAGTTATCGTATTCACGGCCGGCTAGCCGAAGATTATTTTATTCAACCAAGAATTCAGCATCAGTGAGTTGAACCATATCGTTTGAGACCATAGTGTTGACAATAAGTAGTTCCTAAAAAAAATCGTAGACTTATTGTTTTCAGGGTAGCTTCAATCGGTAAAGCGACTGATTAACAAAATCAAAAAAGCTCATGACGTCATGCAGTACTTAAGTTCCTTTAACATCTCACAGAACAAACTTCGATATTGTTTAGATAAATGTCGAAAACATCTTTTCATTCAGACAATAGTACCTGGATCTACTTCGGTCGAAAAGACAAAATCACTTACTGAATCATCAACAACACTGATATTTTATTGTTCTAGGAATTTGCAAGAGTTAAATGTATAGCAAACAAGCCCATAAAACTCATTCAACCATTCAACATTCTTACTCTGTGAAAAGCTGTGTATTACAATCATCGTTTTATTTCTGAAAGCCAACATCTCGTGGTCCATGCAGAAAAAATTGAAGGAACCGTAATGCTCATAACATTACTGTGTACTGGCATTTTTGCCTTTATGGGATATGATCAGGGTCGGGTTGAAAACTTGAAAAGTCCCCTAGTATGCAGTGACGGCTCGTGCCCTCGAGATGTGGGTCGGCCACACTCCGGAAAATTACGAACGTATATATCAAATTTATTAAAATTCATTAGTTCCAAAAAATGAAGTGATGAAATGTCTTTAAACCTTATTTCAATTTGAGTTATAATTAAATCCAGAATTTCACAAAAAAGCCGTTTCATTGAGGAATTATCCGTGAGCTGAATTTCGGAATCTATTTTACGTTTTCGACGTCTAGCACTCGGTGGCATTACTTCTGGGAGTTTTTCTACTTCTGAATATAAGCGAATGAAATACTCATCTTCTGTGCGAAATTTTTTCAGAGTCGATAATAAAGAAGTGATTCTGGCGTTGCAATAAGTTATATCTGATAACTTATGCTGGATTATAGAAAAAACGGGATCTGTGTATGTAAAATCAAATTAAAAGAGTGGAGAATGAACAAAAATTCGAAATCATTCAACATTTTCCTCAGACCGGTAGCTTCACGTATTGTAATATCATCCCATTCATCTAAATTGTCGCTGATATGATCAAAAACTTCAATTAATTCTTCTCTCTTATCGAATATTGTTTTTACAGCGCGAGATTTGAAATTCCAATGAGTTTCCGAGCTAGAGGGTAATCTTTTTTTGCAAATTTCGTCTAGAATATTAGTGCGTTTACTTGATTTAGTGAAAAACGACGAAAATCCTGAAAGATTCGAAAAAAACACGCTACACTCATTGATTTTCTTGGTCGAATCTTGTAACACTAAATTCAATTTATGTGCATAACAGTGCGTGAATAGTGCTTGAGGAGCAATTGTTTTTATTCGCGCTTGTAACCCATTAATTTCCCCCGCCATCACAGCTGCCCCGTCATATGTTTGACCTACTAATTTAGTCGCTAAATTGAAATCTTTAAAATTGTCCAACAAGGTATTGAAAATATCATTCACGGTTCGACCTTTACTAACATCGAAAAAACCCCAAAATCGTTCGGATATTTTACCTTCTCGAACGAAGCGGAAAATTACTGACATCTGACAAAAACATTTAGCATCCGTTGTTTCGTCTATTTTCCATGAAAAGCACGCAGAATTATTTATTTCCTCGCGAATTTTCTCCCTCGAAATTACAGAACTTTTGAAATCAGGATGTTTTCGAAGTTAGGAATATATTAATTATATTTTCATGATCAGAAAATCAATACCTAACTACTATCGAACGGCATAAATAAGTTCTTTTCTGATTGAGACGTAATATCCTATAATTAACCATTCATTTGAATATATTAATTATATTTTCATGATCTGAAAATCAATAGCTACTATCGAACGGCATAAATGAGTTCTTTTCTGATTAAGACATAATGTCTCATAATTTAATAAAAATATAAATAAATACATAAATTAACCATTCATTTAATTATCAAATATTTGAAATAAACTGTGAAAAGTTGCTGCTTGACGCTCTGCAATACGATAACCGGCCAGCCGACCCTGTGTATTGGGAAGCGACCTTACATCGAATTGTTGTGCCGTTCTATTGAGTGGTCGTATTCTGGGCGTATGTCGTAGTATCTTTTCCTTTACGTAGCGCTCTCGGTAGCGCTGGTTCCGCCATCGGCTCTTGGCCGACCTAACGTGATGAGATGCTTTCAGTGACATTCCAGGGATTGCAATTGTATAATTGTAACATTTGTGTTACATTTCAGACCTAACTGTTACGGTGTTACGTACAATTCTGGAATAACCTGTTTGGGGTGATGTTACGAAAAGTAACCATTTACGATTGTGGTTTGTTACAATTTATGAAAGGGAATAACAACGCTGGATGCTTTGGAAATCGAATATTAGGTGGGTCCGAAAGAAAATATTGGCCGGTATAAGCTATATTTTCCTGTTCTGAGTGGAAATATTCATTACCGAGGGAATTTGGATATCGAAATCGATAACTCCGATTGAGTTTGAATGAATTGAATATCTAGAATTATTTTCTATTTCCCGATAACTTTTGGGTCGGCCCGGCCGACCCTGACGAGCCGTCACTGCTAGTATGTCAGATGAATCATAATAAGTTGTAATTTGTTCAATTTTTTGAGAAAGAAAACATTTAAAAATTTCGGGGTTTCACAAAATTTTAAAATAAAAAATTTGATTGTGAATTTCTCTTAGAATATTACTTCATCCGAACAAATTACGAGAGAGACAACCAACCCTACACTTGAAGTTTTACTTCATGTCGTACGGTGGCGCTGCGATTCTGCGCGTGGCGAGGCCATCGAGAGAGAAATCAAGAATAGATCTTCGATGATCTAGAGCAAACATCAGGGACATAACCTGAGTGTTTTAGTTCTCCTATACAGCCTTCTGTTCTGACATCTGAACTGGGTTGAGTTCCCTTCCGTTCAGACAGCTGAACTGGGTTGAGTTCCCTTCTGGGTTGAGCTCCCTTCCGTTCAGCCTTCTGAATTGAACTTGCTTAGAGATAGAGTGAGACTTGAGTTTGTGAATAAACGATTAAAATCATCATCTGTGTATTAGTGTGTAGAATTTCACATATGCCTACTTATGCGTTTCGTCCCTGGCACACACACCGGACTCATCAGTGTGACTTTGGTATAATTGTGTGTGCCGTGTCACTGACGCTTGGGTAATTTATTATTATCGGGAGCCGCCGGGACTCGAACCCGGCACCTTGTCGCATCTCGGTGAGTGAGTCTACCTCTTAACGTCTAGGCTACTGAATGCTGTGTTTATTGTTGCTATGTGGAGCTTTATGAGAAGCCGCCACATGACTCCCTCACCACAAGTGAATACTCTGTATTTCATAACCCAAATATCCAATAGGTTATGGGCTCCAGTGCATGCTTAACTGCGCAACGAAGTAAACACGAGAAAAATATTGAGGTAAGTTGAAATTTCAACTTAATTAACGAGGCTAGAGGAGATATTTTATTTATTTCAGTGAATGGAAATGATTTATTTCATATTCATTGCTGAAATAGAGAATTCCTGTTATACAGTATATATTGTATTTGGAAATAATATGTTTACCTATCTATTAGAGTTAAATCATGTTCACAACCTAGGAAGTTGATTTCAAGTGTAGTGACCTTGCAAATCTGATTCTTAACGGTTATTGAACGTTGATGTTTAGAGAAATGAGATATTTTACTATACACAGGTTTTAATAGAGTTAAATCATGTTCACAACCTAGGAAGTCAATTTCAAGTGTAAGAGACCTTGCAAATTTGATTCTTAACGGTTATTGAACGTTGATGTTAAGAGAAATGAGATATTTTACTATACACATGTCTTATAGATTTAGATTATGCAGATGTAGAGATTTTGCATACTCATTGTATAAAATTGATTTAGATGTTCGTGAATTCAGAGATTTCACATTCATCATTTGAGAAAATTATATTATGTGAATTTAGAGTTTTTCAGAGTCATAATTTGAGAGATGTACATACATCATTCGAGAGGTATCGATGAAAAAAAAATTCAGAGACTTTGCTAACATACTTTCTGTTTTAGATTGGATAATTTTAGAGAATTTACATACTACACCTAGAGAATTGGAGCATGTAGATTTGAAGATTCTACATACATTGCTTGGAGCATGTAAAATTGGATGTTTCACATTCCATAAACATAATCCAGAGATTGAGATATTTTGAGAGTATATATATTGATGAAAAATTTGGGGAATTATTTATTTCACTAAACTACAAAATCTGCAGTATGGTAAGATTAGTGATAATCAATATTTAAGGGCTTCTTTCATACAATGCTTGCTGTGCTGTGTTGTTTGTTTGTAAGCTAGGGATATTATAGGATTCAAGTATTCATCCCGTACATGCACAATGGCCATACCTAACTCAATAGGTTATCATTGCAGTGCGTGATACCGCTTTTGTAGTGAGGTGTACATGTACGAGGTGGTGTTGCTTGAAAACTTGATAGTCCTGTTTCGAATTGTATCAGATTGCTGTGCGTCTGAGGCAATTCAGAAGCACGAAACAAAATTTTATATCTTATACCTGGTAGTAGATGTACTAAGAGCGCATATAATGCACAAACATCTTAAAATACATAATATAAATATTTTGTTTCATAAATCCTGAAATAGATGGCAGCCAAAGGAAATCTAGGAAAAACATTGGTGGAGTATGACAGCGATTCCACCATTTCCGTAAGTGCAGAAGATACAGGTTTCATGCATTACGAGGAAAGAAAGAATTGTCAGAACCAATGTAAGTTTTTCATGCAATGAATAATTGCCCATTTCCTTGATTTTAGCTGACTAGAGCAGTATCAAAGAGTGATACGTAAGAGACTAGATGAGAGATGCTAGAGAAATTTTAGTGTCATTACACAAAACCCCCTTTTGAGAAATTAGGGATCTGAGAGAGGAGAAATTGTCGACAAAAGAGAGAGTAGAGAAGAGAATATTAGTTTTAGAGTATGAGAAAACCCAGGTATATAAAAATTTATTCATGTTACAGAGGTAATAAGAGTTATAAGAAAATTTTTGATTGAATTTTAGAGATTAGAGTACGAGAAAACCCAGCTATATTCAAAATTAATTCATGTTACAGAGGTAATTAGAGTTATGAGAATATTTTTGAGGTTAAATTGTAGAGATTTAAGAGTTTGAGAAAACCCAGCTATATTAAATAAAAATTAATTCATTTTACAGAGGTGATTAGAGTTAAGAGAATAATTTTTGGGGTAAAATTCTAGAATATTAGAAAACCCAGGTGCTTAAAAATTAATCCATGTTACAGAGCAAAATTCAAATTTTAAGATCTGGAATAACAGTCTATGATCAGAGCTTTTTGACAAACGATTTGTTGGACGTCATAGAGCCAAGTACGAGTAACCAAACTTTTTCAGAGGCCAACAAATCCAAGAGAAGTAATTGAGTATGAGACATTATCATAAACAGAATTGAGGAGAATTATTAAAAGAAAACTTTCAATATCCGAGACCCTGTTGAAGTAAGTAGAGGTTTGAGGTTCTCCAGGAAGTGCAAGTCAAATGCGACACACGCTTCAGGTAAGAGCCCACTTGTACTCCATTAAAATGGAGAAACACGAATCGGTCGATGATTTCTGTGAAAGACTCGACTCGGTAGTATGAGAGTATGAAGCATGTGAGGTGTGATTGAGCTAACTGCTCAAAAGATAAGATCTGCACTTTATCAGGCTGTATTACCAGTCACATCCGAGTTACGAGATGCAGATCTTACCAGGAGACAGACCCCAAACCAAGAAGGTAATTTAGACGAGATCAAGACCTTCATCAGAGAGAGAGAGAGAGAGATCAGAGAGATTAGAGGTTGAGAAGAGGTCTGAAATTGAAGAGGAGATTCCAAAAGATCAACGGGTACATAAATTAAAATGCTTCTGTTGTAACAAAGAGAGACACTGGTCAACTGATGGCAATTTGAGGCAACAGAGTAAGTAAGTGATTCTGCTTCGGTTGTAGGACAATCAAGTTAGAGGATTGCATTAACAATGGTGGCACGAACGAGACTAGGCCCGTTAAATTTAGAGGATCGAGTAGAGTTAGGTTGAACACGCCAAGTTTCAACACTAAGAGACGGAGCCACGTAGACCAGAGGAGAATGAGAGAGAGTAAGAGATTCAACAAAGAGGGTCGCTCCAAGGCAAGAAGGGTTGGAAGTATAGAGCGTAGAGAAACTAAAACAGGTAAACTTGATCCAATCATTAACTTCTTTGCAGATTCTGGAGCAACAGACCATATCGTAAATGGTTGTCTGATTTTGAGAAACTTTGAGAGATGTCAAAATATGAGTATAGAGAGCGAATAAAACGAGATGGCAGTCATTGTAATCGATGAGGACAATTCCAAATCCTAAGAGTTTACAATAAGGTTAATAATGAGATTTTGTTAGAGAGTCAAGCAACGATAAACGAAGAAGATGAGATGAGCTTGCAATCGTAGACACATTCCAATAACGAGTTATTAGGTTCGGAGGGAGAACCGGAATCTGCGATTGGGAGGGAGAAAGAGTATGATCTCATCTTTTCACCTAAAGAGAAAGTTCACAAGTTTCAACTGACAAAACAGATGAAACACAATCTGTGCAACAAGAAAAAATTGGGATTGCAGTCATATCAGTAGAGAGGTAATTTAGATCGATAACTTGGAATCAATCCAAAACTTAGAACGTGAAGTAGGTATTGTTATAAATAAAACGCACTGTTTAATAATTAAAAGTCTTTAATAAAATATAGGAAATAACTGTGTAGTAAACACACTGAAAAATATACAATAATACCCTTCAACAACGGTCAACAAGAAAAAGGAGCGAGCATGGCTTGCACATGGCCTATCTTACAATTACACAGAATAAATATACGACTGCGCATGCCGCGCATAGAAATACTACAAGACAACTTATATTACTTATGTACTGGGTAAATATTTCAACACCCCCACTTACACAGTACAAATAAAAACAAAATCACATGATGAAACTTAAGAACTACTACATATTATGAATGTCCAACATTTTTGAAAAATAATTATGTTTAACAGCAGGTAAACTTTTCGTTAAAATATCAGCTGGCATTTCATGTGTCGGTAAATGTTTCAATACAATTTGCTTTTCTGCAATAACTTGTCGAACAAAATGATGTCTGATGTCAATATGCTTTGACCTTTTATGATAGGTATCATTCGCAGATAATTTAATTGCACCTTGATTATCACTGAACAAATTCACACAAAGAGCTGTTCCCATTAGCTCGTACAATAAACCTTTTAAATAAATTGCCTCCTTTACCGCTTCAGAGATAGCCATGTACTCTGCCTCGGTACTAGAAAGCGCAACTGTTTTTTGTTTGCAACTTTGCCAGGAAACCACGGAACCACAAAATTTGAAAGCATACCCTGTGTATGATTTCCTATCAATAGAATTGTTGCCCCAATCGGCATCTACAAAGCCTACTAGTTCCATGTTTTCCTTTGAAAATCGCAAGCAATAGTGTTTAGTACCCTTTAAATATTTTAATATGCGTTTAGCATGCTTCCAATGTAGTTGACTATATGACCGATTGAATTGGCTCAAGTAGCTTACACTAAATGCAATGTCTGGCCTAGCTATAACTCCCAAATACATAAGACTCCCTATTAAATTCTGATAAGGGTACATGGAAAGTTGATCTTGATCACCATTTTCTAGACTAATATTGCATTCCATAGGTGTTTTTATAATATTACATTCTGACATATTAAATTCATTCAAAATTTGGTCAGTGTAAGATTCCTGATTCAATGTTAAAATACCCTGTTCCTTATCATAATTAACATTCATACCAAGACATTCTCTGACAACACCCAAATCTTTCACTCTGAATATTTTGCTTAATTCGTCTTTTAAATTATTAGTTTTCATTACATCATTGGAAAAAATGAAAAAATCATCCACATATAAAGTTATGACTATAAAGCTATTTTCAACCTTTTTGGAAAAAAGACAAGATTCATATTGAGATTTAGTATATCCCAATTCTAATAATACTGAATTAATTCTATCATTCCAACACTTAGCTGACTGCTTAAGACCATAAATTGCCTTATTAAGCTTCAAAACTTTACATTTATCAGATTCTGAGCATATAAAACCTTCAGGTATTTTCATAAAAACTTTTTCTGACAAATTTCCATTTAGAAAGGCTGTTTTTATGTCTAAATGCCTTATGTCTAAATTTAATTTGACTGTTAATGCAAATAAAATTCTAAGAGTGGAATATCTGACTACAGGAGAGAAAGTCTCATTGTAATCAATTCCATACTTTTGTGTAAATCCCTTTGCGACTAACCTTGCTCGATATTTCACTTCTCCATCAGCACTGGACTTCCTCTTGAAAACCCATCTTGAATCGACAACAGTGACATCTCTCTCCGTTTCAACTAATTCCCATACCTGATTCTCTTCAAAAGACTGTAGTTCCTCTTCGATGGCACTTTTCCAAAAAATACCATCAGGACTGGATAAAGCCTCTGAAACAGATTTCGGATTACCTATTGCACTGTTATGCCCACCACATGCATATGTTACGAAGTCTGGATCCACCTTCTTTTTTCTCTGTCTTTGAGATCTTCTAGGTTGATCGTTTGATATACCTGAAGTAGTTTCAGGTTCACTGTCGTCCAGTTCATCTGTTGGTTGACCATTTTCTTTGAAATCTTCCATTTTTGATGCGGAGACCCCCATTGAATCTGTCACCTCTTGAACTGGTTCTTCGATGTTTGGAGCAACACTCTTCTTTATGTTCTCCATTATTGTGACATCTCGACTGATGAAAACTTTTCGGCTGTTTGGGTTATAAAGTCGGTATCCTTTGGTGTGATCATCAAATCCTACAAGGATGCATTTGACGGCCTTTTTATCCCATTTCTGCCTATTCTCTTTTGGAACATGAGACATTGCGGTACTTCCAAATACTCGTATGCTACTAATGTCTGGCTTTTTGTTGTGCCACATTTCATATGGAGTTTTTGAAATACTAGAGGTAACTGAACGATTGATTAGGTGGCAAGCGGTTTTACTCGCTTCAGCCCAAAATTGCTTACCTAGGTTTTGGTCGAAGAGTAAACATCTTGCTCTTTCTACAATCGTCCTATTGAACCTCTCTGCCATACCATTCTGCTCTGGAGTATAACTGTTTGTCCTTTGATGAACAATACCATTGTTTTTGAGATAATTTTGGAAATCTCTACCAATGTACTCCCCTCCATTGTCTGTTCTCAGAATTTTTATTCGTTTATTCCTCTGTTTTTCTACTAGGCATCTGAACTGGTGGAACTTCTCTGAAACTTCATCCTTCGATTTTAAAAAATAGATGAAACACATTCTTGAGTAATCATCTATGAATGTGAGAAAATACCTTGAGCCTCCTATAGATAATTTTTCATGAGGTCCACAGACATCACTATGAATAATCTCCAATACGTCACTGGCTCTACTTCCTTTTGCTGGGAACGGTAATCTATTTTGTTTTGCCTCGCAACATACCTCACAATTAGATTTCTGTATTTTTTCTCCAAGTTTGAACGGTGGCATACCTTCAACTACTTCTGGCATTTTTATTAAGAAATCCGAGTTGATGTGCCCTAGTCTCCTGTGCCATAGATCTGGTGTAACCATTGGAGCGGCCAACAATGCTGTTGAATTCTTGTTATTCAATCTCAGCTTGTATACATTGTTCTTCAAATCAGCTACTCCAACAAGAACGTTATTTTTATTAAAAATTTCACATCCTGTGTCATGGAAATTTACTCTGGCTCCGTTTCTAATTAATTGGCTAACAGAGACCAGATTCGTGGTTAGTCCTGGAATGAAGTGTACGTTTTGTAAAAGTACATCAACACTTTTTCCTCTCACCATAGTTTCCATTCTGACATCACCTGCACTTTCGACTGCAAGTTTGGCCTCATTCGCACATAATATTTCTCTTAATTCTGGCTTCCGTTTGTCAATGAGATCGTTATCACTTGCTGTAAGGTGAAAACTGGCACCGCTATCAATATACCAGTCAGTGTTGCTAAAAAAACCATTAGCAAACATGGCACTCAAAGCGTAAGTTACCTTTTTGTTTAGACACTGCGACACATAATGTCCTTTTTCCTTACTGTTAAGTTTTGATCAAGGTTCGTAGAACTGAGCGCCGCCATTGTCCGAAGATTCACCCCTGAAGTTGGTTATAGATAATTCCGCGCACTTTATGAGTGCGCTGCGCGCAGTCGTCTTTATAATGACGGCTGGCTATAATGATAATTTAACTATGTCCGTTTTATCTGTAGAACTTCTATGTTCTTAACCCTTTTCGATGGTTCGACAAAAAGGTCGAGGTGGGGTAAGAGATCGAACCGTCACTTCAATTAATTCGAGTTCAAGTCAGTTCAGTAATATTCAACACACAGTCTAGTAAGTACAAGTCAAGTACAGTATAGTATAGTTCGTCGTTGCTCTCGCCCCTTGAGACACAGTGTTCAGCTTGCACATTTCAAGTTAGTTAAATATTGGCCTAGTCGCCACGTGGTTAGAAAAGATCCTACAGTCGGTCATCTTCTTTAGTACCCAAGTCGGTAAATTGTTATTGGATAAGTGCGTGGAACTGATTCATAGTTTTCGATAACTAGTTAGGCGAATCTTGTAAAGTGTACATTGTGTAATTGTATATATAAACCTACTTCAATAAATAGTGTGGAAAATTTCATGGTCCTTCGAACTTCACAACCCAGTACCCTACAGTCCAATTTATGTATGGATGTTCTCATCTAATACCTACACTTACATTTGAAGCACGTGATATTACTACGATCCTTTTTGTTTACGTTATTCTCAAATCTTTGGTTATTCTCATTGACGTACGACCTACTGTTCGAATCGCTGCTTCTTCCGCCATCTCTGGACCACCTCTCGAACTGTTTCCCTTTTCGTGCGTTACTTTTAGCAGAAAACGCTTCTCCATGCCCCTGGCTGGTGAATATTTCGGGGGTAAGCCTGCCAAGAGTAATGATCCGACCCATTCATCATCAATGTTGAAGCCCGTTCTTTTCAACTTTTGCGATGTTTCGACGACTTGAGTTATGTAACTCTCCATAGAATCATGGTTCTCCAATCTGGCTGATATTAAAGTTCTTAAAAGCCCGATCTTTCTGGTAAAACCGCTATCGTCGTACAGATTTTTAAGTTTCGTCCATACTTCTTTAGGAGTTTTTGCATCTCTCACGTGGGTGTAAAGCGATGGTTCCATTTTCAATATTAATTTTGCCTTTGCTTTGGCTAATAAAACGGAGTCCAATTCACTGCCATCAACGCACTTATCCAGCCCTTCGAGTACTAGCACGTTTTCAATGGCGAATACCCATTCCTGGTAATTTTCGCGTCCGTTTAGCTTTGGCACACTGGCGAAATAATCAACTGCTGCCATCTTGAATTATTGTTCGTCTGTTTCACAACACTATTTCACAATATATATTAATGTACTTACGTAGTGGAACGTTACCGACCGATAAACTATTATAAAAAGTCTAGATTGCACGCGATGAGAACGCACGTGGGCACATAACCTGTTATAAATTAAACGCACTGTTTAATAATTAAAAGTCTTTAATAAAATATAGGAAATAACTGTGTAGTAAACACACTGACAAATATACAATAATACTCTTCAACAACGGCCAACGAGAAAAGGGAGCGAGCATAGCTTGCACATGGCCTATCTTACAATTACACAGAATAAATATACGACTGCGCATGCCACGCATAGCAATACTACAAGACAACTTATAATACTTATGTACTGGGTAAATATTTCAACAGTAACTGGCGGCCATCTTACTTCTTTGTGAGAAAGCAAAATACACCACTATATCACAAACAACTGAGTCACTTTAATTTTATTGCGTTATATAGGAAATCTGGGTCCATAACCTGTTGAAGATTAATATTGTTGGCAGTTAACTTGCAATAATTAACACTCTGTTTGAAATAAATGTACACGTGGTGTAATACAGAACTGAATATATTGAGATACAACTACTGGTACAACTTACTCGTTACACTGACCGAACTAAAAGAGAGAGAGCAAGAGGTACATATCATAGACCTAAGCTTAGGATCATAGAATAACATGAGTGAGGTTTTCTTCAATGTTAAACTTTTGGTACATATTTACAATAACAACTGTCATTCAAGAACGTTACTTGAGAGTTTCTTCGTTGAGACAACGGTTTGCAACCGCTCGCCTCCTTCAAAATCAGCTTGAGCAAACTCATGGTGTGCAAATGAGCACTCAGACAATAAGAAATCGCCTCAGAGAATATGATTTAAGGCCTCGTGTCGCGGCAAGAGGCCCAGCTCTTACCCCAGCCCATCGAAGGGTGCGTTTGGATTTTGAGAGAGAGCATATCCATTGGGAAGAGGCTGATTGGGAAAGAGTTCTCTTCACAGATGAGTCTAGATTCTTCCTCTACCATTGTGATCGACGTTCCCTTGTATTCAGACGTCCACATGAAAGATATGCTCAGTGCACTCTTTCCCAATCAGCCTCTTCCCAATGGATATGCTCTCTCGCAAAATCCAAACGCGCCATTCGATGGGCTGGGGGTAAGAGCTGGGCCTCTTGCCACGACACGAGGCCTTAAATCATATTCTCTGAGGCGATTTCTTATTGTCTGAGTGCTAATTCGCACCCCATGAGTTTGCTCAAGCTGATTTTGAAGGAGGCGAGCGGTTGCAAACCTTTGTCTCAACGAAGAAACTCTCAAGTAACGTTCTTGAATGGCAGTTGTTACCCGTGGTCTACCCTGTCCTGGTCTTCGGACATTCATACCTGTCTCCCTAAATCGCTGCAACATTCTGGACACACTTGTATGGGAAACTCCAAACCTTTCTGCAATTCTTGTGTATGTCCACCCTCTCGCAAAACTACCGCTTGGGCACATTCCTCTTGGGTCAAATTGCGTGTTCCGCGTTGCATAGCGATCGAGTGTGGAAAATCAAACGAAAGAAAAAGTATTGATCACTAGAATTGATCGAGAACAACTGATTTCAGAATGGAGCCAATACATTCCATATCTGATAATTTCATCTTTTTTTATTCCTGCTGGGAAAAAACATCTATATTGAAGAAAAACGTTGAAAGTGGATAACATATGCATGCAAAATTCTGAGAAAAATAATTATCATTGAGAACACCTTCAGTAGTAGAATAAATTTGAGATTTCCATAATGTGCGTTAATTCCTTCGCGCAGTGTATTAGACAGCGCCCCCCCTCTTGGAAGATATTTTTCATCCATTATATCATATTATAATATTTTTTTGTTCATAATTTAAGTCATACATTTTCGTTAATGTTTTAAAATAATACACATTTTTATACAGGGGTACATGAATAGTTGCGAAAAAATCAGGGAGCGATTTCTCATCGAAAAGGAGGGTGGGTGTTTCATATGAATTTTTTTTGAGTACCCTCTGCTTAGTTAAAGCATCCTAAAGATGGCGTCCGAAAAATAGTTTTCAATCCGTGAAAAGTTTTTTTTTTTTGTTACATTCATTTCATATTTGTACCAGTTCTCAATAAAAACATCGTTTTGACATCCTCCCATTGGATAATTTTGAGGTCGAAAATAATTCCAACCTCCACAACTCAAGCGTACTGTCGTTTGATTTTTTTTTCTCGAAAACAGTGAATTTTTGCGGAAAATTACAAGAGACCTTATTCATTAAGAATGGATCAGTCTAGCAATTGATTTTCTAAGGGTAAAATATGAATAAGGAAAAAATTTTGTGCATTTTTTGTTTTTCAAGAAAAAACTTAAAAACTACTTTCCGGGCGCTATCTTTAGGGGGCTGTAACCAAGAAGGACAGGGGCTCAAAAAAATATTTTTTTCATATGAAACCCTATTTTTTGACAAAGAATCATCCTCTAATTTTTTCGCAACTATTCATAAATATCCTGTATATATTTACGTATTTTTATCGAAACCATTGAAATACACTTTTCATATACATATAAAGAGATAACTCCTGAAGATCTAAAAAACCGATCGTTTTAAAATTGAATCAAAGAAAAAAAAGCCGCAATTTACACAAAAATAGATGGTACCGTTTGTTGAAGAAATACCGACAAACTTGATGAAGCGAAGAAAACTCGTGAAAATAGGGGAAGCACACATTCCAATGCCCAACCGTAATATGATCCGAATGCGGCAACTTTGAACATGCCGACGCCAGACAGAAATATTTATGACTAGAATACGGCACTTTAGAACATAGCCATATTTATATTATTCTTCAACTCAAAGTTTTGTTGATCTTGCAATTATTTCAGGCTTAGTACACAAATTCTAGGAGAGGCTATATTTTGAATGTTTCCAGATTCCTCGTCAACGCTCGTTGCGAGGCGTATACATGAAAAACGGTTTGTGATCTTTCGAATTATTTCGCCTGGTTCTCCATCTCCAATATTTTTTTTTATTTTTGGGCGCCTCTGCGGACCTTGCGCCCGTGGCAAGTGCCACCTTTACCATGCCCTAGATACGGCTCTGAATTTGAAGATTGAATGGACTCTCAGTCCATATTTTTGAAAGTACAATTATTGAAAACTTTGATTGTTAAATTAGAATGCATAATGTATTACTGCATTGAATGATACTCCAGGTATGAAGTGGTTACGTTTGTAGTAGCTTTGCCAATTGTATTTAGGTATAATGGGAAAGTCCAAAATTTGACTACTTGATGCAGGAATATAGCTAGCCAAAATTTTAGCAATATCCAGTTTTTTCAGTGCTGAAGCTTCTACATAACTTTCAGCAACAGAAGAGCTCTTCCATCCTCCATGTCATTTCAAGGATATTATATCTTCTCCTTTATTTAGCAAGTGAGAGGCAGATAATTATTTATGGTTATGCTGCTCTACTAGATTTTTCTACATCCACCAGAATATCTAATAATTAATATTACCTGTAATTTTGTTCCAAAATTATGATCATGTCCTGCCAAAATTCACATAAGATAAAAAGATAAGATCTGATAATATCGAGGATGATATAGAAACGTTGACATCGAGGAATTCAAAAACTTTTCAATGTCTTCAAATTCTAAAATCTAAAACAATACATCGAATAGGTTTTAGGTTTTCTCTTCCACAAATTTGACCACATTGAGCCATCAACTTCTAACCGTCCATTACTACATGGTTTCAATTTCCATAATGCAACATTAATCAATTGTACATTTAATATAACTTTGGTCAATAAAAGTGACGTTTGAATTAGAATTATTCATTCTTGTCCATGGTAACTAATTAATCGTTTCCGTAGCAACCACTTTCCCCTCCACCGGAGAAAAAGTGGAACTTTTCGATGATCCTGTCAGTCGAGAAATGACGTTGTTATTGTACGTTTGAAAAAGAAATCTCTAAAGAAGGAAGAAAAATGTTTTTCTCTCGGCGGGGATAAAAGTACCATTTTCCCCCCGGTCTGATAAAAATGAAAATCTCAATCAAAAGTGGTAGAAAACACTATATACATACCTACGGAGAAAAATTCTTTTTCTTTCTTGTGATGAAAATAAATAATAATATTATTCAATATAGATATTTCCATAAATTCTCAAACAAAAATTAATCTTTCGATATATGAAAAGAGATTAATCCAAGAAAGATTTCAAGCAATTCTAACCCTCTTTTACATTGCTAGAATTCCAATAAATCAAAATAGCAATGAGTTTCATTCAGAATAAAAGAAAAATTAAGGTTTTTCAGGTTTTGATTATATGATTTTGACGTTGATCCAATTAGCTGCATTTCCCTCTTTCATATCCAGCCTGTCGCAAACTCTTCGTGAAAATCACGGCCACGGGAGGGCTTGTCCATTTGATATTAGGAGCTTTCCAGCCAACGTTAGGAGCTCCTCGGTACAGCTCCGAAGCGCACTTCATAGAGTAATTATATACAGAGGAGAAACTGAGAAACAGTAATTTAGTTCCCTCAACAACTTCTAGTGGTCGCTCACATCGCTGATTTTCTGTTTACCTCGAGAAATATTCACTTAACCTCAAAAATTTTTAGTTAATCCGTCGAACGTAGCGTACTTTATTTTTGGTAAGAGATTTATTATGTCGCAGTCAACTTTGAAATCCAACAAATATTGTGTTCCTAACTGTGGAGATATGTATAGTAAACGTCATCGTTTTCGAATGAAGAGAAGCAGCCAACAATTTTCAAACTTTGGCTCGAAAAAGTTAGTTATCCATTGCTCAACTCTAAAACTCCTCAACAAATTTGCAAGAATTGAAATAAGATAGCCTTCAAGGAATTTGGCAACTGCTATCCCTGAATTATTTCTTCCTGGTGAGTTAAATTTTGTTATATTTTCTTCAGTGTAAAAGTTTAACGATAAGCAATTAAGTATCAATTAAGTCCTCAAGGAGAAGTGCTTACCGTAGACAAGTGTTTCGGCTGTCCATAAATATTATCTTTTTTTAAAAACTTACCAATACAATACAATACAAAATAGTAATTTTGCATATGTATATATAGATATATATGATTGGCAAGAAAATTATTATTTACTCATCTGCTATTTATTTACTTCTTTATTTATATTTCACAGGATTTTCAAATCAAGGGGAAGACAGAGAAGTTCATGATACTGAAGGAATACATCTCCAAAATGATGTTGAGAGGGAGGTATCAACAGAGACTTTGAAGAATTTTAAGCAGCCTCAGAAAACTTCAATAATATATAGAATAACTGAAAATGAACGTTATCTATCAAAATGTCTGATTGATCAGAATAGAAATCTGAGAATAATCCAAAAAAAAGTTTCATCTTACAAAGAGCGGCTAAAAAATGTAGAGAAACTTAATTCATCAGCAAATTTCAGTAGACTGATGAATTATGTTTCTCCAACAGCTTTTAATCGGGCACACTTTTGTAAGTAGTTGTGAGTTCCAACATTTCAAACAAATGGTATAGTAGAGTTTTCAATTCTGATTGAGTCAATTTAGAACTATTTATTGCAATAAATTTGATGAAAATATAAGTACTTATGAATGTTTTGCTTCCTACAGATATCGAGGACAACAATTAATTGACACTAGAGGCTGTGGGCACTGCAGAGCTGATGGATAAGCTGTTTGATATCCTGAATATGCAATTGTGAAGGGCACTGATACAAAATTCAAATCTTCTGGAGTTACATGTGACCCAATTAAAAATTTGGCATACTAGAACTATTTAAAAAAATGTAAAACTTTAAATAGATGATTTTTTTATATGAATTTGTGTTTTCTCTGAACTTAAGCCTCTAATCTTGTCAAATATATTGGATGTGAAAGAACTCGTACAGGAATATAATGGTAATATAGGTCATTCAAAAAGAAATGCTCATTACCTTATTTTCGTACGTTGTTTATCTTCACATTCAAAATCTTGAATTGAATTAAAATATTTTCAATACGAAGCATTTCAAATTTTCGCGCGCTCATTTTATAATTTCACAAATAACCGCATGAGGTCGCTGAAAGCAGTGTTAATTTTATCATGAGAGTTTCCATTCTATACATACTTGTTCTATGGCGCACTTGTACTGTTCCAGTAAACAGGGCGTCGAGCCCTCGCCTTACCGTCCCTTTCCCCTGACGCACCTCCCGCATTTGCGGAGCTTCGAGCCCTGACAGGTGTGTGAGAGAGAAAGAAGACCGTTACTTCGCATAAAGTACGAGACAGCTAGTTTGTTTACGTTCAATGTTCAATTTGACAGTTTCGTTTTGGCGTGTTCCACTCGTAGCAAGGGTTTGAAGCTCTAGTGCGCCGAGTCCCGGGGTGACATGCACCTGACTGGAAAGCAGCTATGTCATGAACGGGTCGGTCAGAGAATGTTGACCAACGTTCACTTATCTCCGGTTGAGATGTTCTTTTAACCCCTGGACGAGCGGCTTTCCAGAGGTCTCGGGGAATTGATAATTATGTAAGTTTCATAAAGATGTTATGTGTGAGTCCGGCCCGTCGCTTCAATGGACAGGTCTTTTTAGTTGACTTTTTTTCTCTAGGGACAGGATTAGTTTTCTGGGTTAATAAAAGTCGATTAAAATTTTACACTTAAATATAATAAAGAAAAAAAATATATCCAAAATTACAGTATCCACGAAATTTATATATTTTTGACTCAACGGCCAAAACTTTATGATAAAAAAAAATGTCTCGTATAATCTATTATTCAAACAAAAGAAACGAAATAACCAACTTTGAACTTGGGAGAATCGGGACTACTCAAATAAACTTATTTTCTTCGAAAAAGTATTCAAAAATCAACAAATAAAAATAAAAATTAAATAGCCAAAAGATTGTTAACTTGCCCTTATCTCGCGGAGTTAGGTGAGTAATTAGGCCCTGCCTAAACCTAGTTTTGATTTCTGCAAACTTTTCACTCGAAACGTGTAATTCCTTTTTAATAACTCCACTCCCGATTCGCGCACTCCGAGCTAATCTAATTTATACCAAAACAAATTCTTAAACTTTATCCCAAAAAAAATTAATCCCTGTTTTTCTATTTCTGACCTAATTCTTCCTTTCCCAAAGCCAAAACAATCCCTTTTCTTGAATACTCAAAATCTCGAAAACTCACTCATATACCAATTTACCGTCTATTCAACTTATCCCCATCAAATATTACTCTGATCTTGAAAAGAAATTGTTTTGCTCTAAGTCCGGTTTCGCGACCGACGTTCGAATTCTCAACCCTTCTCAATAAGAGACCCTAAGCGATACTGACTTCTTCCTTCAACCTCAACAAAATCGTAACATCGTACGTATCTAAGACCGCCCCAACAATTGCCCAAGTTACCATGCCAATTAGATCATTGGTTAGAAAATTTTGTATCCTTCTTAAATTTTTCGTCAACAGACCCCACCTCGACTTCAAACCAGATTTTTCTGTCGTCTCGTCAAAAAAACATACTTCGACTTTGCCTAACGAACTTTTTGCTGTGTCATCTGAGAACGACCATGACGGTTTTTCGCATGTATCGAACTCAGATAATTCAAGATTTCCCCGCGTCTAAATTATTTTTCTTATCCGTGAAAAATATATCGATTTCACCAACGCAGTGAGACGATAACTAAGAAAAGCAATAATTGAAAAATAAAACATCCTGCTTCTAAGATATGATCGGTTTACACAAGTCGCGACCGCTCTTTTGAATTTAACGTATTTTCTTTCTGAATAATAATCCCAATAATTTCAATAGTTTCAATAATTTCCAAATCTCCGATTTACTACGATAATTTCAATAATTTCCAAATTTCCGATTTACTACAGCTATAGGGTCTATGATAAAGTACGAGACAGCTGTTGTTACTTTCAATTCGACGGTTTGGATTTGGCGCTTTCCAGTCCTAGCTTATTGACTTTTTCCTCTAGGTAGTTGAATTATAACACATTTTTATATCGAATATAAGAATCATTTATTCAGACATTTGCATTAAAAATAAGCTTTAAACAAAAGAAAAATAAGATAAACTCGAAACAAAAACAACATTAAGTCTCAACAATAAACAATATTTAATCGCAAGTAAAGACCTAAGACCTTTCAATTTCTCACCAAAATTTTTTTGGAACAGCCAACTGGAAAGAAGGCAACCATAAATGGAACAAATTTCTCCCTTTTATTGCAAAATGTACAGTCCTTGGGTAACGCCTTGAAATGATTACAGTTGATATCTGATGAGGAGGACGCTGATATCGTTGCAATAACGGAACATTGGAAGTGTGAAGAGGAACTCAATGCATATCATCTCAGTGGTTATAAATTAATATCGAGCTACTGCTGAGAAAAAGGCAAGCATGGTGGAGTATTGAGTTGCAATATATAGCAAGGAAAAGCACATTTGTACAAATAGGTCAGATTTCAAATCATTAAGTATATGTAATGTTATTGAATGTTCAGCTGCTCAGCTTACCCTTAACAATCGTAGGTTGTTGATTATTTATATTTACAGACCTAACACTCAACCCTTTGCAAATGTTGAATTGTTTCTTGAAATATTAAAAATAATTTTAGAATACTGCTCTGAGGAGAAAGCAATATATTTATTGGTTTGAGATTTCAACTTAGATATTTTGTTCATCTAACCTCGGATAAGGGATTTTAAATTATTGCTAGAGAGTTTTCAAATAGGGATAACTAACTTTAAACCGACACGTCCCTCCTCTGGTACATGTTCGGACAATGTATTCACATCCCTTGATGGATCAAAGGTAGTTCTTGATTACCACATCTCAGATCATTCTGCCCTGAAGTTTGTATCAAGATTGCAATTCGGGATGACACCAAATAAGATGATCAAAAAACGAATTATTGATGGTAATTCCATGGCTTTCTTCTTGAGTGAGGGTTGGTTGGGATGATCTCTGTAACTCCACTGTAAACTGCAATGATTTGTGGGATGAATTTCATGACCGTTTTTTCGAGGTTTTTGATCGATGCCTTTCATAAATAAGCATTAGACAGCGTACTACCAAAAGAAATTTCAAATCAACACCAAAACTGAAAGAGCTTAGGATTCTCTTTAGCAAACTCCTTGTTATTTCATCGGCCGACCAAAGTTATAAACGAACCTACACGGCGGTCAAGAAAAACTATGATTCGATCCTTTTCGATTGAAAGAGGAATTATTTCAATGATTTGTTACTCAATTCTAACAACAAGTCTAGGACTTCATGGCAGATCATAAAAAATCTTACTAAGAACAGAACTAACTCAGAAGTTTCTCTCAAACCTGCTGATCCAACAAAGCTGACAAATGAGTTCAATAACTGTTTTGCTGAGATTGCCACTTCCCTAACTCGGAATGTCTCCAAGTTCGCTGTGCCTCCCACTGTTCCTAGACTGGAGAACTCTTTCTATATGTTTGAGATCTCTCAGGAGGCGGTTATATCTGTTGTGTGTTCTTTCAAAAATAAAGATTCATACGGTTATGATGAGATTCCAATCAAGGTCATCAAGACATCCATTGGTCTGATAGTCGAACCTCTCACCCACATAATAAATCGCTCTCTCAAGGAGGGCATCTTCCCTGACAATAGCCACAATCAAACCCATTCATAAAAAAGGGAATGTAGAAGATCCTAATAATTACAGGCCCATAAGTATATTTTCATCATTCTCCAAAATTTTGGAAAGAATTCTTCACAAGTTCAATATCTGCCAGCACGGCTTTGTAAAAAATAGAAATATAAAAAAGGCTATTTTCGAACTTACTAATGAAGTTGTTGAAGCACTTGAACAAGGCGAGATACCAATTGGTCTCTTTTTAGATCTATCAAAGGCATTGTGGAATTAGGGATTATCAGTTGAAACTAATGCAGAGTTACTTAACGGACAGAAAGCAGAGGGTCATTATTGGACTTGGAAATGAAACCGTTACCTCTGATGACAGAGTTATCACAGTTGGTTTACCACAGGGTAGTATATTGGGCCCTTTGTTGTCTATCTCAGTTCATTGTATCTTATATATAGCAGAGTGAATTGTAAAGATGTGACGTTTGCAGATGATACAAACTTTGGATTGAAGAGTTTGTCAGCGCTTGAAGGCTATTTGAGTAATTTATTAAAGCTTGTGGAACATTGGTTCAGGGATCATAACTTAATTTTAAATGTCTAAAAGACAGATTGTGTAATTTTTCATAATGAACATTCTAGAATAAATTATCCTCAATGTGTACAAACTGATGATGACGACATTAAAGTTAGGGATCATATAAAATTCTTAGGTCTTGGACTTGATAAGCACTTGAAATGGAATGAACATATTGATCACTCAAAAAGTAAATTAAATTGTGCTTGTTATACTCTCTTCATGCTAAGAAATCAAGTTAGTCTAAATATTCTTAAGTTGGTTTATTTCTCGAATTTTCATTCAGTTTTACCTTTTGGTATTGTATTCTGGGGGAGTTCTTCATGTGTGGAATCTGTTTTTGTAATTCAGAAGAAAGCATTGAGAACTATGCTTAGAATGGAATACAGGGTTTTATGTAGAGGTGTTTTCCAAAAAAAAATATACTCACTGTTCATGGTTTATATATTCATAAAGTCTTGATATTTTTTGTTGAACATCACCACTATTTTGTATCATACAAAAATTTGAATAATACAAGGATAATTCCTTTTAATGTACCAGCGCAAACAACAACTTTGACAGAAAAAAGTGTTCAGTATATGACCATAAACTTGTTTAATGCATTACCACTTAAGTTGAGAGATTTTTCTAGCTTAAAGCAGTTTTAAGAAAAGTTGTATGATCTGATATTAAATTGTGAACCGTATTGTGTACAGGAATTCAAGAACTTTTGTGGAAACGATTCTACTCGTATATAAGTGAACATTTTTGACTTGTGACATATTTTATGCTTTGTGTAATTCTTTGGAATCAATAAATACTACATTACATTACATTAAACAACTTCCCTCTTTTAATTAGGCTTAATCCTAGGTGCCACTTTTCTTCGCCCATTCATATTTTTCGGAAGTTTTGGCCTTCTCAAGTAATTCTTTTTTTTTTCTCACATAATTATGAAATCCTATGCATGTCATTTCATAATTATAAACACATTGAATGATGCTTTCCACTGTGCTTACACTTAATGCATTTCTTTCTTTGGTCCACTGTGAAGATATCATCGAAACCACCCGTTCCACATGGGCATTGTGTCCCGGAAATGCAAAAATATATTGGCACATTTCGATGAGATTTGCCTTTCTTTCCTGCTCTCCTGTTTCATTGAAAACTGATATCCATTTATCATGCATGTTTTTCGCTTTCCACTCAACGGACATTTTTGCATCAATGAAAGATTTCAAATACAAAATTCTTCATAAATGGAATCTTCAAGGATAATAACCTTTTCTTTCAAATACTCAACAGTTTCTTCAACTAGATTCCATTGAGGAACATCATTCGATACCATCCATGCAAATAAATCGAATTTTGACATGGGCTGAGTCCACTGTTCAAGATATCGGGCATCACTGACTTCACTGTCAAATTGAGTGATTGCGTTGTATTAATCGTGCCATCATTCTTCAGTTGATTATAAACTCATCTTGTTTGTTTGTTTGTTTCCAAATCAATTCAATAATCTTTGATTTAACTCTTTCTTAGTATCTCCTAGAACAATTTTTGCTTCAATAACAGTAATCAATGATTTTTCAATCCCGTTAATTTACTTTTCGATCAGAAATGCTTGACTATGTACAAATGGAGGACCTATAAAGTTCTGATAAAGGATCATCAAAAAAGTCGGTTATAGCTTTTGGGGCCCTTTCTTCAGCTGCGAAAAATTCTTTCATGGCACCCAGAGCTTCAGCAAGCATTCGATAGCTGGAAGTAATGAAAGTCATCGACTTCTAGAATGAATAACTTATTTCTGCATACTCACAAAAACCCTTCAGTCGTTCGACCCTCACAGTTTATATCGAAAAATATTTGAAAATTTTAAGAACAATGCGTCGACGAAGGCCTATCACCTACTCTGTGTAAGGAAATATGAATTTCGATAACGACCAAATTACTGGGACCGGGACAATTGAATAACTGACCGGGACACGGGGACTCAATGCTTCAAACCGAGACATATGGCAGCCCTATATTAGGTCTATGGTGACGCTCTAGTGCGCCGAGCCTTGGGGTGACACGCACCTGACTGGAAAGCACTTATTTAGATTAGGTTGGGTAAGGATATTATGAACTGGGTGTAAGATGCATATATGCATTTTACGCTATTCATACAAATATTGATAATAAGCACAGCACAGAACCTAGCCGAATCCGATACCTAAGCAGCGATCACGTTACGCTTTCATTTCACCGATATCATAAATCGAATTTTTCGAACTTCAAATTTCAAAAACTGATAAAAAAAGAATGTGAGATGTGACAATTTTGATTGATACCGCTTATTAAAGCTGAATTTATGCCCTTTTCGGAAATCGTAACAATGATTTTAAATTCGTAATACAAAGTGATATTTTCAACCTGAAAACTTTGAATTAGGAATAATATGTCCAATCCTGGAATATGGAAATAATTAATATGTCTTTTACTCGACCGCATGTGTCGATAACATCCCGAGTTTCAATAGATTCCGCCCGTAAGTTTGGATTTGATGATGCTTTCATTCCATGAAAATGTAGCTTTCTGAGGAAGAGCTGAATTGACTTTTTCATAGTTTATCCGTACTCCCCTAGTCCTTATCTACTTCTGATAAGAGTATGTACAGTTACTCCCGACATATCCTGTATACCTATATCTTGAATGAAATACATCTATTATGTTGAAATTCAAATTATATTTTATGATAGAAATTTATATTTCCATTTCAAATCAAAATTATAATACATAAAATTTACAAATAATGAGTATTAAAAAATAAGGTAAGTAGTCCCTGAATCATTCAAAGTTTATAGAAGACCAACCTTTACCTCTGAATGTTTTACAGAAATTCTCTCCCCATATTTCCCATTTTGATTCAATTCATAGGTCAGTCCATTGAGGCGAACTATGCAGGAGCATGGTCAATAATTCAGGAGCGATATGAAAACGAAAGAATTCTATTTCGCAAATGCATGGATGCCATATTATCCCAGCCCATCCTCCAGCAAGAATCAGTACAAGGACTAAAGTTACTTCACGACTTGACAAAGGAAAATCTGAACGCAATCGAAAACATGGGAATCAACGTTCAAGAATGGGGTCCGATGATAAGGCATCTCCTAGAATCCAAAATGGACCCTGAATCCCGCCGTGTGTAAAGGAACCAAAGAAAACACAGAAGCTAGAAGATGTACTGTCTTTCATAGAACGACGATTCCAAGCGTTAGAAGGAGGCAAAACACCAGCTAAAAAATGGGAACCGATTAGAAAGCACCATCCTTTCGAATCAAGAAAGTCATGGTCAGCTAACACAGCTCACCTACAAACAACCAAATGCCCATTATGTCAAGCAGGTCATGCACTGCGAGCCTGCCAGAACTACTTAGCAATGACCGTGAAGGAAAGACTAGACTACATAATTCAAAGCAAAAGATGTCACAATTGTCTAGGACCACACCGAACAAGTTCTTGTTTAAGCAAAGTAACGTGTTTCAAATGCAGGAAGTATCATCATACAACACTTCACATATTTACTACTGGCAGCCAAAGTCGTGGAACAAACAACAAGGGTGATCAATCAAACTGGAGAACTACAGCAGCCACTTTTCGCCCACAACAGAGTACCCAATCCGAATCGACACAATTTACAACACAAAGGAACATCAGCAACAATGGACAAAATAGTTCCAATATGCAAATGGTACGAAACGAAACCATAGGGACGATCAACGGAAATAATGCCTATATCACTACAGGAAATAGAGAATCTCCGAAAAGGCAATTGCATTCGGTTGCACTGCTTGCTACAGCATACGTCAGAGTTAAATCAAGAAATGGGACACTACAAACAATACGATGTCTAATTGACCCAGGATCTGAAGCATCGTTCATATCAACGAACGCGGTGCAGATACTCAAGTTACAGAAACACAAGAACGAAGCACAAATCATTGGCATAGGTCAGTCTCAATCAGGGTCATCGCAACACATGGTATTCTGCGAGGTCAGACCAAGATTCCAGAGTTCATTTATGATAAACGCAGCGTTGCATGTACTTCCACGAATTTCCAACTCAATTCCGAAAGAAAAAATTCACAACAGTCTCATTACGGAATGGAATGATATACAATTCGCCGATCCACATTTCTCAAATCCTGGACCAATCGACATGCTTTTAGGAGTTGATATATACAAAGATATCATTTTGGATGGAGTAAGAAGATCAAACAATGGGATAACAGCGCAAAATAGCGAAATTGGATGGTTACTATACGGAAATGTGAAGAATATAAGTCCATCACTTAAGATAACTAGTTTAACTATCACTATCAATGATGAGCAGTCACTATCAAGATTTTGGGAATTGGAAGAAGCTGCAGACGAACGACGCTGTTCACCTGAGCATGAGCTTTGTGAGAGACATTACCAAAGCACTCATACACGAAATCGAGATGGATCATACACAGTCAGACTTCCCTTCAAAAGTGATGCTGAAAATTTGGGATTGTCCAAAAAACAAGCGGTAGCGCGCCTGCTGCAAATCGAGAGGAAATTCGAAACCAATCCAAGCATGGAACAGAACTACAAGGAATTCATACGCGAATACATAAAATTAGGTCACATGAAAACAGCAGAAGCTCAACCCCTCAATGGCATTCACGTTTTTCTACCACATCAGTGCGTCATAAAGGCAGACAGCACTACTACTTCCACAAGAGTTGTTTTCGATGGATCGGCAAAAACAAGCACAGGATATAGTCTAAACGATATTTTACACTCAGGTCCTAAGATACAACAGGATCTCACTGACATTCTCATCAGATGGAGAAAACATCGAGTCGCCCTCACTGCCGATATCGAAAAGATGTACAGGCAAATCAAAATAGCCGAGGAAGATCAACCATACCACAAAATAGTCTGGAGATTCTCAAAGGATGAACCAATGTTCGTCAATGATCTTCCTCTTCACGTCATGATGTATTCAGCAATGTTGGCCCATATCAAGATAGTTTTGTTTGCTGACGATACATCCTTTATAATTTCCGCATCAAGTCTGATTGAACTCACAGCCAGGTGTGAACTTTTGGTGCGGTGTTTCACTGATTGGTGTTTTCGTAACTCGATAATTCTGAATGTCAATAAAACCGATCTTTTGTAGTTTCAGTCGCGGGATATGGGTCGCCAGTTAATCTTGGAACTCCCGTCGGGTGAGTTGAAGTGTTCCGAATGTGTGAGGTTTCTTGGACTGCAGGTTGACGGTGTCCTGAGTTGGAGGAACCACGTTGACTCAGTATGTTCGAGATTGAGTAGTGCATTTTTCGCCATTAGACGTCTCAAGCAAGTCCTTTCGGAGGAATCTCTAATTTGCGTCTATTATTCTTTGGCCTACTCTCACCTTAACTACAACATCGTGTTATGGGGAGGATCCTCCTCGAGTCATCGTGCATTCATCGCACAGAAAAAAATCATGCGGCTCATTTTCGGCCTTTCACCAGTGGAGTCCTGTAGACCCTACTTCATTTCCAACAGATTGTTGAGTTTTCCCTGCGTTTTCATATTAAATTGTTTATTGCATATCAAAAAGAACTCAAGGTTGCTGAAAAAATGCTCTGATTACCATGATTACGATACAAGACATAAAGATATTCTCTGTATTCCAAAACATAGAACAACAAAATTTCAGCACTCGCCAACGTACTATGGTATCAGATTGTTCAATCATCTTCCGGAGAGACTGAAAGTTTTGGAGTACAGAAAATTTAAGAATGACATTAAGGAATTGTTGTTGATGAACTGTTTTTATAGTGTCAGCGAATACTTGGATTACTCTTTTGTTTAAGGAATTTGAATCTTTTGTGGATCAAATTTTCGGTTTCAGTTACTAATTTCTTTCTTGTTTCATATTATTATTATTATTGTATGCATATTCATTTTGACGTTTTCTATACAGTGTACTCTGTCTTAAGGAAATAAAGAAATATTATTATTATTATTAATGCAGGAATTTCAGTTAACCACTTTAACTTATGGCACGGCCCCAGCAGCATATCTGGCAATACGCACCCTACATCAATTAGCTGAAGACGAAGAGAAAAATTTTCCAAGAGTCGCTCAGATCGCTAAAAAGGATTTCTACGTAGACGATTTACTCACAGGGGCGGACAGCGTCGAGGTAGCTGAGCAATTGAAGAAAGAAATTACTGAACTAATGAAAAAGGGAAACTTCAATCTTCGAAAATGGAAAAGGAGCAAATACCCACAAAATGGGACGGATGAATTTATTCTAGGGGACAAATATGAACAAAATACCACCAAAATATGTAAATTACCCGTTCGACAGGAAGAAAATTGCCAAGGGTCATCAGATAAGAAGAAAGAAAACAGGAGCTCTCGCATAGGCACTTTTCTCACTACTCTGCTCATTTGTAGCAATATTGCGGTGACTCAAACAGACTACACCATACAGCAACTCAAACCTGGATTATATATCGAACACTTGGGGCATGGCTACACAAACGGAGGAAAATTCAGGCTCGAGCTGAAATTCCCATACTCTCAAATGGAAAAGGATCGACGGAACGTAAATCGTACCGTAGAAGAATTCAACAAATTGTGTGTTCTTACAAAGGGCATATCAGAAAGCGCACATTGTCCAGAATTCACTCACCATTTTCTAGAAATGAAAAGAGAAATCACAATGGCCATGGATAGCTTAGAAAACTCCCCCAGACTGAAACGAGGATTATTCGGTCAATTTATGACGTCAGTGTTCGGGGTGAACGATGAAGTCTACAGAGACATAAACTCCCTGGACGAAAATCAACACAGACTTATTCATACGGTAAATCAACAATCCAAGCTGATGATATCGAGTGTGGCCACTATTGAGGAAACAGAAAAAAGGATTAATCTGAAACTCGAAAGTTTTCGGAAGAAGTTCAACAAAGAGGTGCTCCCTAACATTCTTTCATTCAAAAATGAAAAGGACAACCCGGACATAGCACTCGAGCCTTCTTGGAAAGCCCCGGATATGCTGGATCAACTTCTCATTGACCGGAACGATTTAGATAGCCAATCCGAAACTCCCTGGAAGAGCATAACTCTTCATACGTCCATTACAAGCTTTGCAACTAAACAGTTTTCAATTACTTAAAAATATATTTATTCAGACCTCCAACAATGCTCCAACATAAAACGTGTTCTTCACCATTATATTCGACAACAACAACAACTACTCAAGTGACGCGGTTTTTTATACACTTTTATATTTCTAGAACATTCCATAATACAGTATTCTTTATAGTGTCTAGCGCCCTCTATGAGTGAGTGGAAAATTGTATCCTATTACAGATTACTTTAACAGCAACTACACTTGCTATCATACTTATAGCAATCACTATTTACGTAGGGCTGAAAAAATTCACAGCACGCTACGAAAAAACCAGCAAGGAGGAATCACCGACCAGGGAAATACCTCAACCAGCACCGAGAAGCCAAAGACCTGCCGAAAGTGCATCACGTTTTGAACTTGAACCTATTTATTCCCGAGTTCAAACTCAAAGCACAACATTTTATAGCGATAATTTTCAAATTTATCACGGCAAAGGGATTTTGTAAATGTATCTGCCAAATTTACATTTCCATCAATTTTAACAACATCAATTAGCTTATTATTAACAGTATCATGTACAAAATGTAAAGCTACATTTATATGTTTGGACCGTTTTGAAAAATTACCATTTTTGGCTAACATAATACAACTAATATTATCAACATGAATCTTAATTTCATTCAACAAATCCTTTGACAAATCAAGATCAACTAAAATATTTTTAATGAATAAAATTTCTTCTATTGTATAAGCTAAGGCAATATATTCTGCTTGGGTAGATGAACGTGAAACTGACTTTTGCTTTACAGTCTTCCAAAATATTGGATTTCCAAAAACTTTAATTATTGATCCAGTTGTTGACTTTGAATCAGTTGGATCACCTGCCCAGTCAGAATCTGAATAACCACAAATCATAATATCAGAATCACCAGTAAAGTGCAAACTCAAATGCTTGGAATGGTATAAGTATATTAGAATGCGTATAGCATGTTTGTAATAAGTATCACTACAACAATTTTGAAATCTACTTAGATAGTTTATTGCGTACATTATATCAGGTCTGGTTGCTTGAGCAATACAAGATAATGCGCCTATTAAATTTCTATAATTTAAACTTTCGTTAATTTTTCCTTCAAACAATTTTAATCCTGTTTCCATAGGTGTATGCTTAATTCTTGAGTGTACAATTCCGAATTTTTCAGCTAAAGTTTCAATGTATTCTTCTTGAGAAAGTTTCATTTCTCTTGTAGATTTATTAAAGTCAATTTCGATGCCTAAATACCTTTTAACATTTCCTAGATCTTTCATTTTAAATTGAATTTTGAATTCACTTTTAATGCTCTCAATGAGTTCTTTATCTGGACCACAGATAAGTAAATCGTCAACAAAAAGTATGCAATAGATTTCTGATTTCACATTACAGTACAAACATAAGTCATGATTACTTCTAGTAAATCCCAGTTTCGTAATAAAATTATTGAAATGGTCGTACCAGTTCCTTGGCGACTCACGTAGACCATATAAAGATTTTTTTAGATGATAGACCATATTTTCATTTTTAATAAAACCGTCGGGTTGACTAACATAAACTTCAGATTTTACATCACTGTTCAAAAATGCAGTTTCTACATCCATATGATGCACATTAAATCCTCTTTTAACAGACAAGCTCAAAAGTAACCGTAAGGTAGACATTTTTGCAACAGGGGCATAAATTTCATCAATTTGGTCTTTTTGTTCGTAGCCTCTAACTACAATCCGTGCTTTGAAATTGTCTTCAGATTTTTTTTATAAACCCATTTTACCGAAAGAATTTTCTTATCAACCGGCTTAGGTATTAATTCCCACGTTTTTGAATCATTTAATGCACTAAACTCTTTTATCATTGCATCCTTCCAATTTTGTGAATCTACAGAATTTATAGCCTCATCGAAAGATTTAGGAGCATCTAAATCTGCTAAATTTACAGAAATAATAAAATCATCATATTTATTCGGAAGTCTTCTTTTCCTGACAGGTCGATCAATTGTACTTCCTTCATTATTGTCTTTTTCGATTTCATTATCATCATTTTCCTCATCATCACTTATTTGAATAAAATCAGTACCGGGCTCTACAACTTGAACATTTCTAGCTAATTCAATTTTACCGTTAATTAAGACTCTGTAACCTAAATCAGTATACCCAATCAAAATTCCTTCAACTGCTTTGTCGTCAGATGTTTTTCTTTTTTCGTCAGGAATTCTCACATAGACACGACTACCATAAATTTTCAAATTTTTTGCACTTGGTTTTCTACCGAAAAAGATTTCAAAAGGGGTTTTCGATTCGAAAGTAGAACTATTTCTCAACCTATTACCTACAAAACATGCGGCCAAGACAAATTCTGGCCAATATTTGCGGTCTAATTTAGATTCTTTTCTGAGACATCTTACTCTGTCCATTATTGTCCTGTTATATCTCTCTGCAACTCCATTCAACTGATGGTTATATGCAATGCAAGGAAAAATTCGAAAACCTTCAATTTTAGCCAAATTATAAAACTCTTTATTCAAAAATTCTTTTCCGTTATCGCATCTAAATTCACATAAAGTACCTTCAGCATAGTTTTTAAGAATATTGAAATATTCAACAAATTTATCGTATACTTCAGACTTGTTCTTAATTGGATAGGCTCTTGCAATTCTCGAGTAATCTTCAATAAAAGTAACGAAATACTTTTCTCCATTAAACCCATCTACATCCAAATACTTCACATCAGAATGCACTATTTCACCGCAGTATCTAGCTCTTCTACGTTCAGAAGCATATTCCTTGTTTGACATCTTACTTTCTAGGCAAATTTTACAGCTTATAAAATTATTATCTAAATGGTCTGGCAAATCATCTAAATACTTATCACGACACATTATA
This sequence comes from Harmonia axyridis, assembly GCF_914767665.1. Classification (NCBI taxonomy): domain Eukaryota; kingdom Metazoa; phylum Arthropoda; class Insecta; order Coleoptera; family Coccinellidae; genus Harmonia; species Harmonia axyridis. The sequence goes on along the minus strand of NC_059505.1, from coordinate 21,902,964 downwards.
TTCAGATCTTTAAAGTTAACATGACCCAAGATACGATGGAATCTTTCCTTGGTTGACATATTCTTAGCAATATGATTTGCAGAAATAGCATCAGCACCTTTTAAAACTTCACACGTTATAGAGAATAATTTCTTATTTTGTTTCGAATGGAAAAGGAACTCATTTTTTTCATTATAAATCTCCGCATATTTACCGCTAAAGATTACTGTCTTGTTTGTCGACATAATGGAACTAACACTTAGTAAATTTCTTCCGATTTCAGGAACATAATAAACATTTTTTATATCAACAGTTATGTTTTTATCTCCAGATCTAAATCTACACATTATGTTCCCTATCTTTGTTGCTTTTATGACATCTGAATTTCCTAGCTTAACCTCAGTTTTTGTCTTAAGATCTACAGAACTATAAAAATATTCATCAGTTTTCGTAATATGATCAGTACATCCGCTATCAATTAACCATTCCATGACATTTGTGTTCTTACCTTGCTCCAAATCAAAAGAATTTACATCAACATGAAAAAGTTTCAAGTTTCCTTCGTCTTCCTGCATATTCTGAACCTCCGAATTGCCAGCAAATCTTCTACCATAATTACCACGACCTTTATTGTAGTTGTTTCTTCCCCCTGCTTGATAAAATCCTCGATATCCTTGACCATTGTAGCTTCCTCGACTATTCTGACCATGACCACGTCCATTTTGATAGCAATTTTGCTTCATGTGTCCAACCTTTCCACAGTTCCAGCAAGTTTTTGGATTTTCATTCGTCTTGTGCCAATTTCTTCCTTTTGTCAATTTCGTGTTGAAGGCTTGCGATTTCAATTCCTTATCTTCAGTAGTAGACTCAGTCTCTTGAATGCCAGATAATTCGTTCCAACTCATTAGTTTCTCTCTTATGTATTCAGTTGTACGATTTTGTTCAGCTAGAGAATCAAGGTCATCCACCAAGTGACGGCAGTCCTTTGGTAATGCCATTATAAGAAAGCTCAATTTTCTTTTTCTAGAAATATCACCACCAGCTAATCTTAGTTCATTGATTTTCTTATCGAAGTCTTCAAAGAATTTTTCTGTTTGTGATTTGGAGGCATTTTCATTCAATTTCATCAAGTTCAACTGACGTTCTATTAGTAATTGCTTTGATTCGCTTTTCTTTAGATAGATAGAGTCCAATTTATCCAAAATTTGTTTCGGTGTTTCTAAGTCAGCCATAGTGGCAGCATTTAATGCTAACGAAAGAAAGTACATCACCTTATTTTCTTGTTCCTCCCAATCTGCCTCTTTTATTACTTCTGGACGTATTTCATATTGGACAACAGGCAAGCACTTCTTGAAACGAAGCAGGAACATGAATTTGTTTCTCCAATCTTCATAAGTGATATTTTTGTCGAACGGTATAACTGTAGTATTTTCTCTGGCCATTTTACTTGCTTTACTTCCTTACTTACTGCGATACTTGATTAACCACGCTCTGCTACCATAAACAGTTTTCAATTACTTTAAAATATATTTATTCAGACCTCCAACAATGCTCCAACATAAAACGTGTTCTTCACCATTATATTCAACAACAACAACTACTCAAGTGACGCGGTTTTTTATACACTTTTATATTTCTAGAACATTCCATAATACAGTATTCTTTATAGTGTCTAGCGCCCTCTATGAGTGAGTGGAAAATTGTATCCTATTACAGATTACTTTAACAGCAACTACACTTGCTATCATACTTATAGCAATCACTATTTACGTAGGGCTGAAAAAATTCACAGCACGCTACGAAAAAACCAGCAAGGAGGAATCACCGACCAGGGAAATACCTCAACCAGCACCGAGAAGCCAAAGACCTGCCGAAAGTGCATCACGTTTTGAACTTGAACCTATTTATTCCCGAGTTCAAACTCAAAGCACAACATTAGTTTAGTATTACTTCAAGAAACCTGACACCTTACTATGCCCACATCAACTACCTGGAATCGGGTGTCATAGTAAACAGGACGACCACAATGCTGAAAGCTGCCTTCCTCACTTCAAGGGCCCCCCGGAGTATGTTTAATGTGAATTAAACATTGAGGAATGTTCAGAGGAAATCACATTTAAATTCAAATTCCATGGAAAATTATTAGGGAGCAGTTATCGACCTCATGCACTCAATACCATATCTAGGCCAAATAATGTGCGAAATTTGCAGATTCCAGCAACTCCGAAAGGCGGTCAATGACGAAAACTGTGTGTCGTCACAACTAATATAAAAGCCATACTCATTGTAATTCTCAACAACATTCTTTTGTTCAAAGTTTCGACGTTAATAAATCATTTTAACTCCACCGCGAGTTTTACTTGGTTTGTAGTGGATTTACAACCCTCTACTCACCACAACTTACTCACTGCGACTTCAACGGAGTTACGAACCGTTGAAGAAAGTAGAAACATATCTTCAGAGGATAACCTCCAAAGATACAGTTAGTTTCATTAGTGTACAACTATACCAATCCATAGCACCTTTATCCATAAATGATTTCAGGATCTCAATTTTGTTTTCATCCACAGATATGTGAAATCGCTCGCATTCTTTCTCGAATCCAGTAATCTATTGATCTGCGCTCGAAGTTCTCCCATCAAATTTTTCGATGGTGAATTTATCTGCTATTTCGCCTATGTTTCTGAGTGAAGTTTGACCTCCACTCTTTTCAAGTAATTTTTCCAACGCTTTAATCAGTGGCTGGTCAGAGGCATTCACAGAGACATTCAGTTGATCTTCAAGCTTTTCTTCTAAGAAGATATCCTCAAACTGAAGATTACCACCTTCATCCAAATAGGTAGCAGCCAAATCCTCGTTTAAATTAATCCATACCCTTCTAATTTGGTTTCTCTTGGAAATTGAATTTTTAACCTTATTATAAGCTGAAGTTTTTATTACTTGTGTATGTAAACTAGCTCTTTGATACATATCGGGTATTGCATAATTACGGCCATTAGTAGTTCCAATAGAAGTTATGCAAAGCACATTAGTTTTGGAATCTTCTACACATATCTTAAAATCAAACCGTAGCTTGTCCATGTTTGTGATATCAACAAGAATGTTATTTTATAATGTTATATCCCAAAAAAACAACTGTTTTTGAATAATCAATTGAAGTGTTTCTCTGAAATTAAAGAAACAACATTCTAAGTTAATTATTCAATCAATTCAATTCAACATTCAAATTCTCTTTAATTCAAAATTCAATTATTTCTATCACTTTGGCATACAATGTAACTTGATAACATACAAAAGTCTCCTTACATATTTATTAAAATATATTGAAAATCATGATGATTCATCTTCTTAACATATCTAATTACCTATTCGTTTGAAAACCAGTTGACATCAGTAAAAAAACATGGGCTGGCAGGTTTCTCAGGAAGTTTTTTTCTCGTGGTTAAATTAATTTGAGGTTAACATATTAAATGGAATCGTTTCTATGTGAAAAGGAAAAATTGTTCAACATCACATATGGCATATCGCTCGTTCACTAAAATTTGACCTTTTCATCAAGAGTTATACATAGAGATTCCTAATATACTAGGGAAAAAATCTTTTCAAAATTTTTCATCGAATACTTCTCACTTCCTGTTTATTGATAAATGAATGGAAATTAAGATAAGATATTTTCTAATCTTCAGAGCTAGTTATGATTCATCAAAAATATCTCATTGGTTTGCTAATACTTCTTGTATTTCAATTAATGTTCTTCCTCTTGTCTCTGGCACGAAAAATATTACAAAAATTATCGCCAATGCATTTACTGCAGTCAGTATATAAAATGTCATATAATTTCCAATTGATACTAAAGCCAAAGGAAAAGCATAAGTAATAAGAAAGGAAGTAACCCAACATGCAACAATAGCAATTCCACTTCCTATTGCCCTAATTTCCGGAGACAGCAATTCATGCATCATCATATACGGGATGGATCCGTAAGCCATTGTAAACGATAGTATGAACAATGCAGCACAAATTACCGGTATGAATTCAAAACTTGAAACATTGTATTTCAAGTGTTGAAAGTGAAAGAACACGGAAAGAACACAAAGGCCAAGCATCATGCCAATGGAAGATAGTATAAGGAAAAACTTTCTACCAGCTTTCTCTATAAGGACCATCCCTAAATAGCCTCCAACAAATTGGAGAGCACCCATTATGATAGCTCCAAGACTGGGATCGACACCAGCATCTGCTTCAGCAAAAATTTGTTCTGTATAAAAAGTGATAGCATTTATTCCACACATTTGCTGGAAAATCAACATTCCTAAAACAGCAACCATAGCGTTTCTGTTAGGTTTGTTAGAAACTATGTCTGTAATACTACCCGAATTGTTGGAACTCTTCTTCACTTCTTGTCTTATGATTTCCATCTCACCATTTATATCATAACCTCGCTTATTTCCTCTGAACCGAATGAGACTTTTTTCAGCTTCGTTAATTTTTCTAACTTTGACCAAATGAACGTGAGATTCTGGCATCAACGGAAAAGTTATAAGTAGAATTATTGGGAAAATGGCAAGGATAAGGGACATCGTCACATAATCCGTTATTGCACCTACAACAAAAGTTACGAAAATGCCAAGACTGAGAAATATTTGAAAATATGATGACAATGTAGCTCTTAGGGAGTTTTCAGCAATTTCCCCTACATACATGGGTGCCACAACGCATATTGCACCTAAACCCATGCCACTAAAAAATCTCGCTATCAAAAGTGTCGTAACATTTTTCGCAATAACAATGAGGAACCACCCTAAAAGAAAGGAGAAGGCTGACAGGTAAATAGCCATTTTTCTTCCCCATTTATCGGCGATGTAACCAGTAGGAATGGCGTAAATCAGTGCTCCTAAATTCAGAACAGAGCCAAGCAGAGCTTCTTCCTTTTTCGTCAATCGTATCCCATTCCTTGTGATGTTTTTCATGATATCGTCTTCTGTCGTTGAGTTGAGCGATTTTGGAATTCCCAATTCGCTAATGGCTGGAGATGACCATGCGAGCACCGTTCCAGCACTGAGTGCTGCGAAGCAAACTGAAAAAAATTGTATAAATTGAATTATTTTATCGAAAAACATGAAGTTACAATTTTTTATTCAATATTTTAATGAATGATAGCAATAATTTGAACCATAGAAACACTTGAATAATCAAGCAAGTACTTCAGATTTCCACCAATTGAATTTTTTTTCATACCGCTAAAACTAAAAAAAAAGTAAATTTCATGATATCGCTGAAAAAAATAAAAAAATTGTAAATATACAGGGCGATTCACCGCGATCGCTTATTAGACTTTTATGGAAAATTAGTCATAATTTTGTGCCGAAAATTTGCATATTCTGGTTTGAGACGATGATCTTTCTCCCTAAAATATGATCTGATCTCTATAACTTCCACTTTTGTTTAGGTTATAGCATAGTATAAAGAATGGATAGTAAGCCAACCTCCATTTGACTGCAAGGAACTTCTGAGCGGGGGTCGCTACTGTAGTCTGACAAGAAGATATTACAGGTTGCGATCACTATTGAATACCCAAAGTGGAGAAGTACCTCGATAGCAGATGGCGCTGAACCATAACCTATAGATGGCGCAGAAATAATACGATAATCATTCATTGGCGTGGTCGAAAAATGGTCGCATAAAGGTACCATTCCGATCTCGGCAGTCGCGACCCAGCAGTCGCTGCCCGGCAGCCGCAGCTGTGGTCGCGGCATACCGCTCGTAGGTATTTACATGCAACGCTTTCCGATACAAGCGACTCTGCAGCGCGGCTGGGGGGCGTGTCCTGCACGCGCCACGGCAGCGCCGCCGAGCCGCTTCGAAAGCAGTATAGCAGCGCTGCCCGCTCTTTACAATAGTAAACATGGCTTTGTTTACAGATGAAAATGAAGAGGTTTTAATCGAATTAATATCTAAAAATCCGCCGCTTTTCGATTCCAGACTCGCAGCCTATAAGGACAATATTGTTCGTGAGAATATATGGGAGCATATTGCTACTAAACTCAAAAAAAAAAGTAAGTACCTACTTATATATATTATTATTGAAAAATTGTTCATAAATAATATAAATACATATTAACCACAAATCAACCTTGCTGTGCATCGTAGTCCATAGCTACCTTTTTTCTTTGGTTGAATATCGTTTTCAATTAAACTAAGAACAAATTTAAATTGTCGTTTTATTAGGATGTTGTAGCTACCTTCATCAACTCTAGATGTATATAATGAATCGATTTTTTTCCTCTGCTCAGATGCAAGCAGGAGCAACATTATTTCATCATCCTCTTCTTCATCCTCCATCAATCGTTGCAGGAGTTCCCGTTTTCGTTTATTCAAGTTGTCAGACATAGTTCGGTTTGTAAACGCACAATTGTTCACAATGACTTCTGCTTCACTACTGCACTTGGCAGTCGGCCGCGGTCGCTGCTATCCGTAAGCTCGTGGCAGCGCTGCACAGCAGTGGCAATGGGCAGCGGCTGCCGGCCGCGACTGCCGGGTCGCGACTGCTGAGATCGGAATGCTACCTTAACATTGCCAACAATTTTTATGATTATTGAGTTAACGCTTGAGGAAATGGTTTGGGTATGAAACTATAATTGTTGAAAGTGTGATATACAAGATATTTGTTTTTATTGATCAAAATATGATTCAGGATTATCCTTGAAAAAATCTCATCTTTATATCATAATATTAATCTTCATATTACTATAGAGTATTAGCTATAGTTCTATATATAACAAGTTCAGTCAAAAATTTTTATGATAATCCCCAAACCATTAAACGTTCCGAAGAAATCGAAGCAATTGTAATTCTAGAATATTGAGCTATTTTTCAGATTAGTCTTCAATATTAGTTAATGATATGTATTTTTTGCTTTTTTCACTCACAGAAGGGTAATCCAATCTACCTTTTCTTGTTTCCGTACTGATAATTAACCCATTGTCAAATGCAATTTGTGTTATTGATTTATGGTCTTTGTGAAAATTCTGTTGATTCATAGGTACATTTAACAATATATACCTTTGTAGCATATGGATGTTCAGACGATTGTAATATCGGTATATGTAGAAATCCTGACTATCAGTAGGTACCTTCGAAGCAACAAATAATGTCATCCACATACCTGTACCAATAAATACAATTTTTACTTGAAGGGTGTTCTGAATAATCCATGAATATTTCAGCTAAAAGCTAACTGAAAATAATTCTGTTCTAGACAAACCTATTTCTAGTCGAACTGCCGCTCTAGGCACAAACCCAAGTAAGAATATGATAACACTCACTTTGCAAATACTATCTATCTAACTGGGAAATAAAAAGGTCTAAATTGTTCTTAAAGAAATTTACACTACCACTGTTCGCCACTACTGAGGAAAGCCGGTTCCTGGCATGAAAAACCCGAATTTTCTCGCTGCGAAATGCAAATTTTCGCGGTAGAGTTTGAACTGGAGACCTCGTAGACGCTGATCGGAATTGAGTTGATATAATCTTGACATATCAACACCAAACAGTCCCCTCAAGGCTCTTTATGTTGTTATTAGGTCACCACGCATGCGACGATCTTCAAAACGGGATAGATCCATCATTAGCAGCCGATCTTCGTAACTTGGACGATCGGCGGCAAACGCCATCCTTGTGACCCGCCTCTGGACCTTCTCCAAAGCAGTTCCATCACCTAACAGTCTCGCATCCCAGGCAGGTCCAGCATATTCTAATATAGGACAATGGCCATTTCACATCTGGGCAGTTAAAGTCCCTGACAATAAGCAAAGGAGCACTGGAATCCGATAAAGTTCTTATATAATAAAATACGCAGTTGTCGTATTGTGATGGACGGGGTCTGTAGATGCAGTCTTATTTCAGTGGAATAGTTGTACTACTAACAGAAAGAAAAACATTGTCAATTCCTGGTGTTGGTAAAGAATTTGTTGTGATAGCGAAATTGGAGCCTATGGAGGAATGAACGTAAATACAAACTCCACCATGACCCACTGCAGTGAAACTGTCACATCTGAAGATGGAATACTCGGGAATAGCATATAGGGCGTCAGGAATGGTAGGCCGGAGTCAAGTCTCCGTGATAAATATAAGATGGGGCCTATTAACATTCACAATCCTTGTAACAACCTGCGGGTTATGAAATCCTATCTTTCAAGAATCAGCACCAAGACTGACAGTGTTAACGATGAATTTCGAAGAGTTACACGCCACTCAATCGACACACAGACCGAGAAAAGCAGAAACCCCTTCTCCACTACCGGAAGAAACAATCCCACGCACGATAATATTATTCGAGCCTTTCATTCTCTTCAATATCTCGGATGTTGATGTACCGTTACTAAAGGTGGCACCGGGTGATTCCTCCAATTCATCCAAACCTTCAGACAAAACCACAATCCTGGAATTCTGAGTCACAAAAAGAAGTGAGGTTCTGAATTTTAGCCGTATTTTTCTCGATCGAATCTTTGTGTACCAAAAATGTATTCGAATGTAGCTCCAGCGCCTCCAGCGTTTCATTGATTGAGTCAAACTTAGTTTGAAGTACAGTCTGAGCTGTTTTGATTTCACCAATATCAGCGGTAATGTTAGACTGAAATTTTTTTAGCGCATTTAAATCGTGGAACGAAATAGTGGAGGAAAAACTACTCTTATCAATTAATCTTCGAATTATTTTGAATGAGATATGTCAAACTTAATACATCAGATGATATTGAAGCAATGGCCAGCATAAGATATTTTTATTGCAATCGGTTGATCCAGACTCTGAGCAGAGCCGGAAAGAATTCCAGCCAGAAGGCTGGAACAAGAATAGCTACGGAGTCTACTCTTCGCCACGTAGGACTGACATTTCCATTGATTTTGAGAGGTTTTCAAGTATTTCAGATCAATTACATTCAAACTACTGCATGTCACATGGAAAATTTTTTTGCAAGCACAGCATTTCAAAGAATCCGTGTCGGCAACAGAGCCGGAGCATGATGAGCAGACTGGCATTTCGAATGAATAAGCAAACAAAATGCACTTTAGGAAGTATTCAATCGAATTGGGAATAAAGACCGAAAACAGAAATAAGAACAAAGGTTACTCGCTTCACTCTCACAGGTCTATATGAGAGACTTTTAAAAAGACGAAGACAGGTAGGTCGCGGACTAGAAGGACAAAGGTGAATTTGGGAAAGAAACACAAGAAAATAACTTCTCTTTCGTTATGTATGTAGTACTTCGCAACTCAATTGAAAGATGAAAACCATCAAAACGTGCCCCTTTCAGGTTTATTCTATTACTGAACAAATAAGAACAGTGTTGATCTGAACGTCGCGAAAACTGGTTTCAAGTATGTTTGAAATGGTGGGGGACACGGAAATGCGCAACAAAACCAGATTAATAAGCATACAAGAGTGTCGCAAGTATCAAAATCTTGTATAGATCATATATTTTTGAAGTCTAAAATAAATAGAGAAAATTTTAATGCAGCAATAATCCAAACCACTGTAACTGATAACTATACTGTATTCGCACAATACTGTTCCGGTGGTAAATTGGTAGGAGAAGACAAAGGGCTGCAAAATGCAAGACGTTACATTGATTAGGTATGATAATTGGAGGAATAATCTACTTACACCAAATTGGGATAGCTTTTACAACACGCGTGAAGTTAATGAGGACTCTTTTGTCGAAATTTTGAAAGAAAAAATTTAAACAATACCAAGAAAGTTTATATTGAACACACACAAAAAAACTTACTCCTTGGATAATAGCTGGTTTAGTAAACTCTATAAATCACAAAAAAAGATTATACAAAGACATGATAAAAAATCCGCATAGTATTGAAAAATTAAAGTTGTTCAAAAAATTCAAAATTGAACTCAAAATTCTCATCACCGAAGCAAAAAGAAAATATTATCGAGCCCAAATAGACGGAAACAAAAATAGCTCACGAGGCCTGTGGAAAGTAATTAATGAAAACAACAAAAAAACGAAAAAAAGGATTGATAAAATTAAAATAAAAGTATAAAAAGAGATAAAATTATAAGTACTAAAGATGATATTGCAAATGAATTCAATAAATATTTCTCAGAAATAGGGGCTAAGTTGGGAAATGAAACTTCAAATAAAAATGTAGATTACCAACCAAAACATAAAAAGAGTAACATGAGTTCTATTGTCCTTTTAAGTATAGATGAGACCGAGGTATTAAATGTGATTGAAGATCTGAAGAAATCAGATTCAGGACATGACGGTATCGATGCTAAGACATTAAATGAAATAGAACATACCATAAAACATCAATTGGTTCATCTAATAAACAAAAGTATTGAAGAAGGCATTTTTCCGGATATTATGAAAGCCTCAATTGTGGTTCCCTTGTATAAATCTTCAAGTAGGACTGAACTAATAAACTACAGGCCCATATCCTTGACTACAGCATTATCAAAAATATTTGAGAAAATATTGAAGAAAAGATTATGTGACTTTTTGAATAAATATAAACTGCTTTCGAAAAACCAATTTGGCTTCCAAAAACGGAAATCTGCACAAGATGCTATAGCCCAGTTAGTTTCAAAAATTTCTGACGGAATTGATAATAACATTCCTAATATGTGTATTTTTGTGGATATAAAAAAGGCCTTCGATACAGTTATCACAAACTGCTATTAGTAAAATTGGAAGATGTGGGTTGCAGAGGGGTGGCTTACAATTTGCTAGAAAGTTATCTGTCAAATAGGAAACAAGTGGTCAGAATAGATAATGTAATTAGTGAAGAAAGAATAGTAACATGTGGGGTACCCCAAGGTACAGTACTGAGGCCTACTTGGGAAGCATTGAAATCCAAATCTCTTAGAAATTTTACCATCATTCTAGATTATTTTACAGTAAATGAGCTAACTTTAAATTATGACAAAACTAGATACATGCTATTCACAAGCAAGAAGAAGAAATTTCCAAATTTTGAAAGTCTGAAGGTGGGAAATACTGAAATATTCAAAACAGATGACATTGAATACTTGGGGGTTCACATTGATAATCACTTACGATGGGAAATACAATCAGATTATATGGTTAAAAAATTACGACAACTGCTACCTGTGTTCAGAATGTTGAGAGATATATGTGAAATGAAAGAGCTCAGGCGAGTATATTACGCGTTGGTAGAACCACATTTTAATTATGGCATTTTGAGTTGGGGCGGCCTGGCGGATTTTTATTGTAGACCCCTTGAAGTTATTACAAAAATTGATTTTGAAAGTAATATATAGAAAAAATATGACTTACCCTACTGATATTCTGTATGAACGACCACAGATAAAATCTAGACATGAGATCAGGGGAAATCCAGTACAGCGACCGCAAGTCGGAAAGACATTGAGATTGCGAACTTTTACCTACCTTGCACCGGTTTTATATAGCATCTTACTTTCAAACTTGTTACAAAAGTCCCTGGCGGACCCCACAACGATACCAGACTTCTTCACCCTTGGGATAACATACCTTATACCGAAAGATGGAGATCTTAAGGATCCGAAAAACTATCGCCCAATCACATGCTTATCTTCAGTCTATAAAATACTAACTGCAGTGCTCACCAAGAATAAAAGTAGACACCTTAGGATCAACAACCTTATGGCACATGAGCAGAATGGGTATCGAATAAAAACTAAAGGCTGCAAAGAACTGCTAGCCATCGATTCTATAGTGACTAGACAAGCACAAAGAAAACTCTGGAATATTTCGGTGGCATGGGTGGACTATCGTAAAGTCTTTGATTCGGTACCTCACTCCTGGCTTATCAAGATCTTGGAAATGCATGGAACCAACGAGCAAGTGATTGATCTCTTGGAATATCTCATGAAAATCTGGAGAACGTCTATTCAGGCACGCAATGATATACGACTGGTCGAACTGGAGGAAATTCACATCAACCGTGGGATATTTCAGAGAGATACACTGAGTACCATTTGATTCTGCCTTGCTCTGAACCCCCTCAGTTTGCTGCTGAACAACACCAAATAATCAATAAGTAGTAATTACACATCAGTAAGCAAAGGAATACGCGAATCACACATCAGTTGTAAAAAGAAGAACAATTCTACCGTGTAATGTCATATTTCTATGATCATATTTTTAACCTTTTTTGTGAGCTCGATGTAGAGCATTATTATTAAAAGCAGACCTCTTAGTGTAAGTACATATATTGTTATTCATTATCAGTTATACTTGTGTTCAATATTAGTTTCATTGATTATATTACATAGTTAAAACAGTTCCGCTGTGTTATTCTTAACCCATCGATTATAGGTTATGGGCCCAGAGTTGTGTAGTGTAGTCTGAATAGTGAAATTTTAATTGTCTTGAACGTGTGAAAGTAATCTGGTGTAAATTGAAGAATTGAAATGGCGTGTTCAACAATATCCAACATTCGTCCATTTGATGGTAGCAATTTCGAGAATTGGAGATACCGTGTAGAGAGAGTACTTGAGAGGAATGGAGTTTTAATAATGTTGAAGAAAGAACGTCCAATTGATGAAAGCAAAATTAATGCATTCGATAAGGATGATGCCAAGGCACGTGACATTATTGTACAGTGTATAGATGACTCTGTACTGGAATTAATCAAATGCAAAACAACAGCCAAGGATATGATGGAAACATTACAGGCCACCTATGTAAGGAAAAGTTTAACTTCACGAATAGTTTTACAGAAACGTTTGAGAAATATGACATTCGATGGAAACAGTTCTTTGAATAGTTATATTATCGAATTTGATAAAGTTGTTTCTGAACTGAGGAATATGGGAGGATCTGTCGACAATGAAGAGTATGTATCCCAACTCCTTGCCTCAATGCCAGATGAGTATCAGTCGGTGATTACATCCATTGATATCCTCTTAACATCAAATCCAGAAATTGTCTCTGAAGATTTTGTCAAAGGAAAGCTGCTTTCCGAAGAAGAAAGGATGATGAAATCAACTGTGAAAAGTGAAGTCAGTGGTAATGCATTTTACACGAACAGAAAGTTTCAGAACAGAAACAAGAATGCGTTCAATAACGGAGCCAAACCGAAGCAAAGGTATGAAAACAATAGGAATTCAAATAACCAACAGAGAGAGAATGCTGTTAAGTGTTGGTTATGCAAAGCTGTGGGACATAAACGTTCTGAGTGTCGTCAGCGTAATAATAATAGATCAAACGCATATATGGCCTCAAGTTCAAGTTCTGATTATAATCGGGACATAGCCTTTATGTCAGATAATAAGGCTGTTGAATGTCAACCAGATGTCACAGAACAAGGTTATGATTATGTTTTCGCTGGAAATGTAGAAACAGAAAACGAAATTATTATGGTAATAGATTCAGGTGCATCAAATCACTTAATAAAAGCTGATTTTGGAGACTTCTGCAAAAATGTAAAGAAGGTTTCTCATTCGATAAGCGTTGCAAAGGAAGGAGAAACTGTAAAGGCAACAACTGCAGGTGACTTGTCCCTTATTACCGAAAATAATGTGCCGATTACATTATGTGATGTATTGGTGTGTGACAAACTATTTTATAACCTACTTTCAGTTCGAAAAATGGTAGAGGCAGGAATGAAAGTTGAGTTCCAGGAGAAGGTAGTAAACGTGTGGAAAAATGGAGAGATAATTCTACAAGGTAAACGTGCTGGAAACCTATTCATTTTAAAACTACAAATTCGACAAACCTATGAAGCTAACTTAACAAAAAATTCAGATGACCTATGGCATAGAAGAATGGGACATTCATTCAAATTCCCCGTTAATAGTGTGTGCGAGGTATGCCTGAAGGGAAAGCAATCAAATAAAAAATCTATGAAATGTGTACCCGAGGAGAGAAAGCCAAAAAGATTATTGGAGTGTGTTTCGTCCGATGTCTGTGGAAAGATAAGTCCTCCGACACATGACGGATATGAATATTTTGTATCTTTTATAGACCATTTTAGTCATTTTTCTATTATATATTTGATGAAGAGGAAAAATGAGGTAGAGTCGTGTTTGAAGAAATATGTTGCTTTGACTGAGAGTATGTTCAACACAAGAATATCAAAACTTCGATGCGATAATGGTGGAGAATATGTTTCTGCTAGTATACGAAAGTTTTGCTCGGAGAAAGGTATTGAACTTGTGTATACAGTTCCCCGTAACCCTCACCAAAACGGGGTTGCCGAACGCTTCAATCGTACAGTGATGGATAAGGCAAGATGTATGATTTTCGATTCAAGTTTCCATAAGCAGATGTGGGGTGAAGCTGTTTTAACTGCTACGTACCTTATTAATCGAATACCAACTTCAGTACTCCCAGATAACATGACACCATCTGAACGATGGTATGGGTATAAAGACGATCTGAAGAAGATTCATATATTTGGATGTACCGCCCATGCCCTGATACCTCCTGAAGATAGAGAAGGAAAGCTGTCGCCACATTCGAAGAAGTTGAAATTAGTTGGTTATTGCAATAATGGATATAGACTATGGGACGAAGAAAAGTGCAAAGTTGTGATGTCTCGTTCAGTGACTTTTGATGAATCAGTGAATTTTGTTAAGTGTGTTACAGGTTCCAATCTGAGTAATGAAGTGGACGATGATGAAACAGAACAATTAAGTGAGGAAGAACTTGAGTCAACATTCGAAGCTACGAGGCCAAAGATCCAGCAATTATCCGAGGGTCAACAGAACTGTCAACCGGAAGTGAGAAGAAGCAGACGAAATCGGGAACTTCCTGCTCATTTCAATGACTTTGAGATGATGATGGCACTATCCGCAGGAAACATCCCATCTGAGGTACCCCAATCATATGAGGAAGCAATCGTAAGTGAAGAATGGAAATCTGCAATAGATGCCGAATTGAAATCAATGGTGGTTAACAAAACGTGGGAATTGGTGGAAAAACCACCCAACATAAAAGTAATTGATTCAAGGTGGGTATTCACTGTCAAAAATATCAATAACTGTGATGTTAAAAAGGCTCGTTTAGTGGCTAGAGGTTTCCAACAACCTGCATTAGGAGATGAGAATTTTTATTCACCAGTAGCTCGTATGTTTACTTTGAGAACAATTTTATCATTGGCAATTGAATACAATATGAAGTTTTTGCAACTTGATGTGAAATCAGCATTTTTATCTAGTCCTCTACATGATGCTGTATACATGAAACCTCCTTGTGGTTTGAAAGTGCCAGATAATAAAGTGTGTAAATTGATGAAGGCACTGTATGGATTGAAGCAAAGTCCAAAATGTTTTAATGAATTTTTAAATGAAAAATTATCTGACTTGAAATTCAAAAGATCAGAAACTGATCCATGTTTATATTTCAATGAATATTCATATATTTTAATTTGGGTTGATGACATGTTAGTTGTTTCTCGTAATGAAAGTGACTTGAATTATCTGAAGGAAAATCTGATGAAATGTTTTGATTTAAAGATTTCTGAGAATAATAATAAATTCGTTTTTCTCGGTATAGAAATAGAAACGGGAAGAAATAGAATTAAGCTAAGTCAAAAGACACTTCTTCAAAAGATATTAAAGAATTTTCAGATGGATAATTCAAAAAATTGCTCCGATACCAATCCAGCCGAATTTGTATTTAAAAAAGGAAAATAATGTCAGTGATTCGAGTATGGATATAAAATATAGAGAATTGGTAGGCAGTTTAATGTATCTGATGTTGGGTACAAGGCCGGATATTTGTTTTTCAGTGGCTTATTTTGGCCGATTTCAAAGTTGTTTTAATTCGATCCATTATAAATATTTGAAAAATGTACTACGGTATCTGAATGGTACTCAAGAGTTAGGTTTAGTATATAGGAAGAATGATGAGGCTGAAAGCAAAATTGTAGCTTATGCCGATTCAGATTTTGCTTCAGATATTAATGACAGGAAAAGTGTGTCAGGTTTTTTAATAAAAATGAACCAGAATATTTTGTATTGGTGTTCAAAGAAACAACCAATGGTGGCAATTTCCACCACCGAAGCCGAGTATATCGCACTTTCTATGTGTATGTGTGAGTGCTTATTTTTAGGACAGCTCTTAGAGGAAATTACGAACAAAATAATTTTTCCTATTACAATTATGGAGGATAATCAATCCTGTATACATATTAGTAATACTCTTGAAACTAAGAGAACAAAACACATAGATGTGAAGTTTCATTTTGTTAAAGATTTAGTGAGTAAAGGCAAGTTTTTATTGAAATATGTTCCAACGGAACATCAGACAGCCGATGTCCTAACAAAAGCCTTGAATGTTGTTAAATTCACCAAATTCAGAAAAGACATGTGTGTTGAATAATGTTTTGTAAATGTTTTTTGTATATTGTATTGTGAATGTATTCATATAATGATCGTGTTTCATGAATTGTAGAATTGAGGTAGGGTGTAAAAAGAAGAACAATTCTACCGTGTAATGTCATATTTCTATAATCATATTTTTAACCTTTTTTGTGAGCTCGATGTAGAGCATTATTATTAAAAGCAGACCTCTTGGTGTAAGTACATATATTGTTATTCATTATCAGTTATACTTGTGTTCAATATTAGCACAGATTACTACAGATGTTTCACTCTATGCATTTACGAAGGAAATCGTCACCGGCGTTTCGTTGACCTCGAATTCGCTCTACTCGTATTTATGAATGAGTTCGGGGTGATTCGGGGTGACCAATCAGAGAGCTAGATTGATTCTTTCGACTAATCGCTGGGATAGTTCAATTTGAATCGTGGATTTTGCGTTCGCTTAGGTTATGTTATTGAAAATGACAGTTCTAAGAAAATAAATTTTATTTTGTTCTTGCTTGATTTAAAATATTAGTCGCAAATATTTCTACATTCAAAAATTTCTCTCAATGTAGGATCGCTGCTTGAGCTCTCCTTTTTTTACCTTGACCGGCTTCCATATTTACTAATTCCAAATATATTATAAATAATAAAATATTTAGTTCCTTTGTTGTTTTAATTCAAAGAAATATATTTAATGTTTTTAAAAAAACAGGTATTTTGAATACTTTGATGAATTTTGCTTGGTATTCAATATTCAAAGAGAATAGGAGTTGAATATAAGCAGTCGGGTGAATTCAAAAATTTGAATGGGTTAATCTGACAAATCACATGCGTTTTGAACCTTTTAGAAAGAGTGGGAAGTTCGGTTATCTTTGTCATTTTTCACTACAGTAGTTCATAGTGAAACTCAAGGTCAACGAAACGCCGTGCCTAAAAACAGCAGAGTGAATTGTCTGGTTAGTCTGTGATATTAGTTTCATTGATTATATTACATAGTTAAAACAGTTCCGCTGTGTTATTCTTAACCCATCGATTATATCAGTTATATATGGATGATCTGAAACTCTACACTGCCAATCCAGATCAACTCAGAAGGCAGTTGACGATACCCACACTGAACATTCTTACAAATACCTAGGTATAATGCAAGCCCTTGATTTGAAGACCGCGGAGATGAAAGGGCAATTCAAGGAGAAACTTGTCAAGGGGGTCAGACTCCAACTCAAGGCCACATTAAACTCAAGGTCCCTCTTCACTGCCATTAACATCTGGGCAATGCCGAGCATGACCTACTCTTTTGGCATCTTAACATGCATCAGAGTTTATTGAATATATGTTCATGAATAAACTCTCTTATTATTAATATTATTATTATCTTGGACCTGCAAGCAATGGTTAAAGCTATTAGAATTTTTTCATCAAAATTACTGGGTTTACTCAATTAAAATGGACATTTTGTATTCCAATACAAAACTGAGATATCTTTATTATAATTTTAGTAGGTTATTACAAAAAATGACAACTTCAAATAAATTCAGTAGAATAATTCAGATTAGTTCTTCATGGGGTTCGTGCAGTATTACACAAAGTGTTCAACTGGCAAGATTTGTTATAGTAATCTTGGTAGAATGTGCGTGAGTGGCCGAAGTGTTAAACCACATAGTGAACCTTGTTTTCAGGCATTTAACAAATGTGATTTTACAATGTGATAAAAAAAGTAGGCAAATCTTGCCTTCTTTTTGAAAATTTTCTGTTCAAAATATCTTTGTAGCAAGATATGAGATTTGCTACCTTGAAATATGTTGATATATCTTCTTAGATATATACTACCCCGCACGTTTAGTATGGGAAATGGCTTTCCGTGAATTTGGCTGAATTTTTGATATGTTGTAGTTTTTGATGAACTGATCAGAAAAGTCCTTAGCCGCAAAGCTCAAAAATGGACATTTTTCGAAATATGGAGCTTTGAAAATGGATTTTTTGCAATTTTCGGGGTTTTTGCTCATCGATCGGGGAGCTCTCATTTCTGGTTTTGATGGAATTTGGATGTTCGGCGGCCAGAACCCGACTGAGAAATGATGTTCCTTGGTTATATTAGGCACCGCCATCGATAATTTTTTATACACTGCTCCACATTGGCTATGAAATGAGATACAAAATCCAAGATCTTCCATACATCTTTTCATGCCACAAGATGACGCCAGAATAATTCACATGACCGAGAAACGACATATTGTAAGATTTTTTTAAGAGTGACCATAATAACTGAATCCTCATATATCTGATGTCCAATAATATCAAATATGTTAGCCGAAATGTTCATAACCAGGCATCGCGAGCTGTAATGGGGGAAAATGGGAAAATCATAATCATATATCCTCAGGGATAACAATTGTTATCACTATTGATGTCATTTACATATGATATGTGATTTGTTTCTCACAAATCTCGATAATCTGACAATGGGGTGCCAAGACATTTTCCTCAAAATATCTCGAAATTGATGATAGCATCCCACAGACAAACGAACCCGTGAAAATGTCTGCAGTTTTGATGCAATATAGTACTATACGGGTAGAATATAGAAATCCAAGTGTTGGAAGCTAACTATGAACGGAACTTCCGATATAAACCCACGAATTCTTGAAAATAATTTTTTTTTCTATGAACTTTTTTTTGGTTATTATCATTATTGTTATTATTATTATGAATTTTACTCTCATTATTATATTGTTTTTGATTGATCTACTCATTCATTCTGCCAACGATCATATTATTAGATAGTATTCATTCGTATGTGTGAAGTTCAAAAAGTTCATAGAAAAAAAAATTATTTTCAAGAATTCGTGGGTTTATATCGGAAGTTCCGTTCATAGTTAGCTTCCAACACTTGGACTTCTATATTCTACCCGTATAGTACTATATTGCATCGGATTCCGGTCATCTACAATGGACTGGTCTGGCTGGAATTGGGTCCACTTACCTATCGATATTAAATGCTTTTATCCTAAGAAGCGGTGGGTCACCACGATGATATATTGAGATGAAAACATTGCCCTTAACTCGCGCCCTGAATTGCACTTCGCAGCGTTCGATGACAAATTTTTTCCGAGTGTACTCGAAGAGCATAGAGACGCAATCCGAAGTGATAAGGGTAGAGTCCAAGAGCGCGCGTGTGAATACGGTGTATGGGCGTTATCAAGCCGCATCCAATCAGTAGGCATTAGATAACCGGTTTCGATATTTCAATAGATTGTGAAGATGGTGTAGAGGAAAAGAGGCGAGGAGAAGAGGTCAGATGGCGAGATGATAGTTTCCGCAAAAGTCATTCGGACTGTTCTTCAGAGGACCTGGATAATCGGCGAGAACGGACTTTTGGTGACTGATGCACAACTGTAACTCGTGACGATTTCGAAAAAGACGATGCGGAAGAGTGTGAACGTGCAGGTGATTCAACACGAACTGGAAAAGATACTGGATGTGAGAGGGTGTTGAAGTTTGTAACGAAAGGTTCCGATCGACACGTGGCCGATGAAGATGCAAGATTGAATGGTGACGCATACCGCAAGTGAAACAAGATTGGGATGGTCGACACTTGATAGTAGAATTATACACAGACAAGCAATTTCGTCACAAGTTTTTGTCAACAACATGTGACCGACGTTGAGCAGTAGATAAGGCCATTGTCGACATTGTCGAATGGAATGCTCAGCCTGGCAAGACTCACATCTAGCTGGGGTAGCAGCAAAGGCGGGTTGGTGAGGAGGTAATTCCCGAGAAGGTGTGGTGGAACGTCGCGGCGAACTTGGTGGTTTTGGCGAAGAAGATGGAGTTTTATTTGAGCCGAGTGGGAGTGGTAGACGAAGTGCTTTCCAAAACTTGCATCTGGTGTGTGGCAAAATCAAGTAGCTGCGTGATGGAAGGAGAACTGTCAGAAGACAATTGACTCTCAAAAAGTTGACCAGATTTCTGATCCAAGATTTGCAGAGTTGAAGAAAACAAAACAAAATAGGCCAAAACGGTGATTGGCAATGCTTGAAGTGCGTGGATGGCATTACGATGGGTGATGACGAAATTTGTCAGATGCCTTAAGGACCTAGCTGATGTTTTGGGGAAGATCAATTTCAGGTTAAGATACATCTGAGCTAAACGAACGTCGATGATTCTGATACCGATCTTGCAGGGCTTGGGTAGCAGTAATAAGGAGCAGTTAGTTCCAAACCCGCAATAACGGCAGCAGCTTCACTAGTTATTGACGTACTGATAAAATATCCTGGATATCCTGAAGAGAGCTATTCTCATTACATTCGGTTCGAATATGTCGACGAGTAAACCAGACGTTCGCGATTCCCTACAAGTAATTGTTCCCCAATGCGGTTACTGTAAAAAAAATATGGTGAAAATTGGCTGGAAGTGTAATTCTTGCGACAAAGTTTTTCATGTTGGCTGTGGCGTGAAAATGAAAAAAAATGTTGCGAAATTGATCTTCTCAGCGAGAAAAATGCAGGTGATACTTCACTGCTGAGTGATATGGATTCTAAGAGTGTGTCAGGTGATTCCACACATCGAGATCTCCTTCTAAAGATTATCCATGAATTAGAAGCGAAAAAATAAAATCCTTGTGGAAAATAATTCTTTACTTAAATTCAAGATCGCCACATTGGAAAATCACATCTTAACGAAAGACATCGAGATAAGCAACTTGAATAAAAAGTTGTTTACTGATAAGCGAAATGTTAATATCGATAATACGAGGATGTCAAAGAGTACAATCGTTCCATCAAGGAATACTGCAACTAGTGATCCGAAGCGTCTACCTTCCTCCCCAAACGTTGCGCTTGCGGGACCTTCAACAACCGTTCCAACAGAACGCAAATATGATGATCATAATCACTTCACGCAGGAGCAAGTTAACTCGGCAATAATGTGCGCCCAAAAAATCCAAAAACAGTCAGGAAATTTGGGTTCGGTTGAGACCGTGGATGTTCAAGTTCCAGACCGAGTGCAAAAAGATGATGCAGATTGGAATTTAGTCAAGAACAAAAAAAAAACAAACCGTAAAAGACGAAAAACTCTGATTGTAGGCAGTTATTCTGCTTCGTCTTCTATAGAGGGTCTAGATAGCTTTAAAGCTTTACATGTAGGTATCTAATTTGAAATCAGATACCACTGCTGAGGAATTACAAACATTTTTGAAGCAAAATTTCTCTGTTGTGAAATGTGAAAAGTTGTCACGTTTTCCTGAAACTTACTCTTCAGTTTAGGTACTCATTCCCAGCTCAGAATACAAAGAAACACTCGTTGGTTCAAACTGGCACAACAAAGTTAATGTTCATAATTTTTTTCGCAAAAAAAAAATTAATTAAGCAAACAAGAATTAAACTTGGTACAAAACCGTCCAGTTGCTGATGACTTCAAACTAATTCAGCTGAACGTACAGTGCATCTCCAATAAATTAGACAATCTGGAAATACTATTTGAAGAAAAATATCCTGATGTTATTAGTGTAGTGGAACACTGGTGCAACAAGGATAGTATTGGTCCAGAGAGCATGGAGGTTCTATGCTGATATGTAAAGTAGGTTTAAAGTTCAAAAAATTGAAGTTCTCCGAGGAGATGCATATCGAGATTTGTGGAATAGAGGTATCTTTTCGGAATGCTCGGTTGGGTATTTTAAGCATATATAGACCTTGTAATGGGGATATTGATCTTGTGGCGGCGTCTCATTAAGCTCCACATAGCAATAATATATACACAGCATTCGGTAGCCTAGACGTTAAGAGGTAGACTCACGCACCGAGATACGACAAAGGTCCCGGGTTCGAGTCCCGGCGGCTCCCGGTAAAAATAAATTCCCCAAGCGTCTGTGACACGGCACACACAATTATACCAAAGTCACACTGATGAGTCCGGTGTGTGTGCCAGGGAAGAAACGCATAAGTAGGTATACGTGAAATCCTACATTGGTGACCCCGACGTGATGTCGGAAAGCTGCGGCGTTGGAGCGCAGAGGCGACTCACTGCCCCGCTCAACGTTACGGCTACTGGGGTGTCCATCGGACACTAGAGCCGATGGCACGCCGAGCCTCGTGTTTCCGTCGTCACAGCAAGCAAGCCCGACGTGATGGGAATGGCCATCTAAACGATGTGTCCTGGAAAGCAGAAGGTTGATGCGTAGCTCCCATATATCTGCAATTTCCAAACGGAACTCTAGACGCTCATTCCCATGACGTGCAATACGTGCTCCTTGGTCTGCCGCGGTATGCCGGACGTGAATAGGCGGCATTCACCGTCCGTACGATGCCTGCGAGGTGCAGCTCTGATTAGGCGGCAATCACCCAGCTGCACCGATGACCTCGTAACACCGAGATACGACAAAGGTCCCGGGTTCGAGTCCCGGCGGCTCCCGGTAAAAATAAATTCCCCAAGCGTCTGTGACACGGCACACACAATTATACCAAAGTCACACTGATGAGTCCGGTGTGTGTGCCAGGGACGAAACGCATAAGTAGGTATACGTGAAATCCTACAATCTATTTTTAGATAAATTGCATTATGCGCTGCAGGCCTGTTTCAATATTGTAGATTTCATTTCTCTGTGTGGAGATTTTAATATTGATTATCTCAGGCAAGATTGTAAAACTAAGAAATTAACTGATTTATTGCTTTGTTTTGGACTGGGGGTAACTTCAACGGTGGCTACTAGAGTGTTCACCAATATAAATGGGAACACTTCTGTTTCTAAAGTCGATTATGTCATCACCAATACTGAACTAAATATCTATAAATCAACAGTATTCGAGGCTTATGTTAGTGATCATAGAGCCATCTTTCTACATTTAAGTTCTGGCTTCCTTAAAAAACAAACACCAGAGTTCAGACAGGTACGTAATATCAGTCAGAGTAACTTGTCTTATTTGGCGTCATGTATTTCTGCTGAATGTTCTGATGAACTTCATTTGGAACCAAATAATGATCTGTGTTTTCTTTAATAACATAAAAATCAAAAAATTAAAGATTATTTCCTTATGAACACGGTGGTATAGGGTTGCCTGCGAAAAATCAGTCCCGAATCCCGGTTGTCGAATTTTAAAAAGTTAAATATTGCTGCGAGTAAATGTGTGCGACTGAGAGGTCCCAATCAACCATCTCATGCGATAGAAGAGGACACAGCATAGCAGCTGTTTGAAGTCCGTCCAGTGAAAGAAAGAGAGTGCGCATGCTATTTGTTCTTGGAAATGAAAAGGATGGCGATAGACTCGTATATTCGTGCATTATTTTGGAGTAGATTGTCGCTATAATCACAACTGAAAAAACGTGCTACTATTTATTGTTGGAAAAAATTAAATAACTATTCCTCAAAATGATGCATGCATACACGAGTCTATCGCTATCCTTTTCATTCATTGTCACATAAAAAATATACACACATAAATAATTAATTGATAAAAAAAAATTAAATGACTATTCCTCTATTTTGATAATTATCTACTCCAAAATGATGCACGCATATACGAGTATATCGCTATCCTTTTCATTTCCAAGAACAAATAGCATGCGCACTCTCTTTCCTTCACTAGACGGACTTCAAACAGCTGCTATGCTGTGTCCTCTTTATCTCATTTTATCTGAAAATAGATCAAGATCCCCATTACAAGGTCTATATATGCTTAAAATACCCAACCGAGCATTCCGAAAAGATACCTCTATTCCACAAATCTCGATATGCATCTCCTCGGAGAACTCAGAAAACAACAATTTTTTAAACTTTAAACCTACTTTACATATCAGCATAGAACCTCCATCCTCTCTGGACCAATACTATCCTTGGTGCACCAGTGTTCCACTACACTAATAACATCTTCTTCAAATAGTATTTCCAGATTGTCTAATTTATTGGAGATGCACTGTACGTTCAGCTGAATTAGTTTGAAGTCATCAGCAACTGGACGGTTTTGTACCAAGTTTAATTCTTGTTTTCTTAATTCATTTTTTTTCTGTGAAAAAAATGGATGGATGGACATTAACTTTGTTGTGCCAGTTTGAACCAACGAGTGTTTCTTTGTATTCTGAGCTGGGAATGAGTAGCTTGAATGAAGAGTAAGTTTCAGGACAACGTGACAACTTTTCACATTTCACAACAGAGAAATTCTGCTTCAAAAATGTTTGTAATTCCTCAGCAGTGGTATCTGGTTTCAAATTAGATACCTACATGTAAAGCTTTAAAGCTATCTAGACCCTCTATAGAAGACGAAGCAGAATAACTACCTACAACCAGAGTTTTCCGTCTTTTACGGTTTGTTTTTGTTTGTTCTTGACTAAATTCCAATCTGCATCATCTTTTTGCACTCGGTCTGGAACTTGAACATCCACTTTCTCAACTGAACCCAAATTTCCTGACTGTTTTTGGGTTTTTTGGGCGCACATTATTGCCGAGTTAACTTGCTCCTGCGTGAAGTGATTACGATCATCATATTTGCGTTCTGTTGGAACGGTTGTTGAAGGTTCCGCAAGCGCAACGTTTGGGGAGGAAGGTAGACGCTTCGGATCACTAGTTGCAGTATTCGTTGATGGAACGATTGTACTCTTTGACATCCTCGTATTATCGATATTAACATATCGCTTATCAGTAAACAACTTTTTATTCGAGTTGCTTATCTCGATGTCTTTCGTTAAGATGTGGTTTTTCAATGTGGCGATCTTGAATTCAAGTGAAGAATTATTTTCCACAAGGATTTTATTTTTTCGCTTCTAATTCATGGATAATCTTTAGAAGGAGATCTTGATGTGTGGAATCACCTGACACACTCTTAGAATCCATATCACTCAGCAGTGAAGTATCACCTACATTTTTCTCGCTGAAAAGATCAATTTCGCAACATTTTTTTTCATTTTCACGCCACAGCCAACATGAAAAACTTTGTCGCAAGAATTACACTTCCAGCCAATTTTCACTATATTTTTTTTACAGTAACCGCATTGAGGAACAATTACTTGTAGGGAATCGCGAACGTCTGGTTTACTCGTCGACATATTCGAACCGAATGTAATAAGAATAGCTCTCTTCAGGATATCCAGGAATGTTATTTTATCAGTACGTCAATAACTAGTGAAGCTGCTGCCGTTATTGCGGGTTTGGAACTAACTGCTCCTTATTACTGCTACCCAAGCCCTGCAAGATCGGTATCAGAATCATCGACCTTTAGCTCAGATGTATCTTAACCTGAAATTGATCTTCCCCAAAACATCAGCTAGGTCCTTAAGGCATCTGACAAATTTCGTCATCACCCATCGTAATGCCATCCACGCATTTCAAGCATTGCCAATCACCGTTTTGGCCTATTTTGTTTTGTTTTCTTTAACTCTGCAAATCTTGGATCAGAAATCTGATCAACTTTTTGAGAGTCAATTGTCTTCTGACAGTTCTCCTTCCATCACGCAGCTACTTGATTTTGCCACACACCAGATGCAAGTTTTGAAAAGCACTTCGTCTACCACTCCCACTCGGCTCAAATAAAACTCCATCTTCTTCACCAAAACCACCAAGTTCGCCGCGACGTTCCACCACACCTTCTCGGGAATTACCTCCTCACCAACCCGCCTTTGCTACTACCCCAGCTAGATGTGAGTCTTGCCAGGCTGAGCATTCCATTCGACAATGTCGACAATGGCCTTATCTACTGCTCAACGTCGGTCACATGTTGTTGACAAAAACTTGTGACGAAATTGCTTGTCTGTGTATAATTCTACTATCAAGTGTCGACCATCCCAATCTTGTTTCACTTGCGGTATGCGTCACCATTCAATCTTGCATCTTCATCGGCCACGTGTCGATCGGAACCTTTCGTTAGAACCTTCAACACCCCCTCACATCCAGTATCTTTTCCAATTCGTGTTGAATCACCTGCACGTTCACACTCTTCCGCATCGTCTTTTTCGAAATCGTCACGAGTTACAGTTGTGCATCAGTCACCAAAAGTCCGTTCTCGCCGATTATCCAGGTCCTCTGAAGAACAGTCCGAATGACTTTTGCGGAAACTATCATCTCGCCATCTGACCTCTTCTTCTCGCCTCTTTTCCTTTACACCATCTTCACAATCTATTGAAATATCGAAACCGGTTATCTAATGCCTACTGCTTGGATGCTGCTTGATAACGCCCATACACCGTATTCACACGCGCGCTCTTAGACTCTACCCTTATCACTTCAGATTGCGTCTCTATGCTCTTCGAGTACACTCGGAAAAAATTTGTCATCGAGCGCTGCGAAGTGCGATTCTGGAAATAACAATTGTACCATGATTTTCAACATATATGACGATAAAACAAAATTGTCTGATGTAAATAATACTACTAACTTGTTAAAATTTTGCAAGTTAACTGTCAGTTTTACAAGTTAGTGACTTGATAAAATAAACTTTCTTGATTAATATTGTGTTTTTGGAAACTGACGTTAAAAAATGAGAAACAAATAAAAGTGTTAACTGGTAACAAGTGTTATATTGGCCAAACAAAACAATATTTTCGAGATAGAATGAAACAACATAAATATAATAATAATAATAAAAAGAGAGTTTATTCATGAAAATACATTCAATAAACTCTATAATCCTGTAGAGTTTTATAAAAATATAAACTGTGCACAGTAAAAGCAAGTAGTGATAGTAGGAATGTTACAAATTTTAATTAAACAGCTTTAACTTTACATCGAATGACTATGGGCCATAAATTTGATTTTAATAAGTGCTGGCCACATCAATAGTGTTAAGTCCATTTAATATTTCTTATCTAGTTCGACATCGACCGCGATAAAGAACAGATGTGCGTTAGGTGCGCTGTGTTTACGAAAATAAATAAAAATACTTCCATATAAAATACGTTGAATCAAAATTGCTAAAAGAATTACGGTCAGCGCCGCAGAATTTGAGATTTCCTACGAATCGGAAATGTCTCAAGTCGGCGACACTTCAACTTACAACTCTTCAGGAGAAGAAGAACAAAAAGATCCGCCTTCTCAAGAAGCAACTAAGAAAAAAAGCGGAAGAAAAAGCCAACCGATAATACTTCATCCACAAAAAAAAAACGAAAATAAATCCCCTGATATTGTTTTCAAACCTCCACAACTTTTGATAAATCCAACAATGAACGAACAAAGTGAAAAAGATAAACAATCAGCATCTGTTCCCAAACAATCCCAAACATCAATAAATACAACACATAATTAATCAATCTGTCTCTGATCCAGTAGAAACTGATAAGGAAGATAATGGACGAACTTCATATCATTATACAACAACAAAAAATACACAACAACAAACAATGAAAACTGAAGTATATTTCCTATGAAAACAATGAACAGAAACTTCCCTGCTAAGATGAATGAATTAAAAAAGATCGAATATGCAAATTTATTTTACATAAATACTGAAAATGCTGAAATGGACAGAATACAGATGTCAACTATTTGGAATATGACATTTCCGTCGTCCCGAGATATAATCATCAAAACAAAACTAGGTTTCATCCTAAAATCAAACAATGATAAAACTAAATTGGAACAAGCTCTCATTGAGCTCAAAAATGAAAAGAAAATTCTAAGCTACAAAGAAACAAATGCACAGAAAATAACAAACACCAAAAGAGAACCTCAGCAGACATATTCGGAGGTAATATCAAATGTAGAGACATGCATCAAAGATGAAGATATTAGTCAACATCTCCAATCCCTCAAAATTCGACATAGATACTGCAAAAGGATAATCTCAAGATCTCTCTCAAAACCTACTAGATATATAAGAATTATCACTGGCGAAATAGAATCATTTGAGGCTGTAATATATTGTATTGTAATATTGTGTGCGCATGCTTGATTAAGTATCTAGGTTTCCACATGCGTTTATAAGTTCAGTATTCGGAAAGATTTTATGTTAGTAGTCGAGATTGAGAAATTGCATATCGAATAAATTTGTAAATCACCAAACGTAGTTTTCTTATGGACATGACAATAATCTGGCGACGAGGATTATGGTAAAAATTGTTGGATTGCTTATTCTGGCTTATGAATTTTAAAGAGTATGTCGGACGCAGATGGTGCTGCAAGTTCTCAACCTAGTTCCAGAGGAAGAAGTCCATCCAGTGAAGTGAGAGTGAGATGGGTGTACGAACTTAATAAACAAGAACTAATTGAAAAACTAAAAACGTATAACGTTACTGTGAGTGAAACTGATAGTGTTGATAACTTACGAAAAACGCTCGTCAAAAAACTTCGTGGAAAAAACGAAACTTTCACAAAGAAGGAACTATACAGGTACGACATGTCCGACTTTAATAAAATAAGTTTTACCCTAAACAAAGACCATTGGGAAGTTTTTGTCGAAAGACTAGAATTAATTTTCGAGTGTCAGTGTATTCCGCCGGAAAGACAAAGTGCAGAACTGTTAACAAGGGTTTGTCAAGAGACTTTCATGTTGTTTCGCAATTTAACTTCACCAAAAAAGGCCAAAGATCTTTCCTACTCTGATTTAGTTAATATCATGAACTCTCATCTTCATCCAAAGCCTTCAGAAATTTCCGAAAGAAATAAATTCTACGCCACGAAACAATTACCTTCGGAATCGATACACGCATTCCTTACAAAATTGAAAGAAACTTCTTTTTATTGTAATTTCAAGGACCTTGATATTGCTCTTCGTGATCAATTTGTATTTGGACTTATAAATCACGAAACAAAAGTGGAATTATTTCGTCAAGAAAATCTAACATTTCAAAGTGCGGTGAAGATAGCGGAGGATCGAGAAGCAGCTATAAAAAATTCCTTATCAATGAAGCCCGCATATGCTGTGTCTGAAGATACAATTTTTTACATGAATAAGGCTGGTTCAAAATATTCCAATCATCAACAATACAGAGGAAGGGGAAGCGGAAACGCAGAAGGAAAATTCAAATCTTCGCATCCAAACAACGCAGCCGCGGCTTCCACTTCCAAAGACCAGAGCCTGAAACTCATCAGAGACAATAGACAAAGACAACACGATAACAGGAGCAGCTACAGACGAGAAGACAGAAACGGCAGCCGTAGGTCGAATGTGTCAAACAATTCTCAGGTACATATAACCTCAAAAACGCGTAATAATAATAATGAATGTTATTGTTGTGGTGGATTTAATCATTTCGCAAGAGACTGTAAACTTAGGTGGAAAACTTGTAATTATTGTAATGTAAAAGGTCATATTGATAGAGCATGTCTAAAAAAACAAAACGGAATTAATTTAGTCAATGACAACTTATTAGAAAATGAAGATTTGGATAGTTCTGAATTAGATTTTTATTATATGCAGCAAAACAATTTTACTGAATTTCAGGTAAACAATATTGTGGTAGAACCTCATAGTATGAAATTAATTATTGATAATAATCAGGTAGAATTGGAAGTTGATACAGGCTCACATGTGACTGTGTTTTCAGAAAAAACTGTAGCTAATTATTTTGCAGCTAAATCCACAAGGCAGATATTTCATTGTCCAGCTATGACAGAACAAAGTTGAATGTAATGGGTATGTTGACTGATCTTAAGGTGCATTTCGAAGGGGTTGAAGCAAATTTGAAAGCTTACGTTTTGGCAGGTAACGGGAAAAATTTAATAGGAAGGCAATGGCTTCAAGCCTTGGATATGTGGCCGATAACTTTTAAACCTCAGTTTGCGTTGAATTGCTTGAATGATCATAACAGTATTATTTCACATTTTAAATCAAAATATCCCCAATTGTTCGACAACCGCCCAGGTAAATATAAAGGTAAATCTATTAAACTAACTTTCAAAAAGGATTATCAACCAATTCAATGTAAACCTTATCATGTCCCTTTCGCTTTGAAAGACAAAGTAGATGCAGAAATCGATCGTTTGGTAAGAATAGGTAATTTGGAACAAGTTGAGGTGAGTGAATGGGCTACTCCAGTAGTTCCTGTGGTGAAAGGGGAAGGAGTTCGTTTATGCGGAAATTTTAAATTAACAGTGAATCCTCAAATAATTGTTAAAAGATATCCATTACCCTTAAAAGAAAAAGTGTTTCAGACGTTACAGGTTGGAACCAAATGGTCCCAAATTGATTTAAAACATGCATTTATGCAATTTGAAGTTGCTGAAGATTGTAGAGATCCATTGACAATAATCACACAGAAAGGTTTGTTTAGGTACAAAAAATTGCCAGAGGGTGTAGCCTCCAGCCCAGCAGAATGTCAAGATATTGTTACTGATATTTTGAAAGGTATTCCGAATATTGAAATTTACATAGATAATATTTATTGCACAGGAAAGAATGATTCAGAGCATCTCGATAATTTAGAAAAAATATTTTATAAGTTGAATGAAGCAGGACTTAAAGTAAACGAATCAAAATGTGAATTTTTCAGGTCTGAAATAGAGATATTAGGATTCAAATTGGACAAAAAGGGTTTATCACCATCTCTTAGTAGAATTCATTCAATTGTGAATATGCCTTCTCCAAAAACTAAAAAAGAACTTCAAGCATTTTTAGGGTTAGTAAATTTTTACGAGTCATTTTTGTATAAGCGAGCTGATCAACTAAAGGTATTGTACGATGTTTTGAAAGCGAGCAAATTTTATTGGAATTCTAATTGTGATCACGCAGTTAATTGGGTAAAGAAGGAATTAGCATCGGATAAAGTTTTGGTTCCATATCAGCAAGATATTACTTTAGTATTGGCTACAGACGCAAGTTACTCAGGGTTGTCAGCTATTTTGTCTCACAGATTTTCAGACGGTACAGAGAGACCAATTGCCTTTGCTTCTAAATTAATACCTCATAATGAGTTACATCGATCTATTCTAGATAAAGAGGCAGCAGCTATAATTTTCGGGTTTAGAAAATTTTATCATTATATTGTTGGTAATGAAATTATTCTTAAAACTGATAATCAACCTTTAAAGTATATATTTGGTAATTCGAAGAAATTGAATGTTTCAATTCAGAATAGGTTGTTAAGATGGATATATTTTTTATCGGGTTTCAAATACAAGATTGAATTGATTTCATCATCTAAAAACAGTAATTGTGATGCGCTTTCCAGGTTAGCAGTACGAGATAAGATGGCTGTGTTTGATTCTGAATTAGATGTTATAAACTTTATTGAAAATGAAAGTAATTTGATTGATTCAAATTTGATTAAGCAAGAAACAAAAAAAGATAA
The DNA here is from genome assembly GCF_914767665.1 of Harmonia axyridis. Lineage (NCBI taxonomy): Eukaryota > Metazoa > Arthropoda > Insecta > Coleoptera > Coccinellidae > Harmonia > Harmonia axyridis. Next base: position 21,871,442 of record NC_059505.1, on the reverse strand, counting down.
GGTTTTATGTGATGTGAAAAGAAAGTTAATTGTTGGATGGGTAGAAAATTCAAATGATATTTCTTTGGAAGAGAAAATGTATTTTGATAAGAAAACAGAATTAAGTATTGAGAATGAATGTCTTGTTCGAGGTTCTAGACTAATAATACCAAAAGCATTGCGAAAAACTTTATTGAAATCACTTCACCAGTCTCATTTTGGTATTGCTAGAATGAAACAAGTAGCTCGTTCGTTTTTTTGGTGGCCGGGTTTGGACAATGATATAGAAAAATTAGCAAATAGTTGTGAGTTATGTGTGAAAAATAGAAAACAAAATAACAAAATCAGTACTTTTCAATGGCCATTTCCATCTAACCCATGGTCCAGGTTACACACTGATTTTTTAGGACCTATTCAAGGAAATATGTTTTTAGTCATAGTTGATGCACACAGTAAATGGCCTGAGGCTATAAATATGAAAAATAACACCTCAGCTAGTAAATTGATTGAAGTTTTTGATTCTATTTTTTCGAGGTTTGGATTATGTGATCATTTAGTCTCTGACAATGGTCCACAATTTGCAAGTGAAGAGTTTAATGAATTTTTGAAATCGTTAGGTATACGGCACACATATTCTCCACTCTATCACCCAGCAACTAATGGAGCAGCAGAAAATTTTGTGGGTACATTTAAAAATAAGGTTTTGAAAATTACAGGAGAGGGTAAGTCATTAAATTTTCCTGTGAATATATTTTTGTTTGATTATCGTACAATGAAGCATTCGACAACGGGAAAATCACCATCAGATATTATTTTCAAAAGGGAGATTAAAACGAGGTTTCATCTTTTAAGAGAAAATTTAGTTAGTGAAACATCTTTTAAACAATTCAATATGTCAGATAAAAATAAAATAAGTAGAATTGATTTCAAGTTGAGAGATGTGGTTTTAGTAGATGTTTACAACAATAATAAGAGGCACCGAGTTCAAGCAAAAATCGTTGAAAAATTATCACCAGAGACATTTAACTTGTTATGTGATGGAGGACGAATTATAAAAAGACATGTTAATCAAATGTTGAAATTTTTAAATAATGACAATGATATGAATAAAGACTTGAAAGATGATATAAGTGTAAGGAGATCTGAACGCTTGAAAAATTTAAATAAATGAAATTAAGATCCAGAATTTCTGTTTATAATATGTATATTGTGATTGGTACTATATTGCATAATAATTGTATAGTAATGATAATTGATTATATAATGTATAATAATAACTCTATTAATTAATTGTTTCTATATTACATAATAAAAAATAAAAATAAAATTTAGGATTGTAAATTATTATATTGGAATCATATTGTTAAATTGATTTTGATCGTATTTGTGAATTTTGAAAGATAACAGAAAAACAAAAAAAAAAAAATTATAAAATTTAAAAAATTAAAATATATGAATTCTTAGATTAAGCTATAATTGTAATTTCTGATTGAATCAAATTGTACTTATTTAAATGGGGGAGATTGTAATATATTGTATTGTAATATTGTGTGCGCATGCTTGATTAAGTATCTAGGTTTCCACATGCGTTTATAAGTTCAGTATTCGGAAAGATTTTATGTTAGTAGTCGAGATTGAGAAATTGCATATCGAATAAATTTGTAAATCACCAAACGTAGTTTTCTTATGGACATGACAGAGGCACTTCTAAATAATGGATTTTTCTTCATGAACCAGCACTATCTAGTATATCCCAGCCATCCCCCTGATCCAACTCCAATTCCGTGCAACAAATGCCTACAATTCGATCACAAAACTGAATCTTGCAAGAGTTTACCAAAATGTCAAGGACCACATAAAATGGCCCAATGCATAACTAATAATGCTCCTAAATGCCTATCTTGTGGTGCAGAGGACTACATAGCATGGTCAATTAAATGTCCAAAACACCCTAAAAAACTAATAGAAGGTATTCCGAACACGTTTGTTAAACCACGCAACAAAAAAACAAGAGAAATAAAAGAACTACATAAAAAGACAAGCCGTATCCATGACCCAGTAACTATACACGATGAAATAATAATCACTTACAATCGCAAGATAAATAACCCGAAGAACACCGACAGAAATGAACTAATGGTCAAGTTAAAAAACAGATTCATCAATCAATTCAACATAGACACTACAGTTATCTTTTCGGGAAATAGATTTTATATACTGATGTTCGATCTGGAAGACCCTGAAGAACCTTCTCCAACAGAACCAATTAACAACGGAATTAACAGGCAAATTCACATCAACAATTAGGATCCTCTACAATAACATAAACAGCTTCATACCAAAATAACATATTGTGAATAATTTCATTGAAAATAACGATATTACATGTGCCATGTTTGTTGAAACAAAAATCAATCAATCACAAGCCATAGAATACCGAAACTGGACAACAATCAAAAAAATTGGCTATACTGTGCAAAATACCCGAGGAGGAAGTATAGTACAATGTCATCCAGCGCTGAAATGTAGTAAAGACAATGCACCATCCATAAATAATCCTAGTAATGAAGTAATACATTTCTCAATTCCATTTAAGATCTGAATTGAAAAGTTGCACATTTTTTTGGTATACTTCCATCCATTATGTTCACTCGAAGAGACAGTTTTCACCAAGGCGGCATTGTTTAATTACGCAATTATTATTGGAGATTTTAATGCCAACACAACTGCAAAAAAGAGACAAATCAACAGCTTTCTAAGGCTGGTTTTAGAGTCACGCTGACCGTCGGCGCTAACAGGCCAATATGTAAGATTACTTACGAACCCTCTTATTTTTTATTGTAACCGGAGAGTTAGCTTGAATTTTGGCTTTGAGTGTATCTGAACTCAAGTCATTAACCGCGCAACGATCTCTAAGAAACTTAATCAGATCAGTAAATTTTGGAAAATCCGTATTCAGAAATCTCGTTTGAAAGTCCCGACGTGTATGGGAATCAAGAAGTTTCAAACTCCAAAATAACAGCATAAACTGTCCCAAATCTGGAATTTCGAGTTTACTCAAATAATTGACATTAGCCTGTAAAGTGTCACAAAACTCTTTCAAGGAATTCTGATTGCCCGATTTGATTGGCTGCAATGAAAATACCTGATTCAAGTAGTGAGATGCCACAACTCTAACATTTGAAAACTCGTTTTTAAGGAGATCATATACGGTTTCGTAGTTATTCGGATCAAAAACTACCGTTTGTGCAAGAGTTAAGGCTCTTCCATCTAAATACGAAAGCAGAAATGCAAATTTTTCTATGTCAGACAAATCCTTGTCACTTTATCATAAAGTGCAATAAAACCCGGAAAACTTTCGAGTTCACCATTGAATCGTGGTAACTGAATTTGCGGCATATAGTTTGGTAGGGATTTGGACGCCGGTTTTTCATCCGAACCCTGAGCAGTTGAATATTGAATTTGGTGAGCAGCTCTAACCTCTAATATTTTGTAATATAAGTCATCGAATGCCTTTGATAATCCGCTCGTATCCTTCCTTAAATCTCGATGACGTATACCGATCGCGTCTAACTCGGAAAGACAACTTTCATATTCCTCAGCTGTTTGTTCGATCTTTTCGGAACGAATCATAAACGAATTCAGAGAAGAAGGAAGTTCCCCAATTAAATCGTACGTTTGTTGTACCCTTACCCACATTCTATCCAAACGCCCTTTTGCCTGCGTGAAAACAAGAATATCCTCCGCGCTTGGTGCCGGTGCCTTAGAATCTGATTTTTCTCCTGTTTCCTTTCCCATTGTTGAAATTATTGAAAACAACTAAAAGAAACTCTAACCCTAACCTCTTTATGTTTGTTTACAAACAGTCCCCGCTACAAGTAGGCAAGTGAATTGATACAATACGTCGATTGCTATATCGAACCTGCGCGCCCACCGATTGATAAAATCTGACGGACTTATTTTTGGATATTTGGGGTTTTGAAATACATAGTATGCACTAATACACAGATAATGGTTTTAATCGTTTATTCTCAAAACACTCTCGTAAGTCTCACTTTTTCTCTAAGCAAGTTCTAGAAGGCTGAACGGAAGGGAGCCCTAACCCAGAAGGGAGCTCAACCCAGTTCAGCTGTCTGAACGCAAGGGAGCCCAACCCAGAAGGGGGCTCAACCCAGTTCAGCTGTCTGAACGCAAGGGAGTTCAACCCAGAAGGGGGCTCAACCCAGTTCAGATGTCAGAACAGAAGACGTGACAGAAGGACTAAAACATTTAGGTTATGTCACTGACGTTTGCTCTCGATCATCGAAGATCTATTCTCTCTCGATGGCCCTCGATGGCCGCGCCACGTGCAGACTCGCAGCGCCACCGTACGACGTTGAAGTAAAACTTCAAGTGTAGGGTTGGTTGTCTCTCTCGAAATTTGTTCGGATGAAGTAATATTCTAACACTCCCTCCCTTCATCGAACTACAAGCAGCATTCTCCACTCTAAGTCTAATCTATAAACAGAACTCAATTAGTTTATACTCTAGACTCTAGAAATACTCTGAAAACAAAAATTCAATGAGTTAGTATTCCAAGATTATTGAATCATTAGTTTTTGAGTTAATCTCTTATGACCGCTGATGGTATGTCTGACACATTCTCTTTCGTTGGAGTCCACCTCACACTGTTCTCTTATACTCAACACATTGTTTGAAATCACCATGTGTTTTAACTATATGTCTTCTAAGTCCAGATTTCTCTCTATGTAGTAGGTCGTCATTTATTACCTCTAAATGATCATCAAATACTTTTAGTTTGTGAATACCATCTTTCTTGGTGCAGTCTCCAGCGGATTTGTTATCACACCAGACTGTTATAGGAAACATCAGTTTTCCTACCACAAATCTAAGAGCCTTATCAAGAGATATTACTTCTTGACAAGCATCCCTCATAGCTAGATATTCGGCTTGACAAGTGGACAATGTGACATATGTTTGTTTATGGCTTCTCCAAGCTATTACATCTCCAAATAATCTAATATCATACCTTTCAGTTGAAGAAAAATCGGTATGGTCTGTAAATGTTGCATCGGTAAATGGCTCTAAGTATTAAGTTTGAGCGGTGAATTTAAGACTTAAATTCACAGTACCTTTCAAATACCTGAAGATTCTCTTTACACCTTTCCAATCAGCTTCGATCTGCTTCATTTGTTTTCTCGTTAAACAGTTAACAGCAAACGTAGTGTCTACCATTTGATGGATACATTAAGCTACCAATCGCTTCTCTATAAGGAACTCTTTTCATCTCTATAAGTAACTCTTCTCATCTCTATACGGAACTCTTTTCATCTCTAGTTTATCTGAGTCATCTTGTAGATTCTCCGATTGATTTCTCTTAATCCTGTTTTCTACCTGTCTGGTTACCATAGGAGTATTTTGAGCATTGCAGTCATTCATATTCAATCTATCTAACATATTCATGGTATAATTTGATTGATTGATGTATATACCTCTCTTCTCGGTTTCTCTTTATATTTATAAAATTTCTCCTCCAAGTATATAAACAAGGTCCATGTATATCATTCTCTGAACCAAGTTTCTGGATCTCTTCAGTGAATCTCTTATTACATCTCTTTGGACTTATCTTCAGTCCATATAGGGCTTTCCGGAGTTTATATACATAAGATCATTTGATCTCATTGTCAATGTCTACTCCATCAAGAATCTCCATATAGATCTCCTCTATGGTGCCATTTAAAAAGGCAGGTTTTTACTTCTGATTGACAAGCATGTAAATCATACTTATTGATTATTGCAAATGTAGCTCTAATTACTGGAGGTCTAATGTCATAGATATTTTTGACCTTAAAGCCTAGTATGACTAATCTTACTTTGTATCGTATAAGACCATTTACCTCTAATTTTCTCTCAAATACCATTTCGGGTCTATAATATTTGCCTGTTTTACAGATATTTGAAGATACTCTTTATCTACTAGTATTCAAACCTTATTTTGTATCATGGAATCAATTTCTTCTTTTATAGCTTCCTCGAAATTTTTGGTTCTCTATTTAATGAAGAAATAAGCCTCATCTTCTTCTCTATCGGTTTTCTCATATTTACCTGAAATAATAATATTAATAGTTGGTCTTTATTGATAACTAGTTATCCAAAGGCAATCGACCGAGGTCGTTCAGCCCACTTTCTAAAATACTATTCTCTGAGTAATTAAAAACCTTGCATAGCTTACGTCCTCTAGGATTTTCTTTAAGTGTAGCAGGGTATTGGCCTTTTGATCGGCAGTTCCCTTATTTTGGCTCTTTCGAGTTTTTCATCCAATCCCAGTCAATTTTATTTTCCTGGGTCTCTTTTTCCCTTGTGTCATCAAGTTGTTTATTTCTATAAACATCTTTGTAGACAAGTTTCTCGTTAAATCTCACATGTTGAGATTCAAAGGACTTTTTCCGAGCTTGAATGCCACGTCAAGTATCCACGGTATAACCCACTGGGACAGCTTTCAGGGCACATTCTCCAAATTACAAGCTGGGTTTTGGAATCTTAATGTATGCGAACATCACAATACATAATAATACTTACAAATACATCCAATACATCCACATCTCTCAATTTGATCAAAGTGGCATTTTGCATTTGGTGCAAACTTTGTCAATGGTGTTTGATATCTGATAGACTTGTATGTTCTGTTGTACACATCTATGAATGCATCAACATCAATCTCCCACATACTCTTAGGTAGTCTGAAATCAAACATGTATGTACAAACCTTCTTTTGGATCGTCGAGTTAAACCTCTCCGCTCTCTCGTTCTCTATATTTTCTCTACTCAGTACTTCTGGGAATTTCCTTCCGGTAAATCTGTACCTTGATCTGACCTGATATAATATACCTTCTCATTTTTATCCAACAAGTTTCTTGTTGATATTAAGAATTTCTTTAATGCTTCAGCCAACTCATCTTCTGTTTTAATGAATATGCTTTAGCAAGTCTCCAATAGTCTTCTATGTAGACATTAATTAATCTTTACTGACCTGGATGAGATGGTGGTTTAATAAGTCCCATCGTGCCAGTGTGTGTCAACTGGTTGTTTCTCAGCTTTCATTCTGTCTCTTCAAAGTGTAATTTCTCCATTGTCGATATGATACATTACTTCACGTTCTAAGTTTTGGAGTGATTCCAAGTTATCGATCTAAATTACCTCTCTACTGATATGACTGCAATCCCAATTTTTTCTTGTTGATCAGATTGTGTTTCATGTGTTTTGTCAGTTGAAACTCGTAGAACTTTCTCTTTAGGTGAAAAGATGAGATCATACTCTTTCTCCCTCCCAATCGCAGATTCCGGTTCTCCCTCCGAACCTAATAACTCGTTATTGGAATGTGTCTGCGATTGCAAGCTCATCTCATCTTCTTCGCTTATCGTTGCTTGACTCTCTAACACAATCTCATTATTAACCTTATTGTAAACTCTTAGGATTTGGAATTGTCCTCATCGATTACAATGACTGCTATCTCGTTTTATTCGCTCTCTTTACTCATATTTTGACATCTCTCAAAGTTTCTCAAAATCAGACACCCATTTACGATATGGTCTGTTGCTCCAGAATCTGCAAAGAAGTCAATGATTGGATCGAGTTTGCCTGTTCTTGTTTCTCTATGCTCTATACTTCCAACCCTTCTTGCCTTGGAGCGACCCTCTTTGTTGAATCTCTTACTCTCTCTCATTCTCCTCTGGTTTACATGTCTCCATCTCTTAGTGTTGAAACTTGGCTTGTTCAACCTAACTCTACTCGATCCTCTAAATTTAACGGGCCTAGTCTCGTTCGTACCACCATTGTTAATGCAATCCTCTAACTTGATTGTCCTACAACCGAAGCAGAATCACTTACTTACTCTGTTGCCTCAAATTGCAATCAGTTGACCAGTGTCCCTCTTTGTTACAACGGAAGCATTTTAATTTATGTACCCGTTGAACTTTTGGAATCTCATCTTCAATTTCAGACCTCTTCTCAACCTCCAATCTCTCTGATCTCTCTCTGATGAAGTTCTTGATCTCGTCTAAATTACCTTTTTGGTTTAGGGTCTGTCTCCTGGTCAGATCTGCATCTCGTAACTTGGATATGACTGGTAATACAGCCTGATAAAGTGCAGATCTTATCTTTTTGAGCAGTTAGCTCAATCACACCTCACATGCTTCATACTCTCATACTATCGAGTCGAATCTTTCACAGAAATCATCGACCGATTTGAGTTTCTCCATTTTAATGGAGTACAAGTGAGCTCTTACCTGAAGTGTGTGTGTCGCATTTGACTTGCACTTCCTGAGAACCTCAAACCTCTACTTACTTCAACAGGGTCTCGGATATTAAAAATTTTCTTTCAATAGTTCTCCTCAATTCTGTTTATGATAATGTCTCATACTTAATTACTTCTCTTGGATTTGTTGGCCTCTGAAAAAGTTTGGTTACTCGTACTTGGCTCTATGACGTCCAACAAATCATTTGTCAAAAAGCTCTGATCATAGACTGTCGATCCAGATCTCAAATTTGAATTCTGTTCTGTAACATAAATTAATTTTAAATACCTGGGTTTTCTTATGCTCTAGAGTTTAACCCCAAAAATTATTCTCGTAATTCTAATCACCTCTGTAAAATGAATTAATTTTTGAATACGTGGGTTTTCTCAAATTCTAAAATTTAAACTCAAAAATATTCTCATATCTCTAATTACCTCTGTGACATGAATACCTTTTAAATATAGCTGGGTTTTCTCATACTCTCAATCTCTAAAATTTAATCAAAATATTTTCATAACTCTAGTTACCTCTGTAACATGGATTAATTTTTATATACCTGGGTTTTCTCATACTCTAAAATTCTCTTCTCTACTCTCTCTATTGTACTCTCTCTATTGTCGACAATTTCTCCTCTCTCAGATCTCTAATTTCTCAAAAGGGGGTTTTGTGTAATGATTCTAAAATTTCTCTAGCATCTTTCATCTAGTCTCTCACGTATCACTCGTTGATACTTCTCTAGTTAGCTAAAATCAAGGAAATGGGCAATTATTAATTGCATGAAAAACTTACATTGGTTTTGACAATTCTCTCTTTCCTCGTAATGCATGAAACCTATATCTTCTGCACTTACGGAAATGGTGGAATCGCTATGATAATCCACCAACGGTTTTCCTTGATTTCCTTTGGCTGCCATCTATTTCAGGATTTATGAAACAAAATATTTATATTATGTATTTCAAGATTTTTGTGCATTATATGCTCTCTTAGTACATTTACTACCAGGTATAAGATATAAAATTTTGTTTCGTGCTTCTGAATTGCCTCAGACGCACAGCAATCTGATACAATTCGAAACATGGCTATCAAGTTTCCAAGTACCACCACCTCGTACATGTACACCTTACTACGAAAGCGGTATCACGCACTGCAATGAAAACCTATTGAGTTAGGTATGGCCATTGTGCATGTACGGGATGAATACTTGAATCCTATAATATCCCTAGCTTACAAACAAACAACACAGCACAGCAAGCATTGTACGAAAGTAGCCCTGAAATATTGATTATCACTAATCTTACCATACTGCAGTTTTTGTAGTTTAGTGAAATAAATAATTCCCCAAATTTTTCATCAATATATATACTCTCAAAATATCTCAATCTCTGGATTATGTTTATGGAATATGAAACATCCAATTTTACATGCTCCAAGCAATGTATGTAGAATCTTCAAATCTACATGCTCCAATTCTCTAGGTGTGGTATGTAAATTCTCTAAAATTATCCAATCTAAAACAGAAAGTATGTTAGCAAAGTCTTTGATTTTTTTTCATCGATATATGTACATCTCTCAAATTATGACTCTGAAAAATACTCTAAATTCACATAATATAACTTTCTCAAATGATGAATGTGAAATCTCTGAATTCACGAGCATCTAAGTCAATTTGATACAACGAGTATGCAGAATCTCTACATCTGCATAATCTAAATCTATAAGACATGTGTATAGTAAAATATCTCATTTCTCTTAACATCAACGTTCAATAACCGTTAAGAATCAGATTTGCAAGGTCTCTACACTTGAAATCAAATTCCTAGGTTGTGAACATGATTTATTAACTCTAATAGATAGGTAAACACATTATTTCCAAATACAATATATACTGTATAACAGGAATTCTCTATTTCAGCAATGAATATGAAATAAATCATTTCCATTCACTGAACTAAATAAAATATCTCCTCTAACCTCGTTAATTAAGTTGAAATTTCAACTTACCTCAATATTTTTCTCGTGTGAGATTTTCAGAATAATTGTTTACCTCGTCGCGCAGTTTGAAGCTTGCTGGTTCCATAACCTTTTGGATATTTGGGGTTTTGAAATACAGAGTATTCACTAATACACAGATAATGATTTTAATCGTTTATTCTCAAAACACTCTCGTAAGTCTCACTTTTTCTCTAAGCAAGTTCTAGAAGGCTGAACGGAAGGGAGCCCTAACCCAGAAGGGAGCTCAACCCAGTTCAGCTGTCTGAACGCAAGGGAGCCCAACCCAGAAGGGGGCTCAACCCAGAAGGGGGCTCAACCCAGTTCAGCTGTCTGAACGCAAGGGAGTTCAACCCAGAAGGGGGCTCAACCCAGTTCAGCTGTCTGAACGCAAGGGAGTTCAACCCAGAAGGGGGCTCAACCCAGTTCAGCTGTCTGAACGCAAGGGAGTTCAACCCAGAAGGGGGCTCAACCCAGTTCAGATGTCAGAACAGAAGACGTGACAGAAGGACTAAAACATTTAGGTTATGTCACTGATGTTTGCTCTCGATCATCGAAGATCTATTCTCTCTCGATGGCCCTCGATGGCCGCGCCACGTGCAGACTCGCAGCGCCACCGTACGACGTTGAAGAAAAACTTCAAGTGTAGGGTTGGTTGTCTCTCTCGAAATTTGTTCGGATGAAGTAATATTCTAACACTTATCTCATGCCGCCCGTGAGAAAAGAAAAAAAAAACAATTAAACCCTTTTCTAAAGACCCCTGAATATAAATCCGGCCCGAATGGATCAATTATGTTACGGATCAATCCAAATTACATTTAAAAGTTATTCTAGTGGACTGTATTATTTATGTAATTATTAATTGGATTGCCCCGCCACACAAGTTTGTGAATTATCCGATACAAAGGAAATGAAATTCGCTTCATTTCTGAGATTTGAGAGGAAATACCACCCGGAACAGTCAGCAATAAGAAAGAAAATTCTAACAGGAAAAGGACTCACCTGGTCTCCGTTGATTCTCTGACTTTCCACCTTGAAAACTTAAACTAAACAATCTTCTTCACTCAACTATGATGTGTCCTCCTCTCACGAAGCTGTTAACTAACTTAAAAACTAATTGAGTTTCTGTGTGAAACTGCGATTTTTTCCTTATTCAGGATTAGCGAAAAACCATTGAATATTACAGTGCGTAACGTCCGTTGTGGATGCGGAAAACCAAGTGTGTTAAAATTGTGGAGGGGATGGGAAAGTAGGATCTGAGAAAGGATTTCAATATGGAGATAATTCCTCTCAAATCCTCGTACTCCGTAAATTCAGAAACAACCCGCGAAAATTCGATTCAATATCGAACAACAGTATTTGATCTCAACTTCTTCATGGTGTTCTCGTTCATTATCCTCTTCGTTCATCATTATCTGTCTTACTGGGTTTGTACTGGAAAACAATAGTTTATTAATCATTCCCTGTGGGTATGAGTTTTCTAATAAAATATTTTTTAATTTTTTTATGTTTTTGGTCACAAAATCGGGGTGGCATATATTTTTTATTCTATTTACTTTTTCTTTTATGAGAAGAAGAGAAAAAATTCATCGACTGAGAGAACAAAAAAAGGTCAAATATAGGGTGCAACAGAAATGGCTCATGAACCTGACAACTGAAGTCATTCCAAGGGAAGTTGAAACTATACTTGCATTGGGGTCAAAATTTAGTATATCCACAAATATGAAAGAGACATCTATTAAGAGGTTAGTAGCAGATATTGAGAGCATACAAGATAGGATACCTGTAAGTGAAAGAGACCTAATGCGAGCAAAAGTTACTAGCATTATAACAAACCATTTCCATAAGTACAAGGATAGTTCTCAAGTCATAGACTTCATGTATAATAAAACAAGAAAATTTCTAAAGATCCATGAAAACCTCATCGTATTAAATAGTGATAAGGGCTCAGTCACAGTCATCATGACAAGAGATGATTATTTACAAAAAATGCACGACCTTTTGAGTACTGATAGTTTCAAAGAAATAGCAAAAGAAAAAGTAAATAGAATAAAAAATATATGCCACCCCGATTTTGTGACCAAAAACATGAAAAAGGGAATGATTAATAAACTATTGTTTTCCAGTACAAACCCAGTAAGACAGATAATGATGAACGAAGAGGATAATGAACGAGAACACCATGAAGAAGTTGAGATCAAATACTGTTCAATACCAAACATCAAAACACTCTCGACAAAAATTAAGAGATGTTTCAACAACCAAGAAAACATCAAAGTAATCATTAAAAACCACAAATCTATAGCCAACCTATACTCAAAACTCAAGGATCCTATACAAAAAAACTTGAGAACTAATATAATTTACCAGATAAAATGTATGGACTGCAACCAAACATACGTGGGACAAACTTCGCAGTGGTTAAAGAATAGGATCACACTTCATAGGAGTGATATCAAATTGAACAACCAAAGATGTGCTTTATCAATACATGCGAACGAGAACGATCACAGGATCAACTTGGATGAAGTGGAAGTTTTAGATGAAGAGAGGAATTACAAAAAGAGGACAATTCTAGAAATGGTACATATTGGAGAACAACCTAACCCAATAAACAAGAAGACCGATTCTGATAACTTGAGCAATATCTATACATACCTTTTATCATTAAGTCGAGAACCCTTTTACGATGGCTTTACTAGACGAATAAAAAATTTTGGACAACCCTGACATTATAATCGTGACGTTTCCATGATGTTTGACGTTGTTTTCTATGTTCCCTTTTATATTAATGACAAAAAAAACAAAACCTAAAAAAATTAGATTTTAATACGTAGTTGATGGATTGTTGGAATAAATAAATAGTTTTGGATTGTTGTAATAATAAATAGTAGTAGCAGTAAATATAGATAATATAATACAGAAAAGATTATAGAAAAGTTTTCCTGTAGATGTGATAGATATGCTATTTTACACTTGAGAGAGGACCTCAGATTCAGTGAGTTAATTTAAAAAAATTTTAGAATGTGAGAATGAATTTAAAGTTTTATAGTTGTATACGTTCTTGGTTGACATCTCAGAGGAAAGAAAAGATAGAGGTGCCCTTAGAAGTAAATAGCGTTGTATTGTAGTCAATTGCAACAGTATGATGATAAAGTGAGATAGGACAACAACAAACCTGCAAAATTGACAACTAGAGGGGCGGTAAACATTTCAGTGGCGTAGTCAATGGTTCTCTTACTGCCTCTTATTAAGTTTTCGGTGCTGAAATGTTTGGAACAAACATATGCATATTTCGGCAAATTGTTCATTTGCAATATTAATACGTGGCACCATATTTTGCTAAATTCTCTATTTGAAGGAAACCTACAAATGTTAGCATTGAATTAAGTTTTCGATATCTCACAAATACTACGCCATAGACGAGATATATTCTACGCCTATGGACTCAAAACGTGAACTTACCTATGATAGGTTAGGTTTTCATTTCCGATGTTTTACAAACTATACATGTTTTTCGAGTATTTACCATGATTAAAATTAACAATATGTAACTTAAAATTGACAAACTTGTATGAAATAATGCAATAACAACAACAGAACCGTGTTGCCAAATCCTCAGAATATTCGCAAAACATCTATGCCACATAACGGAGAAAAGATTACTTCTTCCTCAGAATGGCAACGCAGTACATTATAAGTGTTTGGAAACAAAAATGTTATAGCGATGTCAACGAATGCTATAAGGCACCTCTATCTTTTCTTTCCTCTGAGGTTGATATTATGTAATTACTTGTTGTAGGAGACCTGAAGAAGGAACAAACTAGATTCCGAAAGCTTGGCAAAGAGTAACAACTTAATGTGCATATTTGGTCGATATCCCTTATTTTCCAATTTATCAATAAAACACGACAATTAACTAGGAGTTTATATATATATATATATATATATATATATATATATATATATATATATATAGGGGAAAGTGCTGTACCTAGGGACGGTTGTACCTAGGGACAGTCTAAATTACCGCCAAGCAAAATATCAGACAAACCTCAGATCCACAAAACAAATCGGCAACACTGTTCTCCTTCATATTATTTAGTTGTACGCATGACCGTGAAGTGTCAACAGGTGTTTCAAGTGATTTAGAAGTTTTCGACGTCCAACGTAAGTATTTTTACCGGCTACTTCGTTTGTTTTACATATAATCAATTTGATTGTTAACATTAATGATTTTACGGTGCTATTTATCGTAATGTTAGCTTCCTAATCCATTAATCAAACTATTATATTTGTTATGTTTAACTACTTGTTTGACTGTTTTTAGAAAAGAACTCTCCTTGTTGTACCTAGAGACACATATTTTGTTGTACCTGGGGCCGTCCCCAGGTACAACATTATTGTGATGTTTTGTTTCAGGAACTCATCAGTCATCATGCCAAGAAGTAAAGAAAAAAAGAGAAGGCCAGGACCTTTAAAAGTTAATGTAGAGAATGCTGTTCGAGAAGTTATAAATTCAAATCTTTCAATCCGTGCTGCCGCAAGCCAATTTGGAATTGCAAAGTCTGCATTAGCAAGACACATTGAAATTTTCAAAAAATCAGGCCAAAATGATTTTGTATATAATCCGAATTACAAAGTCAAGCAGGTTTTCAACGAAGCCGAGGAAATGGAGCTGGTAAACTATTTAAAAACAGCTGCTCGAATGCATTATGGCTTGAGTTTGGCCAACGTTAAAAAATTGGCATATGAATATGCAATGCAAAATAACAAAAAATATCCTACTCAGTGGGATGAGAAAAAAGAAGCAGGAGATAATTGGCTCAGAGGTTTTAGAAGCAGACATTCTGCATTCCTCTCACTTAGAAAACCTGAGGGTACAAGTTTGGCTAGAGCGACTGCATTCAATAAAGAAACAGTAGCTGCTTTCTTTCAATCATACAAAAATGCTTTGGCTAGAGGAAACTTTGAACCATCCAAAATTTTCAACGTCGATGAGACAGGGATTACAACGGTGCAGAAACCTCCCAAAATTTTAGCACCAAAAGGACAAAAGCAAATAGGAGGAATGACTTCTGGAGAAAGAGGAGTCCTAGTTACCATGATATGTTGTATTAATGCTGCCGGAAATACTGTGCCGCCTTTATTTGTTTTTCCTAGGGTGAATTTTAAAAGTCACATGTTAAAAGGAGCACCACCTGGTGCAATCGGAGCTGCAAATCAGAGTGGATGGTCTAATGAAGAAATATTTTTCAAATTTCTAGAACATTTCATATCACATGTAAAACCCACTTTGGAGGATAAGGTTATTTTATTATTAGATAACCATGAAAGCCATGTTTCCATACCCACCATCAATTTGGCAAAACGATCGGGAGTCATTTTAGTTACTTTTCATCCTCATACATCCCACCGATTACAGCCTCTCGATTTATCTGTTTTTGGGCCCTTTAAGACTTACTACAATAATGCTATGACTAATTGGATGAGTTCTCCGGGTAACGCAGGGAAACCAGTTACTATTTACGATGTAGCTGAATTGGCAAATACGGCATACTTGAAGGCTTTTTGTCCAAACAATATAATCAAAGGCTTTCAAGTATCCGGTATTTATCCCTTAAACACTGATATTTTCACAGAACAAGATTTTTTGCCATCTTACGTAACAAATCGAGAGGATCCACAATCACACAACCCTCCACCAACCCTTTCTTCTGACCCAAATCCATCTTTTTGTGATGCTTCCGAAATGGATCCTAAGCCTTCTGGTTCTGGTTTAAACTCATCCTCCACCCCAGAAGCTAAGTCGGTCTTTCAAGAAATAATTCCGGTTATGTCAAATATTATTTCACCATATGAGGTTTGTCCCATTCCGAAAGCTCCGCCGCGCAAAGGAAATGCTTCAAGAGGGCGCAAAAAAGGAAGGGCTCGCGTCCTTACCGATACCCCTGAACTTAATGAAATAAAGGAAGATAAGACAAAAGCTATGGAAAAAAAGCGTAAAAAGGAACTGCAAAGAACAAAGACAGTAAAACGGAAGTTAAATATCGAAGAAACGTCGTCAGAGGAAGATCAGATTGATTTTGAGATTAGGAGGGACAGCAGTCATTCAGATGATGCTTCCTTGTCAGAAGTAGATATTGATTCCATTCAATTTACCCCAGATGACCTTCAGGAAGGTAATTTCATTTTGGTGCACTTAAAAGGAAAAAAACAGTCAGGATATTTTGTAGCCACAATTTCTGGAAAGGTGGACGAAACAGAATTCCAAGTAAAATATCTGAAGAAAGCATATTCCTCCACATATGGCTACACATTTACAGTTGAAGATGAAGTAGAATATACAACTAACATAAGCGACATTGTACAAAAACTTCCTCAACCACGTAAAGCAGGTTCATCTTCTCGGCTATCAAATACATTTATCTTTCCAGTATCATTTGCTAAAATCAATTTAGGGTAGTCCTTGTATCATTTGCAGTTCGTTTATTCAATAAACCTTTCGAATATTAGGAAGTATTTTTGTTTTTATATTATATTCTGGTTGTAAAGGTATTTCACTTATTGTCCCAAGGTACAACTCCTCAAGTCCGTAGGTACAACAAACCGGTTGTACCTCCGGACACTTGTATATAGACAAAAAAAGTGCTGAAAAAGTGATAAATATATAAGTTGGAAAAATTGCATTTTCGAATAAGCTTTACAAATGTATGATCAACCGTCCACATTTTATTATTTTTCAATAAATTCATTCAATTAATTTAAAAAAATTAATTTGTAAAAAGTGTCCCTAGGTACAATACTTTCCCTATATATTTATATATTATATTATTATATTATTATTATATTATATATATATATATATATATATATATATATATATATTTTGATCATGTTATCATGTATATATATATATATATATATATATATATATCATTGATCTAAATATACAGGGTGTTTCCTAAACACGCGGCAAAAATTCAGGGGGTTGTTCCTTGGACTATTCTAAGAATATTTTGTCCTCTGATGATTTTTGAAAAACCTATTTGTTTCGAAGATAAAGGGGAAACAAAATTTCAGATAATAACATTTTATTATGAAAAATTACATGAAAATTCAACTCAACCTACAAAAACTGTTGAAAATGACCACCTCTAGCCAGCATACAAGCATCCAATCTTCTCCTCATTGACTGCCGAACCCTTTCAAAAACACCAGGATCATTTCTTATTAATTCAAATGAAAACCGTGTTTGATCTGTATTCCTTTACCATCTGCACTTATCAATTTTTAGTCAAAAAACTGGCCGTTTTTAGTAATTGGAATGTTGTTAAACAAATTTAAAAATAAATTGTACCTACTTAGTAAACACAGTGCGGTACGCATTTTTATTTAAACTATTATTAATTTTAAAAATATGAAAAATGTTGTTCGCCCTGTATCTTCGAAACAAAGAGGTTTTTCAAAAATCATTCAAGGACAAAACATGCTTAAAATAGTCCAAGGAACAACCCCCTGAATTTTTGCCGCATGTTTAGGAAACACCCTGTATATTTAGATCAATGAGATTAGGGTTCATCGACTCAATGTTTGGAGGAATAAATATCTCATTGATCTATATATATATATATATATATATATATATATATATATATATATATATATATATATATATATATATATATATATATATATATATATATATATATATATATATATATATATATATATATATATATATATATATACCCTAAGGCTAGGAATCGAGGAGAAACTCGTCAGCCTGGCTCAAAAGGATGTCATCCTGGGAACGGCCAGAACAGTGAGGAAGTTCCTGACAAGCCTGTAAGAGTATCTTGGCACCTGTGCCCGGCACTCTCACTTACCAACCCGTGTAGGCGGTGGAAAAAAATATATATAAATATTCTTTGATATATGCTCAGCTTATGTATTCTGCCTAATGGACAACTGTTTTTAAATAGTTTCGGAAGATTTTGTTTGTTCACTTTTTTGCTAATTACTGTTCATTTATTTACTAGAGGTGGCTCTACTGTAAAATTTCAGGAGTAATGCAAATCATGTACAGGCTCACGCCTCCGTGATAAATGTTTATGCCTGTAGCCATGCACAGAAATCAACTTTATTATTATTATTAATATAAGTATAAAATTCAAGTATTCAGAATCTGAGGGTATCCCGATCCGTGGTAGAAATAAAGCATTATTTTGAATCCCACAAAAGTTGGTGCTTTGATAAGCGTGCGCTCAACAATTATGTTTAGGTGTTCGGCTTCTTTGTACAACAGGGTTTTCTGATTGTGAATCATTTTTAATCAACTACAGTTCCGTCGAAGTTATCAGTACCTATCACTGTTATCACTGTTTTCTCCACAAAACCGTTTTAGAGCAATTTTTTCGAAATGACGGGCGTCAACACGAATTTTCTTGGAATAACTTGCCATGTGCGAAAGTAACTTAATTACGGACTTGGTGTCCTGTTGACTCCAACCAGACTTTACGCGCCAATAACATCAACTTCTACGAACCGATTCGATTGAATCTTTTTGTGTTACTAAACAATTATAAGGTATAGGGGGCGGTCGGTAACTTATTGCAAAAATTTGAGCAACGGTGTCAGATTTGAATTTCGCTGGGGTCGGAGAGGCACCACGTCCGTAACTAAAGGTTATATTCAAATTCAATAGATACAAATGATCGACCGCAAAACTCTGAACTTACCCGATATTGTGGCAGCATATTGGACTGTTTTTGTTGATTTACCAAAATGTGTTGTATTGATAGATATATCATCAGAATTCATACTTCTTTTATCGATCAAGCGGTTTCGAAATAAATAAAAAAGGACTTTTATTTTTCAGCGATGCATTCAACTAGAGAACACGAAACTGCATCACTGAAATTTACCTTATCAATTTGAATCTCGTTTCGTTTGGATATTTCATCTTCAAATTTATCCTTTTATCATAGCTCGAACAATATTTGTACAAGTAATACCGAGAGTAATACCTATTTACAAGTATGTCACTTTCCATTGTTGCATATGATTTATTTCAAAATGAAGCAATAATCGTGCGCGTATTTTCAATATGGATGAAATTGGAAGATGTCAATTTCGGAAAAATTATTCCGTTAATCCGAATAAATCAGTGTATTAAATATCTCATCTAAATATAAACTTTTTCCAATTTATGGGCAATGGGTTGGTAGGTATGTTTATCTTTAAAATATTTATACATAGAACTTATGGACTACGGTAACTTTAAAATTGATAGGGAGAACTTATGCTGGTAAGTTGAAGTAATGCAGTTCCAGAATACATGGCATTCGGCTTATTGAAAAAATATACTTATCAGTAATTTATCACGTTCAATCAATATACATATGTAGAAATTATGTTTCTCTTTCAAGACTACAGCCGAATAATATCACATGATGTGTCAATTTGTTTCCAAACAATATATCTACTTCCGTAATAGATTGAAACGTATGAATAATAATAAAAAATTGAAAAATCTAGAAAAATGAATGGCGACCCAACATAACTGATGACATAGCTACGAGCAATTTTTATCGACAAACTGGAGTACCTACCCCACTGCTTGAACTTATTAAACTGGGCAACCTTATAAAAGACAGATTTGGGATATTCTTTTAATTGGGATGAATAGTTTCAGGGGTAATTTTCTATAATCTACAGGAGTCTATTTTTTTTTTGGTGACTCAAGATTTGACCGCCAATCAACTTGGGAATTTTTTATAAGATAATGACTTAGGATTCGTTTTTAGGCCAAATAAAATGATCAGATTGGCTAAACGAATACATTTGAAAATCTGGTGTTGGGATTCCAAAATTCTTCCTGTAAAATTCGTATAAATATAATGAAAACAGGTACGGATAATACGGATCACTTGGGTTTTTTGTTGAACAAACATTTACAATGGATTTGAGAGATTATTTCAATCTTATAAGCCTTCATTTTGATGAGGAGATTAAGAATACCTTAAACATTTTAACTCGCGTTTTGCGAATAGTGATAACGATGGTATAAATAAGCGACAGATTTGAAAAAATGTGGGGAATTTGGTTCAAATTTCGAATGTTTGATTATTCACTACAGTACACATTTGTTCTAGATTTCTGAGAGAACAAACTTAAGCATATATATTCTTCTTCATGTGCCGTCTCCTGAACGAAGGTTGGCGACTAGTAGGGCAATCTTAACTTTTGATGCTGCTGCTCGAAATAGTTCAGCAGATTTTTTTGCCAGACCATGCTCTCAAATTATTTAACCAGGAGTCTCTTTTACGTCCAGTGCCCTCCTTGCTGTAGATTTTACCCTCTATTATCAATTGCAGCAAGTCATATCTGGCACCGCGCATGATATGTCCGAAATACTCAAATTTCCTTTTTTTGATAGTGAATAGAAGTTCCATCTGAGTATTCATCCTGCGAATACACATCCTCATATATCTACTGAGGTGAATTTTTCACAAGAAATTTATGTTGAAAAATTTATAAACATTATACTGTATCAAGAGTTTTGTGGTGTATTTTTCAGGTCAATATAAGACTTTTTTTCCATAAACATGTGTCCGCAAACGCTTCGAACCGAACTATAGAGCGTTGAAGTTTGAAGGTTTTTTGTTTTTTTTTCTTCATAGCTTGCTCAATTTTTGAGTTTTTGAAATATCAAGATATATATATATATATATATATATATATATATATATATATATATATATCTTGATATGATATGATCTTGTTGGAGAAGGAAAAACAGTTTTTTCTTCTGTGTATCGGTCTTTTTTGCACTTATATGATCTGCCTTTTCGATAGAGATTCTAAGATAAGTGTCCCAGATAATAGGATGAATGTTAGCAAGTGATAAAATTCCAAAGTGATTATAAAGTGACGAGTTGGTTGTATCGAGATTTCGTCTGATGTTGTGAATGGGTTTCCGGATTAAGGCATGACTGCACTTTGCGAGGGTGTTCACGGTTGAAGGTGAACAACTCGATCGACAACAACTCGATCAATAACAACTCGATCGATAACAACTCGATCAATGACTGGAGGCTGCCTAACAACTACGCAACCGGCTCCTGCGCAACCTCCATCACGTGGGTCACCCCCTTCTACTTTAAATACAGGACCTCTCGTGGTTAAAATTCAGTTGCCTCGAAGGACGGAAGATAACCACACCTACGAGAATACTCTTGTTGATGATACCTGGGGAGTAGTCATATTGTGACCCCGGCGTAAAGTCAACGATTCTTGAGAATGGCTCCAAAATCGGAGCCGAAACGTCGAACACGACAAAATATTAGACGCGGTCCGATCCAGAACACACAAAGTTCAAATATTTCCTACCGCGGAAACCTATCCGAACATATTTCACGCCTCTACGGAGAGGACATTTTGAAATCTTCCAGAATGTATTCATCCCTTCTAATTCGCAGATCCAAACTTCTTTGTGACTTAACATTCTTCAAGTCATGTCGAGACAACAAGGTCATTCCTACAAATTTTCGATTAAAACACCCAGACGGTTCACCTTCAACCGTGAACATCCTCGCAAAGTGCAGTCATGCCTTAATCCGGAAACCCATTCACACCATCAGACGAAATCTCGATACAACCAACTCGTCACTTTATAATCACTTTGGAATTTTATCACTTGCTAACATCCATCCTATTATCTGGGACACTCATCTTAGAATCTCTATCGAAAAGGCAGATCATATAAGTGCAAAAAAGACCGATACACAGAAGAAAAAACTGTTTTTCCTTCTCCAACACGAAATCCCACCCAAACAAACATCCAACCCCCCTGTCCTGATACACAATCTCTCCGATACCCCCATCGATCAAACCACTCGAGAGCTTCTATCTAAAGGATTCAATTTTTGTATCACCCCACACAAACTACCGACCGAAACTATCATTACTCAGGTGGAATCCGCCATATCGCACCTCCCCCAACCGAAGCCGAGGAAACACATCAGGACATTGCCAGCACCCTAAGGAGAGCCAAACTTCCTCCATCAAACATCTCACGTTCTGAAAGAATATGCCTCAGAAATCTCCATAATAATACCGATATCATTGTCCTTCCAGCCGACAAGGGTGACGCTACGGTTATTCTCAACACTTCTGACTACGTGAAGAAAATATCATCCCTACTGAAGTCTTCAGAATACAAAACAACCCCGCAGGACCCTACAATCTATCTCGAAAAAAAAAAAACCAAAGCTCTCATCACTGCCTCGAAGCTTCCGATAGAAATCAGAAAATCTCTCATCCCAAGGGAAAAATCTTCTCGGATCCCTCGCATCTACGGATTGCCTAAAGTTCACAAACCGGACACCCCTTTTCGTCCAATCGTCAGTGCCTTTGGATCCCAACTCATCATCTTGCTAAATACTTAGCTTCTACACTTCAACCACTAGCTGAAGAATCATCATCGCATGTGAAGAATTCTTTCTACTTCATCGAAACCTTAAGAACGTATCCAATCCATGAGTCAGACATTCTTGTCAGTTTTGACGTCGTATCTCTCTCCACCAATATTCCACTCAAAGAGTCCCTTCAAATACTGGAGCCAAACATCACATACCCCAGGATACATTGACCCTTATAAACCATTGCATGTCGAACACGTACTTCCTCTTTCAAGGTACATTTTACAAACAGGTGAAAGGTGCACCCATGGGATCTCCAATTTCTCCAGCCATCGCTGATATTTACATGGAAGATTTTGAAACCAACGCCATCGAATCGTTTCACCTGAAACCTACTTGCTGGCTTCGATATGTGGACGATGTCTTCGTCATATGGCCACATGGACCCGAAACTCTCCAAGACTTCTTTGATCATCTGAATAATACAAATATCCATATCGAATTCACCATGGAAGTTGAAACCAACAACTCACTCCCTTTTCTTGTTGTCCTCGTAGCGAAATCCAACGATTCCTTCACAAACACGCTTTACAGAAAACCACCCACACAAACCGCTACCTGAATGCAAATTCACACTATCATCCGTCTCAAATCAACTCCGTATTGAACTCCTTAATCCATAGATCCATAAAACTGACAGATAGCCTACACATTCCAAAAGAAATCAACATCCTTCAAACCGCCCTACAACAGAATGGCTACAACAAGTTCAGAAAGCCATCAACCGACATCAGACCCATACACAACAACCCAAAAATCCTCCAGAAAATTTCCCTCATAAAGCTTTTCTACCTTTTATCAAAGGTGTCACTGACAAAATCAGTCGCATACTACGAAAACAGGATATAAAACAGTTTTCACAGCCGATAACAAAATTTCCAAATTTCTTCGAACACCAAAGGATACGATCGATAACGAGTCTCAAGGTGTATACGAGATACCATGTTCCGCATGTCTTAGAACAAACATAGGACAAACTAACAGAGTATATGCGCACCAACTTGCAATACGCCAAGGAGATCCAACATCTGCCCTATTCAAACACTACTCTGAAACATTACATAACGTTGATTTTGAGGGATGTGAGACCATCTCTGCAGAGAGAACCCTCACATGTAGGATAATCCGTGAAGCACTCGAGATCGAAAAACGACCCAATTGCCTCAACAAATGGGATGATGGTCAAAGATTACCCAACACTTGGAAACCTTTGATTTCCCGTCTCATGGCAACACATCGATCGATAACTCAGCCCCCCACAACAACCCGATCGACAGTTCAGCCTCATACCACCCGTACCAGGCTCCCAGTTGCCACCTGTTCTATAACAACCCGATCGATGACTCGAAGTCACGTCACAACAAGATCACCGGTTCCTGCACAATCGATAACAACTCGATCGACAACAACCCGATCGACAACAACTCGATCAATAACAACTCGATCAATGCCTGGAGGCTGCCTAACAACTACGCAACCGGCTCCTGCGCAACCTCCATCACGTGGGTCACCCCCTTCTACTATAAATACAGGACCTTTCGTGGTTAACATTCAGTTCCCTCGAAGGACGGAAGATAACCACACCGACGAGAATACTCTTGTTGATGATACCTGGGGAGTAGGCAGATTGAGACCCCGGCGTAAAGTCAACGGTTCTTGAGAATGGCTCCAAAATCGGAGCCGAAACGTCGAACACGACAAAATGTTAGACGCGGTCCAATCCGGAATACACAAAGTTCAAATATTTCCTACCGCGGAAACCTATCCGAATATATATATATATATATATATATATATATATATATATATATATATATATATATATATATATATATATATATATATATATATTTTTTTTTTATCACCTTAATAGGGTTTGGCTATCGATAATGCCGGATCGGTCGGATCAAGACATTTATCAGCTGGTGGTCAGGAAACTTCGGACTATTCGGGTGGTCCATAAGATGACCTCCTTCTGCGCTTTTTCAATCAGTTTTTCGTCAACTCCCAGCCTTTCCGTGTTTTCCGCCAGATGCTTTTCAACAAGTCCATTGGTGGTGATGATGAGAGGAAGAATTGTTGTTGAGGTAAGATGGTTTATTTCCTTCAGCTCAAAAGCAAGGTCATGATATTTGACAATTTTTTCAGTATGCGCTTTGTCAGCATTATCATCCGCTGGTATGATTATGTCGAGTATTGTCACCTTCTTTGGATCTTTTTCGAAGATGACGATGTCAGGTCGGTTGTGGGCAATGTCAGGTCGGTTGTGGGCAATCGATCTGTCCGTGGCGAAAGGATGGTCCCAGTAGAGTTTTACCTTATCATTCTCCATGAATTCCCGAGGTAAGTATCCATGTATTATTTTTGATGTTTTCAGCAACCCGTATTTTATGGCGATGGCCTGATGGTATGCCTTAGCCATGGCATTGTGGCGTTCTGTATATGCCCTGGGTGCGAGTACAGGGCATGATGATGTGATGTGTTGTATGGATTCAACGTGCTGTGAGCATTTACGGATATATATATATATATATATATATTTTTTTTTTTTTTTTTTTTTTTTTTTTACCTTCACACGCAATGTGGATCAGTCAGATGACCCGGGCATCGCTGCCAAGAGCCATCCCATCTGTTAATGAGGGAAAAGTACTTGCCGTATTATGTTGACCGTTCCCAAAATTACGGCCTTCTGCATCCATGCAATGGTGTTATGGGGGAGATCCATCTCAAGTAGATGTTTTACTGTTTTTCGGTGCACCAACCCGTTACAGCTAATAATCAGTGGCTTTACTTTTACGTTATTCAGTTGGTAGGTGCTCTTCATCTGTCTTGATAAGGCTTCGTATTTCGTTATTTTTTCGCCATAAGCCTTTGAGAGCGGGGTAAAACCCTGTAGTAATCGTTCTTTGAGACAAAGGAGCTGATGTACAACTTTCCCCATATTGTTGTGCCGACTTAAGTACTTAGTGCCGGCTATACTAGAACATCCTGAAGAAAGGTGTTGCACTGATTCCTCGGCATTATTGCAGAGTCTGCATTTTGTTGTTTCCGTGTCTATCTTCATTATGTGTCTTGCATAGACTCTCGTCGGGACAACCTGATCTTGTATTGCCATCAACGTGCCTTCAGTCTGAGGGTAGAGATAGCCCTGAGTAAGGTAAATATTTGTGCTCGGTAAGTCGACATCTATTTGGTGTAAGCTGGAGTAAAATCGTCCATGGAGAGGTTTGGTACGCCAGTTATCCTTCCATTTCTCTACCATGTTTTCTCTTTCCGGCTCCTGCTCGTTGTTTAACCCTGGAGTTGCGGTGGAATATCGCTGAGCTGCCACCCACTGGTGCACAGGTAAGTTCTTGTTGACAAAATATGTTTTTAACTTTTCTTCCTCTTTCAGGTAACCGTCCTCCAAGCTGATCAGACCCCGCCCTGCATCTCTGCGTGGTATGTAGAGCCTTTCAATAGCGGAGTTTGGATGTAGTAAGCCAAACTGCGTCAAAGTGGTTCTGATCTTTCTGTCGAGCCTTTCTAGATCCGTCCGTGACCAGGTGAGAATTCCAGCCGTGTAGGTGAAAGCTGGTATTGCCCAAATGTTCAGTGCAGTTATTTTGTTTTTAGCTGTTAACTGTGTGTTCAGTATTGTTCTTACTCTTTTTATCAGTTCTTTTTCGACTTCTTCCTTATTTTCTCGCTGCCTAATCTCATACGTTTGTTGAACTCCTAGATATTTATACCTTTGTTCTGCCCCTAAGTTGGCCAATGCTTGTCCGTCTGTCAAGAGAATACTTTCGACCCTTTCCAGCTTCCCTCTTTTCACACTGACTGTCGCACACTTGTTCAGACCAAACCTCATACCTATATCTTCACTAAACTTTCGTACCAACTCGAGCTCCCCTTCCAGTTGTTGTCGACCTCTAGCATATAGTTTGAGATCATCAATATAAAACAGGTGTGTTAATTTTTTTTCTGCGTCTAAGGAGTATCCATACGATGATCTATTTAACATACTGCTGAGAGGGTTCATGGCCAGACAGAACCATAAAGGGCTAAAGCTGTCACCTTGGAATATACCCCTCTTGATCATTATCGCGGGCGATTTGTTCAGCTCCGAACTACCCTCGAGTCTTAGTGAAGTCCGCCAGGTCGACATAAGGAATTGGAAAAATGAAATTATCTTCGGGTCCACCTTATATATTCTCAGGATTTCAAGAAGCCAAGAGTGGGGAACAGAGTCAAATGCCTTTTGGTAATCTATCCAGGCCATTGAGATGTTTTTTTGTTTTCTTTTTGCCTGTTTAGTGATTAAGTTGTCAATTATCAATAGTTCCTTACTGCCTTTACCGCTCTTTTCACATCCATTCTGTTCCCACGCCATGAGGTTATTGGTTTTCAGGTGGATCCGGATTTTCTGGCCAATTGTTGAAGTGATGATCTTATACGCTGACGGAAGACAGGTTATCGGTCTATAACTGTCAGGTATCGTTGGGTCTCCTTTTTTAGGTATCATATAGGTAACTCCATGGGTAAAGTGTTTGGGAATGCTATTTGGGTTCTCCAGTGCTTCATTGATGAGTCGAGCCAGTGCTGTGTGGGTGGACGGCAGTGATTTCCACCAATAATTATGTACACTGTCTATTCCAGCCGCCGTCCAATTTTTCATTCTCTTAATCGTCGCAGTGACTTCATCCTCCGTAACAATGATGGAAGGCATTTCGGCTAGATTATAGTGTTCTTTTTTCTCCCCTTCTATCCAATTGGCTTTGCTGTTGTGACTCTTTTCCTCTGACCATATCTTTGACCAATGGCGTACAAATTTTTCGGGTTCATAGCGCGGAGATAGCAGATTTGCTTGGTGGTTTTGCTGTTTTTGTAGATCCCTAAAGAAACTCTTCTGGTTGCTAGTGAATTGATTGTTTTGGCGATAGCGTTGCGTTCTTTTGTGATATCGTCTTAATCTACTACCTAGTGTAGATATTTTTTGTTTGAGGGTTTCTAGGTGAGTCGTCACTTTATCTTTATATTGAGGATCACTTTCATACATGTTCAATTTTTTAGTGTAGTTCTGCACTTTCTTTTTCACTTTTTTGCTTGCCTCTTTTTCTCGTAGGTAGGCGTGGAAGGCACCGATCTCTTTACGTAGGATATTTATCTTTTGTTCTAATCTCTCTTCCCATGGGGGCTTGTGCTGTTGAGGCTTCTTCTGGGATTTTGATACTGAATCTGAGCTTTGCAGGTTGTTTGCCATCATTGCTGCACAGTATACTCTATGGCATAATTCTTCAAAATTTTCGGAATTATTCAGTATTTCTTTTAGGGCATTATTAATGGCAACCATAATTGTTCTGGTATCCTTGCTTTGTCTCAGTTTGGGGATTCTTGGTCTATTCTCCATCATCATCCCCTCCCACTTCTGACTCTCCCCCTGAAATAACTCTCGGATCTCAAGCATAGCCTCATCTGGTTCCATCTCCACTGTCGTCAGTTGGTCGTCTGAATCGTTTGATTGATTGATGTTTCCTTGCCAAGTATTGGTGCTCTGTCGATGGATGCTTCTCCTAATGTCATCAATCCTCCTTCGTGGTGAATTACTTGTTGCATCTCCTTTAATCGTTTCGAGCTCATCCGGAGAGAGCAATTTGCGAGTCTTAATGTTTTTGATTTGAGCTATCAGGTGTTTTCCTGTGAATCTTTTATCAGGATAAATTGATTCCCATTTCTCTGCCAGGTTTGCGGCGTACTTTTTTGTTTTGGTTTCTCCCTCAGTAACTAGATAATAAGCGTTCATCAGACTTTGGTTCATTTCCCTGGTCCAACGCTGCCTCCTATGTTCCAAGGTTCGGGCGGGATCACCCACTTCTGACTGATCCAAGCCTTCACCCAGAGTATTCCTGAACAAGCTTCGTGGCCTTGTGGTGCCAGTTCGCAGAGGAGTGCCACTCGCCTCACTCGCTTCTGCTAGAGACTGTAACGATCTTCCCCCAGGTGCAGTCTCTACACCGGGGGCGGGTTCCGAGGCCTTCATTTGTGAATCGAAAGCATTTCTATCACAGTGTGAGGGGTGCTAACCCTCAAACTGGTTGACTCAGGTACGCGGGGACGTCACTCCCCGATAGCTTGCACTACCCTGCGTATATATATATATATATATATATATATATATATATATATATATATATATATATATATATATATATATATATATATTTTAATTCACCGACAAGCGGGATGGATCTAAGACAACCGGGTCACCACAGCGACCAAGGTTGTACTCAGGAGCTAGTAAGAAATCTTCTGACTGTCCGCGTGGTACCCAGGATGACCTCTTTCTGTGCTTGGCTAATCAGGTAAGTATCTAATTGTAGACATTTTTTGTTTTCAATCATGTGTGTCTCCACCAGGCCATTTACCGATATTATGAGTGGGAGAATTGATGTTTTCCTCAGACCGTACATTTCTTTCAGCTCAAACGCGAGGTCATGATATTTGGTGAGTTTCTCAGTGTACGCTCGGGCGATATTATCATCGGCTGGTACCGTTATGTCTATTATCTGCACTAATTTTTCGGTCTTATTAAACAGAACTATGTCTGGCCGGTTATGCGATATTGCCCTGTCCGTGACCATAGTTGTGTCCCAGTACAGTTTGTAGACATCGTTTTCCAGGACGCTGCATGGATGGTTGGTAAGTATAAAGCGTCCCCGTATCCCGTATAAGAGCTGTTTTCTTCGCGAGTTCCCTGTGAAAAACCTTTGCCATCGCGTTGTGGCGCTCCATGTAGTCCTTTGGAGCCAGTATTGGGCATGAGGATGTTACATGCTGTATTGTTTCCAGGGATTTGGAACATTTCCGGCAGACGTCTGTGGGTATATTGCAGCCTGTTATTCTTTTCATGTACGCTCGTGTGGGGACCACCTGATCCTGTATTGCCACGATTCTGCCCTCAGTTTCCGGGTACAGGTATCCTGCTTTGAGGTAAGTTAATGACTCCGATCTTAAGACATTATCTGATTTTAAACCTCCGGGGTATCTGCCGTGGAGAGCTTCACTGTGCCATTCCTCCGAGAGCTGCTCCATTGATCGCTCCTCTAGGTTGACGGAAGGACTTGCCAGCTGCAGTGCCGAGAAGTCATCCGCCTGGCATATAGTCTCATAGAAAGGTGAGTTTTTTGACCTGAAGTAGTTTCTCATATCTGATATTATTTTATTATGAGTTATCTGGATGTTCTGGAGCCCTCTACCTCCATCATGCCTACTGATGTAGAGTCTACTAGCGGAGGAGTGGGGATGATGAACTCCATACCTGATGAGTAGCTTTCTTGTCTGAATGTCCAATGCCTTCAGCTCGGCAGATGTCCAGCGTACGACCCCGAATGAGTAGCTCAAGCAGGGTAAGGCCTATATATTGATTGATGTGAAAAGTGGCTTAGAATTGAGTTTAGCCTTTAGTAAACTCTTTAGTCTAGTGAAGTATTTTGTTCTCAGTGTTTCTTTCACATCGGCAGTTCTAATAGCTAGGGCCTGCTGTATGCCAAGGTACTTGTATGCTTCATGCGGTTTTAAGCATGCTATTATAGAGTCGTCCCACAGCTTTATCTCATCTCCATCCACAATCCTTCCCCTCTTTACGTTCAGTACCGCGCACTTATCCAGTCCCATTTCCATACCTATTGTTTGACTGAAGGAGGACACAATTTCCAACAGCCTTCTCAGTTCGGCTTCGGTTGCTGCGAACAGTTTCAGGTCGTCCATGTTAAGCTGGTGGTTGACTTTCAATTTTCTGGTTTTATTTAATACGTATCCATACCTGGATTTATTGAGTATCTTGCTGAGGATGTTCAACGCCAGGCAAAACCAGAGCGGGCTTAGAGTGTCGCCTTGGAAAATTCCGCACTTGATCGCTATCTCTCTCGTTTTGTTTGTTCCATTCTTGGTCTCGATCAGTAATGTTGTTTTCCATTCTTTCATTAGATGTTCTAGAAGATTTATTATTTTTTCTGATATTCCGTACAGTCTTAAGACTTTGAGTTACCAAGAATGTGGCACCGAATCAAAGGCCTTCTTGTAATCAATCCAAGCGATTGATATATTGCGGAGCTTGCTCTTCGCCTGTCCGGTAATGATCTGGTCAATAAGCAGCAGTTCCTTGCACCCCTTCGCATCCTTGCAGCAACCGTTTTGTTCTCGGGCCAAAATATGGTGTTCTCTCACATGCTTCCAGATGTGCATAGTCAGGGTGCCCGTGAGTATTTTGTATATTGTTGGCAGGCATGTTATAGGGCGGAAGTTTTTGGGGTCTGATGTTATATTTCCCTTCGGTATCATCAAGGTGGTGCCCAGTGTCAAGGATTTTGGGATAACGGTTGGTTCTAGCAGCGACTTCTGAAAAAGGTTAGCCAGAGCTTGATGGGTGCTCGTAAAGTGTTTCCACCAGTAGTTCTGAATTTTGTCCGGTCCCGGCGCAGCCCAGTTGTTCGTTCTTTTGATCACGCATTGCACATCGGTTCTAGATATTTTTATGTCCTCCATACCATATTTCCAACTTTCGGATTCAGCTTCCTTTATCCAGCTTGCCCTATCGTCATGTTTCTTGTCTTTACCCCATATGGCATGCCAGTAATTGTACATGTCCTCTGTCTTTGGAGGTTCGCCTTCAACTCTTGTGTCGTCTTCCAAGCTCCTAAAGAATTGCTTTTGATTCTTATAGAAGAGCTGGTTGTTGTGATATCTTTTTGTTCTCTCGTTGTATCTCTTCATGCGGTTACCAAAAGCTTTTATTTTCTGTTTCAGGTTGTCATACAGTATTTATAGTTTCTCCCTCAGCTCAGGTGTTCGAGCTGGTATTCGGTATTCAGATGCTATTTTTCGGACTGCTTTATGAACCTTTCTGGACACAGGCTCATCATTTCAGGTAAGTATGGTCCGATTTCTCTCCTAATCTTATTTATTTTTCCTTCCAGGCGGGCTTTCCAGGGAGGTGGATGCTTCTTTGCTTTTGTATGTGCCTGTGTGATAGGTTTGCCGATCTCCTCACACACCGTGATTGCGCCTGCGTAGACCAGATCAACGATGTCGCTTAGGGTAGAGGTGTTCGATATGTTTGATCCAATCGTTGCGTCTATCATGCGAACTACTGCCAGCATATCATGCGAGCCTTTCAATCTGGGGATCTTAGGTCTGTCTGCAGGGTTCATTCCCGAAAAGAGGAGGATGTTTCCTTTAGCAATTGTTCAGCTAGTTTGGCTGGTGGAGTGCTTGTGTCTATTGCATGATGTTGTTCTTGCTGCAGTTCCTGTTCTTCAAGCTGTTCTTGTTCTTCGACCACTATTGCTGCCAGCGGCCAGATGCTTTCTTTGATGGATGCAAGTTCTACGCTAGAGAACTTCTGGTTCTCAATAATCCATCTCACCCGATTTGCCAGAAGGTTAGTGTATAGCTGTTTGCCAGGCTTTAGGTCGTTCCAGGTCTCGGTCAAGGTTTGACGATAATTTCTATCTGATATTTCTTCCATAGTCTTAGCTACAAAGTGAGCACGCATAAGAATGACGTTGTCGTCCTCTGTCCAGCGTGCTCTCCCGTCTCGTCTTGGCACCTGAGCGGGCCGAGGTTCTACCTCGTCCAAACTAAGGGCCTGTCCTACTTCGAGCATGGGTCTTGCGGTACCATCTCGGGAGGCTGCGCCGCTCGCACCACAGTCCCTCCCACCAGGCTGATCCTCCGGACGGCTCCGAGAGGGGCCAGCCCGCATCCCCTCACCGCCCTGTTGCTTTTGGCTTCTCGTAATGGGAGCAATATCTTCTCAGTACCCGAGGCTGCCAACCTTCGGGCACCGGGCGACTCGGGTACGTCAACCCCCGAAGGCATGAGCCCCCCTGTATATATATATATATATATATATATATATATATACATATGATACATATGATAATTGATTTCTACTCTTGTGCTAACGAAATATCAGATCTTTTTTCGCTAAATTTGTTGATGTTCTTGTTCATTGCTTTCTTGAGAGCTATTGATTTGTGTTCAAATAAGATCTTTACAACTCTGTATTTCGGTATGTACTATTTTTACATGTTTTGTGATTGCCATGTTTTTGACTGTTTTCTATTGCTATTGTAGAGTCCTGAAGAAGGTCCCCATCGGGATCGAAACGTCGACTAAATGAAATAAAGAAGAGTGAAATTATAACACTTATCAATTTTCCCACACCCCTTATCATACTTATAACTATTGTTGTATATTGGGAATTAAAATTGTTGATATATATATATATATATCAACAATTTTAATTCCCAATATACAACAATAGTTATAAGTTAGATAAGGGGTGTGGGAAAATTGATAAGTGTTATAATGTCACTCTTCTTTATTTCATTTAGTCGACGTTTCGATCCCGATGGGGACCTTCTTCAGGACTCTACAATAGCAATAAAAAACAGTCAAAATAAGGCAATCACAAAACATGTAAAAATAGTACATACCGAAATACAGAGTTGTAAAGATCTTATTTGAACACAAATCAATAGCTCTCAAGAAAGCAACTAACAAGAACATCAACAACTTCAGCGAAAAAAGATCTGATACTTCGTTAGTAAAGGAGTAGAAATCAATTATAATAAGTAAATAAGGTAAACAGAATAATCATCAAAATGAGAGGTTGTCAAAAATGTTGTCAACCAGACTTGCCACAGAAGTTGTTGATGTTCTTGTTAGTTGCTTTCTTGAGAGCTATTGATTTGTGTTCAAATAAGATCTTTACAACTCTGTATTTCGGTATGTACTATTTTTACATGTTTTGTGATTGCCTTATTTTGACTGTTTTTTATTGCTATTGTAGAGTCCTGAAGAAGGTCCCCATCGGGATCGAAACGTCGACTAAATGAAATAAAGAAGAGTGACATTATAACACTTATCAATTTTCCCACACCCCTTATCTAACTTATAACTATATATATATATATATATATATATATATATATATATATATATATATATATATATATATATAAATACTGAGATTTGACCAAAAACCGTTTCTTTGAGTGTTATACAAAACTGACCACACCCATAAGAATCTTGCTCAAAATTGACGTTTAACACCCTGTATCTCTCTTAAGCGTCGAAAACGGGATATATTGTATAAGGCAAAAATGATTCTCCCGATGTCCTCTACACGAATATATATGTTTGTCCAGTTTATGATGAAACACCCTGTATATATATATATATATATATATATATACAGGGTGTTTCATCATAAACTGGACAAACATATATATTCGTGTAGAGGACATCGGGAGAATCATTTTTGCCTTATACAATATATCCCGTTTTCGACGCTTAAGAGAGATACAGGGTGTTAAACGTCAATTTTGAGCAAGATTCTTATGGGTGTGGTCAGTTTTGTATAACACTCAAAGAAACGGTTTTTGGTCAAATCTCAGTATTTTTGGGTCCTCTATTCAGAAAAGTTGATGAAATCCGAAAAAAGGATTTCAAAATGGCGGAAAACCTGCAACGTTCCTAATTTTTTTTTCCGGTGGTCAAATTGAATTTTAGTTTCTGAATGAACACAATTTTCTAAGAATTTCTGTGCAAAAATTTTTTCAAAAATCGAACACAAATTTTTTTTTACATGTCTACAGCAATAAAAAAATTTCACCTGAAATGGATGAAATTTTGTACAATTGTACTCCTTCAATTATCAATCACGAATATGAAAACAGAATTGTAAAATATCAAACGGTTTCGATACTACAGCCATTCAAATGTTTCGTTCAAACCTCCAAAAAAAAATTAGAATGGCTTCTTAGAGTCGAAATTATTAAATTATTGCTATTTCCAAAAATTCCGGATGCTAAAATGTACTTATACAAAAAAAATTCGGTGAAACTTAGTTGGGAGTCGAAACCTCGATTCCAACGTAAGTATTAAAGAAGAAATTAAGACAGTTCTAAGGATATTAATATTCGTTGCTAAGCAATGGAAGTTCGTAGCTCATAGAATTCTACTGGTTCTTTGAATTTCACTGAATATAATTTCGAAAGTATCGTGACACGAATTTGTTTGGAAACGAAAATGAAATATTCTCTTTTGGAAAAAAATGATATTGTGCAGGCTTATTATGAAGCGAATTGCTCAGGCAGAAAAGCAAGGGAAATTTACTCCCGCAGATTTCCAAGCAGGAATTTGCCAAACTTCAAAACTTTTTATGAAACAGTACGCAAATTACATGAAGAAGGAAGTTTGCACCGGAAAAAGAAGGAAACAATAAGAACAAACGATGATCGCATCCTTAATTTAGTAGGAGATAACCCAATGATTTCAACGAGAACTCTTTCGAACCACCCTTCAGTGAATAAAAGTAAAACTACTGTTTGGGGGGTACTCAAAAGGAACAGCTTCCATCCGTTCCATTTCCAACTTTGCCAAACTTTAGAAGACGGTGATTTTCATAGAAGAAAAGAATTCTGTCAGTTTATTTTGAGAAGAGTACGTGGAAATAGGGATTTTCTCCATCAAATTTTATTTACGGATGAAGCTACTTTTCATAGGGATGGTTTCTTCAACAGAAAAAATAATGTTTTATGGCATAGAGAAAATCCGCATGCCACGGTATCAAAAAATTGCCAGAAGAGGTTTTCAGTTAATGTTTGGGCGGGAATAAAAGATAAATTCATTTTCGGACCATACATTCTTCCTCAAACATTGACTGGAAACGGCTATTATTATCACTTCCTGACGGAGATTCTGCCAGATCTTCTTGAAGATATTCCGCTGAGTCAGATTCAAGGCATTTGGTACCAGCATGATGGTTGCCCTGCCCACACAACTCGTGATGTAAGAGGGTATCTAGATGAAGAATACCCACGCCGATGGATTGGCCGATTAGGACCTATCGCATGGCCTCCTCGTTCGCCGGATCTCACATCACTTGATTTTTATTTCTGGGGACATCTCAAAAGTCTTGTTTATGATAAGAGAGCTCCAGTAAACTCAAAGGAAGAACTTATTCAACGAATTGAATCAGCTGCCGAGGAGATCCGGCAAAACCCCGAAATGATACGTTCAGCGGTCGATAGTGTTGCGGAAAGGGCGAGAATGTGTATTTTTAAGAATGGAAACATCTTCGAAAACGATTTATCGATTGATTTTTCCACTAATCTGTTTTTTTTTTGTGTTTATAAAATGTAGAATTATTAGTACAAAATTCAGGTTAATTCCTTGAATAATTCGTTTAATAATAAGCATGAACCATGACATTTTTTCCAAAAGAGAATATTTCATTTTCGTTTCCAAACAAATTCGTGTCACGATACTTCCGAAATTATATTCAGTGAAATTCAAATAACCAGTAGAATTCTATGAGCTACGAACTTCCGTTGCTTAGCAACGAATATTAATATCCTTAGAACTGTCTTAATTTCTTCATTAATACTTACGTTGGAATCGAGGTTTCGACTCCCAACTAAGTTTCACCGAATTTTTTTTGTATAAATACATTTTAGCATCCGGAATTTTTGGAAATAGCAATAATTTAATAATTTTGACTCTGAAAAGCCATTCTAAATTTTTTTTGGAGGTTTGAACGAAACATTTGAATGGCTGTAGAAACGAAACCGTTTGATATTTTACAATTCTGTTTTCATATTCGTGATTGATAATTGAAGGAGTACAATTGTACAAAATTTCATCCATTTCGGGTGAAATTTTTTTATCGCTGTAGACATGTAAAAAAAAATTTGTGTTCGATTTTTGATAAAAAATTTTGCACAGAAATTCTTAGAAAATTGTGTTCATTCAGAAACTAAAATTCAATTTGACCACCGGAAAAAAAAATTAGGAACGTTGCAGGTTTTCCGCCATTTTGATATTCTTTTTTCGGATTTCATCAACTTTTCTGAATAGAGGACCCAAAAATACTGAGACTTGACCAAAAACCGTTTCTTTGAGTGTTATACAAAACTGACCACACCCATAAGAATCTTGCTCAAATTTGACGTTTAACACCCTGTATCTCTCTTATGCGTCGAAAACGGGATATATTGTATAAGGCAAAAATGATTCTCCCGATGTCCTCTACACGAATATATATGTTTGTCCAGTTTATGATGAAACACCAACATATATATATATATATATATATATATATATATATATATATATATATATATATATATATATATATATATATATATATATATGTAAAAATAAGACTGTTATTTTTAGGGAAAACAACTTTATAACTTCTATGTTCTATGATCTACGTTCTATGTCTGAGATTCTAACCTAAGACTAGTTCATGTGGTATTTGTGAGTTATTTTAGAATCCCGAAGAAGTGGCATTGTTTTTGATTTCTTACAGGTCAGAAAGCTATTTCTTTTTATTTGTTTTTATTTATTTTTATTTTATTTCTTTGTATTACTTTGTATAATATTATTTCTTTTTTGTATGTTATTATGTTATATTTTAAACTAAACAAAATAAATCTTACAGATTCAAGACATCAAATCGTCTATTTCTTTGATTATAAAAATAAGAATTGATTACATTCTTATAAATCGAAAACGTAAGCTATAATGACGACAACCATGAAAATTTGCATCGCTTTGGAAGCATCAAATACTGATAAGAAAAATACATACAAATTCAAATGGATCCAAACTACGGGAACAGAAAAAACATATTATGAAATACCAGAGGACAAACAGGATATATCTGACCATCATGAACTTTTGGCTCTACCGAAGGTGAAGAATATCATGAAATCGATTAAAGCAAGAGGTTCATTTCGTACGAGCGTCATTTCATTAACCCCGGAGTTGAAAGAAATATATTTTGATGCCGAAGAAGATGTGATGTTTAAGGATGAATATTCACAACTGATTCATTCACCCGCATACGTGAGAACAGTATTTGGACAAGAATCATCAGAACCACAGGATACGGTAGAACTTCCAAGAAAAAGCAAGGAGAATAAAAAGGATTTCAAGAAGATAAAGGAGGATTTTGTGCTGAATAATTTTGATGGTAAGAGTGTTTCAGTTAATTTATGGTTAGAAAAATTCGAGACGGAATGCACGCGTTGTGAAGTAGAAGAAGATAGAGACAGAATTTTGATTTTACGGTTGTTTATGGATGGAATAGCGAAAGAATGGTTTGATTCTAAATTAATTAGATTAGGTTTAGACAAAAGTTTTCAAATATGGAAAGAAAATTGCTTAGAGAGTTTTTGTGAAACGAGTTGGCATAAATATAGAGAGGCGTATTCATTTAGGTATAAAGGAGGAAGTTTAGTGGACTATGCTTTTAGGAAAGAAAATTTGTTGTTAAATCTCCGAAATAATTTTCCAACTGACATATTAATTGATTTAATTGTCACGAGTTTGCCAGATATCTTACAAGATAGAATTAATCGATCAAAAGTAACAACTTTCGAGAAATTATTGGGTGAATTGCGAAAGCTAGAAAGTTCAAAAAAATATGATAACGGTCGAAATAAAGATAATCATAGAATGACTAAATCTGCCGAACAAATTCCTTCCTATTCACAAACAAATAGAAAACCAATTAAGAAGGAACCATGCTCAATTTGTGAGAAGAAGGGCTTCTCAGGTAGATTTCACCTAGAAACAGTCTGTCGGCTAAGGAATAAATCCAATAATGTCGAACAAAAGAACATACCTGGAAACATAAGAACGGTAAACAATGTTGGGATACAGGATGAATTAAATGAGGCCATTTCAAACCAAAAAAACTAAGACTATTGCCATTGATAAAATTGAAGGTGTTTACAAATAATAATGAATTATGTGGAATTTATGATTCGGGCTCAAATGTTAGTCTTCTGAATTCCAAAGTAGCAGAAAAGTTATGTCTACATATTCAAGAGAATAGAAACACATTCAAAACAGTCAGTGGCAGGGCAAATTTTTCAGTAAGAATAATTACAAAAATGAGAATCGATAATATCGAAAAAGAAGTTGTACTTTTTGTGGTTAATGAGAAAAATTTCGAGTATGATATCCTACTCGGACTAGATTCTATTTCCAATTTTCAATTAAAACAAGATTTTGATTTGAATATTTATCAAAGATTAGATATGAATGAAGAGAGAAAGATCGATTATCTCAATAATAATAATAATAATGATTACACCATTCTCTAGCGATTCACCTATCAGGAGAGTTGAATCGACTCCTGCCCACCGCAGATTCCAGGAGCTCTCTGACCCAGGAAGCTGAAACCTGTCGAGGGGTCCCTGTCCAGGGTAACGGACGAAGCCGTGTGGAAAGCAGCTCAAGAATTCTCCCACCGTAGCTCTGCGGATCGTACAAAGCGATCAAAGGCCGTCTCCCCCACGACACGGAGGAACCCATGAATGATGGTGAATTTAAGGAATAGGAATATAGAGCCGCTGCCTGAGGTTCGTCAGGGCGTGTCTGGAGCCGGCGCTGGACATGACAGTATGCGGGACGTCGGTGACAGAGTGCTAAGGAGACGGGCGTCTGTCGAACAAAATGCTACGCCTCCACAATCTCAACATTCTAGGAGAAGAATAACACGAGTTTCTCCGACCGCTGAAGGTGCTGCGCAGGATCCCCAACCAGCACTCACCCAAGCAGGTCTACCAAGAAGACGCATGAAATGGACAAGTTCGATAAATGAAACGATCATGCGCATATATTATGAAGTGACTAATATGGAAGAGGATAAAATAGGCTACCGTCAAAAATTATTTGCAGAATTCCACAGAAACTATCCCGAACTTCAAGTTTCTGAGCAAAGAGTAGCCGACCAATACCGGGTCATATTGAGAAATAAACTTGTACCCGATGAGAGACTTAACACCATAAAAAATGAAGTCCAACTGAGGCTACAGAATAGGAACCTCACTAACAACGAAACGACAATTGAAGAAAACTACGATTGTGCTGAAAACCAACACAACATCAATGCACAAATGAACTCTGAGGAACAAAACAACGCAGATGTGTTAGCAATAAGTGATGCTCAACGACGGAATATATATGCTGCACCCGTCGTAAATCCAGAAGAAGACCAAAGAGAACTACTGGAGCGATTATTTGCCACAATGAATAGATGCGTTATAGATTTTGAGGGCACAGATCCATTGAGACGACCGATTCTGCCAAGATTGAGGACATCTAAGAAACTATCTCATCTTCTGGTCATGACCAACAAGGAGATTATACCCAAGTATCTTTCTGACTACCATGATCTCGAATCATTACACCTCATCATATACTGTGCAGCATTTTCAATAGCAACAGTGCTAGGTGTGAAGCCAAAACCTAAAAGTCAGCAACCAGCCAGAGAAAAACAACAAAATAAACCACATTGGCAAAAAAGGCTAGAAGACAAAGTTCATAGCATCCGCCAAGAAATTGGGAGGCTCACCCAATTTGCAAAAGGTTCGCCGTCTAGAAGATTACAAAAAATGGTGAATATAATAATGGATCGTCACCGGCAACATACAACGTATGATCCAAACAATGAAAATGCTCAACAAATTTTAGACACACTGAAACAAAAACTTAGTGTGTACTCCGAAAGACTCAGAAGATACAATGAGAGCTATAGAAGAAAACAGGATAATATGATTTTTGAAAATTCCGAAAGAAAATTCTATAGAATGTTAAACAATAATATGTCAGCAACACCAGGAAGTTATCCAACCGTCGAGGATATTGAGAATTTTTGGACAGATCAACTGGCTACACCAACCCCCTACAACTCCCAGGCTGATTGGATAAGAAATGAAGAGAAATCCTATGAGACAATGGAACAAATGCCGCATA
Organism: Harmonia axyridis; assembly: GCF_914767665.1. Lineage (NCBI taxonomy): Eukaryota > Metazoa > Arthropoda > Insecta > Coleoptera > Coccinellidae > Harmonia > Harmonia axyridis. The sequence continues at coordinate 21,830,875 of NC_059505.1, read as the reverse complement.
ACGCAGTTTCTATAGAAGAATTTCATGAAGTATTGAAAAACACACACAATTGGAAATCACCCGGCCCAGATGGAATCCACAACTTTTGGTTGAAAAATTTTTGGTGTATACACGGCAGGCTAGTTGAAACCATAAATGATGTTATAAGTAATCCAACGGAAATGCCCAAATTTTTAACAACAGGGACCACTTACCTCTTACCGAAGGATATGCAACACACAGCGGATCCATCAAAATACAGACCAATTACATGTCTACCAACAATATATAAAATCATCACATCATGTATAGCATCTCGTATCTACAAACATTGCGAGACAAATAATATAATGACAGCACAGCAGAAAGGATGTTCCAAGAATGCACTAGGATCGAAAGAACTGCTGATAATAGATTCCATCATATGCAACCAAGCCTTCAAAAAACACAGAAATCTTTTTATGACATATTTTGACTATAAGAAGGCCTTCGACTCTATTCCACATGGGTGGCTGACAAAAATTTTGGAAATATACAAGATCGATCCAATTACAATAAACTTTCTGAAGTATGCAATGTGCAACTGGAGAACGAATATCGATCTCTCTACAGCGAACATAACTACTAAAGATATTCCAATAAAAAGGGGAATTTTCCAAGGAGATTCGTTGAGTCCCTTATGGTTCTGCTTGGCGCTGAACCCCCTTTCTAAACAACTGAATGCTACTGAAAAAGGTTTCAATGTGAAAGGAAACAGAAATAATATTGCACTCAATCATTTGCTATACATGGATGACCTCAAACTTATAACAGGCAACAAAAACCACTTGCAAATTATGGTCAAACTGGTGGAAAATTTTTCGGAAGACGTGGGGATGAAATTCGGATTGGACAAGTGTCGTACTATTAGCGTAGTGCGTGGAAAAATTCAAGATGAACCGATAGCTCTCTCCAATGGACAGGAGATAGAAGCAATGAAATCGGACGATCTTTATAAATACCTAGGAATGAAACAAAACCGACGAATAAACCATCAAAGAATGAAGGAAGACTTAACAACTGAGTTCATTAGGAGAATCAACAAAATTTTGAAAACAAACCTCAACAGCAAGAACATGACGAGAGCTATCAATACATATGCATGTTCAATTCTTACATACTCTTTCGGTATCATTCCATGGACCAAAACAGATATGGAAAACCTGCAACGCAAAATGAGAACCTTGATGACGAAAGCACACAAGCACCATCCGAAAAGTAGCATTGAGAGGACGACACTGCCGAGGAATAAAGGAGGCAGAGGTCTGCTAGACCTCATGGAACTTGCCCATGCTCAAATTGAATGCCTACGAACATACTTCAAAGACAAATCAGGCACGTCAGAGATCTACAAAGTACTGTGTGAAGCAGACGAATCAACACCTTTACAACTGCACAAGGAGCAATTGTCATACAACCACCAGACAATCCAAGAAAAACTGCAAAGATGGAGAGAAAAGCCCCTACATGGACGACATTTCAACGAGGTGAACCAGGATCATGTCGACATTGAAGCGTCGAACTATTGGCTCACATCAGGTGCGATGTATCCAGAAACGGAAGGATTTCTTTTAGCCATCCAAGATCAAGTGATCTCAACAAAAAATTACTGCAAACATATCATAAAGGATCGAACTATTACTGACGATCGATGCCGTTATGGGTGTCCAACGAACGAGACAATCCAACATATCACGGGAGGATGTCCAATGTTTGCAGGAAATGAATATAAAGAGAGGCACGATGCAGTAGGAAAGATACTACACCAAGAAATGGCAACTAAATTAACACTAATTAATTCTGAAAAAGTGCCATACTACAAGTACCGACCAGAAACCATCCTGGAAAACGAACGCTATAAACTGTACTGGGATCGTACAGTTTTGACTGATAAAACAGTCCCTCACAACAGGCCAGATATATTGCTAGTTGATAAACAACAAAAGGCAGCAATACTCATCGACGTAGCAATACCTAATAACAACAACATGCGTCAAAAAGAGGTCGAAAAAATTTCAAAATATAGGGACCTCGAATTTCAGATAAAGCGCCAGTGGGGAATGATATCAATAACAATAACAATAACAATAACAAGCTTTATTTCAAGTAAAGTAGAGATGTGATACATAACTTCTTGAAATGAAATAGCGTCAAAAAAAAATATTTCAAACATCTACTGATTAGAGGTCCTGTTCCAGCTCCCCACATCATACATCAAAAACTCTTCCACCGTGTATGGTTCGATTTGTATTAAAAGCTTGAAAATTTGCTTTTTAAATCTTTTGAGGGTGGTTGTTTCTTCTGTGTAATCTATAATTTTATTGTAATATCTAATACAACTATATTCTGGTCCCTTTTCCGTTAATGTAAGTCTATGTTGTGGATATTTCAACTTTGTTGTCCTTGTGTTATAGCTTGTTGTAGTTTTACTCTGAAAGTAGTTTTTATTTTTGAATACAAATATAAGGCACTCTTGTATGTGAACTGCAATTGCAGTTAGCAGGCAATTTTTCCGAAATATTCCTCTGCATGATTCCCTACTTTTCATTCGCATAATTGTTCTAACAGCTCTCTTCTGCATCTTCAGAACTCGATCCATAGTGTTTCCACTTCCATAAAAAACAATTCCATACCTTAGTTTAGATTCAAATGTAGCCTGATAGATTATCTTAATGGATGATAAGTCTAAATATCTTCTTAAAACACCCAGTGAGTAGCAGATGGAAGCTAGCTTGGTGCATAGCGATGATATATGTTCGCTCCAGTTTAAATTTTCATCTATTGTGAGACCCAGGAAGCGTCCAGAATTTTGCAGTACGACTTTATTGTTATTGAGTTTGATCTGTGATGGTGTTACAAAACCAGAATGAGCAGTCTTCAGAAGAATGGCACATGTTTTTTCTACGTTCATACATAGTCTGTTGGATTGGAACCATTGCATCATTTGTTCTAAAGTGCTTTGAACAATATTTGAAATTTCGGGGAAACTGGATGCACTCAGCGTTAAGTTGAAATCATCGGCATAGTTTATCATATGATGTTCAACTTTGTTGTATAAGTCATTGATGAAGATGATAAAGAGTATAGGACCAAGGATACTCCCTTGTGGAACACCAAGTTGTATGCATGCTTCTTCAGATATAGTTCTTGTGCCATTTACATCGATAGCGACCCTTTGCTTACGATTAGATAGGTAAGATCTAAACCATTCTTTTTCTGTATCTCTTATTCCATAGTATTCCATTTTTGTCAATAAATAATCGTGGGTTAAAGTGTCGAAGGCCTTAGATAGATCCAGCAATAGGGCAATCACTACTTTGGAGTCTTCCAAGCCATTAAGTACATTTTGAATGAATTCGAATGCGGCTGTAGTTGTTGATTTCCCCTTCACATATCCGTGTTGTGATGATTTCAGGATTTTCTCCTGCATGAGAAAAGTCACTAGTTGTTCACAGATGGCCAACTCTAAAATTTTTGAGAAGGTAGGAAGTATGCTGATAGGTCTATAGCTTTCGGGTTTATTCTCTTCACCTTTTTTATATATTGGCTTTATGAGGGCTTGCTTCAAAAGTTCCGGAAAAACACCATATTTCATTGAATTATTAATGAGATAGGTTAGTGGAATTGCTATCTCTTCCATACAGAATTTTACAGTTTTCATTGGAATATCATCTATTCCTGAACTGTTTTTATTCTTGAGCCTTCCTATTAATTTCAATGTTTCTTCCTTTGTTATTGGGTGGAAATTAAATTTATTATCATTTCTTTCGAGGTCATGTTGAAATGGTATATTTTTTTGGTGACTTATTTTCTCTTCAGCTGCTGTTGCAAAATGCAGATTGAATTTTTGTGCCATTTCAGTGGGATTTGCAGGAATCTCTTTACTAGAATTATTCTTAATTGTTGCAACTGTTCTCCAAAGGGTTTTCATTTTGTTGTCAGAGTTTAGAATATGCTGTTTAAATTTATTGCTTTTCTCTTTTCTCAACAATTCGTCATATTCTTTTTTAACTTCCTTGTAAGATTTCATGAAAGCATGATTAAAAGTCTTACAAACATGTAATAAGTCGAGTCTGGTCTTACAGTTTATTATTTCCTCACTTCTTGGTTTTGGAGTTTTTTTCGTAGCAACTTTCATCTTTCTCATTGGACATGCCTGGTCTAGTTTGTTTTTAAATAAATTTGTGAAGGTATTCCATTGTTCCTCTACCAACTCATCTGGAATGTTGTATAAAACATTCCAATCCAAGAGCTTCAGATTTTCTGCTAAATTTTGCAAGTGGTTTGATGTTACAATTCTTTTATATTGGTATTTCTGACTTTGGTGTATCTGCTCCTTTATTGTTATCATCTGGGCTGTATCATGATCTGAAATATTTGTTTTTATTAATTCTGCTGTAAAGTTTTGTTGGTTGATGAGAATATTGTCTATGCAAGATTTACTGTATAAGGTTGATCTTGTTGGCTCGTTGATGCTAGCTTTTATTCCGTATGAATCAAGTAAATCAAGGAACTGGATTGTACTTTTATTGGATTTATCAAGGAGGTTAATATTGAAAACGCCTGCAATAATTACTGTTTTGTTTTCCCAGCATATCATCTGAAGAAGCTCTTCAAATTTTTTCAGGAATTTTTTTGTTTCCCCTGGGGTAGTATACAGTGATATTAAAGTGATAATTTTTGTACCTATCTTCATGTCAACTGAGGCAATTTCCATTATCTTCTCAATTGAAAGTTTAAATATGTCTTTTCTTTCTTGATATTTGATACCTTTTTTTAAATAAATGGCACTTCCTCCATGTTTGAATTCGCTGCGACAGAAGGCACTGGCTATGTGGAAACCTTTGATGTTATGGTTCTGAAGTTGTTCAAAACTTTTCCAATGTTCAGTTACACATATTCTCCTTCTTGTTCCAGGTTTTTGAAATAAATTCCGAAAGGAAAATTCTCTCACTATGACCCCCTCAGGCCAGATCTCCGGACTACAGATTGATTTGAACAACTCATCTGTTTGTACCCCAACACTGAAAGCTGAATTGCTGCCTTGCGTATTCAGCTTTTTCACTTCTATTTCCTCATTTTGATTCATTTCTCCAAGATAATCTTTTATTTGTTTTTCAGTGATGTCCTTGCCTTGAATCCTGCCAACATAGATCCATTTCCGTTTGGCTGCTCCCTTTATTATAGAGTTTGTCGTTTTTTTTGAGCCTGTGCATATTACTTCACTCCTAGGTTTAGTTTTATTTTTATTGCGTATAATCGTTGTCCATTCCCCATCCTGTGCTGACGTTTGTTTGTTGTTTATGCTGATTTGACGTTCTACGTTGACATAAGCTTTTTGACTTTTAGACGTATCAACTGCATCAGTTCTATGAGAGGGTAGTTCCAATATTCTGTGTACCGTCTTTTTGGCATATGACATTTCATTATTTTTCTCATTCCTTGTGTCTTGACTTTGACTTTTGTTATCATCTTTATATTGTCCACTTTTTTCTTTGTTTACATTTTTAACCTTTATTAAATTATCAGTTTTTTCGACATCTTCAGTATGATTTTTCAGAAGTGCATTATTTTCCATGAGTATTCTATTTTTTTCTCGAGATTCCTTGAGTAACTCTTTGATGTATGTTAACTCAATGCTCAGAATATCTTTTTCATTTCGAAGTTCGTTGATTTCTCTTGCGAGTTTTCTGATGTTTCCTTCTTCGTGCTTGCAAATTGTGGATTTTTGACCTGCGGCCTGATCCATGCATTTTGGGTGGAAAATTTCAGAGCACTTATAACACTCCACCGGTTCCACTACTTTTTTCCTGCATTGAACGCATTTAAATTCACTTTCTCTGCCAGATTTAACAGAGTCACTTTCAAACTGTTCGTCTTCGCCCGCCATCTTGAAATTTCGACGAGAACTATTCCAATTATCATCTCAACAACAGGAATAGTACCCAAAAATCTCAAGAGAAATATCAAGCAACTAGGACTTAGTGAGTATATATGTAATATAATGCAAAAAGCTGTTAGGTACTGCAAGGACGGTGAGAAAATTCCTAGGAAGCGAAGGACAGGTCCAAGGATCGCGTGTAAGAGGACCAGAAGTTCGACGAGAACCAGGGGGACCACAAGGACCGGACACGACCGAGCTCTGCCCTTCTGATATTTTAAATATCTGGGATTGAGTGAATGTTCCTCTTAGCGAGGAGTGAGAAGCCGACGGCGAGGAAAAATCCTACGCGTATAGGCAAAAGTCGGAAAATGATTACACCATCAATTTCAATGAAGGGATACCAACAGAACTTTTCGAAGCAAAATTAGACCATTTGGAAACAAGAGAAACAGAGAAGTAAAATTGAAGTTTTAATAAATAAATATGACCATATTTTTGCAAAACACAAGTTTGATATTGGTCAGGTGCAAAATAATGAGGCACATATAAAACTTTCAGAACACAAATTTATAGCAAAAAAACCGTACAGATGCTCAATGGAGGATCAAAAAGAGATAGAATTCCAAATAGGAAGATTGTTGGAAGCGAATCTGATTGAGGAGTCCTCCTCACCTTTTGCATCACCAGTCACTTTAGCATATAAGAGAGATGAAGGGTCTAAAACCAGATTGTGTGTCGATTTTCGAGTCTGCCCAAATTATATAGATGATATTCTAATATTTTCTTCAACATTTGACGAACATATAGAACATTTGGACAATCTCTTGAATGCAATATGTAATGAAGGATTCAGACTTAAATTTATCAAGTGTAATTTTGCAGAAGAAGAAGTCAAATATTTAGGACATATTGTAGGAAACAATACAGTACGACCTATAAATGACAATTTAATTTCCATTAGGAATTTTTCTCCACCAGATACTCGGAAGAAGATAAGGCAATTTTTGGGTAAAGTTAATTTTTATCACAAATATATAAAAGATTCAGCTAGATTATTAGAACCGTTGCATAATTTACTGAGAAAAGATGTTAAATTCAATTGGTCATTGGCTTGTCAGGAAGCTTTCAATAAGGTTAAGGACATCCTTTGTTCTGAGCCAATTCTTGCAATTTTCGACCCAAGTGCCTATACTACTATATATACTGATGCCAGTATTCAAGGAGTAGGAGCTGTTCTTAAACAAAAACAGATTAATGGTGAAATGAAACCCGTAGCGTATTTTTCTGAAAAACTGAATAAATATCAAAAGAACAAGAAAGCAATATTCCTAGAATGTCTGGCAATTAAAGAGGCAATTAAATTTTGGAAATATTGGCTAATGGGACATAAATTTATTGTTGTTACTGACCATAAGCCATTAGAAGGGAAAGAATTTCGTACAAGACCAAATGAAGAGCTGGGTGACATGATGAATTTTCTATCACAATTCGATTTTGAGATTAGATATGAACCAGGAAAAGGAAATGTAGAAGCAGATTGCCTTTCTAGAAACCCAGTTCTGGAAGAAACGGAGAATATGGACGAATGTATAAGAACAGTTAATTTGGTGGAATTAAATGAAATAAAAAACGATCAACAGAATAATCTCTTAAAGATAAATAGTATGAGAAAAACGATTGTAGAGAAAGAGATACATTACAAATTGTACAAAAATAACAAAAAAATAATTTTGTCGAATGATTTTGGAAAAGATTTGATCAGAAAAGTGCACAAGCATTATGGCCATATTTGTGCTAGTAAGATAAATAATAAAATCAGGAAGTTTTATTACATTCAGAACATGGATTTGACAAAAGAGGTTTGTGGATCATGTGACATATGTTGTAAAAATAAAACGAGAGTAGGTCAAAAGTATGGTCTCCTTTCTCAACTGGGCCCAGCAAAGGAACCATTTGAAATAATGTCATTAGACACAATTGGAGGTTTTGCTGGAAACCGCTCTTCAAAAAGATACCTTCATCTCCTAGTAGATCATTTTATTAGATATGCATTTGCGAGCACTTCAAAACACCAAACAACCGAAGATTTCATCAAATTGATTAATAAAATTCAAGATAATCGACCGATCAAAACACTATTAACAGATCAATACCCAGGAATAAATTCGGAAAAATTCAGACAACATATGAGAAGTTTGAATATACAATTGATTTTTACAACAGTAGATTGTCCTTCTTCTAATGGTCTGAATGAACGAATGAATCAGACATTAGTGAACAGAATAAGGTGCAAACAAAACGAAACGAAAACTAGGGCATGGACGAAAATAGTCGATGAATGTATTGAAGAATACAATAGAACAGACCATTCTACAACGGGATATAGCCCAGAATATTTACTTTGTGGCAGAACTGATCCCATTGCTCCAGAAGAACTTATAGAAGAGAGAAATTTACCAAAAGATAGGGAAATAGCATATAAAAATTCTTTACGCTATCATGAATACAATAAAAAACTGATCGACAAGAATAGGAAACATTATGATTTTAAAATTGGAGACTATGTTTACGTTGAAAATAAATAAAAATTAAATAGAAAAAAACTTGATGAAATAAGAATAGGACCTTTTCCAATAGTGAAAAAATTTTTTAACACTATATATGAGATAAATATTGGAAATAAAAGAAAGGACAATAATTATTTTCATGTAACTAAGTTGCTCCCATGTGAAAACGCAAACATGTAATGTAACATGTAATATACTTTGTGTGGGGGGATGTAAAAATAAGACTGTTATTTTTAGGCAAAACAACTTTATGACTTCTATGTTCTATGATCTACGTTCTATGTCTGAGATTCGAACCTAAGACTAGTTCATGTGGTATTTGTGAGTTATTTTAGAATCCCGAAGAAGTGGCATTGTTTTTGATTTCTTACAGGTTAGTAAGCTATTTCTTTTTATTTGTTTTTATTTATTTTAATTTTATTTCTTTGTATTACTTTGTATAATATTATTTCTTTTTTGTATGTTATTATGTTATATTTTAAACTAAACAAAATAAATCTTACAGATTCAAGACATCAAATCGTCTATTTCTTTGATTATAAAAATAAGAATTGATCACTTTCTTATATATATATATCGGGTGTCCCAAGGTGAGTGGCCTATTAGATTATTATGGAAACTATTGATGGTAAAGATTTCAAATTTTGTGGATAGATATTTGGCCATGTAAGGTACGTTTTTAAAATAATTTCACATTTCCAGTGTTGCCGGATGTACAACAATTTGGCAACAACTTTGTTATTTTAAATGGGACATCCGGTATTTCTATTTTTTTATGATACTCCAAAAAATATTAAATCTATTTACTCTTACTTTTCCATCCCTATCTTTAACGGTTTTTGAGTTATTAATTATTTTTCGAAATTTTAGATCAAATTGGCGTATTACGGAAATGACTCTAGTTCGCTCAATATTTGAGATTTAAGTCTGAAATTTTGCAAGTCGTTAGATATTGATTTGATCTGTGTAACTGCTTTTGAATTATGGTTGTCAATAATACAGGACGGACCGAAAAAAATCATCATTTGCCAAGTTCCAAAATTGTAAAAAAGTCTATTTTTTCAAATTAGACACCTAGTTTATTTTTCAATTTTTTGAATCAGGACAACACACTCTACAATTTTTCTATTCACGTCCCTATACCTATCTCAACTGGATTCCGAGTTATATGCGTTTATTAGATTTCACATTGATTCAATAAGCGTTCATTTCTTTTGTATTGTTATTTTCTCTATGTCGTTCATAGATCGATATATCAATGAATCAGTTCAATCCATAAATGTCAAAATAAACAATTATTGCCTAACAGGTGTTTTGTTCCGAGGTTTTTCTATAAATAATGGCTCAAGAAAGATATACACATATAACGCATATAACTCGGAATCCAGTTGAGATAGGTATAGGGACGTGAATAGAAAAATTGTAGAGTGTGTTGTCCTGATTCCAAAAATTGAAAAATAAACTAGGTGTCTAATTTGAAAAAATAGACTTTTTACAATTTTGTAACTTGGCAAATGATGATTTTTTTTGGTCCGTCCTGTATTATTGACAACCATAATTCAAAAGCAGTGACACAGATCAGATCAATATCTAACGACTTGCAAAATTTCTGACATGAATCTCAAATATTGAGCGAACTAGAGTCATTTTCGTAATACGCCAATTTGATCTAAAATTTCTAAAAATAATTGATAACTCTAAAACCGTTAAAGATAGGGAAGAAAAGTAAGAGTGAATAGATTTAATATTTTATGGAGTATCGTAAAAAAAATAGAAATACTGGATGTCCCATTTAAAATAACAAAGTTGTTGCCAAATTGTCATACATCCGGCAACACTGAAAATATGAAATTATTTTAAAAATGTACCTTACATGGCCAAATATCTATCCACAAATTTTGAAATCTTTACCATCAATAGTTTCCATAATAATCTAATAGGCCACTCACCTTGGGACACCCGATATATATATATATAGATTCCATTATAGTACATAATTGCTGATAATGTTTGTAATTATTCAATTCGTTAATAAAATTTATAAATTTATATTGAGTTCAATGTACCCCTATATCTGCCAGCTTTCAGCTACATTTTCTAATAGAATTATTAATTTTCACCGAAATGTATCATTTTTGAATAAATGAAATTTTTATCCTACTACGCCACTGCTTAGCGGAAACGTGAGTCGGCCATATTCAGATATCCTTCTGATCATCAGTTTTAAGGTTGTAGACTACTTTGCGCTGAAACTGCAATTCCGCTAGATGGAGCTACCCGAAAATTTTTGGTAGATTTGTACCTGGCACACCCATTCAAGTTGAAGAACCGCCTGTTTGGTATTTATTGCCCCTAATAAAATCTCAACTCTCGATGAAGCCCAGCAAAGAGTAAATTTGTGTTTCTGTAAACTTTAGAAATTCAGTTCAGTTAAGATACAGTGGCGTATCCTAGGGGGGGGGGGATAAGGGGGATATATACCCCTCAGAAGGAATATCCATTATATGTAACAACCTTATATATCACAATTTTATTATGAGTAAGCAAAATTTTCAAAAGAAGGAAAATTTGTTATATTTGTTTAGTTATATATTACTAAATAAGATAATTACTGTAAATATTGTGAATACAGAAATGACAATGAACCACTGTCATGGACGTATATCGAATATGGATAATAGAAAAAAATATATGATTATCTCTGAGTGTATGATTTCACAGAGAAAATCATAAATAGTGCATATTGAGATTTCTAGAATGAAAAATTCGAGAAGCTTTTGAGTTCTCATTTTATGCGCCTTTGGAGACCACAAAACTGGGTATAGGAATATAAGACATGTGATTTATTAGGTTATTGTTGTCGGTTTGTTTATTTGGATGAGAATTTCTGATATTCTACTGAAATTCAAAATGATTATTTGACATTTGACACGTAAAAAATTTAGTGAAGGCAATAAGAAAAGAGTAACAGAATAGAAAAAAAAGATTGTATTTTGTTCTGTCTATCGGAACACTTGGGGTTTTTACAGATATATTCAGCTCATCTAAGTTCAATATTTAATAATTTTTTCAAATCGGATAAACTCGCTCGGCCATGTATAAGTATTGATCTTTTAATTTTTTTTGTAGTGATAAATTGAAATGAAATTTCATACAAATTGCAATTGTTCGTATGGTTGATTGTCATGGAAATGTATATGTCCATAATAATTGTAGTTTGAAATTTTTTTTTCCCATTAATCATTTCTGATGATGCCTAAGCATGAAAGTACTTACTTTGCTGCGTAGGCAGGAAAAGTAATACTTTACTGATTGATATGTGTCTGCAAAATTGAAATTTGTTGTCAATCGGAGAAAAAATATTTTATAAGTGTATTTAAATTTCAAGAACTTTTTTTGGTAAGCGAGGGAAAGCCCTACGCGTTGAAGCATAAGTTCAAGATTCTGGCTCGCGAACTTGCATTCCTCTTGGAATTCTCCCATCTATTATCTCCGGGAGAATACAATTTTCATAGAATTCTCTCAATTTTGGTACCATAATATTCTTCCAGATATTCTCATCTCTTTTAATGGTTTCTACGTGAAAATCGTTGTCGCAGTATAGAATAAAATCACAATATTCTCTTCTGCATATGTTCAAAACTATTTTCATAACCTCATAAATCCATCTAGTTGTCATAAATAGGACTGACCAGAATCGAAGTTGAGGACGGATTCGTCATCAGTGAGTCATACACATAGACCTAATATCCATGGACCTAGTGTCACGTGATTTTTCAGAAGCTCGTAGAGGAGAAAGCATTACAGAGAGAAGAATATATGATTACTCTTGATTCGAACAGAGATGCTACTGAGGGCAATCTGTCAAGAACCTAAAAGCAATAAAATAGGTGATTTATTACACTGAGATGGTCAAATGTCAAAATCATCTGATTGAAAGATATAAAGACATGATATTTTTTTATACGTTTTATGAACTGAATAGAATGAAATTTACATACTTTTTTATATTTATCATTTCGATTTGCCTAATTCAATGATGGAATAAAATATGGCATATATTTGGATGAACTTCTACCATGTGAATCAGGAAAATTGAGAAATTTTAGACCATACTTCTTTCTGACATTGTGGGGACAGAACAGGATTTAATGTAACAATGAGTTGGACTCGTTAATATCTCAAGGAAATATAATATACATATAAATAATTGCTTATAGGAATCAGCAATACTCTTATTGGCTATAGGTGAAGATAAGTAATATTCGATTCAATCATCTTTTGAATTGGTAATATTTCTTTTACTTCAGGTAGAAAAATTCTCAATATTTTTCACAATTCTTTGCTTTAAATTCAAATTTGGAATAACGATTTAACGTTCAACTCTTCGAGTTGAAAGAGATGTATATTGTTCTCTTTCTCTAGGGCAATAAATCAAGAGAGTTGAGTTAACGAAAAAGATTATTTAAAAAAAATATTGCAATTTCTTAAACTTTTATGACATGAAATTTTCAAGGAGGTATGTATACAAGAATGGCTTCACGAAGCGAAAAATTTTTACTATAAATTTTTTCAAGTTAATATTAATGAAGGAAGTACGAGAAAATTTTCTTAATCAAGAATTGCCTATTTTCAGGGTTAAATTTAAATGGTAAATATTGTAGATAGAGTTTCGGGAATAGGGAGTTTTTCAAAAGAATTTTTTTTTTTTGAGAATTTTTTGTCAGATTTCTGAAATATTAATAATTTTCCATATTTCGGCAAAAATCCAGATACCTTTTTTTCATCTTAATTTCTTTATGACTTTTGAAATTTTCTTTATGATACTAAGCGCTCAAAATGTACTTCTCCAGACATCATTACGAATAAAATCAGCTAGCATATATATTTTAGGAACAGTATCGTTTCTAATTCTAACAATGATTTCATAACAAGTTTTCTACCTTTCCCTATTCTTCAGTGCAATATTGTCATAAACTAGTAATGTACACAATTTTAGCCAATCAGAGAAACCCTACCCTCGTAAATCATAAAAGTGTCATTCATCTCGAGCCATAAAATACAGTCCAAGATTCTATTGGCGTTCATGTTGCAAAAAGGCGTAAACCTTTGGGAGGCGTTCCAAAAAGCATAATTCCATATGAAAAACATCTACAATTAGAGCAAATCAAGCAATTTTAAAAAAATTTTTGCACCAATTCAAAACACATAATATCACTGAACATTTGTGGATGAGTTACTTGAAATGAGAAGTCTCTCTGAAGCTGAATAGTCATTTAAAGAAAGTGTTCAATTTCAAAGTTCGATTTGCGGAATACTATCGATTTTTTTTTTGGAAATCGAGACGGGATCTTCAAGTTCACTATATCACGTCATTGTTCACTCAAAAAATGAAATGAATCCGACCTGTACTTTGGAATTGGAATGCACTGAAATTAGCACTGAAATAGCAGTGGTATGAACAAGGTATTGACATTATGCTTTCTTTTATTCTATAACCTAAGGTTTTCACACATTCCTATGCCCATCATTGTCACTCGCTGTGACCCTAGCGTGGTAGCATATTTGAATCGTTGAGAACATCTTCAATTCGATATAATATAACTAGTTTACGGTTTTTCGATTCTGACTGAATTGGATCCAATAAAATCAGCCATTCGTTTATGCTCCAATTCCCTTAGATACCACATTTATATCAATATACAGTCGTGGTCTCAATGACGAGCTCTAAAAAGTTATTCACTTCCCGTCAGAGCTTTCCTTGTTTTGCGATATTCTGGTTAAGCGATTAACATGAAATTTCGCATAAATCTTAAAATTCTCTCTTTTCATCAAAACTCGATAGGCCATATTTACGGAACTCAGTAATGATAATGGCTTTTATTGAATTTGTTGAGTAGAATAACACAACGAGAAAAAATTTATAATTGATAACTCAAATTCAATTACAGGGCGGAGCTCAGATGGGGATTCACACCCTGTTCTAACTCTCAAACCATGTAATTTTACCTATTAACGAACTAAACTACGGTATAATTCGAGATCAGAACTTACTCTGAAAATTTGAAGTTGGTTTTTTCAATTATGTTAGAGGACCGAAGGAGAAATTTGGATGGCCGTTATGAAAGAACTGTTTGATATTTTTCGATTCTGTTTTCATATTCGTGTTAGGTATAAAAAAAAGTATAATCGTGAGAAATTTCATCAACTTCGGGTAGTTTTTTTTTCACTGTAGACATGTAAAAAACAATTTTTGGTCGATTTTTGAAAAAAATTTTCCACAGAAATTCTTAGAAGAATGAGTTGATTCAGAAAATGAAATTCAATTTGACAACCGAAAAAAAATTTTAAACGTTCCGCCATTTTGTATTTTTTGTTTCAATGTTCTTCACCTTTTCAGATATGACCAAAAATCGTAACTTCAGTGGTTATACATAACTGACCACACTGGTCAGTTATGTATAACTGACAACTGACAACTCACACTGATAAGGCAAAAATTATTCTCCCGGTGTCATCTACATGAATATATAGGTTTGTCCAGTATAAAATGAAACACCCTGTATGTATGCACTAGAGCTCAAAACCTCCCAAGAAAGCACCTGACTTCACATCAGTGATTTTTCAATCTTTTTTTCTGAAAGAAGAGATTGAAAGTCATTTTTGATGAATTCTAATAAACTAGAAAAACTCTGAATCTGAGGCTAAAATAAGATATTGAAAAATAAAAAACTCCAACTTTCCTCTTTAGCTCCTCTTCAGCTAGATAACTCAAGTTATTCCAATGTGCAGGATTTTCCTATAAGTTCAAAAAGTTTATGAAGTTTTGGAGAACGTATCTAGAAAACCTGCCCTGAACTAATACAAATTAGTTACGCATTCCGTACAAATAGCACATATGATGCTGTTATTTCAACAGAGTTTGAATCGATGAAGACTTGAAGCCTTAGTTTGGGAAGCTCAAAAAAGCAAAAGAGACAGCTCAAAATGCGGGAATTAGAAATTGTAACGAAAATACATTAAAGATGGACGTAAGAGGTAGAAAATATAGAACGAAATGTGAATCGGATTGTGATCAAACTATGTCCCATCATATAATCGATGACTTAGAAAAAAATTCAATCAAATTTAAAGGAAAAATTAATTTGAAAGAATACTCTCAGATACAGGTAGACGACAAATCAAAAAAATTTTTTCGGAATATGATGCAAATTCACCAAGGATCTGTTTTAACAGAATGAAAAGATTCGAAAGAAGAAATAATGACAGAATCGTCGAAAAAACCAAAACATTTGAGAAGGCTTTAACATATCTTGAGTAAGTTTTTTTTTTCGAAATTTATTTTTTCAAATCTCAAGATTTTTATTTTATTTTTTAATTTTCATGACTGCTAGAGTTTCTAAAAAAATATTTCTTGTTCACCATTTCTATTTTCGTTCATTGAATTATTTGGTCCTAAGTCTTTATCGGTCTTGAAACTTATCCTATAATATATTTCAATAGATTATTAGAAAAAAAACAATTCCATCTTTAGGTGACTCACTTCCAACGATCATATTGATAATTATAACTTTTCAAATTTAAAATGACATAAATCAAATTGGCAACTTCAATTTCAAACTAGCATTGATCAAAAACAAACTGCCAAGTTATTAAAATTGGTAACAGTAGACTTCAAATTGAAAACAAACAAAATCAAATTGGCGGTTGTTAATTTCATATTGACATTAAATAAAATGCAATTCACGAAGTCAATTTGATGAATTGGGAAATTTTGTAAAACATTTCATCTTGCATAATTTTCCTTTGCAACAGAAATAAATAATGACCGTCATCCACTGAAACAATTAACGAGTTTTAAATCATTAATTGAAAAATAATTTGTTGCGTATCCAATCCAGCGGGAGTAAATCTTTGGATATATGCAATGAATGATATGGTAATTTCTCTTTAAGCTAGGTTGACATGGGTAGTGCATTGCGTTCAATGATTTTACACCTTATTCACGGGCGACGAAACGACGTATATTCGTATTGCCATAACCTATTTGGCAAATTTATGTTGTTTCTTCGTCGGCACAAAGGGATGCCGACCAGCCCTGATGACTACACATGTCTTTCTGCGTCAATCTAGATATTTATGACTATGATGCGGCTCCTTTTTGATGGGAATTAACTTTGTCGGTATTTCTGCCTGTTGTTTATGACCGAATTAAATCTCATTCCGAATTTCTGAACATGTGATTTCTGTTGATCAATCGCAAAACGTATGTGGCTCTATTTTCATAGGACTTTTTTCATCCAAGGAATCTCGCTTTTTCGTTTTCTCTTGCCGTTTTCACAAAAGTTTTTGTCTGAGAATATTTTCATAAAGTTAGGATATATGCAGGGTATCCCGGGAAGAATGCGATAAATGGAGGTCATCATGGGGGACACATAATAAATCAAGATCGCCATTTGCTATATACAGGGTGATGTTAATCTCATAAATGAAATTTCACAGTTCAATAACTCTTTAACTAATCGACCGTAAAATTTCAAATTTTGAAGAGTAGTCACTCTACTATCGCCTTCCTTCAATATTTCTGAAATCGCGAACAAATCAGATCCGGACTTTTTCTATTTTCGGAAATATTGGATCACCCTGTACCCTGTTAATCGAAAACAAAAAAATTAGAAAAAGTTGAACCAGTTTTGGTCTTTTTGACCGAGATTTGTTTTATACACTTTGATGTCTTGGATTTGTACACATATTTCAATCGAAAATTCTTGACGTCGAAGGAAATACTTTTTTGCTTAACCATTTTTCCGAATCGGCTCGGTGGAAAAAATATGAGCTTTTGAAAATCCATGAAAAAAATGTTATTTTCAGTTATATCTCGAAAATGGAATGGAATTGGTGGAAATGAATATGGTTTTTACTGACATGATGAATCTTTTCCGAACATGAAATTCCATCAAAGTCCGGTATACTAAGTGAGAAAAAAAACGAATCGGAAGAAATAGTAAAGAAAAAAAGTGTTTCATTTGACCTCGAGAATCTTCGGTTCAAATATATGTACCAGCAAAGACTCACTCTGTATAGTTGGGCTACTATATACATATTCCTGCTGACTGATGTCTGTCAGATTTTCAAACAATTTACTGATAACTGATTTCCATCCTTTGAAGAAAAAGTAGAGTTATTTCTGAAAATCTGATGAGAAAAGACAACTGCATAAATGTAGCAAAAGTATCTGAATCAATTTTCGCCGAAGAAAAACGAAAGTGCAGGATTGACTTTCTTCATTTTTTTTTTACGGAAATGTCAGGGGCACAACTTCCCATAAGTGCAGCACAATTTTTACACATAAGAAAAATCGAAATACAGATGTGCTGGGATGAGATTTTTCTAATTTTTGAGTGTTCCTGTGAAACCAAAAAAATTCATGAAATTAGTGCTGGCCTAGTTTTTAATTGAATTTTGTAATATTCAGTACATGTAGTAAAAATTTATTTCATCCGTTGAATTCCAATAACATGTTTTGGGAAACATTTTCAAAGTCGTATTTAACAACAAAAAAAAAAAATATCAATTTAACAAAGTATCACAAACCTAGTACAGCCCAATTCATCACAAAAAAAAAATCGAAAATAACCCTTGTCTACTTCCACTATGGTCGCTCCAAGACCACGGAACACGTTAAATATCTACCATGTTTGATATCCCATTTTACGTTCGTGCCGCCTTCGAAACCGTCCGTTTCGAGAATAGTTTCACAACTCCTCCGTTGACACGAGTCGATCTCCACACATAACTAACCTCGCTTGTGCTTCACTACCCGTGTCAACTAGGATAAATCGTTCATTTCGTGAATATCTGCACGCCTGTTCCGTTGACACGGGTCGTTTTCCATGTATTCTTGAACCACAGCTGTGATCCACTAGCCATGTCAACCTAGCTTTAGGGACAAATAAACATCCCGTGCGGGGATTTACCAGTTACCTCCATCGGGCGCGTCCCCATTGGAATTGGGGAAAGCTCGCTGGCATTGCATCCTGCGGTGTCAGAGGGTAGTGAGGAAATAAAATACTCACCGTGAAACAAAAACTAGTCTGGTCCTCCAGGTTGGGAGTTAAGTCGTTGGACTGGTTCTCCAGCACTTGTAAAAACTTCAACATACCAAAAAATCTAGACAAAGCCACGGAATTTCGGATGGATCATACGGTAATCGACTTAAAGCAAGGAAAAGGACAATGATTTTTGGCACGTGAAATGTTCAGGGGAGTAAAGCGAAGATGACGGAGATAACAGCGGAGATGGAAAGACTAAGAATTAACATCTTGTCGTTGACGGAAACTAAACGTTAAGGCTGAGGGACAAAGATAGTAAGAAAGTACGTTCACCTATACAGTGGTATCCCAAGAGAATGTCTTGCGAAAAGGGGAGTCTCAATGCTTGTAGATAAGAAATTCAAGAACAAAATCAAAAAACGAAGCAATAAACGAAAATATCATCAAAATGAATATGGATGTTCATGGAAGACGGATAACCATAGTTGGAGTTTATGCCATATCAGACGATGAATCTGTTGCTGTGAAGGATGCCTTCTTTGGGAATCTCAACGACGTATTAGAGAACATTGGTGACACCAGAGATATCATTATTCTGGGAGATTTTAACAGTGGGACGGGTAAGAAGACAAATGATATAATTGTAGGGTCATTTGGAGAAGAATCTCAACGACATATTAGAGAACATTGGTGACACCAGAGATATCATTATTCTGGGAGATTTTAACAGTGGGACGGGTAAGAAGACAAATGATATAATTGTAGGGTCATTTGGAGAAGATAACACATCGTCATAACACAAATGACAATGGCATGCGCCTCATCGACTTGTGTACACAAAACGTACTGAAAATTACTAATGGCTTCTACAAACATAAAATGATACACAAATATACTTGGGAACAACCAACGAGAGAGCTAAGGTCAATTATTGATTACCTGATTATCAAACAAAAGAGTAGTATCAAACTACTGGATATACGAGTTCAAAGAGGAGCCACGTGCGGATCAGACCACTATCTTTTAAAAGCAAAAGTATTCATACCCCGATGGAGTAAGTACATTGGATGTCAAACTGAGTCTGTCTCAGTTTGACATCCAATGTACTTACTCCATCGGGGTATGAATACTTTTGCTTTTAAGATAGAGATAGTGAAAAGCTAGAATATCCTAAATACAAACTAGGCAGTTTGAGAGATGAAAGTACTAAATACTTATACCAACGACGCTTAGACCAGTTCCTATCTGGGTGTGAGGATATGGATATAAAAGAAGGCTACACCACCTTGTCCCAGAGTATCCATAAAGCTGCAAGTGAAGCACTAGGAATTCGTGAAGAACAGCGAAGTCATAATTTATGGTGGTCGGAAGAGGTAGAAGATTTAGTTGGACAGAAAAGATGTGCCTATCAAAAATGGCTTAGCACAGGTTATCAACACGATAGACAAATATATAACAACATAAAAAGGAGAACTCGCCAAAAAATCAATCAATTAAAAACGAAATGTGGGACAGGAAATGCCAAGAAATAGAAATAAACATAGGAGGTCGGAAATGTACGGAGGCCTGGAAGTTTTTTAAAAAAGTCAGAAAACCTAGATCGAAAATTGTATCTATACAAAATATAACACAAGCACAATGGAAACAGCACTATCAAAGTCTACTACAAGAGCAAAGACCACAATATATTGAACACCGTATACCAATTGGAATTCAAGGAGAAAGAGTGGAGATAGATGAAAATACTGTCTGGCAAGCAATAGCAAAACTAAAAAATGAAAAATCCTGCGGGCCAGAAGGAATGAAGGTCGCAAAGCGATAATTTCAGGCGTTCTGAAGTTATGGCCGAAAGAAAATATTCTACAAATGATGCACTGCGAAACACCAAATTGTGTTCTAACAGAAACAGAAATCCCATCAAATTTGTATGAAAAAAACAAAAGGTCGCAAAGCGATAGCTTCAGGCGTTCTGGAGTTATGGACGAAAACAGATATTCTCAACAGAACGCCTGAAGCTATCGCTTTGCGACCTTTTGTTTTTTTCATACAAATTTGATGGGATTTCTGTTTCTGTTAGAACACAATTTGGTGTTTCGCAGTGCATCATTTGTAGAATATTTTCTTTCGGCCATAACTTCAGAACGCCTGAAATTATCGCTTTGCGACCTTTAGGTTTTTTTCATGTAAATTTGATGGAATTTCCGTTTCTGTTAAGAAAATCCTATCATTACATTTGAAATTTCGGAGTGAAATGAACAAAACAATGAACTTCTGACTTAGCGCCCCCTATCGAAAGCAGCAAAAACAAATTTATCATGACTATATTTTGTCCTCAATCAACAAGATAATACTTTCAGACGAGATCTAATTGTCCCAAAAATGTTGAGCCAAACTGAAGTTACAGGCGTTTCAATCAGTCAGATGTCTCCCTTTCACCTACCCTTATTGATGTCGTGAAATCGAAAGTGACAATTCAAAAAGATAGAGAATTTTTCAAGGATTACAGTGATGATATTTATTCTTCATCTTCATATGAAACATTTTCGAGTAAAATTCATTTTTCTACTCGACGGTAGCTATTACGCCCCCTAGCGGTAGAGGTATGAACTTCAAAATAATTTCCAGTGTGTTCTCTTGTACACTTTAGTGTTAAAATTTTTTACCGCAAGTCTCTACGATGAGTGAATCCTGAGATATAGCCGCTTACCTCGCTTATTTGCCAACCCTGTACATGATATATAACTGGTTCCTGATACTTGAGTTGAATATATTTTGTTGATTTTATCAAATTGAACTTGAGTTTTATTAACATTGTCCTTTTGTTTCAGATTCTGAGATGCCTTGAATGAACAATGATACAGAAATTTAGAAATATTGGAATTGTGCTAATTTTGTAATGTACAAGTAAATGGAATAAATAAACAAAGTTACTCTACTTTCCTTACTGTTATTGGAGCATATCAATTTAGAATTTATGATCTATTGATGAATTTGCTGATTGTTTCCGAAAGATAGAATCTGGTAATGTTTTCTCATTGATTTTATAAGTCGATAATACCATTCCATAACAAAAAAAAAATATATATATATATATATATATATATATATATATATATATATATATATGATGTTTATGAATAGTTGCGAAAAAATTAGGGGGTGATTCCTTGTAAAAAATAGGGTGTCTCTTTTTTAAGTGTCCCCTCCTGCTTAGTTACAGTTCTCTAAAAATGGCGTCCGAAAAGTAGTTTCTAATTTTTTCTTGAAAACCTAAAAATTCACAAAAATTAAATTGAGCTGACATTTTATGCGGGCGAGAAGCCATTCAAAAAATTGTTGGTGCTGTTCCTCTATGATTCCAAGGGGTAGAAATAGCCATCCCCCCAAACTTCTTTCGCAATAATTTTTTCTTTATTCATATTTTACAAAAAGAAAATTAATTTTGTATAGACTGATCCATTCTTAACAAATAATATATCTTGTAATTTCTAGTGTTGGGCATAATCGTATGTTTTCAATAATCGGTTATTCGCTAACCGAGCATTTCAAAAATCGGATGTTTATTCGAATAAAAATCCTCGTATGCGATATGACCTTCAATGCGTTAAAAATGTTTAAATATCGTCGGCAATAGCCAAAGATTCCCGAATACGTTGCGCTAAGTAATAAACTACACATTTTATCACTTGGTAGACATTTGGATCATTCAGTCACCGGGAACAATTCATTAGTCAGCTGAATATGCGTCTTCGGGAAATCACTCTGATGCCTGAGATTTATGTCGTTCATGAAATCTTTGAATTATTCCATTCACACTAATAATTAGGGAATACTTGAGCTAAATCTTGGAACGATTAATTATTTCCGAAAATAAAAATGCGTCCTGGAGCCAAAAAGTCATTTGTTTGGAAAAAAGCAGGGGATTAGTTATCTTCAATAAACTACCTGAAAAGATCAAATATTGTAATAATTATAGAGAATTCAAAAAATGTTTAATGAGTTATATTTATGAAGAATTGAATTAAGTTAGTGGATTACATTTGTGTTGTTTTCAATAGCCGAGTGCTAAATAAAGTTTATTATTATTATTATTATACTTCAGCAAAGCTAATAATCAAGTGGCTATGTGTCTATTTTGTGAAAAAATTTCCAAATATTTTGGAGGAACAACTAATCTTCATTTTTCAGTTTCAGTTTTTACCATTCAACGCCGTTAAATTCAGTTTATTTGAATTTGAATATTTTTCAGTAAGGTGCTGCGAAATATTCCCAAAAAAAAAACATCACCCACACACATATTGTTCGCTGATCAAGTCCAAGTTATTTTGTTATTCGGTATTCCTAAATCCTAATTCTTTCTTATCACGATTTAATTTACGAGCACGAGAATCGTAAATTAAATAATCGGAAATGTACACCAGGATTCCTCGTCGAGTACGAGTAGATAAAGCATATGAATAACGAAATCAAACGAAGACTTTCGAGATGCGAGTCTCCGCACTGAAGATAGAGTGTCGAGTATTTAGCGATGCGAAAATTTCG
The DNA here is from genome assembly GCF_914767665.1 of Harmonia axyridis. Classification (NCBI taxonomy): domain Eukaryota; kingdom Metazoa; phylum Arthropoda; class Insecta; order Coleoptera; family Coccinellidae; genus Harmonia; species Harmonia axyridis. Next base: position 21,807,812 of record NC_059505.1, on the reverse strand, counting down.
ATGCTCGGATGTTACCGAGCATTTTAAAAATCGGTTAACCGAGTATTTCTATCCGAGAATGCCCATCACTAGTAATTTCTTGCTTAAATTCACGGTTTTTGAGGAAAAAAATCAACAAAAACTAATATATGTCTGAGTTGTGTAAGGCTAGGATTCTTTTCTACCTTAAATTTATTCAATAGACGGATGTCAAAACTATATTTTCATTGAGAACTAGTACGAATATAAAATAACTGTTTAAAAAAAAAACAATTATAAACTTTTCACGAATTAAAAACTACTTTTCAGGCTCAATCTTTAGGGGGCTGTAACTGATCATGGGGAGGCCCAAAAAAAAGATTATATGAAAGACCCACCTTATTATTTGGTAAGGAATCGCCCCCTGAAATTTTTCGCAACTATTCATATGCGCGTTGTATAATATTTTATATTATTTTGAAACTTTAACGAAAATATATGACTTGAATTATGAACAAAATAATACTATGAGAAAATATAATGGATGAAAAAAATCTTCGAAAATGGTAGGCGCTGTCTAATATATTACCATGAACATTTACTGGTAATATCGAAACTTCGCTTGTTTGAATCGATTAACTATATATAATCAATAAACTTTACTTGAAGTAAATGTGTGAAGATCAAATCCTACCTAAAAATAAAATATTTATTGAAGAAAAAAGGATTGAACAATATCATCTTTTGAATAGTCACTATGACTGGAGGTTATTATTTATTATACTTCATTCCCACAGCTGATAAATGAAGAAGGCTATGTTATGTAATAACAAAAGACGTATACGTATATGTAATCTGTCAAATTTGAGGTTATACGCTATATAGTCTATCTATCTGTCAATCATGTCGCACGGATGTGGTATTCGATGCTCTAGTTGTGATTTAAAAATAGATAGAAATGATGACTCTATTGAATGTGTAAAATGTAAAAATGATTTCCATGGTAAATGTGTTTATTTTATTAATGTTATTTATTTATTAATATAAATTATTTGAAGTTGCGTGATGAAAAAAGTTGAATCAGTGGAGTTGTGTGACATGCTTGCAGCGATCTACTGCTAATAAAATTAATGTCTCATCCAAACAAAATTTGGATTGTATCGAAGATACAAGAAGTCCGGATTATTCAAACACGGTGCCAAATGTTAATGAATTGTCTTGCCAGTACAAAATTGGTGAGTGTTTAAATGAAAATGATTTATTGAATTTCAAACTAGAAATTATCAAAGATATCACTAGATTATTTACTGCAGAAATTGATTCATTGAAAGAAATCCTAGTCGCTCAAGATTCGAAGTTTGATGCAGAAAAAACAAATTCGATGTCTGATAAGAACGAGATAAAGCGAGCGAAAAACGTTTTGAAAACGAATCCATCTGGCAGTGATAACCCGCGCATCCCAGCAACAGAAAACTCGAGTGACTCATCAACTACCGTACATGCGAATTCTATAGTTTAGCGAGAGGTGATCCCCGTTCTGTAGAATTTAGTCAACAGAAAATAATGAATAATTTGATTTACATTGTGACGGACACTAAGCCTAAAGAGTGTAGTAAATCTGCTGTAGCTGAAACACAGTATGACTGGTCTCTGGTTAAATCAAAGAAAGGTGTGAAACCTAATATAGGTAGAACCCCTGTTACTACAGTTAACAGTACATACAAAAAATCCGTATCAGCACAAAAACAACAAATGGTTTCTAGGAAACCTTATGCTCCAGTCGTGGGTACAATGAAATCTGGATCACTGCTAGCGGTTCCCAAAAAGCGTCTTGCATTTATCCACGTATCCAGACTAAGCACAACAACTAGCATTGAAGTTCTGGAGAAATAAGTTGGTGTGAGCATAGCTGGTGTGTCATGTGAAAAATTGACCTCTAGGAGGCCAGATATGTATTCCTCCTTTAAGCTCGTTGTGCCATTGGAGTCATTGGATAAGGCCATGAACCCATCTTTCTGGCCTGAGGGTGCAGCTGTGGAGCGTTTTTATGTGAAACGCCGTCTGAATACCATTCTCACTTAGGTCCAGTGGTACTATCAGCAGACGATATTAAACTTTTGCCTGAACAGGCAAAGCTAAGCAAGACATCAATACGTGAACAGTTAACTATCGCACAAATGAATGTTCTAATAAGATCAATGACTTAGAAATTGTTTTAAAGATGAAACACCCAACTGTTCTCAGCATCTCTGAGCACTGGTGTAGCGAAACTCAGATGGAGTATATGGTTCTTCCTGGCTATCGTATTGCAGCATCCTATTGTCGTCCTTCCCGACGACATGGAGGTGCAGCTATCTATCTGAAGAACAACTGCAACTTTCTTCCCATTCGTGATATCAGCAAGATTTCTACTGAGATGCATTATGAGATTTGTGGAATATACCTCAAAACTAACAATTCTAAGATTTGTATCCTCAATATATACAGACCTCCTACTGGTGACTTTAACTTGTTCCTGAATATTCTCTCCCACGTGTTGCACAAATATGCATAATTGTCTACCGCATTATTTGTATGCGGTGACTTCAATATTAATTATTTAGCTGAGCGAGATACTCGCAAACTGTATCTTGAGGACTTATTGATGTGTTTTAATTTACACTGCACGTCCTTGGAACCTACCAGAGTTTTTACCAACTGCAACGGCATAACTTCTTCAACTAAGGTGGACTACATCTTCACAACTGTTGATTCAGATTTACTCACAACTCTTGTGATTGACACTGATATTGGAGACCATAAGTGCATTTTGTTGAGTTACAGCCAAAACTGTGTTAGCAGATTGAATGGTTATGCCATAAGAAACTCTCGTGTGATGTCAGAGGGAAATCTTGATTATCTCCGATTGTTGATGTATGACGCTGACTTTGACATCGTATATCGTTGCTTGGATGTGGATTCCAGCTTCAGTGGTTTTTTTGGGATCTTAACATCTTTAATTGACTTGCCCCATCAGAAGGGCACGTCCTCCATCCGGTCGTCGTCAGAGTTGGGTCACTTCTCAGATCACAGAGGCTTCTAAGGATCTGAGAAGTTTGCACTGGTTAAGAATGAACCGGAAATCCATGGAGATGAATAATGCCTACAGATCTGCAAAAAATAAGTATAATCTATTACTCAAGACAAGTAAGTTGTCATTTGATGATGGAATATTGGCTGTATCGGACAACAAAATCAAAACAATCTGGAAGCTTGTAGATAGAGAGACTGACCGGAAGAGGAAAACTTCGAATGATATTGTTCAGAATGTTGATGGTCGCATTCTCTCCGATCCTGTGGATGTCGCGGAGGCATTTGGAAAATATTTTACATATATATGTGCTCAAAGCCTACGGCAACATTATGGAGATATTACATCTAATTCCTGTACTACTCAAGGCTTATCTGAGAATACACTTTTTTTCTATCCTGTCTTACCCGGAGAGGTTGTTGAAGTCATAAATGGTTTAAAGAACAACGCCAGTCCTGGTCCAGACTTCCTCTCTTTGAAAATTATGAAAGAAATTGCACCACTCATTTCGGAACATTTATCGTATTCAATTAATTTATCGGTGACATCATGAAGATTTCAATTCAAGATTCAAGATAGCAAAAGTAATTCCGATATTCAAGAAGAACGAGTCCTCATACATGGCAAATTATCGCCCTATTTTTGTGCTCAGCTTCATCTCTAAAGTCATGGAAAAAATTATCTACGGCAGAATGGCGGATTACCTAGAACCACATTACCTAGAAAGGTTCTCCATAATATCAGGCTCCCAGCATGGCTTCCGCAGGGGTAAATTTACGCAAACTGCCGTCTGTCAATTTTTGGAGTTCATATATGCCAGCTTGGATGGTGGACTCTATGTTGCCGGTTCATTTTTTGATCTTTCACGAGCCTTCGACTGTAAACAGTTCTTCTTCATTGAGGATAAAATGTACAGTATGTGATTTCGAGGAGTTTTTCTGAGGTGAATCTCTAGTTTTCTGTCTGACCGCAGTATCTTTGTTGGTAATAAGAGTTGCAGGTCAGGAAGTTATCCTCTATCTATGGGAGTACCTCAGGGATCTGTATTGGGACCTCTAATTTTTTTGTTATTCGTTAACGATGTTCCTGATTATATTAAGGCCGACTCCATCACTCTTTTCGCTATTGATACGTCGATGGGGGTCTCAGGAAGAACAAAAAAAGAGCTTGAAATGAAATGCAATAGACTTATCCAGCAATTTTCCGATTGATGCTATCGAAACTCACTTATGTTGAATCTAAACAAAACAGAGATAGTTCATTTCCAATTAAGAGAATCTATTCCTCCAGTGCCTTTTGTTATTGAATAAAAGACAGCCAACTTAAGTAACAGATAAGAGTTAAATTTTTGGGTGTGCACGTTGACAGCAGTTTGAGATGGCATTACCATATTGATCATCTCAGCAGAAATTTGAATGGGTCTTTTTTTGCTCTAAGTCGCCTCAAGAACTCACTACCTCTGGAGGGTTTGCTTGCCGTCTATTACGCCCTGGTTTTCGCCCATTTGAAGTATAATGTTGTCCTTTGGGGTAATTCAGCAGCGAGTAACAGAATTTTCATAACTCAAAGATGGTGTATTCGACTTATATTCAACCATAGTATAAGGAAAGGATAGTAAGCCAGTGTAGTGCTTTTTTCGATTTTGTTGATGTTGAGGACCATCTGGTTGTACTCAAGTTGTACTCACGTTTTACTCGAATTCACTGTCAAAAAAATATTCGATTGCCCGAGTGGTAGACGTTGTAGAGTGAAGGTTGCCCAGCGAGGTGCGCAAAGAGTGAGAGAGTGAACACGTGGTCAGAGAGCGAACACGTGGTGATAGAGGGAAAACGTGGCCATTACGGCTCAAAGTTTTTTGTTTTAGTACTTTTGAGTACTGTGTGTGTAGTTGAAAGTACTATTCAGTACTGTGTATTTTGTTAATAATATGTCCGATTACTCGGACGAAGGATTCGATATGGAGTTGGATCAAGATCCGGATCCTGTGTTCCAGGAGATTAATGCAGTCCGACGCGAGAATGCGAGACTCCAATCAAAATTGGATGAGATGTCGATTTTCAAACGTGAAAATGAAAAACTACATCGGCAAGTTAATGAGATGTCGCAAACCATCTCAAATTTCGTTCTTGAGATAAAATCTCTTCGGGAACTCCTCAGCCCAGGTTCTTCCCAGACTGTTGCCTAAGTGCCAATAACCCCCACAACCGATGTTGAGGTCGCATCATATTCCGTTGCTGTGAAGAAAGTAGCCGTGCCAAAAGTTAGCCAGATTATCCGAAACTGGGCGAAACGCGTCGAAAACCTCAAACCACTAACATATTAACACCCGCAAAGTTGATTGTACCCGCGATGCCCCCCCCCCCCTATGAAACGAGCTAGACAAGATAGTTCTTCGTCGACCGAGACAAACAAGGAAACTCCCGTCAAGAAGGTTAGAATACCGCCAGTCACGATGATGGGGACATCAGATTGGACTCAAATTTCAAAGGAGCTTTACTCCCAAAAACTGAACTACAACCGCGCTACAGTGGTAAGAGACGGAATTAAAATCCTCGCGTCGTCTGTAGATGACTACAGAAAAATAATAAAATTCCTTGACAAACGCGGTAAAGAATATTATAGTTTCCAAACAGAAGATGAGGAGAAACTGTATGCGGTTATTCGACATCTCCCTCTTGATGCCGCTATAAGTATAATTCGAGAAGACCTGCATAATCAAGGAATATCAGATGCCGAAGTCACTCAAATGGCTTCTAATCAAACAAAGAAGCCAATGCCCCTATTTCTGCTTAAAACCCAAAAAAGAGAGATTTTCGCAATCACGAAGCTTTACAATCTTTGTATTGTAATAGAACCAAAAAAGAAGTCAGAAGGACCGGTGCAATGCCATCGATGCCAGAGATACGGACAAGCACAGAGTAAGTGCATTTCCATGGAGATGCGTGAAATGCTCAGGAAATCACAGCAGCCAAGAGTGCACTCTAGCCAGGAAAGACGAAGAAATAAATTCTACATGTGCACTTTGTGGTGAAACTGGACACCCAGCAAGTTACAAAGGTTGTAGCGAATTCAAGCTCGTGACGAAGAAAAGGACAAAACCAAAATATCTCCAACAAAGGAAAAATCGACAGAAAAAGAGCAAAAAACCACAACTGAGAATAAATCAGTTGAAAAGAAACCCGCTGAAAAGAAACTTGCTAGAACGACTCAGCCCACACAAAAGAGAGTGGAACAGAATGAGTGTGTCGATGAATTAGATAAAATCACCGAAAAACTATTCAGTAGAATAATGAAGAAATTCGAATCCGTAATAGATTCGAAAATTAACAATTTATTTGGTAAAACGAATTAATGAATCTTACGAAACCAAGCAAAAATATCAAGATAGTGTCATGGAACATAAACGGAGTGAAATCACGAAAAACCGAATCAGAAGAACTGATAGCAGAAGAAGATCCAGATATAATTGCCTTGCAAGAAACAAGGCTAACATCAAAGGATAAAATATCGTATCAAAATTACGTGGTACATAGAAACGATAGACCGGATACGGTCATTGATTATCAAGAGAGGCATCAACCATTACTTCGAAAAAGCCACCCCCGATATGTTAATAGAAACAATAAAAGTCAACCTAAAATTGGACAAAGAAGAAATAAGTATAATCTCAACTTAGAAACCGTCAGATGTACAATTATTTGAAGAAAATGCACAGAGTCTATTAGAAGGACAACACCCGAGGATAATTATAAGAGACCTGAATTGCTAATCACCAGAATGGAATAGCAGAGTAGAGAATCCCAACGGGAAGAAATTTAAAAAATATGCTGAAAAACATGAAGCAATTGTAATCGGACCAGAAACACCGACATACCTCCCAAAAGGTCCAGGATTACCGGATGTGATTGACATAGTATTAATGAAAAATGTCAGACAAGATTTCACACTGAGGACCATAGAGGATGGAACTTCTGATCATAACCCTATTGAATTCATTCTAGGAACAGGACCTTATAATGAAAAATTGCAAACGAGAGATTATACGGACTGGAAGAAATTCAGTAACAATTTGAAATTGAGAATTACAAAAATACCACAGAATGACACGCCATGGCGTATACAAATTACGACAAAGCAAATGCCTTAGCCGATACAATTGAAACGGAATCTAGGATTAATTATAGAGAAGACGACGATAATGAAGAACTCGACTAAAAAATAGACGAACATGAAGAGGAAATGAAGACACTATCAGAAGAGACAATGACGAATCCAACCTCTCCTACAGAAATCAAAGAATTGATCAGGAAACTGAAAAATGGGAAAGCGCCAGGAAAAGATAAAATCACAAACCCCATGCTGAAGAATTTGCCTAAAAAAAATAGCTGCAGTAACTAACATTGCAAACGCAGTAATGAGAACAGATCACTTTCCAAACAGATGGAAAACAGCCGAAGTGATTGTATTCAATAAACCTGGAAAGAATAGAAAATTCCCGCAAAACTACAGACCGATTAGTCTTTTACCAGCCCTAGGAAAGATAATGAAAGAGTATTTGCCAAGAGACTCAAAGAAGAAACCGAAAATCTGAATATTCTACCAACAGAACAATTCGGATTCAGAGATAAACATTCAACTGAACAACAACTTCTCCGACTAACAGAGTATATCACCCAGGGCTTTCAAAAACAAACAAGCTACTGGACTGCTACTACTAGATGTAACAAGAGCATTTGACAGAGTATGGCAGGAAGGACTAGCCTGTAAGATGAGAACAGTAGGATACTCAATTAAGATGTGCCGAATCATCAGAAATTACTTGAGGAATAGAAATTTTCTACGTTAAATTAGAAGATGAAAAATCAACGCTAAGACACTTAGAAGCAGGAGTCCCACAAGGCTCAGTATTAGGACCTCTCCTGTATAATATATACATCCATGATATACCATGGAATCCGAGAAATTTGCTTGCCCTTTTTGCGGATGACACAGGAATAGCAGTCAAACACAGAAGAGCAAATATCATACACCAAAGATTACAAGAAGCAGCAGATGAAATAACCAAATGGTGCATTAAATGAAAGATTGAAATAAATGGACATAAAAGCCAAGCTATCCTACTACAAAAGAGAAGATTACAAATGGAGGAAAAATCTCGGGAAAAATTATCAATGGACGGCAACGAAGTTGAATGGCAAAAAGAAGCAAAATACCTAGGTGTGATCATGGATGCAGGACTAACGTGGAAACAACATGTTAAAGTATGCGGTGGATAAAACCAACAAAGCGATGAACCGTCTATACCCAATCATCGGAAGAAGAAGCCGAATGGACATAAACACCAAACTCAGGATAATTGAAGCCGTTGCCAGACCCCAACTCACGTACGGCTCAGTGGCTTGGGGATATGCGGCAAAGAACCACATCAAGAGAATTCAATCAACGGAAGATAAATACATATCTAAGATGGGCAATAGATGCCCCTTGGTTTGTTAGAAACATCCAAATCTAAGTATATATAAAACCGCTTGCACATATACGTCAAACTTTAAACGTAAAATCACAGCCCAAACGGGACCATCTAGAGCAAAAATGACAAGAATAAGACCCCCCTCAAAATCGTCTGGAGATCCCGGGAAAAATCCCAAACCTTCGATTCTCCCCGCGGTTTTCGAGTATACGGGGTGTTTCGGATCATTTTGACATTTCAAGTCCCATATTTCTGTGGTATCTGTGGACAATTTGACTGTCAGTGTCATGTTAATAATAAATATTCCATTTCGATATATGAAAGTTCTTGAAAAAGTTTGCAGTTTCCAAAATTGTTATTCAATATTTAAATAAATGCCGACAGATAAAATGCAAAGTTTTCGGCGAATCGAAAATTCGATAGATATTTGTCAAAATTTGGAAATGAACATTTATATCATCGAATGCATTTTCCTCAATTCAGGTTTGTTTTAAGTGTTTGTATCATTCAATTGGATATGAATGTTACTTTATTTCAGGAATTTTTCGTTTATTTTCCACAAACTATTAAACTACATTCTCTTTCGTTAGAATTTGAATCTATTGCGACAGAAGATGGAACTACAAAAGAGAACAGAAGCTTCATCTTATCATGTATTAAACATATAGAAAAACTCCTTATAGATAATTCACAATTGGCTTTATTACTGGAAAAAGAGCCAAGTTAGTCAGATGACATTCAAAAATTTCCATGTGTTTTTTGAATATCTAAAATATACACTTTTACGACAGAAGAGTGCAAAAATATAAATGACCAATCCGTTTTTGAAGAATTTGAGTGCAGTGCTGTTGAATTTATAATGAATAAGTCAAATCGTGAAATCTTCCATAGGAATAATTTCAACTATATATTATCTATTATATTATTTGCTGCTCAACTGAAACATGTATTAATAAACCTTGGAAATTAGAGACTCAAACTTTTTACCTGATTTCTCAAAAAGGTTACACCAAGATATTAAAATTTCTTATGAGGTAACATAAGCCATGGGTATTTGAAAGGCAAGTCTATTCATTCTGTCTCTTTAGTTTGTTTATTATAGCTATACTAGGATATACATATAAAAAATCAGTTGAAATACTAGTCAAAATGTAACGACAGAAATAAAATTTAAAGGAACATTCACTACATGAAGAATTTCAACATGGCAATTACTTTTGAAATTGGTATCAATTTTCCAGCAATTCAATGTAGGTATAAAATACTTCAAAAAGTAACTATTCATTAAAACTTTCCATTTCATGAATGAATGATTGAACTCTTATAAACATGTAGATACCTATTTCACTATACTGAACACATCTTCTGACTGAAGTAAAAATTGAACAATAATCTTTTTTTACTTGCATCTTGAAATGAATTTTGCACTTTTTCAGTGTTCAATAATGAGATAATTATTAAATTGACTCAAGAGATTAACAGTATGCTTTATCAGGATTAGTTAATACTGCTAAAGACGTTAATAAACCTATTAATTTCTTATATGGTTCATCATTACAACTCTCTTTTGTTGAATCAAATTTCAATTAAGTTTTCAAAGGAGTTTTCATGTTTACAATTAGACATGTTGAATTATTGCAATACATATTTGAAGAATATAAACAATTACTATACTACCTTTTTCATAATTTCTAGTGATATTCATCCCTAAACATTTTGAGCTTTCCCTAAATTCTTTATGATAAGATTATCACTCAAATTTTCTATCGGATATATTCATTCAGAATTAACATTTGTTAAAACAAAAAAGTCATCCACGTACAATGTAACAACCGTTAGCAGTTTGATTTTATGTAAATACAATGCTCAATTGTTGATCTTTTTTAACTAATATCTGTCAAAATTTCATTTACTATATATATTGCCCTGTTTAATTTACTTCTGAGTAAAACCCAGAGCTACAAGCTTGCTCTATAACATAACGAACCATCACGATTAAGCTTTAATTCAGCTGTCCTCCACTGAATCAGAATTATCTAGTGAAATTTCTATTGACTGATAATAACTCTCACATTTTGATTATGCATTTTTCCCAAATTTTTTTAAGAAGAAAGAAATTGCCATTTCTAGAGAAATGAGAATTTCAGATTTCAAAATGTTTAATTACTACTTCAAATATATACACCCTATATAATTGTTGATCAAATATTGTGTATTTCTTTACAAATTAGTCAATAATTTGAAGCTTTAATCTCAATTTTCAGACTTGAATTGGTCCAACATCTCTAGATACTTCTAATTGATATTCGACAAATAAATATCCTGTATAATTATCCATCCAAACGAAAATAATCCATCTTCTGAAAAGAAACACAATGTTTACTATATAGAATTAATTTTAATAATGATTCAAAAGTGATGAAATTTTGCAGACTTACTTATTTTGGGTCTTAGATCACGAATCCGGTGTCATAAATTCCTTAATCGAGCTAGTTTTTTTTTTAATTGTGAAATTGGCCTAATGAAGGTGAGGTTATCCACATTAATAGCTAGTTTTCTTGTATTTTATTAGCTGATTCTCGTTAGAAATGATTAATTAATCACATTTCAAGCTTTCCCTGAAATAAAAATGCCTTTTTTTCGTCAAAATCGATGGTTTTATCGATTGTTTATATATGGCGGCGGCCATCATGTTTAATACGTATTACGTAACGTCTGTCAGATGTCAGATGCGAAATAATCTGCGACGTTGCCTGAATGCCAGATCTTCTTGATGGGATCGGTTTTTTACTTGGTGGAAATTCATATTAATAGATTGTTTGAGATTATGACGTATTATAAAACTGTATGGAAACTCATAATTTTCGCACAGCTATTCGAGCAGAAAATTCGGCAAGTTTATTTCCGTAATGAATAAATGGTAGTTCATATGGTGTTATTCTGGTTTTTTCGATATTGGCATCGGATTCAGTTTAGTCCTCCTGAACATATACAGGGACATTGATGTTGACGAGGACGCTGTGATTACTAGGGATGGGAATACCGGTTACTCACCAGTCGCGTTACATTCGCGACCGCTCCAGAAAAATACCGCTCCAAAATACCGCGATTTTGTAACTGTGGTTACAGGTAACAAAACCGTAGGCGATTGCAACTAAGTTGAGTCCCAGCGACGGAGGAATGAAGGAAACGAGACCGTTGGGATACCTAGACTAATTGTGGACTGTCCTGTTGAATGATAATTCATTGTTCATTGAGTTTCTACGTAATTCTAGAAGGACGTATGCAAGCATAACAAAATCATAAAACCATAAAATTTTTTTGGTGGCTGAGAATAACAACAAAGGTTAGAATCTTCGAAGGGCACCTCATTAAAAGCAGATGGTGTAAACTCCAGTGGAAATATACCATCATCGGGTAATCTAGGTATTACGTGAAAGAAATTATATCTATATGTGCATCTGGAATTTCATTGTCAAATTGACTGAATATTATAAATTGATATATACTCATTCCACATATATATCTAGAATCGATTTTTTGTTTACCGTTATTTTACAGAGAATTTTTAAGTATATTTGCATTTACGATTGATTCAATTGAGAATAAGGTTCAATAATATACATTTGCTGCAACCAATTTTTATCAAAGGAATTATCAAAAAAATATTAAAAAAAAACATCGAAAATATTGAAAATCATGAATCGAATTGTTTAGTTCTAATTTTGGTAGATACCATAGAAAAAAAATATATTCCATTAGACACTAAAAACACAATGGCAGAAACGATTTTTGAGAAGTTACAGGTAAAAGAATTTCTTTTCATTGAACATGGCGCAAATGAATGTAAAAAATTTTAAAAGCGTTGACAGCAGGAGTTTTTGAGCGATCATAATTAAATTTTTTTTTAAAAGCACTGGCGTACTATTTTTTTTTCACAAATATGAAAGTCAATGCCAGTACGCACAACACTGTAGTTGCTGAAGACGTGGTATTTAACGTGAAACCTTAATGAGGTATCCATATTTATCAAACCTCGTTCAACTATCCCAAACCGTTTCGATGTTATTATTCGAAGTCCGGTGCCGGTACGCCGTAACTATCGTTACTTTGGGACCGGTTACTTTACGTTTGTGGAACGCGCGATTACGTTACTCAAAAATACCGTTCCAAAATCGCGGTTACTGAAATACCGTCCCATCCCTAGTGATTACAAGGTTTTCAAAGGGTTCACAGACCAAATTAGATTTTGTGTTATACTTGCCAATTGTCTTCTTTTTTTTTCATATGAAACAATAGATTTACTATTTTTTTTTTAATTTCTACCTGAATGGCTAAAACCGTGATAAGTAAATAAATATATTATAATATAACAAATACATAAGCGCACAAATTTTTTTACCGAAATTTGAGGCTTTATTGTAAAACACTGGTTATACATTTATGATTCGAAATATTGCCCATCGCTGGTCACTATACTTTCTCACATCTTTCGGGCAGCGTACGAATTGAAAAAACTGGTCATCTTTTGAAGCGATCCACGAATCGATCCAAGTTTTTAATTCTTCATAAGATAGGTCAGCTGGTCAGCTAGGCTGTGTGCTATTGATCGAAACAAGTGATAGTCCGAGGGAGCAACGTCTGGAGAATACGTCGGGTGGGGTAGGAATTCCCATTTCAACTTTTTCAAGTATATCTTGACTTTCGCAACATGGAGTCGAGCATTGTCATGCAGTAAAATCAATTCATCTACTCTCTCGTCGTATTGCGGCAGTTTTTCTCTCAATTGATTGCGTTCGATAACGATCACCTGTGATCGTTTCAGTCGGTTTTAACAACTCATAATACACTACGCCGAGCTGGTCCCACCAAATACTGAGCATGACCTTAGAACCGATTATATTCGGTTTAGCCGTCGACGTGGAAGCATGGCCGGGATATCCACATGATTTTATGTGCTTGGGATTATCGTAATGAACCCGTTTTTTGTCTCTAGTCACAATCCGATGCAGAAATTCCTTCCGTCTTTGCCTTGAAAGCAGCTGTTCACAAACAAACAAACTCCGTTCAAACACCTCCCGGCTTCAACTCGTACGGCACCCACTTTTCTTGTTTCTGAATCATTCCTATGACTTTCAGGCGTTTTGAAATGGCTTGTAGTCCTAATGATCCTGTCAATTATTGTTGCGTTTGAAATGAGTCTTGATCAAGTATTGCCTCCAATTCTGCATCTTCAAAAACCTTCTCTCTTCCACCGCGATGCTGGTCTTCGACATCAAAATCACCATTTTTGAAGCGTTGAAACCACTCTCGGCACGTTCAAATGACGAGAATTTGGCTCGTAAGCTGACATGGTTAATCGTGAATAACTTTATGATGCAGACACAAATCGACTAACATGTCGATGGCGTTATGTTTACAAATAACTAAACTTATTGTATGACATCTACGATATATTTATTTCGACTACCACTTACCGTTACAGCCAGCTATTGCAAAACGGCAGGAGTTGTACGCCTAAATCTAAAATTTCGGAATATGACATTGTTCAGCTGAAATATTTTTGAATTTGAGAGCATAATCATGTTTGAACACTACCCTTATTTTTTTACCGTAGAATTCAACGAAATCACAAATATATAGGGTTCTGATTTGAAAATCGAAAGTTATGATCAAATTTTGTTCACAATTTTTGGCACAATATTTGAAACACCCTGTGATGATATTTTTCAAATTCAAGATATGCACGATATTCCTACATCATTCTAGTTTGTGAAAGTGAATTGAGTATACGCATAGGATATTCACAGTGATAATAATTCACGTGATAGTGACTATGGAAATTCTCTCTTTTTTACGGTTTTTTCTTAATATTTTGAAAACTATGAGAACTAACGCAATAATTTTAGCAGAGAGTAATTGAGAATGGAAATCTTTCTTGTATAACCGGAAGTGCCAGAACTAAAATATTTTAGCTGAATAGGGCATCATGAACAATGTCATATTCTGAATTTTCAGATTTCAAATCGGCCCCGTTCTCCAGAAACGTCTAATAGGCCTTCGAACTTGAAACACCCTGTATAAATATTCATATAAATATCTAAATATAAATATTTTTGAGAGGTTAAGCTCGATATCGGTGTAATCTGGGATTTGGTACCATAGAAAAACTCGAAACCCTTAACGGCGAACCCCCTCAAACCTCAAACTTAAGGCTAGGACCGCCCTTGATTTGTCGTCATGGAAAGTTATTTGCATCAAATATTTTCATGTGAGCAAGGGCGAAATGGTATGTTCTAGGAAAGAAGTCATATAGAATTCTACCCTAGAATCAGCATAGGATACCGAGTGAATCGTCTGAAATCAGCTAACGATACAAGGTTTCCGAAAAAAATCTTTTATTTTCTAGAGGGATACCCAGTGAAGGATCTACCGGCATAGTGACGGGGTCCAAGGGGCGGAGCCCCTTCGGCGAGCAGAGCGAGTCCACAGAGACCTAAAATGGGACAGAATAACTGACTTCATGAAGATAAAAGGCGAAAGAATATTCGAAAAATTGATAGAACATCCCAACGAAGAATTGAGAAGATTAATTGATTACGACCCTGCCGAAGGTGCAAGAAGAATACCTACCGCAAAAGACCCAGGGATCAAATGCGAAACGATGACCTAAATATATAGGAAACTCAAGAAAATACATCAAATTGAAGAAACAATCCGAATAAAAAGGACTCCCGAATAACCCAGCACAATAGAGTGTGCAAGTAGAAATTCATCCGACCAAGAGATAAATGGTTTATAGGCTTTATACCCGAAACCTAAGAAGCAGCAGGTTAGTTTTGTGAGTATTCTCGCTCTTGATGAGCCAGAACCCTCACACTTGTTCCTTTGGATGAGATTCGTCTGTAAATGGATTCCCCCTGCTTTAACAAAAAAAAAAAAAATGTCAAAAATTGGTCCGTAAAGTGGAGCCCTCTGAAACAATCGGTGTTATTTTGAAGAACTAAAATATTTGAAATACGAGTGGTCAGAAGATTTCTATTTCTCGATATTTCTTCTGCTCTGTAATAAGCATTTAAGCCAGTGGCATGTATTTGTGATAAACAAGTACAATGCTACAAGTTATCATAAAATCACTAATCACGTCTAGTCGTCATGAAATGATATCTCTAGGTTTTTTCAGGATTTACGAATGGAATAAACTCCATTTTCCGGAAAATCGATATTGCAATTGAATGAATTTGAAGAATATTCTATTGATATTGTTTTGTTATAGATTGGGTGAGAATAGGTAAAGTTTCTATCAACATTAATTTCCTAATGTCCTAAGTTCCAATGAAATTACTCAAAAGCTATATTTAGCTGATGACAGTTGGTTTCGATCATTTTTATATTTACCTTATATTTAAAATTGAAATGAATATTTTCGGGTTGTAGTTTGTGGATTGAACATATCAATTGATTTTTCATCAAGCTCAGAAGCTTGAAAAATTAAAGGTTTCCTAGTAATACATGTTTTTCGGTAAAAATGAAGGAAAAAACTTGAAAATTGGAAAATTCAGTTTTAATGTCAAATAAAAGAAATTTTATAAAGAAAAGTTCAAGAGTTGGTAGAGACAGATGGAATTTTAGTTCTTCTACACATATAAGCAAATAGCCACTCTCAGTGCTGTGCAGTTTTTTTCATAAAGTAAATAAGCTACTTTATTAAATCCAAGCTCAACCATTAACGAAGAAAGAACTGAAAATGTTTTTTCAAATCAAAATCGTTGTTATCCGTGTTTGATTTAAACTCTTAGCTCTGTGGTTAACATCAGTTCTACGAGATCTTCTTCTAAATCTGTTATTAATCCAGCATTTGAGAAAGGACCTATTGCCTCAAAACATTTTTAATCAACATTCTTTGCGTTATTGTTGGAAAACAATCATAGCATCTTATATTACGAATAGGAATATTCTTATTCATCCTTTGTATTATTTTTCAATTTTGTTGCAAATAGGTACCTAGTAATTATTTTTGAAAATTTTCATTATAAATCGAACTAATGGTAAATAAGTGCATCGTTTTTAGCTTATGTTGATCAAGCTGGATTAGAAAATTGCAAGTTTGAGATTATACAATAAGGATATTTAGTCTTTTTTTGCAATTTCATTTATTCATTTCCTCACTGAATTATGTTAGAAAGTATTTTCTTGTTTATTTATAATGATGTCTTGCGATGCAAAACAAGTTCCAGTATCTCTGCCACCCCCCTAAGGCTCTTATCGTTCCTCTACCTCAAAACATATTACTGCTTTAAATGAATCTTGCTTCTTTCTCTTGATTCCTTCGGCATAAGGGAGAATGAACATTCACTATATTCGATATTTTGAGATCTAAAGAAAACTTTAAAATGACGTGGTAACAAGTGAGTATCAAGATGAATTTAGATGTCAGAAATACATTAAAGAATTTAGCTACGACCAGGTCAGAAGCTTTCGATTTCTGATTCAATAAAAATTTAGAGAGATTTCCTCAATTTTTACTGAATTAGAAATCAAAAACTTCTGATCTTTTTTTTGTTCTTGGAAGGAAACAATATTATGTATTTTTTCGATACTCTCAATCATTTGAATTCAGCCCGCACCAATTCTTTACATAATAATTTGATATGGGAATAAAGCTTTTCCGATATAAGACAGGATACGATATTGATAAGGGTTATTGAGTCTCAGTGTTGCCCTGATGATAATGAATTTGATGCTTTGAAAAGCATACAGTTTCAGTCAATAAAACCTTGTAATCATGAAGATACCGAGACCCATATATTTGATGGTTTCCTTGTCACTATATATAAAAACCGTGTAGCAACTTGCAATGGATAAAAAAATGTGGGCTCAAAAATTCATTGACAGAAAGGCTTATTCAAGATCGACTCAAGAATCAAATCCCAATACAATACAGAGAATGGAAATCCCACAATAAGCATTCAAAATCAGCAGTTACAAATTACATCTGCAACAGAGTCTACCTGCAAGGTAGCCAGCCATATGTTAATGAAAATATTTTGGTAGTATGACAACAATTCCGTTTTTGATATGTTGAAACTCAATGAAAGCATATTGTGCTTCTATATACCTTCTCTTATACCTGCTATTGAAATATGTAGATAACACAAATATCCTGTTGTGGAGTAATAATCTCAATGATATCGAGAAAATATCTTTCGAGCTACTCAATTTTGTAAAATAGTGGTTTTTGAATAATCGCTTGGTTCTGAACACGGAAAAGACATCCTTTGTTTTATTTCGGACAAAGAGAGCAAGAGTTGATTTGCCTGAGAATCTGACTGTAGATGGTACATAAATCAAACTAGAAAACAACCATAAATTCTTAGGTATCTACGTAGATGAATTTCTCGATTGGGGAATTCATATTGACTATCTCTGCCATAAACTGAGCACTACATCTTTTGCTATCAAGAATGTTTGAAAATTTGTAGGCATCAAGTCATCCATTGTCTTCTACCATGCATGTTTTGAATCTGTAGTTAGATATGGCATTGTATTTTGGGGGGCTAATGCATTGATTCGAAAGATTTTCATTATACAAAAAAGAGTTATACGTTGTATAAACAAATTAAATTTCAGAGAAAGTTGTAGGGTTATTTTCAAGAAAAATAATATTCTACCATATATGCATTGTACATCTATGAATGTATCCTTTTTCTTTTCAAATACAATGAACATTTTTCAACACAAAGCAGTCATAATTATGCCACAAGACGGATAAATATTAACTATCCGGCTCATTCATTGTCTCTAACTGAAAGGAGTACTTATTATAGGTGTATTAAATTCTATAACAGTCTCCCAAATCATTTGAGGTTGCTCAGATTTGAAAGAAGTTTTAAGAGTAAAGTTGAAGAATACCTTGTAAATTTGGAACCCTATAGTCTGGATGATTTCTTTGTTTGAGGGAGAGGTACTCTAGTTTAAGGTATATTTTTGTGATGACGCCATTTCATTATAATTTTTAAAAGAAAACTCAAAGATTTTAATAATATCTCTGCCTTAAAAATTGTTTATTCTACAAACGTCCGAAGTATATTGGAGTACTCATCTGTGGTCTGGTCACCCTATTATGAGGTGCACAAAAATAATATTGAACGCGTGCAACGAAAATTTTTAAGATGGGTTGCTTACAAAATGAATATTCCCAAGATCTTAATAAATTATGACCTTTTACTCGAGACTATCAATGAAACCACTATATATAAGGAGAAATAATTTTGATATGTTCATTTATAAATTACTTAATAACTATATTGATTGTGAATACTTACTGTCTAAGATAAAACTGAATGCAAAAAGTGTATTTCTTAGATATCTGTTATGTCGAATATAACCCCACTAACTATGCCATGAACAATCCTATTGAAAGAGCGATAAAAGGGGCAAATGCATCTGAGGTTGATCCATTTCAGATATCTATTTTTAGTTTCAAAAGATATTTTGAGGCTATTTGAATTTGTTAACTGTTCTTTTCGTTTTCTTTTTTTTTTTGTCTCTTTGAAATTTTTTTTTTCTAGGGTTAAACATTTTTTTTTTTTTTTGTATTATATCTTAATAATTATATAATATTGTATATCTTGGAAAATTGGCTATGCCGTTTGTAATAAATGAATAAATAAATAAATAATTTGAATTATTGTGGAATAAAGAGAATTATTTATTTATTTATTTATAGTAGTCCCACAATCGAATAGCTCGCACTGAAGTGACATTAGAAAAATGTTCTATTTTATCTTCATATTTTGCAGGTTTCCATTCCTTATACTATGATTCAACCTAAGACCACGAGAATCATGCAGGCCGATATTCATCCAGCATAGAATCCTTCCATTGCCTTGTATTCATATTTTGAACTGTCTGCTGTTCGTTCACAGTAAGTTGCCGGAGCTAGATACAACTTCTGGTTTCCATGAATACAACACACGGCATAATTTCACCATCTGTATTCCTACCCATAAGACATCTAGATTTGAATCGTCTCCAACATATGTGGGGATCAAGCTGTTCAACCATCTCCCCAACTGGATCAAGTCCTTGAATCCATCGAAATTCAAGAAGGAAGTTACCAAAATTATGTTTCTTAATTGTTTCTATAACCTGGATGAATATTTTCCAACTGAAATCAGTTAATTTAGTATTAAATTGTACTTAGTATTGACGTGTCCTATACATGAATGTAATGTCATTCAGGATGAATATATTATCTATCTATCTATACATTATACTTTCCATCACGTCAACTCCGCAGATGTCCGACGTAGAGATAAAGTAGACGGAACAGAGGTGCTAAACTCCTGATTGGTCGAGATAAATGTGCCGTTTCCGTATAATTAATGTATGCTCCACAGGCGCAATAGTACCTAGATACGGCTCTGCTGAAGATGTGGAAGCATTGAGATAACTTTTGGTATGGATTTTAGGATCGGTAAAATACTGCCAAAAAAGTATCGCATCACTTTATTATAATGGGTGAAAAAATAATTAGAATATTCTGCGAAAATTATTATTTCCTGAATATCTTTGATGCTTGATCCCAAACAATGTATCTTAAATTTAAGTTTAGTATAATCCGAAACTTCAGTTTTGGTTTGTTTTATCGTGTGTATGCAAGATCTCGATTTTCGAATCTTAAATTAGCAATATTCCCAATTTTTTTAAATCTATTTGAGTAAATGTAAACTGATAATTATCACAGGCGTCGAGTTCAAAAACCGATTGGCAGCGACCAGACATTTTTTCGATGTTTTCACAATCAGCAAGAAACTATCAAATATATTGTTTTCTTTCGTGTAATGATAATTTTGTAAATTCACTAAAATTATAAAGCGTTTTATAATGACGATTGTTTTTTTGGCGGAGTGTATCTTCGTAAAAATTTCGACCAGAGGGAGCCATTCGGAAATTTAATGAACATAATTTATAGATACTTTTTGAAATGGGTTTCGAGTGAAAAGTTTCATTTACGTATCTTGCTATTGTCAATCGGAGGATTGTTTCCACCCTTCCAAGATAAGAATTGGCTCAATATCGAAAAATAAAGTTCAAAATGAAAATAAAAGTATCTCAAAAATATTATCTATTTTTATATTACACAGGGTGTCCCGTAAAGACCACGTCAAACCGAGGGAGAATGTAGATCGAAGGATAACCCACCTGCTATGACAAAATTCCCATTTTGAAGTCTTACCGCTTTCGAGATATTTCTTTTTTTTGAAAATAATGAATTTTTGCCTCTGTCAATAGTATTGTCCTTACGGTTGGTACAATTTTACATCTTTTTGGTTAATTTTTCCAGTAAAATATCGCTGAAGAATGATTTTAACGTTTACATTAAAAACATCCTCCGAACATTTTAAAGGGGGGCTATGAGAAATATCTTTATTGGAAATTTTGGTAGTGGATTATTTTACTTATGAAGTTTAGCCCATCGTAGTGGAAAAAAAATGTACCCAGCTACTGCTGCACATTACACCAATAAATTGTCTATTTTATAGTGATTTCAAAAAGGGATCACACAAGTCATTTGTTACTCAAAGAAAAAAGATATGGCTGTTTTTATCCAAATGGGTACGTTTCTGACAAAATCAAGTTTGTCAATTCTGTTATGAAAACTTCGATTTTGCATTCCTTAGTGAACAATGGCAATTGTTTACGTGCGAAAATATTACTCGCATAATTATTCACCTCAACGAAATTCAATTTTGCCGGCAAATTTTGGAAAACATCATGCAGATCCAGATTTTTTAATAAGATCATTTGGAGCGACGAGTCTTCCTGTACCAGGGATGGGTACATGAATCTCCACAATTTACATAGCTGGAATATCATAAATCATGAGAGAAGATAGATCACAATATCGATTCAAGAACGCAAACAATTATTTGGAATTTTTACAACCAGCTGCCCATTTTATTGGAAGATGTGCCACTGGCCACTGGCGCATGATTTCAACATGATGGATGCCCAGCACATTACGGACTCGAAGTTACAGCACATTTGAATAGAACTTATCCCCACCGGTGGATTGGAAAATCCAAATCCAAATAGGTCGTTCACCTGACCTAATTCCTATGGACTTTTATTATCGGGGCTGCCTAAAAGACAAAGTATACGCAACACCCATACGTGATGAAGCCGAATTGAGAGAACGCATCCGCAATTCGGCTTCATCACGTATGGGTGTTGCGTTTGTCTTTTAGGCAGCGCCAATATTAAAAGTCCAGAGGATTTAGATCTTCAAGTACCCATCCTTGGTACAGGAAGACTCGTCGCTCCAAATGATCTTATTAAAAAAATCTGGATCTGCTTGATGTTTGCGCAAAATTTGCCGGCAAAATTGAATTTCGTTGAGGTGAATAATTATACGAGTAATATTTTCGCACGTGAACAATTGCCATTGTTCACTAAGTAATGCAACATCGAAGATTTCTTAACAGAATTGACAAACTTGATTTTGTCAGAAACGTACCCATTTGGATAAAAACAGCCATATCTTTTTTCTTTAAGTAACAAAAGACTTGTGTGATACCTTTTTGAAATCACTATAAAATAGACAATTTATTGGTGTAATGTGCAGCAGTAGCTCGGTACATTTTTTTTCCACTACGATGGGCTAAACTTCATGAACAAAATAATCCACTACCAAAATTTCCAATAAAAATATTTCTCATAGCCCCCCTTTAAAATGCTCGGGGGATGTTTTCAATGTAAAAGTTAAAATCATTCTTCAGCAATATTTCACTGAAAAAATTAACCAAAAAGATGTAAAATTGTACCAACCGTAAGGACAAAACTATTGAAAGGGGCAAAAATTCATTATTCTCCAAAAAAAAAATATCTCGAAAACGGTAAGACTTTTATAATGGGAATTTTGTCATAGCAGGTGGTTTATCCTTTGATCTACATTCTCCCTCGGTTTGACGTGGTCTTTACGGGACAGCCTGTATAATTATATTATTAATATTAAATAATTTTTAATATATTTTCCTACGACCCCTCTGGCTTCTTCTCACCCTTCACGCCGGTTATACTAATACTTTGTGCTATATCACAATTCCCAACTACTATTTGTATTTTTTTTTTTGAAGATTCTAATTTTTTGATTTATTTCTCTCCATAAAAACAAAAAATGGTAAATGATCCTAGAGTAATGAATTGCGTAATATAATTGTAGTTGTTGAAAGATCAACGTCGAATAAATGTTTAGAAAATGGCTATAAATTCAGAGAATCAATAAAAGTAATCAGAAAAAAAAATTTGGTAAACACTACGACATAACTCAGGTGAATGTGAGGCGAACTAAAAATACTTTTAGTTCATCAAACAGAAATTCTGAGAAGTTCTTACACACATGTAGTATTGATCAAAATTTCCTGACAGCAATTTATTTCTTCTGCTGCACGGTATTGATCCATATTTTATTGGGAAAATTAGGGCCTTGTTCTGGTGAATGTTTTTCATATTCACTGAGTAGAGGGATGTCTTAAAAATTTTCATTGAGCAAATTTATGACCTAAAAAGTTGTAGTGTATACCTCAAACTAATAAACATAGATAGGGGGAGCATACATCATTTTCATTAAACGAATTTTGTCCCCAACATGAACTATCAAATTTG
The DNA here is from genome assembly GCF_914767665.1 of Harmonia axyridis. Classification (NCBI taxonomy): domain Eukaryota; kingdom Metazoa; phylum Arthropoda; class Insecta; order Coleoptera; family Coccinellidae; genus Harmonia; species Harmonia axyridis. The sequence continues at coordinate 21,784,644 of NC_059505.1, read as the reverse complement.
ATATGAAATGAAAACATGAGTGATACGATATTTCACTCAATTCGCGGGTTTCTCTAAATATAAAGCATTTCTTATGTCCCATAGTGAATCAACGTTTCATATTAACTCAAATTATATTGAGATAAATACCTAATTAGAAACTCAGAAAACAAACTTCAACCTTACCAAACGACATGAAACAACCGATGGCACTAGAAGCGCCAAACCTTGGATTTCGCAGGTATACAGAAAATAATAAATATTCTGATTACTATGAATTCGACAATTAGGAAAAATATCAAATTCCAAATTTGCATATTAAATATAAAATACATTCATAATGATATAGTAAAATTGTGGATTCGAAAATATATCGCAATCCGAAAACGTAATCCAACCATGTTGGGGACATGAAAAATTGCGTATATATCTATGTTTATTACTCTATGGAATATACCAGATCATTTTCAAGTGTCCAAAACTTGTCGAAATATTTTTTGTCTTGATATTGATGAACTATATGCTAAATAGTTATTTGGGCTGTTTCCATCATCAGCCCAAATAACTATCTAACTATATAATTGTCAAAATGTATTCCTCAGAAACCACACTCTAGCAAGGTGAACTATTTTTCAATCAACTAGTGGGCATTATATATTGAATTCAGTCTCCAATTCCTCAACGTTATAATTATTATTCAACAAATAAGCCCATTGACACAATGTGAAGTATTCATTGTACCTACTAAACATTTAATTGAGGGATTGGTAAACATCAACCACTAATGTTCTTTTGGTGAGAATCATAAACGCTGGTTACAAAGTATTATGTTTCAATAATTTTGAACTCTACACTTCTTGGTTATGAGGTTCAATAAAATATGCTTTTCTGAGCAAAACCATATTCATTGAGTAGAAACTTGGAAATTATATTTAGTAAATGGCCTAAAATTCTTTGCTGGCCCAAACTGTTTTGTGGAAATTTTCTATGTAATGGTGCATCGAACCATTAGAAACAAGACCCATTCCGATGAAAATTTTTTTGAATGAAGAAGAGATAGACACTTGATTTTCTGATTTATTTAAGATCCTAATGAATGTTAAAAATGTGGCAGTACTCAATTCAATTCTCAAATATTTCCCATGAAATTCAAATAATACAATTTTTTTTTCTAATACATAATAAATTGAAATATATAATATAGGTTACTACAAGAAGAATGCAACTGTTAATCAAAACTGAGATATGTTCAAGATATTATTTGACGTTTTGATCTAATTATCCTTTTAAACTAAATAATTTATAAGAACATAACCTAGATACGCCGCATTGTAATCATAGCAAAAGTGACTACTCATCTCAAAAGCAAATCTTTATAAATAGGTATCTGATATCAATGTTAGAAGAAATTACTCGAATTTTGAGCGCTCATTCAATGAACTGTGATGAGTTCAATCAGGGCATAATTCAAAATATATGCTTCAAGTATATATTTATTTTCAAGGTTACAAGATGTCTAACTAGTAGACAAACATACATCAATGTCAGTGAATTGTTCTAAAGAAATAAATACAGAACATATACTATAATAATCATTCTAAAATGAAAGTTTACAACATCCAATTCTTAAAAAATTAATATCTTGCAGAAGACGCCGAGTTCCTAAAGAGTTAGAATAGAGATTTAGCGGCTCAAGCACAAGATATACCTAAACAAATTAAACATTCGATTAAGTAAACCTTTAGGATCTGGTAGCTATTCACACAGTATACACCTATTTGAGTGAAATTGGTCTTACGAAGTAATTTCAGAAGTTAAATCAAAGATTCATATAAGTAATGGTTATTTATGTCCCCCAAAAAAGTATCTTTTGTACAACTCAAATGCTTTTACACGATTTTAAAAATGACAAATGAAATATAACGAAATCGGTCTATGAAGTAAAAACCAACGAGTATAGTGATGATATTAATTATTGAATTATATGGTGCCGCCAAGAAATTTGCTTCAATTATCATGATCGATCAAAGTTATAAATAATCATTTTTATAATGGGTAAGATGATATTCTTTACTCCATCAAGAAATTATATCTAGGGAAAAAATGAATAAAAAAACATGAATCCTACTTCAACCACAAATCCAACCAATATTGTCAAGAAATGAAGTGGTTGAACTGGCCGGGAGATACTTAGAAACGTCTTCTTTTCATAGGGTATTCATCCCTGCGACTATCATTAACCCAGTGTCCCCTAGTTTGTGAACCAGACTTGTTCGGATTACGTCCTACATCGACGCCAAACCGTTCTCTTTCGAAATTATTGGGTTTAATATCATTGTCATCGCCTGTGTACATATTGCCACGATCAAATTGCGAATCTTGAGCGTCTAGCATACTATCGAGTTGATGGGCCTGCATGAACAAACTATTTTCCTGTTGACGTCTACGTAATTCTTCTTCTTGATGGATCATACGAGCTTGCATTTGCTCCTCCTGCCTCCTCATCTGTTCTTCGGTTCTTTGTCTCTGTTCTTCCGCCTGTCTTTCTTTCATCTCCCATTCGCGTTTCTGCAAGAAATCATCCGTTTGTCTTTGTGTTATTCAACCAAAATCATGCCGCTCTCCAAAAACCAATTTAAAATTGTTTCTACCCAACATCCATATTAATATATCGTAGTAAATAAAATCAAATGAATTATTATAGTATCAGAAACTTAAATCATACTTTTATTCAAGGCTTTATGCATCAATTGAAAATAATATTTTGCGAATATTGCACCAAAATGCAGTTCATCCAAGAAGTATACCGGAAAATATAAATAGTATGAGTTATTTTGTGGCTTAGATTTGTTTTTGTTATAAATTTCAGTTATAATTTTATTGAATTCCAAAATTCTGAGAAATAAAGGCATTATCAAATAAGAGGGCTTAGGAATATTTTTGGTCATTAAATATCAATAGTAATCAATAGAAAAACCATTTCAAATAACGAATTATTTGATTCTAATAATTCAAGAAATGTAAGATTTATCAGTAGAGTTAACATATCACTATTTCAAGAAGAGAACAGATACAAAGAATTAATGACGAATGAAGTCTTGAAGTTAATTTTCAACCAAAAATAATGAAAACACCATGAATAGACAAAAGATCCACGATAAATATGACCTCATCATACCATAGTTAAAACCACATTATAACTACATGATAAAATCAACGAATTTCTAAATATTGTTATATCTTCTCGCTCGAAAATTATCTCCATTCAGCGAATCTCATTAACCTTTACTTTCCTTCAACAAATAATAAGCACTCATTTTATATATATTATAGAATTAATCATACCCCAAGAGTATATGATATAGTTGCTCCATTAATATATAAAATATTTTAATGTTATTCAATATTATAGCAGAAACCAAAAGAAATGAGAATAGATTGAAATACATTTAAGGGTATTAATGAAAAAAATTATTTAACCTACAAATTAGATAGAAAGGCCATTATTTTTGACAGAAACCAATGCAAGACCAGATTTTTGATACAAAACTGTAATTTTTGTATTTTCATGAGCGAGCTAAAATCCAGAGCAGCGACTTGAATTCGTTTCTTACTCAAACCTGTGAATTTTACCAAATGTGATTATTCAGGGCAGCAATTTTCAACCTACCAACTGTCAAAATATTTTTGTCTGCTGGTCACAATATATTTATATATATGAATTCTGTAAAACTAGAAATTTAAACAACCTAAGCTCGCATATTAACAATCCCTTCATTTCTCTCGATATTGGCAAAATATATGTAATTTATTCAATAATAATAAATATATTTATATAAAACCAGCATATATTTGTTAGATCAAGTTCAAATAATATACAATTATAAAGTCAGTAAATTTCAAGATCACTGACACAGTTTCAAGGAAAAGTTCTCATGAAGGTAGGTCCGAAGTAAATGTTTACTTACCAAAATGCAGGGGGATGAAGTTTGAAAAAGAATTGTTAATCCTCAATCTTTGAAGCATTTTTATCATTTTTCAAACTCTACGAACTAATGTTGAAATTCTTTTAAAAAAATGGTCATGGTCGGAAAATACAGAGATAGGGTGCGGTTTATTTTCTCATGTTTTTTATGAATTTATGATTGATCGATAAAAATAGAATAAAAAATAAATTTGCAGTATTTTGAAAGAATTGTAGGGGGTTTATTTACCCATTCGTTTTTTATGGAGGATATGATTGGTCGATGGCGCTGATTTTAGAAAATTCCATTCCCAAAACAATAAACAACATTCATTTATCTACCGTTTCAGTATTACTATAGACCATATTTATTCCTTTCTGGATTGAAAGAGAGCAAGACTATCACGTTGATTTGAAATTGAAGGACTAAGTAAACTAATATAGACATTTGAAAAATAAATGCATTTCAAAATACCAAGGCAGAATTCATAACGTCAATCACTTTTTATGAAGTTATGCATTAAAAAATCGATTTTTTTTTAAACGCTTGGGAATATCGAATTGAAGAAAGAGACAAATCTTTTCAAGACCTCAAATTTAATTTTTATTCTGTTCCTATTATTATGTTTGAATAAATCCAACACTATCCACTTATTCCTTGAGCCGGAACATTTATGAAATAAATTCAACATTATTTTTTAGAGTTTGGAAAAAATTGACAATGGTTTGAAGATAATTATGTTATCTTTTGTGGTGTCCAATATATTAAGGAAAAACGATTTTTTTGTTCAAAATTGAAAACCCTGCATTTTGATGATTTGGCATTAGCGGAGCCACATCTAGTGGAACTTTTTTCTTGAAAGTGTCAGGAATAATTCCTTGAAATTTTCTGTTATAATATTATACTTAATCAATTCACATTCAATGCATTTATAAATATAATAATGAAAAGATAATCTTGTGTATATCATAATTTCGAATGTTAGGTATGGTAGGTAGAAATTTTGGTTTATTTGAACGACGAAATATTTATAGAGATCGATAGATAATATGTATATGAATCAGAAACAGCAGTATTTTGTAATTTGAAGAAATTCAGTTTTAAATATAGGTATATTATAGATTATTCTCATAAGTATAATATGGTAGTAATAATTTCATAGATATATTCAGAAATTAGAGCTTAAAAGTTTCAGGTGTATACGGCAAAAAAATTTCCATAATATATATATTTGTGTAGCTCAAGTTTGTAAACAGTTTCATACAATAACAAATACATATTTCATGCGACAGTTCCTAGATATGCAATAATACCCATTTTATATATCAGCAATTGTATATGTATATTATTTAAATATAAATGTTGAAGTATATATAATTTTAAATTGTTATTGGCTCCATTTCTATAAAACTAAACTGCATATTCAGCAGCATATCATCGCAACAAATGAGAGCTTTGGAATTCAGCAGTCAGAAGCTTTCTGCTGATGTGGGAATGCCGGAATACTTTAAAGTAACTAACTAGAGGCTATAAAAGGACTCTCCAAGGCAGTGTGGATCGAAGGTAATGAAAAGCCTGATAAACTCAGTTGCCTCTAATAAGGCAAAACCTGTTGGATCAGAATGAGAATTTTCACCGTCTTACACAAAGAAGCTTATTGGGCTGTGGTGGACATAGCTTCACTGTAAATCTGCTGATTGGATAATATCCAAATAATTTTCTTATGTATCCAGTGAGACGAGTCAACGGATCAAATTTGCAGATTGTGAATCAGTAAAAGAAAATGCTGAATATTTAGTATGTAACTGCCAGAGCTTGCCTGCCTCAGTAAAGTACACTTATGTAAGAATGCATTCTCACGATATTATTGCAAGATTGTTAGATTTATGTGTATGATCAATATCATTGGGAATTGAGTGTGTAGAGTACAATAATAATACATCTATTTGGTCACAGTTCTGAAATACTGTATTTCAAGCCAATCGACCCCAGCTATAATAATAATAATAATGTTGACCGAATGATTCTATAAATGTAGAACTGTTTATATGCAAACAAAAATCAATAATTATCATAATACACACAGATAGTGGCTATATTATATACTTATGTGTACCTTTAAAAAGGTGAATGACTAGCTTTCAATAGACCCACATATATATTAGTAACCAGGGGTAGGTTCAGATACTTGGCAAAACAATTTACTTAACAACTTTATGTAAAAGTTCAATATGTCAACCATTTTAGTTCAATATAAATTAAAATTTTTTCAACAACCTTAATATGGCGAGTCATACTATTCATATTGATAAATATATTCTCATTCATGTTAATGGCAATTTGTAATATTAAACATAACACAGACATTTACCTCAAGGGCACAGATATAGATAAATTTCACATTTAATGCCAAAAAAATAATATAGATACTATTGAGTCATTGATCTAAAACTAAGCCAGATCTAGATTAACATATAAAGTCAAATTCAACTAATATCGTATTCCGTGGTCACAAATTGCTAAATTATCAAAATATTCAAGTAAACTCCGCAACATATGTTTTCAGAAATCTAGAGCATTTTTGGAAAATATTTTCTATAGCGAGTCAAAGATTTCAATTTCAAATATCGTCGGCTAAGAGTGTAAATCTGCTAAGTCCATTTTGAACAATTTCACAGGAGACCAAAAAAACCGTACAGTACAGTGTTATAATAATAATAATAAGAGAGTTTATTCATGAAAATACATTCAATAGAGTTTATTGAATGTATTTTCATGAATAAACTCTCTTATTATTATTATTATTATAACACTGTACTGTACGGTTTTTTTGGTCTCCTGTGAAATTGTTCAAAATGGACTAAGCAGATTTACACTCTTAGCCGACGATATATTGGATTGAAAGTAGCACAAATTTATCAACTGTTAAATCGGCTGCAACCAACTTACAGACAATTAAAGAAATCAAGAAAAATGGAGTCCAAAATACACAAAATCTGCAGTGATTGAAAAGGTGGCTGATGAAAGAGGTTACAATATAGAAGAATGCGATTTTGATACCCATTTCATATTACTTGTCCAAGGAGATGATTAGTATTCTTTTAGATTTCTTAAAAAAAAAACAAAACACAAACCCTTGTATATTAATTACGTTTTGTTTTTTCAGCAGCTCTGAATTTCTATTAGGTATTATAAAAACTATTCAATTGAGAATATTCGAAAAGTATCAATATATGCGTTGATCGAGTCGTAGGTATTAATTTCAAATCAAATAAATGGGGGAAAGTATAACATATTGATATCCAAAAACTGTCAACTATGTCAGCTAGAACCCTCTTGAATTTTTTCAATATTATGTAGTACTAACTATTTCATGCATGGACAGAGTTACTCCGCAGGTTTCACCACTCTCTCCTTTTCTATACCCTTCTATACTCTATTTGAAAATTAAAAAATTTCCACATCGACCCAAAAAAATTTCTTGGTATTCTACTATAAAATAAGGCAAATCTGAGAGTTCATCCTGGAATAATAAAGAAATAAACAATTACGAGTGCCAAAACACTTCAAAACTCATAGGAATAAAGGTAAAAGTATGAAAAATGCCAGAAAAATTTACAAAGCTATATACAGGCATCCCTTAAGGCTGATTCATATTATCATGAACGCATACAAATTGTAAGAAAGTTACCATCAAACATGTTCATGATGTTCCTAAAATAGCCTTTGACTTGATAATTTCACCAAATGTAGAAGATTTGGAGTAATTCGAAATCGATCCATCCATTTCTTGAGAACTCTATTCGTCATTGCAGCTATTAAATTATTATATCATGCTCTGTGGACTCTTCTTTGTCTAGTCAAATGGATTGTAATCTCTATAATTATAATTTTAAAAACAGTAACTAAGTTGATATTAACAATTATTTTCACTCTATAATTTAAATTTTTGTAAAGATTATTTCTTAGAGAGCCGTACAATATTTCTACTCTAAATTAACATGATCATGATTTAAAATGGTTTTTCTGAAAGGGGTCCAATGACATAGTGCATCTTCACATAAAGCTTCAAATTCGCCTGAAGATTATGAGTTGTTTCGTGGTCTATGTGATCAGTAGAGATAAGGGGTAAAATGTGTTTTGATTCTTATTGCTTATTAATTGAATCTAGAATCAAATTTAATCGTAAATACTTCTGGAAACACTAAGGAATACTAAGGAAACTACCAACCTTTTCAAATAAAAGGTTCTTCAGCGGAGCGGAGCGTTTGAACAATGAAGATATTTCTTAATTAATTGCTCGGCAACAATATGTGCCTGATAATATGAATCAACCATTATTCTCCTACTATAAGGATACAGGATACATGGTCGCAGTCCCACAGTAACCTAGCCACAACGACCCCAGTTCAAATAATAATAATAATGATACAGAATGTATTAAAATATCTGATATAAGCTGAGAGATCTGCACTCAGAAATGTAATACGTTTGAGGAATCCACTGAACACAATCCGCCAAATGCGCTCTTGTATCAGAACACAAAAAATCAATTAAGAGACTGATACAGTTAAAAATCAAATTCTCTAGAATGGCTAAAAATAAACAATATTAAAAAATATTAATCATCACCAATAGAGCTTGAGATACCTGAACACATGGAAATTTGAGAATACCTAATACTTATTCACTTTACTTCAATAATATATCTACTACCTTCTTTTATTTTGAAAATTTTACAATGAAGGACAGTTATTATCTTATTTGTAAGGTGAAATTTTATTTCAGGGTTAATACTGAATATATTTGTTTATTATAGAATTGTCATATGAGGCAACATTTCGGGTAGTGCTCTTTTTCAAGCCTTCTTATTTAGCTATTTCTCATTTCATTTCGAAATGAGTTGTTGTAACAAAGATAGATTGTGTATATGAATAGCTAAATAAGAAGGCTTGAAAAAGGGCACTGCCCAAAACGTTGCCTCATATGACAATTCTATAATAAACAAATATATTCAGTATTAACCCTGAAATCAAATTTCACCTTACAATTAAAAGTGAACAGGATAAATAATAAATCAATAAGTTATTATCTTATTATATCATCAAACGTAAGAATTATCATATTAACCATAAAACCATTGCAGTCACACAGAAGATCAACAGAAGCTCACATAACAATAGACATTTCAATGTACTATTTGGAAGATCTGAATATGATACCTCAATACTACAGATCATGTGTCATTTTGCAAAATATAAATGATTTCTGGTTGTAGTTGTAGGTTGTTTTTGGATCCACCGCAGAATCTTATAAGGACACTCATTCATTTCAAAAATACATTTTCAATTAATCCCTAAATGAGACTAAAACCATCATATTAGAAACTTAAAAGCCTTTTGTTTTATTCAAATTATAGATAATATCATTATTTGCTAAGAAAAAAATTTAATTTACAAATGTAAGGTGCAATGAATATATTCGTCAACGTTCTATTATTTAACAAACCCAATTTTCTTCACCTTCGGTTTACTAGATTTCACAAACAATATGAACAGCCAGAAATAGTATACAATGGCTGTATTAATATTTAAACACAGCAGCAGGGATTTATTATTAGCTTATTTATTACTGTAATGGTAAAAATTGGGTAACTTAAAAACCATATTCCATAAAAAAATTTGATATATACTATTGTATTTCAATTCCTGCCTTATCGGAACTGTTTCATTGTTTTTAAGCTAGTGATGTTTTATTATTGGCCACAATGTTATGATTGAGATAACCAAGTTATACCAAAAAAGCCGCCAAAAATTTTTTTGCACTACTTATAGATACATACATCCACCTGTTGAAATGTTTTTTACAATTCTTCTAATTGAGCTGATACCATAATTGAGCTGTTGTCTAATTGTGCAAGCACCTACCAAGAAAAAGCACTCTGGTAATTCTGAATGCGGTCAACTAAAATCAGGTTGAATCACATTGAATCTAGTAAACCAGGCATGCAAAATCTATAGTCCTAATATCCATGGACGTTGCATTAGAGAGAGAAGTCGGGAAAACGAATAAGATGGAACAACTTGTGGTCAAACTGTCAACTCTCTTGATTTATTGCCTTAGAGAAAGAGAACAATATAACTTTCCCAAAGGTTATTTGAAATTTTAATTTAACGAAAGTGATAGTGAATACTAGCTTTACGAATTTGGCTTCTAAGGCAGTGGACCTTTATTTTGGGAGAATCTAATGGGAAGAGACATTTTCAGTTGAAATTCGGTATTAGATATATTTTGTGAGAAGAAAATACTTTGTTTTTTTTTTGGATCTTTTGAGAACATCCATCATTCCTCAAAGATGTGTAGAATATAATTGAACAGCAAGAAAGGGGAGAGTTTTATTACCCATATAAAAAAACGAAAACAAAATTGGATTTACATTTTTCCAAATACAGGCACATTGAGAGACGAATGGATACCAGCTTTGAGAAGGGCTGATGATTTTGTTCCTACTCAATATTCCTGATTTTGTTCCTACTCAATATTCAAGGATGTAGAGCAATCATTTTCACGAAAATGATTATACAATCAATGTGCAAGAAAACAGAGTTTTTTAGAAAAATGCTGTTTCCTCTAAACCATATGAAAATATCAAGAAATTGTATTCTGTTGGAACAATATCAAAACATGAATCAGCTTCATTAAGTATTTTTATTATACACATAAGGAATATCTAAATAATTGTAATAGACCCAATCCTTAGCTTCCAAATGAATCATTAAAAAGGATGATTGCAACTTCAAAAAACAAAAATTTCATTTGATTTCTTTTTCAGTTCATCCAGAACCCCTTGTCAAATATTTGAGCGAATCACACATATAATCCACATATCTCGTTCCCATAATAAATTTTCCTCTATACACTTGCTTATAATTCAATATCTGAGGCAATTCTGATCGACAAAGAAAAAAGTAAGAAGTTCTTCCGAAGAATTACTTTATATCTCAAAATTGACCTCTTTGAAACATTTTACTGATAATTATGAAATTGATGCAAAACCACATTTATAATATATGAAACAAATTATAATACAATAATAAGAAAATAATGGGTACATGTAAAACAACATATACCGTTTGAATAACTTCAACTCAGGAAAACCATCAAGCTTCTCGCTTAATCTCAAGTTGATCAAGATTTAAAAGACTAAATTTTCTCATATGAAATAGAATACTGCAAGTTCAATTCATTATACACAATACAAATAAACATACCTGTCTCTCCTTGTCCATTTCTCTCACCCTCAATTGCTCACGCAACATCTCTGTCTCATGTTCATATTTAGCATATTCCATTTGAGCTTCTAGTTTTTCCTTTTCCATTTCAAGCTCCTTTTTCAAAGCTTCCTCTTTTTGAGTAAACAACTCATGTAATTGTTTCCACCTCATACCATATTCATGCTCGAAGCTGTTAATTTGAGCAAATCTTGGGCCAACTTCACGTTGCTTTTGGAATTCTGGATTTCGCTTATTTATCAGTTTATCAGGCAATCCATCATTATCTTCAATGACATCAAATGGTTCAACGATACATGGTCTTAGAGAAGATGTTATGAAAAAACAACTTTCCCTGCACTCACGTACTGCAGCCAAAGCACTTCCTTTCCTGACAAATTCTACAATACCTTCTCCTGTATGCTTACCTCTATCATCAATAATAATGGTAGCTCTTTCAATTTCACCAAATATTTGGAAAGCATGATAAAGTAACTCATTGGAAACATTAGAAGTTAAATTCTTAACTTTGATAGCAGTTCCTCCAGGAGCAAATCGAAGTCTTAAATTTCTACCTTTGAGAGCAGTTCCATCCAATTCTCTCTTCGCTTTAGCGGCATTGGAGTGAAAATCGAATTTCACGAAACCAAAATTTTTCTCCTTATTGACGAATACCTCACTAACTTCACCGTGTGCTTTGAAGAACTCAACTAAATCATCCTCGCCAACTTCATTTCCAATATTACCAACGTATAAACGATTCCTACCAGAGAATTTTTTTTCAGTCATATCGAGCGGGGGTAATTCCAGGGTGGATCCAGAAATTTGATTCAATTTTTCAATCATCTTATCTTGTGGAGTTTTCATAGCATGTTCACCATCTCTATGAAAGTTCCTTTGGTTGCCTTCACGAAATTCCCTCTTTACACCTGCACCACCTTGTGGACCATCATTTCTGGGTCTCTGTCCTTGATTTTGGAAACGTCCTTTTCCTCCAAATTTACCGGCTCCACCACCGCGTCTAAAACTGCCTCCAGATCTTTGATTTCCGCCCTGATTTTGATCAATATTACCATTTTCTGTAGAACTCTCAACATTAGCCCCAGTCGTATCAGGATTTTGAGAAGCCATTTCGGTGAATTTCAAAACTATTTACTGAACGACAAATTGCGTATAACAGTACAAACGACGCCTATCTTTAAATGATAGATGTTTAAAGATGGAGGACACGCCGAATGTTCGACGCAAAGCGTTTAAGTGACGCTCAAAGTGAACATAGATATTTTCTTCTTCTTTTCATGGTACACCCATATCAACATATTCTTTTTTTATTTTATTACTTCCAATGATAAAAAGTATTAAATTTCTTTGGAATTTTAATAGCTTGAATTTCAGAATTTTCTGTTGTTTGATGATCCACAATTAAATTCAATTAATTTTGTACAAGTCCATTCAGGAATTATTGACATCGAAGTAGGCCATGAACGTCTAGTCACGGCTTTATTTCTGGTTACAAAAATATTACTAAAAATTGCTATGGTTCATCATAGAAATAACCAGTTTAAATCATTTTCATCATTTTTGTATCCGAAAGATCCTGAATTTTCGAAATTACTATTATTACGAAGGGACGCATACAGTCATAATTTCATAAATTGAAATTCAGATTATATAACGTAAAAATATGGTGAAATGCTATCTCATTTCAAGGAAATCCAATAAAGAGATATCTATTCATTTAAGAGTCGCCCATGAAAGATCCCATTGAAGTTCATTAAAATATGCATATTCCTTTTCACCAAAGGCTCTTCAAAAATTATTGCAATACTGATGGACACTGGATACCAACCTGCTTGCAAAATTCTTATCAAATAACTCTTATGGATCATTTTAACTGTGGTGTCTAAACTGGTGAAGAAAACAGAAAAAACTGGTTGATAAATTTAAATAGTGTAGCTTAGAGAATGGAAGAGCCATATCATAATAAGACAGAAATAAAATTCAAAGAATCCATTTAGTATATGAAAAATTTTGACATCACAGTTGTACTGTAACTTTGAAAATTGGAACCAATTTATCAGCCGATATGTAAATTATTTTCTAAAGTCACTATTGAAACTCTTCATGACATGAATGATTGATTTAACTTGTATGAAAAATATAGGTACTATTTGTACTCGAGTTTTCTGTTTTTTATTGAAATGCTTTTATACTAGTTTCTATTAAATTACATAAATCATTTTGCCCATAACAGCTTTAACTCACTCACTAAAAGCATTTTTGCATGAAATTATTTTTAATTCGTGAATTTTAAGATTTTATTGCATTCTATTATTATCTTCAAGTGGGTAAGAGGTGAAGAAATTCTTGAAGTTACTCTTCTGAATATATTTTTCGATTAAATACTCAGTAAAAATTATATAAAGCAATTGGAATTTATTAGATTTTTGGATTACTCATTGAAGAACAAAAAACAGATAAAACAATACTTTATTTCAATATAGAATATAAATAAACTATAGATATATTTTTTAATATTCATATCATTAGTCCCTCATATGTATGTTTATGTATATGTAAACTTTGATGATGAATATATATTATTATTATTATAGATGCAATGCCAAGACTTTGTTTAGCAATCCAATTATAAAATAATTCTCTCTATAAGATTTATATAATCCTTATGATCACCACTGTCAAAACAAAACATCCAGGTAAAATCCAAATAACCAGCATTCAAAATAGTGCTCCTACTTTTATCCTTGAATATACTTGAAAAACATTTTGTTTACTTTCTAGTCCACTGTTGAATAATGCTGGCATTTTCAAATAACCAAGTTTCCTCCAGATAAATGAATTTCACATTTTGTTGCAAATATTCTCTGTATTCACCATAAAATCATACTCAACTTATTATTATATTTTTCTGTTTATCAATAAGAATTTTCCTTTTATTAACTGTTTTCAACTTGTAACCAATTAAGTTTATGTAATGTTGTCTTTGATTGATTAAAATCCAGATGCTTTTTGTTCAAATTTCATCCAGGCTGATATATTGATTGCTTTTGGCTCGGCTTTTGGTAAGAATCAAATCATTCAATGATTCTTTGAAGGTGAAATCGTATTGCACAGGTTTTCTTCCACTGATAATCCAGGTTGTGATGACTTGCCTTCTTCTTTTTTCAAACAGTACTGTGAGAAATACTCAAATAAACTAATCAATGTGTGTTTGAAATTGATACAACTTTTAAGTTTCAAAGTTTCTTCGATCAAATCCAATAACACAAACTGAAATCTAACCTCCTGTCAATGACATTTCCAATGCCAACCCGAAATCTGCAATTCAAAATGTTACTGAATGAGCCAGTACCAACTTAATTTCGATTTTCCAAAGTCACCCGGGATGTCAATAATTCCTGAATGGACTGTATAATAATTATGTGTGAGTGGCTGACACCTTCCTACCCCCACCCTAAACCCCGTTTTTAGTTCTGTTTGCCGTCGTCCGAGGCGCTACAGTCGTAATAATTAAGTACATATATCGTCGATAGATGACTCTGTCGACCATAGTGTTTTCACGGATTGACAAACATTTTTTGACATTGACAATAATATTAACATGCATTTGAGACACTGTTATTTGTAATTTGAGAAGACAATTTTTTGTATTACAAATGGTAAACCCAGGTTTTCAGCCATTCGGTGGGGTCAATGATGAAATTGATTTCTAAATGGGGTAAGTTCATGTGTTTTTTTTAATAATGGCTTATTATTTATTGGCTGATGTTCCAAGATTCTCAGAATATAAAAATAACAAAAATTGATGATATACTTTTATTTTTAAGAATATAGTTTGATTTTTTTTTTTTTCAGAAATCAAACATCCTCTTCAGCTCACTTTGGAGGCTGCAGATACAGCAGATTTAATACTTTTCTTAGATGAATTATTTGATTCATTAAATGTGAGCAAAGCATCTAAATCTGCTGCAAAATTGATGAAGAGACCAGTGAGTAAGTTTTTTGGGAGAATGCAATAGAAATTTTGAAGAGTATGAAATTCTATTGTCCCAAAAACAAACGCTTGGTTGTCGTACCCAGTATAAAAAATTTGATTAGTAGTCTAAAGGGTTTTCTTTATTTGAGAAGAAAACTTCTTGATGACTACAAATTTAAATATTTTTTGACTGGGGCGTTCAATCAAGATTGTTTAGAAAACTTTTTTGGCAATATTCGGGCCCATGGAGTGAGGAACACTAACCCGAATGTTGAACATTTTATTGCATCATTCAAAACTTTAGTGATAAATAATTTTCTTTCAGTTCATTCTGTAGGATATAATTGTCAGGAAGATAAAACAGAAAGTTTTTGTTTGGACAATCTAAAATCTTTCTTGACAACAAATAGAACACAAGGTATTCCTGCTTCGCAAGATATTTCATCTATAGATATTCCTAAAATTATTACTTTGCACGAGGCCACTAAATTAAGCAGATGCACCCTCGTTTATATGAGTGGTGCAATTATCAAAATTATTTTCAAAAAAAAAACTATACAAAATTGTGAAAAATGTAAAACCAATTTGTTGAGTTATTCAGAGAATGTTAATGATTCCGAATTTATACTTTGTAAAAAATATAAATTCGGAAATTTAATCAAGCCTGGACAATATATCAACTTCTTGTTCAGGCATTCACTCAATAAATTGTTTTACATTATTCCTAGAATGTGCGAGAGAAGGAATATCTCAGAATTTCTACAGAATGAACTGAAATCAAATTTTAATTTTAGAGTTTTGAATTGTCCAATTCATTCACTTGATGAAATATTATGTTCAACAATCGTGAGATGTTCTTTATTCTGGTGGTGCCAACAAGTTAATAGAATTTAAAATGGGAAAGATTCCAAATTCTTTAAATTTCTATTGCTGAATCCCAATAAGGCTTTCATTGACCCCATCAAAATTCAAGCTAAGCAAATTTTTGAAAAAAAAAAAAAAAAAATTCAGAAAATAGATTCATATTTTATTCATTTATATATTTATTCATTTATTTACTCAACTCATTTTTATTATAATACATTCTTATTTTTTTATATTTAATATATTTATTCATTTACTCAACTCAATACTCAACTCAGTTTATTTGTACAATATTATTTGAAGTGTTCATTTTGTTTTTATAGTCAAATAAACTTCATTATTATTATTATTATAATACAAAAACCATTATATTATTTTAATGCATTCATGTTTTTTTTTATATTTTATATATTTTCATTTTATATCGACTTGGATACTTATATACATTTACTTATTATATACATATATTTTTGCTCATAAAATCAACCTTGTTATTTTTTCTTATGGATGATGAAAATGTACATATTTGTTATTCTTTTTTGTTGTATTATATATATTTTTTTTGTTCGTGGGAAATATATACATTATTTGAGAAATTTTGAATTTTATTTATGAATTCCTATAATGCTAATAATTTAACTAATTTGAATTTCGCGCCAAGTGCGGATTCAGTATGTTGTCAAAGTAGGTATCTGTAATGCACAGATAACAGAGTGCTGTAATACCACAGTTATTTATGCTTGCCACCGTATGAGGGCTCAAAAAACAGTGTTTTCCATCGTAGAATGTCAGTGTCCGATCTATTCTACTCTGTTATCTGTGGTGAGTTCGGAAAGTCAGCGCTGGAAGGATGCGTTTGAAGAAAGCGCTGAAGCAGCAAAATACTGAAGAAAAAGCGCTGAAGTCTATGATGGACTCAATTATTTACCACAGTATAGATTTACGTTGAGTTTACGAACGCATCGTGCTATCTATTTTTCCGAAGATACAGATCAAAAATATTAGATATCTTCAAGTTCTAACTGAAATTATCATCAAGAAAAAACTCAACAACTACATGCACAAGTAAAAATTATTATTTTCCAATAATAAATTCACCTGGAATGACCAGCCATAGACTCTCCAAATTAAAATCTAATAGGCTTACTGGCCATAACTCGTGTTTTTCGACTTCATTCTTAATCTGTAGACAACAAAACGTCTGATTATAATCGATAATCGAAGCTGGTAATTTCCACAAACTTGAGAACTCAACTGCTGAACACGTTTTGACAAATAAACATAAACAAACTAAATCTGCAATCTTCGCAACTCCGACGAAACATGGCGGCCAACCAATAGAAAATGAGACACGAGTTGTCGCCATTGTGGTAATATAGTCACTGTAATTTTCAGTACAGTGGCTGTATATATATACTACTGTGACGACACGGCTCGTCAGCGTTTTGATTGGTTGGAGCTTTGTCCGCCATTAAATGTCGAACTTTCACCAGAGATCTCTGATTTTCACTATTTACATTCGAGTGCCGGGCTGTTTCACATGCTTTGAAGCATTCTTGTTTAACTTGTTAGTTATTGTGACTGGTTAAGGGGGTTCAAACCCTCCAAAAAGTGAAGATGTTATCAAAAAAAAAGAAACAAGCGGTCGATCAAACTTCGCGCATGCGCAGTCGACCTTCTGAATCTTGAAACGCCGCTTAACTTTTGAATCTATCATTTCCCGCCGACATTTAATGGCGGATGGCCGAAGTTGTCGTCACTGTAGTAAATACAGTCACTGTAATTTTCAGTACAGTGACTTTATTACCACAGTGGCGACAACTCGTGTCTCATTTTCTATTGGTTGGCCGCCATGTTTCGTCGGAGTTGCGCAGATTGCAGATTTAGTTTGTTTATGTTTATTTGTCAAAACGTGTTCAGCAGTTGAGTTGTCAAGTTTGTGGAAATTACCAGCTTCGATTATCGATTATAATAAGACGTTTTGTTGTCTACAGATTAAGAATGAAGTCGAAAAACACGAGTTATGGCCAGTAGGCCCATGGCTGGTCATTCCAGGTGAATTTATTATTGGAAGATAATAATCTTACTTGTGCATGTAGTTGTTGAGTTTTTTCTTGATAATAATTTCAGTTAGAACTTGAAGATATCTAATATTTTTGATCTGTATCTTCGGAAAAATAGATAGCACGATTCAGTTCATTTCAGACGTGATACATTGGATCGAAGATCGAATTCAAAATAATAAGACGTTTTGTTGCCTACAGATTAAGAAAAAGACTATAGAGAGTTATGATAGATAGATAGATAGATTAATTTATTGATGCTCCTTTACAAAAATTCATTGTATTGCACACGTCGCAGAATTCGATAAAAAATACAACTTCGAAATGGTATAAATCATTTCTCATCATTGTCAGAATATAAAAATAGTAGAGATAACTCAATAAAGTTATACAATTCTTAAATGATACAGAGTATCATTGTCGAAATATAAAGGCATTACTCAATAAAGTAATAACTTCGAAATTGTATGACCATTAAGGCCATGGCTGATCATTCAAGGTGAATTTATTATTGGAAAATAATAATTTTTACATTTGTATGTACCTAGTTCTTGAGTTTTTTCTCAATAATAATTTAAGTTAGAAGTTAAAGATAACCAATATTTTCGATCTGTATCTTTGGAAAAATAGATAGCACGATTCAGTTCATTTGCAATGTCGTACCTTGGATCGAATTCATGAAACATAATGTTACTTTCTAAAGAAATTGAGACCCATAATATGAAATATTGCCGTAAGTTACCGATATACAATTCAAAAATACCGCCAAAAACGTGTTGACGAAACATGGCGGACTTTTGACAGTTTTATGGCCAGTTGTCGCCACTGTGGTAATATATGTAGTCACTGTACTGAAAATAAGAATGCAGTGCCAAGGTGGGCAAAAGTAGAACTATAAATATTGACATTGTCCGAATTGCATAGACCTAATACCTAATATCCAATTGGATATTAGGTCTATGCCGAATTAATATCATTTATTTGAGAATGTAAGGTTTAATGGCAATTTTTGTATGAAATGAAATAAACAACGATATATTGTAAATGCGATATAATAAATGAATGGATATGAATATCAGAGCTAATATGGGTGGTAGCGAGCTCAATTCGTTATGATTATCAAATAGCAAATCAAGCGAAAAATATTTAATATTTATTGTCAATAAAATTGGGATAACTCATTTATTGTATTATAAATACTACTTTGTTCAACAAATGGAATGTTAAAAGTGAGTTTATGATGGTTTTTCTAAGTTAGTAGCTTATTTTCAAGGTTCAAATGGTATATCTTATACTTGCAAAAACTTCAGTGTTCCGGTTTCCAGGGGTGAATTAGCTCATTATGAAAATTTAAAATGACTATATTAGTCCGGGAGCCAGTAACAGATATACATGACCAAGTTCCTCTCAAACGGTAATTAGTAGAATGCATCAGTTAATAGTAATAAAAAGCCTCGTGAACGTCAGCTGCGACTCTACTGGGGGGGAGAGCGGCGGCAGCCCCCCAAACACGAAGAAAAAAAAAATTCAGTCATTTCCTCCCAACTGAAAATTTGTCAAATTGTAGCTAACCCAATATCTAGACGAAAAAATACAATCAGCTGGCTATAGCATGGTGGATTATATGTCAGCTGGTGCTTCAAACATGAAAAAATATATATTTTTTCTATGACAGCTCTGACAGCGACTCTGATAATGAATCAGAGAGTGCCACACTCGCGAGAAAAAGTCTTTCTCCACATGTTGCACAATAATATTTAGTTACTTCCACTCTCTGATTCAGTATCAGAGTCGTTGTCAGAGCTGTCATTGAAAATATAATTTTTTTTTCATGTTTGAGGCACCAGCTGACGTATAATCCACCATGCTATAGCCAGCTGATTGTATTTTTTCGTCTAGATATTGGGTTAGCTACAATTTGACAAATTTTCAGTTGGGAGGAAATGACTGAATGTATTTTTTTTTCTTCGTGTTTGGGGGGCTGCCGCTGTTCTCCCCCCCAACCGAGTCGTAGTTGACGTTCACGAGGCTTTTTATTACTATTATCCACAGATAACAGAGTAGATTATTATCTGATGCATGATGCATCTCACCAAGTATCTCTCTCAACCAAATTTGCACCTGGCTCCCGGACTATATCTTTTTAACCGGGCCGAATCGGAAAAATCGGACCTCAAGAAACTTCGGTTAAAATATATGTACAAGTCGAAGACTCAGCCTTTATATGCTTGATAACAAAAAAAAATATCAGATTGGGCCATAGACCTATAATAACATGGACTGGGCGTTAGAGAGAGACCATTGATATCGGTGTATTGTGACAAGGATGGAAGTTTAAAGTTTAAAGGCAAAACATTGGTTTTCTGAACTGATTGTATGTGTTTTCTTGTTGTGATTACTGATTTTTAAACAATTTACTGAGTGTTTGGTTGTGTTCTGGTGCTTATTTTAGTACTAATAAACAATTTTAAGTATCTCTGCTTCGTGTGTAGCTTATAATTGTGTTGTTATATCCAAAAAAATGTTGAACGTGACATTTCATAGGTAAGAAAACAAGAAGGGATTTATCGTTTATATTGAATATTTTCACAGGTTTCCGAGAAATTAAATTGAATGGGTGATGGAAATATGGAGTAAAGACAAAAAATCTTCTGCCACAACCCTAATATGTAAGCGGCAAAAAGAACATGCCACATAACTACAGGCCGATTTCTATTCTTCCAGCATTATCAAAAATCATGGAGAGTTTGATAAAGAATAGATTAATGAAATACATGGAAACACATAAATATTTAACAAATAAACAGCATGGATATAGAGAGAAAAAGTCGACTATTACAGCACTGATAGAAGTCATAGAAAAAATTACGGAAGGCCTTGATGACGGCAACAAGGTAGAACTGAGTTTATGCGATCTGTCGAAGGCTTTCGATAATGTTTCTCACAAAATCCTCCTGAGAAAATTAGAATATTATGGGATACGAGGCCTGCCCCTTAAACTGATCGCTTCATATATGGAAAATAGACAACAATATATTCTAGTCAATAATAAATCAACAACTTGTATGAAAATCAGCAAGGGTGTACCCCAAGGTTCTATTTTGGGGCCTCTCCTCTTCATTGTATATATGAACGATCTACCCTGCAATATAACATGTGAAAATGTTTGTAATTATGCGGATGACACATCATTCTTGAACTCCTGTAAAAACTCAGAGTCACTCAGAACAAAGACACATAAAACTCTTCAAGAAGCTAAGTTTTGGTTCAATTCCAACGGTCTCCTTATGAATCTAGAAAAAACTAAAATATTGGAAATAGACATGAGGCCGAGAACTACACAGAGTGTCGCAAGTGCGAAATTTCTTGGAATAGAAATTCAAGAAAACTTCAAATTCAGTTGTCACATAGAAAAGGTGGTAAAAAAGTTATCGTCTACAATATTTCTGCTCTCCAGGCTGAAAAAAATTACCCAAAAGAACATTTTGGTAAATACTTATTTCGCTCTATTCCATAGCTGTATGTCTTATGCAATAATTATCTGGGGCGATGCGTCGGAGGCAGATCTGGTTTTCCTGAAGCAGAAGAGAGCCATAAGAACAATTGCGGGTATTAATAACACCACTTCCTGCAGGGAATATTTCAAAAAATTAAGAATACTTACCTTCTATTCCCAGTTCATTTTTTCATGTCTAAATTACATTCATGAAAATAAACACAAATATTTTACGACGGGCGAATTCCATCAATACGCTACTCGCAATAGAAATGATCTCTGTATTCCATATCATAGGATCAAAAATGCACAAAAAGCCACTAACTATTTAGGCATAAAGTTATATAACCATCTTCCTGTGGACTTCAAAACTCAAGATGGTTTCAAGAGACGTCTCCGAAATTTGATGATTTCGAAGGCCTATTATTCTATTGAGGAGTTTCTGTCCGATGTTTTTCAGTGAAATTCTCAATACTCGTATAATGAATATAATAATACATGTGTATTCATTTTTGATACTGTTTTCTATTTCAAATGTTTTGGTATATATATTTTTTTTTGACTATTAATTGTTACCTTTGGCTTTGTAACTATTTGTGAAATAAATTTGATTTGATTTGATTTGATTTGATTTGTAGTAATCACTTCAAAACAGAGGACTATTATGTCAATTTCTATATGGAACCAAAGTTTTGAAGGAAGGAGCCATACAATTTTGATATTGAGAATATGTGTTACTAAAATAATAATGAATACTATACAGCAAATTCCTGCCCTTCATAGATACGGAGTTATGAATTTTTGACCATGTTATTCCAAGGAACAGAGAAGGTTGGAAACTATATACATGTCTTCAGCGGAGTCCCCAAAAATGAAAGAGTAAAGAGAGGAGTGTCAATGATGATCCATAAAAAATATTGGAGGAGAATGAAAGACTGGGAAGCCATTGATGAGAATATAATTCGATTGAATGTTAATATCATGCAGAGAGAACTTGTAATTATGGGTGTCTACGCAATATCAGATGATGAGTCGGTTTCAAGGAAGGATGAATTTTACAACAAATTGAGTGCTGTAATACAGAGAGTGGGAAGAAGCAAAGAAGTAATCCTTATGGGAGATTTCAATAGTAGGACAGGTAACAGGAAAGACGATCCTGTAGTTGGACCATTTGGAGAAGACAGATGCAACGATAACGGAGAACGACTAATTGATTGCTGTCGAACATACGACCTGAAAATTGCAAATGGATTCTTCAAACATAAGCCCATCCACAAGTTTAGTTGGATCCAACACACGAAGAACTTGAAATCAATCATTGACTACATCATAACACGACAGCACACTGAACTTCAGGTCAATGATGTAAGGGCGTATAGAGGGATCTTGTGTGATTCTGACCACTACTTTGTCAGAGCAAAAATATTCTTTCCTTGGCATCACGACAAATCCCAAACAAATTATACTCAAATGGAAAAAGTCATCAATAAATCAGATGGAATTAACAATAAGCGGTGGAATCTGAGTAACCTTCAGGACGATAACATAAAACAAAGATACCAGACAAGGCTCGATGAGTATTTGACAGCCATCGAAGACATCGACACTGTATGAAAAAATTAAGGAAGCTTTACAGAACTCAGCCACTGAAGTATTGGGAGAACTCTCAAGTCGAAAGAGCAAAGCATTATGGTGGAATAATGAAATAGAAGAACTGGTAAATCAGAAAAACAAAGCTTACTTAAAATGGCTAACAACAAAAGAACAAAGAGATAGGGAATCATATCTGGAGGCAGAAAGTAAGACAGGAAGAAAAGTTAATAATGCGAAGAGAAGTATGTGGGATAGAAAATGCAAGGAGATTGACTCCCTTTTGGGAGGTAGAAAGACAGCAGAATCTTGGCGATTCATTAATGCGCTGAAAAGTCCGAGCAAAAACTCAGCGAACATTGACACAATTCCCATGAACAACTGGGTTACACATTACAAACAACTTTTGACAGAAACAAGACAAGAATTTCTGGCACCAAGTATATCATCACACATAGACATTGAGGGTGAAACAGTTTCTGTAGATGTTGAAACAGTGAGAAAAGCAGTATTCAGGTTGAAAAATGGTAAATCCCCAGGTCCCGGAGGAGTACCCGCAGAGCTGATCAAACATGGTACACATAATCTATTCCAGGCTGTTACAGATTTGATAAATAAGTGCTTGAGCGGACAACCAGTACCCAAAGAATGGAAAACAGCATATATTTCGTCGATATACAAAAAAAAAAAAATAAAAATCAATGCGCAAATTATAGAGGTATATCAGTGACTAGCACATTTAGCAGAATATATGGAAGAATTCTACGAGACCTCATTGAAATTGAATACAGCGCGGAAGAAGAAGAAGAGCAATCAGGATTTAGAGCGGGCAGATCTTGTACAGACAATGTTTTTTGTCTGAAGCAGATAATAGAGAAAAAACTAAATACTAACCAAGAAGTCCACCTAATGTATGTCGACCTAAAGAAAGCATATGACAGTGTACCTCTGAAGAAACTTTGGGAAATTGTACAAGAAACGAACATCAACCAAACATTAATAACGGCACTCAAAAATTTGTACACGGATTCTACATCGCGGATCAAATCGGGAAAGAATCTCTCACAAGAATTCACCGTGAATAAGGGCTTGCGACAGGGATGCTACGTTTCACCTACTTTGTTCAAAGTGTATGTATCTAGAGCTCTTCGAAAGTGGAAGAAGAAATGTGGGCCAATGGGAATAGAATTGGATGATAATAGCTACCTCTACTCCCTCCAGTTCGCGGATGATCAAGTTATAATGGCCAATGATAAGGACGACCTGGAGTATATGGCCAGAAAACTCCAGGAGGAATATGAAATTTGGGGACTAGAGATGAATACCAAGAAGACTGAGTACCTCCCAGTAGAAACCCAAAATGCCACGAAAATCATGCTGGAAAATAATCAGGAAGTAGAAGTGGTATCGGAGTATACATACTTAGGTGTTAAGTTTGACTCAAGTGGAAGCGACAACAGAGAGATCAGACACAGAATAAATCAAGCGAAAAAGATCATAGGATGTTTGAACAGCATATTTTGGAATACCTTCATTGGAAAAAAGAGAAAATACAGCATATACAACACCATGATAAAAAGTAACCTACTGTATGGAGCGGAAACTTGGAGAATAACTGAAGAAAACAAGAGAAGACTGGAAACCGTTGAAATGGACGTACTCCGAAGATCACTGGGAGTATCACGCCTACAAAAGATCAGAAACGAGGAGATACGAAGACTAATGGGAGTGGACGGAACGCTGTACGAAGATATAGAAGCGAAACAACTTATCTGGTATGGTCACCTACAAAAATGGACGAACAGTGGCTTCCAAAGAAGGTGTTCGAGTGGGTCCCAGCACAACGCCGAAAAAGAGGACGACCAAAGAAAACCTGGAATGAGGGTGTCATCAAAGCCATGAGTTCCAGGGATTTACGACAAGGACAATGGAATGACAGAAAGGGGTGGCGAAAAGGCATCTGACAACGTCGAACGACGCAATGATCCCGATTATATATATATATATATATATATATATATATATATATATATATATATATATTTTTTTTTTTATTTTTTTCTGAACATCATCCGGCTGAACCTCCAACCATCGAGGAACTGTGCGAGGATTGGCATGGCAGGGCACTTCACGGAAGATATCCAACGGTCCTAAAAAATAGAGATATAGATACAGAAAGATCGCTCTCATACCTCAAAGCTGGATACCTTTTTCCAGAAACGGAAGGTAGACTGGCAGCGATCCAGGATCAGGTGGTCCCTACAAGAGCGTATCAGAAAAACATAACGGGCAGAAATCTTCCTAGTGATAAGTGCCGTAAATGCTCTCAGGCACCAGAAACAATTCAGCATGTCACATCATCTTGCCCCGCGCTCGCTCCCAGGGAATACACTGATCGGCACAATTCCATGGCAAAAGTATTCCACCAAGCCATCGCCCTGAAATATGGATTATTAAAAACAGAAAGAAAAATACATGAATACTTACCAAAACAAGTTCAGGAAAATGATGCTGTGAAGGTGTATTGGGACCATCCACTGATAACTGACAGGCCAATCGCGCACAACCGGCCTGATATTGTCATCCTTGAAAAGATGGAAAACCGAGCCACTATAGTTGACATCACCGTACCGGCCGACGACAACGCTGAAAAAGCGTACACTGAAAAGATAATTAAATATCACGATCTGGCATTTGAATTAAAAGAACTGTATAGACTTACCCACATAACGATACTTCCTCTGGTCATCACTACGAATGGGCTGGTTGAGATGCATCTGACTGGGAACACAGCGAAACTTGGACTTCACGAAGACCTAATAGAGAAGGCGCAGAAGGAGGTGATCTTGTGGACCACGAGAATTGTGAGAAGTTTCCTCACTAGCAATTGAGTGTTGCCTTGTTCTGTGAGGAACCGGCAACCTCGAAGCCTTACCCTACAACGGTGATTAAAAAAAAAAAAAAAAAAAAAATATATATATATATATTCCAGTTTCGAAGCCCTGATTCGAATCTCTTCGTCGGATGTTAATCATAACTTTTTTTATATTGATATTTATTATATGTTTTTTTTCATATGTGCTTGCATATTTGATGATAAAGGGTAATATAATAAACCCATGTATAAAAGTTGCAGTACTTTTTTAAACCGTTACAGTAGAGGAAGATGTACCTATACTTTTGGAACGTAAGGCTGAATTTGTCCTTTGATAGGAAAAATATGGCACTTTCATTCCCAATAACACTCACTATTTTATTTCCTCAGTCTATTTCTGAAAATATTTGGGCTATTTTTTCAGAAGATAAAATATATGAAATTTTAAAAATTTCATAAATTTTCATTTGTGTTTTAACTTATCACAAATTTTGAATTTCCTAAAGCTCAGTTACACCTATAGCTACATTATATAGAATTTAAATTTAATTATCTATAATATTATTGATATACTGAACTATCTAAAAACTCTGGAACAGAAATTAAAAAATATTTTCTTCCAGGTATAGCACTCAATAAAATTCACCTTTTTCTGAAAGGAATTTTAGATAACATGAAAATCTGTACCATACAATTCTTAAATGTGATCATTTAGCTATTTCAATACTACTCTCATCCGAATGACTCAATATTTTTCTTAAAAAAAATTAAAAGCGCGTTATTCCCATAGCCATATCAAGCTATTTCAATACTATTTCCATCCGAATAACTCAATATTTCTCATTAAAAAAATTTGAAACGCTTTATTCCCATAGCCATTTAGCTATTTCAATAATCAACTAATGCGAAAAACTCAATATTTCTCAAAAAAAAAAAAAAAAATAAAAACGCGCTATTCCCTTAGTAAATTCGCATTTTCTGCCTTTCTACTTCCATCCTTCACAACACCTCTCTCTCTTCGATAGTCCGCAGAGCGAAGCGAGTAGAAGCCACGTTAGGGCCAGTCCATGTTATTATAGGTCTATGGATTGGGCTGAACGAAATACACAAATTATGAAAACAACAATAACATCACCGCAATCAGATACGGATATCACTATGGAAAGTATTATGCCTAAAATCTCGGAGGACATTCCACCAAATAATATAAATGTATTATCATCCATTATAATATGTACAGTGCATCCCATTTTGGGTGAGACAGCCAGGTTTCTCGCTTGTTATTTAAGATAGAGCCTTGCGGTTTTCACGTTCCTGTCCTACTTTTTCGTGAAACTCAAATTGTTCTAATCAGATTTTGCATAAATGTTTCCATTCAAGAGATACCGGGTGATTTTGGAAATTGATACTTTTCGGACCCCTCCTTTATCTCCGAAATTATTAGAAATAATGCTGAGCTGAAAACTACGCCTGAATCAGAATTCTGCGTAGAATCCAGTGGCGTACTCAATATTTTTTTCGGGGTATGGTTTTGAAGATTCAACACAAACCTATATTTTTTTTAATGGAACACCCTATATATCATTACTTCGTTGAATTCGTTATTTTTTTTCCTTCAAAATGATATATGATACTATGTAGGTAGGATGTTCAGAAATGTCAAAAAAAACACTAAAACGTCAAATAATGATGATTTTTTGTAAATGGGCCATGAATTTTCTATGTTTCAATAAGAAGATTATTACTTTCGATTTTTAAAAGTAGTAGGTCATTGATGACACAAACATCCTTGTTGTTATTATGGCTACTATGCATTTGGGAGCATTGTTTTATCAAGTAGGCATTGGAGGGAAAAAACCAATCTGATCTAGCTGTCATCGCTATAAATTATTGTTATCATTATTGATTCTTCTTTTCTATGGGAAATCCATTGCCCATTAACAAAAAAATCATCATTATTTGATGTTTTAGTTTTTTTTTTAAATTTCTGAACATCCTACCTACATAGTGTCATATGTCATTTTGAAGGGAAAAAAATAGCAAATTCAACGAAGTAATGATACACATGGTGTTCCATTAAAAAAAACATAAGTTTGTGTTGAATCTTCAAAACCATACCCCGAAAAAAAATATTGAGTACGCCACTGGATTCTACGCACAATTCTGATTCAGACGTAGTTTTTACCTCAGCATTATTTCTAATAACTTCGGAGATAAAGAAGGGGTCCGAAAAGTATCAATTTCCAAAATCACCCTGTATCTTTTGAACGGAAACAGTTATGCACAATCTGATTAGACCAACTTGAGTTTCACGAAAAAGTAGGACAGGAACGTGAAAACCGCAAGGCTCTATCTTAAATAACAAGCGAGGAACCTGGCTGTCTCACCCAAAATGGGATGCACTGTACATATTAACAGAAATTCAAATATATAATTATCCCAAAGATTGATATAATATAAACATAATGATTAATTTTTTATATTCAATATCATTTTATAAATAAATCATACAATTTCTCGAATTAAAAAATAAAAAGGAAGAAAAAGGTTTTTTGAAAAAATTTGAAAGAAAAATAAAAGGAAAAATTTTTTTTTTCGTTGGTATTTCTCATAGGTTATAGGGATGGGAATACCGGTTACTCACCAGTCGCGTTACATTCGCGACCGCTCCAGAAAAATACCGCGATTTTGTAACTGTGGTTACAGGCAACAAAACCGTAAGCGATTGGAACTGGGTTGAGTATCAGCGACGGAGGAACGAAGGAAACGAGACCATTGGGATACCTAGACTATTTGTGGACTGTCCTGTTGAATGATAATTCATTGTTCATTGAGTTTCTACGTTTTTCCAGAAGAACGTATGCAAGCATAACAACATTCTTTTCTTGCAAGCATAACAAAATCATAAAACCATAAAATTTTTTGGTGGCTCAGAATAACAACAAAGGTTAGAATCTTCGAAGGGCACCTCATTAAAAACAGATGGTGTAAACTTCAGTGGAAATAATACCATCCTCGGGTAATCTTAGTATTACGTGAAAGAAATTATATCTATGTGTATTGCTGAAGACGTGGTATTCAATGTAAAACCTTAATCTACATTTACCAAACCTCGTTCAAATATCCCAAACCGTTTCGATGTTAAGTTAAGTCCGGTGCCGGTACGCCGTAACTATCGTTACTTTGGAACCGGTTACTTTACGTTTGTGGAACGCGCGACTACGTTACTCAAAAATACCGCTCCAAAATCGCGGTATTGAAATACCGTCCCATCCCTAATAGGTTATATCACATTTAATTTTATATACATATATCAAAAAATTTTTTTCAATTTTTCCATCAACAAAATGAGGATTAAAAATTTTAGAATATTACAATGGAATATAAGATCACTACACGTTTTACTTCTGGAACTCTAGATACAACTACTTACTTCAATACAACATATCCTGCCATATAAATTATAATATATTTAGAGAATGGTGCAGATGGATATGCAAAAATTGTGAATATGGATCTGTTCACTACTATGAAATGTTATTGGTCAAAAGTTGACTGAGATCTACATCCAAAATGCCGAAGTGGTACGGCTTTAAGTCACGTCAAATCGTCTCCTCTCTATTCTCGAGTAAGTTTATGAACGCAGCCTGGTAACATGTTGAGTAACTGACATTAGTGACAGTGATTTTGGGACGAAATTTAAATTTCAAATATAGCAATAATAGAAACTGAAACATATACGTTTATTAACATTCTGAAATGTTACTCTGATTGAATTTCCCATATATTGAAGAATAAAAAAGTAATAATATCGTAAGCAAATTTGGAAATCGATATTATAACAGAAAATTGCCTCTCAACATAATGTAATCTTCAAGAAGGACCACAAAACCTATTGCTGTCAAGAAATGCAACCCATCCAGCAGAGAATACTAACGTTACCAAACTGATACCTATCAGTAGCGGAGCAACTCACGCTACCGATCTTTCTGCTGAACGCGCCCATTGTGAAAATGAGCCTTTATACGATCAGATTTGGAATATTTCAACAATACCTCTTTTATACGAAGTGAGTCAAGCTTTGTGACTCACTATAAATTTATTAGATGAAAACACATATGAAATGACCCTTCTTGCCTCTCACAACCTCCAGAGCTACAGAGTATAATGAAAATACTAACGAATTAATAATATTTCTCATAAATAACTATGATTCTGTTTGATGAGGATACCATAGATGGTATTGAATGAATAAATGCCAATAAAACACAATATATCAAACTATACTAAATTTTTCATTTACTAGAAATTCTTTAATTCACACACAATGATGAACCATGATTTGTATATTGTATGCCAAAATATGGGAATTCCAGGGAAGGTATAAGGATATTTCCAAAGAATAATGAATAATTGAGTTTTTAATTCGTTCGAAAATTAATTTCACAGTTACATTAAATATTTTATCACAAAAGCTTGACCTCCTTTCAATTATTTTCTTCTATCAAACGATCAGAATTGGTTAATATTTCATTACTATGCTTTGATTCTTCAGGGATAATTTGATTACATCCAACAATACAAGAGTTAAGTTGTGCTTTTGACTCTATAACTGTATTATCTGATATTATACAGTTTTCTAAAGCTACCCTGTAAAAAAAGAACCTCATTAGAATGTATACATTTGTTGTCATATATTTAGAGTATTTAATAAACATTTGACCTCCATATTACGAATACAGTCTTACCTAAAAACCTCTTTGACCAAGATAAAACTGTAAATACCTACAGCAGTTGGGGGCGAAATGCCAAGTGAAATGCTTGAAATAATAGTAATTGTAGATATCCACTTTAATGAATTTTTCTACATTCATGCAAAAAGCAAAACTTCATTGAACTATATTTAGTGGAAAAAAAGTTCTTTATTGCACTAGTGCAATAAAGTTTTTATTGCACTCATCTGTCATTCTACTTCAACGTGCTGTCATCATGACAAACATAAACGTTCAGACCCACTACATATTTATCAGATATGCTGTGAGATTGGCAATACGTTTTAAACAGTTACATATTTTATATTATTTTGTATTAATGTTAGCAGCCAGAGATATACAAACAATGCCTTCCCGAGTATAACTCCTTAATCAAAACTGATCCAATTTGTAACTCATCGGACAATTTCCGTCAAGTGCAATAAACATTCACTTTTTGCACTTGTTGCATAAATAACTATTCGTGACTTTCCAGAAATGAAAATTCATCCCTTTCCAAATCATTGATTAGTTCAATCAGAGACAACAATTGTTATCTCTGTTTATCACATTATCGCTTTCTATTTTGATTATGTTGGAACAAAACGAAATACACTGGCGAGCAAAAAAAAAATTGTCACTGAGTTTTTACACTGGTTTTTGCAATAGACTCACATATTCAAATCGATTTAATAATAGTTTGCTCTTCATCTATCTTTCATTAGGAAATCAACTAAATATGCGCAAAATGCGGACATATGAATAGCCTAAATAACTTGATAAAAGAAACCATCTTTGATTAATTCTTCACGATAAATTCATCTTTTATCAGCTGCATTCAACATTGGTCATTGAAAAATTTGTTTTCTCCTCTCTGAAAGAAACAATTTTATAAAATGAGTTTACCAATTGAAGATTGTGCGAGAATAGTGCACTTGTTGAAAATGGGCTGAGCTAGAGATCTGTTGCTAGAAGAATTAGTTAGGCAATCTACAATCCGAAGAATATTGACAAGGTATCAGGAGGTAGAGATCTGTTGCTAGAAGAATTAATGTTAGGCTATCTACAATTCGAAGAATATTGAAAAGGCATCAGGAGGTAGGCAGGCTGACCAGAAGACCTGGATCTGGAAAAATCGCACATCATTGAGGGAGGACAAATTCAACAAGTCTTCAAAATTGCCATATAAATAATGATAATAATCTTTTATTTTTCATCGATCAAAAAAATCAGGTATAGAAAAAGTCAAATTATATACCATCTAGAAAACATGCAGTTACTAAACACAACATTTTAAATTTACAAATAAAAATCAAAGATTAGCTGAGAAAAATTCCACATAATGCTCGAATAGTGATATCGTACTTGAATGAGGTTGAAATTTCAACGTTCAACTGGCCAGCACGAAGTCCTGACTTGAATCCCATCGAACATCTATGAGACCAATTGGAAAGGCGAGTCAGAACTATGGTTCCATCGCCCAATAATAAATTATTGGGCGATGGCGAAGCAAACGTAAACAAGAGCTCGGTGAAACCCTTCGTGGGAAAATATTCCATAAGAGAATATTTGCATGCTCATCACGAGCATACAAAGACGTTTGAAAGATTTAATCGGAGCTAGGGGAGGTCACACAACATAGTGAAATTTTCACAGTTATGATAATTTTTACAAGTTTTTGATTTTTTCAAGAAAAAGCTTATTATTAATATACAAACCGAATAATGTTTGATTTTTCTTTGGGCTATTTTCTTTTCCCCACCATTTCAAGATTATCATAAAAATTTTAAGTAAGATAGGTATTTGAACAGTGATGATCAAGAGACCTGTTTTTTCTGCTCACTAGTGTATATCACTACTATGAAAGGAAAAAAGTTTGAGGTATTATTTTGGCAGAATGACAAAAGTTCAAAATTCAAAAACATTTCACGTTGTATATCAGCATCTATCCATGATCAATATTATTTTGTTTATTTTTATGAAAAATTGTAGTTATATTTTTGTTACATAAGATCAGGATCAGTGATTATCTAGGGCCTGGTGCCTGTTTCAAAATGTAATTGGATTGAGGACAGAAATAAAGTGTTTGTTTAAAAAAGGGTTCTTTGTTCTTTTTTCAATGTGACACACATGATGTAAGAATTGAAAAAAAAAAAAAAATAGATAAAATATATCATACCTCTCTTTTATAACCACATTTTTCATCAATATGCAATTAAAGACCCTACTGAAACTACCAATTTCCACATTGGGTCCAATAATAGTATTTTTAAATGAAGTCTTTTCGCTGAGTTTTGCATTCTCCCAAATAATACATTTGTCATCGACTTGCGTGGATTTTATATCTGCTTTTGGACTTCTCAAAACGAGTTTCTCCTTAGGGGCAATTCTCTCCCAAATATCTGCCAACTGAAAAAATAGTTCTTCAATCAACTTAATAATAAAATAATTTCCAACCTTAACTAAAAATAAATTACCTTTGAATTCATGAAATAAAACGATGCAAGAGTATTTACTCGAATACCAAAATTCTGTTTGTCAGCAATATGAGCAAAACATCGAACTACATCATCAGGGATTCTGGGATATAATTCCTTCTTTTCGGTTTTGGAATAGTTCAAAATTTCATCATTCGATTCAGAATTTATCATATGTTTCCTAATGAGTTGAGGTAAAAATTCCCCTATAATTTGAAAATAAAAATATTCCATAGAAAACACAGCACATTCATTTTTCATTACAAAGTTACAGTATAAAAAATCGAAATTGAGATGCTTGGTGTTCATTTGCTCAAGTTGGAAAGAATTTATATATATATATATATATATATATATATATATATATATATATATATATATATATATATATATATATATATATATATATGGTGTAGGGTAAGAATTTTTAATTTTTTTTGATAACCATAAAGCACATAATCATACAGAACAGAAATCATAGCAACTAATTTCAAAGATATAACTTGTGATATAAGTATAAATCTTCACTTCCACTCGAATTATCACAGAAATGGAATAAATCTAGTGAATAAAAAACCTTCATCTGTCATACCTATGAATATATAGTATTGGCACAGTCTTGATAGAGTAGGTATCTAATGTGAGGAACAGAGAAAATCCCATTAGTTCAATAATACTAATAATAGATATTCTCATATTTTTATTTTACGATGTTTTCATGGTGAAGTCATGATCGTAATTCGATCATGTTGATTACTGTTATTCTAAAAAATCAAAGTCATTATTATTGAGTTTAGAAATGAATAAATTAAAATCAACGGATCAAAGGTCGATCAAATCGACGGACGAGAGGTTTGCTGGGACTTCAGACTTCTATGACAACCATTTATTTGACGAGTCACTCCGTTTCAAATACACAATAGTCAATCTTCAGGATATACGGAGAGTTTTGAGCGGCCAGTACATTTTTGGTTTAAGGAAATTTGACAGGGGAGTTGCCCAGAAAATCAATGACCTTGGGTGGCTGCGGATGGAGAATCGTTTCAGGTTGCATATGGATTACTTGACCAGTTTTCAGGCTATTGAAGTTCATCTCCACCTAATCTGAAGAACAAATTTGAGGCTAGGAACAGCGTTCACAGTCTGAATAATAGACATCCTAATACGCTGACCATCCCTCACCATCGAACTGCAAAGTTCAGGAAAAGCTTCTCCTTCAATGCAATAGTTACATTCAATAAATCTCGAGCTGATATTCCTCGCGAGACCCTCCGCGTCTTCAAGTCTAGGTTAGGGATGGATCTGCTTAAGGATTTCTAGGCGGATGTTTCTCATTCCGTCGCATCCATCATGGCTCCTAGTTCTCTGATATTTCCATTATTTATGCAATGCATGTGTCAGAGTTGTAACTGAATAGCACCAATCACAAAGAAGTTATGAGAACATTTCACGCCATTTTCCAATTTCCTCTTATAGTTTGAAAACAGTTGAATTTATGAGCCCGAAAATGTGTCATTTTTTTTTAGCTCAAAGGTATTCGGAGATCCCCTCAATAGACAACGAATTTGGGACACCCAATGCCTAGATATCGCGCGGAGAAAGGAAGAGAGGGCAATTGACTACAACAGAGGAGTGACATACATGATGTTTGGATTGGTTTTACATATTTTACGAATCAATACACTATCATTGGCTGCAATTAAAACTTCTGCCTTCTATTCTTCATGATCACATGATCGGAGTTTCAACCTTTTTCTTTAAATGTTGGAGTCAATGCTCAGCACTGCTTCATTGCCCAAAGGCGCATCTTTTTATTATATTAGATCATTGATATATATCTACTTAAGGAAAGAAATAGATTGATTGATATTTATTATCAAACCCTTCCATCCGACTGTAAATAAAATCAAGATCGGTTATATGATTGCTAAAATTGTAGCCAAAGAATTGGATAAATTCGTTAACCTGCTTTTTTTTGTGTTCAATGTAAACACCAAAACACCTATATACTAATTTTCAAAAACTTGTAAAAAACTCATTGTTAATTTTTGATTGATGTTTTTGATTCTACAAAAATCTAATTTTCAAAAACTTGTAAAAAATTCAATGTTAATTTTTGACTGATGTTTTTGATTCTACGAAAAAACTTTCTAGATAAAATAAAAACAACAGGCATACAATTATGTGATGGGCTATGAAATTATTACAAACCTCTCAACGTTGAAACTGCTTTCTGACTTGTCAAATAATCAATAATCCACTTTTTCATCAGCAGAACTTGTGAATCCACTAGATTTGTATATGAAATACACCTTGGGTATTTGACTGATAAGGAATCTTGAACAATAAAATCGTTCTCGTAGTCACTGGTTGAGGCAAGCAGCACTAACCTATGAGTGTCCTCATCAACCATAATAATATCCCTCTCTGAAATAACAAAAAATTATCAAACGGTTTGTGGTAATCAATTATGAGAAATTTGAGAAAATTGTTTTTTAATCTTATATTTTCCAAAAATATGACTCCTCAAATCAGAGGCGGCGCAAGGCGTTGGCGATCACCAAGTGATCTGTTTCGCCTGGAGGTTTGTGCTATAAAAACATTGAAATTACTAAATTGTTTAATGACGATTTTAATTGATAAATAAATTTTAGGGTAAACTTATGTAGGGTCTTCGATTTGCTGTGCTAGAATCCTTATTTTTCTTTCAAATTTTTTTTCCTATGAGAGGAATATACAGAGTGGACTTCTTTTAAACTTTCTTCGAGATACAGGGTGTTTTCCGCAAAATATGAAAATTTTGAAGTGTTGTAACTATACAACCGCTCAATCTTTTCGGTTGATTTTTGGGGTCAGAATGTACTATGTCAACCTTCATTCATAATTGATAATGCATATCGGACAAATACCATAGTAATGTAATAAAAAAATCTTTTGTGGTCTATGAGAAAATAACAAACTGTATGTGAAAATATTTTTTCCTACAACTGCTATGGAAAATAGCGTATTCTTCACAGCTTACTCAATTTCAAAACTCTGTATTGCTCATACTGTGGGAAATATTATTTCCCACGGCACTTTGCCCACACTTGGGAGACCAATGAAATTGGGCTTTTGAGTCGTAATAAATTAGCACATACTGTCAACGAAGGCCATTTTGATTTGAATCAAGTCGATTACTTGAATTATTGAAATTTGTGCAGTTGTAGAAAAAGTATAGTGTGCAACATGTGGAGAAAGTCCTTTTCTCGCTTGTGTGTTTGCGGAACTCGCCTTTCAGGCTCGTGCCACAAACTTCCACACTCGCCAAAAAAGTTGGACTTTCCCAACTTGTTGCACAATATACTATTTCTTAACATTCATTTCTAGAGAGAACAAAAATTTGTGACAAAATGTTTCTTTTTGGGTTACCTATCAAACTTCAAAAAGAAGCGTCAACAAAATATTTGATGGTCTGCTTTGAATCAGTATTAAGGTCTGTTAACTAGAATTAACATTTTGACAATGGGTAACCAGCCACCCTGTTTTACATTACTAGAACCCATTTCCACAGCAATGAAGCAAGTGTTGTAGTTCAACAGAAAATTCATTCTGATTCAGGAATGTGGATGTTTCCTATAACCATAACGGATTCTCATCATCTTGATATAAAAAGTGGACCCACACCACAGTTAAATAAAAGAGATTAAGATAATTCCAAAGATGGTGAGCATATATAATTCTCGAATTTTTATTTCTCCAGAAAACTTAATGGTGAAGTCGCTGGTTGGTTTTTCCATATTCTCAAAATAAAGTTTTATGTTTTCTATTTACAAGAAGGCTGTAATTGGAAATAATTGAGCAGTATTTTCAATAGCCATGAGAATTCCAAGGAACTTATTGCCTCAATATTTTGATAGACGACATTGGACAAAGAAATGAATTAAGGGAAAGCAATAGACCAAGAAATCGAATGACTAATTAGTGAATCTCAAAAACACTGGCACAATTTGTTTGAGGAACAAAATTATATTACCAATTTGTTAGCTTCTCATAATCTGGCAATCACAAGGAATCACACAAAACATATCAGAAAATCAGGTTATTTCAAAGAATTATTCAAATTGTAATCCAAATAAATCCTACATTACATGAATACAAGAAACGAATTGCAAACCAATATACAGTGGACCCCCGGTAATCCGGCAAACATTATGCAGGGCAGTGTCGGACTATCGAATTTGTCGGATTATAGAGCACTGCCTAAGACCCCTATAGTCCGGATTTTTTTACGAAAGAGTACCTTGTAATCCGACAAATTACATATTTAATGACGAGAGTCAATATATTTTATACGTACATATGTATGTACTTTGAAGTACAAATCAGACTTAATTTATGTAAGTCGAATTTAGTAAATTAAATAACAATTGAGAGCTCACGTTTTATTATAAAAATAAGCATAAATGCACATACATACATATCTACCAAAATAATCAAGAATTATTAATCAAAATCATGTAGTGAATACTATATCAAATTATGAAGCTTTGAAATATTCATCAATGTCATGTCATGTCGGATTACAGAGGGCGCCGGATTAGACAGGGGCCGGATTATCGGGGGTCCACTGTAAGTATAAACCACGAAATCAATGAATTGATTACTTTGATGTCAAAGGTTTGCTAGGTTGCACCAGAGGCTGTATTAGGGTTGAACAGATGTCAATTATCTTGAGATTTTGTGATACGTCAAATGGCACAATAAAAGAGCACTTTATAGGATTTCTTGCTGTCCCTAAGACTACCGGACGGGATTTCAATAATGCCAAACTGAGAAAGTAGAAAGAAATGGCTAAGATATTCAGAACTTTTGGGACCAAGGATATGACAATTGTGCAAATATAGTAGGCATCAATAGTGTGCTAAAAACCCGAATTTTAAATATTAATATTAGGGCATTTTTCACACCTTGAGGCTGCTATAGCTGGAAGCTACTGTTGGTTGACTCCGCTCATCGTCTGTGGCAGCAAACACATTTTTTGGTTTTATTCAGAAAAATTTTCTGCTATTTTCAAGTTCCAGTAAACGATGGGAAGCAAACCAAAGTTCACAGTAAACCCTTTTATTTTATTTTGAAAATAATACATCCAACAGGCCATAAAGGCCAATTGCAGGTGTACATAACTAATTCACCTTATAAAATTATACAACAATCATACTATTAAAAAAAAAAAAACAAGATAGACACAAGATGGAAAAGCAGCACTGAAGCAGTGAAGGACGTGCTATTACAATTCTATGAGGTAGAAGAATGCATTGAAAGCTTAAAAAAACAAACAGAACAATCAGACACTCTCAGTGATTGTGTTTAAGTATTGAACGAAATACAGTACAACCGCGTTAATATGAACACGCAATCGTATGAATCACTCCGTAATAACAAAACAGAATTTTTTGTATGAACTACTGTAAGAAAAATATTTGAAAAAAATAATTTTTTTCATTTTGCTGAACACCGGTTTCTGCTGAGAAATGATTGAGGTTCTATAGATTTATCTTACCTTGTTTATTCTTTGTTTTTGGACCAGGCAGAGTCAACCCATTGAAAGAATGTGGTTGGAGATATAAAGCAACCAAGGCTGCATCTTCTGCCCTGAATTTTGTAATGACTGTGCCTAAATTTATATCAGTAAATAAATCGCAAGGTAAGACAAGCACATCAGAATGAATAAACTCATGGATAGAACGTAAAGAGTCTGCAGTACCAAAGTCCTCATCGTGGGGAATCATATGAAAATCAACATTAATATGGAGACCACACTCTTTGATTGCTTCTTCTATTTCAATCTTTTGATTATCAAGAACAACTACAATGCAATCTGAAAACAAATATTATGAAAAGGATTTTGACAAAATTAGTTATTATTCACCTTTGTATCCCATAGATTGTATTTTATATAGAATGTACCATATCAATGGTTTTGGTCCTATTGGAAGCAAACATTTTGGTTTACCAGATAAGAGTTCAGGCATTCGAGAGCCTTTACCAGCTGCCAATACAATGACTTGTAAATCAGGAGAAAATGTCATTTTGTTAGTTCTTGAATAATTCGATTTTCTCTGAAAAGAAAAAGACCTAAATAAAAAAAAAACAACAATAAAAAATTACATAGTTTGGTCTTCAATTACAAACATTTTATCGGACATGACATGCATGATTTCGATTCTTGTATATTGAGAATTTATTGAAAATAGGACAAAATTTGGATTCACAGAAAAATTCAATAACATTATAGTACTATAATTATGTGTCCTCCAAGGGCGCAATTGACGCATGAATGGCGAGCAAAAAAGCTCCTGATTTCACATCAGTGCTTTGTTGTCGATATTCTGTTTGAATTTTTATGATTTTTGACGATACG
This sequence comes from Harmonia axyridis, assembly GCF_914767665.1. Classification (NCBI taxonomy): domain Eukaryota; kingdom Metazoa; phylum Arthropoda; class Insecta; order Coleoptera; family Coccinellidae; genus Harmonia; species Harmonia axyridis. Next base: position 21,744,913 of record NC_059505.1, on the reverse strand, counting down.
AAACTTTGTGCGAAGGTTGAAATTGTTATTCTACATACAGTGAATAAGGACAACAAACTTCACGGAGTGATGGTTTCCACATGAAGAAATAATGACAGTTTGCTATATAATAATAATAATGACTTTATTTTCACAATCAATTTTTTTTTTACAGAATATTCGCTTCAATAGGAAATTATGTGTGAAAAAAGGCTGAGTTCAGTAATGAACTAAGTGCATATCCTGTTCTACTCAACCTTCGCAAATGCTTCGTATTCCGAGATACGGAGTGTTAAATTTTTTTTTTAAAACTGACCATTTGTTAATTGCTTTGAAACCTGGCGAAATATTCAATTATGTTCATCATTGTCCGTATGCGCGACAATGAGGAAAAAATTGTCCGTCACTGAGATATATTTCAAGCTAAAAACCATTTTTGAATTCCTCGTTCGATTTATGACAAAAAAATCTCTCATGCCATTTTTCGTATGGGGCACCGTTTTTATGCAAGAAAATGAAATATCGTAACACTTATTTATAATTTGTTAGATAAATTATATATTATTAGGTAGTTCTTGATAGTTTAGTGAAGTTAAGTTGTATTTGTTTAGCATGAAAACAGCGCCCCATACGAATGGTAAGAGAGATCTGAACAAATTGAACATATTGAGTAACTTTAAGACCCTGTATCTCGAAAAATGAAGCAAATTTGCGAACTACTGTTATACATCGAACAGCCATATTTTTTCATACAGAATCACTCCCTGAAGTTTGTTGCACTTATTTGTTAACATCCTGTATAATATATAGATATCTCGATCATCGGATCTATTTTCACGGAAATATTGGGTATTTTCTTTCCAATATTCTTCTTAAATATTTTATGATTCAGATGCTGTGATAGCTTGAAATTTCGCACGAAACTTGAAATAGTTATTTAAATATACACCCAAAATCCGTCGCTTTGTGGTCACAGAATTATTGAGTAATTTTTTTACTCGATATTTTTATTGAATTTTCTATTATTCTGGTGATGCGATCAATATGAAATTTTGCAGGAAGCTTAAAATAGTTATTTCACTTTAGAATGCAATATTTCGTTTCGGTCGAATAGGTGGTTTCAAAATCATGTGAAAATCGAAATTTTCTTGGTTTTTCCGTTCGAGAGTAATCCGGACAGGCATAACCGAATTTAAGAGAGGATTCGTCATAAGTGAGTTGAATATTATCGTTCGAGACCAATCCCGGATCAAAATTCGAAAATTACAGACATTGCTCGAAATGGTAGAGCGATCAGTTGAGGAAACGAGAAACAGGAAACAGCACCGATTTTATTTTAGATATAATTTATTATGTCATTGTTGTTGGTTAGTAAACTTAGATGAGGGGTCGTCACGAGATGATCCTCCACACATTTGGCATCAATATTCGAGTGATTATTTCAAATTAGGAGTGAAACAATGTCTAGCAAGTCGCTTATAAGTATGTTCATACGCTGGCTGGCATGGGATGAGCAGAAATCGCAATACCTGAGATGCAAATGTTAGACTTCAAGAAGGAAGTTCTCTGACGGAGACCAGTCGGCATCGATATTTAGTTATATATAGACAAAATTGTGAGAAATTTGTTGAAGTAGTACGAGTATGTTCATTCATCAAACTATAGAAACCAAAGCATGTCAGAATATGGGCAAAAATATTAACCAAAACCCCACTTTAGCATCTAGCGTCAGAATTGAAGTCACCGCACACTATAGCTCTTTTGAAGAATCTTTGTGTTAAAAAAAAAACGTCGATATGGTCGATGAATAGCTCAAAATCGGATCGATAAATAGTAATAATGCATAAAATATTATCAATCAAAATTGCAGAACAGTCAAAAAATTTCAACTCTCAACCTATTTATGAGATCAACCGGCTTACAAATAATGGACAGAATTGATTTTGAAAAAATAGTACAGCCTCCATGTTTATTGGTTGACCTTACAAAACGGCTTATTCTGGTATATTCTGAAAATTGGCAGCTTTGCCTCATCGTCAACCAATGTTCTGCAATCCAACAAAATCACAGCTTATAGACCTCAGAGAGAACATGTTTTCCAAAATGTAATTTATTTAAAACATATTGAACATTTCAGTGAAGCAACTTTCAACAATAATGCTTCTTTTCCTCTTCTTCTAAGGTCGCGCCAGGTTCGTCCGTTAGGTTGGATAACACAAGGTGTATCAGATGTCGACTTCAGAGTAGAATTATTTAGGTTATTTTCCACAGGCACTGATAAAACAAGTCTACTTAGCATTACCTTTTCAGTATTATAGCCAGATGCATTGCCTCATTCTGTTGTTTTTTATTGTTTTGACGATTATCTTCCAATTTCATAATATTTTCCAAATTGTTTATTAAGTATTTTTTCATTATAATTCCCATGAATAGGGACATTCTGTAATGTTTAGAGAACAACATGAGAACCAAGGAAAATTTTCAATGATGTTAGCCAGATATGATATCTTCCGTTTGGTACTCACTTGGAGTTTGTTGCAAACACAATCCAATATGAAACAGCTCGGTGAGTTGTCACCTAGGGTTGAGGATGTTGAAATTCCAACATTTTCACTACTTGTACTCTCCAAATATTTCAGGAAAAAATAACATACTGGAAAACTACAGCTTTCTGATTCAGTTCTACCAACCAAAAACGCTATTGAAACTTGTTTTCTCAGATTACTCAAGTCAAAGAGAATGTTATTATTCACTTGACTTTCTAGCGGCATATTTCAACGTGAAAATATATTGTGAAAATTTTGATTTTTCCTTTATCAATGAACCACAATTGAGAAACTATTGAAAAAAAGAAAGATACAAATATTGCATATGTCTTCATTATATTTATGGTTTTATGATGGACTCGGTTCTTACTTGATGTTTGATTCATTATAGATAAAATAATAAAACAAAGTAATTTCTACTAATCTTTTTATTTTTTGCTATAATTGTTTTGCCAACACTTAGGCTTCATTAGGTTACATTTCGATTGATGAAAATTAATTTGTTTTATTTCTTCATTTATTATTTTACCGAAATTCATGGATCAGAATTTCAACTAAAAGAAAATTTTTGATATTTCAAAAAGTAGATCATTGTCAGCAGAGGGCAATACCAAGATCCAAAAACATTATTCGCACAAAACAAACAAGGAATCTCTTCAAAACCCAAACATTAATTTTAGATATCCAGATTTGAGAGAGTTTTTTTTCTTCTATAACTTACATCAAAATTTTATATAAATATATATTACGCCCCATTGATCTTTTCTTTCATTACATATAATACCTATAATCCTTTCTCAATTAATTACCTTCTTTGATCATTCTCATTCTAGAGACTGATTGACATCAGTCCAAATGGTTGAATACAGGGTGTACACTTTTGAAACGCCCTAACTTTAAGGAGATTATACAAGTGATTTGCAACAAAAAATGTCATATAATACATGGTCGAAATGTTGGCGTTTATTCTTCAATTTAACATTTCTTGATTTCACAGAATTTATCACTTTTTTCCATAGAACCAATTATATCTTATTCATTTCAGCATCCTCATCGAATTTGATCATATATTCCGAAAGAGCATTAAATTTGCCTTAATACGAGAAGTCATGAGTGGCAAAAGAGTTTTACTGACAAGTGTGGTGAGGTGGTGAATATAAATATTCTGAAGAGAGCGAAATAAGTCGTATCTCTCCAATCGTTTTATGAACGGAAAACTATTAATAAGAATGTTTTCATTACAGTAAAAACTTCTCCATTTAGCAGGCTTTCGAAAGACATATCAAGGTGCTTGCTACTTTCCTTCTGCTGTAATATCATGGCTAGCGTGATGACAATGAAAAAGACGAAAATACTCAAACTTTCCTCTGCCCTACTTCGGAGCTGCTTATGATTGGATATTGAAATAATTGAAGGATGGATGTTTATGTTGATTATCTGCGGTGTGAAAGAATTTTGATTCCTTGAAAATTGTCTTAATGATTTTAATAAGCGTACGATATTGTTTGTCGTAACTTGAAAAAGGAACGAACTGTTTGGAAACGTCGGCGTTGTTACAAAAAATTAAACAGTAGAATGAAATCGTGTCCAATATTCCCAATATTTTCTTATTTATGATCTTAAGATCATTCAAGGAATATTTTGAACATTATTAAAGGCAGTAAATGGATAAATTATTTAAAATGAACTCGTATAAAATTAATTCAGTATATTCCTAAACATATAATAATCTTAAAAATGAAACTTACAGATGACAATATAACCTTAAAACTCCAAGTTCAGATCTTGCTAGTTATTAATCATTAATTACAATACAATCACATAAATAACAATCTTATTCCAATAATTTTCTTCTATTTTTTTTATAATTCGTTTGTTTTCTAAAATCTATTATGAATTCATAGAAAAAATACTGAATATTTCTTTGGGAATGAAGTTGACGTATGGAAAATGCATAGAATGTTGTTAATTGACGGAAAAAATAGATCCATTTCAAGCGAAATAGTTTTCAGAATTAATGTTTTTGGATTTTCATTATCTTCTCTTCTTGTTCATGAATTTAAGAAGAATATTAAATTCACCTGATGATCGATACCCAATTTTTTTGGGAATAGGCGAATCAAGATAAGCGCTACGCCACCTGGTGACAATCAGAGTAACTATAAATGTTGCCATGGTTTGCTATGGCTCTTACCTGTTAGGTAGTCAGTCCTTTTCATTCCTCTGAGGTTCTTGCATTCTGCTGTGTGTTTGTGTGATATTCTACAAATATTTATATTTTTCTTAAATTATTTGGTAAATGTTTACTATAATAATTAATTTTAATAATGATTCAAAAGTGATGAAATTTTGCTTACTTACTAATTTTGGGTATTAGATCACGAATCCGGTGACATAAATTCCTCAATCCTGCTAGTTTTTTTTTAAAAAAATTTTAAAATTGGCTTGATGAAGGTGAGGTTATCCACATTAATAGCTAGTTTTCTTGTATTTTATCAACTGATTCTCGTTAGAAATGATTAATTAATCACATTTCAAGCTTTTCATAAAAAAAAATGGCTTTTTTTCGTCAAAAACTACTATTTTATTCATTGTTTATATCCGGTGGCGGCCATTATGTTCAATACGTAACGTCGGTCAAATGACTCAAATGCGAAATAATCTGCAACGTTGCCAGTATGCCCAGATCTTCTTGATGGGATCGGTCTTTACTTGGTAGAAATTCATATTACTAAATTGTTTGAGATTATGACGTATTATAAAACTGTATGGAAACTCATAATTTTCGCGCACATATTGGAATAGAAAATTCGGCAAGTTTATTATAATTTATATACCTATTACGAACTGATTTTAAGGTTTATTTATTGCGAAAATAAGTATTTTGGCCCATCTTTGTTAACTTGTTCCAACATATTCCTACTATGAAATGTTTGGAAAAGCTATCCAGCAAAGACCACGAGGAGATGTAAGCCACCTTTGCCAGGAAAGGATAATGGAAATGAGGAAAACTTGGGTTTTGGAAAAAAAATAGGAAAAATTTGGAACGAGCAAGAACAACATGGATAGAAGTAGAATATAGTAAAATAAAGTGAAAAATAGTAAATTACAGTGAAATATAGAAGTGAAATATACGTTGATGAAGCTAATCTTTAGATGGAAATATATAATCAAAATAAAACTAACTACTGGTACCCTCCCCTTCATATTGAGTGTCTGTGGGGGGATATACTTCAGAAATATATTTAAAGAATTCATGGAACCTATCGGTGAATTTAGGAAATTTCCGATGAAAATAATGCTCGGCCAAGTAATAAACAAAATTGTCCGAGCGCCTTCCAAATCTAGGAATATCAAACCTGATATCCCTCCAAAGCCTCTCAACATTCTGGGTATGAGCTCCAGTGTCAGGGTCCACAAAGTTTAACGAGTGGTTAACCTTCAGATGTTGGAAACCCTCATTTTCCAAACAATCATAGGATCTCCAACAATCGGACATAACAGTGGTTTCTGGAAGAATCCACTCCTTGATTATTTCCAACAAAGTATCCTGACTCCTATCGGCAACTGGAACCATGAATACTTTCTTGGATTCTCGTTCGATTCCCCCAAAAATCCACTGCCCCTCTATAATTCTACCTCGATTATATTTTCTCCGACCAAATTTCGCTTCATCTATTTCCACAATTTTGCCCGGTCCCCCTAAAGGTTCAGTATGATCGCGTACAATTATAAAACAAACTTCTCTGCAAAAACTAACCCAGTCTACAACTGTCCTTCTGCTCCATTCCATTTCGAGTTCAAGTTGTTCTTGCTTGAAACCAACCAGCCAAAATGCGACAAACTGGCATATTTCCTGGACAGACTTCTTACTTCCCGAGAAAAAAGTGTTTTTTCTTGATGTCTGAATGAAGCCACATCTCTGGCGAACTCTTCTATTTCTAGCATTTACTACAACTGTTGTAGTATTACAAACGTACTTGTTGTGTCGTTCAAAAAATTTGCACGGTTTGTTGCATTTTGGACAAATTATTACATCTGCACAATCAATCACACCGTGAACTTTCAAAAACTCTTTCAATCGATCATCATTTTCACACATAGATAAAAATTTTTTAAGAGAATACTTACATCCGGCACACATATCTGTATCCATCTTACTTACTGTATTATTACCCTCACTGTAATTAATCAAAAAACACTTCACAGTTCACACTAGCACTTCGCTTTAATAGTTCGGAAACAAACTGTTCACTAATCACTATACGGTTATCAGCTATAGACTGATTTGATCAAAAGAGCGGGAATACTTGTTGAAAAGAGCGGGAATACTTGTTGAAAAGAGCGGGAATACTTGTTCAATGAAAACCATAGATAGTTGAAACCAATTAACAAAGATCTTCACATATAATGCACTTGCCAATTTTTCAATACCAAAAGGGCCGCGAAAATTCGATCCCTGTTAATATTTCATAATCTCATTCAACTACAAATCCGATCCCATCAAGAAGATCTGGGCATACTGGCAACGTTGCAGATTATTTAGCATTTGACAGACGTTACGTATTGAACATAATGGCCGCCACCAGATGTAAACAATGAATAAAATAGTAGTTTTTGACAAAAAAAAGCCATTTTTTTTTTGGGAAAAGCTTGAAATATGATTAATTAATCATTTCTAACGAGAATCAGTTGATAAAATACAAGAAAACTAGCTATTAATGTGGATAACCTCACCTTCATCAAGCCAATTTTACAAATTTTTTAAAAAAAAACTAGCAGGATTGAGGAATTTATGTCACCGGATTCGTGATCTAATACCCAAAATTAGTAAGTAAGCAAAATTTCATCACTTTTGAATCATTATTAAAATTAATTATTATAGTAAACATTTACCCAAATATCAAATATCACGTTCCATGCTTTCCCTCAAACTGGTAATAAATATCGTGTTTGGGTGGAAGGGAAATTGGGGAGTAAAGTGCTGATGGATCGACAAAAAGCTTGGCAACTGAAACTAAAAATCGATAAACCAGTGACAAGAAATATGAAAGTATGTTCCCTGCACTTTATCGATGATGATTATTTTTATCGAGGTAAGCACTGATAGCACATGAAATTTTAGATTATATTCATGGGGATAATAATAATAATCGTTCACAGATTCCAGTTCTACACAGAAAGAATGTTTGAAAAAGTCTGCTGTGCCTTCCAGAAATCTTCCTGTTGGATCCACTACCACAAAGGAAGAACCTGAATGTTCTAGTAGTAGATCTGAAAGATTGAATCAAAGAAATATCAACAAAGAAAACTTATTGCTGAAGAATGCTCTTGTGAAGAAATCGAACCTGCTCTACAATCTACTTCCCAAGATGAAATCGAAGCTGCACAAGGTCTATTACAGCTTCTTCCGGGTCAGCCTGATTATAATGGGCCTAAAACTTTCAAGGATTTCGAAGTGCAAGTGAATACTCCTGAAGTATCTTCTTTGTGTGATCTGAGAACAACAGATAGTGCTCTGAACAGTTTTACTGGTCTCAATAATATGAAACTATAAGATACAATAGTAGAAGCAGTACAATCTATTTACAGTGATCAAAGATCAGATCGTTTAGCAATCAAGCAGTGTATTGTTTTAGTTTTAACAAAATTGAAATGTGATCTTTCATATGTGACATTATCTGTTTTATTTGGCATTTCACAAGAATTGTGCCAAAGATACATTGTCTTCAAATCTAAGGTACCTTTACACAATATTGGAAAAATTCCTCAGAAATATTTCGACATGTACTCTGAAATTTTATATATTTTTTTTCAGGGCACACTTCTCTACCACATTTTAATTATTTTAAAATAGTCGTATAATATGCCGAATATATTTTCAAAATAAATACATTTCATAAGTGAAATATTTTCAATTGAATTCTCATTATTTTTGATGATTCATTAGTCAAGCAATAATTTAATTCGATAAATAGGTATCGATATGAGTAGTTTCAAGTTACCTAGTTATATAAATTTATTTTTAGAAACATTTATCTCTTAATAAATAAATAAAAATGGATATGGGACTTTCTGTAGTATTCCCAAAAATATTCAATACATTAGCATTTGTAATATTTTGTTCGGACTGTATAATTGAAGGGTAATGTGAAATGATCAATTCAACCATTCAACTAAAGTTTATTAGTCATGCAAATAACATGTAACATTTTTATTATGTGACCAGCATTCAAAATTTCTTCACCTTCATAAACACTTCTAGAAGTGTTTGTACCTTTAAGATACCCCAAGTATTCTACTCAGTCTTGCCATTTAGACCTAAAAAAGGAACTATTAGAATCCTGTAGTATAATAGTGTTGATTGAATCGTTCACATATTATATGCACACGATTGTTATTCGTCATTTTTCGAAGTCTTCCATCCTTGCATAACTTTCAATATCACTAGACTGAACTGAAACAAATGATGATATCTACCGCCTTTACCTAAAATGAAAATAAAATATACACAGTAACACACTTGTTCACTATAGAAGTCTAAAAAGTTTTTATATTTATTGTAAAATCAAATTTTAATAACGCAAATACACACACAACTAATACAACCAAACACTCCAATGGCAACATTTATAGTTCTACGTTTGCTCACCTTGTCGCTGCATTCTTAATCTCAGATGCCTATCGATTATCAATTCCTATTGGGAATCGATTATTAGTTCAATTGAAACAACGAATTTTATGCATATCATAAATCAAGGAATCGCTGAAAACAAAATTTTAAAAAGGTCACCTAGCAATATAAACGAACTGAATAATTTGGAGAAGTAATCAAAATTTCAAGTGAATATAAAAACACGATAAAAATGTGTGATTCCTGTTGCAGTTCATGTTGTGATCCTTGCTGTTCTCCTACACTTCCTATTTCGATATATCCTGTACCTCCAGCCCCGCTGAACCACTTTTGTCCTCAACCATGTGTATATGCGCCTGTCGTACAGCCAATGTACTTTTCGAATGTCCCTTGTGGTGCCCCTTGTGGTGGTTGTAATTAGGATACCATCAACAACTGATGCGTAAATATTATAGTTCGTATCTGTGCGAAATGAAGTTATCTAATGTCCCAATAAAAACTTCTTGAATTTGAACCATTTATTTTATACATACACGAAAATTGAGTAATAAAATTCATTAGATCAAGTTATGGTGGATTTATGCACCGTACCTAAAAACTAAGGACTAAGAACCATGAACTAAACCTAAGAATTCATTGGGCGCTTTCAGCAGAAAGATCGGTAGCGTAAGTAGCTCCGCTACTGATAGGTATCAGTTTGGTAACGTTGATTTTCTCTGCTGGACGGGTTGCTCCTTTTTTTGACTGTCAGTTCTGTGGTTCCAGGTTCCATAGACCTAATATAACATGGACAGGCCCTAACGAGACTTTCACGAAGAGTTCGCGTCAGGCTGAATATGAAAGAGAGAGATGCAGCTAGATGAGTCAATGTCAAAATCATATGACCAAAACATTGGACTTACGTTTGGAAAATCTTGAATTTTTCTTTTATTCTGAATGAAACTCATTGTTATTTTGATATATTGGAATTCTAGCAATGTAAACGAGGGTTAGAATTGCTTGAAATCTTTCTTATATTAATCTATTTTCGACTATCAAAAGTTTAATTTTTGTTTGAGAATTTATGGAAAAAGCTATAATAAATAATATTTTTATTATTTATACACCAAGAAAGGAAAGCATTTTTTCCTTAGGTATGTATATAGTCTTTTCTACTACTTTTAAGGTCGTCATTTTTATCAGTCAGGGAGGAAAATGGTACTTCTACTCCTGCCGGGAGGAAAACATTTTTCCTTCCTTCTTTAGGGGCGAGAATGAAGTTTTCTATTAAGATAGTAGAAAAAATATATTTTTATTATATCGCAACTCAAAATGAGAATAATTTTCATATATTTTTATCAAGTGAAAATCGTTATATTATGTTATTATTGAGTGAAGATGATCATTCTTTCAAATGTTTGGTTGGAATAATCAATTCAATATAGACTAATTCTTAAATATAACCATTTAAAGATTCAAAATGAAAGTATACTGCTTAGTAATCACCTATTTGTGTTGTTCTATTTTATTACTTTGGCTTTCGACAACCAAAATTCTAAGTACAAATATTATTGATGGTAGAATGAAAAATCATTTTTACAAACAATTTTATCGTTTGAATAGAATCAGTTATGTGTATTACATTTCATTCTTCAATTTTGTATTACTTCCAACTAGTTTAGTTCAAGTCACTTATCAATTTGATAATAGTAAAATCTTTCAGAAAATTGTTTCCAAATAATACAGGCAATGAAAAAAAAAAAAGTCTATGAAGAATTGTATTCATTAAGTATACATTATTACAATAAATGATTTAAAAAAATGGTCCGACTTAGCCTATCAGCGCATGTGGAAGAACATCTTCGAGTCGGATTTTTCACTCTCCACTAAGGAGGATATTCACTCTTCCAATCATTTAATATCCAGGATATTGGAAAATTTCAGGATTGAGCTCTACCTCTTCTTAGTTCTAAACTCCTCCAAATCTTGAAATTTATGGATCTTCTTCTCCTTATCTCTCCAAGGATCAGTTATGATACATTCATTTTTCCTGAAAAATACATATCATAACATTATAAGTTGTTGTTCTCATACGTTAAAAGTAATTTTCAACTAAATAACAATTCAAGATACCCATTTTCAGCCTTTCAGTGAATGAGCTTCTCTAAAGATGAATTTTTAAGCCACGGCACAGAATATGTTCCTCATTTAGTATGGCAATCTAAAAAACTGAACATTTCAAACTATTTGAGCTTTAAATTTGGTTTTTCTTGAATTCAAACTTACATTATTCTTGTTTAAATCACACCTAGTATCACAAGTATTTATGGACTTGTCTGTACCAAACCAACTGTTGTGTTCTTAAGATCAATAATATCATGTCTTATTTCCATTCTATGTCTTATTGTATCATTTGGTATCATGTCTCTTTCAGATTTTCCAGCTGCTGTACACTTCAGAGCTGTATGTTATTATGTCCTAACTATTGAGTGAATTATTTTCTTATTATTCACATTTATGTTTTTAATCGATAATATCCTATTTAACATTGAGATTATTGGTTTTCTTTGGATGTTTCTCTCAGATATTACTTCGTCTAGTGTTCCATTCTTGGAAATCCTCATTCCCAGGTTTCTAATTTCTAATATTAGTATTCAATCTGGAGGAAAAATCTTCCATGGCAGCAGCAGAGGATTTTGATATTATAAACAGTTTTACCGTCTCTGGTTGCCCCATCTCTTGCTGTTTTGTCTCTGGCTGGTCCTGTTCAATTTCTTTTGCAATAATTATTTATATGAATGAATAAAATTAGGGACGGAAAATAAATAGATATTTCACATCCTTAAAAAATAAAATATTAATGTACCTTCTATATTATCTTCAAGACATTTATCTCCATAATTTAATCTCTCAGGCATATAATTGGAGAAACTGAAAATTGAAGGAATAACATCTTTTTTCAGAGTTTTTGTACCATGAATATTAATAAATCATGTTGATGAAAACGGTTGCTGCATATTTTCAACAAGGAAAAAGGGTTGAAATCAATTCTTCTTCAGCTTTCATCCACTGTTCCCTTAATTTGTCATCCTTTGGAAAACTGTGAACTGATATTTCCTTTATGTATGAATTCAGAGGGTATTAAAAGAAATAAATTCTTACGAATGAAATTTCAACTTTTGGCTTTTTTCTAATCTCGCTGTACAATTGAAGGCTGCACGAGTGTGAGGCATTTTATTTGAAAATTAGTTCTTTTGGTGCTTTGAATTTCGCAATAGCAGATGGATTCTAGAAAAACATGAGCTTTCGATTAATTTTCAAGATGAAATCGGCCTTTCAATAAGTTTCATGAACTTATTGAAATCCGATAAAGATTTCAAGAATGTTCAACACTTTTACAAATCGAATCAATCAGATTAACTATGTGTTCAATTCAGAATGAGAGAAAAATTAGCGATTTTCTGAATGTGAGTTCAATGTTTTAAGTAATATTCGATTCAATCATCTTTTGAATTGGTAATATTTCTTTTACTTCAGGTAGAAAAATTCTCAATATTTTTCATGAGACTAAATAGAAGCAAATTCGGAATAATATTTTTATTTCGAAAAGGATTATGCTACAGAAAATTTTCATTAGATAAAAGAGAACATTCATTCATCCATGATTATCGAAATTCAAATTTGGAATAACGATTTAACGTTCAACTCTTCGAGTTGAAAGAGATGTATATTGTTCTCTTTCTCTAGGGCAATAAATCAAGAGAGTTGACAGACTGCCCTCCGATGTTCCATCTTATTCGTTCTCCCGACTTCTCTCTCTAACGCGACGTCCATGGATATTAGGTCTATGATTAAAAATAACTTTCTGTTATATTATAGATTTTCATTTCTAAGTTTGCTTTCGCCTTCGATACTATTACTCTTTTATTGCAACACCCATAGATAAGGCAACACCTTCCAAACATTGATCATGGATTTGAGAGTTATTTCATTCATTTTTGATGACGACGAAGAAATAGATATAATCAATACAATAATTGGACCTGTTCTAGAGTTGGCTGAGCCTTTGCCTAATTTGGAAAGTTAAAATAGAGCATTTATTCCAAAAAATGAAAATTTTTATGAAAATACAATTCCTCTTGACATGGGAGATCTATTCAAAGAACATTTCACAATATCTCGAACAGCTTTTGATGTATGTACTTTATATGTATATATATATATATATATATATATATATATATATATATATATATATATATATATATTTATTTATTCATTCATTCCTCTCTGAGACTGAGTGTACATAAAAATTTTTAAACAACAATAATTCAGTTTCGAGAAAAAATAAAGCAACAATTCTATATATAAATGAAATCTTCTAATTTTTGCTATTTTAGGATCTTTCCAATTAGTCTAAGATCCCGATATAGAACGACCTTCACCGAGATGCTTATTTGATAAAACGTATTTTATATTTAATTTAACATGTCAATGAATATATCACATATGGGTTGCCTAACAAATTTTAGTCCAGAGTAGGTTTAATTAATAATAAAAAAATTTTTTTTTTTCGAACATTTCACCGGTTTGCTTATTAGATAAATTCTATACCAATCGAGAGTATGAAGCCCATAGAATGTGCAAACGTTAGGTTGCCTATTTTTTTTCGGTCACAACTCTCGGTTGCCAGGTATAAACAGGTCAATCTATACTAGCATTTTGCAACGGTCTGACTATTTAATCAAAATCAATATGATCAAAGATTATTTTATTATGAACACGGTGGTATAGGGTTGCCTACGAAAAATCAGTCCAGAATCCCGGTTGTCGAATTTCAAAAAGTTAAATATTATTGCAAGTGAGGACACAGCATAGCAGCTGTTTGAAGTCTGTCCAGTGAAAGAAAGAGAGTGCGCATGCTATTTGTTTTTGGAAATGAAAAGGATAGCGATAGACTCGTATACAGTGTGACCAGATTTAGTAGAAATCTACTTTTTTAGTAGATTTTTCGCATTTTCATGGAGTTTTTAGTAGGAAGAAATCCTTTGGTAGATTTCAGTAGATTTTGGTAGTCTTAAAAATATAACGGAGGCGATTGGGAATATGGAAATTCGGATGTTTAGACTGTATCTATGAATCAATTCATTGTTCATTCTCATTGAGGTTCTACGTTCTACGTGTTTCTAGAAGAACGTACCTACTTAAACATAATAAAATCATAAAACTTCTGTCGGCTGAGAATAAATACGAAGAATGATGGAATATCCGAAGGGTGCCTCATTGAAAACAGGTGGTGTGTAAACTTCCGTTGAAAATATACCATTATCTCACATTTGGTATTCTATTCAGTGGAAAAAAATATGTCTAACTGGAATTTCATCGACAAATTTGGGTGGCTGCATATTTCAGATTTCGAATGCCAAATGCAAGAGAATATTTTCGGCTATTAACCGCATCAAAACAAAAAATAGAAACAGATTTCTAAATAAAAATATAGCATTATTATAACATGCTAAAGAAGGACTTAAAAAGATAGGTGATTGTTGTCGTTTTCAACCTACAAAAAATATGCTCGATTCGATGGATAGTGAAAATTTATGTATGGATGTTAAAGACGATGATTCGACTGCAGATTGATACTGATTTTTCAATAATTTTTTTTATGTTCAACTGTAGTAATTCATTTCTTCATTTAATGTTATTTTTATCTGAAAGATTTTAGTTTTTATTTCTATTTGTTTAATAATAATAATAATAATAATAATAAATCATGGGTAGCGGTAGGAAATCCCTAGCGATTCACCTATCAGGAGAGTTGAATCGACTCCTGCCCACCGCAGATTCCAGGAGCTCCCTGACCCGGGAAGCTGTAACCTGTCGAAGGGTCCCTGTCCAGGGTAACGGACGAAGCCGTGTGGAAAGCAGCTCAAGAATTCTCCCACCGTAGCTCTGCGGATCGTAAAAAGCGATCAAAGGCCGTCTCCCCCACGACACGGAGGAACCCATGAATGATGGTGAATTTAAGGAATCGAAATATAGAGCCGCTGCCTGAGGTTCGTCAGGGCGTGTCTGGAGCCGGCGCTGGACATGACAGTATGCGGGACGTCGGTGACAGAGTGCTAAGGAGACGGGCGTCTATCGATCAAAATGCTACGCCTCCACAATCTCAACATTCTAGGAGAAGAATAACACGAGTTTCTCCGACTGCTGAAGGTGCTGTGCAGGATCCCCAACCAGCACTCACCCAAGCAGGTCTACCAAGAAGACGCATGAAATGGACAAGTTCGATAAATGAAACGATCATGCGCATATACTATGAAGTAACTAATATGGAAGAGGATAAAATAGGCTACCGGCAAAAGCTGTTTGCAGAATTCCACAGAAACTATCCCGAACTTCAAGTTTCTGAACAAAGAGTAGCCGACCAATACCGGGTTATATTGAGAAATAAACTTGTACCCGATGAGAGACTTAACACAATAAAAAATGAAGTCCAACTGAGGCTACAGAATAGGAACCCCACTAACAACGAAGTGACAATTGAAGAAAACTACGATTGTGCTGAAAACCAACACAACATCAATGCACAAATTAATACTGAGGAACAAAACAGCGGAGATTTGGCACTAGCAAGAGATGAGCAATGGCGGAATATACAAACTGCGACTATGGAAAACCGAGAAGAAAGTCGAAGAGATCTATTAGAGCAATTATCTGTTACAATGAATAGATATTTTATAGAATTCGAGGGTACTGATCCTCTTAAACGACCAATTCTTCCTAGACTGAAGACATCGAAAAAACTCTCACATATTCTGCACATAATGAACAAAGAGATAATTCCACCGTTTTTTTCGAATGACCAAAACCTAGAGTCATTGCATCTTATTACCTACTGTGCAGCCTCTACAATATCAGCAGTGCTCGGTGTGAAGCCAAAACCTAGAAGTGAGCAACCAGCACAGAAAAAACAGCATAACAAACCACATTGGCAAAATAGGCTAGAAGCAAAAGTACATAGCCTCCGACAAGATATAGGACGGTTAACACAATTTGAAAAAGGTTCTCCGTCGAGAAAACTACAGAAAATAGTGGATGCAATTATGGATCGCCATAGGCGACATGCAAATTACGACGCCAACAATGAAAGTGCTCAAGAAACTCTAGATACACTCAAACAAAAATTAAGTGTATACTCTGAACGACTGAGAAGATACAATGAGAGCTATAAACGAAAAAAAGTCGGATAAATCAGGCACGTCAGAGATCTACAAAGTACTGTGTGAAGCAGACGAATCAACACCTTTGCAACTGCACAAGGAGCAATTGTCATACAACCACCAGACAATCCAAGAAAAACTGCAAAGATGGAGAGAAAAGCCCCTACATGGACGACATTTCAACGAGGTGAACCAGGATCATGTCGACATTGAAGCGTCGAACTATTGGCTCACATCAGGTGCGATGTATCCAGAAACGGAAGGATTTCTTTTAGCCATCCAAGATCAAGTGATCTCAACAAAAAATTACTGCAAACATATCATAAAGGATCGAACTATTACTGACGATCGATGCCGTTATGGTTGTCCAACGAACGAGACAATCCAACATATCACGGGAGGATGTCAAATGTTTGCAGGAAATGAATATAAAGAGAGACACGATGCAGTAGGAAAGATACTACACCAAGAAATGGCAACTAAATTAACACTTATTAATTCTGAAAAAGTGCCATACTACAAGTACCGACCGGAAACCATCCTGGAAAACGAACGCTATAAACTGTACTGGGATCGTACAGTTTTGACTGATAAAACAGTCCCTCACAACAGGCCAGATATATTGCTAGTTGATAAACAACAAAAGGCAGCAATACTCATCGACGTAGCAATACCTAATAACAACAACATGCGTCAAAAAGAGGTCGAAAAAATTTCAAAATATAGGGACCTCGAATTTCAGATAAAGCGCCAGTGGGGAATGATATCAACGAGAACTATTCCAATTATCATCTCAACAACAGGAATAGTACCCAAAAATCTCAAGAGAAATATCAAGCAACTAGGTCTTAGTGAGTATGTATGTAATATAATGCAAAAAGCTGTTCTTTTAGGTACTGCAAGGACGGTGAGAAAATTCCTAGGAAGCGAAGGACAGGTCCAAGGATCACGTGTGAGAGGACCAGAAGTTCGACGAGAACCAGGGGGACCACAACGACCGGACACGACCGAGCTCTGCCCTTCTGATATTTTATATATCTGGGATTGAGTGAATGTTCCTCTTAGCGAGGAGTGAGAAGCCGACGGCGAGGAGAAATCCTACGCGTATAGGCAAAAGTCATAATATTTATATCCTTTTGTTTATTTAAATATATAAATTTGTTTGTTTATATTTGCTATTTTGATCCTATTTGTTTCTGTTCGGTTTTTTTTCTCCTTTTTTTTTGTCGTTCAAATTTTGAAATAAAATATTGTTTTATTTTCGCATGAGATATCGCATTTTTATGAAAAATTATTCTGCCAAAGAAGACAGTGAGCACTTCTTAGAAAAAATAAAAGGCTTCGACTCCAACTCCATTCCACCATGCTGGATATCATTAATTCGAAAAATTTCACGAACTATTTTTGTAAATTCCATGTGGCTTAATGCAACGGATCCAATATGCGTGATACTTCAGCCTGAGAACTGCGGTTGGTTCTTAGATGAATATTTTAAACCAGTAGGATTCATTGGGGATCATACACCTTTGAAGATAGAAGACATTGTCGAAAGAACTGAAACGGAGAGTGATGATGACGAAAAAGATTCAGAAGTTGGAGATCATAGTTATATGTCCGATGACTCGGAACCTGAATAATTTCAAAAAATTTTTGTATTCATAATTTTTCATGAAAAACAGAAGTATTTTTTTAATTGTTGTTTTTCATTTTGTCGTCTAATAATAAAGATGAAATTTGCAAGATTAGTATTATATATGTATTACTATAACCTTCTTTTTTAGTAAAGATTCTTTAGTGTCACATAAAAAATATACACACATAAATAATTAATTGACTATTCCTCTATTTCAAAAATTATCTACTCCAAAATGATGCACGCATACACGAGTCCATCGCTATCCTTTTCATTTAGTGTCACATAAAAAATATACACACATAAATAATTAATTGATTAAAAAAAAATTAAATAACTATTCATCTATTTTGATAATTGTCTGCTCCAAAATAATGCACTCTCTTTCTTTCACTGGACGGACTTCAAACAGTTGCTATGCTGTGTCCTCACTCGCAGCAATATTTAACTTTTTAAAATTCGACAACCGGGATTCTGGACTGATTTTTCGCAGGCAACCCTATACCACCGTGTTCATAATAAAATAATCTTTAATCATATTGATTTTGATTAAATAGTCAGACCGTTGCAAAATGCTAGTATAGATTGAACTGTTTATACCTGGCAACCGAGAGTTGTGACCGAAAAAAAATAGGCAACCTAACGTTTGCACATTCTATGGGCTTCATACTTTCGATTGGTATAGAATTTATCTAATAAGCAAACCGGTGAAATGTTCGAAAAAAAAATTTTTTTTTAATTATTAATTAAACCTACTCTGGACTAAAATTTGTTAGGCAACCCATATGTGATATATTCATTGACATGTTAAATTAAATATAAAATACGTTTTATCAAATAAGCATCTCGGTGAAGGTCGTTCTATATCGGGATCCTATACTACATATTATCGCTGCAAATTCGAGCGGTCCACATAAAATTCCTTTAGAAAAAAAAATGTTATTCACACTTTAGATGATCGCAAAGCAGGAATGCTATTTAGCAAGTGGTGACCGCTTTGGGCTTTCTCATGAGTAGAATCCCTGTTCTAAGTTTTTAGGTACAAATATATTTATTGTATTGAACCAAAAGTAATCAAGGAAAAATATAATTTTTTTTTCAAATCATTTATTTCATACTACAAAACTGGCACAGGGGCTTTTAGCTAATACACTCATAACTAGTGTAAAACAAACAATATTTATTTATTCATTCAAATTCAACAATAAATGAAATCTTATTTATGCAATTGTAGGATCTTTCCCGTATTATCACAGCAAATTCAAGTGGTCCATATAAAATTAATTTGCGAGTTGATTTTTATATTAGTTCTTTTCTTTTGAGTTGTTAGGTAACAATTTCCTTAATATATCATTCCTTTCTGCCGTCAACCTATTCTTTTCAGCCATCAACCTAGTCTGTTCCTTCAAATCCTTTGATATTTGGGAAAGGAGGTCCAATCGCCTCTCTTCAATTTCAACCATTTTTTTTCTATGATCATATAATGATTTATTTCGCGTCTTTTTTTCTCTTTCTCTTCTGACGTATCATTACTTTCAGATCGAGGTCTTTTTCTAGAATTTGATTCTTTTGAAATGCAGGGTGAATCAGGCCACTCTGAGGATGATAATGAATGGTCCGATTTTGAAGCGTTACCCTCAAAGTATTTCTGGCAGAAAACAATATCTGGAAAAAGTAATTTTTTTCTTAGTACGAAAATAAAAAAAAATGCGTTCCGATTAGGATATCATTACGAACAGAAAATTTTTATTTCAATCAACAGAAACATTAACCTATAACATTTACTTACCATTTTGTAGTCTCTGATGAATTTGTGGAGTTTCTGTCACACCATAAGTAATATTATTAAAAGAATATCTAAAAGTTTCCATCTTTGCTATGTTTGAAATTCAAATTTCGTCCCAAAACAAATGTCACTTGTCACTAACTCAACACGTTACCAAAAAGGAGCTTAAAATAAATTCGCTACCGAAAATGGCGACCGCTCCGTAGCATACGCTCCAGTGACGGCTCGTGCCCTCGAGTTGTGGGTCGGCCACACATATATATATATATATATATCTTTTTTTTTTTTGATTCACACTAGCGTGGTAGTTCAATTGTGATTATTCGGGCCGGAAGGCCAAGAAGAATTTCTGTTGTCAATGGGGGAAGATATATATATATATATATATATATCAACAATTTTAATTCCCAATATACAACAATAGTTATAAGTATGATAAGGGGTGTGGGAAAATTGATAAGTGTTATAATTTCACTCTTCTTTATTTCATTTAGTCGACGTTTCGATCCCGATGGGGACCTTCTTCAGGACTCTACAATAGCAATAGAAAACAGTCAAAAACATGGCAATCACAAAACATGTAAAAATAGTACATACCGAAATACAGAGTTGTAAAGATCTTATTTGAACACAAATCAATAGCTCTCAAGAAAGCAATGAACAAGAACATCAACAAATTTAGCGAAAAAAGATCTGATATTTCGTTAGCACAAGAGTAGAAATCAATTATCATATGTAAATAAGGTAAACAGAATAATCAACAAAATGAGAGGTTGTCAAAAATGTTGTCAACCAGACTTGCCACAGAATACACGCACATGACAAATGAAACATAGAATAGCATTAAATCACACTTGGTCGCAGTAATTCACTCTCACCGTACTCAGAACAAATGCGATTATTGAAAGACTCCATGAACCGAATCCAATCCCCTCTCACAGAAATAGTCCGGAACATAGATTTCACTATTACGTTATCCCGACTGTAGAACTTGTGGAAATATTCATTCCATTTGATCCATCCAATTCACTGCCACCAAACTGGTCATAATGAATCAAATAAGTATAGATGGAGCTAATATTGTTTACATCCCTTCTGTAATTCATAGAACAAGTGTGGCGTTTAATATGGTACATCTCTAAGAAACATCTTTTCTTTCCACTAACTGCACATTCAAGAATTTTGGTGGAATCATAATCCATTGGGTGATCTTTGTCCCGGGTATGGTCTGCTAGGGCACAAATCTTATTTGGATTCTTGATGTCGCTCTTGTGTTGAGCAATCCTTCTCTTCAAAAGCTGAGATGTCTGACCAATATACACCTCACTACATATTGAACATGGAATACAATACACCACACCACTCATATTATCAACAGTCATCCTATCTTTCACTCGACTGTATAGTCTGTCAATTTTAAAATAAGATTTCGGAATCAATTTAATTTGTGTGGTCTTTAGGAGGTTAATTAATGCATTAGTCATACCATTTATTAGGGGAATAGAAGAGTAAAGAATTCTATCTACGTTCTCAGTGTCCACAGTGGTGGATGCGCCCCTCTCTCCATTCGTTGGCTGTCTCGAACGAGTGGTATTGTATATCAATCTGGACAACAACCTCTTTGGGTATCCATTCTCTAGCATCAATTGTAACAATAACCTCAGATTCTGCTGCCTTAGACTTGGATGGGCAACTTTTTCGATGCGATTCTTCAATCCTAAAATCATGTTTACCTTTTGTCCATGTGGATGATTGGAAAAATAGTGTAAGTATCTCCCTGAACTTGTTGGCTTTCGGTACCAATCCAGAATCAGCCTATTTTCCGGTGTTCGAATCACCCTTGTATCCAGGAATGGGACACCACTCGCTGTTTCTTCCTCCAACGTAAACTGTATACTTTCATGTTCACTGTTAAACCTGTTTAGAACGAAAGCAACCTGGTCTTTAGGTACAGCACATATTAGATCATCAACATATTTCTTGATGAAAGGAATGTGAAAAGGAATGCTAACAAGAATGCAGTCCAGAAGGAAATCCATTACTACTTCAGCAATGGACGGACTGAAGTTGGAACCCATAGGGGAACCGAGCACCTGTTTGAAGAACCTACCATTAAAAAGAAAATAGTTAGAAGAAAACAGGAACTTAATGGCATATATGAATTCTTCTTTTGGTAGACTAGTGTGGTTTTTGATAGTATCCCACTTGTTCTCAACAGCTGAGACTGCCAACTCTACAGGAATGTTGGTGAAAAGAGATACAACGTCCAGGCTGATCAGGACATAATCAACAGGTAACTGGAAACCATTCACACATTGGGCAAAAGCAAAGGAATCTTCAATAAAATATCTACTTCTGGTGGAAGAAAGATATTTAGACAGGATGTCTGAAACAAAAACTGACAGTTTGGAAGTGGGGGTGTTGACAGATGATATTATTGGTCTCAAGGCAAGAATGGGTTTGTGGGTTTTTGGTAAACCGTAGAATCTAGCGGGAACTGAATTATAAATGTACAGTAATTTACCTTGTACTTGTGTTATGTGGCCCCCACTGACCCATCGCTTAATCAATGCATTACATTTACCTTGTATTGTAATGGTTGGATCTCTGTTAGGAAGAAGTTGGTAATATTGTTCATTGAGCAAAATTGTGTTGGAGAGCTCTATGTACTGATCCTTATCCATCAATACCGTAACATTACCTTTATCAGCCCGTAACACAAGCAATTCTTGATGTTGACTTAGGTACCTCTTACAGTGGTAAAATTCTCTCTGGAAAACATTATTAGTCCTTTTTCCAGGTTTGATGTAGTTGGTTATAATATTAGCAGCTTGGGAACGTTTGATGTTCTTCCCCTCATCTGACAGTCTATCATTAAGGTCTATAATGCTCTCTACATCTGCCAACAGTCCCGACATGGAAACCTCCTTCAAAGGAATATCAATGCCGAAACTGGGGCCCAGTGCTAGGAATTTCAATATTCTATCTGGTATAATCACAGAACTAACATTCCTAACCCACCCTTCTTGTGGTTCTACTCTCTTTAGAAGTTCATCCGATAGAGCTCTCACCTTCATCAGATTTCTCTCCTTGATAGCAGCAAATTCTCTTCTGTACCTTCTGGACTGGTAAGATTCAAAACGAATTAGCATCTCTGGTGGAAGCAACCCCTCCAAGATCTGCCACAACCTGGAAGACTCACACTCCATTCTTCCTATCCTGGTCACAGTCACAGTGATCTCAAATTGAAGAACGAGACGCCTTGATTTCTCCAACATAGCTTGAACCTGTCTGGACGAACCTGAATCACTTGCTGAGCTGAACAAATAATTCATATTGCTGGAAATATGTTTGGGAAGTAAATCCTGTCTTTTGCATTCCAAAAGGAACACTCTTCGGTTTCTATAAGATGCCAGTTTCATATTGTACGAAGACCATGACTTCAACGCCTCATATGCTACTCTTCCATAGTTGTTTCTTACTTCTGCATAAAACCCCATGCTTAAATATCAACAATTTTAATTCCCAATATACAACAATAGTTATAAGTATGATAAGGGGTGTGGGAAAATTGATAAGTGTTATAATTTCACTCTTCTTTATTTCATTTAGTCGACGTTTCGATCCCGATGGGGACCTTCTTCAGGACTCTACAATAGCAATAGAAAACAGTCAAAAACATGGCAATCACAAAACATGTAAAAATAGTACATACCGAAATACAGAGTTGTAAAGATCTTATTTGAACACAAATCAATAGCTCTCAAGAAAGCAATGAACAAGAACATCAACAAATTTAGCGAAAAAAGATCTGATATTTCGTTAGCACAAGAGTAGAAATCAATTATCATATGTAAATAAGGTAAACAGAATAATCAACAAAATGAGAGGTTGTCAAAAATGTTGTCAACCAGACTTGCCACAGAATACACGCACATGACAAATGAAACATAGAATAGCATTAAATCACACTTGGTCGCAGTAATTCACTCTCACCGTACTCAGAACAAATGCGATTATTGAAAGACTCCATGAACCGAATCCAATCCCCTCTCACAGAAATAGTCCGGAACATAGATTTCACTATTACGTTATCCCGACTGTAGAACTTGTGGAAATATTCATTCCATTTGATCCATCCAATTCACTTATTTTAAAATTGACAGACTATACAGTCGAGTGAAAGATAGGATGACTGTTGATAATATGAGTGGTGTGGTGTATTGTATTCCATGTTCAATATGTAGTGAGGTGTATATTGGTCAGACATCTCAGCTTTTGAAGAGAAGGATTGCTCAACACAAGAGCGACATCAAGAATCCAAATAAGATTTGTGCCCTAGCAGACCATACCCGGGACAAAGATCACCCAATGGATTATGATTCCACCAAAATTCTTGAATGTGCAGTTAGTGGAAAGAAAAGATGTTTCTTAGAGATGTACCATATTAAACGCCACACTTGTTCTATGAATTACAGAAGGGATGTAAACAATATTAGCTCCATCTATACTTATTTGATTCATTATGACCAGTTTGGTGGCAGTGAATTGGATGGATCAAATGGAATGAATATTTCCACAAGTTCTACAGTCGGGATAACGTAATAGTGAAATCTATGTTCCGGACTATTTCTGTGAGAGGGGATTGGATTCGGTTCATGGAGTCTTTCAATAATCGCATTTGTTCTGAGTACGGTGAGAGTGAATTACTGCGACCAAGTGTGATTTAATGCTATTCTATGTTTCATTTGTCATGTGCGTGTATTCTGTGGCAAGTCTGGTTGACAACATTTTTGACAACCTCTCATTTTGTTGATTATTCTGTTTACCTTATTTACATATGATAATTGATTTCTACTCTTGTGCTAACGAAATATCAGATCTTTTTTCGCTAAATTTGTTGATGTTCTTGTTCATTGCTTTCTTGAGAGCTATTGATTTGTGTTCAAATAAGATCTTTACAACTCTGTATTTCGGTATGTACTATTTTTACATGTTTTGTGATTGCCATGTTTTTGACTGTTTTCTATTGCTATTGTAGAGTCCTGAAGAAGGTCCCCATCGGGATCGAAACGTCGACTAAATGAAATAAAGAAGAGTGAAATTATAACACTTATCAATTTTCCCACACCCCTTATCATACTTATAACTATATATATATATATATATATATATATATATATATATATATATATACATATATATATAATATAATATAAATAAATATAATATAATAAATAAATATAATATATATATATATATATATATATATATATATATAAAATGATTTTGGGAACCGTGAATAACTTACGGAAGGTCGTATACCCCCATTGGCCAAAAAGAGGGTTATCCTTGATGCCTTGGCGTCCGGATAACTCTACGAAACCCACTAATAAGTGTGAAATATAAGAAAAAAGAAAAAAAAAATAAATAAACACTATGCTTCAGGGAATAAATAAATATATATAAACAAATAGATTTCCACGTCACCCAAGAGGTACTATTTGACGACGCGTTGGTTTTTTGTTTTTAATGGGAAACCTCGCCTAGAATAGCCCTATTATAACCCAATATAAAAATGTAGTTCTCAAATCAATGAAAACTGAAATAAAATGAAACTTTTGAAAAAACAGAAATAATAAAATATTCAATTATCAACATAACATATATATTTGAATAAACATAGAGAAAACCTCTCATGAATACATACATATAAATAAAAGTATAAAATAAAAATATAAAAAATCTTATAAAGACCACAAAAATATTGTGGAAATGACCGCATGTATTCTGGTCAAAAATGTATGAGCTTGCGTACCCTTTATTCATTTTTATAGATCAAATCAATTCGACGATCTTTCTTAATCGCGAAGTCATCAATTATTTTCTCGAAAAAAATGTTTCCTCTGGCTAGTTCTTTAACTAAACCTCTTTCGATTGATATCAGTGCCAGGTTATTTAAACGGTCTTGAGACATCGTGTTCCTACTGAAAGATTTTATTCTTTTGAGCGCTGAAAAACTTCTTTCTACTGACGCGGATGTTGGTGGCAGGGACAAAATCATACAAAATAACTTATATAATTCAGGAACATCGGAAGCAATATTATTTGAGAAAATGAATTCCGTAATACCATTCAGCGTATTTGAATTGCCGAAGATAGCATTGTCCGAGTACAAAATTTGTAACTCACGTTTGAGTTTATCCTTATCGAAAAAGTTTTTGTAATTATCGATCAAAGATTTGAAAGGTATTTCCGGAAAATTACGAACGTATATATCAAATTTATTAAAATTCATTAGTTCCAAAAAATGAAGTGATGAAATGTCTTTAAACCTTATTTCAATTTGAGTTATAATTAAATCCAGAATTTCACAAAAAAGCCGTTTCATTGAGGAATTATCTGTGAGCTGAATTTCGGAATCTATTTTACGTTTTCGACGTCTAGCACTCGGTGGCATTACTTCTGGGAGTTTTTCTACTTCTGAATATAAGCGGATGAAATACTCATCTTCTGTGCGAAATTTTTTCAGAGTCGATAATAAAGAAGTGATTCTGGCGTTGCAATGAGTTATATCTGATAACTTATGCTGGATTATAGAAAAAACGGGATCTGTGTATGTAAAAATCAAATTAAAAGAGTGGAGAATGAACAAAAATTCGAAATCATTCAACATTTTCTTCAGACCGGTAGCTTCACGTATTGTAATATCATCCCATTCATCTAAATTGTCGCTGATATGATCAAAAACTTCAATTAATTCTTCTCTCTTATCGAATATTGTTTTTACAGCGCGAGATTTGAAATTCCAACGAGTTTCCGAGCTAGAGGGTAATCTTTTTTTGCAAATTTCGTCTAGAATATTAGTGCGTTTACTTGATTTAGAGAAAAACGACGAAAATCCTGAAAGATTCGAAAAAAACACACGACACTCATTGATTTTCTTGGTCGAATCTTGTAACACTAAATTCAATTTATGTGCATAACAGTGCGTGAATAGTGCTTGAGGAGCAATTGTTTTTATTCGCGCTTGTAACCCATTAATTTCCCCCGCCATCACAGCTGCCCCGTCATATGTTTGACCTACTAATTTAGTCGCTAAATTGAAATCTTTAAAATTGTCCAACAAGGTATTGAAAATATCATTCGCGGTTCGACCTTTACTAACATCGAAAAAACCCCAAAATCGTTCGGATATTTTACCGTCTCGAACGAAGCGGAAAATTACTGACATCTGACAAAAACATTTAACATCCGTTGTTTCGTCTATTTCCCAAGAAAAGCACGCAGAATTATTTATTTCCTCGCGAATTTTCTCCCTCGAAATTTTGGTTATTGAATCTATTAAATCATTTTGTATGGTTTATGACAAACCACAAAACACGGAAGGGGAAGGGTCAATAAATTTTTTAAAATCTTGATTTAAAGTGGCGGCGAATGCAGCGAGCTCCTTAAAATTCCCTCGATTGTCGGAATCGACACTTTCATCGTTTCCCCGAAAGGCCAGCTCTTGTGTTGATAAAAAAATTATCATGTTCAATAAATGCTTCATCATTTTACGATTTTCTGTAACCTTATCGTTAAAGCTTTTTAGGAATTCGCGATGAGCACTGTCTAAACTATTGATTATATTTTGTTTGCCGAACAATTTGAATTTTAGTGAAGAATGGATATGCTCTTTGGTGACTTCATGTTTACCCGACGCGCGATGAATTTCTTTCAAATTATCGTACCCAGCCGAACAAAAAGGGCTTTTTTGATCCGAAAATAGCAGGCAGTTCCAACAAAAAAGTTTATTTTTAGTTTCGCTACCGGTTAACCAATTAAATTTTTCATAAATTGTTTTTGAAAAGGCCCGATTATGACTCATTGTGCGCTGGATCAGATTCGACATAGACGGTCTAGGAACAGGTAACTCTTTTACGAATTTTTTGTCGTCGTACGAAAGCTTGGAAAATTTGTTCTCTAGCAAAAAACTAACCAAGTCGCCGGTACTTGATACTACCTCTCTTACATTTGCCATCACTATAACTCGATAACGATAACTAACATAAACTAAAATTTTGTTATGAACTTACGGAAATAGCCAAAAGAAAACAAATCTGAGAGCACACGCGCCGCGCACTTGCTTCTATTCAATTTCAAATACAAACAACTGCGAAGCCATGTGCATGCAATTATCCCCCCTACTGAGATACGGCTGACCGATCTTACCGCGAGGCGCGAATTACAGAACTTTTGAAATCAGGATGTTTTCAAATTTAGGAATATATTAATTACATTTTCATGATCAGAAAATCAATACCTAACTACTATCGAACGGCATAAATAAGTTCTTTTCTGATTAAGACGTAATATCCCATAATTAACCATTCATTTGAATATATTAATTATATTTTCATGATCTGAAAATCAATAGCTACTATCGAACGGCATAAATAAGTTCTTTTCTGATTAAAACATAATGTCTCATAATTAACCATTCATTCAATTATCAAATATTTGAAATAAACTGAAAAGTTGCTGCTTGACGCTCTGCAATACGATAGCCGGCCAGCCGACCCTGTGTATTGGGAAGCGACCTAACATCGAGTTGTTGTGCCGTTCTACTGAGTGGTCGTATTCTGGGCGTATGTCGTAGTATCTTTTCCTTTACGTAGCGCTCTCGGTAACGCTGGTTCCACCATCGGCTCTTGGCCGACCTAACGTGATGAGATGCTTTCATTCAGTGACATTCCAGGAGTTGCAATTGTATAATTGTAACATTTGTGTTACATTTCAGACCTAATGTTACGGTGTTACGTACAATTCTGGAATAACTTGTTTGGGGTGATGTTACGAAAAGTAACCATTTACGATTGTGGTTTGTTACAATTTATGAAAGGGAATAACAACGCTGGATGCTTTGGAAATCGAATATTAGGTGGGTCCGAAAGAAAATATTGGCCGGTATAAGTTATATTTTCCTGTTCTGAGTGGAAATATTCATTATCGAGGGAATTATTTGGATATCGAAATCGATAACTCCGATTGAGTTTGAATGAATTGAATATCTAGAATTATTTTCTATTTCCCGATAATTTTTGGGTCGGCCCGGCCGACCCTGCCGACCCTGACGAGCCGTCACTGATACGCTCCCTAGCGGAAACTGATCGAACGCGTTCAGCAGAAACTTTATAGAATATTGACAACTGTTCCACAACTGTTATGTCTGCTGAACGCGCCCATTGGCGTTTATGCACTCTTGTTAGTTCTCAGTTAAGGCTTGCGCACGTGCTCGAACTACTTTCTATTCTATTCTATTTGTTCTATACTTTGATGTTTGACATTTATATTTATTGTGAAAAATAATAATAATAATACTTTTCATCGATAAACACGAATAACGGAACATAGAATTATTGAAACTGGTACTCGTTAATATTGAAATTCTATGCGGCGCACGCGCACTTCTATATTTTACCTGAGCCCTTAGTTCTTAGGCAACAGTTGGCCTACTAGTGTTAGTTCTTATTTCTTAGGAAACGTGCATAAACGCCCTCATTGATTTGTTAGCGTTCAATTCTTAGTTCTAAGTTCTTAGGTTTAGTCTTAGTTCTTAGGACTGGTGCATAAATCCACCATTAGTTCTTAGGAAACGTGCATTAACGCCCTCATTGATTTGTTAGCATTCAATTCTAATGGTGGATTTATGCACGAGTCCTAAGAACTAAGACTAGACCTAAGAACTTAGAATTGAACGCTAACAAATCAATGAGGGCGTTTATGCACGTTTCCTAAGAACTAACACTAGCAGGCCAACTGTTAACTAAGAACTAAGGGCTCAGGTAAAATATAGAAGTCCGCGTGCGCCGCATAGAATTTCAATATTAACGAGTACTAGTTTCAATAATTTTATGTTCCGTTATTCGTGTTTATCGATATAAATATCAATGTCAAACATCAAAGTATAGAACAAATAGAATAGAATAGAAAGTAGTTCGAGCATGTGCGCATGCCTTAACTAAGAACTAACAAGAGAGTGCATAAACGCCACTGAATTCTAAGGTTTAGTTCATAGTTCTTAGTTCTTAGGTGCGGTGAATAAATCCACCATTAACGAAGAAATAAGGGCTCAGGTAAAATATAGAAGTGCGCGTGCGCCGCATAGAATTTCAGTATTAACGAGTACCATAGTTGATATCATTTTATCACAGACTAATCTGTGATCTGTGATTTTATGTTCCGTTATTCGTATTTATCGATGAAAAGTTTCAGGTGTATTTGAAAAAATCAAATTCAATTTTCTCACAATCAATATCAATGTCATGTTCCCTAATTGACTGATTTTTTGGATTTTCTGGTCTACACCCATGCTTTTGCGAAGAGTTTGAAGTCTTGGCTTGAATAACGGCTTTGTCATGATATTCGCTATCTGAAATTCGGATGCAACCTTCTTGATTTCGATAGAACCATCTGTGACAAGTTCTCTAACAAAAAAATGTCTTATTTTAATGTGCTTCGTGCGACGGTGGTATTCAGGATCCTGTGCCAACCTGATTGCAGCCTCGTTATCAACCATTAATTGAGGAACGCTTTTCAACTCAATTATACAGGATGTTTCCTAAACATGCGGCAAAAATTCAGGGGGTTGTTCCTTGGACTATTTTAAGCATGTTTTGTCCTTGGATGATTTTTGAAAAACCTCTTTGTTTCGAAGATACAGGGCGAACAACATTTTTCATATTTTTAAAATTAATAATAATTTAAATAAAAATGCGTACCGCACTGTGTTTACTAAGTAGGTACAATTTATTTTTAAATTTGTTTAACAACATTCCAATTACTAAAAACGGCTTAAACCCCTTAGATTATTTCCTATGGGGCCATCTAAAATCATTAGTTTATACCACTCCAGTAGAAAATGTGGAAGACTTGCGAAATCGGATCATTGCTGGGTGTAACTTAATAAGAAATGATCCTGGTGTTTTTGAAAGGGTTCGGCAGTCAATGAGGAGAAGATTGGATGCTTGTATGCTGGCTAGAGGTGGTCATTTTCAACAGTTTTTGTAGGTTGAGTTGAATTTTCATGTAATTTTTCATAATAAAATGTTATGATCTGAAATTTTGTTTCCCCTATATCTTCGAAACAAATAGGTTTTTCAAAAATCATCAAAGGACAAAATATTCTTAGAATAGTCCAAGGAACAACCCCCTGAATTTCTGCAGCATGTTTAGGAAACACCCTGTATATGTGTAGAGACGATTTAACCATACTAACTCTCTAGCCGTTTCGCTTGCAGCAACAACTTCAGCTTCAGTTGTTCATATGGCAACTGATGACTGTCTCTGACTTACACAGGTCGAGTTGTACGAAACAACGTTCATCTGTAGATCAACAGAACTGTTAGTTATTGATGATCTCAGTTCAAAAGAACGGGCGTTGTTCCAACTCATATTGACAGTGGTTCAACTGAACGGCGATTCTAGTGACATTTCTTGGCAGTTGGTGTGACTGTTACGAAAATTGACAGATTACAAAATATGAATTTGAATCATACATTTCGAATTTTGAAATAATTTATAATTACGCATTAAATTCGTGAAATATGTCTGCCGAAATTGATTAACAACAGAATTAAGGGAAATTGCGAATAATGCCGCAAAACATTTCACTTAATCCAAATCATATTATATTGATAATTGATGTGTTGAATTTTGATAGGATTGGAAGTCTGTGACAACCACAAAACGAAAAATATAACTGAAAACAATGCTGTAATGAGTTCATTACAAATTACAACACTGTTTTTAGAACTGTAATGAACTCATTACGATAATGAAATAAAAAAAATAACTTCTTTGCTTGTCATATAAAACTTGGTTAGGTAAGGATAAGATGCATAGAATACCTGGTGTGTTTACTGATTCGATTTTGTTTCAGACTTTTTGAGAGACCCACCTGTTGCTTTGGTGGTCTGCTTCACCAGAGTGCTGTAAGGTGACGCTCTTTAAAATTTTTCGAATTCCCGCATCTGCCTGGTGCCGTTTAAAAAGGAAATACTGATTTTAGACACTGCAAACATTCACAATAAATTACAATTCAGTTCATATCGAATTTTTACTCAAATGAATGGAATATAATGACAGACCATAGAATATAAAATTTTATTGTTCTATACTCAAAGTTCACGACAAGAGCGTAGAAATAGGGGGATACTGGGGGTAATTACACGGTGCTCCTAAATTGGAGATACAAATGAAAATGACAGATTTCCGGATCATTTTAAGAAAAAAAGTCCTATAACATGAGTCCCCAAACATTTTGTTTTGAGATACATGTGTTGAAGTTGAAGTTATTTTTTCGTATAACCTTCCCTTCACAAGATATTTAATATGAATTGGCCATAGATATTCCAGTTTAAAGTTTTCACTATGTGCAAATCTACAGGGTGATATATTTTCTGGAAGGATGCCTGCTTCCTTCCTCCAAAACTATATTTTGGTGAATGGCTGTTTAGAAAAATGTAGAAAAAAAACTCTGGTCCAGTACTACACTTTTTGGTTTGTTATAGTTTTGTCGTATCTGCTATTGATTTCGAGAAAAATCTCTAGTAATCCTCAGGAAAATCCAAATTATTATAAAGATCCAGCTAGTAATCTCTAATGAATGCATTAATTATAAGTTTTGGTATTTATTTACCTAATCTGTAGCGAAGATTAATTGAAAGATCTACGCCCTTGGTTCACAAGAGTCGAGAATTGAGAGAAATGTCAAATGTAAACGATGTATGCGCCATCTGAAAAGCCCGCGATCCCTCGAAATCAAGTTGGTATAAATCAGAAAAATCTCCCGTTTTGTCTGAAAGTTTTACAGGTATAAGTAGACACACCAGGTATTCTATGCATCTTAGGTAAGGATAATAAGCGCGTTCGGTTATTACCTCGGACCGCTCGGACTTGTCTGAACCGTTCGTTTATTACAGATAAATCTGTAATATCCGACATATCTGTGCTCACGTGACTAAAAAATCCGTCCGCTCTCGGATGCTATTGCCGAACGCGCTTAATATAAACGTTGACATAAACATATTGAGGATTCTAAAAAATTTGCAAGAACCACAAATTCCACTGCAAGAGAATAAAATGTGTTGTTAAGGGTGTTCAATACCTTGTTCATACCACTGCTATTTCAGTGCTAATTTCAGTGCATTCCAATTCCAAAGTACAGGTCGGATTCATTTCATTTTTTGAGTGAACAATGACGTGATATAGTGAACTTGAAGATCCCGTCTCGATTTCCAAAAAAAAATCGATAGTATTCCGCAAATCGAACTTTGAAATTGAACACTTTCTTTAAATGACTATTCAGCTTCAGAGAGACTTCTCATTTCAAGTAACTCATCCACAAATGTTCAGTGATATTATGTGTTTTGAATTGGTGCAAAAATTTTTTTAAAATTGCTTGATTTGCTCTAATTGTAGATGTTTTTCATATGGAATTATGCTTTTTGGAACGCCTCCCAAAGGTTTACGCCTTTTTGCAACATGAACGCCAATAGAATCTTGGACTGTATTTTATGGCTCGAGATGAATGACACTTTTATGATTTACGAGGGTAGGGTTTCTCTGATTGGCTAAAATTGTGTACATTACTAGTTTATGACAATATTGCACTGAAGAATAGGGAAACGTAGAAAACTTGTTATGAAATCATTGTTAGAATTAGAAACGATACTGTTCCTAAAATATATATGCTAGCTGATTTTATTCGTAATGATGTCTGGAGAAGTACATTTTGAGCGCTTAGTATCATAAAGAAAATTTCAAAAGTCATAAAGAAATTAAGATGAAAAAAAGGTATCTGGATTTTTGCCGAAATATGGAAAATTATTAATATTTCAGAAATCTGACAAAAAATTCTCAAAAAAAAAAATTTCTTTTGAAAAACTCCCTATTCCCGAAACTCTATCTACAATATTTACCATTTAAATTTAACCCTGAAAATAGGCAATTCTTGATTAAGAAAATTTTCTCGTACTTCCTTCATTAATATTAACTTGAAAAAATTTATAGTAAAAATTTTTCGCTTCGTGAAGCCATTCTTTTATACATACCTCCTTGAAAATTTCATGTCATAAAAGTTTAAGAAATTGCAATATTTTTTTTTAAATAATCTTTTTCGTTAACTCAACTCTCTTGATTTATTGCCCTAGAGAAAGAGAACAATATACATCTCTTTCAACTCGAAGAGTTGAACGTTAAATCGTTATTCCAAATTTGAATTTAAAGCAAAGAATTGTGAAAAATATTGAGAATTTTTTTACGTGTCAATTGTCAAATAATCATTTTGAATTTCAGTAGAATATCAGAAATTCTCATCCAAATAAACAAACCGACAACAATAACCTAATAAATCACATGTCTTATATTCCTATACCCACTTTTGTGGTCTCCAAAGGCGCATAAAATGAGAACTCAAAAGCTTCTCGAATTTTTCATTCTAGAAATCTCAATATGCACTATTTATGATTTTCTCTGTGAAATCATACACTCAGAGATAATCATATATTTTTTTCTATTATCCATATTCGATATACGTCCATGACAGTGGTTCATTGTCATTTCTGTATTCACAATATTTACAGTAATTATCTTATTTAGTAATATATAACTAAACAAATATAACAAATTTTCCTTCTTTTGAAGAAGTTTTCCAAAGAATTTTGCTTACTCATAATAAGATTGTGATATATAAGGTTGTTACATATAATGGATATTCCTTCTGGGGGGTATATATCCCCCTTATCCCCCCCCTAGGATACGCCACTGTATCTTAACTGAACTGAATTTCTAAAGTTTACAGAAACACAAATTTACTCTTTGCTGGGCTTCATCGAGAGTTGAGATTTTATTAGGGGCAATAAATACCAAACAGGCGGTTCTTCAACTTGAATGGGTGTGCCAGGTACAAATCTACCAAAAATTTTCGGGTAGCTCCATCTAGCGGAATTGCAGTTTCAGCGCAAAGTAGTCTACAACCTTAAGTCTGGTGAAGAAATATAAGGAATTAATCGAAACTAAGAAAACAGATAAAAACACTAACAAAATAAAAGTTGATTCCACTTTGTAAAATGATTTGAGCGTTCTCTATACATCTGTATCAATCTCGGATTTTGTATGTTATCAATTAGCTCCAAAAAAACTTTGAACCGACAAGGTATCAGCGTTCAACTGATCTTGGTTTTGAACTGTCGATCAATATTGAACGAGGTTGGTACAACGTAATTTTGTCATTGAACCACAGTCAACGTTGAACTGTTGGTGAACTTGGAATGTACAACTGGCCCTTAGACACGACACCGCTCCACCACCATACCCAGAATCTTCGAGTGGATTAATAGAATCTGGCGAATTTTTAATTTGATCGATCAAGGGCAGACATATGCAACGTTTGTTTATCGCATTGAATTCCACAAGCAAACAGTTTTTCATTCTATTTTTACACTTTATTGTTTACTTCTAATAAATTTTTGAATTTTTCCGAAAAAATCAGACTTATTTCTTGAATAATTTGATGATAAGTATTTGATAATGAATAAAAGTAATAATTTCGTTGATAAAGTGTTGCAATGTTCGATAATTACTTTGAAATCTATGCGCTACCAGTCTTCCATTCGCTGAACACATTTTATGATTTTTCTCGAAATCCTTGCGTTTGATGAAAACATTGCAACAGACAAAAAAATTGACAATGGAATGTTGTTTTCGAAAATATCAACATTTTTTGAAAATTCGAATTTGTTGTCTAAAAAACTTGGTCCCAAAGGTAATAGGGCACTCAGATAAGGGTCTCCGAAGGGCTTCCGGAAGGTAAAATATCAATAGCAGATTAGACATGACTGAAAACTCTATACCAAATTTCGTGAAGTCCGCACATCCGAGGCCTGAGATATGGAAGAAAGAATTTCATTTCAGGTGAAATTCCGGAGGCTATAATTCCGATATAATTCGTGATTGGACTGGTATGAACGAGTGCTCCCTGTTTCAGACTGCTAAAGACCGAGACAGATTTGCTGAGATTGTGTCCAACCTTCATTGAGTGGAGATGGTACCTTGAGAAAAAGATAATTCCGAAATGGCATGCCACTGGACAAAAATGAAAAATACGGGTCGGCTAATTGAAGGATCATTCAGTATATGACAAATTTTAACATGGCAGTTACTTTCGAAATTGGTATCAATTTTCCAGCAATTCAATGTAGGTATAAAATACTTTAAAAAGTAACTATTTATTAAAACCTTCCATGTCATGAATGAATGATCAAACTTTTATAAAAATGTATATACCTATTTGTTCACTAAAATTTCCAATCTTTTAATCGTTATAGGAATAGGCGCTCTATAGCCAGTTCGAAAATGCTATCCTACTGATTTATTCAGTGCTTTTAATTTTGGTAAAGATTAAATTATTAATTGATTCAAATCCAAAGTTAACATTTGAAAAAAATCAAATCAGTGTAGTTATCGAACCCACTAACATGGGTCAATAGTATTGGCTGATACAATTTTAGTACCGAGGCAGTCATTTCAAACACAGGTCCTTCTGACTGAAGTGAAAATTGAACAATGATCTTTTTTTACTTGCATCTTGAAATGAGTTTTGCACTTTTCCAGTGTTCAATAATGAGATAATTATTGAATCGACTCAAAAGAGATTAACAGAGTATGCTATATCAGGACTAGTTGATATTGCTAAAGACCTTAATAAACCTATTAATTTCTTATATGGTTCATCATTACAACTCTCTTTTGTTGAATCAAATTTCAATTTAGTTTTCAAAGGAGTTTTCATATGTTTACAATCAGACATGTTCAATTATGGCAATACATATTGGAAGAATATAAACAATGACTATACTACCTTTCTCATAATTTCTAGTGATATTCATCCCTTAACATTTCTTAGCTTTCCCTAAATTCTTTATGATAAAATTATCACTTGAATTCAGATATCAGATATTATATTCATTCAGAATTAACATTAGTTAAAACAAAAAAGCCATCCACGTACAATGCAACAACAGTTAGTAAGTTATTTTTTGATTTTATGTAAATACAATGCTCAATTGTTGATCTTCTGGAGTTATGGCCGAAAAAAGAGATTCTTCATCTGATGCACTGAAAAACTAAATTGTGTCTTTTTTCGGCCATAACTCCAGAACGCCTGAAGCTATCGCTTTGCAACCTTTTGGTTTATTCATACAAATTTGATGGGATTTCTGTTTCTGTAAGAACTTAAAGACACAACTTGGTTTTTCGCCGTGCATCAGTTGAAGAATATCTTCTTTCGGCCATTACTTCAGAACGCCTGAAATTATCGCTGCACGACCTTCAGGTCTTTCCATGCAAATTTGATGGAATTTCTGTTTCTGTTAAGAAAATCCTATCATTACATTTGAAATTTCGGAGTAAAATGAACAAAATAATGAACTTCTGACTTAGCGTAATAACCTACTATTAACCAAATTTTTAGATTTCAAAAGGTGTCCTTCCTTGTATTCTAAATATATATACCCTATATAATTGTTGATCATATATTGTTTCTCTTAATAAATTATGGAATAGAAGAATAATTTGTTGCTCAACTGAAAAAAGTATTGATGAACCTTGGAAATGAGGGACTTCTTATAACCTGATTCCTCAAAGATATTACACCTAGATATGATATTACGATTGCTTGTGAGGCAACATAAGCCATGGGTTTTTGAAAGGTAGATCTATTCATTCTGCCTCTTTGCAGTTTATTATAGCTATACTGAATATTCCTAGAACAAAAATTTTACTGTTGGTCTTTTCATAGATCTTATCGAATGATTATGTGAATTCAATAATTATCAAGACTGAAAATGATAGGTTTAAAGTATTTCTATCATTGATTCAATTGTAACTTCATTTCAGGGCAAATAAGTAAATATCCAATGGAATGATAGCTCTCAAAATATCTCTATTATTCATTTTGAATTGACTTACAAGAATATCAATATTTTCATCGGCAAGACATAAAATGACAAATTTTCTTTCGAAGTTGAAATTCAGAGAATAATGTGCTAATAATTGTGTATTGCAACTATTAAATAAACAAAAAAAGAACCATAAAAAGGATTACAACTTGACTAACAAACTTTTTTTGTCAATTTTTCCAACCCAATCATGAATTAAATTTGGACTTATGAATAATACATGTCTCTATAAAGAAGAAATGTGATAATTTGAAATCTGAATGTTGGGATTATATCATCATCCAATATTCTCTGAAATTTTTCTACAAACCAATAAGCATGAATAACCAACCTTCTTGAAAGACTGATAATAACGCTCACATTTTGATTATTCAATTCTCCCAAATTCTTCAAAGAAAGAAATTGCCATTTGTGGAGAAATGAGATCTGAGAATTTGGTTGATATCGGTTATTTTCTATTCATTATTAAAGAATACAATATACGATTTATATTTCAACAAAATTTTAAAAAGCATGACATGCGCCTGACTGACAGTTATGATCATAGAGAAATCTTTGTCTATGGTTATGATGAAATCGTTACGGTTACTGACTGCGTTCGGCAAATCCACACTAGGGATGGGCAAAGGTCAGAAAACTATCGATATTTTCTGACACTATCGAAATGTATCGAAATATGTAAGAGCAAAATATCGATATATATCGCTGAGATATATTGGTGTGAGAAATAATAAGATTCAGATGACACCCACTACTCAACCTAATTCGTGCTTGTAGTAGTAGGTTCAAACCCTGCCACTACTGGGTTGAGGAATCATTAAATCTTAGTGATAACACAAACTTATAATATGGTGGTGTAAGAACGCATTTCTCTAGGACAAAACTCTTCTTCAAACTCTTCTTCTACTTTCGCAACATGGGGTCGAGCATTGTCATGCAGTAAAATCAATTCATCTTCTCTCTCGTTGTATTGCGGCGGTTTGTCTTTCGATGCTCGGCACAAACGTATTAATTGCGTTCGATAACGATCGCCTTTGATTCTTTCAGTCATAATACACTACGCCGAGCTGGTCCCACCAAATACTGAGCATGACCTTAGAACCGTGAATATTCGGTTTGGCCGTCGATGTGGAAGCATGTTCGGGATATCCTCATGATTTTATTTTTCGCCTCCAGTCCCAATCCGATGCAGAAACCCTTCCGTCTTTGCCTTGCAAGCAGCTGTTCACAAGAAAATAAACGCCGTTCAAACACCTCGCGGCTTCAACTCGTACCGCACCCAATTTCCTTGTTTCTGAATCATTCTTATGACTTTCAGGCGTTTTGAAATGACTTTTAGTGTCACTCCTATTGATCCTGCCAATTAATGTTGCGTTCGACATGAGTCTTGATCAATTATTGCCTCCAATTCTGCATCTTCAAAAACCTTCTTTCTTCCACCGCGATGCTGGTCTACGACATCAAAATCACCATTCTTGAAACGTTGAAACCACTCTTGTTACGTTCTTCCACCAATATCGGTCTCACTATAGGTATTTGAAAGCATTCGATTTACCTCAGCCGCAGATTTCTTCATATTTTAGTAGAAAATTAAAACCTCCCGCAAATGACGAGAATTTGGCTCGTAAGCTGACATGATTAATCGTGAATAACTTTATGATGCAGAAACAAATCGACTAACATGTCGATGGCGTTATGTTCACAAATACCTAAACTTATTGTATGACATCTACGATATATTTATTTCTACTACCACTTACCGTTACAGCCATCTATTGCAAAACGGCGGAAGCAAAGTTGTACGCCTTATATAAATATTAATATGAATATTTAAATATAAATATTTTTGAGAGGTTAGGCTTGATATCGGTGTAATCTGGGATTTGGTCCCATAGAAAAACTCGAAGCCCATAATGGCGAACCCCCTCAAAGTTTAAGGCTAGGACCGCCCTTGATTTGTCGTCATGGAAAGTTATTTGCATCAAATATTTTCATGTGAGCAAGGACGAAACGATATATTCTAGGAAAAAAATCATATAGAATTCCACCCTAGAATCAGCATAGTATACCGAGTGAATCGTCTAAAATCAGCTAACACTACAAGGTTTCGGAGAAAAAGCTTTTATTTTCTAGCCGGATACCCATTGAAGGATCTACCGGCATAGTGACGGGGTCCAAGGGGCGGAGCCCCTTCGGCGAGCAGAGCGAGTTTTATATTTATATAGTGTAAAAACTGTGAAATCACAGTTTCTCTTCGATGAAGGCAAAAATACAATCCAGGCGGCTGAAATGTGTGTTAGTGATGGTGTAGTATACCCCTTGTTTATCAGTGGACAATGGGCTTTATGCTGCAAACCACCAAGCGTATTTTTTAGGTTGAGTTGATGTTCTATGTTCTTAATATGCACTCTACGAAGTTGTAAGAAGCTGAATCTTTCGTATTAATAAATGAAGTAAGCAAAATCATAAGAGTTTCGCTATTTAATCCTAACAAACGGTTATGGGCCCAGATAAGCGAAACTAAGAAAGCAGTTGAAGTTGAATATTAAAGTAACGAGAAAATAAGTAAGAACGAAGAACACGTGGTCGACGAAATGGAGAACAAGAAAGTTGAAAATAAGTATGGAATAATTCCATTTGCTGGAGAAGCATTCGACAATTGGAAGTTCCGAATGGAAACAGTATTAAAGGCTATGGAGGTTGAAGAAGCAATGGTTTATGTTCCTGAAGACAAAAGAACTGATTCCTGGAAGAAAAAAAATTATAAGGCAGTAATGATTATCATACAGAGTGTAGCAGATTCTCATCTAGAATATGTTAAAGGAATTGAAGATGCAGTAGACATGATGGGTAAATTAGAAAGCATCTTTCAAAAAAAAGGTATGTGTTCCAAATTTTATCTACTAGAAGAGTTGAAGAAACTAAAGTATGAATGTTCATCAGATCTGCAAGATCATTTTGCAAAATCAGATAAAATATCTAGAGAACTGAAAAATCTAGGAAGTAATTTTGATGAAAGTGAAATGGCATGTTTTCTTCTTTTGTCTATGCCTACAGAATATGAAAGTGTAGTAACAGCTATAAGAACACTTTCAGAGGATAATCTAAAAATGGAATTTGTAAAGAGCCGACTTCTAGAATTCAATACAAATAAAACTGTCGTAAATAAAGCTACATCCTCATTTTTTGCAAGGAAAGATATTAAATGTTTCAAATGTGGTAAATCAGGACATGTGAAGAGTGTATGTGGAATCAAATGTCACAATTGCAATAGATTAGGACACAAAGCTTCACAGTGCAGAGTTACCAAGGAACGACAAGCCAATTATGCAGGGAAAGATGAACAACACATCAAGAAAACATCTCCGAGGAATAAGTCAGAATGGGATCAAGAACCAATTGCATTCTGTGCTACAAGCTTAGAAACACCATCAACAAGAATGGAATGGTACGCAGATTCAGGGGCCACTCATCATTACATCAATGACGAAGAGGTGATGTACAACAAGAGACGATTTCCAGAACCGAAGATAATCCATTTAGCCGAAGAAGGAAAAACAATGGAAGCAACATGTATAGGTGATGTCAGAGTGTTAAGTAAGGTGGGAGAAAAATTTTTACCTATTGTTCTTAAAGATGTATTATGTGTTCCTAAATTAAGAGTAAACTTAATCTCAATTTCAACCATTGAGAAGGCTGGATTTAAAGTAATATGTTTTAATAGCTCCATAAGAGTAAAAAGAAATAAAATTTTGTATCTTGAAGGTAAAAGATCAGGAAATCTTTATAAAGTTCATTTGTATCAACATTATAATCAAAGTAAAAGTGCTAATGTAGCTATTAATCAAGATGAGGAAATATGGCACAAACGGTTTGGCCATGTGAACTATCAAACTCTTTTAAATATGAATAAACTGAATTTAGTATATGGTATGAATTTCAATTCGAAGTCGACACATGAATTATGTGAGGTTTGTGTTCTGACAAAACAAAAATGTTTACCTTTTCATTCAAGGAAGTCTAGGTCAAGTCGAGTATTAGAACTAGTTCATACAGATATCTGTGGACCTTTAACCCCAGAATCTAATAGTAAAAATAGATATATCATCACATTTATAGACGATTTCTCAAGGTTCTCAGTAGTATATGTTATTAAAAATAAAAATGAAGCACTCAATTGTTTGAAAAACTATAAAGCTAAGGTTGCAACTCTACATGGTAATAAATTGACAAAAATTAAATGTGATAATGGAGGAGAGTATTGTTCAAATTCATGGAAGGATTTTTGCTCAGAAGCAGGTATTCAGATATTGTACACTCCTCCTTATTCACCACAAGTAAATGGAGTAGCTGAGAGAATTAATCAAACTCTACTAAATAAAGCAAGGTCAATGATTTTGCAAGCAAAAATGGAAAAATCTTTTTGGGAAGAAGCAGTTTTAACAGCTACTTATATTCTTAACAGAACTCAATCTTTTTAGATAAAAATAAAACTCCTTATGAGTTGTGGTTAGAAAAAAGGCCTAATGTGATGAATATGCGGATTTTTGGTTGTATTTGTTATTCGAGAGTTCCTGATGCCTCAAGGTCAAAATTAGATAATAAAGGAAAGACATGTAGATTCGTGGGCTATACGGAAAACGGTTACAGGTTGTGGGATTTAGAAAATAAAAAACTTATTCATTCTAGAAATTTCATCTTCAATGAAATGAATTTTGATGAAACTGAGATTTTCCAAAATAATGTAACTGAAGAAAATCCTAATGTAAAATATGATTCAGAAGATGAAATTGAAAATTCTGAAGATAATCGAAGTAAAACTTCAGAGAAATATGTTTGTATTGATGAAAATGAAGTAAAAACTCAAAGACCAAAAAGAAACATTAAATTGCCACCAAAATATGACGATTTTGATATGAACGTTAGTTGCTTAGCATTATTAACTGAATTAAGTCATTCGCCGAATTCATATTCAGAAGCGACAGCCAGCTCTGAATGGAATTTTTGGGAAAAAGCGATAAAAGATGAATTAGAAGCTTTACAAGAAAATGAAACATGGGAACTAGTAAATAAACCAGCTAACAAGAAAATTATAAGTAATAGATGGGTTTTTAGAACCAAAAGTAATAATAATGGGGAAACTATTTACAAAGCACGATTAGTAGCAAGAGGTTTTGAGCAAAATATTGATGATTTATCTTTGTTACATGCTCCAGTGGCGAAACTATCCACTTTCAGAATTTTGTTGTCAGTAACTATAAAATATAATTTAAAATTAGAACAACTTGATGTTAAGAATGCCTTTTTGAATGGCTCCTTGAGTGAGGAAGTATACATGACAATACCTGAAGGTATAGAAATAAATGAATCCAATAAAAGCAAAGTATATTTATTGAAGAGATCTATTTATGGTCTTAAACAGGCTCCTAAAGTCTGGAATCAAAGATTTAATGAATTTATGATAAAATCAAGTTTTAATCGTTCAAAATCAGATTATTGTTTATATGTCTATGTTAAAAATAATGTAAGATGTTATCTACTTTTATATGTGGATGATATTCTACTTGCTTGTAATGATATAAATTTTTTGAAGGTTTTTAAATCTAATTTGTGTGGAACATTTAAAATGAAAACTTTTGGAGAATTATCTAGTTTCTTGGGTATCAATGTGGTTTTCAGAACAGAAGAAAACCTTATATCGATTGATCAGATATC
Organism: Harmonia axyridis; assembly: GCF_914767665.1. NCBI lineage: Eukaryota > Metazoa > Arthropoda > Insecta > Coleoptera > Coccinellidae > Harmonia > Harmonia axyridis. The sequence goes on along the minus strand of NC_059505.1, from coordinate 21,701,416 downwards.
AGCTATTCAAACTCTTATCAAGAAATATAATGTTGAAAATTGTAAAAACTTTAAGACTCCTATTGAGAAAGATCTTAATCTTGAGAGAAATACATGTGAAACTTTAAAAACAAAATTACCTTATAAAGAGCTTTTGGGCAGTCTTATGTATATTATGATAGGATCAAGGCCCGATATATGCTATAGTGTAGGCTATTTCAGTAGATTTCAGGATTGTGCTACTGACAAACATTTTACCCATTTATTAAGAGTTTTGAAATATCTCAAAACAACAATTAATCTAAAATTACTATTTTCGAAAAACGGAAATGATTTAACTGGATATTCAGATGCCGACTGGGCAAATGATAAAAATGACAGGAAATCCATAAGTGGTTACTGTTTTGTGTTATTTGGAAACCTGATTAGTTGGAGTTCAAAGAAACAGTCGATGGTAGCATTATCAACGACTGAATCAGAATTCATAGCAATATGTAATGCCATAAGTGAATTATTGCATGTTCACAATGTTTTAAATGATTTAGATATTCACTGTACAATTCCTTACACTATGTATGAAGACAATCAAAGTACAATAAAATTATTAAGTAACTCTGAAAATAATAGACGCTGTAAACATATTGACATAAAATTTCATTTTGTGTTAGATATTATATCCAAAGGATTTGTAAAAATTGAATATGTATGTAGTAATGAACAATTAGGGGATATATTAACGAAACCTTTGTCTACCATAAAATTTCACTATTTTGTTAAGATGTTAAACTTGGAAGTTTGAGGGAGGGTGTTAGTGATGGTGTAGTATACCCCTTGTTTATCAGTGGACAATGGGCTTTATGCTGCAAACCACCAAGCGTATTTTTTAGGTTAAGTTGATGTTCTATGTTCTTAATATGCACTCTACGAAGTTGTAAGAAGCTGAGTCTTTCGTATTAATAACTGAAGTAAGCAAAATCATAAGAGTTTCGCTATTTAATCCTAACAATGTGAATAAAGTGTATGGACCTGATACTGTAATAGCCATTCCCGTGCAATTTTAGTTACGTCGTTTCCGTTTCGGTAATTTCGATGTCAAAGATAAACCACGCACTTTAAGGCCAATTGTCGAAAATATCTATAAAATGTTATATCTATAAAATCATGGACATTGTCGAGTCCCGTTTCGATTTCTCAAGAGCTTAAGAGTGCAGAATATACCGTTTGAAATACTATTTGCATAAGGCTGGTCTCAAGAAGATGCTAGATGTAGGGGTACCACATGAGTTAACGCAAAAAAAACCAATTGACCGCATTTCCACTGCGAATCTCTGCTGAATCGCAGAACTGAATCGGAACTGTAGTTATCGAACAAAACAGTGCATATTCGACCTAAATTGGATCATTCTAACTATTCTATATTCAGACGAGGGACGGTGCTCAAAATCAGTACCCATAGATGGCTCCACGTATATTGAAGATCATTGATTGCACTCTCGACATAAAAGAAATAAGAGAGAGTGCGCTTTTTTCTTAAAATGGTAGTAAGTATTTTCAGATTTGGCAACGCCAACAAAAGCGAACGCAGCGCCTCTACTGGTGCCTTTCATTACTGAAATGAAGATAGCTTTATGCGATCCAGAATGATATAGACAAAGATAGATGACGAAGGCAAAATCGGATAAATTCAGTGAAGGAGTTGACAGTCTCATTGTTGTCTTGTCTCCTCAGAGTATTACTCTATGGTAAGCACCATACAGACGCATCTTAGCGCGTTCGGCATCCAAGAGCGGACGGATTTTTTAGTCACGTGACCAAAGATTTTACAGATACTCAAGATTTATCTGAAATAAACGAATGGTACAGAGCATCAGCTGTTATGTCAGTTCTTTGATATTTGCATGTGGTGCCCTTCGTGGCGAAATGAAATGAAATCATTGGTAAAACATAATAATCCCAGCAAGAAAATCAAAAGCAGACGACACAGTATCGCCAATCGATATACAGGGTGGCCACTTTTTCAATGGAATTGTATTGGTAACTGTTGAGATTGTTATTTTATCTTATCCTTGATCATTAATAATGCGAAGAAGTAATTAAAAATTTATTTCCCAAAAGCACATGTAGCACACTTTCATCTTACATGGACTCGTTCTAGTTAACCTATATTCAGTATATTCTTCTATGTTCACATGACAATTGACAACTTAACCTAAGTTCACAAATAATTGTTTTCTTTATCTTTTATACTTTTAACACCTTGTCCTAATAATTATAAATTAATAACATGTGTTATAATTATTACTCTTAACAAAAAGAATTCCCTCATCAAAACATCAATAGTTAAAACAAGCATGTGGTTCTTAACCTGATTTGAAAAATCTTAAATCTAAAAAAAAATCTCAAAGGACTTATCCTTAACAAACCAACTCATTCTTATGTTTCAAAAATTTTATTTTGTTTAAAGGTTTAGTGAATATGTCTGCAATCATATTTTCCGTACTCAAATAATCAATTTTAAACAGATTTTCTCTTATCTTTTCATGAATGAAGTGATATCTCACGTCTATGTGCTTACTGCGTTTATTAAACTGACCATTCTTAATAATAGCTATGGCACTTTGATTATCAATGTTAAGAATTACTTTCAAATTATTACTTGTTAAGTGTTCAATCATTACTTTTATATACAAGAGCTCTTTAACACATTCCGCTGCGGCTATAAACTTCAGTACTAGATAGAGCTACCACAGGTTGTTTTCTGGAACACCAGGTAACTGGTCCATTGCAATAGTACACCACATAGCCAGTTGTACTCTTTCGAGTAGTTTCGTCACCAGCAAAGTCTGAATCACTGTATGCTGCAATTTCTAACTGGGTAGTTTTTCTGTATACAATACCATCAGCTTTGGTATCTTTCAAATACCTCATAATTCGTTTTACATTATTTACATCATTCCTAGTCGGATTCTCCATTTTCCTACTACAAAAACTAACAGCATAAGCTATGTCTGGTCTAGTTTTGCTCGATATGTATAGTAAACTGCCTACTGCTTCTCTATAAGGAAAGTTAATTTTTTTTTGATTCTCGTCACTTGAACAATCATTTTGTATCATTGGGGTTTCTGCAGGTTTTGCATATTGCATTCCAAATTTCTCAATTATCTCTTCTATGTATTTTTCTTGATCAAGTTTGATAAATTCACTAGTTCTTGTCACTCTGATTCCTAAAAATGTTTCAACTTCTTCGAACTTTTTTATCTCCAGTTTTTCCAAGAGCTCATTAATTTCAGCTTCATTTTTCCCAACTATTAATCCATCATCAACGTAGATTGCTAAAAACAAAGTTCCTTTTTCATTTTTGAACAAACATTGATCAACACTTATCGATGTTAAACCATACTCTTTCAGTAAACAAGTAAAATGTTCATTCCATTTACTTGGAGCTTGCTTAAGTCCGTATAATGACTTTCTAAGTCTGCATACCTTATTTTTCATTCTATCATAACCCTGGGGTATTTCCATATATACTTCTTCATTTAGGGTTCCATACAAAAATGCCGTCTTTATATCAAACTTTTTTATTAGATAGTCAAACTGAACTGATATTGTGCAAATAGTGTTCTTAAAGAGTTTATATTGATAACTGGACTAAAAATTTCTTGGAAATCTACTCCTTTTTCTTGCTGACAGCCTCGGACTACCAGTCTGGCCTTATAAGTTCCATCATCCTTTTGTTTGAATATCCATTTATTACTTAGTACCTTATTATTCTTTGCTTCTTTTCTGTCAACTATATCCCATGTTTTATTTTTCTGCAACGAGTCCTTTTCATCTTCTATAGCCCGTGTCCATTGATCTTTTTCTTCACTGTTTAGTGCTTCTTCATAGGTGAGTAAAACATAGTCCTCATATTTTTTTGGTAGTTTTATTGGCCTTCCCCTTTTATTGCTAGTCTCTGAACTTCCTTGTCCCAAATTTAACTTATCCTCATCCCCATCATTACTTGATAAGTCATAAATATATTCAATTTCATTTTCTGGATTGCTTTCTATTTCTATTATTTCATCCTGTCGAGGATCTTCTTTCATTTCTATATCATCTTGTTCAGCCTGATAGGATTCTGAAAATCTTTGCACTTCCATATCTTAGGTCTTGTATATCATTTTCCTGTCTGAAACTATATTCTTCTTTTTCTTCATCCAATTTTATACTACTTTCTTTAATTTTAAAGTCATTTTTTGGTTCTCTGAACACAACATCTCTTCTTATTATGATTTTATTTCTTTTTTCATCCCACAATCTGTAGCCATTAGAAGCATAACCTACCATTTTATACTTCTGACTCCTTGAATCCAATTTTTTCAAATGTCCCAGTACCCTTGCATGTGCATCACTTCCAAAAAATTGTAAAAATCCCAAGTTTGGTTTTTTATTTGTCCACTTCTCATATGGTGTTTCCTTTTTCAACGAACTTGTTGGACTTCTGTTGAGCAAGTATGTTGCAACTCTAGCTGCTTCTCCCCAAAACTTTTTTTCCATGCCACTATCAAAGATTAGTGAGCGAGCCTTTTCCATCAATGTTCGATTCAACCTTTCTGATTTTCCATTTAACTGGGGTGAATATGGTATTGTTGAATCCACTTTTAAGCCCCTTTTCCTACAAAATGTCATCAACTCATTATTAATGTACTCTTTTCCATTGTCACATCTTATCTTAGATACTTTCATGCTTTTGTATGATTTCATCTCCAATACATATTCTTTTATATATTCCGTCACTTCATTTTTATGTTTCAAAAGGTATATTACAGCAAAGTGAGTATAATCATCTGAAACAGTTAATATATATTTCTTCCTGTCCCATGTCTCTGGATCTATTGGACCACATAAATCAGTGTGTATAATTTCTAAAGGCCGAGTTGCTTTTGTTCGTTCACTATCAAATGGAAATCTAACTTGTTTTGCTTTCAAACATATTTCACAAGGTATCTCAAAATTTTTAGTATCCCTTTCGTTTATGTCCATTATACCTGTTACCATTTTATTTTCAATTAGCTTTTTGATACTTCCCATGCTCAAATGTTCCAATTTACGATGCCAATTTATAACTTTGTCCATTTAGGTTTCTAACAGATAACTTGTTTCTTGGCAATTCTCATTTAGGTTTATCTCATAAAGCCCTGTTGCATTTCTTTTACCTTCAAAAACTTCTCCTTCATTTTTCATAACATACACCTTATCCTTTTCAAAAATAACTTGCCCTTGATTTTCTGTAATTGCACTCACTGATAATAAGTTTTTACTAAACTCCGGTACAAATAAAACCTCATTCAAAATACTCTTTTTATTTTCAATAGTACCCTTTCCTTCTGCTTTTATTTCAGTATTCTTTTTAGCCACACAAATATCTATTTCTTTTTCTTCAAACTTTTTAAACAAACTTTTATCATTTACCATGTGAGAGGTACATCCTGAATCTATCACAAAAATTTCATTATGGTTTGAGCCTATCCTGTTTTCCTGTTCTTTTGAATATGTTAAAAACGATACTCTTTTTCTTTCTTTATCATCTCTGTTCCCCTCCTGTTTATTTCTAAAGTAACAACTACTTTCTGTATGATTTGTCTTTTTACATATTTTACACGACACATCTCCTTGTCCTGCTTTAGCTCTTACGGTACAATTTTCAGCATAATGTCCAACCTTTCCACAATTATAACATTTAATCTCCCTTGATGCTCCTCCATCCCTAGACAAGTTCTTAGTTTTACAAAAACGAGCAATATGACCCCTTTTAGAACATTTATGACAAATCTTCTCATTTGCATTAAAAACAACCGAGTACCCGCTTTCTTTATTGTTATTTTCATCTTCAGCTATGAGCCTAGACGTTAAATTGATAAGAGTTTTTTGACTTTTTGGAGTGGACTCCCATGCAGTTCTAAAATAGTTAAACCGATCTGGCAAAGAGCTCAAAATTTTTGAAATGAACTTGGTTTCATCTATTTTTTGATTCATTTCATTCAAACGATAAGCCAAATTTTCAAGTTCACTGATGTGCAAGGACATATCACTTCCCCTTTCAAACGTATAATTCAAAAATTCCTGAAGGAGATTACATTTCTGTTGCTCGGTATCTTTTTTAAATAGCAAACATAACTTTTTGTACATTTCTGCCGAAGTTTTACAATTGATAACATGCATAAATACCTTTTTATCTATAGTACCTATCAAAATCCTCTGTGCCTTGGCATCATTCTTGATCCACAGTTTTTTCGTTTTTTCCTCCATGGTCTCTACAAACGCCTCTTCTCCTTCCACAATGTTCATCAATCCACTGGACTTCAGCAAAACCGTCACTTGGAATTTCCATATGTCGAAGGACGTAATATCCCTCAGCTTCTCAACGTTCCCAATCTCTTCACTGCTAACAGCACCTGCACCTTCCATGATTCTCCAACTAGTCCAATCCAATCTTCTTCACCGGTTCGTCTTTTTGGTTTTAACTGGGTTTTTATTTTTATGTTTCAACTGGGTTTTTATGTTCTCTTTTACCTGGGTTTTTATTTTTAAGTTTCAACTGGGTCCATAACCTGTTGAGATTGTTATTTTATCTTATCCTTGATCATTAATAATGCGAAGAAGTAATTAAAAATTTATTTCCCAAAAGCACATGTAGCACACTTTCATCTTACATGGACTCGTTCTAGTTAACCTATATTCAGTATATTCTTCTATGTTCACATGACAATTGACAACTTAACCTAAGTTCACAAATAATTGTTTTCTTTATCTTTTATACTTTTAACAGTAACTTTTAAACCATAAGAGTTAGAAGATCGGTCTAATGGGGAAAAAGTTGCATGCAAAGAAGCATTATCAAGCAGAGATTATCAGGGCCGGTTATTGAGATATCATAAGAAAAGTAAATTATGTCATTTTTATTTTTCTTTTTTTCCCACTTTATTTCAAATATTATCAAAAAATGTTACAGGAATTTTTTATTAGACAGTAAATTATCCTCAATTTGACGTAATCAGATTTCGTATCCAACGTTTCGTACTCTCTGGGCTACCCTCAACCTCATTTTTTTCAATACGGACCTGCATATTTTATGAAATTTTTCAAAATTACTTTTAACGCTGAATTCAATGATATATCATACAATGTCATTCAAAGTTGATTTTCAAGTGATTTTGACCCTCATCCAAATTTTATGGTGTGTATGTAAGAAAAAACAAGTCTATTAACGATATCAATGTTCTGACCCAAATTCAATCGAACCCAGAAAAAAATCGAGAACTGTGGCCAGTGAATGGAATTTTTAAAAAACTGCTGTTAATAAAATAGTCAAGAGCCGCGAATACAATGATTTTAAATTTGAATACCAAGCCTTGCAAAAATTATATCGTAATGATCTCAAAATAAAGTTCGATTCTGTAATTTTATTTCAACGGAACAAATGACAAATACAACAATAGTGATACCTCGCGAGAAAATTGAGAATGTTTTGGAAGGTATTCAAGGAGACCAAACAATCAAATGTATAAGAAGTATGGGTTCCAGAACCGTAAAGTGCATTTTACAAAATGGTGGACATTTTGAACACTTACTTCATTAATTTTCATTTACTTTCAAATAATCATTTGATTTTTCTTTCATTAAATGATACTTTCGTTTAAACCTGTATTCTGGTTTCTTGCTTTGATTATAATATGAGTTAGATATTTCGTATTCAATACTATTAACTATACTTTCTCTTTAACAAGATTTTTCAAAAAACACGTGTGTTACATCCACCGCTTTCAGTCATCGAATGAAACATGGAAATCACACGTAACGGTCATCAACCGTTCCTTTACCACCAGGTGGACTAGTTGTCCTCTATGACTGTTTGTATAGGCCGCTAGAAGGATTCATCGTTCTTCATACGCGAGTTCGTCTATTCACCGCTAGATGGACCAAGTGTCCTCTATAAACAAGTTCATCTAGCTGCCGCTAGATGGACTAATCAATTTGTTTTATTGTAGGCATGTTTAAAAAAGAGTTACACAGGGTGAACTCTAACACCCCTTCCATGCCGACAAGGTAAAAGAGAGAAAATTCATTAAAATCATTAGATAGGTTGTTCATTTGGCTTTGCGACAATAACTTGAAAGTCAATATAAAAAAATCAAAGTATATGTTAATAGGTAGTGAATATAGGACACGTAGTACCGACATAAGTGTTATAAATTAAACGCACTGTTTAATAATTAAAAGTCTTTAATAAAATATAGGAAATAACTGTGTAGTAAACACACTGACAAATATACAATAATACTCTTCAACAACGACCAACGAGAGAAAGGGCGCGAGCATAGCTTGCACATAGACTATCTAACAATTTACACAGAATAAATATACAACTGCGCATGCCGCGCATAGAAATACTACAAGACAACTTATATTACTTTTGTACTGGGTAAATATTTCAACACCCCCACTTACACAGTACAAATAAAAACAAAATCACATGATGAAACTTAAGAACTACTACATATCATGAATGCCCAACATTTTTGAAAAATAATTATGTTTAACAGCAGGTAAACTTTTCGTTAAAATATCAGCTGGCATTTCATGTGTCGGTAAATGTTTCAATACAATTTGCTTTTCTGCAATAACTTGTCCACCACATGCATATGTTACGAAGTCTGGATCCACCTTCCTTTTTCTCTGTCTTTGAGATCTTCTAGGTTGATCGTTTGATATACCTGAAGTAGTTTCAGGTTCACTGTCGTCCAGTTCATCTGTTGGTTGACCATTTTCTTTGAAATCTTCCATTTTTGATGCGGAGACCCCCACTGAATCTGTCACCTCTTGAACTGGTTCTTCGATGTTTAGAGCAACACTCTTCTTTATGTTCTCCATTATTGTGACATCTCGACTGATGAAAACTTTTCGGCTGTTTGGGTTATAAAGTCGGTATCCTTTGGTGTGATCATCAAATCCTACAAGGATGCATTTGACGGCCTTTTTATCCCATTTCTGCCTATTCTCTTTTGGAACATGAGACATTGCGGTACTTCCAAATACTCGTATGCTAATAATGTCTGGCCTTTTGTTGTGCCACATTTCATATGGAGTTTTTGAAATACTAGAGGTAACTGAACGATTGATTAGGTGGCAAGCAGTTTTACTCGCTTCAGCCCAAAATTGCTTACCTAGGTTTTGGTCGAAGAGTAAACATCTTGCTCTTTCTACAATCGTCCTATTGAACCTCTCTGCCATACCATTCTGCTCTGGAGTATAACTGTTTGTCCTTTGATGAACAATACCATTGTTTTTGAGATAATTTTGGAAATCTCTACCAATTTACTCCCCTCCATTGTCTGTTCTCAGAATTTTTATTCGTTTATTCCTCTGTTTTTCTACTAGGCATCTGAACTGGTGAAACTTCTCTGGAACTTCATCCTTCGATTTTAAAAAATAGATGAAACACATTCTTGAGTAATCATCTATGAATGTGAGAAAATACCTTGAGCCTCCTATAGATAATTTTTCATGAGGTCCACAGACATCACTATGAATAATCTCCAATACGTCACTGGCTCTACTTCCTTTTGCTGGGAACGGTAATCTATTTTGTTTTGCCTCGCAACATACCTCACAATTAGATTTCTGTATTTTTTCTCCAAGTTTGAACGGTGGCATACCTTCAACTACTTCTGGCATTTTTATTAAGAAATCCGAGTTGATGTGCCCTAGTCTCCTGTGCCATAGATCTGGTGTAACCATTGGAGCGGCCAACAATGCTGTTGAATTCTTGTTATTCAATCTCAGCTTGTATACATTGTTCTTCAAATCAGCTACTCCAACAAGAACGTTATTTTTATTAAAAATTTCACATCCTGTGTCATGGAAATTTACTCTGGCTCCGTTTCTAATTAATTGGCTAACAGAGACCAGATTCGTGGTTAGTCCTGGAATGAAGTGTACGTTTTGTAAAAGTACATTAACACTTTTTCCTCTCACCATAGTTTCCATTCTGACATCACCTGCACTTTTGACTGCAAGTTTGGCCTCATTCACACATAATATTTCTCTTAATTCTGGCTTCCGTTTGTCAATGAGATCGTTATCACTTGCTGTAAGGTGAAAACTGGCACCGCTATCAATATACCAGTCAGTGTTGCTAAAAGAACCATTAGCAAACACGGCACTCAAAGCGTAAGTTACCTTTTTGTTTTGACACTGCGACACATAATGTCCTTTTTCCTTACATTTGAAGCATGTGATATTACTACGATCCTTTTTGTTTTCGTTATTCTCAAATCTTTGGTTATTCTCATTGACGTACGACCTACTGTTCGAATCGCTGCTTCTTCCGCCATCTCTGGAACTGTTTCCCTTTTCGTGCGTTACTTCTAGCAGAAAACGCTTCTCCATGGGCCTGGCTACCGCCATCTGCGTGCATATCGAGCAATTTCGATTTAATGGCATCTGTTGTTATTTTAATACCAGAGTGTTCAACAGCCATAATCATCGGTGAATATTTCGGGGGTAAGCCTGCCAAGAGTAATGATCCGACCCATTCATCATCAATGTTGAAGCCCGTTCTTTTCAACTTTTGCGATGTTTCGACGACTTGAGTGGTGTAACTCTCCATAGAATCATGGTTCTCCAATCTGGCTGATATTAAAGTCCTTAAAAGCCCGATTTTTCTGGTAAAACCGCTATCGTCGTACAGATTTTTAAGTTTCGTCCATACTTCTTTAGGAGTTTTTGCATCTCTCACGTGGGTGTAAAGCGATGGTTCCATTGTCAATATTAATTTTGCCTTTGCTTTGGCTAATAGAACGGAGTCCAATTCACTGCCATCAACGCACTTATCCAGCCCTTCGAGTACTAGCACGTTTTCAATGGCGAATACCCATTCCTGGTAATTTTCGCGTCCGTTTAGCTTTGGCACACTGGCGAAATAATTAACTGCTGCCATCTTGAATTATTGTTCGTCTGTTTCACAACACTATTTCACAATATATATATAAATGTACTTTACGTAGTGGAACGTTCCCGACCGATAAACTATTATAAAAAGTCTAGATTGCACGCGATGAGAACGCACGTGGGCACATAACCTGTTATAAATTAAACGCACTGTTTAATAATTAAAAGTCTTTAATAAAATATAGGAAATAACTGTGTAGTAAACACACTGACAAATATACAATAATACTCTTCAACAACGACCAACGAGAGAAAGGGCGCGAGCATAGCTTGCACATAGACTATCTAACAATTTACACAGAATAAATATACAACTGCGCATGCCGCGCATAGAAATACTACAAGACAACTTATATTACTTTTGTACTGGGTAAATATTTCAACACCCCCACTTACACAGTACAAATAAAAACAAAATCACATGATGAAACTTAAGAACTACTACATATCATGAATGCCCAACATTTTTGAAAAATAATTATGTTTAACAGCAGGTAAACTTTTCGTTAAAATATCAGCTGGCATTTCATGTGTCGGTAAATGTTTCAATACAATTTGCTTTTCTGCAATAACTTGTCCACCACATGCATATGTTACGAAGTCTGGATCCACCTTCCTTTTTCTCTGTCTTTGAGATCTTCTAGGTTGATCGTTTGATATACCTGAAGTAGTTTCAGGTTCACTGTCGTCCAGTTCATCTGTTGGTTGACCATTTTCTTTGAAATCTTCCATTTTTGATGCGGAGACCCCCACTGAATCTGTCACCTCTTGAACTGGTTCTTCGATGTTTAGAGCAACACTCTTCTTTATGTTCTCCATTATTGTGACATCTCGACTGATGAAAACTTTTCGGCTGTTTGGGTTATAAAGTCGGTATCCTTTGGTGTGATCATCAAATCCTACAAGGATGCATTTGACGGCCTTTTTATCCCATTTCTGCCTATTCTCTTTTGGAACATGAGACATTGCGGTACTTCCAAATACTCGTATGCTAATAATGTCTGGCCTTTTGTTGTGCCACATTTCATATGGAGTTTTTGAAATACTAGAGGTAACTGAACGATTGATTAGGTGGCAAGCAGTTTTACTCGCTTCAGCCCAAAATTGCTTACCTAGGTTTTGGTCGAAGAGTAAACATCTTGCTCTTTCTACAATCGTCCTATTGAACCTCTCTGCCATACCATTCTGCTCTGGAGTATAACTGTTTGTCCTTTGATGAACAATACCATTGTTTTTGAGATAATTTTGGAAATCTCTACCAATTTACTCCCCTCCATTGTCTGTTCTCAGAATTTTTATTCGTTTATTCCTCTGTTTTTCTACTAGGCATCTGAACTGGTGAAACTTCTCTGGAACTTCATCCTTCGATTTTAAAAAATAGATGAAACACATTCTTGAGTAATCATCTATGAATGTGAGAAAATACCTTGAGCCTCCTATAGATAATTTTTCATGAGGTCCACAGACATCACTATGAATAATCTCCAATACGTCACTGGCTCTACTTCCTTTTGCTGGGAACGGTAATCTATTTTGTTTTGCCTCGCAACATACCTCACAATTAGATTTCTGTATTTTTTCTCCAAGTTTGAACGGTGGCATACCTTCAACTACTTCTGGCATTTTTATTAAGAAATCCGAGTTGATGTGCCCTAGTCTCCTGTGCCATAGATCTGGTGTAACCATTGGAGCGGCCAACAATGCTGTTGAATTCTTGTTATTCAATCTCAGCTTGTATACATTGTTCTTCAAATCAGCTACTCCAACAAGAACGTTATTTTTATTAAAAATTTCACATCCTGTGTCATGGAAATTTACTCTGGCTCCGTTTCTAATTAATTGGCTAACAGAGACCAGATTCGTGGTTAGTCCTGGAATGAAGTGTACGTTTTGTAAAAGTACATTAACACTTTTTCCTCTCACCATAGTTTCCATTCTGACATCACCTGCACTTTTGACTGCAAGTTTGGCCTCATTCACACATAATATTTCTCTTAATTCTGGCTTCCGTTTGTCAATGAGATCGTTATCACTTGCTGTAAGGTGAAAACTGGCACCGCTATCAATATACCAGTCAGTGTTGCTAAAAGAACCATTAGCAAACACGGCACTCAAAGCGTAAGTTACCTTTTTGTTTTGACACTGCGACACATAATGTCCTTTTTCCTTACATTTGAAGCATGTGATATTACTACGATCCTTTTTGTTTTCGTTATTCTCAAATCTTTGGTTATTCTCATTGACGTACGACCTACTGTTCGAATCGCTGCTTCTTCCGCCATCTCTGGAACTGTTTCCCTTTTCGTGCGTTACTTCTAGCAGAAAACGCTTCTCCATGGGCCTGGCTACCGCCATCTGCGTGCATATCGAGCAATTTCGATTTAATGGCATCTGTTGTTATTTTAATACCAGAGTGTTCAACAGCCATAATCATCGGTGAATATTTCGGGGGTAAGCCTGCCAAGAGTAATGATCCGACCCATTCATCATCAATGTTGAAGCCCGTTCTTTTCAACTTTTGCGATGTTTCGACGACTTGAGTGGTGTAACTCTCCATAGAATCATGGTTCTCCAATCTGGCTGATATTAAAGTCCTTAAAAGCCCGATTTTTCTGGTAAAACCGCTATCGTCGTACAGATTTTTAAGTTTCGTCCATACTTCTTTAGGAGTTTTTGCATCTCTCACGTGGGTGTAAAGCGATGGTTCCATTGTCAATATTAATTTTGCCTTTGCTTTGGCTAATAGAACGGAGTCCAATTCACTGCCATCAACGCACTTATCCAGCCCTTCGAGTACTAGCACGTTTTCAATGGCGAATACCCATTCCTGGTAATTTTCGCGTCCGTTTAGCTTTGGCACACTGGCGAAATAATTAACTGCTGCCATCTTGAATTATTGTTCGTCTGTTTCACAACACTATTTCACAATATATATATAAATGTACTTTACGTAGTGGAACGTTCCCGACCGATAAACTATTATAAAAAGTCTAGATTGCACGCGATGAGAACGCACGTGGGCACATAACCTGTTATAAATTAAACGCACTGTTTAATAATTAAAAGTCTTTAATAAAATATAGGAAATAACTGTGTAGTAAACACACTGACAAATATACAATAATACTCTTCAACAACGACCAACGAGAGAAAGGGCGCGAGCATAGCTTGCACATAGACTATCTAACAATTTACACAGAATAAATATACAACTGCGCATGCCGCGCATAGAAATACTACAAGACAACTTATATTACTTTTGTACTGGGTAAATATTTCAACAATAAGTAATTTCAGAATTAATATTGACAAAGATGAAATAGAGAGGGTTACTAAATGGAATACTTAGGATTGATTTTAGACGAGAATTTAAAGTTTCAGTTTCACGCGGATTATATCGCAAATAAAATGTCCAAAAAGGTTGGTTTCATATCTAGAATAAGGGGTAAAATTGATATGAATACGTCACTGATGTTGTTTAGATCATTGGTACTTCCTCATGTGGATTATTGCTCGTCAGTTATGTTTAATTTAAATAAAGGTAGCATAGATAGGTTACAAAAAGTGCAAAATAGAGGTATGAGAATTATTTTGAAATGTAATAAAAGAACTCCCATAAGAAATATGTTAAATTGTTTGAAATTGATGAGTGTCAATCAAAGGATTATTTATAGAACATTAGATTTAATATTCAAAGCAAGGAATAAAATGTTACCTGAATATTTGAGTGAAAACCTAAAATTTGCTAATGAGATACATAATTATAATACACGACGTCGAGATGATTTTTACATAGAAAAAGTTAATACTACATTAATGAATAAATCCACCTTCAGCAGGGGATTAGTTATCTTCAATAATCTACCTGAAAAGATCAAATATTGTAATAATTATAGAGAATTCAAAAAATGTTTAATGAATTATATTTATGAAGAATTTAATTAAGTTAGTGTTAGTAAGTTAGTTAGTAGATTATATTTATATTGTTTTCAATAGCCGAGTGCTAAATAAAGTTCATTATTATTATTATTATCATATATTTTATATATATATATATATAAACTCCTAGTTAATGGTCGTGTTTCATTGATAAATTGTTTTTTTTTATATATATATATATTTTTTTTCCTGTCCGAAATTTTTTTTTTTCTTCAATATCCTATTTCGTGGCAAATCGAGTTGGTTCTTTATCTGAAAAGACAAAACCTTATAAGTTTCAGCTATAATAAAGTACAGTTTCATTTTGTTCTTAATAATATATAATGGCAGCTTTCTAGAAACATAGTTTCAGATCGCTTCGAACAATCAATCAAGTATTAGCTTTTTAGAAACAGAGTTTCAGATAGCTCGAATAGTCAATCAAGTGGTAGCTTTCTCGAAACAGAGTTTCAGATAGCTCGAATAGTCAATCAAGTGGTAGCTTTCTCGAAACAGTTTCAGATAGCTCGAATAGTCAATCAAGTGGTAGCTTTCTCGAAACAGAGTTTCAGATAGCTCGAATAGTCAATCAAGTGGTAGCTTTCTCGGAACAAAGTTTCAGATAGCTTCAAATAGTCAGCTTGGAATTGTTATTATACCTATATATCAATAAACTTACTCACCCACTTATAAGTTTCAGCCTTAATAAAAAACAGTTTCATGTTGCTTTTAATAATATATCAAATAGTTATGTTAACATTACTGATTTAAGGTCAGAGAATAAAGATTATTATTATATGAGGGTAATTTTGGGCAATGAATTACATTAACTTAACAGTGCTTTATTGAAGTTAGTGAATTGGTCTTGTTGAAGGGGTTTTGTTAGAATATCAGCAAGTTGTAGTTTTGTTGAAATATGTTCAGCTTTCAATATATTATCTTCAAATAATTTTTGTTTTTCCAATAACTTTTTCTCCATATATTTCAATCTACCACGAGAAGTAGTTTTTTCACATTGAGTCACAGTAGCTGTATTGTCTTCATAGATTGTGACTGGAAAATCAACCTTACATACTGTTTCTTCGGCAAGTCTGGTAATGCAGAGGATCTCATCTGATGCGTCTGAGATAGCAACATACTCAGCTTCTGCTGTTGATTTTGCTATTGAATGTTGTAATTTGGATTTCCAGTGAATTAAGTTTCCTTGGTATAAAATAACATAACCTGTTGTCGAGCAAGGTGCGTCAAGTTGGTGATCCACTCCTCGAATTTTGGTATCAAATTGTTTTGGGTATTTTGTGCCCATTTTGTGCCAATTTTTGCCGTATGAAAAAAATTTTGTGCCCATTCAGTTTTCGAGATATTTCGATTTTTTCCCATGAGTCACCAACTTGACGCTGTGACTCACACATGGAAATTTTAAATTTTTTTTATTTGGCTATTTTGTGCCCATTTTGTGCCAATTTTTGCCGTAAAAAAAAAATTTTGTGCCCATTCAGTTTTCGAGATATTTCGAGTTTTTACCGTGAGTCACCAACTTGACGCTGTGACTCATACATCGAAATTTTAATTTTTTTTTATTTGGGTATTTTGTGCCCATTTTGTGCCAATTTTTGCCGTAAAAAAAAAATTTTGTGCCCATTCAGTTTTCGAGATATTTCGAGTTTTCCCTGTGAGTCACCAACTTGACGCTGTGACTCATACATGGAAATTTTAATTTTTTTTTATTTGGGTATTTTGTGCCCATTTTGTGCCAATTTTTGCTGTATGAAAAAAATTTTGTGCCCATTCAGTTTTCGAGATATTTCGAGTTTTTCATGTGAGTCACCAACTTGATGCTGTGACTCATAGTAGATGTTACATATTACTTTAACATAGTAATATTCTAAAGTAGTAAGGGCAAAACATTTCTATTTTTCATGTTTTATTTTATGAAAAGATAACAGTTTTCTTCACTGTATTTTAAAGATTTTCAAATGAAGTTAGTGTTAATTATTATTATTTTATCAAACTTATATGTACCTCATTAATGGATATGTCAACATCTTGAATTAATCCCAATATATTTATATATTAGCTTAACTACTATACTGAATTAATCTTTCTAAGTGATGAGGTATTTCTGAAGATAAAAAGGTATTGAAACGACGACTCATTGAAATTTGAGTTTCCCCACCTCAACCCAATGCCTGCCTGCCAATGCAACAACTCATAATTATAACTAGGCTTCCGACAAATATGCATTGAAAAAATTCATACTGTACAGGGTGTTCGACGGCCTATTAGACGTTTCTGGAGAACGGGGCCGATTTGAAATCTGAAAATTCGGAGTATGACATTGTTTATGATGCTCTATCCAGCCAAAATATTTTCGAAGTTCCTGCACTTCCGGTTATACAGGAATTAAGAAAAAATTTTTTCAAAAAGAACTTTTTTTTTCATTTTATGTTCCAGATATTATCAAAATTTCCATTTTCAGATACTCTTTGCTAAAATTATTGCGTTAGTCCTCATAGCTTTCAAAATATCAAGAAAAAACCGAAAAAATAGAGAATTTCCTCAGTCACAATTACGTGAATTATTTTTTCTGTGAATATCCTATGCGTATACTCAATTAACTTCCTCAAACTAGAATGATGTTGGAATATCATGCATATCTTGAATTTGAGAAATATCATCACAGGGTGTTTCAAATATTGTGCCAAAAATTGTGAACAAAATTTGATTATAACTTTTGATTTCCAAATTTGAACCCTATTTTTTTGTGATTTCGTTGAATTCTACGGTGAAAAATAAGGGTAGTGCCCGAACATGATTATGCTCTCAAATTAAATAATTCAAGAGTTATTCGAGATTTTATGAATTTATGTTATACGTTGGCCAATAAAACATTATTTGCTTCGCATCTTTCTTCTACAACCGTTCGCTGAAATTAGAGATTCACTCAATCCTTCAGTGAACGACTGAGACGACAAACGGATTCTAACGCCCTCATTTAAAAAAATATACAAATATATAAAAATACAAAAACATTGAGTAAGTATACAGAGAGATTTAAAATTCAGTATCAAGATATCAGAGGCGTATTTTTCAGGTCAAAATAATGCTTTTTTTCAATAAACTGTGCTCGCAAACGCTTCGTTACCGAACTACAGGGCATAAAAGATTTTTTTAGTCCTTTCTTCACAGCTCTTTCAGTTTTAGAGCTCTTAAGATAGTAAGAATTGATTGTAAGGGAGATATTTTTTCGCCTCATACACTTTTTGCAGTACGGCGCTGGTGAATTCTAACAGATGAAATGAATGTATATTATATTCATAAATTTTTGGTTTCTGTTACTTTTACGCATCTGCGATCGTCATCGAGAAAAAAGTGAAATCATTTTTTGTAATTGGCTGCATTTCATTAAAATTTTTACTAATGATAAGAACCTATTATTACATTGAAAACAAAAAACTTTTGGTTTAAGAGCAAATTACAAGTTTCCTTAGACTAACTAAAAATAAGAACTTAAACGTTTTTGGTTCGGTAACTGAGCGTTTGCGGACATATGTTCATGTAAAAAAGTCTTATTTTGACCTAAAAAATACCCATCTGAAATCTTGATACTGGATTCTGAATCACCCCCACAATTATTATCTCTAGCAAGTATCTAGCAGGGCCGGCGTTAGTGGTGAAACCGACTGTTTCGGGCGCCTCTATTCGAGGGGCAGCAATTTAGCCCAGAGTGTATTTCTATAAAAATATAGTCTTGATTCTGAAAAACAACTTGAGGTTGGTCCGCTCCGCTGCGTTCATCAACATTCCCTGCAATAAAAATTTCCAGACCGTCTTTACTAAGCCGCCTGTTAAATAAATAACACATGGCAACCCAATCATTGCATTGACTATTACCCTAATTGAAAGAGGGATGAAATGTATTTCACAAAGACGAAAGAAAACACTATCTTCGCTTTCGAATTATGTGGAAGTTGTTTACTCATTCAACATATTGGAAATTCCTACGATTCTGCATTCGAAACTAGTTACTATTAAATGCCAAATGTTTTCGGCGGAACATATGTTTTCTCATTTATTTTTCGAAGTTCTGCGTGTGATCGTACGCAGTTGATATTTCTTGTGTCTTGTGAATATGAAAATCAGATATAAATTACTTACAAGGGCGTAGATCTATTTTTTCCTGTGGGGTTTATCGTCGACATTGTTTACTTATATCTATTATGTGGGAAAAAGAGGTTTGATAACGTAGTTTGAACCAAATTATTCGAAATAATTTTGTTTTTTATTAATAATTGAATTGTTTTTATCTTATACTTATACTGAATGTTCCTGAATTGGAGTTATGAAGGAAAATGAGGAATTCCGATTTTTTACTGACGACTTGTTTCCAAAGGAAAGTGAAATGATCATTATTGGTCCATTTTATGGAGAAATTTTAGTTCTTCGTCTTTACGGTTTGATTGATACTTTTTCAGCGGGGGCGCTAAAAAATTCTTCGCTTCAGGCGCCAAAATTGCTAGCGCCAGCCCTGGTACCTAGTGATTCAAAAACAATCTATTTTCATCATGAAATTTTGCTATAGTTTTTGAACGATCTAGGGTCAATTTGGCGCTCTTGAAATATGCCCCGAGGAAAGCTCAACTTCCTTCCCACCCGGTCACTACGGCCCTGGGTGTGTTAGTTCTGTGCATAGATGAATGAGTTTGTCTATGGTTCTGTGTGTTCGATTCTTAGACGGTGTATTCAGGTATGCTGTTTTGACACATCGTTTGAATTCTCTTAATTTACTTTCAGTTTCGTTCAATCTGTTTTGCGATTGTTCGACTGTTTTGTTTTTGAAGTCGACCAAGTTAACATCGATTATGTGTTCCCTTGTAATTCTCACCAGATGTTAGTAAAATTAGCAATCGGGATAAATATTTTCTCCAAACACTCCATTCCTTAGAGGTTGAGTAGACAAAAGCTCATAAAAGTTGGTTGGGATTTGTCAAATATATTCTCGACGTACGGTTTTATTTGGCGTGTTTCTATTTGTTTGAAAACAAATTTTATTTTGAAAATATGCAGATGAAACAGAAAATTAGTAAATATGCACTGCAAGGCTAAAATATCTCATTCGAAACACAAAAATGTATATTTATACGCATTAGCATATGTAGTTGAGCAAATGCAGATTTATCCGAAGCATAATTTTATAATACAATGCTCGTCGCTGAATTGTGCTACATTTATCCATCTCACTGAAATTACTACAAATATTTCGAAAACTGTAGGGGCTCAAAATCCATACGATACGCCACAAAACGAGCACAATTTATCTAAAGATGAAAATTTCCGTCCGACAAGTAAGTGACTCACAGGGAAAACTCGAAATATCTCGGAAACTGAATGGGCACAAAATTTTTTTCATACGGCAAAAATTGGCACAAAATGGGCACAAAATACCCAAATAAAAAAAATTGAAAATTTCCATGTATGAGTCACAGAGTCAAGTTGATGACTCACGGGGAAAACTCGAAATATCTCGAAAACTGAATGGGCACAAAATTTTTTTTTTACGGCAAAAATTGGCACAAAATGGGCACAAAATACCCAAATAAAAAAAAATGAAAATTTCCATGTATGAGTCACAGCGTCAAGTTGGTGACTCACGGTAAAAACTCGAAATATCTCGAAAACTGAATGGGCACAAAATTTTTTTTTTACGGCAAAAATTGGCACAAAATGGGCACAAAATAGCCAAATAAAAAAAATTTTAAATTTCCATGTGTGAGTCACAGCGTCAAGTTGGTGACTCACGGGAAAAAATCGAAATATCTCGAAAACTGAATGGGCACAAAATTTTTTTCATACGGCAAAAATTGGCACAAAATGGGCACAAAATACCCAAAACAATTTGATACCAAAATTCTAGGAGTGGATCACCAACTTGACGCACCTTGTCGAGCATCTTGATTTAGGATCTCCACCAAAGTCAGCATCTACATATGCTTCAAATATTTTAGCACTAGTTTTATTGAAACTAATTTTCAAGTGTCGAGTTCCATTAGGGTAACGAAATATTCTCTTCATCATAACCCAGTGAATATCAGAAGGGTTGGCTTGGAAACGTGCTAAATAATTGACAGCAAATGTAATGTCTGGTCTTGTGCAACTTGCTAAAAATAAAAGTGCCCTTTTGTATGGATAATCTTTTGTACTTCCATGATCCATATTTTTATAGTTACTCAAAGGCATCATAGGTGTGGGTACAGGTTTTGAATTTTCCATATCAAACTGTCGTAGCATTTTATCAATGTAATCTGCTTGGCATATTGAAATGATATTTGATTCTCCAAGTACTTCAAAGCCAACAAATTTCTTGGGAAATCCAAGATCTTTTATTTCAAATTCAGACGACAATAAATGTTTTGTGTTCAATATTAAGCTGTCACTATTACTAATAATATTAATAATATATATTTATCCTTTAGACCATTATTCCATCATATACACAATATCAATTATATATACAACAGCAAACTATAGGTATAGGATATGTCAAATACAAAAAATCACCTAAATTAAGCTAATTTATCATCCGCATATATTCATCAACACTATAAATACATTTGGACAACAACAATTCAGAGAGTGAGGTCTTGAATATTTTCTCATCCTTCAAATTTTTTAGTGAAGCTGGCAGAGCATTGAACAATTTGACCCCCATGTATTTGGGACTTTTTTCAAAGGCAGAAATGGAGTGCTGAGGTATCACAAAATCATTAGAAGACCTTGTGTCATATTTATGACAAAAATTATTCCTATTAAATGAACTCAAATTTTTTCTAACATAAATCAAAATCTCCAATATATACAAACTTGCCAATGGCAACACTTTAAATTTCTTGAACAAAGATCTACATGATGTACGGCTTGACACACCTGTCACATACCTTAGCGCTTTCTTCTGAAGTCTAAAGACTCTTCTCCAATGTACAGAAGCCCCCCAGAACAAAATACCATACAATATTCTCGATTTGAAGTGTGCATTATAATATGAAAGGCATATATCCACATCAGTGAGTTGTTTCAATCTGAACAGGGCATAACAAATCCCCGAAAGCAATCTACACAATTCATCCAAATGCTGTTGCCACGATAGGTTCGCATCAATAATGACACCCAAAAATTTTGCCGAATGGACCTGTTGAATCGATCTATTTTTGACTCTTATCAGTGAACTTTTATTGATATATTCAGCTGTGTTTTTAAGTGTGAAGCTAATAAAGGCAGTCTTATCGGTATTCAGAAATAGGCGATTGCTATCGAACCATTCAGACAAACCATGTAAGCGCAATTTTGCCCTTTCTACAGCTCCATTCGTGGTTGGGTCAGAACATAGCAATGTATTGTCATCTGCAAACATTGTCAAATCGAGAGGACAATCCATGATGTCAGGCAAGTCATTCACAAATAGGAGAAATAATAGCGGTCCCAAAACTGAACCCTGAGGTACACCGCACTCCACATCCCGGAACGAAGATCTTATTCCGTTAATTTCTACCATCTGTACTATTTTTTAAATAAGATTCAATCAGTTGATTTACGATACCTCTAAATCCCAAACACTTCATTTTATAGAGAAGTAAATCATGGGGTACCAAATCAAATGCCCTACTGAGATCCATCATGACAGCAAGGCACTTGTTCCCATCATTCATACTTTCATAAAGTCTTTCAATGAAATTCATGATTGCCGATTGTGTTGACCGTCCCTTCCTAAATCCATGTTGACAGTTGGACATTATAGTGTGCTTTTGAAGGAACGACAACATTCTGTTGAATATAAGGCGTTCATAAACTTTTGATATTGTCGACAGCAAGGATATTGGTCGGTAATTTTGCGCTAACTTCTTATCACCCTTTTTATGTAGGTACCATTCTTATTTTCGCAATTTTCAGAATATTCGGATAAACTCCATCAGATTAAGATCTATTTATCAAAATGGTTGATATTGGGACAATATATGGATAAATATTCTTCAAAATATTCCCTGTTATTTGATCAATACCTGACGAATTCGATTTCTTTAAGTCATGTATAATATTAAAAACCTCTGACTCTGTAGCTGGAAAAATAAACACCGAAGAACTCACCCTATTGGTTGGCTGTTTGTCCGAATTTTTATTTGGAATCTTATCATTTATTTCCTGTATTATATGAATAAGATAATCATTGAAATAATTAGAGACCTGGCAAGGATCATCCACCATCCTGTCGCCAATCAACAATTCATGTTTATCATGTCTTACTTTAACAGCCGAACCTATATTCTTACCAATCATTGCCCAAACAGCCCTTGATTTGTTTGAAGCCTGCCTAAAAAACTTAGCAAAGTACTGTCTTTTAGCTGCCAGCAGAATTTTCTTATATAGTCTTTTATACTTATTATAGTAAATAATATTCGAAACTTCAGGATTTGAACACTTAAGCATATACAAATGCCTAAGCATTTTAGATGATACCCTAATACCACAGGTTATCCAGGACTTAGAATTCGCCCTCCTAACAGTTGTTTTCTGTAATGGAAAAGATACATCAATGTAGTAAGAAAGGACACCTACGAACTCATGAAATGCTTTATCAAGAGAATCTGCATTCAGTACACCTTCCCAGCACTCCTTAGAAATATAATAATAGAAAGTGTTATAATTAGGCGAGTTGAAAATTCTACAATATCGTTCATTATCATTATTCAAGGCTTTTTTAGTATTAAGTGTTAATATCTGAGAAGTATGATCAGATAGTCCATTTGCACATACCTCTGACTTAACTATATACTCCCTATCAATATTGCTACACATATAATCAATGCAAAAGTTAGATTTATCACCATATCTGGTAACTTCGTTAATAAGGACACTAATATTATATGATGATAAAATATCCAACATCTCACTTTTATAAACAGAATTGCTAAAGAAATTCAAGTTCCAATCGCCACATAATATAATGCTTCCACTGTCCAAGGACAGCTCTTCCAAAATATGATCAAGCTCTACAAGAAATTGCTGTAAATTCTCTAAGATAGGTGATCTATAGACTGTCACAATTTTAAGGTTTGTGTCATTAGGAAATACCAACTTTATGCCACATATTTCAAATATTTGTTCTATTGATTTTGAAGATAATCTAGAAATACATTATGCCTTTACAGATATATTATCTCGTACATAAATCGCTACCCCGCCATTTTTCTTTATACTTCTACAATATACAGTAATATTATCGTATCCATTTAATTTATAGGCATTTACTTCATTTTCACAGAGCCAATGTTCTGTAAAGCATGCTACATGTATATCCTCTGTATTTAAAATAACTTCAAGATCTTCTATTTTATTTCATATACATTGAACATTTTGATGGAAAATTCTAATGTTATGTTTCATATTTAGCTCGATATTACAATTATCAGAATTTTGTTTGAATGACTTACAAATATTTTGTTTAAATCCACTATGAAGAGTTTGTCCTGCTTGGGAATTTATTCGCAACTGATACTTTTCGTTATTTATTTCACCGGCTGTATAACCTGTCTTGAGGAGAAAAATTTTTTGAAATTGAATTCTCTAACTATAATTCCAAAGGGCCATACTTCTGGTGTGGATACCTTATCAAACATATTCTCAGGAACACCAATACTGAAGGCCGAATTCTGTCCCTTAGTAGGCAATTTTTTGACTTCAACTTCATCAATTCCTTCTAAAAATGATAAATGTTTTTTAACATCATCAGGCATAATAACATTTTGACCAGAAATGTGACCTATATATAGCCACTTTCGGTTTGTAGCTCCTTTAATTTTAGATGCTGAAGAATCTTTACTTGTACCAGTAAACAACACTTTAGACAGGGGCCGTCTAAGTGGCTTATTCTTCTTCTTCGTAACAATCTGCCACTCTTCATTATTTTTCTGCACAGATAGATCATCCTCGGACTTTTGAACTGCAATTTCTTGTTTGGATTTAGTGCTTACATCGTTATTATAATTGAATTCAGAGAGAGATGACCCAACATGAAAGTCATCTGTGTTCTTCTTCACTTTTTTTTCCAATGTTCTGAAATTTTCAGTGGTCTTTCCGGTTTTAAGTTCAATCCGCTTGTCATGTTGATTGTCCGACGATTCAATAGTACATTTACTACCTGTTTGAAAATTTTTCAGTGGCTTCAGGGAAAATTCTCCAGACTCGGCAACGCCGCTCTTTTTCGAAATATGATGTTTGCCTTTGGTCTCATTTAACAGTGTAATTATTTGTTGTTTATCGTGAATTGCTATTTCTAGTTGTCCAATAATGCGCTCCAAACATTTAATCTTCACTTCAGCAACTTTTAAGTCAGATTTGAGATCTTTATTTTCACATTGATGAGCAGCACATAATGAGCAGCATATCATCAACATAGAGTAATATTAATAGAACATTTGTGTTTTCAAACTTTGTGTATACACATGGTTCTCGACAGTTTCGTTGAAATCCATTGTTCTGAATGAATTCATCAAATGTTAGATACCAGCACCGAGGTGCAGTGACAAGACCATATAATGCTTTATTAAGCTTTCCCACAAAGTTCCTGTTATTAGATGTACCTTCAGGCAAATTGATAAATTTATCTCTGTCGATTTTTCCATGTAAAAACGCAGTTTTTATATCTAATTGGCAGATATGCCACTTATTAAAATAAACAAAGGCTAGAACCCAACGAATAGTTACCATAGAAGGGGTGGGCGAGGCTTTATCTGCAGGTGAATATGTTTCTGTGTCTCTACACCCTACAGCTACAAGTCGAGCCTTGTGGATACCACCATCCTTTATGCTAAATAACCATTTTACTGGAACAATTTTAGTAATATTATCTCGTGGAACTACAGTCCATACATTATGTTTTTTCATAGCTTGTAATTCAGAGTTGATTGCGTGCTCCCATTTTTCTTTATTACTTCCAGTCATTGCTTCTTTGAAGGTTATAGGAATTTCATCAAAGTTTTTAATATGCGTATCAAGGAATGACCAATTAATACACGATGGAATAAAGCAATGATTTAGTGATAGTGAGTTTGTACAATTCGGTGAATTTTCAATATTTTCTAGTAATTCTGTCTCCGTATTTATTTGACTAGTTGATGGTTGAAAACCTACTTTGACACAATTTTCTTCAATTTCTGATATGGTAGAAAATGATAATGATTTTAGTTGTTCCTTTGAGGGAAAGTCGTGTTTATATAAAATACTTTCATCTATTTTAACATTGCAACTATAATGTCTTTCAATGATTAACACTGGGTTACTTTTAATTTTATTTAATATATATAATATAACTTTGTACAACTTACAATTTGGTATGGTTTTGGAACTTGCGTTCTTGAAGACTTAAGAAGAGATAGATTAACAGATAATTTTTACAGGTTATGTTATTTTACATGAACATAGAATGTTGTGCTATTACACAGAAAAAAAACTTCTTTTTATCGATACATTACATTTCCTCCATCCTAAGATAAAAAAATAGAAAAATTAAATACTTTTACAAATTCAACATTTAATTTTCTCATCACTAACACAATTTTTTATTTTCTCATCACTATCATTTCTTTCTTCAATATTTTGAGTAGTTTCCTTATTTAAAATATCATTACACTTTTGTTTTACAACATTTGAATCTAACCAAGAATCTACATTTTCGATAATTGGCTTCACATTTTCAATTTTATCAGAATTGTCTATTTCTAAGTCATCATAAAATCTTCCTATTTTAATTAACTGATCTAAATGTCTTTTCCATCTTAATTTTTTATTATCTACAGGTGTACATATATATATTCTTCTACCCAATTTATTGCAAATGATTGCCCTAACCCATTTTGTTCTAGTTATGTCTCTAAGTATAATCTTTGGTATAAATTTCTTCCCCTTCTTCAAATTCAACTTCCCTATTTCCATGATGAAACTTTATTTGTCTCTCCCTATTCAAATTTGCTTCTGACTTTGTTAAAAAATCAAGTCTTGTCTTGACCTGTCTACCGAACATCAGTTTTGATGGAGTTTCCCCAGTTGTGCAATGAGGAGTATTACGATAAGAAAACAAATACTTATTTATCATGGATTTGAGAAATGAACCTTTCTCACTAACGTCAATAAGTAATTTTTTTATTGCATTTTTAAAAGATTTCACGCTATTCTCCGCTGCACCATTCGTTTCAGGATGGAAGGGTGGTGAAGTGGAATGTTTAATACCGTTAAATCTACAGAACTCTTCATAATCTGAACTTGTTAATTGAGCCCCGTTATCCGAAAAGATAATATTTGGTAAACCAAATCGTGCGAAGCAGTCCCTTAGCATATCTATGGTGGATCGTGAATCCATTTTACCCATTTCATATACTTCGGGCCACTTGGAATAAGCGTCTATAATGATCAAGAAATTTCTTCCTTGTATTGGCCCCAGAAAATCTATATGGATTCTGTCGAAAACGTGTTTTCCTTCCGCAAATTTCGTTAAAACCGCTTTATTTGGATTTTTTGCCAATGTCATACAAGGACTACAATTTTTTACATATTTCTCAATATCTGCGTCTAAATTAGGCCACCATAAATATTGCCTCGCAAAGCTTTCATTTTAACCATTCCGTTATGAGCACCATGTAATTCCTCCAATATTTGTCTTCTGAACTTACTTGGAATTACCACTCTAAATCCCCAAAGTAAAATTCCACCTTCAATACCAAGTTCTAACTTTCTCCGTTTATAAGGTAACAACTCTTCCGAAGTATTATCAGGCTAGCCCTCTTTAACGAATAGGTAAACCTTGCTCAAAACATTGTCAATTCTTGTGTCATTACGTATTTCTTTGGCGCTTATCGGAATTTTATCTTCTAATAAAAAATGAAAATAATCAACCAATATTTCACCCTTTTCCTTCGATTCAATCGGAAATCTAGAAAGACCGTCGGCTCCTCCATTTTCAGAGCCTTTAATATATTGGAAATGGTAATTAAATCCACTGAGGAAAAGCGCCCATCGTTGTAAACGTCCCGCAGCCATCTGAGGGATGCCTTTATTTTCCCCGAATAGGGCTAACAGCGGTTTGTGGTCTGAACACAAAGTAAACGAATTTCCTAATAAGTACTGATAATGTTTCTGCACTCCCATGGGCGCCCGCAGGGGGGAGGGCCAGGGGGGGCTATGGCCCCCCCTGATATTTTGATAACCTCATTTTTCAGCACAACACCCTCAATATTACTTTCTCAATCCAAAGGGCAAGGAAAAAAGGAAAGTAATGGATTCACAACAATTTTCCAATTTTCAATGGAATTACTATAAAGACATCCGTAATATACTATACACATATCCTTAATCGGCAGAGGTATTTTTTGAATTGAAAACTTTTTTAGACGCGTTGAGCACTTCTTGGGTGAAGAAAAATCGTGGAACAGAACGCAATCCATGCGTGTCAATTAAAAAAAAAACATCTTATATATACTCTCCTATTGTCTTTAATAGATGAAGGTAAGAAAAAAAAGTATTGGAGAAAATAGAAAAAAAAAATTTCAGATTATAAAAACAAAGTTTTTTGCGGAACTCAAGATATGCCTAAACGAGAGAGCAACAAGAACTCTGGAAATTTTAGTGATCTTTTGAAATTCAGAGTAGACGTTGGAGATAAAGATTTAGAGATCCATTCATTCAACGCAGCTGGTTTGAATTTGGACAAACTTGTAGCACAAGGTTATGATGGAGGCTCAACAATGGCTGGTGAAATTCTCAGGGTTCAAAATATCATAAGAGACAAGTACAAGATAGCAATTTATTTCCGTTGTGCCTCCACTAGGTTGAATTTAGTAATAAATGACATCAGTAAAATAACTGAGATTCGTAAGAGCATTGGAACCGTTAATGACATTATAGTCTTTTTTCGAGAGAGTACCTTAAGAAGAAATCTGATTTCAAATATTCCTTTGTTTTGTGAAACTCGTTGGTCAGCTAAATATAAATCTTTGCAAGTTTTCAATGAAAACTTCAATACTATATTCAAAACCCTTTTTGCTATAAAATCTGGAGAAATCTCAATGAATTCTTCATCAACAAAAAGAGCTGCTCAGTTATGGGTTGCAATAAACTGTTTCACTTTTGTGATTTGTTAGACGGTAGCAAGTAAATATTGAAATATATTGGAACCAATAGCAAATACACTACAAGGTGTTTCTATTAATTTTGTAGATTTTCACCGTCATATAAATTTAATTATAGAAATATGTGGAAAACTTCGCTCAGATGATACATGCTTCACAGAATTTTTTTCCAAAGCGTCAACTATTGCTCAGAGTCTCAATATAGAGATTGGAAAACCACGAATTTGCGGTAGACAAATATACAGATCTAATTATGAAGCAGATTCAGCTGAAGATTACTTCGAAAAATCTATATTCATCTCATATTTAGATCATTTGATTTCAGCCCTTGAAACGAGATTCTCGAAAGAACATGTAATGCTTTTTTCTTTTTTCAATTGCCAAAGAATTCAAAATTGCTAGATATTGAATCTTTCGCATCTAAGGTCGGCAATATGTATAACATTGAAAATTTAGAAAATGAATTGAACATTTGGAATGAGTATTTATCTAATTCACAAATGGATGAAAACATAAAAATTGACAGACATACGTCGAAACCACGTATGGAGTTTATTCTCCACTTTGACTATTTTAAATATACAGGGTGGCCATTTGAAAACGAAACAGACGAGATTACAGACGAAATAAAGTTTTTCGATAGAAATGCTCGGACAGGTCGATTTCTGTTTCGAGGGGGACAACTTAAGATGTAGGTTACGGACGCATAGCGCTTCAACCCTTGCTGCTACAACCCCCACCCCCAATTTTTGAATAGGGAAGATGGGGTGAGTGATACCTCAATTTAAAGGTATTTTTATACTGATTTCAGCACAGTAATTGTTTTTTCATTTTATGCATTAGTTCTGGAAATATTCATGCGTTAGTTAGTTAGGAAGGAAGCCACAGTCATGGTTGTTTTGAAGCTCAAAATGTCGATTTTTCACAAAACACTACAAGTGCCATGAAAACACCACTTCTTTTTCAAATACTTAGTTAAGAATATTTCGAGAACAAATGCATAAAATGAAAAAACAATTACTGTGCTGAAATCAGTATAAAAAAACCTTTCAAATGAGGTATCACTCACCCCATCTTCCATATTCAAAATTTGGGGGTGAGGGTTGTAGTAGCAAGGGTTGAAGCGCTATGCGTCCGTAACCTACATCTTAAGTTGTCCCCCTCGAAACAGAAATCGACCTGTCCGAGCATTTCTATCGAAAAACTTTATTTCGTTTGTAATCTCGTCTGTTTCGTTTTCAAATGGCCACCCTGTATATTTTATTAATTGTATGATGAGCCTTGAAAAAGGAACAAGTCGTTCCGAAACGTTGGCAAAATCATAATTGATTATTTGTTATTTCTGTCCAAATCCCTGTGATAAATTGCTCTATAAAAATTGAAGATCTTATCGGACCATGTAAATTTTCTCCTGCTATCAAAGAATGCTTTATTCTTCTCCTAACATTTCCATGTACTACTCGTGCTATAGAGCGTAGTTTCAGCGCAGAATTAAATTTTAGATCGGAATAAAATATGCCTACTCTGTTGTATAGTGATTAAGTATTTTGTCTTCAGAATTAATATTGTTTTTATGAGTTTTTTTTGCAATTTATGATTTGTTAATTTTGATAAAATACTTGTTTGTTGTTTTTATATTCTGGAGCAATTCTGTGCTATTCTGAATCATATTTTAGTATCATGTTTTAAACTCTATTGTTTGCGTCATTCACTGTATATTTCAAGATTTATTATTATTCTTTTATTATTCTTATGAACATAGTTCTATCGAGCATATATGTATATATTTTTTATTTCGTTATTACTCGTTGTTTTTTCTTTATCAGCAATTATAATAATTATTTCATTTCGTTCTCCATATTTTTATATTTATTTTTTTGTAAATTCTTCCATTGAATGTGACTCTTTTTGAAGAGAGTTACCGTATTATTTTACATCACCCTATGTTGTTGATGTTTAAAAAAAAATGTTGAAGTGGAAAACTTCATAATTTTTATTTTGCACAGTCCTCCCCCCCCCCTTATGAATATAAATACAGAAATAGAAAGAAACTGAATACTAATATCGCTTACGACAATCATGGACGCCTTATCAATTTTCAATAATATTCATCTTTTGCCCCCCCTGAGAAAAATTTCTGCGGGCGCCCATGTGCACTCCCCAATAAATAGCTAGAGCCTCCTTATGCATGACTGAATAATTTAATTCTGCCTTGTTCAATTTCCTGGACGCAAAACTTATGGGTCTTTCAGTACCATCTGGAAACACATGTACCAGGACACAACCGATTCCGACCTGTGATGAATCACATATTAACTTTAATGGAATATCCCTATCAAAGAAAACTAAAGTTTGATCTGACGTTAAGAGGGAATGCTACCACTTGACTGCCCAGTTCAAAACTTAAAGGAGAATAACTATTCTTGCAGATCACCGATTTGTATGGGGTTTTCTGATAATTTCTTCAAACAATGATCTGAAAGGCAGGGACGGGCTATTTTTAATTTGCGAATGAAAAAACAAACAAAAAAGTTGGTAACTTTTCGTTTTCCGCAAAGGAATTGATGATATGGATGAAAGGGCTTATCACTGCTTTATTTTAAAATTATTCGTAAAAAAAAAACTACTGAAAAACATTTCAAAAGAGCTGAAATCACTTCGTAATAAAAAAGAATAATCGACCGTCGTATAGTGCTGCCCCTACTGTATAAATTCGCAACGAATCACCAGATTCTTCAATACTACCTACAATTTGATAATTCCGGCAACGTTGCTGCGTTATGAATCAGTTCTCAGTTAGAGTCGTAAACAGTATTAGGTGAATAGAAAGATTTCCAGCTTGTTCGTTTCTTTTCGAACGGTTGAAGGTATGAACAGATCGACGCGGGACTTCGGGAACGGGAGCGATGCGTTCAGCGGGCAGATTGCATAGCATGCACACCTACGCGAAAATAATGAGACACGATTATTAGTATGAATCTAAAATTATGTATGAAAATGACAGTTTTTCGGAGGAAGAAGTTTTACTGCTCAAAGCCGTTGATTTCCATCCCACAAAAGTTTCTTTCCCGCTCTCGCAGTCACGCGTCGGTCTGTTCATACCTTTATTCAGTTTAGTTAGCTGTCAATTCTTTTCGATATGGGTAACAAGAGATTCAAGGATTTATTTATTCTGATCCTATTACTTGCTTTTTGGGAGTATCATGTAAAAATATCAAATTTGATTTCTACAGGAAAACAAGAAGAATCTTATTAGTTCATGGTCATTCTTATGATGATACTATTAGTTTTTTAATCATGCATAATCTGTTTTGTAAATATTCATTCAATACCAATTCATCTTTCAGTGTATGGGAAAGAGATTATACAACATGAAATAACATTTCAGTTGAAATGGTAGATAATTATATGGTAATATTGAAGTTCAGTACTACGATGTTACGATGTGAGTCAATTTCTGAACATGAGAATTTTTTGAAATTTGAGAACCTTTTATTGCCTTCAAAATAAATGGATCGTAATTCTGAGCAAGGAGAATCAATGCGATATTGCGATATAACAACTGATTTTTGTACGAAGTCAATTTCTGAAAATGAGAATTTTCAAAAAAGATTTTAGTCCTTTTTTTGCCTTCCAAATGAATGGATCGTGATCCTGAGTATGAAAGATCAATAAGTGATATAAGAACTGATTTTTTACCAAATTTCATGTTTACAGTTTTCACATTTTCCGAGAATAATCTCATTAGTACGTGGTCATTCTAATAATTATGACAACTATTAGTTTTTTTAATCATGTAAATTTGTTCCGTAGATATTCAGTTAATCCCAATTTATCTTTCAGTGTATGGAAATGTGATTATTTTTATGCACAACAAGAATTAATATTTCAGTTGAACTCGTTGGTAATTATAGGGGAATATTGAAGGTCAGTACTAAGATGTTATTATTGTTTAGAAATTTCTTGATTCTGCATAGTCAATTTCTGAAAATGAGATTAGAGTCCTTTTTTTCTCTTCAAAATTGTTGGATCGTAATCCTGAGCATTGAGAATTAATGCGATATTTTGATATAACAACTGATTTTTGTATGTAGTCAATTTCTGAGAATGAGAATTTTTTATAATTCCATTCTTTTTTTTGCCTTCAAAAAATGAATCGTAATCCTGAGCGTCCTGAATATTAGAATCAATGCGATATTGCTATATAACAACTGATTTTTGTACGTGGTCAATTTTTGAAAATAGGCTTTTTTTTTCAAATTCCAGTACTTTTTATGCCTTCAAAATTCATGGATCGTAATCCTGAACATGGAGAATCAATGCCTTCAATATTGAAGGCAAAAAAAAAGTACTAAAATTTTCAAAAATTCTTATTTTCACAAACTGCCTTCGTACAAAAAACAGTTGTTATATCGCATTGATTCTCCATGTTCAGGATTACGATCCATGAATTTTGAAGGCATAAAAAGTACTGGAATTTGAAAAAAAAAGCCTATTTTCAAAAATTGACCACGTACAAAAATCAGTTCATTCATATAAATGAATCGTAATATTCAGCATGTTGATCAATACGATATAACAACTGACTTGAAATGAATATTGGTCATAAATGACCATGTTCCATCATTCATCCGATATCATATTTGGATGACCATCATATTGATGGTTCATTTTGATTTGGCTAACCATAATGAGCAAAATCAATATTTTACTCAATGAATGTGACCCGCTTATGTGAAAAGTTTCGGTGCATTTGTTTTGATTTTTTTTATTATTCCACTAAATACGTTTTTGAATCAAATTAATTTTCGTAAGAATGAAGGAATCTGAACAAATTTAGCATATACATTTTTTCTCGAACCCATCTGATAATAGTCGATCCTAACTGATATTTCTCACAACCCTCTCTAAAATCGGTTTTATTGCCCATCATAAAAAGCGAGTTATTCCTTTCAAAACATCTGGTCAATCCGTCCTAGAAAGATACCTTATACCATCTCTGTACCTGTCTTTCGAGCTTGAAGTTCCTGCATTGCCAAATGTTCGAACAACCGTTCGTACAGTTCACTGCGATTTCATTGGCTGGCGTGTAAGAATTGAATGCCGTCAAACGTATCTGAATTCTTAGATGTGGTAGAAAAGGACGGAAAATCATAAGAACGTTTGAGATTGCTCCACTCATCCTTAAAAGTGAAGGCTTCTCAGAGGGGCTGGAGGGAGCTGAATAGGTAAACTTTGACAGATGCGCTCAAACGCACGTGGTACCATTCCCTCTTAATGCCTCTTTGACCCTTTTGAATGATTCATCACATTCTTGAGACCAGTTGAACTTAAAATCTTTGCGCAACAATTTGTACAGAGGACTTAACAGGGTCGATAAATTTGGTACAAATCGTCCATAGTAATTTACCATTCCTACAAACGATTTCACTTGTCCCTGGTCAGTTGGTGTTGGCATCTCAGTAATCGCTCTGACTTTATCGAAATCTTTATGAAGACCATTTTTGTTTATGTAATGACCTAAATACTTCACTTCTGGTACGAAAAATTCGCACTTTTTCAAATTCAATCTGAATCCCGCTTTACTCAACTTATCAAAAACTTCTTCCAAATTTTTTATATGCTCTTCCCTGTTTTTTCCAGTCACAACGATATCGTCCAAAAATATAACTGTTCCATTCACACCTTGCAAAACTTTTTCAACAATTTTTTGGAAAATAGAACAAGCCGGTTTAGTGCCAAAGGGTAATCGATTTACTTTATAAATACCTTTATGTGTACTCCACGCTAATAAATTTTTTGTATTTTCCTCTAATTCTAACTGATTATACGCACAGGAAAAATCTAATTTTGAGAAAAATTCTCCATGAAGCTGAGAAAACAGTTCATCTATCCTTGGCAATGGATGCTTTACATCTATCAAATATTTGTTCACCGTGACCTTATAATCCGCACACAATCTTATTTCCCCGCTCTCTTTCATTACAGGAACTAACGGTGTTCCCTACTCTGAAGTTTCTACTTTTGAAATGTCCCCCTTAGCTTCTAATTTTTCTAGTTCACTATTGATTTTTTCCTTGAAGAGGAACGGGACTGGTCTGGGTTTACAGAAGATGGGTTTCACATCTGGCATAATATTTAGCTCTATCTTTTCATGCCTATAAGTACCGAGTTCATCTTTGAATAATTCTTCAAACCTACTTAACAAAATCGTCCTTTCCTTTCAATGAATTTATAGTTGAATACCTTGGATCAGCAAGATCAATTTTAATGTTAAGGCGTTTTATTAAATCTCGGCCAAGCAAAGGAACTGAACCTTTCTTAACTACTAAAAATCTACAAAATTCAAAAACTTGACCCTTATAGTTTATTGTGGTATGGAATTCACCTTCAGGTACAATTTCGGTCCCATCATAACATTTTAAGCTTATATTGGTACTCTTTAATTTAGATTCCTTGAAATAATTATTGAAACAGCTCTCGGGGACTACTGAAATGCTAGCACCTGAATCAAGTTCCATATTAATAAGGTTCTCATTCACTAATAATGAAATTTGTGGTGATGCCACATAGTTATCACACTTCAAATGGTACATTTCAACATAATCTAAATTGGATTCATGTGTTTCCACCTGATGTACTTGGCGTTTATAACATACTTTAGCTAAATGACCTGTAAGATTACAAATTTTGCACTTATATTTAAGGTACTTACAGTTCTTCTTTACATGGTTCCCTAACCCACAACACTTGCATTTCTGTGCCGTTTCACCATGCTTTATTTCCCCCTTGGAGTGTTGTGGTCCATTTTTGTTACTCTTCCATGTGTTTGACTTCTGCTCTTGCCCTTTCTTTGTCTTCAACTGATGCAGAGTTTTGTAATCGGATCCTAGTGCTGCTTCTTTGTTAACTGCTACTTCCAGGACTTCTGCCAAGCTTTTGGTATGATCCTCCTCGCAGACTCTATCTAGTATAGGGCTCTTACACATTCCAGCTACGAACTTGTCCTTTAGAATTTCATTCAGATTTGCTCCAAATTTACAGGCACTGGCTTTATTTTTATCCTTACATACCATGATCGTACTGCCTCACGTTCCATCTGCTTCAAATTGTAAAATTCTATCCGCTCCTTGAATATAGATACCTTCTTCGAAAACTGTGCCGTTAGTATATCCCTCAATTCCTTGTATGTCTTATCTTTCGGCAAAGCTGGATCGCAGAGATCCCTCAGGGTTTTATAGGCTTTATCACCTATTAGGGTTAATAGCACTGGTACTCTCTTTTCTTGATCGATATCATTTGCAGAGAAGTACTGCTCTAAACGTTCAGCCCATAAACTCCAATCATCATCAGAACTGTATTCTGCGGTTGAACCGATTGTAGCTCTATAAATTACTTGAGTTTCTGCCATTCTTGATCTTGATAAAGCACGTGGAGATTGATATTTTTCTTCGATTTGCACAAGTATAACGTTTTTAACCAATTTTTGTCCTCGTCGCCAATATAATGTCTTTCAATGATTAACACTGGGTTACTTTTAATTTTATTTAATATATATAATATAACTTTGTACAACTTACAATTTGGTATGGTTTTGGAACTTGCGTTCTTGAAGACTTAAGAAGAGATAGATTAAGAGGGAATGCTACCACTTGACTGCCCAGTTCAAAACTTAAAGGAGAATAACTATTCTTGCAGATCACCGATTTGTATGGGGTTTTCTGATAATTTCTTCAAACAATGATCTGAAAGGCAGGGACGGGCTATTTTTAATTTGCGAATGAAAAAACAAAAAAAAAAGTTGGTAACTTTTCGTTTTCCGCAAAGGAATTGATGATATGGATGAAAGGGCTTATCACTGATTTATTTTAAAATTATTCGTAAAAAAAAAACTACAGAAAAACATTTCAAAAGAGCTGAAATCACTTCGTAATAAAAAAGAATAATCGACCGTCGTATAGTGCTGCCCCTGCTCTCGGGGGATTAGTCGACCCCAGCCATGCCAAGGTCTGTGCTGGCATGGTTCACCGCAGCCTCCTCGGGGCGAGAGTTGGACAGTGATCGACCGACACTGACCAATGCGGTGCGACTCCCCATACCCTGCTGTAGTGTCGTGGCTTGGGGTATTGCACGGGGTTTACGATGCCAGGTATGCAAGGGATCAGCACTTCATGCCTGATATACCGACATGTGGAATCTGATGTCTGTGGTCATGTCTCGCGAGCAGAGGACACATGCCGGGGGATTTGGCTTAACCGCCTGAACCGAGTGTATGAAAGACACAATAAAAAACTTTCCCCAAGACAAGGTGGAACAGCGTATGCCGAAGTCTGCGTGACTAGTGGGAGGATCTAGTCCTGAATATGCGAACTCCAGATACCAGGCGACCTCTGGTTTAATTGGCCTTCCAGGGGCATGCGGGGCTCTGCCTCTGGTGACTGAAATTCCCTAGCTGCACGTGGGACTTCATATGGACCAGATAGAAAAAACTAAAGAAGGGTCTAGCACTAGCCCTAATGTGCTTATCGAGGAAGTGCAAAGCCTCGCTCAGCCTGAGGAACAGGGCGCAAGTCCTGACCCCATGGCGGAGGAAATGCTGCTGAAGAGCAGCGATGAAGAGGTCGTAGCTGGCCTCGAAAAGCTGACGGTCAGGAGACATAGACTCTCCGGGGCCGCCAGAAGGAGGATGAAGTTCCTTCTAAAGAAAGGGATGGCTCCTGACGATGCCAGGAAAGAAGCCTCCAAACCAATTGGTCCAAAGCAGAAAACAGGCCGAGGGACCAAGAGAAATAGGTCGGAGGACAGCACGCCTAAAGGCAAGCAGCCAAAGAGTGCCAAATGCGAGGCTTCAAAAGTCGCACGGTCCTCAGGAGGTGCCGGGGCTCAGGCCTCGGGTGCCTCCAAAGTTCAATCCTCGGGAGCTTCCGGGGCTCAGCCCTTAGGAACTCCCAAGGGTCCCGCATCAGGTGGGCCCACCTACAGCCAGGCTACCGCTGGTCTGAAGGTGGGGATAATGCACAAAAAATTTCCAGAGGTGATTTTGGAAATGGACAAACTAATGGCCATCAAAAAATCGCTAATGGAAGAGATTATTGCATTGGGGAACGAGGACGCCATAACGCCTACGTTCCACCAACTGCATATGAGGCCAGGCTGGCTTGGGCTGACATGCTCTGACAAAGCCACTGTGGAGTGGCTGAAGAGCATACAGCCAAAACTCAAACCTTGGGAGGGAGCTGATCTAAGGATAGCCGAAGAGGCAGAACTGCCTCACCCGGAGATCCTGGTCGGATATCTCCCCGACAGCCATGATCTCTCCAATGAGAAAATTCTCAAGGCGGTAGAGAATCAGAACGCAGGGCTCAAAACCTCCAGCTGGAGAGTCCTTCGAAGGGGACCATCAGGACCCATGCTCGAGATTGTCATCTCGGCTGATAGAACATCGGTCGAGAGACTTAGAGCAAAGAATTGGCAGATAAATTACTTTTTCGGCCAAACAAATCTCCGCCTTAAGGGACCAAAGACAATGGCCGAGAGGAGAGGAGCTTCTCAGGCCCCAACCTCTGGTCCGGCGTCGAAAAGGCCCAAAGGGGAGGTAAAGAAGAAGGTGGTGAAGCCTCCAGGAAATGAAGAGGCCATAAAACTGACCACCAGCTCTGGGGGGAGGGCTGATCCGCAAGGGCGTGATAAGGGAGGGTCCAACGGAGAAAAACCGGCGGTCCCTTCTGAAAAGCCTAGCGGACAACCTACCTCATAAGGAGTAGATGTCTGACATGCCTTCAGATAAACCTCCAGCACTCGAAGGCAGCCTCTAGTGCCTTATGCTGGAGAACATCTAGAAGGCATGTTGACATAGGGCTGATACAAAAGCCCTGGATCAATGGAGGCCAAGTAAGAGGCCTACCAAACAAAGTATATCAGACGATATACTGCGATAAGGCAGTAAGTCCAAGAGCCCTAATAATACTCAGAAGGGGACTTACCTGTCTTCCACTTACAGAGTTCCTGACAAGGGATCTTGCTGCGGCATTGGTTGAGGTGCGAACTGAGAACATCAAGAGGCAGCTTGTTATCGCCTCAGGATATTTTCCAGGAGACGCCATCAGCCCACCACCGGAGGAAGTACAACGCCTCATCGAATGGTGCCGCATAGAGAAGAAACAACTTATTCTGGGCTGCGATGCGAACGCACACCACAAAGTATGGGGCAGCACAGATATAAATCATAGAGGTGAGGATTTGCTTGACTTTCTATTTTCTACTAACATAGAGATAGTAAATGTGGGTAATAGTCCAACCTTCATGAATGCGATCAGAAGGGAAGTAATTGACCTTACACTGGCGACACCTTTTATTGCGGGGATGGTCAAGAACTGGAGGGTCTCAGAAGCGCCATCCATGTCAGACCATATGGCAATAGAATTCAACTTTGAAGCAACTGCTTCAGCTGATGTTGAGTGCAGGATACCCAGGAAGACAGACTGGGAACTTTACATAGCCCACATGAGTTCTGATCTGAAGGGCCTGAAATACAACATCAGCTCCAATGAGAATCTGGAGAACGCCTCTGCTCACTTCACATCATGTCTGAAGAGGGCATTTGAAAACAGTTGTCCACTCAGGAAGAAAACGATCTCCAGAGACGTCCCCTGGTGGAACAATCATCTTGAAAACCTCAAGAAAATTGCTAGAAAAGCCTTCAATAAGTCTAAGCGAGAAGGCAGCTGGAATGCCTACAGACTAGCCCTGACCAACTACAACAAAGAGGTCAGGAAAGCCAAAAGGCAGTCCTGGAGAAGCTTCTGTGAGGGAATAGATAAAACGGCCCCAGCAGCTAGACTTCAAAAGGTACTATCTAAGGATCACTCAAACCCAATTCGCCAAATAAAGAAGCCATGTGGGGAATTTACGAATGATCCTCAAGAGAGCCTAAGAGCTCTACTAGAGACTCACTTTCCTGGCTCCAGGCAGATTACCAGTGAAGATGGGGCCCCCGCTGGGGAAGTATACAACCCCACCAGGTGGGATTCTCAGAAAGCTGGTAGACTATTCACACCAGAAAGAATTGAATGGGCGATAAAGAGCTTTCAGCCCTTCAAATCAGCAGGCATGGATGGTATTTTTCCAGCCATGCTTCAGAAAGGTGTTGAAGTACTTATAGCCCCGATAACTGAGCTCTTCAAGGCCAGCTTTACAAGGGGCTATATCCCGAAATCATGGAGGGAGGCGAGGGTAGTATTCATACCCAAAGAGGGTCGAAAAGGCTCCCCAGAGCCTAAATCCTATCGACCCATATGCCTCACCTCCTTTCTCCTGAAGACCATGGAGAAAATAATTGACAACAACATACGAGGCAGTGTAAAACTCCACAGCAAACAGTTTGCTTATAGGGCGGGTAGATCTACTGTAGACGCCCTTCATCATCTTCTTAGAGAGGTGGAAGGCACCCTCAACGCAAAGGAGATTCTGCTTGCAATGTTCGGTGATATCGGAGGGGCCTTTGACAATACCCTACATACCTCCATATGCAATGCAGCCAAAAGGAAAGGGATAGAACCCTCCACTGTTAAGTGGATATCAGCTATGTTGAAAGGACGAACCGTTACAGCCTATCTGGGAGAAACCGAAGTGACTGTGCTGACGTGCAGGGGATGCCCTCAGGGAGGGGTTCTATCACCCCTGCTGTGGAGCTTGGTC
Organism: Harmonia axyridis; assembly: GCF_914767665.1. Lineage (NCBI taxonomy): Eukaryota > Metazoa > Arthropoda > Insecta > Coleoptera > Coccinellidae > Harmonia > Harmonia axyridis. The sequence continues at coordinate 21,660,659 of NC_059505.1, read as the reverse complement.
ATGGATGGCCTCTTGGAGAGGCTTACAACAGGCGGATTTAACGTCCAGGCTTATGCCGACGACATAGTGGTGACGGTTAGAGGCAAGCTTGTGGGCCCAATAAGTAGCCGAATGCAACTTGCTCTCAAAACTATTGAAAATTGGTGCGGGGAAGAGGGGCTTACTGTCAACCCCTCGAAAACATCAATAATCCCGTTCACTAGAAGAAGGAATCTCGACCTCAGAGCTCTGGTCTTAAATGGTCAGACTCTGCACTTCTCTAGTGAGTGTAAATATCTAGGTGTTACCCTGGACAGTAAACTGAACTGGGGGAAACATATAGATAAGACTCTTTCCAGAGCCACGGCGGCTATGTGGGCATGCAAAAGACTCTTTGGAAAGACATGGGGAGTGAAACCGAAAATGGTACTGTGGTTATACACAGCGGTGGTACGCCCTATTGTCACCTATGCATCTATAGCATGGTGGACAAAAACCGAGGAGGTCACCACACGCATCAGGTTGCAGAAAATGCGAAGGCTGGCGTGCATTGGTGTCACAGGAGCTATGCGCACAGCTCCTACGGCAGCGCTGGAGGTCATACTAGACTTGCCTCCCTTACACCTACATGTAAGGAAATGTAGCCTGCTCGAAGCAATAAGGATTTCCCATAATGGAAAGCTCCTTCCTGGGAACTGGGTTGGACATATGAGGATACTGAATCAACTAGATTCAAACCTCCTCGCAAAACCATCAGATATTATGCCAACCACCTACGATTTTGAAACGCCCTTTGAAACGGTTATAAATGACCGTCATAGTGCAATAAGTTTCATAAATCGTTTAGACAAAAAGTCATCCATATGGTTTACAGATGGATCAAAAACAGAGAAGGGCACCGGCATTGGGATATATGGACCTAGACTGAGGATCTCTAAAGCCCTGGGAAGTGAGCCCTCGATTCTACAAGCCGAGATAATGGCTGTTTATGTATGCGCCCAGGATTGTCTCAAAATGAACCTCAAAGGGGCGCATATCTACATCACCACGGACAGCCAAGCCACGCTGAGATCCCTGGAATCGTGTTGTCAGGGGTCTCTGCTGACATGGGAGTGCCGTAACACCATAAAGCAACTGGCCAGAGGAAACAAGGTGACTCTACTATGGGTACCAGGGCACTGTGGTGTTGAAGGAAATGAGAGAGCGGACGAGCTTGCAAAAAGTGCATCTAGGCTAAGACCTGCTGGACCTGAGCCTTTCTGTGGGATAGGAAAAGACCAATACAAAGCTGCGGTCCAGCTATGGGAGTTGAACAGTAGGACAATCCACTGGACTAACACTCCTAGACTTGCTCAGGCAAAGAAATTCGTGAAGATTTCACCTACTTACACCAGAAAACTCCTGAAGCTGTCACGAGCGGAGCTTCGGGTGATGGTGGGACTGCTGACGGGGCACTGTCGGTACAAACATCATTTGTACCGTATGGGTAAGTCAGCAGACGAGATTTGCAGGCTCTGTGGATCGGAAGTAGAAACTTCTGAACACTTGATATGCAAGTGTCCAGAGCTGGCTGGCCTAAGAACCATTCACATGGGCAAGCCGGTCCTGGATACCAGAGAGGTAATGGCCAAGGCCCCTAGGGAGGTTGTCAATTTTATTAAAGTCGTTGACGACCTCCCTGGGTTTCTATGAATGAGTAGGGTAGTGAACAAAAGATCTGCATGGTCGCAGTTCCCGGAAGGCTCACCGAAGCAAAACGACCCCAGTTCAAATAATAATAATAATAGTGCTGCCCCTACTGTATAAATTCGCAACGAATCACCAGATTCTTCAATACTACCTACAATTTGATAATTCCGGCAACGTTGCTGCGTTATGAATCAGTTCTCAGTTAGAGTCGTAAACAGTATTAGGTGAATAGAAAGATTTCCAGCTTGTTCGTTTCTTTTCGAACGGTTGAAGGTATGAACAGATCGACGCGGGACTTCGAGAACGGGAGCGATGCGTTCAGCGGGCAGATTGCATAGCATGCACACCTACGCGAAAATAATGAGACACGATTATTAGTATGAATCTAAAATTATGTATGAAAGTGACAGTTTTTCGGAGGAAGAAGTTTTACTGCTCAAAGCCGTTGATTTCCATCCCACAAAAGTTTCTTTCCCGCTCTCGCAGTCACGCGTCGGTCTGTTCATACCTTTATTCAGTTTAGTTAGCTGTCAATTCTTTTCGATATGGGTAACAAGAGATTCAAGGATTTATTTATTCTGATCCTATTACTTGCTTTTTGGGAGTATCATGTAAAAATATCAAATTTGATTTCTAAAGGAAAACAAGAAGAATCTTATTAGTTCATGGTCATTCTTATGATGATACTATTAGTTTTTTAATCATGCATAATCTGTTTTGTAAATATTCATTCAATACCAATTCATCTTTCAGTGTATGGGAAAGAGATTATACAACATGAAATAACATTTCAGTTGAAATGGTAGATAATTATATGGTAATATTGAAGTTCAGTACTACGATGTTACGATGGTAGTCAATTTCTGAACATGAGAATTTTTTGAAATTTGAGAACCTTTTATTGCCTTCAAAATAAATGGATCGTAATTCTGAGCAAGGAGAATCAATGCGATATTGCGATATAACAACTGATTTTTGTACGAAGTCAATTTCTGAAAATGAGAATTTTCAAAAAAGATTTTAGTCCTTTTTTTGCCTTCAAAATTAATGGATCGTGATCCTGAGTATGAAAGATCAATAAGTGATATAAGAACTGATTTTTTACCAAATTTCATGTTTATAGTTTTCACATTTTCCGAGAATAATCTCATTAGTACGTGGTCATTCTAATAATTATGACAACTATTAGTTTTTTTAATCATTTAAATTTGTTCCGTAGATATTCAGTCAATCCCAATTTATCTTTCAGTGTATGGAAATGTGATTATTTTTATGCACAACAAGAATTAATATTTCAGTTGAACTCGTTGGTAATTATAGGGGAATATTGAAGGTCAGTACTAAGATGTTATTATTGTTTAGAAATTTCTTGATTCTGCATAGTCAATTTCTGAAAATGAGATTAGAGTCCTTTTTTTCTCTTCAACATTGTTGGATCGTAATCCTGAGCATTGAGAATTAATGCGATATTTTGATATAACAACTGATTTTTGTATGTAGTCAATTTCTGAGAATGAGAATTTTTTATAATTCCATTCTTTTTTTTGCCTTCAAAAAATGAATCGTAATCCTGAGCGTCCTGTGGTGGGATTCTGTAACGGCAAAGCGAAGCGAAAACGTGACGAAACGACAGTTTTGCTCGGTTCGGTATTCTGTAAAGGGATTCGGCAATAGTCGTGTTTGCCGAAGCAAAGAACGACCTCATGACGATAACGAAACATTTTAGGGTTCGTTGTCATTACGAAAAGTCCGACGACGTTTTTGATTGGTTTACTTTTACCACGTGACCAAGTCTTAAGCGTCATATTATGACACTTGAATGATTTCGATTTCGAGGTTATAATTTTGAATGTTTTGCTTCACAATATATACTAGAATTGCAAATCAACTGCACATTAATTGAGTGATATCCTTTTCTGTTCAAAAAGGAATGCTCTTCTTCTGATGGCTTCAAGATTTTTATGTGTGTAAAGTCGATTGCTCCAATTATTCCTGGTATTCCACATTTTTCAAAAAATTTCCTTTTATTTTGGGTCTTCTCAGAATCATTAGGGAATTTAATTCTTCCTTGGAATACATGGTTAATCAATTTAGTCACTTCACTAACACAACGACTGACCATGGGTTGACTTACTGCTAGCAAATATTCTTGTCCAATACCGCGTTGGTAATTTCCACTGGCAAAAAATCTCAGAGTTATCAATATTCGCTGTTCAAATGGCGTTCTCGTGTTCCTCCAATAATTATCCATAAATGGTTTCAATTCATCGAATAGAACGTGAACTAAATGTTTCGACAAACGGAAAACGTCTATGAATCTCTCATCCGTTAAGTTAAATGGATCACTTCTATCTCGAAGAAATCTATTCTCCTCTCTTGTAACAGTTAGACGAACTCTTCTTGAGATTTCCTCGTCGATGATCAGAATCATTGAAAACATGATGAATATTTCTTTATACCTATGCACACTATTAGTTGACTCCCCGAACTTATTTTGTAGTATGGGTAGGTTTTGTAACTGGAATAAGAATGAAGGTTTTAAATTATAATCCATTGAACGAGGTTCTATTTCGAATTTCTTCCAGTGCTCAAATAAGACTTTTTGTAATACTCAATATTTGCATTCAGGTGATGTATTCAATTAGCTAATTCATTCTTAATGATAAACTAAACAGTTTAAAATGGTATGAAACCCTTTGTTAAGTAACTTCCAATGAGAGTCATAAATCAAAATATAATTTCTGACAATACTCAAGTTGAATACTGTGGATTATTCAAAGGACATTACAGCTAGAGTCCATAAAAGGGACTCTTATCTCATTGCTCTTATTAGAGATTATCTCAGGTACCTCATATATCAAAACCTGCAGAATCCTACAGTAGCTCAAATATCTACTTATTTGCAACGTTGCCAATGTTCCTTCGTGTAAAGTCGGTAAGCTCCGACAACGAAACTAAAAGCGTAAAGATAACGAAACGATAAAGAAAAAGACGCTTACAGAATACCGCATTCGCTCCGCTTAGCTTCGCTTCGTAACGTTATCGCTTTCGTTTGCTATGATAACGAAAGTTACAGAATCCTACCCCTGAATATTAGAATCAATGCGATATTGCTATATAACAACTGATTTTTGTACGTGGTCAATTTTTGAAAATAGGCTTTTTTTTCAAATTCCAGTACTTTTTATGCCTTCAAAATTCATGGATCGTAATCCTGAACATGGAGAATCAATGCGATATAACAACTGTTTTTTGTACGAAGGCAGTTTGTGAAAATGAGAATTTTTGAAAATTTTAGTACTTTTTTTGTGCCTTCAATATAAATGAATCGTAATATTCAGCATGTTGATCAATACGATATAACAACTGACTTGAAATGAATATTGGTCATAAATGACCATGTTCCATCATTCATCCGATATCATATTTGGATGACCATCATATTGATGGTTCATTTTGATTTGGCTAACCATAATGAGCAAAATCAATATTTTGCTCAATGAATGTGACCCGCTTATGTGAAAAGTTTCAGTGCATTTGTTTTGATTTTTTTTTATTATTCCACTAAATACGTTTTTGAATCAAATTAATTTTCGTAAGAATGAAGGAATCTGAACAAATTTAGCATATACATTTTTTCTCGAACCCATCTGATAATAGTCGATCCTAATTGATATTTCTCACAACCCTCTCTAAAATCGGTTTTATTGCCCATCATAAAAAGCGAGTTATTCCTTTCAAAACATCTGGTCAATCCGTCCTAGAAAGATACCTAATACCATCTCTGTACCTGTCTTTCGAGCTCGAAGTTGCTGCATTGCCAAATGTTCGAACAACCGTTCGTACAGTTCACTGCGATTTCATTGGCTGGCGTGTAAGAATTGAATGCCGTCAAACGTATCTGAATTCTTAGATGTGGTAGAAAAGGACGGAAAATCATAAGAACGTTTGAGATTGCTCCACTCATCCTTAAAAGTGAAGGCTTCTCAGAGGGGCTGGAGGGAGCTGAATAGGTAAACTTTGACAGATGCGCTCAAACGCACGTGGTACCATTCCGTCTTAACAGATGATTTTTACAGGTTATGTTATTTTACATGAATATAGAATGTTGTGCTATTACACAGAAATAAAACTTCTTTTTATCGATACATTACAGCAACTGTTAATTGTTTTTCTAGTTTTTGGATCATTATAAACCCTGTATCGCGAAAACCTACTAAATACATAACATCTGATCTAGGTGCGAGTTTATGTCCTTTAGGTATTGTTCCATTTTTAACATACGATCGCGAACCGAATTTCTTTATATATTTCATTTCTGGTTGTTTATCGTACGCTTTTTCGAAAGGAGTTAAAAAATTAATTGCTGAATGAGGAGTTCTGTTGTACAAATAAGTTGCGCAGTGAGTGGCTAGGCCCCAAAAAGATAATGAGATTCCAGAACTTATGAGCAAAGCACGAATGCGTTCTTCTAAAGTGCGATTCAATCTTTCAATTGTACCATTATGTTCCCCCCGGGGGCCGTCACCTTGACGTGGTGGGGGGGCTTAAGTAACTGTGGAACTCCGAACTGTGAAGGGAGGAGGGAAACAGCCAAACCAAGAACGGCCCACACTTTCCTTATTCTACTAAATTAATTATTGCAATTAAAATACACAAAGACGTCATGTCAAATCTTTTATTCTCTATTACTCAAACAAAGTCTTGTCAAAGTGTCTAACATACCCATTATCCAAACTCCTCTCGTCCGAAGATTGCGCTGCGATGCCCTGTTCTAGGCAGGGGCAATCCTAGGACACCGCACACAAAACGTTCTGCCGGAAATACTTGCTTTTCCTAGGGGGCATGTACGGAAGGATCACAGAACGGTGCCTCCTCCCCCACTACCCCTTATGGATGGTAGGGAGTTACTATTCATGTAGGGGAGTGGTCCCTCAGACGTCGGCTTGTCCATGATACAATGAAAAGAAGAGATATGATACGTAGCGGTTCCAAATTCGTCCGATCCGCGCAGCATGACGTCATCTTGTGAGTTATTCATGGCGCGCTTTAATATTAGCAAGTAGAAATTTGAAATATTAGTTGTTTGGAAGGTTTTTAAGTTACTAGTTGGATGTGATGAAAAATTATCGAACTCAAAATAAGTAAATGCAGGGTGTCCGTTTATATTTTTCACCTCTCCTATAACCTAGATGCCGCAAAAAAAATTGTGTCCCTCCTTGAAATGAGAATGTTCAATGGTTTCTCCTCTTGAACACTAAAGTATTGAACATTGGCGTAGCGTGGGAGGCCTTTGAGGCTTCAGCCTCCCTCTTATGGCACTCTGAAATATGTCTGAAAATTCGTATACAGGGCATTAAAATCAACATCAAACAAAACAAAATCGTATAAATATGCTCCAAAAACCTCCCCCCAAATAGAAGACCTGTCATATATTTGGATCAATTAAAAAAGTTTGATATATTACCCATTTAAGTTCTATTTTGGTTCTCTAGAAAACTATACATATCAAATACAAGAGTAAATTCAATTTGTTTTCAGTTTGATGTGTTCGCCTTCATCATTTCTTGTTGTATCGTTTATTGACCATCGTTGTCATTAATTTGTATTTGTGATATTGTTTTGACTGTGATTTTATTTAAGCCTTGAAAAAGAGTAAAATTTGCTCGAAACGTCGGCCAATCGAAAAGGATTGTTTACTGTCACCCAGCCCTACAAACCACTAACATTTTCGTCTATAGTAAATTCAACTTTTAGTAGATTAGGATGTAGGTGCAGAGTTCAAAATATAATCGCACGACAGTCTGTACCTACTGTGTTATATAAACAACAAAAATGTATCAAGTATCAGTATTTATCAAGATCTGAGTTTAAGTTTAGGTCTTGTAACTAAGGCGACAACAATAGTAACAAGGCTGAAAACAATCATTACCTAACAACTAGACTTAGACTAACCCTTGGTTAATCTTACTATTATATTGCAAATAAAACAATGTTAAAACTCAGTTCATATATTTATTTCATTATTTTTTTATATTTTCGTTTTCTAGAAATATCAACATTAAGCAAATCATGATTCAACTGCCTCATTCTAAAAAACATTCGAGAACGAAAAAACAATAATTTGGTCTTCTCTTCACACAACACATGAGAACTCATTTCCACTAATTTCTTCAAATAATTCTTGGAGATCAATAAACTGTCCTTATTTACAGATCTGAATATTTTCTCAAGTTCTTCCAACTGTATCATGAATTCTGAAGATGGCTTTGATAAGCCACCTTCACTCAAATGTGAAACCCAAGTATAGCTCGATGTTGAAGTTGTAGAGGTAGAGGTATCAAGATGTTTCATTTTATAGCAAATATAACCAGCCAGGTTTTCCAATCCATCATACTCAATATCACTCAGTTCAATATCAACTGAGTTAAGTGTTGTTGAGTCACTAGGCTCCTCAGGTTCTTTGTTGTCGTCAACCGCTGAAAAATAATGTCCACATAGATTAACTTCCTCAATAGGTAAATCAGGAGTATCGTCCTCCTCAACGTTGCCAAAACTTGAAAGAGAGCCCTCATTTCTACCGAGAATGTAGGACCTCAATCTGTATTTAAACTCAAGGGCATCTGGATGATCATGAAGCCCTCCCTTAGCCCTTATAACTCCAAAAAAGTTTTCCAAAACGTCTTGGTTTAGCCTGTATGTCAGAAGGTATTTTGTGGAAAATCTTGCCTTCAGATGCTCGAATAACAATCTCAAAGAGGTATTTGTCATAATTACACCTAAAACAAAGAAAACTAGAAAATTTGATCCTTATGTAAATCCAAAGTACTGATTATAAGTCATATAAAACTCTTATTGCCAAATTTTGACCTTCTTCTTTGTCGTAGGCATCAAATTTCTCCCAAATTACACTTTGAGCTACAACCCCTCTGAAAAACTGCAATATTCTTAAACAAAATTGACAGAGAATGAAAGCAATGTTAGATAACTCATCCATAAACACCCCTCTTTTTTTTCCTCCTCTAGCCACGTCACTTAGTTTATGTATGTTTATAGAAAGCTATAAAGAAAAACTTTATTACTGTACCTACCTTTTTGAAATGGAAGTAAAGTTCTTTTGCCCTTCACTCTCATGTTCTCCATAGTATGGTTCATTTTAGTGAGTATACTGTCTTGTGTTCTTAATGCAAGTCCATAAGCTTTGGTTGTATCTCTACTGTCACTTTTAGGAACTCGTACATTCAATATATCGAACCAATCATTCACCTTAAAAGGCATAGGAATAGCTTACTATTTTTTAAGAAGATGGAATTAAACAAATAATATAAATACCAGTTTGAAGAATTCTGCACATTCTACCCAGTTTGGTTGATTTATAGACCCCATTGTTCCACATCGAGAAATGGCCATTGATATTGTATGTGAAAATAACTTTGTGGCATGTTTTACTTTTTGACGGGCAGCTCCTTGTACATTTAAGGACTCTTTTGAAATTTTGTGTGTTATTCTCAAGTCAGAAGTGCTTGTGACTTCCAAGAGTTGTTCAATTGTGGTTTTATTTATTTCTTTCCCATTTACTATGAACCCATAGTCAACAAAGTGATTCCTTATTAACTTCATTAGATGGGGAACATCAGCAAATACAAAAACAGGTTCACCATTAGAAGGATTTGTGAAGCTAGTGTTATTATGTTTCAAATTCAGTTCACTATGAAGAGATCTATTTCCACCTCCCAGATCACTTACCATAGCCACAACTTGAAAACCTGCAAGTAATTATTTAATAAATTGTTTCATGAAAAATTAAATTATCCAAAAAAGCATATTAATTTACTAGAAATAATTAATTACCTGAGGATTCCACAAAGGTGATTATCTCAAATAATTTCTCTTTAGTAAGCTTGAAATCATAATCATAAAATATAGGCTGCTTCCAACTTTTGAAAAGTCCCCTTAACATTACTACTTGTGCATAGCTGTATGGCTTCAAAGTTTCATCCTTGACTTTGTCGTATAGGTAACATTTTCTAATTTTCATTTCATCAAATGATATAACACACACATTATCCAGAGTACTCATATCTGATAGCTTCATAATATTGAAAACACTTTTTAATATTCCAGGAGAAATTTGAATTTTTCTGAGCCAGCATCGAAGAGTGGATACTGCAGGGAAGGGATACCCTTTCTTCAAGAGCAATCTGTATGATCTGGGACCAGCAGAATATATTACAATAGCTTTTGAAATGTCTTCGACAGACCATCTTAGGCGAGCCTTTGATCCCTCTAGTTTTTTTAGTTGTTCCCTGCTAAATAGATTTCCAATAATATCTTGTTTATGTTCCAAAATTTTCAATTTTTCTTGAAGGCTAGCTATTATTCTGTCACGATCATCTACTTGTGTGTCAGTATTGACTCTAAAAAATAGTATTAAGAAGGAAAATTAAAACCAAACCAAGAATACTAGAACTTCAAACTACAGCGGCAAATTATGATGAAAATATGAAATATGTACCCTATTTCTCGAGTAGATACATCTACCTGAGCATCTACCAAATCCTCTTCTTCATTAATCGGATGATATTCACTTATACTAAAGTTAACGCTATCACCATCCAAAACATTCACTCTACAAGCAAAAAACACCTATTATTATTTATTGGATATTATACATGCAAGGGACAACTGAAATTGACCAGCAAGGGTTAGTTAATAGACATGCTAGGAGGATATTGTTTTTGCCAACAGCTTCAAATTAACGACTGTAAAAACCAATCCAAACCAAACCAAATTAGTATACAAATAACCCAATATCTATGTGCACTGCTAAATATTATACCTCAAATGAAAAATACCAACAAAATGATGTATATATGTATATCTAATGATAGGACATAATGTACAATCCCCAAAATAACTTACTCTTCCAAAACAGTTTTTATCAACTCCTTTCTTTCCTTTTCTCGTGCCCTATTCTTAATGCGTTCTTCCCTGAGAGATGCACTCTTTTCTTGAAGTTTTTCAGATTTGCTAAGTAGCGATAAGTTTTTTGATGGTATAGCGTCCTTTTTTAGGGGTCTATATTTTTTTGGCTTGTATCCAAGCAACTCGTGCTTCAGGTTTCGCTCATAATCCTCATCACAAAAATGTTTGGAGCAAATCCGAGCAGTTTTCAGGATAAATTTGTCTTCTCGTTTGCAAATATGTTTCCATTTAGCTTCCAATTCTTTGTCTTTTGGGAAGCTGAAGAACTTCGTATCAGGCGAAAATCCTTTCGCCTGATTGTCGACACCACATCCAAAGACAGCACACCTCATTTTCTTGAATTTATTCACTGAAAAATGGCTTCGAAAATGAAAAAACTATCAAAACCACACGTAAACTACGAATTATGTCCGGCCACAAAAATGTGTCGATTGTCGATGTGAGTAAACATTGCGCCGAACTCACAAGGTGACGTCACTTATTGGAATTAGACACGCCCACTGCTGCGCGATATCATATCTATCTTTTTTATTCTATCATGGGCTTGTCGGAGTCCGCAGTGCCGTGAGGCGCCCGCGGTACTTGCTACGAAGACTTGCTGCCGTACGATCCAGCCGGAGTAGGTCCAGTGACGGGTCCAGCGACGAGTGTGGCCTGGCCACGCACTTGTTTAAGGATTTCTGTCTAAGACCAACGAAGCCTTCGCTGCAGCTGCTTACATCGGAGTGATGACCCGATAAAGGGCGGCAACAGTTCCCCACTGCAACCGATGCGAGACCTAGCCAGTTCCTTGAGACAAGTGCCAAGCGAGACAATTCGGTTGTGGATTATCCGGTCAGAAACCAAAAAGTGTTAGACACTTACATCAAACCGTTTCACTTTTGAACAATCCACAATCCTGACTAATCATCCAGCAATGGATGAGACGTCTTTTCCTTTCTAGAAACCGTACATTTAAATCATCAATTCAATTAAACTAAATTAAACTCATAAAAATTATAAAAGTTTAATGAGTCTTCTTGATGAAGGATATTTAATATAAATCAAATAATTTGACAACTTTGTGTCTAATCCTTCACAATAATATATCTGTATGATATATTCATACAGATATATTATTGTGAAGGATTAGACACAAAGTTGTCAAATTATTTGATTTATATTAAATATCCTTCATCAAGAAGACTCATTAAACTTTTATAATTTGATGTAATCATTTATTGATTAGAGAGTCAGTATCAACCAATTGATAAATTTAGAATTTCTGAAATTGTTTATTCAATTGTAAATGTCGATGTGTATATGTATTTCAAAAGAATAACAATGAAGAAATCTATGACTACCTTAAGTAATGGCTTGTTCTGTGAATCCTCACAAAAGCAACCGTTACGGTTAGTTAGTAGTTTCTTACTTGCAATTTTGTTGAGGTAGATATACACGTGGTAAGTTTGTAAATTTAATAATTCCGTTGAACTATAAGGCACTGATGAGGAAAAATTGTATTATTAAATACAAAAATTCCGAAACGTACGTCTGTCTTTATGTTAATTTAGTTGTTCAATTTATTAACCGTTTACTCAATTTGTACAGTTTTAGTCATTTTGAATTTTTCTTTTGGTTGATTATTAAATTTGTCATTTTAAGAATTGGAATATATTCCAAGACAAAAATAAACTGAATATATCATACAGATATATTATTGTGAAGGATTAGACACAAAGTTGTCAAATTATTTGATTTAAATTAAACTCATTCAGTAAAATTATCCTTTCCAATCCATACACCCACTGCTTGCAGTGAGTTCCTTTCTGCTCGCTCCGTGGCGGGTACGCCAAGGGATGCAATGATGATATTAAGTGATAACACACTGGCGAAGAGCTTAGCTCACATGTCAGTATAAACCGCTTGCTGAGTGTACCATTATGTTCATGAGTATATGGTTCTGCAGTTTGTAATTCGATATTGTACTTATCAAGTATTAACGTAGTCGTGTTGCCTGTGAATTCTGTTCCATTATCACATCTCATAAGTTTAAATGAATATTTTTCAGAAAACATTGAACATTGATTTTAAAGCTTTTAAACCTTGCTCTAAGCACTCAGGTACTTGTAAAACGTTTGTAAAAAGCGAGTATAGTCATCAAGAAAGGTTAGAATATATCTATTCTTGTTAACGAATGTAGCTGGTGACTGGTGAGATTGGACCAATTAAATCTGTGTGAATTATCTCACATGGTCTAGTTGACCCATCTCTATTTTTGTTAAACGTTTTCCTGGTTAATTTTGATAGGGAGCATGTGGAACATTTTTCCATTGCTTTATTCCTGTGGACACACTTCGTAATTTATTTAAGTATGTAGAGGAAATGTGAGCACACCTTTCATGCCACAATTCCCCCTCCGATTCTAACAATTCTACTGTTCGAGCACTCAACTTTGGTTTCTTTTTATTTTTACTAATTATATTATTTAATTTAACTGATTTTGCTTTTTCTGATAAAGGATATATTGATTTTTCTTTTAAATGCGTAAATTTATCTTTTGTATGTACTTGTGCTTGTAAACGATACAACCCATTACGTGTATGAATCAAAGCAATCTTAGATTGTAGTTTGTGGTAATCAATCAAAATATTATTATTATTAATAGCATGATGTGTTGCACCAGAATCAACAAGAAAAGATATAGATTCATTTTGGGTTTCTAGATTCGTGTCACTGAGTTTGTTAATACATACTAAATCCTTCTCATACTCACTTTCTTTGCATTCCTTTTTTTCATGTCCAAATCTATGGCAACTATAACAGAGTTTCCCTGGATAGGGACATTCATTTTGGATATGGAAATAGGTTCCACACTTCTTGCACTGGTTTTTTTTTTCGATTCTAAATCCATTCTTCTCAATTTTTCTATTTCTTCCTTGGAATATAGATCAGTCATATTTACTCTTTTGTTGAAGTCGATGTTTCTTCTTTTGTTCTGAACTTCATTATTGTACTTCATTTCCTTCAATTGGGTTGTGAGCTTACTTCTCTTCCACGTTCTACTTCCTTCACTCTCATTTTTCCTCTTTCGGATGTGGGTATTGTCAACATCCAAAAATCGATTTTTTACGTATTTGAAGTTTCTCAGGTGTTCGGGCAAGCTTCGCATCATATTATAATAGATTGAATATGGATTACCAGATTCGTAGCGATTCTCAATTTTTGCCAAGAATCTAGCAATCAATAAATCTTCTTCAAATACTGTTCCTAATACTCTGTATTCTTCGATACTATTTTGAAATTCTGTCACAAATTTTATGGGACAGTAGTAGTCACGAAAATGCAACTCAAGAACGACAAATTCTTGAAGTTTTTGGCCAGAAAACATTCCTTGTATCTGCTTATAAGCACTATTGGCCGTTTTGCATTTCAGCAAACTATCTCCAATGCCCTTGGATACTGTTGATCTCAAATATTGCATTGCTTGAGCATCATGGAGAACTCTTTTATCAAATGGCATATTATGAGTTGAACTTCCATATTCTTCTGTTAGGAAATCTAGGAGATTCAATGAACGAAGTCCTAGTTCAAGTCTAATTAATTAATCTAGTTAATTTTTCCTCTGCAGGTATATCTGGAATTTGAAATGGAGGCATCGATTTTTCAATATGTGACTGGGAGGCCAATGAGCTTTTTGAGCCACATGAGGAAGATGAATCAGCACTGGATTTTAATTTACTCATCAATGGTCCAAGAGTTTTTTGTAGAGCATCACTTACTTGCTGTTTTATTGAAGTAGCCGAATCTATATCAACTTCCTCATCCTGGTGTGGAGATGCAATTTCCCAATCAAGGTCTTCAGTTTGAGCTTCAAGATTTTTTTCCATTTTATTATATGGGATTTATTTAACAATTTTCACACTGATATCGACTAAAATACTGTTGTCAAACTTGAGAGTTATTCGCTCTGCTACCAAGCTAGATATTTCGTATTCAACACTATTAACTATACTTTCTCTTTAACAAGATTTTTCAAAAAACACGTGTGTTACCTCCACCACTTTCAGTCATTGAATGAAACATGGAAATCACACGTAACTGTCATCAACCGTTCCTTTACCACCAGGTGGACTTGTTGTCCTCTATGACTGTTTGTATAGGCCGCTAGAAGGATTCATCGTTCTTCATACGCGAGTTCGTCTATTCACCGCTAGATGGACCAAGTGTCCTCTATAAACAAGTTCATCTAGCTGCCGCTAGATGGACTAATCAATTTGTTTTATTGTAGGCATGTTTAAAAAGAAGTTACACAGGGTGAACTCTAACAATATGTTCCATTTAGTTCAAGATGGATAAGTTGATTTTCTTATAGAAATTTATTGTATGTTGTTAATTAAACTAAATGAAGGTAATACAGATCCGACCCTAAGAAAATTGGATAAGGGTCAAAATCACCTGAAAATCAACTTTGAATGACATTGTATGATATATCGTTGAATTCAGCGTTAAAAGTTATTTCGAAAAATGTCATAAAATATGCAGGTCCGTATTGAAAAAAATGAGGTTGAGGGTGGCCCAGAGAGTACGAAACGTTGGATACGAAATCTGATTACGTCAAATTGAGGATAGTTTACTGTCGAATAAAAAATTCCTGTAACATTTTTTGATGATATTTGAAATGAAGTGGGAAAAAAAGAAAAATCAAAATGACATAATTTACTTTTCTTATGATATCTCGAAAACCGGGCCTGATATTCTCGATTTTTTTGAGCTGCTTGATAATGCTTCTATGCTTGCAACTTTTTCTCCATTTGACCGACCTTCTAACTCTTATGGTTTAAAAGTTACCAATACAATTCCATTGAAAAAGTGGCCACCCTGTATATTGAGTTCTACCGGTCAAGTATGAATACATCAGTTCCACCGAATCTGGCTGGAAACTAAAATATTGTAACTTTGCGCATAACAACCGATGATTCAAAATAGGGCAAATATGTAGATTTAGGCCCGGTGCACACATCCGACTTTTGCAGTTACGACACCCGTTGCGGTGTCGTACCTATTCAACTATTCACTACATATTAGGGCTGGGACTTTTTCCCCTTTTTTTATTCGAATATTCGCCCATAAATTTATTCGATTATTCGAATAATTCATTCAAACAAATATTCATGCTTATTATTCATGAGTAGTCATGAATATTCATCTATTCGTTGATTATTCAGTGATTATTCAATGATTATTCAGTGATTATTCAATGATTATTCAGTGATTATTCAATGATTATTCAGTGATTATTCAATGATTATTCAGTGATTATTCAATGATTATTCAGTGATTATTCAAAGAATATTCAGTGATTATTCAAAGAATATTCAGTCAATATTCAGTGATTAAACTCATGTTTTAATGAACCAATAAAATCCGAGCGTTTTGATGAGTGAATATACCTTTTGCGACGTGATATAATCGTTTTGGTGTTTTGCCTCTCGCCATATACGCTCTATTAGTGTGACAACACACACCGCCATTTTTGGTTCTCCTGTCAGTGTTCGGAATCCAAACAAATAAATTGTCATTCAAATTAGTACGGTCTCGTTGAAGGAATTGGCTTATTTTCATAAATAAGAGTATTTGAGGAACGATTTCACTATTAGTTGATAGACAGAAGGAACGACATTAATACCAATAAGTTTGAATCCTGTATCATTCCCCAGATTTTGTAAAAAGCCGTGTTTACTAGTTGAACCTCAAGTTCGAACTTACAGCATTTATCTCATTCCTTCTGTCTATAAATTAATAGTAAAATCGTTCCTCAAATAATCTTATTTATCAAAATAAGCCAATTTCTTCAACGACAACGAACTAATTTGAATGACAATTTGTTTGTTTGGATTCCGAACACTGACAGGAGTTTATTTATTATTTCAATTCAATTGTGTCTATCAATTTCAATATTATGTAATTTCCAGTAATTTTAATGAAACGATTTGTCGGTATTGAATCACAAAACCTTATTTTAATCATTCCTGAATAGTGAGTCAAGTGATCATTCAAACTTTCATTCGTAACTTCATAAATATCCAACTACTCACTGAATAGAAAACTATTCACTGAATAATCAGTGAATACTCAACTATTCACTGATTATTCATGAATAGAAAAGTAGTCATTGATTATTCAACTATTCAGTGAATACTCGACTATTCACTGATTATTCATGAATAGAAAAGTAGTCATTGATTATTCAACTATTCAGTGAATATTCATGATTATTCGAATAATGCAAAATGCAATTATTCGAATAATTATTCAATGATTATTCGAATATTCAAATCATTCATCCATGATTCCCAGCACTACATACTACACCGGTGTGGTTGCGGAGCCGAATCAATTCAATGCGCACTAGTTTCCCATTCAGCATCGTGAATGTAATACTTTCTGGACTTATTTGATTATAATCAAATAAGTCCAGAAAGTATTACATTCACGATGCTGAATGGGAAACTAGTGCGCATTGTATTTGTTGGATCATAAAAATTTAAAACTTTTTCAGTTTTTCATGATTTCTACGAAACTGTCACTCATATGATCTTGAAATCTCTAGCTGTTTCAAAAATTGAATTTAAATTTTTATAAGATTTTGAATAAGACACTTTATTACTTTCGCAATAACTATAGACAATGATAAAATCGTTCGGAAGAAAATATATAGGCTACCAGCGGACTCACCAATCATGAGAAATAGAGATGAATTGTTGAAAATCCTGTTGTTCGAAGAATTGATGAGAACAACATACTACTACCCAATAAATTTTTCTGATGACATCATCTCATTTTAGTTTCTTCAATGAAGAAATCGATATCCAATTCCCTCTCTGCCATTGTGCGAACTCACGACAAAAGTCGTATGTGTGCACAGGCCAATATAGAGAAGAGTACTGAGAGATCGCATGTACGACTGCGGCACAGTTGCGGCCTAGAGGGACATGCTACCAAAAAACGACCGTAGGCTGGCAGTTACGACGTCGGAACTGCACGGCGGGTAGTGTGCACGCTCCCATTTGATTCTTTGTACCACAGGTCGCAAGTACGACACAGCAACGGTGTCGTGACTGCAAAAGTCGTATGTGTGCACCGGGGCTTAGATGCGCAAGGCCTTCCAAGCTTTCTTAGAATTACGTCTTTCAGCTACAGAATTAAGATAGATTTTTTTTCAGTACGTATGGCTGTGACCGTCAGATTTCTAAGTTGTTTATAAATGTTCCAGTCCTCAGGAGATCGAGTTTTTTTGAATTTCTGTAAAGCGAGGTCTCTCTGCCTCATAATATACTTGAGGTTGTCTGTTAACCAGGGTGCTGCTGGTTTTGTTACCCTTCTGGTGATATAGGGTGCATGTTTATCGAAAGTTTCGAGTATAAAAGAATTCAAAAGTTTAACCCTCTCATCGATATTCTCCTCAGATATTAAATGAAACCAGGGTAGCCTCTCAAGGTCGCATTGAAAATTTTGGATATTAAAGTTACGGAAATTACGATAGGTTAAAATCTTAGGCGTCATTTTTTTCTTTTTAAGATTTAAACTTATAAAAACTAATCTATGGTCTGAAATGTGCGACGTATCGAGCGTACCCACCTCAATCACAAGATTTTCATCAATGAAAAAAATAGGGTCCAGCAATTTTGAAGATGTTTCAGTTATTCTTGTGGGTTCATTCAAAAGCTGTTTCAATCCATAAGATTCGAAACAAGTTGGTAGAGGACCAATAGATCTCATAAAATCGAAATTCAAATCACCCAGACATAAAACTTCATCAGTGGTAGGACACACAACTGACAAAATATTTTTCCACATCTTCGATAAACTTATTCAAACTAAGATGAGGTGGCCGAAAAAAGCAACAACTGTCACTGTCACAATTACCTATATGTTGTTGAATTTCGAATTCTTCATATCTAATACCTTGCTTAATGTACGCAGCAACTCCACCTCCTCTACCATCTCTATCACTTCTCAAAAAATCATATCCATCAATTTGGACTATATCATTACTGATACACGAAGAAAGCCATGTTTCCGTTAGGATTGCAACATCAAAATCGTTATCTAGAATTAATGTAGAAATGTCATTGAAATTGTGGGCTGTTGTCCTTATACGGTGACTTTCAAGTAGTTCAATGCCAAGGAATTTAGGGAAATAAAAGAACGGGATAAACAATACGTATTCGATTTATTTCAACCCACTAAAAGAGTTTGAAGAAGATGAGTATTTGTCTAGATTCTTAGGGTCGCTGGAAATTCTTCAATCTTCTTGTTGTCGGTGCAAGTGTGGAACATATGTGGAAGTCGTAGTTTCTTGTAGAATGGTCTGAACTCTATTGAATTATTCTCCCTGAAATGCCGAGTTTTAAGGGCATTCAGGCTGTTTTCTATTCGACCGTTCGCAACGCCTTTCTACGGATCCCTAAGGCTAGGAACATAGTGAAGCGACCAAGAGGTGCGAAGAAGAGAGGATAGAGGCGAATTCAAACGAATATATTCTAATAGGGTAGCACATAGTGCAGCGATCCCGAATGCGGTTGCGCCAGGCGGTTAAGCGAGGATAGAGGCGAGATCGGGGAAGTTTGTTTTCTTTCATCGCCGCGCAGCTGCGCAATTAATAAATAAACTTGGAAAAGGAGGCATTTATAAGTTCGATATTTGTGAAAAGAAATTTGTGGAATCAGAGAGATGCTCAACATCATAATTGATATATTTTGGACAAGTTATAGGATGCTGTAGCGGATGAAATGAAACAAACAAGTAATTAATCCGTGGGAATGATAGGGTAGCGAATGAAATTAGTCCAGTTTTTCATTAATTAAGATTCAATTTTTTCCAGAATGTAGTCGTTGCAATATTCATACGGAAATATGAAAGAAATTTCTCTGGATGATCATGTAATTCTTTATAAAAGTGATGAAATTCACCATGTACTTTCCTAGATTTATTAATTTCGTGAACACTATAAGTTCTTCTATTTTCATCATTTTTCATTACATACCAGAGTTTCAATAACGAATTTTCTAACAGTATAAATCCATTTTTCTGAAACGCGCCTCCTCTATAATGATCAAACTCGACTATCGCCTTGATTTCTTGTTCGCCTCACTATGAGATGACACCTCGTCATCGCCGCTACTCTCGAAAACCGCTATCCTCTCTGCTATCCTCTTCGCACCTCTTGGTCGCTTCACTATGTTCCTAGCCTAAGGGGTGTGGCTTTTATCATTCCAAGTTTTTACACCAAGTTCTTCTGTTTTAAGATTTTCGTTCTCGGACGGAATATTTTCGAGGGAATCGATAGATTCCCTAAAAAATTATTCAGCATTGACCTTGCGTTCAAATGATATATTTTCATTATAAATGAAAAAAAGGAGCAAAATAGAACTATTATGTATTATTTAATATCTTTGATCAATTTATTATTTAACAGTTAAGAATTACTGCGGTGAAAGAAAGGAGGAGCCAGCGCTTCATGACTATACAAATGTCAGTCTAATATCTCTGAATGAAATTGAAATATGAAATGAATAAAGAAAAAAAAAAGTAAAAACAAAACGATAATGCACCAGAGGTACCCACCAGGTACTAACCGATCCCCCAAACTGCACAAGTAAAAATTAAATAAGAAATGCAAGTAGGGCTCCAAAATTATACATTTTCAAAATTGTTTTCATACATAAATACTCGAAAAGAATTTCATTATACTACTTTCAATGAGAAAAAATAAAAAGAAAGAAATAAAAACAAAATCCAATGAATGAACAACCTGGAGTCACATCGATCAATCCCTTATCGCTCACAATCTTCAAAGTCCTTCAAACTCTCTCTATCACTTATGTGCACCCTTTTACCATCAATATCACAATAAATCAAGCCATTATGAGTCCACACAGATTTTTCCTTCAACAGCAAAAAATTCTCAATAGATAGCAGTTCTGTAATAAGTATTTTCGAACCTTTCAGTTTTCGTTTGTTTACAAACAACGCATCACGAGTCCAACGACGACAGAAATCAACAGCCACTGGTCGCGGCTTCTTCTTATCAGAGTTTACCTTTTTTCTTCCCATACGTTGACAGCTATTTATATCGTACTTATAAATATCAATGCCAATCTGATTCTTAAAAATTTCACAAACATCGACGATAATATTAGATTTTGTTTCAGGAATGCCAAGAACGAGTAGAATATTTGAATTTCCTTTGATTTCTAAAGCCTTCAGTTTATTTTTTGTAAGTACCATGTCATCCTTCATCTGATTCAGTTCACTTTTTATCTCAGATATTGCATCATTCATTTTAGTCTCGAACTTTTCGAACAATTCCAAAATATTAGGACCATCAGTCGGGATAAATGTAGATTGGGATTTAATAAATTGTACCTTAAAGTCTTCGAATCCTTTCTTGAATTCCTCCGATAGTCTGTCAACTCGTTCACTTACTTCTTTCACACTCACCGTCGGTTTACCCATGTTCAGGTGAATGTACTAATTCCAAATTAATTTTAAATAATGAACAGGTAGTTTTTTAATATTTCTGTAATACAGTCTTTAAATATTTGACAAGGGATAAATTTAATTTAATGAATTTCGAGGAGCCCAAACTAACACCGTCTAAACCGATTCAAGCGCCATCTCAATACCTCATTCTACTTATTTCAGAAGTATAAAAAAATGGATAATTCTACTATGAGAATGAAAAGATATAAAAGGAAAATAGCCTGATCTAGTAGAAAGTATATTCCCAAGGAGGAATCACTTCTTCAATCTCCATTCGTTATATGGAGTAAAAATGTTTCAATGGAAGTTTGAGAAGGAAAAAAAGAATTCTCGTGTCAAACTGATCCAAGTGATTTGAAAGATGATATCTTTTTATTTCCATCAGTAATTTCATGGACCATGGTGCCAAGAATGTGTGATGGGATAACTCACTGCCATAGGATAAATAAATGATATGTAAAATCAATGCAGTATTTGATAATAATAATAATTTCTCTATTTCAGTATCGTAATGAGTTCATTACAGTTCTAAAAACAGTGCTGTAATGAACCCATTACAGCATCGTTTTCAGATATATTTTTTGTTTTGTGGTTGTCTATGCTGACTTCCAATCCTATCAAATTTCAACAACCGTCAATAATATTCAATATAATATAATTTGGGTAAGATGTCTAAAAACCTGGTGTATGGACTGATTAGCTTTCGTTTTGCCTATTTTGAGAATATTAGTTTAAGCTTCTGATTGGCTAGGATCGGGTTATGATTGATGTATCCAGTCAAAATCAAAGGAAAAAAGATCGAAATGAAAGGTATGACATTGCGGCGCCGCCACGAAATAAAACTAATATTTTCAATTTGGTTGAATGTCATTCCATTCAAAAATTGACGAGTGCATTCACCATGTTTTTAGACATCTTAAATTTGGGGATATAGTGAAATGATTTGCTACATTATTCGCGAATTCTCTTAATTCTGGTAGTGTTTAATCGATTCCGTCAGACATATGGGTAATTGTAAATTATGTCTAAATTCGAAACATACGATTCATATTTAAATACCGTAATCTGTCAATTTTCGTAACAGTCACACCAACTGCCAAGATACAAAAGTCACTAGGATATATAATCTGAATTTTCCATTGATTTTGACAATTTTTGGCAAAACTTGACTGAAATAGAGAAAATATCGTCTAATACTCGTTGCAGAAGGCAATTCCAACACTCATGCGTTCCAAAACTCGCTCCTTCATCGCTCGTTTTCGAATTTCGCATTCGTGTTGGAATAGGAGCCCATTCTGCAACTTGTTTTAGAATATACTATTATTTGCACACAAGAAATTCATAAAAACATACAAATATTTGCCATCAAAAGTTTACATGGCTTGTCAATCAAAAAATCTTAAACTATAAATGAATAATAGGTAATAATAGTCATTGTAAAAAAACAAATTCTTCTTCTTCTTATATCCTTTACTATGTGCTAGGACTCAGCCATTCGCACATCGAACAAATAACCTTCTCGGTTCTCTTCTCACATCAAAAGTAACTTAGGTTGCCGGACTCTGTTTGGACTGTCAGACTTCAGATAACATGGATTCAGGATTTTCTTCTTCTCCTCAATCTTCTATCTAAGGAATGGGCTGTATTTCTGTCTCCAAATCACTGTCTGCGTACGGTATTTTATACTGTCTGACTAACCGTTAAACTCTCGGAGGAGGTAAATGTACTGGGATTTACCCTATTACTGAAACGTTACACTAAAAGGCAAGGAAAAAAAGAGTTAAGAGGCACAGAGATAAAAAAAAAAAAAAAAAAGCACACACACTTTGTGAGGAGTTTACAGCTTAATCTTTGAAGCCAACAAAAAATTATACAACAAAATGTACACTGTAATATCATTGGAAAATATCAAGTCATATATGTTAAGAGGGAAGTTCGTTATTCTTCTAGTATTTATGAGATCATCATAGAGCCTTGAGCAATTCATCATATTATCTCGACAATTAAAGAATATGTGAGGGATGTCACCCCTCTCTCCGCAACCACACAGATCTGAATCAACAACATGAATCCTCATCAAATGAAACGGAGTGCAACAATGCTCAGATCTTAACCTGTTCATTGTCACAATGTTACCCCTTGAAAGATCGATCCCCTTAAACCACGGTTTGACTCCAAAGGAACCAATGTGGACATATTTTGAAAAGGTACGATTCCCGATACTGACCTTCCACTCCTCTCTCCATCTTTCCCAAACAATTCTCCTGTATCTAGGCCAAAAGTCACTAATATCTGCCCTCTTGATAACTGATTCCTCAGAACCTTGTTTTGCAAGATTATCAGCCATGTCATTACCTTGTATATTAGTGTGACTTGGGATCCATATAAGTTTTATAGAGAAACCATGGTCACTCAGATATAACAGGTTTGCTCTAATTGCGAGAGTGATATGGTCGTTTTTAGCTGAATTCCTCCATTTTGATATTTTTTCAAGGGCACTCATTGAATCTGAGATAATCAGACATCTTTTCAGGTTTTTACGTTTAATTTCTCTTGTTGCTTCCAAAATGGCGATTAATTCTGCAGAACATATAGAAAAATGGTCAGGTATTTTCTGAGACATGGAGATACCCACAGGGCTATATATACCTATGCCTGTGAGAGTAGGAATTTTGGAAGCATCCGTGAACACCATTATATGGTCAGGGAAATCTTTAGAGCAACGAGTAGTAAAAGGCAATGAGTTATCGGGAGAATCCTTTGATTCAGTGATGGAATATTTGAAATGGGGTTTGTTCTATTACAGCAGAGTGCTGAGGATTTTTCAGGCGACAATTGGAGTGATTTAGAGTTTGCCCATCTTTCAACACACTTCAATGCTTTGGTCATCTTTTCAAATGCTTCTTTGAAGGAAGCTCCAGTTGAGATAATCGTGCTGTCATCTGCGTACTTCAACACAGTAACACCAGGGATACCTATGCAATTCTGTAAGTCACCAACAAAACAATTAAACAGTGTAGGATTCTTTGGAGAACCCTGCAATAAGCCTATATTCGACTGTTTGGGCCCAATAAGTTCTCCTGAGGATGGGTCAACGAGGAAAATATTTGTATGTACCGTCAGAGATCTCAACAGCTGTATAATAGGCAAAGGGACTTTCATGGACCTGAGAGTGTTCTCGAGAAGTTCAAAGCGCACAGAGTCATAAGCTTGCTTGATGTCCAAGAACACGATAATAACTACCTCATTCCTTGAGAATGCTGAATACAGTGAAGCAACCAAATATGCCAAAGCGTCATTCACTGACTTCCCCTTACGGAAACCAAACTGAAGTTCTCGATTGTCAGTTGATTGCTGATAAATCCTCTCTAATCTGGTGGCCAGTAGAGATTCTAATATTTTTAAGATGCAAGATGTTAAAGCTGAGAGGATCATCTGGAGATTTATTTGGCTTACAGATGGGCACAACAACCGTGTCCTTCAGAGACAATGGGATATATGGGTTCTCAAACAAATTATTGAAGATCTGGGTCATTAACTCCTTGGCTTGAATTGGAAAACTTTTCAACATTCCATAAGAAATACCATCCTTACCTGGGCAAGATTCCTTTTTAGAATTAATGCACAGAATTAATTCATCCAGGGTGATAGGCGGGAAAGGCAAAGGACGGTATACTTCCGGTATATTCGTTTGAATATTCAATGTATTCTGAGGGGGGCACAATCGATCAATTATTTTTTGACCGCAGGTAGTCGAAGAGACCCGTGTTGCTGGAGGTTTGCAACCATGTTGGAATTTCGCTATATCTGACCACAACTTCGCACCGTTGCGAGTAGATAAATTCTCACAAAAAGCCCTGAAGGATTCACGCTTAGCATTCCGAATTTTATTTTTAACTGCTGCTTGGATATTCTTAGCATGAAGGTATTGTTCGGTAGTAGGATTTCGCAGGTACATTTTGAACGCTTCAGACCTTTTTTTAACAGCCCCAGAAAGCTCAACAGTCCACCAAGACTTCCTATAAGTAGTTGGCTTGGGAGGTTTTTTCTTTGGAATGGATGAATCGGCAGCCTCTTTGATGAGATCGCAAAACTCTTTAAGGGTATTGGGTGTTCGGGATTGGATCCCATTGGCAATGGTTTCCTGATATTTACACCAGTCAGCCTGAGAGAGGTTGTATTCCCGTGTAGAGAACCGAATACGGTAGGTGGGTAAGGAATGTTGAAAGGGATTTAGCGATATTAATATCGGGAGATGATCACTATTTCCAGGGTCAGAAATCACCCTCCATTTGGAATTAATCCTGAGGTCGCTAGAACTTAAAGCTAGATCAGGAGCACTCGAGTTTTTGCCAGGAGCAGTGACCCTGGTTGGGGAGCCATCGTTTAAAAGACATATATCGTTGGATAGAAGGAATTCTGCCACAATTTTACCGTTTAGGTTTAGCATACCTGAACCCCAACTAGGATTTTAAGCGTTTAAATCCCCACAGATAAGGAATGGTTGCGAGATTTTGCTAAGTAACATGTTCCAGAATGATGTTGGCAAGGTAACATGTGGAGGGCAATAAATATTAATTATGGTAAGGTTCATAGGAGTTAAATTGCTTCCATGGAATTGAACCATATCAGGAGCTTCAATAGAATCCAGGTTGAGGACCGTAAAGCAAATATTTGTCTTTATCAGTGAGGCAATACCTCCAGCTCGAAAGACTCTATCCTGCCTATAAATATGAAATCCTGGAACTTTGAAATTCCAAAATTCATTAAGCCAGGTTTCCGACAATAAAACAACACTTGGTGAGTACTCCTCAATTAGTGATTTTAGATTGTCAATATTAGATAGAACCGACCTGATATTCCACTGTATGATGTCCAGCACAAGAGTGTGTACTTTGAAAATTACATCAACTCAAAATAATGTAAGAGGAGAAAAATTATAGAAGATTATGGTAGTGTTCACTGGGGAGTTGAAGGAGTGGAAGGGATGTTATTAGTTTCAGGGGACTGGGGTATAATGTTTTTCAATAATTCAATTTCAATACTATTGTTCAATAACTCTGAACTTTTATTATCCATAAGACGCTTTGAAATTAGACTTAAGATCTCATTATCTGAGATAGAAGGATCTGAATCTAATGGGGTTTTATCTGACGAAAAGTCATAAGCAGATTGGGTAGATTGTTTGTTGCCTACGATGGGCGATAAAGGAAGGGAGATGTTTAAAAGTTGGGAACCATGGAGGTCATGATCATAACCTGGGGACTGTGGGTTTTTCCTTCTTTTCTTACCTAAGACTGCTGAATAGGAAGGAGCTGAAGTTGATCGAGAGTTAAGTAGAGTTCTTCTATTGTGCACAGAGACAATTGTTGAATCCTCTATTGTATTGGTAGCCCTAGAGGGGAGCTGAGGAAACAATTGTGAGCGTAGTTGTTGGGAAGGGGAATAATTGTCCAGAGTCGACAGGTTTACATTATAAGTTTTGGGGATGAGTTTAACAGCCTCAAAGTATGATATATTTTCTACAGCTATTAAATTATTGATTTTCTTCTGACGTAGGAACTCAGGACAATTACGATCCGTTGATGCATGTTTTCCAGAACAGAAGACACATTTCGGGTTGTTAGGATCAGGGCACTCACCCTCATTGTGATTACTCGCACAATTTCTACAGCGTTTGGAGTCAACGGGGTTACTGCAGTTAACCTTGGTATGGCCATACCTCAAGCAGTTGTAACACTGTATGACAGGACCCACATATAGGGTCACATGTCTCATACAGCCCCACAAGACAATTCTATCTGGGAGGTTTTTTCCCTGAAATGTTAGTATCCAAGTATTCGATGGGACGTAAGAAACTACACCTTCTGTAGTTATTCTTCTATTCAGTTGTCGAGCATCTAATATTTTAACTTTACTTTCTGCATGGTTGATTATACCCTCTTTTGTTATTTCCGACCCAACATATTTTATGACCCCTTGTGACCATTCTAGATGGAATAAATACATCAATATCGGGATCATTCACAAATGGATTTTCTTTTAAAGAATTGTTAGCTCTATCAGGAAAATCAAATTCTAATGAAATTATATTTTTGCCTCTTTTAGAGATATTTTTGATTCCTTTGTAGTTCAAAGTATTTAGCTTTTTAGCCAAGTTCATGGGGTGGATGTTCCCGATATTTCTTGTAGATTTCGATTCTATTATTACCATAAAAGGGCCCAGATCTGTGTGGTTATATTTGAATTGGAGCTTAGTTTTATTTGGTTTTGAGCGGTTAGCTTTTTGTGTCATAATTTGAGAAATTGATTGCGACAAGGAATTTGCTTCCTCAATGATTTCTGAATCATCGTGGAAGGTGTCTACAAGCTTATTTACCTCTCTTGATAGGAGAGACAATTCAGCAACAGAGAAATTCTCACCATCTGATTCTTCACCAATTGAATATAAGTTATTTAATATTTTTTGAGAGGTTTGGGTTAGTAAACCTATGGTTCTAGGGGACATAGGCGATCTCGGGAGGGACATAGGCGATACAGGGGGGTCCTCAGACCCCCCTGAATTCCAATCCATCAAAAAACAAAAGTTCTATCGGCTTCAAAGATAACACCTCTGTTAATGATGTTAATAATCCTAGTAGTTGCCTACCTCACTTAAATTTTGTATCACAAAGATTAAGTAAGATATGAAAATTAATATCAACAAGGATTTCCACTAGTATTAATTACTAATATTTAATTTTTCCAATAAAACTCAAGATTACACGTGGTAAGGACAACGGTTAACCAAAAACATAAATATGTATGTAGGTAAATCATAGAATAATATTGAGAAATACATAATATGTACAAAAATGATTCTTAAATAAATATACTGATTCTTCATCAAATGGCATACTAACAGTTTTGAATGTCTTATCACCAGATGAGAACACTACAGAGTCGTAATTTTTTAAATTCATAATTGCCATACTTAATCGGACTCTAGCATAATGTTTATTTATTCCTTCAAATTAGCTCTTCTTTTTCTCTTCTCAAATATTGGCAATGTTGCTCAGTATTTACAGCAGAAATAGTTTGACCTGAAATTATAAAAAATTATTAAAATAATGTCTATACTCACTAGAAACTTACCAATGAATGGACATTTGATTTCCAATAATTTCACTGACTCCCCATTCTTGAAAATAATTCCATCCAGAAAAGCAACAAGCCTTGGGTCTGACTGCAAGTCCTTTTCCTGAAAATGATATTTCATTCTCTGAAACTTTTGAATGATGATAAACTATTATCTGACAGAAATATAGATATGGTACCTTGAATACACTGATCTGTGGCTTTATATTCCCAATTCATTCCATCCAGGGTATATTTATTGCAGAACGCCGAACGGGGCATTTATGAAATACTTCTGGGACATGCTGATGTCCCAGTCAGTACCCTTGAAGGAGTAAATTTCTCCTGCTTCATCCAACTTACTTGAATAATTTCGATATCATAAGGTGGAAAATTTACTGAAGTCTGACTCATTAATTTAGAAGTAATGAAACCAGTCCGCTTTGTATGTTGTAAATATGGCCAGCTTTTTTGAAAGCTTGGCCTTTTTCTACATATCCCTAGCATGAATGAATAAACTGCACAAGCACAATGCGAGGTCATAACTCACGCAGATGAAGTTGTAATTTATCCAGTGAGTTATGAGCATTACCGCAAGTTGAATACTATACTTTATCTACGACTATAATAATAAATACTGAAATACAAGAAAAGAGAAAGAACATTATTGACATACTCCAAAAGTTACCTATAAACGTCAAAATTATCAAAGTGACATTCCTCCCCTCAATAACGATAATGAAATGTTCCCTTTCAGTCAACGGAATAGAAGCACAGAAGTAAAGAATCACAGAACTATCTTTTACGATTTATTATAGTAAGTTATTATAAATCACGTTGTTTGTTAATAGATACTATTAATTACTCAAAAGTAGTTGAATAATGAGTTCAATAGGAGTAGATAAAATCCAATAATCAATAGACAAAGGTGAACTCTGTGGATAAAACCGCTTTGCTAGGTCGAAAACGTCCGACGGAAAAGATCGGCATCTAATTAATCAGATTACTTTGCCGAACTGTCCAGGGACCGTATTCTCGACAAGTGATCTTTCAAAACGTATGGTGGATTTATGCACCAGTCCTAAGAACTAAGACTAAACCTAAGAACTAAGACCTAAGAATTGAACGCTAACAAATCAAAGAGGGCGTTTATGCACGTTTCCTAAGAACTAAGAACTAACACTAGCAGGCCAACTGTTAACTAAGAACCCTAATCTTTGCTAAGAACTAAGGGCTCAGGTAAAATATAGAAGTACACGTGCGCCGCATAGAATTTCAATATTAACGAGTACCAGTTTCTATCATTTTATGTTCTTTATTCGTGTTTATCGATGAAAAGTATTAGGAGTATTTGAAAAAATTAAATTTAATTTTTTCACAATAAATATCAACGTCAAACCTCAAAGTATAGAACAAATGGAAAGTAGTTCGAGCACGTGCGCATGCCTTAACTAAGAACTAACAAGAGAGTGCATAAACGCCACTGAATTCTTAGGTTTAGTTCTTAGTTCTTAGGTACGGTGCATAAATCCACCAGTATACGCATATTCAGTGTTCAGAGCACTGAAAGTGCGTATGCGTTTTGAAAGATCACTTGTCGAGAATACGGTCCCAGATGTGTATTGCCCTCAATCTGGATGTAATAACCGAACGCGCTATGAATGGACAATATGATTCTTCCTGTCAATTTATTTTCTGTGCACACAAGAAACCATTATTCTGTGCTTTGCACCCCACACCGCATAACATTAATCAGATGAGTGTATCTTAGTAACCTCGCATCAAATTTACATAATCAAAAACGTAAAATTCAATTCAGAACAGTACTTCGAAAAGTGTCAAAGATTCCAAATTTTTGTATAATTATTATATAAAAAAAATTAAACTTCTAGAAGATGAGTGTCGTTCCGGGTATATGTGTGAAGTTAAGTGGGCCTCCTAATTGTCCAAGTATCCCCATCGCATTCAGTTATATGCCCGCCCCATACACATATCCTCTTATTCCAACCGTACAACCTGTGATACCACCATGCTGCCCAACATGTTGCGACACTGTTTGTCAACCTGTCTATGGACCTTGTTGCGGTCCTTGTTGAATATTGAATATTTAAGTCTAGGTCATAAGTTCCGAGTATAAATAACATCTTCGACACTGTGTCTTCTGTTTGAATAAACTAGTTTTGAAAAATATGTATTTATATTTTGAGCTGTTGACGAAATGTCATAGCATCAAAAGAATACGAAAAAATGTAGAACTTGTTACTTGTATTCCGAGCCTTCGAAGCGGTCATTCTCCGAAAAAATAGCTTTGCCATTTCTCCAAAATTTCTGTAATTTTAGAATTTTGATCCAGGAGTGGTCTCAAGGTTCGACTTACTGATAACGAATTCAATTCTAATATTCTAGGGTAGGTTCTGATCTCGAAGTCCGTTAGTGTGCAAAATCCGACTAAGAAATCCGTAAATAAGGACATTCGAAATTTTGTTTTCCTCCTTTCATAAATGGCTTTGATAGGGATAAAAGTTCGCATTCAGATATAGTATAAAAGATAAATGTCGAAAAATACTGGTAAATTAGTAAGATAATTCTTATGACTCGAACTAGTGGAGGTTGATAATTACTTTTTTTTCCGTAAGTATCATTTAATGATTTGGCGAGGTATTGGTAGAGCCAGCCACCATCCAGTGTTCAACGCATATGAGAGAGTATTTCTCAGAGTTTCAATAGTTTCAAAGTCCTTCTCACCTCTACCTAGGAAACAGTAAAAGCCTAGCGATGAAAGAAAAATACAGTAAAATACAGCAATTAATAGATGGTTCAATTCTCGCATAAAAGATTTACCTACTTTTTATCCCGGCGCTAAGGAAAAGGTTAATGAAGGTGCCCTAATGGATAAAACATGATATATTTAAAAACGATTCTTATGCCAAAATTTATGAAGGAAAAGATCTTATTGCAAGTGTTTCACAGTAAAAATCGAATAATCTGTACAAGATTCTTATTCGTACAATTTGTAACAAAACTGGGGCAACTATTACAGAAAAAGTCTGTGACTCATTGAATATTTCAAATGATAGACTTGATGGGCACATAATCAAGCTGTTGTCCGATAGATCAGTAAAATTTAAGGAAAATGAACTGTATCTGCAAGCGTATGAAATAAAAGCAACAGCAAAATATTTGATAATGTTGTAAAATAATAATGTAAAAATGCGGTCAACAATGATGACTTAGCAAATGGGGCAGCATGTTGAAGAACAAATTGTCTCTGGCACAAATCCCAGCTCTTCAAAGGGCCCTTGGTGCGGGTTATCAGCTCCAACTTTCTGATTTCAAAAGCGATGTAGAAAAAACACTAACAAAATGCGAAAGCGAAAAGACAAAGCAATGAATAATGCGGGTGATTCAAAAGCGTAAAAATTCAAGAAAATAAAGCGGAAAGTCAATAAAATATTAGGAGAAGTCAAGCAAAATTTTTCGAACTAGTTACGAATCAATCATCAAAGTATATTCCATCCATATGTATCTTGCGTTATGGACCGAGCCATCAGTGTTGACATCGTTTACGCGCAAGCTTATAATATTTAGTAATCGCTCGAATTCCATAATTCTCTCTTACACCAACACAAACAGTATCTGAAAGATGCGGTGCTCAGAAACCTCATAAAAGGAGTGGAAACAATCTCCTGATCAGAAGCCAACAAAACTTCATCCTAGAAGTTAGTTGGTTATGACAGGAATTCCACTAACTGGGCCGCCGCCAGATATTTTGGCACCCCGGCAAAATAAAATTTCGACGCCCTGCTTTCTTAGGTTATCTTG
This sequence comes from Harmonia axyridis, assembly GCF_914767665.1. Lineage (NCBI taxonomy): Eukaryota > Metazoa > Arthropoda > Insecta > Coleoptera > Coccinellidae > Harmonia > Harmonia axyridis. The sequence goes on along the minus strand of NC_059505.1, from coordinate 21,628,541 downwards.
ATTTCCTTTGAAGGAGCCTCTGTTATTCCCCGCAGGCATCTTTTCAATTTCATATAAAATCAAGTTGTCAAATTTTTCAAAGGACGTCCTATCGATTTCATCAAAAAATATCCTGCATTGTTTAAAAGTACGGCGCTCTAATATAAAATGAATCCCTTTTTCCCTTGATCACGGCATCACGCGTGAATGGCTCGACCGATTTCACTAATTCTTTTTTTGTTGTATTTGTTATTATTAGGAGAAGGTTCTTATGTGAGAAAAAAATAGAAAGTTTCACAGGAAACTAGAACATTTCACTTTTTTAATAAAATAATGTGTCACTGGCAGTAATATTCACGTAGTTGACATTAAGGGCTTACATACAGTTAGAAGGCTTCAAAAAGACGGATTTTCAAGAATTTTTTTCGCGCAGACTATTCAATTTATTAATTTGAAAATTGGTGTACATATTATAGTAACCTTATAATATGTTAACATATTTTTTATTTGTCGAAATAATCTTCGCAAATGTTGCTATCGCCGATCTCCTAGAGCTCTATCTGAAATGAAAAAACCAAATAAATTTCGTTAATATAATACATCATCTAGTATTTAATCGAAGGAATTAGCGAAAAAATAATTTTTGACAAAATGGCGACTTCTCAAAATAAAAGACTCGATTTTGAACGAAAATTTGCCTTAAATTAAAAATGGAAAATATTTATCGGAGAAAAAAAATCTTCGATTAATTACTAAAAAATCTAGTTAAAAAGGTTGTGTTAAAATTTGAAACTGATCGGTTCAGCCGTTTTCGAGAAATCTTGATCACCGATTTTGAAAACATAGTTTTGAGAAAAACGCGTTTAAAGTTTCAAAAGCGTTTTACATGTGGTAAATTTTGTTTTTTTCAACTTACATGGAGTCATCTATTCCAGGGCCATATAATAATACCGGCGTGAACTTGGCAGCCACTTTTCAGCAGCCGAATTCATTCCAGCAGCCAAACGACCAGTGGCGTCGGTAGAATTTAAAACTAACGAATCGATCTGTTTTTGGGGTGCAACGCAAGAATTTGCTTTTTGAGTTTACTTGAACGACTTCAGTCAAGTTTTTGTGACATTTCAATGCACGAAATAATATTATAGATGAACTTGAATTATGCTGATCAATGAAACGACGGGGTATATACAAGTATTTTCACGAATGAAATCTTGGAAAACGTTTAGCCAAGTTGATATTTGGAATACTTACTCTTCAATAGGAACAGAATAACACATCCGAAGCACATTGATTTGCAGGCCGTCTAAGGGGTAGTTTACACTTGTGAATTTTTCGAAATTTTCAAAAATGACCCTGTTAAAAATGTTTAGCCAAATTCATATTTGGTATTCCTACTCTTGAATAGGTAAAGAATAACATATCCGAAGGATTTTGATTTGCAGGCCGTCTAAGGGGTAGTTTACACTTGTGAATTTTTCGAAATTTTCAAAATTGATCATGTTAAAAATGTTTAGCCAAGTTCATATTTGGTATTCTTACCCGTAAATAGCTACAGAATAACATATCAGAAACACATTGATTTGCAGGCCGTCTAAGGGGTAGTTTACACTTGTGAATTTTTCGAAATTTTCAAAAATGACCCTGTTAAAAATGTTTAGCCAAATTCATATTTGGTATTCCTACCCTTGAATAGCTAAAGAATAACATATCCGAAGGATTTTGATTTGCAGGCCGTCTAAGGGGTAGTTTACACTTGTGAATTTTTCGAAATTTTCAAAATTGATCATGTTAAAAATGTTTAGCCAAATTCATATTTGATATTCCTACTCTTGAATAGCTAAAGAATAACATATCCGAAGGATTTTGATTTGCAGGCCGTCTAAGGGGTAGTTTACACTTGTGAATTTTTCGAAATTTTCAAAAATGACCCTGTTAAAAATGTTTAGCCAAATTCATATTTGGTATTCCTACTCTTGAATAGCTAAAGAATAACATACCGGAAGGATTTTGATTTGCAGGCCGTCTAAGGGGTAGTTTACACTTGTGAATTTTTCGAAATTTTCAAAATTGATCATGTTAAAAATGTTTAGCCAAATTCATATTTGGTATTCCTACTCTTGAATAGCTAAAAAATAACATACCGGAAGGATTTTGATTTGCAGGCCGTCTAAGGGGTAGTTTACATCTGTGAATTTTTCGAAATTTTCAAAAATGACCCTGTTAAAAATGTTTAGCCAAACTCATATTTGGTATTCCTACTCTTGAATAGCTAAAAAATAACATATCCGAAGGATTTTGATTTGCAGGCCGTCTAAGGGGTAGTTTACACTTGTGAATTTTTCGAAATTTTCGAAATTGATCATGTTAAAAATGTTTAGCCAAATTCATATTTGGTATTCCTACTCTTGAATAGCTAAAGAATAACATATCCGAAGGATTTTGATTTGCAGGCCGTCTAAGGGGTAGTTTACACTTGTGAATTTTTCGAAATTTTCAAAAATGACCCTGTTAAAAATGTTTAGCCAAATTCATATTTGGTATTCCTACTCTTGAATAGCTAAAGAATAACATATCCGAAGGATTTTGATTTGCAGGCCGTCTAAGGGGTAGTTTACACTTGTGAATTTTTCGAAATTTTTGAGAATGACCCTGTCAGAAATTTTTAGCCATGTTAACATTTGGTTGTGTTACCTTCATGTTAATCTCCTATGGAATATAGATTCAAGTTAAATAAACCCAAATAAGACATTACAAGTTGCACAATAATGAGCCACAATAGCCCGCAATTATGCGGTGGGAAGACTGTCCACAATCCTCAAGTGCAAACTACCTCTTAGACGGCCTGCAAATCAATGTGCTTCGGATATGTTATTCTCTAGCTGTTGAAGAATAACTTTGCGCAATATCAACTTGGCTGAACATTTTTGACAGGGTCATTCTCTAAAATTTCGAAAAATTCACAAGTGTAAACTACCCCTTAGAAGGCCTGCAAATCAATGTGCTTCCGATATGTTATTCTGTAGCTATTGAGGAGTAATAATACCGAATATCAACTTGGCTAAACATTTTTGACAGGGTCATCCTCAAAAATTTCGAAAAATTCACAGGTGTAAACTACCCCTTAGACGGCCTGCAAATCAATGTGCTTCGGATATGTTATTCTGTAGCTATTAAGGAGTAATAATACCAAATATCAACTTGGCTAAACATTTTTGACAGGGTCATTTTTGAAAATTTCGAAAAATTCACAAGTCTAAACTACCCCTTAGACGGCCTGCAAATCAAAATCCTTCGGATATGTTATTCTTTAGCTATTCAAGAGTAGGAATACCAAATATGAATTTGGCTGAACATTTTTAACAGGGTCATTTTTGAAAATTTCGAAAAATTCACAAGTGTGAACTACCCCTTAGACGGCCTGCAAATCAAAATCCTTCGGATATGTTATTTTTTAGCTATTCAAGAGTAGGAATACCAAATATGAATTTGGCTAAACATTTTTAACAGGGTCATTTTTGAAAATTTCGAAAAATTCACAAGTGTAAACTGCCTCTTAGACGGCCTGCAAATCAATGTGCTTCGGATATGTTATTCTGTAGCTATTTACGAGTAAGAATACCAAATATGAACTTGGCTAAACATTTTTAACATGATCAATTTTGAAAATTTCGAAAAATTCACAAGTGTAAACTACCCCTTAGACGGCCTGCAAATCAAAATCCTTCGGATATGTTATTTTTCAGCTATTCAAGAGTAGGAATACCAAATATGAATTTGGCTGAACATTTTTAACAGGGTCATTTTTGAAAATTTCGAAAAATTCACAAGTGTAAACTACCCCTTAGACGGCCTGCAAATCAAAATCTTTCGGATATGTTATTCTTTAGCTATTCAAGAGTAGGAATACCAAATATGAGTTTGGCTAAACATTTTTAACAGGGTCATTATTGAAAATTTCGAAAAATTCACAAGTGTAAACTACCTCTTAGACGGCCTGCAAATCAATGTGCTTCGGATATGTTATTCTGTAGCTATTTACGAGTAAGAATATCAAATATGAACTTGGCTAAACATTTTTAACATGATCAATTTTGAAAATTTCGAAAAATTCACAAGTGTAAACTACCCCTTAGACGGCCTGCGAATCAAAATCCTTCGGATATGTTATTCTTTAGCTATTCAAGAGTAGGAATACCAAATATGAATTCGGCTAAATTTTTTTAACAGGGTCATTTTTGAAAATTTCGAAAAATTCACAAGTGTAAACTACCCCTTAGACGGCCTGCAAATCAATGTGCTTCGGATGTGTTATTCTGTTCCTATTGAAGAGTAAGTATTCCAAATATCAACTTGGCTAAACGTTTTTCAAGATTTCATTAGTGAAAATACTTGTATATACCCCGTCGTTTCATTGATCAGCATAATTCAAGTTCATCTATAATATTATTTCGTGCATTGAAATGTCACAAAAACTTGACTGAAGTCGTTCAAGTAAACTCAAAAAGCGAATTCTTGCGTTGCACCCCAAAAACAGATCGATTCGTTAGTTTTAAATTCTACCGACGCCACTGGTCGTTTGGCTGCTGGAATGAATTCGGCTGCTGAAAAGTGGCTGCCAAGTTCACGCCGGTTATAATAATCCGTTCGCATCGTTGGCAGCTTCTAATAATTCGATTTGATGCTGTCTGCGAGCCATTCTTCCCTCTCTGGTGCTCTCGTGTGATCTCAGGTCGGAGATCTTGATGCGCTGCGCATCTTCTTTATCTGTATATGAATGCGCATTGGACCCAAGTGAGACGCCCATTGCATTCATATAATATAAAAGGGCAGCTGTCCCTTCATTGAAGATGCCAGCAGCTATATATGCAGCCATTTCCACCGTTTTTGATCCGGCTGGAAGTACTTTTGGAGAGATCTTCCACACCAGTTAGGTTAAAGCTTTCATTATTGTTTTGGGTGAAACCACCCACACATCTTTCCAATAATTTTTCATTGCTGAGATCTTCATAAATGGGCCTCAGGGCCTCAGCAACTTCTTCTGGAAATGGCTGATAATCATGCTTATAAACAGATAAGTTATCAGCAGCTGCTGCCCGCTGCCAAGAGCACCATGAGTCCAATCCGATCGGACACTTTGCGTGTTGTTGATTTTCGTCTGTCGAGCAGTAATGATAAAATGTGGCCCAGATTGCATTACTCATATTCTCAACCGAATCACAATTTCTCCTAATTGCTAAGCCATAATAAACTGTCAACTTGTCGATCATTTTTGCTGTCAGCTTGCCTTTTCCACCGAGAGTTTTTTTTTTGTTTTTTTTTCCATCCTTTTTTTCCACCGTTTCCACTTTCTTTTTCACACAATTTCGGAGTCGCGTTCCCATTCTCTTCTGTACGTGTCCAATACATTCCTTCTTCACGACTTCTTGATCACCATATGGGGCAGCTTTCAAAATCCCGGAGTACGTTTTAGAATCACCGTCTCCAATGTAATTTGTGTACTGCACTCCGAATTTTTCCATTGAACGCTTGAATAGGTCGATCACTGCATCAACTTCCTGAATGATTACAACATCAATCATCTTGATGGTTTTCATACCATTGTTGATATTCTTCACTATCAAGTTTGCTTTTTCAAGTTTCGCATTGTTTGCAATAGGCACTTTTCACGAGGATATCAATTACTTTCCCAGAATAATATCCGATCAATGATGTCACTCCACACAAGGAAGTATATCCTCGCTTTTTCCAAGTTCCATCGCCGGACACGGTAAGCTTTGCAGATTTTTCGTCACCTTGGTGTTCAGCAGTCAAGTCTTTTTCTTCATGGCAAGCATGCTGAAAAAGTTTGTCGGTTGCTGTTTTAACACAGGAATGTATATTCTTCATAATTAAATCGTAGGTGGGCTGTGTTAGGAAAGCGGGCATGTCCATTAATCCACAAAATTTTGCAGCACCTTTTAACCCTAATCCAAGAACTCTCATGACATACAAAAAACGCCGATTTATCTCATAAGAATGCTCGATAAAAGGACTAGAATTTATGGTACGAGATGGACACTGATCGCACAACGAAACAATTTTAAACCCGAGTCCTCGTTCAGAAGCAGTTTCAAATTTCACATTTCCGTTACAGGTTTTGCACTGCACAAATTCGGAGATGGCCGCGAAAACAGTAATAAAATTCAAAATTCGGTACTCAACGGACGGATCACGCGGCACCAAGATTTCCTCTTGCATTCTCATTTTTTTTGCAGAGTCACTGAAACTGGACTCATCCGTTTCAGCTGTTTTCGGATTGAAAACATTCTTTCGTTTCTTCGCTCTTGACTTGTACACTTTCGTTGATTTTATAAGTTCTCTGCTAGACTTCATTTTCACGATATTATCGAAGGCACAAGTACACTGACACGACTTTACTGTTAGGCTTCTCTGCTGAGACCACAGATTACGGATAACATAGATAGAACACTCGCCTTCCCCCACCCGAAATTAAGTTTTAGTTCTAGTCCCGGTCGCTTGGAACCGCTGCTAGTCATTTGTTTACGTTTGGTTTGCTCTTGCAAAAAAAATTCATTTTAACTTAACCTAAAAGCTGAAATGAGACTTTCATCGTTGAAGTTGTTCAAGTACATACGAGAATATGAATTGAATGAAGCTTAGAAGAATTGACGCTGATACTAAAAGATTGGGCGGTCAATATGAGAAAGAAAGACAGAACAGAATATAAAGAAGCAACGGTGAAGACAATGTACTATAATGACTATAACATTATATGATTGAGCCGTTTAACATTATAATATCAGCCCGAGATGCCCACTATGCAATAAAGCAATAATAGATCATCTATAGAAGAGAACAGCAACGAATCTAATGATCAGTTAAATTTTAATAAACTCATTAATTTTTGCATATAATTATTTTATCAGAATGCCTAAAATAAACGAATATTGTGTACAAGGATATACCGAGAGACAAGTGTAAGACATCGTTTCCCTAAAAGTGATTTGGATACATTTGATAATTGGCTCCAAATCAGCCAACCAAAAAATTGGTATCTTCCAGGAAACTCTTGTGGTCCTACTTTTAATACCATTCCTACAATCGGTATTCCAGGTGATTTTACCGATTTTTTCAATTTCATTCATATTTAAATCCCTCAAAATTTTTGTCCATGTGTACTACACAATGTTAAAATTGGAGCTGTAGCTCATTCTGATTTGAACAATGCTTAGGATTAGACATTAGATATGGTTAGTTAGTTTTCATTTTAGCAATAGTCGTAGGAAGGAAAGTATCACTTTCCAGGAAGCCATCATGGTCTTAGATGTAATGCATACCTACAATCGGTATTCCAGGTAATTTTATCGAATTACTCAATTTTATTCATATTTAAACCCCTTAAATTTTTTTATATTAATTAATTTATTTTTTGTTGGGGGCAATTTTCTTATTGTTGAAACTAATTCTTTCATATCTACATTCTCAAACTTAACAATAATTCTAATTCGGCCTAATGAATTTCTTCCATTTATTATATATTGTTATGTTATTATGAATTATTGTTGAAACTCGTTTATTCCTTTATTGTTGATGCTACTTCATTTATTTATTGTTGATTTATTTATTCATAATATGTTTATTTTTTTATATTTATTTATTTTGGGTTACTGCTAATTCATTATACGTTCATTCAACTATCGACTTTCATTTGCCCCTAAAATAATATAATCAAATATTATACCAGTTATTTATAAAAAAATTCAAATGGTTTTTGGTCATCATAGCACCAAATTCCATTTGAATTGCTGAATATTTCGTTAATAAATTCAAAACAAGTACAGGAAAACCACTCACTTCAAATTTCCCGCGTTTGTCGGGTTTGTTCTAGTCCCGACCGCCAGGGGAAGTTAATTTCAAATGATTCTACTTTAGGTAGGGGAGTGTCGCATCTATGTTATCCGTAATCTGTGGCTGAGACTAACGACTACTTTTCAAATTTTGACAACTGAGAAACATACAATAGAAAATGACAAAGGAAAGAGAGTAGGATAGACAAGGAAAGAAGAGACAGCGCCTCAGGTAGGCAGCTGGCACACCGGTCCCCGACTGTGAGACGCGCCTCCCTAACGAGCCTTCATAAATGTGTCTATAACTTCGAAAATATTCGTCCAATTGACATAAAATTTTGAGTGTGTATGCTCGAATATATGTATATTCAGAAAATACAAAAAAAACGATTTTTTGAAAATTACAAGTGTATGTAAGCCCTTAAAACAAAGAAACATAGTTTACATGCTCTTTGTGCAAATATATCGGTCGGAGTTGGTCTGTGGTCGGAGTTATAATAACAAAATACCTACATAATAATTATTATTATTATTAAACAAAATTACAGAGTTAAGCTACATTAAACCTATAAACTCTAACTAAAAATTATCCATAATACAACTGTAGAGAAAGAAAAAAAACAGAGATAAGTGAAACGAGTAGAGTATGGTCAATCATCACCAGAAATTTATAAAAGGCTACAAGAATGATATCATGAACAACCAAAAACCGAACAATGTACACAGTTTAATCACTTTTCCAGGTGTCAAATTTATTCTTGAACGAATTGACTGATACTGCTTATACAATTTCGCTGGGCAGGCCGTTCCAATGGCCGATTACAAAGGAAATTCTCTCTGTACCTTGTTCGAAATACTTCTCTATTCAACTTGTATCCATGTCCACGAAATTGATTCGAATTCAACTCATACAGGTGGGACATATCGACGCCGAATAAGCCGTGCAATGCTCGATATGTAACTATCAGGTCTTCCCTCAAACGACGATCAGTAAAGGAAGAAAGATCCATCATTCGTAGCCGTTCCTGATAACAAGGGCGATTCCATCCAAAGGGAATGCGTGTGACACGACGCTGTAAGTTCTCCAGCAATGCAGCATCACCCGCCAACCACGGATGCCAAACCGGACCTGCAAATTCAAGTATTGGTCGAATATAACATTTATATATTTGGGAGATAGCCGCCACATTATTGCCACGAAAAACGTTCTGGACAACATATGTAAGACGTTTGACCTTTTTTGTGATGTGCAATACATGTTCAGTCAACGAAAGTGAAATCACCCCACTCAGGTCCACATGAGATGAACATCCAACAACTTCAACGCCGTCAATGTAATAAGTCAAACCTGGATTGTTTTTACCCAAATGTAGTATTCGACACTTTGAAGGGTTTAGGGGAATCAACCATTTGTCGCACCAACAAAAGACCCTGTCCAAGTCTTCCTGCAGGGTTTTATAGTTGTTGAGAGGGCAATTGAAAAATTTAATATCATCGGCAAATGAAGCACTGTCCGACTTGAACTCAAGAGCTAGATCGCTCACATACACCAGAAACAGCAACGGTCCCAAAACTGAGCCCTGAGGAACGCCACTGAGCACGCATCGTGGTTCCGATCTGGCCGAACCAACTTTTATCACAAACGATCTGTCAGTTAAGAAGCTCTCAATCCACTTCAAGATCAATTCTCGGATTCCAAAGTGCTCCAGCTTGTACAAAAGCCTATTTATTGGTACCCTATCGAAGGCCCTTGCGAAATCCAGATAGACAACATCTACCGGAAGTCTATTATCCAAAGAATGGGTCGACTTGTTGAGACAGTTGAGGAGGCAGGTGATAATTGATCTTCCCCTGATGAAACCATGCTGGGTATCTGGTATGATGTTATGTTCGAAAAAAAAGAAAGCATCCTGTCGTACATTAACCTTTCCAGAATCTTACATAGAATGGAAGTGAGGCTTATTGGCCTGAAATTATTCGGATCTTGCTTGTCGCCTTTTTTATGTATCGGTGATACAAGTGCACCCTTCCATGATTTCGGCAGCATACCAGAGGTCAATGATACTTAGAAAATTTTGGATATGGGTAGACTAAGAGACTGAGAACATTCTCTGAGCAACCTGTCAGAAAAACCATCCGGACCAGGTGACGACGAAACATTCAGAGACCGTAGTTTCTTTTCAACCATCAAGGGATTGATATCAATAAAAGCCAGAGAAGAATGGTTTCGAGGAGAAGCAGTTGAAGGTATAGGTGTACCGGGCTCGGATGTGAATGCCATTGAGAAGGTATCAGCTAGAATTTCAGCTTAACACTTATGGTCATCTGCAACTAATCCATCCTTGTCCTTAACAAGCGGCAAAGATGGCACGGTATTGAAAAAGCGTCGTATGTATTTGAAGAATTTCTTCTTGTCATTCGAAGTAGCTAGATCACTCTCAAATTTGGATTTGGCCTCACGTAATCGGCTTGAAAGATGATTGGAGAATGCTCTATGCCTCCGAAAGTCACAAACCTGCCTGCCGCGGACATACCTCCGCCATAACAAGTAACAAGTTCATCGAAGTACTGCCTCGTCTATACGCGTTTTGCTGTAGCTCTCAATCACCTGTAGTCAATAGCTGGTTATCTGTGTTCTACATTGATATTTTAGTGCTGAATGATACAGTTTTCTGTCTTTCCTCAGGTAGGATAATATAATTTTCCAATTCACTTTGGTAAATCTATGTCTTAATTCTGTCGATTTTTTCATCAATGATCTTTGTTTACATCTCTAAGGTCGATATTAGCATCCCACCCGCGCAGATAATTGTTGATCCTGGCGTTCTTTCCCCCCTTCGTTGAACGCTCATTGGTTTCGGTTTTTGATCCCCACATTTCACAATCTTTACATATTTCATTCTCTCGGCTCTGTCGTGGGAAACGCGTGGACCGCACTGGATCATGATATTTAAATTCAGCAGATTATTTCGCGGCCTGATCACTATTTCCTATCATTCCGTGGTCTTCCCTCTCTGTGAAAGTCTCTTGTATCGACCCACAAGAGTGAAAAGTTTATTTGCCTCTCCTTTCCTATTTAAACTAATATTTTTCTACTAATCATGCCCTCGTACTGCTTTAAATGCTCGAAAAAAGCCACCGAATCAGATAAAAATGTGTTAAAATGCTCTACCTGCCGCATACTATATCATGCTTCGTGTGTCGATATATCGCCCGTTTACTCTGAGTTTATGAAGGAGTCGAAGGGTAAGTGGAGCTGTCCGCCGTGCCTGAGTAGCAAACGATTGCTACGGAGTAACTCGCAATCTGATCAGCCTGTAACACTCGAACATTTTTCTCTCCTAATAAGTAAAATGAGTTCAGTATCTGAGGACATAAAATCAATAAAATCCGATCAGTCTCTAATTTTGGCCGAGCTGCGTGAATGCATAACAACTCTCGATGAACATACCTCGCAGTTAAGTAGCCATAGCTCCATTATTGACGAGTGTCAAAATAAGTTGTCTCAAATAGAGTCATCACAAAACGCTGTGGTTTCGAGAGTTGATGAGATGACTAACGATATAGTGAAGATTAAATCTACTCTATTCGCTGCTCCCGATAGACTACCATCTCTATGTTCTTTGGATTCCGCTGAGATTTTAGAACGATTCAAACGTTCTTATAACATTTTGCTTAAAAATGTACCTGAATCTGACCCAGAGGAGGGTGACACCGACGTGGCTGTCAAGATACTAGAATCTATTGATAACTCTATACAAAGCGCGATTGTCAAGATTTCCCGTATTGGAAAACGTAATCCATCCCACTCACGTCTGCTGAGGGTTTCCTTTTCGAACAACGGGGTTGTGGGAACATTGCTGAGAAACAAGAAGAAGCTTCTCAATTCTGGAGATTTCAAGCGCGTACTAGTTTCTGATGACAAGACTCCTCACCAGTTAGCAACTCTGAGTCAGCTTCGCCTTGATCTGAAGGAGCGCGAAAGGTCCGGAGAAAGAGACTTGACAATAAAGTACGTCAGGGGAGAGCCAACAATTGTATCCCAGACTCCAGAAAACTGAGTGGTAGTGGTGCCATGCATGAATAGAGTTTTATTTATACTTACATTCAATCTCTCCATTCGAAATATCATGAACTTCTCTCATTTGTTAGAGTGCATGGTCCATCGCTCATTTTCATTACTGAATCTTGGTTGCATACTGATATTTCTGATTCTGTAGTCCTTATTCCGAATTACCAATTATAAATATAATACGATGGATGGTGAACTCGGCGGTGACTTTGTTTATTTACCTTTGTGCTTTTTGGTTTACTTTAGTTTAGTTTAGTAATGTACTTCTGTTTAATTTAATTTTTTTTCTCAATTTCTGAGCTTTTATAGGTTACCAACCTCAGCTCTCATTCCATGTAATAATAATAATAATAATAAGCGGTAGATGAATCTCTAGCGATTCACCTATCAGGAGAGTTGAATCGACTTCTGCCCACCGCAGATTCCAGGAGCTCTCTGACCCGGAAAGCTGAAACCTGTCGAAGGGTCCCTGTCCAGGGTAACGGACGAAGCCGTGTGGAAAGCAGCTCAAGAATTCTCCCACCGTAGCTCTGCGGATCGTAAAAAGCGATCAAAGGCCGTCTTCCCCACGAAACGGGGGAACCCATGAATGATGGTGAATTTAAGGAATAGGAATATAGAGCCGCTGCCTGAGGTTCGTCAGGGCGTGTCTGGAGCCGGCGCTGGACATGACAGTATGCGGGACGTCGGTGACAGAGTGCTAAGGAGACGGGCGTCCGTCGAACAAAATGCTACGCCTCCACAATCTCAACATTCTAGGAGAAGAATAACACGAGTTTCTCCGACCGCTGAAGGTGCTGCGCAGGATCCCCACCCAGCACTCACCCAAGCAGGTCTACCAAGAAGACGCATGGAATGGACAAGTTCGATAAATGAAACGATCATGCGCATATATTATGAAGTGACTAATATGGAAGAGGATAAAATAGGCTACCGTCAAAAATTATTTGCAGAATTCCACAGAAACTATCCCGAACTTCAAGTTTCTAAGCAAAGAGTAGCCGACCAATACCGGGTCATATTGAGAAATAAACTTGTACCCGATGAGAGACTTAACACCATAAAAAATGAAGTCCAACTGAGGCTACAGAATAGAGACCTCACTAACAACGAAACGACAATTGAAGAAAACTACGATTGTGCTGAAAACCAACACAACATCAATGCACAAATGAACTCTGAGGAACAAAACAACGCAGATGTGTTAGCAATAAGTGATGCTCAACGACGGAATATATATGCTGCACCCGTCGTAAATCCAGAAGAAGACCAAAGAGAACTACTGGAGCGATTATTTGCCACAATGAATAGATGCGTTATAGATTTTGAGGGCACAGATCCATTGAGACGACCGATTCTGCCAAGATTGAGGACATCTAAGAAACTATCTCATCTTCTGGTCATGACCAACAAGGAGATTATACCCAAGTATCTTTCTGACTACCATGATCTCGAATCATTACACCTCATCATATACTGTGCAGCATTTTCAATAGCAACAGTGCTAGGTGTGAAGCCAAAACCTAAAAGTCAGCAACCAGCCAGAGAAAAACAGCAAAATAAACCACATTGGCAAAAAAGGCTAGAAGACAAAGTTCATAGCATCCGCCAAGAAATTGGGAGGCTCACCCAATTTGCAAAAGGTTCGCCGACTAGAAGATTACAAAAAATGGTGAATATAATAATGGATCGTCACCGGCAACATACAACGTATGATCCAAACAATGAAAATGCTCAACAAATTTTAGACACACTGAAACAAAAACTTAGTGTGTACTCCGAAAGACTCAGAAGATACAATGAGAGCTATAGAAGAAAACAGGATAATATGATTTTTGAAAATTCCGAAAGAAAATTCTATAGAATGTTAAATAATATGTCAGCAACACCAGGAAGTTATCCAACCGTCAAGGATATTGAGAATTTTTGGACAGATCAACTGGCTACACCAACCCCCTACAACTCCCAGGCTGATTGGATAAGAAATGAAGAGAAATCCTGTGAGACAATGGAACAAATGCCGCATAACGCAGTTTCTATAAAAGAATTCCATGAAATATTGAAAAACACACACAATTGGAAATCACCCGGTTCAGTTGGAATCCACAACTTTTGGTTGAAAAAATTTTGGTGTATACACGGCAGGCTAGTTGAAACCATAAATGATGTTATAAGTAATCCAACGGAAATGCCCAAATTTTTAACAACAGGGACCACTTACCTCTTACCGAAGGATATGCAACACACAGCGGATCCATCAAAATACAGACCAATTACATGTCTACCAACAATATATAAAATCATCACATCATGTAAAGCATCTCGTATCTACAAACATTGCGAGACAAATAATATAATGACAGCACAGCAGAAAGGATGTTCCAAGAATGCACTAGGATCGAAGGAACTGCTGATAATAGATTCCATCATATGCAACCAAGCCTTCAAAAAACACAGAAATCTTTTTATGACATATTTTGACTATAAGAAGGCCTTCGACTCTATTCCACATGGGTGGCTGACAAAAATTTTGGAAATATACAAGATCGATCCAATTACAATAAACTTTCTGAAGTATGCAATGTGCAACTGGAGAACGAATATCGAACTCTCTACAGCGAACATAACTACTAAAGATATTCCAATAAAAAGGGGAATTTTCCAAGGAGATTCGTTGAGTCCCTTATGGTTCTGCTTGGAGCTGAACCCCCTTTCTAAACAACTGAATGCTACTGAAAAAGGTTTCAATGTGAAAGGAAACAGAAATAATAGTGCACTCAATCATTTGCTATACATGGATGACCTCAAACTTATAACAGGCAACAAAAACCACTTGCAAATTATGATCAAACTGGTGGAAAATTTTTCGGAAGACGTGGGGATGAAATTCGGATTGGACAAGTGTCGTACTATTAGCGTAGTGCGTGAAAAAATCCAAGATGAACCGATAGCTCTCTCCAATGGACAGGAGATAGAAGCAATGAAATCGGACGATTTTTATAAATACCTAGGAATGAAACAAAACCGACGAATTAACCATCAAAGAATGAAGGAAGACTTAACAACTGAGTTCATTAGGAGAATCAACAAAATTTTGAAAACAAACCTCAACAGCAAGAACATGACGAGAGCTATCAATACATATGCATGTTCAATTCTTACATACTCTTTCGGTATCATTCCATGGACCAAAACAGATATGGAAAACCTGCAACGCAAAATGAGAACCTTGATGACGAAAGCAAACAAGCACCATCCGAAAAGTAGCATTGAGAGGACGACACTGCCGAGGAATAAAGGAGGCAGAGGTCTGCTAGACATCATGGAACTTGCCCATGGTCAAATTGAATGCCTACGAACATACTTCAAAGACAAATCAGGCACGTCAGAGATCTACAAAGTACTGTGTGAAGCAGATGAATCAACACCTTTACAACTGCACAAAGAGCAATTGTCATACAACCACCAGACAATCCAAGAAAAACTGCAAAGATGGAGAGAAAAGCCCCTACATGGACGACATTTCAACGAGGTGAACCAGGATCATGTCGACATTGAAGCGTCGAACTATTGGCTCACATCAGGTGCGATGTATCCAGAAACGAAAGGATTTCTTTTAGCCATCCAAGATCAAGTGATCTCAACAAAAAATTACTGCAAACATATCATAAAGGATCGAACTATTACTGACGATCGATGCCGTTATGGGTGTCCAACGAACGAGACAATCCAACATATCACGGGAGGATGTCAAATGTTTGCAGGAAATGAATATAAAGAGAGACACGATGCAGTAGGAAAGATACTACACCAAGAAATGGCAACTAAATTAACAATAATTAATTCTGAAAAAGTGCCATACTACAAGTACCGACCGGAAACCATCCTGGAAAACGAACGCTATAAACTGTACTGGGATCGTACATTTTTGACTGATAAAACAGTCCCTCACAACAGGCCAGATATATTGCTAGTTGATAAACAACAAAAGGCAGCAATACTCAATGACGTAGCAATACCTAATAACAACAACATGCGTCAAAAAGAGGTCGAAAAAATTTCAAAATATAAGGACCTCGAATTTCAGATAAAGCGCCAGTGGGGAATGATATCAACGAGAACTATTCCAATTATCATCTCAACAACAGGAATAGTACCCAAAAATCTCAAGAGAAATATCAAGCAACTAGGACTTAGTGAGTATATATGTAATATAATGCAAAAAGCTGTTCTTTTAGGTACTGCAAGGACGGTGAGAAAATTCCTAGGAAGCAAAGGACAGGTCCAAGGATCACGTGTAAGAGGACCAGAAGTTCGACGAGAACCAGGAGGACCACAAGGACCGGACACGACCGAGCTCTACCCTTCTGATATTTTAAATATCTGGGATTGAGTGAATGTTCCTCTTAGCGAGGAGTGAGAAGCCGACGGCGAGGAGAATTCCTACGCGTATAGGCAAAAGTCGGGATAATAATAATAACAATTTCTTGAACTTAATCATCCCGACAATATGATTGTCAATCCAAGGCTTACTGCTATTGACCTTTACGGTTCGTATGAAAGTGTGGTCCTCAACAGTTCCGGTTACATATGCGTGAAATTTACTCCATCTCGACTCGCCGTCCCCAGCGCCCATTACATCACCCCAGTCTGTTTTGAAAAATACTCTGGTATCTGACAATTTTGCAAGTTCATTTTAGAGGAAAGAAAAGAAAAAATTGTATTTTTGTTGATAAAACCAAGTGATTTTCCCAGTATTGGTATTCTAATTCCGAAAGTAAATTCACATCATTTGTAAGGATTAGATCTGGCGTTGTTGGTTCTTGGTTTACTCTGTAACGGGTGGGTTGGTCAACTAACTGGTGTAAACTGGAGTGGTTCAACATTTCAGTGTATGGAATCGAAGGAGAATTTGCTGAGGGCGAACGAGATATTGGCCATATTCTAATGTCGCCGAGATTGAAGTCTCCAGCCAATAAAACATGTTTATGTAAGTTAGACAAGTTCACCAGATGCTCACATAGATCTTTGTCATATATGAAAGATCGTGGACGATATATACAGCCAACACACAAGGCGAAGCCAGATGATTCTATCTTCAAAAAGATATTATCGATGCCTGGAGTATTGAGTGAATGTTTAGAGATTTTAAACGAATTAACAATGGAGTCATGGATATATATATATACATACCTCAGCATAACCTGGAGTAGTAATACTATCGCAACGGTATATGGTGTAATCAGGTATACGAGCAATGACATCAGGCTTTTCTGGATACAACCATGTTTCCGCGATCATTATAAGAGAAGGCTTATGATATTCGACCAGTAAAAGAAGCTCATTGAACTTTGCAGTTAGGGAAGCTAGGTTGGAATATAATACTGGCCATACATTCAAAGGTAATGCTAGTTTTTTGAAGAAGAATCCTCTAATACAATTGCAGGAACACCCTTGATATATCTTATGGTGAGGTTGGCTTCTCCAGCTCGGCGTCTTCTCTCAAGCACAGCGCGTAGGTCTTGAAGCTGCTTTGCTTGCATAGGGGTTTTATTATCAGAGACTCGCTCTGCTCGCCGAAGGGGCTCCGCCCCTTGGACCCCGTCACTATGCCGGTAGATCCTTCACTGGGTATCCCTCTAGAAAATAAAAGATTTTTTTCGGAAACCTTGTATCGTTAGCTGAGTTCAGACGATTCACTCGGTATACTATGCTGATTCTAGGGTGGAATTTTATATGTTTTTTTTTACTAGAACATACCGTTTGGCCCTTGCTCACATGAAAATATTTGATGCAAATAACTTTCCATGACGACAAATCAAGGGCGGTCCTAGCCTTAAATTTCGAGGGGGTTCGCCGTTATGGGCTTCGAGTATTTCTATGGGACCAAATCCCAGATTATACCGATATCAAGCCTTACCTCTCAAAAATATTCATATTTAGATATTCATATGAATATTTATACAGGGTGAGTCTTTGACTTGTACATATATTTTAACCGAAGATTCTTGAGGTCAAAAGAAACACTTTTTTCATTTACCATTTTTTTCGATTCGGCCCTGTTACAAAGATATAGCCATTTTAAATTTTCAAAATGAGCTAATTCACCCCTGAAAACCGGAACACTGAAGTTTTCTCAAACATAAGATATACCTTTTGAACCTTGGAAATAAGCTACTTAATTAGAAAAACCATCATAAACTCACGTTTAACATTCCATTTGTTGAACAAAGTAGTGTTTATAATGAAATAATTGAGTTATTCCAATTTCGTTGACGCTAAAGATTAAATATTCTTCTCTTGATTTTCTATTTCATTTTCGATAATTATAACGAATTGAGCTCGCTACCACCCCTATTAGCTCTGATATCCATATCCATTCATTCTTTATATTTCATTTATATGATATCGTTGTTTATTTCATTTCGTGAATTGCCATTTAACCTTAAAATCACAAATAAATAATATTTATCTGTGAAAGTTCTATACACACAGACTATAGTAATCTGTGGTTTTAAGTTTGAATTTCAAATTTCGAGTGATGTCAAATATAAACACAGCAATTCGGTTCGAATAATCTATGTTCTAACCTAAAATTTTCATTTACAGTTTACACTGTTATTGTTATAAGATATTTGTTATTATGTTACCATGAAATGAAAATCATGGAAGATTTGAAGAAACCCAACAGAATATTGAAGTTCCGTACATATTTTCAAGAAATATGAAAACAACTTCCAAAATAAATAAATGTGTGGATACAAAATAAATCACTGTGCATTCTGATAGAAAACAATTCCTTTATGAAATGAAGCATTTGATTTGTTCCAACTATCTAATAAAAATATTGAAATGCATCAATATTTTTGAAGCCATCAGTATGAAAATATGGAAATATGTAAAATATTCTGGCTCTGTAATCAATGGAAAATGTTAGACTCCACTTGTAATCAAATTTGTTCTTAATGTGGACATTATAGCCAACTTCACAACTAAATTCATCTTGATTTTGGCATTGAAAATAAATGAGAAGTTTTCAATATAAATATCAATAGAATATCCTGTTTCTTTCAAAACCTAATTTGTTTTCACATTAAAACAATTATGGCCCTTTTGGAAGTATGTCAATGAATCATATGCTCTTAGGATGAATTTATGGAATAGCAAAAGAATAAAAGTATTCAATCTCAATCACATGAAAATTTGTCTAGTATGTACCTAGTGGTATGTTTCAATGTGAGTTTGAATGATCCGAAGAAGAATACAGTATTGTTCGATAGCAGCAGTCTTTAGTGAGATATTGATTGTTGTCATTATAATGGGACTATTTTGTGAAAACTTTTTTAAACATGGGCTTTATGAATAATCTGGACTTTTCAAAAAGAATGTTGATTTTAGTGAAGTATCTTCTTATTATCAGAGCTGTGCCAAAGCTCAGTAATTTGTAATTAAATAGAGGAGTTGAGGTGAGCTTATTGAAATAACTTCATTTTCAAATGAAGTTGGCTATTACTTCAATTCTGAAAACTGAGACATGACATCATAGTAAATATTCATTTCTGTGTTTTTTTTTCCACAACAGAACAGGGTTGCATTCAGCCAAAGTACCCAATTTTTTGAATTTCTCAGATAATTTTTTTTTTTAAGATCAAGTTATTCGAAAACGGCGCTTTGTACGAGAAAATATGAGGAATACTTTTATTTTTCAAATTAGCCAAATATTCTTCAATGAACGTTCAAATTACTTTTAAGAGTCGGTTTCTTCGAATTTCTGGTATTTTTATGGGATATAATGTTCATAATTGAGAAACAGAAGAATGTGTATGGGATCTTGTGTTTGGAGAAGATGTATCACATAAAAAAAAGGCTTTATTTCAAAAATCATTTCCTTCGATAGAACATTTCACGAGATATAGCCGAAAATCACATTTTTTTAACGATTTTCAACAGCCTGTATCTTTTTAACCGGGCCGAATCGGAAAAAATGTTAAAGGAAAAAAGTGTTTCTTTTGACCTCAGGAATCTTGGGTTAAAATATATGTACAACTCAAAGACTCACCCTGTATAAGGCGTTCAACTTTGCGTCCGCCGTTTTGCAATAGATGGCTGTAACGGTAAGTGGTAGTAGAAATAAATATATCGTAGATGTCATACAATAAGTTTAGGTATTTGTGAACATAACGCCATTGACATGTTAGCCGATTTGTGTCTGCATCTTAAAGTTATTCACGATTAACCATGTTAGCTTACGAGCCATATTCTCGTCATTTGCGGAAGTTTCAATTTTCTACTAAAATATGAAAAAATCCGCGGCTGAGGTTCATCGAATGCTTTCAAATACCTATAGTGAGAACGATATTGGTGGAAGAACGTACCAACGATATTGTTTATGTCTAGGTTTAGTTATTTTCTGGTACATCTGTAAAATGGCTTGTTCCGTTTGATTAAATAAATTAAGAAATAGATGAGTGGTTTCAACGCTTCAAGAATGGTGATTTTGATGTCGATGACCAGCATCGCGGTGGAAGAGAGAAGTTTTTTGAAGATGCAGAATTGGAGGCAATAATTGATCAAGACTCATGTCAAACGCAACAATAATTGTAGGATCAATAGGAGTGACACTAAAAGCCATTTCAAAACGCCTGAATGTCATAGGAATGACACAGAAACAAGGAAATTGGATGCGGTACGAGTTGAAGCCGCGAGGTGTTCGAACGACGTTTATTTACTTGTGAACAGCTGCTTGCAAGACAACGACGGAAGGGGTTTCTGCATCGGATTGGGACTGGAGACGAAAAATGGGTTCATTACGATAATCCCAAGCGCATAAAATCATGAGGATATCCTGACAATGCTTCCACATCGACGGCCAAACCGAATATTCACGGTTCTAAGGTCATGCTCAGTATTTGGTGGGACCATTATTATTATTATTATATTACCAGCTCGGCGTAGTGTATTATGACTGAAAGAATCACAGGCGATCTTTATCGAACGCAATTAATGCGTTTGTACCGAGCATTGAAAAACAAACCGTCGCAATACAACGAGAAAGAAGATGAATTGATTTTACTGCATGACAATGTTCGACCCCATGTTGCGAAAGTAATCAAGATATACTTGGAAACGATAAAATGGGAATTCCTATCCCACAACCCTACCCGACGTATTCTCCAGACGTTGCTCCCACGGACTATCACTTGTTTCAATTAATAGCACACGGCCTGGCTGACCAACACTTCCGATCTTATGAAGAAGTAAAAACTTGAATCGATTCGTGGATCGCTTCAAAAGATGACCAGTTTTTTCAATTCGTATGCTGTCCGAAAGATGGGAGAAAGTAGTGACCAGCGATGGGCAATACTTTGAATTATAAATGTATAACCAGTTTTTTACAATAAAGCCTCGAATTTCGCAAAAAAAAGTTGTACCCTTATGTATTTGTTGTATTATAATAGCATTATTTACTAATCAGGGTTTCAACCATTCGGGTAGAAATTTTAAAAAAATTGGATTGTTTAATATGAAAAAAAGAAGACAATTGGCAACTACATCACAAAAACTAATTTGGTCTTTAAAACTTTGAACCCTTTGAAAACCTTGTAATCACAGCGTCCTCGTCAACATCAATGTCCCTATAAATGTTCAGGACGACAAAATACTCCATAAAAATGGAATCAAACTACTAAATATGTCGTTTTCCACTGAATCTTGTCATCTGAATCTTATTATTATCCTCTATGATAGAAAAACTTTATTCAAATCAACACAATTTTCTCACACCAAAATATCACAGCGATATATATCGATATTTTACTCTTACATATTTCGATACATTTCGATAGTGTCAGAAAATATCGATACAATATATAGATACGATAGTTTTCTGACCTTTGCCCATCCCTAGTGTGGATTTGCCGAACGCAGTCATAACCATAAACAAAGATTTCTCTATGACATAATTGTCAGTCAAACGCATGTCTTAAAATTTTGTTCAAATATAAATCGTATATTGTATTCTTTAATAATGAATAAAAAATAACCGATATCAACCAAATTCTCAGATCTCATTTTTCCAGAAATGGCAATTTCTTTCTTTGAAGAATTTGGGAGAAATGAATAATCAAAATGTGAGCGTCAGTCTTTCAAGAAAGTTATTCATGCTTATAGGTTTGTAAAAAATTTTTAGAGAATATTGAGTAATAATATAATCCCAACATAAGATTTTAAATTAGCACATTTCTTCTTTATAGAGACATGTATGATGCATAAGTCCAAATTTAATTGATGATTGGGTGGGAAAAATTGACAAAAAAAGTTTATGTTTGTTAGTTAAGTTGTAATCCTTTTTATGGTCCTTTTTTTTGTTTATTTAATAGTTACAATAAACAATTATTAGCATATTTTTCTCTGAATTTCAACTTTGAAAGAAAATTTGTCGTTTTATGTCTTGCCGATGAAAATATTGATATTCTTGTAAGTCAATTCAAAATGAATAATAGATATATTTTAAGGGCTATCATTCCATTGGATATTTACTTGTGAGCCCTAAAATGAAGTTACATTCATTCCATTGACTCATTAATAGAAATACTACCTGAAATAAAGAAATTGCATTCAATGTTTATTTTCAGTTTTGACAAATATTGAATTTACATAATCGTTCGATAAGATCCATGAAAAGACCTACAGTGAGATTTTGTTTTAGGAATATTCAGTATAGCTGTAATAAACAAACTGAAAAGAGGCAGAATGAATAATAGATCTACCTTTCGGATACCCATATCTGAGAAATCAGGTTATAAGAAGTCCCTCATTTCCAAGGTTTATCAATACATTTTTCAGTTGAGCAGCAAATTATTCTTCTATTCCATATTTTGTGAAGAAATACAATATAATTGCAACAATTCGAAGGACCTATTGGAAATTCCTGACGAACTAAGGAGTTTTTTAGTATCTGAAGATTGTATTGATGCTATGTTATAGAACGAGACTTGTGGCTCTAGGTTTTACTCAGAAGTGAATTAAACAGGGCAATTTATGTCCTATATAGTAAATAAAATTTTGATAGATATAAGTTTCAAAAGATCAACAATATTGATCATAGTATTTACATAAATCAAAAAATAACTGGCTTACTATTGTTGCATTGTACGTGGATGACTTTTTTGTTTTAACTAATGTTAATTCTGAATGAATTTTCTGATAGAAAATTTTATGAAAAAGAAATTAGGGGAAGCTAAAAAATGATTAGGGATGAATATTACTAGAAATTATGGAAAAGGTAGTAAAGCTATCGATTATATTCTTCAAATATGTATTGCAATAATTCAACATGTCTGATTGTGAACATGTGAAAACTAAATTGAATTTTGATTCAACAAAAAAGAGTTGTAATGATGAACCATATAAGAAATTAATAGGTTTATTAACATCTTTAGCAGTATTAACTAGTCCTGATATAGCATACTCTGTTAATTTCTTGAGTCAATTTAATAATTATCTCATTGTTGAACACTGGAAAAGTGCAAAACTCATTTCAAGATACAAAGATCATTGTTCAAATTTTACTTCAGTCAAAAGGAACTGAGTATTTGAAATCGGTACTAAAATTGTATCGGTCAATACTATTGACCCATATTAGTGGGTTCGATGAAATGGCCATATAGCACCTATTCCTATAACGATTAAAAGATTGGAAACTTTAGTGAACAAATAGGTAGGTATCTACATTATACAAATTTGATCATTCATGAAATGGAAATTTTCAATAAATAGTTGCTTTTTAAAGTATTTTATACCTTCATTGAATTGCTGGAAAATTGATACCAATTTCGAAAGTGACTGCCATGTTAAAATTCTTCATATACTGAATGATCCTTCAAAATTTATTTCTGTCGTAACATTTTGACTAGTATTTCAACTGATATATTCCATACGTTATTGAAATCAATATCTTCAAAGTACTATTCAAAAGACTTATAATGGAATTTAGAAGAATATGTCTTTCTCAATTTCATAGTCATATATGATGTATAAGTCCAAATTTAATTAATTCACATCTAAAGTGAATGTTATTTTTAGAAATATTCAGTATAGCTATAATAAACGAATTAAAAAGAGACATAATGAATAGACTTGCCTTTCAAATACCCATGGCCTATGTTACCTCATAAGCAATTACCTATAATATCTTATCTTGGTGAAACCTTTTTGAGAAATCAGGTTATAAGTTTGAGAGTCTCTAATTTCCAAAGTTTATTAATACATGTTTCAGTTGAGCGGAAAATAATATAACAGGGTATATATAGTTGAAATTATTAGTATGAAAGATTTGACTTATTCATTATAAATTCAACAGCACTGCACTCAAATTCTTCAAAAACGGAGTGGACACTTATATTTTTGCACTCCTCTGTCGTAAAAGTGTATATTTTAGATATTCAAAAAACACATGGAAACTTTTGACTATTATCTGACTAACTTGGCTCTTTTTTT
Source organism: Harmonia axyridis (assembly GCF_914767665.1). Lineage (NCBI taxonomy): Eukaryota > Metazoa > Arthropoda > Insecta > Coleoptera > Coccinellidae > Harmonia > Harmonia axyridis. The sequence continues at coordinate 21,604,145 of NC_059505.1, read as the reverse complement.
CCAGTAATAAAGCCAATTGTGAATTATCTATAAGGAGTTTTTCTATCTGTTTAATACTGTTTCATAGTAGCATAACTTTGACTCCAATCCAAGACTGAATTGATGAATGAAGCTTCTGTTCTCTTTGGTAGTTCCATCTTCTGTCGCAATAAATTCAAATTCTCACGAAAGGGAATGTAGTTTTATAGTTTGTGGAAAATAAACGAAAAATTCCTGAATTAAAGTAACATTCAACCAATTAATTCCAAATAATACAAACCCTTCAAACGAACCTGAGTTGAGGAAAATGCATTCGATGATGATATCAATGTTCATTTGCAAATTTTGACAAATATCTATCGAATTTTCGATTCGCCGAAGACTTTGCATTTTATCTGTCGGCATTTATTTAAATATTGAATAACAATTTTGGAAACTGCAAACTTTTTCAAGAACTTTCATATATCGAAATGGAATATTTATTATTAACATGACACTGACAGCCAAATTGTCCACAGATACCACAGAAATATGGGACTTGAAATGTCAAAATGATCCGAAACACCCCGTATACTCGAAAACCGCGGGGAGAATCGAAGGTTTGGGATTTTTCCCGGGATCTCCAGACGATTTTGAGGGGGGTCTTATTCTTGTCATTTTTGCTCTAGATGGTCCCGTTTGGGCTGTGATTTTACGTTTAGAGTTTGACGTATATGTGCAAGCGGTTTTATATATACTTAGATGCTGAATTTGCGCCAATCAGCGATAACTCTTTTGTTCTTCAAGATTCTCGTGACTATTAGTGGGTCATTAAAGAATAACTTGAGAATTCTTGGACGGTCACCCAGAGAAGTTCCTATTCTTGAGATGGAAGTGCGTTGTGGATTTGCGTCGGGACATATGCAATCAAGCACCTAAGAAACAACACTAACATCTACATCGGGGCTTGTTTCAGGAACTCCCCGTATTAACAGGTTGTGGGATCTACGTAAGCGTTCGAGCATTTCAGATGGTTCAACATTAGAAAGTCCTGTGGAGGGTTGTATCCTCGAAGACTCGATTGCTGATATTCTAAAGGCAGCAGAATCTACCGCCTCCGCAAGGCCTCTGTGAGATTCCGCCAAACTCAGCACCTGGGAAGTGCAGGACTGGAACTTAGCATCGTGATCGCTGATTGATCGGGAATGACTCACAAGTGCGTCATCATGAGGCAGCAAATCTTCCGAATGCTTAACCAAAATTGATCTACACTCGGATAAATCTGCTTGCAGTGCCATCTGAGTGGATTTAATAGAAGATATATCATTAGATATATCGTCGAGTTTGGCCATAAGGGCGGCAAACTGATCACAACTAAACGACGATGCAGTCGAGGGATGCAAATTTCCCAGCATGGCCGATGTACGAGGGCGCTGAGGAGGCGATGAGACCAAACCGCTACGAAGTAAGCGGCCCTCATTTACACAATAGCCACAAGTTCACTTCGCATCGATCAGGCCCAACTCGCTCGGTGAAAAATTGAGACAATCAAAATAAAATGCTTTTTTGCATTTGAAACAATAAGCAAATCGAGTGGAGGTTGTCTGCTTCGAGCATATATGACATTTAGTCATCTTCCTCAAACTGTTGCGACAAGGTGGAATGGAAAAAGGAGAGACAAACTTCACTCTCTTGGGCCGTTAAGAGAGACTCACACAGACTAGGTAGGCCACGGAAGGGGAATAGGGCTAACAATTGGTTTAAGGATCAAGTTGCTATGTCCAGGAGTTTGAATAATTCGCGATGGAAATTACGAAGCTGTAGATGCACTGTATTCCTGCCCACCAGATGTAGCCCCGGTGCACACATCCGACATTTGCAGTTGCGACACCGTTGCGGTGTCGTACGCTAGTGTGCATGCATCCCATTTGATTCTTTGTATCACAGCCCGCATGATGGCAGTTACGACGTCGCAACGGCACGGCGGGTAGTGTGCATGCTCCCATTTGATTCTTTGTACCACAGGCCGCAAGTACGACACAGTAACGGTGTCGTAACTGCAAAAGTCGTATGTGTGCACCGGGGCGTACAAACCGCTCTCGAGGTAGTACAAGTACTAGGGATGGGACGGTATTTCAATACCGCGATTTTGGAACGGTATTTTTGAGTAACGTAGTCGCGCGTTCCACAAACGTAAAGTAACCGGTTCCAAAGTAACGATAGTTACGGCGTACCGGCACCGAATAATAAGATCGAAAAAAAAATAAACACAACAACCCAAAAATCCTCCAGAAAATTTCCCTCATAAAGCTTTTCTACCTTTTATAAAAGGTGTCACTGACAAAATCAGTCGCATACTACGAAAACAGGATATAAAAACAGTTTTCACAGCCGATAACAAAATTTCAAAATTTCTTCGAACACCAAAGGATACGATCGATAACGAGTCTCAAGGAGTATATGAGATACCATGTTCCGCATGTCCTAGAACATACATAGGACAAACCAACAGACGTATAACTAACAAAGTATATGAGCACCAACTCGCAATACGCCAAGAAGATCCAACATCTGCCCTATTCAAACACTACTCTGAAACAGGACATAACGTTGATTTTGAGGGATGTAAGACCATCTCTGCAGAGAGAACCCTCACATGTAGGATAATCCGTGAAGCACTCGAGATCGAAAAACGACCCAATTGTCTCAACAAACGGGATGATGGTCAAAGATTACCCAACACTTGGAAACCTTTGATTTCCCGTCTAATGGCAACACATCGATCGACAACTCAGCCCCCGACAACAACCCGATCGACAGTTCAGCTTCATACCACCCGTACCAGGCTCCGAGTTGCCACCCGTTCGATAACAACCCGATCGATGACTCGAAGTCACGTGACATCACCATCGGTTCCTGCACAATCGATAACAACTCGATCGACAACAAACCGATCGAAAACAACTCGATCAATAACAACTCGATCGATGACAACTCGATCAATGACTGGAGGCTGCCTAACAGCTGCGCAACCGGCTCCTGCGCAACCTCCATCACGTGGGTCACCTCCTTCTACTATGAATACAGGACCTCTCGTGGTTAACGTTCAGTTGCCTCGAAGGACGGAAGATAACCACACCTACGAGAATGCTCTTGTTGATGATACCTGGGGAGTAGGCAGATTGAGACCCCGGCGTAAAGTCAACGGTTCTTGAGAATGGCTCCAAAATCGGAGCCGAAACGTCGAACACGACAAAATATTAGACGCGGTTCAATCCGGAACACACAAAGTTCAAATATTTCCTACCGCGGAAACCTATCCGAATATATATATATATATATATATATATATATATATATATATATATATATATATATATATATATAATCTGTATCCCATTTGTTACCTTTCGGTGTATGGGTTTCATTATCTACATTTTCTAACTTAAGAATAATTCTAATTTAACTCAATAAATTTCTTCCATTCTGTCCTATTTGATGTCATCATCTCAGCTTCCCTGACGCTTTTCCCTCTCTTTTTTATTTCCTCTTCTACCATATCCTCCCATGTTTGTTGCGGTCTTCCCCTTTTTGCCTTTTTCTCGACTTTTGCCTCCCATATTTGTTTGATTGGTCTCTCCTCCTCCATACGATGTAAGTGTCCCCACCATCCCAACTGCCTCTCACCCACAAACCTTTCCAATGATTTTATCCCCAATTCACCTCTTATGTCCTCATTTCTCCTTCTGTCCATCCTTGTAACCCCCTTCACTCCTCTCAAAAATTTAATTTCCACTGCCTGTAGTTTACTCCTCATTCTCTTTGTTGTGTTCCAAGTTTCACATCCGTACGACAGAACAGGTCTGAATATCGACTTAAACACGGTCATTTTAGTTTTCTCTTCAACTTCAGTTCTTCTTAGGAATTTCTTATTAATTGCGTGGTATAATCTGCCGGCTTTTTCAATTCTCTCGTTAATCTCCCTTTCTTGGCTTCCCGTATTTTCTATGTTCACTCCTAAATATCTGGAACATTCCACCTTTTCAACTTCCTCTCCCTCAATTTCCAATCTCCAATCATCCTCCCGTTCATCGTTCACTTCCATCACTTTTGTCTTTCTTCTATTTATTTCCATCCCATATTTTCTCAGTATTCCATTCCATATATCCAAATTTCCCTGTATACTCCTCCTTGTTCCCGCCATCAATACGATGTCATCCGCAAAGGCACATTCTGATATTACAACTCTTCTTAAGTTCTTAAAACCAATTGTAAGCTTCTCTGTTCTCTCCTTTGCCTCTCTGATTATCTCATCCAAAAACACTATAAACAATGTCGGACTCAGCACTCCACCCTGCCTCAGTCCCTCCTTTGTCTCAAATAATTCCGACTTCATATTTCTGACAATAACACAGTTCAAGCTTTCACAATAAACACTTTTAATAGACTCCACCAAATTTTTTATTTACCCCTCTTGTTTTCAGTATATCCCACATTTTCGATCTACTAACCCTGTCAAAAGCCTTCACCAGATCTATAAATACAAAATAAGCCTTTCTTCCACTTCTTTTCATCTTATGAATGGTTTGTTTCAGAGTGAAAATGTGGTCTTGTACACTTCTCCCTCTCATAAACCCACTCTGAGCTTTATCTAGTGTGTCCTCTGTGCTTATTCTTAGTCTACTCTCCAATATCGCCTCGTATACTTTGAGAGCTGTACTTAGCAAGTTTATACCTCTATAATTATCACATTTCTTTCTATCCCCATTCTTGTAGGCTGGTACTATTATCGCCATTTTCCAATCTTGTGGTATTTCCTTTGAATTCCATGCTTTCTGGCATATTTCCCTGAATACATTTATACCCTTTTCTCCCATGTTCTTCATCATTTTCGGTGTAATTCTATCGTATCCTGCAGCTTTTCCATTCTTTACTCTTCTGAGAGCTACCTTAACCTCTTCAATGCTTATCAAGTCTTCCCCGTCGTCCTTCCATCGCTTATCTTTTTTTGGTGTATCTTCTTTTTTGACTTCATTTCCACTCAGTAATTCAATGAAGTGTTCCTTCCATCTCTCCATTATTTCCTTCTCTCCCACAAGCAATCTTTTTCTTTTACACTTGATCGATGTATTGTCAACCTTGTTCAACCAAGAACTTGTGTGTTCTGTTGTACACATCTATAGATGCATCAACACCAATCTCCCACATACTCTTAGGTAGTCTGGAATCAAACCTGTATGTACGAACCTTCTTTTGGATTGTCGAGTTAAACCTCTCCGCTCTCTCGTTCTCTATATTTTCTCTACTCAGTACTTCTGGGAATTTCCTTTCGGTAAATTCTGTACCTTGATCTAACCTGATATAACATACCTTCTCATTTTTCTCCAAAAAGTTTCTTGTTGATATTAAGAATTTCTCTAATGCTTCAGCCAACTCATCTTCTGTTTTAATGAATAGGCTTTAGCAAGTCTCCAATAGTCGTCTATGTAGACGTTAATGAATCTCTACTGACCTGGATGAGATGGTGGTTTAATAAGTCCCATCGTGTCAGTGTGTGTCAACTGGAGTTGTTTCTCAGCTCTCATTCTCGTCTCTTTAAAATGTAATTTCTCCATTGTCAATATGATACATACTTCACATTCTAAGTTTTGAAGTGATTCCAACTTATAGATCTAAATTACCTCTCTACTGATATGACTGCAATCCCAATTTTTTCTTGTTGCTCAGATTGTGTTTCATCTGTTTTGTCAGTATAAACTTGTAAAACTTTCTCTTTAGGTGAAAAGATGAAATTATACTCTTTCTCCCTCCCAATCGCAGATTCCGGTTCTCCCTCCGAACCTAATAACTCGTTATTGGAATGTGCCTGCGATTGCAAGCTCATCTCATCTTCTTCGCTTATCGTTGCTTGACCCTCTAAAACAATCTCATTATTAACCTCATTGTAAACTCTTAGGACTTGTTCTCTAAAACAAATTCATTATTAACCTTTTTGTAAACTCTTAGGACTTGGACTTCTAAGTAAATATTGAACCCAGAGTCTGCGAGTTTACGTAAGGGAAGTAAATTCTCAGAAATCTCTTTCTCTGCAAATACGTTTTGCAATTTCTTAGTATTCTCATCTATAGAATCTAAATATAAGATTAACTCACCCTTACCATCGATTACAATGACTGCTATCTCGTTTCATTCGCTCTCTATACTCATATTTTGACATCTCTCAAAGTTTCTCAAAATCAGACAATCATTTACGATATGGTATATTGCTCCAGAATCTGCAAAGAAGTTAATGATTGGATCAAGTTTACCTGTTTTAGTTTCTCTATGCTCTAAACTTCCAACCCTTTTTGCCTTGGAGCGACCCTCTTTGTTGAATCTCTTACTCTCTCTCATTCTCCTCTGGTTTACATGGCTTCGTCTCTTAGTGTTGAAACTTGGCTTGTTCAACCTACTCGATCCTCTAATTTGAACGTTTCGTTCGTGCCACCATTGTTAATGCAATCATCTTACTTGATTGTCCCACAACCGAAGCAGAATCACTTACTTTCTCTGTTGCCTCAGATTGCAATCAGTTGACCAGTGTCTCTCTTTGTTACAACGGAAGCATTTTAATTTATGTACCCGTTGAACTTTTGGAATCTCCTCTTCAATTTCAGACCTCTTCTAAACCTCTAATCTCTCTGCTCTCTCTCTCTCTCTCTCTCTCTCTCTCTTGTCTCTGATGAAGGTCTTGATCTCGTCTAAATTACCTTCTTGGTTTGGGGTCTGTCTCCTGGTCAGATCTGCATCTCGTAACTCGGATATGACTGGTAATACAGCCTGATAAAGTGCAGATCTTATCTTTTGGGCGGTTAGCTCAATCACACCTCACATGCTTCATACTCTCATACTATCGAGTCGAATCTTTCACAGAAATCATCGACCGATTCGTGTTTCTCCATTTTAATGGAGTACAAGTGAGCTTTTACCTGAAGTGTGTGTCGCATTTGACTTTCACTTCCTGGAGAACCTCAAACCTCTACTTACTTCAACAGGGTCTCGGATATTGAAAATTTTCTTTTAATAATTCTCCTCAATTCTCTTTATGATAATGTCTCATACTCAATTACTTCTCTTGGATTTGTTGGCCTCTGAAAAAGTTTGGTTAGTCGTACTTGGCTCTATGACGTCCAACAAATCATTTGTCGAAAAGCTCTGATTGTTTAATATGTCGGCAAATAAGGAAGTCGATGCGAAACTCTCTCTACAAGTTAATTTCCCTTATTGTGGATACTGTAGAAAATCAATTGTGGAAAGTAGTACAAAGTGTCACATTTGTCACAAGTTTTTCCACCCCGGTTGTGGTTCGAAAGTGAAAAAGTGTTGTGATGTAGAGCTGACAAATCCAGTTCCAAGTGATAAAATGAGTGGCAGTTCCTCACCGATTTGTGAGACGACTGCAAAGCATTAAGTATTGATTCTACTCAACCTAATCTTTTACTTAGAATCATTTCCGAGTTGGAGTCGAAAAACAATATTCTCATGGAAAATAATTCCCTACTTAGATTCAAAATCGATTCTCTCGAATATCAACTCAAAAACAAGAAACACGAAATAAACGAACTGAATAAAAAGTTTGTCAACATCATGCCGAGCATCATGCCCGATAAGCAACATATTTCGGATGACGTGAGTGTTGGAAATTCCGAGGATTCCCATGCAACAATTCCATCTGCTGTAACAAATGATCCTTCTTTAAATGTGGACAAATCTGTAACGGGATCTTCAACTGCCACTCCTATCAATATAAAATATCCTCCCCAGAAGATCACCTATTCGCAAGTAACTCAGGCGATTAGGTCAGCCCGCCAACTAAATGGTAGAGATGGGTTGAGTGAAGCTGTTCCTGCAGAAAAAAACTCAGATTCCGAATGGAAATTTGTAAAAAATAAAAATCGCAAGCCTAGAAAAACCCTAGTTGTTATAACCTATTCCGGAGCAGCAGACGTTGACGGCTTAGACAAGTTCAAGGCTTTCTACGTCTCGAATCTGAAACCCGACACAAGTGTTGAGAACTTACAGAACTTTCTCAAAAATAAGTTTTCAAATGTTATATGTGAGAAATTATCTTCACGCTATCCCAATTCCTATTCATCATTCAAAGTACTCATTCCTAGTTCTGAGTATAATAAGGCACTTGAAGGTTCAAATTGGCCCAATAAGGTCAATGTACATCATTTTTTTCACCGAAAAAGGACAAATCAGGATCAACTACGTTAGTTCCTACTTTAAATGGAGGTTGCTTGAAAATCATGCAACTGAATACCCAGTGAATTTCAAACAAATTGGATAGTTTGGAGTTGCTATTGGAAGAAACAAATGCAGATGTACTGAGTGTCGCAGAACATTGGTGCAGTGTGGACAATATCAGAGCGGTGGTGATTGCTGGCTATGTTCGGGCTGATTACTTTTGCCGTACCTCTAGGCAACATGGTGGATCGGCTATATATACGAAGCAGAGTTTACAAGTGAAGGAACTGAAGGTTTCCGGATTCTCCGAGGAAATGCACATTGAGATTTGTGGTGTTGTAGTTTCGGATCAAGATATTCGTATGGGCATCATCAGTGTTTATCGGCCCTGTTCTGGTAATTTAGAAATGTTTTTTGATCAACTGTTTTACGCATTGCAGTCATGTATTAACGTTGTTGATCATATTTTTCTTTGTGGAGATTTAAACATAGATTTCTTAAGGAAAAACTGTAATAACTCTAAATTGTTGATTGATTTGCTAGATTGCTTTGGATTGAGTGTAACGTCACAGTATTCCACTAGAGAATTCACGAACATAAACGGTCATACCAGTATATCAAAAGTTGATTACATCATTACTAATGTTGATCCACATGACTATGAAGTTGTAGTTTTCGATCCCCATATTAGTGATCATAAGGCTATTTTACTACAGGTGAATTTCAGACTAGAACACAAGATCGAAACATATTCGTTTAGGAATCTAAGTCAGAATAATGTAGATAATTTCTTAGTCTCATTATCAAAGTGTAATTTTGCTGAACTTTATTCGAATTCTGATATTGATGCATGTTTTGAGACATTCGTTAATATTGTTCGCTATTATCTTGAAGAAAACTGTCCTATGCGTAAACGAACTTCAACACCTTCAGTAAAAAAATGGATAACACCCGAGATCATCCAGAGTAAACAGAACCTGTCGAACCTCCATTGGCTCCATAAAAATTTTGGCCTCTTAGATACTTATGAAAACTACAAAATAGCAAAACATCAGCATATTGCGCTGATAAAACGCACAAAATATAAGTTTTATAGTTCTGTTATTGACAACTCTTCGAACAGAAATAAGACAGTTTGGAATATAGTAAACGGACTTACTGGAAAAACTAAAAGTGGTTGTCGTAATATTTCCATAAATTTAGATGGAACACTATGTAGCGATCCGAATTTGTTGGCTGATATTTTTGCCAAACATTTTTCGACCATAACTACCTCTAAATTAAAATTTTGCTATGGTGATGATTTATCACAGTCTTGCACAGTGACGCCCATGGTAAGCGCAAATTTTTTCTTCTATCCTGTCACGGGATCTGAAGTCGTGGAAACCATTAAATCATTGAAAAATAAAAAGAGCGTTGGAGTCGATTCTATATCAACTAAGATAATAAAGGCAATGGGTGAAGTATTTAGTGAGCATTTTGCACATCTCATCAATCTCTCCATAACATCTGCAACTTTTCCTCGTATTTTAAAGAAGTCTATAGTTATTCCGATATTCAAAAGTGGTAACCTAAATGAAATAGCAAATTATAGCCCAATATCTATTATCAGCTTGCTCTCGAAGGTATTCGAGAAAATTGTTTTCTCCAGAATGATGAATTATCTCAATGGATTCAAAATATTAAACCCTGCTCAACATGGTTTTAGAAGCGGTCACTCAACACAATCAGCTGCAGTTGATTTTTTTGAATCGGTCTATGAGTGTTTGGATAAGAACTTGTTTGTGGCGGGCGTATTTTTTGACCTTGCCTCCGCTTTTGATTCCCTATCTTTTGAGTTCATACTAGAAAAATGCTACAATTTGGGTTTCAGGGGAGTATTCCTGGAATGGTTACGTAGTTACCTCAACGAAAGATCGATGTCAGTTAGAATAGGCGAAAGTTATTCCGAGAGTCATTATGTTGGCCTTGGAGTTCCTCAGGGTTCTGTGCTGGGACCTCTTTTATTCATATTATTTATAAATGATCTGCCTGTGTGGTTAGCCCCCTTTTTGTTAACTTTATTCGCTGATGATACTTCTGTTGTTGTTTCTGCGGAGAGTCTTGGGCAACTCCATAGGGCATGCGAATGTATTGTGGCGGAATTTCTAAATTGGTGCCGTAGGAATAATTTTATGGTGAACATAAATAAAACTGTTTGCGTTAGATTTTGTTTGAGAAATAGTGAAGTCGAAGCATTCAGCATAAGGTATGGAGATAACCTTATCACGGCATCAGAGTCGACAAAATTCCTTGGTATCCATGTTGATAAAAATTTAAGATGGACGACTCACATTGACGTTTTATGTAAAAAATTGAACAGCTCGTATTTTGCAATTCACAGAATTAAAGACATTCTACCTAGAAGCTGTCTGATAAGTGTCTATTTTAGTCTGGTTTATAGTCATCTATCGTATAACATTCTGCTCTGGGGAAGATCTTCTGACTTCCCCAGAGTATTCGTAGCACAGAAACGAATCATACGTACAATATTTAACTTAAATCCGATGGATTCTTGCAAATCAATTTTTGTTGAGAATAAAATTCTTACTTTTATTTATTTATTTATTTATTTGATCAAACGGCAAAGCCATTTTACATTGATGAAAAATTTTAACAAAAACAATCTTCATTATAATATATAAGAACATAGATAAACAAGCACATAAGTATCACAAGAACTCATTCACCAAGTTAAATTTTCAGAAATATATACTATCAAAAATGTTTTCACTAATTTTGTGCAATAGGCAAAATCAGATCTGAGATGCCAGCGGGCTAGTAAGAGCTTGGGATTCGAAGTGCTTCTTCAGGGTGAATATAGATACTAAAAATATATCAGCCTGACATTTGTTAGCTAGGCGAAGAGCTCTAGATAATGGGCTGTGGACACTATAATTTGTTGGCGCAAAGCTAATGTGAAAAACCTCTCGAGTTCTAAGGAGCGCTGGACTACAGTTGAGATTTATTCTGCTCATTAAATAATTGCAATCGATGAGGTTATTGATAAGTTTGAAAATAAGCATAATGCTAAAGTTATCTCTTCGCAAATCTAAAGATCGTAGTCCGATTATCTCTTGATTATAATTTTTGGATGACATTGACATTCCAGTTTTGAATGATACCCACTTCAGAAATTTCCTCTGTACCCTTTCAATACTTTGTTTATGAACAGCATAGTAGGGCGCCCATACCACTGCTGAATACTCTAAAATACTCCTTACATTCGAGCAGTAAACTGTTTTCAATACATTCACATCATTGAATTCCTGCATTGATCACTTAACAAAACCCAGCATTTTGAAAGCCTTATTAGTGATGAATTGGATGTGAGGGATAAAACTCATTTTTGAATCGAAAAAGACTCCTAAATCTTTAATTACATTTGTGCTTATAAGAGATTCCTGCCTCAAATGATAATCAAACTTGCAGGGAGATTTTAGTCTTCCAAACCTCATCACCTGGCACTTGTTAATATTGAACTCCATGTGGTTTTCCAAGCACCAGTTCATCAATTCATCGAGATCCCGTTGTAAAAGCTCACAATCAACAGAAGAAGAGACTTGCCTGAATAGCTCTAGATCGTCAGCAAACAGCAAGAACATGCTAAATCTGATCACCCTTCCAATATCGTTAATAAAAACAAGGAATAATAGTGCTGATAGTGGTGATCCCTGCAAAATTCCGGATTCCATAACAAATTCGTCGGAGAGCACGCCACAATAAGAGACTCTCAGAATGATACCGCTAATACGCTCAGCTAGCCAATCTAAAAGCGGGGGTTTAACTCCTAATGCTTTTAACTTAGCGATAAGCAACCAGTGCGCTACCGAATCATAAGCTTTTTTGAAGTCTGTGTATATTGAATCTACTTGCTTTCCTTTCTTCATAGCTTCGAATATGAAATCCGTATAAATCAGTAAATTTGTTGTAACCGATGTTTTCCTGATAAAACCATATTGTTCATCTATTAATACATTGCTGAAGAGGGGGGAGATCTTTGTAACAACTAACGAATCAAATAATTTTGTAATGTAAGAAGACTTGCAAATAGGTCTGTAATTTTTCACCTCATTTCTGTTACCCGATTTAAAAATTGGAAATATATAATTGAGCTTCCACTGACCTGGGAAAATGCCCGATTTCATTGAAAGATTAAATAAATCACATAAAGGGCGTGCTAAGGAATCACTAATTCAAAAATATAGCTGGTAAGCAATCTGGTGTTTCGTCGTTTTTTTCTTTTAACGATCGCAAACCTATCAACACTTCTTCAACATTAAAAGTGCAGTCATATAAGTCGATTTCATCATCATATTCGATGTTTACATCCCTGGGAATGCTTGATTTGAACACACCCGAAAAATGATTTTTAAAGAAATTTGCTATTTCAAGAGGTTCATTGGATACTTAATCGTTCAACACCATCGAACTAGGTAGATCTTTAACCTGTTTGCGATCGTTAATGAATTTCCAGAAATATTTGGGATCACCGCGAATAGACTGTTCTACTTTAGCCACGTACTCACTGAAGCAAATTCTGTTTTCAGCTTTACACCTTTCTCTTATTACGACGAAATCATCATAATCGTCACTGATACGAGTTTGCTTGTATTTTTTATGGGCTGCTTTTTTACTTGAAATCAGCTTTTTCAAGTCAGCGGAGAACCAATGAGGAAAGCTGTTTTTTGGCTTTAATCTTTTGGGAACGTATTCATTTATGATATGATTAATCACCTCGTAAAATGCGGTGATACTTGAGGCCATATCATTATCAATTAAAAGATTCCAATCCGTTTGAGACAAACACGATATGATTCCTTCAAAATTCGCTGCCTTGAAATCCCTAAAATATTCACAATCTCGTTCAGTCTTAATTTTCTCAAATGGAATATCGAAGCACAGTGGCGGATGATGAGGATCGCAACTAATCAATTCATCACTCGCTCTAAATACCTCGACGTTATCCTGAGAGACAAAAATCAAATCTAATATAGTATTATTTGTGTTTTTTATTTTGTTGATCTGTTTTACATCAAGCATAGCGATTGCATTACTTATCATGAACTGTGGTCTCGACATGACACATATGGAATCCCCCGATAAATCGAACCAAAGATCTCCTGGCAAGTTAAAGTCGCCACCGCATATCAGTTTTATATCGCCTTTGTATTCGTCGACTATTGATTCTAGGTCGTTTAGATAAGTTTTGAACAAACATTCTCCGGTATTAGGAGGGAAATATACATTTGAAATTATATACTTAACTGAAAAGAACTTTGCGAAAACAAATACAGCTTCTATACTAGGATCAGATATTATCAAACATGAATGAAACCTCTTTTTGATTGCAATTAGAACTCCACCTCCCAACTTTTTATTACTAGTACTAGCATCTCTATCCTTTCGAAAGACTGAATAATTATTCAAACCCAATTCAGCAATATCGAAATCAGCTGATAGCCAAGTTTCAGATAGCATAATTACATCATAATCGCAAATGGAAACAGTAAGAGCTAGCTCTTTTAATTTGGTACGTAAACCTCTTACATTTTGATAGTAACAAGAGGTTTTATTGTTGAGAACGACTTGAGACTGAAAAAAACTTACAGGATGAGTGACCATGACGTTAGTATTTGTCACGAAAAAGCCGAATTTTTACTCCACTGGGCCAGGATTCGGGTTGTAGAAGCTCTTCCTGCGAGATATCAATCATTCCGACCTTGAATGACTTCTTTGGAGACTTTGATTTTAGATCGAAACAAAGCACGTCCCTATCGGGCCATTTCATCCCAGTGTATGCTTTGATGTTTTCAACGGTGGTGTTTGAATGTAAACCTCCCAACCATATCCAATTCCTGCCTTTTGGTGCCGGTTGTAAAAGGTCATTTTGGTCTCCCGTACCATTGAGTGCATTCTCCCTTTTCTTCTTATTTGAATTTACAGGGTCTTTGTCTGGTGTAGATTTTCTAACTTGTTTATTGAGGATCATCTTGGGTTTATCCTTTGATACTTTGAGGGTTTTGACAGCTTCAAAGAAACTTTGTTTCTTTTGGTTAACTTTATTACTTCTGGTTCCAGAGTCGTGATCTATTCTGTTATCGATCTGTTTTTCAGCTAATTCTCTCTGGTCACCTTCCACAATAATGTTCTTATTGATGATAGCTTCTCTATGGGGTTTACGAAAATCTTCAGATGACATTAGTCGTACCAAATCAATGTTAGACTGCCTCAAAGACGATATTTCATCTTTGAGCGTAGCAAAGGATTTTGAAATAATTTCGGTGATTGCCAAGGTTTCTTTATTCTCTCGGTTACTCTGATGTTGATCTGCTGAACAATCCACAACAAGCTTATCCCCCTTAGAGCCAATGCTCAACTTAATCTACACTTCGCTGATGCAACCATCGCAGTAAAATTGAAGATTTTTGGACTCCAAAATTGCCTTCCATAAATTATCCTTTAATCTTGCGCATTGGACGTGTTGTTCCGCTCCACAAAAATCGCACACAATGAATTTGGTGTTAACGATAAAGTTATCTTCACATACTGAGCAGGACTTTGCCATCGCGTTCGAGAACGAAAATGTATGTGGACCTCTAATCTGTACTCTAGTTAGGGAATATGTTCGCTGATGTGTAGATAGCTTTTTATAATTTAGATTTGTAATATATCCACAAATTAATAACTTGAATACTTATAAAATCATTGAAATAAATAAGGGTACAAGCAGAAATTTTACCCACTTTTTTATAGTTGACTGATTTTCAGTTGGTGCGAAAATCCAATCGAAAATTCGAAAAATTACCGTAGAAAATCAAAAACTTTCCGGAGCACAATCAAAACGTATATAGCGATATGATGTTCTTATTCAAAATTAACTTTGCCATGTATATATATTTTCAAATGTTTGCTGTATGCCAAAGAGAATGAATTTAAATGGATGAAACCATCAGATTATCATGGTTATGAAACGAGTCACCTACTATGAAATCTCTCAATTCAAAAATGTTCAAGAAAGAAATTAAGAACCTTCTTTTAGTTAAAGGTTACTATTCAGTACAAGAATATTTGTGTGATTTTTTGATTCCTTAATTCATAGTGTTATTTATGATTATTGTTTTGTTCTCATTTTGACCTGTCCTATACACCATGTTTGTGTCTGAAAGGATCGAATAAAATTTATTATTATTATTATCATAGATTGTAGATCCAGATCTCAAATTTGAATTCTGTTCTGTAACATGGATTAATTTTTAAATACCTGGGTTTTCTAATACTCTAGAATTTAACCCCAAAAATTATTCTCTCAACTCTAATTACCTCTGTAAAATGAATTAATTTTTGAGTACCTGGGTTTTCTCAAATTCTAAAATTTCTAAAATTTAACCTCAAAAATATTTTCATAATTTAAGTTGAAATTCAACTTACCTCAATATTTTTCTGGTTGTGTACTCAACAGATTTTTAGAATAATTGTTTACCTCGTCGCGCAGTAAAGCGTGCACTGGAGCCTATAACCTATTGGATATTAAGGGTTTTTAAATACAGAGTATTCACTAATACACAGATGATGATTTTAATCGTTTAATATCAAACTCTCTAGTAAGTCTCACACTATCTCTAAGCAAGTTCAGTTCAGAAGGCAGAACAGAAGGGAGCTCAACCCAGTTCAGCTGTCAGAACGGAAGGCTATATCAGAAGGACTGAAACACTCAGGTTATGTCCCAAACGTTTGCTCTCGATCATCGAAGATCTATTCTTGTTTTCTCTCTCGATGGCCCTCGATGGACACGCCACGCGCAGACTCGCAGCGCCACCGTACGACATGAAGTAAAACTTCAAGTGTAGGGTTGGTTGTCTCTCTCGTAATTTGTTCGGATAAAGTAATATTCTAACACTTTTCTATCTTGAAATATTGTTCTTTCGGAAAAGTTCGCTTGAATTTTTTTCAAATCATTTGCAGATTACGATGGTTGATCCCCAGCCAGTAGTACAGAGTTGTGGCTATAACGTCTGCAGAGAGAGTTTTTTCATGAATATAGAGTTTAACCAGATGATTTCGAATAAAGATGTCAAGCGACAATTCCTTATAGCTCATTGTCTGTTGTTGTGTCACGCTTTTTGCGAAGAAGAGGACGTACCAAATGAGAGTCCTCTCGTATCGTGTTTAGTGGAACATTTTGCGATCGTATGCATCTGGATTTGGATAAATTTCAAGCCGAAGATATATAACGATGTTTGAGCTGCATATCAGTTCACGTACTGAAGTCGATTGTTTTTCCTTTTGTAGTGAAGTTGTGGTTGTTTATGTCTAGCGAAATTATCAATGCGACTCTGTACCCACCAGAGCATCCCTTAGCATAAGGTAATTATTTTTTTTTAATTTCGCTTTATTTATTTGTTTGGAAAATGTGCAGAGATAGGCTACTTTGCTCGTATAGATTGATTCCAGTCCTGGCTCCAGGGTCACTAGCCCATATCGTTAAACTCTGATAATAAAAAAAAAAATTCTGCTGCTGACTAATGATATCGGGTGTATAATTATGTAGATTTAGAAATTTTTATTCATTTAATTACCGCTTCGACATCTAGGCCATTAGCGGATTCTGTTCGATTTAGTATAGAATAAGGAAATTCCTTATACTATGGTATTATATACATGTCATGGTATTTAGCGTTTATCAATCAAATTTTGAAACTGATTTTTTTGATATTGTATTGGTGCAGGACGGTGAACTGATGTTGAGGGCTTCTTCTATTTTGCTGCTGACGAAAAGTTTAGGAATGATTTTTGATGGTAATTAATCATTGCGAACTAGTTTTTATGCAGAATTACATCTTCTTTAGATATTTTTGAAAAAAATTTTTTGAATTATTATATATTAATTGTTTTTGAGATTGACTGCAGAATTACAGTTGTGTAGTTATATAATAATTAATGATTGTGAACTAGTTTTTATTCAGAATTACATCTTCTTTAAATATTTTTGAAAAAAAATTTTTGAATTATTTAAATTGTTTCCGACATCGACGTCATCAATCTGCAGAATTACAGGTGTGTAGTTATATAAGGTTAGGTTAGGTAAATGTTAGGTTAGGTTATGGTTAGGTTAGGTTAAGTTTAAATCATTTTGAATAAAATTTTCAGAATTTTTTTAATTGTTTTTGAGAATGACGTCATCAATTTGCAGAATCACAGTTGTGCAGTTATATAAGGTTAGGTTAGGGTTAGGCTCTTTTCCGAGGTCGGCACCTTGTCGTGATTAAACGGCTTGTAGTATTTGCCTATAGAGTAGACAGTGAAACTAAGACCATTAAATGTGGACGACGGGCTAGACAAACCCGATTATATATTCTTTTGCAGGAAATGGGAGCAATCCAGAAGAGAGCTGGAGGAGGTGATCGGAGGTAAACCTGACTTCCGCCCCAACAAAGAAAATGTCGTCGACCAGATGCTGGAGAGCTAAGAAAAAAAGAACAGCATCACGCCATGGGTCAAAGGCGTGATGAAAGAGAAGGCGTGGGAGGAGCGTCAACGGCAGATATGATAAGAGGCAAAAAAAAGGTGAGTGGAAACAACTGACAGGTTCTAGCAAAAGAAACAACAAGTGGAGAAATGCAGAACAGCCAACTAGTGAGTGGCTTTGTCCACCAAGGAGGAGAAGGTAGGGGTGCAGATCCGAACAGACAGAGGCTATAAAGGTAGGTGGAAATTATTGACAAGTCTAGCAGAATGAAACACAAGAGGCCGAGAAGGAAGCAAGAAGATGCCAACATTTGGTTGTGAGTACGTAGTAGAATGGGGGTTACTTATGTTTCCGCGGGCGCCAGTTTAGGACCTTAAGTGTAATTCTCGGTACACTATTCGAGGAGTAACTATGACTTTAATGACCTCGAATCTCAGGAAACGAGGATAACGAAAAAGTATGTTAGTACTCTGCTCAACCCCAATGCTCACGGTCAAAACTACTGAACACCCTTCAAAAACCCGCATCCTTATAATTTCCCTGCACAAACTAATGTTAATCCTATGCTGTGGTTTGCGTTAGCTGTGCAAGTTCGCAAAGGTCGCAAGACCCTTGGGTCGAGACCAGCGTCAAGAGGCGTCTCCTCGTGGAAGATTAAGGAGGAGGCTTGCCGACCAAGTCCCTGCGGGGAACTACCCCAGCCTTGAGTTCCGTAATCAGAGCTATGGGGGAAATCACGGAACGAGGGAGATTATTGATGGGTGGTTGCTCACGTTTTTTAGGCTACCTGTTGAATGACTCTACTACCTTCAACTAATTGCTTCTGCCCTATCCTACACTCCTTAGGGCAGGACAGCGTTAAACAAGAAGGACATTCTGCCGTAGAGTATCAAACCCTTGGTGAGCCGGCCGCACTGAGGCTGAATGCGTAAGAGGAAGGTTGGCGTCCTTGGAACCTTTCTTTACGGGTTCGGCGGAGATGTAATGGAGGTTTTTAGTAAGTATGCCCTTCAGGAAAGCCTCACACTTCCCAGCAGGTGTCGACAGGTGTTTTACATTTGTCGAGGGTTGTTGGATGTCCATAAGGTGAAAAATACGAGGGGGCGTTTTTGTAAAGAATTAACTATTTATGGTACAAAAACTCCGAAAAAAGGTATTATTCCTTCAGTTTTCAGTTTCTCCAATGATATGCCTGAGATATTAAATTATGGCGAAAATGTCTAGATAATATTGAAGGTTGTTGAAGTTATAGAAGGGTAGACGCAGACTATCCTGGCTCAAGAACCTGAGAGAATGGTTCGGATGCAGCAGCTCAGAACTATTTAGAGCGGCGGTTAACAAAATCCGCATTGCTATGATGGTTTCCAACTTTCGATAGGAGATGGAACTGTAGTAAATCGGATATTTGTAAATTATTGAAACTATTGAAATTATTATGCAAATTAAAATCAAAAGAGCGATCGCGACTTGTGTAAACCGATCTTAGTTTAGAAGCCGGATGTTTTATTTTTCAATTATTGCTTTTCTTAATTACCGTCTCCAGACGTCTTGACACCACGTTGGTGAAATCGATATATTTGTCACGTATAAGAAAGAATAAACTAAATATTAGCTTATCTAAGTTCAGTAAATGCGTTTTGGTCACATATGACACGGCAGAAAATCCGTTAGGCTGTAGGCATATTCGAAGTATGGTTCTAGCTGAGACAGCAGAAGAATTTGCTTGAGCTGGTGGGGTCTGTTAACGAAAAATGAAGAAGGAATGATGAGGCTGAAGTTTTTAGTCAGTATCGCTTAGGGTCTCTTATTGAGAAGGGTTGAGAATTCGAACGTCGGTCGCGAAACCGGACTTGGAGCAAAACAATTTCTTTTCAATTTCAGAGTAATATTTAATAAGGATAAGTTAAATAAACGGTAAATTGGTATATGTGTGAGTTTTCGAGATTTGAGTATTCAGGAAAAGGGATTGTTTTGGCTCTGAGAAAGGAAGAATAGGGTCAGAAATAGAAAATTAGGGATTATTGTTTTTTGGGACAAAGTTTAGAATCTGTTTTGGAATAAATTAGGTTAGATCGGAGTTCGCGGATCGGGAGGTAAGTTATTATAGAAGGAATTACATCTACTAGCAAAAATAAAATAATAGGAATAAGAGACAAAACAGGTCAACGAGCAAATTCACATCCTAGAAAACTCAAAAGAATCAGAAATAATGTATCATTACTGAGGGATCCTCGCGACAACGAGCCTGGCCCTTCAAATCAAAGAATTTCAACATAATGGATACTTCATCGAGAACTTAGGAATTTCTCACACACTTAACCATTATCATAAATTTTATTTTTATTTTAATATAAGTAACATAGAGATCAATTTCTCTCATCTTTGGACAAACGCTTATTTACTCCAACAAAAATGCAACGGTTCATGCCCATTAATTAACACATTGATAGACAATTGCTTAGATATCGAGAATGAACTCTCAAAATTTAATTCAAGAAGTAAACGTGCATTAGAATTTCTTGGATCTACTATTCGATTCATTACTGGAAACCTTGATCAAAAAGACTTGAAAGATATTAACAATCAATTAAAAGTACTTTTCAAAAACCAGAATAAAATCTTAACGCAAAGTGATAAATTCACATCTTTTGCTAACCACATTACTAATAGATACATAAATGATATCAAAAACATTCAAACCAATATGAACATTACATTTGAAGCTATTAATCAAATGACAGAAGGAGTAAATAAACAACAATTAATTCATTACAACATTTATTCATCACAAAAATTGTTATCCTTAATAAAAACTATCCAAAGAACTATAACTTTAGCCTTCAATGATATAACAAATTCGGAAATAATTTCATTCAAAGAATTAAAAGAAATAATTAAACATCTCAAACTCATATATCAAAAGGAAGAACTATTAGAATTAGACAATCTTCATTTATTCAAAATAATCGAATTCGAAAAATTCAGAATTGTATCTGTTGATAATATCATAGCATGTATATTATACATCCCAATTTTACACCCTTACCCATACATGTACCAAAGAATCTATCATATCCCTAATCGCTGGAAGAAAATGTAGAGTTTGCAATTCTGGAAGCTCAGTTATGGTGCAAAAGAATAAAGATGGTTTTGATTTTAAGAAGTTTTATTTTCAGCTAAGAGATTCCGATAAACTTAACAGTCTGACATTCACACTTCTCTCTATCAAGTGTCAACTTAGGTTAGAATCCGTGTACTGTGTCAATGATCACAGAATAGGAATAATTAAGCCAGATTCACACAATTGTTATATCAACACACCCCTTCAATTTTATGAATCTGACAATACAACAAAACATTACAATTCAGTTACATTTAACAAATTTCTAAAATAACAAAATTTCACTCGAGGCAATGCTTTTGTCAATACATCTGCCTGTTGATCCTCTGAAGGAATGTATTCAAGTTTAACTTTATTTTGAGCAATACAATCACGGATAAAGTGATACTTTACATCAATATGCTTACTTCTATTCATTTCTAAAGTAGACGCAATTCTAATACAGGACTGGTTATCTTCGTGAACAACAATCGGTTTATTTTTCACAAATATTTCCAACAGTATCTGATTTATGAATAAACTTTCCATTATGGATGAGCACAAAGCAACATACTCTGATTCTGTACTTGATAATGCAACTAAATTTTGTTTCTTAGATTTCCATAATATAGTATTATTGTTCATTTTGATTAAAAATCCTGTAATACTTTTTCTATCATTTGGATCATTCGCATAGTCTGAGTCTACAAATGTATGAATCTGAATATCTGATTTATTTTCTTTTACAAATTTTAGTCCAAAATTTCTAGTCCTATTCAGATATTTAAGAACATTTTTCAAATAATGCCAGTGATCCTTTCCATGAGCATTTTGAAATTGACTAAAATAAGAAATTGAGTAGCACAAATCTGGTCTTGAACCTAACATGACATACATCAAGCAACCAATTAATTCCCGATAAGGTAAATTTTCTGAACATTTGTCATCTGATGCTAAATATAGTTTTGGTTGCATAGGAATATCACTACCTTTACAATCATTCATGTTGAACCTAATTAGAACTTTATCTATCAACTTGGTTTGTGAAATAAACAATTCATTTCGAAATTTACTTATTTCTAATCCTAAAAATGTCAACGATTCATTTTTCATTTCAGTCATTTTAAATATTTCTGACAATTTATGCTTTATATAATTTATATCTTCCTCATATTTTGCAAAAATGATCAGATCATCCACATAGAGTAACAAATATATACCTTGAGGTTTAAAATACAAGCACGGATCTTTCTTTGATCTTTGAAAACCTAAAGTTATTATTTTATCATGAAACGTGTCATTCCAACATTTCGGGGCTTCCTTCAAACCATAAAGGGCCTTATTAAGTTTACATACCAAATTATTATTGTTTTCATTTTTAAAACCTGGTGGTTGGTGCATATAAACAGGTGATTTTAACATACCATTCAAAAAAGCTGACTTTACATCCATTTGTAGTATATGTAAATCTTGTTCTAAGGATAATACAAGTAACATTCTTATGGTCACCATTCTTGCAACTGGTGAATAGACATCTTCATTTTTCAAACTTTGTAAAAATCCTCTAGCCACTAACCGAGCTTTCTTCACAACTTTTCCATCAACCTCCTTTTCGCGAAACACCCACTTTGAGTCTATCACTTTCACATTACTTGGAGGGTCTACAAGTTCCCATGTTTGTTGTTCTTCTATGTTCTTCAACTCTTCTTGGATAGCTTCTTTCCAACCTCCTCCTATAGATACGGCTTCTTCATAAGATGTAGGCACCTCACCTGGTAAATATCCAACAGACAAAGCTGCTAGTAGTTCAGTTTCATCATCGAGATCATAGTCAAGTAATCGAGCTGGCAATCTTTTGTTTCTTTTACCCCTACCAATTCCTAATTCTTCTGTTTCAATATTTGAGTTTAGTGTTTTCTTGTTATCTTCAACTTCACATTCATCATTATCTTCCAAAATTCTTATAGTTTTATCATTTTGATCAGTAAGTTCCTTTTCTTCATTAAAAACAACAGATCTTGCTACAACTACTGAATTTTCTTCCATATCATATAATTTATAACCGTTATTACAATATCCAATGAGAATGGTTTTCTTGGAATGAGAATCCAATTTACCTATACGATTTTCTTTTGGTATATGTGCATATGCCACACATCCAAAAACTCTGATTTTATTTAAGTCAGGATTATATCCATACCACATACTTGCCGGGGTAGTGTTTTTAGGTATCGTTGATGATTCTAATCTATTGAGTAAGTATACTGAAGTGAGTAGTGCATCTCCCCAGAATATTTTGTCTAATTTTGATTCAAAAATTAAGCAACGTGACATTTCCAATATAGTACGGTTGAATCTTTCTGCAATTCCATTTTGTTCAGGATTCCTAGGTATCGTGTATTCAATCTGTATACCTTTTTGATTACAAAATGCTTTGAAGGTTTCTGAACTATATTCACCTCCATTGTCACAACGAATTCTTGAAATTTTTCTATTAAACCTAGAGCTTACTTGAGCTTCATACTCTTTAAATTTTTCAAGAACTTCGGATTTATTTTTCATTAAATAAACTTGTGAAAAATGAGTATAATGGTCAACAAAACTTACATAATACTTCATATTATCTCTCGTTTGGGGTGATATTGGTCCACAGACATCTGATGAGATGACTTCCAGCACTCTCTTTGGCTTCCGTTCATCAGTCATCGATTTGAAATGGGTTCGTGTCTGTTTTGCTTTCAGACAAACTTCACATAGGGATGTTGGTGGATATTTCGAAGAATGTCCCATTCGTCTATGCAGCAAGTCTTGGTCAACAGCAATGTTCAAACAGTCAAATCTAGGATTAAAACAGACTACATATAAGTTTCCTTTTAGATTTCCTTCTAAAACTATTGTATCATTACCTTTCCTGCATATCCTTACCTTTCCATCTTCAAATATTACCTTGAATCCTTCTTTTTCTATTCTTTTTACCGATAACAAGTTATATTCCAAGTCATCACTCTGTAGTACATCTTTCAGATTAAAATTTCTTCCATTCTTGTCAGTTACATGTAGGTTTCCACTTCTTGTAACATTTACAACAGATCCTTTCTTGGCAACATTTATTTGACAACTAACAGGTTTAATATTTGACAAATAAACTTTAGTTTGTTTATTTACTAAGTGGTTTGTTGCTCCTGAATCGATTATGAACATCAAAGTTTCATCTGTAACTGTTCTATCATTTTTGTTTGCAATGAACGATATTTCTTCATCTCTGGAGTCTTCACCGTTTGCAACATTTGCACTGCTTCTGCATTCATTCCTTTTGTGTCCATGTTTTCCACATTTATAGCATTTGAAGTTGAACTTTGGTTTTTCTTGTCCTCGAATTTGTCTATTTCCTCGTTTTTGAAAATTTCCTCTGTTACCATTTCCTCTGTACTTGCTAGTGAAAGCAACTGATTCTTTCTGTTGATCACCATTATTTCCTTGTCTGATTTCCTCCTGTAGCAACTTGTTTTTGACAAATTGTACGGTTACATCCTTTGGATTTGTACTGAACATCAAATCAATTGAAGTCGTTAATGCTTGGTAATTTTCAGGCATGGCTGCTAGAAGTTGACATATTATTTCCGGTTCTTCTAAATTTCCTCCACTTGCCTTCAAATCACTTACTATTTTGTCGAATTCCAAAAAAAAATCAGAGAGGTTACCTTCCTTGTATTTCATATTCCTGAGTTTTCTTTGTAGGTCCACCTGCATCGAGAGTCCTCTTCGAGTATATGTGTACTTCAAAGTTTCAAACATGTCTTTAGCTGTCTTCTTATCTTTTACCATTTCCAGCACGTCGTCTGCTAACCACTGTACCATAATGTTCCTTGCTTTCGCATCATCTTTCTTGAACTGTTGCAGTTGTTGTTCTCCTGTTGGTGCATTTTGTTCCAATACATTTAATGCATTATGCTGTTCCAGGAAAATCTTCAGACGGAATTCCCAGTTCGAGAAGTTTGTGCCATTAAAGGGTTTTAGGTTTGCTAGCTGTGAGTTTAACGTCGCCATTTCAACGTGTTCCAAGTTTTAATTCTAACTTGTTCTTTATTATACGCTTTTGACACTCAATAACTGTACTGGGCACATAACCTGTAGAGTTTGCAATTCTGGAAGCTCAGTTATGGTGCAAAAGAATAAAGATGGTTTTGATTTTAAGAAGTTTTATTTTCAGCTAAGAGATTCCGATAAACTTAACAGTCTGACATTCACACTTCTCTCTATCAAGTGTCAACTTAGGTTAGAATCCGTGTACTGTGTCAATGATCACAGAATAGGAATAATTAAGCCAGATTCACACAATTGTTATATCAACAGAAAATCATTCTACCACCTGCAAGATATAGATTATCTGGATCAAGGAAAGAAATCTGGACAGAAGAACAATGCCCGACGATAGAGGATCAAATTATTTGCTCCAAACCCCAAATACAAAGCCGATGCTCGCTCAATAATCTTACCACATGCACCTTCGTGGAAGCAACAAATAACTACAAGGTCCAAATCCAATTAGATAACAACAACGTCCTTCTATCCTGCAAGGAACCGCAAAAAATTTTAGAAGAATGTGGAAATCAAATCAAGTACGAGACTGCAAATGGAAGTTCAATAATATCTTCAAAACGAAACTGCAGAATCATAATAGATGATACAATCTTCGAAAATGTCTTCAATAATTTCACCTAGGACATGCCTATTATTATCTAGCGGCAGCTAGATGAACTAGATTATAGAGGACAATTGGTTCATCTAGCGGTGAATAGACGAACTAGCTAATGAAGGACGATGAGTCCTTCTAGCGGCCTATAGACAAACTCATATAGAGGACAATTAGTCCATCTGGTGGTCAAGGGAGGTAAAGGAACGGTTGACGGCCGTTACGGGATTTTCCATACTAGAGTCGATGACTGAAAGTGGTGGATGTAACTCACGTGTTTTTCGAAAACTCTTGTTAAAAAGAAAGTATAGTTAATGGTGTTGAATACTAGATATCTAAGTTGGTAGCAGAGCGAATAACTCTTAATTTTTGACAACAGTATTTTTGTCGATATCATTGTGAAATACTTGAAATAAATCCCATATAATAAAATGGACGACAACCAAGAATATGACGTTCTCATCAATACAGAAGCTCAAATTGAAGACCTTGATTGGATGATTACATCTCCACACCAAGAAGAGGCAGTGAATAATACAGATTTGGCTACTTTAATAAAACAGCAAGTAAATGAAACTCTTGCCAATGGAGGGTTAGACTTTAACTGGGACTTCGTTCATTGAATCTACTAGATTTCCTAACTGAAGAATATGGAAGTTTGTCTCACAATATGCCTTTTGGTAATAGAGTTCTTCATGATGCTCAAGCAATGTAATATTTAATATCAACACTATCTAAGGGGATTGCAAAAAGTCTGTTGAAAAGTAAAATCTGCTAATAGTAAATATAAGCAGATCCTAGAAATGTTTTCTGGTCAAAAACTTCAAGAATTTATTGTTATTGAAGAAAACTATAATAAGTTGCATTTTCGTGATTATGACTGTCCTATAAAATTCGTGACAGAATTTCAAAACAGTATCGAAGAATACAGAAAACTGGGAACAGTATTTGAAGATCTATTGATTGCTAGATTCTTGGCAAAATTAAAAGTGAGAATTGATATGAATCTGGAAATCTATATTCTATTTATTATAATATGATGAGAAGCTTGCCAGAACACCTGAGAAACTTCAATACTCGCATCCGAAAAAGGAGAAATGAGAGTGAAGAAAGTTAAACATGGAAGGGAAGTAAACACACAACCCCAACGAAGGAAATGAAGCATAATGAAAATCAGAACCAAAGAAGAAATATTGATTTCAAGAAAAGAATATGCATGACTGATTTATACTCCAAAGAAGAAATAGAAAAATGGATACCTATAGAATTGAAAAAAAAACCAAGGTGAGAAGTGTGGTACCTACTTCCACACTCAAAATGTATGTCCCTATCCAGGGAAACTCTGCTATAGGCTATAGGTTTGGACACAAAAAAAAATGTAAAGAAAGTGAGTATGAGAAGGATATATAATGTATGATAGTGACTCGAACAGTAGAATTGTTAGAATCAGAGGGGTAATTGTGGCATGAAAGGTGTGCTCACATTTCCTCTACGTACTTGAATAAATTACGGAATGTGTCAACAGGTATGACGGAATTTATTTACAAAAAAAAAAAAAGCAATGGAAAAATCCTCCACATGCTCTCTATCGAAATTAACTAGGAAAACGATAAACAAAGCCAGAAATGGGTCAAATAGATCATGTGAAATAATTCACACAGATTTAATTGGTCCAATCACACCAGCCACATTTGTTAACAAGAATAAATATATTCTAACCTTTCTTGATAATTATACTTGCTTTTTGCAAACTTTTGTATTAAAATCCAAAATACAAGTTCCTGGGTGTTTAGAGCAAAGTTTAAGAACTTTAAAATCAATGTTTTAACTTATAAGATGTCACAATGGAATAGAATTCACAGGCAATGTGACTACATTAATACTTGATAAGTACAATATTAAATTACAAACAGCTGAACCATATACTCAGAACATAATGGTACAATTGAAAGATTGAATCGCACTTTAGAAGAACTATCTTTTTGGGGCCTAGCTACTCAATGCGCAACTTATTTGTACAACAAAACCCCTTTTAACAAGAGCAATTTACTTACTTCATTAAAGCACTGTTTATGTTGATGTATTTCATTGCCCAAAATTACCCTTATATAATAATCTTTTCTCTAATTCTGTGGTTATTCCGTTCATTCTTCCACATCTTGTAGAACAAAATCGTGCGAGAATATATCAGAAACGCACAGTTTTCATGGTTATATTTTATTATTCTATGTTGACACTCCAAACTTTCCGCTACGGCTTTATCTGTCAATTCATCACATTGCCTTAAAGAAATCAGTTCTGCCAACCAACATTTTTCAATGCAAAAATCACTAAAATATATTTATGGAAATATTTCATTGATTTCAATGAAAATGCAATGAATTAGAGAAAATAATGTATAATACTCGTACAGAAGGCTCATTCTACCACTCGTTCATTCCAAAACTCGCCACTTCGTGGCTCGTTTTTGAATTTTGAACGGGTGGAAGAATATCAATGCCTTCTGCACTTGTAATATAAATAACTATATTCTCTGACCTCAAATCAGTAATGTTAACATAACTTTTTTAGATATTATTGGATGCAATATGAAACTGTTTTTTATTAGGGCTGAAACTTATAAGTAAGTAAGTTTATTGATAAATAGGAATAATAATAATTATAAGTTGTCTTTTCAGAGAAATCTACCACTTGTTTGTGTATTCGGAGCTATATGAAACTCTGTTTCGAGAAAGCTACCACTTGATTGACTATTCGAGCTATTTGAAACCCTGTTTCGAGAAATCTACCACTTGTTTGTGTATTCGGAGCTATCTGAAACTCTGTTTCGAGAAAGCTACCACTTGATTGACTATTCGAGCTATCTGAAACTCTGTTTCGAGAAAGCTACTACTTGATTGACTATTCGAGCTATCTGAAACTCTGTTTCGAGAAAGCTACTACTTGATTGACTATTCGAGCTATCTGAAACTCTGTTTCGAGAAAGCTACTACTTGATTGATTATTCGAAGCGATCTGAAACTCTGTTTCTAGAAAGCCACTACTTGATTGACTATTCGAGCTATCTGAAACTATGTTTCGAGAAAGCTACTACTTGATTGACTATTCGAGTTATCTGAAACTCTGTTTCGAGAAAGCTACTACTTGATTGACTATTCGAGCTATCTGAAACTGTGTTTCGAGAAAACTACTACTTGATTGACTATTCGAAGCTATCTGAAACTCTGTTTCGAAAAAGCTACTACTTGATTGACTATTCGAGCTATCTGAAACTCTGTTTCGAGAAAGCTACTACTTGATTGACTATTCGAAGCTATCTGAAACTCTGTTTCGAGAAAGCTACTACTTGATTGACTATTCGAAGCTATCTGAAACTCTGTTTCGAGAGAGCTACTACTTGATTAACTCTTCGAGCTATCTGAAACTCTGTTTCGAGAAAGCTACCACTTGATTGATTATTCGAAGCGATCTGAAACTCTGTTTCGAGAAAGCTACTACTTGATTGACTATTCGAGCTATCTGAAACTCTGTTTCGAGAAAGCTACTACTTGATTGACTATTCGAGCTATCTGAAACTCTGTTTCGAGAGAGCTACTACTTGATTGACTATTCTAGCTATATGAAACTCTGTTTCTAGAAAGCTACTACTTGATTGATTATTCGAGCCATCTGAAACTCTGTTTCGAGAAAAGCTACTACTTGATTGACTATTCGAGCTATCTGAAACTCTGTTTCGAGAAAGCTACTACTTGATTGACTATTCGAAGCTATCTGAAACTCTGTTTCGAGAGAGCTACTACTTGATTGACTATTCGAAGCGATCTGAAACTCTGTTTCGAGAAAGCCACTACTTGATTGACTATTCGAGCTATCTGAAACTATGTTTCGAGAAAGCTACTACTTGATTGACTATTCGAGTTATCTGAAACTCTGTTTCGAGAAAGCTACCACTTGATTGATTATTCGAGCCATCTGAAACTCTGTTTCGAGAAAAGCTACTACTTGATTGACTATTCGAGCTATCTGAAACTCTGTTTCGAGAAAGCTACCACTTGATTGATTATTCGAAGCGATCTGAAAATCTGTTTCGAGAGAGCTACTACTTGATTGACTATTCGAGCTATCTGAAACTCTGTTTCGAGAAAACTACTACTTGATTGACTATTCGAGCTATCTGAAACTCTGTTTCGAGAGAGCTACTACTTGATTGACTATTCTAGCTATATGAAACTCTGTTTCGAGAAAGCTATCACTTGATTGATTATTCGAAGCGATCTGAAACTCTGTTTCTAGAAAGCTACTACTTGATTGATTATTCGAGCCATCTGAAACTCTGTTTCGAGAAAAGCTACTACTTGATTGACTATTCGAGCTATCTGAAACTCTGTTTCGAGAAAGCTACTACTTGATTGACTATTCGAAGCTATCTGAAACTCTGTTTCGAGAGAGCTACTACTTGATTGACTATTCGAGCTATCTGAAACTGTGTTTCGAGAAAGCTACTACTTGATTGACTATTCGAGCTATCTGAAACTCTGTTTCGAGGAAGCTACTACTTGATTGACTATTCGAGCTATCTGAAACTCTGTTTCGAGAAAGCTACTACTTGATTGATTATTTGAAGCGATCATCTGAAACTCTGTTTCTAGAAAGCTACCATTTGTTTAATTCGTCGGAAAGATCTGAAAATATAACTCGAAAGATACCACTTGATTGATTGTTGGAAGCGATCTGAAACTATGTTTCTAGAATTATTATTATTAATTATTAAGAACAAAATGAACCTATACTTTATTATAGCTGAAACTTATAAGGTTTTTGTCTTTTCAAATAAAGAAACAACTCGATTTGCAGCGAAATAATATTCTAGCGAAAATTCGGATTGAAAAAAAAGAAAAAAAAAGATTTTAATGAATTTTCCCTCTTTTACCTTGTCGGCATGGGAGGGGGTGTTAGAGTTAACCCTGTGTAACTCTCTTTTAAACATGCCTACAACAAATCAAATCGATCAGTCCATCTAGCGGCAGCTAGATGAACTAGATTATAGAGGACAATTGGTTCATCTAGCGGTGAATAGACGAATTAGCTAATGAAGGACGATGAGTCCTTCTAGCGGCCTATAGACAAACTCCTATAGAGGACAATTAGTCCATCTGGTGGTCAAGGGGGGTAAAAGAACGGTTGACGGCCGTTACGTGATTTTCCATACTAGAGTCGATGACTGAAAGTGATGGATGTAACTCACGTGTTTTTCGAAAAATCTTGTTAAAAAGAAAGTATAGTTAATGGTGTTGAATACGAGATATCTAAGTGAAACACCTCGAAGATGTACAATCCCTGAAAAATGAAGCAGAAGACATGAAACATAGAGATAACTTAGACACTTTGCCCCAAGTTAATCATCTTTCATTGACATTTATATTGTCTTCATTCTCATTTTGTATTATTGCAATTATAGCTGTCATATTACAAAGAAACAATTAAAAAAAAATCGCCTTTTGGATGAAAGAGAATGAAAACCCAGAAGACGCAGTTCAACTTCAAGAAATTCATTCTATTTACCCCAAAATACCAACAGCACCACAAAACGAGGACGTTTTGTCTTAAAGGGGGAAAGAATTACATAAATGTATGACTAACTTCCTAATGACTCAATACACTTTCATCTCCAATATACTTTTCATAAATGCTATCACCATAATGAATAAATGATTGAAC
This sequence comes from Harmonia axyridis, assembly GCF_914767665.1. NCBI lineage: Eukaryota > Metazoa > Arthropoda > Insecta > Coleoptera > Coccinellidae > Harmonia > Harmonia axyridis. The sequence goes on along the minus strand of NC_059505.1, from coordinate 21,572,939 downwards.
ATTCTTTTATCTTCAATAATATTACATCTTGTTTACTTCAAATTATATTCAGATCCATTTACATTAGATACCACTTTGTTCTTATTCTCATACTTTCAAATCCAATAATGGATAACGCTACCATTATCATCAAACCACTATTTACAATTCATTAGATTACTTTTATCGTTAAACCTGCAAAGACCATAAAAACCTTACTCAAGTAACATTGAAATCAGTCTTCTTATTGGTTTCAAACTAGAGAGAACTCATATTTGTAAACTTGTGAAATAAATCTTTTTTAAAGTGAATTCTACGAAGTTTTACTTATTTATATACATAGAACCATTTGCAGCAATCTTAATGTTGAAAATATTATACAAAGACACGCTAGTCAAAAAAATAGGAGACTAGAATTTGTTATTAAATTTTTAATATTTGATCATATGTTTTTATTTAATAGGTGTAGTGAGAAGGAATTCATTATTTTTCCAATAGATGGCTTTAGTTATCTGTATCTCGTGTTGTACAAGTCCGATTGGGTTTCACTAAGCGCGTTCGGCAATAGCATTCGTGAGCGGACGGATTTTTTAGTCACGTGACCACATATATGTCGGATTTTATAGATTTATCTGTAATAAACGAACGGTACAGAGCTTCCTGAGCTTCAGCTGTTATGTCAGTTCTTTGATATATGCATTTGGCGCCCTTCGTGGCTAAATGAAATCATTAGTAAAACATAATCAATATTCATAATATACACTTTTACTGTCTTGCCTTCTGAAGAGGCGTTAGAAATTTATGCTTTTTTTAACTATACTAAGAAGTTTTGAGTTGATTTTGTTTTCAATATTGAAAAATACGGAAAAATTCTGAAGGTATGGACTTTAATATTATTAATTATTTACTGCAAGAAATTCACAAATTCATTGCTATATGTAGTTGGTTGCCACAATTCATATTACAATAAGAAAAAGTAGCTCGAGAAAGAAGGAAAGATATGGATTATTTAGTGTGAGAGAAGAGTTTGATAAGAATATTTGAGAAATGATAGCAAATGTCTCTCATCTAAAACTTATTGTAGTGCTCATCATACTTTGAGAGAAATGGCAACCTGAAGTATTCCATCAAATATGCAGTGCTCATTTTGTGTGAAACGTGAGAAAAAATGATCATGAGAGAACTTCATAAAGATTTGTATAGGTTAGTTTAAATTATGTTACGTTTATCTAATCTCATTCTACTTATTTCAGAAGTATAAAAAAACGGATACCTAATTCCTCTACAAAAATGAAAAGATATAAAAGAAAAATGATCTGATTTAGTAGAAAGTATATTTCCAAGGAAGAATCACTTCTAAAATCTCCATTCGTTTTATGAAGACAAAAATGTTTCAATGGAAGTTTAAGAAGGAAAAAAGGGAATTTTCATGTCAAATTGATCCAAGTGATTTGGAAGATATCTTTTTATTTTCATCAGTAATTTAATGGACTTTGGTGCCAAGGGAATGTGTGATGGGATAACTTACTGCCATAGGATAAATAAATGATATGTAAAATCAATGCAGTATTTGATAATAATAATAATTTATTTGCACACAAGAAATTCATAAAAACATATGCCATCAAAAGTTTACATGGCTTGTTAATCAAAAAATCTTAAACTATAAATGAGTAGTATTAATAGTCATTGTAATGAAAACATAAATATTTTTGTAGTTACAAATTATCAAATAATATTTACAAAAATGATTCCTAAATAAATCACTCAACCTGTATATTGTATGATGTATGATCCAACAGCAAATCCTTTACTCTCTTACTAATAACAACTGGACTCAAATTTCTCAATAGTCTGGAAGTTATAACATGTTATAACTTCAGACATGTATGATTCGGAACTTTTCTTATTCTGGATGGTCTTATTACAGCATAATTGAGGTTTGGAAAAATATATTTCTAATTGAAAAATTTAAGCTTTCATGCTACACAATGTGTAAAGCATATTTTTAAAATAAATCATTTCAAGTTTTAAGAATTATTTTTTTGTGAATTCTTCATGAAATGGCTCACTAACAGTTTTGAACTCACCAGATGAGAACACTATAGAGTCGCAATTTTTCAAATTCATAATTGCCATACTTAATCAGACTCTAGCATAATGTTTATTCATTCTTTCAAATTAGCTGGCTTTTCCTCTTCTCAAATATTGGCAATGGTGCTCAGTATTTTCAGCAGAAATAATTTGACCTGAAATTATAAACAATTATAAAAATAATCTCTATAACTTACTAGAAACTTACCAATGAATAAACATTTGATTTCCAATAATTTCACTGACTCCCCATTCTTGAAAATAACACCATTCAGAAAAGCAACAAGCCTCGGGTCCAACTGACAAACTTCAAGTCCTTTTCCTGAATATGGTATTTTTTTCTCTGAAACTTTCGTATGATAATAAACTATTAGCTGACACAAATATAGATATAGTACCTTGAATACACTGATCTGGCTTTATATTCCCAATTGATTCCATTACTGGGTATATTTATTGCCAAACAGGACATTTATAAAATACTTCTGGGACACTGATGTCCCAGTCTATACCCTTGAAGGAATAAATTTCTTCTGCTTCATCCATTACATCACGGGCGTAGCCAGGGGGGGGTTTTGGGGGTTCAAATCCCCCCCGAAATGTTTAAGATGTCAAAATTTATTAAAACGAAACATCAAGTTAACAGGAGTATATATTCGTAAATAAATAGTAATGTGATTTTCTATCGATTCTAAACATGCATCGTGGACTCCACAATATAACGAATTTTATTCGATCTAATTCAGGGTGTTGAATTATCTGAATCTGAAGTAGTAACTTCAGATCGTTCACTTTGAAACTTTTTTTTTTCAAAATCCCGAAAATATTTTTTTAATGGAATTTGTGAAAAGTGAATGAAATTATCACTCTCAGTTTGATTCTTTGGTAATCTGAAATCTGAATTAAATTACCTCTACGTAATCTAGTCAATTTGTGCTCACATGTGCCCCTCAAGGAAAAGTTATGGAGTTGTTTTGGTTTCTTCGATCGTATGTATTTTTTTCGGTGCTGAATCCGAATCTAAGGTTTAGCACCAAAATTTCGTGACGAAACATTAAAAAAAAAAAATTCATCTTCTGTCGTTTTTTTTCCATCAAGTTTTTTGTCCGATAAGATGGCTCAAACGATAGTTCAAAATTGTCGTATTTTATCTATCTCTGCTAAAACCCAGTTGATGGGGAAGTTTCAATTTCTTCGATTTATTCTTTTTTTTCTGGGGTACGGAATTCGAATCTGAGGTTTGCCACCAAAATATCATGATAAAACACTGAAACAATGCACAAAAGGTGAAAATTTTCATTTTTGCCGGTTTTTTGCATATAAATTTTCTACACATAAATTTGAATTTGAGTACTCTGTTGTATGAATACTACGACGGTATTTATTTCCTAAATATATTCATAGGAATCGATGTATAAAGAAATAAACTAAATTTCAAAAAGTGATTTCGAAAATGCTTTTTTTCTCAAAACATAAAGGGTGTTTTTTTAGAGCTATAGAACTTTAAATTGCAATAAAACAACGATGGATTATTCGATTGACATGAATTTTATTTATCCCCAAAATAATCTTGTGGCATTACATTTTAAATATTATGATTTCTGGCGTATGACCGCCACGGCTGGCTCGGATGTAGTCCAATCTGGACGTCCAATTTTCGATGACTTTTTCCAACATTTGTGGCCGTATATCGGCAATAACACGGCGAATGTTGTCTTCCAAATGGTCAAGGGTTTGTGGCTTATCCGCATAGACCAATGACTTTACATAGCCCCACAGAAAGTAGTCTAGCGGTGTTAAATCACAAGATCTTGGAGGCCAATTCACATGTTAAAAAGTGAAATTAGGCAGTCACCAAACTTGTCTTTCAATAATACATGTAGGCACACTCATTTATTTCTATACAAAAAATTCTTATTTCTCACATTATCCTTTCTATATACGCCTTTGTCTTAAACCCAACAACCCCCCCACCCCCCCGAAACTGAAACCTGGCTACGCCCGTGCATTACATAATTTCGATATAATAAGGTGGAAAATTCACTGAAGTCTGTCTCATTTATTTAGAAGTAATGAAACCAGTCCACTTCATATATTGTAAACATGGTCAGCTTTTTTAAAAGCTTGGCCTTTTTCTTCATATCCCTAGCTTGAATGTCCTCTCTCTGAATAAACTGAACATGCACAACGCTTTATATAATTACACGAAAAAATTATCTGTCCCCAAAGTCTTACTAATGATATTGTCCAAAGTCACCACCAGATATCTCATTCCAAAAATATACACACTGCCTATTCATTTGTTATCTGCTTTCCATACCCATAATTTTATTTAAAATCCAATTATAGAAGTATAACAGGTTAGGTATTGAAATTTTTCAATACAAACTACGACGAAATGTTAATTTTTATAAATAAACAAACATCAAAGACAGATAAAATCCAATAATCCATAGACAAAGGTAAACTCTGTGGATAAAATCGTTTTGCTAGGTCGAAAACGTCCGACGAAAAAGATTGACATCTGATTGCTCAGATATCTTTGCCGAACGCTCCAGAGTCCAGATGTGTATTCCCCTCAATCTGTATGTAATAAACGAACGGTTCAGACAAGTCCGAGTGGTCCGAGGTAATAACCGAACGCGCTTACTATATGGCGTTAGAAAGATTTCGCACTACAAAAACATTCTGACAGTTTTGTGATGAGTTGACTCAGTTAAGTTCACAGATTACGGATATCCGTAATCTGTGGTTAAGTTTGAACCCGCCATAAAGAAGGGCAGTAGCAAAAAGGAAATACGCTATGTTTTATAATTTTTTTTAGACAAAGACAAAAATACCAATCAGACGGCTGAAAATGTAAGTAGTGTTTGTGGACCTGATACTGTAATAGCCAATCACGTGCAATTTTGGTTTCGTCGATTCCGTTCCGGTAATTTCGATGTCAAAGATGCACCACGCACTGGAAAGCTAATCAGGGCCACCGCCAGGAGCGGCATACCGGACATTTTGCCGGGGCGCCGAATCGTTGAAGCGCAAAATTAGTTAATAACACTATTTGCATATAAGGCTGATCTCAAGAAGATGCTAGATGTATGGATACCACACTAGCTAACGCAAAAAACCGCATGGACCGAATTTCCACTGTGAATCACTGCAGAATCGCAACAAAATCGCCCCATTTTGAAACGCTTGGAACCTGGTGATGAAAAGTGGATCATTTATGAAAAAACTGTCGTGGTCGAAACGCGGTGAGCTTTCGGAAACGTCCAGGAAGGGGGCGCGTTTTTAGTGAGATTGGCAGGGAATTATCTACTAAGAGCTGTTCCCCTAAGGCACAATGGTTAACTTGGAACTGTAGTTATCGAACGAAACAGCACATATTTGACCCAAATTGGATCATTCTAATTATGGTTATTGAGGCCTGGTTCTTCATGCAAAAATAATGGTTTTATTTTTTACTACACCTTATACTTTCTTGCGCCTGAGTTTTCTTATGAAATGAATTTATAGTATATATTTATGAAATTTTTTTTGAACTTGTTTTTGTCCTACAAAAATTTTGGAAACTGAATATAATACATGTATATGTATGTATATGATTTACTAAAATACATTTTTCTATAAAAAAAAAACTTGACCCAGTAGGTACCAACTAAAATTTCCGCTATTTTGCTAACCTATATGAGCCGGGACTTTATATGCCCCCCCACTCAAAGATCGTCTGTATCCGCCCCTGGCTTACTATCAATTCCTAATATAATATAACCTTATACAATGTTTAAAGCTAAGAATCATTTTTCGTCATGAAACGATTATTCGAATGATATCTTTAATTTACTGGAATCTTTGATGAAAACAACAGAATACTCGAAAAAACATGCCGAGCATTCAAAACAAACTATCTAAATCAACTCTACACTATTGTTTGAAATAGATCTCACCTGATCTACAAAACAAAAATGGGGGAGGAATCAATTTCGAAAGAAGAAAATGGGTTCTCATATGAAAAAAATGTATAATGAGGTTTTTGTGATCGCAGACTTAGTTATTGAAAACGAAACACCTTGTTATGTTCAATTGAAATTTTAATAAATGGAGGAGGAGCATTGGTATGTCTTTTGATAGAAGCTAGAAAATTTCATGCAAAAATATCAAAATGAATTGGAATGAAATTTTTTCAGATTTGGGACAATTTTCCTGTGAAAAATAAGCAATTGTGAATTAAAGCAATGTAGAATTCAATCAGTATTCAGATATTAAATGAAAACACTAAGTTTTACATAAAAAAACGAAAGTTAATATCAGTTTCGGTGAAACTATTCTGAAGTTTTTTCTAAGAATTCTCTCCCAACAAAGCTTTCGAGAATTTCTACCACGTGGCTCTCCGCGTATCAGTCATACATTAGTTACCCATTAATTTCCCCTCTACTCTCCTGCGATGACCAAACTTTGTACGAAGTCGTACATTCACTTTCTTCTTTCTCTTTTAGGAAGCATATACAAGTAAAGGCTAGCACTGAAAGACAATCGATTATTTTTTCACAAAATTATAAAATACTTTTACCTCTTTTGTAATGGAGTGTACAGTGCATCCCATTTTGGGTGAGACAGCCAGGTTTCTCGCTTGTTATTTAAGATAGAGCCTTGCGGTTTTCACGTTCCTGTCCTACTTTTTCGTGAAACTCAAGTTTGTCTAATCAGATTAGGCATAACTGTTTCCGTTCAAAAGATACAGGGTGGTTTTGGAAATTGATACTTTTCGGACCCCTTCTTTATCTCCGAAGTTATTAGAAATAATGCTGAGGTAAAAACTACGTCTGAATCAGAATTCTGCGTAGAATCCAGTGTCGTACTCAATATTTTTTTTTGGGGTATGGTTTTGAAGATTCAACACAAACTTATGTTTTTTTTAATGGAACATCATGTGTATCATTACTTTGTTGAATTCGTTATTTTTTTCCCTTCAAAATGATATATGACACTATGTAGGTAGGATGTTCAGAAATGTTAAAAAAACACTAAAACATCAAATAATGATGATTTTGTGTTAATGGGCAATGGATTCACCATAGAAAAGAAGAATCAATAATGATAACAATAATTTATAGCGATGACAGCTAGATCAGATTGGTTTTTTCCCTCCAATGCCTACTTGATAAAACAATGCTTCCAAATGCATAGTAGCCATAATAACACAAGGATGTTTGTATCATCAATGACCTACTACTTTTAAAAATCGAAAGTAATAATTCTCTTATTGAAACATAGAAAATTCATGGCCCATTTACAAAAAATCATCATTATTTGACGTTTTAGTGTTTTTTCAACATTTCTGAACATCCTACCTACATAGTATATATCATTTTGAAGGGAAAAAAATAACGAATTCAACGAAGTAATGATATATAGGGTGTTCCATTAAAAAAAATATAGGTTTGTGTTCAATCTTCAAAACCATACCCCGAAAAAAAATATTGAGTACGCCACTGGATTCTACGCAGAATTCTGATTCAGACGTAGTTTTCAGCTCAGCATTATTTCTAATAACTTCGGAGATAAAGGAGGGGTCCGAAAAGTATCAATTTCCAAAATCACCCTGTATCTTTTGAACGGAAACAGTTATGCAGAATCTGATTAGACCAACTTGAGTTTCACGAAAAAGTAGGACAGGAACGTGAAAACCGCAAGGCTCTATCTCAAATAACAAGCGAGAAACCTGGCTGTCTCACCCAAAATGGGATGCACTGTACATTAAACATATCATCAATTCTTTTACAAAAACCGAAGAAGTCTAGTACATTTTTACCTACCAGGAAAAAATTCCAATTTCTATGAAACTTCTACCGATTGTTCGAGGGTACTGTGGGATTCTACTCTGTTATCTGTGTGGGATGATTCTGTCAAGTTATTCAACAGGAGCACTATCATATATAAGTAGCACTATGTGCTTACTTGATGAAGGCCGAAGAACTTTCATACTTTTTTCGGTCTTTTGCTCACAACTTCCAAACTAAGTAGTTTTCGACCAAAATGTTTATTTTCAAAGTTATAGTATTTTATTTTGTATTCATAAAAGTTCTCATTCATTTCAACATGCACAAGAAGATAAGGGAAATGACTGGACGGACGTCTCATAACAGAAAATGAGGAAGATCTGAAGATATGGAAATCATACGTTGAGGAAATGTTTCAGGAAGATCGACTTAGTATAAGTGGGACTATGGCACGAATAAATGATACCGATCCGTGCTAAAGAGGAGGTCGAAAGAGCCATCTCTTCGCTAAAGGATAACAATGCGCCAGGCCCAGATAAAGTACCCGCGGAACTGTTGAAGATCCTGTGCGAGGCCGACTCTAAATTCCTTAGTATATTAACCAACCTCATATATATATATATATATATATATATATATATATATATATATATATGATAGTGAGAATATACCTCCAGATTGACTAGTCAACATTCGTGCCAATTCCTAAAAAATCTGGAAAAACTTGAGATGAATTATCTTTATTTTTTTTCTGACCTTAAATCAGTACAGGTGTACTGGTACCAAGGAATGATCTAACAAAGGCATTTCTGAAAATCGTGCATTATAACATATACAGTAAATGCGAATTAGAGGCAGAGGAGACACAGTATGTTTACCGAAGTGGTTTTGGTACAAGAGAGGCCACCTTCGCACTACAACTGGTGCAGAGATGTGAACCACGATGTGTACATGTGTTTCCTTGATTACTCAAAAGCCTTTGACAGAGTTAAGCACGATAAATTGATGAGCATAGTCAGAGAAACTGGAATAGATGAAAAAGACCTAAGAATAATTTCCAACCTCTTTTGGAGGCAAACAGTGAAGAACAGGATTCGGGATGAATACACTGATGATATCGAAATTCAAAAGGGCGTTCGACATGGCTGCGTCCTCTCGCCTACATTAATCAACATCTACTCCAGTGAGATATTCTGGCTGGCTTTGCAAGAGATGAAGATTGGGATCAAAGTGAATGGTAAATTGATCAATAATATCAGATTTGCTGATGATGCGGTGGTATTAGCAAGTAGTGTTGAAGAGCTTCAATTGCTAATGAATATCATAAACCAGGTCAGTGAAGAGTATGGACTTAAACTAAATACATCAAAAACAAAGTATATGATTGTTATCAAAAATGCCCCACCACTGTGTATAATTACCATAGGAGTAAATCCCATTGATAAGATGGAAAAATATAGTTATTTGTGAACCCTAGTGAATGCTAAGTGGGACCAAGCCATGGAAATATGTAGCCGTATAGAAAAAGCCCGATCAGCATTCTTGAGACTCAGAAACTTGTTTGTCAATAGAGAACTAAGCTTGCATCTGAAGATCCTATGCTACATTGTTATGTTTTCTCAGTTCTGTTCTACAGCATGGAAGCCTGGACCCTTACTGACGTACTACTTAAGAGGCGAATGCGAAAGAGCACAGATATTGTATTCACCATCAAACAGCCGAAGCTTCAATACTTCGGGCAAAAATGAAGTATTACAGCTAATTTTGCAAGGCAAAGTGGAGGGTAGAAGGGGACCAGGCTGAAGGAGACATTTGTGGTTGTACAATCTCCAGAAATGGTTTGGACAAATTTCGGTACACCTTTTTAGGAACGCTGCCAATAAAATAAAACTTGCCATGATGATTGCCAACTATGCGAAAACCAATTGAAAATCGGTGCTTGTAAGAGGAAAAATCTATAATTTCATTTTGAACTGAGCAGTCACGCCATATATCTCTTTAGGAATCAACCCACGGTTTGAGGAAATCTGAACATTTTCTACCTATTTTAATAACATCATATCTCTCACTGTCATTGGTTTGAACCACACATTGACAAGAGCCACTATCAAAGCCCTATTAAGACTAGCTTCTATCTAACAAGTGCTAGAGAGGGAGGCTACACAAACTACACATTGCCAAGAACAATTATGTATGTCCTATTATGATTAGCCACTATCCAACAATTTGTGTAGAGAAAGACTGAGAAAACTATTATAAACAACAGTCAGCAATAATCTAAGAAATTCAAAATGAAACAAAATTATCTCGAACATTTATTTCAAAAACTACAACAATGAAATCAAAAGAATAAAATAATATCTTGCACTCAACATAATTGCTTATGCAACTTCTCCAATACTGTTCTAAAGATAAGGTATGAGAATGTTTTTATCAAATTAAAAAATTTCAAATTCTGTAAAATTCGAGAATTGTATCAAAAGTGTATTATCAAAGATATGAAAACTTAATAAAATATTTGAATTTATCATTAAGTAGTAGGTGCATTTTAATATCACAAAATTCATTTCACAATAAATTATGTTTGTGATGAGGTAGTAATATGATTGAATTTATGTTCTTCCGGTGCTGCAAGGATAAAAAATCACTTTGGCCATAAAAGGTATGTTTAGGATATAAAAATATAATACATGTTATAATTTTACAAATAGCATTGTGAAGAAACACACCAATAGTGAAAAATAACTGGTTTTAATTATTTGTTTCAATAAATCCAACAATTATAAGGAGATTCACTGTTCAAAAGACTGGATTGAAAATAGATTGTCATTAAAATTTGTTTTTTATTGGCATAACTGCAACTTGTAGATTCATACTATTCCAGCATCTTGACACATACTCCTAAATATAGTGGGACTTTTTAAGAGATTTTGTGGAGTATCAAACTCGACAATACTTCCTTTATCTAAGACTATTACCCTGTCTGAATCCATGATAGTATTCAGTCTATGTGCAATTGTAAGTACTGTGCATTCTTTGAATTCAGTTCGAATGGTACTTTGAATGAGATCATCCGTCTCTAGATCAACAGCTGCTGTAGCCTCATCCAGAATCAAAATTTTTGTTTTACGAAGTAAGGCTCTTGCTAAGCAAATCAATTGTCTTTGACCTACAGACAAATTTTCTCCACCCTCGGTTACTTCATGGGATAAACCAGCAGAAAGGGCTGTAAAAAAATCAAAACATATAATGCTAGTCAACTGGATGCAATTTCTGAAATTTATTTATTTATTTAGTCATTTTATTTTTTGCAGCTATTGGAAGAAACCCTCAACTCTACACGAGCTTATGGAATAAATTGAAAATTTAGATGAGCATTATGGCATTCCAGATACAATTTCCATATTTTCATCTTACGATGGCTACGAGACGGATGAAGATTCGGGAGAAGCTATGGTAGATATCAATAATCCCCGCAATAATCTCCCTGGAAATCAACTTAGGGACATTATTGTTTTCAAGTGGATATACAAGAATTTAGTAACCATAACGATTAACCAGATACGACAAATTCGATCACCTTATAGTTTATCAAGAAAAAAAGACAAGTGGTACTGCCATAAACTTGCAGCCTTTAGATGTAGCAAATGCAACGTTGCACTTCATAATAAGTATGGAACGCCTCAATTATCTCGCGAAATATCGTCCGATCTTCAGTTTTTTTTTGTATTGAAGTGGTTATTTTAATAGATAACGCAGTATATTCATCCGAAATAATGTTTCATCCTATATCATTCAGGAGAATAAAAATGTTACGTTACCTACCCATTGTAAAAATGATACAAAAATCTTTCAGATTTCGCATAGTAGTTCTTTTTTCTACTGTCTGTTATGACATACACCATTTTTTTCGTGATAAAAAGCAAAAAATATCAAAACTATAAGTGATTTAAAATATAAGCAAAAAAAGGTTTCAGGCTATCTGGGTTAAGTATGGAACGCCTCAATTATCTCGCAAAATATCGTTCGATCTTCAGTTTTTTTTTTATTGAAGTGGTTATTCTAATAGATAACCCAGTATATTTTTCATTTTTGGAATTTCTGTAGGTGATCCATATTTCGAATACCATAAGGCGGAAGAGGTATTGAACGATAGAGAATGGACAGAATGTAAGTCGAATAATTAAGCGGTTACTGATACTGAGTAGACGGAATATAATGACGTTGAGACTAACTTCGATAGACGAAAGTTCAGTGACTGTATGTTCAATTCACTTCGATTGCGCCGATCAGATTTTGGGTGCAAAAGGGCCTTATACGAGATAAGAGCCCCAACTTTGAAATTTCAAAGTTGGGAAATAAAATACATGGTGTTCCATTAAAAAAATACCATTTCTCATCATTTTATTGTTCTCTAGGGGAAATTTGAAGGCCGCCGGGTATACACTATCTCAGTACTCAAAGTGATTAATCAATCAATCAATCACTTTGAGTACTGTAGATAGTGTATATTTATATTTCCCCTAGAGAACAATAAAACCCTACAAGTATTTTCGATTATATCAGTTTCAAATATTAATTACCTATGAAATTTCAATCTTCATAAGCAAGCAGAAAGCAAATAATATGAAGTATTTTAATGGGAATTCAGAATTCAGTACAACGAAATGCAAAAAAGCATTTTAAACCTAAAAATTTTATGAGAAATGGTATTTTTTTAATGGAACACCATGTATTTTATTTCCCAACTTTGAAATTTCAAAGTTGGGGCTCTTATGGCGTATAAGGCCCTTTTGCACCCAAAATCTGTACCTCAGTATCAGAATATGAATTTTTGCATCCTGATCTGAATGAATGCCCCCGGATTTTTTAATCAAAAACACGCTGCATGGGGCCCAAAGAAAGACTAAAAAATATTGATTTCAATCAATTCGGATGTAAAATTTCCCGCTGAATCCGAATCTGCAATAGAAAAGAAGGGTTTGCATTCGAAATTTCAAAGTTGGGCTTCATATCTCGTATAAGGCCCTTTTCGGTACAAAATCTGATGGGCCCATTTTATTCCTCGGGTAAAATTACGATTTTTCACCTGTGCGCGAAATAAATTAACCGCTTCCAGACTTTTGAACCAACCGGTATATACTTTACCGATAATATCCTTGACAGTAGATTTTTTCGTCTGAATCTAAGATAGTTGTCCAACGCCACATGACAATTCTGCGATTTCTTTATAAAATTCATTGTTTATCGTTTGATATTCTGGACTCCGAAATAAGTAATGATATGTATGTTCTGTATAGAAATGATCGCAACTTTGACCTCACAAGTAAGTCGAGAGGGGGAGGAGTAATGAATAGAATAGAATAGATATTTAATGGATTCGGTCCTTACTTGGCGGAAATTCATTATAAAAAAAATAAAACGAAGTAATTTCCACTATGTTAAAGTGGAAATTACTTCGAATAGAATAGAGTTTATTCAAATATTACATTGATTGTTTAAACTCTAGGAAAAACTGTGAGTTATTTATAATAGCTGTTTACAGTTGTTTAAAATAAATTTCACTCTAACTAAAACAAATTTATAAAATACTAAAATAAAAATCTTGTTCTGTCCCAGCTTCCTTTCCTCGTCACGCCGTTGTATATATTTCGTCTTCATCGGGTCACAGTCACGTTCGGGAATATCTGTCACAATCGGGATATTTTCATTTTTCTTAATTCATATTTAATTTTTTTTTTTTATTATTATAGTTATTCTTTATGTTGAATTTATTATTTTATGTATCATGGATCTATCTTCTGAAGTCAACCAGTTCTTTATTTCCTTCTTGAATTTCTTTATGTTTCTTAGTTCTCTTATTTCCGTAGGCACGTTTGGGTACAATCTAGAAGCTAGGTATGTGCAAATTCTCTGTCCTATTCTTTTTTCTGCCCTCTGTCTTTTATAGTTGACGTTTCTTGTTCTGGTCAGGTAGTTGTGTTCTTTGATGACTAATTTTATCTTCTTCTGTTTGATATTTATTATAATTTTATTGGCATAGATCTGCCTTATATCCAATGCTTTTGATAATTCGTATATCTGTCTACTAGGGAATGTGAACTTCTTTCCATACATTATTTTTAAAATATGTTTTTGCAAGACATCTATGCTTCTTTTATGACAATCCAAGACACCTCCCCATCCTATGATTCCATATGAGAGTTGTGATTGTACTAATGCGTCAAAAAGTATTTGGAGATGTCTTGTGGATTGGATATCTTTTCGTATTAATCTGAATCTGTATGCAATTCCTCTTAGCTTTCTAGTCAAATAATGCATATGTAGATCCCACTTCAAATGTTGGTCTATATAAACACCAAGATATTTCGTTGCATTAGTATTTACTATTTCCAACCTATCGTCGACTCGAAGGGTGCCCAAATTTGGAAGTCCAACTTTATTAGATGAAAAGGTTAAATATTGGGTCTTCTGTTGGTTTAAGGTGAGTTTACTTTGTTCGAACCATTTCTTTAGCATCCTCAAATCTTTTCTGCTTTCTGTTTCAGATTTTCCCAAGATGTATCTTCGTACATTACAATCATATCGTCGGCAAAACTTATAATTTCTCCAGCAGATTTTTGTTGAAATATATCATTTAGATAAATCAGGAAAAAGAGAGGCTTGAGTACTGTTCCTTGCGGAACCCCATATTTAGGTATCTTTGTTCTACTAAAATTCCCATTTATTTTTGTAATCTGTTTTCTGCCTGAAAGAAAACTGCGGAATAAGGTGTTTATTTTTCCTCTAAAGCCATGATTTGAGAGTTTTTCTAATAATTTTTGATGGTCAACAGTATCGAAAGCCTTCGCCAGATCTATCACAACAGCTAGATTTGGAGTATTTTTATCTATGTTTTCATATAATTTTTCAGTCACTAATTTTATAGCATCTCCTGTTGAAATGCCCTGGCGAAACCCAAATTGACCGTTGGAAAGTATATTGTACTTATTCATAAAAGCAATCATTCGAACTTTAATTAACTTTTCAAATATTTTAGCTACATTGGATATAAGAGTAACTGATCTGTAATTGTTAACTTATGTTTTATCTCCGCCTTTGTGTAATGGTTTTATTATCCCTACTTTCAAAATGTCAGGAAAACACGCTTTTTCAAAACAATTGTTAACCAAATAGGCGATAGGTTCTGATATCTCATGTTTCACTTGTTTCAAAACTTCCGAGCGAATTCCATCATGTCCAGTAGATTTTCTGGATTTGAGGCTACTTATAACCTTTTCTATTTCTTCTGAATCTGTGGGAAATAAAAAAAAGATTCTTGTAAATGAATTTTTTCTTCTTTGAATTCTGCTGGTTCCGTTATTTCGTTGGCGTATCTCTCTCAAATACCGCTAAAATAGTCATTAAATATATCGCTTATTTCTTGTTCATCTTCAACTACCCTATTTTCTTTTGTCCTTATGCATGTAATTTGTGTTTAATTAATTATTTTATTATTATTAATTATTTATTTAATTAATTATTTAAATGATTGCGGTGAAATCAAACTTGATGGCTTGTGCCATCAATCTTGATTCCATAAAATAGTAATTTCCCAATATTAATATAATGGGTTTAAGAATTGGTCTCCGGGGCTCTCACTTTTACATTTTTACTCTTTATATACCACCAAATACTGCATCTGATCCAGTACGAGGATGTTCTTGAGTCAATCTCGATGCTATCATGTTTACTTGATGATAACGCTTACTTAATAATTTTAGGAGATTTCAATCTACCAGATTATGTCACTCACAGAGAAACTACTTCACGCAATGTAAGAGTCGAGGCCATCGAGAATTTCATGAACTTTTTCGGGTTGACTCAGTGTAATGGGTCTTGAATGCCAACCAAAGATTATTAGATCTTGTTTGCAGTAAATGTCCTACGGGAATCTCTGTTCCCCCTCGTCTCCATTGATGCGCATTATCCCTCTTTAGAATTTTCTGTAGCTTCGAACTGTAAACCGATCGGGTTTCAGATAGTCAGTTTTGAAGGTTATAATTTCGGGAAAGCTAATTTGTCGCGCCTTTAGGACACCACAAACTGGGATTTTTAGGAAGAACGCAGGGACATTAATCTCGCTTGTGAGCTTTTTATAATGTGCTGCATCGTGTATTCTCGGAATATGTACACAGGTTTTCTGAAAGAAGATCTCTTACCCGCCTTGGTTCACAGGTGATATTATTGGTAAGCTGAACGTAAAAAATAAATATTTACGCAAATACAGGTCAACCGGCGATAGTCAATTCTTAGATATGTTCAGGGATCTCCGAAAGAATGTGAAGAGAGAAATTGCTAGAGCGCGAGTCGAGAGCTGAAGCAGATTCATCTGGAAATCCTTATAAGTTTTCAGGTTATTTGAACACCATAAGGGGTAATTCATCTGTTCCTGGTTCTATGAATTACCAGAATCTGCAATTATTAACTCCTCAAGACATAGTCAATGCGTTTGCATCATTTTTTAATTCGGCTTTTATTGCTTCTTCCAACTACCACCCGACATCTCTTTCTCGCAGTCTCTGGCTATTCCTGAAATAACTGAGGACGATGTACTCAAATCCCTTAAAAAAATGTAAGGCAAATATGACTTCGGGGCCAGATGGGATCCATCTTTCCCGCTGAAAGATTGCACGATTATTCTGGCTAGACCTTTGACCCTTATATTTAGATTATCTCTTTCTGTGCACTAATTTGGAGGAAGGGTAGAGTCAGCCCTGTTTAAAAAAAAATGACAAAAATATGGTCGAAAACTATAGACCGATTGTTATTCTGAGCAACTTCAGTAAAGTATTTGAAAGATTACTTTATAATATTGTTTACGTTCACGTGAAATGTCGAATCTAGGATTTTCAACATGGATGCATTAAGGGTCCGTCGACCATCACGAACTTGACGTAGATGCTTTAGATGATTCTTCTCAAGTTGATGTAATTTATACAGACTTCTCTAAAGCGTTTGACCTACTGGACCATAGTATACTTCTTAGAAAACTGTCCTCCTTTGGACTGACTGAGAGTTTCACTTTTTTTTTTTCGAATCTTACCTTACGAATAGGCGGCTTTGGGTTCGATGTTTGGGTTACAGATCGGCTGAATTCGTTGCGTCTTCTGGTGTTTCCCAGGGATCTATATTGGGTCCACTACTATTTATAGTTTTCATAAATGATATTTGTTCCCATTTGTTTTTACAAACTTTGCTTTATGTTGATAATTGCAAGTTGTTTGATCGAATTCGGTGTGTTGAGGATTGCTGGGATCTCCAGGGTGACATGTGCTTAAAGTTGCAAAAACTTGCTTCCCCTCAACATTCAAAAATGCAATGCGGTTTCCTTTAGACGTGAGAAATCAATAGTAGAGTTCCCCTATAACGTAGATGGTCACGTTATAATAATAATAATATTAATAATAATAATATTTATTTGCTCCATCAAATATTTTACATGGAATGTCAGGATATATATAGACAATAATATATAACACGAGTTAAATGTACACAACAAACACTGTTACAAGTTTAACAAATAATGAAAATAAACATTCAGAAAGTACGATCAAGGAATTCTCGCACAGAATAAAAACAATTATCCTTCAAAAAAGTCTTCAATGAATGCAAGAACTCTCTCCCTCTCAGATCTTTCAGACAGTCTGGTAACCTATTGTATATCTTGGCACACATATAATTTGTGCTTGATTGGGTTCTCGTGAGACGATGATGTTTAATCAGTAGATGGTCCCTGTGCCTCGTTTCATAACAATGAAAACTTCCGAGAGTTTTAAAGTCCGAATTATTCTCTACCACATATTTCATACATGCGAGGATGTAAGCAGACGGCAGAGTCAGTATTCGCTCCTGTTTAAACAAATGTCTGCAACTTGTTCTGGTTGAGACTCCACACAAAGCGCGAAGAGCCTCTTTCTGTCTCAAAAAAATCCTATGTGCAGCAGAAGAACATCCCCACAGAAGTATACCGTAGGTGGCCACGGATTGAAAGTTGGCAAAATAAGTAATTCTACAGACATCAGCCGAGGAGACTGCTCTCATCCGCCTTATCGTATATATGGCCGTAGACAACCTTCTTGATAATTCAGACATATAGGGTTTCCATGAGAGATTTCTGTCGAATATTATACCTAGTAATTTAATCTGTTCTGCATCGTGATCCCCGTGGCCTCCGAATCTCAGAATCTGGGTTTTATTTATATTTAATTTCAAACCATTTGCAGAAAACCATCCCTGTGCAGCCAGCATAGACATTGAAGACGCATCTCTCAGTAACTCCACAGAATCGGCTCTGTTGAACAAATTCGTATCATCAGCATAGCGTACAGTCGCATTGACAGGGACATTCAGAGGGAGATCGTTCGTGTATATATTAAATAATACTGGTCCCAAAATTGAGCCCTGTGGAACCCCACGCTCTGTAGTATAGGTTGTTTTTTGACCCTTCCAGTCAACAATATTCATTCTTCCCTGAAGGAATGACTGGAAGATAGATAGTGCCGTGCCACGAATTCCATAATACTTCATCTTGTTCAGTAGGATCTCCCCCACCACACTGTCAAATGCCCTCGAGAGGTCACAACTCAGCACTTCGCATTGATCTTTATCATCTAGGGCCGTTGTTATTGATTCTAATAAGCTAGTCAATGCACTAGTAGTCGATTTTCCAGAAGAAAAACCATGCTGATCCTCACTTAGGACATTTTTACTCTTTAAAAATGCTATTCTCGTTCTCAGCAGAGTCGTTCAGTAGAGAGACCTAGGCCTTCTGTTCGATCAGAGACTTTGCTTCACGTCCTATGTGCGTATTATCGTTTCGAGTGGTTTCAAGACTCTAGGTTTCATCATAAAAAATTCAGGATGGTTCTTGGATGCAGGGACATATTTTGTTTTATTCAATGCGCTTGTGAGGTCAAAGTTTGAATATGGATGCGTGGTCTGGAGCCCTGGATATAATGTACACATCAGAGGTTTGGAAAATATACAGAGGCGAATTGAAGTACGTTAGTTTTAGGCTCGATGGTGTTTATCCAAACCGTGGTGTACCACATGATCAGTTGTTGAGTAGATTCCGAGTTAATTCTTTAGAGCGGCGTCGTACCTACTTAGCTATACTCTTTCTTAGAAATATGTTTCTCTCATTAATCGACTGTCCCTATTTGCTATCACTAGTTGGTCTTCATGTTCCTAGATTGCCTGTACGCAGCCCAACTACATTTTATCTAACTTTTCCAAGCACTAACGTCCTTCTTGTTTCGCCTCTGTGTAGTATACAGGGTGTCCCATAAGTGGCACGTTACAGTGACACCGGAGGTAGGTCAGCTAAAGAGGGACCTAACCAGCCTAAGGGTACGGCCATGGTGAGCCGCTTCTCGCGTCTTGCTTTATCGCGGCTGATTAGACTAGCGCTCGGCGACTGGTGAACCTGCTAGATTATAGCAGGTGGTGGTCATAGTGCACCGCTCGTCAAAACGTCTCGTTGTGTTTGCCGCTGCAGCATAATTCATTTTTCATCATGAATTTATGCCGTGAGGATCTTTTGGCTATCTTAATAGCTAGTGATAATGTTTCTTTGAAACTAAAACATGGAAGGTCTACTGACGTTCATGAAATAAATAGATCACGCCAAAAAGTTGGTGAATATCATACCTTGTTTTCACAGCTGACGGCCCATCCAGAAAAATTTTTCGAATATTTCCGCATGCAAGAATTGACATTTAAGTATATTTTGAATCTAATAGAAAATCGTTTAAAAAAACAGTGGTGCAACTTTCATCAACAAAGAATTCTGCCGGAAGAACGTCTTATGGTCACTCTGAGGTAAGTTAGGGTAAATGCACTGGTTCTCGACCAGTTAACAGAAACATCGATTTCGAGCACGATTTTTTCACACATAAACTTATCAAATTTTAATGGTATTGGTGTTCATCGATTCTTTGGCGAGTTTTAAATGATTTGTCATATAATTTTAAGCGTTCTTTCCGCATTTAACCTTTGAAATGTGAAAACATATAGAAAACCTCAATAACCTTCGGTTCTCGACCACGCCGCAGAGTTCTCGACCATTTTTGAGTTATTTTTCGACCACTAATAATACTGGCCGCTCCACTTGAAAATTTTATAGAAAACTTTAGAGCGAGATGAGTGATTAGTACTTACTTTCGTACCGTACCATCGACATCACTACCTATCACTCAGATTGGTTTCAGATGAGGTAATCAATTAAGAAACACTCGGAACATAAAAAAAAAATATTTTGCAAAAATTTCCACTTTCTATAAATATTTCAAAATAGCAACTCATACAACATTATTTGGTTATTTTGCTCTTAATATCTATTTAGAAACTAATGAGTAAATAAAATATAAAACACCGACCACCAGTGGTCGAGAATTAAGTACAATCAAATTGGTTCTCGACCGCGAATAAATAAAGGGTAGAAATAAGTGTTTCAACGTTAATTCGGTGGTCGCAAACTAATATTCAGAAAGTAGATATATAAATGAATCAGGGTATCGAAAAAAAATGAAAATGATCCAACAGAAATATATCGGTTGAAATAAACAATTATTGAAGTAACATATTGGTTCTCGACCACTTTGGTCGAGAAATAAAAGGTACAAATTTTCCAATACCAGTTCGCGACCGCCGAATATTGAACAAAAAAATATACATTTATTTGCTTTTTGATTGAAATACACTCGAAAAATATCTTATAATTGATATGGAACAAAATATACACACATAATTCATTTAAAATAAGAAATAATTACTATTTTCTGATCATATATCACAAAGCACTTTTCTAAGAGAGGACGAGAAAGAACCCTTTTCTATGAAAGACGGTTATAAACTAATTTTTAGCGCGAAAACTTTGACCTATACCACTACTATGCAAACTATCTTGGAAGGGTAGAATGGTCGAGAACACGTACCGCGAAAATATTTTGCACTACATGATATATTTTAATTATTCTTTTATCTCAAATCACGGAATGGTCGAGAACCAGTGCATTTACCCTAATTCTCTTCATATTTTTGTTCATTGGTTCAGTACCCTGAGTATATTTGTTTATTTCATTTGCCATATATCGACTCATATAATTTCCACCGACTGAAAGATGTAGATGAATTTCTTGTAATTGAAACATCAAATTTTCTCTTACAAAAATTATATTGAATAAGTAAAAAAAATAATATAAAATAACAATATCCCATATCACGCTATTTAAAAACACTTTAGAAATCAAAATTTCTTTGTTAATGTCCATCCTATCGATATTTATTCACTACTACGTCCAAATTCCTTTATGAAATCAATCGAGCGGGCTTACCGGCAAGTGAGAAAAGAATTAGTAATTCATTCCGGTAAAAGCGAGAAGAAGCTGGCTGAGCACTCGAAAGCGGGCGAGCAGGCGCACTATGTCCATACCAGATCATTTCTTCGTATGTTTATTACCCGCTAGCAAGACGCGATAAAGCGAGACGCGAGAAGCGGCTCACCATGGCCGTACCCTAACATGACCCCAGTAAAAGTTGCATGGTTTTCGAGTTATTACCAAATTACGTGTTTTAGTGAATTTTCACCTTTTTTAACATTGTCAGGGTCAGAATTCTGCTGGAAAGCTCTCGAAGCTTATTTTTTTAATTTAATTAAAATTAATTATTTAAATCTAACTTACAGTAAATGTTCAAACTGTTTCCCTCGGACTCTAATGCATAAATGACACCGTTTTATAAAATTACGATTCAATTTTCTTAAACTAATTTCCGATATGGTCCGGGCTGCGTCGAATACGCGTTCACGCAATTCTTCCTCGCTTCTTATTCGACGCAGCCCGGACCATATCGGAAATTAGTTTAAGAAAATTGAATCGTAATTTTATAAAACGGTGTCATTTATGCATTAGAGTCCGAGGGAAACAGTTTGAACATTTACTGTAAGTTAGATTTAAGAATTAAATAAATAATCGAAAGTTAAGTCTGTTTTTAATTAATTTACTTTTTTTTCAATAATATTCCTTTTTCGCTTCCCCTAATCCATCTTTTTCCCTATTGTGACAACAAATAATAACAAAGCCCGGTATCAAATGTAATGTCATAGCAAGCGGCAAAATTACCTTATAGCGGGGTTCCTAGTTTCAACTTAGTTAAGTAGGGCATCGGTAAAATGATGAAAATACCTAGTTTTATGGGCATAAGATTCGTGTATTGTACCATTTCTAAATCTGTCTAAAATGCCCAATTTTTTGATGTTACTTGCTCGTTTTGTTTCAAGGATTTTTTTTCACAGCAGGTGTCCAAAGTCGAAGTTCTCGTTTTGCTAGCAATTGAAATCAAGATTTATCCATTAATTTACGGAAATCCACATAACTTTTTGACAGAATCATACTCATGTCATCTTAAATAACTATTAAAGATTCCATTACAACAAAAAAAATAAGCTTCGAGAGCTTTCCAGCAGAATTCTGACCCTGACAATGTTAAAAAAGGTGAAAATTCACTAAAAAACGTAATTTGGTAATTACTCGAAAACCATGCAACTTTTACTGGGGTCATGTTAGGCTGGTTAGGCCCCTCTTTAGCTGACCTACCTCCGGTGTCACTGTGACGTGCCACTTATGGGACACCTGTATGTCCAAGGCCGGCGCGAGCAATTTTGGCGCCTGAGGCAAAGAATTTTTTGGCGGTTCTGCTGAAAAAGTAACAATAATAACATAAAGCGCACCCCCTCAACAAAAAACATCACCTGCTCCGATGATGAAATCATAGGAATTTTCCATATGTTGAATTCGTAAACAACTTCCACATAATTCGAAAGAGAAGATAGTGTTGTTTTTCGTCTTTGTTAAATACATTTCATCCCACTTTCAATAAGGTAATAGGCAATGCTGATTTTATTGGTTGTGTTGCCATGTGTTATTTATTGCACAGGCGGCTTAGTGAAGACGGTTTGGAGATATTTATTGCAGGGAATGTTGATAAACGTAGCGGAGCGGACCAACCTCATATTGTTTTTAAGAATCAAGATTTTTTTTAATATAAAAAGGCGGCCCCAAACTGGGCAAAATTGCCGCACTTCGAATAGAGACGCCTGAAACAGTCGTTTCACTGTTTAACTCCTAACGCCGGGCATGTATATGTCATGACTACATGACCATCTATCATATTGTTGATATTTTTCATTGTAATCAATCTGATTATAGGAGGGCTGTTCTGGGATAACGGCTTTACTGTGGATAACTATCCACACGCTCACGCCTAACTAGGCGTGAGCTTTTTTCTCAATGAGTTTTTTTTTCGCACAAGCCTGGCTCCATTTGATTTGTTTTGGGTTTTATTATGTTTTTTGTTTTCAGTTTATAACTTTTAAGTTTCATTTTTTGTATATTTGTTCTCCCATTCTGTTATTGGGCTATGCTGTAGAATGGTGTAATTATTAAATAAATAAAAAATAAATATTGCAGATATTCAAATCGAAATAAACGAAGAAATAGTTAATCTCAACAACAAACCAGAAATATTCAGGAGAACCCTCGAAAACTTAATAAAAAGATGTCGATTCTGCGTAGAAGTAAATAAGAGCCATTTTGAACACTTAATCTGAATTTAATTTGATAAATAAAACAAACAACAGTCATTATCCACGGCTACTTCGATATAAAAAAATCGCATCATTGTCATGTGGCGTTGTACAATTACCTCTTCTACTACTTCTACTTCTAGTCGTAGTTTAAGTTCTTAGGAAAAATGCATAAACATGATTTGTTAGCGTTCAATTTTTAGTTCTTAGGAACGGTGCATAAACCCACCATTAGATTTAAATGAAAAAAATCTACATTTCTCGAAAACAGACAAATATAGTCTCAATAAAGTTTATGTATTTGAAATCAGGAGAAAAAGCTCTACCGATTAGGAAAATAAGATACAGGGTGTTCCATAAAAAAAAATACCAGTTCACATACAATTTTTAGGTTTAAAATGCGTTTTTTTTTTTAACATTTCCTAGTACTGAATTCTGAATCCCCATAAAAATACTTCTTATTTGTCCATTTAAACGTTTTTGTTGGACCAATATAAACTGAGATAGCTATTGAGTAAAATATAAACAATCATTCTGTTGGAATCATAGGTTTCAACAAATTACAGGTATTTTCGATTTTGTATTGTTCCCTTTGAAATAATCGTTTAGACTTCTTAGAATCCAGAAACTGACTTTCTCTCCTAATTACGTGTTCGAACTTTCCTTTGTATCCCCTACCCATAATGCGCCTGCCTATACAGGTACTCCGAGATTAAGGACTCCACTTCTGACCCGAACACGGCCAGTTAGAGCATTAATTGTCCGCAGTCTTTCCAAACGGTAAGAGCCTTCTATTCCTAAGTACCTACATTATATAATTCTTTACCAGAGGCAATTAGCTTTCTAGTTATTCAACGACGCCTAAAATATACTCAGCGTTTGTTATTCCAAGTAGATCCAAATTGTGCATTTGAGTGTTTTGAGTCAAGAAATACTCAGTTGAAATTAAAGAGCAATTGTGAGCTCTTAATTTTACCTATTTGTCTGTACAACCTATTGTACAGTCTCCGATTTTTGCTGGAAAAATAATCAGTTAAGGAAGTAATTCAGAGTTGATTAAATCAAAACCCCAGCAACCGACGGTCAATTCCAGTCCACTAAATCGAAGAGAAAATAATATCCCCTGTGTAAGGATAGGGTGCGATTCCACCTGTCCCTAACACACCTTGTACACAGTGAGAGCATTCAAATTTTTTATTTCAAGGAAAAAAGTAAAATAATTAAATTGAAGAATAAACATTTTGACAAAGGTTTCAAAAACTTTCTCGTTGTAAATTCTTTTTATAATTTCTCCCTGAAGCTTGTAACTTTTTATTGCAGATACCTTGTATACAAAACTAACCTTTAACGAAGTTTTTCAAATGTGCCTGTTCCAAAGATATCCATACTTCTTCATCTGAGTGAGAATTGAAAGGATCTAAGTTCATTCGAAGAGAACCAGAAAATAGTACTGCATCCTGAGGGATTATTGTTAATCGTGAACGCAGATCATGTAGACCTAATTGAGAAATATCAATACCATCTATTTCGATAATTCCTTCGGCTGCTTCTATTATTCTGGAGAAATAAATTCGTTAGTTATAAATAATGAATTAACTTTCTATATCTATACACTTACCTGAAAAGAGATAATGTTAAACTGGATTTTCCAGCACCTGTTCTTCCTACAATACCAACTTTTTCTCCACCATTTATGTTGAAAGAAACTTTTTTCAACACTAAATCTAATCCAGGTCGGTATCGTACACTTAAATTCTTGAATATAACATTTCCAACTTCTGGCCAAGTGTTTGCGGGTGTCTTGTTTTTGATTTCCCATGGAGCTTCTTGTGGTGACTCCGCATATTCTTTAATACGTTCAACAGCTACAATATTATTCTCCACGTCAGAAGTCATCCGCACTAACCAATTCAAAGTTTGCGTAATCTGTAGGATGAGAAGATAAAAATAATATTATTCTTTTTTTTCCAAGATCAGTTGAATATTACGAGAAACAGAGAAGTTGGATATGAAAAAGGTACGGATATAACAAAACATTCTGTATACAATTTTTTTTTTATCCTGTATTTATTTATTTTGAACTTTATATCCGCAATTCATATATAAGTTTCAAATTTTGGAAACTGTTCTACCCGAAATCAAACAATAGACATCTAAGAAAGTAAAGTACGTCACTTTGATATGTGAGCTACCGCTTGTGTTAGACAAAATTGAGTCGTTGAAACTTGAAACAAGCTATTATTCTTATTATTGTGATGATACATACGGTACATACTATTTGAAACTGAAGTTAGTAAAACAAATCAAAATAATCACAAACTCTCCCTGTGCTGCGGTTGGGTGTACTGAGTAGCTCAGTTGCAGCATATCCAGTCCCAAGCCCGGGTTCGGCAGTGAGACTAGCAATCTACCCCGGTAAAAAACTATATTGGATTGGACGGAAATATTACAAAACGACCCTAGGAAGAATCAGGACCATGAGAAAGGAAACCGAATTAAGACTAGCATGCTGGAACATCAAAAAGATAGAAATGAACACTTACAAGATTGACATCTATGCTCTTTCGGAGACCAGGAAAAATGGGAAAGGAACTTAGGAACATCTAAGTACCAGAAAACTTATTGCTCATTTCTAGTGGAAAAAAAAGGTGATTATGTAAGCGTAGAAGTGGGTCTTTTATTGCATGAGAGATTTGAGGATAACATAGAAGATATCGAATATATCAACCATAGAAACCCGAGTACAACGAATCTCGGGAGCAGAGAATTTCATGTTATCTCAGTTTATGCCCTTGATATAAGCAAACCGGAATGTGAAACTGAAGACTTACACACCACCCTACCACCCTTCAAAAGGTAGTGAACAAGCTACAGGGAAACGAAAAAGTTGTAATTCTTGGAGATTTAAATTCGAGAATAGGGAAACCGCACCTAAACAAATTCTCGACATTAGATCCTTAACATCACCCAATTTTGGCTCAGAACACAAATTAGTACTAGCCAAATATTTTATCAAGATACTATCGAACAAGAAGGAACCACCAAAGATTTTTGAAAAATTAAACATTGAATCTTTCGAGGATGAAACTACAAAATGGTTGTATCAGAAACGGTTGAAAGAATTATTCACAATAAACTCAGTGAATCAAGAGAAAAATGATAGACGAAATATGGGCGCAAATAGAACTAAACATTTTGCAAGCTGCACGAGAGAGCATCGGAGTTAGGAAGGTCAGCTTAAATTCAACAAAAGTATCAAAACCATGGTTTATCAACGAAATCAGGGACTTAGCTTATTAATTATAAGAGTTTATCCAGAACATAAATACATAAATAAACTATATAATACTGAAGAGTTAAGTTTAAAATATTAACTGTGCACAGCAATCAACATAACAATACATTCTTTAAGTTAGCCGCAAAATAATTAATTTTCTGGTTTATGTACAACTCCCAAGGAAACGTGTGCTCGCCCCTAGATATTTGCGAGTAGATACAGTGGTTATCTTCAATCTATATGTCGATCATGTTGTAATGTCCAATCCATTTTATAAAACTATAAATGTCAAAATCAGGTAAGTGTCGAATCCAGTTTCTAAATTTTTTATCTATATCCATTTTATAAAGCTATAAATGTCAAAATCAGGTAAGTGTCAAATCCAGTTTCTTAATTTTTTTTATATATATCGGGTAATTCACAATTTATTTTTGGTTCATTATCTTAAGTAATCTTGTTCTATCAAAATTCCGTATCCATTTTTTTAATTCCCTTTTAAAAGTTATCTTATTACCTGAATTGATTACTTCTTCAGGTAGCAAAGAAAGTAGCCTTGGGGCTATGTAGGCGCAGCATCTTTGGCCAATTCTTTTCATCGATCTAGGACGTTCAAATTTTTTTTTTATGAAAAGAGAAAATCATTCCTACAATACTACAGTAACAAAACACCATGCAATTTCCAGCAGTACTGACAATTTTGAAGAGCATCCTCAACATAAGGTTCAATCCTGAATAGAATCAAACTTTCCAAGATTTTAAAAGGAACACTCAGAAGACTTATCGGAC
This sequence comes from Harmonia axyridis, assembly GCF_914767665.1. Classification (NCBI taxonomy): domain Eukaryota; kingdom Metazoa; phylum Arthropoda; class Insecta; order Coleoptera; family Coccinellidae; genus Harmonia; species Harmonia axyridis. The sequence goes on along the minus strand of NC_059505.1, from coordinate 21,545,401 downwards.
GAAAACTACTTGGATCGGAAGAATTTTTACCTGATTTCAAAATAGCAATTACTTTTGCTCTACTGAAGAGAGAATACTAGACGCGGTTTACCAAGATATGGACATGAGCAGAACGTGAGATTTGGAAAATGATTAAAGGTAGAAAACAACCTATCAATTAATATAAGATCCCGAATGAAATAGAAGGAGATAAATGGACAGCTTATGTCAAGGAACTATGAGACTAACCCACCATAAACCAGGAAACCCATGGGGAAGCCTAGAAATTATAAAAGACGAACTGAAGTATCATATAAGAAATTTAAAAAATAGAAAAGCCCCAGGACCCGATAATATACCGAACGAACTGCTTAAGTATGGAGGAGAACCGATACTAGAAAATATTCGTTTTTTCTTAAGAAGATTTTGGATACAAAAAATGTACCAAAATAATGGAAATCAAGTATTACAATACCAATATATAAGAAGGGAAACAAGAAGGATCCTAGTAACTACCGTACCATCAACTTGCTGAATACAATACTCAAATTGGTAAAAAAATTTTTTGCTCATAAGATAAGTAAAGAATATGCTATTAGTGAAGAGCAACAAGGCTTTAAAAAAACAGGTCAACAATAGATACAATCTTCGTGGTAAGGCAAATCATAGAAAAATCCATTGAATTCTACAAACCTGTTTACATGTGCTTCGTAGACCTAGCTAAGGCCTTCGATTGTGCCAGATTGAAAGATGTGTTAAAACTACTGAAAAAGAAATAACTACCCACCAGTATACTGCAGATCATCAAAGACATTAATACAAACAACAAAACGAAAATAAAAATGACAATGAACCGACATCAGAAATAAACGTAAGATTCGGAATACGTCAAGGAGACAGTTTAAGCTCTCTATTATTCAGCATAATAATGGATGAAATTGTGCAGTGAAAAATGCAAGACAGGAATATAGGTTTTCAACTAAAGACATAAAAATGATGTGTTATGCAGATGACGCCATATTGATCTCGGACAACGAAGACGACCTACAGCGCATGGCACATGCTTTTAAATTAGCAGCAAAAAAGTACAACATGAAGATATCAACGTCTAAAACCAAAGTGTTAGTTGTAGCAAGGAAACCCAAAAGATGTAAAATTGTAATAAACAATTAAATAATCGAACAAGTTTCAAAGTTCGAGTATCTTGCAGTAGAAATATTTAGTTGCGGAGACCTAAAAGCAACGGTACGAAAACAATCTAACAAAGCAGCATATATATCGGGATGCCTATGGGATATTATCTAGAGAAATAAAGATCTGAGTCTGGGCGGAAAGGAGAGCATATATAAGTCATGTGTGAAGTCGATTATGACATATGACATCGAAACGAGAGCCGAAACAGCAGAAACAAGGCTTTTAAGAACAACAGAAATGAAGGATTTGAGATCGATTCGAGATAGCTGGCAGTCTACATCACCAATACGCCTATACTGAAGTAAGAGATCGATAAGGAACACATAATATAAGAAGAAGAAAATAATCACAACAAAATAAGATACTTTGGCCACACTAACAAAGAAGCTAAATTATTATAAGCTATTGAATTGTGCTGTCACACTGTGCAGGTAAATTTTCCTCCGTTAATTAGTACGCGGTGTCTCCTGATAGATCATAAGTATGTTTCGAATTTTCACCAGAACAGTACAAAGACCAAATCTGCTCGAAAGCTGTGGGTAATCAAACACAGACAGTCGCTAGGGGTAGGCAGGATAGGCGGTCGCCTAGGGCGGCATTTCTAGCTTGATCAAAAAAAATTACATGTGTAGAAATTAAAAAAACCGAATGAGATCTAATCCAGTCAGCAACAACAGGAAGGAATACCGACAAATTTAATTATCTGATGAAGCATCTTCACATGTGGAAATAGGCCTGTATAATTTCAGGTCATCAATATTACCGCAACGGCAATGGAGGGTAGCGGTAATATTTAATGTGCTTATATAGATTTCCCTAAGGCTTTCGCCAGAGTTAATCATTAATCATTAGTATAATGTTTATCATTAGTGTTAATGTTGTAATCAATGATTCTATTTCACATTTTCCCTAATTTGTTTGGTATATGAAATATATTTAGTATTTATGTGATGTCAGATAGACAAGTTGTCATTAAAGAGTTGCGTTTGATGAACGTATTTTCATAAGTTATTTTCATTTCTGAAAGATATTCCTGTTTCACAGTTATAGAAATATTTCCTTCAAGTCCAAACTTCAACAACTGGGTTATGGACCCAGTGCCGCAGGACTAGTGAAAATAGAAATTTTGAGTTGTCAACTGAACTGATCAGTATTCGAATTTGCGTTTTGTAAGAATAGAGTTATGGAAACAACAAGGATCAAAATTGGTCTACTGAAGGAAAGTCTAACTGGACGACTTGGAAATATAAGTTGTGCTTTCTACTACGAAAAATTCCAGGCGCGATTGACGTCATAGAAGGTAAAATTGGGTCTCCAACGCCTACGGCAGCGAACGCAAGTTCAGAAGATAAATCGAAGTATGAATCCGATTTAATATTTTTCACGAAAGCAGATAGTAATGCACTTCTAATCATGACAACCATTTTGAAATTTTAAATAACATAAAAATTAAAGGTTATCAGATTGAAATGGTATTTTCATCAAGGTATTTATCAGGGTATCAGAAAATAATTTTTATCTGACCATCTCTCTGGGGCTAATAGAAAAATAATGCTTTTTGCTTAGTAAAGAGATTCTAATAATTATTTTATTGAGTTTCGAGTAAACAAGTAAGAGCTGAATATTTCATTAATCCAGATACAAATTTCATGTTATTATTTATAATTTGCCTCATATATGATATTAGGTGAGACTTGGTTATTAGAATATTTTTGTATTTTCATTAATACAGGGTGAAAGATAATGAAAAGACAACAACAAAATTAGCAATTAATTAACATTTAACGTTTGAATGATTCATTCACAACGAACCAAATACTTTCTTATGACACTTCAAAAAGCTATTTGCCCACAGACGCCATATTGGGTCACGTGATTTGGAATGCCCTATAATGTAGCAATATCTTGCATCTCAGGAAACTTGAAAACTATCATCACAGTGTTTCAAATGTTCAAACATGATTGTGAACCCAAATTCAATAATTCAAGATTTTATGAATTTATGTTATACCTAGAGTAAATTTCTCAGCCGATTTCAATGAAATCTGTTATTCTATTTGGTTTGTAGATAGTCCCATACGAATTTCAGATTTTCGAAATATTGAAAATCTTAAAATTCATAAAATAATCTGGCCTTCCATGATTACACCTATAAATTATAATAATTCAAATTGAAAATCCTCAACCTCTCTCGGAATTTATTGAATTATTTTACACCTGTACTGAACGGCTGTGTGATTGATTTACCAAAATGAATACGTGAATACCAAGTGAATGAATACTTGTTGAATGAATAGTGAATTATTAACTGATGAATACTTTAATTTGAAATGACTGATAAATACTTGAATTATTGGAAGCACTCTCTAGAGGTGGTACCATTGTTCGAGAAAACATCTGTAAGCCTTAACATGTACTTTCTAAATGAAATCATACTCAAAATATTCAAATATAGTTTCCAGTTCAGCATTTGAACCAGATTCAGTGCAGAAATCGATGTATTTCAACATTTTAAACTAATTGAATCAAAACCTTTCTTTTATCTAGGTGCACACAAAATTCCCACCCAGATGTGAGACCTACTTCAGGTCATTAAGAGGGAATGCTACCACTTGACTGCCCAGTTCAAAACTTAAAGGAATATAACTATTCTTGCAGATCACCGATTTGTATGGGGTTTTCTGATAATTTCTTCAAACAATGATCTGAAAGGCAGGGACGGGCTATTTTTAATTTGCGAATGAAAAAACAAAAAAAAAAGTTGGTAACTTTTCGTTTTCCGCAAAGGAATTGATGATATGGATGAAAGGGCTTATCACTGATTTATTTTAAAATTATTCGTAAAAAAAAAACTACAGAAAAACATTTCAAAAGAGCTGAAATCACTTCGTAATAAAAAAGAATAATCGACCGTCGTATAGTGCTGCCCCTACTGTATAAATTCGCAACGAATCACCAGATTCTTCAATACTACCTACAATTTGATAATTCCGGCAACGTTGCTGCGTTATGAATCAGTTCTCAGTTAGAGTCGTAAACAGTATTAGGTGAATAGAAAGATTTCCAGCTTGTTCGTTTCTTTTCGAACGGTTGAAGGTATGAACAGATCGACGCGGGACTTCGGGAGCGGGAGCGATGGGTTCAGCGGGCAGATTGCATAGCATGCACACATACGCGAAAATAATGAGACACGATTATTAGTATGAATCTAAAATTATGTATGAAAATGACAGTTTTTCGGAGGAAGAAGTTTTACTGCTCAAAGCCGTTGATTTCCATCCCACAAAAGTTTCTTTCCCGCTCCCGCAGTCACGCGTCGGTCTGTTCATACCTTTATTCAGTTTAGTTAGCTGTCAATTCTTTTCGATATGGGTAACAAGAGATTCAAGGATTTATTTATTCTGATCCTATTACTTGCTTTTTGGGAGTATCATGTAAAAATATCAAATTTGATTTCTACAGGAAAACAAGAAGAATCTTATTAGTTCATGGACATTCTTATGATGATACTATTAGTTTTTTAATCATGCATAATCTGTTTTGTAAATATTCATTCAATACCAATTCATCTTTCAATGTATGGGAAAGAGATTATATGTTCATGCACAACATGAAATAACATTTCAGTTGAAATGGTAGATAATTATATGGTAATATTGAAGTTCAGTACTACGATGTTACGATGTGAGTCAATTTCTGAACATGAGAATTTTTTGAAATTTGAGAACCTTTTATTGCCTTCAAAATAAATGGATCGTAATTCTGAGCAGGGAGAATCAATGCGATATTGCGATATAACAACTGATTTTTGTACGAAGTCAATTTCTGAAAATGAGAATTTTCAAAAAAGATTTTAGTCCTTTTTTTGCCTTCCAAATTAATGGATCGTGATCCTGAGTATGAAAGATCAATAAGTGATATAAGAACTGATTTTTTACCAAATTTCATGTTTATAGTTTTCACATTTTCCGAGAATAATCTCATTAGTACGTGGTCATTCTAATAATTATGACAACTATTAGTTTTTTTAATCATGTAAATTTGTTCCGTAGATATTCAGTCAATCCCAATTTATCTTTCAGTGTATGGAAATGTGATTATTTTTATGCACAACAAGAATTAATATTTCAGTTGAACTCGTTGGTAATTATAGGGGAATATTGAAGGTCAGTACTAAGATGTTATTATTGTTTAGAAATTTCTTGATTCTGCATAGTCAATTTCTGAAAATGAGATTAGAGTCCTTTTTTTCTCTTCAAAATTGTTGGATCGTAATCCTGAGCATTGAGAATTAATGCGATATTTTGATATAACAACTGATTTTTGTATGTAGTCAATTTCTGAGAATGAGAATTTTTTATAATTCCATTCTTTTTTTTGCCTTCAAAAAATGAATCGTAATCCTGAGCGTCCTGAATATTAGAATAAATGCGATATTGCTATATAACAACTGATTTTTGTACGTGGTCAATTTTTGAAAATAGGCTTTTTTTTTCAAATTCCAGTACTTTTTATGCCTTCAAAATTCATGGATCGTAATCCTGAACATGGAGAATCAATGCGATATAACAACTGTTTTTTGTACGAAGGCAGTTTGTGAAAATAAGAATTTTTGAAAATTTTAGTACTTTTTTTTTGCCTTCAATATAAATGAATCGTAATATTCAGCATGTTGATCAATACGATATAACAACTGACTTGAAATGAATATTGGTCATTTATGACCAATATTCCAATGTTCCATCATTCATCCGATATCATATTTGGATGACCATCATATTTATGGTTCATTTTGATTTGGCTAACCATAATGAGCAAAATCAATATTTTGCTCAATGAATGTGACCCGCTTATGTGAAAAGTTTCGGTGCATTTGTTTTGATTTTTTTTATTATTCCACTAAATACGTTTTTGAATCAAATTAATTTTCGTAAGAATGAAGGAATCTGAACAATAGTCGATAGTAGATAATAGTCGATCCTAATTGATATTTCTCACAACCCTCTCTAAAATCGGTTTTATTGCCCATCATAAAAAGCGAGTTATTCCTTTCAAAACATCTGGTCAATCCGTCCTAGAAAGATACCTAATACCATCTCTGTACCTGTCTTTCGAGCTCGAAGTTGCTGCATTGCCAAATGTTCGAACAACCGTTCGTACAGTTCACTGCGATTTCATTGGCTGGCGTGTAAGAATTGAATGCCGTCAAACGTATCTGAATTCTTAGATGTGGTAGAAAAGGACGGAAAATCATAAGAACGTTTGAGATTGCTCCACTCATCCTTAAAAGTGAAGGCTTCTCAGAGGGGCTGGAGGGAGTTGAATAGGTAAACTTTGACAGATGCGCTCAAACGCACGTGGTACCATTCCCTCTTAACAGAAATGAGTGTTCAACTCAACCCCCGAGCTCCAATACAAAGAATACAGAAACCGGTCCCACCGATGTCCCAATATGCGAATGGGAATCCGAGGTATTTATTACTGAAATGCAGTATTTAGCAATGTCTGGCATCGGGGCTTCATCTCAATATGCGCCTGGGCTATTGATGAAAAACTGAACAGGGACAAACACAGAGCATATCATTAGCAAGTCAATTCCTTAGGTGGGTTTTTTTAGAAGATGATATATAATTAATCAATACACAACATAAGAAATGGTTACCATGGTTTAATTGCTTCTAGACTAAGGTATCTCATCAGCTGCTGGTTTAATACGTCTGACACGTTGAGATGAAGTATTTCAAAATAGAGCTATAGAAATATTATTCAAATATCTATAATATGTTGACACTTAACTTTTGAACATACGCAAAAAAAAACTTGAACAGGTGGAGTTGATACATGGCATGGCAAACAATATCATGCCAAATTATGAGTTTACCTTGGTGCATTAAATACATAATCATAACAAACGAAAAAGAGATGACGTGAGGAATAAACGAAAATTCACAAATAAAACAGAAGACTCTTCCATTCATTGGGCTATTGAAACCTATAATCAAACTCCACCAGAAATAAAAACACAAAAAAAAAGACAAAAATAATTGTAATATTAAGTTAAAACATATATAATAATTTTGGTTCGAGATTTTCATCCATGTAAGTGATAAATAAAAAAGTTATCGGGAACGTGGACTCTATTTGCTGCCAATTACAAAAAAAAATCGCCAACGTTCCGAGGACTTTAAAATGTTACCCTCATTACCAATATTTTGTACTTTTAAATACAGTCTAGAACTAAAAACTTTGAGAATATCTATATGAAAAACTCTTCAAAATGCTCATGCAGGTAGGAACCAAAAAACTAACCTAACTAATTCACAAATTACTGGTGCAGTGGTCTAGACCACTGAATTTTGTCAAACAAACTAACATTGAACAACATAGAAGAAAAAAACATGGGGCAACTTATTGTCAAACTACTATATTAAAGACTTATGAAATCTGACCATGAAATTATGGATCTTATGATCTTACAGCTAAAACTAAGTCATGTCATATCTAATAAAAAATCGTAAACTAAGCTAAGATTCTTAACATCATCTCTGAAGTTAACCGAGTTGTTTAATTTTATATGCAACATTTCACTGATATTACGTTTCTGTGTAAACTTATCTTTGTCTAGAATTGTGGTATTGCTGAAGTCGAAGTGTAAAGTTAAAGAAAAACATCACTTCGACTTTAGCAATACCACGATTCTGGACAAAGAAAAGTTTACACAGAAACGTAATATCAGTGAAATGTTGCATATAAAATTAAACAACTCAGTAAACTTCAGAGATGGTGTCAAGGACCTTAGCTTAGTTTACGATTTTTTATTAGATATGATATGACTTACTTTTAGCTGTTAGATCATAAGTTCCATAGTTCATGGTCAGATTTCATAAGTCTTTAATATAGTAACAGGCGTTCATTAAAATTCGTGGTCAAGAGTGCTGCGGAGATATTAGAGTGGATTTTCTGTGTTTACAAGTAGCGCTTAGCTTGTTGTGTTTTAATGAACGCTCGTTAGTTTGACAGAAATTTGCCCCATGTTTTCTTCTTCTATGTTGTAAAATGTTAGTTTGTTAGACAAAATTCAGTGGTCTAGACCACTGCACCAGTAATTTGTGAATTTGTTAGGTTAGTTTTATGGTTCCGGCCTGCATCTGCATTTTGAAGAATTTTTCAGATAGATGTTCTCAAAGATTTTAATTCTAGACTGTATTTAAAAGTACAAAATATTGGTAAAAAGGGTAACATTTCCTTGTATACTGTTTACCTTGAACTTAGTTTTTTGTTCACAGCCTTGAAAAAGAGGAGAAAAGTCCTCGAAACGTTGGCGATTTTTTTTTGTAATTGGCAGCAAATAAAGTCCACATTCCCGATAACCTTTTCATTTATTTATAATAATATGTTAAATATATGTGATACTTTAGTTGCACCTTTAGTTATTTTGGAATTATAGAATTTATTATCTTGTAAATTGTTCAATAGGTCTTGTTACCTGTATTGCGTAGGTATTGTATTTGAGGTTAGGAATAAATAAATGAATATTGCATATATTACCTGTAGTGCATAACTGACTGAAAGACCAACAAGACCGGCATCTATGTTATCTCTTCCCCAAACAGCAAATAGAGCAGCGAAAAGTATGATAACATTGCCCACCATTTCCAGTCGTACAGCTAACCATCTATTGGCTATAACACTGGGGTAGCAACACATCTGATTTGTATTCACTTTATTGTCAGATTCTAATATGAATCTATCCTCTTGACAGTAAGCTCTTATAACGGATGCTCCAGTGATGGTTTCTCCGAAATGGGAATATATAGGAGATCTTGATACCGATTCCAAACGTTTTAACTGCCTGGACGTCTCTACGTAATAGCGTTGAAAAACGTAGTAAATAACACCAACAATCAAAATTACTATTACAAATGCATGTGATGAGTAACTGATAACGAACAATGTTCCTAGAACCTGAAACAGTACAATTTTATGTGTATTATTCAAACCTGTGCAACAAAAATCATTATACTCTAAATTTCCTTCATTTTTGGCGAGTATCTTTCAGTTTAAATTGTGACTCTAAAATTTCACTATCTACAAAATTACATTTAAAGCAGTTATATTTGATTGAAAGCATCATTTACATAAGCAGTAATTTTGCCACAAAGATAACTAATATTATTCAGTAAATTCGTTAGTTGATTCACTAATGAAAAACTGGTTCAAGGAAAAATAATATCTGTATGTAACTGAAGAAAATGATTATAGAACTATTGATTAACTTAATGAATCTTCATAGAAAAGTTGCATGCATAACCCAATATTCTTATGTCACTCGAAGATGAGATAAGCATATTGGGAAACAGGCAGAACTTTCGCAAGATTTTATGAAATATTCAGGGTGTCCCGGGAATAACTGTACATTCTCTCATCAGAGGTGGATTAGGACTGGGTGAGTATGGATTGACTACAAAAAATTGATTTTGCCTTTCCTCAGAAAGCTACAGGGTGAGTTCTCATATTCATGGAAAAAATGAAACCATCATTAGAATCATCGGGGGAATGTATTGAAACTTGGGATGTTATTGACGCCAAGGTGGAGTCAGAGAGATATGAATCATTGCAATATTCGAGGACCGGTCTAATTATTCCTCATTTAAAGTATTCAGATTAAAAATATCACTTTGTATTTCGAATTTAAAATCATTGTTTACATTTCAAAAAAGAACTTGAATTCAGCTTCAATACGGGATATCACTCAAAGTTGTCACATCTGAGATTCTTTTTTCGAAATTGCACAAAGTTCGAAAAATTTAATTTATTCAGGATTGAGATATCTCGTCGTGAACAAATATAAAGAATGAAAATCTTCTTGAAAACAGAGTGAACATGTGAACATGATGATTGGAATTTGCTTATATATAAAATAATTTATTACTGAAACAACAATACAAAGCAGAAAAATAAAATAGTCTCGGACACAAAATATGAATTCCTCGAAACATATTTTGTGGTCATTTTTTATGCTGAAGAGAGGCTGACAACTGAAATTAGAGATAGTTATTACTTATTGGTTGTGTTTCATATTGTTCTAAAATTTTTGAATTATCAAAATGACCAATTGAACAAATAGAAAAAAACTGATATTATGTATGTATATTTGTAATGTGTACGGCAAATAGACGAGGCTCATTTCACCAAAGATGATGTGTTTAATCTGATTTCTGACGGTCACTTGGCAAGTTTGGTTCATCTTGACTTCTCACAAAATATTTTACCCGGAAGGCATTATTACAGGAATAAATTATGAATTATTCGACATGATGGAGCTGGAACTCATTTTGGTTTAGAAGCGAAAAATTACTTTCACAATACTTACCCAAATAGACGGATAGGTCGAGGAGTACCCATCTCATGACCTTCTCAATCTTCAGATCTAAACCCACTTGATTATTTTTTATATGGAAAATTGAAGGATATGGCTAATGCTGAACACATTCAGTGAATAGACTAGTTGATGAATAAAATAATGAAATTTTAGGATATATTAAGAAAAAATGGCGATATGTTTCGGAAGGCTATATCCAATCTGAAAATTCAACAAGAGAAATGGGTATAAGCACTTCGAACAACTTTTCAAATAACTTTTACTGAATTCCAATAAAAGGAACTATAACTGCATTTAGATATTTTTTATTATGTTGTTGATTCATTATTGAATGAGTTTATTGATGCTCCTGATTCTAGATGATTTTTCAGAAAGAATTTATGTTCAATCACGAGATATTTCAGTCCTGTTCATGTGAACAAATCACATTTTTCGAAAATTGTCCAATTTCAAAAATTCATAATAAGAATGTTCGATGTGACAACTTCGAGTTCCACCTCCTACTGAAGCTGAAGCTATGCTCTCTTTGGAAATCTAAACAAATATTTCAAATTCGAAATTCAAAACGATATTTTTAATCTGAACACTTTAAATGAGGAATGATGAGTCCGAACTGAAATATGGAAATAATTCTCTCTGACTCGACCTCGGCTTATAGCAATAACATCCTAAGTTACAATAAATTCCGCCGATAAGTTTAGTTCTGATGATGGTTTCATTTTTTCCATAAAGATGAAAACTCACCCTGTACCTTTCTGCGGAAAGGTAGAAATTAATTTTTTATAGTCAATTCGTAATGTCCTAGTCCTACTCTTCCTCTGATAAGAATATGTACATACAGTTACTCCCGGGACACCCTGAATGTAAATATGTATATATTCATATGTAGAAAAAAATAATGTTCATCACTCATGACGTAAAATGACTCGTGCTTGGACTACTTGTGGAATTATCCTATTCAATGTTCGGATCAACGGCAGACATGTCACTTTCCAAGTAACTATAAAGGATGTTTCACGAATGATTGGGCAGGCTTTCAGGGAAGATGCGGGACATTTTGGTGAGTCTGAATCAGTGCGCGAAATATGTCCTAGCTATATTCGTTTAAGAGATACAGGCTGTTTTATATATTTCATCGAAAACCTTCAATCGGCATAACTTTTGAACGCCTGCATGGATCTTCATGAAAATTTGAGGGAATGAGTATAGGCCAATGTCTAATATTTGCACCTGATGACTTGTCGATAGCGCAGGTCCGGACTGAGAATATTATATTCTTTATTGCACATCTTGTAAAACACCTTGTACATCCAATTTTCGGAACGTGAAATTCTCTTCAGAATCTACAGAATCTGATGGCACACTTCGCATCAATATTTTATGAGCTATTGAATATCTGGAACTATATATATATATATATATATATATATATATATATATATATATATATATATATTTTTTTTTTTTTTTTTTTTTTTTTTTTTTTTTTAATTCCACACTTTAGTGGTACTTCTTACAGGGCTTCCCGGGTATTTCTACCAAGAGAAGATCTGCTCCTCAGTGTGGATAGATGACCTGTCTGATGATATTCACAGTGCCAAGCAAAACGGCTTTTTGCATCCATGTAATGGTATATATATATATATATATATATATATATATATATATATATATATATATATATATATATATATATATATATATACTTTTTGACATCTTATGTACATTTTCGCAAGAAAAATCTTCTAAATTTCGCTTGCATAAGTTATATTCAGTGATTAATAGGAGAAGTTCTGATGTACTAGTGTGATATACAACATGCCTAAAATAAAAAGTGAATGTTTGTTATTGTATGACAAGGCCAGAGTAATTGAAGATTGTAATAACGGTACGAGTGTTACGTTTCTGTCAAAGAAATATGGTGTAGCAAAATCGACAATTTGTGCCACGAAAAATAAAAAAACCTGTTAGATGGAGTTACAAATACATTAAAACCGACAAAACAATGTACGTTAAAAAGTGCGGAATATCCAAAAATGGAGCGAAAACTGTATAAATGGTTCTAGCACAAAGGGAAAGTATCCGGAGAAATAATTAATCAAAAAGCATTGAATCTTAAAAGTGCTATGAACATTAGAAATTTCAATGCAAGTGATGGCTGGTTGCAACGTTTCAAAACTCGATATGGAATTCGTTTCTTGAAAATAACAGCGGAAAGTTATCGTCTCAGCCCGAGCTTGTCGATCCAATCAAACAAAGGTTGATGCAGATAATTCAGGAATTTGATTTGAATGAAAATCAGCTGTGTAATGCTGACAAAACTGGCATCTACTGGCAACTGCTACCTGAAAAAACTTATGTTTCCATGTCTGAGAAACCGCTCCAGGTATGAAGACTGCCAAGCAAAAAATTACCATTTTAGGATGTACAAATGCATTAGGTACGCATAAATTTACTCCATTGGTAATAGGAAAAGCTAAAAATCCCAGTTGTTTCAAAAATTTTGTTAATCCCCTATTCTACAGGCACACAAAAAATGCCTGGATGACTGGTGAAATATTTAAAAACTGGTTCTTTCAACAGTTTGTTGTACATACTTCATAACATTTTGTCCAATTGTATGCATGAGTTTAGGGTCTTTTTTCAATTTTAGGTTGGATCATTCTTAAAAGGCCAAGGACTAGAAGAGAATTTTTTACAATACCCAAGAATTGAGAGCTAACAAAGGTACAATTTTCGTTATGTTAATGCCCCCAAACGACACTCCTCTGATTCAGCCAATTGATCAAAATAATTTCCTTTCACACAAACTCATGGGTTTTTTTCGGTCACCCGGACGTGGCGTCAAGGGTGATCCGGTAATGCTGTTTTAGTGAGGATATAACATTTTTCTTATTATGTTCACGATGCCCAGTATCACCGCCTTCTGCATCCACATAGTGGTGTTTTGCGGCAACTTCAACTCAAGTAGATGTTGGAGGTTTTTTTTTTGTAGACGAGACCGTTAGCTATATATATATATATATATATATATATATATATATATATATATATATATATATATATATAATTCGTAAGAAAATTATTGATCGCAATATATCTAATAGATAAGAATGTTAGGATGTAAGAAGTCTTACCGAAAGCTTGGATGATATAAAAGTGTATCACTGAATTTCCTAGATCGAAACATCCTAACATTCTTATCTATTATATATATATATATATATATGATTCAAAATGGCGTCGAATGAAGTAGACAAGAGAGAACGCGATGACGATGAAAAATCGAATTGTAGTGAATTTTCAAGTGCAAGAATTTTCAAATGTTGTTCAAAGACTTGCAAGGCGATGGTGTGTAAGATTTGTGACACATTCTACCACGAAGGGTGTGTTAAACGAATGAAAAATGTTGTTTACATAAATGACTCAGTGATTTTGTGTTGTCAGCAAAACCAGACCAGTTCTGATGATAAAGACGAAGAGAAAAGTGCTACAGATTGGGTGAGCAAATATAAAATTTCAAAGTTGGAGATGGAGATTACTTATCTTAAACAATTGGTGCATGAAATGCAAGAGAAAAATGCTATTATGAGTCAAAACAATTTTTTGTTAGTCGAAAAAATTAATGAAATGGAAAATCAACAGAAATATAGACATCGAGCACTATCTGTTGCATCCAGTATCAACCACTGCATACAGGTGGAAGAAAACATTTCGAAGCACAATATGTATAGAAATCTTCAAAAACCCATGGAGAATTCTGTAAATCAACAAAAATGGAATACAAGGGAACTACCACGAATAAACTTGGAAGAAATAGACAAGAAAAACAGTAACAAAGCTAGGAATAGCGGAATCACGACATCTGGTAGATCAAATAATTCCAACAAACAGAATAAGTCAATCAGTTTGTCAAACATGCTAATAGTTGATAATAATACACAAGAAGATGAAAATCAACAAAACAAAACTGTCCAAGAACAAATATTTAGAAATATTAGTGAAAATGAAAGTAACGATAACATTCCAAAAATTAATGACAATGATACAAGTGAGGCTGTTATAATGAATAAACAAATGAAAAACCTCAAATTGAATGAAGATCCTAACTGGAAAACCGTAGTCTACAGAAACAGAAGGCAATATTCTACAAAACAAAGACCACAACCTGTCAAAGGAGAAATAGAAACAACTAAATTAATGGCTGCCAAACAACTAAGCTGTCTCTTCCTTACTGGTTTGAAACCGAAAACTCCAGTAGAAGAAGTAAAAAATTATATTACCGAAACTTTCAACATAAATGTTTCATCCTAGTAGCATTAACACGTACGGTATGACTTCATTTGCCCAGTGGTAGATGTTTTGCAATTTCAAATACAAGTACGGAAATTTTGGTGTTTCGGAAGCACGAAATGTCAATTATTCGCAAAAAATTAATTTAAGTGATAAAATTAACTAACGCATGAATATTTCGAGAACTAATGCATAAAATGAAAAAACAAATACTGTGCTGAAATCAGTATAAAAATACCTTTAAATTGAGGTATCACTCACCCCATCTTCCCTATTCAAAAATTGGGGGTGGGGGTTGTAGCAGCAAGGGTTGAAGCGCTATGCGTCCGTAACCTACATCTTAAGTTGTCCCCCTCGAAACAGAAATCGACCTGTCCGAGCATTTCTATCGAAAAACTTTATTTCGTCTGTAATCTCGTCTGTTTCGTTTTCAAATGGCCACCCTGTATATATATATATATATATATATATATATATATATATATATATATATATTCTTTTGAGAAAGAGCAATACAAAATATTAATTTCAAACAATCAAGCATATGTGTCGATGAATCTCAGTATTAGCAGAGGAAATGTAACGGGGCATCATACATTTCAACGTATGATACAAGAGAACAGATAAAAACCTCAGCAAAAACTCTGTCTCCCCGTATCGGTGTAGTGACTGGTTTGTGTAAACGTTTACAGAATAAGCTGACATAATTTATATTGAAGGACTTCCTCTTCAATCAAAACAAAATTTTCTCTATCCTCTCTTTTCGGTTGACGACTCTATAATTTCCAATCGGATACAAGATTATGCTTAAACGTAACATCTGACAAGTAATCCCTAGGAGCCTGGTAGTCTCTAGCTGATAATATTATTATAGATGATTTATGAGATTATTATTATAGATGAGACATTAATATAGTCATATTTTCCAAATGGCGGTATATGTTCAAGTGTTGTACTAGGTCGTTATAATTGATAATGACCGTCCGAGAGACGGGTTTTGCCGATTTCGATATTTGGTGAGCTCATAACTTCTTCTTCTTCTTCTAGTTCCAACTCCTATCGGAGGTTGGAAACCATCATAACTAATTGATATAAATTACCATAACGCATTAAATTAAGGTAAGAACCAGAAGAAAAATTACACCGGTGACCACCAATTGAAGGCCAGTGTATATCAGGTGTCCCTAGGGAAAAAGACGGTTGTCTCCGACGGGAAAAGCTTAGCTAGAGATTCACAGAAGTTATAGTCGTATCGTCATGTAGAATGAAATTGGTAGGCACGCATGTAAAGGAGAAATAATGTGATAAGTAGAGTTAAAACCTGAGAAGTAAATAAAATAAACAAAAACGGAAAATATAAAAAATTGACATTTAAAATATTGTGAGTTTTGCTAGAAAAATTGTGCAAGTTAAGGTATGAACAGACCAACCCAGACTTCTGGAGCGGGAACGGGAGCGATGCGTTCGATGCGGCAGCGGACAGACTGCATGGTATGCACACCAACGAGATAATAATAAGACAAAACTACTGTGCGGACTGCGGAAAAACACTGCACGCTGCGAACCGAAATTAATTCGCAGACATTCCGCAATTCGCATGCGTCCTATTCGTAATGGTATGCACTTCTTCATATTCCACCGTTGATTTCCATCCCGCAAAAGTTTCGTTCCCGCTCCTGAAATTTGCGTTGGGTCTGTTTATACCTTTGAGGTTCATTAATCCAAAACAACTTCTTGCACAAATTATTGGAATATTTTTCTATTTTCTTCTTCGGGAAATGAAATTAATTTATATTAAACAAAGTGAAGAAAATGTTTTCTCTGATGGTAGATAATAAGAAATGAAAAATTCTCACCAAGATTTCTTCGAAGAGTGCATTTTATCATAGTGCATTCAACAATAGGTAATCACAACTTGAGAACCGGCAAAACATCAAAAAGGGAACAAAAACCCTCATTGAAATTACCAGCGTTTCGAATAATCATTGATTCCTCATCAGGGCTCTTTATTAGGTTTAATAGATTTTTTTACCAAATTTCATCTGAGTGAGACTAAGATGAAATTTGGTGTGAAAATCTATAAAACCTAATGAAGAGCCCTGATGAAGTACATATATTCGAAACGTTGGTAATTTCAATGAGGGTTTTTGTTTCTTATTGGATGTTTCGCCGGTCTCCAAGTTGTGATTAGCTATATTTAATCAATTACAAGGACGAGATTAGAATACCAATAGTGCATTCAATTAATATTTTTTCACACAAGTACAAAACAATCGTAAGAATAAGCAACATTTAACCCCAAACACCTGCAAAAAATGTATCCAAAAAATTATACCTTGAAGATATCTCGAATTATCATATCCACATTTCTAGGAAGCCTCAAATCGACTGTATCTATATCAGCAGAAAATCTCGCAAGAATTCTACCAGTTGGTGTCACATCAAAGAATAGCATAGGTAGATGCAAAAGATTACCTAGAAGGCCAGCGTGAATAAGTTGACTTGCATCAGTGTAACCCTTCGCGAAATATGTTTGCCCACCAACTAAAGAAAGAGCTAAAAGAAAACAATCCTTATTAAACCTTAAATAGTAGTACAAATATTGTTTTTTTTTCAAGAAGTAGTAAGCTTTCAATTACAAGGAAGATGACAAATTGAAAGTAATATCAAATCATCACTAAATAAATAAATAATTATATCTGATAAAGGAAAAATATGAATCGACACTGAGAAATTAAAGATCAGATTGAAAGGAATTAAAGATACCAATATTCTGCATAGTTCTGTTTTTGATTTATTCGGCTATGCAATCATTATGAGTGAAACAGCTATTATCGATCTATGGAACCACTCGAATGTTTCTGTTTACGTAATAATATTTCATCAGTTCATCTAAGAGATAGAAACACGCCAAAATGCAGAAATTCATCAAAGTAAATATTCAGTCCTTCCAAATGGCATTGATGATTACCATACGAATCGGACCGACGAGTTGTGAATGTTGCATTTCTGCACAATCTTGAAGAGACAATGTTTACGACCTATCATTCATTTCATTTTCAGAATATTGTAAAGTAAACAATTGCCCATGAGACTCTAAAGACTAATTTCTAGGTGTGGTTTGGCTTATTTGGCAAAGAAACTCCTACCCAGGTTTTTACAAATTTAATAAAATCAAAATATAAAAAAAAATCCTTTTCACTCTAAACAAATCGGTTTTTAACCGGATATAAACTTTTTTGTTTATATTTTAAATCTCTTCTCGTTTTGATAGTTTTTGATTAATAATAAACTCTTCTTTAACGAAGTTTTTAATTTCTTTTGCTTAATATTACAGAAAAATGGTGTATGTTATAACATACAGTAGGAAATAGAACTACTATGCGAGATATCAAATATTTTTTTTTCTGTATCATCTATACAATGGGTAGGTAATATGACATTTTTATTCTCCTGAATGATATTGGATCAAAAATTCTTTCGGATGAAGTGCAACGTTGCATTTGCTACATCTAAAGGCCGCAAGTTTATGACACTACCATCATCTTGTCTGTTTTTCTTGATAAACTATAAGTTGATCAAATCTGTCGTATCTGGATTTCATTCGATGATATTTGCTTTGCTTAGTAGATTTTGATTGTCTTCTTGAAAGTTTCAAGAAGGCCAGAAGCAATACATCTTCGGAATGTCTAGTGCATTTTCCCTCCATTGAATTAGGGTAACTGCCATGCGTTATGTTCGGCCATGTCAATGCAGTGTGAAAATAGGAACGAGTACTACTGTTTTTCCCTTATGGAGACCCGGTACAGACAAATATTTTGGTCTGCCCGATCAACCCCACCCATATTCTCACAGGGTGTTTCAAATATTGTGCCAAAAATTGTGAACAAAATTTGATCATAACTTTCGATTTTCAAATTAGATCCCTATATTTTATGAATGCGTTGGATTCGACAAAGAAAAATAAGGGTAGTGTCCAAAAAGGATTTACTCCCAAATTAAATTTTTCGAGAGTAATTCAAGATTTTATGAATGTATGTATACGTAGGGTCAATTTCATTGAATCTGCTTCTAGAGAGCGTTTCAAAGAAGTATTCTATGATCATAAGAATTGAAATATGCAATTATTTCAAAGTGACAGGAGTAGTCATTATTGTAGCTAGTAGATTATAATTTCACGAAATAAATCCTGTTATTCAAATAATGAAATTCTAGATATTTTCCATATCCACGATGAATGCAACAGAATTGTTTCGAGAACTTGTCGAATAGTCAATCAGAAATATCCACATTTATCACCAATTAACGAGAAGATATTTCGAAAGTATGAAATGTATTCTTCCGCTTTTTTATATGTATAGCATTTCATCAACTTTGGCACACAGGAGTAGTGTAACTCAGCAGTGCAAAATGTAGTTCGTGAGCAGTGCTCATCACTACGCTTAGGCCGAATGCCAGGAGTTGAGACGACATATAGCGTCAGCCGCGAATGCTGATAAAGGGCCAAAATTATTCCGAGATGCACAGAAATCGGCCATTCTGAGATCCGGCGACTCGAGAATAGATAGACCGTAAATGACCCTAAGGTCACAAAACAAGGGACAGTTTCTAAGGATGTGGTCGCTGAACTGGGGGCGACCACATGGACAATGTTCCTCTTCGACCAGACCCAGCCTGAACAGATTACCTTTGAACGGACCATGGCCTGAAATAAAACAGGCCAGAGGGAAACTTGGGCGAAACCAAGGGTTTTTGGAAATAAAATGAACAGAGGGGATGCAGTCGAAGGTACAACGGCCCGAGTCAGACGTCTCCCAGTCCGACTGCCAACAAGAGAAGAAATGGCGCAGTGACACATTCATGGACCGACGGATCGCAGAGGCCCTACCAGGGTCGTCCAAGGACACGGATGGAATGTAGAGCCCTCCGAAACGAAATTCAAATCCTCTCCTCAGAAAATAAGCTGCAGCCCGATGAACGACGTAATAGTGTGCGGGTAAATTACCAGTCACAACTTGAAGAAAAGATGTGGCTGCAGTTCGATACGATCGAAAAATAAGGAGGAGGAAATGCCGCTGTGCCGAAAGAATGATCCGTCGGACATGGAAATGACCCAGGTGGTGATACCATGCGGAGGCGCAATAAGAAATTATTGGCAGAAAAATACCTTTATAGAAGATGATCAGAGACCGAACCTGATCACAACCAAGTGCTCGTCGAAGACGAAACAGCCCGGAAGCCACCACCTGGGTCTTTTGATGCAAAGCCTTAGCGTGAGGAATAAAAGTCAGGCCAGAGTCAACCACCACGCCAAGGTATCTATACTCCGATGACCAGCGAAACGAGCCCATAGGGGATCGAACTGTCGGAGGACGTCTACGGTCGAGAGAGCCCCTCAACAGCACTGCCACAGACTTGCCCTGGGAGATGGAAAGCCTGTTACGGCTAAGCCACTCAAGCACCAAATCAATAAGGCGCTGAAGGGCTTCTTCGAGCAAGCGCCGGCTGTCAGCGCTAACAACCAGGGCTAGATCGTCTGCATACGCTATGGCAAGGCCACAGTCCCCCGTCAGGAGAAATAGCAGCTCATCAAAAACCAGAAAACCAGATTCCAAAGAGAAGGTCCCAGAATGGAACCTTGGGGGCAGCCTTGGGACAAAGCACGTCGAAGGAAAACCGACTGGCGGGAAAAAGTGACCTGCCGGCCAGAAAGATAGCTCTCGAGCAGACGCAACTGATCCAGAGGAACCCCAACCAATCGAGAACGACGGAGGATGCAAGGTCACCAAAGATTATCAAAGGCACCATCAATGTCTAAAAATAAAGCGACCGCATTTTTACCCGGGGAATTCCGGGCAAAGTCGACTAGTTTAAGAACAGCATCAACCGTAGAGAGGCCAGGCCTGAATCCGAAATGAAGAGGGGAGGACTTATCAGGATCAAGTAAGACCTGAGCAAGTCGAGAAAGCATCAGTCGCTCAAAGGTCTTGCCTAAAATCGAAAGCAGGCTTATAGGAGTTCTACCAATAATTCTATTGCATTCATCGTGAATATGGAATTCCATATTCACGATGAATGCAATAATAATAAAATATAATTCGCAGTCTGCGATGTTTCTCTCTGCAATTAACGAGGCGAATCTAATTCAACTGATCGATCACCCCACGCGTTATTGCCAGAGACAGAGTCCCTCAATTCTTGATCTGGTGCTCACGAGTGATCAAGACCTAATCTGCGACATCCAGTACCATGACACGATCGGGCGATCGGACCATTGTGTGCTGTCCGGAAGATGCAGTTTACTCGCATGCCGGTGATGAAAACAGCACAACACAACACAATTTATTTTTTCAGTGCATCAGTTTAAGAATATCTTTTTTCGACCATAACTCCAGAACGCCTGTAACCATCACTTTGCGACCTCAGGTTTTTTCATGCAAATTTGATGGATCTTCTGTTTCTGTTAAGAAAACCCTATCATTATATCTGAAATTTCGGAGAAAAATGAACAAAACTATGAACATCTGACTTAGCGCCCCCTATCAGCAGGAAAAAAACAAATTTATCATTGGTATATTTTTTCCTTAATCAACAAGATGTTATCTCTCAAACGAAATCTAATTTGCTCAAAAATGTTCAGTCAAACTGAAGGTACAGACATTTCAATCATTCCGATTTCTCCCTTTCTCCCATCTTTATTCGATATCGTAAAATCGAAAGTGAAAATTCAAAAAGATACAGAATTTTCCAAGGATTACAGTGATGATATTTTTCTTCAACTTCATATAAAACATTTTCGAGTAAAATTCTTTTTTCTACTCGACGATAGCTATTACGCTTCCTAGCGATAGAGGTATGAACTTCAAAACAATTTCCAGTGTTTTCTTGTGCACTTTAGTGGTAAAAATTTTTACCGCAAGTCTCTACGATAAATGGATCTTGAGATATAGCCGCTTACCTCGCTTATTTGCCCACCCTGTACATATATAAAAAAATTTCCAAATTTCTTCGAACACCAAAGGATACCATCGATAACGAGTCTCAAGGTGTATACGAGATACCATGTTCCGCATGTCCCAGAACATACATAGGACTAACTAACAGAGTATATGATCACCAACTCGCAATACGCCAAGGAGAACCAACATCTGCCCTATTCAAACACTACTCTGAAACAGGACATAACGTTTATTTTGAGGGATGCAAGACCATATCTGCAGAAAAAACCCTTACAGGTAGGATAATTTGTGAAGCACTCGAGATCGAAAAACGACCCAATTGACTCAACAAACGGGATATTGGTCAAAGATTACCCAACACTTGGAAACCTTTGATTTCTTGTCTCATGGCAACACATCAATCGATAACTCAGCCCCCGACAACAACCCGATCGACAGTTCAGCCTCATACCACCCGTACCAGGCTCCCCGTTGCTACCCGATAGATGACTCGAAGTCACGTGACAACAACACAACCGGTTTCTGCTCGATCTATAACAACTCGATCAATGACTGGAGGCTGCCTAACAACTACGCAACCGGCTCCTGCGCAACCTCCATCACGTGGGTCACCCCCTTCTACTATAAATACAGGACCTCTCATGGTTAACATTCAAGTGCCTCGAAGGACGCAAGATAACCATACCCACGAGAATACTCTTGTTGATGATACCTGGGGAGTAGGCAGATTGAGACCCCGGCGTAAAGTCAACGGTTCTTGAGAATGGCTCCAAAATCGGAGCCGAAACGTCGAACACGACAAAATATTAGACGCGGTCCAATCCGGAACACACAAAGTTCAAATATTTCCTACCGCGGAAACCTATCCGAACATATGTTGACGTGCACTCTTATTTCGTAACAATCCATAAACGTTATATTTCGCACATAAACGTATATCGTTCTGTAAGTACTCCATATCCGAACTACCACTATCAAAATTCGGAGTATTTCAGTGTTGGGTTACACTTTATCAAATAACGAAAAAGAAACCTTTGAAGGTGCCTAGTGCAATTTCAAAAGAAACATTAGGCGAAAAACCGATGACTAGGCCGCCAGGTATCCGATTGAACAATCCAGCTTCTAAGTCTTCAGGACCATTATTTAGGTTCATACGTGAGTAACGAGAGCAATATAAACTTATTCAAAATGAGTACATGCAGCAAAAAGCAAAGCGTGAGTACACAAGGTGATTCACCGCAATGGCCTATTAGATGTTTAAGGAAAACTAATCATAATTTTGTGCGGAAAAGTTGTACGTATGAGTTTGAGACAATGTTCTTTCTCCCTAAAAAATTTTTTAGGCTTCTACAACTACCGGTTATAACGGAAACGGATAACTACTCCCTTATTTCAACTGGCACCCTCAGTATATTATTGCATCATTAGATAGCTTATTTGATGAAGCTGGATCTTTAAATTAATTTGAATTTTCCTGACGATTACTAGATAGCATGAATTAGGAAAGAAAATGGAAGACACACTTATTTATATAATTGTATTCTAAGACAATCGATTTCGGCACTAGGCCATCATCAGGTCAGCTGAAAATAAGATGTTAAAATAAAATCACAACATGATAACTTAACACACAATTTTTACAAAGTTTTTTCAGTGATAATGTCTGATATAAATAAAAGGATGTATTATAAACTCACCGTCAAAGAAATAAGTACTTTTCATAAAAGACATTAAATGTATAATAATTTTTCTGATATTTGTTTCCATGTATAAACATATATCTAGGTGTTAAAAGATAAATATTAAATTGTACTTCTTTCTATGAAAACCAATATTGACAGTTTTAGATTGGAATATGTTTTATGTTTTCATAATTCCGTGTATTAGGTGACCTTCAGAATCATGAAAGCGAATACAGAGGCAGGCGGAAGAGTCTATATATTTAGAGGTTGGATCATCTTAAATAAATTATGATAGCAGTGGGAAAATCTTTAATATCGTTGAGGAGGTGTTAGTCATTCTTGTTTTTTAAGATCTCTAGTTGTTCTAAGAGTGTTAATTTATAAAAATCATTATGTTGATGCAGTAATTTTAGTTTTTCTAGTGAGGTAGAGTGTTTGCTCTCAACTAGATGATTTCCCATGGCAGAAGCAGGTCTATTTTTTATATGTTCGTTAAATCTGATTTTTGCAGCTCTGGTCGTCATACCGATATAGAAGGTAGGACAGTACAAAGAATGCTCGTCAATAATAAACCCAAAGAAGACAACAACCAAAAAAGCGGTATATATAGGATAACATGTGATAACTGTCCTGCCTTCTATATCGGTATGACGACCAGAGCTGCAAAAATCAGATTTAACGAACATATAAAAAATAGACCTGCTTCTGCCATGGGAAATCATCTAGTTGAGAGCAAACACTCTACCTCACTAGAAAAACTAAAATTACTATCAACATAATGATTTTTATAAATTAACACTCTTAGAACAACTAGAGATCTTAAAAAACAAGAATGACTAACACCTCCTCAACGATATTAAAGATTTTCCCACTGCTATCATAATTTATTTACGATGATCCAACCTCTAAATATATAGACTTTTCCGCCTATTTTTCTCTATTCGCTTTCATGATTCTGAAGGTCACCTAATACACGGAATTATGAAAACATAAAACATATTCCAATCTAAAACTGTCAATATTGGTTTTCATAGAAAGAAGTACAATTTAATATTTATCTTTTAACACCTAGATATATGTTTATACATGGAAACAAATTATCAGAAAAATTATTATACATTTAATGTCTTTTATGAAAAGTACTTATTTCTTTGACGGTGAATTTATAATACATCCTTTTATTTATATCAGACATTATCACTGTAAAAACTTCGTAAAAATTGTGTGTTAAGTTATCATGTTGTGATTTTATTTTTTCATCTTATTTTCAGCTGACCTGATGATGGCCTAGTGCCGAAATCGATTGTCTTAGAATACAATTATATAAATAAGTGTGTCTTCCATTTTCTTTCCTAATTCATCACCAGACACACTCATGGAGTTTTTCGTTAAGAAAATACTAGATAGCAGTTTGAAATTTTTTTTGTCGAAATCGATAGCAGATATGATAAAACGATAACAAACCAAAAATTGTAGTACTGGACCAAAGCTTCTTTTTACATTTTTCTAAACTACCAGCGGTTCACCAAAAAACAGTTCTGAAGGAAAAAGAATATCACCCTGTGGATTTGCATTCAAAATTAGCACATTGCATGATGAAAACTTCAAATTGGAATATATATGGCCAATGCAAATTAATTATCTTGTGAAGGGAAGGTTCTATGAGAAAAAAACTGAAACTTTAACACCTGTATCTCAAAACAATGTTTTCGGAGACTCATGTTATAGGACTTCTTTTAATAAAATGATCCGAGAAATCTGTCATTTTTATTTGTACCTCCAATTTAGAAACACCGTGTTGATATAGTCAACTCAAAACTGATGTCTTCACAAATGAGTGCTTCATGGTTTCACAAATACTGCTTCATAGTTCATTTATTGATTGTTATCTTCCGAAAAATTATAAAATTTTTATATGCATTTATTTGAATTAGACTTCAAGCAAGTGTTATTTGTCATTTTACACAACTCACTATATTAAATTACAATTTAGAACAACAAGTGAAATTTTCCAATTGTTAAATTCATCGTAACGAATTATTGAAAAAGAATGTTTATTATTATAGAAATAAAAGTGAAATATTTCTAATGAAGAATGATATTGAATCACTTTATTCAGAATTAATAGATTTTTATTGAATCATCGCTCACATAATGTTCCATGCAAAATTTGCGTTCGTCTTCAAATTCAGATCGATTGCATCCTGAATAAAAATTAAACTAACAAAAATATAAAACAGACAGAATTCGAGGTATAATGAAAAAATCCAACAAACAAAAAATTGAGAAGACAACAGAGGTGAATAAAAATAGAAAGATATTCGGAAGCAAGAAAGTAGAACCAGTTCTATTCTGATAAATTATATTACTCATTTTCGAAATAACTGCTTCAAAGGCTCGAAATAAACAATAAGGTTCTTTCACTTACAATACAAGAACTTTCAACGACCTCATAACAACTGTATGGCAGTTCCTCATCTATGGCTCTGATGTCTTTTGAAAAACGACTTATAATTCTACCAATAGGTATACAATCGAAAAATTGTATAGGCTGACGTAGTATGTTCTCCAGAAATAGTTTATGAAGTTTTGAAGCGGCATTTAGGGCTGCTACTGTAAGGTTTACTTCAGAAGAGCATACAGATATTGCTACAAAGCACAAATAGAATCGTTAGTTCGAAAATATTCATCAAGTTTGGAAGTGTTTTTATAGAGAATTTTTCAATTCTCCATTCACAAGTACCTCACACTTGTACAAAACAAAAATAATTATAAACTTTTGGAGCCATTAGAATGTCAGAAATGATCAATTCTTGAAATTTATATATTATTAAGATAATAAAGTTGTCATACAGGTTGGTTTTTGAGAGATGGCTTGACAATTAATTTTAGGTAACCATCAACTTTTCAAGTATTCTACTATGTTCTTGTTAATGTCTTCATATTATTTCATTTATATCAAAGTACCAATAGTATAAGAATATCACATTAAAAATTATGGAAAAAATTGTTCTCTCTACAAGTAGAATAATTTCGAATAACTCAATCAAATCTGTTTTTACTTCATCGATGAAGTATTATGGAAACATAATTTTCATATTGCATGAGAATATATCAATTTTCAACCTCAATCAATATAACTGCTTATATGTGATGTTCAAATTTTAAAGTGAAATGAATACTGAACACAGCTTCATTGATCATATAAATCCTTTAATGACAATTGTTCAGTTTACTGGAATCATATGAACAATTCATGAAAATATTATGTAGGGTGTTGTATTCTTTTCACTTCGGTGTACACAAATACTTTTGTATCGTAAAAAAAAATAAAAATATCACCAACCCCGAACAAGCAATGAATCCATCCTCTTATTGTCATTGGTAAGACATTATCCAAAACATCAATATCTTTCGAAAAACGATTCAAAATTCTTCCTATGGGAGTGACATCGAAGAAAGTGGTAGTTGAAAAGCGCATCACTTTGAAAAGTAGCAAATCATGAAGCAATTTCGCCCCATTCAATGTTCCCAAGAATAATACCAGTGATGATACAGACACAGATACAACTGATACAAAAAAAAATATTTAATCTCAGGAGTGAGTATCGAGTATCGAAATTTTTTTAAAGAAATTAAGCAGTAATATATGCATTGTTAGAATAAAGCAAGGCTTTTTAAGTCAAGTTATTAATGGCCACATCGATAATTAAAATGAAAATAGACAGTGAGAGATAATTGTATGTTAACTTGTTTCATCTCAATGTGCATTTTCAGAAAACATTGTTTTAGTGAAATATTTCCTTCGAATTGCATTGGAGTTTACTGATAAAATCCGATAAATCCGATGGACAACTATTTAACGATACATATATGTTAATATCTTTTGTTTATACCCAATTTTGAACTAGTTATTTGAAATACATCTGCAAAAATTTCAATAAAACAAACGCTTATACAACAATTCATAAGACAAATAGAAATCAACACATTTGTATGTGCATGTATAGTTAATTAAATAATTTGGCGTTCTTGTCAGATAGAAACAACCCTATGAACTTTTCGTGATTTAGGTAATACCTTTTTCCAATATGAGATGAAATGAAAATTGAAAATGAGCAAATATTTTCATTCATTTTACGGTAACAATGCGTGTAAATTATGGAATAAAACTGGGGATTATGTCATTAAATAAGTGCCTCTTGTGTAGGATTCAATTAAGATGCAAAGAATCCATAGTGTGTGTACTGATTCGATTTTGTTTCAGACTTTTTGAGATATCCACCTGTTGCTTTGGTGTTCCGCTTCACCAGAGTTCAGTAAGGTGGCGCTCTTCAGAAATTTTCGAATTCCCGCTCTCTGCCTGGCGTCGTTTAAAAATGAAATACTGATTTTAGACTTTACAAACTTTCACATTAAATTACAATTTTTCCTATAGAATTTTCAATGAAATGAATGGAATATAATGACAGAGTATAGAAGATTGTTACGAACATAGAATATAAAATATTATTGTTCTATACTAAAAGTTCACGACAGCTGAAAATCGAGAGGAATGTCAAATATAAACGATGTATGCGCCATCAACAGACGCGATCCCTAGAAATCAAGTAGGTATAAATCTGGAAAATATCACGTTTTGTCTGAAAGTTTTACAGGTATAAGTAGACACACCAGGTTTTCTATGCATCTTAGATTCAATCATACACTAGTGAGAAAATCAATACAAAAAGTTTGATTGATTTTTTAATATAGTAATATCAACATTCAACGGTCTGGATAGTTGCTTGCAGGTCACGTAACAACAAATAAAACATACACATAGCCCATTTCGCAATTGGATAAGTTAATTTGAAGTAGGCGTGACCAATCAAAAGTCTATTTTCATCATGAGAAGCGTCGGATGTTCCCGCAGCAGCTATTCTGACACACTTTAACCCCTTTTCAAATTTCTAATATTTAAAGACTCTAGGACCCAGAGGCTGATTTGAAGATTTTCGGATTTGAATTTCACATTCAAAATCATTGTCACTTATGATCTGATATCTTGAAAATCAAGTAATTCTTCGACTTAGTGAATACGTTTTCAACGTATAGTTTTCTTTATTTTTGATCATTTCAATTGGTTGATGAAATCCTTTATTCCTTATCTACATAAAGAAAATTTCAGTCCAGTCGACACAATATAACGCTGTAGGGGAGAATTTTCTTGGTATTGGGTAATCCAAAAACGTTTTGAATTTTTTTTTAATCCTTACAGTACTTGATCTCAATCGATACATGGGCTTCATTGAAGGAAATTATCACTCCAGAAAGCACATGCCAATATTTTTTGTAGCAAGAAAAAAAAGGCCACATAAAAGAAGAGAGTAAATTATCCAAGCCTGTTAGTAGAATGTTCTACTTTGGGTGTATTCAAAAAAAAGCTTCAGCAACAACTTCGTCAGTGCAGAGAATATCTTCGAATAAGGATAACTTCATTTCCCTTTCATCCCCAAGCTGAACTATGAAAACTACAAAAAAACTATTTGGTAGTTTCAGAGATTAGAGTATAAATACAGATACAAAAATGTAACAAATTTAACTTTTTGTTCTGGTACTTTTTTCTTATCTCCCACACCAATATTTTTATTAATTTCTTTCTACTACTTCATTATATTAAATTGTTCTTTATTTTTATCTGCCAATCATGATCAAAATGAGTTGAACGAATATTTCAAGTAAAACTGATGCATCTTTTATTATTCGCCAAAGTTAATCCCATAACAATATGAAGATGAATTAAATGGAAGATTATTTTTTTTCGATTCTTCACCACGAAATATAAGAGTCAAAATGTGTTGGTGTGATAAATGGTAAAAAAGCATATATTAAAAATAAATGGAAACCAAAATGTATTAAAAACACTTACCTTGCCCCAAGCCCATTGCTCCATAAACTCCGAGATACATGTTCCTTTTATCAATATCTGTTGAATTATCTCCCATAATAAGAGTCTTATCACTTGACCACTTGACCAACCAAAAGTTCGAACCAACACTAAATGCTTGGAATATCATATTCAAAATTATTGTCGCTATTGTTAAGAAGATACCAATTGATTTCAGGTAGTGTCTATATACATCTAAACTGACGCTACCGGTTTCAGTTTTCTCTACATCTATTAGCTTTTCGCCAACTTTCAAATCTTTTTTTGGTGTATTGCTTGTAGTACTACTTGAGCGTTTCCTTAGAAGGTTATTATCCCCACTCTCCGTTGATTTCTGACGTTTCATGGAGCCATTCATTCTTTCAGATTCGGATTCAGAAATTCTTGATCTATGTCTTTGCAATCGATGAGCAATATCCTGATTTACTTCTAATGCATTCCCTAATTGACTTGATAATTCATTTAAATCTGAAAATTAAAACAGTAATAATGAAAACACAAAATGTGGTCGCGTATGAAATTGTGTACAATTAATTTGATCAGAGAAGGAATAATAGAAAAAAAAAAAGGTAAATATAGCTTTTTTATCATAGACCAAGACGGGCTGGATCTATACGGAAAAATCAGCATTCATGCTAGTGGGCCCTTAGCATCTTTTGCGCCCCAGTCCAATGCTGTGGAACATTTTCATGCTAATGCTAGCAGGGTGATTATTCCGCCCGGTCTGGCCTTCTTAGTGGATGCTTAGTTTACAGCGGTGTTGTCACAATCGGCTTAATAGAATTGCTTAATTCAACATAATCAGCCCTATTCTATAATTCGAATAGAAACGAACTAATTGGATCGAAATTGAGAAATCAGAATATTTCACTTCTATCGCGTCCAAGTTTGGTATTTTTTTATCCAATTCGTAATTGATATCCATAATAATTCTAATTGAGTTACAGACTACCAATTCGAAACGATTCCGCAGCATTCCTATTCGATACATACCATCTCTATTCGATTTGAGGCTACAGAATAGGGCTGATTAGCAGTATATTTTTTTTACATTCTTATCAATAACAATTACAACATATTACAGTAGAACCCCGATTATCCGTTTGCTCTTGATCCGGCCGGCAGATTCTCTTTGCAACATTTTATATTGATAAAAATGCTGAACCAACCGAGGCTGACGTTGGTCTTGGGGAATTCCCACTAACATTAGAGTACATGTATGTTTATTCTGCCAATTGGCGACAAACTCGTTAGTTAAAATAATGTTTGCAGACACAATGCAACGTACCGGTGCTATTGAAAAACCTAAACGCAATGTTCTAAATATTGAACGAAATATATAACTATTAAAACAATTTGAAAATAACAAAAGCGTTGCCATGTTGGCTGAAACATACAATATTGGAGAGCAAACATTTCATGACATTGTGAAGAAAGAAAAAAGTCGAATTACAGAACTTTGCAGATGAAACTGACAGTGCAAGAACTGTTTCTGATGAAAAAATCTCTGAAAGAATCTACGTTTCGAGAACTGGGCGATGCTATGACCAGGTGGTTTTTACTTATGTGTGCCAGACAAGCCCAAAAGTTTCACGAGCAGTTGATATTTAATTAAAACTTTTCAGTATCTTTTGGTTGCCTGTACAGGTTAAAAACCGTGAAATTTGTGAATTACCTAGCCATAATGAATAACAACGTGACATAATTCGTGAATTACCTAACTATTCAAAGAGATAAGCGGGTGTATAAAGGAGACGAAACTGGACATTGGAAAGCAAAGCCGAAATCTCATCTCTGTTGCTAGACCAACCATGAAATGGCTTGGTAGGAGGAAATAACTTATTCTTCAACTCTTGGATGAATACATTTCTAAAATGTGATTTTTTTGTGGTTTAGGAAATGTCTCAATTTAAAAGTTGCATTGTATGCTTAAGCTCGTGCTTGGGATGAAGTGAAAAATATATTGAAAACCCATTTAATTAAATAATAACCTTAGAAAATTAATACGACAATAATAACTTAGATGAAGGTATCAAAAGCTCCTCAAATCAGAGATTTAAAAGGAATAGACAACAATGTAATGCAGGAATGGATAGCATTTGATGACGATTTTCTAAATAACTAGTCCTCAGCCAATAGTCACAATAAGTAATCGAAAATTGGGGGATGGAGTAAATATACTTATCCAATATTTTGAAGAATAGCCTGCAACTGATGACATTTATCTGCTTCTGCTCAGAATAATGAGGGAAATTATAAGGAATAGAAGTCGCGAATCAAAAAAAAAGAACCAAATTAGTGTTTTTTTTCTTTCTAGTGATTTTCTCTACCTAGTATGTATTTGTCCTCATCATTCATAAATAAAACTTATTTTTTTCATATATTGGTTTGTAGTATAACACTTCTTTTCTTCTTATGATATAGTACAGTGATTGACTAAATAAATTGTCGAAACAAAATCAATACTAAATTTTTTAATTTTCCATGTTTCTCGACTCGGTCCCGGAGGGCTCGGATATACGGGGTTCTATTATATTTAAATTTCATTTCAGTAAATTTCTAGGTACATTCATATTCAGTGAATTATCATCTAATTACCTGAATCTTCTTCATCTAAGGCAGAATTAATATGATTAACCAAAAACTCTGCAAATGCCCCTTTTTTATCTAAAAGCTCTTGATATGTACCGGTTTCAGAAATTTCCCCATCTTTAATTACCAATATTTGATCAATTTGTGGTAAATAGGTGATAGCATGGGTTACTAAAACTCTAGTCTTATTTTGTAGAATTCCTTTTGGACCTATTACTTGCTCAAATATATGTTTACCAACGTGACTGTCCACTGCACTCAAAGGATCGTCTAAATAATAAATATCTGCATCTGCATATACAGCTCTAGCCAAACTAACTCTCTGTTTCTGACCACCCGAGAGGTTAATACCCTTTTCTCCTATTTCTGTTTGATCTCCAGCAGGTAACATGGCAAGGTCAGCGTTTAAAGCACAGGCTTCAACTACTTTTTCATATAAATCTTTATCAAAGGTTTTACCAAAAAGTATATTATCACGCAAAGTAGCATTTTGTATCCACGCCTGTTGTGCAACATAAGCCACAGAGCCCACTGAGTTTACATGTCCTGACCGCTTTTCCATTTCACCAAGAAAAGCTGATATCAAACTACTTTTTCCCGAGCCAACAGAACCTACAACTGCTGTTAACGAACTAAAATTGATGCGTAGATTGATATTTTTTAAAGTGTTTTCTTCGCCCCATGAAAAGGAACCATTTTTAACCACAAGACAATCTGCTGAAAAATAAAACTATGAAGAAATCTAACTATCCCATTTCACATATTCGGATTACCTTCTGATTGATCATGGTTAACATTATTTGGGTCTAATTCTTCCAGATTTAAAAATTTGTTAATCCTTTTCACAGATACGTAACACTGTAGAATAAAAATCAATTAAAGCTTTTTCATTTAAAGAGAAGAATTTCGTTTCAGGAATCCGATTCAGAATCAAATATTAGTAATTTAAGAAATTTGGATTTGAAGATTATAAAAACATATAAAAAACTTGCAATCTTTGATATCAATAAGAGAAATATAGAAAAACATTACATTTTAATGTTAGCGAACAAATCATTTAGTACATTTACAGAGATGTCAGAATGAAAGAGCATATTTGGAAAACAAAAATATTTTTGAAATTGAAATATGGCAATGGCAAAGGTAAGATGTTAACATTGAACGAAGAAAAAGTAAAATTTAGCTATCTGTAATACGCTGATATAATCGTTTGTGATAGAGATTTTCTAATTAAGTAATTTATATTAATATTTATTTTTATCATCAGTTTCACTATTATCGATCTAAAAAGACTTAAAATCCTTGTCGAAAATTATGAGCAAGTACCTCAATATATTCAAATTTTGAAGCAATATCTCGAAAATCCACCAAAAAACATGCTTTTTTTCGTTGGATGCACCTTTTCGAGAAAAAATAGATTGGAAAACTCATCATATAGATGATTCTTCAAAATCGGGAAATATTGAAATACGAAAAAATTATTTGACCAGTGAAGCCCACAAAGTTAAGTAGTTAAAGCTGCTACAGTAGAGTCATATCAAACATGATTTTTGGGGATTTTTTTTGTAGAAAATGAATCAAATCTATCTTTAGTCTTGCCTTCAAAGGGCTGCTGCTTCGTCAGAAAAAAATTTTTGAAAAAAAAATGAATTGAACACCAATATTTTTGATCGGGTAATAAAGTGGTGAATTATTGACCACTGTTCTTAGAACACCTTTTAGGCAGACCACATCTAATTTCAATAAAATCAGTAGAATTCATAGATAGGTGTACGTATTTCGCATGCACTTTAATGTTGCTATTTTATTCTCGAGTTTTTATTCAATCAGGCTAAAAATTTTCTGAGAAAATTTTTTATATTGAATACCTATTTAAGTAATGAATACAGATGGGAGCCAATGCAACTAGTCCAAATATTCATTATGAGTAACAAAGAGTTATTCCCCGGACTTAGCCGATTCCAAAAACTGCCCTTTCATTTCACCCTAAATATAATTAATGAAATATTGATTGTAGATTTTTGCATCTCATTGATCTTTCAACATCATTATTATTTAGTTTTATCTAATATTTGAATTTCAATGAAAAAAATCATTAGAATTCTGAATCAAGAGGATTCCAAAGAAAAATTTCATAAGAAAATATTAAGATCCTACTGAGCATGCGGAGTAAAATAGTTAAAGAAATAAATTAATGTCTTAGTAGGTACTTAATTTGGATCGTTATCTATATCTATGAATAAAGTTAGGAATGAAGAATGATTATATGTCGATTCAATTGACAAAGAACAATTAATTTTGATAATAATAATAATACTTGAAAAAATAGTAAATGAAAATATCATTATATGAAGTGGGTATTCAATACACAGAGTAATTTCAGTCAGTTGTTCGGAACATTTTTGTTAATAGGTCTAATAGTTCAAGTCAATTGATTTAAATATAATCATTGAAAAAATATGGATTTAAATATTAATTGGGCTTACTTGAATCAAATTCGATATCATCATTGGCAACATACTGAGTGGAAACCGTAAGATATTGAAGAGCGAAATGGAAACAAATGCTGTAGTGGCATCAAGAACATTTTTTTCATCCACCATTACATATGTGGCGAAAGATACTAATGATACCTGTTATACATGCAAATAAAATATTATGAGTAATGAAATTCAGCAATACATGGCACCAATGAAAAGTTAAAAAATATTGATATGCTTCATTTCGAAAATAGATATATTTTTAAACAGGCTGGAAACATTTTTTTTTCAATTTCATCCTCCTATTGATCAGTTTTTAATTTTTCAATGGTTGTGTTAACTGATATGGAATTCAGAGAAACTGTACCAAATGACAAGAAAAACCTTGAAAATGTTACAAGTCGCGATAACAAGTACAAAAAACAATTATCGGAACACAATAATTCATCGATTCCGAACAATTTTGCATGAATTTGAGAAAAATAGCTGAAAAAATTAAATATTTGCAGTAGAATGATTTGAATGGCAAGTAATCTAATCATTAGTTTATTCACTTGAAATGTATGTATATCTATGTATGTATATGGAAATTTTCTCTTTTATTTTGTCGATTACTTTGCACAATTTAGAAAGACTTTTTAACCAGATTGTAGCTGAATTTATTACTAACATATCAGCCCAACCTGTATAAGGAAAAGATGAATAAATGGAAATGAATATTTTAAAATAGAATTTGGCTCAAAGCAATGTCACTCAAAATCAGAGACGAAAATTAATCTAGAGGCCAATAAAAGTGTTTCTTCCACCATATTAGTGGTTAATTGCATAGGAATACAAATAGATCAATGAAAAAATACTGTATAAATACCTCCATTGCGAAAACAATCAGCATAGGTAGAAGAGACATTGGAATACGCATTATGCTGAAAAGTGTAATCGACACAAAGGCCACTTCAACAGTCAGAATGTTTGAAGAATCGTAAAAAATATAAATGGCAAATGTAAGCATAGTAACCTATTAAAAAAATAAAAACAATCATTTCTAAATCCAAATAGAATAAATAAATTATTTCAGTTCGAATAGTGTAAAACGGACAGTTCCTCTGAAAAGGTAAAACAAAAAGAATATCATCATTCCAAATATTCAACAACCATTCACAGTTCTCCGTTTTTCAAACCTAAATATGGGAAATATGGAAATATGGGAAGTTGAATTTTCCTCACAAGGCAATCATCAAAAATTATTATTTAATAAGATGAAAATTAGATCATTTTTTATTTTAAGGGTCATCAGAGAATTTGAGCCACTGAACGTGGAAATAAAAGACATAGTAATGAATTGAGCAAAATGTGAATGTATAACCAAAAATTGATTTACTAATTATTTTAAAAATTATAAAAAAAATCACTGCCAATGGGTGTGGTACTATGCTTTCTCGATCTTCGCTTCTCAAATTAGCCCTTTACTAGTCTACCGGATCTCATTTTCTATCTGTTATCTCCCTAAAAATTTTAACTTACGCATGTTCATCATATAAGGTGTTTCAAAAAAAGGTGAGTCCGTTTGTAGGATAGGTAGAAAACTGAAGAATAATTGGGGTTTGCTTGATAAAAAATCCATCCGCCATCCGTATTCGGAAAAAAATGTAAAAATAATGGTAAAACTCGATATCAAGTACCGTTTCCGGAATATTTTGAATTGAAAATTATGAAGTAATAATCGATGCTGGCAATCAATAAAATAATAAATCACAAGAAAAAAATTAAAGTCTGTCATTTTTTCTAAAGAATTCATCAATCATTTCAAAAATTTTCTAATAAGCAAACCCCAATTATTTTTTAGTTTTCTGTCTATCTTAGAGACTGGACACCTTTTTTTGAAACACCCTTATATTACACTGAACTGTTCTTGACATTCAAAAACCGTAACGAGTTCCATAAATACCGGCTAGTAGAACGCCAATATGCCCTATACGTTTAACCTATATCTGAAATCTACGGAATCACTAAAACTAAACACACTGATACTTGAAGAGCCCTTTTAAGAACTTGTTGCTATCGTTTTTATGGTTTTTTATTAAATTCGTTGAATTATATATTTTGTTCAGTCATATACATACATTTATTTTTGATAAGACAGTAGAAGATTTCAATCTCAAAAATGTGGAATAATAATAATAATAATTAATTGATCATTCAGGACACTTAACAATGTGTATAGGAATTCAAGGGTAGTCCACATAAAATTATAAATATAGTAAATAAAATAGAGTAACAAATTCCATGCGGAGGCTGTGAATGAAAGTCGTTTAATTCTAACAGAAATTAATAACAAACTCACCAAAAATGGAGCACAGGACCATATGAATGATGTACCAGCGTTCATATAAGCTGCTTCTTTCAGGACTGCTATTTCTTTAGACCTAATTTTCAACAATTGCTTTTCGAAACTAGGCTCCCAAGCATACAACTTTAATACTTTGATTCCGTTAAGTACTTCATTCATTAATTTTACTCTTTCATCTTTATTCTTCATTTGTTTTATCTGAAGCACTTTCACCTTGTTTGCTATAAAACCATTCACAGGAATCAAGATTATCATTACAGCTAATCCAGCTAATACTGAGGGTCCTAAGATTTTCCATAAGAAATATAAGGAAAGAATTATTTGTAATGGTGCCGACCAAATCATATTTAGGTAGGCAGTCATTTCAACAAACTTTTGAGCATCCACTGACATCAGATTGACTATTTCCCCAACAGTACTTTCTTTTCTTGCTGCTGTGGATATTCTCAGTGATTTGCGATAAATTGTAGAGACTAAGGCAGTCCGAATTCTTATACCAACCAGAAACATACGATTGAAATACTGCGATAATATCATAGTTTGTATTACTGCAGTAATAAATAGTAGAGCTGTGTAAAAAAAGCCTTTCCAGGGTTCCTCCTTGTTTTTCGCAAAATTAATTAAGAGGCTGAAAAAAAAAACTTCAATAATGGCTAATTTTGGTTCTCAGGATCGTCGGTAGGGGGTATGCAGGGTAGGCGGTCGTCTAGTGCGGTAAAATTCGAGGGCGGCATTTCAAGCTTGATCAACAAAAATCACATGTGTGGAAATTCAAAGTAACGAATAAGTTTTAATTCGGTCAGAAACAACAGAAAGGTATATTTAGTTAACATAAAAAACCATCGCATTATGCATTATGGATACTCATTAATAACCAGATATCGCGTATTCCCCTCATAGTGCTGTTTACGAGTTATATTCATGCTAAAAAAAAAAAGCACTCATTAGGCTTGTCGGCGTTCGCATTGCTAAGCGTTGCCGAAATTTATTGCCACTTGGGGGCTTCTGTATTATTTTTCTTTTCAATTCTTCGATCAGGATGTTGAATCCCCAGAATGGAATGAATGAAATATACGAGAAAAAATTTCATTTTACCATTTCAAACTTATCACCCTCAAGAAGTTTTATTATTTCATACCACATTCCATTATATTATATTTCTCAGTTTTATATAAAATTAACAATGAACTAGTAATGGACATGGACTCATTCGAATTTGAAATAATGGTTCATCTGTATAATCCGATTGTTAGGGCAGCAAATTAGATATCTTCCTAGGGCGGCAGTTTGACTAGCGACGGCCCTGTTGGTTCTCCAAAGATATACTGTAGTCGTAGTAGTAGTAGAAAATTGATAATGGATATTTTTGTGAAGACATAAATGAAAAATGCAGTATTATTCTTCCGAATGAAAATTTTGTAATTGAAATCAGAGAGCGTTGAACATCTGTTCAAATTTATATGTAAAACCTCAAACTAATATCAACACTGCATGAAAGAAAACAACATAATATATGAACACAATGAGCTAAGGGGCTTATCATAGCTACTGTTTCTTAGTAGTATTCTCGAATACCCTCAATGTTACAACACCAAACAACTCTAGACTTCTCCTGTAGTGTTTATTGCATAACCGGTTTATCTTTCAATTTACGTTCAAACTTGTGAATGCTTCACCGACACCTGCATTACCCGTTTTGCTCTCAAACGATAGTTTTATTTGAAATATTAAAATTAAACAAAACTTTTCATTACAGGTATAGTATTTATCATTTTCGGTCGAGGGAAAAAATTTCTACTACGATATTTAGGTTTGAAAAATACGATCGGAAAGTTATTCAACGTCAAGAAAATACTCATGGTCCAATGGAGCAGTTCAACAATCAAAACAAAACACCTGAGCGATACGATAACGAACAAACGAAAACGAGTGTTTTCTTTCAGTGGCGAAGACTTAGGATGGTTTTACTGCTGCGCTGCGGCTTAGTTGTGAAATTAGTTGCTCTTCAACCATGGAATACGTTGTAAGACAGAACGGTTGAAAATAAATTCGGCAATTTCATTCTAGTCTATACAAGGAATATTCTCGGTGAAAATGAGAACTCTCTTTTTCGCCATAACTGATTTCAAAATTAAATCAATTCTACAAAAGAAAAAATATAATAGAAAACAGAAACAAATTCAAAAAAAGACGAGATCTAGGTTCATCAAATTCAAATTAAATGTTCAAATAATCAACCTTATTGTACCAAACAGTAGCCAAATCTATTATGAAGAGATAATTTTATATATCTGAGCAGATTCGACATACTTGCTATTTCTTCACAAAGTTGGATCATTTTGAACATTAATTCATTAATATTCGTCGATCTATCACTTTCTTGTCCTTAAATCAAATTTTTCAGATATCCGCATAGAAAAAATTCATTGGGAGATAAATCTGATGACCTGTCTCACAAAATTACATACATTTTGTTTATTTACCGAAATAAACTCTATTATTATTATCCCGACTTTTGCCTTTACGCGTAGGATTTCTCCTCGCCGTCGACTTCTCACTCCTCGCTAAGAGGAACATTCACTCAATCCCAGATATTTAAAATATCAGAAGGACAGAGCTCGGTCGTGTCCGGTCCTTGTGGTCCCCCTGGTTCTCGTCGAACTTCTGGTCCTCTTACACGAAATCATCCTTGGACCTGTCCTTCGCTTCCTAGGAATTTTCTCACCGTCCTTGCAGTACCTAAAAGAACAGCTTTTTGCATTATATTACATATATACTCACTAAGTCCTAGTTGCTTGATATTTCTCTTGAGATTTTTGGGTACTATTTCTGTTGTTGAGATGATAATTGGAATAGTTCTCGTTGATATCATTCCCCACTGGCGCTTTATCTGAAATTCGAGGTTCCTATATTTTGAAATTTTTTCGACCTCTTTTTGACGCATGTTGTTGTTATTGGGTATTGCTACGTCGATGAGTATTGCTGCCTTTTGATGTTTATCAACTAGCAATATATCTGGCCTGTTGTGAGGGACTGTTTTATCAGTCAAAACTGCACGATCCCAGTACAGTTTATAGCGTTCGTTTTCCAGGATGGTTTCCGGTCGGTATTTGTAGTATGGCACTTTTTCAGAATGAATTAGTGTTAATTTAGTTGCCATTTCTTGGTGTAGTATCTTTCCTACTGCATCGTGTCTCTCTTTATATTCATTTCCTGCAAACATTTGACATCCTCCCGAGATATGTTGGATTGTCTCATTCGTTGGACACCCATAACGGCATCGATCGTCAGTAATAGTTCGATCCTTCATGATATGCTTGCAGTAATTTCTTGTTGAGATCACTTGATCTTGGATGGCTAAAAGAAATCCTTCCGTTTCTGGACACATCGCACCTGATGTGAGCCAATAGTTCGACGCTTCAATGTCGACATGATCCTGGTTCACCTCGTTGAAATGTCGTCCATGTAGGGGCTTTTCTCTCCATCTTTGCATTTTTTCTTGGATTGTCTGGTGGTTGTATGACAATTGCTCCTTGTGCAGTTGCAAAGGTGTTGATTCGTCTACTTCACACAGTACTTTGTAGATCTCTGACGTGCCTGATTTGTCTTTGAAGTATGTTCGTAGGCATTCAATTTGACCATGGGCAAGTTCCATGATGTCTAGCTCAATGCTACTTTTCGGATGGTGCTTGTGTGCTTTCGTCATCAAGGTTCTCATTTTGCGTTGCAGGTTTCCATATCTGTTTTGCTCCATGGAATGGTACCGAAAGAGTATGTGAGAATTGAACATGCATATGTGTTGATGGCTCTCGTCATGTTCTTGCTGTTGAGGTTTGTTTTTAAAATTTTGTTGATTCTCCTAATGAACTCAGTTGTTAAGTCTTCCTTCATTCTTTGATGGTTTATTCGTCGGTTTTGTTTCATTCCTAAGTATTTATAAAGATCGTCCGATTTCATTGCTTCTATCTCCTGTCCATTGGAGAGAGCTATCGGTTCATCTTGGATTTTTCCACGCACTACGCTAATCGTACGACACTTGTCCAATCCGAATTTCATCCCCACGTCTTTCGAAAAATTTTCCACTAGTTTGACCATAATTTGCGAGTGGTTTTTGTTGCCTGTTATAAGTTTTAGGTCATCCATGTATAGCAAATGATTGAGTGCAATGGTATTTCTATTTCCTTTGACATTGAAACCTTTTTCTGTAGCATTCAGTTGTTTAGAAAGGGGGTTCAGCGCCAAGCAAAACCATAAGGGACTCAATGAATCTCCTTGGAAAATTCCCCTTTTTATTGGAATCTCTTTAGTAGTTATGTTCGCCGTAGAGAGTTCGATATTCGTTCTCCAG
The DNA here is from genome assembly GCF_914767665.1 of Harmonia axyridis. Taxonomy (NCBI): domain Eukaryota; kingdom Metazoa; phylum Arthropoda; class Insecta; order Coleoptera; family Coccinellidae; genus Harmonia; species Harmonia axyridis. The sequence goes on along the minus strand of NC_059505.1, from coordinate 21,504,216 downwards.
TTGCACATTGCATACTTCAGAAAGTTTATTGTAATTGGATCGATCTTGTACACTCGTGAGCAACCAAATCGACTCAAGCCCTAAGTCTGCGTACAAACTCTATTTTTACGAAAAGTATACAAGGTATTTATAAAGACGATATATCATTTGAAAGCTCAATATGCAAGCTTTCATTTAACACTAATATTGATAAAAGAAATTAATTCTAACGGATCCATTGTCGCATCAATAGGACTTTGAGTAAATTCACTCACTACGCTACCCGCGCCTTGCGCTAACTGCCACCCCTATAAAATCTCCCGTAACCGGTATACCTTATCAGTCGCTTATCACAAGTTGACAGGTACACATCTCCGTAAATTGCAATCATTGTTTCCACGAAACCATGGACACCACACCTGCAGAAGCCGCTCAAGTTGTTGCCTTGTTGGAACAAGGACTTAGCCAGCGAGTAGTCGCTGCCCAGCTTCGCTTGAGCCAGTCTGCTGTATCCCGGGTATACAGACGATTTCGGGAGACCGGTGCCTTCAATCGAAGACCAAGAACCAGCCGCCACCGGTTTACTTCTGATAGAGACGACCGTTTCATTGTCTCTACCTCACTGCGAAATCGGCATCTGACTGGTGTTGATGTGCAACAACAACTCAGACGCGTTCGAGGCGTGGCTGTGAGCGAGTGAACAGTAAGAAGACATTTGAAGGCAGCAAACCTGACTCCAAAAAGGGCTGCGACGGGGCCCAAATTGACTGCAGCCCACCGACAAGCGCGTCTTCAGTTTGCCAGAGAACACATCAATTGGACCATTGCCCAATGGCAGTCGGTTCTGTTTACTGACGAGTGCAGAATGTGTCTGCATGGCAACGACAAGAGAGCCTGAGTCTACAGACTTCCAGGCGAGCGGTTTGCCCAATGCTGTTTCGCATTTGGCGGTGGTTCCTGTATGATGTGGGCCGGAATCTCTTTAGAGGGAAAGACGGCCCTTGTTTTCGTGCCTGGGGGAGGCCGAGGAGGCGGCCTAACAGCGGATCGGTACATCGCCGATATTCTCCTGGATCACGTTGTTCCCTACGAAGGATTTGTAGGCGAGGACTTCATCTTAAAGCACGACAATGCTCGTTGTCATACGGCGCGCATTACTCAGCAGTTTTTAAATGAAGTCGGAATGCGCACAATGGACTGGCCTGCGCTCAGTCCAGACCTGAATCCGATCGAGCATTTATGGGACCAGCTGAAACGAAGAGTACGAGCCAGAGATCCGGCGCCCTCGACCTTAGGAGAATTCAAGACAGCTTTATTAGAAGAGTGGAACAACATTTCTCAAGAGGACGTCAAAAAGTTAATAAGATCAATGAAGAACCGACTTCGAGCTGTAATAAGGGCTAGGGGGGGGGAACACTAAATATTAATTAATAAATTGTAATGTACTGTTTTCACAATTTTCTTTTATTTCTAAAATATCCAACCACAACAACCTCTCCCAAATTCCCTGTATTTCCTGCATTTATGTTCAGATATCATTAATTACAAAAATAATGAACGGATATTGATAATGACGATATCTCATTAAAGCTGAAGTTTCAAGCTTTCAAATGACATATTGTCTTTATAAATACCTTGTATACTTCTCGTAAAAACAGAGTATGTACGTAGAGTAAGGGCTTGAGTCGATTTGGTTGCTCGCGAGTGTATATTTCCAAAATTTTTGTCAGCCACCCATGTGGAATAGAGTCGAAGGCCTTCTTATAGTCAAAATATGTCATAAAAAGATTTCTGTGTTTTTTGAAGGCTTGGTTACATATGATGGAATCTATTGTCAGCAGTTCCTTCGATCCTAGTGCATTCTTGGAACACCCTTTCTGCTGTGCTGTCATTATGTTATTTGTCTCGCAATGTTTGTAGATACGAGATGCTATACATGATGTGATGATTTTATATATTGTTGGTAGACATGTAATGGGTCTGTATTTCGATGGATCCGCTGTGTGTTGCAGATCCTTCGGTAGGAGATAAGTGGTCCCTGTTGTTAGAAATTTGGGCATTTCCGTTGGATTCCTCATAACCTCATTTATGGTTTCAACTAGCCTGCCGTGTATACATCAAAATTTCTTCAACCAAAAGTTGTGGATTCCATCTGGGCCGGGTGATTTCCAATTGTGTGCGTTTTTTAATATTTCATGGAATTCTTCTATAGAAACTGCGTTATGCGGCATGTGTTCTATTGTCTCACAGGATTTCTCTTCACTTCTTATCCAATCAGCCTGGGAGTTGTAGGGGGTTGGTGAAGCCAGTTGATCTGTCCAAAAATTCTCAATATCCTCGACGGTTGGATAACTTCCTGGTGTTGCTGACATATTGTTGTTTAACATTCTATAGAATTTTCTTTCGGAGTTTTCAAAAATCATATCCTGTTTTCTTCTATAGCTCTCATTGTATCTTCTGAGTCTTTCGGAGCACACACTAAGTTTTTGTTTCAGTGTGTCTAAAATTTGTTGAGCATTTTCATTGTTTGGATCATATGTTGTATGTTGCCGGTGACGATCCATTATTATATTCACCATTTTTTGTAATTTTCTAGACGGCGAACCTTTTGCAAATTGGGTGAGCCTCCCAATATCTTGGCGGATGCTATGCACTTTATTTTCTAGCCTTTTTTGCCAATGTGGTTTATTTTGTTGTTTTTCTCTGGCTGGTTGCTGACTTTTAGGTTTTGGCTTCACACCTAGCACTGTTGCTATTGAAAATGCTGCACCGTATATGATGAGGAGTAATGATTCGAGATCATGGTAGTCAGAAAGATACTTTGGTATAATCTCCTTGTTGGTCATGACCAGAAGATGAGATAGTTTCTTGGATGTCCTCAATCTTGGTAGAATCGGTCGTCTCAATGGATCTGTGCCCTCAAAATCTATAACGCATCTATTCATTGTGGCAGATAATCGCTTCAGTAGTTCTCTGTGGTCTTCTTCTGGATTTTCGACGGGTGCAGCATATATATTCCGTCGTTGAGCATCACTTATTGCTATCACATCTGCGTTTTTTTGTTCCTCAGTGTTCATTTGTGCATTGATGTTCTGTTGGTTTTCAGCACAATCGTAGTTTTCTTCAATTGTCGTTTCGTTGTTAGTGAGGTCTCTATTCTGTAGCCTCAGTTGGACTTCATTTTTTATGGTGTTAAGTCTCTCATCGGGTACAAGTTTATTTCTCAATATGACCCGGTATTGGCCGGCTACTCTTTGCTCAGAAACTTGGAGTTCGGGATAGTTTCTGTGGAATTCTGCAAATAATTTTTGCCGGTAGCCTATTTTATCCTCTTCCATATTAGTCACTTCATAGTATATGCGCATGATCGTTTCATTTATCGAACTTGTCCATTTCATGCGTCTTCTTGGTAGACCTGCTTGGGTGAGTGCTGGTTGGGGATCCTGCGCAGCACCTTCAGCGGTCGGAGAAACTCGTGTTATTCTTCTCCTAGAATGTTGAGATTGTGGAGGCGTAGCATTTTGTTCGACAGACGCCCGTCTCCTAAGCACTCTGTCACCGACGTCCCGCATACTGTCATGTCCAGCGCCGGCTCCAGACACGCCCTGACGAACCTCAGGCAGCGGCTCTATATTCCTATTCCTCAAATTCACCATCATTCATGGGTTCCTCCGTGTCGTGGGGGAGACGGCCTTTGATCGCTTTTTACGATCCGCAGAGCTGCGGTGGGAGAATTCTTGAGCTGCTCTCCACACGGCTTCGTCCGTTACCCTGGACAGGGACCCTTCGACAGGTTTCAGCTTCCCGGGTCAGGGAGCTCCTGGAATCTGCGGTGGGCAGGAGTCGATTCAACTCTCCTGATAGGTGAATCGCTAGGAATTCACCTACCGCTACCCCTTATTATTATTATTTTATTTTGTCCTCATAAAAAATTTCTTGATTTCTTTGAACCTTATAATATCGGTGAACATTACTTTTCAAAATATTCCGAAAACTTCTTTCGCTTATATCGACTTGTTCAGCTATTTGTTTACTCTAACAATATGTACTGGTTTTAACATTAGCACATACATCAACTTCTTTTTCATACGATTTTCAATAATAGCTTTTGGTGGTTCATCAATCATGAAATAAATAAATCAATGAATGAATTGTCTATTCAATTGATTGTCCACGAAAGTACCATTTCATAATTTCTTTTACACTAAACATTTCGATTTACGAGGAACCTACTTCATTTTTAACCGATAACTCCACGGTTGGAGAGCGACTAGGGGGCGGTAAGGATAAGGATGGTTGACCGTCGGTTGAATCGAACCGAGCATCAACGAATAAATATAAGGTTTTTTCTTTCTGTGTTCGGACTAGGAAATCTAGAAGAAAAATGTCAGAATTGAACGATCAGTGTAGCCAATCGGAATAAATTTGGCCATAACCGATGGTTGAACAACCGACACAAAAATATATTTATAATACCGCCTTTATTCTATTAACAAGACATTCAAGTCGCAGCCGGCACCGCAGTCGCAAAGTCCTTACAAAAGAGAACACTCGTTTATTCGATATCGTATCACGCAGATGTTTTAATTATTGCATTGTTCCACTAGACCATACGTAATCTCTCGAATAGCGTTGAATATCCTACCTACCTTGGGGTATGGTCCGTATATCGCCGAGAATTCGAGAGCGGTTACTAGTAGTTTTCAATGTGTCAGGTAACCTGCTTCGTATTTACGAACCACTTGACACTTGTCAATGGTCAACTAATTTAACTAGTGATTGCAGAGACGAAATTAGCCGGAATTTTGTGCAGTGGCATGCCATTTCGGAATTATAGCCTCCGGAATTTCACCTGAAATGAAATTCTTTCTTCCATATCTCAGGCCTCGGCGAACTTCACGAAATTTGGTATAGGGGGGTTTTCAGTCATGTCTAATCTGCTACCGATATTTTTTCCTTCCGGAAGCCCTTCGAAGACCCTAATCTGAGTGCCCTATTATCTTTGGGACCAAATTTTTTAGATAACAAGTTTGAATTTTCAAAAAATATTGATATTTAAAAACAACATTCCATTGTCAAACTTTTTTGTCTCTTGCATTGTTTTCATCAAACGCAAGGATTTCGAGAAAAATAACTAATAGTCCGGGAGCCAGTAACAGATATACATGACCAAGTTCCTCTCAAACGGTAATTAGTAGAATGCATCAGTTGATAGTAATAAAAAGCCTCGTGAACGTCAGCTGCGACTCTGCTGGGGGGGAGAGCAGCGGCAGCCCCCCAAACACGAAGAAAAAAAATAAATTCAGTCATTTCCTCCCAACTGAAAATTTGTCAAATTGTAGCTAACCCAATATCTAGACGAAAATATACAATCAGCTGGCTATAGCATGGTGGATTATATGTCAGCTGGTGCCTCAAACATGAAAAAAAAAATATATTTTCAATGACAGCTCTGACAGCGACTCTGATAATGAATCAGAGAGTGCCACACTCGCGAGAAAAGGACTTTCTCCACATGTTGCTCAATAATATTTGTAGTTACTTCCACTCTCTGATTCAGTATCAGAGTCGCTGTCAGAGCTGTCATTGAAAATATAATATTTTTTTATGTTTGAGGCACCAGCTGACGTATAATCCACCATGCTATAGCCAGCTGATTGTTTTTTTTCGTCTAGATATTGGGTTAGCGACAATTTGACAAATTTCCATTTGGGAGGAAATGACTGAATGTATTTTTTTTTCTTCGTGTTTGGGAGGCTGCCGCCGCTCTCCCCCCCCCCCCAACCAAGTCGTAGCTGACGTTCACGAGGCTTTTTATTATTATTATCTGATGCATCTCATCAAGTATCTCTCGAGAGGAAATAATCAACCAAATTTGCACCTGGCTCCCGGACTATAAATGTGATCAGCGAATGAAAGACTGGTAGCGCATAGATTTCAAAGTAATTATCGAATATTGCAGCACTTTATCAACGAAATTATTACTTTTATTCGTTATCAAATACTTATCATCAAATTATTCAACGAAATTATCATCATGTCTGATTTTTTTGGAAAAATTCGAAAATTTATTCGAAGTAAACAATAAAGTGTAAAAATAGAATGAAAAACTGTTTACTTATGGAATTCAACGCGATAACCAAGCTTTGCATATGTCCGCCCTTGATTAATAAAATTAAAAATTCGTCAGATTCCATTAATCCACTCGAAGATCATTGTTTTTGCTCGTTTCGGGAAAATGGAAAGATATACCGTTGAAGAAAAAGTTCAAATGAATTTCATTTACGGAGAGGCCCGTGAAAATACATACTTTCGTCGATTATACGCTGAAAGATATCCCCAACGAAGACTTCCTCATCACCAAATGTATTCGCGTATCCACCGACGCGACGGCTAATGGAAACAGGGTCGGTTACTGTGAATAGGCCAAATGCAGGTAGAAATTCTTCACTAACGTTACAAGAAGAAGAGAATATCTTGAATTTATTCGGAGAAAATCTGAATATAAGCATAAGACGCGCATCACGACAGTTCAGAATTTCGAAAACACAAGTGCATAGGTTCATCCAGCGACAGTTACTGAAGCCCTTCCATTTCCAAAAAGTTCAGAAACTCAAACCTGAAGACTTTCCAAAAAGAAGAAGTTTCTGTGAATGAGCTCTTATTCGTTTTAACCACAATCCAGATTTTTTGAAGTATTTTTTTTCACCGATGAGGCGTCCTTTACGAAGGATGGAATGATGAATTCACATAACCTCCATTACTGGGCTATGGAAAGTCCACACATGGTGAAACAAACCCATTCACAAGAAAAATTTACGATTAATTGTTGGGCAGGAATTGTCTCATTGGTCCCTATTTTTTGCCAAATCGTCTAAATGCTGAGACTTACCTCAATATGTTGAGAGAACAATTACCAATGCTCATGGAAGATGTTCCCCTTGGTATTAGCATAGTATAAGGAAAGGATAGTAAGCCAGTGTAGTGCTTTTTTCGATTTTGTTGATGTTGAGCGCCATCTAGTTGCACTCACGTTTAACCTCGAATTTTACTGTCAAAAATTGGTCCGTAAAGTGGAGCCCTCTGAAAAAATTGGTGTTATTTTGAAGAACTAAAATATTTGAAATAGAGTGGTCAGAAGATTTCTATAGTTTGATATTTTTTCTGCTCTGTTATAAGAATTTACGCCAGTGGAGTGTATTTGTGATAAACAAGTACAATGCTACAAGTTATCATGAAATCACATATCAGGTCCAGTCGTCATGAAATGATATCTCTAGGTTTTTTCAGGATTTATGAATGGAATAAACTCCATTTTCCGGAACATCGATATTGCAATTGAATGTATTTGAAGAATATTCGATTGATATTGTTTTGTTATAGATTGAGTGAGAATAGGTAAAGTTTCTATCAACATAAATTTCCTAATGTCGTAATTTCCAATGAAATTTCTCAAAAGCTATATTTAGCATTTGTAGTTTGTGGATTGAACATATCAATGGATTTTTCATATAGCTCAGGAGCTTGAAATATTAGAGGTTTCCTAGTAATACATCTTTTTTGGTAAAAATGAAGGAAAAAACTTGAAAATTGGAAAATTCAGTTTTAATATCAAATAAAAGAAATTTTATAAAGAAAAGTTCAAGAGTTGGTAGAGACAGATGGAATTTTAGTTCTTCTTTACATATAAGTAAATAAGCTACTTTATTAAATCCAAGCTCAACCATTAACGAAGAAAGAACTGAAAATGATTTTTTAAATCAGAATCGTTGTTATCCGTGTTTAATTTAAACTCTTAGCTCTCCGGTTAACATCAGTTCTACGAGATCGAATAGCTCGAACTGAAGTGACATTAGAAAAATATTCTATTTTATCTTTATATTTTGCAGGTTATTTGGAATTTCCTTCTGTTCGTACAATATTAAGACTATTTTGAATGATTAAAAATTGGCGTTTTGTATATTCAATAATGTTGAACAATTGACAGTTTCACATTTTTCGATGATTGCCGAGATTTAAGTAGGCTGGAAATATTTTTGCAATATTTATATATTGCAGTTCTTAACAACAAATCTAAAATATATCTTTTATGTTCCGAGCAGATGATATTCGTTGCGAACCATTCGGGCAGAAAATTTTTAATGCATTTAACACTTTTTTGTTCAAATTACACATGACTTTATCATTGCAACTTTTCCCTATATGTTTGCTGAAACAATCCAAAACTTTTGTTGTGAATTTCTCCAGCAAAGATGTAGGTGCTTTTAATCCACATTAAAAATTTAAACCGTAATTTTTGAAAGAGATCAAGAGATAAACATATGTCCTTACAAGCTTTGATTTCGAGATACAAAGTAATGATGTTTGAAAAAAAAAAAACGGTTTTGTACTTATAAATCTGGTATTATTATATTCATTGTTTCAATTTTTAGGTATTGGAGTCTAAAAAATATATTATTGTATTGTATAGTTTATTGAAACAGAATCATATATCAGTATCATAATATAAACATAGTTCACAGTTCCAATATTGAAAATGCCATCAAGAATTATACATGGCTTGTCAACAGTTCTATGTACACGACATGGTAAATATATTCACAAGAAAATTAAATATCCACAAATAAATAACCATATATAAATTAAAATACCATTTGATACCTATTTTGCTCAATCTCAACATCAATTGAGCGGTAGTTTTTCCATAGAATTTAACATGTATTTGGGTAAATATGCTATTTTCACCTTTCTTGTTATAAGAATAAGGGTAAATACCAGAAATAATGGTTTTGCTGTTTTTGCCCATTCTTATATTTCTTGAAAAGGATAAGAAAGAAATCGCGAAATGAAAAATGAAATTGTTTCTCGTATATTTTGCATTCCTCTGAGGAATCAACAAACTGATTGGATAATTAAAAAAAACTAATACTTGAAACATCTAGAAGCTATTTCAGATGCGCAATAAAAAAGAACCCTTTTTTAGTAAAACTTCAGAAATGAAATAATTTTCTCGAACAAAAAATAGTGGTGTAGAATTAGAATAGAAAAAGTATCAGATCGCCCCCCTATATTTACGCCACTGGATAATTTTGGCTGGCAATATTTACCTAATTTGTCTTCTCTTCTGTTTGTTTTATTTACTTGTGGATATTTAATTTATATATGGTTATTTATTTGTGGATATTTAATTTATACATGGTGTCCCGGGAAGAATGCGACAAACGGCTACCATGAATGAAGATCATTAAAAGGTTTCAATCGTCTGAGAGCCTTCGTTTGGGATATACAGGGTGATATTCGTCTTATGAGTGAAATTTCACAGTTCAATAAGTCTTTAACTAATCGACCGAATAATTTCAAATTTTGAAATTTTGTCACCCTTTACAATCGCCTTCCTTCAATATTTCTGAAATCGAGTAAATCAGATCCGGACTAGGAAAATTTCAGACTTTTCCTATTTTCGTGAATATTGGATCACCCTGTACGAGAACATCATGATTTTTTCCGCTTTCGTAACCACAAAGGATTGATTCATAATGTCGGCCGGGCCGACCCAAAAATTATCGGGAAATAGAAAATAATTCTAGATATTCAATTCATTCAAACTCAATCGGAGTTATCGATTTCGATATCCAAATTCCCTCGGTAATGAATATTTCCACTCAGAACAGGAAAATATAACTTATACCGGCCAATATTTTCTTTCGGACCCACCTAATATTTGATTTCCAAAGCATCCAGCGTTGTTATTCCCTTTCATAAATTGTAACAAACACAATCGTAAATGGTTACTTTTCGTAACATCACCCCAAACAGGTTACTACGACATACGCCCAGAATACGACCACTCAGTAGAACGGCACAACAACTCGATGTAAGGTCGCTTCCCAATACACAGGGTCGGCAGGCCGGCCTACCCTGGTACTCCTATTGCAGAGCGTCAAACAGCAACTTTTCACAGTTTATTTCAAATATTTGATAATTAGATGAATGATTAATTATGAGACATAATGTCTTGATCAGAAAAGAACTTATTTATGCCGTTCGATAGTAGCTATTGATTTTCAGATCATGAAAATATAATTAATATATTCAAATGAATGGTTAATTATGGGATATTACGTCTTAATCAGAAAAGAACTTATATATGCCGTTCGATAGTAGTTAGGTATTAATTTTCTGATCATGAAAATATAATTAATATATTCCTAACTTTGAAAACATCCTGATTTCAAAAGTTCTGTAATTCCCGCCTCGCGGTAAGATCGGCCTGCCGTACCTCAGTAGGGGGGATAATTACATGAACATTGCTTCGCAGTTCTCCTTCGCAGATTTCGAGGGAAAAAATTCGCGAGGAAATAAATAATTCTGCGTGCTTTTCTTGGGAAATAGACGAGACAACGGATGTTAAATGTTTTTGTCAGATGTCAGTAATTTTCCGCTTCGTTCGAGACGGTAAAATATCCGAACGATTTTGGGGTTTTTTCGATGTTAGTAAAGACCGAACCGCGAATGATATTTTCAATACCTTGTTGGACAATTTTAAAGATTTCAATTTAGCGACTAAATTAGTAGGTCAAACATATGACAGGGCAGCTGTGATGGCGGGGGAAATTAATGGGTTACAAGCGCGAATAAAAACAATTGCTCCTCAAGCACTATTCACGCACTGTTATGCACATAAATTGAATTTAGTGTTACAAGATTCTACCAAGAAAATCAATGAGTGTCGCGTGTTTTTTTCGAATCTTTCAAGATTTTCGTCGTTTTCCACTAAATCAAGTAAACGCACTAATATTTTAGACAAAATTTGCAAAAAAAGATTACCCTCTAGCTCGGAAACACGTTGGAATTTCAAATCTCGCGCTGTAAAAACAATATTCGATAAGAGAGAAGAATTAATTGAAGTTTTTGATCATATCAGCGGCAATTTGGATGAATGGGATGATATTACAATACGTGAAGCTACCGGTCTGAAGAAAATGTTGAATGATTTCGAATTTTTGTTCATTCTCCACCCTTTTAATTTGATTTTTACATACACAGATCCCGTTTTTTTTTATAATCCAGCATAAGTTATCAGATATAACTTATTGCAACGCCAGAATCACTTCTTTATTATCGACTCTGAAAAAATTTCGCACAGAAGATGAGTATTTCATTCGCTTATATTCAGAAGTAGAAGAACTCCCAGAAGTAATGCCACCGAGTGCTAGACGTCGAAAACGTTAAACAGATTCCGAAATTCAGCTCACGGATAATTCCTCAATGAGGAATTTTTGTGAAATTCTGGATTTAATTATAACTCAAATTGAAATAAGGTTTAAAGACATTTCATCACTTAATTTTTTGGAACTAGTGAATTTTAATAAATTTGATATATACGTTCGTAATTTTCCGGAAATACCTTTCAAATCTTTGATCGATAATTACAAAAACTTTTTCGATAAGGATGAACTCAAACGTGAATTACAAATTTTGTACTCGGACAATGCTATCTTCGGCAATTCAAATACGCTGAATGTTATTACGGAATTCATTTTCTCAAATAATATTGTTTCCGATATTCCTGAATTATATAAGTTATTTATTATTAAATATGGCGTCGACGAGTAAAGTTGTTACGGATGACAGAGTCCAGAATTCTCCAAAATGTGCTCATTGTAAGCGTTATATGGCAAAAATAACCGTGAAATGCGGTACTTGCCCTAAAGTATTTCACAGTAGTTGTGGAACAAAATTTGGGAAATGTTGTGATCGAGATTTGATGGTTATTTCAGTGAGCGACAAGAACAGTGATGACCTGAAAACTACATCGGAATCAGACGTTACATTAAATCCGAAATCTCCAACTGTGATGAAAGATTTTTCATCACAAGATTTTCTGATGAGAATAATTTCAGAATTGGAAGGTAAAAATTCTATTTTGATTGAAAATGCCCAATTACTGAAATATAAGATTTCCATGTTAGAGAGAGAAATCATAAAGAAGGATGAAATGATAACAGAACTCAACGTGAAATTTAAAACATCAAGTAAAAAACACAGCGCTGACAACAACACGGCAAAAAAACATGCATGGAATAATCAAATTGATTTGAATGTATCTAATACTCCGGCACAAACAAATGAACCATCTGCGCAAACATCAAGCGCGAAGCAATTGTTGAATGGAAGCGACGTAAACAAAGGAATTCAGGTTATGAAAACAAAAACAGTTGGAAAGGAAAGGAATGACAATGAAGATGACTGTAATTCACAAATTTCAAACAAATTAAAAGATTCAAAAACTAAACAAGAACATTTACAGAAAGAAGATGAATGGAAAGTAGTAGATAGGAAATATAAGAAGAAAATACGGAAGGCTCTAGTAACGGGAAATTTTTCAGGTCAAACGAACGTTGAAGGAGTTGAGAAGCTGAGGGCTTTTCATGTAACAAATCTGAAACCAACTACTACGGCCGATGAACTCAAAGTTTTCTTAGATAAAAACTTCACAGAGGTAAAGTGTGAGGCTTTAGTTTCGAAATTTCCGGAAGCTTATGCATCATTTAAAGTAATGTTACCAAGTAGAGAATACGAAAAAGCCATGGATGGAAAAAATTGGCCCAATAAAGCCAGTATACATCATTTTTTCCACCGAAAGTCAAGAGAAAATCAAAATCGATGATTGAGAAGGAGAACATAAAGATTATTTACCAGAATGTCCAATCAATTGGAAACTCGCATGTGATGTTGGAAAATTTTGCAAATTCCGAGAAAGCTCAAATTCTTATGATATCAGAACATTGGAAAACTGCAGAACAACTAGGGCAGTACAACATTCGGGGTTTTGGATTGGTGGATGCTTTCTGTAGGGATCAAGGTGAGCATGGTGGATGCGCCATATTTTGTAGGGAAAATATGCAATATAAAGTAAGAACAGATATTTCTGAATTTGGTGAAAAATATATATTTGAATGCTCAGCAGTTGAAGTTGTTTCGAGGACAAAGAAATATATTTTCATTTGTATTTATCGTACGCCAAATTCTGACATGAATAAATTCATATTTATTTTAAACAGATTGTTCAACAAAATTTTTCATGAAAATTTTTCGTATTTTATTGCGGGAGATTTCAATATTGACATCCTTAAGCACAAAAATAGAGATAGTATGAATTTTCTATCAGTTGTAAGAAGTTTTGGAGGTTCTGTATTGATCAATGAACCAACGAGAATCACTCATCACTCGGAAACCTGTATCGATAACATAATAACCAATATTATTGATTGTCAAAGTAGAACGATTCAGTCTCATATTTCGGATCATTTAGCTTTGGTATCTGATGTGAAAACTCTATCAAATTTTCAGAAGTGTTCTAAGCAAGTTATAATGCGTCAGTTCAAGGAAGAGTCAATTGTCAATTTTCTTCATGATCTAAATAATATCGACTGGAGTTTTTTGAAGGATGTCCCGCAAAATAATATTGACGAGATGTGGGATGGATTCTTTGATTGTTATGTCAGCGTTTGACAACCATTTTCCTCTAAAAAAAGTGGATATTAAAGAAAATAAGGTATTCTATGAGAGATCACCAAGAGCAACTAATTGAAGAATCTTTTAGACAAAGTTTATACTGCAGCAATGAAGAATCCTTATATGAACAACCTTTATAAAACCATCAAAGGTGAGTACGATAGAGAACTGAAAAAATCTAGACGGGCTTACTTTGGTGAGAAAATTAATAATTCAAAAAACAAATCGAAAACTGCATGGCAGATCATAAACAATTTGAGGGGAAAAACAAACTCAAATTCGAAAAAGATGATATCAGGTGACCCAAGGCAAGTTGCGAACGCTTTTAATGATTTTTTCCTCAATGCAGCATCTAAATTAACGCAGAATATTCCGCAACTTCAACATTCCAAGAAAATCAAAAGATTTTCTAAGTCCTTCTTTATGTTCGAGATATCATCAGAGGAAATAATGAAAACAATATATAGAATCAGAAATAAAAAAGCTTTTGGATGTGATGGCATTCCACTTAATCTAATCCAAAGATCTGCAAGTATAATTGTTGAACCATTATACTACATCATCAACCGATCTTTTACAGTGGGTATTTTTCCGGATGCTCTAAAAGTTTCTATAATTAAACCTTTATTCAAAAAAGGCAACCAAGAAGAAATAATAAATTATAGACCTATCAATCACTTGTCAACTTTTTCTAAGATCTTCGAAAAATTGTTGGCAGATAGAATGGTAAAGTTTTTCAGTAAATTTGGAATTTTCAACACATCACAACATGGATTCATCAAGAACAGAAGTACGGAGACAGCTATGTTTGAGCTTGTGGAGAGCATTGTGGGGGGTTTTGAGAGAGGTGAAACAACATGTGGGCTTTTTCTTGACCTGTCCAAAGCCTTTGATTGCGTCAAGCACGAAATTCTCTTGGATAAATTAGAAAGCTATGGTATCAGAGACAATCAACTGCTGCTGATCAAGAGTTATTTGGAAAATCGTAGACAACGTGTTGCTTTGGAGATAGAAGCAGAAATGATTGAATCGTGCGAGAAAGTATCACGAGATGGGGTTCCTCAGGGTAGCATACTGGGACCTCTGCTATTTGTGATCTATGTCAATGACCTACCTATATATATATATATATATATATATATATATATATATATATATATATATACCACACACATCTATATATATATATATATATATATATATATATATATATATATATATATATATAGATGTGTGTGGCCGACCCACATCTCGAGGGCACGAGCCGTCACTGCTGTATATGGTTGTATATTTGGTGATATTTTTCTTGTGAATGTATTTACCATGTCGTGTACATAGAACTGTTGACAAGCCATGGGTTTCAATCGCCTTGATGGCATTTTCAATATTGAAACTGTGAACTATGTTTATATTATGATACTTTTTATGAAAAGTATCATAATATAAACATAGTTCACAGTTTCAATATTGAAAATGCCATCAAGGCGATTGAAACCCATGGCTTGTCAACAGTTCTATGTACACAAAATAATGATGTTTGAAAAAAAAAAACAGTTCTTACTTATAACTTTGGTATTATTATATTCATTGTTTCAATTTTCAGGTATTGGAGTTTAAAAAATATATTATTGTATTGTTTAGTTTGATGAAACAGAATATAGGTACAATTATATGTAATTGTACCTATATTCTGTTTCATCAAACTAAACAATACAATAATATATTTTTTAAACTCCAATACCTAAAAATTGAAACAATGAATATAATAATACCAGATTTATAAGTAAAAACTGTTTTTTTTTTCAAACATCATTATTTTGTATCTCAAAATCAAAGCTTGTTAGGACATATGTTTATATGAAATTTTCTTCATGAAAAGAGTTGTTCTATCCGATGCTAAATCATTTAAATAAAATCTGGACCACCCTTTATATATTCTAAAACCAAATTTACCTTGTGATGTTTGTATCTTAATTTTAATGCTAAAAATTTCTCTCGAGAATCAAATCTGTGTATCGTCAGAGAGGGGGATATAACAAAAATCCCACAGTAAGTTCATTCAGAACAGCATTCAAAATTAGCATTGTATCAAATTTTTTAAGGCCATCTGCAAGTGCCAATGCAGGTAGTAAGGCAGATGACGATGAAAATATTTTAGTGGCAGATAACAACGAACCTTTTTCCTTATTGAATCTCAATGAAAACTCGTCTTCATCAGAATCGGACGATTCGGATTCTTCAAGTAGTCCAAGTAGTACTCCTGCCGCCGAATTTCGAGATGAAGTGACATTGGAAAAAATGTATTGTTGTATATTTTGCAGGTTATTTGGTCAAAAAATGTTGGGAGCGTTTCGGGTGTGAAGATTGTAAAATCAGTTTGGAGGCTCCTAAAAATCTTGCAAATGAAGATGAGCTCTTGATCTTTTTCAAAAATTAGGGCTTAAATTTTGAATGTGGATTAAAAGCACCTACATCTTTGCTGCAGAAATTCACAACAAAAGTTTTGGATAGTTTCAGCAAACATATAGGGAAAAGTTGCAATGATAAAGTCATGTGTAATTTGAAAAAAAAAAGTGTTAAATGCATTAAAAATTTTCTGCCCGAATGGTTCGCAACGAATATCATCTGCTCAGAACATAGAAGATATATTTTAGATTTGTTGTTAAGAACTGCAATATATAAATATTGCAAAAATATTTCTAGCCTACTTAAATCTCGCCAATCATCGAAAAATGTGAAACTGTCAATTGTTCAACATTATGGAATATACAAAACGCCAATTTTTAATCATTCAAAATAGTCTTAATATTGTACGAACAGAAGGAAATTCCAAATAACCTGCAAAATATAAAGATAAAATAGAATAATTTTCTAATGTCACTTCAGTTCGATCTTTTCGATTGTGGGACTACTATAAATAAATAAATAAATAAATAATTCTCTTTATTCCACAATAATTCAAATTATAATGAAATGGCGTCATCACAAAAATATACCTTAAACTAGGGTACCTCTCCCTGAAACAAAGAAATCATCCAGACTATAGGGTTCCACATTTACAAGGTATTCTTTAACTTTACTCCTAAAACTTCTTTCAAATCTGAGCAACCTCAAATGATTTGGGAGACTGTAATACAATTTAATACATCTATAATAAGTACTCCTTTCAGTTAGAGACAATGAATGAGACGGATAGTTAATATTTATCCGTCTTGTGGCATAATTATGACTGCTTTTTGTTGAAAAAGTTTCGTTGTATTTGAAAAGAAAAAGGAAACATCCATAGATGTACAATGCATATATGGTAAAAATATTAGTTTTCTTAAAAATACCCCTACAACTTTCTCTGAAATTCAATTTGTTTATACAACGTATAACTCTTTTTTGTATAATGAAAATCTTTCGAATCAATGTACATATTTGCCATATCTAACTACAGATTCAAAACATGCATGGTAGAAGACAATAGATGACTTGATGCCTACAAATTTTGAAACATTCTTGATAGCAAAAGATGTAGTGCTCAGTTTATGGCAGAGATAGTCAATATGAATTCCCCAATCGAGGAATTCATCTATGTAGATACCTAAGAATTTATTGTTGTTTTCTAGTTTGATTTGTGTACCATCTACAGTCAGATACTTAGGCAAATCAACTCAACAATTGCTCTCTTTGTCCGAAATAAAACAAAGGTTGTCTTTTCCGTGTTCAGAACCAAGCGATTATTCAAAAACCACTCTTTTACAAAATTGAGTAGTTCGGAGTATAATTTCTCGATATCATTGAGATTATTACTCCACAACAGAATATTCGTGTCATCTACATATTTCAATAGCAGGTATAAGAGAAGGTATATAGAAGCACAATAGGCTTTCATTGAGTTTCAACATATCATAAACGGAATTGTTGTCATACGACCAAAATATTTTCATTAACATATGGCTGACTACCTTGCAGGTAGACTCTGTTGCAGATGTAATTTGTAACAATACTTATTGTGGGATTTACATTCTCTGTATTGTATTGGGATTTGATTCTTGAGTCGATCTTGAATAAGCCTTTCTGTCAATGAATTTTTGAGCCCACATTTTTTATCCTTTATGTAGCAAGTTGCTACACGGTTTTTCTATATAGTGACAAGGAAACCATCAAATATATGGGTCTCGGTACCTAATTTGTTATTTTTGCCAACTTCAAAGAAATAATTGCCAGTTAATTCATAATAATTATTGATGGTTGCAAGAGCATTCGCGTTGATATCCCTCAGTATCTTCATGATTACAAGGTTTTATTAACTGAAACTGTGTGCTTTTCAAAGCATCAAATTCATTATCATCAGGGCAGCACTGAGACCCAATAACCCTCATCAATATCGTATAGCGTCTTATATCGGAAAAGCTTTATTCCCATAGAAAATTATTTTGTAAAGAATTGGTGCGGGTTGAATTCAAATGATCGAGAGTATCGAAAAAATACATCATATTGTTTCCTTCCAAGAAAATCAGAAACTTTTGATTTCTAATTCAGTAAAAATTGAGGAAATCTCTATAAATTTTTATTGAATTAGAAATCGAAAGCTTCTGACCTGGTCGTAGCTGAATTCTTTAATGTATTTCTGACATCTAAATTCACCTTGATACTCACTTGGTACCATTTATTCGAATATTGAAGGGATTGAGGCAATAGGTCCTTTCTCAAATGCTGGATAAATAACAGATTCAGAAGAAGATCTCGTAGAACTAATGTTAACCAGAGAGCTAAGAGTTTAAATTAAACACGGATAACAACGATTCTGATTTAAAAAATCATTTCAGTTCTTTCTTCGTTAATGGTTGAGCTTGGATTTAATAAAGTAGCTTATTTACTTTATAAAAAAAACTGCACAGCACTGAGAGTGACTATTTGCTAATATGTATAGAAGAACTAAAATTCCATCTGTACCTACCAACTCTTGAACTTTTCTTTATAAAATTTCTTTTATTTGATATTAAAACTGAATTTTCCAATTTTCAAGATTTTGCCTTCATTTTCACCAAAAAAGATGTATTACTAGGAAACCTCTAATATTTCAAGCTCCTGAGCGTTATGAAAAATCCATTGATATGTTCAATCCACAAACTACAACCCGAAAATATTCATTTCAATTTTAAATATAAGGTAAATATAAAAATAAAACATGATTTTATTTATTTTCAACTTAATTGAGATATTTCAATATAATTTGGTTGTTTAAGGTAAACTTTTCTTCAAATATTCATAAAAACATGGGCTGATTTTTCGGTCAGAAAAAATTATTACAGTCGAATAATAAAATACATAACTCGAAGAATCGTAAAAGGTTAGGAAAAAATGATCGAAACCAACTGTCAAATGCTAAATATAGCTTTTGAGAAATTTCATTGGAACTTACGACATTAGGAAATTAATGTTGATAGAAACTTTACCTATTCTCACTCAATCTATAACAAAACGATATCAATCGAATATTCTCCAAATACATTCAATTGCAATATCGATATTCCGGAAAATGGAGTTTACTCCATTCATAAATCCTGAAAAAACCTAGAGATATCATTTCATGACGACTGGACCTGATATGTGATTTCATGATAACTTGTAGCATTGTACTTGTTTATCACAAATACACGCCACTGGCGTAAATTCTTATAACAGAGCAGAAAAAATATCAAAATATAGAAATCTTCTGACCACTCTATTTCAAATATTTTAGTTCTTCAAAATAACAGCAATTTTTTCAGAGGGCTCCACTTTACGGACCAATTTTTGACAGTAAAATTCGAGGTTAAACGTGAGTACAACTAGATGGCGCTCAACATCAACAAAATCGAAAAAAGCACTACACTGGCTTACTATCCTTTCCTTATACTATGGTATTAGACAGAATTTGTGGTTCATGCACGATGGCGCTCCACCACATTTGACACAGATCGTAACTGAGTGATTGAACGAAAATTTCCCAGGACGTTGGATCGGCAACAATACGCTCTATTAGTGTGACGTCACACACCGCCATTTTTGGTTCTCCTGTCAGTGTTCGGAATCCAAACAAATAAATTGTCATTCAAATTAGTACGGTGTCGTTGAAGGAATTGGCTTATTTTCATAAATAAGAGTATTTGATGAACGATTTCAATATTAATTGATAGACAGAAGGAACGAGGTTAATACCAGAAAGTTTGAATCTTGTATCATTCCCCAGATTTTGTAAAAAGCCGTGTTTATTAGTTGAACTTCAAGTTCGAACTTACTGGCATCAATCTCGTGCCTTCTGTCTATCAATTAATAGTGAAATCGTACCTTAAATAATCTTATTTATCGAAATGAGCCAATTTCTCCAACGACAACGTACTAATTTGAATGAGAATTTGTTTGTTTGGATTCCGAACACTGAAGGAGAACTTAAATGGCGGTATGTGACGTCATCACTGAAACGCTTAAAGAAATTAGGACAGAAATATCGACACCCTTGGCTTATCTGATAAACAGTTGTTTCGAAATAGGTTGCTTTCCCGATAGCTTCAAACTAGGTATAATTAAACCAGTTTACAAAAGCGGCTATCGTTCACGAGTGAATAACTACAGGCCTATATCTTTAATATCTAATTTGGCAAAAATAATTGAAAAAGCTCTAAAAAAGCGGATGACCAGCTATCTTAAGAAATACGACATTATTGATGAAAAGCAATACGGATTTATGGAGGGCAAATCCACGGAGGATGCAATAAGAGTATTGACAGGGAAATTATACGAAAGTCTAGATGAAAAAATTCCTTTCTTGTGTATATTCATGGATTTGTGTAAAGCATTCGACACTGTCTGTCATACTCGCTTACTTGGAAAGCTAGAAAAATATGGATTTAGGGGACCTATTTGTGAATTACTAAAAAGTTATTTGTCCAACAGGAGACAAGTTGTAGAAATAGAACAGACCAGAAGTTCTTCGCAGACCGTGACATATGGAGTTCCACAAGGGACTGTATTGGGACCTATCCTTTTTCTCATATTCGTGAATGATCTTCTGAAAATGAAGGAGTCCGAGGACGCTATTTGTTTTGCCGACGATGCAGTCGTCCAGTATCGAGCGAATACATGGGAGGAATTGAAGGAAAAGGCACAAACAATGTTTTTAGAAATAAAAAAATGGTTCAGGACAAATAAACTCACCCTCAACGTCGATAAAACGAAATATATGGTCTTCAGTTCTTACACTACAAATCTGCCAGAGATGGGAAATCTAGAAATTGACTGTGACACATCGATTGAAAGGACAAAGAATATCAAATATTTAGGAATCACCATTGATCAACAGCTAAGATGGGATGAGCACATAAAAAACCTTGTCAATAAGATAAGGGGTCTACTCTTCAAGTTTAAGCAATTACGTAAAAACATTAGTGACACGAAGCATTTAAGAGTTTTTTACCAAGCCTTAGTTGAATCCCAAATTTGCTATGGTATAGTTGGATGGGGTGGTGCCTATCAGAACCAGATAAAACCTCTGGAAGTCATTCAAAAATGGATCTTGAAAATAATCTACAAGAAAAAGCGCACATTTCCTAGTCAACAGTTATTTGATATAGCAGGAGTCCAAGATGTGAGACAGCTGTATGCTCTTAAACTTCTTTCTAACATCATCTCAGGAAAGACAACCTTAAATACTTTACAGCATCAATATTCGACGAGAGGAAGAGGTCATACTTACCAACCACCCAGATGCAATAAAAGTATAGGCCAGAGAAATCACACCTACCTAGGAACAAAAATTTACAATGTCCTTCCTGATCAACTCAAGAACTTGAAAAATCTAAGAACATTCAAAAAGCGTTTAAAAGCTTGGTTGGATGGTAAGAACAGAAAGGTAATCAGTGACTTGATAAATAATAGTTGAGATCCCAAATACAAGACTGAAATATATAAGACTGCCCAGAACTTTCGAAACCGAATAAAGAAATGCACTCACCAATTTATGACAGATTATGCAACGATGACGACTTTAATGATTACCTGATTGAGACAGTATAATACAATTAATTATAAATATCGGATGTGAAATAACTTTTTACATTGTGCTTACGAATGATTTTTGTTTTTCTCCTGGTATTGTAATTATTTTCTTTTGAATTATCTTATGGAACATTTATTTCAGAAATTTTAATTAAGTTAATATCACATACAGGTCATACCTCATGTACCTCCGTGATGTAAAGTGTTTATTTATGAAATAAACTTTATTATTATTATTATTATCACTAATAGAGCATATTCCCCTGGCATAAGATGGCCCCCACGATCTCCGGACCTAAACGCAATGAACTTTTTCTTCTGGGGAGCCATGAAGGAACTCGTTTATGCCGAACCAATAATAACTCTTGAACAGCCACAAGAAAGAATCTCAGCCGCAGCCGACGATCAGGCAAATACCAGACGTTTTCAGTAAAGTACGAGAAAAATTTTCCTTAGCGTATTCCAAAGATTTATCCTAGGAATAATGCAGAAAAATCGAAAATGACCTCCATGTAGGGTCTTAATATATTATTTGAAGAAGGCGAAAATTGGTATTTGCAGCTGTGACAAGTGAAAGTCAAAGACTGGCTGTATATATTATTAACTATCAATAGAATTTTACTCTTTGAATGTTGAATGAAATAACTCACCTTAATATTTGGGGACTAACAAACGAGAGAAGGTCTTGAATGAGTTTCAAAAATGCTCCAAAAAAGAATGTTGATCCGAAGGATTTCACTAAAACTGATAGAACTGAAGCTTCTTTCTTATTTGGATTGTTAAAAAAGGCCACATTTCCAGTGTCTGATTTATAAGAAACGTTTGTGTCTTGAATAGGAGTATATCTGAAATTTGAAAAAAAAATTCCTTGAACACCAAACCAAAAGGTAAAACTATTCATAACGAACTGACTCACAATTTTATTTCAATTTCTATGGCATAATAATTTATTCATCCCTATTCTGTAACTTCAAATCGAATATAGAAAGTATGGATGCACCGGAATCGCTTCAAATTGTTATTCTTTAAATCAAGTAGAATTAATATCCATAGTAATTCTGCTCGAGTTAAAGAATAGCAATTTGAAACAATTCCGGTGCATTTCTTTCTCTAACGCCAAATGTAATTCGTAATGGCTATCCATATCAATTACGGATTACATTTGGCCATAGAAGAAGAATTTGATACAAAATACCAAATTTGGATGCGATAGAAATGAAACATCCCGATTTCTCAAATTACTATCCGATTCGTTCGTTTCTATTCGAGCAACAGAATAGGGCCAATTGTTTTGTTTCAAGTTTTCTATCCCTACTCTCCTAGTTAGTAATTAAAATGACATCAAGTAGTCCAAGCAGCTGCAAAGGATGTGTGGTTCGTTTAATTTCGACGAACCGGGTCGAACCATATCCCGGTTCAAAAGACTCGTTCAAATTCAATTGACCCAATGGTTATTTTCAGCTTACTAGCTCACATCGAATCATGTACGATGTGCGCATGATTCAAAGATTTGTATATCTGGTTCTTCCGTTCCTTGTTTTTTTCCTGGTTAAGAATGTCAATTTAATATCAGCTTTTGATATGTTAGTCGGTATGTTTTTAATCAGATCGTGAATTCGTGATAATGATTTATTCTAGACATAATCATAAACATAAAGGAGATTATCCATTATCATAAAGTTCGAATAATTGGCCGAATATAATGAATTCCATCTGGTTCATGAGATGATTAAGGACCTTTCGAAAAAAGTTCAAAAACTATTATATATTTCTCGTTCAAATTGACGATTCCGGACTATTCGAATGACTAATGACGAAGTAGAAATCATTAATTTATTTTTTACAGAACACAAAATTCACGAGTCTGACTAATTTCAACCAAAACTACGTAATGATCGTTACCTGTATCTATTCCAACCAAATAAATACAAAAGATCTGAAATCCCCAAAAATAATATTAACCCTAATTAATATACCTTCTTCCCGAAAAATACTTAATTCATTTCGATCAACTTTACAATGTTAGGTCTATTTAAAACCAAAAATTCTCAAAAAATAATGAACAATATTTAAGACCATAAAAACATTTTCAAGATATAATAATTGGTGTATCCAATCACAGAGCCCAGTTTCTGTTACTATCTATTATCTTTCTTCAAAACCAGGTGCCAAGTGCCGAGCCGATGATTCATTTGCGGAATGGATGTCTTTTATTACTACCATATATTTCTTTAGGGTCAATCCAAAGAGAAACCCATCTACCTAGACTCGGATAACGAACCATTCTATGAATCTTTGGGTCCTAGAATATCCTCAGATTGAATGAACTGAATGTGAAAGTTTGGCACATTTTGATCGGTGCGAACGAACGAATCATTTTCGGAGATACGACCAGATCGAACCATTCGTTCTGAAGACACGGGTCCTTTGAATCGTTCGTTCGTGAACGACACATCCCTAGCAGCTGCCCATTTCCATTCGGAAAGTGTTGCCGATCGTGCAATTGAGAAGAGCGCCGAATAAAATCAAGTTGAATCATTGTATTGAAAAACTCCATTTCGATGAAATTTCTCATTAAAAAATGTCATTTATCGCCAAAGGCTATTGATATAAATTTTTGATGATAATAATATGAAATGGAAATTAATTTTCTGATCAGTAAAACTGAATCGACTCATATTGATTCTATATCCAGGAAGCTTTCTGACACGAACTATGTAGTAGCACTTATTACCCAAAAAAATTTTACCCATAAGTTTTACGCAAGGTGGCCTGCCAGTGCTTGTTGAAAATAGGAACAACTTCAACAGCAGAGTCTTCTGGTTTTAAATCCCAGAGATCTTCTATAACTAAGGGTTTTCTATATCCTAACCAGGCAAGCTTATCAAACCAAGAGAAGAGAATCTTTGCAAGAAATCCACTTTCTTCTTCTGGACATGGTTTCTGTAATAGAATAATATTATTAAGTATAGTATTAATAAATGATAATAATATTAATAAAGGTCTTTATTTAGGAAAAATCAGAAAACGCATTGAACTACACTATTGAGAGGCGAGATTTAGCTCGCATAAATTAGGTTGAGAATATTATCTAGTACCGTACAATCAACCTTAAACCTTAACATGCGTCTACTATTCTTCCATCTAACCCTCCTCGGCCTAACTTACAAAACAAAACTCTTTACCATGAGCACTTAAACAATAATATAATCCAAACGCTGCCGCAAAATTGAAATAAAAATTTGAAATATCTCAAGACAGCAGACAGATTTAAAATTCAACAAGCAAATAAACGGAAAACGCCAAAAAAAACAGTCACAAGCATTTCCGGAAAGCTATTCGGTCATTAGCCTAGGCATAAAGCGGGTCGTTCCGAAAATTATTCATAATCATGTAATTCAAACTTATCAAGCGTAATGTTTCTATACTCAAAGTCTAGGCTATTCATGCAATTGGGTACTTGATAGGAGTAGCATTGAATTGCTGAAAAATTGATACCAATTTCAAAAGTAACTGCCATGTTGAAATTCTTCATATACTGAATGATTCTTTGAAATTTATTTCTGTCGTAACATTTTTACTAGTATTTCAACTGATTTTTTCTATGTATATCCTCGCCATCGATGAATAATTTGATTGTTTCCCAAAAAAATGGAGAATATATATTCATTTGAAGAAAATCTAATCGCCAAACTTCAACTGAAGGAAGACCAGTGAATATATTCCATACATTGATATTGAAATCAATATCTTCAAAGTACTATTCAAAAGACTTATAATGGAATTTAAAAGAATATGTCTTTCTCAAATTTATAGTCATATATGATATGATGCATAAGTCCAAATTTAATCAATTCACATCTAAAGTGGATTTTATTTTTAGAAATATTCAGTATAGCTATAATAAACATAGACCTGCCTTTCAAATACCCACGGCTTATGTTACCTCATAAGCAATTGTAATAATAGTATATAATAATATATATAGTTGAAATTATTCGTATGAAAGATTTCACCACAATTTGACTTATTCATTATAAATTCAACAGCACTGCACTAAAATTCTTCAAAAACGGATTGGTTATATTTTTTTCACTCTTCTGTCGTAAAAGTGTATATTTTAGATATTCAAAAAACACATGGAAATTTTTTAATGTCATCTGACTAACTTGGCTCTTTTTTCCAGTAATAAAGCCAATTGTGAATTATCTATAAGGAGTTTTTCTATCTGTTTAATACTGCTTAATAGTAGCACAACATTTACTCCAATCCAAGACTGAATTTAATTCCAAATTGTTGTTTCGGTTCATTCATTCATCTACTCTTCTGGCTCTATGGGTGATTCATGTTTATTTAAAGTTTACAATTTACGAATATCGGTATTCCTATTGATGACCAGATGAAGCTTCTGTTCTCTTTTGTAGTTCCATCTGCTGTCGCAATAGATTCAAATTCTCACGAATGAGAATGTAGTTATATAGTCCAAAAACTCTCCATATCTTCGGCGCTTGGAGGACTCCCTAATTTTGTTGACGTTTGTTCATTAAGTATTCTATAAAATTTCTTTTCGGAGTTTTCAAAAATCATATTGTCATGTTTTCGTTTATAGCTCTCATTGTATCTTCTCAGTCGTTCAGAGTATACACTCAATTTTTGTTTGAGTGTATCTAGAGTTTCTTGAGCACTCTCATTGTTGGCGTCGTAGTTTGCATGTCGCCTATGGCGATCCATAATTGCATCCACTATTTTTTGTAGTATTCTCGACGGAGAACCTTTTTCAAATTGTGTTAACCTTCCTATATCTTGTCAGAGGCTATGTACTTTTGCTTCTAGCCTATTTTGCCAATGTGGTTTGTTATGCTGTTTTTTCTGTGGTGGTTGCTCACTTCTAGGTTTTGGCTTCACGCCGAGCACTGCTGATATTGTAGAGGCTGCACAGTAGGTAATAAGATGCAATGACTCTAGGTTCTGGTCATTCGAAAAGAACGTTGGAATTATCTCTTTGTTCATTATGTGCAGAATATGTGAGAGTTTTTGCGATGTCTTCAGTCTAGGAAGAATTGGTCGTTTGAGAGGATCAGTACCCTCGAATTCTATGAAATATCTATTCATTGTAACAGATAATTGCTCTAATAGATCTCTTCGACTTTCTTCTCGGTTTTCCATAGTTGCAGTTTGTATATTCCGCCATTGCTCATCTCTTACTAGTGCCAAATCTCCGCTGTTTTGTTCCTCAGTATTAATTTGTGCATTGGTGTTGTGTTAGTTTTCAGCACAATCGTAGTTTTCTTCAATTGTCACTTCGTTGTTAGTGAGGTTCCTATTCTGTAGCCTCAGTTGGACTTCATTTTTTATGGTGTTAAGTCTCTCATCGGGTACAAGTTTATTTCTCAATATGACCCGGTATTGGTCGGCTACTCTTTGTTCAGAAACTTGAAGTTCGGGATAGTTTCTGTGGAATTCTGCAAACAGCTTTTGCCGGTAGCCTATTTTATCCTCTTCCATATTAGTTACTTCATAGTATATGCGCATGATCGTTTCATTTATCGAACTTGTCCATTTCATGCGTCTTCTTGGTAGACCTGCTTGGATGAGTGCTGGTTGGGGATCCTGCGCAGCACCTTCAGCGGTCGGAGAAACAAGTGTTATTCTTCTCCTAGAATGTTGAGATTGTGGAGGCGTAGCATAAACATTATTATTATTATTATTATTATTTGAACGCCCATAAAAATAATATGCTGCAGCATTCAAATATTCTGTTCATTCAATTAATATATTTACAGGTAATTCTAAATTGGAGGTCCAAATTGAAATGAAATTACTTGGTTTATTTTGAGAAAGTCCTATACATAACATGGACCCCAAAAATGCTTTATGTTTTTTGGGATTATTATATTAGTTTATCGAATCTTTATGAATCATTGCTACATTTGTCGGAAAAATAAGCACCAAAACTAATAATTAATTTATTCATCACAACTTACTAATGAAACGGTCATTTTTTAAAAACGTCCTGTAACTTGAGATCGAATCAAGTTATCTATGATCTGCTTTCTGATATCTCATTAAGATCTCACATTAACAACAACAAAAATCAACAAAAATGGTTCCACCAGATTTTTTCTGTGAAATTATTGTCACAGAATCTATCCGTCAGATTTTACTGAAATTTTGAGTTGAATTGTGTGGCGTAGAAATATGCAAATGTGTTTCTGGTTCAAGTGCTCAAAAATCAACTATACTACAAATGTGTTTATTATCACATGAAAATAGGCTAATTCCAGCCACACCAACCCTGACGTTGTTCATAAATGCCATAGGTATAAAAATGTCTATGAACTACATGTGAAGCCATTCAATGAAAACCAGGAAATAAAATAGAAAAGGAAATAACATAAAGTTAAAATGAAGCTTGTATACAAATATCAGTGCATGGGTTAAAATTTTAACTGAACGGTTAGTTTTCTCACGTGACAGAATCTACATGGCATGAACATACAGAAAGGTTTTTCAATTAAAAAACATTGATAATCTTAATGAATGTCTGAATAAACCCTAACAATGATAATATATCTTTTGATATAAATTATAAAATAAGATTTTCAAATTTGCAATCTAGAGAAATAAATGAATCATCAAGATACCACGATGTGACAATAAAGACTCCCTGAATGTTCAGTTTTTGTATATATATTTTTTTTTACAAAAATGAAATCATAAATTGAAAGTTTCACAATAGCAAAATTTAAGAAGAAATAATAAAGAAAAATACCTTACCTTAGATCTTGGATATTTTGTCACTCTTGGAGGCTGATCCACAAAACAATTCAAAATAAATATAACCAATACAACTGCATAATATACAATATAAATTATATATTCATGATAGGATATAAGATATCCATCTCTGTCACTGGCTACACGAATCTCCGTTCTAAGTTGAAATGCTCCACATACAACTAGGAGTAACCAGAATAAAAATTGCAGTCCTGATGTTCTCAAACCATATTTGCGATTATATAGGAGAAGCAATGCTGACAAAGCCTAGAAAAAGAAATTGTTCTCATTAGGTAAGGATGATATGGATATCACGTGAAGATCATTCTCAACTAAATTCATTAGTTATCAAATAAAATGAAAATGAGATATAGCATGTAAATGACGAAACGCAGTGTAGGTAGTATTGACGTCTGCAACTTGGCTTCTGAATGTCTTCCAGGAGTCTTTTTTTAAGCTGGTTCGATAATTAAAATGGAAAAATTCGATAACTATAATAAGTGACGTTTTCAGTCTGATTTTATTCGAAAACTCTACTTGACTGGTCTCTGTCCAACATACATGATAAACTATTTTCTTGACAGGGTTGAAGGTCAGGTTGTTGGAACAAAAACCACTTCTCAGACCATTGCCGACTTGTTTCGATTTTATTCAAAAATCTTCTTCAGGGCTCTATAATAAATTACAAGATTTTTTTTTTAAAAACACTAATAAATAAATCATGTTGGAATAAAATAAAATAATGGGACAATGGGACATTACAATTGAATAAATAATTACATGAATATCTGAACAGTACAATGCAAAAAAGGAATTTTTTAAAAAACGAATAGTGAGAGAAACACTAAAAACAATCCAGCCCAGCATACAGGTACTTGATGATTTTACAGAAAAAAGGGGAAACCAATTACTTACAGTCTATTTGCGGTTTTTTTTGTCAGAATCATGAAATATATGAAATAAATATCACTTTTTGACACCATCAAATTATAATCTAAAACGAACGAAATGATAAAACGGAAACAGACCACTCTGATAATACATATGTTATAAGTAAATAATGAATAATGTTTATATCTACATACATGACATTGACAAAAGCAAAACAACGGTAGCTATGTTAAGACAGGATTTTATTTCGAAAGCGATGAATATTTTGGATGATACCTCAACATATTGTGAATTAGCTGAAGATCCTACCAAAAAAGTTCAAGCAAAACTTAATAAGATAGTATACTCTTTATACAAAGCAAGAAAAATAGATGAAACCACTTATAAGTTCTTAAAATGTAATAATGGTTTATGTCCTAAAGCATACTTTTCACCAAAGATACATAAAGAAGGTTATCCTCTAAGACCTATTGTTGCTTATATTGGGAGTCCCCTCTACAATCTTACCAAATTCTTATCAAATCTATTGTCCTATGCCTTCGACAAAGATGAAAGATACGCGAGGAACTCTTTCGAGTTCATAGATAATATAAAAAATGTAATCCTCCCAGATAGTTATATTCTGGTTTCTCTCGATGTAACATCTTCATACACAAATATACCTATTGATCTTGCCATTACATTAATAGAGAAAAAGTGGAATCAAATCGAGCCACATACAACCCTATCAATGCAAGAATTCTTACAACTTTTCAATTTTTGTGTTGAAAATAGTTTCTTTATCTTTAACAACAAATACTATAAACAGATTTTTGGACTTGGAATGGGGAACTGTCTTGCTCCTGTGGTGGCTGACATTGTTATGGTAGAAATTCAAAAGATCGCTCTAGGCCGACTTTCCTTCTACACACCTATTTTTAAGAGATACGTGGATGATATCTGCACGTCGATACCAGCCGATAAGGCAGATGAGACCATCACTGTGGTTAACAGCGTACATTCACGATTAAAATTCACCATTGAAATCGAATCACAGGAGGGCACCTTACCTTTTCTGGACGTTTTGCTGATAAGACGCAGTAATGAAATGAAATATAATTGGTATCGAAAACCTACTTTTTCAGGCAGAGTTTTAAATTTTAATTCAAAACACACTATCACACAGAAAATTAATATTGTCAACAATTTGAAAAATAGAGCTCTGAAACTGTCATCTCCAGAATTTCACCAAGATAACTTGAACCAAAAAAAATCTATTTTACAGAAAAATGACTATCCCACCAAGATTATTGAAGAAATTATTTACAGAAGAAATCGAGAACGGATTCAAGACGAAATAATCGAAAACAAAAAATTTTACGCCTTGACTTACGTTGAGGGTTTATCTGAGCAGATCAAAAGAATTATTTCATCGCTTGGTGTCGACATAGCTTTTCGATCTGATAACACAAACAGAAAGCTTTTCTCAAGGTTAAAGAGTACAACTCAAAAAGAATTGTTGAGTAATGTTATCTACAAGATTTGTTGCAAGGATTGTCAATCTACTTATATAGGACAAACAGGTCGATATCTTAAAGACAGAATCTCTGAACATAAGAGAGATTCCCTCAACATACTCAACCCTCTAAAAAAAAAAAAAAAAGGAGAACAACACCGCTCTAGCTGAACATGTGTCAAATACACTCCATTCTTTTGATTTCAACATCGATTCAATAAAAATATTAGGACACCAAAAAATTTTAAAGAAAAGCTTACTACATGAAATGATCTCAATTAGACAAGATGAAAAATCCAATAACAGGAGAACAGACATTGAAAGTTTGAATACGGCCTATTACTATCTCATCAACAAAATAAAAAGAAAAATAACTTGAACTAATTATTCGAATTGAATGTCAATGTCATGTATGTAGATATAAACATTATTCATTATTTACTTATAACATATGTATTATCAGAGAGGTCTGTTCCCGTTTTATCATTTCGTTCGTTTTAGATTATAATTTGATGGTGTCAAAAAGTGATATTTATTTCACATATTTCATGATTCTGACAAAAAAACCGCAAATAGACTGTAAGTAATTGGTTTCCCCTTTTTAATGTAAAATCATCAAGTACCTGTATGCTGGGCTGGATTGTTTTTAGTGTTTCTCTCACTATTCGTTTTTTAAAAAATTCCTTTTTGCATTGTACTGTTCAGATATTCATGTAATTATTTATTCAATTGTAATTTCCCATTGTATATTCCAACATGATTTATTTATTAGTGTTTTTAAAAAAAAAATCTTGTAATTTATTATAGAGCCCTGAAGAAGATTTTTGAATAAAATCGAAACATGTCGGCAATGGTCTGAGAAGTGGTTTTTGTTCCAACAACCTGACCTTCAACCCTGTCAAGAAAATAGTTCATCATCAAAAAAGGTCTCAAACCAATAACTCATACATGATAAATATAAAAAATAATTGATAGGAAAAATAAAGGAACAATCTAAATCAACAATCTAACATTCTCCGCCGCGATGGAGAATATATAATTTTTCATCTTCATCCGTTGTCTCCTATCAGGTTCTGTATCTGCCTAAGGTGGTCCTGCAAGATGTCTCTACTGGTCAGCGATGTGGTTTCCGAGCACACTCTGATCAATTATTTGGCTTTATCTATCCAATCGCTGTTCTTCTCCAAGTTATCAGCGTATTCCTTGTGCTGGTTGTAATTGTTCTCGATCTTCTTCAACACGTGATATTCAATTCCACCTCGTACCTTGAAATTAATTGTTGCAGCTGGTTGCTCACGTGGGTTTCCATCAGTGATGTGATGAAGATTTTTTGCGGAATCGCTAAGTTTATCTATTTGCATCCTGCCGACCTCGAACTGCTCGAGTAGATCTTCGACTGTCCTCAATTGTTTCTCGTTCTGCTTTAAGATTTGCCCACAGGTTTATTTTCTGTTTTTTACCAGGATGGCTATTTGTTGCAGCCAATCGGAAATCCATACTCTGTAGAGTTTATGGTCACAATACTGGCATTTTCTGTCTCTTAACAATTTCCGTATTTTCTGTACATATAGTCGAATTCATCAAGAATATATTGACAATTAACCATGTCTTCACCTTGTTGAGTGGCAAAAATATTGCTTGCTATTTGTTTCAAGTTCTCGACTTTTTTCCACTCGAGTTCTTTTCACACCTAGCCTTTTTCTCGATTTTTTTTTCAACGAATTCTGTTCGTTTTTGATAAAAAGTGAAGATCTGGTCCTAGATTCAATATATCATTGAAATTGAGTCCGTATGACTTTGCAGCATTAAGAACTATACGTATTTCGCCTTGTTTGTTTTCACTGCAAATTGTGGCAGGTACCAAATCGTCTTTGATTCTTGAACGATTTCTTCTTCAGGTACTTTTCTTGGGTATCCTTTTGTTGGATATTCTTTGAATTTCTGACAATATGCTTGTCCAAATTTCTTGTCCCTATCCATCTTTCTCTCCTGGCATCTTAAACTGTTGAATGCCGTCGTCTCGCTTTCTGGGAATGTCAGTCTGTAATTTTTCCACAAAAGTCCTGTTTCGAAGCGATCTCCGATTCGTCGTGACATTTTTTCCATCCGATCTAAAAATGATCACGAATAGAAATATTGATGTCATTCAGAGCTAATCCACTTTCATCTAGTTTGAAAGATTCTTTTACAATGCCATGTAGTAGATCATGTTCGGTATCATTTTCACAAATATGAAAATTATATGCTGGTTGTATTCTCCCTCTGATTAATTGTCCATTTATCACTCAGCCCAATTTAGTCAAGGTGGCCCTGATTGGCATATACCTTTTTGGTTCTATACACTTTCTTGGCATTGTCAAGTCGTAATTATCCGAACCTATCAATAATTTTGGTTTTACATCTTGGTAGGACTTCACAGGAATATCTTGAAGATTCGGGAAAATTAGAATTATATCCTCCATATTAAGAGATTGTCTCGGTAGATTAAGATTTTTAACAGTTCGCACACCATATATTGAAAACATTCTAGAATCTTTGAAATCTCCCCTAATTTTTAGATCAATAACTTTTGAACACTCGTCTTTGTGAATCTGATTATTTGTCCACTGAATCATCAGAAGAATGATTTCACCGTCAACTCCAATTTTATCAGCAATGTTTTCATCCAGCAATGTAACCGTCGAGCCTTCGTCTAATAAAGCATAAGAGCCCGTTCACATGATATGCGCTCAACGCGCGTTTACAAGTACATGAATTTTCTTCGAAGCGTACACATGCCAACGCGCGCTTTTATGGAGCGCGCGTTGAGCGCTGTTCCAGCGCTTGACCGTAGTAAGCGCGCGTTGGCTCGCGCTTTGAGATCATAGATTTCTAATGTAACCCATCAGATGAGCCAATACCTCCTAGAAAAATCTAGCACTTGCACGAGCTGATAGATGCTAGAGACGTATTTACGTATTTTCCTTCGATCCGTTCGGTCAGAAATATTTCAAAATGGAACCAGACGCTCCTAATACTGAATTATTCATAGATGAAATTGAGAATTGTCCTGACATGACAAGTAGTGTATATTCAGATAAAAACTCAAGGAGACAGGCTTGGGAAGAACTCGTCATCATATCCTGTGAAGGAGATGCTAATGAAGAAAAAAAAATATATTATGTGACCACATAAAAATGCTAATGGCTCTTCAGTTAGAAATCTTGAGATACACTTAGAACAAATACAAATGAAGAGAAATAGTATCAAAATAACATTCACCTACCACTTAACAGCAGAAATCATCTATACTATATGGTTCTAAATTTAACAATAAATTAAATATCTTTTTCTTTAATGGTTTATAATTATTTATTTCTTTGATTTCATTAGGCTATTGAAGAACTTTAAACAACTGTATTCATGCTGCTTTTTGTGTTGAATTCAAATTTACATTTTGGAAAATTATATGATATTGTCCTTGTGTTATATTTATTTTTGATATTTTGAAATTTAAGGAAAAAACATTTATTTTTTGCATAAATAGTAGACAAATAATTTCTACATTTGATGTAATTTTGCGTCCGTTTGAAAATAAACTGGTGTAAACTTAGCAGACCGTTTCCAGCAGACTGTTTGACAGAAACGCCCGGAAGTACACGTCGGAGCATAACCATATTCGGCATGTAGATTACTATTAGCGATGTAATAAACTGTGGAAAAATTATTGACTTCCCTTGGGATCCAGTGCTAGTTTTTTCAACCCTTAAACTTCGAAAATTCGTATCTCCGGAAGTACGGGTCGGAGCATAACCATATTTGGAATGTAGATTACTTTTAGTGATGTGAATAAACTTTAAAAAAATCATTGACTTCCCTAGAAATCCAGGGGTTTTTTCCACCACCTTTTAGGTATTAATTCAGTAGTTGAACACTACGATACAAAGAAATATTATTATTTCTTTGTATAATAATAATAATATGGTTTATTCTGTAAGCTACAGGGTATAAACATATAATCACAGATAAGAGGCGTGAGCCTGTACGTGACGATATAACGTATAAGGTATCTATCATTGTTGAGTACGTTCCTAAAGTCGACGAAGTTGCCAACGGATGCTGGAATTTCTCTGTCTTGAAAGATATGCTACTATGTAACTAGAAAAAGTTACTCTAGTTCTATTTTCATAAAATGAATGTTTTTCTACTGAAATACATGTTTTCAATTGTTTTTCAAATACGCCTCAGTAAAAAGCCAGTTTTAATTGATGAATAATAGAAACTATTCGATCTATAATTACTTATCAAAACTTAAAAAAGTTTAATTTTCACCTAAATCTGATACTGAATCAAGATTCAAACCAAAATATAGAATACAAACTGAATTCGCAACGCGCGTTCAGCGCTTGGCAAGCGAGTACCATGTGAACGGTATACAATTATCAAGCGCTCATTCAACGCGGTGAGCGCTTGTCATGTGAACGTGCTCTAAATTGGAGTTTTCCCTTTCTGACCTTCTATGATAACAGGTAAGTGTACAATACTATGTCATCAGAACGAATTCTGTGAATGTGAAAGGATTCTTCTCAAGTATTCTCATTAACTATTCTCTGTGCTCTAGTAGTACAATCTGTGATTCGACTTGAATTAATATTATGAAGCACACCATGATGTTTCAATTTGCAACCATTCACTGAACATATTTTCCTTCTTCATGAAACATTCATTCTCACGATGATTTGGTTTGAGGCACGATATACATCATTTGTTTCGTGTGACAATTTTCCATCTATCAACCACTGTCATGTTTTTGAACAAAGAACAATTTTCCAATTGATGTTGCGTCTCAGAACACACCACACATTTTCTGGATTTTGACAATCCTTTCTTGTCATCGAATGTCGAGACAGTTTCAGATTTCCTTGAATGAAATCGTTCTGGTTTCACGGTCGGATTGTAAAAAAGACTAGCTGCTCTTCCTATCTCTTTCAACCATTCTGAAAACTCCAAGAGGGTAACTTGAGGAAGTTTGATAGCCTGCATAGACCATTGCTGTTTCAAGTTCAGTTAGATTAGATACAAACTCCTCCAATAGAATAGGGTTTTTGATGCAGACATCGTTATCGAGATGTTTCACAGCACCAACTAAATTATTCAAAGATGTAGCATATTTCTCAACTGTCTCAGGTGTATTATCTCTAGGAGTAAGTGTAGATCGAACTTGATAAGATATTTGATGATGAACTCAGGTCTTCCATATAGGTACGATATCAATAACATTTTCACCGATTCTCTTGCTTTGCCTTTCAAGTCTTTTCTCAGTCTGAGAAGATTTTCGACAATTTCAAACCGGGTCTTCATTCAGAATCTTCTGTTGGACTAGAAATGGTATCTTGAATATCTGCTTTTCTAACCCCTACGGATTTTTTAACATTACCGGTGGTTACCCCTTGTTTAATATATTCTAAAGTTAAAGTAAAGAATTACCTCTATTTCTAGTCATTGTCTCGTCAAATCACATGTCTTTGCTCGAATTCTGCTGCTTCGGCGTGGAACGTTTTCAATCGGGATACTTCTCGAAGTCTCGGCAATATCACTCATCTGGTTTACTCAAATTTTCACACTTTTTTCTATTAAGGAACGAAGGACCAATGTTGACGTCTGCAACTTGACTTCTGAATGTTTTCCAGGATTCTTTTTTTAAGCTGGTTCGATATTTAAAACGGGAAAATTCGATAACTATAATAAGTGACGTTTTCGGTCTAATTTTATTCGAAAACTCTACTTGACTGGTCTCTGTCCAACAAACATGATAAATATAAAAAATAATTGATAGGAAAAATAAAGGAACAATCTAAATCAACAATCTAACATTCTCCGCCGCGATGAAGATTATCATTTTTCATCATCATCCGTGGTCTCCTATCCGGTTCTGTATCTGCCTAAGGTGGTCCTGCAAGATGTCTACAGGACAGCATGGAGAAACATGAAAGAGGCCTATATCCAGGAGTGGATAAGGAAAGGGTGACGAAGAAGAAGAAGTTGTTCTATCCATAAATTTCATATTTTCAGGTAAAAATTTCATTGGAAATAGATAGTGCATTATGTATCTAATGCTTTAAGGAAGTGACAAAGAGAAAACTGCCACTACACTTCGTCAAAAAAGTATCTCTCTGCTTTATTTGAATGAGGAACAATTATAATGCGGAGCTAATGCAAATGTCGTGCTTCATTGCTTGATATCAAACAATATAGAACCTATTAAAATAACATTGTTCAGATTTGAATGTTCATACACTCACCGGCAAAAAAGTGATAATTCTGGGCTTGTTCTTTTTTTAGAAGGTAGTCTTAGGTAGTAGGGCCACTTGAAAATTTCAATGTTCACTTCCTGGAGGCAGTGTCATACTCTTCTGGTTATATGGGTGAAATAATCTCCAACAAATGGAGCAAATAATACGAAACATTCTTGTGAAATTCCCTTATATCCAGTCTGAGATTTAAACTCGAAATCTCGATTCGTCTTGGAACAGCAGAATAGTCCGAATTTTAGTTCCATTACTTTGGCGTCGGATAGAACAACGTTTTTCATGAAGAAAAGTTTATTTAAACATATATCCTAACAAGCTTCGTTTTCGAGATACAGGGTATTGAAGATTTAAAAAAATATATAATTTATGACTCTATTATGACATCCATTGTTCTAATTTTAATGTATTGAAGTCAAGATGATATGTAGTGTTTCGAATTAGGTAATAATCACCAACAAAATTATCCAGTGGCGTAGATATCAATATGCGATAATCCTTTTCCTATTGAAAATTTACACCACTGTCTTTTTTTCGAGAAAATTATTCCATTTCTACAATCAACAGAGTTTTACTAAAAATAAAGGTCTCCTGAATTATTTTCATAGAATCTCCCGTTTTCGAGGAAATTTAGTACAAAAAAATCACTTCTCTGAATTTTCCAATTGATATACACGAGAGAGTGTAATTTTTTCTTGAAAAAAATCTGAATGGCTGGTTTTTTTCATTTTTTCATCAGAATGTGAATTTAAAAATTGTTGGAATTCATCATCGAAATAATTGAGATACGATTGATAAACCTTTCAAATAAAGTGATATAAAACAACAACTATTAATTTTTTGTGGAAAATCTGCGAGTTCATTCTAAATTGCAATACCAAAGTTTCTTCCAAAAATTGGAAGAATCTATCAAGCCATTTCCGCACAGAATTAAATGAACCTGCACTGAAGAACCTAGAGAGAAGAGTAGTGTACATTGATGAACATTCGAGGGCACACTCTTTTAACCGTATCTACAACTAATTGCAGAGCATCAAAATTATCAAAAAATAGGAACAGGATCAGATCATTCATGAGATCGGATTTCATCTGCAGTAATAGGACATAATTCCCAAATAATGAACTAAAATTGTAATATTTAATTAATATTGTATTGTACAAACTACAGCATAAGTATAAATATGCGGAAAAAATCATTGACGTTTCTTGTCTGAATTGATATATTCAATGAAAATTGTTAATGTGAATGAAATTTCATATGAGGCTTGAAATTGTCATTCGGATTTTTGCATTAAATACATAGTTATCATTTCGACTTTTGTGTCTCGTTGGAGAATTCTCGATGAGTTGAAGTTTGAATATTGTGAATGATACGAATTCATCATTCTTGTGAATGATCAAAATAGAAACAAAAAAGTGATTCATTCCGCAGAGATAAGTCACGTGCATTATCATAATATAATAATAATATATAATAATAATAATAATGTTTATTCATTCCGAAATACAAAAAATAATGAACATCAATTCTATCTTAATTAATGAATGAACAAACATAAATCTCCCACAAAAGTATGACACTTGTGCGTGGGTTGTGATTCAAATTATCTATCTACTTCCTGATGTAAGTTCAATTACAGTATGGCTCTTCTGGTATCAGTTGAGTAATAAATTCTCCAAAAGTTTAAACGAAAATAAATCATTAATTTTCAACGTTTTTACGCCCAGGATAAAACTTCTTAACACTGATTACAATCATACCTCTTCTTGGTGTTACGATCTTCTCGTTACCGAGTTTATTTTCAACATACAAATAAGGTGGGTTTTTAGTTATAATATTGTATTATAGTGGATATATATACTATTTTTAATAAGTATATATTACGATGAACAGCGTTTGAATCAATGACAAAACATTTATTTATTTGACATTCATTACAAAACAACTGACATTAGATTAAAACTACTACAGTCCATTCAGGAATTATTGACATCCCGGGTGGCTTTGGAAAATCGAAATTAAGTTGGTACTGGCTCATTCAGTAACATTTTGAATTGCAGATTTCGGGTTGGCATTGGAAATGTCATTGACAGGAGGTTAGATTTCAGTTTGTTTGTGTTATTGGTTTTGATCGAAGAAATTTTGGAACTTAAATGTTGTATCAATTAATCAATTTCAAACACACATTGATTAGTTTATTTGAGTATTTCTCACAGTACTGTTTGAAAAAAGAAGAAGGCAAGTCATCACAACCTTGATTATTAGTGGAAGAAAACCTGTGCAATACGATTTCACCTTCAAAGAATCATTGAATGATTTGATTGTTACCAAAAGCCGAGCGAAAAGCAACCAATATGAATGAAATTTGACCAAAAAGCATCTGGATTTTAATCAATCAAAAACAACATTACATAAACTCAATTGGTTACAAGTTCAAAACAGTTAATAAAAGGAAAATTCTTATTGATAAACGAAAAATATAATAAGTTGAGTACGATTTTATGGTGAATACAAATTTGCAACAAAATGTGAAATTCATTTATCTGGAGGAAACTTGGTTATTTGAAAATGCCAGCATTATTCAACAGTAGACTCTAGAAAGAAAACAAAATGTTTTTCAAGTATATTCAAGGGTAAAAGTAGAAGGAGCACTATTTTGAATGCTGGATATTTGGATTTTTACCTGGATGTTTTGTTTTGACAGTGGTCATCATGAGGATTATATGAATCTATGAAGAGAGAATTATTTTATAATTGGATTGCTAAACAAAGTCTTGGCATTGCATCTATAGTTTTTTTATATCCTATATTGAAATTGAGTATTGTTATATCTGTTTTTTGTTCTTCAATGAGTAATCCGGAAATCTAATAAATTCCAACTGCTTTATAGAATTTTTACTAAGTATTCAATCGAAAAATATATTCAGAAGAGTAACTTCAAGAATTTCTTCACCTCTTACCCACTTGAAGATAATAATAGAATGCAATAAAATTTTAAAATTCACAAATTAAAAATAATTTCATGCAAAAATGCTTTTAGTGAGCGAGTTAAAGCTGTTATGGGCAAAATAATTTATGTAATTTAACAGAAACTAGTATGAAAGCATTTCAATAAAAAACAGAAAACTCGAGTACAAATAGTACCTAAATTTTTCATACAAGTTTAATCAATCATTCATATCATGAACAGTTTCAATAAATAGTGACTTTAGAAAGTAATTTACACATCGTCTGATAAATTGGTTCCAATTTTGAAAGTTACAGTACAACTGTGATGTCATCAAAATTTTTCATATACTAAATGGATTCTTTGAATTTTATTTCTGTCTTATTATGATATGGCTCTTCCATTCACTAAGCTACATTATTCAAATTTATCAACCAGTTTTTTCTATTTTCTTCACCAGTTTGGACACCACAGTTAAAATGATCCATAAGAATTATTTGATAAGAATTTTGCAAGTAGTTTGGTATCCAGTGTCCATCAGTAATGCAATAATTTTTGAAGAGCCTTTGGCTAAAAGGAATATGCATATTTCAATGATCTTCAATGGGATTCTTTCTTAAATGAATAGATATCTCTTCATTGGATTTCCTTGAAATGAGATAGCATTTCACTATATTTTTACGTCACATAATCTGAATTTCAATTTATGAAATCATGACTGTATGCGTCCCTTCGTAATAACCGTAATTTCGAAAATTCAGGATCTTTCGGATACAAAAATGATGAAAATAATCTGAACTGGTTATTTCTATGATGAACCATAGCAATTTTTAGTGATATTTTTGTAACCAGAAATAAAGCCGCGACTAGACGTTCATGGCCTACTTCGATGTCAATAATTCCTGAATGGACTGTAGAAATGAACGGATTTCTAACACCCTCACTTAATCTAATGGCAAAAATGAATCAGAATATAATTATATCATTATGGAAATAAACTTCATTTTATAATTTTCAATCCTAATTCATGAACACAAAATGAATGTTTTGGCTTGAATAGGGATTTAGTCAAGATATCTGCTGGCATATCTTCTGTCTGTAGATAATGAACAGAAATTTCATTATCCTTGGCAAGTTCTCTCACATAATGATATCTGATAGATATATGCTTCGTGTGGTTGTGGAATAGTGGATTGTAAACTAACTTGTTTGCTCCTTGATTATCATTGTAGATATTAATGGTCTCACAGTCTTGATACAACTCTGTTAACAATCCCTTGAGATATACTGCTTCCTTTGCTCCCTCACACAAAGCCATATATTCAGCTTCTGTAGTACTTAGTGCAACACTTTTTTGCTTTCTGGACTGCCAACTAATAGCTGCGTTGGCGAAAATCATTACCGAACCGGTGTACGATCGACGATCCTCAATACATACACCCCAATCGGCATCGACAAATCCTTGAATTGACTTTCCCGTCTTTTGAAAACATAAGCAGTAGTCCATAGTTCCTTTAAGATACCTCAAAACTCTTTTTGCTGCACTCCAGTGCTCCTTCTTGTGACAATTATTAAATTGACTCAAAAAACTTGTAGCAAATAATAAATCAGGGCGAGTGCAAACTGATACATACATCAATGCACCAATCAGCTCTTGGTATGGATACAGGGTATCATTTTTATCAGCCTTTTCCAATTTCAAATTTGCTTCCAGTGGAGTACTTATCGGTTTTGAGTCTTCCATTCCAAATCTCTTCAAAATTTGTTCTATGTACTTCTTTTGGTCGAGACAAATATTTATTTTTGTTCGCGTGATCTTCATTCCCAAGCATTCTTTTATTTCACCAAGATCCTTCAACTTGAAGTTTCTTCCAATTTTTTCTTTCAACTTTTGAGTCTTGCTCTTGTCTTCCGAAAAAATATAAAAATCGTCTACATGAAGAGCAATTATAACTGATTTGCCTTCATCATTCTTTATATAAACACAGGAATCATAGGAGCATCTCTCGAAACCAATACTCAGCAAAAGATCATTAATTTCATCATTCCAAGATCTAGCTGATTGTTTCAAAACATAAATAGCTTTCTCAAGTTTACATACTTTATTAGCCTTTTTTGCCTCACTGAATCCAGGAGGTTGCTCCATATATATTTTTTCCTGCAAACTTCCATTTAAAAATGCAGTAGTGATGTCAATATGATCAATCTCCCAATTATTTTCTACAGCTAACCCGAACAATAGTCTTTAGTTGAAAGTCTAACCACTGGTGCAAATGTTTCTTCATAGTCTCCTCCCCATTTTTGAGAAAATCCGTTTGCTACCAGTCTAGCTTTATGACGCTGTGTTCTGCCATCTGCAGATTTCTTCAACTTAAAAATCCACTTACATTTCACCACATTTTTTCCTTCAGGACGATCAACAAGCTTCCATGTCTCATTATCAGCTAAAGCCGTCAGTTCTTCCTCTATTGCTTGCTCCCACAGTATTTTATCAGACCTTGAAAGAGCATCTGCAATATCGACAGGATCGAAAGGGTTATTTTCCGCAAAAAATGAATATTCCATATCATCATATCTATTTGGTCTTCTTTCTCTTTCTGGATACCGTCTTCCATTTTGAGATTCAACTGTGATTTCATTCTGATGAATTTCCATCTCATTGCTAAAAATTTTCTTCAGATATGCATTCATCATTCCTTATGTTATTAAGGTTTCCTTCCACAATTCTATCCTCATTTAGATTTGAAAGAATCTGAATTTCCCTCGTTTCACATTCTTCACTCAAAATACTATTTTGTTGAGTATCTTGAAAATTTATTCTTTCTGACTCAATGAAAACTACATCGCGTGCTTTAATAATTTTCTTAGGATTTTTTATGTCAAGCAACCGATAACCTTTTGAATTTTCACAGTATCCTACCATCATATATTGACATGATTTAGGATCCATCTTCTTTCTAAAATGTTTTTTCACATGAACTTGAGCTCTGCAGCCGAATATCCTCAAGTGAGATAAATCTATATTTCGATTCTACCGAACTCCCTCAGGAACCGCATTTTTTTACTGCTGCAGTTGGAGATCTATTCTCGAATCTATTCTTCAAGTAAATTGCAGTGTTCATAGCTTCGGCCCATTATTTCTTGGAGAGATTAGCATCAAACAGCATGCATCTTGTTTTTTCAATCAATGTCCTGTTTGTTCGTTCAGCCACCCCATTTTGTTGTGTATACGGAATTGTTGTTTGATGTATGATGCCATGAGTTTCTAAAAATTTCTTAAAATCGGAATTAATATACTCAGTTCCATTATCACTGCGAATGCACTTAATCTTATAATAGGTCTGGTTTTCTACTAAGCTTTTGAAAATTTTAAATTTGGATAAAACTTCATTTTTATGCTTCAGCATGTACTCAAAAACCTTTCTGCTAAAATCATCTACGAAAATCAGGCAATATCTAGCACCACCCCAGGATGAAACTTCCATAGGTGCTGATATATCTGTGTGGATAAGCTCTAATAGCTCACGAGCTCTTTTAGATTTCTTTGTAGGAAATTTCTGTACCGTCTGTTTCCCTTCAAGACATTTAATACATACATTGTCGTTTTCTTCTACATAATTTACTCCTGTAACCAAACCTTCTTTGAGCATTTTCATTCCTCTCCGATTCAGATGACCTAAACGTTTATGCCATCTCCATGAGAGATGGCATCTGAAGTTACTGCTGATAGTGCCCTCACTGAATCAATATATTGATCAGCAACGTATAATCCATTTTTCAAACTGGCAGTAAACTCAACAGTTCCTGTTACATCACAATCGGATTCATCGAAAATTTTACAGCCCACCTTATCAAATAAAACTTTCTTTCCTTTTTCGGTCATTTTACTAACCGATAAAAGATTTGTAGAAAGATTTGGTACATACAATACATTGGAAATATTTTTCGTAACCTTTTCCCCCCATATTGATCAAAGTCCATGGTTACGTTTCCTATTCCATTAGATTGAATACGATCATTATTTGCAATGGAAATATAATTTTTTGATTCCTCAATGAAGTCAGACATCTATTCTTGATTCATCGACATATGAGATGTAGCACCTGAATCAATGACCCAATCTGAAGTTGAATTCTTTGTCATCATTGCAGTTACTAACAATGTGCTATTAGTAGTTTTCCTTTCTTTTCTGGAATTGTTTTTCACCTTTGTATCACACCTTGCTTTAGGGCAATCCGGCTTTTTATGTCCCTCTTCTCCACAAGAATAACATTTGATTTTGAATTGACCATATTCACCGTCGCCATATTGTTTTGCGACAATACCAACTACCCAGTGTTCCCAACGAAGAAATATTGAGTTTACTAGAAAAATACCGCTAATATCAAAAATACTATCAGTCATAGAGATTATTCTTCCACTGACTATTTCCAAAAATGGAGCGAAGCCTTCATTTATACACTCGGCCACAGTTAATTTGTTCATAAAACCGTCTTTCACTAATGTTTTTATTTCCAAAAGGTGAAATTTTTGCGAAATATTGTCCCAAACAAGCCTATGTGGCGTAGCAGCCAGAAAAGGTACACATAAACTTCACTTATAAACTTTA
Source organism: Harmonia axyridis (assembly GCF_914767665.1). NCBI lineage: Eukaryota > Metazoa > Arthropoda > Insecta > Coleoptera > Coccinellidae > Harmonia > Harmonia axyridis. Next base: position 21,459,687 of record NC_059505.1, on the reverse strand, counting down.
TATTGTGGAATTTTTCTAGTAAACTCAATATGTCTTCGTTGGGAACACTGGGTAGTTGGTATTGTCACAAAACAATATGGCGACGGTGAATATGGTCAATTTATTTGTGATTTTCCTTTGGACATTTCTGGAATGTAAAGCTGCTCCTCCAATATCTCTTTCTTCTTGGGATGATTTTCTTGCATCTTCCCCTATCAGCTTCGTTTTCACTTCATCTGATGAAAGCTTTAAATTGTTATATGTTAGAGCCATAACTAAAGGTTCATATTCCGAACTTAGTCCATTCAGCATAACAAAAGCCTTCAATGGTAACACCAATATCAGCAAGTTTGTACACTGTAGACATTATATTACCAATATATTCTTCCATTGAATTGAAGTCAGTATGTTTGGTTCTGAAGAGATGCCTTTGTAAATCGAACTTTCTGTTCATATCCTTCGATTCGAAAGCTTTTTGGAGATTGTCCCATGCTTCTTTGGATGTGGTAGCCTTACATATATGTACGTAACAAATAGGTTTTACACATAAACCTATTTTCGCTATTTTCGCTAAAGCCTCATTACCAAGGTCTTTGTTTAAGGTATTTGTATTGTTCATTGGTCCATTGGTGACTATTTCCCATAAACCTTCCAGCATCAGACTCATTTTCATGGCAAATTTCCATGATGCGTAGTTGCTATGTCCCTCTAATTTGTCTATATTTGGAACAGACGAAGAGACGACTGGAATAGTAGTGAATGTCGAAATAGAATTAGTATTCTCACTAGGTTGTGTCATTATATAGAACTGTTTGCACAAAATTCAAAAAATTCCAAAACAACTTCTTCAAATTCTTCCGCTGTCGAACATCGGCGCTGGGCCCATAACCAGTTATAATATTGTATTATAGTGGATATATATACTATTTTTAATAAGTATATATTACGATGAACAGCGTTTGAATCAATGACAAAACATTTATTTATTTGACATTCAGTACAAAACAACTGACATTAGATTAAAACTACTACAGACCATTCAGGACTATATACTACAGTTGACGTATTCTCACTCTTGTTCAAATTAACTCCAGTTATTGTTATAGTAATTTTTTGTGTCGAAGTGGCGATGAGATACAATTACAAAACCCGCACAATAATCGCTTGCTATGCCGCATAGATCTAAGCGCGAGAACACGATCTTTGAATTTAGAAGGCAAAAAATTCAAACAAAATTGGAAAACTTTTATCATAATCATGAAATTCGAAACAAACATTCCTACGATGATACAGAATGCAATACTTTTTACCACAAAGTCCCAGCGCTGATAGATACCAAGTTATGAATTTTTGAATTTCTTACTTGGATTTCGGAACGAATGATCCCGTATTCAAATCCCGCCTCTCAACATTCGTTGACCTTTTTTACTTTCATAATTTTATATATTTTTCATCACTTGTTTGGATATTTAGAGTTGAAGGAGCAAAGAATAAATTATAGTGTATAAAAATTTGAAATTGAATGGATTTTGTATTATAGCCTCAAATACAAAAATGAATGAAAAAACAGTACACATATTGAACCGTGTTACGAAAGTTCTGTAGTCGAGTATCATTGATCTCATTAATATATTCGTCATTGAATTCATCACATAAGAATATTGTTTAACTTACAGGGAGTTTCATGCAATGATGGATTTGAGAAAGGGATGGATATTAAATCTATACAGTATGTTATTCATTAATTTTGATTCGTTCTTAGAATCATTTGCCAAGGAATGTGCTGAATGCGAGAACGAATGTGCTTTATTGATGACTATTAATGAATGCTATTGCCAACGCACAGTGTTCTATCACACAGATCGAAGATGGGACGGTTGGCGAGGAAGATATACAGAGGTTGCAGCAGGCGTTTCACATGCATATGTAGATTGTTTCAATTTTGTTATCAGTGAAGGTTTCCTGCTTAGTGGCAGCACTTGCCCTGAAAACCCCTGCCAACATATAACCTTCTTCCACAGTAATATATCAACAGTACCTTTCAATTTCTTCAAAAAAGCATCACATTTGGTAGAAATTTATTTGAACAGCTCTGGAGTTCAGAATTTACAAGTGGGTGCCTTCACAGGCCTCAACGATCTCCAAATATTACAACTGGAGTCTAACCAGTTATCAAAGATAAAAGCTGGTTGTCTGACCACTTTATCAACTCTCAAAACACTAGATTTTCACAACAATAAATTGAAAACGATAGATGATGATGCTTTTATTGGCTTGATCTCTTTAAAATACCTTGATTTAAGCAAAAACCAACTTACTTCCTTAGCACATCAGCTATTAAATCCATTGGTGAACCTCATGTACTTGATATTATCGCATAATTTTATTAGTGTTTTGAATTTCAGTATTGAAAAATTAAACAAGCTAGAATCTCTATACTTGAATCATAATAGCATAGAAACTATCGAGGAGTGTATTTCATATTCCAATGTTAATTCATTATACTTGCAAAACAATGTTATTTCTTCTTTGAAACAATCCTGCTTTCCCTATGCAGTTTCAAATTTAAACCTAGCTTACAACTATCTCAGTAGTTTGGACTTTTTTGGAGATCTTAAATCCCTGAGAACATTAAACCTGTCTAATAATCAGATAAACAAGATACCAATAGATGCGTTCGAAAAATTAAGCAACCTCCTAAAATTGGATTTATCACAGAACGATATACACCAATGCAAAACTGGAATTTTCAGCGCAGTGAAAAACATAGAATACCTAAACCTCAGCAGAACAAACTTGAATGACACGGGTCCACATGTTTTTATTCCATTGAACAACCTAAAAATCCTAGATATTAGTTATAACAACTTGAACCATTGGAATGAGGATTGGTTGATACATTTTGATCATTGTGAAAAAGTATTTTTGGGTGGAAATAGTTTTTCTTGCGAGGACGTTTCTTCTATGTTCAAACAATCAAAAATGAAGAATTTTTCTCTAGTATATGAAGCAAATTATACGGTTGAAAATATAAACGGTCTTCCATGTGCATATATTGAGGCAATGTCAAAAAGTACTATTTTAACAACAACTGATTCTTTTGTTTCGAATTGGAAAAACTCGAGAACACAGATCAACAATCTCTCAGAAACTCTTGAAAAATTTTTGTTACACCATTCAGCAACAGGGCAAACGAAACTCGAAAACTTGAAAGAGAACATAAAAAGCTCCCTCAAATCTTTAAATAACTCAATTAAATTTGAATTTCTCAGTTTCAATAAAACCTTATATGAATATTTAAACATGATGGGAAACAATATGTCCAAAGGTGACCAAAGTCTCGAATATGAAAAGTCCATTACTAAAAACGAACATCCTTTTCTAAACAATTCTATAATAATTAACATGGAAAAAAAAATAGCATCCTCCTTGTCGCAACTCAGATTTTTCATTGTTATGGGATTCTTAAGTTTTGCCTGTTTATCTGCTATTGTGAAAATTATAACCTGTTGTTTAGCTACAAGGAGAATAAACAGTTTTGAAATGGGTCAAGAACTGACTTTTCTATCGAGATGAGAACGAAAACATATTTTGGTCCTATTACCCGAAAATGAATGCAATTACCACCTATAGTTTTATAATTGTATTTATAATTTTCTCTTAGTTAAGTGATGAAATTCTTTTCAGTTTGTTTCAATATTAAGAACATAATCAGTTCATTATTTTATGCGTTTTTAATATTTATTTGAAGAAAAATGTTAATTTTACATGAATTCAATGTTTCTTATTTTTTCCTCTGTCATGAAATATTATTATTCTTATTAATAAATTGAAATATCCATCCACAAGATGTTAATATTAGTTGTTAATATCAAATATAATAATATATCAAATTTCTTAGTGTTTCTAATATAATATAACTCCAAAATATATAAATAATATAACTCCAAAACATTGGAACCTTGTTTGCAATCCTCATCCCTAAAGAACGTGTTTCAACTGAAATTGCAGATGTAATTTCAGCTGTTACTGTCGGCCCGTTTGAATGTTTTATGATTTTATTACCCTTGTTATGGCTGTTATTGGTGGACCAGAAAGGGCAGATTTTTATGGAAATTTTTCTATCTGAAACCTTTTCCGAGATCTGAATTGGACAAAGGACAGGCATAATATGTTTCGTGTTTCAACTAAAATTGCAGATGTAATTACGGCTGTCGGCTGTAATTGTTACTGTTACTGTCGGCTCCTTTGAATGTTTGATGAATTTATTACCCTTTGTTGTTGTTTGGGCAATTTTTTTTGGAATTATTCTATCTGAATTTTTTTCCGAGATTTGAATAGAAAAAGAACAGGCATAATATGTTTCGTGTTTCAAAACTGTCGGCTGTAACAGTTACTGACGGCACTCGGCTCGACCTAATCGTTTCAATGTTTGATGATTTTATAACCCTTTTTTTTTTTGTTTGGGCAAATTTTACTGGGATTTTTTCTATCTGGTTTTTCCCAGATTTGCATCGGATTTGGTTAAGTCCTCCTGAACATTCACAGGGACATTGATGTTGACGAGGACGCTGTGATTACTAGGTTTTCGAAGGGTTCAAAGACCAAATTAGATTTTGTGTTGTAGTTGTCTTCTTTTTTTTCATATTAAACAATCGATATACTATTCAATTTTTATATTAATTTCCACATGAATGGTCAAAACCCTGATAAGTAAATAAATATATTATAATACACAGGCGTACAACTTTACTTCCGCCGTTGTTTTCCGACATTCGAGGCTTTATTGTGAAAAACTGGTTATACATTTATTACTCTAACTATTGCCCATCGCTGGCCACTACTATTTCCCATTTTTCGGGCAGCGTACGAATTCCGCGTTGAAAAAACTGGTCATCTTTTGAAACGATCCACGATTCGATCCAATTTTTTACGTCTTCATAAGACCAGAAGTGCTGGTCAGCCAGGCCGTGTGCCATTGATCGAAACAAGTGATAGTCCAAGGGAACAACGTCTGGAAAATACGGCGGGTGGGGTAGGACTAAACCATTTCAATGTTTCCAAGTTTATCTTGACCACCGTCGACGTGGAAGCATGGTCGGGATATCCTCATGATTTTTTACGCTTGGGATTATCGTAATGAACCTATTTTCTGTATACAGTCACAATGCGATGCAGAAATCCCTTCCGTCTTTGCCTCACAAGCAGCAAACAAACTCCGATAAAAATCTTTCGGCTTCAACTCGTACGGGACCCAATTTTCTTGTTTCTGAATAATTTCCATGATTTTCAGGAGTTTTGAAATGGCTTGTTTCGTCACTCCAAATGATCCTGTCAATTCTTGTTACGTTTGACAGGAGCCTTGATCAAGGAATGCCTCCATTTCTGCATCTTTGAAAACCTTCTCTCTTCCACCGCCATGCTGGTCTTCGACGTCAAAATCACCGTTCTTGAAGCGTTCTGGCGGACAATCAATGGTCAAAAATAAGCTAAGTCACTTATCTCATTACTCGACGAATTGGACCAAAAAAGTTCTCTCACTCACAAGCAGGAACTGAGGAAACTGACGGGCGCGCTCACGGAACCGAACATGTCAAAAACATGGGAAAAGCGTCTGAGGACACTTTTCGAGACAACCAAACTTGCTATGCGAATGTGAAGCTGTTCACCGGAAAAGGCTCAACATCTTGGCTTTTGGTTTCTACAGTCAGAACAAGTAATGAATGTAGCCCCCAGAAAGGTGATAAAGTTCATTGAGATACTATGGACTGGATGGTAAACAGCACCGGGATGCACAATAGATCTTTGGGGAATCGATAATACAAAATAAAGGATTATCAATTTCGGAAATTTATCATATGGGATAGTAACCAGTATCAGTGAAAAAAGTTAAAAAATGTTCAAGGCCACTATGATATTACAATCATCTATAAAGACCTATGAAGACTCTTCGCATGTGATTATTTCAGGATTTTTTGTTTTCAATGACTATTTCAATATGCCAGAAAAAGGATCATATATCTGTAAATCAACAGTAAGTATGTTATGGATGTTTCTTTCATTATAAGACGTCTCAAGAGCACCAAAACAGTTTCTACAAAACAGAGCAGCATCAGATTATAAATGAAGTTGAAAGTTAAACTTACACCTAGGTTCAATATTCAATCTTAAATTGATGAGATGTATAAATAACACAACAATCTATTGCAAATTTGTCTATTGTTTTCAATCTCAGTATGCAGTAACTATAAAAAATTCATTAGCTGGGCTAATCCGAAGGTATATCACCGAAAGATTAGCTTCTTCTCAACGTTTAGTCAACCATACCACTTTTTAAGTAATTATTAACCTCGTTATTAACCCAACTATTCGCGTTTGTGTCCTCATCTCAAAACTATTACTTTTGTCTTTACAGCCTTATTTCTAATGGCAGCAGATATGAGAGGTATTATTATTTTAAAACATATGTTACATTCACCCTAATATATTAACGAAATCAGCTTTTTGATACTGTTTGTTTTATATGTGAATTCATTGTTGAAATTGGATATAGGTGGATTGACTGTATCATATGCAGGTGACACCATTTTAGTGATTTCTGGAGACTAATGGGAAAGTGTGAAAGAACTTTACAGTTGAAGGTTAAAGAGTATTAAATTATAGCTTCAAAATTATAAATTGACATTGAACTAATCAAAGACGAAATATATGGATTTCTCCCTCAGTAATGCAAATAGATCAATGAACAGTTCAATTAGTGTGGACAATTAAAATACAGGTTGTCCCGGGAAGAATGCGACAAACGGAAACCATGAATGAAGAGGTTTTAATCGCCTGAGTGCTATCGTTTGGGATATACAGGGTGATGTTCATCTCATGAGTGAAATTTTACAGTTCGATAGCTCTTCAACTGATAGACCGAAAAATTTAAAATTTTAAAGTTTTGCCACCCTTTGATATCGCTTTCCTTCAATATCTCTGAAATCAAATAAATCAGCTCCGGACTAGGAAAATTTCAGACATTTTCTATTTTCGTGAATATTGGATCACCCTGTACTGAACATAATGATTTTTTTTCGTTTTCGTAACGACAAAGAATTAATTAATAATGAAAATTCTAAATCTCCGTTTGGCACGGTCATACAGGGTGATCGATAAACATTTCCTTAATAGTGAAATTTTTTGAGTTCAATAACACTTCAATTGATCCACCGAATAATTTCAATTTTTGAAGTTTTGTCACTCTTTACTATCGCCTTCCTTCAATATTTCTGAAATTAATAATAAATTAAATAAATAAATTAATTAATAATAAATCATATCCGGACTAGAAAAATTTCAGACTTTTTCTATTTTCGTGAATATTGGATCTCTCTGTACGTTGATATCATGATTTTTTTGTTTTTTATAACCACAAAGAATTATTTAGGAGAACTTCTAATCAACAAACTGGATAAAGAATAGGACAAAAACAGCAAATAAATTGAAAATATTTGAAAAACTTGAAAACAATGAATCAAAAACAAAATAAATAAAATAGTTTCAGTTCAGCAGGAAAAGTTCGAAATGGTATCCCTCCATTTCAATACATTTTTGAGCACGTTGTTAGTTGTTTCACAAATTTCGCCATCGTATTCGGATGAGATTTGATAATATCGCAAAAATCAATAATTCTTCGTAGCAGTTGCCCCTACTGTTAGTTTGTAGACCTCCACATAGACCTCCTTAGACGGCCTGCAAAGCCATGTACTTCAGAGATAAATAAAAATGGCGCACGACGATGACGTTAGTGAAGACGATGCTACTAAAAATTGCAAAGAATTAGAGTTTAAATGCTTTCAGTGCAAGAAAAAAGTAGTAGATTCAATAAAGTGCTACAAATGCTGTGAAATTTTTCACCCCAAATGTATGGAACAATCCGCAAACCAGAAATCAACGATGTGCAAGCACGAAGAGGGTAATATCGAAAAACTTGCCAGAGAATTAAGAGAAATCCAGGGTAGAAACAACTTGATCAACATGGAAGTGTCATACTCAAAAGAATTACTCAAAGAAAGCCAAGAAAAGAATAAAACATTAATGGATAATAATGCTCTACTACTAGAAAATATCAAAACACAAAGTGAAAAAACCAACACAAAAAAACGAGAAAAAAGAGATAAGGAAAGTAAACAACGCGAATCAAGAAAACACAACTGAAAGTAAACAAAACAGTAACAGTAAATCTACACCTACCTATGCTGAAATGACAACTGAACTACCGCAGATGACAAGTAAAGTCAGAAGTGACAAGCAAAAAGAATCAAATGTAAACAAACAGAGCGTCAAAAACAACAGTAGCGAAAATTCTGCATCTAATAAAACAGGCCAAAAAGCGGAGGAATGGCTCACAATAAGTTACAAAAATCGAAGTAATAACAAGAACAATTTGATATGCACAGGAAACAAAAAAATAGAAAGCTCAACTATAAAAGGGGCAACCAAAAAGAAATGGATTTACGTCGGAAAAATACAGGGAAAGGACATAACAGAACAAAACATAAAAGATTACCTACAGGAGACCCACAAAATGGATGGAATGGGGGTGAAAAAACTAAATACCAAAGGCAAAAATTCTGCATTTAGTGTAGGCGTTCCCACAGAACAAGCATTCAAATCATTATGCTGTGCAGAAATGTGTCCAGAGGGTGTACTCATAATGGAATTTTCATTCCGAAATTTATTTCGAAAATCAGAGCAGTGAAAAAAATGAAAACACCCAAACAAAGAAGAGGAGACATGGTTATTATTACACAGTGGCACACATAAACATCCAATCACTGAGTACGTCAACAAATAGCCTAGAGCACTTCACCAAAGAAACTAACACAGATTTTCTGGCATTAACCGAACATTGGATGTCGCAGAAACAACTTATAGCTCATAACCTCAGGGAAAACAAACTTATTACAAGTTTTAGCAGAGAGCTAAACAGACATGGAGGTTGTGCAATCTTTGTTAGAAATAATCTATCAGACAAATGTAAAATGCGACAAGATTTGAATAATCATACTGTACCTTATGTCTTAGAGTGTTCAGCACTGGAATTTGAAGGACAAAACAATACAAGACTGGTTCTTGTATGTATATATCGACCAAACACATATCCAGACAAAATTGACATCTTCTTTGAGAAACTTACATCAATATTGGAGAAACTAAGTACCGAAAAAAACAAAAAATTTATAATTACAGGCGATCTCAACATAAATGTGCTTAATGAAGAAAATAGGAACACTCAGATACTGCAGTCTATTTTGGACACATATAAACTGAAACTGCTAATCAAAGAGCCAACAAGAATAACACCCAGTTCAGAAACATGTATTGACAACATCTGTACAAATATTGAAGATGGCACGACTTCCATCATACAACCACATGTATCAGATCACCTCGTCCAATGCTTTACGTTTAAATTGGATAAAACCCCAAATTATTGTTATAGAAAGATGTTTAGTTAAGTTTGCAACCAACCATACAGCTATGTAAATGATGTGTAATCGTTCTTTCTATGATCATGCGCATTGTACAGCAGCATGATAGTCGAGCATGTGAATGTTCTAATATATAGATATCGATGTATGGTGGCTGACGAATAAAAGAGTTACGTTGTCTACAGATTATTCATTTCCTACACTTTTATTATACAGAGTATAAAAATTACAACAGCTAAATTACAACAATTATATTAGACCAAAAATAATACAAACCCGAAAATATAACAAAGAAGCGGTGAGCAAATTTAACCAAGAACTTTTAGCGATAGATTGGACCAATATTTATCAAACGAAAAAAGTGAATGATATGTGGAACCTCTTCCTCTCCACATACCACAGCCTATTTGAAATATCATTTCCCTACAAAACTACAAAAATAAATCCAAGACCAGGTATTCCGTTCAATAAAGATCCAGAAATTCAACATATCAAACAACAACTAGATATTCTATTCATTGCTTTAAGTAAGAGGCCAGAACTGATAGAGGATTATAAGAAACTCAAGAAAACATATGACAGAGCAATCAGGGAATTTAAACAAAACTACTATTCTAAAAAAATAAAATCATCAAACAATAAAACAAAAACAACATGGCAAATCATTAATAGTTTGAAAGGTAGTTCCAGTAAAGAAACTACACCAACTGTTCCAACTGGCAATCCCCAAAATATTGTAGATAGGTTCAATCATTATTATGTCAATATGGCCCCCAATCTGAGTAGAAATCTCCCTAAAGTTGAAGATTACACAAAAATCCAGAGAAACGAAAAGTCAATGTTTGTTTTCCCAGTCACATCTGAAGAAATAATAAAAACAGTGATGTCAATGTAAAACAACTCGTCAAGAGGATATGATGAAATTCCCATGGGCATAATAAAAAAATCCATCAAACCGATCGCAGATACACTTGCTCACATGATTTACAGATCACTCACAGAAGGAATATTTCCAGAACTCTTGAAGATGGCATTGGTGAAACCAATTTACAAAAATGGCTGCATCGAACAATTAGAAAACTACCGTCCAATAAATATGTTAACATCATGGTCTAAAATATTCGAGAAAATACTGGCAAATCGCCTAATATCCTTCTTCAAGAAAACTAAAGTGCTATCCGCTCATCAACATGGATTTATAAATGGGAAAAGTACAGAAACTGCAATATACGAACTACTGCAACAAATCATAGAGGCAATTGATGATGGACAAATTCCTCTGGCATTGTTCCTGGACTTAACAAAGGCGTTTGACTGTGTTGACCACACAATACTACTAGGGAAATTAGAACTATATGGCATCAGAGACAACCAACTGAAATTATTACAAAGTTACCTAGAGAATAGAACACAAAAGGTCACAATAACGATCAATGATTTAACATATATGTCCTCAGAAGAAGAAGTCACGATGGGAGTTATACAAGGAAGTATCCTAGGACCTTTTCTCTTCATAGCCTATATCAATGACCTTCCAGCTGTACTGGTAACTATCCAAGAGATAATAAAAGATATCGTAAAGCAATGCAAAACCAACATAACAATTTATGCAGACGATACTAACATCCAAGCATCTGCAGAAAAGGTACATACAGTCACACAAAATGCTGATATCATCTTTGGCCAAATCGATAACTGGTGTACAAGAAATGGACTTATTTTGAACACAAAGAAAACAGAATGCACATTTTTCCACACAGAGAGAACAAAATACACCATTCCTGACAGCGTAACATTGAGTAACATAAAGACAGTACCAGCTGAAAAAGTCAAATTTCTAGGAATCTGGCTGGATAATAACATAAAATGGAAATTACATATAGAAAATTTGAATAAAAAATTGAATACAGTAATCTATACACTCAATGTTATGAAACATCATGTTCGAGAAAAGGAGTTGAAAATACTGTACTTTGCCAATTTTCAATCGCTTATATCTTATAGAATCATATTCTGGGGAAATAGCACACTACATAATAGAATATTCTTGACTCAAAAGCGGGCCATCAGAGCTATGTACCATATGAAATATCGAGATACATGCAGAGGTGTTTTTAAAAATGCAGGTATCCTAACTTTCACAGCAATTTATGTCCTTCGATGCTCACTATTCCTTCTCAAAAACCAGAAATTGTTTGAGAAATTCAAAAATCACAACACCTCTAGGAGAACATACCCATACATGTACCCTAGAAGACATTTATCTCTCACCCAAAGCAGCACAGAATATATGTGCATGAAGATCTTCAACAACCTACCCAAGAACTTCCATGTTATAAGCAACATTGAAATATTCAAAAAAGAAATAATCAATTTCCTTCTTAAAAGTGAACCATATAGCCTAGATGAACATTTCCAAAATTGCAGACACATCTTATCAAGTTGAAATATCTTTCTTTCTTTTTTTTTGTGTTAAATTGCATTTGACCTGTCTTCTCTTCTTTGTATATTACAATGACTGTAGAGGAATCAATATATCATTATTATTCTGTAGCTATTGAAGAGTACTTATGCCAAATATCAACTTGGCTAATCATTTTCTACAAGGACATTCGTAGAAATTTCGAGAAATTCACAAGTGTAAGCTACTCCTTAGACGGCCTGCAAATCAAGGTGCTTTGGATATGTTATTCTGTGAAGGGTAACTATACCAAATATCAACTTGGCTAAACATTTTTCAATATTTCATTTGTGAAAATACTGGTATTTATTACTCGTCGTTTAATTGATCTGCATAATTCACGTTCATCTATAATATGTTTTTGTGCATTGAAATGTCATAAATACTTGATTGAAGTCGTTCAAGTGTACTCAAGAATCAAATTTTTGCGTTGCAGCCCAAACCACATCGTTTCGTTAGTTTTAATTTCTACCGACACTACTACCACTGGTTGTTTGGCTGCTGAAATTAATTCGGCTGCTGAAAAGTGGCTACCAAGTTCACGCCGGTAAATCTGATTCATAAATCCTATTTGTTAAGGAAAATTTTAGATAAAAAAAACACTTATACTAGTTTAAAGGCTCTACTTGAATCAATATTCAAGAGAAAATATTCTCTCGAATATTCCATAACATTACATAACCCCCACACCAAGGTTATGTAAACTCAATACTGTTCAAAAATACATATTAAAAATAATTTATAAAAAAAACCCTTTACAACTGATTTTTGATGAACAGGTATATAATGTACGATCGCTGTATGTTCTGGCAATTTGCTCTTTTATACATACTTGAACTGATTTGAAACCGTTTATAGACCATTCTTATGAAACAAGAACCAAAAATTACTTACAATTTATGATTCCAATTAATGAAAAATGCCTCAACTTAAGATACACGAATTATTTCGGTCCTAAACTATACAACTTGCTACTGATTGAAGTCAGAAGCTGCGCTAATTTGAGGCATTTTAAAATGTTACTTAAGAAAGAAATATATGTCAACAACTTGAGGTATCTTCTATGAGTTGTATTCGATGATGAGGGGATTTCACATGAAAAAAAATTCACTTGTTTTTTTCTTTGTTTTTTTGTGTGATAGATGTTGATGTAGAACATTTTCATTGATTTATACTGTATATACAGGTGTGACATACCAGGTGATCAACGGGAAAATATTTAGTTGTTATTTTTTTTTTATTGAAATATGCGCATAGACTCCTTGATCATTAGGCGTTTAGTTATCATTATTGATAAAATTGTAAAAAATTGATGAAAATTTCTATTGCATGAGTTGAAATTATTATTACTCTCGAATTACATATGCTATTATTTTATATTTTGGATTTGGTCTTTACTTGATGAAAAGTTTTTATAGATAAAATAAAACAAAGGAATTTCCACTATTATTTTAATAATGATAATAACTATTGTTTCGCCATTATTGTGGCTAATGTCAGTTGGAATGTAACCTAATAATACCACAGTGTTGACAAAACAATTGTTGGAAACATTGAAATATAAGTGGAAATTAATAATTTTCATTCAATTATAGATACAAAGATCTTAAATCAATCAGATTTCTTCAGCCACACATAATGAATAAGATCAATTATGAAAACCTAGTTTTGCTACTTTTTTTCATGAGAGTATTCAAAAATAAGGTTTTCTGCACACAATCATGGTTTAACGAAATAAGTATATCCACAACTATGATTTATGAACCTCAAATGTTATGTTATTTACATGATAAATAGTTCAACTCAGTATAAGGTAAATATAAAAATAATGTTTTAATACTCACAAAAGATAATATTCTTATTCCAGGTGTAAAAATATCCACATTGTAAAGTTCTTTATCAGAAGTCAAATTCACTATGAACTCGGCTGCAGATAACACACACAGAAATAAAGTCAATATGAATTTCGAAACGTTCAACCAGTTCCAAGGTATATCCTTGTTTTTACTATTTAAAATATAGGACACATCAAAAAATGATAAACCCCATAAAAATAAACATGGAATCCACACTAAAACTGTTCTTTCAAAACAAACGGTTAGATCCGGATCTGTAGTATTCCATGATAATGAGTTATCCTGAAAAAAATGTCATATAATTTCAATAAATTACACAATGATAGAAATTCAGTCATACCACATTATTCACATATTTATTGTGATCTTAATTCAATCATTATTATTGTTCTTTATTTTTATATTTCCAGTAATATCAAGAAAAATGATCCAATAGCAGTAGGTAAATAGTTTCATGAAAAGAATTGCAAGATCTACGCGAGATGATTTATGAAAATATGTATAAATTTACAATGACTACTGAAATGCAATAAAGGTTTTCAATAGTAAAAAACATATTCATGCATGATATACATTGGATCAATCCCAAAATTAATATTTTTATTTTGTGTATAATACTAAAATATAACCTAGAATTCTTTTTGACAGACATAAATAAGAAAATTGAAAATATTGCTTACCCAGAACTGTGAACCGCAAAATCTGTCAAGAATTGTTGAATTTAAGGACATTTTTACAGTCCAAATGCCTTTTCTTCCAGCACCAAGTTAAGCTCGCCCACTAGATGTAGGTGTAGGTGATAGATCAGTGGATTACATGAAGGCGCTCAACTCTTTAGTTAACGGAATACCGCTACGCGCAGGTCGCCAGATTTCATTCAATAACTGAAGTAGAATTCTACCTACAATTACAAAATATTAAATTAAATTGTTTTGTGATTTATTTTGCAAAATTTAAAGTATGTTTTCTTGTTGGAAAATTATATACAGTGGACTCTCGTTAACTCGAAACACCACGGGACCCAGATTTTTCGTCGAGTTACGAATTCGACAATCGACTTACAGAGGTAATGAGATAGGTATAGAGGTAAACCGAGACATAAACCAAACGGTATTTGGGGTTAAAGAGGTAAAGAATAGTGATAATTATTCCCTATAATGAGAGTAGATCGTACATATTTGATGAGTTTACTGAAAAATGAATCGACAATATAGAAAATTTCATAATGAAATAGATCAACGTGTCTTCGTGTTGACAAAAGCCAATTGACAAATTCTGAATATTTGAATAGTTTATCTGATGAAGGAGTCTGATTTAGACTCTAAAACGTCAAAAGAGTTAATTAATTCATATAGTGTTATTGTTCGTTTCTTTTTCGGTAACATTTTTTTCATCCTGACAAATTATTGCAATAAAACGCAGGAACATTTTATTCAATTTCTTTAAGCTTGTTTCAGAAATTCAGAGTGAAAACTCTAAATAAGTTTTTCGCAAAAATTCCAATCTACCGAGAGGTCTCTAAAAGGCTTAGGGAAATTGGGACAAAAAACATTAAACAAAAAATGTATTTCCAACAACCATTACAAACTAAGCAACAAATAAAACAAAATTCTATAAAACCTCAGGATGCAATTATTGCATCATTAAATACGCTCGACTCATCGATCGACACGTTTCGACTTGCGCGGCGAGGTTTGGAATTAACTACTGACTTCGAGTTATAGAGGTAAATTTAGTGCATATTCGACTTATACGGGTAAAAATGGTAAAATATATCCGTAAAATCGTTTCGAGTTGTGCATGGAAATTTTTTCGGCTTAGACAGGTTTTTCGAAGGCGATTGAAAATAATTCGAGTTATCGAGGATTTCGAGTTAACGAGGTTCGAGTTAACGAGAGTCCACTGTATATTGGTCTTTCATATACCATAAGAAATATTCATTTGGGCACTTGCCAACCTTGTTCAATGAAATTCAACTTCAGTTCAATTCTATTAAAACAGACGTAGGGGTACACGATTTTTCGATTTTCTTCCAAATTTGTAACAGATAGAAGAAACCCCTAAAGATCCTGAAAATTTACTGTTCGAAAGATTTAGGAGCGGTCGTTTTATTCTCGTTAATTATAATCGTAGTACAGAAAATGTTGCCGTCTAAAATCACTGGCTTACGACTCATGAATCGGGATCTTGTCAAAGCATAAACAAAAAGAAATAATTTTGCAGAAAAATTTTCTCTACTTGATATCCCACGAGACTATTTCACAAGCTGAAATAAAACTTATTTTTTTGGCGACTTCCTCTCAAGCCGAATGTCGTAGGTGCGCCTTCACTCTTTATAGGGATTACGGTGTTTCCTCCCGAGATCGCTGGTGGACTCTTCTGATTTCAAGAGAAAAAAAAAATAATCAATGTTTAAATTTTAATCAATGTTTAAGCAAATGATGCAACTGGCCATAAATTAATTTAATTATTCTGAAATAGTTGTAAAGCTCAATCATTTTGACAGTTGAGGTTATTGGTTATACCCTCAGAGGAAAGAGGTTATACCTAAATAACTCAACATCGGAAATAAGGTTTTTTTCATACTGAACATTACAAAAATTAGAATAATATTTAGTTTTCTGATAACAATATGTTATAAGCTACAAAGCATTGATTAATAATCAATTTGGAATAAATGTTTGCTTTCCATAAACTTCAAAAAGTTGGGTGATATTTCCAACAAGAGACAATATTTATCAGATGGAAATCTTACAAACTTCATTTAACGCTTCGCTGTCTAATTTGTCTTCTTGAATTTTACTTCAGTAACAAATGCCGATCTATTTTTCTGATAGGAAAGCGTTAGAACTCATCGATACATATTATCTTAAAACTTATAAAATTCTTTATTCCAAAAATTTCATCAATAATATTGATAATAATATTTTTTGAATGAAAAGTCCCTAAAATTGTCCTATTTCCCTCTAAATCCCTAAAACCACAATTTTTACCTAGATTTTGGGACAAATTTGTCAAATTTCAATGATTGTGTCTAAAAACAATGACCAATATTCAGTCCTAGTTGAGAATCCGCAGCGCAGATTCGAAATGAGAACATTTTATTTTTTTGTGTTCACCTAGTAAGGAACCATATACAAAAGATTCTTTTGAAAAGCAAATGTACGCTTATGAAGAACATTGACTACTCTATCAAACAAACCTATTGGCAATACTACCATACTTCGTTTTCACATTTTATGTAGCATTGAATATCGAACATATTGACCGGTTAATTCCTAAAAAATTGTTTCATCCATTTTGCAAAACAATTGAATGATTAAATTTGAGTAACACAGATATAGATAAATGCTTCTGGTGTTGATTCTTCGATATTTTTTCATTATCATTGTATGGAAATGAAATTTAGTCAAAATAATTATCATTCAAACTTGAATTACAAATAGGAATAACTTTCAATCACACTAAAATAGTTTAAAAAATACTCCGATAGTTTCAAAATCAACGTTTCAATAGTTAAATATTTAATCTGTATCAGGATTTTCGTCCATGTTATCGATAATAAAAACGAATTATTCAGGAATTTGGAGCTTTAATGTGGTTGGTAAATTATTTCAAATCTTCGCCAACGTTTCGGATACAATTTTGATCCTTTATCAAGGCTAAAAATATAACAAAACCGTTTAATAATTTCAGAGTTCGTCTGGGAGAGCTCTTTCTTTTAGAAATACGTGATATGTGATCGAACAAAAAGTTAGGTTGGGGTATAGAATAATGTTTTGTTACTTTTTCTTTTCTCAAGTTTTTTGATCCGGGTAGGCATCCGAAACCTGCCCGTCCAAGCGCCATCTGCATCAACATGAATTAAAACATTGCAATATAGTAATATAGAAGTTGAAACAAGGTTTTTGAAAAACAATCCACAAGTCAATATTACACACAAAAACAATTAGTTGGGCAAACAACATTATTCTATAAAATAATGTTGTTTGCCCAACTAATTGTTTTTGTGTGTAATATTGACTTGTGGATTGTTTTTCAAAAACCTTATTTCAACTTCTAGTTAGGTTGGAGTATACTCCAACCTAACTTTTTGTTCGATCACATATCACGTATTTCTAAAAGAAAGAAAGAGAAAAAATGTTTCACTGTAATGTTACGGAGTTTTTTTAAAATTAATGATAGAATTTCCAAAATTTTATATGTTAGATTGAAGAAAATTCGAGGTGGGTACCTGTTTCCTGCTCTCCCAGACGAACTCTGCAATTATTAAACGATTTTGTTATATTTTTAGCCTTGATAAAGGATCAAAATTGTATCCGAAACGTTGGCGAAGATTTTAAATAATTTAACAACCACATTAAAGGTCCAAATTCCTGAATTATTCGTTTTTATTATAAATATTTAATTCTCTGATAATTATGGGCTTATTTGTTAGAGTGTTTAATATAGAGTTCATAAGCGTATATTTGTTTTAGAAAAAATGAATACACAGGGTGTATGCGAAACAGCCTATATATATATATATATATATATATATATATATATATATATATATATATATATATATAATAGATAAGAATGTTAGGATGTTTCGATCTAGGAAATTCAGTGATACACTTTTATATCATCCAAGCTTTCGGTAAGACTTCTTACCTTTCTCAAGGATCTGCAATATATATTAAATATAAACATTACAAAAAGCAAGTTCACAAAACTAACGTACATATATTGTGGTTTTATTCCTTCCTGTTGATCTTATTTCAAAATATTCAAAAAACAAAATAGTTCAACCCAACTACTCTCTCACAGTAATAAAGATTGAACAAGTAACTAATATTATTGATAACACTCATATATTCTGTCAGACATCAATACGTGTAAGGTAAACAAACCATGACACCATCCGCCAATTATATTCACTTTCTTAATTTTGTTTATTATTTTCAGGTGTTGAAACTACGAATTGGTGGATGCGAAATTTTTAGATAATTCTATCAAGTAGGAGTAGATGTTATTAAGATTGTTAGTATCTTGTTTTGTATTCATAGTATTGTCAGTCACTGCTATTGATAACATCTCCAAGAATAATCTTTTATGGTAATGGGGTTCCTTAAAGAGTAGTTTTGTGTTAGAATAATCTATTACATGGTCATTGTTGTTCACATGTATAGCAAAGGCACAAGTTCTTAAATTTCTTCTTGCATCACTCTTATGAGATGTTATTCTTTCTTTGAACTTATCACATAAAATAACGAAGATATTAAAACCCCACAACATCGAATTAGTCCATAAACCTCAAAATCAAATAAAGGAGATTTTCACTAAATTAAAAACTTCAACACCCAAATCTAAGAAGTCTAATCTAGTTTACAGTATTCCATGCAAAAACTGTGACAAGCAATACATTGGACAAACATCACAGAGATTACACGACAGACTCAACGCTCATAAATACACAAAAAACGCAACAACGGCACTGAACAAACATAAAAAGACAAAAAAACACCAATTCGACTATGACGAGACAAAAATACTAACAATAGAGCCAAAACGAAAACAGAGAGAAATATGGGAGATGATACACATACAATCAAACTTGGAAAAAACAGTAAATGATAGACAAGACGTAAAACAACTCAGTCAATTTTATGTACCACTCCTTAAAAAACCGACACAACAAAAAGAAGAAGACAAGACCTAAAACGTGACACATACCAAAGAAGACTGACTTTGACATTCACGTTCCAATATTGTGAAATGATTTATATATATATATATATATAAAAAAAAAAATATATATATATATATATATATATGATATTCAGCTTCCTCCAAGTGACTTTGGATATACTATACCAACACTGACAGAACGTTGAATATAAATCGTACGTTTCGAATTTTAAAATAATTTACAATTACGCATTAAATTTGTGAGTTATGTCTGACGAAATCGATTTAACACCACCAGAATTGAGAGAAATTGCGAATAATGTTGCAAATTATTTCACTATATCCAAATTATATTATATTGACAATTATTGACGTTTGTTGAAATTTGATAGGATTCGAAGTCAGCATAGAAAACCACAAACCGAAAAATATATATTATTGTAACTGAAAACGATGGTGTAATGATTTCATTACAGCACTATTTTTAGAACTGTACTGAACTCATTACAATACTGAAATAGAGAGACGAATTTCCAGCACTCATTCGGACTATGCACTAATAGAGCGTTATGTTATAATAAATAACATAATCATTATTAATAACTAATTGATAATTGATCAATTCTGTTCATTTAATCATTTCTTCTATCTATTACTTCAAAAATTCCAGTAAAAAAGCTTTCACCACAATTGACCATATTCACCGTCGCCATATTGTTATGCGACAATACCAACTACCCAGTGTTCCCAACGGAGAAATATTGAGTTTACTACAAAAATACCGCTAATATCGAAAATACTATCAGCCATAAAGACTATTCTTCCACTGACTATTTCCAAAAATGGAGCGAAGCATTTATTTATACACTCGGCCACAATTAATTTGTTCAGAAAACCACCTTTCACTAATCTTTTTATTTCCAAAAGGTGAAATTTTTGCACAATGTTGTCCCAAACAAGCCTATCTGGCGTAGCAGCCAGAAAAGGTACACATAAACTTCACTTATAAACTTTATATTGTGGAATTTTTCTAGTAAACTCAATATTTCTTCGTTGGGAACACTGGGTAGTTGGTATTGTCGCATAACAATATGGCGACGGTGAATATGGTCAATTCAATATCATTCAAATACACAGCCGTTAAATGTTGAATAATCAATAATGAAATAATATTAAGAGGGAATGGTACCACGTGCGTTTGAGCGCATCTGTCAAAGTTTACCTATTCAGCTCCCTCCAGCCCCTCTGAGAAGCCTTCACTTTTAAGGTTGTAGACTACTTTGCGCTGAAACTGCAATTCCGCTAGATGGAGCTACCCGAAAATTTTTGGTAGATTTGTACCTGGCACACCCATTCAAGTTGAAGAACCGCCTGTTTGGTATTTATTGCCCCTAATAAAATCTCAACTCTCGATGAAGCCCAGCAAAGAGTAAATTTGTGTTTCTGTAAACTTTAGAAATTCAGTTCAGTTAAGATACAGTGGCGTATCCTAGGGGGGGGGGGATAAGGGGGATATATACCCCCCAGAAGGAATATCCATTATATGTAACAACCTTATATATCACAATCTTATTATGAGTAAGCAAAATTCTTTGGAAAACTTCTTCAAAAGAAGGAAAATTTGTTATATTTGTTTAGTTATATATTACTAAATAAGATAATTACTGTAAATATTGTGAATACAGAAATGACAATGAACCACTGTCATGGACGTATATCGAATATGAATAATAGAAAAAAATATATGATTATCTCTGAGTGTATGATTTCACAGAGAAAATCATAAATAGTGCATATTGAGATTTCTAGAATGAAAAATTCGAGAAGCTTTTGAGTTCTCATTTTATGCGCCTTTGGAGACCACAAAAGTGGGTATAGGAATATAAGACATGTGATTTATTAGGTTATTGTTGTCGGTTTGTTTATTTGGATGAGAATTTCTGATATTCTACTGAAATTCAAAATGATTATTTGACATTTGACACGTAAAAAAATTAGTGAAGGCAATAAGAAAAGAGTAACAGAATAGAAAAAAAAGATTGTATTTTGTTCTGTCTATCGGAACACTTGGGGTTTTTACAGATATATATAGAAATTTTAGACCATACTTCTTTCTGACATTGTGGGGACAGAACAGGATTTAATGTAACAATGAGTTGGACTCGTTAATATCTCAAGGAAATATAATATACATATAAATAATTGCTTATAGGAATCAGCAATACTCTTATTGGCTATAGGTGAAGATAAGTAATATTCGATTCAATCATCTTTTGAATTGGTAATATTTCTTTTACTTCAGGTAGAAAAATTCTCAATATTTTTCACAATTCTTTGCTTTAAATTCAAATTTGGAATAACGATTTAACGTTCAACTCTTCGAGTTGAAAGAGATGTATATTGTTCTCTTTCTCTAGGGCAATAAATCAAGAGAGTTGAGTTAACGAAAAAGATTATTTAAAAAAAATATTGCAATTTCTTAAACTTTTATGACATGAAATTTTCAAGGAGGTATGTATACAAGAATGGCTTCACGAAGCGAAAAATTTTTACTATAAATTTTTTCAAGTTAATATTAATGAAGGAAGTACGAGAAAATTTTCTTAATCAAGAATTGCCTATTTTCAGGGTTAAATTTAAATGGTAAATATTGTAGATAGAGTTTCGGGAATAGGGAGTTTTTCAAAAGAAATTTTTTTTTTTGAGAATTTTTTGTCAGATTTCTGAAATATTAATAATTTTCCATATTTCGGCAAAAATCCAGATACCTTTTTTTCATCTTAATTTTTTTATGACTTTTGAAATTTTCTTTATGATACTAAGCGCTCAAAATGTACTTCTCCAGACATCATTACGAATAAAATCAGCTAGCATATATATTTTAGGAACAGTATCGTTTCTAATTCTAACAATGATTTCATAACAAGTTTTCTACCTTTCCCTATTCTTCAGTGCAATATTGTCATAAACTAGTAATGTACACAATTTTAGCCAATCAGAGAAACCCTACCCTCGTAAATCATAAAAGTGTCATTCATCTCGAGCCATAAAATACAGTCCAAGATTCTATTGGCGTTCATGTTGCAAAAAGGCGTAAACCTTTGGGAGGCGTTCCAAAAAGCATAATTCCATATGAAAATCATCTACAATTAGAGCAAATCAAGCAATTTTAAAAAAATTTTTGCACCAATTCAAAACACATAATATCACTGAACATTTGTGGATGAGTTACTTGAAATGAGAAGTCTCTCTGAAGCTGAATAGTCATTTAAAGAAAGTGTTCAATTTCAAAGTTCGATTTGCGGAATACTATCGATTTTTTTTTGGAAATCGAGACGGGATCTTCAAGTTCACTATATCACGTCATTGTTCACTCAAAAAATGAAATGAATCCGACCTGTACTTTGGAATTGGAATGCACTGAAATTAGCACTGAAATAGCAGTGGTATGAACAAGGTATTGAACACCCTTAAGGATGAGTGGAGCAATCTCAAACGTTCTTATGATTTTCCGTCCTTTTCTACCACATCTAAGAATTCAGATACGTTTGACGGCATTCAATTCTTACACGCCAGCCAATGAAATCGCAGTGAACTGTACGAACGGTTGTTCGAACATTTGGCAATGCAGCAACTTCAAGCTCGAAAGACAGGTACAGAGATGGTATAAGGTATCTTTCTAGGACGGATTGACCAGATGTTTTGAAAGGAATAACTCGCTTTTTATGATGGGCAATAAAACCGATTTTAGAGAGGGTTGTGAGAAATATCAGTTAGGATCGACTATTATCAGATGGGTTCGAGAAAAAATGTATATGCTAAATTTGTTCAGATTCCTTCATTCTTACGAAAATTAATTTGATTCAAAAACGTATTTAGTGGAATAATAAAAAAAATCAAAACAAATGCACCGAAACTTTTCACATAAGCGGGTCACATTCATTGAGTTAAATATTGATTTTGCTCATTATGGTTAGCCAAATCAAAATGAACCATCAATATGATGGTCATCCAAATATGATATCGGATGAATGATGGAACATGGTCATTTATGACCAATATTCATTTCAAGTCAGTTGTTATATCGTATTGATCAACATGCTGAATATTACGATTCATTTATATAAATGAACTGATTTTTGTACGTGGTCAATTTTTGAAAGGCAGTTTGTGAAAATAAGAATTTTTGAAAATTTTAGTACTTTTTTTTTGCCTTCAATATTGAAGGCAAAAAAAAAGTACTAAAATTTTCAAAAATTCTTATTTTCACAAACTGCCTTCGTACAAAAAACAGTTGTTATATCGCATTGATTCTCCATGTTCAGGATTACGATCCATGAATTTTGAAGGCATAAAAAGTACTGGAATTTGAAAAAAAAAGCCTATTTTCAAAAATTGACCACGTACAAAAATCAGTTGTTATATAGCAATATCGCATTGATTCTAATATTCAGGACGCTCAGGATTACGATTCATTTTTTGAAGGCAAAAAAAAAGAATGGAATTATAAAAAATTCTCATTCTCAGAAATTGACTACATACAAAAATCAGTTGTTATATCAAAATATCGCATTAATTCTCAATGCTCAGGATTACGATCCAACAATTTTGAAGAGAAAAAAAGGACTCTAATCTCATTTTCAGAAATTGACTATGCAGAATCAAGAAATTTCTAAACAATAATAACATCTTAGTACTGACCTTCAATATTCCCCTATAATTACCAACGAGTTCAACTGAAATATTAATTCTTGTTGTGCATAAAAATAATCACATTTCCATACACTGAAAGATAAATTGGGATTAACTGAATATCTACGGAACAAATTTTATTCGTTTCTCATTTGTAAACGTCAGTTTCCAAAAACACAATATTAATCAAGAAAGTTTATTTTATCAAGTCACTAACTTGTAAAACTGACAGTTAACTTGCAAAATTTTTACAAGTTAGTAGTATTATTTACATTAGAAAATTTTGTTTTATCGTCATATATGTTGAAAATCATGGTACAATTGTTATTTCCAGTAACACAGATTTTTCCATGTGGGTATGTCAAAAAAAATTTTAGGCTTTCTTTTCCAGGAGGCCGAAGATTTACATATTGTCTGTATAACATCCAAGGCTTGAAGCTGCAGCCATCATCGGTACTGGTGAATCTTCTTGTTGTTAAATTTTTTGTTTGCCGCAATGTCACAATAACGTATTTTCCCATATCTTCTAGATCATTCATGTTTAAGGAGAGAATTTCGTCACATCGACAACATCCAAAAATCCCAAATATTGTTACAATTTTAGCCAGCAACCACTGGTCATCAGGAGCATGTAAAAGAAATTGTTCAGCCTCTTCTTTACTTAATACCTTGGCCCTTTTTGGCGTATAACGCTCATTTTTTCGTTTCAGAAACGCTATTACCTTTTGAAATCTGCAAATGACAACTAAACGTCATATTTTCCAATAAATTTTTTAAGGAAAACAAACCTGCGAACAGGGGCATTTTCTTTCATTTCCAAGCAGCTTTTCAGCCTAGACCATTTTGCCCATAAAGTATTAGGGCTGAATCTAGCTGATAGTTGATTCAAGTAGACCAACAAACATCTTCAGTTACCCCAATCACACTATTTTTGTTTTGCCACTTTTTGAAGTCGTCGTATTCTCGCTCGTACCTTGAAGCTGATTTTGCAGGTAATAAACTTGAAGCTACACTACTGGCTGCCTCAATAATTTCTTTTGGTACATTCATTCTCTCTTTCGCCAAAACAAATGTAAAGAAAAATAAACAGACATGTTCATGGCAACGCTTCCATAGCTTACATAGACTTGTCTATGATAGCTTACGACATTTGAGACAAATTATTGAGATTTTTTTGGAATTTATCTAACCTTTTTACAAATGAGAAACAAATAAAATATAAAACAATACACGCAAGGTAACGGGTTTTACTGGCTCAAGGAGGTAACTGACTCGCCTGCGGCTCGTCAATTATATCCTCCATTCGCCAGTAAAAACCCTCTTACCTTGCTAGTAATGTTATATACTATACATGATTAAAAAAACTAATAGTTGTCATAATTATTAGAATGACCACGTACTAATGAGATTATTCTCGGAAAATGTGAAAACTGTAAACATGAAATTTGGTAAAAAATCAGTTCTTATATCACTTATTGATCTTTCATACTCAGGATCACGATCCATTCATTTGGAAGGCAAAAAAAGGACTAAAATCTTTTTTGAAAATTCTCATTTTCAGAAATTGACTTCGTACAAAAATCAGTTGTTATATCGCAATATCGCATTGATTCTCCTTGCTCAGAATTACGATCCATTTATTTTGAAGGCAATAAAAGGTTCTCAAATTTCAAAAAATTCTCATGTTCAGAAATTGACTCACATCGTAACATCGTAGTACTGAACTTCAATATTACCATATAATTATCTACCATTTCAACTGAAATGTTATTTCATGTTGTATAATCTCTTTCCCATACACTGAAAGATGAATTGGTATTGAATGAATATTTACAAAACAGATTATGCATGATTAAAAAACTAATAGTATCATCATAAGAATGACCATGAACTAATAAGATTCTTCTTGTTTTCCTGTAGAAATCAAATTTGATATTTTTACATGATACTCCCAAAAAGCAAGTAATAGGATCAGAATAAATAAATCCTTGAATCTCTTGTTACCCATATCGAAAAGAATTGACAGCTAACTAAACTGAATAAAGGTATGAACAGACCGACGCGTGACTGCGAGAGCGGGAAAGAAACTTTTGTGGGATGGAAATCAACGGCTTTGAGCAGTAAAACTTCTTCCTCCGAAAAACTGTCATTTTCATACATAATTTTAGATTCATACTAATAATCGTGTCTCATTATTTTCGCGTAGGTGTGCATGCTATGCAATCTGCCCGCTGAACGCATCGCTCCCGTTCCCGAAGTCCCGCGTCGATCTGTTCATACCTTCAACCGTTCGAAAAGAAACGAACAAGCTGGAAATCTTTCTATTCACCTAATACTGTTTACGACTCTAACTGAGAACTGATTCAACGTTGCCGGAATTATCAAATTGTAGGTAGTATTGAAGAATCTGGTGATTCGTTGTGAATTTATACAGTAGGGGCAGCACTATACGACGGTCGATTATTCTTTTTTATTACGAAGTGATTTCAGCTCTTTTGAAATGTTTTTCAGTAGTTTTTTTTTTACGAATAATTTTAAAATAAAGCAGTGATAAGCCCTTTCATCCATATCATCAATTCCTTTGCGGAAAACGAAAAGTTACCAACTTTTTTGTTTGTTTTTTCATTCGCAAATTAAAAATAGCCCGTCCCTGCCTTTCAGATCATTGTTTGAAGAAATTATCAGAAAACCCCATACAAATCGGTGATCTGCAAGAATAGTTATTCTCCTTTAAGAGTCTGTTTACACCACACTGCTTGGGAAGCACAGGGGTCGCAACGTGAAGGGGCAAGAGCGGGTGGGCGTGGTCTATCGTAGTAAAAATATAGAGAACGTATTAGGCCCTCAGCCCAGATAGAATGAATTTGTAACGCATTGGGATGATCTCGTTTCTTTCTCGAGTTCTACTAGTGCGTGTCGGAATTTGCAGCCACATTTTCGACATTTTGATGAAATGAAATGATTGTCAAATGGTCACCTACGATTATGTAAAGACGGTTTCTTTATAATAAGAACAGAGTTTAGAAACAAGAACTGTCTTTTAGGTTTTGAAAAAGACTCTACTTTCCATAATTACTTGATATCGAATTGAGAATTCAAATACGCTTTGATATACCATTATCCTCATTTTTTGAATTGTTAAAAACCCTTATGAATTAAATGGAATGAATTTTGAATATCTAATCCGAAGTAAAAAAGTTTCATTGAGAATTTTGATGAACTCATTCCATAAATATCTACAGTTTTGAGGAATATTACTTTGTTATAATTAAAAAAAAATCAGCTTGGTTCATAATGATATACCTATTTCTAATTGCCTTCTGTTTTCTTCAATTTTTCTCATCCTGAAGATCTAGTTTGTATTGAGGATCCTTATTTTTAAGCCTCTATGTCTTAGGTCAATTATTACAGGTAAAACACAGTTCTAATGAAATTTTCCTTCGAAAAACTCTTCATCGATGTTGACTTCGATGAATAAAGTGTCCTTCAAAGTTTACACGACAAAAGCATTTTTCTCTTTCAGCTATATTTAATTGTCCCTGAACTTGAAAATAATAATTATGACTTTGTTTCAATCGATATTCCTGATCATCATTTTTTCCAAATATGTGATTTGTTTCCTTTCAATAGCATCTTTTATCATATTTTTTCTTGCTGAAAAAGGGCATTCGATTTTAATTGAATGATTAGATACTTTTTTCAAAAATGCCATCTGGAGAAGGACTTAGACTTTTTTTTATTAATAAAAAGGCCACTGTTTGTGATCTTCGAGCACAATTCATTCTCTAATAGACGCTTCGCTCGATCTTCATTATTTTTCCCCAATCTATAGCTTTTGCAGAAAAATGTTTATATAAAATGCTTTCAACTGTTGAGCAATAACTTGACATAGGAGGCATTTTACACAAACAAAAAATAAAATCCTTCAGCTGCCATGGCGGTCGAAGATGAATTCCAATTTTTATAGCATGTATGCTCTGTTGGTGTGTCATTGTTAGTTTGAACTCTTTGACATATTATGCAATACTTTTTTTCGGCAACCGTCCGAGAAGTGCTCACTTCCCGGACGCTTTTTCTCTGAGAAAGTAGCATTTCCTGGCCTAGTCCGGAAAGTACGTACTTCCCGGACTAGGCCGGAAAAGAATCATAGAATCCATAGCGAAAAAGGTTCGATTCAATACACATTAACAAAATTATAAGAAGAAATGCACAGGCCAAATAGATATGAAAACTTCTAGTAATAGCTCAACCCCAAATTGAAAATGCGTTATTTTAATGTCAGGTATAGTTGATATTCTTCATTTCTACATAAAATCATTGAGTAAGTAGAAATATACGTATCGGTACAAAAATAGACCATTTTAAATCTTTACTCCGAAATGGCCTTCTTTCAGGTACCTATGCAATGCTGAACCTACCTAGAAATTGTCAAATTGTCCAGTAATGAAATAATACCGAGTATCGAATAACCTTTATTTACAACTGATGTTTATTTACTTCGAAATTGAATTCTTTCAGGTACCTATGCAATGCTGAACCGACCTAGAAATTGTCAAATTGTCCAGCAATGAAATAATACCGAGTATCGAATAACCTTTATTTACAACTGATGTTTATTTACTTCGAAATTGAATTCTTTCAGGTACCTATGCAATGCTGAACCGACCTAGAAACTGTCAAATTGTCCAGCATTGAAATAATACGTACACAAAAGAGTACCGAATAACCCTTATTTACAACTGATGTTTATCTAATGGGTCAATAAAATCTTGATATAAATCGAATAAATTTACACGAAATCACTTCTTGTTTACTTTCAAAGTACAATACCTAATCTGAGAGAGGTTCAAAACTACCTAAATTCTGTATTATATGAAATATGGTAAACACAAGATTATTTGCCTGACATCATTAAATCCAAATCGCTTTCCTTCAATAACAAACATTTCCTTTTTCTCAAACTTACGAAACCTTCGGTCCGAAGTAATAAGTTGACTATTGGATCTAAAATCTTCCACGAGGAATAAATTTTTTCATTCGAAAAAGTAACATGAAAATCGGTTGTATGGCTTTTTTTAAACGACAAAATATTTTTTTTTGTTCGCGACAAATAATTCAGGTTTTCAAGAATATATTTCCTAAGAGACGGTCCTGATAGCTACAAGCCACGCCCCTCAGGGAGGAGCAACGATTTTTAGTTCACAATTCTGGCACTCGAAACAGATTTACAACGTCTCAGAGAATTTTGAGTAACTATGATGTAATATATTTCTAATTGGTATCATTGGAAAGAAGAAGAAATAGGCTATGACCAATTTGTATTAGATTTTCGAATTTAGGTCAACTGAAGCGACAATAAATCATTCAAAATTGGTATTGAAAATCGTACTTTCTACTTCAATAAAACAATTAATTTGCAACTTAAATTGAAATTATTACCTAACGAACATACAAGGGATTGAGACCTTCCAATATTGTTTTGAATCATCTCGATAGCGTTTACCGTTCCTGAGAAAATCAAGACCGAATTAGTTAAGAAAACGCCTGAATTTGCGCCGCGTGAACGGACTCTTAAGTTTTGAACTGGGCAGTCAAGTGGTAGCATTCCCTCTTAATAATAAACCTAACCTAGAAATGACTGCATAAACAATCTCTTTCTCTCTCATTCAGCAGAAACTTCGGCCTTTTGTTTTGCTGGAACCATCGAGATAAAATATTCTATCTATTCTATCTCGATGGCTGGAACCGATGAGACGTCGAATGAACCAGCGCTGAATTTGAGAAAGAACCCGATGGATCCATCGTACGCTAAACCATCGATAGTTTACGAATGCTTTGTTGACACAGCGCCTAAAGCGCATTCGTCCGGCTGACTTTCCGAACTCGCCCAAAGCTGGTCTCACTACTCTCACTGGTCGCTTCGCTAGTCGCTATAAAACGTCTTGAAACATAGAATCCTATCTTTCGCCATCGTCAAGTTGCCTGACGTTTGACTTTCAGGATATCTATGTTCTAAGGTTTGAATTAACCTCAACCAAACAAATTAAGAATACAAACAAAAACTCACTTCTCGTTTTTGGAAGAAAGAAAACATAGTGATGTCTAATTCAGTTTTTCTGGAAGTAGATTCTTCTATCAAGGAGAATCAGTTGAAATTAGTTGTAAGTAGGTCGTTGGAACTATTATCACTTGTCTATTATTGAATCTTCGTATATGACGAAAACAATTTTTTTCAGACAGACGAAACTGAACAGGATTTTCAAAAATTCCTATCAGAAAAAGAATCTGAATTTCCATCTAAATACATTCAACCATTCCCAGGTATGTTAAAATTATTAAATAATTTCAAAGCTAGGTTGACAGAATATTGAAGAA
Organism: Harmonia axyridis; assembly: GCF_914767665.1. Lineage (NCBI taxonomy): Eukaryota > Metazoa > Arthropoda > Insecta > Coleoptera > Coccinellidae > Harmonia > Harmonia axyridis. The sequence goes on along the minus strand of NC_059505.1, from coordinate 21,429,175 downwards.
ACAGAGTGATATACGTTTTCGTAATTGGTTATTTAGTTGTTTTAGAAATGTTTTAGATTCTTTGAATATTCTAACTAAAAAAGCTGCCTCATGAAACAGAAACAAATCATATATTTTTATTTCTGAAATTTTCTTCCAAATGAATAATCATCAAAGTAAATGAAAATGTATGAGATTAATGATTTGTTGTGTGGACTCTTAGAAAAGAATTGATATCATATTCAATATATTGAAGAAAAACGAAAAGCATTAAATTTTTAGTGGAAATTAAATGATCAAAACTTCCTTATAGAAAGCAATTTCATTTCAGATAATGAACATGTTATTTGGGAAAATATATAATGTGGATGCAATGGCATAATATATTCAATTTACAATCTGAAACTGATGTATGTTGTCATTTTAATACTATGAAATACTTTTTAGTTCTCATTTTTATATTGAATTATGAAATATGAAATTCCTGAAATATATGGTGAACAAAAGCTTGATATAAATGAGTTTATTAGAAAGAACAGAGTACACTAGTTTAATACAAACTTCAAATTTATTGTTCTCTAACACGAAGTTATGTCCATTAAATAGAACTAAAAAACTTCAATATTAAACTTAAGTTGTACCTGAAAAATTTATTTTGGTTAGTTTGACGTTGTTTTTGTTATTTTGAATATTTTATAGTATTTTATGACTATTTTTGGTATATTGGTAAATAGGCCTTGTCAACAGTACTTGTACTGTATTAGAGGTCAAGAATAAAGAAGTAAATGAATGACAAAAATCCAGGAGATGATTTTTTGAAATTCAAAGCTAAGTTCCTATTAAATTATTTGCCTAATACACCCTTTTACAGATACAGACTAATTCTTACTTAAAAAGGTTTTGTCGATTATGTTTAATTGTCAGCATATTTTCCTCACTGATAAAGACCAAACTTTCACCTTTTTTGAGAACTTGTTCACAATGTCTGTGATTTTCAAATTTTGAGCAGGAAATGATGTCAAACAGCTCACTAATCCTAAAATTCCATTATGTCCATCCGGCCAGCGGTAACACGATAACTCTCGAACTAAAGACCTAGAAGCTTTAAAATGTCAGGGTAGGACAGATCTTGATCTGAGAAAGAGTTCAATAAGTATACCCCTTGAAATTTTGTTTTCCTGATAATTTTGAAAATACGAATTCGATGCAGATTAAGTTTAATTTAATTAAATTGAAATTGCATTCAGATATAGAGTAACAATTTCAAGCTTTATGCAAAATTTCGTGTCATCAGAACTATAGAAATTTCAAAGAGAATATCGAAAAAATGATAGTCCAGTAGATATATACATATATTTCACCTGGAAAAAATTACGAACTTGATGAAACTTCTAGAAGTTGTTCGGGGGCGCTGTGGGATGACTCTGGCAAGTTATCCAACACAATGACCCTGAGCTAACTTGAGTTGGGCAGAAAGTTTTTGGGAATTTTTTCGGTTTTTCGCTCATAACTTCTGACCTTCTTAATTTTTCACCAAAATTTTCATTTTTAAAGTTGTAAATAATTGAATTCCCTATAATTTGGTGTTCATAAACTTTTTTATATACCTAATATCAACCAAGATACAGCCGATTAAAATTATAGGAATTTTCTCAAAATGCTTGAAATTGGCAAAAAACGAAGGTTTTGGCCTTCTTATTATCAATTATCATCGGTTCTATGGTAATTATGGTAATAAACCATTTATATCGACATACTCAAACATGGGGAGGGGGGATGTAGTAGTTATTTCAATGTTATCGTGGCATGTTATCACCTTATAGTAAATTCCTATCAAGATCAGCTAGTTCAAATCAATAAATATTAACCAGGAATCAATTGAAAAATAAAATTGGAATGAATCGTAGAGAATTGAATTCTCTTCAGTTTGATACTTAGAATATACAGACTGCTGTTTCAGTTTCCAAGGATCTCATCTTTACACCTCTTCTAGACATGTCGATAGACCTTGAAACATAGGCTATGAGAACGTCGAGGATTGTGCAACAACTCCCAAGTGCAACAAATTGTTGGTGGCTCCAACACAGTTCTGTTCATAAATTGTAGACCTATGCTTGTATAATTGTATGTTCTACCATTATTCTTATATTATTCTTAAATGAAGTATATTATTATTATTATTATTCCAATCATTATTTTCAATTAATTCTTTATTTATTGATTTCACCTAGTTGATCTGATTATTAAGGTTCAAAATATTTATGGGTTGATAGGAATTTACAGTAGGATGATAGCATGCCACGATAACATTGAAATATCTACATTTCACAAAAACATAGGCTCATAGTCAAAGCCACACTCCTCTCCTCCTCCCTATGTTTCAATATGTCGATATTGATGAGTGATTACATTAATTACCGTATAACCGATGGTAATTGTTAGTTAGAGGATCGAAACCTTTGTTTTTTGCCAATTTTCGCTATTTTGAGAAAATTCCCCTAATTTTGATCGGCTGAACCTCGATTGATATTGAGTTTGGAAAAAAGTTTATGCATACCAAATTATAGGGAATTTAACTATCTAAAACTTTGAAAATGAACGTTTTGGTCGAAAACTAATTAGGTCGGAAGTAATGAGCAAAAAATCGAAAAAAGGCCAAAAATGTTGAGGTTCTTCGGCTTTCCTCAAGTCAGCACAGGGCCCTAGTGTTGGATAACTTGACAGAGTCATCCAACTATACTCCTGAACAGCCTGTAGAAGTTTCATCAAGTTCAAAATTCTTTCCAGAAGACCCACCTTTTTTGAATATGTATGTCTACTGGACTATGAGGAAGGTCGGCAGCTTTTGTGAACTGGTTCATTCCTATCCTACACCAATTCCACCCTTGAATATCACATATTAGGCATATACAGGGTGTCCCGGGAGGAATGCGACAGATGGATACCATGAATAAAGGTATCGTATCGAGAGTTCTATAACTTTTTAACAGATCGACCGAATAATTTCAAATTTTGAAGTTATGTCACCCTTTACTATCGCCTTCCTTCAATATTTCTGAAATCGAGTAAATCAGATCCGGACTAGGAAAATTTTTGACTCATCCTATTTTCGTGAATATAGGATCACACTGTACGTTAACATTATGATTTTTTCCGTTTTCGTGACCACAAAGAATTAATTCATAATATAAATTCTAAATTTCTGCTTAGCACCGTCATACAGGGTGACCAATAATGAATGAAAGAAATTTCATAGTTCAGGAAATCTTGAATTTATCGGTAGGGTTATTTCGAAAATTGCAGTTTTTTACACTTTACGAATACCGTCCATCAATATTTCTGAAATCGAATGAATCAGTTCCGGACTAGGAAAATTTCGGACTTTCTATTTTAATGAATATTGGATCGCCCTATACGTGAACAATAAGATTTTTTTTCGTTTTCGTAACCACAAAAAATTAATTCATTTTAACAATTCCAAATCTTCTGCTTGGCACCGTCATTCTGGGTATAATCAATAAGCATTCCCTTATGAGTGGAATTTCAGAGTTCGATAAATCTTGAACTTGTCGGAAAAATTATTTCGAATTTTGCAGTTCGCCATTAACTAGGAATGGAATCAACAATTCCCGTTATTTTCACGTATGGGCTCAGGATCATCCAAAATCAGTGATTCATAAAAATTACCAAGTTAGATTTTCGATAAATGTTTGGTACGGTATCTACAACAAACGTTTGATTTGCCCTAATAATTTTTGAAAATAGGTAGACAGGAGAAATTTATGAAAATTTTTAGCAACAAAAATTTGTTTGTTAGAAAACATTTCAATGAATACATTGTGGTTGCAACATGATGGAGTAGATGCGCACTAACCAAAAAAAATGCGCGAATATTTGACTGAAACTTTTGAAAACAGATGGATTGGCAGAGGTGGAAATGTGGCTTGGCGTCCTCGATCCCTTTATCTGACACCCTTGGATTATTTATTATGGGAGGTCTAACAGTAAGTAACAACTGCTACAAAGAAATATTGATGAGATAACAACTATATCAAAGTGCTCAAAAATGTATTGAAATGGAGGGATACTATTTTGAACAATTTCTGCTGAAGTGATAAAATTTAATTTTTTTTATTTTTGATTCATTGTTTTCAAGTTCAAATATTTTCAATTTATTTATTGTTGTTCTTGTTTTATTTCTTATCAAGTTCGTTGATTGAAAGTTATCTTCAATAATTTGTGGAAAATTTAGTTAAGGGTGAAAAAACTGCAATTTTCGAAATATTTCTACTGATAAATTCAAGATTTCTTGAATTATGAAATTTCTTCCGTTAGGGGATTTTTATTGATCAACCTGTATGACGGTGCCAAGCAAAGATTTGAACTTTTTAAGATGACCTTTGTAGTTACGAGAACGATAAAAAAAAATCATGATGCAGGGTGATCCTATATTCATGAAAATAAAAAAAGTCTAAAATTTTCCTAGTCCAGATCTGATTTATTGGATTTCAGAAATATTGAGTAGCAGATATTTATGAGTTATGATAATCTGTAAGATAGAAGGAAATAAATCATTGTGTAAAATTCTTAAAAAAATATATTGCATATTTTATACAATGGTAATATAGTGATAATTAAAAATATTTATTACGTCATATGTAACTCATCAATTTAATGAATTGGGTCTTTGGTCTTTGTGTTGGAGAGGTCAATCTAACTTGTAAGTTTTAATTGAAGTTCATTGAATTAGCCATTTAGTAATTGTTTCTACAAAATTAATGTTACGTATACTCATTTCATTTTCTGATCAATTACTAAATCCCAATCTCAGCATCGAAAATGACAATAGGTTGCACGCATTGAAATTATGAATTTACTATCATTGAGTTTAATTCTGTCCTAAACCTCATTTATATTATCAAAAAAAAAATTGAATAACAATTGCGAATTTCATGATACGGTTCACGATTCTCTTCTTCATCATAGAATGTCTCATTTCGTAAGAAATATCTAGCGGCAAGATTTGTTTCGGAGCCGGTTTTGTAGATTTTTTATTGAAAAACCATCGATTTTTTTTTAACCAATTTGATTCAAATGCTTTATAGCTTTTAAGAAAAACTCTGTTTGTATTCCTCTCCAGTTGGTTTTTCATTGTGATGTGATAAGAAAAAGTTTTTGTCGGATTCGATAACATAAACTCAAACTTTTCTGTTGCTTGAATAACTTTCGTATCACACATTTTTGCCGACAAAAAAGAATTAGAATTCATAGATCTTTTTGATAGAAATAAAAAATCAATTCCTTTGTTATTTTGTTTTTCGAAAACGGTTCAGATTATCAACGATAAACAAGAGTACCTTTTCTTTAGGTTGATGTTCAAGCTATCCAAATTTGTTTTTTCTACTCCTTATCATTCAGAGTGTTGAAAATGTGACCATTAAAATGTACAACCTAGTCCTCCCATGGTAAACTAAAAGAGCTAATTTAAATTTAAAGGCAGAATTTTACTGTTCATATCAAATTTTCTTTAAATTATATCAAGTACCTAGTTTAAAACTTATTCCACTAAAATGGATTTCCAGTGACGTCATTTAGGAGGCCGTATCTCCGTAGGGGATGGCCACTAGGAAAAAATGATGGGAACTCTTATTTTTTTATGTTTTATCTGAATCCGAGAGATTTCTTAAATTTTCCTGGACACCTTGTATATATTCTCTTAATTATTTTCAGACAAAAAATCATTATTTCAAATATCTTTCTTATTCATTTTCATAATTAATTTACCCATATATTCAAAAAATGTTTCTTCTTATTTCCTATACTATTTTGAATTCATTAATTGATTTTGAAACGAATAACTTCGGTTTCGAATTGTGCCCCTAGGTATTCATTGAAACATTTTTATATTTATATTTTTTTCACGTGTTGAAATGTTTTGCATTGAAGAAGAAAATGATGAAGCATAAAGAAAAATCTGCATTGTTTTCCTCTTTGTCTTGATTGATTTGATGATAATAAATCAAAATCACTTCCGGTATTCATTCTACTCACCAATAGATTTAATGAGTTATAACGAACGCGCGAAAACATTCACCTTAAGGCAAATGATAATTTTCATAAAAACGCCGGTTTCATCTTCCAATAGAGATGTTGGACATGTTGGCCTCGAGAAGATTTGAAGGTAAATCTCGAGGTCAACAAAATATTACATTCTTTCTATCAACTATATGAATAGGTTTTATGATGCCATTTTAAATGGCAGTGAAGAGGAAGCGATGTAAATTTTACCATGCTCAATTATTTTTATATTGCTTATTTTAAGTTGAAAGACATTTATAATGTAATATTTATCGAATGATATTTAGATTTAATGAAATAATTTATATATAATTCCAATATATAGTAAATATTTTGTACGCAAAAAAATACGAAATGAATAATTAACAATGAATGAAAAAACATTAATAATTGATTTATCAAGAATTTTTCAAAAATTAAACATTTTACCAAACTATCAGAGTTAATTACATGCACCGCAATGATCCTTGTAGTTAGACAGCCCGATTCATGACTTTATAAATAAAAATCAAGAAAGCAAATGAAAATAAATCGTTACGCAAAAAAGGTATGCATGATCATGAAATTAAAACCGAGATTAAAACTGAACCGCAATGCGCTACCTACTCCTGAATTTGGAAATTAGGATTTTTTGGATATTCTTATCCCGATCTAATTGTGATTCTAATAGGAAGCGCGGCTCTCCGTGAATGAGAAAGAGATTAAATTAATTATTTACTGGAAACGTTAACTCGTTATTGGATTGAAACTATTCAAACTGAGGTCTATTCGATTTTCTATGGAACTCATACGGCTTATCATAAAAATATATTACTCACCAAGTTATTTGAATCTGAAATATCAAGAGGGTTCCAATTAATCGGGTTTCGTTGAATAACCGATATAATACGTTACTCGTGTTTTATTGAATAAAATTTCATTGCTCGAATATTGTAAACAAGTACGGAAACTTGACGACCCTCCTCACTCTCTGATCGACACACATGCATTGAATTATTTCATGTGAATACTTTTGCCAGTTGGTATTTATTCTAGTATCAACGAGTTGTCTAATCGTCTTGTATCCAGTAATTTACCAATCGGGAAATGTGTTAGGTAAAACGAAGATGAGTTAACGGGCGCTGTAACAATATTGCAGAGTCATTCATGTGCCTAAATCAATATTGTTTACGTTCAGTCCTCGGTTCAGTCGTTCAGATAATTGATGCGACTGCTCTAGAACGACTAGAAGAGATATAATCAACGGGTTGCGGCTGCTTACCGTGTATTGTGCAATCTTTTATCTTTCTCGATTCCATTGGGGGATTCGATTATTATTATTTCTATATACAAAACAAGGTCGGGTTAGTTATACCTTTTATCTATTCCTATTGAATTATATATTCATTATTCAACTGCTTTTGAGCAATTTATAGTATCTATTAACAAACACCGTGAGTTATAATAACTCACTGCTATAACTCACTATAATGAATCGAGAAATATGGATCTGTGCTTCTATACTTCTCAGCTTCTATTCGATTGGCCGAAAGGGAACATTCCATTATTGTTATTGAGGGGAGGAATGTCCGAGGCAATGTCACTCTTGACGTTTTCAAATTAAGTTGATATCTAATTATTGTGAATGTTTTGCTAGAAACGATTAATTCATATAGTGAAGATGAAATATTATATAGGTATACATTTCCAAAAGACAAACAGCTAATGTTACCATATAGAATTATTTTCCCGAAAAAATAAAGGAGTTTGAAAAAATTCTCGAGATTGGTGTAGCAGTTCTTACTGCTACACCACTAAGGAAAAACCTTAATAGTTGCCTATAAAAATGCATTAAAATATACCAAAAAATATTCCCTGTAAACGATGACTCAATGATCTTTCATTGAGTCATCGTTTACAGGGAATATTTTTTGGTATATTTTAATGCATTTTTATAGGCAACTATTAAGGTTTTTCAATAAAGTTCTATGTCTGTACTCAATACTGGATTCGAGCTAGCCGAAGCTAGTTCGATTGTGATTGGTGGCACTAAGTTTCCATCTCTCTTGTACGGGATCGAGGATATATGTTTATTTCTCGTTTCTTCTGTCCATATTCTAAGTCTGTATTTTTTTTTTCTAAGTATTTATTTATATAGTCGTAGATAAAGTATAGTATTCAACTTGCGGTAATGGTCATAACTCACTTGATGAATTACAGCACTCGCCTGCGGCTCGTGCTGCAAACATCATCTGCGTGAGTTATGACCTACATTACCGCTCGTTGAATAATATACTATTATAATCAAGAATTATTAAAATATTTTAGAGAATCCCTGACTTGGCGACAAGAGCTTTCGTTACTCATTAATAATATAATAATATGTAATTCCTTTATTGTTTACCTTCATCAGTACAAATGTACTGATAAGAAGGCCCTTAAATATAATTTAAACCTTTGAAACTAAATTAACATTCATTTATAGAATAAAATTCAATAATTAACAAAAATTTACAAAACATCAATTGGGTTCCAGGTATCTTTTTAGGTTACGGAGCATACTTCCAAAATTGTCATCATTGATTGTATCATCTGGAATAGTAGGTACATATTGTATGAACGGATGCTATTGTAAACTGAGGTGTTCTGATTAAATTACTTCTTATGCTGACTCTTATGCTGATAATTATGCCATTCCTTCACTACTGGCAGTTTAATTTGCGTTTTTTTATTTATCACATACAGGGTGTTTCATTTTATACCGGAGAAACCTATATAGTCATGTAGATGACACCGGGAGAATCATTTTTGCCTTATGACATATGCCTCGTTTTCGAAGCATAAGCAAGATACAGTGTGTACAACGTCATTTCTGGCCAATATTCTATTGGGTGTGGTCAGCTATGTATTACCTTTGAAGTTACGATTTTTGGTCAAATCTTGAAAAAAATTAAAATGGTGGAAAATCTGCAACGTTTGAAATTTGAAATTTTTTTCCTCGGTTGTCAAATTGAATTTCATTTTATGAATCAACACATTTTTCTAAGAATTTCTGTGAGAAATTTTTTTCAAAAATCGAACAAAAATTTTTTTTTACCTGTCTACAGTGAAAAAAAGATTTCACCCGGAATTGATGAGATTTCTCATGATTACACTTTTTTTATACCAAAGACGGATTTGAAAACAGAATCGAAAAATATCAAACGGTTCCTTCATAACGGCCATCCAAATTTCCCCTTCAGTCATAATTAAAAAAAAAAACAACTGATTGGCTATAGGGCCAAAATTTTGAAATTGCACTGTCGAAACATACCAGATGGTAGTATAAAATTATCAAAGAAAAAAAAAATTTGCTGTGATTTGAATGAATCTCTGTGATGGAGTCGAACTCCCGATCTTGAGGTTTTACCTGTGGAATGTAGATTTGAACTGAACCAATGATATTATTTTTCGTAACCAAGCATTAGTAATTCACAGAATTTGACAGTGTAATCGCATTTCACTGAATATTATTTTCCAACTTCCTTGAAACGAATTTAAAATTGAAGCGAACTCCTCAGGTAGGGAATTGAGGAAATTTGCAACTGTTGGGTACGTCAATAATTTTCCAGATATTAATGGTATTTTATTATTGGAGATCAGCGAATGGGATAAAATGGGAGAGACCTATGTCTAATAATGGACGCAAAGGGTTGTATGATGATGATAATGTTTATGGGAAAATTTTTAAAAATAATTGCATATTCCACAAACGTCAGAATTAACATCACATCGGCAGAAGAATTGCAAAATAATATTCAAATGCGAATACACTGTCAAACTCTCTGGATTGTTGGTAACGAAAATTGTTGGATCATAACTCGCTTTTTACGATCATAGGCAATAAAACCAATTTCAGAGAGGAAGGCGAAATTGTGAGGAACTTCAGTTAGGATCGAGTAATCAGATGGGTTCGGGAAAAAAGTATATTATAAATTTATTCAGATTCCTTCTAATTTACGGAAATTTATTCGATTTTAAATCGTATTCAGTGATGTAATAAAAAAATCCAAATAGTACCGAAACTTTTCACATAAGCGGGTCACATTCATTAAGCTTAATATTAATTTTGCTCATTTTGGCCGGCCAAATCAAAATAAACAATTAATATAGGTTTATTGAATGTATTTTCATGAATAAACTCTCTTATTATTATTATATTTTTATATGATGGTTATCCAAATATGATATCGGATAAATGATGGAATATGGGCATGGGAAGGTTATTCCATTTGTTTATTTTCATATTTTTCCCAAACAAAAATTCTATAAATTAGATTGGGTATGGTATGCAGATAATTTATGACCAATTTTCATTCATTTGAAATGAGAAAATGAAAAAAACGTTTATGGATCAATTTTCAGTACATACTCGAAAACTAGAAATGCTTGAGTTCAACTTTATTATTTTTAATAAATGTTTGAAATCGTTAGAGGAAAGACAAAATTTGACAATTTAAGTTTTGGAATGTATAATATCGATAAGGTAGAATCTGTTCGTCTGAAGCTTTTTTCGGAAAATATGAGAACTATAAACATGAAATTTGGTAAAAAATCACTTGTTATACCACTTGCGTCTCCCAGAAATACGCTAGTTAGCTCAAATCTGGTCGAAGTATATTAATCTACGCAAAAAGTTATGTTTTTGGCCGTTTCAGATCTTACATTATTTCATTAATAAAGAAGTTGATATACATACAATATTGCGTCCTTTCATGGTCATATCATTATTGCGTCCGGTGTATATTCTGCTTTCATTTGTGATACAATGCTGCGTCCGAATTTTATACGTTCTTTCATAATTAGTATGTTATTGCGTCCTGCGCAGTTGCCATATATGTTTAAGAATCCCTCACACTAGGATTATTGAAGTTGTTGCTTACTGATTTCACTATTCCTTTTATCTCAATGAATTCGAGAACTCTCATCCCTGTTGGTTATTGTTGTTCACGATTCAATATCCATATTAAATTCAAACACTTTTATTGTTGAGTAAATGTATTTGTTTCATGTTTTTGAACTGCTAAGACAATTGTATTATATATATTGAAATGCCTTAAATGAATAAATTGAAGGAATTAATATCAGAAAGAGCGATTGTTATCTCAATAACATTGGATCTGTATTCACAAATATATTGGGTGTTAATTTCCAATATTCTTCTCGAATTTTCTATTGTTCTGATTATGTTAACAGCCTAAAATTTTACACGGAGCTCACAATTGGTATTTGATATCTGCAACCTAATTATCAACTCCGTCAGTGATGTGGTCACGGAAATATTGTTTTTTTTTATATTCCTCTTTTATATACTAATTTTTTATAGTTCAATCTGAAATTTGTACAAATCTTTAAATTGTCATTTTCCACCCATGCGTCGGAAAAGTGCATTTGCCATACCATCGGCCAGAATAAAGAAAAGCAACAGGGCCCAAACCACACATGTATCAAACTGTATAATGAACTTCCAGAATCTTTCAAGAAATTGAGTCCCACCGTTTTTCACAAAAGAGTGAAAAGTCACTTTTGGAGAAAACGATATAAAGGTTGAGTGATTTTAAATTATATTAAATTTTGAACTGTGAGTTCGTTCGATTATGTGCTTTTTCTGTGTATATTCTTATACATTTAAATGTTTTTATATTTATTTTTTATATATTTGACTAGCTTAACCTTTCTTTCTATATTTGACAAACCATGTAAATTTTTGATGGTGATTATATGTACATGTATATATATTTCGTCGTGTGCACATAAATATTATTATTATTATTAAATGCAAAACTGAGAGGTGGTTTTTGTTCCAACAACCTGACCTTCAACCCTGCCAAGAAAATAGTTCATCATTAAAAAAGGTCTCAAACCAATAACTCATTCTGGTATTCCCGAGGTACTCAATTAACTTGAAATGGCAATCGACAACAAAGAAGCTGGCACGATATGAAAACCATAGGAAATTTCTTCTCAACTGTAAGAACCAAAGTATTTTTCCTAAACATGTTCAACATTCAATTAATCACACATTATTGCTACATGATAAAATTAGTTTTTGTAATACATATAACAACATTGTCAATTCATTCAAATTAAAAATTATGAAATTGGAAATTTCCATAGTTCATTGGAAGTTAAAATGTCTCAGAGAAAAAATAGAAAAAGTAAAGTCAAAACTATCAAGAAAACTCCCTGACGACATTTATAACAATTTTTATATTAGAAACGAAGTAATTTTCAAATCTGAATTAAAAAAAGCCAGAATAGTACAAATTAACAAAGTTGAGAGATTAAAGACAGCTCAGTTGAACGTACTAGATGTGAGTGAATGTGAAGAAAAATGGTTTGTTAATTTGACTGGCATTCATTCCCCAGCCAATGCTCAGTATTTGTTGAGTCTGGGAAATTCAACCTACCATATAAAAGCAATAATTTTCCTTTAAAAGAATTAATTCTAGATGTTGAGTATATCTTGTCTAAATCTGAAGATGAAAACACAAATTTAATTCGAAATTCCCTTATAAATCTGATAACAAATTTTGTAAACTCAAAATCACATAATAGAGAAAACTATGACAGGTCAATTATAAAATGGTACAACGAAACAAAACATTTTCTTAGAACTAATGAAGGCATAATCATCACAAAAGCCGACAAAAGCAAAACAACGGTAGCTATGTTGAGACAGGATTTTATTTCTAAAGCGATGAATATTTCGGATGATACCTCAACATATTGTGAATTAGCTGAAGATCCTACCAAAAAAGTTCAAGCAAAACTTAATAAGATAATATACTCTTTATACAAAGCAGGAAAAATAGATGAAACCACTTATAAGTTCTTAAGATGTAGTAATGGTTTATGTCCCAAAGCATACTTTTCACCAAAGATACATAAAGAAAATCATCCTTTAAGACCTATTGTTGCTTATATTGGGAGTCCCCTCTACAATCTTACCAAATTGTTATCAAATCTATTGTCTATGCGCCTTCAACAAAGATGAAGGATATGTGAGGAACTCTTTTGAGTTCATAGATAATATAAAGAATGTAATCCTCCCAGAAAATTATATTCTGGTTTCTCTTGATGTAACATCTTTATACACAAATATACCTATTGATCTTGGCATTACATTAATAGAAAATAAATGGAATCAAATCGAGCCACATACAACCCTATCAATGCAAGAATTCTTACAACTTTTCAATTTGTGTGTTGAAAGCAGTTTCTTTATTTTTAACAACAAATATTATAAACAAATTTTTGGACTTGGAATGGGGAACTGTCTTGCTCCTGTGGTGGCTGACATTGTTATGGTAGAAATTCAAAAGATCGCTCTAGGCCGACTTTCCTTCTGCACACCTATTTTTAAGAGATACGTGGATGATATCTGCACGTCGATACCAGCCGATAAGGCAGATGAGACCATCACTGTGTTTAACAGCGTACATTCACGATTAAAATTCACCATTGAAATCGAATCACAGGAAGGCACCTTACCTTTTCTGGACGTTTTGCTGATAAGACGCTGTAATGAAATAAAATATAATTGGTATCGAAAACCTACTTTTTCAGGCAGTTTTAAATTTCAATTCAAAACACACCATCACACAATACGATTTCGCCTTCAAATAATCATTGAATGATTTGATTGTTACCAAAAGCCGAGCCAAAAGCAATCAATATATCAGCCTGGATGAAATTTGACCAAAAAGCATCTGGATTTTAATCAATCAAAGACAACATTACATAAACTTAATTGGTTACAAGTTCAAAACAGTTAATAAAAGGAAAATTCTTATTGATAAACAGAAAAATACAATAATAAGTTGAGTATGATTTTATGGTGAATATAGAGAATATTTGCAACAAAATGTGAAATTCATTTATCTGGAGGAAACTTGGTTATTTGAAAATGCCAGCATTATTCAACAGTGGACTCTAGAAAGTAAACAAAATGTTTTTCAAGTATATTCAAGGGTAAAAGTAGAAGGAGCACTATTTTGAATGCTGGTTATTTGGATTTTTTCCTGGATATTTTGTTTTGACAGTGGTGATCATAAGGATTATATAAACCTTATAGAGAGAATTATTTTATAATTGGATTGCTAAACAAAGTCTTGGCATTGCATCTATAGTTTATTTATATTCTATATAGAAATTAAGTATTGTTATATCTGTTTTTTGTTCTTCAATGAGTAATCCAAAAATCTAATAAATTCCAATTGCTTTATAGAATTTTTACTGAGTATTTAATCGAAAAATATATTCACAAGAGTAACTTCAAGAATTTCTTCACCTCTTACCCACTTGAAGATAATAATAGAATGCAATAAAATTTTAAAATTCACAAATTAAAAATAATTTCATGCAAAAATGCTTTTAGTGAGTGAGTTAAAGCTGTTATGGGCAAAATAATTAATGTAATTTAATAGAAACTAGTATAAAAGCATTTCAATAAAAAACAGAAAACTCGAGTACAAATAGTACCTAAATTTTTCATACAAGTTTAATCAATCATTCATATCATGAACAGTTTCAATAAATAGTGACTTTAGAAAGTAATTTACACATCGTCTGATAAATTGGTTCCAATTTTGAAAGTTACAGTACAACTGTGATGTCATCAAAATTTTTCATATACTAAATGGATTCTTTGAATTTTATTTCTGTCTTATTATGATATGGCTCTTCCATTCACTAAGCTACACTATTTAAATTTATCAACCAGTTTTTTCTGTTTTCTTCACCAGTTTAGACACCACAGTTAAAATGATCCATAAGAGTTATTTGATAAGAATTTTGCAAGCAGGTTGGTATCCAGTGTCCATCAGTAATGCAACAATTTTTGAAGAGCCTTTGGTGAAAAGGAATATGCATATTTTAATGATCTTCAATGTGATCTTTCATGGGCGACTCTTAAATGAATAGATATCTCTTTATTGGATTTCCTTGAAATGAGATAGCATTTCACCATATTTTTACGTTATATAATCTGAATTTCAATTTATGAAATCATGACTGTAATTTCGAAAATTTAGGATCTTTGGGATACAAAAATGATGAAAATGATTTAAACTATGATGAACCATAGCAATTTTTAGTAATATTTTTGTAACCAGAAATAAAGCCGCGACTAGACGTTCATGGCCTACTTCGATGTCAATAATTCCTGAATGGACTGTATGTTATTTTGTTTACCGCTCAATACCGCAAAATTTGAACCATATAAAATTGAAGAAGAATTAAAAAAAAAAATTGCCTAGTATTACCTCATTGACTTGAACTTTTGCATGTCGATATGAAATACCAATCGCTAGCTCCATGAAAAATTTCAGGATGATCACATCATCAGAACTATAGGAAATGGACCATACAAATTTCAAGAATAATACTGAAAATAAAATACTCATTATTTCCTTGATTACAAATCTCGTCTAATTGATATTTTGACATGGTTATATAGAATGACCATTTCAAGTTTGTGCAAAATTTTGTGAGAATAGCTTAACCAGAACCATAGAAAATTGAATTTGAATATCGGAAAAAAAAACGCCTAATATTTCAGATCGAGTTAAAGTTTCACGTGTATATAAAGAGAAGCAATTTAAGCTTGATGCGAAGTTTAATGCAGATCATCAGGAGAATAGAAAACCCAAGAAGAAGATTGTGACGAGTCCCCTCATATTTCCGTGATTACTGATCTTATTCGATTGAAATTTTGCGTGTAAATATAGAGGGACCGTTTCAAACGAAATTTCATTCAACTGGCTCAACTCGAACTGTAAAAAATTCAAGAATTGAATAAAAAAACAAACCTAATATTTCAATGACAACTGATCCGGTCGAGTCGAGAGAGTGAAGTCAGGAATGTTTTTCTAAATACAGTTCTGTGCTCTCGAAGAGCGCAACTGGCACATGCATGAACGAGCGTTCAAGCTCCTGACTTCACGTCAGTGCTTTTCAACTAGTTCCTTCAACAAACAATACATGCTGCATTGTCACCGTAGTATGTAAACCTTCCAAATATAAAATCAATCGAACTATTGCAAGTGGGCCAAATTTAACTTGCAATATTTTATTTAGGACACAAACGCAGACAGGTGAAACTAGATATAAAAAAGGTACGATATTTTCAAACGTCAGTGCATTGAAGGAAATTAATTTGACAGAAAATTAAAGGTTTTCAGGATGTGTAAAGGCTTTCATGATTTTCATTATCATAACGTAATGTAATATGAATTCGTGGCTATTAGGCTGAGGAACGAAAGACTAAATTTTGAATTAATTTATATGTCCCAATTTTTTGAAGGAACAATGTGATCTTAATTATAATTTACACTTCACCAAGTAAAATTAATTTGAGAGAAATATAATTATTTATTACTGAATATTGGAATCAAATACTATAATATATGACTTCCGACCTTACCCTCAGACTCTCTACTTGGATTGAGATTCCGCAGCATTCTTTTAACTTGGAAAATATTCCCTTTTATGCTTTGTCAATTTTGACAAGCACTAGGGGGATGGGATGTCCTTTCTTTCTTTTCATCCTCGTTATTTTTGTAACAGGGTAACCCTGATTAGCTAGGTCAGTCTGTATTTCTTCGTCGGTGGATTCTAATAACACTCCACGGAGGACAGCTTTTAATTTATTTTCACTTTTCAATCCGAACGAGTGAAATTCTTCATCTCCTCCTTTTTTTTGTATGTACAGGGTGAGTCTTTGACTTGTACATATATTTTAACCGAAGATTCCTGAGGTCAAAAGAAACACTTTTTCCTTTATAGTGCCCCCCCCTGAGATTTTGATTGCATCATTTTTCAGCACAATACCCTCAATATTACTTTATCAATCCATAGAGCAAGGAAAAAAGGAAAGTAATGGATTCACAACAATTTTCCGGTTTTCAATGGAATTACTATACATATATTCATAATATACTATGCACATATCCATAATCGGCAGAAGTATTTTTTGAATTGAAAACTTTTTTGGGCGCGTTGAGTACTTCTTTGGTGAAGAAAAATCGTGGAACCGAACGCAATCCATGCGTCTCAATTATTTTAAAAACCATCTTATATATACTCTCCTATTGTCTTTAATAGATGAAGGTAATAAAAAAAGTTGTGCAGAAAATAGAAAAAAATATATTACAGATTATTAACCCATTAAAGCCCATAATTCCCCCGTGAAGATTTTCAACTGAAACTTTGTCTGATGAGTTATTTAGACTCAAAAAGTGATATTGTGTTATAAAAATAATGATCGAACATGCAGGAGAGTTACTATGAAGCGGCAACTTAAGTTGCCACTGGGATAATTCATGAAGAAATTTTCCAAAGTACAATAAAACTAGCATATCAATCGTATACATCTATTGTGATTCAACCGTATAATATTTCCTATGAAATTACATAAAATATTATTATTTTACATCATGAAAAATTTTGAAACACTCATCAGGATGAACAGGAACTTCACACTTCTTGCATACAAAAATTGTACGCCTGCCACATACTTTACAACGGCGATACTTGGATTCACCTTTTTCGATGAAATGATCTGTTCGATCTTTTCTTATTTCTTCGAGAGCTGGTGTGAACTCTAGAGATGATCGAACTCCTGCTACCATTGGAGGACTGCCGTAAGACTTCAGAATGAAAATAGCACACTGACGTCTGAAATCCAATAGAGGAATATCATGCCCAAGGCGACGATACAGTAACCAACCTTGTGTGCTGCATACATCCACAGTCCAAGAGAAATAAGGCCACCACCATTTTTTCGACCTGATTCTGTTTCGGTAGGAAGCCAAAAATTGATCAGAAAGATCTACTCCACCCATGTTACTATTGTAACGAGCAATAGGACCTGGTACTTTGACAGAAATGACCTTCTTTTCAATTCTGGAGTATCGGTTTGACTTTGACATAGGATGTACATTATCACAATTAGTAAGTACAGTAACAACATTGTTGTCATTCCAACGGACTGCTAAAATATCTCCTGAAGAACTGGTGGATGTTTCACCTCTGGGTTTATTTTTCCACGTTTTTTTATCTGGAAGTTTCATTGAAACACTACAGCGATTCTCACGCAGAGTACCAGTTCCACCAAGTCCTCTAGAACTAAGCTCTTCCAACAACCCAACCGATGTAAAAAGATTGTCAAAGTAGAGTCGAATACCCTTTGACAATTTCATGTGGTCTACAAGTCCAATTACTACGTCACCTCCTTGACCGAGTCCAGTTTCTGGAAGACGAGTTGAACTTCCACAATAGGGTTCAACATGATGGATGTATCCAGATGGATCCGCGGCAACCCATAACTTGAACCCAAATCTGATAGGTTTTCCGCGAATAAACTGTTTGCACCCATGCCTTCCGTAATAAGGAATCATACTCTCGTCGATACTAATAGTGGGCCCAGGACTGATTTGTTTGAAAGAGTTGTTGAGGTGATCAAAAATAGGTCGGACCTTGTACATTTTATCACTTCCATCATTGTTTTCATTGTTGGCAAGGTGAATAAAACTTATCAGTTCATCGAATCGGTTTCGACGGATGGCATCGGAAACTAAGTGCGAATGAACATCTGGATCTTGTTTCCAGTAGAGTCTTCTATATGGAAGAGGGTGGTAACCTGACATCAACATAATTCCGACAAATGTAATCATTTCTTCAGCAGTGGCATTCAGGTTGTGAACGAGTTTCTGCATAGCATAACGATTAGTTTCGGTTACGATATGACTCAATAAATCTTCCGAGAAGTAAGCCCTAAAAGCCTCAATAGGGCTTTTTACCGTTTCTTTCAGAAGATCTTCTGCTACCGGTCGGTATTCGCATTCAAGTTCAGGAATACTTGAAGATAACCCATTCATTTTCGGCTTCCAAGTACGTTCTGTGGGACGCTTACGTTTGGTGCTTCTTACTCTTGTCTGCGAAGAAGTCGTCGGTCTAGGTTCTTCTGAATGGTTCTCATCTTGGACGACTGGATTGCCGTGATCATCATCGATTTCTGGATTCTGCATTTCCACCTGAGAGCGTAATATACGGGCAGGAAGGTGGTCAAAATCTCCAACTACCTCTTCATCCGATAAATCAGAGTCCTTATCTGTATCTGCACCAGGAAGTTCATCAGGTGGACATATGGCTATATTGGTGGCTGATATGTCCTCATCGTTCTCGATAAGGTCAATTAATTCATGAAGAAGTAATCCAGTGCCTGATCTTCCACGAGTATACCTGTCGAAATCATTCAGTAAGAAATGTAAATATTGCAGAAACCGTTGTCACGTGTTCCCGTTGGCCACTTTAGTTGCCATCAAACTTTGCCCGTATGGCAAAAGCAAAATATTGCATGAAAATATTACTGTGAAGAAGAAATATACTGCTGAATTCATATTGAATAAAACTGGTACAAAAATACAAATGTGCATGCATTATTGAAATAGAATACTTACAATCTCTCATCGACGGCCATTATGGTGAATGAAAAAGTTCAAGAGCTCTGAATAAATCGTTATACACTAACTCACTGTTTGACAATATCTGACTGACGTTTGTGCTATTCGAGACAGGACATATCACATGACCGGAATTTACCAATGGAACTTCAATATCTATGCGCGTGCGCATAGAATGTAGTCGAATGCGCCGTGGCAACTTAAGTTGCCACGGGGCTGTAATGGGTTAAACAATATTCCTTTGTTTTGTGGAACTCGTTGGTCAGCTAAATATAAATCTTTGCGAGTTTTCGCTGAGAACTTCAATACTATTTTCAAAACTCCCTTTGCTATAATATCTGGAGAATATTCAATGAATTCTTCAACAACAAAAAGAACTGCTCAGTTATGGGCTGCAATAAACTCTTTCACTTTTGTGATTTGTTTGACGGTAGCAAGTAAATATTCAAATATATTGGAACCAATAGCAAATACACTACAATGAGTTTCTATTAATTTTCCTTTCACCTGACCTTTTCTCCCTCTTCAAATTTGTCTCATTTGATTTTGATTTATCATCCTCGTTCACTTTTAGTTTATCGCTTCCATTTGACATATGTTCAGAACCATTAGCCTTTTTGCTTCTAGTTTTATATCTTATTTGTTTAAATTCTTCATCTGATTCGGATTGTGATGCAGGTTCCTTCAATGTTTGAACCGCCGTTCCTTCAAGCGGAATTTGTTGATTTTGTAGTGGTGTTTTATCTCTTGATGCATATTGCTCAAATCTCATGCCGGTACAGTTTTCTGCACAGCTGTCAGTTTTCTTGACCACATCTGATTTGGATTTTAATAAAGATTCCTTCAACGTGTGAGCAGCGT
The DNA here is from genome assembly GCF_914767665.1 of Harmonia axyridis. Lineage (NCBI taxonomy): Eukaryota > Metazoa > Arthropoda > Insecta > Coleoptera > Coccinellidae > Harmonia > Harmonia axyridis. Next base: position 21,408,773 of record NC_059505.1, on the reverse strand, counting down.
TCTCCTTAGCAGTAATAATATGTTGGTTTTGTTGTGTCATCATTTCCTTTCGGGTAGAATTTATAGATGGCTCTGGTGATTTATTTTGTTCTATTTTCTCTAACAAGAGAATGTATTTCTTCAAAACTTCTACTTTGTCTTGCAGTTCCACCATCAAATTTGATTTTTCATCTATTACCCTATTTAAGTACCTCACCTCTACTTCTCTGTCGTTCTCCCTATTCTTCACTGTCTCCTTCGGGCTACTGAAAGTATCCTCGTCATTATGTTCTTGGGAGTGTTCATTCACAATTTCTGATTGCTGTTGGCTTATTGACCGTTCAAAATTTAATTCATTGAGTTCCGAAAGCCGTTCTTTTAGCTTCTGTATCTCCAAATCTTTGTCTTCACATTGACACTTTTTAGAGGTTATGTTTTCGCAACAAACTACCTTTCCTTCATCTCCTACATAAATACCGCAGATTTTAAGTACACAGCTATGGTGATATGTCTTTTTACACTTAGAGCAGGTAACATACACTTTCACTTCTTTTGAACATTTATTGCAGCTATTTTCTCCACTGTTATCATTTCGCGGCGCCATGTTGGTTGTATTCAGTTAATTCAGTTAATTGCACCTTCACTCAGTACATTTCGGGCTCACTGGATAAACACAGGCAAATTGATGTAGTTTACGCAGATTTCAGCAAAGCGTTCGACAAAGTGTCCCATAAACAACTCTTGAGAAAGTTGGCGAGGTTCGGTATTTCTGTCGACATTCGGTTGCACTTGAGGTTTTATTTGGGTGGCAGGCGATTGTATGTTGAATATGAGGGGGTGAAATCTTATTATTTTACAGCTTGTTCTGGAGTTCCACAGGGTTCCAACCTGGGGCCGCTACTGTTCCTCATATTCAACAACGACGTTTGTAATATTTTAGTATCGTTAGGGCTTCTTTTCGCAGATGATCTTAAATTTTTTAGGGAAGTTCGAAGTATAGCTGATTGTGTCATCCTGCAGGACGATATACGGCGCTTGTCTGAATGGTGTTCATCTCACAAATTACCCTTAAATATAGAGAAATGTAAAGTAATGAGTTACTCCAGAAAACTCTCACCTATTGAGTTCGACTATACAATAGAGGGTAAAACTTTTGAAAGGGTTGTTGAAACTAGAGACTTGGGCGTCTTGTTCGACCGCAAGCTGTCATTCAGTCCTCATATCGAAAATATCATTTGTGGTGCCAATAAGTCTTTGGGTTTTCTATTGCGCAACTGCAGGGAATTCTCAAATCTTAGAGCTATCCAATCAGTGTATTTCTGCTTAGTGCGTGGCAAGCTTGAATACTGCAGTGTGGTGTGGAATCCGTATCACAATAGATACATTTCAGCGTTGGAATCTGTTCAGAGAAAGTTTATGAAGTTTTTGTATTTTAAGAAGCATGATATTTATCCTATTCATCCCGACCATCAGTCTCTGTTAAGGGAGTTTGATTTTGCTAGTTTGAGGAAAAGAAGAGAAATTGCTGATACTACTTTTGCATATAAATTGATCAATAATCATATTGACTCAGCATCGTTACTTCCTCTTCTGGATTTCAACGTGCCTAGACTTGCATCGAGATCTAATTTAATGTTTAGGATTAGTGTCCCAAGTTCACAGCACCATTTTCACAGTCCTGTTTTGTCGATGTGTAGAAGCCTGAACAATGTCCCTTCGGTTGATGTTTTTTTTCTGTACTTAAATGAGTTCAAAAGAAAATTGTATTATCTGATAGAAAATTGATATTGATTTTTTTTTCTGCCGACGGCGATTCCGTTGGTTATCATTGTTTGGTAATTTTTTTATGTAACTTACTTGTATGTGCCTGTTGGATGTAATACATTTAAATAAATAAATAATGTATGCAATATATTCACTATATATATATATATTTTTTTTTTTTTTTTGCTTTCACCATTACTTGGGGTACATTCCGATTTCGGCCGGGCAAAAATTGCCAAGACCAAAATCGGTGCTGCAGAATTCCTTGGAAAAAATTATTCTCAATAGAATGTTTGCTTTCTTTGAAAAACATCATCTTCTAACAGAAGCACAAAATGGTTTTAGAAAAGGTAGAAGTGCGATGAGGGCAGTATACCAATTATTGTCCCATATAATGGATACATTAAATACAGGTCAATGCACTGCGGCTGTGTGTCTGGATTTATCTAAAGCGTTCGACAGAGTAAACCATAACATACTATTGAGTAAAATGGAGAAGTATGGAATTAGAGGGATAGCCTTAAATCTGATACGGTCTTTTTTAACTGATCGAAAACAGCACGTAATTGAATTCAATAAGGAGGGAAATCTCTTTAAGTCAGATGTAACCACGACTGAAAGGGGAGTACCGCAAGGCTCAATTTTAGGACCGTTTTTATACATCATCTACACCAACGAGCTACCAAATATGGTTAATACCAAAGAAACTATGTATGCGGATGACACGTCTTTGGCGTTGTTTGGAAGAGATCAAAACGAGTTAAATAATGAAATTTTAATAAACTTTAATCTATTGAACGAGTGGTTCAAAGATAATGAATTAAGACTTAATATAGAAAAAACACAAATGGTACAGTTCTCATATAGGGAACAATTTGAAGATAAAATTGCCTTGGATTGCTTCTCACTGCAGACTGGGAGACAAGTAAAAATGCTGGGCATACATATTGATTCCAGATTAGATTGGAGATGCCATGTCGACTCAGTGGCAGGGTCAATCGGGGGATGTAGTTATGTGGTCCGAGTTCTGTCAAAATTAGTTAATGAGGCAACAGCTCTCTCTGTATATTACGGATATGGGTATTCCAGGATGAAGTACGGAGTTATTTTCTGGGGAAATTCAATAGAGGCCTCCCGCATCTTTATTTTGCAGAAGAAATGCATACGCAGTATATTTGGATTGCAGAGGATGACGTCATGTAAACCATTTTTCATTAAATATAATATACTTACATTTCCATCAATTTATATATTGGAAGCGATCTCGTTTGTTCTCGACAACAAGGATTTGTTTCTTGATTTCCGGAGAAGTCATCAACACAATACAAGACGTAAACTTAATTTGAGACCACCTAAAATTAATTTTTCTTATTTACAAAAAAATGTTGAGTATCAGATTATCACCATTTTCAATAAAATACCACTATATAATCGAATAAATGATAGTGATAAGAAGCTCAAACAAAAAATGAAAAAATATTTAATTTCTAAGGCTTATTATGCTATTGAGGAATTCATGAAAGATGAAATTCATTTGGCTGATTAATTTTGAGTTTTCATTGTTAGATTAAGTTTTGATGATTGTTTGTTTCATTGGGTTTATTTTATAAGTTTGTAAAATTATTCATTTGTTATAAAATTGTATGTAAATTTCAGCTATATTTTGACGGGCTCTAAGCCGACTATGTTGGTGTATTATGTTAATTGAGAGCGAATAAAGTTATATTATTATTATTATTATTATAGTATATCCAAAGTCACTTGAACTAGTCCATAAAAACGCTTGTCCAGATGTCCCTTTGAAGTGGATACCGCGATCTGCTAAATACCAGGGTTTATTCAACAATATTGTTAGGCAATGAATTCACTTATCTCGAAGGAATTTCTGGAAAATTGGACAATCCTTGTATAATCGAAATATTCTGGTTTCCTCCAAGTGACTTTGGATATACACTACCTGATGTTTGTGTTTTACGAGATGCCTCTTTGAAGACAACATGCAATCCATATGATGTCAGGACTTCCTCGATTTTTCGCGTTTCATTATTTCTTTCAAGAAAGTTGATATTGAAGTCCCCGGCGATTACTATGTTATGATGCGCTTATTTACTTACTATGTTCAGGGCTTTCTCAAACTGCTCAATAAATAAATCAAAGTTTCCATGTGGTGATCTATAAATACATATATAGAATATTTTTGTTCCTTTCTCTAAAACTGCACATATTTCTATGTGCTTCTCAATAGATAGTTCGTTGAGAGTTTTTGTTTCAGGACCACTTTGAAAATCTTTCCGTGCAAGTATCAGGCAGCCACCGTGTTTGAAAACTTTACGAGAAAAAGAACTAGCCACCACATAGTTTTGTATGTTAAAGCTTTGTAACTGGTTATCAGTCATCCAATGTTCAGTAATGCAAGCTAGTTTATATTTTCCGGTATTCAAAACGAAGTCGACCGCGTCCAGTTTATTACTTAAACTCTGAATATTGATATTTAATATTGCGTCACTTTTCAATTCTGACAGTTTTCTTGATTTTAACACGTCGTTTTTATCGTATTTAGTTTTTCCTTGCTCCTCGAAAAAATCTGAAGCGTTTCACGACCACACCTGCAGGCCAGTTTTGTGGCTTATAAAGTTCGTCCACAAGCGATAAGCTCGCACCTATCTTGAACGAAGAGCTGTTCGACATAATATCACGTTTTAGTCTAAGATCCCGATATAAGACGTCCTTCACCGAGATGCTTATTTGATAAAACGTATTTTATATTCAATTTAACATGTCAATAAATATATCACATATGGGTTGCCTAACAAATTTCAGTCCAGAGTAGGTTTAATTAATAATTAAAAAAAATTTTTTTTTCGAACATTGCACCGGTTTGCTTATTAGATAAATTCTATACCAATCGAAAGTATGAAGCCCATAGAATGTGCAAACGTTAGGTTGCCTATTTTTTTCCGGTCACAACTCTCGGTTGCCAGGTATAAACAGGTCAATCTATACTAGCATTTTGCAACGGTCTGATTATTTAATCAAAATCAATATGATTAAAGATTATTTTATTATGAACACGGTGGTATAGGGTTGCCTGCGAAAAATCAGTCCAGAATCCCGGTTGTCGAATTTTGGAAAGTTAAATATTGCTGCGAGTGAGTACACAGCATAGCAGCTGTTTGAAGTCCGTCCAGTGAATGAAAGATTATGCTATTTGTTCTTGGAAATGAAAAGGATAGCGATAGACTCGTATATGCATGCATCATTTTGGAGCAGATAATTATCAAAATAGATGAATAGTTATTTAATTTTTTTTTAAATCAATTAATTATATATATGTGTGTATATTTTTATGTGACACTAAATGAAAAGGATAGCGATAGACTCGTGTATGCGTGCATCATTTTGGATTAGATAATTTTTGAAATAGAGGAATAGTTATTTAATTTTTTTTTAATCAATTAATTATTTATGTGTGTATATTTTTTATGTGACACTAAAGTATCTTTACTAAAAAAGAAGGTTATAGTAATACATATATAATACTAATCTTGCAAATTTCATCTTTATTATTAGACGACAAAATGAAAAACAATTAAAATAATACTTCTGTTTATCATAAAAAATTATAAATACAAACATTTTTTGAAATCATTCAGGTTCCGAGTCATCGGACATATAACTATCATCTCCAACTTGTGTATCTTCGTCGTCATCATCACAGATGGCGCTGCATTAGATTTTAACATTATTCAGAATACACTTTATTATAATGTCTGTTATGGTTAAATTTGACTTCATGAATAGGATATACAGTACAGATGTGTTCAGATTCGAAAATAAAACAAGATTTTATTTCAAAATTTGAACGACAAAAAAAAAAGGAAAAAAAAACCGAACAAAAACAAATAGGATCAAAATAGCAAATATAAACAAACAAATTTATATATTTAAATAAACAAAAAGATATAAATAGAAATAAAAACTAAAATCTTTCGGATAAAAATAACATTAAATAAAGAAATAAAAATACTACAGTTGAACATAAAAAAAATAATTGAAATATCAGTATCAATCTGCAGTCAAATCATCGTCTTTAACATCCATACATAAATTTTCACAATCCATGGAATCGAGCATATTTTTTGTAGGTTGAAAACGACAACACCTACCTCTTTAAGTCCTTCTTTAGCATGTTATAATAATGCTATATTTTATTTAGAAATCTGTTTCTATTTTTTGTTTTGATGCGGTTAGTAGCCGAAAATATTCTCTTGCATTTGACATTCGAAATCTGAAATATGCAGCCACCCAAATTTGTCGATGAAATTCCAGTTAGACATATTTTTTTCCACTTAATAGAATACCAAATGTGAGATAATGGTATATTTTCAACGGAAGTTAACACACCATCTGTTTTCAATGAGGCACCCTTCGGATATTCCATCATTCTTCGTATTTATTCTCAGCCGACAGAAGTTTTTGATTTTATTATGTTCAATAGGAACGTTCTTCTAGAAACACGTAGAACGTAGAACCTCAATGAGAATGAACAATGAATTGATTCATAGAAACAGTCTAGACATCCGAATTTCCATATTCCCAATCGTCTCGGTTATATTTTTTAAAACTACCAAAATCTACTAAAATCTACCAAAGGATTTCTTCCTACTAAAAACTACATGAAAATTCGAAAAATCTACTAAAAAAGTAGATTTCTACTAAATCTGATCACACTGTTTACGAGTCTATCGCTATCCTTTTCATTTCCAAGAACAAATAGCATGCGCACTCCCTTTCTTTCACTGGACGGACTTCAAACAGCTGCTATGCTGTGTACTCACTCGCAGCAATATTTAACTTTTCAAAATTCGACAACCGGGATTCTGGACTGATTTTTCGCAGGCAACCCTATACCACCGTGTTCATAATAAAATAATCTTTAATCATATTGATTTTGATTAAATAATCAGACCGTTGCAAAATGCTAGTATAGATTGACCTGTTTATACCTGGCAACCGAGAGTTGTGACCGGAAAAAAATAGGCAACCTAACGTTTGCACATTCTATGGGCTTCATACTTTCGATTGGTATAAAATTTATCTAATAAGCAAACCGGTGCAATGTTCGAAAAAAAAATTTTTTTAAATTATTAATTAAACCTACTCTGGACTGAAATTTGTTAGGCAACCCATATGTGATATATTTATTGACATGTTAAATTAAATATAAAATACGTTTTATCAAATAAGCATCTCGGTGAAGGTCGTTCTATATCGGGATCTTAGACTATTTAGAAAGTTTTTCAATCGAGAATTCCTCATCAGGGAATTTTTCATTTAGATGTTGTTCTATTTCAGATTCTTGTACTTTTTCACCCACTCGGCCCACGTACATCCATGCGCGTCTTTGTGCACACAAAAAAGTCGACGATCCTGTACTAGTTCCAGTGACACTTTTTTCGTTCCTTTCACCTGACCTTTTCTCCCTCTTCAAATTTGTCTCATTTGATTTTGATTTATCATCCTCGTTCACTTTTAGTTTATCGCTTCCATTTGACATATGTTCAGAACCACTAGCCTTTTTGCTTCTAGTTTTATATCTTATTTGTTTAAATTCTTCATCTGATTCGGATTGTGATGCAGGTTCCTTCAATGTTTGAACCGCCGTTCCTTCAAGCGGAATCTGTTGATTTTGTAGTGGTGTTTTATCTCTTGATGCATATTGCTCAAATCTCATGCCGGTACAGTTTTCTGCACAGCTGTCAGTTTTCTTGACCACATCTGATTTGGATTTTAATAAAGATTCCTTCAACGTGTGAGCAGCGTTCTCCTTAGCAGTAATAATATGTTGGTTTTGTTGTGTCATCATTTCCTTTCGGGTAGAATTTATAGATGGCTCTGGTGATTTATTTTGTTCTATTTTCTCTAACAAGAGAATGTATTTCTTCAAAACTTCTACTTTGTCTTGCAGTTCCACCATCAAATTTGATTTTTCATCTATTACCCTATTTAAGTACCTCACCTCTACTTCTCTGTCGTTCTCCCTATTCTTCACTGTCTCCTTCGGGCTACTGAAAGTATCCTCGTCATTATGTTCTTGGGAGTGTTCATTCACAATTTCTGATTGCTGTTGGCTTATTGACCGTTCAAAATTTAATTCATTGAGTTCCGAAAGCCGTTCTTTTAGCTTCTGTATCTCCAAATCTTTGTCTTCACATTGACACTTTTTAGAGGTTATGTTTTCGCAACAAACTACCTTTCCTTCATCTCCTACATAAATACCGCAGATTTTAAGTACACAGCTATGGTGATATGTCTTTTTACACTTAGAGCAGGTAACATACACTTTCACTTCTTTTGAACATTTATTGCAGCTATTTTCTCCACTGTTATCATTTCGCGGCGCCATGTTGGTTGTATTCAGTTAATTCAGTTAATTGCACCTTCACTCAGTACATTTCGGGCTCACTGGATAAACACAGGCAAATTGATGTAGTTTACGCAGATTTCAGCAAAGCGTTCGACAAAGTGTCCCATAAACAACTCTTGAGAAAGTTGGCGAGGTTCGGTATTTCTGTCGACATTCGGTTGCACTTGAGGTTTTATTTGGGTGGCAGGCGATTGTATGTTGAATATGAGGGGGTGAAATCTTATTATTTTACAGCTTGTTCTGGAGTTCCACAGGGTTCCAACCTGGGGCCGCTACTGTTCCTCATATTCAACAACGACGTTTGTAATATTTTAGTATCGTTAGGGCTTCTTTTCGCAGATGATCTTAAATTTTTTAGGGAAGTTCGAAGATAGCTGATTGTGTCATCCTGCAGGACGATATCCGGCGCTTGTCTGAATGGTGTTCATCTCACAAATTACCCTTAAATATAGAGAAATGTAAAGTAATGAGTTACTCCAGAAAACTCTCACCTATTGAGTTCGACTATACAATAGAGGGTAAAACTTTTGAAAGGGTTGTTGAAACTAGAGACTTGGGCGTCTTGTTCGACCGCAAGCTGTCATTCAGTCCTCATATCGAAAATATCATTTGTGGTGCCAATAAGTCTTTGGGTTTTCTATTGCGCAACTGCAGGGAATTCTCAAATCTTAGAGCTATCCAATCAGTGTATTTCTGCTTAGTGCGTGGCAAGCTTGAATACTGCAGTGTGGTGTGGAATCCGTATCACAATAGATACATTTCAGCGTTGGAATCTGTTCAGAGAAAGTTTATGAAGTTTTTGTATTTTAAGAAGCATGATATTTATCCTATTCATCCCGACCATCAGTCTCTGTTAAGGGAGTTTGATTTTGCTAGTTTGAGGAAAAGAAGAGAAATTGCTGATACTACTTTTGCATATAAATTGATCAATAATCATATTGACTCAGCATCGTTACTTCCTCTTCTGGATTTCAACGTGCCTAGACTTGCATCGAGATCTAATTTAATGTTTAGGATTAGTGTCCCAAGTTCACAGCACCATTTTCACAGTCCTGTTTTGTCGATGTGTAGAAGCCTGAACAATGTCCCTTCGGTTGATGTTTTTTTTCTGTCCTTCAATGAGTTCAAAAGAAAATTGTATTATCTGATAGAAAATTGATATTGATTTTTTTTTTCTGCCGACGGCGATTCCGTTGGTTATCATTGTTTGGTAATTTTTTTATGTAACTTACTTGTATGTGCCTGTTGGATGTAATACATTTAAATAAATAAATAAATAATGTATGCAATATATTCACTATATATATATATATTTTTTTTTTGCCTTCACCATTACTTGGGGTACATTCCGATTTCGGCCGGGCAAAAATTGCCAAGACCAAAATCGGTGCTCAGAATCCTTGCAGGAATTTTCTAACGATCCGAGTTGTATAAAGGATGACCTGCTTTTGAGACGCAGACATGACTGCAGGTTTCAGAAATAGTCTTTCGGTATTCTCCGGCAAGTGTGCTTCCACGAGGCCGTTGACTGATATTATCATAGGGAGGACACTGATTTTCTTTAGGTTTTACAGTTCTTTCAGCTGAAATGCCAGGTCGCCATATTTGGTTATTTTCTCCGTGTAGGCTTTCGAAACGTTATCATCTGCCGGGACAGTGAATTCTACGAGCATGCACGTTTTTTCCTCAGTGTCGAAGAGCGCCATATCGGGTCTGTTATGCATCACATTTCTATCTGTGACTATATATATATATATAAATATATATATATATATATATATATATATATCTATATATATATATATATATATATATATATATATATATATATATAATTCGTAAGAAAATTATTGATCGCAATATATCTAATAGATAACAATGTTAGGATGTTTCGATCTAGGAAATTCAGTGATACACTTTTATATCATCCAAGCTTTCGGTAAGACTTCTTACCTTTCTCAAGGATCTGCAATATATATTAAATATAAACATTACAAATAGCAAGTTCACAAAACTAACGTACATATATTGTGGTTTTATTCCTTCCTTATTTCAAAATATTCAAAAAACAAAATAGTTCAACCCAACTACTCTCTCACAGTAATAAAGATTAAACAAGTAAATAATATCATTGATAACACTCATATATTCTGTCAGACATCAATTCATGTAAGGTAAACAAACCATGACACCATCCGCCAAAGAGAGATATAAATGACAACTGTTTGGTTCTACAGAATTATATTCACTTTCTTAATTTTGTTTATTATTTTAAGGTGTTTAAACTACGAAATGGTGGATGCGAAATTTTTTGATAATTCTATCAAGTAGGAGTAGATGTTATTAAGATTGTTAGTATCTTGTTTTGTATTCATAGTATTGTCAGTCACTGCTATTGATAACATCTCTAAGAATAATCTTTTATGGTAATGGGGTTCTTTAACTATTTTGTTTTTTGAATATTTTGAAATAAGGAAGGAATAAAACCACAATATATGTACGTTAGTTTTGTGAACTTGCTATTTGTAATGTTTATATTTAATATATATTGCAGATCCTTGAGAAAGGTAAGAAGTCTTACCGAAAGCTTGAATGATATAAAAGTGTATCACTGAATTTCCTAGATCGAAACATCCTAACATTGTTATCTATTATATATATATATATATATATATATATATATATATATATATATATATATATATATATATATATATATTTGAACTTTGTGTGTTCCGGTTTGGACCGCGTCTAATATTTTGTCGTGTTCGACGTTTCGGCTACGATTTTGGAGCCATTCTCAAGAACCGTTGACTTTACGCCGGGGTCTCAATCTGCCTACTCCCCAGGTATCATCAACAAGAGTATTCTCGTAGGTGTGGTTATCTACCTACGAGAATACAACTGTGAAAAACTCATTGACTTCCCTTGGGAGCCAGGGTTAGTTTTTCTAACCCTTATAACTCGAAAATTCGTAACTTCGTAAATACGCGTCGGATCATAACCATATTTGGAATGTAGATTACTATTGGCGATGTAAATAAACTGTGAAAAGGTGATTGACTTCCCTAGGGATCCAGGGATGATTTTTCCAACCCTTATATTTCGAAAATTCGTATCTCCAAAAGTACGCGTCGGAGCATAACCATATTTGGAATGTAGATTACTATTATATACTATTATATGATTGTGTAGTGAGCTTTAAATGTGCAAGCAGTCTATAACTTCGGTCTTGAAAATTTTCGAAATTTCGCAGAAAATAATCTGTAGAAAATATTCTTTCATAGTGGACTGTGATTGTAAACTCCGTTTCTTTTCGAAGATCTCATCATCTCGAATTGACCCTTTTTGAGTGAGACGCAATTAGAAAACTGTGTTTTTTCGATAAGATTTGTTATTGATCGAGTGGATAAACAATCGAGGCGGTCATCTGGACGGGTGTGAACCTAGCAGACCGTTTCCAGCAGACCGTTTGACGGAAACATCCGAACGTGGTCACCAGTGGCGTACTGAAAAAAGCCGAAATTTATATTGAAATGACGTTACAACATGCAATAGAGGACATGAGGATTTCGTAGTTGATGATTTTGAAGCGAAACAATGGAATGGTATACAGAAAAATCAATTATAGAATTTATTTCTGGGAATTAATGAAGTTTTCATTCATGTTTATCTACATTTCTCTATTTCAGAAAGTATTTGTCGGAGCATAATCATATTTGGAATGTGAAGTCGTTATACCGATATGAATAACCGGGAAAAAAATCAGAGACTCGCATAGGGATACAGTGGTTGATTTTTCATCCCTTACATCCGAAAATTTTATAAGTCGGGAACCGTTCGCCGGAGCACAACCATATTTGGCATGCGGAATCGTTATTCTGATGTGATTAACCACTGAAAAAATCAGCGACTCACATAGGGAAACAGGGGTTGATTTGTCATCCCTCATATCCGAAAATTCAATAAGTCGGGAACCGTTCGCCGGAGCACAACCATATTTGGCATGCGGAATCGTTATCCTGATATATTTATTTACTGCCTTGAGCTCCGGTTTGCAGACGTTATTTTTTTTTTAGCGTTATATTTTCTTGAACATTTATCTGTTATGTAATACTTCTGCAAATAAAGAAATTTATTATTATTATTATAATTTATTATTATTATATATGATTAACCACTGAAAAAATCAGCGACTCGCATAGGGATACAGGGGTTGATTTGTCATCCCTTATATCCGAAAATTTTATAAGTCGGGAACCGTTCGCCGGAGCACAACCATATTTGGCATCCGGAATCGTTATTCTGATGTGATTAACCACTGAAAAAATCAGCGACTCGCATAGGGATACAGAGGTTGATTTGTCATCCCTTATAACCGAAAATTTAATAAGTCGGGAACCGTTCTCCAGAGCACAACCATATTTGGCATGCGGAATCGTTATTCTGATGTGATTAACCACTGAAAAAAACAGCGACTCGCATAGGGATACTGGGGTTGATTTGTTATCCCTTATATCCGAAACTTTTATAAGTCAGGAACCGTTCGCCGTAGCACAACCATATTTGGCATGCGGAATTGTTATTCTGATATGATTAACTACTGAAAAAATCAGCGACTCGCATAGGGATACAGGGGTTGATTTGTCATCCCTTATATCCGAAAATTTTATAAGTCGGGAACCGTTCGCCGGAGTACAACCATATTTGGCATCCGGAATCGTTATTCTGATGTGATTAACCACTGAAAAAATCAGCGACTCGCATAGGGATACAGAGGTTGATTTGTCATCCCTTATAACCGAAAATTTAATAAGTCGGGAACCGTTCTCCAGAGCACAACCATATTTGGCATGCGGAATCGTTATTCTGATGTGATTAACCACTGAAAAAAACAGCGACTCGCATAGGGATACAGGCCAAATATGGTTGTGCTCCGGCGAACGGTTCCCGACTTATAACATTTTCGGATATAAGGGATGACAAATCAACCCCTGTATCCCTATGCGAGTCGCTGATTTTTTCAGTGGTTAATCACATCAGAATAACGATTCCGGATGCCAAATATGGTTGTGCTCCGGCGAACGGTTCCCGACTTATAAAATTTTCGGATATAAGGGATGACAAATCAACCCCTGTATCCCTATGCGAGTCGCTGATTTTTTCAGTGGTTAATCACATCAGAATAACGATTCCGCATGCCAAATATGGTTATGCTCCGGCGAACGGTTCCCGACTTATAAAATTTTCGGATGTAAGGGATGACAAATCAACCCCTGTATCTCTATGCGAGTCTCTGATTTTTTTCCTGGTTATTCATATCGGTATAACGACTTCACATTCCAAATATGATTATGCTCCGACAAATACTTTCTGAAATAGAGAAATGTAGATAAACATGAATGAAAACTTCATTAATTCCCAGAAATAAATTCTATAATTGATTTTTCTGTATACCATTCCATTGTTTCGCTTCAAAATCATCAACTACGAAATCCTCATGTCCTCTATTGCATGTTGTAACGTCATTTCAATATAAATTTCGGCTTTAGTCAGTACGCCACTGGTGACCACGTTCGGATGTTTCCGTCAAACGGTCTGCTGGAAACGGTCTGCTAGGTTCACACCCGTGTCATCTGGCGGCTCGGTGAATCTGATGGTAAAGCGGTACATACACGTTGATATTTAAAAGTGTGTGTTATTTGTTTAAACGGAAATGAATGATGAAATAACGTTGAAGACAATATATGATGAAATACAAACCACTCGAAAGGAACTAAGGGCTCTTATTTCTTCGGAGAATGAAAGCAAATCAATACAGAGACCAGAAGAGTTGAATTGTAAAGTTGTAAACTTGGAAAAAGAGAATAAACAACTTTTGGACAGAGTAGAATATTTAGAGAGGAAATGTTATAAAAACAATATAGTGATATATGGACTGCAAAACGGAGAAAACGTCTCAACCGAAGGTGTAATAGGGGAAGTGAATCGTCTACTTGAGACAGATATTGCCGAATCAGATATTAGTGATATATACCAGCTAGGAAGGGGCAAAAATCGACCCTTGAAAATTGAATTCGCTACTTATAGGAAAAAACAAGTACTGTTGGATAATTCTAAGAAACTTAAAGGAACAAATATTTATATAACTCAAGATCAAACATTGCAACAGCGAGAAGAACAGAAAATACTTAGGAATTACTTGAGGAAAATGAGAGAAACCACCAGTGATGTGGGATACGTTAAGGGTAACAAGTTGATAATTGGTAATGAAATATACACGGTGGATGATATAAGAAAAATAAACAAACAAGAAGAAATTTCTGAGACTGCAGGTACCACCCCTTCACCAGTTGAGGAGGAAACTCAAGAATATAACGCGGAGGCCCATCAGAAGATAGTTGGTTCCAGGGAGGTGAGACATGTGAAAGATAAAAATTTGAACAAGGAACTTAGGGTGGAAGTGAGGACAAAAAAGACAACAAGATCGAACAAGTAGAATATATGTAAGTAGAAGAACAAAATGGATCCATTTATTAGAGATTTGCAACCTGAAATTTACCAAACAAAGTACATTAGTAATTTAACTTAACTTCGGAATTATATGGAAAATTCAGATTTCTCCTTGAAAATATTTAACACTAATATTCGCAGTATTTCGAAGAATATAGATGAATTAGAAATTATGTTGAGTCAGATTAATGACACATTTGATGTCATTGTTTTAACAGAAACTTTTCAGTTGGAGGATGTACAGTTGTTTCATAGAGCCGGATATGTTTTGTTGTACAATATGGGAAATGTGAATAAGAATGATGGAGTTTTGGTTTATGTAAGGGACTACATGTTATTGGATCATCAGGTTAAGATAAGAGCTAGGAAGGCGATTGGTCAGAGATGTTTTTCCTATTTATCTCCAAGGTTTTACATTTCTGTTCCTGAGAATATGAAGCAGATAAAGAACTGGCAGCAATTTAAAAATAAACTCAAAAGATTTATACTGGAAAATGACAGAAAAACTTTTTATTGTATAGTAAATCAACTTACCTGATCTGGATTTCCATGAAATTTGCTAGTTGTTGTGACAAAATTTTCCTGATATTCGACTGAACGCCTCCGATTTTGGACAAAATTTTCCTGATTTGCGACATACTGCCCCCGATGATGATAACTTTACCGAGCATGTCCTTTCTTTTTTCACTGATGATGTGCGACACGAGGAGGAGGGAAGTTTGTTTTCGACAGATAGCTCTGAATGAGGAGAGTCTGCTTATAATTTACAGGCGGCCGTTTCATCTGAAACTGCAACCTCATTTCTTGGTTTATTTGTATTGTGTAATTTTTACCTTAGTTTGTCTTGGAAGCTTAGGAGCATTTATAATTTCATTTTGAGGTGTTCAATACATTGAATTTGATATTGTGTTTCTATGTACCAGTTAGCAAATAAACTATATTATTATTATTATTATTAACGATGTGACTAAACTGTGAAAAAATGATTGACTTCCCTAGCGATCCAGGGGTAGTTTTTCCAACCCTTATATTTCTAAAATTCGTATCTCTGAAAGTCCGCTTCGGAGCATAACCATATTTGGAATGTAGATTACTATTAACGATGTGAATAAACTGTGGAAAGATGATGGAGTTTCCTTGGGATCCAGGGGTAGTTTTTCCAACCCTTATACTTCGAAAATTCTTAACTTCGGAAATACGCGTCGGAGCATAACCATATTTGGAATGTAGATTACTATTAACGATGTGAATGAGCTGTGAAAAAATGATTGACTTCCCTAGGGATCCAGGGATAGTTTTTCCAACCCTTATATTTCGAATTTTGTTACTTCGTAAATACGCGTCGGAGCATAACCATATTTGGAATGTAGATTACTATTAACGATGTGAATAAACTGTGAAAAAATGATTGACTTCCCTAGGGATCCAGGGGTAGTTTTTCCAACCCTTATATTTCGAAAATTCGTATCTCCGAAAGTACGCTTCGGAGCATAACCATATTTGGAATGTAGATTACTATTGGCGATGTGAATGAACTGAGAAAAGATGATTGACTTCCTAATGTTTTGCTGATTCCATCATCCGATAACAAATGTCCAATCGATGCCACATTTTCCTTATGAGTAACTTCCTGTGAGTTGGAAGTCCACTTCCTCAAGTTGAAATGAACCTTTCCCAAAGTTTCTTGTAATTGTCCTTTGAGTTGTTTTGCTTCCTTAACCGAGTTTGCTCCTGTCAATAGATCATCAACGTAAAAGTCTTTGATGATGACTTTTGCGAGCATTGGATTTTTCTCCATTGTGTCCAAACCAACTTGATGCAGGCAACGTACTGCTAAATATTGAGCTATTGACGTGCCGTAGGTTACAGTTGTCAATCTGAACTGTTTGATTTCTTCCATGATGTTTGGTCTCCAGAGAATTCTTTGCAAGTCGTGATACTCATCTTGAACAAGAACTTGCCGGTACATTTTTTCAATGTCTGGGGTTAAAGCAATGTTATGTTTCCGAAAGCGAACAAGAATTGTTAAAATGTCTTGTTGAATGGTGGGACCTACTTTTAATCGGTCGTTCAGTGAGATTCCTGAAGTCGAAGCACACGACCCATCGAAAACCACTCTTAGTTTGGTCGTTGAACTATCTTCCTTCCAAACTCCATGGTGAGGCAAATAGTTGACCATGTTGGCCTGTTTTTCTTCGGTTACCAGTGTCATGTGCCCTAATGATTCATATTCCTGCATGAACTTGATGTAGTGATCTTTGAAATTGGGATTTCTTGATAACTTCCTTTCAAGACCTTGGAACCGTTGAAGAGCAGTTTCATATGTGTCACCTAGATCTTCAATGTTCCCTTTTATCATTGAAGTTACTATGAAACGTCCAGTTGCATCTATTTGTAGCCTGTCCTTGAACTCCTTCTCACACTCTTCTTCTTCTCGACTTGCAAATGTCTCCTTCGAACACTCCTCAAGTTCCCAAAATTTTTGTAATTGGAACTTGATATCAGGTTCTCTTACCAGATTGCATATCCTGTGAGATTTCTGTACCATTTGATTAATGTTCCCTGAAACTATCCATCCTTATTTAGTTTTTTGCAAGGTTGGGTGATTGCTGTTGCCCTTGATCTGATAGATGCACATGAGATCATAAAACAGGGAAGCTCCTAGTAATCAGGGCCCCCGCAAGGGTCATCAACGCCCGCGTGCCGAAAATATTTTGGCGCCCCAAAAAGGGGGGAAGTGGAGAAAAACGTCGCAGGATAATCGGCAAAAAATGTTTCAGTTTTTGTTAGGAATTTATTTGTAGAAGGGTTAAAAAAACTATCAGCAACCTTTATTGAATGCCTCAAGAACTTTATGCTGGCAGTTGTTGCATAATACATTTTTTAAATGTTTCATTATTTTATTCAAGCATTCGATGAAAACCGCATTTTATTTTAATTTTGTAATGAAACTGCAGAGTTTTCAAAACCTGAGCTTTATTCTTCTTTAAATTATTCATAATATTATATTAAAATATTAATGTTATTATTAATAATTATTAAATATTATTCCATACTCCCAGCCATCTTCTCCCTTTGTTGAAGTCCAGCTTTTTTTTGCTCTCGAAATTTTGCACCAGAAGGTCGTTTCCTCTTGTATGGCTCCTAGAATTTAAGAAAAACTTGATCCAAAATTGATAAGGACATTCACCCATGATTTACTTTGCGCCATCCCTTTGAGAATAACCCGTATGTTTTCATTTTTATGAATTTGAACCTTAATCCGAGCCTTTAAACCTAAACGGAGTTAATATTATTAATAATAATAAGTTGAGACCGATCTGAAGCACATACCCTGTTATCCTGTTATAATAATTTATTTTTGGCAAAGGTGAAATATAATTTTTTTAGAATGTCAAACGGCTACGAACATCAAATAAATAATACAGACCCAGGGTGCATATTAAAAAAAAATTAAGTATAATATGATGGTGGCCCCAGGTAACAAATTCAAAATATCAAAGTCGATTCAATTTTTTCACGATTACAAACAAAATACTTCCCTATTTGAAGCAAATAAAAATAATATTATAGTATATAGGTATGGGCTAATTTAGGATGTGCACCATTTTAAACAGAAAAAAAAATATCGAATTTTATAGACTAATAGAAATGCTAATACTGTATGTGGATAGGTACTTACCATTTCATAAAATTTAATTTAATCACAACAAGAAACAGTAAAACAAACCACAATTACACAAAATACAAATCTTTCCAATTATCTGAGTATTTTAATTTTTTGCGTCTTGACCTCAACCCCTAAACGTTTCGAAACAAAATAACTATTCTTTGGATAGGTTTCTGCTGTTATAGCATAGCAAGCAGATTTTGGTAGTTTCAGAAATTCTCTGTAACATGTAGTATTTTTCCTACAGATGGTGGCGAAAGTTTCAGTAATTCCCTTGGCTAAAAGCTATCGCTTCGGTATTTATGATTGTTTATGTGTACCATATGCGTTTTAGTGATGATCGAAGAAATGGTGCCCGCCGTCCGGTGCAAGGTGGTCCATAAAGAAATCCCGTACGGACAAAGGGATGATTATTTATGATTTGTTTACTCGAAAAGAATCGTATAATTGCAATCTGTGGCAGAGGTTATTTTATAGGGATTGTGACGTTCGGGAACTTGTTTGGATGTGTAAGAGATTTCTTTCAACGTTTAAAATTGTTGAAAAAATAAAAAAAAATTTTTTTCAAAAACCTTTGGTCTTTCGGATTTTCATGCGGTCTATAAGAGATTTTGGCGCCCCTTAAGAGTGGCGCCCGCGTGCGGTGCACGCCTTGAACGCGCGGTTGCGGGGGCCCTGCTAGTAATATGTCAATTTTGCCTGGTCTGTCGAACATATTATCTGCTAGTTGGATATTTTTCGGTATTTTCAGATTGATGCTTGCTGTTGGCATGTTTTCTGTGATAATCGAAATTGATTCCTCGCTTATCACTTGGTGAAACATAATTTCAATATTAATAAAAGAAATAAAACACTTGACTATACGTTCCACAAATTTTAATAAAAATAAATAATGTAATGATGTTGACATGCACGTTTCGGGTTTCATCCCATTATCAAAACTAAATATAAAATATACACACAAGTACATATAAATTCTACGTAACAGATGTTAAAACCGGAGACAGCCGAAAATCTAATTGATCGTTCACAATTGGGAGATTTTGTTTTTGAGCTGAAGATATTTCCAAAAACTCCAAGAGATCCAAACGTTTACCTTTATCACCTCTGTGTAAAATTTTTGTTATATTGAAATCTATAAAATGATTGGAAGTGATGCAGTGATTAGAAAAACCCGTTGTTGACTTATTTTGAAGAATCGATCTTTTATGTTCTTCAATTCTAATTCCAAGAGATCGACCGGTCTGACCTATATAAAATGCAGGACATTCATCACAAAACAGTTTAAATACACCACTCAACTGTGAAATGTTCAGCCGATTCTTACCACTAAAAAACATTGTTCTTAAATTTTTCTTATTCGTACATATAACATCGATATCGTTTCTTCTGATTCTTTTACAAAGTTTATCACTAAGAGATGGGATATAATTGATGTATACAAATTTTTCATTTGATTTTCTAACTGAGGTGGATATACTAAAGTTAAAAATCTCTTCTGTTGTTTTTTAAAAATTAATTTGTTTATTATATCAGAATGGTAGCCGTTGTTCTTGGCTAACACCTTTAAAATTTGAATTTCTTTATCGAAGTTAATTGCTGACAATGGAATTCAAATAAGAAATAAGATCAAGATGTCAGCATTCCACACCCTAGTACATAGACTGATCTCAATTCCATTGTCAGCAATTAACTTCGATAAAGAAATTCAAATTCTAAAGGTGTTAGCCAAGAACAACGGCTACCATCCTGATATAATAAACAAATTAATTTTTAAAAAACAACAGAAGAGATTGTTAACTTTAGTATATCCACCTCAGTTAGAAAATCAAATAAAAAAATTTGTATACATCAATTATATCCCATCTCTTAGTGATAAACTTTGTAAAAGAATCAGAAAAAACGATATCGATGTTATATGTACGAATAAGAAAAATTTAAGAACAATGTTTTTTAGTGGTAAGAATTGGCTGAACATTTCAC
Organism: Harmonia axyridis; assembly: GCF_914767665.1. Taxonomy (NCBI): domain Eukaryota; kingdom Metazoa; phylum Arthropoda; class Insecta; order Coleoptera; family Coccinellidae; genus Harmonia; species Harmonia axyridis. The sequence continues at coordinate 21,388,437 of NC_059505.1, read as the reverse complement.
AGTTGAGTGGTGTATATAAACTGTTTTGTGATGAATGTCCTGCATTTTATATAGGTCAGACCGGTCGATCTCTTGGAATTAGAATTGAAGAACATAAAAGATCGATTCTTCAAAATAAGTCAACAACGGGTTTTTCTAATCACTGCATCACTTCCAATCATTTTATAGATTTCAATAAAACAAAAATTTTACACAGAGGTGATAAAGGTAAACGTTTGGATCTCTTGGAGTTTTTGGAAATATCTTCAGCTCAAAAACAAAATCTCCCAATTGTGAACGATCAATTAGATTTTCGCCTGTCTCCGGTTTTAACATCTGTTACGTAGAATTTATATGTACTTGTGTGTATATTTTATATTTAGTTTTGATAATGGGATGAAACCCGAAACGTGCATGTCAACATCATTACATTATTTATTTTTATTAAAATTTGTGGAACGTATAGTCAAGTGTTTTATTTCTTTTATTAATATTCTGTGATAATATTTAAAATCAAGAATGTCAAATCTACTTGATAAGAATTTACCTTAGATTTGAGTTTTGCTCTAGTTATTTCAGTGATGTGTGTGAGTCCTTGATTGATGCCCACTACTGGAATATCGACCTTGTCTGTTGGCAACTTCAACCTTTCGGCAAGTTCCGTTGTCATCAAATTGGACTGGGATCCTGAGTCCAATATTCCTCTATCCTGTATGTACTTTCCTTCATTATCAACAATGTCAATAATCACTGTTGCCAGCAAAACTTCTGTGGAATCCGTGGATGACATAATCGAAACGAGACTGCTTTGATTATCCACAGGCTTGACTTCTTCACTCTTGATAACAATCTCAGTGTGTTTTGTGTCCTTTCCATTTTCCTCGGGTGTGGTATTCATGTGTAACAGGGAATTATGCTTCTGTCCACAATTCTTACAACCTCTCGATGCACATGATCCTACCTGGTGATTGAGTTTGAGACAATTAATAATAATAATAATAGTTTATTAATCCTGTAAAACAAACAAGTGCATAGGACAAGTCAGTAAAAAACATAATTAACCAGTTTCAAATGAGTCACAAAGATAATCATTTACACAATAATAACATTTTTTCAACATCAATGCTTTAACAACTTTCTTAAATTTATTTACATTAAGACATTTTATATAATCTGGCACATGGTTATACAATTTTATACATTGATATAATGGAGATTTTTCAAATTTACTAGTTTTATGCTTAGGTATAAATAACGTTCCCTCATTTCTTGTATTATAACCATGAAAACTAGAAAGTTTTTTTATTTTGTTTTCGTTCTCCTTAGTATAGATAAGACATTTGAGAATGAAAATAGAAGGCAATGTGAGAATGTCATTTTCCAAGAACAAACTCTTGCAAGAAGTACGTGGACCCACCCTGAAAATCATGCGCAAGATTCTCTTCTGCAATATAAAAACTCTACTGGCTCCAGAAGAGCTCCCCCACAGAAGAATATTGTAAGACAAGTGGGAATAGACCAGGCTATAATAAATATTAAGTAGTGACCCCAGAGGTACTGAATCTCTGACCCTACAAATTGCATAAAATGAACTATTAAGTTGTTTGCACAAAACATCAACGTGCAAACCCCACCCCAAATTTTCGTCAATATGTATGCCCAGAAACTTGGTGCAATTTTTTGCTGTTATGGTATTATCTAGATGACGAATGACCAAGCTACGATCACTTTCTCCGATCGAGAAATGAATAATTACAGTTTTGTCAACATTGACCATCAAATTATTGGTACGACACCACATTACAAAGGAATTCAGTAAAAGCTCGCACAACCTATGCAGCTCCAGAAATGTGGGGGCTGAGATGGCTACTGAGGTGTCATCAGCAAATAAAGCCAATTTGATTCCATCCACTGATGACTGTAAGCCCTGATAGGTACACAAGTTAAATTAAAACATAGTCTCAACCTTTTCACTTCATTGCGTCTTGCTTTGATGGACAATTTCAGGAACTCTGTACAATAAAATATTAAATGTCCCTGCTTGCAAAAAAGACATTTATTATTACTGTTTCCACTCGAGGTGACAAACGTCTTGCGGTTGTGTCTATACTCAATAGGTTTATGTTCCGTTTTGCTCGAACATTTGTTTGAAGTTAATGTTTCCAAGAGAGCACACCGGTCCTGAATGAATCTAACAAATTCTTCCATTGTTGGCAATTTTGATGAAATATTTGCAGATTCCCATGCCTTCCTAGTTTGATAGCTTGGACGATATGAGATGAATAAGCAGAAGATCCCACTGGCTGCTTGAAATTGTCTAAAACTCTCAATATTCTTTTAATGTCATCCAGCATTTTTCGTAGCATGCTAAATGATTCTTTGGTTATGGAGGGCAAATCAAAAAGTTCTTGAACGTGGCTGTTAATAATGAGTTTATCATTTTGAAATCTTTCTTTCAATAAATTCCATGCTATCGGATAATTGTCATCCTTTAACGCGAGTATTACCGCCTCAGCATCCTTTTTTGAACATGACTTGAGATAGTAGAATTTTTGAATGTTGTTAAGACTTTCATTGTTATCAATTAACGATAAGAATGTATCATGGAACTCTAACCACTGATTGGTATCTCCTGAAAATGTAGGGAGATCTATTTGCGGAAGATTCATTGATTGAAACGAGGAATTTGCTTGACACAATACTTGTGCATACTGTGTATTGTTCTGAATCGACGATTCTAATGAATCTGTGGCTGTAGATACTAATTGGAAATATTATTCCTCAAATTCTTCTCATTCTACTAAATATGATTCTTTATTGTCAGGATCTAGCTTAATGAGACTAATGTGATGGTCTTCATAAATGTTCAATATTGGTCGAATTGTTTCTATTCTCATTTTCAATCCACTAATCAGATTATTGTTCTGAATGACTTGATATAAATTTTTTGAATCTAGCTAGTTGGGCTGAAAGATTTTCTTTAGATAGTATGATAGACTGAATTTTATCTGATTGACACATGGTTAATACTATATAATATTACACACAATAATGACAAAATAAAACTTGCTTTAAACAAGACTGACCTTATAGACTTCTTGTTGCTCTTTCACTCAAGTGCTCGCCAATTTCGTCACGTTCCTGAATGCTCCTTCGATGCTTCTGATATTGAATGATTCTTCACGTGCTGCTTCGTGTATTTTCTCTGGATTCTGGTCCTCAATTGATTGTTTATCACTGGCGTGAATCTGGTCGAAGAACCAAATGTTAAGGGTACGCTTATCAAAGCACCAACTTTGTGAAATACAGAAGTTTGTTCTTATTTCTACCACGGATTGGGATACCCTTAGATTCTGATAAAACACTTGGGTTTTTATACTTATATTTGAACAATAACAGTATACAATGATGAAAATGAAATAGGTTATCAACCAAAATGAACTGTATTTCTATGATATGTCAGCTGATTGCTGTCCATACTATACAACTACTACTATGAAATCAGGGATGTGAAAGAGGAAGGATAGACGGTAACAATCGGTGATGTCGAGTGGAGACCACAGAACTTACACATTAATGATTTCTTGTTCCCTTTTGGCTGGTCTCAATCGTCTATTGAAAATTGAAATATAATTCTTATACATAAACTCCGACAATTAGTTAATACTGCTAAAGACGTTAATAAACCTATTAATTTCTTATATGGTTCATCATTACAACTCTCTTTTGTTGAATCAAATTTCAATTTAGTTTTCAAAGGAGTTTTCATATGTTTACAATCAGACATGTTCAATTATTGCAATACATATTTGAAGTATATAAACAATGACTATACCTACTACCTTTTTCATAATTTCTAGTGATATTCATCCCTAAACATTTTTTAGCTTCCCCTAATTTCTTTATCATAAAATTTTCACTTGAATTTTCTATCAGAAAATTCATTCAGAAGTAACATTAGTTAAAACAAAAAAGTTATCCACGTACAATGCAACAATAGTAAGCAAGTTATTTTTCGATTAATGTAAATACTATGCTCAATTGTTGATCTTTTGAAACTTATATCTATCGAAATTTTATTTACTATATAGGACATAAATTGCCCTATTTAATTCACTTCTGAGTAAAACCCAGAGCCACAAGTCTCGTTCTATAACATAGCATCAATACATCAATACAATCTTCAGATACTAAAAAACTCCTTAGTTCGTCAGGAATTTCCAATAGGTCCTTCGAATTGTTGCAATTATATTGTATTTCTTTACAAAATATGGAATAGAAGAATAATTTGCTGCTCAACTGAAAAATGTATTGATAAACCTTGGAAATGAGGGACTTCTTATAACCTGATTTCTCAAAGATGTTACACTTAGATATGATATTACAATTGCTTATGAGGTAACATAAGCCATGGGTATTTGAAAAGCTGGTCTATTCATTCTGTCTCTTTTCAGTTTGTTTATTATATGATAGATATACTGAATATTTCTAAAAAAAAATACTTTAGATGTGACTTAATTAAATTTTGACTTATGCATCATATCATATATGACTATAAATTTGAGAGAGACATATTCTTCTAAATTCCATTATTAGTCTTTTGAGGGTACAACTTTTTTTGCGAAATTCGAGGCTTTATTGTAAAAAACTGGTTATACATTTATAATTCAAAGTATTGCCCATCGCTGGTCACTACTTTCTCCCATCTTTCGGACAGCGTACGAATTGAAAAAACTGGTCATCTTTTGAAGCGATCCACGAATCGATTCAAGTTTTTACTTCTTCATAAGATCGGATGTGTTGGTCAGCCAGGCCGTATGCTATTAATTGAAACAAGTGATAGTCCGTGGGAGCAACGTCTGGAGAATACGTCGGGTAGGGTTGTGGGGTAGGAATTCCCATTGTAACGTTTCCAATTATATCTTGAATACTTTCGCAACAATTACTTTTAAAAGTTGGATTCTTCGAATTTCTGGTATTTTTATGGTATGTTATGTTCATAATGAAGAAACTGAAATATGTGTATGGAATCTTGTGTTGGGAAAAGATGTGTCATGTCAAGGAAGAGCTATATTCCAAAAATCATTTCCTTCAATAGAACCATTTACGAGATATAGCCGAGAATCAGATTTTTTTATCGATTTTCAACAGCCTGTATCTTTTTAACCGGGCCGAATCGGGAAAAACGGTAAAAGAAAAAAGTGTTTCTTTTGACCTCAGGAATCTCCCGTTAAAATATATGTAGATATTTTGGTGTGAGAAATAATAAGATTCAGATGAACAGATTCAGTGGAAAACGAAATATTTAGTAGTTTGCTTCCATTTTTATGGAATATTTTGTCCTCCTGAACATTCATAGGGACATTGATGTTGACGAGGACGCTGTGATTACAAGGTTTTCAAAGGGTTCAAAGTTTTAAAGACCAAATTAGATTTTGTGTTGTAGTTGCCAATTTTTCTTTTTTTTTTCATATTAAACAATCGATTTACTATTTAATTATTTTTTTAATTTCTACCTGAATGGTTAAAACCCGGATAAGTAAATAATGATATTATAATACAAGAAATACATAAGGGTACATAAGGGTATTTTTTGCGAAATTCGAGACTTTATTGTAAAAAACTGGTTATACATTTATAATTCAAAGTATTGCCCATCGCTGGTCACTACTTTCTCTCATCTTTCGGACAACGTACGAATTGAAAAAACTGGTCATCTTTTGAAGCGATCCACGAATCGATCCAAGTTTTTACTTCTTCATAAGATCGGAAGTGTTGGTCAGCCAGGCCGTGTGCTATTGATCGAAACAAGTGATAGTCCGTGGGAGCAACGTCTGGAGAATACGTCGGGTGGGGTAGAAATTCCCATTTCAACGTTTCCAAGTATATCTTGACTACTTTCGCAACATGGTGTCGAGCATTGTCATGCAGTAAAATCAATTCATCTTCTCTCTCGTTGTATTGCGACGGTTTGTTTTCAATGCTAGGTACTAACGCATTAATTGCGTTCGATAACGATCACCTGTGATTCTTTCAGTCATAATACACTACGCCGAGCTGGTCCCACCAAATACTGAGCATGACCTTAGAACCGTGAATATTCGGTTCGGCCGTCGATGTGGAAGCATGGTCGGGATATCCTCATGATTTTATGCGCTTGGGATTATCGTGATGAACCCATTTTTCGTCTCCAGTCCCAATCCGATGCAGAAACCCCTTCCGTCTTTGTCTTGCAAGCAGCTGTTCACAAGTAAATAAACGCCGTTTAAACACCTCGCGGCATCAACTCGTACCGCACCCAATTTTCTTGTTTCTGAGTCATTCCTATGACTTTCAGGCGTTTTGAAATGGCTTTTAGTGTCACTCCTATTGATCCTACAATTATTGTTGCGTTTGACATGAGTCTTGATCAATTATTGCCTCCAATTCTGCATCTTCAAAAAACTTCTCTCTTCCACCGCGATGCTGGTCTTCGACATCAAAATCACCATTCTTGAAGCGTTGAAACCACCCTTCTATTTATGTATTTGTTTAATCAAACGGAACAAGCCATTTTACAGATGTACCAGAAAATAACTAAACCTAGACATAAACAATATCGTTGGTACGTTCTTCCACCAATATCGTTCTCACTATAGGTATTTGAAAGCATTCGATGAACCTCAGCCGCGGATTTCTTCATATTTTAGTAGAAAATTGAAAGCTCCCGCAAATGACGAGAATTTGGCTCGTAAGCTAACATGGTTAATCGTGAATAACTTTATGATGCAGACACAAATCGACTAACATGTCAATGGCGTTATGTTCACAAATACCTAAACTTATTTTATGACATCTAATTCATTTCTACTACCACTTACCGTTACAGCCATCCATTGCAAAACGGCGGACGCTAAGGTGTACGGCTTATATAAATATTCATATGAATATCTAAATATAAATATTTTTGAGAGGTAAGGCTTGATATCGGTATAATCTGGGATTTGGTCCCATAGAAATACTCGAAGCCCATAACGGCGAACCCCCTTAAAATTTAAGGCTAGGACCGCCTTGATTTGTCGTCATGAAAGTTATTTGCATCAAATATTTTCATGTGAGCAAGGGCCAAACGGTATGTTCTAGGAAAAAAAATCATATAGAATTCCACCCTAGAATCAGCATAGTATACCGAGTGAATCGTCTGAAATCAGCTAACGATACAAGGTTTCCGAAAAAAATCTTTTATTTTCTAGACGGATACCCAGTGAAGGATCTACCGGCATAGTGACGGGGTCCAAGGGGCGGAGCCCCTTCGGCGAGCAGAGCGAGTTTTTTATAAATAAATCACATTGTAAACTATTTTTGAGCATGAATTGATCATTTCGAAATTAATCTAATTATGTTACGCTACTGTTATAGTGCCCCATCAGACAAGGAGTGACGAATGTTGGCATCAGAACAAATGCATCAATTACAAGGCGATATCCGTTCCTCTTATTAATATTCTAAGCTTTATACTATGCTGATACTAACGTTACCAAATGGAAACGGAGCTACTTGCGTTACCGATCTTTCTGCTGAAAGCGCCCAATAGTAATAATAAAGTTTTATTGAACCATCATTCACGAAATACATTATATTTGACATGTCAAAGGCAATAAAATTCTACAAATTGAAATAACAATCCGTTTGAACAGAAAAATAAAAAAAGAAAAATATACACATATACAATACCCGCAAATCCCAAAAACTCAAGCCATCAAAATAAATTGATATACTGATTCCAACATCTATCGGCGGAAGTAAAAGTTGTCAGAATATCCCCAGTTTTGATCATTTTAAGCACGGATCCTCGACGAAAATAAATTCAAGCATTATGTATAAAAATAATAATAATTAATTATTAATTAATTTTTTAATTTCAGGTTTTTGTGTAAAAACTAAGGATTCATTGGGTGATAAATTCTTTTTAAATATTTGTCATAACGAAGCTATACCTACCCCTCCGACAGATATAACTAATTTAAGAGCTGAAGATGTTCTTGAGAAAGATATCACAGAGTTTCGTGTACCTATGAGTATAGGCACAGTACGCCCAGAGAAGGATACCAAAGGATTAGAGTGCAAGGCTTGTGATATTGTTATCAATTCCTTATTCTATAAGAAAATTGAATGTGAGTAAATATCTTCTTTTAGTAAACTTACTCATATTATCAAGCTAGGTTTTTTTTTGTCGTTTTGTTTTCTATTCCGATTCTTCTAGGCCTCTGTAGGAATCCTCAGATTTAATGAAAAAATTCAATCTTTATCATTCGAAAATAATAAACCGTACGTCACTGTTTAGTTCTCTTCTCAGTAATAGTGAGTACATAAAATTGACACGAAATTACGTAGCCAACAAAAATTTGCCCTATTTTTCAGTTTTACAAAATATTTATACACGTCAAAAAATCATTCTCATTGTTTGTTGTATTTTGTACACTTGTCGAAATAAGTATTAATGTAATTTTTCACAAAATTTCGCAATTATTCTACAATCAATTTGCAAGTTACCTCTTGATTGTATCTTAATTTTGGACATATTGGAAAAATTAAATTCCCAACTAATCATTGGATGGATTTAACCCTGTAGTGACAATTTGCTTTCCCGAGAGATGGCGTCGTACTGCGCGTCTCTCGGAAGCACCGCTTGTGACTTAATCCCAACCGTGCTACGACAAATCCTCATGGTCCGCTATGTATATGAAAAGTGTCTATGAGAGGGAACACTGAGTGCTATACTGATGATTCCATCAGTGTTTATGGGATGAATGCACCTTCAAAATTGGCCGAGAATGCCACGCCAATTTGATGTTTCTGTATAATTTAGCTCTGAACCTGCTTCACAAATATGAAGTCTTAGTTGCTCCATTCATTAATTATTGGTTCATTTATCCTTTATTTTTATTTTCACAATTACGATCGAGTTAGAATTAGACTAAACTATTTTGAATTAAATTTCATCCTAAATTACATTGGTCATAGCGTATTCGACTGGCTGCACCAGTGCGAAATAATTCGAGCTAGTTATGTCGTTTAGCTCACCAAAAATTCGAATTAATTCGCACGGGTACAGCCAGTCGATTACGCTATTAATAAACCACAGTGGCGAAACGCGTGCTCTTGGTTTTGATTGGCTGAGCTTAAATATGGCGGTTTTTTGTTTACATTCTCCATTTAGGTATTCGAGATTTATCCAAAACAACGCCTATTTTATTGATCCAGTATTTTTCAGTTGAATATATTTGTTCTATATACAATCAAATGCTATCAGGCCTAATAATTTCAATTTTGACAAAGTCAGTTCGGTTCAGCCAATTGTATTGTCATGGTTGGTTTATGCTCCATTCCTAAAAACTAAGATTAACCCCCGGTTTCTGAAAGATTGATCTTTGTTCAACTAAAACAACATTCAACTCGACAGCGATGTAAAATCCATTTGGGTTTCTGAGATGTTGTTCAGTGTAAAATTAAACTAATCTATGTTCGTTTGGATTTGACATTTGGTGACCCTTTGCGAGGCTATCGAACCTGAATTTGCCTCAAAATGCGTTTCAGATACCCAAAATGACGCTTGACGTGCAATTCACGTGTAATACTTGGCCACTGTGTTAACTGTGTGATCTAGCTATTTTTTGACTCTCCAAATTAAAAAATCTAATAAAACTAGCAGAATGTTCAAATAAATGGAGTTAACCTAACTTTCAGCAACCCAAATGACGCTTTTAACAATAGAATTGACAGCTGTTGAGTTGATTTTCACGTGGATTGGCCTTTGAGAAAACGGGGGTAAAACTAATACTGCGTTCGGTATATGTCACACCGTTCGCACTATTCCAACTGTAGGCTCCTTAGGCTTTCGGCAAATCACACCGTTCGCACAGTCTGCACTGTTCTGCGTACGGTAAATGTTGACCGGTTACACCGGTGCTCAACCTTTTACACCAATCGGAGAAAACGATGCGTACTGCGGTGCGACTATAGATTACAATAATATTAACATAAAAATGAAGAGAAGAAGTACGGCAAATTCTGTGGGATAGGAATTTTTGATTTCCAGAGGTTATATTGAAGTTTTATATTCAGGACAATACAAATAAAAATTGGAGGCATTATAGAGGCGACTAAACTGGGCATTCCAAATATGTATTACAATTGATGCCTTTTTTGATTTAATTAAATTTCTCTAAATAAATAGTATTCAGATTTGAACCTAAAAATTAGAAATCGAGGATTGGTTTGAAAATAGGTACATGCATTGGTTGTCTTTGAGCATCATGCACGAATCTGAGAATTTTGGAAAAACAATAATTATAATAAGCTCATTATGCAAAATCTCTTTATATACTTAGAGTTTTTTCTTATGTTTCGGTTATGTTGGAGGCAATTAAGGAATTATTATTTTAATTAAAAATAAAGTATTATTTGAGAAAATGCATGTGAGGAGACTGTTGTATGTTATCAAGTTACATTGTATGTCAAAGTGACAGAAATAATTAAAACTGAATTTTGTATTAAAGAGAATTTGAATGTTGAATTGAATTGATTGAATAATTAACTTTGAATGTTGTTTCTTTTATTTCAGGTATGTGTTATAATTAATTAAATTGTGTTACTACTTGTTGTATTTTCCATGATAAAAAAATAAACTTTTATTTCAGAGAAACACCTCAACTGATTATTCAGTGACAGTTGTTTTTTTTTGGGATATAACATTATAAAACAACATTCTTGTTGATATCACAAACATGGACAAGCTACGGTTTGATTTTAAGATATGTGCAGAAGATTCCAAAACTAATGTGCTTTGCATAACTTCTATTGGAACTACTGATGGCCGTAATTATGCAATTCCCGATATGTATCAAAGAGCTAGTTTACATACACAAGTAATAAAAACTTCAGCCTATAATAAGGTTAAAAATTCAATTTCCAAGAGAAACCAAATTAGAAGGGTATGGATTAATTTAAACGAGGATTTGGCTGCTACCTATCTGGATGAAGGTGGTAATCTTCAGTTTGAAGATATCTTCTTAGAAGAAAAGCTTGAAGATCAGCTGAATGTCTCTGTGAATGGTTCTAGAGCCCTTACATAATTTGTTGAGGAAAGGTCAAAAATTCATTTGGACAGAAGAATGTCAAAAAGCCTTTGAATATATGAAAAATTTTCTGTGTACTCAGCCAATCTTGGCTATTTTCGATCCGGGCCTACCAATCCATATATATACTGACGCAAGCTTACAAGGGATAGGAGCTGTTCTGAAACAACCGCAACTGAATGAGAATTCAAAAGTTGAAAAACCAGTGGCATATTTTTCAAAAAAACTGAACGAAACACAGAAAAAGAAGAAGGCTGTCTATTTAGAATGTTTAGCGATAAAAGAATCTGTAAAATATTGGCAACATTGGCTCATAGGAAAATCATTCAAAGTATTTTCCGATCATAAACCTTTAGAGAAAATGAATATTAAAGCTCGAACAGATGGGGAATTGGGCGATCTCACTTATTATTTATCACAATACGATTTTGAGATAATTTATCGTCCAGGAAAAGAAAATTTGGAAGCAGATTGCTTGAGCAGAAATCCGGTACTGGAATCCCAAGAGGATGAAGAAGATAAATTGAAAATAGTGAATATGATAAAGATTGAAGATATTTTGGCAGATCAAGAAGAGAATAAAGATTTAAAAAATAACAGGAATAAATTTATTTCCAAAAATAGTCTATATTACAAGAAAGTAAGAAATAAAGAAAAGATTATACTGTCGGAAGAGTTTTGTAAAAAACTTATAGAGAATACCCACAAGAATTTTTGTCACATAGGGATAAAACAAATGCAAAGCAAAATACTCCCTTATTACACATCAGAGAATGTATTGAAGAATATTAAGAAAATTTGTAAGTGTTGTGAAATTTGCATAAAAAATAAATCGAGACAAGACAAAATTGGTCTGTTATCGCATCTAGGTCCTGCAGAAAAACCGTTTGAAATTGTTTCAATAGACACAATAGGAGGATTCGGTGGCTCGCGGTCCACTAAGAATTATTTACATATTCTAGTAGACCATTTCACGAGATTTGCTTGCATATTGACATCAAAAACACAAAACTCAAATGATTTCATCAAGCTTATAGATAATGTACTTCAAGATTATAATATTGGAACACTTCTTACTGATCAGTATCCGGGTATAAATTCTAAGGATTTTAAGAATTTCCTAGAAGAGAAAAACATCACAATGATTTTCACTGCAGTGAATGCACCATTCTCCAATGGTTTGAATGAAAGACTTAATCAAACGTTAGTTAATAAAATAAGATGTGCAATGAATGAAAAAGATAACAAATACGCATGGACAAGAGTAGCTCATAATTGTGTCGAAAAGTACAATGAGACTGAACACACAGTTACTGGATTCAGTCCTAAATATTTATTACAAGGAGATGATACTTCAATATTACCAAATGAACTAAGGAAAGCGAAGGACAAGAATAACCTAGAAAAGGATAGGAAAATTGCCTTAAAAAATAGTAATAGATACCATGAATACAATAAGAGAATATATGATAAGAACAGAAGGGAATACGATTTCAAAGTTGGCGACTCAGTATATGTTGAAAATGGTAATAAACTGAATCGAAAAAAATTAGACCAATTAAGAATTGGACCTTATATAATATTGAAAAAAATATCACAATCGATTTTTGAAATTAATACAGGACATAGAAAATCAGAATAGAATTTGTTTCATATTTCTAAATTGATTCCGATTCCTAATATAGAAGTAGCAGATGAAGGATGATATCGATTGTTTAGTAGTTTTGTACCAAAACTGTCTTCCTAGGGGGGGAGATGTAAGGAGACTGTTGTATGTTATCAAGTTACATTGTATGTCAAAGTGACAGAAATAATTAAAACTGAATTTTGCATTAGAGAGAATTTGAATGTTGAATTGAATTGATTGAATAATTAACTTTGAATGTTGTTTCTTTTATTTCAGGTATGTGTTATAATTAATTAAATTGTGTTACTACCTGTTATATTTTCCATGATAAAAAAATAAACTTTTATTTCAGAGAAACACTTCAATTGATTATTCAGTGACAGTTGTTTTTTTTTGGGATATAACATTATATACATAATTGTGTATCAGCGAATAAATTTTTCATCCATTTTCAAAGAAAACATTATAAAATTCCTTTTACTGTCTTCAAATTGGTTCTCTGATATCTCTCAAGAGGAGCACATTATGTAGAATACATCCTGATATCACAAGGAGATAAATTTGATCTAGTCTGACCGTCTCCAATAATTTCAATAAAAATTTCTTCGTATCAGCTCCGTCATCGTTCGGCAAAACACGCACGCACCTCTTGCATCGTGGTTACGTGACCTATCAACCGTTCGCACCTTACACCGTACGCTCTTCACCGGTGGGGATTTGCCGAACGCAGTAACTTTGTTTTATTAAGTCACTGTATGCTAAATAAGATTAGAATCCCTCAGGTGCAAAAATAATAGAGTTAATTTGATATATGATTTATCCTACTTTAATGTATCCAAAAAGGATAATGAAGTTATCTTATATTATATTATTTATCCAAAAATATATAAATGATAATAAAATATGAAATTATGTTTATAAATATTATATTTTCGTCTTCTCATCACTCAACATTACTATAATATCGTCATATGATTCTTACCTATTTTTTTTTTAGACGATTCAAACTGGAAAAATTTCGTGCTAACAATTGTTTTTGAAGCCCTTAAAGAAAAATATCAGATAGATTGTATTGAAGAAGATAAAATTATATTATCCAACAGGAGACACCTTGGAAATATTCAAAAACATAAAATTCAGGATCGAGACATGGCAAAGGAAATGGGACTCGATTATAAAGACTTGAATAATTTAAAAGAAAAAACACCTAAAATACAAATGTTATCGTCTGCTCATTTCGAAGCTAAGGTGCCAAAATACCGCTTGTACAAGAAAACTTTCAAGCAAAATTGTCTTATTGGTGAATTCATATTTCCTGATGTGGTGAGTAAAATCAATTCATTTACTAGCCTAAAAATTTGAGTCCTTGTTTTCTGTTCAAGCAGTTATCGCAATTATTTGGACTCCAAAATTTTAATTCAATCTAAAATTGGGCGAAACATTTTATTATTCAATGCTCTGTTCAAACATGAAGGATAGATAATACGAATTCGTTCACAGTAAATTACAATAACTTAACACGAATTATTTCGGACATATATCCAAGTTCGAAGCTTCGTTTACATTTAGCTAGTTTACTGATGGGTAATACCACAGGTCACTGAAGTTATCACCATAAGAAAATGCACTTGCAACTTGTCAGCTAGAACTCTCCCAAAGATTGCTTCACTTGTATAGTTAACTTACGGAAATTACTTGCTACTACAGGACTTTATGAATGAATGTGAGTTGCCTTCGAATAATTTTTTGCCGCCCTTCACTAAGAGACTCAACTATATATCATCGAATTTTGAATTGTCATGGAATTGACAACCATAGATATTCCACGTAATGATTACTACTAGTAATTTCTTAATAACCTGAATGAGGACCGATGGTTAAACCTGACTTTTTTCATTGATGACTGTGACGAGGCTTGGTTTGATTTATCGGGTTATGTGAATTCACAAAACTATAAATCTGAGCATCCTCACAATTTTATTGGGACTCCACTACATTTTCAAAAAAAATGGTGTGTGGTTTGCAGTTTCTCATTGTCGAATATATAGACCACTTTTTTTTCAAGGCTCATTATACAGGGTGGCCACTTTTTCAATGGGATTGTATTGGTAACTTTTAAACCATAAGAGTTAGGAGGTCGGTCAAATGGAGAAAAAGTTGCAAGCATAGAAGCATTATCAAGCAGTTCAAACAAATCGGGATTATCAGGGCCGGTTTTCGAGATATCATAAGAAAAGTAAATTATGTCATTTTGATTTTTCTTTTTTTCCCACTTTATTTCAAATATTATAAAAAAATGTTACAGAAATTTTTTATTCGACAGTAAATTATTCTCAATTTGACGTGATCAGATTTCGTATCCAACGTTTCGTACTCTCTGGGCCACCCTCAACCTCATTTTTTTCAATACGGACCTGCATATTTTATGACATTTTTCGAAATAACTTTTAACGCTGAATTCAACGATATATCATTCAATGTCATTCAAAGTTGATTTTCAGGAGATTTTGACCCTCATCCAAAATTAATGGTGTGTATGTAAGAAAAAACAAGTCTATTAACGATATCAATGTTCTGACCCAAATTCAATCGAACCAGAAAAAAAATCGAGAACTGAGGCCAGTCAATGGAATTGTTCAAAAACTGCTCTTAATAAAATAGTCAAGAGACGCGAATACAATGATTTTAAATTTGAATACCAAGCCTTGCAAAAATTATATCGTAATGCTCTCAAAATAAATTTCGATTCTGTAATTTGTTTCAACGGAACAAATGACAAATACAACAATAGTGATACCTCGCGAGAAAATTGAGAATGTTTTGGAAGGTATTCAAGGAGACCAAACAAGCAAATGTATAAGAAGTATGGGTTCCAGAACCGTAAAGTGCATTTTACAAAATGGTGGACATTTCGAACACTTACTTCATTAATTTTCATTAACTTTGGAATAATCATTTGATTTTTCTTTCATTAAATGATACTTTCGTTTAATTATTATGAATTGAAATATTTAAATGATTATTATAAAAGAAGAACAAAGAAACCAGTATACTGGTTTCTTGCTTTGATTCTGATGTTCCATTTAGTTCAAGATGGGTAAGTTGATTTTCTTATCGAAATTTATTGCATATTGCATGTTGTTAATTAAACTAAATGAAGGTAATACAGATCCGAACTTAAGAAAATTGGATAAGGGTCAAAATCACCTGAAAATCTACTTTGAATGACATTGTATGATATATCATTGAATTCAGCGTTAAAAGTTGTTTCGAAAAATGTCATAAAATATGCAGGTCCGTATTGAAAAAAATTAGGTTGAGGGTGGCCCAGAGAGTACGAAACGTTGGATACGAAATCTGATTACGTCAAATTGAGGATAATTTACTGTCAAATAAAAAATTCCTGTGACACTTTTTGATGATATTCGAAATGAAGTGGGAAAAAAAGAAAAATCAAAATGACATAATTTACTTTTCTTATGATATCTCGAAAACCGGCCCTGATAATCTCGATTTGTTTGAACTGCTTGATAATGCTTCTATGTATGCAACTTTTTGTCCATTTGACCGACCTTCTAACTCTTATGGTTTAAAAGTTACCAATACAATCCCATTGAAAAAGTGGCCACCCTGTATATCAATTCAGTGACTGGAATTAAAGAATAAACAGTATCTATATGAAGCGGCAAAATAAGAATAATTCAAAGGCGGTTGCGATATTATAATCATTTATAGAGACCCTCTACTAAACTCTTCATCTGTAAACTGTAAGAAATTTGCACTTGCACTTGTTAGTGAGCATTTCTTTTTTTTTACATGCTTGTTCACAAAAAATAGTGAGTTGGGTTCGTCTCACCGATAATCAACTCTAGACCAAAATCAATTATGTCGATCAGGCTGGAGGTCGTCAACACGATAACTTTTAAACGGAATGTGCTAGTGTAGAAAAGCTGAATGACTGAATTTTTGGATATATACCTTTATCATTGAACGATTTATACAGAGAATTTGAGTGAATTCTTACCGATAGATTCTGAGATATCGAATTTTCAATATATATATATATATATATATATATATATATATATATATATATATATATATATATATTTATATATATATATATATATATATATATAGATAGATTCTGAGATATCGAATTTTCAATATATATATATATACAGGGTGAGTCTTTGACTTGTACATATATTTCAACCGAAGATTCCTGAGGTCAAAAGAAACACTTTTTTCCTTTATAGTTTTTTCCGATTCGGCCCGGTTACAAAGATACAGGCTGTTGAAAATCGATAAAAAAAAGTGATTTTCAGCTATATCTCGTAAATGGTTCTATTGAAGGAAATGATTTTTGGAATATAGCTTTTCCTTGATGTGATACATCTTCTCCGAACACAAGATTCCCTACACATCTTTCAGTTTCTTCATTATGAACATTACATCACATAAAAATACCAGAAATTCGAAGAACCCAACTCTTAAAAGTAATTTGAACGTTCATTGAACAATATTTGGCTAATTTGGAAAATAAAAGTATTCTTCATATTTTCTCCTACAAAGCGCAGTTTTCGAGTAACTTGATCTTAAAAAAAAAAAAATTATCTGTGAAATTCGAAAAATTGGGTACTTTGGCTAAATGCAACTCTGTTCTGTTCTGGAAAAAAAACCACAGAAATGAATATTTACTATGATGTCATGTCTCAGATTTTAGAATTGAAGTACTAGCCAACTTAGTTTGAAAATGAAGTTATTTGAATAAGCTCACCTCAACGCATCTATTTGATTACAAATTACAGAGCTTTGACACAGCTCTTATAATAAGAAGATACTTCATTAAAATCAACATTTTATTTTGAAAAGTCCAGATTTCCCATGAAGCCCATGTTCAAAAAAGTTTTCACAAAATAGTCCCATTATAATGACAACAGTCAATATCCCACTAAAGACTGCTGCTATCGAACAATACTGTATTCTTCGAGGGTCATTCAAACTCAGATCGAAACATACCACTAAGTACATACTGGACAAATTTTCATGTGATTGAGATTAAATACTTTTATTCTTTTGCTGTTCCATAAATTCATCCTAGAGCATATGATTGACATACTTCCAAGAGTGCCATAATTGTTTTAATATGAAAACAAATAGGTGAGTTGAAAGAAACAGGATATTCAACTGTGGATATTATTGAATACTTCTCATTTATTTTCAATGGCAAAATCAAGAAGAATCAAGTAGTAGAGTTGGCTATAATGTAGGTACATATTATAGAACAAATTTGATTACAAGTGGAGTCTAACATTTTCCATTGATTACAGAGCCATAAAACTTCATTTCCATATTTTCACACTGATGGCTCCAAAAATATTGAAACAGATCATTATTTTTATTTTTATGAGATAGTTGGACCAAATCAAATGCTTCATTTCATAAAGGAATTACTTTCTATCAGAATGCACACTTATTTATTTTGTATCCACACAATTATTTTGGAAATTGTTTTTAAATTTCTCGAAAATATGTATGGAACTTCAATATTCTGTTGGGATTCTTCAAATCTTCGATGATTTTCATTTCATGATAGCATATCAAAATCATAATAACAACAACAGTGTAAATGAATATTTTAGGTTAGAACATAGATTATTCGAACTGCTGTGTTTAAATTTGCAACACTCGAAATTTGAGGTTCAAACTTAAAACCACAGACTACTAGTCTGTGTTAGATCTTTTACAGATTTATTTGTGAATGTGAGGTTAAATGTCAATTCTTGTACGATATATTATAAATGCGATATAATAAATGAATGAATGGATATGAATTATGAGTATCAGAGCTAAGCTAATATGGGTGGTAGCGAGCTCAATTCGTTGATTATCGGAAATGAAATAGAAAATCAAGAGGAAAATATTCAATCTTTATCGCCAATGAAATTGGGATAACTCATTTATTGTATTATAAATACTACTTTGTTCAACAAATGGAATGTTAAAAGTGAGTTTATGATGGTTTTTCCAATCTAGTATCTTATTTCCAAGGTTCAAATTGTATATCTTATACTTGCGAAAACTTCAGTGTTCCGGTTACCAGGGGTGAATTAGCTCATTATGAAAATTAAAAATGGCTATATCTTTTTAACAGGGCCGAATCGGAAAAAATGGTAAATGATAAAAGTGTTTCTTTTGACCTCAAGAATCTTCGGTTAAAATATATGTACAAGTCAAAGACTCACCCTGTATATATATATATATATATATATATATATTTATATATATATATATATATATATATATATATATATATATATATATGGAGTTCTAATCATATGAAATTTTGTTTTCACAATGATTGAATAAATTTCCATCCAATTGAATGAAATTAAGGATATATATATATATATATATATATATATATATAATTCGTAAGCAAATTATTGATCGCAATATATCTAATAGATAAGAATGTATATATATATATATATATATATATATATATATATATATGATATCCCAATGATACGATCCTCACTAAATTTTGAATGAACTTGCGTTTCATTATTTTGCTACTGCTTTCCTTAATTTCATTTAATTGGATGGAAATTTATTCAATCATTGTGAAAACAAAATTTCATATGATTATAACTCCAGAAATATTAAACACACTTTGCCCATGAGGGAACTTATCTAATTATTCGAAACCTGAATTTACCAAGAAAGTTTCAAGACTAGACATTCTGTTCGAAAGTTATCGTGTACACGGCGGTTCACAATATTTGACTGTTGCATAAAGCAATATTATTTCCAAATAAAACATTACACATTTTTTTTCAACACTCAATTTGCGATTCATTCATCAATCGCACTTAAAACAAAATTGGTATTTTTATACGTTATACTTTATGAATGAATGCAAAATTTTAATTAACATTATTGATAGCTCATAAAAGAACAATGGACTGAATTATAAAGATCGCTTGTAATTATAATAATAATAATAAATCGCCTTTATTGTTACAAAAATTATAAATCAAATATCCACAATTGGAGAAAAAAACTACTATGACGTGGCGAAGTCTAGCTAAGCTATTCAAACTCAACCACATCAGAGCAGGAAAAAGGAAGAAAAAATATATATATGTTGCACGAGACACCAAAAAAAAGTTAACACAATCACAATCATGAATAATGAGCCCTCGAATATAGAGCAGGTATGTTGAATTTTTCAAACTACTACATTCGGTTCTGATCATTTAAAAGGTACTGTTTGTATTTGACCCTGAATCTGTTAACGCTCAAATTCCTGAGATCCTCTGGAAGGGAGTTAAGAAGTGATACAGCACGGTAAATGAAGGACCTACAAAACATGGCAGTCCGATGACGGGGAACAAGGAACCTGCTCCCGATTCTGGTACCTCTACCATGTCTCGACTCCACCGAGACAAAACCAGACAGAAGATGCTTTGGTGAATCTGGAGACCTCAATAACTTCACAGTGAAATCTGCAAGATGAAGTTTTCTCCTACCATCCATATTGAGCCAACCCGTTGAAATTAATGGACCGCTTATGTGATCGAATTTTCGTAATCCATATATCAAACGGCAGCAGTTGTTTTGAACCCTCTGGATGCGATCCTTTTCCAATCTCCGCAAACAATGTCCATACAAGAAATCACAGTAGGTAAAGTGAGAAAGCACGAGTGATTTACAAAGCACCCTTTTTAAACCCTGACTCAAAACATGTCTATTGGAATAAAGGAGCTTCGAATTTGTATAAGCTCTCCTCAACCAACTCCTGACATGCCCACAGAATCTCAAATCGACATCAAGATGCAACCCCAGATTTCTGACTGACTCACTCAAAGGTAACCTTGTATCGCCTACTGAAACATTCGAAGCATTCCTGAGCACTTGCCGAGTATTCATAGAGGAAAAGCATAAAAGCACCGTTTTCTTTGCGTTTAGGTTCAGTGCATGTTGTCCGGAGATTGAAGCGATATTAGCCATCTCCTCATTCAAACGATCATTAACTACTCCGACATCAGAAGGATCAAAATGCATATATAACTGCACATCATCAGCATATGCCTGCACCTTACAATGAGACACCGACCCAAGAATATCCGCAGTATAAATAATAAAAAGGAGCGGACCCAAAATCGATCCCTGTGGTACGCCAGTATGAACATCTCTAGGACACGAATATATCCCGTTGCTGAATATTCTTTGGGAACGTCTCTGCAGGTACGAATGAAGTAAAGAAACAGCCGGGTCATCAAATCCATAATATATGAGCTTGGAAATGAGAAGACCATGATCGATAGTATCAAAAGCCTTTGAATAATCTAACAAAATGAGTGCACTTGCCATACCCCTATCATGCGCCTCCATCAGATCATTCAACACAGTTGTCAGTGCCGTGGCAGTACTAAAGGTAAAAATTTTTTTTTCACAAATTTATATATTTGGTAGTATAACACTTTCTCAAAAATTTTAGAAATGGTTGGCAAAATACTAATAACCCTCAGGTCATCATAACTGTCAACATCATCCTTCTTAGGAATTGGTCGACCAATAGAAACCTTCCATGCATCAGGATAGTAGCTCTCCTCAATAGAACTATTAATAATATTTACTATGACGTCATATATGAATGGGCTACAGTATTTCAACATAGTTGCATTAATATTATCTATATCCAAAGCATCAGACTTCAGATCATTCAAAATTGAATTCACCTCCGCCGCAGATGTCATAGAAACTGAAAAACTATCACCCGGATCGAATCTACCATTTGAATAAAAGTCGATAGTTTGGATAGTCTGAACCATTTCTCGAAAAAGATGCGAAATGATCACTTATATCTTCCGGATGAGAGATGTTTGCTGGAATAACATTCACTCTACCCGACCGAATGTTCATATTTCTTAAGGCTCGCCAGGTTTTACTCGAATTTTTTTCTACACAAATTGACCTTAGATAAGCAGACTTCTCGCCCCTAGTCGATTCCACAGCGAAGTTACGCAATTTTTTATAAGAAATCCAATCCTCATCTGAACGCGAGCGCTTGAATTTTTGAAGAGCCCTGTCACGTAGTTTCATGATCATCTTTAGATTATTATCCGTTAACCAAGGAGCCCTCGGCTTGGAAACTCTCCTTTCAATTAGGGGGGCATGTTTATTATTACTATTATTATTATTAGAACTCTTTATTGCAAATACATATATAACAGAAATGTGTATAAAAATGTGCAATGGGTGGGCATATCGCTGAGCGATGTCTTTCTGCCAACCCTCTACAAATCAGCATTTCCATTACATATATGAGTTCACTAAACATAATTTGAAAAAAAGAAAATACATATAATGTTTGTGTTACCTGTTAGGGATAAAGGTGGGATGAATTGAAAAGGAAAATGAGGGAAGATATCGACGAATGGTCTGTTTTAAGTATCTTTTGAGGCTCATTTTGAATGATCCGAAAGTAGGCTTATGAGATATCTCCACGGGGATGCGGTTCCAAAGTCGAGGAAATCTCACAGAGAAGCAGTTACGAACAGAATTGGCAGAGTGAGCGTTTATTCTTAAAGTGAGATTACCAAGTGCTCTCGTATGATGATCCTCGTCTCCGAGAGGTCGAATATGGCCGTGCAAATAAGATGGAATGCGACATTTTAAAACCCTATAGCCCAGAAGCAGAGTATGCCAATTACGACGCAATGCAATGGGCAGCAGGTTGAGAGCATCACTGAACTGACTAACGTGGTCAAATTTTCTCAAGTTGTACACGAATTTAATACCTGCATTCTGTAGGCGGTCAAGTTTACCCAACTGGCTTACCGTTAGACCCATGAAGGCCACGTCAGCATAGTCCAGAATAGGGAGCAATAGTGTAAAGAAAAGAGTCTTTCGTGTTTGGAAAGGTAGGAAATTCTTCATGAGACGGAGCTGATGGAGACTCTGGTAAAACTTTTTGCTTATACTGGTAATCTGAGGATCCCAAGAAAGCGTCTCATCTATAATCAAACCCAGACTTCTCACCTCCGAAGAGTACGGAACATTCTCCCCACAGAGAACTATTTCATGGTCGTGTATATTTACCTTACTCAAACTTTTTTCAGTACCAATGACGATGGATTGTGTTTTAGAGGTATTTAAAACGAGACCCATATGGGAAGCAGTGGTGGAAATAATAGAAAGATCTTCGTTTAAAAGTCGAACGGACTGAGCAAACTCCTCAATCCTGGTATGAAAATAGATTTGAAAATCGTCCGCGAAAAGGTGATATCTACAGTTTATATTATGGGCCAAATATTGGTTTATTGAATAGTTCTAAAATAAATCGGTTAAACGTTGAAATTTTTTCGTCAATATTTTTTTCTACGATCACATTCATCCATGGTAAATTATATAAGTCTTCAAGAAATGTATCATAGTCGAAATAATTAAAACATCGAAACGTTATCAACCGCGTCCCGGGCCTCACAGCCCTCGACTTGAGTTCCGTGTACACCATCCTATGATCGGAGAGACTATCACAAGGAATGGTCCCCACTGTGCTCATAAGTTCATCATTTGAAATAAATATTGGATCAATTAATGTTTGAGTATTGCATGTTATTCTAGTAGGTTCATTTAAAATCTGTGAAAGACCGTAAGACTCAAAGCAATCAGCGACAGGGTTCCTCATCTTAAAGAAATCAACATTCAAGTCACCCAAACAAATGATCTCACCCTGTGACAAACAGACATTTGACAAAATATTATCTAAATCCGCGACACAATTATTCAAGTTGTAATTTGGAGGTCGGTAAAAAACACCAATATTGATAATGACACCTCCAAACCTAAATTTCATAAATAAATATTCTAAGTTGCTACCGAGATTTAAGTTCAAAGAAAGAGACTCACCCGAATATGTATTTCTATAGTAAATACCAACTCCTCCACCTCTTGAATTTCTAGGCCAATGAAAAAATTTGTAACCTTGAATTGCCACCGCACCCAGCTCCACGCCCTCAGACAGCCACGTCTCAGTCACCGCCACGATATCAAAATCATCTTTCAACACAATCTCAGAAAATTCATTAAAACCCGTAAATTTTGACCGTATATTAATATGTGCTATCTTCATTCTACTCTAATCTAATTACAACATTAATCACAACATGATTATGATACATCTAAATACAAAATATTCATGAAATAAGGAATATTAATAGAAACCTATGTAATAAGCAAAAATACAACTAAAACTAAAAACACACAACTCTATATAATTTCAAAGGATAATATCAAATGAGAACAAAAATAACAAATTCAAATCTTAATTCTAGTGCAACAAATTATAACCCTATCAGAGCTGTGACGAGCACTGAAAAAAAGTGCTTGAGCACTAAGCACTCGAAAAAAGGGCTTCGAGCACCAAGCACTAAGCACCGATTTTCACAAAAGACTCGAGATTACTAAGCACTTTGTAAAAGTAATTCGAAATTTCGAGCACTAAGCACTTTAGTAGGAACTGTTGGAAGTGAAGTTTTTTAATCGGAATAAATATTGTTCCTATAAACATATGTAAGAATATGGACGGGTAAGAGAAGAAATACACCAGAACTTTATAGAAGCGAACTGATTCAAAATAGTAAATTTTTGCGAATAAAAAAATGAGGTTATTATTTTTCAAAGATGACAATATATACAGGATTATCAAAATAAAAAATAATGGGCAAAATAAAAGAGAACAAATTGAAATTCTTCAAATATGGATTTTGAATTTTTAACAATTCAATTCTTTTTTGTAGAAAAATGTTTGACTATATTTAAATGAAAGTAAAAATTGAATTGTCACAATAATGAATGATACTTGTTAACCAACATATAGATTGAATATCAAATATGTAGCATCAACCTGCATGGAAGGGACAAATGTGACGAGTTATTCCATACTGGAAAACTTATGACTTTATATTGTTGAACTGTCGTTCAGCTTTATTATTTCGTCATAATGTCTGTAATTTATGAATTTTGTGCCAGAGATGGTCAAAAACAATGAGGTTCGACTCAGTGAGGATGAATTCTTGCTGAAATTCGATTCTGTTCGTCCGGCCGAAAAAATGATTGTTCTCGGAGAGATATTTAAACTTGAAATTTTCAGGATATCTTCGAATATCGAATGTCGCTGTTTAGTAAGTCGAAATCCGACAAGGAATTCCGTAGATATAGCCGATCGAATTTTTTTTTCTGAAGATTTCGAAACTTTCAATTCAATCTGAATTAACTGTTGCTTCTAGATGTTAAATTACAACAATAACAATAACAATAAAAAATTATCCACTATTTCCTTGACCACAAAAACGACGAGTTTGGCATAATCATTACTAGGCTTTGGATGAATATGCATTAGCCTAACTGCAAATTTCTATGAAATTTTTAGTAGGAAGAAGTCATTTGGCAGATTTTAGTAGTTCTAGAAATCTAACCGAGACGGTTGGAAATTGGGATGCCTAGACTGTTCCAATGAATCAATTCATTGTCCATTGAGGTTCTACGTTTCACGCGGTTCTAGAAGAACGTACTCAAACATAATAAAATCATTAAACTTCTTTGGTGACTGTCGGCTGAGAATAACTACAAACGGCACTAAGGGCAGTGAAAATTTCGAAGGTTACCTCATTAAAAACATATGGTGAATAAACCTAAGTTGAAGATTTTTACACATCTTTGTATTCCCAATCAATTCAATCATTTAAAATATTCAGATTCATATCATTCGGTAATATGAGACTATGGGAGTATATGTTCAATTGTTGAAAGCAAATGAAAAAAAACCATAAAAAATATTGATAATCGTGAATCTAATTCTGAAAGATACTACTGTGAAATCAAATATAATTATTATAATAATCTTTGTTACTTGAAATTGTACTCTATATCTAAACTTAAACCTTATAAGTATATCATATTATACACTGTGTCCGTAAAGTATGGAACAAATTCATTTTTAGCTAAACAGACCATTTTAAGAAATAATCCTGAAACACGTCGATTTTTTAATTTAATTCACCGTATTTTGAAATAATGAGCTAATATACAGGGTGTATTTCTATCGAGTAATGACGCCACCGTCATTTTTTTTAATGGAACACCCCCATTTTGTCTCAATTTTCCGATTACTCTAGCTGAGCTGATTCCAAAAATGTATCACATGTTGATTCGAATTGGTATAAGGTGGACAAAAATACAATAGTTTTGTGTGTGGTCATAAAGTAACGGGTAGCATTCTTTATTAGTTAAATTAACAATTTTATCAAAAATACTTATTGTCTAGCGGCAATTGGTTTGAATGTAACGCGCTGTAGTTTCTTACATTTTTAGATTAATAAAAATGAGCTGTTTCCAAACATGTTTGTTACTTGTGGTCTAGCAGACATCAAAAAATGTAACAAAGGTTACATTCAAATCAATTGCCGCTATACAATAAGTATTTTTGATGAAATTGTTAATTTAACTGATAAAGAATGTTACGCGTTACTTTATGAGCACAAACAAAACTATTGTATTTTTGTCTACCCTGTATCAATTGGAATCAAAATGTGATACATTTTTGGAATCAGCTCAGCTAGAGTAATCGAAAAATTGAGACAAAATACCCCCATTTTGTTCCATTTAAAAAAAATGACGGTGACGTCATTCCTCGAAAGTAATTCAACCTGTATATTAGATTACTATCTTAAAATACGGTAAATTAAAATCAAAGATCGATGTGTTTCAGGATTATTTCTTAAAATGGTCTGTTCAACTAAAAATGAATTTGTTCCATACTTTACAGACACAGTGTATATATCATTAAATAAAATTATGTTTGAAAAATTTCCGAAAACCATTTTTTTAAAGTATTTCAGATTCAATGTCGAAAGGTATCTCGTATCTAGTAACTCGAACAATCATGTTCAAAAAGTTTTGTATTTGGTTATCTTTTATTGGGTATCTTGTACATTTTTGACAGCGATTGCATGCTTTGGCGAAAACAGGTATAGAGGTCGTGAAGAATAAAATCTCAAAATTTGATTATTTCAGTATCACGTTGTCCAATAGTCCATAAAACAAATATAGTATTATTTACAATTACAGTTAGGTAAGTGACAGCGAAAATTTAAATGTTAATAATAAACATGTATAAGGGTCGAAAAATTGATACGTAAAAAAAATTCCATTAGGATTCTTCCATGGTGAATGTGAAAGAATTTATTCGAATGAGATTTCGAAAAAGAATCCTTGAGAACTCTACTGGGTGTTAAAATGATAGAATTCATTGATAACTCATTCAAAAGTTAATATCGGGCTATTTCAACTGGTACACCCTATAATTTATTTTGTCATTCAGTAGACAACCTTTCAAAGATACTAAAATTTGCTACCTATTAAGAAAATAAAATACAGACTATGCCATTTAGAATAAGCCCGATAATAACGTTTGAATGAGTCGTCAATTAATTGACTTGTTTTGAATAAATTCATTCATTTCGAAGTGATTAGGATCTTCCAAAGCCCCTTAACTTTATAAAAAATCGAGATATTTCAAAAACGGTAAATTTTGAGCGAACCAACTTGGGTTAATTTATTCCGTGCACTCTGAAAACTCAATGAAAAACAAGATGTTCCATGAAAAAATATTTATTCATTAATCGAGGTACACTTTTTTGGTACAATTAGATGATGTAGCTCTAATAGAAACTCGTGTTACCGTGTCGAAAAATATTCGAAAATATCAGCCCTTAACTGTAATAGAGCATTGCATCATTGTTGTTGGAACAGCCTGTATGGATTGGATGATAAAAATGAAAGAACTCATTTCAATTTATGAGATATAAGTCATCGTTTTATTCTTATTCTTCTTATTCTTATGATAGCAAATAAAATAAAACATTTTTTGCAGACGTGCCTTATCAGCATCGGATTTTTATTTTCAAAGCAGTGTGACCAGATTAAATAGAACTCTACCTTTTAGTAGCAGGGCCGGCGCTAGCAATTTTGGCACCTGAAGCAAAGAATTTTTAGCGCCCCTGCTTAAAAAGAATCAATCAAACCCCCCCCCCCCCCCCAACAAAAAACATTACCTGCTTCGACCCCCGTTAAGCTAGCAGAATGGGGTAATTAATTAGTTTGAATAGAGCCTAAAATTATTCCGTAATAATTGTTTCCATATTCATATGAGATTTGCTGTTTTCACGTACTGACGGAATGTGATGAATGCAGTAGATGTACCCATGAGATCTCGGTAATCTGAGGGGCAAAAAATTTCGGAATAGGGTAATTAATTAGTTTGAATAGAGCCTAAAATTATGCCGTAATAATGTTTTCCATTTTCATATGAGATTTGCATTTTTCCCGTACTGTCGGAATTGGATGAATGTAGTAGTAGAACTCATTGAATCTCGGTAATCTGAGGAGCAAACAATTTCGGAATAGGGTAATTTATTAGTTTGAATGGAGCCTAAAATTATACCGTAATAATTTTTTCCATTTTCAAATGAGATTTGCATGTTTTCCGTACTGACGGAATTGGATGAATGTAGTAGTAGAACTCATGAGATCTCGGTAATCTGAGGAGCGAAAAAATTCGGAATAGGGTAATTAAGTAGTTTGAATAGAGCCTAAAATTATTATGATATTCAAATTATTCTGAGGTGTTCATTTACGATTGGGTTCTGCTAGCTTAACCGTAAAGCTAGCAGAACCCAGGGTTTTTTAAAAAAACGTAAATTCAGAAATTTGGTAATGGGTTCAAACGTGAGCCTAAAAAGAGCCTAAAATTATGGTGTAATCAGATTTTCCATAAGATATCGAATAGCTTGGTGGTTCTGCTAGCTTAACGTTAAGCTAGCAGAACCCGCGAGTTCTCCGACAATTCAGGAGCACAAAATTTTTGAATAGGGTAATAAATTAGCGTAAAATGAGCCTAAAATTATGACCAAAAAAATTCGAAAATTCGAAAGTGGTTCTGCTAGCTTAACGGGGGTCCTGCTTCGATGATGTCTTGTAATCGTGCTTAAAAAAGTTTTAATTCTAGTGAATGAAGAACATTGAAATATTTTGATATACAAGGTGTCCAAAAAGGGTATCGGGTATTTGTAACTTCGATAAAACAAAAACCAGTTACAATAAAAAAAAAATTATTGTTAATTATTACAGCATGAAGTGGAAAATTATTTGAAAAACATTATGTTATCTAAATGGTGACCGTTACGCTGCTGGCACTCTTCTAATCGGGAACGAAAATTGGCGATCACACGCTGACACATAGCTCTCGATATTGCTGCCATTTCTGACCTTATGTTTTGCTTCAATTGGGTCGAATTCATTGGATTATTCTCATACACCTTACTTTTAATGAACCCCCATGCAAAATAGTCAAGTGGACTAAGGTCGGGGCTTCTGGGAGGCCAGTTAATGTTACCCCTACGTGAAATGACCTTATTAGGGAATAATTCTTTAACAGCTACCATTGCTTGATTTGTTGTATGGCGAGTGGCCCCATCTTGTTGAAACCACGTTCTTGAATTATAACCTTGAAATTCCAGTAACTCTGGGCCCAAAATGTTCCGCAGCATATCGCAATTACGGTCACTATTTACATTGAGTGGTTGGCCTCGTCGATTTTCATGAAAATAAGGATTGTTTCTTCGTCGCGGACTGAACGAGGGCGTTCAAATAATAATAATAATATAGTTTATTTGCTAATTGGTACATAGAAACACAATATCACATTCAATGTATTGAACACCTCAAAATAAAATTATAAATGCTCCTAAGCTTCCAAGACAAACTAAGGTAAAAATTACACAATACAAATGAACCAAGAAATGAGGTTGCAGTTTCAGATGAAACGGCCGCCTGTAAATTATTAGCAGAGTCTCCTCATTCAGAGCTATCTGTCGAAAACAAACTTCCCTCCTCCTCGTGTCGCACATCATCAGTGAAAAAAGAAAGGACATGCTCGGTAAAGTTATCATCATCGGGGGCAGTATGTCGCAAATCAGGAAAATTTTGTTACAACAACAAGCAAATTTCATGGAAATCCAGATCAGGTAAGTTGATTTACTATACAATAAAAAGTTTTTCAGTCATTTTACAGTATAAATCTTTTAAGTTTATTTTTAAATTGCTGCCAGTTGTTTATCTGCTTTATATTCTCAGGAACAGAAATGTAAAACCTTGGAGATAAATAGGAAAAACATCTCTGACCAATCGCCTTCCTAGCTCTTGGCCTCACAATTCGTTCACATTGTTGTCTGAATTGATATGGGTTCGAGGAATACATGAGCAGGCTCTTATCTCTATGTATCTGAGAGGCCATCCTAAAGCAAAACAGCTGGGCGAGATCCATAATTTTGGATTCCTTATATAGTTGCTCCGATGGAAAAGTTCTGGGTTTATTGAGAATTATCTTCAAGAACCACTTCTGTATAATATACAGCCTATTCAAATGGCAGTTGTAAGCTCCACCCCAACTGAGAATACCATAATTCAAGTGGGACTGTACCAAGGAGTTGTACAGAATGAGCAGTTGGTGCGTTGTCAGAGTATTCCTGAGCCTCACAAAACGTCCCAAAAGGTATCTGGTCCTAGTCACAATGCTCTCAATCTGCAAATCCCATCGTAGACTTCCATCAAGGATGACACCTAAATATTCGACCGATGAAACCTCCGAAATAAACGCACCCGCTCCGAGACATAGGGGACCCATTTCTGGTAAGTTTGTAGGGTAGGAAGTGTATCGAATATAGTTAGTTTTTTTCAAGTTAACAGTGAGCTTGTTATGCTGAAACCACTGTTTTAACTTTTTCATGCCGCTTTCAGCCTTCCTTTTCAAATTCTCCCATGAGTCCGCTGTAAATATTATTGCTGTGTCGTCGGCGTAGCTCACAATTTCACCACCCACGTCCATCCTCATCAAAGATTCGACATATATAATGAAGAGCAGGGGACCCAACACTGTCCCTTGTGGAACTCCATAGGATATCATCCCGAGATCACTCAAACATTCACCTATTTTAACAGCCTGAAGTCTGCCTGTTAAGTAGTTCTCTAATAATGCATTTGCTTGGCCACGAAAACCAAAGTTATACAGCTTTTCCAATAGTTTTTCATGAGAAACCGTATCAAAATCCTTGGCCAAGTCAATAAACACGCCCATTGAAGGAATACTTTCGTCTATATATTCATAAATATGTTGTGTGACTGTATTTATTGCATCTTCTGCGCTTTTTCCTGGTTGAAAGCCAAATTGTCGAGGAGAGAGTATCTTACACTTTCGTAGAAACGAGTTCATCCTCACCACCAAAACCTTCTCAAATATCTTTGCAATGTTTGATATTATCGTTATTGGTCTATAATTAATAATTGATTCTGCTGAACCTCCTTTATGCACCGGTGTTACTAATCCGTTTTTTAAAATATCAGGGAATTTTCCTGCTTCGAAAGAGGCATTTATCAGGTGTTCGAGGGGTGTCGAGATGAACTCCTTAATCCTCTTCAAAGTCTCACTCCGTATTCCATCCAAGGCAGTTGCTGTTCCAGATTTTGAAGTATTAATAACTTTCTCAATTTCTACTCTGTCGGTGGGGTAGAGGTAGAAAGTCCTTTGGTTGAAAAAATCCTTCTCTACGAAATTCTCCGCCGAAGGGATCCCCGATGCATACTTGCCACCAATCTCGCAATAATGCTTATTGAACAAATCTGCAATGATCTTGTTATTACTTTCTATCAGACCGTGATCATTTTTTATTTGTTTAATAGTTGTTTTTTTTACAGATTCACCACACGATTGGTTTACAAACGACCACAGTGCTTTGGACGTGTTCTTGAATCTCCTGAAAAAAGATTCCAAGTACTTTTTTTTCGAATAAGTCATTTTTAGAATTGTTATATAGCCTCTTCAGCATGTTATCAGTCGGATTATTCATTAAGTTTTTATATAGTTTGTTTTTATTCAAAATTTTCTGCATTAGATTTTTTGTTATCCATTGTTTTTTAGGTTTATTTTTAACTTTAGTATTTATTACCGTTGTATGTTCTCTAATATAGTCTTGGAGTTTTTTAATAAATAAATTTGTTGCTTCATTAACATCAGGTTGTTGTTTTTTTTGTCCTCACTTCCACCCTAAGTTCCTTGTTCAAATTTTTATCTTTCACATGTCTCACCTCCCTGGAACCAACTATCTTCTGATGGGCCTCCGCGTTATATTCTTGAGTTTCCTCCTCAACTGGTGAAGGGGTGGTACCTGCAGACTCAGAAATTTCTTCTTGTTTGTTTATTTTTCTTATATCATCCACCGTGTATATTTCATTACCAATTATCAACTTGTTACCCTTAACGTATCCCACATCACTGGTGGTTTCTCTTATTTTCCTCAAGTAATTCCTAAGTATTTTCTGTTCTTCTCGCTGTTGCAATGTTTGATCTTGAGTTATATAAATATTTGTTCCTTTAAGTTTCTTAGAATTATCCAACAGTACTTGTTTTTTCCTATAAGTAGCGAATTCAATTTTCAAGGGTCGATTTTTGCCCCTTACTAGCTGGTATATATCACTAATATCTGATTCGGCAATATCTGTCTCAAGCAGACGATTCACTTCCCCTATTACACCTTCGGTTGAGACGTTTTCTCCGTTTTGCAGTCCATATATCACTATATTGTTTTTATAACATTTCCTCTCTAAATATTCTACTCTGTCCAAAAGTTGTTTATTCTCTTTTTCCAAGTTTACAACTTTACAATTCAACTCTTCTGGTCTCTGTATTGATTTGCTTTCATTCTCCGAAGAAATAAGAGCCCTTAGTTCCTTTCGAGTGGTTTGTATTTCATCATATATTGTCTTCAACGTTATTTCATCATTCATTTCCGTTTAAACAAATAACACACACTTTTAAATATCAACGTGTATGTACCGCTTTACCATCAGATTCACCGAGCCGCCAGATGACCGCCTCGATTGTTTATCCACTCGATCAATAACAAATCTTATCGAAAAACACAGTTTTCTAATTGCGTCTCACTCAAAAAAGGTCAATTCGAGATGATGAGATCTTCGAAAAGAAACGGAGTTAACAATCACAGTCCACTATGAAAGAATATTTTCTACAGATTATTTTCTGCGAAATTTCGAAAATTTTCAAGACCGAAATTATAGACTGCTTGCACATTTGAAGCTCACCACACATTTTTCAATTTTTATCATCGCACCTGTATTTTCGAACATTCGGATCCATTTTCTAATGGAGTCATCACTTGGTGCATGGCGTGTACCATATTCCTCACGATATAAACGTTGAGAAGCTACTATTGAATCACCGTTGCGATAATACTCTCGTACGCAAAAAGCGCGATGCGTTCCTGGGTACAGCTCCATCGTCACTGAAACTCAAAAAAATTGCGGACATCACGATCCCCTTCACAATCCCCCCCGTCACTCATTCTTAAATGCAGCGACAAAACAAATACCCGACGCCCTTTTTGGACACCTTGTATAATATACTGTTTTTTTTTAAAGATTTTTGAATGAAATACAACAGCAAAACTGAACAAATACATATGGGTACATATGTAACAAAAAAACCTAAATAAAACAAAAAAACATTAAGTTTATTCATACTAAAGCATAATAATATAAAGTGTTTATCGACCTCCGTCAGGTTATATTCCCCTATTCTTAAAGACATTAGAATATGTTCTTAACTACTGTATTTCCATTTCAGAATTTTTGTTTTTGTGTGGTGATCTGAATATTGATTTCCTTTCAGTTAATGACTCTTGGAAAAAGCTTCTTGATGAACTTTTTACTTCTTTTTGTTTGATGGAGGGTTCCTTGGAGCCAACGAGAGTCTTTACAAATAAACACGCAAAAACTTCGTCTTGCAAAGTTGACTATATAGCTACTAATGCTAACAGGATGAGCATTTCGGTGTCTGTTCACGAGCCCTTTATTAGTGACCATAAAGCTAGGTTGACATGGCAAGTGGATCACAGCTGTGGTTCAAGAATACATGGAAAACGACCCGTGTCAACGGAACAGTCGTGCAGATATTCACGAAATGAACGATTTATCCTAGTTGACACGGGTAGTGAAGCACAAGCGAGGTTAGTTATGTGTGGAGATCGACTCGTGTCAACGGAGGAGTTGTGAAACTATTCTCGAAACGGACGGTTTCGAAGGCGGCACGAACGTAAAATGGGATATCAAACATGTTAGATATTTAACGTGTTCCGTGGTCTTGGAGCGACCAAAGTGGAAGTAGACAAGGGTTATTTTCGATTTTTTTTGTAATGAATTGAGCTGTACTAGGTTTGTGATACTTTGTTAAATCGCCTTATTCACGGGCGATGAAACGACGTATATTCGTATCGCCATAACCTATTTGGCAAATTTATGTTGTTTCTTCGTCGGCACAAAGGGATGCCGACCAGCCCTGATGACTGCACATGTCTTTCTGCGTCAATCTAGATATTTATAACTATAATGCGGCTCCTTTTTGATGGGAATTAACTTTGTCGGTATTTTTGCCTGTTGTTTATGACCGAATTAAATCTCATTCCGAATTTCTAAACATGTGATTTCTGTTGATCAATCGCAAAACGTTTGTGGCTCTATTTTCATAGGACTTTTTTTATCCAAGGAATATCGCTTTTTCATTTTCTCTTGCCGTTAATATTTTCACAAAAGTTTTTGTCTGAGAATATTTTTATATAGTTAGGCTATATGCAGGGTATCCCGGGAAGAATGCGACAAATGGATACATAAATGGAGGTCATCATGGGGGACTCATATCAAGATCGCCATTTGCTATATACGGGGTGATGTTAATCTCATAAGTGAAATTTCACAGTTCAATAACTCTTTAACTAATCGACCGAATAATTTCATATTTTGGAGAGTAGTCACTCTACTATCGCCTTCCTTCAATATTTCTGAAATCGCGAACAAATCAGATCCGGACTTTTTCTATTTTCGGAAATATTGGATCACCCTGTACGTGCACTTTTCTCGAATTCGTAACCACAAATAATTAATTCATAGAGAAAATTCATAAACCATTATTGGCACCGTCATACAGGGTGATCAATAAACATTGCCTTATGGGTGGAGTTTCATTGTTCGATAAACTTATCAGTAGAATTAAATTCAAATTTTGCAGTTCGCATTTCACTAGGGATTGAATCAACAATTCCTGTAATGGAATTGGTGGAAATGAATATGGTTTTTACTGACATGATGAATCTTTTCCGAACATGAAATTCCATCAAAGTCCGGTATACCTACTAAGTGAGAAAAAAAACGAATCGGAAGAAATAGTAAAGAAAAAAAGTGTTTCTTTTGACCTCGGAAATCTTCGGTTCAAATGTATGTACCTGCAAAGACTCACTCTGTATAGTTGGGGTACTATATACATATTTCTGCTGACTGATGTCTGTCAGATTTTCAAACAATTTACTGATAACTGATTTCCATCCTTTGAAGAAAAAGTAGAGTTATTTTTGAAAACCTGATCAGAACAAGACAACTGCACAAATGTAGCAAAAGTATCTGAATCAATTTTCGCCGAAGAAAAACGAAAGTGCAGGACTGACTTTCTTCAATTTTTTTACGGAAATGTCAGGGGCTCAACTTCCCATAAGTGCAGCACAATTTTTACACATATTTTCATAAGAAAAATCGAAATACAGATGTGCTGGGATGAGATTTTTCTAATTTTTGAGTGTTCCTGTGAAACCAAAAAAATTTATGAAATGAGTGCTGGCCTAGCTTTTAATTGAATTTTGTAATATTCAGTACATGTAGTAAAAATTTATTTCATCCGTTGAATCCCAATAACATGTTTTGGGAAATATTTTCAAAGTCGTATTTAACAACAAAAAAAAAATCAATTTAACAAAGTATCGCAAACCTAGTACAGCTCAATTCATTACAAAAAAAAAATCGAAAATAACCCTTGTCTACTTCCACTATGGTCGCTCCAAGACCACGCAACACGTTAAATATCTAACATGTTTGATATCCCATTTTACGTTCGTGCCGGCTGCGAAACCGTCCGTTTCGAGAATAGTTTCACAACTCCTCCGTTGACACGAGTCGATCTCCACACATAACTAACTCGCTTGTGCTTCACTACCCGTGTCAACTGGGATAAATCGTTCATTTCGTGAATATCTGCACGACTGTTCCGTTGACTCGGGTCGTTTTCCATGTATTCTTGAACCACAGCTGTGATACACTACCCATGTCAACCTAGCTTAAAGCTCTCATTCTCGACTATCTTTGTAATGACAAACTTGAAGTTGAAAAGGATTTTATAAATTTCAGATTGATATCCCACTCAAATTTAGAGAATCTTTTCTCCATGATTTCAAATACAAACTTTCAAGTATTGTATAATTTCGACGCAATAGATACTAGATTTCGAGTATTTTTGGATTTATTAACTTCTTCGGTTGAAGCTACTTGTCCCTTGAGATCATTGCCTTCTTCTTCTCCGTGTCGACCGAGGTGGATAGATTCCTCAATACTTCAAGCAAGAGACCATTTTAGGAATCTTCACTGGGTTTCTGAGAACTTGAAATCCCGAGATGCTTTGATAAATTACAAGAAAGCTAAAACAGCATACAATCGGTTACTGAGAATTTCTAAACAAAATTATAATAATAATATACTTTCTGAATCAACCAATCGCAACAAAACTTTATGGACCCTTGTAAATATAGAATTAGGTACTAAGAACCGAAGTCGTGTCAATGATATTACGCTCACGATTAATGAACAGACTATTTCAGATCCCCAATGAGGTCGTCAACGCATTTGGGAACTATTTTTCTACTATGGGTGAGCTCGCACTACGAGGTGAATACGGAAATTTAATTTCGAACTCATGCACCACCCAAAAATTAGTTAACTCGAATTTTTACTTTTTTCCTGTTGTTCCCGAAGAGATCATATTTGTGGTCTCAGGTTTGAAGAATTGTGGTGAATCTGGGCCCGATAATAATTCTTCTAAAGTGCTCAAATACATTTCTCCCCTTATTGCGGAGCATTTTTCGAATTTAATTAATTTCTCTGTCTCCTTGGGTGAATTTCCAGCAGTTTTAAAGCAAGCAGTAGTAAAACCAGTTCATAAGAGGGGTAGTATTAATGACTTTGAAAAATTATCGTCCAATATCTTTATTAAGTCAGTTATCGAAGGTAATAGAGAGGATAGTCTGCCGTCGAATGTATGATTATCTTTCGAGATTTTCCATCCTGACAAGTTGTCAGCATGGCTTTAGAGCTGGAAGATCCACTCAGAGTGCCTGCTGTGAATTTTTCGATTTGACTCGAGCATTTGATTGCCTTCAACCAAAGTTTCTTATTGAGAAAATGTATCAAATGGGTTTCCGAGGAGTATTCCTCGATTGGATTCGCAGTTTTCTTTCAAACCGGTCTATGGTGGTTAAGCAGAGTGGCTCCCATTCCCGAAGATATTATCCAAAATTAGGTATCCCCCAGGGTTCAGTCTTGGGGCCACTTCTTTCTCTCTTATTTATCAACGAGCTTCCTCAGCATATTGTGGCTTGCATTATAATTCTCTTTGCTGATGATACCTCCTTGGCAATTAAAGCTCGTAATCTTGAAGAACTGATAAGAATTTGTGAATCTCTTATCAAACGATTTATTGTCTGGTGCCGAGGGAACTCTTTGATTGTAAATTTGGATAAAACCAAGATCATCAAATTTCAGATAAGGGACGGTCTTGATTTCACTGTAGACCTTTCGGTCTTCAGCCTCAGGTCATCGGAGTGTGTCAGTTTTCTGGGAGTACGTGTGGACAGTAAGTTGAGATGGTCCTTCCACATTGATCACGTATGTAACAAAATAAGTAAATCCTACTTTGCTATTTCTCGCCTCTAGAGTTCACTATCATTAGATTCTCTCGTTGGGGTGTATTTTAGCAGTGTATATAGTCACCTTTGCTATAACGTGGTTCTATGGGGTTCTTCCCCAGATGCTGGGCATGTATTTGTTGCACAGAAGAGAGTACTTCTTCTCATTTTCAACCTGAGTCCTCGAGACTCATGTCGCCCTATATTCAAGGAAAATAAAATATTATCATTTCCTTCTATTTACAAATTCCAGTGTCTAATTTATGTTCACCAAAATTAAAAAAATCTTGAAACATGTACAGATTTCCATAGCTACAATACTAGGCATGAGGATATTTTATGTATTCCCATCATAATACTAAAAAGTATGAGTCGTCACCTACCTTCACAGGAATTAAATTATATAATCACTTGCCTAAACATTTTAAGAGACTTGGTGAAAAACAATTTAAGAAAGAAGTAAAATCAATGTTGATTGACAATTGCTTTTATAATATTCAAGAGTTATTCACTAATTCTATCATTTAAGACTTTTTTAATACTAACTTTTACCATCTTATATTACCTCTTTATATTTTCAATATGTTGTTATTTTTTTTTCTTGTTGACTATTCCTATACATTGTATGATGTCTTAAAGGAGAAATAAATTATTATTATTATTTGGGCGAAAATGGCAACACCACCATGCTCCCGTGTTGACCGGCAAAATTAGTAACCAATTTATATCCCGGCAGTGACATCACACCCAGGCTAGCCTCGTTACACCAATGCTCAGCACACTAATAATGTTGGGATTTTCGTATGATGATAGTACTGATAAGTTATTCATCTTGTTAGTGATGGGCTGAATAGTGAATATTCAGCTGCAAAAATCTGAATTTCCAAAATTCACATTCCGGAGGAGCTGGAAGGTCATTAGGTGGAAAATTCAACGATTTTCTATCGGCAACCTGCGTTGATAAAAAGAATGAATACTGTATCTGTTTCGTCAGTTTGACTGAACCACGACTTTGTGGTATTCATCTTCAGGAATAAGAACCTTAAATGACGAATATATTTCGGGATAACGAGACTTCAGTAATTCACATCTGACACCAGTGAAATTAACATTTAGAAAAGTCTCAAGATCCGCAACTGTAGTAGTGGGTCTCAAATTTGTATTTTTTGACTCCATCCACTGACGTTGGCGTGAGAAATTTCCAACTACCAAAGCGGGTCTTTGCCTCCTTCTATTTCTCTTACCTAGGACTGTTTTCCAATCATTATTTCCATCATTAGATTTTTTAGACGTAACAGATTCCTTCTCTAATGGATAGGTAAACACATTATTTCCAAATACAGTATAAACTGTATAAATGGATTTCTCTATTCCAGCAATGAATATGAAATAAATCATTTCCATTCACTGAACTAAATAACACATCTCTAGCCTCGTGAATCGAGTTCAAATTCAACTTACCTCAATTAATATTTTTCTCGATTTGTATAACGTGTACACAAAAGATTTTCAGAATTAGTGTTTACCTCGTGTTTACACTCCTTAAGCTGGAGTGTAAGCTCCAGCTTACACTGGAGCCCTTAACCTGTTGGAGTTTTAGGTTTTGTAATACGCAGATGATTCACTAATACATAGTTTTATAGTTTGATATAATCTCTAGGATATCTCTGCCTGGTTGTAATGCTTGCCTTGGGGGTTTGCCCATTGCAAACTTCAGAAAAATTGTTATAATTGGATCGATCTCATATATTTCCAAAATTTTTGTCAGCCAGCCATGAGTGAGTTGAAGGCCTTCTTATAACCAAAATATGTCATAAAAAGATTTCTAAGTTTCTTAAAGGCTTGGTTGCATATGATGGAATCTATAACAAGCTCTTTTTCGATCCTAGTGCGTTCTTAGAACATCCTTTCTGCTGTGTAGCATTGACATTATTTATCTCGCAATGTTTGTAGATACGAGATGCTAAACATGATGTGATGATTTCGTATATTTGGTAGACATGTTATAGGTCTATATTTTGATGGATCCATAGTACTTTGAAAATCTTTCGGGATGAGGTAAGTTATACCTGTTGTCAAAAACGTTGGCATATCCCTTGGGTTGTGTTTTATGTTATTTATGGATTCTACTAGTCTGCCGTGTAGACACCAAAACTTCTTCAACCAGAAGTTGTGAATTCAATCTGGGCCTGGGTGTTTCCAGTTGTGAGTGCTCTTCAGTATTTCCTGTAGTTCTTCAGATGTTACTACACTATGCGGCATATTTTCTATTGTCTACATGATTTCTACTCTCTTCTTATCCAACTCGCTCGGAAGTTGCAAGTGGTCGGTGTTGACAGTTGATCGGTCCAAGAACTATCTATATCTTCGGCACATGCGAATAAATAAATTTATATGATACTTACAATAGATAATAGAAATCAATTACCGTTTAACATATACAGGGTGAGTCTTTGACTTGTACATATATTTTAACCGAAGATTCTTGAGGTCAAAAGAAACATTTTTTTCCTATATAGTTTTTTCCGAATCGACCCGGTTACAAAGATACAGGCTGTTGAAAATCGATAAAAAAATTATTTTTGGAATATAGCTTTTCCTTGATGTGATACATCTTCGAAACATACCACTAAGTACATACTAGACAAATTTCCATGTGATTGAGATTGAACACTTTTATTCTTTTGCTATTCCATAAATTCATCCTAGAGCATATGATTGACATACTTCCAAGAGTGCCATAATTGTTTTTATGTGGAAACAAATAGGTGAGTTGAAAGAAAACGGGATATTCACTTTTGGATATTTATATTGAATACTTCTCATTTATTTTCAATCGCAAAATCCAGATGAATCACGTAGTAGAGTTGGCTATAATGTAGGTACATATTATAGTACAAATTTGATTACAAGTGGAGTCTAACATTTGCCATTGATTACAGAGCCATAAAACTTCGTTTCCATATTTTCACTCTGATGGCTTCAAAAATATTGATGCAAATCATTAATTTTATGAGATAGTTAGAACAAATCAAATGCTTCATTTCATAAAGGAATTACTTTCTATCAGAATGGACACTTATTTATTTTGTATCCACACAATTATTTTGGAAATTGTTTTTAAATTTCTTGAAAATATGTATGGAACTTCAATATTCTGTTGGGTTTCTTCAAATCTTCGATGATTTTCATTTCATGCAAATATAATATCAAATATCATATAACAATAACAGTGTAAAATGTAAATGAATATTTCAGGTTAGAACATAGATTATTCGAACTGCTGTGTTTAAATTTGCACCACTCGAAATTTGAGGTTCAAACTTAAAACCACAGACTACTAGTCTGTGTTAGAACTTTCACAAATGAATATTATTTATTTTAGAATGGGCGAGTTCGGAAAGTCAGCGCTGTCGAATGCGCTTTAAGCGCTGTGTCAACAGCGCGTTCGTAAATTATTTATTGATGGTTCAGCGTACGATGGATCCATCGGGTTCTTAAACGTTTCTCGAATTCAGCGCTGTTTCATTCGATGCCTCATCGGTTCCAGCGAAATGAAAGACCGATGTTTTTGCTGAATGAGAGAGAAAGAGAACGTTCATGCAGTCATTGCAGTCATTTCTAGGGTTTGTCTTGTCAGTTGTCACTGTGAAGTTAAGTTTGGTTAGGTTTATTATTAATATTAATTGATTATTTTACATTTAACGACTTTGTATTTGAATAATATTGTATTGTGGTGAATGCTTTTTTACTCGAATTATAGAAGTAATAGATGGAAAAATGAACAGAATTGTTCAATTATCAATTGATTATTAATAATAATATATGTTATTTATTATTGATTGTTATTAAAAAAATATTTCCCGAACAAATATTATTGTAATAAAAGATTGTTCAAGGAAATTGTTCACATAAAACAATAAAAAATATATTTTTCAGAAAATTATTTATTTGCTTTTTGATGCAATAAATAAAGATATTTTTATGTGAGAAAATGGAATAGATTAACCTAATTTTGATTTGATTCATTTGAACTGTCGTTGAAATAGCATTAGAAAATAATATCACGGCATGTAGACAATTATAGTTTTCTTATATTTCACAGACATTGAAACCATATTTCTCTTTCAGCGCATTAAACAGCACTGACTTTCCGAACTCGCCCAATGTAAGGTTAAATGGCAATTCTTGTACGAAATGAAATAAACAACGATATATTATAAATGAGATATAATAAATGAATGGATATGAATTATGAATATCAGAGCTAAGCTAATATGGGTGGACGCGAGCTCCATTCATTATGATTATCGAAAATGAAATAAAAAATCAAGAGAAAAATATTTAATCTTTGTTGTCAATGAAATTGAGATAACTCATTTATTGTATTATAAATACTACTTTGTTGAACAAATGGAATGTTAAAAGTGAGTTTATGATGGTTTTTCAAATTTAGTAGCTTATTTCCAAGGCTCAAATTGTATATCTTATACTTGCGAAAACTTCAGTGTTCCGGTTACCAGGGGTGAATTAGCTCATTATGAAAATTCAAAATGGCTATATCTTTTTAACAGGGCCGAATCGGAAAAAATGGTAAATGAAAAAAGTGTTTCTTTTGACCTCGAGAATCTTCGGTTGAAATATATGTACAGGTCAAAGACTCACCCTGTATAAATGAGAGTTGGTGTTTCTCAAGTAGGAGACCTATATTTTTTAGCGCATTTTTTTAGTCCAGATGTTTCGAAATCCATCGGTTTTCCAAAAATATCACCCGTTTCAGAGATATTGAGTTTTTTACTAAATTTTGATGGGATACCATATATATGAATATTTTTATTTATTTCGATATTA
This sequence comes from Harmonia axyridis, assembly GCF_914767665.1. Taxonomy (NCBI): domain Eukaryota; kingdom Metazoa; phylum Arthropoda; class Insecta; order Coleoptera; family Coccinellidae; genus Harmonia; species Harmonia axyridis. The sequence continues at coordinate 21,345,940 of NC_059505.1, read as the reverse complement.
CTCGATATGAATTGAGAAATTAAATAAAAACCCAACAAAAATAAGCCTGATCTTAAAAAAAAAATTCATTTATAATTTTAAACATAAATATAACAATAGGTGTATTGGTGTATATGCAAACAAAATTTTGCATGTACGCAGTAAGCAAAGTTAATAAATGTGCGAGTTGCCACTAGGGAACGGAGTTGTCTCGCGCTTCTCTGTTCCCTAATGGATTAGAGCAACTGGTTGCACTAGCCACATAGGAAACGGAAAAATGCTCCCGGGTCAGGGAACTCCTGGAATCTGCGGTGGGCAGGAGTCGATTCAACTCTCCTGATAGGTGAATCGTTAGGGATTTCCTACTGCTTCCCTTATTATATATATCATTATTATTATTCATCTTAATTTAATACAACTTATTTATTTAATTCACCTAGAAATTCCATTTCTTTCATGATATTGTTAAAGTAATATAATTTGTTCGTCCCATATTGAATCATATTCAATTCCTTGCAGATTTCTGGAAATGAACTAAAATTGGATTTAGGAGAAGACAGAATAATTATTGAATGTGAGCAAAAAAACTATCTCTTAGATATATTCCTTCCAGTTATTGTGAGCCCATATAAATCAAGTTCCACGTTCGATAAAGCAACAAAGGTACGTTTAATAAAAACAAGAAAATCTTGAAAATTTTAAATATTACTCTGTTTTAGATTATTACCATAATTATGCCTCTAGTAGGTGGATGAAAAAGTCTGTGGAAGTATTTGTCATAAATTAAATATTTGGAAGTATAAAAAGTTTAATGTTTTTGATTAATATATTTCTGTTGTAGATTTTTTAATTTTGCCAAGAAATTTAAGCTTTATTTCACTGGGTGACTTGGAAAAATGCGTATTATCCGACGCTAATAAATTAATTCCTTTCATTCAGGTTTCTATAGATAGAAATACAGGTAATAGGTATTTTGCAGTTAGAATTTTATTTATTTATTATTGCAAAACCTACAATGATATGCAGTAGTATGAATAAGCGGGACATCCTTTCTGCTGTGTAGTCATTATATATTTTTTCTTGCAATGTTTTTTGCTAAAAATGATTTTGTATATTGTTGGCAGGCATGTTATAGGTCTGTATTTTGATGGATCCATAGTGTTTTTATTTTTATTTAAATTAACGTGTCTCAGCAGCTAGGCCATTGACACAAGGAACAATGTACTTATCCTCTAGGCATAACAAATAATACAGTTCATAAAATATTCACTAAAAAAGGAAACATTGAACTAAAATGATATCAATCAAATTTTATTGTACAATTGATAATCTTTTAGAAATTGAATTGATGCTTCGATTTGCGTTTTTGAGGTGAAATTTGTCTCTTAGATTATCTTATAGTGTTTTGAAAATCTTTCGGAATGAGGTAAGTGATACCTGTAGTCAAAAACGTTGGCATTTCCCTTGTATTGTATATTATCTATTAATAGATTTGACTAGTCTGCTGTGCTGACACCAAAACTTCTTCCACCAGAATAATTCATTCCATCTGGGCCTGCGGATTATTATTATTATTCGAACTGGGGTCGTTTTGCTTCGGTAAGCCTTCCGGGAACTGCGACCATGCAGATCTTTTGTTCACTACCCTACTCATTCATAGAAACCCAGGGACGTCGTCAACGACGTTAATAAAATTGACAACCTCCCTAGAGGCCTTGGCCATTACCTCTCTGGTATCCAGGACCGGCTTGCCCATGTGAATGGTTCTTAGGCCAGCCAGCTCTGGACACTTGCATATCAAGTGTTCAGCCGTTTCTACTTCCGATCCACAGAGCCTGCAAATCTCGTCTGCTGACTTACCCATACGGTACAAATGATGTTTGTACCGACAGTGCCCCGTCAGCAGTCCCACCATCACCCGAATGGGCCTGCGGATAGATAGATAGATAATTTATTCGTCGATCACTCAATACAAGAGTCTTGACACGTCATAAAATTACAATTAAAATGTAATAGAATTGGATTGTAAAAAAAATAAATAATTTCATATGTACAGGGTGGGCAAATTTCGAGGTTTTAGTACTACAACTTTTGAACCAGAGGCGATAGACAAAATCTGATGCCCTATTCTCGGTCTCTTTTTCTGAGAAACTAACAACGGTAGACTTCATTTTTGGCCACCTTCTTTTGTTTTCGAGTTATAAGGTAAAAGAGATGAGGAAAAATTTACATAGGTTGAGGTCATCGTCATTTTTTGTAGATGTTATTTCTCGTCCATTCAGTTTTGAAGAGTTGACATCTGCAATTGCACAAAAACTAGAAAAGCTGCCGGTTTCGATGGAATCTATCCTGAATTCATAAAACATTTGGGGACGAAGGCCTTATCTGGGCTTTTGTCCTTCTATAATGATATATTGAGTTCAGGTAACTTTCCAAATGAATTTCGTAAAGCAAAAGTAATTGCTATTTTGAAGTCAGGTAAAAATTCTTCCGATCCAAGTAGTTATTGTCCGATAAGTCTTCTGAGTGTTCCTTTTGAAATCTTGGAAAGGTTGATTCTATTCAGGATTGAACCTTATGTTTAGGAAGCTCTGCAAAATTGTCAGGGAGGTTTTAGGAAAAATAGAAATTGCTCCGATCAAGTACTTAGTTTAACTACCTTCATTGAATCAGGTTTCAATGATAAGTTGAAAACAGGAGCTGTCTTCGTAGATTTGTCCGCAGCTTACGACACTGTGTGGAAGGATGGTCTAATTAAAAAACTACATGATCATTTGAACTGTGGAAAAATGATTCGTTTAATCGAAAACATGTTGTCTGATAGGAGACTTCGTGTTTTTGTTGATGATAAAAGTAGTAGTTTTAAAACGTTGAATAATGGTCTTCCGCAGGGATCGGTTTTGTCTCCCATACTTTTTAATTTATATTTGTGTGATATCCCTGTTACTTCATCTGAGAAATTCATTTATGCCGATGATATTGCTCTTTTGTTTCGTCATTCTGATTTTGGAATTATTGAAAATACTTTCAATGAAGATCTAAAAATTATGGAAAATTATTTTCTTGCCCTAATCCAAATAAAACAGAAGTATCCTGTTTCCATTTTAAATAATCAACAAAAATACAGAAAATTGAAAGTTACTTTCAATAATTCCGTCTTGAATCATAATTTTGCTCCCAAATATCTTGGAGTTAAACTTGATTCTTCTTTGAATTTCAAGATTCACTTAGAAAATTTGCGTTTGAAATTGAAATCGAGGAATAATATCCTCCAAAAATTAGCAGGATCTTCATGGGGTGCTGATGGCAGCACTCTTCATACAGCAGCCTTGGCCTTGGTTTTTTCTGCTGCTGAATACTGTTGTTCTTTTTGGTTCAATAGTGCTCATGTTCATAAAATTGATGCATAGCTTAACGTTTCTATGAGAATTATTAGCGGGACTATTAGATCTACACCTTTAGATTGGTTACCGGTGCTATCGTATATAGTTCCGCCTCATATTCGTAGACAGGTTGCATTCAAGAAATCTTGGGATAAATTTCATTTCTACCCGAACTCATTTCCAATTGTATCCTATTTCCCAGATTCTAGAAATACTAGATTGAAATCACGCAGACCTTTATGGACTAATACCTTCCTTCAATCCAATTAAAGCGACAAGGAAATTTTGCGTTCGGGATGGACTTCTTCTAACGTCTTCAACAAAAGTCTTATCGTTGATCCTTCAGAAAAAGTTCTAGGTTTCAATCTTCCCAGGAAAATTTGGTGTATTTCAAATCGACTTAGAACTGGTCATGATCGTTGTAATAGTACCCTCTTCAAATGGCATTCTATTGATAGCCCACTATGTGAGTGTGGTGTAGAAGAAACCATTTACCACTTGGTGAATAATTGTCCGATTTATAAATTTCATGGTGGTTTCCAAGCTATCCATTCAGTTGCAGATCCTTTTTTAGAATGGGTCGTTAACTCCAAATCGATATAATGAAAACTAATATTTAAATCTCCTTTCTGCTTCTTTTTTGTTTTTTTTTTTTATTTAGGATCCAATTGGAAATTATAGAGTCGTCAACCGAAAAGAGAGGATGAAGAAAATTTTGTTTTGGTTGAAGAGGAAGTCCTTCAATATAAATTATGTCAGCTTATTCTGTAAACGTTTACACAAACCAGTCACTACACTGATACGGGGAGACAGAGTTTTGCTGAGGTTTTTATCTGTTCTTTTGTATCATATGTTGAAATGTATGATGCCCTGTTTATTCCAACAATCATCCACTATGTATTAAAATCTACTTTTTTTATGTTTTGTTTTTGTCATCAATATAAAAGGGAAAACATAGAAAACAACGTCAAACATCGCAGAAACATCACGATTACAATGTCAGGGGTGTCCAAATTTTTTTTATTCGTCTATTGGGCCATCGTACAAGGGTTCTCAATAGACGAATGAAAAATTTTGGACACCCCTGGATAGCTCAACCAGAAACATAAAAATTTCAAACCAAATATCATAAAAAAATTATCCACTATTTCCTTGATCACAAAACCGACGAGTTTGGCATAACCATTACTAGGCTTCGGATGAATATGCATTTGCATAACTGCATATTCCAATGTACATTTCAGTTGAAGTTCATATTTTAATCTTTTTTGGTTTTGAATGCATATTTCCAAGATAAAATTTGTTTTTAAACAAGAACAAATCTAATAGAACCGTACTTTTGGCAAATCCCAAACAGCTCTTATGACTTTTTATGACCTACCCAACCCGCAAATAATGCAGTATTCAGAGAAAATATTTATCCCAAATAATGACATTAACAACATCTGGTAAGAAAGATGGTTAACCTGAATAAAATTTCATCTTGAACCATCAAACTCACTAATTTGAGTAATTAACAATATCATCAAAAATACTTATTGTCTAGCGGCAATTGGTTTGAATGTAACACCCTGTAGTTTCTTACATTTTTAGATTAATAAAAATGAGTTGTTTCCAAACATGTTTGGTACTTGTGGTCTAGCAGACAGAATATGAAAGAAGTTATTTCTTATTTTTATATATTTTTATAATCTAAAAATGTAACAAACTACAGGGTGTAACATTCAAACCAATTACCGCTGGACAATAAGTATTTTTGATGATATTGTTACTTTAACTGATAGAGACTGTTACGCGTTACTTTATGAGCTCACACTAAACTATTGTATTTTTGTCCACCCTGTACCAATTGGAATCAACATGTGATACATTTTTGGAATCAGGTCAGCTAGAGTTAAAAAATTCAGACAAAATGGGGGTGTTTCAGGATTATTTCTTAATTATTTCTTTTTAACTAAAAATGAATTTGTTCCATACTTAACGGACACAGTGTATAGATCATTAAATGAAATGATGTTAGAAAAATTTCCGAAAACGTATTTTTCCATTAGTATTTCAGATTCAATGTCGAAAGGTATCTCGTATCTAGTAACTCGAACAATCATGTTCAAAAAATTTTGTATTTGGTTATCTTTTATTGGGTATCTTGTACATTTTTGCCAGCGATTGCATGCTTTGGCGGAAACAGGTATAGAGGTCGTGAAGAATAAAATCTCAAAATTTGATTATTTTCGTATCACGTTTTCCAATAGTCCATAAAACAAATATAGTATGTTTTTACAATTACAGTTAGGTAAGTGACAGCGAAAATAATAATAATAATAATAATGCTGATAATAAACATGTATGAGCAGGGCCGTCGCTACGGGGTAGGCAGGGTAGGCGATCGCCTAGGGCGGCATTTCAAGATTGATCAACAAAAATCATATTTGTAGAAAGTAAAAAATGAGATTTGTGACGTGTCGACCTTGAGTAAGCCGGTCACAAGGCTAAAATTTGGCTCGCGACTACACTCGGTGAAGACGGGAGTGAGTTCTTCAAAATAAGGTGGAAAATAATAATGGGCGCCAGGTAGAGATGTGCCTGTCTCAAGAACAAATTGCGTACTCCTCTACCAGAGTAGCAATAAAACAAATACTCAATGTCAAACGTTTAATTGAAATTAAAATTTCTGCAGTGGTTGATAATAAAAAAAAAATAATGAAAAAGAATTCTCTTAGTTACCAAAAGCTAGAAGAGCTTCCCAAAAACTTTACCTAACACTAAACAAATGCCATAAGGGCTTCCTATAAATTATAACAACACCTGATGCCAGAAGGGCTCCCTACAAACTATAATACCTAACCTAATCCTGAAAACAGAAGCCTTATATCAGCCTACACTCGGCTTAGGCTAAACCTCAAATTTCACTAACAAAACTAAACCTAAACGGAGTTCAACAAACTCCAAATTTACCAGATAATAAACAAGACAAATAACCAAGTTGAATAAGAAGATTGCCTCAACCACATATCCTGAAGAAATACACAAATACAGTGGTTGTTATAACTGGCTGGTATAAAATAGTTGGTTGTATAAGGTGATAATAAATTCAAGTTACAAATCCTGAAGGGATACACAAGTATTATAGTTGTTAAAATAAATGGCCAGTTAGTGAAGTGCACCTCACCGCAAACTGTTTACAATTTCCACAGTATCTAATAAGCATGAAACAACCTTTATTCAATATATCTCAATATAACTATCAATGGATAGAAAATTATTAATAAAACCGTTAACTCCTACTCAAATGACTGATTTACTTACTATCATTACACTAAATCTTTACTTCCAAAATTAAATCTCAATACAATCAATACTCATTAAAGCCAGTGCGAGCACCGGTTACCTGATACAAAATCAATATTGAAGGTTGACTTGACAGCAAATCTAACGGTGAGATCTCTATACGTAGAATATACCATCTACTCGAGGTACACCACATGCCAGCAATATACTATGTACTCGAACTGTACCATCTATCAGAAAATACCATCCACCAGAACTGCACCAGAAATTTACCACCATCTACCAGAAAATAAGTACCATAAACTCCAACCGTACAATACACCAGACTCCAGAACTCCTGAACGTAATCAGTCACTAGGACTCTTCAAATTCAACCAGGCACTAGGATGCGCAAAGATATCCAGGCACTAGGACCCTCTCAGTTGTTGTTCGAGGGAAAAGGATCTTCTTGATATTCCTCTTGTAAGTTCAACAGTTATTCGAACTAATCGGCGGGAAGCGAATCCTCTCAGATCTTCAGAGTAAATTCAATGCAAGAGATGGACCTTGTAGAAGAAAACTTTTATAATCACGTATAAAACGTATTTCCCAGAAATATTCACAATACCATAAACTAATCATATATTCTTCAAATTTGGTCAATTTTTCCTCCAAAAAAAACTTCTATCAAAATTATCATGAATCGCCGATAACCTCCTTCTGGTTCTGACAATTTCATTTCCAACCATAGACTATACCAGTTGTCAAACGAAACTTCCCACACAGAAGAAAAATAATACAAGAAATCTAGAAATTATGAAATATTTCCCCACGGTAATGATATTTAATCTCAGAAATCCGGAAATAGTTATTCCATAATAAATACAAATTGATATTAATCCGGAATATTCCGAGCTGAATTCACAATCAACCTCCAGAGGGCGCATTACCAACCGAACTATCAAGTGATGTAAACTCTAACCGTTACAAATCCCCCCTTACTTTAAAAAAAATTTACCAGAAGGGTCAAATTTTTTTCTGCCAGTAACTTCAAAAAGCCAAATACGGTAAACCAAACAGCGACAATACTTCAATGAATCCTAAAGAAAACGACACCAGCAAAACTCCAATACCGACACAACCAAAACCAGAATGTCACACTTGAATTAACTTCAAAAGTCCAATCTCAGCAAATTGAAACGGAGATGGTTATTATAGCATGTTGCTATCGTGGTTCTGACGATACAAAAGATGTTAAGCATATGTCAGCCACCAGATGGGGGTAGTGACCACTCTAGTAAATTTATGCTCAAGGCAAGGGTTAACCATCCTTTAACCCAAACAAAAACAAAACAGCCAAAATTAGTCCGACAAGTGTTCATCCGTCAGTTGATCCGGTGGATGAGCTTTTAAGTCCTTTATATGCCAGACTCCCTGGTATTTACCGTTCTCACTCTGCAATTCATAGGTCCAAGGGGATACCCGCGCTGAAACCAAGAAAGGTCCAACATATTTCGGTGCCAGCTTGGCTGTAAAATATTTAGCGGCGTCTGAAAGTACCCGATTTCTTCTCCACACCAACTGGTTAACAGTGTATTGGACATCCCGACGTCGAAGGTTGTAAGTTCGACTATTGGCCTCGTACGCTCTCGCTAACTTAATCTTAACGTCACCATATATTCTCGCGAAGGCTTTTTCCCGTTCTTTAGTCAAGGCCGACCTGTCGAAACTAATCTGATCAGGGCAGGTATTTTCACCCTTACACGAAACTTCCCTTCCAAAAACAATAAAATTTGGAGAGTAACCGGTGACTTCGTGCATTGAGGAACGAATAGCTAACCCAACCTGGTTTAACTGTCTATCCCAACCTCTCTGATCTTCTGACAGGTAGGACCTCAACATGGTTTTTATAACCCTATTAATTCTTTCGACCGGATTAGCTTGGGGATGATATAGTGCGGTATACTGAATGGTGACATTATAAGATTCTAAAAATTTAACAAATTCTTTAGAACGAAATTGTACGCCATTATCGACTATGATGGAATTGGAACACCCAAAGACAGGGTAGACATGTGTATCCAGTATCTTTACAATGGCTGACGCGGTAGCCGTACGCAGTGGAAAAAGAAGAGGGAACTTGCTGAAACAATCCGCGATGACAAAAATATACTGGTTACCGGAGCGAGACCGAGGTAAAGGACCAACCAAATCCGCAGACAGAAGCTCGAACGGTCGAGAAATTGAGACCTGTTTGGATAGCATGAGGCCAGAAGGCTTCTCCTGGCTCGGTTTGATGGCATGACAGGTTCTGCAGCAGCGAATAAACGAAGCCACGTCATATCGCATCTTTGGCCAGTAATACCGTTGTGCCAACTTACTATATGTTTTGAAAACTCCCACATGAAGTAAAGTTTCATGGACCTGCCTAATTAATGATTTTCGTTGAGGACGCGGAACAACTTCTCTCCAGTAATCAGAATCAGAGGCTAATTCAGGAATTCGAGGTGTTACATTCTTGAAAAGTTTACCCTGAATGATTTGCCAGGATGGGAACCGGTGAGGGGCATGAGTCACTTTTCCCAGAAGTTTGTCATACCACAAAACCGTGGAATGACCCTGAGAAGTGTTAACAGCATCGATGATAGGTACTGACCTAGATAAAGTATCCCGATGTTATCTTTACCTTTACGATGGATAATGGTATAATCATACTGTTGAAGTCTGATGGCCCACCGGGCTAATCTTCCAGAAGGTGAATTCAGTCGATCCAGCCAGAGAAAACTAGCGTGATCGGTGATGACCGAGAAATGTGACCCTTCAATGTACGGTCGCAGCTTCTCAATCGCCCATAGAACGGAAAGGCATTCACGTTCCGTGGTGGTGTAATTGCGTTCTAACCGGGTTAAAGACCTGGAAAGATAGCATATCACCTTTTCTCCATCCTCTTGTTGCTGAGTCAAGACAGCACCAATCCCATAACCGGAAGCATCACACTGTATGGTGAACGATTTCGAAAAATCCGGGCAAGACAAAACAGGGGCACTAATCAAACTTTCCTTCAACTTAATCAAAGCCTCATCACTGGGAACTCCATCTGAAGGACCGATTTTTCTTGAGTAGCTCCGTTAAGGGAGCAGTCAGATCTGCAAAGTTTGGTACGAATCTCCGGTAGCATGAAGCCAAACCCAGTATACGTCGAACCTCCGAAACACAAGTGGGGACTGGTATGTTCAAAATGGCTTGAACCTTCGATGGATCCATTCTTAGACCTTTTGAATCCACTACATAACCTAGATACAAGAGTTCCGGTCGACAAAAATGACACTTCTTCTTTGAAACCGTTAAATTAGCTGCTTGGAGGCGGTTAAAGACCTCCTTTAGTACCTCTACATGCTTCTCAAAGGTATCAGTAATTATTATTGTCATCTAAATAGACAAACACATATGATTCCAAATCCGGACCAAGAACTCTGTCAACCAAATACTGGAAGGTAGCCGGACTATTAGACAGTCCCATAGGCAGACGGGGGAATTGAAACAGACCTCTATTTGGTACCGTGAACGCAGTTAAAGGACGAGAGGATGCTTCTAAGGGCACTTGAAAATATGCCGACTTTATGTCCATAGAGGACAAGAACTTGGCGTTGCGGAGCCGATCCAAGGTGGAATTAATATAGGGGAGAGGATACGCATCTTTTTCTGTGACGGCATTCAATTTCCTGTAATCATCGCAGAATCGGTATGAGCCATCCTTCTTTTTAACAAGAAGAATCGGGGATGACCAGGGGCTGGTCGAAGGTTCAACAATGCCCTGCTCCAGTAAATTGTCTAACTCTGCATCAATATGACCCTGCATTACCGGACTCACAGGATAATACCTCTGCTTAATGGGACGCCACGAGGTTTTAATCTCATGTTCCACCAGTTTAGTACATCCTAACTCGTCACCCATGTTCTGAAAAGCTTCCTGCACAACCTCATTCAAAATCCTTGATTGCTCAGGGGTAAGGTGTTCCTCTGATGCAATCTCATCCACAGAGACATCAGCATCTCGTTGAAATACCCATTTCCCACAACGAAGATCCGGTACGACACCAAACTTCCTTCAAAAATCAATGCCAAAGATTAAAGAGTGCGGCAACTCAGGAACTACTAAGGCTGAAATCATCTTAACCGTATTTTCAAGCTTAATCGGTAAATCCACCGAACCGATACTAGAACAACTTTGTCCATTAGCGACTCTACAAGCAATTACATTATCGACATTAATACTAAGATTCAATTTCTTCAACATTGCCCATCCAGAACCTCCAATAATCGTGCATGAAGCACCCGAATCTAAAAGACCTAACAAATCAACATCAAAAACAGAAACCGACAAATATGAACTTTCATCATCCTGCGCATGCGCCAACGCATAATCCAACAGAGCTTTCTGGTGTAAAGGTAAACGATCACGGGCAGAGAAATGAGGGAAGGCACACATACTGTCATTAGAGGTCTTCCCCCTCAGTTTTCCGACGGCTTACACTTAGGGCAGGTCCGAACGGTGCAACCTGGACGACCACACTTGAAGCAGTACTTATTCTTGGCCATCTTACAATCCCTAGCAGCATGACCAGGTTGCTTACAATTCCAGCAAGTCAATACTGCACTTACCTCAGCCGCAGAGGCACTTACCTCAGCCGCAGAGGCACTTACATTAGCAGAAGAAGTACTCACATCAACAGAAGAGGCAGAAGGTTGTTCTGCATATACGTATGCTAGATCAGGTTCCATCAAAGAGCTCCTATTTCGTGGAGGAAGTACAAAGGATTTGATGGATTCCTTGCGAGCCTCGAGTTGTCTTCCGATATCCAACAGTTGCGAAATCGAGGTGATGTTAGTCAAACCTAACTGACTCTGGTAAAAGGGTGAGATATTACGAAGAAGGATTCTCAGTCGAGCATCCTCATTGACGGGTACAGTAAGACGTTTGAACATAGTGTCCATCATTGCTAGATACAAACCGATGCTTTCATCAGGGCCTTGTGTTCGACGTTTAATCTCATCGAAAAGTTTCTCGTTATAATTGGGAGGGAGAAACTGTTTTCTTAATTCATCAACCAACTGAGACCACGTTGACAAGGTAGACCGGACAGATCGGAACCAGATAAGAGCCTTACCCACAAAGAGATCGCAGACAAGAACAACTGCTCTTCTGTAACGTTCCGGGAAATACATAATTCCTCGACATTTTCAAGGAAAGAACTCAGGGAGCATTTAGAATTATCTCCACTGAATTTGCTAATATTCCACTTGGCTATGGATACTGAAGGTACCTTACATTGGGGAGCCGAAGCTGTATTAGTGGTCCGGTGAACTATATCACTAACTGTGACATCATCCGATTCAGATTCCGAATCAGATATACCAGCTGTATCCATCAGCATGCTCAACTCCAGAGGTGACTGAGTTTGTAACGATAATATCCGATATTTCCTAGCTCGCGATCTTAATTCCGCCTGTAATTCAATTATTTTGGCTAAATATCCTGACCGAAAAACCTGTTCTTCCTCTAAGAGTGCTTGGGATCTTTCCCCCTTGTACCAAGCGTGTAGACGTCTTTAGGAAAGATGGACTTTTCTCATCACCCGAAAAATCTAATAATTCTCTTTGAAAGAATGAAATTGAGCTTTCTATCGCCTTTGAGTCATCTTCGAACTGATACGGATATGGTGGGTATTTGGTTTCAATTCCCGATTTTTCTAACCTCAAATAACCTCTAAGACTCTTTCTCATTTCAACAACCGTATTCACGTTACCTACACCTCTAATAGCCAATTCATAACCTAATTCATCTTTATCAAGACGATTCACGTCCATTCGACCCTCCATACTTAATAAAATACTAAAGTACTGGAATCTTACCTAACCTCAAAAATACAAAATATTGGCAACGCCAATAAATACAATGGAAATCGACACTACAGAAAAAATTGATAACAAGATAGATTTGAAAACTAACGGAATACGAAAAATATCAATAATAACGACAAGATCGATCAACCACTGCAAGTCAGATAGAAAAGGCTTTTGGGCCCCACGTTGGGCGCCAATTTGTGACGTGTCGACCTTGAGTAAGCCGGTCACAAGGCTAAAATTTGGCTCGCGACTACACTCAGTGAAGACGGGAGTGAGTTCTTCAAAATAAGGTGGAAAATAATAATGGGCGCCAGGTAGAGATGTGCCTGTCTCAAGAACAAATTTCGTACTCTTCTACCAGAGTAGCAATAAAACAAATACTCAATGTCAAACGTTTAATTGAGATTAAAATTTCTGCAGTGGTTGATAATAAAAAAAAATAATGAAAAAGAATTCTCTTAGTTACCAAAAGCTAGAAGAGCTTCCCAAAAACTTTACCTAACACTAAACAAATGCCAGAAGGGCTTCCTATAAATTATAACAACACCTGATGCCAGAAGGGCTTCCTACAAACTATAATACCTAACCTAATCCTGAAAACAGAAGCCTTATATCAGCCTACACTCGGCTTAGGCTAAACCTCAAATTTCACTAACAAAACTAAACCTGAACGGAGTTCAACAAACTCCAAATTTACCAGATAATAAACAAGACAAATAACCAAATTGAATAAGAAGATTGAACTCAACCACAGATCCTGAAGAAATACACAAATACAGTGGTTGTTATAACTGGCTGGTATAAAATAGTTGGTTGTATAAGGTGATAATAAATTCAAGTTACAAATCCTGAAGGGATACACAAGTATTATAGTTGTTAAAATAAATGGCCAGTTAGTGAAGTGCACCTCACCGCAAACTGTTTACAATTTCCACAGTATCTAATAAGCATGAAACAACCTTTATTCAATATATCTCAATATAACTATCAATGGATAGAAAATTATTAATAAAACCGTTAACTCCTACTCAAATGACTGATTTACTATCATTACACTAAATCTTCACTTCCAAAATTAAATCTCAATACAATCAATACTCATTAAAGCCAGTGCAAGCACCGGTTACCTGATACAAAATCAATATTGAAGGTTGACTTGACAGCAAATCTAACGGTGGGATCTCTATACGTAGAATATACCATCTACTCGAGGTACACCACATGCCAGCAATATACTATGTACTCGAACTGTACCATCTATCAGAAAATACCATCCACCAGAACTGCACCAGAAATTTACCACCATCTACCAGAAAATAAGTACCATAAACTCCAACTGTACAATGCACCAGACTCCAGAACTCCTGAACGTAATCAGTCACTAGGACTCTTCAAATTCAACCAGGCACTAGGATGCGCAAAGATATCCAGGCACTAGGACTCTCTCAGTTGTTGTTCGAGGGAAAAGGATCTTCTTGATATTCCTCTTGTAAGTTCAACAGTTATTCGAACTAATCGGCGGGAAGCGAATCCTCTCAGATCTTCAGAGTAAATTCAATGCAAGAGATGGACCTTGTGGAAGAAAACTTTCATAATCACGTATAAAACGTATTGCCCAGAAATATTCACAATACCATAAACTAAACAGGGAATTATCCAAATTGAAGAAATAATCGCCTATAACCAGGATGATTCTAGATCACATATTCTTCAAATTTGGTCAATTTTTCCTCCAAAAAAAACTTCTCAAAATTATCACGAATCGCCGATAACCTCCTTCTGGTTCTGTCAATTTCATTTCCAACCATAGACTATACCAGTTGTCAAACGAAACTTCCGACACAGAAGAAAAATAATACAAGAAATCCAGAAATTATAAAATATTTCCCCACGGTAATGATATTTGATCTCAGAAATCCGGAAATAGTTATTCCATAATAAATACAAATTGATATTAATCCGGAATATTCCGAGCTGAATTCACAATCAACCTCCAGAGGGCGCATTACCAACGAACTATCAAGTGATGTAAACTCTAACCGTTACAGATTTGAATCGAACACGAAAATGTTCAGACAAATTGAATCAACAATAGAAACCATCAAAGGTGCCGCATTATACACAACACTCATAAATATCCAGATGTCGTGTAAACCCCCTCACAATACTGTTTAGGAGTTATTGATGCTAAAAAAACACATGTACTAATCAAGCTTGTCGGCGTTCCCTTTGCTAAACTGCTCGATTTTATTGCTTTATTAGGGTAGCCGGTGGATGATATTTTTCTTTACAATTCTTCAATCAGAATGCTGATTCCCAGATGAAAGCAAAATATACGAGAAACGTTTCCATTTCATCATTTCCATCTCATGCTTCCTAAGAAATAAATATATGAGAAGTTCAGTTTATTTTATACCACGTTCAATTATATCACAATATTTTTTGATCCTTCAATGTGTGCAAAGTGAGTGTTACATTCTGAATTTTTCGATTTGCCTTTGGATTTAAGGTTAAGGTTGCAGCAGTAACCTATTTTGAAATCCTTAAATCCAAATCAGCATTCTGATAATAATTATGAAATGATGAAAATAAAAATTATTATTATTATATCAATTTTTCGGCATTATTATATTAATTGTTCGGCACTGGAAAGTACCTACGTTTTAAGCGTCGGATGATGAGATAGACTTAATAGAAAAAATCATATTCACTTATTTGATGCTGATTGGAAATTGGAATATTATTTCAAATTTTATAAATCAATTACCTATATTTTAAAATAAAGTTGACAAAGCCGTCAAACTCCCTTTATAAGAGTATCTCAATACAAAATAAAATACTTATATCTTAAGTATCTTAAGATACTTAAAAAAAAAGAATTCAAATAACTATCTGAAGATTCTTTTTCAGATACTTGATAAGGTACTTTGTCAGGTGTTAAAATGCTAGGTACAAATCTGAATTTTGTTTTCGGTAGTAGGCATAAGAGCGATATTAACGGAACTGAAATAGTTATCATTCGGACATTTGCAATAGATTCTCCATTTCCACATTTTTAACATCTTGAAAACATTACGGACCGTGACGTGCCTTTATAAGAATTCCTTCTTGCTTCCTTTCATAACTAGCAATTGGTTTCTAGCACAGTTTTATCACTTTATTGCCTCTGTTGAAGATCGGTTTTGTTTACGCAATACCAGCTGCTGAAATCAAGGGTAGATTTTTGTGACCTAATACGGGTTTACGAACAATTCATGGAAAAAACCAAATATATTCAAGAAATGGAATTTTCATCTGTTCCGTCCAACAATTTTTATTAATTTCTTTAGTAGTTTATCAATTAATAATCTTTCCTGATTAAATTTGAATTCATAAGAAATAATTATACTCAATACATTTTCCGTCCATAAAACCTTTTCAACTTTTTATAAAAAAATCTTACCCCGAACTTGCAAGGGCGTCGACTTGTATTTTTGCCGGGGCGGCAGAAACGCTAGAGCGGGTCCTTATTGAATAATATTATGAAATGTGAAAGGTATTGATAGCGAACTACATCTTTTTGATTCTCTACAATTTACGGCATAATTTGATGAAAACTTATCGAATTCGTTATATTTAATTGGTTTTTTTTCCTCTTTGGTTCAAAAAATGGAAATAATGTACAGGGTGGGCAAATAAGCGAGGTAAGCGGCTATATCTCAGAATCCACTCATCGTAGAGACTTGCGGTAAAAAAATTTACCACTAAAGTAAACAAAAGAAAACACTGGAAATTGTTTTGAAGTTCATACCTCCACCGCTAGGGGGCGTAATAGCTATCGTCGAGTAGAAAAATGAATTTTACTCGAAAAATTTTCATATTAAGTTGGAAAAAAAATATGATCACTGTAAACCTTGGAAAATTCTCTATTTGTTTGAATTGTCACTTTCGATTTTGCGACATCAAATAAGGGTAGGGGGGAAGGGAGAAATCTGTTTGATTGAAATGCCTGTAACTTCAGTTTGGCTCAACATTTTTGAGCAAATTAGATCTCGTCTGAAAGATAATATTTTGTTGATTGAGGACAAAATATATTCATGATGAATTTGATTTTGCTGCTTCCGATAGGGAGCGCTAAGTCAGAAGTTCATTGTTTTGTTCATTTTTCTCTGAAATTTCAAATGTAATGATAAATTTTCTTAACAGAAACAAAAATTTCATTGAATTTGCATGAAAAAACCTGAAGGTCGCAAAGCGATAATTTCAGGCGTTCTGAAGTTATGGCCGAAAGAAGATATTCTTCAAATGATGCACTGCGAAAAACCAAATTGTGTCTTTAAGTTCTGACAGAAACAGAAATCCCATCAAATTTGTATGAAAAAACTTAAGGGTCGCAAAGCGATAGCTTCATGCGTTCTGGAGTTATGGCTAGCGACGGCCCTGTGCATAAGGGTCGAAAAATTGATACGTAAAAAAAATTGCATTAGGATTATTCCATGGTAAATGTAAATTAATTTTGTCATGAACGGGTTGGTCAGAGAAAGTTGACCAATCGTTCACTCATCTCCGGTTGAGATGTTCTTTTAACCCC
The DNA here is from genome assembly GCF_914767665.1 of Harmonia axyridis. NCBI lineage: Eukaryota > Metazoa > Arthropoda > Insecta > Coleoptera > Coccinellidae > Harmonia > Harmonia axyridis. The sequence continues at coordinate 21,328,834 of NC_059505.1, read as the reverse complement.
TGGAAGAGCGGCTTTCCAGAGGTCTCGGAGAATTAATAATTATGTAAATTCACAAAAGATGTTATACGTAAGTCCGGCCCGTCGCTTCGATGGACAGGTCTTATTAGTTGAATTTCTTTCTCTAGGGACAGGATTTGTTCATTGGGTCAATGAAAATCGATTTAAATTTTAAAACTAAATATAATAAAGAAAAATAAAAAAATAACCAAAGTTACAATATTCCTTGAAATGTTGACTCAACGGCCAAAATTTTATAAAAACAAAAAAATGTCTCAAATAATCAGTTATTCAAACAAACGAAACAATATACCAACTTTGAATTTGGGAGAATCAGGACTACTCGAATAAACTTATTTTCATTGAAGAAAAAAAAAAACATTCAAACATCAACAAATAAACCAAAAAGTAAATAGCCAAAAACTTGCCCTTATCCCACGATGCTAGGTGAGTATTTTAGGCCCTGCCTAAACCTAGTTTTAATTTTTTCAAACTGTTCACTCGAAACGTGTAATTCCTTATATAACACTTCACTACCGATCCGCGAACTCCGATCTAACCTAATTTATTTCAAAATAAATTCTAACTTTATCCCAGAAAATTCCTATTTTACTGTTTCTGACCTATTTCAACTGTTCTTAGAGTTAAAACAATTCTTTCTTCCAAAAAAACTTAAAATTCCTTTAACTCTCTATCATCTACTAAATTTCCTTTATTCTTGATTCAACCTTTCAAAAAAATTACTCTGATCTTCAAAAGAAATTGTTTTAATCTAAGTCCGGATTCGCGACCGACGCGACGTTCTAATTCTCAACCTTTCTCAATAAGAGACCCTAAGCGATACTAACTTCTTCTTTTCCTCCACAAAAATCGTAACCTCGTACTTCTCTTAAGACCGCCCCAACAATTCCACAAGATACCATGCCAATTAGATCATTGGTTAAAAGATTTTTTATCCTTCTTCATTTTTCGCCAACAGACCTTCAACCTCAGTTCAAAATAGATTTTTATGCAGTCTCAGCAAGAACCATACTTCGATTTTGCCTACAGCCGGACGGATTTTCTGCTGTGTCAATGTGACCAAAAAGCATTTACTGAACTCAGATAAACCAAGATTTCCCCGTATCTAAATGTATTCTTCTTATCCGTGAAAGATATATCGATTTCACCAACGTAGTGTCGAGACGTCTGGAGACGGTAACTAAGAAAAGCATTGATTGGAAAACAAAACATCCTTATGCTAAGATAAGATCAGTTTACATAAGGCGCGATCACTCTTTGAATTTAACGTATTTCCTCGGCATAATAATTCTAATAATTTCGATAATTTTCAAATATCCGCTTTACTACAATTTATTTGAATGAGATTTCGACAAAAAAATCCTTGAGAACTCTACTGGGTGTTAAAATGATAGAATTCATTGATAACTCATTCAAAAGTTAATATCGGGCAGTTTCAACTGGTACACCCTATAATTTATTTTGTCATTCAGGAGACAACTTCTCAAAGATACTAAAATTTGCTACCTGAAAATAAAATGTAGGCTATGCCATTTAGAATAAGCCCGATATTAACGTTTGAATGAGTCGTCAATTAATTGACTCGTTTTGAATGAATTCATTCATGTCGAAGTGATAAGGATCTTCCAAAGCCCCTTCAATTTATAAAAAATCGAAATATTTCAAAAACGGTAAATTTTGAGCGAACCAACTTTAATTTATTCCGTGCAATCTGAAAATTCAATGAAAAAATATTTGTTCATTAATCGAGGTACACTTTTTTGGTACGCCCTGTATATTTCCAAACAATTAGATAATGAAGCTCTAATATTCAATAGAACCTCGTGTTACTGTGTCGAAAAATATTCGAAAATATCAGCCTTTAACTGTAATAGAGCATCGCATCAATGTTGGAACAGCCTGTATGGATTGGATAATAAAAATGAAGAAGAATGAATAACTCATTTCAATTTATAAGATATAAGTCATCGTTTTTTTCTTATGATTCTCCAACAAAGCTAAAAATTTTTATGATAGCAGAATAAAATAAAACCTTTATTGCAGACGTGCCTTATCAGCATCAGATTTTTATTTTCAAAGCAGTGTGACCAGATTTAGTAGAAATCTACCTTTAAGTAGTTTTTTCGCATTTCCTTGAAATTTTTAGTAGGTAGATTTTCGTAGTTTTATAAATTTGACCGAGACGGTTGGGAATTGGGATGCCTAGACTGTTTCGATGAATCAATTCATTGTTCTTTGAGATTCTACGTGATTCTAGAAGAAAGTACGTAAACATAATAAAATCATAAAACTTCTTTGGTAGCTGTCGGCTGAGAACAACTACAAAGGGTGAATCTACAAAGGGTATCCCATTAAAAACAGATGGTGTATAATATTCGATTGAAAATATACCATTACCTCACATCTCGCATTCTAGTCGGCGGAAAAAATATATGATATATGTAACTGAAATTTCATAGACAAATTGAAGTGGCTGAATAATCTGGTTCGATCCAGACTTCCACCTTTTTTTTCATAAGAATCCCAATAAATCATGAACTGTTGAATTTTTACCCAAGGTATGGCATATTGCCGAAATTGCCATCAAAAAAGCTATCTAACGATGCAATAATATACTGGGTGCGCCTTTTGAAATAAGGAAGTAGTAGTCTGTTTCCGGTATAACCGCAAGTTGTAGAGATCTGAAAATATTTTAGGGAGAAAGATCATTGTCTCAAACATCAATATGCAAATTTTCAGTTCAAAATTATGATTAGTTTTCCAGAAACGTCTAATAGGCCATCGAGTTTGGGACAATATGTATATATATATATATATATATATATATATATATATATATATATAATATATACTATATTATATACTATATAAGGGATATCGATCAGTAATTAACGAGATATATTCACTCTTTATTCATGTAAAGCCTAGCTTTCGAAGCTTTTTTTGCTTCTTCCTCAGGGCAACTGTAAAATACAACAAAACACATCATCAACAATAAAACAAAAAACAGAGTACAACAACTTACTGAATGCGAGGTTAATCTCTAAGTCCAAGAAATGTACAAAAGTAGACACAAGCATCAAACAGGGTAATATCAAATGATTATCAATTAAGAAACGCAATATCATAATACGCAATAAACAAAGTTAGGTTAAATGTCATTCATCAACTGGACCATCGAAAAATGGTCTGTTAGAAAATTCTATGAGATATGCATATATTGGACTTAATCTCTGCGTGTCCGTTTTTTTGTTAATTTTACTTTTTTGAGTTTGTATGTGGATCATTTCTAGTATACATCTTTTTTTATAATTTACATTTACATCTAAAATTTTTACGTTATTAAAATCAACACTGTGTGAGTACTTATTAGCATGAACAGATAATGCACATCTCAGGTTATTTGTTCTAATATCACTTTTATGTAAGTTCATGCGATTTCTAAGCCACTGAGAGGTTTGACCTACGTAGGTTTCATGACAGTCAGCACATTCCAGTTCGTACACCACATTCGATTTTATTTCTTTTGGTATAGGGTCCTTCAGTTTTGAATATAAATTTGCCACTTTCTTCTTGCACTGTGCTACTATTTTTACTTTTTTATTATAATCTTTAAAACAATTCTTAATTTTGTAGGTAAGGTAAGGGATGTTAGGGATGCTTCTATATTTCACAACTTCTGTTTCTCCCACCATATCAGGTTGTGTTTGACTTTCAGTCAAAGGCAACATTGAAGTAGAATATAGAAGTTTTTTCAACATTGTTTTAGGATAGGCATTCTCAACTAAAATATATATATATATATATATATATATATATATATATATATATATATATATATATATATATATATATATATATATAACTATATATATATATATATATATATATATATATAACTATATATATAATTTTGAACTGAAAATTTGCATATTGATGTTTGAGACAATGATCTTTCTCCCTAAAATATTTTCAGATCTCTACAACTATATATCTATATATATAGATATATATATATATATATATATATATATATATATATATATATATATATATATATATATATATATATCTATATATATAGATATATAGTTGTAGAGATCTGAAAATATTTTAGGGAGAAAGATCATATATATATATATATATATATATATATATATATATATATATATATATATATATATATATATATATATATATATATATATATACATATGTAAGAATATGGACGTGTAAGAGTTTTACAACCGACATGACACATTCTTCGACACCCCGAAAAATAACACATCCTTTTTACATTACGTACAATAACAATTCGTTCCCTGTAAATTCATTGAATTTGTCATGCCCTTGGCACTTGAAGAGACTAATAGGTCTCCAAGGATCCGGTTGACCATCTCAATTATTTACAGGGAGCAATAAATTGGATCCTACATATATCATATATATATAATATATATAGTGAGATAAATTATTTGCCGAATAAAGTAAGGAGGTGTGGTTGGGTATCTAGGCAATTTAGAAAAGATCAACAGTCTATAGTCTATTCATCTATATTTCGAACCAATATGCGGTTCTTCTTCAGGATGCTAAAAAAAAATCACACAAATTACAAAGTTGTAAAAACAGCAATCTATGCTTACATCTGACTGGACAGTGTTATTTAAGATGATAAGTGCAGCTATAATAGGTCTTCTACTCATAAAATTCAATAAAAATACAATAATCGTAGAAATATCAGAAACGTTGCCGTAATGCATATGTCAATTTTAAAGGTTAAAACTCACAGAACAGGGGAACACAGAGAAAACAACAATTCACAAAGTGACATAAAGTCATGTTTGTCTAGATGGCCTACGATCTAAGGATAACAAATAACTATATACAACACTTAAATTCTTCAAGTCAGTCTTCTTATTTATATTATTTTCATTTTCATTTATAAAACACATTTCAAGGAAACTTCTTTTATTATAGTTAGAATTGGTACATAATATTTCAACTTCATCAAACTTAAAATGGTGGTCTAGAGAGGACGAATGGCTAGCTAATGCACATCTATCAGGTCGTAATCTGGCGTCACTCTTATGTATTGAGATACGTCTTTTCAAACATTGTGATGTCTGTCCTACACAGACTCACAGTTCTCACATGGAATGCGATAAACCACGTCAGATCTAGACATGGTGTGGATCCTATCTTTAGTTTGGCTGAAAAGAACGCCTACTACTAAAGGATTGTACTTCGCAATTTTTATGTTCTCAATTTCTTTTAGAATTTTGGTCAATTTACCTGTTAATGGTGGAATGAGGGGCAGGCTTACATATTTGTCATGTGTGGCAGGTTCGACTAATGTCGATGTTCTTATTTGTGGGACCTCGTCGACTTGGTCAGAAGTTAGAGAATGCAGACATCTGTTCAAAAACATCCTAGGGTAACCATTGTTCTCAAAGATCTTAAGCAACTTTTCTTCACTGTTATGAAGAAAGTCTGGATGGCAGATTTTCTTAATTCTACGAAACATACCTTCAATTAAGTTAGTTTTCATAGCCCAAGAATGGTTGGAACTATAATGTATATAGCGACCTGAAGAGGTCGGTTTTTGGTACCAATCCAATTTTACAATGTTACCTGCACACCTGATAGCTATATACATTATAGTTCCAACCATTCTTGGGCTATGAAAACTAACTTAATTAAAGGTATGTTTCGTAGAATTAAGAAAATCTGCCATCCAGACTTTCTTCATAACAGTGAAGAAAAGTTGCTTAAGATCTTTGAGAACAATGGTTACCCTAGGATGTTTTTGAACAGATGTCTGCATTCTCTAACTTCTGACCAAGTCGACGAGGTCCCACAAATAAGAACATCGACATTAGTCGAACCTGCCACACATGACAAATATGTAAGCCTGCCCCTCATTCCACCATTAACAGGTAAATTGACCAAAATTCTAAAAGAAATTGAGAACATAAAAATTGCGAAGTACAATCCTTTAGTAGTAGGCGTTCTTTTCAGCCAAACTAAAGATAGGATCCACACCATGTCTAGATCTGACGTGGTTTATCGCATTCCATGTGAGAACTGTGAGTCTGTGTATGTTGGACAGACATCACAATGTTTGAAAAGACGTATCTCAATACATAAGAGTGACGCCAGATTACGACCTGATAGATGTGCATTAGCTAGCCATTCGTCCTCTCTAGACCACCATTTTAAGTTTGATGAAGTTGAAATATTATGTACCAATTCTAACTATAATACAAGAAGTTTCCTTGAAATGTGTTTTATAAATGAAAATGAAAATAATATAAATAAGAAGACTGACTTGAAGAATTTAAGTGTTGTATATAGTTATTTGTTATCCTTAGATCGTAGGCCATCTAGACAAACATGACTTTATGTCACTTTGTGAATTGTTGTTTTCTCTGTGTTCCCCTGTTCTGTGAGTTTTAACCTTTAAAATTGACATATGCATTACGGCAACGTTTCTGATATTTCTACGATTATTGTATTTTTATTGAATTTTATGAGTAGAAGACCTATTATAGCTGCACTTATCATCTTAAATAACACTGTCCAGTCAGATGTAAGCATAGATTGCTGTTTTTACAACTTTGTAATTTGTGTGATTTTTTTTTAGCATCCTGAAGAAGAACCGCATATTGGTTCGAAATATAGATGAATAGACTATAGACTGTTGATCTTTTCTAAATTGCCTAGATACCCAACCACACCTCCTATAATATATATATATATATATATATATATATATATATATATATATATATATATATATATATATATATATATATATATATATATATGTAAGAATATGGACGTGTAAGAGAAGAAATACAACAGAACTTCATAAGAGCGAACTGATTCAAAATAGTAAATTCTTGCGAATAAAAAAATGAGGTTATTATTTTTCAAAGATGACAATATATACAGGATTATCAAAATAAAAAATAACAGGCAAAATAAAAGACAACAAGTTCAAATTCTTTAAATATGGATTTTGAATTTTTGACAAGTGAATTCTTTTTTGTAGAAAAATGTTTGACTATATTTGAATGAAAGTAAAAATTGAATTGTGACAATAATGAATGATACTATGATAGTTAACCAACATATAGATTGAATATCAAATATGTAGCAGGAACCTGCATGGAAAGGACAAATGTGACAAGTTATTATTCCATACTTGAAAACTTATGACTTTATATTGTTGAGCTGTCGTTCAGCTTTATTATTCCGTCATAATGTCTGTAATTTATGAATTTTGTGCCAGAGATGGTCAAAAACAATGAGGTTCGACTCAGTGATGATGAATTCGTCCTGATATTCGATTCTGTTCGTCCGGCCGAAAAATGATAGTCCTCGGAGAGATATTTAAACTTGAAATTTTCAGGATATCTTCAAATATCGAATGTCGCTGTTTAGTAAGTCGGAATCCGTCAAGGAATTCCGTAGATATAACCGTTCGAATTTTTTTTCTGAAGATTTCGAACTTTCAATTCAATCTAAATTAACTGTTGCCTGTAGATGTTAAATAACAATTTCAAGAGTCGTAATGAATATGATGTGGATAGCTCAACCAGAAACATAGAAATTTCAAACCAAATATCATAAAAAAATTATCCACTATTTCCTTGATCACAAAACCGACGAGTTTGGCAAAACCATTACTAAGCTTCGGATGAATATTCATTTGCATAACTGCATATTCCAATGTATATTTCAGATGAAGTTCATATTTTAATCTTTTTCGGTTTTAAATGCATATTTCCAAGATAAAATTTGTTTTAATGTTTTTCAAGAACAAATCTAATAGAACCGTACTATGGGCAAATCCCAAACAGGTCTTATGACTTTTTATGACCTACCCAACCCGCAAATAATGCAGTATTCGGAGAAAATATTTATCCCACATGATGACATTACCAACATCTGTTAATAAAGATAGTTAACCTGAATAAAATTTCATTTTGAACCATCAAACTTACTCAAATTATGAACGACTTGATGATTATAGGATTCTGTGCAGTTTGACCAGATTCAGTAGAAATCTACTTTTTTCAGGGCCGTGGCTAGCCAAATTGCCTCCCTAGGCAAATACCAAATTTGCCGCCCTAACAGTCAACTCTGCAGAATGCAAAAAAATTATTTTGGGTTATCGGGGTCTACCGAAATATGGAAATTTGAAGGGGACTGTTTGTAAAATTTTAATTTTTTAATGATAACATAGAAAAAATATAAACAAAACCAACAAGTTCAAACTTATACAAAAAATAAAAATCATTTTAGGATTGGTGAGTAACAATAATAGGAACACATGAATGACTAGAACAAAAAATGAAAGTATCTGTCCGGAAAAATATTCAGCAAATTATTTAGAAATTAACTTTCCGATCATTCGAATAAATGATCGAAGTTGTACATTATTACTATATAACGAATTCGATACGTTTTTTTGCCGACATTTCTAAGTTTTCATCAAATTATGCCGTGAATTGTAAGGACTCAAAAAGATGGAGTTCGCTACTAATACCTTTCATATTTCATAATAATATTCAATAAGGACCCGCTTTTTTTATAAAAAGTTAAAAAGGTTTTATGGACGGAAAATGTATTGAGTTTAATTATTTCTTATGAATTCAAATTTAATCAGAAAAGATTATTAATTGATAAACTACTAAAGAAATTAATAAAAATTGTTGGACAGAAAAGATAAAAATTCCATTTCTTGAATATATTTGGTTTTTTCCATGAATTGTTCGTAAACCCGTATTAGGTCACAAAAATCTACCCTTGATTTCAGCAGCTGGTATAACGTAAACAAAACCGATCTTCGACAGAGGGATAAGAGGCAATAAAGTGATAAAACTGTGAATAAAAACCAATTGCTAGTTATGAAAAGAAGCAAGGAGGATTTCTTTTAAAGACACGTCCCGGCCCGTAATGTTTTCAAGATGTTTGAAATGTGTAAATGGAATCTATTGCAAATGTTCGAATGATAACTATTTCAGTTCGCTCTTAATATCGCTCTTATGCCTACTACCGAAAAAAAAATTGCAAGACCTTCCGGCTTTCAAAATTGTACCTAACATTTTAACACCTGACAAAGTACCTTATCGAGTATCTGAAAAAGTATCTTCAGATACTTATTTGATTTTTTTTTTATAAGTATCTTAAGATACCTTTGCAAAAAAAGTATCTTATTTTGTATCTAGATACTCTTATAAAGTAAGTTTGACGGCTTTGTCAACTTTATTTCAAAATATTTATTATTTATAAAATTTGAAATAATATTCTAATTTCCAATCAGCATGAAAAAAATCAAGTTATTAATCCGAAAAAATCAAGGTTGAAGTAAAAAAAAATCTATTCAATACATTCTTTTAGTAATTCAGTAGATTTCTCGGAAAAAGTAGAAAATACCTTCCTCCTATATTTCCGCCTCTCTAGAATAGGCTCTGCGGTTTCAGGTTATTCTGCTGAGTTCCGACTTCATTAAGCGCTTGAACATTTTGTTTTTTTTTATCTTTAAGATGATAGTGTGTAACAATCGGAGGATACGGATGAACCATTATTTCAAATTCGAATGCGCCCACCCCCAAAAATAGTTATTTCGATAAAAAATCATGTCTGAAATTCTTTGAAATTACAAAGAAATATTCAACACATTCTTTTTGGAATTCGGATTTCTGAAAAAAAAATTGAAAATGCCGCCCCCGATATTTGCTGCCCCGGCAAAATGCCAATTAGCCAACCTCCAGAGCGGGCCCTGATTCAGTGTTTAATTAAGAATTTCCTTAAAGGCAATTGAAAGTTCCGGGCGAGGGAGGTAAAGTATGAGAACGTTTAAGAAAAAAATTATCTTGAAATTATTGCTTTCTTATTCGGCAGCTTACATTACATTAACATTAAATAAAATGTTTGAAAAATTTCCTAAAACGTATTTTTTTATTAGTATTTCAGATTCAATGTCGAAAGGTATCTCGTATCTAGTAACTCGAACAATCATGTTCAAAAAATTTTGTATTTGGTTATCTTTTATTCGGTATCTTGTACATTTTTGCCAGCGATTGCATGCTCTGGCGGAAACAGGTATAGAGGTCTTGAAGAATAAAATCTCAAAATTTGATTATTTTAGTATCACGTTTTCCAATAGTCCATAAAACAAATATAGTATTATTTACAATTACAGTTAGGGTAAGTGACGGCGAAAATTTGAATGTTAATAATAAACATGTTTATGGGTCGAAAAATTGATAAGTGAAAAAAAAATCCATTAGGATTCTTCCATGGTGAATGTAAATGAATTTATTTGAATGAGATTTCGAAAAAAAAAACATTGAGAACTCTACTGGATGTTAAAATGATAGAATTCATTGATAACTCATTCAAAAGTTAATATCGGGCTATTTCAACTGGTACACCCTATAATTTATTATGTCATTCAGGAGACAACTTTTCAAAGTTACTAAAATTTGCTACCTGAAAGGAAAAAAATACCCCTCTAAGCTAGCAGAACCACTTTCGAATATTCGATTTTTTTTTGGCCATAATTTTAGCATTTTAGGCTAATTTACTACCCTATTCAAAAATTTTTTGCTCCTGAATTGTCGGAGAAATCGCGGGTTCTGCTAGCTTAACGTTAAGCTAGCAGAACCACCAAGCTAATCGATATCTTATGGAAAATCTGATTACACCATCATTTTAGGCTCTTTTTAGGCTCATGTTTGAACCCATTACCAAATTTCTGAACTTACGTTTTTTAAAAAACCCTGGGTTCTGCTAGCTTTACGGTTAAGCTAGCAGAACCCAATCGTAAATAAACACCTCAGAATAATTTGATTATCATAATAATTTTAGGCTCTATTCAAACTAATTAATCACCCCATTCCCGAATTTTTTGCTCCTCAGATTACCGAGAACTCATGAGTACCTACTGCATTCATCCCATTTCGGCAGTACGTGAAAAATGCAAATCTCATATGAATATGTGGAAAATTATGATGCATAATTTTAGGCTCTATTCAAACTAATTAATTACCTTATTCCGGAATTTTTTGCTTGCTCCTCAGATTACCGAGATTTCATGAGTTCTACTACTACATTCATCCAATTCCGTCAGTACGTGAAAACGGCAAATAATAATAGTAAATAAGACTTGATTGATTTGAATTCGGTACAAATGAACAGAAAAGCAAAACAACCCCAGGGCGAAGTTCAGATGGCATTCGATGATGCCTCTGTTCTGCCACTCAAACCCTGATTTAATAACTTAAACATAAAATTGATACATCCAAAAAATAAAAAAATATCCAAAAAGCCTTATAATATGGAAGAAAAAAAAAGCGAAATTGAGCAAAACATGAACAATTCAACAGAGCCATCGATGATAACACAATAATCATGATTATAATTGATTAAAAAAAACAATATTGAGGTATGGTCATCATACAGTTTACTGACCTTCAAAAAGACACTGCCAAATTTTCCTTTTGAATGCAAATGCATTTAATGTTTGGTAAGATAACGATATAAATGTATTATAATATTTGAAGATGGAATAGGTGAATGATCTTTCAAAAATGGCCAAACGATGAGGAGGAGTTGATATGAGTCCCTTATTCCTAGTGTTCAAAGTATGCACGTCAGTTCTAAATCTAATTTTCCTGTACAGTGTAACGAAGTGAAATTCGTTACTAGAACCACCCGGTATAATTTAGCCCAGGTTAAGAATTCAAAAATTGTTTTATTAGAATCACCTAGTAATTTACCCAGGTTTAGAATTCAATAATTATTTTATTAAAATCACCCAGTATAATTTGCCCCAGGTTTAGAATTCCATCATTATTCTACCAGTCATCTGAGTAGGTGAAAATAAAATTTTAATTGAGAGCAGTGAAGGTATTTTTCGTCCAATTCAAAAATTTTCATTTGGAATAATTTTTGATTTATTTATTTCATGAAAATATAACGATGCAATTTAAAATATCAGCCTATGTATAAAAACTTTCGAGCGACAACGCGATAGACGTTATCTCTTAAATATGTTCTTTTTTACATGTTGTCGTTCGTTTTTCATAGGTATACCGCCGATTTCGAGACTCGAAATTTTCCCCTTCCAACCGAGATTACAAGTGAAGTATTTCGGAAAAGGAGGATGATTCTTGCCGGTGTCTTCGAAGTATCAAGATATTTTCCGATTTACTCCTGTCGGCGTCTTCGAGCTATATATTTTCATAGTTATTGAGCGGATTTTCTTGAGTAACAATTTAGAGTTTAATTTTTAGTTTGTAATTTTTCTTTTGAACGTTGGACGTTTTAGTGCCGTATTTTATATTCGTGAATTTGACACTTAGCCCGTACACGAAAAGAATTTGAGTTCGTGTAGTGAAGTGGGAAATTCTTAGGATTGGTAAGAACCGTTTTATTCCTGTCTGTATTATCGGTGACTTTCCTGTGTTCCATCGATACTTTCCGAGTGTGATTTATTTGTAATTTATTTTATTTCTAAGATCTTTCTTTCTCAAGTGGAGTTTGTCTGTTCGGTTCCTTATTGCGAGCAACTCTTATTTGGAACTACCAGGCAAAACTCCTTATCTTGGGGAGAGGGGTCGTTTATTTCCGATCTCCGGATCACTGCGGTCTTTAAGGTTAATTATCCTGTCCGGTCCGACTCGAGTCGTTAATTGGTGGATGCGCCGAGGTATACCGTAAGTGAAATTTATTTCTTTGATCTTTCTTTCTCAAGTGGAGTTTGTCTGTTCGGTTCCTTATTGCGAGCAACTCTTATTTGGAACTACCAGGCAAAACTCCTTATCTTGAGGAGAGGGGTCGCTAATTTCCGATCTCTGGATCACCGTGGTCTTTTGGGCTAATTACCCTGTCCGGTCTGACTCGAGTCGTGAATTGGTGGATGCGCCGGAGTAAACCCTGAGCGAAATTTATTTCTTAGGTCTTTCTTTCTCAAGTGGAGTTTGTCTGTCCGGTTCCTTATTGCGAGCAACTCTTATTTGGAACTACCAGGCAGAACTCCTTATCTTGAGGAGAGGGGTCGCTCATTTCCGATCTCCGGATCACCGCGGTGTTTTGGGCTAATTACCCTGTCCCATCTGACTCGAGTCGTGAATTGGTGGATGCGCCAAAGTATACCCTGAACGAAATTCATTTCTTAGGTCTTTCTTTCTCAAGTGGAGTCTGTCTGTCCGGTTCCTTATTGCGAGCAACTCTTATTTGGAACTACCAGGCAGAACTCCTTATCTTGAGGAGAGGGGTCGCTAATTTCCGATCTCCGGATCACGGCAGTGTTTTGGGGCTAATTACCCTGTCCGGTCTGACTCGAGTCTAGAATTGGTGGATGCGCCAGAGTATACCCTGAACGAAATTCATTTCTTAGATCTTTCTTTCTCAAGTGGAGTTTGTCTGTCCGGTTCCTTATTGCGAGCAACTCTTATTTGGAACTACCAGGCAGAACTCCTTATCTTGAGGAGAGGGGTCGCTAATTTCCGATCTCCGGATCACAGCAGTGTTTTGGGCTAATTACCCTGTCCGGTCTGACTCGAGTCGTGAATTGGTGGATGCGCCACAGTATACCCTGAACGAAATTTATTTCTTAGATCTTTCTTTCTCAAGTGGAGTTTGTCTGTCCGGTTCCTTATTGCGAGCAACTCTTATTTGGAACTACCAGGCAGAACTCCTTATCTTGAGGAGAGGGGTCGCTAATTTCCGATCTCCGGATCACCGCGGTGTTTTGGGCTAATTACCCTGTCCGGTCTGACTCGAGTCGTGAATTGGTGGATGCGCCGAAGTATACCCTGAGTGAAATTTATTTCTTAGATCTTTCTTTCTCAAGTGGAGTTTGTCTGTCCGGTTCCTTATTGCGAGCAACTCTTATTTGGAACTACCAGGCATATCTCCTTATCTTGGGGAGAGGGGTCGCTTAATTCCGATCTCCGGATCACAGCAGCCTTTTCGGCGAATTACCCTGTCCGGTCTGACTCGAGTCTGGAATTGGTGGATGCGCCAGAGTATACCCCGAACGAAATTTATCTCTTTGATTTATTTTTGGTGGATGCGCCGATACAAGACCTGATTCGAAGATATTGTTCAGGCTTGCTGTTTCTAATAAAGAGGTATCGAACCGGACCGTACGGAACACAGGATAGGTAGTCACATCTGACTTATTAGACTGCATTTCACACGCCAATCTGCCTGCTTTCCACGCTTGTCCGCACTTAACCGTTTTTATCATCGCTCAATTTGCTTGCTCACTGCTTACTCATTTCTGCTGCTTGATATACGCCACCTGCTCACCTCGCTTAGTTCTCGTTCCGTACCGTGTTGCATTGTAAATATTTGCTTTTGGTGTTTAGTAGCCTTTTGCATTATTGTATATATAGGATAGTATTGTATATAATTTGGTGTTGTACATAAGGGAACGGATATTGTTAAATATAGTGTGTTTCGTCAGGGTGTCTTTTATTTATCTCATAGACATTTACTGACATTTAGCGAAATAAATCACCACTGGTCAATCGCTCTTACCTCAGATTGAATCGAACCCTTCTCCAACTGTTTAAAAGCTACCCAGGGTCGAAAATAGTGAGCGACGTAAGGAATTGCGACCTTATAAAACCTATCGCAATTGGCGCCCGAGGTAATATAGGAGAGAAATAGTAAACAATCAACAATCCGAAGAAAGTCGCCGTCACAAATTGGCGCCCGAGCAGGGACCTGATTTTTTTTGCTATAGGACTGACAGAAGAGCCCTTTAGAGTATTTTTTGTGTAGAATATTTTTCAGAGGATAATGGAGGTGAACAGATTGAGAGCGGAAGAGTTGAGATGGGAGCTGGAGGCTCGTGGCCGTAGAGCCGGCAGAACCGTACAAGAAAACCGGAAGGAACTGAGGAAGGTGTTGGCACAGGATGTACAGTTCTGTCCAATGGAAAGAGACACCGAGGAAGAACTGAACGATGCCAGTCAAATCCTGAGAAGCTTGGTGGAACATGTTCAAGCTTTTGACGAGGAGAACACCGCGAATGAGGAGCCACGTATCAGGAGTAGACTCATACACCTACAGAACCGTCTCAGCCTGGTGAGACCGACTACGATGGAGGAACAGGCCAAGGCCGACGAGCTGTCTGAGTTATGGAAACAAACAGACGAGATGCTGGTGGATGCCGTGGTCTTGGCCAAAGCAAAAGTTGCCCGGAATGGGTTGAGGTATGTTTCGGAAAACCCTGAGCTGGGTGAAGCATCTCAACCGGAAAGAGAAGTAAGTCTTATCTCCTTCGAGGATTCTCCCATGGAAGACCAACAAACCACCGGTGCTGACAACGGAGGCACCTTCAAGGGAGACCAAACGCAGATTTTGCAGCAGGAAAATAGCGAGGGAGGTTTCTCATTGAATTTCTTCCGGCGGTTACACAACAGGGCTTGTGAAGCTGTCCGTCGACGATTAAACTTCACTAGTCCCTGGAGAACAGATGAAACTTCTGGACCGCTCATGCGAGGGAATAGGCCGGTGGTGGCTGAGTCGACTCGGAGAATTTCGTTCCCATTTTTGGTACCCGAGGATTCGAGAGATACCGAGGAGGATGTAGCCCACACGACGGCTACGGGAGGTCAAGCTGATCTAGGCAGATCAGATAGTTTGGAGCGAGGCAGAACAGGACAGGACAACAGGACTGGAATGGATAGATCATTTAACCAGCCAGCCGTACCTGTTTATAAGTGGAATATACAATTCGATGGATCAACCAGCGTTAACGCATTCCTGCAGGAGGTCGAACATCTAGCCGAAACTCGCAAGGTTACTCGACAGTATCTCTTCGAATCTATCTTCGAGTTACTACGGAAGGATGCCAGGGATTGGTATATTCCCAGGAGAGGTACATTCAGGGGTTGGGAAGACTTCAAGGAGCAACTGCGTGAGGCTTTCCTCCCCCTCGACTACGAGGAAACGCTTCTAGAGGAAATCAGGAAACGAACTCAGGGGGAGGACGAAAAGCTGTTGATGTTCGTCACAAGGATGCAGAACCTGTTCTTGAAGTTGACTACAAAGCGACCTCCTGAAGAAGAACAGGTGAATATGATCAGGAAGCGTCTGTTGCCGACCCTGCAGAAAGCACTGGCTTTTCAAGAGATCAACAATTATGCCCAGCTGTTGTCCAAAGGAAAGGTGTTTGAGTTGGTTCAGTGGTATGCGGACCAATACACTCCACCTCCAGCCCATAAAGGTCTAATCGATGATCCACACCTGGTATATGAAAGACCTCGCCGAAAACCTCCACAGACCTTGACCGTCGAGTTTCCACCGTCCAAGAGGCCGGAAGAAATGAAGCCATCGGAAAATGTACCAAAGTCGACGCCTAAGGCCCGGAATGAAACACCAAAGAGGGAGTCTACATCCGTTGGAGTCAAACCTGGAGGCCCACCACCTCGTGATGCCAAGGTCGTTCGGTTCGAAGACACCAGGCTCCGAGAACTTCAATGCTGGCGTTGTGGTAAGGTCGGACACTTGAGAAGGGGGTGTCAATCAACGCCGAGGCTGTCTTGTTCCCGATGTGGGAAGCAAGGCGTGATGTCCAGGGATTGCCGATGTTCGGAAAACTAGAGCGGAGCTGCCCCGCGGGGAAGAGACAGTTCCGTTCCGTGGCATCCCCAATCAAGCAGTCAGCGTGCACGCAGGATAACCGGCCAATAGTCGCTGTCCACATCGGAAAACAGTCCGTGGCAGCCCTGCTAGACACTGGTGCGTCTAAGTCCTTTTTGAGCAAAAAGGCAGCAGAGGCATGCAGGAGGATGAGAGTTTTTCCGTCGGAGATCGCAGATATGGTGGCCACAGTGGCCGACGGAAGTTCAATCACCGTGAAAAAGATGTACGAGCCCATAATACGGTTTGGGGAGGAGGAGATCAAATCTCGACTTCATTTGGTGCCCCATCTACCGATGGATCTGGTTCTGGGAATGGACCTGCTGGCTTCGCACGATTTCAAGATTGATTTCCGTACCTCGCAGTGCTTCCTCAAGGGCAAGTTGCTGAAGAGAGCCGTTTCGCCGATCTCTACGCCACACAACACGTCGATTAGTTCTTTAGACCATCGGGAAGAAAGCGTCCTTCAGAAGTTCCTGGAGAAAGAACTTACAGTCTTCGAACAGATACGAGGACCGACGAAAATGGCCCAACACGAGATCAAGGTGAAGCCCGGGACCGAGCCTATCAAGCAGAGATACCGCCCATGTAACCCCAAAATGCAGGAGATAATAGACCAGGAAGTGGACCGAATGTTGGAAGAGGACATTATAGAACCTTCAAAATCACCGTGGAGCTCCTGTGTCGTTATCGTAAAGAAGGCTAATGGGAACCCCAGATTCTGCATCGACTTCAGAGCAGTAAACGAGGTCTCGGTCAAGGACGCATACCCTTTGCCATACATTGCTGGGATATTGGACAAACTGAGGCGAGCAAAGTACATCTCTACGTTGGATTTGAAACAAGGATATTGGCAGATTCCTCTCACGGAGGAGAGTAAGCCCATCACTGCTTTTGCTGTGTCTGGAAGAGGTCTGTTTCAGTTCAAAGTGATGCCGTTTGGTCTTCATTCCGCCGGTGCGACGTTCCAGAGACTCTTGGACCGTGTCATAGGTCCTGAGTTGGACCCAATTGCCTTCGCATATCTGGACGACATAGTGGTCTTGGGAGAAACGTTTGAGGAGCACCTGGCTAACTTATAGTTAGTGTTTCGCCGTCTCAGAGAAGCAAACCTCAAGATCAATCCAGATAAATGTGAGTTCGTCAGGAGTTCTCTGAAATATTTGGGTCATGTGATAACCGAAGAAGGGATTGCGACGGATCCGGACAAGATTGCTGCCATAAATTCGATGAAGCCGCCGAAGACCGTACGAGAACTTCGCCGATTTCTGGGAGTGGCGAGCTGGTACCGAAGATTTGTGGATGACTTCACAAAAATAGTTACGCCACTCACGTTATTGCTGAAGAAAAAGCAAAGATGGAAGTGGGAAATGGAGCAACAGCGAGCGTTCGATACGCTGAAGGAGAAACTCACTGAATCACCAGTGTTAGCCTGTCCGGATTTCTCCCAGCCGTTTACGTTGCAGACTGATGCATCCGAGAGCGGGCTCGGGGCTGCCTTAACGCAGATCCAGGAAGGACGCGAACGAGTTATCGCCTACGCCAGCCGTACTCTAAATGGTGCCGAAAAGAACTATTCGGTGACCGAAAAGGAATGCTTGGCAATCGTATGGGCCATAGACAAAATGAGGCCGTATCTGGAAGGGTATCATTTTACCGTGATCACTGATCACATGAGTTTGCGCTGGTTACGATCGATAAAATCTCCCTCAGGCCGGATTGCAAGGTGGTGTGTCTTTCTACAACAATATGATTTTGAGATCAAATATAGAAAGGGCGCCCTGAACCGAGTGGCAGATGCCTTGTCCAGGGATCCGTTGCCGTCAGAGGAACAGGTCTGTGTGGTCAAGAACACGACCCGATGCCCGTGGTATACTAGGAAATACCAGGAGGTCTCGAAGAAGCCTGCGGATTTTCCAGATTACCGGATACAGGAGGGAAGGTTATACCGACATTTTTGGAGCGCCGACGACTTCACGGAAACGGAGATGGGAACACCGTGGAAACTGTGCATCCCGAAAGAGGATCGGCAGTTGATACTGCGGGAGAACCATGATGAGCCGGTAGCTGGTCACTTGGGAATCGCAAAGACCATATCTCGAGTGGCCCAAAGCTACTATTGGCCTGGGATGTTCCGTGAAGCAGCCCAATACGTTCGAAGGTGCAAGCAATGCCAGAGGTACAAGGTTTGCCAACAGAAACCCCCAGGGAAAATGCAACCGTACCACATCACCGAACCATGGCATACGGTCTACACGGATCTAATAGGCCCATTACCTCGTTCCAAAAGGGGTAATACTTTCCTCGTGATGTTCCAGGACCGTTTCTCGAAGTGGATCGAATGCAAACCACTCCGGGCAGCCACGGGTAAAGGTGTGTTCCAGGCGTTTTACGATCTAGTGTTGCTGAAATTTGGATGCCCAAAGACCGTAATTAGCGACAATGGTTCTCAATACGATGGACGTCTATTTAGGGAAAACCTGAAGAGTTTGGGTATCCAACATAGATTTGCTCCGGTCTATTCGCCGCAGTGCAATCCCGTGGAAAGAGCTAACCGGACCATCAAAACCATGATAGCACAATTCTGCGAGCAGGATCATCGTTCCTGGGATGAGCGAGTGGGAGAACTGACTTTCGCGTTGAATTCTGCCAAACATGAGTCCACCGGATTCACACCGGCGTTCCTGAATTTCGGTCGGGAGGTTCACTCCCCAGAAACGAACCGTCGGACGTCAGGAACCAAAGGTGATGCAGAGAAATCAACGGAAGAACCACAGGTCCAAGGGGTAGACCAATACGCAAATCGCATCAAGCGACTCCAAGAGACCCGGGAGTTTGTTAGACTCCAGCTGGCTCGTGCATTCAACCGACAGAGTCGGTATTATAATCTCCGAAGGAGAGCGTGGTCGTGCCGGGTAGGTGACAAAGTTTTGCGCCGAGAACATCCGTTGTCGTCGGCGGCAGAAGGCTTTGCATCTAAATTAGCGCCCAAATATTCTGGTCCATATACCGTTACCAAGGTCATATCTCCAGTGGTTTACAACTTGAAAAGCAAGTCGGGTAAATGCTTCCGTCATATCCACGTGAAAGATTTGAAACCGTTCCACGAGGATGAGCTAGGTGGAGAGCATGCCAATAAGGTGTAACCGTGTTACCTGTTTTTTTTCTGAGAAGCCCCGATCTTTGGTGGTCACATCATGCGCCTCTTCTGTAGATGTGACCACAATGCGAATTTAGACTCCCAGAGTGTGAGGACGTCCATCAAGATGTCCTTATGTTGGAGTCCGAAGTGGGTAGTCGTTGGTCGTGGGGGATCCATACGAATGGTCGCTAATCCTTTTATGTTTCAGAATAGACATGTCTAGAAAGTAGTAGGACCTATTCAATGTCAGGTTGGTGGATTCCATGTTAGCGCGCTTGGACGAGCTGGTGGTAGAAGCATTCGACTACTGGCCAAGACTGCGAGGGGGTAATGTCCAGGGAATACTTGTCCCGAAAGAGTTCCCCCAAGATAGTCGAGTCCAAACGAGGCGACAAGAGGAGCCATCGCGAGCTGAAGGAAACCGCAATCAGCAAGCGAGATCAGACCAGCCCAACCCCGAGTCCATTGAAATCCAATGCGAGCTGCTGCGACCCGCGACGAACCTCCATCGCTGGTCATTGAAGATTCATCCAGGGGTTATATTGGCCGTCTGCCAATAGATTTCTGAACAAAGAGGTAGCAGGTGGTGACAAAAAAAAAACTTTCGTTTTTTTTTGGGGAAGTAAGGGGGGTGTGTAACGAAGTGAAATTCGTTACTAGAACCACCCGGTATAATTTAGCCCAGGTTAAGAATTCAAAAATTGTTTTATTAGAATCACCTAGTAATTTACCCAGGTTTAGAATTCAATAATTATTTTATTAAAATCACCCAGTATAATTTGCCCCAGGTTTAGAATTCCATCATTATTCTACCAGTCATCTGAGTAGGTGAAAATAAAATTTTAATTGAGAGCAGTGAAGGTATTTTTCGTCCAATTCAAAAATTTTCATTTGGAATAATTTTTGATTTATTTATTTCATGAAAATATAACGATGCAATTTAAAATATCAGCCTATGTATAAAAACTTTCGAGCGACAACGCGATAGACGTTATCTCTTAAATATGTTCTTTTTTACATGTTGTCGTTCGTTTTTCATAGGTATACCGCCGATTTCGAGACTCGAAATTTTCCCCTTCCAACCGAGATTACAAGTGAAGTATTTCGGAAAAGGAGGATGATTCTTGCCGGTGTCTTCGAAGTATCAAGATATTTTCCGATTTACTCCTGTCGGCGTCTTCGAGCTATATATTTTCATAGTTATTGAGCGGATTTTCTTGAGTAACAATTTAGAGTTTAATTTTTAGTTTGTAATTTTTCTTTTGAACGTTGGACGTTTTAGTGCCGTATTTTATATTCGTGAATTTGACACTTAGCCCGTACACGAAAAGAATTTGAGTTCGTGTAGTGAAGTGGGAAATTCTTAGGATTGGTAAGAACCGTTTTATTCCTGTCTGTATTATCGGTGACTTTCCTGTGTTCCATCGATACTTTCCGAGTGTGATTTATTTGTAATTTATTTTATTTCTAAGATCTTTCTTTCTCAAGTGGAGTTTGTCTGTTCGGTTCCTTATTGCGAGCAACTCTTATTTGGAACTACCAGGCAAAACTCCTTATCTTGGGGAGAGGGGTCGTTTATTTCCGATCTCCGGATCACTGCGGTCTTTAAGGTTAATTATCCTGTCCGGTCCGACTCGAGTCGTTAATTGGTGGATGCGCCGAGGTATACCGTAAGTGAAATTTATTTCTTTGATCTTTCTTTCTCAAGTGGAGTTTGTCTGTTCGGTTCCTTATTGCGAGCAACTCTTATTTGGAACTACCAGGCAAAACTCCTTATCTTGAGGAGAGGGGTCGCTAATTTCCGATCTCTGGATCACCGTGGTCTTTTGGGCTAATTACCCTGTCCGGTCTGACTCGAGTCGTGAATTGGTGGATGCGCCGGAGTAAACCCTGAGCGAAATTTATTTCTTAGGTCTTTCTTTCTCAAGTGGAGTTTGTCTGTCCGGTTCCTTATTGCGAGCAACTCTTATTTGGAACTACCAGGCAGAACTCCTTATCTTGAGGAGAGGGGTCGCTCATTTCCGATCTCCGGATCACCGCGGTGTTTTGGGCTAATTACCCTGTCCCATCTGACTCGAGTCGTGAATTGGTGGATGCGCCAAAGTATACCCTGAACGAAATTCATTTCTTAGGTCTTTCTTTCTCAAGTGGAGTCTGTCTGTCCGGTTCCTTATTGCGAGCAACTCTTATTTGGAACTACCAGGCAGAACTCCTTATCTTGAGGAGAGGGGTCGCTAATTTCCGATCTCCGGATCACGGCAGTGTTTTGGGGCTAATTACCCTGTCCGGTCTGACTCGAGTCTAGAATTGGTGGATGCGCCAGAGTATACCCTGAACGAAATTCATTTCTTAGATCTTTCTTTCTCAAGTGGAGTTTGTCTGTCCGGTTCCTTATTGCGAGCAACTCTTATTTGGAACTACCAGGCAGAACTCCTTATCTTGAGGAGAGGGGTCGCTAATTTCCGATCTCCGGATCACAGCAGTGTTTTGGGCTAATTACCCTGTCCGGTCTGACTCGAGTCGTGAATTGGTGGATGCGCCACAGTATACCCTGAACGAAATTTATTTCTTAGATCTTTCTTTCTCAAGTGGAGTTTGTCTGTCCGGTTCCTTATTGCGAGCAACTCTTATTTGGAACTACCAGGCAGAACTCCTTATCTTGAGGAGAGGGGTCGCTAATTTCCGATCTCCGGATCACCGCGGTGTTTTGGGCTAATTACCCTGTCCGGTCTGACTCGAGTCGTGAATTGGTGGATGCGCCGAAGTATACCCTGAGTGAAATTTATTTCTTAGATCTTTCTTTCTCAAGTGGAGTTTGTCTGTCCGGTTCCTTATTGCGAGCAACTCTTATTTGGAACTACCAGGCATATCTCCTTATCTTGGGGAGAGGGGTCGCTTAATTCCGATCTCCGGATCACAGCAGCCTTTTCGGCGAATTACCCTGTCCGGTCTGACTCGAGTCTGGAATTGGTGGATGCGCCAGAGTATACCCCGAACGAAATTTATCTCTTTGATTTATTTTTGGTGGATGCGCCGATACAAGACCTGATTCGAAGATATTGTTCAGGCTTGCTGTTTCTAATAAAGAGGTATCGAACCGGACCGTACGGAACACAGGATAGGTAGTCACATCTGACTTATTAGACTGCATTTCACACGCCAATCTGCCTGCTTTCCACGCTTGTCCGCACTTAACCGTTTTTATCATCGCTCAATTTGCTTGCTCACTGCTTACTCATTTCTGCTGCTTGATATACGCCACCTGCTCACCTCGCTTAGTTCTCGTTCCGTACCGTGTTGCATTGTAAATATTTGCTTTTGGTGTTTAGTAGCCTTTTGCATTATTGTATATATAGGATAGTATTGTATATAATTTGGTGTTGTACATAAGGGAACGGATATTGTTAAATATAGTGTGTTTCGTCAGGGTGTCTTTTATTTATCTCATAGACATTTACTGACATTTAGCGAAATAAATCACCACTGGTCAATCGCTCTTACCTCAGATTGAATCGAACCCTTCTCCAACTGTTTAAAAGCTACCCAGGGTCGAAAATAGTGAGCGACGTAAGGAATTGCGACCTTATAAAACCTATCGCAATTGGCGCCCGAGGTAATATAGGAGAGAAATAGTAAACAATCAACAATCCGAAGAAAGTCGCCGTCACAAATTGGCGCCCGAGCAGGGACCTGATTTTTTTTGCTATAGGACTGACAGAAGAGCCCTTTAGAGTATTTTTTGTGTAGAATATTTTTCAGAGGATAATGGAGGTGAACAGATTGAGAGCGGAAGAGTTGAGATGGGAGCTGGAGGCTCGTGGCCGTAGAGCCGGCAGAACCGTACAAGAAAACCGGAAGGAACTGAGGAAGGTGTTGGCACAGGATGTACAGTTCTGTCCAATGGAAAGAGACACCGAGGAAGAACTGAACGATGCCAGTCAAATCCTGAGAAGCTTGGTGGAACATGTTCAAGCTTTTGACGAGGAGAACACCGCGAATGAGGAGCCACGTATCAGGAGTAGACTCATACACCTACAGAACCGTCTCAGCCTGGTGAGACCGACTACGATGGAGGAACAGGCCAAGGCCGACGAGCTGTCTGAGTTATGGAAACAAACAGACGAGATGCTGGTGGATGCCGTGGTCTTGGCCAAAGCAAAAGTTGCCCGGAATGGGTTGAGGTATGTTTCGGAAAACCCTGAGCTGGGTGAAGCATCTCAACCGGAAAGAGAAGTAAGTCTTATCTCCTTCGAGGATTCTCCCATGGAAGACCAACAAACCACCGGTGCTGACAACGGAGGCACCTTCAAGGGAGACCAAACGCAGATTTTGCAGCAGGAAAATAGCGAGGGAGGTTTCTCATTGAATTTCTTCCGGCGGTTACACAACAGGGCTTGTGAAGCTGTCCGTCGACGATTAAACTTCACTAGTCCCTGGAGAACAGATGAAACTTCTGGACCGCTCATGCGAGGGAATAGGCCGGTGGTGGCTGAGTCGACTCGGAGAATTTCGTTCCCATTTTTGGTACCCGAGGATTCGAGAGATACCGAGGAGGATGTAGCCCACACGACGGCTACGGGAGGTCAAGCTGATCTAGGCAGATCAGATAGTTTGGAGCGAGGCAGAACAGGACAGGACAACAGGACTGGAATGGATAGATCATTTAACCAGCCAGCCGTACCTGTTTATAAGTGGAATATACAATTCGATGGATCAACCAGCGTTAACGCATTCCTGCAGGAGGTCGAACATCTAGCCGAAACTCGCAAGGTTACTCGACAGTATCTCTTCGAATCTATCTTCGAGTTACTACGGAAGGATGCCAGGGATTGGTATATTCCCAGGAGAGGTACATTCAGGGGTTGGGAAGACTTCAAGGAGCAACTGCGTGAGGCTTTCCTCCCCCTCGACTACGAGGAAACGCTTCTAGAGGAAATCAGGAAACGAACTCAGGGGGAGGACGAAAAGCTGTTGATGTTCGTCACAAGGATGCAGAACCTGTTCTTGAAGTTGACTACAAAGCGACCTCCTGAAGAAGAACAGGTGAATATGATCAGGAAGCGTCTGTTGCCGACCCTGCAGAAAGCACTGGCTTTTCAAGAGATCAACAATTATGCCCAGCTGTTGTCCAAAGGAAAGGTGTTTGAGTTGGTTCAGTGGTATGCGGACCAATACACTCCACCTCCAGCCCATAAAGGTCTAATCGATGATCCACACCTGGTATATGAAAGACCTCGCCGAAAACCTCCACAGACCTTGACCGTCGAGTTTCCACCGTCCAAGAGGCCGGAAGAAATGAAGCCATCGGAAAATGTACCAAAGTCGACGCCTAAGGCCCGGAATGAAACACCAAAGAGGGAGTCTACATCCGTTGGAGTCAAACCTGGAGGCCCACCACCTCGTGATGCCAAGGTCGTTCGGTTCGAAGACACCAGGCTCCGAGAACTTCAATGCTGGCGTTGTGGTAAGGTCGGACACTTGAGAAGGGGGTGTCAATCAACGCCGAGGCTGTCTTGTTCCCGATGTGGGAAGCAAGGCGTGATGTCCAGGGATTGCCGATGTTCGGAAAACTAGAGCGGAGCTGCCCCGCGGGGAAGAGACAGTTCCGTTCCGTGGCATCCCCAATCAAGCAGTCAGCGTGCACGCAGGATAACCGGCCAATAGTCGCTGTCCACATCGGAAAACAGTCCGTGGCAGCCCTGCTAGACACTGGTGCGTCTAAGTCCTTTTTGAGCAAAAAGGCAGCAGAGGCATGCAGGAGGATGAGAGTTTTTCCGTCGGAGATCGCAGATATGGTGGCCACAGTGGCCGACGGAAGTTCAATCACCGTGAAAAAGATGTACGAGCCCATAATACGGTTTGGGGAGGAGGAGATCAAATCTCGACTTCATTTGGTGCCCCATCTACCGATGGATCTGGTTCTGGGAATGGACCTGCTGGCTTCGCACGATTTCAAGATTGATTTCCGTACCTCGCAGTGCTTCCTCAAGGGCAAGTTGCTGAAGAGAGCCGTTTCGCCGATCTCTACGCCACACAACACGTCGATTAGTTCTTTAGACCATCGGGAAGAAAGCGTCCTTCAGAAGTTCCTGGAGAAAGAACTTACAGTCTTCGAACAGATACGAGGACCGACGAAAATGGCCCAACACGAGATCAAGGTGAAGCCCGGGACCGAGCCTATCAAGCAGAGATACCGCCCATGTAACCCCAAAATGCAGGAGATAATAGACCAGGAAGTGGACCGAATGTTGGAAGAGGACATTATAGAACCTTCAAAATCACCGTGGAGCTCCTGTGTCGTTATCGTAAAGAAGGCTAATGGGAACCCCAGATTCTGCATCGACTTCAGAGCAGTAAACGAGGTCTCGGTCAAGGACGCATACCCTTTGCCATACATTGCTGGGATATTGGACAAACTGAGGCGAGCAAAGTACATCTCTACGTTGGATTTGAAACAAGGATATTGGCAGATTCCTCTCACGGAGGAGAGTAAGCCCATCACTGCTTTTGCTGTGTCTGGAAGAGGTCTGTTTCAGTTCAAAGTGATGCCGTTTGGTCTTCATTCCGCCGGTGCGACGTTCCAGAGACTCTTGGACCGTGTCATAGGTCCTGAGTTGGACCCAATTGCCTTCGCATATCTGGACGACATAGTGGTCTTGGGAGAAACGTTTGAGGAGCACCTGGCTAACTTATAGTTAGTGTTTCGCCGTCTCAGAGAAGCAAACCTCAAGATCAATCCAGATAAATGTGAGTTCGTCAGGAGTTCTCTGAAATATTTGGGTCATGTGATAACCGAAGAAGGGATTGCGACGGATCCGGACAAGATT
The DNA here is from genome assembly GCF_914767665.1 of Harmonia axyridis. Lineage (NCBI taxonomy): Eukaryota > Metazoa > Arthropoda > Insecta > Coleoptera > Coccinellidae > Harmonia > Harmonia axyridis. Next base: position 21,302,173 of record NC_059505.1, on the reverse strand, counting down.
GCTGCCATAAATTCGATGAAGCCGCCGAAGACCGTACGAGAACTTCGCCGATTTCTGGGAGTGGCGAGCTGGTACCGAAGATTTGTGGATGACTTCACAAAAATAGTTACGCCACTCACGTTATTGCTGAAGAAAAAGCAAAGATGGAAGTGGGAAATGGAGCAACAGCGAGCGTTCGATACGCTGAAGGAGAAACTCACTGAATCACCAGTGTTAGCCTGTCCGGATTTCTCCCAGCCGTTTACGTTGCAGACTGATGCATCCGAGAGCGGGCTCGGGGCTGCCTTAACGCAGATCCAGGAAGGACGCGAACGAGTTATCGCCTACGCCAGCCGTACTCTAAATGGTGCCGAAAAGAACTATTCGGTGACCGAAAAGGAATGCTTGGCAATCGTATGGGCCATAGACAAAATGAGGCCGTATCTGGAAGGGTATCATTTTACCGTGATCACTGATCACATGAGTTTGCGCTGGTTACGATCGATAAAATCTCCCTCAGGCCGGATTGCAAGGTGGTGTGTCTTTCTACAACAATATGATTTTGAGATCAAATATAGAAAGGGCGCCCTGAACCGAGTGGCAGATGCCTTGTCCAGGGATCCGTTGCCGTCAGAGGAACAGGTCTGTGTGGTCAAGAACACGACCCGATGCCCGTGGTATACTAGGAAATACCAGGAGGTCTCGAAGAAGCCTGCGGATTTTCCAGATTACCGGATACAGGAGGGAAGGTTATACCGACATTTTTGGAGCGCCGACGACTTCACGGAAACGGAGATGGGAACACCGTGGAAACTGTGCATCCCGAAAGAGGATCGGCAGTTGATACTGCGGGAGAACCATGATGAGCCGGTAGCTGGTCACTTGGGAATCGCAAAGACCATATCTCGAGTGGCCCAAAGCTACTATTGGCCTGGGATGTTCCGTGAAGCAGCCCAATACGTTCGAAGGTGCAAGCAATGCCAGAGGTACAAGGTTTGCCAACAGAAACCCCCAGGGAAAATGCAACCGTACCACATCACCGAACCATGGCATACGGTCTACACGGATCTAATAGGCCCATTACCTCGTTCCAAAAGGTAATATAGGAGAGAAATAGTAAACAATCAACAATCCGAAGAAAGTCGCCGTCACAACAGATATGGAGGCTGTTTGTTTCTTATAATATTATGGTACAAAATCAAAGCTGCAAACTTAAATCTATTCTGCATATTTAGCCACTTCGGCTTCCCTCAACTTGTGACTTATTCTGTCATATTTCCTCAAACCATAAATGAAACGCAAGCAACTGTCTTGAACTTTTTGAATCTTGTTAAGAGTAATTTGATCCAAACATGGATAAAATATTTGAGAACAGTAGTTAAACGATGACAAAACCAAGCTGTTGCAAAGTGTAATCTTAAGTTCCTGTGGGAGACACCCTCTATGGGGGTATAGCATGCGAAGACCACAGATGGCTTTCTGAGTACAGTTCGATATATATGTACGGAAGCGAAACGAATTGTCCATATTCAGACCCAGATTGCGAACAGATTCTACAATAGGTATATCCTCCGCTCCAATGGACACCTTAGCCGTTTGTCGCAGAAATTCACAGATCTTATCACCGCCGAAGAATATAGCTTGGGATTTACTCGCATTGATTTTTAAGTTATGGCTGAGTGATATCCTTGCAATATTTTCAAGATCTGCATTTATCTTCGCAATACCCTCGTCAATGTTTTCAGGATGAAAACTATAATATAATTGCGTATCGTCCGCATAGAAATGAACTTTACAATTTTCCAAAGAGTTTTTGAAATTGTGTGTATATAAAATAAAAAGAAGGGGGCCCAAAATTGAGCCCTGCGGTACACCAATGGAAATATCTACAGGACTACACATATTGCTGCCAATTCTTACATGTTGTTTTCTGTCTGATAGGTAACTTTTCAATAATATAACCGCACTTTCTGAAAAACCAATATATCTCAAAATTTCGATCAAAATATCATGTACCACCATATCGAAAGCCTTTGTATAATCAAGCAGAATTAGCATTGTAACAAATCCGTAATCAGTTGCAGTCAATATGTCGTCAGTAACTTTCAATAAAGAGGTAGTGCAACTGAAACCTGCGCGAAAACCAGATTGTAATTCTGGTATTATATTGAATTTTTCCAAATGTTTCAGCATCTGAGCATTGATTATTTTTTCAAAAATTTTAGACAACACAGGCAGTAAACTTATTGGACGCTACTCCTTGTATTCTCTGACGCACTTTGTTTTAGGCTCGGTTTTAGGTAATGCTCGAACCAATGATACCTTCCAGGATAATGGAAAATAGCTCCTCAGAATGCAAGAATTTATTATATGTACTAAATATTTCAAAATGAACGGACAACATAACCTTATCATTTTTATATTCATACCATCAACCCCAGCAGAATTTGTTTTTATTTCCCTGATGTATTTTTCTACAATTTCAGTATCAATCAAATGTAAAAGAATCCTTGACAGGAAACTGGCGAAAACTTCAGCCGGAATAAAACTTGCGAAGGTTTTCTGTTAAGTGCTTATCAGGGTCAGGTATACAATCCCTCAGATAATGGTTAAATTTCTCAGCATCAGACAGCGAATCAGGAATATCAGTTCTGCTTTTCCTATTAATATTCAAATAATCAAGATGTTTCCATAGATCTGAGGAGTTACCAGAGCGCATAGTATAGGAGAAAAAGTAAGTCTTTTCTCGTCGGATAGTATTAGTTACTAGATTACGTAAGGTTTATAGTCATTCCAACTCGCTCTGCTCGCCGAAGGGGCTCCGCCCCTTGGACCCCGTCACTATGCCGGTAGATCCTTCACTGGGTATCCCTCTAGAAAATAAAAGATTTTTTTCGGAAACCTTGTATCGTTAGCTGATTTTAGACGATTCACTCGGTATACTATGCTGATTCTAGGGTGGAATTCTATATGATTTTTTTCCTAGAACATACCATTTCGCCCTTGCTCACATGAAAATATTTGATGCAAATAACTTTCCATGACGACAAATCAAGGGCGGTCCTAGCCTTAAATTTTGAGGGGGTTCACCGTTATGGGCTTCGAGTTTTTCTATGGGACCAAATCCCAGATTACACCGATATCAAGCCTAACCTCTCAAAAATATTTATATTTAGATATTCATATGAATATTTATATAAGGCGTACAACTTTGCTTCCGCCGTTTTGCAAGAGATGGCTGTAACGGTAAGTGATAGTAGAAATAAATATATCGTAGATGTCATACAATAAGTTTAGGTATTTGTGAACATAACGCCATCGACATGTTAGTCGATTTGTGTCTGCTTCATAAAGTTATTCACGATTAACCATGTTAGCTTACGAACCTAATTCTCGTCATTTGCGGGAGGTTTTAATTTTCTACTAAAATATGAAGAAATCTGCGGCTGAGGTTCATCGAATGCTTTCAAATACCTATAGTGAGACCGATATTGGTGAAAGAACGTACCAAGAGTGGTTTCAATGCTTCAAGAATGGTGATTTTAATGGCGAATACCAGTGGAAGAGAGAAGGTTTTTGAAGATGCAGAATTGGAGGCAATAATTGAATTTCATTATTGTGAAAACCTGTGAGAGATAACACGTTTCGATGGTGCTCTAAGATTAGTCGATTTAATCAGAGTATTTTATCGTAAGATAATTTCATTTTCTCTTCTATGTGATTTACAAACTTCCACAATTTTTGATCGTACATAATTTATATTGATTCCTTTAGGTATTATCTGTTTATATTGCTTTGATTTGAATTACATTGTTTATTTTGAATCCTCGTTACCTCGGTTTTTAATTGATTCAGGCCTGTCGCTCTGCATATGTTGCTTGAGATAATCTCGAGCACATTCTAAAGGGAGCCATACCCGATCTGACTTATTGTTTATTTTCACCTGTGTTTTCGATCCTCTGTTTTTTTTTATCCTATTCTCATCCTAGGCTAGGCCCACCTTGTACGTTTATTTAAGTCTCACCGATCGGCCTCGGCTGAGTGAAGCGTGTATCCTCTGTTTTTATCTTTTTTTTTTATTATTCGGAGTTCGATCATCCTAATAATGTCCAGCCCGCAAAGCAATAATCCCCGTCCGCTTCGGAGTAAGACAGGTGTAGCGGAGTCCCAAACCACTGGTTCATCGAATCAGTTGGATATGGTTTTGTCCAGATTGTCTATCCTCGACGGTATCGCTAGAGATATTGCTGAAATTAAGCAGCCACAGAAAGAGCTTTCAGATAAACTGAGCAGCTGTGTAAGAAGTGTAGAGGCACATGGCAAAATGTTGAAGCAGCATGCATCATCATTGCAGCAATTCAGTGGTGAGCTCAGTGTCCTTAAAGCTTCCCATTCAGTTTTGAGGCAGGACGTTTCGGGGTTGAAGAATCAGTTGGGATCGGTTGATGTTGTGGCGTTGGAGAAAGCTAGCCTTATATTGAAGAGTGAAGTGTTTGTCCTTGAAGGATATCGCTGGTTCTTCCATCTCGGCAGCGGCAACTGGAGCCGATGGCTCTTTATTGTACCTTAATCCAGTCGAGTTACTGGATCGTGTTAAGCGAGCTAACAATCTCATTGTCCGAAATGTTCCTGAGTCAGTAGATGTTACAACAGATAAACCTTTAATTCTTGATATTATTTCGAAGATCAGGGACGGCTCACCCTGAGATGTGATCGAGACTTGGTAATTTGCGACAGGGGGCGCCCAGACTGGTTAGAATTAGAATAATGTTTATTGTCCCAAAACAAAATTAACAAAAAAAGTTCTATACAATCAGTAAATATAGTATAAACCTATTAAAAATAAACATTTTATTTCCCACAAAAGTTCAAAACTTGTACGTGGGCAGTACCTATAGAAAAAATTTATAACAAGAATTTCGTGTACACAAATATCCAAAAAGAGGAAAAAAAGTAACAAAAATTACGATGGTCAACTCAACCAATTTCTACACATTTGGAACAGTGAGTATTAAATGAAATTGTTTCTGTTTGTGAACGTATACCAGAATGATGAAGGCTTGCTTCGAATCCATTTCTTTATTTTATTATTGAACGCTGATTTTGCCCTAGTATCCTTAATGTTCTTTGGAAGTGTATTATAAAGTCAAGGTGCCAGGTAGGTATGTGATTTTAAACCAATAGCTTTCTTCGGCATAGGTAAAGGGATGTTTGGAATTCTCATATCTTTTCGATTTTTTGTAGGTACCTTTAGCTGATGTTGGTTCATAAGTAGGACACGGGCGTATAGTTGACGCACAGTAAACATGTTTGACAACTCATATAGACTTTCTGTTGGGTCAGTAATAGGTTTACGATATATAATTTTCAACACCCATTTTTGAGCTACTTCTATTCCTTTATAATACGAGTTTGCTATCCCTCCCCATGATAGTATAGCATAATTCAAATGCGGTTCAACCAGTGCTTGATACACCCTCGCCAGTTCATCTTACTCACATATTTCTCTTAAACTTTTGAATTTACCTAATAGTGATCTTATTTTCTTTATTACAAGATTCGCTTGTTCATTCCATCGTAGATTTAATATATTCTGTACTTTTTACTTGAAAAGAATATCCTTTAGTTTTTATGCATAACGTATCAAATGAAGGTTTTCCAGATCTAAGACTCGTAAATGTCATAAATTTTGTTTTATCCATGTTAACTGTCAACTTTCTTCTTTCAAAAAATTCAATTATCTCAGCAAAATTTTTTTCAGTTTTTAGCTTCAATTGTTTCCACGTCGGCGCGGTAAAGTAGACTACAGTGTCATCCGCAAAACTCACAATTTTATTATCTGGATTCAAGGCAAATAATTCATTTATATAAAGCAGAAAAAGGATTGGGCCCAAAATAGTCCCCTGAGGCACTCCGCATGTTTCTTCTGTACTTAAGACTTTTCCTATTTTGACTTTCTGTTTTCTTCCTTTTAGATAGCTCTTGATCAAATCAAATGATAATCCTCTCCACCCCATACTTTCTAAAGTCTGCAACAATATTTCGTGATTAACCGTATCAAAGGCCTTCGAGAGATCAACGAATATGCATATCGCTGGTACATTATTATCCATGGCTTCAGTGATCAACTCTACTAGAGAATTGATGGCATCTTGTGTTGATCTTTTTTTTTGGAATCCAAATTGATTCTTGGCCAACATCTTGTACTTTTCTATAAAAGAAAGTGTGCGTTTGTATAAGATTTCTTCGAATATTTTTGCAGTTTATGAAATTAAGGATATAGGTCTATAATTCTTTGGCTCTGTCCGTTCTGACGACTTATATAGTGGTATTACCACGGTGGTTTTTAGGATATGGGGGAATATTCCTTTTCTGATACTATTGTTGATAAGATAGGTTAATGGTTTTTCAATGTGAGTAGATATGATTTTTAAGGTTTCTGCTTTGATGGTGTCCGGTCCGGGTGCTTTGTTGTTTTTTAATTCCTTATTTACTTTTTTCACTTCTGTTTCACCCGTGTCAAAATAAACAATGGAGTTGCAATATTTATGGGTTGTTTGCAGTACGTGATCTTGATGTGAAGTGAATTTCTCTGCTAGCCTCGTCGCAACGTTCACTTCACATCAAGATCACGTACTGCAAACAACCCATAAATATTGCAACTCCATCGTTTATTTTGACACGGATGAAACAGAAGTGAAAAAAGTAATTAAGGAATTAAAAAACAACAAAGCACCCGGACCGGACACCATCAAAGCAGAAACCTTAAAAATCATATCTATTCACATTGGAAAACCATTCTTCTTCTTCTTTAACAGCCTTTCAGAATCCACTCCTGGACATAGGCCTCCCCTCTTTTCTTCCACTCTTCTCTATCCCTAGCTGTTCTATACCAGTTACGACCCGCAGTCTCTCTAATGTCGTCCATCCATCTTCTGGGGGGTCGTCCGACGCTTCTTTTATGCAGTCCATTAACCTATCTTATTGTAACGAGATCGCAAGCCCTACGCCACTGCGTTCTTCTGGAACAGACCCGAAGCGTCCAGGCAAAGCTAGAACGATCGAGTGTCTTCTAGAGAGAGATGCCGGTAGTATTTAAACCAATGCTAATGCAGAGGAGGACACAGTCGACGGATTGACTCTCCAGTGCCGTACACTCCAGTAGAGATAAATAGTGAAAATAAATTAATGTAGTTGAAGTGAATCATATGTGAATAGTTGAGTCTATTTGTGTAAATCAATAAATAAATTAGTATTAGTAGGAAGTTGACTGATTTAATTAACCGAAAAACGTTACAATTGGTGTCAGGTGTAAGGTTCGCGTGTGTTTTCGAACCGAGAGTTAATTAAATCGTGAACATTTCTGTGGATATTTTTTTTGTGGACATTATCGTGGACATTTTTTTTAGTAGACATTCTCGTGGGCATTTTTGTGGAAATTTCTGTGGACAGTAGTGTGAATATTTTTTTTGTGGCCATATTTTTGAATGCCAGTTACGAGATCGCAGTCAAGGAAAATGGAGCAGACAAGCTTCGAATTTTTCAAAAATGCTCTTGAGCAACTGACCAAGCAAATACAGGATAATCATACAGAAATTAAATCCATCAGAACAGAAATAAAGGATGACTTCAAATCATTAAAAATTGAATTGAATGATGATATGACGAAAATAAAAAAGGAAATGGATGACAGCATAGTGAGGCTAGAAGATAAGATAGAGAATGTGGAAGATGTAGTGGACGCGAAATGGAAAATTATGGAGGAAAGACTAGCTGAAATGGACAAGAAAGTTGAGAACAGACATAATACCTATCGTCCCTTGAAAATGGATGATGATGGCGAATTGGCACGTATAAAAATTAAACCACCCATATTTGATGGAAAGACACCGTGGTCGACCTATCATAAACAATTTGAGGCAGCAGCTAATTCGAATAGATGGAATGAGGAAGATAAAGCTACAGCCTTAATTGTTTCCTTGAAAGGAGAAGCCCTGAATGTCCTTCAAACGATGCCGGTAAACCAGCAAGCTAACTATGAAACCTTTACAACAAGGCTCCAGATGAGGTATGGTGATGCACACCTCCAACAAGTATATCACGCGCAGATTAAGAGCCGGGTACAAAACACAAATGAAAGCATCCAGGAGTTCGAGGCCGATATAGCACGTTTGGTAAGATTGGCTTATCCTACAGCACCGGATAGCTTCCTGGAACAACTTGCAGTTCAGACCTTCATTGATGGATTAAGAGACACCGATATCCAACAAACGCTCCGCTTGGCTCGACCTAGGACTTTGGACGATGCTCTGGCCCATGCATTGGAGTTTGAAGCAGCAAAACAGGCCTCGCGAAAAAATTACTGCAAGATCCGACGAACCGTGGAAGAGCCAGAGACAACAGAAAGTATCGAGGAAGTGGTTCGCCGAATGTTTGAGGAACTTCGGTCCAAAGAACGACGTCCCAATGGACCTAGGTGCTGGAATTGTGGTGAGTTAGGACATATTCGCCGACGATGTCAAAAGCCATTCAAAGAAGTCAAATCCGATAAGGAAAACTGAAATGGGTTGGTAAAAAGGGGCATAAACCGACCCATTACAACAATGCCCCAGAAGTAACGATCCAAGCTGTCATGGAGTCCTCCAGTATTTACGTAGACGGCAAAATCAGCGAACGTCCAGTAAAATTGCTAATAGATACAGGTGCAACTAGGACAATTGTGAGGCCTGATATACTAAAAGGAGTTGGGAAGACCTTACCTGTGACAGTCAGGTTACGAACAGCAACAGGTGAAGTAATTCCAACACATGGAATGAGTAAAATAATAATGGAAATCGGAGGAATGTCATTCGGACATCAAGTGCTAGTGGCAGATATTACAGAAGAAATGATCTTGGGAATGGATGTAATAAAGAAATATGGTTTCCAGATAGATATGGCGAATGATGTCATAAGAATCGGAAAAGTAGAGATTCCATTCCGCACGTGTGAAGAAGCCACGATTCAGGTCCTTTCAACCCAAGACATTACCTTACCTGCCCAAGCAGAGAGTATAGTGAAGGGGTATCTGAATGGAGACCTCCGAAATGGTTGTATTCGCCTCATCGAAGCTGACTGTGAAAATAGCCTCGGGAAAGGACTTCTGGTAGGAAAAATTCTAGTGAAATCAAGAAATGAATTACCTGTAAGAATACTGAACGCAAATAGTTATCCTGTGACGCTAAAAAGAAATACAGTTCTGGGTAAATGCAGCGAGGTATCTTACGCAACTAGATCTATTTGTGAAACGAAAGAAGAGGTATCAAAGGAAGCCAGGTGTCCCCAGCAACTGATGGACAAGTTGACATCCTCATGTGCGGATCTGAAATCAGAGCAGTTGGTGGAAGTCAAGGAACTGATAAACAAGTTTAGTGATGTGTTCGCCACTGAAAAAGCTCAAATGGGAAGAACAAATGTTGTAAAACACCCTATCAATACAGGAAACGCGCGCCCTATACGACAACATCCAAGAAGACTTCCGCTTGTTAAACGAGAAGAAGCAGAGAAGATCATTGAAGATATGCAACAACAAGGGGTAATAGAACCATCTGATAGTCCTTGGGCTTCACCTGTGGTCTTAGTGAAGAAAAAAGATGGAAGCACCAGATTCTGTGTTGACTACCGGCAGCTGAACGAAGTCACTAAGAAGGACTGCTACCCTATACCAAGAATTGATGACACATTGGACACACTTTCTGGCTCTAAATGGTTTTCCACTTTGGACTTGAAAAGCGGATACTGGCAGGTGGAATTGGATCCCAAAGATAAAGAGAAGACAGCCCTCACTATCGGTACGGGGTTATGGCAGTTCACCGTAATGCCATTCGGACTGTGTAATGCACCTGCGACTTTTGAGCGACTAATGGAAACCATTTTAAGAGGATTATCGTGGAAAACATGTCTCGTTTATTTGGACGATATAATCATTATTCGGAAGTCATTTGATGAACATCTTAAGAACTTGAGGGACGTACTTGAAAGATTACGAACGGCCAACCGCAAATTGAGCCCTGCAAAGTGTCACATCTTCAAGAAAGAAGTGAAGTACTTGGGACATGTCGTGTCCCAAACAGGTATCAGTGCTGATCCAGATAAGATACGGGTAGTGCAGGAGTGGCCAGAACCACAAGACAAACATCAAGTGCGAAGCTTTCTTGGACTATGTACTTATTATCGAAAGTTCATCCTAGGCTTTGCAAATATTGCTAAACCATTAACTAGGTTGACCGAAGACGGAAAAGATTTTGTCTGGGATGAGGAATGTAGGACTGCTTTCAATTGTTTAAAAACGGGCATTAACATTAGCTCCCGTTTTGAGTTATCCTCAGGCAGATGGAATGTTCATTCTGGATACAGACGCTAGTAATATGGCCATAGGTGGTGTGCTTTCGCAAATTCAAGATAGCCAGGAGAAGGTCATAGGGTACTTCAGCAAAGTGCTATCCAAGCCTGAACGAAATTATTGTGTGACCAGGAGAGAGCTTCTCGCGGCCATTAAGTCCATGGAACATTTTTATAAATATCTGTATGGACGTAACTTCTTACTGAGGACAGACTATGCTGCCTTGAAATGGCTCCTGCAGTTCAAGAATCCGGAAGGACAGGTCGCAAGATGGATAGAGAGACTACAAGAATACGATTTCACTGTAGAACATCGTGCAGGAAAAATCCATTCGAATGCTGATGCAATGTCAAGGAGACCATGCCCTTTAGAGTGCAAGCATTGCAGCAAGATGGAGGAAAAGGTGCAGTGCTTGAGGACGACGGTAATGGATAGCTACTGGGAACCAGAAAGGCTGAAGGAAGACCAAGAAACTGATCCAGAATTGAAATTTCTTATAGGATGGAAAAGAGAAGGAGAAAGACCAAGCTGGGAAAGAGTGTGCCATCTTAACCCTAAAATCAAGTCGTACTGGGCTGGGATTCCTTGGTTTTAGATGACGATCTGCTGAAAAGATCCGTACAGAATATCGATGGTACGGAAACCAGACATCAGCTGGTAGTCCCTAGAAGCCGAGTACCAGAAATACTAAAGAAGTTACATGACGGAACTTCTGGTGGCCATTTTGGCATCAAAAAGACATTGGAAAAAGTAAGAGAACGTTTTTACTGGATAAACTGTAAAAATGACGTAAAGGAATGGTGCCGCAAGTGCCAGTTATGCGCCTCCGCAAATGGACCGAGGGGAAGACGTAGAGCACCCATGAGGAAATATAATGTAGGTAGTCCCTTAGAACGCGTGGCGATCGATATTGCGGGCCCATTCCCAGAAACTGATGAAGGAAACAAATACATATTGGTAGCGATGGATTACTTCACCAAATGGGTCGAAGCCTATGCCATCCGAAACCAAGAAGCCGCCACAGTTGCAGAAGTTCTGATCAAAGAGATGTTCAGTCGGTTTGGAGTCCCACTAGAACTACACTCCGACCAAGGACGGAACTTTGAATCCGACCTATTTAAAAATGTTTGTGAGTTATTAGGGATCCGCAAGACAAGGACAACAGCTCTCCACCCACAGTCCGATGGAATGGTTGAAAGAATGAATAGGACTGTAGGAAAATATCTGACTAAAGTAGTCTCTGACCATCAAAAGGACTGGGATAAATATCTGCATCTGTTTACAATGGCTTATCGATCATCAGTACAAGAATCAACAGGAGAAACTCCAGCATGTGTAATGTTTGGTCGAGAGATACGGTTGCCATGCGATCTCGAGTTTGGATGCAAACCTGGTGAGGATGTAGTTGGTGAAGCCTTTGTCAACCGTCTGAAGAAAATACTACATTATATTCATGAAAGAGTGAGAGAGAATTTACAGATAGCAAGTGATCGCATGAAGACCCGCTACGACATTAAAGCATCCGAGGGAGGTTTCAATATTGGTGATTTGGTGTGGTTGTACAACCCTCAGAGGAAACGAAGACTATCACCAAAGTTGCAAAGAGATTGGGAAGGCTCATATAAAGTGATCAAGAGGATAAACGATGTTGTGTATCGTATCCAGAGTTTACCCAAGGGTAAAAGGAGAGTAGTCCATGTGAACCGCTTGGCGAAATACGAGGCTGACTACTTTATTCCAGACGGCAACCGAGTTAGACGAACAATAAGTGAGGAGTACGAAGACATGAGTTTTGAGACCTTCATGGCTAACTATTGTGGTACCGGCAAGGCAAGATTTGGGGTTACCATCGAAGAGCAGCGAGATCTTTTTTTAGTGCCAGGAGACTACTCACTAGCCCACTGTGTAGCACAAGATCTGCGTATGTCCAGAGGAATAGCCGTAGTCTTCAGGAAGAAGTTTGGCCGTGTGAGCGAGTTGGTCCGACAGAAACCTCAACTTGGGAAGGCGTTGAAGCTATTCGACCGTCAACGGTTCCTGTTCTATCTAATAACTAAAGAACTCTCCCACGAAAAACCGAGCTATCAAGAATTATGGAGAACTTTGTTGAGTTTAAGGGAAGAGATAATGAAGCACAATGTAAAGAAATTGGCCGTTCCAAAGTTGGGTTGTGGTTTGGATCAACTCAATTGGCGAATTGTTCGTAATATGCTTGAATTCATTTTTCAGGGAACCGGGCTGCAAATTCTGGTATGCACCTTAAATTGAATCACTAATCCTGAGAAGACTGTTGGGTGCTATTTCCATCATCAAGGAAACTGCAGAAATGGAGAATCCTGCCGATTCAGTCACCGTACCGAACATGTTCAGGGACTGAACAGCCTAGGAAGGAGGCAGTGTAACGAGATCGCAAGCCCTACGCCACTGCGTTCTTCTGGAACAGACCCGAAGCGTCCAGGCAAAGCTAGAACGATCGAGTGTCTTCTAGAGAGAGATGCCGGTAGTATTTAAACCAATGCTAATGCAGAGGAGGACACAGTCGACGGATTGACTCTCCAGTGCCGTACACTCCAGTAGAGATAAATAGTGAAAATAAATTAATGTAGTTGAAGTGAATCATATGTGAATAGTTGAGTCTATTTGTGTAAATCAATAAATAAATTAGTATTAGTAGGAAGTTGACTGATTTAATTAACCGAAAAACGTTACAATTAGTGTCAGGTGTGGGGTTCGCGTGTGTTTTCGAACCGAGAGTTAATTAAATCGTGAACATTTCTGTGGATATTTTTTTTGTGGACATTATCGTGGACATTTTTTTTAGTAGACATTCTCGTGGGCATTTTTGTGGAAATTTCTGTGGACAGTAGTGTGAATATTTTTTTTGTGGCCATATTTTTGAATGCCAGTTACGAGATCGCAGTCAAGGAAAATGGAGCAGACAAGCTTCGAATTTTTCAAAAATGCTCTTGAGCAACTGACCAAGCAAATACAGGATAACCATACAGAAATTAAATCCATCAGAACAGAAATAAAGGATGACTTCAAATCATTAAAAATTGATTGATACTGACGACATTTTCTTGCCTTTTTCTTACTTTTACTCTTCCGTTATAACCTCCAATTTTCCGGTAGATTTTTTTATTCTTAAAAAATCTTGTTTTTCTCCAAACCTAAATATCAATCTGCATGTCTGGGCCCATAACCTGTTAAATTATATTTAGGATTCGGAATATTTTGTTATAATTTCAGTAAAGAACTTGGTTTGAAAATAAAACTCTTTTATTACGTATTATGACAACTTGTACAACTGATACAACTTGGTTAAGTCACAGACATTATATTGAAAATGTCATATACTATGTTGACCATAGAATTAGCAGGTGGGTATGTTCAACATATACTCCTTATGTTATTATGTAAAATTCTAAAATTACTATGGTTTTCTTTATTAATATGTAAATTGAGTTCTTCCGTGATTTGAAAATTTCTGTTATGTTTGCTTCAATTGATAGTCCCTCACAGAATCATCCATGCGGTATTAATGAATATGTTTAATTCAAATTTGTTTTCTTTATTTCTTCAACTTGGTTGATATTTTGAATATGAATTATTTTCGTGTACTCACCCTTCCTACAGAAAACCTTGTTTTCCTTCGACCAAATGTACCTGTATCCTGAATTTTTCAGCTCTTTCGCCTTTTTTAGTAAGTCTTCTATTCCTTTAGGCAAATCTTCATTTATGTATATCCTTCTGTCTTCTCCTTCCAATCCCATGCTCCTAGTACTCACAACTCCCATCACCTTTCGCTGTTGTATTACCATGTTCTTGGTCTTTTCTTGATCAAAAGAGATCAAAATTGGTTTTATCGGATTCTTCGATGGTAACTGTCTTATTTTCATTTCATTCTCTGGGACTTTGACCTCAAGCTTGTTAAAGACTGTAGCTATTTCCTCCCTCTTCTTTAATCCTATAACTATAATATTTTTTCTTCTATTTTGGGCATCTGATGTAGCAGCGTTTTGTAAGACCTGCTCTCTCAAGCTATTTAATTCTTTTCCCATTTCTTCTATAGTGGTTTCCATATTTTGTTGTTTTTTTCTGAGGTCTTTATTTTCTCGTTTCATTTCCTCCATAGCGTTTAATATTTCATCCATTGTCTTGCTTTTGAAGGTAACCCCGACTTCGAGAGTTTCAATCTTTTTCAGGATCTGTTTGAGCATTCTTTCTATATTGCCTTCTCCTTCTTCTTTCTTCATTTTATTTAAACTTTTCCTCTTTCTTTTCAATTTTTCAGTTAGGTCTTCTAGGGATTCATCCACCGTATCCTCTTCCTATTCCTCTTCCTCTTCTAGCATTTCGCAGTTCTTACACGTCCAGTCTATTTTCTCTTTTCCGGCAATATCCTCTTTCGTAATATCTGTACACCTAAGATGGGTCCACCCCTTGCATACTCCGCAACATTGGATTTAATAGCCACTTTTTCCTATAGTTCTATTGCATATTATGCACGTAAGACTTTCAGCCATTTCAATTATTCGCCTCGGTGTGTTATTTATTCGAAAAGCCGCAGTCCTTCGCCTCACAATCGATTGTTTACTATCACAGATGTATGTCAATCATAGACCTAATATCACATGGACAGGCCCTAACGAGACTTTCACGATGAGTTCGCGTCAGGCTGAATATGAAAGAGAGAGATACAGCTAGATGAGTCAATGTCAAAATCATATGACCAAAACATTGGACTTACGTTTGGAAAATCTTGAATTTTTCTTTTATTCTGAATGAAACTCATTGTTATTTTGATATATTGGAATTCTAGCAATGTAAACGAGGGTTAGAATTGCTTGAAATCTTTCTTATATTAATCTATTTTCGACTATCAAAAGTTTAATTTTTGTTTGAGAATTTATGGAAAAAGCTTTAATAAATAATATTTTCATTATTTATATACCAAGAAAGAAAAGCTTTTTTTCCTTAGGTAGGTATATAGTCTCTTCTACTACTTTTAAGGTCGTCATTTTTATCAGTCAGGGAGGAAAATGGTACTTCTACTCCTGCCGGGAGGAAAACATTTTTCCTTCCTTCTTTAGGTGCGAGAATGAAGTTTTCTATTAAGATAGTAGAAAAAATATATTTTTATTATATCGCAACTTAAAATGAGAATAATTTTCATATATTTTTATCAAGTGAAAATCGTTATATTATGTTATTATTGAGTGAAGATGATCATTCTTTCAAATGTTTGGTTGAAATAATCAATTCAATATAGACTAATTCTTAAATTTAACCATTTAAAGATTCAAAATGAAAGTATACTGCTTAGTAATCGCCTATTTGTGTTGTTCTATTTTATTACTTTGGCTTTCGACAACCAAAATTCTTAGTACAAATATTATTGATGGTAGAATGAAAAATCATTTTTACAAACAATTTTATCGTTTGAATAGATTCAGTTATGTGTATTACATTTCATTCTTCAATTTTGTATTACTTCCAACTAGTTTAGTTCAAGTCACTTATCAATTTGATAATAGTAAAATCTTTCAGAAAATTGTTTCCAAATAATACAGGCAATGGAAAAAAAGAAAGTCTATGAAGAATTGTATTCATTAAGTTTTTATTGCTGTTCAAAATACATTATTACAATAAATGATTTAAAAAAATGGTCCGACTTAGCCTATCAGCGCATGTGGAAGAACATCTTCGAGTCGGATTTTTCACTCTCCACTAAGGAGGATATTCACTCTTCCAATCATTTAATATCCAGGATATTGAAAAATTTCAGGATTTTTAGTTCTAAACTCCTCCAAATCTTGAAATTAATCTTCTTCTCCTTATCTCTCCAAGGATCAGTTATGATACATTCATTTTTCCTGAAAAATACATATCATAACGTTATAAGTTGTTGTTCTCATACGTTGAAAGTAATTTTCAACTAAATAACAATTCAAGATACCCATTTTCAGCCTTTCAGTGAATGAGCTTCTCTAAAGATGAATTTTTAAGCCACGGCACAGAATATGTTCCTCATTTAGTATGGCAATCTAAAAAACTGAAAATTTCAAACTATTTGAGCTTTAAATTTGGTTTTTCTTGAATTCAAACTTACATTATTCTTGTTTAAATCACACCTAGTATCACAAGTATTTATGGACTTGTCTGTACCAAACCAACTGTTGTGTTCTTAAGATCAATAATATCATGTCTTATTTCCATTCTATGTCTTATTGTATCATTTGGTATCATGTCTCTTTCAGATTTTCCAGCTGCTGTTCACTTCAGAGCTGTATGTTATTATGTCCTAACTATTGAGTGAATTATTTTCTTATTATGCACATTTATGTTTTTAATCGATAATATCCTATTTAACATTGAGATTATTGGTTTTCTTTGGATGTTTCTCTCAGATATTACTTCGTCTAGTGTTCCATTCTTTGAAATCCTCATTCCCAGGTTTCTAATTTCTAGTATTTCTAATATAAGTATTCAATCTGGGGGAAAAATCTTCCATGGCAGCAGCAGAGGATTTTGATATTATAAACAGTTGTACCGTCTCTGGTTGCCCCATCTCTTGCTGTTTTGTCTCTGTCTGGTCCTGTTCAATTTCTTTTGCAATAATTATTTATATGAATGAATAAAATAAGGGACGGAAAATAAGTAGATATTTCACATCCTTAAAAAATAAAATATTAATGTACCTTCTATATTATCTTCACGACATTTATCTCCATAATTTAATCTCCCAGGAATATAATTGGAGAAACTGAAAACTGAAGGAATAACATCTTTTTTCAGAATTTTTGTACCATGAATATTAATAAATCATGTTGATGAAAACGGTTGCTGCATATTTCCAACAAGGAAAATGGGTTGAAATCAATTATTCTTCAGCTTTCATCCACTGTTCCCTTAATTTGTCATCCTTTGGAAAACTGTGAACTGATATTTCCTTTATGTATGAATTCAGAGGGTATTAAAAGAAATAAATACTTACGAATGAAATTTCAACTTTTGGCTTTTTTCTAATCTCGCTGTACAATTGAAGGCTGCACGAGTGTGAGGCATTTTATTTGAAAAATAGTTCTTTTGGTGCTTTGAATTTCGCAACAGCAGATGGATTCTAGAAAAACATGAGCTTTCGATTAATTTTCAAGATTAAATCGGCCTTTCAATAAGTTTCATGAACTTATTGAAATCCGATAAAGATTTCACGGAATACTTACCGCTAATTCCTTTTATTAGAATGTTCAACACTTTTACAAATCGAATCAATCAGATTAACTATGTGTTCAATTCAGAATGAGAGAAAAATTAGCGATCTTCTGAATGTGAGTTCAATGTTTTGATCATATGATTTTGACGTTGACTCATCTAGCTCCATCTCTCTCTTTCATATGCGGCATGCCAGAATTTCTCTCTAAGGCCTGTCCATTTGATATTAGGTCTATGATGTCAATTTATCTCCGTTTTTTAACTTGCCACAGAATTATCGGTTTCTTAGTTGTGTACTTTCACTTTATTATTGAAATTTCACCGATATTGCACAAAAATTTTTATTTAAGATGCAAGATTATTTTTGAACTTCACCTTAGTATAACTTTTATCTAATTATATGAAGTTTTTCACCATTTACAGCAATATTTATCGAGCCGAATTTATTCGTGTATTCACCCACACATGATCAAATCGAAAACGTTAAATTAGAGTTTTCGAACCCGGCGGTACCTGCCAATATCCTACGTCATAGACAGGCCCTTGCTGCCTTTGAGAACTACAGGAGGATTTCAATAGAAATAGCCACTTCAAGTTGAGCAGCTTCAGGACCTTCGCAAGGAGCTTGAAAGAAAACGTTCTTCTGGGGAGACTGACCTGACTATTAAATACAGAAAGGGAATCCCTTCGATAATCAAAATACCGTCCTCAAAAATTGAAGTTTAACTTGATTACGTTGCCACTCATTTATACGAATCTTGCTTCTCTGAACTCCAAATTCGATGAGTCATCTGTCCTTGCTTGTGATCGTGTCGGAATCGCCTGTTGGAATCAATTACCGCATGATTTTCTTGGAGATGCGTCGGTAAACGTTTTCGAGAATGGGTTCGACATCTGGTGGACAAGATTTCTTGAATAAAGTCAAATATATTTTCAAATATCGGATGTTTCAGTATGTGTTGTTTTGCCTGAATTATTTTGGTGATAATTTTTCGCATTAGGTTTTATTTTGTTAAGAGTTTTATAGTTTTATACTCAACTCTGTATCCAATGTAATAATAATAATAATTGATTTTTGCATATCAGCACAGATACTCCTCTGGCCGCTCTTTTATCCTTTGGGATTCCAGTAAATATATGTATGCAACCCACTGCAAGAAGGAAAAGGGGACGTCCCAAACAAGAATGGCAGAAGACAGTGGATAAGTCCATGAGTGAAAGACACTTGAACAGCGAAGATTGTAGAGACAGAGAGAAGTGGCGATTAGGCGTCGGACAACGTCGAAAGACGTTCTAAACCGACTTATATATATATATATATATATATATATATATATATATATATATATATATATATATATATCAACAATTTTAATTCCCAATATACAACAATAGTTATAAGTTAGATAAGGGGTGTGGGAAAAATGATAAGTGTTATAATGTCACTCTTCTTTATTTCATTTAGTCGACGTTTCGATCCCGATAGGGACCTTCTTCAGGACTCTACAATAGCAATAAAAAACAGTCAAAATAAGGCAATCACAAAACATGTAAAAATAGTACATACCGAAATACAGAGTTGTAAAGATCTTATTTGAACACAAATCAATAGCTCTCAAGAAAGCAACTAACAAGAACATCAACAACTTCAGCGAAAAAAAGATCTGATACTTCGTTAGTAAAGGAGTAGAAATCAATTATAATAAGTAAATAAGGTAAACAGAATAATCAACAAAATGAGAGGTTGTCAAAAATGTTGTCAACCAGACTTGCCACAGAATACACGCACATGACAGATGAAACATAGAGTACCATTAAATCACATCGGTCGCAGTAATTCACTCTCACCGAACTCAGAACAAATGCGATTTTTTTTTGAAAGATTCCATGAACCGAAACCAATCCCCTCTCACAGAAATGGCCTAGAACACAGAATTCATTTTCACGTTATCCCTACGACTGCTGAACTTGTTGAAATTCTTTCTGTATGTGATCCATCCAATTCTCTCCCACCGAACTGGTCATAATGAATCAAATAAGAATAGATGGAGCTGATATTATTTACATCCCTTCTGTAATTCATCGAACAGGTTTGGCGTTTAATATGATACATCTCTAAGAAACATCTTTTTCTTCCACTAACTTCAATTTATAGGATTTTGGTGGAGTCATAATTCATTGGATGATCTTTGTCCCGGGTATGGTCTGCTAGGGCACAAATCTTACTTGAATTCTTGATGTCGCTTTTGTGTTGAGCAATCCTTCTCTTCAGAAGCTGAGACGTCTGACCAATGTACACCTCACTGCATATTGAACAAGGAATACAATATACCACACCACTCATGTTATCAACAGTCATCCTATCCTTCACTCGACTGTATAATCTGTCAATTTTAAAATAAGATTTCTGAATCAACATAATTTCTGTGGTCTTTAAGAGGTTAATTAATGCGTTTGTCATACCATTAATTAGCGGAATAGACAAGTAAAGAATTCTACCCGTGTTCTCAGTGTCCACAGTGGTGGATGCGCTCCTCTCTCCATTCGTTGACCGTGTCGAAGGAGTGGTATTGTAAATCAATCTGGACAATAACCTTTTCGGGTATCCATTCTCTAGCATCAACTGCATCAACAACCTCAGATTCTGCCGCCTTAGACTTGGATGGGCAACCTTTTCTATGCGATTCTTCAATCCTAAAATCATGTTTACCTTTTGTCCATGTGAATGATTAGAAAAATAGTGTATGTATCTCCCTGAACTTGTTGGTTTTCGGTACCAATCCAGAATCAGCCTATTTTTCAGTGTTCGAATCACCCTTGTATCCAGGAATGGGACTCCATTCGCTGTTTCTTCCTCCAAAGTAAACTGTATACTTTCATGTTCACTGTTAAACTTGTCTAGAACGAAAGCAACCTGGTCTTTAGGTACAGCACATATTAGATCATCAACATATTTCTTGATGAAAGGAATGTGAAAAGGAATACTAACAAGAATGCCGTCCAGAAGGAAATCCATTACTAATTCAGCAATGGATGGACTGAAGTTGGAACCCATAGGGGAACCGAGCACCTGCTTGAAGAACCTACCATTAAAAAGAAAATAGTTTGAAGAAAACAGGAACTTGATGGCATGGATGAATTCTTCTTCTGGTAGACTTGTGTGGTTTCTGATAGTATCCCACTTGTTCTCAACAGCTGAAACTGCCAACTCGACAGGAATGTTGGTGAAAAGAGATACAACGTCCAGGCTGATCAGGACATCATCAACAGGTAACTGGAAATCATTCACATACTGGGCAAAAGCAAAGGAATCTTCAATAAAATATCTACTTCTGGTAGAAGAAAGACATTTAGACAGGATGTCTGAAACAAAAACTGACAGTTTGGATGTGGGGGTGTTAACAGATGATATTATTGGTCTCAAGGCAAGAATGGGTTTGTGGATTTTTGGTAAACCGTAGAATCTAGCTGGAACTGAATTGTAAATGTACAGTGATTTACCTTATATTTGTGTTATGTGGCCCTCACTGACCCATCGTTTAATCAATGCATTACATTTACCTTGTATTGTAACGGTTGGATCTCTGTTAGTAAGAAGTTGGTAATATTGTTCATTAAGTAAAATTTCGTTGGAGAGCTCTATGTACTGATCCTTATCCATCAAAACCGTAACATTGCCTTTATCAGCCCGTAACACAAGCAATTCTTGATGTTCACTTAGGTATCTCTTACAGTGGTAAAATTCTCTCTGGAAAACATTATTAGTCCTTTTTCCAGGTTTGATGTAATTTGTGATAATATTAACAGCTTGGGAACGTTTGATGTTCTTTCCCTCATCTGACAGTCTATCGTTAAGATCAATAATGCCCTCCACATCTGACAACAGCCTCGACATGGACACCTCCCTTAAAGGAATATCAATGCCGAATTTGGGGCCCAGTGCTAGAAATTTCAATATTCTATCTGGTACAATAACAGTACTAACATTCTTAATCCACCTTTCCTGTGGTTCTACTCTCTTTAGAAGTTCATCCGATAGAGCTCTCACCTTCATCAGATTTCTCTCCCTAATAGCAGCAAATTCTCTTCTGTACCTTCTGGACTGATAAGTTTCAAAACGACTTAGCATCTCTGGTGGAAGCAACCCCTCCAAGATCTGCCACAACCTGGAAGAATCACACTCCATTCTTCCTATCCTGCTCACAGTCACAGTGATCTCAAATTGAAGAACGAGACGTCTTGATTTCTCCAACATAGCCTGAACCTGTCTGGACGAACCTGAATCACTTGCTGAGCTGAACAAATAATTCATATTGTTGGAAATATGTTTGGGAAGTAAACCCTGTCTTTTGCATTCCAAAAGGAACACTCTTCGGTTTCTATAAGATGCCAGTTTCATATTATATGACGACCATGACTTCAACGCTTCATATGCTACTCTTCCATAGTTGTTTCTCACTTCTGCATAAAACCCCATGCTTAAATATCAACAATTTTAATTCCCAATATACAACAATAGTTATAAGTTAGATAAGGGGTGTGGGAAAATTGATAAGTGTTATAATGTCACTCTTCTTTATTTCATTTAGTCGACGTTTCGTTCCCGATGGGGACCTTCTTCAGGACTCTACAATAGCAATAAAAAACAGTCAAAATAAGGCAATCACAAAACATGTAAAAATAGTACATACCGAAATACAGAGTTGTAAAGATCTTATTTGAACACAAATCAATAGCTCTCACGAAAGCAACTAACAAGAACATCAACAACTTCAGCGAAAAAAAGATCTGATACTTCGTTAGTAAAGGAGTAGAAATCAATTATAATAAGTAAATAAGGTAAACAGAATAATCAACAAAATGAGAGGTTGTCAAAAATGTTGTCAACCAGACTTGCCACAGAATACACGCACATGACAGATGAAACATAGAGTAGCATTAAATCACATCGGTCGCAGTAATTCACTCTCACCGAACTCAGAACAAATGCGATTTTTTTTTGAAAGATTCCATGAACCGAAACCAATCCCCTCTCACAGAAATGGCCTAGAACACAGAATTCATTTTCACGTTATCCCTACGACTGCTGAACTTGTTGAAATTCTTTCTGTATGTGATCCATCCAATTCTCTCCCACCGAACTGGTCATAATGAATCAAATAAGAATAGATGGAGCTGATATTATTTACATCCCTTCTGTAATTCATCGAACAGGTTTGGCGTTTAATATGATACATCTCTAAGAAACATCTTTTTCTTCCACTAACTTCAATTTCTAGGATTTTGGTGGAGTCATAATTCATTGGATGATCTTTGTCCCGGGTATGGTCTGCTAGGGCACAAATCTTACTTGAATTCTTGATGTCGCTTTTGTGTTGAGCAATCCTTCTCTTCAGAAGCTGAGACGTCTGACCAATGTACACCTCACTGCATATTGAACAAGGAATAAAATATACCACACCACTCATGTTATCAACAGTCATCCTATCCTTCACTCGACTGTATAATCTGTCAATTTTAAAATAAGATTTCTGAATCAACATAATTTCTGTGGTCTTTAAGAGGTTAATTAATGCGTTTGTCATACCATTAATTAGGGGAATAGACAAGTAAAGAATTCTACCCGTGTTCTCAGTGTCCACAGTGGTGGATGCGCTCCTCTCTCCATTCGTTGGCCGTGTCGAAGGAGTGGTATTGTAAATCAATCTGGACAATAACCTTTTTGGGTATCCATTCTCTAGCATCAACTGCATCAACAACCTCAGATTCTGCCGCCTTAGACTTGGATGGGCAACCTTTTCTATGCGATTCTTCAATCCTAAAATCATGTTTACCTTTTGTCCATGTGAATGATTAGAAAAATAGTGTATGTATCTCCCTGGACTTGTTGGTTTTCGGTACCAATCCAGAATCAGCCTATTTTCCAGTGTTCGAATCACCCTTGTATCCAGGAATGGGACTCCATTCGCTGTTTCTTCCTCCAAAGTAAACTGTATACTTTCATGTTCACTGTTAAACTTGTCTAGAACGAAAGCAACCTGGTCTTTAGGTACATCACATATTAGATCATCAACATATTTCTTGATGAAAGGAATGTGAAAAGGAATACTAACAAGAATGCCGTCCAGAAGGAAATCCATTACTAATTCAGCAATGGATGGACGGAAGTTGGGTGGGAGAGAATTGGATGGATCACATACAGAAAGAATTTCAACAAGTTCAGCAGTCGTAGGGATAACGTGAAAATGAATTCTGTGTTCTAGGCCATTTCTGTGAGAGGGGATTGGTTTCGGTTCATGGAATCTTTCAAAAAAAATCGCATTTGTTCTGAGTTCGGTGAGAGTGAATTACTGCGACCGATGTGATTTAATGCTACTCTATGTTTCATCTGTCATGTGCTTGTATTCTGTGGCAAGTCTGGTTGACAACATTTTTGACAACCTCTCATTTTTTTTATTATTCTGTTTACCTTATTTACTTATTATAATTGATTTCTACTCCTTTACTAACGAAGTATCAGATCTTTTTTTTCGCTGAAGTTGTTGATGTTCTTGTTAGTTGCTTTCTTGAGAGCTATTGATTTTTGTTCAAATAAGATCTTTACAACTCTGTATTTCGGTATGTACTATTTTTACATGTTTTGTGATTGCCTTATTTTGACTGTTTTTTATTGCTATTGTAGAGTCCTGAAGAAGGTCCCCATCGGGAACGAAACGTCGACTAAATGAAATAAAGAAGAGTGACATTATAACACTTATCAATTTTCCCACACCCCTTATCTAACTTATAACTATTGTTGTATATTGGGAATTAAAATTGTTGATATTTAAGCATGGGGTTTTATGCAGAAGTGAGAAACAACTATGGAAGAGTAGCATATGAAGCGTTGAAGTCATGGTCGTCATATAATATGAAACTGGCATCTTATAGAAAACGAAGAGTGTTCCTTTTGGAATGCAAAAGACAGGGTTTACTTCCCAAACATATTTCCAACAATATGAATTATTTGTTCAGCTCAGCAAGTGATTCAGGTTCGTCCAGACAGGTTCAGGCTATGTTGGAGAAATCAAGACGTCTCGTTCTTCAATTTGAGATCACTGTGACTGTGAGCAGGATAGGAAGAATGGAGTGTGATTCTTCCAGGTTGTGGCAGATCTTGGAGGGGTTGCTTCCACCAGAGATGCTAAGTCGTTTTGAAACTTATCAGTCCAGAAGGTACAGAAGAGAATTTGCTGCTATTAGGGAGAGAAATCTGATGAAGGTGAGAGCTCTATCGGATGAACTTCTAAAGAGAGTAGAACCACAGGAAAGGTGGATTAAGAATGTTAGTACTGTTATTGTACCAGATAGAATATTGAAATTTCTAGCACTGAGCCCCAAATTCGGCATTGATATTCCTTTAAGGGAGGTGTCCATGTCGAGGCTGTTGTCAGATGTGGAGGGCATTATTGATCTTAACGATAGACTGTCAGATGAGGGAAAGAACATCAAACGTTCCCAAGCTGTTAATATTATCACAAATTACATCAAACCTGGAAAAAGGACTAATAATGTTTTCCAGAGAGAATTTTACCACTGTAAGAGATACCTAAGTGAACATCAAGAATTGCTTGTGTTACGGGCTGATAAAGGCAATGTTACGGTTTTGATGGATAAGGATCAGTACATAGAGCTCTCCAACGAAATTTTACTTAATGAACAATATTACCAACTTCTTACTAACAGAGATCCAACCGTTACAATACAAGGTAAATGTAATGCATTGATTAAACGATGGGTCAGTGAGGGCCACATAACACAAATACAAGGTAAATCACTGTACATTTACAATTCAGTTCCAGCTAGATTCTACGGTTTACCAAAAATCCACAAACCCATTCTTGCCTTGAGACCAATAATATCATCTGTTAACACCCCCACATCCAAACTGTCAGTTTTTGTTTCAGACATCCTGTCTAAATGTCTTTCTTCTACCAGAAGTAGATATTTTATTGAAGATTCCTTTGCTTTTGCCCAGTATGTGAATGATTTCCAGTTACCTGTTGATGATGTCCTGATCAGCCTGGACGTTGTATCTCTTTTCACCAACATTCCTGTCGAGTTGGCAGTTTCAGCTGTTGAGAACAAGTGGGATACTATCAGAAACCACACAAGTCTACCAAAAGAAGAATTCATCCATGCCATCAAGTTCCTGTTTTCTTCAAACTATTTTCTTTTTAATGGTAGGTTCTTCAAGCAGGTGCTCGGTTCCCCTATGGGTTCCAACTTCAGTCCATCCATTGCTGAATTAGTAATGGATTTCCTTCTGGACGGCATTCTTGTTAGTATTCCTTTTCACATTCCTTTCATCAAGAAATATGTTGATGATCTAATATGTGCTGTACCTAAAGACCAGGTTGCTTTCGTTCTAGACAAGTTTAACAGTGAACATGAAAGTATACAGTTTACTTTGGAGGAAGAAACAGCGAATGGAGTCCCATTCCTGGATACAAGGGTGATTCGAACACTGGAAAATAGGCTGATTCTGGATTGGTACCGAAAACCAACAAGTTCAGGGAGATACACACACTATTTTTCTAATCATTCACATGGACAAAAGGTAAACATGATTTTAGGATTGAAGAATCGCATAGAAAAGGTTGCCCATCCAAGTCTAAGGCGGCAGAATCTGAGGTTGTTGATGCAGTTGATGCTAGAGAATGGATACCCAAAAAGGTTATTGTCCAGATTGATTTACAAAACCATTCCTTCGACACGGCCAACGAATGGAGAGAGGAGCGCATCCACCACTGTGGACACTGAGAACACGGGTAGAATTCTTTACTTGTCTATTCCCCTAATTAATGGTATGACAAACGCATTAATTAACCTCTTAAAGACCACAGAAATTATGTTGATTCAGAAATCTTATTTTAAAATTGACAGATTATACAGTCGAGTGAAGGATAGGATGACTGTTGATAACATGAGTGGTGTGGTATATTGTATTCCTTGTTCAATATGCAGTGAGGTGTACATTGGTCAGACGTCTCAGCTTCTGAAGAGAAGGATTGCTCAACACAAAAGCGACATCAAGAATTCAAGTAAGATTTGTGCCCTAGCAGACCATACCCGGGACAAAGATCATCCAATGAATTATGACTCCACCAAAATCCTAGAAATTGAAGTTAGTGGAAGAAAAAGATATTTCTTAGAGATGTATCATATTAAACGCCAAACCTGTTCGATGAATTACAGAAGGGATGTAAATAATATCAGCTCCATCTATTCTTATTTGATTCATTATGACCAGTTCGGTGGGAGAGAATTGGATGGATCACATACAGAAAGAATTTCAACAAGTTCAGCAGTCGTAGGGATAACGTGAAAATGAATTCTGTGTTCTAGGCCATTTCTGTGAGAGGGGATTGGTTTCGGTTCATGGACTCTTTCAAAAAAAATCGCATTTGTTCTGAGTTCGGTGAGAGTGAATTACTGCGACCGATGTGATTTAATGCTACTCTATGTTTCATCTGTCATGTGCGTGTATTCTGTGGCAAGTCTGGTTGACAACATTTTTGACAACCTCTCATTTTGTTGATTATTCTGTTTACCTTATTTACTTATTATAATTGATTTCTACTCCTTTACTAACGAAGTATCAGATCTTTTTTTCGCTGAAGTTGTTGATGTTTTTGTTAGTTGCTTTCTTGAGAGTTATTGATTTGTGTTCAAATAAGATCTTTACAACTCTGTATTTCGGTATGTACTATTTTTACATGTTTTGTGATTGCCTTATTTTGACTGTTTTTTATTGCTATTGTAGAGTCCTGAAGAAGGTCCCCATCGGGATCGAAACGTCGACTAAATGAAATAAAGAAGAAAGACATTATAACACTTATCAATTTTCCCACACCCCTTATCTAACTTATAACTATTGTTGTATATTGGGAATTAAAATTGTTGATATTTAAGCATGGGGTTTTATGCAGAAGTGAGAAACAACTATGGAAGAGTAGCATATGAAGCGTTGAAGTCATGGTCGTCATATAATATGAAACTGGCATCTTATAGAAACCGAAGAGTGTTCCTTTTGGAATGCAAAAGACAGGGTTTACTTCCCAAACATATTTCCAACAATATGAATTATTTGTTCAGCTCAGCAAGTGATTCAGGTTCGTCCATACAGGTTCAGGCTATGTTGGAGAAATCAAGACGTCTCGTTCTTCAATTTGAGATCACTGTGACTGTGAGCAGGATAGGAAGAATGGAGTGTGATTCTTCCAGGTTGTGGCAGATCTTGGAGGGGTTGCTTCCACCAGAGATGCTAAGTCGTTTTGAAACTTACCAGTCCAGAAGGTACAGAAGAGAATTTGCTGCTATTAGGGAGAGAAATCTGATGAAGGTGAGAGCTCTATCGGATGAACTTCTAAAGAGAGTAGAACCACAGGAAAGGTGGATTAAGAATGTTAGTACTGTTATTGTACCAGATAGAATATTGAAATTTCTAGCACTGTGCCCCAAATTCGGCATTGATATTCCTTTAAGGGAGGTGTCCATGTCGAGGCTGTTGTCAGATGTGGAGGGCATTATTGATCTTAACGATAGACTGTCAGATGAGGGAAAGAACATCAAACGTTCCCAAGCTGTTAATATTATCACAAATTACATCAAACCTGGAAAAAGGACTAATAATGTTTTCCAGAGAGAATTTTACCACTGTAAGAGATACCTAAGTGAACATCAAGAATTGCTTGTGTTACGGGCTGATAAAGGCAATGTTACGGTTTTGATGGATAAGGATCAGTACATAGAGCTCTCCAACGAAATTTTACTTAATGAACAATATTACCAACTTCTTACTAACAGAGATCCAACCGTTACAATACAAGGTAAATGTAATGCATTGATTAAACGATGGGTCAGTGAGGGCCACATAACACAAATACAAGGTAAATCACTGTACATTTACAATTCAGTTCCAGCTAGATTCTACGGTTTACCAAAAATCCACAAACCCATTCTTGCCTTGAGACCAATAATATCATCTGTTAACACCCCCACATCCAAACTGTCAGTTTTTGTTTCAGACATCCTGTCTAAATGTCTTTCTTCTACCAGAAGTAGATATTTTATTGAAGAGTCCTTTGCTTTTGCCCAGTATGTGAATGATTTCCAGTTACCTGTTGATTATGTCCTGATCAGCCTGGACGTTGTATCTCTTTTCACCAACATTCCTGTCGAGTTGGCAGTTTCAGCTGTTGAGAACAAGTGGGATACTATCAGAAACCACACAAGTCTACCAAAAGAAGAATTCATCCATGTCATCAAGTTCCTGTTTTCTTCAAACTATTTTCTTTTTAATGGTAGGTTCTTCAAGCAGGTGCTCGGTTCCCCTATGGTTTCCAACTTCAGTCCATCCATTGCTGAATTAGTAATGGATTTCCTTCTGGACGGCATTCTTGTTAGTATTCCTTTTCACATTCCTTTCATCAAGAAATATGTTGATGATCTAATATGTGCTGTACCTAAAGACCAGGTTGCTTTCGTTCTAGACAAGTTTAACAGTGAACATGAAAGTATACAGTTTACTTTGGAGGAAGAAACAGCGAATGGAGTCCCATTCCTGGATACAAGGGTGATTCGAACACTGAAAAATAGGCTGATTCTGGATTGGTACCGAAAACCAACAAGTTCAGGGAGATACATACACTATTTTTCTAATCATTCACATGGACAAAAGGTCCATGATTGAAGAATCGCATAGAAAAGGATGCCCATCCAAGTCTAAGGCGGCAGAATCTGAGGTTGTTGATGCAGTTGATGCTAGAGAATGGATACCCAAAAAGGTTATTGTCCAGATTGATTTACAATACCACTCCTTCGACACGGCAAATGAATGGAGAGAGGAGCGCATCCACCACTGTGGACACTGAAAACACGGGTAGAATTCTTTACTTGTCTATTCCCCTAATTAATGGTATGACAAACGCATTAATTAACCTCTTAAAGACCACAGAAATTATGTTGATTCAGAAATCTTATTTTAAAATTGACAGATTATACAGTCGAGTGAAGGATAGGATGACTGTTGATAACATGAGTGGTGTGGTATATTGTATTCCTTGTTCAATATGCAGTGAGGTGTACATTGGTCAGACGTCTCAGCTTCTGAAGAGAAGGATTGCTCAACACAAAAGCGACATCAAGAATTCAAGTAAGATTTGTGCCCTAGCAGACCATACCCGGGACAAAGATCATCCAATGAATTATGACTCCACCAAAATCCTAGAAATTGAAGTTAGTGGAAGAAAAAGATGTTTCTTAGAGATGTATCATATTAAACGCCAAACCTGTTCGATGAATTACAGAAGGGATGTAAATAATATCAGCTCCATCTATTCTTATTTGATTCATTATGACCAGTTCGGTGGGAGAGAATTGGATGGATCACATACAGAAAGAATTTCAACAAGTTCAGCAGTCGTAGGGATAACGTGAAAATGAATTCTGTTTTCTAGGCCATTTCTGTGAGAGGGGATTGGTTTCGGTTCATGGAATCTTTCAAAAA
Organism: Harmonia axyridis; assembly: GCF_914767665.1. NCBI lineage: Eukaryota > Metazoa > Arthropoda > Insecta > Coleoptera > Coccinellidae > Harmonia > Harmonia axyridis. The sequence continues at coordinate 21,272,048 of NC_059505.1, read as the reverse complement.
AAATCGCATTTGTTCTGAGTTCGGTGAGAGTGAATTACTGCGACCGATGTGATTTAATGCTACTCTATGTTTCATCTGTCATGTGCGTGTATTCTGTGGCAAGTCTGGTTGACAACATTTTTGACAACCTCTCATTTTGTTGATTATTCTGTTTACCTTATTTACTTATTATAATTGATTTCTACTCCTTTACTAACGAAGTATCAGATCTTTTTTGCGCTGAAGTTGTTGATGTTCTTGTTAGTTGCTTTCTTGAGAGCTATTGATTTGTGTTCAAATAAGATCTTTACAACTCTGTATTTCGGTATGTACTATTTTTACATGTTTTGTGATTGCCTTGTTTTGACTGTTTTTTATTGCTATTGTAGAGTCCTGAAGAAGGTCCCCATCGGGATCGAAACGTCGACTAAATGAAATAAAGAAGAGTGACATTATAACACTTATCAATTTTCCCACACCCCTTATCTAACTTATAACTATTGTTGTATATTGGGAATTAAAATTGTTGATATTTAAGCATGGGGTTTTATGCAGAAGTGAGAAACAACTATGGAAGAGTAGCATATGAAGCGTTGAAGTCATGGTCGTCATATAATATGAAACTGGCATCTTATAGAAACCGAAGAGTGTTCCTTTTGGAATGCAAAAGACAGGGTTTACTTCCCAAACATATTTCCAACAATATGAATTATTTGTTCAGCTCAGCAAGTGATTCAGGTTCGTCCCGACAGGTTCAGGCTATGTTGGAGAAATCAAGACGTCTCGTTCTTCAATTTGAGATCACTGTGACTGTGAGCAGGATAGGAAGAATGGAGTGTGATTCTTCCAGGTTGTGGCAGATCTTGGAGGGGTTGCTTCCACCAGAGATGCTAAGTCGTTTTGAAACTTACCAGTCCAGAAGGTACAGAAGAGAATTTGCTGCTATTAGGGAGAGAAATCTGATGAAGGTGAGAGCTCTATCGGATGAACTTTTAAAGAGAGTAGAACCACAGGAAAGGTGGATTAAGAATGTTAGTACTGTTATTGTACCAGATAGAATATTGAAATTTCTAGCACTGGGCCCCAAATTCGGCATTGATATTCTTTTAAGGGAGGTGTCCATGTCGAGGCTGTTGTCAGATGTGGAGGGCATTATTGATCTTAACGATAGACTGTCAGATGAGGGAAAGAACATCAAACGTTCCCAAGCTGTTAATATTATCACAAATTACATCAAACCTGGAAAAAGGACTAATAATGTTTTCCAGAGAGAATTTTACCACTGTAAGAGATACCTAAGTGAACATCAAGAATTGCTTGTGTTACGGGCTGATAAAGGCAATGCTACGGTTTTGATGGATAAGGATCAGTACATAGAGCTCTCCAACGAAATTTTACTTAATGAACAATATTACCAACTTCTTACTAACAGAGATCCAACCGTTACAATACAAGGTAAATGTAATGCATTGATTAAACGATGGGTCAGTGAGGGCCACATAACACAAATACAAGGTAAATCACTGTACATTTACAATTCAGTTCCAGCTAGATTCTACGGTTTACCAAAAATCCACAAACCCATTCTTGCCTTGAGACCAATAATATCATCTGTTAACACCCCCACATCCAAACTGTCAGTTTTTGTTTCAGACATCCTGTCTAAATGTCTTTCTTCTACCAGAAGTAGATATTTTATTGAAGATTCCTTTGCTTTTGCCCAGTATGTGAATGATTTCCAGTTACCTGTTGATTATGTCCTGATCAGCCTGGACGTTGTATCTCTTTTCACCAACATTCCTGTCGAGTTGGCAGTTTCAGCTGTTGAGAACAAGTGGGATACTATCAGAAACCACACAAGTCTACCAAAAGAAGAATTCATCCATGCCATCAAGTTCCTGTTTTCTTCAAACTATTTTCTTTTTAATGGTAGGTTCTTCAAGCAGGTGCTCGGTTCCCCTATGGGTTCCAACTTCAGTCCATCCATTGCTGAATTAGTAATGGATTTCCTTCTGGACGGCATTCTTGTTAGTATTCCTTTTCACATTCCTTTCATCAAGAAATATGTTGATGATCTAATATGTGCTGTACCTAAAGACCAGGTTGCTTTCGTTCTAGACAAGTTTAACAGTGAACATGAAAGTATACAGTTTACTTTGGAGGAAGAAACAGCGAATGGAGTCCCATTCCTGGATACAAGGGTGATTCGAACACTGAAAAATAGGCTGATTCTGGATTGGTACCGAAAACCAACAAGTTCAGGGAGATACATACACTATTTTTCTAATCATTCACATGGACAAAAGGTGAACATGATTTTAGGATTGAAGAATCGCATAGAAAAGGTTGCCCATCCAAGTCTAAGGCGGCAGAATCTGAGGTTGTTGATGCAGTTGATGCTAGAGAATGGATACCCAAAAAGGTTATTGTCCAGATTGATTTACAATACCACTCCTTCGACACGGCAAATGAATGGAGAGAGGAGCGCATCCACCACTGTGGACACTGAAAACACGGGTAGAATTCTTTACTTGTCTATTCCCCTAATTAATGGTATGACAAACGCATTAATTAACCTCTTAAAGACCACAGAAATTATGTTGATTCAGAAATCTTATTTTAAAATTGACAGATTATACAGTCGAGTGAAGGATAGGATGACTGTTGATAACATGAGTGGTGTGGTATATTGTATTCCTTGTTCAATATGCAGTGAGGTGTACATTGGTCAGACGTCTCAGCTTCTGAAGAGAAGGATTGCTCAACACAAAAGCGACATCAAGAATTCAAGTAAGATTTGTGCCCTAGCAGACCATACCCGGGACAAAGATCATCCAATGAATTATGACTCCACCAAAATCCTAGAAATTGAAGTTAGTGGAAGAAAAAGATGTTTCTTAGAGATGTATCATATTAAACGCCAAACCTGTTCGATGAATTACAGAAGGGATGTAAATAATATCAGCTCCATCTATTCTTATTTGATTCATTATGACCAGTTCGGTGGGAGAGAATTGGATGGATCACATACAGAAAGAATTTCAACAAGTTCAGCAGTCGTAGCATTGTTTAAACAATGGTGGTAGGGATAACGTGAAAATGAATTCTGTGTTCTAGGCCATTTCTGTGAGAGGGGATTGGTTTCGGTTCATGGAATCTTTCAAAAAAAATCGCATTTGTTCTGAGTTCGGTGAGAGTGAATTACTGCGACCGATGTGATTTAATGCTACTCTATGTTTCATCTGTCATGTGCGTGTATTCTGTGGCAAGTCTGGTTGACAACATTTTTGACAACCTCTCATTTTGTTGATTATTCTGTTTACCTTATTTACTTATTATAATTGATTTCTACTCCTTTACTAACGAAGTATCAGATCTTTTTTTCGCTGAAGTTGTTGATGTTCTTGTTAGTTGCTTTCTTGAGAGCTATTGATTTGTGTTCAAATAAGATCTTTACAACTCTGTATTTCGGTATGTACTATTTTTACATGTTTTGTGATTGCCTTATTTTGACTGTTTTTTATTGCTATTGTAGAGTCCTGAAGAAGGTCCCCATCGGGATCGAAACGTCGACTAAATGAAATAAAGAAGAGTGACATTATAACACTTATCAATTTTCCCACACCCCTTATCTAACTTATAACTATTATATATATATATATAGTCAATAGTATTTTCTTTATTTGGAAGTGTCAGGTTTTTAATGAAGTCGTTTAGTTCATATAAAAAAATATAATTATACGTTTCGGAGAACACTCTCCTTCTTCAGTAAAAATAACTCATCTGATAGTTTACAATATGAAATATTAATTAAAATTGAGCCTGTAGTCAATAGTATTTTCTTTATTTGGAAGTGTCAGGTTTTTAATGAAGTCGTTTAGTTCATATAAAAAAATATAATTATACGTTTCGGAGAACACTCTCCTTCTTCAGTAAAAATAACTCATCTGATAGTTTACAATATGAAATATTAATTAAAATTGAGCCTGTAAAAAAACACAAACATTTAAAATAGTATACACAATAGTTTACTTGTGAAGTAAACTATTGTGTATACTATTTTAAATGTTTGTGTTTTTTTACAGGCTCAATTTTAATTAATATTTCATATTGTAAACTATCAGATGAGTTATTTCTACTGAAGAAGGAAAACACAAACATTTAAAATAGTATACACAATAGTTTACTTGTGAAGTAAACTATTGTGTATACTATTTTAAGTGTTTGTGTTTTTTTACAGGCTCAATTTTAATTAATATTTCATATTGTAAACTATCAGATGAGTTATTTTTACTGAAGAAGGAGAGTGTTCTCCGAAACGTATAATTATATTTTTTTATAAGAACTAAACGACTTCATTAAAAACCTGACACTTCCAAATAAAGAAAATACTATTGACTATTAAAAAGCAGGTAAATAACATGATCAAAAAAAAAAAATATATATATATATATATATATATATATATATATATATATATATATATATATATATATATATATATATATATATATTGTTATGGATCGTATATATTTTCAAGTTGAGATTATGTTGTTGTTGATTTGATTTAAATTGATTCGATCCAATAACTAAATTTGATACTGTATTTTTATGATTTTGCGCCGACTCTATATATCTCAGGAGGGTTCATTCAAATTCAATTATATTTTTTTTAATTTAATTAATATTTTCAAAATTCACTAACTATAAAGAAATTCTTATCTAATAAATAAATTTATATTAATCTAATCTTATATTTACGTATTTAAATCTTCATCGACCTCATCAGTGTTCTATGTTATGGTATGGTATCGTCTTCTATGCTCCTAACCTCGAATGAATTATAACCTTAATTCGTATTAATTCAGTTGCATTGTTTTGAATCCATTTTCCATTTAATATTGCTTCAACTTGCTTGAATCCAGGGAAATTTCTTCTTGAAATTGATTAAATAATTTTCCACTTCTTCTCACAATGATTTTCAGGTACGTATTTAACAATTTTAATATCTTGCAAATTTTCGTAAATAAATTCTTTCGTTTATCAATTATTTCAGGTAAATTTCTTGAGTCAGGTGACGTGCTCTCAACAATGGTTTTTTACTGACTGACTAGCTGTCATTCGGCTGGGCTTTATATAGATTTTCAATTTTTTCTTGAAATCAAGATTGCCTTGGATGTCAAAAAATTTTCCAAATATGATGCTTTCGCAATTTTCTCTTTTGAGGTAAGTTTTCCTTCTTCAATCTTGATCTAGTTAATTTCTTCATTTTTTTCTGCATCTTTTGGTACCACATATGTTGCATTCGGTCGATTCGAAGTTACAAAATTTTCAAATATTCTATATACAATTTGGAAATTTTTCTAATATTCACTTCCTTTGGCCTAATATTCAAAGATTTCTATCTATAACTCCTAAAATCTACTACATATTTTTAAATTATACTATAATCTAAAGAAATATATACATTTTTGTATGTTTGAGACATTAATTACTTTAGAATCCCTGATTTATCATTCGATATCCTATCCCTATCCATTTTTTACAATTTTATTAGGAATTTTAGCTAATATTACATTTTTGAGATTGTATCTAGATGTAATTCACTAGATCACAAGCTATTTCATGAAAATTAACATAGGAAATATAAAATAAATGATTATTTTTTATCATTTTGAATGAAAATTGAATATTCAGTCTTTTGACTCTTTTAACATTATTTACATGATATATAAATGGTTCCTGATACTTGAGTTGAATATCTTTTGTTGATTTTATCAAATTGAACTTGAATTTTATTAATATTTTCATTTTGTTTCAGATCCTGAGATGTTTTGAATGAATATTGATATAGTACTTGAGAAATATTGGATTTATGCTACTTTTATAATGTGCAAATGAATGGAATAAATGAATAAAGTTACTCTACTTTTCTTTAAAATTATTGGATCATATCAAGTTAAATTTTATTATCTATCTGATGAATTTGCTGTAGTTTCCGAAAGATAGAGTCTGGTAATGTATTCTCATTGATTTTATAAGTTGATAATACCATTTCATAACAATTCCCCAAATTTAATATTTGATAATTTTTATTTTCAATATAAAATTTAAAATATTAAAATTTCTCCAAAATTTTGAAATTTGATTGAAATTTAAATTAACTTTCATTCGTTGTCTGGATGAATTCATATAAATCATTAATATGAAAAATTCCTCTTATTCTTTCTGTTTCTAATTCTTTTAATACATAACTATTCAAACCATTCTCATTATCTATTATATATGGTCCCTCGAATGGAGTTTTTAATTTCGCACAAATCTTATTCCGCTTGTCTGTTACCCTGTGGAATCGTACAATAACCAAATCTCTCTTTTTTTTTTTTAAACTTAACATATTTCCTTCTATTCATTCTCTCCATTTTCTTTCTGTATCTTTTTCTATTCTTTTTCAATCTTACTTTTACCTTCTTCATGATGTCTTCATTATTTATATGACTTGTTCTGTAACAATTTCTTTCTTGTTTCATTGAATATAAATTTGTTTCTTCATTAATTGCATTATGCATTGTCTTCAACAAAAATTCCACTCTGTTTAATTGTATATCCCATTTGTTTTGTTCTCTATTGACAAGTTTTCTTGAATATTTCACTACTTCTTGAATGTATCGTTCTGATGGTTTCACTTGAGGATCCCTTATACTGTTATAATTCAGAATTATCTCTTTATTTTCATAATATTTGTCTTCTATTGAATTTTGTGGATTTCCTAGCTCATATATATTTTGGTCAATCTTGTTTTTATTTCCTGAAAATTCTATTGAAGGTGCTGTATACTGATTTATTAATTTTTTATTGAAATTCATGTTGATCTCTCCTAAAATTTTCAATTTTTCATTCGACTTCTCATTTTGAATTCTTGCAATTTTATACATCTCAATCTTATTGATTTCTAGTTGCTCATTTTGTTTTTCGATATCATTATATATAATACTCAGATTTCCTTCTGTTAGATTGTGAACTCCAGTTTCACAAATCTCCAAATTCTCTTCATATATTTTACTTTCTGTATCTAATTCAGCTGAAGATTCTTTTTGTACTTTATTCCTTTTGGTATATAACCTTTCCTTGCAAATCATTAATATATTCCCAAGATTCTTTTCCATTTCAATTACCTTATCTGCCAAATGAATTTTCATTTCTTCCTTAATTTCTTTAAAATTTTTATTCAGTATTTTCGACTGATCTTCCAATTTTTTCGACTGATCTTCAAATTTTTTACTCATATTTTCTTCTAAATTTTTTATTGCAGTCATTATATCCAATAAATTCAGTTCTTTTCTATTTTCTTCATTTATTTCCATATTTCCTCTTGCATTTTCTTCGTCATCCCCTTTTTCTCCAATTTTCATTTTACTTCTTGTTTCCATTTTTTTTTTTTTTTTTTTTATATAATCAATGATATGATTCCAACAATTATGTATTAATTTGGAATTTTTTTAAAATAATGCTGTAATTGAATTAATATAATCGTGCTGTAATTGAATTAATATAAGCCACGCGTTGGGCGACAATTGTTATGGATCGTATATATTTTCAAGTTGAGATTATGTTGTTGTTGATTTGATTTAAATTGATTCGATCCAATAACTAAATTTGATACTGTATTTTTATGATTTTGCGCCGACTCTATATATCTCAGGAGGGTTCATTCAAATTCAATTATATTTTTTTTTAATTTAATTAATATTTTCAAAATTCACTAACTATAAAGAAATTCTTATCTAATAAATAAATTTATATTAATCTAATCTTATATTTACGTATTTAAATCTTCATCGACCTCATCAGTGTTCTATGTTATGGTATGGTATCGTCTTCTATGCTCCTAACCTCGAATGAATTATAACCTTAATTCGTATTAATTCAGTTGCATTGTTTTGAATCCATTTTCCATTTAATATTGCTTCAACTTGCTTGAATCCAGGGAAATTTCTTCTTGAAATTGATTAAATAATTTTCCACTTCTTCTCACAATGATTTTCAGGTACGTATTTAACAATTTTAATATCTTGCAAATTTTCGTAAATAAATTCTTTCGTTTATCAATTATTTCAGGTAAATTTCTTGAGTCAGGTGACGTGCTCTCAACAATGGTTTTTTACTGACTGACTAGCTGTCATTCGGCTGGGCTTTATATAGATTTTCAATTTTTTCTTGAAATCAAGATTGCCTTGGATGTCAAAAAATTTTCCAAATATGATGCTTTCGCAATTTTCTCTTTTGAGGTAAGTTTTCCTTCTTCAATCTTGATCTAGTTAATTTCTTCATTTTTTTCTGCATCTTTTGGTACCACATATGTTGCATTCGGTCGATTCGAAGTTACAAAATTTTCAAATATTCTATATACAATTTGGAAATTTTTCTAATATTCACTTCCTTTGGCCTAATATTCAAAGATTTCTATCTATAACTCCTAAAATCTACTACATATTTTTAAATTATACTATAATCTAAAGAAATATATACATTTTTGTATGTTTGAGACATTAATTACTTTAGAATCCCTGATTTATCATTCGATATCCTATCCCTATCCATTTTTTACAATTTTATTAGGAATTTTAGCTAATATTACATTTTTGAGATTGTATCTAGATGTAATTCACTAGATCACAAGCTATTTCATGAAAATTAACATAGGAAATATAAAATAAATGATTATTTTTTATCATTTTGAATGAAAATTGAATATTCAGTCTTTTGACTCTTTTAACATTATTTACATGATATATAAATGGTTCCTGATACTTGAGTTGAATATCTTTTGTTGATTTTATCAAATTGAACTTGAATTTTATTAATATTTTCATTTTGTTTCAGATCCTGAGATGTTTTGAATGAATATTGATATAGTACTTGAGAAATATTGGATTTATGCTACTTTTATAATGTGCAAATGAATGGAATAAATGAATAAAGTTACTCTACTTTTCTTTAAAATTATTGGATCATATCAAGTTAAATTTTATTATCTATCTGATGAATTTGCTGTAGTTTCCGAAAGATAGAGTCTGGTAATGTATTCTCATTGATTTTATAAGTTGATAATACCATTCCATAACAATATATATATATATATATATATATTTATCCTGCTATCTTCAGAGCGTCCATACATTGACAATTTACCGCCTACCAAGCGTCCGGTGCCTACCAAGCGTCCATATATGGACGCTTGGAAGTCTGCTTAAACCAAAAATTTTTGGGGACGCTCAGAAGATAGTGGGACGTAAATTTCAATATTCAACTAGTATATTATGGTTCAGCGTGTCTGCCGCTTGGGGCGCTCACTACAACTTCTGTATATTCCTCCACAGTATATACTGCTTTCACCTTACCGATTTCTGGGCGTCCTCGATGTCGAGGCAAACTGGCAACGCTGGTTTCTCGTGATTAATCATAATATTTCCCAAGTAGAGCGTTACCCCTGTTTTGATTGTTATGAATCATCACTTTTCTCGATAGCGGCGATTTTGTTCAATTCAGGGATAGTTCGCGCTTCCATAAAGACATCTGTTCGGATGAAATATTGATTTAGTGAATGTGCTCAATCTGTATCTAGTTTCTGGAATCCAGATCTGTATCAGTTGTAATAATATTATATTTGAATTTAGGCTGGTCAATATAGTAAAGAATTCTAGAAAAGCATTGACGTGAAGTCAGGAACTTTCGCGCGCATGTTAATATTCGTGTGGGATTGTTCTGAAGAAGCGGTCATCACGCAACTCTGCACAAAATTCTGTACTAGCAATTTTCAACTAGTAACTAAGTTTTTTCATGATAGGATTTTGAGTTTGAATCTTTGAAGGCTCCTCCTCAATATCGCAGAAACTACTCATGTGATCGAATTTAAACTTGTACTTACTTGTAGAATACTGGCGCCCAAAAATTTGTTGAGGTCGTATTGTTACTGAAATCTTAAAAGAATATTTTTCGAAAATATTTTTAATAATTTTTTTTCATCAGAAGCTACCAATCAGATTTCAGTGCATTTTTGCACACGCATTATTGTCAATATTTCACAATAGTGTACAAAATTTCAGTTTGTTCCGTTTTCAACTATCGGAGATATTGAGAACAAAATTGTCAAAGGTCGCGTTTTTCTTAGGTTTCGTTCTTATTTCCAGAATAAGTCAAGAAATACTGATTCGATAATATCCAAAATGCGCAATTAGTAGAATGCCGACGCACTTGCTGTTGCAACGATTTGTTAGAATCTTAATGTTTGTAAATTCAGAAAAAACTATTTTCCTGACTTTTGTTGAAAAATTTTTTTTCGGTGTCTGTACATCATATTTCGATGAAAATCTGCATGGACATTGAAGTTAATATTCAACAACAGTGGTGCAAATTTAAATTAGATCTGATTTCAGTTTTAATAGAAAGTGGGAAAATTTCATGTTTTTTTCTCGGTATTGTTTGTTATTTACGGAATAATTCGGATCCAATCATGACAACATGTTCATTAATTGCAGAATACGAACGCACAATGGCCTACAAAATCAAGTTGGTATCGTTTTCTCAGTATATAAAAAAAAATATATAAAAGAACTGACGTGAAGTCAGGAGCTTTTGCGCGCATGTTAGAATTCCTTGGTGATTGTTTCGATGACACGATCATCAGGAAAATTTGAACAGAATTGTGTATTAGCATTTGCTAACTATAGTCCAAGTTTCGTCATCATCGGATTGGTATAATTTGATTTATTTCGGAAATAACAACGAAATCGAGAAATAAACAAGAAATTCGACATACTTTTGCCGTGAATCTCCGGAAAATGGAATCGAATCTGACTGAAATTTGGCACACTGATGGAGAATATTAATCTCAAGGTTTGTGTGGAATATTGTTCGAATCTGATGAATAGATTCTCGAAAAAAAATTTTTTACATCAAAAATTGGGAAAATTTTCCATAATTTTTTTTTGGTGTACTAACACAACGATATCGACGAATTTCTGCGAGCTAATGCACGTTAGTAATTCCTTCAGATTCATATTTCTGGAGTAATTTCAGAAATAATAACCTTATTAAGGAAAATATCACAAAATTCGACTTATTCTTTTTGCAATGTCTCCCAAAATTAAAATCGGATAAAATTAAAATTATGAGTACTGTTGAAAATATTGATATCAAAACATGTGCAAACACTAATTGGAAATCTGATGACTCCTTTTTGAAAAAAAAATTTTTTTCAAAAAAATTGCGAAAATTCTCGAAAAACAAATTTTTTTGAATTTACCAAACATACGATCTCATTGAAAAATTTTAAAAGTTGCGTGTCAGTACTCCCCATTCACGTACTACGTTTGAATACGATCGCACATTTAGTTCCTAATATATTAATAACATAACCTCAAAATTTCAAATGATTCAAAACTCCGAAACCGCTCGACCCATGTGGCTGGTTAATGAACTCAACCGTCGCATTCTGATGCGCAAACTATTCCGAAAATCTAGATAGATGTCTTCGTTTTCCCGCAATCGTGACAACGGACGGAAGGTCGGCTGACCGGACAGAATTCATTTTAAAGACGGATTCTTCATCAGTGAATCCAACCTAGCGGTTTGAGACCATTTTAGCGAAAAAATTTCAAAAAGACAGACATCGTGACAAAACGATAGCACGCTGTTTCCCTAGAACATGCGCGCAAAAACGCGAAATTTGACATGTTTTTCCCTTTATCTCCTGAACTTAAAATCCAATCAAATTGAAATGCAGCTCACTGTTGAAGAATACGGAGCTTAGGTTCCCTAAAGTATTTCATTGGAATCTGAAGAATGGCAATTTTTTTTCAACAAAAATATGGAAAAATTTCTGAAAATATTTTTTTAAGAAGTCACTAACCAAACGATACCAACTAAATTTAGCGAGCAAACTGCGCGTTGATATTCTGAATCTAACCTCCTAATTTAATCATCATCGGGTATCTAAGTATATATAAAACCGCTTGCACATATACGTCAAACTTTAAACGTAAAATCACAGCCCAAACGGGACCATCTAGAGCAAAAATGACAAGAATAAGACCCCCCTCAAAATCGTCTGGAGATCCCGGGAAAAATCCCAAACCTTCGATTCTCCCCGCGGTTTTCGAGTATACGGGGTGTTTCGGATCATTTTGACATTTCAAGTCCCATATTTCTGTGGTATCTGTGGACAATTTGGCTGTCAGTGTCATGTTAATAATAAATATTCCATTTCGATATATGAAAGTTCTTGAAAAAGTTTGCAGTTTCCAAAATTGTTATTCAATATTTAAATAAATGCCGACAGATAAAATGCAAAGTTTTCGGCGAATCGAAAATTCGATAGATATTTGTCAAAATTTGGAAATGAACATTGATATCATCGAATGCATTTTCCTCAATTCAGGTTTGTTTTAAGTGTTTGTATCATTCAATTGGATATGAATGTTACTTTATTTCAGGAATTTTTTGTTTATTTTCCACAAACTATAAAACTACATTCTCTTTCGTGAGAATTTGAATCTATTGCGACAGAAGATGGAACTACAAAAGAGAACAGAAGCTTCATCTGATCATGTATTAAACAGATAGAAAAACTCCTTATAGATAATTCACAATTGGCTTTATTACTGGAAAAAGGGCCAAGTTAGTCAGATGACATTCAAAAATTTCCATGTGTTTTTGGAATATCTAAAATATACACTTTTACGACTGAAGAGTGCAAAAATATAAGTGACCTATCAGTTTTTGAAGAATTTGAGTGCAGTGCTGTTGAATTTATAATGAAGAAATCAAATCGTTGTGAAATCTTTCATACGAATAATTTCAACCATATATACCCTGTTATATTATCATAATATTATTTGTCGTTCAACTGAAACCTTGGAAATTAAGAGACTCTCAAACTTATAACCTGATTTCTCAAAAAGGTTCTACCTAGATATTAAATTTGCTTATGAGGTAACATAAGCCATGGGTATTCGAAAGGCAAGTCTATTCATTCTGTCTCTTTTCAGGTTGTTCATTTATAGCTATACTATATACATATAATTATGTTTTTGTGGTGGAAAACCTCGTTTTTAAAAACAAAACGATTTATTTCGAATACAACAGTTCTTAGTGAGTTCACAATCAATTCTTAAAGAATGACCAATCAATTCTTAATGAGTACACAGATTCAGTCCCCTTTATAGATTTTCTTATCTAAATTCCTAGGTGAATAACAATTCAATAACAAGTGAAACAAAGGGCTATTCATAAAGATGAAATGCTGAATCTGCAATTAGATACATTGTAATATGTAGTTCTTATGGGATTGAAGGAAAGGATCTATTTATTTAGTAAGGGTTCATATTATGTAATTCCTCCCCTTCTTGGAAAAAGGTATCACCTTGCTGAGGTGTAGCTTTTAAAAATACATTTCTTTTGAAATATCTAAAAGCAAAAGCAATAATAATTATTATTATAAATATTATTAAAATAAATGTAAAAGTTATTCCTATGGGTTGAAGATTCCACTGGTCTAAGTCTTCTAAGACGATGTCTGGAATATCTTCATTCTCGATATTTTCTTCTTTGGAATTATTCTTCATAAAATGGGTCTGTTTGGGTAGAATAATGTATTTTTCTTCATTTATGGTGGTTAGAGGGAAAATCTCTTTCTGTAGGTTGCTTATTTCACATTTTGAATGGAGGAGTGCCATCGAGGGAGTAAAATAATATTTAATTTGTTGAGGGCATTTCTCTTGAACTTTCACGTTGTCTATCGATAGAATACTTCCATCTTCTAACAATCTGATGTCTGAATGTGAAGTAGTTTTAATTCTAGGACAATTTTCTGTATGATTTTTCAATATGTTCCTGAGACATTCTAGGGGTTTATTTAATGATTCTTGATCACATAAGAAATCTTCTTCCACGGGATGACAATTATTTGTTGAAGTTGACCATTCCAATAATTCTTCTTGAGCGAGCATATAGGGATTGGTATGGGAAATGGTTAAATTATTCTGAGGTAGGAAGTAAAACTTGTATAGATCATAGCCTTTCTGATAAACAGTGGGAATTGAAATCAAAAAGAGTAATATTTTGTTTTGAAAAATAATCTTAGTATGACATAATTGATAATAGTCTTTAAGGTGATGAACAGGTATTATTGTGACATTCTTGATTAATTCGACAAATTTAGCATAAGGTAAAATAGATTCGTGTAAAAGGTGTAATCTTGCAAAACTTATTGCTGTTTGAATTTCATCAAGGGTATTTTTAATATCTTTAATTTCAAATGTCATGAGATGCATTTGCTCTACCTCACGTAACTCTGGAACAATTTGTAATAGTTTCAGATTTTCATTCATATTTTTGAATTTAGTGATATACTTATTTTTCAGATCGTTTACAACAGTAGCTATTTGCTTCTGATTTTTCATGAGCGTTTTCTCATTTTTCTGTATGCTATTAAAATAGTTTCGATATAATTCTTCATCGTCTGAATCTAACGTTCCGAATAATATTTTTGAAATTTTACCACCAAGATTAACTAATCCTCTTTCAGTTTTAATACTCTTATTAAGAATCTCTTCAAGGGCTTTAAAGTTTATATCATTTGAATGTTGTAAATATTTATAATTTGCTGTCTGAGCAAAACCTAATTTTTGGTCTTTCAAATTTTCAATTTCCTTTTGATATTTGAAAATTATTTCCTCTATCCTATTTAAATCAATATGATAAATCAATTGTAGATTCTTATTCGTAACATAGGCTTTTCCTAATAAAACGGGTAATATATTATTTTCTAAGGGAATGATTTCGAGTGCGTTTATTATGATACTTATTTTTGTCCATAGGATTATCATTATTAGAGTAAGTAGTATACCATTTGTTTGGTCCATTTTTGAATCTGCAAATAAAATTTAAAACTTATGTTTTTCGTTGTTTCAATATTTTTTTATGATAAATATGTTTATTTTTATCGTCTTGAATACGATGAGAATCAATTTCTTTCGCATCTATCTTTTTGAATGCAGGATCAAGTTTTCGTGTGATTGGGGCTTTGATATAAGTCGGGTTTTTATTAAGAGGGTGATCTTCTTTCGCACGTCTCTTATAATTCGTTTTTTCTAATCGATTTAATTGTTTATCACGTTGTTTTTCTATTTGTTTCGTGATGTCATTCAAATTTTCAATATAATTTTCTACATAATTTTGAACTTGTTCGTTATGCGTACGTTCAATAGGTAATGAGTAATTTAAGTCTGCCTTAATAATTTGCATGGGGGTCATTTCTAAACTTGAGTGATTTGAATTATTATAGCTTAATAAAGCTTGAGCTAATTTATTTTGAAAAGTACTGTTTTTACCTTCAATAGTTCGTAATTGTTCTATAAGTGTTGAATGAAATCGTTCCACTAAAGCATTCGAATTTGGGTTGTAATTTGTAATGTAATGAATTTCGATTTTATGCACTTTACAAAGATCTTGTACAACATTATTTTTAAATTCAATTCCGTTGTCACATGTTATTCTATTAGGTATACCATAATGGCTGAAATAAATTATTAATTTGTCTACAATTTCTAATCCGTTCTTTTGAAGTAATGGATAACATTGTCCAAATCTAGAAAATGAATCTATTATACTTAAACAGTATGTTTGACCAAATCGTATTGTATCACAATAAAGATGAGAAAAGGGTTTAGAACCAACAGGATTAGATTTATATTGTAATTGAATTGGAGTTCTTTCATATTTGCTTTTCTGGCAATATTCACAGGAATTTATATAATTTTGAACATCTTTATTCATATTCGGCCAATAAAATTTCCGTTTCAAACTAATAAGATTTTCTCTTAATCCTCGATGTATCGTTTTAGTTTCATGATACTGAGTGATTCTAAGTTGTCTTTCATCTATGTCTTCAACGTCTTCTAACAAGATTCTTGAAATTTTTAAATCAAAACTCTTATAGTCGAATTTCTCTTGCAAAATTCGTATAAGCGGTTTTTCTAATTCTGGTGACTTAAAAAATAATGTATAAGAACCTTTTTGGTTTAATATATTCTTTAATAAATTTGTATAAATCGCTTTCGATTGAATTTATGGAAACAATAAATCTGAGTTTTTCTCCGAATAGTTTAATTTTTGTAACATTATAATTAGATGCAGTTTTGAATATTATTTGTAAATTAGATGAGTTAATACTTCTTTCGGTATAAGGTATTTCGAAAATTGGATTTTCAATATTGCTATGAATAGTTATATCGTCATGAATAATAACATTTTGAGTTTCAAAGTCAATTATATTTTCATCTTGTTCACTATTTTCGTCTGCGGAGTTTAAAAGATTTAAGCATTCATCTAACTCTTCGTCTGTTATCTGATTTGCAATTGAAATAAGATCATCATCTATTCCATTACACTCAATTAAATTCTCATTTGTATGTGTTGGTAAATGGTAAATAATCACGTTTATATTGGATTCACCAAAGATATATTTTAACATTTTTAAAATAATTGACCATTCTAGTCGATCTAATCCACATGCAATTCGTGGTAAAGCTAAAAATCTATCGTCATTAATATCGCATATTTTTCTAAGATTTAAAAGTGACTGAAAAACTGTTTCATATTCAGGTTTTTCATAATGACATTTTTTTGTAATTAAATAATAAATATTCCTATTATCTTCTCGGATTGTGGCAACTTCGCCAACTAATTTATTTTGATTCTTCAGTTTTCCTATTCCACCATATTTATTTTTAAATTCTAACGCTATTCCTTTATTCATTTTAAAATCTTGTGATACACAATGTGCTAGGGCGCAATTTTCAGGGGATTCAAATAAGTTACCTTCTTTTTCTCTAATATTCACGTAATTTTTGATATTGTCATTTTTATTAAAAGTTAAAACATTTTGGTATGTTAATTCACTAGTTGGATCAATAATAATTCTACTTAATGCATCTGCATTGTTCTGTGAGCCTTTTCTATATTTTATTTCATAATCAAATTCTTCAAGTTTTATTCGCCATCTCATTAGTCTCGAATTAGGTTCTTTTAAAGAAAATAGCCAAATTAAAGGTTTATGATCTGTATAAATTGTAAATTTTTTTCCGTACAAATAGGGCCTAAAATGTTTACACGACCATACAATCGATAATAATTCTTTTTCGATCACACTGTATCGGGATTCCGCTTCATTTAAAGTTCTACTCGCGAAAGCAATCGGAAGATCATTGGGCGGTTGACCTTGAGATAATACTGAACCTACTGCATATCCGGATGCATCTGTAGTTAAAACAAAGGGTTCTTTGAAATCAGGATATCGCAATATAGGATGGTTTAATAAATTTTGTTTACATACTTCAAAGGCTTCAACATATTTTGGATCATTTATATTGATTTTAGAATTTTTCTTCAAGCAATTTGTAAGGGGTTTGGTAATTTTTGCAAAGTTAGGTATAAATTTCCTATAATATCCGACTAAACCAAGAAATGATTTGATTTCTTTTTGAGTTTTTGGAATTGGGAATTTATTCACAACAGTTAATTTATTAGGGTTAGGTTTAATTCCTTCTGGAGTTATAATATGACCTAGAAATTCTATTTCAGTTTTGAAAAAATGACATTTGTCCAATTGTATTTTCAAATTATCTTCTTTAAATACTTCAAGAATATTATGGATGTCTGCTAAGTGTTGTTCTATTGAATCTGAGAAAATAACAACATCATCCATATAAACATAACAGTTTTTTCCAATATAATTTCTCAATACTATATTCATTAATCTTTGAAAAGAAGCAGGGGCATTTTTTAATCCGAATGGCATTCGTAAAAATTCATAATGACCATTTTCAATTGTAAAGGCGGTCTTTTCTATAGAGTCACTATCTAATTCAATTTGATGGAAACCGGACGCTAAATCGAGCGTTGTAAAATATTTCTTTTTTCCTAACTTATCTAAAATTGCATCGATTTGCGGTAAAGGGTATTTATCATCAATAGTTTTTTCATTTAATTTTCTGTAATCAATTGCTATACGCCATTTTTGTTTTTGTGATAAATCTTGTTTCTTTGGAACTACAACAACAGGAAAGGACCATGGTGAAATACTTGGTCTAATAATTTTCTTTTCTAACATCTCATCAATTTGTTTCTTAATTTCCTCTCAATGTACTTCAGGGTATCGATAAATCTTACAATGAACGGGAACTTCATCTATCGTTCGAATTTTATGTTTAATTTTATTGGAAAAGTTTAAGGGTTGACCCCGAATTGAATTGCATCTTTGTTTGTTTGTAAAATTTTCATTAATTGATTACTTATTTTGGATTCCAGATGGCTAAGGTCCACTGGTATTTTGATAGGATTTTGACAAACTTGTTGATATTCAAAAGGAACTTGACAAAATTCATTTTTTAAAATTTGATTTTTGAAATCTAACATTAATCCATACTTATTTAAGAAATCTGCTCCTATAAGTCCGTCATAATTCTTATGAAATTTATAAAGAATGAAAGGATGAAAATCGTTTAGTCTAAATTCAGAAAACAATGGTAACGATACTTTTTCATTCGAAGTTTCTTGTCTCATGCAAGCAGTTAATGTAGTTGATTCATTGAAAATATTTTCAGGGAAATAATTGTATGCAAATTTAGGATCAATCAAACAAACTGAGCAACCACTATCAATTAATAACTTACATCTAGGGTTTTTAAATTCAATAAATGGTAACTGATTAGTATTATCTAAAGTAGAATTTAAGTCAATTCGTTTTCTAAGGTTGTTTCTTGAAAATTTTGTTTATTTGAGAAGTTACTTTTCGATGTAGAAGGTTGTGAGAAAGAATTTCTCTTATTAGGATTTATATCAATATTAGTTTATTCTTCTACGAGAAAATCAGGGCTTCTATCATTATTATTATAGAATTTTCTCTGGGGATTATTTTGATATTGGGTTGAATAATTAGGTCTTTTTTGTGGATAAACTCGTGTCTGTACTGACATTCTTTCAGGTGGGGTAGTTATTCTTTGATTTGGATTCGGTTTAAAAACGTTTTGATTTCTCGACGTACTTGGAACACCAAACGTTTCACGTTGCGTAGGATAATGAGTATTTACTTGACGTTGCGTAAATTGTATCGGTCTCGAAGGGAATCTATGCTGCGTTTCATAATGCTGCGTTCGGTAATTATTATTTGAAAAATGATTGTATTTGTTTGTATTATTGCGATGATCGGAATAATTATTTCTCGATACATTTTTATGTATAGGATTTTTATTTCGACTTCTGTCTAATAATTCATACTGAGCCATATTACATAAATAATCTTTTACAGCGTTTACGGTATTATCAAAGTTAAATGCATTGTTAGTAATCAAATAAGTTCGTAATTCCATTGGGGAATTCGATATCAATACTGTTTTACATATTTTTAAAATATTCGATTTATAGATTAATTTCTCTGGATCAGGCATAGGATCTGAATCTATTCTATAATTAATTCGAATTTTCAACGATATTATTTTATCAATGAAATTTAACATGTCTTCTTGGCTAAAAATTGCAATTGATGAATTAATACATCTAAATTTATTTGATCTCCGAATTTCGTATTTAAGAATCGTTTAAGAACGTCCCAATTGTTAGGTATATCAGAAGTAGATACCTCTGCTAATGCACGATCAGTAAGTTTCGATTTTACAACTGCGAAACAATAATCTTTAATTATTTGGGCTTCATTTGTAAACATGAATAAAAATTGTTCTGCGCTACGTAAGAACGAATGCAACTCATTTTCTTTTCCTGAAAATCTAGGTAATAACATTCCAAATTTTTCTGGCAATGTTAAATCTATTCTTTCTTGAGCCATATTTTTATTTTCTTTACGCTCTTTTTTACCTTTAAAATGCTTTACTGACGTAATCTTGATTAATTATTAATGCAATAAAGTAAAATATAGTAATCGGTTTTTTAAATGAGTAACCTAGGGAAAACTCTTATGTCGGTTTTTTAAAGAAACCTAGGAAAAACTATGATACAGTTTTACACACAAAACTATTAAAAAGGATGACTCTTTTTGTCCAGAATAAGTAAACTGGGAAGAAAGGATTGGAAAGGATTTTGCTCACCAAATTGTATTCTGTGAAGTCGTCACGGGGCGCTACTCAGGTGATCAGGGCTTCTGGGTGGTTTTCTACTCTCTGTCCGGTTGTGCTGAACGGTTGAAACCGACGTCCTGGGAAGATCGATGTTGATTGAGTTGGATTCTTGGATCACTGCAGGAACTTCTTCTTCTGGCAGGAAAGAATGGCACAATCAATGTCACCAAATTTTCTTCTTTAATAGGAACGGCACAATCCCATCAACTCGTCGCCAATTATGTTTTTGTGGTGGAAAACCTCGTTTTTAAAAACAAAACGATTTATTTCGAATACAACAGTTCTTAGTGAGTTCACAATCAATTCTTAAAGAATGACCAATCAATTCTTAATGAGTACACAGATTCAGTCCCCTTTATAGATTTTCTTATCTAAATTCCTAGGTGAATAACAATTCAATAACAAGTGAAACAAAGGGCTATTCATAAAGATGAAATGCTGAATCTGCAATTAGATACATTGTAATATGTAGTTCTTATGGGATTGAAGGAAAGGATCTATTTATTTAGTAAGGGTTCATATTATGTAATTATATATAAAATCAGTTCAAATTTTTCACTTTAATTACTAGTCAAAATGTTACAACAGAAATAAAATTTGAAGGATCATTCAGTATATGAAGAATTTTGACATGGCAGTTACTTTCGAAATTGGTATAAATTTTCCAGCAATTCAATGTAGGTATAAAATACTTTATACTTGCATCTTGAAATGAATTTTGCACTTTTTCAGTGTTCAATAATGAGATAATTATTAAATTGACTCAAGAGATTAACAGAGTATGCTTTATCAGGATTAGTTAATACTGCTAAAGACGTTAATAAACCTATTAATTTCTTATATGGTTCATCATTACAACTCTCTTTTGTTGAATCAAATTTCAATTAAGTTTTCAAAGGAGTTTTCATATGTTTACAATTAGACATGCTGAATTATTGCAATACATACTTGAAGAATATAAACAATTACCATACTACCTTTTTCATAATTTCTAGTGATATTCATCCCTAAACATTTTTAGCTTTCCCTGAATTCTTTATGATGAAATTATCACTTAAATTTTCTATCAGATATATTCATTCAGAATTAACATTTGTTAAAACAAAAAAGTCATCCACGTACAATGCAACAACAGTTAGCAAGTTATTTTTTGATTTTATGTAAATACAATGCTCAATTGTTGATCTTTTTTAACTAATATCTGTCAAAATTTCATTTACTATATATATTTCCCTGTTCAATTTACTTCTGAGTAAAACCCAGAGCTACAAGCTTGCTCTATAACGTAACGAACCATCACGATTAAGCTTTAATTCAGCTGTCCTCCACTGAATCAGAATTATCTAGTGAAAATTTCACTGTAGGTCTTTTCATAGATCTTATCGAATGATTATGTAAATTCAATATTTGTCAAAACTGAAAATAAACATTGAATGCAGTTTCTTTTTCAGGTATTATTTCTATTGACTGATAATAACTCTCACATTTTGATTATGCATTTTTCCCAAATTTTTCAAAGAAGAAAGGAATTGCCATTTCTAGAGAAATGAGAATTTCAGATTTCAAAATGTCTAATTACTACTTCGAATATATATACACCCTATATAATTGTTGATCAAATATTGTGTATTTCTTTACAAATTAGTTAATAATTTGAAGCTTTAATCTCAATTTTCAGACTTGAATTGGTCCAACATCTCTAGATACTTCAAATTGATATTTGACAAATAAATATCCTGTATAATTATTCATCCAAACGAAAATAATCCATCTTCTGAAAAGAAAAACAATGTTTACTATATAGAATTAATTTTAATAATGATTCAAAAGTGATGAAATTTCGCAGACTTACATATTTTGGGTCTTAGATCACGAATCCGCTGTCATAAATTCATTAATTCAGCTAGTTTTTTTTTTTAATTGTGAAATTGGCCTAATGAAGGTGAGGTTATCCACATTAATAGCTAGTTTTCTTGTATTTTATTAACTGATTCTCGTTAGAAATGATTAATTAATCACATTTCAAGCTTTCCCTGGAATAAAAATGCCTTTTTTTCGTCAAAATCGATGATTTTATCGATTGTTTATATATGGCGGCGGCCATCATGTTTAATACGTAACGTCTGTCAGATGCATAGACCTAATATTAGGTCTAATAATCTAATAATCTGCAACGTTGCCTGTATGCCAGATCTTCTTGATGGGATCGGTTTTTTACTTGGTGGAAATTCATATTAATAGATAAACTGTATGGAAACTCATAATTTTCGCACAGCTATTCCAGCAGAAAATTCGGCAAGTTTATTTTCGAAATGAATAAATGGTAGTTCATATGGTGTTATTCTGGTTTTTTCGATATTGGCATCGGATTCAGTTTAGTACTCCTGAACATATACAGGGACATTGATGTTGACGAGGACGCTGTGATTACAAGGTTTTCAAAGGGTTCACAGACCAAATTTGATGTTGTGTTATACTTGCCAATTGTCTTCTTTTTTTTTCATATGAAACAATAGATTTACTATTTTTTTTTAATTTCTACCTGAATAGATAAAACCGTGATAAGTAAATAAATATATTACAATATAACAAGTACATAAGCGTACAAATTTTTTTACCGAAATTTGAGGCTTTATTGTAAATATACATTTGGTTATACATTTATGATTCGAAATATTGCCCATCGCTGGTCACTTTACTTTCTCACTTCTTTCGAGCAGCGTACGAATTGAAAAAACTGGTCATCTTTTGAAGCGAACCACGAATCGATCCAAGTTTTTAATTCTTCATAAGATAGGAAGTGCTGGTCAGCCAGGCTGTGTGCTATTGATCGAAACAAGTGATAGTCCGAGGAAGCAACGTCTGGAGAATACGTCGGGTGGGGTAGGAATTCCCATTTCAACTTTTTCAAGTATATCTTGACTTTCGCAACATGGAGTCGATCATTGTCATGCAGTAAAATCCATTCATCTACTCTCTCGTCGTATTGCGGCGGTTTGTCTCTCAATGCTCGACACAAACGCATTGATTGCGTTCGATAACGATCGCCTGTGATCGTTTCAGTCGGTTTTAACAACTCATAATACACTACGCCGAGCTGGTCCCACCAAATACTGAGCATGACCTTAGAACCGAGAATATTCGGTTTAGCCGTCGACGTGGAAGCATGGCCGGGATATCCACATGATTTTATGTGCTTGGGATTATCGTAATGATCTGTTTTCAGACAGACTAGCAATAATACTCTATGACCATAGAAATTTAAATATCTAATTACTTTACATGTGACAGGTATTTCCATTATCAAAGCTTCACTAATTTGATTTCACGAATTGAATTTCCGATATTCAAATGACAAAATTCTGGATATACTTTTCTCTAATTATGTGGCAAATCAGTTCTTTCCGGCACATTTTGTGGAACAAAATAGACTGGAACGGATTTATCTATTATTTGTCAAATTTGTGATACAGAAAACTGTTCTACCAACCAACATTTTTCAATGCAAAAATCACTAATTGATATTTATGGAAATTTCCGTCAATTTCAATAAAAAGGCAGTGAATTCGGGAACATAATGTTTAAAACTCGTACAGAAGGCTCATTCTACCACTCGGTCATTCTGAACTCTTGGAAGAATATCAATAAGTTCTGCACTTGTATTATAAATATCTAATTCCATATTCACGATGAATGCAATAGAATTATTGGTAGAACTCATCAAATTTTAAATCAGAAATTTCCTCATCTACTTGAAAGGATGTTGCATACTTCATGAATATCCATTATACTGGATGGAGTACCTACCTAGAAGAAAAAAACCTCTACCTACCAAATGAAATAAAATCATGCAGGACTCCTGTGTGCCAATTCTATTCATATGAAAAAGCGGTAGAATACATTTTATGAATTCAGGAAAAAATCAGCGTGGTGATGAAAAGGGAGTAACAGAAAGTTTGAAACATCCTTCCGAATTATCTTCTCGTCAATTGGTGGTAAATGTGGATATTTCTGATTGAATGCTCGACAAGTTCTCGAAACAATTCTGTTGCATTCACCGTGGATATGGAATAGATCCAGAATTTCATTATTTGAATAACGGGGATTCATATCATCAAATTATAATCTACTAGATTCAATAATGAGTACACCTGTCACTTTGAAATAATTGAATATTTGAAACGCACTCTAGAAACAGATTGAATGAAATTGACCCTACGTATAACATAAATTCATAAAATCTGGAATAACTCTTGAATTATTGAATTTGAGAGCATAATCATGTTTGAACACTACCCTTATTTTTACCATAGAATTCAACGAAATCACAAAAAAATAGGGTTCTGATTTGAAAATCGAAAGTTATGATCAAATTTTGTTCACAATTTTTGGCACAATATTTGAAACACCCTGTGATGATATTTTTCAAATTCAAGATATGCACGATATTCCAACATCATTTTAGTTTGTGAAAGTGAGTTGAGTATACGCATAGGATATTCACAGTGAAAATAATTCACGTGATAGTGACTATGGAAATTCTCTCTTTTTTACGGTTTTTTCTTAATATTTTGAAAACTATGAGAACTAACGCAATAATTTTAGCAGAGAGTAATTGAGAATGGAAATCTTCATAATATCTGAGACACAAAATGAAAAAAAATGTTTTTTTCGAAGAATTTTTTTTTCAATTCTTGTATAACCGGAAGTGCCAGAACTTCTAAGATATTTTAGCTGAATAAGGCTTCATGAACAATGTCATATTCTGAATTTTCAGATTTCAAATCGGCCCCGTTCTCCAGAAACGTCTAATAGGCCTTCGAACTTGAAACACCCTGTATAAATATTCATATAAATATTTAATATAAATATTTTTGAGAGGTTGAGCTCGATATCGGTGTAATCTGGGATTTGGTCCCATAGAAAAACTCGAAACCCTTAACGGCGAACCCCCTCAAAATTTAAGGCTAGGACCGCCCTTGGTTTGTCGTCATGGAAAGTTATTTGCATCAAATATTTCCATGTGAGCAAGGGCGAACCGGTATGTTCTAGGAAAGAAGTCTTATAGAATTCTACCCTAGAATCAGCATAGGATACCGAGTGAATCGTCTAAAATCAGCTAACGATACATGGTTTCCGAAAAAAATCTTTTATTTTCTAGAGGGATACCCAGTGAAGGATCTACCGGCATAGTGACGGGGTCCAAGGGGCGGAGCCCCTTCGGCGAGCAGAGCGAGTCTAAGTATATATAAAACCGCTTGCACATTTATGTCAAACTTTAAACGTAAAATCACAGCCCAAACGGGACCATCTAGAGCAAAAATGACAAGAATAAGACCCCCCTCAAAATCGTCTGGAGATCCCGGGAAAAATCCCAAACCTTCGATTCTCATTTCGATATATGAAAGTTCTTGAAAAAGTTTGCAGTTTCCAAAATTGTTATTCAATATTTAAATAAATGCCGACAGATAAAATGCAAAGTCTTCGGCGAATCGAAAATTCGATAGATATTTGTCAAAATTTGGAAATGAACATTGATATCATCGAATGCATTTTCCTCAATTCAGGTTTGTTTTAAGTGTTTGTATCATTCAATTGGATATGAATGTTACTTCATTTCAGGAATTTTTCGTTTATTTTCCACAAACCATAAAACTACATTCTCTTCCGTGAGAATTTGAATCTATTGCGACAGAAGATGGAACTACAAAAGAGAACAGAAGCTTCATTAATCAATTCAGTCTTGGATTGGAGTAAAAGTTATGCTACTAAAAAACAGTATTAAACAGATAGAAAGACTCCTTATAGATAATTCACAATTGGCTTTATTACTGGAAAAAAAGAGCCAAGTTAGTCAGATAACAGTCAAAAGTTTCCATGTGTTTTTTGAATATCTAAAATATACACTTTTACGACAGAGGAGTGCAAAAATATAAGTGACCACTCCGTTTTTGAAGAATTTGAGTGCAGTGCTGTTGAATTTATAATGAATAAGTCAAATCTTTCATACTAATATTTTCAACTATATATACCCTGTTATATTATTTTCCGCTCAACTGAAACATGTATTAATAAGCCTTGGAAATTAGAGACTCTCAAACTTATAACCTGATTTCTCAAAAAGGTTTCACCAAGATAAGATATTGTAGGTAATTGCTTATGAGGTAACATAGGCCATGGGTATTTAAAAGGCAAGAGTATTCATTATGTCTCTTTTTAGTTGGTTTATTATAGCTATACTGAATATTTCTAAAAATAACATTCACTTCAGATGTGAATTAATTAAATTTGGACTTATGCATCATATCATATATGACTATGAAATTGAGAAAGACATATTCTTCTAAATTCCATTATAAGTCTTTCGAATAGTACTTTGAAGATATTGATTTCAATGACGTATGGAATATATCAGTTGAAATACTAGTCAAAATGTTACGACAGAAATAAATTTTGAAGGATCATTCAGTATATGAAAAATTTTAACATGGCAGTCACTTTCGAAATTGGTATCAATTTTCCAGCAATTCAATGAAGGTATAAAATACTTGAAAAAGCAACTATTTATTGAAAATTTCCATGTCATGAATGAATGATCAAATTTGTATAAAAATGTAGATACCTACCTATTTGTTCACTAAAGTTTCCAATCTTTTAATCGTTATAGGAATAGGTGCTATATGGCCATTTCAAAAATGCTATCCTACTGATTTATTCATTGCTTTTCATTTTGGTAAAAATTAAATTATTCATTGATTCAGATCCAAAGTTAACATTTGAAAAAATTAAGTCAGTGTAGATATCGAACCCACTAATATGGGTCAATAGTATTGGCCGATACAATTTTAGTACCAATTTCAAATACTCAGTTCCTTTTGACTGAAGTAAAAATTGAACAATGATCTTTGTATCTTGAAATGAGTTTTGCACTTTTCCAGTGTTCAACAATGAGATAATTATTAAATTGACTCAAGAAATTAACAGAGTATGCTATATCAGGACTAGTTAATACTGCTGAAGATATTAATAAACCTATTAATTTCTTATATGGTTCATCATTACAACTCTCTTTTGTTGAATCAAAATTCAATTTAGTTTTCACATGTTCACAATCAGACATGTTGAATTATTGCAATACATATTTGAAGAATATAATCGATAGCTTTACTACCTTTTCCATAATTTCTAGTAATATTCATCCCTAATCATTTTTTAGCTAATTTCTTTATCATAAAATTTTCTATCAGAAAATTCATTCAGAATTAACATTAGTTAAAACAAAAAAGTCATCCATGTACAATGCAACAATAGTAAGCCAGTTATTTTTTGATTTATGTAAATACTATGATCAATTGTTGATCTTTTGAAACTTTTATCTATCAAAATTTTATTTACTATATAGGACATAAATTGCCCTGTTTAATTCACTTCTGAGTGAAACCCAGAGCCACAAGTCTCGTTCTATAACATAGCATCAATACAATCTTCAGATACTAAAAAACTCCTTAGTTCGTCAGAAATTTCCAATAGGTCCTTCAAATTGTTGCAATTATTTTGTATTTCTTCACAAAATATGGAATAGAAGAATAATTTGCTGCTCAACTGAAAAATGTATTGATAAACCTTGGAAATGAGGGACTTCTTATAACCTGATTTCTCAGATATGGGTATCCGAAAGGTAGATCTATTATTCATTCTGCCTCTTTTCAGTTTGTTTATTACAGCTATACTGAATATTCCTAAAACAAAAATCTCACTGTAGGTCTTTTCATAGATCTTTTCGAACGATTATGTAAATTCAATATTTGTCAAAACTGAAAATAAACATTGAATGCAATTTCTTTATTTCAGGTAGTATTTGTATTAATGAGTCAATTGAATAAATGTAACTTCATTTTAGGGCCCACAAGTAAATATCCAATGGAATGATAGCCCTTAAAATATATCTATTATTCATTTTGAATTGACTTACAAGAATATCAATATTTTCATCGGCAAGACATAAAACGACAAATTTTCTTTCAAAGTTGAAATTCAGAGAAAAATATGCCAATAATTGTCTATTGTAACTATTAAATAAACAAAAAAAAGGACCATAAAAAGGATTACAACTTAACTAACAAACATTTTTTTTGTCAATTTTTCCCACCCAATCATCAATTAAATTTGGACTTATGCATCATACATGTCTCTATAAAGAAGAAATGTGCTAATTTAAAATCTTAATATTGGGATTATATTATTATTCAATATTCTCTAAAAATTTTTTACAAACCTATAAGCATGAATAACTTTCTTGAAAGACTGACGCTCACATTTTGATTATTCATTTCTCCCAAATTCTTCAAAGAAAGAAATTGCCATTTCTGGAAAAATGAGATCTGATAATTTGGTTGATATCGGTTATTTTTTATTCATTATTAAAGAATACAATATACGATTTATATTTCAACAAAATTTTAAGACATGCGTGTGACTGACAATTATGATCATAGAGAAATATTTGTTTATGGTTATGACTGCGTTCGGCAAATCCACACTAGGGATGGGCAAAGGTCAGGAAACTATCGATATCTATATATTGTATCGATATTTTCTGACACTATCGAAATGTATCGAAATATGTAAGAGTAAAATATCGATATATATCGATGTGATATTTTGGTGTGAGAAAATTCTGTTGATTTGAATAAAGTTTTTCTATCATAGAGGATAATAATAAGATTCAGATGACAAGATTCAGTGGACAACGACATATTTAGTAGTTTGCTTCCATTTTTATGGAGTATTTTGTCCTCCTGAACATTTATAGGGACATTGATGTTGACGAGGACGCTGTGATTACAAGGTTTTCAAAGGGTTCAAAGTTTTAAAGACCAAATTAGATTTTGTGATGCAGTTGACAATTGTCTTCTTTTTTTCATATTAAACAATGTAATTTTTTTTTAATTTCTACCTGAATGGTTAAAACCCTGATAAGTAAATAATGGTATTATAATACAACAAATACATTAGGGTACAACTTTTTTTGCGAAATTCGAGGCTTTATTGTAAAAAACTGGTTATACATTTATAATTCAAAGTATTGCCTATCGCTGGTCACTACTTTCTCCCATCTTTCGGACAGCGTACGAATTGAAAAAACTGGTCATCTTTTGAAGCGATCCACGAATCGATTCAAGTTTTTACTTCTTCATAAGATCGGAAGTGTTGGTCAGCCAGGCCGTGTGCTATTAATTGATACAAGTGATAGTCCGTGGGAGCAACGTCTGGAGAATACGTCGGGTAGGGTTGTGGGGTAGGAATTCCCATTTTAACGTTTCCAAGTATATCTTGACTACTTTCGCAACATGGGGTCGAGCATTGTCATGCAGTAAAATCAATTCATCTTCTCTCTCGTTGTATTGCGACGGTTTGTTTTTCAATGCTCGGTACAAACGCATTAATTGCGATCTATACCGATCGCCTGTGATTCTTTCAGTCATAATACACTACGCCGAGCTGGTCCCACCAAATACTGAGCATGACCTTAGAACCGTGAATATTCGGTTTGGCCGTCGATGTGGAAGCATTGTCAGAATATCCTCATGATTTTATGCGCTTGGGATTATCGTAATGAATCCATTTTTCGTCTCCAGTCCCAATCCGATGCAGAAACCCCTACCGTCTTTGTCTTGCAAGCAGCTGTTCACAAGTAAATAAACGTCGTTCAAACACCTCGCGGCTTTAACTCGTACCGCACCCAATTTCCTTGTTTCTGAGTCATTCCTATGACTTTCAGGCGTTTTGAAATGGCTTTTAGTGTGACTCCTATTGATCCTACAATTATTGTTGCGTTTGACATGAGTCTTGATCAATTATTGCCTCCAATTCTGCATCTTCAAAAAACTTCTCTCTTTCACCGCGATGCTGGTCTTCGACATCAAAATCACCATTCTTGAAGCGTTGAAACCACTCATCTATTTCTTTATTTATTTAATCAAACGGAACAAGCCATTTTACTGATGTACCAGAAAATAACTAAACCTAGACATAAACAATATCGTTGGTACGTTCTTCCACGAATATCGTTCTCACTATATATTTTAGTAGAAAATTGAAACCTCCCGCAAATGACGAGAATTTGGCTCGTAAGCTAACATGGTTGATCGTGAATAACTTTATGATGCAGACACAAATCGACTAACATGTCAATGGCGTTATGTTCACAAATACCTAAACTTATTGTATCACATCTACGATATATTTATTTCTACTACCACTTACCGTTACAGCCATC
Organism: Harmonia axyridis; assembly: GCF_914767665.1. Classification (NCBI taxonomy): domain Eukaryota; kingdom Metazoa; phylum Arthropoda; class Insecta; order Coleoptera; family Coccinellidae; genus Harmonia; species Harmonia axyridis. The sequence continues at coordinate 21,241,598 of NC_059505.1, read as the reverse complement.
TATTGCAAAACGGCGGACGCAAAGTTGTACGCCTTATATAAATATTCATATGAATATCTAAATATAAATATTTTTGAGAGGTAAGGCTTGATATCGGTATAATCTGGGATTTGGTCCCATAGAAATACTCGAAGCTCATAACGGCGAACCCCCTCAAAATTTAAGGCTAGGACCGCCCTTGATTTGTCGTCATGGAAAGTTATTTGCATCAAATATTTTCATGTGAGCAAGGGCCAAACGGTATGTTCTAGGAAAAAAAATCATATAGAATTCCACCCTAGAATCAGCATAGTATACCGAGTGAATCGTCTGAAATCAGCTAACGATACAAGGTTTCCGAAAAAAATCTTTTATTTTCTAGAGGGATACCCAGTGAAGGATCTACCGGCATAGTGACGGGGTCCAAGGGGCGGAGCCCCTTCGGCGAGCAGAGCGAGTGAAATTTTCTAAAATGATTTGATTTTGACTTTACTAAATAATAAGATCAATACAATATTTTGCAAGTGGATATTCTTCAACCAATTGTCCAGTTCGGTTACAACAGGATCAATATTTTTGGGTAATCTCGGAGATAACAACGAAACCGAGGAACAAATTCTAGAAAAGCACTGACGTGAAATTATCCCTTGCGAACAAAAGATTAACTCTTCTTGCATTTTTTGCGCGCATGTTCAAGGAGAACAGCGTGCTATCATTTCGTTACAATGTCAGTCTTTTCGAATTTCCTCGCGAAAATGGTCTTAAACGACTAGTTTGGACTCACTGATGAAGAATCCGTTGTCAAAATCAATTCTATCCGACCGACCGTCCGTAAGCACGATAACGGGAAAACGCGAGTAGCCATCGATCAGAACATTTTTAGGGTTGGTTCCGTGTCACAATGCAGCGGCTAAGTTCGTTATCCGGCCGAATCGTTCAAGCGGTTTCGGAGTAATTGTCCTTTGAATGTTGGAGGTTATTTAATCAATATCTCAGGAACTAATTGTGCTATCGCATTCAAACTTAGTACGTGAATTAGGTGTACTGACGCACAACTTTTCTGTTTTTTTTCAATGAGATCGAATTCTTGGTGAATTTAAAAAAAATATATTTGGAAAATTTTTGTAATTTGTTTTGAAAAAATTTTTTTTTCGAAAAGTACTCATCAGATTTCTGATTTATTTTTGCACGTGTTTTGACGTCGACGTTTTCCAAGAGTAAACATTATTTCAATTTTACCCGATCTCAATGTTGGGAGATATTGCGAAAAAAATATGTCAAATTTCGTTATTTTTTATTTTTTTCGTTTTATTTTTTATTTCTGGAATAACTCAAGAGATGTTAATCTGATCATAATGAAACTTGAATGTCAAATGTGAGTGCATAAGCTAGTAGTTGATATAATACCGTTTCTAGACCAGAAAGTGAGCTGTAGTTCCCGCCGTTTACCAGATGGAATTTTTCTAGGTGCTGTTGGAAAAAAAAAAAATTTGGAAAGCACTGACGTGAAGTCATCAGCTTTTGCGCGCATGTTCACTTGGTGGTCTGCTTTGAACATGCGCGCAAAAGCTGATGACTTCACGTCAATGATTTTCCAATTTTCTTTTAATTTACTATTGATACGATACCGACAAAATTTCGCGACCAAATGCGTGTAAGTGATTCGCATTTAACCATTAAGTGTTATCGTGATCGGATTCATATTTGTTGAGTTATTTCAGAAATAATAACCGTACCAAGGAAAAATATCACAATATTTTACATATTTTTTCTCCCTATATCTCCGAAACTTGAAAACGAATGAAATTGAAATTTTGTACGCTGTGCTGAAATTTCAGCATCAAAACATGTGCTAGAACTCATTGGAATCTGATAATTTTTTTTTAATTAACTATCGATACTATCTCGAAAAAATTCGGCCCGAAGTTGCACGTTGGTACCCACCAAGTTTGAGTGCGATTGCATTATAATTCCCTGAGATATTGGCTTTAACTCAAAAATTTAAATGACCATAATTTCTAAACCCCTCGAGCGATTCGGCCCATCAACGAACCTGGCCGAACGAAATTTCATGTCGATACCTCTTTTCGTTTTCAAGTTATCGTGGAAACGAGACCATTTTCGCTCGAAAATTCGAAAATTATAGACAGTGGGGCAAACGATAGCACGCTGTTCCGCTAGAATATGCGCGCAAAAACGAATTTCATTGGAATCTGAAGAAAAGGAAATGTTTTTCAACAAAAATAAGGAACATTTTAGAAACCTCTTTTTTCAAGAATTCACTAACCAAATGGTGCCAACAAAATTTTGTGAGAAATTGCGTTCGTACAAAATTTTGTGAGGATCTTGATATTATATTCTTCAGTGGTTCAATGATTTGTGTCAGTAAATGTCGATGTTAGGATGACACTAACTGACCCGCCCCCTTTTGGCACGGAGACATAAAGAATCGAGGAATTACGTCTAATTTTCCATCTCTTCTTTCAATTTGATATATGATAGTTCAATGAAACCTCATCGAATTATTTCATTCCGATTATATATCAGTTTTTCAAAATTTCAAGAAAAAAAAACTCATACATACGCACTACCAAACATAGGTTGTGAAATATTCAAAGAGTTATACAAAAAAAACAAAACCAGGAGCTTCTAAGCCATTTCCTCACGAGGTTCTGTAAAATGATTAACGCCGTAATTTTTTACCAAGTAGCAGATTTCAATCCGGACAAATCGAAATTACAATTTCGAATGGATATATCTACGGAATCAAGTAATCTCAAATCCTGCTCTACAAATATCGAGTCTCTAAGTCTTTTCTTTCAGAAGTTATTGTATTTACGGTCGACCTATCGGAAACTGATAGTTATTGCAATAACTTACGAAAGAAACATTTTATAATCTCGAAAGATGAATTCGTAAGAGGGCGAACTCCATCCAATGATACCGCAGATATACAAAAATCAGAAATTCTAGAAGAGCACTGACGTAAATCAAGGAGCTGATTTCAGGTTGAGTTATATAAAATTCAAATAGTCGAATCTATTCGACAGTTAGTTTTTGTCCGGAGGTTGAAGAACGTTGACATTCTCACTCAAATTCAGGAAGCCATGATTCCTGCAAACGATTTAGTGATTTGTCTCGCTGTTTTGTGATCACGTTCTGTTTGGCATTAAGAATTTGCTAAATGACAAATAGAAATCTCAGAATTATACGAAATACGGAGAGACGAAAAAGAATCAGGAAATAATAAATGCATACATAAATTCTTTTCTTTTCGATATGTACCATCGTATATTGGCAACGGATCATGTTTAAAGAGTATTCTGAAATATATTTTAAAATTTTTCCACCGACGTCCACATACTTCTCTTAATTCACGGATTGAAAAAAAACTACACGTTTCTCTTTTCCGCCCTATGTTGGACAGCAATCGGAATTTTTATCATGCATCTTTGTATCCACATAGTTGCATTTCTCTGTTCTTGTCTAAGTATCTGGAATGAACCCTTAAAATACAAACAACACACGGTCCAAAAGTTTTTATTTATGACCTTCTGTGGTTTGAGAACTCATCAAATCAGAGTTTTCAATTTTCTTTTTACTTGAAATACCTCTAAAGATGAGATTTCATAGAACTCATTTAACAGATGCCCGCCATGGGATTTCTGATTATTTTCCTCTTCAAAAAGTCATCGCTCGTTTTTGGGACACTGTCTTGTCTACCCAATTTTTCTGATATTGTTGAAAAATATATACTGAAATCTTCCTCTGACAGTAATTTGGCGTTGTTTGGTCTTGTTTTGCCTTTTATTTTAGAATTTATGATTTTCCAGATTGCACGATTTTTATTGCTGGACTCATTCAAAATCTGTGTATTTTCAGTTTTTATTGTATTTTCAATTAGTTGTGTCAGTTGATGTTTCAATTTCATGTATAATTTTTTCGTGGTTTCATTCCTTTCAACTGAAAAAATTGTGTGCGCTGCATCTACTTTTTTCTTTTGTTCTATTATCTCCGGTCTTTCCCAATATTTCTTTGGGGGCACACTTCTTATTTTTATTCTTTTTTTCAGGGAAGCACTGGTTGAATGCATCAGTTACTACCTTATGAAAACCATTACACGATAACGGAGCCGACATATCTTTGATGAATTCCCAGTCTACGTTCTTCAATCGCTTTCGAAAATGGTAAGTGTTATTTTCATTCATAATTCGAATGAACTCATATTTTTCTTTTTCAAGGATTTCCGTCGTCTGTAATTCCAATCTTTGTGCCAGATGATCTGAAAGATGGTGATTCACCGTGATTGCTTGATATGTTGAAGACTTCATATTCGTGAAAAAATTGTCGATACAGCTGCTCGATCTCAGTGTTACACGTGATGCCTCCTTGAATACAATATGTAATCCAAATGATATGAGCAATTCTTGCAGTTTTAATTTCGCATTATTCATTTCATCGAAGTTAATATTGAAATCTCCTGCGATTATAACATTTTGATGGGGATTATTATTGAAGACAATATTCAAGGCTGTTTCTAAACGTTGCATGAACAAGTCATAATCCCCCTGAGGAGGCCTATAGATACACATATAATTTGTTTTTGTGGTCTTTTCTAGAACGCCACAAATTTCTATATTTTTTTCGATGGACAGTTCATTTATTTCTGTCATCGCTCTGCCAAGAAAGTCTTTTCTTGTAAGTATCAGACTTCCACCATGTATGAAGTCCTCGCGGCAAAAAGCACTCGCCACATTATAGTTCGGAATGTTCACAGCTTTGAGCTCATCAATGGTCATCCAGTGCTCGGTCACACAGGCTACTCTATAGTCTTCAGTATTCAATACGAAATCCATTGCGTCAAGTTTATTTCTGAGGCATTGTATGTTTAAGTTCAATATTGCATTGCAGTTTTGATCACTCTGGATCTCTACCCTCCCAGCTAGGTTCCTATAGTTTTTGACTACTCTGTTCTCGGAGAAAAAACTTGAAACGTTTCACAACCACACCCACAGGCCAGTTTTCCGGTTTATATAAATCTTCAATAAGGGATAAGTCAGCTCCAACCTTGAATGATGAACTTTTAGATCCGTCTCGTTTCGGTAGTTTTTCAATTATGAAATTTCTTCCAGTAAAACATTCTTTCAGGTGTTTAAGAATTTGCGACTCCGCCACATTTTCACTTACACGTCCCACATAGACCCAGGCACGTCGTGGAGCCCCCGAGAAGGAGGAAAGTTTGTCACCCGTTCCAGTCACCTCATTTTTTTTATCTTTTAAGCTTGCTTTACGTCCAGGTTTATTTTTCTGTAAGCTTTTGTTTTCTTTGTTTGATTTTTTTTCTTCCTTTGGTTTACTTTTTTTTGAGTAGATTTCTGTTAAATTTGAAGTTTTCTTCTCATCAGACTTAAAATCGTTCTCATCAGATGTCGCCGTCTTTAGTTCAAAATTCTCCGTGGTGTTTGGCGCAACAGGGTCATCATTTTCTTTGTGATGAAGAGATCTGTTGTTAGACTCTTTACAGATTGGACTTACAGGTGGTGTTTTATGCCAGTTTTCATCTATTTTTTCCAATAGGGATGTATACTTTTTCAAAACTTTAATCTTATCCTGAAGTTCTTCTATTAATATTGTTTTTTCATTTATAATCCTGTTTAGATATATCACATCTTTATCATCGTTCTCACCTTGTTGTGACGGTTCAAGTAAGTCAATGCAGTGTTCGGAATAATCCCCGTTGTTTAAGAGATTCTGTTTAGAAATAGATTGTTCAAAACAGTGTTCATTGATTTCTGATAGTCTTGTCTTTAGCTTCTGTATTTCCTGATCCTTTTCCTCGAGTTTTGTCTGTTTTGAGGTTATGTCATCACAACAAAAGATTTTTCCATCACTATTTACATAAATTCCACAAACTCTTAGCAAGCAACTCGGGTGATAAGTCTTCTGACATTTCGAACAAGTCACATAATTTTTAACTTCCTTTGTACATTTGTTGCACAATTTTTCTAAACACTCTGTTGTACGTGGCGCCATTTTTGTACCATAGTATGTGAATGATATTAAGTTATTCAACAAGATCCCGAACTATCTGAAGATATTATCAAGAAATCAATTCGCGAAAGTGATGAAGGAGATTCTCATTGAAGAGACCTTTTATTCTGTTGATGAATTTATGTCATTTCAGTTTTAAAAATTTTAATGTGTTATTGTGATTGTTTCAATAATGTTCTCAGAGGCTTTGCGAATTCCTCTTATATGTGCATATTCATATTGACTTACCATGTAATGTTTTTTTTGATGGTTAAATAAAGTTATTATTATTATTATTGTCAGGCGAGAGTGGGATTCGAATAACCATGAACTGCCAATACCAACTCTGCCTACCGATTTTCCGTAGTCCCCATAGTTTAGGAGAAATTTGAATTCGAAATTTTTGGAAAAAACCGTAAAAATTCAATCTCTCTACAAAAATCGTTATATCTCCTAAACTATTCGTCGCAAACCCCTCAAATGAAAATTTTCGTGATCTACGTGACCAGACCAATAGAAAAAGAGGTATATTATTACCAAGAAGGAACTTTTAATTTTTTACAATTTTTTAAGGTAAGGAAAATTCGAGAAAATTCGAGAAAATTCTTCGACTCAAATATTGTCATTCGTGAGTGGAATTCGAATAATCATGAACTGCCAATACCAACTCTGCTTACCTATTTTCCGTAGTCCCCATAGTTTAGGAGAAATTTGAATTCGAAATTTTTGGAAAAAACCGTAAAAATTCAATCTCTCTACTAAAATCGTTATATCTCCTAAACTATTCGTCGCAGACCCCTCATATGAAAACTTTCGTGATCTACGTGACCAGATCAATAGAAAAAGAGGTATATTATTACCAAGAAGGAACTTTTAATTTTTTACAATTTTTTAAGGTCCGGGGTAAGGAAAATTCGAGAAAATTCGAGAAAATTTTTCGACTCAAATATTGTCAGGCGAGAGTGGGATTCGAATAATCATGAACTGCCAATACCAACTCTGCTTACCTATTTTCCGTAGTCCCCATAGTTTAGGAGAAATTTGAATTCGAAATTTTTGGAAAAAACCGTAAAAATTCAATCTCTCTACAAAAATCGTTATATCTCCTAAACTATTCGTCGCAAACCCCTCAAATGAAAACTTTCGTGATCTACGTGACCAGACCAATAGAAAAAGAGGTATATTATTACCAAGAAGGAACTTTTAATTTTTTACAATTTTTTAAGGTCCGGGGTAAGGAAAATTCGAGAAAATTCGAGAAAATTCTTCGACTCAAATATTGTCATTCGTGAGTGGAATTCGAATAATCATGAACTGCCAATACCAACTCTGCTTACCGATTTTCCGTAGTCCCCATAGTTTAGGAGAAATTTGAATTCGAAATTTTTGGAAAAAACCGTAAAAATTCAATCTCTCTACAAAAATCGTTATATCTCCTAAACTATTCGTCGCAAACCCCTCAAATAAAAACTTTCGTGATCTACGTGACCAGATCAATAGAAAAAGAGGTATTTTATTACCAAGTAGGAACTTTTAATTTTTTACAATTTTTTAAGGTCCGGGCTAAGGAAAATTCGAGAAAATTCGAGAAAATTCTTCGACTCAAATATTGTCATTCGTGAGTGGAATTCGAATAATCATGAACTGCCAATACCAACTCTGCTTACCTATTTTCCGTAGTCCCCATAGTTTAGGAGATCAATAGAAAAAGAGGTTACAATTTTTTAAGGTCCGGGGTAAGGAAAATTCGAGAAAATTCAATCTCTCTACAAAAATCGTTATATCTCCTAAACTATTCGTCGCAGACCCCTCATATGAAAACTTTCGTGATCTACGTGACCAGATCAATAGAAAAAGAGGTATATTATTACCAAGAAGGAACTTTTAATTTTTTACAATTTTTTAAGGTCCGGGGTAAGGAAAATTCGAGAAAATTCAATCTCTCTACAAAAATCGTTATATCTCCTAAACTATTCGTCGCAAACCCCTCAAATAAAAACTTTCGTGATCTACGTGACCATTCAATAGAAAAAGAGGTATATTATTACCAAGTAGGAACTTTTAATTTTTTACAATTTTTTAAGGTCCGGGGTAAGGAAAATTCGAGAAAATTCTTCGACTCAAATATTGTCATTCGTGAGTGGAATTCGAATAATCATGAACTGCCAATACCAACTCTGCTTACCTATTCTCCGTAGTCCCCATAGTTTAGGAGAAATTTGAATTCGAAATTTTTGGAAAAAACCGTAAAAATTCAATCTCTCTACTAAAATCGTTATATCTCCTAGACTATTCGTCGCAGACCCCTCATATGAAAACTTTCGTGATCTACGTGACCAGATCAATAGAAAAAGAGGGATATTATTACCAAGAAGGAACTTTTAATTTTTTACAATTTTTCAAGGTCCGGGGTAAGAAAAATTCGAGAAAATTCTTCGACTCAAATATTGTCATTCGTGAGTGGAATTCGAATAATCATGAACTGCTAATACCAACTCTGCTTACCTATTTTCCGTAGTCCCCATAGTTTAGGAGAAATTTGAATTCGAAATTTTTGGAAAAAACCGTAAAAATTCAATCTCTCTACTAAAATCGTTATATCTCCTAGACTATTCGTCGCAGACCCCTCATATGAAAACTTTCGTGATCTACGTGACCAGATCAATAGAAAAAGAGGTATATTATTACCAAGAAGGAACTTTTAATTTTTTACAATTTTTCAAGGTCCGGGGTAAGAAAAATTCGAGAAAATACTTCGACTCATATATTGTCATTCGTGAGTGGAATTCGAATAATCATGAACTGCCAATACCAACTCTGCTTACCTATTCTCCGTAGTCCCCATAGTTTAGGAGAAATTTGAATTCGAAATTTTTGGAAAAAACCGTAAAAATTCAATCTCTCTACTAAAATCGTTATATCTCCTAGACTATTCGTCGCAGACCCCTCATATGAAAACTTTCGTGATCTACGTGACCAGATCAATAGAAAAAGAGGTATATTATTACCAAGAAGGAACTTTTAATTTTTTACAATTTTTCAAGGTCCGGGGTAAGAAAAATTCGAGAAAATACTTCGACTCATATATTGTCATTCGTGAGTGGAATTCGAATAATCATGAACTGCCAATACCAACTCTGCTTACCTATTTTCCGTAGTCCCCATAGTTTAGGAGAAATTTGAATTCGAAATTTTTGGAAAAAACCGTAAAAATTCAATCTCTCTACTAAAATCGTTATATCTCCTAAACTATTCGTCGCAGACCCCTCATATGAAAACTTTCGTGATCTACGTGACCAGATCAATAGAAAAAGAGGTATATTATTACCAAGAAGGAACTTTTAATTTTTTACAATTTTTCAAGGTCCGGGGTAAGAAAAATTCGAGAAAATTCTTCGACTCAAATATTGTCATTCGTGAGTGGAATTCGAATAATCATGAACTGCCAATACCAACTCTGCTTACTGATTTTCCGTAGTCCCCATAGTTTAGGAGAAATTTGAAGTCGAAATTTTTGGAAAAAACCGTAAAAATTCAATCTCTCTATAAAAATCGTTATATCTCCTAAACTATTCGTCGCAGACCCCTCATATAAAAACTTTCGTGATCTACGTGAACAGATCAATAGAAAAAGAGGTATATTATCACCAAGAAGGAACTTTTAATTTTTTACAATTTTTTAAGGTCCGGGGTAAGGAAAATTCGAGAAAATTCGAGAAAATTTTTCGACTCAAATATTGTCAGGCGAGAGTGGGATTCGAATAACCATGAACTGCCAATACCAACTCTGCCTACCGATTTTCCGTAGTCCCCATAGTTTAGGAGAAATTTGAATTCGAAATTTTTGGAAAAAACCGTAAAAATTCAATCTCTCTACAAAAATCGTTATATCTCCTAAACTATTCGTCGCAAACCCCTCAAATGAAAACTTTCGTGATCTACGTGACCAGACCAATAGAAAAAGAGGTATATTATTACCAAGAAGGAACTTTTAATTTTTTACAATTTTTTAAGGTCCGGGGTAAGGAAAATTCGAGAAAATTCGAGAAAATTCTTCGACTCAAATATTGTCATTCGTGAGTGGAATTCGAATAATCATGAACTGCCAATACCAACTCTGCTTACCTATTTTCCGTAGTCCCCATAGTTTAGGAGAAATTTGAATTCGAAATTTTTGGAAAAAACCGTAAAAATTCAATCTCTCTACTAAAATCGTTATATCTCCTAAACTATTCGTCGCAGACCCCTCATATGAAAACTTTCGTGATCTACGTGACCAGATCAATAGAAAAAGAGGTATATTATTACCAAGAAGGAACTTTTAATTTTTTACAATTTTTTAAGGTCCGGGGTAAGGAAAATTCGAGAAAATTCAATCTCTCTACAAAAATCGTTATATCTCCTAAACTATTCGTCGCAGACTCCTCAAATAAAAACTTTCGTGATCTACATGACCAGATCAATAGAAAAAGAGGTATATTATTACCAAGAAGGAACTTTAAATTTTTTACAATTTTTTAATGTCCGGGGTAAGGAAAATTCGAGAAAATTCAAGAAAATTTTTCGACTCAAATATTGTCAGGCGAGAGTGGGATTCGAATAACCATGAACTGCCAATACCAACTCTGCTTACCGATTTTCCGTAGTCCCCATAGTTTAGGAGAAATTTGAATTCGAAATTTTTGGAAAAAACCGTAAAAATTCAATCTCTCTACTAAAATCGTTATATCTCCTAAACTATTCGTCGCAGACCCCTCATATGAAAACTTTCGTGATCTACGTGACCAGATCAATAGAAAAAGAGGTATATTATTACCAAGAAGGAACTTTTAATTTTTTACAATTTTTTAAGGTCCGGGGTAAGGAAAATTCGAGAAAATTCAATCTCTCTACAAAAATCGTTATATCTCCTAAACTATTCGTCGCAGACCCCTCATATGAAAACTTTCGTGATCTACGTGACCAGATCAATAGAAAAAGAGGTATATTATTACCAAGAAGGAACTTTTAATTTTTTACAATTTTTTAAGGTCCGGGGTAAGGAAAATTCGAGAAAATTCAATCTCTCTACAAAAATCGTTATATCTCCTAAACTATTCGTCGCAAACCCCTCAAATAAAAACTTTCGTGATCTACGTGACCATTCAATAGAAAAAGAGGTATATTATTACCAAGTAGGAACTTTTAATTTTTTACAATTTTTTAAGGTCCGGGGTAAGGAAAATTCGAGAAAATTCTTCGACTCAAATATTGTCATTCGTGAGTGGAATTCGAATAATCATGAACTGCCAATACCAACTCTGCTTACCTATTCTCCGTAGTCCCCATAGTTTAGGAGAAATTTGAATTCGAAATTTTTGGAAAAAACCGTAAAAATTCAATCTCTCTACTAAAATCGTTATATCTCCTAGACTATTCGTCGCAGACCCCTCATATGAAAACTTTCGTGATCTACGTGACCAGATCAATAGAAAAAGAGGTATATTATTACCAAGAAGGAACTTTTAATTTTTTACAATTTTTCAAGGTCCGGGGTAAGAAAAATTCGAGAAAATTCTTCGACTCAAATATTGTCATTCGTGAGTGGAATTCGAATAATCATGAACTGCTAATACCAACTCTGCTTACCTATTTTCCGTAGTCCCCATAGTTTAGGAGAAATTTGAAGTCGAAATTTTTGGAAAAAACCGTAAAAATTCAATCTCTCTATAAAAATCGTTATATCTCCTAAACTTTTCTTCGCAGACCCCTCATATAAAAACTTTCGTGATCTACGTGAACAGATCGATAGAAAAAGACGTATATTATCACCAAGAAGGAACTTTTGATTTTTTACAATTTTTTAAGATCCGGGGTAAGGAAAATTCGAGAAAATTCAATCTCTCTACAAAAATCGTTATATCTCCTAAACTATTCGTCGCAGACCCCTCAAATAAAAACTTTCGTGATCTACGTGAACAGATCAATAGAAAAAGAGGTATTTCATTACCAAGAAAGATCTTTTAATTTTTTACAATTTTTCAAGGTCCGGGGTAAGGAAAATTCGAGAAAATTCGAGTAAATTTTTCGACTCAAATATTGTCAGGCGAGAGTGGGATTCGAATAATCATGAACTGCCAATACCAACTCTGCTTACCTATTTTCCGTAGTCCCCATAGTTTAGGAGAAATTTGAATTCGAAATTTTTGGAAAAAACCGTAAAAATTCAATCTCTCTACAAAAATCGTTATATCTCCTAAACTATTCGTCGCAAACCCCTCAAATGAAAACTTTCGTGATCTACGTGACCAGACCAATAGAAAAAGAGGTATATTATTACCAAGAAGGAACTTTTAATTTTTTACAATTTTTTAAGGTCCGGGGTAAGGAAAATTCGAGAAAATTCGAGAAAATTCTCCGACTCAAATATTGTCATTCGTGAGTGGAATTCGAATAATCATGAACTGCCAATACCAACTCTGCTTACCGATTTTCCGTAGTCCCCATAGTTTAGGAGGAATTTGAATTCGAAATTTTTGGAAAAAACCGTAAAAATTCAATCTCTCTACAAAAATCGTTATATCTCCTAAACTATTCGTCGCAAACCCCTCAAATAAAAACTTTCGTGATCTACGTGACCAGATCAATAGAAAAAGAGGTATATTATTACCAAGTAGGAACTTTTAATTTTTTACAATTTTTTAAGGTCCGGGCTAAGGAAAATTCGAGAAAATTCGAGAAAATTCTTCGACTCAAATATTGTCATTCGTGAGTGGAATTCGAATAATCATGAACTGCCAATACCAACTCTGCTTACCTATTTTCCGTAGTCCCCATAGTTTAGGAGAAATTTGAATTCGAAATTTTTGGAAAAAACCGTAAAAATTCAATCTCTCTACTAAAATCGTTATATCTCCTAAACTATTCGTCGCAGACCCCTCATATGAAAACTTTCGTGATCTACGTGACCAGATCAATAGAAAAAGAGGTATATTATTACCAAGAAGGAACTTTAAATTTTTTACAATTTTTTAAGGTCCGGGGTTAGAAAATTCGAGAAAATTCGAGAAAATTTTTCGACTCAAATATTGTCAGGCGAGAGTGGGATTCGAATAACCATGAACTGCCAATACCAACTCTGCTTACCGATTTTCCGTAGTCCCCATAGTTCAGGAGAAATTTGAATTCGAAATTTTTGGAAAAAACCGTAAAAATTCAATCTCTCTACAAAAATCGTTATATCTCCTAAACTATTCGTCGCAAACCCCTCAAATAAAAACTTTCGTGATCTACGTGACCAGATCAATAGAAAAAGAGGTATATTATTACCAAGAAGGAACTTTTAATTTTTTACAATTTTTTAAGGTCCGGGGTAAGGAAAATTCGAGAAAATTCTTCGACTCAAATATTGTCATTCGTGAGTGGAATTCGAATAATCAACTCTGCTTACCTATTCTCCGAAGTCCCCATAGTTTAGGAGAAATTTGAATTCGAAATTTTTGGAAAAAACCGTAAAAATTCAATCTCTCTACTAAAATCGTTATATCTCCTAGACTATTCGTCGCAGACCCCTCATATGAAAACTTTCGTGATCTACGTGACCAGATCAATAGAAAAAGAGGTATATTATTACCAAGAAGGAACTTTTAATTTTTTACAATTTTTCAAGGTCCGGGGTAAGAAAAATTCGAGAAAATTCTTCGACTCAAATATTGTCATTCGTGAGTGGAATTCGAATAATCATGAACTGCCAATACCAACTCTGCTTACCTATTTTCCGTAGTCCTCATAGTTTAGGAGAAATTTGAATTCGAAATTTTTGGAAAAAACCGTAAAAATTCAATCTCTCTACTAAAATCGTTATATCTCCTAGACTATTCGTCGCAAACCCCTCATATAAAAACTTTCGTGATCTACGTGACCAGATCAATAGAAAAAGAGGTATATTATTACCAAGAAGGAACTTTTAATTTTTTACAATTTTTTAAGGTCCGGGGTAAGGAAAATTCGAGAAAATACTTCGACTCATATATTGTCATTCGTGAGTGGAATTCGAATAATCATGAACTGCCAATACCAACTCTGCTTACCTATTTTCCGTAGTCCCCATAGTTTAGGAGAAATTTGAATTCGAAATTTTTGGAAAAAACCGTAAAAATTCAATCTCTCTACTAAAATCGTTATATCTCCTAAACTATTCGTCGCAGACCCCTCATATGAAAACTTTCGTGATCTACGTGACCAGATCAATAGAAAAAGAGGTATATTATTACCAAGAAGGAACTTTTAATTTTTTACAATTTTTCAAGGTCCGGGGTAAGAAAAATTCGAGAAAATTCTTCGACTCAAATATTGTCATTCGTGAGTGGAATTCGAATAATCATGAACTGCCAATACCAACTCTGCTTACTGATTTTCCGTAGTCCCCATAGTTTAGGAGAAATTTGAAGTCGAAATTTTTGGAAAAAACCGTAAAAATTCAATCTCTCTATAAAAATCGTTATATCTCCTAAACTATTCGTCGCAGACACCTCATATAAAAACTTTCGTGATCTACGTGAACAGATCAATAGAAAAAGAGGTATATTATCACCAAGAAGGAACTTTTAATTTTTTACAATTTTTTAAGGTCCGGGGTAAGGAAAATTCGAGAAAATTCGAGAAAATTTTTCGACTCAAATATTGTCAGGCGAGAGTGGGATTCGAATAACCATGAACTGCCAATACCAACTCTGCCTACCGATTTTCCGTAGTCCCCATAGTTTAGGAGAAATTTGAATTCGAAATTTTTGGAAAAAACCGTAAAAATTCAATCTCTCTACAAAAATCGTTATATCTCCTAAACTATTCGTCGCAAACCCCTCAAATGAAAACTTTCGTGATCTACGTGACCAGACCAATAGAAAAAGAGGTATATTATTACCAAGAAGGAACTTTTAATTTTTTACAATTTTTTAAGGTCCGGGGTAAGGAAAATTCGAGAAAATTCGAGAAAATTCTTCGACTCAAATATTGTCATTCGTGAGTGGAATTCGAATAATCATGAACTGCCAATACCAACTCTGCTTACCTATTTTCCGTAGTCCCCATAGTTAAGGAGAAATTTGAATTCGAAATTTTTGGAAAAAACCGTAAAAATTCAATCTCTCTACTAAAATCGTTATATCTCCTAAACTATTCGTCGCAGACCCCTCATATGAAAACTTTCGTGATCTACGTGACCAGATCAATAGAAAAAGAGGTATATTATTACCAAGAAGGAACTTTTAATTTTTTACAATTTTTTAAGGTCCGGGGTAAGGAAAATTCGAGAAAATTCAATCTCTCTACAAAAATCGTTATATCTCCTAAACTATTCGTCGCAGACTCCTCAAATAAAATTTTTCGTGATCTACATGACCAGATCAATAGAAAAAGAGGTATATTATTACCAAGAAGGAACTTTTAATTTTTTACAATTTTTTAAGGTCCGGGGTAAGGAAAATTCGAGAAAATTCGAGAAAATTTTTCGACTCAAATATTGTCAGGCGAGAGTGGGATTCGAATAACCATGAACTGCCAATACCAACTCTGCTTACCGATTTTCCGTAGTCCCCATAGTTTAGGAGAAATTTGAATTCGAAATTTTTGGAAAAAACCGTAAAAATTCAATCTCTCTACAAAAATCGTTATATCTCCTAAACTATTCGTCGCAAACCCCTCAAATAAAAACTTTCGTGATCTACGTGACCAGATCAATAGAAAAAGAGGTATATTATTACCAAGTAGGAACTTTTAATTTTTTACAATTTTTTAAGGTCCGGGGTAAGGAAAATTCGAGTAAATTCTTCGACTCCAATATTGTCATTCGTGAGTGGAATTCGAATAATCATGAACTGCCAATACCAACTCTGCCTACCTATTCTCCGTAGTCCCCGTAGTTTAGGAGAAATTTGAATTCGAAATTTTTGGAAAAAACCGTAAAAATTCAATCTCTCTACTAAAATCGTTATATCTCCTAGACTATTCGTCGCAGACCCCTCATATGAAAACTTTCGCGATCTACGTGACCAGATCAATAGAAAAAGAGGTATATTATTACCAAGAAGGAACTTTCAATTTTTTACAATTTTTCAAGGTCCGGGGTAAGAAAAATTCGAGAAAATTCTTCGACTCAAATATTGTCATTCGTGAGTGGAATTCGAATAATCATGAACTGCCAATACCAACTCTGCTTACCTATTTTCCGTAGTCCCCATAGTTTAGGAGAAATTTGAATTCGAAATTTTTGGAAGAAACCGTAAAAATTCAATCTCTCTACTAAAATCGTTATATCTCCTAAACTATTCGTCGCAGACCCCTCATATGAAAACTTTCGTGATCTACGTGACCAGATCAATAGAAAAAGAGGTATATTATTACCAAGAAGGAACTTTTAATTTTTTACAATTTTTTAAGGTCCGGGGTAAGGAAAATTCGAGAAAATTCGAGAAAATTTTTCGACTCAAATATTGTCATTCGTGAGTGGAATTCGAATAATCATGAACTGCCAATACCAACTCTGCTTACCTATTTTCCGTAGTCCTCATAGTTTAGGAGAAATTTGAATTCGAAATTTTTGGAAAAAACCGTAAAAATTCAATCTCTCTACTAAAATCGTTATATCTCCTAGACTATTCGTCGCAGACTCCTCAAATAAAAACTTTCGTGATCTACATGACCAGATCAATAGAAAAAGAGGTATATTATTACCAAGAAGGAAATTTTAATTTTTTACAATTTTTTGAGGTCCGGGGTAAGGAAAATTCGAGAAAATTCGAGAAAATACTTCGACTCAAATATTGTCATTCGTGAGTGGAATTCGAATAATCATGAACTGCCAATACCAACTCTGCTTACCTATTTTCCGTAGTCCCCATAGTTTAGGAGAAATTTGAATTCGAAATTTTTGGAAAAAACCGTAAAAATTCAATCTCTCTACTAAAATCGTTATATCTCCTAAACTATTCGTCGCAGACCCCTCATATAAAAACTTTCGTGATCTACGTGAACAGATCAATAGAAAAAGAGGTATTTTATTACCAAGAAAGATCTTTTAATTTTTTACAATTTTTCAAGGTCCGGGGTAAGGAAAATTCGAGAAAATTCAATCTCTCTATAAAAATCGTTATATTTCCTAAACTATTCGTCGCAGACTCCTCAAATAAAAACTTTCGTGATCTACATGACCAGATCAATAGAAAAAGAGGTATATTATTACCAAGAAAGAACTTTTTATTTTTTATAATTTTTTAAGTTCCGGGGTAAGGAAAATTCGAGAAAATTCGAGAAAATTCTTCGACTCAAATATTGTCATTCGTGAGTGGAATTCGAATAATCATGAACTGCCAATACCAACTCTGCTTACCTATTTTCCGTAGTCCCCATAGTTTAGGAGAAATTTGAATTCGAAATTTTTGGAAAAAACCGTAAAAATTCAATCTCTCTACTAAAATCGTTATATCTCCTAAACTATTCGTCGCAGACCCCTCATATGAAAACTTTCGTGATCTACGTGACCAGATCAATAGAAAAAGAGGTATATTATTACCAAGAAGGAACTTTTAATTTTTTACAATTTTTCAAGGTCCGGGGTAAGGAAAATTCGAGAAAATTCTTCGACTCAAATATTGTCATTCGTGAGTGGAATTCGAATAATCATGAACTGCCAATACCAACTCTGCTTACCGACTTTCCGTAGTCCCCATAGTTTAGGAGAAATTTGAAGTCGAAATTTTTGGAAAAAACCGTAAAAATTCAATCTCTCTACTAAAATCGTTATATCTCCTAAACTATTCGTCGCAAACCCCTCAAATAAAAACTTTCGTGATCTACGTGACCAGATCAATAGAAAAAGAGGTATATTATTACCAAGTAGGAACTTTTAATTTTTTACAATTTTTTAAGGTCCGGGGTAAGGAAAATTCGAGAAAATTCTTCGACTCCAATATTGTCATTCGTGAGTGGAATTCGAATAATCATGAACTGCCAATACCAACTCTGCCTACCTATTCTCCGTAGTCCCCATAGTTTAGGAGAAATTTGAATTCGAAATTTTTGGAATTCAATCTCTCTATAAAAATCGTTATATCTCCTAAACTATTCGTCGCAGACCCCTCATATAAATACTTCGTGATCTACGTGAACAGATCAATAGAAAAAGAGGTATATTATCACCAAGAAGGAACTTTTAATTTTTTACAATTTTTAAAGGTCCGGGGTAAGGAAAATTCGAGAAAATTCAATCTCTCTACAAAAATCGTTATATCTCCTAAACTATCCTTCGCAGACCCCTCAAATAAAAACTTTCGTGATCTACGTGAACAGATCAATAGAAAAAGAGGTATTTTATTACCAAGAAAGATCTTTTAATTTTTTACAATTTTTCAAGGTCCGGGGTAAGGAAAATTCGAGAAAATTCAATCTCTCTATAAAAATCGTTATATCTCCTAAACTATTCGTCGCAGACTCCTCAAATAAAAACTTTCGTGATCTACATGACCAGATCAATAGAAAAAGAGGTATATTATTACCAAGAAGGAAATTTTAATTTTTTACAATTTTCTGAGGTCCGGGGTAAGGAAAATTCGAGAAAATTCGAGAAAATTTTTCGACTCAAATATTGTCAGGCGAGAGTGGGATTCGAATAACCATGAACTGCCAATACCAACTCTGCTTTCCGATTTTCCTTAGTCCCCATAGTTTAGGAGAAATTTGAATTCGAAATTTTTGGAAAAAACCGTAAAAATTCAATCTCTCTACAAAAATCGTTATATCTCCTAAACTATTCGTCGCAAACCCCTCAAATAAAAACTTTCGTGATCTACGTGACCATTCAATAGAAAAAGAGGTATATTATTACCAAGTAGGAACTTTTAATTTTTTACAATTTTTTAAGGTCCGGGGTAAGGAAAATTCGAGAAAATTCTTCGACTCAAATATTGTCATTCGTGAGTGGAATTCGAATAATCATGAACTGCCAATACCAACTCTGCTTACCTATTCTCCGTAGTCCCCATAGTTTAGGAGAAATTTGAATTCGAAATTTTTGGAAAAAACCGTAAAAATTCAATCTCTCTACAAAAATCGTTATATCTCCTAAACTATTCGTCGCAGACCCCTCATATAAAAACTTTCGTGATCTACGTGAACAGATCAATAGAAAAAGAGGTATATTATTACCAAGAAGGAACTTTTAATTTTTTACAATTTTTTAAGGTCCGGGGTAAGGAAAATTCGAGAAAATTCGAGAAAATTTTTCGACTCAAATATTGTCAGGCGAGAGTGGGATTCGAATAACCATGAACTGCCAATACCAACTCTGCTTACCGATTTTCTGTAGTCCCCATAGTTAAGGAGAAATTTGAATTCGAAATTTTTGGAAAAAACCGTAAAAATTCAATCTCTCTACAAAAATCGTTATATCTCCTAAACTATTCGTCGCAAACCCCTGAAATAAAAACTTTCGTGATCTACGTGACCAGATCAATAGAAAAAGAGGTATATTATTACCAAGAAGGAACTTTTAATTTTTAACAATTTTTCAAGGTAAGAAAAATTCGAGAAAATTCTTCGACTCAAATATTGTCATTCGTGAGTGGAATTCGAATAATCATGAACTGCCAATACCAACCCTGCTTACCGATTTTCCGTAGTCCCCATAGTTTAGGAGAAATTTGAAGTCGAAATTTTTGGAAAAAACCGTAAAAATTCAATCTCTCTACAAAAATCATTATATCTCCTAAACTATTCGTCGCAGACCCCTCATATAAAAACTTTCGTGATCTACGTGACCAGATCAATAGAAAAAGAAGTATATTATCACCAAGAAAGAACTTTTAATTTTTTACAATTTTTCAAGGTCCGGGGTAAGGAAAATTCGAGAAAATTCAATCTCTCTATAAAAATCGTTATATCTCCTAAACTATTCGTCGCAGACTCCTCAAATAAAAACTTTCGTGATCTACATGACCAGATCAATAGAAAAAGGGGTATATTATTACCAAGAAGGAACTTTTAATTTTTTACAATTTTTTAAGGTCCGGGGTAAAAAAAATTCGAGAAAATTCGAGAAAATTTTTCGACTCAAATATTGTCAGGCGAGAGTGGGATTCGAATAATCATGAACTGCCAATACCAACTCTGCTTACCGATTTTCCGAAGTCCCCATAGTTTAGGAGAAATTTGAATTCGAAATTTTTGGAAAAAACCGTAAAAATTGAATCTCTCTACAAAAATCATTATATCTCCTAAACTATTCGTCGCAAATCCCTCAAATAAAAACTTTCGTGATCTACGTGACCAGATCAATAGAAAAAGAGGTATATTATTACCAAGAAGGAACTTTTAATTTTTTACAATTTTTTAAGGTCCGGGGTAAGGAAAATTCGAGAAAATTCTTCGACTCAAATATTGTCATTCGTGAGTGGAATTCGAATAATCATGAACTGCCAATACCAACTCTGCTTACCGATTTTCCGTAGTCCCCATAGTTTAGGAGAAATTTGAAGTCGAAATTTTTGGAAAAAACCGTAAAAATTCAATCTCTCTATAAAAATCGTTATATCTCCTAAACTATTCGTCGCTGACCCCTCATATAAAAACTTTCGTGATCTACGTGAACAGATCAATAGAAAAAGAGGTATATTATCACCAAGAAGGAACTTTTAATTCTTTACAATTTTTTAAGGTCCGGGGTAAGGAAAATTCGAGAAAATTCAATCTCTCTACAAAAATCGTTATATCTCCTAAACTATTCGTCGCAGACCCCTCAAATAAAAACTTTCGTGATCTACGTGAACAGATCAATAGAAAAAGAGGTATTTTATTACCAAGAAAGATCTTTTAATTTTTTACAATTTTTCAAGGTCCGGGGTAAGGAAAATTCGAGAAAATTCAATCTCTCTATAAAAATCGTTATATCTCCTAAACTATTCGTCGCAGACTCCTCAAATAAAAACTTTCGTGATCTACATGACCAGATCAATAGAAAAAGAGGTATATTATTACCAAGAAGGAACTTTTAATTTTTTACAATTTTTTAAGGTCCGGGGTAAGGAAAATTCGAGAAAATTCGAGAAAATTCTTCGACTCAAATATTGTCATTCGTGAGTGGAATTCGAATAATCATGAACTGCCAATACCAACTCTGCTTACCTATTTTCCGTAGTCCCCATAGTTTAGGAGAAATTTGAATTCGAAATTTTTGTAAAAAACCGTTAAAATTCAATCTCTCTACTAAAATCGTTATATCTCCCAAACTATTCGTCGCAGACCCCTCATATGAAAACTTTCGTGATCTACGTGACCAGATCAATAGAAAAAGAGGTATATTATTACCAAGAAGGAAATTTTAATTTTTTACAATTTTTCAAGGTCCGGGGTAAGAAAAATTCGAGAAAATTCTTCGACTCAAATATTGTCATTCGTGAGTGGAATTCGAATAATCATGAACTGCCAATACCAACTCTGCTTACCGATTTTCCGTAGTCCCCATAGTTAAGGAGAAATTTGAAGTCGAAATTTTTGGAAAAAACCGTAAAAATTCAATCTCCCTATAAAAATCGTTATATCTCCTAAACTATTCGTCGCAGACCCCTCATATAAAAACTTTCGTGATCTACGTGAACAGATCAATAGAAAAAGAGGTATATTATCACCAAGAAGGAACTTTTAATTTTTTACAATTTTTTAAGGTCCGGGGTAAGAAAAATTCGAGAAAATTCAATCTCTCAACAAAAATCGTTATATCTCCTAAACTATTCGTCGCAGACCCCTCAAATAAAAACTTTCGTGATCTACGTGAACAGATCAATAGAAAAAGAGGTATTTTATTACCAAGAAAGATCTTTTAATTTTTTACAATTTTTCAAGGTCCGGGGTAAGGAAAATTCGAGAAAATTCAATCTCTCTATAAAATAATAATAATAATAATAATTTTATTTAATCCTTCAAGACACTACATGGTGTATAGGACAGGTCACAATAAGAAAACTAAACAACTAAGGAGTCACATAAATACTCATTTACAGAATAGAAACCTTTTTTTAAGAGGAGGTTCTTGATTTCTTTTTTGAACAATTTTAAATTCAAAGACTTCACAGATGGTGGCAAATGATTGTATAACTTAATACTTCGGTACAATGGAGAGCATTCAAATTTATGGGTCCTATGTTTAGGTAATAGAAAAATTTGCGTATTTCTAGTTACATAATTATGATGACTTGATAATTTCATCCATTTGTCTTCATTTTCCTTTGCGTATAGTAAGCATTTGAAAATGTATATCGAGGGTAGGGTTAAGATTCCATTCCCAATAAAGACTGGCTTACAAGACGCTAACATATTGAGATTGAATATTGTACGTAATACTCGTTTCTGAGCTACAAAAACTCTGGAGAAGTCAGGGCTACTTCCCCAGAGCAAAATGTTATAAGACAGATGGCTATATACCAGGCTGTAGTATACACTCATTACAGAGGACCTAGGTAAAACATTCCTAATTCTAGCGATTGCAAACACTGAACTTTTTAATTTTTTACATAACACGTCAATATGAGTAGTCCATCTTAAATTTCTGTCCACATGGATTCCAAGAAATTTAGTTGTTTCTGATGTTGTGATAGTGTTATCCCCACATTTCAAACACAAGGTACTAACTTCATTATTTTTCATAGAAAAGTAAACGCATACAGTTTTATCAACGTTCACCATCAAATTGTTTGAGCGGCACCAGTTTACAAATTCCCACATAATAAATTCACAGGTACTCCGAAGTTCCTCAGGATTCCCGCCAGAAACCACCACAGACGCATCATCAGCAAATAGCGTTATTAAGAAAGAAGCTAATTTTATAGGCAAATCATTTATAAATAATATAAATAAAAGGGGTCCTAGCACGGATCCCTGAGGAACTCCAAGACCAATATCGTGATTTTTAGAATACGTAGATCCTACTTTAACAGACATAGTTCTTTCATTTAGGTAACTATGCAACCAGTCCAGGAATACGCCCCTAAAGCCCAAATTATAGCACTTTTCGAGTATGAACTCGAAAGAAAGTGTATCAAAAGCCGAAGATAAGTCAAAAAATAGACCTGCCACGGACAGGTTCCTATCCAAACACTCGTAAACGGATTCGAAAAAATTTACAGCAGCTGATTGGGTTGAATGACCGCTCCTGAAACCGTGCTGAGCAGGATGGATTATGTTAAATCTATTCAGAAAACACATCATCCTGGTGAAAACTATCTTTTCGAATACTTTGGAAAACACGCTCAAAATGGATATTGGTCTATAATTCATTATGTCATTCAGATTGCTCTTTTTTAATACTGGGATTACTATGGATTTCTTAAGAACATTTGGGAACCTTCCCGTTGTGATTGAAGCATTGATGAGATATGCGAAGTATTCACTAATAAAATGGCTTGCGACCTTCAAAACTTTAGCAGATATGAAATCGATACCGACGCTTTTTTTATTTTTTAAAACTTTAATGGCATCCTCAACTTCGATTTTAGAAACAGGATTGAAGAAAAAACTACTGTTCACCAAAGGAGTCAATGTGCAAGATTGTGATAACTGATCTCCATAACGAACCATCAATTTCGAAGCAGCAATTGTGGAAAAATGTTTAGCAAAAATACTAGCTAACTGACTTGAATCGCTACACATAATCCCATTTAGATGTACGGTGACATCATTTTGGCCACCACTTGATCTCCCAGTAAGATTATTTACAACATTCCAAACCGTCTTATTTTTATTTAGGGAAGAATCAATAGTTGAACTATAAAACTTATATTTCGAGGTCTTTATTAGTGCCTTATGTTGATGTTTGGCCTTTTTGTAATTATTAAATGTCAGAGAGGAACCAATATGCCTATGAAGCCAATGAAGATTTGACAAGTTGCATGTACTTTGGACTATCTCAGGTGATATCCATCTTTTCACTGGACTGGCCGACGATAGTTTACATATAGGACAGGATTGTTCAAAATAGTATTGAATATTATCTACAAATGCTTCAAAGCACCTATCAATATCACTATAATAATAGAGATCAGCAAAATTGCATTTAGACAGAGAGGCCGCAAATTTATCTAAATTATCCTGACTAACATTTCTGAATGAGTACGTTTCTAACTTTTTTTTGTTTTCCGGTTTGAAATCCACCTCAAGTAATATTGCTTTATGATCACTAAGATGGGGTTCGAATACCACAACTCTATAGTTATTTGGATAGACATCAGTAAATATGTAATCCACTTTTGAAATACTAGTATGACCATTTATGTTAGTGAACTCTCTAGTAGCATGCTGAGACGTCACCTTCAAACCGAAACAATCTAGTACATCTTTCAATAATTTAAAATTTTTACAATTACCTTTTAAATAATCTATGTTCAAATCTCCACATAGAAAAATATGATCAACGTTTACAAAACATGACTGTAGTGCAGAAAATAGTCTATCAAGAAACAGTTCCAAGTTACCATTACACGGTCGATAAACACTAATGATACCTAGACGAATGCCTCGATCCGAAATCACAACACCACAAATCTCGACGTGCATTTTCACGGAGAACCTTGAAACTTTCAATTTATTGAATTTTAAATTTTCTTTAATATATAAAACACATCCACCATGTTCCCTGGAGTTGCGACAAAAGCAATCTGCTCGATCATAGCCCTCAATAACCATGGAAACAATACCATCCTCACAACACCAATGCTCGGCTATACTTAATACATCAGTATTTGTTTCCACTAATAATAACTCTAATTCATCCAGTTTGTTAGTAATACACTGGGTATTCAGCTGCATAATTCTTAAAGATTCATTACTAACACCAGAAATCAATCCTCTCGATCCCGATTCATCCCTCTTCGGTGGAAAAAATGATGTACTGTGACCTTATTTGGCCAATTGGAACCATTGAGAGCTTTGTCATATTCAGTACTGGGAATGAGCACTTTGAAAGAAGAATACGAATCAGGGTATCGGGAAGCCAATTTTTCACATTTGACATTGGAGAACTTGTTTTTTAGAAAATTCTGTAATTCTTCTATAGTTGTGTCCGGTTTCAGATTTGAGACATGAAGCGCTTTGAACTTTTCTAGGCCCTCCACGCCCCCATCACTAGAACCGGTTCCTACAACTAGTGTTTTCCTTGGTTTACGGCTCTTATTTCTCACCACTTTCCATTCCGAACTTGAATTTTGGTCATCACGGGGAGCAGATTTACTTATTTCCTTTACACTATTATTTGACATCTGTACTTTTTCAATAGCCTGACCAACTTCAGTGAGAGTGAATTTCTTCAGGGGCTTAGATTTTACCCTTGAAGGAGCGGCAGTTGAATATTCCGCAACGCATTTTTCTTCTTTCGTAGAATGTGGCTGAAGAGCATCTGTTGCAGCTGATATGGATGTTACAGGTGAATGGGAATCTCCGGAATTCCCCTTACTCACAACACCCGAAATATGTTTCTTATCAGGCCTGATGTTGACAAATTTTTTGTTGAGTTCGTCGATTTCATGCTGCTTGTTTTTAATCTGAATTTCAAGAGATTCGACTTTGTAGGTAAGCAGGGAATTTTTATCCATCAAAAGATTGTTTTTAGATTCCAGCTCATAGATAATTCTGAGTAGAAGATCGTGATGAGTAGATTCCATATTTATGCCTCTAGGTGTTATTTCACATATAGGTGATGAGTTGCCACTCATTTTATCACCTGAAATTGGATTTGATAATTCGATATCACAGCACTTTTTCACTTTTAGACCACAACCGGGGTGAAAAGACTTGTGACAAATATTGCACTTTATACTATTTTTTATAATAGTCTTCTTACAACATCCGCATTGAGGGATATTAACATGTAGATGGATATTCGCTTCGACTTCCTTGCTCGCCGACATACTGAACGTGAACTGAAATCGTTATATCTCCTAAACTATTCGTCGCAGACTCCTCAAATAAAAACTTTCGTGATCTACACGACCAGATCAATAGAAAAAGAGGTATATTATTACCAAGAAGGAACTTTCAATTTTTTACAATTTTTTAAGGTCCGGGGTAAGAAAAATTCGAGAAAATTCGAGAAAATTTTTCGACTCAAATATTGTCAGGCGAGAGTGGGATTCGAATAACCATGAACTGCCAATACCAACTCTGCTTACCGATTTTCTGTAGTCCCCATAGTTTAGGAGAAATTTGAATTCGAATTTTTTGGAAAAAACCGTAAAAATTCAACCTCTCTACAAAAATCGTTATATCTCCTAAACTATTCGTCGCAAACCCCTCAAATAAAAACTTTCGTGATCTACGTGACCAGATCAATAGAAAAAGAGGTATATTATTACCAAGAAGGAACTTTCAATTTTTTACAATTTTTTAAGGTCCGGGGTAAGGAAAATTCGAGAAAATTCGAGAAAATTTTTCGACTCAAATATTGTCAGGCGAGAGTGGGATTCGAATTACCATGAACTGCCAATACCAACTCTGCTTACCGATTTTCCGTAGTTCCCATAGTTTAGGAGAAATTTGAATTCGAAATTTTTGGAAAAAACCGTAAAAATTCAATCTCTCTACTAAAATCGTTATATCTCCTAAACTATTCGTCGCAGACCCCTCATATGAAAACTTTCGTGATCTACGTGACCAGATCAATAGAAAAAGAGGTATATTATTACCAAGAAGGAACTTTTAATTTTTTACAATTTTTCAAGGTCCGGGGTAAGAAAAATTCGAGAAAATTCTTCGACTCAAATATTGTCATTCGTGAGTGGAATTCGAATAATCATGAACTGCCAATACCAACTCTGCTTACCGATTTTCCGTAGTCCCCATAGTTTAGGAGAAATTTGAAGTCGAAATTTTTGGAAAAAACCGTAAAAATTCAATCTCCCTATAAAAATCGTTATATCTCCTAAACTATTCGTCGCAGACCCCTCATATAAAAACTTTCGTGATCTACGTGAACAGATCAATAGAAAAAGAGGTATATTATCACCAAGAAGGAACTTTTAATTTTTCACAATTTTTTAAGGTCCGGGGTAAGGAAAATTCGAGAAAATCCAATCTCTCTACAAAAATCGTTATATCTCCTAAACTATTCGTCGCAGACTCCTCAAATAAAAACTTTCGTGATCTACATGACCAGATCAATAGAAAAAGAGGTATATTATTACCAAGAAAGGTCTTTTAATTTTTTACAATTTTTCAAGGTCCGGGGTAAGGAAAATTCGAGAAACTTCAATCTCTCTATAAAAATCGTTATATCTCCTAAACTTTTCGTCGCAGACTCCTCAAATAAAAACTTTCGTGATCTACATGGGATCAATAGAAAAAGAGGTATATTATAACCAAGAAGGAACTTTCAATTTTTTACAATTTTTTAAGGTCCGGGGTAAGGAAAATTCGAGAAAATTCGAGAAAATTTTTCGACTCAAATATTGTCAGGCGAGAGTGGGATTCGAATAACCATGAACTGCCAATACCAACTCTGCTTACCGATTTTCCGTAGTCCCCATAGTTTAGGAGAAATTTGAATTCGAAATTTTTGGAAAAAACCGTAAAAATTCAATCTCCCTATAAAAATCGTTATATCTCCTAAACTATTCGTCGCAGACCCCTCATATAAAAACTTTCGTGATCTACGTGAACAGATCAATAGAAAAAGAGGTATATTATCACCAAGAAGGAACTTTTAATTTTTTACAATTTTTTAAAGTCCGGGGTAAGGAAAATTCGAGAAAATTCAATCTCTCAACAAAAATCGTTATATCTCCTAAACTATTCGTCGCAGACCCCTCAAATAAAAACTTTCGTGATCTACGTGAACAGATCAATAGAAAATGAGGTATTTTATTACCAAGAAAGATCTTTTAATTTTTTACAATTTTTCAAGGTCCGGGGTGAGGAAAATTCGAGAAAATTCAATCTCTCTATAAAAATCGTTATATCTCCTAAACTATTCGTCGCAGACTCCTCAAATAAAAACTTTCGTGATCTACACGACCAGATCAATAGAAAAAGAGGTATATTATTACCAAGAAGGAACTTTCAATTTTTTACAATTTTTTAAGGTCCGGGGTAAGGAAAATTCGAGAAAATCCAATCTCTCTACAAAAATCGTTATATCTCCTAAACTATTCGTCGCAAACCCCTCAAATAAAAACTTTCGTGATCTACGTGACCAGATCAATAGAAAAAGAGGTATATTATTACCAAGAAGGAACTTTTAATTTTTTACAATTTTTTAAGGTCCGGGGTAAGGAAAATTCGAGAAAATTCTTCGACTCAAATATTGTCATTCGTGAGTGGAATTCGAATAATCATGAACTGCCAATACCAACTCTGCTTACCGATTTTCCGTAGTCTCCATAGTTTAGGTGAAATTTGAAGTCGAAATTTTTGGAAAAAACCGTAAAAATTCAATCTCTCTATAAAAATCGTTATATCTCCTAAACTATTCGTCGCAGACCCCTCATATAAAAACTTTCGTGATCTACGTGAACAGATCAATAGAAAAGAGGTATATTATCACCAAGAAGGAACTTTTAATTTTTTACAATTTTTTAAGGTCCGGGGTAAGGAAAATTCGAGAAAATTCAATCTCTCTACAAAAATCGTTAAATTATTCGTCGCAGACCCCTCAAATAAAAACTTTCGTGATCTACGTGAACAGATCAATAGAAAAAGAGGTATTTTATTACCAAGAAAGATCTTTTAATTTTTTACAATTTTTCAAGGTCCGGGGTAAGGAAAATTCGAGAAAATTCAATCTCTCTATAAAAATCGTTATATCTCCTAAACTATTCGTCGCAGACTCCTCAAATAAAAACTTTCGTGATCTACATGACCAGATCAATAGGAAAAGAGGTATATTATTACCAAGAAGGAACTTTTAATTTTTTACAATTTTTTAAGGTCCGGGGTAAGGAAAATTCGAGAAAATTCGAGAAAATTTTTCGACTCAAATATTGTCAGGCGAGTATGGGATTCGAATAACCATGAACTGCCAATACCAACTCTGCTTACCGATTTTCCGTAGTCCCCATAGTTAAGGAGAAATTTGAATTCGAAATCTTTGGAAAAAACCGTAAAAATTCAATCTCTCTACAAAAATCGTTATATCTCCTAAACTATTCGTCGCAAACCCCTCAAATAAAAACTTTCGTGATCTACGTGACCAGATCAATAGAAAAAGAGGTATATTATTACCAAGAAGGAACTTTTAATTTTTTACAATTTTTTGAGGTCCGGGGTAAGGAAAATTCGAGAAAATTCGAGAAAATTCTTCGACTCAAATATTGTCATTCGTGAGTGGAATTCGAATAATCATGAACTGCCAATACCAACTCTGCTTACCTATTTTCCGTAGTCCCCATAGTTTAGGAGAAATTTGAATTCGAAATTTTTGGAAAAAACCGTAAAAATTCAATCTCTCTACTAAAATCGTTATATCTCCTAAACTATTCGTCGCAGACCCCTCATATGAAAACTTTCGTGATCTACGTGACCAGATCAATAGAAAAAGAGGTATATTATTACCAAGAAGGAACTTTTAATTTTTTACAATTTTTCAAGTTTCGGGGTGAGAAAAATTCGAGAAAATTCTTCGACTCAAATATTGTCATTCGTGAGTGGAATTCGAATAATCATGAACTGCCAATACCAACTCTGCTTACCGATTTTCCGTAGTCCCCATAGTTAAGGAGAAATTTGAATTCGAAATTTTTGGAAAAAACCGTAAAAATTCAATCTCTCTACAAAAATCGTTATATCTCCTAAACTATTCGTCGCAAACCCCTCAAATAAAAACTTTCGTGATCTACGTGACCAGATCAATAGAAAAAGAGTTATATTATTATCAAGAAGGAACTTTCAATTTTTTACAATTTTTTAAGGTCCGGGGTAAGGAAAATTCGAGAAAATTCAATCTCTCTACAAAAATCGTTATATCTCCTAAACTATTCGTCGCAGAACCCTTAAATAAAAACTTTCGTGATCTACGTGAACAGATCAATAGAAAAAGAGGTATTTTATTACCAAGAAAGATCTTTCAATTTTTTACAATTTTTCAAGGTCCGGGGTAAGGAAAATTCGAGAAAATTCAATCTCTCTACAAAAATCGTTATATCTCCTAAACTATTCGTCGGAGAGCCCTCATATAAAAACTTTCGTGATCTACGTGAACAGATCAATAGAAAAAGAGGTATATTATCACCAAGAAGGAACTTTTAATTTTTTACAATTTTTAAAGGTCCGGGGTAAGGAAAATTCGAGAAAATTCAATCTCTCTACAAAAATCGTTATATCTCCTAAACTATTCGTCGCAGAACCCTTAAATAAAAACTTTCGTGATCTACGTGAACAGATCAATAGAAAAAGAGGTATTTTATTACCAAGAAAGATCTTTCAATTTTTTACAATTTTTCAAGGTCCGGGGTAAGGAAAATTCGAGAAAATTCAATCTCTCTATAAAAATCGTTATATCTCCTAAACTATTCGTCGCAGAATCCTCAAATAAAAACTTTCGTGATCTACATGACCAGATCAATAGAAAAAGAGGTATATTATTACCAAGAAGGAACTTTCAATTTTTTACAATTTTTTAAGGTCCGGGGTAAGGAAAATTCGAGAAAATTCAATCTCTCTACAAAAATCGTTATATCTCCTAAACTATTCGTCGCAGAACCCTTAAATAAAAACTTTCGTGATCTACGTGAACAGATCAATAGAAAAAGAGGTATTTTATTACCAAGAAAGATCTTTCAATTTTTTACAATTTTTCAAGGTCCGGGGTAAGGAAAACCGTATAAAAATCGTTATATCTCCTAAACTATTCGTCGCAGACTCCTCAAATAAAAACTTTCGTGATCTACATGAGATCAATAGAAAAAGAGGTATATTATAACCAAGAAGGAACTTTCAATTTTTTACAATTTTTTAAGGTCCAGGGTAAGGAAAATTCGAGAAAATTCGAGAAAATTTTTCGACTCAAATATTGTCAGGCGAGAGTGGGATTCGAATAACCATGAACTGCCAATACCAACTCTGCTTACCGATTTTCTGTAGTCCCCATAGTTTAGGAGAAATTTGAATTCGAAATTTTTGGAAAAAACCGTAAAAATTCAACCTCTCTACAAAAATCGTTATATCTCCTAAACTATTCGTCGCAAACCCCTCAAATAAAAACTTTCGTGATCTACGTGACCAGATCAATAGAAAAAGAGGTATATTATTACCAAGAAGGAACTTTTAATTTTTTACAATTTTTTAAGGTCCGGGGTAAGGAAAATTCGAGAAAATTCGAGAAAATTTTTCGACTCAAATATTGTCAGGCGAGAGTGGGATTCGAATAACCATGAACTGCCAATACCAACTCTGCTTACCGATTTTCTGTAGTCCCCATAGTTTAGGAGAAATTTGAATTCGAAATTTTTGGAAAAAACCGTAAAAATTCAACCTCTCTACAAAAATCGTTATATCTCCTAAACTATTCGTCGCAAACCCCTCAAATAAAAACTTTCGTGATCTACGTGACCAGATCAATAGAAAAAGAGGTATATTATTACCAAGAAGGAACTTTTAATTTTCTACAATTTTTTAAGGTCCGGGGTAAGGAAAATTCGAGAAAATTCGAGAAAATTTTTCGACTCAAATATTGTCAGGCGAGAGTGGGATTCGAATAACCATGAACTGCCAATACCAACTCTGCCTACCGATTTTCCGTAGTCCCCATAGTTCAGGAGAAATTTGAAATCGAAATTTTTGGAAAAAGCCGTAAAAATTCAATCTCCCTATAAAAATCGTTATATCTCCTAAACTATTCGTCGCAGACCCCTCATATAAAAACTTTCGTGATCTACGTGAACAGATCAATAGAAAAAGAGGTATATTATCACCAAGAAGGAACTTTTGATTTTTTACAATTTTTTAAGGTCCGGGGTAAGGAAAATTCGAGAAAATCCAATCTCTCTACAAAAATCGTTATATCTCCTAAACTATTCGTCGCAGACTCCTCAAATAAAAACTTTCGTGATCTACATGACCAGATCAATAGAAAAAGAGGTATATTATTACCAAGAAAGATCTTTTAATTTTTTACAATTTTTCAAGGTCCGGGGTAAGGAAAATTCGAGAAACTTCAATCTCTCTATAAAAATCGTTATATCTCCTAAACTATTCGTCGCAGACTCCTCAAATAAAAACTTTCGTGATCTACATGACCAGATCAATAGGAAAAGAGGTATATTATTACCAAGAAGGAACTTTTAATTTTTTACAATTTTTTAAGGTCCGGGGTAAGGAAAATTCGAGAAAATTCTAGAAAATTTTTCGACTCAAATATTGTCAGGCGAGTATGGGATTCGAATAACCATGAACTGCCAATACCAACTCTGCTTAACGATTTTCCGTAGTCCCCATATTTTAGGAGAAATTTGAATTCGAAATTTTTGGAAAAAACCGTAAAAATTCAATCTCTCTACAAAAATCGTTATATCTCCTAAACTATTCGTCGCAAACCCCTCAAATAAAAACTTTCGTGATCTACGTGACCAGATCAAAAGAAAAAGAGGTATATTATTACCAAGAAGGAACTTTTAATTTTTTACAATTTTTTAAGGTCCGGGGTAAGGAAAATTCGAGAAAATTCGAGAAAATTTTTCGATTCAAATATTGTCAGGCGAGAGTGGGATTCGAATAACCATGAACTGCCAACACCAACTCTGCTTACCGATTTTCCGTAGTCCCCATAGTTTAGGAGAAATTTGAATTCGAAATTTTTGGAAAAAACCGTAAAAATTCAATCTCCCTATAAAAATCGTTATATCTCCTAAACTATTCGTCGCAGACCCCTCATATAAAAACTTTCGTGATCTACGTGAACAGATCAATAGAAAAGAGGTATATTATCACCAAGAAGGAACTTTTAATTTTTTACAATTTTTTAAGGTCCGGGGTAAGGAAAATTCGAGAAAATTCAATCTCTCTACAAAAATCGTTAAATTATTCGTCGCAGACCCCTCAAATAAAAACTTTCGTGATCTACGTGAACAGATCAATAGAAAAGGAGGTATTTTATTACCAAGAAAGATCTTTTAATTTTTTACAATTTTTCAAGGTCCGGGGTAAGGAAAATTCGAGAAAATTCAATCTCTCTATAAAAATCGTTATATCTCCTAAACTATTCGTCGCAGACTCCTCAAATAAAAACTTTCGTGATCTACATGACCAGATCAATAGGAAAAGAGGTATATTATTACCAAGAAGGAACTTTTAATTTTTTACAATTTTTTAAGGTCCGGGGTAAGGAAAATTCGAGAAAATTCGAGAAAATTTTTCGACTCAAATATTGTCAGGCGAGTATGGGATTCGAATAACCATGAACTGCCAATACCAACTCTGCTTACCGATTTTCCGTAGTCCCCATAGTTTAGGAGAAATTTGAATTCGAAATCTTTGGAAAAAACCGTAAAAATTCAATCTCTCTACAAAAATCGTTATATCTCCTAAACTATTCGTCGCAAACCCCTCAAATAAAAACTTTCGTGATCTACGTGACCAGATCAATAGAAAAAGAGGTATATTATTACCAAGAAGGAACTTTTAATTTTTTACAATTTTTTGAGGTCCGGGGTAAGGAAAATTCGAGAAAATTCGAGAAAATTCTTCGACTCAAATATTGTCATTCGTGAGTGGAATTCGAATAATCATGAACTGCCAATACCAACTCTGCTTACCGATTTTCCGTAGTCCCCATAGTTTAGGAGAAATTTGAATTCGAAATTTCTGGAAAAAACCGTAAAAATTCAATCTCTCTACAAAAATCGTTATATCTCCTAAACTATTCGTCGCAAACCCCTCAAATAAAAACTCTCGTGATCTACGTGACCAGATCAATAGAAAAAGAGGTATATTATTACCAAGAAGGAACCTTTAATTTTTTACAATTTTTTAAGGTCCGGGGTAAGGAAAATTCGAGAAAATTCGAGAAAATTCTTCGACTCAAATATTGTCATTCGTGAGTGGAATTCGAATAATCATGAACTGCCAATACCAACTCTGCTTACCGATTTTCCGTAGTCCCCATAGTTTAGGAGAATTTTGAAGTCGAAATTTTTGGAAAAAACCGTAAAAATTCAATCTCTCTATAAAAATCGTTATATCTCCTAAACTATTCGTCGCAGACCTCTCATATAAAAACTTTCGTGATCTACGTGAACAGATCAATAGAAAAAGAGGTATATTATCACCAAGAAGGAACTTTTAATTTTTTACAATTTTTTAAGGTCCGGGTTAAGGAAAATTCGAGAAAATTCAATATCTCTACAAAAATCGTTATATCTCCTAAACTATTCGTCGCAGACCCCTCAAATAAAAACTTTCGTGATCTACGTGAACAGATCAATAGAAAAAGAGGTATTTTATTACCAAGAAAGATCTTTTAATTTTTTACAATTTTTCAAGGTCCGGGGTAAGGAAAATTCGAGAAAATTCAATCTCTCTATAAAAATCGTTATATCTCCTAAACTATTCGTCGCAGACCCCTCATATAAAAACTTTCGTGATCTACGTGAACAGATCAATAGAAAAGAGGTATATTATCACCAAGAAGGAACTTTTAATTTTTTACAATTTTTTAAGGTCCGGGGTAAGGAAAATTCGAGAAAATTCAATCTCTCTACAAAAATCGTTAAATTATTCGTCGCAGACCCCTCAAATAAAAACTTTCGTGATCTACGTGAACAGATCAATAGAAAAAGAGGTATTTTATTACCAAGAAAGATCTTTTAATTTTTTACAATTTTTCAAGGTCCGGGGTAAGGAAAATTCGAGAAAATTCAATCTCTCTATAAAAATCGTTATATCTCCTAAACTATTCGTCGCAGACTCCTCAAATAAAAACTTTCGTGATCTACATGACCAGATCAATAGGAAAAGAGGTATATTATTACCAAGAAGGAACTTTTAATTTTTTACAATTTTTTAAGGTCCGGGGTAAGGAAAATTCGAGAAAATTCGAGAAAATTTTTCGACTCAAATATTGTCAGGCGAGTATGGGATTCGAATAACCATGAACTGCCAATACCAACTCTGCTTACCGATTTTCCGTAGTCCCCATAGTTAAGGAGAAATTTGAATTCGAAATCTTTGGAAAAAACCGTAAAAATTCAATCTCTCTACAAAAATCGTTATATCTCCTAAACTATTCGTCGCAAACCCCTCAAATAAAAACTTTCGTGATCTACGTGACCAGATCAATAGGAAAAGAGGTATATTATTACCAAGAAGGAACTTTTAATTTTTTACAATTTTTTGAGGTCCGGGGTAAGGAAAATTCGAGAAAATTCGAGAAAATTCTTCGACTCAAATATTGTCATTCGTGAGTGGAATTCGAATAATCATGAACTGCCAATACCAACTCTGCTTACCTATTTTCCGTAGTCCCCATAGTTTAGGAGAAATTTGAATTCGAAATTTTTGGAAAAAACCGTAAAAATTCAATCTCTCTACTAAAATCGTTATATCTCCTAAACTATTCGTCGCAGACCCCTCATATGAAAACTTTCGTGATCTACGTGACCAGATCAATAGAAAAAGAGGTATATTATTACCAAGAAGGAACTTTTAATTTTTTACAATTTTTCAAGTTTCGGGGTGAGAAAAATTCGAGAAAATTCTTCGACTCAAATATTGTCATTCGTGAGTGGAATTCGAATAATCATGAACTGCCAATACCAACTCTGCTTACCGATTTTCCGTAGTCCCCATAGTTAAGGAGAAATTTGAATTCGAAATTTTTGGAAAAAACCGTAAAAATTCAATCTCTCTACAAAAATCGTTATATCTCCTAAACTATTCGTCGCAAACCCCTCAAATAAAAACTTTCGTGATCTACGTGACCAGATCAATAGAAAAAGAGTTATATTATTATCAAGAAGGAACTTTCAATTTTTTACAATTTTTTAAGGTCCGGGGTAAGGAAAATTCGAGAAAATTCAATCTCTCTACAAAAATCGTTATATCTCCTAAACTATTCGTCGCAGAACCCTTAAATAAAAACTTTCGTGATCTACGTGAACAGATCAATAGAAAAAGAGGTATTTTATTACCAAGAAAGATCTTTCAATTTTTTACAATTTTTCAAGGTCCGGGGTAAGGAAAATTCGAGAAAATTCAATCTCTCTACAAAAATCGTTATATCTCCTAAACTATTCGTCGGAGAGCCCTCATATAAAAACTTTCGTGATCTACGTGAACAGATCAATAGAAAAAGAGGTATATTATCACCAAGAAGGAACTTTTAATTTTTTACAATTTTTAAAGGTCCGGGGTAAGGAAAATTCGAGAAAATTCAATCTCTCTACAAAAATCGTTATATCTCCTAAACTATTCGTCGCAGAACCCTTAAATAAAAACTTTCGTGATCTACGTGAACAGATCAATAGAAAAAGAGGTATTTTATTACCAAGAAAGATCTTTCAATTTTTTACAATTTTTCAAGGTCCGGGGTAAGGAAAATTCGAGAAAATTCAATCTCTCTATAAAAATCGTTATATCTCCTAAACTATTCGTCGCAGAATCCTCAAATAAAAACTTTCGTGATCTACATGACCAGATCAATAGAAAAAGAGGTATATTATTACCAAGAAGGAACTTTCAATTTTTTACAATTTTTTAAGGTCCGGGGTAAGGAAAATTCGAGAAAATTCAATCTCTCTACAAAAATCGTTATATCTCCTAAACTATTCGTCGCAGAACCCTTAAATAAAAACTTTCGTGATCTACGTGAACAGATCAATAGAAAAAGAGGTATTTTATTACCAAGAAAGATCTTTCAATTTTTTACAATTTTTCAAGGTCCGGGGTAAGGAAAACCGTATAAAAATCGTTATATCTCCTAAACTATTCGTCGCAGACTCCTCAAATAAAAACTTTCGTGATCTACATGAGATCAATAGAAAAAGAGGTATATTATAACCAAGAAGGAACTTTCAATTTTTTACAATTTTTTAAGGTCCAGGGTAAGGAAAATTCGAGAAAATTCGAGAAAATTTTTCGACTCAAATATTGTCAGGCGAGAGTGGGATTCGAATAACCATGAACTGCCAATACCAACTCTGCTTACCGATTTTCTGTAGTCCCCATAGTTTAGGAGAAATTTGAATTCGAAATTTTTGGAAAAAACCGTAAAAATTCAACCTCTCTACAAAAATCGTTATATCTCCTAAACTATTCGTCGCAAACCCCTCAAATAAAAACTTTCGTGATCTACGTGACCAGATCAATAGAAAAAGAGGTATATTATTACCAAGAAGGAACTTTTAATTTTCTACAATTTTTTAAGGTCCGGGGTAAGGAAAATTCGAGAAAATTCGAGAAAATTTTTCGACTCAAATATTGTCAGGCGAGAGTGGGATTCGAATAACCATGAACTGCCAATACCAACTCTGCTTACCGATTTTCTGTAGTCCCCATAGTTTAGGAGAAATTTGAATTCGAAATTTTTGGAAAAAACCGTAAAAATTCAACCTCTCTACAAAAATCGTTATATCTCCTAAACTATTCGTCGCAAACCCCTCAAATAAAAACTTTCGTGATCTACGTGACCAGATCAATAGAAAAAGAGGTATATTATTACCAAGAAGGAACTTTTAATTTTCTACAATTTTTTAAGGTCCGGGGTAAGGAAAATTCGAGAAAATTCGAGAAAATTTTTCGACTCAAATATTGTCAGGCGAGAGTGGGATTCGAATAACCATGAACTGCCAATACCAACTCTGCCTACCGATTTTCCGTAGTCCCCATAGTTCAGGAGAAATTTGAAATCGAAATTTTTGGAAAAAGCCGTAAAAATTCAATCTCCCTATAAAAATCGTTATATCTCCTAAACTATTCGTCGCAGACCCCTCATATAAAAACTTTCGTGATCTACGTGAACAGATCAATAGAAAAAGAGGTATATTATCACCAAGAAGGAACTTTTGATTTTTTACAATTTTTTAAGGTCCGGGGTAAGGAAAATTCGAGAAAATCCAATCTCTCTACAAAAATCGTTATATCTCCTAAACTATTCGTCGCAGACTCCTCAAATAAAAACTTTCGTGATCTACATGACCAGATCAATAGAAAAAGAGGTATATTATTACCAAGAAAGATCTTTTAATTTTTTACAATTTTTCAAGGTCCGGGGTAAGGAAAATTCGAGAAACTTCAATCTCTCTATAAAAATCGTTATATC
The DNA here is from genome assembly GCF_914767665.1 of Harmonia axyridis. Lineage (NCBI taxonomy): Eukaryota > Metazoa > Arthropoda > Insecta > Coleoptera > Coccinellidae > Harmonia > Harmonia axyridis. The sequence goes on along the minus strand of NC_059505.1, from coordinate 21,203,329 downwards.
TCCTAAACTATTCGTCGCAGACTCCTCAAATAAAAACTTTCGTGATCTACATGACCAGATCAATAGGAAAAGAGGTATATTATTACCAAGAAGGAACTTTTAATTTTTTACAATTTTTTAAGGTCCGGGGTAAGGAAAATTCGAGAAAATTCTAGAAAATTTTTCGACTCAAATATTGTCAGGCGAGTATGGGATTCGAATAACCATGAACTGCCAATACCAACTCTGCTTAACGATTTTCCGTAGTCCCCATATTTTAGGAGAAATTTGAATTCGAAATTTTTGGAAAAAACCGTAAAAATTCAATCTCTCTACAAAAATCGTTATATCTCCTAAACTATTCGTCGCAAACCCCTCAAATAAAAACTTTCGTGATCTACGTGACCAGATCAAAAGAAAAAGAGGTATATTATTACCAAGAAGGAACTTTTAATTTTTTACAATTTTTTAAGGTCCGGGGTAAGGAAAATTCGAGAAAATTCGAGAAAATTTTTCGATTCAAATATTGTCAGGCGAGAGTGGGATTCGAATAACCATGAACTGCCAACACCAACTCTGCTTACCGATTTTCCGTAGTCCCCATAGTTTAGGAGAAATTTGAATTCGAAATTTTTGGAAAAAACCGTAAAAATTCAATCTCCCTATAAAAATCGTTATATCTCCTAAACTATTCGTCGCAGACCCCTCATATAAAAACTTTCGTGATCTACGTGAACAGATCAATAGAAAAGAGGTATATTATCACCAAGAAGGAACTTTTAATTTTTTACAATTTTTTAAGGTCCGGGGTAAGGAAAATTCGAGAAAATTCAATCTCTCTACAAAAATCGTTAAATTATTCGTCGCAGACCCCTCAAATAAAAACTTTCGTGATCTACGTGAACAGATCAATAGAAAAGGAGGTATTTTATTACCAAGAAAGATCTTTTAATTTTTTACAATTTTTCAAGGTCCGGGGTAAGGAAAATTCGAGAAAATTCAATCTCTCTATAAAAATCGTTATATCTCCTAAACTATTCGTCGCAGACTCCTCAAATAAAAACTTTCGTGATCTACATGACCAGATCAATAGGAAAAGAGGTATATTATTACCAAGAAGGAACTTTTAATTTTTTACAATTTTTTAAGGTCCGGGGTAAGGAAAATTCGAGAAAATTCGAGAAAATTTTTCGACTCAAATATTGTCAGGCGAGTATGGGATTCGAATAACCATGAACTGCCAATACCAACTCTGCTTACCGATTTTCCGTAGTCCCCATAGTTTAGGAGAAATTTGAATTCGAAATCTTTGGAAAAAACCGTAAAAATTCAATCTCTCTACAAAAATCGTTATATCTCCTAAACTATTCGTCGCAAACCCCTCAAATAAAAACTTTCGTGATCTACGTGACCAGATCAATAGAAAAAGAGGTATATTATTACCAAGAAGGAACTTTTAATTTTTTACAATTTTTTAAGGTCCGGGGTAAGGAAAATTCGAGAAAATTCGAGAAAATTCTTCGACTCAAATATTGTCATTCGTGAGTGGAATTCGAATAATCATGAACTGCCAATACCAACTCTGCTTACCGATTTTCCGTAGTCCCCATAGTTTAGGAGAAATTTGAATTCGAAATTTCTGGAAAAAACCGTAAAAATTCAATATCTCTACAAAAATCGTTATATCTCCTAAACTATTCGTCGCAAACCCCTCAAATAAAAACTCTCGTGATCTACGTGACCAGATCAATAGAAAAAGAGGTATATTATTACCAAGAAGGAACCTTTAATTTTTTACAATTTTTTAAGGTCCGGGGTAAGGAAAATTCGAGAAAATTCGAGAAAATTCTTCGACTCAAATATTGTCATTCGTGAGTGGAATTCGAATAATCATGAACTGCCAATACCAACTCTGCTTACCGATTTTCCGTAGTCCCCATAGTTTAGGAGAAATTTGAAGTCGAAATTTTTGGAAAAAACCGTAAAAATTCAATCTCTCTATAAAAATCGTTATATCTCCTAAACTATTCGTCGCAGACCTCTCATATAAAAACTTTCGTGATCTACGTGAACAGATCAATAGAAAAAGAGGTATATTATCACCAAGAAGGAACTTTTAATTTTTTACAATTTTTTAAGGTCCGGGTTAAGGAAAATTCGAGAAAATTCAATATCTCTACAAAAATCGTTATATCTCCTAAACTATTCGTCGCAGACCCCTCAAATAAAAACTTTCGTGATCTACGTGAACAGATCAATAGAAAAAGAGGTATTTTATTACCAAGAAAGATCTTTTAATTTTTTACAATTTTTCAAGGTCCGGGGTAAGGAAAATTCGAGAAAATTCAATCTCTCTATAAAAATCGTTATATCTCCTAAACTATTCGTCGCAGACTCCTCAAATAAAAACTTTCGTGATCTACACGACCAGATCAATAGAAAAAGAGGTATATTATTAATAAGAAGGAACTTTCAATTTTTTACAATTTTTTAAGGTCCGGGGTAAGAAAAATTCGAGAAAATTCGAGAAAATTTTTCGACTCAAATATTGTCAGGCGAGAGTGGGATTCGAATAACCATGAACTGCCAATACCAACTCTGCTTACCGATTTTCCGTAGTCCCCATAGTTTAGGAGAAATTTGAAATCGAAATTTTTGGAAAAAGCCGTAAAAATTCAATCTCCCTATGAAAATCGTTATATCTCCTAAACTATTCGTCGCAGACCCCTCATATAAAAACTTTCGTGATCTACGTGACCAGATCAATAGAAAAAGAGGTATATTATTACCAAGAAGGAACTTTTAATTTTTTACAATTTTTTGAGGTCCGGGGTAAGGAAAATTCGAGAAAATTCGAGAAAATTCTTCGACTCAAATATTGTCAGGCGAGAGTGGGATTCGAATAACCATGAACTGCCAATACCAACTCTGCTTACCGATTTTCCGTAGTCCCCATAGTTTAGGAGAAATTTGAAATCGAAATTTTTGGAAAAAGCCGTAAAAATTCAATCTCCCTATAAAAATCGTTATATCTCCTAAACTATTCGTCGCAGACCCCTCATATAAAAACTTTCGTGATCTACGTGAACAGATCAATAGAAAAAGAGGTATATTATCACCAAGAAGGAACTTTTAATTTTTTACAATTTTTTAAAGTCCGGGGTGAGGAAAATTCGAGAAAATTCAATCTCTCTATAAAAATCGTTATATCTCCTAAACTATTCGTCGCAGACTCCTCAAATAAAAACTTTCGTGATCTACACGACCAGATCAATAGAAAAAGAGGTATATTATTACCAAGAAGGAACTTTCAATTTTTTACAATTTTTTAAGGTCCGGGGTAAGGAAAATTCGAGAAAATCCAATCTCTCTACAAAAATCGTTATATCTCCTAAACTATTCGTCGCAAACCCCTCAAATAAAAACTTTCGTGATCTACGTGACCAGATCAATAGAAAAAGAGGTATATTATTACCAAGAAGGAACTTTTAATTTTTTACAATTTTCTAAGGTCCGGGGTAAGGAAAATTCGAGAAAATTCTTCGACTCAAATATTGTCATTCGTGAGTGGAATTCGAATAATCATGAACTGCCAATACCAACTCTGCTTACCGATTTTCCGTAGTCTCCATAGTTTAGGTGAAATTTGAAGTCGAAATTTTTGGAAAAAACCGTAAAAATTCAATCTCTCTATAAAAATCGTTATATCTCCTAAACTATTCGTCGCAGACCCCTCATATAAAAACTTTCGTGATCTACGTGAACAGATCAATAGAAAAGAGGTATATTATCACCAAGAAGGAACTTTTAATTTTTTACAATTTTTTAAGGTCCGGGGTAAGGAAAATTCAAGAAAATTCAATCTCTCTACAAAAATCGTTAAATTATTCGTCGCAGACCCCTCAAATAAAAACTTTCGTGATCTACGTGAACAGATCAATAGAAAAAGAGGTATTTTATTACCAAGAAAGATCTTTTAATTTTTTACAATTTTTCAAGGTCCGGGGTAAGGAAAATTCGAGAAAATTCAATCTCTCTATAAAAATCGTTATATCTCCTAAACTATTCGTCGCAGACTCCTCAAATAAAAACTTTCGTGATCTACATGACCAGATCAATAGGAAAAGAGGTATATTATTACCAAGAAGGAACTTTTAATTTTTTACAATTTTTTAAGGTCCGGGGTAAGGAAAATTCGAGAAAATTCGAGAAAATTTTTCGACTCAAATATTGTCAGGCGAGTATGGGATTCGAATAACCATGAACTGCCAATACCAACTCTGCTTACCGATTTTCCGTAGTCCCCATAGTTAAGGAGAAATTTGAATTCGAAATCTTTGGAAAAAACCGTAAAAATTCAATCTCTCTACAAAAATCGTTATATCTCCTAAACTATTCGTCGCAAACCCCTCAAATAAAAACTTTCGTGATCTACGTGACCAGATCAATAGAAAAAGAGGTATATTATTACCAAGAAGGAACTTTTAATTTTTTACAATTTTTTGAGGTCCGGGGTAAGGAAAATTCGAGAAAATTCGAGAAAATTCTTCGACTCAAATATTGTCATTCGTGAGTGGAATTCGAATAATCATGAACTGCCAATACCAACTCTGCTTACCTATTTTCCGTAGTCCCCATAGTTTAGGAGAAATTTGAATTCGAAATTTTTGGAAAAAACCGTAAAAATTCAATCTCTCTACTAAAATCGTTATATCTCCTAAACTATTCGTCGCAGACCCCTCATATGAAAACTTTCGTGATCTACGTGACCAGATCAATAGAAAAAGAGGTATATTATTACCAAGAAGGAACTTTTAATTTTTTACAATTTTTCAAGTTTCGGGGTGAGAAAAATTCGAGAAAATTCTTCGACTCAAATATTGTCATTCGTGAGTGGAATTCGAATAATCATGAACTGCCAATACCAACTCTGCTTACCGATTTTCCGTAGTCCCCATAGTTAAGGAGAAATTTGAATTCGAAATTTTTGGAAAAAACCGTAAAAATTCAATCTCTCTACAAAAATCGTTATATCTCCTAAACTATTCGTCGCAAACCCCTCAAATAAAAACTTTCGTGATCTACGTGACCAGATCAATAGAAAAAGAGTTATATTATTATCAAGAAGGAACTTTCAATTTTTTACAATTTTTTAAGGTCCGGGGTAAGGAAAATTCGAGAAAATTCAATCTCTCTACAAAAATCGTTATATCTCCTAAACTATTCGTCGCAGAACCCTTAAATAAAAACTTTCGTGATCTACGTGAACAGATCAATAGAAAAAGAGGTATTTTATTACCAAGAAAGATCTTTCAATTTTTTACAATTTTTCAAGGTCCGGGGTAAGGAAAATTCGAGAAAATTCAATCTCTCTACAAAAATCGTTATATCTCCTAAACTATTCGTCGGAGAGCCCTCATATAAAAACTTTCGTGATCTACGTGAACAGATCAATAGAAAAAGAGGTATATTATCACCAAGAAGGAACTTTTAATTTTTTACAATTTTTAAAGGTCCGGGGTAAGGAAAATTCGAGAAAATTCAATCTCTCTACAAAAATCGTTATATCTCCTAAACTATTCGTCGCAGAACCCTTAAATAAAAACTTTCGTGATCTACGTGAACAGATCAATAGAAAAAGAGGTATTTTATTACCAAGAAAGATCTTTCAATTTTTTACAATTTTTCAAGGTCCGGGGTAAGGAAAATTCGAGAAAATTCAATCTCTCTATAAAAATCGTTATATCTCCTAAACTATTCGTCGCAGAATCCTCAAATAAAAACTTTCGTGATCTACATGACCAGATCAATAGAAAAAGAGGTATATTATTACCAAGAAGGAACTTTCAATTTTTTACAATTTTTTAAGGTCCGGGGTAAGGAAAATTCGAGAAAATTCAATCTCTCTACAAAAATCGTTATATCTCCTAAACTATTCGTCGCAGAACCCTTAAATAAAAACTTTCGTGATCTACGTGAACAGATCAATAGAAAAAGAGGTATTTTATTACCAAGAAAGATCTTTCAATTTTTTACAATTTTTCAAGGTCCGGGGTAAGGAAAACCGTATAAAAATCGTTATATCTCCTAAACTATTCGTCGCAGACTCCTCAAATAAAAACTTTCGTGATCTACATGAGATCAATAGAAAAAGAGGTATATTATAACCAAGAAGGAACTTTCAATTTTTTACAATTTTTTAAGGTCCAGGGTAAGGAAAATTCGAGAAAATTCGAGAAAATTTTTCGACTCAAATATTGTCAGGCGAGAGTGGGATTCGAATAACCATGAACTGCCAATACCAACTCTGCTTACCGATTTTCTGTAGTCCCCATAGTTTAGGAGAAATTTGAATTCGAAATTTTTGGAAAAAACCGTAAAAATTCAACCTCTCTACAAAAATCGTTATATCTCCTAAACTATTCGTCGCAAACCCCTCAAATAAAAACTTTCGTGATCTACGTGACCAGATCAATAGAAAAAGAGGTATATTATTACCAAGAAGGAACTTTTAATTTTCTACAATTTTTTAAGGTCCGGGGTAAGGAAAATTCGAGAAAATTCGAGAAAATTTTTCGACTCAAATATTGTCAGGCGAGAGTGGGATTCGAATAACCATGAACTGCCAATACCAACTCTGCTTACCGATTTTCTGTAGTCCCCATAGTTTAGGAGAAATTTGAATTCGAAATTTTTGGAAAAAACCGTAAAAATTCAACCTCTCTACAAAAATCGTTATATCTCCTAAACTATTCGTCGCAAACCCCTCAAATAAAAACTTTCGTGATCTACGTGACCAGATCAATAGAAAAAGAGGTATATTATTACCAAGAAGGAACTTTTAATTTTCTACAATTTTTTAAGGTCCGGGGTAAGGAAAATTCGAGAAAATTCGAGAAAATTTTTCGACTCAAATATTGTCAGGCGAGAGTGGGATTCGAATAACCATGAACTGCCAATACCAACTCTGCCTACCGATTTTCCGTAGTCCCCATAGTTCAGGAGAAATTTGAAATCGAAATTTTTGGAAAAAGCCGTAAAAATTCAATCTCCCTATAAAAATCGTTATATCTCCTAAACTATTCGTCGCAGACCCCTCATATAAAAACTTTCGTGATCTACGTGAACAGATCAATAGAAAAAGAGGTATATTATCACCAAGAAGGAACTTTTGATTTTTTACAATTTTTTAAGGTCCGGGGTAAGGAAAATTCGAGAAAATCCAATCTCTCTACAAAAATCGTTATATCTCCTAAACTATTCGTCGCAGACTCCTCAAATAAAAACTTTCGTGATCTACATGACCAGATCAATAGAAAAAGAGGTATATTATTACCAAGAAAGATCTTTTAATTTTTTACAATTTTTCAAGGTCCGGGGTAAGGAAAATTCGAGAAACTTCAATCTCTCTATAAAAATCGTTATATCTCCTAAACTATTCGTCGCAGACTCCTCAAATAAAAACTTTCGTGATCTACATGACCAGATCAATAGGAAAAGAGGTATATTATTACCAAGAAGGAACTTTTAATTTTTTACAATTTTTTAAGGTCCGGGGTTAGGAAAATTCGAGAAAATTCGAGAAAATTTTTCGACTCAAATATTGTCAGGCGAGTATGGGATTCGAATAACCATGAACTGCCAATACCAACTCTGCTTACCGATTTTCCGTAGTCCCCATAGTTTAGGAGAAATTTGAATTCGAAATCTTTGGAAAAAACCGTAAAAATTCAATCTCTCTACAAAAATCGTTATATCTCCTAAACTATTCGTCGCAAACCCCTCAAATAAAAACTTTCGTGATCTACGTGACCAGATCAATAGAAAAAGAGGTATATTATTACCAAGAAGGAACTTTTAATTTTTTACAATTTTTTGAGGTCCGGGGTAAGGAAAATTCGAGAAAATTCGAGAAAATTCTTCGACTCAAATATTGTCATTCGTGAGTGGAATTCGAATAATCATGAACTGCCAATACCAACTCTGCTTACCGATTTTCCGTAGTCCCCATAGTTAAGGAGAAATTTGAATTCGAAATTTCTGGAAAAAACCGTAAAAATTCAATCTCTCTACAAAAATCGTTATATCTCCTAAACTATTCGTCGCAAACCCCTCAAATAAAAACTCTCGTGATCTACGTGACCAGATCAATAGAAAAAGAGGTATATTATTACCAAGAAGGAACCTTTAATTTTTTACAATTTTTTAAGGTCCGGGGTAAGGAAAATTCGAGAAAATTCGAGAAAATTCTTCGACTCAAATATTGTCATTCGTGAGTGGAATTCGAATAATCATGAACTGCCAATACCAACTCTGCTTACCGATTTTCCGTAGTCCCCATAGTTTAGGAGAAATTTGAAGTCGAAATTTTTGGAAAAAACCGTAAAAATTCAATCTCTCTATAAAAATCGTTATATCTCCTAAACTATTCGTCGCAGACCTCTCATATAAAAACTTTCGTGATCTACGTGAACAGATCAATAGAAAAAGAGGTATATTATCACCAAGAAGGAACTTTTAATTTTTTACAATTTTTTAAGGTCCGGGTTAAGGAAAATTCGAGAAAATTCAATATCTCTACAAAAATCGTTATATCTCCTAAACTATTCGTCGCAGACCCCTCAAATAAAAACTTTCGTGATCTACGTGAACAGATCAATAGAAAAAGAGGTATTTTATTACCAAGAAAGATCTTTTAATTTTTTACAATTTTTCAAGGTCCGGGGTAAGGAAAATTCGAGAAAATTCAATCTCTCTATAAAAATCGTTATATCTCCTAAACTATTCGTCGCAGACTCCTCAAATAAAAACTTTCGTGATCTACACGACCAGATCAATAGAAAAAGAGGTATATTATTAATAAGAAGGAACTTTCAATTTTTTACAATTTTTTAAGGTCCGGGGTAAGAAAAATTCGAGAAAATTCGAGAAAATTTTTCGACTCAAATATTGTCAGGCGAGAGTGGGATTCGAATAACCATGAACTGCCAATACCAACTCTGCTTACCGATTTTCCGTAGTCCCCATAGTTTAGGAGAAATTTGAAATCGAAATTTTTGGAAAAAGCCGTAAAAATTCAATCTCCCTATAAAAATCGTTATATCTCCTAAACTATTCGTCGCAGACCCCTCATATAAAAACTTTCGTGATCTACGTGAACAGATCAATAGAAAAAGAGGTATATTATCACCAAGAAGGAACTTTTAATTTTTTACAATTTTTTAAGGTCCGGGGTAAGGAAAATTCGAGAAAATCCAATCTCTCTACAAAAATCGTTATATCTCCTAAACTATTCGTCGCAGACTCCTCAAATAAAAACTTTCGTGATCTACATGACCAGATCAATAGAAAAAGAGGTATATTATTACCAAGAAAGATCTTTTAATTTTTTACAATTTTTCAAGGTCCGGGGTAAGGAAAATTCGAGAAACTTCAATCTCTCTATAAAAATCGTTATATCTCCTAAACTATTCGTCGCAGACTCCTCAAATAAAAAATTTCGTGATCTACATGACCAGATCAATAGGAAAAGAGGTATATTATTACCAAGAAGGAACTTTTAATTTTTTACAATTTTTTAAGGAAAATTCGAGAAAATTCTAGAAAATTTTTCGACTCAAATATTGTCAGGCGAGTATGGGATTCGAATAACCATGAACTGCCAATACCAACTCTGCTTACCGATTTTCCGTAGTCCCCATATTTTAGGAGAAATTTGAATTCGAAATTTTTGGAAAAAACCGTAAAAATTCAATCTCTCTACAAAAATCGTTATATCTCCTAAACTATTCGTCGCAAACCCCTCAAATAAAAACTTTCGTGATCTACGTGACCAGATCAATAGAAAAAGAGGTATATTATTACCAAGAAGGAACTTTTAATTTTTTACAATTTTTTAAGGTCCGGGGTAAGGAAAATTCGAGAAAATTCGAGAAAATTTTTCGACTCAAATATTGTCAGGCGAGAGTGGGATTCGAATAACCATGAACTGCCAACACCAACTCTGCTTACCGATTTTCCGTAGTCCCCATAGTTTAGGAGAAATTTGAATTCGAAATTTTTGGAAAAAACCGTAAAAATTCAATCTCTCTATAAAAATCGTTATATCTCCTAAACTATTCGTCGCAGACCCCTCATATAAAAACTTTCGTGATCTACGTGAACAGATCAATAGAAAAGAGGTATATTATCACCAAGAAGGAACTTTTAATTTTTTACAATTTTTTAAGGTCCGGGGTAAGGAAAATTCGAGAAAATTCAATCTCTCTACAAAAATCGTTAAATTATTCGTCGCAGACCCCTCAAATAAAAACTTTCGTGATCTACGTGAACAGATCAATAGAAAAGGAGGTATTTTATTACCAAGAAAGATCTTTTAATTTTTTACAATTTTTCAAGGTCCGGGGTAAGGAAAATTCGAGAAAATTCAATCTCTCTATAAAAATCGTTATATCTCCTAAACTATTCGTCGCAGACTCCTCAAATAAAAACTTTCGTGATCTACATGACCAGATCAATAGGAAAAGAGGTATATTATTACCAAGAAGGAACTTTTAATTTTTTACAATTTTTTGAGGTCCGGGGTAAGGAAAATTCGAGAAAATTCGAGAAAATTCTTCGACTCAAATATTGTCATTCGTGAGTGGAATTCGAATAATCATGAACTGCCAATACCAACTCTGCTTACCTATTTTCCGTAGTCCCCATAGTTTAGGAGAAATTTGAATTCGAAATCTTTGGAAAAAACCGTAAAAATTCAATCTCTCTACAAAAATCGTTATATCTCCTAAACTATTCGTCGCAAACCCCTCAAATAAAAACTTTCGTGATCTACGTGACCAGATCAATAGAAAAAGAGGTATATTATTACCAAGAAGGAACTTTTAATTTTTTACAATTTTTTGAGGTCCGGGGTAAGGAAAATTCGAGAAAATTCGAGAAAATTCTTCGACTCAAATATTGTCATTCGTGAGTGGAATTCGAATAATCATGAACTGCCAATACCAACTCTGCTTACCTATTTTCCGTAGTCCCCATAGTTTAGGAGAAATTTGAATTCGAAATTTTTGGAAAAAAACGTAAAAATTCAATCTCTCTACTAAAATCGTTATATCTCCTAAACTATTCGTCGCAGACCCCTCATATGAAAACTTTCGTGATCTACGTGACCAGATCAATAGAAAAAGAGGTATATTATTACCAAGAAAGAACTTTTAATTTTTTACAATTTTTCAAGGTCCGGGGTAAGGAAAATTCGAGAAAATTCTTCGACTCAAATATTGTCATTCGTGAGTGGAATTCGAATAATCATGAACTGCCAATACCAACTCTGCTTACCGATTTTCCGTAGTCCCCATAGTTTAGGAGAAATTTGAATTCGAAATTTTTGGAAAAAACCGTAAAAATTCAATCTCTCTACAAAAATCGTTATATCTCCTAAACTATTCGTCGCAAACCCCTCAAATAAAAACTTTCGTGATCTACGTGACCAGATCAATTAAAAAAGAGGTATATTATTACCAAGAAGGAACTTTTAATTTTTTACAATTTTTTAAGGTCCGGGGTAAGGAAAATTCGAGAAAATTCGAGAAAATTCTTCGACTCAAATATTGTCATTCGTGAGTGGAATTCGAATAATCATGAACTGCCAATACCAACTCTGCTTACCGATTTTCCGTAGTCCCCATAGTTTAGGAGAAATTTGAAGTCGAAATTTTTGGAAAAAACCGTAAAAATTCAATCTCTCTATAAAAATCGTTATATCTCCTAAACTATTCGTCGGAGAGCCCTCATATGAAAACTTTCGTGATCTACGTGAACAGATCAATAGAAAAAGAGGTATATTATCACCAAGAAGGAACTTTTAATTTTTTACAATTTTTAAAGGTCCGGGGTAAGGAAAATTCGAGAAAATTCAATCTCTCTGCAAAAATCGTTATATCTCCTAAACTATTCGTCGCAGAACCCTTAAATAAAAACTTTCGTGATCTACGTGAACAGATCAATAGAAAAAGAGGTATTTTATTACCAAGAAAGATCTTTCAATTTTTTACAATTTTTCAAGGTCCGGGGTAAGGAAAATTCGAGAAAATTCAATCTCTCTATAAAAATCGTTATATCTCCTAAACTATTCGTCGAAGACTCCTCAAATAAAAACTTTCGTGATCTACATGACCAGATCAATAGAAAAAGAGGTATATTATTACCAAGAAGGAACTTTCAATTTTTTACAATTTTTTAAGGTCCGGGGTAAGGAAAATTCGAGAAAATTCAATCTCTCTACGAAAATCGTTATATCTCCTAAACTATTCGTCGCAGAACCCTTAAATAAAAACTTTCGTGATCTACGTGAACAGATCAATAGAAAAAGAGGTATTTTATTACCAAGAAAGATCTTTCAATTTTTTACAATTTTTCAAGGTCCGGGGTAAGGAAAATTCGAAAAAATTCAATCTCTCTACTAAAATCGTTATATCTCCTAAACTATTCGTCGCAGACCCCTCATATGAAAACTTTCGTGATCTACGTGAACAGATCAATAGAAAAAGAGGTATATTATCACCAAGAAGGAACTTTTAATTTTTTACAATTTTTTAAGGTCCGGGGTAAGGAAAATTCGAGAAAATTCAATCTCTCTACAAAAATCGTTATATCTCCTAAACTATTCGTCGCAGACCCCTCAAATGAAAACTTTCGTGATCTACGTGAACAGATCAATAGAAAAAGAGGTATTTTATTACCAAGAAAGATCTTTCAATTTTTTACAATTTTTCAAGGTCCGGGGTAAGGAAAATTCGAGAAAATTCAATCTCTCTATAAAAATCGTTATATCTCCTAAACTATTCGTCGCAGACTCCTCAAATAAAAACTTTCGTGATCTACATGAGATCAATAGAAAAAGAGGTATATTATAACCAAGAAGGAACTTTCAATTTTTTACAATTTTTTAAGGTCCGGGGTAAGGAAAATTCGAGAAAATTCGAGAAAATTTTTCGACTCAAATATTGTCAGGCGAGAGTGGGATTCGAATAACCATGAACTGCCAATACCAACTCTGCTTACCGATTTTCCGTAGTCCCCATAGTTTAGGAGAAATTTGAATTCGAAATTTTTGGAAAAAACCGTAAAAATTCAATCTCTCTACAAAAATCGTTATATCTCCTAAACTATTCGTCGCAAACCCCTCAAATAAAAACTTTCGTGTTCTACGTGACCAGATCAATAGAAAAAGAGGTATATTATTACCAAGAAGGAACTTTTAATTTTTTACAATTTTTTAAGGTCCGGGGTAAGGAAAATTCGAGAAAATTCGAGAAAATTCTTCGACTCAAATATTGTCATTCGTGAGTGGAATTCGAATAATCATGAACTGCCAATACCAACTCTGCTTACCGATTTTCCGTAGTCCCCATAGTTTAGGAGAAATTTGAAGTCAAAATTTTTGGAAAAAACCGTAAAAATTCAATCTCTCTATAAAAATCGTTATATCTCCTAAACTATTCGTCGCAGACCCCTCAAATAAAAACTTTCGTGATCTACGTGAACAGATCAATAGAAAAAGAGGTTTTTTATTACCAAGAAAGATCTTTTAATTTTTTACAATTTTTCAAGGTCCTGGGTAAGGAAAATTCGAAAAAATTCAATCTCTCTATAAAAATCGTTATATCTCCTAAACTATTCGTCGCAGACTCCTCAAATAAAAACTTTCGTGATCTACATGACCAGATCAATAGAAAAAGAGGTATATTATTACCAAGAAGGAACTTTCAATTTTTTAGAATTTTTTAAGGTCCGGGGTAAGGAAAATTCGAGAAAATTTTTCGACTCAAATATTGTCAGGCGAGAGTGGGATTCGAATAACCATGAACTGCCAACACCAACTCTGCTTACCGATTTTCCGTAGTCCCCATAGTTTAGGAGAAATTTGAATTCGAAATTTTTGGAAAAAACCGTAAAAATTCAATCTCTCTACAAAAATCGTTATATCTCCTAAACTATTCGTCGCAAACCCCTCAAATAAAAACTTTCGTGATCTACGTGACCAGATCAATAGAAAAAGAGGTATATTATTACCAAGAAGGAACTTTTAATTTTTTACAATTTTTTAAGGTCCGGGGTAAGGAAAATTCGAGAAAATTCGAGAAAATTCTTCGACTCAAATATTGTCATTCGTGAGTGGAATTCGAATAATCATGAACTGCCAATACCAACTCTGCTTACCGATTTTCCGTAGTCCCCATAGTTTAGGAGAAATTTGAAGTCGAAATTTTTGGAAAAAACCGTAAAAATTCAATCTCTCTATAAAAATCGTTATATCTCCTAAACTATTCGTCGCAGACCCCTCATATAAAAACTTTCGTGATCTACGTGAACAGATCAATAGAAAAAGAGGTATATTATCACCAAGAAGGAACTTTTGATTTTTTACAATTTTTTAAGGTCCAGGGTAAGGAAAATTCGAGAAAATTCAATCTCTCTACAAAAATCGTTATATGTCCTAAACTATTCGTCGCAGACTCCTCATATAAAAACTTTCGTGATCTACGTGAACAGATCAATAGAAAAAGAGGTATATTATCACCAAGAAGGAACTTTTAATTTTTTACAATTTTTTAAGGTCCGGGGTAAGGAAAATTCGAGAAAATTCAATCTCTCTACAAAAATCGTTATATCTCCTAAACTATTCGTCGCAGACTCCTCAAATAAAAACTTTCGTGATCTACATGACCAGATCAATAGAAAAAGAGGTATATTATTACCAAGAAAAAACTTTTAATTTTTTACAATTTTTTAAGGTCCGGGGTAAGGAAAATTCGAGAAAATTCGAGAAAATTTTTCGACTCAAATATTGTCAGGCGAGTGTGGGATTCGAATAAACATGAACTGCCAATACCAACTCTGCTTACCGATTTTCCGTAGTCCCCATAGTTTAGGAGAAATTTGAATTCGAAATTTCTGGAAAAAACCGTAAAAATTCAATCTCTCTAAAAAAATCGTTATATCTCCTAAACTATTCGTCGCAAACCCCTCAAATAAAAACTTTCGTGATCTACGTGACCAGATCAATAGAAAAAGAGGTATATTATTACCAAGAAGGAACTTTTAATTTTTTACAATTTTTTAAGGTCCGGGGTAAGGAAAATTCGAGAAAATTCTTCGACTCAAATATTGTCATTCGTGAGTGGAATTCGAATAATCATCAACTGCCAATACCAACTCTGCTTACCGATTTTCCGTAGTCCCCATAGTTTAGGAGAAATTTGAATTCGAAATTTCTGGAAAAAACCGTAAAAATTCAATCTCTCTAAAAAAATCGTTATATCTCCTAAACTATTCGTCGCAAACCCCTCAAATAAAAACTTTCGTGATCTACGTGACCAGATCAATAGAAAAAGAGGTATATTATTACCAAGAAGGAACTTTTAATTTTTTACAATTTTTTAAGGTCCGGGGTAAGGAAAATTCGAGAAAATTCTTCGACTCAAATATTGTCATTCGTGAGTGGAATTCGAATAATCATGAACTGCCAATACCAACTCTGCTTACCTATTTTCCGTAGTCCCCATAGTTTAGGAGAAATTTGAATTCGAAATTTTTGGAAAAAACCGTAAAAATTCAATCTCTCTACTAAAATCGTTATATCTCCTAAACTATTCGTCGCAGACCCCTCATATGAAAACTTTCGTGGTCTACGTGACCAGATCAAAAGAAAAAGAGTTATATTATTACCAAGAAGGAACTTTTAATTTTTTACAATTTTTCAAGGTCCGGGGTAAGAAAAATTCGAGAAAATTCTTCGACTCAAATATTGTCATTCGTGAGTGGAATTCGAATAATCATGAACTGCCAATACCAACTCTGCTTACCGATTTTCCGTAGTCCCCATAGTTTAGGAGAAATTTGAAGTCGAAATTTTTGGAAAAAACCGTAAAAATTCAATCTCTCTAGAAAAATCGTTATATCTCCTAAACTATTCGTCGCAGACCTCTCATAAAAACTTTCGTGATCTACGTGAACAGATCAATAGAAAAAGAGGTATATTATCACCAAGAAGGAACTTTTAATTTTTTACAATTTTTTAAGGTCCGGGTTAAGGAAAATTCGAGAAAATTCAATATCTCTACAAAAATCGTTATATCTCCTAAACTATTCGTCGCAGACCCCTCAAATAAAAACTTTCGTGATCTACGTGAACAGATCAATAGAAAAAGAGGTATTTTATTACCAAGAAAGATCTTTCAATTTTTTACAATTTTTCAAGGTCCGGGGTAAGGAAAATTCGAGAAAATTCAATCTCTCTATAAAAATCGTTATATCTCCTAAACTATTCGTCGCAGACTCCTCAAATAAAAACTTTCGTGATCTACATGACCAGATCAATAGAAAAAGAGGTATATTATTACCAAGAAGGAACTTTTAATTTTTTACAATTTTTTAAGGTCCGGGGTAAGGAAAATTCGAGAAAATTCTTCGACTCAAATATTGTCATTCGTGAGTGGAATTCGAATAATCATGAACTGCCAATACCAACTCTGCTTACCGATATTCCGTAGTCCCCATAGTTTAGGAGAAATTTGAAGTCGAAATTTTTGGAAAAAACCGTAAAAATTCAATCTCTCTATAAAAATCGTTATATCTCCTAAACTATTCGTCGCAGACCCCTCATATAAAAACTTTCGTGATCTACGTGAACAGATCAATAGAAAAAGAGGTATATTATCACCAAGAAGGAACTTTTAATTTTTTACAATTTTTTAAGGTCCGGGGTAAGGAAAATTCGAGAAAATTCAATCTCTCTACAAAAATCGTTATATCTCCTGAACTATTCGTCGCAGACCCCTCAAATAAAAACTTTCGTGATCTACGTGAACAGATCAATAGAAAAAGAGGTATTTTATTACCAAGAAAGATCTTTTAATTTTTTACAATTTTTCAAGGTCCGGGGTAAGGAAAATTCGAGAAAATTCAATCTCTCTATAAAAATCGTTATATCTCCTAAACTATTCGTCGCATTCGTCAAATAAAAACTTTCGTGATCTACATGACCAGATCAATAGAAAAAGAGGTATATTATCACCAAGAAGGATCTTTCAATTTTTTACAATTTTTCAAGGTCCGGGGTAAGGAAAATTCGAGAAAATTCAATCTCTCTACAAAAATCGTTAAATTATTCGTCGCAGACCCCTCAAATAAAAACTTTCGTGATCTACGTGAACAGATCAATAGAAAAGGAGGTATTTTATTACCAAGAAGGAACTTTTAATTTTTTACAATTTTTTAAGGTCCGGGGTAAGGAAAATTCGAGAAAATTCAATCTCTCTACAAAAATCGTTATATCTCCTAAACTATTCGTCGCAGACCCCTCAAATAAAAACTTTCGTGATCTACGTGAACAGATCAATAGAAAAGGAGGTATTTTATTACCAAGAAGGAACTTTTAATTTTTTACAATTTTTCAAGGTCCGGGGTAAGGAAAATTCGAGAAAATTCAATCTCTCTATAAAAATCGTTATATCTCCTAAACTATTCGTCGCATTCGTCAAATAAAAACTTTCGTGATCTACATGACCAGATCAATAGAAAAAGAGGTATATTATTACCAAGAAGGAACTTTTAATTTTTTACAATTTTTTAAGGTCCGGGGTAAGGAAAATTCGAGAAAATTCGAGAAAATTTTTCGAATCAAATATTGTCAGGCGAGAGTGGGATTCGAATAACCATGAACTGCCAATACCAACTCTGCTTACCGATTTTCCGTAGTCCCCATAGTTTAGGAGAAATTTGAATTCGAAATTTTTGGAAAAAACCGTAAAAATTCAATCTCTCTACAAAAATCGTTATATCTCCTAAACTATTCGTCGCAAACCCCTCAAATAAAAACTTTCGTGATCTACGTGACCAGATCAATAGAAAAAGAGGTATATTATTACCAAGAAGGAACTTTTAATTTTTTACAATTTTTTAAGGTCCAGGGTAAGGAAAATTCGAGAAAATTCGAGAAAATTCTTCGACTCAAATATTGTCATTCGTGAGTGGAATTCGAATAATCATGAATTGCCAATACCAACTCTGCTTACCGATTTTCCGTAGTCCCCATAGTTTAGGAGAAATTTGAAGTCGAAATTTTTGGAAAAAACCGTAAAAATTCAATCTCTCTATAAAAATCGTTATATCTCCTAAACTATTCGTCGGAGACCCCTCATATAAAAACTTTCGTGATCTACGTGAACAGATCAATAGAAAAAGAGGTATATTATCACCAAGAAGGAACTTTTAATTTTTTACAATTTTTTAAGGTCCGGGGTAAGGAAAATTCGAGAAAATTCAATCTTTCTACAAAAATCGTTATATCTCCTAAACTATTCGTCGCAGAACCCTCAAATAAAAACTTTCGTGATCTACGTGAACTGATCATTAGAAAAAGAGGTATTTTATTACCAAGAAAGATCTTTTAATTTTTTACAATTTTTCAAGGTCCGCGGTAAGGAAAATTCGAGAAAATTCAATCTCTCTATAAAAATCGTTATATCTCCTAAACTATTCGTCGCAGACTCCTCAAATAAAAACTTTCGTGATCTACATGACCAGATCAATAAAAAAAGAGGTATATTATTACCAAGAAGGAACTTTTAATTTTTTACAATTTTTTAAGGTCCGGGGTAAGGAAAATTCGAGAAAATTCTTCGACTCAAATATTGTCATTCGTGAGTGGAATTCGAATAATCATGAACTGCCAATACCAACTCTGCTTACCGATATTCCGTAGTCCCCATAGTTTAGGAGAAATTTGAAGTCGAAATTTTTGGAAAAAACCGTAAAAATTCAATCTCTCTATAAAAATCGTTATATCTCCTAAACTATTCGTCGCAGACCCCTCATATAAAAACTTTCGTGATCTACGTGAACAGATCAATAGAAAAAGAGGTATATTATCACCAAGAAGGAAATTTTAATTTTTTACAATTTTTCAAGGTCCTGGGTAAGGAAAATTCGAGAAAATTCAATCTCTCTACAAAAATCGTTATATCTCCTGAACTATTCGTCGCAGACCCCTCAAATAAAAACTTTCGTGATCTACGTGAACAGATCAATAGAATAAGAGGTATTTTATTACCAAGAAAGATCTTTTAATTTTTCACAATTTTTCAAGGTCCGAGGTAAGGAAAATTCGAGAAAATTCAATCTCTCTATAAAAATCGTTATATCTCCTAAACTATTCGTCGCAGACTCCTCAAATAAAAACTTTCGTGATCTACATGACCAGATCAATAGAAAAAGAGGTATATTATTACCAAGAAGGAACTTTTGATTTTTTACAATTTTTTAAGGTCCGGGGTAAGGAAAATTCGAGAAAATTCGAGAAAATTTTTCGACTCAAATATTGTCAGGCGAGAGTGGGATTCGAATAACCATGAACTGCCAATACCAACTCTGCTCACCGATTTTCCGTAGTCCCTATAGTTTAGGAGAAATTTGAATTCGAAATTTTTGGAAAAAACCGTAAAAATTCAATCTCTCTACAAAAATCGTTATATCTGCTAAACTATTCGTCGCAAACCCCTCAAATAAAAACTTTCGTGATCTACGTGACCAGATCAATAGAAAAAAAAGTATATTATTACCAAGAAGGAACTTTTAATTTTTTACAATTTTTTAAGGTCCGGGGTAAGGAAAATTCGAGAAAATTCGAGAAAATTTTTCGACTCAAATATTGTCAGGCGAGAGTGGGATTCGAATAACCATGAACTGCCAATACCAACTCTGCTTACCGATTTTCCGTAGTCCCCATAGTTTAGGAGAAATTCGAATTCGAAATTTTTGGAAAAAACCGTAAAAATTCAATCTCTCTACAAAAATCGTTATATCTCCTAAACTATTCGTCGCAAACCCCTCAAATAAAAACTTTCGTGATCTACGTGACCAGATCAATAGAAAAAAAAGTATATTATTACCAAGAAGGAACTTTTAATTTTTTACAATTTTTTAAGGTCCGGGGTAAGGAAAATTCGAGAAAATTCGAGAAAATTTTTCGACTCAAATATTGTCAGGCGAGAGTGGGATTCGAATAACCATGAACTGCCAATACCAACTCTGCTTACCGATTTTCCGTAGTCCCCATAGTTTAGGAGAAATTCGAATTCGAAATTTTTGGAAAAAACCGTAAAAATTCAATCTCTCTACAAAAATCGTTATATCTCCTAAACTATTCGTCGCAAACCCCTCAAATAAAAACTTTCGTGATCTACGTGACCAGATCAATAGAAAAAGAGGTATATTATTACCAAGAAGGAACTTTTAATTTTTTACAATTTTTTAAGGTCCGGGGTAAGGAAAATTCGAGAAAATTCGAGAAAATTCTTCGACTCAAATATTGTCATTCGTGAGTGGAATTCGAATAATCATGAACTGCCAATACCAACTCTGCTTACCGATTTTCCGTAGTCCCCATAGTTTAGGAGAAATTTGAAGTCGAAATTTTTGGAAAAAACCGTAAAAATTCAATCTCTCTATAAAAATCGTTATATCTCCTAAACTATTCGTCGCAGACACCTCAAATAAAAACTTTCGTGATCTACGTGAACAGATCAATAGAAAAAGAGGTATATTATCACCAAGAAGGAACTTTAAATTTTTTACAATTTTTTAAGGTCCGGGGTAAGGAAAATTCGAGAAAATTCAATCTCACTACAAAAATCGTTATATCTCCTAAACTATTCGTCGCAGACCCCTCAAATAAAACTTTCGTGATCTACGTGAACAGATCAATAGAAAAAGAGGTATTTTATCACCAAGAAAGATCTTTTAATTTTTTACAAGTTTTCAAGGTCCGGGGTTAGGAAAATTCGAGAAAATTCAATCTCTCTATAAAACTCGTTATATCTCCTAAACTATTCGTCGCAGACTCCTCAAATAAAAACTTTCGTGATCTACATGACCAGATCAATAGAAAAAGAGGTATATTATTACCAAGAAGGAACTTTCAATTTTTTACAATTTTTTAAGGTCCGGGGTAAGGAAAATTCGAGAAAATTCGAGAAAATTTTTCGACTCAAATATTGTCAGGTGAGAGTGGGAAAGAGTAACCATGAACTGCCAATACCAACTCTGCTTACCGATTTTCCGTAGTCCCCAAAGTTTAGGAGAAATTTGAATTCGAAATTTTTGGAAAAAACCGTAAAAATTCAATCTCTCTACAAAAATCGTTATATCTCCTAAACTATTCGTCGCAAACCCCTCAAATAAAAACTTTCGTGATCTACGTGACCAGATCAATAGAAAAAGAGGTATATTATTACCAAGAAGGAACTTTTAATTTTTTACAATTTTTCAAGGTCCGGGGCAAGAAAAATTCGAGAAAATTCTTCGACTCAAATATTGTCATTCGTGAGTGGAATTCGAATAATCATGAACTGCCAATACCAACTCTGCTTACCGATTTTCCGTAGTCCCCATAGTTGAGCAGAAATTTGAAGTCGAAATTTTTGGAAAAAACTGTAAAAATTCAATCTCTCTATAAAAATCGTTATATCTCCTAAACTATTCGTCGCAGACCCCTCATATAAAAACTTTCGTGATCTACGTGAACAGATCAATAGAAAAAGAGGTATATTATCACCAAGAAGGAACTTTCAATTTTTTACAATTTTTTAAGGTCCGGCTTAAGGAAAATTCGAGAAAATTCAATCTCTCTACAAAAATCGTTATATCTCCTAAACTATTCGTCGCAGACCCCTCAAATAAAAACTTTCGTGATCTACGTGAACAGATCAATAGAAAAAGAGGTATTTTATTACCAAGAAAGATCTTTTAATTTTTTACAATTTTTCAAGGTCCGGGGTAAGGAAAATTCGAGAAAATTCAATCTCTCTATAAAAATCGTTATATCTCCTAAACTATTCGTCGCAGACTCCTCAAATAAAAACTTTCGTGATCTACATGACCAGATCAATAGAAAAAGAGGTATATTATTACCAAGAAGGAACTTTTAATATTTTACAATTTTTTAAGGTATGGAAAATTCGAGAAAATTCGAGAAAATTTTTCGACTCAAATATTGTCAGGCGAGAGTGGGATTCGAATAAATATGAACTGCCAATACCAACTCTGCTTACCGATTTTCTGTAGTCCCCATAGTTTAGGAGAAATTTGAATTCGAAATTTTTGGAAAAAACCGTAAAAATTCAATCTCTCTACAAAAATCGTTATATCTCCTAAACTATTCGTCGCAAACCCCTCAAATAAAAACTTTCGTGATCTACGTGACCAGATCAATAGAAAAAGAGGTATATTATTACCAAGAAGGAACTTTTAATTTTTTACAATTTTTTAAGGTCCGGGGTAAGGAAAATTCGAGAAAATTTTTCGACTCAAATATTGTCAGGCGAGAGTGGGATTCGAATAACCATGAACTGCCAATTCCAACTCTGCTTACCGATTTTCCGTAGTCCCCATGGTTTAGGAGAAATTTGAATTCGAAATTTTTGGAAAAAACCGTAAAAATTCAATCTCTCTACTAAAATCGTTATATCTCCTGAACTATTCGTCGCAGACCCCTCATATGAAAACTTTCGTGATCTACGTGACCAGATCAATAGAAAAAGAGGTATATTATTACCAAGAAGGAACTTTCAATTTTTTACAATTTTTTAAGGTCCGGAGTAAGAAAAATTCGAGAAAATTCGAGAAAATTTTTCGACTCAAATATTGTCAGGCGAGAGTGGGATTCGAATAACCAGGAACTGCCAATACCAACTCTGCTTACCGATTTTCCGTAGTCCCCATAGTTTAGGAGAAATTTGAATTCGAAATTTTTGGAAAAAACCGTAAAAATTCAATCTCTCTACAAAAATCGTTATATCTCCTAAACTATTCGTCGCAGACCCCTCATATGAAAACTTTCGTGATCTACGTGACCAGATCAAAAGAAAAAGAGTTATATTATTACCAAGAAGGAACTTTTAATTTTTTACAATTTTTTAAGGTCCGGGTTAAGGAAAATTCGAGAAAATTCAATCTCTCTACAAAAATCGTTATATCTCCTAAACTATTCGTCGCAGACCCCTCATATGAAAACTTTCGTGATCTACGTGACCAGATCGAAAGAAAAAGAGTTATATTATTACCAAGAAGGAACTTTTAATTTTTTACAATTTTTTAAGGTCTGGGGTAAGGAAAATTCGAGAAAATTCAATCTCTCTACAAAAATCGTTATATCTCCTAAACTATTCGTCGCAGACCCCTCAAATAAAAACTTTCGTGATCTACGTGAACAGATCAATAGAAAAAGAGGTATTTTATTACCAAGAAAGATCTTTTAATTTTTTACAATTTTTCAAGGTCCGGGGTAAGGAAAATTCGAGAAAATTCAATCTCTCTATAAAAATCGTTATATCTCCTAAACTATTCGTCGCAGACTCCTCAAATAAAAACTTTCGTGATCTACATGACCAGATCAATAGAAAAAGAGTTATATTATTACCAAGAAGGAACTTTCAATTTTTTACAATTTTTTAAGGTAAAGGTAAAGGTAAGGAAAATTAGAGAAAATTCGAGAAAATTTTTCGACTCAAATATTGTCAGGCGAGAGTGGGATTCGAATAACCATGAACTGCCAATACCAACTCTGCTTACCGATTTTCCGTAGTCCCCATAGTTTAGGAGAAATTTGAATTCGAAATTTTTGGAAAAAACCGTAAAAATTCAATCTATCTACAAAAATCGTTATATCTCCTAAACTATTCGTCGCAAACCCCTCAAATAAAAACTTTCGTGATCTACGTGACCAGATCAATAGAAAAAGAGGTATATTATTACCAAGAAGGAACTTTCAATTTTTTACAATTTTTTAAGGTCCGGGGTAAGGAAAATTCGAGAAAATTCTTCGACTCAAATATTGTCATTCGAGAGTGGAATTCGAATAATCATGAACTGCCAATACCAACTCTGCTTACCGATTTTCCGTATTCCCCATAGTTTAGGAGAAATTTGAAGTCAAAATTTTTGGAAAAAACCGTAAAAATTCAATCTCTCTATAAAAATCGTTATATCTCCTAAACTATTCGTCGCAGACCCCTCAAATAAAAACTTTCGTGATCTACGTGAACAGATCAATAGAAAAAGAGGTATTTTATTACCAAGAAAGATCTTTTAATTTTTTACAATTTTTCAAGGTCCGGGGTAAGGAAAATTCGAGAAAATTCAATCTCTCTATAAAAATCGTTATATCTCCTAAACTATTCGTCGCAGACTCCTCAAATAAAAACTTTCGTGATCTACATGACCAGATCAATAGAAAAAGAGGTATATTATTACCAAGAAGGAACTTTCAATTTTTTACAATTTTTTAAGGTATGGAAAATTCGAGAAAATTCGAGAAAATTTTTCGTCTCAAATATTGTCAGGCGAGAGTGGTATTCGAATAACCATGAACTGCCAACACCAACTCTGCTTACCGATTTTCCGTAGTCCCCATAGTTTAGGAGAAATTTGAATTCGAAATTTTTGGAAAAAACCGTAAAAATTCAATCTCTCTACAAAAATCGTTATATCTCCTAAACTATTCGTCGCAAACCCCTCAAATAAAAACTTTCGTGATCTACGTGTTCAGATCAATAGAAAAGGAGGTATATTATTACCAAGAAGGAACTTTTAATTTTTTACAATTTTTTAAGGTCCGGGGTAAGGAAAATTCGAGAAAATTCGAGAAAATTCTTCGACTCAAATATTGTCATTCGTGAGTGGAATTCGAATAATCATGCACTGCCAATACCAACTCTGCTTACCGATTTTCCGTAGTCCCCATAGTTTAGGAGAAATTTGAAGTCGAAATTTTTGGAAAAAACCGTAAAAATTCAATCTCTCTATAAAAATCGTTATATCTCCTAAACTATTCGTCGCAGACCCCTCATATAAAAACTTTCGTGATCTACGTGAACAGATCAATAGAAAAAGAGGTATATTATCACCAAGAAGGAACTTTTAATTTTTCACAATTTTTTAAGGTCCGGGGTAAGGAAAATTCGAGAAAATTCAATCTCTCTACAAAAATCGTTATATCTCCTAAATTATTCGTCGCAGACCCCTCAAATAAAAACTTTCGTGATCTACGTGAACAGATCAATAGAAAAAGTGGTATTTTATTACCAAGAAAAATCTTTTAATTTTTTACAATTTTTCAAGGTCCGGAGTAAGGAAAATTCGAGAAAATTCAATCTCTCTATAAAAATAAAAATAACAATGTGGAATGGCTTACTTGAACAATTGTTCATTAAACAAAAAAAAAAAGGGAATAAGAACAGTCCCTTATACCAAAGTGGTTTCTTCAGACACGTGTGTCAAGCTTTCGTCCCTCTGCAATACGATAAAAAGTGTTAGAGTAAAAAACATTGAGGGAAATAACAAACAAATGAAATCAACAACAGAAGTCAGCCGTCCATATGTCGTTACAGCAGCAATTGACCTTACCACGTGGGAGCTATAGCTACCTGCGTGACATCCAAGTCCAAGAAAAACAACAATGTCGAATGGCTTACTTGGATAATTGTTCATTAAACAAAAAGAAGGGAATAAGAACAGTCCCTTATACCAATGTTGTTTCCTTAGACACGTGTGTCAAGCTTTCGTCCCTCTGCAATACGACAAAAAGTGTGAGTGTGAGAAACATTGAAGGAAATAACAAACAAATGAAATCAACAACAGAATTCAGCCGTTCAATTGTGGTTACAGCAGCAATTGACCTTACAACGTAGGATATTATAGCTACCAGTGTGACATCCGAGTCCAAGAAAATCAACAATGTGGAATGGCTTACTTGAACAATTTTTCATCAAACAAAAAAAAAAGAAATAAGAACAGTCGCTTATACCAAAGTGGTTTCCTTAAACACGTGTGTCAAGCTTTCGTCCCTGTGCAATACGATAAAGAGGGTTAGAGTAAGAAACATTGAAGGAAATAACAAATAAATGAAATCAACAACAGAATTCAGCCATCCAATTGTGGTTACAGCAGCAATTGACCTAACCATGTGGGAGATTATAGCTACCTGCGTGACATCGGAGTCCAAGAAAATCAACAATGTGAAACGGCTTACTTGGATAATTGTTCATTAAATAATCGAATAATCATGAACTGCCAATACCAACTCTGCTTACCGATTTTCCGTAGTCCCCATAGTTTAGCAGAAATTTGAAGTCGAAATTTTTGGAAAAAACCGTAAAAATTCAATCTCTCTATAGAAATCGTTATATCTCCTAAACTATTCGTCGCAGACGTGATCTACGTGAACAGATCAATAGAAAAAGAGGTATATTATCACCAAGAAGGAACTTTCAATTTTTTACAATTTTTTAAGGTCCAAGTTAAGGAAAATTCGAGAAAATTCAATCTCTCTACAAAAATCGTTATATCTCCTAAACTATTCGTCGCAGACCCCTCATATAAAAACTTTCGTGATCTACGTGAACAGATCAATAGAAAATGAGGTATATTATCACCAAGAAGGAACTTTTAATTTTTTACAATTTTTTAAGGTCCGGCTTAAGGAAAATTCGAGAAAATTCAATCTCTCTACAAAAATCGTTATATCTCCTAAACTATTCGTCGCAGACCCCTCAAATAAAAACTTTCGTGATCTACGTGAACAGATCAATAGAAAAAGAGGTATTTTATTACCAAGAAAGATCTTTTAATTTTTTACAATTTTTCAAGGTCCGGGGTAAGGAAAATTCGAGAAAATTCAATCTCTCTATAAAAATCGTTATATCTCCTAAACTATTCGTCGCAGACTCCTCAAATAAAAACTTTCGTGATCTACATGACCAGATCAATAGAAAAAGAGGTATATTATTACCAAGAAGGAACTTTTAATTTTTTACAATTTTTTAAGGTCTGGGGTAAGGAAAATTCGAGAAAATTCAATCTCTCTACAAAAATCGTTATATCTCCTAAACTATTCGTCGCAGACCCCTCAAATAAAAACTTTCGTGATCTACGTGAACAGATCAATAGAAAAAGAGGTATTTTATTACCAAGAAAGATCTTTTAATTTTTTACAATTTTTCAAGGTCCGGGGTAAGGAAAATTCGAGAAAATTCAATCTCTCTATAAAAATCGTTATATCTCCTAAACTATTCGTCGCAGACTCCTCAAATAAAAACTTTCGTGATCTACATGACCAGATCAATAGAAAAAGAGTTATATTATTACCAAGAAGGAACTTTCAATTTTTTACAATTTTTTAAGGTCCGGGGTAAGGAAAATTAGAGAAAATTCGAGAAAATTTTTCGACTCAAATATTGTCAGGCGAGAGTGGGATTCGAATAACCATGAACTGCCAATACCAACTCTGCTTACCGATTTTCCGTAGTCCCCATAGTTTAGGAGAAATTTGAATTCGAAATTTTTGGAAAAAACCGTAAAAATTCAATCTATCTACAAAAATCGTTATATCTCCTAAACTATTCGTCGCAAACCCCTCAAATAAAAACTTTCGTGATCTACGTGACCAGATCAATAGAAAAAGAGGTATATTATTACCAAGAAGGAACTTTTAATTTTTTACAATTTTTTAAGGTCCGGGGTAAGGAAAATTCGAGAAAATTCTTCGACTCAAATATTGTCATTCGAGAGTGGAATTCGAATAATCATGAACTGCCAATACCAACTCTGCTTACCGATTTTCCGTATTCCCCATAGTTTAGGAGAAATTTGAAGTCAAAATTTTTGGAAAAAACCGTAAAAATTCAATCTCTCTATAAAAATCGTTATATCTCCTAAACTATTCGTCGCAGACCCCTCAAATAAAAACTTTCGTGATCTACGTGAACAGATCAATAGAAAAAGAGGTATTTTATTACCAAGAAAGATCTTTTAATTTTTTACAATTTTTCAAGGTCCGGGGTAAGGAAAATTCGAGAAAATTCAATCTCTCTATAAAAATCGTTATATCTCCTAAACTATTCGTCGCAGACTCCTCAAATAAAAACTTTCGTGATCTACATGACCAGATCAATAGAAAAAGAGGTATATTATTACCAAGAAGGAACTTTCAATTTTTTACAATTTTTTAAGGTATGGAAAAATCGAGAAAATTCGAGAAAATTTTTCGTCTCAAATATTGTCAGGCGAGAGTGGTATTCGAATAACCATGAACTGCCAACACCAACTCTGCTTACCGATTTTCCGTAGTCCCCATAGTTTAGGAGAAATTTGAATTCGAAATTTTTGGAAAAAACCGTAAAAATTCAATCTCTCTACAAAAATCGTTATATCTCCTAAACTATTCGTCGCAAACCCCTCAAATAAAAACTTTCGTGATCTACGTGTTCAGATCAATAGAAAAGGAGGTATATTATTACCAAGAAGGAACTTTTAATTTTTTACAATTTTTTAAGGTCCGGGGTAAGGAAAATTCGAGAAAATTCGAGAAAATTCTTCGACTCAAATATTGTCATTCGTGAGTGGAATTCGAATAATCATGAACTGCCAATACCAACTCTGCTTACCGATTTTCCGTAGTCCCCATAGTTTAGGAGAAATTTGAAGTCGAAATTTTTGGAAAAAACCGTAAAATTTCAATCTCTCTATAAAAATCGTTATATCTCCTAAACTATTCGTCGCAGACCCCTCATATAAAAACTTTCGTGATCTACGTGAACAGATCAATAGAAAAAGAGGTATATTATCACCAAGAAGGAACTTTTAATTTTTCACAATTTTTTAAGGTCCGGGGTAAGGAAAATTCGAGAAAATTCAATCTCTCTACAAAAATCGTTATATCTCCTAAATTATTCGTCGCAGACCCCTCAAATAAAAACTTTCGTGATCTACGTGAACAGATCAATAGAAAAAGTGGTATTTTATTACCAAGAAAAATCTTTTAATTTTTTACAATTTTTCAAGGTCCGGAGTAAGGAAAATTCGAGAAAATTCAATCTCTCTATAAAAATAAAAATAACAATGTGGAATGGCTTACTTGAACAATTGTTCATTAAACAAAAAAAAAAGGGAATAAGAACAGTCCCTTATACCAAAGTGGTTTCTTTAGACACGTGTGTCAAGCTTTCGTCCCTCTGCAATACGATAAAAAGTGTTAGAGTAAAAAACATTGAGGGAAATAACAAACAAATTAAATCAACAACAGAAGTCAGCCGTCCATATGTCGTTACAGCAGCAATTGACCTTACCACGTGGGAGCTATAGCTACCTGCGTGACATCCAAGTCCAAGAAAAACAACAATGTCGAATGGCTTACTTGGATAATTGTTCATTAAACAAAAAGAAGGGAATAAGAACAGTCCCTTATACCAATGTTGTTTCCTTAGACACGTGTGTCAAGCTTTCGTCCCTCTGCAATACGACAAAAAGTGTGAGTGTGAGAAACATTGAAGGAAATAACAAACAAATGAAATCAACAACAGAATTCAGCCGTTCAATTGTGGTTACAGCAGCAATTGACCTTACAACGTAGGATATTATAGCTACCAGTGTGACATCCGAGTCCAAGAAAATCAACAATGTGGAATGGCTTACTTGAACAATTTTTCATCAAACAAAAAAAAAAGAAATAAGAACAGTCGCTTATACCAAAGTGGTTTCCTTAAACACGTGTGTCAAGCTTTCGTCCCTGTGCAATACGATAAAGAGGGTTAGAGTAAGAAACATTGAAGGAAATAACAAATAAATGAAATCAACAACAGAATTCAGCCATCCAATTGTGGTTACAGCAGCAATTGACCTAACCATGTGGGAGATTATAGCTACCTGCGTGACATCGGAGTCCAAGAAAATCAACAATGTGAAACGGCTTACTTGGATAATTGTTCATTAAATAATCGAATAATCATGAACTGCCAATACCAACTCTGCTTACCGATTTTCCGTAGTCCCCATAGTTTAGCAGAAATTTGAAGTCGAAATTTTTGGAAAAAACCGTAAAAATTCAATCTCTCTATAGAAATCGTTATATCTCCTAAACTATTCGTCGCAGACGTGATCTACGTGAACAGATCAATAGAAAAAGAGGTATATTATCACCAAGAAGGAACTTTCAATTTTTTACAATTTTTTAAGGTCCAAGTTAAGGAAAATTCGAGAAAATTCAATCTCTCTACAAAAATCGTTATATCTCCTAAACTATTCGTCGCAGACCCCTCATATAAAAACTTTCGTGATCTACGTGAACAGATCAATAGAAAATGAGGTATATTATCACCAAGAAGGAACTTTTAATTTTTTACAATTTTTTAAGGTCCGGCTTAAGGAAAATTCGAGAAAATTCAATCTCTCTACAAAAATCGTTATATCTCCTAAACTATTCGTCGCAGACCCCTCAAATAAAAACTTTCGTGATCTACGTGAACAGATCAATAGAAAAAGAGGTATTTTATTACCAAGAAAGATCTTTTAATTTTTTACAATTTTTCAAGGTCCGGGGTAAGGAAAATTCGAGAAAATTCAATCTCTCTATAAAAATCGTTATATCTCCTAAACTATTCGTCGCAGACTCCTCAAATAAAAACTTTCGTGATCTACATGACCAGATCAATAGAAAAAGAGGTATATTATTACCAAGAAGGAACTTTTAATATTTTACAATTTTTTAAGGTATTGAAAATTCGAGAAAATTCGAGAAAATTTTTCGACTCAAATATTGTCAGGCGAGAAGGGGATTCGAATAAATATGAACTGCCAAAACCAACTCTGCTTACCGATTTTCTGTAGTCCCCATAGTTTAGGAGAAATTTGAATTCGAAATTTTTGGAAAAAACCGTAAAAATTCAATCTCTCTACAAAAATCGTTATATCTCCTAAACTATTCGTCGCAAACCCCTCAAATAAAAACTTTCGTGATCTACGTGACCAGATCAATAGAAAAAGAGGTATATTATTACCAAGAAGGAACTTTTAATTTTTTACAATTTTTCAAGGTCCGGGGTAAGAAAAATTCGAGAAAATTCTTCGACTCGAATATTGTCATTCGTGAGTGGAATTCGAATAATCATGAACTGCCAATACCAACTCTGCTTACCGATTTTCCGTAGTCCCCATAGTTTAGGAGAAATTTGAAATCGAAATTTTTGGAAAAAACCGTAAAAATTCAATCTCCCTATAAAAATCGTTATATCTCCTAAACTATTCGTCGCAGACCCCTCATATAAAAACTTTCGTGATCTACGTGAACAGATCAATAGAAAAAGAGGTATATTATCACCAAGAAGGAACTTTTAATTTTTTACAATTTTTTAAGGTCCGGGGTAAGGAAAATTCGAGAAAATTCAATCTCTCTACAAAAATCGTTATATCTCCTAAACTATTCGTCGCAGACCCCTCAAATAAAAACTTTCGTGATCTACGTGAACAGATCAATAGAAAAAGAGGTATATTATTACCAAGAAAGATCTTTTAATTTTTTACAATTTTTCAAGGTCCGGGGTAAGGAAAATTAGAGAAAATTCAATCTCTCTATAAAAATCTTTATATCTCCTAAACTATTCGTCGCAGACTCCTCAAATAAAAACTTTCGTGATCTACATGACCAGATCAAAAGAAAAAGAGTTATATTATTACCAAGAAGGAACTTTTAATTTTTTACAATTTTTTAAGGTCTGGGGTAAGGAAAATTCGAGAAAATTCAATCTCTCTACAAAAATCGTTATATCTCCTAAACTATTCGTCGCAGACCCCTCAAATAAAAACTTTCGTGATCTACGTGAACAGATCAATAGAAAAAGAGGTATTTTATTACCAAGAAGGAACTTTCAATTTTTTACAATTTTTCAAGGTCCGGGGTAAGGAAAATTCGAGAAAATTCAATCTCTCTATAAAAATCGTTATATCTCCTAAACTATTCGTCGCAGACTCCTCAAATAAAAACTTTCGTGATCTACATGACCAGATCAATAGAAAAAGAGTTATATTATTACCAAGAAGGAACTTTCAATTTTTTACAATTTTTTAAGGTCCGGGGTAAGGAAAATTAGAGAAAATTCGAGAAAATTTTTCGACTCAAATATTGTCAGGCGAGAGTGGGATTCGAATAACCATGAACTGCCAATACCAACTCTGCTTACCGATTTTCCGTAGTCCCCATAGTTTAGGAGAAATTTGAATTCGAAATTTTTGGAAAAAACCGTAAAAATTCAATCTAACCACAAAAATCGTTATATCTCCTAAACTATTCGTCGCAAACCCCTCAAATAAAAACTTTCGTGATCTACGTGACCAGATCAATAGAAAAAGAGGTATATTATTACCAAGAAGGAACTTTTAATTTTTTACAATTTTTTAAGGTCCGGGGTAAGGAAAATTCGAGAAAATTCTTCGACTCAAATATTGTCATTCGAGAGTGGAATTCGAATAATCATGAACTGCCAATACCAACTCTGCTTACCGATTTTCCGTATTCCCCATAGTTTAGGAGAAATTTGAAGTCAAAATTTTTGGAAAAAACCGTAAAAATTCAATCTCTCTATAAAAATCGTTATATCTCCTAAACTATTCGTCGCAGACCCCTCAAATAAAAACTTTCGTGATCTACGTGAACAGATCAATAGAAAAAGAGGTATTTTATTACCAAGAAAGATCTTTTAATTTTTTACAATTTTTCAAGGTCCGGGGTAAGGAAATTTCGAGAAAATTCAATCTCTCTATAAAAATCGTTATATCTCCTAAACTATTCGTCGCAGACTCCTCAAATAAAAACTTTCGTGATCTACATGACCAGATCAATAGAAAAAGAGGTATATTATTACCAAGAAGGAACTTTCAATTTTTTACAATTTTTTAAGGTCCGGGGTAAGGAAAATTCGAGAAAATTCGAGAAAATTTTTCGTCTCAAATATTGTCAGGCGAGAGTGGTATTCGAATAACCATGAACTGCCAACACCAACTCTGCTTACCGATTTTCCGTAGTCCCCATAGTTTAGGAGAAATTTGAATTCGAAATTTTTGGAAAAAACCGTAAAAATTCAATCTCTCTACAAAAATCTTTATATCTCCTAAACTATTCGTCGCAAACCCCTCAAATAAAAACTTTCGTGATCTACGTGTTCAGATCAATAGAAAAGGAGGTATATTATTACCAAGAAGGAACTTTTAATTTTTTACAATTTTTTAAGGTCCGGGGTAAGGAAAATTCGAGAAAATTCGAGAAAATTCTTCGACTCAAATATTGTCATTCGTGAGTGGAATTCGAATAATCATGAACTGCCAATACCAACTCTGCTTACCGATTTTCCGTAGTCCCCATAGTTTAGGAGAAATTTGAAGTCGAAATTTTTGGAAAAAACCGTAAAAATTCAATCTCTCTATAAAAATCGTTATATCTCCTAAACTATTCGTCGCAGACCCCTCATATAAAAACTTTCGTGATCTACGTGAACAGATCAATAGAAAAAGAGGTATATTATCACCAAGAAGGAACTTTTAATTTTTCACAATTTTTTAAGGTCCGG
This sequence comes from Harmonia axyridis, assembly GCF_914767665.1. NCBI lineage: Eukaryota > Metazoa > Arthropoda > Insecta > Coleoptera > Coccinellidae > Harmonia > Harmonia axyridis. The sequence continues at coordinate 21,169,898 of NC_059505.1, read as the reverse complement.
GGTAAGGAAAATTCGAGAAAATTCAATCTCTCTACAAAAATCGTTATATCTCCTAAATTATTCGTCGCAGACCCCTCAAATAAAAACTTTCGTGATCTACGTGAACAGATCAATAGAAAAAGTGGTATTTTATTACCAAGAAAAATCTTTTAATTTTTTACAATTTTTCAAGGTCCGGAGTAAGGAAAATTCGAGAAAATTCAATCTCTCTATAAAAATAAAAATAACAATGTGGAATGGCTTACTTGAACAATTGTTCATTAAACAAAAAAAAAAAGGGAATAAGAACAGTCCCTTATACCAAAGTGGTTTCTTTAGACACGTGTGTCAAGCTTTCGTCCCTCTGCAATACGATAAAAAGTGTTAGAGTAAAAAACATTGAGGGTAATAACAAACAAATGAAATCAACAACAGAAGTCAGCCGTCCATATGTCGTTACAGCAGCAATTGACCTTACCACGTGGGAGCTATAGCTACCTGCGTGACATCCAAGTCCAAGAAAAACAACAATGTCGAATGGCTTACTTGGATAATTGTTCATTAAACAAAAAGAAGGGAATAAGAACAGTCCCTTATACCAATGTTGTTTCCTTAGACACGTGTGTCAAGCTTTCGTCCCTCTGCAATACGACAAAAAGTGTGAGTGTGAGAAACATTGAAGGAAATAACAAACAAATGAAATCAACAACAGAATTCAGCCGTTCAATTGTGGTTACAGCAGCAATTGACCTTACAACGTAGGATATTATAGCTACCAGTGTGACATCCGAGTCCAAGAATATCAACAATGTGGAATGGCTTACTTGAACAATTTTTCATCAAACAAAAAAAAAAGAAATAAGAACAGTCGCTTATACCAAAGTGGTTTCCTTAAACACGTGTGTCAAGCTTTCGTCCCTGTGCAATACGATAAAGAGGGTTAGAGTAAGAAACATTGAAGGAAATAACAAATAAATGAAATCAACAACAGAATTCAGCCATCCAATTGTGGTTACAGCAGCAATTGACCTAACCATGTGGGAGATTATAGCTACCTGCGTGACATCGGAGTCCAAGAAGAGTGAGAAACATTGAAGGAAATAACAAACAAATGAAATCAACAACAGAAGTCAGCCGTCCAATTGTGGTTTTAGCAGCAATTGACCTCACCACGTGGAAGCTATAGCTACTACCTGCGTGACATCCGAGTCCAAAAAGAACAACAATGTGGAATGGCTTACTTGGATAATTGTCCATTAAACAAAAAGAAGGGAATAAGAACAGTCCTTTATACCAATGTGGTTTCCTTAGACACGTGTGTCAAGCTTTCGTGCCTCTGCAATACGATAAAGAGTGTTAGAGTGAGAAACATTGAAGGAAATAACAAAAAAATGGAATCAACAACAGAAGTCAGCCTTCCAATTGTGGTTTTAGCAGCAATTGACCTTACCACGTGGGAGCTATAGCTACCTGCGTGACATCGAAGTCCAAGAAAAACAACAATGTCGAATGGCTTACTTGGATAATTGTTCATTAAACGAAAAGAGGGGAATAAGAACAGTCCCTTATACCAATGTGGTTTCCTTAGACACGTGTGTCATGCTTTCGTTCCTGTGCAATACGATGAAAAGTGTTATTATAATGAGAAACATTGAAGGAAATAACAAACAAATGAAATCAACAACAGAAGTCAGCCGTCCAATTGTGGTTACAGCAACAATTGACCTCACCACGTGGGAGATTATAGCTATCTGCGTGACATCCGAGTCCAAGAAAATCAACAATGTGGAATGGCTCACTTGGATAATTGTTCATAAAAAAGAAAAAAGGGAATAAGAACAGTCCCTTATACCAATGTGGTTTCCTTAGACACGTGTGTCAAGCTTTCGTCCCTCTGCAATACGATCAAAAGTGTTAGAGTAAGAAACATTGAAGGAAATAACAAACAAATGAAATCAACAACAGAAGTCAGCCGTCCAATTGTGGTTACAGCAGCAATTGATCTTACCATGTGGGAGATTATAGCTACCTGCGTGACATCGGAATCCAAGAAAATCAACAATGTGAAACGGCTTACTTGGATAATTGTTCATTAAACAAAAAGAAGGGAATAAGAACAGTCCTTTATACCAATGTGGTTTCCTTAGACACGTGTGTCAAGCTTTCGTCCCTCTGCAATACGACAAAAAGTGTTAGTACGAGAAACATTGAAGGAAATAACAAACAAATGAAATCAACAACAGGGGGAATAAGAACAGTTCCTTATACCAATGTGATTTCCTTAGACACGAGTGTCAAGCTTTCGTCCCTGTGCAATACGATGAAAAGTGTTAGAATGAGAAACATTGAATGAAATAACAAACAAATGAAATCAACAACAGAATTCAGCCGTCCAATTGTGGTTACAGCAGCAATTGACTTTACAACGTGGGAGATTATAGCTACCTGCGTGACATCGGAGTCCAAGAAAATCAACAATGTGGAATGGCTTACTTGAACAATTGTTCATTAAACAAAAAAAAAAAGGAAAAAGAACAGTCCTTTATACCAAAGTGGTTTCCTCAGACACGTGTGTCTAGCTTTCCTCCCTCTGCAATACGATAAAAAGTGTTAGAATAAGAAACATTGAAGGAAATAACAAACAAATGAAATCAACTACAGAAGTCAGGCGTCCAATTGTGGTTTTAGCAGCAATTGACCTTACCACGTGGAAGCTATAGCTATCTGCGTGACATCCGAGTCCTAGAAGAACAACAATGTGGAATGGCTTACTTGGATAATTGTTCATTAAACCAAAAGAACGGAATAAGAACAGTCCTTTATACCAATGTTGTTTCCTTCGACACGTGTGTCTAGCTTCCGTCCCTCTGCAATACGATAAAAAGTGTTAGAGTAAGAAACATTGAAGGAAATAACAAACAAATGAAATCAACAACAGAAGTCAGGCGTCCAATTGTGGTTACAGCAGCAATTGACCTTACCACGTGGGAGCTATAGCTACCTGCGTGACATCCGAGTCCAAGAAAAACAACAATGTGGAATGGCTTGCTTGAACAATTGTTCATTAAACAAGAAGCAGGGAATAAGAACAGTCCCTTATACCAATGTGGTTTCCTTAGACACGTGTGTCAAGCTTTCGTCCCTGTGCAATAAGATAAAAAGTGTTAGAGAAAGAAACATTGAGAGAAATAACACACAAAGGAAATCAACAACAGAAGTCAGCCGTCCAATTGTGGTTACAGCAGCAATTGACCTTACCACGTGCGAGCTATAGCTACCTGCGTGATATCCGAGTCCAAGAAAAACAACAATGTGGAATGGCTTACTTGGAATTGTTCATTAAACAAGAAGAAGGGAATAAGAACAGTCCCTTATACCAATGTGGTTTCCTTAGACACGTGTGTCAAGCTTTCGTCCCTGTGCAATAAGATAAAAAGTGTTAGAATAAGCAACATTGAAGGAAATAACAATCAAATGAAATCAACAACAGAAGTCAGCCGTCCATTTGTGGTTACAGCAGCAATTGACCTTACAACGTGGGAGATTATAGCTACCTGTGTGACATCCGAGTCCAAGAAAATCAACAATGTTGAATGGCTTACTTGAACAATTGTTCATTAAACAGAGAAAAAAGGAATAAGAACAGTCCCGTATACCAAAGTGGTTTCTTTAGACACGTGTGTCAAGCTTTCGTCCCTCTGCAATACGATAAAAGAGTGAGAAACATTGAAGGAAATAACAAACAAATGAAATCAACAACAGAAGTCAGCCGTCCAATTGTGGTTACAGCAGCAATTGACCTTACCACGTGGGAGATTATAGCTACCTGCGTGACATCGGAGTCCAAGAAAATCAACAATGTGAAACGGCTTACTTGGATAATTGTTCATTAAACAAAAAGAAGCGATTAAGAACAGTCCTTTATACCAATGTGGTTTCCTTAGACACGTGTGTCAAGCTTTCGTCCCTCTGCAATACGACAAAAAGTGTTAGTGTGAGAAACATTGAAGGAAATAACAAACAAATGAAATCAACAACAGAAGTCAGCCAACCAATTGTGTTTACAGCAGCAATTGACCTTACCACGTGGGAGATTATAGCTACCTGCGTGACATCCGAGTCCAAGGAAATCAACAATGTGGAATGGCTTACTTGAACAATTGTTCATTAAACAAAAAAGAAGGGATTAAGAACAGTCCTTTATACCAAAGTTGTTTCCTCAGACTCGTGTGTCTAGCTTTCCTCCCTCTGCAATACGATAAAAAGTGTTAGAGTAAGAAACATTGAGGAAAATAACAAACAAATGAAATCAACAACAGAAGTCAGCCGTCCAATTGTGGTTGCACCAGCAATTGACCATACCACGTGGGAGCTATAGCTACCTGCGTGACATCCAAGTCCAAGAAAAACAACAATGTCGAATGGCTTACTTGGATAATTGTTCATTAAACAAAAAGAAGGGAATAAGAACAGTCCCTTATACCAATGTGGTTTCTTTAGACTCGTGTGTCAAGCTTTCGTCCCTGTGCAATACGATGAAAAGTGTTAGAATGAGAAACATTGAAGGAAATAACAAACAAATGAAATCAACAGCAGAATTCAGCCGTCCAATTGTGGTTACAGCAGCAATTGACCTTACCATGTGGGAGATTATAGCTACCTGCGTGACATCGGAGTCCAAGAAAATCAACAATGTGAAATGGCTCACTTGAATAATTGTTCATTAAACAAAAAAAAGGGAATAAGAACAGTCCCTTATACCAAAGTGGTTTCCTTAGACACGTGTGTCAAGTTTTCGTTCCTCTGCAATACGATAAAGAGTGTTAGAGTAAGAAACATTGAAGGAAATAACAAACAATTGAAATCAACAACAGAAGATAGCCGTCCAATTGTGTTTACAGCAGCAATTGACCTTACCACGTGGGAGATTATAGCTACCTGCGTTACATCCGAGTCCAAGAAAATCAACAATGTGAAATGGCTTACTTGAAAAATTGTTCATTAAACAAAAAAAAAAGGGAATAAGAACAGTCCCTTATACCAAAGTGGTTTCCTCAGACACGTGGGTCTAGCTTTCCTCCCTCTGCAATACGATAAAAAGTGTTAGATTAAGAAACATTGAAGGAAATAAAAAACAAATGAAATCAACAACAGAAGTCAGCCGTCCATTTGTGTTTACAGCAGCAATTGACCTTACCACGTGGGAGATCATAGCCACCTGCGTGACATCCGAGTCCAAGAAAATCAACAATGTGGAATGGCTTACTTGAACAATTGTTCATTAAACAAAAAAAAAGGGAATAAGAACAGTCCTTTATACCAAAGTGGTTTCCTCAGACACGTGTGTCTAGCTTTCCTCCCTCTGCAATACGATAAAAAGTGTTAGAGTAAGAAACATTGAGGGAAATAACAAACAAATGAAATCAACAGCAGAATTCAGCCGTCCAATTGTGTTTACAGCAGCAATTGACCTTACCATGTGGGAGATTATAGCTACCTGCGTGACATCGGAGTCCAAGAGAATCAACAATGTGAAATGGCTCACTTGAATAATTGTTCATTAAACAAAAAATAAGGAAATATGAACAGTCCCTTATACCAAAGTGGTTTCCTTAGACACGTGTGTCAAGTTTTCGTTCCTCTGCAATACGATAAAGAGTGTTAAAGTAAGAAACATTGAAGGAAATAACAAACAAATGAAATCAACAACAGAAGATAGCCGTCCAATTGTGTTTTCAGCAGCAATTGACCTTACCACGTGGGAGATTATAGCTACCTGCGTGACAAAGTGGTTTCCTCAGACACGTGGGTCTAGCTTTCCTCCCTCTGCAATACGATAAAAAGTGTTAGAGTAAGAAACATTGAAGGAAATAACAAACAAATGAAATCAACAACAGAAGTCAGCCAACCAATTGTGTTTACAGCAGCAATTCACCTTACCACGTGGGAGATTATAGCTACCTGCGTGACATCCGAGTCCAAGAAAATCAACAATGTGGAATGGCTTACTTGAACAATTGTTCATTAAACAAAAAAAAAAGGAAAAAGAACAGTCCTTTATACCAAAGTGGTTTCCTCAGACACGTGTGTCTAGCTTTCCTCCCTCTGCAATACGATAAAAAGTGTTAGAATAAGAAACATTGAGGGAAATAACAAACAAATGAAATCAACAACAGAAGTCAGCCGTCCAATTGTGGTTACACCAGCAATTGACCTTACCACGTGGGAGCTATAGCTACCTGCGTGACATCCAAGTCCAAGAAAAACAACAATGTCGAATGGCTTACTTGGATAATTGTTCATTAAACGAAAAGAGGGGAATAAGAACAGTCCCTTATACCAATGTGGTTTCCTTAGACACGTGTGTCATGCTTTCGTTTTTGTGCAATACGATGAAAAGTGTTATTATAATGAGAAACATTGAAGGAAATAACAAACAAATGAAATCAACAACAGAAGTCAGCCGTCCAATTGTGGTTACAGCAACAATTGACCTCACCACGTGGGAGATTATAGCTATCTGCGTGACATCCGAGTCCAAGAAAATCAACAATGTGGAATGGCTCACTTGGATAATTGTTCATAAAAAAGAAAAAAGGGAATAAGAACAGTCCCTTATACCAATGTGGTTTCCTTAGACACGTGTGTCAAGCTTTCGTCCCTCTGCAATACGATCAAAAGTGTTAGAGTAAGAAACATTGAAGGAAATAACAAACAAATGAAATCAACAACAGAAGTCAGCCGTCCAATTGTGGTTACAGCAGCAATTGATCTTACCATGTGGGAGATTATAGCTACCTGCGTGACATCGGAATCCAAGAAAATCAACAATGTGAAACGGCTTACTTGGATAATTGTTCATTAAACAAAAAGAAGGGAATAAGAACAGTCCTTTATACCAATGTGGTTTCCTTAGACACGTGTGTCAAGCTTTTCCCTCTGCAATACGACAAAAAGTGTTAGTATGAGAAACATTGAAGGAAATAACAAACAAATGAAATCAACAACAGGGGGAATAAGAACAGTTCCTTATACCAATGTGATTTCCTTAGACACGAGTGTCAAGCTTTCGTCCCTGTGCAATACGATGAAAAGTGTTAGAATGAGAAACATTGAATGAAATAACAAACAAATGAAATCAACAACAGAATTCAGCCGTCCAATTGTGGTTACAGCAGCAATTGAGTTTACAACGTGGGAGATTATAGCTACCTGCGTGACATCGGAGTCCAAGAAAATCAACAATGTGGAATGGCTTACTTGAACAATTGTTCATTAAACAAAAAAAAAAGGAAAAAGAACAGTCCTTTATACCAAAGTGGTTTCCTCAGACACGTGTGTCTAGCTTTCCTCCCTCTGCAATACGATAAAAAGTGTTAGAATAAGAAACATTGAAGGAAATAACAAACAAATGAAATCAACTACAGAAGTCAGCCGTCCAATTGTGGTTTTAGCAGCAATTGACCTTACCACGTGGAAGCTATAGCTATCTGCGTGACATCCGAGTCCTAGAAGAACAACAATGTGAAATGGCTTACTTGGATAATTGTTCATTAAACCAAAAGAACGGAATAAGAACAGTCCTTTATACCAATGTTGTTTCCTTCGACACGTGTGTCTAGCTTCCGTCCCTCTGCAATACGATAAAAAGTGTTAGAGTAAGAAACATTGAAGGAAATAACAAACAAATGAAATCAACAACAGAAGTCAGGCGTCCAATTGTGGTTACAGCAGCAATTGACCTTACCACGTGGGAGCTATAGCTACCTGCGTGACATCCGAGTCCAAGAAAAACAACAATGTGGAATGGCTTGCTTGAACAATTGTTCATTAAACAAGAAGCAGGGAATAAGAACAGTCCCTTATACCAATGTGGTTTCCTTAGACACGTGTGTCAAGCTTTCGTCCCTGTGCAATAAGATAAAAAGTGTTAGAGAAAGAAACATTGAGAGAAATAACACACAAAGGAAATCAACAACAGAAGTCAGCCGTCCAATTGTGGTTACAGCAGCAATTGACCTTACCACGTGCGAGCTATAGCTACCTGCGTGATATCCGAGTCCTAGAAGAACAACAATGTGAAATGGCTTACTTGGATAATTGTTCATTAAACCAAAAGAACGGAATAAGAACAGTCCTTTATACCAATGTTGTTTCCTTCGACACGTGTGTCTAGCTTCCGTCCCTCTGCAATACGATAAAAAGTGTTAGAGTAAGAAACATTGAAGGAAATAACAAACAAATGAAATCAACAACAGAAGTCAGGCGTCCAATTGTGGTTACAGCAGCAATTGACCTTACCACGTGGGAGCTATAGCTACCTGCGTGACATCCGAGTCCAAGAAAAACAACAATGTGGAATGGCTTACTTGGAATTGTTCATTAAACAAGAAGAAGGGAATAAGAACAGTCCCTTATACCAATGTGGTTTCCTTAGACACGTGTGTCAAGCTTTCGTCCCTGTGCAATAAGATAAAAAGTGTTAGAATAAGCAACATTGAAGGAAATAACAATCAAATGAAATCAACAACAGAAGTCAGCCGTCCATTTGTGGTTACAGCAGCAATTGACCTTACAACGTGGGAGATTATAGCTACCTGTGTGACATCCGAGTCCAAGAAAATCAACAATGTTGAATGGCTTACTTGAACAATTGTTCATTAAACAGAGAAAAAAGGAATAAGAACAGTCCCGTATACCAAAGTGGTTTCTTTAGACACGTGTGTCAAGCTTTCGTCCCTCTGCAATACGATAAAAGAGTGAGAAACATTGAAGGAAATAACAAACAAATGAAATCAACAACAGAAGTCAGCCGTCCAATTGTGGTTACAGCAGCAATTGACCTTTCCACGTGGGAGATTATAGCTACCTGCGTGACATCGGAGTCCAAGAAAATCAACAATGTGAAACGGCTTACTTGGATAATTGTTCATTAAACAAAAAGAAGCGATTAAGAACAGTCCTTTATACCAATGTGGTTTCCTTAGACACGTGTGTCAAGCTTTCGTCCCTCTGCAATACGACAAAAAGTGTTAGTGTGAGAAACATTGAAGGAAATAACAAACAAATGAAATCAACAACAGAAGTCAGCCGTCCAATTGTGTTTACAGCAGCAATTGACCTTACCACGTGGGAGATTATAGCTACCTGCGTGACATCCGAGTCCAAGAAAATTAACAATGTGGAATGACTTACTTGAACAATTGTTCATTAAACAAAAAAAAAAGGGAATAAGAACAGTCCTTTATACCAAAGTGGTTTCCTTAGACACGTGTGTCAAGTTTGCGTTCCTCTGCAATACGATAAAGAGTGTTAGAGAAAGAAACATTGAGAGAAATAACACACAAATGAAATCAACAACAGAAGTCAGCCGTCCAATTGTGGTAACAGCAGCAATTGACCTTACCACGTGCGAGCTATAGCTACCTGCGTGATATCCGAGTCCAAGAAAAACAACAATGTGGAATGGCTTACTTGAATAATTGTTCATTAAACAAGAAGAAGGGAGGAAATAAGAACAGTCCTTTATACCAATGTGGTTTCCTTAGACACGTGTGTCAAGCTTTCGTCCCTGTGCAATAAGATAAAAAGTGTAAGATTAAGAAACATTGAAGGAAATAACAAACAAATGAAATCAACAACAGAAGTCAGCCGTCCATTCGTGTTTACAGCAGCAATTGACCTTACCACGTGGGAGATCATAGCTACCTGCGTGACATCCGAGTCCAAGAAAATCAACAATGTGGAATGGCTTACTTGAACAATTGTTCATTAAACAAAAAAAAAAGGAATAAAACAGTCCCGTATACCAAAGTGGTTCCTTTAGACACGTGTGTCAAGCTTTCGTCCCTCTGCAATACGATAAAAGAGTGAGAAACATTGAAGGAAATAACAAACAAATGAAATCAACAACAGAAGTCAGTCGTCCAATTGTGGTTACAGCAGCAATTGACCTTACCACGTGGAGATTATAGCTAGCTGCGTGACATCGGAGTCCAAGAAAATCAACAATGTGAAACGGCTTACTTAGATAATTGTTCATTAAACAAAAAGAAGAGAATAAGAACAGTCCTTTATACCAATGTGGTTTCCTTAGACACGTGTGTCAAGCTTTCGTCCCTCTGCAATACGACAAAAAGTGTTAGTGTGAGAAACATTGAAGGAAATAACAAACAAATGAAATCAACAACAGAAGTCAGCCGTCCAATTGTGGTTAAAGCAGCAATTGACCTTACAACGTGGGAGATTATAGCTACCTGCGTGATATCCGAGTCCAAGAAAATCAACAATGTGGAATGGCTTACTTGAACAATTGTTCATTGAACCAAAAAAAAAAGAAATACAAACAGTCCCTTATACCAAAGTGGTTTCCTTAGACACGTGTGTCAAGTTTTCGTTCCTCTGCAATACGATAAAAAGTGTTAGAGTGAGAACCATTGAAGGAAATAACAAACAAATGAAATCAACAACAGAAGTCAGCCGTCCAATTGTGGTTACAGCAGCAATTGACCTTACAACGTGGGAGATTATAGTTACCTGCGTGATATCCGAGTCCAAGAAAATCAAAAATGTGAAATGCCTTACTTGAATAATTGTTCATTAAACAAAAAAAAAGAGAATAAGAACACTTCCTTATACCAAAGTGGTTTCCTTAGACACGTGTGTCAAGTTTTCGTTCCTCTGCAATACGATAAAGAGTGTTAGAGTGAGAAACATTGAAGGAAATAACAAACAAATGAAATCAACTACAGAAGTCAGCCGTCCAATTGTGGTTTTAGCAGCAATTGACCTTACCACGTGGAAGCTATAGCTACCTGCGTGACATCCGAGTCCTAGAAGAACAACAATGTGGAATGGCTTACTTGGATAATTGTTCATTAAACAAAAAGAAGGAAATAAGAACAATCCTTTATACCAATGTGGTTTCCTTCGACACGTGTGTCTAGCTTTCGTCCCTGTGCAATAAGATAAAAAGTGTTAAATTAAGCAACATTGAAGGAAATATTAATCAAATGAAATCAACAACAGAAGTAAGCCGTCCATTTGTGGTTACAGCAGCAATTGAACTCAACACGTTGGAAGATTATAACTACCTGCGTGACATCCGAGTCCAAGAAAAACAACATTTTGGAATGGCTTACTTGGAATTGTTCGTTAAATGAAGAAAAAGAGAATAAGCACAATCTCCCAAAGCAGAGCGGTTTTCTTAGACACGTGTGTCAAGCTTTCGTCCCTCTGCAATACGATAAAAGAGTAAGAAACATTGAAGGAAATAACAAACAAATGAAATCAACAACAGAAGATAGCCGTCCAATTGTGTTTACAGCAGCAATTGACCTTACCACGTGGGAGATTATAGCTACCTGCGTGACATCCGAGTCCAAGAAAATCAACAATGTAGAATGGCTTACTTGAACAATTGTTCATTAAACGAAAAAAAAGGGAATAAGATCAGTCCCTTATACCAAAGTGGTTTCCTCAGACACGTGGGTCTAGCTTTCCTCCCTCTGCAATACGATAAAAAGTGTTAGAGTAAGAAACATTGAAGGAAATAACAAACAAATGAAATCAACAACAGAAGTCAGCCAACCAATTGTGTTTACAGCAGAAATTGACCTTACCACGTGGGAGATTATAGCTACCTGCGTGACATCCGAGTCCAAGAAAATCAACAATGTGGAATGGCTTACTTGAACAATTGTTCATTAAACAAAAAAAAAGGGAATAAGAACAGTCCCTTATACCAAAGTGGTTTCCTCAGACACGTGGGTCTAGCTTTCCTCCCTCTGCAATACGATAAAAAGTGTTAGATTAAGAAACATTGGAGGAAATGACAAACAAATGAAATCAACAACAGAAGTCAGCCAACCAATTGTGTTTACAGCAGAAATTGACCTTACCACGTGGGAGATTATAGCTACCTGCGTGACATCCGAGTCCAAGAAAATCAACAATGTGGAATGGCTTACTTGAACAATTGTTCATTAAACAAAAAAAAAGGGAATAAGAACAGTCCCTTATACCAAAGTGGTTTCCTCAGACACGTGGGTCTAGCTTTCCTCCCTCTGCAATACGATAAAAAGTGTTAGAGTAAGAAACATTTGAAGGAAATAACAAACAAATGAAATCAACAACAGAAGTCAGCCAACCAATTGTGTTTACAGCAGAAATTGACCTTACCACGTGGGAGATTATAGCTACCTGCGTGACATCCGAGTCCAAGAAAATCAACAATGTGGAATGGCTTACTTGAACAATTGTTCATTAAACAAAAAAAAAGGGAATAAGAACAGTCCTTTATACCAAAGTGGTTTCCTCAGACACGTGTGTCTAGCTTTCCTCCCTCTGCAATACGATAAAAAGTGTTAGAGTAAGAAACATTGAGGGAAATAACAAACAAATGAAATCAACAGCAGAATTCAGCCGTCCAATTGTGGTTACAGCAGCAATTGACCTTACAATGTGGGAGATTATAGCTACCTGCGTGACATCGGAGTCCAAGAGAATCAACAATGTGAAATGGCTCACTTGAATAATTGTTCATTAAACAAAAAATAAGGAAATATGAACAGTCCCTTATACCAAAGTGGTTTCCTTAGACACGTGTGTCAAGTTTTCGTTCCTCTGCAATACGATAAAGAGTGTTAGAGTGAGAAACATTGAAGGAAATAACAAACAAATGAAATCAACAACAGAAGTCAGCCGTCCAATTGTGGTTACAGCAGCAATTGACCTTACAACGTGAGAGATTATAGCTACCTGCGTGATATCCGAGTCCAAGAAAATCAACAATGTGGAATGGCTTACTTGAACAATTGTTCATTGAACCAAAAAAAAAAGGAATACAAACAGTCCCTTATACCAAAGTGGTTTCCTTAGCCACGTGTGTCAAGTTTTCGTTCCTCTGCAATACGATAAAGAGTGTTAGAGTGAGAAACATTGAAGGAAATAACAAACAAATGAAATCAACTACAGAAGTCAGCCGTCCAATTGTGGTTTTAGCAGCAATTGACCTTACCACGTGGAAGCTATAGCTATCTGCGTGACATCCGAGTCCTAGAAGAACAACAATGTGGAATGGCTTACTTGGATAATTGTTCATTAAACAAAAAGAAGGAAATAAGAACAGTCCTTTATACCAATGTGGTTTCCTTCGAAACGTGTGTCTAGCTTTCGTCCCTGTGCAATAAGATAAAAAGTGTTAGAATAAGCAACATTGAAGGAAATATTAATCAAATGAAATCAACAACAGAAGTAAGCCGTCCATTTGTGTTTACAGCAGCAATTGACCTTACCACGTGGGAGATCATAGCCACCTGCGTGACATCCGAGTCCAAGAAAATCAACAATGTGGAATGGCTTACTTGAACAATTGTTCATTAAACAAAAAAAAAAGGGAATAAGAACAGTCCCTTATACCAAAGTGGTTTCCTCAGACACGTGGGTCTAGCTTTCCTCCCTCTGCAATACGATAAAAAGTGTTAGATTAAGAAACATTGAGGGAAATAACAAACAAATGAAATCAACAACAGAAGTCAGCCGTCCATTTGTGTTTACAGCAGCAATTGACCTTACCACGTGGGAGATCATAGCCACCTGCGTGACATCCGAGTCCAAGAAAATCAACAATGTGGAATGGCTTACTTGAACAATTGTTCATTAAACAAAAAAAAAGGGAATAAGAACAGTCCTTTATACCAAAGTGGTTTCCTCAGACACGTGTGTCTAGCTTTCCTCCCTCTGCAATACGATAAAAAGTGTTAGAGTAAGAAACATTGAGGGAAATAACAAACAAATGAAATCAACAGCAGAATTCAGCCGTCCAATTGTGGTTACAGCAGCAATTGACCTTACCATGTGGGAGATTATAGCTACCTGCGTGACATCGGAGTCCAAGAGAATCAACAATGTGAAATGGCTCACTTGAATAATTGTTCATTAAACAAAAAAGAAGGAAATATGAACAGTCCCTTATACCAAAGTGGTTTCCTTAGACACGTGTGTCAAGTTTTCGTTCCTCTGCAATACGATAAAGAGTGTTAGAGTAAGAAACATTGAAGGAAATAACAAACAAATGAAATCAACAACAGAAAATAGCCGTCCAATTGTGTTTTCAGCAGCAATTGACCTTACCACGTGGGAGATCATAGCTACCTGCGTGACAAAGTGGTTTCCTCAGACACGTGGGTCTAGCTTTCCTCCCTCTGCAATACGATAAAAAGTGTTAGAGTAAGAAACATTGAAGGAAATAACAAACAAATGAAATCAACAACAGAAGTCAGCCGTCCAATTGTGGTTACACCAGCAATTGACCTTACCACGTGGGAGCTATAGCTACCTGCGTGACATCCAAGTCCAAGAAAAACAACAATGTCGAATGCTTACTTGGATAATTGTTCATTAAACAAAAAGAAGGGAATAAGAACAGTCCCTTATACCAATGTAGTTTCCTTAGACTCGTGTGTCAAGCTTTCGTCCCTGTGCAATACGATGAAAAGTGTTAGAATGAGAAACATTGAAAGAAATAACAAACAAATGAAATCAACAGCAGAATTCAGCCGTCCAATTGTGGTTACAGCAGCAATTGACCTTACCATGTGGGAGATTATAGCTACCTGCGTGACATCGGAGTCCAAGAAAATCAACAATGTGGAATGGCTTACTTGAACAATTGTTCATTAAACAAAAAAAAAAGGAAAAAGAACAGTCCTTTATACCAAAGTGGTTTCCTCAGACACGTGTGTCTAGCTTTCCTCCCTCTGCAATACGATAAAAAGTGTTAGAATAAGAAACATTGAAGGAAATAACAAACAAATGAAATCAACAACAGAAGTCAGGCGTCCAATTGTGGTTACAGCAGCAATTGACCTTACCACGTGGGAGCTATTGCTACCTGCGTGACATCCGAGTCCAAGAAAAACAACAATGTGGAATGGCTTACTTGGATAATTGTTCATTAAACCAAAAGAACGGAATAAGAACAGTCCTTTATACCAATGTTGTTTCCTTCGACACGTGTGTCTAGCTTCCGTCCCTCTGCAATACGATAAAAAGTGTTAGAGTAAGAAACATTGAAGGAAATAACAAACAAATGAAATCAACAACAGAAGTCAGGCGTCCAATTGTGGTTACAGCAGCAATTGACCTTTCCACGTGGGAGCTATAGCTACCTGCGTGACATCCGAGTCCAAGAAAAACAACAATGTGGAATGGCTTGCTTGAACAATTGTTCATTAAACAAGAAGAAGGGAATAAGAACAGTCCCTTATACCAATGTGGTTTCCTTAGACACGTGTAACAATCTTTCGTCCCTGTGATAAAAAGTGTTAGAGAAAGAAACATTGAGAGAAATAACACACAAAGGAAATCAACAACAGAAGTCAGCCGTCCAATTGTGGTTACAGCAGCAATTGACCTTACCACGTGCGAGCTATAGCTACCTGCGTGATATCCGAGTCCAAGAAAAACAACAATGTGGAATGGCTTACTTGGAATTGTTCATTAAACAAGAAGGGAATAAGAACAGTCCCTTATACCAATGTGGTTTCCTTAGACACGTGTGTCAAGCTTTCGTCCCTGTGCAATAAGATAAAAAGTGTTAGAATAAGCAACATTGAAGGAAATAACAATCAAATGAAATCAACAACAGAAGTCAGCCGTCCATTTGTGGTTACAGCAGCAATTGACCTTACAACGTGGGAGATTATAGCTACCTGTGTGACATCCGAGTCCAAGAAAATCAACAATGTTGAATGGCTTACTTGAACAATTGTTCATTAAACAGAGAAAAAAGGAATAAGAACAGTCCCGTATACCAAAGTGGTTTCTTTAGACACGTGTGTCAAGCTTTCGTCCCTCTGCAATACGATAAAAGAGTGAGAAACATTGAAGGAAATAACAAACAAATGAAATCAACAACAGAAGATAGCCGTCCAATTGTGTTTACAGCAGCAATTGACCTTACCACGTGGAGATTATAGCTAGCTGCGTGACATCGGAGTCCAAGAAAATCAACAATGTGAAACGGCTTACTTGGATAATTGTTCATTAAACAAAAAGAAGAGAATATGAACAGTCCTTTATACCAATGTGGTTTCCTTAGACACGTGTGTCAAGCTTTCGTCCCTCTGCAATACGACAAGAAGTGTTAGTGTGAGAAACATTGAAGGAAATAACAAACAAATGGAATCAACAACAGAAGTCAGCCGTCCAATTGTGGTTACAGCAGCAATTGACCTTACAACGTGGGAGATTATAGCTACCTGCGTGATATCCGAGTCCAAGAAAATCAACAATGTGGAATGGCTTACTTGAACAATTGTTCATTGAACCAAAAAAAAAAGGAATACAAACAGTCCCTTATACCAAAGTGGTTTCCTTAGACACGTGTGTTAAGTTTTCGTTCCTCTGCAATACGATAAAGAGTGTTAGAGTGAGAAACATTGAAGGAAATAACAAACAAATGAAATCAACAACAGAAGTCAGCCGTCCAATTGTGGTTACAGCAGCAATTGACCTTACAACGTGGGAGATTATAGCTACCTGCGTGATATCCGAGTCCAAGAAAATCAACAATGTGGAATGGCTTACTTGAACAATTGTTCATTGAACCAAAAAAAAAAGGAATACAAACAGTCCCTTATACCAAAGTGGTTTCCTTAGCCACGTGTGTCAAGTTTTCGTTCCTCTGCAATACGATAAAGAGTGTTAGAGTGAGAAACATTGAAGGAAATAACAAACAAATGAAATCAACTACAGAAGTCAGCCGTCCAATTGTGGTTTTAGCAGCAATTGACCTTACCACGTGGAAGCTATAGCTATCTGCGTGACATCCGAGTCCTAGAAGAACAACAATGTGGAATGGCTTACTTGGATAATTGTTCATTAAACAAAAAGAAGGAAATAAGAACAGTCCTTTATACCAATGTGGTTTCCTTCGAAACGTGTGTCTAGCTTTCGTCCCTGTGCAATAAGATAAAAAGTGTTAGAATAAGCAACATTGAAGGAAATATTAATCAAATGAAATCAACAACAGAAGTAAGCCGTCCAATTGTGGTTACACCAGCAATTGACCTTACCAGGTGGGAGCTATAGCTACCTGCGTGACATCCGAGTCCAAGAAAAACAACATTTTGGAATGGCTTACTTGGATTTGTTCGTTAAATGAAGAAAAAGGGAATGAGCACAATCTCCCAAAGCAGAGCGGTTTTCTTAGACACGTGTGTCAAGCTTTCGTCCCTCTGCAATACGATAAAAGAGTAAGAAACATTGAAGGAAATAACAAACAAATGAAATCAACAACAGAAGATAGCCGTCCAATTGTGTTTACAGCAGCAATTGACCTTACCACGTGGGAGATTATAGCTACCTGCGTGACATCCGAGTCCAAGAAAATCAACAATGTAGAATGGCTCACTTGAACAATTGTTCATTAAACAAAAAAAAAAGGGAATAAGAACAGTCCCTTATACCAAAGTGGTTTCCTCAGACACGTGGGTCTAGCTTTCCTCCCTCTGCAATACGATAAAAAGTGTTAGATTAAGAAACATTGGAGGAAATGACAAACAAATGAAATCAACAACAGAAGTCAGCCGTCCATTTGTGTTTACAGCAGCAATTGACCTTACCACGTGGGAGATCATAGCCACCTGCGTGACATCCGAGTCCAAGAAAATCAACAATGGGGAATGGCTTACTTGAACAATTGTTCATTAAACAAAAAAAAAAGGGAATAAGAACAGTCCTTTATACCTAAGTGGTTTCCTCAGACACGTGTGTCTAGCTTTCCTCCCTCTGCAATACGATAAAAAGTGTTAGAGTAAGAAACATTGAGGGAAATAACAAACAAATGAAATTAAAAACAGAAGTCAGCCGTCTAATTGTGGTTACACCAGCAATTGACCTTACCACGTGAGAGCTATAGCTACCTGCGTGAATACGATGAAAAGTGTTAGAATGAGAAACATTGAAGGAAATAACAAACAAATGAAATCAACAGCAGAATTCAGCCGTCCAATTGTGGTTACAGCAGCAATTGACCTTACCATGTGGGAGATTATAGCTACCTGCGTGACATCGGAGTCCAAGAAAATCAACAATGTGGAATGGCTTACTTGAACAATTGTTCATTAAACAAAAAAAAAGGGAATAAGAACAGTCCCGTATACCAAAGTGGTTTCTTTAGACACGTGTGTAAAGCTTTCTTCCCTCTGCAATACGATAAAAGAGTGAGAAACATTGAAGGAAATAACAAACAAATGAAATCAACAACAGGAGTCAGCCGTCCAATTGTGGTTACAGCAGCAATTGACCTTACCACGTGGAGATTATAGCTAGCTGCGTGACATCGGAGTCCAAGAAAATCAACAATGTGAAACGGCTTACTTGGATAATTGTTCATTAAACAAAAAGAAGAGAATATGAACAGTCCTTTATACCAATGTGGTTTCCTTAGACACGTGTGTCAAGCTTTCGTCCCTCTGCAATACGACAAGAAGTGTTAGTGTGAGAAACATTGAAGGAAATAACAAACAAATGGAATCAACAACAGAAGTCAGCCGTCCAATTGTGGTTACAGCAGCAATTGACCTTACAACGTGGGAGATTATAGCTACCTGCGTGATATCCGAGTCCAAGAAAATCAACAATGTGGAATGGCTTACTTGAACAATTGTTCATTGAACCAAAAAAAAAAGGAATACAAACAGTCCCTTATACCAAAGTGGTTTCCTTAGACACGTGTGTTAAGTTTTCGTTCCTCTGCAATACGATAAAGAGTGTTAGAGTGAGAAACATTGAAGGAAATAACAAACAAATGAAATCAACAACAGAAGTCAGCCGTCCAATTGTGGTTTTAGCAGCAATTGACCTTACAACGTGGGAGATTATAGCTACCTGCGTGATATCCGAGTCCAAGAAAATCAACAATGTGGAATGGCTTACTTGAACAATTGTTCATTGAACCAAAAAAAAAAGGAATACAAACAGTCCCTTATACCAAAGTGGTTTCCTTAGCCACGTGTGTCAAGTTTTCGTTCCTCTGCAATACGATAAAGAGTGTTAGAGTGAGAAACATTGAAGGAAATAACAAACAAATGAAATCAACTACAGAAGTCAGCCGTCCAATTGTGGTTTTAGCAGCAATTGACCTTACCACGTGGAAGCTATAGCTATCTGCGTGACATCCGAGTCCTAGAAGAACAACAATGTGGAATGGCTTACTTGGATAATTGTTCATTAAACAAAAAGAAGGAAATAAGAACAGTCCTTTATACCAATGTGGTTTCCTTCGAAACGTGTGTCTAGCTTTCGTCCCTGTGCAATAAGATAAAAATTGTTAGAATAAGCAACATTGAAGGAAATATTAATCAAATGAAATCAACAACAGAAGTAAGCCGTCCAATTGTGGTTACACCAGCAATTGACCTTACCAGGTGGGAGCTATAGCTACCTGCGTGACATCCGAGTCCAAGAAAAACAACATTTTGGAATGGCTTACTTGGATTTGTTCGTTAAATGAAGAAAAAGGGAATGAGCACAATCTCCCAAAGCAGAGCGGTTTTCTTAGACACGTGTGTCAAGCTTTCGTCCCTCTGCAATACGATAAAAGAGTAAGAAACATTGAAGGAAATAACAAACAAATGAAATCAACAACAGAAGATAGCCGTCCAATTGTGTTTACAGCAGCAATTGACCTTACCACGTGGGAGATTATAGCTACCTGCGTGACATCCGAGTCCAAGAAAACCAACAATGTGGAATGGCTTACTTGAACAATTGTTCATTAAACGAAAAAAAGGGAATAAGAACAGTCCCTTATACCAAAGTGGTTTCCTCAGACACGTGGGTCTAGCTTTCCTCCCTCTGCAATACGATAAAAAGTGTTAGAGTAAGAAACATTGAAGGAAATAACAAACAAATGAAATCAACAACAGAAGTCAGCCAACCAATTGTGTTTACAGCAGAAATTGACCTTACCACGAGGGAGATTATAGCTACCTGCGTGACATCCGAGTCCAAGAAAATCAACAATGTGGAATGGCTTACTTGAACAATTGTTCATTAAACAAAAAAAAAGGGAATGAGAACAGTCCCGTATACCAAAGTGGTTTCCTTAGACACGTGTGTCAAGTTTTCGTTCCTCTGCAATACGATAAAGAGTGTAAGAGAAAGAAACATTGAGAAAAATAACACACAAATGAAATCAACAACAGAAGTCAGCCGTCCAATTGTGGTAACAGCCGCAATTGACCTTACCACGTGCGAGCTATAGCTACCTGCGTGATATCCGAGTCCAAGAAAAACAACAATGTGGAATGGCTTACTTGAATAATTGTTCATTAAACAAGAAGAAGGGAATAAGAACAGTCCCTTATACCAATGTGGTTTCCTTAGACACGTGTGTCAAGCTTTCGTCCCTGTGCAATAAGATAAAAAGTGTTAGATTAAGAAACATTGAAGGAAATAACAAACAAATGAAATCAACAACAGAAGTCAGCCGTCCATTTGTGTTTACAGCAGCAATTGACCTTACCACGTGGGAGCTATAGCTACCTGCGTGACGTCCAAATCCAGAAAATCAACAAAATGGAACTATTCGTCGCAAACCCCTCAAATAAAAACTCTCGTGATCTACGTGAAAAGATCAATAGAAAAAGAGGTATATTATTACCAAGAAGGAACCTTTAATTTTTTACAATTTTTTAAGGTCCGGGGTAAGGAAAATTCGAGAAAATTCGAGAAAATTCTTCGACTCAAATATTGTCATTCGTGAGTGGAATTCGAATAATCATGAACTGCCAATACCAACTCTGCTTACCGATTTTCCGTAGTCCCCATAGTTTAGGAGAAATTTGAATTCGAAATTTTTGGAAAAAACCGTAAAAATTCAATCTCTCTATAAAAATCGTTATATCTCCTAAACTATTCGTCGCAGACCTCTCATATAAAAACTTTCGTGATCTACGTGAACAGATCAATAGAAAAAGAGGTATATTATCACCAAGAAGGAACTTTTAATTTTTTACAATTTTTTAAGGTCCGGGTTAAGGAAAATTCGAGAAAATTCAATATCTCTACAAAAATCGTTATATCTCCTAAACTATTCGTCGCAGACCCCTCAAATTAAAACTTTCGTGATCTACGTGAACAGATCAATAGAAAAAGAGGTATTTTATTACCAAGAAAGATCTTTCAATTTTTTACAATTTTTCAAGGTCCGGGGTAAGGAAAATTCGAGAAAATTCAATCTCTCTATAAAAATCGTTATATCTCCTAAACTATTCGTCGCAGACTCCTCAAATAAAAACTTTCGTGATCTACATGACCAGATCAATAGAAAAAGAGGTATATTATTACCAAGAAGGAACTTTCAAACTTTTACAATTTTTTAAGGTCCGGGGTAAAAAAATTCGAGAAAATTCGAGAAAATTTTTCGACTCAAATATTGTCAGGCGAGAGTGGGATTCGAATAACCATGAATTGCCAATACCAACTCTGCTTACCGATTTTCCGTAGTCCCCATAGTTTAGGAGAAATTTGAATTCGAAATTTTTGGAAAAAACCGTAAAAATTCAATCTCTCTACAAAAATCGTTATATCTCCTAAACTATTCGTCGCAAACCCCTCAAATAAAAACTTTCGTGATCTACGTGACCAGATCAATAAAAAAAGAGGTATATTATCACCAAGAAGGAACTTTTAATTTTTTACAATTTTTTTAGGTCCGGGGTAAGGAAAATTCGAGAAAATTCGAGAAAATTCTTCGACTCAAATATTGTCATTCGTGAGTGGAATTCGAATAATCATGAACTGCCAATACCAACTCTGCTTACCGATTTTCCGTAGTCCCCATAGTTTAGGAGAAATTTGAAGTCGAAATTTTTGGAAAAAACCGTAAAAATTCAATCTCTCTATAAAAATCGTTTTATCTCCTAAACTATTCGTCGGAGAGCCCTCATATGAAAACTTTCGTGATCTACGTGAACAGATCAATAGAAAAAGAGGTATATTATCACCAAGAAGGAACTTTTAATTTTTTACAATTTTTTAAGGTCCGGGGTAAGGAAAATTCGAGAAAATTCAATCTCTCTACAAAAATCGTTATATCTCCTAAACTATTCGTCGCAGAACCCTTAAATAAAAACTTTCGTGATCTACGTGAACAGATCAATAGAAAAAGAGGTATTTTATTACCAAGAAAGATCTTTCAATTTTTTACAATTTTTCAAGGTCCGGGGTAAGGAAAATTCGAGAAAATTCAATCTCTCTATAAAAATCGTTATATCTCCTAAACTATTCGTTGCAAACTCCTCAAATAAAAACTTTCGTGATCTACATGACCAGATCAATAGTAAAAGAGGTATATTATTACCAAGAAGGAACTTTCAATTTTTTACAATTTTTTAAGGTCCGGGGTAAGGAAAATTCGAGAAAATTCAATCTCTCTACAAAAATCGTTATATCTCCTAAACTATTCGTCGCAGAACCCTTAAATAAAAACTTTCGTGATCTACGTGAACAGATCAATAGAAAAAGAGGTATTTTATTACCAAGAAAGATCTTTCAATTTTTTACAATTTTTCAAGGTCCGGGGTAAGGAAAATTCGAGAAAATTCAATCTCTCTACAAAAATCGTTATATCTCCTAAACTATTCGTCGCAGACCCCTCAAATAAAAACTTTCGTGATCTACGTGAACAGATCAATAGAAAAAGAGGTTTTTTATTACCAAGAAAGATCTTTTAATTTTTTACAATTTTTCAAGGTCCGGGGTAAGGAAAATTCTAGAAAATTCAATCTCTCTATAAAAATCGTTAAATCTCCTAAACTATTCGTCGCAGACTCCTCAAATAAAAACTTTCGTGATCTACATGACCAGATCAATAGAAAAAGAGGTATATTATTACCAAGAAGGAACTTTCAAACTTTTACAATTTTTTAAGGTCCGGGGTAAGAAAAATTCGAGAAAATTCGAGAAAATTTTTCGACTCAAATATTGTCAGGCGAGGGTGGGATTCGAATAACCATGAACTGCCAATACCAACTCTGCTTACCGATTTTCTGTAGTCCCCATAGTTTAGGAGAAATTTGAATTCGAAATTTTTGGAAAAAACCGTAAAAATTCAATCTCTCTACTAAAATCGTTATATCTCCTAAACTATTCGTCGCAGACCCCTCATATGAAAACTTTCGTGATCTACGTGACCAGATCAATAGAAAAAGAGGTATATTATTACCAAGAAGGAACTTTTAATTTTTTACAATTTTTCAAGGTCCGGGGTAAGAAAAATTCGAGAAAATTCTTCGACTCAAATATTGTCATTCGTGAGTGGAATTCGAATAATCATGAACTGCCAATACCAACTCTGCTTACCGATTTTCCGTAGTCCCCATAGTTTAGGAGAAATTTGAATTCGAAATTTTTGGAAAAAACCGTAAAAATTCAATCTCTCTACAAAAATCGTTATATCTCCTAAACTATTCGTCGCAAACCCCTCAAATAAAAACTTTCGTTATCTACGTGACCAGATCAATAGAAAAAGAGGTATATTATTACCAAGAAGGAACTTTTAATTTTTTACAATTTTTTAAGGTCCGGGGTAAGGAAAATTCGAGAAAATTCGAGAAAATTCTTCGACTCAAATATTGTCATTCGTGAGTGGAATTCGAATAATCATGAACTGCCAATACCAACTCTGCTTACCTATTTTCCGTAGTCCCCATAGTTTAGGAGAAATTTGAATTCGAAATTTTTGGAAAAAACCGTAAAAATTCAATCTCTCTACTAAAATCGTTATATCTCCTAAACTATTCGTCGCAGACCTCTCATATGAAAACTTTCGTGGTCTACGTGACCAGATCAAAAGAAAAAGAGTTATATTATTACCAAGAAGGAACTTTTAATTTTTTACAATTTTTCAAGGTCCGGGGTAAGAAAAATTCGAGAAAATTCTTCGACTCAAATATTGTCATTCGTGAGTGGAATTCGAATAATCATGAACTGCCAATACCAACTCTGCTTACCGATTTTCCGTAGTCCCCATAGTTTAGGAGAAATT
The DNA here is from genome assembly GCF_914767665.1 of Harmonia axyridis. NCBI lineage: Eukaryota > Metazoa > Arthropoda > Insecta > Coleoptera > Coccinellidae > Harmonia > Harmonia axyridis. The sequence continues at coordinate 21,145,861 of NC_059505.1, read as the reverse complement.
TGAATTCGAAATTTTTGGAAAAAACCGTAAAAATTCAATCTCTCTACAAAAATCGTTATATCTCCTAAACTATTCGTCGCAAACCCCTCAAATAAAAACTTTCGTGATCTACGTGACCAGATCAATAGAAAAAGAGGTTTATTATTACCAAGAAGGAACTTTGAATTTTTTACAATTTTTTAAGGTCCGGGGTAAGGAAAATTCGAGAAAATTCAATCTCTCTACAAAAATCGTTATATCTCCTAAACTATTCGTCGCAGACCCCTCAAATAAAAACTTTCGTGATCTACGTGAACAGATCAATAGAAAAAGAGGTATATTATTACCAAGAAGGAACTTTCAAACTTTTACAATTTTTTAAGGTCCGGGGTAAGAAAAATTCGAGAAAATTCGAGAAAATTTTTCGACTCAAATATTGTCAGGCGAGGGTGGGATTCGAATAACCATGAACTGCCAATACCAACTCTGCTTACCGATTTTCTGTAGTCCCCATAGTTTAGGAGAAATTTGAATTCGAAATTTTTGGAAAAAACCGTAAAAATTCAATCTCTCTACTAAAATCGTTATATCTCCTAAACTATTCGTCGCAGACCCCTCATATGAAAACTTTCGTGATCTACGTGACCAGATCAATAGAAAAAGAGGTATATTATTACCAAGAAGGAACTTTTAATTTTTTACAATTTTTCAAGGTCCGGGGTAAGAAAAATTCGAGAAAATTCTTCGACTCAAATATTGTCATTCGTGAGTGGAATTCGAATAATCATGAACTGCCAATACCAACTCTGCTTACCGATTTTCCGTAGTCCCCATAGTTTAGGAGAAATTTGAATTCGAAATTTCTGGAAAAAACCGTAAAAATTCAATCTCTCTAAAAAAATCGTTATATCTCCTAAACTATTCGTCGCAAACCCCTCAAATAAAAACTTTCGTGATCTACGTGACCAGATCAATAGAAAAAGAGGTATATTATTACCAAGAAGGAACTTTTAATTTTTTACAATTTTTTAAGGTCCGGGGTAAGGAAAATTCGAGAAAATTCGAGAAAATTCTTCGACTCAAATATTGTCATTCGTGAGTGGAATTCGAATAATCATGAACTGCCAATACCAACTCTGCTTACCTATTTTCCGTAGTCCCCATAGTTTAGGAGAAATTTGAATTCGAAATTTTTGGAAAAAACCGTAAAAATTCAATCTCTCTACTAAAATCGTTATATCTCCTAAACTATTCGTCGCAGACCTCTCATATGAAAACTTTCGTGGTCTACGTGACCAGATCAAAAGAAAAAGAGTTATATTATTACCAAGAAGGAACTTTTAATTTTTTACAATTTTTCAAGGTCCGGGGTAAGAAAAATTCGAGAAAATTCTTCGACTCAAATATTGTCATTCGTGAGTGGAATTCGAATAATCATGAACTGCCAATACCAACTCTGCTTACCGATTTTCCGTAGTCCCCATAGTTTAGGAGAAATTTGAATTCGAAATTTTTGGAAAAAACCGTAAAAATTCAATCTCTCTACAAAAATCGTTATATCTCCTAAACTATTCGTCGCAAACCCCTCAAATAAAAACTTTCGTGATCTACGTGACCAGATCAATAGAAAAAGAGGTTTATTATTACCAAGAAGGAACTTTGAATTTTTTACAATTTTTTAAGGTCCGGGGTAAGGAAAATTCGAGAAAATTCAATCTCTCTACAAAAATCGTTATATCTCCTAAACTATTCGTCGCAGACCCCTCAAATAAAAACTTTCGTGATCTACGTGAACAGATCAATAGAAAAAGAGGTATATTATTACCAAGAAGGAACTTTCAAACTTTTACAATTTTTTAAGGTCCGGGGTAAGAAAAATTCGAGAAAATTCGAGAAAATTTTTCGACTCAAATATTGTCAGGCGAGGGTGGGATTCGAATAACCATGAACTGCCAATACCAACTCTGCTTACCGATTTTCTGTAGTCCCCATAGTTTAGGAGAAATTTGAATTCGAAATTTTTGGAAAAAACCGTAAAAATTCAATCTCTCTACTAAAATCGTTATATCTCCTAAACTATTCGTCGCAGACCCCTCATATGAAAACTTTCGTGATCTACGTGACCAGATCAATAGAAAAAGAGGTATATTATTACCAAGAAGGAACTTTTAATTTTTTACAATTTTTCAAGGTCCGGGGTAAGAAAAATTCGAGAAAATTCTTCGACTCAAATATTGTCATTCGTGAGTGGAATTCGAATAATCATGAACTGCCAATACCAACTCTGCTTACCGATTTTCCGTAGTCCCCATAGTTTAGGAGAAATTTGAATTCGAAATTTCTGGAAAAAACCGTAAAAATTCAATCTCTCTAAAAAAATCGTTATATCTCCTAAACTATTCGTCGCAAACCCCTCAAATAAAAACTTTCGTGATCTACGTGACCAGATCAATAGAAAAAGAGGTATATTATTACCAAGAAGGAACTTTTAATTTTTTACAATTTTTTAAGGTCCGGGGTAAGGAAAATTCGAGAAAATTCGAGAAAATTCTTCGACTCAAATATTGTCATTCGTGAGTGGAATTCGAATAATCATGAACTGCCAATACCAACTCTGCTTACCTATTTTCCGTAGTCCCCATAGTTTAGGAGAAATTTGAATTCGAAATTTTTGGAAAAAACCGTAAAAATTCAATCTCTCTACTAAAATCGTTATATCTCCTAAACTATTCGTCGCAGACCCCTCATATGAAAACTTTCGTGGTCTACGTGACCAGATCAAAAGAAAAAGAGTTATATTATTACCAAGAAGGAACTTTTAATTTTTTACAATTTTTCAAGGTCCGGGGTAAGAAAAATTCGAGAAAATTCTTCGACTCAAATATTGTCATTCGTGAGTGGAATTCGAATAATCATGAACTGCCAATACCAACTCTGCTTACCGATTTTCCGTAGTCCCCATAGTTTAGGAGAAATTTGAAGTCGAAATTTTTGGAAAAAACCGTAAAAATTCAATCTCTCTAGAAAAATCGTTATATCTCCTAAACTATTCGTCGCAGACCTCTCATAAAAACTTTCGTGATCTACGTGAACAGATCAATAGAAAAAGAGGTATATTATCACCAAGAAGGAACTTTTAATTTTTTACAATTTTTTAAGGTCCGGGTTAAGGAAAATTCGAGAAAATTCAATATCTCTACAAAAATCGTTATATCTCCTAAACTATTCGTCGCAGACCCCTCAAATAAAAACTTTCGTGATCTACGTGAACAGATCAATAGAAAAAGAGGTATTTTATTACCAAGAAAGATCTTTCAATTTTTTACAATTTTTCAAGGTCCGGGGTAAGGAAAATTCGAGAAAATTCAATCTCTCTATAAAAATCGTTATATCTCCTAAACTATTCGTCGCAGACTCCTCAAATAAAAACTTTCGTGATCTACATGACCAGATCAATAGAAAAAGAGGTATATTATTACCAAGAAGGAACTTTTAATTTTTTACAATTTTTTAAGGTCCGGGGCAAGGAAAATTCGAGAAAATTCGAGAAAATTTTTCGACTCAAATATTGTCAGGCGAGAGTGGGATTCGAATAACCATGAACTGCCAATACCAACTCTGCTTACCGATTTTCCGTAGTCCTCATAGTTTAGGAGAAATTTGAATTCGAAATTTTTGGAAAAAACCGTAAAAATTCAATCTCTCTACAAAAATCGTTATATCTCCTAAACTATTCGTCGCAAACCCCTCAAATAAAAACTTTCGTGATCTACGTGAACAGATCAATAGAAAAAGAGGTATATTATTACCAAGAAGGAACTTTGAATTTTTTACAATTTTTTAAGGTCCGGGGTAAGGAAAATTCGAGAAAATTCGAGAAAATTCTTCGACTCAAATATTGTCATTCGTGAGTGGAATTCGAATAATCATGAATTGCCAATACCAACTCTGCTTACCGATTTTCCGTAGTCCCCATAGTTTAGGAGAAATTTGAAGTCGAAATTTTTGGAAAAAACCGTAAAAATTCAATCTCTCTATAAAAATCGTTATATCTCCTAAACTATTCGTCGGAGACCCCTCATATAAAAACTTTCGTGATCTACGTGAACAGATCAATAGAAAAAGAGGTATATTATCACCAAGAAGGAACTTTTAATTTTTTACAATTTTTTAAGGTCCGGGGTAAGGAAAATTCGAGAAAATTCAATCTCTCTACAAAAATCGTTATATCTCCTAAACTATTCGTCGCAGAACCCTCAAATAAAAACTTTCGTGATCTACGTGAACTGATCATTAGAAAAAGAGGTATTTTATTACCAAGAAAGATCTTTTAATTTTTTACAATTTTTCAAGGTCCGCGGTAAGGAAAATTCGAGAAAATTCAATCTCTCTATAAAAATCGTTATATCTCCTAAACTATTCGTCGCAGACTCCTCAAATACAAACTTTCGTGATCTACATGACCAGATCAATAGAAAAAGAGGTATATTATTACCAAGAAGGAACTTTTAATTTTTTACAATTTTTTAAGGTCCGGGGTAAGGAAAATTCGAGAAAATTCGAGAAAATTCTTCGACTCAAATATTGTCATTCGTGAGTGGAATTCGAATAATCATGAACTGCCAATACCAACTCTGCTTACCGATATTCCGTAGTCCCCATAGTTTAGGAGAAATTTGAAGTCGAAATTTTTGGAAAAAACCGTAAAAATTCAATCTCTCTATAAAAATCGTTATATCTCCTAAACTATTCGTCGCAGACCCCTCATATAAAAACTTTCGTGATCTACGTGAACAGATCAATAGAAAAAGAGGTATATTATCACCAAGAAGGAACTTTTAATTTTTTACAATTTTTTAAGGTCCGGGGTAAGGAAAATTCGAGAAAATTCAATCTCTCTACAAAAATCGTTATATCTCCTGAACTATTCGTCGCAGACCCCTCAAATAAAAACTTTCGTGATCTACGTGAACAGATCAATAGAAAAAGAGGTATTTTATTACCAAGAAAGATCTTTTAATTTTTTACAATTTTTCAAGGTCCGGGGTAAGGAAAATTCGAGAAAATTCAATCTCTCAATAAAAATCGTTATATCTCCTAAACTATTCGTCGCAGACTCCTCAAATAAAAACTTTCGTGATCTACATGACCAGATCAATAGAAAAAGAGGTATATTATTACCAAGAAGGAACTTTTGATTTTTTACAATTTTTTAAGGTCCGGGGTAAGGAAAATTCGAGAAAATTCGAGAAAATTTTTCGACTCAAATATTGTCAGGCGAGAGTGGGATTCGAATAACCATGAACTGCCAATACCAACTCTGCTCACCGATTTTCCGTAGTCCCTATAGTTTAGGAGAAATTTGAATTCGAAATTTTTGGAAAAAACCGTAAAAATTCAATCTCTCTACAAAAATCGTTATATCTGCTAAACTATTCGTCGCAAACCCCTCAAATAAAAACTTTCGTGATCTACGTGACCAGATCAATAGAAAAAAAAGTATATTATTACCAAGAAGGAACTTTTAATTTTTTACAATTTTTTAAGGTCCGGGGTAAGGAAAATTCGAGAAAATTCGAGAAAATTTTTCGACTCAAATATTGTCAGGCGAGAGTGGGATTCGAATAACCATGAACTGCCAATACCAACTCTGCTTACCGATTTTCCGTAGTCCCCATAGTTTAGGAGAAATTTGAAGTCGAAATTTTTGGAAAAAACCGTAAAAATTCAATCTCTCTATAAAAATCGTTATATCTCCTAAACTATTCGTCGCAGACCCCTCATTTAAAAACTTTCGTGATCTACGTGAACAGATCAATAGAAAAAGAGGTATATTATCACCAAGAAGGAACTTTTAATTTTTTACAATTTTTTAAGGTCCGGGGTAAGGAAAATTCGAGAAAATTCGAGAAAATTTTTCGACTCAAATATTGTCAGGCGAGAGTGGGATTCGAATAACCATGAACTGCCAATACCAACTCTGCTTACCGATTTTCCGTAGTCCCCATAATTTAGGAGAAATTCGAATTCGAAATTTTTGGAAAAAACCGTAAAAATTCAATCTCTCTACAAAAATCGTTATATCTCCTAAACTATTCGTCGCAAACCCCTCAAATAAAAACTTTCGTGATCTACGTGACCAGATCAATAGAAAAAGAGGTATATTATTACCAAGAAGGAACTTTTAATTTTTTACAATTTTTTAAGGTCCGGGGTAAGGAAAATTCGAGAAAATTCGAGAAAATTCTTCGACTCAAATATTGTCATTCGTGAGTGGAATTCGAATAATCATGAACTGCCAATACCAACTCTGCTTACCGATTTTCCGTAGTCCCCATAGTTTAGGAGAAATTTGAAGTCGAAATTTTTGGAAAAAACCGTAAAAATTCAATCTCTCTATAAAAATCGTTATATCTCCTAAACTATTCGTCGCAGACCCCTCAAATAAAACTTTCGTGATCTACGTGAACAGATCAATAGAAAAAGAGGTATTTTTTCACCAAGAAAGATCTTTTAATTTTTTACAATTTTTCAAGGTCCGGGGTTAGGAAAATTCGAGAAAATTCAATCTCTCTATAAAACTCGTTATATCTCCTAAACTATTCGTCGCAGACTCCTCAAATAAAAACTTTCGTGATCTACATGACCAGATCAATAGAAAAAGAGGTATATTATTACCAAGAAGGAACTTTGAATTTTTTACAATTTTTTAAGGTCCGGGGTGAGGAAAATTCGAGAAAATTCGAGAAAATTCTTCGACTCAAATATTGTCATTCGTGAGTGGAATTCGAATAATCATGAATTGCCAATACCAACTCTGCTTACCGATTTTCCGTAGTCCCCATAGTTTAGGAGAAATTTGAAGTCGAAATTTTTGGAAAAAACCGTAAAAATTCAATCTCTCTATAAAAATCGTTATATCTCCTAAACTATTCGTCGGAGACCCCTCATATAAAAACTTTCGTGATCTACGTGAACAGATCAATAGAAAAAGAGGTATATTATCACCAAGAAGGAACTTTTAATTTTTTACAATTTTTTAAGGTCCGGGGTAAGGAAAATTCGAGAAAATTCAATCTCTCTACAAAAAATCGTTATATCTCCTAAACTATTCGTCGCAGAACCCTCAAATAAAAACTTTCGTGATCTACGTGAACTGATCATTAGAAAAAGAGGTATTTTATTACCAAGAAAGATCTTTTAATTTTTTACAATTTTTCAAGGTCCGCGGTAAGGAAAATTCGAGAAAATTCAATCTCTCTATAAAAATCGTTATATCTCCTAAACTATTCGTCGCAGACTCCTCAAATACAAACTTTCGTGATCTACATGACCAGATCAATAGAAAAAGAGGTATATTATTACCAAGAAGGAACTTTTAATTTTTTACAATTTTTTAAGGTCCGGGGTAAGGAAAATTCGAGAAAATTCGAGAAAATTCTTCGACTCAAATATTGTCATTCGTGAGTGGAATTCGAATAATCATGAACTGCCAATACCAACTCTGCTTACCGATATTCCGTAGTCCCCATAGTTTAGGAGAAATTTGAAGTCGAAATTTTTGGAAAAAACCGTAAAAATTCAATCTCTCTATAAAAATCGTTATATCTCCTAAACTATTCGTCGCAGACCCCTCATATAAAAACTTTCGTGATCTACGTGAACAGATCAATAGAAAAAGAGGTATATTATCACCAAGAAGGAACTTTTAATTTTTTACAATTTTTTAAGGTCCGGGGTAAGGAAAATTCGAGAAAATTCAATCTCTCTACAAAAATCGTTATATCTCCTGAACTATTCGTCGCAGACCCCTCAAATAAAAACTTTCGTGATCTACGTGAACAGATCAATAGAAAAAGAGGTATTTTATTACCAAGAAAGATCTTTTAATTTTTTACAATTTTTCAAGGTCCGGGGTAAGGAAAATTCGAGAAAATTCAATCTCTCAATAAAAATCGTTATATCTCCTAAACTATTCGTCGCAGACTCCTCAAATAAAAACTTTCGTGATCTACATGACCAGATCAATAGAAAAAGAGGTATATTATTACCAAGAAGGAACTTTTGATTTTTTACAATTTTTTAAGGTCCGGGGTAAGGAAAATTCGAGAAAATTCGAGAAAATTTTTCGACTCAAATATTGTCAGGCGAGAGTGGGATTCGAATAACCATGAACTGCCAATACCAACTCTGCTCACCGATTTTCCGTAGTCCCTATAGTTTAGGAGAAATTTGAATTCGAAATTTTTGGAAAAAACCGTAAAAATTCAATCTCTCTACAAAAATCGTTATATCTGCTAAACTATTCGTCGCAAACCCCTCAAATAAAAACTTTCGTGATCTACGTGACCAGATCAATAGAAAAAAAAGTATATTATTACCAAGAAGGAACTTTTAATTTTTTACAATTTTTTAAGGTCCGGGGTAAGGAAAATTCGAGAAAATTCGAGAAAATTTCTCGACTCAAATATTGTCAGGCGAGAGTGGGATTCGAATAACCATGAACTGCCAATACCAACTCTGCTTACCGATTTTCCGTAGTCCCCATAGTTTAGGAGAAATTTGAAGTCGAAATTTTTGGAAAAAACCGTAAAATTCAATCTCTCTATAAAAATCGTTATATCTCCTAAACTATTCGTCGCAGACCCCTCATTTAAAAACTTTCGTGATCTACGTGAACAGATCAATAGAAAAAGAGGTATATTATCACCAAGAAGGAACTTTTAATTTTTTACAATTTTTTAAGGTCCGGGGTAAGGAAAATTCGAGAAAATTCGAGAAAATTTTTCGACTCAAATATTGTCAGGCGAGAGTGGGATTCGAATAACCATGAACTGCCAATACCAACTCTGCTCACCGATTTTCCGTAGTCCCTATATTTTAGGAGAAATTTGAATTCGAAATTTTTGGAAAAAACCGTAAAAATTCAATCTCTCTACAAAAATCGTTATATCTGCTAAACTATTCGTCGCAAACCCCTCAAATAAAAACTTTCGTGATCTACGTGACCAGATCAATAGAAAAAAAAGTATATTATTACCAAGAAGGAACTTTTAATTTTTTACAATTTTTTAAGGTCCGGGGTAAGGAAAATTCGAGAAAATTCGAGAAAATTTTTCGACTCAAATATTGTCAGGCGAGAGTGGGATTCGAATAACCATGAACTGCCAATACCAACTCTGCTTACCGATTTTCCGTAGTCCCCATAGTTTAGGAGAAATTCGAATTCGAAATTTTTGGAAAAAACCGTAAAAATTCAATCTCTCTACAAAAATCGTTATATCTCCTAAACTATTCGTCGCAAACCCCTCAAATAAAAACTTTCGTGATCTACGTGACCAGATCAATAGAAAAAGAGGTATATTATTACCAAGAAGGAACTTTTAATTTTTTACAATTTTTTAAGGTCCGGGGTAAGGAAAATTCGAGAAAATTCTTCGACTCAAATATTGTCATTCGTGAGTGGAATTCGAATAATCATGAACTGCCAATACCAACTCTGCTTACCGATTTTCCGTAGTCCCCATAGTTTAGGAGAAATTTGAAGTCGAAATTTTTGGAAAAAACCGTAAAAATTCAATCTCTCTATAAAAATCGTTATATCTCCTAAACTATTCGTCGCAGACCCCTCAAATAAAACTTTCGTGATCTACGTGAACAGATCAATAGAAAAAGAGGTATTTTTTCACCAAGAAAGATCTTTTAATTTTTTACAATTTTTCAAGGTCCGGGGTTAGGAAAATTCGAGAAAATTCAATCTCTCTATAAAACTCGTTATATCTCCTAAACTATTCGTCGCAGACTCCTCAAATAAAAACTTTCGTGATCTACATGACCAGATCAATAGAAAAAGAGGTATATTATTACCAAGAAGGAACTTTCAATTTTTTACAATTTTTTAAGGTCCGGGGTAAGGAAAATTCGAGAAAATTTTTCGACTCAAATATTGTCAGGCGAGAGTGGGAAAGAGTAACCATGAACTGCCAATACCAACTCTGCTTACCGATTTTCCGTAGTCCCCATAGTTTAGGAGAAATTTGAATTCGAAATTTTTGGAAAAAACCGTAAAAATTCAATCTCTCTACAAAAATCGTTATATCTCCTAAACTATTCGTCGCAAACCCCTCAAATAAAAACTTTCGTGATCTACGTGACCAGATCAATAGAAAAAGAGGTATATTATTACCAAGAAGGAACTTTAAATTTTTTACAATTTTTCAAGGTCCGGGGTAAGGAAAATTCGAGAAAATTCGAGAAAATTTTTCGACTCAAATATTGTCAGGCGAGAGTGGGATTCGAATAACCATGAACTGCCAATACCAACTCTGCTTACCGATTTTCCGTAGTCCCCATAGTTTAGGAGAAATTCGAATTCGAAATTTTTGGAAAAAACCGTAAAAATTCAATCTCTCTACAAAAATCGTTATATCTCCTAAACTATTCGTCGCAAACCCCTCAAATAAAAACTTTCGTGATCTACGTGACCAGATCAATAGAAAAAGAGGTATATTATTACCAAGAAGGAACTTTTAATTTTTTACAATTTTTTAAGGTCCGGGGTAAGGAAAATTCGAGAAAATTCGAGAAAATTCTTCGACTCAAATATTGTCATTCGTGAGTGGAATTCGAATAATCATGAACTGCCAATACCAACTCTGCTTACCGATTTTCCGTAGTCCCCATAGTTTAGGAGAAATTTGAAGTCGAAATTTTTGGAAAAAACCGTAAAAATTCAATCTCTCTATAAAAATCGTTATATCTCCTAAACTATTCGTCGCAGACCCCTCAAATAAAACTTTCGTGATCTACGTGAACAGATCAATGGAAAAAGAGGTATTTTATCACCAAGAAAAATCTTTTAATTTTTTACAATTTTTCAAGGTCCGGGGTTAGGAAAATTCGAGAAAATTCAATCTCTCTATAAAACTCGTTATATCTCCTAAACTATTCGTCGCAGACTCCTCAAATAAAAACTTTCGTGATCTACATGACCAGATCAATAGAAAAAGAGGTATATTATTACCAAGAAGGAACTTTCAATTTTTTACAATTTTTTAAGGTCCGGGGTAAGGAAAATTCGAGAAAATTCGAGAAAATTTTTCGACTCAAATATTGTCAGGCGAGAATGGGAAAGAGTAACCATGAACTGCCAATACCAACTCTGCTTACCGATTTTCCGTAGTCCCCATAGTTTAGGAGAAATTTGAATTCGAAATTTTTGGAAAAAACCGTAAAAATTCAATCTCTCTACAAAAATCGTTATATCTCCTAAACTATTCGTCGCAAACCCCTCAAATAAAAACTTTCGTGATCTACGTGACCAGATCAATAGAAAAAGAGGTATATTATTACCAAGAAGGAACTTTTAATTTTTTACAATTTTTCAAGGTCCGGGGTAAGGAAAATTCGAGAAAATTCGAGAAAATTCTTCGACTCAAATATTGTCATTCGTGAGTAGAATTCGAATAATCATGAACTGCCAATACCAACTCTGCTTACCTATTTTCCGTAGTCTCCATAGTTTAGGAGAAATTTGAATTCGAAATTTTTGGAAAAAACCGTAAAAATTCAATCTCTCTACAAAAATCGTTATATCTCCTAAACTATTCGTCGCAAACCCCTCAAATAAAAACTTTCGTGATCTACATGACCAGATCAATAGAAAAAGAGGTATATTCTTACCAAGAAGGAACTTTTAATTTTTTACAATTTTTTAAGGTCCGGGGTAAGGAAAATTCGAGAAAATTCGAGAAAATTCTTCGACTCAAATATTGTCATTCGTGAGTGGAATTCGAATAATCATGAATTGCCAATACCAACTCTGCTTACCGATTTTCCGTAGTCCCCATAGTTTAGGAGAAATTTGAAGTCGAAATTTTTGGAAAAAACCGTAAAAATTCAATCTCTCTATAAAAATCGTTATATCTCCTAAACTATTCGTCGGAGACCCCTCATATAAAAACTTTCGTGATCTACGTGAACAGATCAATAGAAAAAGAGGTATATTATCACCAAGAAGGAACTTTTAATTTTTTACAATTTTTTAAGGTCCGGGGTAAGGAAAATTCGAGAAAATTCAATCTCTCTACAAAAATCGTTATATCTCCTAAACTATTCGTCGCAGAACCCTCAAATAAAAACTTTCGTGATCTACGTGAACTGATCATTAGAAAAAGAGGTATTTTATTACCAAGAAAGATCTTTTAATTTTTTACAATTTTTCAAGGTCCGCGGTAAGGAAAATTCGAGAAAATTCAATCTCTCTATAAAAATCGTTATATCTCCTAAACTATTCGTCGCAGACTCCTCAAATACAAACTTTCGTGATCTACATGACCAGATCAATAGAAAAAGAGGTATATTATTACCAAGAAGGAACTTTTAATTTTTTACAATTTTTTAAGGTCCGGGGTAAGGAAAATTCGAGAAAATTCGAGAAAATTCTTCGACTCAAATATTGTCATTCGTGAGTGGAATTCGAATAATCATGAACTGCCAATACCAACTCTGCTTACCGATATTCCGTAGTCCCCATAGTTTAGGAGAAATTTGAAGTCGAAATTTTTGGAAAAAACCGTAAAAATTCAATCTCTCTATAAAAATCGTTATATCTCCTAAACTATTCGTCGCAGACCCCTCATATAAAAACTTTCGTGATCTACGTGAACAGATCAATAGAAAAAGAGGTATATTAGCACCAAGAAGGAACTTTTAATTTTTTACAATTTTTTAAGGTCCGGGGTAAGGAAAATTCGAGAAAATTCAATCTCTCTACAAAAATCGTTATATCTCCTGAACTATTCGTCGCAGACCCCTCAAATAAAAACTTTCGTGATCTACGTGAACAGATCAATAGAAAAAGAGGTATTTTATTACCAAGAAAGATCTTTTAATTTTTTACAATTTTTCAAGGTCCGGGGTAAGGAAAATTCGAGAAAATTCAATCTCTCATTAAAAATCGTTATATCTCCTAAACTATTCGTCGCAGACTCCTCAAATAAAAACTTTCGTGATCTACATGACCAGATCAATAGAAAAAGAGGTATATTATTACCAAGAAGGAACTTTTGATTTTTTACAATTTTTTAAGGTCCGGGGTAAGGAAAATTCGAGAAAATTCGAGAAAATTTTTCGACTCAAATATTGTCAGGCGAGAGTGGGATTCGAATAACCATGAACTGCCAATACCAACTCTGCTCACCGATTTTCCGTAGTCCCTATAGTTTAGGAGAAATTTGAATTCGAAATTTTTGGAAAAAACCGTAAAAATTCAATCTCTCTACAAAAATCGTTATATCTGCTAAACTATTCGTCGCAAACCCCTCAAATAAAAACTTTCGTGATCTACGTGACCAGATCAATAGAAAAAAAAGTATATTATTACCAAGAAGGAACTTTTAATTTTTTACAATTTTTTAAGGTCCGGGGTAAGGAAAATTCGAGAAAATTCGAGAAAATTTTTCGACTCAAATATTGTCAGGCGAGAGTGGGATTCGAATAACCATGAACTGCCAATACCAACTCTGCTTACCGATTTTCCGTAGTCCCCATAGTTTAGGAGAAATTTGAAGTCGAAATTTTTGGAAAAAACCGTAAAAATTCAATCTCTCTATAAAAATCGTTATATCTCCTAAACTATTCGTCGCAGACCCCTCATATAAAAACTTTCGTGATCTACGTGAACAGATCAATAGAAAAAGAGGTATATTATCACCAAGAAGGAACTTTTAATTTTTTACAATTTTTTAAGGTCCGGGGTAAGGAAAATTCGAGAAAATTCGAGAAAATTTTTCGACTCAAATATTGTCAGGCGAGAGTGGGATTCGAATAACCATGAACTGCCAATACCAACTCTGCTCACCGATTTTCCGTAGTCCCTATAGTTTAGGAGAAATTTGAATTCGAAATTTTTGGAAAAAACCGTAAAAATTCAATCTCTCTACAAAAATCGTTATATCTGCTAAACTATTCGTCGCAAACCCCTCAAATAAAAACTTTCGTGATCTACGTGACCAGATCAATAGAAAAAAAAGTATATTATTACCAAGAAGGAACTTTTAATTTTTTACAATTTTTTAAGGTCCGGGGTAAGGAAAATTCGAGAAAATTCGAGAAAATTTTTCGACTCAAATATTGTCAGGCGAGAGTGGGATTCGAATAACCATGAACTGCCAATACCAACTCTGCTTACCGATTTTCCGTAGTCCCCATAGTTTAGGAGAAATTCGACTTCGAAATTTTTGGAAAAAACCGTAAAAATTCAATCTCTCTACAAAAATCGTTATATCTCCTAAACTATTCGTCGCAAACCCCTCAAATAAAAACTTTCGTGATCTACGTGACCAGATCAATAGAAAAAGAGGTATATTATTACCAAGAAGGAACTTTTAATTTTTTACAATTTTTTAAGGTCCGGGGTAAGGAAAATTCGAGAAAATTCGAGAAAATTCTTCGACTCAAATATTGTCATTCGTGAGTGGAATTCGAATAATCATGAACTGCCAATACCAACTCTGCTTACCGATTTTCCGTAGTCCCCATAGTTTAGGAGAAATTTGAAGTCGAAATTTTTGGAAAAAACCGTAAAAATTCAATCTCTCTATAAAAATCGTTATATCTCCTAAACTATTCGTCGCAGACCCCTCAAATAAAACTTTCGTGATCTACGTGAACAGATCAATAGAAAAAGAGGTATTTTTTCACCAAGAAAGATCTTTTAATTTTTTACAATTTTTCAAGGTCCGGGGTTAGGAAAATTCGAGAAAATTCAATCTCTCTATAAAACTCGTTATATCTCCTAAACTATTCGTCGCAGACTCCTCAAATAAAAACTTTCGTGATCTACATGACCAGATCAATAGAAAAAGAGGTATATTATTACCAAGAAGGAACTTTGAATTTTTTACAATTTTTTAAGGTCCGGGGTAAGGAAAATTCGAGAAAATTCGAGAAAATTCTTCGACTCAAATATTGTCATTCGTGAGTGGAATTCGAATAATCATGAATTGCCAATACCAACTCTGCTTACCGATTTTCCGTAGTCCCCATAGTTTAGGAGAAATTTGAAGTCGAAATTTTTGGAAAAAACCGTAAAAATTCAATCTCTCTATAAAAATCGTTATATCTCCTAAACTATTCGTCGGAGACCCCTCATATAAAAACTTTCGTGATCTACGTGAACAGATCAATAGAAAAAGAGGTATATTATCACCAAGAAGGAACTTTTAATTTTTTACAATTTTTTAAGGTCCGGGGTAAGGAAAATTCGAGAAAATTCAATCTCTCTACAAAAATCGTTATATCTCCTAAACTATTCGTCGCAGAACCCTCAAATAAAAACTTTCGTGATCTACGTGAACTGATCATTAGAAAAAGAGGTATTTTATTACCAAGAAAGATCTTTTAATTTTTTACAATTTTTCAAGGTCCGCGGTAAGGAAAATTCGAGAAAATTCAATCTCTCTATAAAAATCGTTATATCTCCTAAACTATTCGTCGCAGACTCCTCAAATACAAACTTTCGTGATCTACATGACCAGATCAATAGAAAAAGAGGTATATTATTACCAAGAAGGAACTTTTAATTTTTTACAATTTTTTAAGGTCCGGGGTAAGGAAAATTCGAGAAAATTCGAGAAAATTCTTCGACTCAAATATTGTCATTCGTGAGTGGAATTCGAATAATCATGAACTGCCAATACCAACTCTGCTTACCGATATTCCGTAGTCCCCATAGTTTAGGAGAAATTTGAAGTCGAAATTTTTGGAAAAAACCGTAAAAATTCAATCTCTCTATAAAAATCGTTATATCTCCTAAACTATTCGTCGCAGACCCCTCATATAAAAACTTTCGTGATCTACGTGAACAGATCAATAGAAAAAGAGGTATATTATCACCAAGAAGGAACTTTTAATTTTTTACAATTTTTTAAGGTCCGGGGTAAGGAAAATTCGAGAAAATTCAATCTCTCTACAAAAATCGTTATATCTCCTGAACTATTCGTCGCAGACCCCTCAAATAAAAACTTTCGTGATCTACGTGAACAGATCAATAGAAAAAGAGGTATTTTATTACCAAGAAAGATCTTTTAATTTTTTACAATTTTTCAAGGTCCGGGGTAAGGAAAATTCGAGAAAATTCAATCTCTCAATAAAAATCGTTATATCTCCTAAACTATTCGTCGCAGACTCCTCAAATAAAAACTTTCGTGATCTACATGACCAGATCAATAGAAAAAGAGGTATATTATTACCAAGAAGGAACTTTTGATTTTTTACAATTTTTTAAGGTCCGGGGTAAGGAAAATTCGAGAAAATTCGAGAAAATTTTTCGACTCAAATATTGTCAGGCGAGAGTGGGATTCGAATAACCATGAACTGCCAATACCAACTCTGCTCACCGATTTTCCGTAGTCCCTATAGTTTAGGAGAAATTTGAATTCGAAATTTTTGGAAAAAACCGTAAAAATTCAATCTCTCTACAAAAATCGTTATATCTGCTAAACTATTCGTCGCAAACCCCTCAAATAAAAACTTTCGTGATCTACGTGACCAGATCAATAGAAAAAAAAGTATATTATTACCAAGAAGGAACTTTTAATTTTTTACAATTTTTTAAGGTCCGGGGTAAGGAAAATTCGAGAAAATTCGAGAAAATTTTTCGACTCAAATATTGTCAGGCGAGAGTGGGATTCGAATAACCATGAACTGCCAATACCAACTCTGCTTACCGATTTTCCGTAGTCCCCATAGTTTAGGAGAAATTTGAAGTCGAAATTTTTGGAAAAAACCGTAAAAATTCAATCTCTCTATAAAAATCGTTATATCTCCTAAACTATTCGTCGCAGACCCCTCATTTAAAAACTTTCGTGATCTACGTGAACAGATCAATAGAAAAAGAGGTATATTATCACCAAGAAGGAACTTTTAATTTTTTACAATTTTTTAAGGTCCGGGGTAAGGAAAATTCGAGAAAATTCGAGAAAATTTTTCGACTCAAATATTGTCAGGCGAGAGTGGGATTCGAATAACCATGAACTGCCAATACCAACTCTGCTCACCGATTTTCCGTAGTCCCTATAGTTTAGGAGAAATTTGAATTCGAAATTTTTGGAAAAAACCGTAAAAATTCAATCTCTCTACAAAAATCGTTATATCTGCTAAACTATTCGTCGCAAACCCCTCAAATAAAAACTTTCGTGATCTACGTGACCAGATCAATAGAAAAAAAAGTATATTATTACCAAGAAGGAACTTTTAATTTTTTACAATTTTTTAAGGTCCGGGGTAAGGAAAATTCGAGAAAATTCGAGAAAATTTTTCGACTCAAATATTGTCAGGCGAGAGTGGGATTCGAATAACCATGAACTGCCAATACCAACTCTGCTTACCGATTTTCCGTAGTCCCCATAGTTTAGGAGAAATTCGAATTCGAAATTTTTGGAAAAAACCGTAAAAATTCAATCTCTCTACAAAAATCGTTATATCTCCTAAACTATTCGTCGCAAACCCCTCAAATAAAAACTTTCGTGATCTACGTGACCAGATCAATAGAAAAAGAGGTATATTATTACCAAGAAGGAACTTTTAATTTTTTACAATTTTTTAAGGTCCGGGGTAAGGAAAATTCGAGAAAATTCGAGAAAATTCTTCGACTCAAATATTGTCATTCGTGAGTGGAATTCGAATAATCATGAACTGCCAATACCAACTCTGCTTACCGATTTTCCGTAGTCCCCATAGTTTAGGAGAAATTTGAAGTCGAAATTTTTGGAAAAAACCGTAAAAATTCAATCTCTCTATAAAAATCGTTATATCTCCTAAACTATTCGTCGCAGACCCCTCAAATAAAACTTTCGTGATCTACGTGAACAGATCAATAGAAAAAGAGGTATTTTTTCACCAAGAAAGATCTTTTAATTTTTTACAATTTTTCAAGGTCCGGGGTTAGGAAAATTCGAGAAAATTCAATCTCTCTATAAAACTCGTTATATCTCCTAAACTATTCGTCGCAGACTCCTCAAATAAAAACTTTCGTGATCTACATGACCAGATCAATAGAAAAAGAGGTATATTATTACCAAGAAGGAACTTTCAATTTTTTACAATTTTTTAAGGTCCGGGGTAAGGAAAATTCGAGAAAATTTTTCGACTCAAATATTGTCAGGCGAGAGTGGGAAAGAGTAACCATGAACTGCCAATACCAACTCTGCTTACCGATTTTCCGTAGTCCCCATAGTTTAGGAGAAATTTGAATTCGAAATTTTTGGAAAAAACCGTAAAAATTCAATCTCTCTACAAAAATCGTTATATCTCCTAAACTATTCGTCGCAAACCCCTCAAATAAAAACTTTCGTGATCTACGTGACCAGATCAATAGAAAAAGAGGTATATTATTACCAAGAAGGAACTTTAAATTTTTTACAATTTTTCAAGGTCCGGGGTAAGGAAAATTCGAGAAAATTCGAGAAAATTTTTCGACTCAAATATTGTCAGGCGAGAGTGGGATTCGAATAACCATGAACTGCCAATACCAACTCTGCTTACCGATTTTCCGTAGTCCCCATAGTTTAGGAGAAATTCGAATTCGAAATTTTTGGAAAAAACCGTAAAAATTCAATCTCTCTACAAAAATCGTTATATCTCCTAAACTATTCGTCGCAAACCCCTCAAATAAAAACTTTCGTGATCTACGTGACCAGATCAATAGAAAAAGAGGTATATTATTACCAAGAAGGAACTTTTAATTTTTTACAATTTTTTAAGGTCCGGGGTAAGGAAAATTCGAGAAAATTCGAGAAAATTCTTCGACTCAAATATTGTCATTCGTGAGTGGAATTCGAATAATCATGAACTGCCAATACCAACTCTGCTTACCGATTTTCCGTAGTCCCCATAGTTTAGGAGAAATTTGAAGTCGAAATTTTTGGAAAAAACCGTAAAAATTCAATCTCTCTATAAAAATCGTTATATCTCCTAAACTATTCGTCGCAGACCCCTCAAATAAAACTTTCGTGATCTACGTGAACAGATCAATGGAAAAAGAGGTATTTTATCACCAAGAAAGATCTTTTAATTTTTTACAATTTTTCAAGGTCCGGGGTTAGGAAAATTCGAGAAAATTCAATCTCTCTATAAAACTCGTTATATCTCCTAAACTATTCGTCGCAGACTCCTCAAATAAAAACTTTCGTGATCTACATGACCAGATCAATAGAAAAAGAGGTATATTATTACCAAGAAGGAACTTTCAATTTTTTACAATTTTTTAAGGTCCGGGGTAAGGAAAATTCGAGAAAATTCGAGAAAATTTTTCGACTCAAATATTGTCAGGCGAGAATGGGAAAGAGTAACCATGAACTGCCAATACCAACTCTGCTTACCGATTTTCCGTAGTCCCCATAGTTTAGGAGAAATTTGAATTCGAAATTTTTGGAAAAAACCGTAAAAATTCAATCTCTCTACAAAAATCGTTATATCTCCTAAACTATTCGTCGCAAACCCCTCAAATAAAAACTTTCGTGATCTACGTGACCAGATCAATAGAAAAAGAGGTATATTATTACCAAGAAGGAACTTTTAATTTTTTACAATTTTTCAAGGTCCGGGGTAAGGAAAATTCGAGAAAATTCGAGAAAATTCTTCGACTCAAATATTGTCATTCGTGAGTAGAATTCGAATAATCATGAACTGCCAATACCAACTCTGCTTACCTATTTTCCGTAGTCCCCATAGTTTAGGAGAAATTTGAATTCGAAATTTTTGGAAAAAACCGTAAAAATTCAATCTCTCTACTAAAATCGTTATATCTCCTAAACGATTCGTCGCAGACCCCTCATATGAAAACTTTCGTGATCTACGTGACCAGATCGAAAGAAAAAGAGTTATATTATTACCAAGAAGGAACTTTTAATTTTTTACAATTTTTCAAGGTCCGGGGTAAGGAAAATTCGAGAAAATTCGAGAAAATTCTTCGACTCAAATATTGTCATTCGTGAGTGGAATTCGAATAATCATGAACTGCCAATACCAACTCTGCTTACCGATTTTCTGTAGTCCCCATAGTTTAGGAGAAATTCGAATTCGAAATTTTTGGAAAAAACCGTAAAAATTCAATCTCTCTACAAAAATCGTTATATCTCCTAAACTATTCGTCGCAAACCCCTCAAATAAAAACTTTCGTGATCTACGTGACCAGATCAATAGAAAAAGAGGTATATTATTACCAAGAAGGAACTTTTAATTTTTTACAATTTTTTAAGGTCCGGCTTAAGGAAAATTCGAGAAAATTCAATCTCTCTACAAAAATCGTTATATCTCCTAAACTATTCGTCGCAGACCCCTCAAATAAAAACTTTCGTGATCTACGTGAACAGATCAATAGAAAAAGAGGTATTTTATTACCAAGAAAGATCTTCTAATTTTTTACAATTTTTCAAGGTCCGGGGTAAGGAAAATTCGAGAAAATTCAATCTCTCTATAAAAATCGTTATATCTCCTGAACTATTCGTCGCAGACTCCTCAAATAAAAACTTTCGTGATCTACATGACCAGATCAATAGAAAAAGAGGTATATTATTACCAAGAAGGAACTTTTAATATTTTACAATTTTTTAAGGTATGGAAAATTCGAGAAAATTCGAGAAAATTTTTCGACTCAAATATTGTCAGGCGAGAGTGGGATTCGAATAAATATGAACTGCCAATACCAACTCTGCTTACCGATTTTCTGTAGTCCCCATAGTTTAGGAGAAATTTGAATTCGAAATTTTTGGAAAAAACCGTAAAAATTCAATCTCTCTACAAAAATCGTTATATCTCCTAAACTATTCGTCGCAAACCCCTCAAATAAAAACTTTCGTGATCTACGTGACCAGATCAATAGAAAAAGAGGTATATTATTACCAAGAAGGAACTTTTAATTTTTTACAATTTTTCAAGGTCCGGGGTAAGGAAAATTCGAGAAAATTCAATCTCTCTATAAAAATCGTTATATCTCCTGAACTATTCGTCGCAGACTCCTCAAATAAAAACTTTCGTGATCTACATGACCAGATCAATAGAAAAAGAGGTATATTATTACCAAGAAGGAACTTTTAATATTTTACAATTTTTTAAGGTATGGAAAATTCGAGAAAATTCGAGAAAATTTTTCGACTCAAATATTGTCAGGCGAGAGTGGGATTCGAATAACCATGAACTGCCAATTCCAACTCTGCTTACCGATTTTCCGTAGTTCCCATAGTTTAGGAGAAATTTGAATTCGAAATTTTTGGAAAAAACCGTAAAAATTCAATCTCTCTACTAAAATCGTTATATCTCCTGAACTATTCGTCGCAGACCCCTCATATGAAAACTTTCGTGATCTACGTGACCAGATCAATAGAAAAAGAGGTATATTATTATCAAGAAGGAACTTTTAATTTTTTACAATTTTTCAAGGTCCGGGGTAAGAAAAATTCGAGAAAATTCTTCGACTCAAATATTGTCATTCGTGAGTGGAATTCGAAGAATCATGAACTGCCAATACCAACTCTGCTTACCGATTTTCCGTAGTCCCCATAGTTTAGGAGAAATTTGAAATCGAAATTTTTGGAAAAAACCGTAAAAATTCAATCTCCCTATAAAAATCGTTATATCTCCTAAACTATTCGTCGCAGACCCCTCATATAAAAACTTTCGTGATCTACGTGAACAGATCAATAGAAAAAGAGGTATATTATCACCAAGAAGGAACTTTTAATTTTTTACAATTTTTTAAGGTCCGGGGTAAGGAAAATTAGAGAAAATTCGAGAAAATTTTTCGACTCAAATATTGTCAGGCGAGAGTGGGATTCGAATAACCATGAACTGCCAATTCCAACTCTGCTTACCGATTTTCCGTAGTTCCCATGGTTTAGGAGAAATTTGAATTCGAAATTTTTGGAAAAAACCGTAAAAATTCAATCTCTCTACTAAAATCGTTATATCTCCTGAACTATTCGTCGCAGACCCCTCATATGAAAACTTTCGTGATCTACGTGACCAGATCAATAGAAAAAGAGGTATATTATTACCAAGAAGGAACTTTCAATTTTTTACAATTTTTAAAGGTCCGGAGTAAGAAAAATTCGAGAAAATTCGAGAAAATTTTTCGACTCAAATATTGTCAGGCGAGAGTGGGATTCGAATAACCAGGAACTGCCAATACCAACTCTGCTTACCGATTTTCCGTAGTCCCCATAGTTTAGGAGAAATTTGAATTCGAAATATTTGGAAAAAACCGTAAAAATTCAATCTCTCTACAAAAATCGTTATATCTCCTAAACTATTCGTCGCAGACCCCTCATATGAAAACTTTCGTGATCTACGTGACCAGATCAAAAGAAAAAGAGTTATATTATTACCAAGAAGGAACTTTTAATTTTTTAAAATTTTTTGAGGTCCGGGTTAAGGAAAATTCGAGAAAATTCAATCTCTCTACAAAAATCGTTATATCTCCTAAATTATTCGTCGCAGACCCCTCATATGAAAACTTTCGTGATCTACGTGACCAGATCAAAAGAAAAAGAGTTATATTATTACCAAGAAGAAACTTTTAATTTTTTACAATTTTTTAAGGTCTGGGGTAAGGAAAATTCGAGAAAATTCAATCTCTCTACAAAAATCGTTATATGTCCTAAACTATTCGTCGCAGACTCCTCATATAAAAACTTTCGTGATCTACGTGAACAGATCAATAGAAAAAGAGGTATATTATCACCAAGAAGGAACTTTTAATTTTTTACAATTTTTTAAGGTCCGGGGTAAGGAAAATTCGAGAAAATTCAATCTCTCTACAAAAATCGTTATATCTCCTAAACTATTCGTCGCAGACTCCTCAAATAAAAACTTTCGTGATCTACATGACCAGATCAATAGAAAAAGAGGTATATTATTACCAAGAAAAAACTTTTAATTTTTTACAATTTTTTAAGGTCCGGGGTAAGGAAAATTCGAGAAAATTCGAGAAAATTTTTCGACTCAAATATTGTCAGGCGAGTGTGGGATTCGAATAAACATGAACTGCCAATACCAACTCTGCTTACCGATTTTCCGTAGTCCCCATAGTTTAGGAGAAATTTGAATTCGAAATTTTTGAAAAAAACCGTAAAAATTCAATTTCTCTACAAAAATCGTTATATCTCCTAAACTATTCGCCGCAAACCCCTCAAATAAAAACTTTCGTGATCTACGTGACCAGATCAATAGAAGAAGAGGTATATTATTACCAAGAAGGAACTTTTAATTTTTTACAATTTTTTAAGGTCCGGGGTAAGGAAAATTCGAGAAAATTCTCCGACTCAAATATTGTCATTCGTGAGTGGAATTCGAATAATCATCAACTGCCAATACCAACTCTGCTTACCGATTTTCCGTAGTCCCCATAGTTTAGGAGAAATTCGAATTCGAAATTTTTGGAAAAAACCGTAAAAATTCAATCTCTCTACAAAAATCGTTATATCTCCTAAACTATTCGTCGCAAACCCCTCAAATAAAAACTTTCGTGATCTACGTGACCAGATCAATAGAAAAAGAGGTATATTATTACCAAGAAGGAACTTTTAATTTTTTACAATTTTTTAAGGTCCGGGGTAAGGAAAATTCGAGAAAATTCGAGAAAATTCTTCGACTCAAATATTGTCATTCGTGAGTGGAATTCGAATAATCATGAACTGCCAATACCAACTCTGCTTACCGATTTTCCGTAGTCCCCATAGTTTAGGAGAAATTTGAAGTCGAAATTTTTGGAAAAAACCGTAAAAATTCAATCTCTCTATAAAAATCGTTATATCTCCTAAACTATTCGTCGCAGACCCCTCAAATAAAACTTTCGTGATCTACGTGAACAGATCAATAGAAAAAGAGGTATTTTATCACCAAGAAAGATCTCTTAATTTTTTACAATTTTTCAAGGTCCGGGGTTAGGAAAATTCGAGAAAATTCAATCTCTCTATAAAACTCGTTATATCTCCTAAACTATTCGTCGCAGACTCCTCAAATAAAAACTTTCGTGATCTACATGACCAGATCAATAGAAAAAGAGGTATATTATTACCAAGAAGGAACTTTCAATTTTTTACAATTTTTTAAGGTCCGGGGTAAGGAAAATTCGAGAAAATTCGAGAAAATTTTTCGACTCAAATATTGTCAGGCGAGAATGGGAAAGAGTAACCATGAACTGCCAATACCAACTCTGCTTACCGATTTTCCGTAGTCCCCATAGTTTAGGAGAAATTTGAATTCGAAATTTTTGGAAAAAACCGTAAAAATTCAATCTCTCTACAAAAATCGTTATATCTTCTAAACTATTCGTCGCAAACCCCTCAAATAAAAACTTTCGTGATCTACGTGACCAGATCAATAGAAAAAGAGGTATATTATTACCAAGAAGGAACTTTTAATTTTTTACAATTTTTCAAGGTCCGGGGTAAGGAAAATTCGAGAAAATTCGAGAAAATTCTTCGACTCAAATATTGTCATTCGTGAGTAGAATTCGAATAATCATGAACTGCCAATACCAACTCTGCTTACCTATTTTCCGTAGTCCCCATAGTTTAGGAGAAATTTGAATTCGAAATTTTTGGAAAAAACCGTAAAAATTCAATCTCTCTACTAAAATCGTTATATCTCCTAAACGATTCGTCGCAGACCCCTCATATGAAAACTTTCGTGATCTACGTGACCAGATCGAAAGAAAAAGAGTTATATTATTACCAAGAAGGAACTTTTAATTTTTTACAATTTTTCAAGGTCCGGGGTAAGGAAAATTCGAGAAAATTCGAGAAAATTCTTCGACTCAAATATTGTCATTCGTGAGTGGAATTCGAATAATCATGAACTGCCAATACCAACTCTGCTTACCGATTTTCTGTAGTCCCCATAGTTTAGGAGAAATTCGAATTCGAAATTTTTGGAAAAAACCGTAAAAATTCAATCTCTCTACAAAAATCGTTATATCTCCTAAACTATTCGTCGCAAACCCCTCAAATAAAAACTTTCGTGATCTACGTGACCAGATCAATAGAAAAAGAGGTATATTATTACCAAGAAGGAACTTTTAATTTTTTACAATTTTTCAAGGTCCGGGGTAAGGAAAATTCGAGAAAATTCGAGAAAATTCTTCGACTCAAATATTGTCATTCGTGAGTAGAATTCGAATAATCATGAACTGCCAATACCAACTCTGCTTACCTATTTTCCGTAGTCCCCATAGTTTAGGAGAAATTTGAATTCGAAATTTTTGGAAAAAACCGTAAAAATTCAATCTCTCTACTAAAATCGTTATATCTCCTAAACGATTCGTCGCAGACCCCTCATATGAAAACTTTCGTGATCTACGTGACCAGATCGAAAGAAAAAGAGTTATATTATTACCAAGAAGGAACTTTTAATTTTTTACAATTTTTTAAGGTCCGGGGTAAGGAAAATTCGAGAAAATTCGAGAAAATTCTTCGACTCAAATATTGTCATTCGTGAGTGGAATTCGAATAATCATGAACTGCCAATACCAACTCTGCTTACCGATTTTCCGTAGTCCCCATAGTTTAGGAGAAATTTGAAGTCGAAATTTTTGGAAAAAACCGTAAAAATTCAATCTCTCTATAAAAATCGTTATATCTCCTAAACTATTCGTCGCAGACCCCTCAAATAAAACTTTCGTGATCTACGTGAACAGATCAATAGAAAAAGAGGTATTTTATCACCAAGAAAGATCTTTTAATTTTTTACAATTTTTCAAGGTCCGGGGTTAGGAAAATTCGAGAAAATTCAATCTCTCTATAAAACTCGTTATATCTCCTAAACTATTCGTCGCAGACTCCTCAAATAAAAACTTTCGTGATCTACATGACCAGATCAATAGAAAAAGAGGTATATTATTACCAAGAAGGAACTTTCAATTTTTTACAATTTTTTAAGGTCCGGGGTAAGGAAAATTCGAGAAAATTCGAGAAAATTTTTCGACTCAAATATTGTCAGGCGAGAATGGGAAAGAGTAACCATGAACTGCCAATACCAACTCTGCTTACCGATTTTCCGTAGTCCCCATAGTTTAGGAGAAATTTGAATTCGAAATTTTTGGAAAAAACCGTAAAAATTCAATCTCTCTACAAAAATCGTTATATCTTCTAAACTATTCGTCGCAAACCCCTCAAATAAAAACTTTCGTGATCTACGTGACCAGATCAATAGAAAAAGAGGTATATTATTACCAAGAAGGAACTTTTAATTTTTTACAATTTTTCAAGGTCCGGGGTAAGGAAAATTCGAGAAAATTCGAGAAAATTCTTCGACTCAAATATTGTCATTCGTGAGTAGAATTCGAATAATCATGAACTGCCAATACCAACTCTGCTTACCTATTTTCCGTAGTCCCCATAGTTTAGGAGAAATTTGAATTCGAAATTTTTGGAAAAAACCGTAAAAATTCAATCTCTCTACTAAAATCGTTATATCTCCTAAACGATTCGTCGCAGACCCCTCATATGAAAACTTTCGTGATCTACGTGACCAGATCGAAAGAAAAAGAGTTATATTATTACCAAGAAGGAACTTTTAATTTTTTACAATTTTTCAAGGTCCGGGGTAAGGAAAATTCGAGAAAATTCGAGAAAATTCTTCGACTCAAATATTGTCATTCGTGAGTGGAATTCGAATAATCATGAACTGCCAATACCAACTCTGCTTACCGATTTTCTGTAGTCCCCATAGTTTAGGAGAAATTCGAATTCGAAATTTTTGGAAAAAACCGTAAAAATTCAATCTCTCTACAAAAATCGTTATATCTCCTAAACTATTCGTCGCAGACCCCTCATATGAAAACTTTCGTGATCTACGTGACCAGATCAAAAGAAAAAGAGTTATATTATTACCAAGAAGGAACTTTTAATTTTTTACAATTTTTTGAGGTCCGGGTTAAGGAAAATTCGAGAAAATTCAATCTCTCTACAAAAATCGTTATATCTCCTAAATTATTCGTCGCAGACCCCTCATATGAAAACTTTCGTGATCTACGTGACCAGATCAAAAGAAAAAGAGTTATATTATTACCAAGAAGAAACTTTTAATTTTTTACAATTTTTTAAGGTCTGGGGTAAGGAAAATTCGAGAAAATTCAATCTCTCTACAAAAATCGTTATATGTCCTAAACTATTCGTCGCAGACTCCTCATATAAAAACTTTCGTGATCTACGTGAACAGATCAATAGAAAAAGAGGTATATTATCACCAAGAAGGAACTTTTAATTTTTTACAATTTTTTAAGGTCCGGGGTAAGGAAAATTCGAGAAAATTCAATCTCTCTACAAAAATCGTTATATCTCCTAAACTATTCGTCGCAGACTCCTCAAATAAAAACTTTCGTGATCTACATGACCAGATCAATAGAAAAAGAGGTATATTATTACCAAGAAAAAACTTTTAATTTTTTACAATTTTTTAAGGTCCGGGGTAAGGAAAATTCGAGAAAATTCGAGAAAATTTTTCGACTCAAATATTGTCAGGCGAGTGTGGGATTCGAATAAACATGAACTGCCAATACCAACTCTGCTTACCGATTTTCCGTAGTCCCCATAGTTTAGGAGAAATTTGAATTCGAAATTTTTGGAAAAAACCGTAAAAATTCAATTTCTCTACAAAAATCGTTATATCTCCTAAACTATTCGCCGCAAACCCCTCAAATAAAAACTTTCGTGATCTACGTGACCAGATCAATAGAAGAAGAGGTATATTATTACCAAGAAGGAACTTTTAATTTTTTACAATTTTTTAAGGTCCGGGGTAAGGAAAATTCGAGAAAATTCTCCGACTCAAATATTGTCATTCGTGAGTGGAATTCGAATAATCATCAACTGCCAATACCAACTCTGCTTACCTATTTTCCGTAGTCCCCATAGTTTAGGAGAAATTTGAATTCGAAATTTTTGGAAAAAACCGTAAAAATTCAATCTCTCTACTAAAATCGTTATATCTCCTAAACTATTCGTCGCAGACCCCTCATATGAAAACTTTCGTGATCTACGTGACCAGATCAATAGAAAAAGAGGTATATTATTACCAAGAAGGAACTTTTAATTTTTTACAATTTTTCAAGGTCCGGGGTAAGAAAAATTCGAGAAAATTCTTCGACTCAAATATTGTCATTCGTGAGTGGAATTCGAATAATCATGAACTGCCAATACCAACTCTGCTTACCGATTTTCCGTAGTCCCCATAGTTTAGGAGAAATTTGAATTCGAAATTTCTGGAGAAAACCGTAAAAATTCAATCTCTCTAAAAAAATCGTTATATCTCCTAAACTATTCGTCGCAAACCCCTCAAATAAAAACTTTCGTGATCTACGTGACCAGATCAATAGAAAAAGAGGTATATTATTACCAAGAAGGAACTTTTAATTTTTTACAATTTTTTAAGGTCCGGGGTAAGGAAAATTCTAGAAAATTCGAGAAAATTCTTCGACTCAAATATTGTCATTCGTGAGTGGAATTCGAATAATCATGAACTGCCAATACCAACTCTGCTTACCTATTTTCCGTAGTCCCCATAGTTTAGGAGAAATTTGAATTCGAAATTTTTGGAAAAAACCGTAAAAATTCAATCTCTCTACTAAAATCGTTATATCTCCTAAACTATTCGTCGCAGACCCCTCATATGAAAACTTTCGTGGTCTACGTGACCAGATCAAAAGAAAAAGAGTTATATTATTACCAAGAAGGAACTTTTAATTTTTTACAATTTTTCAAGGTCCGGGGTAAGAAAAATTCGAGAAAATTCTTCGACTCAAATATTGTCATTCGTGAGTGGAATTCGAATAATCATGAACTGCCAATACCAACTCTGCTTACCGATTTTCCGTAGTCCCCATAGTTTAGGAGAAATTTGAAGTCGAAATTTTTGGAAAAAACCGTAAAAATTCAATCTCTCTAGAAAAATCGTTATATCTCCTAAACTATTCGTCGCAGACCTCTCATAAAAACTTTCGTGATCTACGTGAACAGATCAATAGAAAAAGAGGTATATTATCACCAAGAAGGAACTTTTAATTTTTCACAATTTTTTAAGGTCCGGGTTAAGGAAAATTCGAGAAAATTCAATATCTCTACAAAAATCGTCATATCCCCTAAACTATTCGTCGCAGACCCCTCAAATAAAAACTTTCGTGATCTACGTGAACAGATCAATAGAAAAAGAGGTATTTTATTACCAAGAAAGATCTTTCAATTTTGTACAATTTTTCAAGGTCCGGGGTAAGGAAAATTCGAGAAAATTCAATCTCTCTATAAAAATCGTTATATCTCCTAAACTATTCGTCGCAGACTCCTCAAATAAAAACTTTCGTGATCTACATGACCAGATCAATAGAAAAAGAGGTATATTATTACCAAGAAGGAACTTTTAATTTTTTACTATTTTTTAAGGTCCGGGGCAAGGAAAATTCGAGAAAATTCGAGAAAATTTTTCGACTCAAATATTGTCAGGCGAGAGTGGAATTCGAATAACCATGAACTGCCAATACCAACTCTGCTTACCGATTTTCCGTAGTCCCCATAGTTTAGGAGAAATTTGAATTCGAAATTTTTGGAAAAAACCGTAAAAATTCAATCTCTCTACAAAAATCGTTATATCTCCTAAACTATTCGTCGCAAACCCCTCAAATAAAAACTTTCGTGATCTACGTGACCAGATCAATAGAAAAAGAGGTATATTATTACCAAGAAGGAACTTTGAATTTTTTACAATTTTTTAAGGTCCGGGGTAAGGAAAATTCGAGAAAATTCAATCTCTCTACAAAAATCGTTATATCTCCTAAACTATTCGTCGCAGACCCCTCAAATAAAAACTTTCGTGATCTACGTGAACAGATCAATAGAAAAAGAGGTATTTTATTACCAAGAAAGATCTTTTAAATTTTTACAATTTTTCAAGGTCCGGGGTAAGGAAAATTCGAGAAAATTCAATCTTTCTATAAAAATCGTTATATCTCCTAAACTATTCGTCGCAGACTCCTCAAATAAAAACTTTCGTGATCTACATGACCAGATCAATAGAAAAAGAGGTATATTATTACCAAGAAGGAACTTTTAATTTTTTACAATTTTTTAAGGTCCGGGGTAAGGAAAATTCGAGAAAATTCGAGAAAATTTTTCGAATCAAATATTGTCAGGCGAGAGTGGGATTCGAATAACCATGAACTGCCAATACCAACTCTGCTTACCGATTTTCCGTAGTCCCCATAGTTTAGGAGAAATTTGAATTCGAAATTTTTGGAAAAAACCGTAAAAATTCAATCTCTCTACAAAAATCGTTATATCTCCTAAACTATTCGTCGCAAACCCCTCAACTTTCGTGATCTACGTGAACAGATCAATAGAAAAAGAGGTATATTATTACCAAGAAGGAACTTTTAATTTTTTACAATTTTTTAAGGTCCGGGGTAAGGAAAATTCGAGAAAATTCGAGAAAATTCTTCGACTCAAATATTGTCATTCGTGAGTGGAATTCGAATAATCATGAATTGCCAATACCAACTCTGCTTACCGATTTTCCGTAGTCCCCATAGTTTAGGAGAAATTTGAAGTCGAAATTTTTGGAAAAAACCGTAAAAATTCAATCTCTCTATAAAAATCGTTATATCTCCTAAACTATTCGTCGGAGACCCCTCATATAAAAACTTTCGTGATCTACGTGAACAGATCAATAGAAAAAGAGGTATATTATCACCAAGAAGGAACTTTTAATTTTTTACAATTTTTTAAGGTCCGGGGTAAGGAAAATTCGAGAAAATTCAATCTCTCTACAAAAATCGTTATATCTCCTAAACTATTCGTCGCAGAACCCTCAAATAAAAACTTTCGTGATCTACGTGAACTGATCATTAGAAAAAGAGGTATTTTATTACCAAGAAAGATCTTTTAATTTTTTACAATTTTTCAAGGTCCGCGGTAAGGAAAATTCGAGAAAATTCAATCTCTCTATAAAAATCGTTATATCTCCTAAACTATTCGTCGCAGACTCCTCAAATAAAAACTTTCGTGATCTACATGACCAGATCAATAGAAAAAGAGGTATATTATTACCAAGAAGGAACTTTTAATTTTTTACAATTTTTTAAGGTCCGGGGTAAGGAAAATTCGAGAAAATTCTTCGACTCAAATATTGTCATTCGTGAGTGGAATTCGAATAATCATGAACTGCCAATACCAACTCTGCTTACCGATATTCCGTAGTCCCCATTGTTTAGGAGAAATTTGAAGTCGAAATTTTTGGAAAAAACCGTAAAAATTCAATCTCTCTATAAAAATCGTTATATCTCCTAAACTATTCGTCGCAGACCCCTCATATAAAAACTTTCGTGATCTACGTGAACAGATCAATAGAAAAAGAGGTATATTATCACCAAGAAGGAACTTTTAATTTTTTACAATTTTTTAAGGTCCGGGGTAAGGAAAATTCGAGAAAATTCAATCTCTCTACAAAAATCGTTATATCTCCTGAACTATTCGTCGCAGACCCCTCAAATAAAAACTTTCGTGATCTACGTGAACAGATCAATAGAAAAAGAGGTATTTTATTACCAAGAAAGATCTTTTAATTTTTTACAATTTTTCAAGGTCCGGGGTAAGGAAAATTCGAAAAAATTCAATCTCTCTATAAAAATCGTTATATCTCCTAAACTATTCGTCGCAGACTCCTCAAATAAAAACTTTCGTGATCTACATGACCAGATCAATAGAAAAAGAGGTATATTATTACCAAGAAGGAACTTTTGATTTTTTACAATTTTTTAAGGTCCGGGGTAAGGAAAATTCGAGAAAATTCGAGAAAATTTTTCGACTCAAATATTGTCAGGCGAGAGTGGGATTCGAATAACCATGAACTGCCAATACCAACTCTGCTCACCGATTTTCCGTAGTCCCTATAGTTTAGGAGAAATTTGGATTCGAAATTTTTGGAAAAAACCGTAAAAATTCAATCTCTCTACAAAAATCGTTATATCTGCTAAACTATTCGTCGCAAACCCCTCAAATAAAAACTTTCGTGATCTACGTGACCAGATCAATAGAAAAAAAAGTATATTATTACCAAGAAGGAACTTTTAATTTTTTACAATTTTTTAAGGTCCGGGGTAAGGAAAATTCGAGAAAATTCGAGAAAATTTTTCGACTCAAATATTGTCAGGCGAGAGTGGGATTCGAATAACCATGAACTGCCAATACCAACTCTGCTTACCGATTTTCCGTAGTCCCCATAGTTTAGGAGAAATTCGAATTCGAAATTTTTGGAAAAAACCGTAAAAATTCAATCTCTCTACAAAAATCGTTATATCTCCTAAACTATTCGTCGCAAACCCCTCAAATAAAAACTTTCGTGATCTACGTGACCAGATCAATAGAAAAAGAGGTATATTATTACCAAGAAGGAACTTTTGATTTTTTACAATTTTTTAAGGTCCGGGGTAAGGAAAATTCGAGAAAATTCGAGAAAATTCTTCGACTCAAATATTGTCATTCGTGAGTGGAATTCGAATAATCATGAACTGCCAATACCAACTCTGCTTACCGATTTTCCGTAGTCCCCATAGTTTAGGAGAAATTTGAAGTCGAAATTTTTGGAAAAAACCGTAAAAATTCAATCTCTCTATAAAAATCGTTATATCTCCTAAACTATTCGTCGCAGACCCCTCATTTAAAAACTTTCGTGATCTACGTGAACAGATCAATAGAAAAAGAGGTATTTTATTACCAAGAAAGATCTTTTAAATTTTTACAATTTTTCAAGGTCCGGGGTAAGGAAAATTCGAGAAAATTCAATCTCTCTATAAAAATCGTTATATCTCCTAAACTATTCGTCGCAGACTCCTCAAATAAAAACTTTCGTGATCTACATGACCAGATCAATAGAAAAAGAGGTTTATTATTACCAAGAAGGAACTTTTAATTTTTTACAATTTTTTAAGGTCCGGGGTAAGGAAAATTCGAGAAAATTCGAGAAAATTTTTCGAATCAAATATTGTCAGGCGAGAGTGGGATTCGAATAACCATGAACTGCCAATACCAACTCTGCTTACCGATTTTCCGTAGTCCCCATAGTTTAGGAGAAATTTGAATTCGAAATTTTTGGAAAAAACCGTAAAAATTCAATCTCTCTACAAAAATCGTTATATCTCCTAAACTATTCGTCGCAAACCCCTCAAATAAAAACTTTCGTGATCTACGTGACCAGATCAATAGAAAAAGAGGTATATTATTACCAAGAAGGAACTTTTAATTTTTTACAATTTTTTAAGGTCCGGGGTAAGGAAAATTCGAGAAAATTCGAGAAAATTCTTCGACTCAAATATTGTCATTCGTGAGTGGAATTCGAATAATCATGAATTGCCAATACCAACTCTGCTTACCGATTTTCCGTAGTCCCCATAGTTTAGGAGAAATTTGAAGTCGAAATTTTTGGAAAAAACCGTAAAAATTCAATCTCTCTATAAAAATCGTTATATCTCCTAAACTATTCGTCGGAGACCCCTCATATAAAAACTTTCGTGATCTACGTGAACAGATCAATAGAAAAAGAGGTATATTATCACCAAGAAGGAACTTTTAATTTTTTACAATTTTTTAAGGTCCGGGGTAAGGAAAATTCGAGAAAATTCAATCTCTCTACAAAAATCGTTATATCTCCTAAACTATTCGTCGCAGAACCCTCAAATAAAAACTTTCGTGATCTACGTGAACTGATCATTAGAAAAAGAGGTATTTTATTACCAAGAAAGATCTTTTAATTTTTTACAATTTTTCAAGGTCCGCGGTAAGGAAAATTCGAGAAAATTCAATCTCTCTATAAAAATCGTTATATCTCCTAAACTATTCGTCGCAGACTCCTCAAATAAAAACTTTCGTGATCTACATGACCAGATCAATAGAAAAAGAGGTATATTATTACCAAGAAGAAACTTTTAATTTTTTACATTTTTTTAAGGTCCGGGGTAAGGAAAATTCGAGAAAATTCGAGAAAATTCTTCGACTCAAATATTGTCATTCGTGAGTGGAATTCGAATAATCATGAACTGCCAATACCAACTCTGCTTACCGATATTCCGTAGTCCCCATAGTTTAGGAGAAATTTGAAGTCGAAATTTTTGGAAAAAACCGTAAAAATTCAATCTCTCTATAAAAATCGTTATATCTCCTAAACTATTCGTCGCAGACCCCTCATATAAAAACTTTCGTGATCTACGTGAACAGATCAATAGAAAAAGAGGTATATTATCACCAAGAAGGAACTTTTAATTTTTTACAATTTTTTAAGGTCCGGGGTAAGGAAAATTCGAGAAAATTCAATCTCTCTACAAAAATCGTTATATCTCCTGAACTATTCGTCGCAGACCCCTCAAATAAAAACTTTCGTGATCTACGTGAACAGATCAATAGAAAAAGAGGTATTTTATTACCAAGAAAGATCTTTTAATTTTTTACAATTTTTCAAGGTCCGGGGTAAGGAAAATTCGAGAAAATTCAATCTCTCTATAAAAATCGTTATATCTCCTAAACTATTCGTCGCAGACTCCTCAAATAAAAACTTTCGTGATCTACATGACCAGATCAATAGAAAAAGAGGTATATTATTACCAAGAAGGAACTTTTGATTTTTTACAATTTTTTAAGGTCCGGGGTAAGGAAAATTCGAGAAAATTTTTCGACTCAAATATTGTCAGGCGAGAGTGGGATTCGAATAACCATGAACTGCCAATACCAACTCTGCTCACCGATTTTCCGTAGTCCCTATAGTTTAGGAGAAATTTGAATTCGAAATTTTTGGAAAAAACCGTAAAAATTCAATCTCTCTACAAAAATCGTTATATCTGCTAAACTATTCGTCGCAAACCCCTCAAATAAAAACTTTCGTGATCTACGTGACCAGATCAATAGAAAAAAAAGTATATTATTACCAAGAAGGAACTTTTAATTTTTTACAATTTTTTAAGGTCCGGGGTAAGGAAAATTCGAGAAAATTCGAGAAAATTTTTCGACTCAAATATTGTCAGGCGAGAGTGGGATTCGAATAACCATGAACTGCCAATACCAACTCTGCTTACCGATTTTCCGTAGTCCCCATAGTTTAGGAGAAATTCGAATTCGAAATTTTTGGAAAAAACCGTAAAAATTCAATCTCTCTAAAAAAATCGTTATATCTCCTAAACTATTCGTCGCAAACCCCTCAAATAAAAACTTTCGTGATCTACGTGACCAGATCAATAGAAAAAGAGGTATATTATTACCAAGAAGGAACTTTTAATTTTTTACAATTTTTTAAGGTCCGGGGTAAGGAAAATTCGAGAAAATTCGAGAAAATTCTTCGACTCAAATATTGTCATTCGTGAGTGGAATTCGAATAATCATGAACTGCCAATACCAACTCTGCTTACCGATTTTCCGTAGTCCCCATAGTTTAGGAGAAATTTGAAGTCGAAATTTTTGGAAAAAACCGTAAAAATTCAATCTCTCTATAAAAATCGTTATATCTCCTAAACTATTCGTCGCAGACCCCTCATTTAAAAACTTTCGTGATCTACGTGAACAGATCAATAGAAAAAGAGGTATATTATCACCAAGAAGGAACTTTTAATTTTTTACAATTTTTTAAGGTCCGGGGTAAGGAAAATTCGAGAAAATTCAATCTCTCTACAAAAATCGTTATATCTCCTAAACTATTCGTCGCAGACCCCTCAAATAAAACTTTCGTGATCTACGTGAACAGATCAATAGAAAAAGAGGTATTTTATCACCAAGAAAGATCTTTTAATTTTTTACAATTTTTCAAGGTCCGGGGTTAGGAAAATTCGAGAAAATTCAATCTCTCTATAAAACTCGTTATATCTCCTAAACTATTCGTCGCAGACTCCTCAAATAAAAACTTTCGTGATCTACATGACCAGATCAATAGAAAAAGAGGTATATTATTACCAAGAAGGAACTTTCAATTTTTTACAATTTTTTAAGGTCCGGGGTAAGGAAAATTCGAGAAAATTCGAGAAAATTTTTCGACTCAAATATTGTCAGGCGAGAGTGGGAAAGAGTAACCATGAACTGCCAATACCAACTCTGCTTACCGATTTTCCGTAGTCCCCATAGTTTAGGAGAAATTTGAATTCGAAATTTTTGGAAAAAACCGTAAAAATTCAATCTCTCTACAAAAAATCGTTATATCTCCTAAACTATTCGTCGCAAACCCCTCAAATAAAAACTTTCGTGATCTACGTGACCAGATCAATAGAAAAAGAGGTATATTATTACCAAGAAGGAACATTTAATTTTTTACAATTTTTCAAGGTCCGGGGTAAGGAAAATTCGAGAAAATTCGAGAAAATTCGAGAAAATTCTTCGACTCAAAATATTTGAGTCGAAGAATTTTCTCGAATTTTCTCGAATTTCTCGAATGACAATATGTCATTCGTGAGTAGAATTCGAATAATCATGAACTGCCAATACCAACTCTGCTTACCTATTTTCCGTAGTCCCCATAGTTAAGGAGAAATTTGAATTCGAAATTTTTGGAAAAAACCGTAAAAATTCAATCTCTCTACTAAAATCGTTATATCTCCTAAACGATTCGTCGCAGACCCCTCATATGAAAACTTTCGTGATCTACGTGACCAGATCGAAAGAAAAAGAGTTATATTATTACCAAGAAGGAACTTTTAATTTTTTACAATTTTTCAAGGTCCGGGGTAAGGAAAATTCGAGAAAATTCGAGAAAATTCTTCGACTCAAATATTGTCATTCGTGAGTGGAATTCGAATAATCATGAACTGCCAATACCAACTCTGCTTACCGATTTTCCGTAGTCCCCATAGTTTAGCAGAAATTTGAAGTCGAAATTTTTGGAAAAAACCGTAAAAATTCAATCTCTCTATAGAAATCGTTATATCTCCTAAACTATTCGTCGCAGACCCCTCATATAAAAACTTTCGTGATCTACGTGAACAGATCAATAGAAAAAGAGGTATATTATCACCAAGAAGGAACTTTCAATTTTTTACAATTTTTTAAGGTCCAGTTAAGGAAAATTCGAGAAAATTCAATCTCTCTACAAAAATCGTTATATCTCCTAAACTATTCGTCGCAGACCCCTCAAATAAAAACTTTCGTGATCTACGTGACCAGATCGAAAGAAAAAGAGTTATATTATTACCAAGAAGGAACTTTTAATTTTTTACAATTTTTCAAGGTCCGGGGTAAGAAAAATTCGAGAAAATTCTTCGACTCAAATATTGTCATTCGTGAGTGGAATTCGAATAATCATGAACTGCCAATACCAACTCTGCTTACCTATTTTCCGTAGTCCCCATAGTTTAGGAGAAATTTGAATTCGAAATTTTTGGAAAAAACCGTAAAAATTCAATCTCTCTACTAAAATCGTTATATCTCCTAAACTATTCGTCGCAGACCCCTCATATGAAAACTTTCGTGATCTACGTGACCAGATCAAAGAAAAAGAGTTATATTATTACCAAGAAGGAACTTTTAATTTTTTACAATTTTTCAAGGTCCGGGGTAAGAAAAATTCGAGAAAATTCTTCGACTCAAATATTGTCATTCGTGAGTGGAATTCGAATAATCATGAACTGCCAATACCAACTCTGCTTACCGATTTTCCGTAGTCCCCATAGTTGAGCAGAAATTTGAAGTCGAAATTTTTGGAAAAAACTGTAAAAATTCAATCTCTCTATAAAAATCGTTATATCTCCTAAACTATTCGTCGCAGACCCCTCATATAAAAACTTTCGTGATCTACGTGAACAGATCAATAGAAAAAGAGGTATATTATCACCAAGAAGGAACATTTAATTTTTTACAATTTTTTAAGGTCCGGCTTAAGGAAAATTCGAGAAAATTCAATCTCTCTACAAAAATCGTTATATCTCCTAAACTATTCGTCGCAGACCCCTCAAATAAAAACTTTCGTGATCTACGTGAACAGATCAATAGAAAAAGAGGTATTTTATTACCAAGAAAGATCTTTTAATTTTTTACAATTTTTCAAGGTCCGGGGTAAGGAAAATTCGAGAAAATTCAATCTCTCTATAAAAATCGTTATATCTCCTAAACTATTCGTCGCAGACTCCTCAAATTAAAACTTTCGTGATCTACATGACCAGATCAATAGAAAAAGAGGTATATTATTACCAAGAAGGAACTTTTAATATTTTACAATTTTTTAAGGTATGGAAAATTCGAGAAAATTCGAGAAAATTTTTCGACTCAAATATTGTCAGGCGAGAGTGGGATTCGAATAAATATGAACTGCCAATACCAACTCTGCTTACCGATTTTCTGTAGTCCTCATAGTTTAGGAGAAATTTGAATTCGAAATTTTTGGAAAAAACCGTAAAAATTCAATCTCTCTACAAAAATCGTTATATCTCCTAAACTATTCGTCGCAAACCCCTCAAATAAAAACTTTCGTGATCTACGTGACCAGATCAATAGAAAAAGAGGTATATTATTACCAAGAAGGAACTTTTAATTTTTTACAATTTTTTAAGGTCCGGGGTAAGGAAAATTCGAGAAAATTTTTCGACTCAAATATTGTCAGGCGAGAGTGGGATTCGAATAACCATGAACTGCCAATTCCAACTCTGCTTACCGATTTTCCGTAGTTCCCATAGTTTAGGAGAAATTTGAATTCGAAATTTTTGGAAAAAACCGTAAAAATTCAATCTCTCTACTAAAATCGTTATATCTCCTGAACTATTCGTCGCAGACCCCTCATATGAAAACTTTCGTGATCTACGTGACCAGATCAATAGAAAAAGAGGTATATTATTATCAAGAAGGAACTTTTAATTTTTTACAATTTTTCAAGGTCCGGGGTAAGAAAAATTCGAGAAAATTCTTCGACTCAAATATTGTCATTCGTGAGTGGAATTCGAATAATCATGAACTGCCAATACCAACTCTGCTTACCGATTTTCCGTAGTCCCCATAGTTTAGCAGAAATTTGAAGTCGAAATTTTTGGAAAAAACCGTAAAAATTCAATCTCTCTACTAAAATCGTTATATCTCCTGAACTATTCGTCGCAGACCCCTCATATGAAAACTTTCGTGATCTACGTGACCAGATCAATAGAAAAAGAGGTATATTATTACCAAGAAGGAACTTTTAATTTTTTACAATTTTTTAAGGTCCGGGGTAAGAAAAATTCGAGAAAATTCGAGAAAATTTTTCGACTCAAATATTGTCAGGCGAGAATGGGATTCGAATAACCAGGAACTGCCAATACCAACTCTGCTTACCGATTTTCCGTAGTCCCCATAGTTTAGGAGAAATTTGAATTCGAAATTTTTGGAAAAAACCGTAAAAATTCAATCTCTCTACAAAAATCGTTATATCTCCTAAACTATTCGTCGCAGACCCCTCATATGAAAACTTTCGTGATCTACGTGACCAGATCAAAAGAAAAAGAGTTATATTATTACCAAGAAGGAACTTTTAATTTTTTACAATTTTTTAAGGTCCGGGTTAAGGAAAATTCGAGAAAATTCAATCTCTCTACAAAAATCGTTATATCTCCTAAATTATTCGTCGCAGACCCCTCATATGAAAACTTTCGTGTTCTACGTGACCAGATCAAAAGAAAAAGAGTTATATTATTACCAAGAAGGAACTTCTAATTTTTTACAATTTTTTGAGGTCTGGGGTAAGGAAAATTCGAGAAAATTCAATCTCTCTACAAAAATCGTTATATCTCCTAAACTATTCGTCGCAGACCCCTCAAATAAAAACTTTCGTGATCTACGTGAACAGATCAATAGAAAAAGAGGTATTTTATTACCAAGAAAGATCTTTTAATTTTTTACAATTTTTCAAGGTCCGGGGTAAGGAAAATTCGAGAAAATTCAATCTCTCTATAAAAATCGTTATATCTCCTAAACTATTCGTCGCAGACTCCTCAAATAAAAACTTTCGTGATCTACATGACCAGATCAATAGAAAAAGAGTTATATTATTACCAAGAAGGAACTTTCAATTTTTTACAATTTTTTAAGGTCCGGGGTAAGGAAAATTAGAGAAAATTCGAGAAAATTTTTCGACTCAAATATTGTCAGGCGAGAGTGGGATTCGAATAACCATGAACTGCCAATACCAACTCTGCTTACCGATTTTCCGTAGTCCCCATAGTTTAGGAGAAATTTGAATTCGAAATTTTTGGAAAAAACCGTAAAAATTCAATCTATCTACAAAAATCGTTATATCTCCTAAACTATTCGTCGCAAACCCCTCATATGAAAACTTTCGTGATCTACGTGACCAGATCGAAAGAAAAAGAGTTATATTATTACCAAGAAGGAACTTTTAATTTTTTACAATTTTTCAAGGTCCGGGGTAAGGAAAATTCGAGAAAATTCGAGAAAATTCTTCGACTCAAATATTGTCATTCGTGAGTGGAATTCGAATAATCATGAACTGCCAATACCAACTCTGCTTACCGATTTTCCGTAGTCCCCATAGTTTAGCAGAAATTTGAAGTCGAAATTTTTGGAAAAAACCGTAAAAATTCAATCTCTCTATAGAAATCGTTATATCTCCTAAACTATTCGTCGCAGACCCCTCATATAAAAACTTTCGTGATCTACGTGAACAGATCAATAGAAAAAGAGGTATATTATCACCAAGAAGGAACTTTCAATTTTTTACAATTTTTTAAGGTCCAGTTAAGGAAAATTCGAGAAAATTCAATCTCTCTACAAAAATCGTTATATCTCCTAAACTATTCGTCGCAGACCCCTCAAATAAAAACTTTCGTGATCTACGTGACCAGATCGAAAGAAAAAGAGTTATATTATTACCAAGAAGGAACTTTTAATTTTTTACAATTTTTCAAGGTCCGGGGTAAGAAAAATTCGAGAAAATTCTTCGACTCAAATATTGTCATTCGTGAGTGGAATTCGAATAATCATGAACTGCCAATACCAACTCTGCTTACCTATTTTCCGTAGTCCCCATAGTTTAGGAGAAATTTGAATTCGAAATTTTTGGAAAAAACCGTAAAAATTCAATCTCTCTACTAAAATCGTTATATCTCCTAAACTATTCGTCGCAGACCCCTCATATGAAAACTTTCGTGATCTACGTGACCAGATCAAAGAAAAAGAGTTATATTATTACCAAGAAGGAACTTTTAATTTTTTACAATTTTTCAAGGTCCGGGGTAAGAAAAATTCGAGAAAATTCTTCGACTCAAATATTGTCATTCGTGAGTGGAATTCGAATAATCATGAACTGCCAATACCAACTCTGCTTACCGATTTTCCGTAGTCCCCATAGTTGAGCAGAAATTTGAAGTCGAAATTTTTGGAAAAAACTGTAAAAATTCAATCTCTCTATAAAAATCGTTATATCTCCTAAACTATTCGTCGCAGACCCCTCATATAAAAACTTTCGTGATCTACGTGAACAGATCAATAGAAAAAGAGGTATATTATCACCAAGAAGGAACTTTTAATTTTTTACAATTTTTTAAGGTCCGGCTTAAGGAAAATTCGAGAAAATTCAATCTCTCTACAAAAATCGTTATATCTCCTAAACTATTCGTCGCAGACCCCTCAAATAAAAACTTTCGTGATCTACGTGAACAGATCAATAGAAAAAGAGGTATTTTATTACCAAGAAAGATCTTTTAATTTTTTACAATTTTTCAAGGTCCGGGGTAAGGAAAATTCGAGAAAATTCAATCTCTCTATAAAAATCGTTATATCTCCTAAACTATTCGTCGCAGACTCCTCAAATTAAAACTTTCGTGATCTACATGACCAGATCAATAGAAAAAGAGGTATATTATTACCAAGAAGGAACTTTTAATATTTTACAATTTTTTAAGGTATGGAAAATTCGAGAAAATTCGAGAAAATTTTTCGACTCAAATATTGTCAGGCGAGAGTGGGATTCGAATAAATATGAACTGCCAATACCAACTCTGCTTACCGATTTTCTGTAGTCCCCATAGTTTAGGAGAAATTTGAATTCGAAATTTTTGGAAAAAACCGTAAAAATTCAATCTCTCTACAAAAATCGTTATATCTCCTAAACTATTCGTCGCAAACCCCTCAAATAAAAACTTTCGTGATCTACGTGACCAGATCAATAGAAAAAGAGGTATATTATTACCAAGAAGGAACTTTTAATTTTTTACAATTTTTTAAGGTCCGGGGTAAGGAAAATTCGAGAAAATTTTTCGACTCAAATATTGTCAGGCGAGAGTGGGATTCGAATAACCATGAACTGCCAATTCCAACTCTGCTTACCGATTTTCCGTAGTTCCCATAGTTTAGGAGAAATTTGAATTCGAAATTTTTGGAAAAAACCGTAAAAATTCAATCTCTCTACTAAAATCGTTATATCTCCTGAACTATTCGTCGCAGACCCCTCATATGAAAACTTTCGTGATCTACGTGACCAGATCAATAGAAAAAGAGGTATATTATTATCAAGAAGGAACTTTTAATTTTTTACAATTTTTCAAGGTCCGGGGTAAGAAAAATTCGAGAAAATTCTTCGACTCAAATATTGTCATTCGTGAGTGGAATTCGAATAATCATGAACTGCCAATACCAACTCTGCTTACCGATTTTCCGTAGTCCCCATAGTTTAGCAGAAATTTGAAGTCGAAATTTTTGGAAAAAACCGTAAAAATTCAATCTCTCTACTAAAATCGTTATATCTCCTGAACTATTCGTCGCAGACCCCTCATATGAAAACTTTCGTGATCTACGTGACCAGATCAATAGAAAAAGAGGTATATTATTACCAAGAAAGAACTTTTAATTTTTTACAATTTTTTAAGGTCCGGGGTAAGAAAAATTCGAGAAAATTCGAGAAAATTTTTCGACTCAAATATTGTCAGGCGAGAGTGGGATTCGAATAACCAGGAACTGCCAATACCAACTCTGCTTACCGATTTTCCGTAGTCCCCATAGTTTAGGAGAAATTTGAATTCGAAATTTTTGGAAAAAACCGTAAAAATTCAATCTCTCTACAAAAATCGTTATATCTCCTAAACTATTCGTCGCAGACCCCTCATATGAAAACTTTCGTGATCTACGTGACCAGATCAAAAGAAAAAGAGTTATATTATTACCAAGAAGGAACTTTTAATTTTTTACAATTTTTTAAGGTCCGGGTTAAGGAAAATTCGAGAAAATTCAATCTCTCTACAAAAATCGTTATATCTCCTAAATTATTCGTCGCAGACCCCTCATATGAAAACTTTCGTGTTCTACGTGACCAGATCAAAAGAAAAAGAGTTATATTATTACCAAGAAGGAACTTTTAATTTTTTACAATTTTTTGAGGTCTGGGGTAAGGAAAATTCGAGAAAATTCAATCTCTCTACAAAAATCGTTATATCTCCTAAACTATTCGTCGCAGACCCCTCAAATAAAAACTTTCGTGATCTACGTGAACAGATCAATAGAAAAAGAGGTATTTTATTACCAAGAAAGATCTTTTAATTTTTTACAATTTTTCAAGGTCCGGGGTAAGGAAAATTCGAGAAAATTCAATCTCTCTATAAAAATCGTTATATCTCCTAAACTATTCGTCGCAGACTCCTCAAATAAAAACTTTCGTGATCTACATGACCAGATCAATAGAAAAAGAGGTATATTATTACCAAGAAGGAACTTTTAATATTTTACAATTTTTTAAGGTATGGAAAATTCGAGAAAATTCGAGAAAATTTTTCGACTCAAATATTGTCAGGCGAGAGTGGGATTCGAATAAATATGAACTGCCAATACCAACTCTGCTTACCGATTTTCCGTAGTCCCCATAGTTTAGGAGAAATTTGAATTCGAAATTTTTGGAAAAAACCGTAAAAATTCAATCTCTCTACAAAAATCGTTATATCTCCTAAACTATTCGTCGCAAACCCCTCAAATAAAAACTTTCGTGATCTACGTGACCAGATCAATAGAAAAA
The DNA here is from genome assembly GCF_914767665.1 of Harmonia axyridis. Classification (NCBI taxonomy): domain Eukaryota; kingdom Metazoa; phylum Arthropoda; class Insecta; order Coleoptera; family Coccinellidae; genus Harmonia; species Harmonia axyridis. Next base: position 21,101,890 of record NC_059505.1, on the reverse strand, counting down.
GAGGTATATTATTACCAAGAAGGAACTTTTAATTTTTTACAATTTTTTAAGGTCCGGGGTAAGGAAAATTCGAGAAAATTTTTCGACTCAAATATTGTCAGGCGAGAGTGGGATTCGAATAACCATGAACTGCCAATTCCAACTCTGCTTACCGATTTTCCGTAGTTCCCATAGTTTAGGAGAAATTTGAATTCGAAATTTTTGGAAAAAACCGTAAAAATTCAATCTCTCTACTAAAATCGTTATATCTCCTGAACTATTCGTCGCAGACCCCTCATATGAAAACTTTCGTGATCTACGTGACCAGATCAATAGAAAAAGAGGTATATTATTATCAAGAAGGAACTTTTAATTTTTTACAATTTTTCAAGGTCCGGGGTAAGAAAAATTCGAGAAAATTCTTCGACTCAAATATTGTCATTCGTGAGTGGAATTCGAATAATCATGAACTGCCAATACCAACTCTGCTTACCGATTTTCCGTAGTCCCCATAGTTTAGCAGAAATTTGAAGTCGAAATTTTTGGAAAAAACCGTAAAAATTCAATCTCTCTACTAAAATCGTTATATCTCCTGAACTATTCGTCGCAGACCCCTCATATGAAAACTTTCGTGATCTACGTGACCAGATCAATAGAAAAAGAGGTATATTATTACCAAGAAAGAACTTTTAATTTTTTACAATTTTTTAAGGTCCGGGGTAAGAAAAATTCGAGAAAATTCGAGAAAATTTTTCGACTCAAATATTGTCAGGCGAGAGTGGGATTCGAATAACCAGGAACTGCCAATACCAACTCTGCTTACCGATTTTCCGTAGTCCCCATAGTTTAGGAGAAATTTGAATTCGAAATTTTTGGAAAAAACCGTAAAAATTCAATCTCTCTACAAAAATCGTTATATCTCCTAAACTATTCGTCGCAGACCCCTCATATGAAAACTTTCGTGATCTACGTGACCAGATCAAAAGAAAAAGAGTTATATTATTACCAAGAAGGAACTTTTAATTTTTTACAATTTTTTAAGGTCCGGGTTAAGGAAAATTCGAGAAAATTCAATCTCTCTACAAAAATCGTTATATCTCCTAAATTATTCGTCGCAGACCCCTCATATGAAAACTTTCGTGTTCTACGTGACCAGATCAAAAGAAAAAGAGTTATATTATTACCAAGAAGGAACTTTTAATTTTTTACAATTTTTTGAGGTCTGGGGTAAGGAAAATTCGAGAAAATTCAATCTCTCTACAAAAATCGTTATATCTCCTAAACTATTCGTCGCAGACCCCTCAAATAAAAACTTTCGTGATCTACGTGAACAGATCAATAGAAAAAGAGGTATTTTATTACCAAGAAAGATCTTTTAATTTTTTACAATTTTTCAAGGTCCGGGGTAAGGAAAATTCGAGAAAATTCAATCTCTCTATAAAAATCGTTATATCTCCTAAACTATTCGTCGCAGACTCCTCAAATAAAAACTTTCGTGATCTACATGACCAGATCAATAGAAAAAGAGTTATATTATTACCAAGAAGGAACTTTCAATTTTTTACAATTTTTTAAGGTCCGGGGTAAGGAAAATTAGAGAAAATTCGAGAAAATTTTTCGACTCAAATATTGTCAGGCGAGAGTGGGATTAGAATAACCATGAACTGCCAATACCAACTCTGCTTACCGATTTTCCGTAGTCCCCATAGTTTAGGAGAAATTTGAATTCGAAATTTTTGGAAAAAACCGTAAAAATTCAATCTATCTACAAAAACCGTTATATCTCCTAAACTATTCGTCGCAAACCCCTCAAATAAAAACTTTCGTGATCTACGTGACCAGATCAATAGAAAAAGAGGTATATTATTACCAAGAAGGAACTTTTAATTTTTTACAATTTTTTAAGGTCCGGGGTAAGGAAAATTCGAGAAAATTCTTCGACTCAAATATTGTCATTCGAGAGTGGAATTCGAATAATCATGAACTGCCAATACCAACTCTGCTTACCGATTTTCCGTAGTCCCCATAGTTTAGGAGAAATTTGAAGTCAAAATTTTTGGAAAAAACCGTAAAAATTCAATCTCTCTATAAAAATCGTTATATCTCCTAAACTATTCGTCGCAGAACCCTCAAATAAAAACTTTCGTGATCTACGTGAACACATCAATAGAAAAAGAGGTATTTTATTACCAAGAAAGATCTTTTAATTTTTTACAATTTTTCAAGGTCCGGGGTAAGGAAAATTCGAGAAAATTCAATCTCTCTATAAAAATCGTTATATCTCCTAAACTATTCGTCGCAGACTCCTCAAATAAAAACTTTCGTGATCTACATGACCAGATCAATAGAAAAAGAGGTATATTATTACCAAGAAGGAACTTTCAATTTTTTACAATTTTTTAAGGTCCGGGGTAAGGAAAATTCGAGAAAATTCGAGAAAATTTTTCGTCTCAAATATTGTCAGGCGAGAGTGGGATTCGAATAACCATGAACTGCCAACACCAACTCTGCTTACCGATTTTCCGTAGTCCCCATAGTTTAGGAGAAATTTGAATTCGAAATTTTTGGAAAAAACCGTAAAAATTCAATCTATCTACAAAAATCGTTATATCTCCTAAACTATTCGTCGCAAACCCCTCAAATAAAAACATTCGTGATCTACGTGACCAGATCAATAGAAAAAGAGGTATATTATTACCAAGAAGGAACTTTTAATTTTTTACAATTTTTTAAGGTCCGGGGTAAGGAAAATTCGAGAAAATTCTTCGACTCAAATATTGTCATTCGAGAGTGGAATTCGAATAATCATGAACTGCCAATACCAACTCTGCTTACCGATTTTCCGTAGTCCCCATAGTTTAGGAGAAATTTGAAGTCAAAATTTTTGGAAAAAACCGTAAAAATTCAATCTCTCTATAAAAATCGTTATATCTCCTAAACTATTCGTCGCAGAACCCTCAAATAAAAACTTTCGTGATCTACGTGAACAGATCAATAGAAAAAGAGGTATTTTATTACCAAGAAAGATCTTTTAATTTTTTACAATTTTTCAAGGTCCGGGGTAAGGAAAATTCGAGAAAATTCAATCTCTCTATAAAAATCGTTATATCTCCTAAACTATTCGTCGCAGACTCCTCAAATAAAAACTTTCGTGATCTACATGACCAGATCAATAGAAAAAGAGGTATATTATTACCAAGAAGGAACTTTCAATTTTTTAAGGTCCGGGGTAAGGAAAATTCGAGAAAATTCGAGAAAATTCGAGAAAATTCGAGAAAATTTTTCGTCTCAAATATTGTCAGGCGAGAGTGGGATTCGAATAACCATGAACTGCCAACACCAACTCTGCTTACCGATTTTCCGTAGTCCCCATAGTTTAGGAGAAATTTGAATTCGAAATTTTTGGAAAAAACCGTAAAAATTCAATCTCTCTACAAAAATCGTTATATCTCCTAAACTATTCGTCGCAAACCCCTCAAATAAAAACTTTCGTGATCTACGTGTTCAGATCAATAGAAAAGGAGGTATATTATTACCAAGAAGGAACTTTTAATTTTTTACAATTTTTTAAGGTCCGGGGGGTAAGGAAAATTCGAGAAAATTCTTCGACTCAAATATTGTCATTCGTGAGTGGAATTCGAATAATCATGAACTGCCAATACCAACTCTGCTTACCGATTTTCCGTAGTCCCCATAGTTTAGGAGAAATTTGAAGTCGAAATTTTTGGAAAAAACCGTAAAAATTCAATCTCTCTATAAAAATCGTTATATCTCCTAAACTATTCGTCGCAGACCCCTCATATAAAAACTTTCGTGATCTACGTGAACAGATCAATAGAAAAAGAGGTATATTATCACCAAGAAGGAACTTTTAATATTTTACAATTTTTTAAGGTCCGGGGTAAGGAAAATTCGAGAAAATTCAATCTCTCTACAAAAATCGTTATATCTCCTAAATTATTCGTCGCAGACCCCTCAAATAAAAACTTTCGTGATCTACGTGAACAGATCAATAGAAAAAGTGGTATTTTATTACCAAGAAAAATCTTTTAATTTTTTACAATTTTTCAAGGTCCGGAGTAAGGAAAATTCGAGAAAATTCAATCTCTCTATAAAAATAAAAATAACAATATGGAATGGCTTACTTGAACAATTGTTCATTAAACAAAAAAAAAAAGGGAATAAGAACAGTCCCTTATACCAAAGTGGTTTCTTTAGACACGTGTGTCAAGCTTTCGTCCCTCTGCAATACGATAAAAAGTGTTAGAGTAAGAAACATTGAGGGAAATAACAAACAAATGAAATCAACAACAGAAGTCAGCCGTCCATATGTCGTTACAGCAGCAATTGACCTTACCACGTGGGAGCTATAGCTACCTGCGTGACATCCAAGTCCAAGAAAAACAACAATGTCGAATGGCTTACTTGGATAATTGTTCATTAAACAAAAAGAAGGGAATAAGAACAGTCCCTTATACCAATGTTGTTTCCTTAGACACGTGTGTCAAGCTTTCGTCCCTCTGCAATACGACAAAAAGTGTGAGTGTGAGAAACATTGAAGGAAATAACAAACAAATGAAATCAACAACAGAATTCAGCCGTTCAATTGTGGTTACAGCAGCAATTGACCTTACAACGTGGGATATTATAGCTACCAGTGTGACATCCGAGTCCAAGAAAATCAACAATGTATTCCTTACTTGAACAATTTTTCATCAAAAAAAAAAAAAAGAAATAAGAACAGTCGCTTATACCAAAGTGGTTTCCTTAAACACGTGTGTCAAGCTTTCGTCCTTGTGCAATACGATAAAGAGGGTTAGAGTAAGAAACATTGAAGGAAATAACAAATAAATGAAATCAACAACAGAATTCAGCCATCCAATTGTGGTTACAGCAGCAATTGACCTTACCATGTGGGAGATTATAGCTACCTGCGTGACATCGGAGTCCAAGAAAATCAACAATGTGAAACGGCTTACTTGGATAATTGTTCATTAAACAAAGAGAAGGGAATAAGAACAGTCCTTCATACAAATGTGGTTTCCTCAGACACGTGTGTCAAGCTTTCGTGCCTCTGCAATACGATAAAGAGTGTTAGAGTGAGAAACATTGAAGGAAATAACAAACAAATGGAATCAACAACAGAAGTCAGCCTTCTAATTGTGGTTTTAGCAGCAATTGACCTTACCACATTGGAGCTATAGCTACCTGCGTCACATCCAAGTACAAGAAAAACAACAAGTCGAATGGCTTACTTGGATAATTGTTCATTAAACAAAAAGATGGGAATAAGAACAGTCCCTCATACCAATGTGGTTTCCTTAGACACGTGTGTCATGCTTTCGTCCCTGTGCAATACGATGAAAAGTGTTATTATAATGAGAAACATTGAAGGAATTAACAAACAAATGAAATCAACAACAGAATTCATCCGTCCAATTGTGGTTACAGCAGCAATTGACCTTATAACGTGGGAGAATATAGCTACCTGCGTGACATCCGAGTCCATGAAAATCAACAATGTGGAATGGCTTACTTGGATAATTGTTCATTAAACAAAAGGAAGTGAATAAGAACAGTCCTTTATACCAATGTGGTTTCCTTAGACACGTGTGTCAAGCTTTCGTGCCTCTGCAATACGATTAAAAGTGTTAGAGTGAGAAACATTGAAGGAAATAACAAACAAATGAAATCAACAACAGAAGTCAGCCGTCCAATTGTGGTTTTAGCAGCAATTGACCTCACCACGTGGAAGCTATAGCTACTACCTGCGTGACATCCGAGTCCAAAAAGAACAACAATGTGGAATGGCTTACTTGGATAATTGTCCATTAAACAAAAAGAAGGGAATAAGAACAGTCCTTTATACCAATGTGGTTTCCTTAGACACGTGTGTCAAGCTTTCGTGCCTCTGCAATACGATAAAGAGTGTTAGAGTGAGAAACATTGAAGGCAATAACAAAAAAATGGAATCAACAACAGAAGTCAGCCTTCCAATTGTGGTTTTAGCAGCAATTGACCTTACCACGTGGGAGCTATAGCTACCTGCGTGACATCGAAGTCCAAGAAAAACAACAATGTCGAATGGCTTACTTGGATAATTGTTCATTAAACGAAAAGAGGGGAATAAGAACAGTCCCTTATACCAATGTGGTTTCCTTAGACACGTGTGTCATGCTTTCGTTCCTGTGCAATACGATGAAAAGTGTTATTATAATGAGAAACATTGAAGGAAATAACAAACAAATGAAATCAACAACAGAAGTCAGCCGTCCAATTGTGGTTACAGCAACAATTGACCTCACCACGTGGGAGATTATAGCTATCTGCGTGACATCCGAGTCCAAGAAAATCAACAATGTGGAATGGCTCACTTGGATAATTGTTCATAAAAAAGAAAAAAGGGAATAAGAACAGTCCCTTATACCAATGTGGTTTCCTTAGACACGTGTGTCAAGCTTTCGTCCCTCTGCAATACGATCAAAAGTGTTAGAGTGAGAAACATTGAAGGAAATAACAAACAAATGAAATCAACAACAGAAGTCAGCCGTCCAATTGTGGTTACAGCAGCAATTGATCTTACCATGTGGGAGATTATAGCTACCTGCGTGACATCGGAATCCAAGAAAATCAACAATGTGAAACGGCTTACTTGGATAATTGTTCATTAAACAAAAAGAAGGGAATAAGAACAGTCCTTTATACCAATGTGGTTTCCTTAGACACGTGTGTCAAGCTTTCGTCCCTCTGCAATACGACAAAAAGTGTTAGTATGAGAAACATTGAAGGAAATAACAAACAAATGAAATCAACAACAGGGGGAATAAGAACAGTCCCTTATACCAATGTAGTTTCCTTAGACTCGTGTGTCAAGCTTTCGTCCCTGTGCAATACGATGAAAAGTGTTAGAATTAGAAACATTGAAAGAAATAACAAACAAATGAAATCAACAGCAGAATTCAGCCGTCCAATTGTGGTTACAGCAGCAATTGACCTTACCATGTGGGAGATTATAGCTACCTGCGTGACATCGGAGTCCAAGAAAATCAACAATGTGGAATGGCTTACTTGAACAATTGTTCATTAAACAAAAAAAAAGGGAATAAGAACAGTCCTTTATACCAAATTGGTTTCCTCAGACACGTGTGTCTAGCTTTCCTCCCTCTGCAATACGATAAAAAGTGTTAGAATAAGAAACATTGAAGGAAATAACAAACAAATGAAATCAACTACAGAAGTCAGCCGTCCAATTGTGGTTTTAGCAGCAATTGACCTTACCACGTGGAAGCTATAGCTATCTGCGTGACATCCGAGTCCTTGAAGAACAACAATGTGGAATGGCTTACTTGGATAATTGTTCATTAAACCAAAAGAACGGAATAAGAACAGTCCTTTTTACCAATGTTGTTTCCTTCGACACGTGTGTCTAGCTTCCGTCCCTCTGCAATACGATAAAAAGTGTTAGAGTAAGAAACATTGAAGGAAATAACAAACAAATGAAATCAACAACAGAAGTCAGGCGTCCAATTGTGGTTACAGCAGCAATTGACCTTACCACGTGGGAGCTATAGCTACCTGCGTGACATCCGAGTCCAAGAAAAACAACAATGTGGAATGGCTTGCTTGAACAATTGTTCATTAAACAAGAAGAAGGGAATGAGAACAGTCCCTTATACCAATGTGGTTTCCTTAGACACGTGTGTCAAGCTTTCGTCCCTGTGCAATAAGATAAAAAGTGTTAGAGAAAGAAACATTGAGAGAAATAACACACAAAGGGAATCAACTACAGAAGTCAGCCGTCCAATTGTGGTTTTAGCAGCAATTGACCTTACCACGTGGAAGCTATAGCTATCTGCGTGACATCCGAGTCCTAGAAGAACAACAATGTGGAATGGCTTACTTGGATAATTGTTCATTAAACCAAAAGAACGGAATAAGAACAGTCCTTTATACCAATGTTGTTTCCTTCGACACGTGTGTCTAGCTTCCGTCCCTCTGCAATACGATAAAAAGTGTTAGAGTAAGAAACATTGAAGGAAATAACAAACAAATGAAATCAACAACAGAAGTCAGGCGTCCAATTGTGGTTACAGCAGCAATTGACCTTACCACGTGGGAGCTATAGCTACCTGCGTGACATCCGAGTCCAAGAAAAACAACAATGTGGAATGGCTTGCTTGAACAATTGTTCATTAAACAAGAAGAAGGGAATAAGAACAGTCCCTTATACCAATGTGGTTTCCTTAGACACGTGTGTCAAGCTTTCGTCCCTGTGCAATAAGATAAAAAGTGTTAGAGAAAGAAACATTGAGAGAAATAACACACAAAGGGAATCAACAACAGAAGTCAGCCGTCCAATTGTGGTTACAGCAGCAATTGACCTTACCACGTGCGAGCTATAGCTACCTGCGTGATATCCGAGTCCAAGAAAAACAACAATGTGGAATGGCTTACTTGGAATTGTTCATTAAACAAGAAGAAGGGAATAAGAACAGTCCCTTATACCAATGTGGTTTCCTTAGACACGTGTGTCAAGCTTTCGTCCCTGTGCAATAAGATAAAAAGTGTTAGAATAAGCAACATTGAAGGAAATAACAATCAAATGAAATCAACAACAGAAGTCAGCCGTCCATTTGTGGTTACAGCAGCAATTGACCTTACAACGTGGGAGATTATAGCTACCTGTGTGACATCCGAGTCCAAGAAAATCAACAATGTTGAATGGCTTACTTGAACAATTGTTCATTAAACAGAGAAAAAAGGAATAAGAACAGTCCCGTATACCAAAGTGGTTTCTTTAGACACGTGTGTCAAGCTTTAGTCCCTCTGCAATACGATAAAAGAGTGAGAAACATTGAAGGAAATAACAAACAAATGAAATCAACAACAGAAGTCAGCCGTCCAATTGTGGTTACAGCAGCAATTGACCTTACCACGTGGGAGATTATAGCTACCTGCGTGACATCGGAGTCCAAGAAAATCAACAATGTGAAACGGCTTACTTGGATAATTGTTCATTAAACAAAAAGAAGCGATTAAGAACAGTCCTTTATACCAATGTGGTTTCCTTAGACACGTGTGTCAAGCTTTCGTCCCTCTGCAATACGACAAAAAGTGTTAGTGTGAGAAACATTGAAGGAAATAACAAACAAATGAAATCAACAACAGAAGTCAGCCGTCCAATTGTGGTTACAGCAGCTATTGACCTTACAACGTGGGAGCTATAGCTACCTGCGTGACATCCAAGTCCAAAAAAAACAACAATGTCGAATGGCTTACTTGGATAATTGTTCATCAAACAAAAAGAAGGGAATAAGAACAGTCCCTTATACCAATGTGGTTTCCTTAGACTCGTGTGTCAAGCTTTCGTATCTGTGCAATACGATGAAAAGTGTTAGAATGAGAAACATTGAAGGAAATAACAAACAAATGAAATCAACAGCAGAATTCAGCCGTCCAATTGTGGTCACAGCAGCAATTGACCATACCATGTGGGAGATTATAGCTACCTGCGTGACATCGGAGTCCAAGAAAATCAACAATGTGAAATGGCTCACTTGAATAATTGTTCATTAAACAAAAAAAAAGGGAATAAGAACACTTCCTTATACCAAAGTGGTTTCCTTAGACACGTGTGTCAAGTTTTCGATCCTCTGCAGTACGATAAAGAGTGTTAGAGTGAGAAACATTGAAGGAAATAACAAACAAATGAAATCAACTACAGAAGTCAGCCGTCCAATTGTGGTTTTAGTAGCAATTGACCTTACCACGTGGAAGCTATAGCTACCTGCGTGACATCCGAGTCCTAGAAGAACAACAATGTGGAATGGCTTACTTGGATAATTGTTCATTAAACAAAAAGAAGGAAATAAGAACAGTCCTTTATACCAATGTGGTTTCCTTCGACACGTGTGTCTAGCTTTCGTCCCTGTGCAATAAGATAAAAAGTGTTAGAATAAGCAACATTGAAGGAAATATTAATCAAATGAAATCAACAACAGAAGTGAGCCGTCCATTTGTGGTTACAGCAGCAATTGACCTTAACACGTGGGATATTATAGCTACCTGCGTGACATCCGAGTCCAAGAAAAACAACATTGTGGAATGGCTTACTTGGAATTGTTCGTTAAATGAAGAAAAAGGGAATAAGCAATAAACAAAAAGAAGCGATTAAGAACAGTCCTTTATACCAATGTGGTTTCCTTAGACACGTGTGTCAAGCTTTCGTCCCTCTGCAATACGACAAAAAGTGTTAGTGTGAGAAACATTGAAGGAAATAACAAACAAATGAAATCAACAACAGAAGTCAGCCGTCCAATTGTGGTTACAGCAGCTATTGACCTTACAACGTGGAAGCTATAGCTACCTGCGTGACATCCAAGTCCAAAAAAAACAACAATGTCGAATGGCTTACTTGGATAATTGTTCATCAAACAAAAAGAAGGGAATAAGAACAGTCCCTCATACCAATGTGGTTTCCTTAGACTCGTGTGTCAAGCTTTCGTATCTGTGCAATACGATGAAAAGTGTTAGAATGAGAAACATTGAAGGAAATAACAAACAAATGAAATCAACAGCAGAATTCAGCCGTCCAATTGTGGTCACAGCAGCAATTGACCATACCATGTGGGAGATTATAGCTACCTGCGTGACATCGGAGTCCAAGAAAATCAACAATGTGAAATGGCTCACTTGAATAATTGTTCATTAAACAAAAAAAAAGGGAGCAATTGACCTTAACACGTGGGAGATTATAGCTACCTGCGTGACATCAGAGTCCAAGAAAAACAACATTGTGGAATGGCTTACTTGGAATTGTTCGTTAAATGAAGAAAAAGGGAATAACACAATCTCCCAAAGCAGAGCGGTTTTCTTAGACACGTGTGTCGAACTTTCGTCCCTCTGCAATACGATAAAAGAGTAAGAAACATTGAAGGAAATAACAAACAAATGAAATCAACAACAGAAGAAAGCCGTCCAATTGTGTTCACAGCAGCATTTGACCTTACCACGTGGGAGATTATAGCTACCTGCGTGACATCCGAGTCCAAGAAAATCAACAATGTGGAATGGCTTACTTGAACAATTGTTCATTAAACGAAAAAAAGGGAATAAGAACAGTCCCTTATACCAAAGCGGTTTCCTCAGACACGTGGGTCTAGCTTTCCTCCCTCTGCAATACGATAAAAAGTGTTAGAGTAAGAAACATTGAAGGAAATAACAAACAAATGAAATCAACAACAGAAGTCAGCCAACCAATTGTGTTTACAGCAGCAATTGATCTTACCACGTGGGAGATTATAGCTACCTGCGTGACATCCGAGTCCAAGGAAATCAACAATGTGGAATGGCTTACTTGAACAATTGTTCATTAAACAAAAAAAAAGGGAATAAGAACAGTCCTTTATACCAAAGTGGTTTCCTCAGACACGTGTGTCTAGCTTTCCTCCCTCTGCAATACGATAAAAAGTGTTAGAGTAAGAAACATTGAGGGAAATAACAAACAAATGAAATCAACAACAGAAGTCAGCCGTCCAATTGTGGTTGCACCAGCAATTGACCTTATCACGTGGGAGCTATAGCTACCTGCGTGACATCCAAGTCCAAGAAAAACAACAATGTCGAATGGCTTACTTGGATAATTGTTCATTAAACAAAAAGAAGGGAATAAGAACAGTCCCTTATACCAATGTGGTTTCTTTAGACTCGTGTGTCAAGCTTTCGTCCCTGTGCAATACGATGAAAAGTGTTAGAATGAGAAACATTGAAGGAAATAACAAACAAATGAAATCAACAGCAGAATTCAGCCGTCCAATTGTGGTTACAGCAGCAATTGACCTTACCATGTGGGAGATTATAGCTACCTGCGTGACATCGGAGTCCAAGAAAATCAACAATGTGAAATGGCTCACTTGAATAATTGTTCATTAAACAAAAAAAAAGGGAATAAGAACAGTCCCTTATACCAAAGTGGTTTCCTTAGACACGTGTGTCAAGTTTTCGTTCCTCTGCATTACGATAAAGAGTGTTAGAGTAAGAAACATTGAAGGAAATAACAAACAAATGAAATCAACAACAGAAGATAGCCGTCCAATTGTGTTTACAGCAGCAATTGACCTTACCACGTGGGAGATTATAGCTACCTGCGTGACATCCGAGTCCAAGAAAATCAACAATGTGGAATGGCTTACTTGAACAATTGTTCATTAAACAAAAAAAAAAGGGAATAAGAACAGTCCCTTATACCAAAGTGGTTTCCTCAGACACGTGGGTCTAGCTTTCCTCCCTCTGCAATACGATAAAAAGTGTTAGATTAAGAAACATTGAGGGAAATAACAAACAAATGAAATCAACAACAGAAGTCAGCAGTCCAATTGTGGTTACACCAGCAATAGAGTGTTAGAGTAAGAAACATTGAAGGAAAAAACAAACAAATGAAATCAACAACAGGAGTCAGCCGTCCATTTGTGTTTACAGCAGCAATTGACCTTACCACGTGGGAGATCATAGCCACCTGCGTGACATCCGAGTCCAAGAAAATCAACAATGTGGAATGGCTTACTTGAACAATTGTTCATTAAACAAAAAAAAAGGGAATAAGAACAGTCCTTTATAACAAAGTGGTTTCCTCAGACACGTGTGTCTAGCTTTCCTCCCTCTGCAATACGATAAAAAGTGTTAGAGTAAGAAACATTGAGGGAAATAACAAACAAATGAAATCAACAACAGAAGTCAGCAGTCCAATTGTGGTTACACCAGCAATTGACCTTACCACGTGAGAGCTATAGCTACCTGCGTGACATCCAAGTCCAAGAAAAACAACAATGTCGAATGGCTCACTTGTATAATTGTTCATTGAACAAAAAGAAGGGAACAAGAACAGTCCCTTATACCAATGTGGTTTCCTTAGACTCGTGTGTCAAGCTTTCGTCCCTGTGCAATACGATGAAAAGTGTTAGAATGAGAAACATTGAAGGACATAACAAACAAATGAAATCAACAGCAGAATTCAGCCGTCCAATTGTGGTTACAGCAGCAATTGACCTTACCATGTGGTAGATTATAGCTACCTGCGTGACATCGGAGTCCAAGAAAATCAACAATGTGAAATGGCTCACTTGAATAATTGTTCATTAAACAAAAAAAAAGGGGATAAGAACAGTCCCTTATACCAAAGTGGTTTCCTTAGACACGTGTGTCAAGTTTTCGTTCCTCTGCAATACGATAAAGAGTGTTAGAGAAAGAAACATTGAGAGAAATAACACACAAATGAAATCAACAACAGAAGTCAGCCGTCCAATTGTGGTAACAGCAGCAATTGACCTTACCACGTGTGAGCTATAGCTACCTGCGTGATATCCGAGTCCAAGAAAAACAACAATGTGGAATGGCTTACTTGAATAATTGTTCATTAAACAAGAAGAAGGGAGGGAATAAGAACAGTCCCTTATACCAATGTGGTTTCCTTAGACACGTGTGTCAAGCTTTCGTCCCTGTGCAATAAGATAAAAAGTGTAAGATTAAGAAACATTGAAGGAAATAACAAACAAATGAAATCAACAACAGAAGTCAGCCGTCCATTCGTGTTTACAGCAGCAATTGACCTTACCACGTGGGAGATCATAGCTACCTGCGTGACATCCGAGTCCAAGAAAATCAACAATGTGGAATGGCTTACTTGAACAATTGTTCATTAAACAAAAAAAAAAAGGAATAAAACAGTCCCGTATACCAAAGTGGTTTCTTTAGACACGTGTGTCAAGCTTTCGTCCCTCTGCAATACGATAAAAGAGTGAGAAACATTGAAGGAAATAACAAACAAATGAAATCAACAACAGAAGTCAGCCGTCCAATTGTGGTTACAGCAGCAATTGACCTTACCACGTGGAGATTATAGCTAGCTGCGTGACATCGGAGTCCAAGAAAATCAACAATGTGAAACGGCTTACTTGGATAATTGTTCATTAAACAAAAAGAAGAGAATAAGAACAGTCCTTTATACCAATGTGGTTTCCTTAGACACGTGTGTCAAGCTTTCGTCCCTCTGCAATACGACAAAAAGTGTTAGTGTGAGAAACATTGAAGGAAATAACAAACAAATGAAATCAACAACAGAAGTCAGCCGTCCAATTGTGGTTACAGCAGCAATTGACCTTACAACGTGGGAGATTATAGCTACCTGCGTGATATCCGAGTCCAAGAAAATTAACAATGTGGAATGGCTTACTTTAACAATTGTTCATTGAACCAAAAAAAAAAGAAATACAAACAGTCCCTTATACCAAAGTGGTTTCCTTAGACACGTGTGTCAAGTTTTCGTTCCTCTGCAATACGATAAAGAGTGTTAGAGTGAGAAACATTGAAGGAAATAACAAACAAATGAAATCAACAACAGAAGTCAGCCGTCCAATTGTGGTTACAGCAGCAATTGACCTTACAACGTGGGAGATTATAGTTACCTGCGTGATATCCGAGTCCAAGAAAATCAACAATGTGAAATGGCTTACTTGAATAATTGTTCATTAAACAAAAAAAAAGAGAATAAGAACACTTCCTTATACCAAAGTGGTTTCCTTAGACACGTGTGTCAAGTTTTCGTTCCTCTGCAATACGATAAAGAGTGTTAGAGTGAGAAACATTGAAGGAAATAACAAACAAATGAAATCAACTACAGAAGTCAGCCATCCAATTGTGATTTTAGCAGCAATTGACCTTACCACGTGGAAGCTATAGCTATCTGCGTGACATCCGAGTCCTTGAAGAACAACAATGTGGAATGGCTTACTTGGATAATTGTTCATTAAACCAAAAGAACGGAATAAGAACAGTCCTTTTTACCAATGTTGTTTCCTTCGACACGTGTGTCTAGCTTCCGTCCCTCTGCAATACGATAAAAAGTGTTAGAGTAAGAAACATTGAAGGAAATAACAAACAAATGAAATCAACAACAGAAGTCAGGCGTCCAATTGTGGTTACAGCAGCAATTGACCTTACCACGTGGGAGCTATAGCTACCTGCGTGACATCCGAGTCCAAGAAAAACAACAATGTGGAATGGCTTGCTTGAACAATTGTTCATTAAACAAGAAGAAGGGAATGAGAACAGTCCCTTATACCAATGTGGTTTCCTTAGACACGTGTGTCAAGCTTTCGTCCCTGTGCAATAAGATAAAAAGTGTTAGAGAAAGAAACATTGAGAGAAATAACACACAAAGGGAATCAACTACAGAAGTCAGCCGTCCAATTGTGGTTTTAGCAGCAATTGACCTTACCACGTGGAAGCTATAGCTATCTGCGTGACATCCGAGTCCTAGAAGAACAACAATGTGGAATGGCTTACTTGGATAATTGTTCATTAAACCAAAAGAACGGAATAAGAACAGTCCTTTATACCAATGTTGTTTCCTTCGACACGTGTGTCTAGCTTCCGTCCCTCTGCAATACGATAAAAAGTGTTAGAGTAAGAAACATTGAAGGAAATAACAAACAAATGAAATCAACAACAGAAGTCAGGCGTCCAATTGTGGTTACAGCAGCAATTGACCTTACCACGTGGGAGCTATAGCTACCTGCGTGACATCCGAGTCCAAGAAAAACAACAATGTGGAATGGCTTGCTTGAACAATTGTTCATTAAACAAGAAGAAGGGAATAAGAACAGTCCCTTATACCAATGTGGTTTCCTTAGACACGTGTGTCAAGCTTTCGTCCCTGTGCAATAAGATAAAAAGTGTTAGAGAAAGAAACATTGAGAGAAATAACACACAAAGGGAATCAACAACAGAAGTCAGCCGTCCAATTGTGGTTACAGCAGCAATTGACCTTACCACGTGCGAGCTATAGCTACCTGCGTGATATCCGAGTCCAAGAAAAACAACAATGTGGAATGGCTTACTTGGAATTGTTCATTAAACAAGAAGAAGGGAATAAGAACAGTCCCTTATACCAATGTGGTTTCCTTAGACACGTGTGTCAAGCTTTCGTCCCTGTGCAATAAGATAAAAAGTGTTAGAATAAGCAACATTGAAGGAAATAACAATCAAATGAAATCAACAACAGAAGTCAGCCGTCCATTTGTGGTTACAGCAGCAATTGACCTTACAACGTGGGAGATTATAGCTACCTGTGTGACATCCGAGTCCAAGAAAATCAACAATGTTGAATGGCTTACTTGAACAATTGTTCATTAAACAGAGAAAAAAGGAATAAGAACAGTCCCGTATACCAAAGTGGTTTCTTTAGACACGTGTGTCAAGCTTTAGTCCCTCTGCAATACGATAAAAGAGTGAGAAACATTGAAGGAAATAACAAACAAATGAAATCAACAACAGAAGTCAGCCGTCCAATTGTGGTTACAGCAGCAATTGACCTTACCACGTGGGAGATTATAGCTACCTGCGTGACATCGGAGTCCAAGAAAATCAACAATGTGAAACGGCTTACTTGGATAATTGTTCATTAAACAAAAAGAAGCGATTAAGAACAGTCCTTTATACCAATGTGGTTTCCTTAGACACGTGTGTCAAGCTTTCGTCCCTCTGCAATACGACAAAAAGTGTTAGTGTGAGAAACATTGAAGGAAATAACAAACAAATGAAATCAACAACAGAAGTCAGCCGTCCAATTGTGGTTACAGCAGCTATTGACCTTACAACGTGGGAGCTATAGCTACCTGCGTGACATCCAAGTCCAAAAAAAACAACAATGTCGAATGGCTTACTTGGATAATTGTTCATCAAACAAAAAGAAGGGAATAAGAACAGTCCCTTATACCAATGTGGTTTCCTTAGACTCGTGTGTCAAGCTTTCGTATCTGTGCAATACGATGAAAAGTGTTAGAATGAGAAACATTGAAGGAAATAACAAACAAATGAAATCAACAGCAGAATTCAGCCGTCCAATTGTGGTCACAGCAGCAATTGACCATACCATGTGGGAGATTATAGCTACCTGCGTGACATCGGAGTCCAAGAAAATCAACAATGTGAAATGGCTCACTTGAATAATTGTTCATTAAACAAAAAAAAAGGGAATAAGAACACTTCCTTATACCAAAGTGGTTTCCTTAGACACGTGTGTCAAGTTTTCGATCCTCTGCAGTACGATAAAGAGTGTTAGAGTGAGAAACATTGAAGGAAATAACAAACAAATGAAATCAACTACAGAAGTCAGCCGTCCAATTGTGGTTTTAGTAGCAATTGACCTTACCACGTGGAAGCTATAGCTACCTGCGTGACATCCGAGTCCTAGAAGAACAACAATGTGGAATGGCTTACTTGGATAATTGTTCATTAAACAAAAAGAAGGAAATAAGAACAGTCCTTTATACCAATGTGGTTTCCTTCGACACGTGTGTCTAGCTTTCGTCCCTGTGCAATAAGATAAAAAGTGTTAGAATAAGCAACATTGAAGGAAATATTAATCAAATGAAATCAACAACAGAAGTGAGCCGTCCATTTGTGGTTACAGCAGCAATTGACCTTAACACGTGGGATATTATAGCTACCTGCGTGACATCCGAGTCCAAGAAAAACAACATTGTGGAATGGCTTACTTGGAATTGTTCGTTAAATGAAGAAAAAGGGAATAAGCAATAAACAAAAAGAAGCGATTAAGAACAGTCCTTTATACCAATGTGGTTTCCTTAGACACGTGTGTCAAGCTTTCGTCCCTCTGCAATACGACAAAAAGTGTTAGTGTGAGAAACATTGAAGGAAATAACAAACAAATGAAATCAACAACAGAAGTCAGCCGTCCAATTGTGGTTACAGCAGCTATTGACCTTACAACGTGGAAGCTATAGCTACCTGCGTGACATCCAAGTCCAAAAAAAACAACAATGTCGAATGGCTTACTTGGATAATTGTTCATCAAACAAAAAGAAGGGAATAAGAACAGTCCCTCATACCAATGTGGTTTCCTTAGACTCGTGTGTCAAGCTTTCGTATCTGTGCAATACGATGAAAAGTGTTAGAATGAGAAACATTGAAGGAAATAACAAACAAATGAAATCAACAGCAGAATTCAGCCGTCCAATTGTGGTCACAGCAGCAATTGACCATACCATGTGGGAGATTATAGCTACCTGCGTGACATCGGAGTCCAAGAAAATCAACAATGTGAAATGGCTCACTTGAATAATTGTTCATTAAACAAAAAAAAAGGGAGCAATTGACCTTAACACGTGGGAGATTATAGCTACCTGCGTGACATCAGAGTCCAAGAAAAACAACATTGTGGAATGGCTTACTTGGAATTGTTCGTTAAATGAAGAAAAAGGGAATAACACAATCTCCCAAAGCAGAGCGGTTTTCTTAGACACGTGTGTCGAACTTTCGTCCCTCTGCAATACGATAAAAGAGTAAGAAACATTGAAGGAAATAACAAACAAATGAAATCAACAACAGAAGAAAGCCGTCCAATTGTGTTCACAGCAGCATTTGACCTTACCACGTGGGAGATTATAGCTACCTGCGTGACATCCGAGTCCAAGAAAATCAACAATGTGGAATGGCTTACTTGAACAATTGTTCATTAAACGAAAAAAAGGGAATAAGAACAGTCCCTTATACCAAAGCGGTTTCCTCAGACACGTGGGTCTAGCTTTCCTCCCTCTGCAATACGATAAAAAGTGTTAGAGTAAGAAACATTGAAGGAAATAACAAACAAATGAAATCAACAACAGAAGTCAGCCAACCAATTGTGTTTACAGCAGCAATTGATCTTACCACGTGGGAGATTATAGCTACCTGCGTGACATCCGAGTCCAAGGAAATCAACAATGTGGAATGGCTTACTTGAACAATTGTTCATTAAACAAAAAAAAAGGGAATAAGAACAGTCCTTTATACCAAAGTGGTTTCCTCAGACACGTGTGTCTAGCTTTCCTCCCTCTGCAATACGATAAAAAGTGTTAGAGTAAGAAACATTGAGGGAAATAACAAACAAATGAAATCAACAACAGAAGTCAGCCGTCCAATTGTGGTTGCACCAGCAATTGACCTTATCACGTGGGAGCTATAGCTACCTGCGTGACATCCAAGTCCAAGAAAAACAACAATGTCGAATGGCTTACTTGGATAATTGTTCATTAAACAAAAAGAAGGGAATAAGAACAGTCCCTTATACCAATGTGGTTTCTTTAGACTCGTGTGTCAAGCTTTCGTCCCTGTGCAATACGATGAAAAGTGTTAGAATGAGAAACATTGAAGGAAATAACAAACAAATGAAATCAACAGCAGAATTCAGCCGTCCAATTGTGGTTACAGCAGCAATTGACCTTACCATGTGGGAGATTATAGCTACCTGCGTGACATCGGAGTCCAAGAAAATCAACAATGTGAAATGGCTCACTTGAATAATTGTTCATTAAACAAAAAAAAAGGGAATAAGAACAGTCCCTTATACCAAAGTGGTTTCCTTAGACACGTGTGTCAAGTTTTCGTTCCTCTGCATTACGATAAAGAGTGTTAGAGTAAGAAACATTGAAGGAAATAACAAACAAATGAAATCAACAACAGAAGATAGCCGTCCAATTGTGTTTACAGCAGCAATTGACCTTACCACGTGGGAGATTATAGCTACCTGCGTGACATCCGAGTCCAAGAAAATCAACAATGTGGAATGGCTTACTTGAACAATTGTTCATTAAACAAAAAAAAAAGGGAATAAGAACAGTCCCTTATACCAAAGTGGTTTCCTCAGACACGTGGGTCTAGCTTTCCTCCCTCTGCAATACGATAAAAAGTGTTAGATTAAGAAACATTGAGGGAAATAACAAACAAATGAAATCAACAACAGAAGTCAGCAGTCCAATTGTGGTTACACCAGCAATAGAGTGTTAGAGTAAGAAACATTGAAGGAAAAAACAAACAAATGAAATCAACAACAGGAGTCAGCCGTCCATTTGTGTTTACAGCAGCAATTGACCTTACCACGTGGGAGATCATAGCCACCTGCGTGACATCCGAGTCCAAGAAAATCAACAATGTGGAATGGCTTACTTGAACAATTGTTCATTAAACAAAAAAAAAGGGAATAAGAACAGTCCTTTATAACAAAGTGGTTTCCTCAGACACGTGTGTCTAGCTTTCCTCCCTCTGCAATACGATAAAAAGTGTTAGAGTAAGAAACATTGAGGGAAATAACAAACAAATGAAATCAACAACAGAAGTCAGCAGTCCAATTGTGGTTACACCAGCAATTGACCTTACCACGTGAGAGCTATAGCTACCTGCGTGACATCCAAGTCCAAGAAAAACAACAATGTCGAATGGCTCACTTGTATAATTGTTCATTGAACAAAAAGAAGGGAACAAGAACAGTCCCTTATACCAATGTGGTTTCCTTAGACTCGTGTGTCAAGCTTTCGTCCCTGTGCAATACGATGAAAAGTGTTAGAATGAGAAACATTGAAGGACATAACAAACAAATGAAATCAACAGCAGAATTCAGCCGTCCAATTGTGGTTACAGCAGCAATTGACCTTACCATGTGGTAGATTATAGCTACCTGCGTGACATCGGAGTCCAAGAAAATCAACAATGTGAAATGGCTCACTTGAATAATTGTTCATTAAACAAAAAAAAAGGGGATAAGAACAGTCCCTTATACCAAAGTGGTTTCCTTAGACACGTGTGTCAAGTTTTCGTTCCTCTGCAATACGATAAAGAGTGTTAGAGAAAGAAACATTGAGAGAAATAACACACAAATGAAATCAACAACAGAAGTCAGCCGTCCAATTGTGGTAACAGCAGCAATTGACCTTACCACGTGTGAGCTATAGCTACCTGCGTGATATCCGAGTCCAAGAAAAACAACAATGTGGAATGGCTTACTTGAATAATTGTTCATTAAACAAGAAGAAGGGAGGGAATAAGAACAGTCCCTTATACCAATGTGGTTTCCTTAGACACGTGTGTCAAGCTTTCGTCCCTGTGCAATAAGATAAAAAGTGTAAGATTAAGAAACATTGAAGGAAATAACAAACAAATGAAATCAACAACAGAAGTCAGCCGTCCATTCGTGTTTACAGCAGCAATTGACCTTACCACGTGGGAGATCATAGCTACCTGCGTGACATCCGAGTCCAAGAAAATCAACAATGTGGAATGGCTTACTTGAACAATTGTTCATTAAACAAAAAAAAAAAGGAATAAAACAGTCCCGTATACCAAAGTGGTTTCTTTAGACACGTGTGTCAAGCTTTCGTCCCTCTGCAATACGATAAAAGAGTGAGAAACATTGAAGGAAATAACAAACAAATGAAATCAACAACAGAAGTCAGCCGTCCAATTGTGGTTACAGCAGCAATTGACCTTACCACGTGGAGATTATAGCTAGCTGCGTGACATCGGAGTCCAAGAAAATCAACAATGTGAAACGGCTTACTTGGATAATTGTTCATTAAACAAAAAGAAGAGAATAAGAACAGTCCTTTATACCAATGTGGTTTCCTTAGACACGTGTGTCAAGCTTTCGTCCCTCTGCAATACGACAAAAAGTGTTAGTGTGAGAAACATTGAAGGAAATAACAAACAAATGAAATCAACAACAGAAGTCAGCCGTCC
Organism: Harmonia axyridis; assembly: GCF_914767665.1. NCBI lineage: Eukaryota > Metazoa > Arthropoda > Insecta > Coleoptera > Coccinellidae > Harmonia > Harmonia axyridis. The sequence goes on along the minus strand of NC_059505.1, from coordinate 21,080,344 downwards.
AATTGTGGTTACAGCAGCAATTGACCTTACAACGTGGGAGATTATAGCTACCTGCGTGATATCCGAGTCCAAGAAAATTAACAATGTGGAATGGCTTACTTTAACAATTGTTCATTGAACCAAAAAAAAAAGAAATACAAACAGTCCCTTATACCAAAGTGGTTTCCTTAGACACGTGTGTCAAGTTTTCGTTCCTCTGCAATACGATAAAGAGTGTTAGAGTGAGAAACATTGAAGGAAATAACAAACAAATGAAATCAACAACAGAAGTCAGCCGTCCAATTGTGGTTACAGCAGCAATTGACCTTACAACGTGGGAGATTATAGTTACCTGCGTGATATCCGAGTCCAAGAAAATCAACAATGTGAAATGGCTTACTTGAATAATTGTTCATTAAACAAAAAAAAAGAGAATAAGAACACTTCCTTATACCAAAGTGGTTTCCTTAGACACGTGTGTCAAGTTTTCGTTCCTCTGCAATACGATAAAGAGTGTTAGAGTGAGAAACATTGAAGGAAATAACAAACAAATGAAATCAACTACAGAAGTCAGCCATCCAATTGTGATTTTAGCAGCAATTGACCTTACCACGTGGAAGCTATAGCTACCTGCGTGACATCCGAGTCCTAGAAGAACAACAATGTGGAATGGCTTACTTGGATAATTGTTCATCAAACAAAGAGAAGGAAATAAGAACAGTCCTTTATACCAATGTGGTTTCCCTCGACACGTGTGTCTAGCTTTCGTCCCTGTGCAATAAGATAAAAAGTGTTAGAATAAGCAACATTGAAGGAAATATTAATCAAATGAAATCAACAACAGAAGTAAGCCGTCCATTTTTGGTTACAGCAGCAATTGAACTTAACACGTTGGAAGATTATAGCTACCTGCGTGACATCCGAGTCCAAGAAAATCAACAATGTAGAATGGCTTACTTGAACAATTGTTCATTAAACGAAAAAAAAGGGAATAAGAACAGTCCCTTATACCAAAGTGGTTTCCTCAGACACGTGGGTCTAGCTTTCCTCCCTCTGCAATACGATAAAAAGTGTTAGAGTAAGAAACATTGAAGGAAATAACAAACAAATGAAATCAACAACAGAAGTCAGCCAACCAATTGTGTTTACAGCAGAAATTGACCTTACCACGTGGGAGATTATAGCTACCTGCGTGACATCCGAGTCCAAGAAAATCAACAATGTGGAATGGCTTACTTGAACAATTGTTCATTAAACAAAAAAAAAGGGAATAAGAACAGTCCCTTATACCAAAGTGGTTTCCTCAGACACGTGGGTCTAGCTTTCCTCCCTCTGCAATACGATAAAAAGTGTTAGATTAAGAAACATTGGAGGAAATGACAAACAAATGAAATCAACAACAGAAGTCAGCCGTCCATTTGTGTTTACAGCAGCAATTGACCTTACCACGTGGGAGATCATAGCCACCTGCGTGACATCCGAGTCCAAGAAAATCAACAATGGGGAATGGCTTACTTGAACAATTGTTCATTAAACAAAAAAAAAAGGGAATAAGAACAGTCCTTTATACCTAAGTGGTTTCCTCAGACACGTGTGTCTAGCTTTCCTCCCTCTGCAATACGATAAAAAGTGTTAGAGTAAGAAACATTGAGGGAAATAACAAACAAATGAAATCAACAACAGAAGTCAGCCGTCCAATTGTGGTTACACCAGCAATTGACCTTACCACGTGAGAGCTATAGCTACCTGCGTGAATACGATGAAAAGTGTTAGAATGAGAAACATTGAAGGAAATAACAAACAAATGAAATCAACAGCAGAATTCAGCCGTCCAATTGTGGTTACAGCAGCAATTGACCTTACCATGTGGGAGATTATAGCTACCTGCGTGACATCGGAGTCCAAGAAAATCAACAATGTGGAATGGCTTACTTGAACAATTGTTCATTAAACAAAAAAAAAGGGAATAAGAACAGTCCCGTATACCAAAGTGGTTTCTTTAGACACGTGTGTAAAGCTTTCTTCCCTCTGCAATACGATAAAAGAGTGAGAAACATTGAAGGAAATAACAAACAAATGAAATCAACAACAGGAGTCAGCCGTCCAATTGTGGTTACAGCAGCAATTGACCTTACCACGTGGAGATTATAGCTAGCTGCGTGACATCGGAGTCCAAGAAAATCAACAATGTGAAACGGCTTACTTGGATAATTGTTCATTAAACAAAAAGAAGAGAATATGAACAGTCCTTTATACCAATGTGGTTTCCTTAGACACGTGTGTCAAGCTTTCGTCCCTCTGCAATACGACAAAAAGTGTTAGTGTGAGAAACATTGAAGGAAATAACAAACAAATGGAATCAACAACAGAAGTCAGCCGTCCAATTGTGGTTACAGCAGCAATTGACCTTACAACGTGGGAGATTATAGCTACCTGCGTGATATCCGAGTCCAAGAAAATCAACAATGTGGAATGGCTTACTTGAACAATTGTTCATTGAACCAAAAAAAAAAGGAATACAAACAGTCCCTTATACCAAAGTGGTTTCCTTAGACACGTGTGTCAAGTTTTCGTTCCTCTGCAATACGATAAAGAGTGTTAGAGTGAGAAACATTGAAGGAAATAACAAACAAATGAAATCAACAACAGAAGTCAGCCGTCCAATTGTGGTTACAGCAGCAATTGACCTTACAACGTGGGAGATTATAGCTACCTGCGTGATATCCGAGTCCAAGAAAATCAACAATGTGGAATGGCTTACTTGAGCAATTGTTCATTGAACCAAAAAAAAAAGGAATACAAACAGTCCCTTATACCAAAGTGGTTTCCTTAGACACGTGTGTCAAGTTTTCGTTCCTCTGCAATACGATAAAGAGTGTTAGATTAAGAAACATTGGAGGAAATGACAAACAAATGAAATCAACAACAGAAGTCAGCCGTCCATTTGTGTTTACAGCAGCAATTGACCTTACCACGTGGGAGATCATAGCCACCTGCGTGACATCCGAGTCCAAGAAAATCAACAATGGGGAATGGCTTACTTGAACAATTGTTCATTAAACAAAAAAAAAAGGGAATAAGAACAGTCCTTTATACCTAAGTGGTTTCCTCAGACACGTGTGTCTAGCTTTCCTCCCTCTGCAATACGATAAAAAGTGTTAGAGTAAGAAACATTGAGGGAAATAACAAACAAATGAAATCAACAACAGAAGTCAGCCGTCCAATTGTGGTTACACCAGCAATTGACCTTACCACGTGAGAGCTATAGCTACCTGCGTGAATACGATGAAAAGTGTTAGAATGAGAAACATTGAAGGAAATAACAAACAAATGAAATCAACAGCAGAATTCAGCCGTCCAATTGTGGTTACAGCAGCAATTGACCTTACCATGTGGGAGATTATAGCTACCTGCGTGACATCGGAGTCCAAGAAAATCAACAATGTGGAATGGCTTACTTGAACAATTGTTCATTAAACAAAAAAAAAGGGAATAAGAACAGTCCCGTATACCAAAGTGGTTTCTTTAGACACGTGTGTAAAGCTTTCTTCCCTCTGCAATACGATAAAAGAGTGAGAAACATTTAAGGAAATAACAAACAAATGAAATCAACAACAGGAGTCAGCCGTCCAATTGTGGTTACAGCAGCAATTGACCTTACCACGTGGAGATTATAGCTAGCTGCGTGACATCGGAGTCCAAGAAAATCAACAATGTGAAACGGCTTACTTGGATAATTGTTCATTAAACAAAAAGAAGAGAATATGAACAGTCCTTTATACCAATGTGGTTTCCTTAGACACGTGTGTCAAGCTTTCGTCCCTCTGCAATACGACAAAAAGTGTTAGTGTGAGAAACATTGAAGGAAATAACAAACAAATGGAATCAACAACAGAAGTCAGCCGTCCAATTGTGGTTACAGCAGCAATTGACCTTACAACGTGGGAGATTATAGCTACCTGCGTGATATCCGAGTCCAAGAAAATCAACAATGTGGAATGGCTTACTTGAACAATTGTTCATTGAACCAAAAAAAAAAGGAATACAAACAGTCCCTTATACCAAAGTGGTTTCCTTAGACACGTGTGTCAAGTTTTCGTTCCTCTGCAATACGATAAAGAGTGTTAGAGTGAGAAACATTGAAGGAAATAACAAACAAATGAAATCAACAATAGAAGTCAGCCGTCCAATTGTGGTTACAGCAGCAATTGACCTTACAACGTGGGAGATTATAGCTACCTGCGTGATATCCGAGTCCAAGAAAATCAACAATGTGGAATGGCTTACTTGAGCAATTGTTCATTGAACCAAAAAAAAAAGGAATACAAACAGTCCCTTATACCAAAGTGGTTTCCTTAGACACGTGTGTCAAGTTTTCGTTCCTCTGCAATACGATAAAGAGTGTTAGAGTGAGAAACATTGAAGGAAATAACAAACAAATGAAATCAACTACAGAAGTCAGCCGTCCAATTGTGGTTTTAGCAGCAATTGACCTTACCACGTGGAAGCTATAGCTATCTGCGTGACATCCGAGTCCTAGAAGAACAACAATGTGGAATGGCTTACTTGGATAATTGTTCATTAAACAAAAAGAAGGAAATAAGAACAGTCCTTTATACCAATGTGGTTTCCTTCGAAGCGTGTGTCTAGCTTTCGTCCGTGTGCAATAAGATAAAAAGTGTTAGAATAAGCAACATTGAAGGAAATATTAATCAAATGAAATCAACAACAGAAGTAAGCCGTTCAATTGTGGTTACACCAGCAATTGACCTTACCACGTGGGAGATTATAGCTACCTGCATGACATCCGAGTCCAAGAAAACCAACAATGTGGAATGGCTTACTTGAACAATTGTTCATTAAACGAAAAAAAGGGAATAAGAACAGTCCCTTATACCAAAGTGGTTTCCTCAGACACGTGGGTCTAGCTTTCCTCCCTCTGCAATACGATAAAAAGTGTTAGAGTAAGAAACATTGAAGGAAATAACAAACAAATGAAATCAACAACAGAAGTCAGCCAACCAATTGTGTTTACAGCAGAAATTGACCTTACCACGAGGGAGATTATAGCTACCTGCGTGACATCCGAGTCCAAGAAAAACAACATTTTGGAATGGCTTACTTGGATTTGTTCGTTAAATGAAGAAAAAGGGAATGAGCACAATCTCCCAAAGCAGAGCATTTTTCTTAGACACGTGTGTCAAGCTTTCGTCCCTCTGCAATACGATAAAAGAGTAAGAAACATTGAAGGAAATAACAAAAAATGAAATCAACAACAGAAGATAGCCGTCCAATTGTGTTTACAGCAGCAATTGACCTTACCACGTGGGAGATTATAGCTACCTGCGTGACATCCGAGTCCAAGAAAATCAACAATGTGGAATGGCTTACTTGAACAATTGTTCATTAAACAAAAAAAAAGGGAATGAGAACAGTCCCGTATACCAAAGTGGTTTCCTTAGACACGTGTGTCAAGTTTTCGTTCCTCTGCAATACGATAAAGAGTGTTAGAGAAAGAAACATTGAGAAAAATAACACACAAATGAAATCAACAACAGAAGTCAGCCGTCCAATTGTGGTAACAGCAGCAATTGACCTTACCACGTGCGAGCTATAGCTACCTGCGTGATATCCGAGTCCAAGAAAAACAACAATGTGGAATGGCTTACTTGAATAATTGTTCATTAAACAAGAAGAAGGGAATAAGAACAGTCCCTTATACCAATGTGGTTTCCTTAGACACGTGTGTCAAGCTTTCGTCCCTGTGCAATAAGATAAAAAGTGTTAGATTAAGAAACATTGAAGGAAATAACAAACAAATGAAATCAACAACAGAAGTCAGCCAACCAATTGTGTTTACAGCAGAAATTGACCTTACCACGAGGGAGATTATAGCTACCTGCGTGACATCCGAGTCCAAGAAAATCAACAATGTGGAATGGCTTACTTGAACAATTGTTCATTAAACAAAAAAAAAGGGAATGAGAACAGTCCCGTATACCAAAGTGGTTTCCTTAGACACGTGTGTCAAGTTTTCGTTCCTCTGCAATACGATAAAGAGTGTTAGAGAAAGAAACATTGAGAAAAATAACACACAAATGAAATCAACAACAGAAGTCAGCCGTCCAATTGTGGTAACAGCAGCAATTGACCTTACCACGTGCGAGCTATAGCTACCTGCGTGATATCCGAGTCCAAGAAAAACAACAATGTGGAATGGCTTACTTGAATAATTGTTCATTAAACAAGAAGAAGGGAATAGGAACAGTCCCTTATACCAATGTGGTTTCCTTAGACACGTGTGTCAAGCTTTCGTCCCTGTGCAATAAGATAAAAAGTGTTAGATTAAGAAACATTGAAGGAAATAACAAACAAATGAAATCAACAACAGAAGTCAGCCGTCCATTTGTGTTTACAGCAGCAATTGACCTTACCACGTGGGAGCTATAGCTACCTGCGTGACGTCCAAATCCAGAAAATCAACAAAATGGAACTATTCGTCGCAAACCCCTCAAATAAAAACTCTCGTGATCTACGTGACCAGATCAATAGAAAAAGAGGTATATTATTACCAAGAAGGAACCTTCAATTTTTTACAATTTTTTAAGATCCGGGGTAAGGAAAATTCGAGAAAATTCGAGAAAATTCGAGAAAATTCTTCGACTCAAATATTGTCATTCGTGAGTGGAATTCGAATAATCATGAACTGCCAATACCAACTCTGCTTACCGATTTTCCGTAGTCCCCATAGTTTAGGAGAAATTTGAATTCGAAATTTTTGGAAAAAACCGTAAAAATTCAATCTCTCTATAAAAATCGTTATATCTCCTAAACTATTCGTCGCAGACCTCTCATATAAAAACTTTCGTGATCTACGTGAACAGATCAATAGAAAAAGAGGTATATTATCACCAAGAAATAACTTTTAATTTTTTACAATTTTTTAAGGTCCGGGTTAAGGAAAATTCGAGAAAATTCAATATCTCTACAAAAATCGTTATATCTCCTAAACTATTCGTCGCAGACCCCTCAAATAAAAACTTTCGTGATCTACGTGAACAGATCAATAGAAAAAGAGGTATTTTATTACCAAGAAAGATCTTTCAATTTTTTACAATTTTTCAAGGTCCGGGGTAAGGAAAATTCGAGAAAATTCAATCTCTCTATAAAAATCGTTATATCTCCTAAACTATTCGTCGCAGACTCCTCAAATAAAAACTTTCGTGATCTACATGACCAGATCAATAGAAAAAGAGGTATCTTATTACCAAGAAGGAACTTTTAATTTTTTACAATTTTTTAAGGTCCGGGGTAAGGAAAATTCGAGAAAATTCGAGAAAATTTTTCGAATCAAATATTGTCAGGCGAGAGTGGGATTCGAATAACCATGAATTGCCAATACCAACTCTGCTTACCGATTTTCCGTAGTCCCCATAGTTTAGGAGGAATTTGAATTCGAAATTTTTGGAAAAAACCGTAAAAATTCAATCTCTCTACAAAAATCGTTATATCTCCTAAACTATTCGTCGCAAACCCCTCAAATAAAAACTTTCGTGATCTACGTGACCAGATCAATAAAAAAAGAGGTATATTATTACCAAGAAGGAACTTTTAATTTTTTACAATTTTTTAAGGTCCGGGGTAAGGAAAATTCGAGAAAATTCGAGAAAATTTTTCGACTCAAATATTGTCAGGCGAGAGTGGGATTCGAATAACCATGAACTGCCAATACCAACTCTGCTTACCGATTTTCCGTAGTCCCCATAGTTTAGGAGAAATTTGAATTCGAAATTTTTGGAAAAAACCGTAAAAATTCAATCTCCCTATAAAAATCGTTATATCTCCTAAACAATTCGTCGCAGACCCCTCATATAAAAACTTTCGTGATCTACGTGAACAGATCAATAGAAAAAGAGGTATATTATCACCAAGAAGGAACTTTTAATTTTTTACAATTTTTTAAAGTCCGGGGTAAGGAAAATTCGAGAAAATTCAATCTCTCAACAAAAATCGTTATATCTCCTAAACTATTCGTCGCAGACCCCTCAAATAAAAACTTTCGTGATCTACGTGAACAGATCAATAGAAAAAGAGGTATTTTATTACCAAGAAAGATCTTTTAATTTTTTACAATTTTTCAAGGTCCGGGGTAAGGAAAATTCGAGAAAATTCAATCTCTCTATAAAAATCGTTATATCTCCTAAACTATTCGTCGCAGACTCCTCAAATAAAAACTTTCGTGATCTACACGACCAGATCAATAGAAAAAGAGGTATATTATTACCAAGAAGGAACTTTCAATTTTTCACAATTTTTTAAGGTCCGGGGTAAGAAAAATTCGAGAAAATTCGAGAAAATTTTTCGACTCAAATATTGTCAGGCGAGAGTGGGATTCGAATAACCATGAACTGCCAATACCAACTCTGCTTACCGATTTTCTGTAGTCCCCATAGTTTAGGAGAAATTTGAATTCGAAATTTTTGGAAAAAACCGTAAAAATTCAACCTCTCTACAAAAATCGTTATATCTCCTAAACTATTCGTCGCAAACCCCTCAAATAAAAACTTTCGTGATCTACGTGACCAGATCAATAGAAAAAGAGGTATATTATTACCAAGAAGGAACTTTTAATTTTTTACAATTTTTTAAGGTCCGGGGTAAGGAAAATTCGAGAAAATTCAAGAAAATTTTTCGACTCAAATATTGTCAGGCGAGAGTGGGATTCGAATAACCATGAACTGCCAATACCAACTCTGCTTACCGATTTTCCGTAGTTCCCATAGTTTAGGAGAAATTTGAATTCGAAATTTTTGGAAAAAACCGTAAAAATTCAATCTCTCTACTAAAATCGTTATATCTCCTAAACTATTCGTCGCAGACCCCTCATATGAAAACTTTCGTGATCTACGTGACCAGATCAATAGAAAAAGAGGTATATTATTACCAAGAAGGAACTTTTAATTTTTTACAATTTTTCAAGGTCCGGGGTAAGAAAAATTCGAGAAAATTCTTCGACTCAAATATTGTCATTCGTGAGTGGAATTCGAATAATCATGAACTGCCAATACCAACTCTGCTTACCGATTTTCCATAGTCCCCATAGTTTAGGAGAAATTTGAAATCGAAATTTTTGGAAAAAGCCGTAAAAATTCAATCTCCCTATAAAAATCGTTATATCTCCTAAACAATTCGTCGCAGACTCCTCAAATAAAAACTTTCGTGATCTACACGACCAGATCAATAGAAAAAGAGGTATATTATAACCAAGAAGGAACTTTCAATTTTTTACAATTTTTTAAGGTCCGGGGTAAGGAAAATTCGAGAAAATTCGAGAAAATTTTTCGACTCAAATATTGTCAGGCGAGAGTGGGATTCGAATAACCATGAACTGCCAATACCAACTCTGCTTACCGATTTTCCGTAGTCCCCATAGTTTAGGAGAAATTTGAATTCGAAATTTTTGGAAAAAACCGTAAAAATTCAATCTCCCTATAAAAATCGTTATATCTCCTAAACAATTCGTCGCAGACCCCTCATATAAAAACTTTCGTGATCTACGTGAACAGATCAATAGAAAAAGAGGTATATTATCACCAAGAAGGAACTTTTAATTTTTTACAATTTTTTAAAGTCCGGGGTAAGGAAAATTCGAGAAAATTCAATCTCTCAACAAAAATCGTTATATCTCCTAAACTATTCGTCGCAGACCCCTCAAATAAAAACTTTCGTGATCTACGTGAACAGATCAATAGAAAAAGAGGTATTTTATTACCAAGAAAGATCTTTTAATTTTTTACAATTTTTCAAGGTCCGGGGTAAGGAAAATTCGAGAAAATTCAATCTCTCTATAAAAATCGTTATATCTCCTAAACTATTCGTCGCAGACTCCTCAAATAAAAACTTTCGTGATCTACATGACCAGATCAATAGAAAAAGAGGTATATTATTACCAAGAAAGATCTTTTAATTTTTTACAATTTTTCAAGGTCCGGGGTAAGGAAAATTCGAGAAACTTCAATCTCTCTATAAAAATCGTTATATCTCCTAAACTATTCGTCGCAGACTCCTCAAATAAAAACTTTCGTGATCTACATGACCAGATCAATAGGAAAAGAGGTATATTATTACCAAGAAGGAACTTTTAATTTTTTACAATTTTTTAAGGTCCGGGGTAAGGAAAATTCGAGAAAATTTTTCGACTCAAATATTGTCAGGCGAGTATGGGATTCGAATAACCATGAACTGCCAATACCAACTCTGCTTACCGATTTTCCGTAGTCCCCATAGTTTAGGAGAAATTTGAATTCGAAATTTTTGGAAAAAACCGTAAAAATTCAATCTCTCTACAAAAATCGTTATATCTCCTAAACTATTCGTCGCAAACCCCTCAAATAAAAACTTTCGTGATCTACGTGACCAGATCAATAGAAAAAGAGGTATATTATAACCAAGAAGGAACTTTCAATTTTTTACAATTTTTTAAGGTCCGGGGTAAGGAAAATTCGAGAAAATTCGAGAAAATTTTTCGACTCAAATATTGTCAGGCGAGAGTGGGATTCGAATAACCATGAACTGCCAATACCAACTCTGCTTACCGATTTTCCGTAGTCCCCATAGTTTAGGAGAAATTTGAATTCGAAATTTTTGGAAAAAACCGTAAAAATTCAATCTCTCTACAAAAATCGTTATATCTCCTAAACTATTCGTCGCAAACCCCTCAAATAAAAACTTTCGTGATCTACGTGACCAGATCAATAGAAAAAGAGGTATATTATTACCAAGAAGGAACTTTTAATTTTTTACAATTTTTTAAGGTCCGGGGTAAGGAAAATTCGAGAAAATTCGAGAAAATTTTTCGACTCAAATATTGTCAGGCGAGAGTGGGATTCGAATAACCATGAACTGCCAACACCAACTCTGCTTACCGATTTTCCGTAGTCCCCATAGTTTAGGAGAAATTTGAATTCGAAATTTTTGGAAAAAACCGTAAAAATTCAATCTCTCTACAAAAATCGTTATATCTCCTAAACTATTCGTCGCAAACCCCTCAAATAAAAACTTTCGTGATCTACGTGACCAGATCAATAGAAAAAGAGGTATATTATTACCAAGAAGGATTTTTTAATTTTTTACAATTTTTTAAGGTCCGGGGTAAGGAAAATTCGAGAAAATTCGAGAAAATTCTTCGACTCAAATATTGTCATTCGTGAGTGGAATTCGAATAATCATGAACTGCCAATACCAACTCTGCTTACCGATTTTCCGTAGTCCCCATAGTTAAGGAGAAATTTGAAGTCGAAATTTTTGGAAAAAACCGTAAAAATTCAATCTCCCTATAAAAATCGTTATATCTCCTAAACTATTCGTCGCAGACCCCTCATATAAAAACTTTCGTGATCTACGTGAACAGATCAATAGAAAAAGAGGTATATTATCACCAAGAAGGAACTTTTAATTTTTTACAACTTTTTAAGGTCTGGGGTAAGGAAAATTCGAGAAAATTCAATCTCTCAACAAAAATCGTTATATCTCCTAAACTATTCGTCGCAGACCCCTCAAATAAAAACTTTCGTGATCTACGTGAACAGATCAATAGAAAAAGAGGTATTTTATTACCAAGAAAGATCTTTTAATTTTTTACAATTTTTCAAGGTCCGGGGTAAGGAAAATTCGAGAAAATTCAATCTCTCTATAAAAATCGTTATATCTCCTAAACTATTCGTCGCAGACTCCTCAAATAAAAACTTTCGTGATCTACACGACCAGATCAATAGAAAAAGAGGTATATTATAACCAAGAAGGAACTTTCAATTTTTTACAATTTTTTAAGGTCCGGGGTAAGGAAAATTCGAGAAAATTCGAGAAAATTTTTCGACTCAAATATTGTCAGGCGAGAGTGGGATTCGAATAACCATGAACTGCCAATACCAACTCTGCTTACCGATTTTCCGTAGTCCCCATAGTTTAGGAGAAATTTGAATTCGAAATTTTTGGAAAAAACCGTAAAAATTCAATCTCCCTATAAAAATCGTTATATCTCCTAAACAATTCGTCGCAGACCCCTCATATAAAAACTTTCGTGATCTACGTGAACAGATCAATAGAAAAAGAGGTATATTATCACCAAGAAGGAACTTTTAATTTTTTACAATTTTTTAAAGTCCGGGGTAAGGAAAATTCGAGAAAATTCAATCTCTCAACAAAAATCGTTATATCTCCTAAACTATTCGTCGCAGACCCCTCAAATAAAAACTTTCGTGATCTACGTGAACAGATCAATAGAAAAAGAGGTATTTTATTACCAAGAAAGATCTTTTAATTTTTTACAATTTTTCAAGGTCCGGGGTAAGGAAAATTCGAGAAAATTCAATCTCTCTATAAAAATCGTTATATCTCCTAAACTATTCGTCGCAGACTCCTCAAATAAAAACTTTCGTGATCTACACGACCAGATCAATAGAAAAAGAGGTATATTATTACCAAGAAGGAACTTTCAATTTTTCACAATTTTTTAAGGTCCGGGGTAAGAAAAATTCGAGAAAATTCGAGAAAATTTTTCGACTCAAATATTGTCAGGCGAGAGTGGGATTCGAATAACCATGAACTGCCAATACCAACTCTGCTTACCGATTTTCTGTAGTCCCCATAGTTTAGGAGAAATTTGAATTCGAAATTTTTGGAAAAAACCGTAAAAATTCAACCTCTCTACAAAAATCGTTATATCTCCTAAACTATTCGTCGCAAACCCCTCAAATAAAAACTTTCGTGATCTACGTGACCAGATCAATAGAAAAAGAGGTATATTATTACCAAGAAGGAACTTTTAATTTTTTACAATTTTTTAAGGTCCGGGGTAAGGAAAATTCGAGAAAATTCAAGAAAATTTTTCGACTCAAATATTGTCAGGCGAGAGTGGGATTCGAATAACCATGAACTGCCAATACCAACTCTGCTTACCGATTTTCCGTAGTTCCCATAGTTTAGGAGAAATTTGAATTCGAAATTTTTGGAAAAAACCGTAAAAATTCAATCTCTCTACTAAAATCGTTATATCTCCTAAACTATTCGTCGCAGACCCCTCATATGAAAACATTCGTGATCTACGTGACCAGATCAATAGAAAAAGAGGTATATTATTACCAAGAAGGAACTTTTAATTTTTTACAATTTTTCAAGGTCCGGGGTAAGAAAAATTCGAGAAAATTCTTCGACTCAAATATTGTCATTCGTGAGTGGAATTCGAATAATCATGAACTGCCAATACCAACTCTGCTTACCGATTTTCCATAGTCCCCATAGTTTAGGAGAAATTTGAAAACGAAATTTTTGGAAAAAGCCGTAAAAATTCAATCTCCCTATAAAAATCGTTATATCTCCTAAACTATTCGTCGCAGACCCCTCATATAAAAACTTTCGTGATCTACGTGAACAGATCAATAGAAAAAGAGGTATATTATCACCAAGAAGGAACTTTTAATTTTTTACAATTTTTTAAGGTCCGGGGTAAGGAAAATTCGAGAAAATTCAATCTCTCTACAAAAATCGTTATATCTCCTAAACTATTCGTCGCAGACTCCTCAAATAAAAACTTTCGTGATCTACATGACCAGATCAATAGAAAAAGAGGTATATTATTACCAAGAAAGATCTTTTAATTTTTTACAATTTTTCAAGGTCCGGGGTAAGGAAAATTCGAGAAACTTCAATCTCTCTATAAAAATCGTTATATCTCCTAAACTATTCGTCGCAGACTCCTCAAATAAAAACTTTCGTGATCTACATGACCAGATCAATAGGAAAAGAGGTATATTATTACCAAGAAGGAACTTTTAATTTTTTACAATTTTTTAAGGTCCGGGGTAAGGAAAATTCGAGAAAATTCGAGAAAATTTTTCGACTCAAATATTGTCAGGCGAGTATGGGATTCGAATAACCATGAACTGCCAATACCAACTCTGCTTACCGATTTTCCGTAGTCCCCATAGTTTAGGAGAAATTTGAATTCGAAATTTTTGGAAAAAACCGTAAAAATTCAATCTCTCTACAAAAATCGTTATATCTCCTAAACTATTCGTCGCAAACCCCTCAAATAAAAACTTTCGTGATCTACGTGACCAGATCAATAGAAAAAGAGGTATATTATTACCAAGAAGGAACTTTTAATTTTTTACAATTTTTTAAGGTCCGGGGTAAGGAAAATTCGAGAAAATTCGAGAAAATTTTTCGACTCAAATATTGTCAGGCGAGAGTGGGATTCGAATAACCATGAACTGCCAACACCAACTCTGCTTACCGATTTTCCGTAGTCCCCATAGTTTAGGAGAAATTTGAAGTCGAAATTTTTGGAAAAAACCGTAAAAATTCAATCTCTCTATAAAAATCGTTATATCTCCTAAACTATTCGTCGCAGACCTCTCATATAAAAACTTTCGTGATCTACGTGAACAGATCAATAGAAAAAGAGGTATATTATCACCAAGAAGGAACTTTTAATTTTTTACAATTTTTTAAGGTCCGGGTTAAGGAAAATTCGAGAAAATTCAATATCTCTACAAAAATCGTTATATCTCCTAAACTATTCGTCGCAGACCCCTCAAATAAAAACTTTCGTGATCTACGTGAACAGATCAATAGAAAAAGAGGTATATTATTACCAAGAAGGAACTTTTAATTTTTTACAATTTTTTAAGGTCCGGGGTAAGGAAAATTCGAGAAAATTCGAGAAAATTTTTCGACTCAAATATTGTCAGGCGAGAGTGGGATTCGAATAACCATGAACTGCCAACACCAACTCTGCTTACCGATTTTCCGTAGTCCCCATAGTTTAGGAGAAATTTGAATTCGAAATTTTTGGAAAAAACCGTAAAAATTCAATCTCTCTATAAAAATCGTTATATCTCCTAAACTATTCGTCGCAGACCCCTCATATAAAAACTTTCGTGATCTACGTGAACAGATCAATAGAAAAGAGGTATATTATCACCAAGAAGGAACTTTTAATTTTTTACAATTTTTTAAGGTCCGGGGTAAGGAAAATTCGAGAAAATTCAATCTCTCTACAAAAATCGTTAAATTATTCGTCGCAGACCCCTCAAATAAAAACTTTCGTGATCTACGTGAACAGATCAATAGAAAAGGAGGTATTTTATTACCAAGAAAGATCTTTTAATTTTTTACAATTTTTCAAGGTCCGGGGTAAGGAAAATTCGAGAAAATTCAATCTCTCTATAAAAATCGTTATATCTCCTAAACTATTCGTCGCAGACTCCTCAAATAAAAACTTTCGTGATCTACATGACCAGATCAATAGGAAAAGAGGTATATTATTACCAAGAAGGAACTTTTAATTTTTTACAATTTTTTAAGGTCCGGGGTAAGGAAAATTCGAGAAAATTCGAGAAAATTTTTCGACTCAAATATTGTCAGGCGAGTATGGGATTCGAATAACCATGAACTGCCAATACCAACTCTGCTTACCGATTTTCCGTAGTCCCCATAGTTTAGGAGAAATTTGAATTCGAAATCTTTGGAAAAAACCGTAAAAATTCAATCTCTCTACAAAAATCGTTATATCTCCTAAACTATTCGTCGCAAACCCCTCAAATAAAAACTTTCGTGATCTACGTGACCAGATCAATAGAAAAAGAGGTATATTATTACCAAGAAGGAACTTTTAATTTTTTACAATTTTTTGAGGTCCGGGGTAAGGAAAATTCGAGAAAATTCTTCGACTCAAATATTGTCATTCGTGAGTGGAATTCGAATAATCATGAACTGCCAATACCAACTCTGCTTATCTATTTTCCGTAGTCCCCATAGTTTAGGAGAAATTTGAATTCGAAATTTTTGGAAAAAACCGTAAAAATTCAATCTCTCTACTAAAATCGTTATATCTCCTAAACTATTCGTCGCAGACCCCTCATATGAAAACTTTCGTGATCTACGTGACCAGATCAATAGAAAAAGAGGTATATTATTACCAAGAAGGAACTTTTAATTTTTTACAATTTTTCAAGGTCCGGGGTAAGAAAAATTCGAGAAAATTCTTCGACTCAAATATTGTCATTCGTGAGTGGAATTCGAATAATCATGAACTGCCAATACCAACTCTGCTTACCGATTTTCCGTAGTCCCCATAGTTTAGGAGAAATTTGAATTCGAAATTTCTGGAAAAAACCGTAAAAATTCAATCTCTCTACAAAAATCGTTATATCTCCTAAACTATTCGTCGCAAACCCCTCAAATAAAAACTCTCGTGATCTACGTGACCAGATCAATAGAAAAAGAGGTATATTATTACCAAGAAGGAACCTTTAATTTTTTACAATTTTTTAAGGTCCGGGGTAAGGAAAATTCGAGAAAATTCGAGAAAATTCTTCGACTCAAATATTGTCATTCGTGAGTGGAATTCGAATAATCATGAACTGCCAATACCAACTCTGCTTACCGATTTTCCGTAGTCCCCATAGTTTAGGAGAAATTTGAAGTCGAAATTTTTGGAAAAAACCGTAAAAATTCAATCTCTCTATAAAAATCGTTATATCTCCTAAACTATTCGTCGCAGACCTCTCATATAAAAACTTTCGTGATCTACGTGAACAGATCAATAGAAAAAGAGGTATATTATCACCAAGAAGGAACTTTTAATTTTTTACAATTTTTTAAGGTCCGGGTTAAGGAAAATTCGAGAAAATTCAATATCTCTACAAAAATCGTTATATCTCCTAAACTATTCGTCGCAGACCCCTCAAATAAAAACTTTCGTGATCTACGTGAACAGATCAATAGAAAAAGAGGTATATTATTACCAAGAAGGAACTTTTAATTTTTTACAATTTTTTAAGGTCCGGGGTAAGGAAAATTCGAGAAAATTCGAGAAAATTTTTCGACTCAAATATTGTCAGGCGAGTATGGGATTCGAATAACCATGAACTGCCAATACCAACTCTGCTTACCGATTTTCCGTAGTCCCCATAGTTTAGGAGAAATTTGAATTCGAAATCTTTGGAAAAAACCGTAAAAATTCAATCTCTCTACAAAAATCGTTATATCTCCTAAACTATTCGTCGCAGACTCCTCAAATAAAAACTTTCGTGATCTACATGACCAGATCAATAGGAAAAGAGGTATATTATTACCAAGAAGGAACTTTTAATTTTTTACAATTTTTTAAGGTCCGGGGTAAGGAAAATTCGAGAAAATTCGAGAAAATTTTTCGACTCAAATATTGTCAGGCGAGTATGGGATTCGAATAACCATGAACTGCCAATACCAACTCTGCTTACCGATTTTCCGTAGTCCCCATAGTTTAGGAGAAATTTGAATTCGAAATCTTTGGAAAAAACCGTAAAAATTCAATCTCTCTACAAAAATCGTTATATCTCCTAAACTATTCGTCGCAAACCCCTCAAATAAAAACTTTCGTGATCTACGTGACCAGATCAATAGAAAAAGAGGTATATTATTACCAAGAAGGAACTTTTAATTTTTTACAATTTTTTGAGGTCCGGGGTAAGGAAAATTCGAAAAAATTCTTCGACTCAAATATTGTCATTCGTGAGTGGAATTCGAATAATCATGAACTGCCAATACCAACTCTGCTTATCTATTTTCCGTAGTCCCCATAGTTTAGGAGAAATTTGAATTCGAAATTTTTGGAAAAAACCGTAAAAATTCAATCTCTCTACTAAAATCGTTATATCTCCTAAACTATTCGTCGCAGACCCCTCATATGAAAACTTTCGTGATCTACGTGACCAGATCAATAGAAAAAGAGGTATATTATTACCAAGAAGGAACTTTTAATTTTTTACAATTTTTCAAGGTCCGGGGTAAGAAAAATTCGAGAAAATTCTTCGACTCAAATATTGTCATTCGTGAGTGGAATTCGAATAATCATGAACTGCCAATACCAACTCTGCTTACCGATTTTCCGTAGTCCCCATAGTTTAGGAGAAATTTGAATTCGAAATTTCTGGAAAAAACCGTAAAAATTCAATCTCTCTACAAAAATCGTTATATCTCCTAAACTATTCGTCGCAAACCCCTCAAATAAAAACTCTCGTGATCTACGTGACCAGATCAATAGAAAAAGAGGTATATTATTACCAAGAAGGAACCTTTAATTTTTTACAATTTTTTAAGGTCCGGGGTAAGGAAAATTCGAGAAAATTCGAGAAAATTCTTCGACTCAAATATTGTCATTCGTGAGTGGAATTCGAATAATCATGAACTGCCAATACCAACTCTGCTTACCGATTTTCCGTAGTCCCCATAGTTTAGGAGAAATTTGAAGTCGAAATTTTTGGAAAAAACCGTAAAAATTCAATCTCTCTATAAAAATCGTTATATCTCCTAAACTATTCGTCGCAGACCTCTCATATAAAAACTTTCGTGATCTACGTGAACAGATCAATAGAAAAAGAGGTATATTATCACCAAGAAGGAACTTTTAATTTTTTACAATTTTTTAAGGTCCGGGTTAAGGAAAATTCGAGAAAATTCAATATCTCTACAAAAATCGTTATATCTCCTAAACTATTCGTCGCAGACCCCTCAAATAAAAACTTTCGTGATCTACGTGAACAGATCAATAGAAAAAGAGGTATTTTATTACCAAGAAAGATCTTTTAATTTTTTACAATTTTTCAAGGTCCGGGGTAAGGAAAATTCGAGAAAATTCAATCTCTCTATAAAAATCGTTATATCTCCTAAACTATTCGTCGCAGACTCCTCAAATAAAAACTTTCGTGATCTACATGACCAGATCAATAGAAAAAGAGGTATATTATTACCAAGAAGGAACTTTCAATTTTTTACAATTTTTTAAGGTCCGGGGCAAGGAAAATTCGAGAAAATTCGAGAAAATTTTTCGACTCAAATATTGTCAGGCGAGAGTGGGATTCGAATAACCATGAACTGCCAATACCAACTCTGCTTACCGATTTTCCGTAGTCCCCATAGTTAAGGAGAAATTTGAATTCGAAATTTTTGGAAAAAACCGTAAAAATTCAATCTCTCTACAAAAATCGTTATATCTCCTAAACTATTCGTCGCAAACCCCTCAAATAAAAACTTTCGTGATCTACGTGACCAGATCAATAGAAAAAGAGTTATATTATTATCAAGAAGGAACTTTTAATTTTTTACAACTTTTTAAGGTCCGGGGTAAGGAAAATTCGAGAAAATTCAATCTCTCTACAAAAATCGTTATATCTCCTAAACTATTCGTCGCAGACCCCTCAAATAAAAACTTTCGTGATCTTCGTGAACAGATCAATGGAAAAAGAGGTATTTTATTACCAAGAAAGATCTTTTAATTTTTTACAATTTTTCAAGGTCCGGGGTAAGGAAAATTCGAGAAAATTCAATCTCTCTATAAAAATCGTTATATCTCCTAAACTATTCGTCGCAGACTCCTCAAATAAAAACTTTCGTGATCTACATGACCAGATCAATAGAAAAAGAGGTATCTTATTACCAAGAAGGAACTTTTAATTTTTTACAATTTTTTAAGGTCCGGGGTAAGGAAAATTCGAGAAAATTCGAGAAAATTTTTCGAATCAAATATTGTCAGGCGAGAGTGGGATTCGAATAACCATGAATTGCCAATACCAACTCTGCTTACCGATTTTCCGTAGTCCCCATAGTTTAGGAGAAATTTGAATTCGAAATTTTTGGAAAAAACCGTAAAAATTCAATCTCTCTACAAAAATCGTTATATCTCCTAAACTATTCGTCGCAAACCCCTCAAATAAAAACTTTCGTGATCTACGTGACCAGATCAATAAAAAAAGAGGTATATTATTACCAAGAAGGAACTTTTAATTTTTTACAATTTTTTGAGGTCCAGGGTAAGGAAAATTCGAGAAAATTCGAGAAAATTCTTCGACTCAAATATTGTCATTCGTGAGTGGAATTCGAATAATCATGAACTGCCAATACCAACTCTGCTTACCGATTTTCCGTAGTCCCCATAGCTTAGGAGAAATTTGAAGTCGAAATTTTTGGAAAAAACCGTAAAAATTCAATCTCTCTATAAAAATCGTTATATCTCCTAAACTATTCGTCGGAGAGCCCTCATATGAAAACTTTCGTGATCTACGTGAACAGATCAATAGAAAAAGAGGTATATTATCACCAAGAAGGAACTTTTAATTTTTTACAATTTTTAAAGGTCCGGGGTAAGGAAAATTCGAGAAAATTCAATCTCTCTACAAAAATCGTTATATCTCCTAAACTATTCGTCGCAGAACCCTTAAATAAAAACTTTCGTGATCTACGTGAACAGATCAATAGAAAAAGAGGTATTTTATTACCAAGAAAGATCTTTCAATTTTTTACAATTTTTCAAGGTCCGGGGTAAGGAAAATTCGAGAAAATTCAATCTCTCTATAAAAATCGTTATATCTCCTAAACTATTCGTCGCAGTCTCCTCAAATAAAAACTTTCGTGATCTACATGACCAGATCAATAGAAAAAGAGGTATATTATAACCAAGAAGGAACTTTCAATTTTTTACAATTTTTTAAGGTCCGGGGTAAGGAAAATTCGAGAAAATTCAATCTCTCTACAAAAATCGTTAAATTATTCGTCGCAGACCCCTCAAATAAAAACTTTCGTGATCTACGTGAACAGATCAATAGAAAAAGAGGTATTTTATTACCAAGAAAGATCTTTTAATTTTTTACAATTTTTCAAGGTCCGGGGTAAGGAAAATTCGAAAAAATTCAATCTCTCTACTAAAATCGTTATATCTCCTAAACTATTCGTCGCAGACCCCTCATATGAAAACTTTCGTGATCTACGTGAACAGATCAATAGAAAAAGAGGTATATTATCACCAAGAAGGAACTTTTAATTTTTTACAATTTTTTAAGGTCCGGGGTAAGGAAAATTCGAGAAAATTCAATCTCTCTACAAAAATCGTTATATCTCCTAAACTATTCGTCGCAGAACCCTTAAATAAAAACTTTCGTGATCTACGTGAACAGATCAATAGAAAAAGAGGTATTTTATTACCAAGAAAGATCTTTCAATTTTTTACAATTTTTCAAGGTCCGGGGTAAGGAAAATTCGAAAAAATTCAATCTCTCTACTAAAATCGTTATATCTCCTAAACTATTCGTCGCAGACCCCTCATATGAAAACTTTCGTGATCTACGTGAACAGATCAATAGAAAAAGAGGTATATTATCACCAAGAAGGAACTTTTGATTTTTTACAATTTTTTAAGGTCCGGGGTAAGGAAAATTCGAGAAAATTCAATCTCTCTACAAAAATCGTTATATCTCCTAAACTATTCGTCGCAGACCCCTCAAATGAAAACTTTCGTGATCTACGTGAACAGATCAATAAAAAAAGAGGTATTTTATTACCAAGAAAGATCTTTAAATTTTTTACAATTTTTCAAGGTCCGGGGTAAGGAAAATTCGAGAAAATTCAATCTCTCTATAAAAATCCTTATATCTCCTAAACTATTCGTCGCAGACTCCTCAAATAAAAACTTTCGTGATCTACATGAGATCAATAGAAAAAGAGGTATATTATAACCAAGAAGGAACTTTCAATTTTTTACAATTTTTTAAGGTCCGGGGTAAGGAAAATTCGAGAAAATTCGAGAAAATTTTTCGACTCAAATATTGTCAGGCGAGAGTGGGATTCGAATAACCATGAACTGCCAATACCAACTCTGCTTACCGATTTTCCGTAGTCCCCATAGTTTAGGAGAAATTTGAATTCGAAATTTTTGGAAAAAACCGTAAAAATTCAATCTCTCTACAAAAATCGTTATATCTCCTAAACTATTCGTCGCAAACCCCTCAAATAAAAACTTTCGTGTTCTACGTGACCAGATCAATAGAAAAAGAGGTATATTATTACCAAGAAGGAACTTTTGATTTTTTACAATTTTTTAAGGTCCGGGGTAAGGAAAATTCGAGAAAATTCGAGAAAATTCTTCGACTCAAATATTGTCATTCGTGAGTGGAATTCGAATAATCATGAACTGCCAATACCAACTCTGCTTACCGATTTTCCGTAGTCCCCATAGTTTAGGAGAAATTTGAAGTCAAAATTTTTGGAAAAAACCGTAAAAATTCAATCTCTCTATAAAAATCGTTATATCTCCTAAACTATTCGTCGCAGACCCCTCAAATAAAAACTTTCGTGATCTACGTGAACAGATCAATAGAAAAAGAGGTATTTTATTACCAAGAAAGATCTTTTAATTTTTTACAATTTTTCAAGGTCCTGGGTAAGGAAAATTCGAAAAAATTCAATCTCTCTATAAAAATCGTTATATCTCCTAAACTATTCGTCGCAGACTCCTCAAATAAAAACTTTCGTGATCTACATGACCAGATCAATAGAAAAAGAGGTATATTATTACCAAGAAGGAACTTTCAATTTTTTAGAATTTTTTAAGGTCCGGGGTAAGGAAAATTCGAGAAAATTTTTCGACTCAAATATTGTCAGGCGAGAGTGGGATTCGAATAACCATGAACTGCCAACACCAACTCTGCTTACCGATTTTCCGTAGTCCCCATAGTTTAGGAGAAATTTGAATTCGAAATTTTTGGAAATAACCGTAAAAATTCAATCTCTCTACAAAAATCGTTATATCTCCTAAACTATTCGTCGCAAACCCCTCAAATAAAAACTTTCGTGATCTACGTGACCAGATCAATAGAAAAAGAGGTATATTATTACCAAGAAGGAACTTTTAATTTTTTACAATTTTTTAAGGTCCGGGGTAAGGAAAATTCGAGAAAATTCGAGAAAATTCTTCGACTCAAATATTGTCATTCGTGAGTGGAATTCGAATAATCATGAACTGCCAATACCAACTCTGCTTACCGATTTTCCGTAGTCCCCATAGTTTAGGAGAAATTTGAAGTCGAAATTTTTGGAAAAAACCGTAAAAATTCAATCTCTCTACAAAAATCGTTATATCTCCTAAACTATTCGTCGCAGACCCCTCATATAAAAACTTTCGTGATCTACGTGAACAGATCAATAGAAAAAGAGGTATATTATCACCAAGAAGGAACTTTTAATTTTTTACAATTTTTTAAGGTCCAGGGTAAGGAAAATTCGAGAAAATTCAATCTCTCTACAAAAATCGTTATATGTCCTAAACTATTCGTCGCAGACTCCTCATATAAAAACTTTCGTGATCTACGTGAACAGATCAATAGAAAAAGAGGTATATTATCACCAAGAAGGAACTTTTAATTTTTTACAATTTTTTAAGGTCCGGGGTAAGGAAAATTCGAGAAAATTCAATCTCTCTACAAAAATCGTTATATCTCCTAAACTATTCGTCGCAGACTCCTCAAATAAAAACTTTCGTGATCTACACGACCAGATCAATAGAAAAAGAGGTATATTATTACCAAGAAAAAACTTTTAATTTTTTACAATTTTTTAAGGTCCGGGGTAAGGAAAATTCGAGAAAATTCGAGAAAATTTTTCGACTCAAATATTGTCAGGCGAGTGTGGGATTCGAATAAACATGAACTGCCAATACCAACTCTGCTTACCGATTTTCCGTAGTCCCCATAGTTTAGGAGAAATTTGAATTCGAAATTTTTGGAAAAAACCGTAAAAATTCAATTTCTCTACAAAAATCGTTATATCTCCTAAACTATTCGCCGCAAACCCCTCAAATAAAAACTTTCGTGATCTACGTGACCAGATCAATAGAAGAAATGGTATATTATTACCAAGAAGGAACTTTTAATTTTTTACAATTTTTTAAGGTCCGGGGTAAGGAAAATTCGAGAAAATTCTTCGACTCAAATATTGTCATTCGTGAGTGGAATTCGAATAATCATCAACTGCCAATACCAACTCTGCTTACCGATTTTCCGTAGTCCCCATAGTTTAGGAGAAATTTGAATTCGAAATTTCTGGAAAAAACCGTAAAAATTCAATCTCTCTAAAAAAATCGTTATATCTCCTAAACTATTCGTCGCAAACCCCTCAAATAAAAACTTTCGTGATCTACGTGACCAGATCAATAGAAAAAGAGGTATATTATTACCAAGAAGGAACTTTTAATTTTTTACAATTTTTTAAGGTCCGGGGTAAGGAAAATTCGAAAAAATTCAATCTCTCTATAAAAATCGTTATATCTCCTAAACTATTCGTCGCAGACTCCTCAAATAAAAACTTTCGTGATCTACATGACCAGATCAATAGAAAAAGAGGTATATTATTACCAAGAAGGAACTTTCAATTTTTTAGAATTTTTTAAGGTCCGGGGTAAGGAAAATTCGAGAAAATTTTTCGACTCAAATATTGTCAGGCGAGAGTGGGATTCGAATAACCATGAACTGCCAACACCAACTCTGCTTACCGATTTTCCGTAGTCCCCATAGTTTAGGAGAAATTTGAATTCGAAATTTTTGGAAATAACCGTAAAAATTCAATCTCTCTACAAAAATCGTTATATCTCCTAAACTATTCGTCGCAAACCCCTCAAATAAAAACTTTCGTGATCTACGTGACCAGATCAATAGAAAAAGAGGTATATTATTACCAAGAAGGAACTTTTAATTTTTTACAATTTTTTAAGGTCCGGGGTAAGGAAAATTCGAGAAAATTCGAGAAAATTCTTCGACTCAAATATTGTCATTCGTGAGTGGAATTCGAATAATCATGAACTGCCAATACCAACTCTGCTTACCGATTTTCCGTAGTCCCCATAGTTTAGGAGAAATTTGAAGTCGAAATTTTTGGAAAAAACCGTAAAAATTCAATCTCTCTACAAAAATCGTTATATCTCCTAAACTATTCGTCGCAGACCCCTCATATAAAAACTTTCGTGATCTACGTGAACAGATCAATAGAAAAAGAGGTATATTATCACCAAGAAGGAACTTTTAATTTTTCACAATTTTTTAAGGTCCAGGGTAAGGAAAATTCGAGAAAATTCAATCTCTCTACAAAAATCGTTATATGTCCTAAACTATTCGTCGCAGACTCCTCATATAAAAACTTTCGTGATCTACGTGAACAGATCAATAGAAAAAGAGGTATATTATCACCAAGAAGGAACTTTTAATTTTTTACAATTTTTTAAGGTCCGGGGTAAGGAAAATTCGAGAAAATTCAATCTCTCTACAAAAATCGTTATATCTCCTAAACTATTCGTCGCAGACTCCTCAAATAAAAACTTTCGTGATCTACACGACCAGATCAATAGAAAAAGAGGTATATTATTACCAAGAAAAAACTTTTAATTTTTTACAATTTTTTAAGGTCCGGGGTAAGGAAAATTCGAGAAAATTCGAGAAAATTTTTCGACTCAAATATTGTCAGGCGAGTGTGGGATTCGAATAAACATGAACTGCCAATACCAACTCTGCTTACCGATTTTCCGTAGTCCCCATAGTTTAGGAGAAATTTGAATTCGAAATTTTTGGAAAAAACCGTAAAAATTCAATTTCTCTACAAAAATCGTTATATCTCCTAAACTATTCGCCGCAAACCCCTCAAATAAAAACTTTCGTGATCTACGTGACCAGATCAATAGAAGAAGAGGTATATTATTACCAAGAAGGAACTTTTAATTTTTTACAATTTTTTAAGGTCCGGGGTAAGGAAAATTCGAGAAAATTCTTCGACTCAAATATTGTCATTCGTGAGTGGAATTCGAATAATCATCAACTGCCAATACCAACTCTGCTTACCGATTTTCCGTAGTCCCCATAGTTTAGGAGAAATTTGAATTCGAAATTTCTGGAAAAAACCGTAAAAATTCAATCTCTCTAAAAAAATCGTTATATCTCCTAAACTATTCGTCGCAAACCCCTCAAATAAAAACTTTCGTGATCTACGTGACCAGATCAATAGAAAAAGAGGTATATTATTACCAAGAAGGAACTTTTAATTTTTTACAATTTTTTAAGGACCGGGGTAAGGAAAATTCGAGAAAATTCGAGAAAATTCTTCGACTCAAATATTGTCATTCGTGAGTGGAATTCGAATAATCATGAACTGCCAATACCAACTCTGCTTACCTATTTTCCGTAGTCCCCATAGTTTAGGAGAAATTTGAATTCGAAATTTTTGGAAAAAACCGTAAAAATTCAATCTCTCTACTAAAATCGTTATATCTCCTAAACTATTCGTCGCAGACCCCTCATATGAAAACTTTCGTGGTCTACGTGACCAGATCAAAAGAAAAAGAGTTATATTATTACCAAGAAGGAACTTTTAATTTTTTACAATTTTTTATGGTCCGGGGTAAGGAAAATTCGAGAAAATTCTTCGACTCAAATATTGTCATTCGTGAGTGGAATTCGAATAATCATCAACTGCCAATACCAACTCTGCTTACCGATTTTCCGTAGTCCCCATAGTTTAGGAGAAATTTGAATTCGAAATTTCTGGAAAAAACCGTAAAAATTCAATCTCTCTAAAAAAATCGTTATATCTCCTAAACTATTCGTCGCAAACCCCTCAAATAAAAACTTTCGTGATCTACGTGACCAGATCAATAGAAAAAGAGGTATATTATTACCAAGAAGGAACTTTTAATTTTTTACAATTTTTCAAGGTCCGGGGTAAGAAAAATTCGAGAAAATTCTTCGACTCAAATATTGTCATTCGTGAATGGAATTCGAATAATCATGAACTGCCAATACCAACTCTGCTTACCGATTTTCCGTAGTCCCCATAGTTTAGGAGAAATTTGAAGTCGAAATTTTTGGAAAAAACCGTAAAAATTCAATCTCTCTAGAAAAATCGTTATATCTCCTAAACTATTCGTCGCAGACCTCTCATAAAAACTTTCGTGATCTACGTGAACAGATCAATAGAAAAAGAGGTATATTATCACCAAGAAGGAACTTTTAATTTTTTACAATTTTTTAAGGTCCGGGTTAAGGAAAATTCGAGAAAATTCAATATCTCTACAAAAATCGTTATATCTCCTAAACTATTCGTCGCAGACCCCTCAAATAAAAACTTTCGTGATCTACGTGAACAGATCAATAGAAAAAGAGGTATTTTATTACCAAGAAAGATCTTTCAATTTTTTACAATTTTTCAAGGTCCGGGGTAAGGAAAATTCGAGAAAATTCGAGAAAATTTTTCGACTCAAATATTGTCAGGCGAGAGTGGGATTCGAATAACCATGAACTGCCAATACCAACTCTGCTTACCGATTTTCCGTAGTCCCCATAGTTTAGGAGAAATTTGAATTCGAAATTTTTGGAAAAAACCGTAAAAATTCAATCTCTCTACAAAAATCGTTATATCTCCTAAACTATTCGTCGCAAACCCCTCAAATAAAAACTTTCGTGATTTACGTGACCAGATCAATAGAAAAAGAGGTATATTATTACCAAGAAGGAACTTTTAATTTTTTACAATTTTTTAAGGCCCGGGGTAAGGAAAATTCGAGAAAATTCAATCTCTCTACAAAAATCGTTATATCTCCTAAACTATTCGTCGCAGACCCCTCAAATAAAAACTTTCGTGATCTACGTGAACAGATCAATAGAAAAAGAGGTATTTTATTACCAAGAAAGATCTTTTAAATTTTTACAATTTTTCAAGGTCCGGGGTAAGGAAAATTCGAGAAAATTCAATCTCTCTATAAAAATCGTTATATCTCCTAAACTATTCGTCGCAGACTCCTCAAATAAAAACTTTCGTGATCTACATGACCAGATCAATAGAAAAAGAGGTATATTCTTACCAAGAAGGAACTTTTAATTTTTTACAATTTTTTAAGGTCCGGGGTAAGGAAAATTCGAGAAAATTCAAGAAAATTTTTCGAATCAAATATTGTCAGGCGAGAGTGGGATTCGAATAACCATGAACTGCCAATACCAACTCTGCTTACCGATTTTCCGTAGTCCCCATAGTTTAGGAGAAATTTGAATTCGAAATTTTTGGAAAAAACCGTAAAAATTCAATCTCTCTACAAAAATCGTTATATCTCCTAAACTATTCGTCGCAAACCCCTCAAATAAAAACTTTCGTGATCTACATGACCAGATCAATAGAAAAAGAGGTATATTCTTACCAAGAAGGAACTTTTAAATTTTTACAATTTTTTAAGGTCCGGGGTAAGGAAAATTCGAGAAAATTCGAGAAAATTCTTCGACTCAAATATTGTCATTCGTGAGTGGAATTCGAATAATCATGAATTGCCAATACCAACTCTGCTTACCGATTTTCCGTAGTCCCCATAGTTTAGGAGAAATTTGAAGTCGAAATTTTTGGAAAAAACCGTAAAAATTCAATCTCTCTATAAAAATCGTTATATCTCCTAAACTATTCGTCGGAGACCCCTCATATAAAAACTTTCGTGATCTACGTGAACAGATCAATAGAAAAAGAGGTATATTATCACCAAGAAGGAACTTTTAATTTTTTACAATTTTTTAAGGTCCGGGGTAAGGAAAATTCGAGAAAATTCAATCTCTCTACAAAAATCGTTATATCTCCTAAACTATTCGTCGCAGAACCCTCAAATAAAAACTTTCGTGATCTACGTGAACTGATCATTAGAAAAAGAGGTATTTTATTACCAAGAAAGATCTTTTAATTTTTTACAATTTTTCAAGGTCCGCGGTAAGGAAAATTCGAGAAAATTCAATCTCTCTATAAAAATCGTTATATCTCCTAAACTATTCGTCGCAGACTCCTCAAATAAAAACTTTCGTGATCTACATGACCAGATCAATAGAAAAAGAGGTATATTATTACCAAGAAGGAACTTTTAATTTTTTACAATTTTTTAAGGTCCGGGGTAAGGAAAATTCGAGAAAATTCTTCGACTCAAATATTGTCATTCGTGAGTGGAATTCGAATAATCATGAACTGCCAATACCAACTCTGCTTACCGATATTCCGTAGTCCCCATAGTTTAGGAGAAATTTGAAGTCGAAATTTTTGGAAAAAACCGTAAAAATTCAATCTCTCTATAAAAATCGTTATATCTCCTAAACTATTCGTCGCAGACCCCTCATATAAAAACTTTCGTGATCTACGTGAACAGATCAATAGAAAAAGAGGTATATTATCACCAAGAAGGAACTTTTAATTTTTTAAAATTTTTTAATGTCCGGGGTAAGGAAAATTCGAGAAAATTCAATCTCTACAAAAATCGTTTTATCTCCTGAACTATTCGTCGCAGACCCCTCAAATAAAAACTTTCGTGATCTACGTGAACAGATCAATAAAAAAAGAGGTATTTTATTACCAAGAAAGATCTTTTAATTTTTTACAATTTTTCAAGGTCCGGGGTAAGGAAAATTCGAGAAAATTCAATCTCTCTATAAAAATCGTTATATCTCCTAAACTATTCGTCGCAGACTCCTCAAATAAAAACTTTCGTGATCTACATGACCAGATCAATAGAAAAAGAGGTATATTATTACCAAGAAGGAACTTTTGATTTTTTACAATTTTTTAAGGTCCGGGGTAAGGAAAATTCGAGAAAATTCGAGAAAATTTTTCGACTCAAATATTGTCAGGCGAGAGTGGGATTCGAATAACCATGAACTGCCAATACCAACTCTGCTCACCGATTTTCCGTAGTCCCTATAGTTTAGGAGAAATTTGAATTCGAAATTTTTGGAAAAAACCGTAAAAATTCAATCTCTCTACAAAAATCGTTATATCTGCTAAACTATTCGTCGCAAACCCCTCAAATAAAAACTTTCGTGATCTACGTGACCAGATCAATAGAAAAAAAAGTATATTATTACCAAGAAGGAACTTTTAATTTTTTACAATTTTTTAAGGTCCGGGGTAAGGAAAATTCGAGAAAATTTTTCGACTCAAATATTGTCAGGCGAGAGTGGGATTCGAATAACCATGAACTGCCAATACCAACTCTGCTTACCGATTTTCCGTAGTCCCCATAGTTTAGGAGAAATTCGAATTCGAAATTTTTGGAAAAAACCGTAAAAATTCAATCTCTCTACAAAAATCGTTATATCTCCTAAACTATTCGTCGCAAACCCCTCAAATAAAAACTTTCGTGATCTACGTGACCAGATCAATAGAAAAAAAAGTATATTATTACCAAGAAGGAACTTTTAATTTTTTACAATTTTTTAAGGTCCGGGGTAAGGAAAATTCGAGAAAATTCGAGAAAATTCTTCGACTCAAATATTGTCATTCGTGAGTGGAATTCGAATAATCATGAACTGCCAATACCAACTCTGCTTACCGATTTTCCGTAGTCCCCATAGTTTAGGAGAAATTTGAAGTCGAAATTTTTGTAAAAAACCGTAAAAATTCAATCTCTCTATAAAAATCGTTATATCTCCTAAACTATTCGTCGCAGACCCCTCATTTAAAAACTTTCGTGATCTACGTGAACAGATCATTAGAAAAAGAGGTATATTATCACCAAGAAGGAACTTTTAATTTTTTACAATTTTTTAAGGTCCGGGGTAAGGAAAATTCGAGAAAATTCAATCTCTCTACAAAAATCGTTATATCTCCTAAACTGTTCGTCGCAGACCCCTCAAATAAAACTTTCGTGATCTACGTGAACAGATCAATAGAAAAAGAGGTATTTTATCACCAAGAAGGAACTTTTAATTTTTTACAATTTTTTAAGGTCCGGGGTAAGGAAAATTCGAGAAAATTCAATCTCTCTACAAAAATCGTTAAATTATTCGTCGCAGACCCCTCAAATAAAAACTTTCGTGATCTACGTGAACAGATCAATAGAAAAAGAGGTATTTTATTACCAAGAAAGATCTCTTAATTTTTTACAATTTTTCAAGGTCCGGGGTAAGGAAAATTCGAGAAAATTCAATCTCTCTATAAAAATCGTTATATCTCCTAAACTATTCGTCGCAGACTCCTCAAATAAAAACTTTCGTGATCTACATGACCAGATCAATAGGAAAAGAGGTATATTATTACCAAGAAGGAACTTTTAATTTTTTACAATTTTTTAAGGTCCGGGGTAAGGAAAATTCGAGAAAATTCGAGAAAATTTTTCGACTCAAATATTGTCAGGCGAGTATGGGATTCGAATAACCATGAACTGCCAATACCAACTCTGCTTACCGATTTTCCGTAGTCCCCATAGTTTAGGAGAAATTTGAATTCGAAATCTTTGGAAAAAACCGTAAAAATTCAATCTCTCTACAAAAATCGTTATATCTCCTAAACTATTCGTCGCAAACCCCTCAAATAAAAACTTTCGTGATCTACGTGACCAGATCAATAGAAAAAGAGGTATATTATTACCAAGAAGGAACTTTTAATTTTTTACAATTTTTTGAGGTCCGGGGTAAGGAAAATTCGATCAAATTCGAGAAAATTCTTCGACTCAAATATTGTCATTCGTGAGTGGAATTCGAATAATCATGAACTGCCAATACCAACTCTGCTTACCGATTTTCCGTAGTCCCCATAGTTTAGGAGAAATTTGAAGTCGAAATTTTTGGAAAAAACCGTAAAAATTCAATCTCTCTATAAAAATCGTTATATCTCCTAAACTATTCGTCGCAGACCCCTCATATAAAAACTTTCGTGATCTACGTGAACAGATCAATAGAAAAAGAGGTATATTATCACCAAGAAGGAACTTTTAATTCTTTACAATTTTTTAAGGTCCGGGGTAAGGAAAATTCGAGAAAATTCAATCTCTCTACAAAAATCGTTATATCTCCTAAACTATTCGTCGCAGACCCCTCAAATAAAAACTTTCGTGATCTACGTGAACAGATCAATAGAAAAAGAGGTATTTTATTACCAAGAAAGATCTTTTAATTTTTTACAATTTTTCAAGGTCCGGGGTAAGGAAAATTCGAGAAAATTCAATCTCTCTATAAAAATCGTTATATCTCCTAAACTATTCGTCGCAGACTCCTCAAATAAAAACTTTCGTGATCTACATGACCAGATCAATAGAAAAAGAGGTATATTATTACCAAGAAGGAACTTTTAATTTTTTACAATTTTTTAAGGTCCGGGGTAAGGAAAATTCGAGAAAATTCGAGAAAATTCTTCGACTCAAATATTGTCATTCGTGAGTGGAATTCGAATAATCATGAACTGCCAATACCAACTCTGCTTACCTATTTTCTGTAGTCCCCATAGTTTAGGAGAAATTTGAATTCGAAATTTTTGTAAAAAACCGTAAAAATTCAATCTCTCTACTAAAATCGTTATATCTCCCAAACTATTCGTCGCAGACCCCTCATATGAAAACTTTCGTGATCTACGTGACCAGATCAATAGAAAAAGAGGTATATTATTACCAAGAAGGAACTTTCAATTTTTTACAATTTTTCAAGATCCGGGGTAAGAAAAATTCGAGAAAATTCTTCGACTCAAATATTGTCATTCGTGAGTGGAATTCGAATAATCATGAACTGCCAATACCAACTCTGCTTACCGATTTTCCGTAGTCCCCATAGTTAAGGAGAAATTTGAAGTCGAAATTTTTGGAAAAAACCGTAAAAATTCAATCTCCCTATAAAAATCGTTATATCTCCTAAACTATTCGTCGCAGACCCCTCATATAAAAACTTTCGTGATCTACGTGAACAGATCAATAGAAAAAGAGGTATATTATCACCAAGAAGGAACTTTTAATTTTTTACAATTTTTTAAGGTCCGGGGTAAGGAAAATTCGAGAAAATTCAATCTCTCAACAAAAATCGTTATATCTCCTAAACTATTCGTCGCAGACCCCTCAAATAAAAACTTTCGTGATCTACGTGAACAGATCAATAGAAAAAGAGGTATTTTATTACCAAGAAAGATCTTTTAATTTTTTACAATTTTTCAAGGTCCGGGGTAAGGAAAATTCGAGAAAATTCAATCTCTCTATAAAAATCGTTATATCTCCTAAACTATTCGTCGCAGACTCCTCAAATAAAAACTTTCGTGATCTACACGACCAGATCAATAGAAAAAGAGGTATATTATAACCAAGAAGGAACTTTCAATTTTTTACAATTTTTTAAGGTCCGGGGTAAGGAAAATTCGAGAAAATTCGAGAAAATTTTTCGACTCAAATATTGTCAGGCGAGAGTGGGATTCGAATAACCATGAACTGCCAATACCAACTCTGCTTACCGATTTTCCGTAGTCCCCATAGTTTAGGAGAAATTTGAATTCGAAATTTTTGGAAAAAACCGTAAAAATTCAATCTCCCTATAAAAATCGTTATATCTCCTAAACTATTCGTCGCAGACCCCTCATATAAAAACTTTCGTGATCTACGTGAACAGATCAAAAGAAAAAGAGGTATATTATCACCAAGAAGGAACTTTTAATTTTTTACAATTTTTTAAAGTGGGAAAAAGTAAGGAAAATTCGAGAAAATTCAATCTCTCAACAAAAATCGTTATATCTCCTAAACTATTCGTCGCAGACCCCTCAAATAAAAACTTTCGTGATCTACGTGAACAGATCAATAGAAAAAGAGGTATTTTATTACCAAGAAAGATCTTTTAATTTTTTACAATTTTTCAAGGTCCGGAGTAAGGAAAATTCGAGAAAATTCAATCTCTCTATAAAAATCGTTATATCTCCTAAACTATTCGTCGCAGACTCCTCAAATAAAAACTTTCGTGATCTACACGACCAGATCAATAGAAAAAGAGGTATATTATTACCAAGAAGGAACTTTCAATTTTTCACAATTTTTTAAGGTCCGGGGTAAGAAAAATTCGAGAAAATTCAAGAAAATTTTTCGACTCAAATATTGTCAGGCGAGAGTGGGATTCGAATAACCATGAACTGCCAATACCAACTCTGCTTACCGATTTTCCGTAGTTCCCATAGTTTAGGAGAAATTTGAATTCGAAATTTTTGGAAAAAACCGTAAAAATTCAATCTCTCTACTAAAATCGTTATATCTCCTAAACTATTCGTCGCAGACCCCTCATATGAAAACTTTCGTGATCTACGTGACCAGATCAATAGAAAAAGAGGTATATTATTAGCAAGAAGCAACTTTCAATTTTTTACAATTTTTCAAGATCCGGGGTAAGAAAAATTCGAGAAAATTCTTCGACTCAAATATTGTCATTCGTGAGTGGAATTCGAATAATCATGAACTGCCAATACCAACTCTGCTTACCGATTTTCCGTAGTCCCCATAGTTAAGGAGAAATTTGAAGTCGAAATTTTTGGAAAAAACCGTAAAAATTCAATCTCCCTATAAAAATCGTTATATCTCCTAAACTATTCGTCGCAGACCCCTCATATAAAAACTTTCGTGATCTACGTGAACAGATCAATAGAAAAAGAGGTATATTATCACCAAGAAGGAACTTTTAATTTTTTACAATTTTTTAAGGTCCGGGGTAAGGAAAATTCGAGAAAATCCAATCTCTCTACAAAAATCGTTATATCTCCTAAACTATTCGTCGCAGACTCCTCAAATAAAAACTTTCGTGATCTACATGACCAGATCAATAGAAAAAGAGGTATATTATTACCAAGAAAGATCTTTTAATTTTTTACAATTTTTCAAGGTCCGGGGTAAGGAAAATTCGAGAAACTTCAATCTACGTGAACAGATCAATAGAAAAAGAGGTATATTATCACCAAGAAGGAACTTTTAATTTTTTACAATTTTTTAAGGTCCGGGGTAAGGAAAATTCGAGAAAATCCAATCTCTCTACAAAAATCGTTATATCTCCTAAACTATTCGTCGCAGACTCCTCAAATAAAAACTTTCGTGATCTACATGACCAGATCAATAGGAAAAGAGGTATATTATTACAAAGAAGGAACTTTTAATTTTTTACAATTTTTGAAGGTCCGGGGTAAGGAAAATTCGAGAAAATTCGAGAAAATTTTTCGACTCAAATATTGTCAGGCGAGTATGGGATTCGAATAACCATGAACTGCCAATACCAACTCTGCTTACCGATTTTCCGTAGTCCCCATAGTTTAGGAGAAATTTGAATTCGAAATTTTTGGAAAAAACCGTAAAAATTCAATCTCTCTACAAAAATCGTTATATCTCCTAAACTATTCGTCGCAAACCCCTCAAATAAAAACTTTCGTGATCTACGTGACCAGATCAATAGAAAAAGAGTGTTGGAGAAACTCTGTATCTAAGATATCTATGAAACATAATTTTTTTGACGTTGTCAATATTTCGAAGAAATTAAATTTTGATGTTGTCAGTTTTATGAATATATTTTACGAGACAATAGTCATTTGAAGCCTCCTTTGGAATCATATTCATTTATCATTCTCCATATTAGACGTCTTTGTTCACCGGGTAGGTGTTCTTTGGAGACGAAACAAAGAGGTATATTATTACCAAGAAGGAACTTTTAATTTTTCACAATTTTTTAAGGTCCGGGGTAAGGAAAATTCGAGAAAATTCGAGAAAATTTTTCGACTCAAATATTGTCAGGCGAGTATGGGATTCGAATAACCATGAACTGCCAACACCAACTCTGCTTACCGATTTTCCGTAGTCCCCATAGTTTAGGAGAAATTTGAATTCGAAATTTTTGGAAAAAACCGTAAAAATTCAATCTCTCTATAAAAATCGTTATATCTCCTAAACTATTCGTCGCAGACCCCTCATATAAAAACTTTCGTGATCTACGTGAACAGATCAATAGAAAAGAGGTATATTATCACCAAGAAGGAACTTTTAATTTTTTACAATTTTTTAAGGTCCGGGGTAAGGAAAATTCGAGAAAATTCAATCTCTCTACAAAAATCGTTAAATTATTCGTCGCAGACCCCTCAAATAAAAACTTTCGTGATCTACGTGAACAGATCAATAGAAAAGGAGGTATTTTATTACCAAGAAAGATCTTTTAATTTTTTACAATTTTTCAAGGTCCGGGGTAAGGAAAATTCGAGAAAATTCAATCTCTCTATAAAAATCGTTATATCTCCTAAACTATTCGTCGCAGACTCCTCAAATAAAAACTTTCGTGATCTACATGACCAGATCAATAGGAAAAGAGGTATATTATTACCAAGAAGGAACTTTTAATTTTTTACAATTTTTTAAGGTCCGGGGTAAGGAAAATTCGAGAAAATTCGAGAAAATTTTTCGACTCAAATATTGTCAGGCGAGTATGGGATTCGAATAACCATGAACTGCCAATACCAACTCTGCTTACCGATTTTCCGTAGTCCCCATAGTTTAGGAGAAATTTGAATTCGAAATCTTTGGAAAAAACCGTAAAAATTCAATCTCTCTACAAAAATCGTTATATCTCCTAAACTATTCGTCGCAAACCCCTCAAATGAAAACTTTCGTGATCTACGTGACCAGATCAATAGAAAAAGAGGTATATTATTACCAAGAAGGAACTTTTAATTTTTTACAATTTTTTGAGGTCCGGGGTAAGGAAAATTCGAGAAAATTCGAGAAAATTCTTCGACTCAAATATTGTCATTCGTGAGTGGAATTCGAATAATCATGAACTGCCAATACCAACTCTGCTTACCTATTTTCCGTAGTCCCCATAGTTTAGGAGAAATTTGAATTCGAAATTTTTGGAAAAAACAGTAAAAATTCAATCTCTCTACTAAAATCGTTATATCTCCTAAACTATTCGTCGCAGACCCCTCATATGAAAACTTTCGTGATCTACGTGACCAGATCAATAGAAAAAGAGGTATATTATTACCAAGAAGGAACTTTTAATTTTTTACAATTTTTCAAGGTCCGGGGTAAGAAAAATTCGAGAAAATTCTTCGACTCAAATATTGTCATTCGTGAGTGGAATTCGAATAATCATGAACTGCCAATACCAACTCTGCTTACCGATTTTCCGTAGTCCCCATAGTTTAGGAGAAATTTGAATTCGAAATTTCTGGAAAAAACCGTAAAAATTCAATCTCTCTACAAAAATCGTTATATCTCCTAAACTATTCGTCGCAAACCCCTCAAATAAAAACTCTCGTGATCTACGTGACCAGATCAATAGAAAAAGAGGTATATTATTACCAAGAAGGAACCTTTAATTTTTTACAATTTTTTTAGGTCCGGGGTAAGGAAAATTCGAGAAAATTCGAGAAAATTCTTCGACTCAAATATTGTCATTCGTGAGTGGAATTCGAATAATCATGAACTGCCAATACCAACTCTGCTTACCGATTTTCCGTAGTCCCCATAGTTTAGGAGAAATTTGAAGTCGAAATTTTTGGAAAAAACCGTAAAAATTCAATCTCTCTATAAAAATCGTTATATCTCCTAAACTATTCGTCGCAGACCTCTCATATAAAAACTTTCGTGATCTACGTGAACAGATCAATAGAAAAAGAGGTATATTATCACCAAGAAGGAACTTTTAATTTTTTACAATTTTTTAAGGTCCGGGTTAAGGAAAATTCGAGAAAATTCAATATCTCTACAAAAATCGTTATATCTCCTAAACTATTCGTCGCAGACCCCTCAAATAAAAACTTTCGTGATCTACGTGAACAGATCAATAGAAAAAGAGGTATTTTATTACCAAGAAAGATCTTTTAATTTTTTACAATTTTTCAAGGTCCGGGGTAAGGAAAATTCGAGAAAATTCAATCTCTCTATAAAAATCGTTATATCTCCTAAACTATTCGTCGCAGACTCCTCAAATAAAAACTTTCGTGATCTACATGACCAGATCAATAGAAAAAGAGGTATATTATTACCAAGAAGGAACTTTTAATTTTTTACAATTTTTTAAGGTCCGGGGCAAGGAAAATTCGAGAAAATTCGAGAAAATTTTTCGACTCAAATATTGTCAGGCGAGAGTGGGATTCGAATAACCATGAACTGCCAATACCAACTCTGCTTACCGATTTTCCGTAGTCCCCATAGTTAAGGAGAAATTTGAATTCGAAATTTTTGGAAAAAACCGTAAAAATTCAATCTCTCTACAAAAATCGTTATATCTCCTAAACTATTCGTCGCAAACCCCTCAAATAAAAACTTTCGTGATCTACGTGACCAGATCAATAGAAAAAGAGTTATATTATTATCAAGAAGGAACTTTTAATTTTTTACAACTTTTTAAGGTCCGGGGTAAGGAAAATTCGAGAAAATTCAATCTCTCTACAAAAATCGTTATATCTCCTAAACTATTCGTCGCAGACCCCTCAAATAAAAACTTTCGTGATCTACGTGAACAGATCAATAGAAAAAGAGGTATTTTATTACCAAGAAAGATCTTTTAATTTTTTACAATTTTTCAAGGTCCGGGGTAAGGAAAATTCGAGAAAATTCAATCTCTCTATAAAAATCGTTATATCTCCTAAACTATTTGTCGCAGACTCCTCAAATAAAAACTTTCGTGATCTACATGACCAGATCAATAGAAAAAGAGGTATCTTATTACCAAGAAGGAACTTTTAATTTTTTACAATTTTTTAAGGTCCGGGGTAAGGAAAATTCGAGAAAATTCGAGAAAATTTTTCGACTCAAATATTGTCAGGCGAGTATGGGATTCGAATAACCATGAACTGCCAATACCAACTCTGCTTACCGATTTTCCGTAGTCCCCATAGTTTAGGAGAAATTTGAATTCGAAATCTTTGGAAAAAGCCGTAAAAATTCAATCTCTCTACAAAAATCGTTATATCTCCTAAACTATTCGTCGCAAACCCCTCAAATAAAAACTTTCGTGATCTACGTGACCAGATCAATAGAAAAAGAGGTATATTATTACCAAGAAGGAACTTTTAATTTTTTACAATTTTTTGAGGTCCGGGGTAAGGAAAATTCGAGAAAATTCGAGAAAATTCTTCGACTCAAATATTGTCATTCGTGAGTGGAATTCGAATAATCATGAACTGCCAATACCAACTCTGCTTACCTATTTTCCGTAGTCCCCATAGTTTAGGAGAAATTTGAATTCGAAATTTTTGGAAAAAACAGTAAAAATTCAATCTCTCTACAAAAATCGTTATATCTCCTAAAATATTCGTCGCAAACCCCTCAAATAAAAACTCTCGTGATCTACGTGACCAGATCAATAGAAAAATAGGTATATTATTACCAAGAAGGAACCTTTAATTTTTTACAATTTTTTAAGGTCCGGGGTAAGGAAAATTCGAGAAAATTCTTCGACTCAAATATTGTCATTCGTGAGTGGAATTCGAATAATCATGAACTGCCAATACCAACTCTGCTTACCGATTTTCCGTAGTCCCCATAGTTTAGGAGAAATTTGAATTCGAAATTTCTGGAAAAAACCGTAAAAATTCAATCTCTCTACAAAAATCGTTATATCTCCTAAACTATTCGTCGCAAACCCCTCAAATAAAAACTCTCGTGATCTACGTGACCAGATCAATAGAAAAAGAGGTATATTATTACCAAGAAGGAACCTTTAATTTTTTACAATTTTTTAAGGTCCGGGGTAAGGAAAATTCGAGAAAATTCGAGAAAATTCTTCGACTCAAATATTGTCATTCGTGAGTGGAATTCGAATAATCATGAACTGCCAATACCAACTCTGCTTACCGATTTTCCGTAGTCCCCATAGTTTAGGAGAAATTTGAAGTCGAAATTTTTGGAAAAAACCGTAAAAATTCAATCTCTCTATAAAAATCGTTATATCTCCTAAACTATTCGTCGCAGACCTCTCATATAAAAACTTTCGTGATCTACGTGAACAGATCAATAGAAAAAGAGGTATATTATCACCAAGAAGGAACTTTTAATTTTTTACAATTTTTTAAGGTCCGGGTTAAGGAAAATTCGAGAAAATTCATTATCTCTACAAAAATCGTTATATCTCCTAAACTATTCGTCGCAGACCCCTCAAATAAAAACTTTCGTGATCTACGTGAACAGATCAATAGAAAAAGAGGTATTTTATTACCAAGAAAGATCTTTTAATTTTTTACAATTTTTCAAGGTCCGGGGTAAGGAAAATTCGAGAAAATTCAATCTCTCTATAAAAATCGTTATATCTCCTAAACTATTCGTCGCAGACTCCTCAAATAAAAACTTTCGTGATCTACATGACCAGATCAATAGAAAAAGAGTTATATTATTATCAAGAAGGAACTTTTGATTTTTTACAACTTTTTAAGGTCCGGGGTAAGGAAAATTCGAGAAAATTCAATCTCTCTACAAAAATCGTTATATCTCCTAAACTATTCGTCGCAGACCCCTCAAATAAAAACTTTCGTGATCTACGTGAACAGATCAATAGAAAAAGAGGTATTTTATTACCAAGAAAGATCTTTTAATTTTTTACAATTTTTCAAGGTCCGGGGTAAGGAAAATTCGAGAAAATTCGAGAAAATTTTTCGAATCAAATATTGTCAGGCGAGAGTGGGATTCGAATAACCATGAATTGCCAATACCAACTCTGC
This sequence comes from Harmonia axyridis, assembly GCF_914767665.1. Taxonomy (NCBI): domain Eukaryota; kingdom Metazoa; phylum Arthropoda; class Insecta; order Coleoptera; family Coccinellidae; genus Harmonia; species Harmonia axyridis. Next base: position 21,040,069 of record NC_059505.1, on the reverse strand, counting down.
TTACCGATTTTCCGTAGTCCCCATAGTTTAGGAGAAATTTGAATTCGAAATTTTTGGAAAAAACCGTAAAAATTCAATCTCTCTACAAAAATCGTTATATCTCCTAAACTATTCGTCGCAAACCCCTCAAATAAAAACTCTCGTGATCTACGTGACCAGATCAATAGAAAAAGAGGTATATTATTACCAAGAAGGAACCTTTAATTTTTTACAATTTTTTAAGGTCCGGGGTAAGGAAAATTCGAGAAAATTCTTCGACTCAAATATTGTCATTCGTGAGTGGAATTCGAATAATCATGAACTGCCAATACCAACTCTGCTTACCGATTTTCCGTAGTCCCCATAGTTTAGGAGAAATTTGAAGTCGAAATTTTTGGAAAAAACCGTAAAAATTCAATCTCTCTATAAAAATCGTTATATCTCCTAAACTATTCGTCGCAGACCTCTCATATAAAAACTTTCGTGATCTACGTGAACAGATCAATAGAAAAAGAGGTATATTATCACCAAGAAGGAACTTTTAATTTTTTACAATTTTTTAAGGTCCGGGTTAAGGAAAATTCGAGAAAATTCAATATCTCTACAAAAATCGTTATATCTCCTAAACTATTCGTCGCAGACCCCTCAAATAAAAACTTTCGTGATCTACGTGAACAGATCAATAGAAAAAGAGGTATTTTATTACCAAGAGAGATCTTTTAATTTTTTACAATTTTTCAAGGTCCGGGGTAAGGAAAATTCGAGAAAATTCAATCTCTCTATAAAAATCGTTATATCTCCTAAACTATTCGTCGCAGACTCCTCAAATAAAAACTTTCGTGATCTACATGACCAGATCAATAGAAAAAGAGGTATATTATTACCAAGAAGGAACTTTCAATTTTTTACAATTTTTTAAGGTCCGGGGCAAGGAAAATTCGAGAAAATTCGAGAAAATTTTTCGACTCAAATATTGTCAGGCGAGAGTGGGATTCGAATAACCATGAACTGCCAATACCAACTCTGCTTACCGATTTTCCGTAGTCCCCATAGTTAAGGAGAAATTTGAATTCGAAATTTTTGGAAAAAACCGTAAAAATTCAATCTCTCTACAAAAATCGTTATATCTCCTAAACTATTCGTCGCAAACCCCTCAAATAAAAACTTTCGTGATCTACGTGACCAGATCAATAGAAAAAGAGTTATATTATTATCAAGAAGGAACTTTTAATTTTTTACAACTTTTTAAGGTCCGGGGTAAGGAAAATTCGAGAAAATTCAATCTCTCTACAAAAATCGTTATATCTCCTAAACTATTCGTCGCAGACCCCTCAAATAAAAACTTTCGTGATCTACGTGAACAGATCAATAGAAAAAGAGGTATTTTATTACCAAGAAAGATCTTTTAATTTTTTACAATTTTTCAAGGTCCGGGGTAAGGAAAATTCGAGAAAATTCAATCTCTCTATAAAAATCGTTATATCTCCTAAACTATTCGTCGCAGACTCCTCAAATAAAAACTTTCGTGATCTACATGACCAGATCAATAGAAAAAGAGGTATCTTATTACCAAGAAGGAACTTTTAATTTTTTACAATTTTTTAAGGTCCGGGGTAAGGAAAATTCGAGAAAATTCGAGAAAATTTTTCGAATCAAATATTGTCAGGCGAGAGTGGGATTCGAATAACCATGAATTGCCAATACCAACTCTGCTCACCGATTTTCCGTAGTCCCCATAGTTTAGGAGAAATTTGAATTCGAAATTTTTGGAAAAAACCGTAAAAATTCAATCTCTCTACAAAAATCGTTATATCTCCTAAACTATTCGTCGCAAACCCCTCAAATAAAAACTTTCGTGATCTACGTGACCAGATCAATAAAAAAAGAGGTATATTATTACCAAGAAGGAACTTTTAATTTTTTACAATTTTTTAAGGTCCAGGGTAAGGAAAATTCGAGAAAATTCGAGAAAATTCTTCGACTCAAATATTGTCATTCGTGAGTGGAATTCGAATAATCATGAACTGCCAATACCAACTCTGCTTACCGATTTTCCGTAGTCCCCATAGTTTAGGAGAAATTTGAAGTCGAAATTTTTGGAAAAAACCGTAAAAATTCAATCTCTCTATAAAAATCGTTATATCTCCTAAACTATTCGTCGGAGAGCCCTCATATGAAAACTTTCGTGATCTACGTGAACAGATCAATAGAAAAAGAGGTATATTATCACCAAGAAGGAACTTTTAATTTTTTACAATTTTTAAAGGTCCAGGGTAAGGAAAATTCGAGAAAATTCAATCTCTCTACAAAAATCGTTATATCTCCTAAACTATTCGTCGCAGAACCCTTAAATAAAAACTTTCGTGATCTACGTGAACAGATCAATAGAAAAAGAGGTATTTTATTACCAAGAAAGATCTTTCAATTTTTTACAATTTTTCAAGGTCCGGGGTAAGGAAAATTCGAGAAAATTCAATCTCTCTATAAAAATCGTTATATCTCCTAAACTATTCGTCGCAGACTCCTCAAATAAAAACTTTCGTGATCTACATGACCAGATCAATAGAAAAAGAGGTATATTATTACCAAGAAGGAACTTTCAATTTTTTACAATTTTTTTAGGTCCGGGGTAAGGAAAATTCGAGAAAATTCAATCTCTCTACAAAAATCGTTATATCTCCTAAACTATTCGTCGCAGAACCCTTAAATAAAAACTTTCGTGATCTACGTGAGCAGATCAATAGAAAAAGAGGTATTTTATTACCAAGAAAGATCTTTCAATTTTTTACAATTTTTCAAGGTCCGGGGTAAGGAAAATTCGAAAAAATTCAATCTCTCTATTAAAATCGTTATATCTCCTAAACTATTCGTCGCAGACCCCTCATATGAAAACTTTCGTGATCTACGTGAACAGATCAATAGAAAAAGAGGTATATTATCACCAAGAAGGAACTTTTAATTTTTTACAATTTTTTAAGGTCCGGGGTAAGGAAAATTCGAGAAAATTCAATCTCTCTACAAAAATCGTTATATCTCCTAAACTATTCGTCGCAGACTCCTCAAATTAAAACTTTCGTGATCTACGTGAACAGATCAATAGAAAAAGAGGTATTTTATTACCAAGAAAGATCTTTAAATTTTTTACAATTTTTCAAGGTCCGGGGTAAGGAAAATTCGAGAAAATTCAATCTCTCTATAAAAATCGTTATATCTCCTAAACTATTCGTCGCAGACTCCTCAAATAAAAACTTTCGTGATCTACATGAGATCAATAGAAAAAGAGGTATATTATAACCAAGAAGGAACTTTCAATTTTTTACAATTTTTTAAGGTCCGGGGTAAGGAAAATTCGAGAAAATTCGAGAAAATTCTTCGACTCAAATATTGTCATTCGTGAGTGGAATTCGAATAATCATGAACTGCCAATACCAACTCTGCTTACCGATTTTCCGTAGTCCCCATAGTTTAGGAGAAATTTGAAGTCAAAATTTTTGGAAAAAACCGTAAAAATTCAATCTCTCTATAAAAATCGTTATATCTCCTAAACTATTCGCCGCAGACCGCTCAAATAAAAACTTTCGTGATCTACGTGAACAGATCAATAGAAAAAGAGGTATTTTATTACCAAGAAAGATCTTTTAATTTTTTACAATTTTTCAAGGTCCTGGGTAAGGAAAATTCGAAAAAATTCAATCTCTCTATAAAAATCGTTATATCTCCTAAACTATTCGTCGCAGACTCCTCAAATAAAAACTTTCGTGATCTACATGACCAGATCAATAGAAAAAGAGGTATATTATTACCAAGAAGGAACTTTCAATTTTTTAGAATTTTTTAAGGTCCGGGGTAAGGAAAATTCGAGAAAATTTTTCGACTCAAATATTGTCAGGCGAGAGTGGGATTCGAATAACCATGAACTGCCAACACCAACTCTGCTTACCGATTTTCCGTAGTCCCCATAGTTTAGGAGAAATTTGAATTCGAAATTTTTGGAAATAACCGTAAAAATTCAATCTCTCTACAAAAATCGTTATATCTCCTAAACTATTCGTCGCAAACCCCTCAAATAAAAACTTTCGTGATCTACGTGACCAGATCAATAGAAAAAGAGGTATATTATTACCAAGAAGGAACTTTTAATTTTTTACAATTTTTTAAGGTCCGGGGTAAGGAAAATTCGAGAAAATTCGAGAAAATTCTTCGACTCAAATATTGTCATTCGTGAGTGGAATTCGAATAATCATGAACTGCCAATACCAACTCTGCTTACCGATTTTCCGTAGTCCCCATAGTTTAGGAGAAATTTGAAGTCGAAATTTTTGGAAAAAACCGTAAAAATTCAATCTCTCTATAAAAATCGTTATATCTCCTAAACTATTCGTCGCAGACCCCTCATATAAAAACTTTCGTGATCTACGTGAACAGATCAATAGAAAAAGAGGTATATTATCACCAAGAAGGAACTTTTAATTTTTTACAATTTTTTAAGGTCCAGGGTAAAGAAAATTCGAGAAAATTCAATCTCTCTACAAAAATCGTTATATGTCCTAAACTATTCGTCGCAGACTCCTCATATAAAAACTTTCGTGATCTACGTGAACAGATCAATAGAAAAAGAGGTATATTATCACCAAGAAGGAACTTTTAATTTTTTACAATTTTTTAAGGTCCGGGGTAAGGAAAATTCGAGAAAATTCAATCTCTCTACAAAAATCGTTATATCTCCTAAACTATTCGTCGCAGACTCCTCAAATAAAAACTTTCGTGATCTACATGACCAGATCAATAGAAAAAGAGGTATATTATTACCAAGAAAAAACTTTTAATTTTTTACAATTTTTTAAGGTCCGGGGTAAGGAAAATTCGAGAAAATTCGAGAAAATTTTTCGACTCAAATATTGTCAGGCGAGTGTGGGATTCGAATGAACATGAACTGCCAATACCAACTCTGCTTACCGATTTTCCGTAGTCCCCATAGTTTAGGAGAAATTTGAATTCGAAATTTTTGGAAAAAACCGTAAAAATTCAATTTCTCTACAAAAATCGTTATATCTCCTAAACTATTCGCCGCAAACCCCTCAAATAAAAACTTTCGTGATCTACGTGACCAGATCAATAGAAGAAGAGGTATATTATTACCAAGAAGGAACTTTTAATTTTTTACAATTTTTTAAGGTCCGGGGTAAGGAAAATTCGAGAAAATTCTTCGACTCAAATATTGTCATTCGTGAGTGGAATTCGAATAATCATCAACTGCCAATACCAACTCTGCTTACCGATTTTCCGTAGTCCCCATAGTTTAGGAGAAATTTGAATTCGAAATTTCTGGAAAAAACCGTAAAAATTCAATCTCTCTAAAAAAATCGTTATATCTCCTAAACTATTCGTCGCAAACCCCTCAAATAAAAACTTTCGTGATCTACGTGACCAGATCAATAGAAAAAGAGGTATATTATTACCAAGAAGTAACTTTTAATTTTTTACAATTTTTTAAGGTCCGGGGTAAGGAAAATTCGAGAAAATTCGAGAAAATTCTTCGACTCAAATATTGTCATTCGTGAGTGGAATTCGAATAATCATGAACTGCCAATACCAACTCTGCTTACCTATTTTCCGTAGTCCCCATAGTTTAGGAGAAATTTGAATTCGAAATTTTTGGAAAAAACCGTAAAAATTCAATCTCTCTACTAAAATCGTTATATCTCCTAAACTATTCGTCGCAGACCCCTCATATGAAAACTTTCGTGGTCTACGTGACCAGATCAAAAGAAAAAGAGTTATATTATTACCAAGAAGGAACTTTTAATTTTTTACAATTTTTTAAGGTCCGGGGTAAGGAAAATTCGAGAAAATTCTTCGACTCAAATATTGTCATTCGTGAGTGGAATTCGAATAATCATAAACTGCCAATACCAACTCTGCTTACCGATTTTCCGTAGTCCCCATAGTTTAGGAGAAATTTGAATTCGAAATTTCTGGAAAAAACCGTAAAAATTCAATCTCTCTAAAAAAATCGTTATATCTCCTAAACTATTCGTCGCAAACCCCTCAAATAAAAACTTTCGTGATCTACGTGACCAGATCAATAGAAAAAGAGGTATATTATTACCAAGAAGGAACTTTTAATTTTTTACAATTTTTCAAGGTCCGGGGTAAGAAAAATTCGAGAAAATTCTTCGACTCAAATATTGTCATTCGTGAGTGGAATTCGAATAATCATGAACTGCCAATACCAACTCTGCTTACCGATTTTCCGTAGTCCCCATAGTTTAGGAGAAATTTGAAGTCGAAATTTTTGGAAAAAGCCGTAAAAATTCAATCTCTCTAGAAAAATCGTTATATCTCCTAAACTATTCGTCGCAGACCTCTCATAAAAACTTTCGTGATCTACGTGAACAGATCAATAGAAAAAGAGGTATATTATCACCAAGAAGGAACTTTTAATTTTTTACAATTTTTTAAGGTCCGGGTTAAGGAAAATTCGAGAAAATTCAATATCTCTACAAAAATCGTTATATCTCCTAAACTATTCGTCGCAGACCCCTCAAATAAAAACTTTCGTGATCTACGTGAACAGATCAATAGAAAAAGAGGTATTTTATTACCAAGAAAGATCTTTCAATTTTTTACAATTTCTCAAGGTCCGGGGTAAGGAAAATTCGAGAAAATTCGAGAAAATTTTTCGACTCAAATATTGTCAGGCGAGAGTGGGATTCGAATAACCATGAACTGCCAATACCAACTCTGCTTACCGATTTTCCGTAGTCCCCATAGTTTAGGAGAAATTTGAATTCGAAATTTTTGGAAAAAACCGTAAAAATTCAATCTCTCTACAAAAATCGTTATATCTCCTAAACTATTCGTCGCAAACCCCTCAAATAAAAACTTTCGTGATTTACGTGACCAGATCAATAGAAAAAGAGGTATATTATTACCAAGAAGGAACTTTTAATTTTTTACAATTTTTTAAGGTCCGGGGTAAGGAAAATTCGAGAAAATTCAATCTCTCTACAAAAATCGTTATATCTCCTAAACTATTCGTCGCAGACCCCTCAAATAAAAACTTTCGTGATCTACGTGAACAGATCAATAGAAAAAGAGGTATTTTATTACCAAGAAAGATCTTTTAAATTTTTACAATTTTTCAAGGTCCGGGGTAAGGAAAATTCGAGAAAATTCAATCTCTCTATAAAAATCGTTATATCTCCTAAACTATTCGTCGCAGACTCCTCAAATAAAAACTTTCGTGATCTACATGACCAGATCAATAGAAAAAAAAGTATATTCTTACCAAGAAGGAACTTTTAATTTTTTACAATTTTTTAAGGTCCGGGGTAAGGAAAATTCGAGAAAATTCGAGAAAATTTTTCGAATCAAATATTGTCAGGCGAGAGTGGGATTCGAATAACCATGAACTGCCAATACCAACTCTGCTTACCGATTTTCCGTAGTCCCCATAGTTTAGGAGAAATTTGAATTCGAAATTTTTGGAAAAAACCGTAAAAATTCAATCTCTCTACAAAAATCGTTATATCTCCTAAACTATTCGTCGCAAACCCCTCAAATAAAAACTTTCGTGATCTACGTGACCAGATCAATAGAAAAAGAGGTATATTATTACCAAGAAGGAACTTTTAATTTTTTACAATTTTTTAAGGTCCGGGGTAAGGAAAATTCGAGAAAATTCGAGAAAATTCTTCGACTCAAATATTGTCATTCGTGAGTGGAATTCGAATAATCATGAATTGCCAATACCAACTCTGCTTACCGATTTTCCGTAGTCCCCATAGTTTAGGAGAAATTTGAAGTCGAAATTTTTGGAAAAAACCGTAAAAATTCAATCTCTCTATAAAAATCGTTATATCTCCTAAACTATTCGTCGGAGACCCCTCATATAAAAACTTTCGTGATCTACGTGAACAGATCAATAGAAAAAGAGGTATATTATCACCAAGAAGGAACTTTTAATTTTTTACAATTTTTTAAGGTCCGGGGTAAGGAAAATTCGAGAAAATTCAATCTCTCTACAAAAATCGTTATATCTCCTAAACTATTCGTCGCAGAACCCTCAAATAAAAACTTTCGTGATCTACGTGAACTGATCATTAGAAAAAGAGGTATTTTATTACCAAGAAAGATCTTTTAATTTTTTACAATTTTTCAAGGTCCGCGGTAAGGAAAATTCGAGAAAATTCAATCTCTCTATAAAAATCGTTATATCTCCTAAACTATTCGTCGCAGACTCCTCAAATAAAAACTTTCGTGATCTACATGACCAGATCAATAGAAAAAGAGGTATATTATTACCAAGAAGGAACTTTTAATTTTTTACAATTTTTTAAGGTCCGGGGTAAGGAAAATTCGAGAAAATTCTTCGACTCAAATATTGTCATTCGTGAGTGGAATTCGAATAATCATGAACTGCCAATACCAACTCTGCTTACCGATATTCCGTAGTCCCCATAGTTTAGGAGAAATTTGAAGTCGAAATTTTTGGAAAAAACCGTAAAAATTCAATCTCTCTATAAAAATCGTTATATCTCCTAAACTATTCGTCGCAGACCCCTCATATATAAACTTTCGTGATCTACGTGAACAGATCAATAGAAAAAGAGGTATATTATCACCAAGAAGGAACTTTTAATTTTTTAAAATTTTTTAAGGTCCGGGGTAAGGAAAATTCGAGAAAATTCAATCTCTCTACAAAAATCGTTTTATCTCCTGAACTATTCGTCGCAGACCCCTCAAATAAAAACTTTCGTGATCTACGTGAACAGATCAATAGAAAAAGAGGTATTTTATTACCAAGAAAGATCTTTTAATTTTTTACAATTTTTCAAGGTCCGGGGTAAGGAAAATTCGAGAAAATTCAATCTCTCTATAAAAATCGTTATATCTCCTAAACTATTCGTCGCAGACTCCTCAAATAAAAACTTTCGTGATCTACATGACCAGATCAATAGAAAAAGAGGTATATTATTACCAAGAAGGAACTTTTGATTTTTTACAATTTTTTAAGGTCCGGGGTAAGGAAAATTCGAGAAAATTTTTCGACTCAAATATTGTCAGGCGAGAGTGGGATTCGAATAACCATGAACTGCCAATACCAACTCTGCTCACCGATTTTCCGTAGTCCCTATAGTTTAGGAGAAATTTGAATTCGAAATTTTTGGAAAAAACCGTAAAAATTCAATCTCTCTACAAAAATCGTTATATCTGCTAAACTATTCGTCGCAAACCCCTCAAATAAAAACTTTCGTGATCTACGTGACCAGATCAATAGAAAAAAAAGTATATTATTACCAAGAAGGAACTTTTAATTTTTTACAATTTTTTAAGGTCCGGGGTAAGGAAAATTCGAGAAAATTTTTCGACTCAAATATTGTCAGGCGAGAGTGGGATTCGAATAACCATGAACTGCCAATACCAACTCTTCTTACCGATTTTCCGTAGTCCCCATAGTTTAGGAGAAATTCGAATTCGAAATTTTTGGAAAAAACCGTAAAAATTCAATCTCTCTACAAAAATCGTTATATCTCCTAAACTATTCGTCGCAAACCCCTCAAATAAAAACTTTCGTGATCTACGTGGCCAGATCAATAGAAAAAGAGGTATATTATTACCAAGAAGGAACTTTTAATTTTTTACAATTTTTTAAGGTCCGGGGTAAGGAAAATTCGAGAAAATTCTTCGACTCAAATATTGTCATTCGTGAGTGGAATTCGAATAATCATGAACTGCCAATACCAACTCTGCTTACCGATTTTCCGTAGTCCCCATAGTTTAGGAGAAATTTGAAGTCGAAATTTTTGGAAAAAACCGTAAAAATTCAATCTCTCTATAAAAATCGTTATATCTCCTAAACTATTCGTCGCAGACCCCTCATTTAAAAACTTTCGTGATCTACGTGAACAGATCAATAGAAAAAGAGGTATATTATCACCAAGAAGGAACTTTTAATTTTTTACAATTTTTTAAGGTCCGGGGTAAGGAAAATTCGAGAAAATTCAATCTCTCTACAAAAATCGTTATATCTCCTAAACTATTCGTCGCAGACCCCTCAAATAAAACTTTCGTGATCTACGTGAACAGATCAATAGAAAAAGAGGTATTTTATCACCAAGAAAGATCCTTCAATTTTTTACAATTTTTCAAGGTCCGGGGTTAGGAAAATTCGAGAAAATTCAATCTCTCTATAAAACTCGTTATATCTCCTAAACTATTCGTCGCAGACTCCTCAAATAAAAACTTTCGTGATCTACATGACCAGATCAATAGAAAAAGAGGTATATTATTACCAAGAAGGAACTTTCAATTTTTTACAATTTTTTAAGTTCCGGGGTAAGGAAAATTCGAGAAAATTCGAGAAAATTTTTCGACTCAAATATTGTCAGGCGAGAGTAGGAAAGAGTAACCATGAACTGCCAATACCAACTCTGCTTACCGATTTTCCGTAGTCCCCATAGTTTAGGAGAAATTTGAATTCGAAATTTTTGGAAAAAACCGTAAAAATTCAATCTCTCTACAAAAATCGTTATATCTCCTAAACTATTCGTCGCAAACCCCTCAAATAAAAACTTTCGTGATCTACGTGACCAGATCAATAGAAAAAGAGGTATATTATTATCAAGAAGGAACTTTTAATTTTTTACAATTTTTCAAGGTCCGGGGTAAGGAAAATTCGAGAAAATTCGAGAAAATTCTTCGACTCAAATATTGTCATTCGTGAGTAGAATTCGAATAATCATGAACTGCCAATACCAACTCTGCTTACCTATTTTCCGTAGTCCCCATAGTTTAGGAGAAATTTGAATTCGAAATTTTTGGAAAAAACCGTAAAAATTCAATCTCTCTACTAAAATCGTTATAGATAGATAGATAGATTAACTTTATTTGATCCATTATATCTTACAGATGTGAATCACGTTACAACAACAAATTCAAAAAAAACCTATAACCTACTACTATTTAACTTTGAGCTACAACCTATCCTAAAAATCCTTAACACTATCTAATAATTAATTACTCTAAAGTTCATTTAAATCTTCATCATCCATGAATTCTTTAACACTATAATAACATTTTCGAAGCAAAAATTTTTTTAACGATTTCTTTTGTTGTACAATATGCCTACTTTTAAAATATTGAGGTAATTTATTCCAGATTGTTAGTATAGAATGGGTAACATTTTTCTGTATATATGTGCGTTTTGGTTTTTCAACACTTAAATAGGTCTTGCCCCTAGTATTATATTCATGTTTTAATTGGAAAGATTTAAAATCATTATAATTATTGATTATATACATTACGCTTTCATATATGTATAAACTGTACAAAGTTAGAATTTTATAAGCAATAAAAACACCTTTACATGACTCATCAGGTCTCAATCTAAAAATACTTCTTAAACATCTTTTTTGAAGAATGAAGATTCTATCAACTTCAACCGAATTCGCCCAAAAGATTATTCCATACCTAAGTCTGGACTGCACATAGGCATGGTATGCTGTCAGTGCCGCTTCAATACCAATCGTTCTCAATGCATAGCAATATCTTGCTAGGCCTGTGGCCACATGTTCGATTTGTGACCTCCAATTTAGGTTCTGATCAATGTACACCCCTAAGAATGATATGGACTCTTCAGCTGCAATATATTTATTTTTATAAGTAACATTCAAAGCATCCTGTTGGCTCCAATCTCTGAATAAAATCACCTTTGTTTTATTGACGTTTATTTCAAGGTCATTGTTTACAAACCATTCATCCATGTTCTTTAAGTCCTCCTGCAAACGAGTTCTACATTCAAAAGCAGTGGTACCTGAACAAATCACCGAAACATCATCAGCAAACATTACATAGTCCAAGAAAATGGCCAATGAAATACGAATTTTGAGGTTAAAACTTGAATTTTCGATATAAGTTACTTTGAAGCATCTAAAAACGAACTGTGAAAGGTTTTTTTAAATTCACCCCCGGGAAGGGGTGAAAAAAAATAAAAAAAGGGGTTTTTTTGAAATTTTGGGGAAATGGTAAGTGTTAGAAAAAAAAGTTTCGAATAAAAGTTGTAGAGCGTAACATTTTACATAAAAATGTTTTCACAACTTTTTTTCCTAAAATTGAAATTAACTGAGATATGGTAGCTAGAAGCTAGGGGATGATAACAGGAACTTTAAAAAATCATAAGTTGTTGAAAAATTGAAAAAACTCATAATTTTTTATTTAAATTACTTATATGATTATAAACTTTAATTCTAGAGAAAAATTTTTTTTTTTTAATTGTTTATAAAAAAGTTATAACGATTTAAAATTTTTATTTTCAAATTAAATCAACTTATATATATATATATATTATATGCTAAAGCTCTTTCGATAGTACAAGAATCGAATAGTGAAGAATTAAAAAATGTTGTCGTTCGTCTTGGTGGCTTCCACCTGTTAATGTCATACCTGGGAGCAATCGGTTACATTATGTCTGAGAGTGGAATTGAAGATTTATGGACAACAGTCTATGCAGGTGATTCTGTAAAGAAAATGTTAACTGGTCATGCTTATGCTAGAGCGTTGCGAGCTCATATCATGTCGTTCACCGCACTTGGTATTATAATTTGTAGAAGCTTGAAACCTTCGGATGAATTCCAAGATTCTATTAAAAAGTTTTTCGGTACGTGGGATTCAGAACCTCCACTTCTAACAGATTGTGATGACGAACCAGTAATAACTGATATGTGCGAAAGATTTGTACAGCAACTGGCAGTGATGGAAAAAAATGGTCCAACATCTAAATTATGGATCCAGTATTTCAAAAGCATTATTATTGCATTGCAATTTTTAGAAGCGGAACGATTAGGCAATTGGGAACTACACTTACAAAGCGTCAAAGAGATGTTACCATTCTTCCATGCAAGTGGACATTATCCATATGCGAAATACGCTCAAATTTATTTGCAACAAATGGCTGACCTCGAGTTAATTATGGATCCAGGAGAATATGACGAATTCACGAAGGAAGGTTTTTTTACAATTCGTAGATCCGAAAAAGCATGGGCTGGAATTTGGTCAGACATAGTTATTGAACAGACCCTCAATCGTTTCTTCGGTACTGACTTGAAGCATGGAAGAGGTGTTACTTCCAGTGTTGTAACAAGATATTTAGTAGCAATGCCATCAGCATTCAATATCATGGAATGTTTAGAGACATATTGCAAGATTGAATCAAGCAACAGTGAACAACATGTTGATATTTCAAGAAGTAGAATCACAAAAGATGAAGTAGGAATTAAAAAATTTTTGTTTTGGCTTGATGAAAGAAATCCATTTGAGGTTAGAACTTCATTAGTATCACTCTCTACTGGAATCATAGGTGGACCAACAATTAATTGTCATAATGCAGTAGAAGTTGGATTGCAAGGTATAGCTACCATGGTTGGTAAAAATATTGATAACGTTTCTTTGTCTAACGCGTTCAAAGTGAAAACACTTGCAAATGCGAAAAGTGGTATGCATATTGGCGATGATTTTGTTGCTGTCGACTCATTCTTGTTAATTCAGAGAATATCAGTATTTTTTCATGGCAATGTTGAAGAAACACGCAATGCATTGAAGTACGAGTTGTCACCGTTTCCTCTGAGCTTATTCGACGAACATGGATTAATGAGAAAAACACCAAAATCAGAATTGTATAACGTTTTCCAGCCATACATTCAATCGCCTGCCTTAATATCTGGATCTGGATCAATTTTTGTAATTGATGGTGGCTGGCTTCTGCATAGCTATGTTTGGCCGCATGGAAAGAAATACTCAGACATTTGTAACCTTTACTACTCTTATCTTATTGAAAATTTTGGATCTAACGTGACAGTCATATTCGACGGCTACTCGAAGGAAACAATAGGAATTAAGTCCTACGAAAGATATCGCAGAAAAGAAAAATGTGTTGCTGCAGATGTTGAGATTTCTGAAGATAATCTCGTGACCTTGACCCAAAAGAAGTTCCTGTCCAATATTGCAAATAAGAAACAATTTGTAAACTTACTGAGTAATAATCTTCAAAACCGTGGTATTAGCACGAATATAGCTTCAGAAGACGCGGATCTTTTAATTGTCAAAACTGCAATCGATTTAAAAAGAAGAAGAAATCAATCCGTGACGATAGTTGGTAATGATATTGACTTACTTATCATTTTGATTTCACTTGTCTCTGACGAAGAGGTAATATACTTTTATAAAATGACACCAGGAAAACAAGCTAATGTTATTTATTCTACGGAATACGATAAAAATTTGAAGCCTTTTTTGCTTTTTGCGCATGCATTTGCAGGTTGCGACACTACAAGTGCAATTTTTAAAAAAGGAAAAAAAAGTATAATATCTTTATTGAAAAAAAAACCTGATTTGCAAGCTCTAATTTCTGTTTTCTATGAGTCTAATCGTTCAATTGAGGAATTATACGCAGTATCTGAAAAAATTATATTCCATCCCTATGGTCAAAGTATTACAGATGAACTGACACTTGGTGAATTAAGATATAGGATATTTTCATCATCGGCTGCTGCTTTTAAAAAAGAAGTTATCTTAGCTTCTTTACCACCGACTGAATCAGCCCTACGAGAACATACAAAACGAGTGTATTATCAAATTCAACAGTGGTTAGGCAACAATCTAAATCCGGACGATTGGGGTTGGAGAAGAACCTTATTTATGATGATACCTATCATGTCAAACGCGGAACCAGCACCAAAGGAGTTAATAGATAAAGTAAGTTACAATTCACACCAACTTATCTTATTTTAGTGTTATCCAATAGTAATAATAAATTATTCATTTTGCATTTTATTTTAACAGGTTTCTTGTAGCTGTAAAACGAATTGTTTATCAGCTCGATGTGGTTGCAAAAAAAGTGGTTTAAAATGCAATAAATTTTGTAAAAGTTGCCAAGGCCAAAGCTGTGATAACGCTTCTGCAAGATCGTTTAATCTTGAGGATGATGAAAATGAAGATAAAGAAGATGAAGAAAGAGATGATAGTGATGATGAAAATGATGATGATGGAAATGTTTATGAGGATGAAAATGATGGTGAAGAAGAAACTACTGTCGAAGACGGAGAACAAGAAAATGAAGCTATATGTACAGGACGTAAAACTGTTAAAAACACTCGTTCAAAAGTATCCACACAAAAGGTATAATATCAATCAAATAAAATTCTTCTTTAGTTAATTTTTACGCTATGGACGATAATTTTTTTCTTGTATTCTTCACAGATTTTTTGTGGTTGTAGAACCAATTGTGCATCAGCAAGATGTAGTTGTAGAAAAAGTTCTCTCAAATGTAATGAATTATGCAAGTTTTGTCATGGTGATACATGCAATAACAGTATAAATGCAGGCGTTGATACCAATGAAGATAGTGAATATGAGACACATACAAAAGCTAACGATAAAGACGAAGAAACACCTACTGAAGAAGAAAACGAAGGAAGCTCAACTGTTAGAGACAGCAGTCCACTTGATGAAATTTATATTAACTTTGAAAAATTTTAATATAATTTTTGGAATTGCAAAATCTATATTTTTTTATTTATTATATAATTAGAGAATCAATTACTCTTAGGAAGTTTCTTCAAATTTTTTTAATTGTAATACAATTTTGTAATCTATTAAAAAAAAAAATATTTTCATCAGTTAAAGTTGATTTAATTTGAAAATAAAAATTTTAAATTGTTATAACTTTTTTATAAACAATTAAAAAAAAAAAAATTTTCTCTAGAATTAAAGTTTATAATCATATAAGTAATTTTTTTTCTGTCTTCTTTTTCTGTCTTCCTTCTCAATGCTTTTCTCAATCAACTTTTTTAATCCTCTCTCTTTCACTGAAACAACAGTGTCGGTGTCATTGATCAAAACTGTGTCACAAATACTGCATAATGCTTGTTGATCCATGTTGAAATTTCAACCTATATAAACAAGAAAAGTACAAAATTAATTCATTATCAACTAATCTAGGTAGATACTTCAACAATAGTATTTAAAAAATTAAATAATATAAAATGATTGATGGTGATTTTTATAACAAAGTAAATAAAAAGCATGTGTTTATGTTTTGACCATGCGGTTTCTCAATATAAAATTGAACATCACTTAAATAATTACCTTTTCCAAATTAACAGCACTAATCAATTCACTCAAAACAAATGGAGAATATTGTAAACACACAGAGATCAATTCACTCAAAACAAATGGAGAATATTGTAAACACACAGAGAACAACTGGCGCATTGAGAACAACTGACGCATGCGCATGAGGTACCGAAGTCGGTAGTGAAAGCAAATGGCCGCCACACAATATCTTTCACCAGGTAAATTATTTTATATCTGCTTGAAAAGAACAGGTAAAAATTAAATTTCAACGCGTATGGTCAATTTCTTAAAATATTAATCTATTAAAAAAAATATATATATATTTTCATCAGTTAAAGTTGATTTAATTTGAAAATAAAAATTTTAAATTGTTATAACTTTTTTATAAACAATTAAAAAAAAAAATTTTTCTCTAGAATTAAAGTTTATAATCATATAAGTAATTTAAAAAAAAAATTATAAGTTTTTTCAATTTTTCAACAACTTATGATTTTTTAAAGTTCCTGTTATCATCCCCTAGCTTCTAGCTACCATATCTCAGTTAATTTCAATTTTAGGAAAAAAAGTTGTGAGAACATTTCTATGTAAAATTTTACGCTCTACAACTTTTATTCGAAACTTTTTTTTCTAACACTTACCATTTCCCCAAAATTTCAAAAAAACCCCTTTTTTTATTTTTTTTCACCCCTTCCCGGGGGTGAATTTAAAAAAACCTTTCACAGTTCGTTTTTAGATGCTTCAAAGTAACTTATATCGAAAATTCAAGTTTTAACCTCAAAATTCGTATTTCATTGGCCATTTTCTTGGACTATAACGCAGGATGGCTTTGATTGTAATCCCTAACAAAAACTACATGCCCAGGAAGAAAATTTATATTGTTTTTACCCTAGAAATATCTTCCATGTTTCTCATATCATTCCTAATGATCGAATAAAAGTTTGGATGAATACATTTCCCTTTCCGAATAGTAGTCCAAGAAAATGGCCAATGAAATACGAATTTTGAGGTTAAAACTTGAATTTTCGATATAAGTTACTTTGAAGCATCTAAAAACGAACTGTGAAAGGTTTTTTTAAATTCACCCCCGGGAAGGGGTGAAAAAAAATAAAAAAAGGGGTTTTTTTGAAATTTTGGGGAAATGGTAAGTGTTAGAAAAAAAAGTTTCGAATAAAAGTTGTAGAGCGTAAAATTTTACATAGAAATGTTCTCACAACTTTTTTTCCTAAAATTGAAATTAACTGAGATATGGTAGCTAGAAGCTAGGGGATGATAACAGGAACTTTAAAAAATCATAAGTTGTTGAAAAATTGAAAAAACTTATAATTTTTTTTTTAAATTACTTATATGATTATAAACTTTAATTCTAGAGAAAAATTTTTTTTTTTAATTGTTTATAAAAAAGTTATAACAATTTAAAATTTTTATTTTCAAATTAAATCAACTTTAACTGATGAAAATATATATATATTTTTTTTAATAGATTAATATTTTAAGAAATTGACCATACGCGTTGAAATTTAATTTTTACCTGTTCTTTTCAAGCAGATATAAAATAATTTACCTGGTGAAAGATATTGTGTGGCGGCCATTTGCTTTCACTACCGACTTCGGTACCTCATGCGCATGCGTCAGTTGTTCTCAATGCGCCAGTTGTTCTCTGTGTGTTTACAATATTCTCCATTTGTTTTGAGTGAATTGATCTCTGTGTGTTTACAATATTCTCCATTTGTTTTGAGTGAATTGATTAGTGCTGTTAATTTGGAAAAGGTAATTATTTAAGTGATGTTCAATTTTATATTGAGAAACCGCATGGTCAAAACATAAACACATGCTTTTTATTTACTTTGTTATAAAAATCACCATCAATCATTTTATATTATTTAATTTTTTAAATACTATTGTTGAAGTATCTACCTAGATTAGTTGATAATGAATTAATTTTGTACTTTTCTTGTTTATATAGGTTGAAATTTCAACATGGATCAACAAGCATTATGCAGTATTTGTGACACAGTTTTGATCAATGACACCGACACTGTTGTTTCAGTGAAAGAGAGAGGATTAAAAAAGTTGATTGAGAAAAGCATTGAGAAGGAAGACAGAAAAAGAAGACAGAAAAAAAATTACTTATATGATTATAAACTTTAATTCTAGAGAAAATTTTTTTTTTTTTAATTGTTTATAAAAAAGTTATAACAATTTAAAATTTTTATTTTCAAATTAAATCAACTTTAACTGATGAAAATATTTTTTTTTTTTAATAGATTACAAAATTGTATTACAATTAAAAAAATTTGAAGAAACTTCCTAAGAGTAATTGATTCTCTAATTATATAATAAATAAAAAAATATAGATTTTGCAATTCCAAAAATTATATTAAAATTTTTCAAAGTTAATATAAATTTCATCAAGTGGACTGCTGTCTCTAACAGTTGAGCTTCCTTCGTTTTCTTCTTCAGTAGGTGTTTCTTCGTCTTTATCGTTAGCTTTTGTATGTGTCTCATATTCACTATCTTCATTGGTATCAACGCCTGCATTTATACTGTTATTGCATGTATCACCATGACAAAACTTGCATAATTCATTACATTTGAGAGAACTTTTTCTACAACTACATCTTGCTGATGCACAATTGGTTCTACAACCACAAAAAATCTGTGAAGAATACAAGAAAAAAATTATCGTCCATAGCGTAAAAATTAACTAAAGAAGAATTTTATTTGATTGATATTATACCTTTTGTGTGGATACTTTTGAACGAGTGTTTTTAACAGTTTTACGTCCTGTACATATAGCTTCATTTTCTTGTTCTCCGTCTTCGACAGTAGTTTCTTCTTCACCATCATTTTCATCCTCATAAACATTTCCATCATCATCATTTTCATCATCACTATCATCTCTTTCTTCATCTTCTTTATCTTCATTTTCATCATCCTCAAGATTAAACGATCTTGCAGAAGCGTTATCACAGCTTTGGCCTTGGCAACTTTTACAAAATTTATTGCATTTTAAACCACTTTTTTTGCAACCACATCGAACTGATAAACAATTCGTTTTACAGCTACAAGAAACCTGTTAAAATAAAATGCAAAATGAATAATTTATTATTACTATTGGATAACACTAAAATAAGATAAGTTGGTGTGAATTGTAACTTACTTTATCTATTAACTCCTTTGGTGCTGGTTCCGCGTTTGACATGATAGGTATCATCATAAATAAGGTTCTTCTCCAACCCCAATCGTCCGGATTTAGATTGTTGCCTAACCACTGTTGAATTTGATAATACACTCGTTTTGTATGTTCTCGTAGGGCTGATTCAGTCGGTGGTAAAGAAGCTAAGATAACTTCTTTTTTAAAAGCAGCAGCCGATGATGAAAATATCCTATATCTTAATTCACCAAGTGTCAGTTCATCTGTAATACTTTGACCATAGGGATGGAATATAATTTTTTCAGATACTGCGTATAATTCCTCAATTGAACGATTAGACTCATAGAAAACAGAAATTAGAGCTTGCAAATCAGGTTTTTTTTTCAATAAAGATATTATACTTTTTTTTCCTTTTTTAAAAATTGCACTTGTAGTGTCGCAACCTGCAAATGCATGCGCAAAAAGCAAAAAAGGCTTCAAATTTTTATCGTATTCCGTAGAATAAATAACATTAGCTTGTTTTCCTGGTGTCATTTTATAAAAGTATATTACCTCTTCGTCAGAGACAAGTGAAATCAAAATGATAAGTAAGTCAATATCATTACCAACTATCGTCACGGATTGATTTCTTCTTCTTTTTAAATCGATTGCAGTTTTGACAATTAAAAGATCCGCGTCTTCTGAAGCTATATTCGTGCTAATACCACGGTTTTGAAGATTATTACTCAGTAAGTTTACAAATTGTTTCTTATTTGCAATATTGGACAGGAACTTCTTTTGGGTCAAGGTCACGAGATTATCTTCAGAAATCTCAACATCTGCAGCAACACATTTTTCTTTTCTGCGATATCTTTCGTAGGACTTAATTCCTATTGTTTCCTTCGAGTAGCCGTCGAATATGACTGTCACGTTAGATCCAAAATTTTCAATAAGATAAGAGTAGTAAAGGTTACAAATGTCTGAGTATTTCTTTCCATGCGGCCAAACATAGCTATGCAGAAGCCAGCCACCATCAATTACAAAAATTGATCCAGATCCAGATATTAAGGCAGGCGATTGAATGTATGGCTGGAAAACGTTATACAATTCTGATTTTGGTGTTTTTCTCATTAATCCATGTTCGTCGAATAAGCTCAGAGGAAACGGTGACAACTCGTACTTCAATGCATTGCGTGTTTCTTCAACATTGCCATGAAAAAATACTGATATTCTCTGAATTAACAAGAATGAGTCGACAGCAACAAAATCATCGCCAATATGCATACCACTTTTCGCATTTGCA
The DNA here is from genome assembly GCF_914767665.1 of Harmonia axyridis. NCBI lineage: Eukaryota > Metazoa > Arthropoda > Insecta > Coleoptera > Coccinellidae > Harmonia > Harmonia axyridis. The sequence continues at coordinate 21,019,520 of NC_059505.1, read as the reverse complement.
AGTGTTTTCACTTTGAACGCGTTAGACAAAGAAACGTTATCAATATTTTTACCAACCATGGTAGCTATACCTTGCAATCCAACTTCTACTGCATTATGACAATTAATTGTTGGTCCACCTATGATTCCAGTAGAGAGTGATACTAATGAAGTTCTAACCTCAAATGGATTTCTTTCATCAAGCCAAAACAAAAATTTTTTAATTCCTACTTCATCTTTTGTGATTCTACTTCTTGAAATATCAACATGTTGTTCACTGTTGCTTGATTCAATCTTGCAATATGTCTCTAAACATTCCATGATATTGAATGCTGATGGCATTGCTACTAAATATCTTGTTACAACACTGGAAGTAACACCTCTTCCATGCTTCAAGTCAGTACCGAAGAAACGATTGAGGGTCTGTTCAATAACCATGTCTGACCAAATTCCAGCCCATGCTTTTTCGGATCTACGAATTGTAAAAAAACCTTCCTTCGTGAATTCGTCATATTCTCCTGGATCCATAATTAACTCGAGGTCAGCCATTTGTTGCAAATAAATTTGAGCGTATTTCGCATATGGATAATGTCCACTTGCATGGAAGAATGGTAACATCTCTTTGACGCTTTGTAAGTGTAGTTCCCAATTGCCTAATCGTTCCGCTTCTAAAAATTGCAATGCAATAATAATGCTTTTGAAATACTGGATCCATAATTTAGATGTTGGACCATTTTTTTCCATCACTGCCAGTTGCTGTACAAATCTTTCGCACATATCAGTTATTACTGGTTCGTCATCACAATCTGTTAGAAGTGGAGGTTCTGAATCCCACGTACCGAAAAACTTTTTAATAGAATCTTGGAATTCATCCGAAGGTTTCAAGCTTCTACAAATTATAATACCAAGTGCGGTGAACGACATGATATGAGCTCGCAACGCTCTAGCATAAGCATGACCAGTTAACATTTTCTTTACAGAATCACCTGCATAGACTGTTGTCCATAAATCTTCAATTCCACTCTCAGACATAATGTAACCGATTGCTCCCAGGTATGACATTAACAGGTGGAAGCCACCAAGACGAACGACAACATTTTTTAATTCTTCACTATTCGATTCTTGTACTATCGAAAGAGCTTTAGCATATAATATATATATATATAAGTTGATTTAATTTGAAAATAAAAATTTTAAATCGTTATAACTTTTTTATAAACAATTAAAAAAAAAAAATTTTTCTCTAGAATTAAAGTTTATAATCATATAAGTAATTTAAATAAAAAATTATGAGTTTTTTCAATTTTTCAACAACTTATGATTTTTTAAAGTTCCTGTTATCATCCCCTAGCTTCTAGCTACCATATCTCAGTTAATTTCAATTTTAGGAAAAAAAGTTGTGAAAACATTTTTATGTAAAATGTTACGCTCTACAACTTTTATTCGAAACTTTTTTTTCTAACACTTACCATTTCCCCAAAATTTCAAAAAAACCCCTTTTTTTATTTTTTTTCACCCCTTCCCGGGGGTGAATTTAAAAAAACCTTTCACAGTTCGTTTTTAGATGCTTCAAAGTAACTTATATCGAAAATTCAAGTTTTAACCTCAAAATTCGTATTTCATTGGCCATTTTCTTGGACTAACAGTATTATTTGTTGTGACCTGTATTAAATCATTGGTGTAGATTATGTACAGTAGTGGGCCTAGTATCGAGCCCTGAGGAACACCTCTCTCTATTTGAATTGCATCAGAGATTATTTGTGTACCATCTATTCCCTTTTCTACCGTCCTTTGAATTCTATTTTTTAGGTATGATCTGAATAGCTTCAATGCAGCGCCTCTTATTCCATATTTCTCCATCTTTTTCAGCAATATCTCATGATTCACTCTATCAAAGGCTTTTGATAGGTCCAAACAGAGTGCCACTGTTTTTTTATTTCTGTTTAAAGATTTTATGGTTGAATTTAAAGCTTGATATATAGCATTTATTGTTGATCTTCCCCTTCTGTATCCACATTGTTGTTCTACCAAAATATTTTGTGCCTCAAGAAAGTTTATGATCTTATCAAAAATTATTCTCTCAAAAATCTTATTCAAATTAGAGAGAATAGATATTGGTCGGTAATTATCATAGTTGTTCATATCTCCCTTCTTGTGTATTGGTTTTATCCAAGCTTCTTTAAGGACTTGTGGATATTTCCCTGTTTCTAATATCAAATTGATTATATATGTTAATGGTTTTGTCAATAATGGAGCACTGATTTTTAATAGGTCAATGGGAATCTCATCATATCCCACTGATTTTTTATTCTTTAACTGCATGATGTAGTTGTACATTTCTTGCTCTAAAACAGGACTCAGAAAAATGCTCCTATCACTTGATCTTATGTTCAAATCTTCATTGGTTATTTGTTTGTCATTCTTAGTGAGTTTCAAAAAGTTCAAATTCATCTCATTCAAAATGGTTTTTTTATCTTTGTTAGGAAATGTCTTAAATAATGTATTCGTGTTCTTTACCTGTTTTGTTGCATTATTGATTAGTGTCCAGGTGGCTTTGGTTTTATTTCCAGATTGTTCAATATATGCTCTCTTTGAATTCATTTTAGCTTGCTCTACGACCTTCTTCAATATTTTTGAATAAGTTTTATAGTATTCTTGTGATACCATTCCATCTATCATTTTTTCATAAAGCTCCCTTTTGTGATTACTCGATATTCTAATACCCATTGTCATCCATCCTACACTACTGCAACTTTTTTGACGGCATTTCTTATATGGAAAGATCTGATCCATTTTTGCTCGCATAGTGGCAGAGAGCAGTTCATATGCCCTGTCTGAATCTGACTCTGACAGCACACCATCCCAAGCACACTCCCGCAAGCAACAGAAAAAATCCTCCAATTTAGTTTCAGTGAAAAATCTCCTTTTAGACTTTATATCAATGTTTGTTTTGATGGGAATATCAGTTTCTACAGCAATAAACTGAGACATGTGATCTGAAAGAGCTGATGTTATATTTCCATTATGTTTGAAATTATTGGTATTCACGAATATATTATCAATTAGTGAACTAGTGTTATTAGTGATTCTAGTAGGGCTCAAAATTGTTTGCTTATAATTAAAAGTTATCAGTAAATCTATAAATGAGATCTTAGAGTTATCATTACTCATAAGATTTATATTAAAGTCTCCACATATAATTACAGTATGATCTTTGAATTTACTATTTATTTCATTAAGAACTTGTTCTAGGGTGTTAAGAAAAATGTGTACACTTCCCAAGCATGTCCTATAGATATTCAAAACAACCAACTTTCTAGTTCTACTTACAATACATGATATTTCTATTTCACATTCAATACTTAAATCCTTAATAAATGATACTTCTTCGAAACCATCCAAGGAATTCCTTATTAATATGATCGAACCCCCATGAATGGACTCTTCACGTGTGTAGCTGGATTTTACTTGATAATTTTCCAACTGCAACATATCTACTTCATATTTATTGAGCCAATGCTCCGTTAGACACAGCAAATCTGGGACCTGTTTTAGACATTTTATATATACTTCTAACTCTGGGATTTTGTTTCTGATACATTGAATGTTTTGATGTAGTATATTGATAAATGTATTTACTTCTCGCGGTTGAGATATTGTCTTAGATGAAGAAAATGGTTGATACTTATACCTTTGCCCCATTTGTTTGGATCCATTACAATTTCCTTTGATTCAAGTGGAACATAAAGTTTGAAAGAACTTTTGTATATATCCTTTTTCGTTTTCATTTCTTCACATGAAACATTTATGTTGAAAGTTTCGGTAATATAATTTTTTACTTCTTCTACTGCAGTTTTCGGTTTCAAACCAGTAAGGAAGAGACAGCTTAGTTGTTTGGCAGCCATTAATTTAGTTGTTTCTATTTCTCCTTTGACAGGTTGTGGTCTTTGTTTTGTAGAATATTGCCTTCTGTTTCTGTAGACTACGGTTTTCCAGTTAGGATCTTCATTCAATTTGAGGTTTTTCATTTGTTTATTTATTATAACAGCCTCACTTGTATCATTATCATTAATTTTTGGAATTTTATCGTTACTTTCATTTTCGCTAATATTTCTAAATATTTGTTCTTGGACAGTTTTGTTTTGTTGATTTTCATCTTCTTGTGTATTATTATCAACTACTAGCATGTTTGACAGACTGATTGACTTATTCTGTTTGTTGGAATTATTTGATCTACCAGATGTCGTGATTCCGCTATTCCTAGCTTTGTTACTGTTTTTCTTGTCTATTTCTTCCAAGTTTATTCGTGGTAGTTCCCTTGTATTCCATTTTTGTTGATTTACAGAATTCTCCATGGGTTTTTGAAGATTTCTATACATATTGTGCTTCGAAATGTTTTCTTCCACCTGTATGCAGCGGTTGATACTGGATGCAACAGATGGTGCTCGATGTCTATATTTCTGTTGATTTTCCATTTCATTAATTTTTTCGACTAACAAAAAATTGTTTTGACTCATAATAGCATTTTTCTCTTGCATTTCATGCACCAATTGTTTAAGATAAGTAATCTCCATCTCCAACTTTGAAATTTTATATTTGCTCACCCAATCTGTAGCACTTTTCTCTTCGTCTTTATCATCAGAACTGGTCTGGTTTTGCTGACAACACAAAATCACTGAGTCATTTATGTAAACAACATTTTTCATTCGTTTAACACACCCTTCGTGGTAGAATGTGTCACAAATCTTACACACCATCGCCTTGCAAGTCTTTGAACAACATTTGAAAATTCTTGCACTTGAAAATTCACTACAATTCGATTTTTCATCGTCATCGCGTTCTCTCTTGTCTACTTCATTCGACGCCATTTTGATGGTTATATCTCCTAAACGATTCGTCGCAGACCCCTCATATGAAAACTTTCGTGATCTACGTGACCAGATCGAAAGAAAAAGAGTTATATTATTACCAAGAAGGAACTTTTAATTTTTTACAATTTTTCAAGGTCCGGGGTAAGGAAAATTCGAGAAAATTCGAGAAAATTCTTCGACTCAAATATTGTCATTCGTGAGTGGAATTCGAATAATCATGAACTGCCAATACCAACTCTGCTTACCGATTTTCCGTAGTCCCCATAGTTTAGCAGAAATTTGAAGTCGAAATTTTTGGAAAAAACCGTAAAAATTCAATCTCTCTATAGAAATCGTTATATCTCCTAAACTATTCGTCGCAGACCCCTCATATAAAAACTTTCGTGATCTACGTGAACAGATCAATAAAAAAAGAGGTATATTATCACCAAGAAGGAACTTTCAATTTTTTACAATTTTTTAAGGTCCAAGTTAAGGAAAATTCGAGAAAATTCAATCTCTCTACAAAAATCGTTATATCTCCTAAACTATTCGTCGCAGACCCCTCAAATAAAAACTTTGGTGATCTACGTGACCAGATCGAAAGAAAAAGAGTTATATTATTACCAAGAAGGAACTTTTAATTTTTTACAATTTTTCAAGGTCTGGGGTAAGAAAAATTCGAGAAAATTCTTCGACTCAAATATTGTCATTCGTGAGTGGAATTCGAATAATCATGAACTGCCAATACCAACTCTGCTTACCTATTTTCCGTAGTCCCCATAGTTTAGGAGGAATTTGAATTCGAAATTTTTGGAAAAAACCGTAAAAATTCAATCTCTCTACTAAAATCGTTATATCTCCTAAACTATTCGTCGCAGACCCCTCATATGAAAACTTTCGTGATCTACGTGACCAGATCAAAAGAAAAAGAGTTATATTATTACCAAGAAGGAACTTTTAATTTTTTACAATTTTTCAAGGTCCGGGGTAAGAAAAATTCGAGAAAATTCTTCGACTCAAATATTGTCATTCGTGAGTGGAATTCGAATAATCATGAACTGCCAATACCAACTCTGCTTACCGATTTTCCGTAGTCCCCATAGTTGAGCAGAAATTTGAAGTCGAAATTTTTGGAAAAAACTGTAAAAATTCAATCTCTCTATAAAAATCGTTATATCTCCTAAACTATTCGTCGCAGACCCCTCATATACTTTCGTGATCTACGTGAACAGATCAATAGAAAAAGAGGTATATTATCACCAAGAAGGAACTTTTAATTTTTTACAATTTTTTAAGGTCCGGCTTAAGGAAAATTCGAGAAAATTCAATCTCTCTACAAAAATCGTTATATCTCCTAAACTATTCGTCGCAGACCCCTCAAATAAAAACTTTCGTGATCTACGTGGACAGATCAATAGAAAAAGAGGTATTTTATTACCAAGAAAGATCTTTTAATTTTTTACAATTTTTCAAGGTCCGGGGTAAGGAAAATTCGAGAAAATTCAATCTCTCTATAAAAATCGTTATATCTCCTAAACTATTCGTCGCAGACTCCTCAAATAAAAACTTTCGTGATCTACATGACCAGATCAATAGAAAAAGAGGTATATTATTACCAAGAAGGAACCTTTAATATTTCACAATTTTTTAAGGTATGGAAAATTCGAGAAAATTCGAGAAAATTTTTCGACTCAAATATTGTCAGGCGAGAGTGGGATTCGAATAAATATGAACTGCCAATACCAACTCTGCTTACCGATTTTCTGTAGTCCCCATAGTTTAGGAGAAATTTGAATTCGAAATTTTTGGAAAAAACCGTAAAAATTCAATCTCTCTTCAAAAATCGTTATATCTCCTAAACTATTCGTCGCAAACCCCTCAAATAAAAACTTTCGTGATCTACGTGACCAGATCAATAGAAAAAGAGGTATATTATTACCAAGAAGGAACTTTTAATTTTTTACAATTTTTCAAGGTCCGGGGTAAGAAAAATTCGAGAAAATTCTTCGACTCAAATATTGTCATTCGTGAGTGGAATTCGAATAATCATGAACTGCCAATACCAACTCTGCTTACCGATTTTCCGTAGTCCCCATAGTTGAGCAGAAATTTGAAGTCGAAATTTTTGGAAAAAACCGTAAAAATTCAATCTCCCTATAAAAATCGTTATATCTCCTAAACTATTCGTCGCAGACCCCTCATATAAAAACTTTCGTGATCTACGTGAACAGATCAATAGAAAAAGAGGTATATTATCACCAAGAAGGAACTTTTAATTTTTTACAATTTTTTAACGTCCGGGGTAAGGAAAATTCGAGAAAATTCAATCTCTCTACAAAAATCGTTATATCTCCTAAACTATTCGTCGCAGACCCCTCAAATAAAAACTTTCGTGATCTACGTGAACAGATCAATAGAAAAAGAGGTATATTATTACCAAGAAAGATCTTTTAATTTTTTACAATTTTTCAAGGTCCGGGGTAAGGAAAATTCGAGAAAATTCAATCTCTCTATAAAAATCGTTATATCTCCTAAACTATTCGTCGCAGACTCCTCAAATAAAAACTTTCGTGATCTACATGACCAGATCAAAAGAAAAAGAGTTATATTATTACCAAGAAGGAACTTTTAATTTTTTACAATTTTTCAAGGTCTGGGGTAAGGAAAATTCGAGAAAATTCAATCTCTCTACAAAAATCGTTATATCTCCTAAACTATTCGTCGCAGACCCCTCAAATAAAAACTTTCGTGATCTACGTGAACAGATCAATAGAAAAAGAGGTATTTTATTACCAAGAAGGAACTTTCAATTTTTTACAATTTTTCAAGGTCCGGGGTAAGGAAAATTCGAGAAAATTCAATCTCTCTATAAAAATCGTTATATCTCCTAAACTATTCGTCGCAGACTCCTCAAATAAAAACTTTCGTGATCTACATGACCAGATCAATAGAAAAAGAGGTATATTATTACCAAGAAGGAACTTTTAATTTTTTACAATTTTTTAAGGTCCGGGGCAAGGAAAATTAGAGAAAATTCGAGAAAATTTTTCGACTCAAATATTGTCAGGCGAGACTGGGATTCGAATAACCATGAACTGCCAATTCCAACTCTGCTTACCGATTTTCCGTAGTTCCCATGGTTTAGGAGAAATTTGAATTCGAAATTTTTGGAAAAAACCGTAAAAATTCAATCTCTCTACTAAAATCGTTATATCTCCTGAACTATTCGTCGCAGACCCCTCATATGAAAACTTTCGTGATCTACGTGACCAGATCGAAAGAAAAAGAGTTATATTATTACCAAGAAGGAACTTTTAATTTTTTACAATTTTTCAAGGTCCGGGGTAAGGAAAATTCGAGAAAATTCGAGAAAATTCTTCGACTCAAATATTGTCATTCGTGAGTGGAATTCGAATAATCATGAACTGCCAATACCAACTCTGCTTACCGATTTTCCGTAGTCCCCATAGTTTAGCAGAAATTTGAAGTCGAAATTTTTGGAAAAAACCGTAAAAATTCAATCTCTCTATAGAAATCGTTATATCTCCTAAACTATTCGTCGCAGACCCCTCATATAAAAACTTTCGTGATCTACGTGAACAGATCAATAGAAAAAGAGGTATATTATCACCAAGAAGGAACTTTCAATTTTTTACAATTTTTTAAGGTCCAAGTTAAGGAAAATTCGAGAAAATTCAATCTCTCTACAAAAATCGTTATATCTCCTAAACTATTCGTCGCAGACCCCTCAAATAAAAACTTTGGTGATCTACGTGACCAGATCGAAAGAAAAAGAGTTATATTATTACCAAGAAGGAACTTTTAATTTTTTACAATTTTTCAAGGTCTGGGGTAAGAAAAATTCGAGAAAATTCTTCGACTCAAATATTGTCATTCGTGAGTGGAATTCGAATAATCATGAACTGCCAATACCAACTCTGCTTACCTATTTTCCGTAGTCCCCATAGTTTAGGAGGAATTTGAATTCGAAATTTTTGGAAAAAACCGTAAAAATTCAATCTCTCTACTAAAATCGTTATATCTCCTAAACTATTCGTCGCAGACCCCTCATATGAAAACTTTCGTGATCTACGTGACCAGATCAAAAGAAAAAGAGTTATATTATTACCAAGAAGGAACTTTTAATTTTTTACAATTTTTCAAGGTCCGGGGTAAGAAAAATTCGAGAAAATTCTTCGACTCAAATATTGTCATTCGTGAGTGGAATTCGAATAATCATGAACTGCCAATACCAACTCTGCTTACCGATTTTCCGTAGTCCCCATAGTTGAGCAGAAATTTGAAGTCGAAATTTTTGGAAAAAACTGTAAAAATTCAATCTCTCTATAAAAATCGTTATATCTCCTAAACTATTCGTCGCAGACCCCTCATATAAAAACTTTCGTGATCTACGTGAACAGATCAATAGAAAAAGAGGTATATTATCACCAAGAAGGAACTTTTAATTTTTTACAATTTTTCAAGGTCCGGCTTAAGGAAAATTCGAGAAAATTCAATCTCTCTACAAAAATCGTTATATCTCCTAAACTATTCGTCGCAGACCCCTCAAATAAAAACTTTCGTGATCTACGTGGACAGATCAATAGAAAAAGAGGTATTTTATTACCAAGAAAGATCTTTTATTTTTTACAATTTTTCAAGGTCCGGGGTAAGGAAAATTCGAGAAAATTCAATCTCTCTATAAAAATCGTTATATCTCCTAAACTATTCGTCGCAGACTCCTCAAATAAAAACTTTCGTGATCTACATGACCAGATCAATAGAAAAAGAGGTATATTATTACCAAGAAGGAACCTTTAATATTTCACAATTTTTTAAGGTATGGAAAATTCGAGAAAATTCGAGAAAATTTTTCGACTCAAATATTGTCAGGCGAGAGTGGGATTCGAATGAATATGAACTGCCAATACCAACTCTGCTTACCGATTTTCTGTAGTCCCCATAGTTTAGGAGAAATTTGAATTCGAAATTTTTGGAAAAAAACCGTAAAAATTCAATCTCTCTTCAAAAATCGTTATATCTCCTAAACTATTCGTCGCAAACCCCTCAAATAAAAACTTTCGTGATCTACGTGACCAGATCAATAGAAAAAGAGGTATATTATTACCAAGAAGGAACTTTTAATTTTTTACAATTTTTCAAGGTCCGGGGTAAGAAAAATTCGAGAAAATTCTTCGACTCAAATATTGTCATTCGTGAGTGGAATTCGAATAATCATGAACTGCCAATACCAACTCTGCTTACCGATTTTCCGTAGTCCCCATAGTTGAGCAGAAATTTGAAGTCGAAATTTTTGGAAAAAACCGTAAAAATTCAATCTCCCTATAAAAATCGTTATATCTCCTAAACTATTCGTCGCAGACCCCTCATATAAAAACTTTCGTGATCTACGTGAACAGATCAATAGAAAAAGAGGTATATTATCACCAAGAAGGAACTTTTAATTTTTTACAATTTTTTAACGTCCGGGGTAAGGAAAATTCGAGAAAATTCAATCTCTCTACAAAAATCGTTATATCTCCTAAACTATTCGTCGCAGACCCCTCAAATAAAAACTTTCGTGATCTACGTGAACAGATCAATAGAAAAAGAGGTATATTATTACCAAGAAAGATCTTTTAATTTTTTACAATTTTTCAAGGTCCGGGGTAAGGAAAATTCGAGAAAATTCAATCTCTCTATAAAAATCGTTATATCTCCTAAACTATTCGTCGCAGACTCCTCAAATAAAAACTTTCGTGATCTACATGACCAGATCAAAAGAAAAAGAGTTATATTATTACCAAGAAGGAACTTTTAATTTTTTACAATTTTTCAAGGTCTGGGGTAAGGAAAATTCGAGAAAATTCAATCTCTCTACAAAAATCGTTATATCTCCTAAACTATTCGTCGCAGACCCCTCAAATAAAAACTTTCGTGATCTACGTGAACAGATCAATAGAAAAAGAGGTATTTTATTACCAAGAAGGAACTTTCAATTTTTTACAATTTTTCAAGGTCCGGGGTAAGGAAAATTCGAGAAAATTCAATCTCTCTATAAAAATCGTTATATCTCCTAAACTATTCGTCGCAGACTCCTCAAATAAAAACTTTCGTGATCTACATGACCAGATCAATAGAAAAAGAGGTATATTATTACCAAGAAGGAACTTTTAATTTTTTACAATTTTTTAAGGTCCGGGGCAAGGAAAATTAGAGAAAATTCGAGAAAATTTTTCGACTCAAATATTGTCAGGCGAGACTGGGATTCGAATAACCATGAACTGCCAATTCCAACTCTGCTTACCGATTTTCCGTAGTTCCCATGGTTTAGGAGAAATTTGAATTCGAAATTTTTGGAAAAAACCGTAAAAATTCAATCTCTCTACTAAAATCGTTATATCTCCTGAACTATTCGTCGCAGACCCCTCATATGAAAACTTTCGTGATCTACGTGACCAGATCGAAAGAAAAAGAGTTATATTATTACCAAGAAGGAACTTTTAATTTTTTACAATTTTTCAAGGTCCGGGGTAAGGAAAATTCGAGAAAATTCGAGAAAATTCTTCGACTCAAATATTGTCATTCGTGAGTGGAATTCGAATAATCATGAACTGCCAATACCAACTCTGCTTACCGATTTTCCGTAGTCCCCATAGTTTAGCAGAAATTTGAAGTCGAAATTTTTGGAAAAAACCGTAAAAATTCAATCTCTCTATAGAAATCGTTATATCTCCTAAACTATTCGTCGCAGACCCCTCATATAAAAACTTTCGTGATCTACGTGAACAGATCAATAGAAAAAGAGGTATATTATCACCAAGAAGGAACTTTCAATTTTTTACAATTTTTTAAGGTCCAAGTTAAGGAAAATTCGAGAAAATTCAATCTCTCTACAAAAATCGTTATATCTCCTAAACTATTCGTCGCAGACCCCTCAAATAAAAACTTTGGTGATCTACGTGACCAGATCGAAAGAAAAAGAGTTATATTATTACCAAGAAGGAACTTTCAATTTTTTACAATTTTTCAAGGTCTGGGGTAAGAAAAATTCGAGAAAATTCTTCGACTCAAATATTGTCATTCGTGAGTGGAATTCGAATAATCATGAACTGCCAATACCAACTCTGCTTACCTATTTTCCGTAGTCCCCATAGTTTAGGAGGAATTTGAATTCGAAATTTTTGGAAAAAACCGTAAAAATTCAATCTCTCTACTAAAATCGTTATATCTCCTAAACTATTCGTCGCAGACCCCTCATATGAAAACTTTCGTGATCTACGTGACCAGATCAAAAGAAAAAGAGTTATATTATTACCAAGAAGGAACTTTTAATTTTTTACAATTTTTCAAGGTCCGGGGTAAGAAAAATTCGAGAAAATTCTTCGACTCAAATATTGTCATTCGTGAGTGGAATTCGAATAATCATGAACTGCCAATACCAACTCTGCTTACCGATTTTCCGTAGTCCCCATAGTTGAGCAGAAATTTGAAGTCGAAATTTTTGGAAAAAACTGTAAAAATTCAATCTCTCTATAAAAATCGTTATATCTCCTAAACTATTCGTCGCAGACCCCTCATATAAAAACTTTCGTGATCTACGTGAACAGATCAATAGAAAAAGAGGTATATTATCACCAAAAAGGAACTTTTAATTTTTTACAATTTTTCAAGGTCCGGCTTAAGGAAAATTCGAGAAAATTCAATCTCTCTACAAAAATCGTTATATCTCCTAAACTATTCGTCGCAGACCCCTCAAATAAAAACTTTCGTGATCTACGTGGACAGATCAATAGAAAAAGAGGTATTTTATTACCAAGAAAGATCTTTTAATTTTTTACAATTTTTCAAGGTCCGGGGTAAGGAAAATTCGAGAAAATTCAATCTCTCTATAAAAATCGTTATATCTCCTAAACTATTCGTCGCAGACTCCTCAAATAAAAACTTTCGTGATCTACATGACCAGATCAATAGAAAAAGAGGTATATTATTACCAAGAAGGAACTTTTAATATTTTACAATTTTTTAAGGTATGGAAAATTCGAGAAAATTCGAGAAAATTTTTCGACTCAAATATTGTCAGGCGAGAGTGGGATTCGAATAAATATGAACTGCCAATACCAACTCTGCTTACCGATTTTCTGTAGTCCCCATAGTTTAGGAGAAATTTGAATTCGAAATTTTTGGAAAAAACCGTAAAAATTCAATCTCTCTTCAAAAATCGTTATATCTCCTAAACTATTCGTCGCAAACCCCTCAAATAAAAACTTTCGTGATCTACGTGACCAGATCAATAGAAAAAGAGGTATATTATTACCAAGAAGGAACTTTTAATTTTTTACAATTTTTTAAGGTCCGGGGTAAGGAAAATTCGAGAAAATTTTTCGACTCAAATATTGTCAGGCGAGAGTGGGATTCGAATAACCATGAACTGCCAATTCCAACTCTGCTTACCGATTTTCCGTAGTTCCCATAGTTTAGGAGAAATTTGAATTCGAAATTTTTGGAAAAAACCGTAAAAATTCAATCTCTCTACTAAAATCGTTATATCTCCTGAACTATTCGTCGCAGACCCCTCATATGAAAACTTTCGTGATCTACGTGACCAGATCAATAAAAAAAGAGGTATATTATTACCAAGAAGGAACTTTTAATTTTTTACAATTTTTCAAGGTCCGGGGTAAGAAAAATTCGAGAAAATTCTTCGACTCAAATATTGTCATTCGTGAGTGGAATTCGAATAATCATGAACTGCCAATACCAACTCTGCTTACCGATTTTCCGTAGTCCCCATAGTTTAGGAGAAATTTGAAATCGAAATTTTTGGAAAAAACCGTAAAAATTCAATCTCCCTATAAAAATCGTTATATCTCCTAAACTATTCGTCGCAGACCCCTCATATAAAAACTTTCGTGATCTACGTGAACAGATCAATAGAAAAAGAGGTATATTATCACCAAGAAGGAACTTTTAATTTTTTACAATTTTTTAACGTCCGGGGTAAGGAAAATTCGAGAAAATTCAATCTCTCTACAAAAATCGTTATATCTCCTAAACTATTCGTCGCAGACCCCTCAAATAAAAACTTTCGTGATCTACGTGAACAGATCAATAGAAAAAGAGGTATATTATTACCAAGAAAGATCTTTTAATTTTTTACAATTTTTCAAGGTCCGGGGTAAGGAAAATTCGAGAAAATTCAATCTCTCTATAAAAATCTTTATATCTCCTAAACTATTCGTCGCAGACTCCTCAAATAAAAACTTTCGTGATCTACATGACCAGATCAAAAGAAAAAGAGTTATATTATTACCAAGAAGGAACTTTTAATTTTTTACAATTTTTCAAGGAAAATTCGAGAAAATTCAATCTCTCTACAAAAATCGTTATATCTCCTAAACTATTCGTCGCAGACCCCTCAAATAAAAACTTTCGTGATCTACGTGAACAGATCAATAGAAAAAGAGGTATTTTATTACCAAGAAGGAACTTTCAATTTTTTACAATTTTTCAAGGTCCGGGGTAAGGAAAATTCGAGAAAATTCAATCTCTCTATAAAAATCGTTATATCTCCTAAACTATTCGTCGCAGACTCCTCAAATAAAAACTTTCGTGATCTACATGACCAGATCAATAGAAAAAGAGGTATATTATTACCAAGAAGGAACTTTTAATTTTTTACAATTTTTTAAGGTCCGGGGCAAGGAAAATTAGAGAAAATTCGAGAAAATTTTTCGACTCAAATATTGTCAGGCGAGACTGGGATTCGAATAACCATGAACTGCCAATTCCAACTCTGCTTACCGATTTTCCGTAGTTCCCATGGTTTAGGAGAAATTTGAATTCGAAATTTTTGGAAAAAACCGTAAAAATTCAATCTCTCTACTAAAATCGTTATATCTCCTGAACTATTCGTCGCAGACCCCTCATATGAAAACTTTCGTGATCTACGTGACCAGATCGAAAGAAAAAGAGTTATATTATTACCAAGAAGGAACTTTTAATTTTTTACAATTTTTCAAGGTCCGGGGTAAGGAAAATTCGAGAAAATTCGAGAAAATTCTTCGACTCAAATATTGTCATTCGTGAGTGGAATTCGAATAATCATGAACTGCCAATACCAACTCTGCTTACCGATTTTCCGTAGTTCCCATGGTTTAGGAGAAATTTGAATTCGAAATTTTTGGAAAAAACCGTAAAAATTCAATCTCTCTACTAAAATCGTTATATCTCCTGAACTATTCGTCGCAGACCCCTCATATGAAAACTTTCGTGATCTACGTGACCAGATCAATAGAAAAAGAGGTATATTATTACCAAGAAGGAACTTTCAATTTTTTACAATTTTTTAAGGTCCGGAGTAAGAAAAATTCGAGAAAATTCGAGAAAATTTTTCGACTCAAATATTGTCAGGCGAGAGTGGGATTCGAATAACCAGGAACTGCCGATACCAACTCTGCTTACCGATTTTCCGTAGTCCCCATAGTTTAGGAGAAATTTGAATTCGAAATTTTTGGAAAAAACCGTAAAAATTCAATCTCTCTACAAAAATCGTTATATCTCCTAAACTATTCGTCGCAGACCCCTCATATGAAAACTTTCGTGATCTACGTGACCAGATCAAAAGAAAAAGAGTTATATTATTACCAAGAAGGAACTTTTAATTTTTTACAATTTTTTAAGGTCCGGGTTAAGGAAAATTCGAGAAAATTCAGACTCTCTACAAAAATCGTTATATCTCCTAAACTATTCGTCGCAGACCCCTCATATGAAAACTTTCGTGATCTACGTGACCAGATCGAAAGAAAAAGAGTTATATTATTACCAAGAAGGAACTTTTAATTTTTTACAATTTTTTAAGGTCTGGGGTAAGGAAAATTCGAGAAAATTCAATCTCTCTACAAAAATCGTTATATCTCCTAAACTATTCGTCGCAGACCCCTCAAATAAAAACTTTCGTGATCTACGTGAACAGATCAATAGAAAAAGAGGTATTTTATTACCAAGAAAGATCTTTTAATTTTTTACAATTTTTCAAGGTCCGGGGTAAGGAAAATTCGAGAAAATTCAATCTCTCTATAAAAATCGTTATATCTCCTAAACTATTCGTCGCAGACTCCTCAAATAAAAACTTTCGTGATCTACATGACCAGATCAATAGAAAAAGGTTATATTATTACCAAGAAGGAACTTTCAATTTTTTACAATTTTTTAAGGTCCGGGGTAAGGAAAATTAGAGAAAATTCGAGAAAATTTTTCGACTCAAATATTGTCAGGCGAGAGTGGGATTCGAATAACCATGAACTGCCAATACCAACTCTGCTTACCGATTTTCCGTAGTCCCGATAGTTTAGGAGAAATTTGAATTCGAAATTTTTGGAAAAAACCGTAAAAATTCAATCTATCTACAAAAATCGTTATATCTCCTAAACTATTCGTCGCAAACCCCTCAAATAAAGACTTTCGTGATCTACGTGACCAGATCAATAGAAAAAGAGGTATATTATTACCAAGAAGGAACTTTTAATTTTTTACAATTTTTTAAGGTCCGGGGTAAGGAAAATTCGAGAAAATTCTTCGACTCAAATATTGTCATTCGAGAGTGGAATTCGAATAATCATGAACTGCCAATACCAACTCTGCTTACCGATTTCCTGTAGTCCCCATAGTTTAGGAGAAATTTGAAGTCAAAATTTTTGGAAAAAACCGTAAAAATTCAATCTCTCTATAAAAATCGTTATATCTCCTAAACTATTCGTCGCAGACCCCTCAAATAAAAACTTTCGTGATCTACGTGAACAGATCAATAGAAAATGAGGTATTTTATTACCAAGAAAGATCTTTTAATTTTTTACAATTTTTCAAGGTCCGGGGTAAGGAAAATTCGAGAAAATTCAATCTCTCTATAAAAATCGTTATATCTTATATGTTATATGGAAAATTCGAGAAAATTCGAGAAAATTTTTCGACTCAAATATTGTCAGGCGAGAGTGGGATTCGAATAAATATGAACTGCCAATACCAACTCTGCTTACCGATTTTCTGTAGTCCCCATAGTTTAGGAGAAATTTGAATTCGAAATTTTTGGAAAAAACCGTAAAAATTCAATCTCTCTTCAAAAATCGTTATATCTCCTAAACTATTCGTCGCAAACCCCTCAAATAAAAACTTTCGTGATCTACGTGACCAGATCAATAGAAAAAGAGGTATATTATTACCAAGAAGGAACTTTTAATTTTTTACAATTTTTTAAGGTCCGGGGTAAGGAAAATTCGAGAAAATTTTTCGACTCAAATATTGTCAGGCGAGAGTGGGATTCGAATAACCATGAACTGCCAATTCCAACTCTGCTTACCGATTTTCCATAGTTCCCATAGTTTAGGAGAAATTTGAATTCGAAATTTTTGGAAAAAACCGTAAAAATTCAATCTCTCTACTAAAATCGTTATATCTCCTGAACTATTCGTCGCAGACCCCTCATATGAAAACTTTCGTGATCTACGTGACCAGATCAATAGAAAAAGAGGTATATTATTACCAAGAAGGAACTTTTAATTTTTTACAATTTTTCAAGGTCCGGGGTAAGAAAAATTCGAGAAAATTCTTCGACTCAAATATTGTCATTCGTGAGTGGAATTCGAATAATCATGAACTGCCAATACCAACTCTGCTTACCGATTTTCCGTAGTCCCCATAGTTTAGGAGAAATTTGAAATCGAAATTTTTGGAAAAAACCGTAAAAATTCAATCTCCCTATAAAAATCGTTATATCTCCTAAACTATTCGTCGCAGACCCCTCATATAAAAACTTTCGTGATCTACGTGAACAGATCAATAGAAAAAGAGGTATATTATCACCAAGTAGGAACTTTTAATTTTTTACAATTTTTTAACGTCCGGGGTAAGGAAAATTCGAGAAAATTCAATCTCTCTACAAAAATCGTTATATCTCCTAAACTATTCGTCGCAGACCCCTCAAATAAAAACTTTCGTGATCTACGTGAACAGATCAATAGAAAAAGAGGTATATTATTACCAAGAAAGATCTTTTAATTTTTTACAATTTTTCAAGGTCCGGGGTAAGGAAAATTCGAGAAAATTCAATCTCTCTATAAAAATCTTTATATCTCCTAAACTATTCGTCGCAGACACCTCAAATAAAAACTTTCGTGATCTACATGACCAGATCAAAAGAAAAAGAGTTATATTATTACCAAGAAGGAACTTTTAATTTTTTACAATTTTTCAAGGTCTGGGGTAAGGAAAATTCGAGAAAATTCAATCTCTCTACAAAAATCGTTATATCTCCTGAACTATTCGTCGCAGACCCCTCAAATAAAAACTTTCGTGATCTACGTGAACAGATCAATAGAAAAAGAGGTATTTTATTACCAAGAAAGATCTTTTAATTTTTTACAATTTTTCAAGGTCCGGGGTAAGGAAAATTCGAGAAAATTCAATCTCTCTATAAAAATCGTTATATCTCCTAAACTATTCGTCGCAGACTCCTCAAATAAAAACTTTCGTGATCTACATGACCAGATCAATAGAAAAAGGTTATATTATTACCAAGAAGGAACTTTCAATTTTTTACAATTTTTTAAGGTCCGGGGTAAGGAAAATTAGAGAAAATTCGAGAAAATTTTTCGACTCAAATATTGTCAGGCGAGAGTGGGATTCGAATAACCATGAACTGCCAATACCAACTCTGCTTACCGATTTTCCGTAGTCCCCATAGTTTAGGAGAAATTTGAATTCGAAATTTTTGGAAAAAACCGTAAAAATTCAATCTATCTACAAAAATCGTTATATCTCCTAAACTATTCGTCGCAAACCCCTCAAATAAAAACTTTCGTGATCTACGTGACCAGATCAATAGAAAAAGAGGTATATTATTACCAAGAAGGAACTTTTAATTTTTTACAATTTTTTAAGGTCCGGGGTAAGGAAAATTCGAGAAAATTCGTCGACTCAAATATTGTCATTCGAGAGTGGAATTCGAATAATCATGAACTGCCAATACCAACTCTGCTTACCGATTTCCCGTAGTCCCCATAGTTTAGGAGAAATTTGAAGTCAAAATTTTTGGAAAAAACCGTAAAAATTCAATCTCTCTATAAAAATCGTTATATCTCCTAAACTATTCGTCGCAGACCTCTCAAATAAAAACTTTCGTGATCTACGTGAACAGATCAATAGAAAAAGAGGTATTTTATTACCAAGAAAGATCTTTTAATTTTTTACAATTTTTCAAGGTCCGGGGTAAGGAAAATTCGAGAAAATTCAAGCTCTCTATAAAAATCGTTATATCTCCTGAACTATTCGTCGCAGACTCCTCAAATAAAAACTTTCGTGATCTACATGACCAGATCAATAGAAAAAGAGGTATATTATTACCAAGAAGGAACTTTTAATTTTTTACAATTTTTTAAGGTCCGGGGCAAGGAAAATTATAGAAAATTCAAGGAAATTTTTCGACTCAAATATTGTCAGTCGAGAGTGGGATTCGAATAACCATGAACTGCCAACACCAACTCTGCTTACCGATTTTCCGTAGTCCCCAAAGTTTAGGAGAAATTTGAATTCGAAATTTTTGGAAAAAACCGTAAAAATTCAATCTCTCTACAAAAATCGTTATATCTCCTAAACTATTCGTCACAAACCCCTCAAATAAAAACTTTCGTGATCTACGTGTTCAGATCAATAGAAAAGGAGGTATATTATTACCAAGAAGGAACTTTTAATTTTTTACAATTTTTTAAGGTCCGGGGTAAGGAAAATTCGAGAAAATTCGAGAAAATTCTTCGACTCAAATATTGTCATTCGTGAGTGGAATTCGAATAATCATGAACTGCCAATACCAACTCTGCTTACCGATTTTCCGTAGTCCCCATAGTTTAGGAGAAATTTGAAGTCGAAATTTTTGGAAAAAACCGTAAAAATTCAATCTCTCTATAAAAATCGTTATATCTCCTAAACTATTCGTCGCAGACCCCTCATATAAAAACTTTCGTGATCTACGTGAACAGATCAATAGAAAAAGAGGTATATTATCACCAAGAAGGAACTTTTAATTTTTTACAATTTTTTAAGGTCCGGGGTAAGGAAAATTCGAGAAAATTCAATCTCTCTACAAAAATCGTTATATCTCCTAAATTATTCGTCGCAGACCCCTCAAATAAAAACTTTCGTGATCTACGTGAACAGATCAATAGAAAAAGTGGTATTTTATTACCAAGAAAAATCTTTTAATTTTTTACAATTTTTCAAGGTCCGGAGTAAGGAAAATTCGAGAAAATTCAATCTCTCTATAAAAATAAAAATAACAATGTGGAATGGCTTACTTGAACAATTGTTCATTAAACAAAAAAAAAAAGGGAATAAGAACAGTCCCTTATACCAAAGTGGTTTCTTTAGACACGTGTGTCAAGCTTTCGTCCCTCAGCAATACGATAAAAAGTGTTAGAGTAAGAAACATTGAGGGAAATAACAAACAAATGAAATCAACAACAGAAGTCAGCCGTCCATATGTCGTTACAGCAGCAATTGACCTTACCACGTGGGAGCTATAGCTACCTGCGTGACATCCAAGTCCAAGAAAAACAACAATGTCGAATGGCTTACTTGGATAATTGTTCATTAAACAAAAAGAAGGGAATAAGAACAGTCCCTTATACCAATGTTGTTTCCTTAGACACGTGTGTCAAGCTTTCGTCCCTCTGCAATACGACAAAAAGTGTGAGTGTGAGAAACATTGAAGGAAATAACAAACAAATGAAATCAACAACAGAATTCAGCCGTTCAATTGTGGTTACAGCAGCAATTGACCTTACAACGTAGGATATTATAGCTACCAGTGTGACATCCGAGTCCAAGAAAATCAACAATGTGGAATGGCTTACTTGAACAATTTTTCATCAAACAAAAAAAAAAGAAATAAGAACAGTCGCTTATACCAAAGTGGTTTCCTTAAACACGTGTGTCAAGCTTTCGTCCCTGTGCAATACGATAAAGAAGGTTAGAGTAAGAAACATTGAAGGAAATAACAAATAAATGAAATCAACAACAGAATTCAGCCATCCAATTGTGGTTACAGCAGCAATTGACCTTACCATGTGGGAGATTATAGCTACCTGCGTGACATCGGAGTCCAAGAAAATCAACAATGTGAAACGGCTTACTTGGATAATTGTTCATTAAACAAAGAGAAGGAAATAAGAACAGTCCTTCATACAAATGTGGTTTCCTCAGACACGTGTGTCAAGCTTTCGTGCCTCTGCAATACGATAAAGAGTGTTAGAGTGAGAAACATTGAAGGAAATAACAAACAAATGGAATCAACAACAGAAGTCAGCCTTCTAATTGTGGTTTTAGCAGCAATTGACCTTACCACATTGGAGCTATAGCTACCTGCGTCACATCCAAGTCCAAGAAAAACAACAAGTCGAATGGCTTACTTGGATAATTGTTCATTAAACAAAAAGATGGGAATAAGAACAGTCCCTTATACCAATGTGGTTTCCTTAGACACGTGTGTCATGCTTTCGTCCCTGTGCAATACGATGAAAAGTGTTATTATAATGAGAAACATTGAAGGAATTAACAAACAAATGAAATCAACAACAGAATTCATCCGTCCAATTGTGGTTACAGCAGCAATTGACCTTATAACGTGGGAGAATATAGCTACCTGCGTGACATCCGAGTCCATGAAAATCAACAATGTGGAATGGCTTACTTGGATAATTGTTCATTAAACAAAAGGAAGGGAATAAGAACAGTCCTTTATACCAATGTGGTTTCCTTAAACACGTGTGTCAAGCTTTCGTGCCTCTGCAATACGATTAAAAGTGTTAGAGTGAGAAACATTGAAGGAAATAACAAACAAATGAAATCAACAACAGAAGTCAGCCGTCCAATTGTGGTTTTAGCAGCAATTGACCTCACCACGTGGAAGCTATAGCTACTACCTGCGTGACATCCGAGTCCAAAAAGAACAACAATGTGGAATGGCTTACTTGGATAATTGTCCATTAAACAAAAAGAAGGGAATAAGAACAGTCCTTTATACCAATGTGGATTCCTTAGACACGTGTGTCAAGCTTTCGTGCCTCTGCAATACGATAAAGAGTGTTAGAGTGAAAAACATTGAAGGAAATAACAAAAAAATGGAATCAACAACAGAAGTCAGCCTTCCAATTGTGGTTTTAGCAGCAATTGACCTTACCACGTGGGAGCTATAGCTACCTGCGTGACATCGAAGTCCAAGAAAAACAACAATGTCGAATGGCTTACTTGGATAATTGTTCATTAAACAAAAAGAAGGGAATAAGAACAGTCCCTTATACCAATGTTGTTTCCTTAGACACGTGTGTCAAGCTTTCGTCCCTCTGCAATACGACAAAAAGTGTGAGTGTGAGAAACATTGAAGGAAATAACAAACAAATGAAATCAACAACAGAATTCAGCCGTTCAATTGTGGTTACAGCAGCAATTGACCTTACAACGTAGGATATTATAGCTACCAGTGTGACATCCGAGTCCAAGAAAATCAACAATGTGGAATGGCTTACTTGAACAATTTTTCATCAAACAAAAAAAAAAGAAATAAGAACAGTCGCTTATACCAAAGTGGTTTCCTTAAACACGTGTGTCAAGCTTTCGTCCCTGTGCAATACGATAAAGAGGGTTAGAGTAAGAAACATTGAAGGAAATAACAAATAAATGAAATCAACAACAGAATTCAGCCATCCAATTGTGGTTACAGCAGCAATTGACCTTACCATGTGGGAGATTATAGCTACCTGCGTGACATCGGAGTCCAAGAAAATCAACAATGTGAAACGGCTTACTTGGATAATTGTTCATTAAACAAAGAGAAGGGAATAAGAACAGTCCTTCATACAAATGTGGTTTCCTCAGACACGTGTGTCAAGCTTTCGTGCCTCTGCAATACGATAAAGAGTGTTAGAGTGAGAAACATTGAAGGAAATAACAAACAAATGGAATCAACAACAGAAGTCAGCCTTCTAATTGTGGTTTTAGCAGCAATTGACCTTACCACATTGGAGCTATAGCTACCTGCGTCACATCCAAGTCCAAGAAAAACAACAAGTCGAATGGCTTACTTGGATAATTGTTCATTAAACGAAAAGAGGGGAATAAGAACAGTCCCTTATACCAATGTGGTTTCCTTAGACACGTGTGTCATGCTTTCGTTCCTGTGCAATACGATGAAAAGTGTTATTATAATGAGAAACATTGAAGGAAATAACAAACAAATGAAATCAACAACAGAAGTCAGCCGACCAAATGTGGTTACAGCAACAATTGACCTCACCACGTGGGAGATTATAGCTATCTGCGTGACATCCGAGTCCAAGAAAATCAACAATGTGGAATGGCTCACTTGGATAATTGTTCATAAAAAAGAAAAAAGGGAATAAGAACAGTCCCTTATACCAATGTGGTTTCCTTAGACACGTGTGTCAAGCTTTCGTCCCTCTGCAATACGATCAAAAGTGTTAGAGTAAGAAACATTGAAGGAAATAACAAACAAATGAAATCAACAACAGAAGTCAGCCGTCCAATTGTGGTTACAGCAGCAATTGATCTTACCATGTGGGAGATTATAGCTACCTGCGTGACATCGGAATCCAAGAAAATCAACAATGTGAAACGGCTTACTTGGATAATTGTTCATTAAACAAAAAGAAGGGAATAAGAAGAGTCCTTTATACCAATGTGGTTTCCTTAGACACGTGTGTCAAGCTTTCGTCCCTCTGCAATACGACAAAAAGTGTTAGTATGAGAAACATTGAAGGAAATAACAAACAAATGAAATCAACAACAGGGGGAATAAGAACAGTTCCTTATACCAATGTGATTTCCTTAGACACGAGTGTCAAGCTTTCGTCCCTGTGCAATACGATGAAAAGTGTTAGAATGAGAAACATTGAATGAAATAACAAACAAATGAAATCAACAACAGAATTCAGCCGTCCAATTGTGGTTACAGCAGCAATTGACTTTACAACGTGGGAGATTATAGCTACCTGCGTGACATCGGAGTCCAAGAAAATCAACAATGTGGAATGGCTTACTTGAACAATTGTTCATTAAACAAAAAAAAAAGGAAAAAGAACAGTCCTTTATACCAAAGTGGTTTCCTCAGACACGTGTGTCTAGCTTTCCTCCCTCTGCAATACGATAAAAAGTGTTAGAATAAGAAACATTGAAGGAAATAACAAACAAATGAAATCAACTACAGAAGTCAGCCGTCCAATTGTGGTTTTAGCAGCAATTGACCTTACCACAAGGAAGCTATAGCTATCTGCGTGACATCCGAGTCCTAGAAGAACAACAATGTGGAATGGCTTACTTGGATAATTGTTCATTAAACCAAAAGAACGGAATAAGAACAGTCCTTTATACCAATGTTGTTTCCTTCGACACGTGTGTCTAGCTTCCGTCCCTCTGCAATACGATTAAAAGTGTTAGAGTAAGAAACATTGAAGGAAATAACAAACAAATGAAATCAACAGCAGAATTCAGCCGTCCAATTGTGGTCACAGCAGCAATTGACCATACCATGTGGGAGATTATAGCTACCTGCGTGACATCGGAGTCCAAGAAATCAACAATGTGAAATGGCTCACTTGAATAATTGTTCATTAAACAAAAAAAAAGGGAATAAGAACACTTCCTTATACCAAAGTGGTTTCCTTAGACACGTGTGTCAAGTTTTCGATCCTCTGCAATACGATGAAGAGTGTTAGAGTGAGAAACATTGAAGGAAATAACAAACAAATGAAATCAACTACAGAAGTCAGCCGTCCAATTGTGGTTTTAGTAGCAATTGACTTTACCACGTGGAAGCAATCTCTACCTGCGTGACATCCGAGTCCTAGAAGAACAACAATGTGGAATGGCTTACTTGGATAATTGTTCATTAAACAAAAAGAAGGAAAAAAGAACAGTCCTTTATACCAATGTGGTTTCCTTCGACACGTGTGTCTAGCTTTCGTTCCTGTGCAATAAGATAAAAAGTGTTAGAATAAGCAACATTGAAGGAAATATTAATCAAATGAAATCAACAACAGAAGTGAGCCGTCCATTTGTGGTTACAGCAGCAATTGACCTTAACACGTGGGAGATTATAGCTACCTGCGTGACATCCGAGTCCAAGAAAAACAACATTGTGGAATGGCTTACTTGGAATTGTTCGTTAAATGAAGAAAAAGGGAATAAGCACAATCTCCCAAAGCAGAGCGGTTTTCTTAGACACGTGTGTCAAGCTTTCGTCCCTCTGCAATACGATAAAAGAGTAAGAAACATTGAAGGAAATAACAAACAAATGAAATCAACAACAGAAGAAAGCCGTCCAATTGTGTTCACAGCAGCATTTGACCTTACCACGTGGGAGATTATAGCTACCTGCGTGACATCCGAGTCCAAGAAAATCAACAATGTGGAATGGCTTACTTGAACAATTGTTCATTAAACGAAAAAAAAGGGAATAAGAACAGTCCCTTATACCAAAGTGGTTTCCTCAGACACGTGGGTCTAGCTTTCCTCCCTCTGCAATACGATAAAAAGTGTTAGAGTAAGAAACATTGAAGGAAATAACAAACAAATGAAATCAACAACAGAAGTCAGCCAACCAATTGTGTTTACAGCAGCAATTGACCTTACCACGTGGGAGATTATAGCTACCTGCGTGACATCCGAGTCCAAGGAAATCAACAATGTGGAATGGCTTACTTGAACAATTGTTCATTAAACAAAAAAAAAGGGAATAAGAACAGTCCTTTATACCAAAGTGGTTTCCTCAGACACGTGTGTCTAGCTTTCCTCCCTCTGCAATACGATAAAAAGTGTTAGAGTAAGAAACATTGAGGGAAATAACAAACAAATGAAATCAACAACAGAAGTCAGCCGTCCATTTGTGTTTACAGCAGCAATTGACCTTACCACGTGGGAGATCATAGCCACCTGCGTGACATCCGAGTCCAAGAAAATCAACAATGTGGAATGGCTTACTTGAACAATTGTTCATTAAACAAAAAAAAAGGGAATAAGAACAGTCCTTTATACCAAAGTGGTTTCCTCAGACACGTGTGTCTAGCTTTCCTCCCTCTGCAATACGATAAAAAGTGTTAGAGTAAGAAACATTGAGGGAAATAACAAACAAATGAAATCAACAACAGAAGTCAGCCGTCCAATTGTGGTTGCACCAGCAATTGACCTTACCACGTGGGAGCTATAGCTACCTGCGTGACATCCAAGTCCAAGAAAAACAACAATGTCGAATGGCTTACTTGGATAATTGTTCATTAAACAAAAAGAAGGGAATAAGAACAGTCCCTTATACCAATGTGGTTTCTTTAGACTCGTGTGTCAAGCTTTCGTCCCTGTGCAATACGATGAAAAGTGTTAGAATGAGAAACATTGAAGGAAATAACAAACAAATGAAATCAACAGCAGAATTCAGCCGTCCAATTGTGGTTACAGCAGCAATTGACCTTACCATGTGGGAGATTATAGCTACCTGCGTGACATCGGAGTCCAAGAAAATCAACAATGTGAAATGGCTCACTTGAATAATTGTTCATTAAACAAAAAAAAGGGAATAAGAACAGTCCCTTATACCAAAGTGGTTTCCTTAGACACGTGTGTCAAGTTTTCGTTCCTCTGCAATACGATAAAGAGTGTTAGAGTAAGAAACATTGAAGGAAATAACAAACAAATGGAATCAACAACAGAAGATAGCCGTCCAATTGTGTTTACAGCAGCAATTGACCTTACCACGTGGGAGATTATAGCTACCTGCGTGACATCCGAGTCCAAGATAATCAACAATGTGGAATGGCTTACTTGAACAATTGTTCATTAAACAAAAAAAAAAGGGAATAAGAACAGTCCCTTATACCAAAGTGGTTTCCTCAGACACGTGGGTCTAGCTTTCCTCCCTCTGCAATACGATAAAAAGTGTTAGATTAAGAAACATTGAAGGAAATAACAAACAAATGAAATCAACAACAGAAGTCAGCCGTCCATTTGTGTTTACAGCAGCAATTGACCTTACCACGTGGGAGATCATAGCCACCTGCGTGATATCCGAGTCCAAGAAAATCAACAATGTGGAATGGCTTACTTGAACAATTGTTCATTAAACAAAAAAAAAGGGAATAAGAACAGTCCTTTATACCAAAGTGGTTTCCTCAGACACGTGTGTCTAGCTTTCCTCCCTCTGCAATACGATAAAAAGTGTTAGAGTAAGAAACATTGAGGGAAATAACAAACAAATGAAATCAACAGCAGAATTCAGCCGTCCAATTGTGGTTACAGCAGCAATTGACCTTACCATGTGGGAGATTATAGCTACCTGCGTGACATCGGAGTCCAAGAGAATCAACAATGTGAAATGGCTCACTTGAATAATTGTTCATTAAACAAAAAATAAGGAAATATGAACAGTCCCTTATACCAAAGTGGTTTTCTTAGACACGTGTGTCAAGTTTTCGTTCCTCTGCAATACGATAAAGAGTGTTAGAGTAAGAAACATTGAAGGAAATAACAAACAAATGAAATCAACAACAGAAGTCCAATTGTGTTTTCAGCAGCAATTGACCTTACCACGTGGGAGATTATAGCTACCTGCGTGACAAAGTGGTTTCCTCAGACACGTGGGTCTAGCTTTCCTCCCTCTGCAATACGATAAAAAGTGTTAGAGTAAGAAACATTGAAGGAAATAACTAACAAATGAAATCAACAACAGAAGTCAGCCAACCAATTGTGTTTACAGCAGCAATTGACCTTACCACGTGGGAGATTATAGCTACCTGCGTGACATCCGAGTCCAAGAAAATCAACAATGTGGAATGGCTTACTTGAACAATTGTTCATTAAACAAAAAAAAAAGGAAAAAGAACAGTCCTTTATACCAAAGTGGTTTCCTCAGACACGTGTGTCTAGCTTTCCTCCATCTGCAATGCGATAAAAAGTGTTAGAATAAGAAACATTGAGGGAAATAACAAACAAATGAAATCAACAACAGAAGTCAGCCGTCCAATTGTGGTTACACCAGCAATTGACCTTACCACGTGGGAGCTATAGCTACCTGCGTGACATCCAAGTCCAAGAAAAACAACAATGTCGAATGGCTTACTTGGATAATTGTTCATTAAACAAAAAGAAGGGAATAAGAACAGTCCCTTATACCAATGTAGTTTCCTTAGACTCGTGTGTCAAGCTTTCGTCCCTGTGCAATACGATGAAAAGTGTTAGAATGAGAAACATTGAAAGAAATAACAAACAAATGAAATCAACAGCAGAATTCAGCCGTCCAATTGTGGTTACAGCAGCAATTGACCTTACCATGTGGGAGATTATAGCTACCTGCGTGACATCGGAGTCCAAGAAAATCAACAATGTGGAATGGCTTACTTGAACAATTGTTCATTAAACAAAAAAAAAAGGAAAAAGAACAGTCCTTTATACCAAAGTGGTTTCCTCAGACACGTGTGTCTAGCTTTCCTCCCTCAGCAATACGATAAAAAGTGTTAGAATAAGAAACATTGAAGGAAATAACAAACAAATGAAATCAACTACAGAAGTCAGCCGTCCAATTGTGGTTTTAGCAGCAATTGACCTTACCACGTGGAAGCTATAGCTATCTGCGTGACATCCGAGTCCTCGAAGAACAACAATGTGGAATGGCTTACTTGGATAATTGTTCATTAAACCAAAAGAACGGAATAAGAACAGTCCTTTATACCAATGCTGTTTCCTTCGACACGTGTGTCTAGCTTCCGTCCCTCTGCAATACGATAAAAAGTGTTAGAGTAAGAAACATTGAAGGAAATAACAAACAAATGAAATCAACAACTGAAGTCAGGCGTCCAATTGTGGTTACAGCAGCAATTGACCTTACCACGTGGGAGCTATAGCTACCTGCGTGACATCCGAGTCCAAGAAAAACAACAATGTGGAATGGCTTGCTTGAACAATTGTTCATTAAACAAGAAGAAGGGAATAAGAACAGTCCCTTATACCAATGTGGTTTCCTTAGACACGTGTGTCAAGCTTTCGTCCCTGTGCAATAAGATAAAAAGTGTTAGAGAAAGAAACATTGAGAGAAATAACACACAAAGGAAATCAACAACAGAAGTCAGCCGTCCAATTGTGGTTACAGCAGCAATTGACCTTACCACGTGCGAGCTATAGCTACCTGCGTGATATCCGAGTCCAAGAAAAACAACAATGTGGAATGGCTTACTTGGAATTGTTCATTAAACAAGAAGAAGGGAATAAGAACAGTCCCTTATACCAATGTGGTTTCCTTAGACACGTGTGTCAAGCTTTCGTCCCTGTGCAATAAGATAAAAAGTGTTAGAATAAGCAACATTGAAGGAAATAACAATCAAATGAAATCAACAACAGAAGTCAGCCGTCCATTTGTGGTTACAGCAGCAATTGACCTTACAACGTGGAAGATTATAGCTACCTGTGTGACATCCGAGTCCAAGAAAATCAACAATGTTGAATGGCTTACTTGAACAATTGTTCATTAAACAGAGAAAAAAGGAATAAGAACAGTCCCGTATACCAAAGTGGTTTCTTTAGACACGTGTGTCAAGCTTTCGTCCCTCTGCAATACGATAAAAGAGTGAGAAACATTGAAGGAAATAACAAACAAATGAAATCAACAACAGAAGTCAGCCGTCCAATTGTGGTTACAGCAGCAATTGACCTTACCACGTGGGAGATTATAGCTACCTGCGTGACATCGGAGTCCAAGAAAATCAACAATGTGAAACGGCTTACTTGGATAATTGTTCATTAAACAAAAAGAAGCGATTAAGAACAGTCCTTTATACCAATGTGGTTTCCTTAGACACGTGTGTCAAGCTTTCGTCCCTCTGCAATACGTCAAAAAGTGTTAGTGTGAGAAACATTGAAGGAAATAACAAACAAATGAAATCAACAACAGAAGTCAGCCGTCCAATTGTGGTTACAGCAGCTATTGACCTTACAACGTGGGAGCTATAGCTACCTGCGTGACATCCAAGTCCAAAAAAAACAACAATGTCGAATGGCTTACTTGGATAATTGTTCATCAAACAAAAAGAAGGGAATAAGAACAGTCCCTTATACCAATGTGGTTTCCTTAGACTCGTGTGTCAAGCTTTCGTATCTGTGCAATACGATGAAAAGTGTTAGAATGAGAAACATTGAAGGAAATAACAAACAAATGAAATCAACAGCAGAATTCAGCCGTCCAATTGTGGTTACAGCAGCAATTGACCTTACCATGTGGGAGATTATAGCTACCTGCGTGACATCGGAGTCCAAGAAAATCAACAATGTGAAATGGCTCACTTGAATAATTGTTCATTAAACAAAAAAAAAGGGAATAAGAACACTTCCTTATACCAAAGTGGTTTCCTTAGACACGTGTGTCAAGTTTTCGATCCTCTGCAATACGATAAAGAGTGTTAGAGTGAGAAACATTGAAAGAAATAACAAACAAATGAAATCAACTACAGAAGTCAGCCGTCCAATTGTGGTTTTAGTAGCAATTGACCTTACCACGTGGAAGCTATAGCTACCTGCGTGACATCCGAGTCCTAGAAGATCAACAATGTGGAATGGCTTACTTGGATAATTGTTCATTAAACAAAAAGAAGGAAATAAGAACAGTCCTTTATACCAATGTGGTTTCCTTCGACACGTGTGTCTAGCTTTCGTCCCTGTGCAATAAGATAAAAAGTGTTAGAATAAGCAACATTGAAGGAAATATTAATCAAATGAAATCAACAACAGAAGTGAACCGTCCATTTGTGGTTACAGCAGCAATTGACCTTAACACGTGGGAGATTATAGCTACCTGCGTGACATCCGAGTCCAAGAAAAACAACATTGTGGAATGGCTTACTTGGAATTGTTCGTTAAATGAAGAAAAAGGGAATAAGCACAATCTCCCAAAGCAGAGCGGTTTTCTTAGACACGTGTGTCAAGCTTTCGTCCCTCTGCAATACGATAAAAGAGTAAGAAACATTGAAGGAAATAACAAACAAATGAAATCAACAACAGAAGAAAGCCGTCCAATTGTGTTCACAGCAGCATTTGACCTTACCACGTGGGAGATTATAGCTACCTGCGTGACATCCGAGTCCAAGAAAATCAACAATGTGGAATGGCATACTTGAACAATTGTTCATTAAACGAAAAAAAAGGGAATAAGAACAGTCCCTTATACCAAAGTGGTTTCCTCAGACACGTGGGTCTAGCTTTCCTCCCTCTGCAATACGATAAAAAGTGTTAGAGTAAGAAACATTGAAGGAAATAACAAACAAATGAAATCAACAACAGAAGTCAGCCAACCAATTGTGTTCACAGCAGCAATTGACCTTACCACGTGGGAGATTATAGCTACCTGCGTGACATCCGAGTCCAAGAAAATCAACAATGTGGAATGGCTTACTTGAACAATTGTTCATTAAACAAAAAAAAAAGGGAATAAGAACAGTCCCTTATACCAAAGTGGTTTCCTCAGACACGTGGGTCTAGCTTTCCTCCCTCTGCAATACGATAAAAAGTGTTAGATTAAGAAACATTGAAGGAAATAACAAACAAATGAAATCAACAACAGAAGTCAGCCGTCCATTTGTGTTTACAGCAGCAATTGACCTTACCACGTGGGAGATCATAGCCACCTGCGTGACATCCGAGTCCAAGAAAATCAACAATGTGGAATGGCTTACTTGAACAATTGTTCATTAAACAAAAAAAAAGGGAATAAGAACAGTCCTTTATACCAAAGTGGTTTCCTCAGACACGTGTGTCTAGCTTTCCTCCCTCTGCAATACGATAAAAAGTGTTAGAGTAAGAAACATTGAGGGAAATAACAAACAAATGAAATCAACAGCAGAATTCAGCCGTCCAATTGTGGTTACAGCAGCAATTGACCTTACCATGTGGGAGATTATAGCTACCTGCGTGACATCGGAGTCCAAGAGAATCAACAATGTGAAATGGCTCACTTGAATAATTGTTCATTAAACAAAAAATAAGGAAATATGAACAGTCCCTTATACCAAAGTGGTTTCCTTAGACACGTGTGTCAAGTTTTCGTTCCTCTGCAATACGATAAAGAGTGTTAGAGTAAGAAACATTGAAGGAAATAACAAACAAATGAAATCAACAACAGAAGATAGCCGTCCAATTGTGTTTTCAGCAGCAATTGACCTTACCACGTGGGAGATTATAGCTACCTGCGTGACAAAGTGGTTTCCTCAGACACGTGGGTCTAGCTTTCCTCCCTCTGCAATACGATAAAAAGTGTTAGAGTAAGAAACATTGAAGTAAATAACAAACAAATGAAATCAACAACAGAAGTCAGCCAACCAATTGTGTTTACAGCAGCAATTGACCTTACCACGTGGGAGATTATAGCTACCTGCGTGACATCCGAGTCCAAGGAAATCAACAATGTGGAATGGCTTACTTGAACAATTGTACCAAAGTGGTTTCCTTAGACACGTGTGTCAAGTTTTCGTTCCTCTGCAATACGATAAAGAGTGTTAGAGTAAGAAACATTGAAGGAAATAACAAACAAATGAAATCAACAACAGAAGTCAGCCGTCCAATTGTGGTTACAGCAGCTATTGACCTTACAACGTGGGAGCTATAGCTACCTGCGTGACATCCAAGTCCAAAAAAAACAACAATGTCGAATGGCTTACTTGGATAATTGTTCATCAAACAAAAAGAAGGGAATAAGAACAGTCCCTTATACCAATGTGGTTTCCTTAGACTCGTGTGTCAAGCTTTCGTATCTGTGCAATACGATGAAAAGTGTTAGAATGAGAAACATTGAAGGAAATAACAAACAAATGAAATCAACAGCAGAATTCAGCCGTCCAATTGTGGTTACAGCAGCAATTGACCTTACCATGTGGGAGATTATAGCTACCTGCGTGACATCGGAGTCCAAGAAAATCAACAATGTGAAATGGCTCACTTGAATAATTGTTCATTAAACAAAAAAAAAGGGAATAAGAACACTTCCTTATACTAAAGTGGTTTCCTTAGACACGTGTGTCAAGTTTTCGATCCTCTGCAATACGATAAAGAGTGTTAGAGTGAGAAACATTGAAAGAAATAACAAACAAATGAAATCAACTACAGAAGTCAGCCGTCCAATTGTGGTTTTAGTAGCAATTGACCTTACCACGTGGAAGCTATAGCTACCTGCGTGACATCCGAGTCCTAGAAGATCAACAATGTGGAATGGCTTACTTGGATAATTGTTCATTAAACAAAAAGAAGGAAATAAGAACAGTCCTTTATACCAATGTGGTTTCCTTCGACACGTGTGTCTAGCTTTCGTCCCTGTGCAATAAGATAAAAAGTGTTAGAATAAGCAACATTGAAGGAAATATTAATCAAATGAAATCAACAACAGAAGTGAACCGTCCATTTGTGGTTACAGCAGCAATTGACCTTAACACGTGGGAGATTATAGCTACCTGCGTGACATCCGAGTCCAAGAAAAACAACATTGTGGAATGGCTTACTTGGAATTGTTCGTTAAATGAAGAAAAAGGGAATAAGCACAATCTCCCAAAGCAGAGCGGTTTTCTTAGACACGTGTGTCAAGCTTTCGTCCCTCTGCAATACGATAAAAGAGTAAGAAACATTGAAGGAAATAACAAACAAATGAAATCAACAACAGAAGAAAGCCGTCCAATTGTGTTCACAGCAGCATTTGACCTTACCACGTGGGAGATTATAGCTACCTGCGTGACATCCGAGTCCAAGAAAATCAACAATGTGGAATGGCATACTTGAACAATTGTTCATTAAACGAAAAAAAAGGGAATAAGAACAGTCCCTTATACCAAAGTGGTTTCCTCAGACACGTGGGTCTAGCTTTCCTCCCTCTGCAATACGATAAAAAGTGTTAGAGTAAGAAACATTGAAGGAAATAACAAACAAATGAAATCAACAACAGAAGTCAGCCAACCAATTGTGTTTACAGCAGCAATTGACCTTACCACGTGGGAGATTATAGCTACCTGCGTGACATCCGAGTCCAAGGAAATCAACAATGTGGAATGGCTTACTTGAACAATTGTACCAAAGTGGTTTCCTTAGACACGTGTGTCAAGTTTTCGTTCCTCTGCAATACGATAAAGAGTGTTAGAGTAAGAAACATTGAAGGAAATAACAAACAAATGAAATCAACAACAGAAGATAGCCGTCCAATTGTGTTTACAGCAGCAATTGACCTTACCACGTGGGAGATTATAGCTACCTGCGTGACATCCGAGTCCAAGAAAATCAACAATGTGGAATGGCTTACTTGAACAATTGTTCATTAAACAAAAAAAAAAGGGAATAAGAACAGTCCCTTATACCAAAGTGGTTTCCTCAGACACGTGGGTCTAGCTTTCCTCCCTCTGCAATACGATAAAAAGTGTTAGATTAAGAAACATTGAAGGAAATAACAAACAAATGAAATCAACAACAGAAGTCAGCCGTCCATTTGTGTTTACAGCAGCAATTGACCTTACCACGTGGGAGATCATAGCCACCTGCGTGACATCCGAGTCCAAGAAAATCAACAATGTGGAATGGCTTACTTGAACAATTGTTCATTAAACAAAAAAAAAGGGAATAAGAACAGTCCTTTATACCAAAGTGGTTTCCTCAGACACGTGTGTCTAGCTTTCCTCCCTCTGCAATACGATAAAAAGTGTTAGAGTAAGAAACATTGAGGGAAATAACAAACAAATGAAATCAACAGCAGAATTCATCCGTCCAATTGTGGTTACAGCAGCAATTGACCTTACCATGTGGGAGATTATAGCTACCTGCGTGACATCGGAGTCCAAGAGAATCAACAATGTGAAATGGCTCACTTGAATAATTGTTCATTAAACAAAAAATAAGGAAATATGAACAGTCCCTTATACCAAAGTGGTTTCCTTAGACACGTGTGTCAAGTTTTCGTTCCTCTGCAATACGATAAAGAGTGTTAGAGTAAGAAACATTGAAGGAAATAACAAACAAATGAAATCAACAACAGAAGATAGCCGTCCAATTGTGTTTTCAGCAGCAATTGACCTTACCACGTGGGAGATTATAGCTACCTGCGTGACAAAGTGGTTTCCTCAGACACGTGGGTCTAGCTTTCCTCCCTCTGCAATACGATAAAAAGTGTTAGAGTAAGAAACATTGAAGTAAATAACAAACAAATGAAATCAACAACAGAAGTCAGCCAACCAATTGTGTTTACAGCAGCAATTGACCTTACCACGTGGGAGATTATAGCTACCTGCGTGACATCCGAGTCCAAGGAAATCAACAATGTGGAATGGCTTACTTGAACAATTGTACCAAAGTGGTTTCCTTAGACACGTGTGTCAAGTTTTCGTTCCTCTGCAATACGATAAAGAGTGTTAGAGTAAGAAACATTGAAGGAAATAACAAACAAATGAAATCAACAACAGAAGATAGCCGTCCAATTGTGTTTACAGCAGCAATTGACCTTACCACGTGGGAGATTATAGCTACCTGCGTGACATCCGAGTCCAAGAAAATCAACAATGTGGAATGGCTTACTTGAACAATTGTTCATTAAACAAAAAAAAAAGGGAATAAGAACAGTCCCTTATACCAAAGTGGTTTCCTCAGACACGTGGGTCTAGCTTTCCTCCCTCTGCAATACGATAAAAAGTGTTAGATTAAGAAACATTGAAGGAAATAACAAACAAATGAAATCAACAACAGAAGTCAGCCGTCCAATTGTGGTTACACCAGCAATCGACCTTACCACGTGGGAGCTATAGCTACCTGCGTGACATCCAAGTCCAAGAAAAACAACAATGTCGAATGGCTTACTTGGATAATTGTTCATTAAACAAAAAGAAGGGAATAAGAACAGTCCCTTATACCAATGTGGTTTCCTTAGACTCGTGTGTCAAGCTTTCGTCCCTGTGCAATACGATGAAAAGTGTTAGAATGAGAAACATTGAAGGAAATAACAAACAAATGAAATCAACAGCAGAATTCAGCCGTCCAATTGTGGTTACAGCAGCAATTGACCTTACCATGTGGGAGATTATAGCTATCTGCGAGACATCGGAGTCCAAGAGAATCAACAATGTGAAATGGCTCACTTGAATAATTGTTCATTAAACAAAAAAAAAAGGGAATAAGAACAGTCCCTTATATCAAAGTGGTTTCCTTAGACACGTGTGTAAAGTTTCCGTTCCTCTGCAATACGATAAAGAGTGTTAGAGTAAGAAACATTGAAGAAAATAACAAACAAATGAAATCAACAACAGAAGATAGCCGTCCAATTGTGTTTACAGCAGCAATTGACCTTACCACGTGGGAGATTATAGCTACCTGCGTGACATCCGAGTCCAAGAAAATTAACAATGTGGAATGACTTACTTGAACAATTGTTCATTAAACAAAAAAAAAAGGGAATAAGAACAGTCCCTTATACCAAAGTGGTTTCCTCAGACACGTGGGTCTAGCTTTCCTCCCTCTGCAATACGATAAAAAGTGTTAGATTAAGAAACATTGGAGGAAATAACAAACAAATGAAATCAACAACAGAAGTCAGCCGTCCATTTGTGTTTACAGCAGCAATTGACCTTACCACGTGGGAGATCATAGCCACCTGCGTGACATCCGAGTCCAAGAAAATCAACAATGTGGAATGGCTTACTTGAACAATTGTTCATTAAACAAAAAAAAAGGGAATAAGAACAGTCCTTTATACCAAAGTGGTTTCCTCAGACACGTGTGTCTAGCTTTCCTCCCTCTGCAATACGATAAAAAGTGTTAGAGTAAGAAACATTGAGGGAAATAACAAACAAATGAAATCAACAACAGAAGTCAGCAGTCCAATTGTGGTCACACCAGCAATTGACCTTACCACGTGAGTGCTATAGCTACCTGCGTGACATCCAAGTCCAAGAAAAACAACAATGTCGAATGGCTCACTTGTATAATTGTTCATTAAACAAAAAGAAGGGAACAAGAACAGTCCCTTATACCAATGTGGTTTCCTTAGACTCGTGTGTCAAGCTTTCGTCCCAGTGCAATACGATGAAAAGTGTTAGAATGAGAAACATTGAAGGACATAACAAACAAATGAAATCAACAGCAGAATTCAGCCGTCCAATTGTGGTTACAGCAGCAATTGACCTTACCACGTGGGAGATCATAGCCACCTGCGTGACATCCGAGTCCAAGAAAATCAACAATGTGGAATGGCTTACTTGAACAATTGTTCATTAAACAAAAAAAAAGGGAATAAGAACAGTCCTTTATACCAAAGTGGTTTCCTCAGACACGTGTGTCTAGCTTTCCTCCCTCTGCAATACGATAAAAAGTGTTAGAGTAAGAAACATTGAGGGAAATAACAAACAAATGAAATCAACAGCAGAATTCAGCCGTCCAATTGTGGTTACAGCAGCAATTGACCTTACCATGTGGGAGATTATAGCTACCTGCGTGACATCGGAGTCCAAGAGAATCAACAATGTGAAATGGCTCACTTGAATAATTGTTCATTAAACAAAAAATAAGGAAATATGAACAGTCCCTTATACCAAAGTGGTTTCCTTAGACACGTGTGTCAAGTTTTCGTTCCTCTGCAATACGATAAAGAGTGTTAGAGTAAGAAACATTGAAGGAAATAACAAACAAATGAAATCAACAACAGAAGATAGCCGTCCAATTGTGTTTTCAGCAGCAATTGACCTTACCACGTGGGAGATTATAGCTACCTGCGTGACAAAGTGGTTTCCTCAGACACGTGGGTCTAGCTTTCCTCCCTCTGCAAT
The DNA here is from genome assembly GCF_914767665.1 of Harmonia axyridis. Taxonomy (NCBI): domain Eukaryota; kingdom Metazoa; phylum Arthropoda; class Insecta; order Coleoptera; family Coccinellidae; genus Harmonia; species Harmonia axyridis. Next base: position 20,981,816 of record NC_059505.1, on the reverse strand, counting down.
ACGATAAAAAGTGTTAGAGTAAGAAACATTGAAGTAAATAACAAACAAATGAAATCAACAACAGAAGTCAGCCAACCAATTGTGTTTACAGCAGCAATTGACCTTACCACGTGGGAGATTATAGCTACCTGCGTGACATCCGAGTCCAAGGAAATCAACAATGTGGAATGGCTTACTTGAACAATTGTACCAAAGTGGTTTCCTTAGACACGTGTGTCAAGTTTTCGTTCCTCTGCAATACGATAAAGAGTGTTAGAGTAAGAAACATTGAAGGAAATAACAAACAAATGAAATCAACAACAGAAGTCAGCCGTCCAATTGTGGTTACAGCAGCTATTGACCTTACAACGTGGGAGCTATAGCTACCTGCGTGACATCCAAGTCCAAGAAAAACAACAATGTGGAATGGCTTACTTGAATAATTGTTCATTAAACAAGAAGAAGGGAATAAGAACAGTCCCTTATACCAATGTGGTTGAGAAAAATAACACACAAATGAAATCAACAACAGAAGTCAGCCGTCCAATTGTGGTAACAGCAGCAATTGACCTTACCACGTGCGAGCTATAGCTACCTGCGTGATATCCGAGTCCAAGAAAAACAACAATGTGGAATGGCTTACTTGAATAATTGTTCATTAAACAAGAAGAAGGGAATGAGAACAGTCCCTTATACCAATGTGGTTTCCTTAGACACGTGTGTCAAGCTTTCGTCCCTGTGCAATAAGATAAAAAGTGTTAGATTAAGAAACATTGAAGGAAATAACAAACAAATGAAATCAACAACAGAAGTCAGCCGTCCATTTGTGTTTACAGCAGCAATTGACCTTACCACGTGGGAGCTATAGCTACCTGCGTGACGTCCAAATCCAGAAAATCAACAAAATGGAACTATTCGTCGCAAACCCCTCAAATAAAAACTCTCGTGATCTACGTGACCAGATCAATAGAAAAAGAGGTATATTATTACCAAGAAGGAACCTTTAATTTTTTACAATTTTTTAAGGTCCGGGGTAAGGAAAATTCGAGAAAATTCGAGAAAATTCTTCGACTCAAATATTGTCATTCGTGAGTGGAATTCGAATAATCATGAACTGCCAATACCAACTCTGCTTACCGATTTTCCGTAGTCCCCATAGTTTAGGAGAAATTTGAATTCGAAATTTTTGGAAAAAACCGTAAAAATTCAATCTCTCTATAAAAATCGTTATATCTCCTAAACTATTCGTCGCAGACCTCTCATATAAAAACTTTCGTGATCTACGTGAACAGATCAATAGAAAAAGAGGTATATTATCACCAAGAAGGAACTTTTAATTTTTTACAATTTTTTAAGGTCCGGGTTAAGGAAAATTCGAGAAAATTCAATATCTCTACAAAAATCGTTATATCTCCTAAACTATTCGTCGCAGACCCCTCAAATAAAAACTTTCGTGATCTACGTGAACAGATCAATAGAAAAAGAGGTATTTTATTACCAAGAAAGATCTTTTAATTTTTTACAATTTTTCAAGGTCCGGGGTAAGGAAAATTCGAGAAAATTCAATCTCTCTATAAAAATCGTTATATCTCCTAAACTATTCGTCGCAGACTCCTCAAATAAAAACTTTCGTGATCTACATGACCAGATCAATAGAAAAAGAGGTATATTATTACCAAGAAGGAACTTTCAATTTTTTACAATTTTTTAAGGAACGGGGCAAGGAAAATTCGAGAAAATTCGAGAAAATTTTTCGACTCAAATATTGTCAGGCGAGAGTGGGATTCGAATAACCATGAACTGCCAATACCAACTCTGCTTACCGATTTTCCGTAGTCCCCATAGTTAAGGAGAAATTTGAATTCGAAATTTTTGGAAAAAACCGTAACAATTCAATCTCTCTACAAAAATCGTTATATCTCCTAAACTATTCGTCGCAAACCCCTCAAATAAAAACTTTCGTGATCTACGTGACCAGATCAATAGAAAAAGAGTTATATTATTATCAAGAAGGAACTTTTAATTTTTTACAATTTTTTAAGGTAAGGAAAATTCGAGAAAATTCAATCTCTCTACAAAAATCGTTATATCTCCTAAACTATTCGTCGCAGACCCCTCAAATAAAAACTTTCGTGATCTACGTGAACAGATCAATAGAAAAAGAGGTATTTTATTACCAAGAAAGATCTTTTAATTTTTTACAATTTTTCAAGGTCCGGGGTAAAGAAAATTCGAGAAAATTCAATCTCTCTATAAAAATCGTTATATCTCCTAAACTATTCGTCGCAGACTCCTCAAATAAAAACTTTCGTGATCTACATGACCAGATCAATAGAAAAGGAGGTATCTTATTACCAAGAAGGAACTTTTAATTTTTAACAATTTTTTAAGGTCCGGGGTAAGGAAAATTCGAGAAAATTTTTCGAATCAAATATTGTCAGGCGAGAGTGGGATTCGAATAACCATGAATTGCCAATACCAACTCTGCTTACCGATTTTCCGTAGTCCCCATAGTTTAGGAGAAATTTGAATTCGAAATTTTTGGAAAAAACCGTAAAAATTCAATCTCTCTACAAAAATCGTTATATCTCCTAAACTATTCGTCGCAAACCCCTCAAATGAAAACTTTCGTGATCTACGTGACCAGATCAATAAAAAAAGAGGTATATTATTACCAAGAAGGAACTTTTAATTTTTTACAATTTTTTAAGGTCCGGGGTAAGGAAAATTCGAGAAAATTCGAGAAAATTCTTCGACTCAAATATTGTCATTCGTGAGTGGAATTCGAATAATCATGAACTGCCAATACCAACTCTGCTTACCGATTTTCCGTAGTCCCCATAGTTTAGGAGAAATTTGAAGTCGAAATTTTTGGAAAAAACCGTAAAAATTCAATCTCTCTATAAAAATCGTTATATCTCCTAAACTATTCGTCGGAGAGCCCTCATATGAAAACTTTCGTGATCTACGTGAACAGATCAATAGAAAAAGAGGTTTTTTATTACCAAGAAAGATCTTTTAATTTTTTACAATTTTTCAAGGTCCGAGGTAAGGAAAATTCTAGAAAATTCAATCTCTCTATAAAAATCGTTAAATCTCCTAAACTATTCGTCGCAGACTCCTCAAATAAAAACTTTCGTGATCTACATGACCAGATCAATAGAAAAAGAGGTATATTATTACCAAGAAGGAACTTTCAAACTTTTACAATTTTTTAAGGTCCGGGGTAAGAAAAATTCGAGAAAATTCGAGAAAATTTTTCGACTCAAATATTGTCAGGCGAGGGTGGGATTCGAATAACCATGAACTGCCAATACCAACTCTGCTTACCGATTTTCTGTAGTCCCCATAGTTTAGGAGAAATTTGAATTCGAAATTTTTGGAAAAAACCGTAAAAATTCAATCTCTCTACTAAAATCGTTATATCTCCTAAACTATTCGTCGCAGACCCCTCATATGAAAACTTTCGTTATCTACGTGACCAGATCAATAGAAAAAGAGGTATATTATTACCAAGAAGGAACTTTTAATTTTTTACAATTTTTCAAGGTCCGGGGTAAGAAAAATTCGAGAAAATTCTTCGACTCAAATATTGTCATTCGTGAGTGGAATTCGAATAATCATGAACTGCCAATACCAACTCTGCTTACCGATTTTCCGTAGTCCCCATAGTTTAGGAGAAATTTGAATTCGAAATTTCTGGAAAAAACCGTAAAAATTCAATCTCTCTAAAAAAATCGTTATATCTCCTAAACTATTCGTCGCAAACCCCTCAAATAAAAACTTTCGTGATCTACGTGACCAGATCAATAGAAAAAGAGGTATATTATTACCAAGAAGGAACTTCTAATTTTTTACAATTTTTTAAGGTCCGGGGTAAGAAAAATTCGAGAAAATTCGAGAAAATTCTTCGACTCAAATATTGTCATTCGTGAGTGGAATTCGAATAATCATGAACTGCCAATACCAACTCTGCTTACCTATTTTCCGTAGTCCCCATAGTTTAGGAGAAATTTGAATTCGAAATTTTTGGAAAAAACCGTAAAAATTCAATCTCTCTACTAAAATCGTTATATCTCCTAAACTATTCGTCGCAGACCCCTCATATGAAAACTTTCGTGGTCTACGTGACCAGATCAAAAGAAAAAGAGTTATATTATTACCAAGAAGGAACTTTTAATTTTTTACAATTTTTCAAGGTCCGGGGTAAGAAAAATTCGAGAAAATTCTTCGACTCAAATATTGTCATTCGTGAGTGGAATTCGAATAATCATGAACTGCCAATACCAACTCTGCTTACCGATTTTCCGTAGTCCCCATAGTTTAGAGAAATTTGAAGTCGAAATTTTTGGAAAAAACCGTAAAAATTCAATCTCTCTACAAAAATCGTTATATCTCCTAAACTATTCGTCGCAAACCCCTCAAATAAAAACTTTCGTGATCTACGTGAACAGATCAATAGAAAAAGAGGTATTTTATTACCAAGAAAGATCTTTTAAATTTTTACAATTTTTCAAGGTCCGGGGTAAGGAAAATTCGAGAAAATTCAATCTCTCTATAAAAATCGTTATATCTCCTAAACTATTCGTCGCAGACTCCTCAAATAAAAACTTTCGTGATCTACATGACCAGATCAATAGAAAAAGAGGTATATTATTACCAAGAAGGAACTTTTAATTTTTTACAATTTTTTAAGGTCCGGGGTAAGGAAAATTCGAGAAAATTTTTCGAATCAAATATTGTCAGGCGAGAGTGGGATTCGAATAACCATGAACTGCCAATACCAACTCTGCTTACCGATTTTCTGTAGTCCCCATAGTTTAGGAGAAATTTGAATTCGAAATTTTTGGAAAAAACCGTAAAAATTCAATCTCTCTACAAAAATCGTTATATCTCCTAAACTATTCGTCGCAAACCCCTCAAATAAAAACTTTCGTGATCTACGTGACCAGATCAATAGAAAAAGAGGTATATTATTACCAAGAAGGAACTTTTAATTTTTTACAATTTTTTAAGGTCCGGGGTAAGGAAAATTCGAGAAAATTCGAGAAAATTCTTCGACTCAAATATTGTCATTCGTGAGTGGAATTCGAATAATCATGAACTGCCAATACCAACTCTGCTTACCGATTTTCCGTAGTCCCCATAGTTTAGGAGAAATTTGAAGTCGAAATTTTTGGAAAAAACCGTAAAAATTCAATCTCTCTATAAAAATCGTTATATCTCCTAAACTATTCGTCGCAGACCCCTCATTTAAAAACTTTCGTGATCTACGTGAACAGATCAATAGAAACAGAGGTATATTATCACCAAGAAGGAACTTTTAATTTTTTACAATTTTTTAAGGTCCGGGGTTAGGAAAATTCGAGAAAATTCAATCTCTCTACAAAAATCGTTATATCTCCTAAACTATTCGTCGCAGACCCCTCAAATAAAACTTTCGTGATCTACGTGAACAGATCAATAGAAAAAGAGGTATTTTATCACCAAGAAAGATCTTTTAATTTTTTACAATTTTTCAAGGTCCGGGGTTAGGAAAATTCGAGAAAATTCAATCTCTCTACAAAAATCGTTATATCTCCTAAACTATTCGTCGCAGACCCCTCAAATAAAACTTTCGTGATCTACGTGAACAGATCAATAGAAAAAGAGGTATTTTATCACCAAGAAAGATCTTTTAATTTTTTACAATTTTTCAAGGTCCGGGGTTAGGAAAATTCGAGAAAATTCAATCTCTCTATAAAACTCGTTATATCTCCTAAACTATTCGTCGCAGACTCCTCAAATAAAAACTTTCGTGATCTACATGACCAGATCAATAGAAAAAGAGGTATATTATTACCAAGAAGGAACTTTCAATTTTTTACAATTTTTTAAGGTCCGGGGTAAGGAAAATTCGAGAAAATTCGAGAAAATTTTTCGACTCAAATATTGTCAGGCGAGAGTGGGAAAGAGTAACCATGAACTGCCAATACCAACTCTGCTTACCGATTTTCCGTAGTCCCCATAGTTTAGGAGAAATTTGAATTTGAAATTTTTGGAAAAAACCGTAAAAATTCAATCTCTCTACAAAAATCGTTATATCTCCTAAACTATTCGTCGCAAACCCCTCAAATAAAAACTTTCGTGATCTACGTGACCAGATCAATAGAAAAAGAGGTATATTATTACCAAGAAGGAACTTCTAATTTTTTACAATTTTTTAAGGTCCGGGGTAAGAAAAATTCGAGAAAATTCGAGAAAATTCTTCGACTCAAATATTGTCATTCGTGAGTGGAATTCGAATAATCATGAACTGCCAATACCAACTCTGCTTACCTATTTTCCGTAGTCCCCATAGTTTAGGAGAAATTTGAATTCGAAATTTTTGGAAAAAACCGTAAAAATTCAATCTCTCTACTAAAATCGTTATATCTCCTAAACTATTCGTCGCAGACCCCTCATATGAAAACTTTCGTGGTCTACGTGACCAGATCAAAAGAAAAAGAGTTATATTATTACCAAGAAGGAACTTTTAATTTTTTACAATTTTTCAAGGTCCGGGGTAAGAAAAATTCGAGAAAATTCTTCGACTCAAATATTGTCATTCGTGAGTGGAATTCGAATAATCATGAACTGCCAATACCAACTCTGCTTACCGATTTTCCGTAGTCCCCATAGTTTAGGAGAAATTTGAAGTCGAAATTTTTGGAAAAAACCGTAAAAATTCAATCTCTCTATAAAAATCGTTATATCTCCTAAACTATTCGTCGCAGACCCCTCATTTAAAAACTTTCGTGATCTACGTGAACAGATCAATAGAAACAGAGGTATATTATCACCAAGAAGGAACTTTTAATTTTTTACAATTTTTTAAGGTCCGGGGTAAGGAAAATTCGAGAAAATTCAATCTCTCTACAAAAATCGTTATATCTCCTAAACTATTCGTCGCAGACCCCTCAAATAAAACTTTCGTGATCTACGTGAACAGATCAATAGAAAAAGAGGTATTTTATCACCAAGAAAGATCTTTTAATTTTTTACAATTTTTCAAGGTCCGGGGTTAGGAAAATTCGAGAAAATTCAATCTCTCTATAAAACTCGTTATATCTCCTAAACTATTCGTCGCAGACTCCTCAAATAAAAACTTTCGTGATCTACATGACCAGATCAATAGAAAAAGAGGTATATTATTACCAAGAAGGAACTTTCAATTTTTTACAATTTTTTAAGGTCCGGGGTAAGGAAAATTCGAGAAAATTCGAGAAAATTTTTCGACTCAAATATTGTCAGGCGAGAGTGGGAAAGAGTAACCATGAACTGCCAATACCAACTCTGCTTACCGATTTTCCGTAGTCCCCATAGTTTAGGAGAAATTTGAATTTGAAATTTTTGGAAAAAACCGTAAAAATTCAATCTCTCTACAAAAATCGTTATATCTCCTAAACTATTCGTCGCAAACCCCTCAAATAAAAACTTTCGTGATCTACGTGACCAGATCAATAGAAAAAGAGGTATATTATTACCAAGAAGGAACTTTTAATTTTTTACAATTTTTCAAGGTCCGGGGTAAGGAAAATTCGAGAAAATTCGAGAAAATTCTTCGACTCAAATATTGTCATTCGTGAGTAGAATTCGAATAATCATGAACTGCCAATACCAACTCTGCTTACCTATTTTCCGTAGTCCCCATAGTTTAGGAGAAATTTGAATTCGAAATTTTTGGAAAATACCGTAAAAATTCAATCTCTCTACTAAAATCGTTATATCTCCTAAACGATTCGTCGCAGACCCCTCATATGAAAACTTTCGTGATCTACGTGACCAGATCGAAAGAAAAAGAGTTATATTATTACCAAGAAGGAACTTTTAATTTTTTACAATTTTTCAAGGTCCGGGGTAAAGAAAATTCGAGAAAATTCGAGAAAATTCTTCGACTCAAATATTGTCATTCGTGAGTGGAATTCGAATAATCATGAACTGCCAATACCAACTCTGCTTACCGATTTTCCGTAGTCCCCATAGTTTAGCAGAAATTTGAAGTCGAAATTTTTGGAAAAAACCGTAAAAATTCAATCTCTCTATAGAAATCGTTATATCTCCTAAACTATTCGTCGCAGACCCCTCATATAAAAACTTTCGTGATCTACGTGAACAGATCAATAGAAAAAGAGGTATATTATCACCAAGAAGGAACTTTCAATTTTTTACAATTTTTTAAGGTCCAAGTTAAGGAAAATTCGAGAAAATTCAATCTCTCTACAAAAATCGTTATATCTCCTAAACTATTCGTCGCAGACCCCTCAAATAAAAACTTTCGTGATCTACGTGACCAGATCGAAAGAAAAAGAGTTATATTATTACCAAGAAGGAACTTTTAATTTTTTACAATTTTTCAAGGTCCGGGGTAAGAAAAATTCGAGAAAATTCTTCGACTCAAATATTGTCATTCGTGAGTGGAATTCGAATAATCATGAACTGCCAATACCAACTCTGCTTACCTATTTTCCGTAGTCCCCATAGTTTAGGAGAAATTTGAATTCGAAATTTTTGGAAAAAACCGTAAAAATTCAATCTCTCTACTAAAATCGTTATATCTCCTAAACTATTCGTCGCAGACCCCTCATATGAAAACTTTCGTGATCTACGTGACCAGATCAAAAGAAAAAGAGTTATAATATTATTACCAAGAAGGAACTTTTAATTTTTTACAATTTTTCAAGGTCCGGGGTAAGAAAAATTCGAGAAAATTCTTCGACTCAAATATTGTCATTCGTGAGTGGAATTCGAATAATCATGAACTGCCAATACCAACTCTTCTTACCGATTTTCCGTAGTCCCCATAGTTGAGCAGAAATTTGAAGTCGAAATTTTTGGAAAAAACTGTAAAAATTCAATCTCTCTATAAAAATCGTTATATCTCCTAAACTATTCGTCGCAGACCCCTCATATGAAAACTTTCGTGATCTACGTGAACAGATCAATAGAAAAAGAGGTATATTATCACCAAGAAGGAACTTTTAATTTTTTACAATTTTTTAAGGTCCGGCTTAAGGAAAATTCGAGAAAATTCAATCTCTCTACAAAAATCGTTATATCTCCTAAACTATTCGTCGCAGACCCCTCAAATAAAAACTTTCGTGATCTACGTGAACAGATCAATAGAAAAAGAGGTATTTTATTACCAAGAAAGATCTTTTAATTTTTTACAATTTTTCAAGGTCCGGGGTAAGGAAAATTCGAGAAAATTCAATCTCTCTATAAAAATCGTTATATCTCCTAAACTATTCGTCGCAGACTCCTCAAATAAAAACTTTCGTGATCTACATGACCAGATCAATAGAAAAAGAGGTATATTATTACCAAGAAGGAACTTTTAATTTTTTACAATTTTTTAAGGTCCGGAGTAAGAAAAATTCGAGAAAATTCGAGAAAATTTTTCGACTCAAATATTGTCAGGCGAGAGTGGGATTCGAATAACCATGAACTGCCAATTCCAACTCTGCTTACCGATTTTCCGTAGTCCCCATAGTTTAGGAGAAATTTGAATTAGAAATTTTTGGAAAAAACCGTAAAAATTCAATCTCTCTACAAAAATCGTTATATCTCCTGAACTATTCGTCGCAGACCCCTCATATGAAAACTTTCGTGATCTACGTGACCAGATCAATACAAAAAGAGGTATATTATTATCAAGAAGGAACTTTTAATTTTTTACAATTTTTCAAGGTCCGGGGTAAGAAAAATTCGAGAAAATTCTTCGACTCAAATATTGTCATTCGTGAGTGGAATTCGAATAATCATGAACTGCCAATACCAACTCTGCTTACCGATTTTCCGTAGTCCCCATAGTTTAGGAGAAATTTGAAATCGAAATTTTTGGAAAAAACCGTAAAAATTCAATCTCCCTATAAAAATCGTTATATCTCCTAAACTATTCGTCGCAGACCCCTCATATAAAAACTTTCGTGATCTACGTGAACAGATCAATAGAAAAAGAGGTATATTATCACCAAGAAGGAACTTTTAATTTTTTACAATTTTTTAAGGTCCGGGGTAAGGAAAATTCGAGAAAATTCAATCTCTCTACAAAAATCGTTATATCTCCTAAACTATTCGTCGCAGACCCCTCAAATAAAAACTTTCGTGATCTACGTGAACAGATCAATAGAAAAAGAGGTATTTTATTACCAAGAAGGAACTTTCAATTTTTTACAATTTTTTAAGGTCCGGGGTAAGGAAAATTAGAGAAAATTCGAGAAAATTTTTCGACTCAAATATTGTCAGGCGAGAGTGGGATTCGAATAACCATGAACTGCCAATTCCAACTCTGCTTACCGATTTTCCGTAGTTCCCATGGTTTAGGAGAAATTTGAATTCGAAATTTTTGGAAAAAACCGTAAAAATTCAATCTCTCTACTAAAATCGTTATATCTCCTGAACTATTCGTCGCAGACCCCTCATATGAAAACTTTCGTGATCTACGTGACCAGATCAATAGAAAAAGAGGTATATTATTACCAAGAAGGAACTTTCAATTTTTTACAATTTTTTAAGGTCCGGAGTAAGAAAAATTCGAGAAAATTCGAGAAAATTTTTCGACTCAAATATTGTCAGGCGAGAGTGGGATTCGAATAACCAGGAACTGCCAATACCAACTCTGCTTACCGATTTTCCGTAGTCCCCATAGTTTAGGAGAAATTTGAATTCGAAATTTTTGGAAAAAACCGTAAAAATTCAATCTCTCTACAAAAATCGTTATATCTCCTAAACTATTCGTCGCAGACCCCTCATATGGAAACTTTCGTGATCTACGTGACCAGATCAAAAGAAAAAGAGTTATATTATTACCAAGAAGGAACTTTTAATTTTTTACAATTTTTTAAGGTCCGGGTTAAGGAAAATTCGAGAAAATTCAATCTCTCTACAAAAATCGTTATATCTCCTAAATTATTCGTCGCAGACCCCTCATATGAAAACTTTCGTGATCTACGTGACCAGATCAAAAGAAAAAGAGTTATATTATTACCAAGAAGGAACTTTTAATTTTTTACAATTTTTTAAGGTCTGGGGTAAGGAAAATTCGAGAAAATTCAATCTCTCTACAAAAATCGTTATATGTCCTAAACTATTCGTCGCAGACTCCTCATATAAAAACTTTCGTGATCTACGTGAACAGATCAATAGAAAAAGAGGTATATTATCACCAAGAAGGAACTTTTAATTTTTTACAATTTTTTAAGGTCCGGGGTAAGGAAAATTCGAGAAAATTCAATCTCTCTACAAAAATCGTTATATCTCCTAAACTATTCGTCGCAGACTCCTCAAATAAAAACTTTCGTGATCTACATGACCAGATCAATAGAAAAAGAGGTATATCATTACCAAGAAAAAACTTTTAATTTTTTACAATTTTTTAAGGTCCGGGGTAAGGAAAATTCGAGAAAATTTTTCGACTCAAATATTGTCAGGCGAGTGTGGGATTCGAATAAACATGAACTGCCAATACCAACTCTGCTTACCGATTTTCCGTAGTCCCCATAGTTTAGGAGAAATTTGAATTCGAAATTTTTGGAAAAAACCGTAAAAATTCAATTTCTCTACAAAAATCGTTATATCTCCTAAACTATTCGCCGCAAACCCCTCAAATAAAAACTTTCGTGATCTACGTGACCAGATCAATAGAAGAAGAGGTATATTATTACCAAGAAGGAACTTTTAATTTTTTACAATTTTTTAAGGTCCGGGGTAAGGAAAATTCGAGAAAATTCTTCGACTCAAATATTGTCATTCGTGAGTGGAATTCGAATAATCATCAACTGCCAATACCAACTCTGCTTACCTATTTTCCGTAGTCCCCATAGTTTAGGAGAAATTTGAATTCGAAATTTTTGGAAAAAACCGTAAAAATTCAATCTCTCTACTAAAATCGTTATATCTCCTAAACTATTCGTCGCAGACCCCTCATATGAAAACTTTCGTGATCTACGTGACCAGATCAATAGAAAAAGAGGTATATTATTACCAAGAAGGAACTTTTAATTTTTTACAATTTTTCAAGGTCCGGGGTAAGAAAAATTCGAGAAAATTCTTCGACTCAAATATTGTCATTCGTGAGTGGAATTCGAATAATCATGAACTGCCAATACCAACTCTGCTTACCGATTTTCCGTAGTCCCCATAGTTTAGGAGAAATTTGAATTCGAAATTTCTGGAAAAAACCGTAAAAATTCAATCTCTCTAAAAAAATCGTTATATCTCCTAAACTATTCGTCGCAAACCCCTCAAATAAAAACTTTCGTGATCTACGTGACCAGATCAATAGAAAAAGAGGTATATTATTACCAAGAAGGAACTTTTAATTTTTTACAATTTTTTAAGGTCCGGGGTAAGGAAAATTCGAGAAAATTCTTCGACTCAAATATTGTTATTCGTGAGTGGAATTCGAATAATCATGAACTGCCAATACCAACTCTGCTTACCTATTTTCCGTAGTCCCCATAGTTTAGGAGAAATTTGAATTCGAAATTTTTGGAAAAAACCGTAAAAATTCAATCTCTCTACTAAAATCGTTATATCTCCTAAACTATTCGTCGCAGACCCCTCATATGAAAACTTTCGTGGTCTACGTGACCAGATCAAAAGAAAAAGAGTTATATTATTACCAAGAAGGAACTTTTAATTTTTTACAATTTTTCAAGGTCCGGGGTAAGAAAAATTCGAGAAAATTCTTCGACTCAAATATTGTCATTCGTGAGTGGAATTCGAATAATCATGAAATGCCAATACCAACTCTGCTTACCGATTTTCCGTAGTCCCCATAGTTTAGGAGAAATTTGAAGTCGAAATTTTTGGAAAAAACCGTAAAAATTCAATCTCTCTAGAAAAATCGTTATATCTCCTAAACTATTCGTCGCAGACCTCTCATAAAAACTTTCGTGATCTACGTGAACAGATCAATAGAAAAAGAGGTATATTATCACCAAGAAGGAACTTTTAATTTTTTACAATTTTTTAAGGTCCGGGTTAAGGAAAATTCGAGAAAATTCAATATCTCTACAAAAATCGTTATATCTCCTAAACTATTCGTCGCAGACCCCTCAAATAAAAACTTTCGTGATCTACGTGAACAGATCAATAGAAAAAGAGGTATTTTATTACCAAGAAAGATCTTTCAATTTTTTACAATTTTTCATGGTCCGGGGTAAGGAAAATTCGAGAAAATTCAATCTCTCTATAAAAATCGTTATATCTCCTAAACTATTCGTCGCAGACTCCTCAAATAAAAACTTTCGTGATCTACATGACCAGATCAATAGAAAAAGAGGTATATTATTACCAAGAAGGAACTTTTAATTTTTTACAATTTTTTAAGGTCAAGGAAAATTCGAGAAAATTCGAGAAAATTTTTCGACTCAAATATTGTCAGGCGAGAGTGGGATTCGAATAACCATGAACTGCCAATACCAACTCTGCTTACCGATTTTCCGTAGTCCCCATAGTTTAGGAGAAATTTGAATTCGAAATTTTTGGAAAAAACCGTAATAATTCAATCTCTCTACAAAAATCGTTATATCTCCTAAACTATTCGTCGCAAACCCCTCAAATAAAAACTTTCGTGATCTACGTGACCAGATCAATAGAAAAAGAGGTATATTATTACCAAGAAGGAACTTTGAATTTTTTACAATTTTTTAAGGTCCGGGGTAAGGAAAATTCGAGAAAATTCAATCTCTCTACAAAAATCGTTATATCTCCTAAACTATTCGTCGCAGACCCCTCAAATAAAAACTTTCGTGATCTACGTGAACAGATCAATAGAAAAAGAGGTATTTTATTACCAAGAAAGATCTTTTAAATTTTTACAATTTTTCAAGGTCCGGGGTAAGGAAAATTCGAGAAAATTCAATCTCTCTATAAAAATCGTTATATCTCCTAAACTATTCGTCGCAGACTCCTCAAATAAAAACTTTCGTGATCTACATGACCAGATCAATAGAAAAAGAGGTATATTATTACCAAGAAGGAACTTTTAATTTCTTACAATTTTTTAAGGTCCGGGGTAAGGAAAATTCGAGAAAATTCAATCTCTCTACAAAAATCGTTATATCTCCTAAACTATTCGTCGCAGACCCCTCAAATAAAAACTTTCGTGATCTACGTGAACAGATCAATAGAAAAAGAGGTATTTTATTACCAAGAAAGATCTTTTAAATTTTTACAATTTTTCAAGGTCCGGGGTAAGGAAAATTCGAGAAAATTCAATCTCTCTACAAAAATCGTTATATCTCCTAAACTATTCGTCGCAAACCCCTCAAATAAAAACTTTCGTGATCTACGTGACCAGATCAATAGAAAAAGAGGTATATTATTACCAAGAAGGAACTTTGAATTTTTTACAATTTTTTAAGGTCCGGGGTAAGGAAAATTCGAGAAAATTCAATCTCTCTACAAAAATCGTTATATCTCCTAAACTATTCGTCGCAGACCCCTCAAATAAAAACTTTCGTGATCTACGTGAACAGATCAATAGAAAAAGAGGTATTTTATTACCAAGAAAGATCTTTTAAATTTTTACAATTTTTCAAGGTCCGGGGTAAGGAAAATTCGAGAAAATTCAATCTCTCTATAAAAATCGTTATATCTCCTAAACTATTCGTCGCAGACTCCTCAAATAAAAACTTTCGTGATCTACATGACCAGATCAATAGAAAAAGAGGTATATTATTACCAAGAAGGAACTTTTAATTTCTTACAATTTTTTAAGGTCCGGGGTAAGGAAAATTCGAGAAAATTCGAGAAAATTCTTCGACTCAAATATTGTCATTCGTGAGTGGGATTCGAATAACCATGAACTGCCAATACCAACTCTGCTTACCGATTTTCCGTAGTCCCCATAGTTTAGGAGAAATTTGAAGTCGAAATTTTTGGAAAAAACCGTAAAAATTCAATCTCTCTATAAAAATCGTTATATCTCCTAAACTATTCGTCGCAAACCCCTCAAATAAAAACTTTCGTGATCTACGTGAACAGATCAATTGAAAAAGAGGTATATTATCACCAAGAAGGAACTTTTAATTTTTAACAATTTTTTAAGGTCCGGGGTAAGGAAAATTCGAGAAAATTCAATCTCTCTACAGAAATCGTTATATCTCCTAAACTATTCGTCGCAGAACCCTCAAATAAAAACTTTCGTGATCTACGTGACCTGATCATTAGAAAAAGAGGTATATTATTACCAAGAAGGAACTTTTAATTTTTTACAATTTTTTAAGGTCCGGGGTAAGGAAAATTCGAGAAAATTCGAGAAAATTCTTCGACTCAAATATTGTCATTCGTGAGTGGGATTCGAATAACCATGAACTGCCAATACCAACTCTGCTTACCGATTTTCCGTAGTCCCCATAGTTTAGGAGAAATTTGAAGTCGAAATTTTTGGAAAAAACCGTAAAAATTCAATCTCTCTATAAAAATCGTTATATCTCCTAAACTATTCGTCGGAGACCCCTCATATAAAAACTTTCGTGATCTACGTGAACAGATCAATAGAAAAAGAGGTATATTATCACCAAGAAGGAACTTTTAATTTTTAACAATTTTTTAAGGTCCGGGGTAAGGAAAATTCGAGAAAATTCAATCTCTCTACAGAAATCGTTATATCTCCTAAACTATTCGTCGCAGAACCCTCAAATAAAAACTTTCGTGATCTACGTGACCTGATCATTAGAAAAAGAGGTATTTTATTACCAAGAAAGATCTTTTAATTTTTTACAATTTTTCAAGGTCCGCGGTAAGGAAAATTCGAGAAAATTCAATCTCTCTATAAAAATCGTTATATCTCCTAAACTATTCGTCGCAGACTCCTCAAATAAAAACTTTCGTGATCTACATGACCAGATCAATAGAAAAAGAGGTATATTATTACCAAGAAGGAACTTTTAATTTTTTACAATTTTTTAAGGTCCGGGGTAAGGAAAATTCGAGAAAATTCGAGAAAATTCTTCGACTCAAATATTGTCATTCGTGAGTGGAATTCGAATAATCATGAACTGCCAATACCAACTCTGCTTACCGATATTCCGTAGTCCCCATAGTTTAGGAGAAATTTGAAGTCGAAATTTTTGGAAAAAACCGTAAAAATTCAATCTCTCTATAAAAATCGTTATATCTCCTAAACTATTCGTCGCAGACCCCTCATATAAAAACTTTCGTGATCTACGTGAACAGATCAATAGAAAAAGAGGTATATTATCACCAAGAAGGAACTTTTAATTTTTTACAATTTTTTAAGGTCCGGGGTAAGGAAAATTCGAGAAAATTCAATCTCTCTACAAAAATCGTTATATCTCCTGAACTATTCGTCGCAGACCCCTCAAATAAAAACTTTCGTGATCTACGTGAACAGATCAATAGAAAAAGAGGTATTTTATTACCAAGAAAGATCTTTTAATTTTTTACAATTTTTCAAGGTCCGGGGTAAGGAAAATTCGAGAAAATTCGAGAAAATTCTTCGACTCAAATATTGTCATTCGTGAGTGGAATTCGAATAATCATGAACTGCCAATACCAACTCTGCTTACCGATTTTCCGTAGTCCCCATAGTTGAGCAGAAATTTGAAGTCGAAATTTTTGGAAAAAACTGTAAAAATTCAATCTCTCTATAAAAATCGTTATATCTCCTAAACTATTCGTCGCAAACCCCTCAAATAAAAACTTTCGTGATCTACGTGACCAGATCAATAGAAAAAGAGGTATATTATTACCAAGAAGGAACTTTTAATTTTTTACAATTTTTTAAGGTCCGGGGTAAGGAAAATTCGAGAAAATTCTTCGACTCAAATATTGTCATTCGTGAGTGGAATTCGAATAATCATGAACTGCCAATACCAACTCTGCTTACCTATTTTCCGTAGTCCCCATAGTTTAGGAGAAATTTGAATTCGAAATTTTTGGAAAAAACCGTAAAAATTCAATCTCTCTACTAAAATCGTTATATCTCCTAAACTATTCGTCGCAGACCCCTCATATGAAAACTTTCGTGGTCTACGTGACCAGATCAAAAGAAAAAGAGTTATATTATTACCAAGAAGGAACTTTTAATTTTTTACAATTTTTCAAGGTCCGGGGTAAGAAAAATTCGAGAAAATTCTTCGACTCAAATATTGTCATTCGTGAGTGGAATTCGAATAATCATGAAATGCCAATACCAACTCTGCTTACCGATTTTCCGTAGTCCCCATAGTTTAGGAGAAATTTGAAGTCGAAATTTTTGGAAATAACCGTAAAAATTCAATCTCTCTACTAAAATCGTTATATCTCCTAAACTATTCGTCGCAGACCTCTCATAAAAACTTTCGTGATCTACGTGAACAGATCAATAGAAAAAGAGGTATATTATCACCAAGAAGGAACTTTTAATTTTTTACAATTTTTTAAGGTCCGGGTTAAGGAAAATTCGAGAAAATTCAATATCTCTACAAAAATCGTTATATCTCCTAAACTATTCGTCGCAGACCCCTCAAATAAAAACTTTCGTGATCTACGTGAACAGATCAATAGAAAAAGAGGTATTTTATTACCAAGAAAGATCTTTCAATTTTTTACAATTTTTCATGGTCCGGGGTAAGGAAAATTCGAGAAAATTCAATCTCTCTATAAAAATCGTTATATCTCCTAAACTATTCGTCGCAGACTCCTCAAATAAAAACTTTCGTGATCTACATGACCAGATCAATAGAAAAAGAGGTATATTATTACCAAGAAGGAACTTTTAATTTTTTACAATTTTTTAAGGTCCGGGGCAAGGAAAATTCGAGAAAATTCGAGAAAATTTTTCGACTCAAATATTGTCAGGCGAGAGTGGGATTCGAATAACCATGAACTGCCAATACCAACTCTGCTTACCGATTTTCCGTAGTCCCCATAGTTTAGGAGAAATTTGAATTCGAAATTTTTGGAAAAAACCGTAATAATTCAATCTCTCTACAAAAATCGTTATATCTCCTAAACTATTCGTCGCAAACCCCTCAAATAAAAACTTTCGTGATCTACGTGACCAGATCAATAGAAAAAGAGGTATATTATTACCAAGAAGGAACTTTGAATTTTTTACAATTTTTTAAGGTCCGGGGTAAGGAAAATTCGAGAAAATTCAATCTCTCTACAAAAATCGTTATATCTCCTAAACTATTCGTCGCAGACCCCTCAAATAAAAACTTTCGTGATCTACGTGAACAGATCAATAGAAAAAGAGGTATTTTATTACCAAGAAAGATCTTTTAAATTTTTACAATTTTTCAAGGTCCGGGGTAAGGAAAATTCGAGAAAATTCAATCTCTCTATAAAAATCGTTATATCTCCTAAACTATTCGTCGCAGACTCCTCAAATAAAAACTTTCGTGATCTACATGACCAGATCAATAGAAAAAGAGGTATATTATTACCAAGAAGGAACTTTTAATTTCTTACAATTTTTTAAGGTCCGGGGTAAGGAAAATTCGAGAAAATTCAATCTCTCTACAAAAATCGTTATATCTCCTAAACTATTCGTCGCAGACCCCTCAAATAAAAACTTTCGTGATCTACGTGAACAGATCAATAGAAAAAGAGGTATTTTATTACCAAGAAAGATCTTTTAAATTTTTACAATTTTTCAAGGTCCGGGGTAAGGAAAATTCGAGAAAATTCAATCTCTCTACAAAAATCGTTATATCTCCTAAACTATTCGTCGCAAACCCCTCAAATAAAAACTTTCGTGATCTACGTGACCAGATCAATAGAAAAAGAGGTATATTATTACCAAGAAGGAACTTTGAATTTTTTACAATTTTTTAAGGTCCGGGGTAAGGAAAATTCGAGAAAATTCAATCTCTCTACAAAAATCGTTATATCTCCTAAACTATTCGTCGCAGACCCCTCAAATAAAAACTTTCGTGATCTACGTGAACAGATCAATAGAAAAAGAGGTATTTTATTACCAAGAAAGATCTTTTAAATTTTTACAATTTTTCAAGGTCCGGGGTAAGGAAAATTCGAGAAAATTCAATCTCTCTATAAAAATCGTTATATCTCCTAAACTATTCGTCGCAGACTCCTCAAATAAAAACTTTCGTGATCTACATGACCAGATCAATAGAAAAAGAGGTATATTATTACCAAGAAGGAACTTTTAATTTCTTACAATTTTTTAAGGTCCGGGGTAAGGAAAATTCGAGAAAATTCGAGAAAATTCTTCGACTCAAATATTGTCATTCGTGAGTGGGATTCGAATAACCATGAACTGCCAATACCAACTCTGCTTACCGATTTTCCGTAGTCCCCATAGTTTAGGAGAAATTTGAAGTCGAAATTTTTGGAAAAAACCGTAAAAATTCAATCTCTCTATAAAAATCGTTATATCTCCTAAACTATTCGTCGCAAACCCCTCAAATAAAAACTTTCGTGATCTACGTGAACAGATCAATTGAAAAAGAGGTATATTATCACCAAGAAGGAACTTTTAATTTTTAACAATTTTTTAAGGTCCGGGGTAAGGAAAATTCGAGAAAATTCAATCTCTCTACAGAAATCGTTATATCTCCTAAACTATTCGTCGCAGAACCCTCAAATAAAAACTTTCGTGATCTACGTGACCTGATCATTAGAAAAAGAGGTATATTATTACCAAGAAGGAACTTTTAATTTTTTACAATTTTTTAAGGTCCAGGGTAAGGAAAATTCGAGAAAATTCGAGAAAATTCTTCGACTCAAATATTGTCATTCGTGAGTGGGATTCGAATAACCATGAACTGCCAATACCAACTCTGCTTACCGATTTTCCGTAGTCCCCATAGTTTAGGAGAAATTTGAAGTCGAAATTTTTGGAAAAAACCGTAAAAATTCAATCTCTCTATAAAAATCGTTATATCTCCTAAACTATTCGTCGGAGACCCCTCATATAAAAACTTTCGTGATCTACGTGAACAGATCAATAGAAAAAGAGGTATATTATCACCAAGAAGGAACTTTTAATTTTTAACAATTTTTTAAGGTCCGGGGTAAGGAAAATTCGAGAAAATTCAATCTCTCTACAGAAATCGTTATATCTCCTAAACTATTCGTCGCAGAACCCTCAAATAAAAACTTTCGTGATCTACGTGACCTGATCATTAGAAAAAGAGGTATTTTATTACCAAGAAAGATCTTTTAATTTTTTACAATTTTTCAAGGTCCGCGGTAAGGAAAATTCGAGAAAATTCAATCTCTCTATAAAAATCGTTATATCTCCTAAACTATTCGTCGCAGACTCCTCAAATAAAAACTTTCGTGATCTACATGACCAGATCAATAGAAAAAGAGGTATATTATTACCAAGAAGGAACTTTTAATTTTTTACAATTTTTTAAGGTCCGGGGTAAGGAAAATTCGAGAAAATTCGAGAAAATTCTTCGACTCAAATATTGTCATTCGTGAGTGGAATTCGAATAATCATGAACTGCCAATACCAACTCTGCTTACCGATATTCCGTAGTCCCCATAGTTTAGGAGAAATTTGAAGTCGAAATTTTTGGAAAAAACCGTAAAAATTCAATCTCTCTATAAAAATCGTTATATCTCCTAAACTATTCGTCGCAGACCCCTCATATAAAAACTTTCGTGATCTACGTGAACAGATCAATAGAAAAAGAGGTATATTATCACCAAGAAGGAACTTTTAATTTTTTACAATTTTTTAAGGTCCGGGGTAAGGAAAATTCGAGAAAATTCAATCTCTCTACAAAAATCGTTATATCTCCTGAACTATTCGTCGCAGACCCCTCAAATAAAAACTTTCGTGATCTACGTGAACAGATCAATAGAAAAAGAGGTATTTTATTACCAAGAAAGATGTTTTAATTTTTTACAATTTTTCAAGGTCCGGGGTAAGGAAAATTCGAGAAAATTCAATCTCTCTATAAAAATCGTTATATCTCCTAAACTATTCGTCGCAGACTCCTCAAATAAAAACTTTCGTGATCTACATGACCAGATCAATAGAAAAAGAGGTATATTATTACCAAGAAGGAACTTTTGATTTTTTACAATTTTTTAAGGTCCGGGGTAAGGAAAATTCGAGAAAATTCGAGAAAATTTTTCGACTCAAATATTGTCAGGCGAGAGTGGGATTCGAATAACCATGAACTGCCAATACCAACTCTGCTCACCGATTTTCCGTAGTCCCTATAGTTTAGGAGAAATTTGAATTCGAAATTTTTGGAAAAAACCGTAAAAATTCAATCTCTCTACAAAAATCGTTATATCTGCTAAACTATTCGTCGCAAACCCCTCAAATAAAAACTTTCGTGATCTACGTGACCAGATCAATAGAAAAAAAAGTATATTATTACCAAGAAGAAACTTTTAATTTTTTACAATTTTTCAAGGTCCGGGGTAAGGAAAATTCGAGAAAATTCGAGAAAATTTTTCGACTCAAATATTGTCAGGCGAGAGTGGGATTCGAATAACCATGAACTGCCAAAACCAACTCTGCTTACCGATTTTCCGTAGTCCCCATAGTTTAGGAGAAATTCGAATTCGAAATTTTCGGAAAAAACCGTAAAAATTCAATCTCTCTACAAAAATCGTTATATCTCCTAAACTATTCGTCGCAAACCCCTCAAATAAAAACTTTCGTGATCTACGTGACCAGATCAATAGAAAAAGAGGTATATTATTACCAAGAAGGAACTTTTAATTTTTTACAATTTTTTAAGGTCCGGGGTAAGGAAAATTCGAGAAAATTCGAGAAAATTCTTCGACTCAAATATTGTCATTCGTGAGTGGAATTCGAATAATCATGAACTGCCAATACCAACTCTGCTTACCGATTTTCCGTAGTCCCCATAGTTTAGGAGAAATTTGAAGTCGAAATTTTTGGAAAAAACCGTAAAAATTCAATCTCTCTATAAAAATCGTTATATCTCCTAAACTATTCGTCGCAGACCCCTCATTTAAAAACTTTCGTGATCTTAGTGAACAGATCAATAGAAAAAGAGGTATTTTATTACCAAGAAAGATCTTTTAAATTTTTACAATTTTTCAAGGTCCGGGGTAAGGAAAATTCGAGAAAATTCAATCTCTCTATAAAAATCGTTATATCTCCTAAACTATTCGTCGCAGACTCCTCAAATAAAAACTTTCGTGATCTACATGACCAGATCAATAGAAAAAGAGGTATATTATTACCAAGAAGGAACTATTGATTTTTTACAATTTTTTAAGGTCCGGGGTAAGGAAAATTCGAGAAAATTCGAGAAAATTTTTCGAATCAAATATTGTCAGGCGAGAGTGGGATTCGAATAACCATGAACTGCCAATACCAACTCTGCTTACCGATTTTCCGTAGTCCCCATAGTTTAGGAGAAATTTGAATTCGAAATTTTTGGAGGAAACCGTAAAAATTCAATCTCTCTACAAAAATCGTTATATCTCCTAAACTATTCGTCGCAAACCCCTCAAATAAAAACTTTCGTGATCTACGTGACCAGATCAATAGAAAAAGAGGTATATTATTACCAAGAAGGAACTTTTAATTTTTTACAATTTTTTAAGGTCCGGGGTAAGGAAAATTCGAGAAAATTCGAGAAAATTCTTCGACTCAAATATTGTCATTCGTGAGTGGAATTCGAATAATCATGAATTGCCAATACCAACTCTGCTTACCGATTTTCCGTAGTCCCCATAGTTTAGGAGAAATTTGAAGTCGAAATTTTTGGAAAAAACCGTAAAAATTCAATCTCTCTATAAAAATCGTTATATCTCCTAAACTATTCGTCGGAGACCCCTCATATAAAAACTTTCGTGATCTACGTGAACAGATCAATAGAAAAAGAGGTATATTATCACCAAGAAGGAACTTTTAATTTTTTACAATTTTTTAAGGTCCGGGGTAAGGAAAATTCGAGAAAATTCAATCTCTCTACAAAAAACGTTATATCTCCTAAACTATTCGTCGCAGAACCCTCAAATAAAAACTTTCGTGATCTACGTGAACTGATCATTAGAAAAAGAGGTATTTTATTACCAAGAAAGATCTTTTAATTTTTTACATTTTTTCAAGGTCCGCGGTAAGGAAAATTCGAGAAAATTCAATCTCTCTATAAAAATCGTTATATCTCCTAAACTATTCGTCGCAGACTCCTCAAATAAAAACTTTCGTGATCTACATGACCAGATCAATAGAAAAAGAGGTATATTATTACCAAGAAGGAACTTTTAATTTTTTACAATTTTTTAAGGTCCGGGGTAAGGAAAATTCGAGAAAATTCGAGAAAATTCTTCGACTCAAATATTGTCATTCGTGAGTGGAATTCGAATAATCATGAACTGCCAATACCAACTCTGCTTACCGATATTCCGTAGTCCCCATAGTTTAGGAGAAATTTGAAGTCGAAATTTTTGGAAAAAACCGTAAAAATTCAATCTCTCTATAAAAATCGTTATATCTCCTAAACTATTCGTCGCAGACCCCTCATATAAAAACTTTCGTGATCTACGTGAACAGATCAATAGAAAAAGAGGTATATTATCACCAAGAAGGAACTTTTAATTTTTTACAATTTTTTAAGGTCCGGGGTAAGGAAAATTCGAGAAAATTCAATCTCTCTATAAAAATCGTTATATCTCCTAAACTATTCGTCGCAGACTCCTCAAATAAAAACTTTCGTGATCTACATGACCAGATCAATAGAAAAAGAGGTATATTATTACCAAGAAGGAACTTTTGATTTTTTACAATTTTTTAAGGTCCGGGGTAGGGAAAATTCGAGAAAATTCGAGAAAATTTTTCGACTCAAATATTGTCAGGCGAGAGTGGGATTCGAATAACCATGAACTGCCAATACCAACTCTGCTCACCGATTTTCCGTAGTCCCTATAGTTTAGGAGAAATTTGAATTCGAAATTTTTGGAAAAAACCGTAAAAATTCAATCTCTCTACAAAAATCGTTATATCTGCTAAACTATTCGTCGCAAACCCCTCAAATAAAAACTTTCGTGATCTACGTGACCAGATCAATAGAAAAAAAAGTATATTATTACCAAGAAGGAACTTTTAATTTTTTACAATTTTTTAAGGTCCGGGGTAAGGAAAATTCGAGAAAATTCGAGAAAATTTTTCGACTCAAATATTGTCAGGCGAGAGTGGGATTCGAATAACCATGAACTGCCAATACCAACTCTGCTTACCGATTTTCCGTAGTCCCCATAGTTTAGGAGAAATTCGAATTCGAAATTTTTGGAAAAAACCGTAAAAATTCAATCTGTCTACAAAAATCGTTATATCTCCTAAACTATTCGTCGCAAACCCCTCAAATGAAAACTTTCGTGATCTACGTGACCAGATCAATAGAAAAAGAGGTATATTATTACCAAGAAGGAACTTTTAATTTTTTACAATTTTTTGAGGTCCGGGGTAAGGAAAATTCGAGAAAATTCGAGAAAATTCTTCGACTCAAATATTGTCATTCGTGAGTGGAATTCGAATAATCATGAACTGCCAATACCAACTCTGCTTACCGATTTTCCGTAGTCCCCATAGTTTAGGAGAAATTTGAAGTCGAAATTTTTGGAAAAAACCGTAAAAATTCAATCTCTCTATAAAAATCGTTATATCTCCTAAACTATTCGTCGCAGACCCCTCATTTAAAAACTTTCGTGATCTACGTGAACAGATCAATAGAAAAAGAGGTATATTATCACCAAGAAGGAACTTTTAATTTTTTACAATTTTTTAAGGTCCGGGGTAAGGAAAATTCGAGAAAATTCAATCTCTCTACAAAAATCGTTATATCTCCTAAACTATTCGTCGCAGACCCCTCAAATAAAACTTTCGTGATCTACGTGAACAGATCAATAGAAAAAGAGGTATTTTATCACCAAGAAAGATCTTTTAATTTTTTACAATTTTTCAAGGTCCGGGGTTAGGAAAATTCGAGAAAATTCAATCTCTCTATAAAACTCGTTATATCTCCTAAACTATTCGTCGCAGACTCCTCAAATAAAAACTTTCGTGATCTACATGACCAGATCAATAAAAAAAGAGGTATATTATTACCAAGAAGGAACTTTCAATTTTTTACAATTTTTTAAGGTCCGGGGTAAGGAAAATTCGAGAAAATTCGAGAAAATTTTTCGACTCAAATATTGTCAGGCGAGAGTGGGAAAGAGTAACCATGAACTGCCAATACCAACTCTGCTTACCTATTTTCCGTAGTCCCCATAGTTTAGGAGAAATTTGAATTCGAAATTTTTGGAAAAAACCGTAAAAATTCAATCTCTCTACTAAAATCGTTATATCTCCTAAACGATTCGTCGCAGACCCCTCATATGAAAACTTTCGTGATCTACGTGACAAGATCGAAAGAAAAAGAGTTATATTATTACCAAGAAGGAACTTTTAATTTTTTACAATTTTTCAAGGTCCGGGGTAAGGAAAATTCGAGAAAATTCTTCGACTCAAATATTGTCATTCGTGAGTGGAATTCGAATAATCATGAACTGCCAATACCAACTCTGCTTACCGATTTTCCGTAGTCCCCATAGTTTAGCAGAAATTTGAAGTCGAAATTTTTGGAAAAAACCGTAAAAATTCAATCTCTCTATAGAAATCGTTATATCTCCTAAACTATTCGTCGCAGACCCCTCATATAAAAACTTTCGTGATCTACGTGAACAGATCAATAGAAAAAGAGGTATATTATCACCAAGAAGGAACTTTCAATTTTTTACAATTTTTTAAGGTCCAAGTTAAGGAAAATTCGAGAAAATTCAATCTCTCTACAAAAATCGTTATATCTCCTAAACTATTCGTCGCAGACCCCTCAAATAAAAACTTTCGTGATCTACGTGACCAGATCAAAAGAAAAAGGGTTATATTATTACCAAGAAGGAACTTTTAATTTTTTACAATTTTTCAAGGTCCGGGGTAAGAAAAATTCGAGAAAATTCTTCGACTCAAATATTGTCATTCGTGAGTGGAATTCGAATAATCATGAACTGCCAATACCAACTCTGCTTACCGATTTTCCGTAGTCCCCATAGTTGAGCAGAAATTTGAAGTCGAAATTTTTGGAAAAAACTGTAAAAATTCAATCTCTCTATAAAAATCGTTATATCTCCTAAACTATTCGTCGCAGACCCCTCATATAAAAACTTTCGTGATCTACGTGAACAGATCAATAGAAAAAGAGGTATATTATCACCAAGAAGGAACTTTTAATTTTTTACAATTTTTTAAGGTCCGGCTTAAGGAAAATTCGAGAAAATTCAATCTCTCTACAAAAATCGTTATATCTCCTAAACTATTCGTCGCAGACCCCTCAAATAAAAACTTTCGTGATCTACGTGAACAGATCAATAGAAAAAGAGGTATTTTATTACCAAGAAAGATCTTTTAATTTTTTACAATTTTTTAAGGTCCAAGTTAAGGAAAATTCGAGAAAATTCAATCTCTCTACAAAAATCGTTATATCTCCTAAACTATTCGTCGCAGACCCCTCAAATAAAAACTTTCGTGATCTACGTGACCAGATCGAAAGAAAAAGAGTTATATTATTACCAAGAAGGAACTTTTAATTTTTTACAATTTTTCAAGGTCCGGGGTAAGAAAAATTCGAGAAAATTCTTCGACTCAAATATTGTCATTCGTGAGTGGAATTCGAATAATCATGAACTGCCAATACCAACTCTGCTTACCTATTTTCCGTAGTCCCCATAGTTTAGGAGAAATTTGAATTCGAAATTTTTGGAAAAAACCGTAAAAATTCAATCTCTCTACTAAAATCGTTATATCTCCTAAACTATTCGTCGCAGACCCCTCATATGAAAACTTTCGTGATCTACGTGACCAGATCAAAAGAAAAAGGGTTATATTATTACCAAGAAGGAACTTTTAATTTTTTACAATTTTTCAAGGTCCGGGGTAAGAAAAATTCGAGAAAATTCTTCGACTCAAATATTGTCATTCGTGAGTGGAATTCGAATAATCATGAACTGCCAATACCAACTCTGCTTACCGATTTTCCGTAGTCCCCATAGTTGAGCAGAAATTTGAAGTCGAAATTTTTGGAAAAAACTGTAAAAATTCAATCTCTCTATAAAAATCGTTATATCTCCTAAACTATTCGTCGCAGACCCCTCATATAAAAACTTTCGTGATCTACGTGAACAGATCAATAGAAAAAGAGGTATATTATCACCAAGAAGGAACTTTTAATTTTTTACAATTTTTTAAGGTCCGGCTTAAGGAAAATTCGAGAAAATTCAATCTCTCTACAAAAATCGTTATATCTCCTAAACTATTCGTCGCAGACCCCTCAAATAAAAACTTTCGTGATCTACGTGAACAGATCAATAGAAAAAGAGGTATTTTATTACCAAGAAAGATCTTTTAATTTTTTACAATTTTTCAAGGTCCGGGGTAAGGAAAATTCGAGAAAATTCAATCTCTCTATAAAAATCGTTATATCTCCTAAACTATTCGTCGCAGACTCCTCAAATAAAAACTTTCGTGATCTACATGACCAGATCAATAGAAAAAGAGGTATATTATTACCAAGAAGGAACTTTCAATTTTTTACAATTTTTTAAGGTCCGGGGTAAGAAAATTCGAGAAAATTCAATCTCTCTACAAAAATCGTTATATCTCCTAAACTATTCGTCGCAGACCCCTCAAATAAAAACTTTCGTGATCTACGTGAACAGATCAATAGAAAAAGAGGTATATTATTACCAAGAAAGATCTTTTAATTTTTTACAATTTTTCAAGGTCCGGGGTAAGGAAAATTCGAGAAAATTCAATCTCTCTATAAAAATCTTTATATCTCCTAAACTATTCGTCGCAGACTCCTCAAATAAAAACTTTCGTGATCTACATGACCAGATCAAAAGAAAAAGAGTTATATTATTACCAAGAAGGAACTTTTAATTTTTTACAATTTTTTAAGGTCCGGGGTAAGGAAAATTCGAGAAAATTCAATCTCTCTATAAAAATCGTTATATCTCCTAAACTATTCGTCGCAGACTCCTCAAATTAAAACTTTCGTGATCTACATGACCAGATCAATAGAAAAAGAGGTATATTATTACCAAGAAGGAACTTTTAATATTTTACAATTTTTTAAGGTATGGAAAATTCGAGAAAATTCGAGAAAATTTTTCGACTCAAATATTGTCAGGCGAGAGTGGGATTCGAATAAATATGAACTGCAAATACCAACTCTGCTTACCGATTTTCTGTAGTCCCCATAGTTTAGGAGAAATTTGAATTCGAAATTTTTGGAAAAAACCGTAAAAATTCAATCTCTCTACTAAAATCGTTATATCTCCTAAACTATTCGTCGCAGACCCCTCATATGAAAACTTTCGTGATCTACGTGACCAGATCAAAAGAAAAAGAGTTATATTATTACCAAGAAGGAACTTTTAATTTTTTACAATTTTTCAAGGTCCGGGGTAAGAAAAATTCGAGAAAATTCTTCGACTCAAATATTGTCATTCGTGAGTGGAATTCGAATAATCATGAACTGCCAATACCAACTCTGCTTACCGATTTTCCGTAGTCCCCATAGTTGAGCAGAAATTTGAAGTCGAAATTTTTGGAAAAAACTGTAAAAATTCAATCTCTCTATAAAAATCGTTATATCTCCTAAACTATTCGTCGCAGACCCCTCATATAAAAACTTTCGTGATCTACGTGAACAGATCAATAGAAAAAGAGGTATATTATCACCAAGAAGGAACTTTTAATTTTTTACAATTTTTTAAGGTCCGGCTTAAGGAAAATTCGAGAAAATTCAATCTCTCTACAAAAATCGTTATATCTCCTAAACTATTCGTCGCAGACCCCTCAAATAAAAACTTTCGTGATCTACGTGAACAGATCAATAGAAAAAGAGGTATTTTATTACCAAGAAAGATCTTTTAATTTTTTACAATTTTTCAAGGTCCGGGGTAAGGAAAATTCGAGAAAATTCAATCTCTCTATAAAAATCGTTATATCTCCTAAACTATTCGTCGCAGACTCCTCAAATAAAAACTTTCGTGATCTACATGACCAGATCAATAGAAAAAGAGGTATATTATTACCAAGAAGGAACTTTCAATTTTTTACAATTTTTTAAGGTCCGGGGTAAGGAAAATTCGAGAAAATTCGAGAAAATTTTTCGTCTCAAATATTGTCAGGCGAGAGTGGGATTCGAATAACCATGAACTGCCAACACCAACTCTGCTTACCGATTTTCCGTAGTCCCCATAGTTTAGGAGAAATTTGAATTCGAAATTTTTGGAAAAAACCGTAAAAATTCAATCTCTCTACAAAAATCGTTATATCTCCTAAACTATTCGTCGCAAACCCCTCAAATAAAAACTTTCGTGATCTACGTGACCAGATCAATAGAAAAAGAGGTATATTATTACCAAGAAGGAACTTTTAATTTTTTACAATTTTTTAAGGTCCGGGGTAAGGAAAATTCGAGAAAATTTTTCGACTCAAATATTGTCAGGCGAGAGTGGGATTCGAATAACCATGAACTGCCAATTCCAACTCTGCTTACCGATTTTCCGTAGTTCCCATAGTTTAGGAGAAATTTGAATTCCAAATTTTTGGAAAAAACCGTAAAAATTCAATCTCTCTACTAAAATCGTTATATCTCCTGAACTATTCGTCGCAGACCCCTCATATGAAAACTTTCGTGATCTACGTGACCAGATCAATAGAAAAAGAGGTATATTATTATCAAGAAGGAACTTTTAATTTTTTACAATTTTTCAAGGTCCGGGGTAAGAAAAATTCGAGAAAATTCTTCGACTCAAATATTGTCATTCGTGAGTGGAATTCGAATAATCATGAACTGCCAATACCAACTCTGCTTACCGATTTTCCGTAGTCCCCATAGTTTAGGAGAAATTTGAAATCGAAATTTTTGGAAAAAACCGTAAAAATTCAATCTCCCTATAAAAATCGTTATATCTCCTAAACTATTCGTCGCAGACCCCTCATATAAAAACTTTCGTGATCTACGTGAACAGATCAATAGAAAAAGAGGTATATTATCACCAAGAAGGAACTTTTAATTTTTTACAATTTTTTAAGGTCCGGGGTAAGAAAATTCGAGAAAATTCAATCTCTCTACAAAAATCGTTATATCTCCTAAACTATTCGTCGCAGACCCCTCAAATAAAAACTTTCGTGATCTACGTGAACAGATCAATAGAAAAAGAGGTATATTATTACCAAGAAAGATCTTTTAATTTTTTACAATTTTTCAAGGTCCGGGGTAAGGAAAATTCGAGAAAATTCAATCTCTCTATAAAAATCTTTATATCTCCTAAACTATTCGTCGCAGACTCCTCAAATAAAAACTTTCGTGATCTACATGACCAGATCAAAAGAAAAAGAGTTATATTATTACCAAGAAGGAACTTTTAATTTTTTACAATTTTTTAAGGTCTGGGGTAAGGAAAATTCGAGAAAATTCAATCTCTCTACAAAAATCGTTATATCTCCTAAACTATTCGTCGCAGACCCCTCAAATAAAAACTTTCGTGATCTACGTGAACAGATCAATAGAAAAAGAGGTATTTTATTACCAAGAAGGAACTTTCAATTTTTTACAATTTTTTAAGGTCCGGGGTAAGGAAAATCAGAGAAAATTCGAGAAAATTTTTCGACTCAAATATTGTCAGGCGAGAGTGGGATTCGAATAACCATGAACTGCCAATTCCAACTCTGCTTACCGATTTTCCGTAGTTCCCATGGTTTAGGAGAAATTTGAATTCGAAATTTTTGGAAAAAACCGTAAAAATTCAATCTCTCTACTAAAATCGTTATATCTCCTGAACTATTCGTCGCAGACCCCTCATATGAAAACTTTCGTGATCTACGTGACCAGATCAATAGAAAAAGAGGTATATTATTACCAAGAAGGAACTTTCAATTTTTTACAATTTTTTAAGGTCCGGAGTAAGAAAAATTCGAGAAAATTTTTCGACTCAAATATTGTCAGGCGAGAGTGGGATTCGAATAACCAGGAACTGCCAATACCAACTCTGCTTACCGATTTTCCGTAGTCCCCATAGTTTAGGAGAAATTTGAATTCGAAATTTTTGGAAAAAACCGTAAAAATTCAATCTCTCTACAAAAATCGTTATATCTCCTAAACTATTCGTCGCAGACCCCTCATATGAAATTTTCGTGATCTACGTGACCAGATCAAAAGAAAAAGAGTTATATTATTACCAAGAAGGAACTTTTAATTTTTTACAATTTTTTAAGGTCCGGGTTAAGGAAAATTCGAGAAAATTCAATCTCTCTACAAAAATCGTTATATCTCCTAAATTATTCGTCGCAGACCCCTCATATGAAAACTTTCGTGATCTACGTGACCAGATCAAAAGAAAAAGAGTTATATTATTACCAAGAAGGAACTTTTAATTTTTTACAATTTTTTAAGGTCTGGGGTAAGGAAAATTCGAGAAAATTCAATCTCTCTACAAAAATCGTTATATCTCCTAAACTATTCGTCGCAGACCCCTCAAATAAAAACTTTCGTGATCTACGTGAACAGATCAATAGAAAAAGAGGTATTTTATTACCAAGAAAGATCTTTTAATTTTTTACAATTTTTCAAGGTCCGGGGTAAGGAAAATTCGAGAAAATTCAATCTCTCTATTAAAATCGTTATATCTCCTAAACTATTCGTCGCAGACTCCTCAAATAAAAACTTTCGTGATCTACATGACCAGATCAATAGAAAAAGAGTTATATTATTACCAAGAAGGAACTTTCAATTTTTTACAATTTTTTAAGGTCCGGGGTAAGGAAAATTAGAGAAAATTCGAGAAAATTTTTCGACTCAAATATTGTCAGGCGAGAGTGGGATTCGAATAACCATGAACTGCCAATACCAACTCTGCTTACCGATTTTCCGTAGTCCCCATAGTTTAGGAGAAATTTGAATTCGAAATTTTCGGAAAAAACCGTAAAAATTCAATCTATCTACAAAAATCGTTATATCTCCTAAACTATTCGTCGCAAACCCCTCAAATAAAAACTTTCGTGATCTACGTGACCAGATCAATAGAAAAAGAGGTATATTATTACCAAGAAGGAACTTTTAATTTTTTACAATTTTTTAAGGTCCGGGGTAAGGAAAATTCGAGAAAATTCTTCGACTCAAATATTGTCATTCGAGAGTGGAATTCGAATAATCATGAACTGCCAATACCAACTCTGCTTACCGATTTTCCGTAGTCCCCATAGTTTAGGAGAAATTTGAAGTCAAAATTTTTGGAAAAAACCGTAAAAATTCAATCTCTCTATAAAAATCGTTATATCTCCTAAACTATTCGTCGCAGACCCCTTAAATAAAAACTTTCGTGATCTACGTGAACAGATCAATAGAAAAAGAGGTATTTTATTACCAAGAAAGATCTTTTAATTTTTTACAATTTTTCAAGGTCCGGGGTAAGGAAAATTCGAAAAAATTCAATCTCTCTATAA
This sequence comes from Harmonia axyridis, assembly GCF_914767665.1. Taxonomy (NCBI): domain Eukaryota; kingdom Metazoa; phylum Arthropoda; class Insecta; order Coleoptera; family Coccinellidae; genus Harmonia; species Harmonia axyridis. The sequence goes on along the minus strand of NC_059505.1, from coordinate 20,949,340 downwards.
AAATCGTTATATCTCCTAAACTATTCGTCGCAGACTCCTCAAATAAAAACTTTCGTGATCTACATGACCAGATCAATAGAAAAAGAGGTATATTATTACCAAGAAGGAACTTTCAATTTTTTACAATTTTTTAAGGTCCGGGGTAAGGAAAATTCGAGAAAATTCGAGAAAATTTTTCGTCTCAAATATTGTCAGGCGAGAGTGGGATTCGAATAACCATGAACTGCCAACACCAACTCTGCTTACCGATTTTCCGTAGTCCCCATAGTTTAGGAGAAATTTGAATTCGAAATTTTTGGAAAAAACCGTAAAAATTCAATCTCTCTACAAAAATCGTTATATCTCCTAAACTATTCGTCGCAAACCCCTCAAATAAAAACTTTCGTGATCTACGTGTTCAGATCAATAGAAAAGGAGGTATATTATTACCAAGAAGGAACTTTTAATTTTTTACAATTTTTTAAGGTCCGGGGTAAGGAAAATTCGAGAAAATTCGAGAAAATTCTTCGACTCAAATATTGTCATTCGTGAGTGGAATTCGAATAATCATGAACTGCCAATACCAACTCTGCTTACCGATTTTCCGTAGTCCCCATAGTTTAGGAGAAATTTGAAGTCGAAATTTTTGGAAAAAACCGTAAAAATTCAATCTCTCTATAAAAATCGTTATATCTCCGCAGACCCCTCATATAAAAACTTTCGTGATCTACGTGAACAGATCAATAGAAAAAGAGGTATATTATCACCAAGAAGGAACTTTTAATTTTTTACAATTTTTTAAGGTCCGGGGTAAGGAAAATTCGAGAAAATTCAATCTCTCTACAAAAATCGTTATATCTCCTAAATTATTTGTCGCAGACCCCTCAAATAAAAACTTTCGTGATCTACGTGAACAGATCAATAGAAAAAGTGGTATTTTATTACCAAGAAAAATCTTTTAATTTTTTACAATTTTTCAAGGTCCGGAGTAAGGAAAATTCGAGAAAATTCAATCTCTCTATAAAAATAAAAATAACAATGTGGAATGGCTTACTTGAACAATTGTTCATTAAACAAAAAAAAAAAGGGAATAAGAACAGTCCCTTATACCAAAGTGGTTTCTTTAGACACGTGTGTCAAGCTTTCGTCCCTCTGCGATACGATAAAAAGTGTTAGAGTAAGAAACATTGAGGGAAATAACAAACAAATGAAATCAACAACAGAAGTCAGCCGTCCATATGTCGTTACAGCAGCAATTGACCTTACCACGTGGGAGCTATAGCTACCTGCGTGACATCCAAGTAAAAACAACAATGTCGAATGGCTTACTTGGATAATTGTTCATTAAACAAAAAGAAGGGAATAAGAACAGTCCCTTATACCAATGTTGTTTCCTTAGACACGTGTGTCAAGCTTTCGTCCCTCTGCAATACGACAAAAAGTGTGAGTGTGAGAAATATTGAAGGAAATAACAAACAAATGAAATCAACAACAGAATTCAGCCGTTCAATTGTGGTTACAGCAGCAATTGACCTTACAACGTGGGATATTATAGCTACCAGTGTGACATCCGAGTCCAAGAAAATCAACAATGTTGAATGGCTTACTTGAACAATTGTTCATTAAACATAGAAAAAAGGAATAAGAACAGTCCCGTATACCAAAGTGGTTTCTTTAGACACGTGTGTCAAGCTTTCGTCCCTCTGCAATACGATAAAAGAGTGAGAAACATTGAAGGAAATAACAAACAAATGAAATCAACAACAGAAGTCAGCCCTCCAATTGTGGTTACAGCAGCAATTGACCTTACCACGTGGGAGATTATAGCTACCTGCGTGACATCGGAGTCCAAGAAAATCAACAATGTCGAATGGCTTACTTGGATAATTGTTCATTAAACGAAAAGAGGGGAATAAGAACAGTCCTTTATACCAATGTGGTTTCCTTAGACACGTGTGTCAAGCTTTCGTGCCTCTGCAATACGATAAAGAGTGTTAGAGTGAGAAACATTGAAGGAAATAACAAAAAAATGGAATCAACAACAGAAGTCAGCCTTCCAATTGTGGTTTTAGCAGCAATTGACCTTACCACGTGGGAGATTATAGCTACCTGCGTGACATCCGAGTCCAAGGAAATCAACAATGTGGAATGGCTTACTTGAACAATTGTTCATTAAACAAAAAAAAAGGGAATAAGAACAGTCCTTTATACCAAAGTGGTTTCCTCAGACACGTGTGTCTAGCTTTCCTCCCTCTGCAATACGATAAAAAGTGTTAGAGTAAGAAACATTGAGGGAAATAACAAACAAATGAAATCAACAACAGAAGTCAGCCAACCAATTGTGTTTACAGCAGCAATTGACCTTACCACGTGGGAGATTATAGCTACCTGCGTGACATCCGAGTCCAAGGAAATCAACAATGTGGAATGGCTTACTTGAACAATTGTTCATTAAACAAAAAAAAAGGGAATAAGAACAGTCCTTTATACCAAAGTGGTTTCCTCAGACACGTGGGTCTAGCTTTCCTCCCTCTGCAATACGATAAAAAGTGTTAGAGTAAGAAACATTGAAGGAAATAACAAACAAATGAAATCAACAACAGAAGTCAGCCAACCAATTGTGTTTACAGCAGCAATTGACCTTACCACGTGGGAGATTATAGCTACCTGCGTGACATCCGAGTCCAAGGAAATCAACAATGTGGAATGGCTTACTTGAACAATTGTTCATTAAACAAAAAAAAAGGGAATAAGAACAGTCCTTTATACCAAAGTGGTTTCCTCAGACACGTGTGTCTAGCTTTCCTCCCTCTGCAATACGATAAAAAGTGTTAGAGTAAGAAACATTGAGGGAAATAACAAACAAATGAAATCAACAACAGAAGTCAGCCGTCCAATTGTGGTTGCACCAGCAATTGACCTTACCACGTGGGAGCTATAGCTACCTGCGTGACATCCAAGTCCAAGAAAAACAACAATGTCGAATGGCTTACTTGGATAATTGTTCATTAAACAAAAAGAAGGGAATAAGAACAGTCCCTTATACCAATGTGGTTTCTTTAGACTCGTGTGTCAAGCTTTCGTCCCTGTGCAATACGATGAAAAGTGTTAGAATGAGAAACATTGAAGGAAATAACAAACAAATGAAATCAACAGCAGAATTCAGCCGTCCAATTGTGGTTACAGCAGCAATTGACCTTACCATGTTGGAGATTATAGCTACCTGCGTGACATCAGAGTCCAAGAAAATCAACAATGTGAAATGGCTCACTTGAATAATTGTTCATTAAACAAAAAAAAAGGGAATAAGAACAGTCCTTTATACCAAAGTGGTTTCCTTAGACACGTGTGTCAAGTTTTCGTTCCTCTGCAATACGATAAAGAGTGTTAGAGTAAGAAACATTGAAGGAAATAACAAACAAATGAAATCAACAACAGAAGATAGCCGTCCAATTGTGTTTACAGCAGCAATTGACCTTACCACGTGGGAGATTATAGCTACCTGCGTGACATCCGAGTCCAAGAAAATCAACAATGTGGAATGGCTTACTTGAACAATTGTTCATTAAACAAAAAAAAAAGGGAATAAGAACAGTCCCTTATACCAAAGTGGTTTCCTCAGACACGTGGGTCTAGCTTTCCTCCCTCTGCAATACGATAAAAAGTGTTAGATTAAGAAACATTGAAGGAAATAACAAACAAATGAAATCAACAACAGAAGTCAGCCGTCCATTTGTGTTTACAGCAGCAATTGACCTTACCACGTGGGAGATCATAGCCACCTGCGTGACATCCGAGTCCAAGAAAATCAACAATGTGGAATGGCTTACTTGAACAATTGTTCATTAAACAAAAAAAAAGGGAATAAGAACATTCCTTTATACCAAAGTGGTTTCCTCAGACACGTGTGTCTAGCTTTCCTCCCTCTGCAATACGATAAAAAGTGTTAGAGTAAGAAACATTGAGGGAAATAACAAACAAATGAAATCAACAGCAGAATTCAGCCGTCCAATTGTGGTTACAGCAGCAATTGACCTTACCATGTGGGAGAATATAGCTACCTGCGTGACATCGGAGTCCAAGAGAATCAACAATGTGAAATGGCTCACTTGAATAATTGTTCATTAAACAAAAAATAAGGAAATATGAACAGTCCCTTATACCAAAGTGGTTTCCTTAGACACGTGTGTCAAGTTTTCGTTCCTCTGCAATACGATAAAGAGTGTTAGAGTAAGAAACATTGAAGGAAATAACAAACAAATGAAATCAACAACAGAAGATAGCCGTCCAATTGTGTTTTCAGCAGCAATTGACCTTACCACGTGGGAGATTATAGCTACCTGCGTGACAAAGAGGTTTCCTCAGACACGTGGGTCTAGCTTTCCTCCCTCTGCAATACGATAAAAAGTGTTAGAGTAAGAAACATTGAAGGAAATAACAAACAAATGAAATCAACAACAGAAACAAACAAAAAAAAAGGGGATAAGAACAGTCCCTTATACCAAAGTGGTTTCCTTAGACACGTGTGTCAAGTTTTCGTTCCTCTGCAATACGATAAAGAGTGTTAGAGAAAGAAACATTGAGAGAAATAACACACAAATGAAATCAACAACAGAAGTCAGCCGTCCAATTGTGGTAACAGCAGCAATTGACCTTACCACGTGTGAGCTATAGCTACCTGCGTGATATCCGAGTCCAAGAAAATTAACAATGTGGAATGGCTTACTTGAACAATTGTTCATTGAACCAAAAAAAAAAGAAATACAAACAGTCCCTTATACCAAAGTGGTTTCCTTAGACACGTGTGTCAAGCTTTCGTCCCTCTGCAATACGACAAAAAGTGTTAGTGTGAGAAACATTGAAGGAAATAACAAACAAATGAAATCAACAACAGAAGTCAGCCGTCCAATTGTGGTTACAGCAGCAATTGACCTTACAACGTGGGAGATTATAGTTACCTGCGTGATATCCGAGTCCAAGAAAATCAACAATGTGAAATGGCTTACTTGAATAATTGTTCATTAAACAAAAAAAAAGAGAAAAAAAGAACACTTCTTTATACCAAAGTGGTTTCATTAGACACGTGTGTCAAGTTTTCGTTCCTCTGCAATACGATAAAGAGTGTTAGAGTGAGAAACATTGAAGGAAATAACAAACAAATGAAATCAACAACAGAAGTCAGCCGTCCAATTGTGGTTACAGCAGCAATTGACCTTACAACGTGGGAGATTATAGTTACCTGCGTGATATCCGAGTCCAAGAAAATCAACAATGTGAAATGGCTTACTGAATAATTGTTCATTAAACAAAAAAAAAGAGAAAAAAAGAACACTTCTTTATACCAAAGTGGTTTCATTAGACACGTGTGTCAAGTTTTCGTTCCTCTGCAATACGATAAAGAGTGTTAGAGTGAGAAACATTGAAGGAAATAACAAACAAATGAACTCAACTACAGAAGTCAGCCGTCCAATTGTGGTTTTAGCAGCAATTGACCTTACCACGTGGAAGCTATAGCTACCTGCGTGACATCCGAGTCCTAGAAGAACAACAATGTGGAATGGCTTACTTGGATAATTGTTCATTAAACAAAAAGAAGGAAATAAGAACAGTCCTTTATACCAATGTGGTTTCCCTCGACACGTGTGTCTAGCTTTCGTCCCTGTGCAATAAGATAAAAAGTGTTAGAATAAGCAACATTGAAGGAAATAACAAACAAATGAAATCAACAACAGAAACAAACAAAAAAAAAGGGGATAAGAACAGTCCCTTATACCAAAGTGGTTTCCTTAGACACGTGTGTCAAGTTTTCGTTCCTCTGCAATACGATAAAGAGTGTTAGAGAAAGAAACATTGAGAGAAATAACACACAAATGAAATCAACAACAGAAGTCAGCCGTCCAATTGTGGTAACAGCAGCAATTGACCTTACCACGTGTGAGCTATAGCTACCTGCGTGATATCCGAGTCCAAGAAAAACAACAATGTGGAATGGCTTACTTGAAAAATTGTTCATTAAACAAGAAGAAGGGAGGGAATAAGAACAGTCCCTTATACCAATGTGGTTTCCTTAGACACGTGTGTCAAGCTTTCGTCCCTGTGCAATAAGATAAAAAGTGTAAGATTAAGAAACATTGAAGGAAATAACAAACAAATGAAATTAACAACAGAAGTCAGCCGTCCATTCGTGTTTACAGCAGCAATTGACCTTACCACGTGGGAGATCATAGCTACCTGCGTGACATCCGAGTCCAAGAAAATCAACAATGTGGAATGGCTTACTTGAACAATTGTTCATTAAACAAAAAAAAAAAGGAATAAAACAGTCCCGTATACCAAAGTGGTTTCTTTAGACACGTGTGTCAAGCTTTCGTCCCTCTGCAATACGATAAAAGAGTGAGAAACATTGAAGGAAATAACAAACAAATGAAATCAACAACAGAAGTCAGCCGTCCAATTGTGGTTACAGCAGCAATTGACCTTACCACGTGGAGATTATAGCTAGCTGCGTGACATCGGAGTCCAAGAAAATCAACAATGTGAAACGGCTTACTTGGATAATTGTTCATTAAACAAAAAGAAGAGAATAAGAACAGTCCTTTATACCAATGTGGTTTCCTTAGACACGTGTGTCAAGCTTTCGTCCCTCTGCAATACGACAAAAAGTGTTAGTGTGAGAAACATTGAAGGAAATAACAAACAAATGAAATCAACATCAGAAGTCAGCCGTCCAATTGTGGTTACAGCAGCAATTGACCTTACAACGTGGGAGATTATAGCTACCTGCGTGATATCCGAGTCCAAGAAAATTAACAATGTGGAATGGCTTACTTGAACAATTGTTCATTGAACCAAAAAAAAAAGAAATACAAACAGTCCCTTATACCAAAGTGGTTTCCTTAGACACGTGTGTCAAGTTTTCGTTCCTCTGCAATACGATAAAGAGTGTTAGAGTGAGAAACATTGAAGGAAATAACAAACAAATGAAATCAACAACAGAAGTCAGCCGTCCAATTGTGGTTACAGCAGCAATTGACCTTACAACGTGGGAGATTATAGCTACCTGCGTGATATCCGAGTCCAAGAAAATCAACAATGTGGAATGGCTTACTTGAACAATTGTTCATTGAACCAAAAAAAAAAGGAATACAAACAGTCCCTTATACCAAAGTGGTTTCCTTAGACACGTGTGTCAAGTTTTCGTTCCTCTGCAATACGATAAAGAGTGTTAGAGTGAGAAACATTGAAGGAAATAACAAACAAATGAAATCAACTACAGAAGTCAGCCGTCCAATTGTGGTTTTAGCAGCAATTGACCTTACCAAGTGGAAGCTATAGCTATCTGCGTGACATCCGAGTCCTAGAAGAACAACAATGTGGAATGGCTTACTTGGATAATTGTTCATTAAACAAAAAGAAGGAAATAAGAACAGTCCTTTATACCAATGTGGTTTCCTTCGAAGCGTGTGTCTAGCTTTCGTCCCTGTGCAATAAGATAAAAAGTGTTAGAATAAGCAACATTGAAGGAAATATTAATCAAATGAAATCAACAACAGAAGTAAGCCGTTCAATTGTGGTTACACCAGCAATTGACCTTACCAGGTGGGAGCTATAGCTACCTGCGTGACATCCGAGTCCAAGAAAAACAACATTTTGGAATGGCTTACTTGGATTTGTTCGTTAAATGAAGAAAAAGGGAATGAGCACAATCTCCCAAAGCAGAGCGGTTTTCTTAGACACGTGTGTCAAGCTTTCGTCCCTCTGCAATACGATAAAGAGTGTTAGAGTGAGAAACATTGAAGGAAATAACAAACAAATGAAATCAACAACAGAAGTCAGCCGTCCAATTGTGGTTACAGCAGCAATTGACCTTACAACGTGGGAGATTATAGTTACCTGCGTGATATCCGAGTCCAAGAAAATCAACAATGTGAAATGGCTTACTTGAATAATTGTTCATTAAACAAAAAAAAAGAGAAAAAAAGAACACTTCCTTATACCAAAGTGGTTTCATTAGACACGTGTGTCAAGTTTTCGTTCCTCTGCAATACGATAAAGAGTGTTAGAGTGAGAAACATTGAAGGAAATAACAAACAAATGAACTCAACTACAGAAGTCAGCCGTCCAATTGTGGTTTTAGCAGCAATTGACCTTACCACGTGGAAGCTATAGCTACCTGCGTGACATCCGAGTCCTAGAAGAACAACAATGTGGAATGGCTTACTTGGATAATTGTTCATTAAACAAAAAGAAGGAAATAAGAACAGTCCTTTATACCAATGTGGTTTCCCTCGACACGTGTGTCTAGCTTTCGTCCCTGTGCAATAAGATAAAAAGTGTTAGAATAAGCAACATTGAAGGAAATATTAATCAAATGAAATCAACAACAGAAGTAAGCCGTCCATATTTGGTTACAGCAGCAATTGAACTTAACACGTTGGAAGATTATAGCTACCTGCGTGACATCCGAGTACAAGAAAAACAACATTTTGGAATGGCTTACTTGGAATTGTTCGTTAAATGAAGAAAAAGAGAATAAGCACAATCTCCCAAAGCAGAGCGGTTTTCTTAGACACGTGTGTCAAGCTTTCGTCCCTCTGCAATACGATAAAAGAGTAAGAAACATTTAAGGAAATAACAAACAAATGGAATCAACAACAGAAGATAGCCGTCCAATTGTGTTTACAGCAGCAATTGACCTTACCACGTCTGAGATTATAGCTACCTGCGTGACATCCGAGTCCAAGAAAATCAACAATGTAGAATGGCTTACTTGAACAATTGTTCATTAAACAAAAAAAAAAGGGAATAAGAACAGTCCCTTATACCAAAGTGGTTTCCTAAGACACGTGGGTCTAGCTTTCCTCCCTCTGCAATACGATAAAAAGTGTTAGAGTAAGAAACATTGAAGGAAATAACAAACAAATGAAATCAACAACAGAAGTCAGCCAACCAATTGTGTTTACAGCAGAAATTGACCTTACCACGTGGGAGATTATAGCTACCTGCGTGACATCCGAGTCCAAGAAAATCAACAATGTGGAATGGCTTACTTGAACAATTGTTCATTAAACAAAAAAAAAGGGAATAAGAACAGTCCCTTATACCAAAGTGGTTTCCTCAGACACGTGGGTCTAGCTTTCCTCCCTCTGCAATACGATAAAAAGTGTTAGATTAAGAAACATTGGAGGAAATGACAAACAAATGAAATCAACAACAGAAGTCAGTCGTCCATTTGTGTTTACAGCAGCAATTGACCTTACCACGTGGGAGATCATAGCCACCTGCGTGACATCCGAGTCCAAGAAAATCAACAATGGGGAATGGCTTACTTGAACAATTGTTCATTAAACAAAAAAAAAAGGGAATAAGAACAGTCCTTTATACCTAAGTGGTTTCCTCAGACACGTGTGTCTAGCTTTCCTCCCTCTGCAATACGATAAAAAGTGTTAGAGTAAGAAACATTGAGGGAAATAACAAACAAATGAAATCAACAACAGAAGTCAGCCGTCCAATTGTGGTTACACCAGCAATTGACCTTACCACGTGAGAGCTATAGCTACCTGCGTGAATACGATGAAAAGTGTTAGAATGAGAAACATTGAAGGAAATAACAAACAAATGAAATCAACAGCAGAATTCAGCCGTCCAATTGTGGTTACAGCAGCAATTGACCTTACCATGTGGGAGATTATAGCTACCTGCGTGACATGGGAGTCCAAGAAAATCAACAATGTGGAATGGCTTACTTGAACAATTGTTCATTAAACAAAAAAAAAAGGGAATAAGAACAGTCCCGTATACCAAAGTGGTTTCTTTAGACACGTGTGTAAAGCTTTCTTCCCTCTGCAATACGATAAAAGAGTGAGAAACATTGAAGGAAATAACAAACAAATGAAATCAAAAACAGGAGTCAGCCGTCCAATTGTGGTTACAGCAGCAATTGACCTTACCACGTGGAGATTATAGCTAGCTGCGTGACATCGGAGTCCAAGAAAATCAACAATGTGAAACGGCTTACTTGGATAATTGTTCATTAAACAAAAAGAAGAGAATATGAACAGTCCTTTATACCAATGTGGTTTCCTTAGACACGTGTGTCAAGTTTTCGTTCCTCTGCAATACGATAAAGAGTGTTAGAGTGAGAAACATTGAAGGAAATAACAAACAAATGAAATCAACAACAGAAGTCAGCCGTCCAATTGTGGTTACAGCAGCAATTGACCTTACAACGTGGGAGATTATAGCTACCTGCGTGATATCCGAGTCCAAGAAAATCAACAATGTGGAATGGCTTACTTGAACAACTGTTCATTGAACCAAAAAAAAAAGGAATACAAACAGTCCCTGATACCAAAGTGGTTTCCTTAGACACGTGTGTCAAGTTTTCGTTCCTCTGCAATACGATAAAGAGTGTTAGAGTGAGAAACATTGAAGGAAATAACAAACAAATGAAATCAACAACAGAAGTCAGCCGTCCAATTGTGGTTACAGCAGCAATTGACCTTACAACGTGGGAGATTATAGTTACCTGCGTGATATCCGAGTCCAAGAAAATCAACAATGTGAAATGGCTTACTTGAATAATTGTTCATTAAACAAAAAAAAAGAGAATAAGAACACTTCCTTATACCAAAAAGGTTTCATTAGACACGTGTGTCAAGTTTTCGTTCCTCTGCAATACGATAAAGAGTGTTAGAGTGAGAAACATTGAAGGAAATAACAAACAAATGAACTCAACTACAGAAGTCAGCCGTCCAATTGTGGTTTTAGCAGCAATTGACCTTACCACGTGGAAGCTATAGCTACCTGCGTGACATCCGAGTCCTAGAAGAACAACAATGTGGAATGGCTTACTTGGATAATTGTTCATTAAACAAAAAGAAGGAAATAAGAACAGTCCTTTATACCAATGTGGTTTCCCTCGACACGTGTGTCTAGCTTTCGTCCCTGTGCAATAAGATAAAAAGTGTTAGAATAAGCAACATTGAAGGAAATATTAATCAAATGAAATCAACAACAGAAGTAAGCAATTGAACTTAACACGTTGGAAGATTATAGCTACCTGCGTGACATCCGAGTACAAGAAAAACAACATTTTGGAATGGCTTACTTGGAATTGTTCGTTAAATGAAGAAAAAGAGAATAAGCACAATCTCCCAAAGCAGAGCGGTTTTCTTAGACACGTGTGTCAAGCTTTCGTCCCTCTGCAATACGATAAAAGAGTAAGAAACATTTAAGGAAATAACAAACAAATGGAATCAACAACAGAAGATAGCCGTCCAATTGTGTTTACAGCAGCAATTGACCTTACCACGTGGGAGATTATAGCTACCTGCGTGACATCCGAGTCCCAGAAAATCAACAATGTAGAATGGCTTACTTGAACAATTGTTCATTAAACGAAAAAAAAGGGAATAAGAACAGTCCCTTATACCAAAGTGGTTTCCTCAGACACGTGGGTCTAGCTTTCCTCCCTCTGCAATACGATAAAAAGTGTTAGAGTAAGAAACATTGAAGGAAATAACAAACAAATGAAATCAACAACAGAAGTCAGCCAACCAATTGTGTTTACAGCAGAAATTGACCTTACCACGTGGGAGATTATAGCTACCTGCGTGACATCCGAGTCCAAGAAAATCAACAATGTGGAATGGCTTACTTGAACAATTGTTCATTAAACAAAAAAAAAGGGAATAAGAACAGTCCCTTATACCAAAGTGGTTTCCTCAGACACGTGGGTCTAGCTTTCCTCCCTCTGCAATACGATAAAAAGTGTTAGATTAAGAAACATTGGAGGAAATGACAAACAAATGAAATCAACAACAGAAGTCAGCCGTCCATTTGTGTTTACAGCAGCAATTGACCTTACCACGTGGGAGATCATAGCCACCTGCGTGACATCCGAGTCCAAGAAAATCAACAATGGGGAATGGCTTACTTGAACAATTGTTCATTAAACAAAAAAAAAAGGGAATAAGAACAGTCCTTTATACCTAAGTGGTTTCCTCAGACACGTGTGTATAGCTTTCCTCCCTCTGCAATACGATAAAAAGTGTTAGAGTAAGAAACATTGAGGGAAATAACAAACAAATGAAATCAACAACAGAAGTCAGCCGTCCAATTGTGGTTACACCAGCAATTGACCTTACCACGTGAGAGCTATAGCTACCTGCGTGAATACGATGAAAAGTGTTAGAATGAGAAACATTGAAGGAAATAACAAACAAATGAAATCAACAGCAGAATTCAGCCGTCCAATTGTGGTTACAGCAGCAATTGACCTTACCACGTGGAGATTATAGCTCGCTGCGTGACATCGGAGTCCAAGAAAATCAACAATGTGAAACGGCTTACTTGGATAATTGTTCATTAAACAAAAAGAAGAGAATATGAACAGTCCTTTATACCAATGTGGTTTCCTTAGACACGTGTGTCAAGCTTTCGTCCCTCTGCAATACGACAAAAAGTGTTAGTGTGAGAAACATTGAAGGAAATAACAAACAAAAGGAATCAACAACAGAAGTCAGCCGTCCAATTGTGGTTACAGCAGCAATTGACCTTACAACGTGGGAGATTATAGCTACCTGCGTGATATCCGAGTCCAAGAAAATCAACAATGTGGAATGGCTTACTTGAACAATTGTTCATTGAACCAAAAAAAAAAGGAATACAAACAGTCCCTTATACCAAAGTGGCTTCCTTAGACACGTGTGTCAAGTTTTCGTTCCTCTGCAATACGATAAAGAGTGTTAGAGTGAGAAACATTGAAGGAAATAACAAACAAATGAAATCAACAACAGAAGTCAGCCGTCCAATTGTGGTTACAGCAGCAATTGACCTTACAACGTGGGAGATTATAGCTACCTGCGTGATATCCGAGTCCAAGAAAATCAACAATGTGGAATGGCTTACTTGAACAATTGTTCATTGAACCAAAAAAAAAAGGAATACAAACAGTCCCTTATACCAAAGTGGTTTCCTTAGACACGTGTGTCAAGTTTTCGTTCCTCTGCAATACGATAAAGACTGTTAGAGTGAGAAACATTGAAGGAAATAACAAACAAATGAAATCAACTACAGAAGTCAGCCGTCCAATTGTGGTTTTAGCAGCAATTGACCTTACCACGTGGAAGCTATAGCTATCTGCGTGACATCCGAGTCCTAGAAGAACAACAATGTGGAATGGCTTACTTGGATAATTGTTCATTAAACAAAAAGAAGGAAATAAGAACAGTCCTTTATACCAATGTGGTTTCCTTCGAAGCGTGTGTCTAGCTTTCGTCCCTGTGCAATAAGATAAAAAGTGTTAGAATAAGCAACATTGAAGGAAATATTAATCAAATGAAATCAACAACAGAAGTAAGCCGTTCAATTGTGGTTACACCAGCAATTGACCTTACCAGGTGGGAGCTATAGCTACCTGCGTGACATCCGAGTCCAAGAAAAACAACATTTTGGAATGGCTTACTTGGATTTGTTCGTTAAATGAAGAAAAAGGGAATGAGCACAATCTCCCAAAGCAGAGCGGTTTTCTTAGACACGTGTGTCAAGCTTTCGTCCCTCTGCAATACGATAAAAGAGTAAGAAACATTGAAGGAAATAACAAACAAATGAAATCAACAACAGAAGATAGCCGTCCAATTGTGTTTACAGCAGCAATTGACCTTACCACGTGGGAGATTATAGCTACCTGCGTGACATCCGAGTCCAAGAAAACCAACAATGTGGAATGGCTTACTTGAACAATTGTTCATTAAACGAAAAAAAGGGAATAAGAACAGTCCCTTATACCAAAGTGGTTTCCTCAGACACGTGGGTCCAGCTTTCCTCCCTCTGCAATACGATAAAAAGTGTTAGAGTAAGAAACATTGAAGGAAATAACAAACAAATGAAATCAACAACAGAAGTCAGCCAACCAATTGTGTTTACAGCAGAAATTGACCTTACCACGAGGGAGATTATAGCTACCTGCGTGACATCCGAGTCCAAGAAAATCAACAATGTGGAATGGCTTACTTGAACAATTGTTCATTAAACAAAGAAAAAGGGAATGAGAACAGTCCCGTATACCAAAGTGGTTTCCTTAGACACGTGTGTCAAGTTTTCGTTCCTCTGCAATACGATAAAGAGTGTTAGAGAAAGAAACATTGAGAAAAATAACACACAAATGAAATCAACAACAGAAGTCAGCCGTCCAATTGTGGTAACAGCAGCAATTGACCTTACCACGTACGAGCTATAGCTACCTGCGTGATATCCGAGTCCAAGAAAAACAACAATGTGGAATGGCTTACTTGAATAATTGTTCATTAAACAAGAAGAAGGGAATAAGAACAGTCCCTTATACCAATGTGGTTTCCTTAGACACGTGTGTCAAGCTTTCGTCCCTGTGCAATAAGATAAAAAGTGTTAGATTAAGAAACATTGAAGGAAATAACAAACAAATGAAATCAACAACAGAAGTCAGCCGTCCATTTGTGTTTACAGCAGCAATTGACCTTACCACGTGGGAGCTATAGCTACCTGCGTGACGTCCAAATCCAGAAAATCAACAAAATGGAACTATTCGTCGCAAACCCCTCAAATAAAAACTCTCGTGATCTACGTGACCAGATCAATAGAAAAAGAGGTATATTATTACCAAGAAGGAACCTTCAATTTTTTACAATTTTTTAAGATCCGGGGTAAGGAAAATTCGAGAAAATTCGAGAAAATTCTTCGACTCAAATATTGTCATTCGTGAGTGGGATTCGAATAATCATGAACTGCCAATACCAACTCTGCTTACCGATTTTCCGTAGTCCCCATAGTTTAGGAGAAATTTGAATTCGAAATTTTTGGAAAAAACCGTAAAAATTCAATCTCTCTATAAAAATCGTTATATCTCCTAAACTATTCGTCGCAGACCTCTCATATAAAAACTTTCGTGATCTACGTGAACAGATCAATAGAAAAAGAGGTATATTATCACCAAGAAATAACTTTTAATTTTTTACAATTTTTTAAGGTCCGGGTTAAGGAAAATTCGAGAAAATTCAATATCTCTACAAAAA
Source organism: Harmonia axyridis (assembly GCF_914767665.1). Classification (NCBI taxonomy): domain Eukaryota; kingdom Metazoa; phylum Arthropoda; class Insecta; order Coleoptera; family Coccinellidae; genus Harmonia; species Harmonia axyridis. The sequence continues at coordinate 20,934,308 of NC_059505.1, read as the reverse complement.
TCGTTATATCTCCTAAACTATTCGTCGCAGACCCCTCAAATAAAAACTTTCGTGATCTACGTGAACAGATCAATAGAAAAAGAGGTATTTTATTACCAAGAAAGATCTTTTAATTTTTTACAATTTTTCAAGGTCCGGGGTAAGGAAAATTCGAGAAAATTCAATCTCTCTATAAAAATCGTTATATCTCCTAAACTATTCGTCGCAGACTCCTCAAATAAAAACTTTCGTGATCTACATGACCAGATCAATAGAAAAAGAGGTATCTTATTACCAAGAAAAAACTTTTAATTTTTTACAATTTTTTAAGGTCCGGGGTAAGGAAAATTCGAGAAAATTCGAGAAAATTTTTCGAATCAAATATTGTCAGGCGAGAGTGGGATTCGAATAACCATGAATTGCCAATACCAACAACTCTGCTTACCTATTTTCCGTAGTCCCCATAGTTTAGGAGGAATTTGAATTCGAAATTTTTGGAAAAAACCGTAAAAATTCAATCTCTCTACAAAAATCGTTATATCTCCTAAACTATTCGTCGCAAACCCCTCAAATAAAAACTTTCGTGATCTACGTGACCAGATCAATAAAAAAAGAGGTATATTATTACCAAGAAGGAACTTTTAATTTTTTACAATTTTTTAAGGTCCGGGGTAAGGAAAATTCGAGAAAATTCTTCGACTCAAATATTGTCATTCGTGAGTGGAATTCGAATAATCATGAACTGCCAATACCAACTCTGCTTACCGATTTTCCGTAGTCCCCATAGTTAAGGAGAAATTTGAATTCGAAATTTTTGGAAAAAACCGTAACAATTCAATCTCTCTACAAAAATCGTTATATCTCCTAAACTATTCGTCGCAAACCCCTCAAATAAAAACTTTCGTGATCTACGTGACCAGATCAATAGAAAAAGAGTTATATTATTATCAAGAAGGAACTTTTAATTTTTTACAATTTTTTAAGGTCCGGGGTAAGGAAAATTCGAGAAAATTCAATCTCTCTACAAAAATCGTTATATCTCCTAAACTATTCGTCGCAGACCCCTCAAATAAAAACTTTCGTGATCTACGTGAACAGATCAATAGAAAAAGAGGTATTTTATTACCAAGAAAGATCTTTTAATTTTTTACAATTTTTCAAGGTCCGGGGTAAGGAAAATTCGAGAAAATTCAATCTCTCTATAAAAATCGTTATATCTCCTAAACTATTCGTCGCAGACTCCTCAAATAAAAACTTTTGTGATCTACATGACCAGATCAATAGAAAAAGAGGTATCTTATTACCAAGAAGGAACTTTTAATTTTTTACAATTTTTTAAGGTCCGGGGTAAGGAAAATTCGAGAAAATTCGAGAAAATTTTTCGAATCAAATATTGTCAGGCGAGAGTGGGATTCGAATAACCATGAATTGCCAATACCAACTCTGCTTACCGATTTTCCGTAGTCCCCATAGTTTAGGAGGAATTTGAATTCGAAATTTTTGGAAAAAACCGTAAAAATTCAATCTCTCTACAAAAATCGTTATATCTCCTAAACTATTCGTCGCAAACCCCTCAAATAAAAACTTTCGTGATCTACGTGACCAGATCAATAAAAAAAGAGGTATATTATTACCAAGAAGGAACTTTTAATTTTTTACAATTTTTTAAGGTCCGGGGTAAGGAAAATTCGAGAAAATTCGAGAAAATTCTTCGACTCAAATATTGTCATTCGTGAGTGGAATTCGAATAATCATGAACTGCCAATACCAACTCTGCTTACCGATTTTCCGTAGTCCCCATAGTTTAGGAGAAATTTGAAGTCGAAATTTTTGGAAAAAACCGTAAAAATTCAATCTCTCTATAAAAATCGTTATATCTCCTAAACTATTCGTCGGAGAGCCCTCATATGAAAACTTTCGTGATCTACGTGAACAGATCAATAGAAAAAGAGGTATATTATCACCAAGAAGGAACTTTTAATTTTTTACAATTTTTAAAGGTCCGGGGTAAGGAAAATTCGAGAAAATTCAATCTCTCTACAAAAATCGTTATATCTCCTAAACTATTCGTCGCAGAACCCTTAAATAAAAACTTTCGTGATCTACGTGAACAGATCAATAGAAAAAGAGGTATTTTATTACCAAGAAAGATCTTTCAATTTTTTACAATTTTTCAAGGTCCGGGGTAAGGAAAATTCGAGAAAATTCAATCTCTCTATAAAAATCGTTATATCTCCTAAACTATTCGTCGCAGACTCCTCAAATAAAAACTTTCGTGATCTACATGACCAGATCAATAGAAAAAGAGGTATATTATTACCAAGAAGGAACTTTCAATTTTTTACAATTTTTTAAGGTCCGGGGTAAGGAAAATTCGAGAAAATTCAATCTCTCTACAAAAATCGTTATATCTCCTAAACTATTCGTCGCAGAACCCTTAAATAAAAACTTTCGTGATCTACGTGAACAGATCAATAGAAAAAGAGGTATTTTATTACCAAGAAAGATCTTTCAATTTTTTACAATTTTTCAAGGTCCGGGGTAAGGAAAATTCGAGAAAATTCAATCTCTCTATAAAAATCGTTATATCTCCTAAACTATTCGTCGCAAACCCCTCAAATAAAAACTTTCGTGATCTCCGTGACCAGATCAATAAAAAAAGAGGTATATTATCACCAACAAGGAACTTTTAATTTTTCACAATTTTTTAAGGTCCGGGGTAAGGAAAATTCGAGAAAATCCAATCTCTCTACAAAAATCGTTATATCTCCTAAACTATTCGTCGCAGACTCCTCAAATAAAAACTTTCGTGATCTACATGACCAGATCAATAGAAAAAGAGGTATATTATTACCAAGAAAGGTCTTTTAATTTTTTACAATTTTTCAAGGTCCGGGGTAAGGAAAATTCGAGAAACTTCAATCTCTCTATAAAAATCGTTATATCTCCTAAACTATTCGTCGCAGACTCCTCAAATAAAAACTTTCGTGATCTACATGAGATCAATAGAAAAAGAGGTATATTATAACCAAGAAGGAACTTTCAATTTTTTACAATTTTTTAAGGTCCGGGGTAAGGAAAATTCGAGAAAATTCGAGAAAATTTTTCGACTCAAATATTGTCAGGCGAGAGTGGGATTCGAATAACCATGAACTGCCAATACCAACTCTGCTTACCGATTTTCCGTAGTCCCCATAGTTTAGGAGAAATTTGAATTCGAAATTTTTGGAAAAAACCGTAAAAATTCAATCTCCCTATAAAAATCGTTATATCTCCTAAACTATTCGTCGCAGACCCCTCATATAAAAACTTTCGTGATCTACGTGAACAGATCAATAGAAAAAGAGGTATATTATCACCAAGAAGGAACTTTTAATTTTTTACAATTTTTTAAAGTCCGGGGTAAGGAAAATTCGAGAAAATTCAATCTCTCAACAAAAATCGTTATATCTCCTAAACTATTCGTCGCAGACCCCTCAAATAAAAACTTTCGTGATCTACGTGAACAGATCAATAGAAAAAGAGGTATTTTATTACCAAGAAGGAACTTTTAATTTTTTACAATTTTTCAAGGTCCGGGGTAAGAAAAATTCGAGAAAATTCTTCGACTCAAATATTGTCATTCGTGAGTGGAATTCGAATAATCATGAACTGCCAATACCAACTCTGCTTACCGATTTTCCGTAGTCCCCATAGTTTAGGAGAAATTTGAAATCGAAATTTTTGGAAAAAACCGTAAAAATTCAATCTCCCTATAAAAATCGTTATATCTCCTAAACTATTCGTCGCAGACCCCTCATATAAAAACTTTCGTGATCTACATGAACAGATCAATAGAAAAAGAGGTATATTATCACCAAGAAGGAACTTTTAATTTTTTACAATTTTTTAAGGTCCGGGGTAAGGAAAATTCGAGAAAATCCAATCTCTCTACAAAAATCGTTATATCTCCTAAACTATTCGTCGCAGACTCCTCCAATGAAAACTTTCGTGATCTACATGACCAGATCAATAGAAAAAGAGGTATATTATTACCAAGAAAGATCTTTTAATTTTTTACAATTTTTCAAGGTCCGGGGTAAGGAAAATTCGAGAAACTTCAATCTCTCTATAAAAATCGTTATATCTCCTAAACTATTCGTCGCAGACTCCTCAAATAAAAACTTTCGTGATCTACATGACCAGATCAATAGGAAAAGAGGTATATTATTACCAAGAAGGAACTTTTAATTTTTTACAATTTTTTAAGGTCCGGGGTAAGGAAAATTCGAAAAAATTTTTCGACTCAAATATTGTCAGGCGAGTATGGGATTCGAATAACCATGAACTGCCAATACCAACTCTGCTTACCGATTTTCCGTAGTCCCCATAGTTTAGGAGAAATTTGAATTCGAAATTTTTGGAAAAAACCGTAAAAATTCAATCTCTCTACAAAAATCGTTATATCTCCTAAACTATTCGTCGCAAACCCCTCAAATAAAAACTTTCGTGATCTACGTGACCAGATCAATAGAAAAAGAGGTATATTATTACCAAGAAGGAACTTTTAATTTTTTACAATTTTTTAAGGTCCGGGGTAAGGAAAATTCGAGAAAATTCGAGAAAATTTTTCGACTCAAATATTGTCAGGCGAGAGTGGGATTCGAATAACCATGAACTGCCAACACCAACTCTGCTTACCGATTTTCCGTAGTCCCCATAGTTTAGGAGAAATTTGAATTCGAAATTTTTGGAAAAAACCGTAAAAATTCAATCTCTCTACAAAAATCGTTATATCTCCTAAACTATTCGTCGGAGAGCCCTCATATGAAAACTTTCGTGATCTACGTGACCAGATCAATAGAAAAAGAGGTATATTATTACCAAGAAGGAACTTTTAATTTTTTACAATTTTTTAAGGTCCGGGGTAATTAAAATTCGAGAAAATTCGAGAAAATTCTTCGACTCAAATATTGGCATTCGTGAGTGGAATTCGAATAATCATGAACTGCCAATACCAACTCTGCTTACCGATTTTCCGTAGTCTCCATAGTTTAGGAGAAATTTGAAGTCGAAATTTTTGGAAAAAACCGTAAAAATTCAATCTCTCTATAAAAATCGTTATATCTCCTAAACTATTCGTCGCAGACCCCTCATATAAAAACTTTCGTGATCTACGTAAACAGATCAATAGAAAAGAGGTATATTATCACCAAGAAGGAACTTTTAATTTTTTACAATTTTTTAAGGTCCGGGGTAAGGAAAATTCGAGAAAATTCAATCTCTCTACAAAAATCGTTAAATTATTCGTCGCAGACCCCTCAAATAAAAACTTTCGTGATCTACGTGAACAGATCAATAGAAAAAGAGGTATTTTATTACCAAGAAAGATCTTTTAATTTTTTACAATTTTTCAAGGTCCGGGGTAAGGAAAATTCGAGAAAATTCAATCTCTCTATAAAAATCGTTATATCTCCTAAACTATTCGTCGCAGACTCCTCAAATAAAAACTTTCGTGATCTACATGACCAGATCAATAGGAAAAGAGGTATATTATTACCAAGAAGGAACTTTTAATTTTTTACAATTTTTTAAGGTCCGGGGTAAGGAAAATTCGAGAAAATTCGAGAAAATTTTTCGACTCAAATATTGTCAGGCGAGTATGGGATTCGAATAACCATGAACTGCCAATACCAACTCTGCTTACCGATTTTCCGTAGTCCCCATAGTTTAGGAGAAATTTGAATTCGAAATCTTTGGAAAAAACCGTAAAAATTCAATCTCTCTACAAAAATCGTTATATCTCCTAAACTATTCGTCGCAAACCCCTCAAATAAAAACTTTCGTGATCTACGTGACCAGATCAATAGAAAAAGAGGTATATTATTACCAAGAAGGAACTTTTAATTTTTTACAATTTTTTGAGGTCCGGGGTAAGGAAAATTCGATAAAATTCGAGAAAATTCTTCGACTCAAATATTGTCATTCGTGAGTGGAATTCGAATAATCATGAACTGCCAATACCAACTCTGCTTACCGATTTTCCGTAGTCCCCATAGTTTAGGAGAAATTTGAAGTCGAAATTTTTGGAAAAAACCGTAAAAATTCAATCTCTCTATAAAAATCGTTATATCTCCTAAACTATTCGTCGCAGACCCCTCATATAAAAACTTTCGTGATCTACGTGAACAGATCAATAGAAAAAGAGGTATATTATCACCAAGAAGGAACTTTTAATTCTTTACAATTTTTTAAGGTCCGGGGTAAGGAAAATTCGAGAAAATTCAATCTCTCTACAAAAATCGTTATATCTCCTAAACTATTCGTCGCAGACCCCTCAAATAAAAACTTTCGTGATCTACGTGAACAGATCAATAGAAAAAGAGGTATATTATTACCAAGAAAGAACTTTTAATTTTTTACAATTTTTTAAGGTCCGGGGTAAGGAAAATTCGAGAAAATTCGAGAAAATTTATTACCAAGAAAGATCTTTTAATTTTTTACAATTTTTCAAGGTCCGGGGTAAGGAAAATTCGAGAAAATTCAATCTCTCTATAAAAATCGTTATATCTCCTAAACTATTCGTCGCAGACTCCTCAAATAAAAACTTTCGTGATCTACATGACCAGATCAATAGAAAAAGAGGTATATTATTACCAAGAAAGAACTTTTAATTTTTTACAATTTTTTAAGGTCCGGGGTAAGGAAAATTCGAGAAAATTCGAGAAAATTCTTCGACTCAAATATTGTCATTCGTGAGTGGAATTCGAATAATCATGAACTGCCAATACCAACTCTGCTTACCTATTTTCCGTAGTCCCCATAGTTTAGGAGAAATTTGAATTCGAAATTTTTGTAAAAAACCGTAAAAATTCAATCTCTCTACTAAAATCGTTATATCTCCCAAACTATTCGTCGCAGACCCCTCATATGAAAACTTTCGTGATCTACGTGACCAGATCAATAGAAAAAGAGGTATATTATTACCAAGAAGGAACTTTCAATTTTTTACAATTTTTCAAGATCCGGGGTAAGAAAAATTCGAGAAAATTCTTCGACTCAAATATTGTCATTCGTGAGTGGAATTCGAATAATCATGAACTGCCAATACCAACTCTGCTTACCGATTTTCCGTAGTCCCCATAGTTAAGGAGAAATTTGAAGTCGAAATTTTTGGAAAAAACCGTAAAAATTCAATCTCCCTATAAAAATCGTTATATCTCCTAAACTATTCGTCGCAGACCCCTCATATAAAAACTTTCGTGATCTACGTGAACAGATCAATAGAAAAAGAGGTATATTATCACCAAGAAGGAACTTTTAATTTTTTACAATTTTTTAAGGTCCGGGGTAAGGAAAATTCGAGAAAATTCAATCTCTCAACAAAAATCGTTATATCTCCTAAACTATTCGTCGCAGACCCCTCAAATAAAAACTTTCGTGATCTACGTGAACAGATCAATAGAAAAAGAGGTATTTTATTACCAAGAAAGATCTTTTAATTTTTTACAATTTTTCAAGGTCCGGGGTAAGGAAAATTCGAGAAAATTCAATCTCTCTATAAAAATCGTTATATCTCCTAAACTATTCGTCGCAGACTCCTCAAATAAAAACTTTCGTGATCTACACGACCAGATCAATAGAAAAAGAGGTATATTATAACCAAGAAGGAACTTTCAATTTTTTACAATTTTTTAAGGTCCGGGGTAAGGAAAATTCGAGAAAATTCGAGAAAATTTTTCGACTCAAATATTGTCAGGCGAGAGTGGGATTCGAATAACCATGAACTGCCAATACCAACTCTGCTTACCGATTTTCCGTAGTCCCCATAGTTTAGGAGAAATTTGAAGTCGAAATTTTTGGAAAAAACCGTAAAAATTCAATCTCCCTATAAAAATCGTTATATCTCCTAAACTATTCGTCGCAGACCCCTCATATAAAAACTTTCGTGATCTACGTGAACAGATCAATAGAAAAAGAGGTATATTATCACCAAGAAGGAACTTTTAATTTTTTACAATTTTTTAAAGTCCGGGGTAAGGAAAATTCGAGAAAATTCAATCTCTCAACAAAAATCGTTATATCTCCTAAACTATTCGTCGCAGACCCCTCAAATAAAAACTTTCGTGATCTACGTGAACAGATCAATAGAAAAAGAGGTATATTATCACCAAGAAGGAACTTTTAATTTTTTACAATTTTTTAAGGTCCGGGGTAAGGAAAATTCGAGAAAATCCAATCTCTCTACAAAAATCGTTATATCTCCTAAACTATTCGTCGCAGACTCCTCAAATAAAAACTTTCGTGATCTACATGACCAGATCAATAGAAAAAGAGGTATATTATTACCAAGAAAGATCTTTTAATTTTTTACAATTTTTCAAGGTCCGGGGTAAGGAAAATTCGAGAAACTTCAATCTCTCTATAAAAATCGTTATATCTCCTAAACTATTCGTCGCAGACTCCTCAAATAAAAACTTTCGTGATCTACATGACCAGATCAATAGGAAAAGAGGTATATTATTACCAAGAAGGAACTTTTAATTTTTTACAATTTTTTAAGGTCCGGGGTAAGGAAAATTCGAGAAAATTCGAGAAAATTTTTCGACTCAAATATTGTCAGGCGAGTATGGGATTCGAATAACCATGAACTGCCAATACCAACTCTGCTTACCGATTTTCCGTAGTCCCCATAGTTTAGGAGAAATTTGAATTCGAAATTTTTGGAAAAAACCGTAAAAATTCAATCTCTCTACAAAAATCGTTATATCTCCTAAACTATTCGTCGCAAACCCCTCAAATAAAAACTTTCGTGATCTACGTGACCAGATCAATAGAAAAAGAGGTATATTATTACCAAGAAGGAACTTTTAATTTTTTACAATTTTTTAAGGTCCGGGGTAAGGAAAATTCGAGAAAATTCGAGAAAATTTTTCGACTCAAATATTGTCAGGCGAAAGTGGGATTCGAATAACCATGAACTGCCAACACCAACTCTGCTTACCGATTTTCCGTAGTCCCCATAGTTTAGGAGAAATTTGAATTCGAAATTTTTGGAAAAAACCGTAAAAATTCAATCTCTCTATAAAAATCGTTATATCTCCTAAACTATTCGTCGCAGACCCCTCATATAAAAACTTTCGTGATTTACGTGAACAGATCAATAGAAAAGAGGTATATTATCACCAAGAAGGAACTTTTAATTTTTTACAATTTTTTAAGGTCCGGGGTAAGGAAAATTCGAGAAAATTCAATCTCTCTACAAAAATCGTTAAATTATTCGTCGCAGACCCCTCAAATAAAAACTTTCGTGATCTACGTGAACAGATCAATAGAAAAGGAGGTATTTTATTACCAAGAAAGATCTTTTAATTTTTTAAATTTTTCAAGGTCCGGGGTAAGGAAAATTCGAGAAAATTCAATCTCTCTATAAAAATCGTTATATCTCCTAAACTATTCGTCGCAGACTCCTCAAATAAAAACTTTCGTGATCTACATGACCAGATCAATAGGAAAAGAGGTATATTATTACCAAGAAGGAACTTTTAATTTTTTACAATTTTTTAAGGTCCGGGGTAAGGAAAATTCGAGAAAATTCGAGAAAATTTTTCGACTCAAATATTGTCAGGCGAGTATGGGATTCGAATAACCATGAACTGCCAATACCAACTCTGCTTACCGATTTTCCGTAGTCCCCATAGTTTAGGAGAAATTTGAATTCGAAATCTTTGGAAAAAACCGTAAAAATTCAATCTCTCTACAAAAATCGTTATATCTCCTAAACTATTCGTCGCAAACCCCTCAAATAAAAATTTTCGTGATCTACGTGACCAGATCAATAGAAAAAGAGGTATATTATTACCAAGAAGGAACTTTTAATTTTTTACAATTTTTTGAGGTCCGGGGTAAGGAAAATTCGAGAAAATTCGAGAAAATTCTTCGACTCAAATATTGTCATTCGTGAGTGGAATTCGAATAATCATGAACTGCCAATACCAACTCTGCTTACCTATTTTCCGTAGTCCCCATAGTTTAGGAGAAATTTGAATTCGAAATTTTTGGAAAAAACCGTAAAAATTCAATATCTCTACTAAAATCGATATATCTCCTAAACTATTCGTCGCAGACCCCTCATATGAAAACTTTCGTGATCTACGTGACCAGATCAATAGAAAAAGAGGTATATTATTACCAAGAAGGAACTTTTAATTTTTTACAATTTTTCAAGGTCCGGGGTAAGAAAAATTCGAGAAAATTCTTCGACTCAAATATTGTCATTCGTGAGTGGAATTCGAATAATCATGAACTGCCAATACCAACTCTGCTTACCGATTTTCCGTAGTCCCCATAGTTTAGGAGAAATTTGAATTCGAAATTTTTGGAGAAAACCGTAAAAATTCAATCTCTCTACAAAAATCGTTATATCTCCTAAACTATTCGTCGCAAACCCCTCAAATAAAAACTTTCGTGATCTACGTGACCAGATCAATAGAAAAAGAGTTATATTATTATCAAGAAGGAACTTTTAATTTTTTACAACTTTTTAAGGTCCGGGGCAAGGAAAATTCGAGAAAATTCGAGAAAATTTTTCGACTCAAATATTGTCAGGCGAGAGTGGGATTCGAATAACCATGAACTGCCAATACCAACTCTGCTTACCGATTTTCCGTAGTCCCCATAGTTAAGGAGAAATTTGAATTCGAAATTTTTGGAGAAAACCGTAAAAATTCAATCTCTCTACAAAAATCGTTATATCTCCTAAACTATTCGTCGCAAACCCCTCAAATAAAAACTTTCGTGATCTACGTGACCAGATCAATAGAAAAAGAGTTATATTATTATCAAGAAGGAACTTTTAATTTTTTACAACTTTTTAAGGTCCGGGGTAAGGAAAATTCGAGAAAATTCAATCTCTCTACAAAAATCGTTATATCTCCTAAACTATTCGTCGCAGACCCCTCAAATAAAAACTTTCGTGATCTACGTGAACAGATCAATAGAAAAAGAGGTATTTTATTACCAAGAAAGATCTTTTAATTTTTTACAATTTTTCAAGGTCCGGGGTAAGGAAAATTCGAGAAAATTCAATCTCTCTATAAAAATCGTTATATCTCCTAAACTATTCGTCGCAGACTCCTCAAATAAAAACTTTCGTGATCTACATGACCAGATCAATAGAAAAAGAGGTATCTTATTACCAAGAAGGAACTTTTAATTTTTTACAATTTTTTAAGGTCCGGGGTAAGGAAAATTCGAGAAAATTAGAGAAAATTTTTCGAATCAAATATTGTCAGGCGAGAGTGGGATTCGAATAACCATGAATTGCCAATACCAACTCTGCTTACCGATTTTCCGTAGTCCCCATAGTTTAGGAGAAATTTGAATTCGAAATTTTTGGAAAAAACCGTAAAAATTCAATCTCTCTACAAAAATCGTTATATCTCCTAAACTATTCGTCGCAGACCCCTCATATAAAAACTTTCGTGATTTACGTGAACAGATCAATAGAAAAGAGGTATATTATCACCAAGAAGGAACTTTTAATTTTTTACAATTTTTTAAGGTCCGGGGTAAGGAAAATTCGAGAAAATTCAATCTCTCTACAAAAATCGTTAAATTATTCGTCGCAGACCCCTCAAATAAAAACTTTCGTGATCTACGTGAACAGATCAATAGAAAAAGAGGTATATTATTACCAAGAAGGAACTTTTAATTTTTTACAATTTTTTGAGGTCCGGGGTAAGGAAAATTCGAGAAAATTCGAGAAAATTCTTCGACTCAAATATTGTCATTCGTGAGTGGAATTCGAATAATCATGAACTGCCAATACCAACTCTGCTTACCTATTTTCCGTAGTCCCCATAGTTTAGGAGAAATTTGAATTCGAAATTTTTGGAAAAAACCGTAAAAATTCAATCTCTCTACTAAAATCGTTATATCTCCTAAACTATTCGTCGCAGACCCCTCATATGAAAACTTTCGTGATCTACGTGACCAGATCAATAGAAAAAGAGGTATATTATTACCAAGAAGGAACTTTTAATTTTTTACAATTTTTCAAGGTCCGGGGTAAGAAAAATTCGAGAAAATTCTTCGACTCAAATATTGTCATTCGTGAGTGGAATTCGAATAATCATGAACTGCCAATACCAACTCTGCTTACCGATTTTCCGTAGTCCCCATAGTTTAGGAGAAATTTGAATTCGAAATTTCTGGAAAAAACCGTAAAAATTCAATCTCTCTACAAAAATCGTTATATCTCCTAAACTATTCGTCGCAAACCCCTCAAATAAAAACTCTCGTGATCTACGTGACCAGATCAATAGAAAAAGAGGTATATTATTACCAAGAAGGAACCTTTAATTTTTTACAATTTTTTAAGGTCCGGGGTAAGGAAAATTCGAGAAAATTCGAGAAAATTCTTCGACTCAAATATTGTCATTCGTGAGTGGAATTCGAATAATCATGAACTGCCAATACCAACTCTGCTTACCGATTTTCCGTAGTCCCCATAGTTTAGGAGAAATTTGAAGTCGAAATTTTTGGAAAAAACCTTAAAAATTCAATCTCTCTATAAAAATCGTTATATCTCCTAAACTATTCGTCGCAGACCTCTCATATAAAAACTTTCGTGATCTACGTGAACAGATCAATAGAAAAAGCGGTATATTATCACCAAGAAGGAACTTTTAATTTTTTACAATTTTTTAAGGTCCGGGTTAAGGAAAATTCGAGAAAATTCAATATCTCTACAAAAATCGTTATATCTCCTAAACTATTCGTCGCAGACCCCTCAAATAAAAACTTTCGTGATCTACGTGAACAGATCAATAGAAAAAGAGGTATTTTATTACCAAGAAAGATCTTTTAATTTTTTACAATTTTTCAAGGTCCGGGGTAAGGAAAATTCGAGAAAATTCAATCTCTCTATAAAAATCGTTATATCTCCTAAACTATTCGTCGCAGACTCCTCAAATGAAAACTTTCGTGATCTACATGACCAGATCAATAGAAAAAGAGGTATATTATTACCAAGAAGGAACTTTCAATTTTTTACAATTTTTTATGGTCCGGGGCAAGGAAAATTCGAGAAAATTCGAGAAAATTTTTCGACTCAAATATTGTCAGGCGAGAGTGGGATTCGAATAACCATGAACTGCCAATACCAACTCTGCTTACCGATTTTCCGTAGTCCCCATAGTTAAGGAGAAATTTGAATTCGAAATTTTTGGAAAAAACCGTAAAAATTCAATCTCTCTACAAAAATCGTTATATCTCCTAAACTATTCGTCGCAAACCCCTCAAATAAAAACTTTCGTGATCTACGTGACCAGATCAATAGAAAAAGAGTTATATTATTATCAAGAAGGAACTTTTAATTTTTTACAACTTTTTAAGGTCCGGGGTAAGGAAAATTCGAGAAAATTCAATCTCTCTACAAAAATCGTTATATCTCCTAAACTATTCGTCGCAGACCCCTCAAATAAAAACTTTCGTGATCTACGTGAACAGATCAATAGAAAAAGAGGTATTTTATTACCAAGAAAGATCTTTTAATTTTTTACAATTTTTCAAGGTCCGGGGTAAGGAAAATTCGAGAAAATTCAATCTCTCTATAAAAATCGTTATATCTCCTAAACTATTCGTCGCAGACTCCTCAAATAAAAACTTTCGTGATCTACATGACCAGATCAATAGAAAAAGAGGTATCTTATTACCAAGAAGGAACTTTTAATTTTTTACAATTTTTTAAGGTCCGGGGTAAGGAAAATTCGAGAAAATTCGAGAAAATTTTTCGAATCAAATATTGTCAGGCGAGAGTGGGATTCGAATAACCATGAATTGCCAATACCAACTCTGCTTACCGATTTTCCGTAGTCCCCATAGTTTAGGAGAAATTTGAATTCGAAATTTTTGGAAAAAACCGTAAAAATTCAATCTCTCTACAAAAATCGTTATATCTCCTAAACTATTCGTCGCAAACCCCTCAAATAAAAACTTTCGTGATCTACGTGACCAGATCAATAAAAAAAGAGGTATATTATTACCAAGAAGGAACTTTTAATTTTTCACAATTTTTTAAGGTCCAGGGTAAGGAAAATTCGAGAAAATTCGAGAAAATTCTTCGACTCAAATATTGTCATTCGTGAGTGGAATTCGAATAATCATGAACTGTCAATACCAACTCTGCTTACCGATTTTCCGTAGTCCCCATAGTTTAGGAGAAATTTGAAGTCGAAATTTTTGGAAAAAACCGTAAAAATTCAATCTCTCTATAAAAATCGTTATATCTCCTAACATATTCGTCGGAGAGCCCTCATATGAAAACTTTCGTGATCTACGTGAACAGATCAATAGAAAAAGAGGTATATTATCACCAAGAAGGAACTTTTAATTTTTTACAATTTTTAAAGGTCCGGGGTAAGGAAAATTCGAGAAAATTCAATCTCTCTACAAAAATCGTTATATCTCCTAAACTATTCGTCGCAGAACCCTTAAATAAAAACTTTCGTGATCTACGTGAACAGATCAATAGAAAAAGAGGTATTTTATTACCAAGAAAGATCTTTCAATTTTTTACAATTTTTCAAGGTCCGGGGTAAGGAAAATTCGAGAAAATTCAATCTCTCTATAAAAATCGTTATATCTCCTAAACTATTCGTCGCAGACTCCTCAAATAAAAACTTTCGTGATCTACATGACCAGATCAATAGAAAAAGAGGTATATTATTACCAAGAAGGAACTTTCAATTTTTTACAATTTTTTTAGGTCCGGGGTAAGGAAAATTCGAGAAAATTCAATCTCTCTACAAAAATCGTTATATCTCCTAAACTATTCGTCGCAGAACCCTTAAATAAAAACTTTCGTGATCTACGTGAACAGATCAATAGAAAAAGAGGTATTTTATTACCAAGAAAGATCTTTCAATTTTTTACAATTTTTCAAGGTCCGGGGTAAGGAAAATTCGAAAAAATTCAATCTCTCTACTAAAATCGTTATATCTCCTAAACTATTCGTCGCAGACCCCTCATATGAAAACTTTCGTGATCTACGTGAACAGATCAATAGAAAAAGAGGTATATTATCACCAAGAAGGAACTTTTAATTTTTTACAATTTTTTAAGGTCCGGGGTAAGGAAAATTCGAGAAAATTCAATCTCTCTACAAAAATCGTTATATCTCCTAAACTATTCGTCGCAGACCCCTCAAATGAAAACTTTCGTGATCTACGTGAACAGATCAATAGAAAAAGAGGTATTTTATTACCAAGAAAGATCTTTGAATTTTTTACAATTTTTCAAGGTCCGGGGTAAGGAAAATTCGAGAAAATTCAATCTCTCTATAAAAATCGTTATATCTCCTAAACTATTCGTCGCAGACTCCTCAAATAAAAACTTTCGTGATCTACATGAGATCAATAGAAAAAGAGGTATATTATAACCAAGAAGGAACTTTCAATTTTTTACAATTTTTTAAGGTCCGGGGTAAGGAAAATTCGAGAAAATTCGAGAAAATTTTTCGACTCAAATATTGTCAGGCGAGAGTGGGATTCGAATAACCATGAACTGCCAATACCAACTCTGCTTACCGATTTTCCGTAGTCCCCATAGTTTAGGAGAAATTTGAATTCGAAATTTTTGGAAAAAACCGTAAAAATTCAATCTCTCTACAAAAATCGTTATATCTCCTAAACTATTCGTCGCAAACCCCTCAAATAAAAACTTTCGTGTTCTACGTGACCAGATCAATAGAAAAAGAGGTATATTATTACCAAGAAGGAACTTTTGATTTTTTACAATTTTTTAAGGTCCGGGGTAAGGAAAATTCGAGAAAATTCGAGAAAATTCTTCGACTCAAATATTGTCATTCGTGAGTGGAATTCGAATAATCATGAACTGCCAATACCAACTCTGCTTACCGATTTTCCGTAGTCCCCATAGTTTAGGAGAAATTTGAAGTCAAAATTTTTGGAAAAAACCGTAAAAATTCAATCTCTCTATAAAAATCGTTATATCTCCTAAACTATTCGTCGCAGACCCCTCAAATAAAAACTTTCGTGATCTACGTGAACAGATCAATAGAAAAAGAGGTATTTCATTACCAAGAAAGATCTTTTAATTTTTTACAATTTTTCAAGGTCCTGGGTAAGGAAAATTCGAAAAAATTCAATCTCTCTATAAAAATCGTTATATCTCCTAAACTATTCGTCGCAGACTCCTCAAATAAAAACTTTCGTGATCTACATGACCAGATCAATAGAAAAAGAGGTATATTATTACCAAGAAGGAACTTTCAATTTTTTAGAATTTTTTAAGGTCCGGGGTAAGGAAAATTCGAGAAAATTTTTCGACTCAAATATTGTCAGGCGAGAGTGGGATTCGAATAACCATGAACTGCCAACACCAACTCTGCTTACCGATTTTCCGTAGTCCCCATAGTTTAGGAGAAATTTGAATTCGAAATTTTTGGAAATAACCGTAAAAATTCAATCTCTCTACAAAAATCGTTATATCTCCTAAACTATTCGTCGCAAACCCCTCAAATAAAAACTTTCGTGATCTACGTGAACAGATCAATAGAAAAAGAGGTATATTATTACCAAGAAGGAACTTTTAATTTTTTACAATTTTTTAAGGTCCAGGGTAAGGAAAATTCGAGAAAATTCAATCTCTCTACAAAAATCGTTATATGTCCTAAACTATTCGTCGCAGACTCCTCATATAAAAACTTTCGTGATCTACGTGAACAGATCAATAGAAAAAGAGGTATATTATCACCAAGAAGGAACTTTTAATTTTTTACAATTTTTTAAGGTCCGGGGTAAGGAAAATTCGAGAAAATTCAATCTCTCTACAAAAATCGTTATATCTCCTAAACTATTCGTCGCAGACTCCTCAAATAAAAACTTTCGTGATCTACATGACCAGATCAATAGAAAAAGAGGTATATTATTACCAAGAAAAAACTTTTAATTTTTTACAATTTTTTAAGGTCCGGGGTGAGGAAAATTCGAGAAAATTTTTCGACTCAAATATTGTCAGGCGAGTGTGGGATTCGAATAAACATGAACTGCCAATACCAACTCTGCTTACCGATTTTCCGTAGTCCCCATAGTTTAGGAGAAATTTGAATTCGAAATTTTTGGAAAAAACCGTAAAAATTCAATTTCTCTACAAAAATCGTTATATCTCCTAAACTATTCGCCGCAAACCCCTCAAATAAAAACTTTCGTGATCTACGTGACAAGATCAATAGAAGAAGGGGTATATTATTACCAAGAAGGAACTTTTAATTTTTTACAATTTTTTAAGGTCCGGGGTAAGGAAAATTCGAGAAAATTCTTCGACTCAAATATTGTCATTCGTGAGTGGAATTCGAATAATCATCAACTGCCAATACCAACTCTGCTTACCGATTTTCCGTAGTCCCCATAGTTTAGGAGAAATTTGAATTCGAAATTTCTGGAAAAAACCGTAAAAATTCAATCTCTCTAAAAAAAATCGTTATATCTCCTAAACTATTCGTCGCAAACCCCTCAAATAAAAACTTTCGTGATCTACGTGACCAGATCAATAGAAAAAGAGGTATATTATTACCAAGAAGGAACTTTTAATTTTTTACAATTTTTTAAGGTCCGGGGTAAGGAAAATTCGAGAAAATTCGAGAAAATTCTTCGACTCAAATATTGTCATTCGTGAGTGGAATTCGAATAATCATAAACTGCCAATACCAACTCTGCTTACCGATTTTCCGTAGTCCCCATAGTTTAGGAGAAATTTGAATTCGAAATTTCTGGAAAAAACCGTAAAAATTCAATCTCTCTAAAAAAATCGTTATATCTCCTAAACTATTCGTCGCAAACCCCTCAAATAAAAACTTTCGTGGTCTACGTGACCAGATCAATAGAAAAAGAGGTATTTTATTACCAAGAAAGATCTTTCAATTTTTTACAATTTTTCAAGGTCCGGGGTAAGGAAAATTCGAAAAAATTCAATCTCTCTACTAAAATCGTTATATCTCCTAAACTATTCGTCGCAAACCCCTCAAATAAAAACTTTCGTGATTTACGTGACCAGATCAATAGAAAAAGAGGTATATTATTACCAAGAAGGAACTTTTAATTTTTTACAATTTTTTAAGGTCCGGGGTAAGGAAAATTCGAGAAAATTCAATCTCTCTACAAAAATCGTTATATCTCCTAAACTATTCGTCGCAGACCCCTCAAATAAAAACTTTCGTGATCTACGTGAACAGATCAATAGAAAAAGAGGTATTTTATTACCAAGAAAGATCTTTTAAATTTTTACAATTTTTCAAGGTCCGGGGTAAGGAAAATTCGAGAAAATTCAATCTCTCTATAAAAATCGTTATATCTCCTAAACTATTCGTCGCAGACTCCTCAAATAAAAACTTTCGTGATCTACATGACCAGATCAATAGAAAAAGAGGTATATTCTTACCAAGAAGGAACTTTTAATTTTTTACAATTTTTTAAGGTCCGGGGTAAGGAAAATTCGAGAAAATTCGAGAAAATTTTTCGAATCAAATATTGTCAGGCGAGAGTGGGATTCGAATAACCATGAACTGCCAATACCAACTCTGCTTACCGATTTTCCGTAGTCCCCATAGTTTAGGAGAAATTTGAATTCGAAATTTTTGGAAAAAACCGTAAAAATTCAATCTCTCTACAAAAATCGTTATATCTCCTAAACTATTCGTCGCAAACCCCTCAAATAAAAACTTTCGTGATCTACGTGACCAGATCAATAGAAAAAGAGGTATATTATTACCAAGAAGGAACTTTTAATTTTTTACAATTTTTTAAGGTCCGGGGTAAGGAAAATTCGAGAAAATTCGAGAAAATTCTTCGACTCAAATATTGTCATTCGTGAGTGGAATTCGAATAATCATGAATTGCCAATACCAACTCTGCTTACCGATTTTCCGTAGTCCCCATAGTTTAGGAGAAATTTGAAGTCGAAATTTTTGGAAAAAACCGTAAAAATTCAATCTCTCTATAAAAATCGTTATATCTCCTAAACTATTCGTCGGAGACCCCTCATATAAAAACTTTCGTGATCTACGTGACCAGATCAATAGAAGAAGAGGTATATCATTACCAAGAAGGAACTTTTAATTTTTTACAATTTTTTAAGGTCCAGGGTAAGGAAAATTCGAGAAAATTCAATCTCTCTACAAAAATCGTTATATGTCCTAAACTATTCGTCGCAGACTCCTCATATAAAAACTTTCGTGATCTACGTGAACAGATCAATAGAAAAAGAGGTATATTATCACCAAGAAGGAACTTTTAATTTTTTACAATTTTTTAAGGTCCGGGGTAAGGAAAATTCGAGAAAATTCAATCTCTCTACAAAAATCGTTATATCTCCTAAACTATTCGTCGCAGACTCCTCAAATAAAAACTTTCGTGATCTACATGACCAGATCAATAGAAAAAGAGGTATATTATTACCAAGAAAAAACTTTTAATTTTTTACAATTTTTTAAGGTCCGGGGTAAGGAAAATTCGAGAAAATTCGAGAAAATTTTTCGACTCAAATATTGTCAGGCGAGTGTGGGATTCGAATAAACATGAACTGCCAATACCAACTCTGCTTACCGATTTTCCGTAGTCCCCATAGTTTAGGAGAAATTTGAATTCGAAATTTTTGGAAAAAACCGTAAAAATTCAATTTCTCTACAAAAATCGTTATATCTCCTAAACTATTCGCCGCAAACCCCTCAAATAAAAACTTTCGTGATCTACGTGACCAGATCAATAGAAGAAGAGGTATATTATTACCAAGAAGGAACTTTTAATTTTTTACAATTTTTTAAGGTCCGGGGTAAGGAAAATTCGAGAAAATTCTTCGACTCAAATATTGTCATTCGTGAGTGGAATTCGAATAATCATCAACTGCCAATACCAACTCTGCTTACCGATTTTCCGTAGTCCCCATAGTTTAGGAGAAATTTGAATTCGAAATTTCTGGAAAAAACCGTAAAAATTCAATCTCTCTAAAAAAATCGTTATATCTCCTAAACTATTCGTCGCAAACCCCTCAAATAAAAACTTTCGTGATCTACGTGACCAGGTCAATAGAAAAAGAGGTATATTATTACCAAGAAGGAACTTTTAATTTTTTACAATTTTTTAAGGTCCGGGGTAAGGAAAATTCGAGAAAATTCGAGAAAATTCTTCGACTCAAATATTGTCATTCGTGAGTGGAATTCGAATAATCATGAACTGCCAATACCAACTCTGCTTACCTATTTTCCGTAGTCCCCATAGTTTAGGAGAAATTTGAAGTCGAAATTTTTGGAAAAAACCGTAAAAATTCAATCTCTCTAGAAAAATCGTTATATCTCCTAAACTATTCGTCGCAGACCTCTCATAAAAACTTTCGTGATCTACGTGAACAGATCAATAGAAAAAGAGGTATATTATCACCAAGAAGGAACTTTTAATTTTTTACAATTTTTTAAGGTCCGGGTTAAGGAAAATTCGAGAAAATTCAATATCTCTACAAAAATCGTTATATCTCCTAAACTATTCGTCGCAGACCCCTCAAATAAAAACTTTCGTGATCTACGTGAACAGATCAATAGAAAAAGAGGTATTTTATTACCAAGAAAGATCTTTCAATTTTTTACAATTTTTCAAGGTCCGGGGTAAGGAAAATTCGAGAAAATTCGAGAAAATTTTTCGACTCAAATATTGTCAGGCGAGAGTGGGATTCGAATAACCATGAACTGCCAATACCAACTCTGCTTACCGATTTTCCGTAGTCCCCATAGTTTAGGAGAAATTTGAATTCGAAATTTTTGGAAAAAACCGTAAAAATTCAATCTCTCTACAAAAATCGTTATATCTCCTAAACTATTCGTCGCAAACCCCTCAAATAAAAACTTTCGTGATTTACGTGACCAGATCAATAGAAAAAGAGGTATATTATTACCAAGAAGGAACTTTTAATTTTTTACAATTTTTTAAGGTCCGGGGTAAGGAAAATTCGAGAAAATTCAATCTCTCTACAAAAATCGTTATATCTCCTAAACTATTCGTCGCAGACTCCTCAAATAAAAACTTTCGTGATCTACATGACCAGATCAATAGAAAAAGAGGTATATTCTTACCAAGAAGGAACTTTTAATTTTTTACAATTTTTTAAGGTCCGGGGTAAGGAAAATTCGAGAAAATTCGAGAAAATTTTTCGAATCAAATATTGTCAGGCGAGAGTGGGATTCGAATAACCATGAACTGCCAATACCAACTCTGCTTACCGATTTTCCGTAGTCCCCATAGTTTAGGAGAAATTTGAATTCGAAATTTTTGGAAAAAACCGTAAAAATTCAATCTCTCTACAAAAATCGTTATATCTCCTAAACTATTCGTCGCAAACCCCTCAAATAAAAACTTTCGTGATCTACGTGACCAGATCAATAGAAAAAGAGGTATATTATTACCAAGAAGGAACTTTTAATTTTTTACAATTTTTTAAGGTCCGGGGTAAGGAAAATTCGAGAAAATTCGAGAAAATTCTTCGACTCAAATATAGTCATTCGTGAGTGGAATTCGAATAATCATGAATTGCCAATACCAACTCTGCTTACCGATTTTCCGTAGTCCCCATAGTTTAGGAGAAATTTGAAGTCGAAATTTTTGGAAAAAACCGTAAAAATTCAATCTCTCTATAAAAATCGTTATATCTCCTAAACTATTCGTCGGAGACCCCTCATATAAAAACTTTCGTGATCTACGTGAACAGATCAATAGAAAAAGAGGTATATTATCACCAAGAAGGAACTTTTAATTTTTTACAATTTTTTAAAGTCCGGGGTAAGGAAAATTCGAGAAAATTCAATCTCTCTACAAAAATCGTTATATCTCCTAAACTATTCGTCGCAGAACCCTCAAATAAAAACTTTCGTGATCTACGTGAACTGATCATTAGAAAAAGAGGTATTTTATTACCAAGAAAGATCTTTTAATTTTTTACAATTTTTCAAGGTCCGCGGTAAGGAAAATTCGAGAAAATTCAATCTCTCTATAAAAATCGTTATATCTCCTAAACTATTCGTCGCAGACTCCTCAAATAAAAACTTTCGTGATCTACATGACCAGATCAATAGAAAAAGAGGTATATTATTACCAAGAAGGAACTTTTAATTTTTTACAATTTTTTAAGGTCCGGGGTAAGGAAAATTCGAGAAAATTCTTCGACTCAAATATTGTCATTCGTGAGTGGAATTCGAATAATCATGAACTGCCAATACCAACTCTGCTTACCGATATTCCGTAGTCCCCATAGTTAAGGAGAAATTTGAAGTCGAAATTTTTGGAAAAAACCGTAAAAATTCAATCTCTCTATAAAAATCGTTATATCTCCTAAACTATTCGTCGCAGACCCCTCATATAAAAACTTTCGTGATCTACGTGAACAGATCAATAGAAAAAGAGGTATATTATCACCAAGAAGGAACTTTTAATTTTTTAAAATTTTTTAAGGTCCGGGGTAAGGAAAATTCGAGAAAATTCAATCTCTCTACAAAAATCGTTTTATCTCCTGAACTATTCGTCGCAGACCCCTCAAATAAAAACTTTCGTGATCTACGTGAACAGATCAATAGAAAAAGAGGTATTTTATTACCAAGAAAGATCTTTTAATTTTTTACAATTTTTCAAGGTCCGGGGTAAGGAAAATTCGAGAAAATTCAATCTCTCTATAAAAATCGTTATATCTCCTAAACTATTCGTCGCAGACTCCTCAAATAAAAACTTTCGTGATCTACATGACCAGATCAATAGAAAAAGAGGTATATTATTACCAAGAAGGAACTTTTGATTTTTTACAATTTTTTAAGGTCCGGGGTAAGGAAAATTCGAGAAAATTCGAGAAAATTTTTCGACTCAAATATTGTCAGGCGAGAGTGGGATTCGAATAACCATGAACTGCCAATACCAACTCTGCTCACCGATTTTCCGTAGTCCCTATAGTTTAGGAGAAATTTGAATTCGAAATTTTTGGAAAAAACCGTAAAAATTCAATTTCTCTACAAAAATCGTTATATCTGCTAAACTATTCGTCGCAAACCCCTCAAATAAAAACTTTCGTGATCTACGTGACCAGATCAATAGAAAAAAAAGTATATTATTACCAAGAAGGAACTTTTAATTTTTTACAATTTTTTAAGGTCCGGGGTAAGGAAAATTCGAGAAAATTTTTCGACTCAAATATTGTCAGGCGAGAGTGGGATTCGAATAACCATGAACTGCCAATACCAACTCTGCTTACCGATTTTCCGTAGTCCCCATAGTTTAGGAGAAATTCGAATTCGAAATTTTTGGAAAAAACCGTAAAAATTCAATCTCTCTACAAAAATCGTTATATCTCCTAAACTATTCGTCGCAAACCCCTCAAATAAAAACTTTCGTGATCTACGTGACCAGATCAATAGAAAAAGTGGTATATTATTACCAAGAAGGAACTTTTAATTTTTTACAATTTTTTAAGGTCCGGGGTAAGGAAAATTCGAGAAAATTCTTCGACTCAAATATTGTCATTCGTGAGTGGAATTCGAATAATCATGAACTGCCAATACCAACTCTGCTTACCGATTTTCCGTAGTCCCCATAGTTTAGGAGAAATTTGAAGTCGAAATTTTTGGAAAAAACCGTAAAAATTCAATCTCTCTATAAAAATCGTTATATCTCCTAAACTATTCGTCGCAGACCCCTCATTTAAAAACTTTCGTGATCTACGTGAACAGATCAATAGAAAAAGAGGTATATTATCACCAAGAAGGAACTTTTAATTTTTTACAATTTTTTAAGGTCCGGGGTAAGGAAAATTCGAGAAAATTCAATCTCTCTACAAAAATCGTTATATCTCCTAAACTATTCGTCGCAGACCCCTCAAATAAAACTTTCGTGATCTACGTGAACAGATCAATAGAAAAAGAGGTATTTTATCACCAAGAAAGATCTTTTAATTTTTTACAATTTTTCAAGGTCCGGGGTTAGGAAAATTCGAGAAAATTCAATCTCTCTATAAAACTCGTTATATCTCCTAAACTATTCGTCGCAGACCCCTCATATAAAAACTTTCGTGATCTACGTGAACAGATCAATAGAAAAGAGGTATATTATCACCAAGAAGGAACTTTTAATTTTTTACAATTTTTTAAGGTCCGGGGTAAGGAAAATTCGAGAAAATTCAATCTCTCTACAAAAATCGTTAAATTATTCGTCGCAGACCCCTCAAATAAAAACTTTCGTGATCTACGTGAACAGATCAATAGAAAAAGAGGTATTTTATTACCAAGAAAGATCTTTTAATTTTTTACAATTTTTCAAGGTCCGGGGTAAGGAAAATTCGAGAAAATTCAATCTCTCTATAAAAATCGTTATATCTCCTAAACTATTCGTCGCAGACTCCTCAAATAAAAACTTTCGTTATCTACATGACCAGATCAATAGGAAAAGAGGTATATTATTACCAAGAAGGAACTTTTAATTTTTTACAATTTTTTAAGGTCCGGGGTAAGGAAAATTCGAGAAAATTCGAGAAAATTTTTCGACTCAAATATTGTCAGGCGAGTATGGGATTCGAATAACCATGAACTGCCAATACCAACTCTGCTTACCGATTTTCCGTAGTCCCCATAGTTTAGGAGAAATTTGAATTCGAAATCTTTGGAAAAAACCGTAAAAATTCAATCTCTCTACAAAAATCGTTATATCTCCTAAACTATTCGTCGCAAACCCCTCAAATAAAAACTTTCGTGATCTACGTGACCAGATCAATAGAAAAAGAGGTATATTATTACCAAGAAGGAACTTTTAATTTTTTACAATTTTTTGAGGTCCGGGGTAAGGAAAATTCGATAAAATTCGAGAAAATTCTTCGACTCAAATATTGTCATTCGTGAGTGGAATTCGAATAATCATGAACTGCCAATACCAACTCTGCTTACCGATTTTCCGTAGTCCCCATAGTTTAGGAGAAATTTGAAGTCGAAATTTTTGGAAAAAACCGTAAAAATTCAATCTCTCTATAAAAATCGTTATATCTCCTAAACTATTCGTCGCAGACCCCTCATATAAAAACTTTCGTGATCTACGTGAACAGATCAATAGAAAAAGAGGTATATTATCACCAAGAAGGAACTTTTAATTTTTTAAAATTTTTTAAGGTCCGGGGTAAGGAAAATTCGAGAAAATTCAATCTCTCTACAAAAATCGTTTTATCTCCTGAACTATTCGTCGCAGACCCCTCAAATAAAAACTTTCGTGATCTACGTGAACAGATCAATAGAAAAAGAGGTATTTTATTACCAAGAAAGATCTTTTAATTTTTTACAATTTTTCAAGGTCCGGGGTAAGGAAAATTCGAGAAAATTCAATCTCTCTATAAAAATCGTTTTATCTCCTAAACTATTCGTCGCAGACTCCTCAAATAAAAACTTTCGTGATCTACATGACCAGATCAATAGAAAAAGAGGTATATTATTACCAAGAAGGAACTTTTGATTTTTTACAATTTTTTAAGGTCCGGGGTAAGGAAAATTCGAGAAAATTCGAGAAAATTTTTCGACTCAAATATTGTCAGGCGAGAGTGGGATTCGAATAACCATGAACTGCCAATACCAACTCTGCTCACCGATTTTCCGTAGTCCCTATAGTTTAGGAGAAATTTGAATTTGAAATTTTTGGAAAAAACCGTAAAAATTCAATTTCTCTACAAAAATCGTTATATCTGCTAAACTATTCGTCGCAAACCCCTCAAATAAAAACTTTCGTGATCTACGTGACCAGATCAATAGAAAAAAAAGTATATTATTACCAAGAAGGAACTTTTAATTTTTTACAATTTTTTAAGGTCCGGGGTAAGGAAAATTCGAGAAAATTTTTCGACTCAAATATTGTCAGGCGAGAGTGGGATTCGAATAACCATGAACTGCCAATACCAACTCTGCTTACCGATTTTCCGTAGTCCCCATAGTTTAGGAGAAATTCGAATTCGAAATTTTTGGAAAAAACCGTAAAAATTCAATCTCTCTACAAAAATCGTTATATCTCCTAAACTATTCGTCGCAGACCCCTCATTTAAAAACTTTCGTGATCTACGTGAACAGATCAATAGAAAAAGAGGTATATTATCACCAAGAAGGAACTTTCAATTTTTTACAATTTTTTAAGGTCCGGGGTAAGGAAAATTCGAGAAAATTCAATCTCTCTACAAAAATCGTTATATCTCCTAAACTATTCGTCGCAGACCCCTCAAATAAAACTTTCGTGATCTACGTGAACAGATCAATAGAAAAAGAGGTATTTTATCACCAAGAAAGATCTTTTAATTTTTTACAATTTTTCAAGGTCCGGGGTAAGGAAAATTCTAGAAAAATTCAATCTCTCTACTAAAATCGTTATATCTCCTAAACTATTCGTCGCAGACCTCTCATATAAAAACTTTCGTGATCTACGTGAACAGATCAATAGAAAAAGCGGTATATTATTACCAAGAAGGAACTTTTAATTTTTTACAATTTTTTAAGGTCCGGGGTAAGGAAAATTCGAGAAAATTTTTCGACTCAAATATTGTCAGGCGAGAGTGGGATTCGAATAACCATGAACTGCCAATACCAACTCTGCTTACCGATTTTCCGTAGTCCCCATAGTTTAGGAGAAATTCGAATTCGAAATTTTTGGAAAAAACCGTAAAAATTCAATCTCTCTATAAAACTCGTTATATCTCCTAAACTATTCGTCGCAGACCCCTCATATAAAAACTTTCGTGATCTACGTGAACAGATCAATAGAAAAGAGGTATATTATCACCAAGAAGGAACTTTCAATTTTTTACAATTTTTTAAGGTCCGGGGTAAGGAAAATTCGAGAAAATTCAATCTCTCTACAAAAATCGTTAAATTATTCGTCGCAGACCCCTCAAATAAAAACTTTCGTGATCTACGTGAACAGATCAATAGAAAAAGAGGTATTTTATTACCAAGAAAGATCTTTTAATTTTTTACAATTTTTCAAGGTCCGGGGTAAGGAAAATTCTAGAAAAATTCAATCTCTCTACTAAAATCGTTATATCTCCTAAACTATTCGTCGCAGACCTCTCATATAAAAACTTTCGTGATCTACGTGAACAGATCAATAGAAAAAGCGGTATATTATTACCAAGAAGGAACTTTTAATTTTTTACAATTTTTTAAGGTCCGGGGTAAGGAAAATTCGAGAAAATTCGAGAAAATTTTTCGACTCAAATATTGTCAGGCGAGTATGGGATTCGAATAACCATGAACTGCCAATACCAACTCTGCTTACCGATTTTCCGTAGTCCCCATAGTTTAGGAGAAATTTGAATTCGAAATCTTTGGAAAAAACCGTAAAAATTCAATCTCTCTACAAAAATCGTTATATCTCCTAAACTATTCGTCGCAAACCCCTCAAATAAAAACTTTCGTGATCTACGTGACCAGATCAATAGAAAAAGAGGTATATTATTACCAAGAAGGAACTTTTAATTTTTTACAATTTTTTGAGGTCCGGGGTAAGGAAAATTCGATAAAATTCGAGAAAATTTTTCGACTCAAATATTGTCATTCGTGAGTGGAATTCGAATAATCATGAACTGCCAATACCAACTCTGCTTACCGATTTTCCGTAGTCCCCATAGTTTAGGAGAAATTTGAAGTCGAAATTTTTGGAAAAAACCGTAAAAATTCAATCTCTCTATAAAAATCGTTATATCTCCTAAACTATTCGTCGCA
Source organism: Harmonia axyridis (assembly GCF_914767665.1). Classification (NCBI taxonomy): domain Eukaryota; kingdom Metazoa; phylum Arthropoda; class Insecta; order Coleoptera; family Coccinellidae; genus Harmonia; species Harmonia axyridis. The sequence goes on along the minus strand of NC_059505.1, from coordinate 20,906,563 downwards.
GACCCCTCATATAAAAACTTTCGTGATCTACGTGAACAGATCAATAGAAAAAGAGGTATATTATCACCCAGAAGGAACTTTTAATTCTTTACAATTTTTTAAGGTCCGGGGTAAGGAAAATTCGAGAAAATTCAATCTCTCTACAAAAATCGTTATATCTCCTAAACTATTCGTCGCAGACCCCTCAAATAAAAACTTTCGTGATCTACATGACCAGATCAATAGAAAAAGAGGTATATTATTACCAAGAAGGAACTTTTAATTTTTTACAATTTTTTAAGGTCCGGGGTAAGGAAAATTCGAGAAAATTCGAGAAAATTCTTCGACTCAAATATTGTCATTCGTGAGTGGAATTCGAATAATCATGAACTGCCAATACCAACTCTGCTTACCTATTTTCCGTAGTCCCCATAGTTTAGGAGAAATTTGAATTCGAAATTTTTGTAAAAAACCGTAAAAATTCAATCTCTCTACTAAAATCGTTAATCCCCAAACTATTCGTCGCAGACCCCTCATATGAAAACTTTCGTGATCTACGTGACCAGATCAATAGAAAAAGAGGTATATTATTACCAAGAAGGAACTTTCAATTTTTTACAATTTTTCAAGATCCGGGGTAAGAAAAATTCGAGAAAATTCTTCGACTCAAATATTGTCATTCGTGAGTGGAATTCGAATAATCATGAACTGCCAATACCAACTCTGCTTACCGATTTTCCGTAGTCCCCATAGTTAAGGAGAAATTTGAAGTCGAAATTTTTGGAAAAAACCGTAAAAATTCAATCTCCCTATAAAAATCGTTATATCTCCTAAACTATTCGTCGCAGACCCCTCATATAAAAACTTTCGTGATCTACGTGAACAGATCAATAGAAAAAGAGGTATATTATCACCAAGAAGCAACTTTTAATTTTTTACAATTTTTTAAGGTCCGGGGTAAGGAAAATTCGAGAAAATTCAATCTCTCAACAAAAATCGTTATATCTCCTAAACTATTCGTCGCAGACCCCTCAAATAAAAACTTTCGTGATCTACGTGAACAGATCAATAGAAAAAGAGGTATTTTATTACCAAGAAAGATCTTTTAATTTTTTACAATTTTTCAAGGTCCGGGGTAAGGAAAATTCGAGAAAATTCAATCTCTCTATAAAAATCGTTATATCTCCTAAACTATTCGTCGCAGACTCCTCAAATAAAAACTTTCGTGATCTACACGACCAGATCAATAGAAAAAGAGGTATATTATAACCAAGAAGGAACTTTCAATTTTTTACAATTTTTTAAGGTCCGGGGTAAGGAAAATTCGAGAAAATTCGAGAAAATTTTTCGACTCAAATATTGTCAGGCGAGAGTGGGATTCGAATAACCATGAACTGCCAATACCAACTCTGCTTACCGATTTTCCGTAGTCCCCATAGTTTAGGAGAAATTTGAATTCGAAATTTTTGGAAAAAACCGTAAAAATTCAATCTCCCTATAAAAATCGTTATATCTCCTAAACTATTCGTCGCAGACCCCTCATATAAAAACTTTCGTGATCTACGTGAACAGATCAATAGAAAAAGAGGTATATTATCACCAAGAAGGAACTTTTAATTTTTTACAATTTTTTAAAGTCCGGGGTAAGGAAAATTCGAGAAAATTCAATCTCTCAACAAAAATCGTTATATCTCCTAAACTATTCGTCGCAAACCCCTCAAATAAAAACTTTCGTGATCTACGTGACCAGATCAATAGAAAAAGAGGTATATTATTACCAAGAAGGAACTTTTAATTTTTTACAATTTTTTAAGGTCCGGGGTAAGGAAAATTCGAGAAAATTCAAGAAAATTTTTCGACTCAAATATTGTCAGGCGAGAGTGGGATTCGAATAACCATGAACTGCCAATACCAACTCTGCTTACCGATTTTCCGTAGTTCCCATAGTTTAGGAGAAATTTGAATTCGAAATTTTTGGAAAAAACCGTAAAAATTCAATCTCTTTACTAAAATCGTTATATCTCCTAAACTATTCGTCGCAGACCCCTCATATGAGAACTTTCGTGATCTACGTGACCAGATCAATAGAAAAAGAGGTATATTATTACCAAGAAGGAACTTTTAATTTTTTACAATTTTTCAAGGTCCGGGGTAAGAAAAATTCGAGAAAATTCTTCGACTCAAATATTGTCATTCGTGAGTGGAATTCGAATAATCATGAACTGCCAATACCAACTCTGCTTACCGATTTTCCATAGTCCCCATAGTTTAGGAGAAATTTGAAATCGAAATTTTTGGAAAAAGCCGTAAAAATTCAATCTCCCTATAAAAATCGTTATATCTCCTAAACTATTCGTCGCAGACCCCTCATATAAAAACTTTCGTGATCTACGTGAACAGATCAATAGAAAAAGAGGTATATTATCACCAAGAAGGAACTTTTAATTTTTTACAATTTTTTAAGGTCCGGGGTGAGGAAAATTCGAGAAAATCCAATCTCTCTACAAAAATCGTTATATCTCCTAAACTATTCGTCGCAGACTCCTCAAATAAAAACTTTCGTGATCTACATGACCAGATCAATAGAAAAAGAGGTATATTATTACCAAGAAAGATCTTTTAATTTTTTACAATTTTTCAAGGTCCGGGGTAAGGAAAATTCGAGAAACTTCAATCTCTCTATAAAAATCGTTATATCTCCTAAACTATTCGTCGCAGACTCCTCAAATAAAAACTTTCGTGATCTACATGACCAGATCAATAGGAAAAGAGGTATATTATTACCAAGAAGGAACTTTTAATTTTTTACAATTTTTTAAGGTCCGGGGTAAGGAAAATTCGAGAAAATTCGAGAAAATTTTTCGACTCAAATATTGTCAGGCGAGTATGGGATTCGAATAACCATGAACTGCCAATACCAACTCTGCTTACCGATTTTCCGTAGTCCCCATAGTTTAGGAGAAATTTGAATTCGAAATTTTTGGAAAAAACCGTAAAAATTCAATCTCTCTACAAAAATCGTTATATCTCCTAAACTATTCGTCGCAAACCCCTCAAATAAAAACTTTCGTGATCTACGTGACCAGATCAATAGAAAAAGAGGTATATTATTACCAAGAAGGAACTTTTAATTTTTTACAATTTTTTAAGGTCCGGGGTAAGGAAAATTCGAGAAAATTTTTCGACTCAAATATTGTCAGGCGAGAGTGGGATTCGAATAATCATGAACTGCCAATACCAACTCTGCTTACCGATTTTCCGTAGTCCCCATAGTTTAGGAGAAATTTGAATTCGAAATTTCTGGAAAAAACCGTAAAAATTCAATCTCTCTACAAAAATCGTTATATCTCCTAAACTATTCGTCGCAAACCCCTCAAATAAAAACTCTCGTGATCTACGTGACCAGATCAATAGAAAAAGAGGTATATTATTACCAAGAAGGAACCTTTAATTTTTTACAATTTTTTAAGGTCCGGGGTAAGGAAAATTCGAGAAAATTCGAGAAAATTCTTCGACTCAAATATTGTCATTCGTGAGTGGAATTCGAATAATCATGAACTGCCAATACCAACTCTGCTTACCGATTTTCCGTAGTCCCCATAGTTTAGGAGAAATTTGAATTCGAAATTTTTGGAAAAAACCGTAAAAATTCAATCTCTCTATAAAAATCGTTATATCTCCTAAACTATTCGTCGCAGACCCCTCATATAAAAACTTTCGTGATCTACGTGAACAGATCAATAGAAAAGAGGTATATTATCACCAAGAAGGAACTTTTAATTTTTTACAATTTTTTAAGGTCCGGGGTAAGGAAAATTCGAGAAAATTCAATCTCTCTACAAAAATCGTTAAATTATTCGTCGCAGACCCCTCAAATAAAAACTTTCGTGATCTACGTGAACAGATCAATAGAAAAGGAGGTATTTTATTACCAAGAAAGATCTTTTAATTTTTTACAATTTTTCAAGGTCCGGGGTAAGGAAAATTCGAGAAAATTCAATCTCTCTATAAAAATCGTTATATCTCCTAAACTATTCGTCGCAGACTCCTCAAATAAAAACTTTCGTGATCTACATGACCAGATCAATAGGAAAAGAGGTATATTATTACCAAGAAGGAATATTAATTTTTTACAATTTTTTAAGGTCCGGGGTAAGGAAAATTCGAGAAAATTCGAGAAAATTTTTCGACTCAAATATTGTCAGGCGAGTATGGGATTCGAATAACCATGAACTGCCAATACCAACTCTGCTTACCGATTTTCCGTAGTCCCCATAGTTTAGGAGAAATTTGAATTCGAAATCTTTGGAAAAAACCGTAAAAATTCAATCTCTCTACAAAAATCGTTATATCTCCTAAACTATTCGTCGCAAACCCCTCAAATAAAAACTTTCGTGATCTACGTGACCAGATCAATAGAAAAAGAGGTATATTATTACCAAGAAGGAACTTTTAATTTTTTACAATTTTTTGAGGTCCGGGGTAAGGAAAATTCGAGAAAATTCGAGAAAATTCTTCGACTCAAATATTGTCATTCGTGAGTGGAATTCGAATAATCATGAACTGCCAATACCAACTCTGCTTACCTATTTTCCGTAGTCCCCATAGTTTAGGAGAAATTTGAATTCGAAATTTTTGGAAAAAACCGTAAAAATTCAATCTCTCTACTAAAATCGTTATATCTCCTAAACTATTCGTCGCAGACCCCTCATATGAAAACTTTCGTGATCTACGTGACCAGATCAATAGAAAAAGAGGTATATTATTACCAAGAAGGAACTTTTAATTTTTTACAATTTTTCAAGGTCCGGGGTAAGAAAAATTCGAGAAAATTCTTCGACTCAAATATTGTCATTCGTGAGTGGAATTCGAATAATCATGAACTGCCAATACCAACTCTGCTTACCGATTTTCCGTAGTCCCCATAGTTTAGGAGAAATTTGAATTCGAAATTTCTGGAAAAAACCGTAAAAATTCAATCTCTCTACAAAAATCGTTATATCTCCTAAACTATTCGTCGCAAACCCCTCAAATAAAAAACTCTCGTGATCTACGTGACCAGATCAATAGAAAAAGAGGTATATTATTACCAAGAAGGAACCTTTAATTTTTTACAATTTTTTAAGGTCCGGGGTAAGGAAAATTCGAGAAAATTCGAGAAAATTCTTCGACTCAAATATTGTCATTCGTGAGTGGAATTCGAATAATCATGAACTGCCAATACCAACTCTGCTTACCGATTTTCCGTAGTCCCCATAGTTTAGGAGAAATTTGAAGTCGAAATTTTTGGAAAAAACCGTAAAAATTCAATCTCTCTATAAAAATCGTTATATCTCCTAAACTATTCGTCGCAGACCTCTCATATAAAAACTTTCGTGATCTACGTGAACAGATCAATAGAAAAAGAGGTATATTATCACCAAGAAGGAACTTTTAATTTTTTACAATTTTTTAAGGTCCGGGTTAAGGAAAATTCGAGAAAATTCAATATCTCTACAAAAATCGTTATATCTCCTAAACTATTCGTCGCAGACCCCTCAAATAAAAACTTTCGTGATCTACGTGAACAGATCAATAGAAAAAGAGGTATTTTATTACCAAGAAAGATCTTTTAATTTTTTACAATTTTTCAAGGTCCGGGGTAAGGAAAATTCGAGAAAATTCAATCTCTCTATAAAAATCGTTATATCTCCTAAACTATTCGTCGCAGACTCCTCAAATAAAAACTTTCGTGATCTACATGACCAGATCAATAGAAAAAGAGGTATATTATTACCAAGAAGGAACTTTCAATTTTTTACAATTTTTTAAGGTCCGGGGCAAGGAAAATTCGAGAAAATTCGAGAAAATTTTTCGACTCAAATATTGTCAGGCGAGAGTGGGATTCGAATAACCATGAACTGCCAATACCAACTCTGCTTACCGATTTTCCGTAGTCCCCATAGTTAAGGAGAAATTTGAATTCGAAATTTTTGGAAAAAACCGTAAAAATTCAATCTCTCTACAAAAATCATTATATCTCCTAAACTATTCGTCGCAAACCCCTCAAATAAAAACTTTCGTGATCTACGTGACCAGATCAATAGAAAAAGAGTTATATTATTATCAAGAAGGAACTTTTAATTTTTTACAACTTTTTAAGGTCCGGGGTAAGGAAAATTCGAGAAAATTCAATCTCTCTACAAAAATCGTTATATCTCCTAAACTATTCGTCGCAGACCCCTCAAATAAAAACTTTCGTGATCTACGTGAACAGATCAATAGAAAAAGAGGTATTTTATTACCAAGAAAGATCTTTTAATTTTTTACAATTTTTCAAGGTCCGGGGTAAGGAAAATTCGAGAAACTTCAATCTCTCTATAAAAATCGTTATATCTCCTAAACTATTCGTCGCAGACTCCTCAAATAAAAACTTTCGTGATCTACATGACCAGATCAATAGGAAAAGAGGTATATTATTACCAAGAAGGAACTTTTAATTTTTTACAATTTTTTAAGGTCCGGGGTAAGGAAAATTCGAGAAAATTCGAGAAAATTTTTCGACTCAAATATTGTCAGGCGAGTATGGGATTCGAATAACCATGAACTGCCAATACCAACTCTGCTTACCGATTTTCCGTAGTCCCCATAGTTTAGGAGAAATTTGAATTCGAAATTTTTGGAAAAAACCGTAAAAATTCAATCTCTCTACAAAAATCGTTATATCTCCTAAACTATTCGTCGCAAACCCCTCAAATAAAAACTTTCGTGATCTACGTGACCAGATCAATAGAAAAAGAGGTATATTATTACCAAGAAGGAACTTTTAATTTTTTACAATTTTTTAAGGTCCGGGGTAAGGAAAATTCGAGAAAATTCGAGAAAATTTTTCGACTCAAATATTGTCAGGCGAGAGTGGGATTCGAATAACCATGAACTGCCAACACCAACTCTGCTTACCGATTTTCCGTAGTCCCCATAGTTTAGGAGAAATTTGAATTCGAAATTTTTGGAAAAAACCGTAAAAATTCAATCTCTCTATAAAAATCGTTATATCTCCTAAACTATTCGTCGCAGACCCCTCATATAAAAACTTTCGTGATCTACGTGAACAGATCAATAGAAAAGAGGTATATTATCACCAAGAAGGAACTTTTAATTTTTTACAATTTTTTAAGGTCCGGGGTAAGGAAAATTCGAGAAAATTCAATCTCTCTACAAAAATCGTTAAATTATTCGTCGCAGCCCCTCAAATAAAAACTTTCGTGATCTACGTGAACAGATCAATAGAAAAGGAGGTATTTTATTACCAAGAAAGATCTTTTAATTTTTTACAATTTTTCAAGGTCCGGGGTAAGGAAAATTCGAGAAAATTCAATCTCTCTATAAAAATCGTTATATCTCCTAAACTATTCGTCGCAGACTCCTCAAATAAAAACTTTCGTGATCTACATGACCAGATCAATAGGAAAAGAGGTATATTATTACCAAGAAGGAACTTTTAATTTTTTACAATTTTTTAAGGTCCGGGGTAAGGAAAATTCGAGAAAATTCGAGAAAATTTTTCGACTCAAATATTGTCAGGCGAGTATGGGATTCGAATAACCATGAACTGCCAATACCAACTCTGCTTACCGATTTTCCGTAGTCCCCATAGTTTAGGAGAAATTTGAATTCGAAATCTTTGGAAAAAACCGTAAAAATTCAATCTCTCTACAAAAATCGTTATATCTCCTAAACTATTCGTCGCAAACCCCTCAAATAAAAACTTTCGTGATCTACGTGACCAGATCAATAGAAAAAGAGGTATATTATTACCAAGAAGGAACTTTTAATTTTTTACAATTTTTTGAGGTCCGGGGTAAGGAAAATTCGAGAAAATCCGAGAAAATTCTTCGACTCAAATATTGTCATTCGTGAGTGGAATTCGAATAATCATGAACTGCCAATACCAACTCTGCTTACCTATTTTCCGTAGTCCCCATAGTTTAGGAGAAATTTGAATTCGAAATTTTTGGAAAAAACCGTAAAAATTCAATCTCTCTACTAAAATCGTTATATCTCCTAAACTATTCGTCGCAGACCCCTCATATGAAAACTTTCGTGATCTACGTGACCAGATCAATAGAAAAAGAGGTATATTATTACCAAGAAGGAACTTTTAATTTTTTACAATTTTTCAAGGTCCGGGGTAAGAAAAATTCGAGAAAATTCTTCGACTCAAATATTGTCATTCGTGAGTGGAATTCGAATAATCATGAACTGCCAATACCAACTCTGCTTACCGATTTTCCGTAGTCCCCATAGTTTAGGAGAAATTTGAATTCGAAATTTCTGGAAAAAACCGTAAAAATTCAATCTCTCTACAAAAATCGTTATATCTCCTAAACTATTCGTCGCAAACCCCTCAAATAAAAACTCTCGTGATCTACGTGACCAGATCAATAGAAAAAGAGGTATATTATTACCAAGAAGGAACCTTTAATTTTTTACAATTTTTTAAGGTCCGGGGCAAGGAAAATTAGAGAAAATTCGAGAAAATTTTTCGACTCAAATATTGTCAGGCGAGAGTGGGATTCGAATAACCATGAACTGCCAACACCAACTCTGCTTACCGATTTTCCGTAGTCCCCATAGTTTAGGAGAAATTTGAATTCGAAATTTTTGGAAAAAACCGTAAAAATTCAATCTCTCTATAAAAATCGTTATATCTCCTAAACTATTCGTCGCAGACCCCTCATATAAAAACTTTCGTGATCTACGTGAACAGATCAATAGAAAAGAGGTATATTATCACCAAGAAGGAACTTTTAATTTTTTACAATTTTTTAAGGTCCGGGGTAAGGAAAATTCGAGAAAATTCAATCTCTCTACAAAAATCGTTAAATTATTCGTCGCAGACCCCTCAAATAAAAACTTTCGTGATCTACGTGAACAGATCAATAGAAAAGGAGGTATTTTATTACCAAGAAAGATCTTTTAATTTTTTACAATTTTTCAAGGTCCGGGGTAAGGAAAATTCGAGAAAATTCAATCTCTCTATAAAAATCGTTATATCTCCTAAACTATTCGTCGCAGACTCCTCAAATAAAAACTTTCGTGATCTACATGACCAGATCAATAGGAAAAGAGGTATATTATTACCAGGAAGGAACTTTTAATTTTTTACAATTTTTTAAGGTCCGGGGTAAGGAAAATTCGAGAAAATTCGAGAAAATTTTTCGACTCAAATATTGTCAGGCGAGTATGGGATTCGAATAACCATGAACTGCCAATACCAACTCTGCTTACCGATTTTCCGTAGTCCCCATAGTTTAGGAGAAATTTGAATTCGAAATCTTTGGAAAAAACCGTAAAAATTCAATCTCTCTACAAAAATCGTTATATCTCCTAAACTATTCGTCGCAAACCCCTCAAATAAAAACTTTCGTGATCTACGTGACCAGATCAATAGAAAAAGAGGTATATTATTACCAAGAAGGAACTTTTAATTTTTTACAATTTTTTGAGGTCCGGGGTAAGGAAAATTCGAGAAAATCCGAGAAAATTCTTCGACTCAAATATTGTCATTCGTGAGTGGAATTCGAATAATCATGAACTGCCAATACCAACTCTGCTTACCTATTTTCCGTAGTCCCCATAGTTTAGGAGAAATTTGAATTCGAAATTTTTGGAAAAAACCGTAAAAATTCAATCTCTCTACTAAAATCGTTATATCTCCTAAACTATTCGTCGCAGACCCCTCATATGAAAACTTTCGTGATCTACGTGACCAGATCAATAGAAAAAGAGGTATATTATTACCAAGAAGGAACTTTTAATTTTTTACAATTTTTCAAGGTCCGGGGTAAGAAAAATTCGAGAAAATTCTTCGACTCAAATATTGTCATTCGTGAGTGGAATTCGAATAATCATGAACTGCCAATACCAACTCTGCTTACCGATTTTCCGTAGTCCCCATAGTTTAGGAGAAATTTGAATTCGAAATTTCTGGAAAAAACCGTAAAAATTCAATCTGTCTACAAAAATCGTTATATCTCCTAAACTATTCGTCGCAAACCCCTCAAATAAAAACTCTCGTGATCTACGTGACCAGATCAATAGAAAAAGAGGTATATTATTACCAAGAAGGAACCTTTAATTTTTTACAATTTTTTAAGGTCCGGGGTAAGGAAAATTCGAGAAAATTCGAGAAAATTCTTCGACTCAAATATTGTCATTCGTGAGTGGAATTCGAATAATCATGAACTGCCAATACCAACTCTGCTTACCGATTTTCCGTAGTCCCCATAGTTTAGGAGAAATTTGAAGTCGAAATTTTTGGAAAAAACCGTAAAAATTCAATCTCTCTATAAAAATCGTTATATCTCCTAAACTATTCGTCGCAGACCTCTCATATAAAAACTTTCGTGATCTACGTGAACAGATCAATAGAAAAAGAGGTATATTATCACCAAGAAGGAACTTTTAATTTTTTACAATTTTTTAAGGTCCGGGTTAAGGAAAATTCGAGAAAATTCAATATCTCTACAAAAATCGTTATATCTCCTAAACTATTCGTCGCAGACCCCTCAAATAAAAACTTTCGTGATCTACGTGAACAGATCAATAGAAAAAGAGGTATTTTATTACCAAGAAAGATCTTTTAATTTTTTACAATTTTTCAAGGTCCGGGGTAAGGAAAATTCGAGAAAATTCAATCTCTCTATAAAAATCGTTATATTTCCTAAACTATTCGTCGCACACTCCTCAAATAAAAACTTTCGTGATCTACATGACCAGATCAATAGAAAAAGAGGTATATTATTACCAAGAAGGAACTTTCAATTTTTTACAATTTTTTAAGGTCCGGGGCAAGGAAAATTCGAGAAAATTCGAGAAAATTTTTCGACTCAAATATTGTCAGGCGAGAGTGGGATTCGAATAACCATGAACTGCCAATACCAACTCTGCTTACCGATTTTCCGTAGTCCCCATAGTTAAGGAGAAATTTGAATTCGAAATTTTTGGAAAAAACCGTAAAAATTCAATCTCTCTACAAAAATCATTATATCTCCTAAACTATTCGTCGCAAACCCCTCAAATAAAAACTTTCGTGATCTACGTGACCAGATCAATAGAAAAAGAGTTATATTATTATCAAGAAGGAACTTTTAATTTTTTACAACTTTTTAAGGTCCGGGGTAAGGAAAATTCGAGAAAATTCAATCTCTCTACAAAAATCGTTATATCTCCTAAACTATTCGTCGCAGACCCCTCAAATGAAAACTTTCGTGATCTACGTGAACAGATCAATAGAAAAAGAGGTATTTTATTACCAAGAAAGATCTTTAAATTTTTTACAATTTTTCAAGGTCCGGGGTGAGGAAAATTCGAGAAAATTCAATCTCTCTATAAAAATCGTTATATCTCCTAAACTATTCGTCGCAGACTCCTCAAATAAAAACTTTCGTGATCTACATGAGATCAATAGAAAAAGAGGTATATTATAACCAAGAAGGAACTTTCAATTTTTTACAATTTTTTAAGGTCCGGGGTAAGGAAAATTCGAGAAAATTCGAGAAAATATTTCGACTCAAATATTGTCAGGCGAGAGTGGGATTCGAATAACCATGAACTGCCAATACCAACTCTGCTTACCGATTTTCCGTAGTCCCCATAGTTTAGGAGAAATTTGAATTCGAAATTTTTGGAAAAAACCGTAAAAATTCAATCTCTCTACAAAAATCGTTATATCTCCTAAACTATTCGTCGCAAACCCCTCAAATAAAAACTTTCGTGTTCTACGTGACCAGATCAATAGAAAAAGAGGTATATTATTACCAAGAAGGAACTTTTGATTTTTTACAATTTTTTAAGGTCCGGGGTAAGGAAAATTCGAGAAAATTCGAGAAAATTCTTCGACTCAAATATTGTCATTCGTGAGTGGAATTCGAATAATCATGAACTGCCAATACCAACTCTGCTTACCGATTTTCCGTAGTCCCCATAGTTTAGGAGAAATTTGAAGTCAAAATTTTTGGAAAAAACCGTAAAAATTCAATCTCTCTATAAAAATCGTTATATCTCCTAAACTATTCGTCGCAGACCCCTCAAATAAAAACTTTCGTGATCTACGTGAACAGATCAATAGAAAAAGAGGTATTTTATTACCAAGAAAGATCTTTTAATTTTTTACAATTTTTCAAGGTCCTGGGTAAGGAAAATTCGAAAAAATTCAATCTCTCTATAAAAATCGTTATATCTCCTAAACTATTCGTCGCAGACTCCTCAAATAAAAACTTTCGTGATCTACATGACCAGATCAATAGAAAAAGAGGTATATTATTACCAAGAAGGAACTTTCAATTTTTTAGAATTTTTTAAGGTCCGGGGTAAGGAAAATTCGAGAAAATTTTTCGACTCAAATATTGTCAGGCGAGAGTGGGATTCGAATAACCTTGAACTGCCAACACCAACTCTGCTTACCGATTTTCCGTAGTCCCCATAGTTTAGGAGAAATTTGAATTCTAAATTTTTGGAAATAACCGTAAAAATTCAATCTCTCTACAAAAATCGTTATATCTCCTAAACTATTCGTCGCAAACCCCTCAAATAAAAACTTTCGTGATCTACGTGACCAGATCAATAGAAAAAGAGGTATATTATTACCAAGAAGGAACTTTTAATTTTTTACAATTTTTTAAGGTCCGGGGTAAGGAAAATTCGAGAAAATTCGAGAAAATTCTTCGACTCAAATATTGTCATTCGTGAGTGGAATTCGAATAATCATGAACTGCCAATACCAACTCTGCTTACTGATTTTCCGTAGTCCCCATAGTTTAGGAGAAATTTGAAGTCGAAATTTTTGGAAAAAACCGTAAAAATTCAATCTCTCTATAAAAATCGTTATATCTCCTAAACTATTCGTCGCAGACCCCTCATATAAAAACTTTCGTGATCTACGTGAACAGATCAATAGAAAAAGAGGTATATTATCACCAAGAAGGAACTTTTAATTTTTTACAATTTTTTAAGGTCCGGGGTAAGGAAAATTCGAGAAAATTCTTCGACTCAAATATTGTCATTCGTGAGTGGAATTCGAATAATCATGAACTGCCAATACCAACTCTGCTTACCGATTTTCCGTAGTCCCCATAGTTTAGGAGAAATTTGAAGTCGAAATTTTTGGAAAAAACCGTAAAAATTCAATTTCTCTACAAAAATCGTTATATCTCCTAAACTATTCGCCGCAAACCCCTCAAATAAAAACTTTCGTGATCTACGTGACCAGATCAATAGAAGAAGAGGTATATTATTACCAAGAAGGAACTTTTAATTTTTTACAATTTTTTAAGGTCCGGGGTAAGGAAAATTCGAGAAAATTCTTCGACTCAAATATTGTCATTCGTGAGTGGAATTCGAATAATCATCAACTGCCAATACCAACTCTGCTTACCGATTTTCCGTAGTCCCCATAGTTTAGGAGAAATTTGAATTCGAAATTTCTGGAAAAAACCGTAAAAATTCAATCTCTCTAAAAAAATCGTTATATCTCCTAAACTATTCGTCGCAAACCCCTCAAATAAAAACTTTCGTGATCTACGTGACCAGATCAATAGAAAAAGAGGTATATTATTACCAAGAAGGAACTTTTAATTTTTTACAATTTTTTAAGGTCCGGGGTAAGGAAAATTCGAGAAAATTCGAGAAAATTCTTCGACTCAAATATTGTCATTCGTGAGTGGAATTCGAATAATCATGAACTGCCAATACCAACTCTGCTTACCTATTTTCCGTAGTCCCCATAGTTTAGGAGAAATTTGAATTCGAAATTTTTGGAAAAAACCGTAAAAATTCAATCTCTCTACTAAAATCGTTATATCTCCTAAACTATTCGTCGCAGACCCCTCATATGAAAACTTTCGTGGTCTACGTGACCAGATCAAAAGAAAAAGAGTTACATTATTACCAAGAAGGAACTTTTAATTTTTTACAATTTTTTAAGGTCCGGGGTAAGGAAAATTCGAGAAAATTCTTCGACTCAAATATTGTCATTCGTGAGTGGAATTCGAATAATCATAAACTGCCAATACCAACTCTGCTTACCGATTTTCCGTAGTCCCCATAGTTTAGGAGAAATTTGAATTCGAAATTTCTGGAAAAAACCGTAAAAATTCAATCTCTCTAAAAAAATCGTTATATCTCCTAAACTATTCGTCGCAAACCCCTCAAATAAAAACTTTCGTGATCTACGTGACCAGATCAATAGAAAAAGAGGTATATTATTACCAAGAAGGAACTTTTAATTTTTTACAATTTTTCAAGGTCCGGGGTAAGAAAAATTCGAGAAAATTCAATCTCTCTACAAAAATCGTTATATCTCCTAAACTATTCGTCGCAGACCCCTCAAATAAAAACTTTCGTGATCTACGTGGACAGATCAATAGAAAAAGAGGTATTTTATTACCAAGAAAGATCTTTTAATTTTTTACAATTTTTCAAGGTCCGGGGTAAGGAAAATTCGAGAAAATTCAATCTCTCTATAAAAATCGTTATATCTCCTAAACTATTCGTCGCAGACTCCTCAAATAAAAACTTTCGTGATCTACATGACCAGATCAATAGAAAAAGAGGTATATTATTACCAAGAAGGAACTTTTAATATTTTACAATTTTTTAAGGTATGGAAAATTCGAGAAAATTCGAGAAAATTTTTCGACTCAAATATTGTCAGGCGAGAGTGGGATTCGAATAAATATGAACTGCCAATACCAACTCTGCTTACCGATTTTCTGTAGTCCCCATAGTTTAGGAGAAATTTGAATTCGAAATTTTTGGAAAAAACCGTAAAAATTCAATCTCTCTTCAAAAATCGTTATATCTCCTAAACTATTCGTCGCAAACCCCTCAAATAAAAACTTTCGTGATCTACGTGACCAGATCAATAGAAAAAGAGGTATATTATTACCAAGAAGGAACTTTTAATTTTTTACAATTTTTTAAGGTCCGGGGTAAGGAAAATTCGAGAAAATTCAATCTCTCTTCAAAAATCGTTATATCTCCTAAACTATTCGTCGCAGACCCCTCAAATAAAAACTTTCGTGATCTACGTGGACAGATCAATAGAAAAAGAGGTATTTTATTACCAAGAAAGATCTTTTAATTTTTTACAATTTTTCAAGGTCCGGGGTAAGGAAAATTCGAGAAAATTCAATCTCTCTATAAAAATCGTTATATCTCCTAAACTATTCTTCGCAGACTCCTCAAATAAAAACTTTCGTGATCTACATGACCAGATCAATAGAAAAAGAGGTATATTATTACCAAGAAGGAACTTTTAATATTTTACAATTTTTTAAGGTATGGAAAATTCGAGAAAATTCGAGAAAATTTTTCGACTCAAATATTGTCAGGCGAGAGTGGGATTCGAATAAATATGAACTGCCAATACCAACTCTGCTTACCGATTTTCTGTAGTCCCCATAGTTTAGGAGAAATTTGAATTCGAAATTTTTGGAAAAAACCGTAAAAATTCAATCTCTCTTCAAAAATCGTTATATCTCCTAAACTATTCGTCGCAAACCCCTCAAATAAAAACTTTCGTGATCTACGTGACCAGATCAATAGAAAAAGAGGTATATTATTACCAAGAAGGAACTTTTAATTTTTTACAATTTTTTAAGGTCCGGGGTAAGGAAAATTCGAGAAAATTTTTCGACTCAAATATTGTCAGGCGAGAGTGGGATTCGAATAACCATGAACTGCCAATTCCAACTCTGCTTACCGATTTTCCGTAGTTCCCATAGTTTAGGAGAAATTTGAATTCGAAATTTTTGGAAAAAACCGTAAAAATTCAATCTCTCTACTAAAATCGTTATATCTCCTGAACTATTCGTCGCAGACCCCTCATATGAAAACTTTCGTGATCTACGTGACCAGATCAATAGAAAAAGAGGTATATTATTACCAAGAAGGAATTTTTAATTTTTTACAATTTTTCAAGGTCCGGGGTAAGAAAAATTCGAGAAAATTCTTCGACTCAAATATTGTCATTCGTGAGTGGAATTCGAATAATCATGAACTGCCAATACCAACTCTGCTTACCGATTTTCCGTAGTCCCCATAGTTTAGGAGAAATTTGAAATCGAAATTTTTGGAAAAAACCGTAAAAATTCAATCTCCCTATAAAAATCGTTATATCTCCTAAACTATTCGTCGCAGACCCCTCATATAAAAACTTTCGTGATCTACGTGAACAGATCAATAGAAAAAGAGGTATATTATCACCAAGAAGGAACTTTTAATTTTTTACAATTTTTTAAGGTCCGGGGTAAGGAAAATTCGAGAAAATTCAATCTCTCTACAAAAATCGTTATATCTCCTAAACTATTCGTCGCAGACCCCTCAAATAAAAACTTTCGTGATCTACGTGAACAGATCAATAGAAAAAGAGGTATATTATTACCAAGAAAGATCTTTTAATTTTTTACAATTTTTCAAGGTCCGGGGTAAGGAAAATTCGAGAAAATTCAATCTCTCTATAAAAATCTTTATATCTTCTAAACTATTCGTCGCAGACTCCTCAAATAAAAACTTTCGTGATCTACATGACCAGATCAAAAGAAAAAGAGTTATATTATTACCAATAAGGAACTTTTAATTTTTTACAATTTTTTAAGGTCTGGGGTAAGGAAAATTCGAGAAAATTCAATCTCTCTACAAAAATCGTTATATCTCCTAAACTATTCGTCGCAGACCCCTCAAATAAAAACTTTCGTGATCTACGTGAACAGATCAATAGAAAAAGAGGTATTTTATTACCAAGAAGGAACTTTCAATTTTTTACAATTTTTCAAGGTCCGGGGTAAGGAAAATTCGAGAAAATTCAATCTCTCTATAAAAATCGTTATATCTCCTAAACTATTCGTCGCAGACTCCTCAAATAAAAACTTTCGTGATCTACATGACCAGATCAATAGAAAAAGAGGTATATTATTACCAAGAAGGAACTTTTAATTTTTTACAATTTTTTAAGGTCCGGGGCAAGGAAAATTAGAGAAAATTCGAGAAAATTTTTCGACTCAAATATTGTCAGGCGAGAGTGGGATTCGAATAACCATGAACTGCCAATTCCAACTCTGCTTACCGATTTTCCGTAGTTCCCATGGTTTAGGAGAAATTTGAATTCGAAATTTTTGGAAAAAACCGTAAAAATTCAATCTCTCTACTAAAATCGTTATATCTCCTGAACTATTCGTCGCAGACCCCTCATATGAAAACTTTCGTGATCTACGTGACCAGATCAATAGAAAAAGAGGTATATTATTACCAAGAAGGAACTTTCAATTTTTTACAATTTTTTAAGGTCCGGAGTAAGAAAAATTCGAGAAAATTTTTCGACTCAAATATTGTCAGGCGAGAGTGGGATTCGAATAACCAGGAACTGCCAATACCAACTCTGCTTACCGATTTTCCGTAGTCCCCATAGTTTAGGAGAAATTTGAATTCGAAATTTTTGGAAAAAACCGTAAAAATTCAATCTCTCTACAAAAATCGTTATATCTCCTAAACTATTCGTAGCAGACCCCTCATATGAAAACTTTCGTGATCTACGTGACCAGATCAAAAGAAAAAGAGTTATATTATTACCAAGAAGGAACTTTTAATTTTTTACAATTTTTTAAGGTCCGGGTTAAGGAAAATTCGAGAAAATTCAATCTCTCTACAAAAATCGTTATATCTCCTAAACTATTCGTCGCAGACCCCTCATATGAAAACTTTCGTGATCTACGTGACCAGATCGAAAGAAAAAGAGTTATATTATTACCAAGAAGGAACTTTTAATTTTTTACAATTTTTTAAGGTCTGGGGTAAGGAAAATTCGAGAAAATTCAATCTCTCTACAAAAATCGTTATATCTCCTAAACTGAATAGTTTAGCGACGAATGTCGCAGACCCCTCAAATAAAAACTTTCGTGATCTACGTGAACAGATCAATAGAAAAAGAGGTATTTTATTACCAAGAAAGATCTTTTAATTTTTTACAATTTTTCAAGGTCCGGGGTAAGGAAAATTCGAGAAAATTCAATCTCTCTATAAAAATCGTTATATCTCCTAAACTATTCGTCGCAGACTCCTCAAATAAAAACTTTCGTGATCTACATGACCAGATCAATAGAAAAAGAGTTATATTATTACCAAGAAGGAACTTTCAATTTTTTACAATTTTTTAAGGTCCGGGGTAAGGAAAATTAGAGAAAATTCGAGAAAATTTTTCGACTCAAATATTGTCAGGCGAGAGTGGGATTCGAATAACCATGAACTGCCAATACCAACTCTGCTTACCGATTTTCCGTAGTCCCCATAGTTTAGGAGAAATTTGAATTCGAAATTTTTGGAAAAAACCGTAAAAATTCAATCTATCTACAAAAATCGTTATATCTCCTAAACTATTCGTCGCAAACCCCTCAAATAAAAACTTTCGTGATCTACGTGACCAGATCAATAGAAAAAGAGGTATATTATTACCACGAAGGAACTTTCAATTTTTTACAATTTTTTAAGGTCCGGGGTAAGGAAAATTCGAGAAAATTCTTCGACTCAAATATTGTCATTCGAGAGTGGAATTCGAATAATCATGAACTGCCAATACCAACTCTGCTTACCGATTTTCCGTAGTCCCCATAGTTTAGGAGAAATTTGAAGTCAAAATTTTTGGAAAAAACCGTAAAAATTCAATCTCTCTATAAAAATCGTTATATCTCCTAAACTATTCGTCGCAGACCCCTCAAATAAAAACTTTCGTGATCTACGTGAACAGATCAATAGAAAAAGAGGTATTTTATTACCAAGAAAGATCTTTTAATTTTTTACAATTTTTCAAGGTCCGGGGTAAGGAAAATTCGAGAAAATTCAATCTCTCTATAAAAATCGTTATATCTCCTAAACTATTCGTCGCAGACTCCTCAAATAAAAACTTTCGTGATCTACATGACCAGATCAATAGAAAAAGAGGTATATTATTACCAAGAAGGAACTTTTAATTTTTTACAATTTTTTAAGGTCCGGGGCAAGGAAAATTAGAGAAAATTCGAGAAAATTTTTCGACTCAAATATTGTCAGGCGAGAGTGGGATTCGAATAACCATGAACTGCCAACACCAACTCTGCTTACCGATTTTCCGTAGTCCCCATAGTTTAGGAGAAATTTGAATTCGAAATTTTTGGAAAAAACCGTAAAAATTCAATCTCTCTACAAAAATCGTTATATCTCCTAAACTATTCGTCGCAAACCCCTCAAATAAAAACTTTCGTGATCTACGTGTTCAGATCAATAGAAAAGGAGGTATATTATTACCAAGAAGGAACTTTTAATTTTTTACAATTTTTTAAGGTCCGGGGTAAGGAAAATTCGAGAAAATTCTTCGACTCAAATATTGTCATTCGTGAGTGGAATTCGAATAATCATGAACTGCCAATACCAACTCTGCTTACCGATTTTCCGTAGTCCCCATAGTTTAGGAGAAATTTGAAGTCGAAATTTTTGGAAAAAACCGTAAAAATTCAATCTCTCTATAAAAATCGTTATATCTCCTAAACTATTCGTCGCAGACCCCTCATATAAAAACTTTCGTGATCTACGTGAACAGATCAATAGAAAAAGAGGTATATTATCACCAAGAAGGAACTTTTAATTTTTTACAATTTTTTAAGGTCCGGGGTAAGGAAAATTCGAGAAAATTCAATCTCTCTACAAAAATCGTTATATCTCCTAAATTATTCGTCGCAGACCCCTCAAATAAAAACTTTCGTGATCTACGTGAACAGATCAATAGAAAAAGTGGTATTTTATTACCAAGAAAAATCTTTTAATTTTTTACAATTTTTCAAGGTCCGGAGTAAGGAAAATTCGAGAAAATTCAATCTCTCTATAAAAATAAAAATAACAATGTGGAATGGCTTACTTGAACAATTGTTCATTAAACAAAAAAAAAAAGGGAATAAGAACAGTCCCTTATACCAAAGTGGTTTCTTTAGACACGTGTGTCAAGCTTTCGTCCCTCTGCAATACGATAAAAAGTGTTAGAGTAAGAAACATTGAGGGAAATAACAAACAAATGAAATCAACAACAGAAGTCAGCCGTCCATATGTCGTTACAGCAGCAATTGACCTTACCACGTGGGAGCTATAGCTACCTGCGTGACATCCAAGTCCAAGAAAAACAACAATGTCGAATGGCTTACTTGGATAATTGTTCATTAAACAAAAAGAAGGGAATAAGAACAGTCCCTTATACCAAAGTTGTTTCCTTAGACACGTGTGTCAAGCTTTCGTCCCTCTGCAATACGACAAAAAGTGTGAGTGTGAGAAACATTGAAGGAAATAACAAACAAATGAAATCAACAACAGAATTCAGCCGTTCAATTGTGGTTACAGCAGCAATTGACCTTACAACGTAGGATATTATAGCTACCAGTGTGACATCCGAGTCCAAGAAAATCAACAATGTGGAATGGCTTACTTGAACAATTTTTCATCAAACAAAAAAAAAAGAAATAAGAACAGTCGCTTATACCAAAGTGGTTTCCTTAAACACGTGTGTCAAGCTTTCGTCCCTGTGCAATACGATAAAGAGGGTTAGAGTAAGAAACATTGAAGGAAATAACAAATAAATGAAATCAACAACAGAATTCAGCCATCCAATTGTGGTTACAGCAGCAATTGACCTTACCATGTGGGAGATTATAGCTACCTGCGTGACATCGGAGTCCAAGAAAATCAACAATGTGAAACGGCTTACTTGGATAATTGTTCATTAAACAAAGAGAAGGGAATAAGAACAGTCCTTCATACAAATGTGGTTTCCTCAGACACGTGTGTCAAGCTTTCGTGCCTCTGCAATACGATAAAGAGTGTTAGAGTGAGAAACATTGAAGGAAATAACAAACAAATGGAATCAACAACAGAAGTCAGCCTTCTAATTGTGGTTTTAGCAGCAATTGACCTTACCACATTGGAGCTATAGCTACCTGCGTCACATCCAAGTCCAAGAAAAACAACAAGTCGAATGGCTTACTTGGATAATTGTTCATTAAACAAAAAGATGGGAATAAGAACAGTCCCTTATACCAATGTGGTTTCCTTAGACACGTGTGTCATGCTTTCGTCCCTGTGCAATACGATGAAAAGTGTTATTATAATGAGAAACATTGAAGGAATTAACAAACAAATGAAATCAACAACAGAATTCATCCGTCCACTTGTGGTTACAGCAGCAATTGACCTCATAACGTGGGAGAATATAGCTACCTGCGTGACATCCGAGTCCATGAAAATCAACAATGTGGAATGGCTTACTTGGATAATTGTTCATTAAACAAAAGGAAGGGAATAAGAACAGTCCTTTATACCAATGTGGTTTCCTTAGACACGTGTGTCAAGCTTTCGTGCCTCTGCAATACGATTAAAAGTGTTAGAGTGAGAAACATTGAAGGAAATAACAAACAAATGAAATCAACAACAGAAGTCAGCCGTCCAATTGTGGTTTTAGCAGCAATTGACCTCACCACGTGGAAGCTATAGCTACTACCTGCGTGACATCCGAGTCCAAAAAGAACAACAATGTGGAATGGCTTACTTGGATAATTGTCCATTAAACAAAAAGAAGGGAATAAGAACAGTCCTTTATACCAATGTGGTTTCCTTAGACACGTGTGTCAAGCTTTCGTGCCTCTGCAATACGATAAAGAGTGTTAGAGTGAGAAACATTGAAGGAAATAACAAAAAAATGGAATCAACAACAGAAGTCAGCCTTCCAATTGTGGTTTTAGCAGCAATTGACCTTACCACGTGGGAGCTATAGCTACCTGCGTGACATCGAAGTCCAAGAAAAACAACAATGTCGAATGGCTTACTTGGATAATTGTTCATTAAACGAAAAGAGGGGAATAAGAACAGTCCCTTATACCAATGTGGTTTCCTTAGACACGTGTGTCATGCTTTCGTTGCTGTGCAATACGATGAAAAGTGTTATTATAATGAGAAACATTGAAGGAAATAACAAACAAATGAAATCAACAACAGAAGTCAGCCGACCAAATGTGGTTACAGCAACAATTGACCTCACCACGTGGGAGATTATAGCTATCTGCGTGACATCCGAGTCCAAGAAAATCAACAATGTGGAATGGCTCACTTGGATAATTGTTCATAAAAAAGAAAAAAGGGAATAAGAACAGTCCCTTATACCAATGTGTATTCCTTAGACACGTGTGTCAAGCTTTCGTCCCTCTGCAATACGATCAAAAGTGTTAGAGTAAGAAACATTGAAGGAAATAACAAACAAATGAAATCAACAACAGAAGTCAGCCGTCCAATTGTGGTTACAGCAGCAATTGATCTTACCATGTGGGAGATTATAGCTACCTGCGTGACATCGGAATCCAAGAAAATCAACAATGTGAAACGGCTTACTTGGATAATTGTTCATTAAACAAAAAGAAGGGAATAAGAACAGTCCTTTATACCAATGTGGTTTCCTTAGACACGTGTGTCAAGCTTTCGTCCCTCTGCAATACGACAAAAAGTGTTAGTATGAGAAACATTGAAGGAAATAACAAACAAATGAAATCAACAACAGGGGGAATAAGAACAGTTCCTTATACCAATGTGATTTCCTTAGACACGAGTGTCAAGCTTTCGTCCCTGAGCAATACGATGAAAAGTGTTAGAATGAGAAACATTGAATGAAATAACAAACAAATGAAATCAACAACAGAATTCAGCCGTCCAATTGTGGTTACAGCAGCAATTGACTTTACAACGTGGGAGATTATAGCTACCTGCGTGACATCGGAGTCCAAGAAAATCAACAATGTGGAATGGCTTACTTGAACAATTGTTCATTAAACAAAAAAAAAAGGAAAAAGAACAGTCCTTTATACCAAAGTGGTTTCCTCAGACACGTGTGTCTAGCTTTCCTCCCTCTGCAATACGATAAAAAGTGTTAGAATAAGAAACATTGAAGGAAATAACAAACAAATGAAATCAACTACAGAAGTCAGCCGTCCAATTGTGGTTTTAGCAGCAATTGACCTTACCACAAGGAAGCTATAGCTATCTGCGTGACATCCGAGTCCTAGAAGAACAACAATGTGGAATGGCTTACTTGGATAATTGTTCATTAAACCAAAAGAACGGAATAAGAACAGTCCTTTATACCAATGTTGTTTCCTTCGACACGTGTGTCTAGCTTCCGTCCCTCTGCAATACGATTAAAAGTGTTAGAGTAAGAAACATTGAAGGAAATAACAAACAAATGAAATCAACAGCAGAATTCAGCCGTCCAATTGTGGTCACAGCAGCAATTGACCATACCATGTGGGAGATTATAGCTACCTGCGTGACATCGGAGTCCAAGAAATCAACAATGTGAAATGGCTCACTTGAATAATTGTTCATTAAACAAAAAAAAAGGGAATAAGAACACTTCCTTATACCAAAGTGGTTTCCTTAGACACGTGTGTCAAGTTTTCGATCCTCTGCAATACGATAAAGAGTGTTAGAGTGAGAAACATTGAAGGAAATAACAAACAAATGAAATCAACTACAGAAGTCAGCCGTCCAATTGTGGTTTTAGTAGCAATTGACTTCACCACGTGGAAGCTATAGCTACCTGCGTGACATCCGAGTCCTAGAAGAACAACAATGTGGAATGGCTTACTTGGATAATTGTTCATTAAACAAAAAGAAGGAAATAAGAACAGTCCTTTATACCAATGTGGTTTCCTTCGACACGTGTGTCTAGCTTTCGTCCCTGTGCAATAAGATAAAAAGTGTTAGAATAAGCAACATTGAAGGAAATATTAATCAAATGAAATCAGCAACAGAAGTGAGCCGTCCATTTGTGGTTACAGCAGCAATTGACCTTAACACGTGGGAGATTATAGCTACCTGCGTGACATCCGAGTCCAAGAAAAACAACATTGTGGAATGGCTTACTTGGAATTGTTCGTTAAATGAAGAAAAAGGGAATAAGCACAATCTCCCAAAGCAGAGCGGTTTTCTTAGACACGTGTGTCAAGCTTTCGTCCCTCTGCAATACGATAAAAGAGTAAGAAACATTGAAGGAAATAACAAACAAATGAAATCAACAACAGAAGAAAGCCGTCCAATTGTGTTCACAGCAGCATTTGACCTTACCACGTGGGAGATTATAGCTACCTGCGTGACATCCGAGTCCAAGAAAATCAACAATGTGGAATGGCTTACTTGAACAATTGTTCATTAAACAAAAAAAAAGGGAATAAGAACAGTCCCTTATACCAAAGTGGTTTCCTCAGACACGTGGGTCTAGCTTTCCTCCCTCTGCAATACGATAAAAAGTGTTAGAGTAAGAAACATTGAAGGAAATAACAAACAAATGAAATCAACAACAGAAGTCAGCCAACCAATTGTGTTTACAGCAGCAATTGACCTTACCACGTGGGAGATTATAGCTACCTGCGTGACATCCGAGTCCAAGGAAATCAACAATGTGGAATGGCTTACTTGAACAATTGTTCATTAAACAAAAAAAAAGGGAATAAGAACAGTCCTTTATACCAAAGTGGTTTCCTCAGACACGTGGGTCTAGCTTTCCTCCCTCTGCAATACGATAAAAAGTGTTAGAGTAAGAAACATTGAGGGAAATAACAAACAAATGAAATCAACAACAGAAGTCAGCCGTCCAATTGTGGTTGCACCAGCAATTGACCTTACCACGTGGGAGCTATAGCTACCTGCGTGACATCCAAGTCCAAGAAAAACAACAATGTCGAATGGCTTACTTGGATAATTGTTCATTAAACAAAAAGAAGGGAATAAGAACAGTCCCTTATACAAATGTGGTTTCTTTAGACTCGTGTGTCAAGCTTTCGTCCCTGTGCAATACGATGAAAAGTGTTAGAATGAGAAACATTGAAGGAAATAACAAACAAATGAAATCAACAGCAGAATTCAGCCGTCCAATTGTGGTTACAGCAGCAATTGACCTTACCATGTGGGAGATTATAGCTACCTGCGTGACATCGGGGTCCAAAAAAATCAACAATGTGAAATGGCTCACTTGAATAATTGTTCATTAAACAAAAAAAAGGGAATAAGAACAGTCCCTTATACCAAAGTGGTTTCCTTAGACACGTGTGTCAAGTTTTCGTTCCTCTGCAATACGATAAAGAGTGTTAGAGTAAGAAACATTGAAGGAAATAACAAACAAATGAAATCAACAACAGAAGATAGCCGTCCAATTGTGTTTACAGCAGCAATTGACCTTACCACGTGGGAGATTATAGCTACCTGCGTGACATCCGAGTCCAAGAAAATCAACAATGTGGAATGGCTTACTTGAACAATTGTTCATTAAACAAAAAAAAAAGGGAATAAGAACAGTCCCTTATACCAAAGTGGTTTCCTCAGACACGTGGGTCTAGCTTTCCTCCCTCTGCAATACGATAAAAAGTGTTAGATTAAGAAACATCGAAGGAAATAACAAACAAATGAAATCAACAACAGAAGTCAGCCGTCCATTTGTGTTTACAGCAGCAATTGACCTCACCCCGTGGGAGATCATAGCCACCTGCGTGACATCCGAGTCCAAGAAAATCAACAATGTGGAATGGCTTACTTGAACAATTGTTCATTAAACAAAAAAAAAGGGAATAAGAACAGTCCTTTATACCAAAGTGGTTTCCTCAGACAAGTGTGTCTAGCTTTCCTCCCTCTGCAATACGATAAAAAGTGTTAGAGTAAGAAACATTGAGGGAAATAACAAACAAATGAAATCAACAGCAGAATTCAGCCGTCCAATTGTGGTTACAGCAGCAATTGACCTTACCATGTGGGAGATTATAGCTACCTGCGTGACATCGGAGTCCAACAGAATCAACAATGTGGAATGGCTTACTTGAACAATTGTTCATTAAACAGAAAAAAAGGGAATAAGAACAGTCCTTTATACCAAAGTGGTTTCCTCAGACACGTGGGTCTAGCTTTCCTCCCTCTGCAATACGATAAAAAGTGTTAGAGTAAGAAACATTGAGGGAAATAACAAACAAATGAAATCAACAACAGAAGTCAGCCGTCCAATTGTGGTTGCACCAGCAATTGACCTTACCACGTGGGAGATCATAGCCACCTGCGTGACATCCGAGTCCAAGAAAATCAACAATGTGGAATGGCTTACTTGAACAATTGTTCATTAAACAAAAAAAAAGGGAATAAGAACAGTCCTTTATACCAAAGTGGTTTCCTCAGACACGTGGGTCTAGCTTTCCTCCCTCTGCAATACGATAAAAAGTGTTAGAGTAAGAAACATTGAGGGAAATAACAAACAAATGAAATCAACAACAGAAGTCAGCCGTCCATTTGTGTTTACAGCAGCAATTGACCTTACCACGTGGGAGATCATAGCCACCTGCGTGACATCCGAGTCCAAGAAAATCAACAATGTGGAATGGCTTACTTGAACAATTGTTCATTAAACAGAAAAAAAGGGAATAAGAACAGTCCTTTATACCAAAGTGGTTTCCTCAGACACGTGGGTCTAGCTTTCCTCCCTCTGCCATACGATAAAAAGTGTTAGAGTAAGAAACATTGAAGGAAATAACAAACAAATGAAATCAACAACAGAAGTCAGCCAACCAATTGTGTTTACAGCAGCAATTGACCTTACCACGTGGGAGATTATAGCTACCTGCGTGACATCCGAGTCCAAGGAAATCAACAATGTGGAATGGCTTACTTGAACAATTGTTCATTAAACAAAAAAAAAGGGAATAAGAACAGTCCTTTATACCAAAGTGGTTTCCTCAGACACGTGTGTCTAGCTTTCCTCCCTCTGCAATACGATAAAAAGTGTTAGAGTAAGAAACATTGAGGGAAATAACAAACAAATGAAATCAACAACAGAAGTCAGCCGTCCAATTGTGGTTGCACCAGCAATTGACCTTACCACGTGGGAGCTATAGCTACCTGCGTGACATCCAAGTCCAAGAAAAACAACAATGTCGAATGGCTTACTTGGATAATTGTTCATTAAACAAAAAGAAGGGAATAAGAACAGTCCCTTATACCAATGTGGTTTCTTTAGACTCGTGTGTCAAGCTTTCGTCCATGTGCAATACGATGAAAAGTGGTAGAATGAGAAACATTGAAGGAAATAACAAACAAATGAAATCAACAGCAGAATTCAGCCGTCCAATTGTGGTTACAGCAGCAATTGACCTTACCATGTGGGAGATTATAGCTACCTGCGTGACATCGGAGTCCAAGAAAATCAACAATGTGAAATGGCTCACTTGAATAATTGTTCATTAAACAAAAAAAAGGGAATAAGAACAGTCCCTTATACCAAAGTGGTTTCCTTAGACACGTGTGTCAAGTTTTCGGTCCTCTGCAATACGATAAAGAGTGTTAGAGTAAGAAACATTGAAGGAAATAACAAACAAATGAAATCAACAACAGAAGATAGCCGTCCAATTGTGTTTACAGCAGCAATTGACCTTACCACGTGGGAGATTATAGCTACCTGCGTGACATCCGAGTCCAAGAAAATCAACAATGTGGAATGGCTTACTTGAACAATTGTACATTAAACAAAAAAAAAAGGGAATAAGAACAGTCCCTTATACCAAAGTGGTTTCCTCAGACACGTGGGTCTAGCTTTCCTCCCTCTGCAATACGATAAAAAGTGTTAGATTAAGAAACATCGAAGGAAATAACAAACAAATGAAATCAACAACAGAAGTCAGCCGTCCATTTGTGTTTACAGCAGCAATTGACCTCACCCCGTGGGAGATCATAGCCACCTGCGTGACATCCGAGTCCAAGAAAATCAACAATGTGGAATGGCTTACTTGAACAATTGTTCATTAAACAAAAAAAAAGGGAATAAGAACAGTCCTTTATACCAAAGTGGTTTCCTCAGACAAGTGTGTCTAGCTTTCCTCCCTCTGCAATACGATAAAAAGTGTTAGAGTAAGAAACATTGAGGGAAATAACAAACAAATGAAATCAACAGCAGAATTCAGCCGTCCAATTGTGGTTACAGCAGCAATTGACCTTACCATGTGGGAGATTATAGCTACCTGCGTGACATCGGAGTCCAACAGAATCAACAATGTGAAATGGCTCACTTGAATAATTGTTCAT
Source organism: Harmonia axyridis (assembly GCF_914767665.1). Taxonomy (NCBI): domain Eukaryota; kingdom Metazoa; phylum Arthropoda; class Insecta; order Coleoptera; family Coccinellidae; genus Harmonia; species Harmonia axyridis. The sequence continues at coordinate 20,878,435 of NC_059505.1, read as the reverse complement.
TAAACAAAAAATAAGGAAATATGAACACTCCCTTATACCAAAGTGGTTTCCTTAGACACGTGTGTCAAGTTTTCGTTCCTCTGCAATACGATAAAGAGTGTTAGAGTAAGAAACATTGAAGGAAATAACAAACAAATGAAATCAACAACAGAAGATAGCCGTCCAATTGTGTTTTCAGCAGCAATTGACCTTACCACGTGGGAGATTATAGCTACCTGCGTGACAAAGTGGTTTCCTCAGACACGTGGGTCTAGCTTTCCTCCCTCTGCAATACGATAAAAAGTGTTAGAGTAAGAAACATTGAGGGAAATAACAAACAAATGAAATCAACAGCAGAATTCAGCCGTCCAATTGTGGTTACAGCAGCAATTGACCTTACCATGTGGGAGATTATAGCTACCTGCGTGACATCGGAGTCCAAGAGAATCAACAATGTGAAATGGCTCACTTGAATAATTGTTCATTAAACAAAAAATAAGGAAATATGAACAGTCCCTTATACCAAAGTGGTTTCCTTAGACACGTGTGTCAAGTTTTCGTTCCTCTGCAATACGATAAAGAGTGTTAGAGTAAGAAACATTGAAGGAAATAACAAACAAATGAAATCAACAACAGATGTCAGCCAACCAATTGTGTTTACAGCAGCAATTGACCTTACCACGTGGGAGATTATAGCTACCTGCGTGACATCCGAGTCCAAGAAAATCAACAATGTGGAATGGCTTACTTGAACAATTGTTCATTAAACAAAAAAAAAAGGAAAAAGAACAGTCCTTTATACCAAAGTGGTTTCCTCAGACACGTGTGTCTAGCTTTCCTCCCTCTGCAATACGATAAAAAGTGTTAGAATAAGAAACATTGAGGGAAATAACAAACAAATGAAATCAACAACAGAAGTCAGCCGTCCAATTGTGGTTACACCAGCAATTGACCTTACCACGTGGGAGCTATAGCTACCTGCGTGACATCCAAGTCCAAGAAAAACAACAATGTCGAATGGCTTACTTGGATAATTGTTCATTAAACAAAAAGAAGGGAATAAGAACAGTCCCTTATACCAATGTAGTTTCCTTAGACTCGTGTGTCAAGCTTTCGTCTTTGTGCAATACGATGAAAAGTGTTAGAATAAGAAACATTGAAAGAAATAACAAACAAATGAAATCAACAGCAGAAGTCAGCCGTCCAATTGTGGTTACAGCAGCAATTGACCTTACCACGTGCGAGCTATAGCTACCTGCGTGATATCCGAGTCCAAGAAAAACAACAATGTGGAATGGCTTACTTGGAATTGTTCATTAAACAAGAAGAAGGGAATAAGAACAGTCCCTTATACCAATGTGGTTTCTTTAGACACGTGTGTCAAGCTTTCGTCCCTGTGCAATAAGATAAAAAGTGTTAGAATAAGCAACATTGAAGGAAATAACAATCAAATGAAATCAACAACAGAAGTCAGCCGTCCATTTGTGGTTACAGCAGCAATTGACCTTACAACGTGGGAGATTATAGCTACCTGTGTGACATCCGAGTCCAAGAAAATCAACAATGTTGAATGACTTACTTGAACAATTGTTCATTAAACAGAGAAAAAAGGAATAAGAACAGTCCCGTATACCAAAGTGGTTTCTTTAGACACGTGTGTCAAGCTTTCGTCCCTCTGCAATACGATAAAAGAGTGAGAAACATTGAAGGAAATAACAAACAAATGAAATCAACAACAGAAGTCAGCCGTCCAATTGTGGTTACAGCAGCAATTGACCTTACCACGTGGGAGATTATAGCTACCTGCGTGACATCGGAGTCCAAGAAAATCAACAATGTGAAACGGCTTACTTGGATAATTGTTCATTAAACAAAAAGAAGCGATTAAGAACAGTCCTTTATACCAATGTGGTTTCCTTAGACACGTGTGTCAAGCTTTCGTCCCTCTGCAATACGACAAAAAGTGTTAGTGTGAGAAACATTGAAGGAAATAACAAACAAATGAAATCAACAACAGAAGTCTGCCGTCCAATTGTGGTTACAGCAGCTATTGACCTTACAACGTGGGAGCTATAGCTACCTGCGTGACATCCAAGTCCAAAAAAAACAACAATGTCGAATGGCTTACTTGGATAATTGTTCATCAAACAAAAAGAAGGGAATAAGAACAGTCCCTTATACCAATGTGGTTTCCTTAGACTCGTGTGTCAAGCTTTCGTATCTGTGCAATACGATGAAAAGTGTTAGAATGAGAAACATTGAAGGAAATAACAAACAAATGAAATCAACAGCAGAATTCAGCCGTCCAATTGTGGTCACAGCAGCAATTGACCATACCATGTGGGAGATTATAGCTACCTGCGTGACATCGGAGTCCAAGAAAATCAACAATGTGAAATGGCTCACTTGAATAATTGTTCATTAAACAAAAAAAAAGGGAATAAGAACACTTCCTTATACCAAAGTGGTTTCCTTAGACACGTGTGTCAAGTTTTCGATCCTCTGCAATACGATAAAGAGTGTTAGAGTGAGAAACATTGAAGGAAATAACAAACAAATGAAATCAACTACAGAAGTCAGCCGTCCAATTGTGGTTTTAGTAGCAATTGACCTTACCACGTGGAAGCTATAGCTACCTGCGTGACATCCGAGTCCTAGAAGAACAACAATGTGGAATGGCTTACTTGGATAATTGTTCATTAAACAAAAAGAAGGAAATAAGAACAGTCCTTTATACCAATGTGGTTTCCTTCGACACGTGTGTCTAGCTTTCGTCCCTGTGCAATAAGATAAAAAGTGTTAGAATAAGCAACATTGAAGGAAATATTAATCAAATGAAATCAACAACAGAAGTGAGCCGTCCATTTGTGGTTACAGCAGCAATTGACCTTAACACGTGGGAGATTATAGCTACCTGCGTGACATCCGAGTCCAAGAAAAACAACATTGTGGAATGGCTTACTTGGAATTGTTCGTTAAATGAAGAAAAAGGGAATAAGCACAATCTCCCAAAGCAGAGCGGTTTTCTTAGACACGTGTGTCAAGCTTTCGTCCCTCTGCAATACGATAAAAGAGTAAGAAACATTGAAGGAAATAACAAACAAATGAAATCAACAACAGAAGAAAGCCGTCCAATTGTGTTCACAGCAGCATTTGACCTTACCACGTGGGAGATTATAGCTACCTGCGTGACATCCGAGTCCAAGAAAATCAACAATGTGGAATGGCTTACTTGAACAATTGTTCATTAAACGAAAAAAAAGGGAATAAGAATAGTCCCTTATACCAAAGTGGTTTCCTCAGACACGTGGGTCTAGCTTTCCTCCCTCTGCAATACGATAAAAAGTGTTAGAGTAAGAAACATTGAAGGAAATAACAAACAAATGAAATCAACAACAGAAGTCAGCCAACCAATTGTGTTTACAGCAGCAATTGACCTTACCACGTGGGAGATTATAGCTACCTGCGTGACATCCGAGTCCAAGGAAATCAACAATGTGGAATGGCTTACTTGAACAATTGTTCATTAAACAAAAAAAAAGGGAATAAGAACAGTCCTTTATACCAAAGTGGTTTCCTCAGACACGTGTGTCTAGCTTTCCTCCCTCTGCAATACGATAAAAAGTGTTAGAGTAATAAACATTGAGGGAAATAACAAACAAATGAAATCAACAACAGAAGTCAGCCGTCCAATTGTGGTTGCACCAGCAATTGACCTTACCACGTGGGAGCTATAGCTACCTGCGTGACATCCAAGTCCAAGAAAAACAACAATGTCGAATGGCTTACTTGGATAATTGTTCATTAAACAAAAAGAGAGGAATAAGAACAGTCCCTTATACCAATGTGGTTTCTTTAGAATCGTGTGTCAAGCTTTCGTCCCTGTGCAATACGATGAAAAGTGTTAGAATGAGAAACATTGAAGGAAATAACAAACAAATGAAATCAACAGCAGAATTCAGCCGTCCAATTGTGGTTACAGCAGCAATTGACCTTACCATGTGGGAGATTATAGCTACCTGCGTGACATCGGAGTCCAAGAAAATCAACAATGTGAAATGGCTCACTTGATTAATTGTTCATTAAACAAAAAAAAAGGGAATAAGAACAGTCCCTTATACCAAAGTGGTTTCCTTAGACACGTGGGTCTAGCTTTCCTCCCTCTGCAATACGATAAAGAGTGTTAGAGTAAGAAACATTGAAGGAAATAACAAACAAATGAAATCAACAACAGAAGATAGCCGTCCAATTGTGTTTACAGCAGCAATTGACCTTACCACGTGGGAGATTATAGCTACCTGCGTGACATCCGAGTCCAAGAAAATCAACAATGTGGAATGGCTTACTTGAACAATTGTTCATTAAACAAAAAAAAAAGGGAATAAGAACAGTCCCTTATACCAAAGTGGTTTCCTCAGACACGTGGGTCTAGCTTTCCTCCCTCTGCAATACGATAAAAAGTGTTAGATTAAGAAACATTGAAGGAAATAACAAACAAATGAAATCAACAACAGAAGTCAGCCGTCCATTTGTGTTTACAGCAGCAATTGACCTTACCACGTGGGAGATCATAGCCACCTGCGTGACATCCGAGTCCAAGAAAATCAACAATGTGGAATGGCTTACTTGAACAATTGTTCATTAAACAAAAAAAAAGGGAATAAGAACAGTCCTTTATACCAAAGTGGTTTCCTCAGACACGTGTGTCTAGCTTTCCTCCCTCTGCAATACGATAAAAAGTGTTAGAGTAAGAAACATTGAGGGAAATAACAAACAAATGAAATCAACAGCAGAATTCAGCCGTCCAATTGTGTTACAGCAGCAATTGAACTTACCATGTGGGAGATTATAGCTATCTGCGTGACATCGGAGTCCAAGAGAATCAACAATGTGAAATGGCTCACTTGAATAATTGTTCATTAAACAAAAAATAAGGAAATATGAACAGTCCCTTATACCAAAGTGGTTTCCTTAGACACGTGTGTCAAGTTTTCGTTCCTCTGCAATACGATAAAGAGTGTTAGAGTAAGAAACATTGAAGGAAATAACAAACAAATGAAATCAACAACAGAAGATAGCCGTCCAATTGTGTTTTCAGCAGCAATTGACCTTACCACGTGGGAGATTATAGCTACCTGCGTGACAAAGTGGTTTCCTCAGACACGTGGGTCTAGCTTTCCTCCCTCTGCAATACGATAAAAAGTGTTAGAGTAAGAAACATTGAAGGAAATAACAAACAAATGAAATCAACAACAGAAGTCAGCCAACCAATTGTGTTTACAGCAGCAATTGACCTTACCACGTGGGAGATTATAGCTACCTGCGTGACATCCGAGTCCAAGGAAATCAACAATGTGGAATGGCTTACTTGAACAATTGTTCATTAAACAAAAAAAAAATGGAATAAGAACAGTCCTTTATACCAAAGTGGTTTCCTCAGACACGTGTGTCTAGCTTTCCTCCCTCTGCAATACGATAAAAAGTGTTAGAGTAAGAAACATTGAGGGAAATAACAAACAAATGAAATCAACAACAGAAGTCAGCCCTCCAATTGTGGTTACACCAGCAATCGACCTTACCACGTGGGAGCTATAGCTACCTGCGTGACATCCAAGTCCAAGAAAAACAACAATGTCGAATGGCTTACTTGGATAATTGTTCATTAAACAAAAAGAAGGGAATAAGAACAGTCCCTTATACCAATGTGGTTTCCTTAGACTCGTGTGTCAAGCTTTCGTCCCTGTGCAATACGATGAAAAGTGTTAGAATGAGAAACATTGAAGGAAATAACAAACAAATGAAATCAACAGCAGAATTCAGCCGTCCAATTGTGGTTACAGCAGCAATTGACCTTACCATGTGGGAGATTATAGCTATCTGCGTGACATCGGAGTCCAAGAGAATCAACAATGTGAAATGGCTCACTTGAATAATTGTTCATTAAACAAAAAAAAAAGGGAATAAGAACAGTCCCTTATATCAAAGTGGTTTCCTTAGACACGTGTGTAAAGTTTCCGTTCCTCTGCAATACGATAAAGAGTGTTAGAGTAAGAAACATTGAAGAAAATAACAAACAAATGAAATCAACAACAGAAGATAGCCGTCCAATTGTGTTTACAGCAGCAATTGACCTTACCACGTGGGAGATCATAGCCACCTGCGTGACATCCGAGTCCAAGAAAATCAACAATGTGGAATGGCTTACTTGAACAATTGTTCATTAAACAAAAAAAAAGGGAATAAGAACAGTCCTTTATACCAAAGTGGTTTCCTCAGACACGTGTGTCTAGCTTTCCTCCCTCTGCAATACGATAAAAAGTGTTAGAGTAACAAACATTGAGGGAAATAACAAACAAATGAAATCAACAACAGAAGTCAGCAGTCCAATTGTGGTTACACCAGCAATTGACCTTACCACGTGAGAGCTATAGCTACCTGCGTGACATCCAAGTCCAAGAAAAACAACAATGTCGAATGGCTCACTTGTATAATTGTTCATTAAACAAAAAGAAGGGAACAAGAACAGTCCCTTATACCAATGTGGTTTCCTTAGACTCGTGTGTCAAGCTTTCGTCCCTGTGCAATACGATGAAAAGTGTTAGAATGAGAAACATTGAAGGACATAACAAACAAATGAAATCAACAGCAGAATTCAGCCGTCCAATTGTGGTTACAGCAGCAATTGACCTTACCATGTGGTAGATTATAGCTACCTGCGTGACATCGGAGTCCAAGAAAATCAACAATGTGAAATGGCTCACTTGAACAATTGTTCATTAAACAAAAAAAAAGAATAAAACAGTCCCGTATACCAAAGTGGTTTCTTTAGACACGTGTGTCAAGCTTTCGTCCCTCTGCAATTCGATAAAAGAGTGAGAAACATTGAAGGAAATAACAAACAAATGAAATCAACAACAGAAGTCAGCCGTCCAATTGTGGTTACAGCAGCAATTGACCTTACCACGTGGAGATTATAGCTAGCTGCGTGACATCGGAGTCCAAGAAAATCAACAATGTGAAACGGCTTACTTGGATAATTGTTCATTAAACAAAAAGAAGAGAATAAGAACAGTCCTTTATACCAATGTGGTTTCCTTAGACACGTGTGTCAAGCTTTCGTCCCTCTGCAATACGACAAAAAGTGTTAGTGTGAGAAACATTGAAGGAAATAACAAACAAATGAAATCAACAACAGAAGTCAGCCGTCCAATTGTGGTTACAGCAGCAATTGACCTTACAACGTGGGAGATTATAGCTACCTGCGTGATATCCGAGTCCAAGAAAATCAACAATGTGGAATGGCTTACTTGAACAATTGTTCATTGAACCAAAAAAAAAAGAAATACAAACAGTCCCTTATACCAAAGTGGTTTCCTTAGACACGTGTGTCAAGTTTTCGTTCCTCTGCAATACGATAAAGAGTGTTAGAGTGAGAAACATTGAAGGAAATAACAAACAAATGAAATCAACAACAGAAGTCAGCCGTCCAATTGTGGTTACAGCAGCAATTGACCTTACAACGTGGGAGATTATAGTTACCTGCGTGATATCCGTGTCCAAGAAAATCAACAATATGAAATGGCTTACTTGAATAATTGTTCATTAAACAAAAAAAAAGAGAATAAGAACACTTCCTTATACCAAAGTGGTTTCCTTAGACACGTGTGTCAAGTTTTCGTTCCTCTGCAATACGATAAAGAGTGTTAGAGTGAGAAACATTGAAGGAAATAACAAATGAAATCAACTACAGAAGTCAGCCGTCCAATTGTGGTTTTAGCAGCAATTGACCTTACCACGTGGAAGCTATAGCTACCTGCGTGACATCCGAGTCCTAGAAGAACAACATTTTGGAATGGCTTACTTGGAATTGTTCGTTAAATGAAGAAAAAGGGAATAAGCACAATCTCCCAAAGCAGAGCGGTTTTCTTAGACACGTGTGTCAAGCTTTCGTCCCTCTGCAATACGATAAAAGAGTAAGAAACATTGAAGGAAATAACAAACAAATGAAATCAACAACAGAAGATAGCCGTCCAATTGTGTTTACAGCAGCAATTGACCTTACCACGTGGGAGATTATAGCTACCTGCGTGACATCCGAGTCCTAGAAAATCAACAATGTGGAATGGCTTACTTGAACAATTGTTCATTAAACGAAAAAAAAGGGAATAAGAACAGTCCCTTATACCAAAGTGGTTTCCTCAGACACGTGGGTCTAGCTTTCCTCCCTCTGCAATAAGATAAAAAGTGTTAGAGTAAGAAACATTGAAGGAAATAACAAACAAATGAAATCAACAAAAGAAGTCAGCCGTCCAATTGTGGTTACAGCACCAATTGACCTTACAACGTGGGAGATTATAGCTACCTGCGTGATATCCGAGTCCAAGAAAATCAACAATGTGAAATGGCTTACTTGAATAATTGTTCATTAAACAAAAAAAAAGAGGATAAGAACACTTCCTTATACCAAAGTGGTTTTCTTAGACACGTGTGTCAAGCTTTCGTCCCTCTGCAATACGATAAAAGAGTAAGAAACATTGAAGGAAATAACAAACAAATGAAATCAACAACAGAAGATAGCCGTCCAATTGTGTTTACAGCAGCAATTGACCTTACCACGTGGGAGATTATAGCTACCTGCGTGACATCCGAGTCCTAGAAAATCAACAATGTGGAATGGCTTACTTGAACAATTGTTCATTAAACGAAAAAAAGGGAATAAGAACAGTCCCTTATACCAAAGTGGTTTCCTCAGACACGTGGGTCTAGCTTTCCTCCCTCTGCAATACGATAAAAAGTGTTAGAGTAAGAAACATTGAAGGAAATAACAAACAAATGAAATCAACAACAGAAGTCAGCCAACCAATTGTGTTTACAGCAGAAATTGACCTTACCACGTGGGAGATTATAGCTACCTGCGTGACATCCGAGTCCAAGAAAATCAACAATGTGGAATGGCTTACTTGAACAATTGTTCATTAAACAAAAAAAAAGGGAATAAGAACAGTCCCTTATACCAAAGTGGTTTCCTCAGACACGTAGGTCTAGCTTTCCTCCCTCTGCAATACGATAAAAAGTGTTAGATTAAGAAACATTGGAGGAAATGACAAACAAATGAAATCAACAACAGAAGTCAGCCGTCCATTTGTGTTTACAGCAGCAATTGACCTTACCACGTGGGAGATCATAGCCACCTGCGTGACATCCGAGTCCAAGAAAATCAACAATGGGGAATGGCTTACTTGAACAATTGTTCATTAAACAAAAAAAAAAGGGAATAAGAACAGTCCTTTATACCTAAGTGGTTTCCTCAGACACGTGTGTCTAGCTTTCCTCCCTCTGCAATACGATAAAAAGTGTTAGAGTAAGAAACATTGAGGGAAATAACAAACAAATGAAATCAACAACAGAAGTCAGCCGTCCAATTGTGGTTACACCAGCAATTGACCTTACCACGTGAGAGCTATAGCTACCTGCGTGAATACGATGAAAAGTGTTAGAATGAGAAACATTGAAGGAAATAACAAACAAATGAAATCAACAGCAGAATTCAGCCGTCCAATTGTGGTTACAGCAGCAATTGACCTTACCATGTGGGAGATTATAGCTACCTGCGTGACATCGGAGTCCAAGAAAATCAACAATGTGGAATGGCTTACTTGAACAATTGCTCATTAAACAAAAAAAAAGGGAATAAGAACAGTCCCGTATACCAAAGTGGTTTCTTTAGACACGTGTGTAAAGCTTTCTTCCCTCTGCAATACGATAAAAGAGTGAGAAACATTGAAGGAAATAACAAACAAATGAAATCAACAACAGGAGTCAGCCGTCCAATTGTGGTTACAGCAGCAATTGACCTTACCACGTGGAGATTATAGCTAGCTGCGTGACATCGGAGTCCAAGAAAATCAACAATGTGAAACGGCTTACTTGGATAATTGTTCATTAAACAAAAAGAAGAGAATATGAACAGTCCTTTATACCAATGTGGTTTCCTTAGACACGTGTGTCAAGCTTTCGTCCCTCTGCAATACGACAAAAAGTGTTAGTGTGAGAAACATTGAAGGAAATAACAAACAAATGGAATCAACAACAGAAGTCAGCCGTCCAATTGTGGTTACAGCAGCAATTGACCTTACAACGTGGGAGATTATAGCTACCTGCGTGATATCCGAGTCCAAGAAAATCAACAATGTGGAATGGCTTACTTGAACAATTGTTCATTGAACCAAAAAAAAAAGGAATACAAACAGTCCCTTATACCAAAGTGGTTTCCTTAGACACGTGTGTTAAGTTTTCGTTCCTCTGCAATACGATAAAGAGTGTTAGAGTGAGAAACATTGAAGGAAATAACAAACAAATGAAATCAACAACAGAAGTCAGCCGTCCAATTGTGGTTACAGCAGCAATTGACCTTACAACGTGGGAGATTATAGCTACCTGCGTGATATCCGAGTCCAAGAAAATCAACAATGTGGAATGGCTTACTTGAACAATTGTTCATTGAACCAAAAAAAAAAGGAATACAAACAGTCCCTTATACCAATTTGGTTTCCTCAGCCACGTGTGTCAAGTTTTCGTTCCTCTGCAATACGATAAAGAGTGTTAGAGTGAGAAACATCGAAGGAAATAACAAACAAATGAAATCAACTACAGAAGTCAGCCGTCCAATTGTGGTTTTAGCAGCAATTGACCTTACCACGTGGAAGCTATAGCTATCTGCGTGACATCCAAGTCCTAGAAGAACAACAATGTGGAATGGCTTACTTGGATAATTGTTCATTAAACAAAAAGAAGGAAATAAGAACAGTCCTTTATACCAATGTGGTTTCCTTCGAAACGTGTGTCTAGCTTTCGTCCCTGTGCAATAAGATAAAAAGTGTTAGAATAAGCAACATTGAAGGAAATATTAATCAAATGAAATCAACAACAGAAGTAAGCCGTCCAATTGTGGTTACACCAGCAATTGACCTTACTAGGTGGGAGCTATAGCTACCTGCGTGACATCCGAGTACAAGAAAAACAACATTTTGGAATGGCTTACTTGGAATTGTTCGTTAAATGAAGAAAAAGGGAATAAGCACAATCTCCCAAAGCAGAGCGGTTTTCTTAGACACGTGTGTCAAGCTTTCGTCCCTCTGCAATACGATAAAAGAGTAAGAAACATTGAAGGAAATAACAAACAAATGAAATCAACAACAGAAGATAGCCGTCCAATTGTGTTTACAGCAGCAATTGACCTTACCACGTGGGAGATTATAGCTACCTGCGTGACATCCGAGTCCAAGAAAACCAACAATGTGGAATGGCTTACTTGAACAATTGTTCATTAAACGAAAAAAAGGGAATAAGAACAGTCCCGTATACCAAAGTGGTTTCCTCAGACACGTGGGTCTAGCTTTCCTCCCTCTGCAATACGATAAAAAGTGTTAGAGTAAGAAACATTGAAGGAAATAACAATCAAATGAAATCAACAACAGAAGTCAGCCAACTAATTGTGTTTACAGCAGAAATTGACCTTACCACGAGGGAGATTATAGCTACCTGCGTGACATCCGAGTCCAAGAAAATCAACAATGTGGAATGGCTTACTTGAACAATTGTTCATTAAACAAAAAAAAAGGGAATGAGAACAGTCCCGTATACCAAAGTGGTTTCCTTAGACACGTGTGTCAAATTTTCGTTCCTCTGCAATACGATAAAGAGTGTTAGAGAAAGAAACATTGAGAAAAATAACACACAAATGAAATCAACAACAGAAGTCAGCCGTCCAATTGTGGTAACAGGAGCAATTGACCTTACCACGTGCGAGCTATAGCTACCTGCGTGATATCCGAGTCCAAGAAAAACAACAATGTGGAATGGCTTACTTGAATAATTGTTCATTAAACAAGAAGAAGGGAATAAGAACAGTCCCTTATACCAATGTGGTTTCCTTAGACACGTGTGTCAAGCTTTCGTCCCTGTGCAATAAGATAAAAAGTGTTAGATTAAGAAACATTGAAGGAAATAACAAACAAATGAAATCAACAACAGAAGTCAGCCGTCCATTTGTGTTTACAGCAGCAATTGACCTTACCACGTGGGAGCTATAGCTACCTGCGTGACGTCCAAATCCAGAAAATCAACAAAATGGAACTATTCGTCGCAAACCCCTCAAATAAAAACTCTCGTGATCTACGTGACCAGATCAATAGAAAAAGAGGTATATTATTACCAAGAAGGAACCTTTAATTTTTTACAATTTTTTAAGGTCCGGGGTAAGGAAAATTCGAGAAAATTCGAGAAAATTCTTCGACTCAAATATTGTCATTCGTGAGTGGAATTCGAATAATCATGAACTGCCAATACCAACTCTGCTTACCGATTTTCCGTAGTCCCCATAGTTTAGGAGAAATTTGAATTCGAAATTTTTGGAAAAAACCGTAAAAATTCAATCTCTCTATAAAAATCGTTATATCTCCTAAACTATTCGTCGCAGACCTCTCATATAAAAACTTTCGTGATCTACGTGAACAGATCAATAGAAAAAGAGGTATATTATCACCAAGAAGGAACTTTTAATTTTTTACAATTTTTTAAGGTCCGGGTTAAGGAAAATTCGAGAAAATTCAATATCTCTACAAAAATCGTTATATCTCCTAAACTATTCGTCGCAGACCCCTCAAATAAAAACTTTCGTGATCTACGTGAACAGATCAATAGAAAAAGAGGTATTTTATTACCAAGAAAGATCTTTTAATTTTTTACAATTTTTCAAGGTCCGGGGTAAGGAAAATTCGAGAAAATTCAATCTCTCTATAAAAATCGTTATATCACCTAAACTATTCGTCGCAGACTCCTCAAATAAAAACTTTCGTGATCTACATGACCAGATCAATAGAAAAAGAGGTATATTATTACCAAGAAGGAACTTTCAATTTTTTACAATTTTTTAAGGTCCGGGGCAAGGAAAATTCGAGAAAATTCGAGAAAATTTTTCGACTCAAATATTGTCAGGCGAGAGTGGGATTCGAATAACCATGAACTGCCAATACCAACTCTGCTTACCGATTTTCCGTAGTCCCCATAGTTAAGGAGAAATTTGAATTCGAAATTTTTGGAAAAAACCGTAACAATTCAATCTCTCTACAAAAATCGTTATATCTCCTAAACTATTCGTCGCAAACCCCTCAAATAAAAACTTTCGTGATCTACGTGACCAGATCCATAGAAAAAGAGTTATATTATTATCAAGAAGGAACTTTTAATTTTTTACAATTTTTTAAGGTCCGGGGTAAGGAAAATTCGAGAAAATTCAATCTCTCTACAAAAATCGTTATATCTCCTAAACTATTCGTCGCAGACCCCTCAAATAAAAACTTTCGTGATCTACGTGAACAGATCAATAGAAAAAGAGGTATTTTATTACCAAGAAAGATCTTTTAATTTTTTACAATTTTTCAAGGTCCGGGGTAAGGAAAATTCGAGAAAATTCAATCTCTCTATAAAAATCGTTATATCTCCTAAACTATTCGTCGCAGACTCCTCAAATAAAAACTTTCGTGATCTACATGACCAGATCAATAGAAAAAGAGGTATCTTATTACCAAGAAGGAACTTTTAATTTTTTACAATTTTTTAAGGTCCGGGGTAAGGAAAATTCGAGAAAATTTTTCGAATCAAATATTGTCAGGCGAGAGTGGGATTCGAATAACCATGAATTGCCAATACCAACTCTGCTTACCGATTTTCCGTAGTCCCCATAGTTTAGGAGAAATTTGAATTCGAAATTTTTGGAAAAAACCGTAAAAATTCAATCTCTCTACAAAAATCGTTATATCTCCTAAACTATTCGTCGCAAACCCCTCAAATAAAAACTTTCGTGATCTACGTGACCAGATCAATAAAAAAAGAGGTATATTATTACCAAGAAGGAACTTTTAATTTTTTACAATTTTTTAAGGTCCGGGGTAAGGAAAATTCGAGAAAATTCTTCGACTCAAATATTGTCATTCGTGAGTGGAATTCGAATAATCATGAACTGCCAATACCAACTCTGCTTACCGATTTTCCGTAGTCCCCATAGTTTAGGAGAAATTAGAAGTCGAAATTTTTGGAAAAAACCGTAAAAATTCAATCTCTCTATAAAAATCGTTATATCTCCTAAACTATTCGTCGGAGAGCCCTCATATGAAAACTTTCGTGATCTACGTGAACAGATCAATAGAAAAAGAGGTATATTATCACCAAGAAGGATCTTTCAATTTTTTACAATTTTTCAAGGTCCGGGGTAAGGAAAATTCGAGAAAATTCAATCTCTCTATAAAAATCGTTATATCTCCTAAACTATTCGTCGCAGACTCCTCAAATAAAAACTTTCGTGATCTACATGACCAGATCAATAGAAAAAGAGGTATATTATTACCAAGAAGGAACTTTTGATTTTTTACAATTTTTTAAGGTCCGGGGTAAGGAAAATTCGAGAAAATTCGAGAAAATTTTTCGACTCAAATATTGTCAGGCGAGAGTGGGATTCGAATAACCATGAACTGCCAATACCAACTCTGCTTACCGATATTCCGTAGTCCCCATAGTTTAGGAGAAATTAGAAGTCGAAATTTTTGGAAAAAACCGTAAAAATTCAATCTCTCTATAAAAATTGTTATATCTCCTAAACTATTCGTCGCAGACCCCTCATATAAAAACTTTCGTGATCTACGTGAACAGATCAATAGAAAAAGAGGTATATTATCACCAAGAAGGAACTTTTAATTTTTTACAATTTTTTAAGGTCCGGGGTAAGGAAAATTCGAGAAAATTCAATCTCTCTACAAAAATCGTTATATCTCCTGAACTATTCGTCGCAGACCCCTCAAATAAAAACTTTCGTGATCTACGTGAACAGATCAATAGAAAAAGAGGTATTTTATTACCAAGAAAGATCTTTTAATTTTTTACAATTTTTCAAGGTCCGGGGTAAGGAAAATTCGAGAAAATTCAATCTCTCTATAAAAATCGTTATATCTCCTAAACTATTCGTCGCAGACTCCTCAAATAAAAACTTTCGTGATCTACATGACCAGATCAATAGAAAAAGAGGTATATTATTACCAAGAAGGAACTTTTGATTTTTTACAATTTTTTAAGGTCCGGGGTAAGGAAAATTCGAGAAAATTCGAGAAAATTTTTCGACTCAAATATTGTCAGGCGAGAGTGGGATTCGAATAACCATGAACTGCCAATACCAACTCTGCTCACCGATTTTCCGTAGTCCCTATAGTTTAGGAGAAATTTGAATTCGAAATTTTTGGAAAAAACCGTAAAAATTCAATCTCTCTACAAAAATCGTTATATCTGCTAAACTATTCGTCGCAAACCCCTCAAATAAAAACTTTCGTGATCTACGTGACCAGATCAATAAAAAAAGAGGTATCTTATTACCAAGAAGGAACTTTTAATTTTTTACAATTTTTTAAGGTCCGGGGTAAGGAAAATTCGAGAAAATTTTTCGAATCAAATATTGTCAGGCGAGAGTGGGATTCGAATAACCATGAATTGCCAATACCAACTCTGCTTACCGATTTTCCGTAGTCCCCATAGTTTAGGAGAAATTTGAATTCGAAATTTTTGGAAAAAACCGTAAAAATTCAATCTCTCTACAAAAATCGTTATATCTCCTAAACTATTCGTCGCAAACCCCTCAAATAAAAACTTTCGTGATCTACGTGACCAGATCAATAAAAAAAGAGGTATATTATTACCAAGAAGGAACTTTTAATTTTTTACAATTTTTTAAGGTCCGGGGTAAGGAAAATTCGAGAAAATTCTTCGACTCAAATATTGTCATTCGTGAGTGGAATTCGAATAATCATGAACTGCCAATACCAACTCTGCTTACCGATTTTCCGTAGTCCCCATAGTTTAGGAGAAATTAGAAGTCGAAATTTTTGGAAAAAACCGTAAAAATTCAATCTCTCTATAAAAATCGTTATATCTCCTAAACTATTCGTCGCAGACCCCTCATATGAAAACTTTCGTGGTCTACGTGACCAGATCAAAAAAAAAAGAGTTATATTATTACCAAGAAGGAACTTTTAATTTTTTACAATTTTTCAAGGTCCGGGGTAAGAAAAATTCGAGAAAATTCTTCGACTCAAATATTGTCATTCGTGAGTGGAATTCGAATAATCATGAACTGCCAATACCAACTCTGCTTACCGATTTTCCGTAGTCCCCATAGTTTAGGAGAAATTAGAAGTCGAAATTTTTGGAAAAAACCGTAAAAATTCAATCTCTCTATAAAAATCGTTATATCTCCTAAACTATTCGTCGCAGACCCCTCATATGAAAACTTTCGTGATCAACGTGACCAGATCAATAGAAAAAGAGGTATATCATTACCAAGAAGGAACTTCTAATTTTTTACAATTTTTTAAGGTCCGGGGTAAGAAAAATTCGAGAAAATTCTTCGACTCAAATATTGTCATTCGTGAGTGGAATTCGAATAATCATGAACTGCCAATACCAACTCTGCTTACCTATTTTCCGTAGTCCCCATAGTTTAGGAGAAATTTGAATTCGAAATTTTTGGAAAAAACCGTAAAAATTCAATCTCTCTACTAAAATCGTTATATCTCCTAAACTATTCGTCGCAGACCCCTCATATGAAAACTTTCGTGGTCTACGTGACCAGATCAAAAAAAAAAGAGTTATATTATTACCAAGAAGGAACTTTTAATTTTTTACAATTTTTCAAGGTCCGGGGTAAGAAAAATTCGAGAAAATTCTTCGACTCAAATATTGTCATTCGTGAGTGGAATTCGAATAATCATGAACTGCCAATACCAACTCTGCTTACCGATTTTCCGTAGTCCCCATAGTTTAGGAGAAATTTGAAGTCGAAATTTTTGGAAAAAACCGTAAAAATTCAATCTCTCTACAAAAATCGTTATATCTCCTAAACTATTCGTCGCAGACCCCTCAAATAAAAACTTTCGTGATCTACGTGAACAGATCAATAGAAAAAGAGGTATTTTATTACCAAGAAAGATCTTTAAAATTTTTACAATTTTTCAAGGTCCGGGGTAAGGAAAATTCGAGAAAATTCAATCTCTCTATAAAAATCGTTATATCTCCTAAACTATTCGTCGCAGACTCCTCAAATAAAAACTTTCGTGATCTACATGACCAGATCAATAGAAAAAGAGGTATATTATTACCAAGAAGGAACTTTTAATTTTTTACAATTTTTTAAGGTCCGGGGTAAGGAAAATTCGAGAAAATTCGAGAAAATTTTTCGAATCAAATATTGTCAGGCGAGAGTGGGATTCGAATAACCATGAACTGCCAATACCAACTCTGCTTACCGATTTTCCGTAGTCCCCATAGTTTAGGAGAAATTTGAATTCGAAATTTTTGGAAAAAACCGTAAAAATTCAATCTCTCTACAAAAATCGTTATATCTCATAAACTATTCGTCGCAAACCCCTCAAATAAAAACTTTCGTGATCTACGTGACCAGATCAATAGAAAAAGAGGTATATTATTACCAAGAAGGAACTTTTAATTTTTTACAATTTTTTAAGGTCCGGGGTAAGGAAAATTCGAGAAAATTCGAGAAAATTCTTCGACTCAAATATTGTCATTCGTGAGTGGAATTCGAATAATCATGAATTGCCAATACCAACTCTGCTTACCGATTTTCCGTAGTCCCCATAGTTTAAGAGAAATTTGAAGTCGAAATTTTTGGAAAAAACCGTAAAAATTCAATCTCTCTATAAAAATCGTTATATCTCCTAAACTATTCGTCGGAGACCCCTCATATAAAAACTTTCGTGATCTACGTGAACAGATCAATAGAAAAAGAGGTATATTATCACCAAGAAGGAACTTTTAATTTTTTACAATTTTTTAAGGTCCGGGGTAAGGAAAATTCGAGAAAATTCAATCCCTCTACAAAAATCGTTATATCTCCTAAACTATTCGTCGCAGAACCCTCAAATAAAAACTTTCGTGATCTACGTGAACTGATCATTAGAAAAAGAGGTATTTTATTACCAAGAAAGATCTTTTAATTTTTTACAATTTTTCAAGGTCCGCGGTAAGGAAAATTCGAGAAAATTCAATCTCTCTATAAAAATCGTTATATCTCCTAAACTATTCGTCGCAGACTCCTCAAATAAAAACTTTCGTGATCTACATGACCAGATCAATAGAAAAAGAGGTATATTATTACCAAGAAGGAACTTTTAATTTTTTACAATTTTTTAAGGTCCGGGGTAAGGAAAATTCGAGAAAATTCGAGAAAATTCTTCGACTCAAATATTGTCATTCGTGAGTGGAATTCGAATAATCATGAACTGCCAATACCAACTCTGCTTACCGATATTCCGTAGTCCCCATAGTTTAGGAGAAATTTGAAGTCGAAATTTTTGGAAAAAACCGTAAAAATTCAATCTCTCTATAAAAATTGTTATATCTCCTAAACTATTCGTCGCAGACCCCTCATATAAAAACTTTCGTGATCTACGTGAACAGATCAATAGAAAAAGAGGTATATTATCACCAAGAAGGAACTTTTAATTTTTTACAATTTTTTAAGGTCCGGGGTAAGGAAAATTCGAGAAAATTCAATCTCTCTACAAAAATCGTTATATCTCCTGAACTATTCGTCGCAGACCCCTCAAATAAAAACTTTCGTGATCTACGTGAACAGATCAATAGAAAAAGAGGTATTTTATTACCAAGAAAGATCTTTTAATTTTTTACAATTTTTCAAGGTCCGGGGTAAGGAAAATTCGAGAAAATTCAATCTCTCTATAAAAATCGTTATATCTCCTAAACTATTCGTCGCAGACTCCTCAAATAAAAACTTTCGTGATCTACATGACCAGATCAATAGAAAAAGAGGTATATTATTACCAAGAAGGAACTTTTGATTTTTTACAATTTTTTAAGGTCCGGGGTAAGGAAAATTCGAGAAAATTCGAGAAAATTTTTCGACTCAAATATTGTCAGGCGAGAGTGGGATTCGAATAACCATGAACTGCCAATACCAACTCTGCTCACCGATTTTCCGTAGTCCCTATAGTTTAGGAGAAATTTGAATTCGAAATTTTTGGAAAAAACCGTAAAAATTCAATCTCTCTACAAAAATCGTTATATCTGCTAAACTATTCGTCGCAAACCCCTCAAATAAAAACTTTCGTGATCTACGTGACCAGATCAATAAAAAAAGAGGTATCTTATTACCAAGAAGGAACTTTTAATTTTTTACAATTTTTTAAGGTCCGGGGTAAGGAAAATTCGAGAAAATTTTTCGAATCAAATATTGTCAGGCGAGAGTGGGATTCGAATAACCATGAATTGCCAATACCAACTCTGCTTACCGATTTTCCGTAGTCCCCATAGTTTAGGAGAAATTTGAATTCGAAATTTTTGGAAAAAACCGTAAAAATTCAATCTCTCTACAAAAATCGTTATATCTCCTAAACTATTCGTCGCAAACCCCTCAAATAAAAACTTTCGTGATCTACGTGACCAGATCAATAAAAAAAGAGGTATATTATTACCAAGAAGGAACTTTTAATTTTTTACAATTTTTTAAGGTCCGGGGTAAGGAAAATTCGAGAAAATTCTTCGACTCAAATATTGTCATTCGTGAGTGGAATTCGAATAATCATGAACTGCCAATACCAACTCTGCTTACCGATTTTCCGTAGTCCCCATAGTTTAGGAGAAATTAGAAGTCGAAATTTTTGGAAAAAACCGTAAAAATTCAATCTCTCTATAAAAATCGTTATATCTCCTAAACTATTCGTCGGAGAGCCCTCATATGAAAACTTTCGTGATCTACGTGAACAGATCAATAGAAAAAGAGGTATATTATCACCAAGAAGGATCTTTCAATTTTTTACAATTTTTCAAGGTCCGGGGTAAGGAAAATTCGAGAAAATTCAATCTCTCTATAAAAATCGTTATATCTCCTAAACTATTCGTCGCAGACTCCTCAAATAAAAACTTTCGTGATCTACATGACCAGATCAATAGAAAAAGAGGTATATTATTACCAAGAAGGAACTTTCAATTGTTTACAATTTTTTAAGGTCCGGGGTAAGGAAAATTCGAGAAAATTCAATCTCTCTACAAAAATCGTTATATCTCCTAAACTATTCGTCGCAGAACCCTTAAATAAAAACTTTCGTGATCTACGTGAACAGATCAATAGAAAAAGAGGTATCTTATTACCAAGAAAGATCTTTCAATTTTTTACAATTTTTCAAGGTCCGGGGTAAGGAAAATTCGAGAAAATTCAATCTCTCTATAAAAATCGTTATATCTCCTAAACTATTCGTCGGAGAGCCCTCATATAAAAACTTTCGTGATCTACGTGAACAGATCAATAGAAAAAGAGGTATATTATCACCAAGAAGGAACTTTTAATTTTTTACAATTTTTTAAGGTCCGGGGTAAAGAAAATTCGAGAAAATTCAATCTCTCTACAAAAATCGTTATATCTCCTAAACTATTCGTCGCAGACCCCTCAAATAAAAACTTTCGTGATCTACGTGAACAGATCAATAGAAAAAGAGGTTTTTTATTACCAAGAAAGATCTTTTAATTTTTACAATTTTTCAAGGTCCGAGGTAAGGAAAATTCTAGAAAATTCAATCTCTCTATAAAAATCGTTAAATCTCCTAAACTATTCGTCGCAGACTCTTCTAATTTTTAACAATTTTTTAAGGTCCGGGGTAAGAAAAATTCGAGAAAATTCTTCGACTCAAATATTGTCATTCGTGAGTGGAATTCGAATAATCATGAACTGCCAATACCAACTCTGCTTACCGATTTTCCGTAGTCCCCATAGTTTAGGAGAAATTTGAAGTCGAAATTTTTGGAAAAAACCGTAAAAATTCAATCTCTCTACAAAAATCGTTATATCTCCTAAACTATTCGTCGCAGACCCCTCAAATAAAAACTTTCGTGATCTACGTGAACAGATCAATAGAAAAAGAGGTATTTTATTACCAAGAAAGATCTTTAAAATTTTTACAATTTTTCAAGGTCCGGGGTAAGGAAAATTCGAGAAAATTCAATCTCTCTATAAAAATCGTTATATCTCCTAAACTATTCGTCGCAGACTCCTCAAATAAAAACTTTCGTGATCTACATGACCAGATCAATAGAAAAAGAGGTATATTATTACCAAGAAGGAACTTTTAATTTTTTACAATTTTTTAAGGTCCGGGGTAAGGAAAATTCGAGAAAATTCGAGAAAATTTTTCGAATCAAATATTGTCAGGCGAGAGTGGGATTCGAATAACCATGAACTGCCAATACCAACTCTGCTTACCGATTTTCCGTAGTCCCCATAGTTTAGGAGAAATTTGAATTCGAAATTTTTGGAAAAAACCGTAAAAATTCAATCTCTCTACAAAAATCGTTATATCTCATAAACTATTCGTCGCAAACCCCTCAAATAAAAACTTTCGTGATCTACGTGACCAGATCAATAGAAAAAGAGGTATATTATTACCAAGAAGGAACTTTTAATTTTTTACAATTTTTTAAGGTCCGGGGTAAGGAAAATTCGAGAAAATTCGAGAAAATTCTTCGACTCAAATATTGTCATTCGTGAGTGGAATTCGAATAATCATGAATTGCCAATACCAACTCTGCTTACCGATTTTCCGTAGTCCCCATAGTTTAAGAGAAATTTGAAGTCGAAATTTTTGGAAAAAACCGTAAAAATTCAATCTCTCTATAAAAATCGTTATATCTCCTAAACTATTCGTCGGAGACCCCTCATATAAAAACTTTCGTGATCTACGTGAACAGATCAATAGAAAAAGAGGTATATTATCACCAAGAAGGAACTTTTAATTTTTTACAATTTTTTAAGGTCCGGGGTAAGGAAAATTCGAGAAAATTCAATCTCTCTACAAAAATCGTTATATCTCCTAAACTATTCGTCGCAGAACCCTCAAATAAAAACTTTCGTGATCTACGTGAACTGATCATTAGAAAAAGAGGTATTTTATTACCAAGAAAGATCTTTTAATTTTTTACAATTTTTCAAGGTCCGCGGTAAGGAAAATTCGAGAAAATTCAATCTCTCTATAAAAATCGTTATATCTCCTAAACTATTCGTCGCAGACTCCTCAAATAAAAACTTTCGTGATCTACATGACCAGATCAATAGAAAAAGAGGTATATTATTACCAAGAAGGAACTTTTAATTTTTTACAATTTTTTAAGGTCCGGGGTAAGGAAAATTCGAGAAAATTCGAGAAAATTCTTCGACTCAAATATTGTCATTCGTGAGTGGAATTCGAATAATCATGAACTGCCAATACCAACTCTGCTTACCGATATTCCGTAGTCCCCATAGTTTAGGAGAAATTTGAAGTCGAAATTTTTGGAAAAAACCGTAAAAATTCAATCTCTCTATAAAAATTGTTATATCTCCTAAACTATTCGTCGCAGACCCCTCATATAAAAACTTTCGTGATCTACGTGAACAGATCAATAGAAAAAGAGGTATATTATCACCAAGAAGGAACTTTTAATTTTTTACAATTTTTTAAGGTCCGGGGTAAGGAAAATTCGAGAAAATTCAATCTCTCTACAAAAATCGTTATATCTCCTAAACTATTCGTCGCAGACCCCTCAAATAAAAACTTTCGTGATCTACGTGAACAGATCAATAGAAAAAGAGGTATTTTATTACCAAGAAAGATCTTTTAATTTTTTACAATTTTTCAAGGTCCGGGGTAAGGAAAATTCGAGAAAATTCAATCTCTCTATAAAAATCGTTATATCTCCTAAACTATTCGTCGCAGACTCCTCAAATAAAAACTTTCGTGATCTACATGACCAGATCAATAGAAAAAGAGGTATATTATTACCAAGAAGGAACTTTTGATTTTTTACAATTTTTTAAGGTCCGGGGTAAGGAAAATTCGAGAAAATTCGAGAAAATTTTTCGACTCAAATATTGTCAGGCGAGAGTGGGATTCGAATAACCATGAACTGCCAATACCAACTCTGCTCACCGATTTTCCGTAGTCCCTATAGTTTAGGAGAAATTTGAATTCGAAATTTTTGGAAAAAACCGTAAAAATTCAATCTCTCTACAAAAATCGTTATATCTGCTAAACTATTCGTCGCAAACCCCTCAAATAAAAACTTTCGTGATCTACGTGACCAGATCAATAGAAAAAAAAGGATATTATTACCAAGAAGGAACTTTTAATTTTTTACAATTTTTTAAGGTCCGGGGTAAGGAAAATTCGAGAAAATTCGAGAAAATTTTTCGACTCAAATATTGTCAGGCGAGAGTGGGATTCGAATAACCATGAACTGCCAATACCAACTCTGCTTACCGATTTTCCGTAGTCCCCATAGTTTAGGAGAAATTCGAATTCGAAATTTTTGGAAAAAACCGTAAAAATTCAATCTCTCTACAAAAATCGTTATATCTGCTAAACTATTCGTCGCAAACCCCTCAAATAAAAACTTTCGTGATCTACGTGACCAGATCAATAGAAAAAGAGGTATATTATTACCAAGAAGGAACTTTTAATTTTTTACAATTTTTTAAGGTCCGGGGTAAGGAAAATTCGAGAAAATTCGAGAAAATTCTTCGACTCAAATATTGTCATTCGTGAGTGGAATTCGAATAATCATGAACTGCCAATACCAACTCTGCTTACCGATTTTCCGTAGTCCCCATAGTTTAGGAGAAATTTGAAGTCGAAATTTTTGGAAAAAACCGTAAAA
Organism: Harmonia axyridis; assembly: GCF_914767665.1. Taxonomy (NCBI): domain Eukaryota; kingdom Metazoa; phylum Arthropoda; class Insecta; order Coleoptera; family Coccinellidae; genus Harmonia; species Harmonia axyridis. The sequence goes on along the minus strand of NC_059505.1, from coordinate 20,854,696 downwards.
ATTCAATCTCTCTATAAAAATCGATATATCTCCTAAACTATTCGTCGCAGACCCCTCATTTAAAAACTTTCGTGATCTACGTGAACAGATCAATAGAAACAGAGGTATATTATCACCAAGAAGGAACTTTTAATTTTTTACAATTTTTTAAGGTCCTGGGGTAAGGAAAATTCGAGAAAATTCAATCTCTCTACAAAAATCGTTATATCTCCTAAACTATTCGTCGCAGACCCCTCAAATAAAACTTTCGTGATCTACGTGAACAGATCAATAGAAAAAGAGGTATATTATTACCAAGAAGGAACTTTTGATTTTTTACAATTTTTTGAGGTCCGGGGTAAGGAAAATTCGAGAAAATTCGAGAAAATTTTTCGACTCAAATATTGTCAGGCGAGAGTGGGAAAGAGTAACCATGAACTGCCAATACCAACTCTGCTTACCGATTTTCCGTAGTCCCCATAGTTTAGGAGAAATTTGAATTCGAAATTTTTGGAAAAAACCGTAAAAATTCAATCTCTCTACAAAAATCGTTATATCTCCTAAACTATTCGTCGCAAACCCCTCAAATAAAAACTTTCGTGATCTACGTGACCAGATCAATAGAAAAAGAGGTATATTATTACCAAGAAGGAACTTTTAATTTTTTACAATTTTTCAAGGTCCGGGGTAAGGAAAATTCGAGAAAATTCAAGAAAATTCTTCGACTCAAATATTGTCATTCGTGAGTAGAATTCGAATAATCATGAACTGCCAATACCAACTCTGCTTACCTATTTTCCGTAGTCCCCATAGTTTAGGAGAAATTTGAATTCGAAATTTTTGGAAAAAACCGTAAAAATTCAATCTCTCTACTAAAATCGTTATATCTCCTAAACGATTCGTCGCAGACCCCTCATATGAAAACTTTCGTGATCTACGTGACCAGATCGAAAGAAAAAGAGTAATATTATTACCAAGAAGGAACTTTTAATTTTTTACAATTTTTCAAGGTCCGGGGTAAGGAAAATTCGAGAAAATTCGAGAAAATTCTTCGACTCAAATATTGTCATTCGTGAGTGGAATTCGAATAATCATGAACTGCCAATACCAACTCTGCTTACCGATTTTCCGTAGTCCCCATAGTTTAGCAGAAATTTGAAGTCGAAATTTTTGGAAAAAACCGTAAAAATTCAATCTCTCTATAGAAATCGTTATATCTCCTAAACTATTCGTCGCAGACCCGTCATATAAAAACTTTCGTGATCTACGTGAACAGATCAATAGAAAAAGAGGTATATTATCACCAAGAAGGAACTTTCAATTTTTTACAATTTTTTAAGGTCCAAGTTAAGGAAAATTCGAGAAAATTCAATCTCTCTACAAAAATCGTTATATCTCCTAAACTATTCGTCGCAGACCCCTCAAATAAAAACTTTCGTGATCTACGTGACCAGATCGAAAGAAAAAGAGTTATATTATTACCAAGAAGGAACTTTTAATTTTTTACAATTTTTCAAGGTCCGGGGTAAGAAAAATTCGAGAAAATTCTTCGACTCAAATATTGTCATTCGTGAGTGGAATTCGAATAATCATGAACTGCCAATACCAACTCTGCTTACCTATTTTCCGTAGTCCCCATAGTTTAGGAGAAATTTGAATTCGAAATTTTTGGAAAAAACCGTAAAAATTCAATCTCTCTACTAAAATCGTTATATCTCCTAAACTATTCGTCGCAGACCCCTCATATGAAAACTTTCGTGATCTACGTGACCAGATCAAAAGAAAAAGAGTTATAATATTATTACCAAGAAGGAACTTTTAATTTTTTACAATTTTTCAAGGTCCGGGGTAAGAAAAATTCGAGAAAATTCTTCGACTCAAATATTGTCATTCGTGAGTGGAATTCGAATAATCATGAACTGCCAATACCAACTCTGCTTACCGATTTTCCGTAGTCCCCATAGTTGAGCAGAAATTTGAAGTCGAAATTTTTGGAAAAAACTGTAAAAATTCAATCTCTCTATAAAAATCGTTATATCTCCTAAACTATTCGTCGCAGACCCCTCATATAAAAACTTTCGTGATCTACGTGAACAGATCAATAGAAAAAGAGGTATATTATCACCAAGAAGGAACTTTTAATTTTTTACAATTTTTTAAGGTCCGGCTTAAGGAAAATTCGAGAAAATTCAATCTCTCTACAAAAATCGTTATATCTCCTAAACTATTCGTCGCAGACCCCTCAAATAAAAACTTTCGTGATCTACGTGAACAGATCAATAGAAAAAGAGGTATTTCATTACCAAGAAAGATCTTTTAATTTTTTACAATTTTTCAAGGTCCGGGGTAAGGAAAATTCGAGAAAATTCAATCTCTCTATAAAAATCGTTATATCTCCTAAACTATTCGTCGCAGACTCCTCAAATAAAAACTTTCGTGATCTACATGACCAGATCAATAGAAAAAGAGGTATATTATTACCAAGAAGGAACTTTTAATATTTTACAATTTTTTAAGGTATGGAAAATTCGAGAAAATTCGAGAAAATTTTTCGACTCAAATATTGTCAGGCGAGAGTGGGATTCGAATAAATATGAACTGCCAATACCAACTCTGCTTACCGATTTTCTGTAGTCCCCATAGTTTAGGAGAAATTTGAATTCGAAATTTTTGGAAAAAACCGTAAAAATTCAATCTCTCTACAAAAATCGTTATATCTCATAAACTATTCGTCGCAAACCCCTCAAATAAAAACTTTCGTGATCTACGTGACCAGATCAATAGAAAAAGAGGTATATTATTATCAAGAAGGAACTTTTAATTTTTTACAATTTTTCAAGGTCCGGGGTAAGAAAAATTCGAGAAAATTCTTCGACTCAAATATTGTCATTCGTGAGTGGAATTCGAATAATCATGAACTGCCAATACCAACTCTGCTTACCGATTTTCCGTAGTCCCCATAGTTTAGGAGAAATTTGAAATCGAAATTTTTGGAAAAAACCGTAAAAATTCAATCTCCCTATAAAAATCGTTATATCTCCTAAACTATTCGTCGCAGACCCCTCAAATAAAAACTTTCGTGATCTACGTGAACAGATCAATAGAAAAAGAGGTATATTATTACCAAGAAAGATCTTTTAATTTTTTACAATTTTTCAAGGTCCGGGGTAAGGAAAATTCGAGAAAATTCAATCTCTCTATAAAAATCGTTATATCTCCTAAACTATTCGTCGCAGACTCCTCAAATAAAAACTTTCGTGATCTACATGACCAGATCAAAAGAAAAAGAGTTATATTATTACCAAGAAGGAACTTTTAATTTTTTACAATTTTTTAAGGTCTGGGGTAAGGAAAATTCGAGAAAATTCAATCTCTCTACAAAAATCGTTATATCTCCTAAACTATTCGTCGCAGACCCCTCAAATAAAAACTTTCGTGATCTACGTGAACAGATCAATAGAAAAAGAGGTATTTTATTACCAAGAAGGAACTTTCAATTTTTTACAATTTTTTAAGGTCCGGGGTAAGGAAAATTAGAGAAAATTCGAGAAAATTTTTCGACTCAAATATTGTCAGGCGAGAGTGGGATTCGAATAACCATGAACTGCCAATTCCAACTCTGCTTACCGATTTTCCGTAGTTCCCATGGTTTAGGAGAAATTTGAATTCGAAATTTTTGGAAAAAACCGTAAAAATTCAATCTCTCTACTAAAATCGTTATATCTCCTGAACTATTCGTCGCAGACCCCTCATATGAAAACTTTCGTGATCTACGTGACCAGATCAATAGAAAAAGAGGTATATTATTACCAAGAAGGAACTTTCAATTTTTTACAATTTTTTAAGGTCCGGAGTAAGAAAAATTCGAGAAAATTCGAGAAAATTTTTCGACTCAAATATTGTCAGGCGAGAGTGGGATTCGAATAACCAGGAACTGCCAATACCAACTCTGCTTACCGATTTTCCGTAGTCCCCATAGTTTAGGAGAAATTTGAATTCGAAATTTTTGGAAAAAACCGTAAAAATTCAATCTCTCTACAAAAATCGTTATATCTCCTAAACTATTCGTCGCAGACCCCTCATATGGAAACTTTCGTGATCTACGTGACCAGATCAAAAGAAAAAGAGTTATATTATTACCAAGAAGGAACTTTTAATTTTTTACAATTTTTTAAGGTCCGGGTTAAGGAAAATTCGAGAAAATTCAATCTCTCTACAAAAATCGTTATATCTCCTAAACTATTCGTCGCAGACTCCTCAAATAAAAACTTTCGTGATCTACATGACCAGATCAATAGAAAAAGAGGTATATTATTACCAAGAAGGAACTTTCAATTTTTTACAATTTTTTAAGGTCCGGGGTAAGGAAAATTCGAGAAAATTCGAGAAAATTTTTCGACTCAAATATTGTCAGGCGAGAGTGGGAAAGAGTAACCATGAACTGCCAATACCAACTCTGCTTACCGATTTTCCGTAGTCCCCATAGTTTAGGAGAAATTTGAATTCGAAATTTTTGGAAAAAACCGTAAAAATTCAATCTCTCTACAAAAATCGTTATATCTCCTAAACTATTCGTCGCAAACCCCTCAAATAAAAACTTTCGTGATCTACGTGACCAGATCAATAGAAAAAGAGGTATATTATTACCAAGAAGGAACTTTTAATTTTTTACAATTTTTCAAGGTCCGGGGTAAGGAAAATTCGAGAAAATTCGAGAAAATTCTTCGACTCAAATATTGTCATTCGTGAGTAGAATTCGAATAATCATGAACTGCCAATACCAACTCTGCTTACCTATTTTCCGTAGTCCCCATAGTTTAGGAGAAATTTGAATTCGAAATTTTTGGAAAAAACCGTAAAAATTCAATCTCTCTACTAAAATCGTTATATCTCCTAAACGATTCGTCGCAGACCCCTCATATGAAAACTTTCGTGATCTACGTGACCAGATCGAAAGAAAAAGAGTAATATTATTACCAAGAAGGAACTTTTAATTTTTTACAATTTTTCAAGGTCCGGGGTAAGGAAAATTCGAGAAAATTCGAGAAAATTCTTCGACTCAAATATTGTCATTCGTGAGTGGAATTCGAATAATCATGAACTGCCAATACCAACTCTGCTTACCGATTTTCCGTAGTCCCCATAGTTTAGCAGAAATTTGAAGTCGAAATTTTTGGAAAAAACCGTAAAAATTCAATCTCTCTATAGAAATCGTTATATCTCCTAAACTATTCGTCGCAGACCCCTCATATAAAAACTTTCGTGATCTACGTGAACAGATCAATAGAAAAAGAGGTATATTATCACCAAGAAGGAACTTTCAATTTTTTACAATTTTTTAAGGTCCAAGTTAAGGAAAATTCGAGAAAATTCAATCTCTCTACAAAAATCGTTATATCTCCTAAACTATTCGTCGCAGACCCCTCAAATAAAAACTTTCGTGATCTACGTGACCAGATCGAAAGAAAAAGAGTTATATTATTACCAAGAAGGAACTTTTAATTTTTTACAATTTTTCAAGGTCCGGGGTAAGAAAAATTCGAGAAAATTCTTCGACTCAAATATTGTCATTCGTGAGTGGAATTCGAATAATCATGAACTGCCAATACCAACTCTGCTTACCTATTTTCCGTAGTCCCCATAGTTTAGGAGAAATTTGAATTCGAAATTTTTGGAAAAAACCGTAAAAATTCAATCTCTCTACTAAAATCGTTATATCTCCTAAACTATTCGTCGCAGACCCCTCATATGAAAACTTTCGTGATCTACGTGACCAGATCAAAAGAAAAAGAGTTATAATATTATTACCAAGAAGGAACTTTTAATTTTTTACAATTTTTCAAGGTCCGGGGTAAGAAAAATTCGAGAAAATTCTTCGACTCAAATATTGTCATTCGTGAGTGGAATTCGAATAATCATGAACTGCCAATACCAACTCTGCTTACCGATTTTCCGTAGTCCCCATAGTTGAGCAGAAATTTGAAGTCGAAATTTTTGGAAAAAACTGTAAAAATTCAATCTCTCTATAAAAATCGTTATATCTCCTAAACTATTCGTCGCAGACCCCTCATATAAAAACTTTCGTGATCTACGTGAACAGATCAATAGAAAAAGAGGTATATTATCACCAAGAAGGAACTTTTAATTTTTTACAATTTTTTAAGGTCCGGCATAAGGAAAATTCGAGAAAATTCAATCTCTCTACAAAAATCGTTATATCTCCTAAACTATTCGTCGCAGACCCCTCAAATAAAAACTTTCGTGATCTACGTGAACAGATCAATAGAAAAAGAGGTATTTCATTACCAAGAAAGATCTTTTAATTTTTTACAATTTTTCAAGGTCCGGGGTAAGGAAAATTCGAGAAAATTCAATCTCTCTATAAAAATCGTTATATCTCCTAAACTATTCGTCGCAGACTCCTCAAATAAAAACTTTCGTGATCTACATGACCAGATCAATAGAAAAAGAGGTATATTATTACCAAGAAGGAACTTTTAATATTTTACAATTTTTTAAGGTATGGAAAATTCGAGAAAATTCGAGAAAATTTTTCGACTCAAATATTGTCAGGCGAGAGTGGGATTCGAATAAATATGAACTGCCAATACCAACTCTGCTTACCGATTTTCTGTAGTCCCCATAGTTTAGGAGAAATTTGAATTCGAAATTTTTGGAAAAAACCGTAAAAATTCAATCTCTCTACAAAAATCGTTATATCTCATAAACTATTCGTCGCAAACCCCTCAAATAAAAACTTTCGTGATCTACGTGACCAGATCAATAGAAAAAGAGGTATATTATTATCAAGAAGGAACTTTTAATTTTTTACAATTTTTCAAGGTCCGGGGTAAGAAAAATTCGAGAAAATTCTTCGACTCAAATATTGTCATTCGTGAGTGGAATTCGAATAATCATGAACTGCCAATACCAACTCTGCTTACCGATTTTCCGTAGTCCCCATAGTTTAGGAGAAATTTGAAATCGAAATTTTTGGAAAAAACCGTAAAAATTCAATCTCCCTATAAAAATCGTTATATCTCCTAAACTATTCGTCGCAGACCCCTCATATAAAAACTTTCGTGATCTACGTGAACAGATCAATAGAAAAAGAGGTATATTATCACCAAGAAGGAACTTTTAATTTTTTACAATTTTTTAAGGTCCGGGGTAAGGAAAATTCGAGAAAATTCAATCTCTCTACAAAAATCGTTATATCTCCTAAACTATTCGTCGCAGACCCCTCAAATAAAAACTTTCGTGATCTACGTGAACAGATCAATAGAAAAAGAGGTATATTATTACCAAGAAAGATCTTTTAATTTTTTACAATTTTTCAAGGTCCGGGGTAAGGAAAATTCGAGAAAATTCAATCTCTCTATAAAAATCGTTATATCTCCTAAACTATTCGTCGCAGACTCCTCAAATAAAAACTTTCGTGATCTACATGACCAGATCAAAAGAAAAAGAGTTATATTATTACCAAGAAGGAACTTTTAATTTTTTACAATTTTTTAAGGTCTGGGGTAAGGAAAATTCGAGAAAATTCAATCTCTCTACAAAAATCGTTATATCTCCTAAACTATTCGTCGCAGACCCCTCAAATAAAAACTTTCGTGATCTACGTGAACAGATCAATAGAAAAAGAGGTATTTTATTACCAAGAAGGAACTTTCAATTTTTTACAATTTTTTAAGGTCCGGGGTAAGGAAAATTAGAGAAAATTCGAGAAAATTTTTCGACTCAAATATTGTCAGGCGAGAGTGGGATTCGAATAACCATGAACTGCCAATTCCAACTCTGCTTACCGATTTTCCGTAGTTCCCATGGTTTAGGAGAAATTTGAATTCGAAATTTTTAGAAAAAACCGTAAAAATTCAATCTCTCTACTAAAATCGTTATATCTCCTGAACTATTCGTCGCAGACCCCTCATATGAAAACTTTCGTGATCTACGTGACCAGATCAATAGAAAAAGAGGTATATTATTACCAAGAAGGAACTTTCAATTTTTTACAATTTTTTAAGGTCCGGAGTAAGAAAAATTCGAGAAAATTCGAGAAAATTTTTCGACTCAAATATTGTCAGGCGAGAGTGGGATTCGAATAACCAGGAACTGCCAATACCAACTCTGCTTACCGATTTTCCGTAGTCCCCATAGTTTAGGAGAAATTTGAATTCGAAATTTTTGGAAAAAACCGTAAAAATTCAATCTCTCTACAAAAATCGTTATATCTCCTAAACTATTCGTCGCAGACCCCTCATATGGAAACTTTCGTGATCTACGTGACCAGATCAAAAGAAAAAGAGTTATATTATTACCAAGAAGGAACTTTTAATTTTTTACAATTTTTTAAGGTCCGGGTTAAGGAAAATTCGAGAAAATTCAATCTCTCTACAAAAATCGTTATATCTCCTAAATTATTCGTCGCAGACCCCTCATATGAAAACTTTCGTGATCTACGTGACCAGATCAAAAGAAAAAGAGTTATATTATTACCAAGAAGGAACTTTTAATTTTTTAAAATTTTTTAAGGTCTGGGGTAAGGAAAATTCGAGAAAATTCAATCTCTCTACAAAAATCGTTATATCTCCTAAACTATTCGTCGCAGACTCCTCAAATAAAAACTTTCGTGATCTACATGACCAGATCAATAGAAAAAGAGGTATATTATCACCAAGAAGGAACTTTTAATTTTTTACAATTTTTTAAGGTCCGGGGTAAGGAAAATTCGAGAAAATTCAATCTCTCTACAAAAATCGTTATATCTCCTAAACTATTCGTCGCAGACTCCTCAAATAAAAACTTTCGTGATCTACATGACCAGATCAATAGAAAAAGAGGTATATCATTACCAAGAAAAAACTTTTAATTTTTTACAATTTTTTAAGGTCCGGGGTAAGGAAAATTCGAGAAAATTCGAGAAAATTTTTCGACTCAAATATTGTCAGGCGAGTGTGGGATTCGAATAAACATGAACTGCCAATACCAACTCTGCTTACCGATTTTCCGTAGTCCCCATAGTTTAGGAGAAATTTGAATTCGAAATTTTTGGAAAAAACCGTAAAAATTCAATTTCTCTACAAAAATCGTTATATCTCCTAAACTATTCGCCGCAAACCCCTCAAATAAAAACTTTCGTGATCTACGTGACCAGATCAATAGAAGAAGAGGTATATTATTACCAAGAAGGAACTTTTAATTTTTTACAATTTTTTAAGGTCCGGGGTAAGGAAAATTCGAGAAAATTCTTCGACTCAAATATTGTCATTCGTGAGTGGAATTCGAATAATCATCAACTGCCAATACCAACTCTGCTTACCTATTTTCCGTAGTCCCCATAGTTTAGGAGAAATTTGAATTCGAAATTTTTGGAAAAAACCGTAAAAATTCAATCTCTCTACTAAAATCGTTATATCTCCTAAACTATTCGTCGCAGACCCCTCATATGAAAACTTTCGTGATCTACGTGACCAGATCAATAGAAAAAGAGGTATATTATTACCAAGAAGGAACTTTTAATTTTTTACAATTTTTCAAGGTCCGGGGTAAGAAAAATTCGAGAAAATTCTTCGACTCAAATATTGTCATTCGTGAGTGGAATTCGAATAATCATGAACTGCCAATACCAACTCTGCTTACCGATTTTCCGTAGTCCCCATAGTTTAGGAGAAATTTGAATTCGAAATTTCTGGAAAAAACCGTAAAAATTCAATCTCTCTAAAAAAATCGTTATATCTCCTAAACTATTCGTCGCAAACCCCTCAAATAAAAACTTTCGTGATCTACGTGACCAGATCAATAGAAAAAGAGGTATATTATTACCAAGAAGGAACTTTTAATTTTTTACAATTTTTTAAGGTCCGGGGTAAGGAAAATTCGAGAAAATTCTTCGACTCAAATATTGTCATTCGTGAGTGGAATTCGAATAATCATGAACTGCCAATACCAACTCTGCATACCCATTTTCCGTAGTCCCCATAGTTTAGGAGAAATTTGAATTCGAAATTTTTGGAAAAAACCGTAAAAATTCAATCTCTCTACTAAAATCGTTATATCTCCTAAACTATTCGTCGCAGACCCCTCATATGAAAACTTTCGTGGTCTACGTGACCAGATCAAAAGAAAAAGAGTTATATTATTACCAAGAAGGAACTTTTAATTTTTTACAATTTTTCAAGGTCCGGGGTAAGAAAAATTCGAGAAAATTCTTCGACTCAAATATTGTCATTCGTGAGTGGAATTCGAATAATCATGAACTGCCAATACCAACTCTGCTTACCGATTTTCCGTAGTCCCCATAGTTTAGGAGAAATTTGAAGTCGAAATTTTTGGAAAAAACCGTAAAAATTCAATCTCTCTAGAAAAATCGTTATATCTCCTAAACTATTCGTCGCAGACCTCTCATAAAAACTTTCGTGATCTACGTGAACAGATCAATAGAAAAAGAGGTATATTATCACCAAGAAGGAACTTTTAATTTTTTACAATTTTTTAAGGTCCGGGTTAAGGAAAATTCGAGAAAATTCAATATCTCTACAAAAATCGTTATATCTCCTAAACTATTCGTCGCAGACCCCTCAAAGAAAAACTTTCGTGATCTACGTGAACAGATCAATAGAAAAAGAGGTATTTTATTACCAAGAAAGATCTTTCAATTTTTTACAATTTTTCATGGTCCGGGGTAAGGAAAATTCGAGAAAATTCAATCTCTCTATAAAAATCGTTATATCTCCTAAACTATTCGTCGCAGACTCCTCAAATAAAAACTTTCGTGATCTACATGACCAGATCAATAGAAAAAGAGGTATATTATTACCAAGAAGGAACTTTTAATTTTTTACAATTTTTTAAGGTCCGGGGCAAGGAAAATTCGAGAAAATTCGAGAAAATTTTTCGACTCAAATATTGTCAGGCGAGAGTGGGATTCGAATAACCATGAACTGCCAATACCAACTCTGCTTACCGATTTTCCGTAGTCCCCATAGTTTAGGAGAAATTTGAATTCGAAATTTTTGGAAAAAACCGTAATAATTCAATCTCTCTACAAAAATCGTTATATCTCCTAAAAAACTATTCGTCGCAAACCCCTCAAATAAAAACTTTCGTGATCTACGTGACCAGATCAATAGAAAAAGAGGTATATTATTACCAAGAAGGAACTTTGAATTTTTCACAATTTTTTAAGGTCCGGGGTAAGGAAAATTCGAGAAAATTCAATCTCTCTACAAAAATCGTTATATCTCCTAAACTATTCGTCGCAGACCCCTCAAATAAAAACTTTCGTGATCTACGTGAACAGATCAATAGAAAAAGAGGTATTTTATTACCAAGAAAGATCTTTTAAATTTTTACAATTTTTCAAGGTCCGGGGTAAGGAAAATTCGAGAAAATTCAATCTCTCTATAAAAATCGTTATATCTCCTAAACTATTCGTCGCAGACTCCTCAAATAAAAACTTTCGTGATCTACATGACCAGATCAATAGAAAAAGAGGTATATTATTACCAAGAAGGAACTTTTAATTTTTTACAATTTTTTAAGGTCCGGGGTAAGGAAAATTCGAGAAAATTCGAGAAAATTTTTCGAATCAAATATTGTCAGGCGAGAGTGGGATTCGAATAACCATGAACTGCCAATACCAACTCTGCTTACCGATTTTCCGTAGTCCCCATAGTTTAGGAGAAATTTGAATTCGAAATTTTTGGAAAAAACCGTAAAAATTCAATCTCTACAAAAATCGTTATATCTCCTAAACTATTCGTCGCAAACCCCTCAAATAAAAACTTTCGTGATCTACGTGACCAGATCAATAGAAAAAGAGGTATATTATTACCAAGAAGGAACTTTTAATTTTTTACAATTTTTTAAGGTCCGGGGTAAGGAAAATTCGAGAAAATTCTTCGACTCAAATATTGTCATTCGTGAGTGGAATTCGAATAATCATGAATTGCCAATACCAACTCTGCTTACCGATTTTCCGTAGTCCCCATAGTTTAGGAGAAATTTGAAGTCGAAATTTTTGGAAAAAACCGTAAAAATTCAATCTCTCTATAAAAATCGTTATATCTCCTAAACTATTCGTCGGAGACCCCTCATATAAAAACTTTCGTGATCTACGTGAACAGATCAATAGAAAAAGAGGTATATTATCACCAAGAAGGAACTTTTAATTTTTTACATTTTTTTAAGGTCCGGGGTAAGGAAAATTCGAGAAAATTCAATCTCTCTACAGAAATCGTTATATCTCCTAAACTATTCGTCGCAGAACCCTCAAATAAAAACTTTCGTGATCTACGTGAACTGATCATTAGAAAAAGAGGTATTTTATTACCAAGAAAGATCTTTTAATTTTTTACAATTTTTCAAGGTCCGCGGTAAGGAAAATTCGAGAAAATTCAATCTCTCTATAAAAATCGTTATATCTCCTAAACTATTCGTCGCAGAACCCTCAAATAAAAACTTTCGTGATCTACGTGAACTGATCATTAGAAAAAGAGGTATTTTATTACCAAGAAAGATCTTTTAATTTTTTACAATTTTTCAAGGTCCGCGGTAAGGAAAATTCGAGAAAATTCAATCTCTCTATAAAAATCGTTATATCTCCTAAACTATTCGTCGCAGACTCCTCAAATAAAAACTTTCGTGATCTACATGACCAGATCAATAGAAAAAGAGGTATATTATTACCAAGAAGGAACTTTTAATTTTTTACAATTTTTTAAGGTCCGGGGTAAGGAAAATTCGAGAAAATTCGAGAAAATTCTTCGACTCAAATATTGTCATTCGTGAGTGGAATTCGAATAATCATGAACTGCCAATACCAACTCTGCTTACCGATATTCCGTAGTCCCCATAGTTTAGGAGAAATTTGAAGTCGAAATTTTTGGAAAAAACCGTAAAAATTCAATCTCTCTATAAAAATCGTTATATCTCCTAAACTATTCGTCGCAGACCCCTCATATAAAAACTTTCGTGATCTACGTGAACAGATCAATAGAAAAAGAGGTATATTATCACCAAGAAGGAACTTTTAATTTTTTACAATTTTTTAAGGTCCGGGGTAAGGAAAATTCGAGAAAATTCAATCTCTCTACAAAAATCGTTATATCTCCTGAACTATTCGTCGCAGACCCCTCAAATAAAAACTTTCGTGATCTACGTGAACAGATCAATAGAAAAAGAGGTATTTTATTACCAAGAAAGATCTTTTAATTTTTTACAATTTTTCAAGGTCCGGGGTAAGGAAAATTCGAGAAAATTCAATCTCTCTATAAAAATCGTTATATCTCCTAAACTATTCGTCGCAGACTCCTCAAATAAAAACTTTCGTGATCTACATGACCAGATCAATAGAAAAAGAGGTATATTATTACCAAGAAGGAACTTTTGATTTTTTACAATTTTTTAAGGTCCGGGGTAAGGAAAATTCGAGAAAATTCGAGAAAATTTTTCGACTCAAATATTGTCAGGCGAGAGTGGGATTCGAATAACCATGAACTGCCAAAACCAACTCTGCTTACCGATTTTCCGTAGTCCCCATAGTTTAGGAGAAATTCGAATTCGAAATTTTCGGAAAAAACCGTAAAAATTCAATCTCTCTACAAAAATCGTTATATCTCCTAAACTATTCGTCGCAAACCCCTCAAATAAAAACTTTCGTGATCTACGTGACCAGATCAATAGAAAAAGAGGTATATTATTACCAAGAAGGAACTTTTAATTTTTTACAATTTTTTAAGGTCCGGGGTAAGGAAAATTCGAGAAAATTCGAGAAAATTTTTCGACTCAAATATTGTCAGGCGAGAGTGGGATTCGAATAACCATGAACTGCCAAAACCAACTCTGCTTACCGATTTTCCGTAGTCCCCATAGTTTAGGAGAAATTCGAATTCGAAATTTTCGGAAAAAACCGTAAAAATTCAATCTCTCTACAAAAATCGTTATATCTCCTAAACTATTCGTCGCAAACCCCTCAAATAAAAACTTTCGTGATCTACGTGACCAGATCAATAGAAAAAGAGGTATATTATTACCAAGAAGGAACTTTTAATTTTTTACAATTTTTTAAGGTCCGGGGTAAGGAAAATTCGAGAAAATTCGAGAAAATTCTTCGACTCAAATATTGTCATTCGTGAGTGGAATTCGAATAATCATGAACTGCCAATACCAACTCTGCTTACCGATTTTCCGTAGTCCCCATAGTTTAGGAGAAATTTGAAGTCGAAATTTTTGGAAAAAACCGTAAAAATTCAATCTCTCTATAAAAATCGTTATATCTCCTAAACTATTCGTCGCAGACCCCTCATTTAAAAACTTTCGTGATCTTAGTGAACAGATCAATAGAAAAAGAGGTATTTTATTACCAAGAAAGATCTTTTAAATTTTTACAATTTTTCAAGGTCCGGGGTAAGGAAAATTCGAGAAAATTCAATCTCTCTATAAAAATCGTTATATCTCCTAAACTATTCGTCGCAGACTCCTCAAATAAAAACTTTCGTGATCTACATGACCAGATCAATAGAAAAAGAGGTATATTATTACCAAGAAGGAACTATTAATTTTTTACAATTTTTTAAGGTCCGGGGTAAGGAAAATTCGAGAAAATTCGAGAAAATTTTTCGAATCAAATATTGTCAGGCGAGAGTGGGATTCGAATAACCATGAACTGCCAATACCAACTCTGCTTACCGATTTTCCGTAGTCCCCATAGTTTAGGAGAAATTTGAATTCGAAATTTTTGGAGGAAACCGTAAAAATTCAATCTCTCTACAAAAATCGTTATATCTCCTAAACTATTCGTCGCAAACCCCTCAAATGAAAACTTTCGTGATCTACGTGACCAGATCAATAGAAAAAGAGGTATATTATTACCAAGAAGGAACTTTTAATTTTTTACAATTTTTTAAGGTCCGGGGTAAGGAAAATTCGAGAAAATTCGAGAAAATTCTTCGACTCAAATATTGTCATTCGTGAGTGGAATTCGAATAATCATGAATTGCCAATACCAACTCTGCTTACCGATTTTCCGTAGTCCCCATAGTTTAGGAGAAATTCGAATTCGAAATTTTCGGAAAAAACCGTAAAAATTCAATCTCTCTACAAAAATCGTTATATCTCCTAAACTATTCGTCGCAAACCCCTCAAATAAAAACTTTCGTGATCTACGTGACCAGATCAATAGAAAAAGAGGTATATTATTACCAAGAAGGAACTTTTAATTTTTTACAATTTTTTAAGGTCCGGGGTAAGGAAAATTCGAGAAAATTCGAGAAAATTCTTCGACTCAAATATTGTCATTCGTGAGTGGAATTCGAATAATCATGAACTGCCAATACCAACTCTGCTTACCGATTTTCCGTAGTCCCCATAGTTTAGGAGAAATTTGAAGTCGAAATTTTTGGAAAAAACCGTAAAAATTCAATCTCTCTATAAAAATCGTTATATCTCCTAAACTATTCGTCGCAGACCCCTCATTTAAAAACTTTCGTGATCTTAGTGAACAGATCAATAGAAAAAGAGGTATTTTATTACCAAGAAAGATCTTTTAAATTTTTACAATTTTTCAAGGTCCGGGGTAAGGAAAATTCGAGAAAATTCAATCTCTCTATAAAAATCGTTATATCTCCTAAACTATTCGTCGCAGACTCCTCAAATAAAAACTTTCGTGATCTACATGACCAGATCAATAGAAAAAGAGGTATATTATTACCAAGAAGGAACTATTAATTTTTTACAATTTTTTAAGGTCCGGGGTAAGGAAAATTCGAGAAAATTCGAGAAAATTTTTCGAATCAAATATTGTCAGGCGAGAGTGGGATTCGAATAACCATGAACTGCCAATACCAACTCTGCTTACCGATTTTCCGTAGTCCCCATAGTTTAGGAGAAATTTGAATTCGAAATTTTTGGAGGAAACCGTAAAAATTCAATCTCTCTACAAAAATCGTTATATCTCCTAAACTATTCGTCGCAAACCCCTCAAATAAAAACTTTCGTGATCTACGTGACCAGATCAATAGAAAAAGAGGTATATTATTACCAAGAAGGAACTTTTAATTTTTTACAATTTTTTAAGGTCCGGGGTAAGGAAAATTCGAGAAAATTCGAGAAAATTCTTCGACTCAAATATTGTCATTCGTGAGTGGAATTCGAATAATCATGAATTGCCAATACCAACTCTGCTTACCGATTTTCCGTAGTCCCCATAGTTTAGGAGAAATTTGAAGTCGAAATTTTTGGAAAAAACCGTAAAAATTCAATCTCTCTATAAAAATCGTTATATCTCCTAAACTATTCGTCGGAGACCCCTCATATAAAAACTTTCGTGATCTACGTGAACAGATCAATAGAAAAAGAGGTATATTATCACCAAGAAGGAACTTTTAATTTTTTACAATTTTTTAAGGTCCGGGGTAAGGAAAATTCGAGAAAATTCAATCTCTCTACAAAAAACGTTATATCTCCTAAACTATTCGTCGCAGAACCCTCAAATAAAAACTTTCGTGATCTACGTGAACTGATCATTAGAAAAAGAGGTATTTTATTACCAAGAAAGATCTTTTAATTTTTTACAATTTTTCAAGGTCCGCGGTAACGAAAATTCGAGAAAATTCAATCTCTCTATAAAAATCGTTATATCTCCTAAACTATTCGTCGCAGACTCCTCAAATAAAAACTTTCGTGATCTACATGACCAGATCAATAGAAAAAGAGGTATATTATTACCAAGAAGGAACTTTTAATTTTTTACAATTTTTTAAGGTCCGGGGTAAGGAAAATTCGAGAAAATTTTTCGAATCAAATATTGTCAGGCGAGAGTGGGATTCGAATAACCATGAATTGCCAATACCAACTCTGCTTACCGATTTTCCGTAGTCCCCATAGTTTAGGAGAAATTTGAATTCGAAATTTTTGGAAAAAACCATAAAAATTCAATCTCTCTACAAAAATCGTTATATCTCCTAAACTATTCGTCGCAAACCCCTCAAATAAAAACTTTCGTGATCTACGTGACCAGATCACTGAAAAAAGAGGTATATTATTACCAAGAAGGAACTTTTAATTTTTTACAATTTTTTAAGGTCCGGGGTAAGGAAAATTCGAGAAAATTCGAGAAAATTCTTCGACTCAAATATTGTCATTCGTGAGTGGAATTCGAATAATCATGAACTGCCAATACCAACTCTGCTTACCGATTTTCCGTAGTCCCCATAGTTTAGGAGAAATTTGAAGTCGAAATTTTTGGAAAAAACCGTAAAAATTCAATCTCTCTATAAAAATCGTTATATCTCCTAAACTATTCGTCGGAGAGCCCTCATATGAAAACTTTCGTGATCTACGTGAACAGATCAATAGAAAAAGAGGTATATTATCACCAAGAAGGATCTTTCAATTTTTTACAATTTTTCAAGGTCCGGGGTAAGGAAAATTCGAGAAAATTCAATCTCTCTATAAAAATCGTTATATCTCCTAAACTATTCGTCGCAGACTCCTCAAATAAAAACTTTCGTGATCTACATGACCAGATCAATAGAAAAAGAGGTATATTATTACCAAGAAGGAACTTTTGATTTTTTACAATTTTTTAAGGTCCGGGGTAAGGAAAATTCGAGAAAATTCGAGAAAATTTTTCGACTCAAATATTGTCAGGCGAGAGTGGGATTCGAATAACCATGAACTGCCAAAACCAACTCTGCTTACCGATTTTCCGTAGTCCCCATAGTTTAGGAGAAATTCGAATTCGAAATTTTCGGAAAAAACCGTAAAAATTCAATCTCTCTACAAAAATCGTTATATCTCCTAAACTATTCGTCGCAAACCCCTCAAATAAAAACTTTCGTGATCTACGTGACCAGATCAATAGAAAAAGAGGTATATTATTACCAAGAAGGAACTTTTAATTTTTTACAATTTTTTAAGGTCCGGGGTAAGGAAAATTCGAGAAAATTCGAGAAAATTCTTCGACTCAAATATTGTCATTCGTGAGTGGAATTCGAATAATCATGAACTGCCAATACCAACTCTGCTTACCGATTTTCCGTAGTCCCCATAGTTTAGGAGAAATTTGAAGTCGAAATTTTTGGAAAAAACCGTAAAAATTCAATCTCTCTATAAAAATCGTTATATCTCCTAAACTATTCGTCGCAGACCCCTCATTTAAAAACTTTCGTGATCTTAGTGAACAGATCAATAGAAAAAGAGGTATTTTATTACCAAGAAAGATCTTTTAAATTTTTACAATTTTTCAAGGTCCGGGGTAAGGAAAATTCGAGAAAATTCAATCTCTCTATAAAAATCGTTATATCTCCTAAACTATTCGTCGCAGACTCCTCAAATAAAAACTTTCGTGATCTACATGACCAGATCAATAGAAAAAGAGGTATATTATTACCAAGAAGGAACTATTAATTTTTTACAATTTTTTAAGGTCCGGGGTAAGGAAAATTCGAGAAAATTCGAGAAAATTTTTCGAATCAAATATTGTCAGGAGAGAGTGGGATTCGAATAACCATGAACTGCCAATACCAACTCTGCTTACCGATTTTCCGTAGTCCCCATAGTTTAGGAGAAATTTGAATTCGAAATTTTTGGAGGAAACCGTAAAAATTCAATCTCTCTACAAAAATCGTTATATCTCCTAAACTATTCGTCGCAAACCCCTCAAATAAAAACTTTCGTGATCTACGTGACCAGATCACTGAAAAAAGAGGTATATTATTACCAAGAAGGAACTTTTAATTTTTTACAATTTTTTAAGGTCCGGGGTAAGGAAAATTCGAGAAAATTCAATCTCTCTACAAAAAACGTTATATCTCCTAAACTATTCGTCGCAGAACCCTCAAATAAAAACTTTCGTGATCTACGTGAACTGATCATTAGAAAAAGAGGTATTTTATTACCAAGAAAGATCTTTTAATTTTTTACAATTTTTCAAGGTCCGCGGTAACGAAAATTCGAGAAAATTCAATCTCTCTATAAAAATCGTTATATCTCCTAAACTATTCGTCGCAGACTCCTCAAATAAAAACTTTCGTGATCTACATGACCAGATCAATAGAAAAAGAGGTATATTATTACCAAGAAGGAACTTTTAATTTTTTACAATTTTTTAAGGTCCGGGGTAAGGAAAATTCGAGAAAATTTTTCGAATCAAATATTGTCAGGCGAGAGTGGGATTCGAATAACCATGAATTGCCAATACCAACTCTGCTTACCGATTTTCCGTAGTCCCCATAGTTTAGGAGAAATTTGAATTCGAAATTTTTGGAAAAAACCATAAAAATTCAATCTCTCTACAAAAATCGTTATATCTCCTAAACTATTCGTCGCAAACCCCTCAAATAAAAACTTTCGTGATCTACGTGACCAGATCACTGAAAAAAGAGGTATATTATTACCAAGAAGGAACTTTTAATTTTTTACAATTTTTTAAGGTCCGGGGTAAGGAAAATTCGAGAAAATTCGAGAAAATTCTTCGACTCAAATATTGTCATTCGTGAGTGGAATTCGAATAATCATGAACTGCCAATACCAACTCTGCTTACCGATTTTCCGTAGTCCCCATAGTTTAGGAGAAATTTGAAGTCGAAATTTTTGGAAAAAACCGTAAAAATTCAATCTCTCTATAAAAATCGTTATATCTCCTAAACTATTCGTCGGAGAGCCCTCATATGAAAACTTTCGTGATCTACGTGAACAGATCAATAGAAAAAGAGGTATATTATCACCAAGAAGGTTCTTTCAATTTTTTACAATTTTTCAAGGTCCGGGGTAAGGAAAATTCGAGAAAATTCAATCTCTCTATAAAAATCGTTATATCTCCTAAACTATTCGTCGCAGACTCCTCAAATAAAAACTTTCGTGATCTACATGACCAGATCAATAGAAAAAGAGGTATATTATTACCAAGAAGGAACTTTCAATTTTTTACAATTTTTTAAGGTCCGGGGTAAGGAAAATTCGAGAAAATTCAATCTCTCTACAAAAATCGTTATATCTCCTAAACTATTCGTCGCAGAACCCTTAAATAAAAACTTTCGTGATCTACGTGAACAGATCAATAGAAAAAGAGGTATTTTATTACCAAGAAAGATCTTTTAATTTTTTACAATTTTTCAAGGTCCGGGGTAAGGAAAATTCGAGAAAATTCAATCTCTCTATAAAAATCGTTATATCTCCTAATTTATTCGTCGCAGACTCCTCAAATAAAAACTTTCGTGATCTACATGACCAGATCAATAGAAAAAGAGGTATATTATTACCAAGAAGGAACTTTTGATTTTTTACAATTTTTTAAGGTCCGGGGTAAGGAAAATTCGAGAAAATTCGAGAAAATTTTTCGACTCAAATATTGTCAGGCGAGAGTGGGATTCGAATAACCATGAACTGCCAATACCAACTCTGCTCACCGATTTTCCGTAGTCCCTATAGTTTAGGAGAAATTTGAATTCGAAATTTTTGGAAAAAACCGTAAAAATTCAATCTCTCTACAAAAATCGTTATATCTGCTAAACTATTCGTCGCAAACCCCTCAAATAAAAACTTTCGTGATCTACGTGACCAGATCAATAGAAAAAAAAGTATATTATTACCAAGAAGAAACTTTTAATTTTTAACAATTTTTTAAGGTCCGGGGTAAGGAAAATTCGAGAAAATTCGAGAAAATTTTTCGACTCAAATATTGTCAGGCGAGAGTGGGATTCGAATAACCATGAACTGCCAAAACCAACTCTGCTTACCGATTTTCCGTAGTCCCCATAGTTTAGGAGAAATTCGAATTCGAAATTTTCGGAAAAAACCGTAAAAATTCAATCTCTCTACAAAAATCGTTATATCTCCTAAACTATTCGTCGCAAACCCCTCAAATAAAAACTTTCGTGATCTACGTGACCAGATCAATAGAAAAAGAGGTATATTATTACCAAGAAGGAACTTTTAATTTTTTACAATTTTTTAAGGTCCGGGGTAAGGAAAATTCGAGAAAATTCGAGAAAATTCTTCGACTCAAATATTGTCATTCGTGAGTGGAATTCGAATAATCATGAACTGCCAATACCAACTCTGCTTACCGATTTTCCGTAGTCCCCATAGTTTAGGAGAAATTTGAAGTCGAAATTTTTGGAAAAAACCGTAAAAATTCAATCTCTCTATAAAAATCGTTATATCTCCTAAACTATTCGTCGCAGACCCCTCATTTAAAAACTTTCGTGATCTTAGTGAACAGATCAATAGAAAAAGAGGTATTTTATTACCAAGAAAGATCTTTTAAATTTTTACAATTTTTCAAGGTCCGGGGTAAGGAAAATTCGAGAAAATTCAATCTCTCTATAAAAATCGTTATATCTCCTAAACTATTCGTCGCAGACTCCTCAAATAAAAACTTTCGTGATCTACATGACCAGATCAATAGAAAAAGAGGTATATTATTACCAAGAAGGAACTATTAATTTTTTACAATTTTTTAAGGTCCGGTGTAAGGAAAATTCGAGAAAATTCGAGAAAATTTTTCGAATCAAATATTGTCAGGCGAGAGTGGGATTCGAATAACCATGAACTGCCAATACCAACTCTGCTTACCGATTTTCCGTAGTCCCCATAGTTTAGGAGAAATTTGAATTCGAAATTTTTGGAGGAAACCGTAAAAATTCAATCTCTCTACAAAAATCGTTATATCTCCTAAACTATTCGTCGCAAACCCCTCAAATAAAAACTTTCGTGATCTACGTGACCAGATCAATAGAAAAAGAGGTATATTATTACCAAGAAGGAACTTTTAATTTTTTACAATTTTTTAAGGTCCGGGGTAAGGAAAATTCGAGAAAATTCGAGAAAATTCTTCGACTCAAATATTGTCATTCGTGAGTGGAATTCGAATAATCATGAATTGCCAATACCAACTCTGCTTACCGATTTTCCGTAGTCCCCATAGTTTAGGAGAAATTTGAAGTCGAAATTTTTGGAAAAAACCGTAAAAATTCAATCTCTCTATAAAAATCGTTATATCTCCTAAACTATTCGTCGGAGACCCCTCATATAAAAACTTTCGTGATCTACGTGAACAGATCAATAGAAAAAGAGGTATATTATCACCAAGAAGGAACTTTTAATTTTTTACAATTTTTTAAGGTCCGGGGTAAGGAAAATTCGAAAAAATTCAATCTCTCTACAAAAAACGTTATATCTCCTAAACTATTCGTCGCAGAACCCTCAAATAAAAACTTTCGTGATCTACGTGAACTGATCATTAGAAGAAGAGGTATTTTATTACCAAGAAAGATCTTTTAATTTTTTACAATTTTTCAAGGTCCGCGGTAACGAAAATTCGAGAAAATTCAATCTCTCTATAAAAATCGTTATATCTCCTAAACTATTCGTCGCAGACTCCTCAAATAAAAACTTTCGTGATCTACATGACCAGATCAATAGAAAAAGAGGTATATTATTACCAAGAAGGAACTTTTAATTTTTTACAATTTTTTAAGGTCCGGGGTAAGGAAAATTCGAGAAAATTTTTCGAATCAAATATTGTCAGGCGAGAGTGGGATTCGAATAACCATGAATTGCCAATACCAACTCTGCTTACCGATTTTCCGTAGTCCCCATAGTTTAGGAGAAATTTGAATTCGAAATTTTTGGAAAAAACCGTAAAAATTCAATCTCTCTACAAAAATCGTTATATCTCCTAAACTATTCGTCGCAAACCCCTCAAATAAAAACTTTCGTGATCTACGTGACCAGATCACTGAAAAAAGAGGTATATTATTACCAAGAAGGAACTTTTAATTTTTTACAATTTTTTAAGGTCCGGGGTAAGGAAAATTCGAGAAAATTCGAGAAAATTCTTCGACTCAAATATTGTCATTCGTGAGTGGAATTCGAATAATCATGAACTGCCAATACCAACTCTGCTTACCGATTTTCCGTAGTCCCCATAGTTTAGGAGAAATTTGAAGTCGAAATTTTTGGAAAAAACCGTAAAAATTCAATCTCTCTATAAAAATCGTTATATCTCCTAAACTATTCGTCGGAGAGCCCTCATATGAAAACTTTCGTGATCTACGTGAACAGATCAATAGAAAAAGAGGTATATTATCACCAAGAAGGATCTTTCAATTTTTTACAATTTTTCAAGGTCCGGGGTAAGGAAAATTCGAGAAAATTCAATCTCTCTATAAAAATCGTTATATCTCCTAAACTATTCGTCGCAGACTCCTCAAATAAAAACTTTCGTGATCTACATGACCAGATAAATAGAAAAAGAGGTATATTATTACCAAGAAGGAACTTTCAATTTTTTGCAATTTTTTAAGGTCCGGGGTAAGGAAAATTCGAGAAAATTCAATCTCTCTACAAAAATCGTTATATCTCCTAAACTATTCGTCGCAGAACCCTTAAATAAAAACTTTCGTGATCTACGTGAACAGATCAATAGAAAAAGAGGTATTTTATTACCAAGAAAGATCTTTCAATTTTTTACAATTTTTCAAGGTCCGGGGTAAGGAAAATTCGAGAAAATTCAATCTCTCTATAAAAATCGTTAAATCTCCTAAACTATTCGTCGCAGACTCCTCAAATAAAAACTTTCGTGATCTACATGACCAGATCAATTGAAAAAGAGGTATATTATTACCAAGAAGGAACTTTCAAACTTTTACAATTTTTTAAGGTCCGGGGTAAGAAAAATTCGAGAAAATTCGAGAAAATTTTTCGACTCAAATATTGTCAGGCGAGGGTGGGATTCGAATAACCATGAACTGCCAATACCAACTCTGCTTACCGATTTTCTGTAGTCCCCATAGTTTAGGAGAAATTTGAATTCGAAATTTTTGGAAAAAACCGTAAAAATTCAATCTCTCTACTAAAATCGTTATATCTCCTAAACTATTCGTCGGAGAGCCCTCATATGAAAACTTTCGTGATCTACGTGAACAGATCAATAGAAAAAGAGGTATATTATCACCAAGAAGGATCTTTCAATTTTTTACAATTTTTCAAGGTCCGGGGTAAGGAAAATTCGAGAAAATTCAATCTCTCTATAAAAATCGTTATATCTCCTAAACTATTCGTCGCAGACTCCTCATATAAAAACTTTCGTGATCTACGTGAACAGATCAATAGAAAAAGAGGTATATTATCACCAAGAAGGAACTTTTAATTTTTTACAATTTTTTAAGGTCCGGGGTAAAGAAAATTCGAGAAAATTCAATCTCTCTACAAAAATCGTTATATCTCCTAAACTATTCGTCGCAGACCCCTCAAATAAAAACTTTCGTGATCTACGTGAACAGATCAATAGAAAAAGAGGTTTTTTATTACCAAGAAAGATCTTTTAATTTTTTACAATTTTTCAAGGTCCGAGGTAAGGAAAATTCTAGAAAATTCAATCTCTCTATAAAAATCGTTAAATCTCCTAAACTATTCGTCGCAGACTCCTCAAATAAAAACTTTCGTGATCTACATGACCAGATCAATAGAAAAAGAGGTATATTATTACCAAGAAGGAACTTTCAAACTTTTACAATTTTTTAAGGTCCGGGGTAAGAAAAATTCGAGAAAATTCGAGAAAATTCTTCGACTCAAATATTGTCATTCGTGAGTGGAATTCGAATAATCATGAACTGCCAATACCAACTCTGCTTACCGATTTTCCGTAGTCCCCATAGTTTAGGAGAAATTTGAAGTCGAAATTTTTGGAAAAAACCGTAAAAATTCAATCTCTCTATAAAAATCGTTATATCTCCTAAACTATTCGTCGGAGAGCCCTCATATGAAAACTTTCGTGATCTACGTGAACAGATCAATAGAAAAAGAGGTATATTATCACCAAGAAAGATCTTTCAATTTTTTACAATTTTTCAAGGTCCGGGGTAAGGAAAATTCGAGAAAATTCAATCTCTCTATAAAAATCGTTATATCTCCTAAACTATTCGTCGCAGACTCCTCATATAAAAACTTTCGTGATCTACGTGAACAGATCAATAGAAAAAGAGGTATATTATTACCAAGAAGGAACTTTCAATTTTTTGCAATTTTTTAAGGTCCGGGGTAAGGAAAATTCGAGAAAATTCAATCTCTCTACAAAAATCGTTATATCTCCTAAACTATTCGTCGCAGAACCCTTAAATAAAAACTTTCGTGATCTACGTGAACAGATCAATAGAAAAAGAGGTATTTTATTACCAAGAAAGATCTTTCAATTTTTTACAATTTTTCAAGGTCCGGGGTAAGGAAAATTCGAGAAAATTCAATCTCTCTATAAAAATCGTTAAATCTCCTAAACTATTCGTCGCAGACTCCTCAAATAAAAACTTTCGTGATCTACATGACCAGATCAATTGAAAAAGAGGTATATTATTACCAAGAAGGAACTTTCAAACTTTTACAATTTTTTAAGGTCCGGGGTAAGAAAAATTCGAGAAAATTCGAGAAAATTTTTCGACTCAAATATTGTCAGGCGAGGGTGGGATTCGAATAACCATGAACTGCCAATACCAACTCTGCTTACCGATTTTCTGTAGTCCCCATAGTTTAGGAGAAATTTGAATTCGAAATTTTTGGAAAAAACCGTAAAAATTCAATCTCTCTACTAAAATCGTTATATCTCCTAAACTATTCGTCGGAGAGCCCTCATATGAAAACTTTCGTGATCTACGTGAACAGATCAATAGAAAAAGAGGTATATTATCACCAAGAAGGATCTTTCAATTTTTTACAATTTTTCAAGGTCCGGGGTAAGGAAAATTCGAGAAAATTCAATCTCTCTATAAAAATCGTTATATCTCCTAAACTATTCGTCGCAGACTCCTCATATAAAAACTTTCGTGATCTACGTGAACAGATCAATAGAAAAAGAGGTATATTATCACCAAGAAGGAACTTTTAATTTTTTACAATTTTTTAAGGTCCGGGGTAAAGAAAATTCGAGAAAATTCAATCTCTCTACAAAAATCGTTATATCTCCTAAACTATTCGTCGCAGACCCCTCAAATAAAAACTTTCGTGATCTACGTGAACAGATCAATAGAAAAAGAGGTTTTTTATTACCAAGAAAGATCTTTTAATTTTTTACAATTTTTCAAGGTCCGAGGTAAGGAAAATTCTAGAAAATTCAATCTCTCTATAAAAATCGTTAAATCTCCTAAACTATTCGTCGCAGACTCCTCAAATAAAAACTTTCGTGATCTACATGACCAGATCAATAGAAAAAGAGGTATATTATTACCAAGAAGGAACTTTCAAACTTTTACAATTTTTTAAGGTCCGGGGTAAGAAAAATTCGAGAAAATTCGAGAAAATTCTTCGACTCAAATATTGTCATTCGTGAGTGGAATTCGAATAATCATGAACTGCCAATACCAACTCTGCTTACCGATTTTCCGTAGTCCCCATAGTTTAGGAGAAATTTGAAGTCGAAATTTTTGGAAAAAACCGTAAAAATTCAATCTCTCTATAAAAATCGTTATATCTCCTAAACTATTCGTCGGAGAGCCCTCATATGAAAACTTTCGTGATCTACGTGAACAGATCAATAGAAAAAGAGGTATATTATCACCAAGAAGGATCTTTCAATTTTTTACAATTTTTCAAGGTCCGGGGTAAGGAAAATTCGAGAAAATTCAATCTCTCTATAAAAATCGTTATATCTCCTAAACTATTCGTCGCAGACTCCTCATATAAAAACTTTCGTGATCTACGTGAACAGATCAATAGAAAAAGAGGTATATTATCACCAAGAAGGAACTTTTAATTTTTTACAATTTTTTAAGGTCCGGGGTAAAGAAAATTCGAGAAAATTCAATCTCTCTACAAAAATCGTTATATCTCCTAAACTATTCGTCGCAGACCCCTCAAATAAAAACTTTCGTGATCTACGTGAACAGATCAATAGAAAAAGAGGTTTTTTATTACCAAGAAAGATCTTTTAATTTTTTACAATTTTTCAAGGTCCGAGGTAAGGAAAATTCTAGAAAATTCAATCTCTCTATAAAAATCGTTAAATCTCCTAAACTATTCGTCGCAGACTCCTCAAATAAAAACTTTCGTGATCTACATGACCAGATCAATAGAAAAAGAGGTATATTATTACCAAGAAGGAACTTTCAAACTTTTACAATTTTTTAAGGTCCGGGGTAAGAAAAATTCGAGAAAATTCGAGAAAATTTTTCGACTCAAATATTGTCAGGCGAGGGTGGGATTCGAATAACCATGAACTGCCAATACCAACTCTGCTTACCGATTTTCTGTAGTCCCCATAGTTTAGGAGAAATTTGAATTCGAAATTTTTGGAAAAAACCGTAAAAATTCAATCTCTCTACTAAAATCGTTATATCTCCTAAACTATTCGTCGCAGACCCCTCAAATAAAAACTTTCGTGATCTACGTGACCAGATCAATAGAAAAAGAGGTATATTATTACCAAGAAGGAACTTCTAATTTTTTACAATTTTTTAAGGTCCGGGGTAAGAAAAATTCGAGAAAATTCTTCGACTCAAATATTGTCATTCGTGAGTGGAATTCGAATAATCATGAACTGCCAATACCAACTCTGCTTACCGATTTTTCGTAGTCCCCATAGTTTAGGAGAAATTTGAATTCGAAATTTCTGGAAAAAACCGTAAAAATTCAATCTCTCTAAAAAAATCGTTATATCTCCTAAACTATTCGTCGCAAATCCCTCAAATAAAAACTTTCGTGATCTACGTGACCAGATCAATAGAAAAAGAGGTATATTATTACCAAGAAGGAACTTCTAATTTTTTACAATTTTTTAAGGTCCGGGGTAAGAAAAATTCGAGAAAATTCGAGAAAATTCTTCGACTCAAATATTGTCATTCGTGAGTGGAATTCGAATAATCATGAACTGCCAATACCAACTCTGCTTACCTATTTTCCGTAGTCCCCATAGTTTAGGAGAAATTTGAATTCGAAATTTTTGGAAAAAACCGTAAAAATTCAATCTCTCTACTAAAATCGTTATATCTCCTAAACTATTCGTCGCAGACCCCTCATATGAAAACTTTCGTGGTCTACGTGACCAGATCAAAAGAAAAAGAGTTATATTATTACCAAGAAGGAACTTTTAATTTTTTACAATTTTTCAAGGTCCGGGGTAAGAAAAATTCGAGAAAATTCTTCGACTCAAATATTGTCATTCGTGAGTGGAATTCGAATAATCATGAACTGCCAATACCAACTCTGCTTACCGATTTTCCGTAGTCCCCATAGTTTAGGAGAAATTTGAAGTCGAAATTTTTGGAAAAAACCGTAAAAATTCAATCTCTCTACAAAAATCGTTATATCTCCTAAACTATTCGTCGCAGACCCCTCAAATAAAAACTTTCGTGATCTACGTGAACAGATCAATAGAAAAAGAGGTATTTTATTACCAAGAAAGATCTTTTAAATTTTTACAATTTTTCAAGGTCCGGGGTAAGGAAAATTCGAGAAAATTCAATCTCTCTATAAAAATCGTTATATCTCCTAAACTATTCGTCGCAGAACCCTCAAATAAAAACTTTCGTGATCTACGTGAACTGATCATTAGAAAAAGAGGTATTTTATTACCAAGAAAGATCTTTTAATTTTTTACAATTTTTCAAGGTCCGCGGTAAGGAAAATTCGAGAAAATTCAATCTCTCTATAAAAATCGTTATATCTCCTAAACTATTCGTCGCAGACTCCTCAAATAAAAACTTTCGTGATCTACATGACCAGATCAATAGAAAAAGAGGTATATTATTACCAAGAAGGAACTTTTAATTTTTTACAATTTTTTAAGGTCCGGGGTAAGGAAAATTCGAGAAAATTCGAGAAAATTCTTCGACTCAAATATTGTCATTCGTGAGTGGAATTCGAATAATCATGAACTGCCAATACCAACTCTGCTTACCGATTTTTCGTAGTCCCCATAGTTTAGGAGAAATTTGAATTCGAAATTTCTGGAAAAAACCGTAAAAATTCAATCTCTCTAAAAAAATCGTTATATCTCCTAAACTATTCGTCGCAAATCCCTCAAATAAAAACTTTCGTGATCTACGTGACCAGATCAATAGAAAAAGAGGTATATTATTACCAAGAAGGAACTTCTAATTTTTTACAATTTTTTAAGGTCCGGGGTAAGAAAAATTCGAGAAAATTCGAGAAAATTCTTCGACTCAAATATTGTCATTCGTGAGTGGAATTCGAATAATCATGAACTGCCAATACCAACTCTGCTTACCTATTTTCCGTAGTCCCCATAGTTTAGGAGAAATTTGAATTCGAAATTTTTGGAAAAAACCGTAAAAATTCAATCTCTCTACTAAAATCGTTATATCTCCTAAACTATTCGTCGCAGACCCCTCATATGAAAACTTTCGTGGTCTACGTGACCAGATCAAAAGAAAAAGAGTTATATTATTACCAAGAAGGAACTTTTAATTTTTTACAATTTTTCAAGGTCCGGGGTAAGAAAAATTCGAGAAAATTCTTCGACTCAAATATTGTCATTCGTGAGTGGAATTCGAATAATCATGAACTGCCAATACCAACTCTGCTTACCGATTTTCCGTAGTCCCCATAGTTTAGGAGAAATTTGAAGTCGAAATTTTTGGAAAAAA
Source organism: Harmonia axyridis (assembly GCF_914767665.1). Taxonomy (NCBI): domain Eukaryota; kingdom Metazoa; phylum Arthropoda; class Insecta; order Coleoptera; family Coccinellidae; genus Harmonia; species Harmonia axyridis. The sequence continues at coordinate 20,825,117 of NC_059505.1, read as the reverse complement.
CCGTAAAAATTCAATCTCTCTACAAAAATCGTTATATCTCCTAAACTATTCGTCGCAGACCCCTCAAATAAAAACTTTCGTGATCTACGTGAACAGATCAATAGAAAAAGAGGTATTTTATTACCAAGAAAGATCTTTTAAATTTTTACAATTTTTCAAGGTCCGGGGTAAGGAAAATTCGAGAAAATTCAATCTCTCTATAAAAATCGTTATATCTCCTAAACTATTCGTCGCAGAACCCTCAAATAAAAACTTTCGTGATCTACGTGAACTGATCATTAGAAAAAGAGGTATTTTATTACCAAGAAAGATCTTTTAATTTTTTACAATTTTTCAAGGTCCGCGGTAAGGAAAATTCGAGAAAATTCAATCTCTCTATAAAAATCGTTATATCTCCTAAACTATTCGTCGCAGACTCCTCAAATAAAAACTTTCGTGATCTACATGACCAGATCAATAGAAAAAGAGGTATATTATTACCAAGAAGGAACTTTTAATTTTTTACAATTTTTTAAGGTCCGGGGTAAGGAAAATTCGAGAAAATTCGAGAAAATTCTTCGACTCAAATATTGTCATTCGTGAGTGGAATTCGAATAATCATGAACTGCCAATACCAACTCTGCTTACCGATATTCCGTAGTCCCCATAGTTTAGGAGAAATTTGAAGTCGAAATTTTTGGAAAAAACCGTAAAAATTCAATCTCTCTATAAAAATCGTTATATCTCCTAAACTATTCGTCGCAGACCCCTCATATAAAAACTTTCGTGATCTACGTGAACAGATCAATAGAAAAAGAGGTATTTTATTACCAAGAAAGATCTTTTAATTTTTTACAATTTTTCAAGGTCCGGGGTAAGGAAAATTCGAGAAAATTCAATCTCTCTATAAAAATCGTTATATCTCCTAAACTATTCGTCGCAGACTCCTCAAATAAAAACTTTCGTGATCTACATGACCAGATCAATAGAAAAAGAGGTATATTATTACCAAGAAGGAACTTTTGATTTTTTACAATTTTTTAAGGTCCGGGGTAAGGAAAATTCGAGAAAATTCAATCTCTCTACAAAAATCGTTATATCTCCTGAACTATTCGTCGCAGACCCCTCAAATAAAAACTTTCGTGATCTACGTGAACAGATCAATAGAAAAAGAGGTATTTTATTACCAAGAAAGATCTTTTAATTTTTTACAATTTTTCAAGGTCCGGGGTAAGGAAAATTCGAGAAAATTCAATCTCTCTATAAAAATCGTTATATCTCCTAAACTATTCGTCGCAGACTCCTCAAATAAAAACTTTCGTGATCTACATGACCAGATCAATAGAAAAAGAGGTATATTATTACCAAGAAGGAACTTTTGATTTTTTACAATTTTTTAAGGTCCGGGGTAAGGAAAATTCGAGAAAATTCGAGAAAGTTTTTCGACTCAAATATTGTCATGCGAGAGTGGGATTCGAATAACCATGAACTGCCAATACCAACTCTGCTCACCGATTTTCCGTAGTCCCTATAGTTTAGGAGAAATTTGAATTCGAAATTTTTGGAAAAAACCGTAAAAATTCAATCTCTCTACAAAAATCGTTATATCTCCTAAACTATTCGTCGTAAACCCCTCAAATAAAAACTTTCGTGATCTACGTGACCAGATCAATAGAAAAAAAAGTATATTATTATCAAGAAGGAACTTTTAATTTTTTACAATTTTTTAAGGTCCGGGGTAAGGAAAATTCGAGAAAATTCGAGAAAATTTTTCGACTCAAATATTGTCAGGCGAGAGTGGGATTCAAATAACCATGAACTGCCAATACCAACTCTGCTTACCGATTTTCCGTAGTCCCCATAGTTTAGGAGGAATTCGAATTCGAAATTTTTGGAAAAAACCGTAAAAATTCAATCTCTCTACAAAAATCGTTATATCTCCTAAACTATTCGTCGCGAACCCCTCAAATAAAAACTTTCGTGATCTACGTGACCAGATCAATAGAAAAAGAGGTATATTATTACCAAGAAGGAACTTTTAATTTTTTACAATTTTTTAAGGTCCGGGGTAAGGAAAATTCGAGAAAATTCGAGAAAATTCTTCGACTCAAATATTGTCATTCGTGAGTGGAATTCGAATAATCATGAACTGCCAATACCAACTCTGCTTACCGATTTTCCGTAGTCCCCATAGTTTAGGAGAAATTTGAAGTCGAAATTTTTAGAAAAAACCGTAAAAATTCAATCTCTCTATAAAAATCGTTATATCTCCTAAACTATTCGTCGCAGACCCCTCATTTAAAAACTTTCGTGATCTACGTGAACAGATCAATAGAAACAGAGGAATATTATCACCAAAAAGGAACTTTTAATTTTTTACAATTTTTTAAGGTCCGGGGTAAGGAAAATTCGAGAAAATTCAATCTCTCTACAAAAATCGTTATATCTCCTAAACTATTCGTCGCAGACCCCTCAAATAAAACTTTCGTGATCTACGTGAACAGATCAATAGAAAAAGAGGTATTTTATCACCAAGAAAGATCTCTTAATTTTTTACAATTTTTCAAGGTCCGGGGTTAGGAAAATTCGAGAAAATTCAATCTCTCTATAAAACTCGTTATATCTCCTAAACTATTCGTCGCAGACTCCTCAAATAAAAACTTTCGTGATCTACATGACCAGATCAATAGAAAAAGAGGTATATTATTACCAAGAAGGAACTTTCAATTTTTTACAATTTTTTAAGGTCCGGGGTAAGGAAAATTCGAGAAAATTCGAGAAAATTTTTCGACTCAAATATTGTCAGGCGAGAGTGGGAAAGAGTAACCATGAACTGCCAATACCAACTCTGCTTACCGATTTTCCGTAGTCCCCATAGTTTAGGAGAAATTTGAATTCGAAATTTTTGGAAAAAACCGTAAAAATTCAATCTCTCTACTAAAATCGTTATATCTCCTAAACTATTCGTCGCAGACCCCTCATATGAAAACTTTCGTGGTCTACGTGACCAGATCAAAAGAAAAAGAGTTATATTATTACCAAGAAGGAACTTTTAATTTTTTACAATTTTTCAAGGTCCGGGGTAAGAAAAATTCGAGAAAATTCTTCGACTCAAATATTGTCATTCGTGAGTGGAATTCGAATAATAATGAACTGCCAATACCAACTCTGCTTACCGATTTTCCGTAGTCCCCATAGTTTAGGAGAAATTTGAAGTCGAAATTTTTGGAAAAAACCGTAAAAATTCAATCTCTCTACAAAAATCCTAAACTATTCGTCGCAGACCCCTCAAATAAAAACTTTCGTGATCTACGTGAACAGATCAATAGAAAAAGAGGTATTTTATTACCAAGAAAGATCTTTTAAATTTTTACAATTTTTCAAGGTCCGGGGTAAGGAAAATTCGAGAAAATTCAATCTCTCTATAAAAATCGTTATATCTCCTAAACTATTCGTCGCAGAACCCTCAAATAAAAACTTTCGTGATCTACGTGAACTGATCATTAGAAAAAGAGGTATTTTATTACCAAGAAAGATCTTTTAATTTTTTACAATTTTTCAAGGTCCGCGGTAAGGAAAATTCGAGAAAATTCAATCTCTCTATAAAAATCGTTATATCTCCTAAACTATTCGTCGCAGACTCCTCAAATAAAAACTTTCGTGATCTACATGACCAGATCAATAGAAAAAGAGGTATATTATTACCAAGAAGGAACTTTGAATTTTTTACAATTTTTTAAGGTCCGGGGTAAGGAAAATTCGAGAAAATTCGAGAAAATTCTTCGACTCAAATATTGTCATTCGTGAGTGGAATTCGAATAATCATGAACTGCCAATACCAACTCTGCTTACCGATATTCCGTAGTCCCCATAGTTTAGGAGAAATTTGAAGTCGAAATTTTTGGAAAAAACCGTAAAAATTCAATCTCTCTATAAAAATCGTTATATCTCCTAAACTATTCGTCGCAGACCCCTCATATAAAAACTTTCGTGATCTACGTGAACAGATCAATAGAAAAAGAGGTATATTATCACCAAGAAGGAACTTTTAATTTTTTACAATTTTTTAAGGTCCGGGGTAAGGAAAATTCGAGAAAATTCAATCTCTCTACAAAAATCGTTATATCTCCTGAACTATTCGTCGCAGACCCCTCAAATAAAAACTTTCGTGATCTACGTGAACAGATCAATAGAAAAAGAGGTATTTTATTACCAAGAAAGATCTTTTAATTTTTTACAATTTTTCAAGGTCCGGGGTAAGGAAAATTCGAGAAAATTCAATCTCTCTATAAAAATCGTTATATCTCCTAAACTATTCGTCGCAGACTCCTCAAATAAAAACTTTCGTGATCTACATGACCAGATCAATAGAAAAAGAGGTATATTATTACCAAGAAGGAACTTTTGATTTTTTACAATTTTTTAAGGTCCGGGGTAAGGAAAATTCGAGAAAATTCGAGAAAGTTTTTCGACTCAAATATTGTCATGCGAGAGTGGGATTCGAATAACCATGAACTGCCAATACCAACTCTGCTCACCGATTTTCCGTAGTCCCTATAGTTTAGGAGAAATTTGAATTCGAAATTTTTGGAAAAAACCGTAAAAATTCAATCTCTCTACAAAAATCGTTATATCTGCTAAACTATTCGTCGCAAACCCCTCAAATAAAAACTTTCGTGATCTACGTGACCAGATCAATAGAAAAAAAAGTATATTATTACCAAGAAGGAACTTTTAATTTTTTACAATTTTTTAAGGTCCGGGGTAAGGAAAATTCGAGAAAATTCGAGAAAATTTTTCGACTCAAATATTGTCAGGCGAGAGTGGGATTCAAATAACCATGAACTGCCAATACCAACTCTGCTTACCGATTTTCCGTAGTCCCCATAGTTTAGGAGGAATTCGAATTCGAAATTTTTGGAAAAAACCGTAAAAATTCAATCTCTCTACAAAAATCGTTATATCTCCTAAACTATTCGTCGCAAACCCCTCAAATAAAAACTTTCGTGATCTACGTGACCAGATCAATAGAAAAAGAGGTATATTATTACCAAGAACGAACTTTTAATTTTTTACAATTTTTTAAGGTCCGGGGTAAGGAAAATTCGAGAAAATTCGAGAAAATTCTTCGACTCAAATATTGTCATTCGTGAGTGGAATTCGAATAATCATTAACTGCCAATACCAACTCTGCTTACCGATTTTCCGTAGTCCCCATAGTTTAGGAGAAATTTGAAGTCGAAATTTTTAGAAAAAACCGTAAAAATTCAATCTCTCTATAAAAATCGTTATATCTCCTAAACTATTCGTCGCAGACCCCTCATTTAAAAACTTTCGTGATCTACGTGAACAGATCAATAGAAACAGAGGAATATTATCACCAAAAAGGAACTTTTAATTTTTTACAATTTTTTAAGGTCCGGGGTAAGGAAAATTCGAGAAAATTCAATCTCTCTACAAAAATCGTTTTATCTCCTAAACTATTCGTCGCAGACCCCTCAAATAAAACTTTCGTGATCTACGTGAACAGATCAATAGAAAAAGAGGTATTTTATCACCAAGAAAGATCTTTTAATTTTTTACAATTTTTCAAGGTCCGGGGTTAGGAAAATTCGAGAAAATTCAATCTCTCTATAAAACTCGTTATATCTCCTAAACTATTCGTCGCAGACTCCTCAAATAAAAACTTTCGTGATCTACATGACCAGATCAATAGAAAAAGAGGTATATTATTACCAAGAAGGAACTTTCAATTTTTCACAATTTTTTAAGGTCCGGGGTAAGGAAAATTCGAGAAAATTCGAGAAAATTCGAGAAAATTTTTCGACTCAAATATTGTCAGGCGAGAGTGGGAAAGAGTAACCATGAACTGCCAATACCAACTCTGCTTACCGATTTTCCGTAGTCCCCATAGTTTAGGAGAAATTTGAATTCGAAATTTTTGGAAAAAACCGTAAAAATTCAATCTCTCTACAAAAATCGTTATATCTCCTAAACTATTCGTCGCAAACCCCTCAAATAAAAACTTTCGTGATCTACGTGACCAGATCAATAGAAAAAGAGGTATATTATTACCAAGAAGGAACTTTTAATTTTTTACAATTTTTCAAGGTCCGGGGTAAGGAAAATTCGAGAAAATTCTTCGACTCAAATATTGTCATTCGTGAGTAGAATTCGAATAATCATGAACTGCCAATACCAACTCTGCTTACCTATTTTCCGTAGTCCCCATAGTTTAGGAGAAATTTGAATTCGAAATTTTTGGAAAAAACCGTAAAAATTCAATCTCTCTACTAAAATCGTTATATCTCCTAAACGATTCGTCGCAGACCCCTCATATGAAAACTTTCGTGATCTACGTGACCAGATCGAAAGAAAAAGAGTTATATTATTACCAAGAAGGAACTTTTAATTTTTTACAATTTTTCAAGGTCCGGGGTAAGGAAAATTCGAGAAAATTCGAGAAAATTCTTCGACTCAAATATTGTCATTCGTGAGTGGAATTCGAATAATCATGAACTGCCAATACCAACTCTGCTTACCTATTTTCCGTAGTCCCCATAGTTTAGGAGAAATTTGAATTCGAAATTTTTGGAAAAAACCGTAAAAATTCAATCTCTCTACTAAAATCGTTATATCTCCTAAACTATTCGTCGCAGACCCCTCATATGAAAACTTTCGTGGTCTACGTGACCAGATCAAAAGAAAAAGAGTTATATTATTACCAAGAAGGAACTTTTAATTTTTTACAATTTTTCAAGGTCCGGGGTAAGAAAAATTCGAGAAAATTCTTCGACTCAAATATTGTCATTCGTGAGTGGAATTCGAATAATAATGAACTGCCAATACCAACTCTGCTTACCGATTTTCCGTAGTCCCCATAGTTTAGGAGAAATTTGAAGTCGAAATTTTTGGAAAAAACCGTAAAAATTCAATCTCTCTACAAAAATCCTAAACTATTCGTCGCAGACCCCTCAAATAAAAACTTTCGTGATCTACGTGAACAGATCAATAGAAAAAGAGGTATTTTATTACCAAGAAAGATCTTTTAAATTTTTACAATTTTTCAAGGTCCGGGGTAAGGAAAATTCGAGAAAATTCAATCTCTCTATAAAAATCGTTATATCTCCTAAACTATTCGTCGCAGAACCCTCAAATAAAAACTTTCGTGATCTACGTGAACTGATCATTAGAAAAAGAGGTATTTTATTACCAAGAAAGATCTTTTAATTTTTTACAATTTTTCAAGGTCCGCGGTAAGGAAAATTCGAGAAAATTCAATCTCTCTATAAAAATCGTTATATCTCCTAAACTATTCGTCGCAGACTCCTCAAATAAAAACTTTCGTGATCTACATGACCAGATCAATAGAAAAAGAGGTATATTATTACCAAGAAGGAACTTTGAATTTTTTACAATTTTTTAAGGTCCGGGGTAAGGAAAATTCGAGAAAATTCGAGAAAATTCTTCGACTCAAATATTGTCATTCGTGAGTGGAATTCGAATAATCATGAACTGCCAATACCAACTCTGCTTACCGATATTCCGTAGTCCCCATAGTTTAGGAGAAATTTGAAGTCGAAATTTTTGGAAAAAACCGTAAAAATTCAATCTCTCTATAAAAATCGTTATATCTCCTAAACTATTCGTCGCAGACCCCTCATATAAAAACTTTCGTGATCTACGTGAACAGATCAATAGAAAAAGAGGTATATTATCACCAAGAAGGAACTTTTAATTTTTTACAATTTTTTAAGGTCCGGGGTAAGGAAAATTCGAGAAAATTCAATCTCTCTACAAAAATCGTTATATCTCCTGAACTATTCGTCGCAGACCCCTCAAATAAAAACTTTCGTGATCTACGTGAACAGATCAATAGAAAAAGAGGTATTTTATTACCAAGAAAGATCTTTTAATTTTTTACAATTTTTCAAGGTCCGGGGTAAGGAAAATTCGAGAAAATTCAATCTCTCTATAAAAATCGTTATATCTCCTAAACTATTCGTCGCAGACTCCTCAAATAAAAACTTTCGTGATCTACATGACCAGATCAATAGAAAAAGAGGTATATTATTACCAAGAAGGAACTTTTAATATTTTACAATTTTTTAAGGTATGGAAAATTCGAGAAAATTCGAGAAAATTTTTCGACTCAAATATTGTCAGGCGAGAGTGGGATTCGAATAAATATGAACTGCCAATACCAACTCTGCTTACCGATTTTCTGTAGTCCCCATAGTTTAGGAGAAATTTGAATTCGAAATTTTTGGAAAAAACCGTAAAAATTCAATCTCTCTACAAAAATCGTTATATCTGCTAAACTATTCGTCGCAAACCCCTCAAATAAAAACTTTCGTGATCTACGTGACCAGATCAATAGAAAAAAAAGTATATTATTACCAAGAAGGAACTTTTAATTTTTTACAATTTTTTAAGGTCCGGGGTAAGGAAAATTCGAGAAAATTCGAGAAAATTTTTCGACTCAAATATTGTCAGGCGAGAGTGGGATTCAAATAACCATGAACTGCCAATACCAACTCTGCTTACCGATTTTCCGTAGTCCCCATAGTTTAGGAGGAATTCGAATTCGAAATTTTTAGAAAAAACCGTAAAAATTCAATCTCTCTATAAAAATCGTTATATCTCCTAAACTATTCGTCGCAGACCCCTCATTTAAAAACTTTCGTGATCTACGTGAACAGATCAATAGAAACAGAGGAATATTATCACCAAAAAGGAACTTTTAATTTTTTACAATTTTTTAAGGTCCGGGGTAAGGAAAATTCGAGAAAATTCAATCTCTCTACAAAAATCGTTATATCTCCTAAACTATTCGTCGCAGACCCCTCAAATAAAACTTTCGTGATCTACGTGAACAGATCAATAGAAAAAGAGGTATTTTATCACCAAGAAAGATCTTTTAATTTTTTACAATTTTTCAAGGTCCGGGGTTAGGAAAATTCGAGAAAATTCAATCTCTCTATAAAACTCGTTATATCTCCTCAACTATTCGTCGCAGACTCCTCAAATAAAAACTTTCGTGATCTACATGACCAGATCAATAGAAAAAGAGGTATATTATTACCAAGAAGGAACTTTCAATTTTTTACAATTTTTTAAGGTCCGGGGTAAGGAAAATTCGAGAAAATTCGAGAAAATTCGAGAAAATTTTTCGACTCAAATATTGTCAGGCGAGAGTGGGAAAGAGTAACCATGAACTGCCAATACCAACTCTGCTTACCGATTTTCCGTAGTCCCCATAGTTTAGGAGAAATTTGAATTCGAAATTTTTGGAAAAAACCGTAAAAATTCAATCTCTCTACAAAAATCGTTATATCTCCTAAACTATTCGTCGCAAACCCCTCAAATAAAAACTTTCGTGATCTACGTGACCAGATCAATAGAAAAAGAGGTATATTATTACCAAGAAGGAACTTTTAATTTTTTACAATTTTTCAAGGTCCGGGGTAAGGAAAATTCGAGAAAATTCTTCGACTCAAATATTGTCATTCGTGAGTAGAATTCGAATAATCATGAACTGCCAATACCAACTCTGCTTACCTATTTTCCGTAGTCCCCATAGTTTAGGAGAAATTTGAATTCGAAATTTTTGGAAAAAACCGTAAAAATTCAATCTCTCTACTAAAATCGTTATATCTCCTAAACGATTCGTCGCAGACCCCTCATATGAAAACTTTCGTGATCTACGTGACCAGATCGAAAGAAAAAGAGTTATATTATTACCAAGAAGGAACTTTTAATTTTTTACAATTTTTCAAGGTCCGGGGTAAGGAAAATTCGAGAAAATTCGAGAAAATTCTTCGACTCAAATATTGTCATTCGTGAGTGGAATTCGAATAATCATGAACTGCCAATACCAACTCTGCTTACCGATTTTCCGTAGTCCCCATAGTTTAGCAGAAATTTGAAGTCGAAATTTTTGGAAAAAACCGTAAAAATTCAATCTCTCTATAGAAATCGTTATATCTCCTAAACTATTCTTCGCAGACCCCTCATATAAAAACTTTCGTGATCTACGTGAACAGATCAATAGAAAAAGAGGTATATTATCACCAAGAAGGAACTTTTAATTTTTTACAATTTTTTAAGGTCCGGCTTAAGGTATGGAAAATTCGAGAAAATTCAATCTCTCTACAAAAATCGTTATATCTCCTAAACTATTCGTCGCAGACCCCTCAAATAAAAACTTTCGTGATCTACGTGAACAGATCAATAGAAAAAGAGGTATTTTATTACCAAGAAAGATCTTTTAATTTTTTACAATTTTTCAAGGTCCGGGGTAAGGAAAATTCGAGAAAATTCAATCTCTCTATAAAAATCGTTATATCTCCTAAACTATTCGTCGCAGACTCCTCAAATAAAAACTTTCGTGATCTACATGACCAGATCAATAGAAAAAGAGGTATATTATTACCAAGAAGGAACTTTTAATATTTTACAATTTTTTAAGGTATGGAAAATTCGAGAAAATTCGAGAAAATTTTTCGACTCAAATATTGTCAGGCGAGAGTGGGATTCGAATAAATATGAACTGCCAATACCAACTCTGCTTACCGATTTTCTGTAGTCCCCATAGTTTAGGAGAAATTTGAATTCGAAATTTTTGGAAAAAACCGTAAAAATTCAATCTCTCTACAAAAATCGTTATATCTCCTAAACTATTCGTCGCAAACCCCTCAAATAAAAACTTTCGTGATCTACGTGACCAGATCAATAGAAAAAGGGGTATATTATTACCAAGAAGGAACTTTTAATTTTTTACAATTTTTTAAGGTCCGGGGTAAGGAAAATTCGAGAAAATTTTTCGACTCAAATATTGTCAGGCGAGAGTGGGATTCGAATAACCATGAACTGCCAATTCCAACTCTGCTTACCGATTTTCCGTAGTTCCCATAGTTTAGGAGAAATTTGAATTCGAAATTTTTGGAAAAAACCGTAAAAATTCAATCTCTCTACTAAAATCGTTATATCTCCTGAACTATTCGTCGCAGACCCCTCATATGAAAACTTTCGTGATCTACGTGACCAGATCAATAGAAAAAGAGGTATATTATTATCAAGAAGGAACTTTTAATTTTTTACAATTTTTTAAGGTCTGGGGTAAGGAAAATTCGAGAAAATTCAATCTCTCTACTAAAATCGTTATATCTCCTGAACTATTCGTCGCAAACCCCTCAAATAAAAACTTTCGTGATCTACGTGACCAGATCAATAGAAAAAGAGGTATATTATTACCAAGAAGGAACTTTGAATTTTTTACAATTTTTTAAGGTCCGGGGTAAGGAAAATTCGAGAAAATTCAATCTCTCTACAAAAATCGTTATATCTCCTAAACTATTCGTCGCAGACCCCTCAAATAAAAATTTTCGTGATCTACGTGAACAGATCAATAGAAAAAGAGGTATTTTATTACCAAGAAAGATCTTTTAAATTTTTACAATTTTTCAAGGTCCGGGGTAAGGAAAATTCGAGAAAATTCAATCTCTCTATAAAAATCGTTATATCTCCTAAACTATTCGTCGCAGACTCCTCAAATAAAAACTTTCGTGATCTACATGACCAGATCAATAGAAAAAGAGGTATATTATTACCAAGAAGGAACTTTTAATTTTTTACAATTTTTTAAGGTCCGGGCTAAGGAAAATTCGAGAAAATTCGAGAAAATTTTTCGAATCAAATATTGTCAGGCGAGAGTGGGATTCGAATAACCATGAACTGCCAATACCAACTCTGCTTACCGATTTTCCGTAGTCCCCATAGTTTAGGAGAAATTTGAATTCGAAATTTTTGGAAAAAACCGTAAAAATTCAATCTCTCTACAAAAATCGTTATATCTCCTAAACTATTCGTCGCAAACCCCTCAAATAAAAACTTTCGTGATCTACGTGACCAGATCGAAAGAAAAAGAGTTATATTATTACCAAGAAGGAACTTTTAATTTTTTACAATTTTTCAAGGTCCGGGGTAAGGAAAATTCGAGAAAATTCGAGAAAATTCTTCGACTCAAATATTGTCATTCGTGAGTGGAATTCGAATAATCATGAATTGCCAATACCAACTCTGCTTACCGATTTTCCGTAGTCCCCATAGTTTAGGAGAAATTTGAAGTCGAAATTTTTGGAAAAAACCGTAAAAATTCAATCTCTCTATAAAAATCGTTATATCTCCTAAACTATTCGTCGGAGACCCCTCATATAAAAACTTTCGTGATCTACGTGAACAGATCAATAGAAAAAGAGGTATATTATCACCAAGAAGGAACTTTTAATTTTTTACAATTTTTTAAGGTCCGGGGTAAGGAAAATTCGAGAAAATTCAATCTCTCTACAGAAATCGTTATATCTCCTAAACTATTCGTCGCAGAACCCTCAAATAAAAACTTTCGTGATCTACGTGAACTGATCATTAGAAAAAGAGGTATTTTATTACCAAGAAAGATCTTTTAATTTTTTACAATTTTTCAAGGTCCGCGGTAAGGAAAATTCGAGAAAATTCAATCTCTCTATAAAAATCGTTATATCTCCTAAACTATTCGTCGCAGACTCCTCAAATAAAAACTTTCGTGATCTACATGACCAGATCAATAGAAAAAGAGGTATATTATTACCAAGAAGGAACTTTTAATTTTTTACAATTTTTTAAGGTCCGGGGTAAGGAAAATTCGAGAAAATTCGAGAAAATTTTTCGACTCAAATATTGTCATTCGTGAGTGGAATTCGAATAATCATGAACTGCCAATACCAACTCTGCTTACCGATATTCCGTAGTCCCCATAGTTTAGGAGGAATTTGAAGTCGAAATTTTTGGAAAAAACCGTAAAAATTCAATCTCTCTATAAAAATCGTTATATCTCCTAAACTATTCGTCGCAGACCCCTCATATAAAAACTTTCGTGATCTACGTGAACAGATCAATAGAAAAAGAGGTATATTATCACCAAGAAGGAACTTTAAATTTTTTACAATTTTTTAAGGTCCGGGGTAAGGAAAATTCGAGAAAATTCAATCTCTCTACAAAAATCGTTATATCTCCTGAACTATTCGTCGCAGACCCCTCAAATAAAAACTTTCGTGATCTACGTGAACAGATCAATAGAAAAAGAGGTATTTTATTACCAAGAAAGATCTTTTAATTTTTTACAATTTTTCAAGGTCCGGGGTAAGGAAAATTCGAGAAAATTCAATCTCTCTATAAAAATCGTTATATCTCCTAAACTATTCGTCGCAGACTCCTCAAATAAAAACTTTCGTGATCTACATGACCAGATCAATAGAAAAAGAGGTATATTATTACCAAGAAGGAACTTTTGATTTTTTACAATTTTTTAAGGTCCGGGGTAAGGAAAATTCGAGAAAATTCGAGAAAATTTTTCGACTCAAATATTGTCAGGCGAGAGTGGGATTCGAATAACCATGAACTGCCAATACCAACTCTGCTCACCGATTTTCCGTAGTCCCTATAGTTTAGGAGAAATTTGAATTCGAAATTTTTGGAAAAAACCGTAAAAATTCAATCTCTCTACAAAAATCGTTATATCTGCTAAACTATTCGTCGCAAACCCCTCAAATAAAAACTTTCGTGATCTACGTGACCAGATCAATAGAAAAAAAAGTATATTATTACCAAGAAGAAACTTTTAATTTTTTACAATTTTTTAAGGTCCGGGGTAAGGAAAATTCGAGAAAATTTTTCGACTCAAATATTGTCAGGCGAGAGTGGGATTCGAATAACCATGAACTGCCAAAACCAACTCTGCTTACCGATTTTCCGTAGTCCCCATAGTTTAGGAGAAATTCGAATTCGAAATTTTCGGAAAAAACCGTAAAAATTCAATCTCTCTACAAAAATCGTTATATCTCCTAAACTATTCGTCGCAAACCCCTCAAATAAAAACTTTCGTGATCTACGTGACCAGATCAATAGAAAAAGAGGTATATTATTACCAAGAAGGAACTTTTAATTTTTTACAATTTTTTAAGGTCCGGGGTAAGGAAAATTCGAGAAAATTCGAGAAAATTCTTCGACTCAAATATTGTCAGGCGAGAGTGGGATTCGAATAACCATGAACTGCCAATACCAACTCTGCTTACCGATTTTCCGTAGTCCCCATAGTTTAGGAGAAATTTGAATTCGAAATTTTTGGAGGAAACCGTAAAAATTCAATCTCTCTACAAAAATCGTTATATCTCCTAAACTATTCGTCGCAAACCCCTCAAATAAAAACTTTCGTGATCTACGTGACCAGATCAATAGAAAAAGAGGTATATTATTACCAAGAAGGAACTTTTAATTTTTTACAATTTTTTAAGGTCCGGGGTAAGGAAAATTCGAGAAAATTCGAGAAAATTCTTCGACTCAAATATTGTCATTCGTGAGTGGAATTCGAATAATCATGAATTGCCAATACCAACTCTGCTTACCGATTTTCCGTAGTCCCCATAGTTTAGGAGAAATTTGAAGTCGAAATTTTTGGAAAAAACCGTAAAAATTCAATCTCTCTATAAAAATCGTTATATCTCCTAAACTATTCGTCGGAGACCCCTCATATAAAAACTTTCGTGATCTACGTGAACAGATCAATAGAAAAAGAGGTATATTATCACCAAGAAGGAACTTTTAATTTTTTACAATTTTTTAAGGTCCGGGGTAAGGAAAATTCGAGAAAATTCAATCTCTCTACAAAAAACGTTATATCTCCTAAACTATTCGTCGCAGAACCCTCAAATAAAAACTTTCGTGATCTACGTGAACTGATCATTAGAAAAAGAGGTATTTTATTACCAAGAAAGATCTTTTAATTTTTTACAATTTTTCAAGGTCCGCGGTAAGGAAAATTCGAGAAAATTCAATCTCTCTATAAAAATCGTTATATCTCCTAAACTATTCGTCGCAGACTCCTCAAATAAAAACTTTCGTGATCTACATGACCAGATCAATAGAAAAAGAGGTATATTATTACCAAGAAGGAACTTTTAATTTTTTACAATTTTTTAAGGTCCGGGGTAAGGAAAATTCGAGAAAATTCGAGAAAATTCTTCGACTCAAATATTGTCATTCGTGAGTGGAATTCGAATAATCATGAACTGCCAATACCAACTCTGCTTACCGATATTCCGTAGTCCCCATAGTTTAGGAGAAATTTGAAGTCGAAATTTTTGGAAAAAACCGTAAAAATTCAATCTCTCTATAAAAATCGTTATATCTCCTAAACTATTCGTCGCAGACCCCTCATATAAAAACTTTCGTGATCTACGTGAACAGATCAATAGAAAAAGAGGTATATTATCACCAAGAAGGAACTTTTAATTTTTTACAATTTTTTAAGGTCCGGGGTAAGGAAAATTCGAGAAAATTCAATCTCTCTACAAAAATCGTTATATCTCCTGAACTATTCGTCGCAGACCCCTCAAATAAAAACTTTCGTGATCTACGTGAACAGATCAATAGAAAAAGAGGTATTTTATTACCAAGAAAGATCTTTTAATTTTTTACAATTTTTCAAGGTCCGGGGTAAGGAAAATTCGAGAAAATTCAATCTCTCTATAAAAATCGTTATATCTCCTAAACTATTCGTCGCAGACTCCTCAAATAAAAACTTTCGTGATCTACATGACCAGATCAATAGAAAAAGAGGTATATTATTACCAAGAAGGAACTTTTGATTTTTTACAATTTTTTAAGGTCCGGGGTAAGGAAAATTCGAGAAAATTCGAGAAAGTTTTTCGACTCAAATATTGTCATGCGAGAGTGGGATTCGAATAACCATGAACTGCCAATACCAACTCTGCTTACCGATTTTCCGTAGTCCCCATAGTTTAGGAGAAATTTGAATTCGAAATTTTTGGAAAAAACCGTAAAAATTCAATCTCTCTACAAAAATCGTTATATCTGCTAAACTATTCGTCGCAAACCCCTCAAATAAAAACTTTCGTGATCTACGTGACCAGATCAATAGAAAAAAAAGTATATTATTACCAAGAAGGAACTTTTAATTTTTTACAATTTTTAAGGTCCGGGGTAAGGAAAATTCGAGAAAATTCGAGAAAATTTTTCGACTCAAATATTGTCAGGCGAGAGTGGGATTCGAATAACCATGAACTGCCAATACCAACTCTGCTTACCGATTTTCCGTAGTCCCCATAGTTTAGGAGAAATTCGAATTCGAAATTTTTGGAAAAAACCGTAAAAATTCAATCTGTCTACAAAAATCGTTATATCTCCTAAACTATTCGTCGCAAACCCCTCAAATAAAAACTTTCGTGATCTACGTGACCAGATCAATAGAAAAAGAGGTATATTATTACCAAGAAGGAACTTTTAATTTTTTACAATTTTTTAAGGTCCGGGGTAAGGAAAATTCGAGAAAATTCGAGAAAATTCTTCGACTCAAATATTGTCATTCGTGAGTGGAATTCGAATAATCATGAACTGCCAATACCAACTCTGCTTACCGATTTTCCGTAGTCCCCATAGTTTAGGAGAAATTTGAAGTCGAAATTTTTGGAAAAAACCGTAAAAATTCAATCTCTCTATAAAAATCGTTATATCTCCTAAACTATTCGTCGCAGACCCCTCATTTAAAAACTTTCGTGATCTACGTGAACAGATCAATAGAAAAAGAGGTATATTATCACCAAGAAGGAACTTTTAATTTTTTACAATTTTTTAAGGTCCGGGGTAAGGAAAATTCGAGAAAATTCAATCTCTCTACAAAAATCGTTATATCTCCTAAACTATTCGTCGCAGACCCCTCAAATAAAACTTTCGTGATCTACGTGAACAGATCAATAGAAAAAGAGGTATTTTATCACCAAGAAAGATCTTTTAATTTTTTACAATTTTTCAAGGTCCGGGGTTAGGAAAATTCGAGTAAATTCAATCTCTCTATAAAACTCGTTATATCTCCTAAACTATTCGTCGCAGACTCCTCAAATAAAAACTTTCGTGATCTACATGACCAGATCAATAGAAAAAGAGGTATATTATTACCAAGAAGGAACTTTCAATTTTTTACAATTTTTTAAGGTCCGGGGTAAGGAAAATTCGAGAAAATTCGAGAAAATTTTTCGACTCAAATATTGTCAGGCGAGAGTGGGATTCGAATAACCATGAACTGCCAACACCAACTCTGCTTACCGATTTTCCGTAGTCCCCATAGTTTAGGAGAAATTTGAATTCGAAATTTTTGGAAAAAACCGTAAAAATTCAATCTCTCTACAAAAATCGTTATATCTCCTAAACTATTCGTCGGAGACCCCTCATATAAAAACTTTCGTGATCTACGTGAACAGATCAATAGAAAAAGAGGTATATTATCACCAAGAAGGAACTTTTAATTTTTTACAATTTTTTAAGGTCCGGGGTAAGGAAAATTCGAGAAAATTCAATCTCTCTACAAAAAACGTTATATCTCCTAAACTATTCGTCGCAGAACCCTCAAATATAAACTTTCGTGATCTACGTGAACTGATCATTAGAAAAAGAGGTATTTTATTACCAAGAAAGATCTTTTAATTTTTTACAATTTTTCAAGGTCCGCGGTAAGGAAAATTCGAGAAAATTCAATCTCTCTATAAAAATCGTTATATCTCCTAAACTATTCGTCGCAGACTCCTCAAATAAAAACTTTCGTGATCTACATGACCAGATCAATAGAAAAAGAGGTATATTATTACCAAGAAGGAACTTTTAATTTTTTACAATTTTTTAAGGTCCGGGGTGAGGAAAATTCGAGAAAATTCGAGAAAATTCTTCGACTCAAATATTGTCATTCGTGAATGGAATTCGAATAATCATGAACTGCCAATACCAACTCTGCTTACCGATATTCCGTAGTCCCCATAGTTTAGGAGAAATTTGAAGTCGAAATTTTTGGAAAAAACCGTAAAAATTCAATCTCTCTATAAAAATCGTTATATCTCCTAAACTATTCGTCGCAGACCCCTCATATAAAAACTTTCGTGATCTACGTGAACAGATCAATAGAAAAAGAGGTATATTATCACCAAGAAGGAACTTTTAATTTTTTACAATTTTTTAAGGTCCGGGGTAAGGAAAATTCGAGAAAATTCAATCTCTCTACAAAAATCGTTATATCTCCTGAACTATTCGTCGCAGACCCCTCAAATAAAAACTTTCGTGATCTACGTGAACAGATCAATAGAAAAAGAGGTATTTTATTACCAAGAAAGATCTTTTAATTTTTTACAATTTTTCAAGGTCCGGGGTAAGGAAAATTCGAGAAAATTCAATCTCTCTATAAAAATCGTTATATCTCCTAAACTATTCGTCGCAGACTCCTCAAATAAAAACTTTCGTGATCTACATGACCAGATCGATAGAAAAAGAGGTATATTATTACCAAGAAGGAACTTTTGATTTTTTACAATTTTTTAAGGTCCGGGGTAAGGAAAATTCGAGAAAATTCGAGAAAATTTTTCGACTCAAATATTGTCAGGCGAGAGTGGGATTCGAATAACCATGAACTGCCAATACCAACTCTGCTCACCGATTTTCCGTAGTCCCTATAGTTTAGGAGAAATTTGAATTCGAAATTTTTGGAAAAAACCGTAAAAATTCAATCTCTCTACAAAAATCGTTATATCTGCTAAACTATTCGTCGCAAACCCCTCAAATAAAAACTTTCGTGATCTACGTGACCAGATCAATAGAAAAAAAAGTATATTATTACCAAGAAGGAACTTTTAATTTTTTACAATTTTTTAAGGTCCGGGGTAAGGAAAATTCGAGAAAATTCGAGAAAATTTTTCGACTCAAATATTGTCAGGCGAGAGTGGGATTCGAATAACCATGAACTGCCAATACCAACTCTGCTTACCGATTTTCCGTAGTCCCCATAGTTTAGGAGAAATTCGAATTCGAAATTTTTGGAAAAAACCGTAAAAATTCAATCTGTCTACAAAAATCGTTATATCTCCTAAACTATTCGTCGCAAACCCCTCAAATAAAAACTTTCGTGATCTACGTGACCAGATCAATAGAAAAAGAGGTATATTATTACCAAGAAGGAACTTTTAATTTTTTACAATTTTTTAAGGTCCGGGGTAAGGAAAATTCGAGAAAATTCGAGAAAATTCTTCGACTCAAATATTGTCATTCGTGAGTGGAATTCGAATAATCATGAACTGCCAATACCAACTCTGCTTACCGATTTTCCGTAGTCCCCATAGTTTAGGAGAAATTTGAATTCGAAATTTTTGGAAAAAACCGTAAAAATTCAATCTCTCTATAAAAATCGTTATATCTCCTAAACTATTCGTCGCAGACCCCTCATTTAAAAACTTTCGTGATCTACGTGAACAGATCAATAGAAAAAGAGGTATATTATCACCAAGAAGGAACTTTTAATTTTTTACAATTTTTTAAGGTCCGGGGTAAGGAAAATTCGAGAAAATTCAATCTCTCTACAAAAATCGTTATATCTCCTAAACTATTCGTCGCAGACCCCTCAAATAAAACTTTCGTGATCTACGTGAACAGATCAATAGAAAAAGAGGTATTTTATCACCAAGAAAGATCTTTTAATTTTTTACAATTTTTCAAGGTCCGGGGTTAGGAAAATTCGAGAAAATTCAATCTCTCTATAAAACTCGTTATATCTCCTAAACTATTCGTCGCAGACTCCTCAAATAAAAACTTTCGTGATCTACATGACCAGATCAATAGAAAAAGAGGTATATTATTACCAAGAAGGAACTTTCAATTTTTTACAATTTTTTAAGGTCCGGGGTAAGTAAAATTCGAGAAAATTCGAGAAAATTTTTCGACTCAAATATTGTCAGGCGAGAGTGGGAAAGAGTAACCATGAACTGCCAATACCAACTCTGCTTACCGATTTTCCGTAGTCCCCATAGTTTAGGAGAAATTTGAATTCGAAATTTTTGGAAAAAACCGTAAAAATTCAATCTCTCTACAAAAATCGTTATATCTCCTAAACTATTCGTCGCAAACCCCTCAAATAAAAACTTTCGTGATCTACGTGACCAGATCAATAGAAAAAGAGGTATATTATTACCAAGAAGGAACTTTTAATTTTTTACAATTTTTCAAGGTCCGGGGTAAGGAAAATTCGAGAAAATTCGAGAAAATTCTTCGACTCAAATATTGTCATTCGTGAGTAGAATTCGAATAATCATGAACTGCCAATACCAACTCTGCTTACCTATTTTCCGTAGTCCCCATAGTTTAGGAGAAATTTGAATTCGAAATTTTTGGAAAAAACCGTAAAAATTCAATCTCTCTACTAAAATCGTTATATCTCCTAAACGATTCGTCGCAGACCCCTCATATGAAAACTTTCGTGATCTACGTGACCAGATCGAAAGAAAAAGAGTTATATTATTACCAAGAAGGAACTTTTAATTTTTTAAAATTTTTCAAGGTCCGGGGTAAGGAAAATTCGAGAAAATTCAAGAAAATTCTTCGACTCAAATATTGTCATTCGTGAGTGGAATTCGAATAATCATGAACTGCCAATACCAACTCTGCTTACCGATTTTCCGTAGTCCCCATAGTTTAGCAGAAATTTGAAGTCGAAATTTTTGGAAAAAACCGTAAAAATTCAATCTCTCTATAGAAATCGTTATATCTCCTAAACTATTCGTCGCAGACCCCTCATATAAAAACTTTCGTGATCTACGTGAACAGATCAATAGAAAAAGAGGTATATTATCACCAAGAAGGAACTTTCAATTTTTTACAATTTTTTAAGGTCCAAGTTAAGGAAAATTCGAGAAAATTCAATCTCTCTACAAAAATCGTTATATCTCCTAAACTATTCGTCGCAGACCCCTCAAATAAAAACTTTCGTGATCTACGTGACCAGATCGAAAGAAAAAGAGTTATATTATTACCAAGAAGGAACTTTTAATTTTTTACAATTTTTCAAGGTCCGGGGTAAGAAAAATTCGAGAAAATTCTTCGACTCAAATATTGTCATTCGTGAGTGGAATTCGAATAATCATGAACTGCCAATACCAACTCTGCTTACCTATTTTCCGTAGTCCCCATAGTTTAGGAGAAATTTGAATTCGAAATTTTTGGAAAAAACCGTAAAAATTCAATCTCTCTACAAAAATCGTTATATCTCCTAAACTATTCGTCGCAAACCCCTCAAATAAAAACTTTCGTGATCTACGTGACCAGATCAATAGAAAAAGAGGTATATTATTACCAAGAAGGAACTTTTAATTTTTTACAATTTTTCAAGGTCCGGGGTAAGGAAAATTCGAGAAAATTCGAGAAAATTCTTCGACTCAAATATTGTCATTCGTGAGTAGAATTCGAATAATCATGAACTGCCAATACCAACTCTGCTTACCTATTTTCCGTAGTCCCCATAGTTTAGGAGAAATTTGAATTCGAAATTTTTGGAAAAAACCGTAAAAATTCAATCTCTCTACTAAAATCGTTATATCTCCTAAACGATTCGTCGCAGACCCCTCATATGAAAACTTTCGTGATCTACGTGACCAGATCGAAAGAAAAAGAGTTATATTATTACCAAGAAGGAACTTTTAATTTTTTACAATTTTTCAAGGTCCGGGGTAAGGAAAATTCGAGAAAATTCGAGAAAATTCTTCGACTCAAATATTGTCATTCGTGAGTGGAATTCGAATAATCATGAACTGCCAATACCAACTCTGCTTACCGATTTTCCGTAGTCCCCATAGCTTAGCAGAAATTTGAAGTCGAAATTTTTGGAAAAAACCGTAAAAATTCAATCTCTCTATAGAAATCGTTATATCTCCTAAACTATTCGTCGCAGACCCCTCATATAAAAACTTTCGTGATCTACGTGAACAGATCAATAGAAAAAGAGGTATATTATCACCAAGAAGGAACTTTCAATTTTTTACAATTTTTTAAGGTCCAAGTTAAGGAAAATTCGAGAAAATTCAATCTCTCTACAAAAATCGTTATATCTCCTAAACTATTCGTCGCAGACCCCTCAAATAAAAACTTTCGTGATCTACGTGACCAGATCGAAAGAAAAAGAGTTATATTATTACCAAGAAGGAACTTTTAATTTTTTACAATTTTTCAAGGTCCGGGGTAAGAAAAATTCGAGAAAATTCTTCGACTCAAATATTGTCATTCGTGAGTGGAATTCGAATAATCATGAACTGCCAATACCAACTCTGCTTACCTATTTTCCGTAGTCCCCATAGTTTAGGAGAAATTTGAATTCGAAATTTTTGGAAAAAACCGTAAAAATTCAATCTCTCTACTAAAATCGTTATATCTCCTAAACTATTCGTCGCAGACCCCTCATATGAAAACTTTCGTGATCTACGTGACCAGATCAAAAGAAAAAGAGTTATATTATTACCAAGAAGGAACTTTTAATTTTTTACAATTTTTCAAGGTCCGGGGTAAGAAAAATTCGAGAAAATTCTTCGACTCAAATATTGTCATTCGTGAGTGGAATTCGAATAATCATGAACTGCCAATACCAACTCTGCTTACCGATTTTCCGTAGTCCCCATAGTTGAGCAGAAATTTGAAGTCGAAATTTTTGGAAAAAACTGTAAAAATTCAATCTCTCTATAAAAATCATTATATCTCCTAAACTATTCGTCGCAGACCCCTAAAAACTTTCGTGATCTACGTGACCAGATCGAAAGAAAAAGAGTTATATTATTACCAAGAAGGAACTTTTAATTTTTTACAATTTTTCAAGGTCCGGGGTAAGGAAAATTCGAGAAAATTCGAGAAAATTCTTCGACTCAAATATTGTCATTCGTGAGTGGAATTCGAATAATCATGAACTGCCAATACCAACTCTGCTTACCGATTTTCCGTAGTCCCCATAGTTTAGCAGAAATTTGAAGTCGAAATTTTTGGAAAAAACCGTAAAAATTCAATCTCTCTATAGAAATCGTTATATCTCCTAAACTATTCGTCGCAGACCCCTCATTTAAAAACTTTCGTGATCTACGTGAACAGATCAATAGAAAAAGAGGTATATTATCACCAAGAAGGAACTTTTAATTTTTTACAATTTTTTAAGGTCCGGGGTAAGGAAAATTCGAGAAAATTCAATCTCTCTACAAAAATCGTTATATCTCCTAAACTATTCGTCGCAGACCCCTCAAATAAAACTTTCGTGATCTACGTGAACAGATCAATAGAAAAAGAGGTATTTTATCACCAAGAAAGATCTTTTAATTTTTTACAATTTTTCAAGGTCCGGGGTTAGGAAAATTCGAGAAAATTCAATCTCTCTATAAAACTCGTTATATCTCCTAAACTATTCGTCGCAGACTCCTCAAATAAAAACTTTCGTGATCTACATGACCAGATCAATAGAAAAAGAGGTATATTATTACCAAGAAGGAACTTTCAATTTTTTACAATTTTTTAAGGTCCGGGGTAAGTAAAATTCGAGAAAATTCGAGAAAATTTTTCGACTCAAATATTGTCAGGCGAGAGTGGGAAAGAGTAACCATGAACTGCCAATACCAACTCTGCTTACCGATTTTCCGTAGTCCCCATAGTTTAGGAGAAATTTGAATTCGAAATTTTTGGAAAAAACCGTAAAAATTCAATCTCTCTACAAAAATCGTTATATCTCCTAAACTATTCGTCGCAAACCGCTCAAATAAAAACTTTCGTGATCTACGTGACCAGATCAATAGAAAAAGAGGTATATTATTACCAAGAAGGAACTTTTAATTTTTTACAATTTTTCAAGGTCCGGGGTGAGGAAAATTCGAGAAAATTCGAGAAAATTCTTCGACTCAAATATTGTCATTCGTGAGTAGAATTCGAATAATCATGAACTGCCAATACCAACTCTGCTTACCTATTTTCCGTAGTCCCCATAGTTTAGGAGAAATTTGAATTCGAAATTTTTGGAAAAAACCGTAAAAATTCAATCTCTCTACTAAAATCGTTATATCTCCTAAACGATTCGTCGCAGACCCCTCATATGAAAACTTTCGTGATCTACGTGACCAGATCGAAAGAAAAAGAGTTATATTATTACCAAGAAGGAACTTTTAATTTTTTACAATTTTTCAAGGTCCGGGGTAAGGAAAATTCGAGAAAATTCTTCGACTCAAATATTGTCATTCGTGAGTGGAATTCGAATAATCATGAACTGCCAATACCAACTCTGCTTACCGATTTTCCGTAGTCCCCATAGTTTAGCAGAAATTTGAAGTCGAAATTTTTGGAAAAAACCGTAAAAATTCAATCTCTCTATAGAAATCGTTATATCTCCTAAACTATTCGTCGCAGACCCCTCATATAAAAACTTTCGTGATCTACGTGAACAGATCAATAGAAAAAGAGGTATATTATCACCAAGAAGGAACTTTCAATTTTTTACAATTTTTTAAGGTCCAAGTTAAGGAAAATTCGAGAAAATTCAATCTCTCTACAAAAATCGTTATATCTCCTAAACTATTCGTCGCAGACCCCTCAAATAAAAACTTTCGTGATCTACGTGACCAGATCGAAAGAAAAAGAGTTATATTATTACCAAGAAGGAACTTTTAATTTTTTACAATTTTTCAAGGTCCGGGGTAAGAAAAATTCGAGAAAATTCTTCGACTCAAATATTGTCATTCGTGAGTGGAATTCGAATAATCATGAACTGCCAATACCAACTCTGCTTACCTATTTTCCGTAGTCCCCATAGTTTAGGAGAAATTTGAATTCGAAATTTTTGGAAAAAACCGTAAAAATTCAATCTCTCTACTAAAATCGTTATATCTCCTAAACTATTCGTCGCAGACCCCTCATATGAAAACTTTCGTGATCTACGTGACCAGATCAAAAGAAAAAGAGTTATATTATTACCAAGAAGGAACTTTTAATTTTTTACAATTTTTCAAGGTCCGGGGTAAGAAAAATTCGAGAAAATTCTTCGACTCAAATATTGTCATTCGTGAGTGGAATTCGAATAATCATGAACTGCCAATACCAACTCTGCTTACCGATTTTCCGTAGTCCCCATAGTTGAGCAGAAATTTGAAGTCGAAATTTTTGGAAAAAACTGTAAAAATTCAATCTCTCTATAAAAATCATTATATCTCCTAAACTATTCGTCGCAGACCCCTCATATAAAAACTTTCGTGATCTACGTGAACAGATCAATAGAAAAAGAGGTATATTATCACCAAGAAGGAACTTTTAATTTTTTACAATTTTTCAAGGTCCGGGGTAAGGAAAATTCGAGAAAATTCAATCTCTCTATAAAAATCGTTATATCTCCTAAACTATTCGTCGCAGACCCCTCATATAAAAACTTTCGTGATCTACGTGAACAGATCAATAGAAAAAGAGGTCTATTATCACCAAGAAGGAACTTTTAATTTTTTACAATTTTTTAAGGTCCGGGGTAAGAAAATTCGAGAAAATTCAATCTCTCTACAAAAATCGTTATATCTCCTAAACTATTCGTCGCAGACCCCTCAAATAAAAACTTTCGTGATCTACGTGAACAGATCAATAGAAAAAGAGGTATATTATTACCAAGAAAGATCTTTTAATTTTTTACAATTTTTCAAGGTCCGGGGTAAGGAAAATTCGAGAAAATTCAATCTCTCTATAAAAATCTTTATATCTCCTAAACTATTCGTCGCAGACTCCTCAAATAAAAACTTTCGTGATCTACATGACCAGATCAAAAGAAAAAGAGTTATATTATTACCAAGAAGGAACTTTTAATTTTTTACAATTTTTTAAGGTCTGGGGTAAGGAAAATTCGAGAAAATTCAATCTCTCTACAAAAATCGTTATATCTCCTAAACTATTCGTCGCAGACCCCTCAAATAAAAACTTTCGTGATCTACGTGAACAGATCAATAGAAATAGAGGTATTTTATTACCAAGAAGGAACTTTCAATTTTTTACAATTTTTTAAGGTCCGGGGTAAGGAAAATCAGAGAAAATTCGAGAAAATTTGAGAAAATTCTTCGACTCAAATATTGTCATTCGTGAGTGGAATTCGAATAATCATGAACTGCCAATGCCAACTCTGCTTACCGATTTTCCGTAGTCCCCATAGTTTAGCAGAAATTTGAATTCGAAATTTTTGGAAAAAACCGTAAAAATTCAATCTCTCTATAGAAATCGTTATATCTCCTAAACTATTCGTCGCAGACCCCTCATATAAAAACTTTCGTGATCTACGTGAACAGATCAATAGAAAAAGAGGTATATTATCACCAAGAAGGAACTTTTAATTTTTTACAATTTTTTAAGGTCCGGCTTAAGGAAAATTCGAGAAAATTCAATCTCTCTACAAAAATCGTTATATCTCCTAAACTATTCGTCGCAGACCCCTCAAATAAAAACTTTCGTGATCTACGTGAACAGATCAATAGAAAAAGAGGTATTTTATTACCAAGAAAGATCTTTTAATTTTTACAATTTTTCAAGGTCCGGGGAAAATTCGAGAAAATTCAATCTCTCTATAAAAATCGTTATATCTCCTAAACTATTCGTCGCAGACTCCTCAAATAAAAACTTTCGTGATCTACATGACCAGATCAATAGAAAAAGAGGTATATTATTACCAAGAAGGAACTTTCAATTTTTTACAATTTTTTAAGGTCCGGGGTAAGGAAAATTCGAGAAAATTCGAGAAAATTTTTCGTCTCAAATATTGTCAGGCGAGAGTGGGATTCGAATAACCATGAACTGCCAACACCAACTCTGCTTACCGATTTTCCGTAGTCCCCATAGTTTAGGAGAAATTTGAATTCGAAATTTTTGGAAAAAACCGTAAAAATTCAATCTCTCTACAAAAATCGTTATATCTCCTAAACTATTCGTCGCAAACCCCTCAAATAAAAACTTTCGTGATCTACGTGACCAGATCAATAGAAAAAGAGGTATATTATTACCAAGAAGGAACTTTTAATTTTTTACAATTTTTTAAGGTCCGGGGTAAGGAAAATTCGAGAAAATTTTTCGACTCAAATATTGTCAGGCGAGAGTGGGATTCGAATAACCATGAACTGCCAATTCCAACTCTGCTTACCGATTTTCCGTAGTTCCCATAGTTTAGGAGAAATTTGAATTCGAAATTTTTGGAAAAAACCGTAAAAATTCAATCTCTCTACTAAAATCGTTATATCTCCTGAACTATTCGTCGCAGACCCCTCATATGAAAACTTTCGTGATATACGTGACCAGATCAATAGAAAAAGAGGTATATTATTATCAAGAAGGAACTTTTAATTTTTTACAATTTTTCAAGGTCCGGGGTAAGAAAAATTCGAGAAAATTCTTCGACTCAAATATTGTCATTCGTGAGTGGAATTCGAATAATCATGAACTGCCAATACCAACTCTGCTTACCGATTTTCCGTAGTCCCCATAGTTTAGGAGAAATTTGAAATCGAAATTTTTGGAAAAAACCGTAAAAATTCAATCTCCCTATAAAAATCGTTATATCTCCTAAACTATTCGTCGCAGACCCCTCATATAAAAACTTTCGTGATCTACGTGAACAGATCAATAGAAAAAGAGGTATATTATCACCAAGAAGGAACTTTTAATTTTTTACAATTTTTTAAGGTCCGGGGTAAGAAAATTCGAGAAAATTCAATCTCTCTACAAAAATCGTTATATCTCCTAAACTATTCGTCGCAGACCCCTCAAATAAAAACTTTCGTGATCTACGTGAACAGATCAATAGAAAAAGAGGTATATTATTACCAAGAAAGATCTTTTAATTTTTTACAATTTTTCAAGGTCCGGGGTAAGGAAAATTCGAGAAAATTCAATCTCTCTATAAAAATCTTTATATCTCCTAAACTATTCGTCGCAGACTCCTCAAATAAAAACTTTCGTGATCTACATGACCAGATCAAAAGAAAAAGAGTTATATTATTACCAAGAAGGAACTTTTAATTTTTTACAATTTTTTAAGCTCTGGGGTAAGGAAAATTCGAGAAAATTCAATCTCTCTACAAAAATCGTTATATCTCCTAAACTATTCGTCGCAGACCCCTCAAATAAAAACTTTCGTGATCTACGTGAACAGATCAATAGAAAAAGAGGTATTTTATTACCAAGAAGGAACTTTCAATTTTTTACAATTTTTTAAGGTCCGGGGTAAGGAAAATCAGAGAAAATTCGAGAAAATTTTTCGACTCAAATATTGTCAGGCGAGAGTGGGATTCGAATAACCATGAACTGCCAATTCCAACTCTGCTTACCGATTTTCCGTAGTTCCCATGGTTTAGGAGAAATTTGAATTCGAAATTTTTGGAAAAAACCGTAAAAATTCAATCTCTCTACTAAAATCGTTATATCTCCTGAACTATTCGTCGCAGACCCCTCATATGAAAACTTTCGTGATCTACGTGACCAGATCAATAGAAAAAGAGGTATATTATTACCAAGAAGGAACTTTCAATTTTTTACAATTTTTTAAGGTCCGGAGTAAGAAAAATTCGAGAAAATTTTTCGACTCAAATATTGTCAGGCGAGAGTGGGATTCGAATAACCAGGAACTGCCAATACCAACTCTGCTTACCGATTTTCCGTAGTCCCCATAGTTTAGGAGAAATTTGAATTCGAAATTTTTGGAAAAAACCGTAAAAATTCAATCTCTCTACAAAAATCGTTATATCTCCTAAACTATTCGTCGCAGACCCCTCATATGAAAACTTTCGTGATCTACGTGACCAGATCAAAAGAAAAAGAGTTATATTATTACCAAGAAGGAACTTTTAATTTTTTACAATTTTTTAAGGTCCGGGTTAAGGAAAATTCGAGAAAATTCAATCTCTCTACAAAAATCGTTATATCTCCTAAATTATTCGTCGCAGACCCCTCATATGAAAACTTTCGTGATCTACGTGACCAGATCAAAAGAAAAAGAGTTATATTATTACCAAGAAGGAACTTTTAATTTTTTACAATTTTTTAAGGTCTGGGGTAAGGAAAATTCGAGAAAATTCAATCTCTCTACTAAAATCGTTATATCTCCTGAACTATTCGTCGCAGACCCCTCATATGAAAACTTTCGTGATCTACGTGACCAGATCAATAGAAAAAGAGGTATATTATTATCAAGAAGGAACTTTTAATTTTTTACAATTTTTCAAGGTCCGGGGTAAGAAAAATTCGAGAAAATTCTTCGACTCAAATATTGTCATTCGTGAGTGGAATTCGAATAATCATGAACTGCCAATACCAACTCTGCTTACCGATTTTCCGTAGTCCCCATAGTTTAGGAGAAATTTGAAATCGAAATTTTTGGAAAAAACCGTAAAAATTCAATCTCCCTATAAAAATCGTTATATCTCCTAAACTATTCGTCGCAGACCCCTCATATAAAAACTTTCGTGATCTACGTGAACAGATCAATAGAAAAAGAGGTATATTATCACCAAGAAGGAACTTTCAATTTTTTACAATTTTTTAAGGTCCGGGGTAAAAAAATTCGAGAAAATTCAATCTCTCTACAAAAATCGTTATATCTCCTAAACTATTCGTCGCAGACCCCTCAAATAAAAACTTTCGTGATCTACGTGAACAGATCAATAGAAAAAGAGGTATATTATTACCAAGAAAGATCTTTTAATTTTTTACAATTTTTCAAGGTCCGGGGTAAGGAAAATTCGAGAAAATTCAATCTCTCTATAAAAATCTTTATATCTCCTAAACTATTCGTCGCAGACTCCTCAAATAAAAACTTTCGTGATCTACATGACCAGATCGAAAGAAAAAGAGTTATATTATTACCAAGAAGGAACTTTTAATTTTTTACAATTTTTTAAGGTCTGGGGTAAGGAAAATTCGAGAAAATTCAATCTCTCTACAAAAATCGTTATATCTCCTAAACTATTCGTCGCAGACCCCTCAAATAAAAACTTTCGTGATCTACGTGAACAGATCAATAGAAAAAGAGGTATTTTATTACCAAGAAGGAACTTTCAATTTTTTACAATTTTTTAAGGTCCGGGGTAAGGAAAATCAGAGAAAATTCGAGAAAATTTTTCGACTCAAATATTGTCAGGCGAGAGTGGGATTCGAATAACCATGAACTGCCAATTCCAACTCTGCTTACCGATTTTCCGTAGTTCCCATGGTTTAGGAGAAATTTGAATTCGAAATTTTTGGAAAAAACCGTAAAAATTCAATCTCTCTACTAAAATCGTTATATCTCCTGAACTATTCGTCGCAGACCCCTCATATGAAAACTTTCGTGATCTACGTGACCAGATCAATAGAAAAAGAGGTATATTATTACCAAGAAGGAACTTTCAATTTTTTACAATTTTTTAAGGTCCGGAGTAAGAAAAATTCGAGAAAATTTTTCGACTCAAATATTGTCAGGCGAGAGTGGGATTCGAATAACCAGGAACTGCCAATACCAACTCTGCTTACCGATTTTCCGTAGTCCCCATAGTTTAGGAGAAATTTGAATTCGAAATTTTTGGAAAAAACCGTAAAAATTCAATCTCTCTACAAAAATCGTTATATCTCCTAAACTATTCGTCGCAGACCCCTCATATGAAAACTTTCGTGATCTACGTGACCAGATCAAAAGAAAAAGAGTTATATTATTACCAAGAAGGAACTTTTAATTTTTTACAATTTTTTAAGGTCCGGGTTAAGGAAAATTCGAGAAAATTCAATCTCTCTACAAAAATCGTTATATCTCCTAAATTATTCGTCGCAGACCCCTCATATGAAAACTTTCGTGATCTACGTGACCAGATCAAAAGAAAAAGAGTTATATTATTACCAAGAAGGAACTTTTAATTTTTTACAATTTTTTAAGGTCTGGGGTAAGGAAAATTCGAGAAAATTCAATCTCTCTACAAAAATCGTTATATCTCCTAAACTATTCGTCGCAGACCCCTCAAATAAAAACTTTCGTGATCTACGTGAACAGATCAATAGAAAAAGAGGTATTTTATTACCAAGAAAGATCTTTTAATTTTTTACAATTTTTCAAGGTCCGGGGTAAGGAAAATTCGAGAAAATTCAATCTCTCTATAAAAATCGTTATATCTCCTAAACTATTCGTCGCAGACTCCTCAAATAAAAACTTTCGTGATCTACATGACCAGATCAATAGAAAAAGAGTTATATTATTACCAAGAAGGAACTTTCAATTTTTTACAATTTTTTAAGGTCCGGGGTAAGGAAAATTAGAGAAAATTCGAGAAAATTTTTCGACTCAAATATTGTCAGGCGAGAGTGGGATTCGAATAACCATGAACTGCCAAAACCAACTCTGCTTACCGATTTTCCGTAGTCCCCATAGTTTAGGAGAAATTTGAATTCGAAATTTTTGGAAAAAACCGTAAAAATTCAATCTATCTACAAAAATCGTTATATCTCCTAAACTATTCGTCGCAAACCCCTCAAATAAAAACTTTCGTGATCTACGTGACCAGATCAATAGAAAAAGAGGTATATTATTACCAAGAAGGAACTTTTAATTTTTTACAATTTTTTAAGGTCCGGGGTAAGGAAAATTCGAGAAAATTCTTCGACTCAAATATTGTCATTCGAGAGTGGAATTCGAATAATCATGAACTGCCAATACCAACTCTGCTTACCGATTTTCCGTAGTCCCCATAGTTTAGGAGAAATTTGAAGTCAAAATTTTTGGAAAAAACCGTAAAAATTCAATCTCTCTATAAAAATCGTTATATCTCCTAAACTATTCGTCGCAGACCCCTCAAATAAAAACTTTCGTGATCTACGTGAACAGATCAATAGAAAAAGAGGTATTTTATTACCAAGAAAGATCTTTTAATTTTTTACAATTTTTCAAGGTCCGGGGTAAGGAAAATTCGAAAAAATTCAATCTCTCTATAAAAATCGTTATATCTCCTAAACTATTCGTCGCAGACTCCTCAAATAAAAACTTTCGTGATCTACATGACCAGATCAATAGAAAAAGAGGTATATTATTACCAAGAAGGAACTTACAATTTTTTAAGGTCCGGGGTAAGGAAAATTCGAGAAAATTCGAGGAAATTTTTCGTCTCAAATATTGTCAGGCGAGAGTGGGATTCGAATAACCATGAACTGCCAACACCAACTCTGTTTACCGATTTTCCGTAGTCCCCATAGTTTAGGAGAAATTTGAATTCGAAATTTTTGGAAAAAACCGTAAAAATTCAATCTCTCTACAAAAATCGTTATATCTCCTAAACTATTCGTCGCAAACCCCTCAAATAAAAACTTTCGTGATCTACGTGTTCAGATCAATAGAAAAGGAGGTATATTATTACCAAGAAGGAACTTTTAATTTTTTACAATTTTTTAAGGTCCGGGGTAAGGAAAATTCGAGAAAATTCGAGAAAATTCTTCGACTCAAATATTGTCATTCGTGAGTGGAATTCGAATAATCATGAACTGCCAATACCAACTCTGCTTACCGATTTTCCGTAGTCCCCATAGTTTAGGAGAAATTTGAAGTCGAAATTTTTGGAAAAAACCGTAAAAATTCAATCTCTCTATAAAAATCGTTATATCTCCTAAACTATTCGTCGCAGACCCCTCATATAAAAACTTTCGTGATCTACGTGAACAGATCAATAGAAAAAGAGGTATATTATCACCAAGAAGGAACTTTTAATTTTTTACAATTTTTTAAGGTCCGGGGTAAGGAAAATTCGAGAAAATTCAATCTCTCTACAAAAATCGTTATATCTCCTAAATTATTCGTCGCAGACCCCTCAAATAAAAACTTTCGTGATCTACGTGAACAGATCAATAGAAAAAGTGGTATTTTATTACCAAGAAAAATCTTTTAATTTTTTACAATTTTTCAAGGTCCGGAGTAAGGAAAATTCGAGAAAATTCAATCTCTCTATAAAAATAAAAATAACAATGTGGAATGGCTTACTTGAACAATTGTTCATTAAACAAAAAAAAAAAGGGAATAAGAACAGTCCCTTATACCAAAGTGGTTTCTTTAGACACGTGTGTCAAGCTTTCGTCCCTCTGCAATACGATAAAAAGTGTTAGAGTAAGAAACATTGAGGGAAATAACAAACAAATGAAATCAACAACAGAAGTCAGCCGTCCATATGTCGTTACAGCAGCAATTGACCTTACCACGTGGGAGCTATAGCTACCTGCGTGACATCCAAGTCCAAGAAAAACAACAATGTCGAATGGCTTACTTGGATAATTGTTCATTAAACAAAAAGAAGGGAATAAGGACAGTCCCTTATACCAATGTTGTTTCCTTAGACACGTGTGTCAAGCTTTCGTCCCTCTGCAATACGACAAAAAGTGTGAGTGTGAGAAACATTGAAGGAAATAACAAACAAATGAAATCAACAACAGAATTCAGCCGTTCAATTGTGGTTACAGCAGCAATTGACCTTACAACGTGGGATATTATAGCTACCAGTGTGACATCCGAGTCCAAGAAAATCAACAATGTGGAATGGCTTACTTGAACAATTTTTCATCAAACAAAAAAAAAAGAAATAAGAACAGTCGCTTATACCAAAGTGGTTTCCTTAAACACGTGTGTCAAGCTTTCGTCCCTGTGCAATACGATAAAGAGGGTTAGAGTAAGAAACATTGAAGGAAATAACAAATAAATGAAATCAACAACAGAATTCAGCCATCCAATTGTGGTTACAGCAGCAATTGACCTTACCATGTGGGAGATTATAGCTACCTGCGTGACATCGGAGTCCAAGAAAATCAACAATGTGAAACGGCTTACTTGGATAATTGTTCATTAAACAAAGAGAAGGGAATAAGAACAGTCCTTCATACAAATGTGGTTTCCTCAGACACGTGTGTCAAGCTTTCGTGCCTCTGCAATACGATAAAGAGTGTTAGAGTGAGAAACATTGAAGGAAATAACAAACAAATGGAATCAACAACAGAAGTCAGCCTTCTAATTGTGGTTTTAGCAGCAATTGACCTTACCACATTGGAGCTATAGCTACCTGCGTCACATCCAAGTCCAAGAAAAACAACAAGTCGAATGGCTTACTTGGATAATTGTTCATTAAACAAAAAGATGGGAATAAGAACAGTCCCTTATACCAATGTGGTTTCCTTAGACACGTGTGTCATGCTTTCGTCCCTGTGCAATACGATGAAAAGTGTTATTATAATGAGAAACATTGAAGGAATTAACAAACAAATGAAATCAACAACAGAATTCATCCGTCCAATTGTGGTTACAGCAGCAATTGACCTTATAACGTGGGAGAATATAGCTACCTGCGTGACATCCGAGTCCATGAAAATCAACAATGTGGAATGGCTTACTTGGATAATTGTTCATTAAACAAAAGGAAGGGAATAAGAACAGTCCTTTATACCAATGTGGTTTCCTTAGACACGTGTGTCAAGCTTTCGTGCCTCTGCAATACGATTAAAAGTGTTAGAGTGAGAAACATTGAAGGAAATAACAAACAAATGAAATCAACAACAGAAGTCAGCCGTCCAATTGTGGTTTTAGCAGCAATTGACCTCACCACGTGGAAGCTATAGCTACTACCTGCGTGACATCCGAGTCCAAAAAGAACAACAATGTGGAATGGCTTACTTGGATAATTGTCCATTAAACAAAAAGAAGGGAATAAGAACAGTCCTTTATACCAATGTGGTTTCCTTAGACACGTGTGTCAAGCTTTCGTGCCTCTGCAATACGATAAAGAGTGTTAGAGTGAGAAACATTGAAGGAAATAACAAAAAAATGGAATCAACAACAGAAGTCAGCCTTCCAATTGTGGTTTTAGCAGCAATTGACTAAGGTCAATTGCTGCGATGTCACGCAGGTAGCTATAGCTCCCACGTGGTAAGCCACGTGGGAGCTATAGCTACCTGCGTGACATCGAAGTCCAAGAAAAACAACAATGTCGAATGGCTTACTTGGATAATTGTTCATTAAACGAAAAGAGGGGAATAAGAACAGTCCCTTATACCAATGTGGTTTCCTTAGACACGTGTGTCATGCTTTCGTTCCTGTGCAATACGATGAAAAGTGTTATTATAATGAGAAACATTGAAGGAAATAACAAACAAATGAAATCAACAACAGAAGACAGCCGTCCAATTGTGGTTACAGCAACAATTGACCTCACCACGTGGGAGATTATAGCTATCTGCGTGACATCCGAGTCCAAGAAAATCAACAATGTGGAATGGCTCACTTGGATAATTGTTCATAAAAAAGAAAAAAGGGAATAAGAACAGTCCCTTTTACCAATGTGGTTTCCTTAGACACGTGTGTCAAGCTTTCGTCCCTCTGCAATACGATCAAAAGTGTTAGAGTAAGAAACATTGAAGGAAATAACAAACAAATGAAATCAACAACAGGGGGAATAAGAACAGTCCCTTATACCAATGTAGTTTCCTTAGACTCGTGTGTCAAGCTTTCGTCCCTGTGCAATACGATGAAAAGTGTTAGAATGAGAAACATTGAAAGAAATAACAAACAAATGAAATCAACAGCAGAATTCAGCCGTCCAATTGTGGTTACAGCAGCAATTGATCTTACCATGTGGGAGATTATAGCTACCTGCGTGACATCGGAATCCAAGAAAATCAACAATGTGAAACGGCTTACTTGGATAATTGTTCATTAAACAAAAAGAAGGGAATAAGAACAGTCCTTTATACCAATGTGGTTTCCTTAGACACGTGTGTCAAGCTTTCGTCCCTCTGCAATACGACAAAAAGTGTTAGTATGAGAAACATTGAAGGAAATAACAAACAAATGAAATCAACAACAGGGGGAATAAGAACAGTCCCTTATACCAATGTAGTTTCCTTAGACTCGTGTGTCAAGCTTTCGTCCCTGTGCAATACGATGAAAAGTGTTAGAATGAGAAACATTGAAAGAAATAACAAACAAATGAAATCAACAGCAGAATTCAGCCGTCCAATTGTGGTTACAGCAGCAATTGACCTTACCATGGGGGAGATTATAGCTACCTGCGTGACATCGGAGTCCAAGAAAATCAACAATGTGGAATGGCTTACTTGAACAATTGTTCATTAAACAAAAAAAAAAGGAAAAAGAACAGTCCTTTATACCAAAGTGGTTTCCTCAGACACGTGTGTCTAGCTTTCCTCCCTCTGCAATACGATAAAAAGTGTTAGAATAAGAAACTTTGAAGGAAATAACAAACAAATGAAATCAACTACAGAAGTCAGCCGTCCAATTGTGGTTTTAGCAGCAATTGACCTTACCACGTGGAAGCTATAGCTATCTGCGTGACATCCGAGTCCTAGAAGAACAACAATGTGGAATGGCTTACTTGGATAATTGTTCATTAAACCAAAAGAACGGAATAAGAACAGTCCTTTATACCAATGTTGTTTCCTTCGACACGTGTGTCTAGCTTCCGTCCCTCTGCAATACGATAAAAAGTGTTAGAGTAAGAAACATTGAAGGAAATAACAAACAAATGAAATCAACAACAGAAGTCAGGCGTCCAATTGTGGTTACAGCAGCAATTGACCTTACCACGTGGGAGCTATAGCTACCTGCGTGACATCCGAGTCCAAGAAAAACAACAATGTGGAATGGCTTGCTTGAACAATTGTTCATTAAACAAGAAGAAGGGAATAAGAACAGTCCCTTATACCAATGTGGTTTCCTTAGACACGTGTGTCAAGCTTTCGTCCCTGTGCAATAAGATAAAAAGTGTTAGAGAAAGAAACATTGAGAGAAATAACACACAAAGGAAATCAACAACAGAAGTCAGCCGTCCAATTGTGGTTACAGCAGCAATTGACCTTACCACGTGGGAGCTATAGCTACCTGCGTGACATCCAAGTCCAAGAAAAACAACAATGTCGAATGGCTTACTTGGATAATTGTTCATTAAACAAAAAGAAGGGAATAAGAACAGTCCCTTATACCAATGTGGTTTCTTTAGACTCGTGTGTCAAGCTTTCGTCCCTGTGCAATACGATGAAAAGTGTTAGAATGAGAAACATTGAAGGAAATAACAAACAAATGAAATCAACAGCAGAATTCAGCCGTCCAATTGTGGTTACAGCAGCAATTGACCTTACCATGTGGGAGATTATAGCTACCTGCGTGACATCAGAGTCCAAGAAAATCAACAATGTGAAATGGCTCACTTGAATAATTGTTCATTAAACAAAAAAAAAGGGAATAAGAACAGTCCCTTATACCAAAGTGGTTTCCTTAGACACGTGTGTCAAGTTTTCGTTCCTCTGCAATACGATAAAGAGTGTTAGAGTAAGAAACATTGAAGGAAATAACAAACAAATGAAATCAACAACAGAAGATAGCCGTCCAATTGTGTTTACAGCAGCAATTGACCTTACCACGTGGGAGATTATAGCTACCTGCGTGACATCCGAGTCCAAGAAAATCAACAATGTGGAATGGCTTACTTGAACAATTGTTCATTAAACAAAAAAAAAAGGGAATAAGAACAGTCCCTTATACCAAAGTGGTTTCCTCAGACACGTGGGTCTAGCTTTCCTCCCTCTGCAATACGATAAAAAGTGTTAGATTAAGAAACATTGAAGGAAATAACAAACAAATGAAATCAACAACAGAAGTCAGCCGTCCATTTGTGTTTACAGCTGCAATTGACCTTACCACGTGGGAGATCATAGCCACCTGCGTGACATCCGAGTCCAAGAAAATCAACAATGTGGAATGGCTTACTTGAACAATTGTTCATTAAACAAAAAAAAAGGGAATAAGAACAGTCCTTTATACCAAAGTGGTTTCCTCAGACACGTGTGTCTAGCTTTCCTCCCTCTGCAATACGATAAAAAGTGTTAGAGTAAGAAACATTGAGGGAAATAACAAACAAATGAAATCAACAGCAGAATTCAGCCGTCCAATTGTGGTTACAGCAGCAATTGACCTTACCATGTGGGAGATTATAGCTACCTGCGTGACATCGGAGTCCAAGAGAATCAACAATGTGAAATGGCTCATTTGAATAATTGTTCATTAAACAAAAAATAAGGAAATATGAACAGTCCCTTATACCAAAGTGGTTTCCTTAGACACGTGTGTCAAGTTTTCGTTCCTCTGCAATACGATAAAGAGTGTTAGAGTAAGAAACATTGAAGGAAATAACAAACAAATGAAATCAACAACAGAAGATAGCCGTCCAATTGTGTTTTCAGCAGCAATTGACCTTACCACGTGGGAGATCATAGCTACCTGCGTGACATCCGAGTCCAAGAAAATCAACAATGTGGAATGGCTTACTTGAACAATTGTTCATTAAACAAAAAAAAAAAGGAATAAAACAGTCCCGTATACCAAAGTGGTTTCTTTAGACACGTGTGTCAAGCTTTCGTCCCTCTGCAATACGATAAAAAGTGTTAGATTAAGAAACATTGAAGGAAATAACAAACAAATGAAATCAACAACAGAAGTCAGCCGTCCATTTGTGTTTACAGCAGCAATTGACCTTACCACGTGGGAGATCATAGCCACCTGCGTGACATCCGAGTCCAAGAAAATCAACAATGTGGAATGGCTTACTTGAACAATTGTTCATTAAACAAAAAAAAAGGGAATAAGAACAGTCCTTTATACCAAAGTGGTTTCCTCAGACACGTGTGTCTAGCTTTCCTCCCTCTGCAATACGATAAAAAGTGTAAGAAACATTGAGGGAAATAACAAACAAATGAAATCAACAGCAGAATTCAGCCGTCCATTTGTGGTTACAGCAGCAATTGACCTTACCATGTGGGAGATTATAGCTACCTGCGTGACATCGGAGTCCAAGAGAATCAACAATGTGAAATGGCTCACTTGAATAATTGTTCATTAAACAAATTATAAGGAAATATGAACAGTCCCT
Source organism: Harmonia axyridis (assembly GCF_914767665.1). NCBI lineage: Eukaryota > Metazoa > Arthropoda > Insecta > Coleoptera > Coccinellidae > Harmonia > Harmonia axyridis. The sequence continues at coordinate 20,786,316 of NC_059505.1, read as the reverse complement.
TATACCAAAGTGGTTTCCTTAGACACGTGTGTCAAGTTTTCGTTCCTCTGCAATACGATAAAGAGTGTTTTAGAGTAAGAAACATTGAAGGAAATAACAAACAAATGAAATCAACAACAGAAGATAGCCGTCCAATTGTGTTTTCAGCAGCAATTGACCTTACCACGTGGGAGATTATAGCTACCTGCGTGACATCCGAGTCCAAGAAAATTAACAATGTGGAATGACTTACTTGAACAATTGTTCATTAAACAAAAAAAAAAGGGAATAAGAACAGTCCCTTATACCAAAGTGGTTTCCTCAGACACGTGGGTCTAGCTTTCCTCCCTCTGCAATACGATAAAAAGTGTTAGATTAAGAAACATTGGAGGAAATAACAAACAAATGAAATCAACAACAGAAGTCAGCCGTCCATTTGTGTTTACAGCAGCAATTGACCTTACCACGTGGAGATTATAGCTAGCTGCGTGACATCGGAGTCCAAGAAAATCAACAATGTGAAACGGCTTACTTGGATAATTGTTCATTAAACAAAAAGAAGAGAATAAGAACATTCCTTTATACCAATGTGGTTTCCTTAGACACGTGTGTCAAGCTTTCGTCCCTCTGCAATACGACAAAAAGTGTTAGTGTGAGAAACATTGAAGGAAATAACAAACAAATGAAATCAACAACAGAAGTCAGCCGTCAATTGTGGTTACAGCAGCAATTGACCTTACAACGTGGGAGATTATAGCTACCTGCGTGATATCCGAGTCCAAGAAAATCAACAATGTGGAATGGCTTACTTGAACAATTGTTCATTGAACCAAAAAAAAAAGAAATACAAACAGTCCCTTATACCAAAGTGGTTTCCTTAGACACGTGTGTCAAGTTTTCGTTCCTCTGCAATACGATAAAGAGTGTTAGAGTGAGAAACATTGAAGGAAATAACAAACAAATGAAATCAACAACAGAAGTCAGCCGTCCAATTGTGGTTACAGCAGCAATTGACCTTACAACGTGGGAGATTATAGTTACCTGCGTGATATCCGAGTCCAAGAAAATCAACAATGTGAAATGGCTTACTTGAATAATTGTTCATTAAACAAAAGAAAAGAGAATAAGAACATTTCCTTATACCAAAGTGGTTTCCTTAGACACGTGTGTCAAGTTTTCGTTCCTCTGCAATACGATAAAGAGTGTTAGAGTGAGAAACATTGAAGGAAATAACAAACAAATGAAATCAACTACAGAAGTCAGCCGTCCAATTGCGGTTTTAGCAGCAATTGACCTTACCACGTGGAAGCTTTAGCTACCTGCGTGACATCCGAGTCCTAGAAGAACAACAATGTGGAATGGCTTACTTGGATAATTGTTCATTAAACAAAAAGAAGGAAATAAGAACAGTCCTTTATACCAATGTGGTTTCCCTCGACACGTGTGTCTAGCTTTCGTCCCTGTGCAATAAGATAAAAAGTGTTAGAATGAGCAACATTGAAGGAAATATTAATCAAATGAAATCAACAACAGAAGTAAGCCGTCCATTTTTGGTTACAGCAGCAATTGAACTTAACACGTTGGAAGATTATAGCTACCTGCGTGACATCCGAGTACAAGAAAAACAACATTTTGGAATGGCTTACTTGGAATTGTTCGTTAAATGAAGAAAAAGAGAATAAGCACAATCTCCCAAAGCAGAGCGGTTTTCTTAGACACGTGTGTCAAGCTTTCGTCCCTCTGCAATACGATAAAAGAGTAAGAAACATTTAAGGAAATAACAAACAAATGAAATCAGCAACAGAAGATAGCCGTCCAATTGTGTTTACAGCAGCAATTGACCTTACCACGTGGGAGATTATAGCTACCTGCGTGACATCCGAGTCCAAGAAAATCAACAATGTGGAATGGCTTACTTGAACAATTGTTCATTAAACGAAAAAAAAGGGAATAAGAACAGTCCCTTATACCAAAGTGGTTTCCTCAGACACGTGGGTCTAGCTTTCCTCCCTCTGCAATACGATAAAAAGTGTTAGAGTAAGAAACATTGAAGGAAATAACAAACAAATGAAATCAACAAAAGAAGTCAGCCGTCCAATTGTGGTTACAGCACCAATTGACCTTACAACGTGGGAGATTATAGCTACCTGCGTGATATCCGAGTCCAAGAAAATCAACAATGTGAAACGGCTTACTTGAATAATTGTTCATTGAACAAAAAAAAAGAGAATAAGAACACTTCCTTATACCAAAGTGGTTTCCTTAGACACGTGTGTCAAGTTTTCGTTCCTCTGCAATACGATAAAGAGTGTTAGAGTGAGAAACATTGAAGGAAATAACAAAAAATGAAATCAACTACAGAAGTCAGCCGTCCAATTGTGGTTTTAGCAGCAATTGACCTTACCACGTGGAAGCTATAGCTACCTGCGTGACATCCGAGTCCTAGAAGAACAACAATGTGGAATGGCTCACTTGGATAATTGTTCATTAAACAAAAAGAAGGAAATAAGAACAATCCTTTATACCAATGTGGTTTCCTTCGACACGTGTGTCTAGCTTTCGTCCCTGTGCAATAAGATAAAAAGTGTTAAATTAAGCAACATTGAAGGAAATATTAATCAAATGAAATCAACAACAGAAGTAAGCCGTCCATTTGTGGTTACTGCAGCAATTGAACTCAACACGTTGGAAGATTATAACTACCTGCGTGACATCCGAGTCCAAGAAAAACAACATTTTGGAATGGCTTACTTGGAATTGTTCGTTAAATGAAGAAAAAGAGAATAAGCACAATCTCCCAAAGCAGAGCGGTTTTCTTAGACACGTGTGTCAAGCTTTCGTCCCTCTGCAATACGATAAAAGAGTAAGAAACATTGAAGGAAATAACAAACAAATGAAATCAACAACAGAAGATAGCCGTCCAATTGTGTTTACAGCAGCAATTGACCTTACCACGTGGGAGATTATAGCTACCTGCGTGACATCCGAGTCCAAGAAAATCAACAATGTAGAATGGCTTACTTGAACAATTGTTCATTAAACGAAAAAAAAGGGAATAAGAACAGTCCCTTATACCAAAGTGGTTTCCTCAGACACGTGGGTCTAGCTTTCCTCCCTCTGCAATACGATAAAAAGTGTTAGATTAAGAAACATTGAAGGAAATAACAAACAAATGAAATCAACAACAGAAGTCAGCCAACCAATTGTGGTTACAGCAGCAATTGACCTTACAACGTGGGAGATTATAGCTACCTGCGTGATATCCGAGTCCAAGAGAATCAACAATGTGAAATGGCTCACTTGAATAATTGTTCATTAAACAAAAAAAAAAGGGAATAAGAACAGTCCCTTATATCAAAGTGGTTTCCTTAGACACGTGTGTAAAGTTTCCGTTCCTCTGCAATACGATAAAGAGTGTTAGAGTAAGAAACATTGAAGAAAATAACAAACAAATGAAATCAACAACAGAAGATAGCCGTCCAATTGTGTTTACAGCAGCAATTGACCTTACCACGTGGGAGATTATAGCTACCTGCGTGACATCCGAGTCCAAGAAAATTAACAATGTGGAATGACTTACTTGAACAATTGTTCATTAAACAAAAAAAAAAGGGAATAAGAACAGTCCCTTATACCAAAGTGGTTTCCTCAGACACGTGGGTCTAGCTTTCCTCCCTCTGCAATACGATAAAAAGTGTTAGATTAAGAAACATTGGGGGAAATAACAAACAAATGAAATCAACAACAGAAGTCAGCCGTCCATTTGTGTTTACAGCAGCAATTGACCTTACCACGTGGGAGATCATAGCCACCTGCGTGACATCCGAGTCCAAGAAAATCAACAATGTGGAATGGCTTACTTGAACAATTGTTCATTAAACAAAAAAAAAGGGAATAAGAACAGTCCTTTATACCAAAGTGGTTTCCTCAGACACGTGTGTCTAGCTTTCCTCCCTCTGCAATACGATAAAAAGTGTTAGAGTAAGAAACATTGAGGGAAATAACAAACAAATGAAATCAACAACAGAAGTCAGCAGTCCAATTGTGGTTACACCAGCAATTGACCTTACCACGTGAGAGCTATAGCTACCTGCGTGACATCCAAGTCCAAGAAAAACAACAATGTCGAATGGCTCACTTGTATAATTGTTCATTAAACAAAAAGAAGGGAACAAGAACAGTCCCTTATACCAATGTGGTTTACTTAGACACGTGTGTCAAGTTTTCGTTCCTCTGCAATACGATAAAGAGTGTTAGAGTGAGAAACATTGAAGGAAATAACAAACAAATGAAATCAACAACAGAAGTCAGCCGTCCAATTGTGGTTACAGCAGCAATTGACCTTACAACGTGGGAGATTATAGCTACCTGCGTGATATCCGAGTCCAAGAAAATCAACAATGTGGAATGGCTTACTTGAACAATTGTTCATTGAACCAAAAAAAAAAGAAATACAAACAGTCCCTTATACCAAAGTGGTTTTCTTAGACACGTGTGTCAAGCTTTCGTCCCTGTGCAATACGATGAAAAGTGTTAGAATGAGAAACATTGAAGGAAATAACAAACAAATGAAATCAACAGCAGAATTCAGCCGTCCAATTGTGGTAACAGCAGCAATTGACCTTACCATGTGGGAGATTATAGCTATCTGCGTGACATCGGAGTCCAAGAGAATCAACAATGTGAAATGGCTCACTTGAATAATTGTTCATTAAACAAAAAAAAAAGGGAATAAGAACAGTCCCTTATATCAAAGTGGTTTCCTTAGACACGTGTGTAAAGTTTCCGTTCCTCTGCAATACGATAAAGAGTGTTAGAGTTAGAAACATTGAAGAAAATAACAAACAAATGAAATCAACAACAGAAGATAGCCGTCCAATTGTGTTTACAGCAGCAATTGACCTTACCACGTGGGAGATTATAGCTACCTGCGTGACATCCGAGTCCAAGAAAATTAACAATGTGGAATGACTTACTTGAACAATTGTTCATTAAACAAAAAAAAAAGGGAATAAGAACAGTCCCTTATACCAAAGTGGTTTCCTCAGACACGTGGGTCTAGCTTTCCTCCCTCTGCAATACGATAAAAAGTGTTAGATTAAGAAACATTGGGGGAAATAACAAACAAATGAAATCAACAACAGAAGTCAGCCGTCCATTTGTGTTTACAGCAGCAATTGACCTTACCACGTGTGAGCTATAGCTACCTGCGTGATATCCGAGAACAAGAACAGTCCCTTATACCAATGTGGTTTCCTTAGACTCGTGTGTCAAGCTTTCGTCCCTGTGCAATACGATGAAAAGTGTTAGAATGAGAAACATTGAAGGACATAACAAACAAATGAAATCAACAGCAGATTTCAGCCGTCCAATTGTGGTTACAGCAGCAATTGACCTTACCATGTGGTAGATTATAGCTACCTGCGTGATATCCGAGTCCAAGAAAATCAACAATGTGAAATGTCTTACTTGAATAATTGTTCATTAAACAAAAAAAAATAAAATAAGAACACTTCCTTATACCAAAGTGGTTTCCTTAGACACGTGTGTCAAGTTTTCGTTCCTCTGCAATACGATAAAGAGTGTTAGAGAAAGAAACATTGAGAGAAATAACACACAAATGAAATCAACAACAGAAGTCAGCCGTCCAATTGTGGTAACAGCAGCAATTGACCTTACCACGTGTGAGCTATAGCTACCTGCGTGATATCCGAGTCCAAGAAAAACAACAATGTGGAATGGCTTACTTGAATAATTGTTCATTAAACAAGAAGAAGGGAGGAAATAAGAACAGTCCCTTATACCAATGTGGTTTCCTTAGACACGTGTGTCAAGCTTTCGTCCCTGTGCAATAAGATAAAAAGTGTAAGTTAAGAAACATTGAAGGAAATAACAAACAAATGAAATCAACAACAGAAGTCAGCCGTCCATTCGTGTTTACAGCAGCAATTGACCTTACCACGTGGGAGATCATAGCTACCTGCGTGACATCCGAGTCCAAGAAAATCAACAATGTGGAATGGCTTACTTGAACAATTGTTCATTAAACAAAAAAAAAAAGGAATAAAACAGTCCCGTATACCAAAGTGGTTTCTTTAGACACGTGTGTCAAGCTTTCGTACCTCTGCAATACGATAAAAGAGTGAGAAACATTGAAGGAAATAACAAACAAATGAAATCAACAACAGAAGTCAGCCGTCCAATTGTGGTTACAGCAGCAATTGACCTTACCACGTGGAGATTATAGCTAGCTGCGTGACATCGGAGTCCAAGAAAATCAACAATGTGAAACGGCTTACTTGGATAATTGTTCATTAAACAAAAAGAAGAGAATAAGAACAGTCCTTTATACCAATGTGGTTTCCTTAGACACGTGTGTCAAGCTTTCGTCCCTCTGCAATACGACAAAAAGTGTTAGTGTGAGAAACATTGAAGGAAATAACAAACAAATGAAATCAACAACAGAAGTCAGCCGTCCAATTGTGGTTACAGCAGCAATTGACCTTACAACGTGGGAGATTATAGCTACCTGCGTGATATCCGAGTCCAAGAAAATCAACAATGTGGAATGGCTTACTTGAACAATTGTTCATTGAACCAAAAAAAAAAGAAATACAAACAGTCCCTTATACCAAAGTGGTTTCCTTAGACACGTGTGTCAAGTTTTCGTTCCTCTGCAATACGATAAAGAGTGTTAGAGTGAGAAACATTGAAGGAAATAACAAACAAATGAAATCAACAACAGAAGTCAGCCGTCCAATTGTGGTTACAGCAGCAATTGACCTTACAACGTGGGAGATTATAGTTACCTGCGTGATATCCGAGTCCAAGAAAATCAACAATGTGAAATGGCTTACTTGAATAATTGTTCATTAAACAAAAGAAAAGAGAATAAGAACATTTCCTTATACCAAAGTGGTTTCCTTAGACACGTGTGTCAAGTTTTCGTTCCTCTGCAATACGATAAAGAGTGTTAGAGTGAGAAACATTGAAGGAAATAACAAACAAATGAAATCAACTACAGAAGTCAGCCGTCCAATTGCGGTTTTAGCAGCAATTGACCTTACCACGTGGAAGCTTTAGCTACCTGCGTGACATCCGAGTCCTAGAAGAACAACAATGTGGAATGGCTTACTTGGATAATTGTTCATTAAACAAAAAGAAGGAAATAAGAACAGTCCTTTATACCAATGTGGTTTCCCTCGACACGTGTGTCTAGCTTTCGTCCCTGTGCAATAAGATAAAAAGTGTTAGAATGAGCAACATTGAAGGAAATATTAATCAAATGAAATCAACAACAGAAGTAAGCCGTCCATTTTTGGTTACAGCAGCAATTGAACTTAACACGTTGGAAGATTATAGCTACCTGCGTGACATCCGAGTACAAGAAAAACAACATTTTGGAATGGCTTACTTGGAATTGTTCGTTAAATGAAGAAAAAGAGAATAAGCACAATCTCCCAAAGCAGAGCGGTTTTCTTAGACACGTGTGTCAAGCTTTCGTCCCTCTGCAATACGATAAAAGAGTAAGAAACATTTAAGGAAATAACAAACAAATGAAATCAACAACAGAAGATAGCCGTCCAATTGTGTTTACAGCAGCAATTGACCTTACCACGTGGGAGATTATAGCTACCTGCGTGACATCCGAGTCCAAGAAAATCAACAATGTGGAATGGCTTACTTGAACAATTGTTCATTAAACGAAAAAAAAGGGAATAAGAACAGTCCCTTATACCAAAGTGGTTTCCTCAGACACGTGGGTCTAGCTTTCCTCCCTCTGCAATACGATAAAAAGTGTTAGAGTAAGAAACATTGAAGGAAATAACAAACAAATGAAATCAACAAAAGAAGTCAGCCGTCCAATTGTGGTTACAGCACCAATTGACCTTACAACGTGGGAGATTATAGCTACCTGCGTGATATCCGAGTCCAAGAAAATCAACGATGTGAAACGGCTTACTTGAATAATTGTTCATTAAACAAAAAAAAAGAGAATAAGAACACTTCCTTATACCAAAGTGGTTTTCTTAGACACGTGTGTCAAGTTTTCGTTCCTCTGCAATACGATAAAGAGTGTTAGAGTGAGAAACATTGAAGGAAATAACAAAAAATGAAATCAACTACAGAAGTCAGCCGTCCAATTGTGGTTTTAGCAGCAATTGACCTTACCACGTGGAAGCTATAGCTACCTGCGTGACATCCGAGTCCTAGAAGAACAACAATGTGGAATGGCTTACTTGGATAATTGTTCATTAAACAAAAAAAAAAGGGAATAAGAACAGTCCCTCATATCAAAGTGGTTTCCTTAGACACGTGTGTAAAGTTTCCGTTCCTCTGCAATACGATAAAGAGTGTTAGAGTAAGAAACATTGAAGAAAATAACAAACAAATGAAATCAACAACAGAAGATAGCCGTCCAATTGTGTTTACAGGAGCAATTGACCTTACCACGTGGGAGATTATAGCTACCTGCGTGACATCCGAGTCCAAGAAAATTAACAATGTGGAATGACTTACTTGAACAATTGTTCATTAAACAAAAAAAAAAGGGAATAAGAACAGTCCCTTATACCAAAGTGGTTTCCTCAGACACGTGGGTCTAGCTTTCCTCCCTCTGCAATACGATAAAAAGTGTTAGATTAAGAAACATTGGGGGAAATAACAAACAAATGAAATCAACAACAAAAGTCAGCCGTCCATTTGTGTTTACAGCAGCAATTGACCTTACCACGTGGGAGATCATAGCCACCTGCGTGACATCCGAGTCCAAGAAAATCAACAATGGGGAATGGCTTACTTGAACAATTGTTCATTAAACAAAAAAAAAAGGGAATAAGAACAGTCCTTTATACCTGAGTGGTTTCCTCAGACACGTGTGTCTAGCTTTCCTCCCTCTGCAATACGATGAAAAGTGTTAGAGTAAGAAACATTGAGGGAAATAACAAACAAATGAAATCAACAACAGAAGTAAGCCGTCCAATTGTGGTTACAGCAGCAATTGACCTTACCACGTGGAGATTATAGCTACCTGCGTGACATCGCAGTCCAAGAAAATCAACAATGTGAAACGGCTTACTTGGATAATTGTTCATTAAACAAAAAGAAGGGAATAAGAACAGTCCCTTATACCAAACTGGTTTATTTAGACACGTATGTCAAGCTTTCGTCCCTCTGAATACGATAAAAAGTGTGTAAAAGTAAGTGGTTTCGTTAGCCACGTGTGTCAAGCTTTCGTCCCTGTGCAATTCGATGAAAAGTCCAAGAGTAAGAAACATTGAATTAAATAACAAACAAATGAAATCAACAACAGAAGTCAGCCGTCCAATTGTGGTTACAGCAGCAATTGACCTTACAACGTGGGAGATTATAGCTACCTGCGTGATATCCGAGTCCAAGAAAATCAACATTGTGGAATGGCTTACTTGAACAATTGTTCATTAAACCAAAAAAAAAGGAATACAAACAATCCCTTATACCAAAGTGGTTTCTTTAGACTTGTGTGTCAAGCTTTCGTCCCTCTGCAATACGATAAAAAGTGTTAGAGTAGGAAACATTGGGGGAAATAACAAACAAATGAAATCAACAACAGAAGTCAGCCGTCCAATTGTGGTTACACCAGCAATTGACCTTACCACGTGGGAGCTATAGCTACCTGCGTGACATCCAAGTCCAAGAAAAACAACAATGTCGAATGGCTTTTTGGATAATTGTTCATTAAACAAAAAGAAGGGAATAAGAACAGTTTCTTATACCAATGTGATTTCCTTAGACACGAGTGTCAAGCTTTCGTCCCTGTGCAATACGATGAAAAGTGTTATAATGAGAAACATTGAATGAAATAACAAACAAATGAAATCAACAACAGAATTCAGCCGTCCAATTGTGGTTACAGCAGCAATTGACCTTACAACGTGGGAGAATATAGCTACCTGCGTGACGTCCAAATCCAGAAAATCAACAATGTGGAATGGCTTTCTTGAACAATTGTTCATTAAACAAAAAGAAGGGAATAAGAACAGTCCTTTATACCAATGTGGGTTCCTTAGACACGTGTGTCAAGCTTTCGTCCCTCTGCAATACGACAAAAAGTGTTAGTGTGAGAAACATTGAATGAAATAACAAACAAATGAAATCAACAACAGAAGTCAGCCGTCCAATTGTGGTCACAGCAGCAATTGACCTTACCACGTGGGAGATTATAGCTACCTGCGTGACATCCGAGTCCAAGAAAATCAACAATGTGGAATGGCTTACTTGGAATTGTTCGTTAAACAAAAAAAAAGGGAATGAGAACAGTCCCTCATACCAAAGTGGTTTCCTTAGACACGTGTGTCTATCTTTCCTCCCTATGCAATACGATGAAGAGTGTTAGAGTAAGAAACATTGAAGGAAATAACAAACAAATGTAATCTACAACAGAAGTCAGCCGTCCAATTGTGGTTTTAGCAGCAATTAACCTTACCTCGTGGAAGCTATAGCTACCTGCGTGACATCCAAGTCCAAGAAAAACAACAAAATCGAATGGCTTACTTGGATAATTGTTCATTAAACAAAAAGAAGGGAATAAAAACAGTCCCTTATACCAATGTGGTTTCCTTAGACACGTGTGTCAAGCTTTCGTCCCTGTGCAATACGATGAAAAGTGTTATAATGAGAAACATTGAGGGAAATAACAAACAAATGAAATCAACAACAGAATTCAGCCGTCCAATTGTGGTTACAGCAGCAATTGACCTTACAACGTGGGAGAATATAGCTACCTGCGTGACGTCCAAATCCAGAAAATCAACAATGTGGAATGGCTCACTTGAACAATTGTTCATTAAACAAAAAGGAGGGAATAAGAACAGTCCTTTATACCAATGTGGTTTCCTTAGACACGTGTGTCAAGCTTTCGTGCCTCTGCAATACGATAAAGAGTGTTAGAGTGAGAAACATTGAAGGGAATAACAAACAAATAAAATCAACAACAGAAGTCAGCCGTCCAATTGTGGTTTTAGCAGCAATTAACCTTACCTCGTGGAAGCTATAGCTACTTGCGTGACATCCGAGTCCAAGAAGAACAACAATATGGAATGGTTTACTTGGATAATTGTTCATTAAACAGAAAGAAGGGAATAAGAACAGTCCTTTATACCAATGTGGTTTCCTTAGACACGTGTGTCAAGCTCTCGTCCCTGTGCAATACGATGAGAAGTGTTAGAATGAGAAGCATTGAAGAAAATAACAAACGATTGAAATAAACAACAGAAGTCAGTCGTGCATTTGTGGTTACAGCAGCAATTGACCTTACCACGTGGGAGATGTCACCTGCGTGACATCCGAGTCCAAGAAAATCAACAATGTGGAATGGCTTACTTGGAATTGTTCGTTAAACGAAGAAAAAGAGAATAAAAGCACAATCTCCCAAAGCAGAGCGAGTTCCTTAGACACGTGTGTCAAACTTTCGTCCCTCTGCAATTCGATAAAAAGTGTAAGAGTAAGAAACATTCAAGGAAATAACAAACAAATGAAATCAACAACAGAAGTCAGCCGTCCAATTATGTTTACAGCAGCAATTGACCTTACCACGTGGAAGATTATAGCTACCTGAGTGACATCCGAGACCAAGAAAATCAACATTGTGGAATGGCTTACTTGAACAATTGTTCATTAAACAAAAAAAAAGGGAATGAGAACAGTCCCTCATACCAAAGTGGTTTCCTTAGACACGTGTGTCTATCTTTCCTCCCTATGCAATACGATGAAGAGTGTTAGAGTAAGAAACATTGAAGGAAATAACAAACAAATGTAATCTACAACAGAAGTCAGCCGTCCAATTGTGGTTACAGCAGCAATTGACCTTACCATGTTGAAGATTATAGCTACCTGCGTGACGTAGGAGTACGAGAAAATCAACAATGTGAAACGGCTTACTTGGATAATTGTTCATCAAACAAAAAGAAGGGAATAAGAACAGTCCTTTATACCAATGTGGTTTCCTTAGACACGTGTGTCAAGCTTTCGTACCTCTGCAATACGATAAAGAGTGTTAAAGTGAGAAACATTGAAGGAAATAACAAACAAATGAAATCAACAACAGAAGTCAGCCGTCCAATTGTGGTTACAGCAGCAATTGACTTTACCACGTGGAAGCTATAGCTACCTGCGTGACATCCGAGTCCAAGAAGAACAACAATGTGAAATGGCTCACTTGGATAATTGTTCATCAAACAAAAAGAAGGGAATAAGAACAGTCCTTCATACCAATGTGGTTTCCTTAGACACGTGTGTCAAGCTTTCGTCCCTGTGCAATACGATGAAAAGTGTTAGAATGAGAAACATTGAAGGAAATAACAAACAAATGAAATCAACAACAGAATTCAGCCGTCCAATTGTGGTTACAGCAGCAATTGACCATACATCGCGGGAGATTATAACTACCTGCGTGACATCCGAGTCCAAGAAAATCAACAATGTGGAATGGATTACTTGAACAATTTTTCATTAAACAAAAAAAAAGGGAATAAAAAGAGTCCCTTATAACAAAGTGGTTTCCTTAGACACGTGTGTCAAGCTTTCGTCCCTATGCAATACGATGAAGTGTGTTAGAATGAGAAACATTGAAGGAAATAACAAACAAATGAAATCAACAGCAGAATTCAGCCGTCCAATTGTGGTTACAGCAGCAATTGACCTTACCATGTTGAAGATTATATTATATATTATATATATTATGCGTGACGTAGGAGTACGAGAAAATCAACAATGTGAAACGGCTTACTTGGATAATTGTTCATCATACAAAAAAAAAAGGGGATAAGAACAGTCCTTTATACCAATGTGGTTTCCTTAGACACGTGCTTTCGTACCTCTGCAATACGATAAAGAGTGTAAGAGTGAGAAACATTGAAGGAAATAACAAACAAATGAAATCAACAACAGAAGTCAGCCGTCCAATTGTGATTACAGCAGCAATTGACTTTACCATGTGCGAGATTATAGCTACCTGCGTGACATCGGAGTCCAAGAAAATCAACAATGTGAAACGGCTTACTTGGATAATTGTTCATTTAACTAAAAGAAGGGAATAAGAACAGTCCCTTATACCAATGTGGTTTCCTTAGACACGTTTGTCAAGCTTTCGTCCTTCTGCAATACGACAAAAAGTGTTAGTGTGAGAAACATTGAGGGAAATAACAAACAAATGAAATCTACAACAGAAGTCAGCCGTCCAATTGTGGTTACAGCAGCAATTGACCTTACCACGTGCGAGATCATAGCCACCTGCGTGACATCCGAGTCCAAGAAAATCAACAATGTGGAATAGCTTACTTGAACAATTGTTCATTAAACAAAAAAAAAAGGGAATAAGAACAGTTCTTTATACCTAAGTGGTTTCCTCAGACACGTGTGTCTAGCTTTCCTCCCTCTGCAATACGATAAAAAGTGTTAGAGTAAGAAACATTGAGGGAAATAACAAACAAATGAAATCAACAACAGAAGTCAGCCGTCCAATTGTGGTTACACCAGCAATTGACCTTACCACGTGAGAGCTATAGCTACCTGCGTGAGGTCCAAGTGCAATAAGATAAAAAGTGTAAGATTAAGAAACATTGAAGGAAATAACAAACAAATGAAATCAACAACAGAAGTCAGCCGTCCATTTGTGTTTACAGCAGCAATTGACCTTAACACGTGGGAGATCATAGCTACCTGCGTGACATCCGAGTCCAAGAAAATCAACAAAGTGGAATGGCTTACTTGAACAATTGATCATTAAACAAAAAAAAAGGGAATAAGAACAGTCCCGTATAATTTTCCTTACCCCGGACCTTAAAAAATTGTAAAAAATCAAAAGTTCCTTCTTGGTAATAATATACCTCTTTTTCTATTGATCTGGTCATGTAGATCACGAACGTTTTTATTTGAGGAGTCTGCGACGAATAGTTTAGGAGATATAACGATTTTTATAGAGAGATTGAATTTTCTCGAATTTTCCTTACACTGGACCTTGAAAAATTGTAAAAAATTAAAAGATCTTTCTTGGTAATAAAATACCTCTTTTTCTATTGATCTGTTCACGTAGATCACGAAAGTTTTTATTTGAGGGTCTGCGACGAATAGTTTAGGAGATATAACGATTTTTATAGAGAGATTGAATTTTTACGGTTTTTTCCAAAAATTTCGACTTCAAATTTCTCCTAAACTATGGGGACTACGGAAAATCGGTAAGCAGAGTTGGTATTGGCAGTTCATGATTATTCGAATTCCACTCACGAATGACAATATTTGAGTCGAAGAATTTTCTCGAATTTTTCTTACCCCGGACCTTAAAAAATTGTAAAAAATTAAAAGTTCCTTCTTGGTAATAATATACCTCTTTTTCTATTGATCTGGTCATGTAGATCACGAAAGTTTTTATTTGAGGAGTCTGCGACGAATAGTTTAGGAGATATAACGTTCGTTATAGAGAGATTGAATTTTCTCGAATTTTCCTTACCCCGGACCTTGAAAAATTGTAAAAAATTAAAAGATCTTTTTTGGTAATAAAAAACCTCTTTTTCTATTGATCTGTTCACGTAGATCACGAAAGTTTTTATTTGAGGGGTCTGCGACGAAAAGTTTAGGAGATATAACGATTTTTGTAGAGAGATTGAATTTTCTCGAATTTTCCTTACACCTTAAAAAATTGTAAAAAAATAAAAGTTCCTTCTTGGTAATAATATACCTCTTTTTCTATTGATCTGGTCACGTAGATCACGAAAGTTTTTATTTGAGGGGTTTGCGACGAATAGTTTAGGAGATATAACGATTTTTGTAGAGAGATTGAATTTTTACGGTTTTTTCCAAAAATTTCGAATTCAAATTTCTCCAAAACTATGGGGACTACGGAAAATAGGTAAGCAGAGTTGGTATTGGCAGTTCATGATTATTCGAATTCCACTCACGAATGACTATATTTGAGTCGAAGAATTTCCTCGAATTTTTCTTACCCCGGACCTTGAAAAATTGTAAAAAATTAAAAGTTCCTTCTTGGTAATAATATACCTCTTTTTCTATTGATCTGGTCACGTAGATCACGAAAGTTTTCATATGAGGGGTCTGCGACGAATAGTTTAGGAGATATAACGATTTAAGTAGAGAGATTGAATTTTTACGGTTTTTTCCAAAAATTTCGAATTCAAATTTCTCCTAAACTATGGGGACTACGGAAAATAGGTAAGCAGAGTTGGTATTGGCAGTTCATGATTATTCGAATTCCACTCACGAATGACAATATTCGAGTCGAAGAATTTTCTCGAATTTTCCTTACCCCGGACCTTAAAAAATTGTAAAAAATTAAAAGTTCCTTCTTGGTAATAATATACCTCTTTTTCTATTGATCTATTCACGTAGATCACGAAAGTTTTTATTTGAGGTGTCTGCGACGAATAGTTTAGGAGATATAACGATTTTTATAGAGAGATTGAATTTTCTCGAATTTTCCTTACCCCGGACCTTGAAAAATTGTAAAAAATTAAAAGATCTTTCTTGGTAATAAAATACCTCTTTTTCTATTGATCTGTTCACGTAGATCACGAAAGTTTTTATTTGAGGGGTCTGCGAAGGATAGTTTAGGAGATATAACGATTTTTGTAGAGAGATTGAATTTTCTCGAATTTTCCTTACCCCGGACCTTAAAAAATTGTAAAAAATTAAAAGTTCCTTCTTGGTGATAATATACCTCTTTTTCTATCGATCTGTTCACGTAGATCACGAAAGTTTTTATATGAGGGGTCTGCGACGAATAGTTTAGGAGATATAACGATTTTTATAGAGAGATTGAATTTTTACGGTTTTTTCCAAAAATTTCGACTTCAAATTTCTCCTAAACTATGGGGACTACGGAAAATCGGTAAGCAGAGTTGGTATTGGCAGTTCATGATTATTCGAATTCCACTCACGAATGACTATATTTGAGTCGAAGAATTTCCTCGAATTTTTCTTACCCCGGACCTTGAAAAATTGTAAAAAATTAAAAGTTCCTTCTTGGTAATAATATACCTCTTTTTCTATTGATCTGGTCACGTAGATCACGAAAGTTTTCATATGAGGGGTCTGCGACGAATAGTTTAGGAGATATAACGATTTAAGTAGAGAGATTGAATTTTTACGGTTTTTTCCAAAAATTTCGAATTCAAATTTCTCCTAAACTATGGGGACTACGGAAAATAGGTAAGCAGAGTTGGTATTGGCAGTTCATGATTATTCGAATTCCACTCACGAATGACAATATTCGAGTCGAAGAATTTTCTCGAATTTTCCTTACCCCGGACCTTAAAAAATTGTAAAAAATTAAAAGTTCCTTCTTGGTAATAATATACCTCTTTTTCTATTGATCTATTCACGTAGATCACGAAAGTTTTTATTTGAGGTGTCTGCGACGAATAGTTTAGGAGATATAACGATTTTTATAGAGAGATTGAATTTTCTCGAATTTTCCTTACCCCGGACCTTGAAAAATTGTAAAAAATTAAAAGATCTTTCTTGGTAATAAAATACCTCTTTTTCTATTGATCTGTTCACGTAGATCACGAAAGTTTTTATTTGAGGGGTCTGCGAAGGATAGTTTAGGAGATATAACGATTTTTGTAGAGAGATTGAATTTTCTCGAATTTTCCTTACCCCGGACCTTAAAAAATTGTAAAAAATTAAAAGTTCCTTCTTGGTGATAATATACCTCTTTTTCTATTGATCTGTTCACGTAGATCACGAAGTATTTATATGAGGGGTCTGCGACGAATAGTTTAGGAGATATAACGATTTTTATAGAGAGATTGAATTCCAAAAATTTCGACTTCAAATTTCTCCGAAACTATGGGGACTACGGAAAATAGGTGAGCAGAGTTGGTATTGGCAGTTCATGATTATTCGAATTCCACTCACGAATGACAATATTTGAGTCGAAGAATTTTCTCGAATTTTCCTTACCCCGGACCTTAAAAAATTGTAAAAAATTAAAAGTTCCTTCTTGGTAATAATATACCTCTTTTTCTATTGATCTGGTCACGTAGATCACGAAAGTTTTTATTTGAGGGGTTTGCGACGAATAGTTTAGGAGATATAACGATTTTAGTAGAGAGATTGAATTTTTACGGTTTTTTCCAAAAATTTCGAATTCAAATTTCTCCTAAACTATGGAGACTACGGAAAATAGGTAAGCAGAGTTGGTATTGGCAGTTCATGGTTATTCGAATCCCACTCTCGCCTCGATTTTTGTAGAGAGATTGAATTTTTACGGTTTTTTCCAAAAATTTCGAATTCAAATTTCTCCTTAACTATGGGGACTACGGAAAATCGGTAAGCAGAGTTGGTATTGGCAGTTCATGGTTATTCGAATCCCACTCTCGCCTAACAATATTTGAGTCGAAAAATTTTCTCGAATTTTCCTTACCCCGGACCTTAAAAAATTGTAAAAAATTAAAAGTTCCTTCTTGGTGATAATATACCTCTTTTTCTATTGATCTGTTCACGTAGATCACGAAAGTTTTTATATGAGGGGTCTGCGACGAATAGTTTAGGAGATATAACGATTTTAGTAGAGAGATTGAATTTTTACGGTTTTTTCCAAAAATTTCGAATTCAAATTTCTCCTAAACTATGGAGACTACGGAAAATAGGTAAGCAGAGTTGGTATTGGCAGTTCATGGTTATTCGAATCCCACTCTCGCCTGACAATATTTGAGTCGAAAAATTTTCTCGAATTTTCTCGAATTTTCCTTACCCCGGACCTTAAAAAATTGTAAAAAATTAAAAGTTCCTCCTTGGTAATAATATACCACTTTTTCTATCATATTGATCTGGTCACGTAGATCACGAAAGTTTTTATTTGAGGGGTTTGCGACGAATAGTTTAGGAGATATAACGATTTTTGTAGAGAGATTGAATTTTTACGGTTTTTTCCAAAAATTTCGAATTCAAATTTCTCCTAAACTATGGGGACTACGGAAAATCGGTAAGCAGAGTTGGTATTGGCAGTTCATGGTTATTCGAATCCCGGTCTCGCCTGACAATATTTGAGTCGAAAAATTTTCTCGAATTTTCTCGAATTTTCCTTACCCCGGACCTTAAAAAATTGTAAAAAATTTAAAGTTCCTTCTTGGTGATAATATACCTCTTTTTCTATTGATCTGTTCACGTAGATCACGAAAGTTTTTATTTGAGGGGTTTGCAACGAATAGTTTAGGAGATATAACGATTTTTGTAGAGAGATTGAATTTTTACGGTTTTTTCCAAAAATTTCGAATTCAAATTTCTCCTAAACTATGGGGACTACGGAAAATAGGTAAGCAGAGTTGGTATTGGCAGTTCATGATTATTCGAATCCCACTCACGAATGACAATATTTGAGTCGAAGAATTTTCTCGAATTTTCCTTACCCCGGACCTTAAAAAATTGTAAAAAATTAAAAGTTCCTTCTTGGTAATAATATACCTCTTTTTCTATTGATCTGGTCACGTAGATCACGAAAGTTTTTATTTGAGGTGTGTGCGACGAATAGTTTAGGAGATATAACGATTTTTGTAGAGAGATTGAATTTTTACGGTTTTTTCCAAAAATTTCGAATTCAAATTTCTCCTAAACTATGGGGACTACGGAAAATCGGTGAGCAGAGTTGGTATTGGCAGTTTATGGTTACTCGAATCCCACTCTCGCCTGACAATATTTGAGTCGAAAAATTTCCTCGAATTTTTACGAATTTTCCTTACCCCGGACCTTAAAAAATGGTGAAAAATTAAAAGTTCCTTCTTGGTAATAATATACCTCTTTTTTATTGATCTGGTCACGTAGATCACGAAAGTTTTCATATGAGGGGTCTGCGACGAATAGTTTAGGAGATATAACGATTTTAGTAGAGAGATTGAATTTTTACGGTTTTTTCCAAAAATTTCGAATTCAAATTTCTCCTAAACTATGGGGACTACGGAAAATAGGTAAGCAGAGTTGGTATTGGCAGTTCATGATTATTCGAATTCCACTCACGAATGACAATATTTGAGTCGAAGAATTTTCTCGAATTTTCCTTACCCCGGAACTTAAAAAATTGTAAAAAATTAAAAGTTCCTTCTTGGTAATAATATACCTCTTTTTCTATTGATCTGGTCATGTAGATCACGAAAGTTTTTATTTGAGGAGTCTGCGACGAATAGTTTAGGAGATATAACGTTCGTTATAGAGAGATTGAATTTTCTCGAATTTTCCTTACCCCGGACCTTGAAAAATTGTAAAAAATTGAAAGATCTTTTTTGGTAATAAAAAACCTCTTTTTCTATTGATCTGTTCACGTAGATCACGAAAGTTTTTATTTGAGGGGTCTGCGACGAAAAGTTTAGGAGATATAACGATTTTTGTAGAGAGATTGAATTTTCTCGAATTTTCCTTACACCTTAAAAAATTGTAAAAAAATAAAAGTTCCTTCTTGGTAATAATATACCTTTTTTTCTATTGATCTGGTCACGTAGATCACGAAAGTTTTTATTTGAGGGGTTTGCGACGAATAGTTTAGGAGATATAACGATTTTTGTAGAGAGATTGAATTTTTACGGTTTTTTCCAAAAATTTCGAATTCAAATTTCTCCAAAACTATGGGGACTACGGAAAATCGGTAAGCAGAGTTGGTATTGGCAGTTCATGGTTATTCGAATCCCACTCTCGCCTGACAATATTCGAGTCGAAAAATTTTCTCGAATTTTCCTTACCCCGGACCTTAAAAAATTGTAAAAAATCAAAAGTTCCTTCTTGGTAATAATATACCTCTTTTTCTATTGATCTGGTCATGTAGATCACGAACGTTTTTATTTGAGGAGTCTGCGACGAATAGTTTAGGAGATATAACGATTTTTATAGAGAGATTGAATTTTCTCGAATTTTCCTTACCCTGGACCTTGAAAAATTGTAAAAAATTAAAAGATCTTTCTTGGTAATAAAATACCTCTTTTTCTATTGATCTGTTCACGTAGATCACGAAAGTTTTTATTTGAGGGTCTGCGACGAATAGTTTAGGAGATATAACGATTTTTGTAGAGAGATTGAATTTTCTCGAATTTTCCTTACCCCGGACCTTAAAAAATTGTAAAAAATTAAAAGTTCCTTCTTGGTGATAATATACCTCTTTTTCTATTGATCTGTTCACGTAGATCACGAAAGTTTTTATATGAGGGGTCTGCGACGAATAGTTTAGGAGATATAACGATTTTTATAGAGAGATTGAATTTTTACGGTTTTTTCCAAAAATTTCGACTTCAAATTTCTCCTAAACTA
Organism: Harmonia axyridis; assembly: GCF_914767665.1. Lineage (NCBI taxonomy): Eukaryota > Metazoa > Arthropoda > Insecta > Coleoptera > Coccinellidae > Harmonia > Harmonia axyridis. The sequence continues at coordinate 20,766,051 of NC_059505.1, read as the reverse complement.
TGGGGACTACGGAAAATCGGTAAGCAGAGTTGGTATTGGCAGTTCATGATTATTCGAATTCCACTCACGAATGACAATATTTGAGTCGAAGAATTTTCTCGAATTTTTCTTACCCCGGACCTTGAAAAATTGTAAAAAATTAAAAGTTCCTTCTTGGTAATAATATACCTCTTTTTCTATTGATCTGGTCATGTAGATCACGAAAGTTTTTATTTGAGGAGTCTGCGACGAATAGTTTAGGAGATATAACGTTCGTTATAGAGAGATTGAATTTTCTCGAATTTTCCTTACCCCGGACCTTGAAAAATTGTAAAAAATTAAAAGATCTTTTTTGGTAATAAAAAACCTCTTTTTCTATTGATCTGTTCACGTAGATCACGAAAGTTTTTATTTGAGGGGTCTGCGACGAAAAGTTTAGGAGATATAACGATTTTTGTAGAGATTGAATTTTCTCGAATTTTCCTTACACCTTAAAAAATTGTAAAAAAATAAAAGTTCCTTCTTGGTAATAATATACCTCTTTTTCTATTGATCTGGTCACGTAGATCACGAAAGTTTTTATTTGAGGGGTTTGCGACGAATAGTTTAGGAGATATAACGATTTTAGTAGAGAGATTGAATTTTTACGGTTTTTTCCAAAAATTTCGAATTCAAATTTCTCCTAAACTATGGAGACTACGGAAAATAGGTAAGCAGAGTTGGTATTGGCAGTTCATGGTTATTCGAATCCCACTCTCGCCTCGATTTTTGTAGAGAGATTGAATTTTTACGGTTTTTTCCAAAAATTTCGAATTCAAATTTCTCCTTAACTATGGGGACTACGGAAAATCGGTAAGCAGAGTTGGTATTGGCAGTTCATGGTTATTCGAATCCCACTCTCGCCTAACAATATTTGAGTCGAAAAATTTTCTCGAATTTTCCTTACCCCGGACCTTAAAAAATTGTAAAAAATTAAAAGTTCCTTCTTGGTGATAATATACCTCTTTTTCTATTGATCTGTTCACGTAGATCACGAAAGTTTTTATATGAGGGGTCTGCGACGAATAGTTTAGGAGATATAACGATTTTAGTAGAGAGATTGAATTTTTACGGTTTTTTCCAAAAATTTCGAATTCAAATTTCTCCTAAACTATGGAGACTACGGAAAATAGGTAAGCAGAGTTGGTATTGGCAGTTCATGGTTATTCGAATCCCACTCTCGCCTGACAATATTTGAGTCGAAAAATTTTCTCGAATTTTCTCGAATTTTCCTTACCCCGGACCTTGAAAAATTGTAAAAAATTAAAAGTTCCTCCTTGGTAATAATATACCACTTTTTCTATCATATTGATCTGGTCACGTAGATCACGAAAGTTTTTATTTGAGGGGTTTGCGACGAATAGTTTAGGAGATATAACGATTTTTGTAGAGAGATTGAATTTTTACGGTTTTTTCCAAAAATTTCGAATTCAAATTTCTCCTAAACTATGGGGACTACGGAAAATCGGTAAGCAGAGTTGGTATTGGCAGTTCATGGTTATTCGAATCCCGGTCTCGCCTGACAATATTTGAGTCGAAAAATTTTCTCGAATTTTCTCGAATTTTCCTTACCCCGGACCTTAAAAAATTGTAAAAAATTTAAAGTTCCTTCTTGGTGATAATATACCTCTTTTTCTATTGATCTGTTCACGTAGATCACGAAAGTTTTTATTTGAGGGGTTTGCAACGAATAGTTTAGGAGATATAACGATTTTTGTAGAGAGATTGAATTTTTACGGTTTTTTCCAAAAATTTCGAATTCAAATTTCTCCTAAACTATGGGGACTACGGAAAATAGGTAAGCAGAGTTGGTATTGGCAGTTCATGATTATTCGAATCCCACTCACGAATGACAATATTTGAGTCGAAGAATTTTCTCGAATTTTCCTTACCCCGGACCTTAAAAAATTGTAAAAAATTAAAAGTTCCTTCTTGGTAATAATATACCTCTTTTTCTATTGATCTGGTCACGTAGATCACGAAAGTTTTTATTTGAGGTGTGTGCGACGAATAGTTTAGGAGATATAACGATTTTTGTAGAGAGATTGAATTTTTACGGTTTTTTCCAAAAATTTCGAATTCAAATTTCTCCTAAACTATGGGGACTACGGAAAATCGGTGAGCAGAGTTGGTATTGGCAGTTTATGGTTACTCGAATCCCACTCTCGCCTGACAATATTTGAGTCGAAAAATTTCCTCGAATTTTTACGAATTTTCCTTACCCCGGACCTTAAAAAATGGTGAAAAATTAAAAGTTCCTTCTTGGTAATAATATACCTCTTTTTTATTGATCTGGTCACGTAGATCACGAAAGTTTTCATATGAGGGGTCTGCGACGAATAGTTTAGGAGATATAACGATTTTAGTAGAGAGATTGAATTTTTACGGTTTTTTCCAAAAATTTCGAATTCAAATTTCTCCTAAACTATGGGGACTACGGAAAATAGGTAAGCAGAGTTGGTATTGGCAGTTCATGATTATTCGAATTCCACTCACGAATGACAATATTTGAGTCGAAGAATTTTCTCGAATTTTCCTTACCCCGGAACTTAAAAAATTGTAAAAAATTAAAAGTTCCTTCTTGGTAATAATATACCTCTTTTTCTATTGATCTGGTCATGTAGATCACGAAAGTTTTTATTTGAGGAGTCTGCGACGAATAGTTTAGGAGATATAACGTTCGTTATAGAGAGATTGAATTTTCTCGAATTTTCCTTACCCCGGACCTTGAAAAATTGTAAAAAATTGAAAGATCTTTTTTGGTAATAAAAAACCTCTTTTTCTATTGATCTGTTCACGTAGATCACGAAAGTTTTTATTTGAGGGGTCTGCGACGAAAAGTTTAGGAGATATAACGATTTTTGTAGAGAGATTGAATTTTCTCGAATTTTCCTTACACCTTAAAAAATTGTAAAAAAATAAAAGTTCCTTCTTGGTAATAATATACCTTTTTTTCTATTGATCTGGTCACGTAGATCACGAAAGTTTTTATTTGAGGGGTTTGCGACGAATAGTTTAGGAGATATAACGATTTTTGTAGAGAGATTGAATTTTTACGGTTTTTTCCAAAAATTTCGAATTCAAATTTCTCCAAAACTATGGGGACTACGGAAAATCGGTAAGCAGAGTTGGTATTGGCAGTTCATGGTTATTCGAATCCCACTCTCGCCTGACAATATTCGAGTCGAAAAATTTTCTCGAATTTTCCTTACCCCGGACCTTAAAAAATTGTAAAAAATCAAAAGTTCCTTCTTGGTAATAATATACCTCTTTTTCTATTGATCTGGTCATGTAGATCACGAACGTTTTTATTTGAGGAGTCTGCGACGAATAGTTTAGGAGATATAACGATTTTTATAGAGAGATTGAATTTTCTCGAATTTTCCTTACCCTGGACCTTGAAAAATTGTAAAAAATTAAAAGATCTTTCTTGGTAATAAAATACCTCTTTTTCTATTGATCTGTTCACGTAGATCACGAAAGTTTTTATTTGAGGGTCTGCGACGAATAGTTTAGGAGATATAACGATTTTTGTAGAGAGATTGAATTTTCTCGAATTTTCCTTACCCCGGACCTTAAAAAATTGTAAAAAATTAAAAGTTCCTTCTTGGTGATAATATACCTCTTTTTCTATTGATCTGTTCACGTAGATCACGAAAGTTTTTATATGAGGGGTCTGCGACGAATAGTTTAGGAGATATAACGATTTTTATAGAGAGATTGAATTTTTACGGTTTTTTCCAAAAATTTCGACTTCAAATTTCTCCTAAACTATGGGGACTACGGAAAATCGGTAAGCAGAGTTGGTATTGGCAGTTCATGATTATTCGAATTCCACTCACGAATGACAATATTTGAGTCGAAGAATTTTCTCGAATTTTTCTTACCCCGGACCTTGAAAAATTGTAAAAAATTAAAAGTTCCTTCTTGGTAATAATATACCTCTTTTTCTATTGATCTGGTCATGTAGATCACGAAAGTTTTTATTTGAGGAGTCTGCGACGAATAGTTTAGGAGATATAACGTTCGTTATAGAGAGATTGAATTTTCTCGAATTTTCCTTACCCCGGACCTTGAAAAATTGTAAAAAATTAAAAGATCTTTTTTGGTAATAAAAAACCTCTTTTTCTATTGATCTGTTCACGTAGATCACGAAAGTTTTTATTTGAGGGGTCTGCGACGAAAAGTTTAGGAGATATAACGATTTTTGTAGAGATTGAATTTTCTCGAATTTTCCTTACACCTTAAAAAATTGTAAAAAAATAAAAGTTCCTTCTTGGTAATAATATACCTCTTTTTCTATTGATCTGGTCACGTAGATCACGAAAGTTTTTATTTGAGGGGTTTGCGACGAATAGTTTAGGAGATATAACGATTTTTGTAGAGAGATTGAATTTTTACGGTTTTTTCCAAAAATTTCGAATTCAAATTTCTCCAAAACTATGGGGACTACGGAAAATCGGTAAGCAGAGTTGGTATTGGCAGTTCATGGTTATTCGAATCCCACTCTCGCCTGACAATATTCGAGTCGAAAAATTTTCTCGAATTTTCTCGAATTTTCCTTACCCCGGACCTTAAAAAATTGTAAAAAACAAAAGTTCCTTCTTGGTAATAATATACCTCTTTTTCTATTGATCTGGTCATGTAGATCACGAACGTTTTTATTTGAGGAGTCTGCGACGAATAGTTTAGGAGATATAACGATTTTTATAGAGAGATTGAATTTTCTCGAATTTTCCTTACCCTGGACCTTGAAAAATTGTAAAAAATTAAAAGATCTTTCTTGGTAATAAAATACCTCTTTTTCTATTGATCTGTTCACGTAGATCACGAAAGTTTTTATTTGAGGGTCTGCGACGAATAGTTTAGGAGATATAACGATTTTTGTAGAGAGATTGAATTTTCTCGAATTTTCCTTACCCCGGACCTTAAAAAATTGTAAAAAATTAAAAGTTCCTTCTTGGTGATAATATATCTCTTTTTCTATTGATCTGTTCACGTAGATCACGAAAGTTTTTATATGAGGGGTCTGCGACGAATAGTTTAGGAGATATAACGATTTTTATAGAGAGATTGAATTTTTACGGTTTTTTCCAAAAATTTCGACTTCAAATTTCTCCTAAACTATGGGGACTACGGAAAATCGGTAAGCAGAGTTGGTATTGGCAGTTCATGATTATTCGAATTCCACTCACGAATGACAATATTTGAGTCGAAGAATTTTCTCGAATTTTTCTTACCCCGGACCTTGAAAAATTGTAAAAAATTAAAAGTTCCTTCTTGGTAATAATATACCTCTTTTTCTATTGATCTGGTCATGTAGATCACGAAAGTTTTTATTTGAGGAGTCTGCGACGAATAGTTTAGGAGATATAACGTTCGTTATAGAGAGATTGAATTTTCTCGAATTTTCCTTACCCCGGACCTTGAAAAATTGTAAAAAATTAAAAGATCTTTTTTGGTAATAAAAAACCTCTTTTTCTATTGATCTGTTCACGTAGATCACGAAAGTTTTTATTTGAGGGGTCTGCGACGAAAAGTTTAGGAGATATAACGATTCTTGTAGAGATTGAATTTTCTCGAATTTTCCTTACACCTTAAAAAATTGTAAAAAAATGAAAGTTCCTTCTTGGTAATAATATACCTCTTTTTCTATTGATCTGGTCACGTAGATCACGAAAGTTTTTATTTGAGGGGTTTGCGACGAATAGTTTAGGAGATATAACGATTTTTGTAGAGAGATTGAATTTTTACGGTTTTTTCCAAAAATTTCGAATTCAAATTTCTCCAAAACTATGGGGACTACGGAAAATAGGTAAGCAGAGTTGGTATTGGCAGTTCATGATTATTCGAATTCCACTCACGAATGACAATATTTGAGTCGAAGAATTTTCTCGAATTTTCCTTACCCCGGACCTTAAAAAATTGTAAAAAATTAAAAGTTCCTTCTTGGTAATAATATACCTCTTTTTCTATTGATCTATTCACGTAGATCACGAAAGTTTTCATTTGAGGAGTCTGCGACGAATAGTTTAGGAGATATAACGATTTTTATAGAGAGATTGAATTTTCTCGAATTTTCCTTACCCCGGACCTTAAAAAATTGTAAAAAATTAAAAGTTCCTTCTTGGTGATAATATACCTCTTTTTCTATCGATCTGTTCACGTAGATCACGAAAGTTTTTATATGAGGGGTCTGCGACGAATAGTTTAGGAGATATAACGATTTTTATAGAGAGATTGAATTTTTACGGTTTTTTCCAAAAATTTCGAATTCAAATTTCTCCTAAACTATGGGGACTACGGAAAATAGGTAAGCAGAGTTGGTATTGGCAGTTCATGATTATTCGAATTCCACTCACGAATGACAATATTTGAGTCGAAGAATTTTCTCGAATTTTCCTTACCCCGGACCTTAAAAAATTGTAAAAAATTAAAAGTTCCTTCTTGGTAATAATATACCTCTTTTTCTATTGATCTATTCACGTAGATCACGAAAGTTTTCATTTGAGGAGTCTGCGACGAATAGTTTAGGAGATATAACGATTTTTATAGAGAGATTGAATTTTCTCGAATTTTCCTTACCCCGGACCTTGAAAAATTGTAAAAAATTAAAAGATCTTTCTTGGTAATAAAATACCTTTTTTTCTATTGATCTGTTCACGTAGATCACGAAAGTTTTTATTTGAGGGGTCTGCGAAGGATAGTTAAGGAGATATAACGATTTTTGTAGAGAGATTGAATTTTCTCGAATTTTCCTTACCCCGGACCTTTAAAAATTGTGAAAAATTAAAAGTTCCTTCTTGGTGATAATATACCTCTTTTTCTATTGATCTGTTCACGTAGATCACGAAGTATTTATATGAGGGGTCTGCGACGAATAGTTTAGGAGATATAACGATTTTTATAGAGAGATTGAATTCCAAAAATTTCGACTTCAAATTTCTCCGAAACTATGGGGACTACGGAAAATAGGTAAGCAGAGTTGGTATTGGCAGTTCATGATTATTCGAATTCCACTCACGAATGACAATATTTGAGTCGAAGAATTTTCTCGAATTTTCCTTACCCCGGACCTTAAAAAATTGTAAAAAATTAAAAGTTCCTTCTTGGTAATAATATACCTCTTTTTCTATTGATCTGGTCACGTAGATCACGAAAGTTTTTATTTGAGGGGTTTGCGACGAATAGTTTAGGAGATATAACGATTTTTGTAGAGAGATTGAATTTTTACGGTTTTTTCCAAAAATTTCGAATTCAAATTTCTCCTAAACTATGGGGACTACGGAAAATCGGTAAGCAGAGTTGGTATTGGCAGTTCATGGTTATTCGAATCCCACTCTCGCCTAACAATATTTGAGTCGAAAAATTTTCTCGAATTTTCCTTACCCCGGAACTTAAAAAATTGTAAAAAATTAAAAGTTCCTTCTTGGTAATAATATACCTCTTTTTCTATTGATCTGGTCATGTAGATCACGAAAGTTTTTATTTGAGGAGTCTGCGACGAATAGTTTAGGAGATATAACGTTCGTTATAGAGAGATTGAATTTTCTCGAATTTTCCTTACCCCGGAACTTGAAAAATTGTAAAAAATTAAAAGATCTTTTTTGGTAATAAAAAACCTCATTTTCTATTGATCTGTTCACGTAGATCACGAAAGTTTTTATATGAGGGGTCTGCGACGAATAGTTTAGGAGATATAACGATTTTTATAGAGAGATTGAATTTTTACGGTTTTTTCCAAAAATTTCGACTTCAAATTTCTCCTAAACTATGGGGACTACGGAAAATCGGTAAGCAGAGTTGGTATTGGCAGTTCATGATTATTCGAATTCCACTCACGAATGACAATATTTGAGTCGAAGAATTTTCTCGAATTTTTCTTACCCCGGACCTTGAAAAATTGTAAAAAATTAAAAGTTCCTTCTTGGTAATAATATACCTCTTTTTCTATTGATCTGGTCACGTAGATCACGAAAGTTTTCATATGAGGGGTCTGCGACGAATAGTTTAGGAGATATAACGATTTTAGTAGAGAGATTGAATTTTTACGGTTTTTTCCAAGAATTTCGAATTCAAATTTCTCCTAAACTATGGGGACTACGGAAAATAGGTAGGCAGATTTGGTATTGGCAGTTCATGATTATTCGAATTCCACTCACGAATGACAATATTTGAGTCGAAGAATTTTCTCGAATTTTCTCGAATTTTCCTTACCCCGGACCTTAAAAAATTGTAAAAAATTAAAAGTTTCTTGGTAATAATATACCTCTTTTTTTATTGATCTGGTCACGTAGATCACGAAAGTTTTTATTTGAGGGGTTTGCGACGAATAGTTTAGGAGATATAACGATTTTTGTAGAGAGATTGAATTTTTACGGTTTTTTCCAAAAACTTCGAATTCAAATTTCTCCTAAACTATGGGGACTACGGAAAATCGGTAAGCAGAGTTGGTATTGGCAGTTCATGGTTATTCGAATCCCACTCTCGCCTGACAATATTTGAGTCGCAAAATTCTCTCGAATTTTCTCGAATTTTTCTTACCCCGGACCTTAAAAAATTGTAAAAAATTGAAAGTTCCTTCTTGGTAATAATATACCTCTTTTTCTATTGATCTGGTCATGTAGATCACGAAAGTTTTTATTTGAGGAGTCTGCGACGAATAGTTTAGGAGATATAACGATTATTATAGAGAGATTGAATTTTCTCGAATTTTCCTTACCCCGGACCTTGAAAAATTGTAAAAAATTGAAAGATCTTTCTTGGTAATAAAATACCTCTTTTTCTATTGATCTGTTCACGTAGATCACGAAAGTTTTTATTTGAGGGGTCTGCGACGAATAGTTTAGGAGATATAACGATTTTTGTTGAGAGATTGAATTTTCTCGAATTTTCCTTACCCCGGATCTTAAAAAATTGTAAAAAATTAAAAGTTCCTTCTTGGTGATAATATACGTCTTTTTCTATTGATCTGTTCACGTAGATCACGAAAGTTTTTATATGAGGGGTCTGCGACGAAAAGTTTAGGAGATATAACGATTTTTATAGAGAGATTGAATTTTTACGGTTTTTTCCAAAAATTTCGACTTCAAATTTCTCCTAAACTATGGGGACTACGGAAAATCGGTAAGCAGAATTGGTATTGGCAGTTCATGATTATTCGAATTCCACTCACGAATGACAATATTTGAGTCGAAGAATTTTCTCGAATTTTTCTTACCCCGGACCTTGAAAAATTGTAAAAAATTAAAAGTTTCTTCTTGGTAATAATATACCTCTTTTTCTATTGATCTGGTCACGTAGATCACGAAAGTTTTCATATGAGGGGTCTGCGACGAATAGTCTAGGAGATATAACGATTTTAGTAGAGAGATTGAATTTTAACGGTTTTTTCCAAAAATTTCGAATTCAAATTTCTCCTAAACTATGGGGACTACGGAAAATAGGTAAGCAGAGTTGGTATTGGCAGTTCATGATTATTCGAATTCCACTCACGAATGACAATATTTGAGTCGAAGAATTTTCTCGAATTTTCCTTACCCCGGACCTTAAAAAATTGTAAAAAATTAAAAGTTCCTTCTTAGTAATAATATACCTCTTTTTCTATTGATCTGGTCACGTAGATCACGAAAGTTTTTATTTGAGGGGTTTGCGACGAATAGTTTAGGAGATATAACGATTTTTGTAGAGAGATTGAATTTTTCGGTTTTTTCCAAAAATTTCGAATTCAAATTTCTCCTAAACTATGGGGACTACGGAAAATCGGTAAGCAGAGTTGGTATTGGCAGTTCATGGTTATTCGAATCCCACTCACGAATGACAATATTTGAGTCGAAGAATTTTCTCGAATTTTCTCGAATTTTCCTTACCCCGGACCTTAAAAAATTGTAAAAAATTAAAAGTTCCTTCTTGGTGATAATATACCTCTTTTTCTATTGATCTGTTCACGTATATCACGAAAATTTTTATATGAGGGGTCTGCGACGAATAGTTTAGGAGATATAACGATTTTTATAGAGAGATTGAATTTTTACGGTTTTTTCCGAAAATTTCGACTTCAAATTTCTCCTTAACTATGGGGACTACGGAAAATAGGTAAGCAGAGTTGGTATTGGCAGTTCATGATTATTCGAATTCCACTCACGAATGACAATATTTGAGTCGAAGAATTTTCTCGAATTTTCCTTACCCCGGACCTTGAAAAATTGTAAAAAATTAAAAGTTCCTTCTTGGTGATAATATACCTCTTTTTCTATTGATCTGTTCACGTAGATCACGAAAGTTTTCATATGAGGGGTCTGCGACGAATAGTTTAGGAGATATAACGATTTTTATAGAGAGATTGAATTTTTACGGTTTTTTCCAAAAATTTCGACTTCAAATTTCTCCTAAACTATGGGGACTACGGAAAATCGGTAAGCAGAGTTGGTATTGGCAGTTCATGGTTATTCGAATCCCACTCTCGCCTGACAATATTTGAGTCGAAAAATTTTCTCGAATTTTCTCGAATTTTCCCTACCCCGGACCTTAAAAAATTGTAAAAAATCAAAAGTTCCTTCTTGGTAATAATATACACCTTTTTCTATTGATCTGGTCATGTAGATCACGAAAGTTTTCATTTGAGGAGTCTGCGACGAATAGTTTAGGAGATATAACGATTTTTATAGAGAGATTGAATTTTCTCGAATTTTCCTTACCCCGGACCTTGAAAAATTGTAAAAAATTAAAAGATCTTTCTTGGTAATAAAATACCTCTTTTTCTATTGATCTGTTCACGTAGATCACGAAAGTTTTTATTTGAGGGGTCTGCGACGAATAGTTTAGGAGATATAACGATTTTTGTAGAGAGATTGAATTTTCTCGAATATTCCTTACCCCGGACCTTAAAAAATTGTAAAAAATTAAAAGTTCCTTCTTGGTGATAATATACCTCTTTTTCTATTGATCTGTTCACGTAGATCACGAAAGTTTTTATATGAGGGATCTGCGACGAATAGTTTAGGAGATATAACGATTTTTATAGAGAGATTGAATTTTTACGGTTTTTTCCAAAAATTTCGAATTCAAATTTCTCCTAAACTATGGGGACTACGGAAAATAGGTAGGCAGATTTGGTATTGGCAGTTCATGATTATTCGAATTCCACTCACGAATGACAATATTTGAGTCGAAGAATTTTCTCGAATTTTCTCGAATTTTCCTTACCCCGGACCTTAAAAAATTGTAAAAAATTAAAAGTTCCTTCTTGGTAATAATATACCTCTTTTTTTATTGATCTGGTCACGTAGATCACGAAAGTTTTTATTTGAGGGGTTTGCGACGAATAGTTTAGGAGATATAACGATTTTTGTAGAGAGATTGAATTTTTACGGTTTTTTCCAAAAACTTCGAATTCAAATTTCTCCTAAACTATGGGGACTACGGAAAATCGGTGAGCAGAGTTGGTATTGGCAGTTCATGGTTATTCGAATCCCACTCTCGCCTGACAATATTTGAGTCGAAAAATTCTCTCGAATTTTCTCGAATTTTTCTTACCCCGGACCTTAAAAAATTATAAAAAATTGAAAGTTCCTTCTTGGTAATAATATACCTCTTTTTCTATTGATCTGGTCATGTAGATCACGAAAGTTTTTATTTGAGGAGTCTGCGACGAATAGTTTAGGAGATATAACGATTTTTATAGAGAGATTGAATTTTCTCGAATTTTCCTTACCAAAATTGTAAAAAATTGAAAGATCTTTCTTGGTAATAAAATACCTCTTTTTCTATTGATCTGTTCACGTAGATCACGAAAGTTTTTATTTGAGGGGTCTGCGACGAATAGTTTAGGAGATATAACGATTTTTATAGAGAGATTGAATTTTCTCGAATTTTCCTTACCAAAATTGTAAAAAATTGAAAGATCTTTCTTGGTGATAATATACCTCTTTTTCTATTGATCTGTTCACGTAGATCACGAAAGTTTTTATATGAGGGGTCTGCGACGAATAGTTTAGGAGATATAACGATTTTTATAGAGAGATTGAATTTTTACGGTTTTTTCCAAAAATTTCGACTTCAAATTTCTCCTAAACTTTGGGGACTACGGAAAATCGGTAAGCAGAGTTGGTATTGGCAGTTCATGATTATTCGAATTCCACTCACGAATGACAATATTTGAGTCGAAGAATTTTCTCGAATTTTTCTTACCCCGGACCTTGAAAAATTGTAAAAAATTAAAAGTTCCTTCTTGGTAATAATATACCTCTTTTTCTATTGATCTGGTCACGTAGATCACGAAAGTTTTCATATGAGGGGTCTGCGACGAATAGTTTAGGAGATATAACGATTTTAGTAGAGAGATTGAATTTTTACGGTTTTTTCCAAAAATTTCGAATTCAAATTTCTCCTAAACTATGGGGACTACGGAAAATAGGTAAGCAGAGTTGGTATTGGCAGTTCATGATTATTCGAATTCCACTCACGAATGACAATATTTGAGTCGAAGAATTTTCCCGAATTTTCTCGAAATTTCCTTACCCCGGACCTTAAAAAATTGTAAAAAATTAAAAGTTCCTTCTTGGTAATAATATACCTCTTTTTCTATTGATCTGGTCATGTAGATCACGAAAGTTTTTATTTGAGGAGTCTGCGACGAATGGTTTAGGAGATATAACGATTTTTATAGAGAGATTGAATTTTCTCGAATTTTCCTTACCCCGGACCTTGAAAAATTGTAAAAAATTAAAAGATCTTTCTTGGTAATAAAATACCTCTTTTTCTATTGATCTGTTCACGTAGATCACGAAAGTTTTTATTTGAGGGGTCTGCGACGAATAGTTTAGGAGATATAACGATTTTTGTAGAGAGATTGAATTTTCTCGAATTTTCCTTACCCCAGATCTTAAAAAATTGTAAAAAATTAAAAGTTCCTTCTTGGTGATAATATACGTCTTTTTCTATTGATCTGTTCACGTAGATCACGAAAGTTTTTATATGAGGGGTCTGCGACGAAAAGTTTAGGAGATATAACGATTTTTATAGAGAGATTGAATTTTTACGGTTTTTTCCAAAAATTTCGACTTCAAATTTCTCGTAAACTATGGGGACTACGGAAAATCGGTAAGCAGAATTGGTATTGGCAGTTCATGATTATTCGAATTCCACTCACGAATGACAATATTTGAGTCGAAGAATTTTCTCGAATTTTCCTTACCCCGGACCTTGAAAAATTGTTAAAAATTAAAAGTTCCTTCTTGGTAATAATATACCTCTTTTTCTATTGATCTGGTCACGTAGATCACGAAAGTTTTCATATGAGGGGTCTGCGACGAATAGTCTAGGAGATATAACGATTTTAGTAGAGAGATTGAATTTTTACGGTTTTTTCCGAAAATTTCGACTTCAAATTTCTCCTAAACTATGGGGACTACGGAAAATCGGTAAGCAGAGTTGGTATTGGCAGTTCATGATTATTCGAATTCCACTCACGAATGACAATATTTGAGTCGAAGAATTTTCTCGAATTTTCCTTACCCCGGACCTTAAAAAATTGTAAAAAATTAAAAGTTCCTTCTTGGTAATAATATACCTCTTTTTCTATTGATCTGGTCACGTAGATCACGAAAGTTTTCATATGAGGGGTCTGCGACGAATAGTCTAGGAGATATAACGATTTTAGTAGAGAGATTGAATTTTTACGGTTTTTTCCGAAAATTTCGACTTCAAATTTCTCCTAAACTATGGGGACTACGGAAAATCGGTAAGCAGAGTTGGTATTGGCAGTTCATGGTTATTCGAATCCCACTCACGAATGACAATATTTGAGTCGAAGAATTTTCTCGAATTTTCTCGAATTTTCCTTACCCCGGACCTTAAAAAATTGTAAAAAATTAAAAGTTCCTTCTTGGTGATAATATACCTCTTTTTCTATTGATCTGTTCACGTAGATCACGAAAGTTTTTATATGAGGGGTCTGCGACGAATAGTTTAGGAGATATAACGATTTTTGTAGAGAGATTGAATTTTCTCGAATTTTCCTTACCGCGGACCTTAAAAAATTGTAAAAAATTAAAAGTTCCTCCTTGGTGATAATATACCTCTTTTTCTATTGATCTGTTCACGTAGATCACGAAAGTTTTTATATGAGGGGTCTGCAACGAATAGTTTAGGAGATATAACGATTTTTATAGAGAGATTGAATTTTTACGGTTTTTTCCAAAAATTTCGACTTCAAATTTCTCCTAAATTATGGGGACTACGGAAAATCGGTAAGCAGAGTTGGTATTGGCAGTTTTCATGATTATTCGAATTCCACTCACGAATGACAATATTTGAGTCGAAGATTTTTCTCGAATTTTTCTTACCCCGGACCTTAAAAAATTGTAAAAAATTAAAAGTTCCTTCTTGGTGATAATATACCTCTTTTTCTATTGATCTGGTCACGTAGATCACGAAAGTTTTCATATGAGGGGTCTGCGACGAATAGTTTAGGAGATATAACGATTTTAGTAGAGAGATTGAATTTTTACGGTTTTTTCCAAAAATTTCGAATTCAAATTTCTCCTAAACTATGGGGACTACGAAAAATCGGTAAGCAGAGTTGGTATTGGCAGTTCATGGTTATTCGAATCCCACTCTCGCCTGACAATATTTGAGTCGAAAAGTTTTCTCGAATTTTCTCGAATTTTCCTTACCTTAAAAAATTGTAAAAAATTGAAAGTTCCTTCTTGGTAATAATATACCTCTTTTTCTATTGATCTGGTCATGTAGATCACGAAAGTTTTTATTTGAGGAGTCTGCGACGAATAGTTTAGGAGATATAACGATTTTTATAGAGAGATTGAATTTTTACGGTTTTTTCCAAAAATTTCGACTTCAAATTTCTCCTTAACTATGGGGACTACGGAAAATCGGTAAGCAGAGTTGGTATTGGCAGTTCATGGTTATCCGAATCCCACTCTCGCCTGACAATATTTGAGTCGAAAAATTTTCTCGAATTTTCTCGAATTTTCCTTACCCCGGACCTTGAAAAATTGAAAAAAAATTGAAAGATCTTTCTTGGTAATAAAATACCTCTTTTTCTATTGATCTGTTCACGTAGATCACGAAAGTTTTTATTTGAGGGTTCTGCGACGAATAGTTTAGGAGATATAACGATTTTTATAGAGAGATTGAATTTTCTCGAATTTTCCTTACCGCGGACCTTAAAAAATTGTAAAAAATTAAAAGTTCCTTCTTGGTGATAATATACCTCTTTTTCTATTGATCTGTTCACGTAGATCACGAAAGTTTTTATTTGAGAAGTCTGCGACGAATAGTTTAGGAGATATAACGATTTTTATAGAGAGATTGAATTTTTACGGTTTTTTCCAAAAATTTCGACTTCAAATTTCTCCTAAATTATGGGGACTACGGAAAATCGGTAAGCAGAGTTGGTATTGGCAGTTCATGATTATTCGAATTCCACTCACGACTGACAATATTTGAGTCGAAGATTTTTCTCGAATTTTTCTTACCCCGGACCTTGAAAAATTGTAAAAAATTAAAAGTTCCTTCTTGGTAATAATATACCTCTTTTTCTATTGATCTGGTCACGTAGATCACGAAAGTTTTCATATAAGGGGTCTGCGACGAATAGTTTAGGAGATATAACGATTTTAGTATTGAGATTGAATTTTTACGGTTTTTTCCAAAAATTTCGAATTCAAATTTCTCCTAAACTATGGGGACTACGAAAAATCGGTAAGCAGAGTTGGTATTGGCAGTTCATGGTTATTCGAATCCCACTCTCGCCTGACAATATTTGAGTCGGAAAATTTTCACGAATTTTCTCGAATTTTCCTTACTCCGGACCTTAAGAAATTGTACAAAATTAAAAGTTCCTTCTTGGTAATAATATACCTCTTTTTCTATTGATCTGGTCATGTAGATCACGAAAGTTTTTATTTGAGGGGTTTGCGACGAATAGTTTAGGAGATATAACGATTTTTGTAGAGAGATTGAATTTTTACGGTTTTTTCCAAAAATTTCGAATTCAAATTTCTCCTAAACTATGGGGACTACTTAAAATCGGTAAGCAGAGTTGGTATTGGCAGTTCATGGTTATCCGAATCCCACTCTCGCCTGACAATATTTGAGTCGAAAAATTTTCTCGAATTTTCCTCACCCCGGACCTTAAAAAATTGTAAAAAATTAAAAGTTTCTTCTTGGTGATAATTTACCCATTTTTCTATTGATCTGTTCACGTAGATCACGAAATTTTTAATATGAGGGGTCTGCGACGAATAGTTTAGGAGATATAACGATTTTTATAGAGAGATTGAATTTTCTCGAATTTTCCTTACCCCGGACCTTGAAAAATTGTAAAAAATTAAAAGATCTTTCTTGGTAATAAAATACCTCTTTTTCTATTGATCTGTTCACGTAGATCACGAAAGTTTTTATATGAGGGGTCTGCGACGAATAGTTTAGGAGATATAACGATTTTTATAGAGAGATTGAATTTTTACGGTTTTTTCCAAAAATTTCGACTTCAAATTTCTCCTAAATTATGGGGACTACGGAAAATCGGTAAGCAGAGTTGGTATTGGCAGTTCATGATTATTCGAATTCCACTCACGAATGACAATATTTGAGTCGATGATTTTTCTCGAATTTTTCTTACCTTAAAAAATTGTAAAAAATTAAAAGATCTTTCTTGGTAATAAAATACCTCTTTTTCTATTGATCTGTTCACGTAAATCACGAAAGTTTTTATTTGAGGAGTCTGCGACGAATAGTTTAGGAGATATAACGATTTTTGAAGAGAGATTGAATTTTCTCGAATTTTCCTCACTCCGGACCTTAAAAAATTGTAAAAAATTAAAAGTTCCTTCTTGGTGATAATATACCTCTTTTTCTATTGATCTGTTCACGTAAATCACGAAAGTTTTTATTTGAGGAGTCTGCGACGAATAGTTTAGGAGATATAACGATTTTTATAGAGAGATTGAATTTTTACGGTTTTTTCCATAAATTTCGAATTCAAATTTCTCCTAAACTATGGGGACTACGGAAAATCGGTAAGCAGAGTTGGTATTGGCAGTTCATGATTATTCGAATTCCACTCACGAATGACAATATTTGAGTCGAAGATTTTTCTCGAATTTTTCTTACCCCGGACCTTAAAAAATTGTAAAAAATTAAAAGATCTTTCTTGGTAATAAAATACCTCTTTTTCTATTGATCTGTTCACGTAGATCACGAAAGTTTTTATTTGAGGAGTCTGCGACGAATAGTTTAGGAGATATAACGATTTTTATAGAGAGATTGAATTTTCTCGAATTTTTCTTACCCCGGACCTTGAAAAATTGTAAAAAATTAAAAGATCTTTCTTGGTAATAAAATACCTCTTTTTCTATTGATCTGTTCACGTAGATCACGAAAGTTTTTATTTGAGGGGTCTGCGACGAATAGTTTAGGAGATATAACGATTTTAGTAGAGAGATTGAATTTTTACGGTTTTTTCCAAAAATTTCGAATTCAAATTTCTCCTAAACTATGGGGACTACGAAAAATCGGTAAGCAGAGTTGGTATTGGCAGTTCATGGTTATTCGAATCTCACTCTCGCCTGACAATATTTGAGTCGAAAAATTTTCTCGAATTTTCTCGAATTTTCCTTACCCCGGACCTTAAAAAATTAATGTGCAATAAGATAAAAAGTGTTAGAATAAGCAACATTGAAGGAAATATTAATCAAATGAAATCAACAACAGAAGTAAGCCGTCCAATTGTGGTTACACCATCAATTGACCTTACCAGGTGGGAGCTATAGCTACCTGCGTGACATCCGAGTCCAAGAAAAACAACATTTTGGAATGGCTTACTTGGATTTGTTCGTTAAATGAAGAAAAAGGGAATGAGCACAATCTCCCAAAGCAGAGCGGTTTTCTTAGACACGTGTGTCAAGCTTTCGTCCCTCTGCAATACGATAAAAGAGTAAGAAACATTGAAGGAAATAACAAACAAATGAAATCAACAACAGAAGATAGCCGTCCAATTGTGTTTACAGCAGCAATTGACCTTACCACGTGGGAGATTATAGCTACCTGCGTGACATCCGAGTCCAAGAAAACAAACAATGTGGAATGGCTTACTTGAACAATTGTTCATTAAACGAAAAAAAGGGAATAAGAACAGTCCCTTATACCAAAGTGGTTTCCTCAGACACGTGGGTCTAGCTTTCCTCCCTCTGCAATACGATAAAAAGTGTTAGAGTAAGAAACATTGAAGGAAATAACAAACAAATGAAATCAACAACAGAAGTCAGCCAACCAATTGTGTTTACAGCAGAAATTGACCTTACCACGAGGGAGATTATAGATACCTGCGTGACATCCGAGTCCAAGAAAATCAACAATGTGGAATGGCTTAATTGAACAATTGTTCATTAAACAAAAAAAAAGGGAATGAGAACAGTCCCGTATACCAAAATGGTTTCCTTAGACACGTGTGTCAAGTTTTCGTTCCTCTGCAATACGATAAAGAGTGTTAGAGAAAGAAACATTGAGAAAAATAACACACAAATGAAATCAACAACAGAAGTCAGCCGTCCAATTGTGGTAACAGCAGCAATTGACCTTACCACGTGCGAGCTATAGCTACCTGCGTGATATCCGAGTCCAAGAAAAACAACAATGTGGAATGGCTTACTTGAATAATTGTTCATTAAACAAGAAGAAGGGAATAAGAACAGTCCCTTATACCAATGTGGTTTCCTTAGACACGTGTGTCAAGCTTTCGTCCCTGTGCAATAAGATAAAAAGTGTTAGATTAAGAAACATTGAAGGAAATAACAAACAAATGAAATCAACAACAGAAGTCAGCCGTCCATTTGTGTTTACAGCAGCAATTGACCTTACCACGTGGGAGATCATAGCTACCTGCGTGACATCCGAGTCCAAGAAAATCAACAATGTGGAATGGCTTACTTGAACAATTGTTCATTAAACAAAAAAAAAGTGAATGAGAACAGTCCCGTATACGAAAGTGGTTTCTTTAGACACGTGTGTCAAGCTTTCGTCCCTCTGCAATACGATAAAATAGTGAGAAACATTGAAGGAAATAACAAACAAATGAAATCAACAACAGAAGTCAGTTGTCCAATTGTGGTTACAGCAGCAATTGACCTTACCACGTGGAGATTATAGCTACCTGCGTGACATCGCAGTCCAAGAAAATCAACAATGTGAAACGGCTTACTTGGATAATTGTTCATTAAACAAAAAGAAGGGAATAAGAACAGTCCCTTATACCAAACTGGTTTATTTAGACACGTATGTCAAGCTTTCGTCCCTCTGAATACGATAAAAAGTGTGTAAAAGTAAGTGGTTTCGTTAGCCACGTGTGTCAAGCTTTCGTCCCTGTGCAATTCGATGAAAAGTGTAAGAGTAAGAAACATTGAATTAAATAACAAACAAATGAAATCAACAACAGAAGTCAGCCGTCCAATTGTGGTTACAGCAGCAATTGACCTTACAACGTGGGAGATTATAGCTACCTGCGTGATATCCGAGTCCAAGAAAATCAACAATGTGGAATGGCTTACTTGAACAATTGTTCATTAAACCAAAAAAAAAGGAATACAAACAATCCCTTATACCAAAGTGGTTTCTTTAGACAAGTGTGTCAAGCTTTCGTCCCTCTGCAATACGATAAAAAGTGTTAGAGTAGGAAACATTGGGGGAAATAACAAACAAATGAAATCAACAACAGAAGTCAGCCGTCCAATTGTGGTTACACCAGCAATTGACCTCACCACGTGGGAGCTATAGCTACCTGCGTGACATCCAAGTCCAAGAAAAACAACAATGTCGAATGGCTTTTTGGATAATTGTTCATCAAACAAAAAGAAGGGAATGAGAACAGTCCTTTATACCAATGTGGTTTCCTTAGACACGTGTGTCAAGCTTTCTTGCCTCTGCAATACGATAAAGAGTGTTAGAGTGAGAAACATTGAAGGGAACAACAAACAAATGAAATCAACAACAGAAGTCAGCCGTCCAATTGTGGTTTTAGCAGCAATTAACCTTACCTCGTGAAAGCTATAGCTACTTGCGTGACATCCGAGTCCAAGAAGAACAACAATGTGGAATGGTTTACTTGGATAATTGTTCATTAAACAAAAAGAAGGGAATAAGAACAGTCCTTTATACAAATGTGGTTTCCTTAGACACGTGTGTCAAGCTTTCGTCCCTCTGCAATACGACAAAAAGTGTTAGTGTGAGAAACATTGAAGGAAATAACAAACAAATGAAATCAACAACAGAAGTCAGCCGTCCAATTGTGGTCACAGCAGCAATTGACCTTACCACGTGGGAGATTATAGCTACCTGCGTGACATCCGAGTCCAAGAAAATCAACAATGTGGAATGGCTTACTTGGAATTGTTCGTTAAACAAAAAAAAAAGGGAATGAGAACAGTCCCTCATACCAAAGTGGTTTCCTTAGACACGTGTGTCTATCTTTCCTCCCTATGCAATACGATGAAGAGTGTTAGAGTAAGAAACATTGAAGGAAATAACAAACAAATGTAATCTACAACAGAAGTCAGCCGTCCAATTGTGGTTACAGCAGCAATTGACCTTACCATGTTGAAGATTATAGCTACCTGCGTGACGTAGGAGTACGAGAAAATCAACAATGTGAAACGGCTTACTTGGATAATTGTTCATCAAACAAAAGGAAGGGAATAAGAACAGTCCTTTATACCAATGTGGTTTCCTTAGACACGTGTGTCAAGCTTTCGTACCTCTGCAATACGATATAGAGTGTTAGAGTGAGAAACATTGAAGGAAATAACAAACAAATGAAATCAACAACAGAAATCAGCCGTCCAATTGTGATTACAGCAGCAATTGACCTTACCATGTGGGAGATTATAGCTACCTGCGTGACATCGGAGTCCAAGAAAATCAACAATGTGAAACGGCTTACTTGGATAATTGTTCATTAAACAAAAAGAAGGGAATAAGAACAGTCCTTTATACCAATGTGGTTTCCTTAGACACGTGTGTCAAGCTTTCGTGCCTCTGCAATACGATAACGAGTGTTAGAGTGAGAAACATTGAAGGAAATAACAAACAAATGACTTCTGTTGTTGATTTCAACAACAGAAGTCAGCCGTCCAATTGTGGTTTTAGCAGCAATTAACCTTACCTCGTGGAAGCTATAGCTACCTGCGTGACATCCAAGTCCAAGAAAAACAACAAAATCGAATGGCTTACTTGGATAATTGTTCATTAAACAAAAAGAAGGGAATAAAAACAGTCCCTTATACCAATGTGGTTTCCTTAGACACGTGTGTCAAGCTTTCGTCCCTGTGCAATACGATGAAAAGTGTTATAATGAGAAACATTGAGGGAAATAACAAACAAATGAAATCAACAACAGAATTCAGCCGTCCAATTGTGGTTACAGCAGCAATTGACCTTACAACGTGGGAGAATATAGCTACCTGCGTGACGTCCAAATCCAGAAAATCAACAATGTGGAATGGCTCACTTGAACAATTGTTGATTAAACAAAAAGGAGGGAATAAGAACAGTCCTTTATACCAATGTGGTTTCCTTAGACACGTGTGTCAAGCTTTCGTGCCTCTGCAATACGATAAAGAGTGTTAGAGTGAGAAACATTGAAGGGAAAATAACAAACAAATGAAATCAACAACAGAAGTCAGCCGTCCAATTGTGGTTTTAGCAGCAATTAACCTTACCTCGTGGAAGCTATAGCTACTTGCGTGACATCCGAGTCCAAGAAGAACAACAATATGGAATGGTTTACTTGGATAATTGTTCATTAAACAGAAAGAACAGTCCTTTATACCAATGTGGTTTCCTTAGACACGTGTGTCAAGCTCTCGTCCCTGTGCAATACGATGAGAAGTGTTAGAATGAGAAGCATTGAAGAAAATAACAAACGATTGAAATAAACAACAGAAGTCAGTCGTGCATTTGTGGTTACAGCAGCAATTGACCTTACCACGTGGGAGATGTCACCTGCGTGACATCCGAGTCCAAGAAAATCAACAATGTGGAATGGCTTACTTGGAATTGTTCGTTAAACGAAGAAAAAGAGAATAAAAGCACAATCTCCCAAAGCAGAGCGAGTTCCTTAGACACGTGTGTCAAACTTTCGTCCCTCTGCAATTCGATAAAAAGTGTAAGAGTAAGAAACATTCAAGGAAATAACAAACAAATGAAATCAACAACAGAAGTCAGCCGTCCAATTATGTTTACAGCAGCAATTGACCTTACCACGTGGAAGATTATAGCTACCTGCGTGACATCCGAGACCAAGAAAATCAACATTGTGGAATGGCTTACTTGAACAATTGTTCATTAAACAAAAAAAAAGGGAATGAGAACAGTCCCTCATACCAAAGTGGTTTCCTTAGACACGTGTGTCTATCTTTCCTCCCTCTGCAATTCGATAAAAAGTGTTAGAGTAAGAAACTTCGAAGGAAATAACAAACAAATGAAATCAACAACAGAAGTCAGGCGTCCAATTGTGGTTACAGCAGCAATTGACCTTACCACGTGGGAGCTATAGCTACCTGCGTGACATCCAAGTCCAAGAAAATCAACAATGTGGAATGGCTTACGTGAACAATTGTTCATTAAACAAAAAGAAGGGAATAAGAACACTCCTTTATACCAATGTGGTTTCCTTAGACACGTGTGTCAAGCTTTCGTGCCTCTGCAATACGATAAAGAGTGTTAGAGTGAGAAACATTGAAGGAAATAACAAACAAATGAAATCAACAACAGAAGTCAGCCGTCCAATTGTGGTTTTAGCAGCAATTGACCTTACCACGTGGGAGATTATAGCTACCTGCGTGACATCCGAGTCCAAGAAAATCAACAATGTGGAATGGCTTACTTGAACAATTGTTCATTAAACAAAAAAAAAGGAAATAAGATCAGTCCCTTCTACCAAAGTGGTTTCTTTAGACACGTGTGTCAAGCTTTCGTCCCTCTGCAATACGATAAAAAGTGTTAGAGTAAGAAACATTGAGGGAAATAACAGACAAATGAAATCAACAACAGAAGTCAGCCGTCCAATTGTGGTTACAGCAGCAATTGACCTTACAACGTGGGAGATTATAGCTACCTGCGTGACATCTGAGTCCAAGAAGAACAACAATGTGGAATGGCTTACTTGGATAATTGTTCATTAAACAAAAAGAAGAACAGTCCTTTATACCAATGTGGTTTCCTTAGACACGTGTGTCAAGCTTTCGTCCCTCTGCAATACAACAAAAAGTGTTAGTGTGAGAAACATTGAAGGAAATAACAAACAAATGAAATCAACAACAGAAGTCAGCCGTCCAATTGTGGTTACAGCAGCAATTGACCTTACAACGTGGGAGATTAAAGCTACCTGCGTGACATCCGAGTCCAAGAAAATCAACAATGTGGAATGGCTTTCTTGATCAATTGTTCATTAAACAAAAAAAAAAGGAATAAGAACAGTCCCTTATACCAAAGTGGTTTCTTTAGACACTTGTGTCAAACTTTCGTCCCTCTGCAATACGATAAAAAGTGTTAGAGTAGGAAACATTGGGGGAAATAACAAACAAATGAAATCAACAACAGAAGTCAGCCGTCCAATTGTGGTTACAGCAGCAATTGACTTTACCACGTGGGAGCTATGGCTACCTGCGTGACATCCAAGTCCAAGAAAAACAACAAAGTCGAATGGCTTACTTGGATAATTGTTCAATAAAAAAAAAGGGAATAAGAACAGTCCCTTATACCAATGTGGTTTCCTTAGACACGTGTGTCAAGCTTTCGTGCCTCTGCAATACGATAAAGAGTGTTAGAGTGAGAAACATTGAAGGAAATAACAAACAAATGAAATCAACAACAGAAGTCAGCCGTCCAATTGTGGTTTTAGCAGTAATTGACCTTACCACGTGGAAGCTATAGCTACCTGCGTGACATCCGAGTCCAAGAAGAACAACAATGTGGAATGGCTTACTTGGATAATTGTTCATTAAACAAAAAGAAGGGAATAAGAACAGTCCTTCATACCAATGTGGTTTCCTTAGACACGTGTGTCAAGCTTTCGTCCCTGTGCAATACGATGAAAAGTGTAAGAATGAGAAACATTGAAGGAAATAACAAACAAATGAAATCAACAACAGAATTCAGCCGTCCAATTGTGGTTAGAGCAGCAATTGACCTTACAACGTGGGAGATTATAGCTACCTGCGTGACATCCGAGTCCAAGAAAATCAACAATGTGGAATGGATTACTTGAACAATTTTTCATTAAACAAAAAAAAAGGGAATAAGAAGAGTCCCTTATACCAAAGTGGTTTCCTTAGACACGTGTGTCAAGCTTTCGTCCCTATGCAATACGATGAAGAGTGTTAGAGTAAGAAACATTGAAGGAAATAACAAACAAATGTAATCTACAACAGAAGTCAGCCGTCCAATTGTGGTTACAGCAGGAATTGACCTTACCATGTTGAAGATTATAGCTACCTGCGTGACGTAGGAGTACGAGAAAATCAACAATGTGAAACGGCTTACTTGGATAATTGTTCATCAAACAAAAAGAAGGGAATAAGAACAGTCCTTTATACCAATGTGGTTTCCTTAGACACGTGTGTCAAGCTTTCGTACCTCTGCAATACGATAAAGAGTGTTAGAGTGAGAAACATTGAAGGAAATAACAAACAAATGAAATCAACAACAGAAGTCAGCCGTCCAATTGTGGTTACAGCAGCAATTGACTTTACCACGTGGAAGCTATAGCTACCTGCGTGACATCCGAGTCCAAGAAGAACAACAATGTGGAATGGCTTACTTGGATAATTGTTCATTAAACAAAAAGAAGGGAATAAGAACAGTCCTTCATACCAATGTGGTTTCCTTAGACACGTGTGTCAAGCTTTCGTCCCTGTGCAATACGATGAAAAGTGTTAGAATGAGAAACATTGAAGGAAATAACAAACAAATGAAATCAACAACAGAATTCAGCCGTCCAATTGTGGTTACAGCAGCAATTGACCTTACATCGCGGGAGATTATAGCTACCTGCGTGACATCCGAGTCCAAGAAAATCAACAATGTGGAATGGATTACTTGAACAATTTTTCATTAAACAAAAAAAAAGGGAATAAGAAGAGTCCCTTATAACAAAGTGGTTTCCTTAGACACGTGTGTCAAGCTTTCGTCCCTATGCAATACGATGAAGTGTGTTAGAATGAGAAACATTGAAGGAAATAACAAACAAATGAAATCAACAGCAGAATTCAGCCGTCCAATTGTGGTTACAGCAGCAATTGACCTTACCATGTTGAAGATTATAGCTACCTGCGTGACGTAGGAGTACGAGAAAATCAACAATGTGAAACGGCTTACTTGGATAATTGTTCATCAAACAAAAAAAAAGGGGATAAGAACAGTCCTTTATACCAATGTGGTTTCCTTAGACACGTGTGTCAAGCTTTCGTACCTCTGCAATACGATAAAGAGTGTAAGAGTGAGAAACATTGAAGGAAATAACAAACAAATGAAATCAACAACAGAAGTCAGCCGTCCAATTGTGATTACAGCAGCAATTGACTTTACCATGTGCGAGATTATAGCTACCTGCGTGACATCGGAGTCCAAGAAAATCAACAATGTGAAACGGCTTACTTGGATAATTGTTCATTTAACTAAAAGAAGGGAATAAGAACAGTCCCTTATACCAATGTGGTTTCCTTAGACACGTTTGTCAAGCTTTCGTCCTTCTGCAATACGACAAAAAGTGTTAGTGTGAGAAACATTGAGGGAAATAACAAACAAATGAAATCTACAACAGAAGTCAGCCGTCCAATTGTGGTTACAGCAGCAATTGACCTTACCACGTGCGAGATCATAGCCACCTGCGTGACATCCGAGTCCAAGAAAATCAACAATGTGGAATGGCTTACTTGAACAATTGTTCATTAAACAAAAAAAAAAGGGAATAAGAACAGTCCTTTATACCTAAGTGGTTTCCTCAGACACGTGTGTCTAGCTTTCCTCCCTCTGCAATACGATAAAAAGTGTTAGAGTAAGAAACATTGAGGGAAATAACAAACAAATGAAATCAACAACAGAAGTCAGCCGTCCATTTGTGTTTACAGCAGCAATTGACCTTAACACGTGGGAGATCATAGCTACCTGCGTGACATCCGAGTCCAAGAAAATCAACAATGTGGAATGGCTTACTTGAACAATTGATCATTAAACAAAAAAAAAGGGAATAAGAACAGTCCCGTATAATTTTCCTTACCCCGGACCTTAAAAAATTGTAAAAAATCAAAAGTTCCTTCTTGGTAATAATATACCTCTTTTTCTATTGATCTGGTCATGTAGATCACGAACGCTTTTATTTGAGGAGTCTGCCACGAATAGTTTAGGAGATATAACGATTTTTATAGAGAGATTGAATTTTCTCGAATTTTCCTTACCCTGGACCTTGAAAAATTGTAAAAAATTAAAAGATCTTTCTTGGTAATAAAATACCTCTTTTTCTATTGATCTGTTCACGTAGATCACGAAAGTTTTTATTTGAGGGTCTGCGACGAATAGTTTGGGAGATATAACGATTTTTGTAGAGAGATTGAATTTTCTCAAATTTTCCTTACCCCGGACCTTAAAAAATTGTAAAAAATTAAAAGTTCCTTCTTGGTGATAATATACCTCTTTTTCTATTGATCTGTTCACGTAGATCACGAAAGTTTTTATATGAGGGGTCTGCGACGAATAGTTTAGGAGATATAACGATTTTTATAGAGAGATTGAA
The DNA here is from genome assembly GCF_914767665.1 of Harmonia axyridis. Taxonomy (NCBI): domain Eukaryota; kingdom Metazoa; phylum Arthropoda; class Insecta; order Coleoptera; family Coccinellidae; genus Harmonia; species Harmonia axyridis. Next base: position 20,739,227 of record NC_059505.1, on the reverse strand, counting down.
TTTTTACGGTTTTTTCCAAAAATTTCGACTTCAAATTTCTCCTAAACTATGGGGACTACGGAAAATCGGTAAGCAGAGTTGGTATTGGCAGTTCATGATTATTCGAATTCCACTCACGAATGACAATATTTGAGTCGAAGAATTTTCTCGAATTTTTCTTACCCCGGACCTTGAAAAATTGTAAAAAATTAAAAGTTCCTTCTTGGTAATAATATACCTCTTTTTCTATTGATCTGGTCATGTAGATCACGAAAGTTTTCATTTGAGGAGTCTGCGACGAATAGTTTAGGAGATATAACGTTCGTTATAGAGAGATTGAATTTTCTCGAATTTTCCTTACCCCGGACCTTGAAAAATTGTAAAAAATTAAAAGATCTTTTTTGGTAATAAAAAACCTCTTTTTCTATTGATCTGTTCACGTAGATCACGAAATTTTTTATTTGAGGGGTCTGCGACGAAAAGTTTAGGAGATATAACGATTTTTGTAGAGAGATTGAATTTTCTCGAATTTTCCTTACACCTTAAAAAATTGTAAAAAAATAAAAGTTCCTTCTTGGTAATAATATACCTCTTTTTCTATTGATCTGGTCACGTAGATCACGAAAGTTTTTATTTGAGGGGTTTGCGACGAATAGTTTAGGAGATATAACGATTTTTGTAGAGAGATTGAATTTTTACGGTTTTTTCCAAAAATTTCGAATTCAAATTTCTCCAAAACTATGGGGACTACGGAAAATAGGTAAGCAGAGTTGGTATTGGCAGTTCATGATTATTCGAATTCCACTCACGAATGACAATATTTGAGTCGAAGAATTTTCTCGAATTTTCCTTACCCCGGACCTTAAAAAATTGTAAAGAATTAAAAGTTCCTTCTTGGTGATAATATACCTCTTTTTCTATCGATCTGTTCACGTAGATCACGAAAGTTTTTATATGAGGGGTCTGCAACGAATAGTTTAGGAGATATAACGATTTTTATAGAGAGATTGAATTTTTACGGTTTTTTCCAAAAATTTCGACTTCAAATTTCTCCTAAACTATGGGGACTACGGAAAATAGGTAAGCAGAGTTGGTATTGGCAGTTCATGATTATTCGAATTCCACTCACGAATGACAATATTTGAGTCGAAGAATTTTCTCGAATTTTCCTTACCCCGGACCTTAAAAAATTGTAAAAAATTAAAAGTTCCTTCTTGGTAATAATATACCTCTTTTTCTATTGATCTATTCACGTAGATCACGAAAGTTTTTATTTGAGGAGTCTGCGACGAATAGTTTAGGAGATATAACGATTTTTATAGAGAGATTGAATTTTCTCGAATTTTCCTTACCCCGGACCTTGAAAAATTGTAAAAAATTAAAAGATCTTTCTTGGTAATAAAATACCTCTTTTTCTATTGATCTGTTCACGTAGATCACGAAAGTTTTTATTTGAGGGGTCTGCGAAGGATAGTTTAGGAGATATAACGATTTTTGTAGAGAGATTGAATTTTCTCGAATTTTCTAAGGAAAATTCGAGAAAATGTCCGGGGTAAGCCCCGGACCTTAAAAAATTGTAAAAAATTAAAAGTTCCTTCTTGGTGATAATATACCTCTTTTTCTATTGATCTGTTCACGTAGATCACGAAAGTTTTTATTTGAGGGGTTTGCAACGAATAGTTTAGGAGATATAACGATTTTTGTAGAGAGATTGAATTTTTACGGTTTTTTCCAAAAATTTCGAATTCAAATTTCTCCTAAACTATGGGGACTACGGAAAATAGGTAAGCAGAGTTGGTATTGGCAGTTCATGATTATTCGAATTCCACTCACGAATGACAATATTTGAGTCGAAGAATTTTCTCGAATTTTCCTTACCCCGGACCTTAAAAAATTGTAAAAAATTAAAAGTTCCTTCTTGGTAATAATATACCTCTTTTTCTATTGATCTGGTCACGTAGATCACGAAAGTTTTTATTTGAGGGGTTTGCGACGAATAGTTTAGGAGATATAACGATTTTTGTAGAGAGATTGAATTTTTACGGTTTTTTCCAAAAATTTCGAATTCAAATTTCTCCTAAACTATGGGGACTACGGAAAATCGGTGAGCAGAGTTGGTATTGGCAGTTCATGGTTATTCGAATCCCACTCTCGCCTGACAATATTTGAGTCGAAAAATTTCCTCGAATTTTTACGAATTTTCCTTACCCCGGACCTTAAAAAATTGTAAAAAATTAAAAGTTCCTTCTTGGTAATAATATACCTCTTTTTTATTGATCTGGTCACGTAGATCACGAAAGTTTTCATATGAGGGGTCTGCGACGAATAGTTTAGGAGATATAACGATTTTAGTAGAGAGATTGAATTTTTACGGTTTTTTCCAAAAATTTCGAATTCAAATTTCTCCTAAACTATGGGGACTACGGAAAATAGGTAAGCAGAGTTGGTATTGGCAGTTCATGATTATTCGAATTCCACTCACGAATGACAATATTTGAGTCGAAGAATTTTCTCGAATTTTCTCGAATTTTCCTTACCCCGGAACTTAAAAAATTGTAAAAAATTAAAAGTTCCTTCTTGGTAATAATATACCTCTTTTTCTATTGATCTGGTCATGTAGATCACGAAAGTTTTTATTTGAGGAGTCTGCGACGAATAGTTTAGGAGATATAACGTTCGTTATAGAGAGATTGAATTTTCTCGAATTTTCCTTACCCCGGACCTTAAAAAATTGTAAAAAATTAAAAGATCTTTTTTGGTAATAAAAAACCTCTTTTTCTATTGATCTGTTCACGTAGATCACGAAAGTTTTTATTTGAGGGGTCTGCGACGAAAAGTTTAGGAGATATAACGATTTTTGTAGAGAGATTGAATTTTCTCGAATTTTCCTTACACCTTAAAAAATTGTAAAAAAATAAAAGTTCCTTCTTGGTAATAATATACCTCTTTTTCTATTGATCTGGTCACGTAGATCACGAAAGTTTTTATTTGAGGGGTTTGCGAAGAATAGTTTAGGAGATATAACGATTTTTGTAGAGAGATTGAATTTTTACGGTTTTTTCCAAAAATTTCGAATTCAAATTTCTCCAAAACTATGGGGACTACGGAAAATCGGTAAGCAGAGTTGGTATTGGCAGTTCATGGTTATTCGAATCCCACTCTCGCCTGACAATATTCGAGTCGAAAAATTTTCTCGAATTTTCTCGAATTTTCCTTACCCCGGACCTTAAAAAATTGTAAAAAATCAAAAGTTCCTTCTTGGTAATAATATACCTCTTTTTCTATTGATCTGTTCACGTAGATCACGAAAGTTTTTATTTGAGGGTCTGCGACGAATAGTTTAGGAGATATAACGATTTTTGTAGAGAGATTGAATTTTCTCGAATTTTCCTTACCCCGGACCTTAAAAAATTGTAAAAAATTAAAAGTTCCTTCTTGGTGATAATATACCTCTTTTTCTATTGATCTGTTCACGTAGATCACGAAAGTTTTTATATGAGGGGTCTGCGACGAATAGTTTAGGAGATATAACGATTTTTATAGAGAGATTGAATTTTTACGGTTTTTTCCAAAAATTTCGACTTCAAATTTCTCCTAAACTATGGGGACTACGGAAAATCGGTAAGCAGAGTTGGTATTGGCAGTTCATGATTATTCGAATTCCACTCACGAATGACAATATTTGAGTCGAAGAATTTTCTCGAATTTTTCTTACCCCGGACCTTGAAAAATTGTAAAAAATTAAAAGTTCCTTCTTGGTGATAATATACCTCTTTTTCTATTGATCTGGTCATGTAGATCACGAAAGTTTTTATTTGAGGAGTCTGCGACGAATAGTTTAGGAGATATAACGTTCGTTATAGAGAGATTGAATTTTCTCGAATTTTCCTTACCCCGGACCTTGAAAAATTGTAAAAAATTAAAAGATCTTTTTTGGTAATAAAAAACCTCTTTTTCTATTGATCTGTTCACGTAGATCACGAAAGTTTTTATTTGAGGGGTCTGCGACGAAAAGTTTAGGAGATATAACGATTTTTGTAGAGAGATTGAATTTTCTCGAATTTTCCTTACACCTTAAAAAATTGTAAAAAAATAAAAGTTCCTTCTTGGTAATAATATACCTCTTTTTCTATTGATCTGGTCACGTAGATCACGAAAGTTTTTATTTGAGGGGTTTGCGACGAATAGTTTAGGAGATATAACGATTTTTGTAGAGAGATTGAATTTTTACGGTTTTTTCCAAAAATTTCGAATTCAAATTTCTCCAAAACTATGGGGACTACGGAAAATCGGTAAGCAGAGTTGGTATTGGCAGTTCATGGTTATTCGAATCCCACTCTCGCCTGACAATATTCGAGTCGAAAAATTTTCTCGAATTTTCTCGAATTTTCCTTACCCCGGACCTTAAAAAATTGTAAAAAATCAAAAGTTCCTTCTTGGTAATAATATACCTCTTTTTCTATTGATCTGGTCATGTAGATCACGAACGTTTTTATTTGAGGAGTCTGCGACGAATAGTTTAGGAGATATAACGATTTTTATAGAGAGATTGAATTTTCTCGAATTTTCCTTACCCTGGACCTTAAAAAATTGTAAAAAATTAAAAGTTCCTTCTTGGTGATAATATACCTCTTTTTCTATTGATCTGTTCACGTAGATCACGAAAGTTTTTATATGAGGGGTCTGCGACGAATAGTTTAGGAGATATAACGATTTTTATAGAGAGATTGAATTTTTACGGTTTTTTCCGAAAATTTCGACTTCAAATTTCTCCTAAACTATGGGGACTACGGAAAATCGGTAAGCAGAGTTGGTATTGGCAGTTCATGATTATTCGAATTCCACTCACGAATGACAATATTTGAGTCGAAGAATTTTCTCGAATTTTTCTTACCCCGGACCTTGAAAAATTGTAAAAAATTAAAAGTTCCTTCTTGGTAATAATATACCTCTTTTTCTATTGATCTGGTCACGTAGATCACGAAAGTTTTCATATGAGGGGTCTGCGACGAATAGTTTAGGAGATATAACGATTTTAGTAGAGAGATTGAATTTTTACGGTTTTTTCCAAAAATTTCGAATTCAAATTTCTCCTAAACTATGGGGACTACGGAAAATAGGTAGGCAGATTTGGTATTGGCAGTTCATGATTATTCGAATTCCACTCACGAATGACAATATTTGAGTCGAAGAATTTTCTCGAATTTTCTCGAATTTTCCTTACCCCGGACCTTAAAAAATTGTAAAAAATTAAAAGTTCCTTCTTGGTAATAATATACCTCTTTTTTTATTGATCTGGTCACGTAGATCACGAAAGTTTTTATTTGAGGGGTTTGCGACGAATAGTTTAGGAGATATAACGATTTTTGTAGAGAGATTGAATTTTTACGGTTTTTTCCAAAAACTTCGAATTCAAATTTCTCCTAAACTATGGGGACTACGGAAAATCGGTAAGCAGAGTTGGTATTGGCAGTTCATGGTTATTCGAATCCCACTCTCGCCTGACAATATTTGAGTCGAAAAATTCTCTCGAATTTTCTCGAATTTTTCTTACCCCGGACCTTAAAAAATTGTAAAAAATTGAAAGTTCCTTCTTGGTAATAATATACCTCTTTTTTTATTGATCTGGTCACGTAGATCACGAAAGTTTTTATTTGAGGGGTTTGCGACGAATAGTTTAGGAGATATAACGATTTTTGTAGAGAGATTGAATTTTTACGGTTTTTTCCAAAAACTTCGAATTCAAATTTCTCCTAAACTATGGGGACTACGGAAAATCGGTGAGCAGAGTTGGTATTGGCAGTTCATGGTTATTCGAATCCCACTCTCGCCTGACAATATTTGAGTCGAAAAATTCTCTCGAATTTTCTCGAATTTTTCTTACCCCGGACCTTAAAAAATTATAAAAAATTGAAAGTTCCTTCTTGGTAATAATATACCTCTTTTTCTATTGATCTGGTCATGTAGATCACGAAAGTTTTTATTTGAGGAGTCTGCGACGAATAGTTTAGGAGATATAACGATTTTTATAGAGAGATTGAATTTTCTCGAATTTTCCTTACCCCGGACCTTGAAAAATTGTAAAAAATTGAAAGATCTTTCTTGGTAATAAAATACCTCTTTTTCTATTGATCTGTTCACGTAGATCACGAAAGTTCTTATTTGAGGGGTCTGCGACGAATAGTTTAGGAGATATAACGATTTTTGTAGAGAGATTGAATTTTCTCGAATTTTCCTTACCCCGGACCTTAAAAAATTGTAAAAAATTAAAAGTTCCTTCTTGGTGATAATATACCTCTTTTTCTATTGATCTGTTCACGTAGATCACGAAAGTTTTTATATGAGGGGTCTGCGACGAATAGTTTAGGAGATATAACGATTTTTATAGAGAGATTGAATTTTTACGGTTTTTTCCAAAAATTTCGACTTCAAATTTCTCCTAAACTATGGGGACTACGGAAAATCGGTAAGCAGATTTGGTATTGGCAGTTCATGATTATTCGAATTCCACGCACGAATGACAATATTTGAGTCGAAGAATTTTCTCGAATTTTTCTTACCCCGGACCTTGAAAAATTGTAAAAAATTAAAAGTTCCTTCTTGGTAATAATATACCTCTTTTTCTATTGATCTGGTCACGTAGATCACGAAAGTTTTCATATGAGGGGTCTACGACGAATAGTCTAGGAGATATAACGATTTTAGTAGAGAGATTGAATTTTTACGGTTTTTTCCAAAAATTTCGAATTCAAATTTCTCCTAAACTATGGGGACTACGGAAAATAGGTAAGCAGAGTTGGTATTGGCAGTTCATGATCATTCGAATTCCACTCACGAATGACAATATTTGAGTCGAAGAATTTTCTCGAATTTTTCTTACCCCGGACCTTGAAAAATTGTTAAAAATTAAAAGTTACTTCTTGGTAATAATATACCTCTTTTTCTATTGATCTGGTCACGTAGATCACGAAAGTTTTCATATGAGGGGTCTGCGACGAATAGTCTAGGAGATATAACGATTTTAGTAGAGAGATTGAATTTTAACGGTTTTTTCCAAAAATTTCGAATTCAAATTTCTCCTAAACTATGGGGACTACGGAAAATAGGTAAGCAGAGTTGGTATTGGCAGTTCATGATTATTCGAATTCCACTCACGAATGACAATATTTGAGTCGAAGAATTTTCTCGAATTTTCCTTACCCCGGACCTTAAAAAATTGTAAAAAATTAAAAGTTCCTTCTTGGTAATAATATACCTCTTTTTCTATTGATCTGGTCACGTAGATCACGAAAGTTTTTATTTGAGGGGTTTGCGACGAATAGTTTAGGAGATATAACGATTTTTGTAGAGAGATTGAATTTTTACGGTTTTTTCCAAAAATTTCGAATTCAAATTTCTCCTAAACAATGGGGACTACAGAAAATCGGTAAGCAGAGTTGGTATTGGCAGTTCATGGTTATTCGAATCCCACTCACGAATGACAATATTTGAGTCGAAGAATTTTCTCGAATTTTCTCGAATTTTCCTTACCCCGGACCTTAAAAAATTGTAAAAAATTAAAAGTTCCTTCTTGGTGATAATATACCTCTTTTTCTATTGATCTGTTCACGTATATCACGAAAATTTTTATATGAGGGGTCTGCGACGAATAGTTTAGGAGATATAACGATTTTTATAGAGAGATTGAATTTTTACGGTTTTTTCCGAAAATTTCGACTTCAAATTTCTCCTTAACTATGGGGACTACGGAAAATAGGTAAGCAGAGTTGGTGTTGGCAGTTCATGATTATTCGAATTCCACTCACGAATGACAATATTTGAGTCGAAGAATTTTCTCGAATTTTCTCGAATTTTCCTTACCCCGGACCTTGAAAAATTGTAAAAAATTAAAAGTTCCTTCTTGGTAATAATAAACCTCTTTTTCTATTGATCTGGTCACGTAGATCACGAAAGTTTTCATATGAGGGGTCTGCGACGAATAGTTTAGGAGATATAACGATTTTAGTAGAGAGATTGAATTTTTACGGTTTTTTCCAAAAATTTCGAATTCAAATTTCTCCTAAACTATGGGGACTACGGAAAATCGGTGAGCAGAGTTGGTATTGGCAGTTCATGGTTATTCGAATCCCACTCTCGCCTGACAATATTTGAGTCGAAAAATTTTCTCGAATTTTCTCGAATTTTCCCTACCCCGGACCTTAAAAAATTGTAAAAAATCAAAAGTTCCTTCTTGGTAATAATATACACCTTTTTCTATTGATCTGGTCATGTAGATCACGAAAGTTTTCATTTGAGGAGTCTGCGACGAATAGTTTAGGAGATATAACGATTTTTATAGAGAGATTGAATTTTCTCGAATTTTCCTTACCCCGGACCTTGAAAAATTTATAAAAAATTAAAAGATCTTTCTTGGTAATATAATACCTCTTTTTCTATTGATCTGTTCACGTAGATCACGAAAGTTTTTATTTGAGGGGTCTGCGACGAATAGTTTAGGAGATATAACGATTTTTGTAGAGAGATTGAATTTTCTCGAATATTCCTTACCCCGGAACTCAAAAAATTGTAAAAAATTAAAAGTTCCTTCTTGGTGATAATATACCTCTTTTTCTATTGATCTGTTCACGTAGATCACGAAAGTTTTTATATGAGGGGTCTGCGACGAATAGTTTAGGAGATATAACGATTTTTATAGAGAGATTGAATTTTTACGGTTTTTTCCAAAAATTTCGACTTCAAATTTCTCCTAAACTATGGGGACTACGGAAAATAGGTAAGCAGAGTTGGTATTGGCAGTTCATGATTATTCGAATTCCACTCACGAATGACAATATTTGAGTCGAAGAATTTTCTCGAATTTTCCTTACCCCGGACCCCAAAAAAAATGGTAAAAAATTAAAAGTTCCTTCTTGGTAATAATATACCTCTTTTTCTATTGATCTGGTCACGTAGATCACGAAAGTTTTTATTTGAGGGGTTTGCGACGAATAGTTTAGGAGATATAACGATTTTTGTAGAGAGATTGAATTTTCTCGAATTTTCCTTACCCCGGACCTTAAAAAATTGTAAAAAATTAAAAGTTCCTTCTTGCTGATAATATACCTCTTTTTCTATTGATCTGTTCACGTAGATCACGAAAGTTTTTATATGAGGGGTCTGCGACGAATAGTTTAGGAGATATAACGATTTTTATAGAGAGATTGAATTTTTACGGTTTTTTCCAAAAATTTCGACTTCAAATTTCTCCTAAACTATGGGGACTACGGAAAATAGGTAAGCAGAGTTGGTATTGGCAGTTCATGATTATTCGAATTCCACTCACGAATGACAATATTTGAGTCGAAGAATTTTCTCGAATTTTCTCGAATTTTCCCTACCCCGGACCTTAAAAAATTGTAAAAAATTAAAAGTTCCTTTTTGGTAATAATATACCTCTTTTTCTATTGATCTGGTCACGTAGATCACGAAAGTTTTCATATGAGGGGTCTGCGACGAATAGTTTAGGAGATATAACGATTTTAGTAGAGAGATTGAATTTTTACGGTTTTTTCCAAAAATTTCGAATTCAAATTTCTCCTAAACTATGGGGACTACGGAAAATAGGTAGGCAGATTTGGTATTGGCAGTTCATGATTATTCGAATTCCACTCACGAATGACAATATTTGAGTCGAAGAATTTTCTCGAATTTTCTCGAATTTTCCTTACCCCGGACCTTAAAAAATTGTAAAAAATTAAAAGTTCCTTCTTGGTAATAATATACCTCTTTTTTTATTGATCTGGTCACGTAGATCACAAAAGTTTTTATTTGAGGGGTTTGCGACGAATAGTTTAGGAGATATAACGATTTTTGTAGAGAGATTGAATTTTTACGGTTTTTTCCAAAAACTTCGAATTCAAATTTCTCCTAAACTATGGGGACTACGGAAAATCGGTAAGCAGAGTTGGTATTGGCCGTTCATGGTTATTCGAATCCCACTCTCGCCTGACAATATTTGAGTCGAAAAATTCTCTCGAATTTTCTCGAATTTTTCTTACCCCGGACCTTAAAAAATTGTAAAAAATTGAAAGTTCCTTCTTGGTAATAATATACCTCTTTTTCTATTGATCTGGTCATGTAGATCACGAAAGTTTTTATTTGAGGAGTCTGCGACGAATAGTTTAGGAGATATAACGATTATTATAGAGAGATTGAATTTTCTCGAATTTTCCTTACCCCGGACCTTGAAAAATTGTAAAAAATTGAAAGATCTTTCTTGATAATAAAATACCTCTTTTTCTATTGATCTGTTCACGTAGATCACGAAAGTTTTTATTTGAGGGGTCTGCGACGAATAGTTTAGGAGATATAACGATTTTTGTAGAGAGATTGAATTTTCTCGAATTTTCCTTACCCCGGACCTTAAAAAATTGTAAAAAATTAAAAGTTCCTTCTTGGTGATAATATACCTCTTTTTCTATTGATCTGTTCACGTAGATCACGAAAGTTTTTATATGAGGGGTCTGCGACGAATAGTTTAGGAGATATAACGATTTTTATAGAGAGATTGAATTTTTACGGTTTTTTCCAAAAATTTCGACTTCAAATTTCTCCTAAACTATGGGGACTACGGAAAATCGGTAAGCAGAGTTGGTATTGGCAGTTCATGATTATTCGAATTCCACTCACGAATGACAATATTTGAGTCGAAGAATTTTCTCGAATTTTTCTTACCCCGGACCTTGAAAAATTGTAAAAAATTAAAAGTTCCTTCTTGGTAATAATATACCTCTTTTTCAATTGATCTGGTCACGTAGATCACGAAAGTTTGCATATGAGGGGTCTGCGACGAATAGTTTAGGAGATATAAAGATTTTAGTAGAGAGATTGAATTTTTACGGTTTTTTCCAAAAATTTCGAATTCAAATTTCTCCTAAACTATGGGGACTACGGAAAATAGGTAGGCAGATTTGGTATTGGCAGTTCATGATTATTCGAATTCCACTCACGAATGACAATATTTGAGTCGAAGAATTTTCTCGGATTTTCTCGAATTTTCCTTACCCCGGACCTTAAAAAATTGTAAAAAATTAAAAGTTCCTTCTTGGTAATAATATACCTCTTTTTTTATTGATCTGGTCACGTAGATCACGAAAGTTTTTATTTGAGGGGTTTGCGACGAATAGTTTAGGAGATATAACGATTTTTGTAGAGAGATTGAATTTTTACGGTTTTTTCCAAAAACTTCGAATTCAAATTTCTCCTAAACTATGGGGACTACGGAAAATCGGTGAGCAGAGTTGGTATTGGCAGTTCATGGTTATTCGAATCCCACTCTCGCCTGACAATATTTGAGTCGAAAAATTCTCTCGAATTTTCTCGAATTTTTCTTACCCCGGACCTTAAAAAATTGTAAAAAATTGAAAGTTTCTTCTTGGTAATAATATACCTCTTTTTCTATTGATCTGGTCATGTAGATCACGAAAGTTTTTATTTGAGGAGTCTGCGACGAATAGTTTAGGAGATATAACGATTTTTATAGAGAGATTGAATTTTCTCGAATTTTCCTTACCCCGGACCTTGAAAAATTGTAAAAAATTGAAAGATCTTTCTTGGTAATAAAATACCTCTTTTTCTATTGATCTGTTCACGTAGATCACGAAAGTTTTTATTTGAGGGGTCTGCGACGAATAGTTTAGGAGATATAACGATTTTTGTAGAGAGATTGAATTTTCTCGAATTTTCCTTACCCCGGACCTTAAAAAATTGTAAAAAATTAAAAGTTCCTTCTTGGTGATAATATACCTCTTTTTCTATTGATCTGTTCACGTAGATCACGAAAGTTTTTATATGAGGGGTCTGCGACGAATAGTTTAGGAGATATAACGATTTTTATAGAGAGATTGAATTTTTACGGTTTTTTCCAAAAATTTCGACTTCAAATTTCTCCTAAACTATGGGGACTACGGAAAATCGGTAAGCAGAGTTGGTATTGGCAGTTCATGATTATTCGAATTCCACTCACGAATGACAATATTTGAGTCGAAGAATTTTCTCGAATTTTTCTTACCCCGGACCTTGAAAAATTGTAAAAAATTAAAAGTTCCTTCTTGGTAATAATATACCTCTTTTTCTATTGATCTGGTCACGTAGATCACGAAAGTTTTCATATGAGGGGTCTGCGACGAATAGTTTAGGAGATATAACGATTTTAGTAGAGAGATTGAATTTTTACGGTTTTTTCCAAAAATTTCGAATTCAAATTTCTCCTAAACTATGGGGACTACGGAAAATAGGTAGGCAGATTTGGTATTGGCAGTTCATGATTATTCGAATTCCACTCACGAATGACAATATTTGAGTCGAAGAATTTTCTCGAATTTTCCTTACCCCGGACCTTAAAAAATTGTAAAAAATTAAAAGTTCCTTCTTGGTAATAATATACCTCTTTTTTTATTGATCTGGTCACGTAGATCACGAAAGTTTTTATTTGAGGGGTTTGCGACGAATAGTTTAGGAGATATAACGATTTTTGTAGAGAGATTGAATTTTTACGGTTTTTTCCAAAAACTTCGAATTCAAATTTCTCCTAAACTATGGGGACTACGGAAAATCGGTGAGCAGAGTTGGTATTGGCAGTTCATGGTTATTCGAATCCCACTCTCGCCTGACAATATTTGAGTCGAAAAATTCTCTCGAATTTTCTCGAATTTTTCTTACCCCGGACCTTAAAAAATTATAAAAAATTGAAAGTTCCTTCTTGGTAATAATATACCTCTTTTTCTTTTGATCTGGTCATGTAGATCACGAAAGTTTTTATTTGAGGAGTCTGCGACGAATAGTTTAGGAGATATAACGATTTTTATAGAGAGATTGAATTTTCTCGAATTTTCCTTACCCCGGACCTTGAAAAATTGTAAAAAATTCAAAGATCTTTCTTGGTAATAAAATACCTCTTTTTCTATTGATCTGTTCACGTAGATCACGAAAGTTTTTATTTGAGGGGTCTGCGACGAATAGTTTAGGAGATATAACGATTTTTGTAGAGAGATTGAATTTTCTCGAATTTTCCTTACCCCGGACCTTAAAAAATTGTAAAAAATTAAAAGTTCCTTCTTGGTGATAATATACCTCTTTTTCTATTGATCTGTTCACGTAGATCACGAAAGTTTTTATATGAGGGGTCTGCGACGAATAGTTTAGGAGATATAACGATTTTTATAGAGAGATTGAATTTTTACGGTTTTTTCCAAAAATTTCGACTTCAAATTTCTCCTAAACTATGATGACTACGGAAAATCGGTAAGCAGAGTTGGTATTGGCAGTTCATGATTATTCGAATTCCACTCACGAATGACAATATTTGAGTCGAAGAATTTTCTCGAATTTTTCTTACCCCGGACCTTGAAAAATTGTAAAAAATTAAAAGTTCCTTCTTGGTAATAATATACCTCTTTTTCTATTGATCTGGTCACGTAGATCACGAAAGTTTGCATATGAGGGGTCTGCGACGAATAGTTTAGGAGATATAACGATTTTAGTAGAGAGATTGAATTTTTACGGTTTTTTCCAAAAATTTCGAATTCAAATTTCTCCTAAACTATGGGGACTACGGAAAATAGGTAGGCAGATTTGGTATTGGCAGTTCATGATTATTCGAATTCCACTCACGAATGACAATATTTGAGTCGAAGAATTTTCTCGAATTTTCTCGAATTTTCCTTACCCCGGACCTTAAAAAATTGTAAAAAATTAAAAGTTCCTTCTTGGTAATAATATACCTCTTTTTTTATTGATCTGGTCACGTAGATCACGAAAGTTTTTATTTGAGGGGTTTGCGACGAATAGTTTAGGAGATATAACGATTTTTGTAGAGAGATTGAATTTTTACGGTTTTTTCCAAAAACTTCGAATTCAAATTTCTCCTAAACTATGGGGACTACGGAAAATCGGTGAGCAGAGTTGGTATTGGCAGTTCATGGTTATTCGAATCCCACTCTCGCCTGACAATATTTGAGTCGAAAAATTCTCTCGAATTTTCTCGAATTTTTCTTACCCCGGACCTTAAATAATTGTAAAAAATTGAAAGTTCCTTCTTGGTAATGATATACCTCTTTTTCTATTGATCTGGTCATGTAGATCACGAAAGTTTTTATTTGAGGAGTCTGCGACGAATAGTTTAGGAGATATAACGATTTTTATAGAGAGATTGAATTTTCTCGAATTTTCCTTACCCCGGACCTTGAAAAATTGTAAAAAATTGAAAGATCTTTCTTGGTAATAAAATACCTCTTTTTCTATTGATCTGTTCACGTAGATCACGAAAGTTTTTATTTGAGGGGTCTGCGACGAATAGTTTAGGAGATATAACGATTTTTGTAGAGAGATTGAATTTTCTCGAATTTTCCTTACCCCGGACCTTGAAAAATTGTGAAAAATTAAAAGATCTTTCTTGGTAATAAAATACCTCTTTTTCTATTGATCTGTTCACGTAGATCACGAAAGTTTTTATTTGAGGGGTCTGCGACGAATAGTTTAGGAGATATAACGATTTTTATAGAGAGATTGAATTTTTACGGTTTTTTCCAAAAATTTCGACTTCAAATTTCTCCTAAACTATGGGGACTACGGAAAATCGGTAAGCAGAGTTGGTATTGGCAGTTCATGATTATTCGAATTCCACTCACGAATGACAATATTTGAGTCGAAGAATTTTCTCGAATTTTCTCGAATTTTCCTTACCCCGGACCTTAAAAAATTGTAAAAAATTAAAAGTTCCTTCTTGGTAATAATATACCTCTTTTTCTATTGATCTGGTCACGTAGATCACGAAAGTTTTTATTTGAGGGGTTTGCGACGAATAGTTTAGGAGATATAACGATTTTTGTAGAGAGATTGAATTTTCTCGAATTTTCCTTACCCCGGACCTTAAAAAATTGTAAAAAATTAAAAGTTCCTTCTTGCTGATAATATACCTCTGTTTCTATTGAACTGTTCACGTAGATCACGAAAGTTTTTTAATGAGGGGTCTGCGACGTATAGTTTAGGAGATATAACGATTTTTATAGAGAGATTGAATTTTTACGGTTTTTTCCAAAAATTTCGACTTCAAATTTCTCCTAAACTATGGGGACTACGGAAAATAGGTAAGCAGAGTTGGTATTGGCAGTTCATGATTATTCGAATTCCACTCACGAATGACAATATTTGTGTCGAAGAATTTTCTCGAATTTTCTCGAATTTTCCTTACTCCGGACCTTAAAAAATTGTAAAAAATTAAAAGTTCCTTCTTGGTAATAATATACCTCTTTTTCTCTTGATCTGGTCACGTAGATCACGAAAGTTTTCATATGAGGGGTCTGCGACGAATAGTTTAGGAGATATAACGATTTTAGTAGAGAGATTGAATTTTTACGGTTTTTTTCCAAAAATTTCGAATTCAAATTTCTCCTAAACTATGGGGACTACGGAAAATCGGTGAGCAGAGTTGGTATTGGCAGTTCATGGTTATTCGAATCCCACTCTCGCCTGACAATATTTGAGTCGAAGAATTTTCTCGAATTTTCCTTACCCCGGACCTTAAAAAATTGTAAAAAATCAAAAGTTCCTTCTTGGTAATAATATACACCTTTTTCTATTGATCTGGTCATGTAGATCACGAAAGTTTTCATTTGAGGAGTCTGCGACGAATAGTTTAGGAGATATAACGATTTTTATAGAGAGATTGAATTTTCTCGAATTTTCCTTACCCCGGACCTTGAAAAATTGTGAAAAATTAAAAGATCTTTCTTGGTAATAAAATACCTCTTTTTCTATTGATCTGTTCACGTAGATCACGAAAGTTTTTATTTGAGGGGTCTGCGACGAATAGTTTAGGAGATATAACGATTTTTGTAGAGAGATTGAATTTTCTCGAATTTTCCTTACCCCGGACCTTGAAAAATTGTGAAAAATTAAAAGATCTTTCTTGGTAATAAAATACCTCTTTTTCTATTGATCTGTTCACGTAGATCACGAAAGTTTTTATATGAGGTGTCTGCGACGAATAGTTTAGGAGATATAACGATTTTTATAGAGAGATTGAATTTTTACGGTTTTTTCCAAAAATTTCGACTTCAAATTTCTCCTAAACTATGGGGACTACGGAAAATCGGTAAGCAGAGTTGGTATTGGCAGTTTATGATTATTCGAATTCCACTCACGAATGACAATATTTGAGTCGAAGAATTTCCTCGAATTTTTCTTATCCCGGACCTTGAAAAATTGTAAAAAATTGAAAGTTCCTTCTTGGTAATAATATACCTCTTTTTCTATTGATCTGGTCATGTAGATCACGAAAGTTTTTATTTGAGGAGTCTGCGACGAATAGTTTAGGAGATATAACGATTTTTATAGAGAGATTGAATTTTCTCGAATTTTCCTTACCCCGGACCTTGAAAAATTGTAAAAAATTGAAAGATCTTTCTTGGTAATAAAATACCTCTTTTTCTATTGATCTGTTCACGTAGATCACGAAAGTTTTTATTTGAGGGGTCTGCGACGAATAGTTTAGGAGATATAACGATTTTTGTAGAGAGATTGAATTTTCTCGAATTTTCCTTACCCCGGACCTTAAAAAATTGTAAAAAATTAAAAGTTCCTTCTTGGTGATAATATACCTCTTTTTCTATTGATCTGTTCACGTAGATCACGAAAGTTTTTATATGAGGGGTCTGCGACGAATAGTTTAGGAGATATAACGATTTTTATAGAGAGATTGAATTTTTACGGTTTTTTCCAAAAATTTCGACTTCAAATTTCTCCTAAACTATGGGGACTACGGAAAATCGGTAAGCAGAGTTGGTATTGGCAGTTCATGATTATTCGAATTCCACTCACGAATGACAATATTTGAGTCGAAGAATTTCCTCGAATTTTTCTTATCCCGGACCTTGAAAAATTGTAAAAAATTAAAAGTTCCTTCTTGGTAATAATATACCTCTTTTTCTATTGATCTGGTCACGTAGATCACGAAAGTTTTCATATGAGGAGTCTGCGACGAATAGTTTGGGAGATATAACGATTTTAGTAGAGAGATTGAATTTTTACGGTTTTTTCCAAAAATTTCGAATTCAAATTTCTCCTAAACTATGGGGACTACGGAAAATAGGTAAGCAGAGTTGGTATTGGCAGTTCATGATTATTCGAATTCCACTCACGAATGACAATATTTGAGTCGAAGAATTTTCTCGAATTTTCTCGAATTTTCCTTACCCCGGACCTTAAAAAATTGTAAAAAATTAAAAGTTCCTTCTTGGTAATAATATACCTCTCTTTCTATTGATCTGGTCACGTAGATCACGAAAGTTTTTATTTGAGGTGTCTGCGACGAATAGTTTAGGAGATATAACGATTTTTATAGAGAGATTGAATTTTCTCGAATTTTCCTTACCCCGGACCTTGAAAAATTGTAAAAAATTAAAAGATCTTTCTTGGTAATAAAATACCTCTTTTTCTATTGATCTGGTCACGTAGATCACGAAAGTTTTCATATGAGGAGTCTGCGACGAATAGTTTAGGAGATATAACGATTTTTATAGAGAGATTGAATTTTTACGGTTTTTTCCAAAAATTTCGACTTCAAATTTCTCCTAAACTATGGGGACTACGGAAAATAGGTAAGCAGAGTTGGTATTGGCAGTTCATGATTATTCGAATTCCACTCACGAATGACAATATTTGAGTCGAAGAATTTTCTCGAATTTTCCTTACCCCGGACCTTAAAAAATTGTAAAAAATTAAAAGTTCCTTCTTGGTAATAATATACCTCTTTTTCTATTAATCTGGTCACGTAGATCACGAAAGTTTTTATTTGAGGGGTTTGCGACGAATAGTTTAGGAGATATAACGATTTTTGTAGAGAGATTGAATTTTCTCGAATTTTCCTTACCCCGGACCTTAAAAAATTGTAAAAAATTAAAAGTTCCTTCTTGGTGATAATATACCTCTTTTTCTATTGATCTGTTCACGTAGATCACGAAAGTTTTTATATGAGGGGTCTGCGACGAATAGTTTAGGAGATATAACGATTTTTATAGAGAGATTGAATTTTTACGGTTTTTTCCAAAAATTTCGACTTCAAATTTCTCCTAAACTATGGGGACTACGGAAAATAGGTAAGCAGAGTTGGTATCGGCAGTTCATGATTATTCGAATTCCACTCACGAATGACAATATTTGAGTCGAAGAATTTTCTCGAATTTTCTCGAATTTTCCTTACCCCGGACCTTAAAAAATTGTAAAAAATTGAAAGTTCCTTCTTGGTGATAATATACCTCTTTTTCTATCGATCTGTTCACGTAGATCACGAAAGTTTTTATATGAGGTGTCTGCGACGAATAGTTTAGGAGATATAACGATTTTTATAGAGATTGAATTTTTACGGTTTTTTCCAAAAATTTCGATTTCAAATTTCTCCTAAACTATGGGGACTACGGAAAATCGGTAAGCAGAGTTGGTATTGGCAGTTCATGATTATTCGAATTCCACTCACGAATGACAATATTTGAGTCGAAGAATTTCCTCGAATTTTCCTTACCGCGGACCTTAAAAAATTGTAAAAAATTAAAAGTTCCTTCTTGGTGATAATATACCTCTTTTTCTATTGATCTGTTCACGTAGATCACGAAAGTTTTTATATGAGGGGTCTGCAACGAATAGTTTAGGAGATATAACGATTTTTATAGAGAGATTGAATTTTTACGGTTTTTTCCAAAAATTTCGACTTCAAATTTCTCCTAAATTATGGGGACTACGGAAAATCGGTAAGCAGAGTTGGTATTGGCAGTTCATGATTATTCGAATTCCACTCACGAATGACAATATTTGAGTCGAAGATTTTTCTCGAATTTTTCTTACCCCGGACCTTGAAAAATTGTAAAAAATTAAAAGTTCCTTCTTGGTAATAATATACCTCTTTTTCTATTGATCTGTTCACGTAGATCACGAAAGTTTTCATATGAGGTGTCTGCGACGAATAGTTTAGGAGATATAACGATTTTAGTAGAGAGATTGAATTTTTACGGTTTTTTCCAAAAATTTCGAATTCAAATTTCTCCTTAACTATGGGGACTACGGAAAATAGGTAAGCAGAGTTGGTATTGGCAGTTCATGATTATTCGAATTCCACTCACGAATGACAATATTTGAGTCGAAAAATTTTCTCGAATTTTCTCGAATTTTCCTTACCCCGGACCTTAAAAAATTGTACAAAATTAAAAGTTCCTTCTTGGTAATAATATACCTCTTTTTCTATTGATCTGGTCATGTAGATCACGAAAGTTTTTATTTGAGGGGTTTGCGACGAATAGTTTAGGAGATATAACGATTTTTGTAGAGAGATTGAATTTTTACGGTTTTTTCCAAAAATTTCGAATTCAAATTTCTCCTTAACTATGGGGACTACGGAAAATCGGTAAGCAGAGTTGGTATTGGCAGTTCATGGTTATCCGAATCCCACTCTCGCCTGACAATATTTGAGTCGAAAAATTTTCTCGAATTTTCTCGAATTTTCCTTACCCTGGACCTTAAAAAATTGTAAAAAATTAAAAGTTCCTTCTTGGTAATAATATACCTCTTTTTCTATTGATCTGGTCATGTAGATCACGAAAGTTTTTATTTGAGGAGTCTGCGACGAATAGTTTAGGAGATATAACGATTTTTATAGAAAAATTGAAAAAAAATTGAAAGATCTTTCTTGGTAATGAAATACCTCTTTTTCTATTGATCTGTTCACGTAGATCACGAAAGTTTTTATTTGAGGGTTATGCGACGAATAGTATAGGAGATATAACGATTTTTGTAGAGAGATTGAATTTTCTCGAATTTTCCTTACCGCGGACCTTAAAAAATTGTAAAAAATCAAAAGTTCCTTCTTGGTGATAATATACCTCTTTTTCTATTGATCTGTTCACGTAGATCACGAAAGTTTTTATATGAGGGGTCTGCGACGAATAGTTTAGGAGATATAGCGATTTTTATAGAGAGATTGAATTTTTACGGTTTTTTACAAAAATTTCGACTTCAAATTTCTGCTAAATTATGGGGACTACGGAAAATCGGTAAGCAGAGTTGGTATTGGCAGTTCATGATTATTCGAATTCCACTCACGAATGACAATATTTGAGTCGAAGATTTTTCTCGAATTTTCCTTACCCCGGACCTTGAAAAATTGTAAAAAATTAAAAGTTCCTTCTTGGTAATAATATACCTCTTTTTCTATTGATCTGGTCACGTTGATCACGAAAGTTTTCATATAAGGGGTCTGCGACGAATAGTTT
The DNA here is from genome assembly GCF_914767665.1 of Harmonia axyridis. Taxonomy (NCBI): domain Eukaryota; kingdom Metazoa; phylum Arthropoda; class Insecta; order Coleoptera; family Coccinellidae; genus Harmonia; species Harmonia axyridis. The sequence continues at coordinate 20,718,951 of NC_059505.1, read as the reverse complement.
AGGAGATATAACGATTTTAGTATTGAGATTGAATTTTTACGGTTTTTTCCAAAAATTTCGAATTCAAATTTCTCCTAAACTATGGGGACTACGAAAAATCGGTAAGCAGAGTTGGTATTGGCAGTTCATGGTTATTCGAATCCCACTCTCGCCTGACAATATTTGAGTCGAAAAATTTTCTCGAATTTTCCTTACCCCGGACCTTAAAAAATTGTACAAAATTAAAAGTTCCTTCTTGGTAATAATATACCTCTTTTTCTATTGATCTGGTCATGTAGATCACGAAAGTTTTTATTTGAGGGGTTTGCGACGAATAGTTTAGGAGATATAACGATTTTTGTAGAGAGATTGAATTTTTACGGTTTTTTCCAAAAATTTCGAATTCAAATTTCTCCTAAACTATGGGGACTACTTAAAATCGGTAAGCAGAGTTGGTATAGGCAGTTCATGGTTATCCGAATCCCACACTCGCCTGACAATATTTGAGTCGAAAAATTTTCTCGAATTTTCCTTACCCCGGACCTTAAAAAATTGTAAAAAATTAAAAGTTCCTTCTTGGTAATAATATACCTCTTTTTCTATTGATCTGGTCATGTAGATCACGAAAGTTTTTATTTGAGGGGTTTGCGACGAATAGTCTAGGAGATATAACGATTTTAGTAGAGAGATTGAATTTTTACGGTTTTTTCCAAAAATTTCGAATTCAAATTTCTCCTAAACTATGGGGACTACGGAAAATAGGTAAGCAGAGTTGGTATTGGCAGTTCATGATTATTCGAATTCCACTCACGAATGACAATATTTGAGTCGAAGAATTTTCTCGAATTTTCTCGAATTTTCCTTACCCCGGACCTTGAAAAATTGTTAAAAATTAAAAGTTCCTTCTTGGTAATAATATACCTCTTTTTCTATTGATCTGGTCACGTAGATCACGAAAGTTTTCATATGAGGGGTCTGCGACGAATAGTCTAGGAGATATAACGATTTTAGTAGAGAGATTGAATTTTAACGGTTTTTTCCAAAAATTTCGAATTCAAATTTCTCCTAAACTATGGGGACTACGGAAAATAGGTAAGCAGAGTTGGTATTGGCAGTTCATGATTATTCGAATTCCACTCACGAATGACAATATTTGAGTCGAAGAATTTTCTCGAATTTTCCTTACCCCGGACCTTAAAAAATTGTAAAAAATTAAAAGTTCTTTCTTGGTAATAATATACCTCTTTTTCTATTGATCTGGTCACGTAGATCACGAAAGTTTTTATTTGAGGGGTTTGCGACGAATAGTTTAGGAGATATAACGATTTTTGTAGAGAGATTGAATTTTTACGGTTTTTTCCAAAAATTTCGAATTCAAATTTCTCCTAAACTATGGGGACTACGGAAAATCGGTAAGCAGAGTTGGTATTGGCAGTTCATGGTTATTCGAATCCCACTCACGAATGACAATATTTGAGTCGAAGAATTTTCTCGAATTTTCTCGAATTTTCCTTACCCCGGACCTTAAAAAATTGTAAAAAATTAAAAGTTCCTTCTTGGTGATAATATACCTCTTTTTCTATTGATCTGTTCACGTATATCACGAAAATTTTTATATGAGGGGTCTGCGACGAATAGTTTAGGAGATATAACGATTTTTATAGAGAGATTGAATTTTTACGGTTTTTTCCGAAAATTTCGACTTCAAATTTCTCCTTAACTATGGGGACTACGGAAAATAGGTAAGCAGAGTTGGTATTGGCAGTTCATGATTATTCGAATTCCACTCACGAATGACAATATTTGAGTCGAAGAATTTTCTCGAATTTTCTCGAATTTTCCTTACCCCGAACCTTGAAAAATTGTAAAAAATTAAAAGTTCCTTCTTGGTAATAATAAACCTCTTTTTCTATTGATCTGGTCACGTAGATCACGAAAGTTTTCATATGAGGGGTCTGCGACGAATAGTTTAGGAGATATAACGATTTTAGTAGAGAGATTGAATTTTTACGGTTTTTTCCAAAAATTTCGAATTCAAATTTCTCCTAAACTATGGGGACTACGGAAAATCGGTGAGCAGAGTTGGTATTGGCAGTTCATGGTTATTCGAATCCCACTCTCGCCTGACAATATTTGAGTCGAAAAATTTTCTCGAATTTTCTCGAATTTTCCCTACCCCGGACCTTAAAAAATTGTAAAAAATCAAAAGTTCCTTCTTGGTAATAATATACACCTTTTTCTATTGATCTGGTCATGTAGATCACGAAAGTTTTCATTTGAGGAGTCTGCGACGAATAGTTTAGGAGATATAACGATTTTTATAGAGAGATTGAATTTTCTCGAATTTTCCTTACCCCGGACCTTGAAAAATTGTAAAAAATTAAAAGATCTTTCTTGGTAATAAAATACCTCTTTTTCTATTGATCTGTTCACGTAGATCACGAAAGTTTTTATTTGAGGGGTCTGCGACGAATAGTTTAGGAGATATAACGATTTTTGTAGAGAGATTGAATTTTCTCGAATATTCCTTACCCCGGACCTTAAAAAATTGTAAAAAATTAAAAGTTCCTTCTTGGTGATAATATACCTCTTTTTCTATTGATCTGTTCACGTAGATCACGAAAGTTTTTATATGAGGGGTCTGCGACGAATAGTTTAGGAGATATAACGATTTTTATAGAGAGATTGAATTTTTACGGTTTTTTCCAAAAATTTCGACTTCAAATTTCTCCTAAACTATGGGGACTACGGAAAATAGGTAAGCAGAGTTGGTATTGGCAGTTCATGATTATTCGAATTCCACTCACGAATGACAATATTTGAGTCGAAGAATTTTCACGAATTTTCTCGAATTTTCCTTACCCCGGACCTTAAAAAATTGTAAAAAATTAAAAGTTCCTTCTTGGTAATAATATACCTCTTTTTCTATTGATCTGGTCACGTAGATCACGAAAGTTTTTATTTGAGGGGTTTGCGACGAATAGTTTAGGAGATATAACGATTTTTGTAGAGAGATTGAATTTTCTCGAATTTTCCTTACCCCGGACCTTAAAAAATTGTAAAAAATTAAAAGTTCCTTCTTGCTGATAATATACCTCTTTTTCTATTGATCTGTTCACGTAGATCACGAAAGTTTTTATATGAGGGGTCTGCGACGAATAGTTTAGGAGATATAACGACTTTTATAGAGAGATTGAATTTTTACGGTTTTTTCCAAAAATTTCGACTTCAAATTTCTCCTAAACTATGGGGACTACGGAAAATAGGTAAGCAGAGTTGGTATTGGCAGTTCATGATTATTCGAATTCCACTCACGAATGACAATATTTGAGTCGAAGAATTTTCTCGAATTTTCTCGAATTTTCTCGAATTTTCCTTACCCCGGACCTTAAAAAATTGTAAAAAATCAAGAGTTCCTTCTTGGTAATAATATACACCTTTTTCTATTGATCTGGTCATGTAGATCACGAAAGTTTTCATTTGAGGAGTCTGCGACGAATAGTTTAGGAGATATAACGATTTTTATAGAGAGATTGAATTTTCTCGAATTTTCCTTACCCCGGACCTTAAAAAATTGTAAAAAATTAAAAGTTCCTTCTTGGTGATAATATACCTCTTTTTCTATTGATCTGTTCACGTAGATCACGAAAGTTTTTATATGAGGGGTCTCCGACGAATAGTTTAGGAGATATAACGATTTTTATAGAGAGATTGAATTTTTACGGTTTTTTCCAAAAATTTCGACTTCAAATTTCTCCTAAACTATGGGGACTACGGAAAATCGGTAAGCAGAGTTGGTATTGGCAGTTCATGATTATTCGAATTCCACTCACGAATGACAATATTTGAGTCGAAGAATTTCCTCGAATTTTTCTTATCCCGCACCTTGAAAAATTGTAAAAAATTAAAAGTTCCTTCTTGGTAATAATATACCTCTTTTTCTATTGATCTGGTCATGTAGATCACGAAAGTTTTCATATGAGGAGTCTGCGACGAATAGTTTGGGAGATATAACGATTTTAGTAGAGAGATTGAATTTTTACGGTTTTTTCCAAAAATTTCGAATTCAAATTTCTCCTAAACTATGGGGACCACGGAAAATAGGTAAGCAGAGTTGGTATTGGCAGTTCATGATTATTCGAATTCCACTCACGAATGACAATATTTGAGTCGAAGAATTTTCTCGAATTTTCTCGAATTTTCCTTACCCCGGACCTTAAAAATTGTAAAAAATTAAAAGTTCCTTCTTGGTAATAATATACCTCTCTTTCTATTGATCTGGTCACGTAGATCACGAAAGTTTTTATTTGAGGAGTCTGCGACGAATAGTTTAGGAGATATAACGATTTTTATAGAGAGATTGAATTTTCTCGAATTTTCCTTACCCCGGACCTTGAAAAATTGTAAAAAATCAAAAGATCTTTCTTGGTAATAAAATACCTCTTTTTCTATTGATCTGTTCACGTAGATCACGAAAGTTTTCATATGAGGAGTCTGCGACGAATAGTTTAGGAGATATAACGATTTTATAGAGAGATTGAATTTTTACGGTTTTTTCCAAAAATTTCGACTTCAAATTTCTCCTAAACTATGGGGACTACGGAAAATAGGTAAGCAGAGTTGGTATTGGCAGTTCATGATTATTCGAATTCCACTCACGAATGACAATATTTGAGTCGAAGAATTTTCTCGAATTTTCCTTACCCCGGACCTTAAAAAATTGTAAAAAATTAAAAGTTCCTTCTTGGTAATAATATACCTCTTTTTCTATTGATCTGGTCACGTAGATCACGAAAGTTTTTATTTGAGGGGTTTGCGACGAATAGTTTAGGAGATATAACGATTTTTGTAGAGAGATTGAATTTTCTCGAATTTTCCTTACCCCGGACCTTAAAAAATTGTAAAAAATTAAAAGTTCCTTCTTGGTGATAATATACCTCTTTTTCTATTGATCTGTTCACGTAGATCACGAAAGTTTTTATATGAGGGGTCTGCGACGAATAGTTTAGGAGATATAACGATTTTTATAGAGAGATTGAATTTTTACGGTTTTTTCCAAAAATTTCGACTTCAAATTTCTCCTAAACTATGGGGACTACGGAAAATAGGTAAGCAGAGTTGGTATTGGCAGTTCATGATTATTCGAATTCCACTCACGAATGACAATATTTGAGTCGAAGAATTTTCTCGAATTTTCTCGAATTTTCCTTACCCCGGACCTTAAAAAATTGTAAAAAATTGAAAGTTCCTTCTTGGTGATAATATACCTCTTTTTCTATCGATCTGTTCACGTAGATCACGAAAGTTTTTATATGAGGTGTCTGCGACGAATAGTTTAGGAGATATAACGATTTTTATAGAGAGATTGAATTTTTACGGTTTTTTCCAAAAATTTCGACTTCAAATTTCTCCTAAACTATGGGGACTACGGAAAATCGGTAAGCAGAGTTGGTATTGGCAGTTCATGATTATTCGAATTCCACTCACGAATGACAATATTTGAGTCGAAGAATTTCCTCGAATTTTCCTTACCGCGGACCTTAAAAAATTGTAAAAAATTAAAAGTTCCTTCTTGGTGATAATATACCTCTTTTTCTATTGATCTGTTCACGTAGATCACGAAAGTTTTTATATGAGGGGTCTGCAACGAATAGTTTAGGAGATATAACGATTTTTATAGAGAGATTGAATTTTTACGGTTTTTTCCAAAAATTTCGACTTCAAATTTCTCCTAAATTATGGGGACTACGGAAAATCGGTAAGCAGAGTTGGTATTGGCAGTTCATGATTATTCGAATTCCACTCACGAATGACAATATTTGAGTCGAAGATTTTTCTCGAATTTTTCTTACCCCGGACCTTGAAAAATTGTAAAAAATTAAAAGTTCCTTCTTGGTAATAATATACCTCTTTTTCTATTGATCTGTTCACGTAGATCACGAAAGTTTTCATATGAGGTGTCTGCGACGAATAGTTTAGGAGATATAACGATTTTAGTAGAGAGATTGAATTTTTACGGTTTTTTCCAAAAATTTCGAATTCAAATTTCTCCTAAACTATGGGGACTACGGAAAATCGGTAAGCAGAGTTGGTATTGGCAGTTCATGGTTATCCGAATCCCACTCTCGCCTGACAATATTTGAGTCGAAAAATTTTCTCGAATTTTCTCGAATTTTCCTTACCCCGGACCTTAAAAAATTGTACAAAATTAAAAGTTCCTTCTTGGTAATAATATACCTCTTTTTCTATTGATCTGGTCATGTAGATCACGAAAGTTTTTATTTGAGGGGTTTGCGACGAATAGTTTAGGAGATATAACGATTTTTGTAGAGAGATTGAATTTTTACGGTTTTTTCCAAAAATTTCGAATTCAAATTTCTCCTTAACTATGGGGACTACGGAAAATCGGTAAGCAGAGTTGGTATTGGCAGTTCATGGTTATCCGAATCCCACTCTCGCCTGACAATATTTGAGTCGAAAAATTTTCTCGAATTTTCTCGAATTTTCCTTACCCCGGACCTTAAAAAATTGTAAAAAATTAAAAGTTCCTTCTTGGTAATAATATACCTCTTTTTCTATTGATCTGGTCATGTAGATCACGAAAGTTTTTATTTGAGGAGTCTGCGACGAATAGTTTAGGAGATATAACGATTTTTATAGAGAGATTGAATTTCCTCGAATTTTCCTTACCCCGGACTTGAAAAATTGAAAAAAAATTGAAAGATCTTTCTTGGTAATGAAATACCTCTTTTTCTATTGATCTGTTCACGTAGATCATGAAAGTTTTTATTTGAGGGTTATGCGACGAATAGTATAGGAGATATAACGATTTTTGTAGAGAGATTGAATTTTCTCGAATTCTCCTTACCGCGGACCTTAAAAAATTGTAAAAAATCAAAAGTTCCTTCTTGGTGATAATATACCTCTCTTTCTATTGATCTGTTCACGTAGATCACGAAAGTTTTTATATGAGGGGTCTGCGACGAATAGTTTAGGAGATATAGCTATTTTTATAGAGAGATTGAATTTTTACGGTTTTTTACAAAAATTTCGACTTCAAATTTCTGCTAAATTATGGGGACTACGGAAAATCGGTAAGCAGAGTTGGTATTGGCAGTTCATGATTATTCGAATTCCACTCACGAATGACAATATTTGAGTCGAAGATTTTTCTCGAATTTTCCTTACCCCGGACCTTGAAAAATTGTAAAAAATTAAAAGTTCCTTCTTGGTAATAATATACCTCTTTTTCTATTGATCTGGTCACGTTGATCACGAAAGTTTTCATATAAGGGGTCTGCGACGAATAGTTTAGGAGATATAACGATTTTAGTATTGAGATTGAATTTTTACGGTTTTTTCCAAAAATTTCGAATTCAAATTTCTCCTAAACTATGGGGACTACGAAAAATCGGTAAGCAGAGTTGGTATTGGCAGTTCATGGTTATTCGAATCCCACTCTCGCCTGACAATATTTGAGTCGAAAAATTTTCTCGAATTTTCCTTACCCCGGACCTTAAAAAATTGTACAAAATTAAAAGTTCCTTCTTGGTAATAATATACCTCTTTTTCTATTGATCTGGTCACGTTGATCACGAAAGTTTTCATATAAGGGGTCTGCGACGAATAGTTTAGGAGATATAACGATTTTAGTATTGAGATTGAATTTTTACGGTTTTTTCCAAAAATTTCGAATTCAAATTTCTCCTAAACTATGGGGACTACTTAAAATCGGTAAGCAGAGTTGGTATTGGCAGTTCATGGTTATCCGAATCCCACACTCGCCTGACAATATTTGAGTCGAAAAATTTTCTCGAATTTTCTCGAATTTTCCTCACCCCGGACCTTAAAAAATTGAAAAAATTAAAAGTTCCTTCTTGGTGATAATTTACCTCTTTTTCTATTGATCTGTTCACGTAGATCACGAAAGTTTTAATATGAGGGGTCTGCGACGAATAGTTTAGGAGATATAACGATTTTTATAGAGAGATTGAATTTTCTCGAATTTTCCTTACCCCGGACCTTGAAAAATTGTAAAAAATTAAAAGATCTTTCTTGGTAATAAAATACCTCTTTTTCTATTGATCTGTTCACGTAGATCACGAAAGTTTTTATTTGAGGGGTCTGCGACGAATAGTTTAGGAGATATAACGATTTTAGAAGAGAGATTGAATTTTCTCGAATTTTCCTTACCCCGGACCTTAAAAAATTGTAAAAAATTAAAAGTTCCTTCTTGGTGATAATATACCTCTTTTTCTATTGATCTGTTCACGTAGATCACGAAAGTTTTTATATGAGGGGTCTGCGACGAATAGTTTAGGAGATATAACGATTTTTATAGAGAGATTGAATTTTTACGGTTTTTTCCAAAAATATATATATATATTATTACCAAGAAGGAACTTTTAATTTTTTACAATTTTTCAAGGTCCGGGGTAAGAAAAATTCGAGAAAAATCTTCGACTCAAATATTGTCATTCGTGAGTGGAATTCGAATAATCATGAACTGCCAATACCAACTCTGCTTACCGATTTTCCGTAGTCCCCATAATTTAGGAGAAATTTGAAGTCGAAATTTTTGGAAAAAACCGTAAAAATTCAATCTCTCTATAAAAATCGTTATATCTCCTAAACTATTCGTTGCAGACCCCTCATATAAAAACTTTCGTGATCTACGTGAACAGATCAATAGAAAAAGAGGTATATTATCACCAAGAAGGAACTTTTAATTTTTTACAATTTTTTAAGGTCCGCGGTAAGGAAAATTCGAGGAAATTCTTCGACTCAAATATTGTCATTCGTGAGTGGAATTCGAATAATCATGAACTGCCAATACCAACTCTGCTTACCGATTTTCCGTAGTCCCCATAGTTTAGGAGAAATTTGAAGTCGAAATTTTTGGAAAAAACCGTAAAAATTCAATCTCTCTATAAAAATCGTTATATCTCCTAAACTATTCGTCGCAGACACCTCATATAAAAACTTTCGTGATCTACGTGAACAGATCGATAAAAAAAGAGGTATATTATCACCAAGAAGGAACTTTCAATTTTTTACAATTTTTTAAGGTCCGGGGTAAGGAAAATTCGAGAAAATTCGAGAAAATTCTTCGACTCAAATATTGTCATTCGTGAGTGGAATTCGAATAATCATGAACTGCCAATACCAACTCTGCTTACCTATTTTCCGTAGTCCCCATAGTTTAGGAGAAATTTGAAGTCGAAATTTTTGGAAAAAACCGTAAAAATTCAATCTCTCTATAAAAATCGTTATATCTCCTAAACTATTCGTCGCAGACCCCTCATATAAAAACTTTCGTGATCTACGTGAACAGATCAATAGAAAAAGAGGTATATTATCACCAAGAAGGAACTTTTAATTTTTTACAATTTTTTAAGGTCCGGGGTAAGGAAAATTCGAGAAAATTCAATCTCTCTACAAAAATCGTTATATCTCCTAAACTATTCGTCGCAAACCCCTCAAATAAAAACTTTCGTGATCTACGTGACCAGATCAATAGAAAAAGAGGTATATTATTACCAAGAAGGAACTTTTAATTTTTTACAATTTTTTAAGGTCCGGGGTAAGGAAAATTCGAGAAAATTCGAGAAAATTCTTCGACTCAAATATTGTCGTTCGTGAGTGGAATTCGAATAATCATGAACTGCCAATACCAACTCTGCTTACCTATTTTCCGTAGTCCCCATAGTTTAGGAGAAATTTGAATTCGAAATTTTTGGAAAAAACCGTAAAAATTCAATCTCTCTACTAAAATCGTTATATCTCCCAAACTATTCGTCGCAGACTCCTCATATGAAAACTTTCGTGATCTACGTGACCAGATCAATAGAAAAAGAGGTATATTATTACCAAGAAGGAACTTTTAATTTTTTACAATTTTTCAAGGTCCGGGATAAGAAAAATTCGAGGAAATTCTTCGACTCAAATATTGTCATTCGTGAGTGGAATTCGAATAATCATGAACTGCCAATACCAACTCTGCTTACCGATTTTCCGTAGTCCCCATAGTTTAGGAGAAATTTGAAGTCGAAATTTTTGGAAAAAACCGTTAAAATTCAATCTCTCTATAAAAATCGTTATATCTCCTAAACTATTCGTCGCAGACCCCTCATATAAAAACTTTCGTGATCTACGTGAACAGATCAATAGAAAAAGAGGTATATTATCACCAAGAAGGAACTTTTAATTTTTTACAATTTTTTAAGGTCCGGGGTAAGGAAAATTCGAGAAAATTCAATCTCTCTACAAAAATCGTTATATCTCCTAAACTATTCGTCGCAGACCCCTCAAATAAAAACTTTCGTGATCTACGTGAACAGATCAATAGAAAAAGAGGTATTTTATTACCAAGAAAGATCTTTTAATTTTTTACAATTTTTCAAGGTCCGGGGTAAGGAAAATTCGAGAAAATTCAATTTCTCTATAAAAATCGTTATATCTCCTAAACTATTCGTCGCAGACTCCTCAAATGAAAACTTTCGTGATCTACATGACCAGATCAATAGAAAAAGGTGTATATTATTACCAAGAAGGAACTTTTGATTTTTTACAATTTTTTAAGGTCCGGGGTAAGGAAAATTCGAGAAAATTCGAGAAAATTCTTCGACTCAAATATTGTCAGGCGAGAGTGGGATTCGAATAACCATGAACTGCCAATACCAACTCTGCTCACCGATTTTCCGTAGTCCCCATAGTTTAGGAGAAATTTGAATTCGAAATTTTTGGAAAAAAACCGTAAAAATTCAATCTCTCTACTAAAATCGTTATATCTCCTAAACTATTCGTCGCAGACCCCTCATATGAAAACTTTCGTGATCTACGTGACCAGATCAATAGAAAAAGAGGTATTTTATTACCAAGAAGGAACTTTTAATTTTTTACAATTTTTTAAGGTCCGGGGTAAGGAAAATTCGAGAAAATTCGAGAAAATTCTTCGACTCAAATATTGTCATTCGTGAGTGGAATTCGAATAATCATGAACTGCCAATACCAACTCTGCTTACCTATTTTCCGTAGTCCCCATAGTTTAGGAGAAATTTGAAGTCGAAATTTTTGGAAAAAACCGTAAAAATTCAATCTCTCTATAAAAATCGTTATATCTCCTAAACTATTCGTCGCAGACCCCTCATATGAAAACTTTCGTGATCTACGTGAACAGATCAATAGAAAAAGAGGTATATTATCAGCAAGAAGGAACTTTTAATTTTTTACAATTTTTTAAGGTCCGGGGTAAGGAAAATTCGAGAAAATTCAATCTCTCTACAAAAATCGTTATATCTCCTAAACTATTCGTCGCAAACCCCTCAAATAAAAACTTTCGTGATCTACGTGACCAGATCAATAGAAAAAGAGGTATATTATTACCAAGAAGGAACTTTTAATTTTTTACAATTTTTTAAGGTCCGGGGTAAGGAAAATTCGAGAAAATTCGAGAAAATTCTTCGACTCAAATATTGTCATTCGTGAGTGGAATTCGAATAATCATGAACTGCCAATACCAACTCTGCTTACCTATTTTCCGTAGTCCCCATAGTTTAGGAGAAATTTGAAGTCGAAATTTTCGGAAAAAACCGTAAAAATTCAATCTCTCTACTAAAATCGTTATATCTCATAGACTATTCGTCGCAGACCCCTCATATGAAAACTTTCGTGATCTACGTGACCAGATCAATAGAAAAAGAGGTTTATTATTACCAAGAAGGAACTTTTAATTTTTTACAATTTTTTAAGGTCCGGGGTAAGGAAAATTCGAGAAAATTCTTCGACTCAAATATTGTCATTCGTGAGTGGAATTCGAATAATCATGAACTGCCAATACCAACTCTGCTTACCTATTTTCCGTAGTCCCCATAGTTTAGGAGAAATTTGAATTCGAAATTTTTGGAAAAAACCGTAAAAATTCAATCTCTCTACTAAAATCGTTATATCTCCTAAACTATTCGTCGCAGACTCCTCAAATAAAAACTTTCGTGATCTACGTGACCAGATCAATAGAAAGAGAGGTATATTATTACCAAGAAGGAACTTTTAATTTTTTACAATTTTTTAAGGTCCGGGGTAAGGAAAATTCGAGAAAATTCGAGAAAATTCTTCGACTCAAATATTGTCATTCGTGAGTGGAATTCGAATAATCATGAACTGCCAATACCAACTCTGCTTACCTATTTTCCGTAGTCCCCATAGTTTAGGAGAAATTTGAAGTCGAAATTTTTGGAAAAAACCGTAAAAATTCAATCTCTCTATAAAAATCGTTATATCTCCTAAACTATTCGTCGCAGACCCCTCATATGAAAACTTTCGTGATCTACGTGAACAGATCAATAGAAGAAGAGGTATATTATCAGCAAGAAGGAACTTTTAATTTTTTACAATTTTTTAAGGTCCGGGGTAAGGAAAATTCGAGAAAATTCAATCTCTCTACAAAAATCGTTATATCTCCTAAACTATTCGTCGCAAACCCCTCAAATAAAAACTTTCGTGATCTACGTGACCAGATCAATAGAAAAAGAGGTATATTATTACCAAGAAGGAACTTTTAATTTTTTACAATTTTTTAAGGTCCGGGGTAAGGAAAATTCGAGAAAATTCGAGAAAATTCTTCGACTCAAATATTGTCATTCGTGAGTGGAATTCGAATAATCATGAACTGCCAATACCAACTCTGCTTACCTATTTTCCGTAGTCCCCATAGTTTAGGAGAAATTTGAAGTCGAAATTTTTGGAAAAAACCGTAAAAATTCAATCTCTCTATAAAAATCGTTATATCTCCTAAACTATTCGTCGCAGACCCCTCATATAAAAACTTTCGTGATCTACGAGAACAGATCAATAGAAAAAGAGGCATATTATCACCAAGAAGGAACTTTTAATTTTTTACAATTTTTTAAGGTCCGGGGTAAGGAAAATTCGAGAAAATTCGAGAAAATTCGAGAAAATTCTTCGACTCAAATATTGTCATTCGTGAGTGGAATTCGAATAATCATGAACTGCCAATACCAACTCTGCTTACCTATTTTCCGTAGTCCCCATAGTTTAGAAGAAATTTGAATTCGAAATTTTTGGAAAAAACCGTTAAAATTCAATCTCTCTACTAAAATCGTTATATCTCCTAGACTATTCGTCGCAGACCCCTCATATGAAAACTTTCGTGATCTACGTGACCAGATCAATAGAAAAAGAGGTATATTATTACCAAGAAGGAACTTTTAATTTTTAACAATTTTTCAAGGTCCGGGGTAAGGAAAATTCGAGAAAATTCTTCGACTCAAATATTGTCATTCGTGAGTGGAATTCGAATAATCATGAACTGCCAATACCAATTCTGCTTACCGATTTTCCGTAGTCCCCATAGTTTAGGAGAAATTTGAAGTCGAAATTTTTGGAAAAAACCGTAAAAATTCAATCTCTCTATAAAAATCGTTATATCTCCTAAACTTTTCGTCGCAGACCCCTCATATAAAAACTTTCGTGATCTACGTGAACAGATCAATAGAAAAAGACGTATATTATCACCAAGAAGGAACTTTTAATTTTTTACAATTTTTTAAGATCCGGGGTAAGGAAAATTCGAGAAAATTCAATCTCTCTACAAAAATCGTTATATCTCCTAAACTATTCGTCGCAGACCCCTCAAATAAAAACTTTCGTGATCTACGTGAACAGATCAATAGAAAAAGAGGTATTTTATTACCAAGAAAGATCTTTTAATTTTTTACAATTTTTCAAGGTCCGGGGTAAGGAAAATTCGAGAAAATTCAATCTCTCTATAAAAATCGTTATATCTCCTAAACTATTCGTCGCAGACTCCTCAAATAAAAACTTTCTTGATCTACATGACCAGATCAATAGAAAAAGAGGTATATTATTACCAAGAAGGAACTTTTAATTTTTTACAATTTTTTAAGGTCCGGGGTAAGGAAATTTCGAGAAAATTCGGGAAAATTCTTCGACTCAAATATTGTCATTCGTGAGTGGAATTCGAATAATCATGAACTGCCAATACCAACTCTGCTTACCTATTTTCCGTAGTCCCCATAGTTTAGGAGAAATTTGAATTCGAAATTTTTGGAAAAAACCGTAAAAATTCAATCTCTCTACTAAAATCGTTATATCTCCTAAACTATTCGTCGCAGACCCCTCATATGAAAACTTTCGTGATCTACGTGACCAGATCAATAGAAAAAGAGGTATATTATTACCAAGAAGGAACTTTTAATTTTTTACAATTTTTCAAGGTCCGGGGTAAGAAAAATTCGAGAAAATTCTTCGACTCAAATATTGTCATTCGTGAGTGGAATTCGAATAATCATGAACTGCCAATACCAACTCTGCTTACCGATTTTCCGTAGTCCCCATAGTTTAGGAGAAATTTGAAGTCGAAATTTTTGGAAAAAACCGTAAAAATTCAATCTCTCTATAAAAATCGTTATATCTCCTAAACTATTCGTCGCAGACCCCTCATATAAAAACTTTCGTGATCTACGTGAACAGATCAATAGAAAAAGAGGTATATTATCACCAAGAAGGAACTTTTAATTTTTTACAATTTTTTAAGGTCCGGGGTAAGGAAAATTCGAGAAAATTCAATCTCTCTACAAAAATCGTTATATCTCCTAAACTATTCGTCGCAGACCCCTCAAATAAAAACTTTAGGAGAAATTTGAAGTCGAAATTTTTGGAAAAAACCGTAAAAATTCAATCTCTCTATAAAAATCGTTATATCTCCTAAACTATTCGTCGCAGACTCCTCATATGAAAACTTTCGTGATCTACGTGACCAGATCAATAGAAAAAGAGGTATTTTATTACCAAGAAAGATCTTTTAATTTTTTACAATTTTTCAAGGTCCGGGGTAAGGAAAATTCGAGAAAATTCAATCTCTCTATAAAAATCGTTATATCTCCTAAACTATTCGTCGCAGACTCCTCAAATAAAAACTTTCGTGATCTACGTGACCAGATCAATAGAAAGAGAGGTATATTATTACCAAGAAGGAACTTTTAATTTTTTACAATTTTTTAAGGTCCGGGGTAAGGAAAATTCGAGAAAATTCGAGAAAATTCTTCGACTCAAATATTGTCGTTCGTGAGTGGAATTCGAATAATCATGAACTGCCAATACCAACTCTGCTTACCTATTTTCCGTAGTCCCCATAGTTTAGGAGAAATTTGAATTCGAAATTTTCGGAAAAAACCGTAAAAATTCAATCTCTCTACTAAAATCGTTATATCTCCCAAACTATTCGTCGCAGACTCCTCATATGAAAACTTTCGTGATCTACGTGACCAGATCAATAGAAAAAGAGGTATATTATTACCAAGAAGGAACTTTTAATTTTTTACAATTTTTCAAGGTCCGGGATAAGAAAAATTCGAGGAAATTCAATCTCTCTATAAAAATCGTTATATCTCCTAAACTATTCGTCGCAGACTCCTCAAATAAAAACTTTCGTGATCTACGTGACCAGATCAATAGAAAGAGAGGTATATTATTACCAAGAAGGAACTTTTAATTTTTCACAATTTTTTAAGGTCCGGGGTAAGGAAAATTCGAGAAAATTCGAGAAAATTCGAGAAAATTCTTCGACTCAAATATTGTCATTCGTGAGTGGAATTCGAATAATCATGAACTGCCAATACCAACTCTGCTTACCTATTTTCCGTAGTCCCCATAGTTTAGGAGAAACTTGAAGTCGAAATTTTTGGAAAAAACCGTAAAAATTCAATCTCTCTATAAAAATCGTTATATCTCCTAAACTATTCGTCGCAGACCCCTCATATAAAAACTTTCGTGATCTACGTGAACAGATCAATAGCAAAAGAGGTATATTATCACCAAGAAGGAACTTTTAATTTTTTACAATTTTTTAAGGTCCGGGGTAAGGAAAATTCGAGAAAATTCGAGAAAATTCTTCGACTCAAATATTGTCATTCGTGAGTGGGATTCGAATAACCATGAACTGCCAATACCAACTCTGCTTACCGATTTTCCGTAGTCCCCATAGTTTAGGAGAAATTTGAAGTCGAAATTTTCGGAAAAAACCGTAAAAATTCAATCTCTCTACTAAAATCGTTATATCTCCCAAACTATTCGTCGCAGACTCCTCATATGAAAACTTTCGTGATCTACGTGACCAGATCAATAGAAAAAGAGGTATATTATTACCAAGAAGGAACTTTTAATTTTTTACAATTTTTCAAGGTCCGGGATAAGAAAAATTCGAGGAAATTCAATCTCTCTATAAAAATCGTTATATCTCCTAAACTATTCGTCGCAGACTCCTCAAATAAAAACTTTCGTGATCTACGTGACCAGATCAATAGAAAGAGAGGTATATTATTACCAAGAAGGAACTTTTAATTTTTTACAATTTTTCAAGGTCCGGGGTAAGGAAAATTCGAGAAAATTCGAGAAAATTCTTCGACTCAAATATTGTCATTCGTGAGTGGAATTCGAATAATCATGAACTGCCAATACCAACTCTGCTTACCTATTTTCCGTAGTCCCCATAGTTTAGGAGAAATTTGAAGTCGAAATTTTTGGAAAAAACCGTAAAAATTCAATCTCTCTATAAAAATCGTTATATCTCCTAAACTATTCGTCGCAGACCCCTCATATGAAAACTTTCGTGATCTACGTGAACAGATCAATAGAAAAAGAGGTATATTATCAGCAAGAAGGAACTTTTAATTTTTTACAATTTTTTAAGGTCCGGGGTAAGGAAAATTCGAGAAAATTCAATCTCTCTACAAAAATCGTTATATCTCCTAAACTATTCGTCGCAAACCCCTCAAATAAAAACTTTCGTGATCTACGTGACCAGATCAATAGAAAAAGAGGTATATTATTACCAAGAAGGAACTTTTAATTTTTTACAATTTTTTAAGGTCCGGGGTAAGGAAAATTCGAGAAAATTCGAGAAAATTCTTCGACTCAAATATTGTCATTCGTGAGTGGAATTCGAATAATCATGAACTGCCAATACCAACTCTGCTTACCTATTTTCCGTAGTCCCCATAGTTTAGGAGAAATTTGAAGTCGAAATTTTTGGAAAAAACCGTAAAAATTCAATCTCTCTATAAAAATCGTTATATCTCCTAAACTATTCGTCGCAGACCCCTCATATAAAAACTTTCGTGATCTACGTGAACAGATCAATAGAAAAAGAGGTATATTATCACCAAGAAGGAACTTTTAATTTTTTACAATTTTTTAAGGTCCGGGGTAAGGAAAATTCGAGAAAATTCGAGAAAATTCTTCGACTCAAATATTGTCATTCGTGAGTGGGATTCGAATAACCATGAACTGCCAATACCAACTCTGCTTACCGATTTTCCGTAGTCCCCATAGTTTAGGAGAAATTTGAAGTCGAAATTTTCGGAAAAAACCGTAAAAATTCAATCTCTCTACTAAAATCGTTATATCTCCTAGACTATTCGTCGCAGACCCCTCATATGAAAACTTTCGTGATCTACGTGACCAGATCAATAGAAAAAGAGGTTTATTATTACCAAGAAGGAACTTTTAATTTTTTACAATTTTTTAAGGTCCGGGGTAAGGAAAATTCGAGAAAATTCTTCGACTCAAATATTGTCATTCGTGAGTGGAATTCGAATAATCATGAACTGCCAATACCAACTCTGCTTACCTATTTTCCGTAGTCCCCATAGTTTAGGAGAAATTTGAATTCGAAATTTTTGGAAAAAACCGTTAAAATTCAATCTCTCTACTAAAATCGTTATATCTCCTAGACTATTCGTCGCAGACCCCTCATATGAAAACTTTCGTGATCTACGTGACCAGATCAATAGAAAAAGAGGTATATTATTACCAAGAAGGAACTTTTAATTTTTAACAATTTTTCAAGGTCCGGGGTAAGGAAAATTCGAGAAAATTCTTCGACTCAAATATTGTCATTCGTGAGTGGAATTCGAATAATCATGAACTGCCAATACCAATTCTGCTTACCGATTTTCCGTAGTCCCCATAGTTTAGGAGAAATTTGAAGTCGAAATTTTTGGAAAAAACCGTAAAAATTCAATCTCTCTATAAAAATCGTTATATCTCCTAAACTTTTCGTCGCAGACCCCTCATATAAAAACTTTCGTGATCTACGTGAACAGATCAATAGAAAAAGACGTATATTATCACCAAGAAGGAACTTTTAATTTTTTACAATTTTTTAAGATCCGGGGTAAGGAAAATTCGAGAAAATTCAATCTCTCTACAAAAATCGTTATATCTCCTAAACTATTCGTCGCAGACCCCTCAAATAAAAACTTTCGTGATCTACGTGAACAGATCAATAGAAAAAGAGGTATTTTATTACCAAGAAAGATCTTTTAATTTTTTACAATTTTTCAAGGTCCGGGGTAAGGAAAATTCGAGAAAATTCAATCTCTCTATAAAAATCGTTATATCTCCTAAACTATTCGTCGCAGACTCCTCAAATAAAAACTTTCGTGATCTACATGACCAGATCAATAGAAAAAGAGGTATATTATTACCAAGAAGGAACTTTTAATTTTTTACAATTTTTTAAGGTCCGGGGTAAGGAAATTTCGAGAAAATTCGGGAAAATTCTTCGACTCAAATATTGTCATTCGTGAGTGGAATTCGAATAATCATGAACTGCCAATACCAACTCTGCTTACCTATTTTCCGTAGTCCCCATAGTTTAGGAGAAATTTGAATTCGAAATTTTTGGAAAAAACCGTAAAAATTCAATCTCTCTACTAAAATCGTTATATCTCCTAAACTATTCGTCGCAGACCCCTCATATGAAAACTTTCGTGATCTACGTGACCAGATCAATAGAAAAAGAGGTATATTATTACCAAGAAGGAACTTTTAATTTTTTACAATTTTTCAAGGTCCGGGGTAAGAAAAATTCGAGAAAATTCTTCGACTCAAATATTGTCATTCGTGAGTGGAATTCGAATAATCATGAACTGCCAATACCAACTCTGCTTACCGATTTTCCGTAGTCCCCATAGTTTAGGAGAAATTTGAAGTCGAAATTTTTGGAAAAAACCGTAAAAATTCAATCTCTCTATAAAAATCGTTATATCTCCTAAACTATTCGTCGCAGACCCCTCATATAAAAACTTTCGTGATCTACGTGAACAGATCAATAGAAAAAGAGGTATATTATCACCAAGAAGGAACTTTTAATTTTTTACAATTTTTTAAGGTCCGGGGTAAGGAAAATTCGAGAAAATTCAATCTCTCTACAAAAATCGTTATATCTCCTAAACTATTCGTCGCAGACCCCTCAAATAAAAAGTTTAGGAGAAATTTGAAGTCGAAATTTTTGGAAAAAACCGTAAAAATTCAATCTCTCTATAAAAATCGTTATATCTCCTAAACTATTCGTCGCAGACTCCTCATATGAAAACTTTCGTGATCTACGTGACCAGATCAATAGAAAAAGAGGTATTTTATTACCAAGAAAGATCTTTTAATTTTTTACAATTTTTCAAGGTCCGGGGTAAGGAAAATTCGAGAAAATTCAATCTCTCTATAAAAATCGTTATATCTCCTAAACTATTCGTCGCAGACTCCTCAAATAAAAACTTTCGTGATCTACGTGACCAGATCAATAGAAAGAGAGGTATATTATTACCAAGAAGGAACTTTTAATTTTTTACAATTTTTTAAGGTCCGGGGTAAGGAAAATTCGAGAAAATTCGAGAAAATTCTTCGACTCAAATATTGTCGTTCGTGAGTGGAATTCGAATAATCATGAACTGCCAATACCAACTCTGCTTACCTATTTTCCGTAGTCCCCATAGTTTAGGAGAAATTTGAATTCGAAATTTTTGGAAAAAACCGTAAAAATTCAATCTCTCTACTAAAATCGTTATATCTCCCAAACTATTCGTCGCAGATTCCTCATATGAAAACTTTCGTGATCTACGTGACCAGATCAATAGAAAAAGAGGTATATTATTACCAAGAAGGAACTTTTAATTTTTTACAATTTTTCAAGGTCCGGGATAAGAAAAATTCGAGGAAATTCTTCGACTCAAATATTGTCATTCGTGAGTGGAATTCGAATAATCATGAACTGCCAATACCAACTCTGCTTACCGATTTTCCGTAGTCCCCATAGTTTAGGAGAAATTTGAAGTCGAAATTTTTGGAAAAAACAGTAAAAATTCAATCTCTCTTTAAAAATCGTTATATCTCCTAAACTATTCGTCGCAGACCCCTCATATAAAAACTTTCGTGATCTACGTGAACAGATCAATAGAAAAAGAGGTATATTATCACCAAGAAGGAACTTTTAATTTTTTACAATTTTTTAAGGTCCGGGGTAAGGAAAATTCGAGAAAATTCAATCTCTCTACAAAAATCGTTATATCTCCTAAACTATTCGTCGCAGACCCCTCAAATAAAAACTTTCGTGATCTACGTGAACAGATCAATAGAAAAAGAGGTATTTTATTACCAAGAAAGATCTTTTAATTTTTTACAATTTTTCAAGGTCCGGGGTAAGGAAAATTCGAGAAAATTCAATCTCTCTATAAAAATCGTTATATCTCCTAAACTATTCGTCGCAGACTCCTCAAATGAAAACTTTCGTGATCTACATGACCAGATCAATAGAAAAAGGTGTATATTATTACCAAGAAGGAACTTTTGATTTTTTACAATTTTTTAAGGTCCGGGGTAAGGAAAATTCGAGAAAATTCTTCGACTCAAATATTGTCAGGCGAGAGTGGGATTCGAATAACCATGAACTGCCAATACCAACTCTGCTCACCGATTTTCCGTAGTCCCCATAGTTTAGGAGAAATTTGAATTCGAAATTTTTGGAAAAAAACCGTAAAAATTCAATCTCTCTACTAAAATCGTTATATCTCCTAAACTATTCGTCGCAGACCCCTCATATGAAAACTTTCGTGATCTACGTGACCAGATCAATAGAAAAAGAGGTATATTATTACCAAGAAGGAACTTTTAATTTTTTACAATTTTTTAAGGTCCGGGGTAAGGAAAATTCGAGAAAATTCGAGAAAATTCTTCGACTCAAATATTGTCATTCGTGAGTGGAATTCGAATAATCATGAACTGCCAATACCAACTCTGCTTACCTATTTTCCGTAGTCCCCATAGTTTAGGAGAAATTTGAAGTCGAAATTTTTGGAAAAAACCGTAAAAATTCAATCTCTCTATAAAAATCGTTATATCTCCTAAACTATTCGTCGCAGACCCCTCATATGAAAACTTTCGTGATCTACGTGAACAGATCAATAGAAAAAGAGGTATATTATCAGCAAGAAGGAACTTTTAATTTTTTACAATTTTTTAAGGTCCGGGGTAAGGAAAATTCGAGAAAATTCAATCTCTCTACAAAAATCGTTATATCTCCTAAACTATTCGTCGCAAACCCCTCAAATAAAAACTTTCGTGATCTACGTGACCAGATCAATAGAAAAAGAGGTATATTATTACCAAGAAGGAACTTTCAATTTTTTACAATTTTTTAAGGTCCGGGGTAAGGAAAATTCGAGAAAATTCGAGAAAATTCTTCGACTCAAATATTGTCATTCGTGAGTGGAATTCGAATAATCATGAACTGCCAATACCAACTCTGCTTACCTATTTTCCGTAGTCCCCATAGTTTAGGAGAAATTTGAAGTCGAAATTTTTGGAAAAAACCGTAAAAATTCAATCTCTCTATAAAAATCGTTATATCTCCTAAACTATTCGTCGCAGACCCCTCATATAAAAACTTTCGTGATCTACGTGAACAGATCAATAGAAAAAGAGGTATATTATCACCAAGAAGGAACTTTTAATTTTTTACAATTTTTTAAGGTCCGGGGTAAGGAAAATTCGAGAAAATTCGAGAAAATTCTTCGACTCAAATATTGTCATTCGTGAGTGGGATTCGAATAACCATGAACTGCCAATACCAACTCTGCTTACCGATTTTCCGTAGTCCCCATAGTTTAGGAGAAATTTGAAGTCGAAATTTTCGGAAAAAACCGTAAAAATTCAATCTCTCTACTAAAATCGTTATATCTCCTAGACTATTCGTCGCAGACCCCTCATATGAAAACTTTCGTGATCTACGTGACCAGATCAATAGAAAAAGAGGTATATTATTACCAAGAAGGAACTTTTAATTTTTTACAATTTTTTAAGGTCCGGGGTAAGGAAAATTCGAGAAAATTCTTCGACTCAAATATTGTCATTCGTGAGTGGAATTCGAATAATCATGAACTGCCAATACCAACTCTGCTTACCGATTTTCCGTAGTCCCCATAGTTTAGGAGAAATTTGAAGTCGAAATTTTCGGAAAAAACCGTAAAAATTCAATCTCTCTACTAAAATCGTTATATCTCCTAGACTATTCGTCGCAGACCCCTCATGAAAACTTTCGTGATCTACGTGACCAGATCAATAGAAAAAGAGGTATATTATTACCAAGAAGGAACTTTTAATTTTTTACAATTTTTTAAGGTCCGGGGTAAGGAAAATTCGAGAAAATTCTTCGACTCAAATATTGTCATTCGTGAGTGGAATTCGAATAATCATGAACTGCCAATACCAATTCTGCTTACCGATTTTCCGTAGTCCCCATAGTTTAGGAGAAATTTGAAGTCGAAATTTTTGGAAAAAACCGTAAAAATTCAATCTCTCTATAAAAATCGTTATATCTCCTAAACTTTTCGTCGCAGACCCCTAATATAAAAACTTTCGTGATCTACGTGAACAGATCAATAGAAAAAGACGTATATTATCACCAAGAAGGAACTTTTAATTTTTTACAATTTTTCAAGGTCCGGGGTAAGGAAAATTCGAGAAAATTCAATCTCTCTATAAAAATCGTTATATCTCCTAAACTATTCGTCGCAGACTCCTCAAATAAAAACTTTCGTGATCTACATGACCAGATCAATAGAAAAAGAGGTATATTATTACCAAGAAGGAACTTTTAATTTTTTACAATTTTTTAAGGTCCGGGGTAAGGAAATTTCGAGAAAATTCGGGAAAATTCTTCGACTCAAATATTGTCATTCGTGAGTGGAATTCGAATAATCATGAACTGCCAATACCAACTCTGCTTACCTATTTTCCGTAGTCCCCATAGTTTAGGAGAAATTTGAATTCGAAATTTTCGGAAAAAACCGTAAAAATTCAATCTCTCTACTAAAATCGTTATATCTCCTAAACTATTCGTCGCAGACCCCTCATATGAAAACTTTCGTGATCTACGTGACCAGATCAATAGAAAAAGAGGTATATTATTACCAAGAAGGAACTTTTAATTTTTTACAATTTTTCAAGGTCCGGGGTAAGAAAAATTCGAGAAAATTCTTCGACTCAAATATTGTCATTCGTGAGTGGAATTCGAATAATCATGAACTGCCAATACCAACTCTGCTTACCGATTTTCCGTAGTCCCCATAGTTTAGGAGAAATTTGAAGTCGAAATTTTTGGAAAAAACCGTAAAAATTCAATCTCTCTATAAAAATCGTTATATCTCCTAAACTATTCGTCGCAGACCCCTCATATAAAAACTTTCGTGATCTACGTGAACAGATCAATAGAAAAAGAGGTATATTATCACCAAGAAGGAACTTTTAATTTTTTACAATTTTTTAAGGTCCGGGGTAAGGAAAATTCGAGAAAATTCAATCTCTCTACAAAAATCGTTATATCTCCTAAACTATTCGTCGCAGACCCCTCAAATAAAAACTTTCGTGGTCTACGTGAACAGATCAATAGAAAAAGAGGTATTTTATTACCAAGAAAGATCTTTCAATTTTTTACAATTTTTCAAGGTCCGGGGTAAGGAAAATTCGAGAAAATTCAATCTCTCTATAAAAATCGTTATATCTCCTAAACTATTCGTCGCAGACTCCTCAAATAAAAACTTTCGTGATCTACATGACCAGATCAATAGAAAAAGAGGTATATTATTACCAAGAAGGAACTTTCAATTTTTTATAATTTTTTAAGGTCCGTGGTAAGAAAAATTCGAGAAAATTCGAGAGAATTTTTCGACTCAAATATTGTCAGGCGAGAGTGGGATTCGAATAACCATGAACTGCCAATACCAACTCTGCTCACCGATTTTCCGTAGTCCCCATAGTTTAGGAGAAATTTGAATTCGAAGTTTTTGGAAAAAACCGTAAAAATTCAATCTCTCTACAAAAATCGTAATATCTCCTAAACTATTCGTCGCAAACCCCTCAAATAAAAACTTTCGTGATCTACGTGACCAGATCAATAAAAAAAGAGGTATATTATTACCAAGAAGGAACTTTTAATTTTTTACAATTTTTTAAGGTCCGGGGTAAGGAAAATTCGAGAAAATTCGAGAAAATTCTTCGACTCAAATATTGTCATTCGTGAGTGGAATTCGAATAATCATGAACTGCCAATACCAAATCTGCCTACCTATTTTCCGTAGTCCCCATAGTTTAGGAGAAATTTGAATTCGAAATTTTTGGAAAAAACCGTAAAAATTCAATCTCTCTATAAAAATCGTTATATCTCCTAAACTATTCGTCGCAGACCCCTCATATAAAAACTTTCGTGATCTACGTGAACAGATCAATAGAAAAAGAGGTATATTATCACCAAGAAGGAACTTTTAATTTTTTACAATTTTTTAAGGTCCGGGGTAAGGAATATTCGAGAAAATTCAATCTCTCTACAAAAATCGTTATATCTCCTAAACTATTCGTCGCAGACCCCTCAAATAAAAACTTTCGTGATCTACGTGAACAGATCAATAGAAAAAGAGGTGTTTTATTACCAAGAAAGATCTTTTAATTTTTTACAATTTTTCAAGGTCCGGGGTAAGGAAAATTCGAGAAAATTCAATCTCTCTATAAAAATCGTTATATCTCCTAAACTATTCGTCGCAGACTCCTCAAATGAAAACTTTCGTGATCTACATGACCAGATCAATAGAAAAAGGTGTATATTATTACCAAGAAGGAACTTTTGATTTTTTACAATTTTTTAAGGTCCGGGGTAGGGAAAATTCGAGAAAATTTTTCGACTCAAATATTGTCAGGCGAGAGTGGGATTCGAATAACCATGAACTGCCAATACCAACTCTGCTTACCGATTTTCCGTAGTCCCCATAGTTTAGGAGAAATTTGAAGTCGAAATTTTTGGAAAAAACCGTAAAAATTCAATCTCTCTATAAAAATCGTTATATCTCCTAAACTATTCGTCGCAGACCTCTCATATAAAAACTTTCGTGATCTACGTGAACAGATCAATAGAAAAAGAGGTATATTATTACCAAGAAGGAACTTTTAATTTTTTACAATTTTTTAAGGTCCGGGGTAAGGAAATTTCGAGAAAATTCGGGAAAATTCTTCGACTCAAATATTGTCATTCGTGAGTGGAATTCGAATAATCATGAACTGCCAATACCAACTCTGCTTACCTATTTTCCGTAGTCCCCATAGTTTAGGAGAAATTTGAATTCGAAATTTTTGGAAAAAACCGTAAAAATTCAATCTCTCTACTAAAATCGTTATATCTCCTAAACTATTCGTCGCAGACCCCTCATATGAAAACTTTCGTGATCTACGTGACCAGATCAATAGAAAAAGAGGTATATTATCACCAAGAAGGAACTTTTAATTTTTTACAATTTTTTAAGGTCCGGGGTAAGGAAAATTCGAGAAAATTCGAGAAAATTCTTCGACTCAAATATTGTCATTCGTGAGTGGGATTCGAATAACCATGAACTGCCAATACCAACTCTGCTTACCGATTTTCCGTAGTCCCCATAGTTTAGGAGAAATTTGAATTCGAAATTTTTGGAAAAAACCGTAAAAATTCAATCTCTCTACAAAAATCGTTATATCTCCTAAACTATTCGTCGCAAACCCCTCAAATAAAAACTTTCGTGATCTACGTGACCAGATCAATAGAAAAAGAGGTATATTATTACCAAGAAGGAACTTTTAATTTTTTACAATTTTTTAAGGTCCGGGGTAAGGAAAATTCGAGAAAATTCTTCGACTCAAATATTGTCATTCGTGAGTGGAATTCGAATAATCATGAACTGCCAATACCAACTCTGCTTACCTATTTTCCGTAGTCCCCATAGTTTAGGAGAAATTTGAATTCGAAATTTTTGGAAAAAACCGTTAAAATTCAATCTCTCTACTAAAATCGTTATATCTCCTAGACTATTCGTCGCAGACCCCTCATATGAAAACTTTCGTGATCTACGTGACCAGATCAATAGAAAAAGAGGTATATTATTACCAAGAAGGAACTTTTAATTTTTAACAATTTTTCAAGGTCCGGGGTAAGGAAAATTCGAGAAAATTCTTCGACTCAAATATTGTCATTCGTGAGTGGAATTCGAATAATCATGAACTGCCAATACCAACTCTGCTTACCTATTTTCCGTAGTCCCCATAGTTTAGGAGAAATTTGAATTCGAAATTTTTGGAAAAATCCGTAAAAATTCAATCTCTCTACTAAAATCGTTATATCTCCTAGACTATTCGTCGCAGACCCCTCATATAAAAACTTTCGTGATCTACGTGACCAGATCAATAGAAAAAGAGGTATATTATTACCAAGAAGGAACTTTTAATTTTTTACAATTTTTCAAGGTCCGGGGTAAGAAAAATTCGAGAAAATTCTTCGACTCAAATATTGTCATTCGTGAGTGGAATTCGAATAATCATGAACTGCCAATACCAATTCTGCTTACCGATTTTCCGTAGTCCCCATAGTTTAGGAGAAATTTGAAGTCGAAATTTTTGGAAAAAACCGTAAAAATTCAATCTCTCTATAAAAATCGTTATATCTCCTAAACTTTTCGTCGCAGACCCCTCATATAAAAACTTTCGTGATCTACGTGAACAGATCAATAGAAAAAGACGTATATTATCACCAAGAAGGAACTTTAAATTTTTTACAATTTTTTAAGATCCGGGGTAAGGAAAATTCGAGAAAATTCAATCTCTCTACAAAAATCGTTATATCTCCTAAACTATTCGTCGCAGACCCCTCAAATAAAAACTTTCGTGATCTACGTGAACAGATCAATAGAAAAAGAGGTATTTTATTACCGTGAAAGATCTTTTAATTTTTTACAATTTTTCAAGGTCCGGGGTAAGGAAAATTCGAGAAAATTCAATCTCTCTATAAAAATCGTTATATCTCCTAAACTATTCGTCGCAGACTCCTCAAATAAAAACTTTCGTGATCTACATGACCAGATCAATAGAAAAAGAGGTATATTATTACCAAGAAGGAACTTTTAATTTTTTACAATTTTTTAAGGTCCGGGGTAAGGAAATTTCGAGAAAATTCGGGAAAATTCTTCGACTCAAATATTGTCATTCGTGAGTGGAATTCGAATAATCATGAACTGCCAATACCAACTCTGCTTACCTATTTTCCGTAGTCCCCATAGTTTAGGAGAAATTTGAATTCGAAATTTTTGGAAAAAACCGTAAAAATTCAATCTCTCTACTAAAATCGTTATATCTCCTAAACTATTCGTCGCAGACCCCTCATATGAAAACTTTCGTGATCTACGTGACCAGATCAATAGAAAAAGAGGTATATTATTACCAAGAAGGAACTTTTAATTTTTTACAATTTTTCAAGGTCCAGGGTAAGAAAAATTCGAGAAAATTCTTCGACTCAAATATTGTCATTCGTGAGTGGAATTCGAATAATCATGAACTGCCAATACCAACTCTGCTTACCGATTTTCCGTAGTCCCCATAGTTTAGGAGAAATTTGAAGTCGAAATTTTTGGAAAAAACCGTAAAAATTCAATCTCTCTATAAAAATCGTTATATCTCCTAAACTATTCGTCGCAGACCCCTCATATAAAAACTTTCGTGATCTACGTGAACAGATCAATAGAAAAAGAGGTATATTATTACCAAGAAGGAACTTTTAATTTTTTACAATTTTTCAAGGTCCGGGGTAAGAAAAATTCGAGAAAATTCTTCGACTCAAATATTGTCATTCGTGAGTGGAATTCGAATAATCATGAACTGCCAATACCAACTCTGCTTACCGATTTTCCGTAGTCCCCATAGTTTAGGAGAAATTTGAAGTCGAAATTTTTGGAAAAAACCGTAAAAATTCAATCTCTCTATAAAAATCGTTATATCTCCTAAACTATTCGTCGCAGACCCCTCATATAAAAACTTTCGTGATCTACGTGAACAGATCAATAGAAAAAGAGGTATATTATCACCAAGAAGGAACTTTTAATTTTTTACAATTTTTTAAGGTCCGGGGTAAGGAAAATTCGAGAAAATTCAATCTCTCTACAAAAATCGTTATATCTCCTAAACTATTCGTCGCAGACCCCTCAAATAAAAACTTTCGTGATCTACGTGAACAGATCAATAGAAAAAGAGGTATTTTATTACCAAGAAAGATCTTTCAATTTTTTACAATTTTTCAAGGTCCGGGGTAAGGAAAATTCGAGAAAATTCAATCTCTCTATAAAAATCGTTATATCTCCTAAACTATTCGTCGCAGACTCCTCAAATAAAAACTTTCGTGATCTACATGACCAGATCAATAGAAAAAGAGGTATATTATTACCAAGAAGGAACTTTCAATTTTTTATAATTTTTTAAGGTCCGGGGTAAGAAAAATTCGAGAAAATTCGAGAGAATTTTTCGACTCAAATATTGTCAGGCGAGAGTGGGATTCGAATAACCATGAACTGCCAATACCAACTCTGCTCACCGATTTTCCGTAGTCCCCATAGTTTAGGAGAAATTTGAATTCGAAGTTTTTGGAAAAAACCGTAAAAATTCAATCTCTCTACAAAAATCGTTATATCTCCTAAACTATTCGTCGCAAACCCCTCAAATAAAAACTTTCGTGATCTACGTGACCAGATCAATAAAAAAAGAGGTATATTATTACCAAGAAGGAACTTTTAATTTTTTACAATTTTTTAAGGTCCGGGGTAAGGAAAATTCGAGAAAATTCGAGAAAATTCTTCGACTCAAATATTGTCATTCGTGAGTGGAATTCGAATAATCATGAACTGCCAATACCAAATCTGCCTACCTATTTTCCGTAGTCCCCATAGTTTAGGAGAAATTTGAATTCGAAATTTTTGGAAAAAACCGTAAAAATTCAATCTCTCTACTAAAATCGTTATATCTCCTAAACTATTCGTCGCAGACCCCTCATATGAAAACTTTCGTGATCTACGTGACCAGATCAATAGAAAAAGAGGTATATTATTACCAAGAAGGAACTTTTAATTTTTTACAATTTTTCAAGGTCCGGGGTAAGAAAAATTCGAGAAAATTCTTCGACTCAAATATTGTCATTCGTGAGTGGAATTCGAATAATCATGAACTGCCAATACCAACTCTGCTTACCGATTTTCCGTAGTCCCCATAGTTTAGGAGAAATTTGAAGTCGAAATTTTTGGAAAAAACCGTAAAAATTCAATCTCTCTATAAAAATCGTTATATCTCCTAAACTATTCGTCGCAGACCCCTCATATAAAAACTTTCGTGATCTACGTGAACAGATCAATAGAAAAAGAGGTATATTATCACCAAGAAGGAACTTTTAATTTTTTACAATTTTTTAAGGTCCGGGGTAAGGAAAATTCGAGAAAATTCAATCTCTCTACAAAAAACGTTATATCTCCTAAACTATTCGTCGCAGACCCCTCAAATAAAAACTTTCGTGATCTACGTGAACAGATCAATAGAAAAAGAGGTATTTCATTACCAAGAAAGATCTTTCAATTTTTTACAATTTTTCAAGGTCCGGGGTAAGGAAAATTCGAGAAAATTCAATCTCTCTATAATAATCGTTATATCTCCTAAACTATTCGTCGCAGACTCCTCAAATAAAAACTTTCGTGATCTACATGACCAGATCAATAGAAAAAGAGGTATATTATTACCAAGAAGGAACTTTCAATTTTTTACAATTTTTTAAGGTCCGGGGTAAGAAAAATTCGAGAAAATTCGAGAGAATTTTTCGACTCAAATATTGTCAGGCGAGAGTGGGATTCGAATAACCATGAACTGCCAATACCAACTCTGCTTACCGATTTTCCGTAGTCCCCATAGTTTAGGAGAAATTTGAATTCGAAGTTTTTGGAAAAAACCGTAAAAATTCAATCTCTCTACAAAAATCGTTATATCTCCTAAACTATTCGTCGCAAACCCCTCAAATAAAAACTTTCGTGATCTACGTGACCAGATCAATAAAAAAAGAGGTATATTATTACCAAGAAGGAACTTTTAATTTTTTACAATTTTTTAAGGTCCGGGGTAAGGAAAATTCGAGAAAATTCGAGAAAATTCTTCGACTCAAATATTGTCTTTCGTGAGTGGAATTCGAATAATCATGAACTGCCAATACCAAATCTGCCTACCTATTTTACGTAGTCCCCATAGTTTAGGAGAAATTTGAATTCGAAATTTTTGGAAAAAACCGAAAAATTCAATCTCTCTACTAAAATCGTTATATCTCCTAAACTATTCGTCGCAGACCCCTCATATGAAAACTTTCGTGATCTACGTGACCAGATCAATAGAAAAAGAGGTATATTATTACCAAGAAGGAACTTTAAATTTTTTACAATTTTTCAAGGTCCGGGGTAAGAAAAATTCGAGAAAATTCTTCGACTCAAATATTGTCATTCGTGAGTGGAATTCGAATAATCATGAACTGCCAATACCAACTCTGCTTACCGATTTTCCGTAGTCCCCATAGTTTAGGAGAAATTTGAAGTCGAAATTTTTGGAAAAAACCGTAAAAATTCAATCTCTCTATAAAAATCGTTATATCTCCTAAACTATTCGTCGCAGACCCCTCATATAAAAACTTTCGTGATCTACGTGAACAGATCAATAGAAAAAGAGGTATATTATCACCAAGAAGGAACTTTTAATTTTTTACAATTTTTTAAGGTCCGGGGTAAGGAAAATTCGAGAAAATTCAATCTCTCTACAAAAATCGTTATATCTCCTAAACTATTCGTCGCAGACCCCTCAAATAAAAACTTTCGTGATCTACGTGAACAGATCAATAGAAAAAGAGGTATTTTATTACAAAGAAAGATCTTTTAATTTTTTACAATTTTTCAAGGTCCAGGGTAAGGAAAATTCGAGAAAATTCAATCTCTCTATAAAAATCGTTATATCTCCTAAACTATTCGTCGCAGACTCCTCAAATAAAAACGTTCGTGATCTACATGACCAGATCAATAGAAAAAGAGGTATATTATTACCAAGAAGGAACTTTTGATTTTTTACAATTTTTTAAGGTCCGGGGTAAGGAAAATTCGAGAAAATTCGAGAAAATTTTTCGACTCGAATATTGTCAGGCGAGAGTGGGATTCGAATAACCATGAACTGCCAATACCAACTCTGCTTACCGATTTTCCGTAGTCCCCATAGTTTTGGAGAAATTTGAATTCGAAATTTTTGGAAAAAACCGTAAAAATTCAATCTCTCTACAAAAATCGTTATATCTCCTAAACTATTCGTCGCAAACCCCTCAAATAAAAACTTTCGTGATCTACGTGACCAGATCAATAGAAAAAGAGGTATATTATTACCAAGAGAGAACTTTTATTTTTTTACAATTTTTTAAGGTGTAAGGAAAATTCGAGAAAATTCAATCTCTCTACAAAAATCGTTATATCTCCTAAACTTTTCGTCGCAGACCCCTCAAATAAAAACTTTCGTGATCTACGTGAACAGATCAATAGAAAAAGAGGTTTTTTATTACCAAAAAAGATCTTTTAATTTTTTACAATTTTTCAAGGTCCGGGGTAAGGAAAATTCGAGAAAATTCAATCTCTCTATAACGAACGTTATATCTCCTAAACTATTCGTCGCAGACTCCTCAAATAAAAACTTTCGTGATCTACATGACCAGATCAATAGAAAAAGAGGTATATTATTACCAAGAAGGAACTTTTAATTTTTTACAATTTTTCAAGGTCCGGGGTAAGAAAAATTCGAGAAAATTCTTCGACTCAAATATTGTCATTCGTGAGTGGAATTCGAATAATCATGAACTGCCAATACCAACTCTGCTTACCGATTTTCCGTAGTCCCCATAGTTTAGGAGAAATTTGAAGTCGAAATTTTTGGAAAAAACCGTAAAAATTCAATCTCTCTATAAAAATCGTTATATCTCAAACTATTCGTCGCAGACCCCTCATATAAAAACTTTCGTGATCTACGTGAACAGATCAATAGAAAAAGAGGTATATTATCACCAAGAAGGAACTTTTAATTTTTTACAATTTTTTAAGGTCCGGGGTAAGGAAAATTCGAGAAAATTCAATCTCTCTATAAAAATCGTTATATCTCCTAAACTATTCGTCGCAGACTCCTCAAATAAAAACGTTCGTGATCTACATGACCAGATCAATAGAAAAAGAGGTATATTATTACCAAGAAGGAACTTTTGATTTTTTACAATTTTTTAAGGTCCGGGGTAAGGAAAATTCGAGAAAATTCGAGAAAATTTTTCGACTCGAATATTGTCAGGCGAGAGTGGGATTCGAATAACCATGAACTGCCAATACCAACTCTGCTTACCGATTTTCCGTAGTCCCCATAGTTTTGGAGAAATTTGAATTCGAAATTTTTGGAAAAAACCGTAAAAATTCAATCTCTCTACAAAAATCGTTATATCTCCTAAACTATTCGTCGCAAACCCCTCAAATAAAAACTTTCGTGATCTACGTGACCAGATCAATAGAAAAAGAGGTATATTATTACCAAGAAGGAACTTTTATTTTTTTACAATTTTTTAAGGTGTAAGGAAAATTCGAGAAAATTCAATCTCTCTACAAAAATCGTTATATCTCCTAAACTTTTCGTCGCAGACCCCTCAAATGAAAACTTTCGTGATCTACGTGAACAGATCAATAGAAAAAGAGGTTTTTTATTACCAAAAAAGATCTTTTAATTTTTTACAATTTTTCAAGGTCCGGGGTAAGGAAAATTCGAGAAAATTCAATCTCTCTATAACGAACGTTATATCTCCTAAACTATTCGTCGCAGACTCCTCAAATAAAAACTTTCGTGATCTACATGACCAGATCAATAGAAAAAGAGGTATATTATTACCAAGAAGGAACTTTTAATTTTTTACAATTTTTTAAGTTCCGGGGTAAGGAAAATTCGAGAAAATTCGAGAAAATTCTTCGACTCAAATATTGTCATTCGTGAGTGGAATTCGAATAATCATGAACTGCCAATACCAACTCTGCTTACCTATTTTCCGTAGTCCCCATAGTTTAGGAGAAATTTGAATTCGAAATTTTTGGAAAAAACCGTAAAAATTCAATCTCTCTACTAAAGATAGATAGATAGATAGATAGATAATTTATTGATGCTTTTTTACAAAAATTCATTGTATTGCACACGTCACAGGATTCGATAAAAAGTACAACTTCGAAATGATATAAATCATTTCTCATCATTGTCAGAATATAAAAATAATAGAGATAACTTAATATAGTTATACAATTCTCAAATGATACAAAGTATCATTGTCAAAATATAAAGGCATTACTCAATAAAGTAATAACTTCGAAATTGTATAGAGCATTTCTCATCAATGTCAGAATATAAAAATAGTTGGAATAACTCAATAAAGTTATACAATTCTTAAATGATACAGAGTATCATTGTCAAAATATAAAATATAAATGCATTACTCAATAAAGTAATACGACTATGAATGATATAGAATACCATTCCTCATTACAAACATTACAACACAAAGAATAAATTAATTTAAAAGAGATTAAAATTGGAATAACTCAATAAAGTTATACAATTCTTAAATGATACATAGTATCATTGTCAAAATATAAAAGCATTACTCAATAAAGTAATACGACTATGAATGATATAAAATACCATTCCTCCTTACAAACATTACAACACAAAGAATAAATTAATTTAAAAGAGATTAAAATTCAAACTACTGGACAGGAACTCTTGGACACTCCAGAACGCATGCTGCCGCAAAAATTCACCAACAGTTTGCTTATACTTTTGGAGACTGAGCCTTTTCACCTCTTCAGGTATCTTATTAAAAAGTTTATGTGAAATGAAATTAGGTCCATTCTTGGATTTTTCTAATCGCATATACTTAGATTTAATGTTGTTTCTATATCGTGTGTAATAATCATGGGTATCACCAAACTTCGGAAGATCCCTGTTATTATTATATGCATAAACAAGACATTCATAAATATAGATAGAGGGAAATGTCAGGATTTTAAGTTTTTTGAAGGCGTCTACGCAATCATCCCTGTAGTTTAATCCAGCAACTATTCTAACTGCTCTTCTTTGTAATCTGAAAATACCCTCCCTACTAGAACAGTTACCCCAGATCAGTACACAGTATCTCAGATGTGACTCGACCAGACTATGATAAGCAACCTTGATAACATCCCTTGACACAATGTTGGCCAAGTTACGAAGCAGGAAGGTATTTTTTATTATTTTGGATGCTATTTCATTGGCATGGGAGATCCAGGTGAGACTTGGATCTAGGTAAACTCCCAGAAACCTGACCGATTCACTGGTAGTATGATTTGAAATCCCTCTCAAATTGAACAACATAGTTTCTGTCTTTTCTGCATTGCAAACTAGCATATTTGATACGAACCATTCCTTGGCTCTCAGCTCTGCCACTCTCGCAAGCTGTTCAACCCCATGCAGTTCTCGATGCCCCACTGTAATTCCAGAGTCATCAGCCCACAGTAGGTGTTCATACATAGCCATGAAGTAGGAGAAATCATTCATAAAAATTATGAATAATAGGGGTCCTAATATGGAACCTTGTGGCACCCCAAGACTTAACAGACCCTCTGCAGACCATGTACCATTGCAAAAGACCTTCTGCTTCCTGTCTGTGAAATATGATATAATTAGTCTAAGACTAATCTCATCGAACCCATACTTTGCCAGCTTGTCTAGAAGAGCCTGCGGGGAAACACAGTCGAAAGCTCGACTCAGATCTAAAAATATTGATAGTGAAAGCAAGCCCTTCTCAAAACAGTCAAGCGTATATTCAACAAAACGTAATATAGCATCACATGTTCTCGATTTCTTTCTAAATCCGAATTGATTTTTGTATAAGAGATTTTCACTCTCAAAATGGTTCATTACCTGATTATGGATTATTTTCTCGAAGACTTTTGAGAAAATTGGGAGTAGCGAAATCGGTCGATAGTTTTTTTTGTCATTCTTATCACCTTTTTTGTGTATAGGGATTACTTTTGCCACCTTCAAACAATCTGGAAAAACTCCCTCCTCAATGCAACGGTTCACCATTCTAGTGAGGGGCTTCACTAAATGATTTATATTCCTTTTCAGGAGTGATATTGATAAACCGTAGTAGTCCCTCGATTTACTACCCTTTAGGGAACATATTGCATCTCTTACATTATTGAAAGACACTTCCTGAAATCGAAAACCATTTTTATATTGATAGTTTGTATCTGTAAAATTCTTAGGTTCAGTAATTCCCGTTTTTGGCAAATTATCTACAAGTTCATGGGGTAAGGAAATAAAATAAGAATTAAAATCCTGGGAGCTTATAGGGATAGATGGAATTGCCTCAGGATGTCTCTTCCTGTTTATTATTTTCCACATGTTCTTGCCAGGATTATTTGATTTCAATATGAAATTATCATTTGCTGACATTCGAGCCATGCGCAAAGCTTTTCTGTACTCACTACGTACTTTATTCCGCACCATCTTTATGTCATCAGTTCTAAAGTGATTATACATGTCATTGTAAAGTCTCACTTTCTCCCTCATCGCTACCATGTTACCAGAGAACCATTTTACCCCGGAGTCGCTTGTTCTGGTTTTAATATCAACCTCTGGAAAAGATTCGAGGAAAATTTCTATGAACCGATTGTGAAAAGCGTCAAAACAATCATTGGGTGACAATGAATCATCATATATAAAAGACCAATCTTGTTCGCTCAATATATTGTGCATCATACAAAAGCCTACCTGAGTTAAGGGTCTGTATCTGTTTTTGGTAATATAGTTAGTCAGTGCTAAGGGTCTTGGGATATTAATGCACTGTGCCTTGTGATCAGAAAACTCTACTGTCAAAATTTTGGGAAAAAAACTGCTCGATCCCGAATACCTTACAAAAATGTTATCAATGCAGTTATTGTTCCTCGTTGGCTCATATATTGTTTGCTTCAAACCGTACGATTGAAAGACCTCCAACAGTACTTCTGCGTTCCTGTCCAGTACATTATTGCTATTTATATTAAAACACACATTAAAATCACCTGCTATAGCAAGATCATCATTAATATTTACAAAATTCAAAACATTTTCAATTATATTCATAAAATTATTAAAATTACCTACAGGTGAACGATAAACTGATATCAGGGTTAACTCCTGTTTCTTTATAGCAGCTACTTCACAATCAACTTCTACTGATAACTCCACTATTTTTCCTAGGACTTCGTATTCATGGTTTCTACTTAAAATCATCGTACCTCCACGTTTATTTCTTGTTCTTGAGAAATTGGAAGCTACGTGCCAACCACTTGAGCAGTATGTGTCTGCAACTCCAATGGCAGCCAGTGCTCTGTCACACAGATCGCATCACACATATTATTTTCCATGAGAAACAGGTCCCATTCATTTACCTTATGGGGACTCAGTCCCTGAATATTCAAATGTAACACTTGGAAGGTGTGTGTATCATCTTTAGTTTTATTGTTGGTCATGTTTGTTCCTTTCGTGTGGTTTTCCTGTGGAAAAACATCGACACATAAGCATCACTCGGCCAGATATCACATGATTTGGCTTTTTCTAGATTTTCTGCATTAATGGAGACTTTATAGGAATGATAGTATTCAGGATGTTTAGATTGCAACTGGGTACATACAGCCTCCTCAAAATTCTGCTTCACCATGCTTATGAAATCCAATGATGTTGTTTGAGTATTGATCCTTGAAACAAAAAGAGATACTTTTTTAGGAATAGCCTTTATATTGCTATCTGTTGCCTTTCCCATAATCGACCATTTATTATTTTTATTCTTTGATGTCTTCGAATTGACAACAGGTTTGTTTGTTTGTATTTGTTGATTCACGACATTCTTTGACATCTGTCTAAGTTTGACGGCAGTATTTCCTTGTTTATTTGTTGACGTTGATTCATTTGAACTACCAAACTTCATATTTTTAATTTTTATTCTATCTTCAGATAAAGAGACGGAAATTTCGCTGCTATCCTTGTTCATTTCTTGATTCACCTGTTTGGCTGAATGCACAGATTCATCTGAATTTTTTACATTTCCACACACAAGAGACGGTAACAATGACTTCTGCACAGATTTATGAGAGTCGGTAGGAGATCTCGTAGATGGCACCATACTAGGTGAATTTTCACCAGAAAAATTTCCTTGATTATCTCCGATTTTTTCTAAGACATAATTATAATTCTTCAGTATTTTTATCTTATCCTGTAGTTCCTCAATCAGTTTGTCCTTACTTTCAATAATTATGTTCAGATATTGATATTCCATATTATTTTTGATTTCGTCATTTTGCAATGGGGTTTTACGAATATTGTTCAGCCCAACTGTTTCATCTACTTCAGTTAAACTTTCAATCTGGGAGACGGAATTCTCAAAACACACTTCGTTAAGATTAATAAGACGAGACCGCAAACTTTGGATTTCCAATTCTGCTTGACACAGTTTTGAGGTTATGTCATCACAGCAAACCAAACTTCCATCCTGGTCTACAAAAATTCCACAAATTTTCAGTACACAACTGAAATGATATGTACTATTACAATTGTTGCATGTTATGAAGGTTTTCACTTCTTTCACACACTTCTTACAGAAAGTTTCTGCACTATTATTAATACGTGGTGCCATGTTGAGCGACGAATGACGAATTCAAGCGACGAATGACGAATTGAAATTAAAAAATTAATTAAAATCGTTATATCTCCTAAACTATTCGTCGCAGACCCCTCATATGAAAACTTTCGTGATCTACGTGACCAGATCAATAAAAAAGAGGTATATTATTACCAAGAAGGAACTTTTAATTTTTTACAATTTTTTAAGGTCCGGGGTAAGGAAAATTCGTAAAAATTCGAGGAAATTTTTCGACTCAAATATTGTCAGGCGAGAGTGGGATTCGAATAACCATGAACTGCCAATACCAACTCTGCTCACCGATTTTCCGTAGTCCCCATAGTTTAGGAGAAATTTGAATTCGAAATTTTTGGAAAAAACCGTAAAAATTCAATCTCTCTACAAAAATCGTTATATCTCCTAAACTATTCGTCGCAAACCCCTCAAATAAAAACTTTCGTGATCTACGTGACCAGATCAATAGAAAAAGAGGTATATTATTACCAAGAAGGAACTTTTAATTTTTTACAATTTTTTAAGGTCCGGGGTAAGGAAAATTCGAGAAAATTCTTCGACTCAAATATTGTCATTCGTGAGTGGAATTCGA
The DNA here is from genome assembly GCF_914767665.1 of Harmonia axyridis. Taxonomy (NCBI): domain Eukaryota; kingdom Metazoa; phylum Arthropoda; class Insecta; order Coleoptera; family Coccinellidae; genus Harmonia; species Harmonia axyridis. The sequence continues at coordinate 20,680,438 of NC_059505.1, read as the reverse complement.
ATAATCATGAACTGCCAATACCAACTCTGCTTACCTATTTTCCGTAGTCCCCATAGTTTAGGAGAAATTTGAATTCGAAATTTTTGGAAAAAACCGTAAAAATTCAATCTCTCTACAAAAATCGTTATATCTCCTAAACTATTCGTTGCAAACCCCTCAAATAAAAACTTTCGTGATCTACGTGAACAGATCAATAGAAAAAGAGGTATATTATCACCAAGAAGGAACTTTTAATTTTTTACAATTTTTTAAGGTCCGGGGTAAGGAAAATTCGAGAAAATTCGAGAAAATTTTTCGACTCAAATATTGTCAGGCGAGACCGGGATTCGAATAACCATGAACTGCCAATACCAACTCTGCTTACCGATTTTCCGTAGACCCCATAGTTTAGGAGAAATTTGAATTCGAAATTTTTGGAAAAAACCGTAAAAATTCAATCTCTCTACAAAAATCGTTATATCTCCTAAACTATTCGTCGCAAACCCCTCAAATAAAAACTTTCGTGATCTACGTGACCAGATCAATATGATAGAAAAAGTGGTATATTATTACCAAGGAGGAACTTTTAATTTTTTACAATTTTTCAAGGTCCGGGGTAAGGAAAATTCGAGAAAATTCGAGAAAATTTTTCGACTCAAATATTGTCAGGCGAGAGTGGGATTCGAATAACCATGAACTGCCAATACCAACTCTGCTTACCTATTTTCCGTAGTCTCCATAGTTTAGGAGAAATTTGAATTCGAAATTTTTGGAAAAAACCGTAAAAATTCAATCTCTCTACAAAAATCGTTATATCTCCTAAACTATTCGTCGCAGACCCCTCATATAAAAACTTTCGTGATCTACGTGAACAGATCAATAGAAAAAGAGGTATATTATCACCAAGAAGGAACTTTAAATTTTTTACAATTTTTTAAGGTCCGGGGTAAGGAAAATTCGAGAAAATTTTTCGACTCAAATATTGTTAGGCGAGAGTGGGATTCGAATAACCATGAACTGCCAATACCAACTCTGCTTACCGATTTTCCGTAGTCCCCATAGTTTAGGAGAAATTTGAATTCGAAATTTTTGGAAAAAACCGTAAAAATTCAATCTCTCTACAAAAATCGTTATATCTCCTAAACTATTCGTCGCAAACCCCTCAAATAAAAACTTTCGTGATCTACGTGACCAGATCAATAGAAAAAGAGGTATATTATTACCATGAAGGAACTTTTAATTTTTTACAATTTTTTAAGGTCCGGGGTAAGGAAAATTCGAGAAAATTCTTCGACTCAAATATTGTCATTCGTGAGTGGAATTCGAATAATCATGAACTGCCAATACCAACTCTGCTTACCTATTTTCCGTAGTCCCCATAGTTTCGGAGAAATTTGAAGTCGAAATTTTTGGAATTCAATCTCTCTATAAAAATCGTTATATCTCCTAAACTATTCGTCGCAGACCCCTCATATAAATACTTCGTGATCTACGTGAACAGATCAATAGAAAAAGAGGTATATTATCACCAAGAAGGAACTTTTAATTTTTTACAATTTTTTAAGGTCCGGGGTAAGGAAAATTCGAGAAAATTCAATCTCTCTACAAAAATCGTTATATCTCCTAAACTATCCTTCGCAGACCCCTCAAATAAAAACTTTCGTGATCTACGTGAACAGATCAATAGAAAAAGAGGTATTTTATTACCAAGAAAGATCTTTTAATTTTTTACAATTTTTCAAGGTCCGGGGTAAGGAAAATTCGAGAAAATTCGAGGAAATTTTTCGACTCAAATATTGTCAGGCGAGAGTGGGATTCGAATAACCATGAACTGCCAATACCAACTCTGCTTACCTATTTTCCGTAGTCTCCATAGTTTAGGAGAAATTTGAATTCGAAATTTTTGGAAAAAACCGTAAAAATTCAATCTCTCTACAAAAATCGTTATATCTCCTAAACTATTCGTCGCAAACCCCTCAAATAAAAACTTTTGTGATCTACGTGACCAGATCAATATGATAGAAAAAGTGGTATATTATTACCAAGGAGGAACTTTTAATTTTTTACAATTTTTCAAGGTCCGGGGTAAGGAAAATTCGAGAAAATTCGAGACAATTTTTCGACTCAAATATTGTCAGGCGAGAGTGGGATTCGAATAACCATGAACTGCCAATACCAACTCTGCTTACCGATTTTCCGTAGTCCCCATAGTTTAGGAGAAATTTGAATTCGAAATTTTTGGAAAAAACCGTAAAAATTCAATCTCTCTACAAAAATCGTTATATCTCCTAAACTATTCGTCGCAGACCCCTCATATAAAAACTTTCGTGATCTACGTGAACAGATCAATAGAAAAAGAGGTATATTATCACCAAGAAGGAACTTTTAATTTTTTACAATTTTTTAAGGTCCGGGGTAAGGAAAATTCGAGAAAATTCTTCGACTCAAATATTGTCATTCGTGAGTGGAATTCGAATAATCATGAACTGCCAATACCAACTCTGCTTACCTATTTTCCGTAGTCCCCATAGTTTCGGAGAAATTTGAAGTCGAAATTTTTGGAATTCAATCTCTCTATAAAAATCGTTATATCTCCTAAACTATTCGTCGCAGACCCCTCATATAAATACTTCGTGATCTACGTGAACAGATCAATAGAAAAAGAGGTATATTATCACCAAGAAGGAACTTTTAATTTTTTACAATTTTTTGAGGTCCGGGGTAAGGAAAATTCGAGAAAATTCAATCTCTCTACAAAAATCGTTATATCTCCTAAACTATCCTTCGCAGACCCCTCAAATAAAAACTTTCGTGATCTACGTGAACAGATCAATAGAAAAAGAGGTATTTTATTACCAAGAAAGATCTTTTAATTTTTTACAACATTTCAAGGTCCGGGGTAAGGAAAATTCGAGAAAATTCAATCTCTCTATAAAAATCGTTATATCTCCTAAACTATTCGTCGCAGACTCCTCAAATAAAAACTTTCGTGATCTACGTGAATAGATCAATAGAAAAAGAGGTATATTATTACCAAGAAGGAACTTTTGATTTTTTACAATTTTTTAAGGTCCGGGGTAAGGAAAATTCGAGAAAATTCTTCGACTCAAATATTGTCATTCGTGAGTGGAATTCGAATAATCATGAACTGCCAATACCAACTCTGCTTACCGATTTTCCGTAGTCCCCATAGTTTAGGAGAAATTTGAAGTCGAAATTTTTGGAAAAAACCGTAAAAATTCAATCTCTCTATAAAAATCGTTATATCTCCTAAACTATTCGTCGCAGACTCCTCAAATAAAAACTTTCGTGATCTACGTGAATAGATCGATAGAAAAAGAGGTATATTATTACCAAGAAGGAACTTTTGATTTTTTACAATTTTTTAAGGTCCGGGGTAAGGAAAATTCGAGAAAATTCTTCGACTCAAATATTGTCATTCGTGAGTGGAATTCGAATAATCATGAACTGCCAATACCAACTCTGCTTACCTATTTTCCGTAGTCCCCATAGTTTAGGAGAAATTTGAATTCGAAATTTTTGGAAAAAACCGTAAAAATTCAATCTCTCTACTAAAATCGTTATATCTCCTAAACTATTCGTCGCAGACCCCTCATATGAAAACTTTCGTGATCTACGTGACCAGATCAATAGAAAAAGAGGTATATTATTACCAAGAAGGAACTTTTAATTTTTTACAATTTTTCAAGGTCCGGGGTAAGAAAAATTCGAGGAAATTCTTCGACTCAAATATTGTCATTCGTGAGTGGAATTCGAATAATCATGAACTGCCAATACCAACTCTGCTTACCGATTTTCCGTAGTCCCCATAGTTTAGGAGAAATTTGAAGTCGAAATTTTTGGAAAAAACCGTAAAAATTCAATCTCTCTATAAAAATCGTTATATCTCCTAAACTATTCGTCGCAGACCCCTCATATAAAAACTTTCGTGATCTACGTGAACAGATCGATAGAAAAAGAGGTATATTATCACCAAGAAGGAACTTTTAATTTTTTACAATTTTTTAAGGTCCGGGGTAAGGAAAATTCGAGAAAATTCTTCGACTCAAATATTGTCATTCGTGAGTGGAATTCGAATAATCATGAACTGCCAATACCAACTCTGCTTACCTATTTTCCGTAGTCCCCATAGTTTTGGAGAAATTTGAATTCGAAATTTTTGGAAAAAACCGTAAAAATTCAATCTCTCTACAAAAATCGTTATATCTCCTAAACTATTCGTCGCAAACCCCTCAAATAAAAACTTTCGTGATCTACGTGACCAGATCAATAGAAAAAGAGGTATATTATTACCAAGAAGGAACTTTTATTTTTTTACAATTTTTTAAGGTGTAAGGAAAATTCGAGAAAATTCAATCTCTCTACAAATATCGTTATATCTCCTAAACTTTTCGTCGCAGACCCCTCAAATAAAAACTTTCGTGATCTACATGACCAGATCAATAGAAAAAGAGGTATATTATTACCAAGAAGGAACTTTTAATTTTTTACAATTTTTCAAGGTCCGGGGTAAGAAAAATTCGAGAAAATTCTTCGACTCAAATATTGTCATTCGTGAGTGGAATTCGAATAATCATGAACTGCCAATACCAACTCTGCTTACCGATTTTCCGTAGTCCCCATAGTTTAGGAGAAATTTGAAGTCGAAATTTTTGGAAAAAACCGTAAAAATTCAATCTCTCTATAAAAATCGTTATATCTCCTAAACTATTCGTCGCAGACCCCTCATATAAAAACTTTCGTGATCTACGTGAACAGATCAATAGAAAAAGAGGTATATTATCACCAAGAAGGAACTTTTAATTTTTTACAATTTTTTAAGGTCCGGGGTAAGGAAAATTCGAGAAAATTCAATCTCTCTACAAAAATCGTTATATCTCCTAAACTATTCGTCGCAGACCCTCAAATAAAAACTTTCGTGATCTACGTGAACAGATCAATAGAAAAAGAGGTATTTTATTACCAAGAAAGATCTTTTAATTTTTTACAATTTTTCAAGGTCCAGGGTAAGGAAAATTCGAGAAAATTCAATCTCTCTATAAAAATCGTTATATCTCCTAAACTATTCGTCGCAGACTCCTCAAATAAAAACGTTCGTGATCTACATGACCAGATCAATAGAAAAAGAGGTATATTATTACCAAGAAGGGACTTTTGATTTTTTACAATTTTTTAAGGTCCGGGGTAAGGAAAATTCGAGAAAATTCGAGAAAATTTTTCGACTCGAATATTGTCAGGCGAGAGTGGGATTCGAATAACCATGAACTGCCAATACCAACTCTGCTTACCGATTTTCCGTAGTCCCCATAGTTTTGGAGAAATTTGAATTCGAAATTTTTGGAAAAAACCGTAAAAATTCAATCTCTCTACAAAAATCGTTATATCTCCTAAACTATTCGTCGCAAACCCCTCAAATAAAAACTTTCGTGATCTACGTGACCAGATCAATAGAAAAAGAGGTATATTATTACCAAGAAGGAACTTTTATTTTTTTACAATTTTTTAAGGTGTAAGGAAAATTCGAGAAAATTCAATCTCTCTACAAAAATCGTTATATCTCCTAAACTATTCGTCGCAGACCCTCAAATAAAAACTTTCGTGATCTACGTGAACAGATCAATAGAAAAAGAGGTATTTTATTACCAAGAAAGATCTTTTAATTTTTTACAATTTTTCAAGGTCCAGGGTAAGGAAAATTCGAGAAAATTCAATCTCTCTATAAAAATCGTTATATCTCCTAAACTATTCGTCGCAGACTCCTCAAATAAAAACGTTCGTGATCTACATGACCAGATCAATAGAAAAAGAGGTATATTATTACCAAGAAGGGACTTTTGATTTTTTACAATTTTTTAAGGTCCGGGGTAAGGAAAATTCGAGAAAATTCGAGAAAATTTTTCGACTCGAATATTGTCAGGCGAGAGTGGGATTCGAATAACCATGAACTGCCAATACCAACTCTGCTTACCGATTTTCCGTAGTCCCCATAGTTTTGGAGAAATTTGAATTCGAAATTTTTGGAAAAAACCGTAAAAATTCAATCTCTCTACAAAAATCGTTATATCTCCTAAACTATTCGTCGCAAACCCCTCAAATAAAACCTTTCGTGATCTACGTGACCAGATCAATAGAAAAAGAGGTATATTATTACCAAGAAGGAACTTTTATTTTTTTACAATTTTTTAAGGTGTAAGGAAAATTCGAGAAAATTCAATCTCTCTACAAAAATCGTTATATCTCCTAAACTTTTCGTCGCAGACCCCTCAAATAAAAACTTTCGTGATCTACGTGAACAGATCAATAGAAAAAGAGGTTTTTTATTACCAAAAAAGATCTTTTAATTTTTTACAATTTTTCAAGGTCCGGGGTAAGGAAAATTCGAGAAAATTCAATCTCTCTATAACGAACGTTATATCTCCTAAACTATTCGTCGCAGACTCCTCAAATAAAAACTTTCGTGATCTACATGACCAGATCAATAGAAAAAGAGGTATATTATTACCAAGAAGGAACTTTTAATTTTTTACAATTTTTTAAGTTCCGGGGTAAGGAAAATTCGAGAAAATTCTTCGACTCAAATATTGTCATTCGTGAGTGGAATTCGAATAATCATGAACTGCCAATACCAACTCTGCTTACCTATTTTCCGTAGTCCCCATAGTTTAGGAGAAATTTGAATTCGAAATTTTTGGAAAAAACCGTAAAAATTCAATCTCTCTACTAAAATCGTTATATCTCCTAAACTATTCGTCGCAGACCCCTCATATGAAAACTTTCGTGATCTACGTGACCAGATCAATAAAAAAGAGGTATATTATTACCAAGAAGGAACTTTTAATTTTTTACAATTTTTTAAGGTCCGGGGTAAGGAAAATTCGTAAAAATTCGAGGAAATTTTTCGACTCAAATATTGTCAGGCGAGAGTGGGATTCGAATAACCATGAACTGCCAATACCAACTCTGCTCACCGATTTTCCGTAGTCCCCATAGTTTAGGAGAAATTTGAATTCGAAATTTTTGGAAAAAACCGTAAAAATTCAATCTCTCTACAAAAATCGTTATATCTCCTAAACTATTCGTCGCACACCCCTCAAATAAAAACTTTCGTGATCTACGTGACCAGATCAATAGAAAAAGAGGTATATTATTACCAAGAAGGAACTTTTAATTTTTTACAATTTTTTAAGGTCCGGGGTAAGGAAAATTCGAGAAAATTCTTCGACTCAAATATTGTCATTCGTGAGTGGAATTCGAATAATCATGAACTGCCAATACCAACTCTGCTTACCTATTTTCCGTAGTCCCCATAGTTTAGGAGAAATTTGAATTCGAAATTTTTGGAAAAAACCGTAAAAATTCAATCTCTCTACAAAAATCGTTATATCTCCTAAACTATTCGTTGCAAACCCCTCAAATAAAAACTTTCGTGATCTACGTGAACAGATCAATAGAAAAAGAGGTATATTATCACCAAGAAGGAACTTTTAATTTTTTACAATTTTTTAAGGTCCGGGGTAAGGAAAATTCGAGAAAATTCGAGAAAATTTTTCGACTCAAATATTGTCAGGCGAGACCGGGATTCGAATAACCATGAACTGCCAATACCAACTCTGCTTACCGATTTTCCGTAGTCCCCATAGTTTAGGAGAAATTTGAATTCGAAATTTTTGGAAAAAACCGTAAAAATTCAATCTCTCTACAAAAATCGTTATATCTCCTAAACTATTCGTCGCAAACCCCTCAAATAAAAACTTTCGTGATCTACGTGACCAGATCAATATGATAGAAAAAGTGGTATATTATTACCAAGAAGGAACTTTTGATTTTTTACAATTTTTTAAGGTCCGGGGTAAGGAAAATTCGAGAAAATTCTTCGACTCAAATATTGTCATTCGTGAGTGGAATTCGAATAATCATGAACTGCCAATACCAACTCTGCTTACCGATTTTCCGTAGTCCCCATAGTTTAGGAGAAATTTGAAGTCGAAATTTTTGGAAAAAACCGTAAAAATTCAATCTCTCTATAAAAATCGTTATATCTCCTAAACTATTCGTCGCAGACTCCTCAAATAAAAACTTTCGTGATCTACGTGAACAGATCAATAGAAAAAGAGGTATATTATCACCAAGAAGGAACTTTTAATTTTTTACAATTTTTTAAGGTCCGGGGTAAGGAAAATTCGAGAAAATTCGAGAAAATTTTTCGACTCAAATATTGTCAGGCGAGACCGGGATTCGAATAACCATGAACTGCCAATACCAACTCTGCTTACCGATTTTCCGTAGTCCCCATAGTTTAGGAGAAATTTGAATTCGAAATTTTTGGAAAAAACCGTAAAAATTCAATCTCTCTACAAAAATCGTTATATCTCCTAAACTATTCGTCGCAAACCCCTCAAATAAAAACTTTCGTGATCTACGTGACCAGATCAATATGATAGAAAAAGTGGTATATTATTACCAAGGAGGAACTTTTAATTTTTTACAATTTTTCAAGGTCCGGGGTAAGGAAAATTCGAGAAAATTCGAGAAAATTTTTCGACTCAAATATTGTCAGGCGAGAGTGGGATTCGAATAACCATGAACTGCCAATACCAACTCTGCTTACCTATTTTCCGTAGTCTCCATAGTTTAGGAGAAATTTGAATTCGAAATTTTTGGAAAAAACCGTAAAAATTCAATCTCTCTACAAAAATCGTTATATCTCCTAAACTATTCGTCGCAGACCCCTCATATAAAAACTTTCGTGATCTACGTGAACAGATCAATAGAAAAAGAGGTATATTATCACCAAGAAGGAACTTTTAATTTTTTACAATTTTTTAAGGTCCGGGGTAAGGAAAATTCGAGAAAATTTTTCGACTCAAATATTGTTAGGCGAGAGTGGGATTCGAATAACCATGAACTGCCAATACCAACTCTGCTTACCGATTTTCCGTAGTCCCCATAGTTTAGGAGAAATTTGAATTCGAAATTTTTGGAAAAAACCGTAAAAATTCAATCTCTCTACAAAAATCGTTATATCTCCTAAACTATTCGTCGCAAACCCCTCAAATAAAAACTTTCGTGATCTACGTGACCAGATCAATAGAAAAAGAGGTATATTATTACCAAGACGGAACTTTTAATTTTTTACAATTTTTAAAGGTCCGGGGTAAGGAAAATTCGAGAAAATTCTTCGACTCAAATATTGTCATTCGTGAGTGGAATTCGAATAATCATGAACTGCCAATACCAACTCTGCTTACCTATTTTCCGTAGTCCCCATAGTTTCGGAGAAATTTGAATTCGAAATTTTTGGAAAAAACCGTAAAAATTCAATCTCTCTACAAAAATCGTTATATCTCCAAACTATTCGTCGCAGACTCCTCAAATAAAAACGTTCGTGATCTACATGACCAGATCAATAGAAAAAGAGGTATATTATCACCAAGAAGGAACTTTTAATTTTTTACAATTTTTTAAGGTCCGGGGTAAGGAAAATTCGAGAAAATTCAATCTCTCTACAAAAATCGTTATATCTCCTAAACTATTCGTCGCAGACCCCTCATATAAATACTTCGTGATCTACGTGAACAGATCAATAGAAAAAGAGGTATATTATCACCAAGAAGGAACTTTTAATTTTTTACAATTTTTTAAGGTCCGGGGTAAGGAAAATTCGAGAAAATTCAATCTCTCTACAAAAATCGTTATATCTCCTAAACTATCCTTCGCAGACCCCTCAAATAAAAACTTTCGTGATCTACGTGAACAGATCAATAGAAAAAGAGGTATTTTATTACCAAGAAAGATCTTTTAATTTTTTACAATTTTTCAAGGTCCGGGGTAAGGAAAATTCGAGAAAATTCAATCTCTCTATAAAAATCGTTATATCTCCTAAACTATTCGTCGCAGACTCCTCAAATAAAAACTTTCGTGATCTACGTGAATAGATCAATAGAAAAAGAGGTATATTATTACCAAGAAGGAACTTTTAATTTTTTACAATTTTTTAAGGTCCGGGGTAAGGAAAAATCGAGAAAATTCTTCGACTCGAATATTGTCATTCGTGAGTGGAATTCGAATAATCATGAACTGCCAATACCAACTCTGCTTACCTATTTTCCGTAGTCCCCATAGTTTAGGAGAAATTTGAATTCGAAATTTTTGGAAAAAACCGTAAAAATTCAATCTCTCTACTAAAATCGTTATATCTCCTAAACTATTCGTCGCAGACCCCTCATATGAAAACTTTCGTGATCTACGTGACCAGATCAATAGAAAAAGAGGTATATTATTACCAAGAAGGAACTTTTAATTTTTTACAATTTTTCAAGGTCCGGGGTAAGAAAAATTCGAGGAAATTCTTCGACTCAAATATTGTCATTCGTGAGTGGAATTCGAATAATCATGAACTGCCAATACCAACTCTGCTTACCGATTTTCCGTAGTCCCCATAGTTTAGGAGAAATTTGAAGTCGAAATTTTTGGAAAAAACCGTAAAAATTCAATCTCTCTATAAAAATCGTTATATCTCCTAAACTATTCGTCGCAGACCCCTCATATAAAAACTTTCGTGATCTACGTGAACAGATCGATAGAAAAAGAGGTATATTATCACCAAGAAGGAACTTTTAATTTTTTACAATTTTTTAAGGTCCGGGGTAAGGAAAATTCGAGAAAATTCTTCGACTCAAATATTGTCATTCGTGAGTGGAATTCGAATAATCATGAACTGCCAATACCAACTCTGCTTACCTATTTTCCGTAGTCCCCATAGTTTTGGAGAAATTTGAATTCGAAATTTTTGGAAAAAACCGTAAAAATTCAATCTCTCTACAAAAATCGTTATATCTCCAAACTATTCGTCGCAGACTCCTCAAATAAAAACGTTCGTGATCTACATGACCAGATCAATAGAAAAAGAGGTATATTATCACCAAGAAGGAACTTTTAATTTTTTACAATTTTTTAAGGTCCGGGGTAAGGAAAATTCGAGAAAATTCAATCTCTCTACAAAAATCGTTATATCTCCTAAACTTTTCGTCGCAGACCCCTCAAATAAAAACTTTCGTGATCTACGTGAACAGATCAATAGAAAAAGAGGTTTTTTATTACCAAAAAAGATCTTTTAATTTTTTACAATTTTTCAAGGTCCGGGGTAAGGAAAATTCGAGAAAATTCAATCTCTCTATAACGAACGTTATATCTCCTAAACTATTCGTCGCAGACTCCTCAAATAAAAACTTTCGTGATCTACATGACCAGATCAATAGAAAAAGAGGTATATTATTACCAAGAAGGAACTTTTAATTTTTTACAATTTTTCAAGGTCCGGGGTAAGAAAAATTCGAGTAAATTCTTCGACTCAAATATTGTCATTCGTGAGTGGAATTCGAATAATCATGAACTGCCAATACCAACTCTGCTTACCTATTTTCCGTAGTCCCCATAGTTTTGGAGAAATTTGAATTCGAAATTTTTGGAAAAAACCGTAAAAATTCAATTTCTCTGTAAAAATCGTCATATCTCCTAAACTATTCGTCGCAGACCCCTCATATAAAAACTTTCGTGATCTACGTGAACAGATCAATAGAAAAAGAGGTATATTATCACCAAGAAGGAACTTTTAATTTTTTACAATTTTTTAAGGTCCGGGGTAAGGAAAATTCGAGAAAATTCAATCTCTCTACAAAAATCGTTATATCTCCTAAACTATTCGTCGCAGACCCTCAAATAAAAACTTTCGTGATCTACGTGAACAGATCAATAGAAAAAGAGGTATTTTATTACCAAGAAAGATCTTTTAATTTTTTACAATTTTTCAAGGTCCAGGGTAAGGAAAATTCGAGAAAATTCAATCTCTCTATAAAAATCGTTATATCTCCTAAACTATTCGTCGCAGACTCCTCAAATAAAAACGTTCGTGATCTACATGACCAGATCAATAGAAAAAGAGGTATATTATTACCAAGAAGGAACTTTTGATTTTTTACAATTTTTTAAGGTCCGGGGTAAGGAAAATTATACGGGACTGTTCTTATTCCCTTTTTTTGTTTAATGATCAATTGTTCAAGTAAGCCATTCCACATTGTTGATTTTCTTGGACTCGGATGTCACGCAGGTAGCTATGATCTCCCACGTGTTAAGGTCAATTGCTGCTGTAAACACAAATGGACGGCTGACTTCTGTTGTTGATTTCATTTGTTTGTTATTTCCTTCAATGTTTCTTAATCTTACACTTTTTATCTTATTGCACTTGGACGTCACGCAGGTAGCTATAGCTCTCACGTGGTAAGGTCAATTGCTGGTGTAACCACAATTGGACGGCTGACTTCTGTTGTTGATTTCATTTGTTTGTTATTTCCCTCAATGTTTCTTACTCTAACACTTTTTATCGTATTGCAGAGGGAGGAAAGCTAGACACACGTGTCTGAGGAAACCACTTAGGTATAAAGAACTGTTCTTATTCCCTTTTTTTTTTGTTTAATGAACAATTGTTCAAGTAAGCCATTCCACATTGTTGATTTTCTTGGACTCGGATGTCACGCAGGTGGCTATGATCTCGCACGTGGTAAGGTCAATTGCTGCTGTAACCACAATTGGACGGCTGACTTCTGTTGTAGATTTCATTTGTTTGTTATTTCCCTCAATGTTTCTCACACTAACACTTTTTGTCGTATTGCAGAAGGACGAAAGCTTGACAAACGTGTCTAAGGAAACCACATTGGTATAAGGGACTGTTCTTATTCCCTTCTTTTAGTTAAATGAACAATAATCCAAGTAAGCCGTTTCACATTGTTGATTTTCTTGGACTCCGATGTCACGCTGGTAGCTATAATCTCGCACATGGTAAAGTCAATTGCTGCTGTAATCACAATTGGACGGCTGACTTCTGTTGTTGATTTCATTTGTTTGTTATTTCCTTCAATGTTTCTCACTCTTACACTCTTTATCGTATTGCAGAGGTACGAAAGCTTGACACACGTGTCTAAGGAAACAACATTGGTATAAAGGACTGTTCTTATCCCCTTTTTTTTTGTATGATGAACAATTATCCAAGTAAGCCGTTTCACATTGTTGATTTTCTCGTACTCCTACGTCACGCAGGTAGCTATAATCTTCAACATGGTAAGGTCAATTGCTGCTGTAACCACAATTGGACGGCTGAATTCTGCTGTTGATTTCATTTGTTTGTTATTTCCTTCAATGTTTCTCATTCTAACACACTTCATCGTATTGCATAGGGACGAAAGCTTGACACACGTGTCTAAGGAAACCACTTTGTTATAAGGGACTCTTCTTATTCCCTTTTTTTTGTGATCTACGTGACCAGATCAATAGAAAAAGAGGTATATTATTACCAAGAAGGAACTTTTAATTTTTTACAATTTTTTAAGGTCCGGGGTAAGGAAAATTCGAGAAAATTCTTCGACTCAAATATTGTCATTCGTGAGTGGAATTCGAATAATCATGAACTGCCAATACCAACTCTGCTTACCTATTTTCCGTAGTCCCCATAGTTTAGGAGAAATTTGAATTCGAAATTTTTGGAAAAAACCGTAAAAATTCAATCTCTCTACAAAAATCGTTATATCTCCTAAACTATTCGTTGCAAACCCCTCAAATAAAAACTTTCGTGATCTACGTGAACAGATCAATAGAAAAAGAGGTATATTATCACCAAGAAGGAACTTTTAATTTTTTACAATTTTTTAAGGTCCGGGGTAAGGAAAATTCGAGAAAATTCTTCGACTCAAATATTGTCATTCGTGAGTGGAATTCGAATAATCATGAACTGCCAATACCAACTCTGCTTACCTATTTTCCGTAGTCCCCATAGTTTTGGAGAAATTTGAATTCGAAATTTTTGGAAAAAACCGTAAAAATTCAATCTCTCTACAAAAATCGTTATATCTCCAAACTATTCGTCGCAGACTCCTCAAATAAAAACGTTCGTGATCTACATGACCAGATCAATAGAAAAAGAGGTATATTATCACCAAGAAGGAACTTTTAATTTTTTACAATTTTTTAAGGTCCGGGGTAAGGAAAATTCGAGAAAATTCAATCTCTCTACAAAAATCGTTATATCTCCTAAACTTTTCGTCGCAGACCCCTCAAATAAAAACTTTCGTGATCTACGTGAACAGATCAATAGAAAAAGAGGTTTTTTATTACCAAAAAAGATCTTTTAATTTTTTACAATTTTTCAAGGTCCGGGGTAAGGAAAATTCGAGAAAATTCAATCTCTCTATAACGAACGTTATATCTCCTAAACTATTCGTCGCAGACTCCTCAAATAAAAACTTTCGTGATCTACATGACCAGATCAATAGAAAAAGAGGTATATTATTACCAAGAAGGAACTTTTAATTTTTTACAATTTTTCAAGGTCCGGGGTAAGAAAAATTCGAGAAAATTCTTCGACTCAAATATTGTCATTCGTGAGTGGAATTCGAATAATCATGAACTGCCAATACCAACTCTGCTTACCTATTTTCCGTAGTCCCCATAGTTTTGGAGAAATTTGAATTCGAAATTTTTGGAAAAAACCGTAAAAATTCAATCTCTCTATAAAAATCGTCATATCTCCTAAACTATTCGTCGCAGACCCCTCATATAAAAACTTTCGTGATCCACGTGAACAGATCAATAGAAAAAGAGGTATATTATCACCAAGAAGGAACTTTTAATTTTTTACAATTTTTTAAGGTCCGGGGTAAGGAAAATTCGAGAAAATTCAATCTCTCTACAAAAATCGTTATATCTCCTAAATTATTCGTCGCAGACCCCTCAAATAAAAACTTTCGTGATCTACGTGAACAGATCAATAGAAAAGGAGGTATTTTATTACCAAGAAAGATCTTTTAATTTTTTACAATTTTTCAAGGTCCAGGGTAAGGAAAATTCGAGAAAATTCAATCTCTCTATAAAAATCGTTATATCTCCTAAACTATTCGTCGCAGACTCCTCAAATAAAAACGTTCGTGATCTACATGACCAGATCAATAGAAAAAGAGGTATATTATTACCAAGAAGGAACTTTTGATTTTTTACAATTTTTTAAGGTCCGGGGTAAGGAAAATTATACGGGACTGTTCTTATTCCCTTTTTTTGTTTAATGATCAATTGTTCAAGTAAGCCATTCCACATTGTTGATTTTCTTGGACTCGGATGTCACGCAGGTAGCTATGATCTCCCACGTGTTAAGGTCAATTGCTGCTGTAAACACAAATGGACGGCTGACTTCTGTTGTTGATTTCATTTGTTTGTTATTTCCTTCAATGTTTCTTAATCTTACACTTTTTATCTTATTGCACTTGGACGTCACGCAGGTAGCTATAGCTCTCACGTGGTAAGGTCAATTGCTGGTGTAACCACAATTGGACGGCTGACTTCTGTTGTTGATTTCATTTGTTTGTTATTTCCCTCAATGTTTCTTACTCTAACACTTTTTATCGTATTGCAGAGGGAGGAAAGCTAGACACACGTGTCTGAGGAAACCACTTAGGTATAAAGAACTGTTCTTATTCCCTTTTTTTTTTGTTTAATGAACAATTGTTCAAGTAAGCCATTCCACATTGTTGATTTTCTTGGACTCGGATGTCACGCAGGTGGCTATGATCTCGCACGTGGTAAGGTCAATTGCTGCTGTAACCACAATTGGACGGCTGACTTCTGTTGTAGATTTCATTTGTTTGTTATTTCCCTCAATGTTTCTCACACTAACACTTTTTGTCGTATTGCAGAAGGACGAAAGCTTGACAAACGTGTCTAAGGAAACCACATTGGTATAAGGGACTGTTCTTATTCCCTTCTTTTAGTTAAATGAACAATAATCCAAGTAAGCCGTTTCACATTGTTGATTTTCTTGGACTCCGATGTCACGCTGGTAGCTATAATCTCGCACATGGTAAAGTCAATTGCTGCTGTAATCACAATTGGACGGCTGACTTCTGTTGTTGATTTCATTTGTTTGTTATTTCCTTCAATGTTTCTCACTCTTACACTCTTTATCGTATTGCAGAGGTACGAAAGCTTGACACACGTGTCTAAGGAAACAACATTGGTATAAAGGACTGTTCTTATCCCCTTTTTTTTTGTATGATGAACAATTATCCAAGTAAGCCGTTTCACATTGTTGATTTTCTCGTACTCCTACGTCACGCAGGTAGCTATAATCTTCAACATGGTAAGGTCAATTGCTGCTGTAACCACAATTGGACGGCTGAATTCTGCTGTTGATTTCATTTGTTTGTTATTTCCTTCAATGTTTCTTACTCTAACACTCTTCATCGTATTGCATAGGGACGAAAGCTTGACACACGTGTCTAAGGAAACCACATTGGTATGAAGGACTGTTCTTATTCCCTTCTTTTTGTTTAATGAACAATTATCCAAGTAAGCCATTTCACATTGTTGTTCTTCTTGGACTCGCATGTCACGCAGGTAGCTATAGCTTCCACGTGGTAAAGTCAATTGCTGCTGTAACCACAATTGGACGGCTGACTTCTGTTGTTGATTTCATTTGTTTGTTATTTCCTTCAATGTTTCTCACTTTAACACTCTTTATCGTATTGCAGAGGTACGAAAGCTTGACACACGTGTCTAAGGAAACCACATTGGTATAAAGGACTGTTCTTATTCCCTTCTTTTTGTTTGATGAACAATTATCCAAGTAAGCCGTTTCACATTGTTGATTTTCTCGTACTCCTACGTCACGCAGGTAGCTATAATCTTCAACATGGTAAGGTCAATTGCTGCTGTAACCACAATTGGACGGCTGAATTCTGCTGTTGATTTCATTTGTTTGTTATTTCCTTCAATGTTTCTTACTCTAACACTCTTTATCGTATTGCAGAGGTACGAAAGCTTGACACACGTGTCTAAGGAAACCACATTGGTATGAAGGACTGTTCTTATTCCCTTCTTTTTGTTTAATGAACAATTATCCAAGTAAGCCATTCCACATTGTTGTTCTTCTTGGACTCGGATGTCACGCAGGTAGCTATAGCTTCCACGTGGTAAGGTCAATTACTGATAAAACCACAATTGGACGGCTGACTTCTGTTGTTGATTTCATTTGTTTGTTATTTCCTTCAATGTTTCTCACTCTAACACTCTTTATCGTATTGCAGAGGCACGAAAGCTTGACACACGTGTCTAAGGAAACCACATTGGTATAAGGGACTGTTCTTATTCCCTTTTTTTTTATTGAACAATTATCCAAGTAAGCCATTCGACTTTGTTGTTTTTCTTGGACTTGGATGTCACGCAGGTAGCCATAGCTCCCACGTGGTAAGGTCAATTGCTGCTGTAACCACAATTGGACGGCTGACTTCTGTTGTTGATTTCATTTGTTTGTTATTTCCCCCAATGTTTCCTACTCTAACACTTTTTATCGTATTGCAGAGGGACGAAAGTTTGACACAAGTGTCTAAAGAAACCACTTTGGTATAAGGGTCTGTTCTTATTCCTTTTTTTTTTGTTTAATGAACAATTGATCAAGTAAGCCATTCCACATTGTTGATTTTCTTGGACTCGGATGTCACGCAGGTAGTTATAATCTCCCGCGATGTAAGGTCAATTGCTGCTGTAACCACAATTGGACGGCTGAATTCTGTTGTTGATTTCATTTGTTTGTTATTTCCTTCAATGTTTCTCATTCTAACACTTTTCATCGTATTGCACAGGGACGAAAGCTTGACACACGTGTCTAAGGAAACCACATTGGTATGAAGGACTGTTCTTATTCCCTTCTTTTTGTTTAATGAACAATTATCCAAGTAAGCCATTTCACATTGTTGTTCTTCTTGGACTCGCATGTCACGCAGGTAGCTATAGCTTCCACGTGGTAAAGTCAATTGCTGCTGTAACCACAATTGGACGGCTGACTTCTGTTGTTGATTTCATTTGTTTGTTATTTCCTTCAATGTTTCTCACTTTAACACTCTTTATCGTATTGCAGAGGTACGAAAGCTTGACACACGTGTCTAAGGAAACCACATTGGTATAAAGGACTGTTCTTATTCCCTTCTTTTTGTTTGATGAACAATTATCCAAGTAAGCCGTTTCACATTGTTGATTTTCTCGTACTCCTACGTCACGCAGGTAGCTATAATCTTCAACATGGTAAGGTCAATTCCTGCTGTAACCACAATTGGACGGCTGACTTCTGTTGTAGATTACATTTGTTTGTTATTTCCTTCAATGTTTCTTACTCTAACACTCTTCATCGTATTGCATAGGGACGAAAGCTTGACACACGTGTCTAAGGAAACCACTTTGGTATGAGGGACTCTTCCTATTCCCTTTTTTTTTGTTTAATAAAAAATTGTTCAAGTAATCCATTCCACATTGTTGATTTTCTTGGACTCGGATGTCACGCAGGAAGCTATAATCTCCCACGTTGTAAGGTCAATTGCTGCTCTAACCACAATTGGACGGCTGAATTCTGTTGTTGATTTCATTTGTTTGTTATTTCCTTCAATGTTTCTCATTCTTACACTTTTCATCGTATTGCACAGGGACGAAAGCTTGACACACGTGTCTAAGGAAACCACATTGGTATGAAGGACTGTTCTTATTCCCTTCTTTTTGTTTAATGAACAATTATCCAAGTAAGCCATTCCACATTGTTGTTCTTCTTGGACTCGGATGTCACGCAGGTAGCTATAGCTTCCACGTGGTAAGGTCAATTACTGATAAAACCACAATTGGACGGCTGACTTCTGTTGTTGATTTCATTTGTTTGTTATTTCCTTCAATGTTTCTCACTCTAACACTCTTTATCGTATTGCAGAGGCACGAAAGCTTGACACACGTGTCTAAGGAAACCACATTGGTATAAGGGACTGTTCTTATTCCCTTTTTTTTTATTGAACAATTATCCAAGTAAGCCATTCGACTTTGTTGTTTTTCTTGGACTTGGATGTCACGCAGGTAGCCATAGCTCCCACGTGGTAAGGTCAATTGCTGCTGTAACCACAATTGGACGGCTGACTTCTGTTGTTGATTTCATTTGTTTGTTATTTCCCCCAATGTTTCCTACTCTAACACTTTTTATCGTATTGCAGAGGGACGAAAGTTTGACACAAGTGTCTAAAGAAACCACTTTGGTATAAGGGTCTGTTCTTATTCCTTTTTTTTTTGTTTAATGAACAATTGATCAAGTAAGCCATTCCACATTGTTGATTTTCTTGGACTCGGATGTCACGCAGGTAGCTTTAATCTCCCACGTTGTAAGGTCAATTGCTGCTGTAACCACAATTGGACGGCTGACTTCTGTTGTTGATTTCATTTGTTTGTTATTTCCTTCAATGTTTCTCACACTAACACTTTTTGTTGTATTGCAGAGGGACGAAAGCTTGACACACGTGTCTAAGGAAACCACATTGGTATAAGGGACTGTTCTTATTCCCTTTTTTTTTATTGAAGAATTATCCAAGTAAGCCATTCGACTTTGTTGTTTTTCTTGGACTTGGATGTCACGCAGGTAGCCATAGCTCCCACGTGGTAAGGTCAATTGCTGCTGTAACCACAATTGGACGGCTGACTTCTGTTGTTGATTTCATTTGTTTGTTATTTCCCCCAATGTTTCCTACTCTAACACTTTTTATCGTATTGCAGAGGGACGAAAGTTTGACACAAGTGTCTAAAGTAACCACTTTGGTATAAGGGACTGTTCTTATTCCTTTTTTTTTGTTTAATGAACAATTGATCAAGTAAGCCATTCCACATTGTTGATTTTCTTGGACTCGGATGTCACGCAGGTAGCTTTAATCTCCCACGTTGTAAGGTCAATTGCTGCTGTAAACACAAATGGACGGCTGACTTCTGTTGTTGATTTCATTTGTTTGTTATTTCCTTCAATGTTTCTCACTCTTTTATCGTATTGCAGAGGGACGAAAGCTTGACACACGTGTCTAAAGAAACCACTTTCGTATACGGGACTGTTCTCATTCACTTTTTTTTTGTTTAATGAACAATTGTTCAAGTAAGCCATTCCACATTGTTGATTTTCATGCACTCGGATGTCACGCAGGTAGCTATGATCTCCCACGTGGTAAGGTCAATTGCTGCTGTAAACACAAATGGACGGCTGACTTCTGTTGTTGATTTCATTTGTTTGTTATTTCCTTCAATGTTTCTTAATCTAACACTTTTTATCTTATTGAACAGGGACGAAAGCTTGACACACGTGTCTAAGGAAACCACATTGGTATAAGGGACTGTTCTCATTCACTTTTTTTTGGTTTGATGAACAATTGTTCAAGTAAGCCATTCCACAATGTTGATTTTCTTGGACTCGGATATCACGCAGGTAGCTATAATCTCCCACGTTGTAAGGTCAATTGCTGCTGTAACCACAATTGGACGGCTGACTTCTGTTGTTGATTTCATTTGTTTGTTATTTAATTCAATGTTTCTTACTCTTACACTTTTCATCGAATTGCACAGGGACGAAAGCTTGACACACGTGGCTAACGAAACCACTTACTTTTACACACTTTTTATCGTATTCAGAGGGACGAAAGCTTGACATACGTGTCTAAATAAACCAGTTTGGTATAAGGGACTGTTCTTATTCCCTTCTTCTTGTTTAATGAACAATTATTCAAGTAAGCCATTCCACCTTATTGGTTTTCTTGGACTCGGATGTCACGCAGGTAGCTATAATCTCCCACGTGGTAAGGTCAATTGCTGCTGTAAACACAATTGGACGGCTATCTTCTGTTGTTGATTTCATTTGTTTGTTATTTCCTTCAATGTTTCTTACTCTTTTATCGTATTGCAGAGGGACGAAAGCTTGACACACGTGTCTAAGAAAACCGCTCTGCTTTGGGAGATTGTGCTCATTCCCTTTTTCTTCATTTGACGAACAAATCCAAGTAAGCCATTCCAAAATGTTGTTTTTCTTGGACTCGGATGTCACGCAGGTAGCTATAGCTCCCACCTGGTAAGGTCAATTGCTGGTGTAACCACAATTGGACGGCTTACTTCTGTTGTTGATTTCATTTGATTAATATTTCCTTCAATGTTGCTAATTCTAACACTTTTTATCTTATTGCACAGGGACGAAAGCTAGACACACGTTTCGAAGGAAACCACATTGGTATAAAGGACTGTTCTTATTTCCTTCTTTTTGTTTAATGAACAATTATCCAAGTAAGCCATTCCACATTGTTGTTCTTCTAGGACTCGGATGTCACGCAGATAGCTATAGCTTCCACGTGGTAAGGTCAATTGCTGCTAAAACCACAATTGGACGGCTGACTTCTGTAGTTGATTTCATTTGTTTGTTATTTCCTTCAATGTTTCTCACTCTAACACTCTTTATCGTATTGCAGAGGAACGAAAACTTGACACACGTGTCTAAGGAAACCACTTTGGTATAAGGGACTGTTCGTATTCCTTTTTTTTTTGGTTCAATGAACAATTGTTCAAGTAAGCCATTCCACATTGTTGATTTTCTTGGACTCGGATATCACGCAGGTAGCTATAATCTCCCACGTTGTAAGGTCAATTGCTGCTGTAACCACAATTGGACGGCTGACTTCTGTTGTTGATTTCATTTGTTTGTTATTTCCTTCAATGTTTCTCACTCTAACACTCTTTATCGTATTGCAGAGGAACGAAAACTTGACACACGTGTCTAAGGAAACCACTTTGGTATGAGGGACTGTTTGTATTCCTTTTTTTTTTGGTTCAATGAACAATTGTTCAAGTAAGCCATTCCACATTGTTGATTTTCTTGGACTCGGATATCACGCAGGTAGCTATAATCTCCCACGTTGTAAGGTCAATTGCTGCTGTAACCACAATTGGACGGCTGACTTCTGTTGTTGATTCCATTTGATTGTTATTTCCTTAAATGTTTCTTACTCTTTTATCGTATTGCAGAGGGACGAAAGCTTGACACACGTGTCTAAGAAAACCGCTCTGCTTTGGGAGATTGTGCTTATTCTCTTTTCATTCATTTAACGAACAATTCCAAGTAAGCCATTCCAAAATGTTGTTTTTCTTGTACTCGGATGTCACGCAGGTAGCTATAATCTTCCAACGTGTTAAGTTCAATTGCTGCTGTAACCAAAAATGGACGGCTTACTTCTGTTGTTGATTTCATTTGATTAATATTTCCTTCAATGTTGCTCATTCTAACACTTTTTATCTTATTGCACAGGGACGAAAGCTAGACACACGTGTCGAGGGAAACCACATTGGTATAAAGGACTGTTCTTATTTCCTTCTTTTTGTTTAATGAACAATTATCCAAGTAAGCCATTCCACATTGTTGTTCTTCTAGGACTCGGATGTCACGCAGGTAGCTATAGCTTCCACGTGGTAAGGTCAATTGCTGCTAAAACCACAATTGGACGGCTGACTTCTGTAGTTGATTTCATTTGTTTGTTATTTCCTTCAATGTTTCTCACTCTAACACTCTTTATCGTATTGCAGAGGAACGAAAACTTGACACACGTGTCTAAGGAAACCACTTTGGTATAAGGAAGTGTTCTTATTCTCTTTTTTTTTGTTTAATGAACAATTGTTCAAGTAAGCCATTCCACATTGTTGATTTTCTTGGACTCGGATGTCACGCAGGTAGCTATGATCTCCCACGTGGTAAGGTCAATTGCTGCTGTGAACACGAATGGACGGCTGACTTCTGTTGTTGATTTCATTTGTTTGTTATTTCCTTCAATGTTTCTTAATCTTACACTTTTTATCTCATTGCACAGGGACGAAAGCTTGACACACGTGTCTAAGGAAACCACATTGGTATAAGGGACTGTTCTTATTCCCTCCCTTCTTCTTGTTTAATGAACAATTATTCAAGTAAGCCATTCCACATTGTTGTTTTTCTTGGACTCGGATATCACGCAGGTAGCTATAGCTCACACGTGGTAAGGTCAATTGCTGCTGTTACCACAATTGGACGGCTGACTTCTGTTGTTGATTTCATTTGTGTGTTATTTCTCTCAATGTTTCTTTCTCTAACACTCTTTATCGTATTGCAGAGGAACGAAAACTTGACACACGTGTCTAAGGAAACCACTTTGGTATAAGGGACTGTTCTTATCCCCTTTTTTTTTGTTTAATGAACAATTATTCAAGTGAGCCATTTCACATTGTTGATTTTCTTGGACTCCGATGTCACGCAGGTAGCTATAATCTACCACATGGTAAGGTCAATTGCTGCTGTAACCACAATTGGACGGCTGAATTCTGCTGTTGATTTCATTTGTTTGTTATGTCCTTCAATGTTTCTCATTCTAACACTTTTCATCGTATTGCACAGGGACGAAAGCTTGACACACGAGTCTAAGGAAACCACATTGGTATAAGGGACTGTTCTTGTTCCCTTCTTTTTGTTTAATGAACAATTATACAAGTGAGCCATTCGACATTGTTGTTTTTCTTGGACTTGGATGTCACGCAGGTAGCTATAGCTCTCACGTGGTAAGGTCAATTGCTGCTGTAACCACAATTGGACGGCTGACTTCTGTTGTTGATTCCATTTGATTGTTATTTCCTTAAATGTTTCTTACTCTTTTATCGTATTGCAGAGGGACGAAAGCTTGACACACGTGTATAAGAAAACCGCTCTGCTTTGGGAGATTGTGCTTATTCCCTTTTTCTTCATTTAACGAACAATTCCAAGTAAGCCATTCCACAATGTTGTTTTTCTTGGACTCGGATGTCACGCAGGTAGCTATAATCTCCCACGTGTTAAGGTCAATTGCTGCTGTAACCACAAAAGGACGGCTCACTTCTGTTGTTGATTTCATTTGATTAATATTTCCTTCAATGTTGCTTATTCTAACACTTTTTATCTTATTGCACAGGGACGAAAGCTAGACACACGTGTCGAAGGAAACCACATTGGTATAAAGGACTGTTCTTATTTCCTTCTTTTTGTTTAATGAACAATTATCCAAGTAAGCCATTCCACATTGTTGTTCTTCTAGGACTCGGATGTCACGCAGGTAGCTATAGCTTCCACGTGGTAAGGTCAATTGCTACTAAAACCACAATTGGACGGCTGACTTCTGTAGTTGATTTCATTTGTTTGTTATTTCCTTCAATGTTTCTCACTCTAACACTCTTTATCGTATTGCAGAGGATCGAAAACTTGACACACGTGTCTAAGGAAACCACTTTGGTATAAGGAAGTGTTCTTATTCCCTTTTTTTTTGTATAATGAACAATTATTCAAGTGAGCCATTTCACATTGTTGATTTTCTTGGACTCCGATGTCACGCAGGTAGCTATAATCTCCCACATGGTATGGTCAATTGCTGCTGTCACCACAATTGGACGGCTGAATTCTGCTGTTGATTTCATTTGTTTGTTATTTCCTTCAATGTTTCTCATTCTAACACTTTTCATCGTATTGCACAGATACGAAAGCTTGACACACGAGTCTAAGGAAACCACATTGGTATAAGGGACTGTTCTTATTCCCTTCTTTTTGTTTGATGAACAATTATCCAAGTAAGCCATTCGACATTGTTGTTTTTTTTGGACTTGGATGTCACGCAGGTAGCTATAGCTCCCACGTTGTAAGGTCAATAGCTGCTGTAACCACAATTGGACGGCTGACTTCTGTTGTTGATTTCATTTGTTTGTTATTTCCTTCAATGTTTCTCACTCTTTTATCGTATTGCAGAGGGACGAAAGCTTGACACACGTGTCTAAAGAAACCACTTTGGTATACGGGACTGTTCTTATTCCTTTTTTCTCTGTTTAATGAACAATTGTTCAAGTAAGCCATTCAACATTGTTGATTTTCTTGGACTCGGATGTCACACAGGTAGCTATAATCTCCCACGTTGTAAGGTCAATTGCTGCTGTAACCACAAATGGACGGCTGACATCTGTTGTTGATTTCATTTGATTGTTATTTCCTTCAATGTTGCTTATTCTAACACTTTTTATCTTATTGCACAGGGACGAAAGCTTGACACACGTGTCTAAGGAAACCACATTGGTATAAGGGACTGTTCTTATTCCCTTCTTCTTGTTTAATGAACAATTCCAAGTAAGCCATTCCACATTGTTGTTTTTCTTGGACTCGGATATCACGCAGGTAGCTATAGCTCGCACGTGGTAAGGTCAATTGCTGCTGTAACCACAATTGGACGGCTGACTTCTATTGTTGATTTCCTTTGTGTGTTATTTCTCTCAATGTTTCTTTCTCTAACACTTTTTTTCTTATTGTACAGGGACGAAAGCTTGACACACGTGTCTAAGGAAACCACATTGGTATAAGGGACTGTTCTTATTCCCTTCTTCTTGTTTAATGAACAATTGTTCAAGCAAGCCATTCCACATTGTTGTTTTTCTTGGACTCGGATGTCACGCAGGTAGCTATAGCTCCCACGTGGTAAGGTCAATTGCTGCTGTAACCACAATTGGACGCCTGACTTCTGTTGTTGATTTCATTTGTTTGTTATTTCCTTCAATGTTTCTTACTCTAACACTTTTTATCGTATTGCAGAGGGAGGAAAGCTAGACACACGTGTCTGAGGAAACCACTTTGGTATAAAGGACTGTTCTTATTCCCTTTTTTTTTGTTTAATGATTAATTGTTCAAGTAAGCCATTCCACATTGTTGATTTCCTTGGACTCGGATGTCACGCAGGTAGCTATAATCTCCCACGTGGTAAGGTCAATTGCTGCTGTAACCACAATTGGACGGCTGACTTCTGTTGTTGATTTCATTTGTTTGTTATTTCCTTCAATGTTTCTCACTCTTTTATCGTATTGCAGAGGGACGAAAGCTTGACACACGTGTCTAAAGAAACCACTTTGGTATACGGGACTGTTCTTATTCCTTTTTTCTCTGTTTAATGAACAATTGTTCAAGTAAGCCATTCAACATTGTTGATTTTCTTGGACTCGGATGTCACACAGGTAGCTATAATCTCCCACGTTGTAAGGTCAATTGCTGCTGTAACCACAAATGGACGGCTGACATCTGTTGTTGATTTCATTTGATTGTTATTTCCTTCAATGTTGCTTATTCTAACACTTTTTATCTTATTGCACAGGGACGAAAGCTTGACGCACGTGTCTAAGGAAACCACATTGGTATAAGGGACTGTTCTTATTCCCTTCTTCTTGTTTAATGAACAATTCCAAGTAAGCCACTCCACATTGTTGTTTTTCTTGGACTCGGATATCACGCAGGTAGCTATAGCTCGCACGTGGGAAGGTCAATTGCTGCTGTAACCACAATTGGACGGCTGACTTCTGTTGTTGATTTCATTTGTTTGTTATTTCTTTCAATGTTTCTTATTCTAACACTTTTTATCGTATTGCAGAGGGAGGAAAGCTAGACACACGTGTCTGAGGAAACCACTTTGGTATAAAAGACTGTTCTTTTTCCTTTTCTTTTTGTGTAATGAACAATTGTTCAAGTAAGCCATTCCACATTGTTGATTTTCTTGGACTCCGATGTCACGCAGGTAGCTATAATCTCCCACATGGTAAGGTCAATTGCTGCTGTAACCACAATTGGACGGCTGAATTCTGCTGTTGATTTCATTTGTTTGTTATTTCTTTCAATGTTTCTCATTCTAACACTTTTCATCGTATTGCACAGGGACGAAAGCTTGACACACGAGTCTAAGGAAACTACATTGGTATAAGGGACTGTTCTTATTCCCTTCTTTTTGTTTAATGAACAATTATCCAAGTAAGCCATTCGACATTGTTGTTTTTCTTGGACTTGGATGTCACGCAGGTAGCTATAGCTCCCACGTGGTAAGGTCAATTGCTGGTGTAACCACAATTGGACGGCTGACTTCTGTTGTTGATTTCATTTGTTTGTTATTTCCCTCAATGTTTCTTATTCTAACACTTTTTATCGTATTGCAGAGGGAGGAAAGCTAGACACACGTGTCTGAGGAAACCACTTTGGTATAAAGGACTGTTCTTTTTCCTTTTTTTTTTGTTTAATGAACAATTGTTCAAGTAAGCCATTCCACATTGTTGATTTTCTTGGACTCGGATGTCACGCAGGTAGCTATAATCTCCCACGTGGTAAGGTCAATTGCTGCTGTAAACACAATTGGTTGGCTGACTTCTGTTGTTGATTTCATTTGTTTGTTATTTCCTTCAATGTTTCTTACTCTAACACTTTTTATCGTATTGCAGAGGGAGGAAAGCTAGACCCACGTGTCTGAGGAAACCACTTTGGTATAAGGGACTGTTCTTATTCAGTTTTTTTTCGTTTAATGAACAATTGTTCAAGTAAGCCATTCCACATTGTTGATTTTCTTGGACTCGGATGTCACGCAGGTAGCTATAATCTCCCACGTGGTAAGGTCAAATGCTGCTGTGAACACAATTGGACGGCTTTCTTCTGTTGTTGATTTCATTTGTTTGTTATTTCCTTCAATGTTTCTTACTCTTTTATCGTATTGCAGAGGAACGAAAGCTTGACACACGTGTCTAAGAAAACCGCTCTGCTTTGGGAGATTGTGCTTATTCCCTTTTTCTTCATTTAACGAACAATTCCAAGTAAGCCATTCCACAATGTTGTTTTTCTTGGACTCGGATGTCACGCAGGTAGCTATAATCTCCCACGTGTTAAGGTCAATTGCTGCTGTAACCACTAATGGACGGCTCACTTCTGTTGTTGGTTTCATTTGATTAATATTTCCTTCAATGTTGCTTATTCTAACACTTTTTATCTTATTGCACAGGGACGAAAGCTAGACACACGTGTCGAAGGAAACCACATTGGTATAAAGGACTGTTCTTATTTCCTTCTTTTTGTTTAATGAACAATTATCCAAGTAAGCCATTCCACATTGTTGTTCTTCTAGGACTCGGATGTCACGCAGGTAGCTATAGCTTCCACGTGGTAAGGTCAATTGCTACTAAAACCACAATTGGACGGCTGACTTCTGCAGTTGATTTCATTTGTTTGTTATTTCCTTCAATGTTTCTCACTCTAACACTCTTTATCGTATTGCAGAGGATCGAAAACTTGACACACGTGTCTAAGGAAACCACTTTGGTATAAGGAAGTGTTCTTATTCCCTTTTTTTTTGTTTAATGAACAATTATTCAAGTGAGCCATTTCACATTGTTGATTTTCTTGGACTCCGATGTCACGCAGGTAGCTATAATCTCCCACATGGTATGGTCAATTGCTGCTGTGACCACAATTGGACGGCTGAATTCTGCTGTTGATTTCATTTGTTTGTTATTTCCTTCAATGTTTCTCATTCTAACACTTTTCATCGTATTGCACAGATACGAAAGCTTGACACACGAGTCTAAGGAAACCACATTGGTATAAGGGACTGATCTTATTCCCTTCTTTTTGTTTGATGAACAATTATCCAAGTAAGCCATTCGACATTGTTGTTTTTTTTGGACTTGGATGTCACGCAGGTAGCTATAGCTCCCACGTTGTGAGGTCAATAGCTGCTGTAACCACAATTGGACGGCTGACTTCTGTTGTTGATTTCATTTGTTTGTTATTTCCTTCAATGTTTCTCACACTAACACTTTTTGTCGTATTGCAGAGGGACGAAAGCTTGACACACGTGTCTAAGGAAACCACATTGGTATAAAGGACTGTTCTTAATCGCTTCTTTTTGTTTAATGAACAATTATCCAAGTAAGCCGTTTCACATTGTTGATTTTCTTGGACTCCGATGTCACGCAGGTAGCTATAATCTCCCACGTGGTAAGGTCAATTGCTGCTGTAACCACAATTGGACGGCTGACTTCTGTTGTTGATTTCATTTGTTTGTTATTTCCTTCAATGTTTCTCACTCTTTTATCGTATTGCAGAGGGACGAAAGCTTGACACACGTGTCTAAAGAAACCACTTTGGTATACGGGACTGTTCTTATTCCTTTTTTCTCTGTTTAATGAACAATTGTTCAAGTAAGCCATTCAACATTGTTGATTTTCTTGGACTCGGATGTCACACAGGTAGCCACGTTGTAAGGTCAATTGCTGCTGTAACCACAAATGGACGGCTGACTTCTGTTGTTGATTTCATTTGATTGTTATTTCCTTCAATGTTGCTTATTCTAACACTTTTTATCTTATTGCACAGGGACGAAAGCTTGACACACGTGTCTAAGGAAACCACATTGGTATAAGGGACTGTTCTTATTTCCTTCTTCTTGTTTAATGAACAATTCCAAGTAAGCCATTCCACATTGTTGTTTTTCTTGGACTCGGATATCACGCAGGTAGCTATAGCTCGCACGTGGTAAGGTCAATTGCTGCTGTAACCACAATTGGACGGCTGACTTCTGTTGTTGATTTCCTTTGTGTGTTATTTCTCTCAATGTTTCTTTCTCTAACACTTTTTATCTTATTGCACAGGGACGAAAGCTTGACACACGTGTCTAAGGAAACCACATTGGTATAAGGGACTGTTCTTATTCCCTTCTTTTGGTTTAATGAACAATTATCCAAGTAAGCCATTCCACATTGTTGTTCTTCTAGGACTCGGATGTCACGCAGATAGCTATAGCTTCCACGTGGTAAGGTCAATTGCTGCTAAAACCACAATTGGACGGCTGACTTCTGTAGTTGATTTCATTTGTTTTATCGTATTGCAGAGGGAGGAAAGCTAGACACACGTGTCTGAGGAAACCACTTTGGTATAAAGGACTGTTCTTTTTCCTTTTTTTTTGTTTAATGAACAATTGTTCAAGTAAGCCATTCCACATTGTTGATTTTCTTGGACTCCGATGTCACGCAGGTAGCTATAATCTCCCACATGGTAAGGTCAATTGCTGCTGTAACCACAATTGGACGGCTGAATTCTGCTGTTGATTTCATTTGTTTGTTATTTCTTTCAATGTTTCTCATTCTAACACTTTTCATCGTATTGCACAGGGACGAAAGCTTGACACACGAGTCTAAGGAAACTACATTGGTATAAGGGACTGTTCTTATTCCCTCTGTTGTTGATTTCATTTGTTTGTTATTTCCTTCAATGTTTCTCATACTAACACTTTTTGTCGTATTGCAGAGGGACGAAAGCTTGACACACGTGTCTAAGGAAACCACATTGGTATAAAGGACTGTTCTTATTCCCTTCTTTTTGTTTAATGAACAATTATCCAAGTAAGCCATTCGACATTGTTGTTTTTCTTGGACTTCGATGTCACGCAGGTAGCTATAGCTCCCACGTGGTAAGGTCAATTGCTGCTAAAACCACAATTGGAAGGCTGACTTCTGTTGTTGATTCCATTTTTTTGTTATTTCCTTCAATCTTTCTCACTCTAACACTCTTTATCGTATTGCAGAGGCACGAAAGCTTGACACACGTGTCTAAGGAAACCACATTGGTATAAAGGACTGTTCTTATTCCCTTCTTTTTGTTTAATGGACAATTATCCAAGTAAGCCATTCCACATTGTTGTTCTTTTTGGACTCGGATGTCACGCAGGTAGTAGCTATAGCTTCCACGTGGTGAGGTCAATTGCTGCTAAAACCACAATTGGACGGCTGACTTCTGTTGTTGATTTCATTTGTTTGTTATTTCCTTCAATGTTTCTCACTCTAACACTTTTAATCGTATTGCAGAGGCACGAAAGCTTGACACACGTGTCTAAGGAAACCACATTGGTATAAAGGACTGTTCTTATTCCCTTCCTTTTGTTTAATGAACAATTATCCAAGTAAGCCATTCCACATTGTTGATTTTCATGGACTCGGATGTCACGCAGGTAGCTATATTCTCCCACGTTATAAGGTCAATTGCTGCTGTAACCACAATTGGACGGATGAATTCTGTTGTTGATTTCATTTGTTTGTTAATTCCTTCAATGTTTCTCATTATAATAACACTTTTCATCGTATTGCACAGGGACGAAAGCATGACACACGTGTCTAAGGAAACCACATTGGTATAAGGGACTGTTCTTATTCCCATCTTTTTGTTTAATGAACAATTATCCAAGTAAGCCATTCGACTTGTTGTTTTTCTTGGACTTGGATGTGACGCAGGTAGCTATAGCTCCAATGTGGTAAGGTCAATTGCTGCTAAAACCACAATTAGAAGGCTGACTTCTGTTGTTGATTCCATTTGTTTGTTATTTCCTTCAATGTTTCTCACTCTAACACTCTTTATCGTATTGCAGAGGCACGAAAGCTTGACACACGTGTCTGAGGAAACCACATTTGTATGAAGGACTGTTCTTATTCCCTTCTCTTTGTTTAATGAACAATTATCCAAGTAAGCCGTTTCACATTGTTGATTTTCTTGGACTCCGATGTCACGCAGGTAGCTATAATCTCCCACATGGTAAGGTCAATTGCTGCTGTAACCACAATTGGATGGCTGAATTCTGTTGTTGATTTCATTTATTTGTTATTTCCTTCAATGTTTCTTACTCTAACCCTCTTTATCGTATTGCACAGGGACGAAAGCTTGACAAACGTGTTTAAGGAAACCACTTTGGTATAAGCGACTGTTCTCATTTCTTTTTTTTTTGTTTGATGAAAAATTGTTCAAGTAAGCCATTCCACATTGTTGATTTTCTTGGACTCGGATGTCACACTGGTAGCTATAATATCCCACGTTGTAAGGTCAATTGCTGCTGTAACCACAATTGAACGGCTGAATTCTGTTGTTGATTTCATTTGTTTGTTATTTCCTTCAATGTTTCTCACACTCACACTTTTTGTCGTATTGCAGAGGGACGAAAGCTTGACACACGTGTCTAAGGAAACATCATTGGTATAAGGGACTGTTCTTATTCCCTTCTTTTTGTTTAATGAACAATTATCCACGTAAGCCATTCGACATTGTTGTTTTTCTTGGACTTGGATGTCACGCAGGTAGCTATAGCTCCCACGTGGTAAGGTCAATTGCTGCTGTAACGACATATGGACGGCTGACTTCTGTTGTTGATTTCATTTGTTTGTTATTTCCCTCAATGTTTCTTACTCTAACACTTTTTATCGTATTGCAGAGGGACGAAAGCTTGACACACGTGTCTAAAGAAACCACTTTGGTATAAGGGACTGTTCTTATTCCCTTTTTTTTTTTGTTTAATGAACAATTGTTCAAGTAAGCCATTCCACATTGTTATTTTTATTTTTATAGAGAGATTGAATTTTCTCGAATTTTCCTTACTCCGGACCTTGAAAAATTGTAAAAAATTAAAAGATTTTTCTTGGTAATAAAATACCACTTTTTCTATTGATCTGTTCACGTAGATCACGAAAGTTTTTATTTGAGGGGTCTGCGACGAATAATTTAGGAGATATAACGATTTTTGTAGAGAGATTGAATTTTCTCGAATTTTCCTTACCCCGGACCTTAAAAAATTGTAAAAAATTAAAAGTTCCTTCTTGGTGATAATATACCTCTTTTTCTATTGATCTGTTCACGTAGATCACGAAAGTTTTTATATGAGGGGTCTGCGACGAATAGTTTAGGAGATATAACGATTTCTATAGAGAGATTGAATTTTTACGGTTTTTTCCAAAAATTTCGACTTCAAATTTCTGCTAAACTATGGGGACTACGGAAAATCGGTAAGCAGAGATGGTATTGGCAGTTCATGATTATTCGAATTCCACTCACGAATGACAATATTTGAGTCGAAGAATTTTCTCGAATTTTCTCGAAGTTTCCTTACCCCGGACCTTGAAAAATTGTAAAAAATTAAAAGTTCCTTCTTGGTAATAATATAACTCTTTTTCTTTCGATCTGGTCACGTAGATCACGAAAGTTTTCATATGAGGGGTCTGCGACGAATCGTTTAGGAGATATAACGATTTTAGTAGAGAGATTGAATTTTTACGGTTTTTTCCAAAAATTTCGAATTCAAATTTCTCCTAAACTATGGGGACTACGGAAAATAGGTAAGCAGAGTTGGTATTGGCAGTTCATGATTATTCGAATTCTACTCACGAATGACAATATTTGAGTCGAAGAATTTTCTCGAATTTTCTCGAATTTTCCTTACCCCGGACCTTGAAAAATTGTAAAAAATTAAAAGTTCCTTCTTGGTAATAATATACCTCTTTTTCTATTGATCTGGTCACGTAGATCACGAAAGTTTTTATTTGAGGGGTTTGCGACGAATAGTTTAGGAGATATAACGATTTTTGTAGAGAGATTGAATTTTTACGGTTTTTTCCAAAAATTTCGAATTCAAATTTCTCCTAAACTATGGGGACTACGGAAAATCGGTAAGCAGAGTTGGTATTGGCAGTTCATGGTTACTCTTTCCCACTCTCGCCTGACAATATTTGAGTCGAAAAATTTTCTCGAATTTTCTCGAATTTTCCTTACCCCGGACCTTAAAAAATTGTAAAAAATTGAAAGTTCCTTCTTGGTAATAATATACCTCTTTTTCTATTGATCTGGTCATGTAGATCACGAAAGTTTTTATTTGAGGAGTCTGCGACGAATAGTTTAGGAGATATAACGAGTTTTATAGAGAGATTGAATTTTCTCGAATTTTCCTAACCCCGGACCTTGAAAAATTGTAAAAAATTAAAAGATCTTTCTTGGTGATAAAATACCTCTTTTTCTATTGATCTGTTCACGTAGATCACGAAAGTTTTATTTGAGGGGTCTGCGACGAATAGTTTAGGAGATATAACGATTTTTGTAGAGAGATTGAATTTTCTCGATTTTTCCTTACCCCGGACCTTAAAAAATTGTAAAAAATTAAAAGTTCCTTCTTGGTGATAATATACCTCTTTTTCTATTGATCTGTTCACGTAGATCACGAAAGTTTTTAAATGAGGGGTCTGCGACGAATAGTTTAGGAGATATAACGATTTTTATAGAGAGATTGAATTTTTACGGTTTTTTCCAAAAATTTCGACTTCAAATTTCTCCTAAACTATGGGGACTACGGAAAATCGGTAAGCAGAGTTGGTATTGGCAGTTCATGATTATTCGAATTCCACTCACGAATGACAATATTTGAGTCGAAGAATTTTCTCGAATTTTCCTTACCCCGGACCTTAAAAAATTGTAAAAAATTAAAAGTTCCTTCTTGGTAATAATATACCTCTTTTTCTATTGATCTGGTCACGTAGATCACGAAAGTTTTTATTTGAGGGGTTTGCGACGAATAGTTTAGTAGATATAACGATTTTTGTAGAGAGATTGAATTTTTACGGTTTTTTCCAAAAATTTCGAATTCGAATTTCTCCTAAACTATGGGGACTACGGAAAATCGGTAAGCAGAGTTGGTATTGGCAGTTCATGGTTATTCGAATCCCACTCTCGCCTGACAATATTTGAGTCGAAAAATTT
Source organism: Harmonia axyridis (assembly GCF_914767665.1). Classification (NCBI taxonomy): domain Eukaryota; kingdom Metazoa; phylum Arthropoda; class Insecta; order Coleoptera; family Coccinellidae; genus Harmonia; species Harmonia axyridis. The sequence continues at coordinate 20,646,180 of NC_059505.1, read as the reverse complement.
TCTCGAATTTTCTCGAATTTTCCTTACGCCGGACCTTAAAAAATTGTAAAAAATTAAAAGTTCCTTCTTGGTAATAATATACTTTTTTTTCTATTGATCTGGTCACGTAGATCACGAAAGTTTTTATTTGAGGGGTTTGCGACGAATAGTTTAGCAGATATAACGATTTTTGTAGAGAGATTGAATTTTTACGGTTTTTTCCAAAAATTTCGAATTCAAATTTCTCCTAAACTATAGGGACTACGGAAAATCGGTGAGCAGAGTTGGTATTGGCAGTTCATGGTTATTCGAATCCCACTCTCGCCTGACAATATTTGAGTCGAAAAATTTTCTCGAATTTTCTCGAATTTTCCTTACCCCGGACCTTAAAAAATTGTAAAAAATCAAAAGTTCCTTCTTGGTAATAATATACCTATTCTATTGATCTGGTCATGTAGATCACGAAAGTTTTTATTTGAGGAGTCTGCGACGAATAGTTTAGGAGATATAACGATTTTTATAGAGAGATTGAATTTTCTCGAATTTTCCTTACCCCGGACCTTGAAAAATTGTAAAAAATTAAAAGATCTTTCTTGGTAATAAAATACCTCTTTTTCTATTGATCTGTTCACGTAGATCACGAAAGTTTTTATTTGAGGGGTCTGCGACGAATAGTTCAGGAGATATAACGATTTTTGTAGAGAGATTGAATTTTCTCGAATTTTCCTTACCCCGGACCTTAAAAAATTGTAAAAAATTAAAAGTTCCTTCTTGGTGATAATATACCTCTTTTTCTATTGATCTGTTCACGTAGATCACGAAAGTTTTTATATGAGGGGTCTGCGACGAATAGTTTAGGAGATATAACGATTTTTATAGAGAGATTGAATTTTTACGGTTTTTTCCAAAAATTTCGACTTCAAATTTCTCCTAAACTATGGGGACTACGGAATATCGGTAAGCAGAGTTGGTATTGGCAGTTCATGATTATTCGAATTCCACTCACGAATGACAATATTTGAGTCGAAGAATTTTCTCGAATTTTCTCGAATTTTCCTTACCCCGGACCTTAAAAAATTGTAAAAAATTAAAAGTTCCTTCTTGGTAATAATATACCTCTTTTTCTATTGATCTGGTCATGTAGATCACGAAAGTTTTTATTTGAGGAGTCTGCGACGAATAGTTTAGGAGATATAACGATTTTTATAGAGAGATTGAATTTTCTCGAATTTTCCTTACCGCGGACCTTGAAAAATTGTAAAAAATTAAAAGATCTTTCTTGGTAATAAAATACCTCTTTTTCTAATGATCAGTTCACGTAGATCACGAAAGTTTTTATTTGAGGGTTCTGCGACGAATAGTTTAGGAGATATAACGTTTTTTGTAGAGAGATTGAATTTTCTCGAATTTTCCTTACCCCGGACCTTAAAAAATTGTAAAAAATTAAAAGTTCCTTCTTGGTGATAATATACCTCTTTTTCTATTGATCTGTTCACGTAGATCACGAAAGTTTTTATATGAGGGGTCTCCGACGAATAGTTTAGGAGATATAACGATTTTTATAGAGAGATTGAATTTTTACGGTTTTTTCCAAAAATTTCGACTTCAAATTTCTCCTAAACTATGGGGACTACGGAAAATCGGTAAGCAGAGTTGGTATTGGCAATTCATGATTATTCGAATTCCACTCACGAATGACAATATTTGAGTCGAAGAATTTTCTCGAATTTTCCTTACCCCGGACCTTAAAAAATTGTAAAAAATTAAAAGTTCCTTCTTGGTAATAATATACCTCTTTTTCTATTGATCTGGTCACGTAGATCACGAAAGTTTTTATTTGAGGGGTTTGCGACGAATAGTTTAGGAGATATAACGATTTTTATAGAGAGATTGAATTTTCTCGAATTTTCCTTACCGCGGACCTTGAAAAATTGTAAAAAATTAAAAGATCTTTCTTGGTAATAAAATACCTCTTTTTCTAATGATCAGTTCACGTAGATCACGAAAGTTTTTATTTGAGGGTTCTGCGACGAATAGTTTAGGAGATATAACGTTTTTTGTAGAGAGATTGAATTTTCTCGAATTTTCCTTACCCCGGACCTTAAAAAATTGTAAAAAATTAAAAGTTCCTTCTTGGTGATAATATACCTCTTTTTCTATTGATCTGTTCACGTAGATCACGAAAGTTTTTATATGAGGGGTCTCCGACGAATAGTTTAGGAGATATAACGATTTTTATAGAGAGATTGAATTTTTACGGTTTTTTCCAAAAATTTCGACTTCAAATTTCTCCTAAACTATGGGGACTACGGAAAATCGGTAAGCAGAGTTGGTATTGGCAATTCATGATTATTCGAATTCCACTCACGAATGACAATATTTGAGTCGAAGAATTTTCTCGAATTTTCTTACCCCGGACCTTAAAAAATTGTAAAAAATTAAAAGTTCCTTCTTGGTAATAATATACCTCTTTTTCTATTGATCTGGTCACGTAGATCACGAAAGTTTTTATTTGAGGGGTTTGCGACGAATAGTTTAGGAGATATAACGATTTTTGTAGAGAGATTGAATTTTTACGGTTTTTTCCAAAAATTTCGAATTCAAATTTCTCCTAAACCATGGGAACTACGGAAAATCGGTAAGCAGAGTTGGAATTGGCAGTTCATGGTTATTCGAATCCCACTCTCGCCTGACAATATTTGAGTCGAAAAATTTTCTCGAATTTTCTCGAATTTTTCTTACTCCGGACCTTAAAAAATTGTAAAAAATTGAAAGTTCCTTCTTGGTAATAATATACCTCTTTTTCTATTGATCTGGTCACGTAGATCACGAAAGTTTTCATATGAGGGGTCTGCGACGAATAGTTCAGGAGATATAACGATTTTAGTAGAGAGATTGAATTTTTACGGTTTTTTCCAAAAATTTCGAATTCAAATTTCTCCTTAACCATGGGAACTACGGAAAATCGGTAAGCAGAGTTGGAATTGGCAGTTCATGGTTATTCGAATCCCACTCTCGCCTGACAATATTTGAGTCGAAAAATTTTCTCGAATTTTCTCTAATTTTCCTTACCCCGGACCTTTAAAAATTGTAAAAAATTGAAAGTTCCTTCTTGGTAATAAAATACCTCTTTTTCTATTGATCTGTTCACGTAGATCACGAAAGTTTTTATTTGAGGGGTCTGCGACGAATAGTTTAGGAGATATAACGATTTTTGTAGAGAGATTGAATTTTCTCGAATTTTCCTTACCCCAGACCTTAAAAAATTGTAAAAAATTAAAAGTTCCTTCTTGGTAATAATATAACTCTTTTTCTTTTGATCTGGTCATGTAGATCACGAAAGTTTTTAATTGAGGAGTCTGCGACGAATAGTTTAGGAGATATAAAGATTTTTATAGAGAGATTGAATTTTCTCGAATTTTCCTTACCCCGGACCTTGAAAAATTGTAAAAAATTAAAAGATCTTTCTTGGTAATAATATACCTCGTTTTCTATTGATCTGTTCACGTAGATCACGAAAGTTTTTATTTGAGGGGTCTGCGACGAATAGTTTAGGAGATATAACGATTTTTGTAGAGAGATTGAATTTTCTCGAATTTTCCTTACCCCGGACCTTAAAAAATTGTAAAAAATTAAAAGTTCCTTCTTGGTGATAATATACCTCTTTTTCTATTGATCTGTTCACGTAGATCACGAAAGTTTTTATATGAGGGGTCTGCGACGAATAGTTTAGGAGATATAACGATTTTTATAGGGAGATTGAATTTTTACGGTTTTTTCCAAAAATTTCGATTTCAAATTTCTCCTAAACTATGGGGACTACGGAAAATCGGTAAGCAGAGTTGGTATTGGCAGTTCATGACTATTCGAATTCCACTCACGAATGACAATATTTGAGTCGAAGAATTTTCTCGAATTTTTCTTACCCCGGACCTTGAAAAATTGTAAAAAATTAAAAGTTCCTTCTTGATAATAATATACCTCTTTTTCTATTGATCTGGTCACGTAGATCACGAAAGTTTTCATATGAGGGGTCTGCGACGAATAGTTCAGGAGATATAACGATTTTAGTAGAGAGATTGAATTTTTACGGTTTTTTCCAAAAATTTCGAATTCAAATTTCTCCTAAACTATGGGAACTACGGAAAATCGGTAAGCAGAGTTGGAATAAGCAGTTCATGGTTATTCGAATCCCACTCTCGCCTGACAATATTTGAGTCGAAAAATTTTCTCGAATTTTCCTTACCCCGGACCTTAAAAAATTGTAAAAAATTAAAAGTTCCTTCTTGGTAATAATATACCTCTTTTTCTATTGATCTGGTCACGTAGATCACGAAAGTTTTTATTTGAGGGGTTTGCGACGAATAGTTTAGGAGATATAACGATTTTTGTAGAGAGATTGAATTTTTACGGTTTTTTCCAAAAATTTCGAATTCAAATTTCTCCTAAACTATGGGGACTAGGGAAAATCGGTAAGCAGAGTTGGTGTTGGCAGTTCATGGTTATTCGAATCCCACTCTCGCCTGACAATATTTGAGACGAAAAATTTTCTCGAATTTTCTCGAATTTTCCTTACCCCGGACCTTAAAAAATTGTAAAAAATTGAAAGTTCCTTCTTGGTAATAATATACCTCTTTTTCTATTGATCTGGTCATGTAGATCACGAAAGTTTTTATTTGAGGAGTCTGCGACGAATAGTTTAGGAGATATAACGATTTTTATAGAGAGATTGAATTTTCTCGAATTTTCCTTACCCCGGACCTTGAAAAATTGTAAAAAATTAAAAGATCTTTCTTGGTAAGAAAATACCTCTTTTTCTATTGATCTGTTCACGTAGATCACGAAAGTTTTTATTTGAGGGGTCTGCGACGAATAGTTTAGGAGATATAACGATTTTTGTAGAGAGATTGAATTTTCTCGAATTTTCCTTAAGCCGGACCTTAAAAAATTGTAAAAAATTAAAAGTTCCTTCTTGGTGATAATATACCTCTTTTTCTATTGATCTGTTCACGTAGATCACGAAAGTTTTTATATGAGGGGTCTGCGACGAATAGTTTAGGAGATATAACGATTTTTATAGAGAGATTGAATTTTTACAGTTTTTTCCAAAAATTTCGACTTCAAATTTCTGCTCAACTATGGGGACTACGGAAAATCGGTAAGCAGAGTTGGTATTGGCAGTTCATGATTATTCGAATTCCACTCACGAATGACAATATTTGAGTCGAAGAATTTTCTCGAATTTTTCTTACCCCGGACCTTGAAAAATTGTAAAAAATTAAAAGTTCCTTCTTGGTAATAATATAACTCTTTTTCTTTTGATCTGGTCACGTAGATCACGAAAGTTTTCATATGAGGGGTCTGCGACGAATAGTTTAGGAGATATAACGATTTTAGTAGAGAGATTGAATTTTTACGGTTTTTTCCAAAAATTTCGAATTCAAATTTCTCCTAAACTGTGGGGACTACGGAAAATAGGTAAGCAGAGTTGGTATTGGCAGTTCATGATTATTCGAATTCCACTCACGAATGACAATATTTGAGTCGAAGAATTTTCTCGAATTTTTCTTACCCCGGACCTTGAAAAATTGTAAAAAATTAAAAGTTCCTTCTTGGTAATAATATAACTCTTTTTCTTTCGATCTGGTCACGTAGATCACGAAAGTTTTTATTTGAGGGGTCTGCGACGAATAGTTTAGGAGATATAACGATTTTTGTAGAGAGATTGAATTTTCTCGAATTTTCCTTAACTTGGACCTTAAAAAATTGTAAAAAATTGAAAGTTCCTTCTTGGTGATAATATACCTCTTTTTCTATTGATCTGTTCACGTAGATCACGAAAGTTTTTATATGAGGGGTCTGCGACGAATAGTTTAGGAGATATAACGATTTCTATAGAGAGATTGAATTTTTACGGTTTTTTCCAAAAATTTCGACTTCAAATTTCTGCTAAACTATGGGGACTACGGAAAATCGGTAAGCAGAGATGGTATTGGCAGTTCATGATTATTCGAATTCCACTCACGAATGACAATATTTGAGTCGAAGAATTTTCTCGAATTTTCTCGAAGTTTCCTTACCCCGGACCTTGAAAAATTGTAAAAAATTAAAAGTTCCTTCTTGGTAATAATATAACTCTTTTTCTTTCGATCTGGTCACGTAGATCACGAAAGTTTTCATATGAGGGGTCTGCGACGAATCGTTTAGGAGATATAACGATTTTAGTAGAGAGATTGAATTTTTACGGTTTTTTCCAAAAATTTCGAATTCAAATTTCTCCTAAACTATGGGGACTACGGAAAATAGGAAAGCAGAGTTGGTATTGGCAGTTCATGATTATTCGAATTCTACTCACGAATGACAATATTTGAGTCGAAGAATTTTCTCGAATTTTCTCGAATTTTCCTTACCCCGGACCTTGAAAAATTGTAAAAAATTAAAAGTTCCTTCTTGGTAATAATATACCTCTTTTTCTATTGATCTGGTCACGTAGATCACGAAAGTTTTTATTTGAGGGGTTTGCGACGAATAGTTTAGGAGATATAACGATTTTTGTAGAGAGATTGAATTTTTACGGTTTTTTCCAAAAATTTCGAATTCAAATTTCTCCTAAACTATGGGGACTACGGAAAATCGGTAAGCAGAGTTGGTATTGGCAGTTCATGGTTATTCGAATCCCACTCTCGCCTGACAATATTTGAGTCGAAAAATTTTCTCGAATTTTCTCGAATTTTCCTTACCCCGGACCTTAAAAAATTGTAAAAAATCAAAAGTTCCTTCTTGGTAATAATATACCTCTTTTTCTATTGATCTGGTCATGTAGATCACGAAAGTTTTTATTTGAGGAGTCTGCGACGAATAGTTTAGGAGATATAACGATTTTTATAGAGAGATTGAATTTTCTCGAATTTTCCTTACCCCGGACCTTGAAAAATTGTAAAAAATTAAAAGATCTTTCTTGGTAATAAAATACCTCTTTTTCTATTGATCTGTTCACGTAGATCACGAAAGTTTTTATTTGAGGGGTCTGCGACGAATAGTTCAGGAGATATAACGATTTTTGTAGAGAGATTGAATTTTCTCGAATTTTCCTTACCCCGGACCTTAAAAAATTGTAAAAAATTAAAAGTTCCTTCTTGGTGATAATATACCTCTTTTTCTATTGATCTGTTCACGTAGATCACGAAAGTTTTTATTTGAGGGTTCTGCGACGAATAGTTTAGGAGATATAACGTTTTTTGTAGAGAGATTGAATTTTCTCGAATTTTCCTTACCCCGGACCTTAAAAAATTGTAAAAAATTAAAAGTTCCTTCTTGGTGATAATATACCTCTTTTTCTATTGATCTGTTCACGTAGATCACGAAAGTTTTTATTTGAGGGTTCTGCGACGAATAGTTTAGGAGATATAACGTTTTTTGTAGAGAGATTGAATTTTCTCGAATTTTCCTTACCCCGGACCTTAAAAAATTGTAAAAAATTAAAAGATCTTTCTTGGTAATAAAATACCTCTTTTTCTAATGATCAGTTCACGTAGATCACGAAAGTTTTTATTTGAGGGTTCTGCGACGAATAGTTTAGGAGATATAACGTTTTTTGTAGAGAGATTGAATTTTCTCGAATTTTCCTTACCCCGGACCTTAAAAAATTGTAAAAAATTAAAAGATCTTTCTTGGTAATAAAATACCTCTTTTTCTAATGATCAGTTCACGTAGATCACGAAAGTTTTTATTTGAGGGTTCTGCGACGAATAGTTTAGGAGATATAACCATTTTTATAGAGAGATTGAATTTTTACGGTTTTTTCCAAAAATTTCGACTTCAAATTTCTCCTAAACTATGGGGACTACGGAATATCGGTAAGCAGAGTTGGTATTGGCAGTTCATGATTATTCGAATTCCACTCACGAATGACAATATTTGAGTCGAAGAATTTTCTCGAATTTTCCTTACCCCGGACCTTAAAAAATTGTAAAAAATTAAAAGTTCCTTCTTGGTAATAATATACCTCTTTTTCTATTGATCTGGTCATGTAGATCACGAAAGTTTTTATTTGAGGAGTCTGCGACGAATAGTTTAGGAGATATAACGATTTTTATAGAGAGATTGAATTTTTACGGTTTTTTCCAAAAATTTCGAATTCAAATTTCTCCTAAACTATGGGGACTACGGAAAATCGGTAAGCAGAGTTGGTATTGGCAGTTCATGGTTATTCGAATCCCACTCTCGCCTGACAATATTTGAGTCGAAAAATTTTCTCGAATTTTCTCGAATTTTCCTTACCCCGGACCTTAAAAAATTGTAAAAAATCAAAAGTTCCTTCTTGGTAATAATATACCTCTTTTTCTATTGATCTGGTCATGTAGATCACGAAAGTTTTTATTTGAGGAGTCTGCGACGAATAGTTTAGGAGATATAACGATTTTTATAGAGAGATTGAATTTTCTCGAATTTTCCTTACCCCGGACCTTGAAAAATTGTAAAAAATTAAAAGATCTTTCTTGGTAATAAAATACCTCTTTTTCTATTGATCTGTTCACGTAGATCACGAAAGTTTTTATTTGAGGGGTCTGCGACGAATAGTTCAGGAGATATAACGATTTTTGTAGAGAGATTGAATTTTCTCGAATTTTCCTTACCCCGGACCTTAAAAAATTGTAAAAAATTAAAAGTTCCTTCTTGGTGATAATATACCTCTTTTTCTATTGATCTGTTCACGTAGATCACGAAAGTTTTTATTTGAGGGTTCTGCGACGAATAGTTTAGGAGATATAACGTTTTTTGTAGAGAGATTGAATTTTCTCGAATTTTCCTTACCCCGGACCTTAAAAAATTGTAAAAAATTAAAAGATCTTTCTTGGTAATAAAATACCTCTTTTTCTAATGATCAGTTCACGTAGATCACGAAAGTTTTTATTTGAGGGTTCTGCGACAAATAGTTTAGGAGATATAACGTTTTTTGTAGAGAGATTGAATTTTCTCGAATTTTCCTTACCCCGGACCTTAAAAAATTGTAAAAAATTAAAAGTTCCTTCTTGGTGATAATATACCTCTTTTTCTATTGATCTGTTCACGTAGATCACGAAAGTTTTTATTTGAGGGTTCTGCGACGAATAGTTTAGGAGATATAACGTTTTTTGTAGAGAGATTGAATTTTCTCGAATTTTCCTTACCCCGGACCTTAAAAAATTGTAAAAAATTAAAAGATCTTTCTTGGTAATAAAATACCTCTTTTTCTAATGATCAGTTCACGTAGATCACGAAAGTTTTTATTTGAGGGTTCTGCGACGAATAGTTTAGGAGATATAACGATTTTTATAGAGAGATTGAATTTTTACGGTTTTTTCCAAAAATTTCGACTTCAAATTTCTCCTAAACTATGGGGACTACGGAATATCGGTAAGCAGAGTTGGTATTGGCAGTTCATGATTATTCGAATTCCACTCACGAATGACAATATTTGAGTCGAAGAATTTTCTCGAATTTTCCTTACCCCGGACCTTAAAAAATTGTAAAAAATTAAAAGTTCCTTCTTGGTAATAATATACCTCTTTTTCTATTGATCTGGTCATGTAGATCACGAAAGTTTTTATTTGAGGAGTCTGCGACGAATAGTTTAGGAGATATAACGATTTTTATAGAGAGATTGAATTTTCTCGAATTTTCCTTACCGCGGACCTTGAAAAATTGTAAAAAATTAAAAGATCTTTCTTGGTAATAAAATACCTCTTTTTCTAATGATCAGTTCACGTAGATCACGAAAGTTTTTATTTGAGGGTTCTGCGACGAATAGTTTAGGAGATATAACGTTTTTTGTAGAGAGATTGAATTTTCTCGAATTTTCCTTACCCCGGACCTTAAAAAATTGTAAAAAATTAAAAGTTCCTTCTTGGTGATAATATACCTCTTTTTCTATTAATCTGTTCACGTAGATCACGAAAGTTTTTATATGAGGGGTCTCCGACGAATAGTTTAGGAGATATAACGATTTTTATAGAGGGATTGAATTTTTACGGTTTTTTCCTAAAATTTCGACTTCAAATTTCTCCTAAACTATGGGGACTACGGAAAATCGGTAAGCAGAGTTGGTATTGGCAATTCATGATTATTCGAATTCCACTCACGAATGACAATATTTGAGTCGAAGAATTTTCTCGAATTTTCCTTACCCCGGACCTTAAAAAATTGTAAAAAATTAAAAGTTCCTTCTTGGTAATAATATACCTCTTTTTCTATTGATCTGGTCACGTAGATCACGAAAGTTTTTATTTGAGGGGTTTGCGACGAATAGTTTAGGAGATATAACGATTTTTGTAGAGAGATTGAATTTTTACGGTTTTTTCCAAAAATTTCGAATTCAAATTTCTCCTAAACTATGGGGACTACGGAAAATCGGTAAGCAGAGTTGGTATTGGCAGTTCATGGTTATTCGAATCCCACTCTCGCCTGACAATATTTGATTCGAAAAATTTTCTCGAATTTTCTCAAATTTTCCTTACCCCGGACCTTAAAAAATTGTAAAAAATTAAAAGTTCCTTCTTGGTAATAATATACCTCTTTTTCTATTGATCTGGTCATGTAGATCACGAAAGTTTTTATTTGGGGAGTCTGCGACGAATAGTTTAGGAGATATAACGATTTTTATAGAGAGATTGAATTTTCTCGAATTTTCCTTACCCCGGACCTTGAAAAATTGTAAAAATTTAAAAGATCTTTCTTGGTAATAAAATACCTCTTTTTCTATTGATCTGTTCACGTAGATCACGAAAGTTTTTAAATGAGGGGTCTGCGACGAATAGTTTAGGAGATATAACGATTTTTATAGAGAGATTGAATTTTTACGGTTTTTTCCAAAAATTTCGACTTCAAATTTCTCCTAAACTATGGGGACTACGGAAAATCGGTAAGCAGAGTTGGTATTGGCAGTTCATGATTATTCGAATTCCACTCACGAATGACAATATTTGAGTCGAAGAATTTTCTCGAATTTTCTCGAATTTTTCTTACCCCGGACCTTAAAAAATTGTAAAAAATTAAAAGTTCCTTCTTGGTAATAATATACCTCTTTTTCTATTGATCTGGTCACGTAGATCACGAAAGTTTTTATTTGAGGGGTTTGCGACGAATAGTTTAGGAGATATAACGATTTTTGTAGAGAGATTGAATTTTTACGGTTTTTTCCAAAAATTTCGAATTCGAATTTCTCCTAAACTATGGGGACTACGGAAAATCGGTAAGCAGAGTTGGTATTGGCAGTTCATGGTTATTCGAATTCCACTCTCGCCTGACAATATTTGAGTCGAAAAATTTTCTCGAATTTTCTCGAATTTTCCTTACCCCGGACCTTAAAAAATTGTAAAAAATTAAAAGTTCCTTCTTGGTAATAATATACTTTTTTTTCTATTGATCTGGTCACGTAGATCACGAAAGTTTTTATTTGAGGGGTTTGCGACGAATAGTTTAGCAGATATAACGATTTTTGTAGAGAGATTGAATTTTTACGGTTTTTTCCAAAAATTTCGAATTCAAATTTCTCCTAAACTATAGGGACTACGGAAAATCGGTGAGCAGAGTTGGTATTGGCAGTTCATGGTTATTCGAATCCCACTCTCGCCTGACAATATTTGAGTCGAAAAATTTTCTCGAATTTTCTCGAATTTTCCTTACCCCGGACCTTAAAAAATTGTAAAAAATCAAAAGTTCCTTCTTGGTAATAATATATCTCTTTTTCTATTGATCTGGTCATGTAGATCACGAAAGTTTTTATTTGAGGAGTCTGCGACGAATAGTTTAGGAGATATAACGATTTTTATAGAGAGATTGAATTTTCTCGAATTTTCCTTACCCCGGACCTTGAAAAATTGTAAAAAATTAAAAGATCTTTCTTGGTAATAAAATACCTCTTTTTCTATTGATCTGTTCACGTAGATCACGAAAGTTTTTATTTGAGGGGTCTGCGACGAATAGTTCAGGAGATATAACGATTTTTGTAGAGAGATTGAATTTTCTCGAATTTTCCTTACCCCGGACCTTAAAAAATTGTAAAAAATTGATAGTTCCTTCTTGGTGATAATATACCTCTTTTTCTATTGATCTGTTCACGTAGATCACGAAAGTTTTTATATGAGGGGTCTGCGACGAATAGTTTAGGAAATATAACGATTTTTATAGAGAGATTGAATTTTTACGGTTTTTTCCAAAAATTTCGACTTCAAATTTCTCCTAAACTATGGGGACTACGGAATATCGGTAAGCAGAGTTGGTATTGGCAGTTCATGATTATTCGAATTCCACTCACGAATGACAATATTTGAGTCGAAAAATTTTCTCGAATTTTCTCGAATTTTCCTTACCCCGGACCTTAAAAAATTGTAAAAAATTAAAAGTTCCTTCTTGGTAATAATATACCTCTTTTTCTATTGATCTGGTCATGTAGATCACGAAAGTTTTTATTTGAGGAGTCTGCGACGAATAGTTTAGGAGATATAACGATTTTTATAGAGAGATTGAATTTTCTCGAATTTTCCTTACCGCGGACCTTGAAAAATTGTAAAAAATTAAAAGATCTTTCTTGGTAATAAAATACCTCTTTTTCTAATTGATCAGTTCACGTAGATCACGAAAGTTTTTATTTGAGGGTTCTGCGACGAATAGTTTAGGAGATATAACGATTTTTGTAGAGAGATTGAATTTTCTCGAATTTTCCTTACCCCGGACCTTAAAAAATTGTAAAAAATTAAAAGTTCCTTCTTGGTGATAATATACCTCTTTTTCTATTGATCTGTTCACGTAGATCACGAAAGTTTTTATATGAGGGGTCTCCGACGAATAGTTTAGGAGATATAACGATTTTTATAGAGAGATTGAATTTTTACGGTTTTTTCCAAAAATTTCGACTTCAAATTTCTCCTAAACTATGGGGACTACGGAAAATCGGAAAGCAGAGTTGGTATTGGCAGTTCATGGTTATTCGAATCCCACTCTCGCCTGACAATATTTGATTCGAAAAATTTTCTCGAATTTTCTCGAATTTTCCTTACCCCGGACCTTAAAAAATTGTAAAAAATTAAAAGTTCCTTCTTGGTAATAATATACCTCTTTTTCTATTGATCTGGTCATGTAGATCACGAAAGTTTTTATTTGAGGAGTCTGCGACGAATAGTTTAGGAGATATAACGATTTTCATGGAGAGATTGAATTTTCTCGAATTTTCCTTACCCCGGACCTTGAAAAATTGTAAAAATTTAAAAGATCTTTCTTGGTAATAAAATACCTCTTTTTCTATTGATCTGTTCACGTAGATCACGAAAGTTTTTATTTGAGGGGTCTGCGACGAATAGTTTAGGAGATATAACGATTTTTGTAGAGAGATTGAATTTTCTCGAATTTTCCTTACCCCGGACCTTAAAAAATTGTAAAAAATTCAAAGTTCCTTCTTGGTAATAATATACCTCTTTTTCTATTGATCTGGTCACGTAGATCACGAAAGTTTTTATTTGAGGGGTTTGCGACGAATAGTTTAGGAGATATAACGATTTTTGTAGAGAGATTGAATTTTCTCGAATTTTCCTTACCCCGGACCTTGAAAAATTGTAAAAAATCAAAAGTTCCTTCTTGGTAATAATATATCTCTTTTTCTATTGATCTGGTCATGTAGATCACGAAAGTTTTTATTTGAGGAGTCTGCGACGAATAGTTAAGGAGATATAACGATTTTTATAGAGAGATTGAATTTTCTCGAATTTTCCTTACCCCGGACCTTGAAAAATTGTAAAAAATTAAAAGATCTTTCTTGGTAATAAAATACCTCTTTTTCTATTGATCTGTTCACGTAGATCACGAAAGTTTTTATTTGAGGGGTCTGCGACGAATAGTTCAGGAGATATAACGATTTTTGTAGAGAGATTGAATTTTCTCGAATTTTCCTTACCCCGGACCTTAAAAAATTGTAAAAAATTGAAAGTTCCTTCTTGGTGATAATATACCTCTTTTTCTATTGATCTGTTCACGTAGATCACGAAAGTTTTTATATGAGGGGTCTGCGACGAATAGTTTAGGAGATATAACGATTTTTATAGAGAGATTGAATTTTTACGGTTTTTTCCAAAAATTTCGACTTCAAATTTCTCCTAAACTATGGGGACTACGGAATATCGGTAAGCAGAGTTGGTATTGGCAGTTCATGATTATTCGAATTCCACTCACGAATGACAATATTTGAGTCGAAGAATTTTCTCGAATTTTCTCGAATTTTCCTTACCCCGGACCTTAAAAAATTGTAAAAAATTAAAAGTTCCTTCTTGGTAATAATATACCTCTTTTTCTATTGATCTGGTCATGTAGATCACGAAAGTTTTTATTTGAGGAGTCTGCGACGAATAGTTTAGGAGATATAACGATTTTTATAGAGAGATTGAATTTTCTCGAATTTTCCTTACCGCGGACCTTGAAAAATTGTAAAAAATTAAAAGATCTTTCTTGGTAATAAAATACCTCTTTTTCTAATGATCAGTTCACGTAGATCACGAAAGTTTTTATTTGAGGGTTCTGCGACGAATAGTTTAGGAGATATAACGATTTTTGTAGAGAGATTGAATTTTCTCGAATTTTCCTTACCCCGGACCTTAAAAAATTGTAAAAAATTAAAAGTTCCTTCTTGGTGATAATATACCTCTTTTTCTATTGATCTGTTCACGTAGATCACGAAAGTTTTTATATGAGGGGTCTCCGACGAATAGTTTAGGAGATATAACGATTTTTATAGAGAGATTGAATTTTTACGGTTTTTTCCAAAAATTTCGACTTCAAATTTCTCCTAAACTATGGGGACTACGGAAAATCGGTAAGCAGAGTTGGTATTGGCAATTCATGATTATTCGAATTCCACTCACGAATGACAATATTTGAGTCGAAGAATTTTCTCGAATTTTCTCGAATTTTCCTTACCCCGGACCTTAAAAAATTGTAAAAAATTAAAAGTTCCTTCTTGGTAATAATATACCTCTTTTTCTATTGATCTGGTCACGTAGATCACGAAAGTTTTTATTTGAGGGGTTTGCGACGAATAGTTTAGGAGATATAACGATTTTTGTAGAGAGATTGAATTTTTACGGTTTTTTCCAAAAATTTCGAATTCAAATTTCTCCTAAACTATGGGGACTACGGAAAATCGGTAAGCAGAGTTGGTATTGGCAGTTCATGGTTATTCGAATCCCACTCTCGCCTGACAATATTTGATTCGAAAAATTTTCTCGAATTTTCTCGAATTTTCCTTACCCCGGACCTTAAAAAATTGTAAAAAATTAAAAGTTCCTTCTTGGTAATAATATACCTCTTTTTCTATTGATCTGGTCATGTAGATCACGAAAGTTTTTATTTGAGGAGTCTGCGACGAATAGTTTAGGAGATATAACGATTTTTATAGAGAGATTGAATTTTCTCGAATTTTCCTTACCCCGGACCTTGAAAAATTGTAAAAATTTAAAAGATCTTTCTTGGTAATAAAATACCTCTTTTTCTATTGATCTGTTCACGTAGATCACGAAAGTTTTTATTTGAGGGGTCTGCGACGAATAGTTTAGGAGATATAACGATTTTTGTAGAGAGATTGAATTTTCTCGAATTTTCCTTACCCCGGACCTTAAAAAATTGTAAAAAATTCAAAGTTCCTTCTTGGTAATAATATACCTCTTTTTCTATTGGTCACGTAGATCACGAAAGTTTTTATTTGAGGGGTTTGCGACGAATAGTTTAGGAGATAAAACGATTTTTGTAGAGAGATTGAATTTTTACGGTTTTTTCCAAAAATTTCGAATCCAAATTTCTCCTAAACTATGGGGACTACGGAAAATCGGTAAGCAGAGTTGGTATTGGCAGTTCATGGTTATTCGAATCCCACTCTCGCCTGACAATATTTGAGTCGAAAAATTTTCTCGAATTTTCTCGAATTTTCCTTGCCCCGGACCTTAAAAAATTGTAAAAAATTAAAAGTTCCTTCTTGGTAATAATATACCTCTTTTTCTATTGATCTGGTCATGTAGATCACGAAAGTTTTTATTTGAGGAGTCTGCGACGAATAGTTTAGGAGATATAACGATTTTTATAGAGAGATTGAATTTTCTCGAATTTTCCTTACCCCGGACCTTGAAAAATTGTAAAAAATTGAAAGATCTTTCTTGGTAATAAAATACCTCTTTTTCTATTGATCTGTTCACGTAGATCACGAAAGTTTTTATTTGAGGGGTCTGCGACGAATAGTTTAGGAGATATAACGATTTTTGTAGAGATATTGAATTTTCTCGAATTTTCCTTAACCCGGACCTTAAAAAATTGTAAAAAATAAAAAGTTCCTTCTTGGTGATAATATACCTCTTTTTCTATTGATCTGTTCACGTAGATCACGAAAGTTTTTATGAGAGGTCTGCGACGAATAGTTTAGGAGATATAACGATTTTTCTAGAGAGATTGAATTTTTACGGTTTTTTCCAAAAATTTCGACTTCAAATTTCTCCTAAACTATGGGGACTACGGGAAATCGGTAAGCAGAGTTGGTATTGGCAGTTCATGATTATTCGAATTCCACTCACGAATGACAATATTTGAGTCGAAGAATTTTCTCGAATTTTTTTTACCCCGGACCTTGAAAAATTGTAAAAAATTAAAAGTTCCTTCTTGGTAATAAAATAACTCTTTTTCTTTTGATCTGGTCACGTAGACCACGAAAGTTTTCATATGAGGGGTCTGCGACGAATAGTTTAGGAGATATAACGATTTTAGTAGAGAGATTGAATTTTTACGGTTTTTTCCAAAAATTTCGAATTCAAATTTCTCCTAAACTATGGGGACTACGGAAAATAGGTAAGCAGAGTTGGTATTGGCAGTTCATGATTATTCGAATTCCACTCACGAATGACAATATTTGAGTCGAAGAATTTTCTCGAATTTTCTCGAATTTTCCTTACCCCGGACCTTAAAAAATTGTAAAAAATTAAAAGTTCCTTCTTGGTAATAATATACCTCTTTTTCTATTGATCTGGTCACGTAGATCACGAAAGTTTTTATTTGAGGGGTTTGCGACGAATAGTTTAGGAGATATAACGATTTTTTTAGAGAGATTGAATTTTTACGGTTTTTTCCAGAAATTTCGAATTCAAATTTCTCCTTAACTATGGGGACTACGGAAAATCGGTAAGCAGAGTTGGTATTGGCAGTTCATAATTATTCGAATTCCACTCACGAATGACAATATTTGAGTCGAAGAATTTTCTCGAATTTTTCTTACCCCGGACCTTGAAAAATTGTAAAAAATTGAAAGTTCCTTCTTGGTAATAATATACCTCTTTTTCTATTGATCTGGTCACGTAGATCACGAAAGTTTTCATATGAGGGGTCTGCGACGAATAGTTTAGGAGATATAACGATTTTAGTAGAGAGATTGAATTTTTACGGTTTTTTCCAAAAATTTCGAATTCAAATTTCTCCTAAACTATGGGGACTACGGAAAATAGGTAAGCAGAGTTGGTATTGGCAGTTGATGATTATTCGAATTCCACTCACGAATGACAATATTTGAGTCGAAGAATTTTCTCGAATTTTCCTTACCGCGGACCTTAAAAAATTGTAAAAAATTAAAAGTTCCTTCTTGGTAATAATATACCTCTTCTTCTATTGATCTGGTCACGTAGATCACGAAAGTTTTTATTTGAGGGGTTTGCGGCGAATAGTTTAGGAGATATAACGATTTTTGTAGAGAAATTGAATTTTTACGGTTTTTTCCAAAAATTTCGAATTCAAATTTCTCCTAAACTATGGGGACTACGGAAAATCGGTAAGCAGAGTTGGTATTGGCAGTTCATGTTTATTCGAATCCCACACTCGCCTGACAATATTTGAGTCGAAAAATTTTCTCGAATTTTCTCGAATTTTCCTTACCCCGGACCTTAAAAAATTGTAAAAAATTAAAAGTTTTTTCTTGGTAATAATATACCTCTTTTTCTATTGATCTGGTCATGTAGATCACGAAAGTTTTTATTTGAGGAGTCTGCGACGAATAGTTTAGGAGATATAACGATTTTTGTAGAGAGATTGAATTTTCTCGAATTTTCCTTACCCCGGACCTTAAAAAATTGTAAAAAATTAAAAGTTCCTTCTTGGTGATAATATACCTCTTTTTCTATTGATCTGTTCACGTAGATCACGAAAGTTTTTATATGAGGAGTCTGCGACGAATAGTTTAGGACATATAACGATTTTTGTAGAGAGATTGAATTTTCTCGAATTTTCCTTACCCCAGACCTTAAAAAATTGTAAAAAATTAAAAGTTCCTTCTTGGTAATAATATAACTCTTTTTCTTTTGATCTGGTCACGTAGATCACGAAAGTTTTCATATGAGGGGTCAGCGACGAATAATTTAGGAGATATAACGATTTTTGTGGAGAGATTGAATTTTCTCGAATTTTCCTTAACCCGGACCTTAAAAAATTGTAAAAAATTAAAAGTTCCTTCTTGGTAATAATATAACTCTTTTTCTTTTGATCTGGTCACGTAGATCACGAAAGTTTTCATATGAGGGGTCTGCGACGAATAGTTTAGGAGATATAACGATTTTTGTAGAGAGATTGAATTTTTACGGTTTTTTCCAAAAATTTCGAATTCAAATTTCTCCTAAACTATGGGGACTACGGAAAATCGGTAAGCAGAGTTGGTATTGGCAGTTCATGGTTATTCGAATCCCACTCTCGCCTGACAATATTTGAGTCGAAAAATTTTCTCGAATTTTCTCGAATTTTTCTTACTCCGGACCTTAAAAAATTGTAAAAAATTGAAAGTTCCTTCTTGGTAATAATATACCTCTTTTTCTATTGATCTGGTCACGTAGATCACGAAAGTTTTCATATGAGGGGTCTGCGACGAATAGTTCAGGAGATATAACGATTTTAGTAGAGAGATTGAATTTTTACGGTTTTTTCCAAAAATTTCGAATTCAAATTTCTCCTAAACTATGGGAACTACGGAAAATCGGTAAGCAGAGTTGGAATTGGCAGTTCATGGTTATTCGAATCCCACTCTCGCCTGACAATATTTGAGTCGAAAAATTTTCTCGAATTTTCCTTACCCCGGACCTTAAAAAATTGTAAAAAATTAAAAGTTCCTTCTTGGTAATAATATACCTCTTTTTCTATTGATCTGGTCACGTAGATCACGAAAGTTTTTATTTGAGGGGTTTGCGACGAATAGTTTAGGAGATATAACGATTTTTGTAGAGAGATTGAATTTTTACGGTTTTTTCCAAAAATTTCGAATTCAAATTTCTCCTAAACTATGGGGACTACAGAAAATCGGTAAGCAGAGTTGGTATTGGCAGTTCATATTTATTCGAATCCCACTCTCGCCTGACAATATTTGAGTCGAAAAATTTTCTCGAATTTTCTCGAATTTTCCATACCTTAAAAAATTGTAAAATATTAAAAGTTCCTTCTTGGTAATAATATACCTCTTTTTCTATTGATCTGGTCATGTAGATCACGAAAGTTTTTATTTGAGGAGTCTGCGACGAATAGTTTAGGAGATATAACGATTTTTATAGAGAGATTGAATTTTCTCGAATTTTCCTTACCCCGGACCTTGAAAAATTGTAAAAAATTAAAAGATCTTTCTTGGTAATAAAATACCTCTTTTTCTATTGATCTGTTCACGTAGATCACGAAAGTTTTTATATGAGGGGTCTGCGACGAATAGTTTAGGAGATATAACGATTTTTATAGAGAGATTGAATTTTTACAGTTTTTTCCAAAAATTTCGACTTCAAATTTCTGCTCAACTATGGGGACTACGGAAAATCGGTAAGCAGAGTTGGTATTGGCAGTTCATGATTATTCGAATTCCACTCACGAATGACAATATTTGAGTCGAAGAATTTTCTCGAATTTTTCTTACCCCGGACCTTGAAAAATTGTAAAAAATTAAAAGTTCCTTCTTGGTAATAATATAACTCTTTTTCTTTTGATCTGGTCACGTAGATCACGAAAGTTTTCATATGAGGGGTCTGCGACGAATAGTTTAGGAGATATAACGATTTTAGTAGAGAGATTGAATTTTTACGGTTTTTTCCAAAAATTTCGAATTCAAATTTCTCCTAAACTATGGGGACTACGGAAAATAGGTAAGCAGAGTTGGTATTGGCAGTTCATGATTATTCGAATTCCACTCACGAATGACAATATTTGAGTCGAAGAATTTTCTCGAATTTTTCTTACCCCGGACCTTGAAAAATTGTAAAAAATTAAAAGTTCCTTCTTGGTAATAATATAACTCTTTTTCTTTCGATCTGGTCACAAAGATCACGAAAGTTTTTATTTGAGGGGTCTGCGACGAATAGTTTAGGAGATATAACGATTTTTGTAGAGAGATTGAATTTTCTCGAATTTTCCTTAACTTGGACCTTAAAAAATTGTAAAAAATTGAAAGTTCCTTCTTGGTGATAATATACCTCTTTTTCTATTGATCTGTTCACGTAGATCACGAAAGTTTTTATATGAGGGGTCTGCGACGAATAGTTTAGGAGATATAACGATTTCTATAGAGATATTGAATTTTTACGGTTTTTTCCAAAAATTTCGACTTCAAATTTCTGCTAAACTATGGGGACTACGGAAAATCGGTAAGCAGAGTTGGTATTGGCAGTTCATGATTATTCGAATTCCACTCACGAATGACAATATTTGAGTCGAAGAATTTTCTCGAATTTTCTCGAATTTTCCTTACCCCGGACCTTGAAAAATTGTAAAAAATTAAAAGTTCCTTCTTGGTAATAATATAACTCTTTTTCTTTCGATCTGGTCACGTAGATCACGAAAGTTTTCATATGAGGGGTCTGCGACGAATCGTTTAGGAGATATAACGATTTTAGTAGAGAGATTGAATTTTTACGGTTTTTTCCAAAAATTTCGAATTCAAATTTCTCCTAAACTATGGGGACTACGGAAAATAGGTAAGCAGAGTTGGTATTGGCAGTTCATGATTATTCGAATTCTACTCACGAATGACAATATTTGAGTCGAAGAATTTTCTCGAATTTTCTCGAATTTTCCTTACCCCGGACCTTGAAAAATTGTAAAAAATCAAAAGTTCCTTCTTGGTAATAATATACCTCTTTTTCTATTGATCTGGTCACGTAGATCACGAAAGTTTTTATTTGAGGGGTTTGCGACGAATAGTTTAGGAGATATAACGATTTTTGTAGAGAGATTGAATTTTTACGGTTTTTTCCAAAAATTTCGAATTCAAATTTCTCCTAAACTATGGGGACTACGGAAAATCGGTAAGCAGAGTTGGTATTGGCAGTTCATGGTTACTCTTTCCCACTCTCGCCTGACAATATTTGAGTCGAAAAATTTTCTCGAATTTTCTCGAATTTTCCTTACCTTAAAAAATTGTAAAATATTAAAAGTTCCTTCTTGGTAATAATATACCTCTTTTTCTATTGATCTGGTCATGTAGATCACGAAAGTTTTTATTTGAGGAGTCTGCGACGAATAGTTTAGGAGATATAACGATTTTTATAGAGAGATTGAATTTTCTCGAATTTTCCTTACCCCGGACCTTGAAAAATTGTAAAAAATTAAAAGATCTTTCTTGGTAATAAAATACCTCTTTTTCTATTGATCTGTTCACGTAGATCACGAAAGTTTTTATATGAGGGGTCTGCGACGAATAGTTTAGGAGATATAACGATTTTTATAGAGAGATTGAATTTTTACAGTTTTTTCCAAAAATTTCGACTTCAAATTTCTGCTCAACTATGGGGACTACGGAAAATCGGTAAGCAGAGTTGGTATTGGCAGTTCATGATTATTCGAATTCCACTCACGAATGACAATATTTGAGTCGAAGAATTTTCTCGAATTTTTCTTACCCCGGACCTTGAAAAATTGTAAAAAATTAAAAGTTCCTTCTTGGTAATAATATAACTCTTTTTCTTTTGATCTGGTCACGTAGATCACGAAAGTTTTCATATGAGGGGTCTGCGACGAATAGTTTAGGAGATATAACGATTTTAGTAGAGAGATTGAATTTTTACGGTTTTTTCCAAAAATTTCGAATTCAAATTTCTCCTAAACTATGGGGACTACGGAAAATAGGTAAGCAGAGTTGGTATTGGCGGTTCATGATTATTCGAATTCCACTCACGAATGACAATATTTGAGTCGAAGAATTTTCTCGAATTTTTCTTACCCCGGACCTTGAAAAATTGTAAGAAATTAAAAGTTCCTTCTTGGTAATAATATAACTCTTTTTCTTTCGATCTGGTCACGTAGATCACGAAAGTTTTTATTTGAGGGGTCTGCGACGAATAGTTTAGGAGATATAACGATTTTTGTAGAGAGATTGAATTTTCTCGAATTTTCCTTAACTTGGACCTTAAAAAATTGTAAAAAATTGAAAGTTCCTTCTTGGTGATAATATACCTCTTTTTCTATTGATCTGTTCACGTAGATCACGAAAGTTTTTATATGAGGGGTCTGCGACGAATAGTTTAGGAGATATAACGATTTCTATAGAGATATTGAATTTTTACGGTTTTTTCCAAAAATTTCGACTTCAAATTTCTGCTAAACTATGGGGACTACGGAAAATCGGTAAGCAGAGTTGGTATTGGCAGTTCATGATTATTCGAATTCCACTCACGAATGACAATATTTGAGTCGAAGAATTTTCTCGAATTTTCTCGAATTTTCCTTACCCCGGACCTTGAAAAATTGTAAAAAATTAAAAGTTCCTTCTTGGTAATAATATAACTCTTTTTCTTTCGATCTGGTCACGTAGATCACGAAAGTTTTCATATGAGGGGTCTGCGACGAATCGTTTAGGAGATATAACGATTTTAGTAGAGAGATTGAATTTTTACGGTTTTTTCCAAAAATTTCGAATTCAAATTTCTCCTAAACTATGGGGACTACGGAAAATAGGTAAGCAGAGTTGGTATTGGCAGTTCATGATTATTCGAATTCTACTCACGAATGACAATATTTGAGTCGAAGAATTTTCTCGAATTTTCTCGAATTTTCCTTACCCCGGACCTTGAAAAATTGTAAAAAATCAAAAGTTCCTTCTTGGTAATAATATACCTCTTTTTCTATTGATCTGGTCACGTAGATCACGAAAGTTTTTATTTGAGGGGTTTGCGACGAATAGTTTAGGAGATATAACGATTTTTGTAGAGAGATTGAATTTTTACGGTTTTTTCCAAAAATTTCGAATTCAAATTTCTCCTAAACTATGGGGACTACGGAAAATCGGTAAGCAGAGTTGGTATTGGCAGTTCATGGTTACTCTTTCCCACTCTCGCCTGACAATATTTGAGTCGAAAAATTTTCTCGAATTTTCTCGAATTTTCCTTACCCCGGACCCTAAAAAATTGTAAAAAATTGAAAGTTCCTTCTTGGTAATAATATACCTCTTTTTCTATTGATCTGGTCATGTAGATCACGAAAGTTTTTATTTGAGGAGTCTGCGACGAATAGTTTAGGAGATATAACGAGTTTTATAGAGAGATTGAATTTTCTCGAATTTTCCTAACCCCGGACCTTGAAAAATTGTAAAAAATTAAAAGATCTTTCTTGGTGATAAAATACCTCTTTTTCTATTGATCTGTTCACGTAGATCACGAAAGTTTTATTTGAGGGGTCTGCGACGAATAGTTTAGGAGATATAACGATTTTTGTAGAGAGATTGAATTTTCTCGAATTTTCCTTACCCCGGACCTTAAAAAATTGTAAAAAATTAAAAGTTCCTTCTTGGTGATAATATACCTCTTTTTCTATTGATCTGTTCACGTAGATAACGAAAGTTTTTAAATGAGGGGTCTGCGACGAATAGTTTAGGAGATATAACGATTTTTATAGAGAGATTGAATTTTTACGGTTTTTTCCAAACATTTCGACTTCAAATTTCTCCTAAACTATGGGGACTACGGAAAATCGGTAAGCAGAGTTGGTATTGGCAGTTCATGATTATTCGAATTCCACTCACGAATGACAATATTTGAGTCGAAGAATTTTCTCGAATTTTCCTTACCCCGGACCTTAAAAAATTGTAAAAAATTAAAAGTTCCTTCTTGGTAATAATATACCTCTTTTTCTATTGATCTGGTCACGTTGATCACGAAAGTTTTTATTTGAGGGGTTTGCGACGAATAGTTTAGGAGATATAACGATTTTTGTAGAGAGATTGAATTTTTACGGTTTTTTCCAAAAATTTCGAATTCGAATTTCTCCTAAACTATGGGGACTACGGAAAATCGGTAAGCAGATTTGGTATTGGCAGTTCATGGTTATTCGAATCCCACTCTCGCCTGACAATATTTGAGTCGAAAAATTTTCTCGAATTTTCTCGAATTTTCCTTACCCCGGACCTTAAAAAATTGTAAAAAATCAAAAGTTCCTTCTTGGTAATAATATACCTCTTTTTCTATTGATCTGGTCATGTAGATCACGAAAGTTTTTATTTGAGGAGTCTGCGACGAATAGTTTAGGAGATATAACGATTTTTATAGAGAGATTGAATTTTCTCGAATTTTCCTTACCCCGGACCTTGAAAAATTGTAAAAAATTAAAAGATCTTTCTTGGTAATAAAATACCTATTTTTCTATTGATCTGTTCACGTAGATCACGAAAGTTTTTATTTGAGGGGTCTGCGACGAATAGTTCAGGAGATATAACGATTTTTGTAGAGAGATTGAATTTTCTCGAATTTTCCTTACCCCGGACCTTAAAAAATTGTAAAAAATTAAAAGTTCCTTCTTGGTGATAATATACCTCTTTTTCTATTGATCTGTTCACGTAGATCACGAAAGTTTTTATATGAGGGGTCTGCGACGAATAGTTTAGGAGATATAACGATTTTTATAGAGAGATTGAATTTTTACGGTTTTTTCCAAAAATTTCGACTTCAAATTTCTCCTAAACTATGGGGACTACGGAATATCGGTAAGCAGAGTTGGTATTGGCAGTTCTTGATTATTCGAATTCCACTCACGAATGACAATATTTGAGTCGAAGAATTTTCTCGAATTTTCTCGAATTTTCCTTACCCCGGACCTTAAAAAATTGTAAAAAATTAAAAGTTCCTTCTTGGTAATAATATACCTCTTTTTCTATTGATCTGGTCATGTAGATCACGAAAGTTTTTATTTGAGGAGTCTGCGACGAATAGTTTAGGAGATATAACGATTTTTATAGAGAGATTGAATTTTCTCGAATTTTCCTTACCGCGGACCTTGAAAAATTGTAAAAAATTAAAAGATCTTTCTTGGTAATAAAATACCTCTTTTTCTAATGATCAGTTCACGTAGATCACGAAAGTTTTTATTTGAGGGTTCTGCGACGAATAGTTTAGGAGATATAACGATTTTTGTAGAGAGATTGAATTTTCTCGAATTTTCCTTACCCCGGATCTTAAAAAATTGTAAAAAATTAAAAGTTCCTTCTTGGTGATAATATACCTCTTTTTCTATTGATCTGTTCACGTAGATCACGAAAGTTTTTATATGAGGGGTCTCCGACGAATAGTTTAGGAGATATAACGATTTTTATAGAGAGATTGAATTTTTACGGTTTTTTCCAAAAATTTCGACTTCAAATTTCTCCTAAACTATGGGGACTACGGAAAATCGGTAAGCAGAGTTGGTATTGGCAATTCATGATTATTCGAATTCCACTCACGAATGACAATATTTGAGTCGAAGAATTTTCTCGAATTTTCTCGAATTTTCCTTACCCCGGACCTTAAAAAATTGTGAAAAATTAAAAGTTCCTTCTTGGTAATAATATACCTCTTTTTCTTTTGATCTGGTCACGTAGATCACGAAAGTTTTTATTTGAGGGGTTTGCGACGAATAGTTTAGGAGATATAACGATTTTTGTAGAGAGATTGAATTTTTACGGTTTTTTCCAAAAATTTCGAATTCAAATTTCTCCTTAACTATGGGGACTACGGAAAATCGGTAAGCAGAGTTGGTATTGGCAGTTCATGGTTATTCGAATCCCACTCTCGCCTGACAATATTTGATTCGAAAAATTTTCTCGAATTTTCTCGAATTTTCCTTACCCCGGACCTTAAAAAATTGTAAAAAATTTAAAGTTCTTTCTTGGTAATAATATACCTCTTTTTCTATTGATCTGGTCATGTAGATCACGAAAGTTTTTATTTGAGGAGTCTGCGACGAATAGTTTAGGAGATATAACGATTTTTATAGAGAGATTGAATTTTCTCGAATTTTCCTTACCCCGGACCTTGAAAAATTGTAAAAATTTAAAAGATCTTTCTTGGTAATAAAATACCTCTTTTTCTATTGATCTGTTCACGTAGATCACGAAAGTTTTTATTTGAGGGGTCTGCGACGAATAGTTTAGGAGATATAACGATTTTTGTAGAGAGATTGAATTTTCTCGAATTTTCCTTACCCCGGACCTTAAAAAATTGTAAAAAATTCAAAGTTCCTTCTTGGTAATAATATACCTCTTTTTCTATTGATCTGGTCACGTAGATCACGAAAGTTTTTATTTGAGGGGTTTGCGACGAATAGTTTAGGAGATATAACGATTTTTGTAGAGAGATTGAATTTTTACGGTTTTTTCCAAAAATTTCGAATTCAAATTTCTCCTAAACTATGGGGACTACGGAAAATCGGTAAGCAGAGTTGGTATTGGCAGTTCATGGTTACTCTTTCCCACTCTCGCCTGACAATATTTGAGTCGAAAAATTTTCTCGAATTTTCTCGAATTTTCCTTACCCCGGACCTTAAAAAATTGTAAAAAATTGAAAGTTCCTTCTTGGTAATAATATACCTCTTTTTCTATTGATCTGGTCATGTAGATCACGAAAGTTTTTATTTGAGGAGTCTGCGACGAATAGTTTAGGAGATATAACGAGTTTTATAGAGAGATTGAATTTTCTCGAATTTTCCTAACCCCGGACCTTGAAAAATTGTAAAAAATTAAAAGATCTTTCTTGGTGATAAAATACCTCTTTTTCTATTGATCTGTTCACGTAGATCACGAAAGTTTTATTTGAGGGGTCTGCGACGAATAGTTTAGGAGATATAACGATTTTTGTAGAGAGATTGAATTTTCTCGAATTTTCCTTACCCCGGACCTTAAAAAATTGTAAAAAATTAAAAGTTCCTTCTTGGTGATAATATACCTCTTTTTCTATTGATCTGTTCACGTAGATTACGAAAGTTTTTAAATGAGGGGTCTGCGACGAATAGTTTAGGAGATATAACGATTTTTATAGAGAGATTGAATTTTTACGGTTTTTTCCAAAAATTTCGAATTCGAATTTCTCCTAAACTATGGGGACTACGGAAAATCGGTAAGCAGAGTTGGTATTGGCAGTTCATGGTTATTCGAATCCCACTCTCGCCTGACAATATTTGAGTCGAAAAATTTTCTCGAATTTTCTCGAATTTTCCTTACCCCGGACCTTAAAAAATTGTAAAAAATTAAAAGTTCCTTCTTGGTAATAATATACTTTTTTTTCTATTGATCTGGTCACGTAGATCACGAAAGTTTTTATTTGAGGGGTTTGCGACGAATAGTTTAGCAGATATAACGATTTTTGTAGAGAGATTGAATTTTTACGGTTTTTTCCAAAAATTTCGAATTCAAATTTCTCCTAAACTATAGGGACTACGGAAAATCGGTGAGCAGAGTTGGTATTGGCAGTTCATGGTTATTCGAATCCCACTCTCGCCTGACAATATTTGAGTCGAAAAATTTTCTCGAATTTTCTCGAATTTTCCTTACCCCGGACCTTAAAAAATTGTAAAAAATCAAAAGTTCCTTCTTGGTAATAATATACCTCTTTTTCTATTGATCTGGTCATGTAGATCACGAAAGTTTTTATTTGAGGAGTCTGCGACGAATAGTTTAGGAGATATAACGATTTTTATAGAGAGATTGAATTTTCTCGAATTTTCCTTACCCCGGACCTTGAAAAATTGTAAAAAATTAAAAGATCTTTCTTGGTAATAAAATACCTCTTTTTCTATTGATCTGTTCACGTAGATCACGAAAGTTTTTATTTGAGGGGTCTGCGACGAATAGTTCAGGAGATATAACGATTTTTGTAGAGAGATTGAATTTTCTCGAATTTTCCTTACCCCGGACCTTGAAAAATTGTAAAAAATTAAAAGATCTTTCTTGGTAATAAAATACCTCTTTTTCTATTGATCTGGTCATGTAGATCACGAAAGTTTTTATATGAGGGGTCTGCGACGAATAGTTTAGGAGATATAACGATTTTTATAGAGAGATTGAATTTTTACGGTTTTTTCCAAAAATTTCGACTTCAAATTTCTCCTAAACTATGGGGACTACGGAAAATAGGTAAGCAGAGTTGGTATTGGCAGTTCATGATTATTCGAATTCTACTCACGAATGACAATATTTGAGTCGAAGAATTTTCTCGAATTTTCTCGAATTTTCCTTACCCCGGACCTTGAAAAATTGTAAAAAATTAAAAGTTCCTTCTTGGTAATAATATACCTCTTTTTCTATTGATCTGGTCACGTAGATCACGAAAGTTTTTATTTGAGGGGTTTGCGACGAATAGTTTAGGAGATATAACGATTTTTGTAGAGAGATTGAATTTTTACGGTTTTTTCCAAAAATTTCGAATTCAAATTTCTCCTAAACTATGGGGACTACGGAAAATCGGTAAGCAGAGTTGGTATTGGCAGTTCATGGTTACTCTTTCCCACTCTCGCCTGACAATATTTGAGTCGAAAAATTTTCTCGAATTTTCTCGAATTTTCCTTACCCCGGACCTTAAAAAATTGTAAAAAATTGAAAGTTCCTTCTTGGTAATAATATACCTCTTTTTCTATTGATCTGGTCATGTAGATCACGAAAGTTTTTATTTGAGGAGTCTGCGACGAATAGTTTAGGAGATATAACGAGTTTTATAGAGAGATTGAAATTTCTCGAATTTTCCTAACCCCGGACCTTGAAAAATTGTAAAAAATTAAAAGATCTTTCTTGGTGATAAAATACCTCTTTTTCTATTGATCTGTTCACGTAGATCACGAAAGTTTTATTTGAGGGGTCTGCGACGAATAGTTTAGGAGATATAACGATTTTTGTAGAGAGATTGAATTTTCTCGAATTTTCCTTACCCCGGACCTTAAAAAATTGTAAAAAATTAAAAGTTCCTTCTTGGTGATAATATACCTCTTTTTCTATTGATCTGTTCACGTAGATCACGAAAGTTTTTAAATGAGGGGTCTGCGACGAATAGTTTAGGAGATATAACGATTTTTATAGAGAGATTGAATTTTTACGGTTTTTTCCAAAAATTTCGACTTCAAATTTCTCCTAAACTATGGGGACTACGGAAAATCGGTAAGCAGAGTTGGTATTGGCAGTTCATGATTATTCGAATTCCACTCACGAATGACAATATTTGAGTCGAAGAATTTTCTCGAATTTTCCTTACCCCGGACCTTAAAAAATTGTAAAAAATTAAAAGTTCCTTCTTGGTAATAATATACCTCTTTTTCTATTGATCTGGTCACGTAGATCACGAAAGTTTTTATTTGAGGGGTTTGCGACGAATAGTTTAGTAGATATAACGATTTTTGTAGAGAGATTGAATTTTTACGGTTTTTTCCAAAAATTTCGAATTCGAATTTCTCCTAAACTATGGGGACTACGGAAAATCGGTAAGCAGAGTTGGTATTGGCAGTTCATGGTTATTCGAATCCCACTCTCGCCTGACAATATTTGAGTCGAAAAATTTTCTCGAATTTTCTCGAATTTTCCTTACGCCGGACCTTAAAAAATTGTAAAAAATTAAAAGTTCCTTCTTGGTAATAATATACTTTTTTTTCTATTGATCTGGTCACGTAGATCACGAAAGTTTTTATTTGAGGGGTTTGCGACGAATAGTTTAGCAGATATAACGATTTTTGTAGAGAGATTGAATTTTTACGGTTTTTTCCAAAAATTTCGAATTCAAATTTCTCCTAAACTATAGGGACTACGGAAAATCGGTGAGCAGAGTTGGTATTGGCAGTTCATGGTTATTCGAATCCCACTCTCGCCTGACAATATTTGAGTCGAAAAATTTTCTCGAATTTTCTCGAATTTTCCTTACCCCGGACCTTAAAAAATTGTAAAAAATCAAAAGTTCCTTCTTGGTAATAATATACCTATTCTATTGATCTGGTCATGTAGATCACGAAAGTTTTTATTTGAGGAGTCTGCGACGAATAGTTTAGGAGATATAACGATTTTTATAGAGAGATTGAATTTTCTCGAATTTTCCTTACCCCGGACCTTGAAAAATTGTAAAAAATTAAAAGATCTTTCTTGGTAATAAAATACCTCTTTTTCTATTGATCTGTTCACGTAGATCACGAAAGTTTTTATTTGAGGGGTCTGCGACGAATAGTTCAGGAGATATAACGATTTTTGTAGAGAGATTGAATTTTCTCGAATTTTCCTTACCCCGGACCTTAAAAAATTGTAAAAAATTAAAAGTTCCTTCTTGGTGATAATATACCTCTTTTTCTATTGATCTGTTCACGTAGATCACGAAAGTTTTTATATGAGGGGTCTGCGACGAATAGTTTAGGAGATATAACGATTTTTATAGAGAGATTGAATTTTTACGGTTTTTTCCAAAAATTTCGACTTCAAATTTCTCCTAAACTATGGGGACTACGGAATATCGGTAAGCAGAGTTGGTATTGGCAGTTCATGATTATTCGAATTCCACTCACGAATGACAATATTTGAGTCGAAGAATTTTCTCGAATTTTCTCGAATTTTCCTTACCCCGGACCTTAAAAAATTGTAAAAAATTAAAAGTTCCTTCTTGGTAATAATATACCTCTTTTTCTATTGATCTGGTCATGTAGATCACGAAAGTTTTTATTTGAGGAGTCTGCGACGAATAGTTTAGGAGATATAACGATTTTTATAGAGAGATTGAATTTTCTCGAATTTTCCTTACCGCGGACCTTGAAAAATTGTAAAAAATTAAAAGATCTTTCTTGGTAATAAAATACCTCTTTTTCTAATGATCAGTTCACGTAGATCACGAAAGTTTTTATTTGAGGGTTCTGCGACGAATAGTTTAGGAGATATAACGTTTTTTGTAGAGAGATTGAATTTTCTCGAATTTTCCTTACCCCGGACCTTAAAAAATTGTAAAAAATTAAAAGTTCCTTCTTGGTGATAATATACCTCTTTTTCTATTGATCTGTTCACGTAGATCACGAAAGTTTTTATATGAGGGGTCTCCGACGAATAGTTTAGGAGATATAACGATTTGTATAGAGAGATTGAATTTTTACGGTTTTTTCCAAAAATTTCGACTTCAAATTTCTCCTAAACTATGGGGACTACGGAAAATCGGTAAGCAGAGTTGGTATTGGCAGTTCATGGTTATTCGAATCCCACTCTCGCCTGACAATATTTGAGTCGAAAAATTTTCTCGAATTTTCTCGAATTTTCCTTACCCCGGACCTTAAAAAATTGTAAAAAATTAAAAGTTCCTTCTTGGTAATAATATACTTTTTTTTCTATTGATCTGGTCACGTAGATCACGAAAGTTTTTATTTGAGGGGTTTGCGACGAATAGTTTAGCAGATATAACGATTTTTGTAGAGAGATTGAATTTTTACGGTTTTTTCCAAAAATTTCGAATTCAAATTTCTCCTAAACTATAGGGACTACGGAAAATCGGTGAGCAGAGTTGGTATTGGCAGTTCATGGTTATTCGAATCCCACTCTCGCCTGACAATATTTGAGTCGAAAAATTTTCTCGAATTTTCTCGAATTTTCCTTACCCCGGACCTTAAAAAATTGTAAAAAATCAAAAGTTCCTTCTTGGTAATAATATACCTCTTTTTCTATTGATCTGGTCATGTAGATCACGAAAGTTTTTATTTGAGGAGTCTGCGACGAATAGTTTAGGAGATATAACGATTTTTATAGAGAGATTGAATTTTCTCGAATTTTCCTTACCCCGGACCTTGAAAAATTGTAAAAAATTAAAAGATCTTTCTTGGTAATAAAATACCTCTTTTTCTATTGATCTGTTCACGTAGATCACGAAAGTTTTTATTTGAGGGGTCTGCGACGAATAGTTCAGGAGATATAACGATTTTTGTAGAGAGATTGAATTTTCTCGAATTTTCCTTACCCCGGACCTTGAAAAATTGTAAAAAATTAAAAGATCTTTCTTGGTAATAAAATACCTCTTTTTCTATTGATCTGGTCATGTAGATCACGAAAGTTTTTATATGAGGGGTCTGCGACGAATAGTTTAGGAGATATAACGATTTTTATAGAGAGATTGAATTTTTACGGTTTTTTCCAAAAATTTCGACTTCAAATTTCTCCTAAACTATGGGGACTACGGAAAATAGGTAAGCAGAGTTGGTATTGGCAGTTCATGATTATTCGAATTCTACTCACGAATGACAATATTTGAGTCGAAGAATTTTCTCGAATTTTCTCGAATTTTCCTTACCCCGGACCTTGAAAACTTGTAAAAAATTAAAAGTTCCTTCTTGGTAATAATATACCTCTTTTTCTATTGATCTGGTCACGTAGATCACGAAAGTTTTTATTTGAGGGGTTTGCGACGAATAGTTTAGGAGATATAACGATTTTTGTAGAGAGATTGAATTTTTACGGTTTTTTCCAAAAATTTCGAATTCAAATTTCTCCTAAACTATGGGGACTACGGAAAATCGGTAAGCAGAGTTGGTATTGGCAGTTCATGGTTACTCTTTCCCACTCTCGCCTGACAATATTTGAGTCGAAAAATTTTCTCGAATTTTCTCGAATTTTCCTTACCCCGGACCTTAAAAAATTGTAAAAAATTGAAAGTTCCTTCTTGGTAATAATATACCTCTTTTTCTATTGATCTGGTCATGTAGATCACGAAAGTTTTTATTTGAGGAGTCTGCGACGAATAGTTTAGGAGATATAACGAGTTTTATAGAGAGATTGAATTTTCTCGAATTTTCCTAACCCCGGACCTTGAAAAATTGTAAAAAATTAAAAGATCTTTCTTGGTAATAATATACCTCTTTTTCTATTGATCTGGTCATGTAGATCACGAAAGTTTTTATATGAGGGGTCTGCGACGAATAGTTTAGGAGATATAACGATTTTTATAGAGAGATTGAATTTTTACGGTTTTTTCCAAAAATTTCGACTTCAAATTTCTCCTAAACTATGGGGACTACGGAAAATCGGTAAGCAGAGTTGGTATTGGCAGTTCATGATTATTCGAATTCCACTCACGAATGACAATATTTGAGTCGAAGAATTTTCTCGAATTTTCCTTACCCCGGACCTTAAAAAATTGCAAAAAATTAAAAGTTCCTTCTTGGTAATAATATACCTCTTTTTCTATTGATCTGGTCACGTAGATCACGAAAGTTTTTATTTGAGGGGTTTGCGACGAATAGTTTAGTAGATATAACGATTTTTGCAGAGAGATTGAATTTTTACGGTTTTTTCCAAAAATTTCGAATTCGAATTTCTCCTAAACTATGAGGACTACGGAAAATCGGTAAGCAGAGTTGGTATTGGCAGTTCATGGTTATTCGAATCCCACTCTCGCCTGACAATATTTGAGTCGAAAAATTTTCTCGAATTTTCTCGAATTTTCCTTACGCCGGACCTTAAAAAATTGTAAAAAATTAAAAGTTCCTTCTTGGTAATAATATACTTTTTTTTCTATTGATCTGGTCACGTAGATCACGAAAGTTTTTATTTGAGGGGTTTGCGACGAATAGTTTAGGAGATATAACGATTTTTGTAGAGAGATTGAATTTTTACGGTTTTTTCCAAAAATTTCGAATTCGAATTTCTCCTAAACTATGGGGACTACGGAAAATCGGTAAGCAGATTTGGTATTGGCAGTTCATGGTTATTCGAATCCCACTCTCGCCTGACAATATTTGAGTCGAAAAATTTTCTCGAATTTTCTCGAATTTTCCTTACGCCGGACCTTAAAAAATTGTAAAAAATTAAAAGTTCCTTCTTGGTAATAATATACTTTTTTTTCTATTGATCTGGTCACGTAGATCACGAAAGTTTTTATTTGAGGGGTTTGCGACGAATAGTTTAGCAGATATAACGATTTTTGTAGAGAGATTGAATTTTTACGGTTTTTTCCAAAAATTTCGAATTCAAATTTCTCCTAAACTATAGGGACTACGGAAAATCGGTGAGCAGAGTTGGTATTGGCAGTTCATGGTTATTCGAATCCCACTCTCGCCTGACAATATTTGAGTCGAAAAATTTTCTCGAATTTTCTCGAATTTTCCTTACCCCGGACCTTAAAAAATTGTAAAAAATCAAAAGTTCCTTCTTGGTAATAATATACCTATTCTATTGATCTGGTCATGTAGATCACGAAAGTTTTTATTTGAGGAGTCTGCGACGAATAGTTTAGGAGATATAACGATTTTTATAGAGAGATTGAATTTTCTCGAATTTTCCTTACCCCGGACCTTGAAAAATTGTAAAAAATTAAAAGATCTTTCTTGGTAATAAAATACCTCTTTTTCTATTGATCTGTTCACGTAGATCACGAAAGTTTTTATTTGAGGGGTCTGCGACGAATAGTTCAGGAGATATAACGATTTTTGTAGAGAGATTGAATTTTCTCGAATTTTCCTTACCCCGGACCTTAAAAAATTGTAAAAAATTAAAAGTTCCTTCTTGGTGATAATATACCTCTTTTTCTATTGATCTGTTCACGTAGATCACGAAAGTTTTTATATGAGGGGTCTGCGACGAATAGTTTAGGAGATATAACGATTTTTATAGAGAGATTGAATTTTTACGGTTTTTTCCAAAAATTTCGACATCAAATTTCTCCTAAACTATGGGGACTACGGAATATCGGTAAGCAGAGTTGGTATTGGCAGTTCATGATTATTCGAATTCCACTCACGAATGACAATATTTGAGTCGAAGAATTTTCTCGAATTTTCTCGAATTTTCCTTACCCCGGACCTTAAAAAATTGTAAAAAATTAAAAGTTCCTTCTTGGTAATAATATACCTCTTTTTCTATTGATCTGGTCATGTAGATCACGAAAGTTTTTATTTGAGGAGTCTGCGACGAATAGTTTAGGAGATATAACGATTTTTATAGAGAGATTGAATTTTCTCGAATTTTCCTTACCGCGGACCTTGAAAAATTGTAAAAAATTAAAAGATCTTTCTTGGTAATAAAATACCTCTTTTTCTAATGATCAGTTCACGTAGATCACGAAAGTTTTTATTTGAGGGTTCTGCGACGAATAGTTTAGGAGATATAACGTTTTTTGTAGAGAGATTGAATTTTCTCGAATTTTCCTTACCCCGGACCTTAAAAAATTGTAAAAAATTAAAAGTTCCTTCTTGGTGATAATATACCTCTTTTTCTATTGATCTGTTCACGTAGATCACGAAAGTTTTTATATGAGGGGTCTCCGACGAATAGTTTAGGAGATATAACGATTTTTATAGAGAGATTGAATTTTTACGGTTTTTTCCAAAAATTTCGACTTCAAATTTCTCCTAAACTATGGGGACTACGGAAAATCGGTAAGCAGAGTTGGTATTGGCAATTCATGATTATTCGAATTCTACTCACGAATGACAATATTTGAGTCGAAGAATTTTCTCGAATTTTCCTTACCCCGGACCTTAAAAAATTGTAAAAAATTAAAAGTTCCTTCTTGGTAATAATATACCTCTTTTTCTATTGATCTGGTCACGTAGATCACGAAAGTTTTTATTTGAGGGGTTTGCGACGAATAGTTTAGGAGATATAACGATTTTTGTAGAGAGATTGAATTTTTACGGTTTTTTCCAAAAATTTCGAATTCAAATTTCTCCTAAACCATGGGAACTACGGAAAATCGGTAAGCAGAGTTGGAATTGGCAGTTCATGGTTATTCGAATCCCACTCTCGCCTGACAATATTTGAGTCGAAAAATTTTCTCGAATTTTCTCGAATTTTTCTTACTCCGGACCTTAAAAAATTGTAAAAAATTGAAAGTTCCTTCTTGGTAATAATATACCTCTTTTTCTATTGATCTGGTCACGTAGATCACGAAAGTTTTCATATGAGGGGTCTGCGACGAATAGTTCAGGAGATATAACGATTTTAGTAGAGAGATTGAATTTTTACGGTTTTTTCCAAAAATTTCGAATTCAAATTTCTCCTAAACCATGGGAACTACGGAAAATCGGTAAGCAGAGTTGGAATTGGCAGTTCATGGTTATTCGAATCCCACTCTCGCCTGACAATATTTGAGTCGAAAAATTTTCTCGAATTTTCTCTAATTTTCCTTACCCCGGACCTTTAAAAATTGTAAAAAATTGAAAGTTCCTTCTTGGTAATAAAATACCTCTTTTTCTATTGATCTGTTCACGTAGATCACGAAAGTTTTTATTTGAGGGGTCTGCGACGAATAGTTTAGGAGATATAACGATTTTTGTAGAGAGATTGAATTTTCTCGAATTTTCCTTACCCCAGACCTTAAAAAATTGTAAAAAATTAAAAGTTCCTTCTTGGTAATAATATAACTCTTTTTCTTTTGATCTGGTCATGTAGATCACGAAAGTTTTTATTTGAGGAGTCTGCGACGAATAGTTTAGGAGATATAAAGATTTTTATAGAGAGATTGAATTTTCTCGAATTTTCCTTACCCCGGACCTTGAAAAATTGTAAAAAATTAAAAGATCTTTCTTGGTAATAATATACCTCGTTTTCTATTGATCTGTTCACGTAGATCACGAAAGTTTTTATTTGAGGGGTCTGCGACGAATAGTTTAGGAGATATAACGATTTTTGTAGAGAGATTGAATTTTCTCGAATTTTCCTTACCCCGGACCTTAAAAAATTGTAAAAAATTAAAAGTTCCTTCTTGGTGATAATATACCTCTTTTTCTATTGATCTGTTCACGTAGATCACGAAAGTTTTTATATGAGGGGTCTGCGACGAATAGTTTAGGAGATATAACGATTTTTATAGGGAGATTGAATTTTTACGGTTTTTTCCAAAAATTTCGATTTCAAATTTCTCCTAAACTATGGGGACTACGGAAAATCGGTAAGCAGAGTTGGTATTGGCAGTTCATGACTATTCGAATTCCACTCACGAATGACAATATTTGAGTCGAAGAATTTTCTCGAATTTTTCTTACCCCGGACCTTGAAAAATTGTAAAAAATTAAAAGTTCCTTCTTGATAATAATATACCTCTTTTTCTATTGATCTGGTCACGTAGATCACGAAAGTTTTCATATGAGGGGTCTGCGACGAATAGTTCAGGAGATATAACGATTTTAGTAGAGAGATTGAATTTTTACGGTTTTTTCCAAAAATTTCGAATTCAAATTTCTCCTAAACTATGGGAACTACGGAAAATCGGTAAGCAGAGTTGGAATAAGCAGTTCATGGTTATTCGAATCCCACTCTCGCCTGACAATATTTGAGTCGAAAAATTTTCTCGAATTTTCCTTACCCCGGACCTTAAAAAATTGTAAAAAATTAAAAGTTCCTTCTTGGTAATAATATACCTCTTTTTCTATTGATCTGGTCACGTAGATCACGAAAGTTTTTATTTGAGGGGTTTGCGACGAATAGTTTAGGAGATATAACGATTTTTGTAGAGAGATTGAATTTTTACGGTTTTTTCCAAAAATTTCGAATTCAAATTTCTCCTAAACTATGGGGACTAGGGAAAATCGGTAAGCAGAGTTGGTGTTGGCAGTTCATGGTTATTCGAATCCCACTCTCGCCTGACAATATTTGAGACGAAAAATTTTCTCGAATTTTCTCGAATTTTCCTTACCCCGGACCTTAAAAAATTGTAAAAAATTGAAAGTTCCTTCTTGGTAATAATATACCTCTTTTTCTATTGATCTGGTCATGTAGATCACGAAAGTTTTTATTTGAGGAGTCTGCGACGAATAGTTTAGGAGATATAACGATTTTTATAGAGAGATTGAATTTTCTCGAATTTTCCTTACCCCGGACCTTGAAAAATTGTAAAAAATTAAAAGATCTTTCTTGGTAAGAAAATACCTCTTTTTCTATTGATCTGTTCACGTAGATCACGAAAGTTTTTATTTGAGGGGTCTGCGACGAATAGTTTAGGAGATATAACGATTTTTGTAGAGAGATTGAATTTTCTCGAATTTTCCTTAAGCCGGACCTTAAAAAATTGTAAAAAATTAAAAGTTCCTTCTTGGTGATAATATACCTCTTTTTCTATTGATCTGTTCACGTAGATCACGAAAGTTTTTATATGAGGGGTCTGCGACGAATAGTTTAGGAGATATAACGATTTTTATAGAGAGATTGAATTTTTACAGTTTTTTCCAAAAATTTCGACTTCAAATTTCTGCTCAACTATGGGGACTACGGAAAATCGGTAAGCAGAGTTGGTATTGGCAGTTCATGATTATTCGAATTCCACTCACGAATGACAATATTTGAGTCGAAGAATTTTCTCGAATTTTTCTTACCCCGGACCTTGAAAAATTGTAAAAAATTAAAAGTTCCTTCTTGGTAATAATATAACTCTTTTTCTTTTGATCTGGTCACGTAGATCACGAAAGTTTTCATATGAGGGGTCTGCGACGAATAGTTTAGGAGATATAACGATTTTAGTAGAGAGATTGAATTTTTACGGTTTTTTCCAAAAATTTCGAATTCAAATTTCTCCTAAACTGTGGGGACTACGGAAAATAGGTAAGCAGAGTTGGTATTGGCAGTTCATGATTATTCGAATTCCACTCACGAATGACAATATTTGAGTCGAAGAATTTTCTCGAATTTTTCTTACCCCGGACCTTGAAAAATTGTAAAAAATTAAAAGTTCCTTCTTGGTAATAATATAACTCTTTTTCTTTCGATCTGGTCACGTAGATCACGAAAGTTTTTATTTGAGGGGTCTGCGACGAATAGTTTAGGAGATATAACGTTTTTTGTAGAGAGATTGAATTTTCTCGAATTTTCCTTAACTTGGACCTTAAAAAATTGTAAAAAATTGAAAGTTCCTTCTTGGTGATAATATACCTCTTTTTCTATTGATCTGTTCACGTAGATCACGAAAGTTTTTATATGAGGGGTCTGCGACGAATAGTTTAGGAGATATAACGATTTCTATAGAGAGATTGAATTTTTACGGTTTTTTCCAAAAATTTCGACTTCAAATTTCTGCTAAACTATGGGGACTACGGAAAATCGGTAAGCAGAGATGGTATTGGCAGTTCATGATTATTCGAATTCCACTCACGAATGACAATATTTGAGTCGAAGAATTTTCTCGAATTTTCTCGAAGTTTCCTTACCCCGGACCTTGAAAAATTGTAAAAAATTAAAAGTTCCTTCTTGGTAATAATATAACTCTTTTTCTTTCGATCTGGTCACGTAGATCACGAAAGTTTTCATATGAGGGGTCTGCGACGAATCGTTTAGGAGATATAACGATTTTAGTAGAGAGATTGAATTTTTACGGTTTTTTCCAAAAATTTCGAATTCAAATTTCTCCTAAACTATGGGGACTACGGAAAATAGGAAAGCAGAGTTGGTATTGGCAGTTCATGATTATTCGAATTCTACTCACGAATGACAATATTTGAGTCGAAGAATTTTCTCGAATTTTCTCGAATTTTCCTTACTCCGGACCTTGAAAAATTGTAAAAAATTAAAAGTTCCTTCTTGGTAATAATATACCTCTTTTTCTATTGATCTGGTCACGTAGATCACGAAAGTTTTTATTTGAGGGTGTTGGGGTAGCGTCACAACGTTACCTTGAGTTTCAAAGTAAAGGATTTGTTAAGGACTCAAGGGTTATGA
Organism: Harmonia axyridis; assembly: GCF_914767665.1. Classification (NCBI taxonomy): domain Eukaryota; kingdom Metazoa; phylum Arthropoda; class Insecta; order Coleoptera; family Coccinellidae; genus Harmonia; species Harmonia axyridis. Next base: position 20,606,309 of record NC_059505.1, on the reverse strand, counting down.
CTGAAAGGCAGATCGTGTGTAAAATGCACTTTATTTCTAAAACTAACAACTATTTATAATATAATTCTAGTGACGTCAAGACCAAGCGTAAATATGATGACAATATATTTATTGATACAATACGAATTCCACAGTTCACCGGAAATATGAAAGTAACTAGGTATTTCTCTGGTTAACGAACTTCGAACGGAAATGAAAATGCTGATTTTATAGACAAATTGAAGACACACATCCTTCAATCTACGTTTGATTGAGAAATATGAAATACCTTCAGAAATTAATTTGTATGAATATTATTGGAGAATTATGATATGAATAGGATTTTCTGTACGTTTCGTACATATTCCCGGCGGCCTTAGTATTGTGGTTGGAGTCATGACGTCCTGAATGATATTTTCTAAGCTAGGTGAGGGTTGATCGGTCTGTCGTGGGGGTGGCGATACATTGGCTGCAACTCTTCTTCTTCAGGATGAACTGGTTCATTGCTCGTGTGGGCTGTGTCTCGTGGTCACTTTCTTAACCTTAAATAATAGAATACTAAATATTAAATGAAATTTATAATGATGATGCATGGAGATTATTGTGCTTCCGACTACTAGTTTGTAGTCGTTTTCGGATAGTTCAGGTCTTGTTCATCCTCTGTTGTAACTAGAAGTTTCAACCATTCGGGTCCATTCCACCAAAGATCATTCATTTGCATTGTTCTGGGTTTCAATCCACGTGAAATCAGATCTGCAGGATTGTCTGTCGATTTAACGTAGTACCAGTGAACTTGACCTAGTAGCTCGTGAATGCATTGAACTGAGTTGGCGACGAATGTTCTCCATTTTCCTACGTCAGCTTTTATCCATGATATGAGAAATTCCCAGTCGGACCAGGCGAATTCTTTTGAATTGTTCTGTTCCAGGGCCGTAACACAGCGCTTGATGAGTTTTTCCAAGAGGAGAGCTGCACAGAGTTCTAACTGAGGGATTGTTTTCGTGTTCCTTAACGGTGCAAATTTTGATTTTGATGTGAGCAGTCGTACTTGTATTTTTCCACTGTTGTCCATGGTTTTGGTGTATACTGCTGCGCCATATGCCTTTAGGGGTGCATCTGAGAATCCGTGTAATTCCAAATGTTGAGAGCGGTTTAGATGAATCCGATGGTTCACTTGAATTTCTCCTAGCTCGATCTTGAAGTTTCTGCAAATGTGTCTTATTTGCTCTGGCATTGATTTGTACCATAAGGTCTTGTTTTTCCGTAGTTTTTGCATTAGCATTTTCGGCTGAATTTGAAAGGCTGTCTGTCCTGTGCAGTAGGCTGTTGCGGTTAACTCATGAGTTTGTATAGGTTTGTCCTTGTTTTTTCTCCAAAGTATTGAGTATAATGGATGATTTTCGCTGTCTAATTTCACCTTCCTGGGCATTTTTTCGATGTCTGTAGTCATCGCAATTATGTGTTTTCGCCATCTGATTGGAATATCTATAAGATCTTGCTGCAATTTCGGTCCGGTGTGAAGGATGTCATTGAGGCTGAGTCCAGTACTGGTTTTTGAACTTGCATCCAATACAACTCTTACTTTTGTCTCATCGCGTTCTTCTTCGATTACAGGCTGATGTGGAATATGATATCTTGGTATTGAATCGTTTGTACTTGCAATCTTCATGTGGCCTAGGTCAATGCATTTCTGCATAGATTCCTTGTTTATAATGCTGAGCTTTTCATTCTTTTCCAACTTATTTTCTAATTGAAGTAGTCGTTTCTTTGACCTGGTTTGAGATTCATCATGCTGAGTTGAATATTTCTTGTCTGTATTTTGGATTTTCACAGTGTAATGGTGTTCGTTTCTTCGAACGGTGTTAGTATAAGATTCTTCGACTGGTGTATCGTCGTGGGTTGTTTCATTTGAATTTTCTGTTTTTTCGGTATTCCAGAAATTCGTGAGTTGTGCATTCTTGTGAGTGTTCTGTGCCACTAAACTATAATTCGTTTTGGGCCATGAGTCATATTGTACAGTAAGTATTGGAGTGGAAACTGCTGACAAATTTGTTCTTGAATATTTTTTTGTTTCTCCCATTTGAATTGCTTTTAGGATTTTAACTTGGATTTCTTCGTATTTGTCATTTGCTTCATCGAACAGTCCGCGTTCCATATATGATTCGGAATCTTTTTTATCCATTGCGTTTATTTCGATTTCATGTGAGATGATACCATTCCATATGTTTTCAATAGATTGTTGTTTGATCTTCATAAGTGCTATATTATCTGATTTTTCCATCAAGTCTTCAATTTTCGCTAGCTGTCTCATAAACATTTCGATTCTTGAGATTTGTTGTTTGATGATTGGGCAATCGCTGTTCGTCGTTTCTTTTTCTTCTGTAATTGTTTGGTCGTCTCGGAGTTTTTCCTGTATTTTGTTGAGGTAGGCTAATGTTTGGTTGTATATCTTTTCTGCTTGCTCATGAATGTTTCTGGTGAAGTATTCATCAGTTTCTGGTATATTATCCTCTAAATTTTGGTGCGTTTCCTTGAAGTAATTCCATTCTTCCTTCAGTAATTCCATTTTCATTTGGTAGTATTCTTCGTTTCTTCTTTCATCTTCCTTCTTCAAGTAATAAAGAATTCTTTCGATGGCTTCTGCCGTTTTGATCTGATCTGCGACGAGGTTTTCCATTTTGAATTAGGTAAGTAGTCTAAGTCTAGTCAAGTCTAGTTATATGAGGTTTGATTTATAAGGTTAAAGGATCGGTTCGAATGAGAAGGAATTTTGTTCGACAAACTGAACAACCAGGCTCAGAAGTTCAAGGGCAGTCTTAATTCCACAGCTTGTCAACAAGGTAAAAGGTAACAAGATCGGTTCGAATAAGAAGGAATTTTGTTCGACAAACTGAACAACCAGGCTCAGAAGTTCAAGGGCAGTCTTAATTCCACAGCTTGTCAACAAAATTGAAGGATTGGTTCGAAAGAATGATGAAATGTGATAGGAATATGATAGGAAAGATAATTACTGGTGATTGTTGGTTATGGGGTGCAGTGGTTGTGGTTCCAAAGTCCCTGGTAGTTGGTGCCAATGGGTCGTAAATCCAATGACTTGTAGTTCTGGGGTTCAGTGGTTGAAGTTCCAAAGTCCCTGGTGCCAATGGGTCGTAAATCCAATGACTGGTAGTTCTGGGGTTCAGTGGTTGAAGTTCCAAAGTCCCTGGTGCCAATGGGTCGTAAATCCAATGACTGGTAGTTCTGGGGTTCAGTGGTTGAAGTTCCAAAGTCCCTGGTGCCAATGGGTCGTAAATCCAATGACTGGTAGTTCTGGGGTTCAGTGGTTGAAGTTCCAAAGTCCCTGGTGCCAATGGGTCGTAAATCCAATGACTTGTAGTTCTGGGGTGCAGTGGTTGAAGTTCCAAAGTCCCTGGTGCCAATGGGTCGTAAATCCAATGACTTGTAGTTCTGGGGTGCAGTGGTTGAAGTTCCAAAGTCCCTGGTGCCAATGGGTCGTAAATCCAATGACTTGTAGTTCTGGGGTTCAGTGGTTGAAGTTCCAAAGTCCCTGGTGCCAATGGGTCGTAAATCCAATGACTGGTAGTTCTGGGGTTCAGTGGTTGAAGTTCCAAAGTCCCTGGTGCCAATGGGTCGTAAATCCAATGACTGGTAGTTCTGGGGTGCAGTGGTTGAAGTTCCAAAGTCCCTGGTAGTTTTTGTGTTAGCTCGAAGGACCAATGTTGGGTTGTAATCCGGCTCGAAGGACCAATGTTGGGTTGTGTCACAACGTTACCTTGAGTTTCAAAGTAAAGGATTTGTTAAGGACTCAAGGGTTATGACTGAAAGGCAGATCGTGTGTAAAATGCACTTTATTTCTAAAACTAACAACTATTTATAATATAATTCTAGTGACGTCAAGACCAAGCGTAAATATGATGACAATATATTTATTGATACAATACGAATTCCACAGTTCACCGGAAATATGAAAGTAACTAGGTATTTCTCTGGTTAACGAACTTCGAACGGAAATGAAAATGCTGATTTTATAGACAAATTGAAGACACACATCCTTCAATCTACGTTTGATTGAGAAATATGAAATACCTTCAGAAATTAATTTGTATGAATATTATTGGAGAATTATGATATGAATAGGATTTTCTGTACGTTTCGTACAGAGGGGTTTGCGACGAATAGTTTAGGAGATATAACGATTTTTGTAGAGAGATTGAATTTTTACGGTTTTTTCCAAAAATTTCGAATTCAAATTTCTCCTAAACTATGGGGACTACGGAAAATCGGTAAGCAGAGTTGGTATTGGCAGTTCATGGTTATTCGAATCCCACTCTCGCCTGACAATATTTGAGTCGAAAAATTTTCTCGAATTTTCTCGAATTTTCCTTACCCCGGACCTTAAAAAATTGTAAAAAATCAAAAGTTCCTTCTTGGTAATAATATACCTCTTTTTCTATTGATCTGGTCATGTAGATCACGAAAGTTTTTATTTGAGGAGTCTGCGACGAATAGTTTAGGAGATATAACGATTTTTATAGAGAGATTGAATTTTCTCGAATTTTCCTTACCCCGGACCTTGAAAAATTGTAAAAAATTAAAAGATCTTTCTTGGTAATAAAATACCTCTTTTTCTATTGATCTGTTCACGTAGATCACGAAAGTTTTTATTTGAGGGGTCTGCGACGAATAGTTCAGGAGATATAACGATTTTTGTAGAGAGATTGAATTTTCTCGAATTTTCCTTACCCCGGACCTTAAAAAATTGTAAAAAATTAAAAGTTCCTTCTTGGTGATAATATACCTCTTTTTCTATTGATCTGTTCACGTAGATCACGAAAGTTTTTATTTGAGGGTTCTGCGACGAATAGTTTAGGAGATATAACGTTTTTTGTAGAGAGATTGAATTTTCTCGAATTTTCCTTACCCCGGACCTTAAAAAATTGTAAAAAATTAAAAGATCTTTCTTGGTAATAAAATACCTCTTTTTCTAATGATCAGTTCACGTAGATCACGAAAGTTTTTATTTGAGGGTTCTGCGACGAATAGTTTAGGAGATATAACGTTTTTTGTTGAGAGATTGAATTTTCTCGAATTTTCCTTACCCCGGACCTTAAAAAATTGTAAAAAATTAAAAGTTCCTTCTTGGTGATAATATACCTCTTTTTCTATTGATCTGTTCACGTAGATCACGAAAGTTTTTATTTGAGGGTTCTGCGACGAATAGTTTAGGAGATATAACGTTTTTTGTAGAGAGATTGAATTTTCTCGAATTTTCCTTACCCCGGACCTTAAAAAATTGTAAAAAATTAAAAGATCTTTCTTGGTAATAAAATACCTCTTTTTCTAATGATCAGTTCACGTAGATCACGAAAGTTTTTATTTGAGGGTTCTGCGACGAATAGTTTAGGAGATATAACGATTTTTATAGAGAGATTGAATTTTTACGGTTTTTTCCAAAAATTTCGACTTCAAATTTCTCCTAAACTATGGGGACTACGGAATATCGGTAAGCAGAGTTGGTATTGGCAGTTCATGATTATTCGAATTCCACTCACGAATGACAATATTTGAGTCGAAGAATTTTCTCGAATTTTCCTTACCCCGGACCTTAAAAAATTGTAAAAAATTAAAAGTTCCTTCTTGGTAATAATATACCTCTTTTTCTATTGATCTGGTCATGTAGATCACGAAAGTTTTTATTTGAGGAGTCTGCGACGAATAGTTTAGGAGATATAACGATTTTTATAGAGAGATTGAATTTTCTCGAATTTTCCTTACCGCGGACCTTGAAAAATTGTAAAAAATTAAAAGATCTTTCTTGGTAATAAAATACCTCTTTTTCTAATGATCAGTTCACGTAGATCACGAAAGTTTTTATTTGAGGGTTCTGCGACGAATAGTTTAGGAGATATAACGTTTTTTGTAGAGAGATTGAATTTTCTCGAATTTTCCTTACCCCGGACCTTAAAAAATTGTAAAAAATTAAAAGTTCCTTCTTGGTGATAATATACCTCTTTTTCTATTGATCTGTTCACGTAGATCACGAAAGTTTTTATATGAGGGGTCTCCGACGAATAGTTTAGGAGATATAACGATTTTTATAGAGGGATTGAATTTTTACGGTTTTTTCCTAAAATTTCGACTTCAAATTTCTCCTAAACTATGGGGACTACGGAAAATCGGTAAGCAGAGTTGGTATTGGCAATTCATGATTATTCGAATTCCACTCACGAATGACAATATTTGAGTCGAAGAATTTTCTCGAATTTTCCTTACCCCGGACCTTAAAAAATTGTAAAAAATTAAAAGTTCCTTCTTGGTAATAATATACCTCTTTTTCTATTGATCTGGTCACGTAGATCACGAAAGTTTTTATTTGAGGGGTTTGCGACGAATAGTTTAGGAGATATAACGATTTTTGTAGAGAGATTGAATTTTTACGGTTTTTTCCAAAAATTTCGAATTCAAATTTCTCCTAAACTATGGGGACTACGGAAAATCGGTAAGCAGAGTTGGTATTGGCAGTTCATGGTTATTCGAATCCCACTCTCGCCTGACAATATTTGATTCGAAAAATTTTCTCGAATTTTCTCAAATTTTCCTTACCCCGGACCTTAAAAAATTGTAAAAAATTAAAAGTTCCTTCTTGGTAATAATATACCTCTTTTTCTATTGATCTGGTCATGTAGATCACGAAAGTTTTTATTTGGGGAGTCTGCGACGAATAGTTTAGGAGATATAACGATTTTTATAGAGAGATTGAATTTTCTCGAATTTTCCTTACCCCGGACCTTGAAAAATTGTAAAAATTTAAAAGATCTTTCTTGGTAATAAAATACCTCTTTTTCTATTGATCTGTTCACGTAGATCACGAAAGTTTTTAAATGAGGGGTCTGCGACGAATAGTTTAGGAGATATAACGATTTTTATAGAGAGATTGAATTTTTACGGTTTTTTCCAAAAATTTCGACTTCAAATTTCTCCTAAACTATGGGGACTACGGAAAATCGGTAAGCAGAGTTGGTATTGGCAGTTCATGATTATTCGAATTCCACTCACGAATGACAATATTTGAGCCGAAGAATTTTCTCGAATTTTCTCGAATTTTTCTTACCCCGGACCTTAAAAAATTGTAAAAAATTAAAAGTTCCTTCTTGGTAATAATATACCTCTTTTTCTATTGATCTGGTCACGTAGATCACGAAAGTTTCTATTTGAGGGGTTTGCGACGAATAGTTTAGGAGATATAACGATTTTTGTAGAGAGATTGAATTTTTACGGTTTTTTCCAAAAATTTCGAATTCGAATTTCTCCTAAACTATGGGGACTACGGAAAATCGGTAAGCAGAGTTGGTATTGGCAGTTCATGGTTATTCGAATCCCACTCTCGCCTGACAATATTTGAGTCGAAAAATTTTCTCGAATTTTCTCGAATTTTCCTTACCCCGGACCTTAAAAAATTGTAAAAAATTAAAAGTTCCTTCTTGGTAATAATATACTTTTTTTTCTATTGATCTGGTCACGTAGATCACGAAAGTTTTTATTTGAGGGGTTTGCGACGAATAGTTTAGCAGATATAACGATTTTTGTAGAGAGATTGAATTTTTACGGTTTTTTCCAAAAATTTCGAATTCAAATTTCTCCTAAACTATAGGGACTACGGAAAATCGGTGAGCAGAGTTGGTATTGGCAGTTCATGGTTATTCGAATCCCACTCTCGCCTGACAATATTTGAGTCGAAAAATTTTCTCGAATTTTCTCGAATTTTCCTTACCCCGGACCTTAAAAAATTGTAAAAAATCAAAAGTTCCTTCTTGGTAATAATATATCTCTTTTTCTATTGATCTGTTCACGTAGATCACGAAAGTTTTTATTTGAGGGTTCTGCGACGAATAGTTTAGGAGATATAACGTTTTTTGTAGAGAGATTGAATTTTCTCGAATTTTCCTTACCCCGGACCTTAAAAAATTGTAAAAAATTAAAAGATCTTTCTTGGTAATAAAATACCTCTTTTTCTAATGATCAGTTCACGTAGATCACGAAAGTTTTTATTTGAGGGTTCTGCGACGAATAGTTTAGGAGATATAACGTTTTTTGTTGAGAGATTGAATTTTCTCGAATTTTCCTTACCCCGGACCTTAAAAAATTGTAAAAAATTAAAAGTTCCTTCTTGGTGATAATATACCTCTTTTTCTATTGATCTGTTCACGTAGATCACGAAAGTTTTTATTTGAGGGTTCTGCGACGAATAGTTTAGGAGATATAACGTTTTTTGTAGAGAGATTGAATTTTCTCGAATTTTCCTTACCCCGGACCTTAAAAAATTGTAAAAAATTAAAAGATCTTTCTTGGTAATAAAATACCTCTTTTTCTAATGATCAGTTCACGTAGATCACGAAAGTTTTTATTTGAGGGTTCTGCGACGAATAGTTTAGGAGATATAACGATTTTTATAGAGAGATTGAATTTTTACGGTTTTTTCCAAAAATTTCGACTTCAAATTTCTCCTAAACTATGGGGACTACGGAATATCGGTAAGCAGAGTTGGTATTGGCAGTTCATGATTATTCGAATTCCACTCACGAATGACAATATTTGAGTCGAAGAATTTTCTCGAATTTTCCTTACCCCGGACCTTAAAAAATTGTAAAAAATTAAAAGTTCCTTCTTGGTAATAATATACCTCTTTTTCTATTGATCTGGTCATGTAGATCACGAAAGTTTTTATTTGAGGAGTCTGCGACGAATAGTTTAGGAGATATAACGATTTTTATAGAGAGATTGAATTTTCTCGAATTTTCCTTACCGCGGACCTTGAAAAATTGTAAAAAATTAAAAGATCTTTCTTGGTAATAAAATACCTCTTTTTCTAATGATCAGTTCACGTAGATCACGAAAGTTTTTATTTGAGGGTTCTGCGACGAATAGTTTAGGAGATATAACGTTTTTTGTAGAGAGATTGAATTTTCTCGAATTTTCCTTACCCCGGACCTTAAAAAATTGTAAAAAATTAAAAGTTCCTTCTTGGTGATAATATACCTCTTTTTCTATTGATCTGTTCACGTAGATCACGAAAGTTTTTATATGAGGGGTCTCCGACGAATAGTTTAGGAGATATAACGATTTTTATAGAGGGATTGAATTTTTACGGTTTTTTCCTAAAATTTCGACTTCAAATTTCTCCTAAACTATGGGGACTACGGAAAATCGGTAAGCAGAGTTGGTATTGGCAATTCATGATTATTCGAATTCCACTCACGAATGACAATATTTGAGTCGAAGAATTTTCTCGAATTTTCCTTACCCCGGACCTTAAAAAATTGTAAAAAATTAAAAGTTCCTTCTTGGTAATAATATACCTCTTTTTCTATTGATCTGGTCACGTAGATCACGAAAGTTTTTATTTGAGGGGTTTGCGACGAATAGTTTAGGAGATATAACGATTTTTGTAGAGAGATTGAATTTTTACGGTTTTTTCCAAAAATTTCGAATTCAAATTTCTCCTAAACTATGGGGACTACGGAAAATCGGTAAGCAGAGTTGGTATTGGCAGTTCATGGTTATTCGAATCCCACTCTCGCCTGACAATATTTGATTCGAAAAATTTTCTCGAATTTTCTCAAATTTTCCTTACCCCGGACCTTAAAAAATTGTAAAAAATTAAAAGTTCCTTCTTGGTAATAATATACCTCTTTTTCTATTGATCTGGTCATGTAGATCACGAAAGTTTTTATTTGGGGAGTCTGCGACGAATAGTTTAGGAGATATAACGATTTTTATAGAGAGATTGAATTTTCTCGAATTTTCCTTACCCCGGACCTTGAAAAATTGTAAAAATTTAAAAGATCTTTCTTGGTAATAAAATACCTCTTTTTCTATTGATCTGTTCACGTAGATCACGAAAGTTTTTAAATGAGGGGTCTGCGACGAATAGTTTAGGAGATATAACGATTTTTATAGAGAGATTGAATTTTTACGGTTTTTTCCAAAAATTTCGACTTCAAATTTCTCCTAAACTATGGGGACTACGGAAAATCGGTAAGCAGAGTTGGTATTGGCAGTTCATGATTATTCGAATTCCACTCACGAATGACAATATTTGAGCCGAAGAATTTTCTCGAATTTTCTCGAATTTTTCTTACCCCGGACCTTAAAAAATTGTAAAAAATTAAAAGTTCCTTCTTGGTAATAATATACCTCTTTTTCTATTGATCTGGTCACGTAGATCACGAAAGTTTCTATTTGAGGGGTTTGCGACGAATAGTTTAGGAGATATAACGATTTTTGTAGAGAGATTGAATTTTTACGGTTTTTTCCAAAAATTTCGAATTCGAATTTCTCCTAAACTATGGGGACTACGGAAAATCGGTAAGCAGAGTTGGTATTGGCAGTTCATGGTTATTCGAATCCCACTCTCGCCTGACAATATTTGAGTCGAAAAATTTTCTCGAATTTTCTCGAATTTTCCTTACCCCGGACCTTAAAAAATTGTAAAAAATTAAAAGTTCCTTCTTGGTAATAATATACTTTTTTTTCTATTGATCTGGTCACGTAGATCACGAAAGTTTTTATTTGAGGGGTTTGCGACGAATAGTTTAGCAGATATAACGATTTTTGTAGAGAGATTGAATTTTTACGGTTTTTTCCAAAAATTTCGAATTCAAATTTCTCCTAAACTATAGGGACTACGGAAAATCGGTGAGCAGAGTTGGTATTGGCAGTTCATGGTTATTCGAATCCCACTCTCGCCTGACAATATTTGAGTCGAAAAATTTTCTCGAATTTTCTCGAATTTTCCTTACCCCGGACCTTAAAAAATTGTAAAAAATCAAAAGTTCCTTCTTGGTAATAATATATCTCTTTTTCTATTGATCTGGTCATGTAGATCATGAAAGTTTTTATTTGAGGAGTCTGCGACGAATAGTTTAGGAGATATAACGATTTTTATAGAGAGATTGAATTTTCTCGAATTTTCCTTACCCCGGACCTTGAAAAATTGTAAAAAATTAAAAGATCTTTCTTGGTAATAAAATACCTCTTTTTCTATTGATCTGTTCACGTAGATCACGAAAGTTTTTATTTGAGGGGTCTGCGACGAATAGTTCAGGAGATATAACGATTTTTGTAGAGAGATTGAATTTTCTCGAATTTTCCTTACCCCGGACCTTAAAAAATTGTAAAAAATTGATAGTTCCTTCTTGGTGATAATATACCTCTTTTTCTATTGATCTGTTCACGTAGATCACGAAAGTTTTTATATGAGGGGTCTGCGACGAATAGTTTAGGAAATATAACGATTTTTATAGAGAGATTGAATTTTTACGGTTTTTTCCAAAAATTTCGACTTCAAATTTCTCCTAAACTATGGGGACTACGGAATATCGGTAAGCAGAGTTGGTATTGGCAGTTCATGATTATTCGAATTCCACTCACGAATGACAATATTTGAGTCGAAAAATTTTCTCGAATTTTCTCGAATTTTCCTTACCCCGGACCTTAAAAAATTGTAAAAAATTAAAAGTTCCTTCTTGGTAATAATATACCTCTTTTTCTATTGATCTGGTCATGTAGATCACGAAAGTTTTTATTTGAGGAGTCTGCGACGAATAGTTTAGGAGATATAACGATTTTTATAGAGAGATTGAATTTTCTCGAATTTTCCTTACCGCGGACCTTAAAAAATTGTAAAAAATTGATAGTTCCTTCTTGGTGATAATATACCTCTTTTTCTATTGATCTGTTCACGTAGATCACGAAAGTTTTTATATGAGGGGTCTGCGACGAATAGTTTAGGAAATATAACGATTTTTATAGAGAGATTGAATTTTTACGGTTTTTTCCAAAAATTTCGACTTCAAATTTCTCCTAAACTATGGGGACTACGGAAAATCGGTAAGCAGAGTTGGTATTGGCAGTTCATGATTATTCGAATTCCACTCACGAATGACAATATTTGAGTCGAAGAATTTTCTCGAATTTTCTCGAATTTTTCTTACCCCGGACCTTAAAAAATTGTAAAAAATTAAAAGTTCCTTCTTGGTAATAATATACCTCTTTTTCTATTGATCTGGTCACGTAGATCACGAAAGTTTTTATTTGAGGGGTTTGCGACGAATAGTTTAGGAGATATAACGATTTTTGTAGAGAGATTGAATTTTTACGGTTTTTTCCAAAAATTTCGAATTCGAATTTCTCCTAAACTATGGGGACTACGGAAAATCGGTAAGCAGAGTTGGTATTGGCAGTTCATGGTTATTCGAATCCCACTCTCGCCTGACAATATTTGAGTCGAAAAATTTTCTCGAATTTTCTCGAATTTTCCTTACCCCGGACCTTAAAAAATTGTAAAAAATTAAAAGTTCCTTCTTGGTAATAATATACTTTTTTTTCTATTGATCTGGTCACGTAGATCACGAAAGTTTTTATTTGAGGGGTTTGCGACGAATAGTTTAGCAGATATAACGATTTTTGTAGAGAGATTGAATTTTTACGGTTTTTTCCAAAAATTTCGAATTCAAATTTCTCCCAAACTATAGGGACTACGGAAAATCGGTGAGCAGAGTTGGTATTGGCAGTTCATGGTTATTCGAATCCCACTCTCGCCTGACAATATTTGAGTCGAAAAATTTTCTCGAATTTTCTCGAATTTTCCTTACCCCGGACCTTAAAAAATTGTAAAAAATCAAAAGTTCCTTCTTGGTAATAATATATCTCTTTTTCTATTGATCTGGTCATGTAGATCACGAAAGTTTTTATTTGAGGAGTCTGCGACGAATAGTTTAGGAGATATAACGATTTTTATAGAGAGATTGAATTTTCTCGAATTTTCCTTACCCCGGACCTTGAAAAATTGTAAAAAATTAAAAGATCTTTCTTGGTAATAAAATACCTCTTTTTCTATTGATCTGTTCACGTAGATCACGAAAGTTTTTATTTGAGGGGTCTGCGACGAATAGTTCAGGAGATATAACGATTTTTGTAGAGAGATTGAATTTTCTCGAATTTTCCTTACCCCGGACCTTAAAAAATTGTAAAAAATTGATAGTTCCTTCTTGGTGATAATATACCTCTTTTTCTATTGATCTGTTCACGTAGATCACGAAAGTTTTTATATGAGGGGTCTGCGACGAATAGTTTAGGAAATATAACGATTTTTATAGAGAGATTGAATTTTTACGGTTTTTTCCAAAAATTTCGACTTCAAATTTCTCCTAAACTATGGGGACTACGGAATATCGGTAAGCAGAGTTGGTATTGGCAGTTCATGATTATTCGAATTCCACTCACGAATGACAATATTTGAGTCGAAAAATTTTCTCGAATTTTCTCGAATTTTCCTTACCCCGGACCTTAAAAAATTGTAAAAAATCAAAAGTTCCTTCTTGGTAATAATATACCTCTTTTTCTATTGATCTGGTCATGTAGATCACGAAAGTTTTTATTTGAGGAGTCTGCGACGAATAGTTTAGGAGATATAACGATTTTTATAGAGAGATTGAATTTTCTCGAATTTTCCTTACCGCGGACCTTGAAAAATTGTAAAAAATTAAAAGATCTTTCTTGGTAATAAAATACCTCTTTTTCTAATTGATCAGTTCACGTAGATCACGAAAGTTTTTATTTGAGGGTTCTGCGACGAATAGTTTAGGAGATATAACGATTTTTGTAGAGAGATTGAATTTTCTCGAATTTTCCTTACCCCGGACCTTAAAAAATTGTAAAAAATTAAAAGTTCCTTCTTGGTGATAATATACCTCTTTTTCTATTGATCTGTTCACGTAGATCACGAAAGTTTTTATATGAGGGGTCTCCGACGAATAGTTTAGGAGATATAACGATTTTTATAGAGAGATTGAATTTTTACGGTTTTTTCCAAAAATTTCGACTTCAAATTTCTCCTAAACTATGGGGACTACGGAAAATCGGTAAGCAGAGTTGGTATTGGCAGTTCATGGTTATTCGAATCCCACTCTCGCCTGACAATATTTGATTCGAAAAATTTTCTCGAATTTTCTCGAATTTTCCTTACCCCGGACCTTAAAAAATTGTAAAAAATTAAAAGTTCCTTCTTGGTAATAATATACCTCTTTTTCTATTGATCTGGTCATGTAGATCACGAAAGTTTTTATTTGAGGAGTCTGCGACGAATAGTTTAGGAGATATAACGATTTTCATAGAGAGATTGAATTTTCTCGAATTTTCCTTACCCCGGACCTTGAAAAATTGTAAAAATTTAAAAGATCTTTCTTGGTAATAAAATACCTCTTTTTCTATTGATCTGTTCACGTAGATCACGAAAGTTTTTATTTGAGGGGTCTGCGACGAATAGTTTAGGAGATATAACGATTTTTGTAGAGAGATTGAATTTTCTCGAATTTTCCTTACCCCGGACCTTAAAAAATTGTAAAAAATTAAAAGTTCCTTCTTGGTGATAATATACCTCTTTTTCTATTGATCTGTTCACGTAGATCACGAAAGTTTTTATATGAGGGGTCTCCGACGAATAGTTTAGGAGATATAACGATTTTTATAGAGAGATTGAATATTTACGGTTTTTTCCAAAAATTTCGACTTCAAATTTCTCCTAAACTATGGGGACTACGGAAAATCGGTAAGCAGAGTTGGTATTGGCAGTTCATGGTTATTCGAATCCCACTCACGAATGACAATATTTGAGTCGAAAAATTTTCTCGAATTTTCTCGAATTTTCCTTACCCCGGACCTTAAAAAATTGTAAAAAATTAAAAGTTCCTTCTTGGTAATAATATACCTCTTTTTCTATTGATCTGGTCATGTAGATCACGAAAGTTTTTATTTGAGGAGTCTGCGACGAATAGTTTAGGAGATATAACGATTTTTATAGAGAGATTGAATTTTCTCGAATTTTCCTTACCGCGGACCTTGAAAAATTGTAAAAAATTAAAAGATCTTTCTTGGTAATAAAATACCTCTTTTTCTAATTGATCAGTTCACGTAGATCACGAAAGTTTTTATTTGAGGGTTCTGCGACGAATAGTTTAGGAGATATAACGATTTTTGTAGAGAGATTGAATTTTCTCGAATTTTCCTTACCCCGGACCTTAAAAAATTGTAAAAAATTAAAAGTTCCTTCTTGGTGATAATATACCTCTTTTTCTATTGATCTGTTCACGTAGATCACGAAAGTTTTTATATGAGGGGTCTCCGACGAATAGTTTAGGAGATATAACGATTTTTATAGAGAGATTGAATTTTTACGGTTTTTTCCAAAAATTTCGACTTCAAATTTCTCCTAAACTATGGGGACTACGGAAAATCGGTAAGCAGAGTTGGTATTGGCAGTTCATGGTTATTCGAATCCCACTCTCGCCTGACAATATTTGATTCGAAAAATTTTCTCGAATTTTCTCGAATTTTCCTTACCCCGGACCTTAAAAAATTGTAAAAAATTAAAAGTTCCTTCTTGGTAATAATATACCTCTTTTTCTATTGATCTGGTCATGTAGATCACGAAAGTTTTTATTTGAGGAGTCTGCGACGAATAGTTTAGGAGATATAACGATTTTCATAGAGAGATTGAATTTTCTCGAATTTTCCTTACCCCGGACCTTGAAAAATTGTAAAAATTTAAAAGATCTTTCTTGGTAATAAAATACCTCTTTTTCTATTGATCTGTTCACGTAGATCACGAAAGTTTTTATTTGAGGGGTCTGCGACGAATAGTTTAGGAGATATAACGATTTTTGTAGAGAGATTGAATTTTCTCGAATTTTCCTTACCCCGGACCTTAAAAAATTGTAAAAAATTCAAAGTTCCTTCTTGGTAATAATATACCTCTTTTTCTATTGATCTGGTCACGTAGATCACGAAAGTTTTTATTTGAGGGGTTTGCGACGAATAGTTTAGGAGATATAACGATTTTTGTAGAGAGATTGAATTTTGTCGAATTTTCCTTACCCCGGACCTTGAAAAATTGTAAAAAATCAAAAGTTCCTTCTTGGTAATAATATATCTCTTTTTCTATTGATCTGGTCATGTAGATCACGAAAGTTTTTATTTGAGGAGTCTGCGACGAATAGTTAAGGAGATATAACGATTTTTATAGAGAGATTGAATTTTCTCGAATTTTCCTTACCCCGGACCTTGAAAAATTGTAAAAAATTAAAAGATCTTTCTTGGTAATAAAATACCTCTTTTTCTATTGATCTGTTCACGTAGATCACGAAAGTTTTTATTTGAGGGGTCTGCGACGAATAGTTCAGGAGATATAACGATTTTTGTAGAGAGATTGAATTTTCTCGAATTTTCCTTACCCCGGACCTTAAAAAATTGTAAAAAATTGAAAGTTCCTTCTTGGTGATAATATACCTCTTTTTCTATTGATCTGTTCACGTAGATCACGAAAGTTTTTATATGAGGAGTCTGCGACGAATAGTTTAGGAGATATAACGATTTTTATAGAGAGATTGAATTTTTACGGTTTTTTCCAAAAATTTCGACTTCAAATTTCTCCTAAACTATGGGGACTACGGAATATCGGTAAGCAGAGTTGGTATTGGCAGTTCATGATTATTCGAATTCCACTCACGAATGACAATATTTGAGTCGAAGAATTTTCTCGAATTTTCTCGAATTTTCCTTACCCCGGACCTTAAAAAATTGTAAAAAATTAAAAGTTCCTTCTTGGTAATAATATACCTCTTTTTCTATTGATCTGGTCACGTAGATCACGAAAGTTTTTATTTGAGGGGTTTGCGACGAATAGTTTAGGAGATATAACGATTTTTGTAGAGAGATTGAATTTTTACGGTTTTTTCCAAAAATTTCGAATTCAAATTTCTCCTAAACTATGGGGACTACGGAAAATCGGTGAGCAGAGTTGGTATTGGCAGTTCATGGTTATTCGAATCCCACTCTCGCCTGACAATATTTGAGTCGAAAAATTTCCTCGAATTTTTACGAATTTTCCTTGCCCCGGACCTTAAAAAATTGTAAAAAATTAAAAGTTCCTTCTTGGTAATAATATACCTCTTTTTCTATTGATCTGGTCATGTAGATCACGAAAGTTTTTATTTGAGGAGTCTGCGACGAATAGTTTAGGAGATATAACGATTTTTGTAGAGAGATTGAATTTTCTCGAATTTTCCTTACCCCGGACCTTGAAAAATTGTAAAAAATCAAAAGTTCCTTCTTGGTAATAATATATCTCTTTTTCTATTGATCTGGTCATGTAGATCACGAAAGTTTTTATTTGAGGAGTCTGCGACGAATAGTTTAGGAGATATAACGATTTTTATAGAGAGATTGAATTTTCTCGAATTTTCCTTACCGCGGACCTTGAAAAATTGTAAAAAATTAAAAGATCTTTCTTGGTAATAAAATACCTCTTTTTCTAATTGATCAGTTCACGTAGATCACGAAAGTTTTTATTTGAGGGTTCTGCGACGAATAGTTTAGGAGATATAACGATTTTTGTAGAGAGATTGAATTTTCTCGAATTTTCCTTACCCCGGACCTTAAAAAATTGTAAAAAATTAAAAGTTCCTTCTTGGTGATAATATACCTCTTTTTCTATTGATCTGTTCACGTAGATCACGAAAGTTTTTATATGAGGGGTCTCCGACGAATAGTTTAGGAGATATAACGATTTTTATAGAGAGATTGAATTTTTACGGTTTTTTCCAAAAATTTCGACTTCAAATTTCTCCTAAACTATGGGGACTACGGAAAATCGGTAAGCAGAGTTGGTATTGGCAGTTCATGGTTATTCGAATCCCACTCTCGCCTGACAATATTTGATTCGAAAAATTTTCTCGAATTTTCTCGAATTTTCCTTACCCCGGACCTTAAAAAATTGTAAAAAATTAAAAGTTCCTTCTTGGTAATAATATACCTCTTTTTCTATTGATCTGGTCATGTAGATCACGAAAGTTTTTATTTGAGGAGTCTGCGACGAATAGTTTAGGAGATATAACGATTTTCATAGAGAGATTGAATTTTCTCGAATTTTCCTTACCCCGGACCTTGAAAAATTGTAAAAATTTAAAAGATCTTTCTTGGTAATAAAATACCTCTTTTTCTATTGATCTGTTCACGTAGATCACGAAAGTTTTTATTTGAGGGGTCTGCGACGAATAGTTTAGGAGATATAACGATTTTTGTAGAGAGATTGAATTTTCTCGAATTTTCCTTACCCCGGACCTTAAAAAATTGTAAAAAATTAAAAGTTCCTTCTTGGTGATAATATACCTCTTTTTCTATTGATCTGTTCACGTAGATCACGAAAGTTTTTATATGAGGGGTCTCCGACGAATAGTTTAGGAGATATAACGATTTTTATAGAGAGATTGAATATTTACGGTTTTTTCCAAAAATTTCGACTTCAAATTTCTCCTAAACTATGGGGACTACGGAAAATCGGTAAGCAGAGTTGGTATTGGCAGTTCATGGTTATTCGAATCCCACTCACGAATGACAATATTTGAGTCGAAAAATTTTCTCGAATTTTCTCGAATTTTCCTTACCCCGGACCTTAAAAAATTGTAAAAAATTAAAAGTTCCTTCTTGGTAATAATATACCTCTTTTTCTATTGATCTGGTCATGTAGATCACGAAAGTTTTTATTTGAGGAGTCTGCGACGAATAGTTTAGGAGATATAACGATTTTTATAGAGAGATTGAATTTTCTCGAATTTTCCTTACCGCGGACCTTGAAAAATTGTAAAAAATTAAAAGATCTTTCTTGGTAATAAAATACCTCTTTTTCTAATTGATCAGTTCACGTAGATCACGAAAGTTTTTATTTGAGGGTTCTGCGACGAATAGTTTAGGAGATATAACGATTTTTGTAGAGAGATTGAATTTTCTCGAATTTTCCTTACCCCGGACCTTAAAAAATTGTAAAAAATTAAAAGTTCCTTCTTGGTGATAATATACCTCTTTTTCTATTGATCTGTTCACGTAGATCACGAAAGTTTTTATATGAGGGGTCTCCGACGAATAGTTTAGGAGATATAACGATTTTTATAGAGAGATTGAATTTTTACGGTTTTTTCCAAAAATTTCGACTTCAAATTTCTCCTAAACTATGGGGACTACGGAAAATCGGTAAGCAGAGTTGGTATTGGCAGTTCATGGTTATTCGAATCCCACTCTCGCCTGACAATATTTGATTCGAAAAATTTTCTCGAATTTTCTCGAATTTTCCTTACCCCGGACCTTAAAAAATTGTAAAAAATTAAAAGTTCCTTCTTGGTAATAATATACCTCTTTTTCTATTGATCTGGTCATGTAGATCACGAAAGTTTTTATTTGAGGAGTCTGCGACGAATAGTTTAGGAGATATAACGATTTTCATAGAGAGATTGAATTTTCTCGAATTTTCCTTACCCCTGACCTTAAAAAATTGTAAAAATTTAAAAGATCTTTCTTGGTAATAAAATACCTCTTTTTCTATTGATCTGTTCACGTAGATCACGAAAGTTTTTATTTGAGGGGTCTGCGACGAATAGTTTAGGAGATATAACGATTTTTGTAGAGAGATTGAATTTTCTCGAATTTTCCTTACCCCGGACCTTAAAAAATTGTAAAAAATTCAAAGTTCCTTCTTGGTAATAATATACCTCTTTTTCTATTGATCTGGTCACGTAGATCACGAAAGTTTTTATTTGAGGGGTTTGCGACGAATAGTTTAGGAGATATAACGATTTTTGTAGAGAGATTGAATTTTCTCGAATTTTCCTTACCCCGGACCTTGAAAAATTGTAAAAAATCAAAAGTTCCTTCTTGGTAATAATATATCTCTTTTTCTATTGATCTGGTCATGTAGATCACGAAAGTTTTTATTTGAGGAGTCTGCGACGAATAGTTAAGGAGATATAACGATTTTTATAGAGAGATTGAATTTTCTCGAATTTTCCTTACCCCGGACCTTGAAAAATTGTAAAAAATTAAAAGATCTTTCTTGGTAATAAAATACCTCTTTTTCTATTGATCTGTTCACGTAGATCACGAAAGTTTTTATTTGAGGGGTCTGCGACGAATAGTTCAGGAGATATAACGATTTTTGTAGAGAGATTGAATTTTCTCGAATTTTCCTTACCCCGGACCTTAAAAAATTGTAAAAAATTGAAAGTTCCTTCTTGGTGATAATATACCTCTTTTTCTATTGATCTGTTCACGTAGATCACGAAAGTTTTTATATGAGGGGTCTGCGACGAATAGTTTAGGAGATATAACGATTTTTATAGAGAGATTGAATTTTTACGGTTTTTTCCAAAAATTTCGACTTCAAATTTCTCCTAAACTATGGGGACTACGGAATATCGGTAAGCAGAGTTGGTATTGGCAGTTCATGATTATTCGAATTCCACTCACGAATGACAATATTTGAGTCGAAGAATTTTCTCGAATTTTCTCGAATTTTCCTTACCCCGGACCTTAAAAAATTGTAAAAAATTAAAAGTTCCTTCTTGGTAATAATATACCTCTTTTTCTATTGATCTGGTCACGTAGATCACGAAAGTTTTTATTTGAGGGGTTTGCGACGAATAGTTTAGGAGATATAACGATTTTTGTAGAGAGATTGAATTTTTACGGTTTTTTCCAAAAATTTCGAATTCAAATTTCTCCTAAACTATGGGGACTACGGAAAATCGGTGAGCAGAGTTGGTATTGGCAGTTCATGGTTATTCGAATCCCACTCTCGCCTGACAATATTTGAGTCGAAAAATTTCCTCGAATTTTTACGAATTTTCCTTGCCCCGGACCTTAAAAAATTGTAAAAAATTAAAAGTTCCTTCTTGGTAATAATATACCTCTTTTTCTATTGATCTGGTCATGTAGATCACGAAAGTTTTTATTTGAGGAGTCTGCGACGAATAGTTTAGGAGATATAACGATTTTTGTAGAGAGATTGAATTTTCTCGAATTTTCCTTACCCCGGACCTTGAAAAATTGTAAAAAATCAAAAGTTCCTTCTTGGTAATAATATATCTCTTTTTCTATTGATCTGGTCATGTAGATCACGAAAGTTTTTATTTGAGGAGTCTGCGACGAATAGTTTAGGAGATATAACGATTTTTATAGAGAGATTGAATTTTCTCGAATTTTCCTTACCGCGGACCTTGAAAAATTGTAAAAAATTAAAAGATCTTTCTTGGTAATAAAATACCTCTTTTTCTAATGATCAGTTCACGTAGATCACGAAAGTTTTTATTTGAGGGTTCTGCGACGAATAGTTTAGGAGATATAACGATTTTTGTAGAGAGATTGAATTTTCTCGAATTTTCCTTACCCCGGACCTTAAAAAATTGTAAAAAATTAAAAGTTCCTTCTTGGTGATAATATACCTCTTTTTCTATTGATCTGTTCACGTAGATCACGAAAGTTTTTATATGAGGGGTCTCCGACGAATAGTTTAGGAGATATAACGATTTTTATAGAGAGATTGAATTTTTACGGTTTTTTCCAAAAATTTCGACTTCAAATTTCTCCTAAACTGTGGGGACTACGGAAAATCGGTAAGCAGAGTTGGTATTGGCAATTCATGATTATTCGAATTCCACTCACGAATGACAATATTTGAGTCGAAGAATTTTCTCGAATTTTCTCGAATTTTCCTTACCCCGGACCTTAAAAAATTGTAAAAAATTAAAAGTTCCTTCTTGGTAATAATATACCTCTTTTTCTATTGATCTGGTCACGTAGATCACGAAAGTTTTTATTTGAGGGGTTTGCGACGAATAGTTTAGGAGATATAACGATTTTTGTAGAGAGATTGAATTTTTACGGTTTTTTCCAAAAATTTCGAATTCAAATTTCTCCTAAACTATGGGGACTACGGAAAATCGGTAAGCAGAGTTGGTATTGGCAGTTCATGGTTATTCGAATCCCACTCTCGCCTGACAATATTTGATTCGAAAAATTTTCTCGAATTTTCTCGAATTTTCCTTACCCCGGACCTTAAAAAATTGTAAAAAATTAAAAGTTCCTTCTTGGTAATAATATACCCCTTTTTCTATTGATCTGGTCATGTAGATCACGAAAGTTTTTATTTGAGGAGTCTGCGACGAATAGTTTAGGAGATATAACGATTTTTATAGAGAGATTGAATTTTCTCGAATTTTCCTTACCCCGGACCTTGAAAAATTGTAAAAATTTAAAAGATCTTTCTTGGTAATAAAATACCTCTTTTTCTATTGATCTGTTCACGTAGATCACGAAAGTTTTTATTTGAGGGGTCTGCGACGAATAGTTTAGGAGATATAACGATTTTTGTAGAGAGATTGAATTTTCTCGAATTTTCCTTACCCCGGACCTTAAAAAATTGTAAAAAATTCAAAGTTCCTTCTTGGTAATAATATACCTCTTTTTCTATTGGTCACGTAGATCACGAAAGTTTTTATTTGAGGGGTTTGCGACGAATAGTTTAGGAGATAAAACGATTTTTGTAGAGAGATTGAATTTTTACGGTTTTTTCCAAAAATTTCGAATCCAAATTTCTCCTAAACTATGGGGACTACGGAAAATCGGTAAGCAGAGTTGGTATTGGCAGTTCATGGTTATTCGAATCCCACTCTCGCCTGACAATATTTGAGTCGAAGAATTTTCTCGAATTTTCTCGAATTTTCCTTACCCCGGACCTTAAAAAATTGTAAAAAATTAAAAGTTCCTTCTTGGTAATAATATACCTCTTTTTCTATTGATCTGGTCACGTAGATCACGAAAGTTTTTATTTGAGGGGTTTGCGACGAATAGTTTAGGAGATATAACGATTTTTGTAGAGAGATTGAATTTTTACGGTTTTTTCCAAAAATTTCGAATTCAAATTTCTCCTAAACTATGGGGACTACGGAAAATCGGTGAGCAGAGTTGGTATTGGCAGTTCATGGTTATTCGAATCCCACTCTCGCCTGACAATATTTGAGTCGAAAAATTTCCTCGAATTTTTACGAATTTTCCTTGCCCCGGACCTTAAAAAATTGTAAAAAATTGAAAGTTCCTTCTTGGTGATAATATACCTCTTTTTCTATTGATCTGTTCACGTAGATCACGAAAGTTTTTATATGAGGGGTCTGCGACGAATAGTTTAGGAGATATAACGATTTTTATAGAGAGATTGAATTTTTACGGTTTTTTCCAAAAATTTCGACTTCAAATTTCTCCTAAACTATGGGGACTACGGAATATCGGTAAGCAGAGTTGGTATTGGCAGTTCATGATTATTCGAATTCCACTCACGAATGACAATATTTGAGTCGAAGAATTTTCTCGAATTTTCTCGAATTTTCCTTACCCCGGACCTTAAAAAATTGTAAAAAATTAAAAGTTCCTTCTTGGTAATAATATACCTCTTTTTCTATTGATCTGGTCACGTAGATCACGAAAGTTTTTATTTGAGGGGTTTGCGACGAATAGTTTAGGAGATATAACGATTTTTGTAGAGAGATTGAATTTTTACGGTTTTTTCCAAAAATTTCGAATTCAAATTTCTCCTAAACTATGGGGACTACGGAAAATCGGTGAGCAGAGTTGGTATTGGCAGTTCATGGTTATTCGAATCCCACTCTCGCCTGACAATATTTGAGTCGAAAAATTTCCTCGAATTTTTACGAATTTTCCTTGCCCCGGACCTTAAAAAATTGTAAAAAATTAAAAGTTCCTTCTTGGTAATAATATACCTCTTTTTCTATTGATCTGGTCATGTAGATCACGAAAGTTTTTATTTGAGGAGTCTGCGACGAATAGTTTAGGAGATATAACGATTTTTGTAGAGAGATTGAATTTTCTCGAATTTTCCTTACCCCGGACCTTGAAAAATTGTAAAAAATTAAAAGATCTTTCTTGGTAATAAAATACCTCTTTTTCTAATGATCAGTTCACGTAGATCACGAAAGTTTTTATTTGAGGGTTCTGCGACGAATAGTTTAGGAGATATAACGATTTTTGTAGAGAGATTGAATTTTCTCGAATTTTCCTTACCCCGGACCTTAAAAAATTGTAAAAAATTAAAAGTTCCTTCTTGGTGATAATATACCTCTTTTTCTATTGATCTGTTCACGTAGATCACGAAAGTTTTTATATGAGGGGTCTCCGACGAATAGTTTAGGAGATATAACGATTTTTATAGAGAGATTGAATTTTTACGGTTTTTTCCAAAAATTTCGACTTCAAATTTCTCCTAAACTGTGGGGACTACGGAAAATCGGTAAGCAGAGTTGGTATTGGCAATTCATGATTATTCGAATTCCACTCACGAATGACAATATTTGAGTCGAAGAATTTTCTCGAATTTTCTCGAATTTTCCTTACCCCGGACCTTAAAAAATTGTAAAAAATTAAAAGTTCCTTCTTGGTAATAATATACCTCTTTTTCTATTGATCTGGTCACGTAGATCACGAAAGTTTTTATTTGAGGGGTTTGCGACGAATAGTTTAGGAGATATAACGATTTTTGTAGAGAGATTGAATTTTTACGGTTTTTTCCAAAAATTTCGAATTCAAATTTCTCCTAAACTATGGGGACTACGGAAAATCGGTAAGCAGAGTTGGTATTGGCAGTTCATGGTTATTCGAATCCCACTCTCGCCTGACAATATTTGATTCGAAAAATTTTCTCGAATTTTCTCGAATTTTCCTTACCCCGGACCTTAAAAAATTGTAAAAAATTAAAAGTTCCTTCTTGGTAATAATATACCTCTTTTTCTATTGATCTGGTCATGTAGATCACGAAAGTTTTTATTTGAGGAGTCTGCGACGAATAGTTTAGGAGATATAACGATTTTTATAGAGAGATTGAATTTTCTCGAATTTTCCTTACCCCGGACCTTGAAAAATTGTAAAAATTTAAAAGATCTTTCTTGGTAATAAAATACCTCTTTTTCTATTGATCTGTTCACGTAGATCACGAAAGTTTTTATTTGAGGGGTCTGCGACGAATAGTTTAGGAGATATAACGATTTTTGTAGAGAGATTGAATTTTCTCGAATTTTCCTTACCCCGGACCTTAAAAAATTGTAAAAAATTCAAAGTTCCTTCTTGGTAATAATATACCTCTTTTTCTATTGGTCACGTAGATCACGAAAGTTTTTATTTGAGGGGTTTGCGACGAATAGTTTAGGAGATAAAACGATTTTTGTAGAGAGATTGAATTTTTACGGTTTTTTCCAAAAATTTCGAATCCAAATTTCTCCTAAACTATGGGGACTACGGAAAATCGGTAAGCAGAGTTGGTATTGGCAGTTCATGGTTATTCGAATCCCACTCTCGCCTGACAATATTTGAGTCGAAAAATTTTCTCGAATTTTCTCGAATTTTCCTTGCCCCGGACCTTAAAAAATTGTAAAAAATTAAAAGTTCCTTCTTGGTAATAATATACCTCTTTTTCTATTGATCTGGTCATGTAGATCACGAAAGTTTTTATTTGAGGAGTGTGCGACGAATAGTTTAGGAGATATAACGATTTTTGTAGAGATATTGAATTTTCTCGAATTTTCCTTAACCCGGACCTTAAAAAATTGTAAAAAATTGAAAGATCTTTCTTGGTAATAAAATACCTCTTTTTCTATTGATCTGTTCACGTAGATCACGAAAGTTTTTATTTGAGGGGTCTGCGACGAATAGTTTAGGAGATATAACGATTTTTGTAGAGATATTGAATTTTCTCGAATTTTCCTTAACCCGGACCTTAAAAAATTGTAAAAAATAAAAAGTTCCTTCTTGGTGATAATATACCTCTTTTTCTATGTATCTGTTCACGTAGATCACGAAAGTTTTTATGAGAGGTCTGCGACGAATAGTTTAGGAGATATAACGATTTTTCTAGAGAGATTGAATTTTTACGGTTTTTTCCAAAAATTTCGACTACAAATTTCTCCTAAACTATGGGGACTACGGAAAATCGGTAAGCAGAGTTGGTATTGGCAGTTCATGATTATTCGAATTCCACTCACGAATGACAATATTTGAGTCGAAGAATTTTCTCGAATTTTTCTTACCCCGGACCTTGAAAAATTGTAAAAAATTAAAAGTTCCTTCTTGGTAATAAAATAACTCTTTTTCTTTTGATCTGGTCACGTAGACCACGAAAGTTTTCATATGAGGGGTCTGCGACGAATAGTTTAGGAGATATAACGATTTTAGTAGAGAGATTGAATTTTTACGGTTTTTTCCAAAAATTTCGAATTCAAATTTCTCCTAAACTATGGGGACTACGGAAAATAGGTAAGCAGAGTTGGTATTGGCAGTTCATGATTATTCGAATTCCACTCACGAATGACAATATTTGAGTCGAAGAATTTTCTCGAATTTTCTCGAATTTTCCTTACCCCGGACCTTAAAAAATTGTAAAAAATTAAAAGTTCCTTCTTGGTAATAATATACCTCTTTTTCTATTGATCTGGTCACGTAGATCACGAAAGTTTTCATATGAGGGGTCTGCGACGAATAGTTTAGGAGATATAACGATTTTAGTAGAGAGATTGAATTTTTACGGTTTTTTCCAAAAATTTCGAATTCAAATTTCTCCTAAACTATGGGGACTACGGAAAATAGGTAAGCAGAGTTGGTATTGGCAGTTGATGATTATTCGAATTCCACTCACGAATGACAATATTTGAGTCGAAGAATTTTCTCGAATTTTCCTTACCGCGGACCTTAAAAAATTGTAAAAAATTAAAAGTTCCTTCTTGGTAATAATATACCTCTTCTTCTATTGATCTGGTCACGTAGATCACGAAAGTTTTCATATGAGGGGTCTGCGACGAATAGTTTAGGAGATATAACGATTTTAGTAGAGAGATTGAATTTTTACGGTTTTTTCCAAAAATTTCGAATTCAAATTTCTCCTAAACTATGGGGACTACGGAAAATCGGTAAGCAGAGTTGGTATTGGCAGTTCATGTTTATTCGAATCCCACACTCGCCTGACAATATTTGAGTCGAAAAATTTTCTCGAATTTTCTCGAATTTTCCTTACCCCGGACCTTAAAAAATTGTAAAAAATTAAAAGTTTTTTCTTGGTAATAATATACCTCTTTTTCTATTGATCTGGTCATGTAGATCACGAAAGTTTTTATTTGAGGAGTCTGCGACGAATAGTTTAGGAGATATAACGATTTTTGTAGAGAGATTGAATTTTCTCGAATTTTCCTTACCCCGGACCTTAAAAAATTGTAAAAAATTAAAAGTTCCTTCTTGGTGATAATATACCTCTTTTTCTATTGATCTGTTCACGTAGATCACGAAAGTTTTTATATGAGGAGTCTGCGACGAATAGTTTAGGACATATAACGATTTTTGTAGAGAGATTGAATTTTCTCGAATTTTCCTTACCCCAGACCTTAAAAAATTGTAAAAAATTAAAAGTTCCTTCTTGGTAATAATATAACTCTTTTTCTTTTGATCTGGTCACGTAGATCACGAAAGTTTTCATATGAGGGGTCAGCGACGAATAATTTAGGAGATATAACGATTTTTGTGGAGAGATTGAATTTTCTCGAATTTTCCTTAACCCGGACCTTAAAAAATTGTAAAAAATTAAAAGTTCCTTCTTGGTAATAATATAACTCTTTTTCTTTTGATCTGGTCACGTAGATCACGAAAGTTTTCATATGAGGGGTCTGCGACGAATAGTTTAGGAGATATAACGATTTTTGTAGAGAGATTGAATTTTTACGGTTTTTTCCAAAAATTTCGAATTCAAATTTCTCCTAAACTATGGGGACTACGGAAAATCGGTAAGCAGAGTTGGTATTGGCAGTTCCTGGTTATTCGAATCCCACTCTCGCCTGACAATATTTGAGTCGAAAAATTTTCTCGAATTTTCTCGAATTTTTCTTACTCCGGACCTTAAAAAATTGTAAAAAATTGAAAGTTCCTTCTTGGTAATAATATACCTCTTTTTCTATTGATCTGGTCACGTAGATCACGAAAGTTTTCATATGAGGGGTCTGCGACGAATAGTTCAGGAGATATAACGATTTTAGTAGAGAGATTGAATTTTTACGGTTTTTTCCAAAAATTTCGAATTCAAATTTCTCCTAAACTATGGGAACTACGGAAAATCGGTAAGCAGAGTTGGAATTGGCAGTTCATGGTTATTCGAATCCCACTCTCGCCTGACAATATTTGAGTCGAAAAATTTTCTCGAATTTTCCTTACCCCGGACCTTAAAAAATTGTAAAAAATTAAAAGTTCCTTCTTGGTGATAATATACCTCTTTTTCTATTGATCTGTTCACGTAGATCACGAAAGTTTTTATATGAGGAGTCTGCGACGAATAGTTTAGGACATATAACGATTTTTGTAGAGAGATTGAATTTTCTCGAATTTTCCTTACCCCAGACCTTAAAAAATTGTAAAAAATTAAAAGTTCCTTCTTGGTAATAATATAACTCTTTTTCTTTTGATCTGGTCACGTAGATCACGAAAGTTTTCATATGAGGGGTCAGCGACGAATAATTTAGGAGATATAACGATTTTTGTGGAGAGATTGAATTTTCTCGAATTTTCCTTAACCCGGACCTTGAAAAATTGTAAAAAATTAAAAGTTCCTTCTTGGTAATAATATAACTCTTTTTCTTTCGATCTGGTCACGTAGATCACGAAAGTTTTTATTTGAGGGGTCTGCGACGAATAGTTTAGGAGATATAACGATTTTTGTAGAGAGATTGAATTTTCTCGAATTTTCCTTAACTTGGACCTTAAAAAATTGTAAAAAATTGAAAGTTCCTTCTTGGTGATAATGTAGGATTTCACGTATACCTACTTATGCGTTTCGTCCCTGGCACACACACCGGACTCATCAGTGTGACTATGGTATAATTGTGTGTGCCGTGTCACAGACGCTAGGGGAATTTATTATTATCGGGAGCCGCCGGGAATCGAACCCGGGACCTTTGTCGTATCTCGGTGCGTGAGTCTACCTCTTAACGTCTAGGCTACCGAATGCTGTGTATATATTGTTGCTATGTGGAGCTTTATGAGAAGCCGCCACATGACTCCCTCCCCAGTGACGGAGGAACGAAACTTATGCGTGTTACGAGGTCATCGGTGCAGCCGGGTGATTGCCGCCTAATCAGAGCTGCACCTCGCGGCATCGTACGGACGGGGAATGCCGCCTATTCACGTCCGGCATACCGCGGCAGACCAAGGAGCACGTATTGCACGTCATGGGAATGGGCGTCTAGAGTTTCGTTGGAAATTGCAGATAAATGGGAGCTATGCATCGACCTTCTGCTTTCCAGGACACATCGTTAAGATGGCCATTCCCATCACGTCGGGCTTGCTTGCTGTGACGACGGAAACACGAGGCTCGGCGTGCCATCGGCTCTAGTGTCCGATGGACACCCCAGTAGCCGTAACGTTGAGCGGGGCAGTGAGTCGCCTCTGCGCTCCAACGCCGCAGTTTTCCGCCATCACGTCGGGGTCACCAATGTAGGATTTCACGTATACCTACTTATGCGTTTCGTCCCTGGCACACACACCGGACTCATCAGTGTGACTATGGTATAATTGTGTGTGCCGTGTCACAGACGCTTGGGGAATTTATTATTATCGGGAGCCGCCGGGAATCGAACCCGGGACCTTTGTCGTATCTCGGTGCGTGAGTCTACCTCTTAACGTCTAGGCTACCGAATGCTGTGTATATATTGTTGCTATGTGGAGCTTTATGAAAAGCCGCCACAATAATATACCTCTTTTTCTATTGATCTGTTCACGTAGATCACGAAAGTTTTTATATGAGGGGTCTGCGACGAATAGTTTAGGAGATATAACGATTTCTATAGAGATATTGAATTTTTACGGTTTTTTCCAAAAATTTCGACTTCAAATTTCTGCTAAACTATGGGGACTACGGAAAATCGGTAAGCAGAGTTGGTATTGGCAGTTCATGATTATTCGAATTCCACTCACGAATGACAATATTTGAGTCGAAGAATTTTCTCGAATTTTCTCGAATTTTCCTTACCCCGGACCTTGAAAAATTGTAAAAAATTAAAAGTTCCTTCTTGGTAATAATATAACTCTTTTTCTTTCGATCTGGTCACGTAGATCACGAAAGTTTTCATATGAGGGGTCTGCGACGAATCGTTTAGGAGATATAACGATTTTAGTAGAGAGATTGAATTTTTACGGTTTTTTCCAAAAATTTCGAATTCAAATTTCTCCTAAACTATGGGGACTACGGAAAATAGGTAAGCAGAGTTGGTATTGGCAGTTCATGATTATTCGAATTCTACTCACGAATGACAATATTTGAGTCGAAGAATTTTCTCGAATTTTCTCGAATTTTCCTTACCCCGGACCTTAAAAAATTGTAAAAAATCAAAAGTTCCTTCTTGGTAATAATATACCTCTTTTTCTATTGATCTGGTCACGTAGATCACGAAAGTTTTTATTTGAGGGGTTTGCGACGAATAGTTTAGGAGATATAACGATTTTTGTAGAGAGATTGAATTTTTACGGTTTTTTCCAAAAATTTCGAATTCAAATTTCTCCTAAACTATGGGGACTACGGAAAATCGGTAAGCAGAGTTGGTATTGGCAGTTCATGGTTACTCTTTCCCACTCTCGCCTGACAATATTTGAGTCGAAAAATTTTCTCGAATTTTCCTTACCCCGGACCTTAAAAAATTGTAAAAAATTGAAAGTTCCTTCTTGGTAATAATATACCTCTTTTTCTATTGATCTGGTCATGTAGATCACGAAAGTTTTTATTTGAGGAGTCTGCGACGAATAGTTTAGGAGATATAACGAGTTTTATAGAGAGATTGAATTTTCTCGAATTTTCCTAACCCCGGACCTTGAAAAATTGTAAAAAATTAAAAGTTCCTTCTTGGTAATAATATAACTCTTTTTCTTTCGATCTGGTCACGTAGATCACGAAAGTTTTCATATGAGGGGTCTGCGACGAATCGTTTAGGAGATATAACGATTTTAGTAGAGAGATTGAATTTTTACGGTTTTTTCCAAAAATTTCGAATTCAAATTTCTCCTAAACTATGGGGACTACGGAAAATAGGTAAGCAGAGTTGGTATTGGCAGTTCATGTTTATTCGAATTCCACTCACGAATGACAATATTTGAGTCGAAGAATTTTCTCGAATTTTCCTTACCCCGGACCTTAAAAAATTGTAAAAAATTAAAAGTTCCTTCTTGGTAATAATATACCTCTTTTTCTATTGATCTGGTCACGTAGATCACGAAAGTTTTTATTTGAGGGGTTTGCGACGAATAGTTTAGGAGATATAACGATTTTTGTAGAGAGATTGAATTTTTACGGTTTTTTCCAAAAATTTCGAATTCGAATTTCTCCTAAACTATGGGGACTACGGAAAATCGGTAAGCAGAGTTGGTATTGGCAGTTCATGGTTATTCGAATCCCACTCTCGCCTGACAATATTTGAGTCGAAAAATTTTCTCGAATTTTCTCGAATTTTCCTTACCCCGGACCTTAAAAAATTGTAAAAAATTAAAAGTTCCTTCTTGGTAATAATATACTTTTTTTTCTATTGATCTGGTCACGTAGATCACGAAAGTTTTTATTTGAGGGGTTTGCGACGAATAGTTTAGCAGATATAACGATTTTTGTAGAGAGATTGAATTTTTACGGTTTTTTCCAAAAATTTCGAATTCAAATTTCTCCTAAACTATAGGGACTACGGAAAATCGGTGAGCAGAGTTGGTATTGGCAGTTCATGGTTATTCGAATCCCACTCTCGCCTGACAATATTTGAGTCGAAAAATTTTCTCGAATTTTCTCGAATTTTCCTTACCCCGGACCTTAAAAAATTGTAAAAAATCAAAAGTTCCTTCTTGGTAATAATATACCTCTTTTTCTATTGATCTGGTCATGTAGATCACGAAAGTTTTTATTTGAGGAGTCTGCGACGAATAGTTTAGGAGATATAACGATTTTTATAGAGAGATTGAATTTTCTCGAATTTTCCTTACCCCGGACCTTGAAAAATTGTAAAAAATTAAAAGATCTTTCTTGGTAATAAAATACCTATTTTTCTATTGATCTGTTCACGTAGATCACGAAAGTTTTTATTTGAGGGGTCTGCGACGAATAGTTCAGGAGATATAACGATTTTTGTAGAGAGATTGAATTTTCTCGAATTTTCCTTACCCCGGACCTTAAAAAATTGTAAAAAATTAAAAGTTCCTTCTTGGTGATAATATACCTCTTTTTCTATTGATCTGTTCACGTAGATCACGAAAGTTTTTATATGAGGGGTCTGCGACGAATAGTTTAGGAGATATAACGATTTTTATAGAGAGATTGAATTTTTACGGTTTTTTCCAAAAATTTCGACTTCAAATTTCTCCTAAACTATGGGGACTACGGAATATCGGTAAGCAGAGTTGGTATTGGCAGTTCATGATTATTCGAATTCCACTCACGAATGACAATATTTGAGTCGAAGAATTTTCTCGAATTTTCTCGAATTTTCCTTACCCCGGACCTTAAAATATTGTAAAAAATTAAAAGTTCCTTCTTGGTAATAATATACCTCTTTTTCTATTGATCTGGTCATGTAGATCACGAAAGTTTTTATTTGAGGAGTCTGCGACGAATAGTTTAGGAGATATAACGATTTTCATAGAGAGATTGAATTTTCTCGAATTTTCCTTACCGCGGACCTTAAAAAATTGTAAAAAATTGAAAGTTCCTTCTTGGTGATAATATACCTCTTTTTCTATTGATCTGTTCACGTAGATCACGAAAGTTTTTATATGAGGGGTCTGCGACGAATAGTTTAGGAGATATAACGATTTCTATAGAGATATTGAATTTTTACGGTTTTTTCCAAAAATTTCGACTTCAAATTTCTGCTAAACTATGGGGACTACGGAAAATCGGTAAGCAGAGTTGGTATTGGCAGTTCATGATTATTCGAATTCCACTCACGAATGACAATATTTGAGTCGAAGAATTTTCTCGAATTTTCTCGAATTTTCCTTACCCCGGACCTTGAAAAATTGTAAAAAATTAAAAGTTCCTTCTTGGTAATAATATAACTCTTTTTCTTTCGATCTGGTCACGTAGATCACGAAAGTTTTCATATGAGGGGTCTGCGACGAATCGTTTAGGAGATATAACGATTTTAGTAGAGAGATTGAATTTTTACGGTTTTTTCCAAAAATTTCGAATTCAAATTTCTCCTAAACTATGGGGACTACGGAAAATAGGTAAGCAGAGTTGGTATTGGCAGTTCATGATTATTCGAATTCTACTCACGAATGACAATATTTGAGTCGAAGAATTTTCTCGAATTTTCTCGAATTTTCCTTACCCCGGACCTTAAAAAATTGTAAAAAATCAAAAGTTCCTTCTTGGTAATAATATACCTCTTTTTCTATTGATCTGGTCACGTAGATCACGAAAGTTTTTATTTGAGGGGTTTGCGACGAATAGTTTAGGAGATATAACGATTTTTGTAGAGAGATTGAATTTTTACGGTTTTTTCCAAAAATTTCGAATTCAAATTTCTCCTAAACTATGGGGACTACGGAAAATCGGTAAGCAGAGTTGGTATTGGCAGTTCATGGTTACTCTTTCCCACTCTCGCCTGACAATATTTGAGTCGAAAAATTTTCTCGAATTTTCCTTACCCCGGACCTTAAAAAATTGTAAAAAATTGAAAGTTCCTTCTTGGTAATAATATACCTCTTTTTCTATTGATCTGGTCATGTAGATCACGAAAGTTTTTATTTGAGGAGTCTGCGACGAATAGTTTAGGAGATATAACGAGTTTTATAGAGAGATTGAATTTTCTCGAATTTTCCTAACCCCGGACCTTGAAAAATTGTAAAAAATTAAAAGTTCCTTCTTGGTAATAATATAACTCTTTTTCTTTCGATCTGGTCACGTAGATCACGAAAGTTTTCATATGAGGGGTCTGCGACGAATCGTTTAGGAGATATAACGATTTTAGTAGAGAGATTGAATTTTTACGGTTTTTTCCAAAAATTTCGAATTCAAATTTCTCCTAAACTATGGGGACTACGGAAAATAGGTAAGCAGAGTTGGTATTGGCAGTTCATGTTTATTCGAATTCCACTCACGAATGACAATATTTGAGTCGAAGAATTTTCTCGAATTTTCCTTACCCCGGACCTTAAAAAATTGTAAAAAATTAAAAGTTCCTTCTTGGTAATAATATACCTCTTTTTCTATTGATCTGGTCACGTAGATCACGAAAGTTTTTATTTGAGGGGTTTGCGACGAATAGTTTAGGAGATATAACGATTTTTGTAGAGAGATTGAATTTTTACGGTTTTTTCCAAAAATTTCGAATTCGAATTTCTCCTAAACTATGGGGACTACGGAAAATCGGTAAGCAGAGTTGGTATTGGCAGTTCATGGTTATTCGAATCCCACTCTCGCCTGACAATATTTGAGTCGAAAAATTTTCTCGAATTTTCTCGAATTTTCCTTACCCCGGACCTTAAAAAATTGTAAAAAATTAAAAGTTCCTTCTTGGTAATAATATACTTTTTTTTCTATTGATCTGGTCACGTAGATCACGAAAGTTTTTATTTGAGGGGTTTGCGACGAATAGTTTAGCAGATATAACGATTTTTGTAGAGAGATTGAATTTTTACGGTTTTTTCCAAAAATTTCGAATTCAAATTTCTCCTAAACTATAGGGACTACGGAAAATCGGTGAGCAGAGTTGGTATTGGCAGTTCATGGTTATTCGAATCCCACTCTCGCCTGACAATATTTGAGTCGAAAAATTTTCTCGAATTTTCTCGAATTTTCCTTACCCCGGACCTTAAAAAATTGTAAAAAATCAAAAGTTCCTTCTTGGTAATAATATACCTCTTTTTCTATTGATCTGGTCATGTAGATCACGAAAGTTTTTATTTGAGGAGTCTGCGACGAATAGTTTAGGAGATATAACGATTTTTATAGAGAGATTGAATTTTCTCGAATTTTCCTTACCCCGGACCTTGAAAAATTGTAAAAAATTAAAAGATCTTTCTTGGTAATAAAATACCTATTTTTCTATTGATCTGTTCACGTAGATCACGAAAGTTTTTATTTGAGGGGTCTGCGACGAATAGTTTAGGAGATATAACGATTTTTGTAGAGAGATTGAATTTTCTCGAATTTTCCTTACCCCGGACCTTAAAAAATTGTAAAAAATTAAAAGTTCCTTCTTGGTGATAATATACCTCTTTTTCTATTGATCTGTTCACGTAGATCACGAAAGTTTTTATATGAGGGGTCTGCGACGAATAGTTTAGGAGATATAACGATTTTTATAGAGAGATTGAATTTTTACGGTTTTTTCCAAAAATTTCGACTTCAAATTTCTCCTAAACTATGGGGACTACGGAATATCGGTAAGCAGAGTTGGTATTGGCAGTTCATGATTATTCGAATTCCACTCACGAATGACAATATTTGAGTCGAAGAATTTTCTCGAATTTTCTCGAATTTTCCTTACCCCGGACCTTAAAAAATTGTAAAAAATTAAAAGTTCCTTCTTGGTAATAATATACCTCTTTTTCTATTGATCTGGTCATGTAGATCACGAAAGTTTTTATTTGAGGAGTCTGCGACGAATAGTTTAGGAGATATAACGATTTTCATAGAGAGATTGAATTTTCTCGAATTTTCCTTACCGCGGACCTTGAAAAATTGTAAAAAATTAAAAGATCTTTCTTGGTAATAAAATACCTCTTTTTCTAATGATCAGTTCACGTAGATCACGAAAGTTTTTATTTGAGGGTTCTGCGACGAATAGTTTAGGAGATATAACGATTTTTGTAGAGAGATTGAATTTTCTCGAATTTTCCTTACCCCGGATCTTAAAAAATTGTAAAAAATTAAAAGTTCCTTCTTGGTGATAATATACCTCTTTTTCTATTGATCTGTTCACGTAGATCACGAAAGTTTTTATATGAGGGGTCTCCGACGAATAGTTTAGGAGATATAACGATTTTTATAGAGAGATTGAATTTTTACGGTTTTTTCCAAAAATTTCGACTTCAAATTTCTCCTAAACTATGGGGACTACGGAAAATCGGTAAGCAGAGTTGGTATTGGCAATTCATGATTATTCGAATTCCACTCACGAATGACAATATTTGAGTCGAAGAATTTTCTCGAATTTTCTCGAATTTTCCTTACCCCGGACCTTAAAAAATTGTGAAAAATTAAAAGTTCCTTCTTGGTAATAATATACCTCTTTTTCTTTTGATCTGGTCACGTAGATCACGAAAGTTTTTATTTGAGGGGTTTGCGACGAATAGTTTAGGAGATATAACGATTTTTGTAGAGAGATTGAATTTTTACGGTTTTTTCCAAAAATTTCGAATTCAAATTTCTCCTAAACTATGGGGACTACGGAAAATCGGTAAGCAGAGTTGGTATTGGCAGTTCATGGTTACTCTTTCCCACTCTCGCCTGACAATATTTGAGTCGAAAAATTTTCTCGAATTTTCCTTACCCCGGACCTTAAAAAATTGTAAAAAATTGAAAGTTCCTTCTTGGTAATAATATACCTCTTTTTCTATTGATCTGGTCATGTAGATCACGAAAGTTTTTATTTGAGGAGTCTGCGACGAATAGTTTAGGAGATATAACGAGTTTTATAGAGAGATTGAATTTTCTCGAATTTTCCTTACCCCGGACCTTGAAAAATTGTAAAAAATTAAAAGTTCCTTCTTGGTAATAATATAACTCTTTTTCTTTCGATCTGGTCACGTAGATCACGAAAGTTTTCATATGAGGGGTCTGCGACGAATCGTTTAGGAGATATAACGATTTTAGTAGAGAGATTGAATTTTTACGGTTTTTTCCAAAAATTTCGAATTCAAATTTCTCCTAAACTATGGGGACTACGGAAAATAGGTAAGCAGAGTTGGTATTGGCAGTTCATGTTTATTCGAATTCCACTCACGAATGACAATATTTGAGTCGAAGAATTTTCTCGAATTTTCCTTACCCCGGACCTTAAAAAATTGTAAAAAATTAAAAGTTCCTTCTTGGTAATAATATACCTCTTTTTCTATTGATCTGGTCACGTAGATCACGAAAGTTTTTATTTGAGGGGTTTGCGACGAATAGTTTAGGAGATATAACGATTTTTGTAGAGAGATTGAATTTTTACGGTTTTTTCCAAAAATTTCGAATTCGAATTTCTCCTAAACTATGGGGACTACGGAAAATCGGTAAGCAGAGTTGGTATTGGCAGTTCATGGTTATTCGAATCCCACTCTCGCCTGACAATATTTGAGTCGAAAAATTTTCTCGAATTTTCTCGAATTTTCCTTACCCCGGACCTTAAAAAATTGTAAAAAATTAAAAGTTCCTTCTTGGTAATAATATACTTTTTTTTCTATTGATCTGGTCACGTAGATCACGGAAGTTTTTATTTGAGGGGTTTGCGACGAATAGTTTAGCAGATATAACGATTTTTGTAGAGAGATTGAATTTTTACGGTTTTTTCCAAAAATTTCGAATTCAAATTTCTCCTAAACTATAGGGACTACGGAAAATCGGTGAGCAGAGTTGGTATTGGCAGTTCATGGTTATTCGAATCCCACTCTCGCCTGACAATATTTGAGTCGAAAAATTTTCTCGAATTTTCTCGAATTTTCCTTACCCCGGACCTTAAAAAATTGTAAAAAATCAAAAGTTCCTTCTTGGTAATAATATACCTCTTTTTCTATTGATCTGGTCATGTAGATCACGAAAGTTTTTATTTGAGGAGTCTGCGACGAATAGTTTAGGAGATATAACGATTTTTATAGAGAGATTGAATTTTCTCGAATTTTCCTTACCCCGGACCTTGAAAAATTGTAAAAAATTAAAAGATCTTTCTTGGTAATAAAATACCTATTTTTCTATTGATCTGTTCACGTAGATCACGAAAGTTCTTATTTGAGGGGTCTGCGACGAATAGTTCAGGAGATATAACGATTTTTGTAGAGAGATTGAATTTTCTCGAATTTTCCTTACCCCGGACCTTAAAAAATTGTAAAAAATTAAAAGTTCCTTCTTGGTGATAATATACCTCTTTTTCTATTGATCTGTTCACGTAGATCACGAAAGTTTTTATATGAGGGGTCTGCGACGAATAGTTTAGGAGATATAACGATTTTTATAGAGAGATTGAATTTTTACGGTTTTTTCCAAAAATTTCGACTTCAAATTTCTCCTAAACTATGGGGACTACGGAATATCGGTAAGCAGAGTTGGTATTGGCAGTTCATGATTATTCGAATTCCACTCACGAATGACAATATTTGAGTCGAAGAATTTTCTCGAATTTTCTCGAATTTTCCTTACCCCGGACCTTAAAAAATTGTAAAAAATTAAAAGTTCCTTCTTGGTAATAATATACCTCTTTTTCTATTGATCTGGTCATGTAGATCACGAAAGTTTTTATTTGAGGAGTCTGCGACGAATAGTTTAGGAGATATAACGATTTTCATAGAGAGATTGAATTTTCTCGAATTTTCCTTACCGCGGACCTTGAAAAATTGTAAAAAATTAAAAGATCTTTCTTGGTAATAAAATACCTCTTTTTCTAATGATCAGTTCACGTAGATCACGAAAGTTTTTATTTGAGGGTTCTGCGACGAATAGTTTAGGAGATATAACGATTTTTGTAGAGAGATTGAATTTTCTCGAATTTTCCTTACCCCGGATCTTAAAAAATTGTAAAAAATTAAAAGTTCCTTCTTGGTGATAATATACCTCTTTTTCTATTGATCTGTTCACGTAGATCACGAAAGTTTTTATATGAGGGGTCTCCGACGAATAGTTTAGGAGATATAACGATTTTTATAGAGAGATTGAATTTTTACGGTTTTTTCCAAAAATTTCGACTTCAAATTTCTCCTAAACTATGGGGACTACGGAAAATCGGTAAGCAGAGTTGGTATTGGCAATTCATGATTATTCGAATTCCACTCACGAATGACAATATTTGAGTCGAAGAATTTTCTCGAATTTTCCTTACCCCGGACCTTAAAAAATTGTGAAAAATTAAAAGTTCCTTCTTGGTAATAATATACCTCTTTTTCTTTTGATCTGGTCACGTAGATCACGAAAGTTTTTATTTGAGGGGTTTGCGACGAATAGTTTAGGAGATATAACGATTTTTGTAGAGAGATTGAATTTTTACGGTTTTTTCCAAAAATTTCGAATTCAAATTTCTCCTAAACTATGGGGACTACGGAAAATCGGTAAGCAGAGTTGGTATTGGCAGTTCATGGTTATTCGAATCCCACTCTCGCCTGACAATATTTGATTCGAAAAATTTTCTCGAATTTTCTCGAATTTTCCTTACCCCGGACCTTAAAAAATTGTAAAAAATTTAAAGTTCTTTCTTGGTAATAATATACCTCTTTTTCTATTGATCTGGTCACGTAGATCACGAAA
Source organism: Harmonia axyridis (assembly GCF_914767665.1). NCBI lineage: Eukaryota > Metazoa > Arthropoda > Insecta > Coleoptera > Coccinellidae > Harmonia > Harmonia axyridis. The sequence continues at coordinate 20,566,942 of NC_059505.1, read as the reverse complement.
GTTTTTATTTGAGGAGTCTGCGACGAATAGTTTAGGAGATATAACGATTTTTATAGAGAGATTGAATTTTCTCGAATTTTCCTTACCCCGGACCTTGAAAAATTGTAAAAATTTAAAAGATCTTTCTTGGTAATAAAATACCTCTTTTTCTATTGATCTGTTCACGTAGATCACGAAAGTTTTTATTTGAGGGGTCTGCGACGAATAGTTTAGGAGATATAACGATTTTTGTAGAGAGATTGAATTTTCTCGAATTTTCCTTACCCCGGACCTTAAAAAATTGTAAAAAATTCAAAGTTCCTTCTTGGTAATAATATACCTCTTTTTCTATTGATCTGGTCACGTAGATCACGAAAGTTTTTATTTGAGGGGTTTGCGACGAATAGTTTAGGAGATATAACGATTTTTGTAGAGAGATTGAATTTTTACGGTTTTTTCCAAAAATTTCGAATTCAAATTTCTCCTAAACTATGGGGACTACGGAAAATCGGTAAGCAGAGTTGGTATTGGCAGTTCATGGTTACTCTTTCCCACTCTCGCCTGACAATATTTGAGTCGAAAAATTTTCTCGAATTTTCTCGAATTTTCCTTACCCCGGACCTTAAAAAATTGTAAAAAATTGAAAGTTCCTTCTTGGTAATAATATACCTCTTTTTCTATTGATCTGGTCATGTAGATCACGAAAGTTTTTATTTGAGGAGTCTGCGACGAATAGTTTAGGAGATATAACGAGTTTTATAGAGAGATTGAATTTTCTCGAATTTTCCTAACCCCGGACCTTGAAAAATTGTAAAAAATTAAAAGATCTTTCTTGGTGATAAAATACCTCTTTTTCTATTGATCTGTTCACGTAGATCACGAAAGTTTTATTTGAGGGGTCTGCGACGAATAGTTTAGGAGATATAACGATTTTTGTAGAGAGATTGAATTTTCTCGAATTTTCCTTACCCCGGACCTTAAAAAATTGTAAAAAATTAAAAGTTCCTTCTTGGTGATAATATACCTCTTTTTCTATTGATCTGTTCACGTAGATAACGAAAGTTTTTAAATGAGGGGTCTGCGACGAATAGTTTAGGAGATATAACGATTTTTATAGAGAGATTGAATTTTTACGGTTTTTTCCAAACATTTCGACTTCAAATTTCTCCTAAACTATGGGGACTACGGAAAATCGGTAAGCAGAGTTGGTATTGGCAGTTCATGATTATTCGAATTCCACTCACGAATGACAATATTTGAGTCGAAGAATTTTCTCGAATTTTCCTTACCCCGGACCTTAAAAAATTGTAAAAAATTAAAAGTTCCTTCTTGGTAATAATATACCTCTTTTTCTATTGATCTGGTCACGTAGATCACGAAAGTTTTTATTTGAGGGGTTTGCGACGAATAGTTTAGGAGATATAACGATTTTTGTAGAGAGATTGAATTTTTACGGTTTTTTCCAAAAATTTCGAATTCGAATTTCTCCTAAACTATGGGGACTACGGAAAATCGGTAAGCAGAGTTGGTATTGGCAGTTCATGGTTATTCGAATCCCACTCTCGCCTGACAATATTTGAGTCGAAAAATTTTCTCGAATTTTCTCGAATTTTCCTTACCCCGGACCTTAAAAAATTGTAAAAAATTAAAAGTTCCTTCTTGGTAATAATATACTTTTTTTTCTATTGATCTGGTCACGTAGATCACGAAAGTTTTTATTTGAGGGGTTTGCGACGAATAGTTTAGCAGATATAACGATTTTTGTAGAGAGATTGAATTTTTACGGTTTTTTCCAAAAATTTCGAATTCAAATTTCTCCTAAACTATAGGGACTACGGAAAATCGGTGAGCAGAGTTGGTATTGGCAGTTCATGGTTATTCGAATCCCACTCTCGCCTGACAATATTTGAGTCGAAAAATTTTCTCGAATTTTCTCGAATTTTCCTTACCCCGGACCTTAAAAAATTGTAAAAAATCAAAAGTTCCTTCTTGGTAATAATATACCTCTTTTTCTATTGATCTGGTCATGTAGATCACGAAAGTTTTTATTTGAGGAGTCTGCGACGAATAGTTTAGGAGATATAACGATTTTTATAGAGAGATTGAATTTTCTCGAATTTTCCTTACCCCGGACCTTGAAAAATTGTAAAAAATTAAAAGATCTTTCTTGGTAATAAAATACCTCTTTTTCTATTGATCTGTTCACGTAGATCACGAAAGTTTTTATTTGAGGGGTCTGCGACGAATAGTTCAGGAGATATAACGATTTTTGTAGAGAGATTGAATTTTCTCGAATTTTCCTTACCCCGGACCTTAAAAAATTGTAAAAAATTAAAAGTTCCTTCTTGGTAATAATATACCTCTTTTTCTATTGATCTGGTCATGTAGATCACGAAAGTTTTTATTTGAGGAGTCTGCGACGAATAGTTTAGGAGATATAACGATTTTTATAGAGAGATTGAATTTTCTCGAATTTTCCTTACCGCGGACCTTGAAAAATTGTAAAAAATTAAAAGATCTTTCTTGGTAATAAAATACCTCTTTTTCTAATGATCAGTTCACGTAGATCACGAAAGTTTTTATTTGAGGGTTCTGCGACGAATAGTTTAGGAGATATAACGATTTTTGTAGAGAGATTGAATTTTCTCGAATTTTCCTTACCCCGGATCTTAAAAAATTGTAAAAAATTAAAAGTTCCTTCTTGGTGATAATATACCTCTTTTTCTATTGATCTGTTCACGTAGATCACGAAAGTTTTTATATGAGGGGTCTCCGACGAATAGTTTAGGAGATATAACGATTTTCATAGAGAGATTGAATTTTTACGGTTTTTTCCAAAAATTTCGACTTCAAATTTCTCCTAAACTATGGGGACTACGGAAAATCGGTAAGCAGAGTTGGTATTGGCAATTCATGATTATTCGAATTCCACTCACGAATGACAATATTTGAGTCGAACAATTTTCTCGAATTTTCTCGAATTTTCCTTACCCCGGACCTTAAAAAATTGTGAAAAATTAAAAGTTCCTTCTTGGTAATAATATACCTCTTTTTCTTTTGATCTGGTCACGTAGATCACGAAAGTTTTTATTTGAGGGGTTTGCGACGAATAGTTTAGGAGATATAACGATTTTTGTAGAGAGATTGAATTTTTACGGTTTTTTCCAAAAATTTCGAATTCAAATTTCTCCTAAACTATGGGGACTACGGAAAATCGGTAAGCAGAGTTGGTATTGGCAGTTCATGGTTATTCGAATCCCACTCTCGCCTGACAATATTTGATTCGAAAAATTTTCTCGAATTTTCTCGAATTTTCCTTACCCCGGACCTCAAAAAATTGTAAAAAATTTAAAGTTCTTTCTTGGTAATAATATACCTCTTTTTCTATTGATCTGGTCATGTAGATCACGAAAGTTTTTATTTGAGGAGTCTGCGACGAATAGTTTAGGAGATATAACGATTTTTATAGAGAGATTGAATTTTCTCGAATTTTCCTTACCCCGGACCTTGAAAAATTGTAAAAATTTAAAAGATCTTTCTTGGTAATAAAATACCTCTTTTTCTATTGATCTGTTCACGTAGATCACGAAAGTTTTTATTTGAGGGGTCTGCGACGAATAGTTTAGGAGATATAACGATTTTTGTAGAGAGATTGAATTTTCTCGAATTTTCCTTACCCCGGACCTTAAAAAATTGTAAAAAATTCAAAGTTCCTTCTTGGTAATAATATACCTCTTTTTCTATTGATCTGGTCACGTAGATCACGAAAGTTTTTATTTGAGGGGTTTGCGACGAATAGTTTAGGAGATATAACGATTTTTGTAGGAGATTGAATTTTTACGGTTTTTTCCAAAAATTTCGAATTCAAATTTCTCCTAAACTATGGGGACTACGGAAAATCGGTAAGCAGAGTTGGTATTGGCAGTTCATGGTTACTCTTTCCCACTCTCGCCTGACAATATTTGAGTCGAAAAATTTTCTCGAATTTTCTCGAATTTTCCTTACCCCGGACCTTAAAAAATTGTAAAAAATTGAAAGTTCCTTCTTGGTAATAATATACCTCTTTTTCTATTGATCTGGTCATGTAGATCACGAAAGTTTTTATTTGAGGAGTCTGCGACGAATAGTTTAGGAGATATAACGAGTTTTATAGAGAGATTGAATTTTCTCGAATTTTCCTAACCCCGGACCTTGAAAAATTGTAAAAAATTAAAAGATCTTTCTTGGTGATAAAATACCTCTTTTTCTATTGATCTGTTCACGTAGATCACGAAAGTTTTATTTGAGGGGTCTGCGACGAATAGTTTAGGAGATATAACGATTTTTGTAGAGAGATTGAATTTTCTCGAATTTTCCTTACCCCGGACCTTAAAAAATTGTAAAAAATTAAAAGTTCCTTCTTGGTGATAATATACCTCTTTTTCTATTGATCTGTTCACGTAGATAACGAAAGTTTTTAAATGAGGGGTCTGCGACGAATAGTTTAGGAGATATAACGATTTTTATAGAGAGATTGAATTTTTACGGTTTTTTCCAAACATTTCGACTTCAAATTTCTCCTAAACTATGGGGACTACGGAAAATCGGTAAGCAGAGTTGGTATTGGCAGTTCATGATTATTCGAATTCCACTCACGAATGACAATATTTGAGTCGAAGAATTTTCTCGAATTTTCCTTACCCCGGACCTTAAAAAATTGTAAAAAATTAAAAGTTCCTTCTTGGTAATAATATACCTCTTTTTCTATTGATCTGGTCACGTAGATCACGAAAGTTTTTATTTGAGGGGTTTGCGACGAATAGTTTAGGAGATATAACGATTTTTGTAGAGAGATTGAATTTTTACGGTTTTTTCCAAAAATTTCGAATTCGAATTTCTCCTAAACTATGGGGACTACGGAAAATCGGTAAGCAGAGTTGGTATTGGCAGTTCATGGTTATTCGAATCCCACTCTCGCCGGCAATATTTGAGTCGAAAAATTTTCTCGAATTTTCTCGAATTTTCCTTACCCCGGACCTTAAAAAATTGTAAAAAATTGAAAGTTCCTTCTTGGTAATAATATACCTCTTTTTCTATTGATCTGGTCATGTAGATCACGAAAGTTTTTATTTGAGGAGTCTGCGACGAATAGTTTAGGAGATATAACGATTTTTATAGAGAGATTGAATTTTCTCGAATTTTCCTTACCGCGGACCTTGAAAAATTGTAAAAAATTAAAAGATCTTTCTTGGTAATAAAATACCTCTTTTTCTAATGATCAGTTCACGTAGATCACGAAAGTTTTTATTTGAGGGTTCTGCGACGAATAGTTTAGGAGATATAACGATTTTTGTAGAGAGATTGAATTTTCTCGAATTTTCCTTACCCCGGATCTTAAAAAATTGTAAAAAATTAAAAGTTCCTTCTTGGTGATAATATACCTCTTTTTCTATTGATCTGTTCACGTAGATCACGAAAGTTTTTATATGAGGGGTCTCCGACGAATAGTTTAGGAGATATAACGATTTTTATAGAGAGATTGAATTTTTACGGTTTTTTCCAAAAATTTCGACTTCAAATTTCTCCTAAACTATGGGGACTACGGAAAATCGGTAAGCAGAGTTGGTATTGGCAATTCATGATTATTCGAATTCCACTCACGAATGACAATATTTGAGTCGAAGAATTTTCTCGAATTTTCCTTACCCCGGACCTTAAAAAATTGTGAAAAATTAAAAGTTCCTTCTTGGTAATAATATACCTCTTTTTCTTTTGATCTGGTCACGTAGATCACGAAAGTTTTTATTTGAGGGGTTTGCGACGAATAGTTTAGGAGATATAACGATTTTTGTAGAGAGATTGAATTTTTACGGTTTTTTCCAAAAATTTCGAATTCAAATTTCTCCTAAACTATGGGGACTACGGAAAATCGGTAAGCAGAGTTGGTATTGGCAGTTCATGGTTATTCGAATCCCACTCTCGCCTGACAATATTTGATTCGAAAAATTTTCTCGAATTTTCTCGAATTTTCCTTACCCCGGACCTTAAAAAATTGTAAAAAATTTAAAGTTCTTTCTTGGTAATAATATACCTCTTTTTCTATTGATCTGGTCATGTAGATCACGAAAGTTTTTATTTGAGGAGTCTGCGACGAATAGTTTAGGAGATATAACGATTTTTATAGAGAGATTGAATTTTCTCGAATTTTCCTTACCCCGGACCTTGAAAAATTGTAAAAATTTAAAAGATCTTTCTTGGTAATAAAATACCTCTTTTTCTATTGATCTGTTCACGTAGATCACGAAAGTTTTTATTTGAGGGGTCTGCGACGAATAGTTTAGGAGATATAACGATTTTTGTAGAGAGATTGAATTTTCTCGAATTTTCCTTACCCCGGACCTTAAAAAATTGTAAAAAATTCAAAGTTCCTTCTTGGTAATAATATACCTCTTTTTCTATTGATCTGGTCACGTAGATCACGAAAGTTTTTATTTGAGGGGTTTGCGACGAATAGTTTAGGAGATATAACGATTTTTGTAGAGAGATTGAATTTTTACGGTTTTTTCCAAAAATTTCGAATTCAAATTTCTCCTAAACTATGGGGACTACGGAAAATCGGTAAGCAGAGTTGGTATTGGCAGTTCATGGTTACTCTTTCCCACTCTCGCCTGACAATATTTGAGTCGAAAAATTTTCTCGAATTTTCTCGAATTTTCCTTACCCCGGACCTTAAAAAATTGTAAAAAATTGAAAGTTCCTTCTTGGTAATAATATACCTCTTTTTCTATTGATCTGGTCATGTAGATCACGAAAGTTTTTATTTGAGGAGTCTGCGACGAATAGTTTAGGAGATATAACGAGTTTTATAGAGAGATTGAATTTTCTCGAATTTTCCTTACCCCGGACCTTAAAAAATTGTGAAAAATTAAAAGTTCCTTCTTGGTAATAATATACCTCTTTTTCTTTTGATCTGGTCACGTAGATCACGAAAGTTTTTATTTGAGGGGTTTGCGACGAATAGTTTAGGAGATATAACGATTTTTGTAGAGAGATTGAATTTTTACGGTTTTTTCCAAAAATTTCGAATTCAAATTTCTCCTAAACTATGGGGACTACGGAAAATCGGTAAGCAGAGTTGGTATTGGCAGTTCATGGTTATTCGAATCCCACTCTCGCCTGACAATATTTGATTCGAAAAATTTTCTCGAATTTTCTCGAATTTTCCTTACCCCGGACCTTAAAAAATTGTAAAAAATTTAAAGTTCTTTCTTGGTAATAATATACCTCTTTTTCTATTGATCTGGTCATGTAGATCACGAAAGTTTTTATTTGAGGAGTCTGCGACGAATAGTTTAGGAGATATAACGATTTTTATAGAGAGATTGAATTTTCTCGAATTTTCCTTACCCCGGACCTTGAAAAATTGTAAAAATTTAAAAGATCTTTCTTGGTAATAAAATACCTCTTTTTCTATTGATCTGTTCACGTAGATCACGAAAGTTTTTATTTGAGGGGTCTGCGACGAATAGTTTAGGAGATATAACGATTTTTGTAGAGAGATTGAATTTTCTCGAATTTTCCTTACCCCGGACCTTAAAAAATTGTAAAAAATTCAAAGTTCCTTCTTGGTAATAATATACCTCTTTTTCTATTGATCTGGTCACGTAGATCACGAAAGTTTTTATTTGAGGGGTTTGCTACGAATAGTTTAGGAGATATAACGATTTTTGTAGAGAGATTGAATTTTTACGGTTTTTTCCAAAAATTTCGAATTCAAATTTCTCCTAAACTATGGGGACTACGGAAAATCGGTAAGCAGAGTTGGTATTGGCAGTTCATGGTTACTCTTTCCCACTCTCGCCTGACAATATTAGAGTCGAAAAATTTTCTCGAATTTTCTCGAATTTTCCTTACCCCGGACCTTAAAAAATTGTAAAAAATTGAAAGTTCCTTCTTGGTAATAATATACCTCTTTTTCTATTGATCTGGTCATGTAGATCACGAAAGTTTTTATTTGAGGAGTCTGCGACGAATAGTTTAGGAGATATAACGAGTTTTATAGAGAGATTGAATTTTCTCGAATTTTCCTAACCCCGGACCTTGAAAAATTGTAAAAAATTAAAAGATCTTTCTTGGTGATAAAATACCTCTTTTTCTATTGATCTGTTCACGTAGATCACGAAAGTTTTATTTGAGGGGTCTGCGACGAATAGTTTAGGAGATATAACGATTTTTGTAGAGAGATTGAATTTTCTCGAATTTTCCTTACCCCGGACCTTAAAAAATTGTAAAAAATTAAAAGTTCCTTCTTGGTGATAATATACCTCTTTTTCTATTGATCTGTTCACGTAGATAACGAAAGTTTTTAAATGAGGGGTCTGCGACGAATAGTTTAGGAGATATAACGATTTTTATAGAGAGATTGAATTTTTACGGTTTTTTCCAAACATTTCGACTTCAAATTTCTCCTAAACTATGGGGACTACGGAAAATCGGTAAGCAGAGTTGGTATTGGCAGTTCATGATTATTCGAATTCCACTCACGAATGACAATATTTGAGTCGAAGAATTTTCTCGAATTTTCCTTACCCCGGACCTTAAAAAATTGTAAAAAATTAAAAGTTCCTTCTTGGTAATAATATACCTCTTTTTCTATTGATCTGGTCACGTAGATCACGAAAGTTTTTATTTGAGGGGTTTGCGACGAATAGTTTAGGAGATATAACGATTTTTGTAGAGAGATTGAATTTTTACGGTTTTTTCCAAAAATTTCGAATTCGAATTTCTCCTAAACTATGGGGACTACGGAAAATCGGTAAGCAGAGTTGGTATTGGCAGATCATGGTTATTCGAATCCCACTCTCGCCTGACAATATTTGAGTCGAACAATTTTCTCGAATTTTCTCGAATTTTCCTTACCCCGGACCTTAAAAAATTGTGAAAAATTAAAAGTTCCTTCTTGGTAATAATATACCTCTTTTTCTTTTGATCTGGTCACGTAGATCACGAAAGTTTTTATTTGAGGGGTTTGCGACGAATAGTTTAGGAGATATAACGATTTTTGTAGAGAGATTGAATTTTTACGGTTTTTTCCAAAAATTTCGAATTCAAATTTCTCCTAAACTATGGGGACTACGGAAAATCGGTAAGCAGAGTTGGTATTGGCAGTTCATGGTTATTCGAATCCCACTCTCGCCTGACAATATTTGATTCGAAAAATTTTCTCGAATTTTCTCGAATTTTCCTTACCCCGGACCTTAAAAAATTGTAAAAAATTTAAAGTTCTTTCTTGGTAATAATATACCTCTTTTTCTATTGATCTGGTCATGTAGATCACGAAAGTTTTTATTTGAGGAGTCTGCGACGAATAGTTTAGGAGATATAACGATTTTTATAGAGAGATTGAATTTTCTCGAATTTTCCTTACCCCGGACCTTGAAAAATTGTAAAAATTTAAAAGATCTTTCTTGGTAATAAAATACCTCTTTTTCTATTGATCTGTTCACGTAGATCACGAAAGTTTTTATTTGAGGGGTCTGCGACGAATAGTTTAGGAGATATAACGATTTTTGTAGAGAGATTGAATTTTCTCGAATTTTCCTTACCCCGGACCTTAAAAAATTGTAAAAAATTCAAAGTTCCTTCTTGGTAATAATATACCTCTTTTTCTATTGATCTGGTCACGTAGATCACGAAAGTTTTTATTTGAGGGGTTTGCGACGAATAGTTTAGGAGATATAACGATTTTTGTAGAGAGATTGAATTTTTACGGTTTTTTCCAAAAATTTCGAATTCAAATTTCTCCTAAACTATGGGGACTACGGAAAATCGGTAAGCAGAGTTGGTATTGGCAGTTCATGGTTATTCGAATCCCACTCTCGCCTGACAATATTTGAGTCGAAAAATTTTCTCGAATTTTCCTTGCCCCGGACCTTAAAAAATTGTAAAAAATTAAAAGTTCCTTCTTGGTAATAATATACCTCTTTTTCTATTGATCTGGTCATGTAGATCACGAAAGTTTTTATTTGAGGAGTCTGCGACGAATAGTTTAGGAAATATAACGATTTTTATAGAGAGATTGAATTTTCTCGAATTTTCCTTACCCCGGACCTTGAAAAATTGTAAAAAATTGAAAGATCTTTCTTGGTAATAAAATACCTCTTTTTCTATTGATCTGTTCACGTAGATCACGAAAGTTTTTATTTGAGGGGTCTGCGACGAATAGTTTAGGAGATATAACGATTTTTGTAGAGATATTGAATTTTCTCGAATTTTCCTTAACCCGGACCTTAAAAAATTGTAAAAAATTAAAAGTTCCTTCTTGGTGATAATATACCTCTTTTTCTATTGATCTGTTCACGTAGATCACGAAAGTTTTTATGAGAGGTCTGCGACGAATAGTTTAGGAGATATAACGATTTTTCTAGAGAGATTGAATTTTTACGGTTTTTTCCAAAAATTTCGACTTCAAATTTCTCCTAAACTATGGGGACTACGGAAAATCGGTAAGCAGAGTTGGTATTGGCAGTTCATGATTATTCGAATTCCACTCACGAATGACAATATTTGAGTCGAAGAATTTTCTCGAATTTTTCTTACCCCGGACCTTGAAAAATTGTAAAAAATTAAAAGTTCCTTCTTGGTAATAATATACCTCTTTTTCTATTGATCTGGTCACGTAGATCACGAAAGTTTTCATATGAGGGGTCTGCGACGAATAGTTTAGGAGATATAACGATTTTAGTAGAGAGATTGAATTTTTACGGTTTTTTCCAAAAATTTCGAATTCAAATTTCTCCTAAACTATGGGGACTACAGAAAATCGGTAAGCAGAGTTGGTATTGGCAGTTCATGGTTATTCGAATCCCACCCTCGCCTGACAATATTTGAGTCGAAAAATTTTCTCGAATTTTCTCGAATTTTTCTTACCCCGGACCTTAAAAAATTGTAAAAGTTTGAAAGTTCCTTCTTGGTAATAATATACCTCTTTTTCTATTGATCTGGTCATGTAGATCACGAAAGTTTTTATTTGAGGAGTCTGCGACGAATAGTTTAGGAGATTTAACGATTTTTATAGAGAGATTGAAATTTCTAGAATTTTCCTTACCCCGGACCTTGAAAAATTGTAAAAAATTAAAAGATCTTTCTTGGTAATAAAAAACCTCTTTTTCTATTGATCTGTTCACGTAGATCACGAAAGTTTTTATTTGAGGGGTCTGCGACGAATAGTTTAGGAGATATAACGATTTTTGTAGAGAGATTGAATTTTCTCGAATTTTCTTTACCCCGGACCTTAAAAAATTGTAAAAAATTAAAAGTTCCTTCTTGGTGATAATATACCTCTTTTTCTATTGATCTGTTCACGTAGATCACGAAAGTTTTTATATGAGGGCTCTCCGACGAATAGTTTAGGAGATATAACGATTTTTATAGAGAGATTGAATTTTCTCGAATTTTCCTTACCCCGGACCTTGAAAAATTGTAAAAAATTGAAAGATCTTTCTTGGTAATAAAATACCTCTTTTTCTATTGATCTGTTCACGTAGATCACGAAAGTTTTTATTTAAGGGTTCTGCGAAGAATAGTTTAGGAGATATAACGATTTTTGTAGAGAGATTGAATTTTCTCGAATTTTCCTTACCCCGGACCTTAAAAAATTGTAAAAAATTGAAAGTTCCTTCTTGGTAATAATATACCTCTTTTTCTATTGATCTGGTCATGTAGATCACGAAAGTTTTTATTTGAGGAGTCTGCGACGAATAGTTTAGGAGATATAACGATTTTTATAGAGAGATTGAATTTTCTCGAATTTTCCTTACCCCGGACCTTGAAAAATTGTAAAAAATTGAAAGATCTTTCTTGGTAATAAAATACCTCTTTTTCTATTGATCTGTTCACGTAGATCACGAAAGTTCTTATTTAAGGGTTCTGCGACGAATAGTTTAGGAGATATAACGATTTTTGTAGAGAGTTGAATTTTCTCGAATTTTCCTTACCCCGGACCTTTAAAAATTGTAAAAAATTAAAAGTTCCTTCTTGGTGATAATATACCTCTTTTTCTATTGATCTGTTCACGTAGATCACGAAAGTTTTCATATGAGGGCTCTCCGACGAATAGTTTAGGAGATATAACGATTTTTATAGAGAGATTGAATTTTTACGGTTTTTTCCAAAAATTTCGACTTCAAATTTCTCCTAAACTATGGGGACTACGGAAAATCGGTAAGCAGAGTTGGTATTGGCAGTTCATGATTATTCGAATTCCACTCACGAATGACAATATTTGAGTCGAAGAATTTTCTCGAATTTTCTCGAATTTTCCTTACCCCGGACCTTAAAAAATTGTAAAAAATTAAAAGTTCCTTCTTGGTAATAATAAACCTCTTTTTTTATTGATCTGGTCACGTAGATCACGAAAGTTTTTATTTGAGGGGTTTGCGACGAATAGTTTAGGAGATATAACGATTTTTGTAGAGAGATTGAATTTTTACGGTTTTTTCCAAAAATTTCGAATTCAAATTTCTCCTAAACTATGGGGACTACGGAAAATCGGTAAGCAGAGTTGGTATTGGCAATTCATGGTTATTCGAATCCCACTCTCGCCTGACAATATTTGATTCGAAAAATTTTCTCGAATTTTCTCGAATTTTCCTTACCCCGGACCATAAAAAATTGTAAAAAATTAAAAGTTCCTTCTTGGTAATAAGATACCTCTTTTTCTATTGATCTGGTCATGTAGATCACGAAAGTTTTTATTTGAGGAGTCTGCGACGAATAGTTTAGGAGATATAACGATTTTTATAGAGAGATTGAATTTTCTCGAATTTTCCTTACCCCGGACCTTGAAAAATTGTAAAAAATTAAAAGATCTTTCTTGGTAATAAAATACCTCTTTTTCTATTGATCTGTTCACGTAGATCACGAAAGTTTTTATTTGAGGGGTCTGCGACGAATAGTTTAGGAGATATAACGATTTTTGTAGAGAGATTGAATTTTCTCGAATTTTCCTTACCCCGGACCTTAAAAAATTGTAAAAAATTAAAAGTTCCTTCTTGATAATAATATAACTCTTTTTCTATTGATCTGGTCACGTAGATCACGAAAGTTTTTATTTGAGGGGTTTGCGACGAATAGTTTAGGAGATATAACGATTTGTGTAGAGAGATTGAATTGTTACGGTTTTTTCCAAAAATTTCGAATTCAAATTTCTCCTTAACTATGGGGACTACGGAAAATCGGTAAGCAGAGTTGGTATTGGCAGTTCATGGTTATTCGAATCCCACTCTCGCCTGACAATATTTGAGTCGAAAAATTTTCTCGAATTTTCTCGAATTTTCCTTGCCCCGGACCTTAAAAAATTGTAAAAAATTGAAAGTTCCTTCTTGGTAATAATATACCTCTTTTTCTATTGATCTGGTCATGTAGATCACGAAAGTTTTTATTTGAGGAGTCTGCGACGAATAGTTTAGGAGATATAACGATTTTTATAGAGAGATTGAATTTTCTCGAATTTTCCTTACCCCGGACCTTGAAAAATTGTAAAAAATTAAAAGATCTTTCTTGGTAATAAAATACCTTTTTTTCTATTGATCTGTTCACGTAGATCACGAAAGTTTTTATTTGAGGGGTCTGCGACGAATAGTTTAGGAGATATAACGATTTTTGTAGAGATATTGAATTTTCTCGAATTTTCCTTAACCCGGACCTTAAAAAATTGTAAAAAATTAAAAGTTCCTTCTTGGTGATAATATACCTCTTTTTCTATTGATCTGTTCACGTAGATCACGAAAGTTTTTATATGAGAGGTCTGCGACGAATAGTTTAGGAGATATAACGATTTTTATAGAGAGATTGAATTTTTACGGTTTTTTCCAAAAATTTCGAATTCAAATTTCTCCTAAACTATGGGGACTACGGAAAATCGGTAAGCAGAGTTGGTATTGGCAGTTCATGATTATTCGAATTCCACTCACGAATGACAATATTTGAGTCGAAGAATTTTCTCGAATTTTCCTTACCCCGGACTTTAAAAAATTATAAAAAATTAAAGGTTCCTTCTTGGTAATAATATACCTCTTTTTCTATTGATCTGGTCACGTAGATCACGAGAGTTTGAGGGGTTTGCGACGAATAGTTCCATTTTGTTGATTTTCTGGATTTGGACGTCACGCAGGTAGCTATAGCTCCCACGTGGTAAGGTCAATTGCTGCTGTAAACACAAATGGACGGCTGACTTCTGTTGTTGATTTCATTTGTTTGTTATTTCCTTCAATGTTTCTTAATCTAACACTTTTTATCTTATTGCACAGGGACGAAAGCCACACGTGTCTAAGGAAACCACATTGGTATAAGGGACTGTTCTCATTCCCTTTTTTTTTGTTTAATGAACAATTGTTCAAGTAAGCCATTCCACATTGTTGATTTTCTTGGACTCGGATGTCACGCAGGTAGCTATAATCTCCCTCGTGGTAAGGTCAATTTCTGCTGTAAACACAATTGGTTGGCTGACTTCTGTTGTTGATTTCATTTGTTTGTTATTTCCTTCAATGTTTCTTACTCTAACACTTTTTATCGTATTGCAGAGGGTGGAAAGCTAGACCCACGTGTCTGAGGAAACCACTTTGGTATAAGGGACTGTTCTTATTCCCTTTTTTTCGTTTAATGAACAATTGTTCAAGTAAGCCATTCCACATTGTTGGTTTTCTTGGACTCGGATGTCACGCAGGTAGCTGTAATCTCCCACGTGGTAAGGTCAATTGCTGCTGTAAACACAATTGGACGGCTATCTTCTGTTGTTGATTTCATTTGTTTGTTATTTCCTTCAATGTTTCTTACTCTTTTATCGTATTGCAGAGGGACGAAAGCTTGACACACGTGTCTAAGAAAACCGCTCTGCTTTGGGAGATTGTGCTTATTCTCTTTTTCTTCATTTAACGAACAATTCCAAGTAGGCCATTCCAAAATGTTGTTTTTCTTGGACTCGGATGTCACGCAGGAGTTATAATCTTTCAACGTGTTGAGTTCAATTGCTGCTGTAACCACAAATGGACGGCTTACTTCTGTTGTTGATTTCATTTGATTAATATTTCCTTCAATGTTGCTTAATTTAACACTTTTCATCTTATTGCACAGGGACGAAAGCTAGACACACGTGTCGAAGGAAACCACATTGGTATAAAGGATTGTTCTTATTTCCTTCTTTTTGTTTAATGAACAATTATCCAAGTAAGCCATTCCACATTGTTGTTCTTCTAGGACTCGGATGTCACGCAGGTAGCTATAGCTTCCACGTGGTAATGTCAATTGCTGCTAAAACCACAATTGGACGGCTGAATTCTGTAGTTGATTTCATTTTTTGTTATTTCCTTCAATGTTTCTCACTCTAACACTCTTTATCGTATTGCAGAGAAACGAAAACTTGACACACGTGTCTAAGGAAACCACTTTGGTATAAGGAAGTGTTCTTATTCTCTTTTTTTTTGTTTAATGAACAATTATTCAAGTAAGCCATTTCACATTGTTGATTTTCTTGGACTCGGATATCACGCAGGTAGCTATAATCTCCCACGTTGTAAGGTCAATTGGTGCTGTAACCACAATTGGACGGCTGACTTCTTTTGTTGATTTCATTTGTTTGTTATTTCCTTCAATGTTTCTTACTCTAACACTTTTTATCGTATTGCAGAGGGAGGAAAGCTAGACCCACGTGTCTGAGGAAACCACTTTGGTATAAGGTACTGTTCTTATTCCCTTTTTTTTCGTTTAATGAACAATTGTTCAAGTAAGCCATTCCACATTGTTGATTTTCTTGGACTCGGATGTCACGCAGGTAGCTATAATCTCCCACGTGGTAAGGTCAATTGCTGCTGTAAACACAATTGGACGGCTATCTTCTGTTGTTGATTTCATTTGTTTGTTATTTCCTTCAATGTTTCTTACTCTTTTATCGTATTGCAGAGGGACGAAAGCTTGACACACGTGTCTAAGAAAACCGCTCTGCTTTGGGAGATTGTGCTTATTCCCTTTTTCTTCATTTAACGAACAATTCCAAGTAAGCCATTCCAAAATGTTGTTTTTCTTGTACTCGGATGTCACGCAGGTAGCTATAATCTTCCAACGTGTTAAGTTCAATTGCTGCTGTAACCAAAAATGGACGGTTTACTTCTGTTGTTGATTTCATTTGATTAATATTTCCTTCAATGTTGCTTATTCTAACACTTTTTATCTTATTGCACAGGGACGAAAGCTAGACACACGTGTCGAGAAAAACCACATTGGTATAAAGGACTGTTCTTATTTCCTTCTTTTTGTTTAATGAACAATTATCCAAGTAAGCCATTCCACATTGTTGTTCTTCTAGGACTCGGATGTCACGCAGGTAGCTATAGCTTCCACGTGGTAAGGTCAATTGCTGCTAAAACCACAATTGGACGGCTGACTTCTGTAGTTGATTTCATTTGTTTGTTATTTCCTTCAATGTTTCTCACTCTAACACTCTTTATCGTATTGCAGAGGAACGAAAACTTGACACACGTGTCTAAGGAAACCACTTTGGTATAAGGAAGTGTTCTTATTCTCTTTTTTTTTGTTTAATGAACAATTATTCAAGTAAGCCATTTCACATTGTTGATTTTCTTGGACACGGATATCACGCAGGTAACTATAATCTCCCACGTTGTAAGGTCAATTGCTGCTGTAACCACAATTGGACGGCTGACTTCTGTTGTTGATTTCATTTGTTTGTTATTTCCTTCAATGTTTCTCACTCTAACACTCTTTATCGTATTGCAGAGGAACGAAAACTTGACACACGTGTCTAAGGAAACCACTTTGGTATAAGGGACTGTTTGTATTTCTTTTTTTTTTGGTTCAATGAACAATTGTTCAAGTAAGCCATTCCACATTGTTGATTTTCTTGGACTCGGATATCACGCAGGTAGCTATAATCTCCCACGTTGTAAGGTCAATTGCTGCTGTAACCACAATTGGACGGCTGACTTCTGTTGTTGATTTCATTTGTTTGTTATTTCCTTCAATGTTTCTCACACTAACACTTTTTGTCGTATTGCAGAGGGACGAAAGCTTGACACACGTGTCTAAGGAAACCACATTGGTATAAAGGACTGTTCTCTTCTTTTTGTTTAATGAACAATTATCCAAGTAAGCCGTTTCACATTGTTGATTTTCTTGGACTCCGATGTCACGCAGCTAGCTATAATCTCCACGTGGTAAGGTCAATTGCTGCTGTAACCACAATTGGACGGCTGACTTCTGTTGTTGATTTCATTTGTTTGTTATTTCCTTCAATGTTTCTCACTCTTTTATCGAATTGCAGAGGGACGAAAGCTTGACACACGTGTCTAAAGAAACTACTTTGGTATACGGGACTGTTTTATTCCTTTTTTTTTTTGTTTAATGAACAATTGTTCAAGTAAGCCATTCCACATTGTTGATTTTCTTGGACTCGGATGTCACGCAGGTAGCTATGATCTCCCACGTGGTAAGGTCAATTGCTGCTGTAAACACGAATGGACGGCTGACTTCTGTTGTTGATTTCATTTGTTTGTTATTTCCTTCAATGTTTCTTAATCTTACACTTTTTATCTTATTGCACAGGGACGAAAGCTTGACACACGTGTCTAAGGAAACCACATTGGTATAAGGGACTGTTCTTATTCCCTCCCTTCTTCTTGTTTAATGAACAATTATTCAAGTAAGCCATTCCACATTGTTGTTTTTCTTGGACTCGGATATCACGCAGGTAGCTATAGCTCGCACGTGGTAAGGTCAATTGCTGCTGTTACCACAATTGGACGGCTGACTTCTGTTGTTGATTTCATTTGTGTGTTATTTCTTCCAATGTTTCTTTCTCTAACACTCTTTATCGTATTGCAGAGGAACGAAAACTTGACACACGTGTCTAAGGAAACCACTTTGGTATAAGGGACTGTTCTTATCCCCTTTTTTTTTGTTTAATGAACAATTATTCAAGTGAGCCTTTTCACATTGTTGATTTTCTTGGACTCCGATGTCACGCAGGTAGCTATAATCTACCACATGGTAAGGTCAATTGCTGCTGTAACCACAATTGGACGGCTGAATTCTGCTGTTGATTCCATTTGTTTGTTATTTCCTTCAATGTTTCTTACTCTAACACTTTTTATCGTATTGCAGAGGGAGGAAAGCTAGACCCACGTGTCTGAGGAAACCACTTTGGTATAAGGGACTGTTCTTATTCCCTTTTTTTTCGTTTAATGAACAATTGTTCAAGTAAGCCATTCCACATTGTTGATTTTCTTGGACTCGGATGTCACGCAGGTAGCTATAATCTCCCACGTGGTAAGGTCAAATGCTGCTGTGAACACAATTGGACGGCTTTCTTCTGTTGTTGATTTCATTTGTTTGTTATTTCCTTCAATGTTTCTTACTCTTTTATCGTATTGCAGAGGGACGAAAGCTTGACACACGTGTATAAGAAAACCGCTCTGCTTTGGGAGATTGTGCTTATTCCCTTTTTCTTCATTTAACGAACAATTCCAAGTAAGCCATTCCACAATGTTGTTTTTCTTGGACTCGGATGTCACGCAGGTAGCTATAATCTCCCACGTGTTAAGGTCAATTGCTGCTGTAACCACAAATGGACGGCTCACTTCTGTTGTTGATTTCATTTGATTAATACTTCCTTCAATGTTGCTTATTCTAACACTTTTTATCTTATTGCACAGGGACGAAAGCTAGACACACGTGTCTAAGGAAACCACTTTGGTATAAGGGACTGTTCTTATCCCCTTTTTTTTTGTTTAATGAACAATTATTCAAGTGAGCCATTTCACATTGTTGATTTTCTTGGACTCCGATGTCACGCAGGTAGCTATAATCTACCACATGGTAAGGTCAATTGCTGCTGTAACCACAATTGGACGGCTGAATTCTGCTGTTGATTTCATTTGTTTGTTATTTCCTTCAATGTTTCTCATTCTAACACTTTTCATCGTATTGCACAGATACGAAAGCTTGACACACGAGTCTAAGGAAACCACATTGGTATAAGGGACTGTTCTTATTCCCTTCTTTTTGTTTGATGAACAATTATCCAAGTAAGCCATTCGACATTGTTGTTTTTTTTGGACTTGGATGTCACGCAGGTAGCTATAGCTCCCACGTTGTAAGGTCAATAGCTGCTGTAACCACAATTGGACGGCTGACTTCTGTTGTTGATTTCATTTGTTTGTTATTTCCTTCAATGTTTCTCACACTAACACTTTTTGTCGTATTGCAGAGGGACGAAAGCTTGACACACGTGTCTAAGGAAACCACATTGGTATAAAGGACTGTTCTTAATCGCTTCTTTTTGTTTAATGAACAATTATCCAAGTAAGCCGTTTCACATTGTTGATTTTCTTGGACTCCGATGTCACGCAGGTAGCTATAATCTCCCACGTGGTAAGGTCAATTGCTGCTGTAACCACAATTGGACGGCTGACTTCTGTTGTTGATTTCATTTGTTTGTTATTTCCTTCAATGTTTCTCACTCTTTTATCGTATTGCAGAGGGACGAAAGCTTGACACACGTGTCTAAAGAAACCACTTTGGTATACGGGACTGTTCTTATTCCTTTTTTCTCTGTTTAATGAACAATTGTTCAAGTAAGCCATTCAACATTGTTGATTTTCTTGGACTCGGATGTCACACAGGTAGCTATAATCTCCCACGTTGTAAGGTCAATTGCTGCTGTAACCACAAATGGACGGCTGACTTCTGTTGTTGATTTCATTTGATTGTTATTTCCCTCAATGTTTCTTACTCTAACACTTTTTATCGTATTGCAGAGGGACGAAAGCTAGACACACGTGTCGAAGGAAACAACATTGGTATAAAGGACTGTTCTTATTCCGTTCTTTTGGTTTAATGAACAATTATCCAAGTAAGCCATTCCACATTGTTGTTCTTCTAGGACTCGGATGTCACGCAGATAGCTATAGCTTCCACGTGGTAAGGTCAATTGCTGCTAAAACCACAATTGGACGGCTGACTTCTGTAGTTGATTTCATTTGTTTGTTATTTCCTTCAATGGTTCTTACTCTAACACTTTTTATCGTATTGCAGAGGGACGGAAGCTAGACACACGTGTCGAAGGAAACAACATTGGTATAAAGGACTGTTCTTATTCCGTTCTTTTGGTTTAATGAACAATTATCCAAGTAAGCCATTCCACATTGTTGTTCTTCTAGGACTCGGATGTCACGCAGATAGCTATAGCTTCCACGTGGTAAGGTCAATTGCTGCTAAAACCACAATTGGACGGCTGACTTCTGTAGTTGATTTCATTTGTTTGTTATTTCCTTCAATGTTTCTTATTCTAACACTTTTTATCGTATTGCAGAGGGAGGAAAGCTAGACACACGTGTCTGAGGAAACCACTTTGGTATAAAGGACTGTTCTTTTTTCTTTTTTTTTTGTTTAATGAACAATTGTTCAAGTAATTCCACATTGTTGATTTTCTTGGACTCCGATGTCACGCAGGTAGCTATATTCTCCCACATGGTAAGGTCAATTGCTGCTGTAACCACAATTGGACGGCTGAATTCTGCTGTTGATTTCATTTGTTTGTTATTTCTTTCAATGTTTCTCATTCTAACACTTTTCATCGTATTGCACAGGAACGAAAGCTTGACACACGAGTCTAAGGAAACTACATTGGTATAAGGGACTGTTCTTATTCCCTTCTTTTTGTTTAATGAACAATTATCCAAGTAAGCCATTCGACATTGTTGTTTTTCTTGGACTTGGATGTCACGCAGGTAGCTATAGCTCCCACGTGGTAAGGTCAATTGCTGGTGTAACCACAATTGGACGGCTGACTTCTGTTGTTGATTTCATTTGTTTGTTATTTCCCTCAATGTTTCTTATTCTAACACTTTTTATCGTATTGCAGAGGGAGGAAAGCTAGACACACGTGTCTGAGGAAACCACTTTGGTATAAAGGACTGTTCTTTTTCCTTTTTTTTTTGTTTAATGAACAATTGTTCAAGTAAGCCATTCCACATTGTTGATTTTCTTGGACTCGGATGTCACGCAGGTAGCTATAATCTCCCACGTGGTAAGGTCAATTGCTGCTGTAAACACAATTGGTTGGCTGACTTCTGTTGTTGATTTCATTTGTTTGTTATTTCCTTCAATGTTTCTTACTCTAACACTTTTTATCGTATTGCAGAGGGAGGAAAGCTAGACCCACGTGTCTGAGGAAACCACTTTGTCACGCAGGTAGCTATAATCTCCCACGTGGTAAGGTCAATTGCTGCTGAAAACACAATTGGACGGCTATCTTCTGTTGTTGATTTCATTTGTTTGTTATTTCCTTCAATGTTTCTTACTCTAACACTCTTTATCGTATTGCAGAGGAACGAAAACTTGACACACGTGTCTAAGGAAACCACTTTGGTATAAGGGACTGTTCATATTACCTTATTTTTTGTTTAATGAACAATTATTCAAGTGAGCCATTTCACATTGTTGATTCTCTTGGACTCCGATGTCACGCAGGTAGCTATAATCTCCCACATGGTAAGGTCAATTGCTGCTGTAACCACAATTGGACGGCTGAATTCTGCTGTTGATTTCATTTGTTTGTTATTTCCCTCAATGTTTCTTACTCTAACACTTTTTATCGTATTGCAGAGGGAGGAAAGCTAGACACACGTGTCTGAGGAAACCACTTTGGTATAAAGAAATGTTCTTATTCCCTTTTTTTTTGTTTAATGAACAATTGTTCAAGTAAGCCATTCCACATTGTTGATTTTCTTGGACTCGGATGTCACGCAGGTGGCTATGATCTCCCACGTGGTAAGGTCAATTGCTGCTGTAAACACAATTGGACGGCTATCTTCTGTTGTTGATTTCATTTGTTTGTTATTTCCCTCAATGTTTCTTACTCTAACACTTTTTATCGTATTGCAGAGGGAGGAAAGCTAGACACACGTGTCTGAGGAAACCACTTTGGTATAAAGGAATGTTCTTATTCCCTTTTTTTTTGTTTAATGAACAATTGTTCAAGTAAGCCATTCCACATTGTTGATTTCCTTGGACTCGGATGTCACGCAGGTAGCTATAATCTCCCACGTGGTAAGGTCAATTGCTGCTGTAAACACAATTGGTTGGCTGACTTCTGTTGTTGATTTCATTTGTTTGTTATTTCCTTCAATGTTTCTTACTCTAACACTTTTTATCGTATTGCAGAGGGAGGAAAGCTAGACCCACGTGTCTGAGGAAACCACTTTGGTATAAGGGACTGTTCTTATTCCCTTTTTTTTCGTTTAATGAACAATTGTTCAAGTAAGCCATTCCACATTGTTGATTTTCTTGGACTCGGATGTCACGCAGGTAGCTATAATCTCCCACGTGGTAAGGTCAAATGCTGCTGTGAACACAATTGGACGGCTTTCTTCTGTTGTTGATTTCATTTGTTTGTTATTTCCTTCAATGTTTCTTACTCTTTTATCGTATTGCAGAGGGACGAAAGCTTGACACACGTGTCTAAGAAAACCGCTCTGCTTTGGGAGATTGTGCTTATTCCCTTTTTCTTCATTTAACGAACAATTCCAAGTAAGCCATTCCACAATGTTGTTTTTCTTGGACTCGGATGTCACGCAGGTAGCTGTAATCTCCCACGTGTTAAGGTCAATTGCTGCTGTAACCACAAATGGACGGCTCACTTCTGTTGTTGATTTCATTTGATTAATATTTCCTTCAATGTTGCTTATTCTAACACTTTTTATCTTATTGCACAGGGACGAAAGCTAGACACACGTGTCGAAGGAAACCACATTGGTTTAAGGACTGTTCTTATTTCCTTCTTTTTGTTTAATGAACAATTATCCAAGTAGGCCATTCCACATTGTTGTTTTTTTTGGACTTGGATGTCACGCAGGTAGCTATAGCTCCCACGTTGTAAGGTCAATAGCTGCTGTAACCACAATTGGACGGCTGACTTCTGTTGTTGATTTCATTTGTTCATTTTTTCCTTCAATGTTTCTCACACTAACACTTTTTGTCGTATTGCAGAGGGACGAAAGCTTGACACACGTGTCTAAGGAAACCACATTGGTATAAAGGACTGTTCTTATTTCCTTCTTTTTGTTTAATGAACAATTATCCAAGTAGGCCATTCCACATTGTTGTTTTTTTTGGACTTGGATGTCACGCAGGTAGCTATAGCTTCCACGTGGTAAAGTCAATTGCTACTAAAGCCACAATTGGACGGCTGACTTCTGTAGTTGATTTCATTTGTTTGTTATTTCCTTCAATGTTTCTCACTCTAACACTCTTTATCGTATTGCAGAGGATCGAAAACTTGACACACGTGTCTAAGGAAACCACTTTGGTATAAGGAAGTGTTCTTATTCCCTTTTTTTTTGTTTAATGAACAATTATTCAAGTGAGCCATTTCACATTGTTGATTTCTTGGACTCCGATGTCACGCAGGTAGCTATAATCTCCCACATGGTATGGTCAATTGCTGCTGTGACCACAATTGGACGGCTGAATTCTGCTGTTGATTTCATTTGTTTGTTATTTCCTTCAATGTTTCTCATTCTAACACTTTTCATCGTATTGCACAGATACGAAAGCTTGACACACGAGTCTAAGGAAACCACATTGGTATAAGGGACTGTTCTTATTCCCTCCCTTCTTCTTGTTTAATGAACAATTATTCAAGTAAGCCATTCCACATTGTTGTTTTTCTTGGACTCGGATATCACGCAGGTAGCTATAGCTCGCACGTGGTAAGGTCAATTGCTGCTGTTACCACAATTGGACGGCTGACTTCTGTTGTTGATTTCATTTGTGTGTTATTTCTTCCAATGTTTCTTTCTCTAACACTCTTTATCGTATTGCAGAGGAACGAAAACTTGACACACGTGTCTAAGGAAACCACTTTGGTATAAGGGACTGTTCTTATCCCCTTTTTTTTTGTTTAATGAACAATTATTCAAGTGAGCCATTTCACATTGTTGATTTTCTTGGACTCCGATGTCACGCAGGTAGCTATAATCTACCACATGGTAAGGTCAATTGCTGCTGTAACCACAATTGGACGGCTGAATTCTGCTGTTGATTTCATTTGTTTGTTATGTCCTTCAATGTTTCTCATTCTAACACTTTTCATCGTATTGCACAGGGACGAAAGCTTGACACACGAGTCTAAGGAAACCACATTGGTATAAGGGACTGTTCTTGTTCCCTTCTTTTTGTTTAATGAACAATTATACAAGTGAGCCATTCGACATTGTTGTTTTTCTTGGACTTGGATGTCACGCAGGTAGCTATAGCTCTCACGTGGTAAGGTCAATTGCTGGTGTAACCACAATTGGACTGCTGACTTCTGTTGTTGATTTCATTTGTTTGTTATTTCCCTCAATGTTTCTCATTCTAACACTTTTTATCGTATTGCAGAGGGAGGAAAGCTAGACACACGTGTCTGAGGAAACCACTTTGGTATAAAGGACTGTTCTTATTCCCTTTTTTTTTGTTTAATGAACAATTGTTCAAGTAAGCCATTCCACATTGTTGATTTCCTTGGACTCGGATGTCACGCAGGTAGCTATAATCTCCCACGTGGTAAGGTCAATTGCTGCTGTAAACACAATTGGTTGGCTGACTTCTGTTGTTGATTTCATTTGTTTGTTATTTCCTTCAATGTTTCTTACTCTAACACTTTTTATCGTATTGCAGAGGGAGGAAAGCTAGACCCACGTGTCTGAGGAAACCACTTTGGTATAAGGGACTGTTCTTATTCCCTTTTTTTTCGTTTAATGAACAATTGTTCAAGTAAGCCATTCCACATTGTTGATTTTCTTGGACTCGGATGTCACGCAGGTAGCTATAATCTCCCACGTGGTAAGGTCAAATGCTGCTGTGAACACAATTGGACGGCTTTCTTCTGTTGTTGATTT
Organism: Harmonia axyridis; assembly: GCF_914767665.1. Classification (NCBI taxonomy): domain Eukaryota; kingdom Metazoa; phylum Arthropoda; class Insecta; order Coleoptera; family Coccinellidae; genus Harmonia; species Harmonia axyridis. Next base: position 20,542,031 of record NC_059505.1, on the reverse strand, counting down.
CATTTGTTTGTTATTTCCTTCAATGTTTCTTACTCTTTTATCGTATTGCAGAGGGACGAAAGCTTGACACACGTGTATAAGAAAACCGCTCTGCTTTGGGAGATTGTGCTTATTCCCTTTTTCTTCATTTAACGAACAATTCCAAGTAAGCCATTCCACAATGTTGTTTTTCTTGGACTCGGATGTCACGCAGGTAGCTATAATCTCCCACGTGTTAAGGTCAATTGCTGCTGTAACCACAAATGGACGGCTCACTTCTGTTGTTGATTTCATTTGATTAATACTTCCTTCAATGTTGCTTATTCTAACACTTTTTATCTTATTGCACAGGGACGAAAGCTAGACACACGTGTCTAAGGAAACCACTTTGGTATAAGGGACTGTTCTTATCCCCTTTTTTTTTGTTTAATGAACAATTATTCAAGTGAGCCATTTCACATTGTTGATTTTCTTGGACTCCGATGTCACGCAGGTAGCTATAATCTACCACATGGTAAGGTCAATTGCTGCTGTAACCACAATTGGACGGCTGAATTCTGCTGTTGATTTCATTTGTTTGTTATTTCCTTCAATGTTTCTCATTCTAACACTTTTCATCGTATTGCACAGATACGAAAGCTTGACACACGAGTCTAAGGAAACCACATTGGTATAAGGGACTGTTCTTATTCCCTTCTTTTTGTTTGATGAACAATTATCCAAGTAAGCCATTCGACATTGTTGTTTTTTTTGGACTTGGATGTCACGCAGGTAGCTATAGCTCCCACGTTGTAAGGTCAATAGCTGCTGTAACCACAATTGGACGGCTGACTTCTGTTGTTGATTTCATTTGTTTGTTATTTCCTTCAATGTTTCTCACACTAACACTTTTTGTCGTATTGCAGAGGGACGAAAGCTTGACACACGTGTCTAAGGAAACCACATTGGTATAAAGGACTGTTCTTAATCGCTTCTTTTTGTTTAATGAACAATTATCCAAGTAAGCCGTTCCACATTGTTGATTTTCTTGGACTCCGATGTCACGCAGGTAGCTATAATCTCCCACGTGGTAAGGTCAATTGCTGCTGTAACCACAATTGGACGGCTGACTTCTGTTGTTGATTTCATTTGTTTGTTATTTCCTTCAATGTTTCTCACTCTTTTATCGTATTGCAGAGGGACGAAAGCTTGACACACGTGTCTAAAGAAACCACTTTGGTATACGGGACTGTTCTTATTCCTTTTTTCTCTGTTTAATGAACAATTGTTCAAGTAAGCCATTCAACATTGTTGATTTTCTTGGACTCGGATGTCACACAGGTAGCTATAATCTCCCACGTTGTAAGGTCAATTGCTGCTGTAACCACAAATGGACGGCTGACTTCTGTTGTTGATTTCATTTGATTGTTATTTCCCTCAATGTTTCTTACTCTAACACTTTTTATCGTATTGCAGAGGGACGAAAGCTAGACACACGTGTCGAAGGAAACAACATTGGTATAAAGGACTGTTCTTATTCCGTTCTTTTGGTTTAATGAACAATTATCCAAGTAAGCCATTCCACATTGTTGTTCTTCTAGGACTCGGATGTCACGCAGATAGCTATAGCTTCCACGTGGTAAGGTCAATTGCTGCTAAAACCACAATTGGACGGCTGACTTCTGTAGTTGATTTCATTTGTTTGTTATTTCCTTCAATGTTTCTTACTCTAACACTTTTTATCGTATTGCAGAGGGACGGAAGCTAGACACACGTGTCGAAGGAATCAACATTGGTATAAAGGACTGTTCTTATTCCGTTCTTTTGGTTTAATGAACAATTATCCAAGTAAGCCATTCCACATTGTTGTTCTTCTAGGACTCGGATGTCACGCAGATAGCTATAGCTTCCACGTGGTAAGGTCAATTGCTGCTAAAACCACAATTGGACGGCTGACTTCTGTAGTTGATTTCATTTGTTTGTTATTTCCTTCAATGTTTCTTATTCTAACACTTTTTATCGTATTGCAGAGGGAGGAAAGCTAGACACACGTGTCTGAGGAAACCACTTTGGTATAAAGGACTGTTCTTTTTTCTTTTTTTTTTGTTTAATGAACAATTGTTCAAGTAATTCCACATTGTTGATTTTCTTGGACTCCGATGTCACGCAGGTAGCTATATTCTCCCACATGGTAAGGTCAATTGCTGCTGTAACCACAATTGGACGGCTGAATTCTGCTGTTGATTTCATTTGTTTGTTATTTCTTTCAATGTTTCTCATTCTAACACTTTTCATCGTATTGCACAGGAACGAAAGCTTGACACACGAGTCTAAGGAAACTACATTGGTATAAGGGACTGTTCTTATTCCCTTCTTTTTGTTTAATGAACAATTATCCAAGTAAGCCATTCGACATTGTTGTTTTTCTTGGACTTGGATGTCACGCAGGTAGCTATAGCTCCCACGTGGTAAGGTCAATTGCTGGTGTAACCACAATTGGACGGCTGACTTCTGTTGTTGATTTCATTTGTTTGTTATTTCCCTCAATGTTTCTTATTCTAACACTTTTTATCGTATTGCAGAGGGAGGAAAGCTAGACACACGTGTCTGAGGAAACCACTTTGGTATAAAGGACTGTTCTTTTTCCTTTTTTTTTTGTTTAATGAACAATTGTTCAAGTAAGCCATTCCACATTGTTGATTTTCTTGGACTCGGATGTCACGCAGGTAGCTATAATCTCCCACGTGGTAAGGTCAATTGCTGCTGTAAACACAATTGGTTGGCTGACTTCTGTTGTTGATTTCATTTGTTTGTTATTTCCTTCAATGTTTCTTACTCTAACACTTTTTATCGTATTGCAGAGGGAGGAAAGCTAGACCCACGTGTCTGAGGAAACCACTTTGTCACGCAGGTAGCTATAATCTCCCACGTGGTAAGGTCAATTGCTGCTGAAAACACAATTGGACGGCTATCTTCTGTTGTTGATTTCATTTGTTTGTTATTTCCTTCAATGTTTCTTACTCTAACACTCTTTATCGTATTGCAGAGGAACGAAAACTTGACACACGTGTCTAAGGAAACCACTTTGGTATAAGGGACTGTTCATATTTCCTTATTTTTTGTTTAATGAACAATTATTCAAGTGAGCCATTTCACATTGTTGATTCTCTTGGACTCCGATGTCACGCAGGTAGCTATAATCTCCCACATGGTAAGGTCAATTGCTGCTGTAACCACAATTGGACGGCTGAATTCTGCTGTTGATTTCATTTGTTTGTTATTTCCCTCAATGTTTCTTACTCTAACACTTTTTATCGTATTGCAGAGGGAGGAAAGCTAGACACACGTGTCTGAGGAAACCACTTTGGTATAAAGAAATGTTCTTATTCCCTTTTTTTTTGTTTAATGAACAATTGTTAAAGTAAGCCATTCCACATTGTTGATTTTCTTGGACTCGGATGTCACGCAGGTGGCTATGATCTCCCACGTGGTAAGGTCAATTGCTGCTGTAAACACAATTGGACGGCTATCTTCTGTTGTTGATTTCATTTGTTTGTTATTTCCCTCAATGTTTCTTACTCTAACACTTTTTATCGTATTGCAGAGGGAGGAAAGCTAGACACACGTGTCTGAGGAAACCACTTTGGTATAAAGGAATGTTCTTATTCCCTTTTTTTTTGTTTAATGAACAATTGTTCAAGTAAGCCATTCCACATTGTTGATTTCCTTGGACTCGGATGTCACGCAGGTAGCTATAATCTCCCACGTGGTAAGGTCAATTGCTGCTGTAAACACAATTGGTTGGCTGACTTCTGTTGTTGATTTCATTTGTTTGTTATTTCCTTCAATGTTTCTTACTCTAACACTTTTTATCGTATTGCAGAGGGAGGAAAGCTAGACCCACGTGTCTGAGGAAACCACTTTGGTATAAGGGACTGTTCTTATTCCCTTTTTTTTCGTTTAATGAACAATTGTTCAAGTAAGCCATTCCACATTGTTGATTTTCTTGGACTCGGATGTCACGCAGGTAGCTATAATCTCCCACGTGGTAAGGTCAAATGCTGCTGTGAACACAATTGGACGGCTTTCTTCTGTTGTTGATTTCATTTGTTTGTTATTTCCTTCAATGTTTCTTACTCTTTTATCGTATTGCAGAGGGACGAAAGCTTGACACACGTGTCTAAGAAAACCGCTCTGCTTTGGGAGATTGTGCTTATTCCCTTTTTCTTCATTTAACGAACAATTCCAAGTAAGCCATTCCACAATGTTGTTTTTCTTGGACTCGGATGTCACGCAGGTAGCTATAATCTCCCACGTGTTAAGGTCAATTGCTGCTGTAACCACAAATGGACGGCTCACTTCTGTTGTTGATTTCATTTGATTAATATTTCCTTCAATGTTGCTTATTCTAACACTTTTTATCTTATTGCACAGGGACGAAAGCTAGACACACGTGTCGAAGGAAACCACATTGGTTTAAGGACTGTTCTTATTTCCTTCTTTTTGTTTAATGAACAATTATCCAAGTAGGCCATTCCACATTGTTGTTTTTTTTGGACTTGGATGTCACGCAGGTAGCTATAGCTCCCACGTTGTAAGGTCAATAGCTGCTGTAACCACAATTGGACGGCTGACTTCTGTTGTTGATTTCATTTGTTTGTTATTTCCTTCAATGTTTCTCACACTAACACTTTTTGTCGTATTGCAGAGGGACGAAAGCTTGACACACGTGTCTAAGGAAACCACATTGGTATAAAGGACTGTTCTTATTTCCTTCTTTTTGTTTAATGAACAATTATCCAAGTAGGCCATTCCACATTGTTGTTTTTTTTGGACTTGGATGTCACGCAGGTAGCTATAGCTTCCACGTGGTAAAGTCAATTGCTACTAAAGCCACAATTGGACGGCTGACTTCTGTAGTTGATTTCATTTGTTTGTTATTTCCTTCAATGTTTCTCACTCTAACACTCTTTATCGTATTGCAGAGGATCGAAAACTTGACACACGTGTCTAAGGAAACCACTTTGGTATAAGGAAGTGTTCTTATTCCCTTTTTTTTTTGTTTAATGAACAATTATTCAAGTGAGCCATTTCACATTGTTGATTTCTTGGACTCCGATGTCACGCAGGTAGCTATAATCTCCCACATGGTATGGTCAATTGCTGCTGTGACCACAATTGGACGGCTGAATTCTGCTGTTGATTTCATTTGTTTGTTATTTCCTTCAATGTTTCTCATTCTAACACTTTACATCGTATTGCACAGATACGAAAGCTTGACACACGAGTCTAAGGAAACCACATTGGTACAAGGGACTGTTCTTATTCCCTTCTTTTTGTTTGATGAACAATTATTCAAGTAAGCCATTCGACATTGTTGTTTTTTTTGGACTTGGATGTCACGCAGGTAGCTATAGCTCCCACGTTGTAAGGTCAATAGCTGCTGTAACCACAATTGGACGGCTGACTTCTGTTGTTGATTTCATTTGTTTGTTATTTCCTTCAATGTTTCTCACACTAACACTTTTTGTCGTATTGCAGAGGGACGAAAGCTTGACACACGTGTCTAAGGAAACCACATTGGTATAAAGGACTGTTCTTAATCGCTTCTTTTTGTTTAATGAACAATTATCCAAGTAAGCCGTTTCACATTGTTGATTTTCTTGGACTCCGATGTCACGCAGGTAGCTATAATCTCCCACGTGGTAAGGTCAATTGCTGCTGTAACCACAATTGGACGGCTGACTTCTGTTGTTGATTTCATTTGTTTGTTATTTCCTTCAATGTTTCTCACTCTTTTATCGTATTGCAGAGGGACGAAAGCTTGACACACGTGTCTAAAGAAACCACTTTGGTATACGGGACTGTTCTTATTCCTTTTTTCTCTGTTTAATGAACAATTGTTCAAGTAAGCCATTCAACATTGTTGATTTTCTTGGACTCGGATGTCACACAGGTCGCTATAATCTCCCACGTTGTAAGGTCAATTGCTGCTGTAACCACAAATGGACGGCTGACTTCTGTTGTTGATTTCATTTGATTGTTATTTCCTTCAATGTTGCTTATTCTAACACTTTTTATCTTATTGCACAGGGACGAAAGCTTGACACACGTGTCTAAGGAAACCACATTGGTATAAGGGACTGTTCTTATTCCCTTCTTCTTGTTTAATGAACAATTCCAAGTAAGCCATTCCACATTGTTGTTTTTCTTGGACTCGGATATCACGCAGGTAGCTATAGATCGCACGTGGTTAGGTCAATTGCTGCTGTAACCACAATTGGACGGCTGACTTCTGTTGTTGATTTCCTTTGTGTGTTATTTCTCTCAATGTTTCTTTCTCTAACACTTTTTATCTTATTGCACAGGGACGAAAGCTTGACACACGTGTCTAAGGAAACCACATTGGTATAAGGGACTGTTCTTATTCCCTGCTTCTTGTTTAATGAACAATTGTTCAAGCAAGCCATTCCACATTGTTGTTTTTCTTGGACTCGGATGTCACGCAGGTAGCTATAGCTCCCACGTGGTAAGGTCAATTGCTGCTGTAACCACAATTGGACGCCTGACTTCTGTTGTTGATTTCATTTGTTTGTTATTTCCTTCAATGTTTCTTACTCTAACACTTTTTATCGTATTGCAGAGGGACGGAAGCTAGACACACGTGTCGAAGGAAACAACATTGGTATAAAGGACTGTTCTTATTCCGTTCTTTTGGTATAATGAACAATTATCCAAGTAAGCCATTCCACATTGTTGTTCTTCTAGGACTCGGATGTCACGCAGATAGCTATAGCTTCCACGTGGTAAGGTCAATTGCTGCTAAAACCACAATTGGACGGCTGACTTCTGTAGTTGATTTCATTTGTTTGTTATTTCCTTCAATGTTTCTTATTCTAACACTTTTTATCGTATTGCAGAGGGAGGAAAGCTAGACACACGTGTCTGAGGAAACCACTTTGGTATAAAGGACTGTTCTTTTTCCTTTTTTTTTTGTTTAATGAACAATTGTTCAAGTAAGCCATTCCACATTGTTGATTTTCTTGGACTCCGATGTCACGCAGGTAGCTATAATCTCCCACGTTGTAAAGTCAATTGCTGCTGTAACCACAATTGGACGGCTGAATTCTGTTGTTGATTTCATTTGTTTGTTATTTCATTCAATGTTTCTCATTCTAACACTTTTCATCGTATTGCACAGGGACGAAAGCTTGACACTCGTGTCTAAGGAAATCACATTGGTATAAGGAACTGTTCTTATTCCCCCTGTTGTTGATTTCATTTGTTTGTTATTTCCTTCAATGTTTCTCATACTAACACTTTTTGTCGTATTGCAGAGGGACGAAAGCTTGACACACGTGTCTAAGGAAACCACATTGGTATAAAGGACTGTTCTTATTCCCTTCTTTTTGTTTAATGAACAATTATCCAAGTAAGCCGTTTCACATTGTTGATTTTCTTGGATTTCGATGTCACGCAGGTAGCTATAATCTCCCACATGGTAAGATCAATTGCTGCTGTAACCACAATTGGACGGCTGACTTCTGTTGTTGATTTCATTTGTTTGTTATTTCCTTCAATGTTTCTTACTCTAACACTTTTGATCGTATTGCAGAGGGACGAAAGCTTGACACACGTGTCTAAGGAAACCACATTGGTATAAGGGACTGTTCTTATTCCCTTTTTTCTTTTTTATGAACAATTATCCAAGTGAGCCATTCCACATTGTTGATTTTCTTGGACTCGGATGTCACGCAGATAGCTATAATCTCCCACGTGGTGAGGTCAATTGTTGCTGTAACCACAATTGGACGGCTGACTTCTGTTGTTGATTTCATTTGTTTGTTATTTCCTTCAATGTTTCTCATTATAATAACACTTTTCATCGTATTGCACAGGAACGAAAGCATGACACACGTGTCTAAGGAAACCACATTGGTATAAAGGACTGTTCTTATTCCCTTCTTTTTGTTTAATGAACAATTATCCAAGTAAGCCATTCGACATTGTTGTTTTTCTTGGACTTCGATGTCACGCAGGTAGCTATAGCTCCCACGTGGTAAGGTCAATTGCTGCTAAAACCACAATTGGAAGGCTGACTTCTGTTGTTGATTCCATTTTTTTGTTATTTCCTTCAATGTTTCTCACTCTAACACTCTTTATCGTATTGCAGAGGCACGAAAGCTTGACACACGTGTCTAAGGAAACCACATTGGTATAAAGGACTGTTCTTATTCCCTTCTTTTTGTTTAATGGACAATTATCCAAGTAAGCCATTCCACATTGTTGTTCTTTTTGGACTCGGATGTCACGCAGGTAGTAGCTATAGCTTCCACGTGGTGAGGTCAATTGCTGCTAAAACCACAATTGGACGGCTGACTTCTGTTGTTGATTTCATTTGTTTGTTATTTCCTTCAATGTTTCTCACTCTAACACTTTTTATCGTATTGCAGAGGCACGAAAGCTTGACACACGTGTCTAAGGAAACCACATTGGTATAAAGGACTGTTCTTATTCCCTTCCTTTTGTTTAATGAACAATTATCCAAGTAAGCCATTCCACATTGTTGATTTTCATGGACTCGGATGTCACGCAGGTAGCTATATTCTCCCACGTTATAAGGTCAATTGCTGCTGTAACCACAATTGGACGGATGAATTCTGTTGTTGATTTCATTTGTTTGTTAATTCCTTCAATGTTTCTCATAATAATAACACTTTTCATCGTATTGCACAGGGACGAAAGCATGACACACGTGTCTAAGGAAACCACATTGGTATAAGGGACTGTTCTTATTCCCATCTTTTTGTTTAATGAACAATTATCCAAGTAAGCCATTCGACTTGTTGTTTTTCTTGGACTTGGATGTGACGCAGGTAGCTATAGCTCCAATGTGGTAAGGTCAATTGCTGCTAAAACCACAATTAGAAGGCTGACTTCTGTTGTTGATTCCATTTGTTTGTTATTTCCTTCAATGTTTCTCACTCTAACACTCTTTATCGTATTGCAGAGGCACGAAAGCTTGACACACGTGTCTGAGGAAACCACATTTGTATGAAGGACTGTTCTTATTCCCTTCTCTTTGTTTGATGAACAATTATCCAAGTAAGCCGTTTCACATTGTTGATTTTCTTGGACTCCGATGTCAAGCAGGTAGCTATAATCTCCCACATGGTAAGGTCAATTGCTGCTGTAACCACAATTGGATGGCTGAATTCTGTTGTTGATTTCATTTATTTGTTATTTCCTTCAATGTTTCTTACTCTAACCCTCTTTATCGTATTGCACAGGGACGAAAGCTTGACACACGTGTTTAAGGAAACCACTTTGGTATAAGCGACTGTTCTTATTTCTTTTTTTTTTGTTTGATGAAGAATTGTTCAAGTAAGCCATTCCACATTGTTGATTTTCTTGGACTCGGATGTCACACTGGTAGCTATAATATCCTACGTTGTAAGGTCAATTGCTGCTGTAACCACAATTGAACGGCTGAATTCTGTTGTTGATTTCATTTGTTTGTTATTTCCTTCAATGTTTCTCACACTCACACTTTTTGTCGTATTGCAGAGGGACGAAAGCTTGACACACGTGTCTAAGGAAACAACATTGGTATAAGGGACTGTTCTTATTCCCTTCTTTTTGTTTAATGAACAATTATCCAAGTAAGCCATTCGACATTGTTGATTTTCTTGGACTTGGATGTCACGCAGGTAGCTATAGCTCCCACGTGGTAAGGTCAATTGCTGCTGTAACGACATATGGACGGCTGACTTCTGTTGTTGATTTCATTTGTTTGTTATTTCCCTCAATGTTTCTTACTCTAACACTTTTTATCGTATTGCAGAGGGACGAAAGCTTGACACACGTGTCTAAGGAAACCACTTTTGGTTCCTTCTTGGTAATAATATACCTCTTTTTCTATTGATCTGGTCACGTAGATCACGAAAGTTTTCATATGAGGGGTCTGCGACGAATAGTTCAGGAGATATAACGATTTTAGTAGAGAGATTGAATTTTTACGGTTTTTTCCAAAAATTTCGAATTCAAATTTCTCCTAAACCATGGGAACTACGGAAAATCGGTAAGCAGAGTTGGAATTGGCAGTTCATGGTTATTCGAATACCACTCTCGCCTGACAATATTTGAGTCGAAAAATTTTCTCGAATTTTCTCTAATTTTCCTTGCCCCGGACCTTAAAAAATTGTAAAAAATTAAAAGTTCCTTCTTGGTAATAATATACCTCTTTTTCTATTGATCTGGTCATGTAGATCTCGAAAGTTTTTATTTGAGGAGTCTGCGACGAATAGTTTAGGAGATATAACGATTTTTATAGAGAGATTGAATTTTCTCGAATTTTCCTTACCCCGGACCTTGAAAAATTGTAAAAAATTGAAAGTTCCTTCTTGGTAATAAAATACCTCTTTTTCTATTGATCTGTTCACGTAGATCACGAAAGTTTTTATTTGAGGGGTCTGCGACGAATAGTTTAGGAGATATAACGATTTTTGTAGAGAGATTGAATTTTCTCGAATTTTCCTTACCCCAGACCTTAAAAAATTGTAAAAAATTAAAAGTTCCTTCTTGGTAATAATATAACTCTTTTTCTTTTGATCTGGTCATGTAGATCACGAAAGTTTTTATTTGAGGAGTCTGCGACGAATAGTTTAGGAGATATAAAGATTTTTATAGAGAGATTGAATTTTCTCGAATTTTCCTTACCCCGGACCTTGAAAAATTGTAAAAAATTAAAAGATCTTTCTTGGTAATAATATACCTCTTTTTCTATTGATCTGTTCACGTAGATCACGAAAGTTTTTATTTGACGGGTCTGCGACGAATAGTTTAGGAGATATAACGATTTTTGTAGAGAGATTGAATTTTCTCGAATTTTCCTTACCCCGGACCTTAAAAAATTGTAAAAAATTAAAAGTTCCTTCTTGGTGATAATATACCTCTTTTTCTATTGATCTGTTCACGTAGATCACGAAAGTTTTTATATGAGGGGTCTGCGACGAATAGTTTAGGAGATATAACGATTTTTATAGGGAGATTGAATTTTTACGGTTTTTTCCAAAAATTTCGATTTCAAATTTCTCCTAAACTATGGGGACTACGGAAAATCGGTAAGCAGAGTTGGTATTGGCAGTTCATGATTATTCGAATTCCACTCACGAATGACAATATTTGAGTAGAAGAATTTTCTCGAATTTTCTCGAATTTTCCTTACCCCGGACCTTGAAAAATTGTAAAAAATTAAAAGTTCCTTCTTGGTAATAATATAACTCTTTTTCTTTCGATCTGGTCACGTAGATCACGAAAGTTTTCATATGAGGGGTGTGCGACGAATCGTTTAGGAGATATAACGATTTTAGTAGAGAGATTGAATTTTTACGGTTTTTTCCAAAAATTTCGAATTCAAATTTCTCCTAAACTATGGGGACTACGGAAAATCGGTAAGCAGAGTTGGTATTGGCAGTTCATGGTTACTCTTTCCTACTCTCGCCTGACAATATTTGAGTCGAAAAATTTTCTCGAATTTTCCTTACCCCGGACCTTAAAAAATTGTAAAAAATTGAAAGTTCCTTCTTGGTAATAATATACCTCTTTTTCTATTGATCTGGTCATGTAGATCACGAAAGTTTTTATTTGAGGAGTCTGCGACGAATAGCTTAGGAGATATAACGAGTTTTATAGAGAGATTGAATTTTCTCGAATTTTCCTAACCCCGGACCTTGAAAAATTGTAAAAAATTAAAAGATCTTTCTTGGTGATAAAATACCTCTTTTTCTATTGATCTGTTCACGTAGATCACGAAAGTTTTATTTGAGGGGTCTGCGACGAATAGTTTAGGAGATATAACGATTTTTGTAGAGAGATTGAATTTTCTCGAATTTTCCTTACCCCGGACCTTAAAAAATTGTAAAAAATTGAAAGTTCCTTCTTGGTGATAATATACCTCTTTTTCTATTGATCTGTTCACGTACATCACGAAAGTTTTTAAATGAGGGGTCTGCGACGAATAGTTTAGGAGATATAACGATTTTTATAGAGAGATTGAATTTTTACGGTTTTTTCCAAAAATTTCGACTTCAAATTTCTCCTAAACTATGGGGACTACGGAAAATCGGTAAGCAGAGTTGGTATTGGCAGTTCATGATTATTCGAATTCCACTCACGATTGACAATATTTGAGTCGAAGAATTTTCTCGAATTTTCTCGAATTTTCCTTACCCCGGACCTTAAAAAATTGTAAAAAATTAAAAGTTCCTTCTTGGTAATAATATACCTCTTTTTCTATTGATCTGGTCACGTAGATCACGAAAGTTTTTATTTGAGGGGTTTGCGACGAATAGTTTAGGAGATATAACGATTTTTGTAGAGAGATTGAATTTTTACGGTTTTTTCCAAAAATTTCGAATTCGAATTTCTCCTAAACTATGGGGACTACGGAAAATCGGTAAGCAGAGTTGGTATTGGCAGTTCATGGTTATTCGAATCCCACTCTCGCCTGACAATATTTGAGTCGAAAAATTTTCTCGAATTTTCTCGAATTTTCCTTACCCCGGACCTTAAAAAATTGTAAAAAATTAAAAGTTCCTTCTTGGTAATAATATACTTTTTTTTCTATTGATCTGGTCACGTAGATCACGAAAGTTTTTATTTGAGGGGTTTGCGACGAATAGTTTAGCAGATATAACGATTTTTGTAGAGAGATTGAATTTTTACGGTTTTTTCCAAAAATTTCGAATTCAAATTTCTCCTAAACTATAGGGACTACGGAAAATCGGTGAGCAGAGTTGGTATTGGCAGTTCATGGTTATTCGAATCCCACTCTCGCCTGACAATATTTGAGTCGAAAAATTTTCTCGAATTTTCTCGAATTTTCCTTACCCCGGACCTTAAAAAATTGTAAAAAATCAAAAGTTCTTTCTTGGTAATAATATACCTCTTTTTCTATTGATCTGGTCATGTAGATCACGAAAGTTTTTATTTGAGGAGTCTGCGACGAATAGTTTAGGAGATATAACGATTTTTATAGAGAGATTGAATTTTCTCGAATTTTCCTTACCCCGGACCTTGAAAAATTGTAAAAAATTAAAAGATCTTTCTTGGTAATAAAATATCTCTTTTTCTATTGATCTGTTCACGTAGATCACGAAAGTTTTTATTTGAGGGGTCTGCGACGAATAGTTCAGGAGATATAACGATTTTTGTAGAGAGATTGAATTTTCTCGAATTTTCCTTACCCCGGACCTTAAAAAATTGTAAAAAATTAAAAGTTCCTTCTTGGTGATAATATACCTCTTTTTCTATTGATCTGTTCACGTAGATCACGAAAGTTTTTATATGAGGGGTCTGCGACGAATAGTTTAGGAGATATAACGATTTTTATAGAGAGATTGAATTTTTACGGTTTTTTCCAAAAATTTCGACTTCAAATTTCTCCTAAACTATGGGGACTACGGAATATCGGTAAGCAGAGTTGGTATTGGCAGTTCATGATTATTCGAATTCCACTCACGAATGACAATATTTGAGTCGAAGAATTTTCTCGAATTTTCCTTACCCCGGACCTTAAAAAAATGTAAAAAATTAAAAGTTCCTTCTTGGTAATAATATACCTCTTTTTCTATTGATCTGGTCATGTAGATCACGAAAGTTTTTATTTGAGGAGTCTGCGACGAATAGTTTAGGAGATATAACGATTTTTATAGAGAGATTGAATTTTCTCGAATTTTCCTTACCGCGGACCTTGAAAAATTGTACAAAATTAAAAGATCTTTCTTGGTAATAAAATACCTCTTTTTCTAATGATCAGTTCACGTAGATCACGAAAGTTTTTATTTGAGGGTTTTGCGACGAATAGTTTAGGAGATATAACGATTTTTGTAGAGAGATTGAATTTTCTCGAATTTTCCTTACCCCGGACCTTAAAAAATTGTAAAAAATTAAAAGTTCCTTCTTGGTGATAATATACCTCTTTTTCTATTGATCTGTTCACTTAGATCACGAAAGTTTTTATATGAGGGGTCTCCGACGAATAGTTTAGGAGATATAACGATTTTTATAGAGAGATTGAATTTTTACGGTTTTTTCCAAAAATTTCGACTTCAAATTTCTCCTAAACTATGGGGACTACGGAAAATCGGTAAGCAGAGTTGGTATTGGCAATTCATGATTATTCGAATTCCACTCACGAATGACAATATTTGAGTCGAAGAATTTTCTCGAATTTTCCTTACCCCGGACCTTAAAAAATTGTAAAAAATTAAAAGTTCCTTCTTGGTAATAATATACCTCTTTTTCTATTGATCTGGTCACGTAGATCACGAAAGTTTTTATTTGAGGGGTTTGCGACGAATAGTTTAGGAGATATAACGATTTTTGTAGAGAGATTGAATTTTTACGGTTTTTTCCAAAAATTTCGAATTCAAATTTCTCCTAAACTATGGGGACTACGGAAAATCGGTAAGCAGAGTTGGTATTGGCAGTTCATGGTTATTCGAATCCCACTCTCGCCTGACAATATTTGATTCGAAAAATTTTCTCGAATTTTCTCGAATTTTCCTTACCCCGGACCTTAAAAAATTGTAAAAAATTAAAAGTTCCTTCTTGGTAATAATATACCTCTTTTTCTATTGATCTGGTCACGTAGATCACGAAAGTTTTTATTTGAGGGGTTTGCGACGAATAGTTTAGGAGATATAACGATTTTTGTAGAGAGGTTGAATTTTTACGGTTTTTTCCAAAAATTTCGAATTCAAATTTCTCCTTAACTATGGGGACTACGGAAAATAGGTAAGCAGAGTTGGTATTGGCAGTTCATGATTATTCGAATTCCACTCACGAATGACAATATTTGAGTCGAAAAATTTTCTTGAATTTTCTCGAATTTTCCTTACCCCGGACCTTAAAAAATTGTAAAAAATTAAAAGTTCCTTCTTGGTAATAATATACCTCTTTTTCTATTGATCTGGTCACGTAGATCACGAAAGTTTTTATTTGAGGGGTTTGCGACGAATAGTTTAGGAGATATAACGATTTTTGTAGAGAGGTTGAATTTTTACGGTTTTTTCCAAAAATTTCGAATTCAAATTTCTCCTAAACTATGGGGACTACAGAAAATCGGTAAGCAGAGTTGGTATTGGCAGTTCATGGTTATTCGAATCCCACTCTCGCCTGACAATATTTGAGTCGAAAAATTTTCTCGAATTTTCTCGAATTTTTCTTACCCCGGACCTTAAAAAATTGTGAAAAATTGAAAGTTCCTTCTTGGTAATAATATACCTCTTTTTCTATTGATCTGGTCGTGTAGATCACGAAAGTTTTTATTTGAGGAGTCTGCGACGAATAGTTTAGGAGATATAACGATTTTTATAGAGAGATTGAATTTTCTCGAATTTTCCTTACCCCGGACCTTGAAAAATTGTAAAAAATTAAAAGATCTTTCTTGGTAATAAAATACCTCTTTTTCTATTGATCTGTTCACGTAGATCACGAACGTTTTTATTTGAGGGGTCTGCGACGAATAGTTTAGGAGATATAACGATTTTTGTTGAGAGATTGAATTTTCTCGAATTTTCCTTACCCCGGACTTTAAAAAATTGTAAAAAATTAAAAGTTCCTTCTTGGTGATAATATACCTCTTTTTCTATTGATCTGTTCACGTAGATCACGAAAGTTTTTATATGAGGGGTCTGCGACGAATAGTTTAGGAGATATAACGATTTTTATAGGGAGATTGAATTTTTACGGTTTTTTCCAAAAATTTCGAATTCAAATTTCTCCTAAACTATGGGGACTACGGAAAATCAGTAAGCAGAGTTGGTATTGGCAGTTCATGGTTATTCGAATCCCACTCTCGCCTGACAATATTTGAGTCGAAAAATTTTCTCGAATTTTCTCGAATTTTCCTTACCCCGGACCTTAAAAAATTGTAAAAAATTGAAAGTTCCTTCTTGGTTATAATATACCTCTTTTTCTATTGATCTCATGTAGATCACGAAAGTTTTTATTTGAGGAGTCTGCGACGAATAGTTTAGGAGATATAACGATTTTTATAGAGAGATTGAAGTTTCTCGAATTTTCCTTACCCCGGACCTTGAAAAATTGTAAAAAATTAAAAGACCTTTCTTGGTAATAATATACCTCTTTTTCTATTGATCTGGTCATGTAGATCACGAAAGTTTTTATTTGAGGAGTCTGCGACGAATAGTTTAGGAGATATAACGATTTTTGTAGAGAGATTGGATTTTCTCGAATTTTCCTTACCCCGGACCTTAAAAAATTGTAAAAAATTAAAAGTTCCTTCTTGGTGATAATATACCTCTTTTTCTATTGATCTGTTCACGTAGATCACGAAAGTTTTTATATGAGGGGTCTGCGACGAATAGTTTAGGAGATATAACGATTTTTATAGGGAGATTGAATTTTTACGGTTTTTTCCAAAAATTTCGACTTCAAATTTCTCCTAAACTATGGGGACTACGGAAAACCGGTAAGCAGAGTTGGTATTGGCAGTTCATGATTATTCGAATTCCACTCACGAATGACAATATTTGAGTCGAAGAATTTTCTCGAATTTTTCTTACCCCGGACCTTGAAAAATTGTAAAAAATTAAAAGTTCCTTCTTGGTAATAATATACCTCTTTTTCTATTGATCTGGTCACGTAGATCACGAAAGTTTTCATATGAGGGGTCTGCGACGAATAGTTTAGGAGATATAACGATTTCAGTAGAGAGATTGAATTTTTACGGTTTTTTCCAAAAATTTCGAATTCAAATTTCTCCTAAACTATGGGAACTACGGAAAATCGGTAAGCAGAGTTGGTATTGGCAGTTCATGGTTATTCGAATCCCACTCTCGCCTGACAATATTTGAGTCGAAAAATTTTCTCGAATTTTCTCGAATTTTCCTTACCCCGGACCTTAAAAAATTGTAAAAAATTAAAAGTTCCTTCTTGGTAATAATATACCTCTTTTTCTATTGATCTGGTCACGTAGATCACGAAAGTTTTTATTTGAGGGGTTTGCGACGAATAGTTTAGGAGATATAACGATTTTTGTAGAGAGGTTGAATTTTTACGGTTTTTTCCAAAAATTTCGAATTCAAATTTCTCCTAAACTATGGGGACTACAGAAAATCGGTAAGCAGAGTTGGTATTGGCAGTTCATGGTTATTCGAATCCCACTCTCGCCTGACAATATTTGAGTCGAAAAATTTTCTCGAATTTTCTCGAATTTTTCTTACCCCGGACCTTAAAAAATTGTAAAAAATTGAAAGTTCCTTCTTGGTAATAATATACCTCTTTTTCTATTGATCTGGTCGTGTAGATCACGAAAGTTTTTATTTGAGGAGTCTGCGACGAATAGTTTAGGAGATATAACGATTTTTATAGAGAGATTGAATTTTCTCGAATTTTCCTTACCCCGGACCTTGAAAAATTGTAAAAAATTAAAAGATCTTTCTTGGTAATAAAATACCTCTTTTTCTATTGATCTGTTCACGTAGATCACGAAAGTTTTTATTTGAGGGGTCTGCGACGAATAGTTTAGGAGATATAACGATTTTTGTTGAGAGATTGAATTTTCTCGAATTTTCCTTACCCCGGACCTTAAAAAATTGTAAAATATTAAAAGTTCCTTCTTGGTGATAATATACCTCTTTTTCTATTGATCTGTTCACGTAGATCACGAAAGTTTTTATATGAGGGTTCTGCGACGAATAGTTTAGGAGATATAACGATTTTTATAGGGAGATTGAATTTTTACGGTTTTTTCCAAAAATTTCGACTTCAAATTTCTCCTTAACTATGGGGACTACGGAAAATCGGTTAGCAGAGTTGGTATTGGCAGTTCATGATTATTCGAATTCCACTCACGAATGACAATATTTGAGTCGAAGAATTTTCTCGAATTTTTCTTACCCCGGATCTTGAAAAATTGTAAAAAATTGAAAGTTCCTTCTTGGTAATAATATACCTCTTTTTCTATTGATCTGGTCACGTAGATCACGAAAGTTTTCATATGAGGGGTCTGCGACGAATAGTTTGGGAGATATAACGATTTTAGTAGAGAGATTGAATTTTTACGGTTTTTTATAAAAATTTCGAATTCAAATTTCTCCTTAACTATGGGGACTACGGAAAATAGGTAAGCAGAGTTGGTATTGGCAGTTCATGATTATTCGAATTCCACTCACGAATGACAATATTTGAGTCGAAGAATTTTCTCGAATTTTCTCGAATTTTCCTCACCCCGGACCTTAAAAAATTGTAAAAAATTAAAAGTTCCTTCTTGGTAATAATATACCTCTTTTTCTATTGATCTGGTCATGTAGATCACGAAAGTTTTTATTTGAGGAGTCTGCGACGAATAGTTTAGGAGATATAACGATTTTTATAGAGAGATTGAATTTTCTCGAATTTTCCTTACCCCGGACCTTGAAAAATTGTAAAATTTAAAAGATCTTTCTTGGTAATAAAATACCTCTTTTTCTATTGATCTGTTCACGTAGATCACGAAAGTTTTTATTTGAGGGGTCTGCGACGAATAGTTTAGGAGATATAACGATTTTTGTTGAGAGATTGAATTTTCTCGAATTTTCCTTACCCCGGACTTTAAAAAATTGTAAAAAATTAAAAGTTCCTTCTTGGTGATAATATACCTCTTTTTCTATTGATCTGTTCACGTAGATCACGAAAGTTTTTATATGAGGGGTCTGCGACGAATAGTTTAGGAGATATAACGATTTTTATAGGGAGATTGAATTTTTACGGTTTTTTCCAAAAATTTCGAATTCAAATTTCTCCTAAACTATGGGGACTACGGAAAATCGGTAAGCAGAGTTGGTATTGGCAGTTCATGGTTATTCGAATCCCACTCTCGCCTGACAATATTTGAGTCGAAAAATTTTCTCGAATTTTCTCGAATTTTCCTTACCCCGGACCTTAAAAAATTGTAAAAAATTGAAAGTTCCTTCTTGGTTATAATATACCTCTTTTTCTATTGATCTCATGTAGATCACGAAAGTTTTTATTTGAGGAGTCTGCGACGAATAGTTTAGGAGATATAACGATTTTTATAGAGAGATTGAAGTTTCTCGAATTTTCCTTACCCCGGACCTTGAAAAATTGTAAAAAATTAAAAGACCTTTCTTGGTAATAATATACCTCTTTTTCTATTGATCTGGTCATGTAGATCACGAAAGTTTTTATTTGAGGAGTCTGCGACGAATAGTTTAGGAGATATAACGATTTTTGTAGAGAGATTGGATTTTCTCGAATTTTCCTTACCCCGGACCTTAAAAAATTGTAAAAAATTAAAAGTTCCTTCTTGGTAATAATATACCTCTTTTTCTATTGATCTGGTCACGTAGATCACGAAAGTTTTTATTTGAGGGGTTTGCGACGAATAGTTTAGGAGATATAACGATTTTTATAGAGAGATTGAATTTTTACGGTTTTTTCCAAAAATTTCGACTTCAAATTTCTCCTAAACTATGGGGACTACGGAAAATCGGTAAGCAGAGTTGGTATTGGCAGTTCATGATTATTCGAATTCCACTCACGATTGACAATATTTGAGTCGAAGAATTTTCTCGAATTTTCTCGAATTTTCTCGAATTTTCCTTACCCCGGACCTTAAAAAATTGTAAAAAATTAAAAGTTCCTTCTTGGTAATAATATACCTCTTTTTCTATTGATCTGGTCACGTAGATCACGAAAGTTTTTATTTGAGGGGTTTGCGACGAATAGTTTAGGAGATATAACGATTTTTGTAGAGAGATTGAATTTTTACGGTTTTTTCCAAAAATTTCGAATTCGAATTTCTCCTAAACTATGGGGACTACGGAAAATCGGTAAGCAGAGTTGGTATTGGCAGTTCATGGTTGTTCGAATCCCACTCTCGCCTGACAATATTTGAGTCGAAAAATTTTCTCGAATTTTCTCGAATTTTCCTTACCCCAGACCTTAAAAAATTGTAAAAAATTAAAAGTTCCTTCTTGGTAATAATATACTTTTTTTTCTATTGATCTGGTCACGTAGATCACGAAAGTTTTTATTTGAGGGGTTTGCGACGAATAGTTTAGCAGATATAACGATTTTTGTAGAGAGATTGAATTTTTACGGTTTTTTCCAAAAATTTCGAATTCAAATTTCTCCTAAACTATAGGGACTACGGAAAATCGGTGAGCAGAGTTGGTATTGGCAGTTCATGGTTATTCGAATCCCACTCTCGCCTGACAATATTTGAGTCGAAAAATTTTCTCGAATTTTCTCGAATTTTCCTTACCCCGGACCTTAAAAAATTGTAAAAAATCAAAAGTTCCTTCTTGGTAATAATATACCTCTTTTTCTATTGATCTGGTCATGTAGATCACGAAAGTTTTTATTTGAGGAGTCTGCGACGAATAGTTTAGGAGATATAACGATTTTTATAGAGAGATTGAATTTTCTCGAATTTTCCTTACCCCGGACCTTGAAAAATTGTAAAAAATTAAAAGATCTTTCTTGGTAATAAAATATCTCTTTTTCTATTGATCTGTTCACGTAGATCACGAAAGTTTTTATTTGATGGGTCTGCGACGAATAGTTCAGGAGATATAACGATTTTTGTAGAGAGATTGAATTTTCTCGAATTTTCCTTACCCCGGACCTTAAAAAATTGTAAAAAATTAAAAGTTCCTTCTTGGTGATAATATACCTCTTTTTCTATTGATCTGTTCACGTAGATCACGAAAGTTTTTATATGAGGGGTCTGCGACGAATAGTTTAGGAGATATAACGATTTTTATAGAGAGATTGAATTTTTACGGTTTTTTCCAAAAATTTCGACTTCAAATTTCTCCTAAACTATGGGGACTACGGAATATCGGTAAGCAGAGTTGGTATTGGCAGTTCATGATTATTCGAATTCCACTCACGAATGACAATATTTGAGTCGAAGAATTTTCTCGAATTTTCCTTACCCCGGACCTTAAAAAATTGTAAAAAATTAAAAGTTCCTTCTTGGTAATAATATACCTCTTTTTCTATTGATCTGGTCATGTAGATCACGAAAGTTTTTATTTGAGGAGTCTGCGACGAATAGTTTAGGAGATATAACGATTTTTATAGAGAGATTGAATTTTCTCGAATTTTCCTTACCGCGGACCTTGAAAAATTGTACAAAATTAAAAGATCTTTCTTGGTAATAAAATACCTCTTTTTCTAATGATCAGTTCACGTAGATCACGAAAGTTTTTATTTGAGGGTTTTGCGACGAATAGTTTAGGAGATATAACGATTTTTGTAGAGAGATTGAATTTTCTCGAATTTTCCTTACCCCGGACCTTAAAAAATTGTAAAAAATTAAAAGTTCCTTCTTGGTGATAATATACCTCTTTTTCTATTGATCTGTTCACTTAGATCACGAAAGTTTTTATATGAGGGGTCTCCGACGAATAGTTTAGGAGATATAACGATTTTTATAGAGAGATTGAATTTTTACGGTTTTTTCCAAAAATTTCGACTTCAAATTTCTCCTAAACTATGGGGACTACGGAAAATCGGTAAGCAGAGTTGGTATTGGCAATTCATGATTATTCGAATTCCACTCACGAATGACAATATTTGAGTCGAAGAATTTTCTCGAATTTTCCTTACCCCGGACCTTAAAAAATTGTAAAAAATTAAAAGTTCCTTCTTGGTAATAATATACCTCTTTTTCTATTGATCTGGTCACGTAGATCACGAAAGTTTTTATTTGAGGGGTTTGCGACGAATAGTTTAGGAGATATAACGATTTTTGTAGAGAGATTGAATTTTTACGGTTTTTTCCAAAAATTTCGAATTCAAATTTCTCCTAAACTATGGGGACTACGGAAAATCGGTAAGCAGAGTTGGTATTGGCAGTTCATGGTTATTCGAATCCCACTCTCGCCTGACAATATTTGATTCGAAAAATTTTCTCGAATTTTCTCGAATTTTCCTTACCCCGGACCTTAAAAAATTGTAAAAAATTAAAAGTTCCTTCTTGGTAATAATATACCTCTTTTTCTATTGATCTGGTCACGTAGATCACGAAAGTTTTTATTTGAGGGGTTTGCGACGAATAGTTTAGGAGATATAACGATTTTTGTAGAGAGGTTGAATTTTTACGGTTTTTTCCAAAAATTTCGAATTCAAATTTCTCCTTAACTATGGGGACTACGGAAAATAGGTAAGCAGAGTTGGTATTGGCAGTTCATGATTATTCGAATTCCACTCACGAATGACAATATTTGAGTCGAAAAATTTTCTTGAATTTTCTCGAATTTTCCTTACCCCGGACCTTAAAAAATTGTAAAAAATTAAAAGTTCCTTCTTGGTAATAATATACCTCTTTTTCTATTGATCTGGTCACGTAGATCACGAAAGTTTTTATTTGAGGGGTTTGCGACGAATAGTTTAGGAGATATAACGATTTTTGTAGAGAGGTTGAATTTTTACGGTTTTTTCCAAAAATTTCGAATTCAAATTTCTCCTAAACTATGGGGACTACAGAAAATCGGTAAGCAGAGTTGGTATTGGCAGTTTATGGTTATTCGAATCCCACTCTCGCCTGACAATATTTGAGTCGAAAAATTTTCTTGAATTTTCTCGAATTTTTCTTACCCCGGACCTTAAAAAATTGTGAAAAATTGAAAGTTCCTTCTTGGTAATAATATACCTCTTTTTCTATTGATCTGGTCGTGTAGATCACTTAAGTTTTTATTTGAGGAGTCTGCGACGAATAGTTTAGGAGATATAACGATTTTTATAGAGAGATTGAATTTTCTCGAATTTTCCTTACCCCGGACCTTGAAAAATTGTAAAAAATTAAAAGATCTTTCTTGGTAATAAAATACCTCTTTTTCTATTGATCTGTTCACGTAGATCACGAAAGTTTTTATTTGAGGGGTCTGCGACGAATAGTTTAGGAGATATAACGATTTTTGTTGAGAGATTGAATTTTCTCGAATTTTCCTTACCCCGGACTTTAAAAAATTGTAAAAAATTAAAAGTTCCTTCTTGGTGATAATATACCTCTTTTTCTATTGATCTGTTCACGTAGATCACGAAAGTTTTTATATGAGGGGTCTGCGACGAATAGTTTAGGAGATATAACGATTTTTATAGGGAGATTGAATTTTTACGGTTTTTTCCAAAAATTTCGAATTCAAATTTCTCCTAAACTATGGGGACTACGGAAAATCAGTAAGCAGAGTTGGTATTGGCAGTTCATGGTTATTCGAATCCCACTCTCGCCTGACAATATTTGAGTCGAAAAATTTTCTCGAATTTTCTCGAATTTTCCTTACCCCGGACCTTAAAAAATTGTAAAAAATTGAAAGTTCCTTCTTGGTTATAATATACCTCTTTTTCTATTGATCTCATGTAGATCACGAAAGTTTTTATTTGAGGAGTCTGCGACGAATAGTTTAGGAGATATAACGATTTTTATAGAGAGATTGAAGTTTCTCGAATTTTCCTTACCCCGGACCTTGAAAAATTGTAAAAAATTAAAAGACCTTTCTTGGTAATAATATACCTCTTTTTCTATTGATCTGGTCATGTAGATCACGAAAGTTTTTATTTGAGGAGTCTGCGACGAATAGTTTAGGAGATATAACGATTTTTGTAGAGAGATTGGATTTTCTCGAATTTTCCTTACCCCGGACCTTAAAAAATTGTAAAAAATTAAAAGTTCCTTCTTGGTGATATTATACCTCTTTTTCTATTGATCTGTTCACGTAGATCACGAAAGTTTTTATATGAGGGGTCTGCGACGAATAGTTTAGGAGATATAACGATTTTTATAGGGAGATTGAATTTTTACGGTTTTTTCCAAAAATTTCGACTTCAAATTTCTCCTAAACTATGGGGACTACGGA
The DNA here is from genome assembly GCF_914767665.1 of Harmonia axyridis. Lineage (NCBI taxonomy): Eukaryota > Metazoa > Arthropoda > Insecta > Coleoptera > Coccinellidae > Harmonia > Harmonia axyridis. The sequence continues at coordinate 20,518,176 of NC_059505.1, read as the reverse complement.
AAACCGGTAAGCAGAGTTGGTATTGGCAGTTCATGATTATTCGAATTCCACTCACGAATGACAATATTTGAGTCGAAGAATTTTCTCGAATTTTTCTTACCCCGGACCTTGAAAAATTGTAAAAAATTAAAAGTTCCTTCTTGGTAATAATATACCTCTTTTTCTATTGATCTGGTCACGTAGATCACGAAAGTTTTCATATGAGGGGTCTGCGACGAATAGTTTAGGAGATATAACGATTTCAGTAGAGAGATTGAATTTTTACGGTTTTTTCCAAAAATTTCGAATTCAAATTTCTCCTAAACTATGGGAACTACGGAAAATCGGTAAGCAGAGTTGGTATTGGCAGTTCATGGTTATTCGAATCCCACTCTCGCCTGACAATATTTGAGTCGAAAAATTTTCTCGAATTTTCTCGAATTTTCCTTACCCCGGACCTTAAAAAATTGTAAAAAATTAAAAGTTCCTTCTTGGTAATAATATACCTCTTTTTCTATTGATCTGGTCACGTAGATCACGAAAGTTTTTATTTGAGGGGTTTGCGACGAATAGTTTAGGAGATATAACGATTTTTGTAGAGAGGTTGAATTTTTACGGTTTTTTCCAAAAATTTCGAATTCAAATTTCTCCTAAACTATGGGGACTACAGAAAATCGGTAAGCAGAGTTGGTATTGGCAGTTCATGGTTATTCGAATCCCACTCTCGCCTGACAATATTTGAGTCGAAAAATTTTCTCGAATTTTCTCGAATTTTTCTTACCCCGGACCTTAAAAAATTGTAAAAAATTGAAAGTTCCTTCTTGGTAATAATATACCTCTTTTTCTATTGATCTGGTCGTGTAGATCACGAAAGTTTTTATTTGAGGAGTCTGCGACGAATAGTTTAGGAGATATAACGATTTTTATAGAGAGATTGAATTTTCTCGAATTTTCCTTACCCCGGACCTTGAAAAATTGTAAAAAATTAAAAGATCTTTCTTGGTAATAAAATACCTCTTTTTCTATTGATCTGTTCACGTAGATCACGAAAGTTTTTATTTGAGGGGTCTGCGACGAATAGTTTAGGAGATATAACGATTTTTGTTGAGAGATTGAATTTTCTCGAATTTTCCTTACCCCGGACCTTAAAAAATTGTAAAATATTAAAAGTTCCTTCTTGGTGATAATATACCTCTTTTTCTATTGATCTGTTCACGTAGATCACGAAAGTTTTTATATGAGGGTTCTGCGACGAATAGTTTAGGAGATATAACGATTTTTATAGGGAGATTGAATTTTTACGGTTTTTTCCAAAAATTTCGACTTCAAATTTCTCCTTAACTATGGGGACTACGGAAAATCGGTTAGCAGAGTTGGTATTGGCAGTTCATGATTATTCGAATTCCACTCACGAATGACAATATTTGAGTCGAAGAATTTTCTCGAATTTTTCTTACCCCGGATCTTGAAAAATTGTAAAAAATTGAAAGTTCCTTCTTGGTAATAATATACCTCTTTTTCTATTGATCTGGTCACGTAGATCACGAAAGTTTTCATATGAGGGGTCTGCGACGAATAGTTTGGGAGATATAACGATTTTAGTAGAGAGATTGAATTTTTACGGTTTTTTATAAAAATTTCGAATTCAAATTTCTCCTTAACTATGGGGACTACGGAAAATAGGTAAGCAGAGTTGGTATTGGCAGTTCATGATTATTCGAATTCCACTCACGAATGACAATATTTGAGTCGAAGAATTTTCTCGAATTTTCTCGAATTTTCCTCACCCCGGACCTTAAAAAATTGTAAAAAATTAAAAGTTCCTTCTTGGTAATAATATACCTCTTTTTCTATTGATCTGGTCATGTAGATCACGAAAGTTTTTATTTGAGGAGTCTGCGACGAATAGTTTAGGAGATATAACGATTTTTATAGAGAGATTGAATTTTCTCGAATTTTCCTTACCCCGGACCTTGAAAAATTGTAAAATTTAAAAGATCTTTCTTGGTAATAAAATACCTCTTTTTCTATTGATCTGTTCACGTAGATCACGAAAGTTTTTATTTGAGGGGTCTGCGACGAATAGTTTAGGAGATATAACGATTTTTGTTGAGAGATTGAATTTTCTCGAATTTTCCTTACCCCGGACTTTAAAAAATTGTAAAAAATTAAAAGTTCCTTCTTGGTGATAATATACCTCTTTTTCTATTGATCTGTTCACGTAGATCACGAAAGTTTTTATATGAGGGGTCTGCGACGAATAGTTTAGGAGATATAACGATTTTTATAGGGAGATTGAAATTTTTACGGTTTTTTCCAAAAATTTCGAATTCAAATTTCTCCTAAACTATGGGGACTACGGAAAATCGGTAAGCAGAGTTGGTATTGGCAGTTCATGGTTATTCGAATCCCACTCTCGCCTGACAATATTTGAGTCGAAAAATTTTCTCGAATTTTCTCGAATTTTCCTTACCCCGGACCTTAAAAAATTGTAAAAAATTGAAAGTTCCTTCTTGGTTATAATATACCTCTTTTTCTATTGATCTCATGTAGATCACGAAAGTTTTTATTTGAGGAGTCTGCGACGAATAGTTTAGGAGATATAACGATTTTTATAGAGAGATTGAAGTTTCTCGAATTTTCCTTACCCCGGACCTTGAAAAATTGTAAAAAATTAAAAGACCTTTCTTGGTAATAATATACCTCTTTTTCTATTGATCTGGTCATGTAGATCACGAAAGTTTTTATTTGAGGAGTCTGCGACGAATAGTTTAGGAGATATAACGATTTTTGTAGAGAGATTGGATTTTCTCGAATTTTCCTTACCCCGGACCTTGAAAAATTGTAAAAAATTAAAAGACCTTTCTTGGTAATAATATACCTCTTTTTCTATTGATCTGGTCATGTAGATCACGGAAATTTTTATTTGAGGGGTTTGCGACGAATAGTTTAGGAGATATAACGATTTTTGTAGAGAGGTTGAATTTTTACGGTTTTTTCCAAAAATTTCGAATTCAAATTTCTCCTAAACTATGGGGACTACAGAAAATCGGTAAGCAGAGTTGGTATTGGCAGTTCATGGTTATTCGAATCCCACTCTCGCCTGACAATATTTGAGTCGAAAAATTTTCTCGAATTTTCTCGAATTTTTCTTACCCCGGACCTTAAAAAATTGTAAAAAATTGAAAGTTCCTTCTTGGTAATAATATACCTCTTTTTCTATTGATCTGGTCGTGTAGATCACGAAAGTTTTTATTTGAGGAGTCTGCGACGAATAGTTTAGGAGATATAACGATTTTTATAGAGAGATTGAATTTTCTCGAATTTTCCTTACCCCGGACCTTAAAAAATTGTAAAATATTAAAAGTTCCTTCTTGGTGATAATATACCTCTTTTTCTATTGATCTGTTCACGTAGATCACGAAAGTTTTTATATGAGGGTTCTGCGACGAATAGTTTAGGAGATATAACGATTTTTATAGGGAGATTGAATTTTTACGGTTTTTTCCAAAAATTTCGACTTCAAATTTCTCCTTAACTATGGGGACTACGGAAAATCGGTTAGCAGAGTTGGTATTGGCAGTTCATGATCATTCGAATTCCACTCACGAATGACAATATTTGAGTCGAAGAATTTTCTCGAATTTTTCTTACCCCGGATCTTGAAAAATTGTAAAAAATTGAAAGTTCCTTCTTGGTAATAATATACCTCTTTTTCTATTGATCTGGTCACGTAGATCACGAAAGTTTTCATATGAGGGGTCTGCGACGAATAGTTTGGGAGATATAACGATTTTAGTAGAGAGATTGAATTTTTACGGTTTTTTACAAAAATTTCGAATTCAAATTTCTCCTTAACTATGGGGACTACGGAAAATAGGTAAGCAGAGTTGGTATTGGCAGTTCATGATTATTCGAATTCCACTCACGAATGACAATATTTGAGTCGAAGAATTTTCTCGAATTTTCTCGAATTTTCCTCACCCCGGACCTTTAAAAATTGTAAAAAATTAAAAGTTCCTTCTTGGTAATAATATACCTCTTTTTCTATTGATCTGGTCATGTAGATCACGAAAGTTTTTATTTGAGGAGTCTGCGACGAATAGTTTAGGAGATATAATGATTTTTATAGAGAGATTGAATTTTCTCGAATTTTCCTTACCCCGGACCTTGAAAAATTGTAAAAAATTAAAAGATCTTTCTTGGTAATAAAATACCTCTTTTTCTATTGATCTGTTCACGTAGATCACGAAAGTTTTTATTTGAGGGGTCTGCGACGAATAGTTTAGGAGATATAACGATTTTTGTAGAGAGATTGAATTTTCTCGAATTTTCCTTACCCCGGACCTTAAAAAATTGTAAAGAATTAAAAGTTCCTTCTTGGTGATAATATACATCTTTTTCTATTGATCTGTTCACGTAGATCACGAAAGTTTTTATATGAGGGGTATGCGACGAATAGTTTAGGAGATATAACGATTTTTATAGAGAGATTGAATTTTTACGGTTTTTTCCAAAAATTTCGACTTCAAATTTCTCCTAAACTATGGGGACTACGGAAAATCGGTAAGCAGAGTTGGTATTGGCAGTTCATGATTATTCGAATTCCACTCACGAATGACAATATTTGAGTCGAAGAATTTTCTCGAATTTTCTCGAATTTTCCTTACCCCGGACCTTAAAAAATTGTAAAAAATTAAAAGTTCCTTCTTGGTAATAATATACCTCTTTTTCTATTGATCTGGTCACGTAGATCACGAAAGTTTTTATTTGAGGGGTTTGCGACGAATAGTTTAGGAGATATAATGATTTTTGTAGAGAGATTCAATTTTTACGGTTTTTTCCAAAAATTTCGAATTCAAATTTCTCCTAAACTATGGGGACTTCGGAAAATCGGTAAGCAGAGTTGGTATTGGCAGTTCATGATTATTCGAATCATACTCTCGCCTGACAATATTTGAGTCGAAAAATTTTCTCGAATTTTCTCGAATTTTCCTTACCCCGGACCTTAAAAAATTGTAAAAAATTAAAAGTTCCTTCTTGGTAATAATATACCTCTTTTTCTATTGATCTGGTCACGTAGATCACGAAAGTTTTTATTTGAGGGGTTTGCGACGAATAGTTTAGAAGATATAATGATTTTTGTAGAGAGATTCAATTTTTACGGTTTTTTCCAAAAATTTCGAATTCAAATTTCTCCTAAACTATGGGGACTACAGAAAATCGGTAAGCAGAGTTGGTATTGGCAGTTCATGGTTATTCGAATCCCACCCTCGCCTGACAATATTTGAGTCGAAAAATTTTCTCGAATTTTCTCGAATTTTTCTTACCCCGGACCTTAAAAAATTGTAAAAGTTTGAAAGTTCCTTCTTGGTAATAATATACCTCTTTTTCTATTGATCTGGTCATGTAGATCACGAAAGTTTTTATTTGAGGAGTCTGCGACGAATAGTTTAGGAGATTTAACGATTTTTATAGAGAGATTGAATTTTCTAGAATTTTCCTTACCCCGGACCTTGAAAAATTGTAAAAAATTGAAAGTTCCTTCTTGGTAATAATATACCTCTTTTTCTATTGATCTGGTCGTGTAGATCACGAAAGTTTTTATTTGAGGAGTCTGCGACGAATAGTTTAGGAGATATAACGATTTTTATAGAGAGATTGAATTTTCTCGAATTTTCCTTACCCCGGACCTTGAAAAATTGTAAAAAATTAAAAGATCTTTCTTGGTAATGAAATACCTCTTTTTCTATTGATCTGTTCACGTAGATCACGAAAGTTTTTATTTGAGGGGTTTGCGACGAATAGTTTAGGAGATATAACGATTTTTGTTGAGAGATTGAATTTTCTCGAATTTTCCTTACCCCGGACCTTAAAAAATTGTAAAATATTAAAAGTTCCTTCTTGGTGATAATATACCTCTTTTTTTATTGATCTGTTCACGTAGATCACGAAAGTTTTTATATGAGGGTTCTGCGACGAATAGTTTAGGAGATATAACGATTTTTATAGGGAGATTGAATTTTTACGGTTTTTTCCAAAAATTTCGACTTCAAATTTCTCCTTAACTATGGGGACTACGGAAAATCGGTTAGCAGAGTTGGTATTGGCAGTTCATGATTATTCGAATTCCACTCACGAATGACAATATTTGAGTCGAAGAATTTTCTCGAATTTTTCTTACCCCGGATCTTGAAAAATTGTAAAAAATTGAAAATTCCTTCTTGGTAATAATATACCTCTTTTTCTATTGATCTGGTCACGTAGATCACGAAAGTTTTCATATGAGGGGTCTGCGACGAATAGTTTGGGAGATATAACGATTTTAGTAGAGAGATTGAATTTTTACGGTTTTTTACAAAAATTTCGAATTCAAATTTCTCCTTAACTATGGGGACTACGGAAAATAGGTAAGCAGAGTTGGTATTGGCAGTTCATGATTATTCGAATTCCACTCACGAATGACAATATTTGAGTCGAAGAATTTTCTCGAATTTTCTCGAATTTTCCTCACCCCGGACCTTAAAAAATTGTAAAAAATTAAAAGTTCCTTCTTGGTAATAATATACCTCTTTTTCTATTGATCTGGTCATGTAGATCACGAAAGTTTTTATTTGAGGAGTCTGCGACGAATAGTTTAGGAGATATAATGATTTTTATAGAGAGATTGAATTTTCTCGAATTTTCCTTACCCCGGACCTTGAAAAATTGTAAAAAATTAAAAGATCTTTCTTGGTAATAAAATACCTCTTTTTCTATTGATCTGTTCACGTAGATCACGAAAGTTTTTATTTGAGGGGTCTGCGACGAATAGTTTAGGAGATATAACGATTTTTGTAGAGAGATTGAATTTTCTCGAATTTTCCTTACCCCGGACCTTAAAAAATTGTAAAGAATTAAAAGTTCCTTCTTGGTGATAATATACCTCTTTTTCTATTGATCTGTTCACGTAGATCACGAAAGTTTTTATATGAGGGGTATGCGACGAATAGTTTAGGAGATATAACGATTTTTATAGAGAGATTGAATTTTTACGGTTTTTTCCAAAAACTTCGACTTCAAATTTCTCCTAAACTATGGGGACTACGGAAAATCGGTAAGCAGAGTTGGTATTGGCAGTTCATGATTATTCGAATTCCACTCACGAATGACAATATTTGAGTCGAAGAATTTTCTCGAATTTTCTCGAATTTTCCTTACCCCGGACCTTAAAAAATTGTAAAAAATTAAAAGTTCCTTCTTGGTAATAATATACCTCTTTTTCTATTGATCTGGTCACGTAGATCACGAAAGTTTTTATTTGAGGGGTTTGCGACGAATAGTTTAGGAGATATAATGATTTTTGTAGAGAGATTCAATTTTTACGGTTTTTTCCAAAAATTTCGAATTCAAATTTCTCCTAAACTATGGGGACTTCGGAAAATCGGTAAGCAGAGTTGGTATTGGCAGTTCATGATTATTCGAATCCCACTCTCGCCTGACAATATTTGAGTCGAAAAATTTTCTCGAATTTTCTCGAATTTTCCTTACCCCGGACCTTAAAAAATTGTAAAAAATTAAAAGTTCCTTCTTGGTAATAATATACCTCTTTTTCTATTGATCTGGTCACGTAGATCACGAAAGTTTTTATTTGAGGGGTTTGCGACGAATAGTTTAGAAGATATAATGATTTTTGTAGAGAGATTCAATTTTTACGGTTTTTTCCAAAAATTTCGAATTCAAATTTCTCCTAAACTATGGGGACTACAGAAAATCGGTAAGCAGAGTTGGTATTGGCAGTTCATGGTTATTCGAATCCCACCCTCGCCTGACAATATTTGAGTCGAAAAATTTTCTCGAATTTTCTCGAATTTTTCTTACCCCGGACCTTAAAAAATTGTAAAAGTTTGAAAGTTCCTTCTTGGTAATAATATACCTCTTTTTCTATTGATCTGGTCATGTAGATCACGAAAGTTTTTATTTGAGGAGTCTGCGACGAATAGTTTAGGAGATTTAACGATTTTTATAGAGAGATTGAATTTTCTAGAATTTTCCTTACCCCGGACCTTGAAAAATTGTAAAAAATTAAAAGATCTTTCTTGGTAATAAAAAACCTCTTTTTCTATTGATCTGTTCACGTAGATCACGAAAGTTTTTATTTGAGGGGTCTGCGACGAATAGTTTAGGAGATATAACGATTTTTGTAGAGAGATTGAATTTTCTCGAATTTTCCTTACCCCGGACCTTAAAAAATTGTAAAAAATTGAAAGTTCCTTCTTGGTGATAATATACCTCTTTTTCTATTGATCTGTTCACGTAGATCACGAAAGTTTTTATATGAGGGCTCTCCGACGAATAGTTTAGGAGATATAACGATTTTTATAGAGAGATTGAATTTTCTCGAATTTTCCTTACCCCGGACCTTGAAAAATTGTAAAAAATTGAAAGATCTTTCTTGGTAATAAAATACCTCTTTTTCTATTGATCTGGTCACGTAGATCACGAAAGTTTTTATTTAAGGGTTCTGCGACGAATAGTTTAGGAGATATAACGATTTTTGTAGAGAGATTGAATTTTCTCGAATTTTCCTTACCCCGGACCTTAAAAAATTGTAAAAAATTGAAAGTTCCTTCTTGGTAATAATATACCTCTTTTTCTATTGATCTGGTCATGTAGATCACGAAAGTTTTTATTTGAGGAGTCTGCGACGAATAGTTTAGGAGATATAACGATTTTTATAGAGAGATTGAATTTTCTCGAATTTTCCTTACCCCGGACCTTGAAAAATTGTAAAAAATTGAAAGATCTTTCTTGGTAATAAAATACCTCTTTTTCTATTGATCTGTTCACGTAGATCACGAAAGTTTTTATTTAAGGGTTCTGCGACGAATAGTTTAGGAGATATAACGATTTTTGTAGAGAGATTGAATTTTCTCGAATTTTCCTTACCCCGGACCTTGAAAAATTGTAAAAAATTGAAAGATCTTTCTTGGTAATAAAATACCTCTTTTTCTATTGATCTGTTCACGTAGAACACGAAAGTTTTTATTTAAGGGTTCTGCGACGAATAGTTTAGGAGATATAACGATTTTTGTAGAGAGATTGAATTTTCTCGAATTTTCCTTACACCGGACCTTAAAAAATTGTAAAAAATTGAAAGTTCCTTCTTGATAATAATATAACTCTTTTTCTATTGATCTGGTCACGTAGATCACGAAAGTTTTTATTTGAGGGGTTTGCGACGAATAGTTTAGGAGATATAACGATTTTTGTAGAGAGATTGAATTTTTACGGTTTTTTCCAAAAATTTTTGAAAAATTGTAAAAAATTGAAAGTTCCTTCTTGGTAATAATATACCTCTTTTTCTATTGATCTGGTCGTGTAGATCACGAAAGTTTTTATTTGAGGAGTCTGCGACGAATAGTTTAGGAGATATAACGATTTTTATAGAGAGATTGAATTTTCTCGAATTTTCCTTACCCCGGACCTTGAAAAATTGTAAAAAATTAAAAGATCTTTCTTGGTAATGAAATACCTTTTTTTCTATTGATCTGTTCACGTAGATCACGAAAGTTTTTATTTGAGGGGTCTGCGACGAATAGTTTAGGAGATATAACGATTTTTGTTGAGAGATTGAATTTTCTCGAATTTTCCTTACCCCGGACCTTAAAAAATTGTAAAATATTAAAAGTTCCTTCTTGGTGATAATATACCTCTTTTTCTATTGATCTGTTCACGTAGATCACGAAAGTTTTTATATGAGGGTTCTGCGACGAATAGTTTAGGAGATATAACGATTTTTATAGGGAGATTGAATTTTTACGGTTTTTTCCAAAAATTTCGACTTCAAATTTCTCCTTAACTATGGGGACTACGGAAAATCGGTTAGCAGAGTTGGTATTGGCAGTTCATGATTATTCGAATTCCACTCACGAATGACAATATTTGAGTCGAAGAATTTTCTCGAATTTTTCTTACCCCAGATCTTGAAAAATTGTAAAAAATTGAAAGTTCCTTCTTGGTAATAATATACCTCTTTTTCTATTGATCTGGTCACGTAGATCACGAAAGTTTTCATATGAGGGGTCTGCGACGAATAGTTTGGGAGATATAACGATTTTAGTAGAGAGATTGAATTTTTACGGTTTTTTACAAAAATTTCGAATTCAAATTTCTCCTTAACTATGGGGACTACGGAAAATAGGTAAGCAGAGTTGGTATTGGCAGTTCATGATTATTCGAATTCCACTCACGAATGACAATATTTGAGTCGAAGAATTTTCTCGAATTTTCTCGAATTTTCCTCACCCCGGACCTTAAAAAATTGTAAAAAATTAAAAGTTCCTTCTTGGTAATAATATACCTCTTTTTCTATTGATCTGGTCATGTAGATCACGAAAGTTTTTATTTGAGGAGTCTGCGACGAATAGTTTAGGAGATATAATGATTTTTATAGAGAGATTGAATTTTCTCGAATTTTCCTTACCCCGGACCTTGAAAAATTGTAAAAAATTAAAAGATCTTTCTTGGTAATAAAATACCTCTTTTTCTATTGATCTGTTCACGTAGATCACGAAAGTTTTTATTTGAGGGGTCTGCGACGAATAGTTTAGGAGATATAACGATTTTTGTAGAGAGATTGAATTTTCTCGAATTTTCCTTACCCCGGACCTTAAAAAATTGTAAAGAATTAAAAGTTCCTTCTTGGTAATAATATACCTCTTTTTCTATTGATCTGTTCACGTAGATCACGAAAGTTTTTATATGAGGGGTATGCGACGAATAGTTTAGGAGATATAACGATTTTTATAGAGAGATTGAATTTTTACGGTTTTTTCCAAAAACTTCGACTTCAAATTTCTCCTAAACTATGGGGACTACGGAAAATCGGTAAGCAGAGTTGGTATTGGCAGTTCATGATTATTCGAATTCCACTCACGAATGACAATATTTGAGTCGAAGAATTTTCTCGAATTTTCTCGAATTTTCCTTACCCCGGACCTTAAAAAATTGTAAAAAATTAAAAGTTCCTTCTTGGTAATAATATACCTCTTTTTCTATTGATCTGGTCACGTAGATCACGAAAGTTTTTATTTGAGGGGTTTGCGACGAATAGTTTAGGAGATATAATGATTTTTGTAGAGAGATTCAATTTTTACGGTTTTTTCCAAAAATTTCGAATTCAAATTTCTCCTAAACTATGGGGACTTCGGAAAATCGGTAAGCAGAGTTGGTATTGGCAGTTCATGATTATTCGAATCCCACTCTCGCCTGACAATATTTGAGTCGAAAAATTTTCTCGAATTTTCTCGAATTTTCCTTACCCCGGACCTTAAAAAATTGTAAAAAATTAAAAGTTCCTTCTTGGTAATAATATACCTCTTTTTCTATTGATCTGGTCACGTAGATCACGAAAGTTTTTATTTGAGGGGTTTGCGACGAATAGTTTAGAAGATATAATGATTTTTGTAGAGAGATTCAATTTTTACGGTTTTTTCCAAAAATTTCGAATTCAAATTTCTCCTAAACTATGGGGACTACAGAAAATCGGTAAGCAGAGTTGGTATTGGCAGTTCATGGTTATTCGAATCCCACCCTCGCCTGACAATATTTGAGTCGAAAAATTTTCTCGAATTTTCTCGAATTTTTCTTACCCCGGACCTTAAAAAATTGTAAAAGTTTGAAAGTTCCTTCTTGGTAATAATATACCTCTTTTTCTATTGATCTGGTCATGTAGATCACGAAAGTTTTTATTTGAGGAGTCTGCGACGAATAGTTTAGGAGATTTAACGATTTTTATAGAGAGATTGAATTTTCTAGAATTTTCCTTACCCCGGACCTTGAAAAATTGTAAAAAATTAAAAGATCTTTCTTGGTAATAAAAAACCTCTTTTTCTATTGATCTGTTCACGTAGATCACGAAAGTTTTTATTTGAGGGGTCTGCGACGAATAGTTTAGGAGATATAACGATTTTTGTAGAGAGATTGAATTTTCTCGAATTTTCCTTACCCCGGACCTTAAAAAATAGTAAAAAATTGAAAGTTCCTTCTTGGTGATAATATACCTCTTTTTCTATTGATCTGTTCACGTAGATCACGAAAGTTTTTATATGAGGGCTCTCCGACGAATAGTTTAGGAGATATAACGATTTTTATAGAGAGATTGAATTTTCTCGAATTTTCCTTACCCCGGACCTTGAAAAATTGTAAAAAATTGAAAGATCTTTCTTGGTAATAAAATACCTCTTTTTCTATTGATCTGTTCACGTAGATCACGAAAGTTTTTATTTAAGGGTTCTGCGACGAATAGTTTAGGAGATATAACGATTTTTGTAGAGAGATTGAATTTTCTCGAATTTTCCTTACCCCGGACCTTAAAAAATTGTAAAAAATTGAAAGTTCCTTCTTGGTAATAATATACCTCTTTTTCTATTGATCTGGTCATGTAGATCACGAAAGTTTTTATTTGAGGAGTCTGCGACGAATAGTTTAGGAGATATAACGATTTTTATAGAGAGATTGAATTTTCTCGAATTTTCCTTACCCCGGACCTTGAAAAATTGTAAAAAATTGAAAGATCTTTCTTGGTAATAAAATACCTCTTTTTCTATTGATCTGTTCACGTAGATCACGAAAGTTTTTATTTAAGGGTTCTGCGACGAATAGTTTAGGAGATATAACGATTTTTGTAGAGAGATTGAATTTTCTCGAATTTTCCTTACCCCGGACCTTGAAAAATTGTAAAAAATTGAAAGATCTTTCTTGGTAATAAAATACCTCTTTTTCTATTGATCTGTTCACGTAGAACACGAAAGTTTTTATTTAAGGGTTCTGCGACGAATAGTTTAGGAGATATAACGATTTTTGTAGAGAGATTGAATTTTCTCGAATTTTCCTTACCCCGGACCTTAAAAAATTGTAAAAAATTGAAAGTTCCTTCTTGATAATAATATAACTCTTTTTCTATTGATCTGGTCACGTAGATCACGAAAGTTTTTATTTGAGGGGTTTGCGACGAATAGTTTAGGAGATATAACGATTTTTGTAGAGAGATTGAATTTTTACGGTTTTTTCCAAAAATTTCGAATTCAAATTTCTCCTTAACTATGGGGACTACGGAAAATCGGTAAGCAGAGTTGGTATTGGCAGTTCATGGTTATTCGAATCCCACTCTCGCCTGACAATATTTGAGTCGAAAAATTTTCTCGAATTTTCTCGAATTTTCCTTGCCCCGGACCTTAAAAAATTGTAAAAAATTGAAAGTTCCTTCTTGGTAATAAAATACCTCTTTTTCTATTGATCTGGTCATGTAGATCACGAAAGTTTTTATTTGAGGAGTCTGCGACGAATAGTTTAGGAGATATAACGATTTTTATAGAGAGATTGAATTTTCTCGAATTTTCCTTACCCCGGACCTTAAAAAATTGTAAAAAATTAAAGGTTCCTTCTTGGTAATAATATACCTCTTTTTCTATTGATCTGGTCACGTAGATCACGAGAGTTTTTATTTGAGGGGTTTGCGACGAATAGTTTAGGAGATATAACGATTTTTGTAGAGAGATTGAATTTTTACGGTTTTTTCCAGAAATTTCGAATTCAAATTTCTCCTAAACTATGGGGACTACGGAAAATCGGTAAGCAGAGTTGGTATTGGCAGTTCATGATTATTCGAATTCCACTCACGAATGACAATATTTGAGTCGAAGAATTTTCTCGAATTTTTCTTACCCCGGACCTTGAAAAATTGTAAAAAATTAAAAGTTCCTTCTTGGTAATAATATACCTCTTTTTCTATTGATCTGGTCACGTAGATCACGAAAGTTTTCATATGAGGGGTCTGCGACGAATAGTTTAGGAGATATAACGATTTTAGTAGAGAGATTGAATTTTTACGGTTTTTTCCAAAAATTTCGAATTCAAATTTCTCCTAAACTATGGGGACTACGGAAAATAGGTAAGCAGAGTTGGTATTGGCAGTTCATGATTATTCGAATTCCACTCACGAATGACAATATTTGAGTCGAAGAATTTTCTCGAATTTTCTCGAATTTTCCTTACCCCGGACCTCAAAAAATTGTAAAAAATTAAAAGTTCCTTCTTGGTAATAATATACCTCTTTTTCTATTGATCTGGTCACGTAGATCACGAAAGTTTTTATTTGAGGGGTTTGCGACGAATAGTTTAGGAGATATAACGATTTTTGTAGAGAGATTGAATTTTTACGGTTTTTTCCAAAGATTTCGAATTCAAATTTCTCCTAAACTATGGGGACTACGGAAAATCGGTAAGCAGAGTTGGTATTGGCAGTTCATGGTTATTCGAATCCCATACTCGCCTGACAATATTTGAGTCGAAAAATTTTCTCGAATTTTCTCGAATTTTCCTTACCCCGGACCTTAAAAAATTGTAAAAAATTAAAGGTTCCTTCTTGGTAATAATATACCTCTTTTCCTATTGATCTGGTCATGTAGATCACGAAAGTTTTTATTTGAGGAGTCTGCGACGAATAGTTTAGGAGATATAACGATTTTTATAGAGAGATTGAATTTTCTCGAATTTTCCTTACCCCGGACCTTGAAAAATTGTAAAAAATTAAAAGATCTTTCTTGGTAATAAAATACCTCTTTTTCTATTGATCTGTTCACGTAGATCACGAAAGTTTTTATTTGAGGGGTCTGCGACTAATAATTTAACGATTTTTGTAGAGAGATTGAATTTTCTCGAATTTTCCTTACCCCGGACCTTAAAAAATTGTAAAAAATTAAAAGTTCCTTCTTGGTGATAATATACCTCTTTTCTATTGATCTGTTCACGTAGATCACGAAAGTTTTTATATGAGGGGTCTGCGACGAATAGTTTAGGAGATATAACGATTTTTATAGAGAGATTGAATTTTTACGGTTTTTTCCAAAAATTTCGACTTCAAATTTCTCCTAAACTATGGAGACTACGGAAAATCGGTAAGCAGAGTTGGTATTGGCAGTTCATGATTATTCGAATTCCACTCACGAATGACAATATTTGAGTCGAAGAATTTTCTCGAATTTTCTCGAATTTTCCTTACCCCGGACCTTA
Source organism: Harmonia axyridis (assembly GCF_914767665.1). Taxonomy (NCBI): domain Eukaryota; kingdom Metazoa; phylum Arthropoda; class Insecta; order Coleoptera; family Coccinellidae; genus Harmonia; species Harmonia axyridis. The sequence goes on along the minus strand of NC_059505.1, from coordinate 20,503,143 downwards.
AAAAATTGTAAAAAATTAAAAGTTCCTTCTTGGTAATAATATACCTCTTTTTCTATTGATCTGGTCACGTAGATCACGAAAGTTTTTATTTGAGGGGTTTGCGACGAATAGTTTAGGAGATATAACGATTTTTGTAGAGAGATTGAATTTTTACGGTTTTTTCTATAAATTTCGAATTCAAATTTCTCCTAAACTATGGGGACTACGGAAAATCGGTAAGCAGAGTTGGTGTTGGCAGTTCATGGTTATTCGAATCCCACTCTCGCCTGACAATATTTGAGTCGAAAAATTTTCTCGAATTTTCTCGAATTTTCCTTACCCCGGACCTTAAAAAATTGTAAAAAATTAAAAGTTCCTTCTTGGTAATAATATACCTCTTTTTCTATTGATCTGGTCACGTAGATCACGAAAGTTTTCATATGAGGGGTCTGCGACGAATAGTTTAGGAGATATAACGATTTTAGTAGAGAGATTGAATTTTTACGGTTTTTTCCAAAAATTTCGAATTCAAATTTCTCCTAAACTATGGGGACTACGGAAAATAGGTAAGCAGAGTTGGTATTGGCAGTTCATGATTATTCGAATTCCACTCACGAATGACAATATTTGAGTCGAAGAATTTTCTCGAATTTTCTCGAATTTTCCTTACCCCGGACCTCAAAAAATTGTAAAAAATTAAAAGTTCCTTCTTGGTAATAATATACCTCTTTTTCTATTGATCTGGTCACGTAGATCACGAAAGTTTTTATTTGAGGGGTTTGCGACGAATAGTTTAGGAGATATAACGATTTTTGTAGAGAGATTGAATTTTTACGGTTTTTTCCAAAGATTTCGAATTCAAATTTCTCCTAAACTATGGGGACTACGGAAAATCGGTAAGCAGAGTTGGTATTGGCAGTTCATGGTTATTCGAATCCCATACTCGCCTGACAATATTTGAGTCGAAAAATTTTCTCGAATTTTCTCGAATTTTCCTTACCCCGGACCTTAAAAAATTGTAAAAAATTAAAGGTTCCTTCTTGGTAATAATATACCTCTTTTCCTATTGATCTGGTCATGTAGATCACGAAAGTTTTTATTTGAGGAGTCTGCGACGAATAGTTTAGGAGATATAACGATTTTTATAGAGAGATTGAATTTTCTCGAATTTTCCTTACCCCGGACCTTGAAAAATTGTAAAAAATTAAAAGATCTTTCTTGGTAATAAAATACCTCTTTTTCTATTGATCTGTTCACGTAGATCACGAAAGTTTTTATTTGAGGGGTCTGCGACTAATAATTTAACGATTTTTGTAGAGAGATTGAATTTTCTCGAATTTTCCTTACCCCGGACCTTAAAAAATTGTAAAAAATTAAAAGTTCCTTCTTGGTGATAATATACCTCTTTTCTATTGATCTGTTCACGTAGATCACGAAAGTTTTTATATGAGGGGTCTGCGACGAATAGTTTAGGAGATATAACGATTTTTATAGAGAGATTGAATTTTTACGGTTTTTTTCCAAAAATTTCGACTTCAAATTTCTCCTAAACTATGGAGACTACGGAAAATCGGTAAGCAGAGTTGGTATTGGCAGTTCATGATTATTCGAATTCCACTCACGAATGACAATATTTGAGTCGAAGAATTTTCTCGAATTTTCTCGAATTTTCCTTACCCCGGACCTTAAAAAATTGTAAAAAATTAAAAGTTCCTTCTTGGTAATAATATACCTCTTTTTCTATTGATCTGGTCACGTAGATCACGAAAGTTTTTATTTGAGGGGTTTGCGACGAATAGTTTAGGAGATATAACGATTTTTGTAGAGAGATTGAATTTTTACGGTTTTTTCTATAAATTTCGAATTCAAATTTCTCCTAAACTATGGGGACTACGGAAAATCGGTAAGCAGAGTTGGTGTTGGCAGTTCATGGTTATTCGAATCCCACTCTCGCCTGACAATATTTGAGTCGAAAAATTTTCTCGAATTTTCTCGAATTTTCCTTACCCCGGACCTTAAAAAATTGTAAAAAATTAAAAGTTCCTTCTTGGTAATAATATACCTCTTTTTCTATTGATCTGGTCACGTAGATCACGAAAGTTTTTATTTGAGGGGTTTGCGACGAATAGTTTAGGAGATATAACGATTTTTGTAGAGAGATTGAATTTTTACGGTTTTTTCCAGAAATTTCGAATTCAAATTTCTCCTAAACTATGGGGACTACGGAAAATCGGTAAGCAGAGTTGGTATTGGCAGTTCATGGTTATTCGAATCCCATACTCGCCTGACAATATTTGAGTCGAAAATTTTCTCGAATTTTCCTTACCCCGGACCTTAAAAAATTGTAAAAAATTAAAAGTTCCTTCTTGGTAATAATATACCTCTTTTCCTATTGATCTGGTCATGTAGATCACGAAAGTTTTTATTTGAGGAGTCTGCGACGAATAGTTTAGGAGATATAACGATTTTTATAGAGAGATTGAAGTTTCTCGAATTTTCCTTACCCCGGACCTTGAAAAATTGTAAAAAATTAAAAGATCTTTCTTGGTAATAATATACCTCTTTTTCTATTGATCTGGTCATGTAGATCACGAAAGTTTTTATTTGAGGAGTCTGCGACGAATAGTTTAGGAGATATAACGATTTTTGTAGAGAGATTGGATTTTCTCGAATTTTCCTTACCCCGGACCTTAAAAAATTGTAAAAAATTAAAAGTTCCTTCTTGGTGATAATATACCTCTTTTTCTATTGATCTGTTCACGTAGATCACGAAAGTTTTTATATGAGGGGTCTGCGACGAATAGTTTAGGAGATATAACGATTTTTATAGGGAGATTGAATTTTTACGGTTTTTTCCAAAAATTTCGAATTCAAATTTCTCCTAAACTATGGGGACTACGGAAAATCGGTAAGCAGAGTTGGTATTGGCAGTTCATGATTATTCGAATTCCACTCACGAATGACAATATTTGAGTCGAAGAATTTTCTCGAATTTTTCTTACCCCGGACCTTGAAAAATTGTAAAAAATTAAAAGTTCCTTCTTGGTAATAATATACCTCTTTTTCTATTGATCTGGTCACGTAGATCACGAAAGTTTTCATATGAGGGGTCTGCGACGAATAGTTTAGGAGATATAACGATTTTAGTAGAGAGATTGAATTTTTACGGTTTTTTCCAAAAATTTCGAATTCAAATTTCTCCTAAACTATGGGAACTACGGAAAATCGGTAAGCAGAGTTGGTATTGGCAGTTCATGGTTATTCGAATCCCACTCTCGCCTGACAATATTTGAGTCGAAAAATTTTCTCGAATTTTCTCGAATTTTCCTTACCCCGGACCTTAAAAAATTGTAAAAAATTAAAAGTTCCTTCTTGGTAATAATATACCTCTTTTTCTATTGATCTGGTCACGTAGATCACGAAAGTTTTTATTTGAGGGGTTTGCGACGAATAGTTTGAAGATATAACGATTTTTGTAGAGAGGTTGAATTTTTACGGTTTTTTCCAAAAATTTCGAATTCAAATTTCTCCTAAACTATGGGGACTACAGAAAATCGGTAAGCAGAGTTGGTATTGGCAGTTCATGGTTATTCGAATCCCACTCTCGCCTGACAATATTTGAGTCGAAAAATTTTCTCGAATTTTTCTTACCCCGGACCTTAAAAAATTGTAAAAAATTGAAAGTTCCTTCTTGGTAATAATATACCTCTTTTTCTATTGATCTGGTCGTGTAGATCACGAAAGTTTTTATTTGAGGAGTCTGCGACGAATAGTTTAGGAGATATAACGATTTTTATAGAGAGATTGAATTTTCTCGAATTTTCCTTACCCCGGACCTTGAAAAATTGTAAAAAATTGAAAGATCTTTCTTGGTAATAAAATACCTCTTTTTCTATTGATCTGTTCACGTAGATCACGAAAGTTTTTATTTGAGGGGTCTGCGACGAATAGTTTAGGAGATATAACGATTTTTGTTGAGAGATTGAATTTTCTCGAATTTTCCTTACCCCGGACTTTAAAAAATTGTAAAAAATTAAAAGTTCCTTCTTGGTGATAATATACCTCTTTTTCTATTGATCTGTTCACGTAGATCACGAAAGTTTTTATATGAGGGGTCTGCGACGAATAGTTTAGGAGATATAACAATTTTTATGGGGAGATTGAATTTTTACGGTTTTTTCCAAAAATTTCGAATTCAAATTTCTCCTAAACTATGGGGACTACAGAAAATCGGTAAGCAGAGTTGGTATTGGCAGTTCATGGTTATTCGAATCCCACTCTCGCCTGACAATATTTGAGTCGAAAAATTTTCTCGAATTTTCTCGAATTTTCCTTACCCCGGACCTTAAAAAATTGTAAAAAATTGAAAGTTCCTTCTTGGTTATAATATACCTCTTTTTCTATTGATCTCATGTAGATCACGAAAGTTTTTATTTGAGGAGTCTGCGACGAATAGTTTAGGAGATATAACGATTTTTATAGAGAGATTGAAGTTTCTCGAATTTTCCTTACCCCGGACCTTGAAAAATTGTAAAAAATTAAAAGACCTTTCTTGGTAATAATATACCTCTTTTTCTATTGATCTGGTCATGTAGATCACGAAAGTTTTTATTTGAGGAGTCTGCGACGAATAGTTTAGGAGATATAACGATTTTTGTAGAGAGATTGGATTTTCTCGAATTTTCCTTACCCCGGACCTTAAAAAATTGTGAAAAATTAAAAGTTCCTTCTTGGTGATAATATACCTCTTTTTCTATTGATCTGGTCACGGAGATCACGAAAGTTTTTATTTGAGGGGTTTGCGACGAATAGTTTAGGAGATATAACGATTTTTATAGAGAGATTGAATTTTCTCGAATTTTCCTTACCCCGGACCTTGAAAAATTGTAAAAAATTGAAAGATCTTTCTTGGTAATAAAATACCTCTTTTTCTATTGATCTGTTCACGTAGATCACGAAAGTTTTTATTTAAGGGTTCTGCGACGAATAGTTTAGGAGATATAACGATTTTTGTAGAGAGATTGAATTTTCTCGAATTTTCCTTACCCCGGACCTTAAAAAATTGTAAAAAATTGAAAGTTCCTTCTTGGTAATAATATACCTCTTTTTCTATTGATCTGGTCATGTAGATCACGAAAGTTTTTATTTGAGGAGTCTGCGACGAATAGTTTAGGAGATATAACGATTTTTATAGAGAGATTGAATTTTCTCGAATTTTCCTTACCCCGGACCTTGAAAAATTGTAAAAAATTGAAAGATCTTTCTTGGTAATAAAATACCTCTTTTTCTATTGATCTGTTCACGTAGATCACGAAAGTTTTTATTTAAGGGTTCTGCGACGAATAGTTTAGGAGATATAACGATTTTTGTAGAGAGATTGAATTTTCTCGAATTTTCCTTACCCCGGACCTTTAAAAATTGTAAAAAATTAAAAGTTCCTTCTTGGTGATAATATACCTCTTTTTCTATTGATCTGTTCACGTAGATCACGAAAGTTTTCATATGAGGGCTCTCCGACGAATAGTTTAGGAGATATAACGATTTTTATAGAGAGATTGAATTTTTACGGTTTTTTCCAAAAATTTCGACTTCAAATTTCTCCTAAACTATGGGGACTACGGAAAATCGGTAAGCAGAGTTGGTATTGGCAGTTCATGATTATTCGAATTCCACTCACGAATGACAATATTTGAGTCGAAGAATTTTCTCGAATTTTCTCGAATTTTCCTTACCCCGGACCTTAAAAAATCGTAAAAAATTAAAAGTTCCTTCTTGGTAATAATATACCTCTTTTTTTATTGATCTGGTCACGTAGATCACGAAAGTTTTTATTTGAGGGGTTTGCGACGAATAGTTTAGGAGATATAACGATTTTTGTAGAGAGATTGAATTTTTACGGTTTTTTCCAAAAATTTCGAATTCAAATTTCTCCTAAACTATGGGGACTACAGAAAATCGGTAAGCAGAGTTGGTATTGGCAATTCATGGTTATTCGAATCCCACTCTCGCCTGACAATATTTGATTCGAAAAATTTTCTCGAATTTTCTCGAATTTTCCTTACCCCGGACCTTAAAAAATTGTAAAAAATTAAAAGTTCCTTCTTGGTAATAAGATACCTCTTTTTCTATTGATCTGGTCATGTAGATCACGAAAGTTTTTATTTGAGGAGTCTGCGACGAATAGTTTAGGAGATATAACGATTTTTATAGAGAGATTGAATTTTCTCGAATTTTCCTTACCCCGGACCTTGAAAAATTGTAAAAAATTAAAAGATCTTTCTTGGTAATAAAATACCTCTTTTTCTATTGATCTGTTCACGTAGATCACGAAAGTTTTTATTTGAGGGGTCTGCGACGAATAGTTTAGGAGATATAACGATTTTTGTAGAGAGATTGAATTTTCTCGAATTTTCCTTACCCCGAACTTAAAAAATTGTAAAAAATTAAAAGTTCCTTCTTGATAATAATATAACTCTTTTTCTATTGATCTGGTCACGTAGATCACGAAAGTTTTTATTTGAGGGGTTTGCGACGAATAGTTTAGGAGATATAACGATTTTTGTAGAGAGATTGAATTGTTACGGTTTTTTCCAAAAATTTCGAATTCAAATTTCTCCTTAACTATGGGGACTACGGAAAATCGGTAAGCAGAGTTGGTATTGGCAGTTCATGGTTATTCGAATCCCACTCTCGCCTGACAATATTTGAGTCGAAAAATTTTCTCGAATTTTCTCGAATTTTCCTTGCCCCGGACCTTAAAAAATTGTAAAAAATTGAAAGTTCCTTCTTGGTAATAATATACCTCTTTTTCTATTGTTCTGGTCATGTAGATCACGAAAGTTTTTATTTGAGGAGTCTGCGACGAATAGTTTAGGAGATATAACGATTTTTATAGAGAGATTGAATTTTTACGGTTTTTTCCAAAAATTTCGAATTCAAATTTCTCCTAAACTATGGGGACTACGGAAAATCGGTAAGCAGAGTTGGTATTGGCAGTTCATGATTCGAATTCCACTCACGAATGACAATATTTGAGTCGAAGAATTTTCTCGAATTTTCTCGAATTTTCCTTACCCCGGACCTTAAAAAATTGTAAAAAATTAAAGGTTCCTTCTTGGTAATAATATACCTCTTTTTCTATTGATCTGGTCACGTAGATCATGAGAGTTTTTATTTGAGGGGTTTGCGACGAATAGTTCCATTTTGTTGATTTTCTGGATTTGGACGTCACGCAGGTAGCTATAGCTCCCACGTGGTAAGGTCAATTGCTGCTGTAAACACAAATGGACGGCTGACTTCTGTTGTTGATTTCATTTGTTTGTTATTTCCTTCAATGTTTCTTAATCTAACACTTTTTATCTTATTGCACAGGGACGAAAGCTTGACACACGTGTCTAAGGAAACCACATTGGTATAAGGGACTGTTCTTATTCCCTTCTTCTTGTTTAATGAACAATTATTCAAGTAAGCCATTCCACATTGTTGTTCTTCTTGGACTCGGATATCACGCAGGTAGCTATAGCTCGCACGTGGTAAGGTCAATTGCTGCTGTTACCACAATTGGACGGCTGACTTCTGTTGTTGATTTCATTTGTGTGTTATTTTTCTCAATGTTTCTTTCTCTAACACTCTTTATCGTATTGCAGAGGAACGAAAACTTGACACACGTGTCTAAGGAAACCACTTTGGTATACGGGACTGTTCTCATTCCCTTTTTTTTTGATTAATGAACAATTGTTCAAGTAAGCCATTCCACATTGTTGATTTTCTTGGACTCGGATGTCACGCAGGTAGCTATAATCTCCCTCGTGGTAAGGTCAATTTCTGCTGTAAACACAATTGGTTGGCTGACTTCTGTTGTTGATTTCATTTGTTTGTTATTTCCTTCAATGTTTCTTACTCTAACACTTTTTATCGTATTGCAGAGGGAGGAAAGCTAGACCCACGTGTCTGAGGAAACCACTTTGGTATAAGGGACTGTTCTTATTCCCTTTTTTTCGTTTAATGAACAATTGTTCAAGTAAGCCATTCCACATTGTTGGTTTTCTTGGACTCGGATGTCACGCAGGTAGCTATAATCTCCCACGTGGTAAGGTCAATTGCTGCTGTAAACACAATTGGACGGCTATCTTCTGTTGTTGATTTCATTTGTTTGTTATTTCCTTCAATGTTTCTTACTCTTTTATCGTATTGCAGAGGGACGAAAGCTTGACACACGTGTCTAAGAAAACCGCTCTGCTTTGGGAGATTGTGCTCATTCCCTTTTTCTTCATTTAACGAACAAATCCAAGTAAGCCATTCCAAAATGTTGTTTTTCTTGGACTCGGATGTCACGCAGGTAGCTATAGCTCCCACCTGGTGTGGTCAATTGCTGGTGTAACCACAATTGGACGGCTTACTTCTGTTGTTGATTTCATTTGATTAATATTTCCTTCAATGTTGCTTATTCTAACACTTTTTATCTTATTGCACAGGGACGAAAGCTAGACACACGTTTCGAAGGAAACCACATTGGTATAAAGGACTGTTCTTATTTCCTTCTTTTTGTTTAATGAACAATTATCCAAGTAAGCCATTCCACATTGTTGTTCTTCTAGGACTCGGATGTCACGCAGATAGCTATAGCTTCCACGTGGTAAGGTCAATTGCTGCTAAAACCACAATTGGACGGCTGACTTCTGTAGTTGATTTCATTTGTTTGTTATTTCCTTCAATGTTTCTCACTCTAACACTCTTTATCGTATTGCAGAGGAACGAAAACTTGACACACGTGTCTAAAGAAACCACTTTGGTATAAGGGACTGTTTGTATTCCTTTTTTTTTTGGTTCAATGAACAATTGTTCAAGTAAGCCATTCCACATTGTTGATTTTCTTGGACTCTGATATCACGCAGGTAGCTATAATCTCCCACGTTGTAAGGTCAATTGCTGCTGTAACCACAATTGGACGGCTGACTTCTGTTGTTGATTTCATTTGTTTGTTATTTCCTTCAATGTTTCTCACTCTAACACTCTTTATCGTATTGCAGAGGAACGAAAACTTGACACACGTGTCTAAGGAAACCACTTTGGTATAAGGGACTGTTTGTATTCCTTTTTTTTTTGGTTCAATGAACAATTGTTCAAGTAAGCCATTCCACATTGTTGATTTTCTTGGACTCGGATATCACGCAGGTAGCTATAATCTCCCACGTTGTAAGGTCAATTGCTGCTGTAACCACAATTGGACGGCTGACTTCTGTTGTTGATTCCATTTGTTTGTTATTTCCTTCAATGTTTCTCACACTAACACTTTTTGTCGTATTGCAGAGGGACGAAAGCTTGACACACGTGTCTAAGGAAACCACATTGGTATAAAGGACTGTTCATATTCTCTTCTTTTTGTTTAATGAACAATTATCCAAGTAAGCCGTTTCACATTGTTGATTTTCTTGGACTCCGATGTCACGCAGCTAGCTATAATCTCCACGTGGTAAGGTCAATTGCTGCTGTAACCACAATTGGACGGCTGACTCCTGTTGTTGATTTCATTTGTTTGTTATTTCCTTCAATGTTTCTCACTCTTTTATCGTATTGCAGAGGGAAGAAAGCTTTACACACGTGTCTAAAGAAACCACTTTGGTATACGGGACTGTTCTTATTCCCTTTTTTTTTGTTTAATGAACAATTGTTCAAGTAAGCCATTCCACATTGTTGATTTTCTTGGACTCCGATGTCACGCAGGTAGCTATAATCTCCCACATGGTAAGGTCAATTGCTGCTGTAACCACAATTGGACGGCTGAATTCTGCTGTTGATTTCATTTGTTTGTTATTTCCTTCAATGTTTCTCATTCTAACACTTTTCATCGAATTCACGCAGGTAGCTATAGCTCTCACGTGGTAAGGTCAATTGCTGGTGTAACCACAATTGGACGGCTGACTTCTGTTGTTGATTTCATTTGTTTGTTATTTCCCTCAATGTTTCTTACTCTAACACTTTTTATCGTATTGCAGAGGGAGGAAAGCTAGACACACGTGTCTGAGGAAACCACTTAGGTATAAAGGACTGTTCTTATTCCCTTTTTTTTTCGTTTAATGAACAATTGTTCAAGTAAGCCATTCCCCATTGTTGATTTTCTTGGACTCGGATGTCACGCAGGTGGCTATGATCTCCCACGTGGTAAGGTCAATTGCTGCTGTAAACACAAATGGACGGCTGATTTCTGTTGTTGATTTCATTTGTTTGTCATTTCCTCCAATGTTTCTTAATCTAACATTTTTTATCGTATTGCAGAGGGAGAAAAGCTAGACCCACGTGTCTGAGGAAACCACTTTGGTATAAGGGACTGTTCTTATTCCCTTTTTTTTTGTTTAATGAACAATTGTTCAAGTAAGCCATTCCACATTGTTGATTTTCTTGGACTCGGATGTCACGCAGGTAGCTATAATCTCCCACGTGGTAAGGTCAATTTCTGCTGTAAACACAATTGGTTGGCTGACTTCTGTTGTTGATTTCATTTGTTTGTTATTTCCTTCAATGTTTCTTACTCTAACACTTTTTATCGTATTGCAGAGGGGGGAAAGCTAGACCCACGTGTCTGAGGAAACCACTTTGGTATAAGGGACTGTTCTTATTCCCTTTTTTTTCGTTTAATGAACAATTGTTCAAGTAAGCCATTCTACATTGTTGATTTTCTTGGACTCGGATGTCACGCAGGTAGCTATAATCTCCCACGTGGTAAGGTCAATTGCTGCTGTAAACACAATTGGACGGCTATCTTCTGTTGTTGATTTCATTTGTTTGTTATTTCCTTCAATGTTTCTTACTCTTTTATCGTATTGCAGAGGGACGAAAGCTTGACACACGTGTCTAAGAAAACCGCTCTGCTTTGGGAGATTGTGCTTATTCTCTTTTTCTTCATTTAACGAACAATTCCAAGTAAGCCATTCCAAAATGTTGTTTTTCTTGGACTCGGATGTCACGCAGGTAGTTATAATCTTCCAACGTGTTGAGTTCAATTGCTGCTGTAACCACAAATGGACGGCTTACTTCTGTTGTTGATTTCATTTGATTAATATTTCCTTCAATGTTGCTTAATTTAACACTTTTTATCTTATTGCACAGGGACGAAAGCTAGACACACCTTTCGAAGGAAACCACATTGGTATAAAGGATTGTTCTTATTTCCTTCTTTTTGTTTAATGAACAATTATCCAAGTAAGCCATTCCACATTGTTGTTCTTCTAGGACTCGGATGTCACGCAGGTAGCTATAGCTTCCACGTGGTAAGGTCAATTGCTGCTAAAACCACAATTGGACGGCTGACTTCTGTAGTTGATTTCATTTTTTGTTATTTCCTTCAATGTTTCTCACTCTAACACTCTTTATCGTATTGCAGAGGAACGAAAACTTGACACACGTGTCTAAGGAAACCACTTTGGTATAAGGAAGTGTTCTTATTCTCTTTTTTTTTGTTTAATGAACAATTATTCAAGTAAGCCATTTCACATTGTTGATTTTCTTGGACTCGGATATCACGCAGGTAGCTATAATCTCCCACGTTGTAAGGTCAATTGGTGCTGTAACCACAATTGGACGGCTGACTTCTTTTGTTGATTTCATTTGTTTGTTATTTCCTTCAATGTTTCTTACTCTAACACTTTTTATCGTATTGCAGAGGAACGAAAACTTGACACACGTGTCTAAGGAAACCACTTTGGTATAAGGGACTGTTTGTATTTCTTTTTTTTTTGGTTCAATGAACAATTGTTCAAGTAAGCCATTCCACATTGTTGATTTTCTTGGACTCGGATATCACGCAGGTAGCTATAATCTCCCACGTTGTAAGGTCAATTGGTGCTGTAACCACAATTGGACGGCTGACTTCTGTTGTTGATTTCATTTGTTTGTTATTTCCTTCAATGTTTCTCACACTAACACTTTTTGTCGTATTGCAGAGGGACGAAAGCTTGACACACGTGTCTAAGGAAACCACATTGGTATAAAGGACTGTTCTTATTCTCTTCTTTTTGTTTAATGAACAATTATCCAAGTAAGCCGTTTCACATTGTTGATTTTCTTGGACTCCGATGTCACGCAGCTAGCTATAATCTCCACGTGGTAAGGTCAATTGCTGCTGTAACCACAATTGGACGGCTGACTTCTGTTGTTGATTTCATTTGTTTGTTATTTCCTTCAATGTTTCTCACTCTTTTATCGTATTGCAGAGGGACGAAAGCTTGACACACGTGTCTAAAGAAACCACTTTGGTATACGGGACTGTTTTATTCCTTTTTTTTTTTGTTTAATGAACAATTGTTCAAGTAAGCCATTCCACATTGTTGATTTTCTTGGACTCGGATGTCACGCAGGTAGCTATGATCTCCCACGTGGTAAGGTCAATTGCTGCTGTAAACACGAATGGACGGCTGACTTCTGTTGTTGATTTCATTTGTTTGTTATTTCCTTCAATGTTTCTTAATCTTACACTTTTTATCTTATTGCACAGGGACGAAAGCTTGACACACGTGTCTAAGGAAACCACATTGGTATAAGGGACTGTTCTTATTCCCTCCCTTCTTCTTGTTTAATGAACAATTATTCAAGTAAGCCATTCCACATTGTTGTTTTTCTTGGACTCGGATATCACGCAGGTAGCTATAGCTCACACGTGGTAAGGTCAATTGCTGCTGTTACCACAATTGGACGGCTGACTTCTGTTGTTGATTTCATTTGTGTGTTATTTCTCTCAATGTTTCTTTCTCTAACACTCTTTATCGTATTGCAGAGGAACGAAAACTTGACACACGTGTCTAAGGAAACCACTTTGGTATAAGGGACTGTTCTTATCCCCTTTTTTTTTGTTCAATGAACAATTATTCAAGTGAGCCATTTCACATTGTTGATTTTCTTGGACTCCGATGTCACGCAGGTAGCTATAATCTACCACATGGTAAGGTCAATTGCTGCTGTAACCACAATTGGACGGCTGAATTCTGCTGTTGATTTCATTTGTTTGTTATGTCCTTCAATGTTTCTCATTCTAACACTTTTCATCGTATTGCACAGGGACGAAAGCTTGACACACGAGTCTAAGGAAACCACATTGGTATAAGGGACTGTTCTTGTTCCCTTCTTTTTGTTTAATGAACAATTATACAAGTGAGCCATTCGACATTGTTGTTTTTCTTGGACTTGGATGTCACGCAGGTAGCTATAGCTCTCACGTGGTAAGGTCAATTGTATAAGGGACTGTTCTTATTCCCTTTTTTTTTGTTTAATGAACAATTGTTCAAGTAAGCCATTCCACATTGTTGATTTTCTTGGACTCGGATGTCACGCAGGTAACTATAATCTCCCACGTTGTAAGGTCAATTGCTGCTGTAACCACAATTGGACGGCTATCTTCTGTTGTTGATTTCATTTGTTTGTTATTTCCTTAAATGTTTCTTACTCTTTTATCGTATTGCAGAGGGACGAAAGCTTGACACACGTGTCTAAGAAAACCGCTCTGCTTTGGGAGATTGTGCTTATTCTCTTTTTCTTCATTTAACGAACAATTCCAAGTAAGCCATTCCAAAATGTTGTTTTTCTTGTACTCGGATGTCACGCAGGTAGCTATAATCTTCCAACGTGTTAAGTTCAATTGCTGCTGTAACCAAAAATCGAAGGCTTACTTCTGTTGTTGATTTCATTTGATTAATATTTCCTTCAATGTTGCTTATTCTAACACTTTTTATCTTATTGCAGAGGAACGAAAACTTGACACACGTGTCTAAGGAAACCACTTTGGTATAAGGAAGTGTTCTTATTCTCTTTTTTTTTGTTTAATGAACAATTATCCAAGTAAGCCGTTTCACATTGTTGATTTTCTTGGACTCCGATGTCACGCAGCTAGCTATAATCTCCACGTGGTAAGGTCAATTGCTGCTGTAACCACAATTGGACGGCTGACTTCTGTTGTTGATTTCATTTGTTTGTTATTTCCTTCAATGTTTCTCACTCTTTTATCGTATTGCAGAGGGACGAAAGCTAGACACACGTGTCTGAGGAAACCACTTTGGTATAAAGGACTGTTCTTATTCCCTTTTTTTTTGTTTAATGAACAATTGTTCAAGTAAGCCATTCCACATTGTTGATTTTCTTGGACTCGGATGTCACGCAGGTGGCTATGATCTCCCACGTGGTAAGGTCAATTGCTGCTGTAAACACAAATGGACGGCTGACTTCTGTTGTTGATTTCATTTGTTTGTTATTTCCTTCAATGTTTCTCACTCTTTTATCGTATTGCAGAGGGAGGAAAGCTAGACCCACGTGTCTGAGGAAACCACTTTGGAATAAGGGACTGTTCTTATTCCCTTTTTTTTTTGTTTAATGAACAATTGTTCAAGTAAGCCATTCCACATTGTTGATTTTCTTGGACTCGGATGTCACGCAGGTAGCTATAATCTCCCACGTGGTAAGGACAATTGCTGCTGTAAACACAATTGGACGGCTATCTTCTGTTGTTGATTTCATTTGTTTGTTATTTCCTTCAATGTTTCTTACTCTAACACTCTTTATCGTATTGCAGAAGAACGAAAACTTGACACACGTGTGTAAGGAAACCACTCTGGTATAAGGGACTGTTCTTATTCCCTTTTTTTTTGTTTAATGAACAATTATTCAAGTGAGTCATTTCACATTGTTGATTTTCTTGGACTCCGATGTCACGCAGGTAGCTATAATCTCCCACATGGTATGGTCAATTGCTGCTGTGACCACAATTGGACGGCTGAATTCTGCTGTTGATTTCATTTGTTTGTTATTTCCTTCAATGTTTCTCATTCTAACACTTTTCATCGTATTGCACAGGGACGAAAGCTTGACACACGAGTCTAAAGAAACCACATTGGTATAAGGGACTGTTCTTATTCCCTTCTTTTCGTTTAATGAACAATTATCCAAGTAAGCCATTCGACATTGTTGTTTTTTTTGGACTTGGATGTCACGCAGGTAGCTATAGCTCCCACGTGGTAAGGTCAATAGCTGCTGTAACCACAATTGGACGGCTGACTTCTGTTGTTGATTTCATTTGTTTGTTATTTCCTTCAATGTTTCTCACACTAACACTTTTTGTCGTATTGCAGAGGGACGAAAGCTTGACACACGTGTCTAAGGAAACCACATTGGTATAAAGGACTGTTCTTAATCGCTTCTTTCTGTTTAATGAACAATTATCCAAGTAAGCCGTTTCACATTGTTGATTTTCTTGGACTCCGATGTCACGCAGGTAGCTATAATCTCCCACGTGGTAAGGTCAATTGCTGCTGTAACCACAATTGGACGGCTGACTTCTGTTGTTGATTTCATTTGTTTGTTATTTCCTTCAATGTTTCTCACTCTTTTATCGTATTGCAGAGGGACGAAAGCTTGACACACGTGTCTAAAGAAACCACTTTGGTATACGGGACTGTTCTTATTCCTTTTTTCTCTGTTTAATGAACAATTGTTCAAGTAAGCCATTCAACATTGTTGATTTTCTTGGACTCGGATGTCACACAGGTAGCTATAATCTCCCACGTTGTAAGGTCAATTGCTGCTGTAACCACAAATGGACGGCTGACTTCTGTTGTTGATTTCATTTGATTGTTATTTCCTTCAATGTTGCTTATTCTAACACTTTTTATCTTATTGCACAGGGACGAAAGCTTGACACACGTGTCTAAGGAAACCACATTGGTATAAGGGACTGTTCTTATTCCCTTCTTCTTGTTTAATGAACAATTCCAAGTAAGCCATTCCACATTGTTGTTTTTCTTGGACTCGGATATCACGCAGGTAGCTATAGCTCGCACGTGGTAAGGTCAATTGCTGCTGTAACCACAATTGGACGGCTGACTTCTGTTGTTGATTCCCTTTGTGTGTTATTTCTCTCAATGTTTCTTTCTCTAACACTTTTTATCTTATTGCACAGGGACGAAAGCTTGACACACGTGTCTAAGGAAACCACATTGGTATAAGGGACTGTTCTTATTCCCTTCTTCTTGTTTAATGAACAATTGTTCAAGCAAGCCATTCCACATTGTTGTTTTTCTTGGACTCGGATGTCACGCAGGTAGCTATAGCTCCCACGTGGTAAGGTCAATTGCTGCTGTAACCACAATTGGACGCCTGACTTCTGTTGTTGATTTCATTTGTTTGTTATTTCCTTCAATGTTTCTTACTCTAACACTTTTTATCGTATTGCAGAGGGACGGAAGCTAGACACACGTGTCGAAGGAAACAACATTGGTATAAAGGACTGTTCTTATTCCGTTCTTTTGGTTTAATGAACAATTATCCAAGTAAGCCATTCCACATTGTTGTTCTTCTAGGACTCGGATGTCACGCAGATAGCTATAGCTTCCACGTGGTAAGGTCAATTGCTGCTAAAACCACAATTGGACGGCTGACTTCTGTAGTTGATTTCATTTGTTTGTTATTTCCTTCAATGTTTCTTATTCTAACACTTTTTATCGTATTGCAGAGGGAGGAAAGCTAGACACACGTGTCTGAGGAAACCACTTTGGTATAAAGGACTGTTCTTATTCCCTTTTTTTTTGTTTAATGAACAATTGTTCAAGTAAGCCATTCCACGTTGTTGATTTTCTTGGACTCCGATGTCACGCAGGTAGCTATAATCTCCCACATGGTAAGGTCAATTGCTGCTGTAACCACAATTGGACGGCTGAATTCTGCTGTTGATTTCATTTGTTTGTTATTTCTTTCAATGTTTCTCATTCTAACACTTTTCATCGTATTGCACAGGGACGAAAGCTTGACACACGAGTCTAAGGAAACTACATTGGTATAAGGGACTGTTCTTATTCCCCCTGTTGTTGATTTCATTTGTTTGTTATTTCCTTCAATGTTTCTAATACTAACACTTTTTGTCGTATTGCAGAGGGACGAAAGCTTGACACACGTGTCTAAGGAAACCACATTGGTATAAAGGACTGTTCTTATTCCCTTCTTTTTGTTTAATGAACAATTATCCAAGTAAGCCGTTTCACATTGTTGATTTTCTTGGATTTCGATGTCACGCAGGTAGCTATAATTTCCCACATGGTAAGATCAATTGCTGCTGTAACCACAATTGGACGGCTGACTTCTGTTGTTGATTTCATTTGTTTGTTATTTCCTTCAATGTTTCTTACTCTAACACTTTTGATCGTATTGCAGAGGGACGAAAGCTTGACACACGTGTCTAAGGAAACCACATTGGTATAAGGGACTGTTCTTATTCCCTTTTTTCTTTTTTATGAACAATTATCCAAGTGAGCCATTCCACATTGTTGATTTTCTTGGACTCGGATGTCACGCAGATAGCTATAATCTCCTACGTGGTGAGGTCAATTGCTGCTGTAACCACAATTGGACGGCTGACTTCTGTTGTTGATTTCATTTGTTTGTTATTTCCTTCAATGTTTCTCATTATAATAACACTTTTCATCGTATTGCACAGGAACGAAAGCATGACACACGTGTCTAAGGAAACCACATTGGTATAAGGGACTGTTCTTATTCCCCTCTTTTCGTTTAATGAACAATTATCCAAGTAAGCCATTCGACATTGTTGTTTTTCTTGGACTTCGATGTCACGCAGGTAGCTATAGCTCCCACGTGGTAAGGTCAATTGCTGCTAAAACCACAATTGGAAGGCTGACTTCTGTTGTTGATTCCATTTTTTTGTTATTTCCTTCAATGTTTCTCACTCTAACACTCTTTATCGTATTGCAGAGGCACGAAAGCTTGACACACGTGTCTAAGGAAACCACATTGGTATAAAGGACTGTTCTTATTCCCTTCTTTTTTTTTAATGAACAATTATCCAAGTAAGCCATTCCACATTGTTGATTTTCATGGACTCGGATGTCACGCAGGTAGCTATATTCTCCCACGTTATAAGGTCAATTGCTGCTGTAACCACAATTGGACGGATGAATTCTGTTGTTGATTTCATTTGTTTGTTAATTCCTTCAATGTTTCTCATTATAATAACACTTTTCATCGTATTGCACAGGGACGAAAGCATGACACACGTGTCTAAGGAAACCACATTGGTATAAGGGACTGTTCTTATTCCCCTCTTTTCGTTTAATGAACAATTATCCAAGTAAGCCATTCCACATTGTTGTTCTTTTTGGACTCGGATGTCACGCAGGTAGTAGCTATAGCTTCCACGTGGTGAGGTCAATTGCTGCTAAAACCACAATTGGACGGCTGACTTCTGTTGTTGATTTCATTTGTTTGTTATTTCCTTCAATGTTTCTCACTCTAACACTTTTAATCGTATTGCAGAGGCACGAAAGCTTGACACACGTGTCTAAGGAAACCACATTCGTATAAAGGACTGTTCTTATTCCCTTCCTTTTGTTTAATGAACAATTATCCAAGTAAGCCATTCCACATTGTTGATTTTCATGGACTCGGATGTCACGCAGGTAGCTATATTCTCCCACGTTATAAGGTCAATTGCTGCTGTAACCACAATTGGACGGATGAATTCTGTTGTTGATTTCATTTGTTTGTTAATTCCTTCAATGTTTCTCATTATAATAACACTTTTCATCGTATTGCACAGGGACGAAAGCATGACACACGTGTCTAAGGAAACCACATTGGTATAAGGGACTGTTCTTATTCCCATCTTTTTGTTTAATGAACAATTATCCAAGTAAGCCATTCGACTTGTTGTTTTTCTTGGACTTGGATGTGACGCAGGTAGCTATAGCTCCAATGTGGTAAGGTCAATTGCTGCTAAAACCACAATTAGAAGGCTGACTTCTGTTGTTGATTCCATTTGTTTGTTATTTCCTTCAATGTTTCTCACTCTAACACTCTTTATCGTATTGCAGAGGCACGAAAGCTTGACACACGTGTCTGAGGAAACCACATTTGTATGAAGGACTGTTCTTATTCCCTTCTCTTTGTTTAATGAACAATTATCCAAGTAAGCCGTTTCACATTGTTGATTTTCTTGGACTCCGATGTCACGCAGGTAGCTATAATCTCCCACATGGTAAGGTCAATTGCTGCTGTAACCACAATTGGATGGCTGAATTCTGTTGTTGATTTCATTTATTTGTTATTTCCTTCAATGTTTCTTACTCTAACCCTCTTTATCGTATTGCACAGGGACGAAAGCTTGACACACGTGTTTAAGGAAACCACTTTGGTATAAGCGACTGTTCTTATTTCTTTTTTTTTTGTTTGATGAAAAATTGTTCAAGTAAGCCATTCCACATTGTTGATTTTCTTGGACTCGGATGTCACACTGGTAGCTATAATATCCCACGTTGTAAGGTCAATTGCTGCTGTAACCACAATTGAACGGCTGAATTCTGTTGTTGATTTCATTTGTTTGTTATTTCTTTCAATGTTTCTCACACTCACACTTTTTGTCGTATTGCAGAGGGACGAAAGCTTGACACACGTGTCTAAGGAAACAACATTGGTATAAGGGACTGTTCTTATTCCCTTCTTTTTGTTTAATGAACAATTATCCAAGTAAGCCATTCGACATTGTTGTTTTTCTTGGACTTGGATGTCACGCAGGTAGCTATAGCTCCCACGTGGTAAGGTCAATTGCTGCTGTAACGACATATGGACGGCTGACTTCTGTTGTTGATTTCATTTGTTTGTTATTTCCCTCAATGTTTCTTACTCTAACACTTTTTATCGTATTGCAGAGGGCGAAAGCTTGACACACGTGTCT
This sequence comes from Harmonia axyridis, assembly GCF_914767665.1. Classification (NCBI taxonomy): domain Eukaryota; kingdom Metazoa; phylum Arthropoda; class Insecta; order Coleoptera; family Coccinellidae; genus Harmonia; species Harmonia axyridis. The sequence continues at coordinate 20,483,444 of NC_059505.1, read as the reverse complement.
AAAGAAACCACTTTGGTATAAGGGACTGTTCTTATTCCCTTTTTTTTTTTGTTTAATGAACAATTGTTCAAGTAAGCCATTCCATATTGTTATTTTTATTTTTATAGAGAGATTGAATTTTCTCGAATTTTCCTTACTCCGGACCTTGAAAAATTGTAAAAAATTAAAAGATTTTTCTTGGTAATTAAATACCACTTTTTCTATTGATCTGTTCACGTAGATCACGAAAGTTTTTATTTGAGGGGTCTGCGACGAATAATTTAGGAGATATAACGATTTTTGTAGAGAGATTGAATTTTCTCGAATTTTCCTTACCCCGGACCTTAAAAAATTGTAAAAAAATAAAGGTTCCTTCTTGGTGATAATATACCTCTTTTTCAATTGATCTGTTCACGTAGATCACGAAAGTTTTTATATGAGGGGTCTGCGACGAATAGTTTAGGAGATATAACGATTTTTATAGAGAGATTGAATTTTTACGGTTTTTTCCAAAAATTTCGACTTCAAATTTCTCCTAAACTATGGGGACTACGGAAAATCGGTAAGCAGAGTTGGTATTGGCAGTTCATGATTATTCGAATTCCACTCACGAATGACAATATTTGAGTCGAAGAATTTTCTCGAATTTTCTCGAATTTTCCTTACCCCGGACCTTAAAAAATTGTAAAAAATTAAAAGTTCCTTCTTGGTAATAATATACCTCCTTTTCTATTGATCTGAACACGTAGATCACGAAAGTTTTTATTTGAGGGGTTTGCGACGAATAGTTTAGGAGATATAACGATTTTTGTAGAGAGATTGAATTTTTACGGTTTTTTCCAAAAATTTCGAATTCAAATTTCTCCTAAACTATGGGGACTACGGAAAATCGGTAAGCAGAGTTGGTGTTGGCAGTTCATGGTTATTCGAATCCCACTCTCGCCTGACAATATTTGAGACGAAAAATTTTCTCGAATTTTCTCGAATTTTCCTTACCCCGGACTTAAAAAAATTGTAAAAAATTGAAAGTTCCTTCTTGGTAATAATATACCTCTTTTTCTATTGATCTGGTCATGTAGATCACGAAAGTTTTTATTTGAGGAGTCTGCGACGAATAGTTTAGGAGATATAACGATTTTTATAGAGAGATTGAATTTTCTCGAATTTTCCTTACCCCGGACCTTGAAAAATTGTAAAAAATTAAAAGATCTTTCTTGGTAATAAAATACCTCTTTTTCTATTGATCTGTTCACGTAGATCACGAAAGTTTTTATTTGAGGGTTCTGCGACGAATAGTTTAGGAGATATAACGATTTTTATAGAGAGATTGAATTTTTACGGTTTTTTCCAAAAATTTTGACTTCCAATTTCTCCTAAACTATGGGGACTACGGAAAATCGGTAAGCAGAGTTGGTATTGGCAGTTCATGATTATTCGAATTCCACTCTCGAATGACAATATTTGAGTCGAAGAATTTTCTCGAATTTTCCTTACCCCGGACCTTAAAAAATTGTAAAGAATTAAAAGTTCCTTCTTGGTAATAATATACCTCTCTTTCTATTGATCTGGTCACGTAGATCACGAAAGTTTTTATTTGAGGGGTTTGCGACGAATAGTTTAGGAGATATAACGATTTTTGTAGATAGATTGAATTTTTACGGTTTTTTCCAAAAATTTCGAATTCAAATTTCTCCTAAACTATAAGGACTACGGAAAATCGGTAAGCAGAGTTGGTATTGGCAGTTCATGGTTATTCGAATCCCACTCTCGCCTGACAATATTTGAGTCGAAAAATTTTCTCGAATTTTCTCTAATTTTCCTTACCCCGGACCTTAAAAAATTGTAAAAAATTGAAAGTTCCTTCTTGGTAATAAAATACCTCTTTTTCTATTGATCTGTTCACGTAGATCACGAAAGTTTTTATTCGAGGGGTCTGCGACGAATAGTTTAGGAGATATAACGATTTTTGTAGAGAGATTGAATTTTCTCGAATTTTCCTTACCCCAGACCTTAAAAAATTGTAAAAAATTAAAAGTTCCTTCTTGGTAATAATATAACTCTTTTTCTTTTGATCTGGTCACGTAGATCACGAAAGTTTTCATATGAGGGGTCTGCGACGAATAGTTTAGGAGATATAACGATTTTTGTAGAGAGATTGAATTTTTACGGTTTTTTCCAAAAATTTCGAATTCAAATTTCTCCTAAACTATGGGGACTACGGAAAATCGGTAAGCAGAGTTGGTATTGGCGGTTCCTGGTTATTCGAATCCCACTCTCGCCTGACAATATTTGAGTCGAAAAATTTTCTCGAATTTTCTCGAATTTTTCTTACTCCGGACCTTAAAAAATTGTAAAAAATTGAAAGTTCCTTCTTGGTAATAATATACCTCTTTTTCTATTGATCTGGTCACGTAGATCACGAAAGTTTTCATATGAGGGGTCTGCGACGAATAGTTCAGGAGATATAACGATTTTAGTAGAGAGATTGAATTTTTACGGTTTTTTCCAAAAATTTCGAATTCAAATTTCTCCTAAACCATGGGAACTACGGAAAATCGGTAAGCAGAGTTGGAATTGGCAGTTCATGGTTATTCGAATCCCACTCTCGCCTGACAATATTTGAGTCGAAAAATTTTCTCGAATTTTCTCTAATTTTCCTTACCCCGGACATTAAAAAATTGTAAAAAATTGAAAGTTCCTTCTTGGTAATAAAATACCTCTTTTTCTATTGATCTGTTCACGTAGATCACGAAAGTTTTTATTTGAGGGGTCTGCGACGAATAGTTTAGGAGATATAACGATTTTTGTAGAGAGATTGAATTTTCTCGAATTTTCCTTACCCCAGACCTTAAAAAATTGTAAAAAATTAAAAGTTCCTTCTTGGTAATAATATAACTCTTTTTCTTTTGATCTGGTCATGTAGATCACGAAAGTTTTTATTTGAGGAGTCTGCGACGAATAGTTTAGGAGATATAAAGATTTTTATAGAGAGATTGAATTTTCTCGAATTTTCCTTACCCCGGACCTTGAAAAATTGTAAAAAATTAAAAGATCTTTCTTGGTAATAATATACCTCTTTTTCTATTGATCTGTTCACGTAGATCACGAAAGTTTTTATTTGAGGGGTCTGCGACGAATAGTTTAGGAGATATAACGATTTTTGTAGAGAGATTGAATTTTCTCGAATTTTCCTTACCCCGGACCTTAAAAAATTGTAAAAAATTAAAAGTTCCTTCTTGGTGATAATATACCTCTTTTTCTATTGATCTGTTCACGTAGATCACGAAAGTTTTTATATGAGGGGTCTGCGACGAATAGTTTAGGAGATATAACGATTTTTATAGGGAGATTGAATTTTTACGGTTTTTTCCAAAAATTTCGATTTCAAATTTCTCCTAAACTATGGGGACTACGGAAAATCGGTAAGCAGAGTTGGTATTGGCAGTTCATGATTATTCGAATTCCACTCACGAATGACAATATTTGAGCCGAAGAATTTTCTCGAATTTTTCTTACCCCGGACCTTGAAAAATTGTAAAAAATTAAAAGTTCCTTCTTGATAATAATATACCTCTTTTTCTATTGATCTGGTCACGTAGATCACGAAAGTTTTCATATGAGGGGTCTGCGACGAATAGTTCAGGAGATATAACGATTTTAGTAGAGAGATTGAATTTTTACGGTTTTTTCCAAAAATTTCGAATTCAAATTTCTCCTAAACTATGGGAACTACGGAAAATCGGTAAGCAGAGTTGGAATTGGCAGTTCATGGTTATTCGAATCCCACTCTCGCCTGACAATATTTGAGTCGAAAAATTTTCTCGAATTTTCCTTACCCCGGACCTTAAAAAATTGTAAAAAATTAAAAGTTCCTTCTTGGTAATAATATACCTCTTTTTCTATTGATCTGGTCACGTAGATCACGAAAGTTTTTATTTGAGGGGTTTGCGACGAATAGTTTAGGAGATATAACGATTTTTGTAGAGAGATTGAATTTTTACGGTTTTTTCCAAAAATTTCGAATTCAAATTTCTCCTAAACTATGGGGACTACAGAAAATCGGTAAGCAGAGTTGGTATTGGCAGTTCATATTTATTCGAATCCCACTCTCGCCTGACAATATTTGAGTCGAAAAATTTTCTCGAATTTTCTCGAATTTTCCATACCTTAAAAAATTGTAAAATATTAAAAGTTCCTTCTTGGTAATAATATACCTCTTTTTCTATTGATCTGGTCATGTAGATCACGAAAGTTTTTATTTGAGGAGTCTGCGACGAATAGTTTAGGAGATATAACGATTTTTATAGAGAGATTGAATTTTCTCGAATTTTCCTTACCCCGGACCTTGAAAAATTGTAAAAAATTAGAAGATCTTTCTTGGTAATAAAATACCTCTTTTTCTATTGATCTGTTCACGTAGATCACGAAAGTTTTTATTTGAGGGGTCTGCGACGAATAGTTTAGGAGATATAACGATTTTTGTAGAGAGATTGAATTTTCTCGAATTTTCCTTAAGCCGGACCTTAAAAAATTGTAAAAAATTAAAAGTTCTTTCTTGGTGATAATATACCTCTTTTTCTATTGATCTGTTCACGTAGATCACGAAAGTTTTTATATGAGGGGTCTGCGACGAATAGTTTAGGAGATATAACGATTTTTATAGAGAGATTGAATTTTTACAGTTTTTTCCAAAAATTTCGATTCAAATTTCTGCTCAACTATGGGGACTACGGAAAATCGGTAAGCAGAGTTGGTATTGGCAGTTCATGATTATTCGAATTCCACTCACGAATGACAATATTTGAGTCGAAGAATTTTCTCGAATTTTTCTTACCCCGGACCTTGAAAAATTGTAAAAAATTAAAAGTTCCTTCTTGGTAATAATATAACTCTTTTTCTTTTGATCTGGTCACGTAGATCACGAAAGTTTTCATATGAGGGGTCTGCGACGAATAGTTTAGGAGATAAAACGATTTTAGTAGAGAGATTGAATTTTTACGGTTTTTTCCAAAAATTTCGAATTCAAATTTCTCCTAAACTATGAGGACTACGGAAAATAGGTAAGCAGAGTTGGTATTGGCAGTTCATGATTATTCGAATTCCACTCACGAATGACAATATTTGAGTCGAAGAATTTTCTCGAATTTTTCTTACCCCGGACCTTGAAAAATTGTAAAAAATTAAAAGTTCCTTCTTGGTAATAATATAACTCTTTTTCTTTCGATCTGGTCACGTAGATCACGAAAGTTTTTATTTGAGGGGTCTGCGACGAATAGTTTAGGAGATATAACGATTTTTGTAGAGAGATTGAATTTTCTCGAATTTTCCTTAACTTGGACCTTAAAAAATTGTAAAAAATTGAAAGTTCCTTCTTGGTGATAATATACCTCTTTTTCTATTGATCTGTTCACGTAGATCACGAAAGTTTTTATATGAGGGGTCTGCGACGAATAGTTTAGGAGATATAACGATTTCTATAGAGAGATTGAATTTTTACGGTTTTTTCCAAAAATTTCGACTTCAAATTTCTGCTAAACTATGGGGACTACGGAAAATCGGTAAGCAGAGTTGGTATTGGCAGTTCATGATTATTCGAATTCCACTCACGAATGACAATATTTGAGTCGAAGAATTTTCTCGAATTTTCTCGAATTTTCCTTACCCCGGACCTTGAAAAATTGTAAAAAATTAAAAGTTCCTTCTTGGTAATAATATAACTCTTTTTCTTTCGATCTGGTCACGTAGATCACGAAAGTTTTCATATGAGGGGTCTGCGACGAATCGTTTAGGAGATATAACGATTTTAGTAGAGAGATTGAATTTTTACGGTTTTTTCCAAAAATTTCGAATTCAAATTTCTCCTAAACTATGGGGACTACGGAAAATAGGTAAGCAGAGTTGGTATTGGCAGTTCATGATTATTCGAATTCTACTCACGAATGACAATATTTGAGTCGAAGAATTTTCTCGAATTTTCTCGAATTTTCCTTACCCCGGACCTTGAAAAATTGTAAAAAATTAAAAGTTCCTTCTTGGTAATAATATACCTCTTTTTCTATTGATCTGGTCACGTAGATCACGAAAGTTTTTATTTGAGGGGTTTGCGACGAATAGTTTAGGAGATATAACGATTTTTGTAGAGAGATTGAATTTTTACGGTTTTTTCCAAAAATTTCGAATTCAAATTTCTCCTAAACTATGGGGACTACGGAAAATCGGTAAGCAGAGTTGGTATTGGCAGTTCATGGTTACTCTTTCCCACTCTCGCCTGACAATATTTGAGTCGAAAAATTTTCTCGAATTTTCTCGAATTTTCCTTACCCCGGACCTTAAAAAATTGTAAAAAATTGAAAGTTCCTTCTTGGTAATAATATACCTCTTTTTCTATTGATCTGGTCATGTAGATCACGAAAGTTTTTATTTGAGGAGTCTGCGACGAATAGTTTAGGAGATATAACGAGTTTTATAGAGAGATTGAATTTTCTCGAATTTTCCTAACCCCGGACCTTGAAAAATTGTAAAAAATTAAAAGATCTTTCTTGGTGATAAAATACCTCTTTTTCTATTGATCTGTTCACGTAGATCACGAAAGTTTTATTTGAGGGGTCTGCGACGAATAGTTTAGGAGATATAACGATTTTTGTAGAGAGATTGAATTTTCTCGAATTTTCCTTAAAAAATTGTAAAAAATTAAAAGTTCCTTCTTGGTGATAATATACCTCTTTTTCTATTGATCTGTTCACGTAGATCACGAAAGTTTTTAAATGAGGGGTCTGCGACGAATAGTTTAGGAGATATAACGATTTTTATAGAGAGATTGAATTTTTACGGTTTTTTCCAAAAATTTCGACTTCAAATTTCTCCTAAACTATGGGGACTACGGAAAATCGGTAAGCAGAGTTGGTATTGGCAGTTCATGATTATTCGAATTCCACTCACGAATGACAATATTTGAGTAGAAGAATTTTCTCGAATTTTCTCGAATTTTCCTTACCCCGGACCTTAAAAAATTGTAAAAAATTAAAAGTTCCTTCTTGGTAATAATATACCTCTTTTTCTATTGATCTGGTCACGTAGATCACGAAAGTTTTTATTTGAGGGGTTTGCGACGAATAGTTTAGGAGATATAACGATTTTTGTAGAGATATTGAATTTTTACGGTTTTTTCCAAAAATTTCGAATTCGAATTTCTCCTAAACTATGGGGACTACGGAAAATCGGTAAGCAGAGTTGGTATTGGCAGTTCATGGTTATTCGAATCCCACTCTCGCCTGACAATATTTGAGTCGAAAAATTTTCTCGAATTTTCTCGAATTTTCCTTACCCCGGACCTTAAAAAATTGTAAAAAATTAAAAGTTCCTTCTTGGTAATAATATACTTTTTTTTCTATTGATCTGGTCACGTAGATCACGAAAGTTTTTATTTGAGGGGTTTGCGACGAATAGTTTAGCAGATATAACGATTTTTGTAGAGAGATTGAATTTTTACGGTTTTTTCCAAAAATTTCGAATTCAAATTTCTCCTAAACTATAGGGACTACGGAAAATCGGTGAGCAGAGTTGGTATTGGCAGTTCATGGTTATTCGAATCCCACTCTCGCCTGACAATATTTGAGTCGAAAAATTTTCTCGAATTTTCTCGAATTTTCCTTACCCCGGACCTTAAAAAATTGTAAAAAATCAAAAGTTCCTTCTTGGTAATAATATACCTCTTTTTCTATTGATCTGGTCATGTAGATCACGAAAGTTTTTATTTGAGGAGTCTGCGACGAATAGTTTAGGAGATATAACGATTTTTATAGAGAGATTGAATTTTCTCGAATTTTCCTTACCCCGGACCTTGAAAAATTGTAAAAAATTAAAAGATCTTTCTTGGTAATAAAATACCTCTTTTTCTATTGATCTGTTCACGTAGATCACGAAAGTTTTTATTTGAGGGGTCTGCGACGAATAGTTCAGGAGATATAACGATTTTTGGTGAGAGATTGAATTTTCTCGAATTTTCCTTACCCCGGACCTTAAAAAATTGTAAAAAATTAAAAGTTCCTTCTTGGTGATAATATACCTCTTTTTCTATTGATCTGTTCACGTAGATCACGAAAGTTTTTATATGAGGGGTCTGCGACGAATAGTTTAGGAGATATAACGATTTTTATAGGGAGATTGAATTTTTACGGTTTTTTCCAAAAATTTCGATTTCAAATTTCTCCTAAACTATGGGGACTACGGAAAATCGGTAAGCAGAGTTGGTATTGGCAGTTCATGATTATTCGAATTCCACTCACGAATGACAATATTTGAGTCGAAGAATTTTCTCGAATTTTTCTTACCCCGGACCTTGAAAAATTGTAAAAAATTAAAAGTTCCTTCTTGATAATAATATACCTCTTTTTCTATTGATCTGGTCACGTAGATCACGAAAGTTTTCAATGAGGGGTCTGCGACGAATAGTTCAGGAGATATAACGATTTTAGTAGAGAGATTGAATTTTTACGGTTTTTTCCAAAAATTTCGAATTCAAATTTCTCCTAAACTATGGGAACTACGGAAAATCGGTAAGCAGAGTTGGTATTGGCAGTTCATGGTTATTCGAATCCCACTCTCGCCTGACAATATTTGAGTCGAAAAATTTTCTCGAATTTTCCTTACCCCGGACCTTAAAAAATTGTAAAAAATTAAAAGTTCCTTCTTGGTAATAATATACCTCTTTTTCTATTGATCTGGTCACGTAGATCACGAAAGTTTTTATTTGAGGGGTTTGCGACGAATAGTTTAGGAGATATAACGATTTTTGTAGAGAGATTGAATTTTTACGGTTTTTTCCAAAAATTTCGAATTCAAATTTCTCCTAAACTATGGGGACTACAGAAAATCGGTAAGCAGAGTTGGTATTGGCAGTTCATATTTATTCGAATCCCACTCTCGCCTGACAATATTTGAGTCGAAAAATTTTCTCGAATTTTCTCGAATTTTCCATACCTTAAAAAATTGTAAAATATTAAAAGTTCCTTCTTGGTAATAATATACCTCTTTTTCTATTGATCTGGTCATGTAGATCACGAAAGTTTTTATTTGAGGAGTCTGCGACGAATAGTTTAGGAGATATAACGATTTTTATAGAGAGATTGAATTTTCTCGAATTTTCCTTACCCCGGACCTTGAAAAATTGTAAAAAATTAAAAGATCTTTCTTGGTAATAAAATACCTCTTTTTCTATTGATCTGTTCACGTAGATCACGAAAGTTTTTATTTGAGGGGTCTGCGACGAATAGTTTAGGAGATATAACGATTTTTGTAGAGAGATTGAATTTTCTCGAATTTTCCTTAAGCCGGACCTTAAAAAATTGTAAAAAATTAAAAGTTCCTTCTTGGTGATAATATACCTCTTTTTCTATTGATCTGTTCACGTAGATCACGAAAGTTTTTATATGAGGGGTCTGCGACGAATAGTTTAGGAGATACACCGATTTTTATAGAGAGATTGAATTTTTACAGTTTTTTCCAAAAATTTCGACTTCAAATTTCTGCTCAACTATGGGGACTACGGAAAATCGGTAAGCAGAGTTGGTATTGGCAGTTCATGATTATTCGAATTCCACTCACGAATGACAATATTTGAGTCGAAGAATTTTCTCGAATTTTTCTTACCCCGGACCTTGAAAAATTGTAAAAAATTAAAAGTTCCTTCTTGGTAATAATATAACTCTTTTTCTTCTGATCTGGTCACGTAGATCACGAAAGTTTTCATATAAGGGGTCTGCGACGAATAGTTTAGGAGATATAACGATTTTAGTAGAGAGATTGAATTTTTACGGTTTTTTCCAAAAATTTCGAATTCAAATTTCTCCTAAACTATGGGGACTACGGAAAATAGGTAAGCAGAGTTGGTATTGGCAGTTCATGATTATTCGAATTCCACTCACGAATGACAATATTTGAGTCGAAGAATTTTCTCGAATTTTTCTTACCCCGGACCTTGAAAAATTGTAAAAAATTAAAAGTTCCTTCTTGGTAATAATATAACTCTTTTTCTTTCGATCTGGTCACGTAGATCACGAAAGTTTTTATTTGAGGGGTCTGCGACGAATAGTTTAGGAGATATAACGATTTTTGTAGAGAGATTGAATTTTCTCGAATTTTCCTTAACTTGGACCTTAAAAAATTGTAAAAAATTGAAAGTTCCTTCTTGGTGATAATATACCTCTTTTTCTATTGATCTGTTCACGTAGATCACGAAAGTTTTTATATGAGGGGTCTGCGACGAATAGTTTAGGAGATATAACGATTTCTATAGAGAGATTGAATTTTTACGGTTTTTTCCAAAAATTTCGACTTCAAATTTCTGCTAAACTATGGGGACTACGGAAAATCGGTAAGCAGAGTTGGTATTGGCAGTTCATGATTATTCGAATTCCACTCACGAATGACAATATTTGAGTCGAAGAATTTTCTCGAATTTTCTCGAATTTTCCTTACCCCGGACCTTGAAAAATTGTAAAAAATTAAAAGTTCCTTCTTGGTAATAATATACCTCTTTTTCTATTGATCTGGTCACGTAGATCACGAAAGTTTTTATTTGAGGGGTTTGCGACGAATAGTTTAGGAGATATAACGATTTTTGTAGAGAGATTGAATTTTTACGGTTTTTTCCAAAAATTTCGAATTCAAATTTCTCCTAAACTAGGGGACTACGGAAAATCGGTAAGCAGAGTTGGTATTGGCAGTTCATGGTTACTCTTTCCCACTCTCGCCTGACAATATTTGAGTCGAAAAATTTTCTCGAATTTTCTCGAATTTTCCTTACCCCGGACCTTAAAAAATTGTAAAAAATTGAAAGTTCCTTCTTGGTAATAATATACCTCTTTTTCTATTGATCTGGTCATGTAGATCACGAAAGTTTTTATTTGAGGAGTCTGCGACGAATAGTTTAGGAGATATAACGAGTTTTATAGAGAGATTGAATTTTCTCGAATTTTCCTAACCCCGGACCTTGAAAAATTGTAAAAAATTAAAAGATCTTTCTTGGTGATAAAATACCTCTTTTTCTATTGATCTGTTCACGTAGATCACGAAAGTTTTATTTGAGGGGTCTGCGACGAATAGTTTGGGAGATATAACGATTTTTATAGAGAGATTGAATTTTTACGGTTTTTTCCAAAAATTTCGACTTCAAATTTCTCCTAAACTATGGGGACTACGGAAAATCGGTAAGCAGAGTTGGTATTGGCAGTTCATGATTATTCGAATTCCACTCACGAATGACAATATTTGAGTCGAAGAATTTTCTCGAATTTTCTCGAATTTTCCTTACCCCGGACCTTAAAAAATTGTAAAAAATTAAAAGTTCCTTCTTGGTAATAATATACCTCTTTTTCTATTGATCTGGTCACGTAGATCACGAAAGTTTTTATTTGAGGGGTTTGCGACGAATAGTTTAGGAGATATAACGATTTTTGTAGAGAGATTGAATTTTTACGGTTTTTTCCAAAAATTTCGAATTCGAATTTCTCCTAAACTATGGGGACTACGGAAAATCGGTAAGCAGAGTTGGTATTGGCAGTTCATGGTTATTCGAATCCCACTCTCGCCTGACAATATTTGAGTCGAAAAATTTTCTCGAATTTTCTCGAATTTTCCTTACCCCGGACCTTAAAAAATTGTAAAAAATTAAAAGTTCCTTCTTGGTAATAATATACTTTTTTTTCTATTGATCTGGTCACGTAGATCACGAAAGTTTTTATTTGAGGGGTTTGCGACGAATAGTTTAGCAGATATAACGATTTTTGTAGAGAGATTGAATTTTTACGGTTTTTTCCAAAAATTTCGAATTCAAATTTCTCCTAAACTATAGGGACTACGGAAAATCGGTGAGCAGAGTTGGTATTGGCAGTTCATGGTTATTCGAATCCCACTCTCGCCTGACAATATTTGAGTCGAAAAATTTTCTCGAATTTTCTCGAATTTTCCTTACCCCGGACCTTAAAAAATTGTAAAAAATCAAAAGTTCCTTCTTGGTAATAATACACCTCTTTTTCTATTGATCTGGTCATGTAGATCACGAAAGTTTTTATTTGAGGAGTCTGCGACGAATAGTTTAGGAGATATAACGATTTTTATAGAGAGATTGAATTTTCTCGAATTTTCCTTACCCCGGACCTTGAAAAATTGTAAAAAATTAAAAGATCTTTCTTGGTAATAAAATACCTCTTTTTCTATTGATCTGTTCACGTAGATCACGAAAGTTTTTATTTGAGGGGTCTGCGACGAATAGTTCAGGAGATATAACGATTTTTGTAGAGAGATTGAATTTTCTCGAATTTTCCTTACCCCGGACCTTAAAAAATTGTAAAAAATTAAAAGTTCCTTCTTGGTGATAATATACCTCTTTTTCTATTGATCTGTTCACGTAGATCACGAAAGTTTTTATATGAGGGGTCTGCGACGAATAGTTTAGGAGATATAACGATTTTTATAGAGAGATTGAATTTTTACGGTTTTTTCCAAAAATTTCGACTTCAAATTTCTCCTGAACTATGGGGACTACGGAATATCGGTAAGCAGAGTTGGTATTGGCAGTTCATGATTATTCGAATTCCACTCACGAATGACAATATTTGAGTCGAAGAATTTTCTCGAATTTTCTCGAATTTTCCTTACCCCGGACCTTAAAAAATTGTAAAAAATTAAAAGTTCCTTCTTGGTAATAATATACCTCTTTTTCTATTGATCTGGTCATGTAGATCACGAAAGTTTTTATTTGAGGAGTCTGCGACGAATAGTTTAGGAGATATAACGATTTTTATAGAGAGATTGAATTTTCTCGAATTTTCCTTACCCCGGACCTTAAAAAATTGTAAAAAATTAAAAGATCTTTCTTGGTAATAAAATACCTCTTTTTCTAATGATCAGTTCACGTAGATCACGAAAGTTTTTATTTGAGGGTTCTGCGACGAATAGTTTAGGAGATATAACGATTTTTGTAGAGAGATTGAATTTTCTCGAATTTTCCTTACCCCGGACCTTAAAAAATTGTAAAAAATTAAAAGTTCCTTCTTGGTGATAATATACCTCTTTTTCTATTGATCTGTTCACGTAGATCACGAAAGTTTTTATATGAGGGGTCTCCGACGAATAGTTTAGGAGATATAACGATTTTTATAGAGAGATTGAATTTTTACGGTTTTTTCCAAAAATTTCGACTTCAAATTTCTCCTAAACTATGGGGACTACGGAAAATCGGTAAGCAGAGTTGGTATTGGCAATTCATGATTATTCGAATTCCACTCACGAATGACAATATTTGAGTCCAAGAATTTTCTCGAATTTTCTCGAATTTTCCTTACCCCGGACCTTAAAAAATTGTAAAAAATTAAAAGTTCCTTCTTGGTAATAATATACCTCTTTTTCTATTGATCTGGTCACGTAGATCACGAAAGTTTTTATTTGAAGGGTTTGCGACGAATAGTTTAGGAGATATAACGATTTTTGTAGAGAGATTGAATTTTTACGGTTTTTTCCAAAAATTTCGAATTCAAATTTCTCCTAAACTATGGGGACTACGGAAAATCGGTAAGCAGAGTTGGTATTGGCAGTTCATGGTTATTCGAATCCCACTCTCGCCTGACAATATTTGATTCGAAAAATTTTCTCGAATTTTCTCGAATTTTCCTTACCCCGGACCTTAAAAAATTGTAAAAAATTAAAAGTTCCTTCTTGGTAATAATATACCTCTTTTTCTATTGATCTGGTCATGTAGATCACGAAAGTTTTTATTTGAGGAGTCTGCGACGAATAGTTTAGGAGATATAACGATTTTTATAGAGAGATTGAATTTTCTCGAATTTTCCTTACCCCGGACCTTGAAAAATTGTAAAAATTTAAAAGATCTTTCTTGGTAATAAAATACCTCTTTTTCTATTGATCTGTTCACGTAGATCACGAAAGTTTTTATTTGAGGGGTCTGCGACGAATAGTTTAGGAGATATAACGATTTTTGTAGAGAGATTGAATTTTCTCGAATTTTCCTTACCCCGGACCTTAAAAAATTGTAAAAAATTCAAAGTTCCTTCTTGGTAATAATATACCTCTTTTTCTATTGATCTGGTCACGTAGATCACGAAAGTTTTTATTTGAGGGGTTTGCGACGAATAGTTTAGGAGATATAACGATTTTTGTAGAGAGATTGAATTTTTACGGTTTTTTCCAAAAATTTCGAATTCAAATTTCTCCTAAACTATGGGGACTACGGAAAATCGGTAAGCAGAGTTGGTATTGGCAGTTCATGGTTATTCGAATCCCACTCTCGCCTGACAATATTTGAGTCGAAAAATTTTCTCGAATTTTCTCGAATTTTCCTTGCCCCGGACCTCAAAAAATTGTAAAAAATTAAAAGTTCCTTCTTGGTAATAATATACCTCTTTTTCTATTGATCTGGTCATGTAGATCACGAAAGTTTTTATTTGAGGAGTCTGCGACGAATAGTTTAGGAGATATAACGATTTTTATAGAGAGATTGAATTTTCTCGAATTTTCCTTACCCCGGACCTTGAAAAATTGTAAAAAATTGAAAGATCTTTCTTGGTAATAAAATACCTCTTTTTATATTGATCTGTTCACGTAGATCACGAAAGTTTTTATTTGAGGGGTCTGCGACGAATAGTTTAGGAGATATAACGATTTTTGTAGAGATATTGAATTTTCTCGAATTTTCCTTAACCCGGACCTTAAAAAATTGTAAAAAATTAAAAGTTCCTTCTTGGTGATAATATACCTCTTTTTCTATTGATCTGTTCACGTAGATCACGAAAGTTTTTATGAGAGGTCTGCGACGAATTGTTTAGGAGATATAACGATTTTTCTAGAGAGATTGAATTTTTACGGTTTTTTCCAAAAATTTCGACTTCAAATTTCTCCTAAACTATGGGGACTACGGAAAATCGGTAAGCAGAGTTGGTATTGGCAGTTCATGATTATTCGAATTCCACTCACGAATGACAATATTTGAGTCGAAGAATTTTCTCGAATTTTTCTTACCCCGGACCTTGAAAAATTGTAAAAAATTAAAAGTTCCTTCTTGGTAATAATATAACTCTTTTTCTTTTGATCTGGTCACGTAGACCACGAAAGTTTTCATATGAGCGGTCTGCGACGAATAGTTTAGGAGATATAACGATTTTAGTAGAGAGATTGAATTTTTACGGTTTTTTCCAAAAATTTCGAATTCAAATTTCTCCTAAACTATGGGGACTACGGAAAATAGGTAAGCAGAGTTGGTATTGGCAGTTAATGATTATTCGAATTCCACTCACGAATGACAATATTTGAGTCGAAGAATTTTCTCGAATTTTCTCGAATTTTCCTTACCCCGGACCTTAAAAAATTGTAAAAAATTAAAAGTTCCTTCTTGGTAATAATATACCTCTTTTTCTATTGATCTGGTCACGTAGATCACAAAAGTTTTTATTTGAGGGGTTTGCGACGAATAGTTTAGGAGATATAACGATTTTTTTAGAGAGATTGAATTTTTACGGTTTTTTCCAGAAATTTCGAATTCAAATTTCTCCTAAACTATGGGGACTACGGAAAATCGGTAAGCAGAGTTGGTATTGGCAGTTCATGATTATTCGAATTCCACTCACGAATGACAATATTTGAGTCGAAGAATTTTCTCGAATTTTTCTTACCCCGGACCTTGAAAAATTGTAAAAAATTAAAAGTTCCTTCTTGATAATAATATACCTCTTTTTCTATTGATCTGGTCACGTAGATCACGAAAGTTTTCATATGAGGGGTCTGCGACGAATAGTTCAGGAGATATAACGATTTTAGTAGAGAGATTGAATTTTTACGGTTTTTTCCAAAAATTTCGAATTCAAATTTCTCCTAAACTATGGGAACTACGGAAAATCGGTAAGCAGAGTTGGAATTGGCAGTTCATGGTTATTCGAATCCCACTCTCGCCTGACAATATTTGAGTCGAAAAATTTTCTCGAATTTTCCTTACCCCGGACCTTAAAAAATTGTAAAAAATTAAAAGTTCCTTCTTGGTAATAATATACCTCTTTTTCTATTGATCTGGTCACGTAGATCACGAAAGTTTTTATTTGAGGGGTTTGCGACGAATAGTTTAGGAGATATAACGATTTTTGTAGAGAGATTGAATTTTTACGGTTTTTTCCAAAAATTTCGAATTCAAATTTCTCCTAGACTATGGGGACTACAGAAAATCGGTAAGCAGAGTTGGTATTGGCAGTTCATATTTATTCGAATCCCACTCTCGCCTGACAATATTTGAGTCGAAAAATTTTCTCGAATTTTCTCGAATTTTCCATACCTTAAAAAATTGTAAAATATTAAAAGTTCCTTCTTGGTAATAATATACCTCTTTTTCTATTGATCTGGTCATGTAGATCACGAAAGTTTTTATTTGAGGAGTCTGCGACGAATAGTTTAGGAGATATAACGATTTTTATAAAGAGATTGAATTTTCTCGAATTTTCCTTACCCCGGACCTTGAAAAATTGTAAAAAATTAAAAGATCTTTCTTGGTAATAAAATACCTCTTTTTCTATTGATATGTTCACGTAGATCACGAAAGTTTTTATTTGAGGGGTCTGCGACGAATAGTTCAGGAGATATAACGATTTTTGTAGAGAGATTGAATTTTCTCGAATTTTCCTTAAGCCGGACCTTAAAAAATTGTAAAAAATTAAAAGTTACTTCTTGGTGATAATATACCTCTTTTTCTATTGATCTGTTCACGTAGATCACGAAAGTTTTTATATGAGGGGTCTGCGACGAATAGTTTAGGAGATATAACGATTTTTATAGAGAGATTGAATTTTTACAGTTTTTTCCAAAAATTTCGACTCTAAATTTCTGCTCAACTATGGGGACTACGGAAAATCGGTAAGCAGAGTTGGTATTGGCAGTTCATGATTATTCGAATTCCACTCACGAATGACAATATTTGAGTCGAAGAATTTTCTCGAATTTTTCTTACCCCGGACCTTGAAAAATTGTAAAAAATTAAAAGTTCCTTCTTGGTAATAATATAACTCTTTTTCTTTTGATCTGGTCACGTAGATCACGAAAGTTTTCATATAAGGGGTCTGCGACGAATAGTTTAGGAGATATAACGATTTTAGTAGAGAGATTGAATTTTTACGGTTTTTTCCAAAAATTTCGAATTCAAATTTCTCCTAAACTATGGGGACTACGGAAAATAGGTAAGCAGAGTTGGTATTGGCAGTTCATGATTATTCGAATTCCACTCACGAATGACAATATTTGAGTCGAAGAATTTTCTCGAATTTTTCTTACCCCGGACCTTGAAAAATTGTAAAAAATTAAAAGTTCCTTCTTGGTAATAATATAACTCTTTTTCTTTTGATCTGGTCACGTAGATCACGAAAGTTTTCATATAAGGGGTCTGCGACGAATAGTTTAGGAGATATAACGATTTTAGTAGAGAGATTGAATTTTTACGGTTTTTTCCAAAAATTTCGAATTCAAATTTCTCCTAAACTATGGGGACTACGGAAAATAGGTAAGCAGAGTTGGTATTGGCAGTTCATGATTATTCGAATTCCACTCATGAATGACAATATTTGAGTCGAAGAATTTTCTCGAATTTTCTCGAATTTTCCTTACCCCGGACCTTAAAAAATTGTAAAAAATTAAAAGTTCCTTCTTGGTAATAATATACCTCTTTTTCTATTGATCTGGTCACGTAGATCACAAAAGTTTTTATTTGAGGGGTTTGCGACGAATAGTTTAGGAGATATAACGATTTTTTTAGAGAGATTGAATTTTTACGGTTTTTTCCAGAAATTTCGAATTCAAATTTCTCCTAAACTATGGGGACTACGGAAAATCGGTAAGCAGAGTTGGTATTGGCAGTTCATGATTATTCGAATTCCACTCACGAATGACAATATTTGAGTCGAAGAATTTTCTCGAATTTTTCTTACCCCGGACCTTGAAAAATTGTAAAAAATTAAAAGTTCCTTCTTGATAATAATATACCTCTTTTTCTATTGATCTGGTCACGTAGATCACGAAAGTTTTCATATGAGGGGTCTGCGACGAATAGTTCAGGAGATATAACGATTTTAGTAGAGAGATTGAATTTTTACGGTTTTTTCCAAAAATTTCGAATTCAAATTTCTCCTAAACTATGGGAACTACGGAAAATCGGTAAGCAGAGTTGGAATTGGCAGTTCATGGTTATTCGAATCCCACTCTCGCCTGACAATATTTGAGTCGAAAAATTTTCTCGAATTTTCCTTACCCCGGACCTTAAAAAATTGTAAAAAATTAAAAGTTCCTTCTTGGTAATAATATACCTCTTTTTCTATTGATCTGGTCACGTAAATCACGAAAGTTTTTATTTGAGGGGTTTGCGACGAATAGTTTAGGAGATATAACGATTTTTGTAGAGAGATTGAATTTTTACGGTTTTTTCCAAAAATTTCGAATTCAAATTTCTCCTAAACTATGGGGACTACAGAAAATCGGTAAGCAGAGTTGGTATTGGCAGTTCATATTCATTCGAATCCCACTCTCGCCTGACAATATTTGAGTCGAAAAATTTTCTCGAATTTTCTCGAATTTTCCATACCTTAAAAAATTGTAAAATATTAAAAGTTCCTTCTTGGTAATAATATACCTCTTTTTCTATTGATCTGGTCATGTAGATCACGAAAGTTTTTATTTGAGGAGTCTGCGACGAATAGTTTAGGAGATATAACGATTTTTATAGAGAGATTGAATTTTCTCGAATTTTCCTTACCCCGGACCTTGAAAAATTGTAAAAAATTAAAAGATCTTTCTTGGTAATAAAATACCTCTTTTTCTATTGATCTGTTCACGTAGATCACGAAAGTTTTTATTTGAGGGGTCTGCGACGAATAGTTTAGGAGATATAACGATTTTTGTAGAGAGATTGAATTTTCTCGAATTTTCCTTAAGCCGGACCTTAAAAAATTGTAAAAAATTAAAAGTTCCTTCTTGGTGATAATATACCTCTTTTTCTATTGATCTGTTCACGTAGATCACGAAAGTTTTTATATGAGGGGTCTGCGACGAATAGTTTAGGAGATATAACGATTTTTATAGAGAGATTGAATTTTTACAGTTTTTTCCAAAAATTTCGACTTCAAATTTCTGCTCAACTATGGGGACTACGGAAAATCGGTAAGCAGAGTTGGTATTGGCAGTTCATGATTATTCGAATTCCACTCACGAATGACAATATTTGAGTCGAAGAATTTTCTCGAATTTTTCTTACCCCGGACCTTGAAAAATTGTAAAAAATTAAAAGTTCCTTCTTGGTAATAATATAACTCTTTTTCTTTCGATCTGGTCACGTAGATCACGAAAGTTTTTATTTGAGGGGTCTGCGACGAATAGTTTAGGAGATATAACGATTTTTGTAGAGAGATTGAATTTTCTCGAATTTTCCTTAACTTGGACCTTAAAAAATTGTAAAAAATTGAAAGTTCCTTCTTGGTGATAATATACCTCTTTTTCTATTGATCTGTTCACGTAGATCACGAAAGTTTTTATATGAGGGGTCTGCGACGAATAGTTTAGGAGATATAACGATTTCTATAGAGAGATTGAATTTTTACGGTTTTTTTCCAAAAATTTCGACTTCAAATTTCTGCTAAACTATGGGGACTACGGAAAATCGGTAAGCAGAGTTGGTATTGGCAGTTCATGATTATTCGAATTCCACTCACGAATGACAATATTTGAGTCGAAGAATTTTCTCGAATTTTCTCGAATTTTCCTTACCCCGGACCTTGAAAAATTGTAAAAAATTAAAAGTTCCTTCTTGGTAATAATATAACTCTTTTTCTTTCGATCTGGTCACGTAGATCACGAAAGTTTTCATATGAGGGGTCTGCGACGAATCGTTTAGGAGATATAACGATTTTAGTAGAGAGATTGAATTTTTACGGTTTTTTCCAAAAATTTCGAATTCAAATTTCTCCTAAACTATGGGGACTACGGAAAATAGGTAAGCAGAGTTGGTATTGGCAGTTCATGATTATTCGAATTCTACTCACGAATGACAATATTTGAGTCGAAGAATTTTCTCGAATTTTCTCGAATTTTCCTTACCCCGGACCTTGAAAAATTGTAAAAAATTAAAAGTTCCTTCTTGGTAATAATATACCTCTTTTTCTATTGATCTGGTCACGTAGATCACGAAAGTTTTTATTTGAGGGGTTTGCGACGAATAGTTTAGGAGATATAACGATTTTTGTAGAGAGATTGAATTTTTACGGTTTTTTCCAAAAATTTCGAATTCGAATTTCTCCTAAACTATGGGGACTACGGAAAATCGGTAAGCAGAGTTGGTATTGGCAGTTCATGGTTATTCGAATCCCACTCTCGCCTGACAATATTTGAGTCGAAAAATTTTCTCGAATTTTCCTTACCCCGGACCTTAAAAAATTGTAAAAAATTAAAAGTTCCTTCTTGGTAATAATATACTTTTTTTCTATTGATCTGGTCACGTAGATCACGAAAGTTTTTATTTGAGGGGTTTGCGACGAATAGTTTAGCAGATATAACGATTTTTGTAGAGAGATTGAATTTTTACGGTTTTTTCCAAAAATTTCGAATTCAAATTTCTCCTAAACTATAGGGACTACGGAAAATCGGTGAGCAGAGTTGGTATTGGCAGTTCATGGTTATTCGAATCCCACTCTCGCCTGACAATATTTGAGTCGAAAAATTTTCTCGAATTTTCTCGAATTTTCCTTACCCCGGACCTTAAAAAATTGTAAAAAATCAAAAGTTCCTTCTTGGTAATAATATACCTCTTTTTCTATTGATCTGGTCATGTAGATCACGAAAGTTTTTATTTGAGGAGTCTGCGACGAATAGTTTAGGAGATATAACGATTTTTATAGAGAGATTGAATTTTCTCGAATTTTCCTTACCCCGGACCTTGAAAAATTGTAAAAAATTAAAAGATCTTTCTTGGTAATAAAATACCTCTTTTTCTATTGATCTGTTCACGTAGATCACGAAAGTTTTTATTTGAGGGGTCTGCGACGAATAGTTCAGGAGATATAACGATTTTTGTAGAGAGATTGAATTTTCTCGAATTTTCCTTACCCCGGACCTTAAAAAATTGTAAAAAATTAAAAGTTCCTTCTTGGTGATAATATACCTCTTTTTCTATTGATCTGTTCACGTAGATCACGAAAGTTTTTATATGAGGGGTCTGCGACGAATAGTTTAGGAGATATAACGATTTTTATAGAGAGATTGAATTTTTACAGTTTTTTCCAAAAATTTCGACTTCAAATTTCTGCTCAACTATGGGGACTACGGAAAATCGGTAAGCAGAGTTGGTATTGGCAGTTCATGATTATTCGAATTCCACTCACGAATGACAATATTTGAGTCGAAGAATTTTCTCGAATTTTTCTTACCCCGGACCTTGAAAAATTGTAAAAAATTAAAAGTTCCTTCTTGGTAATAATATAACTCTTTTTCTTTCGATCTGGTCACGTAGATCACGAAAGTTTTTATTTGAGGGGTCTGCGACGAATAGTTTAGGAGATATAACGATTTTTGTAGAGAGATTGAATTTTCTCGAATTTTCCTTAACTTGGACCTTAAAAAATTGTAAAAAATTGAAAGTTCCTTCTTGGTGATAATATACCTCTTTTTCTATTGATCTGGTCACGTAGATCACAAAAGTTTTTATTTGAGGGGTTTGCGACGAATAGTTTAGGAGATATAACGATTTTTTTAGAGAGATTGAATTTTTACGGTTTTTTCCAGAAATTTCGAATTCAAATTTCTCCTAAACTATGGGGACTACGGAAAATCGGTAAGCAGAGTTGGTATTGGCAGTTCATGATTATTCGAATTCCACTCACGAATGACAATATTTGAGTCGAAGAATTTTCTCGAATTTTTCTTACCCCGGACCTTGAAAAATTGTAAAAAATTAAAAGTTCCTTCTTGGTAATAATATAACTCTTTTTCTTTTGATCTGGTCACGTAGATCACGAAAGTTTTCATATAAGGGGTCTGCGACGAATAGTTTAGGAGATATAACGATTTTAGTAGAGAGATTGAATTTTTACGGTTTTTTCCAAAAATTTCGAATTCAAATTTCTCCTAAACTATGGGGACTACGGAAAATAGGTAAGCAGAGTTGGTATTGGCAGTTCATGATTATTCGAATTCCACTCACGAATGACAATATTTGAGTCGAAGAATTTTCTCGAATTTTCTCGAATTTTCCTTACCCCGGACCTTAAAAAATTGTAAAAAATTAAAAGTTCCTTCTTGGTAATAATATACCTCTTTTTCTATTGATCTGGTCACGTAGATCACAAAAGTTTTTATTTGAGGGGTTTGCGACGAATAGTTTAGGAGATATAACGATTTTTTTAGAGAGATTGAATTTTTACGGTTTTTTCCAGAAATTTCGAATTCAAATTTCTCCTAAACTATGGGGACTACGGAAAATCGGTAAGCAGAGTTGGTATTGGCAGTTCATGATTATTCGAATTCCACTCACGAATGACAATATTTGAGTCGAAGAATTTTCTCGAATTTTTCTTACCCCGGACCTTGAAAAATTGTAAAAAATTAAAAGTTCCTTCTTGATAATAATATACCTCTTTTTCTATTGATCTGGTCACGTAGATCACGAAAGTTTTCATATGAGGGGTCTGCGACGAATAGTTCAGGAGATATAACGATTTTAGTAGAGAGATTGAATTTTTACGGTTTTTTCCAAAAATTTCGAATTCAAATTTCTCCTAAACTATGGGAACTACGGAAAATCGGTAAGCAGAGTTGGAATTGGCAGTTCATGGTTATTCGAATCCCACTCTCGCCTGACAATATTTGAGTCGAAAAATTTTCTCGAATTTTCCTTACCCCGGACCTTAAAAAATTGTAAAAAATTAAAAGTTCCTTCTTGGTAATAATATACCTCTTTTTCTATTGATCTGGTCACGTAAATCACGAAAGTTTTTATTTGAGGGGTTTGCGACGAATAGTTTAGGAGATATAACGATTTTTGTAGAGAGATTGAATTTTTACGGTTTTTTCCAAAAATTTCGAATTCAAATTTCTCCTAAACTATGGGGACTACAGAAAATCGGTAAGCAGAGTTGGTATTGGCAGTTCATATTCATTCGAATCCCACTCTCGCCTGACAATATTTGAGTCGAAAAATTTTCTCGAATTTTCTCGAATTTTCCATACCTTAAAAAATTGTAAAATATTAAAAGTTCCTTCTTGGTAATAATATACCTCTTTTTCTATTGATCTGGTCATGTAGATCACGAAAGTTTTTATTTGAGGAGTCTGCGACGAATAGTTTAGGAGATATAACGATTTTTATAGAGAGATTGAATTTTCTCGAATTTTCCTTACCCCGGACCTTGAAAAATTGTAAAAAATTAAAAGATCTTTCTTGGTAATAAAATACCTCTTTTTCTATTGATCTGTTCACGTAGATCACGAAAGTTTTTATTTGAGGGGTCTGCGACGAATAGTTTAGGAGATATAACGATTTTTGTAGAGAGATTGAATTTTCTCGAATTTTCCTTAAGCCGGACCTTAAAAAATTGTAAAAAATTAAAAGTTCCTTCTTGGTGATAATATACCTCTTTTTCTATTGATCTGTTCACGTAGATCACGAAAGTTTTTATATGAGGGGTCTGCGACGAATAGTTTAGGAGATATAACGATTTTTATAGAGAGATTGAATTTTTACAGTTTTTTCCAAAAATTTCGACTTCAAATTTCTGCTCAACTATGGGGACTACGGAAAATCGGTAAGCAGAGTTGGTATTGGCAGTTCATGATTATTCGAATTCCACTCACGAATGACAATATTTGAGTCGAAGAATTTTCTCGAATTTTTCTTACCCCGGACCTTGAAAAATTGTAAAAAATTAAAAGTTCCTTCTTGGTAATAATATAACTCTTTTTCTTTCGATCTGGTCACGTAGATCACGAAAGTTTTTATTTGAGGGGTCTGCGACGAATAGTTTAGGAGATATAACGATTTTTGTAGAGAGATTGAATTTTCTCGAATTTTCCTTAACTTGGACCTTAAAAAATTGTAAAAAATTGAAAGTTCCTTCTTGGTGATAATATACCTCTTTTTCTATTGATCTGTTCACGTAGATCACGAAAGTTTTTATATGAGGGGTCTGCGACGAATAGTTTAGGAGATATAACGATTTCTATAGAGAGATTGAATTTTTACGGTTTTTTTCCAAAAATTTCGACTTCAAATTTCTGCTAAACTATGGGGACTACGGAAAATCGGTAAGCAGAGTTGGTATTGGCAGTTCATGATTATTCGAATTCCACTCACGAATGACAATATTTGAGTCGAAGAATTTTCTCGAATTTTCTCGAATTTTCCTTACCCCGGACCTTGAAAAATTGTAAAAAATTAAAAGTTCCTTCTTGGTAATAATATAACTCTTTTTCTTTCGATCTGGTCACGTAGATCACGAAAGTTTTCATATGAGGGGTCTGCGACGAATCGTTTAGGAGATATAACGATTTTAGTAGAGAGATTGAATTTTTACGGTTTTTTCCAAAAATTTCGAATTCAAATTTCTCCTAAACTATGGGGACTACGGAAAATAGGTAAGCAGAGTTGGTATTGGCAGTTCATGATTATTCGAATTCTACTCACGAATGACAATATTTGAGTCGAAGAATTTTCTCGAATTTTCTCGAATTTTCCTTACCCCGGACCTTGAAAAATTGTAAAAAATTAAAAGTTCCTTCTTGGTAATAATATACCTCTTTTTCTATTGATCTGGTCACGTAGATCACGAAAGTTTTTATTTGAGGGGTTTGCGACGAATAGTTTAGGAGATATAACGATTTTTGTAGAGAGATTGAATTTTTACGGTTTTTTCCAAAAATTTCGAATTCAAATTTCTCCTAAACTATGGGGACTACGGAAAATCGGTAAGCAGAGTTGGTATTGGCAGTTCATGGTTACTCTTTCCCACTCTCGCCTGACAATATTTGAGTCGAAAAATTTTCTCGAATTTTCTCGAATTTTCCTTACCCCGGACCTTAAAAAATTGTAAAAAATTGAAAGTTCCTTCTTGGTAATAATATACCTCTTTTTCTATTGATCTGGTCATGTAGATCACGAAAGTTTTTATTTGAGGAGTCTGCGACGAATAGT
This sequence comes from Harmonia axyridis, assembly GCF_914767665.1. Classification (NCBI taxonomy): domain Eukaryota; kingdom Metazoa; phylum Arthropoda; class Insecta; order Coleoptera; family Coccinellidae; genus Harmonia; species Harmonia axyridis. Next base: position 20,458,252 of record NC_059505.1, on the reverse strand, counting down.
TTAGGAGATATAACGAGTTTTATAGAGAGATTGAATTTTCTCGAATTTTCCTAACCCCGGACCTTGAAAAATTGTAAAAAATTAAAAGATCTTTCTTGGTGATAAAATACCTCTTTTTCTATTGATCTGTTCACGTAGATCACGAAAGTTTTATTTGAGGGGTCTGCGACGAATAGTTTAGGAGATATAACGATTTTTATAGAGAGATTGAATTTTTACGGTTTTTTCCAAAAGTTTCGACTTCAAATTTCTCCTAAACTATGGGGACTACGGAAAATCGGTAAGCAGAGTTGGTATTGGCAGTTCATGATTATTCGAATTCCACTCACGAATGACAATATTTGAGTCGAAGAATTTTCTCGAATTTTCTCGAATTTTCCTTACCCCGGACCTTAAAAAATTGTAAAAAATTAAAAGTTCCTTCTTGGTAATAATATACCTCTTTTTCTATTGATCTGGTCACGTAGATCACGAAAGTTTTTATTTGAGGGGTTTGCGACGAATAGTTTAGGAGATATAACAATTTTTGTAGAGAGATTGAATTTTTACGGTTTTTTCCAAAAATTTCGAATTCGAATTTCTCCTAAACTATGGGGACTACGGAAAATCGGTAAGCAGAGTTGGTATTGGCAGTTCATGGTTATTCGAATCCCACTCTCGCCTGACAATATTTGAGTCGAAAAATTTTCTCGAATTTTCTCGAATTTTCCTTACCCCGGACCTTAAAAAATTGTAAAAAATTAAAAGTTCCTTCTTGGTAATAATATACTTTTTTTCTATTGATCTGGTCACGTAGATCACGAAAGTTTTTATTTGAGGGGTTTGCGACGAATAGTTTAGCAGATATAACGATTTTTGTAGAGAGATTGAATTTTTACGGTTTTTTCCAAAAATTTCGAATTCAAATTTCTCCTAAACTATAGGGACTACGGAAAATCGGTGAGCAGAGTTGGTATTGGCAGTTCATGGTTATTCGAATCCCACTCTCGCCTGACAATATTTGAGTCGAAAAATTTTCTCGAATTTTCTCGAATTTTCCTTACCCCGGACCTTAAAAAATTGTAAAAAATCAAAAGTTCCTTCTTGGTAATAATATACCTCTTTTTCTATTGATCTGGTCATGTAGATCACGAAAGTTTTTATTTGAGGAGTCTGCGACGAATAGTTTAGGAGATATAACGATTTTTATAGAGAGATTGAATTTTCTCGAATTTTCCTTACCCCGGACCTTGAAAAATTGTAAAAAATTAAAAGATCTTTCTTGGTAATAAAATACCTCTTTTTCTATTGATCTGTTCACGTAGATCACGAAAGTTTTTATTTGAGGGGTCTGCGACGAATAGTTCAGGAGATATAACGATTTTTGTAGAGAGATTGAATTTTCTCGAATTTTCCTTACCCCGGACCTTAAAAAATTGTAAAAAATTAAAAGTTCCTTCTTGGTGATAATATACCTCTTTTTCTATTGATCTGTTCACGTAGATCACGAAAGTTTTTATATGAGGGGTCTGCGACGAATAGTTTAGGAGATATAACGATTTTTATAGAGAGATTGAATTTTTACAGTTTTTTCCAAAAATTTCGACTTCAAATTTCTGCTCAACTATGGGGACTACGGAAAATCGGTAAGCAGAGTTGGTATTGGCAGTTCATGATTATTCGAATTCCACTCACGAATGACAATATTTGAGTCGAAGAATTTTCTCGAATTTTTCTTACCCCGGACCTTGAAAAATTGTAAAAAATTAAAAGTTCCTTCTTGGTAATAATATAACTCTTTTTCTTTCGATCTGGTCACGTAGATCACGAAAGTTTTTATTTGAGGGGTCTGCGACGAATAGTTTAGGAGATATAACGATTTTTGTAGAGAGATTGAATTTTCTCGAATTTTCCTTAACTTGGACCTTAAAAAATTGTAAAAAATTGAAAGTTCCTTCTTGGTGATAATATACCTCTTTTTCTATTGATCTGTTCACGTAGATCACGAAAGTTTTTATATGAGGGGTCTGCGACGAATAGTTTAGGAGATATAACGATTTCTATAGAGAGATTGAATTTTTACGGTTTTTTCCAAAAATTTCGACTTCAAATTTCTGCTAAACTATGGGGACTACGGAAAATCGGTAAGCAGAGTTGGTATTGGCAGTTCATGATTATTCGAATTCCACTCACGAATGACAATATTTGAGTCGAAGAATTTTCTCGAATTTTCTCGAATTTTCCTTACCCCGGACCTTGAAAAATTGTAAAAAATTAAAAGTTCCTTCTTGGTAATAATATAACTCTTTTTCTTTCGATCTGGTCACGTAGATCACGAAAGTTTTCATATGAGGGGTCTGCGACGAATCGTTTAGGAGATATAACGATTTTAGTAGAGAGATTGAATTTTTACGGTTTTTTCCAAAAATTTCGAATTCAAATTTCTCCTAAACTATGGGGACTACGGAAAATAGGTAAGCAGAGTTGGTATTGGCAGTTCATGATTATTCGAATTCTACTCACGAATGACAATATTTGAGTCGAAGAATTTTCTCGAATTTTCTCGAATTTTCCTTACCCCGGACCTTGAAAAATTGTAGAAATTAAAAGTTCCTTCTTGGTAATAATATACCTCTTTTTCTATTGATCTGGTCACGTAGATCACGAAAGTTTTTATTTGAGGGGTTTGCGACGAATAGTTTAGGAGATATAACGATTTTTGTAGAGAGATTGAATTTTTACGGTTTTTTCCAAAAATTTCGAATTCAAATTTCTCCTAAACTATGGGGACTACGGAAAATCGGTAAGCAGAGTTGGTATTGGCAGTTCATGGTTACTCTTTCCCACTCTCGCCTGACAATATTTGAGTCGAAAAATTTTCTCGAATTTTCTCGAATTTTCCTTACCCCGGACCTTAAAAAATTGTAAAAAATTGAAAGTTCCTTCTTGGTAATAATATACCTCTTTTTCTATTGATCTGGTCATGTAGATCACGAAAGTTTTTATTTGAGGAGTCTGCGACGAATAGTTTAGGAGATATAACGAGTTTTATAGAGAGATTGAATTTTCTCGAATTTTCCTAACCCCGGACCTTGAAAAATTGTAAAAAATTAAAAGATCTTTCTTGGTGATAAAATACCTCTTTTTCTATTGATCTGTTCACGTAGATCACGAAAGTTTTATTTGAGGGGGTCTGCGACGAATAGTTTAGGAGATATAACGATTTTTATAGAGAGATTGAATTTTTACGGTTTTTTCCAAAAGTTTCGACTTCAAATTTCTCCTAAACTATGGGGACTACGGAAAATCGGTAAGCAGAGTTGGTATTGGCAGTTCATGATTATTCGAATTCCACTCACGAATGACAATATTTGAGTCGAAGAATTTTCTCGAATTTTCTGGAATTTTCCTTACCCCGGACCTTAAAAAATTGTAAAAAATTAAAAGTTCCTTCTTGGTAATAATATACCTCTTTTTCTATTGATCTGGTCACGTAGATCACGAAAGTTTTTATTTGAGGGGTTTGCGACGAATAGTTTAGGAGATATAACGATTTTTGTAGAGAGATTGAATTTTTACGGTTTTTTCCAAAAATTTCGAATTCGAATTTCTCCTAAACTATGGGGACTACGGAAAATCGGTAAGCAGAGTTGGTATTGGCAGTTCATGGTTATTCGAATCCCACTCTCGCCTGACAATATTTGAGTCGAAAAATTTTCTCGAATTTTCTCGAATTTTCTCGAATTTTCCTTTCCCCGGACCTTAAAAAATTGTAAAAAATTAAAAGTTCCTTCTTGGTAATAATATACTTTTTTTCTATTGATCTGGTCACGTAGATCACGAAAGTTTTTATTTGAGGGGTTTGCGACGAATAGTTTAGCAGATATAACGATTTTTGTAGAGAGATTGAATTTTTACGGTTTTTTCCAAAAATTTCGAATTCAAATTTCTCCTAAACTATAGGGACTACGGAAAATCGGTGAGCAGAGTTGGTATTGGCAGTTCATGGTTATTCGAATCCCACTCTCGCCTGACAATATTTGAGTCGAAAAATTTTCTCGAATTTTCTCGAATTTTCCTTACCCCGGACCTTAAAAAATTATAAAAAATCAAAAGTTCCTTCTTGGTAAAAATATACCTCTTTTTCTATTGATCTGGTCATGTAGATCACGAAAGTTTTTATTTGAGGAGTCTGCGACGAATAGTTTAGGAGATATAACGATTTTTATAGAGAGATTGAATTTTCTCGAATTTTCCTTACCCCGGACCTTGAAAAATTGTAAAAAATTAAAAGATCTTTCTTGGTAATAAAATACCTCTTTTTCTATTGATCTGTTCACGTAGATCACGAAAGTTTTTATTTGAGGGGTCTGCGACGAATAGTTCAGGAGATATAACGATTTTTGTAGAGAGATTGAATTTTCTCGAATTTTCCTTACCCCGGACCTTAAAAAATTGTAAAAAATTAAAAGTTCCTTCTTGGTGATAATATACCTCTTTTTCTATTGATCTGTTCACGTAGATCACGAAAGTTTTTATATGAGGGGTCTGCGACGAATAGTTTAGGAGATATAACGATTTTTATAGAGAGATTGAATTTTTACGGTTTTTTCCAAAAATTTCGACTTCAAATTCCTCCTAAACTATGGGGACTACGGAATATCGGTAAGCAGAGTTGGTATTGGCATTTCATGATTATTCGAATTCCACTCACGAATGACAATATTTGAGTCGAAGAATTTTCTCGAATTTTCTCGAATTTTCCTTACCCCGGACCTTAAAAAATTGTAAAAAATCAAAAGTTCCTTCTTGGTAATAATATACCTCTTTTTCTATTGATCTGGTCATGTAGATCACGAAAGTTTTTATTTGAGGAGTCTGCGACGAATAGTTTAGGAGATATAACGATTTTTATAGAGAGATTGAATTTTCTCGAATTTTCCTTACCGCGGACCTTGAAAAATTGTAAAAAATTAAAAGATCTTTCTTGGTAATAAAATACCTCTTTTTCTAATGATCAGTTCACGTAGATCACGAAAGTTTTTATTTGAGGGTTCTGCGACGAATAGTTTAGGAGATATAACGATTTTTATAGAGAGATTGAATTTTCTCGAATTTTCCTTACCGCGGACCTTGAAAAATTGTAAAAAATTAAAAGATCTTTCTTGGTAATAAAATACCTCTTTTTCTAATGATCAGTTCACGTAGATCACGAAAGTTTTTATATGAGGGGTCTGCGACGAATAGTTTAGGAGATATAACGATTTTTATAGAGAGATTGAATTTTTACGGTTTTTTCCAAAAATTTCGACTTCAAATTTCTCCTAAACTATGGGGACTACGGAATATCGGTAAGCAGAGTTGGTATTGGCAGTTCATGATTATTCGAATTCCACTCACGAATGACAATATTTGAGTCGAAGAATTTTCTCGAATTTTCTCGATTTTTCCTTACCCCAAACCTTAAAAAATTGTAAAAAATTAAAAGTTCCTTCTTGGTAATAATATACCTCTTTTTCTATTGATCTGGTCATGTAGATCACGAAAGTTTTTATTTGAGGAGTCTGCGACGAATAGTTTAGGAGATATAACGATTTTTATAGAGAGATTGAATTTTCTCGAATTTTCCTTACCGCGGACCTTGAAAAATTGTAAAAAATTAAAAGATCTTTCTTGGTAATAAAATACCTCTTTTTCTGATGATCAGTTCACGTAGATCACGAAAGTTTTTATTTGAGGGTTCTGCGACGAATAGTTTAGGAGATATAACGATTTTTGTAGAGAGATTGAATTTTCTCGAATTTTCCTTACCCCGGACCTTAAAAAATTGTAAAAAATTAAAAGTTCCTTCTTGGTGATAATATACCTCTTTTTCTATTGATCTGTTCACGTAGATCACGAAAGTTTTTATATGAGGGGTCTCCGACGAATAGTTTAGGAGATATAACGATTTTTATAGAGATTGAATTTTTACGGTTTTTTCCAAAAATTTCGACTTCAAATTTCTCCTAAACTATGGGGACTACGGAAAATCGGTAAGCAGAGTTGGTATTGGCAATTCATGATTATTCGAATTCCACTCACGAATGACAATATTTGAGTCGAAGAATTTTCTCGAATTTTCTCGAATTTTCCTTACCCCGGACCTTAAAAAATTGTAAAAAATTAAAAGTTCCTTCTTGGTAATAATATACCTCTTTTTCTATTGATCTGGTCACGTAGATCACGAAAGTTTTTATTTGAGGGGTTTGCGACGAATAGTTTAGGAGATATAACGATTTTTGTAGAGAGATTGAATTTTTACGGTTTTTTCCAAAAATTTCGAATTCAAATTTCTCCTAAACTATGGGGACTACGGAAAATCGGTAAGCAGAGTTGGTATTGGCAGTTCATGGTTATTCGAATCCCACTCTCGCCTGACAATATTTGATTCGAAAAATTTTCTCGAATTTTCTCGAATTTTCCTTACCCCGGACCTTAAAAAATTGTAAAAAATTAAAAGTTCCTTCTTGGTAATAATATACCTCTTTTTCTATTGATCTGGTCATGTAGATCACGAAAGTTTTTATTTGAGGGGTCTGCGACGAATAGTTTAGGAGATATAACGATTTTTATAGAGAGATTGAATTTTCTCGAATTTTCCTTACCCCGGACCTTGAAAAATTGTAAAAATTTAAAAGATCTTTCTTGGTAATAAAATACCTCTTTTTCTATTGATCTGTTCACGTAGATCACGAAAGTTTTTATTTGAGGGGTCTGCGACGAATAGTTTAGGAGATATAACGATTTTTGTAGAGAGATTGAATTTTCTCGAATTTTCCTTACCCCGGACCTTAAAAAATTGTAAAAAATTCAAAGTTCCTTCTTGGTAATAATATACCTCTTTTTCTATTGATCTGGTCACGTAGATCACGAAAGTTTTTATTTGAGGGGTTTGCGACGAATAGTTTAGGAGATATAACGATTTTTGTAGAGAGATTGAATTTTTACGGTTTTTTCCAAAAATTTCGAATTCAAATTTCTCCTAAACTATGGGGACTACGGAAAATCGGTAAGCAGAGTTGGTATTGGCAATTCATGGTTATTCGAATCCCACTCTCGCCTGACAATATTTGATTCGAAAAATTTTCTCGAATTTTCTCGAATTTTCCTTACCCCGGACCTTAAAAAATTGTAAAAAATTAAAAGTTCCTTCTTGGTAATAAGATACCTCTTTTTCTATTGATCTGGTCATGTAGATCACGAAAGTTTTTATTTGAGGGGTTTGCGACGAATAGTTTAGGAGATATAACGATTTTTTTAGAGAGATTGAATTTTTACGGTTTTTTCCAGAAATTTCGAATTCAAATTTCTCCTTAACTATGGGGACTACGGAAAATCGGTAAGCAGAGTTGGTATTGGCAGTTCATGATTATTCGAATTCCACTCACGAATGACAATATTTGAGTCGAAGAATTTTCTCGAATTTTTCTTACCCCGGACCTTGAAAAATTGTAAAAAATTAAAAGTTCCTTCTTGGTAATAATATACCTCTTTTTCTATTGATCTGGTCACGTAGATCACGAAAGTTTTCATATGAGGGGTCTGCGACGAATAGTTTAGGAGATATAACGATTTTAGTAGAGAGATTGAATTTTTACGGTTTTTTCCAAAAATTTCGAATTCAAATTTCTCCTAAACTATGGGGACTACAGAAAATCGGTAAGCAGAGTTGGTATTGGCAGTTATGGTTATTCGAATCCCACCCTCGCCTGACAATATTTGAGTCGAAAAATTTTCTCGAATTTTCTCGAATTTTTCTTACCCCGGACCTTAAAAAATTGTAAAAGTTTGAAAGTTACTTCTTGGTAATAATATACCTCTTTTTCTATTGATCTGGTAATGTAGATCACGAAAGTTTTTATTTGAGGAGTCTGCGACGAATAGTTTAGGAGATTTAACGATTTTTATAGAGAGATTGAATTTTCTAGAATTTTCCTTACCCCGGACCTTGAAAAATTGTAAAAAATTAAAAGATCTTTCTTGGTAATAAAAAACCTCTTTTTCTATTGATCTGTTCACGTAGATCACGAAAGTTTTTATTTGAGGGGTCTGCGACGAATAGTTTAAGAGATATAACGATTTTTGTAGAGAGATTGAATTTTCTCGAATTTTCCTTACCCCGGACCTTAAAAAATTGTAAAAAATTAAAAGTTCCTTCTTGGTGATAATATACCTCTTTTTCTATTGATCTGTTCACGTAGATCAGGAAAGTTTTTATATGAGGGCTCTCCGACGAATAGTTTAGGAGATATAACGATTTTTATAGAGAGATTGAATTTTCTCGAATTTTCCTTACCCCGGACCTTGAAAAATTGTAAAAAATTGAAAGATCTTTCTTGGTAATAAAATACCTCTTTTTCTATTGATCTGTTCACGTAGATCACGAAAGTTTTTATTTAAGGGTTCTGCGACGAATAGTTTAGGAGATATAACGATTTTTGTAGAGAGATTGAATTTTCTCGAATTTTCCTTACCCCGGACCTTAAAAAATTGTAAAAAATTAAAAGTTCCTTCTTGGTAATAATATACCTCTTTTTTTATTGATCTGGTCACGTAGATCACGAAAGTTTTTATTTGAGGGGTTTGCGACGAATAGTTTAGGAGATATAACGATTTTTGTAGAGAGATTGAATTTTTACGGTTTTTTCCAAAAATTTCGAATTCAAATTTCTCCTAAACTATGGGGACTACGGAAAATCGGTAAGCAGAGTTGGTATTGGCAATTCATGGTTATTCGAATCCCACTCTCGCCTGACAATATTTGATTCGAAAAATTTTCTCGAATTTTCCTTACCCCGGACCTTAAAAAATTGTAAAAAATTAAAAGTTCCTTCTTGGTAATAAGATACCTCTATTTCTATTGATCTGGTCATGTAGATCACGAAAGTTTTTATTTGAGGAGTCTGCGACGAATAGTTTAGGAGATATAACGATTTTTATAGAGAGATTGAATTTTCTCGAATTTTCCTTACCCCGGACCTTGAAAAATTGTAAAAAATTAAAAGATCTTTCTTGGTAATGAAATACCTCTTTTTCTATTGATCTGTTCACGTAGATCACGAAAGTTTTTATTTGAGGGGTCTGCGACGAATAGTTTAGGAGATATAACGATTTTTGTAGAGAGATTGAATTGTTACGGTTTTTTCCAAAAATTTCGAATTCAAATTTCTCCTAAACTATGGGGACTACAGAAAATCGGTAAGCAGAGTTGGTATTGGCAGTTCATGATTATTCGAATTCCACTCACGAATGACAATATTTGAGTCGAAGAATTTTCTCGAATTTTCTCGAATTTTCCATACCCCGGACCTTAAAAAATTGTAAAAAATTAAAAGTTCCTTCTTGGTAATAATATACCTCTTTTTCTATTGATCTGGTCATGTAGATCACGAAAGTTTTTATTTGAGGAGTCTGCGACGAATAGTTTAGGAGATATAACGATTTTTATAGAGAGATTGAATTTTCTCGAATTTTCCTTACCGCGGACCTTGAAAAATTGTAAAAAATTAAAAGATCTTTCTTGGTAATAAAATACCTCTTTTTCTAATGATCAGTTCACGTAGATCACGAAAGTTTTTATTTGAGGGTTCTGCGACGAATAGTTTAGGAGATATAACGATTTTTGTAGAGAGATTGAATTTTCTCGAATTTTCCTTACCCCGGACCTTAAAAAATTGTAAAAAATTAAAAGTTCCTTCTTGGTGATAATATACCTCTTTTTCTATTGATCTGTTCACGTAGATCACGAAAGTTTTTATATGAGGGGTCTCCGACGAATAGTTTAGGAGATATAACGATTTTTATAGAGAGATTGAATTTTTACGGTTTTTTCCAAAAATTTCGACTTCAAATTTCTCCTAAACTATGGGGACTACGGAAAATCGGTAAGCAGAGTTGGTATTGGCAATTCATGATTATTCGAATTCCACTCACGAATGACAATATTTGAGTCGAAGAATTTTCTCGAATTTTCTCGAATTTTCCTTACCCCGGACCTTAAAAAATTGTAAAAAATTAAAAGTTCCTTCTTGGTAATAATATACCTCTTTTTCTATTGATCTGGTCACGTAGATCACGAAAGTTTATATTAAAGGGGCTTGCGACGAATAGTTTAGGAGATATAACGATTTTTGTAGAGAGATTGAATTTTTACGGTTTTTTCCAAAAATTTCGAATTCAAATTTCTCCTAAACTATGGGGACTACGGAAAATCGGTAAGCAGAGTTGGTATTGGCAGTTCATGGTTATTCGAATCCCACTCTCGCCTGACAATATTTGATTCGAAAAATTTTCTCGAATTTTCTCGAATTTTCCTTACCCCGGACCTTAAAAAATTGTAAAAAATTAAAAGTTCCTTCTTGGTAATAATATACCTCTTTTTCTATTGATCTGGTCATGTAGATCACGAAAGTTTTTATTTGAGGAGTCTGCGACGAATAGTTTAGGAGATATAACGATTTTTATAGAGAGATTGAATTTTCTCGAATTTTCCTTACCCCGGACCTTGAAAAATTGTAAAAATTTAAAAGATCTTTCTTGGTAATAAAATACCTCTTTTTCTATTGATCTGTTCACGTAGATCACGAAAGTTTTTAAATGAGGGGTCTGCGACGAATAGTTTAGGAGATATAACGATTTTTATAGAGAGATTGAATTTTTACGGTTTTTTCCAAAAATTTCGACTTCAAATTTCTCCTAAACTATGGGGACTACGGAAAATCGGTAAGCAGAGTTGGTATTGGCAGTTCATGATTATTCGAATTCCACTCACGAATGACAATATTTGAGTCGAAGAATTTTCTCGAATTTTCTCGAATTTTCCTTACCCCGGACCTTAAAAAATTGTAAAAAATTAAAAGTTCCTTCTTGGTAATAATATACCTCTTTTTCTATTGATCTGGTCACGTAGATCACGAAAGTTTTTATTTGAGGGGTTTGCGACGAATAGTTTAGGAGATATAACGATTTTTGTAGAGAGATTGAATTTTCTCGAATTTTCCTTACCCCGGACCTTGAAAAATTGTAAAAATTTAAAAGATCCTTCTTGGTGATAATATACCTCTTTTTCTATTGATCTGTTCACGTAGATCACGAAAGTTTTTATTTGAGGGGTCTGCGACGAATAGTTTAAGAGATATAACGATTTTTGTAGAGAGATTGAATTTTCTCGAATTTTCCTTACCCCGGACCTTAAAAAATTGTAAAAAATTAAAAGTTCCTTCTTGGTGATAATATACCTCTTTTTCTATTGATCTGTTCACGTAGATCAGGAAAGTTTTTATATGAGGGCTCTCCGACGAATAGTTTAGGAGATATAACGATTTTTATAGAGAGATTGAATTTTCTCGAATTTTCCTTACCCCGGACCTTGAAAAATTGTAAAAAATTGAAAGATCTTTCTTGGTAATAAAATACCTCTTTTTCTATTGATCTGTTCACGTAGATCACGAAAGTTTTTATTTAAGGGTTCTGCGACGAATAGTTTAGGAGATATAACGATTTTTGTAGAGAGATTGAATTTTCTCGAATTTTCCTTACCCCGGACCTTAAAAAATTGTAAAAAATTAAAAGTTCCTTCTTGGTAATAATATACCTCTTTTTTTATTGATCTGGTCACGTAGATCACGAAAGTTTTTATTTGAGGGGTTTGCGACGAATAGTTTAGGAGATATAACGATTTTTGTAGAGAGATTGAATTTTTACGGTTTTTTCCAAAAATTTCGAATTCAAATTTCTCCTAAACTATGGGGACTACGGAAAATCGGTAAGCAGAGTTGGTATTGGCAATTCATGGTTATTCGAATCCCACTCTCGCCTGACAATATTTGATTCGAAAAATTTTCTCGAATTTTCTCGAATTTTCCTTACCCCGGACCTTAAAAAATTGTAAAAAATTAAAAGTTCCTTCTTGGTAATAAGATACCTCTATTTCTATTGATCTGGTCATGTAGATCACGAAAGTTTTTATTTGAGGAGTCTGCGACGAATAGTTTAGGAGATATAACGATTTTTATAGAGAGATTGAATTTTCTCGAATTTTCCTTACCCCGGACCTTGAAAAATTGTAAAAAATTAAAAGATCTTTCTTGGTAATGAAATACCTCTTTTTCTATTGATCTGTTCACGTAGATCACGAAAGTTTTTATTTGAGGGGTCTGCGACGAATAGTTTAGGAGATATAACGATTTTTGTAGAGAGATTGAATTGTTACGGTTTTTTCCAAAAATTTCGAATTCAAATTTCTCCTAAACTATGGGGACTACAGAAAATCGGTAAGCAGAGTTGGTATTGGCAGTTCATGATTATTCGAATTCCACTCACGAATGACAATATTTGAGTCGAAGAATTTTCTCGAATTTTCTCGAATTTTCCATACCCCGGACCTTAAAAAATTGTAAAAAATTAAAAGTTCCTTCTTGGTAATAATATACCTCTTTTTCTATTGATCTGGTCATGTAGATCACGAAAGTTTTTATTTGAGGAGTCTGCGACGAATAGTTTAGGAGATATAACGATTTTTATAGAGAGATTGAATTTTCTCGAATTTTCCTTACCGCGGACCTTGAAAAATTGTAAAAAATTAAAAGATCTTTCTTGGTAATAAAATACCTCTTTTTCTAATGATCAGTTCACGTAGATCACGAAAGTTTTTATTTGAGGGTTCTGCGACGAATAGTTTAGGAGATATAACGATTTTTGTAGAGAGATTGAATTTTCTCGAATTTTCCTTACCCCGGACCTTAAAAAATTGTAAAAAATTAAAAGTTCCTTCTTGGTGATAATATACCTCTTTTTCTATTGATCTGTTCACGTAGATCACGAAAGTTTTTATATGAGGGGTCTACGACGAATAGTTTAGGAGATATAACGATTTTTATAGAGAGATTAAATTTTTACGGTTTTTTCCAAAAATTTCGACTTCAAATTTCTCCTAAACTATGGGGACTACGGAAAATCGGTAAGCAGAGTTGGTATTGGCAATTCATGATTATTCGAATTCCACTCACGAATGACAATATTTGAGTCGAAGAATTTTCTCGAATTTTCTCGAATTTTCCTTACCCCGGACCTTAAAAAATTGTAAAAAATTAAAAGTTCCTTCTTGGTAATAATATACCTCTTTTTCTATTGATCTGGTCACGTAGATCACGAAAGTTTATATTAAAGGGGCTTGCGACGAATAGTTTAGGAGATATAACGATTTTTGTAGAGAGATTGAATTTTTACGGTTTTTTCCAAAAATTTCGAATTCAAATTTCTCCTAAACTATGGGGACTACGGAAAATCGGTAAGCAGAGTTGGTATTGGCAGTTCATGGTTATTCGAATCCCACTCTCGCCTGACAATATTTGATTAGAAAAATTTTCTCGAATTTTCTCGAATTTTCCTTACCCCGGACCTTGAAAAATTGTAAAAATTTAAAAGATCTTTCTTGGTAATAAAATACCTCTTTTTCTATTGATCTGTTCACGTAGATCACGAAAGTTTTTAAATGAGGGGTCTGCGACGAATAGTTTAGGAGATATAACGATTTTTATAGAGAGATTGAATTTTTACGGTTTTTTCCAAAAATTTCGACTTCAAATTTCTCCTAAACTATGGGGACTACGGAAAATCGGTAAGCAGAGTTGGTATTGGCAGTTCATGATTATTCGAATTCCACTCACGAATGACAATATTTGAGTCGAAGAATTTTCTCGAATTTTCTCGAATTTTCCTTACCCCGGACCTTAAAAAATTGTAAAAAATTAAAAGTTCCTTCTTGGTAATAATATACCTCTTTTTCTATTGATCTGGTCACGTAGATCACGAAAGTTTTTATTTGAGGGGTTTGCGACGAATAGTTTAGGAGATATAACGATTTTTGTAGAGAGATTGAATTTTCTCGAATTTTCCTTACCCCGGACCTTGAAAAATTGTAAAAATTTAAAAGATCTTTCTTGGTAATAAAATACCTCTTTTTCTATTGATCTGTTCACGTAGATCACGAAAGTTTTTATTTGAGGGGTCTGCGACGAATAGTTTAGGAGATATAACGATTTTTGTAGAGAGATTGAATTTTCTCGAATTTTCCTTACCCCGGACCTTAAAAAATTGTAAAAAATTCAAAGTTCCTTCTTGGTAATAATATACCTCTTTTTCTATTGATCTGGTCACGTAGATCACGAAAGTTTTTATTTGAGGGGTTTGCGACGAATAGTTTAGGAGATATAACGATTTTTGTAGAGAGATTGAATTTTTACGGTTTTTTCCAAAAATTTCGAATTCAAATTTCTCCTGAACTATGGGGACTACGGAAAATCGGTAAGCAGAGTTGGTATTGGCAGTTCATGGTTATTCGAATCCCACTCTCGCCTGACAATATTTGATTCGAAAAATTTTCTCGAATTTTCCTTACCCCGGACCTTAAAAAATTGTAAAAAATTAAAAGTTCCTTCTTGGTAATAATATACCTCTTTTTCTATTGATCTGGTCATGTAGATCACGAAAGTTTTTATTTGAGGAGTCTGCGACGAATAGTTTAGGAGATATAACGATTTTTATAGAGAGATTGAATTTTCTCGAATTTTCCTTACCCCGGACCTTGGAAAATTGTAAAAATTTAAAAGATCTTTCTTGGTAATAAAATACCTCTTTTTCTATTGATCTGTTCACGTAGATCACGAAAGTTTTTAAATGAGGGGTCTGCGACGAATAGTTTAGGAGATATAACGATTTTTATAGAGAGATTAAATTTTTACGGTTTTTTCCAAAAATTTCGAATTCAAATTTCTCCTAAACTATGGGGACTACGGAAAATCGGTAAGCAGAGTTGGTATTGGCAGTTCATGGTTATTCGAATCCCACTCTCGCCTGACAATATTTGATTCGAAAAATTTTCTGGAATTTTCTCGAATTTTCCTTACCCCGGACCTTAAAAAATTGTAAAAAATTAAAAGTTCCTTCTTGGTAATAATATACCTCTTTTTCTATTGATCTGGTCATGTAGATCACGAAAGTTTTTATTTGAGGAGTCTGCGACGAATAGTTTAGGAGATATAACGATTTTTATAGAGAGATTGAATTTTCTCGAATTTTCCTTACCCCGGACCTTAAAAAATTGTAAAAAATTCAAAGTTCCTTCTTGGTAATAATATACCTCTTTTTCTATTGATCTGGTCACGTAGATCACGAAAGTTTTTATTTGAGGGGTTTGCGACGAATAGTTTAGGAGATATAACGATTTTTGTAGAGAGATTGAATTTTTACGGTTTTTTCCAAAAATTTCGAATTCAAATTTCTCCTGAACTATGGGGACTACGGAAAATCGGTAAGCAGAGTTGGTATTGGCAGTTCATGGTTATTCGAATCCCACTCTCGCCTGACAATATTTGAGTCGAAAAATTTTCTCGAATTTTCCTTGCCCCGGACCTTAAAAAATTGTAAAAAATTAAAAGTTCCTTCTTGGTAATAATATACCTCTTTTTCTATTGATCTGGTCATGTAGATCACGAAAGTTTTTATTTGAGGAGTCTGCGACGAATAGTTTAGGAGATATAACGATTTTTATAGAGAGATTGAATTTTCTCGAATTTTCCTTACCCCGGACCTTGAAAAATTGTAAAAAATTGAAAGATCTTTCTTGGTAATAAAATACCTCTTTTTCTATTGATCTGTTCACGTAGATCACGAAAGTTTTTATTTGAGGGGTCTGCGACGAATAGTTTAGGAGATATAACGATTTTTGTAGAGATATTGAATTTTCTCGAATTTTCCTTAACCCGGACCTTAAAAAATTGTAAAAAATTAAAAGTTCCTTCTTGGTGATAATATACCTCTTTTTCTATTGATCTGTTCACGTAGATCACGAAAGTTTTTATGAGAGGTCTGCGACGAATAGTTTAGGAGAAATAACGATTTTTCTAGAGAGATTGAATTTTTACGGTTTTTTCCAAAAATTTCGACTTCAAATTTCTCCTAAACTATGGGGACTACGGAAAATCGGTAAGCAGAGTTGGTATTGGCAGTTCATGATTATTCGAATTCCACTCACGAATGACAATATTTGAGTCGAAGAATTTTCTCGAATTTTTCTTACCCCGGACCTTGAAAAATTGTAAAAAATTAAAAGTTCCTTCTTGGTAATAATATAACTCTTTTTCTTTTGATCTGGTCACGTAGACCACGAAAGTTTTCATATGAGGGGTCTGCGACGAATAGTTTAGGAGATATAACGATTTTAGTAGAGAGATTGAATTTTTACGGTTTTTTCCAAAAATTTCGAATTCAAATTTCTCCTAAACTATGGGGACTACGGAAAATAGGTAAGCAGAGTTGGTATTGGCAGTTCATGATTATTCGAATTCCACTCACGAATGACAATATTTGAGTCGATGAATTTTCTCGAATTTTCTCGAATTTTCCTTACCCCGGACCTTAAAAAATTGTAAAAAATTAAAAGTTCCTTCTTGGTAATAATATACCTCTTTTTCTATTGATCTGGTCACGTCGATCACAAAAGTTTTTATTTGAGGGGTTTGCGACGAATAGTTTAGGAGATATAACGATTTTTTTAGAGAGATTGAATTTTTACGGTTTTTTCCAGAAATTTCGAATTCAAATTTCTCCTAAACTATGGGGACTACGGAAAATCGGTAAGCAGAGTTGGTATTGGCAGTTCATGATTATTCGAATTCCACTCACGAATGACAATATTTGAGTCGAAGAATTTTCTCGAATTTTTCTTACCCCGGACCTTGAAAAATTGTAAAAAATTAAAAGTTCCTTCTTGGTAATAATATACCTCTTTTTCTATTGATCTGGTCACGTAGATCACGAAAGTTTTCATATGAGGGGTCTGCGACGAATAGTTTAGGAGATATAACGATTTTAGTAGAGAGATTGAATTTTTACGGTTTTTTCCAAAAATTTCGAATTCAAATTTCTCCTAAACTATGGGGACTACAGAAAATCGGTAAGCAGAGTTGGTATTGGCAGTTATGGTTATTCGAATCCCACCCTCGCCTGACAATATTTGAGTCGAAAAATTTTCTCGAATTTTCTCGAATTTTTCTTACCCCGGACCTTAAAAAATTGTAAAAGTTTGAAAGTTCCTTCTTGGTAATAATATACCTCTTTTTCTATTGATCTGGTCATGTAGATCACGAAAGTTTTTATTTGAGGAGTCTGCGACGAATAGTTTAGGAGATTTAACGATTTTTATAGAGAGATTGAATTTTCTAGAATTTTCCTCACCCCGGACCTTGAAAAATTGTAAAAATTTAAAAGATCTTTCTTGGTAATAAAATACCTCTTTTTCTATTGATCTGTTCACGTAGATCACGAAAGTTTTTAAATGAGGGGTCTGCGACGAATAGTTTAGGAGATATAACGATTTTTATAGAGAGATTAAATTTTTACGGTTTTTTCCAAAAATTTCGAATTCAAATTTCTCCTAAACTATGGGGACTACGGAAAATCGGTAAGCAGAGTTGGTATTGGCAGTTCATGGTTATTCGAATCCCACTCTCGCCTGACAATATTTGATTCGAAAAATTTTCTGGAATTTTCTCGAATTTTCCTTACCCCGGACCTTAAAAAATTGTAAAAAATTAAAAGTTCCTTCTTGGTAATAATATACCTCTTTTTCTATTGATCTGGTCATGTAGATCACGAAAGTTTTTATTTGAGGAGTCTGCGACGAATAGTTTAGGAGATATAACGATTTTTATAGAGAGATTGAATTTTCTCGAATTTTCCTTACCCCGGACCTTAAAAAATTGTAAAAAATTCAAAGTTCCTTCTTGGTAATAATATACCTCTTTTTCTATTGATCTGGTCACGTAGATCACGAAAGTTTTTATTTGAGGGGTTTGCGACGAATAGTTTAGGAGATATAACGATTTTTGTAGAGAGATTGAATTTTTACGGTTTTTTCCAAAAATTTCGAATTCAAATTTCTCCTGAACTATGGGGACTACGGAAAATCGGTAAGCAGAGTTGGTATTGGCAGTTCATGGTTATTCGAATCCCACTCTCGCCTGACAATATTTGAGTCGAAAAATTTTCTCGAATTTTCCTTGCCCCGGACCTTAAAAAATTGTAAAAAATTAAAAGTTCCTTCTTGGTAATAATATACCTCTTTTTCTATTGATCTGGTCATGTAGATCACGAAAGTTTTTATTTGAGGAGTCTGCGACGAATAGTTTAGGAGATATAACGATTTTTATAGAGAGATTGAATTTTCTCGAATTTTCCTTACCCCGGACCTTGAAAAATTGTAAAAAATTGAAAGATCTTTCTTGGTAATAAAATACCTCTTTTTCTATTGATCTGTTCACGTAGATCACGAAAGTTTTTATTTGAGGGGTCTGCGACGAATAGTTTAGGAGATATAACGATTTTTGTAGAGATATTGAATTTTCTCGAATTTTCCTTAACCCGGACCTTAAAAAATTGTAAAAAATTAAAAGTTCCTTCTTGGTGATAATATACCTCTTTTTCTATTGATCTGTTCACGTAGATCACGAAAGTTTTTATGAGAGGTCTGCGACGAATAGTTTAGGAGAAATAACGATTTTTCTAGAGAGATTGAATTTTTACGGTTTTTTCCAAAAATTTCGACTTCAAATTTCTCCTAAACTATGGGGACTACGGAAAATCGGTAAGCAGAGTTGGTATTGGCAGTTCATGATTATTCGAATTCCACTCACGAATGACAATATTTGAGTCGAAGAATTTTCTCGAATTTTTCTTACCCCGGACCTTGAAAAATTGTAAAAAATTAAAAGTTCCTTCTTGGTAATAATATAACTCTTTTTCTTTTGATCTGGTCACGTAGACCACGAAAGTTTTCATATGAGGGGTCTGCGACGAATAGTTTAGGAGATATAACGATTTTAGTAGAGAGATTGAATTTTTACGGTTTTTTCCAAAAATTTCGAATTCAAATTTCTCCTAAACTATGGGGACTACGGAAAATAGGTAAGCAGAGTTGGTATTGGCAGTTCATGATTATTCGAATTCCACTCACGAATGACAATATTTGAGTCGATGAATTTTCTCGAATTTTCTCGAATTTTCCTTACCCCGGACCTTAAAAAATTGTAAAAAATTAAAAGTTCCTTCTTGGTAATAATATACCTCTTTTTCTATTGATCTGGTCACGTAGATCACAAAAGTTTTTATTTGAGGGGTTTGCGACGAATAGTTTAGGAGATATAACGATTTTTTTAGAGAGATTGAATTTTTACGGTTTTTTCCAGAAATTTCGAATTCAAATTTCTCCTAAACTATGGGGACTACGGAAAATCGGTAAGCAGAGTTGGTATTGGCAGTTCATGATTATTCGAATTCCACTCACGAATGACAATATTTGAGTCGAAGAATTTTCTCGAATTTTTCTTACCCCGGACCTTGAAAAATTGTAAAAAATTAAAAGTTCCTTCTTGGTAATAATATACCTCTTTTTCTATTGATCTGGTCACGTAGATCACGAAAGTTTTCATATGAGGGGTCTGCGACGAATAGTTTAGGAGATATAACGATTTTAGTAGAGAGATTGAATTTTTACGGTTTTTTCCAAAAATTTCGAATTCAAATTTCTCCTAAACTATGGGGACTACAGAAAATCGGTAAGCAGAGTTGGTATTGGCAGTTATGGTTATTCGAATCCCACCCTCGCCTGACAATATTTGAGTCGAAAAATTTTCTCGAATTTTCTCGAATTTTTCTTACCCCGGACCTTAAAAAATTGTAAAAGTTTGAAAGTTCCTTCTTGGTAATAATATACCTCTTTTTCTATTGATCTGGTCATGTAGATCACGAAAGTTTTTATTTGAGGAGTCTGCGACGAATAGTTTAGGAGATTTAACGATTTTTATAGAGAGATTGAATTTTCTAGAATTTTCCTCACCCCGGACCTTGAAAAATTGTAAAAAATTAAAAGATCTTTCTTGGTAATAAAAAACCTCTTTTTCTATTGATCTGTTCACGTAGATCACGAAAGTTTTTATTTGAGGGGTCTGCGACGAATAGTTTAGGAGATATAACGATTTTTGTAGAGAGATTGAATTTTCTCGAATTTTCCTTACCCCGGACCTTAAAAAATTGTAAAAAATTAAAAGTTCCTTCTTGGTGATAATATACCTCTTTTTCTATTGATCTGTTCACGTAGATCACGAAAGTTTTTATATGAGGGCTCTCCGACGAATAGTTTAGGAGATATAACGATTTTTATAGAGAGATTGAATTTTCTCGAATTTTCCTTACCCCGGACCTTGAAAAATTGTAAAAAATTGAAAGATCTTTCTTGGTAATAAAATACCTCTTTTTCTATTGATCTGTTCACGTAGATCACGAAAGTTTTTATTTAAGGGTTCTGCGACGAATAGTTTAGGAGATATAACGATTTTTGTAGAGAGATTGAATTTTCTCGAATTTTCCTTACCCCGGACCTTTAAAAATTGTAAAAAATTAAAAGTTCCTTCTTGGTGATAATATACCTCTTTTTCTATTGATCTGTTCACGTAGATCACGAAAGTTTTCATATGAGGGCTCTCCGACGAATAGTTTAGGAGATATAACGATTTTTATAGAGAGATTGAATTTTTACGGTTTTTTCCAAAAATTTCGACTTCAAATTTCTCCTAAACTATGGGGACTACGGAAAATCGGTAAGCAGAGTTGGTATTGGCAGTTCATGATTATTCGAATTCCACTCACGAATGACAATATTTGAGTCGAAGAATTTTCTCGAATTTTCCTTACCCCGGACCTTAAAAAATTGTAAAAAATTAAAAGTTCCTTCTTGGTAATAATATACCTCTTTTTTTATTGATCTGGTCACGTAGATCACGAAAGTTTTTATTTGAGGGGTTTGCGACGAATAGTTTAGGAGATATAACGATTTTTGTAGAGAGATTGAATTTTTACGGTTTTTTCCAAAAATTTCGAATTCAAATTTCTCCTAAACTATGGGGACTACGGAAAATCGGTAAGCAGAGTTGGTATTGGCAATTCATGGTTATTCGAATCCCACTCTCGCCTGACAATATTTGATTCGAAAAATTTTCTCGAATTTTCTCGAATTTTCCTTACCCCGGACCTTAAAAAATTGTAAAAAATTAAAAGTTCCTTCTTGGTAATAAGATACCTCTTTTTCTATTGATCTGGTCATGTAGATCACGAAAGTTTTTATTTGAGGAGTCTGCGACGAATAGTTTAGGAGATATAACGATTTTTATAGCGAGATTGAATTTTCTCGAATTTTCCTTACCCCGGACCTTGAAAAATTGTAAAAAATTAAAAGATCTTTCTTGGTAATAAAATACCTCTTTTTCTATTGATCTGTTCACGTAGATCACGAAAGTTTTTATTTGAGGGGTCTGCGACGAATAGTTTAGGAGATATAACGATTTTTGTAGAGAGATTGAATTTTCTCGAATTTTCCTTACCCCGGACCTTAAAAAATTGTAAAAAATTAAAAGTTCCTTCTTGATAATAATATAACTCTTTTTCTATTGATCTGGTCACGTAGATCACGAAAGTTTTTATTTGAGGGGTTTGCGACGAATAGTTTAGGAGATATAACGATTTTTGTAGAGAGATTGAATTGTTACGGTTTTTTCCAAAAATTTCGAATTCAAATTTCTCCTAAACTATGGGGACTACAGAAAATCGGTAAGCAGAGTTGGTATTGGCAGTTCATGATTATTCGAATTCCACTCACGAATGACAATATTTGAGTCGAAGAATTTTCTCGAATTTTCTCGAATTTTCCTTACCCCGGACCTTAAAAAATTGTAAAAAATTAAAGGTTCCTTCTTGGTAATAATATACCTCTTTTTCTATTGATCTGGTCACGTAGATCACGAGAGTTTTTATTTGAGGGGTTTGCGACGAATAGTTCCATTTTGTTGATTTTCTGGATTTGGACGTCACGCAGGTAGCTATAGCTCCCACGTGGTAAGGTCAATTGCTGCTGTAAACACAAATGGACGGCTGACTTCTGTTGTTGATTTCATTTGTTTGTTATTTCCTTCAATGTTTCTTAATCTAACACTTTTTATCTTATTGCACAGGGACGAAAGCTTGACACACGTGTCTAAGGAAACCACATTGGTATAAGGGACTGTTCTTATTCCCTTCTTCTTGTTTAATGAACAATTATTCAAGTAAGCCATTCCACATTGTTGTTTTTCTTGGACTCGGATATCACGCAGGTAGCTATAGCTCGCACGTGGTAAGGTCAATTGCTGCTGTTACCACAATTGGACGGCTGACTTCTGTTGTTGATTTCATTTGTGTGTTATTTTTCTCAATGTTTCTTTCTCTAACACTCTTTATCGTATTGCAGAGGAACGAAAACTTGACACACGTGTCTAAGGAAACCACTTTGGTATACGGGACTGTTCTCATTCCCTTTTTTTTTGTTTAATGAACAATTGTTCAAGTAAGCCATTCCACATTGTTGATTTTCTTGGACTCGGATGTCACGCAGGTAGCTATAATCTCCCTCGTGGTAAGGTCAATTTCTGCTGTAAACACAATTGGTTGGCTGACTTCTGTTGTTGATTTCATTTGTTTGTTATTTCCTTCAATGTTTCTTACTCTAACACTTTTTATCGTATTGCAGAGGGAGGAAAGCTAGACCCACGTGTCTGAGGAAACCACTTTGGTATAAGGGACTGTTCTTATTCCCTTTTTTTCGTTTAATGAACAATTGTTCAAGTGAGCCATTCCACATTGTTGGTTTTCTTGGACTCGGATGTCACGCAGGTAGCTATAATCTCCCACGTGGTAAGGTCAATTGCTGCTGTAAACACAATTGGACGGCTATCTTCTGTTGTTGATTTCAGTTGTTTGTTATTTCCTTCAATGTTTCTTACTCTTTTATCGTATTGCAGAGGGACGAAAGCTTGACACACGTGTCTAAGAAAACCGCTCTGCTTTGGGAGATTGTGCTCATTCCCTTTTTCTTCATTTAACGAACAAATCCAAGTAAGCCATTCCAAAATGTTGTTTTTCTTGGACTCGGATGTCACGCAGGTAGCTATAGCTCCCACCTGGTAAGGTCAATTGCTGGTGTAACCACAATTGGACGGCTTACTTCTGTTGTTGATTTCATTTGATTAATATTTCCTTCAATGTTGCTTATTCTAACACTTTTTATCTTATTGCACAGGGACGAAAGCTAGACACACGTTTCGAAGGAAACCACATTGGTATAAAGGACTGTTCTTATTTCCTTCTTTTTGTTTAATGAACAATTATCCAAGTAAGCCATTCCACATTGTTGTTCTTCTAGGACTCGGATGTCACGCAGATAGCTATAGCTTCCACGTGGTAAGGTCAATTGCTGCTAAAACCACAATTGGACGGCTGACTTCTGTAGTTGATTTCATTTGTTTGTTATTTCCTTCAATGTTTCTCACTCTAACACTCTTTATCGTATTGCAGTGGAACGAAAACTTGACACACGTGGCTAAGGAAACCACTTTGGTATAAGGGACTGTTTGTATTCCTTTTTTTTTTGGTTCAATGAACAATTGTTCAAGTAAGCCATTCCACATTGTTGATTTTCTTGGACTCGGATATCACGCAGGTAGCTATAATCTCCCACGTTGTAAGGTCAATTGCTGCTGTAACCACAATTGGACGGCTGACTTCTGTTGTTGATTTCATTTGTTTGTTATATCCTTCAATGTTTCTCACTCTAACACTCTTTATCGTATTGCAGAGGAACGAAAACTTAACACACGTGTCTAAGGAAACCACTTTGGTATAAGGGACTGTTTGTATTCCTTTTTTTTTTGGTTCAATGAACAATTGTTCAAGTAAGCCATTCCACATTGTTGATTTTCTTGGACTCGGATATCACGCAGGTAGCTATAATCTCCCACGTTGTAAGGTCAATTGCTGCTGTAACCACAATTGGACGGCTGACTTCTGTTGTTGATTCCATTTGTTTGTTATTTCCTTCAATGTTTCTCACACTAACACTTCTTGTCGTATTGCAGAGGGACGAAAGCTTGACACACGTGTCTAAGGAAACCACATTGGTATAAAGGACTGTTCATATTCTCTTCTTTTTGTTTAATGAACAATTATCCAAGTAAGCCGTTTCACATTGTTGATTTTCTTGGACTCCGATGTCACGCAGCTAGCTATAATCTCCACGTGGTAAGGTCAATTGCTGCTGTAACCACAATTGGACGGCTGACTCCTGTTGTTGATTTCATTTGTTTGTTATTTCCTTCAATGTTTCTCACTCTTTTATCGTATTGCAGAGGGAAGAAAGCTTTACACACGTGTCTAAAGAAACCACTTTGGTATACGGGACTGTTCTTATTTCCTTTTTTTTTTTGTTTAATGAACAATTGTTCAAGTAAGCCATTCCACATTGTTGATTTTCTTGGAGTCCGATGTCACGCAGGTAGCTATAATCTCCCACATGGTAAGGTCAATTGCTGCTGTAACCACAATTGGACGGCTGAATTCTGCTGTTGATTTCATTTGTTTGTTATTTCCTTCAATGTTTCTCATTCTAACACTTTTCATCGTATTCACGCAGGTAGCTATAGCTCTCACGTGGTAAGGTAAATTGCTGGTGTAACCACAATTGGACGGCTGACTTCTGTTGTTGATTTCATTTGTTTGTTATTTCCCTCAATGTTTCTTACTCTAACACTTTTTATCGTATTGCAGAGGGAGGAAAGCTAGACACACGTGTCTGAGGAAACCACTTAGGTATAAAGGACTGTTCTTATTCCCTTTTTTTTTTGTTTAATGAACAATTGTTCAAGTAAGCCATTCCCCATTGTTGATTTTCTTGGACTCGGATGTCACGCAGGTGGCTATGATCTCCCACGTGGTAAGGTCAATTGCTGCTGTAAACACAAATGGACGGCTGACTTCTGTTGTTGATTTCATTTGTTTGTCATTTCCTCCAATGTTTCTTAATCTAACACTTTTTATCGTATTGCAGAGGGAGGAAAGCTAGACCCACGTGTCTGAGGAAACCACTTTGGTATAAGGGACTGTTCTTATTCCCTTTTTTTTGTTTAATGAACAATTGTTCAAGTAAGCCATTCCACATTGTTGATTTTCTTGGACTCGGATGTCACGCAGGTAGCTATAATCTCCCACGTGGTAAGGTCAATTTCTGCTGTAAACACAATTGGTTGGCTGACTTCTGTTGTTGATTTCATTTGTTTGTTATTTCCTTCAATGTTTCTTACTCTAACACTTTTTATCGTATTGCAGAGGGAGGAAAGCTAGACCCACGTGTCTGAGGAAACCACTTTGGTATAAGGGACTGTTCTTATTCCCTTTTTTTTCGTTTAATGAACAATTGTTCAAGTAAGCCATTCTACATTGTTGATTTTCTTGGACTCGGATGTCACGCAGGTAGCTATAATCTCCCACGTGGTAAGGTCAATTGCTGCTGTAAACACAATTGGACGGCTATCTTCTGTTGTTGATTTCATTTGTTTGTTATTTCCTTCAATGTTTCTTACTCTTTTATCGTATTGCAGAGGGACGAAAGCTTGACACACGTGTCTAAGAAAACCGCTCTGCTTTGGGAGATTGTGCTTATTCTCTTTTTCTTCATTTAACGAACAATTCCAAGTAAGCCATTCCAAAATGTTGTTTTTCTTGGACTCGGATGTCACGCAGGTATCTTCCAACGTGTTGAGTTCAATTGCTGCTGTAAACACAAATGGACGGCTTACTTCTGTTGTTGATTTCATTTGATTAATATTTCCTTCAATGTTGCTTAATTTAACACTTTTTATCTTATTGCACAGGGACGAAAGCTAGACACACGTGTCGAAGGAAACCACATTGGTATAAAGGATTGTTCTTATTTCCTTCTTTTTGTTTAATGAACAATTATCCAAGTAAGCCATTCCACATTGTTGTTCTTCTAGGACTCGGATGTCACGCAGGTAGCTATAGCTTCCACGTGGTAAGGTCAATTGCTGCTAAAACCACAATTGGACGGCTGACTTCTGTAGTTGATTTCATTTTTTGTTATTTCCTTCAATGTTTCTCACTCTAACACTCTTTATCGTATTGCAGAGGAACGAAAACTTGACACACGTGTCTAAGGAAACCACTTTGGTATAAGGAAGTGTTCTTATTTTCTTTTTTTTTGTTTAATGAACAATTATTCAAGTAAGCCATTTCACATTGTTGATTTTCTTGGACTCGGATATCACGCAGGTAGCTATAATCTCCCACGTTGTAAGGTCAATTGGTGCTGTAACCACAATTGGACGGCTGACTTCTTTTGTTGATTTCATTTGTTTGTTATTTCCTTCAATGTTTCTTACTCTAACACTTTTTATCGTATTGCAGAGGGAGGAAAGCTAGACCCACGTGTCTGAGGAAACCACTTTGGTATAAGGGACTGTTCTTATTCCCTTTTTTTTCGTTTAATGAACAATTGTTCAAGTAAGCCATTCCACATTGTTGATTTTCTTGGACTCGGATGTCACGCAGGTAGCTATAATCTCCCACGTGGTAAGGTCAATTGCTGCTGTAAACACAATTGGACGGCTATCTTCTGTTGTTGATTTCATTTGTTTGTTATTTCCTTCAATGTTTCTTACTCTTTTATCGTATTGCAGAGGGACGAAAGCTTGACACACGTGTCTAAGAAAACCGCTCTGCTTTGGGAGATTGTGCTTATTCCCTTTTTCTTCATTTAACGAACAATTCCAAGTAAGCCATTCCAAAATGTTGTTTTTCTTGTACTCGGATGTCACGCAGGTAGCTATAATCTTCCAACGTGTTAAGTTCAATTGCTGCTGTAACCAAAAATGGACGGCTTACTTCTGTTGTTGATTTCATTTGATTAATATTTCCTTCAATGTCGCTTATTCTAACACTTTTTATCTTATTGCACAGGGACGAAAGCTAGACACACGTGTCGAGGGAAACCACATTGGTATAAAGGACTGTTCTTATTTCCTTCTTTTTGTTTAATGAACAATTATCCAAGTAAGCCATTCCACATTGTTGTTCTTCTAGGACTCGGATGTCACGCAGGTAGCTATAGCTTCCACGTGGTAAGGTCAATTGCTGCTAAAACCACAATTGGACGGCTGACTTCTGTAGTTGATTTCATTTGTTTGTTATTTCCTTCAATGTTTCTCACTCTAACACTCTTTATCGTATTGCAGAGGAACGAAAACTTGACACACGTGTCTAAGGAAACTACTTTGGTATAAGGAAGTGTTCTTATTCTCTTTTTTTTTGTTTAATGAACAATTATTCAAATAAGCCATTTCACATTGTTGATTTTCTTGGACTCGGATATCACGCAGGTAACTATAATCTCCCACGTTGTAAGGTCAATTGCTGCTGTAACCACAATTGGACGGCTGACTTCTGTTGTTGATTTCATTTGTTTGTTATTTCCTTCAATGTTTCTCACTCTAACACTCTTTATCGTATTGCAGAGGAACGAAAACTTGACACACGTGTCTAAGGAAACCACATTGGTATAAAGGACTGTTCTTATTCTCTTCTTTTTGTTTAATGAACAATTATCCAAGTAAGCCGTTTCACATTGTTGATTTTCTTGGACTCCGATGTCACGCAGCTAGCTATAATCTCCACGTGGTAAGGTCAATTGCTGCTGTAACCACAATTGGACGGCTGACTTCTGTTGTTGATTTCATTTGTTTGTTATTTCCTTCAATGTTTCTCAAGAACGAACTGTTCAAATGACCCGTCGAACCGAATAACGAAGCTAGACAAAGAACGAAAATACTGCTGGTTACGCTGAATTAGCCAATCGCATCACAGCATCTGTGATTCGTAAATTTTACGAATGGTTAGTATTCTAGGGTTAAATTTGCAACACTCGAAATTTGAGGTTCAAACTTAAAACCACAGACTACTTGTCTGTGTTAGATCTTTTACAGATTTATTTGTGAATGTGAGGTTAAATGTCAATTCTTGTACGATATATTATAAATGCGATATAATAAATGAATGGATATGAATTATGAGTATCAGAGCTAAGCTAATATGGGTGGTAGCGAGCTCAATTCGTTGATTATCGGAATTGAAATAGAAAATCAAGAGAAAAATATTCAATCTTTATCGCCAATGAAATTGGGATAACTCATTTATTGTATTATAAATACTACTTTGTTCAACAAATGGAATGTTAAAAGTGAGTTTATGATCTAGTATCTTATTTCCAAGGTTCAAATTGTATATCTTATACTTGCGAAAACTTCAGTGTTCCGGTTACCAGGGGTGAATTAGCTCATTATGAAAATTAAAAATGGCTATATCTTTTTAACAGGGCCGAATCGGAAAAAATGGTAAATGATAAAAGTGTTTCTTTTGACCTCAAGAATCTTCGGTTAAAATATATGTACAAGTCTGCCACGGTAGTACTTTCTTTATTATACCTGTGATAATAAATTCCAATTATAAAGTTGCTGATGAGACAATTAATCAGTCATAAACAATTAATTAATCAGGGTTGGGTTAAGTACTTTTAATCACAAATAAATTTTTAAATCTGAAATAACAATAACTATAATCTAATAAGTTTCTTACAAATATATAATTCTTAGTTCTAATAGACTGAATCGAAAGATTGCAATACCGTGCACTTAGGACAATTATACACTAATGAGTAATTTAGATAATGAAGTTCTAGTTAAAGCAGTCAAAATGTGAATGATGAAAAATTTAAAGTATCAAGCTAATATGGAATGTAATCTCTAAGAATAAGGATGAAGTTGAATTTGGAAAAATATACGATTAAGAAAATTTAAAAAAAAGATACTCAATTTGGATAAGTTGAAATATAAGACAATATGAAATTATGAGTACTAAACTTTGAGAACTGCGAATACAAATCTGGAATATTAAATATACTGTTAGCTTTATATATTTTTCTCAACTCAATAATATAATAAAGACTAATAAAATAAAAGGTTTTATTCTCAACTACCAATTTACATCTCAATAATCTCAACTACACAACTGCTTTTTCAACATTAGAATACCCTAACCTCACTTCTTGACCATAGATTCATATTATATAACACAAAATAAATTATTCTTTCTTATTAGAATTTCTATATAACACTCGGCCTATCCTGACGTTAATAATAAATTTATTAAATAGAATAATCTTGTAAATATTTCGGTGGTCTTCTTCTTCTAACTTCTCGTCCTCTGTGTACGTCATCATTTGGTTCTTGGTCTTCATCTTGGTTTACTATAGGGTCTTCCTTCCGGTTTTCTTTCTTGTTCTCTTCTGGGTCTTCTTTCTTCTTCCTTGGTTCTTGTTCGCTCTCTACGTCTTCTTCATCGTAGCATACATCTTCATCGCAGTCATAGTTTTTCCATAATTTAAGCTGACTCACATGTGCTGTAGTTCTCGTCTGGTCTTGTTTGTCTTCTAAGTTTGTCACTCTATAGGTATCTGATGGTAATACTTGGGTAATCACTAAAGGTCCTTTGAATCTTCTTTGTAATTTCGTAGATTCTCCTGTACTGGTTCGATTTGCTTTCATATAAACAATATCTCCAACTTGGTATTTTATACCTGCATGTCTATGTTTGTCGTATCTGCTTTTGGTCTTGTTTTGTTCATTCCTAATCTTCTCTTGAATTTCTTCTTGGATTTCTTGCGGTGGTCTATAATGTTCATTTTCTTCTGTCAATGTTCTCATAAGTCCATCATTGAATCTAGGTAAGTATCCATATAATGCTTCAAAGGGAGTTTTATTTGTGGTCTTATTAACTGAAGTATTCATCTGTTTCTCGATTTTCTTAACCACTTGGTCCCAATCTCTACCTTCATTGTCTTCAACATTCATCTGTAACATAGGAATTAAAGAATTATTAACTCGTTCTACCATACCGTTCGCTTGTGGGTGCCTGCTGGAGTTCAAGGTGTGTCTTATGCCATGATTGTTACAAAATTCTTCAAATTTCTTGGATGTAAAGCAAGTTCCTCTATCCGTTATCAGTCTAATTGGTGCACCGAACTTATCAATGAACTTTCCAAGTCTTGTTATCGTAGTTGTTGTATTAACGTTTTTAGCAATCTCCAATTGTACATATTTTGTCAAGTTATCGATTATAACTAAAATATATTTGTTTCCTTTACTGCTGGTCACAAAAGGTCCCAAATAGTCACAATGTACCACTTCAAATGGTCTCTTCCCGGGGGGTATTGGATTCAAGTAACCTTCCTGTTTTCCTACTTTATGTTTGGCTAAAATACATTCTAGACACATTCTCAAATGATTTGATACATACTTTCTCATTCCTGGGAAATAATAGTATCTCTGTATCTTTTCTAAAGTTCTGTCTAATCCTCCATGTCCATCTAAGTCGTGATACTTGATTAATATTGATTTTCTCATTGTCGCTGGTACAACATATAAGTGATTTTCTTCATCGTGTTTCTTCGCAATCTTGTATAATATCTTATTCTTCAAAATGTAGCTTTCCACTTCACCATTTTCTGCTTTGGTTCTTTCGTATGGTTTCATTTTTAAAATTCTGATTTTCCTACTCAAATTGTCATCAGTCCTCTGGGTCAACAGAATTTCTTCTTCTCTGGATATAATTGAATAAACTGAAAATTTATCATTAATTAGGTCTTCTACATTTCCATTTGGTTCTTCTGTTGGTGCTCGTGATAGTGCATCCACATGTTGCATTATTTCTCCTGGTTTGTATCTAATTTCGAAATCGTACTCACTAAGTGTATTGCACCATCTGATAATCTGACTATTGTTGGTCTTATTCTTATTCAGGTAACATAGTGCTTGACAATCTGTAACAACTGTAAATTTAATTGGCAACAATAAAAATCTAAGTCTTTCAATTGACCATATGATCGCTAACAGTTCTAATTTTGATGAATGATATGATTTCTCTGCGTCAGTTGTCTTTCGGCTAACTGCGTATACCATTTTCATTTTTCCTGTTTCATCAGATTGGAGTAAAATTGAAGCTAACCCATCCTTACAAGCATCAGTGTGTAACTCGGTTCTTCTAGCTTTTGGATTGAATATCTGTAACACAGGTTCTTTCATTAGAATTGATTTTACCTCTGTAAAACTTTTCTCCTGTTCCTCGTTCCAATGAAATCTGCTTTCCTTCTTCAATAATCTGCTCAATGGTTCGACTATCAAGGCAAACTTTGGAATGAATCTCCTAAAAAATCCAACAAGTCCTAAAAATCTTTTAATTTCGTGGTTATTGCAAGGTCTGGGGTAATTAAAAATTGCTTCCAGCTTTCTTGGTCCTGGCTGTAATCCTCTGGAAGATATAACAAATCCTAGATAATTAATCTCATTCTTTCCAAATTCACATTTCGGTAATTTTAAAGTTAATTTTGCTCCTTTCAACAGTTTCAACACTAGTTCTAATCTGTCCATCAGTTCTGTCCAATTATCTGCAGGAATTAAGATATCATCCAAATAACATATTACTAATTTGTTCTGATAAGGTCCAAATATTGAATGCATAAGTTTGGCAAAATAAAATGGAGCGTTCATCAAACCAAACATAGCTCTGGTAAACTGACCGGTTTCATCTGGGGTAATGAATGCTGTTTTGTGCTGGGCTTTTTCTGCTAGAGGTATCTGTAAATATCCATGGGCAAGATCTAGTGTTACAAACAGCTTGGCTCCTACTAAAACTTCAGAAATCTCATCAAAATTTGGTATAGGAAAATCAATTCTTTCTGTCTGACAGTTCAATCTTCTATAGTCTACAACTAGTCTGTGCTCACCTGTTTTCTTCTTGACTAATAGTACTGGTGAAGCATATGGGGAATTCGTTTCAGTTACAATGCCAGCTTCCTTCCATTCTCCAACAATTTCTCTGATTTTCTCTCGTTCTTCTTGAGTTGTCTTATATGGTTTGCACATAACAGGTCTACTTTCTGGTTTTTCTTCAATATCCATTTCGATCAGGTCCGTTTTTCCAATTTCATGTATGTTCTTAGCTATCACTTCTCTATGCCGATTTAAAATATTCCACAGTTCAGTTTTCTGCTCATGTGTCACCTCGGATCCTACTACAATTTCGTCCATAGTCACTTCTTCGTTGTTCCTAGTTTCTACAGGTTCTACAGTCTCGATGTTCATGATCTTCTCGAATTCTTTCTCATTACCAACCTTCTCTTCAACATCACTCTTGTTCATGATAGGTAGAATGTAGTCCTCGTTCTCCATATGTGCATTAATGAAATTAATACTTCTCTGAGGAAATCTGGTATTTTCTGCAATTTTAATTTCTTTAGTCTGATTTTGCTCCTGGTTGATAAATATATCCTGGAGATGATCTTTATATGCAAAATTAAATTTGTCATCAATCTTATAATAAATGATATGGCTCAATTCGGTGAAATTTCTACCTATTATTACATCTATAGGCTGTACATCATCTGGTACTATCCTGAACAATACATTATCTGCTTTTACTCCATCAATCTCTACTGACTCTACTATTATTCCACATGATTTAACAATACTTTGTGTCTCATTGCCAAATCCTTTTAATTCACAATCTTGAATCATTATTCTAAATTTTCCTTTTATGGCAGCTGTAGCTTTAATGGTACAGTCTGAACTACCACAATCTATCATTGACATATACTCTTCGTTACTAATTTTAACTTTCTTTATGTATTTGTTGCAAGGACTCACAGAACCTAAAATTTTAATTTCTGGTTTCTCAAAATTCCTGGGTTTTTTACAATATTTTGGTGTATGACCTACTTCATTGCATCTTAAACATTTGATTTCTCTTTTGGGTTTTGTACAATTATAAGAAAAGTGTCCCATTTCTGAACAATTATAACATTTTACTTCCTTCGATGTCATTCTTGGTTTGCTTTCCGTTTCAACCTTTGGTTTTGTTACTACATCATTTTGGGTTTTCTCTTTAAATTCGAATTTTGGTCTTTTCTCTCTAGCTTTTTCTATTCTAGCACTAACTATACGATTGTAATTGATAATATCACTTAATAATTCATCTTCATCTACATGATTTTGGCTCATCAAAAATTGGCTCAACTCTTTCGATAACAATCCTATAATGACTTGCTCTTTAATTTCGTCAAAATCTAAATTCAATTGTTTACATAAAGAAACTTTCTCATGAAAATAAACATTAATACTTTCTCTATGTAGCTGTACTCGTTTTTGCATTTCGTTCCATTTTTCTGTTTTAGACTTGATGAATAAAAATGTCTTTTTGAAACTTCTACTGAATTCAGTCCAATTTCTAATAGATTCGACCCTACCTTCATACCAATACTTAGCTGCTCCAATAAGATGACTTCTGGCTGTCTCAAATATGAATTCTTCAGGCCATTTATGAAGTGTTGCAGTCGTCTCTAATTTGGTTATCCACACCTGTGCTTGATGAGGTCCATCTTCACCGTTGAAATTCTCGATAGTTTTACTCAGATCAGGCATGACATGGTAATTTTGTGGAGTACTTCTATTCAAATTCTGCTGTTGCATCATCGTGTTCATCAACATGGTATTCTGATTAATCAAAGTCATAATAGCACTCATTAAATCTGGTTTGGATGACTGAGGTTGATCAGCATTCATATTTTCGTTTGTTGATCGTTCTTCATTAAAGTTTCTTTGGAAATTTTCAAAATCCTCTTCTCTTACCACAACGTGTTCTTCATTCTGAGATGCCATGTTCTTCAGTTTTCTCAATGTATCTTCTTCACAGTTTCACAATCGGTTTTCTCACGTAGATATTTTTCGATATATCCCACTTCTGATTTGTTAGCTTTATATATTTTTCTCAACTCAATAATATAATAAAGACTAATAAAATAAAAGGTTTTATTCTCAACTACCAATTTACATCTCAATAATCTCAACTACACAACTGCTTTTTCAACATTAGAATACCCTAACCTCACTTCTTGACCATAGATTCATATTATATAACACAAAATAAATTATTCTTTCTTATTAGAATTTCTATATAACAATACTGAATATAATGTGAAAATTACAATATTCAAATATTGGTAATGTTAATATGAGAAAATATAATAAAAATTTAGAAAAGGAAATGTGCCAAAGGTGAATTTAATATTATATCCAAAATTGTATCTAATCAACAATGAAGGAAAAAAAACCATGAGAAGGAACTTATCTTAAAATTAGGGTGAATCTCCTCCCCAAGCCAACTGTACCAAGTGACTCAAAATGAAAGGGTATGAAAATCTCTAGCAACAAATGTAGGACCAATTGAACAATTTTCCCAGGAGGTATGCACCATTAACTCGCAATTTTCGTGAAGATCTTGAATGATACCAATACGTCCAATAGAAAAAAAATTACCATATAATAAAAATCTAAGAATGACAGAAAAAAGTATGTATTACTTTAAAATTCAATTCAAATTGATCACAAGGTAACTTACCCTCGTTGTCGAGGATTTTCACTCAATTGTAGCTCACAAAATAAATACTTGATTTGACTAGGCTATCCAAATTAAATTGATTATTGCCTTAGCAGAAAAATTAATTCAGCTACCATAATAAATTTCAAAAAATGCCGACTTTAAACTCTACTGCTCGCCAAAATTTCGTTGTTACTCTGTGAGAGGCTACGATGGAAAAAGAACGATATTCGAAATGCATTTTCAAAAGAACTCAAATTGAATGATAACCGAGATACAAAAAAATGAATGAAAAAACTGAACGTGTTGATGTTACTTTTTGTGTTTTAAATGCAAGTTTGAATTTAACGCTATAACATGACATCGACCGGCAATGCAACATACCTCCTGTTACAGAAATCATTAACCACAGGAACAAATTATAAGGAATACTGTAAATAATTAAATTCAAATTCAAACCGTAACAAGTCAAAGACTCACCCTGTATATATAAAATTATTATTTATTATTATTAATGTATTCTATAAAAGCGATTTTATTGTATTTCAGGAAATTCAAGTAAGATAATAAAAGTCGGAAACTTACCATTAATTCAAATTCTGATATGAAATACAAATTTAGGCTGAAAAATATTTTGAAATAGAATTACTACTTCCATTCAATACGCAGTCATGTCCCAAATATCATACAGTAATCATACAAATGTAATTTCAAATGGACCGTCATGTCATAGAATTGAGAAGTTTTAATATAAATATTTACTATTCTGTGGTCATGTAGAACTACCAGCCTTCTGAGAGTTCTTCAAGGTCACCAAAATTGGTTACATCGAGAACAAAGGAAATGTCAAAGAGTGTCGCTTCTGTAATACCTCTCTATTCTGTGGCGCTACCACAGATCAACTCCGACCGATATTCATTCATTCATCCTTTTCGCTTGTTGGGCTCAACCTTTGGTTATGTACCCAGTCACAAGTTTGTTGGATTTCTCCTAATTTTCCCACATGTAATACATATAATTCACACTCGCATTCATATTTATGTCAACATACAATTTTCATTTTCTCTCAAAGACTTGAACATCCACAAAACATCCGTGCGCTACCACAGATCAACTCCGACCGATATTCATTCATTCATCCTTCTCGCTTGTTGGGCTCAACCTTTGGTTATGTACCCAGTCACAAATTTGTTGGATTTCTCCTAATTTTCCCAGATGTATTACATAAAATTCACACCCGCATTCATCCTTATGTCCACATACAATTTTTAAATTTTTCTCAAAGACTTGAACAACCACTAAACACCCATGCGCTACCACAGATCAACTCCGACCGATATTCATTCATTATTATAGCTTGTTGGGCTCAAATTTCGGTTATGTACCCAGTCACAAATTTGTTGGATTTCTCCTAATTTTCCCACATATATTACATATAATTCACACTCGCAATCATCCTAATGTCAACATACAATTTTTATTTTTTCTCAGACACTTGAACAACCACTAAACATCCATGCCCTCACTGAGATTCGAACCCGGACTTTTGGTGCCGCAGTCGAGGTCTCTCTCGACCACGCCACCGAGGCGGCTCTGACCGATGTATTTGCACAGAGCATATAAACATTGTAAAATACGTTTTTCTGTTTCAATGTCAACTACGTGAATTATGCAACTTTCGTATTTTTTCTTACATAAGAACCTTTTCCTAATAATAACAAATACAACAAAAAAAGAATCGGTCCAGCCATTCACGCGTGATGCCGTGACCAAGGGAAAAAGGGATTCATTTATATATATATTATAAAAGATACATTCGAATTTGCTACATTTGTCAATAATTTCAGGTTAGAGGAGGATTATGTCCTCATTTCTTTAGATGTTGTCAACCTGTTTGGCAACCTATGTGAGGAAGTTGTAGTAGATGTCCTTAATCAGAAAAGGGGTAGTATTTCTAGAAACTGTGACATTCCTGAAGATCTATTTTTTGAAATTATTAGGTTCATACTTCGGAACAATTATTTCTCATTTGACAATCAGTTTTATATTCAAATATTTGGATGCGCCATGGGCTCGAAAATCAGCCCAATATTGGCTCAGTATGTCATGGATCATGCATTAGATATGTGTGTTCCAAAGTTGAGACACAAAATCGCCTTCATCAAAAAATTTGTTGATGATCTTATTGTAGCCTTGCACAAACAAGACGTTGAAATTATATTGGAACAGTTCAATAGTTACAATCCGCATATACAGTTTACAATAGAGTTTGAGGACGAAAATAATTCTGTTAGTTTTTTAGATACGAGACTCTACAGAATTGATAATACTGTACATCTTGACTGGCATAGAAAGCAAACTGCTTCAGATAAATTAATACATTTCAAATCTGACCACCCTGTACAAATAAAAATAAATTGTATTAAAGAAATGAAAAATAGGGTGAACAAAATATGCCATCCCAGATTTTTGAAACACAATAATGATAATTGACAAACTTTTTAATATTTTTGTTGAAAATGGGTACCCAAGAAAAATGATTTCCAAGCTACTCTATTCGTCAGCGAATGGCAACCATATAGACGACAACGACCGCCCTCCCCAGGTACTTAGATCTACGGACACAAATGAAATTGAAATTAAGTTTGGTAGTATTGTTAATATTAAAGGTTTAACTTGTAAAATAAAAAAATGTTTGAGTAGAGAAGATGTGAAAATAGCAGTATATAATTACAAAACTGTTAAGAGACTGTATAGTAGGCTGAAAGATACCATTCCAACTATGTTGCATGCAAATGTAATTTATAGAATACAGTGTGAAGATTGTTCGCGTGGTTATGTAGGTCAGACATCTCAATTGTTGAAAAATCGAATATCACTTCACAAGAGCGACATAAATAAAAAGAACAAAAGGTGTGCCCTAACAAAGCACTCATTAGAACAAAATCATAAATTTCTTTTTGACAATGTAGAGATAATTGATAAAGAACGGAATTACAATAAGAGAATTATATTAGAGATGATCCATATCAATGAGGAAGAAAAAGCAGTTAACAGTAAATCTGACACGCAAAATCTTAGTAATATCTACACATATTTGTTAACATACCCAAACCGAGAGAAAAATTTCTATGATGGACCTATTGATGAATAATAAAATTTGTGAACAAAACCCACCATCTCTCTTGCACCCATTGTTTGATGCCTTGTCTCATTGAATTTTATCTTCTGTCTAAATTGAATGATTTAAACGCATGTGCAAATACCACCAGCCTAAATTTGTATTTCATATCAGAATTTGAATTAATGGTAAGTTTCCGACTTTTATTATCTTACTTGAATTTCCTGAAATACAATAAAATCGCTTTTATAGAATACATTAATAATAATAAATAATAATTTTATATATACAGGGTGAGTCTTTGACTTGTTACGGTTTGAATTTGAATTTAATTATTTACAGTATTCCTTATAATTTGTTCCTGTGGTTAATGATTTCTGTAACAGGAGGTATGTTGCATTGCCGGTCGATGTCATGTTATAGCGTTAAATTCAAACTTGCATTTAAAACACAAAAAGTAACATCAACACGTTCAGTTTTTTCATTCATTTTTTTGTATCTCGGTTATCATTCAATTTGAGTTCTTTTGAAAATGCATTTCGAATATCGTTCTTTTTCCATCGTAGCCTCTCACAGAGTAACAACGAAATTTTGGCGAGCAGTAGAGTTTAAAGTCGGCATTTTTTGAAATTTATTATGGTAGCTGAATTAATTTTTCTGCTAAGGCAATAATCAATTTAATTTGGATAGCCTAGTCAAATCAAGTATTTATTTTGTGAGCTACAATTGAGTGAAAATCCTCGACAACGAGGGTAAGTTACCTTGTGATCAATTTGAATTGAATTTTAAAGTAATACATACTTTTTTCTGTCATTCTTAGATTTTTATTATATGGTAATTTTTTTTCTATTGGACGTATTGGTATCATTCAAGATCTTCACGAAAATTGCGAGTTAATGGTGCATACCTCCTGGGAAAATTGTTCAATTGGTCCTACATTTGTTGCTAGAGATTTTCATACCCTTTCATTTTGAGTCACTTGGTACAGTTGGCTTGGGGAGGAGATTCACCCTAATTTTAAGATAAGTTCCTTCTCATGGTTTTTTTTCCTTCATTGTTGATTAGATACAATTTTGGATATAATATTAAATTCACCTTTGGCACATTTCCTTTTCTAAATTTTTATTATATTTTCTCATATTAACATTACCAATATTTGAATATTGTAATTTTCACATTATATTCAGTATATTTAATATTCCAGATTTGTATTCGCAGTTCTCAAAGTTTAGTACTCATAATTTCATATTGTCTTATATTTCAACTTATCCAAATTGAGTATCTTTTTTTTAAATTTTCTTAATCGTATATTTTTCCAAATTCAACTTCATCCTTATTCTTAGAGATTACATTCCATATTAGCTTGATACTTTAAATTTTTCATCATTCACATTTTGACTGCTTTAACTAGAACTTCATTATCTAAATTACTCATTAGTGTATAATTGTCCTAAATGCACGGTATTGCAATCTTTCGATTCAGTCTATTAGAACTAAGAATTATATATTTGTAAGAAACTTATTAGATTATAGTTATTGTTATTTCAGATTTAAAAATTTATTTGTGATTAAAAGTACTTAACCCAACCCTGATTAATTAATTGTTTATGACTGATTAATTGTGTCATCAGCAACTTTATAATTGGAATTTATTATCACAGGTTATAATAAAGAAAGTACTACCGTGGCAGACTTGTACATATATTTTAACCGAAGATTCTTGAGGTCAAAAGAAACACTTTTATCATTTACCATTTTTTCCGATTCGGCCCTGTTAAAAAGATATAGCCATTTTTAATTTTCATAATGAGCTAATTCACCCCTGGTAACCGGAACACTGAAGTTTTCGCAAGTATAAGATATACAATTTGAACCTTGGAAATAAGATACTAGATTGGAAAAACCATCATAAACTCACTTTTAACATTCCATTTGTTGAACAAAGTAGTATTTATAATACAATAAATGAGTTATCCCAATTTCATTGGCGATAAAGATTGAATATTTTTCTCTTGATTTTCTATTTCAATTCCGATAATCAACGAATTGAGCTCGCTACCACCCATATTAGCTTAGCTCTGATACTCATAATTCATATCCATTCATTTATTATATCGCATTTATAATATATCGTACAAGAATTGACATTTAACCTCACATTCACAAATAAATCTGTAAAAGATCTAACACAGACAAGTAGTCTGTGGTTTTAAGTTTGAACCTCAAATTTCGAGTGTTGCAAATTTAACCCTAGAATACTAACCATTCGTAAAATTTACGAATCACAGATGCTGTGATGCGATTGGCTAATTCAGCGTAACCAGCAGTATTTTCGTTCTTTGTCTAGCTTCGTTATTCGGTTCGACGGGTCATTTGAACAGTTCGTTCTTGTGAACAGATAAGTGCGTATCAAGATATCCAGGGGTGATTCGTAATATTTACGATAGGTTAGTAAGCATGTTATTATCTCGTCGGATTATTTTCATTAGTCAATATTTTTTATAGTTGTTATTGTACCGAAATGGCGAAACGCAAGTGCTTCAATGATTATAGAAAGTTGACGCAAAAAGAAATAGAGGAATTAACCGTACCCCTCAGCTCATCCAGTGATGAAGAAGATCCAGGTAGCGGTTCAGAAATAGAAGATAATCTAGAGAAAGATTTCTCACCTTCTGAATCGGAATATGAACCTGGAATATCTGACGCAGAAAGCACTGATTCAGAACCAATCGACTTTGTGCTACGTAAAAAATATAAACGGAGTGTACTTTCCTCACATGAACATTTTGAGACAGTAAAAATAAACAACTCTCACGATAATGAACAACCAATGGAAAGTAATGAAAATCAATAAGAATATTCGGAAACGTTAGGAAACCATAATAACAATAAAGAACAATTCGTTTTAGAAGATGAACCTGAGCAATTGGAAGCCGACGAAAACAATTTAGGAGGGTCAGAGAATATTTCGGAAATAAGTGAAAATAATGAACCAACAAGTACGTTCGGTTCAAGTCTGAGAGGCAAAAATGGCCATCGATGGTGTACCGTTGCCAACAGGCGTAAACGAATTTCAAATAGAAATATCGTTCATATAGTACAAGGACCTTTCGGGACAGCAAGAGAGGCACAAACACCGTTAGATGCTTTTCTTTGTTTGCTGAATGAGTCTATTTTGGGAAAAATTTTGATACACACAAATACAGAGATACGAGGTAAATCAGAAAAATACAAAATTGAAAAGGCTACAAATTCCGAAACTAATCGAAAAGAATTAAATGCACTTTTAGGACTATTGGTGTTTGCAGGTGCCCAAAAAGACAATCATTTGAATACCAGAGAGATGTTCGGCTATAAAATATCTGGTTCAATTTACAGAGCAACAATGAGTTGTGAAAGATTCAATTTTTTATTAGAAAATCTTCGGTTCGATGATAATGTGAGGAGGCAACAAGACCGTTTCGCGCCCATTCGAGATATTTGGGAGGAGTTCATTTCCAATTGCAATCATTCTTATATACCGGGGAGTTATATAACTATTGATGAGCAGCTATTAGGGTTCAGAGGACGTTGTCCATTCCGGATGTATATACCTAGTAAACCCTCTAAATACGGTATAAAAATCGTAATGTGCTGTGATGTAGGTACAAAGTATATGTTTGCGGCTGAACCATACCTCGGTAAAAATACCGACACCAAAGGATTACCCCTAGGAGAATATTATGTCAAAAAGCTGACAAAAAGTATCCACGGAAGTAACCGCAACATAACCATGGACAATTGGTTTACTTCGATTAATCTAGCAGAAGAGCTTTTGAAACCCTCCTACAAACTAACAATTGTTGGAACTCTGAGACACAATAAGCGTGAAGTGCCTCCTGAAATGATAAATCTGAAACATGGGGAACTGGGAAATTCAATATATTGTTATGATGGAATGAAGACCCTGGTTTCAATCAAAACAAAAATAAATAAAAGTGTTCTGATATTGTCCTTTATGCACGAAAGCTCAGCTACCTGCCCAGATACTGGAAAGCCAGAAATGAATATATTTTATAATCAGACCATGACCATGATGCATTTGACCAAATGTGTGGTAGTAGAAGTTGCTCCAGAAAAACGCGAAGATGGCCATTATGTGTATTTTATGGAATGCTAAACATGGCTTGTATAAATTCATGAATAATTTTGGATCACAGTTTACAAAGAAGCGGTAAGAAAAAAATCTCCAGAAAAGATTTCATGATCAATCTTCATGAACAGCTCACGAAACCATGGCTAGAGGAGCGTGTGAAACTCCCGACTTTACAACGCTCACTCAAAAATTTGATAGGAGATATAATAAAAATTCCGCAAACACAGGATCAGAGGGAACCTGCCGTATTGAAACGTACAACTTGTTTCATGTGCCCGTCGAAAAAAAGAAGAATGACGTCAGTTTCTTGTAAGAGTTGTAACCGAGCTTTTTGCGCAGAGCATCGTGCACGTTGTTGTGTTATGTGCAATAATGAAAATTAATTTAGTGTTTTTTTTATGTTTATTGTTAATAAATTGAAATTTGGAAGTATTTTGCATCATTTTATTATAAAAAAATTTCTTCGTTCAGTTGATTTTGATGATTGAATTTGAGATCGTAAAATTTACGAATGGTTAGTATTCACGGGAGTGCGATTTAAGGTTAGTATTCTAGGGTTAAACACAGCAGTTCGAATAATCTATGTTCTAACCTAAAATATTCATTTACACTGTTGTTGTTATTATGATTTTGATATGCTATCATGAAATGAAAATCATCGAAGATTTGAAGAATCCCAACAGAATATTGAAGTTCCATACATATTTTCGAGAAATTTAAAAACAATTTCCAAAATAATTGTGTGGATACAAAATAAATAAGTGTGCATTCTGATAGAAAGTAATTCCTTTATGAAATGAAGCATTTGATTTGGTCCAACTATCTCATAAAAATAAAAATAATGATCTGCTCCAATATTTTTGGAGCCATCAGTGTGAAAATATGGAAATGAAGTTTTATGGCTCTGTAATCAATGGAAAATGTTAGACTCCACTTGTAATCAAATTTGTTCTATAATATGTACCTACATTATAGCCAACTCTACTACTTGATTCTTCTTGATTTTGCCATTGAAAATAAATGAGAAGTATTCAATAATATCCACATTTGAATATCCTGTTTCTTTCAACTCACCTAATTGTTTTCATATTAAAACAATTATGGCACTCTTGGAAGTATGTCAATCATATGCTCTAGGATGAATTTATGGAACAGCAAAAGAATAAAAGTATTTAATCTCAATCACATGAAAATTTGTCCAGTATGTACTTAGTGGTATGTTTCGATCTGAGTTTGAATGACCCTCGAAGAATACAGTATTGTTCGATAGCAGCAGTCTTTAGTGGGATATTGACTGTTGTCATTATAATGGGACTATTTTGTGAAAACTTTTTTGAACATGGGCTTCATGGGAAATCTGTACTTTTCAAAATAGAATGTTGATTTTAATGAAGTATCTTCTTATTATAAGAGCTGTGTCAAAGCTCAGTAATTTGTAATCAAATAGATGCGTTGAGGTGAGCTCATTCAAATAACTTCATTTTCAAACTAAGTTGGCTAGTACTTCAATTCTAAAATCTGAGACATGACATCATAGTAAATATTCATTTCTGTGGTTTTTTTTCCACAACAGAACAGAGTTGCATTTAGCCAAAGTACCCAATTTTTCGAATTTCACAGATAATTTTTTTTTTTTTAAGATCAAGTTACTCGAAAACGGCGCTTTGTAGGAGAAAATATGAAGAATACTTTTATTTTCCAAATTAGCCAAATATTGTTCAATGAACGTTCAAATTACTTTCAAGAGTTGAGTTCTTCGAATTTCTGGTATTTTTATGTGATGTAATGTTCATAATGAAGAAACTGAAAGATGTGTAGGGAATCTTGTGTTCGGAGAAGATGTATCACATCAAGGAAAAGCTATATTCCAAAAATCATTTCCTTCAATAGAACCATTCACGAGATATAGCTGAAAATCACTTTTTTTATCGATTTTCAACTGCCTGTATCTTTGTAACCGGGCCGAATCGGAAAAAACTATAAAGGAAATAAGTGTTTCTTTTGACCTCAGGAATCTTCGGTTGAAATATATGTACAAGTCAAAGACTCACCCTGTATATATATATATATATATATATATATATATATATATATATATATAGCACTGGGCCCCAAATTCGGCATTGATATTCCTTTAAGGGAGGTGTCCATGTCGAGGCTGTTGTCAGATGTGGAGGGCATTATTGATCTTAATGATAGACTGTCAGATGAGGGAAAGAACATCAAACGTTCCCAAGCTGTTAATATTATCACAAACTACATCAAACCTGGAAAAAGGACTAATAATATTTTCCAGAGAGAATTTTACCACTGTAAGAGATACCTAAGTGAACATCAAGAATTGCTTGTGTTACGGGCTGATAAAGGCAATGTTACGGTTTTGATGGATAAGGATCAGTACATAGAGCTCTCCAACGAAATTTTACTTAATGTACAATATTACCAA
Organism: Harmonia axyridis; assembly: GCF_914767665.1. NCBI lineage: Eukaryota > Metazoa > Arthropoda > Insecta > Coleoptera > Coccinellidae > Harmonia > Harmonia axyridis. Next base: position 20,414,110 of record NC_059505.1, on the reverse strand, counting down.
CTTCTTACCAACAGAGATCCAACCGTTACAATACAAGGTAAATGTAATGCATTGATTAAACGATGGGTCAGTGAGGGCCACATAACACAAATACAAGGTAAATCACTGTACATTTACAATTCAGTTCCAGCTAGATTCTACGGTTTACCAAAAATCCACAAACCCATTCTTGCCTTGAGACCAATAATATCATCTGTTAACACCCCCACATCCAAACTGTCAGTTTTTGTTTCAGACATCCTGTCTAAATGTCTTTCTTCTACCAGAAGTAGATATTTTATTGAAGATTCCTTTGCTTTTGCCCAGTATGTGAATGATTTCCAGTTACCTGTTGATTATGTCCTGATCAGCCTGGACGTTGTATCTCTTTTCACCAACATTCCTGTCGAGTTGGCAGTTTCAGCTGTTGAGAATAAGTGGGATACTATCAGAAACCACACAAGTCTACCAAAAGAAGAATTCATCCATGCCATCAAGTTCCTGTTTTCTTCAAACTATTTTCTTTTTAATGGTAGGTTCTTCAAGCAGGTGCTCGGTTCCCCTATGGGTTCCAACTTCAGTCCATCCATTGCTGAATTAGTAATGGATTTCCTTCTGGACCGCATTCTTGTTAGTATTCCTTTTCACATTCCTTTCATCAAGAAATATGTTGATGATCTAATATGTGCTGTACCTAAAGACCAGGTTGCTTTCGTTCTAGACAAGTTTAACAGTGAACATGAAAGTATACAGTTTACTTTGGAGGAAGAAACAGCGAATGGAGTCCCATTCCTGGATACAAGGGTGATTCGAACACTGGAAAATAGGCTGATTCTGGATTGGTACCGAAAACCAACAAGTTCAGGGAGATACATACACTATTTTTCTAATCATTCACATGGACAAAAGGTAAACATGATTTTAGGATTGAAGAATCGTATAGAAAAGGTTGCCCATCCAAGTCTAAGGCGGCAGAATCTGAGGTTGTTGATGCAGTTGATGCTAGAGAATGGATACCCAAAAAGGTTATTGTCCAGATTGATTTATAATACCACTCCTTCGACAAGGCCAACGAATGGAGAGAGGAGCGCATCCACCACTGTGGACACTGAGAACACGGGTAGAATTCTTTACTTGTCTATTCCCCTAATTAATGGTATGACAAACGCATTAATTAACCTCTTAAAGACCACAGAAACTATGCTGATTCAGAAATCTTATTTTAAAATTGACAGATTATATAGTCGAGTGAAAGATAGGATGACTGTTGATAACATGAGTGGTGTGGTATATTGTATTCCTTGTTCAATATGCAGTGAGGTGTACATTGGTCAGACGTCTCAGCTTCTGAAGAGAAGGATTGCTCAACACAAAAGCGACATCAAGAATTCAAGTAAGATTTGTGCCCTAGCAGACCATACCCGGGACAAAGATCATCCAATGAATTATGATTCCACCAGAATCCTAGAAATTGAAGTTAGTGGAAGAAAAAGATGTTTCTTAGAGATGTATCATATTAAACGTCAAACCTGTTCGATGAACTACAGAAGGGATGTAAATAATATCAGCTCCATCTATTCTTATTTGATTCATTATGACCGGTTCTGTGGGAGAGAATTGGAAGGATCACATACAGAAAGAATTTCAACAAGTTCAGCAGTCGTAGGGATAACGTGAAAATGAATTCTGTGTTCTAGGCCATTTCTGTGAGAGGGGATTGGTTTCGGTTCATGGAATCTTTCAAAAAAGTCGCATTTGTTCTGAGTTCAGTGAGAGTGAATTACTGCGACCAATGTGATTTAATGCTACTCTATGTTTCATCTGTCATGTGCGTGTATTCTGTGGCAAGTCTGGTTGACAACATTTTTGACAACCTCTCATTTTGATGATTATTCTGTTTACCTTATTTACTTATTATAATTGATTTCTACTCCTTTACTAACGAAGTATCAGATCTTTTTTCGCTGAAGTTGTTGATGTTCTTGTTAGTTGCTTTCTTGAGAGCTATTGATTTGTGTTCAAATAAGATCTTTACAACTCTGTATTTCGGTATGTACTATTTTTACATGTTTTGTGATTGCCTTATTTTGACTGTTTTTTATTGCTATTGTAGAGTCCTGAAGAAGGTCCCCATCGGGATCGAAACGTCGACTAAATGAAATAAAGAAGAGTGACATTATAACACTTATCAATTTTCCCACACCCCTTATCTAACTTATAACTATTGTTGTATATTGGGAATTAAAATTGTTGATATATATATATATATATATATATATATATATATATATATATATATATATATATATATATATATATATATTTATATATACAGGGTGTCCCATAAGTGGCACGTCACAGTGACACCGGAGGTAGGTCAGCTAAAGAGGGACCTAACCAGCCTAACATGACCCCAGTAAAAGTTGCATGGTTTTCGAGTTATTACCAAATTACGTTTTTTAGTGAATTTCCACCTTTTTTAACATTGTCAGGGTCAGAATTCTGCTGGAAAGCTCTCGAAGCTTATTTTTTTTGTTGTAATGGAATCTTAAATAGTTATTTAAGATGACATGAGTATGATTCTGTCAAAAAGTTATGTGGCTTTCCGTAAATTAATGGATAAATCTTGATTTCAATTGCTAGCAAAACGAGAACTTCGACTTTGGACACCTGCTGTGAAAAAAAAATCCTTGAAACAAAACGAGCAAGTAACATCAAAAAATTGGGCATTTTAGATAGATTTAGAAATTGTACAATACACGAATCTTATGCCCATAAAACTAGGTATTTTCATCATTTTACCGATGCCCTACTTAACTAAGTTGAAACTAGGAACCCCGCTATCAGGTAATTTTGCCGCTTGCTATGACATAACATTTGATACCGGGCTTTGTTATTATTTGTTAAAGTCACAATAGGGAAAAAGATGGATTAGGGAAAGCGAAAAAGGAATATTATTGAAAAAAAAGGTAAATTAATTAAAAACAGACTTAACTTTCGATTATTTATTTAATTCTTGAATCTAACTTACAGTAAATGTTCAAACTGTTTCCCTCGGACTCTAATGCATAAATGACACCGTTTTATAAAATTACGATTCAATTTTCTTAAACTAATTTCCGATATGGTCCGGGCTGCGTCGAATACGCGTTCACGCAATTCTTCCTCGCTTCTTATTGGTTTTGCATACACTTTGTCCTTTAAACATCCCCAATAAAAAAAATCCAGTGGGGTTCAAATCCGGGGATCGCGGTGGCCACAGTATGGGTCCTAATCGCCCAATCCAGCTGTCGCGGAATGTGTTGCTGAGGTGCTCGCGAACCCGCCGAGCGTAGTGTGCCGGGCAGCCATCTTGCTGGAACCACATCCTCTGCCTGAGTGCCAACGGCGCGTCTTCCAATAATCCTGGCAGGTCATTTTGAAACATTTCCAGGTAGTTTGCCCCGTTTAAAATAGCTGGCAACTTGACCGGTCCTATTATTTGGCCGTTAAAAATTCCCGTCCACAAATTGATTTTAAATTTGGTATTGGGACCGGTCTTCTTTTGTTTCGTGCGGGTTTTCTAGTTGCCAGCTATGGATATTATGTAAGTTGGTGTATCCGTCCCTTCTGCAGGCCGATTCATCGCTCCACAACACTTCATTAAAAAAGTTGGAATTTTCTCTCCACTTTTGTATCATTTTTCGACAAAATTCAACACGCGGTGCATAATCAGTCGGCTGTAGAGTTTGTACGCGTTGAATGTGGAAGGGATGGTATTTGTTCCTGTTCAAAATTCGTTGTGCCGAGGATTTGGGGACTCCAGTACGGCGTTCAATATCTCGCACTGAAGTTCCTGGCTCCGCTCGCACTTCTTCTAAAACGACGTTGTCGTCAATCGTTCGAGGTCTTCCAGATCGGCTATTCGTCCCTGGTAGTCTGCCCTCGCGATAAGCATTTGCAGTTCTCAAAATGACTTCGTAGTTGGTAGGATTACGATTCGGATATCGTTCCAAGTACAACCTTGCAGCCAATCTTGCATTGTAACTCACATTGCCTCGATTTGAAACACGCCTGGTTTCGCCGTAGATTAAATGCATGTCAGCGTACTCACTATGAGTAAACTTGTGATTCGCCATGGTTGCATACACAAATCAGTGTCCGATAGAGTGCCGAGTTGTCACTTTATTCCACAAATAAAGAGTAAATCAGAGTCCAGAGAAATGCCAAGTCGATTTTAGTTAAGGAACACACGAAAACAGAGACACGGAGAACACGGGGATCGCACGAAACGCAAGGTAACGAACTGATTTGGTTTGCAGGGCCATCGCTGCTCGTGCTACATGATCGAACAAAGCACTCTATCCATCCCTTTCTTTACCAAGTAGATAAAGAGAGACAGAACAAGTCTCTCTCTAGGGACGGCTAGCGAGGTGCATAGTTTTAAATTAGTTACATAGGGCATCGGTAAAATGATGAAAATACCTAGTTTTATGGGCATAAGATTCGTGTATTGTACCATTTCTAAATCTGTCTAAAATGCCCAATTTTTTGATGTTACTTGCTCGTTTTGTTTCAAGGATTTTTTTTCACAGCAGGTGTCCAAAGTCGAAGTTCTCGTTTTGCTAGCAATTGAAATCAAGATTTATCCATTAATTTACGGAAATCCACATAACGTTTTGACAGAATCATACTCATGTCATCTTAAATAACTATTTAAGATAACATTACAACAAAAAAAATAAGCTTCGAGAGCTTTCCAGCAGAATTCTGACCCTGACAATGTTAAAAAAGGTGAAAATTCACTAAATTCACTAATTTGGTAATAACTCGAAAACCATGCAACTTTTAAAGGGGTCATGTTAGGCTGGTTAGGTCCCTCTTTAGCTGACCTACCTCCGGTGTCACTGTGACGTGCCACTTATAGGACACCCTGTATATATATATATATATATATATATATATATATATATATATATATATATATATATATATATATATATATATATATATATATATATATATATATATATATATATATATATATATATATATATATATTCACGGTTCTAAGGTCATGCTCAGTATTTGGTGGGACCAGCTCGGCGTAGTGTGTTATGACTGAAAGAATCACAGGCGATCGTTATCGAACGCAATTACCGCGTTTGTGCCGAGCATTGAAAGACAAACCGCCACAATACAACGAGAGAGAAGATGAATTGATTTTACTGCATGACAATGCTCGACCCCATGTTACGAAAGGAGTCAAGATATACTTGGAAACGTTGAAATGGGAATTTCTATCCCACCTGAGGTATTCTCCAGACGTTGCTCTCTCGGACTATCACTTGTTACGATCAATAGCACACGGCCTGGCTGACCAACACTTCCGATCTTATGAAAAAATAAAAACTTGGATCGATTCGTGGATCGCTTCAAAATATGACCAGTTTTTTCAATTCGTACGCTGTCCGATAGATGAGAGAAAGTAGTGACCAGCGATGGGCAATATTTTGAATTATAAATGTATAACCAGTTTTTTACAATAAAGCCTCGAATTTCGCAAAAAAATTGTACCCTTATGTATTTGTTCTATTATAATAGCATTATTTACTTATCAGGGTTTTAACCATTCAGGTAGAAATAAAAAAAAAATTAGATTGCTTAATATGGAAAAAAAAGAAGACAATTGGCAACTACAACACAAAATCTAATTTGGTCTTTAAAACTTTGAACCCTTTGAAAACCTTGTAATCACAGCGTCCTCGTCAACATCAATGTCCCTATGAATGTTCAGGAGGACAAAATACTCCATTAAAATGGAAGCAATTTCTATGATAGAAAAACTTCATTCAAATCAACAGAATTTTCTCAAACCAAAATATCACCGCGATATATATCGATATTTTACTCTTACATATTTCGATAAATTTCGATAGTGTCAGAAAATATCGATACAATATATAATAATTAATAATAATTAAAATGTTTATTTGACCCACATACAAAACTTTCTTACAATCTATATAACATTATGTACTAATTAAATTAACAAGAGTTCCATTAACCCTCAAAATGTCAAAAAAAAACATTAGAAAAAAATATATATCTTTCCCGAAGGCACATCCATTGGCAAGCCACTGGATCTGCCTTGTGTGGGAAATTATTATTTCATTTACTCAAAACAAAAGGACACTCAAAGAGAAGCAAATCCCGATTATATATAAAAAGAAAATACGTCTCATCTTGAAAGGGAAGAAAAACTGAACGAGCAGGTACATTATCTAAACATGAACAAATGAATTTTTATACAGAGCATTTCTTCGACCACTCTTGCTGACATCATTTTCAACCAATTTTTGATTTTCCTCTTGAATTCATTAAGAGTTGCAGAATTTTTTATTGTTGTTGGAACCTTATTGTAAATAAAGGGGGCTAGGTACGTATGTGACCTTGTAAAGTGAAATCACACGTATGCCTGTCGGCTGCTCAGTTGATACGGTGAGGGTGTGGGCACCAAATGAACTTGTTAACTTGACTAATTAATTGTTGGGCGCCAGGCTTACTAAAGTAAACCAAATTTCATAAAAATGAAATTTCTCAAAAAAAAATATTAATAGAGATGATAAAAAAAAAATGAAGTTATGTATGAGAAACGGGAGATAGATAAGAGAGATCTTGCTTAGTGGTAAGAAATAAAACGAATTAAATTTTACAAATATATTAAAACTATTTAAAAAAATATTGCTGAAGGCTGAGAAAAAAAATAAATTCAGAATTTCCAAAAAAAAATATTGCTGAAGGCTGAAAAAAAATAAACTCAGAACATTTACAAATGATGAAAATTTCACTGATCTTACAATTGGATATTAGGTCTCCAGACAGAATTTGGAATAAGTAGGTTATCGAAAGCTGAATTTTGATATCTCACTTGGTAGATCTTGTTTCTCAATTTTGATAGTTGCTTGATATCAGAATATTGCTCTTGTATCGAAGTGGTGAAAAACAATTCAAATCTCGGGTTCCAATTTGGTGGATGCTCGCCTGAAGTGAAACTCAACGGCACTTGCAGTATTTCGTCCAAATATTAGATGAAGGTTTCTGTGTAACCTTGATCAGGATGAAGATTCAGTACAGCCTGGTTAAAACTTGTACAGGAATTGTGGAATCTTCTTCGTATCAAAATGGTTGCTTGAGCATGCGTGGAGAGAAAAATTCAGGAAATTAGATTTGTACAATTGTCAGAGATAAAAATGTTCTGGTTGAATTTGGAAAAATAGTATCAAAAGTATTGTATAAAATTTGGAATTGACAGAAATTATAAACTATTATATAAAAATGAGTTACTTATTGAATACTTTCCGGAAAGTGAAAAAAACTTATGTTATAAGAAACAATTAAATACAAAGAATAAAAAAAAATGTACATATGATCCGAGAGTTATTATAAAAGAAAATTCATTTAATTTGAATGAAATTTATAGTTAATCACAGCAAGAAAGGGAATATGTACTTCCTGGCGGCTCTCAAAAGAAAGAAGGAAAAAAAAATCCTTACACACTACTGTGTGTTAAGAGAAAAAAGAAAAGAGACAATGGAATATCAAATTAAACTATCAGATATCAAATTGTTAGATAGAATTACTGTTATTCAAAGAAATAATTAGGTAATATTCAATATCTAATATTAAGGTACTCAACCATACGTAAAGCCACCAAAAAATATCACACTCACTCTCCACCTGTTTTCAATCAGTCGTCAAATCAATAGTAATCCTCCTTCCGCTGAAAACTGAAAAATTTCCACATTGAACGACAATCTCCGCGCACTCTCTGTATCAAATATGAGAATCGATAGTGTTCGATAAATTACATCGGGGATCAGTGTATGATCCTCTTAAACATGAGCTGGGCAAAATTATATACGGTCCGTTGAATCGTTACACACCACCCCAACTGGGCGGAAAAAAAAATTTGGAAACTTTAGAAGTTTACAATATTTTTTTTTTTATTTTTTAATTCGCTATACAGCAAAGGAATTGACTTAGGAAGCAACAAATTGAAATCAGACTCAATATTCATAGTACATGAAAAGATACGATGCAAGGAAAACTTTGAGAGATACAGATAGGTAAGATAAATAAGGCATGTAACATAAATCAAAATGATATGAAAAATGCATTGATTCCCAAATATCATAAATACCGAAGTAATTCAGAATCAACACAACACATCCCTGCTGAATAGTTCATATCATGAAAGCACAAATTTTCCATAAAGGAGCTACCAAAGATAGATTCTTTCATAACATTTCACCATCCAACAGTAATTCATTATGTATTCACGCATAATACTTGCAATAGAGAAAAATAGAGAAAATATTTATGAGTCATCCGAATCTGCGCTAAAATACTCCTCCTCAGCCGAATCCGAATCATCATCATAAGATGATTTAAGATCTTTAATGTGCCAACGACCCAAATCGTTACCATCCCCGTCCTTAAGCTCGTATACCAAATCTGAAACAACCCTAGTAATAATGCAAGGCAAATATTTAGGAGCTAATTTCGCAGAATAATTATTAGCCGCTGAAGACAAAGTTACATTTCTTTTCCAGACTTTATCGCCGACATAAAATCTTACTTTTCGTTTTCTTAAATTGTATTGATGAGCATTTCTAAGATAGGCCTGATGTAATTTCTTGCGAATATCTACAAATAATTCGGGCAGTTTCTGCACATCATCAATGCGTTGAGACTTCTCAGATATAGAAATTGTATTATTTTGATTATCAGAAATTTTTCCATAGAAATCTCCAGTAACGGGAATATTTCTAGCGAAATTAAGGAAAGCCGGAGAATAACCTGTTACATCATGTTTTGCCAACCTGATGGCCTGAGCCACTTTAAATATAGAAGAATCCCAGGTTTTATGATTTTCATGAATATAACACCGAATTGAGGTTACAATAACCTTGTTGACTCTTTCCGTGAAATTTACTTGGGGATGATATTTAGCATTATACCAAATTTTCTGAACACGATAGGTTTCCATTAACTTCTTGAACTCTTTACTGACAAATTGACTCCCATTATCGACAATAAAAATCTGCGGTACGCCGTAAATAAGAAATACATTATTTTCTATGAACCTGAGAATACTCTTAGAGGTAGCTTTTGACATGGGGTGTACTAACACGAATTTGGTAAACCAATCGACAACTACCAAGACATACTGGTTACCATTTTTAGATCTTGGGTATGGACCTAACAAATCAGCAGAGATACATTGAAATGGGAAATTAATGTTCTTGTAAGAACCCATGTGACCAGCTTGGGGTAAGTTTGAACTTTTACACGCAGCACAAACAGGACATTTTCTTACATATTTATACACATCTTTCCTAATTTTTGGCCAGTAATATAATTCAGATATTCGAGCTAGCGTTTTAGATATCCCTAAATGACCTGAAGTTTCTTTATCGTGATAGAATTGAAGAATCTCATGTCGATTGGCTGAAGGCACAACAATTTTACAATCGGTCAAATTACTGACAATAGTATTTCGTGATACAATATGCTTATAAAGTATTCCATTCTCGACACGAAATGAAGGATAAAGTTCGGGATTCTTTTGAACATTCTTAACCATCGATTTATACCATTTATCTGGTTGAAAATGAGAAACATCAATAACAGATATATCAGCTGCCGAACGAGATAATGCATCGGCCACTACGTTTAGAGAACCTTTTCGATGTTTAATAGTGAAATCGAATTGAGAAAGTTTTACTGCCCATCTAGTCAAACGTCCTGATGGGTTTGAAAGGTTATGAAGATATATAAGAGAAGCATGATCCGTTTCTATCGTGAATTTCGTACCTTCTACATAACTTCGAAATTTTTCGATACCAAAAATGACCGCTAGGAGTTCTTTTTCTGTGACGGTATATTTACGTTGACAAGATGTAAGTGTCTTACTAGCGTAAGCTACTGGATGTTCTACGCCATCACATTCTTGGTATAAAATTGCACCTACACCGGTATCAGAAGCATCACACTGAATGACGAAGGGTTTTGAAAAATCAGGGCTGGCTAATACTGGTGCAGAAACTAGGCGAGACTTTATTTCGTTGAAAGCTACTTCGGCTTCCGGAGTCCAGACTATCGGTTGTCCTTTCTTCCTACCATGTAAGAGATCTGAAATTGGGGAACAAATAGATGAAAAATCCCTAATGAAACGACGGTACCAACTGACAAGACCTATTAAACGTTTAATTTCAGTTGTATTTTTAGGAGTTGGATAATTTACTATCGCGGAAACCTTTTCTGGATCAGTTCGTAAACCATGTTCATCAACTACAAAACCGAGATAGACAAGAGATGGACGACAAAATTCACATTTATCTAAGTTTACAGTAAGATTAGCATTCTTAAGTCGCTGATATACTTCCTCCAAAACTTTGATGTGGAGTTCAAATGTAGGAGTAGCTATAATTATATCGTCGAGATAAACGAAACAATACGGCGCTAAATCAGGTCCTATTACCTTATCCATTAAACGAGACATTGCTTTTGGACTATTCTTTAATCCAAACGGACAAACGACAAATTCAAACAAACCACGTCCATGCACTGCAAAAGCGGTTTTCGCACAGGAAGATCTATCTAACGGAATTTGGAAAAAAGCTTTCGTTAAGTCAATTGATGAGAGATATTTAGCATCCCTTAGTTTATTAAGTATACCATCTATTAGAGGCATAGGATACGTATCATCCACCGTTACTTCATTTAACTTTCTACCGTCAAAACATACACGATATTCCCCCGAACGTTTTGGAACTAACCATAAAGGGCTACACCAAGGAGATTGAGAAGGTTGAATTACCTTTAGTTTCAACATTTCGTCGATTTCTTTATTTAAATGAGTCTGCATAGCAGGAGATAAGGGATATTGTCGTTGGACAATAGGTTTAGCATTTCCGGTGTCGATATGATGAGTTATTAAGGGAGTACGACCTATCCTATCTTTAGGAGCGATATATTCGAAACATTTTATTATATTCTGAAGATCATTTTTCTGAGAGGGTGTTAATTTAGAAAATGGTTGAATGGCATTAATTGTACACACGGAGGAATCGAGAGAATAGGAAAGATCAGAAAACTTAACTTCAATACCGAACAATTTGAAGAAATCCATTCCTAAAATGAGATTATGAGTAACAGATGGAATTATTTAAATTTTTAACTGCCTCACGACACCTTCAAGTGAAATAGGAACCAAAATATACCCTAGGAAATCTTGAGGTTTACCATCAGCAGTTGTAACATTAATTGGGGACTCATACTGTATCGGAATATTATATCTTTGAAGAAGAGCAAACCCTGCGGAACCTAAAATAGAAGATGTGCTGCCAGTATCGGCGAGAGCGAGAATTTTCTGATGAAAAACCTCGACATTGAGATAAGGGCGGTTATCGTTAGGTTTCATGACGAAAAGAGGATTCATATTTACAGAGGATGGGTGAGATGATGAAAGTTCTACTGGTTCTGAGTGTTTTTTCTCCCCTTTGATTGGGTTGAAGAGTGACTGGCTGATGGCCGATTTACTGAACTTTTGGTTTCTCGACTGGTGACGACGTTCAGTTTTTCGCCACCCCGATTTACGTTTTTTGAATTGCAATTATTACACCTAGATTTAACGGTATTTTTTAGACCACAACCATAACAAAAAACAGTTCTAGGTTTTCGACATTGAGGATAATTATGACCAGTTAAACCACAGTTCCAACATCGAGAATTAGATACTATAGATATATTAGTGGAGATATTATTTTTTTGGAAATTTGGTCGGTGACTTGGGGATGAAAAGTTTGATTCAGGCAAGGGTCTGCTGAGATCTGGTTCCAACAGGCCAGCATCATGATTCGAAGGGGCTCTGTAGCGATCAGCCCATATTCGAGACTCTTCCAACTTCTTGCAAAGTTCAGACAACTCACTCACAGTCTTGGGACTATACAACGCTAATCCTGAAATATAAAAAGGCAACAAATTTCGGCGAATTTTCCTAACCCTGATCTCCTCATCTGGCTTGACAGTTAACCTGTTAAAAAGACCCTCCATTGAAGAAATATACAAAGAAACTCGCTCATTACAACCTTGAGTTCTGGAATTGATTTCTTGCTCTAAATCTTCTTCATAAAAGTATGGAAGGAAATCTTTTTTCAACTCCTTGACCAATTCACCCCAATTTTGAAACTTGCATCTATTATTCACAAACCACGTCCACGCAGAACCTCTGAACAGATCGCAAGCAGACTGAAATAACTCCTGTTCGGACACACCTCGAGCTTGCCTCAATAGTTCCACCTTTTCCAAGAATGAAGTAACTCATCCTTAACAGAACCTGTGAAATAAATATTCCATTTATAGGGAGGAACGAACCTACTATTCGAAGGACTAGCATAGTTGACAGGAGCATTCTTCTCAGTTGGAGTAGAAGTTCTAGCTGGAGAAATTTTTAAATCGAGATCTGCCTCTAACTCTAACACCTCATACTGAATTTCCTTCTTTGCCAAGATTTCGGCATCCTCCTCGGCAACAAGCATGGCCAAACGATTCGACAAATGAGCTAAACGACTCGATAATCTATGAAAGATAGGATCACCGAATTTAGAAATAATATCTTTAAGATCTTTAATAGTTTCTTTCATTTCAGTTACATCCTGGTCATGAGTATAGGGATTTGTTACAATATAAAAACTACGATTTGCCTTTTCTTGGCTCAAAAGCCCTCTTAAAACTTTCCTCTTACTTTCAACATCGGCAGTTGGTTCAACGCCGCGAATTTTAATTTCATAGACCAATTCATAGGCCTTCAAATGATTGGGATTCATATTTTATCAAATTATAGAAATCAGTAACGAAATAAGTGTAAAAAAGCGAAATTATAAAATAAGAAAAGTGAATTTAAAGAGAAAGATGGTCGTTCAATATGGTATAGAAATGTGAATACGAAAAAATATTAATACTGAATTACAATGTACCAAATTCTGTCGGATCAAATGTATAACCAAAAAATTCCACTCAGCAAGATTTAGAAAAGAAAAAAAAATTATGTCAAGCCAACGCACCCTTTGAGGGCCCCGCGATGGGCGACAATTGTGTAAAGTGAAATCACACGTATGCCTGTCGGCTGCTCAGTTGATACGGTGAGGGTGTGGGCACCAAATGAACTTGTTAACTTGACTAATTAATTGTTGGGCGCCAGGCTTACTAAAGTAAACCAAATTTCATAAAAATGAAATTTCTCAAAAAAAAATATTAATAGAGATGATAAAAAAAAAATGAAGTTATGTATGAGAAACGGGAGATAGATAAGAGAGATCTTGCTTAGTGGTAAGAAATAAAACGAATTAAATTTTACAAATATATTAAAACTATTTAAAAAAATATTGCTGAAGGCTGAGAAAAAAAATAAATTCAGAATTTCCAAAAAAAAATATTGCTGAAGGCTGAAAAAAAATAAACTCAGAACATTTACAAATGATGAAAATTTCACTGATCTTACAATTGGATATTAGGTCTCCAGACAGAATTTGGAATAAGTAGGTTATCGAAAGCTGAATTTTGATATCTCACTTGGTAGATCTTGTTTCTCAATTTTGATAGTTGCTTGATATCAGAATATTGCTCTTGTATCGAAGTGGTGAAAAACAATTCAAATCTCGGGTTCCAATTTGGTGGATGCTCGCCTGAAGTGAAACTCAACGGCACTTGCAGTATTTCGTCCAAATATTAGATGAAGGTTTCTGTGTAACCTTGATCAGGATGAAGATTCAGTACAGCCTGGTTAAAACTTGTACAGGAATTGTGGAATCTTCTTCGTATCAAAATGGTTGCTTGAGCATGCGTGGAGAGAAAAATTCAGGAAATTAGATTTGTACAATTGTCAGAGATAAAAATGTTCTGGTTGAATTTGGAAAAATAGTATCAAAAGTATTGTATAAAATTTGGAATTGACAGAAATTATAAACTATTATATAAAAATGAGTTACTTATTGAATACTTTCCGGAAAGTGAAAAAAACTTATGTTATAAGAAACAATTAAATACAAAGAATAAAAAAAAATGTACATATGATCCGAGAGTTATTATAAAAGAAAATTTATTTAACTTGAATGAAATTTATAGTTAATCACAGCAAGAAAGGGAATATGTACTTCCTGGCGGCTCTCAAAAGAAAGAAGGAAAAAAAAATCCTTACACACTACTGTGTGTTAAGAGAAAAAAGAAAAGAGACAATGGAATATCAAATTAAACTATCAGATATCAAATTGTTAGATAGAATTACTGTTATTCAAAGAAATAATTAGGTAATATTCAATATCTAATATTAAGGTACTCAACCATACGTAAAGCCACCAAAAAATATCACACTCACTCTCCACCTGTTTTCAATCAGTCGTCATATCAATAGTAATCCTCCTTCCGCTGAAAACTGAAAAATTTCCACATTGAACGACAATCTCCGCGCACTCTCTGTATCAAATATGAGAATCGATAGTGTTCGATAAATTACATCGGGGATCAGTGTATGATCCTCTTAAACATGAGCTGGGCAAAATTATATACGGTCCGTTGAATCGTTACAACCTCTGACCTATCGTTTTTATTGTTCGAGGAAAAATAATCCAATTTCCTCTATTTCTGGTACTATATTGATGATCATTGAAGCTTACTGTCATCAAGTTCTTTCTCTGGTGAATTGTCAGAGTCAAGAAAAATAGTTTTCGCAGGTCCATAATTCCACTCTCGGCGAATAAGCGTTCAGTCGAAAACAAAAAAGGTTTCCGAAAAATTATCTTGATCAACCATTTTTGTGTCACTTCTAGTTTTTTCAAGTGAGCTTTTACAACAGCACCCCATCCCAATATTCCACAAAGCAGATGAGGCTGGACCAGAACAATGTAGAGCCTCCTCAGCAGCTCTAAATCGCAAAATTCTCTTAAATTCTTGAACTTCGGGACAAGCATGCGCAATTTATTCACCAGATGGTCAACCTGATTATTCCATCTAAGATGAGCATCCAAACAAACACCCAAATATTTGAATTTATACACTGCATTGTTCTCACGTGAACAGCCGCATTCTCTAAATGATAATGTTTGGAAATTGGGCATTCCAACAGAGGTGACAGAGAAGGGCATGAAGCACGTTTTTTCATAATTGAGGGTCAACAATCGAGAATCGAAAAAATCTTTTATTATCATGAAATCATCTTCCGCCAAACTCCTTAGTTCCTCCCACGTATCAGCTTGATAAAATATAGCGGTATCATCTGCAAAAGCAACCAATTCACCCCTACTATTTAGAGAAAAGATGGAATTCAGATAGGTAATAAATAGAAGAGGACCCAATATTGTACCCTGCGGTACACCACATTGAACAGTAGAAAAATAACTAAAGGAGCTTCCAATCCGTACACACTGCCTCCTACCAGTCAAATAGCTTCTGTACCAATCCATAGCCCGACCTCCGACTCCATAATCCTCCAATATTCTTAATAGTTCTCCATGATTCACCGTATCGAACGCTTTTGCTAAATCTATAAATATAGAAAGACAAGGCTTAGATGAATCAAGTGATCGATAAATTTTGGCTGTCAAATTTGCGAGTGCATCCTGTGTTGATTTGCCGCATCGAAATCCGAATTGTCTTTCATTCAAAATTTTACAATCTTCCAGGAATTTATAAGTTCTTTTATGAATTATTGTTTCCAAAACCTTGGAGATACTTGAAGTCAAGGAAATGGGTCGGTAGTTATTCATCTGTTCTCGAGACCCCGACTTGAAGACCGGTATTATGATACTTTCTTTAAGTACTTCTGGAAATATACCCAACTCAATAGACATGTTGACTATATGTGTAAGTGGTGACAAAATATACTGCGCAACGGATTTAAGTATGTTTGAGGTGATGCCATCCAAACCAGGTGCCTTGTTGGATTTCATGGACCTCACGACTGCCATGATCTCCTGCTGATCCGCTGGCTGAAAAATTAGCTCAAGAGGGTTTTTTTCATTAGGAATTCTATTGTCATTAGATGTTTTTAGTTTTTCCGCTAGCTTCGGTCCGGTATCAGAAAAGAACGAACTAAAAGCCTCCGCTATATCTTTGCTTTCATCAAGCATAACATTATCCTGTTGTATTAGATCAGGCTCTCTGTTGGGTTTGTTATGTTTATTATTGATAAAATTCCATAATTTCTTCGGTTCATTCTCATACTTTAGCAATTTCGTTTTGTAGTATTCCTTCTTTGCACTCCGTATGAGTTTCTCGAGCAACTTTTTATAGGTTTTATATTTAGTAATAAGTTCTGGGTTCAAAGGGTCAACTCTCATTTTTCGAAAAATCATATTTTTCTCATAAACCGACTTAACTATTCCCGGAGTAATCCAGCCCTTACGCTTCATCTCTATTTTTCTTTCCTGTCTCTCAAAAGTGATTTCTGAAATATACTGTTTGAAAACCGTTAAAAATTCTTCAGTTGATTTGTTTGGATCCCTCTCCTTCAGGACATTGCGCCAATTATGAGATGCCAAGTGATTATTAAGTTTGTGGAAATTAAGATACTTTTTAGTCCCCTCCTTACGTGCTATCGTTTCGGATTGAATCCTTAGGAACAACATTATCGGATAGTGGTCAGTTATATCACACTGCAAAACAGCCGCCGAAAAATCTTCTTCTCGCATCTCAGTTTTTAGAAATATATGGTCGAGACAGGTCGAACTGTTTGGTCTTGTCACGGAATTAATCAAAGAAATAAAACCCTGCTCGCACATTACATTTTGATACTCTTCATCTACCTCCTTGCCCGACAAAATATCAAAATTTGTGTCACCAATAATTATATTAATGTGATCTCTTTGCTTGTTTTTCCGGAAAAAATCCGTGAAAAATTCATTGAATAATTCTTTAGAAATATCATGTGGTCTATAAACTGCTATAAGATTAATTACACAGGAGCCAAAAAAAGCCTTTAATTGCATTAAATTCAAAACACCATCAGTAAAAGTATGGCATTTAAACTTTATATCATTTCTTACATAAACAACAACACCATCATTCTGGTTAACACTACCATTGTTATATACTAAGCTATAATCGGAAATTTGAAACATTGACACATCCACGATTTTCCATGTTTCAGTGAGAACTATAAAATCATATGAACAATCTATTTCATTCAGAACTAGTTTTAAAGAGTCAAGATTTTTATTTAAACTTCTTATATTAACATGGAACATCTTTACATTGAAATCGCGCTTTACCCTCACAAAATCATTCAAATCTTGAAAACCAGAGAAAATGTCATTATTTGATTTGTGAATAGATGTTATATCAAAATCTTCAAGATAATGATCCATAATTATGCAATAGTATTTGAAGATCTATAGTCCGTTCTTTCACGTAGCTTTTTAATTTGGATCTCATACAAAGGACAAATTTTATCAAGTACAGAGTGATTTACATCATATCTGGTTTTGAATTTGTTATTATTTTCTACACAGTTGATACATGAAAATTTTTTGGACTTACAGTCTTTGTAGTAATGAGAATCAGGACACTGGGAACACTTGGTGGGGCCGTTATATTTACAGTCACTAATTTTGTGGTTGAAGCCATAACATTTATAACATCTTGATACTTTCAAATTCTCCCAAACAGAACATCTTTGGAGTCCGATATATATTCTGCCTGCTGAAATCAATTTTTTGAATGCTGAACCGTTACATTCTATTATACCGTATTGAGATGTATTATTTCTGTTTATTTTAGCTAAAACTAGGTCTAGTTCGTCTGTTTCCTCAAGAAATGAATTTTGGTTTCGAATTGCCTTTATAATATCATCCTTGAAAAAGTCTCATTTTCGTTTCTTTTATGTCATAATTTTCTCCCATTTTTGAAGCCAATTCATCTCTCATTTTATTGGTAGATCCATTTGAGTTACATTTAATTAACACACAGCCATCCCTTCTGTTCAATACCGAATTTATTCCTACTGATAGTTTACTCACATCCAATTTATCCACTATATCCTTCCTTGTTCTAGAGCAATCCTGTTTACTTTTCGGTTTGCATACAATGAAAGGAACGTTAGGTATGGATTTATTTCCGTGGTCTGCTATCTTATTTACGGCTTCCGCATATGTGAACTGGTGGCTTGAAGGTGTTGTAGCCAAGTTATCGAATTCTTCCCGAAGTTTCTTGAGATCCTGTTCTAGAAGTCTTATGATTTCTTTCGTACTCTCTATAAGGTCATCTTTAGTCTCTATTATTTTATTAAAAAGTTCGACGGATTCACCCCTCAAGCAGGATTGGCAGTAAAATTTAATGACGCGTTTGACTTTCAATTCAATCACTGTTATTTCCGATGATGTCAAATTCGCACATTGTTTACAAACATTCCGCGAACAACCATCACAGCTGACCACCGGTAATTTCGATGAGGCGGATTTTTTGCATTTCACGCACTCCATCACCTGTTCTTCTTCCGCTATCTGCACTGGGAACAGATGTTGATTTTCACATTTTCAGTAGACGATTTGGGTCAGCTATATCCACAAAATAACCCACTTGGAAAAGTTCTCCCGGAACTAAAATTTGATCCAGTCGGAATCCACAATTTTTATTGTAAATATTGGTACAAAATTCAATTTAGAAGTAGTTGATTTTCCCACTTTAACAGATATTAATATCAGAGCGAATACTCGAGACAACCTCCACATGTAACATTTATCTATTTACATATATCGATAGTTTTCTGACCTTTGCCCATCCCTAGTGTGGATTTGCCGAACGCAGTCAGTAACCGTAACGATTTCATCATAACCATAAAAAAAGATTTCTCTATGATCATAACTGTCAGTCAGACGCATGTCATGCCTATTAAAATTTTGTTGAAATATAAATCGTATATTGTATTATTTAATAATGAATAAGAAATAACCGATATCAACCAAATTCTCAGATCTCATTTCCCCAGAAATGGCAATTTCTTTCTTTGAAGAATTTGGGAGAAATGAATAATCAAAGTGTGAGCGTTATAATATAATCCCAACATTCAGATTTCAAAGTAGCACATTTCTTCTTTATAGAGACATGTATGATTCATAAGTCCAAATTTAATTAATGATTGGGAGGGAAAAATTGACAGAAAAAGTTTCTGTTTGTTAGTTAAGTTGTAATCCTTTTTATGGTCCATTTTGTTCATTTAATAGTTGCAATACACAATTATTAGCACATTTTTCTCTGAATTTCAACTTTGAAAAAAAATTTGCCATTTTATGTCTTGCCGATGAAAATATTGATATTCTTGTAAGTCAATTAAAAATGAATAATATATACAGGGTGAGTCTTTGACTTGTACATATATTTTAACCGAAGATTCCTGAGGTCAAAAGAAACACTTTTTTCCTTTATAGTTTTTTCCGATTCGGCCCGGTTACTAAGATACAGGCTGTTGAAAATCGATAAAAAAATGTGATTTTCGGCTATATCTCGTAAATGGTTCTATTGAAGGAAATGATTTTTGGAATATAGCTTTTCCTTGATGTGATACATCTTCTCCGAACACAAGATTCCCTACACATCTTTCAGTTTGTTCATTATGAACATCACATCACATAAAAATACCAGAAAATCTAAGAACCCAACTCTTAAAATTAATTTGACCATTCATTGAAGAATATTTGGCTAATTTGAAAAATAAAAGTATTCCTCATATTTTCTCGTACAAAGCGCCGTTTTCGAGTAACTTGATCTTAAAAAAAAAAAATTATCTGTGAAATTCAAAAAATTGGGTACTTTGGCTAAATGCAACTCTGTTCTGTTGTGGAAAAAAAAAACCACAGAAGTGAATATTTACTAGGATGTCATGTCTCAGATTTTAGAATTGAATTACTAGCCAACTTAGTTTGAAAATGAAGTTATTTGAATAAGCTCACCTCAACTCTTCTATTTGATTACAAATTATTGAGCTTTGACACAGCTCAGATAATAAGATACTTCATTAAAATCAACATTCTATTTTGAAAAGTCCAGATTTACCATAAAGCCCATGTTTAAAAAAGTCCCATTTTAATGACAACAATCAATATCACACTAAAGACTGCCATCGAACAATACTGTATTCTTCTTGTGGTCATTCAAACTCACATCGAAACATAACACTAAGTACATACTAGACAAATTTTCATGTGATTGAGATTAAATACTTTTATTCTTTTGCTACTCCATAAATTCATCCTAAAGCATATGATTGACATACTTCCAAGAGTGCTATAATTGTTTTAATATGAAAACAAATAGGTGAGTTGAAAGAAACAGGATATTCAATTGTGGATATTTATATTAATTACTTCTCATTTATTTTCAATGGCGAAATCAAGATGAATCAAGTAGAGTTGGCTAAAATGCAGGTACATATTATAGAACAAATTTCATAACAAGTGGAGTCTAACATTTTCCATTGATTACAGAGCCATAAAACTTCATTTCCATATTTTCACACTGATGGCTCCAAAAATATTGAAGCAGATCATTATTTTTATTTTTATGAGATCGTTGGAAATCAAATGCTTCATTTCATAAAGGAATTACTTTCTATCAGAATGCACACTCATTTATTTTGTATCCACACAATTATTTTGGAAATTGTTTTTAAATTTCTCGAAAATATGTATGGAATTTCAATATTCTGTTGGGATTCTTCAAATCTTCGATGATTTTCATTTCATGCTAACATAATATCAAATATCCTTAGAACATTAATATGTATCTATATTCTAAGCAAATATCATAATAACAACAACAGTGTAAATGAATATTTTAGGTTAGAACATAGATTATTCGAACTGCTGTGTTTAAATTTGCAACACTCGAAATTTGAGGTTCAAACTCAAAACCACAGACTACTGTTGAACATACCCACCTGCTAATTCTATGGTCAACATAGTATATGACATTTCAATAAATGTCTGTGACTTAACCAAGTTGTAGCAGTTGTAAGTTGTCGTAATACGTAATAAAAGAGTTTTATTTTCAAACCAAGTTCTTTACTGAAATTATAACAAAATATTCCGAATCCTAAATATAATTTAACAGGTTATGGGACCAGACATGCAGATTGATATTTAGGTTTGGAGAAAAACAAGATTTTTTAAGAATAAAAAAATCTACCGGAAAATTGGAGGTTATAACGGAAGAGTAAAAGTAAGAAAAAGGCAAGAAAATGTCGTCAGTATCACTGCCATTTCCTCAATTGACGAATACGAATTATTCAAATTGGAGATTTCGTGTAGAAATCCTGCTGGACAAGGAAGGAGTGAGTCACGTGCTAAGAACCACCCAGGATGAATATAACGAACTCAGTCAGAAAGATATGTTAGCATTCGATAGATCAGACTCAAAAGCCAAAGGTACAATAGTTCAATGTATGTCTGATCAACACTTGGAATACATCAAGGATGCCAAAACTGCTCTTGAGATGTTACAATCTTTGAAGAACATATTTGAACGGAAAAGTCCACTAGCAAAGTTGTACATTATGAAAAGACTTCTGAAAATGAAATGTACAGTTGATGAACTACAGGAACATTTCATGAAGGTTGAAAGTTTGCTGAGAGAACTTGAAGGAGCGGGTGCAAATCTAGATGAAAGTGATAAGGTCTGTTATTTATTGTTAACAATGCCCGAAAAATATGACACAGTCATAACAGCCATGGAAACTGTTAACACAGGCATAACGTTGGAATTTGTGAAAAATAGACTTTTGGATGCAGAACTGAAGCTCAAAGATTTGCAGGGATCCACTGAAAGAAACACAGTATTTTTAACAAAGAAGAATCAAAAAGACTACAAATGTTATGGTTGTGGAGGAGATCATTTTCTGAGAGATTGTCCGGAGAAGAACAAAAATGAGGTATCGAGTTTAAGTAGAGGTAGAAGAAATTACACACAGAGAAAAGGAGGTAAATTCAACAGAAATTTCAATAGACGAGCTTACACAAGTGAGGAAAACACAGATGAGAAAGAAATAGTCTTCATTTCAGAAATTCTCAATTCAGGAGAGGTGAATATAACATATTCTGATATGAAAATAAATTTTGTTTTAGATAGTGGAGCCACTGACCATCTTGTCACTGAAAAAGTAGAAGAATTGATGACAGATGTAAGAAATCTAGACAATGAAGTGAAAATCAGGGTTGCAAATGGAAATTTTTTGATTGCGAAGAGAATGGGTACACTAAGAGTTATATATAAAAACAGGAACATACGATTTGATGCTCTTATTGTACAGAATTTGACAAATAATTTGTTGTCTGTGAAAAGGTTAAATGAAAGAGGACAAAAAGTGATTTTTGATAAAAACAAAACTTTCATAGAAAGTATGGATGGTACAATAATAAATTGCAAGTCTATGGGCAAATTATACATAGCATCATTCGAATTACAAGAAGAAGTATGTAACCTAGTAGCAACAGGAGATATATGGCATAGAAGGTTGGGACATATTTCGGAATGTTATATGAAGAAGATGAATTTGCCAACTCCAAAAACCACATGCAGTCCATGTAGAGAAGCCAAAGGAACAAGAGAACCTTTTGAGAGTAAACAACTACCGAGATCCAAATCTGTTGGGGAACTTTTGCATTCAGATATTGGAGGGCCAATACGAACCCCTACATTGAATGAGGAAAGGTATTATCAAACTATAATTGATGATCATTCACATTTTGTTACAGTATACCTGTTGAGGAACAAAAGCGAAGCACCTTTCAATCTAATGCAGTACATCAGAGAAATGAAAGCCAAAGGATTTGTGTGTTCGAGAATAAGAATGGATCAAGGAGGTAAATATACAAGTACCGAACTGAAAAATTTTTGTAAACAAAAAGCAATTAAAACTGAGTATACACTGGCCTACACACCACAACAGAACGGAGTTAGTGAGAGAGCCAATCGGACATTATTAGACAAGGTAAGAGCTATGTTTACAGAAACAAACCTACCTAGAAGTTTATGGGGTGAAGCTATTCAATGTGCCGCATACCAGTTGAACAGATCACCAACAGCTGCTTTGCAAGGAAAGATACCAGTCAGTATTTTCTACTCCAAGACTGACTTGAGCAAGCTGAGAGAATTTGGAAGTAAAGTTTGGGTTGTGAAAATACCAAATTCAGGAGACAAACTCGAAAGCAGGGCAACACCAATGAGAATGGTGGGATATAGCGCAAATGGATACAGATTGTGGAATCCACAAACGAATAAAATCATTATTTCCAGAGATGTCAAGTTTGATGAGAATGACACATCATATCAAGAATCTGATAACCACATGAAAAATGAAGAAAACTATGTAATTGGAGAACCGCAAGAAGACAAGCTATGTGACACAGAAACAACATCACGAAGACAAACAAAAATACCGTCAAGATTCAACGACTATGAATTATACCATGTTTATTGTTTTTTGACAGAAGCCGAAAATCCAAAAGACTATAAAGAGGCCATGAAAATTGGAAATGGATGGCAAGATGCAATAAGCAAAGAACTTATGGCACACGAAAATTATGGAACATGGGAACCAGCTATTTTACCAGAAGGAAAAACTGCCATTGATACACGTTGGGTATTTAGAACCAAGCAATGTGGAGTTAAGAAAGCTAGATTAGTAGCTAAGGGATATCAAGAAGAATATCATTATAATGCATATGCACCTGTAGCAAGATATCAAACAATAAGATTCTTTATTTCTCATGCTCTAGAAAAGGACTGGGATATAAAACAATTTGATATTCCTACAGCATTTCTCAATGGAAAACTGAACATCGATATCTTTATTAAAATTCCTGAAGGTGTCAATACAAAAGGAAAATACAATTCATTAAAATTGAAAAAGGCACTATACGGTTTACGAGAAGCTCCAAGACTTTGGAACGAGAGGTTTCAGCAATTTGCAGAAAAATACAAATTAAAGAGATCTGAAAACGATTTCTGCTTGTATACAGGAGACAATGTATGGCTCTTAATATGGGTTGATGATATAATTGTAACTGGCAGAAACAGTGACTTTATTCAACATAAATTAGAACTAGAATTTAATGCAAAAAATCTGGGAAAACTTCAAAATTTTTTAGGAATGGAAATTATTGAACGAGACCACAAATGGCTTATCAGCCAGAAGAAGTTGATAAATAAAATCATAGAGAAGTTTAATCTACATGAATGTAAAGAAGCTCAAACACCTATGGAACCAAACTTCCAAGTTGAAGATCAAGAAGTTATTAAGGTACCATATAGGGAAATTATTGGATCCTTACTATATATTGCTACAATCAGCAGACCTGATATAGCATATTCTGTAATATTTTTAAGCAGATTTTTGGAAAAACCTACACAGCAAGTATGGAACGCTGCAAGAAGAATTGTACGATATCTGAAAGGTACTGTTAACTTGAATTTGACTTATGAAACAAGCAACGAAAACTTTGTGATAACAGCCTACACTGATGCAGACTGGGGAAGCGACCAACTAGACAGGAAAAGTGTAAGTGGTTGTGCAATATTTTTAAACAAAAATTTAGTGACGTGGATATCGAAAAAACAAAATGTAGTAGCTCAGTCAAGTTGTGAATCTGAATATCTAGCCAGTGCGGTGGCTGCTTCTGAGTTACTTTACTTAAAAGGTATTTGTGCAGATTTTGAATTGAACATTTCAAACACAATTTTATTGATAGACAATCAAAGTGCTCTTAAACAAATTGAAAGCTTTGAGAATAGTAAAAGGTCAAAACATGTTGACATTAAAGCTCACTTTATCAAAGATATTGTTGCAAAAGGCTTAATCAAACTATCATTTGTAAGCACAAGTGAAAATGTAGCTGATATTTTTACTAAATCTCTACAAAGAGAAAAATTTGTTTATTTCAGAAACATGTTAAATGTAAAATAATGTATTAATATTTTTTTTTGTTCGCAATTTAAAAATTTGTTATGAATATTTAAATTGAAGGGGGATGTTGAACATACCCACCTGCTAATTCTATGGTCAACATAGTATATGACATTTCAATAAATGTCTGTGACTTAACCAAGTTGTAGCTGTTGTACAAGTTGTCGTCATACGTAATAAAAGAGTTTTATTTTCAAACCAAGTTCTTTACTGAAATTATAACAAAATATTCCGAATCCTAAATATAATTTAACAACTACTAGTCTGTGTTAGAACTTTTACAGATTTATTTGTGAATGTGAGGTTAAATGACAATTCTTGTACGATATATTATAAATGCGATGTAATAAATGAATGGATATGAATTATGAGTATCAGAGCTAAGCTAATATGGGTGGTAGCAAGCTCAATTCGTTATGCTTATCGAAAATGAAATAGAAAATCAAGAGGAAAATATTTAATCTTTATCGTCAGTGAAATTGGAATAATTCATTTATTGTATTGAAAATACTTCTTTGTTCAACAAATGGAATGTTAAAAGTGAGTTTATGATGGTTTTTTCAATTTAATAGCTTATTTCCAAGGTTCAAATTGTATATCTTATATTTGCGAAAACTTCAGTGTTCCGGTTACCAGGGGTGAATTAGCTCATTATGAAAATTTAAAATGGCTATATCTTTTAAACAGGGCCGAATCGGAAAAAATGGTAAATGAAAAAAGTGTTTCTTTTGACCCCAAGAATCTTCGGTTAAAATATATGTACAAGTCAAAGACTCACCCTGTATATTTCGAGGGCTATCATTCCATTGGATATTTACTTGTTTGCCCTGAAATGAAGTTACAATTGAATCAATAATTGAAATAAAGGAACTGCATTCAATGCGTTTGAATTTCGCGCTGTAAATTCAAATTCATCAAATTATATTGTTGCGCGCCGCCCTACCACTGTAGCTTCCATCTCTCCTCTATCTAATCTTGATTATATTCATTGTTCGATACATTGTCATATGTTAATAACAACAACGAAAATCGAAATTTACTCATATAACTACGCAAAATTTATGTATCTCCGAGAGTGTGTAAACAATAAAGAAATCTGATATCTTCGCCCCAGAAGACAGAGTTTTTAAAGTTTTTAATAAGAACCCCCCTTTTATGTACGAACTGCGATTTCGTTACATAAAAATTGGTGCCGAAACCCGGGAATTTTCCCACTGATTCACTGAAGAAAGATAAAACACTTTGATTGATCCACGACGAAAGAATTGTCCACGAACTGGTTCATCGTATATCCATCTAGAACATCTACCAGTAAGGGAAGTACCCCTCACATCCTTTGACGAGAGGAATAAAATTTGATTCATCCACGGAAGAGAAATTTTCTACGAATTTTCATCCTGTAACCACCTGGAATTTCTACCTGGCGAGAAGTGTTCCTGGTTTCCCGTTGAGCCCCTGCAAAGATTCAGGTTTTCGACTTCACCTACAGTAAAGGAATTGAGCGAAACACACATAAAAAATACAGGTCAGATTGTTTCAGTTATCTCTATAAAAAGTGAAAACAGTGAACTTGTGATTGAACAATACGTGCGTATTTCCATCTCTCTTTACTGAATTGAAAGAAATTTCACTATCTTTGTTGCACAGTTTCAGCATATTTTATTTGTTTTATTATTAGAATTTGTAGTTTTTACTGAAGTTTTGCATCAGTGTCCACGGAATTTAAATTCATATTTTTTTTCTGGAAACATTCATTTCATATTCGAATTAACATTGATTCATTTCTGAAGTTTGAATTTCTGTGTAAACTGTTGTATGTTTTTTCAATATTCTATTGCTTATCTCTTGAACCAAAAGTGACATTTTAATATTTCTTTAAGTCAAAATGGAAGCTTTAATTGAACAAAGAACAGCGCACAAAAATACTATCGAGCGTCTTGAAAGATATCTGAATAGAAATAAGGATAGAGAAGCGATTGTTATTGAAGAATATTTGTCGAGGCGTGATTGGTTAATTGAAGCTTTCACCAAATATAACAAAATTCAAGATAAAATTGAATATCTTCAAACTGGAAAATTTGAGGTTGTAGACACTGAAGATAGAGAGGAGATGGAAGCTAGATATTGCCGGATCTTGTCTGAAATTGAAAGGAAAATAAGTCAATATGACTCTAAACATAAGGTAAGCAGCCCAACTACCTCTGATGATCTACCGGCAGAAAATAAAATGCATGTAAAATTGCCTGAGTTGAATATTCCAGTATTTTCTGGAAATATTTCTGACTGGATTCCTTTTATTGAATTATTATTATTATTATTATTACAAGGTAAAGAGTTGAGGCCAAGCCTATAAACTCAAAAAAAATTGAATATAAGAAAAAATACACCGAAACTTAAAAAAAAAAATGCATTACAACGGAAAAAGTAATTTATAGCTCCACAAGTAGCACTCACTCGCGACGAAACCAGGTGTCATAGCTGTTTTTGAAGGAGTTCACAGAAACTGAGTTCACCACCGATGAAGGTAAAGAATTCCAAACGGTAAACACGCGGTTTGTGATGAAAAACTGTCTTTGGGATGTCTTGAAACTTTCCTTCCTCAGCTTGAAAGCGTGACCTCGCAGGCGGTCGTCCAGGTTCAAATTGAAGAGACCACTAAGGTCGACTCCAAAAAGGTTGTGGAGAGCACGAAAAGTTATGATGAGATCACCACGCAGCCTCCTATCATCAAACGTGGACTGATTCATGATGGACAGTCTTTCACCATAACTGGGACGTAAGATACCGTAGGGCAAACGAGTTGCCCGTCGCTGGACGCTCTCCAACAATGCCGAGTCTCTACTCAATGATGGACCCCACACAGGGCCAGCAAACTCCAGTATGGGTCTCACGTAGAGTTTGTAGAGGAAAGAACAGGTGGTGGGATCACATCTACCAAAAGCTTTCTGGACCATGAATAAACTTCTTTTGGCCTTGTTTACTGCCTGAAGAATGTGGTCGGACCAGCTTAGATTCTCTGACACAATTACACCAAGGTCAGCATGACTAAGGTGCGTCAAGTTGGTGATCCACTCCTCGAATTTTGGTATCAAATTGTTTCGGGTATTTTGTGCCCATTTTGTGCCAATTTTTGCCGTATGAAAAAAATTTTGTGCCCATTCAGTTTTCGAGATATTTCAATTTTTTCCCGTTAGTCACCAACTTGACGCTGTGACTCACACATGGAAATTTTAAATTTTTTTTATTTGACTATTTTGTGCCAATTTTTGCTGTAAAAAAAAATTTTTGTGCCCATTCAGTTTTCGAGATATTTCGAGTTTTTACCATGAGTCACCAACTTGACGCTGTGACTCATACATGGAAATTTTCATTTTTTTTTATTTGGGTATTTTGTGCACATTTTGTGCCAATTTTTGCCGCAAAAAAAAATTTTGTGCCCATTCAGTTTTCGAGATATTTCGAGTTTTCCCTGTGAGTCACCAACTTGACGCTGTGACTCATACATGGAAATTTTAAATTTTTTTTATTTGGGTATTTTGTGCCCATTTTGTGCCAATTTTTGCTGTATGAAAAAAATTTTGTGCCCATTCAGTTTTCGAGATATTTCGAGTTTTTCATGTGAGTCACCAACTTGATGCTGTGACTCATAGTAGATGTTACATATTACTTTAACATAGTAATATTCTAAAGTAGTAAGGGCAAAACATTTCTATTTTTCATGTTTTATTTTATGAAAAGATAACAGTTTTCTTTACTGTATTTTAAAGATTTTCAAATGAAGTTAGTGTTAGTAAATATCTCGTTTTGAATTATAATTAAAATGATCTATCACAAAGTAACGGACTACTCTATCCAATACCTAATGAAGGATCTAATAAAGAGGGCAAAAATAGTGTTCCATATACCTACATTTCCCAACTTCAACTATCACTTGGAATGAGATTTTTTTTCTCTCCAAGCTTTTATTCCTCACATTATTTCAAAGTAGATCCTGAAACTCTGTACGTGAAGCAGCTTACTCTGAAATACATGTTCATGCATTTCTAATTATCAGTGAATTGACGAAAAAAATTAATTATAACGAAATTATAAGACCAGACTAAACAATAGATCTAGGAGAAGAAGAATATATATGAATGAAAATATATCATTAATCTGAGTACCTATTTTCATTTTATGTTCCAGATATTATCAAAATTTCCATTTTCAGATACTCTTTGCAGGCCCGGTCTGGCCAGGTCGGCAGGTCGGCGATCGCCGAGGGCCCCGGCCCAAGGAGGCCCCCAGCTGAACCAAACTTAACTAAACAAATTTTTGAAAATATGTTTTTTTGACAATTTTATTTCATTTAAACGTTTTAAAATGAACAACGAATAGACATTATGGGCAAGGTTCTGTATTGATATTTTTGTCGAAATCTTTTATTTGAACAAGTTGATAAAAACAATTGCTTCGATAAAACGCAATATAATTTTGAAAGGCTTCCACAGTGACGGCTCGTCAGGGTCGGCAGGGTCGGCCGGGCCGACCCAAAAATTGTCGGAAAATAGAAAATAATTCTAGATATTCAATTCATTCAAACTCGATCGGAGTTATCGATTTCGATATCCAAATTCCCTTGGTAATGAATATTTCCACTCAGAACAGGAAAATATAACTTATACCGGCCAATATTTTCTTTCGGACCCACCTAATATTCGATTTCCAAAGCATTCAGCGTTGTTATTCCCTTTCATAAATTGTAACAAACCACAATCGTAAATGGTTACTTTTCGTAACATCACCACAAACAAGTTATTCCAGAATTGTACGTAACACCGTAACATTAGGTCTGAAATGTAACACAAATGTTACAACTATACAATTAACAATTGCAACTCCTGGAATGTCACTGAAAGCATCTCATCACGTTAGGTCGGCCAAGAGCCGATGGCGGAACCAGCGCTATTATATATATATATATATATATTTTGATCATGTTATTTACCTGCTTTTTAATAGTCAATAGTATTTTCTTTATTTGGAAGTGTCAGGTTTTTAATGAAGTTGTTCAGTTCATATAAAAAAAATATATAATTATACGTTTCGGAGAACACTCTCCTTCTTCAGTAAAAATAACTCATCTGATAGTTTACAATATGAAATAATAATTAAAATTGAGGCTGTAAAAAAACACAAACATTTAAAATAGTGTACACAATAGTTTACTTCACAAAATAAGTTAATTAAAATAAATGTATCTCACCTTCAATTTCTCGTCATTTCACAATATTGGAACGTGAATGTCAAAGTCAGTTTTCTTTGGTATGTGTCACGTTTTAGGTCTTGTCTTCTTCTTTTTGTTGTGTCGGTTTTTTAAGGAGTGGTACATAAAATTGACTGAGTTGTTATATATATATATATATATATATATATATATATATATATATATATGCCCGGCACTAAGAGATACCAACCCTATAAGGTGAAAAAAAAAAAAATATATATATATATATATATGTGTGTGGCCGACCCACATCTCGAGGGCACGAGCCGTCACTGGGCTTCCACGATAGCATTATTCGTAACGTCATGGTAGACTCTTTCCAAGATATAGGAAGCACTTATATACCAATTGGCTATTTTCGTACGATAAGTCATTCGATGAAAAGATTATGAAAGGCTTCTAGAAATTACTGTAGTTGAAGACTCGAGTGGTCCTGCATTGTAAAAACGTGTAACTCCAGAATAAACCAAGTACGGAATTCTGGAATCAAATATCGTTTCATGTTCATTCGATGGAAAAAATAACATGAAAGAGTATTATAACGGTTTACAGGCTCACCTTAAAAAGCTAAATGAAAATATGACGTATCTATCACGTCTTGAACCTAGTAGCTGATTCAGAAGTAAAGTTACTAGAGACAGAAAACTTGTTTGGATTGGTGGAAGAATCTGCAGTTTTTCTGAGTTCATCTTACAAGCGAATGGCAGTATGGTAGAAAGAAACAAAGAACAACATACAAACTTTAAAGACTGCAAA
Organism: Harmonia axyridis; assembly: GCF_914767665.1. Lineage (NCBI taxonomy): Eukaryota > Metazoa > Arthropoda > Insecta > Coleoptera > Coccinellidae > Harmonia > Harmonia axyridis. The sequence goes on along the minus strand of NC_059505.1, from coordinate 20,383,115 downwards.
AGTCTCTAAGGCTCTATTTTCGATAATTGATGAAAGTGTGTTGAAGAAAACTGCCAAAGATAAATAATTGACGTCAGTAAACCGTATTAAAAAAACATGATGGTCAGTTTGGTTGTAAATCCAGACAAATGGCCAGAAATTTGGCAAATCAATGATCAAAAATTAGAAACTCATTTATTTCATTCGTTTTACATTTGGTTCTTGTTATAACTCCTGGTTCAAAATATTTGCAAACTAAAACATTGAACTACGCTGTTGCTTGGAATTCATTTCAATCACTGTTCAAACTAATAAATGAAAAAAGAAATCATAAACATTTTGAAGTTGTATACACGAAAATAAAAGAGTATGCGCCAAGAGTCTGCTATTAATTGTAAATCGGAAGAATCGGAATATTGATATGGAAATAAAATTGCATTTCACGGAAAGAAGAATTTCAGAGAAAAAACGGATGTCTGGAAAAATCAAAAGATGATTCTCCTAAAATCTCAACAAAAATAATTACAAGTCAGTATTTTCGATGTGTTAGAACCAGCATTGAAGAAAGTTTTTGTCCAAATAGAGAAATTTTAGAGGACCTGTCTTGGTTACACCCAAGAAAGTTCAATGAAATAAGTTTGAAGATATTCCAACTATAGTCTTCTCTTGTATTTCAAACCTGAAAAGTTTGAAGACCTTGATTATTAACATAAATAATTTGCAATCAGTTCAAAAGTTTCATGAAAATCGGAAATACTCAAGATGAACAAATCCCAGGCGAAATGTTAAACAAAGCAGAAGGAAATTTAGATTACTGTCAAATTGATTCAGAACCTGAATCAGAAGAAGCAACTTTTTGTGGTCTACGTAATGACAGTAAAGCAATTGTCAAGTGTTCGTCATGCGTATTTTCAGTTCTTTTTGATTTCTCTGGATCGGGCTTTTTCATTCACTTGTATGTATCTTATAAATACGATATTTTGTATACAGGTTACCTGTGAAAGACTATTTTTTGAGTTAAAAATAATCAAGAATCGTCTTAGGTCTAGTTCAAGCCAAAACCTTATTTCTATCCTAGTTTTTATGAATATGGAAAGAGATTTATTTTCTGACTTGGACAAAGATGACATAATTAATGTCATGGGCAGGAGTTGTGAAGAACTTACCAAAGACTGAAAGGATAGTTAGTAAAATCATTAATTATTCAACTAGCAATGTGCTAAGAATTTTTTTTGTATTTATATTGTTAACAACAGTATTCATTTTGACCTACTTCATATAATGATTTATTTTATACTTTTATTTCATTATTATTTTAGGCCTATTTTACTTTTTAGTATCAATATACCTAGTTGTTACTTTAAAGTTCAGTTTATAATTGTACATTTTTTTTGTCTTGTGTTTTTCATTTTTATTTTCGTAGTTACGTCATTGGTCTCTCATTGAAATCTCATTCTACTTCAATTATAACCACTTTCAAGGAGTACTGAATGCATAATCTTGTTCTTTCAATTAGAGATACAATAATAAATTCATCTAAATTTGCTGCTGGAGGCAGAATACTTTGAGATTCATTCAAACCTCAACAACCATAATTTAAAATTATTCAAGAGCACGTTTTGGCTGCCGTGATAGATTCTTGTTTTATTTCCTGAAGGGGGCCCCAAATCAGCATCTAGCCGAGGGCCCCCAGTGGAGCCAGACCGGGCCTGACTCTTTGCTGAAATTATTGCGTTAATCCTCATAGCTTTCAAAATATGAAGAAAAAACCGAAAAAATAGAGAATTTCCTCAGTCACAATTACGTGAATTATTTTTACTGTGAATATCCTATGCGTATACTCAATTAACTTCCTCAAACTAGAATGATGTTGGAATATCATGCATATTTTGAATTTGAGAAATATCATCACAGGGTGTTTCAAATATTGTGCCAAAAATTGTGAACAAAATTTGATCATAACTTTCGATTTCCAAATTTGAACCCTATTTTTTTGTGATTTCGTTGAATTCTACGGTGAAAAATAAGGGTAGTGTCCGAACATGATTATGCTCTCAAATTAAATAATTCAAGAGTTATTCGAGATTTTATGAATTTATGTTATACGTTGGCCAATAAAACATTATGTGCTTCGCATCTTTCTTCTACAACCGTTGTTTGTTGTTTCATTTAATGATTAAAAGTTTTATCTTTATCTTTTCCTTACAGCTTTTGTATCGTGGCATTGTATAATGTCTGAACATAGTTTTTTCGCAATAAAGATTCGTCTAGAGTATTTTGCTTAATATGTTATAAAAAAAAGTTGTAAATTCTTCAATGTCGCAAACAGAAGGTCCGCTGAAATTAGAGATTCACTCAATCCTTCAGTGAACGACTGAGACGACAAACGGATTCTAACGCCCCCATTTAAAAAAATATACAAAGATATAAAAATACAAAAACATTGAGTAAGTATACAGAGTGATTTAAAATTCAGTATCAAGATATCAGAGGCATATTTTTCAGGTCAAAATAATGCCTTTTTTCAATAACCTGTGCTCGCAAACGCTTCGTTACCGAACTACAGGGCATAAAAGATTTTTTTAGTCCTTTCTTCACAGCTCTTTCAGTTTTAGAGCTCTTAAGATAGTAAGAATTGATTGTAAAGGAGATATTTTTTCGCCTCATACACTTTTTGCAGTACGGCGCTGGTGAATTCTAACATATGAAATAAATGTATATTATATTCATAAATTTTTTGGTTTCTGTTACTTTTACGCATCTGCGATCGTCATCGAGAAAAAAGTGAAATCATTTTTTGTAATTGGCTGCATTTCATTAAAATTTTTATTAATGATAAGAACCTATTATTACATTGAAAACAAAAAACTTTTGGTTTAAGAGCAAATTACAAGTTTCCTTAGACATTAACTAAAAATAAGAACTTAAACGTTTTTGGTTCGGTAACTGAGCGTTTGCGGACATATGTTCATGTAAAAAAGTCTTATTTTGACCTAAAAAATACGCATCTGAAATCTTGATAATGGATTCTGAATCACCCCCACAATTATTATCTCTAGCAAGTATCTAGCAGGGCCGGCGTTAGTGGTGAAACCGACTGTTTCGGGCGCCTCTATTCGAGGGGCAGCAATTTAGCCCAGAGTGTATTTCTATCAAAATATAGTCTTGATTCTGAAAAACAACTTGAGGTTGGTCCGCTCCGCAGCGTAGTGCGTTCATAAAAATTTCCAGACCGTCTTTACTAAGCCGCCTGTTAAATAAATAACACCCCCGTTAAGCTAGCAGAACCACTTTCGAATTTTCGATTTTTTTTTTGGCCAAAAAAAAAAATCGGTAATCTGAGGAGCAAAAAATTTCGAAATAGGGTAATTAATTAGTTTGAATAGAGCCTAAAATTATGCCGTAATAATTTTTTCCATTTTCATATGAGATTTGCATTTTTCACGTACTGACGGAATTGAATGAATGAAGTAGTGGAACTCATGAGATCTCGGTAATCTGAGGAGCAAAAAATTTCGGAATAGGGTAATTAATTAGTTTGAATAGAGCATAAAATTATGCCGTAATAATTTCTTTCCATTTTCATATGAGATTTGCATTTTTCACTTACTGACGGAATTGAATGAATGAAGTAGTGGAACTCATGAGATCTCGGTAATCTGAGGAGCAAAAAATTTCAGAATAGGGTAATTAATTAGTTTGAATAGAGCCTAAAATTATGCCGTAATAATTTTTTTCCATTTTCATATGAGATTTGCATTTTGCACGTACTGACGGAATTGAATGAATGAAGTAGTGGATCTCATGAGATCTCGGTAATCTGAGGAGCAAAAAATTTCGGAATAGGGTAATTAATTAGTTTGAATAGAGCATAAAATTATGCCGTAATAATTTTTTCCATTTTCATATGAGATTTGCATTTTTCACGTACTGACGGAATTGGATGAATGCAGTAGAAGTACTCACGAGTTCTCGGTAATTTGAAGAGCAAAAAATTTCGGAATAGGGTAATTAATAAGCTTGAATAGAGCCCAAAATTATTATGATATTCAAATTATTCTGAGGTCTTCATTTACGATTGGGTTCTGCTAGCTTAACCGTAAAGCTAGCAGAACCCAGGGTGTTTTTAAAAAAACTTATATTCAGAAATTTGTTAATGGGTTCAAACGTGAGCCTAAAATTATGGTGTAATCAGATTTTCCATAAGATATCGATTAGCTTGGTGGTTCTGCTAGCTTAACGTTAAGCTAGCAGAACCCGCGATTTCTCCGACAATTAAGGAGCAAAAAATTTTTGAATAGGGTAATAAATTAACCTAAAATGAGCCTAAAATTATGGCCAAAAAAAAAATCGAAAATTCGAAAGTGGTTCTGCTAGCTTAACGAGGGTATAAATAACACATGGCAACCCAACCAATATACGCATTGACTATTACCCTAATTGAAAGAGGGATGAAATGTATTTCACAAAGACGAAAGAAAACACTATCTTCGCTTTCGAATTATGTGGAAGTTGTTTACTCATTCAACATATTGGAAATTCCTACGATTCTGCATTCGAAACTAGTTACTATTAAATTCCAAATGTTTTCCGCGGAACATATGTTTTCTCATTTAGTTTTCGAAGTTCTGCGTGTGATCGTACGCAGTTGATATTTTTTGTGTCTTGTGAATATGAAAATCAGATATATTACTTACAAGGGCATAGATCTATTTTTTCCTGTGGGGTTTATCGTCGACATTGTTTACTTATATCTATTATGTGGGAAAAAGAGGTTTGATAACGTAGTTTGAACCAAATTATTCGAAATAATTTTGTTTTTTATTAATAATTGAATTGTTTCTATCTTATACGTATACTGGATGTTCCTGAATTGGAGTTATTAAGGAAAATGAGGAATTCCGATTTTTTACTGACGGCTTGTTTCCAAAGGAAAGTGAAATGATCATTATTGGTCCATTTTATGGAGAAATTTTAGTTCTTCGTCTTTACGGTTTGATTGATACTTTTTCAGCGGGGGCGCTAAAAAATTCTTCGCTTCAGGCGCCAAAATTGCTAGCGCCAGCCCTGGTACCTAGTGATTCAAAAACAATCTATTTTCATCATGAAATTTTGCTATAGTTTTTGAACGATCTAGGGTCAATTTGGCGCTCTTGAAATATGCCCCGAGGAAAGCTCAACTTCCTTCCCACCCGGTCACTACGGCCCTGGGTGTGTTAGTTCTGTGCATAGATAAATTAGTTTGTCTATGGTTCTGTGTGTTCGATTCTTAGACGGTGTATTCAGGTATGCTGTTTTGACACATCGTTTGAATTCTCTTAATTTACTTTCAGTTTCGTTCAATCTGTTTTGCGATTGTTCGACTGTTTTGTTTTTGAAGTCGACCAAGTTAACATCGATTATGTGTTCCCTTGTAATTCTCACCAGATGTTAGTAAAATTAGCAATCGGGATAAATATTTTCTCCAAACACTCCATTCCTTAGAGGTTGAGTAGACAAAAGCTCATAAAAGTTGGTTGGGATTTGTCAAATATATTCTCGATGTACGGTTCTATTTGGCTTGTTTCTATTTGTTTGAAAACAAATTTTATTTTGAAAATATGCAGATGAAACAGAAAATTAGTAAATATGCACTGCAAGGCAAAAATATCTCATTCGAGACACAAAAATGTATATTTATAAGCATAAGCATATGTAGTTGAGCAAATGCAGATTTATCCGAAGCATAATTTTATAATACAATGCTCGTCGCTGAATTGTGCTACATCTCACTGAAATTACTACAAATATTTCGAAAACTGTAGGGGCTCAAAATCCATACGATACGCCACAAAACGAGCACAATTTATCTAAAGATGAAAATTTCCGTCCGACAAGTAAGTGACTCACAGGGAAAACTCGAAATATCTCGAAAACTGAATGGGCACAAAAATTTTTTCATACGGCAAAAATTGGCACAAAATGGGCACAAAATACCCAAATAAAAAAAATTGAAAATTTCCATGTGTTGACATTCGGGAATAAGGTTACCGCTAAGTGCAAATTCGAGGACACCACTCAAGATGATTCTCTCGCACACCTTCGCCACAATCGGAACCAGACTAATTGGACGATAATTTTCTGCGTCACGTTTATCTCCCTTTTTGAAAATTGGCGTTACAAGTGCATTACGCCAAGCAGAGGGTAGGTAGGGTGTTTGAAGTGAACGTTCTCGTACAGAATAGAAAGAGGGTACGAAAGAGGTTGGGCACATTCTTTGAGCATTTTAGCAGTGATACCATCCGCACCAGGAGAGGAGTTAACATTGAGTGCAGATAGGTGGGCTTCAACGACTGCAGGGCCGAAAGGAGACTCCGTTATTTCAGAAGAATTCCTCTCAACGTTCAATCTTGGGAGTTGGTGGGCTCCTCTTGTAAAAGAGGCAGCAAAGGAATCAGCTAGGACGTTTGCCGTCTCCTCGGGACAGGAGCAGGGAGTATTGCTAGAATTGCGAACCAATGGTATGTCAACTTTAGAATTAAGGGTTGATCTGACGTATTTGAAAAACTTTTTATTGTTCTTAGAATGTAGTAGATTGGATTCAAATTCCTTTTTGGAGTCGACAATTAGTGACGAAAGTGAATTGGAGAAACGTCGATGGTCTTCGTAGTCTCTTACTTGCTTACGGCGTAGATAACGTTGCCATATGGACTTCTTGTGACGTATTAGTCTAAGGATATTTTGATCGATCCATGGCTTAGCTGGTATGTGAACAATATTTCTCACAGATGAGCATTCATTGGTCAAGTTTAGAAGGGTTGAGGCAAAAACAGCCCACATCTCCTCAGTATCAGTATTGGGCGTAAGAAGTGTATCCCAATCGACGTCCCACAGTCTCAGACAAAGTTGATGATAGTCTATGATTTTCAATTGTTTTCTTGACCTCTCGGATGGTGTACGTGATTTCATATGAATGGTGGAGAGTAAGATAATGTGGTCTGATTTGCCTTAGGGTGGATATTGTTCAATTTTAGAAACAAGGTCAGTATCGTTCGTTAGCAATAGATCTAGAAGAGAAGGAGTCTGCAAATTGCGAAAGCGCGTAGGAAAGTCCACCAGTTGAAAGAGGTTGCAGTCGCGGATAGCGTCTACAAAAACGCTATGATGCCGAATTATAGGTCTTTGATGTCATAGGCCATTCAACGTCGGGCATGTTAAAATCACCAGCTATATATAGATTGCGCTTGGTCGTGGAAAGACTACCCAGATGAGCAGCCAGAGAAGTATCGGATTGGCAAGGGCGAGGTCGATAAATGCAGCCGATGGTAAAGAAGCAAGACTTCTCCTCCAACAGATCAAGAAATATATTGTCAATTCCCGGCAGGTCAAGGTTAGTTACTTCCAAAGAAAAAGATGAAGAGATATTCGTGGCCACATACATGCAAACACCACCATGACCTACAGTTGTTGTACTGTCCTGCCTATAAATCAAGTAACCGGGTATGGAAACCAGTGAGTCTGGAATACTAGGGAGGTAAATAGATGAAGGATTTAAGTTTATATGACCCAACAATATGAAAAACGACCCTGCCAACAATGTGAAGACTTACGACGCCCACGCTGTTGAGTTTGGAAGCAGACTTGTATAGTCTGTAATGTTATATGGATGATTTCATTTGCGGCGCGAATTCATCAGAAGATTTAAAGGCGATGTATATTGAGCTTCATGAGCTTCATGAAATTCAGAAGAATTTTTGAGATACTTCGATAAAATTCATTCCCAAAATGGCGATAACTACAATTTCAAAATTTCAGACTCTCCTGATAAGGTGTTAGGCCTAATGTGGAATCCTCATAATGATGATTTCCTGATCACAATTCCAGACTTCAAATATGATAATGTTCTTACAAAACGCCATGTTCTTTCCTTAATATCACAAGTTTTCGATCCCTTAGGTTTGATCGCCCCGTTTACAATTAGACTAAAAATGTTAATGCAAAAAATATGGTCTTGTAATATCGATTGGGATGATCAATTATATTCTGAAGTGTCGGATGAATGGCAAGGCTATTCGAAGGGAATTGATCACCTAAAACAATTGAAAATTCCACGCTCTCTCTAATTAAATATTCCTGTTTCAAAGAATGAATTAGTTGGTTATTGTGACGCTAGTACGAAGGCCTTCGGTTGTTGTATTTATTTGCGTGTTACCTACACCAATAGTACCATTTCAACTCGCCTCATTTGCGCCAAATCCAGGGTGGCCCCTTTGAAAAGTTTGTCATTTCCAAAACTTGAATTGAATGCTGCTCTTTTATTGTCAAAATTAATGAATAAGATCATAAATATCTATGACAAATTAAAAATAGATAGCGCTCATTTATTTTCTGATTCAGAAATTACATTATCGTGGATATCATCTCCCCCTTCTCGGTGGTCTACATTTGTAGCCAATCGAGTGACAATCATACAGGAGATGACCTCTAATTGTAGGTGGGCTCATGTGAGATCTGCTCAAAATCCCGCCGATTTGGTTTCGAGAGGGTTATCACCCAAAGATTTGACAAATAGTTTAACTTGGTGGAAAGGTCCCAACCTTTTATCTAATTTCGATACAAACCTTCATGAACTCAAGTTTACTCCTTGTTTTAAAGATTTACCGGAGGATTCTCAAACAGAATCGGATTTGGAAAAGTTGTCAAAATCCTTTTCTACATTTTCCAGGTTTCATCGAAGCCTTACGTATTGTTTTCGATTTTACAATAACTGTAGGTTACAGGAAAGAATAGAAGGCCCACTTAAGGTTCGCGAACTTCAGCATTGCCTTCTCTCCATAATTAAAGTTATACAAAGGACTCATTTTTCAAATATATTTTCACATTTCCATTATGGTTCTGAAATAAAAAATAGAAATATCGTCAAACTAAGTCCATTTTTGGACAGTCAAGGCATAATACGCGTCGGCGGTCGGCTATCATTATCTAATCTTCCTTTCGACCAAAACCACCCTATTTTGTTGCCCTCACGAAATAATATAGTAAAATTGATGCTGAAATTGGAACATGAAAAATTACTACATGCTGGTCCTCAAACGGTTCTTTCCAATTTCAGATTGAAATTTTGGCCTTTAAACGGACTTAAAGATATCAAAAATATAATAAATAAATGCATCACTGGCTATAGATTCCGGTCAAAAAATGCCCAATAAATAATGGCAGATCTTCCTAAAGTGAGAGTTTCAGTCGCTAGAGCATTTTCTCAAGTTGGACTGGACTACGGAGGGCCATTATTGATATAATCCTCTAATTTGCGGAAGGCCCCAATAATACGATGCTATATTTGTATATTTGTATGTATGGCTACAAAAGCAGTACATATTGAGTTAGTGAGCGATCTTAGTACTCAGGCCTTTATATCTGCACTCATAAGGTTCATCTCGCGTAGAGGATGTCCTGCTTGTATGTATAGTGATAACGTAACCAACTTTCTCGGAGCAAGTAATGCTTTGAAGGATCTTTATGACTTTTTCAAAATAAAGAATAATGTTAATGTCTTGGAAGATTACTTGAGTAATAGAGGCATACAATGGAAATTCATACCCCCTCATAGTCCACACTGGGGAGGATTATGGGAGGCTGCAATTAAAAGCGCCAAGCATCACTTATATCGCGTAGTTGGTAATGCTTCTCTTACATTTGAGGAGCTCACGGTACTCACCCAAATTGAAGCTGTGTTAAATTCCAGGCCCTTGTGTCCCCTTTCGAACGACCCTACTGACTTGAGTTGCCTGACCCCAGGGCATTTCCTTATAGGAGCGCCCCTGACTACATTCCCGGATAAGGATGTCCCCACAACACCTACAAACCGCTTGTCACGTTGGGAACTTTGCACAAAGCTGCAACAAGATTTTTGGAAGAGGTGGTCTGTCGAATATTTGAATAACTTACAAAATAAGCCTAAATGGTTAAAGCCCAACCCAAACTTAAAGGTCAATGATTTGGTTCTCTTGAAAGAAAACAATTCACCCCCTCTGAATTGGCGCAGAGCACGCATATTAAAAGTTTATCCTGGTCCTGATAATAGAGTTAGGGTAGTCGATTTAAAAACAAGAGATGGAGTGTTCACAAGACCAATATCAAAGGTTTGTCCTCTACCAGAGATCTCTGACTCTAAAACTTTGCAATAATTTCATTTATCGACTATTATTGAATAAAATTGAAAATTGATTTCCTCATTCTCTTTTTAATATTCGGAAATGGCGGGGGAGGATGTTTGAATTTCGCGCTGTAAATTCAAATTCATCAAATTATATTGTTGCGCGCCGCCCTACCACTGTAACTTCCATCTCTCCTCTATCTAATCTTGATTATATTCATTGTCATATGTTAATAACAAAAACGAAAATCGAAATTTACTCATATAACTATGCAAAATTTATGTATCTCCGAGAGTTTGTAAACAATAAAGAAATCTGATATCTTCGCCCCAGAAGACAGAGTTTTTAATAAGAACCCCTCTTTTATGTACGAACTGCGATTTCGTTACACAATGTTCATTTTCAGTTTTGACAAATATTGAATTTACATTATCATTCGATAAGATCTATGAAAAGACCTACAGTGAAATTTTTGTTTTAGGAATATTCAGTTTAGCTATAATAAACTGAAAAGAGGCAGAATGAATAGATCTACCTTTCAAATACCCATGGCTCATGTTGCCTCACAAGCAATCGTAATATCATATCTAGGTGTAACATCATTGAGAAATCAGATTATAAGAAGTCCCTCATTTCCAAGGTTCATCAATACTTTTTTCAGTTGAGCAACAAATTATTCTTCTATTCCATAATTTATTGAGAAATATAATATATGATCAACAATTATATAGGGTGTATATATTTAGAATACTAGGAAGGACACCTTTTGAAATCTAAAAATTTGGTTAATAGTAGGTTATTTTTCATAATTTATAAAATAATACAATATATAATTTGCAATTATATAGGTTGCATAGATTGAATACCAAATAGTGATTTCTAGAGAGCCCCCAATTGAATAGAACGTATTCTTCATATTTATAAAGGAATATATTATACAATTAATAATTGCAACAATTCGAAAGACCAATTGGACATTCCTGAAGAACTAAAGCGTTTTTAGAATCTGAAAATTGTATCAATGTATTTTGCATACTCTTCTGTTGCATATTTCTTGAAGGTATATGGACAAAAATGATTTTTGTGGGTTCTGGTGAACGATCAAAGGGATACAGAATATAGGTAACAATGTCATTAGTACCAGTCGAGATGTAGTTATCATAGAAAAGGGATGATATAGAAATATCACTAGATAATCCTAATTCAGTGATGGGCTAGTGATGAAATGAATCATGATAATGACTATATATCATGTCCAAATACCAGCCACCAGTACTAATCAGGATTTGAGAAGATCGAAATGAGAATCAAAGACAGTTCAAGATCACATAACGTACATGTATGTTTCAGAAAATTGAGAAGATAGGAGATACATAGAAAATCTAGTTACTGTTGACGAAGACTTAGCTAGATGAGACGGAGCGCAATGGAAGGCAGCGATGGAGGAAGAATATGATTCGTTCATCAGGAATAATGCCTGAGAAATTGTAGAACTGAACCTGAAGGTCCAGTGTAATGGACTATTATTGGGTGTATAAGAAAAAGCTCAATAGTGATGGTTCGCTATGTTATAGAACAAGACTTGTAGCTCTGGGTTTTACTCAGAAGTAAATTAAACAGGGCAATTTATGTCCTATTGTATAGCAAATAAAATTTTGATAGATATAAGTTTCAAAAAATCAACAATTGAGCATAGAATTTACATAAATCAAAAAATAACTTGCTCACTATTGTTGCATTGTACGTGTATGACTTTTTTGTTTTAACTAATGTTAATTCTGAATGAATTTTCTGATAGAAAATTCAAGTGAAAATTTCATGATAAAGAAATTAGGGGAAGCTAAAAAATGTTTAGGGATGAATATTACTAGAAATTATTGAAAAGGTAGTAAAGCTATCGCTTATATTCTTCAAATATGTATTGCAAAATTCAACATTGTAAACATGCGAAAACTCCTTTGAAAACTAAATTGAATTTTGATTCAACAAAAGAGAGTTGTAATGATGAACCATATAAGAAATTAATAGGTTTATTAACATCTATAGCAGAATTAACTAGTCCTGATATAGCATACTCTGTTAATTTCTTGAGTCAATTTAATAATTATCTCATTGTTGAACACTGGAAAAGAGCAAAACTCATTTCAAGATACAAAGATCATTGTTCAATTTTTACTTCATTCAAAAGGACCTGAAATCGGTACTAAAATTGTATCGGCCAATACTATTGACCCATATTGGTGGATTCGATAACTACACTGACTTGATTCTTTCAAATGTTAACTTTGGATCTGAATCAATGAATAATTTAATTTTTACCAAAATGAAAAACAATGAATAAATCAGGAGGATAGCATTAAAAGATTGGAAACTTTAGTGAACAAATAGGTATATACATTTTTATAAAAGTTTAATCATTCATTCATGACATGGAAAGTTTTAATGAATAGTTACTTTTTGAGGTATTTCATACCTACATTGAATTGCTGGAAAATTGATACCAATTTCGAAAGTAACTGCCATGTTAAAATTTGTCATATACTGAATGATCCTTCAAATTTTATTTCTGTAGTAACATTTTGACTAGTAATTCAAGTGAAAAATTTGAACTGATTTTATATATATCCTCGCCATCCATGAATAATTTGATTGTTTTACAAAAAAATGGAGAATAAATATTCATTTCAAGAAAATCTAATCCCCAAACTTCAACTTGAGGAAGACCATACATTATTGAAATGAATATCTTCAAAGTACTATTCAAAAGAATGGAATTTAGAAGAATATGTCTTTCTCAAATTTATAGTCATATATGATATGAAGTCTAAATTTAATTAATTCACATTTAAAGTGAATTTTATTTTTAGAAATATTCAGTATAGCTATTATAACCAAACTAAAAAGAGACAGAATGAATAGACTTGCCTTTCAAATACCCATGGCCTATGTTACCTCATAATCAATTATAATATCATATCTTGGTGGAACCTTTTTGAGAAATCAGGTTATAAGTTTGAGAGTCGCTAATTTCCAAAGTTTATTAATACATGTTTCAGTTGAGCAGCAAATAATATAACAGGGTATATATACATTATTCGTATGAAAGATTTGACTCATTCATTATAAATTCAACAGCACTGCACTCAAATTCTTCAAAAACGGATTGGTCACCTATATTTTTGCACTCTTCTGTCGTAAAAGTGTGTATTTTAGATATTTAAAAAACACATGGAAACTTTTGAATGTCATCACTAACTTGCCTCTTTTTTCCGTAACAAAATCAATTGTGAATTATCTATAAGGATTTTTTCTGTTTAGTACTGTTTTATAGCAGCACAACTTTCACTCCAATCCAAGACTGAATTGATGAATGAAGCTTCTGTTCTCTTTTGTAGTTCCATCTTCTGTCGCAATAGATTCAAATTCTCACGAATGAGAATGTAGTTTTATAGTTTGTGGAAAATAAACGAAAAATACCTGAAATAAAGTAACATTCATCCAATTGAATCAATAATACAAACCCTTCAAACAAACCTTAACTGAGGAAAATGCATTCGATGATACCAATGTTCATTTCCAAATTTTGACAAATATCTATCGAATTTTTGATTCGCCGAAGACTTTGCATTTTATCTGTCGGCATTTATTTAAATATTAAATAACAATTTTGGAAACTGCAAACTTTCTCAAGAACTTTCATATACCAAAATGGAATATTTATTATTAACATGACACTGACAGTCAAATTGTCCACAGATACCACAGAAATATGGGACTTGAAATGTCAAAATAATCCGAAACACCCCGTATACTCGAAACCTGCGAGGAGAATCGAAGGTTTTGGATTTTTCCTGGGATCTCGAGATGATTTTGAGGGTAGTCTTATTCTTGTCATTTTTGCTCTAGATGGTCCCGTTTGGGCTGTGATTTTACGTTTAAAATTTGCCGAACTGTCACAAGCGTGTTTATATATGTAAGACTCGCTCTGCTCCCCGAAGGGGCTCCGCCCCTTGGACCCCGTCACTATACCGGTAGATCCTTCACTGGGTATCCATCTAGAAAATAAAATATTTTGTACGGAAACCTTGTATCGTTAGCTGATTTTAGACGATTCACTCGGCATACTACGCTGATTCTAGGGTGGAATTCTATATGATTGTTTTCCTAGAACATACCGTTTCGCCCTTGCTCAAATGAAAATATTTGATGCAAATAACTTTCCATTACGACAAATCAAGGACGGTCCTAGCCTTAAATTTTGGAGGGGTACGCCGTTATGGGCTTCGAGTTTTTCTATGGGACCAAATCCCAGATTACACCGATATCATGCCTAACCTCTCAAAAATATTTATATTTAGATATTTATATGAATATTTATTGTATAAGGCGTACAACTTTGCTTCCGCCGTTTTGCAATAGATGGCTGTAACGGTAAGTGGTAGTCGAAATAAATATATCGTTGATGTCATAAAATTAGTTTAGATATTTGTGAACATAACGCCATTAACATTTTAGTCGATTTGTGTCTGCATGATAAAGTTATTCACGATTAAGAATGTCAACTTACGAGCCAAATTCTCGTCATTTGCGGGAGGTTTTAATTTTCTGCTTTAGTATGAATAAATCTGCGGCTGAGCCTCATCGAATGCTCTCAAATACCTATTGTGAGGCCACTTATAGTGAAATAACGTGCCGAGAGTGGTTTCAACGCTTCAAGAATGGTGATTTTAATGTCGAAGACCAGCATCGCGGTGGAAGAAAGAAGGTTTTTGAAGATACAAAATTGGAGGCAATACTTGATCAAGAGATCATTAGGAGTGATATTACAAGCCATTTCAAAACGCCTGAAAGTCATAGAAATGATTCAGAAACATGGAAATTGGGTGTCGTACGAGTTGAAGTCGAGAGGTGTTTGAACGGCGTTGGTTTGCTTGTGAACAGCTGCTTGCAAGGCAAAAACGGAAGGAATTTCTGCATCGGATTGGGACTGGAGGCGAAAAATGGGTTCATCACGATAATCCCAAGCGCATAACATCATGGGGATATTCCGGCCATGTCGATGGCCAAACCGAATATTCACGGTTCTGAGGTCATTCTCAGTATTTGGTGGGACCAGCTTGGCTTAGTATATTATGAGTTGATAAAACCGACTGAAACGATCACAGGCGATCGTTATCGAACCCAATTGATGCGTTTGTGCCGAGCATTGAAAGACAAACTCCCGCAATACAACGAGAGAGAAGATGAATTGATTATACTGCATGACAATGCTCGACCCCATGTTACGAATGTAGACATGTACTCTGAAATTCTATATATATTTTTTTTTCAGGGCACACTGATGATACTTCTCTATCACATTTCAATTATTTCAGAATAGTCGTATCATATGTCGAATATATTTTCAAAATAAATACATTTCATAAGTGAAATATTTTCAATTGAATTCTCATTATTTTTGATGATTCATTAGTCAAGCAATAATATAATTCGATAACTAGGTATCAATATGAGAAGTTTCAAGTAACCTAGTTACATAAATTTATTTTTAGAAACATTTTATGTAAATTGAGTTATCTCTTAAGAAATAAATAAAAATGGATATGCGACTTTCTGTAGTATTCCCAAAAATATTCAATACATTAGCATTTGTAATATTTTGTTGGGACTGTATAATTGAAGGGTAACGTGAAATGATCAATTCGGATAAGTAAAAAAACCTTCAACTAAAGTTTATTCTTCATGCAAATAACATGTAATATTTTTATTATGTGGCCAG
The DNA here is from genome assembly GCF_914767665.1 of Harmonia axyridis. Taxonomy (NCBI): domain Eukaryota; kingdom Metazoa; phylum Arthropoda; class Insecta; order Coleoptera; family Coccinellidae; genus Harmonia; species Harmonia axyridis. Next base: position 20,367,221 of record NC_059505.1, on the reverse strand, counting down.
CATTTAAAACCTCTTCACCTTTATAAACTTCTAGAAGTGTTTGTGCCTTTAAGATACCCCAAGTATTCTATCAAACTCAGTCTTGCCATTTGGACCTAAAAAAGGTTCTTTTAGAATCCTGTAGTATAATAATGTTGATTGAACGGTTCACATATTATATGCACACGATTGTTACTCGTCATTTTTCGAAGTTTTCCATCCTTGCATAACCGCCTACCGCCTTTACCTAAAATGAAAATATCATATACATAGTTACACACTTGTTCACTATAGAAGTCTGAAAAGTTTTTATATTTATTGTAAAATTAAATTTCTATAACGCAAATACACACACAACTAATACAAAACACTTCAATGTCAACATTTAGAGTTCTACGTCTGCTCACCTTGGCGCTGCATTCTTATTTAGATTTATAATACCAAATAGTAATTTCTTGAGAAAGCCCCCTATAGAATAGAAGGTATTCTTCATAATTTATAAAGGAATGCAATATACAATTAATAATTGCAACAATTCGAAGGACCAACTGGACATTCCTGAAGAACTAAGGCGTTTTTAGAATCTGAAAATTGTATCAATGTATTTTGCATACTCTTCTGTTGTATATTTCTTGAAGGTATATGGACAAAAATGATTTTTGTGGGTTCTGGTGAACGATCAAAGGGATACAGAATATAGGTAACAATGTCATTAGTATAGTATATCCAAAGTCACTTGAACTAGTCTATAAAAACGCTTGGCCAGAGATAATTGCAAAACAGTCATTGTTTTGTGTATGTTGTGTGGCCTGCTTGGTGAAATTAGTTTCATTCATATCATTCGTATTCAACTCGAATAGGCCATATGAAAAGAAGCGTTCTGAACACATATGCAGTTTTTTACATGTTTATTAAGAAATCAAGAGATATAATTCGCAAGACCGTTGTCGAATGCGTCACGCCAATTTTGCTCTTCAACTCTTATGTTCGTTATATTGTTTATTCCTAGGATCCTTTTTAGTTTATAAACTCCGATTATTATTGCGGAAAAGTGATTGTGCCAGAACATTGCTCAACACCCGGGAGATCATTCTTCGTTCCTATCACAAGCAGCTTAGAGGGCCCTCTACGAACACCAGGAGCACGAGCAGGGTAAGAACGTTTTCTTTTCGGCCATTTATTTTTTGTAAATTTTCTTTATTGTGTACTGGTCATCTTACGGATCACACAGCATTGCCTATTATTCGCCTATGTTAAACATCCACTTTTCTCTCCAGTTGAAATCGAAGGAGGGTGGATAAAGTCGCTAATTCATTTTTTTTTAATTATTTTGTGCTACCCTTAAACGCAGCACTTGGTCTCGAGCCGGATGAATACAGGTTTTTTTATTGATTTAAAAATTCGATTTGAAATAAACTTTGATCAAATTGAATTGTTTGTTATTGTTGTGGAATTAAATTCCATAACCGTGATAAAATTAGGCTGGAAGAATTATTGGAGGTAACTTACTACAAGGAAATGAAACGCACTCGTTGAGATACAACTTAAGACTAACTTTATTTAACAATGTGGCCAAGATGGAAGATGGTGGCCACTTTACATATATTCAACATAGGTGGCGTTAGTAGGTTCACACGGTGTACAAAATAGTGATTTACTACCAACAAACCGCATAAGTCTTGTGGGGATGTTTATATCAATTGGATAGGCAATCGTAATATTTATATTTCAACACAAGAAAATTATTATCAAAATAGTTATTTATAATACAAGTGCAGAAGGCATTGATATTCTTCCACGAGTTCAAAATTCAAAAACGAGCCACGAAGTGGCGAGTTTTGGAATGAACGAGTGGTAGAATGAGCCTTCTGTACGAGTATTATACATTATTTTCTCTAATTCATTGCATTTTCATTGAAATTAATGAAATATTTCCATAAATATATTTTAGTGATTTTTGCATTGAAAAATGTTGGTTGGCAGAACTGATTTCTTTAAGGCAAATTGATGAATTGACAGATAAAGCCGTGGCGGAAAGTTCGGAGTACCAACATAGAATAATAAAATATAACCATGAAAACTGTGCGTTTCTGGTATATTCTCGCACGATTTTGTTCTACAAGATGTGGAAGAATGAACGGAAAAACCACAGAATTAGAGAAAGTTATTTACTAGTTTCCATTCGGTTTTTCAACCATTTCATCAAACACTTCTTATCGCACTTATATTCTCAAGCTGTTCTTTATCTTCTCTCCATAGGCGCACATAAACCGTTCAATTATTCCTTTGAATTATTACGTTTGGATTTTTTCGAAGGAATCATAATGTCTGATAAAGTACGTCGTAACACAGCATTGCGGCAGAGTGCCGTCAACGAAATGGGTGTTCTTCATAAGTTAGCGAATGACGCTCAAAAGGACAAAACGCTCTTTCTTAAATTCAAGGTACGCTATTCCTCAATTGAATCTGTCAAAGATGAATTCTTCAAAAGCCACAATGCTCTCGTAGCTGGATTGGCAGCAGATAAGGATCATGATTTAGACAATGAAGATGTAATTAAAACTAATTTTTTAGAACATTACTATGATATAAGATCCATGTATACATTTCTATTCAATCAAGATCCTTTCAATACAACAACTAATTCACAGTTGAATGTGTCGGATTCACCAGATTTACCACATGTAAAATTACCGACAATTAATTTAAATAAATTTTCGGGAGATATTCGCGATTTTCCCAGTTTTAAGGACATGTTCGACGCTGTAGTACATTCAAACCAAAAATTACAAGCAGTAGAGAAATTTAATTATTTGCGTTCATCACTTGAGGGCACTCCATTAGATTTGATTAAAAGGTTAAATGCTACAGAAAATAACTATCAAATTGCTTATGACACCTTGGTCAAACGATATACCAATCCACGAGCGCAAGCCCGAGCTCATTGGCTTGCAATGGAAAATTTTCCTGCTTTAAAGTCTGAAAATCATACGCAACTACGCAAATTACTGGATACCTTTTCCATAAATTTAGAAATTTTGAAAGGTATGAACGTCGCAGTAGGTTGCGATTTCGTCTTAACGTATATGCTACTGTCTCGTCTGGATCCAGAGACATCTCGGGCTTTTGAAAGGGACCATGGATCAACCGCCATCCCCGAATATAATAATGTTTTTCAATTTTTGGAAGAATATTGTAACGGTTTGATTAACTTGAACAATACAGTACAAGCGAAATCTTCCCCTAATAGGAATAGGTCTCTGAACCCGACAAATGATAGGAAAAGAAACGCCTTCATGACGCAAACTAAATCGAAAAATGTTCCTAAATGTGCTATGTGTCAATTAGATCATCCAACTTATAATTGTGTTGAATACTTGGAGAAATCGCCTCGAGAACGTCATTCTTTCTGTCGAAGTCAGCATTTATGTTTTGCGTGTCTTAGCAGTTTTCATGATCTGAAGAATTGCAAATCTTCCTCTGTCTGCAGAAAATGTAACAGTAAAACACATCACACAACCTTACATTTCAACCGGGAGGTTTCTCCCGTCGACGCCACTGCTAGTGTACTTATTCTCGATACTCTGCCATCCTCGCAAATATCGCGAACTCGGGTGTTGCTTTGTACGGCGATCGTTGAAATTCAGACCGGGAAGGGAAATTTTGAACGATTTCGTGCTGTTTTAGACTCAGGATCTGAAATTTCAATAATAACTCATAAATGTTTTTCTACCTTGAATATGCTTAGTTCGCCTTCCAATATAGTTATCAATGGAATCGGAAATCACAGTAAACGTTTACAAAATATGGGTAGTGTTGAGTTGATTATCAAGCCCTTCGCTGGCGATTCTGTCGTTTCATTTAATAACGCTACAATACTACATAAAATATGCGATAAGCTTCCATCGAATAAAGTAGAGCCCAAGAGTTGGACTTTTTTGAATAATTTAGAGTTAGCGGATCCCGAATATTATAAACCAGGAGAAATCGACGTCCTGTTAGGGGCCGATATGTTTTCTCGAGTTTCACTTGATGATCATGTTCAAGGTCGAAACGGAGGTCCAGATGCCTTGCGTACGATTTTCGACTACGTTTTAATTGGGAAAGTTGAAAATGTTTCTTCAAACCCTGTGCAATCTTCATTTTGTGAAACACAACATGTCGACGAGTTGAATAAGTCGATGAATGATTTTTTCGAGTTAGAATCTGTACCGGATTTCAAACTCTGTTCCGATACCGATATATGTGAGAGTATTTTTCGTGAAAATTTTTATCGAACGAACGAGGGGCGATACGTGGTACCACTTCCGTTCAGGGATACAGCCCCACTGTTCCGGCAAAGTCGAGACTTACCCTATGTCCTACGTGAGCGACTAATGTTACGACGCGAGCGACGCCAATTTTATGTACTACGCGAGCGATGTGAGCAGCGCGACTTTTTTTGTCCTACGTTGAAATCTACAAACGCGACACGACGCGACATAAATATGGTTGGGTTGGGATTGTGCATTGCGGAAGATCAGTCCGTTGTCATACGCTTGTAGAGAAACAGTTATAATGAGGTGGTCAAGAAAACGTAAATTATTCATAAATATGTAAAAATGTGGCTTTAAAAATGCTAATTGTAAGACGCAGAAAAATAGGAAGAAAGAGAAATCCAACAAATAAATTTTTTTTGGAACGAATGAATTTTGGAGAGTTTTATATGAACAATTAAGGACTTCTTCAAATTTATTTCACAGTTATTATAGATTGCTTCCTACAACATTCGACTATATAGTGAACATTTGACTATATAGAAACAACAAAAAAAAAAAAAAATCTAAGAAATACGTTAACCTTTACTGAATTGAAATATTGCATGGATACATATTACATATAAATAAGGTTTATTTATTATTACTCAATGATATACCTATTAACCTTAACTATATTTATTTCCTTCAAATGGATATTTCTTCAGCATTCTCAATATAAGTTATGCGTAAATAAATGAAGTGTAATAATAAATGATGATTATTGGTGGGATTTCAAATAAATTATTTATTTCCATGAAACTAATATTTGTTTGACCATAGATCCAATAAATGATTCATTAACTATAATGCATTTTCGATAATATCAAATAAACACTTTTCTCAGTGTATATAATGCTATAGTTAATTCGTCAATCTTACTTGTTTCCCCTAGTTCATCGGCAATTCTACTACATTCTCTATCCACCAACAGTCGATTATGATATATTTTATCAGTCTTGTCCCAGAGTATACTGGAATTTCTAATAGCCAGTATTAAAACTTCGTTTAAATCATTCATTGTAGAGCGGTCGAAGTAAACGTGCCTGCATCAACAAGAACTACTGAAGTTCGCGCGATTTCCGCTTGGAAATATCAAATAATTTGATCGCCGACAGAGCGCGAAATTCGGCTGAAACAGTTTTACGACCGATACGACTGCACGTAGGACAGCGCTATTATATTCCAAGGTTTGATATATCGCGTTTGGTCGCGTCGCTCTAATCGCTCGCAATAATTCGCTCACGTAGGACACAGCGTTAGCGGTACAACGATTTATTTCATTAGAACGTCGCTTATTACGCGATTCAAATTTATATAGGGAATATTGTTCAGTAATGAAAGAATATTTAGATTTGTCACATATGGAAATTGTGAAACCCGCGCAGGGTGAAACGAATTTTTATTTGCCTCATCATGCAGTAGTGCGTCCTGATAAGCCGAGTACCCAAGTAAGAGTGGTGTTCAATGGGTCGGCGCGAATGCCAAATAATTTGACATTAAATGATTGTCTTTATGTCGGCCCCAAACTACAATCGGATATAGGAACGGTTTTGATTAATTTTAGATTGAGGAAAGTTCGTTTCACGGCAGATGTCCGACAAATGTATCGCCAAATTCTAGTAGCACCCGAATTTAGAGATTACCAACGTCTCATTTTTCGGTTTTCACCGTTTGATGATTTGATTGACTTGCGCTTGAAAACCGTTACATTTGGTTTTAATTGCAACCCTTTTTTGGCATTACGTACATTACGTCAATAAGCTATCGACGAGAAAGGGGATTTTCCATTAGCTTCAGAAATTTTAATAAATGATACATACGTGGACGATATCTGTAGCGGTGCTGCTTCGTTGGACGAAGCTAAAGTTTTACGTGATGAACTCATCGGGATCTTAGCTAGGGGTGGTTTTGAGTTGCGCAAATGGGCAAGCAACGATCCAAATTTTTTGAAAGATTTGCCTGATGAATTACATTCATCTAACCCCCTTTCGTTCGAAACGGAACAGAATAGTTCTATAAAAGTATTGGGTCTTTATTGGGACTCATATCAAGATTCATTTTTCTATAAGGTGAGTCCAATTGACCGCGCAATTACAAAACGAAATCTCTTGTCCGAACTTGCAAGAATTTTTGATCCTTTAGGATTTCTTGCACCGGTTACCTTTTTGTGCAAATATTTAATTCAAAGGTTATGGATTCTGGGTCTTGATTGGGATGATACTCCAGATCAGGAAATTATCAGAGTATGGTTGAAGTATAGGGATGAATTGAGTTTACTATCGAATATTCGCGTTCCTCGGTATTTTAATTTCGATTCGAATGATTTGGTCGAAATGCACGCTTTCGCGGATGCATCGGAGCGCGGTTATGGTACGGCAATCTACCTGAAAGTTATAAGAGAAGATGATATACAAACTTACCTAGTATGTTCGAAATCAAAGGTAGCTCCCTGTTCAAAAAAGATTTCCATTGCCCGAATGGAGCTCTGTGCAGCAGTTCTTCTAACGAAGGTGGTTCGATGGTCAAATCAGTTTTCAAAGATAACGTGAAGTTAAATAAAATACACGAATACTCTGATTCGCAAATAGTTTTAGCGTGGTTACGCGCCAACCCGAATCGTTGGCAAACATTTGTTGCAAACCGAGTTGCTTATATCCAAGAAGAATTTGATTTCTCGAATTGGAGTTATATTAAATCACAACTTAATCCCGCTGACGCAGTTTCTCGGGGTTTATTTCCGTCAGAACTATTGAGTAATAGAAGTTGGTTTGAAGGTCCGGAATTTTTACGTACACTAAAATGGACACCAGAAAATATTGAGGTTGATACGAGTGAAGAGGAACGTAAGGTAGTTTTATTCATAGCAGATGAATCGCATATTCTCGATACTTTATTAAATAATATCTCCTCATTTTCTCGTCTCCGGAATATTGTAGTAAACGTAATGCGTTTTATTTTCAATTGTAGAAATCTTCATAAGAAGCGAAGTGGATTCATTACTTCTGAGGAATTCAATGACGCTTGGAATTTGTTAATTAAACGAACGCAAACGATTTTCTTCGCTTCGGAAATTGAAAACGGGAAATTCTCAAAACCACTTCGTAAATTAACTGTTTTCTACGACAATGAGGGTCTCTTACGCGTAGATGGAAGGTTGACTCACGCTGATCTTAGCTATGATCGAAAATATCCCATATTGCTGCCCAGAAATGGACGCCTCGTTCAGTTATCAATTGAATATTATCATAAGATTTTTTTGCATTCTGGTAAACAAACTAGACAATATTTACTATCTCGTAAATTTTGGATTTTATCAGCACGTCGCGTGATAAGGTCTATTCTCTCAAAATGTTTAAAATGTTGGAGAACCGATCCTGTTCCGATGCAACCCAAGATGGGTGATTTACAATTACCTCGAATTTCGCAAGTAAAGCCGTTTTTGCACTCCGGAGTGGATTATGGAGGTCCCTTTTCTATATTGATGAGTAGGTACAGAGGCGCCAAAACTTGCAAGTCTTATATCTGCTTGTTTGTCTGTATGGCAACCAAAGCCTTACATTTAGAGTTGGCATCCGACTTGACTAGCGATGCTTTTTTAGCTTGCTTAAGGAGATTTGTGTCGCGGCGAGGTCGGTGTGCGCATCTCTATTCCGATCAAGGAACTAATTTCATGGGATCTCATAATGAAATCAAAAATATTTTAGGTGAATTATCAACTTCCGAAAGCGTTGAACATCATTTTCTTCCGGGAAACGCACCACATATGGGTGGATTATGGGAGGCCGGTATCAAATCCAGTTGCCAAGCTTTTTGTCGATCCATCAGCACTTTTGTTAGAAGAAGAGACAATTCAGTGATATATATTTTTTCTATGGTTGACACTGTTGATAACTGACATAATAACAAGATGAAGGTTCAGTAATGTAATGACGTAGCGTTGTAATAAGTCTTCAGTTTGTTAATAATAAATAACTTAAAATATTACTTTGCTTCCACAAAGCATAAACCCTAACAGGTTATGGGCCCAGTCATACACGGCAAGTAAAAGTAATTGAGGAAGTTGTTCTTGTTCAAAAATAAAATCTTTGTGCTAACACGCGGAGACAAAATGGCTGGTTCTCAATACATGTCTGTTGAGAAACTAATAGGAAGGGACAACTACAGTGAGTGGAAATTTGCTATGAAAGCTCTTCTAGAATTAGATGATCTGTGGGATGTAGTCAGTGGTACAGAAACTGACGAAAAGAAGGACAAAAAAGCTCTGTCCAAAATAATACTTTGTAGGATTTCACGTATACCTACTTATGCGTTTCGTCCCTGGCACACACACCGGACTCATCAGTGTGACTTTGGTATAATTGTGTGTGCCGTGTCACAGACGCTTGGGGAATTTATTATTATCGGGAGCCGCCGGGACTCGAACCCGGGACCTTGTTGCATCTCGGTGAGTGAGAACACAGTCTTAGCCTCTAGGCCACTGAGTGCTGTGTTTTATTATTGTTGCTATGTGGGCTTTATGAGAAGCCGCCACAACTTTCTGTCGACAAAATAAATTATTCCCACATCAAATCTGCCACAAAATCGAAGGAAGCTTGGACCAACCTCGAAAAAGCTTTCGAGGACTCGGGACTGACAAGAAGAGTAGGACTCCTGAGATCACTCATCAACACAAAATTGGAAGACTGCAAATCAACAGAAGAATATTGTGATAGAATAATATCAACTGCTCACAAACTGAATGAGATGAATTTCAAAGTGGAAAATGAATGGGTTGGAACTTAACTTTTGGCAGGTCTACCCGAAGAATATCGTCCGATGATAATGGGACTAGAAAGCAGTGGTACACAAATAAGTGGAGATTCCATCAAGGTAAAGCTATTGCAAGATGTAAAAACTCAACAAGATCCAAAGTCAGTGGATAGTAATCTGGCAATGTTCACTAAAGGTAATATAACTAAAAGTAATCCAAAGAAAAACGTTAAATGTTACAATTGTGGAAAGATGGGTCATTTTAAGACAGAGTGCCGTTCAAAGAAAAAGGTGGATAAGAAAACAAGCAAAAATGATTCCACAGCGTATGCAGCATTTCTAACGTCTGAAAACGTCAATACAGATGTGTGGTATTTGGACTCTTGTGCATCAACACATATCACAGGAAACAGAAAATGGCTAAATGAAGCAACAAACATTAGAGCCAAGGTTAAAACTGCTAATAGTAATGATATGATTATCGAAGAAAAAGGAACTGCTTCAATTCAAGTACATAAAGACGGTAAACAAGAAACAATTGAGGTTAAAGAGGTTATGTATGCCCCCGAAGCTGCAGTATTGTGGTATTTGGACTCTTGTGCATCAACACATATCACAGGAAACAGAAAATGGCTAAATGAAGCAACAAACATTAAAGCCAAGGTTAAAACTGCTGATAGTAATGATATGATTATCGAAGAAAAAGGAACTGCTTCAATTCAAGTACATATAGACGGTAAACAAGAAACAATTGAGGTTAAAGAGTTTATGTATGCCCCCGAAGCTGCAGTAAAGCTATTGTCCATACATAAAATTGTGGAAAAGGGACACAGAGTAGTATTCGATAGGAATGGTGCAAAAATCTTCAATCGCAATAACTATCTAATAGCAAGAGGTTTTGAGACAAATGGAATTTATCAATTGAACACAGTTCAATCAAACAGAGCATACTTCTGTACACAACCAGAGGAAAATTTGTGGCATCGCAGGTTAGGATCAATCTCGATCTATGAATTTGCTAACCAAAATGTCAGTTGGAATGGATAAGGACTTCAAGGTGTCAACAACATCATGTTTGTCATGCAATGAAGGAAAACAAAGAAAACAGCCTTTCCAAACAAGTCAAACACAATCTACAAGGCCACTGGAATTAATACACAGTGATTTATGTGGACCCATGGAGACAATATCCATAGGTGGTAGCAGGTATTTTCTGACTTTCATTGACGATTATACGAGGTATGTACACATCTATTTCTTATCAGAAAAGAGTCAAGTGATAGAAGCTTTCAAAGAATTCAAAAATTTAGTAGAGAACAAGACTGATAGCAAGATCAAAATTTTAAGAACAGACAATGGTACTGAATATGTCAATAAACAGATGAAACTAATTTTAAGATCTTCAGGTATAGTTCACCAAACCACAGTGAGGTACAATCCTCAACAGAATGGGGTCAGTGAAAGGGCCAACAGAACTATTGTAGACAAGGCAAGAACCATGTTATCAGAAGCAAACTTAAATAAGAAGTATTGGGCTGAGGCAGTCAACATTTCAGTTTATTTGATGAATCGTTCCCCAACAAAGGCTATTTCAGGGAAAACACTATATGAAGCCTGGTATAACAGGAGGCCAAACCTGGCACACCTTAGAATCTTTGGTTGTCAAGCAATGGCACATGTCCCGGATGAACTACGACAAAAATGGGATGCTAAATCAGAAAGACTCATATTTGTTGGTTATGGTGAAAACAAAAAGGGTTATAGGTTGCTCAACCCAAATACAAATAAGGTAATATACAGTAGAGATGTTGTATTTTTCGAGGATAAAATGGAACAATTAAAATCAGATGAAATAAAGGATGAATCCAACACATTTTTGTGGAAAATAAATCAAGATACAGCAACAATTGAAGAAAATTCAGTCCACGAAGAATCTGAGCAAGATGAACTAGAAACGACAGATGAACAAGGGGGTAGCTCATCAACAGGTGAAGAAGAAATTGTATCAAGTAGAGGGAGAAGAGTAAATAAACCCAAATATTTACAAGATTTTGAAATTTATGCTACTTATGATCACCTTATACATATACATATCCCCAGACATATGAAAAAGCAATTGTTGATGAAGAGTGGAGAAAATCAATTGAACAAGAATTGAAATCTCTAGAGAAGTTGCAAACATGGTCAACATGCGAATTGCCAGATGGTAAAGTAGCCATTGATACAAAATGGGTATTCAAAACCAAAGAAGATGGAACAAAGAAGGCTCGACTAGTTGCGAAGGGTTTCCAAATTCAAGAAGAGAATCCACATAACATATATGCACCTGTTACGAGGATGTCTACCGTAAGAATGTTATTAGCGAAGTATTTACAAGAAAATTGGAATTTACGACAACTCGATATTCCAACAGCTTTTTTAAATGGTATGCTCACATCCGAAGTATACATCAAGACACCTAAAGGATTAGACATAGGGAAATCCAAAGTACTCAAACTAAACAGAGCTCTATATGGATTGAGGGAGAGTCCAAGATGTTGGAATAATCAATTCGACAAAATTATGAAGGACTTGGACTTTCAAAGATCAAATTTCGATTTTTGCATGTACTGCAAGAAGGATTGCTGGTCAATTGTATTCGTTGATGACCTAATTATAACCGGAAAAGATGTAGAAATTGAGAAGACAGTAAAATCTTTGAAGAGTTTATTGAATGCTAAGGATATGGGACAAGTTAAAAGATTTCTTGGAATGGAAATAACTAAAACAGCTGAAGAACTCAAGATAATACAAAGAAATTACCTTGAAAAACTTTTAAGCCATTTTAATATGATGGAATGCAAAGGTGTATTCACACCAATGGTTACAGGATTCAATATAGATCCTTCAAGTGCTCCTGATACAGAATCGACAAATTTTCCCTACAGAAAGTTAGTCGGATCTTTGATGTATTTAGCCTGTACATCAAGACCTGACATTATGTACTCAGTATCATATCTTAGTAGATATTTGGATAAGCCCAACAAAGAGTTGGTTACGGCTGGGAAAAGAATATTGAGATATTTGAAATCTACAGCGGACAAAGGTATACAAAAAAGGACCAGAAAAACTGGAAGCCTACTCGGATGCAAATTGGGCAGGTGATCGAAGTGATAGAAAGAGCACTAGTGGATCACTAATACTGTATGGGGGAAATCCAATCAGCTGGTTCTCCAAGAAGCAGACTTGCGTTGCACTTTCAACAGCAGAAGCTGAATACGTTGCAGCCGCAGCCAGTGCTCAAGAATTGGTCAACCTGAAGGGTGTTCTCTCCGAGTTCAGTGAAGTGAAGTGTGCGTCATTGAAAATGGACAATCTGAGTGCGGTTTCAATGGCGCAAACTTACGAAAATTCAAAACGGGCTAAACACATAGACATTAAAGAACATTTCGTTAAGGACTTGACTAATAAAGGGATAATCAAAATAGAATATGTGAACACAAATGATAACTTTGCAGATATTCTGACAAAACCCCTATGTAAAGAAAAATTTGTAAACATATGCAAATTGTTAAATATCATAGAATACTAGGACGATTGTAAAACTTTTGTTGAGAAAAGTGTTTAAATCGAGGGGGAGTGTTAGAAGAAGAGACAATTCAGTGATATATATTTTTTCTATGGTTGACACTGTTGACAATTGACATAATAACAAGATGAAGGTTCAGTAATGTAATGACGTAGCGTTGTAATAAGTCTTCAGTTTGTTAATGATAAATAACTTAAAATATTACTTTGCTTCCACAAAGCATAAACCCTAACAAATTTACTCCCCAATTTCCCTTCCACCCAAACACGATATTTATGACTAGTTTGAGGGAAAGCATGGAACTTGATATTTGTACTTTTTTTCTCAGGAAGAACACTGATGAACTGAACAATAGCGATTCGAACATAACTATTAAAATAATTTAAGAAAAATATAAATATTTGTAGAATATCACACAAAAATACAGCAGAATGCAACAACCTCAGAGGAATGAAAAGGACTGACTACCTCTCAGGTAAGAACCATAGCAAACCATGTCAACATTTATAGTTACTCTGATTGTCACCAGGTGGCGTAGCGCTTATCTTGATTCGCCTATAGAGCAAGCTCGTAGCTCTAGGTTTTACTCAGAAGTAAATTGAACAGGGGAATTTATGTCCTATATAGTAAATAAAATTTTGACAAATATTAGTTACAAAAGATCAACAATTGAGCATTGTATTTACATAAAGTTAAAAAATAACTTGCTAACTGTTGTTGCATTGTACGTGGATGACTTTTTTGTTTTAACTAATGTTAATTCTGAATGAATTTTCTGATAGAAGATTCAAGTGATAATTTTATCATAAAGAATTTAGGGAAAGCTAAAAAATGTTTAGGGATGAATATCACTAGAAATTATGAAAAAGGTAGTATAGTCATTGTTTATATTCTTCAAATATGTATTGCAAAAATTCAACATGTCTGATTGTAAGCATATGAAAACTCCTTTGAAAACTGAATTGAAATTTGATTCAACAAAAGAGAGTTGTAATGATGAACCATATAAGGAAATGATAGGTTTATTAACGTCTTTAGCAGTATTAACTAGTCCTGATATACTCTGTTAATCTCTTGAATCAATTTAATTATTATTTCATTATTGAACACTGGAAAAGTGCAAAACTCATTTCAAGATGCAAGTAAAAAAATCATTGTTCAATTTTTATTTCAGTCAGAAGGACCTGTGTTTAGAATTTGAAATGACTGCCTCGGTACTAAAATTGTATCAGCCAATACTATTGACACATATTAGTGGGTTCGATAATTACACTGACTTGATTTTTTTCAATTGTTAACTTTGGATCTGAATCAATAAATAATTTGATTTTTACCAATATTAAAAGCAATGAATAAATCAGTAGGATAGCATTTTCGAACTGGCCATAGAGCACCTATTCCTATAACGATTGAAAGATTGGAAACTTTATTGAACAAATAGGTATCTACATTTTTATACGAGTTTAATCATTCATTCATGACATGGAAATTTTTAATAAATAGTTACTTTTCAAAGTAGTTTATACTTACATTGAATTGATGGAAACTTGATACCAATTCCGAAAGTAACTGCCATGTTAAAATTCTTCAAATATGAATGATCCTTTAAATTTTATTTCTGTCGTAACATTTTGACTAGTATTTCAAGTGAAAAATTTGAACTGATTCTTTATATGTATATCCTCGCCATCAATGAATTATTTGATTGTTTCACAAAAAAATGGAGAATAGATATTCATTTGAATAAAATCTAATCGCCAAACTTGAACTGAAGGAAGACCTGTGAATATATTCCATACCTTATTGAAATCAATATCTTCAAAGTACTCAAAAGACTAATAATGAAATTTAGAAGAATATGTCTTTCTCAAATTTATAGTCATATATGATATGATGCATAAGTCAAAATTTAATTAAGTCACATTTAAAGTATTGTTTTTTGTTGAAAATTTAGTATATCTATAATAAACAAACTGAAAAGAGACAGAATGAATAGACCTGCTTTTCAAATACCCATGGCTTATGTTACCTCATAAGCAATTGAAATATGATATCTAGGTGGAACCTTTTTGAGAAATCAGGTTATAAGTTTGAGAGTCTCTAATTTCCAAGGTTTATTAATACATGTTTCAGTTGAGCGCCATATAATATAACAGAGTATATATAGTTGAAATTATTCGTATAAGAGATTTCACAACAATTTGACTTATTCATTATAAATTCAACAGCAGTGCACTCAAATTCTTCAAAAACGGATTGGTCACTTATATTTTTGCACTCTTCTGTCGTAAAAGTGTATACTTTAGATATTCAAAAAAACACATGGAAATTTTTTAATGTCATGTGACTAACTTGGCTCTTTTTTCCAGTAATAAAGCCAATTTTGAATTATCCATATATGAGATCCATAAGGAGTTTTTCTATATCTGTTTAATACTGTTTCATAGTAGGACAACTTTAACTCCAATCCAAGACTGAATTGATGAAGAAGCTTCTGTTCTCTTTTGTAGTTCCATCTGCTGTCGCAATAGATTCAAATTCTCACGAATGAGGATGTAGTTTTATAGTTTGTGGAAAATAAACGAAAAATTCCTGAAATAAAGTAACATTCATCCAATTGAATCAATAATACAAACCCTTCAAACGAACCTAAACTGAGGAAAATGCATTCGATGATATGAATGTTCATTTCCAAATTTTGACAAATATCTATCGAATTTTTGATTCGCCGAAGACTTTGAATTTTATCTGTCGGCATTTATTTAAATATTGAATAACAATTTTGGAAACTGCAAACTTTCTCAAAAACTTTCATATATCGAAATGGAATATTCATTATAAACATGACACTGACAGTCAAATTGTCCACAGATAACACAGAAATATGGGATTTGAAATGTCAAAATAATCCGAAACACCCCGTATACTCGAAAACCGCAAGGAGAATCGAAGGTTTGGTATTTTTCCCGGGATCTCGAGACGATTTCGAGGGGAGTCTTATTCTTGTCATTTTTGCTCTAGATTGTCCCGTTTGGGCTGTGATTTTACGTTTAAAATTTGCCGAAATGTCACAAGCGTGTTCATATAGTTTATATATCATCGATTCAATGCAGTACGCGATTTTCTATATTTTTTTTTTGCCCTGTCACGATTATTCATAAGCTGCCTAATTTCATTGGTTAACCATGGAGCAGGAGGTTTAGTGATGCGACAAGATCTCACTGGAGCATGTTTATCAAACAACCGTGTAAGAACACAAGAAATATGAGCCACCTTATCATCAATGTTTCTCAAGACAAAAATTTCATCAAGAGATGAATAAGCAAGTTCGTCACTGAAAGAACTCGGCGAAAAATTTCGGAAATCTCTATAAGTGACATACTTAAAGTTTGCATGTGATACATCTACATCAACGGTGAAACTAGTAATATCATGATCACTATAATGATAATTGACTGCTTTGACGTCTTTTAGAGCTTCAGGAGTATTGGTTATAACATGATCTAAAATCGCATCCTTTCTAGTTGGCAAATCAACAAGCTGTGCCAACCCAAATGTATTCAGGGCCGATAAGTAAAAAACGCAATCGGCACCCTTAGTATTCGACACGTCAATATTCTTGTCTCCCACAATAACCAAATTCTCGCTATATGGAATGGAAGCTAAAAGTGAATCCTCAATATCTTCTATTAAAAACTTTTTATCAACACTGGGCGGTCTGTAAATAGCACAAATCAAAATTTTGAACTGATCGTATTCAAGAAAAATAGTAGTGTTCTCAAGATTCAATTTAAAGCTGATTTCTCTGTACTTTATATTCTTATTCACATAAATACCTGTACCTCCTCCCCTGGTGAGCCTGTCATTTCTCACAAAATCATACTGATCAATATTCACTAAATAATCAGGTTCATCCTTCAACCAAGTTTCAGTAACACAGCAAATGTCAAATTTACGCTCATACAAAGTTTCCTTGAATTCAGAAAAATGACATAGGAGTGAGCGAACATTTAACTGAGCAACATGTAACCGATACCTTTTATTCATCATACAATGGCAAAAATGAATCTATATAAAGAAATTTCAGAAATACTATCAACAACAAAAAAAATAAAATAATATAAACAATAAAGCTAAGGTTTAAACTCAAAAAAGAAAGTGGAAAAGAAATTAATTTTCAATAAACAATTTTTGGCAATGCTATTTATTTCCTCATGATTAGAGCAGACCCGTTTACGGCTGTTTACATCAATCCTTCAAATCTTCCGCACATTCAATCATCTTCTTTCCACCAGCTACGCTACTCACATAAATTCTCCCATTGCGTGACCAAACATTTTTCTGACCGAACGTAGATTTGCAACTGTTTAAAAGTTTATAGTTAAACTGGGTCAAATCCTCATTAATGATGATCGTAGAACCTCTTAATTTATTCTTCCGATTATAAACAAGATCTCTACATTTTTGTGTAGAGAAATCGATAATAACAGGTCTTACTTTATTTTTATCCTTGACAGGTATGCGGTAACATTTCTCGATATGAATGTCCGAGGATGCAAGGTTCAATTTATTAGTCAACAAATGTGTGATTGACTGCATCACATCTTCTTTATCTCCCTCGCGCACACCAGTAAATCGAAGTCGTCTCATTCTTTGATTCTGCTCCAGGCGATTCATACGTTTACGCAGATCATTATTTTCCGCCTGCAATGTGTTCACTTTCTCTTGAAGGACATCCGTTTTTAGAAGTAATGAATCAAATTTATCATTCATCTTATCCAACACAATATCTGCAACACATTTCGCCAAGGTCGCCAAGAAACGTGAATCATTAACACTTTCTTCGATAATATCCTTAATATTTCTCCGTTGTTGTGAGGTCAAAACCATCCTGTAAGTTTAGTTTCAGTACAAATGCAATTATAATTTTAAATTTGGGAATTCAGGAAAAGACCGCCAATGAAAACAAAATATTGCGTATTTCACTTTTTACTGGAACGATTCGCCTATTGAAAAACTCGATAATAAGAGGAGCCGCAAATAACACGTCTACTCCGTATGAAGTATCATACGTAATTACGTAATATCATATACAGGGTATTTCAAGTTCGACGGCCTAATAGACGTTTCTGGAGAACGGGACCGATTTGAAATCTGAAAATTCGGAATATGACATTGTTTATGATGCTCTATTCAGCTAAAATATTTTCGAAGTTCCGGCACTTCCAGTTATACAAGAATTGAAAAATTATTTTTCAAAAAAAACTTTTTTTTCATTTTATGTCTTAGGTATTATCGAGATTTCCATTTTCAATTACTCTTTTCTGAAATTATTGCGTTAGTTCTCATAGTTTTCTAAATATTGAGGAAAAACCGTCAAAAAGATAGAATTTCCGTAGTCACTATTACATGAATTATTTTTACTGTAAATATCCTATGCGTATACTCGATTTACTTTCTCGAACTAGAATAATATAGGAATTCGTGCCTATCTTGAATTTGAAAAATATCATCACAGGATGTTTCAAATATTGTGCCAAAAATTGTGATCAAAATTTGATCATAACTTTCGATTTTCAAATTAGAACCCTATTTTTTTGTGATTTTGTTGGATTCTAAAGTGAAAAATAAGGGTAGTGTCCAAACATGATTATGCTCTCAAATTCAATAATTCAATAGTTATTCGAGATTTTATTAATTTATGTTATACGTAGGGTCAATTTATTTATATTCAAATAATGAAATTCTGGATCTACTCATCTACTCGTATTCCATATCCACGGTGAATGCAACAGAATTGTTTCGAGAACTTGTCGAGCATTCAATCAGAAATATCCACATTTACCACCAATTGACTAGAAGATATTTCGGAAGTATGTTTCAAACTTTCTGTTACTCCCTTTTCATCACCACGCTGATGTTTTCCTGAATTCATAAAATGTATTCTACCGCTTTTTTATATGAATAGAATTGGCACACAGGAGTCCTGTCACACCCGTCATATGTAAAGTAATTAGATATTTAAATTTCTATGGTCATAGAGTATTATTGCTAGCCCGTCTGGAAACAGATCGAATGAAATTGACGTATAACATAAATTCATAAAATCTCGAATAACTCTCGAATTATTGAATTTGGGAGCATAATCATGTTTGGACACTACCCTTATTTGTCACCGCAGAATCCAACGAAATCACAAAAAAATAGGGTTCTAATTTGAAAATCGAAATTTATGATCAAATTTTGTTCACAATTTTTGGAACAAGGGCATCATAAATAATGTCACATTCCGAATTTTCGGATTTCAAATCGGCCTCGTTCTCCAGAAACGTCTAATAGGCCGTCGAACTTGAAACACTCTGTATATATATATATAATCTCATATGAATATGGAGAAAATTATTATGGCATAATTTTAGGCTCTTTTCAAACTAATCAATTACCCTATTCTGGAATTTTTTGCTCCTCAAATTACCGAGATCTCATGAGTTACACTACTTCATTCATACAATTCCGTCAGTACGTGAAAAATGCAAATCTCATATGAATATAGAGAAAATTATTATGGCATAATTTTAGGCTCTATTCAAACTGATTAATTGTTCCTCAGATAACCGAAAAGTCATGAGTACTTCTACTGCATTCATCCCATTCCGTCAGTAGATGAAAACAGCAAATCTCATATGAATATGGAAAAAACGATTACGCCATAATTTTAGGCTCTATTCAAACTAATCAATTACCCCATTCCGGAATTTTTTGCTCCTCAGATTACCGAGAACTCATGAGTACTTCTACTGCATTCATCCCATTCTGGCAGTAGGTATGTGAAAACTGCAAATCCCATATGAATATGGAAAAAATTATTACGCCATAATTTTAGGCTCTATTCAAACTAATTGATTACCCCATTCAGTAATTTTTTGCTCCTCAAATTACCGAGATCTCATGAGTTCCACTATTTCATTCATCTAATTCGATCAGTACGTGAAAAATGCAAATCTCATATGAATAAGGTACCGGCGGGTTATAAGGCCCACCTAAGCTTCTGTGAGTGATTTTTTTTTTTCATTTTAATATATTTTACTGAAACGCTTTATGAAAACCAAACCTTCATTCTTTTTCTGTTCAAATATAAAAATAAAACTTTCGAAATTCAACGTGATAAATTTAAAAAAAAACATATAAGAAAAGTAGAATATTGGGCCTTATTTCCGGTCGCTCTCGAAATAGGGCCCAGCTTGCATTTATGGAGCACAATCCCAACAAACGAAATCTTCATTATCTTCTGCAGTATATCCAATACATTCTTCGTGTGCCCAAAGATTGCAACTTGTGCATCGACGCATATCAGCCTCAAAATCTTCATGGCAGATGCTGCACATCCACGATTCTGTCACTTCTGGTTGTTTTTCAACATTTTTTTTGGAAGATCTTGAACTCAACGGAATGTTTTCTTTATTTTTATCAGAAAACAAGTCTCTACAAAGAGTCTGTGCCTTGTAATTGATTGCTTTTCTTCTAGGAGTTGAAGTAATTTTTTTCAATTTGCCCTCCGGGGTAGGTAAAATGGAATGAAATGTGTTTTCAGGCTGGTAAATTTTTCGATGATGAGCTCGGTAAAATTGAAGCAGGAAAACTAGATGATACTTCTGAGGTTTCTGGAACTGTACCTGAGCCGCTTTCATATTCCCTGGATTTTTGGAGTTTGAGTTTTAATCTCATTAATGGCAAATTATCTTCTTCATCACTTGAGCTTGAAATGTCCGAAATGGGCGCATCAGGGTATGGATTCTCTTGATGTGTTGGTAGAGAAGGCGCAAAGGCAGTCTCTGCTATTGCATTTGGGTTGTAGGGATAGATACCTGTACTTCTGAAGCCATTAGTGATATTGTCAGTTGACATACACTTATTCCAGGTTGGTGTGAACACGAGTCCGAATCTATCTTTCGTCATTCTTCGATCTGGATATTTGTCCCAGTAGAATAAGAGTTCTTGATCCCAGTTGTGTTCGAACGATCTGAACACTGGCTTATCTAGTGGTTGCAATTCATGTGTGGTATTGCTTGGGAGACAGAAAATTGTAATATCAAATTCTTCAGCTTTAAGGACAATATCTATATCCAAGTGACAAGAAGCTCCATCAAGAATCAACAAAACTTTACCTGGTGCTTTATAGGTAGCGAAATGTTCCAGCCACTTGACAAATATTTCAGAAGTCATGCTGCCTTTGGGTGCCATATGCACGACAGCTCCGTCAGGCAGATTATCTTTGAAAGTAGGTTTTAGACGCTGTCCTTTGAAAAGAATCATGGGTAGTATTGTATGGCCAACCGCATTTACACAAGCTACAATTGTTGCATTTTCAGCGTGTTCGTGAGCTACCAAATGAACACGGCGGGCACCTTTCTGAGCAAGTACTAACTGGGAATGATGGAGAGTTAACCTGCATCCTTTTTCGTCTAAATTGTATATTCGATGTGGGGAGTGCTTGCAATTTATCCATAATATTTCCGAGTTTTGTGAAATAATCTTTGACAATAACGGGATTGAGCTTTTGGGCCCTGGCAGGGTTCATACTTTGCGCCTTACGCTTCGACAGTGCAGGATGACGTTTTAGAAATCGCTGGAACCAATCTTTCCCCGCCATTTCTTTCTGAACATAAAACTTGTTTTCTATGGAATTTGCTTTTGTAAAATTGTACACACATCTTCGCAGTTGCTTTGTTGTTAACGGAACTCTTACTTCCGAAAGCCGTATTATACGATTTTCTAGTTCGTTCTCTTGATCAGCAGTCAGAAATTTTTTGCGTCCAAGTTTCCTTTCTGTATTTCCAGATTTCAAATGATTTCGTAAGGTGCGCCTCGGAATACCACAGTGCTTTTCAACATAACGCTGTGATTTACCTTGTTTCAACAGGTCGATGGCTTCTTCCATCATTTCGGAAGTCCAATTGGCCCGTATACCTCTACACTTTTTGCCCATAATCTAGAAAAATAAACGAAAAAATGCATATCATTCGAATAAATAAAGTAACTGGAAACAAGGCCCACTGACTGGAAATAAGGCCCAGTAGTGGGCCTTATTTCCAGAACAGCGATATTGATGATTTTTAGGTTAGTTTCAATAGAACCCAGGATAAAAACGATACTTACTGAGGAAAAAATTTTACTAGATATTCAATATAATCAGAGCCCTAAATAAAAAACTAGGAAGCATTCACTCAAATAAATCTGGAAGCGAATATACCTAGAGCAGTATTTATAACAGCACTTAAATATTTAGCGTAACCGAATACAAATGGCTGCGGAATCGAAACAGTGTCCTCTAGCGGCAACCTATTTTTCGCTTTTGATCCGCTAGATGTCACTTTTTCAACAAAAAACTTGATCTGGGCCTTATTTCGAGCCGGGCCTTATAACCCGCCGGTACCTTATGGAGAAAATTATTATGGCATAATTTTAGGCTCTATCCAAACTAATTGATTACCTTATTCCGGAATTTTTTGCTCCTCAGATAACCGAAAACTCATGAGTTCTTCTACTGCATTCATCCCATTCCGTCAGTACATGAAAACAGCAAATCTCATATGAATATGGAAAAAATTATTATGGCATAATTTAAGGCTCTATTCAAACTAATTAATTACCCTATTCCGGAGTTTTTGCTCCTCAGATAACCGAGAACTCATGAGTACTTCTACTGCATTCATCCCATTCCGTCAGTACGTGAAAACAGCTAATCTCATATGAATATGGAAAAAATTATTATGGCATAATTTTAGGCTCTTTTCAAACTAATTAATTACCCTATTCCGGAATTTTTTGCTCCTCAGATTACCGAGAACTCATGAGTACTTCTACTGCATTCATCCCATTCCGGCAGTAGACGGTTCTGCTAGCTTAACCGTAAAGCTAGCTAGGCTCACGTTTAACCCATTACCAAATTACTGAATTTACGTTTTTTTAAAAAACCCTGGGTTCTGCTAGCTTTACGGTTAAGCTAGCAGAACCCAGGGTTTTTTTAAAAAAACGTAAATTCAGAAATTTGGTAATGGGTTAAACGTTAGCCTAAAAAGAGCCTAAAATTATGGTGTAATCAGATTTTCCATAAGATATCGATTAGCTTGGTGGTTCTGCTAGCTTAACGTTAAGCTAGCAGAACCCGCGATTTCTCCGACAATTCAGGAGCAAAAAATTTTTGAAAAGGGTAATAAGTTAGCCTGAAATGAACCTAAAATTATGGCCGAAAAAAAATCGAAAATTCGAAAGTGGTTCTGCTAGCTTTACGGGGGTACAAAAATACAGGCTATGCCATCTAGAATAAGCCCGATAATAACGTTTGAATGAGTCGTCAATTAATTGACTCGTTTTGAACAAATTCATTCATTTCGAAGTGATTAGGATCTTCCAAAGCCCCTTCACTTTGTGAAAAATCGAAATATTTCAAAAACGGTAAATTTTGAGGAACCAACTCAAGTTAATTTATTCCATGCAATCTAAAAATTCAATGAAAAAGGTGTTCCATGAAAAAATATTTGTTCATTAATCGAGGTACACTTTTTTGGTATACCCTGTATATTTCCAAACAATTAGATAATGGAGCTCTAATCTAATAAAACCTCGTGTTACTGTGTCGAAAAATATTCGAAAATATCAGCCCTTAACTTTAATAGAGCATCGCATCAATGTTGGAACTGCCTGTATGGATTGGATAATGAAAATGAAAGAACTCATTTCAATTTATAAGATATAAGTCATCGTTTTATTCTTATTCTCCAACAAAGCTAAATAATTTTTATGATAGCAAAAAATAAATAAAATAAAACATATTTTGCAGACGTGCCTTATCAGCTTCGGATTTTCATTTTCAAAGCAGTGTGACCAGATTTAGTAGAAATCTACCTTTCAGTAGTTTTTCGCATTTCCATGAAATTTTTAGTAGGAAGAAATCAGTTGGTAGATTTTCGTAGTTTTATAAATCTGATCGAGACGATTGGGAATTGGGATGCCTAGACTGTTTCGATGAATCAATTCATTGTTCTTTGAGATTCTACGCGATTCTAGAAGAGAAGTAGTTAGGGGTAAGTATGTTCTAGGCCAAAGCCCGAGCATAACCTCACTTTTGGATATTAGTGGTGTTTGGAATATTGGAGTGCGACGGCATCTTGTGGCGGCTTTTGGAAGCTAGTGGTGGGAACTGTTTTACCGTTCGCGGCGCCATCTTGTGGTGGATAGCGTAAGTTTGGGTGGTGGAAACTGTTTTACCATCTTGAACTGATAAAAAATCTGAGTGGGATTCGAACCCGGGGCGTTGGATTGGGATCCAGACTCTTAACGACTAAGCTATAGGGGGGATATACTGTAAAGAAGTAAATTAGTGGTACAAATAAATGGTTGTTGAAAGATTGGATTTATCCGCAGTGGATTTCTGTAATTTTCCATACTAGTCCAAGATCCCAGAGCGATAAGACACAACTTATTTTCACATAAATGAAACCTCATGTTCTCAGTAGTGCCTTATGTGCTCAGAATACCTGCGCGCTTGTGGAGCTTGCCGAGTGACACCTGGGCAGGTACCAGGTGTGAAAGGTAACTAAAATTAATAGTTACCTAACTTAAATTTTCATAGCTGATTTTTAAATATATTTTGTAGAGTGTTATTATAAAGTTATACCATAAGCGTCACACACTTTTCGTGGGCCAGTACTACTTTTGTCAGACGCTTTAAAGCTCTACAAAAAATAAATTAACTTAACTTATTTTTACATGTCTGACATTTAAATATGTTGTTCAGACAATTGTTACGAAGTTATATTTAATTATACAGACAAAATTGATCGACCAAACACCCCCTAAACAGCAAAATTATTCTGCCGTGAGTATGAGCGCGAAAGCATTATGCGCATGCGTCTTAGAGTAAATATATGAAAAATACTTACGGTACAGCTTCCGATATAAAATTTTTGCATCTCTATTTCAATATTAACGTAATAATTAGTCAGTATGAAAGTAAATTAATTCATTTAATATTTCTGGTATAATTAATCTGTTCAGAGCTATTTTTTCTTAGAAAAATTTTTATTTCATTGTTAAAAATATCATTTGAAATTAATTTTTTTACAAAATCATTTTTGGAAAAAAAAATTCACCCATGATTAATTAAATTAAGCATTTATTTTATTGTTTAATCATCGCAATCATCATAACAATTATTTGAATTTTCATCATTTAACCAATCACGATACTGTCCAACTAAGTCATCATCTTCATCGTCATCAGTTATGTTGTTGCTGACATCTTCTTCTGCAAAAAATAATCAAAAGAATTAAAATACATAAAATTACTAGTTAAATAAATTTTAATCTTGAACTCTAATTATAGTACCTGATTGTTGAAGAGATTCACCAACGTCCCTTGGTAATTAGTCACCACCAAACCAATGAAAGTGAAACTGGTTTTCCTCTAACCTCCATCCATTTTGTTCAGGAGTAAAAATGGTTGGTTGTTTTTCATGAGCATAATTCCATATGCTAGAAATGTAATTAGCTCGTAGAAATTGTTGAAATAGCTCAGTTTTACACGGTGGTAAGCTGCTTGCGTCAAAGTTTTTTAAATTTTTACGGTTAAATTCTTCATTTATATTAGATACGCTGTAATTATTCAAAAATAGCTGAAGACGGGCAGCGTTAACATCGTATGTATCAGGAACACTATAGATTTCACAGATAAACTTTTGAATAGTCTTGAAAATATCTTCTTGTCTGTGCTCATCGGTTAATAATTCAGGATCACCAAAGTGCATCAAAACTTGCTGATACTCAGGTCTCTTCATTAATATTTTAAATGGTCTTTGTTTACCTTTTTTAAAAAAGGCAGGATTATAGTCACATCCGGTTAATGCATGAAATCCTGGCAAACTTCGACACAAAGATGATCCCAAGTTCTCGTACACTTTTGTCAAATTAATATATCTTTGGTTGTTTCCGGTGCCTGCGTTTAACCATACATTGGAACCATCGTCTTTCAAATTATGCATCTGTCCTAACATAATAATCGCTATATCGGTATCAGAACATCTTACAACAAAATTTGCCTACCCCCAAAGGACACATACACAATACACAGAAGAATTACACGAATGAGAGAAGGGGAACTGAGTTAGTAAGACCGTCTAACTCGCTCCGAAACGCACCTATAATGCTTTCGCGCTCATACTCACGGCAGAATAATTTTGCTGTTTAGGGGGTGTTTGGTCAATCAATTTTGTCTGACTAATTGAATATAACTTCGTAACAATTGTCTGAACAACATATTTAAATGTCAGACATGCAAAAATAAGTTAAGTTAATTTATTTTTTGTAGAGCTTTAAAGCGTCTGACAAAAGTACTGGCCCACGAAAAGTGTCTGACGCTTATGGTATAACTTTATAATAACACTCTACAAAATATATTTAAAAATCAGCTATGAAAATTTAAGTTAGGTAACTATTAATTTTAGTTACCTTTCACACCTGGTACGTGCCCAGGTGTCACTCGGCAAGCTCCACAAGCGCGCAGGTATTCTGAGCACATAAGACACTACTGAGAACATGAGGTTTCATTTATGTGAAAATAAGTTGTGTCTTATCGCTCTGGGATCTTACTCTATACTGTTCATAATGTTGAGCGTGTTTTATTTGAATTGAGTGTGTTGCTTAACGCATTCACATTTATAGGGCCTGAATGTACTGGGTGTCGTCTCATGATAATCAAGGCATTTTGGCATTCAATGTGATATGAAAAAGCAAATTACACTTTTTAACTAGGTAGCTTTTCGCTGTGGGATTCAGGAAAATATTTTAGGATTCAGCCAAATTGTCTGAAAGCGATTTTGTTGAAGGAATTTTTGTCAACAACAACAAGCATGTGAGACGTATCGTTTTGAGGAGGGGTGAATGAAGGAATTGGTTTGGTTATTGAAAAATAATATCAGAGGAAGATGATTTTTTATTGACACAACGTTATGTTATCTAAATCGTTCAATAATTTATTCTTATAGAAGTACATACATTCTAAAATTGCATAACTCTGAACACATGGATTAATTCTACAGAAAGCATTTATATAATCTTCAACAGAATTTTGTTTGTTCTGTGATGTTAATCCTTTGATGGTGTCCACGAATTTGAAGTAATACAGAGATATTCGTAGATTTTTCAGCATCTCAAGACGATTGATAATTAGCAGTTGATTCAATTCAGATATTTTATTCAAGTCAGATGTACTGAAATATATGCAGTCCCCCCATTTTTTAACTCTAGTCATCATACATTCACAATCACATCGTACAACTGTTGCTCCACATCCTCTTTGGTAATCATTTTCGATTTGTGACATAAACAACTCCCATTCCCAATCATCAAACGATATTACACAATTATTGCAGCTCAGCTTGACGGCAGGGGCAAATTGCCTTGCTGGACTTATGCCACAATCAATGTATAGAGAAGCAGATCCCAATCTACATTCTATTTCCAGACGAAATTGTTGGTTCAGCAGGTAGTGCTTTTCGTTTTTCAGTGCAGCATTATATGATTCATCATCATTATGCTTTGATTCAACATCGCTTAGCGATGGCTCATTGTATTGTTGTGGTTGCATGATTGCTCAAAGTTTGTTTTCTGACTGAATCCAGGAATCATGTTCTTCACTCATCCCCAACCATCGCACCAAAACCTTGTCTGCACGTCTGCGCAATACTTTTTCAACCAAGTAAACATCGGGCTGCTTTGTCTTTTGCAACTCTTCTTGGTAGAAAGCTCCACTTATAGGTCTACCGGTAAAATCTTCAAGAAGGTAACTTACTGGGTTGGTCAGTTGAACTTTTGTGATTTTAAATAGTTCAGTAGTCCATTGTGGGAGATATCCCTTTGTAAAAACATGTCTGTATTTACTTATACGTACAATATTACCCTTCTGAAATCTATGAGGTCCTGCTATTTTGATGTGGTTGTATGCAAATTCATATATGTCACTCTCATTTTTCGTATTAACATCACATGGTTTCATTCTAATTGTCCGATGCCTTTTATTATTATATGCATTTACCACATCTTGAAGGATGTCGATCCATCGATAAGTTCCTCTCAAACTAAATTGTTTGAAAAGCGCTTCTTTCAACGTTCTTATGACTCGCTCCACTATTGCTGCTTTCTTATCACTATACGTATTATAATGATTTATGTGATGTTTTCTAATAACTAGTTCTTGAAATTGGTGATTGAAAAATTCCTTTCCTTGATCAGATTGTAAGTTGATAGGTATTTGTCCGTCATTGTGCTGTAGGATATCTAGAAAAGCCCTAGTCACTTCTTCGCCTGTTTTCCTCCTCACTGCTCTAGCCCATACGAATTTCGAGAAGCAATCAATAACAACAAGAATATACTTAAAACCCTCATTACTTGTGGCGAGCTTATCAAGCTGCCCTAAATCCATTTGCCAAAGATCATCTAACCCTTTAATAATTGTTCTTCGTCGAGAGAAATTTTTACGCGCAGGACGATGAAGTTCCTTAATTACTTGAACTATTTCTTTAGATGGTTGGGTGTGTATCATCTTTATGAGTTTCACAATTCATCTGTGGATGGGTGTGTGAGATTGGTACCACGGTTGTTATTGAAGAATGTGTCCAGCAGCAGGAGCAGCAGCAGGAGCAGCTGGAGCAGCAGCAGGAGCAGGAGCAGCAGCAACAATCCAATCATAGCTCTATAGCAGAAGCAGACAACTCTACGGATGCCAAACTTTAGATGGTTGGGTGTGTCTCATCTTTATGAGTTTCACAATGTGGATGAATGGATTGGTACCACGGTTGTAGTATAGGCAGAAGCAGACAACTCTACGGATCTAGAAATCATTTCACAAATTTTTTCCAATTTCTCACCCATGCGTTCCAATTTCTCACTTAGGTGTTCTAATTTACTTCCAAAATCTTTCAAGGCATTGCTAAGGTTAGACAATTCTATGTCAATGATTTCTTTAGTCACAACATCACTTTTTTCAGTTGGTCTCTTCACATTACATAACCTTCTATTGCCGAAATCATAGTCACCATCATTGGTCATGGGAAAAGTATAATCAACCCGCAAGCGCTTCGCTGATGAGATGTTTCCAGTGTATGCAACCCGACCAAATTTGTCCATTGTAGCTGCGAATTTGGATGCAAAAAACCACACCTAATATATAATTCCAGCTTCACGCAACTCATCCACAATTGCTTCGATTTCGTTATCGTTGGAGTTGTTGCCTGCTTCTTTTGACGCGTGCAATAAACACAAACGATCTACTAATTCGTTAATATCATTCCAATATCTATACTCTATCGCTTTTTCATTGTATCGCATCATCATCCCACCACCAAGTTTCTTTATAATATTTTTATATTTGTGACCAATATTTGCCTTGATTTGTTTTGATGGATTGAATTCTCTTCTATGTACGTTGGTGATGTTTAATATTCGCTGATAATTTTCTTCATCTTCTCGTGTGAATCCTACTGGTTCTTTATTGAATAACAGTTTGAGGAGGCCCTCACTGTCTGGAAAATAAAATTCACCATCAATAATAATTTTACCACTATCAAAATCTAGTGAGCAGCCGCCTAGACTCCAACTAGATGCTCGTGGGTCATATTTAGGACCATATGTGAAATCTATTTGTGCATCTCGATTGAACGATTGTCGAATGAAGCGTTGTACATTTTTGGGATAGGTTTCCAAATAGGTTTCGAGACTGTTGTTGAAATTATGCATTTCTTTGGAAATCTTTTTCGAATCAGTACCTACATTTTCATCATCATCATCATGATTATTATTTTCAAACTTTTTCACATCAGATAAAGCATTAGGGTCTAGCTCTTTTTTCATGGTTTTACTGAGGGAAGGTTTTTCTTCAATTCCTTCAACATCAGGTAACGCTTTCGTAACAATTCCTATAGGAGTCGATGATTTTGGTGGTTTGGTTGTCAGCGATGTCTCCATGTGTTGCGTCATCTTATCTAAACGTTTTGTAATGGGAGAAATAATCCGATTGATCGATTCATCAGCTTCAGAACGACCCAATTTGAATGCTAAATATTTTCTTCTAACATCATTGATGAGCTGTCTTATTTTGAGTTTACGAGTTGACTTGTCTCCTCTCGACATGATTCTTGTAAACTGGTCAATTATCCTTAATGCTTATGAATTTATCGAAACCATGACGATAACGACCGTCGTTCAAGTTGAAATCTTTTACAATCATTAAAAAACCATAATTATCGGTACTCCAGCATATTGAACAAATATCTTTAAATTTTTCATAACTCATATCAGGGGAAATGTGTTCATTGAAAATATAACGTGAATTGACATCATCACTTCTGAATATAACAATAATATTCGCATTGTCACGGATCAGATGTTTATTAATTGATACATATGTCTGACAGAGAAAAGCAACATCAATATGTTTATGTCTACCCATAGAGTAATAAGACTTGATTTTATCTTGCTTGCTGTTACATATATCATCAAAGATGAATATGGAATTTTCTTTAGCCTCTGAAGTATCTATGATTTCGTCATTTTCTCTATAGCTGTGATAACCAATACCATGAACACTGTTTAGGACTTCTTCGAGTAGCTGATACTTGGGTTGATTTAAACTTTTCGAGAATATATATACATTTTCAAATGTAAGTCCATTAGGATGGAAAAGTAAGGATAAAAGTGCGTTAGATTTTCCACAGCCACTTGGACCCACAATCAAAAATCTACAACTAGATGGAAATAAATCACCATTTCTATTCAATTTTGGCTGATCATCGAAAATATCTAAATTTTCTACTGGCAAAACTGTTTTATGTTGCTCAATTCGCATCTTGATTACAACTAATCGCAGTATTAGGGGAAGGTAAATATAAAGATAAATTAATTTCAAATTTTATTCAGAACAACTCTTTTCTTTTTACATGGTGTCATTGGTGACAGATGTGAAAATCTAGATTTATTACTAAAAACTGCAGATTCCCAGATACATTCTGAAGTAGATGATGATAACGATGATGATGCATTTCGTTGATCACCATATTCCTGAAAGCTTAGCATCCCAAATTGAATAATTAGGTTTTGCACTTGATTGTGACAGTTTCCATCATTGGGTATAGGTAGTTCTTGTTTAAAATCATCAATCGTCATTTTTTCCATATGTGTGTGTGTGTGTGTATGTGGTTAATGGGGAATGAAATCCCAAAGCCAATCGAATATTTCTTTGCAGTTTGTCATGCTGCACATGCGTGGTACATTTCCATCATGATACATACACAACGGTCGTTGCATCTTTAAATTTGGTGGTGGGGGGTTGAAATGTTCTAGCTCATTCAGATCAATAACCATGAACGACTGCCCCATGCCCAATAAATATTTCTTTTTTTGATGGCCCTTCACGTACACTATATCCATATCTGAGAGTAATCTGCTAAGAATATCACAAACATCGCGAAGTTCTACACTTCCAGAATTATATTTTATACCATGAAAATTATTTTCCAACCATCTTATTAGCTTCTGATCTTGCACCGATAAAGATGAAAATTTAACTTCAGGTTTCACAATATAATGTGCAATTTGGTGCCCATTATTTACACACATCTCTTTTGGTTGGAAGTTGCCATTAATTGTGAAACCTTGAAAATCTACTACTGCCACTTTCATCTTGATATGGTGACTGCTCTTGCTGAACTGAATCCTCAAAAGTTTGTTAATTTTCTTATAATTTCGCTAAGTGGGTGGTACTCGATGACGTTGTCATGAACAATGACGCAGTACACTCTGGTGTTGGCAGGGAAACCTTTTCTCGCTTCAATCTCCAATTTAACATCAACGGTGGCGAATTTATAAGTTTCATCCCGTTTAGAACAATCAATAACAAATAAAAAACGTGACTTGTATTCACCATAATCGAGCACTGCTGTATTCCCTGTTCTTCTACCAGTATAAGTTTTTGCAAATTCACAATAATTATAATGAGCTTCGCTATAGTCATTTTGATCGAAATTCAGTCGCAATCTTTCTTGGGATAATATTCACCATTGAGTAAAACACGTATATCTGAAGTGTCAACATTCTCAAAGTAATTTGGATCTTTAGTGGGGTTGTCTTTTCGATCCGAGTGAAAGCAGCATATAACATATCGAGGACATTCCACAATAGCACCCGTTTTAATGCTCCATAATTCCTGAGTTGCTCCAGCCGTAAGAACTGGAAGTTGATGGACTTCCCATTTCCTGAATGGAAGTAAGATAGGTTTATCACTTTTTATCATGGATAGTAGATTGAGTTTAATCTCATCATTTGGATGCACATGTTTAACTCTCAGCTCTATATCACTGATTGTAATTTGCCCCTTTGTCGCTCCATTCTGCTCACCTGTTCCTGCTGTGACTATCATGCAATTGCTATCGTTACGAGCTCTAATTAACCGAATCACCTGTTTTCCACACATTGCTTTCGGGTAATCATTAAACACGTTGAGCAAATGTTTGAGGGGTATACGTATAGCAAATGTACCATCATCATTTTGCAATGGTTCATCAGGAAAATTCCATCCAGCTTCATTTAATCCACTATTATCCCCTTTCTCATAACACAAAAATCCTCTTATTAGTGATACGAGTCCTGGATCTTTAACAGTTTCCACTTCTGTACCACATAATTCGTAGGTTATTGAGTCAAAAAGAAAAGCGCCATAATTATTCACCAGCTTCAAAGTTCCTGCGCCTGCGGTTTTTCTCAATTGCCCCCTTATGAAAAGTGCTGATTCATACATCAGAAACCATATATCTGGTCGGTTAATAACAATTTCAATTGTATCATTGTTGTTGAATGATTTTATGAATGGTAGGTATGTGCGATTTTCCACACGAACAATTGAATCATCTTTATCCACCGGTTGATAAATGTCAAACGTGTGGCCTGACAACATAGCCAAGCGATTGTAGTATTCTTCTATTTCTCTGGGATATACTCGTAAGTTGTTGTTGTTGTTGTTGTTGCTTCTCTGAGTGGTGTTGTTGTACTAATGACTTTTTCTCTGGATGGATGGCGTATTTATTATGCTGGAAGTGTTGAGGGAAAATCAAGACCATTTCTTCAGTTCTAAGCGAACAATAATCTCTTCACCTCGAAAATTGACAAAGTTGAAATCCTGATCAAGTATGTTCAAAGTGATATTGTCAATTGTTCCACTACTACTTACAGGTAGATAAATCAAGTGTTGGGGCGTTATATCTATAGCGTAACCAGGATCAACACCGACTGAAAACTCATAGATTGTGTGACAAATTTTATCGTTGTAAAATGATCCCTGGGCTAAACTGCAATCTACATGAATACAGCGTACAGGAACTATATTAACAGGTAAATCTGACTGATGTTCAACACCAGCTGCCAAATTTTTTCGAGAAAAGCCTAAAAGCTTCCCTAGTACATCACTTTTAGTAAAATCAATAGATATCGATCGATGAAAAAGTTCACACTTTAAAGTGGTATTGTTTGGTCTCAAGTAAAAGATCTTATCTCTCTCGTTTTCTGCAGCAATCAGGTATTTAGCTAGATACTTTTCGATATCTGAAATTTCGTATGTTCCACTAGGGATTTGTAGCTTTTTTTCCTGCACTCCTTCTGCAGATGCTGCTGCTTCTGAATAATACAAATACGTGTTTTCTTCAATGTTTGGTATTGTATTATATGAATGAAAACCAATTAAAGCGATACCATACTGATGACTAGGATCTAGCTCGATTGGAGGTACAAAAGCTGTTGAGAGTGTCGAACTACGTCCTTTCAATGTGAATACTAACGACATGACTGAGGATGGATTATAAAAATAATGCTATTTATGTTTCTTTTCAATTTTTACTCAGCAGAAATTGCAAACATAGTTTACCACAATTCGATGTATTATATCTCTGATATACATTTCTGTTGTAGATTATTTCTCCACCATCACCTAAATATTTAACCAATTCCTTTGGTGGTTTCAGATCTCCGAAGGAATCAAAATATTCTGTCACATTTCCTTTTTTGCTATAAGCTACCCAATGTGTTCCAGATCCGTCTGATGAATCCAAGTTGATGATGCCACATTCATTCACCCTGGGACATCTTCTCAATAAACTGTCGCGCATAAATACACCTCTAAAGTTTGAGATTTTTAATTTTATCGCATAATCAACCAACTCATAGTCGAATAATGCTCTATTGGGTAGCTTCACAGTTAGTTTTTTTGCTTTTTAACATAGAGTCCATAACCATTTTTATATTTCTTCACATAAAGACCATGCCCAACTGCTTCCATTACCTTGTTGTGGCGTTGATGTTCAGCTAATTTTTTCGTAGCATTTTTGGTATCGATAAAAGTTTTGACAACAGCGCTTCCACCACCAAGTAAGCTACCTAAAGTGCTCAAGCCCGCAAGAATTGGCATCAATGGCAATATGCCTCCTGACTTGAATGGAATAATTCGAGGAACTCTGATGTTCTTGCTACCCCCAGCTTTTTTTATGGCGGCTCGGTCTGCTCTTAATGCTATCAATGATGACTTTTTAACATCATCATTATGATTCGATTTGCGCAACACATTTGTTAAAGGAACTACTAAGCTTCTCTTGAACGTTTTTTTCACTTTACAACCCATTCCGAGTTTGCGTTTAGCTTTCATTGCACCAGTCACTATGAGTGCTGCAGTTTTTTCACCAACTGAAGCGTCCCTTGATTTCACACGTTGCCAAGCCTTGTCCTCTAGAATTTTATCTGCTTCATGTCTTTCCGCTAGGCTCTTGTGTTGTGAATAAAATATGTCGTGTTCCCTACAACTATCATCGAGTGAGTTGATTTCTTTGTCGTCCTTCTCTAAACGTTTTTCTAATTTTGTACCAGGCCCACAGAATTTGTAACCACCAGGTATATGCAGCTCAATAGGTAACTCATTAATGAGTGTATCAACTAGACCTCCTCCCTTCTTGAACGTCAGCATATTAATGAGTTCAGAACTGAGTGTATCCCGCTCTTATAGTTTATTAACTCAGTGACAGTCATCATGGAAGGTTCACTCTATGAATTAATAGAGAGATACATTTTCATTGGATTATACTTATTGAGTACACTCTTATTTTAGGCAATACTTTACTGTCTGAAAACTCTGAAAAATGCTTTGTGTCCGAGTAGCAAATTTTTATTTGATAAAGAACATGTGAAATGCCTCAGCTGTGGTCTAACTGTTTTCTGCATGGAAAATAATACTAACCTGTGCAGCAAAATGACTGAGGAAAGAAGTTTCAATATCATAGAGGGATTGAGATATTGCTGTCCTCTTAAGTGCATTGGTGCAGACCTAACGTGGGATGAAGTAGATGGCTTGGCTTGTCGAATTTGTGAATCTTTTGGTTCTTGCAGATGTGCTTGTATATTGTATCAGTACATGAGGAATAAAAAATAAAAAACTCATCAACGTAACATGTTTATTTACATTTTTTATTACAAATAGTACGAATTATCTTAACTTTAGTTATATCGAATAACATTTCGATCTTATACAATTCTAATAATCTATACCACTATATTCATCTCCAGAAGTTACAAATCTTTTGGAATGTATTGTATGGATTTAGCATAAAAAAAAAAAATCTCTATCAACATTTCGATCAAAATTATTTTTTAAAATCTATATATCACTATCTTCATCTGCAGAATCTAAAATCTTTTGACATGTTTTTTGAAATTATCACCAATGTTAGGTATTGAATTATGTAATCTGTCACAACACTCATTCTTTTCATAAATATCGAAAAGACAACCCCACTAAAGATCCAAATTACTTTGAGAATGTTGACACTTCAGATATACGTGTTTTACTCAATGGTGAATATTATCCCAAGAAAGATTGCGACTGAATTTCGATCAAAATGACTATAGCGAAGCTCATTATAATTATTGTGAATTTGCAAAAACTTATACTGGTAGAAGAACAGGGAATACAGCAGTGCTCGATTATGGTGAATACAAGTCACGTTTTTTATTTGTTATTGATTGTTCTAAACGGGATGAAACTTATAAATTCGCCACCGTT
The DNA here is from genome assembly GCF_914767665.1 of Harmonia axyridis. NCBI lineage: Eukaryota > Metazoa > Arthropoda > Insecta > Coleoptera > Coccinellidae > Harmonia > Harmonia axyridis. The sequence goes on along the minus strand of NC_059505.1, from coordinate 20,331,482 downwards.
GATGTTAAATTGGAGATTGAAGCGAGAAAAGGTTTCCCTGCCAACACCAGAGTGTACTGCGTCATTGTTCATGACAACGTCATCGAGTACCACCCACTTAGCGAAATTATAAGAAAATTAACAAACTTTTGAGGATTCAGTTCAGCAAGAGCAGTCACCATATCAAGATGAAAGTGGCAGTAGTAGATTTTCAAGGTTTCACAATTAATGGCAACTTCCAACCAAAAGAGATGTGTGTAAATAATGGGCACCAAATTGCACATTATATTGTGAAACCTGAAGTTAAATTTTCATCTTTATCGGTGCAAGATCACAAGCTAATAAGATGGTTGGAAAATAATTTTCATGGTATAAAATATAATTCTGGAAGTGTAGAACTTCGCGATGTTTGTGATATTCTTAGCAGATTACTCTCAGATATGGATATAGTGTACGTGAAGGGCCATCAAAAAAGAAATATTTATTGGGCATGGGGCAGTCGTTCATGGTTATTGATCTGAATGAGCTAGAACATTTCAACCCCCCACCACCAAATTTAAAGATGCAACGACCGTTGTGTATGTATCATGATGGAAATGTACCACGCATGTGCAGCATGACAAACTGCAAAGAAATATTCGATTGGCTTTGGGATTTCATTCCCCATTAACCACATACACACACACACACACACACATATGGAAAAAATGACGATTGATGATTTTAAACAAGAACTACCTATACCCAATGATGGAAACTGTCACAATCAAGTGCAAAACCTAATTATTCAATTTGGGATGCTAAGCTTTCAGAAATATGGTGATCAACGAAATGCATCATCATTGTTATCATCATCTACTTCAGAATGTATCTGGGAATCTGCAGTTTTTAGTAATAAATCTAGATTTTCACATCTGTCACCAATGACACCATGTAAAAAGAAAAGAGTTGTTCTGAATAAAATTTGAAGTTAATTTATCTTTATATTTACCTTCCCCTAATACTGCGATTAGTTGTAATCAAGATGCGAATTGAGCAACATAAAACAGTTTTGCCAGTAGAAAATTTAGATATTTTCGATGATCAGCCAAAATTGAATAGAAATGGTGATTTATTTCCATCTAGTTGTAGATTTTTGATTGTGGGTCCAAGTGGCTGTGGAAAATCTAACGCACTTTTATCCTTACTTTTCCATCCTAATGGACTTACATTTGAAAATGTATATATATTCTCGAAAAGTTTAAATCAACCCAAGTATCAGCTACTCGAAGAAGTCCTAAACAGTGTTCATGGTATTGGTTATCACAGCTATAGAGAAAATGACGAAATCATAGATACTTCAGAGGCTAAAGAAAATTCCATATTCATCTTTGATGATATATGTAACAGCAAGCAAGATAAAATCAAGTCTTATTACTCTATGGGTAGACATAAACATATTGATGTTGCTTTTCTCTGTCAGACATATGTATCAATTAATAAACATCTGATCCGTGACAATGCGAATATTATTGTTATATTCAGAAGTGATGATGTCAATTCACGTTATATTTTCAATGAACACATTTCCCCTGATATGAGTTATGAAAAATTTAAAGATATTTGTTCAATATGCTGGAGTACCGATAATTATGGTTTTTTAATGATTGTAAAAGATTTCAACTTGAACGACGGTCGTTATCGTCATGGTTTCGATAAATTCATAAGCATTAAGGATAATTGACCAGTTTACAAGAATCATGTCGAGAGGAGACAAGTCAACTCGTAAACTCAAAATAAGACAGCTCATCAATGATGTTAGAAGAAAATATTTAGCATTCAAATTGGGTCGTTCTCAAGCTGATGAATCGATCAATCGGATTATTTCTCCCATAACAAAACGTTTAGATAAGATGACGCAACACATGGAGACATCGCTGACAACCCAACCACCAAAATCATCGACTCCTATAGGAATTGTTACGAAAGCGTTACCTGATGTTGAAGGAATTGAAGAAAAACCTTCCCTCAGTAAAACCATGAAAAAAGAGCTAGACCCTAATGCTTTATCTGATGTGAAAAAGTTTGAAAATAATAATCATGATGATGATGATGAAAATGTAGGTACTGATTCGAAAAAGATTTCCAAAGAAATGCATAATTTCAACAACAGTCTCGAAACCTATTTGGAAACCTATCCCAAAAATGTACAACGCTTCATTCGACAATCGTTCAATCGAGATGCACAAATAGATTTCACATATGGTCCTAAATATGACCCACGAGCATCTAGTTGGAGTCTAGGCGGCTGCTCACTAGATTTTGATAGTGGTAAAATTATTATTGATGGTGAATTTTATTTTCCAGACAGTGAGGGCCTCCTCAAACTGTTATTCAATAAAGAACCAGTAGGATTCACACGAGAAGATGAAGAAAATTATCAGCGAATATTAAACATCACCAACGTACATAGAAGAGAATTCAATCCATCAAAACAAATCAAGGCAAATATTGGTCACAAATATAAAAATATTATAAAGAAACTTGGTGGTGGGATGATGATGCGATACAATGAAAAAGCGATAGAGTATAGATATTGGAATGATATTAACGAATTAGTAGATCGTTTGTGTTTATTGCACGCGTCAAAAGAAGCAGGCAACAACTCCAACGATAACGAAATCGAAGCAATTGTGGATGAGTTGCGTGAAGCTGGAATTATATATTAGGTGTGGTTTTTTGCATCCAAATTCGCAGCTACAATGGACAAATTTGGTCGGGTTGCATACACTGGAAACATCTCATCAGCGAAGCGCTTGCGGGTTGATTATACTTTTCCCATGACCAATGATGGTGACTATGATTTCGGCAATAGAAGGTTATGTAATGTGAAGAGACCAACTGAAAAAAGTGATGTTGTGACTAAAGAAATCATTGACATAGAATTGTCTAACCTTAGCAATGTCTTGAAAGATTTTGGAAGTAAATTAGAACACCTAAGTGAGAAATTGGAACGCATGGGTGAGAAATTGGAAAAAATTTGTGAAATGATTTCTAGATCCGTAGAGTTGTCTGCTTCTGCCTATACTACAACCGTGGTACCAATCCATTCATCCACATTGTGAAACTCATAAAGATGAGACACACCCAACCATCTAAAGTTTGGCATCCGTAGAGTTGTCTGCTTCTGCTATAGAGCTATGATTGGATTGTTGCTGCTGCTCCTGCTCCTGCTGCTGCTCCAGCTGCTCCTGCTGCTGCTCCTGCTGCTGGACACATTCTTCAATAACAACCGTGGTACCAATCTCACACGCCCATCCACAGATGAATTGTGAAACTCATAAAGATGAGACACACCCAACCATCTAAAGAAATAGTTCAAGTAATTAAGGAACTTCATCGTCCTGCGCGTAAAAATTTCTCTCGACGAAGAACAATTATTAAAGGGTTAGATGATCTTTGGCAAATGGATTTAGGGCAGCTTGATAAGCTCGCCACAAGTAATGAGGGTTTTAAGTATATTCTTGTTGTTATTGATTGCTTCTCGAAATTCGTATGGGCTAGAGCAGTGAGGAGGAAAACAGGCGAAGAAGTGACTAGGGCTTTTCTAGATATCCTACAGCACAATGACGGACGAATACCTATCAACTTACAATCTGATCAAGGAAAGGAATTTTTCAATCACCAATTTCAAGAACTAGTTATTAGAAAACATCACATAAATCATTATAATACGTATAGTGATAAGAAAGCAGCAATAGTGGAGCGAGTCATAAGAACGTTGAAAGAAGCGCTTTTCAAACAATTTAGTTTGAGAGGAACTTATCGATGGATCGACATCCTTCAAGATGTGGTAAATGCATATAATAATAAAAGGCATCGGACAATTAGAATGAAACCATGTGATGTTAATACGAAAAATGAGAGTGACATATATAAATTTGCATACAACCACATCAAAATAGCAGGACCTCATAGATTTCAGAAGGGTGATATTGTACGTATAAGTAAATACAGACATGTTTTTACAAAGGGATATCTCCCACAATGGACTACTGAACTATTTAAAATCACAAAAGTTCAACTGACCAACCCAGTAAGTTACCTTCTTGAAGATTTTACCGGTAGACCTATAAGTGGAGCTTTCTACCAAGAAGAGTTGCAAAAGACAAAGCAGCCCGATGTTTACTTGGTTGAAAAAGTATTGCGCAGACGTGCAGACAAGGTTTTGGTGCGATGGTTGGGGATGAGTGAAGAACATGATTCCTGGATTCAGTCAGAAAACAAACTTTGAGCAATCATGCAACCACAACAATACAATGAGCCATCGCTAAGCGATGTTGAATCAAAGCATAATGATGATGAATCATATAATGCTGCAGTGAAAAACGAAAAGCACTACCTGTTGAACCAACAATTTCGTCTGGAAATAGAATGTAGATTGGGATCTGCTTCTCTATACATTGATTGTGGCATAAGTCCAGCAAGGCAATTTGCCCCTGCCGTCAAGCTGAGCTGCAATAATTGTGTAATATCGTTTGATGATTGGGAATGGGAGTTGTTTATGTCACAAATCGAAAATGATTACCAAAGAGAATGTGGAGCAACAGTTGTACGATGTGATTGTGAATGTATGATGACTAGAGTTAAAAAATGGGGGGACTGCATATATTTCAGTACATCTGACTTGAATAAAATATCTGAATTGAATCAACTGCTAATTATCAATCGTCTTGAGATGCTGAAAAATCTACGAATATCTCTGTATTACTTCAAATTCGTGGACACCATCAAAGGATTAACATCACAGAACAAACAAAATTCTGTTGAAGATTATATAAATGCTTTCTGTAGAATTAATCCATGTGTTCAGAGTTATGCAATTTTAGAATGTATGTACTTCTATAGGAATAAATTATTGAACGATTTAGATAACATAACGTTGTGTCAATAAAAAATCATCTTCCTCTGATATTATTTTTCAATAACCAAACCAATTCCTTCATTCACCCCTCCTCAAAACGATATGTCTCACATGCTTGTTGTTGTTGACAAAAATTCCTTCAACAAAATCGCTTTCAGACAATTTGGCTGAATCCTAAAATATTTTCCTGAATCCCACAGCGAAAAGCTACCTAGTTAAAAAGTGTAATTTGCTTTTTCATATCACATTGAATGCCAAAATGCCTTGATTATCATGAGACGACACCCAGTACATTCAGGCCCTATAAATGTGAATGCGTTAAGCAACACACTCAATTCAAATAAAACACGCTCAACATTATGAACAGTATAGAGTAAGATCCCAGAGCGATAAGACACAACTTATTTTCACATAAATGAAACCTCATGTTCTCAGTAGAGTCTTATGTGCTCAGAATACCTGCGCGCTTGTGGAGCTTGCCGAGTGACACCTGGGCAGGTACCAGGTGTGAAAGGTAACTAAAATTAATAGTTACCTTACTTAAATTTTCATAGCTGATTTTTAAATATATTTTGTAGAGTGTTATTATAAAGTTATACCATAAGCGTCAGACACTTTTCGTGGGCCAGTACTTTTGTCAGACGCTTTAAAGCTCTACAAAAAATAAATTAACTTAACTTATTTTTACATGTCTGACATTTAAATATGTTGTTCAGACAATTGTTACGAAGTTATATTCAATTAGTCAGACAAAATTGATTGACCAAACACCCCCTAAACAGCAAAATTATTCTGCCGTGAGTATGAGCGCGAAAGCATTATAGGTGCGTTTCGGAGCGAGTTAGACGGTCTTACTAACTCAGTTCCCCTTCTCTCATTCGTGTAATTCTTCTGTGTATTGTGTATGTGTCCTTTGGGGGTAGGCAAATTTTGCTGTAAGATGTTCTGATACCGATATAGCGATTATTATGTTAGGACAGATGCATAATTTGAAAGACGATGGTTCCAATGTATGGTTAAACGCAGGCACCGGAAACAACCAAAGATATATTAATTTGACAAAAGTGTACGAGAACTTGGGATCATCTTTGTGTCGAAGTTTGCCAGGATTTCATGCATTAACCGGATGTGACTATAATCCTGCCTTTTTTAAAAAAGGTAAACAAAGACCATTTAAAATATTAATGAAGAGACCTGAGTATCAGCAAGTTTTGATGCACTTTGGTGATCCTGAATTATTAACCGATGAGCACAGACAAGAAGATATTTTCAAGACTATTCAAAAGTTTATCTGTGAAATCTATAGTGTTCCTGATACAAACGATGTTAACGCTGCCCGTCTTCAGCTATTTTTAAATAATTACAGCGTATCTAATATAAATGAAGAATTTAACCGTAAAAATTTAAAAAACTTTGATGCAAGCAGCTTACCACCGTGTAAAACTGAGCTATTTCAACAATTTCTACGAGCTAATTACATTTCTAGCATATGGAATTATGCTCATGAAAAACAACCAACCATTTTTACTCCTGAACAAAATGGATGGAGGTTAGAGGAAAACCAGTTTCACTTTCATTGGTTTGGTGGTGACCAATTACCAAGGGACGTTGGTGAATCTCTTCAACAATCAGGTACTATAATTAGAGTTCAAGATTAAAATTTATTTAACTAGTAATTTTATGTATTTTAATTCTTTTGATTATTTTTTGCAGAAGAAGATGTCAGCAACAACATAACTGATGACGATGAAGATGATGACTTAGTTGGACAGTATCGTGATTGGTTAAATGATGAAAATTCAAATAATTGTTATGATGATTGCGATGATTAAACAATAAAATAAATGCTTAATTTAATTAATCATGGGTAAATTTTTTTTTACAAAAATGATTTTGTAAAAAAAATAATTTCAAATGATATTTTTAACAATGAAATAAAAATTTTTCTAAGAAAAAATAGCTCTGAACAGATTAATTATACCAGAAATATTAAATGAATTAATTTACTTTCATACTGACTAATTATTACGTTAATATTGAAATAGAGATGCAAAAATTTTATATCGGAAGCTGTACCGTAAGTATTTTTCATATATTTACTCTAAGACGCATGCGCATAATGCTTTCGCGCTCATACTCACGGCAGAATAATTTTGCTGTTCAGGGGGTGTTTGGTCGATCAATTTTGTCTGTATAATTAAATATAACTTCGTAACAATTGTCTGAACAACATATTTAAATGTCAGACATGTAAAAATAAGTTAAGTTAATTTATTTTTTGTAGAGCTTTAAAGCGTCTGACAAAAGTACTGGCCCACGAAAAGTGTCTGACGCTTATGGTATAACTTTATAATAACACTCTACAAAATATATTCAAAAATCAGCTATGAAAATTTAAGTTAGGTAACTATTAATTTTAGTTACCTTTCACACCTGGTACCTGCCCAGGTGTCACTCGGCAAGCTCCACAAGCGCGCAGGTATTCTGAGCACATAAGACACTACTGAGAACATGAGGTTTCATTTATGTGAAAATAAGTTGTGTCTTATCGCTCTGGGATCTTGGACTAGTATGGAAAATTACAGAAATCCACTGCGGATAAATCCAATCTTTCAACAACCATCTATTTGTACCACTAATTTACTTCTTTACAGTATCTCTCCCCTATTAGTGAACAAAAGATCTGCATGGTCGCAGTTCCCGGAAGGCTCACCGAAGCAAAACGACCCCAGTTCAAATAATAATAATAATCTCTCCCCTATAGCTTAGTCGTTAAGAGTCTGGATCCCAATCCAACGCCCCGGGTTCGAATCCCACTCAGATTTTTTATCAGTTCAAGATGGTAAAACAGTTTCCACCACCCAAACTTACGCTATCCACCACAAGATGGCGCCGCGAACGGTAAAACAGTTCCCACCACTAGCTTCCAAAAGCCGCCACAAGATGGCGTCGCACTCCAATATTCCAAACACCACTAATATCCAAAAGTGAGGTTATGCTCGGGCTTTGGCCTAGAACATACTTACCCCTAACTACTAAGAGAGTACGTAAACATAATAAAATCATAAAACTTCTTTGGTAGCTGTCGGCTGAGAACAACTACAAAGGATGAATCTACAAAGGGTATCCCATTAAAAACAGATGGTGTATAATATTCGATTGAAGATATACCATTATCTTACATCTCGTATTCTAGTCGGCGGAAAAAAATATATGATATATGTAATTTCATAGGGAAATTGATGTGGCTGAATAATCTGGTTCGATTCACGGAAAAAAACTTCAGATAATAGAAATCCTAAAAAAATGTGTTCACCCGGGTCTACCTCGGGTCGTGCAGACAGTAACAGCGGACAGCCGTAATCACTTCTGAAGATAGAAACTTGCCTAAACGGAAATTTTTCGGAGTAATAAAATGATAAAACGAAGTGATTTCCACAAATCTCTTAATGTTTGTGATAATTGTTTCGCCAACACTGTGACATAATCGGGGTACCTACATATATTTCGATTGACAAAACAGACCTTAAATAAGTGACAAAAATATGAGCATTGCCTGAAAAAACATAAATACTAAAAAAGTCCAAATAAATTTTAGAGGTGTATTGGACGTTCACCACGCCTGGGATTTCCAAACTATTGAAGGAATTCTATAATGAACAAGCAGATGTAAACTCATGCCTATTATTGAATTTCTTCGAATAGTTTGGAAATTCCAGGCGGCAAATGTCAAATATAACCGTAAAGTTCATTATGTCCAATTTGGTATTTCATTAAGGTTGTTCGAAATTCATGTTAAACACTGTAAAAAATAATTCAGATTATATATTTATTTTTATGTAAACACATCACAGAAATATTTTCGTACTTTATTTCGTGAAATAACAATATACTAGCAAGAGGTTAATATCTAGCCTCCATAAATAATCAAATATATCATTTTTGGAATCACAAAATCGGAGGTTTAGAAAAAGTCTCATTTCACAAGATCCAAATAGCTTCATTAAAATATGAAAATAAGGTTTATATTGAAAACTAAAAAGCAAGATATGGAAACTAAATTTACTTGTAGAATACAACGCAAGCATAAAAAAAAAGGTATGATTAGGAAAAAGGAATTATGATTTGTGACAATTGTCGACACAAAGCATTCATATTTTCAGAAAATTATTCAATTTTATCGTTTACATTCTAGCCAACTACTAATGATCGAACTTTGTTACACTTCCTTCAATCATGCAAATATTAAAATTCTTATTGTTGAAAAAAAAGGGGATGGTAATTGTAATAATTTTCTCATTTACCTATAAGATTTGTATTGAAATGTTCAATTTCAAAATATCATAATAGTACTGTTTATACTTTATTTTATAAGAAATATCCTGGGATATGATTGAAAATTCAATTTCCTATTCTCCTTCTGCCTAACAAATGAATTGATTTTTTATCAAATCAAACTTATCTGATATATAAATGCACACTGAATTCACACAAAAGAGCCAGCGTTAGAACTTTATTGTGTACCTGAATTTCAATACACGATCAAAGACTAATCAGATTATGTGAAAAAAAATTTCGTTTCGGTATTTATAATTGTTCATGTTTACCATATGCGTGTGCAGAGCTGTGCCAAAGCATTGTGCTTAGTGCTTTCGAAAGCACTTGAAGCCTTTTTGTGCTCCCGAGCACTTTTTAAAATCGGTGCTTAGTAATCGAAGCACTTTGACAAAAGGCTTAGTGCTTAGTAATCCGCAAAAGTAATCGCGAGCACTTCAGTGCTTGAGAACACTTTCGGTATTACTAAGCACTAAGTCTTTTGTCAAAGTGCTTCGATTACTGAGCACCGATTTTAAAAAGTGCTCGGGAGCACAAAAAGGCTTCAAGTGCTTTCGGAAGCACTAAGCACAATGATTTGGCACAGCTCTGGACACGCATATGGTAAACATAAACAATTATAAATACCGAAACGATGGCCTTCAGCCAGGGGAATTATTGAAAAATACTACAAGTTACGCAGAATATTTGAAACTACCAAAATATGCTTGCTGCGCTATAACAGCGGGAGGCGGCGTAATCCAAATAATAGATTTTATTTCGCAATGTTTAAGGGTCAAGAATTTAAATACTTAGATAGGTAATTAAATATTGACAAGATTTGTATTTTGTGTATTGTGTTTTGCTTAACTGTTTTTTGTTGTGATTGAATTAAATTTTATGAAATGGTAAGTACCTTTTCAAGGTTCTTCTAAAATACTTTTTGAATATGATAATGGGAACTTTCTCAAAACTGTCTTAGATGATTTCGTCTTTTGATCCTCTGATCGACATCAGTCAAGTGTAAAACTCACAAACAAATTCTTTAAGAATGACCCATTATTTAGGCTAACAGATACAAAATAAAATTAAATTTAGATATGAAAATCATGAGAGGTCAAGGGTCTGATAATGGGGCAAATATGCGCGGAAAACATATTGGTTTACAAAAACGCATACTCGATGCTAATCTTAGGGCATTTTTTGCGCCATGTGCTGCACACAGCTTAAATTTAACTGAAAATGATGCTGCTAAGGTTTCAAATGAAACACTGAACTCTTTTGCTAAAGTTTCATTTCATTCAAATATGTGATAGCCTTTTAGAAATAGCAGAAAATGATACTTTTAACATAGAAACTAAACATAAAGCGAGTTCTCTTTTATCAAAAATTCATTCTTTTAAATTTATTTGAAGTATAATAATTTGGTATGATGTTTCATTCCAGATCAATATTGTAAGCAAAATGATGCAAAGTGTAGCGATTGACATTAAAGTGTGCCAAAACTATTCGAAGAATTTAGTTGATCATATCAAAAATTATAGGGATGATAATGTTCTCGAGGAAAAACTTGCGAAAGCTGGAAAACTAGCGGCTACTCTTGATATAGATCAAGGTTTTTCTCCATTATAAAATACACGGATGAGGCACTTCAAGATCCAAAAATCGCTTTTAAAATAAATTTATTTTTGAAAATAATTGATCCAACACTAAGTTCCTTAAATAGTAGGTTTGATATGATATCTGAATACGATAACGATAACAAATAACTATTAAAATACTGTCATGCTCTTCAACAAAATCTGATCAGGAAAAAAAAAGAGGCTGACGTGAAAGAATTTATTTATTTTATTTATTTATTTATTATTTGTGAAAGAAAATTCAACGAGATAAAAGCCCTAAGATTGTTTTCATTACCATTACTTCTCTCTACCGAATCTTAGTATTGCCTTAAAAATCCTTCTCACTTTACCTGTGTCTGTTGCTTCTGGTGAGAGATCATTTACTAAATTAAAAATAATCAAAAACTATTTGAAGTCTACCATGCCATAAGAAAGATTTTCTGGTTTGGCAATCTTAGATATTGAGCAAGAGATACTCGATAAAATTGATTGATTGATAATATAAAAGAATTTGCAGCAGCCAAATCTAGAAAAACATTCATTCAATTTCTGGATTGATCCTAATTAAATGTTTATGCCTTTATGAATAATTTATAGAAGAATACGGGTTGAGTTTTGAAACACATTTGAAATGTATTATGTAACAACTAGCACCATAAAGTTCTTGAGGCAATGAAGGTTGCTGAAAGATTTTCAACCTACACTAAATTCTTAACAAAACTTAAAAAAAAAATTTCCGATTATCCAGCAGTGCTTTTCTACACCCCCTCTTTAAGGGGCGCCAAAATATGTTCCGCACGCGGGCGTTGATGTCCCTTGTGGGGGCCCTGATGGGGATTGTTACTCCACCCTCTCCGCAAGTGATGCAAGAATTTTTCTCAACACAGAATGATTCTCTGCATCAATGAGAATGATATGATTCCACTTTGGTTGCGACAGGTTCGGGTTAAACCCCTCAAATTCGCATTTTCTCAGATGGGGGTTGTTATTCCACCTTCTCCGTAAGTGATGCAAGAATTTTCCTTTACACAGAATGGTTCTCTGCAACAACAAGAATGATATGAACTCAGTTTTGTTGAGACAGTTTTTCGTTCAACTCGCCTAATGGTATTTTTGATATTGGGGATGATAACAGAAACTTTTTTCCATGTAAAACAATTTTCTCTTCGAGAAAGAATGACAGTTTCAATTTTCAATGGCAAATGCATGTTTTCCATCAAACCACATGAATATTTTACATGATCCAAAAGAAAAATATTGTTTTATGAAATTATATAGGGTATGAACCTGTAAAACCCATAATTTTTACTTTAACAATATTAATACATCCGTGCTGAGCCCCAAATAAATGCTCAGTACGACGCCACTGATCGGGCGGCGATCTTCGGCAAATGAGCTGCTATCTTTTGCCTGCTGTTTTCACACCGGTGAAATATAACAAAGAAGCGGTGAGCAAATTTAACCAAGAACTTTTAGCGACAGATTGGACAAACATTTATCAAACGAAAGAAGTGAATGATATGTGGAACCTCTTCCTTTCGACATACCACAGCCTATTTGAAATATCATTTCCCTACAAAGCTACAAAAATAAATCCAAGACCAGGTATTCCATTCAATAAAGATCCAGAAATTCAACATATCAAAAAACAACTAGATATTCTATTTATTGCTTTAAGTAAGAGGCCAGAACTGATAGAGGATTATAAGAAACTAAAGAAAACATATGGCAGAGCAATCAGCGAATTTAAACAAAACTACTACTCTAAAAAAATAAAATCATCCAACAATAAAACAAAAACAACATGGCAAATCATTAACAGTTTGAAAGGTAGTTCCAGTAAAGAAACTACACCCACTGTTCCAACTGGCAATCCCCAAAATATTGTAGATAGTTTCAATCATTATTATGTCAATATGTCCCCCAATCTAAGTAGAAATCTCCCTAAAGTTGAAGATTACACAAAAATCCAGAGAAACGAAAAGTCAATGTTTGTTTTCCCAGTCACATCTGAAGAAATAATAAAAATAGTGATGTCAATGAAAAACAACTAGTCAAGAGGAGATGATGAAATTCCCATGGGCATAATAAAAAAATCCATCAGACCGATCGCAGATATACTTGCTCTCTCGCTCACATGATTTACAGATCACTCACAGAAGGAATATTTCCAGAACTCTTGAAGATGACATTGGTGAAACCAATTTACAAAAATAGCTGCATCGAACAATTAGAAAACTACCGTCCAATAAATATGTTAACATCATGGTCTAAAATATTCGAGAAAATACTGGCAAACCGCCTAATACCCTTCTTCAAGAAAACTAAAGTGCTATCTGCTCATCAACATGGATTTATAAATGGGAAAAGTACAGAAACTGCAATATACGAACTACTGCAACAAATCTTAGAGGCATTTGATGATGGACAAATTCCTCTGGCATTGTTCCTGGACTTAACAAAGGCGTTTGACTGTGTTGACCACAAAATACTACTAGGGAAATTAGACTATATGGCATCAGAGACAACCAACTGAAATTATTACGAAGTTACCTAGAGAATAGAACACAAAAAGTCACAATAACGATCAATGATATAACATATATGTCCTAAGAAGAAGTCACGATGAGAGTCATACAAGGAAGTATCCTGGGACCCTTTCTCTTCATAGCCTATATCAATGACCTTCCAGCTGTATTGGTTACTATCCAAGAGATAATTAAAGATATCATAAAGCAATGCAAAACCTTCTTCTTCTTAATGTGCCTTCTCCGTCAATGAAGGTTGGATATCACCATGACATATTCCTCTCTGCTTTCGGCGGTTCTCATGAGCTGTTCGAAATTTAGGCCAGTCCACTGTCGTATATTTCCCAACCATGACAGTTTCTTTCTTCCCAGCCCGCGCCTTCCCTCGATTTTTCCCTTTATAATGAGTTTAGCGTATCGGTATTTATCGTTTCTCAAGATGTGGCCCAAATATGATGTTTTACGGATCTTTATAAGCTTGAATAGCTGACGTTCGATCCCCAACCTGTGCAATGCAAAACCAACATAACAATTTATGCAGAAGATACTAACATCCAAGCATCTGCAGACAAGGTACATACAGTAACACAAAATGTTGATATCATCTTCGGCCAAATCGAAAACTGGTGTACAAAAAATGGACTTATTTTGAACACAAAGAAAACAGAATGCACATTCATCCCCACAGAGAGAACATTTTAAAATTGAGTAACATAAAGACAGTACCAGCTGAAAAAGTCACATTTCTAGGAATCTGGCTGGATAATAACATGAAATGGTACATATCGAAAATTTGAATAAAAAATTAAATACAGTAATTTATACACTCAATGTGTACGAGTAAAGCAGAAGTTCGTGATTCTCTACAAGTAATTGTTCCCCAATGCGGTTACTGTAAAAAAAATATTGTGAAAATTGGCTGGAAGTGTAATTCTTGCGACAAAGTTTTCCATGCTGGCTGTGGCGTGAAAATGAAAAAATGTTGCGAAATGGATCTTTTTAGAGAGAAAAATGCAGGTGATATTTCACCGTTGAGTGATATAGATTCTAGGAGTGTGTCAGGTGATTCGACACATCAAGATCTGCTTCTTAAGATTATCTATGAATTAGAAGCGAAAAATAATATCCTTGTTGAAAATAATTCATTACTAAAATTCAAGATCGCTACATTGGAAAACAACATCTTAACGAAAGACATCGAGATAAGCAACTTGAATAAACAGTTGTCTACTGATAAGCGATATGTTAGTATCGATAATACGAGGATGTCGAAGAATACAATCGTTCCATCAACGAATACTGCAACTGGTGATCCGAAGCGTCTACCTTCCTCCCCGAACGTTGCGTTTGCGGGACCTTCAACAAGTGTTCCGATAGAACGAAAACATAATGACCGGAATAAATTCACGCAGGAGCAAGTTGAGTCGGCGATAATAGGCGCCCAAAAATTTCAAAAACTGACAGAAAATTTGAATTCGGTTGAAAAAGTGGATGTACAAGTTCCAAACCGAGTGCATAAAGATGATACAGAATGGAAACTAGTCAACAATAAAAAAACAAACCGTAAAAAACGAAAAACTCTAGTTGTAGGCAGTTATTCTGGTTCGTCTTCTATAGAGGGTGTAGATAGCTATAAAGCTTTACATGTTTCTAATTTAAGACCAGATACCACTGCTGAGGAATTGCAAACATTTTTGAAACAGAATTTCTCTGTTGTGAAATGTGAAATTGTCTTCACGTTTTCCTGACGCTTATTCTTCATTTAAAGTACTCATTCCCAGCTCGGAATACAAAAAAGCGCTCGATGGTTCAAACTGGCCCAACAAAGTAAATGTTCATCATTTTTTTCACAGAAGAAAAATGAATATAGAAAACAAGAATTAAACCTGGTACAAAACCGTTCAATTGCTGATGACTTCAAACTAATGCAGCTGAATGTACAGAGCATCTCCAATAAATTGGAAAACCTGGAAATACTATTCGAGGAAAAAAATCCTGATGTTATTAGTGTAGTGGAACACTGGTGCAACAAGGATAGTATTGGTGCAATGGTTATACCTGGTTATATACAGGCTGATTATTTTTGCCGTTCCTGCAGAGAGCATGGAGGTTCTATGCTGTTATGTAAAGCAGGTTTAAAGTTTAAAAATTTATTGTTATCCGAATTCTCCGAGGAGATGCATATCGAGATTTGTGGAATCGAGGTATCTTTTCGGAATGCTCGGTTGGGTACCTTAAGCATATTGTAACGTTTTTCGGTTAATTAAATCGATGATTCTGACTAACACTAATTTATTTCAGGTACACAACTATAAATAACTATTTACAGATGATTTATTTCAACTATTACACTAATTTATTTTCACTACTACATTAATTTATTTCTACAACTCATATCTAATTGAGTGTACGGCACTGACCGCCGTTTTCCGTCGCACTGCCCTGCTCTGCGGCTTCGATTGGTTATATACCGCTCGCATCTCTCTCTAGAAGCGTCTTGATCTTTCTATCCAGCTCTCGGTGCTTCCGGTACCTTCTAGAAAGAGGCAGTGGCGTAGGGCTTGCGAATTCGTTACACTGCCCCCTTCCTAGGATGTTCAGTCCCTGAACATATCCGGCACGGTGGCTAAAACTACAGGATTCTCCGTTTCTTCAATTTCCTTGTTCACAGAAATAGCACCTAACAGTCTTCTCTTGAACTTTGATCCTCTCCTCAAAGTCGCAATACCTCCCGATCAGATCTTCCAGTTTCTCTTCCTTGAGAGCGTAGTCCCTCGTTATCAGCCAATTCACGAATACGGACACCTCCTTCTTGAATAACTGAACGTCCAGGTTCTGATCGCAGATATCCTTTCGCTTCTTCCAAGTCCCTAATCCAAGCTTCAGGATTTTTAACTTCTCGGCAATGTCTTGGTTAATATAACCTCGGGATGGTTCCAATTGCTGCAAGTTATATTTCTTCCTCTCTGCGCACACAACAAGATATTTGTAAGCTTCCAGCGTATCTTCCCTCTTGCTGTCAATGTGCTCATTGGTTTCTGGGAATTCCTCGACAAGTTTCTTGGACTCTTGCTCTCTAAAGTTCGCCTTGTCCTCGATCACTTCCAACTCGCCTTCGAAAGTCTGAGGTTTTCTGAGCAAATCTTGGTGACTTTCCGAGTCTTGACTATTGGTATCGTATCACAAGTCAACCTCTTTCTCGCTTATCCAAGAGATTATTTCTTCAGCTCTTCTATCGATTATATGCACCTGTTTTGCTCCGACCAAGAGTTCATTCAGACCGTTTACCAGCTCCAAAAGATCCTTCCATTGAGTCTGGACCTCAATCATCTTCTCCTGGATCTTGGCGCTATATCTGCATTTAGCTTCTATCAGAGCATTTCCACTGATTAAACATGATTGGAGCCTTGCCTCGATATTCATTAGACTAGCGTAAAAAGTGTCGAAGGCATGAATTAGAAGTTCCACATGCTCGACATCAACTCCATGCTTTTCAATTTTGGAATTGGTCATCTGGTCCTTGATCCATTCTTGGAGCTTGGTGCACTCTTGGAGGAACCCGAAATACTGGAAGGCTTCAGAGAGGAAAACTTCCCTCTGAGCTACTATCTGGCGTAACTTCTTGAACTGGTGCACTATTTCTTCCTCTCTTTTCTTGATGTTATTTGCATCGTAGTGCTCTCTTCCCACAAGATGGCAACATCTCTGGGATAATTTATCGATCGTTTCCTGGTAAGCTTCAACTTCAGCAGTTATTATACTCAGCTCTCCCTGCAACATCTGAATGGAAATCTCATCTCTACCAACCTCACTTGTTGCCAGAGCCAACAACTTGTCATCAATCCAGGCCTCAGCTTATGAACTCTCCTCGTAAAACTTCTCCGATTCAAGGGCATCTTGCAACCTCAACATCTTCAGACTGGCCATATCCCCCACCATCACAAATCGATTCTCCAATTCCTTCATTTTCTCACTGATATCATTGGAGAACTCATGACCGGATCTCATCATGTTGACCGCCCTATCCATCAAACTTTTCACGATGTGTTCCCTCGAGTTCAGCTCGACCTCCAGCGTCCGATACTTTTTCTGTAAGCTCTGGACCGCGGTGAGACTGATACCCAGGTCCAAAGACGCTGCCAGCGATTTCCTGTCGCTCAACCACTGTACCTCCTCATCTATCTCGTTGATGCTCTCGTAGTTCTCTAGATGCTGTCGGTAGTCATTTTCCAAAGCGGGTTGACATCTTAGGATGTTGTTGTCTGAAGCCAAATCGTTTCCGAAATCGTTACTAACTTGAATCTCAATTTCACCTAGCCAAACCTCAAACTCTTCGACGGACCTCCTGAAGAGCAGTGCTTGATATGCCTCGTTCAGCTTTTCCCGTTTGATCTGCTTGAGTTCCATCAGTCTCTTCCAATCCTCTTTGATTTCTTCCAGCCTTATGACTATTTCATCTTTGGCATAGTGATTCGAATGTAGTAACACTTGTCCCTCGTTTATTACGCTTTGCACTCTTTCATCGCTGTCCATAATATCTGCCTCAAATGTAGATCCCTTCTGGATTTCACTTTCCAGGTTGTGAGGTTCCCTATAGCTCTCATCTGCCGCTATCTGAAGCTTTTGTTTCAACCAGATCTCCACGCTGCAAACATTCTTCAGGAATTCCTGAAAGACCTTGTATTCTTCCAGTTTCAGTCTTCTGGCTTCCGTCATTTGCAAACGTTCTCTTTTCCTATCTGGTGTAGCATCCATCATTTTTGACACTTCCTGATTATTCTGGTTCCTTTCATGATCCTCCAGTTTCTTCGATTCAACCTCATTCCTAGTATTCTCTAACCTTTTCGTGTTACAATTATCCTCAATTTCATTTTTCAACGATTTGATGCTTTCCTTTATTTCTGTTTTAAAGTCCTGCACTTGCTTGGTCAGTTGTTCAAAAGCTTGCTTACAGAAATCCAAGGTTATCTGATCCATTTTCCTTGACTGCGATTCTCGTAAATGGCATTCAAAAATATGGTCACAAAAATATTCACACTACTGTCCACAGGAATTTTGACGAGAATGTCCACTAAAAAAAATGTCCACGATAACGTCCACAGAAATGTTCACGATTTAATTAACTCTCGGTTCGAAAACACACGCGAACCCCACACCTGACACCAATTGTAACGTTTTTCTGTTAATTAAATCGGTACTTCTGGCTAACACTAATTTATTTCAGGTACACAACTATAAATAACTATTTACAGATGATTTATTTGAACTATTACACTAATTTATTTTCACTACTACATTATTTTATTTCTACAACTTATCTCTAATTGAGTGTACGGCACTGACCACCGCTTCTGTCGCACTGCCCTGCTCTGCGGCTTCGATTGGTTATATACCGCTCGCATCTCTCTCTAGAAGCGTCTTGATCTTTCTATCCAGCTCTCGGTACTTCCGGTACCTTCTAGAAAGAGGCAGTGGCGTAGGGCTTGCGAATTCGTTACAATATATAGACCCTGTAATGGGGATATTGATCTATTTTTTGATAAATTGCATTATGCGTTGCAGGCCTGTTTCAATGTTGTAGATTATATTTTTCTGTGCGGAGATTTTAATATTGATTATTTCAGGCAGGATTGTAAAAATAAGAAATAAACTGATTTATTGCTCTGCTTCGGACTAGGGGTAACTTCAACGGTGGCTACTAGAGTATTCTCCAATATAAATGGGAACACTTCTGTTTCCAAAGTAGATTATGTCATCACCAATACCGAACTAAAAAATTATAAATCAACAGTATTCGAGGCGCATATTGGTGATCATAGAGCCATCTTTCTACATTTGAGTTCTGGCTTCCTAAAAAAACAAATACCAGAGTTCAGGTGGGTACGTAATATCAGTCAGAGTAACTTGTCCGATTTGGTGTCCTGTATTTCTGCTGAATGTTTTGATGAACTTTATTTGGAACCAGTGCCCTATTACCGCCTAGGCCAACATAGGCCATGGCCTAGGGGCGGCACAATTTTAGGGGCGGCAAATTTTTCGGTGAATAAAAAAAAATTCTTTAACTCCTCTACGAAAATGTAGAAATAGCCATCTTCGAAAATTTCGCCCATTTTTTCATTACCGATGTATAATTCTTTTGAATGGAAGATAGAAATATTGTTGCATTTTTCACACCCCTCGGTAATCTGAAAATCAAAGGAGCCGCCCTAAAACCGAACAGCAGTCGGCACTGTCGGCGGTTAAGCGCATCAAAGAGAACGTGGAAAACCTATCCTATCGTAAATTGTAATTGCTACTAATAAAACACGGATTACTGTCAGGGAAATCAGAGGACTGGCATAATATTTAAAATATGAATGCGGCACGTTTGATGAGTTGCCCTAGTAGGTATTATTTTCAATGGATGCAAGTAACTAGTTAAATTTTTTGCGTGAATTTCGGAATCGGCACTGGCAGCTCGTCAGTCCTATTTTTCCGTCCATGCAATACACTCAGAATCGAGAACTAACCACTATAGAGTTGTCGCCAGTCATTTTTAAACATTGCTAGTGCAATTTTTAGTATAAATAAATTTTGTGGGAACTTATCTTCAGATCTACTTGTTCATTCTTTTTTTCGCAATGTCAAGAAAACATGAAAGTGGTTGTGAATATAGAAAACGAGCAAAGGAAAGATCAGAAAAAAATGAGGAACTGGTGAAGAAGATTCCCAAGATTGACACCTTTTTACAAAAAGGTGATAAAAAACAAAAAGTGGACTCGACAGAGCTGAGTGAAATTCAACAAGAATTCGATCAACCTTCAACAAGTGGTAACAACACATCAAACAAAGCTGAAAGCATTATGGAGATTCCGGAACAAGTGGAATCTTGTGAAAATCCGAAAAAAGCTTTTCCAGAAATTAGCGGCAGTTCAGATAACTTCAGTGATGATCCAGCTCTGTGGGATGAAATAACAGAGGAGTTGAGGCAGAATTTTATCAATCGTGGAATTAAACAAAATATTGATTTATTAGATTTTGAAGCTTCAAGAAGGAATTACAATGATCGCGTTCGATATTGTTCGAAAGGATTGTTTAAAACCCGATTGAAAAATGCCGAGACTCACACTCGCGATTTCTTGATTTACTCTGCCAGCACAGGACGTCTCTACTGTCTGCCATGCCGTTTATTCAATGGAAAGGTCCATTTGCATCTACCGGATTCAATGATTGGAAAAATCCTATTACTATTGAACAGCACGAGAATTCACAGAATCACAAAAATTGTGTCCTAATTTTACTCCAAAGGCAAAAAGCAGCTGGCCAGGTAGATGCACTTCATGTTAAAGAATACAAGCGGGAAGTACAGTACTGGAGAGAAGTTTTAAAGAGAGTTGTTGCAGCGATCAAGGCATTGGCATCAAGAGGACTTTCATTCAGGGGTTCGACGGAAGTATTTGGTAGTCTACATAATGGCAATTATATGATGCTATTAGAATTTCTAGCTGAATTTGACCCTTTTCTTGCTGATCACATTGAAAAGCACGGAAATCAAGGCAGAGGGAACGTATCTTACTTGTCATCATCGATTTGTGAAGAAATTATTCAAATTATGGCTACAGAAGTTCTAAAATCAATTGATCAGGAAGTTACAGAAGCCAAATACTATTCAATAAGCGTAGACTCCACACCAGATATAACGCATACCGATCAACTGGCTTTTATTACTCGCTATAATAAAGAAGACGGAAAACCAGTGGAAAGATTTTTAGGTAAGATTGAGAAAAGTTGTATTTTTTTCTTAATGTTTTCTCATTTACCAATACTGAAATGATGTTACTTTCAAAAAATGTTTTTAAGTGTAGCTATTTTATCAATTCCAGTTTATTAGTAAGAGCGATTAATGATCGAAACGTTTGAAATAACAAATTCATTACATATTATAATAATTTTGACATAGAAATGAAAATTTGAATTGATTTATGCAATGTAATTGTTCTTGTCCACGACTATTCTATAATATGCACATATGAATTATAGCAGTGAATAACTTATCAGCATCGTGATAGACTGACTGACAGTAAGATCAACCACCAAGCTATCAGCGCGGTAAAAAAAAGGCTACTGATGGAATCGATGTCACGTGAAAATTTTGAACTTTATTTTGAGCTTGCAATTTTCAGTGCGAACGCAGAAAATGTTGTCATCGCTTTGGAAACTACTCTAATTTTTGAAAATGCAGATTAATTCGAATTTTACCCAGGAAATCGTGGATAAAATATAGTATTCTACTCACACATAATTACTGATATTTACTAGGGTGAATAATAGTTATCTTTATGAGCTCATTGAATAATTTGGTACTAACTTAGGTAATTTTACTCACAGGATTTATACCAAATCCGGGACACAAGGCTGAAGACCTTTATAACGCTGTTATTAAAATGATGGAGGAGCATAATTTCAATTTTGCGAATTGTAGAGGTCAATCCTATGACAATGCGGCAAATATGTCAGGAATATATAATGGACTGCAAGCAAAAATAAAAGAAATCTCTCCTTTGGCATATTGGATCCCATGCGCGGCTCATTCGCTGAACCTCGTCGGAGAACACGCTGCTGGATCGTGTAAGGCATCTCGGGATTTTTTCTCACTTCTTCAGGATATTTACGTTTTCTTCTCAATCTCGACTGCTCGCTGGGGGATACTAATGAAACATCTGACTGGCCCTTCAGTGAAACGATTATCTACAACTCGCTGGTCGGCGAGATATGAAGCTTGCAACAGCATGAACCAAAACTGGAAAGAAGTTGTCGCAGCTTTGAGTGAAATTGATGAGCGGGACAGGTCTAAGACTGGGAGTGGAGCAAAAGGATTGAAAATCAAGCTAACATCTCTGGAAACCGCAATAATGTTCGCTGTATGGAGTCCAATTTTGGAAAGATTTGATAAAGTGAGCGAAGCAATACAGAAAGTTGGCATTGGTATAGATGAAGTAGTTTTGAATTATGAGTCATTGGTTGATTATATCTTAGGATTAAGAGATCAATTTGATCGATTTGAGAAAAAGCGAAGATCAGTTCTGGATTTGAGAAATATCGAAGTGAAGAAAGAAGAGCCACAACAAGAACTGTTCCTGCTGATGAAACTCGAGTGGGACATACTGCTTTGAGTGGGAGGGAAAACTTCAGAGTAGGGGTTTATCTTGTTATAATTGACTATCTAACATTCTAACAAGAGAATTGAATCAATGTAAAAATTGCTACAAGGGTTTTGCTGCGAAATTCTCCTTTTTATTAAAACTGCAATCGATTAGTTCTGAAGAATTAGGAGTAGCGGTTACTAATCTCATCTCTAGTTTTCCTCAGGATTTAGATGAAAAACTCCACGATGAATGTTTGCACTTCAAATCCTACTTAGGACAGTTAGAACAACCTCCAAAAACTCTACACGAGATGAGTACCTTCATTAGAAGTGATAAAAGCTTAGTGCAAGTGTTTCCCTACATCGATATTACAATTAGAATGTTTTTATGCACTTTTGCAACGAACTGTTCAGCAGAGAGGTCGTTTTCAGCATTGAAGCGAATTTTATCCTATTTGCGATCTAGCATGTCTCAAGAGCGTTTGAATTCTCTGGCCGTTTTGTGCATTGAAGCTGAATTGTTGAAAAAATTAGACTTCGAAGCTGTGTTGCAACAATTTGCGGAAAAGAAGGCAAGAAGAAAACCATTATTAGTTTGATTATGAAAGCTGTAATTTTTTACTATGAAATATAACTCTGAAACATTAGATTGTTTTATTTCCAGATAGAAAATTGTCTTTATCAACTTCTGCGAAAATCACGTATTTAAAAAATTTGAATTTTTAAAATTATCTTTACTCATAGGGGCGGCAAATTGTTTTTGGCCTAGGGGCGGAAAAGA
The DNA here is from genome assembly GCF_914767665.1 of Harmonia axyridis. Lineage (NCBI taxonomy): Eukaryota > Metazoa > Arthropoda > Insecta > Coleoptera > Coccinellidae > Harmonia > Harmonia axyridis. The sequence goes on along the minus strand of NC_059505.1, from coordinate 20,308,231 downwards.
GTTTAATCCGGCCCTGTTTGGAACCCAACGTTGATCTGTGTTTTCAGGGATTCAGTAACATAATGCAGTATCACTTGGAGCAGTGTTGTCCTCTTGTGCGACAGTATTCAGGCAATAATAGGAAAAAGTGGGTTACCACTGAAATTAAAAGTAGCAAGCGGAATTTAAATAATTTATACTGGCTTTACAAGAATATAGGTTCGCCAGACACTCTTGAAATGTATAGAAGAGCGAAAAAACAACATAACAATCATATAATAAAAACCAAACTCAGTTTTCATTGTTCGATGATTGAAAAATCAGACAACAAAGCTAAAACCGTTTGGAGCTTGGTTGATACTTTAACAACAAGAGGCATAAAAAATAGGAATCCTATTTGTATTAATATCAATGGAATAACACATGACGATCCAATTGAGTTGGTTGATATATTCGGTCGTTATTTCTCTTCAGTAGCAAGATCTAAGTTAAATTCATGTTATGATGGTGATCTATCTGTTTCTTGCACTACATCACCATTATCATGCAACAATTTCTTTTTCTATCCCGTTTCTAAGGATGAAGTGTTGGAAACAATAAAAAGGTTGAAAAATAAAAAAAGCACTGGTGTTGATTGCATTTCGGTTCAAATTTTGAAATCAGTTGCTGACGTTGTTTGTGAACACTTTGCTCACTTAATAAACCTTTCCATCAGTACAGGTAAATTCCCTAAAATTTTGAAAAAATCAATAGTTGTTCCCATTTACAAAAAGGGTGACGTGAATGAGATAACCAATTACCGGCCTATATCTCTACTTAGTGTATTCTCCAAAGTTTTCGAGAAGATTGTCCTCACTAGAATAATGGATTATTTGGATAAATTTAAATTGCTCAATTCGGCTCAGCATGGTTTTCGTACTGGTCGGTCAACCCAGACAGCTGCACTTTCGTTTGTAGAATCTGTTTACGAGTGTCTGGATAACAACTCCTGTGCTTTCGACACACTTTCCTTCCAGTTCATTCTAGATAAATGTTATAGTTTAGGATTCAGGGGGATATTTTTGGAATGGCTTAGAAGTTTTCTCGACGAGAGAACCATGTCGGTTAGAGTGGATGATCGTTTTTCGGAAGAGTATGGTGTGGACCTTGGCGTACCCCAGGGCTCCGTGCTGGGACCGTTAATGTTTCTATTATTTATCAATGATTTGCCTCATCATTTAACGTGCATGTTGCTGACACTGTTTGCGGATGACACTTCGGTTGTTATTTCGGCCCGGAGCTGTGGGGAATTACAAGTAGCTTGTGAGACCCTTGTAAAACAATTTGTGAATTGGTGTCACTCGAATAGGTTGATGTTGAATGTAGATAAGACGGTGTGTGTTTACTTCGGCCTGAAAAATTTCGAGAGGGGTAATTTGAGAATTCGTTATATGGAGGACACCATTGTTCCAAGTGAATGTACCAAATTCCTGGGTGTCTATATAGACCGAAATCTAAGTTGGACTACCCATGTTGATTATCTCTGCAAAAAACTCAACACCACTTTTTTTGTTATACTAAGAGTTAAAAATGTACTACCTGTTGGTTCACTATTAGACATTTATTATAGCCTGGTTTATTGCCATTTAACGTACAATATTATTTTGTGGGGCAGCTGTGTGGATATCTCAAGAATCTTCATCGCACAGAAAAGAATAATAAGAAAAATATTTAATTTGAGTTCTCGAACAAGTTGTCGGCCAGTATTTAATGCAAATGGGTTATTGCCCTTACCTTGCATTTATATTTTGAAATGTCTTGTGTATGCAAAGAAAAATGAAAAAAACTGGACAAGACTATCCAGCAACCATGAATACAAGACCAGGAATTCACAGATTCTTTTAGTGCTTAAGCACCGAACTCACAAATTTGAATGCTCTCCACTTTATCAGAGCATTAAGTTATTCAATCATTTACCATCTTCTGTGAAATCACTGGACTTACGTAAATTCAAACTTGAAGTAAAGGAAATTTTGTTGAAGAAATGTTATTATTCAGTTGGGGAATATTGTATTGATATTTTGTCTTAGATTTAAGCTTCTATGTAAATATATATTTTTTTTTTCATGTTGACTTATCCTATATACCTTTTGTATGGTGTCTTAATGGATGAATAAACTTATTATGAAACATCATGTTCGAGAAAAGAAGTTGAAAATACTGTACTTTGCCAATTTTCAATCACTTAAATCTAATGGAATCATATTCTGGGGAAATAGCACACTACATAACAGAATATTCTTGACTCAAAAGCGGGCCATCAGAGCTATGTACCATAAGAAATATCGAGATACATGCAGAGGTGTTTTTAAAAATACAGGTATCCTAACATTCACAGCAATTTATGTCCTTCGATGCTCACTTTTCCTTCTCAGCAACCAGAAATTGTTTGAGCCATTCAAAAATCACAACACCTCTAGGAGAACATACGCATACATGTACCTTAGAAGACATTTATCTCTCACCCCCAAGGCAGCACAGAATATATGTGCATGAAGATCTACAACAACCTACCCAAGAACTTTCATGTTATTAGCAACATCAAAATATTCAAAAGAGAATTAATAAACTTCCTTCTAAACAGTGAACCATATAGCCTAGATGAACATTTCCAAAATTGCAGAGATATCTCATCAAGTTGAAATCTCTTTTTTTTAAGTTAAATTGCATTTGACCTGTCTTCTCTTCTTTGTTTATTACAATGACTGTAGAGGAATCAATAAATCATTATTATTATATCATAGTACAAGGATATATTTGATATTTCAACTTGGAACATAGAATATCCTATATTCTAAGTATTTCAATGCCAACACATCCGACCTAGTTCACATTTTGCGTATCAATTCCAAGCTTCGTGCAAAATTTCGTTTTAATATCATTGTCAGAAACATGTAAATTTCAAGCAGTATATCGCGACGAATGAATGAGAAATCAACGTACATTAATGAATGGTCGACCATTCAAAAGCTCCAGACTTCCCTTCAGTACTTTTCACATTTTGCCTCAATGCTATATGTTGAAGTTTGATTACAGAATACAAGGCATGTAAACTTTTCAAGTTAGGTATATCCAGATTTTAGTTAAATTATGTTATGTTGTGTTTATATGTATCAGAGATGAACAAATTTTTATTATTATTACCATCATTATAATACTGATGGAATGAATATTACAGTGTAAAGGATAATCACAAAAGAATTGTTATCAACCCTTATATATTTTTGGAAATAATATATTCAATTTCAACTATTATTGTAATCGATAATTTTTTTATTTTTTTATGTCTGATCAATAAAATATGTTATTTCATATATATATAACAAAAAAATTCTGTTGCTAGGTAGGAATAAATGCCCCATCTTCAATGTAAAAGAACACCAATTTGCCTAATTCTATTTCATTAAGTTGGCTTCCACAATTACATACATAGCATCAATTAAAACATTCTTCATTACATTTATAATCAAATATTTGATATAGTACATTGATTTTCTTGATAGTGTAATATTTACTACTCATTCATTTTTTAATGAATGAAGCAAAAAATAAGTATTTTATAGATTATGAGTGGAAGTGCAGTGATAGAAAAACAAATATTGGGGCAAAAATTTCCTTACACTTTTTATTGATAAGCGCTCAATTGAAACATACAATAACTCAAGTCATATCATTGATTTGAGTTTTAAGCTTTCAAAACACAATAGGTAAGAAATTTCAAGAAGCCAATAAAGCAATTGCTCAAAAATATAGTGCCTTTGTCATTGAATAATTTTCAAAGATGACTATAGATGAAAAGTGAAGATTCAATTAGCATCTTGCTTAATTATATCATTGTTCGAGTGATATGGCACATGAATTATTAAGAAAAATTTGGTATACACATTAATCCCAAGAGTCAAATTCAAGTTCACTTTATATTAATATTTGAAATGACTAACCAATTTTCACTTCCACTAGGAATATGGAAGTATCTCAAATTTCAGTGAAAAAATTGGGTCGCTCAACTCTGAGGTACTTGAAAAGTTGAGGCAAATTATAAGTAATACAAAAACCAATGAAAGAACATGTTAAATATTTGGTAGCTAGTTCAACAATTGTTTTATATTTGTTCTCTAAGGAATGTTCAGATTGTTTCAAATTTGCTTCATCTTGTCTCAAAAGAGCACACATGCAACTATAGAAAATATTCTCAGAGAAAGCCTTCAAAAGCCCAATGCATGTAAAGCCAAGAATACTTCTTAGAATAAGGCAGCCAAACATTATAGAAGATGGCCACATTATAGGATAAGGTGGATTAAGATCGGATGGTGTTAATTCTCCTGTTTGGTAATTTAACCATGATCCGGTGAGGATACCCACACAGACAGATAACACCATTGTCGTGTCACCCCTAGAATATAATATGAATGAGATAATGATACAAATAATAATTTAATTTTTGATAAATCAATTTTCAATATGATTGAAAATAAAATCATAAATATCAATTTCAAAGGTCAGTCGAATTGCATATGCTGATACGATTGTTAGAAAAGGGAGGGAATTGACGCAATGAATTTGGACACAAATAAAGGTCACTTCGAGTTCATATTTATTAAGAATAAAAATTATATTTTTTGAAATTAATCCAATGCGATCAATATCAGATTAAGGTAAGATTAAGATAATATGTACACGGTTTTTGATTTATCTCACATGAGATTCGTAAGTTTCATAGTTCTGGGCGTCTGGTACTACTTTGACAGAAAATATTTCTTTAAGAAATAGGGATAGATCAATGATTCTGACGCTTATTCAGTCAAGTAAATTGGAATATTATGGATTAGAAAAGAGTGCAGTGAAGCTAAAGGATAGTAACCTTAAGAATAGGAAACAGTAATGAGTGATAGTAGTACTGCAGTATTCTGTTATTTACATTTATAAGCAAATATTTCCAATTACGTTCAATACTTTGTTTACATTTTTGATTGGTAGCGTCCATCTCTATGAACTCATAAAAGAAGTTGACAGTATGGATCTTGGATTCGAAATGTTGGCAATGTAAGAATCAAATTCCCAGAGGCATATTTGTAAAATATGTAATAAACAATTTCAATTTCAAAATTTCAAAGATCCAAAATAAAAATTAAAAATGTATTCATTTTTTTTTTCATTTGCAATTGATACTTTGTTTACTTGTTAGTTATATCATAAGAGCAAAAATTGAAAAAACACGTTGCTCAGTAATATTCTAACTTTTTAATTTTTTCACTGGCAAAATTAAATGGTATTTGACAAGACTATTTCATGACAGCAAAATTACTTATTATCAAAGGTATTATAATTTTTGGTTACAACAGATATCAAGTTTTGCCGCGGGTAAAGTGCACTGGTGTGTGTACTGATTCGATTTTGTTTCAGACTTTTTGAGATATTTAACCTGTGGCTTTGGTGTTCTGCTAACAAGAGTTCTATAAGGTGGAGCTCTTCAGAATTGTTCGAATTGTTCGAATTCCGGCTATCTGTCTAGCGCCGTTTAAAAATGAAATAATTATTTGAGACACTGCAAACTTTCAATTACAAGTCAGTTCATATCGAATTTTTAATGGAATGAATGGAATATAATCACAGACGACTAGTTGCCTATTCAGAGTAAAGAAGATTGTCACCAGCATATGATATAAAGGCTGCGTTCATAAACTTACTCGAATATGCTCGTATTACTCAGAAGCGTTAATAAACTTACTATGCTCTGTGAGCGTTCATAAACATACTCAGAGGAAGCTCGGCATACCCTACTAATTCATAGGGTAAGCTTGTACTCTGACGTCATTATTGTTATTATTTCGTTTGATTTTAAATAATTATAATTTATGTTTAAAAGTTTAGCCTTAATAATGGATTACGCAGGGAGTAGGCAGGATAGGCGGTCGCCTGAGGCGGCAAAATTCAAGAGCGGCATTTCAAGCTTGATCAAAAATTATATGTGTAAAAGTTCAAAGTACCAAATGAGATTTAATTCAGTCAGCATCAACAGGAAGGAATACCGACAAATTTAATAAACATCAAAACTCATCAAATACCGCATTATACTCGTACACACTCATAACTATTCAGATGTGGCGTGATCTAGAAAAAACACATGCACTCTTCAGGATTGTCGGCGTTCGCTTTACGTTGCCGAATTTTATTGCCACTTGAGGTTTTGGATTATTTTTTTTCAATTCACTAATCAGAATGTTGATTCCTCAGAATAGAAAGCAAAATATAAGAGAACAATTCCATCTCATCACTTCCGAATGATCCTTCTTAAGAAATACATATAAGAGGCTTCATTATTTCATACCACATTCCATTATTTTATAATATTCTTCATTTTTTATATCAAATTATCTAGAGTTAGGCGTAAGCGCATTCGAAAAAATAATAAATTTTCAAACTTTTTCTAAAATCAAAACGAAGCTAGGAATCTGAAACTGCAGCAAAGAAAAAAAAACCAAATGTTCGAGCGTTATATAATATGTAGTTAAAACTCAGCAGAAAGATCTGAAAACTGAATTCAATTCATATATTTTATCATTTATTCATAAGAATTCAGTTTAGCACATTTATCGTTTATTGCATTCCACTTATCCTAAATCATCTATTGGATTAAAAATTGAATCCATAAAAAATAATTATACTTAAAATACATTTTTTCCTTACTAAAATACTTTTCATGAAAAAGTCTGGAGTTTTTTACACCTCCAACCTGAAAACCTGAATCTTTGAAAACAAATTCACTAAACCAACATCCACCCCAAACCCCCGCCCCCCTCTTTTGCTCAGTACAAAAAAATAATAATAATAGTATTTAATTTTTGCCGGGGCGGTAGAAACGCCCGAGCAGGGGCTGGACCCCGATTATCCAATATTAATTTTTAGTATTCTGCAGAGTAGGCTTCTGTTAGGGCGGCAAAATGGCCTAGGGCGGCAGTTTGGCTAGCGACGGCCCTGGGATTACGAAATTGATCCTACGTATAACATAAATTCATAAAATCTCGAATAACTCACGAATTATTGAATTTGGGAGCATAATCATGTTTGGACACTACCCTTATTTTTCACCGCAGAATCCAACGAAATCACATAAAAATAGGGTTCTAATTTGAAAATCGAAAGTTATGATCAAATTTTGTTCACAATTTTTGGAACAATATTTGAAACACCCTGTGATGATATTTCTCAAGTTCAAGATATGCACGATATTCCTACATCATTCTAGTTTGTGAAAGTGAATTGAGTATACGCATAGGATATTCACAGTAAAAATAATTCACGTAATTGTGACTAAGGAAATTCTCTCTTTTTTACGGTTTTTTCTTAATATTTTGAAAACCATAAGGACTAACGCAATAATTTTAGCAAAGAATAATTGAGAATGGAAATCTTAATAATATCTAAGACATAAAATGAAAAAAAAGAATTTCTTGAAATTTTTTTTTTCAATTCTTGTATAACCGTGAGTGCCGTAGCTTCGAAAATATTTTAGCTGAATAGGGCATCATGAACAATGTCATATTCCGAATTTTCATATTTCAAATCGGCCCCGTTTTCCAGAAACGTCTAATAGGCCGTCGAACTCGAAACACCCTGTATATATATTTTTTTTTGTTTTTTTTTTTTTTTTCACCTTATAGGGTTGGTATCTCCTAGTGCCGGGCAGAATTTGCCAAGGCATTTCAGATAGATGTATATATATATATATATACAGGGTGTTTCGAGTACGACTCGATATATATATATATATATATATATATATATATATATATATATATATATATATATATATATATATATATATATATTTTTTTTTTAATTCACACTAGCGTGGTTCAATTGTGATTATTCGAGCCGGAAGGCCAAGAATAATTTCTGTTGTCAATGGGGAAATATTATCTGTCGTATGATACCAACTGTCCCCAAGATCACCGCCTTCTGCATCCAAAGAGTAGTGTTGGGAGGTAGCTTCAATTCCTGGAGATGCTCTGTAGTTTTTCGATGAATCAATCCATTGCAGTTCATAGTCAGAGGTTTTATTTCCACTTTTTCCAGTTGCCACATACTTTTCATTTGCCGTGACAGTGCCTGTCACGGCATATATATATATATATATATATATATATATATATATATATATATATATATATATATATATATATATATATATAAGGGAATCGACCAAGTTTTACACCAAAAAAATACTCTGTTTTCTTTGCCGAGCTTTCGGATTTTATTCAATCCATCCTCAGGGCTTCTACAAGATATCAACAAAATTTATCAGTTACAATTAAAAAAAAAAAAATAAACATAAAACTGTCAGAATTGTACATACAGTCATCGATAAAACTTGATTAAAATGAAAAACAAAAACAATTGAAAACATACTCACTGAAATCGAGGTTAAGGTGTCAACAAATATAAACTAATCATTAAGTAATTCATAAATCTAACAAAAATAAAAATATTTCTGGAATCTCAAAGTGACAACTGGGCATCTTATGTCGATAAAGGTCAATATTTTAATGTGGAATATAGAATGAAATAAGATGGTGGTATTTGCACATGCGTTTAAATCATTCAATTTAGACAGAAGATAAAATTCAATGAGACAAGGCATCAAACAATGGGTGCAAGAGAGATGGTGGGTTTTGTTCACAAATTTTATTATTCATCAATAGGTCCATCATAGAAATTTTTCTCTCGGTTTGGGTATGTTAACAAATATGTGTAGATATTACTAAGATTTTGCGTGTCAGATTTACTGTTAACTGCTTCTTCTTCCTCATTGATATGGATCATCTCTAATATAATTCTCTTATTGTAATTCCGTTCTTTATCAATTATCTCTACATTGTCAAAAAGAAATTTATGATTTTGTTCTAATGAGTGCTTTGTTAGGGCACACCTTTTGTTCTTTTTATTTATGTCGCTCTTGTGAAGTGATATTCGATTTTTCAACAATTGAGATGTCTGACCTACATAACCACGCGAACAATCTTCACACTGTATTCTATAAATTACATTTGCATGCAACATAGTTGGAATGGTATCTTTCAGCCTACTATACAGTCTCTTAACAGTTTTGTAATTATATACTGCTATTTTCACATCTTCTCTACTCAAACATTTTTTTATTTTACAAGTTAAACCTTTAATATTAACAATACTACCAAACTTAATTTCAATTTCATTTGTGTCCGTAGATCTAAGTACCTGGGGAGGGCGGTCGTTGTCGTCTATATGGTTGACATTCGCTGACGAATAGAGTAGCTTGGAAATCATTTTTCTTGGGTACCCATTTTCAACAAAAATATTAAAAAGTTTGTCAATGGAGCGTTTCAAAAATCTGGGATGGCATATTTTGTTCACCCTATTTTTCATTTCTTTAATACAATTTATTTTTATTTGTACAGGGTGGTCAGATTTGAAATGTATCAATTTATCTGAAGCAGTTTGCTTTCTATGCCAGTCAAGATGTACAGTATTATCAATTCTGTAGAGTCTCGTATCTAAAAAACTAACAGAATTATTTTCGTCCTCAAACTCTATTGTAAACTGTATATGCGGATTGTAACTATTGAACTGTTCCAATATAATTTCAACGTCTTGTTTGTGCAAGGCTACAATAAGATCATCAACAAATTTTTTGATGAAGGCGATTTTGTGTCTCAACTTTGGAACACACATATCTAATGCATGATCCATGACATACTGAGCCAATATTGGGCTGATTTTCGAGCCCATGGCGCATCCAAATATTTGAATATAAAACTGATTGTCAAATGAGAAATAATTGTTCCGAAGTATGAACCTAATAATTTCAAAAAATAGATCTTCAGGAATGTCACAGTTTCTAGAAATACTACCCCATCTCTGATTAAGGACATCTACTACAACTTCCTCACAGAGGTTGCCGAACAGGTTGACAACATCTAAAGAAATGAGGACATAATCCTCCTCTAACCTGAAATTATTGACAAATGTAGCAAATTCGAATGTATCTTTTATAAAGTACTCATTTTCTCTATCATAAGTTTGGGTTAACACTTCTGTCATAAACATAGATATATTGCTGGTTGGACTGTTTATACTTGACACTATAGGACGCAAAGGACAATCACGTTTGTGCAATTTGGGATTGCCATAGATTTTAGGACAAACTGAATTATAGGATTTCAGAGCTTTTGCCCTTTCTGCACTCAGAATATTTAGGTCTTGTAACTTTTTGATATAATTATTACTTTTAGTTTGCAATGTTAAGGTTGGATCTTTTTGGAGTGTTCGAAAACTCTCTGAATTTACTATTTCATACATTTTTTGTTTGTAAGTTTCGCGTTCTATTATCACTGTTACGGAACCCTTATCGCTGTTGATAGAGTTGATAGAGTTGATATACCAAATAATGTTAAAACACTTCTCTCATTGGGTTCAAAATTCAGCCTACAAATTTCAACTAAGGACATTCCTGTGAATAAGTTGATTGCTGATGTTGAAGACATCCTTCAAAAAACTCAGAATACTAACCGCGATCTTTTGAGATCTAAAATAGCCAGTATTATAACGAATCACATTCATAATAATAAGGGTGCAAAAACATATACTGATAGAATTTATAACGAGACAAGATCTTTTTTAAAAAACAATGAAAATTTGTTAGTCCTCAACAGCGATAAGGGTTCCGTAACAGTGATAATAGAACGCGAAACTTACAAACAAAAAATGTATGAAATAGTAAATTCAGAGAGTTTTCGAACACTCCAAAAAGATCCAACCTTAACATTGCAAACTAAAAGTAATAATTATATCAAAAAGTTACAAGACCTAAATATTCTGAGTGCAGAAAGGGCAAAAGCTCTGAAATCCTATAATTCAGTTTGTCCTAAAATCTATGGCAATCCCAAATTGCACAAACGTGATTGTCCTTTGCGTCCTATAGTGTCAAGTATAAACAGTCCAACCAGCAATATATCTATGTTTATGACAGAAGTGTTAACCCAAACTTATGATAGAGAAAATGAGTACTTTATAAAAGATACATTCGAATTTGCTACATTTGTCAATAATTTCAGGTTAGAGGAGGATTATGTCCTCATTTCTTTAGATGTTGTCAACCTGTTCGGCAACCTCTGTGAGGAAGTTGTAGTAGATGTCCTTAATCAGAGATGGGGTAGTATTTCTAGAAACTGTGACATTCCTGAAGATCTATTTTTTGAAATTATTAGGTTCATACTTCGGAACAATTATTTCTCATTTGACAATCAGTTTTATATTCAAATATTTGGATGCGCCATGGGCTCGAAAATCAGCCCAATATTGGCTCAGTATGTCATGGATCATGCATTAGATATGTGTGTTCCAAAGTTGAGACACAAAATCGCCTTCATCAAAAAATTTGTTGATGATCTTATTGTAGCCTTGCACAAACAAGACGTTGAAATTATATTGGAACAGTTCAATAGTTACAATCCGCATATACAGTTTACAATAGAGTTTGAGGACGAAAATAATTCTGTTAGTTTTTTAGATACGAGACTCTACAGAATTGATAATACTGTACATCTTGACTGGCATAGAAAGCAAACTGCTTCAGATAAATTAATACATTTCAAATCTGACCACCCTGTACAAATAAAAATAAATTGTATTAAAGAAATGAAAAATAGGGTGAACAAAATATGCCATCCCAGATTTTTGAAACGCTCCATTGACAAACTTTTTAATATTTTTGTTGAAAATGGGTACCCAAGAAAAATGATTTCCAAGCTACTCTATTCGTCAGCGAATGTCAACCATATAGACGACAACGACCGCCCTCCCCAGGTACTTAGATCTACAGACACAAATGAAATTGAAATTAAGTTTGGTAGTATTGTTAATATTAAAGGTTTAACTTGTAAAATAAAAAAAATGTTTGAGTAGAGAAGATGTGAAAATAGCAGTATAAAATTACAAAACTGTTAAGAGACTGTATAGTAGGCTGAAAGATACCATTCCAACTATGTTGCATGCAAATGTAATTTATAGAATACAGTGTGAAGATTGTTCGCGTGGTTATGTAGGTCAGACATCTCAATTGTTGAAAAATCGAATATCACTTCACAAGAGCGACATAAATAAAAAGAACAAAAGGTGTGCCCTAACAAAGCACTCATTAGAACAAAATCATAAATTTCTTTTTGACAATGTAGAGATAATTGATAAAGAACGGAATTACAATAAGAGAATTATATTAGAGATGATCCATATCAATGAGGAAGAAGAAGCAGTTAACAGTAAATCTGACACGCAAAATCTTAGTAATATCTACACATATTTGTTAACATACCCAAACCGAGAGAAAAATTTCTATGATGGACCTATTGATGAATAATAAAATTTGTGAACAAAACCCACCATCTCTCTTGCACCCATTGTTTGATGCCTTGTCTCATTGAATTTTATCTTCTGTCTAAATTGAATGATTTAAACGCATGTGCAAATACCACCATCTTATTTCATTCTATATTCCACATTAAAATATTGACCTTTATCGACATAAGATGCCCAGTTGTCACTTTGAGATTCCTGAAATATTTTTATTTTTGTTAGATTTATGAATTACTTAAAGATTAGTTTATATTTGTTGACACCTTAACCTCGATTTCAGTGAGTATGTTTTCAATTGTTTTTGTTTTTCATTTTAATCAAGTTTTATCGATGACTGTATGTACAATTGTGACAGTTTTATGTTTATTTTTTTTTTTTTTATTGTAACTGATAAATTTTGTTGATATCTTGTAGAAGCCCTGAGGATGGATTGAATAAAATCCGAAAGCTCGGCAAAGAAAACAGAGTATTTTTTTGGTGTAAAACTTGGTCGATTCCCTTAGAAATCATTCTGTATATATATATATATATATATATATATATATATATATATATATATATATATATATATATATATATATATATATATTTATCCTGCTATCTCCAGAGCGTCCATACATTGACAATTTACCGCCTACCAAGCGTCCGGTGCCTACCAAGCGTCCATATATGGACGCTTGGAAGTCTGCTTATGTTAAACCATTCCTAGTAGTACTACGATCTCGTACACAAAAATTTTTGGGGACGCTCAATATTCAACTAGTATATTATGGTTCAGCGTGTCCGCCGCTTGGGGCGCTCACTACAACTTCTGTATATTCCTCCACAGTATATACTGCTTTCACCTTACCGATTTCTGGGCGTCCTCGATGTCGAGGCAAACTGGCAACGCTGGTTACTCGTGATTATTCATAATATTTCCCAAGTAGAGCGTTACCCCTGTTTTGATTGTTATGAATCATCACTTTTCTCGATAGCGGCGATTTTGTTCAATTCAGGGATAGTTCGCGCTTCCATAAAGACATCTGTTCGGATGAAATATTGATTTAGTGAATGTGCTCAATCTGTATATAGTTTCTGGAATCCAGATCTCTATCAGTTGTAATAATATTATATTTGAATTTAGGCTGGTCAATATAGTAAACAATTCTAGAAAAGCACTGACGTGAAGTCAAGAACTTTCGCGCGCATGTTAATATTCGTGTGGGATTGTTCTGAAGAAGCGGTCATCATGCAACTCTGCACAAAATTCTGTACTAGCAATTTTCAACTAGTAACTAAGTTTTTTCATGATAGGATTTTGAGTTTGAATCTTTAAAGGCTCCTCCTCAATATCTCAGAAACTACTCATGTGATCGAATTTAAACTTGTACTTACTTGTAGAATACTGGCGCCCAAAATTTTGTTGAGGTCGTATTGTTACTGAAATCTTAAAAGAATATTTTTCGAAAATATTTTTAATAATTTTTTTTCATCAGAAGCTACCAATCAGATTTCAGTGCATTTTGCACACGCATTATTGTCAATATTTCACAATAGTGTACAAAATTTCAGTTTGTTCCGTTTTCAACTATCGGAGATATTGAGAAAAAAATTGTCAAAGGTCGCGTTTTTCTTAGGTTTCGTTCTTATTTCCAGAATAAGTCAAGAAATACTGATTCGATAATATCCAAAATGCGCAATTAGTAGAATACCGACGCACTTGCTCTTGCAACGATTTGTTAGAATCTTAATGTTTGTAAATTCAGAAAAAAACTATTTTCCTGACTTTTGTATCTGTACATCATATTTCGATGAAAATCTGCATGGACCTAAAAGTTAATATTCAACAACAGTGGTGCAAATTTAAGTTAGATCTGATTTCAGTTTTAATAGAAAGTGGGAAAAAATCATGTTTTTTTCTCGGTATTGTTTGTTATTTACGGAATAATTCAGATCCAATCATGACAACATGTTCATTAATTGCAGAATACGAACGCACAATGGCCTACAAAATTAAGTTGGTATCGTTTTCTCAGTATATAAAAAAAAATATATAAAAGAACTGACGTGAAGTCAGGAGCTTTTGAGCGCATGTTAGAATGTTAGAATCTGAAGAATGGCAATTTTTTATTCAACAAAAATATGGAAAAATTTCTGAAAATATTTTTTTAAGAAGTCACTAACCAAACGATACCAACAAAATTTAGCGAGCAAACTGCGCGTTGATATTCTGAATCTAACCTCCTAATTTAATCATCATCGGGTATGAAATTTTCTAAAATGATTTGATTTTGACTTTACTAAATAATAAGATCAATACAATATTTTGCAAGTGGATATTCTTCAACCAATTGTCCAGTTCGGTTACAACAGGATCAATATTTTTGGGTAATCTCGGAGATAACAACGAAACCGAGGAACAAATTCTAGAAAAGCACTGACGTGAAATTATCGCTTGCGAACAAAAGATTAACTCTTCTTGCATTTTTTGCGCGCATGTTCAAGGGGAACAGCGTGCTATCATTTCGTCACAATGTCAGTCTTTTCGAATTTCCTCGCGAAAATGGTTCTAAACCACTAAGTTCGACTCACTGATGAAGAATCCGTTGTCAAAATCGATTCTGTCCGGCCGACCGTCCGTAGGCACGATTACGGAAAAACGCAGGTAGAAATCAATCTGAAATTTTTTAGAGAAGGTTCCGAGTCAAAATGCCGCGGCTATGTTCGATATCCAGCCAAATCGGTCGAGCGGTTTCGGAGTTATAGTCATTTGAATTTTTGAGGTTATGTGATTAATATCGCATGAATTAATGGTGCGATCGCCTTCGAACTTGGTACATTAATGGAGAGTACTGACGCGCAACTTTTCTGATTTTTTTCAATGAGATTGAATTCTTGGAAATTTAAAAAAAATATATTTGGAAAATTTTTGCAATTTGTTTTGAAAAAATTTTTTTTTCGAAAAGTACTCATCAGATTTCTGATTTATTTTTGCACGTGTTTTGACGTCGACATTTTTCAAGAGTAAACATAATTTCAATTTTACTCGATTTCAATGTTGGGAGATATTGCGAAAAGAATATGTCAAATTTCGTTATTTTTTATTTTTTTCGTTTTATTTTTTATTTCTGGAATAACTCAAGAGATGTTAATCTGATCATAATGAAACTTGAATGTCAAATGTGAGTGCATAAGCTAGTAGTTGATATAATACCGTTTCTAGACCAGAAAGTGAGCTGTAGTTCCCGCCGTTTACCCGCGCTTGATTGAAATTCTTCACGATACCATTCAGATGGAATTTTTCTAGGTGCTGTTGGAAAAAAAAAATTTGGAAAGCACTGACGTGAAGTCTTCCGCTTTTGCGCGCATGTTCACTTGGTGGTCTGCTTTGAACATGCGCGCAAAAGCTGATGACTTCACGTCAATGATTTTCCAATTTTCTTTTAATTTACTATTGATACGATACCGACAAAATTTCGCGACCAAATGCGTGTAAGTGATTCGCATTTAACCATTAAGTGTTATCGTGATCGGATTCATATTTGTTGAGTTATTTCAGAAATAATAACCGTACCAAGGAAAAATATCACAATATTTTACATATTTTTTTCCCTATATCTCCGAAACTTGAAAACTTGAAAAATGCTGAAATTTCAGCATCAAAACATGTGCTAGAACTCATTGGAATCTGATAATTTTTTTTTAATTAACTATCGATACTATCTCGAAAAAATTCGGCCCGAAGTTGCACGTTGGTACCCACCAAGTTTGAGTGCGATTGCATTATAATTCCCTGAGATATTGGCTTTAACTCAAAAATTCAAATGACCATAACTTCTAAACCTCTCGAGCGATTCGGCCCATCAACAAACCTGGCCGAACGAAATTTCATGTCGATACCTCTTTTCGTTTTCAAGTTATCGTGGAAACGAGACCATTTTCGCTCGAAAATTCGAAAATTATAGACAGTGGGGCAAACGATAGCACGCTGTTCCGCTAGAATATGCGCGCAAAAACGAATTTCATTGGAATCTGAAGAAAAGGAAATGTTTTTCAACAAAAATAAGGAACATTTTAGAAACCTTTTTTTTCAAGAACCAAATGGTGCCAACAAAATTTTGTGAGAAATTGCGTTCGTACAAAATTTTGTGAGGATCTTGATATTATATTCTTCAGTGGTTCAATGATTTGTGTCAGTAAATGTCGATGTTAGGATGATACTAACTGACCCGCCCCCTTTTGGCACGGAGACATAAAGAATCGAGGAATTACGTCTAATTTTCCATCTCTTCTTTCAATTTGATATGATAGTTCAATGAAACCTCATCGAATTATTTCATTCCGATTATATATCAGTTTTTCAAAATTTCAAGAAAAAAAAAACTCATACATATGCACTACCAAACATAGGTTGTGAAATATTCAAAGAGTTATACAAAAAAAACAAAACCAGGAGCTTCTAAGCCATTTCCTCACGAGGTTCTGTAAAATGATTAACGCCGTAATTTTTTAACCAAGTAGCAGATTTCAATCCGGACAAATCGAAATTACAATTTCGAATGGATATATCTACGGAATCAAGTAATCTCAAATCCTGCTCTACAAATATCGAGTCTCTAAGTCTTTTCTTTCAGAAGTTATTGTATTTACGGTCGACCTATCGGAAACTGATAGTTATTGCAATAACTTACGAAAGAAACATTTTAGAATCTCGAAAGATGAATTCGTAAGAGGGCGAACTCCATCCAATGATACCGCAGATATACAAAAATCAGAAATTCTAGAAGAGCACTGACGTAAATCAAGGAGCTGATTTCAGGTTGAGTTATATAAAATTCAAATAGTCGAATCAATTCGACAGTTAGTTTCTGTTCGGAGGTTGAAGAACGTTGACATTATGACTATATGTTTATACCCTGTAGCTTACAGAATAAACCATTTTATTATTATTATTCTCACTCAAATTCAGGAAGCCATGATTCCTGCAAACGATTTAGTGATTTGTCTCGCTGTTTTGTGATCACGTTCTGTTTGGCATTAAAGATTTGCTAAATGACAAATAGAAATCTCAGAATTATACGAAATACGGAGAGACGAAAAAGAATCAGGAAATAATAAATGCATACATAAATTCTTTTCTTTTCGATATGTACCATCGTATATTGGCAACGGATCATGTTTAAAGAGTATTCTGAAATATATTTTAAAATTTTTCCACCGACGTCCACATACTTCTCTTAATTCACGGATTGAAAAAAAACTACACGTTTCTCTTTTCCGCCCTATGTTGGACAGCAATCGGAATTTTTATCATGCATCTTTGTATCCACATAGTTGCATTTCTCTGTTCTTGTCTAAGTATCTGGAATGAACCCTTAAAATACAAACAACACACGGTCCAAAAGTTTTTATTTATGACCTTCTGTGGTTTGAGAACTCATCAAATCAGAGGTTTCAATTTTCTTTTTACTTGAAATACCTCTAAAGATGAGATTTCATAGAACTCATTTTACAGATGCCCGCCATATAGACACAAAATTTCAACACCATGTGACAAACAGGTTCTGAAATATCTAAGTTTTGAAAATTCGTTTCATATTATATTCCAATCCAATCCCCATTTATTAATATCAAGGCTAAGCCTAGCGAGGTCAACGCTTGAAGCAAAAGTTTCAAACGCCGAACTCGGTCGAGATTCATTTATTGCGAGTGCAGCTGTTGTGATTTTTTTCTACGATTAATGACGCATGAATGATCGTAAATCAGTCGGCAGAGTCTGTTCTTGTTTGTTTCTAGAGAAGCCTCGGTCTTGCCGACAGTGCCCTAACTGGCAACATAGCCTGGACGCCTAGTAATCGGCAAGGTGAAAGTTTTGTTGTATATTTTGGACGCTCTAGGAGGGTTTCTTGAAATGACGCTCGGAAATCGTTAGAATGAGAGTTGATAAAATAGATATTGACCAAAGTAAGTTTGCGGACATCTAACGACCTCTTCTGTTCAGTGATGAAAAGTATATATTCGATAAGTTAGGGATTGTGCGAGAAATTCGCCACGGACGCTCAGAGACTGTTTTTCGAATGGACGCTTTGAAGATAGCGGGATGTATATATATATATATATATATATATATATATATATAAACAATGGTTTAAGGGGTGTTGGAAAACTTCAATTGTTACTAACTTCTTTATTTCATCAGTCGACGTTTCGATCCTTGGTTGGGATCTTCTTCAGGACTTCTATAAAACAAACAACATACAAATATAACAAACATTGCAGAAAGGACAACATGTTAAAACGCACCGAAATGCGAAGAGTTACCAGATCTTAAGTTGCACTGAATCTTATACAGATTTGGAGGAAAAATTATTAATAAACTTGAACACAAAATAGTCTCTAATACAATAACGTCTCTTTTTTATATCACACACTTCCTTATTCTCTTGAAAACTTCTCTCAAGGCATCTCAAAGGGGATATCTGTTAGGAACAGATATCCCCTTTGAGATGCCTTTTATTAAAAAATATGTAGATGACATCATTTGTGCAGTTCCCAGTGATAAGACATCTTACACTCTTGAAAGGTTCAACAGACAGAGTGAGTCTATAAAATTTACCATAGAATTAGAAAATAACAATAGTGTGCCTTTCCTAGATACCCTAGTCATTAGAAGACCTGACAATACACTGATTCTTGATTGGTATAGAAAGCCCTCTAGCTCAGGTAGATACTTGCATTATTTTTCCAACCACCCTCAGAGACAGAAAATCAATATGGTTACAGGATTGAAGAATCGTATACAAAGAATATCACACCCCACTCTGAAGGAGAAGAATATGAAACTATTATATCAGTTGATGCTTGAGAATGGTTACCCCAAGAACCTTTTAAAGAAATTGATACACAGTTCATCGAATTCTGGACAGCCACAGAATAATGACGAAATCGCATCCACCAATTTAGATCAGAGAATTATATTTACTTCCATTCCACTGATTAATGTAATGACAAAATCCTTAATAAACTTATTAAAAACTGATAACATCAAAGTGATACCTAGAACTGAATTCAAATTAAAGAGACTTTATAGTAATTTGAAAGATAGGATTGAAACTGATAAGAAAAGCTGTGTTGTATACAGAATACCCTGTCAAAATTGTGATGAGGTGTATATCGGACAAACATCCCAACAACTTAAAAGAAGAATAACTCAACATATCAGCGACATTAAGAATCCTAGAAAAATATGTGCACTGGCAGAACATGTAAGATCAGTTGACCATCGAATGGACTATGATTCGGTGACAGTCTTGGAGTGCGAGGAGAATATGAGAAAAAGATGTTTCCTGGAGATGATTCACATTAAGCGACATGAAAATTCCATGAACTACAGAAAGGATATAGAGAACATTAGCAACATTTATTCATATCTGATACATTCAAACCAACTTAGTGAGAGTGAGTTGTTGATCTCAAGTTCTATGTTCTCCAATGTCAGTTGAAGATCTATGATGTTCTATGAACCCGACCTAACCCCTTACGTTTTTTACGCAGTTGTCAGATGGATGAAGAAAGAATTTCAAAAATAAGTTTTCAAGAGAATAAGGAAGTGTGTGATATAAAAAAGAGACGTTATTGTATTAGAGACTATTTTGTGTTCAAGTTTATTAATAATTTTTCCTCCAAATCTGTATAAGATTCAGTGCAACTTAAGATCTGGTAACTCTTCGCATTTCGGTGCGTTTTAACATGTTGTCCTTTCTGCAATGTTTGTTATATTTGTATGTTGTTTGTTTTATAGAAGTCCTGAAGAAGATCCCAACCAAGGATCGAAACGTCGACTGATGAAATAAAGAAGTTAGTAACAATTGAAGTTTTCCAACACCCCTTAAACCATTGTTTATTAATTACTTTAGGAAATTATCACATTTTGTATATATATATATATATATATATATATATATATATATATATATATATATATATATATATATATATATTTTCACCGATTACCGGGTAATTATGCAGCTGCCGGACTTAGTGGTCAAGGCAGTCACAACGCTATTGACCTTGCAAACACTTCCTGACGATACGGACGGTGTTCAAAAGTACTTGCTTCTGTGCCAGTGAAATTATGGTCTGATCCAGGCCCAGCTCTCGCGTATTTTCGATAAGGCGCTTTTCCACCAAACCATTAGTCGATATGATCAGTGGCAAAATACTGATGCCCTTCAAGTTATGTAAAGCGCGAAGCTGAAATGCTAGATCGTTGTACTTGCTGATCTTTTCCGAGTATGCTCTGGGAATATTGTCGTCCGCCGGGATAGTCACGTTGTAGCGTGCTACATTTCAAATTTTATATATTCAACTGAGTCAGACAGTTGATGGAAATCTGGGCGTACGCCAATGCGTATCTTCGTGCATATGTACTCGATACTTCGAAATTATGATATCATTTTCTTTTCTAGTTTCTTCGAACGTACATATATCGATAATTATCGCTGCAAAATAGTTATAATTGTTTTTCTCTAGTTCATTCATAAAACCCTGAAAAAAGGGGTAAGTTGTATATTTTTCTTATCGTCATTATTTGATTGTTGTATACGTAATATATATGAAAATTTTTGATATTCAGATTTAATTTGATAAAGGAATGCATCCGCCATTTTAACATTTCATCATTTTACGTGAAATGAAAATTTTTATTCTTTATTTAAATATAATTTATTATAATCAAATATTTTTTAATACCTATTATTGATGTTTAAATGTAACTTCGTTTTAACTATCGTGAATTTTTATCTTAAATGAAGCATAATAAGTTAAAACTCAGTTTATGAGTATTTTCACAAAACTTTTATGTAGAGGATGTTTTTCGTATCTATTATTTTTTACATTTTTCGTTTGTTACATTTTTTGAAAGAGATCTTTTCTGAAACAATCTACATATGATTGCCTTGAGATCATCCTTTTAGTTTCTTATCTCATTTGGCAGTCATTTTGTTCAAGCGATAAAATAAGTACATGAGTATTAATATCTTTTATGTAAACTTTGGTTGTTTCAGAAACAGAAAAGCCATCACCTTAATTTGGCTTCTTATTAATTTCTGTTCTCTGATTTTCAGTTTTTTTTTTGGTATATTTTCTTTGCTGAATTCCTGATTGGTTCTTGATAAACGTTGAAAGTTGGATAATTACATTGAGAGTTCTTCGTCTAAAGACAGCCCATCATTGTCAATTGTCAACTTACAAGTCAAATTATTTACTCTCCTTACAATTGAAGAACTGCCAGACCTAAGTTCTTATCAACTTCGGTGGAGGAAGATTGGCTCAGTATAGAGCTAGGACTTTTACCTCTTCAGGAAAGTAATTTAGGATCTTAGAAAATTTCATTCTTTTTTTATACAATTATAAATTTCGGATTCACTTGTATATATTTTCATTTTATAAATATTGTATGTAAATTTTTCTGGTACCAGATATTTTAAAGATTCGGATTGTGAAATACTTATGTAATTATAAGAGGTGTTTGATCGACCTGGGTTTTTGTCCCTTCCATTTGGTAGATTCAGGGATCTGAACCACGACTCAAACAAACGACTGTTCTCGGGCATTTTGAGTTGTAACGAAGAGGTTACAACGTCAAGGAGGACACAAGTTTTCTGCTCCAGATCAAACAATGCGATATCAGGCCGGTTGTGTGCCACTGCGCCATCTGTTATCAATGTGGCATCCCAATATAATTTGTAGCGGCTGCTTTCCAGAAGTGATTTTGGTTGATATCGGTAATGTTCCTCTTCACTGCAAAGCAAGCCTAATTTGAGAGCCAAGTGTTGATGATAAATCTTGGCCATCGCATTGTGTCTGTCCATATAGTCCCTGGGAGCCATAACCGAACATGATGACGTCAAGTGCTGAATAGACTCGGGAGCCTGAAAGCACCTTCTGCATCGGTCAGAGGGGATATCTTGTTTGGCTATATGTTTCAGGTACATTCTAGTAGGCATCACCTGGTCCTGTATTGCTATCAGCCTCCCCTCTGTTTCCGGTAAAAGGTATCCAGCACGTAAGTATGACAGTGATTCGACCTCATTAACATGTTCACTTTTCAGGAGAGAAGCATATCTACCATGAAGAGCCTTGGACTTCCATTCTTCGATCAACTCATCACTCGAGCGCCCGGAGAGCCGATCAGCCCGATTAGACAGTCCAAGAGCCGAACAGTTTTCGTCGGCCCGACAGATAGCCTGCAAAAAAGGTGAGTCACTTTCATGAAAATAACCCCTTAAGGAATCAATATGTTTGTCATGTGCAGCCTCCAAGTTGAGTAATCCTCTTCCTCCTTGTTGTCTCTTAAGATATAGTCTGATGTTAGATGAATGCGGATGGTGGACTCCATATCTCGTGAGCGTAGCTCTTACCGCTCTATCCATCTCGCGGAGCTCTGTTCTCGACCAGGTCAGCACAGCAAACGAGTACATCATGCTAGGAATCGCCCAGATGTTAACAGCGGTAAAAAATGCTTTGGAATTGAGTCCTGTTTTCATCAGGAGTCTTAGTCTGGCATATAGTTTATCTTTAAACATCTTTTTCATCTCCGAGGTTCTAATCTCCAAAGCTTGGTTGATTCCCAA
The DNA here is from genome assembly GCF_914767665.1 of Harmonia axyridis. Classification (NCBI taxonomy): domain Eukaryota; kingdom Metazoa; phylum Arthropoda; class Insecta; order Coleoptera; family Coccinellidae; genus Harmonia; species Harmonia axyridis. The sequence continues at coordinate 20,285,207 of NC_059505.1, read as the reverse complement.
ATACTTGTAGGTGCCATCATCGTCTAGAGCCGGTATTGTGACATTATTAATTAAGGTCTGGTGTTGCGTTTCTTGAATTTTTCCCCTTTTTACCTCAAGCACTGCACACTTTTCAATTCCCAATTGCATATTTATTGATTCGCTGAATGCTGCTACAATCTCAAGTAATCTTCTCAGTTGTTCCATACTTGCGGCGTATATTTTCAGGTCATCCATGTACAAATTATGATTGGTTCTTATATTCTGTTGTTTGTCTATGACATAGCCGTACTTTGTGTTATTGAGCAGCATGCTCAGGGGGTTCAATGCGAGGCAAAACCAGACAGGGCTGAGCGAATCACCTTGGAATATACCCCGTTGAATTCGGATCTCGTCTGACGTCTCCAAAAGATCCCCGGCTCGTATCTGAAGTGATGTTTTCCATGTCTTCATGAGGCCCTCCAAAGCAGTTATGATGTTATCTGCTATTCCGTGCATCCTCAGCACCCTCAGCAGCCAAGAATGTGGGATGGAGTCAAATGCCTTCCTATAATCAACCCATGCTACAGATATATTCCTCAGCCTTTTGCGGGCCTGCTTGGTCAGGATATAATCGACCACTAAGAGTTCCTTACTTCCTTTTGTCTTCATTCGGCATCCGCTCTGTTCCTCAGCCATCAAGTTATTCTGCCTGAGGTGGTCGCCTATATATTTAGCTAGAATTGATGTAAATATTTTATATACGGAGGGTAAGCATGTGATAGGCCTGTAATTTTCAGGGTTCCTACTGTCTCCCTTTTTTTAATCAGATGCGTTATCCCTTTCGTAAAGAAGTTAGGTATACCAGAGGGATCCGAGAGTGCCGCCTGGAAGATTTCCGACAATAGTCCATGGACACTTGAGAGGTGCTTCCACCAGTAATTGTGGAGTCCGTCCGCACCAGGAGCTGCCCAATTGTTCAGACCTTTCAGGGCTTCAGTTATGTCTGCCGCTTCAATTCTTAGGTCCTGCATTTGTGCTTGTGGGATTGTCTCCTGTGCCTCTTCTATCCAGTACGCTTGATCGTCGTAGGTAACGTTTTCGGACCAGATCTTACTCCAATACTGGTGGGCGGTTTTAGAGTCGAGATGGCCCTCCGCATGTTCTTTTTTCTGTTCGAGGTTCCGGAAGAACTGTTTTTGGTTCTTGAAAAAAAGTCTGTTGTTGTTGTGTCGCTTTACCTTCTCATTGTAGCGCCGAATACGAAGCCCTAACACTTTTATTTTTTGTTTCATAGTGTCACACCTGAGCGAAATCTTTTCCCCGAACATGGGATCCCGGCGTTTAATACGGAATTCAGAGGCCACCTTTCGGACCGCTTTGACCACTCTAGTTGACGGTGCGGGGTTGCTCAGGTAAGTATGGACAATACCAATTTTTTTCCTTAACCTTGTTATCTCCCTTTGCAGCCGGGCTTTCCAAGGAGGGATTGAGGACTCCATCGTATGATGATGGGCATTCCGTTGTTGGAGCTTTTGTCCATTCATCTCGCATATAGTGGCGGCTCCGGCATATACTACACTTACCACCCGCTCCAATGTTTTCACATTATTCAGATGTTTCGGGAGCGTTGTGTTCAGCGATTGAAGTCTCTCAAGGACCACTCTCGAGTAATCGAGCTTAGGTATTCTTGGTCTACATTCTGGCGTCATTCCCGAGTAGCTCATCAGATTACGTAGAAACGCTCTCTCCACCTCATCATTCTGCACCCTGTCCACAAAAAGACCACTCCTTCTCACCCGTACCGACGACCTGCGAGCCTCGACTGGCTGTTCAACAGTAAGCTGAACAGTCGGAAAGCAAGTATTCTTGATTCTCTCAAGTTCGGCCTGAGAGCTTCTGGTTAGCAAGAATCCATCTCACACGATTGGAGAGCAGCTGGACGTAGGCTGGTCTGGTCGGGTATATATCCCTCCAAGTTTCCAGTAGAAGCTGTCTGTATGTCCTGTCAGACCGTGCAGCAAGATACTGAGCAATATAATGTGCGCGCATTAATAAATAATTCTCATCCAAAGTCCATCGCGTTCGCCTATCCCGCTGTGGCCCAATAGCGGAGCGAGCTGGGGGCTCGCTCAAACTAATTGAGCTATCCCTTCGCTGGGTTGCAGGAATTAGCCTTGCGGTTCCTTCTCGGAGGGGTGCGCCGCTCGCTCCACACAAACCTCCTACAGGCCAATCATCCTGACGGTTCCGAAGAGAGCCAGCCTGAGACTCCCTACCGCCCTGGTGTCTACTTCTCGTTATAGGGGCTGAATATAAGTTATCCCTCAAAGGCTGCCAACCTTCGAAGGATTGTGGCGACTCGGGTACGCGGGGGCGTCAATCCCCGATGGTCTTGCGACCACCCTGCGGTGGTCAACAAAAACAAAAAATATATATATATATATATATATATATATATATATATATATATATATATATATATATATATATATATATATAATAATAATATATATATATATATAATAATAATATATATATATATATATATATAATATAATGATGTGAAATTTTTTCTATTTGAAAAATATTTTTCTTCCATGTTTAGAAAACCATTGTTATATGATTTGATGGAGAAAAAACATTGAAACTCTATATATTAATAATACAGGGGGTTAGTAAATAAGGGCGACAAACTTCAGTAGGTGATTCTGGATGAAAAAATAATGACATTATGGTATATAACTTTTGTCCGCAAATAACTTGTTTTCCGAGATATGGAAGAGTGTTTTACTTGAAATTGACTATTTATTTATTGTTCTGAAACCGGTCGAGATATGCGAATGAAAATTTGTGGCTTCATGAGGTATTTATTACGAATTTTCTGACATGCAATTAAGAATTTTATGTTCATCGCATACGTGTAATGATCTCAATTTTCCTTAAGAAAACAATTGCACGCTACTGAGATATTTCAAACTGACCATCATTTTTTAATTCTTCATTCAACTATTTTGATATTGAAGATCTCTCCCTTGATAGGTGCTATAAAGAGATGTTCTCATTTACTTGATATCAAAGTAAATATCTGTTGTATGATGGTTTCATAAAACCCTACATCAGATATTTAATACTCTGCTGGGGAAACGCAACCACTTAAGTAATTAATAAGCTACAGATAACCCAGAATGAAGTTAAAAGTATCTTCAATATAGAACATAGTACTCCAACAAAACATGTATATGAAAAAACAAAAATTCTTGACATAATGAAACTGAGAAAATTAGAACAGATAAAATGAATACATGGCATAAGGAACAATGAATTAAAAACTCAAATAAAATTGAAGCAGACACTGCAATATCATAGCCACTTGATAAGACAAAGAGAGACACTTAGAAACGACCTTAGAAGGACAAATAAAACACAGATTTCTCCAATCTACAGAAGCATAAATGTATTTAACTCCGCCCCTTCAAATTTGGTTAACATCAGAGATTGGAAAAAGTTTTGCCATGTCTTAAAATACTTCATGAGACTAGAATAGACTTTTTTTTTGTTATTGTAGTTAAGTTTAAAATATTATTTCTGTTGCTGTTTTCGAATCGTAATATAATTAGTAGGCCCTGGTGCCAGTAATGTTTTTGCTGTTTAAGGGTCAACAATAAAGATTATTATTATTATTATCCCCCGACTTTTGCCTATACGCGTAGGATTTCTCCTCGCCGTCGGCTTCTCACTCCTCGCTAAGAGGAACATTCACTCAGTCCCAGATATTTAAAATATCAGAAGGGTAGAGCTCGGTCGTGTCCGGTCCTTGTGGTCCCCCTGGTTCTCGTCGAACTTCTGGTCCTGTTACACGCGATCCTTGGACCTGTCCTTCGTTTCCTAGGAATTTTCTCACCGTCCTTGCAGTACCTAAAAGAACAGCTTTTTGCATTATATTACATATATACTCACTAAGTCCTAGTTGCTTGATATTTCTCTTGAGATTTTTGGGTACTATTCCTGTTGTTGAGATGATAATTGGAATAGTTCTCGTTGATATCATTCCCCACTGGCGCTTTATCTGAAATTCGAGGTACCTATATTTTGAAATTTTTTCGACCTCTTTTTGACGCATGTTATTATTATTAGGTATTGCTACGTCGATGAGTATTGCTGCCTTTTGATGTTTATCCACTAGCAATATATATGGCCTGTTGTGAGGGACTGTTTTATCAGTCAAAACTGTACGATCCCAGTACAGTTTATAGCGTTCGTTTTCCAGGATGGTTTCCGGTCGGTACTTGTACTATGGCACTTTTTCAGAATGAATTAGTGTTAATTTAGTTGCCATTTCTTGGTGTAGTATCTTTCCTACTGCATCGTGTCTCTCTTTATATTCATTTCCTGCAAACATTTGACATCCTCCCGTGATATGTTGGATTGTCTCGTTCGTTGGACACCCATAACGGCATCGATCGTCAGTAATAGTTCGATCCTTTATGATATGTTTGCAGTATTTTTTTGTTGAGATCACTTGATCTTGGATGGCTAAAAGAAATCCTTCCGTTTCTGGATACATCGCACCCGATGTGAGCCAATTAGTCCTCTTTAAAAATCTTGATAAAGTTGATAGTTTTTAAGATAGATGATAATTAATGATTCAAGACACAGAGAGGCCGATGCAGCGCATGAGTCAGAGAGAGGCGGCGATACCTAAAGGTAAGCGACGCATACTTGCGAGTGCGTGAAATTAAAAATTAAAAAACAGGTATAAACAATGAAATTTTTTAAGATCTCTATTTACAATATTTTTAACTATTGTATGAAGAATGAAGAAAAAAATATTATTATTTATTTTTTTTTTTTAATATATTTTTCATGGGTCGAAAGTACCCAAATTTGAGATTTTTCGAACCTTTAAAAATTCATATCTTTAAAAATATTAACTTTATCGTAAAAAGTCAAAATGCCTTTTTTATTTGTATTTCAATACAGAATATAAAAAAAATTTGTCCGGTTGAAAAATAACAATTCCTTGCAATTGTTTAAACAATTTCGGTTTAAACAATATGGCCAGGGTTGCCCCATGGCAACATGCATTTATATTATCAGTAGGACAATTTGAAGAGGATCACATAAAAAAATTGAGGTGGAATAGTTTTCGGTACTCATGCGCCGACATTGCTGACATATTATTGTTTAACATTCTATAGAATTTTCTTTCGGAGTTTTCAAAAATCAATATTATCCTGTTTTCTTCTATAGCTTTCATTGTATCTTCTGAGTCTTTCGGAGTACACACTAAGATTTTGTTTCAGTGTGTCTAAAATTTGTTGAGCATTTTCATTGTTTGGATCATACGTTGTATGTTGCCGGTGACGATCCATTATTATATTCACCATTTTTTGTAATCTTCTAGACGGCGAACCTTTTGCAAATTGGGTGAGCCTCCCAATATCTTGGCGGATGTTATGAACTTTGTCTTCTAGCCTTTTTTGCCAATATGGTTTATTTTGTTGTTTTTTTCTGGCTGGTTGCTGACTTTTAGGTTTTGGCTTCACACCTAGCACTGTTGCTATTGAAAATGCTGCAAAGTATATGATGAGGTGTAATGATTCGAGATCATGGTAGTCAGAAAGATACTTGGGTATAATCTCCTTGTTGGTCATGACCAGAAGATGAGATAGTTTCTTGGATGTCCTCAATCTTGGCAGAATCGGTCGTCTCAATGGATCTGTGCCCTCAAAATCTATAACGCATCTATTCATTGTGGCAAATAATCGCTCCAGTAGTTCTCTTTGGTCTTCTTCTGGATTTTCGACGGGTGCAGCATATACAGGGTCTGTCACGAGGAATCTCACCCATATTTATACGGGAAACTACTGAACGTATTTTCATGAAATTCAACACTTATAAGTATTTCACGAGGCTGATGAAATCTAAAATATTTTCAAGGCCTGAGCACCTCCGGTTTTTCCGGAAATGACGTCAACTTCCGTTTTTCAAATTAGAACACCGTTTTTTTATTGCAGAAATAGATTCCTTAGAGAATTTCAAGTTATTTTGATGTAACATTTTTCAGTTTTGGTTGGAAAATTCTCTCTGAGCGGGAAAATGCGAAAAAAAATCGAAAATAGAGCTCCGCTGAAACAAGAATAACTTCGAGGTTTTTGGATGGAAAATTTTCATTTTTGGGATTTTTCAAGATGTAAGATTGATGTATCCACTTTAAAAATCGAAATCGCATGACAAAATCATGAAAAATCAATTTTTTCAAAATAGAACCCCATTTTTTATGGCAGATATTGAATCTACGTTAAAACATAATGTGAGTGTATGCATCACACCCTTGCCCTAAAATGGATATTTTCTGAGTTATTCACAAAAAACTGTTTTTCGTCTTGAATTTTCAGCTATTTCTTTTCCCTTCACGCCAAACAGATGAAATTTTCAGGAACTGTTATTTGAACCATGCTGTAGATTTTTCACCCCTTCTTGAAACCGACTTCAAGTTACTATTAGGAGAACCATGGCAAACTCTCGCAGTTATAACTAGAGAAGATGCTCAAAGTTTTGACCGTTAATTTCTAGACATTTATTTATACGTCTCAGGAATGCTTCGTGCGTTGCTCTTCTTATTTCATCGGGAGGAAGAGATCTGCAAAAGTGTTTAAAAACCAAATTGAGTTTCAAAACTATGAATCTAAAAATCTAAACAAACCTGAACGCATTTCTGACTCGTTCTATGCAGTCCTATTTATCAGTCAGGGGAGTTGAGTAGACAATATTTTTTATCCTACCCCAAACATAATAGTCTAAAGGAGTTAAATCGGGAGAACGTGGTGGCCAAAGATGTGGACCATTGTTCGCCAACCATCGATCTTCAAATATCCTGTAGAGGATATTTGACATCTTGTTGATACCATAAGTCATTATGGTTCTGTACTAGCGGCTCAATTATTTGAGTCAATATGTCAGAATATCTATCTCCTAAGGGAGAACATTCTTTAAATAATGCAAACATGTGTAGTGTTCTATCTTACCAGTTAAAGTCCCATCATAAATGTGAACATCGAGAATTGCATTATTTTTGATGGCGCAAAAAACCTTGAAACTCCAGGTCTCTTGAAAGTTCCATTGTCTGAAGTGGTGGTTGTTCTCTTCATCCCAATAATGACTATTATGCCTATTGAAAGAACCATTCTTTGTGAATTTAGATTCATCTGTCCAAATTATACAGTCCAAAAAGTTTTCATTCTCTTGAAATCGAATCATCATAGCTTCGCAAAACTCTGTTCTCCTGACGAAATCAGTTTCCTTCAAATGCTGTACCCTATTGAATTTATATGGGTGCATTTTATGTTTTTTTAATATTCTCCAAACACTCGATTGAGATAATCCCAGATCAATCTCGGCATCTTTGAGAGAATTTTGAGGATTCACACGAAAATATGCAAGAACTGTAATTTCGTTGTTCTCATCTTCTACTACACTTTTTTCTCTGTGTATAGTTTTCTTAACGAAAGATCCGACATTTCTCAAGTTTGTCATGGTTCTGTTAATGGTATCTCTCGTTGGTCTGGGTCGGTCAGGAAACCTCTCAATGAACAGTCGAATCGTTCTATCTACAACTTTATTACATTCTCCATGAAGTAGAATGAGATTTGAATAATCTTCATTGGTAAAATTAGGCATAGTGATCGATTTTATAACTTAATACGAATTATCACCAAATTAATAGTAAACACAAAATGCTACTGAATAAAGAGGAATTTGGCAGATGTAATTAATGATATCTATCATTGAAAAAAAGAATGTAAAACATGGTAAGTTTTTGCATATGGTTCATAAGGAATTATTTATTTATCACTGGAGAGAAAACCGATGGCCGATTAGTTGAAATAAAGAGGTTTCCGATACAAATTCGAATCAAAATTCGCCATCTATTTAGGAACAACCTGTAACTTTTTTCTCTTGCATATTAGGGTAGTAAAATCTAAAACATGGTTTAAGTAACAGTTCCTGAAAATTTCATCTTTTTGGCGTGAAGGGAAAAGAAATAGCTGAAAATTCAAGACGAAAAACAGTTTTTTGTGAATAACTCAGAAAATATCCACTTTAGGGCAAGGATGTGATGCATACACTCACATTATTTTTTAACGTAGATTCAATATCTGCCATAAAAAAATGGGGTTCTAATTTGAAAAAATTGATTTTTCATGATTTTGTCATCCCTAACTTTGAAAGCGATTTTTTCACCCCCTGTATCATGAATCGCGATTTCGATTTTTAAAGTGGATACATCAATCTTACATCTTGAAAAATCCCAAAAATGAAAATTTTCCATCCAAAAACCTCGAAGTTATTTTTGTTTCAGCGGAGCTCTATTTTCGATTTTTTTTTCGAATTTTCCCGCTCAGAGAGAATTTTCCAACCAAAACTGAAAAATGTTACATCAATATAACTTGAAATTTTCTAAGGAATCTATTTCTGCAATAAAAAAATGGTGTTCTAATTTGAAAAACGGAAGTTGACGTCATTTCCGGAAAAACCGGAGGTGCTCATGCCTTGAAAATATTTTAGATTTCATCAGTATCGTGAAATACTTATAAGTGCTGAATTTCATTAAATACGTTCAGTAGTTTCCCGTATAAATATGGGTGAGGTTCCTCGTGAAAGACCCTGCATATTCCGTCGTTGAGCATCACTTATTGCTATCACATCTGCGTTGTTTTGTTCCTCAGAGTTCATTTGTGCATTGATGTTGTGTTGGTTTTCAGCACAATCGTAGTTTTCTTCAATTGTCGTTTCGTTGTTAATGAGGTTCCTATTCTGTAGCCTCAGTTGGACTTCATTTTTTATGGTGTTAAGTCTCTCATCGGGTACAAGTTTATTTCTCAATATGACCCGGTATTGGTCGGCTACTCTTTGCTCAGAAACTTGAAGTTCGGGATAGTTTCTGTGGAATTCTGCAAATAATTTTTGACGGTAGCCTATTTTATCCTCTTCCATATTAGTCACTTTATAATATATGCGCATGATCGTTTCATTTATCGAACTTGTCCATTTCATGGGTCTTCTTGGTAGACCTGCTTGGGTGAGTGCTCCTGCGCAGCACCTTCAGCGGTCGGAGAAACTCGTGTTATTCTTCTCCTAGAATGTTGAGATTGTGGAGGCGTAGCATTTTGTTCGACAGACGCCCGTCTCCTTAGCAATCTGTCACCGACGTCCCGCATACTGTCATGTCAAGCGCCGGCTCCAGACACGCCCTGACGAACCTCAGGCAGCGGCTCTATATTCCTATTCCTTAAATTCACCATCATTCATGGGTTCCTCCGTGTCGTGGGGGAGACGGCCTTTGATCGCTTTTTACGATCCGCAGAGCTACGGTGGGAGAATTCTTGAGTTGCTTTCCACACGGCTTCGTCCGTTACCCTGGACAGGGGCCCTTCGACAGGTTTCAGCTTCCCGGGTCAGGGAGCATCCTGGAATCTGCGGTGGGCAGGAGTCGATTCAACTCTCCTGATAGGTGAATCGCTAGAGATTCACCTACCGCTACCCTTTTATTTATTTTTATTATTATTATTATAATTCGTGTAAAAAATTTACCCTGCCTTTTTTTCGTATGCGGCGCCTTTTTCTATACAAAAAAATAGAACATCTTAACGCGTATTTTTCATTTTTTTAATATATCATCAAAAACTATCTAATACAATCACATTAAACCAGAACAATAAAAGAAAATAACACTTATAAATAAATAGGCGCAAAGCTACAACAAATGTTCAAAATGACCTCCCTCAGATGTGCTACAAGATTCAACTCTTCGCCTCATTGATTGTAGTATGCGCGCATATATTCCTGGTCTATTTCTCACAGGCGGCTATAATACGACTTCTCAGGTTCTCAACATTTTTGATGAGAGTGGACTAAGTTGACGACTTAAGATTAAGACTTAAATGCGAAAATCAAGTGATTTTATCAGAGGATTTTAATCCGGCGATCGAGCACGCCAATGTTTCTGTTATTGTTCTGGTTTAATGTTATTGTACTATTAAGTTTTTGGTAATATATCAAATAAATGAAAAATACGAGTTAAGATTATTATTATTATTATTACATTAGATACAGAGTTGAGTATATAACTATAGAACTCTTAAAAACAAAAACTTCAATAAAACCCTAATGAGAAAAATAACATCAATGCAATTTGAAAAAAACAAAAAAATACTGAAATACCCAACATATGAAAATATAAATAACTCTATTCAAGAACTCTTGACCTCCAGATGTCGAACCTATTCTTGAACACGTTCACCGACGGAGCTCCAACAACATCATGCGTAAGTTGATTCCAACAGGCGAAAACTCGGTTGGTCAGAAAATTCTCATGGGATCTCGTATGGAATCTTTCCCGCGTCAATTCTTCATGTGAATGTAAAAGAGAACGCACTTGAGAAAATTCATCCGAATATTTATCTTACGTTTCAACTTGTGAATTACTTGCGATATATAATAATTTCGTTTCCTAAATAAAGTTTATCGCTTTAAATGGGAACTAAAACTAGGAGTTCTTCGGAATTAAAATCCATATTAACTGAGGTTTTCACTAATGGTGAATTCCATAAGTTATTCAATGAAGTTATGATGAACAATTTCCGGCAATTACTAAAGATTGAGGTATTCCACAAATTAGAAGAAGCAAATAGAGAAATCAACGACCTGAAAACTGAGGTGAGAGCATTAAAATCAGAAATAACAAAAATACGAAATAAAAGTGGAAAAACGGATGCATCGGATGTCAATACAGATGTCTCAAATCTAAAACCCGTCATGAATATCAACAAAGTTGACAAATCACCGAAGGATGGAATTCCGTTCGTCGATAACAAGGCCGAAGTTTCTCATAAGAAAAAAATAACAAACCTTTCGGAAAAACATAAAAATACTTTTGCAGAAGCCACGAAAACCAAGGCTCCCAGATTGTCAAATATAAAAAATCAGAGTAACGATTCCGTTACCAAGCGAAATACCCAAATTAGCAGGTCTTTTATAGATAGATCTAGAGGTCAACTCATTGGAATGGCAAAACCTAAAAAAGGTTGGCTTTATCAAGGCAGCATAAGTAACAAAAATGCAACGCCGCAAATGATCATCGATTATCTTCAAATAGGAGATATACCACAAGATGAACTTATTGTTGAAAAACTTGACAGTAAGGGAGACTATTCGTCATTCATGATCGGTATTCCGTTTGAAAAATTGGACCAAATTGGAAATCCAGATTATTGGCCCAAAGGTGTATCAGTTAGAAGATATAATTTTTGGAAGAAACGTAAAGATGATAAGGAAGAGGCTTCTTTTTTAGGGATATAGAGCCTCCGTCAAGTGAGGCGAACTTTATTACTGCAGAAAATAAATGCTTTAATTTGAGTGTCTTCCATCAGAATATACAGTGTTTGAGAAATAAGATCGAGGTTGTTGAGGTTGCCTTGGAGAGTGGAGATATGGACATCGTTTGTTTTTCTGAACACTGGATGCGTGAGGTGGAAGTTAAAATGATAAAGATCCGTGGATATGAACTATGTGCTGTTTACTGTAGGAGAAAACTTAAAAATGGTGGAGTCGCTATATTTTGTAGAAATGGTATGAGTTTAGAAATTACTGATATTCCTTATCTAGTATCGAGGACTCAAGAACAGATAATAGAGGTATGTGGTATTGAATTAACTTTGGCGACAGGAAAAAAATTGAAGATTATTAGCATATATAGATCTCTGATTATGGAAAACATTAGATTATTTCTGACAGATTTTGACTCATTGTTGAGTCGGCTCTGTTCAAATTGTTGTAAAATTGTGATATGTGGAGATTTGAACATAGATTTTTTGGGTTCTACAATATACAAATATGAACTTCTTGATTTACTCACCTCATATAATATTGAAATGTTAATACATGAATTTACTAGATTAGGAAGTTATAGAAACAGTTGTATAGACTATGTTTGTACTAATTTACCTAAAGATGTAATATTGGAAACTAAGATATGCCCCAATGGTCTTTCAGATCATTGTTCGCAAGAAGTATCATTTCTTATTGATGTTGGTCCCGATCTAAGGGCTTATACTTTCACTAGAGTGTTCAGCTCAGATAACCTTAATAGTTTTCAATATCTAATTTCAAGGGAATCGTGGTTGGATGTTTATGATGCACAGTCTGTTGACTTAGCATTTGAAATTTTTGTTAATTCCTTGTCTTTTTATGTGGACTGAGCTTTTCCCATTCAGAAAGTCTATGCTAAGGGCGGGGGTGTCTGCAAACGATGGATCACCAGTGGTATCAGAACATCTTCGAAAATGCTTAGACAACTGTATGCACTGGCTCATAATACAGGATTAGTTGAAAATATCAATTTTTATAGGAAATATAGAAAAATACACAGGAGAATTCTAAAGGCAGCTAAACAACTTCAAAATAGCAGAGATTATAACAATTCGGTAAATAAATCTAAAACAGTATGGAAAATAATAAAAGAGAATATAGGTTGATCTGAGAAAACTAATACTGTAAAATCAATGAGTCTTCTCATCGACGAGAAAATTGTTGATGATCCTAAAATTGTGGCAGATCTTTTCAATAATTACCTTGCTAATTTGCCCTCAGAAATGTACAAAAAATTGCATGATAGATCCATAAATAAGAAACTTAATATTAAAAAGAAAATTGACGTTTCTATGTTCATTTTGCCGGTATCTGAGACAGAAATTTATAATATTATAAGCAGTATGAAAGGATCATATTCACGGGGTGTTGATAATATTTCAGCAATTCTTCTTAAAAACACTACTGCCTGGCTTACACCTGTTGTAACACATCCGTGAATGCGTCACTCCAGACTGGTATATTTCCTAATATTTTAAAATTGGCGCGTATAAAAATGCTATATAAGAAGGGGGAACATACAAATATTGAAAACTATAGACCCATTTCACTGTTGTCATCAATTTCGAAAATTCTAGAGCGAGTAATATTTGAGAGAGTTATTAAATCTTGTTAAAAGCGGCAATATCAACAGATTGGATTCCTGAATAAACATAATTTAATATCCAATTGTCAACACAGATTTAGACAAGGAAGGTCAACTCAGTCTGCATTAGAGTCATTCATTACTAAACATTATGAAAGTATTGAAAAAAAGGAGAAATGCTTGTCAATTTTTATGGATCTCAGTAAAGCATTTGACCTTGTTGCGCATGATTTGTTACTGGAGAAAATGAACTCGATAGGTCTCAGGGGCCATATATATGATTTAATAAAATCATATTTTTGTAGAAGAATGCAATTGGTTGAGGTAGCAGGAGTGCGTTTATCTTTCATTGAAATTGGGTGTGGCATACCTCAGGGTTCCATATTGGGGCCATTACTATTCCTGATATTTGTGAACGATCTTTCTGATGCTGCTGATGATCCATCGAAGCTAATGTTTGCTGATGATAATACACTACTGTGTTCGGGAGGATCAGTGCAGAATGCATTGTTGAGTGCCTGTAATAACATGACACGATTTTCTGAATGGTTTGTTGATAACAAATTGTTTCTGAATATGGAAAAGACATTGTTTATGAGGTACTCTTTGAAAAATACTGAAGACCACAGAAATATAAGCCTCTTACTAAGAGTTGGAAAGAGTTCAATAGAACAAGTTCATTCAGTTAGATTTTTAGGAGTAATCATTGATTCAAATTTGAATTGGCAAGATCATGTTACCAGACTCTGTTCCATTTTATCATCTGTATGCTTTGCTCTGTATAGACTCAGGGATATCACCCATAGGGACATATGTCTCTCGTACTATTTCAGCCACTTTTTATCTAGGATAAAATATGGAATTATGCTTTGGGGTTGTTCTTCATCTACTGAAAGAGTTTTCTAACTCCAAAAGAGGGCAGTAATGTCAATTTGTGGGGTATCTCATAGAACCTCTTGCAGACTACTCTTTGAAAAACTGAGGATATTACCCTTGGTCTGTGTATATATTTTTGAAATTGTAACACGTTAAAAAGAACATCAATACATTCCTGCCTCTGAATTTTAAACATGGATATTTTACACGACAATTGCACGATTTGATAATTCCAAATCATAACTTATCAAGATTCGAAAAATCCCCAAGTTAAATGGGAATCAAAATTTATAATGCACTCCCCTTAGAATTGAAAATATACGTGAGTTCAAGAGGTTAGTTGAAAATTTTTTATTGTCTAAGTGTTTCTACTCTCTTCAGGAATACTTCTCAGATGCTACTTGATTGTATATAATCATTTTGGACATATCCTATACCTTTTTTTATATTTTTTTGTATTCATACATGTAAATATGGTTTTGAGGGATAAATATATATTATTATATATTATTATTATTATTATTTCAAGTTATGCCCTCTTAGATGATTGGTGTTCAACTCAAAGAGATGCGATAGATCGGAGCCGAAGTAACCATTCAATGCTCTAAACGTCACAATCATGTCTTCACGATGCTTACGATCCGCAAATGTGTCGAGACACATGATATTCAATCGATCTTGATAAGTAGGTCTTTGCACCCCGTCTGGCAACCGTATGACACGTCGCTCGAGCATTTGAGCATCTCGTTGAAGCCATATATGTCTTGTAAAGTGCAGCAACGATATCCGGATATCCGGCCCTAAAACACTGCTGGATCATAAATGTGATGTTTTATTTTCTTGCATAAAATCTGCGCTCCATAAAAAAGGCAGGAGAGATTTTTTGTAACGAATTGGATTCAAAAATGACTATTAGTTTGAAATCTTAGTGGTGTACCATTTAATTATTAAAAAAATTTTAGATCATTACCTGTATGTGCACCAATGATGAACATAAAATTCCTAATTGCATGTCAGAAAATGTGTAATAACCAACCAAATTTCATTCGCTTATCTGGACAGGTTGGAGAGCAATGAATAGAGAGAGAGGGAAACTAAATTTATTGATCTTGCAATAAAATAGTTATCGACTGCAGTCTTCCAGATAGTAATATATAGTCCGGGAGCCAGGTGCAAATTTGGTTGATTATTTCCTCTCGAGAGATACTTGGTGAGATGCATCAGATAATAGTAATAAAAAGCATCGTGAATGTCAGCTACGACTCGGTTGGGGGGGAGAGCGGCGGCAGCCCCCCAAACACGAAGAAAAAAAAATACATTCAGTCATTTCCTCCCAACTGAAAATTTGTCAAATTGTAGCTAACCCAATATCTAGACGAAAAAATACAATCAGCTGGCTATAGCATGGTGGATTATACGTCAGCTGGTGCCTCAAACATGAAAAAAAATTATATTTTCAAAGACAGCTCTGACAGCGACTCTGATACTGAATCAGAGAGTGGAAGTAACTAAATATTATTGTGCAACATGTGGAGAAAGTCCTTTTCTCGCGAGTGCGGCACTCTCTGATTCATTATCAGAGTCACTGTCAGAGCTGTCATTGAAAATATTTTTTTTTTTTCATGTTTGAGGCACCAGCTGACGTATAATCCACCATGATATAGCCAGCTGATTGTATTTTTTCGTCTAGATATAGGGTTAGCTACAATTTGACAAATTTTCAGAATCAGAGAGTGGAAGTAACTAAATATTATTGTGCAACATGTGGAGAAAGTCCTTTTCTCGCGAGTGTGGCACTCTCTGATTCATTATCAGAGTCGCTGTCAGAGCTGTCATTGAAAATATTTTTTTTTTTTCATGTTTGAGGCACTAGCTGACGTCTAATCCACCATGCTATAGCCAGCTGATTGTATTTTTTCGTCTAGACATTGGGTTAGCTACAATTTGACAAATTTTCAGTTGGGAGGAAATGACTGAATTTATTTTTTTTTCTTCGTGTTTGGGGGGCTGCCGCCGCTCTCCCCCCCAGCAGAGTCGCAGCTGACGTTCAGGAGGCTTTTTATTACTATTACCTGATGCATTCTACTAATTACCGTTTGAGAGGAACTTGGTCATATATATCTGTTACTGGCTCCTGGACTAATAGTTTTATATTACATATTCAATTAGAAATTATTAGGAAATATAAAAAATAACTATTATTCTTGTGATTTTAAGTGTTCGAAAAATGGCAACTTTGCCTTTGTTGTAGTTGCTCTACTATAGTGGTATATCAATGGCTCCATTATGAATTTTTTGCTGAGTTTTTCATTCTTTCCAGTATGGGTTGTTGGGATGTCTTAGTTTTGTAATTTTTCATAAGCTAGTTCTTTCCACTACTTCAATTGTATTTAAAGCAATGAATAAATAGCCGGTTTTCAAGTAAAACTTTAACACCCTATATCTCAGAAAACAAAGCATTTGCAGACAAAAATTATATATAATATTTCATTATTTTTTTCATGCAGAATCACTTCCTGAAGTTTATTGCACTTTTTCGCTAAACTCTCTTCATTGCTAAACATAGGAGTGAATTGAAAATTCTCACCTTGTAGGAGTCCATTTACCACTATTAGGATAGTAAATGATAACGACAATTGATGAAACCAAGAGTAAAAAAGGCGAGGTAGGATTTGTCATTAAGTAATGATCCAAATGGTCAACCAATGGGACTAATGGAACCATCAGAAAAATTGTTAATAGGAGTCCCACTATTATATCCTAAAAAGAAATAAAAAATGTATCTTGGCTATTCTATTCACAAAAGATAGTACTAAGTATTCAAAAACAAGTTCAAAACAATTTGTGCATCAACAATAGGTTTAACTTAGCAGTTAGGATTTGATGAAAGGAGATATAACTGTATTACACAGTCAACCCCAAAGATTTTTTTATCATGCAGTAAGCTTAAAATTTTGATAACAATTCTTTGATTTTTAAGAATAATTGTCCGAACTGGTGAGACATTTTTGGTTCACTTAAAAAACCAACCAATAGGCTGAAAGAGTCATTGAATTCAATATGTAGTGCATTGGTTTTTTCCAAATAAGTGTGCATGTAAGAACCCCTTAGTGATCAGGATAGTTGAATACTTACTAATACAGTATGCATTCCTAAGTATAACCTGCTGAGACAAATAACTGTGCACCAGGCAACAGCAAAAAGGATACAAAAGGGAACATTATATAAATATCTGTTCATTGTATACAAAATAACAGAAAATGGAATAGATACTCCAACCATAGCATGTGTAGAAGGCATACCATATTCTAGTTCCCATTTATTGTGAAGCCTAAAAACTGGGGCTCCAGGTCTAGGCCATTGTACAATATCTTTTATTCCTTGTCCTATAAAAATTATAATGGACTAAATCACTATCAAATTAATACTTTCAGATTAGAAAGAAATAATACTTTGATTCAGTAGAATTTGTTCATCCTACCTATGTACATAACAATTCCCCAAACAAGTACAACCCTCCTTCCAACTGCTCCATCAATGTTCCAGAACCAAAAAGGAATAAATAAAGCATAAAAAGCTTCATCACCAAGTCCAGTTCCAATAATGAACAACCAGTACCAAAATTTGTTTGTCACAATATATGCTTTGAAATCATGCTTTTCGCCCTTTATCCTACAAGTTTTCGTATGTTCCTGAATGACATTTTTTTTCTGAATTCCAAAATAACATTGAATTGATGCAACCAATTCAGGACTTTTTAGTTTCTCTACTTCAGAGAATACCATTTTAATGAAAAAAATTTCAATGATAACTATCAATTTTCAGTCAATATCTAGGTCGCTTAAATGGCTCACAGAATTCTCATTAAATTCTGAACATTTTCAGGAAATATTACATTAGCAGTTCCAAGTATTTCATTACAATTTTCGAGTTGAACATTGGACTAAAGAGAAAATTGAAAATTTGACACCTTATCTTATAGTTTGGGGTTATGAAAATTTGTCAATGATTCAGCGTTGCCAACATTTTCTTTAAAAAACTATTTGAGAATTTTTTTTATCGCTCAAAATAATTCTTGACTATATTCTCCAATTTTTTAATCATAACGGGTTCTTATCAGCACACAACATAGACCTATAATAACATGGACTGTAGAGCTGTGTCGTTCACGAACGAACGAATCAAAAGACCCGGGTCTTCAGATTCTTCAGATTCAGAACGAATGGTTCGATTGGGTCGTCTCTCTGAAAATGATTAGTTCGTTCGAACCATAGACAAATAAAGAGAAGACTGACGACTGCGTGCAGTCGTTTGAAATGTAGATGCTAGCGACCCGAGGGACAGAGTTAGGAAATAATGTATCGCTATTTCACACAAAAACATATTTCATCCTTATCTACTGTATCTACTGATGAAATGTTTTCGGCGTAAATTCCAACCTCTCTTTTGTGTTTCATTTCAGTTCTCTCCTGATTCTTATTTTCTTGCAGGTACAAGTTTGTTAATAATAATAACAATCTTTATTTCAGAAGGTTCTCATTGTTAGAAGAAGAGACAATTCAGTGATATATATTTTTCTATGGTTGACACTGTTGACAATTGACATAACAACAAGATGGAGGTTCAGTAATGTAATGACGTAGCGTCATAGAGAAAGGAGGAAAAGAGTGACGACTCAGCGGTAAAATAAATAAGCGTGATTGTGGCGACCTTATGGGCAGGGATTGGAACTAATGATGTTGATTCTGCGCATTTGGCTCCTTATTATTTCATAATTCCAAACAACTCAAAATTTGAATGAAAACCTGCACCGAAAATTGTGAAAAAACTGTAATATCAATTACAGTTTTTTCAATATTTCAGTGAGGTTTTGCATCCAACTTATTTTTTACTTAAGTAATAATACTCAACGAATTTTGACATACTTTTTATTGCAGATAATTATACAAATTGATATTTGTGAACAGAAATTAATGAAATAATTGAATCAAATTATATATATATCGTATTGTACCACTTAAATATTAAAGAAGGAAACATTTCATTTGAAGATAAAATAATTATTTTTGTGATTACTGACAAATATCCAGGAAATCGAAGGATTGATTGAGAATTGGAATCTTCAATTCTTTGGCAGAACTCCAACGTAAGCCTTTTGAAACCTGGAACAAAGTGAAAAATTGATGGTGATCCTGAAGAGACTTTTATTGAAAGTATATAAGGTGATAGCAATAGAACAATATGAAGTGAAAATATAGCTCCCTTTTCTTAAATCGACACAACTGCTCCCTTCGACATTTAGGTACTAATATAAAAAAATATTCTCTTTGTTAAATGACTCTTTTTCTTGATATTAATTTGATTTAAAATGCCTGGTCTTTTCTTCACAAAAAGGGAAACAGTATCAGTATTCGGTTGGTAATTTCTGATCCTATCTGAACTTGAATCTGTTAAACTAGTACTCGGCACATAATTAATTAAATTATTCTGATCTTAAAGCAGTGCATAATTTGGAAAATCTGGCAGGGATGAAAGTCAAAGTCTTGTTTTAGGTGTATTGAAAAAATTATCCTCACTGATATGGTCCCCACATATTTTACTCATACTCATATTAATATTTGCTGGATAGAACAGCTTCAATTGATTTATCCCATTCAAAAATTCTAGTTGGAGGTCTAAAACAGTGCTTGTTCGTGGTTGAACCCCTGACAAGTTTGGATGCAACATGAATAGATAATGATATGATGAAATGCTGATCAGTTATGACAAAAGGTGCTTTATATTTATAATTATCATACTTATACGAAAAAACTAGAAGATATATGCCTAAGATTCTTCAATACGTTGCCATCAAATATTCAAACGGAGGAAAATTTCAAAAAATACGAAAAATACATACCTACATGATCATTTATTTCAACTGGAACCCTCTAAAATTTAGGATTTTTTATGTAAAGAGTTTTTGACATTGTTTCATTTGTTATTTTTCTGTAAATGAGAACCTTCTGAAATAAAGATTGTTATTATTATTAACAAACTTGTACCTGCAAGAAAATAAGAATCAGGAGAGAACTGAAATGAAACACAAAAGAGAGGTTGGAATTTACGCCGAAAACATTTCATCAGTAGATACAGTAGATAAGGATGAAATATGTTTTTGTGTGAAATAGCGATACATTAGTTCCTAACCCTGTCCCTCGGGTCGCTAGCATCAACATTTCAAACGACAGCACGCAGTCGTCAGTCTTCTCTTTATTTGTCTATGACTGAAATGAAACACAAAAGAGAGGTTGGAATTTACGCCGAAAACATTTCATCAGTAGATACAGTAGATAAGGATGAAATATGTTTTTGTGTGAAATAGCGATACATTAGTTCCTAACCCTGTCCCTCGGGTCGCTAGCATCAACATTTCAAACGACAGCACGCAGTCGTCAGTCTTCTCTTTATTTGTCTATGTGTCAAGTAATGATTTTAGTTGCAGATCCTCGGGAACTCGAGGATTTACGACGGATTCACGAAGAAACCCGAATCATCGATCGGGTCCAAATATTTGGTCCGTTTTAGCGTATCCTATCCAAATGAGCCAAACTTTCACATTCATACCATAGAGTAAGTATAGAACAAATAGAAACTAGTTCGAGCACGTGCGCATTCCATAGCTAAGAACTAACAAGAGAGTGCATAAACGCCACTGAATTCTTAGGTTTAGTTCTTAGGTACGGTGCACTGCATAAATCCACCATAAGAATTGAACGCTAACAAATCAATGAGGGCGTTTATGCACTTTACCTAAGAACTAAGGCCCAGTTTAACGAAACAGCACTTGATCCCAGATTGATTAAACTCCGCTTGTTACTAAAGCAGGCTTAACAGTGTTTTCTGTTTCACCATGCATCAACCCGTCCGAAGATGATCGCGATTAACCAAATCGCGATTAAATAGTCAAACCATTTGGCAACGTTGTGAACAAAAAGTTATATAGTGTTCTGTATCGTATTAGCAGTGATGACCACCATTGGCGCTAGGTGTCATTCATTCATAACTCATAACATTTCAAATCATTTGTCATCTTGTAAACAAAAAACAAAGTTAATTTTTGCCGAAAATGTCGAGTGATGTGCTTCGAAATGTCGGAAACTTGCAGAAGTTAAAAAGAAATTATCCCATTTCACGAAACCACACATTCTGGAAAAAAAACTATATAAGTAATTTTATTAACTTATTTATTTTTATTAACAAGTTTAACTGCTTCTTAAATAATATTTCAATCAAACATATCAATAAATTATTCTCTGCAATAAATTTCATAAAACACAAAAACAAAGTTTACGTGTATTTTAAATGGGAAATATTGAGCCTATACATATGAGAATTTGACTTTTATTAACTGTTTTGAACTTGTAACCAATTAAGATTATGTAATGTTGTCTTTGATTGATTAAAATCCAGATGCTTTTTGGTCAAATTTCATCCAGGCTGATATATTGGTTGCTTTTGGCTTGGCTTCTGGTAACAATCAAATGATTCAATGATTCTTTGAAGGTGAAATCGTATAGCGCAGGTTTTCTTCCACTAATAATCCAGGCTGTAATGACTTGCCTTCTTCTTTTTTCAAACAGTACTGTGAGAAATACTCAAATAAACTAATCAATGTGTGTTTGAAATTGATACAACTTTTAAGTTTCAAAATTTCTTCGATCAAAACCAATAACACAAACAAACTGAAATCTAACCTCCTGTCAATGACATTTCCAATGCCAACCCGAAATCTGCAATTTAAAATGTTACAGAATGAGCCAGTACAAACTTAATTTCGATTTTCCAAAGCCACCCGGGATGTCAATAATTCCTGAATGGACTGTAAATAATTATTAATCTCAACTTGAAAGGTTATAATCCTCCAAAAATGGCCGATTAGTGCTAAATCGCGATTGGTCGATTAAATGGCGCTTTGGAGTGTGGTGAAACGCTACATTACATTAATCGTGATCTAAGGCCTAAGGCCTCACTTAAGAGCCAAGTCAAGATTAAAGCATTTGGTGAAACTGGGCCTAAGCAATCCACCTACATGTAGATGTATCGCGGGAACCTCTACATTGTTAAATTAATATACGCTCTATTAGTGATGACGTCACACACCGACATTTTAGTTCTCCTGTCACTGTTCGGAATCCAAATAAACAAATTGTCATTCAAATTAGTACGCTGTTTTTGAGGTAATTGGCTTATTTTGATGAATAAGGTTATTTAAGGAACGATTTTACTATTAATTGATAAACAGAAGGAACGAGATTAATGCCAATAAGTTCGAACTTGAAGTTCAACTAATAAACACGGCTTTATACAAAATCTGATCCTGGATAATGGCTATATTTGTGATCAAATATTATTATATTTTTATGTTGTAAACCAGAAAGAGCCAGTCAAATGTTTTTTTTTAACTTGAGCACATGGAAAATATCCAATTTTTCGGATCTTTTCAAATAATATATGGTTTTAAGAACTAGCGGATTTTTTTCGAAATTTTTTTCGGTTGGCGCGGATCTTTTCGGATTTCTTGACATAGAATTCGGGTTTTTCAGTGAAGTAGCATTGATAACACTGCTCCCCTGTACAGCACATTCTATGGTTTTGATGATCTGTGTCGGTTCTAATGATTTTCATTGTTGGTAACACTAGAGCGTCACGAATCGAATGTACCAATAGAAAATGCAGTTGGTTTGGCAGGGCAGGGCTAACGCCATTTTGAATAGAGATTGTGCGCGTTTCAGTTGATAATTTCCTGTCTAGTGTATAGATTGATTAAGTTGATTTGTGATTTTTCGTGTTATTATATTGTAAAGTAAGTAATTGAATTATTAGATCAATTAAACTTTACCTATTTTTGCAAGTTATTCCACTATTTTATCCTATTATTCGGAATATTTCATAATCTCCATTGTTAGTACCAAACCTTTACCGGTTTACCGGTTATTCAAATTTTTTTTTTATTGTGTATTTTATTTTTGCTAGAGTTAATCAGCACTACGATGTTTCTCTCAGTAACAAATAGCTAGTATTGTTTATCATATCGGTTCTTCCGTCATTCTTCATTGACGAAAGATCTAATTAGATTTGAGTTTTGTATATAACATTGTATTGTTGGTAAAAATGATGAATTAATTCGATTGTGGTCAGGAAATTCCTTTATATAATTAAAATTGTAGGAGGCATTGAAACCTTTGAATATGAAAAATATTTTGGTTTTGCTGAATTTTATATTTTAGAATTTCTTCAAGAAATTGCGTCATATATTAACAACGATAAAGATTATCATTTGTACCAACAGTTAGCAGTACAATAAAAATTACTAGATTGGTGTAATCGTGATCCAGTTTACTTTTATTCACATAATGGTGATAGGTACATTTTTTGACATATTGTTTTTACATATCATTGCTTCATTTCAACAAAGCTAGAGTATTCATCTATATAAGGCATTCACAATGATTCATTTTCATTGTCTTCATTTCTTGTAAAGAAAGAGGCTTTATGGAGGGTTCACAAACCACCTCGAATTACTAATTGTTGTTTTTAATGCATCGCAAGAGACACTCCTAACTTATGGAGCGCATTCGCCATAATTCGTATCTTTGAATATTAACGTAGGAACCGGGCTTCTCTTTATTCAAATTTCTGGATATTGGTTCTTATGAAATTTAAGGCAGTCTTCCCTATGAAGTGCGATGAATCCTAGTTCAATTTTTCACTCACAATATTCCAAACAATTTCATATATGATTATCTCTTTGTTTCCTTTCAATTACCTTGTCATTCAGTCACTTCAATGATGATTCATGTTTAAGCGAGGTGATACTTATTGAAACTGAACATACAAAATTTTCTAATATTTACACGACTAACAGTTCTTAAGTTATTTTCTCAAAAAAATTCGGTGTTGCGTAGTGAGAACTTTTCTAAAAGAGTCCTTAATGTCTACGATTGTTGATTTCAAATGTCAAATACGATTTTGATTTCAGAGGCCATTCATTCATTAAAACTTGGTTCGGAATTATGGTACTTTAAAAAAGACGGTTATTATAATTAATTATAATAATAATAATAATAATGGTTTATTAAACATAAACATTGATCGCAGAGGAAAGAGCCTGTACGCGATTAGTAATAACTCTTGGACGCAGTCCTGGCATTCAAATTCTTGGCTTAGGAAAGAAATGTTACCATCAAATGAGGCGTTTGTCGTTCCTTAATGATATTTTTTTACACTGCTTATGGTCCATCTAATTTAAAAGTAACAGATTTTTGATTTCTGTAGAAAAATTGGCAATTTTAAGTGAAAAACTCACTGCAGTAATTACTGATAAGATAATACACAAATCTTATGTATTTCACAAACACGCAGTTTGCGTTTGGTTTAATTTAAGGTGACTATTAAAACCATGGAATTTTTGTGTTGATGAAAATCAGCCAAATGTAATATCTACTAGGGCCAATGAATCTTCAATGGGTAACAACCTGTACGTTAAAACTAAGTTATATTCGATCATTTAACAAAATGCAAAAATTTGACATACCGATTAGATTAAATTTATCGATTCGTGGTTCAATCAAATTTAAAGAAAATTGAAAAAGATAGTTTTTCGAATATGGAAAATAAACATGTAATTGAATACATTTCCACGATAAACATATCCACAAGGATACATAGCTGCATCGGTGGTTCCAAGGCTTGGACTTGCGACCGCGAAGGACCTGGGTTCTAGTCCGCTATTAAACTGTTTTTTAAATAACTTTGTTAAATGCTCTTATTAATGATTTTTAATATTTGACGATAAAATAAACCACGATGTAATTTTTGCAGTGTTTTTGGTGTTTTACACTCAACCACAGGGTAGAGCGATTTGGTTGGATAGATGGCTTGAAAGCATTAATTGAGGCTAATGCATTTAATAAATGAGGTAGCTCTGCAGTATTCCAATGGCATTAATGGCAATATCTTGTTTACAGCCAGAGCCATCACAGAACACTAACTTTGTGACGACAGATAGGCAATCGTAACGAAACGCTAAACGTGCTGTAGAGTAGAAGATAATGAATATGATTCGTATGGAATAAGGAGAACAGGACCAACATAACATTAGCTTCAAGGTGTATACGAAAAAACAATTGATGTCATTTAAAACCTGTGGTAGAGCAATTCCGGAAAAAAGTGAAAACATATTTATTGCTGATGAATGTGCCTATAAAAAAATAGATAAATTCATTCTGCATTGCGATATTGTATATGTTAATACATAATTATATTCATATTTTATTTGGTGTCATGAGAATTTCGATGAAAATTTAGGGCATGTTTCATAATCTTATACAGGGACGTGTGAAAAAATATTATAATATTAATATTATAACAGGCCAATTGAAAAGTTCCCGGTCTACCATAGTGAAACACATTTTTTTGGCAAAATTCTATATAAAATCGCCTCAGTTTCGGCGATTACTTCTTCATTGGCGCTAAATTTCTTTTCAGCGAGCATTCTTTTGATGTCTTAGAACAGGAAAAAGTCGCTGGGGGCCAGATATGGCGAATACGTTGGTTGCAGAAGCAATTCGAATCCCAATTCATGCAATTTTGCCATTGTTTTCATTGATTTGTGACGCGGCACATTGTCTTGATGAAACAGCATTTTTTTTTTCTTCAAATGGGGCCGTTTTTCGACGATTTCATTTTTTAAACGATCCAATCACGCTATACAGGGTGATTCAAGTTCGAATGCCTATTAGACGTTTCTGGAGAACAAGGCCTATTTGAAATCTGAAAATTCGGAATATGACATTGTTCATGATGCCCTATTCAGCTAAAAAAAAAAACTCCGGCACTTCCGGTTATACAAGAAATGAAAAAACTTTTTTTTTCATTTTATGTCTTAGATATTATCAAGATTTCCAATCTCAATTATCCCTTCCTGAAATTATTGCTTTAGTCCTTATAGTTTTCAAATATTAAGAAAAAACCGAAAAAAAGCGAGAATTTCCTTAGTCACAATTACGTGAATTATTTTTACTGTAAATATCCTATGCGTATTCTTGATTCACTTTCTCGAACAAGAATGATGTAGGAATATCGTGCATATCTTGAACTTGAGAAATATAATCACTGGGTGTTTCAAATAGAACCCTGTAATTTTTATGATTACGTTGGATTCTACGGAGAACAATAAGGGTAGTGTCCAAACATGGTTATGCTCCCTCTCTATAATTCAAGAGTTATTCGAGATTTTATGAATTCATGTATACGTAGGGTTAATTTCATTTAATCTGTTTCTATAGTGTGTTTCAAAGCAGTACCTATTCATCTTGATCATAGAAATTAAAATATGCAATTATTTCAAAGTGGCAGGTGTATTCATTATTGAAGCTAGTAGATTATAATTTCACGAAATGAATCCGTTATTCAAATTTTTATGAAATTCTGGATCTATCCCATATCCACGGTGAGTGCAACAGAATTGTTTCGAGAACTTTCATTGTCTTCATTTCTTGTAAAGAAAGAGGCTTTATGGAGGGTTCACAAACCAACTCGAATTACTAATTGTTGTTTTTAATGCATCGCAAGAGACACTCCTAACTTATGGAGCGCATTCGCCATAATTCGTATCTTTGAGTATTAACGTAGGAACCGGGCTTCTCTTTATTCAAATTTCTGGATATTGGTTCTTATGAAATTTAAGGCAGTCTTCCCTATGAAGTGCGATGAATCCTAGTTCAATTTTTCACTCACAATATTCCAAACAATTTCATATATGATTATCTCTTTGTTTCCTTTCAATTACCTTGTCATTCAGTCACTTCAATGATGATTCATGTTTAAGCGAGGTGATAGTTATTGAAACTGAACATACAAAATTTTCTAATATTTGTAATTGTAGAGCACTCAATCAGAAATGTCCACATTTACCACCAGGTAACGAGAAGATATTTCGGAAGTATAAAATGTATTCTACCGCTTTTTTATATGTATAGAATATTCATCAACTTTGGCACACAAGAGTGCTGCATGATTTTATCTCATATGGTATACTATATCCAAAGTCACTTGAACTAGTCTATGAAAACGCTTGGCCAGAGATAATTGCAAAACAGTCATAAACCATAGACGCACACTTTTCAAACCCTTGAGTTGAAAATAATATTTTTGCGTATGTATGGGACTCAGACGTCGATTCTTTCAGAAAATTTGTGACGGGAGTAGCTTTTGCTGTCACATCAAAAATGATACTGTCATTCTACGGTGTTATAATTTGATTATTCTTTATTCTCGACCTGTAACATACTATCAAGAAACATTATCAACGATGATGAACTGATCGTTGCATAAAATTATAAGAGCACAAAAATGTTTGAGATGAATTCGGAAATGTTCTGTCTGAAGATTAGACAAACTAGGGTAGAATAGGTGCATGACCTTGAGATCCTTGAATGACGTCCAATTTTCTACGTCAAAGTAGCAGCTACGTTGCCGAATTGAATTTAATTTCTTCGTTATATTGTAAGGCGAAATGTATGTCCCGCAGTGGAAGCAGAAGGCTAAATGATAATGATCTACAGGGTGATTCACCGCGATGGCCTATTAGACGTTTATGGTAAACTAATAATAATTTTGTGCTGAAAATTTATACAATTTCCTTTTATACCGGAAACAGAGTACTCTTTTCTTATTCCAAACGGCATAACCAGTATAATAGCTGCTTTCCAGTCAGGTGCGTGTCACCCCGGGGCTCGGTGCACTAGAGCTTCGAGCCCTTGCTATGAGTGGAACGCGCCAAAATGAAACTGTCAAATTGAACGTAAACAAACCAGCGTTCTACAGCTGTCTCGTAGTAACGGTCTTCTTTCTCTCTCACACCGGTCAGGGGTTGTCCATTAATCACGTGATCTTTTTTTAGCATTTTTTTAACCCCCCTCCCCCATTGGTGATACGTATTGAGGTTTAAGACCACCCCCCCTCCCCCTTCTCAACATCACGTGTATTTTTAGTATCTACAACGAATCTTAAAATTTTCTGAATATTATCTTAATTTAAATACAGGTATAAACTATAATCTTATTTTATTCTGAAATTAAGGACCATAATAAAAATGTCTACACCAGGTTGCAAGTTTTTTTTGATTGCCATAACAATAATAATAAACGAAGAGTGTAATTATAGGAAAAACATGTATTGTACTAGTACATGAATATATTTAATGTAGTCAAGGCCACTACACGCCGCGACGTGCCGCTTAATATTTGTTTAAAAATCGCGCGTTTGACAAAAAAATAAATACACGTGATATCTTACTACACCCCCCTCCCCCTTGTGATATTTTCGTGATTTTTATCAAACCCCTCCCCCCCCTTTCAAGCCTCACATGATTAATGGACAACCCCTCAGGGCTCGAAGCCCCGCAAATGCGGGGGGTGCTTCAGGGGAAAGGGGAAGGTAACGCGATGGCTCGACGCCCTGTTTACTGGAACACTACAAGTGCGCTTAGGTACGCTTCGGAGCTGTACCGAGGAGCTCCTGACGTTGGCTGGAAAGCAGCTATTATTGCATTATCAGATAGCTTGGTTGATGATAATTTTAGCAATAGGGCAATACTTGAGTATAAGCTCAATGGTTCATGAGTTATAGATATCTTATGAAAAAGTTTTTGGAAAAAATTATATTTTTTATTCATTCAGTCAATTTTACGTAGGTATAAAAAGAGAGGAGTTTCAAGCAAATCCTATACTTACAGAGTTATCGAGGAAAAACTTGAACTAAGGAAAACTGCAATTTCTCATTGAATGGAGTAGTATATGACTTCTAGAAAACATAGAAAGAAACTGAAGAGTCGAAATTTTATGAATTGTAATAAATTATTCGTTAAGATGGTTGAGAATCCATAAACCAATAAAAGTTTCAATTATGAATAATTAATGACATTTCATGAAATGTCAAATTTAGTCATCCAAATTTCGATTTTAGTTCCTATGTTTTCCGGAAGTCATAGACTACTCCACTGAGTTAGAAATTGTAGTATTTCCTTAGTTCAAGTTTTTCCTCGATAACTCTTAAATTTTTCGTATTCAGAATCAGAATAGATATTCAAAGATATAGGTAACCTATTATTAAAACTGTTCCGACTGATGACTGGAAATGGTGATATATTTCTACTTTCTATAAAATAATTGATTGATTTTTCAATCTGGCTTCGTACAGTCCATTCAGGAATTATTGACATCGAAGTAGGTCATGAACGTCTAGTCGCGGCTTTATTTCTGGTTACAAAAATATCACTAAAAATTGCTATGGTTCATCATTTTCGAATTTTCGAAATTACGATTATTACGAAGGGACGCATACAGTCATGATTTCATAAATGGAAATTCAGATTATATAACGTAAAAATATAGTAAAATACTATCTCATTTCAAGGAAATCTAATGGAGAGATATCTATTCATTTAGGAGTCGCCCATGAAAGATCCCATTGAAGATCATTAAAATTGCATATTCCTTTTCACCAAAGGCTCTTCAGAAATTGTTGCATTACTGATGGAAACTGGATAGCAACCTGCTTGCAAAATTCTTATCAAATAACTCTTATGGATCATTTTAACTGTGGTGTCTAAACTGGTGAAGAAAACAGAAAAAACTGGTTGATAAATTTAAATAGTGTAGCTTAGTGAATGGAAGAGCCATATCATAATAAGACAGAAATAAAATTCGAAGAATCCATTTAGTATATGAAAAATTTTGACATCACAGTTGTACTGTAACTTTCAAAATTGGAATCAATTTATCAGCCGATGTGTAAAATAACTTTCTAAAGTCACTATTTATTGAAACTGTTCATGAAATGAATGATTGATTAAACGAGTTTTCTGTTTTTTATTGAAATGTTTTTATACTAGTTTCTATTAAATTACATAAATTATTTTGCCCATAACAGCTTTAACTCACTCACTAAAAGCATTTTTGCATGAAATTATTTTTAATTTGTGAATTTTAAAATTTTATTGCATTATCTTCAAGTGGGTAAGAGGTGAAGAAATTCTTGAAGTTACTCTTCTGAATATAATTTTCGATTAAATACTCAGTAAAAATTCTATAAGGCAATTGGGATTTATTAGATTTTTGGATTACTCATTGAAGAACAAAAAACAGATATAACAATACTTAATTTCACTATAGAATATAAATAAACTATGGATGCAATGCCAAGACTTTGTTTAGCAATCCAATTATAAAATAATTCTCTCTTCATAGATTTATATAATCCTCATGATCACCACTGTCAAAACAAAACATCCAGGTAAAAATCCAAATATCCAGCATTCAAAATAGTGCTCCTTCTACTTTTACCCTTGAATATACTTGAAAAACATTTTGTTTTCTTTCTAGAGTCCACTGTTGAATAATGCTGGCATTTTCAAATAACCAAGTTTCCTCCAGTTAAATGAATTTCACATTTTGTTGCAAATATTCTCTGTATTCACCATAAAATCGTACTCAACTTATTATATTTTTCTGTTTATCAATAAGAATTTTCCTTTTATTAACTGTTTTGAACTTGTAACCAATTAAGTTTATGTAATGTTGTCTTTGATTGATTAAAATCCAGATGCTTTTTGGCCAAATTTCATCCAGGCTGATATATTTGTTGCTTTTGGCTCGGCTTCTGGTAACAATCAAATCATTCAATGATTCTTTGAAGGTGAAATCGTATTGCACAGGTTTTCTTCCACTAATAATCCAGGTTGTAATGACTTGCCTTCTTCTTTTTTCAAACAGTGCTGTGAGAAATACTCAAATAAACTAATCAATGTGTGTTTGAAATTGATACAACTTTTAAGTTTCAAAATTTCTTCGATCAAAACCAATAACACAAACAAACTGAAATCTAACCTCCTGTCAATGACATTTCCAATGCCAACCCGAAATCTGCAATTCAAAATGTTACTGAATGAGCCAGTACCAACTTAATTTCGATTTTCCAAAGCCACCCGGGATGTCAATAATTCCTGAATGGACTGGTCCATATGGTTTTTCTGGGTGGGAACTCCAGTATAATGGATATTAACAAAGTATGAAACATCCTTTCAAGATATGTATCTTCTCATTTAAGTGTGTGATGAAGATGAGAAAATTTCTGATTTAAAGTTCGATCGTGAATATGGAATTCCATATTCAGGATGCATTGCAATATTAATAACTTTATAATACAAGTATAGATGGTATTGATATTGCTACACAAGTTCAAAATGAACAAGTGGTAAAATGAGGCTTCTTCACGGGCGTTATACATTATTTATTTAATTCACTGAATTTTATTTGAAATTATAGAATTATTTCCATAAATATCGTTAAGTGATTTTTGCCTTGAAAAATGTTGGTTGGCAGAACGGTTGGCAGAACAGTTTTCTGTATCACAAGTTTGACAGATAATAAATAGATAAATCCGTTCTATTCTATTTTGTTCCACAAGATGTGCCAGAATGAACGGATTTGCCACAGAATTAGAGAAGAGTATATACAGAATTTTGTCATTTGAATAGCGGAAAAAGTGGAATCAAATTGGTGTAGCTTTGATAATGAAAGCACCTGTCACATGTAAAGTAATTAGATATTTAAATTCCTATGATCGCAGAGTATTATTGCTATAGTTCATTCAGGAATTATTGACATCGGAGTAGGCCTTGAACGTCTAGTCGCGGCTTTATTATGGTTACAGAAATATCACTGAAAAATGCTGTGGTTTATCATGGAAATAACCGAATATATTATTTTCAACATTTTTGTATCTGAAAGATCCTAAATTTTCGAAATTACGAAGGGACGCATACAGTCATGATTTCATAAATTGGAATTCAGGTTATCTTAGTATATATATTTCTTGTGTGCGTGTGTATGTGACTGAACTCCTCCTAAACGACTGGACCAATTTTGATGAAATTTTTTGTGTGTGAGATTCGAGAATGGTTTAGATTTACAGTTTGGTCTACTGGAAAATGTTTTTTCAATTAATTTCTTATTTATAAGGAGTTGTTGATTTTGGAATGTCAAACGATGACATTTTGTGGCTTAGAAATAGAAAATCCGTGTTTTTCTCACGGCCAATTGTACGTTGCGTGTTCCAGAGTTGGAAAACCATCGAGTTTGTTTGTTCATACTCCTCATGGACTAACTAAAAATATTGTACATCCAATGGCATTACGATAAATTAAGTTTTTGTAAATTAAAAAAAAAATATATATATGTTATAAAATGTTTTGAGTGCAAGCTTTTTCACCTTTCATTAAAATGAGTTAAAGTTTTCATTTACGATGCTGTTATTTATTTAACAAAGTAATAACTTTTCAATAATAATTTTCATCAAAGCGGTCCAGATTGTTTCAGCTCATTAAAAAAAGTATGAAATTAAAGACGTGTGTACAGGACAACGTCTGTCGGGTCCGCTAGTATAACGTAAAAATATAGTGGAATGCTATCTCATTTCAAAGGAATCCAATAAAAAGATATGTTTTCATTTAAGAGTCGCCCATGAAAGATTCCATTGAAGATCATTAAAATATGCATATTCCTCTTCACCAAAAGCTTTTCAAAAATTGTTGCATTCTTGATGGGCACTGAATACCAACTTGCTTGTATATACAATTCTTATCATATAACTCTCATGGATCATTTTAACTGTGGTAGCTAAACTGGAAAAGAACACAAAAACAAACTGGATAATAAATCTAAATGAAGCTAAATTTAAAGAATCCATTCAGTATATGAAGAATTTTAACATTGCAGTTGTACTGTGACTTTCAAAATTGGAAGCAACTTATTTATGTGTAAAATACTTTCATGAGTCACTATTTATTGAAACTGTTCATAACATGAATGCTTGATTACACTTGTATGAAAAATATAGATACTATTTGTTCGCTCAAGTTTTCTATCTTTTATCCTATATGGAAATGCTTTTATACTATTTGCTATTGAATTAAATAGAAAATTTTGCCCATAACAGCTTTGATTCAATTACTAAGCATTTTTGTATGAAATTATTTTTAATATGTTAATTTCAGAATTTTATTGCATTCTGTTATTATCTTCAAGTGGTTAAAAGCTGAAGAAATTCTTAAATTTACTCTTCTAAATAAAGTTTTTGATTGAACACTCAGTAAAATTCTATGAAGGAATTGAAATTTATTAAATTTTTTGCATTACTCATTTAAGAACAAATCGAGACTTTGTTTACAGATATTTTTATAATATAGCTTGATATAATATAACTTAGGTCAAGCTCCATTAATTTTTGAAATTCATTATTTGAGCTGTAAACACATTATTCCAATTATCTGCAGAAAAGGTATTTAGCAACCCAATTATAAAATAATTCTCCCTTCATAGATTTATATAATCCTCATGATCACCACTGTCAAAACAAAAAATCCAGGTAAAAATCCATCAATCCAGCATTCAAAATAGTGCTCCTTCTACTTTTACCCTTGAAAATACTTGAAAAACTTTTTGTTCTCTTTCTAGAGTTCACTGTTGAATAAGACTGCCATTTTTAAATAACCAAGTTTCCTCCAGATAAATGAATTTCAAATTTTGTTGCAAATATTCTCTGTATTCACTATAAATCGTACTCAACTTATTATATTTTTCTGTTTTTCGATAAAAACTTTCCTTTTATTAACCGTTTTGAACTTGTAACCAATGCTTTTAGGTCAAATTTCATTCAGACTGATATATTGGTTGCTTTTGGTAACAATCAAATTATTCAATGGTTCTTTGGAGGTGAAGTATTGCACAGGTTTTCTTCGACTAATAATCCAGGCTGTAATGACTTGCCTTCTTCTTTTTTCAAGCAGTACTGTGAGAAATACTCGAATAAACTAATCAATATGTGTTTGAAATTGATACACTTTTTTAATTTCAAAATTTCTTGGATCAAGAATACAAACAAACTGAACAATCTAACCTCCTGTCAATGACATTTCCAATGCCAATCCGAAATCTGCAATTCAAAATGTTACTGAATGAGCCAGTACCAACTTAATTTCGATTTTTCACAGCCACCCGAATGGAATTACCTGAATTGTCTGAAAAGAGATGGATGAAATTGACTCTCCAGCTGCTTTCCAGTCAGGTGCGTGTCACCCCGGGGCTCGGCGCACTAGAGCTTCGTGCCCTTGCTATGAGTGGAACGCGCCAAAACGAAACTGTCGAATTTGGGAGCATAATTATGTTTTTCTCCGTAGAATCCATCGCAATCTTAAAAATATAGGGTTCTGATTTGAAAATCGAAAGTTATGATCAAATTTTGTTCACAATTTTTGGCACAATATTTGAAACATCCTGTGATGATATTTCTCAAATTCAAGATATGCACGATATTCCTACATCATTGTAGTTCAAGAAAATGAATCGATTATAAAAAAATTATTCACGTAATTGTGACTAAGAAAATTCTCTTTTTTTCGGTTATTTCTTAATATTTTGGAAATTATAAGGACTAACGCAATAATTTTAGGAAGCAGTAATTGAGAATGGAAATCTTGAAAATATCCATGACTTGAAATGAATGAAAAGTTTTTTTTGCAAAATTTTTTCATTTCTTGTATAACCGGAAGTGCCGGAGCTTCGAAAATATTTTAGCTGAATAGGGCATTATGAACAATGTCATATTCCGAATTTTCAGATTTCAAATAGGCCCCGTTCTCCAGAAACGTCTTAAAGACATTCGAACTTGAAACACCCTGTACAATAATCGCTGTTGATGGTCTTGCCTTTTCGAAGGTAATCAATGAAATGAAACCTTGCGCATCCCAGAATACTGATGCCATAAACTTGCCAGCTGACTGTTGTGTTTTTCCTCGCTTTTTTGGATTCGGTATCGTGTGTAGTCCACACAGCTGAATTCAAACTGATGCAAAAATTCAGGTTTATTGCACTTGAACAGCTTCAAAGACTGCTCAGAATCATTAACACGTTGTTGCTTTTGATCGATTGTGAGCTCGCGCGGCACCCATTTTGTAAACATCTTTCTTATGTACAAATTTTCGTGAATGACACGATGTTGTACACGTTCAGAGTTCAGATGATATCTTCACAATGTCTGCTATCTCGATCAACTTCACTTTACGGCCATTCGAACATTTTTTGAACTTATTGATTTTTTCGTCGGTGACATCCTCTTTTGGGCGCCCACTGCGTTCGCCGTCGTCGGTGCTCATTTCACCATGTTTAAAATGTGCATACCAGTCAATGATGGTTGATTTTCCTGGTGCAGACCCCGGAAACTCTTCATCAAGCCAAGATTTTGCTTCAACTGTATTATTTCCCTTCAAAAATCAATATTTTATCAACTCACGAAATTAATTAATGTTCCGATTGCTGTCAAATTTTGATACGTATCGTTTGAAGGTTGGTACTAGCTAAAAATAATATGGATTTAATAGTAGCACCGCCATCTGTGCATCACACCGGGGACTTTTCAATTGGCCTAATATATTCCGCTTACGCATATTTAATATTTACTATGCCTTCCAGATATTTAACAGGACAAATACTGTCTGTCCTGTATCCAGTAGGATACTATTAATGTTGAATTTTCCTTATGGTGTTTAGTAAAGGAGCATCGATCTTTTTTACCGTTATACAGGGTAAGAACTTTTTGAGGGGCACTATAGGAATATTGAAAACCGTTAGAAATACAGGGTGGCTTAAATAACAAAAAAGTAATTTAGGGATGAGTGTTGGTGTGAACATATCTAAAATATCTCCAATGGTTCCAGAGATATCACGAAAAAACTAATAATCGAGATTTTCTTTTTTTCTGTTCAACTCATTTGTTTCTGGAGATAACTCCACGAAATTCGCAGAAAAAAAGGGATCTTGAATTTTAGTTTTTTCTTGATATCTTGGGAACCATTCGAGATATTTTAGATCTGTTCACACCAACACACTCATCCCTAAATAACGCATTTTTTTTTTTGTAATTCAAGCCACTCTGTATTTCTAACGGTTTTCGATATCCCTATAGTGCCCCTCTAAATAGTTCTAACCCTGTATATTGAAAGTGAATAATGTACAAAGAACCCATTGAAAATTGGCCTTTACTTTTTGACAGAATCATCTTCAACCTCATTTTCTTTTCGAGTAGAATATTTTAATATAGCTGAATTCTTAAATAAATTTCCGCATCGTTGATATACAAGTTCTCGTTTAAATTCAAATGTGTCGATAATATTTCTGATATTGAATGACATTTTTATATTTAATATATCAATGAACAAAATATCATATCCTTCCGGAATTAATTCATAACTTTCGAGTTATCTATAATTAATTGAATTGAGATGATAATTTTTTTCGATTTCGCGGATTTTACCCATTCAAACTCAACTGACATTCAGATTTCCGACTTACATCGAAAATTTTAAGTTTTAATATCTTCTCAATATTATCGTGTTTAGGATCGGCCTTATGCCCGCCACTCACGAAGCGTTTCTTCCAGCGTTTGGTAGCTAGCGTCGAAGATATTCCAGTCGGGCAGTCAAGTTCATACTCTGATTTACAGTCGTACGGCCGTGTCCCGAGCTGTCTGACTGGAATCTCTTCGACGCTAGCTACCAAACGCTGGAAGAAACGCTTCGTGAGTGGCGGGCATTAATGCCCTTATAGAATTTGATTGAAACACGAATTGTTAATCTATGAACCTTATCTTATCGGCGTAGACCATTTTTTTTTCAGACAAATATTTGCATTTTGCTAAATGATCGTGAGAATATTGGAAGTAAAAGTTTCTTGTTCCCTATTGAAAATCCATTCCTCCAAATAGATATTACCTATGGTTTTTTATTGACACAATTTTCATAGTTTTAATTGTCATCTTAAATGAACCGCAAACTGCAGAGATGTTACTAACATCATCATAGTGATTACTACAATAGGCTTACATTCTTTTTTCTATATAACTATTTCCGCTATTATTTGTATATCTACCATGAAAATGAAAAAAAAAATATGTTCCAATTTGCAGGTGGTTTTGTCCTCAAGATAATAGGCTATGAAGTGACTAATGCCCGCCACTCACGAAGCGTTTTTTCGAGCGTTTGGTAGCAGGCGTTCAAGAGATTCCCGGCCGGCAGTCAAGTTCATTCTCTGATTTACAGTCGTGCGGTCGTGTCCCGAGCTGCCCGACTGTAAAATTATCCGAACGCTCGAACATGGGCGCATCGTGAGAGGCCGCCTCAACGAAACGGGCGTTTCTCAAATAATTACTGCTTGGTTATTTTCTATCGGAAAATATAAGACATGCCATTAGAGATCATTGATTTTAAATATGAAAAAAAATTGGGTAGATGACGGTAGTTCTGTTGAATCCAAGTTTTCATATACAGCAGAATTTTCCACAACTCGATCCAAAATTTCTCCATCCTATGTGATGTTGCACGGTCCACTGTTTTATTGGTACTGATATGATACTTCTTCATTTTATGGCATTCTATTCCAAACTCAATCACCCTACTTTCCCCTCCATCTGTTCCAAAAGCATTATGTTCCCTTGGATCACTCTGTAATAGTAAAATAAGGATAAAATTATGATACTAAGATACCGAACAGGTTGTATAGAGGCGATCGGTTGATCGAAAAGATTTATAGCTCGAAATGTAATATTCTCCGTAAAATCGGAATACACACCCCTCGCCATTTAACATTTATTGGGATGTCACATTTTTTCAGTGCGGTATGTTTGTCCCTATTTTAGTGAGTCAACTTTTATGTGAAAAATTAAAATCTATGTGAGGAATTTAAATGATCAAAAAAATCTTAATCTGTCAGATTGTCTGAAACTGCATATTTATTTGGATTTTTAGAAATTTGTAGTGTTAGTGCAGCAATGGCTTCAGTTTCATACCGGTGTGAATTTAGCAGACCGTTTCCAGCAGACTGTTTGACGGAAACACCCAATGGCGGTGACCAGTGGCGTGCGGCAAAAAAACGATTAATTATGGAAATATTCAATAGATCGGATAGAAATTGAGGAAGTGGGTTCCGTATAGTATTCAGAGTATCCTTTGGAGGAAATATTGATTTTCTATAGACGTCGGGATATTTTAGCAACGTTTTTATTCAAATTATCATCTGTCTAATTTGAAAAATTCATATCTTCGGAAATACGCGTCGGAGCATAACCATATTTGGAATGTAGATTACTATTAACGATGTGAACAAACTGTGAAAAGATTATTGACTTCCCTAGGGATCCAGGGGTAGTTTTTTCAACCCTTAAACTCCGAAAATTCGTAACTTCGGAAATACGCGTCGGAGCATAACCATATTTGGAATGTAGATTACTATTAGCGATGTGAATAAACTGAAAAAATGATTGACTTCCCTAGGGATCCAGGGGTAGTATTTCCAACCCTTAAATTTCGAAAATTCGTATCTCCGAAAGTACTCGTCGAGCATAACCATATTCGGAACGTAGATTACTATTAGCGATGTGAATAAGTTGTGAAAAGATGATTGACTTTCTTCGGGAAACAGGGTTAGTTTTTTCAACCCTTATACTTCGAAAATTCGTTACTTCTGAAATACGCATCGGAGCATAACCATATTTGGAATGTAGATTAATATTAGCGTTGTTAACAAACTGTGAAAAATGATTGACTTCTTTAGGGATTCAGGGGTAGTTTTTTCAACCCTTATAATTCAAAAATTCGTATCTCAGAAAGTACGCGTCGGAGCATAACCATATTTGGAACGTAGATTACTATTAGCGATGTGAATAAGTTGTGAAAAGATGATTGACTTTCCTCAGGAAACAGGGTTAGTTTTTTCAACCCTTATACTTCGAAAATTCGTTACTTCGGGAATACGCGTCGGAGCATAACCCTATTTGGAATGTAGATCCCAAGGGAAGTCAATAATCTTTTCACAGTTCATTCACATCGCTAATAGTAATCTACATTCCAGATATGGTTATGCTCCGACGCGTATTTCCGAAGATACGAAATTTCGAAGTTCAAGGGTTGAAAAAACTACCCCTGGAACCCAAGAAAAGTCAATCATGTTTCCACAGTTCATTCACATCGCTAATAGTAATCTACATTCCAAATATGGGCCAATTAGCAATTCCTCCAATTTCTTCCTATTCAATCGATTTCCATTATCGACATAGAATCTGTCTCCCTCTTTAAATTTATATTTCTTTCTGTGTGAATCGAATATTTTTTTATTGTATTCATGTAATCTTAATGTGTTCTCAAAATATATTTTCCTTTCTCTTTGGGGTTGTCCATTAATCACGTGAGGCTTGAAAGGGGGGGAGGGGTTTGATAAAAATCACGAAAATACAAGGGGGTGGGGGGATGTATAAGGTGTGTGAATAAGTCTTTCCCGTTTTTTTTCAAATTTTGAGCCTTTATTGTGAAAAAATGGTTACAAATGAATTATTGAAAGTATTGGCCATCGCTAGCTACAACTTTTCCCCATCTTTCTGGCAACATACGAATCCCGTTGCGAAAAAATTCGACCGGTTTGGCCTCTATCCAGTCATCCACCCATTTTTTGGCTTCCTCGTAGGAATGGAAGTGCTGGTCAGCCAGGCCATGCGTCATCGATCTGAAGAGATGGTAATCAGACGGAGCAATGTCTGGACTATACGGCGGGTGGGGTAGGACTTCCCATTTGAGCGTTTCTAAGTATGTTTTCACCGACTGTGCAACATGTGGGCGAGCATTGTCATGTTGCAAAATAACTTTGTCGTGCCTGTCGGAGTATTGTGGCCGTTTTTCTCGCAGTGCGCGGCTCAAACGCATCAATTGTCGTCGATAGACCTCGCCTGTGATCCTTTCATTCGGTTTCAGAAGCTCATAGTAAACCACACCTAGCTGGTCCCACCATATACAGAGCATGAGCTTGGCGCCATGAATATTTGGCTTGGCCGTCGATGATGATGCATGGCCGGGTAGTCCCCATGATTTTCTTCGCTTCTGATTATCGTAACGGATCCACTTTTCATCGCCAGTCACGATACGATGCAGAAAACCCTTTCTCTTATGTCGCTGAAGCAGCTGTTCGCAAGTGAAAAAACGCCGTTCGACGTCTCTCAGCTTCAGTTCGTACGGCACCCAATTTCCTTGCTTTTGGATCATTCCCATGGCTTTCAAACGCTTGGAAATGGTTGTTCGGTCAACTCCCAATGCTTCAGCAAGTTCTTCTTGCGTTTGACACGAATCTTCATCAAGCAAAGTCGCCAATTCTTGATCTTCAAAGATTTGCGGCCGCCCGGAACGCTCCTTGTCTTCCACGTCGAAATCGCCACTTTTGAAGCGTCGAAACCATCCGCGAACACTTGAATCATCGACACAACCTTCTCCATAAGCTTCCTGAAGCAACCGATGCGCCTCGGCAGCAGATTTCTTCAAATTGAACCAATAAAGTGAAACTTCCCGCAAATGACGTCGACTCGGCTCAAATTTCGACATTTTCACGATTTCAAAAATTTATGATGCGAAAAAATTTCAACTAATGTGTTAGTATGGAATTGTTGACAGATGAATAAGCTTTGATTATGACATATGTAACCATTAAATACTCGCACAGTATTGGTGGCGCCATCTCTTACAAAAAACGGGAAAGACTTATTCACACACCTGATAGTAAGATATCTCGTGTATTTATTATTTAGTGTTGAAGAATGTCTTGCTAATCCGTGGTCCGAGGACAATATACATTAAATATATTCATGTACTAGTACAATACATTTCTTCCTATGATTACACTCTTCGTTTATTATTATTGTTATGGCAATCAAAAAAAACTTGCAACCTGGTGTAGACATTTTTATTATGGTCCTTAATTTCAGAATAAAATAAGATTATAGTTTATACCTGTATTTAAATTAAGATAATATTCAGAAAATTTTAAGATTCGTTGTAGGTACTAAAAATTCACGTAATGTTGAGAAGGGGGGAGGGGGGTGGTCTTAAACCTCACTACGTATCACCAATGGGGGAGGGGGGTTAAAAAATGCTAAAAAAAGATCACGTGATTAATGGACAACCCCTTTCTTGAATTCCCAGGGTCTCGATTTTAATTCACTAGGTAGAATATTAACATTTCGCCCTCCAAAAGATATTTTGGAGCAAACTTTGTGATTCTGTCTCCAGTTTTATTACCTTTTTCTGATTCTTCTATTACTGATCCTTTTTTTAAATCTGAATGGTTCACGATTATCTTTAATTGATCTGTGTTTATATGTTCATTGAAATTTATCTCATATCTATTTATATTTTCTATTTCTTGTTCATCAGAATCTGAAGAATGATTCTCTTCATTCTTTTCACCCAGTACATCAGGAATTTCTAAATATGAGAATCAGAGAATCATTTTTAACGAGGTTATTCCTTTTGGCATGCTCTCTATTGGAACTCGTATTATTTTGTCCTAAATCAAATTGTGTGATATTCAAATTTTCATTCTGTACTAATTTGAAATTTTTTATGCAATCCAAACCAGTTAAAAAATCATACTTAAAATCTTCATTGTCCACTACAAAAATATCCATAATTCCTTCTATATTATAAATTTTTATTTTAAGG
Organism: Harmonia axyridis; assembly: GCF_914767665.1. Taxonomy (NCBI): domain Eukaryota; kingdom Metazoa; phylum Arthropoda; class Insecta; order Coleoptera; family Coccinellidae; genus Harmonia; species Harmonia axyridis. The sequence continues at coordinate 20,243,721 of NC_059505.1, read as the reverse complement.
GTTACTATACCTCTGGTTTTCCCATTACCCTTAATAGTTTTCAAGTTAACTATTTGAATATTACTAGTAAATTTTTTCGTCTGTTTCTTCAATAATTTTGCATTAATCATCGAAACATTAGAACCTGAATCATAAATTCCAGAAACTTCTAAAATATCATTCAATAGTAACTTTACCTTTATTAATGGTGGCACATCCAGTTTTTCTGGATTGATCTCATTTTGTTCAATTTCCAATTCAGTATTATTCAGTCTTCAAATTTCCTCTCTGATTTTCCTCATTGTTCCAGCAGTTCCTTTCGGGATGATAACGTATCCCTTTTTTTTCATTCACACAGATTCGGCATGGTTTCCTTCAATCATTTCTTTTGATTTTCTCATCAGAATTCATATTTCTTCTGCTATCATATTTACTGTTTTTTGCAACCATATATTCTAATTTACCAATCTCACTGTAAAGATCTTCGGTGCCTCGTAAATTTTACTTTCAATTTTGTCAACAATATAATTAGGCAAGCCAAATGCCATGAGGTCTATAAGTGTCCTCATATATATATATATATATATATCAAAGATACATATCAATATATATATATATATCATAGCATATCAAAGATCTAGAAATGCAAAATAATACCATTACATGGATGCAAAAAGCCGTTTTGCTTGGCACTGTGAATATTATCAGACAGGTCATCTATCCACACTGAGGAGCAGACCTTCTCTTGGTAGAAATACCCGGGAAGCCCTGTAAGAAGTACCACTAAAGTGTGAAATCAAAAAAAAAAAAAATATGTATACAGAATGTGATAATTTCCTAAAGTAATTAATAAACAATGGTTTAAGGGGTGTTGGAAAAACTTCAATTGTTACTATCTTCTTTATTTCATCGGTCGACGTTTCGATCCTTGGTTGGGATCTTCTTCAGGACTTCTATAAAACAAACAACATACAAATATAACACAAACATTGCAGAAAAGACAACATGTTAAAACGCACCGAAATGCGAAGAGCTACCAGATCTTAAGTTGCAATGAATCTTATACAGATTTGGAGGAAAAATTATTTTTGAAACACAAAATAGTCTTTAATACAATAACGTCTTTAATATTCATCAATTCCCTATCACACACTTCTTTATTCTCTTGATAATTCTTTTGAAAAAACTGCCTTCACTCATCTGACAACTGCGTAAAAACGAAAGACGTAGGGTTAGGTCGGGTTCATAGAACATCATAGATCTTCAACTGACATTCGAGAACATAGAACTTGATGAGTCCAACAATTCACTCTCACTAAATTGGTTTGAATGTATTAGATATGAATAAATGTTACTTATATTCTCTATATCCTTTCTGTAGTTCATGGAATTTTCATGTCGCTTAATGTGAACCATCTCTAGGAAACATCTTTTCCTCATATTCTCCTCGTACTCTAAAACTCTCACTGAATCATAGTCCATTCGATGGTCAACTGATCTTACATGTTCTGCCAGTGCACATATCTTTCTAGGATTCGTAATGTCGCTAATATGTTGGGTTATTCTTCTTTTTAGTTGTTGGGATGTTTGTCCGATATACACCTCATCACAATTTTGACAGGGTATTCTGTATACAACACAGCTTTTCCTTTCAGTTTCTATCCCATCTTTCAAATTACTATAAAGTCCCTTTAATTTAAATTCAGTTCTAGGTATCACTTTGATATTATCAGTTTTTAATAAGTTTATTAAGAATTTTGTCATTACATTAATCAGTGGAATGGAAGTAAATATAATTCTCTGGTCTAAATTGGTGGATGCGATTTCATCGTTATTCTGTGGCTGTCCAGAATTCGATGAATTGTGTATCAATTTCTTTAAGAGGTTCTTGGGGTAACCATTTTCAAGCATCAACTGATATAATAGTTTCATATTCTTCTCCTTTAGAGTCGGGTGTGATATCCTTTGTATACGATTCTTCAATCCTGTAACCATATTGATTTTTTGTCTCTGAGGGTGGTTGGAAAAATAATGCAAGTATCTACCTGAGCTCGAAGGTTTTCTATACCAATCAAGAATCAGTGTATTGTCAGGTCTTCTAATGACTAGGGTATCTAGGAAGGGCACACTATTGTTATTTTCTAATTCTATGGTAAATTTGATAGACTCACTCTGTCTGTTGAACTTTTCAAGAGTGTAAGAGGTCTTATCACTGGGAACTGCACAAATGATGTCATCTACATATTTTTTAATAAAAGGCATCTCAAAGGGGATATCTGTTAGGATACTATCTAGGAGGAAATCCATCACTATCTCTGCAATGGAAGGGCTGAATTTAGACCCCATTGGGGAACCTAGTATTTGGTTATAAAAATTACCTTGGAAGATGAAATAGTTTGAGTTGAAAAGAAATCTGATGATGTTTACGAAGTCTTCCTTTGGTATCGTGGTGTGGCTGCTGATGGACTCCCATCTGTGTTGAATCGCAGACAGAGCTAATTCTAATGAAATGTTGGTAAAGAGGGATACTACATCAAGGCTGATGAGGACATAATCTTCTGGTAGTTGGAATTCATTTATGAAGGTGGAAAAAGAGAAAGAATCTTCTACGTAATATCTGCCTCTAGAAGCACTTAAATAACTTGAAATTATTTCGGATATATAACCTGATATCTTAGATGTTGGTGTATTTAAAGAGGAGATGATGGGTCTGAGGGAGAGAACAGGTTTATGGACTTTAGGTAGTCCATAAAATCTTGCAGGAATGGAGTTGTAACTGTACAAAGATTTTCCTTGTATTTGGGAAATATGACCACTTGTTACCAATTTTTTAATCAATGTGTTACCTTTAGTTTGTATAGTAGTTGTTGGATCTCTAGGTAGTCTTCTGTAATAGTCAAGATCATTGAGAATTCCATTAGATAGTTCTATGTATTGTGACTTGTCCATAATAACTGTTACGTTGCCCTTGTCTGATTGTATTACCTGTAAGTCTGGATGTTCTTTGAGATATCTTTTACATTTATAAAATTCTGTAGTACGTTTCTGACAACTTTATTAGGTTTAATATTATTCGTTATAATGTTAGTGGCCATGGCGCGTTTTATGTTCTTAGCATCAGGAGATAAGGAGTCGTTGAGGTTGATAACATTCTCAACATCAGATAAAGGAAGATATTTGATTTCAGAATATTTTATTGAACATTAGTTACATTTCCTTTATATCAAAAGTACAATTATTAAATGTGCATTGCGTAAATGACATGTTCCTTAAACTATTCGGTACAACAGACGAATTTTCTTGTGTTGAAATTATATTTTTCTCTGACATGGACACAACTGCTGTTGATGTACCTGGTCGCAAATCGGGTGTTATTTCAGAACTGCCACACGTGCTGAACACTTTATTAGCAATTTCTGTTCTGTGTGCCACCGATTCATCAACATATCCTTCAGCGACCGTTGATGATTTCCAACCGCCATGTTTCTTTAGTGTCATCAAGTCTCCCCCAGATTCAACTAATAGTGTAGCAGACGATCTTCGAAATGAATGACCTGTATATGAGTGAGCATTTTCAAGTTGAAGAAAATTAGCTACTGTTTCAGGTACCTTATAAAACTGATTTTTACCCACAACCTGATTGATACATTTTCCATTGCGATATGCATAAAACAGGCGGCGATCTTTTGCTGCTGCTGGACATTCGGTAATACTTGATATATTCTTTAGTAACTACGAATCTTCTGTTTACATCATTCTTTGTTTGCTTCAGTTTCACAATTAATAACTTTCCCGAATCTTCAATATCATCCAATGTTACCTGGCTGATTTCACAAATTCGACAAGCCTCTGCAATCCCAAATACAACAACAACCTTGGCCATTAAATAAACTTCATCCGGTGCATTATTTGAAAAATCACTTATTTGCGTACTCGTAAAAATCGCAGCTTTCTTGGGCGTGTATCCTTTCCCATTTTGTTTCAGAAATGTAATTAGTTTGAAATATTTTGAAATGTCTACATTATTATTGGATCGTAACAAACTTTTAATCATTGAATAATTCGACCACACTGTTGATGGCTTTTGTTGTTGTGCCATTTCCGAAAAATAAGCCAATAACACTGTCTCCGAGAAAGAACTGCATGTCTTTTTCATTTTCCAATCCATAAATCTTGAATACGCGGTTTCGTAAATTTTCCGCGATTTAGCTGGCAATAATTTTCGTGACGCTACTTGCGCTGCTTCTATCAACTCCGGTGGAGTCAGAGAAAACTCGGAATCAGACATTTTTAACTTTAAATTATTCAACAAGATAACTACTAAACAATTAATACCGAGTTCGCAATTTTTGAATCAAATCACAAAATTAAATTGACAGATATTTGATTACTTTGAAGTTTTCCATAGCAACGCTGGTCTAATTGCAGCTAACTAGTTTAAAAATTCTGACTCTAATGCATTGTAATATTATGTTCTTTCACTATTAAATTGTCGTTTTTTCTGTCACAGAAAAAAATAGTGTATTATACACGGGAAAAATATTAGATTTTCGCTCTGGGTTCTTTGTCTCCCTCCGCTTCGCGTCGAGAGACAACATAACCTCGAGCTAAAATCTAATACTTTTTTCCCTTGTATAATAAATAACTATTGTCTATATCTCGGTGTTTCTAATATTACATCCCTACTTGTTATTGATGGCAATTGTAACCTCTCCGTATTCATTTTTTGTTTATCTTTTTTTTCATTCGAATTATTTCGTTGTTCCAATTCCTGTATACGATTCACCAAGAAAGAATTATAAGATTGAAGTAGATAATTTTTCTCATTTCCTACTTTCAACAATTGAGTTATATAGTTCAATTTCATTTCCATCATTTGTATTTCTGGTTTTGTTATAACTGGCTGACTGCTCTCTTCTTCTGTTCCCTCACAACATGTAATATGCGTATCACTTAGGAAAACGAATTTTTCCGCTTGAGCACAAGACTTGTGATATAAACCATCACAATTACTGCACAAAAGTGTCTTGCATTCTCTTTTCTCACAACATTTGTAATAAATTTTAGATTCATTTGTTTGATTTTGACTATTTTGTTTCTCATCGCGTTTAGCTTCACCTTCACTTGGCGCCATGTTGGCTATTATATAAGTATTGATAAAAACCCCATTGGGCAGTACAGTGAGAATCCATACTTGGGGTAATATGTATATATCTTGAAAAGCCTTTGCTTGGATATTGATTCTTGCCTCGAAAGACAATGGATGCTAAACATAAATTCATTTTGCAGATCCGAGAAAAATTATGGATAATAATTAGGTTTTAAGTGTTTATTATTCATATATTCATATTTTCAAAAAACGGTTTTATACTTTCCAAATATCACGTTCGCTTACAGTAAAAATTATTCTCTGAAGCATCACAGCTAGAACAAAAATGATATGGTTTCCGATATAATTTTGCAACTTAAAGTTTTATGTAGATCTTTATCCACTTAAGCCTAGACAATAGTTAGAAAAAGTTCTACATATTCAAGAATTTTGGCGGTAACCAACATTACGATATATACTAACATAACACTTAAGTATGCTCGATTCGAAAAACTTATCTTTCATTAATATATGAAAGCAAAAGGAATTGTAGTTTTAATCCCAGATTAAATCTCTGATTGGTCTATAAGTTCCAGAATATAACTGTCTAAACCGATACACATTTTATGAGGTAAACTAAGTGAAACTAAAGCTTTGATTATTTCAATGTCGCCCTCCGTTGAATTTAAATTAGCACATCCAATGTGAGTTCTTGTACAAACAACACTACCATCCGTGTTTTTATTATCCGTGTCTATTCTTCTCCTGAAACGGGTGAATGCTTCGAATACTTCACCTCCTACTCTGAAATCAGAGTCTGAGTATCCTAGATTGTACAATTCCTGAGGTCTACTATCATCAGGTCCTTGAAATGGAGGTAATGGAAATTCTGGAGGATTTTCAATTAGCCTCTGTATATCCATTCTATGAGTACACCACCTCACTACAAGACTAGTGAATAGTATTGAAAGCAATATAATCGTCGTTACCATGGTGGACGTTTTAACATGTTGAGAAAGATTCATTTCGTCACTGAGATCCCCACAGTCGTCAATACCATTACCTACTAGTGTTTCTTCAATGCACATGCTATTGTTGCATAGAAAATAGGAAGGTGATTTGCAATATTCGCTTCGATTATCACATTGATGTTGCGATGTAATGCATTCGACATTTGAAATGCACTCAAGAGTTGAGTTACAATTTCTACAACCCTGCTCATCTTCTCTTCCTGGGCAGTCTTGAACTTTGTCACATCTTTGCAATATTGGGTCGAAACATATCATGGACCACGTGTCGCAAGGTACTAAGTGTTTGTCGCAATATGAACACCCGATTTCGTCAGAGTGGTCCTTGCATGTAAACTGACGGTCACATATTTTTGAAGAATTGTAACAAAATGATTTGTCCATGCACTGGAATTCGTAGTAGGGACATTCAGATGCATTTCTTGATTTGTATTCTATCCAGAATATCGCATTTCCCTTTTCAATTTGCAGTTCGATTTTTATTTGAGAACTCCTTAATGATAACCATTTTGATCCCTGATAGTTGTTACAAAATTTGTGGAGTTTTTTGTTCTCTTTTATTGATAAATAATTATTGGGACAACATTTTTCCGTATCATTGCAATCAGGTAAGATCAAATGAAATATTCTAATTGTTGTTATTGTTGCTATTGGGAATTTAATCAGAAAAGTCATATTCATTGGTCGATCATATTCTTCGGGGGTTGTGGCTTTAATGACTCCTTCTTGTTCGTCGTATATTTTGAAGTAATTACAAGTTACTGGATTAAAAACTAATAATTTCACTAACACGTAAAACTTCATTTTGACATAAACCAAAAACAGTTTGAAATGTAAAATAGTTTTTCTTCTATGTTCCGAATATAATATCCACTGATCTAATAATACCTAGGTGCTCCCTTGAGCGGTCGTGCAGAGCTTTGACTCCAACATTAGAGAGAGAAAGATCAAGCCCAGAGCCACGTGACCACGAGGGTGAAGATAAAAATGTTCAAAGTTCAACCAACGATGAGGGAGATCAAATCACGTGATCGCAATGTAAAGTTTAGATTGATTCACGAAGTGTAAACATTGTGCGCCTCACTTTTTTTTAGAATTGATTCCTCTCTCTCTCTTTGCGCTATCTACTTATTAGATCATTGGCGTGGACACTAATTAAGATATTTTCGTTCAAAATGTGTGCTTGAATCTGTCAAAACAGCTCTTTGGTGAATCCAATCAATTCTGGAAATTTATCGAATTCGCTATAGAGATATTAGAAAATTCTGTTGGCTAGTCCATCCAGTACCACATTTTCCTTCATCCTCACAGTAGCTCTTGTTAACGCAAGATCTAAACAGCGTTGCCGGGTCGACAAGCCTAAATTATCGTAATGCGTGTTCAAAATAATCGTATTTTATCGTACATATTATCGTATCCCATTGATTTTTATCGTACACATTCGAAATGAAAGAACTTTTTGCGAGAATGTGATAATTTGTGGGCAAGAATGAAAGAAAAAAGGATTATATCGAATAAGTTTAATATATTTCTCATTTATACAAAAAGCTCAATGAATAATTAATTATCAGACAAAGTAAGAGAACTTGCATTATTCTATTCACAGATTGTCGGTGACGGAGAAACATTCATCTTATATTTAAATAATATTGTTCAATTATGAATTCCAAAAGATTCAAGAAGTGTAATTGTAATATAAATGTTATCAAAAAGATCTGAAAAATTGTCTTATAGATATTGAGCCATATTAGCTGAGCGAATACTTTGAGGCTGCAAAACTTGTGTAGTTGTAATTTTGTGACTTCAATTTTATTTGATGTTTGTAACAATGAAGATTCCTTGAAATAAAGTTGTTATCTTCCGACTTTTGCCTATACGCGTAGGATTTTTCCTCGCCGTCGGCTTCTCACTCCTCGCTAAGAGGAACATTCACTCAATCCCAGATATTTAAAATATCAGAAGGGCTGAGCTCGGTCGTGTCCGGTCCTTGTGGTCCCCCTGGTTCTCGTCGAACTTCTGGTCCTCTTACACGCGATCCTTGGACCTGTCCTTCGCTTCCTAGGAATTTTCTCACCGTCCTTGCAGTACCTAAAAGAACAGCTTTTTGCATTATATTACATATATACTCACTAAGTCCTAGTTACTTGATATTTCTCTTGAGATTTTTGGGTACTATTCCTGTTGTTGAGATGATAATTGGAATAGTTCTCGTTGATATCATTCCCCACTGGCGCTTTATCTGAAATTCGAGGTCCCTATATTTTGAAATTTTTTCGACCTCTTTTTGACGCATGTTGTTGTTATTAGGTATTGCTACGTCGATGAGTATTGCTGCCTTTTGTTGTTTATCAACTAGCAATATATCTGGCCTGTTGTGAGGGACTGTTTTATCAGTCAAAACTGTACGATCCCAGTACAGTTTATAGCGTTCGTTTTCCAGGATGGTTTCCGGTCGGTACTTGTAGTATGGCACTTTTTCAGAATTAATTAGTGTTAATTTAGTTGCCATTTCTTGGTGTAGTATCTTTCCTACTGCATCGTGTCTCTCTTTATATTCATTTCCTGCAAACATTTGACATCCTCCCGTGATATGTTGGATTGTCTCGTTCGTTGGACAACCATAACGGCATCGATCGTCAGTAATAGTTCGATCCTTTATGATATGTTTGCAGTAATTTTTTGTTGAGATCACTTGATCTTGGATGGCTAAAAGAAATCCTTCCGTTTCTGGATACATCGCACCTGATGTGAGCCAATAGTTCGACGCTTCAATGTCGACATGATCCTGGTTCACCTCGTTGAAATGTCGTCCATGTAGGGGCTTTTCTCTCCATCTTTGCAGTTTTTCTTGGATTGTCTGGTGGTTGTATGACAATTGCTCCTTGTGCAGTTGTAAAGGTGTTGATTCGTCTGCTTCACACAGTACTTTGTAGATCTCTGACGTGCCTGATTTGTCTTTGAAGTATGTTCGTAGGCATTCAATTTGACCATGGGCAAGTTCCATGATGTCTAGCAGACCTCTGCCTCCTTTATTCCTCGGCAGTGTCGTCCTCTCAATGCTACTTTTCGGATGGTGCTTGTGTGCTTTCGTCATCAAGGTTCTCATTTTGCGTTGCAGGTTTTCCATATCTGTTTTGGTCCATGGAATGATACCGAAAGAGTATGTAAGAATTGAACATGCATATGTATTGATAGCTCTCGTCATGTTCTTGCTGTTGAGGTTTGTTTTCAAAATTTTGTTGATTCTCCTAATGAACTCAGTTGTTAAGTCTTCCTTCATTCTTTGATGGTTTATTCGTCGGTTTTGTTTCATTCCTAGGTATTTATAAAGATCGTCCGATTTCATTGCTTCTATCTCCTGTTCATTGGAGAGAGCTATCGGTTCATCTTGGATTTTTCCACGCACTACGCTAATAGTACGACACTTGTCCAATCCGAATTTCATCCCCACGTCTTCCGAAAAATTTTCCACCAGTTTGACCATAATTTGCAAGTGGTTTTTGTTGCCTGTTATAAGTTTGAGGTCATCCATGTATAGCAAATGATTGAGTGCAATATTATTCCTGTTTCCTTTCACATTGAAACCTTTTTCAGTAGCATTCAGTTGTTTAGAAAGGGGGTTCAGCGCCAAGCAGAACCATAAGGGACTCAACGAATCTCCTTGGAAAATTCCCCTTTTTATTGGAATATCTTGTAGTTATGTTCGCTGTAGAGAGTTCGATATTCGTTCTCCAGTTGCACATTGCATACTTCAGAAAGTTTATTGTAATTGGATCGATCTTGTATATTTCCGAAATTTTTGTCAGCCACCCATGTGGAATAGAGTCGAAGGCCTTCTTATAGTCAAAATATGTCATAAAAAGATTTCTGTGTTTTTTGAAGGCTTGGTTGCATATGATGGAATCTATTATCAGCAGTTCCTTCGATCCTAGTGCATTCTTGGAACATCCTTTCTGCTGTGCTGTCATTATATTATTTGTCTCGCAATGTTTGTAGATACGAGATGCTATACATGATGTGATGATTTTATATATTGTTGGTAGACATGTAATTGGTCTGTATTTTGATGGATCCGCTGTGTGTTGCATATCCTTCGGTAAGAGGTAAGTGGTCCCTGTTGTTAAAAATTTAGGCATTTCCGTTGGATTACTTATAACATCATTTATGGTTTCAACTAGCCTGCCGTGTATACACCAAAATTTTTTCAACCAAAAGTTGTGGATTCCATCTGGGCCGGGTGATTTCCAATTGTGTGTGTTTTTCAATATTTCATGGAATTCTTCTATAGAAACTGCGTTATGCGGCATTTGTTCCATTGTCTCACAGGATTTCTCTTCATTTCTTATCCAATCAGCCTGGGAGTTGTAGGGGGTTGGAGTAGCCAGTTGATCTGTCCAAAAATTCTCAATATCCTGGACGGTTGGATAACTTCCTGGTGTTGCTGACATATTATTGTTTAACATTCTATAGAATTTTCTTTCGGAGTTTTCAAAAATCATATCATCCTGTTTTCTTCTATAGCTCTCATTGTATCTTCTGAGTCTTTCGGAGTACACACTAAGTTTTTGTTTCAGTGTGTCTAAAATTTGTTGAGCATTTTCATTGTTTGGATCATACGTTGTATGTTGCCGGTGACGATCCATTATTATATTCACCTTTTTTTGTAATCTTCTAGACGGCGAACCTTTTGCAAATTGGGTAAGCCTCCCAATTTCTTGGCGGATGCTATGAACTTTGTCTTCTAGCCTTTTTTGCCAATGTGGTTTATTTTGTTGTTTTTCTCTGGCTGGTTGCTGACTTTTAGGTTTTGGCTTCACACCTAGCACTGTTGCTATTGAAAATGCTGCACAGTATATGATGAGGTGTAATGATTCGAGATCATGGTAGTCAGAAAGATACTTGGGTATAATCTCCTTGTTGGTCATGACCAGAAGATGAGATAATTTCTTAGATGTCCTCAATCTTGGCAGATTCGGTCGTCTCAATGGATCTGTGCCCTCAAAATCTATAACGCATCTATTCATTGTGGCAAATAATCGCTCCAGTAGTTCTCTTTGGTCTTCTTCTGGATTTACGACGGGTGCAGCATATATATTCCGTCGTTGAGCATCACTTATTGCTAACACATCTGCGTTGTTTTGTTCCTCAGAGTTCATTTGTGCATTGATGTTGTGTTGGTTTTCAGCACAATCGTAGTTTTCTTCAATTGTCGTTTCGTTGTTAGTGAGGTTCCTATTCTGTAGCCTCAGTTGGACTTCATTTTTTATGGTGTTAAGTCTCTCATCGGGTACAAGTTTATTTCTCAATATGACCCGGTATTGGTCGGCTACTCTTTGCTCAGAAACTTGAAGTTCGGGATAGTTTCTGTGGAATTCTGCAAATAATTTTTGACGGTAGCCTATTTTATCCTCTTCCATATTAGTCACTTCATAATATATGCGCATGATCGTTTCATTTATCGAACTTGTCCATTTCATGCGTCTTCTTGGTAGACCTGCTTGGGTGAGTGCTGGTTGGGGATCCTGCGCAGCACCTTCAGCGGTCGGAGAAACTCGTGTTATTCTTCTCCTAGAATGTTGAGATTGTGGAGGCGTAGCATTTTGTTCGACAGACGCCCGTCTTCTTAGCACTCTGTCACCGACGTCCCGCATACTGTCATGTCCAGCGCCGGCTCCAGACACGCCCTGACGAACCTCAGGCAGCGGCTCTATATTCCTATTCCTTAAATTCACCATCATTCATGGGTTCCTCCGTGTCGTGGGGGAGACGGCCTTTGATCGCTTTTTACGATCCGCAGAGCTACGGTGGGAGAATTCTTGAGCTGCTTTCCACACGGCTTCGTCCGTTACCCTGGACAGGGACCCTTCGACAGGTTTCAGCTTCCCGGGTCAGAGAGCTCCTGGAATCTGCGGTGGGCAGGAGTCGATTCAACTCTCCTGATAGGTGAATCGCTAGAGATTCACCTACCGCTACCCTATTATTATTATTATTATTATTATTATTTTTTTCATTATTGAATATGAATATAAAATGAAAAACGTTTCAATTATTTATCTATATATATATATTTTACAGAAATATCAAATATAATATCTATTCCATGTTCTTTTTTCTGGTCGGAAACTTTAGCTGATGTCATGGACTTCCGCATAATTTCATAAGGCTGAAAATGTACGCATCCATTCGCGAAATGCATACTTTGCGAAGAATGCATTATTCATTCATTACGAAGATATGACCCAAAGTTATGTTTTTTCAAATGGGAACACTAGATTTCTGTGCTATTTTTTGAAAGTTTGATTTTTCCTAATTTCAAAAATATATAACATATGGTTCGTATCAATATAAATAACAGAAAATGGCCAAAAACCTTTTTTTACCTAAGATTCTCATTATTTCTATGGTTTCAACTGTTGACGAGCACAGAAAAATTGAGGAAAGGCTAGGAACATAGTTATTATTATATGATTATTATAGAGGACTTGCGTTTCCGAAAAATGTATTTATACTGTTAGAAAATTCGTTATTGAAACGCTGATGTGATGAAAAATGATGAAAATAGAAGAACTTGTAGTGTTCACAAAATCAATAAATCTAGGAAAGTACATGGTGAATTTCATCACTTGTATAAAGAATTACGCGATCATCCAGAGAAATTTCTTTCATATTTCCGTATGAATATTGCAACGAGTACATTCTGGAAAAAATTGAATCTAAATTAATGAAAAACTGGACTACTTTCATTCGCGACCCTATCACTCCCACGGATTAATTACTTGTTTGTTTAATTTCATCCGCTACAGCATCCCATAAATTGTCCAAACTATATCAATTATGATGTTGAGCATCTCTCTGATTTCACAAATTACTTTTCACAAATATCGAACTTATGAATGCGTCAATATCCAATTTTATTTATTAATTGCGCGGCGATGAAGGAAATTATTTTCTCTAATTCATTGCATATTCATTGAAATTAATGAAATATTTCCATAAATAAGATTTAGTAATTTTTGCATTGAAAACTATTGGTTGGCAGAACTGATTTCTTTAAGGCAAATTGATGAATTGACAGATAAAGCCGTGGCGGAAAGTTCGGAGTACCAACATATAATAATGAAATATAACCATGAAAACTGTGCGTTTCTGATATATTCTCGCACGATTTTGTACTACTAGATGTGGAAGAATGAACGGAATAACCACAGAATTAGAGAAAACAAACTTCCCCGATCTCGCCTCTATCCTCGCTTAACCGCCTTGCGCAACCGCATTCGGGATCGCTGCACTATGTACTACCCTATTAGAATATATTTGTTTGAATTCGCCTATATCCTCTCTACTATCCTCTTCGCACCTCTCGGTGAAGCGACCAAGAGGAGCGAAGAGGATAGCAGAAAGGATAGCGGTTCCCGATAGTAGCGGCGATGACGAGGTGTCATCTCATAGTGAGGCGAACAAGAAATCAAGGCGATAGTCGAGTTTGATTATTACAGAGGAGGCGCGTTTCCGAAAAATAGATTTATACTGTTAGAAAATTCGTTATTGAAACTCTGGTATGTAATGAAAAATGATGAAAATAGAAGAACTTGTAGTGTTCACGAAATTAATAAATCTAGGAAAGTACATGGTGAATTTCATCAATTGTATAAAGAATTAAGCGATCATCCAGAGAAATTTCTTTCATATTTCCATATGAATATTGCAACGACTACATTCTGGAAAAAAGTGAATCTAAATTAATGAAAAACTGGACTAATTTCATTCGCGACCCTATCACTCCCACGGATTAATTACTTGTTTGTTTCATTTCATCCGCTACAGCATCCCATAACTTGTCCAAAATATATCAATTATGATGTTGAGCATCTCTCTGATCCCACAAATTACTTTTCACAAATATCGAACTTATGAATGCGTCAATATCCAATTTTATTTATTAATTGCGCAGCCGCGCGGCGATGAACGAAAACAAACTTCCCCGATCTCGCCTCTATCCTCGCTTAACCGCCTCGCGCAACCGTATTCGGGATCGCTGCACTATGTACGGGGAAGTTTGTTTTCCTTCATCGCCGCGCAACTGCGCAATTAATAAATAAAATTGGATTGAGGGATTCATTAGTTCGATATTTGTGAAAAGTAATTTGTGGAATCAGAGAGATGCGGCGCACGCGCACTTCTATATTTTACCTGAGCCCTTAGTTCTTAGTTAAAAGTTGGCCTGCTAGTGTAAGTTCTTAGGAAACGTGCATAAACACCCTCATGGATTTGCTAGAGTTCAATTCTTAGTTTTTAGGTTTAGTCTTAGTTCTTAGGACTGGTGCATAAATCCACCATTAGTTTGTAGTTCTTAGGAATGGTGCATAAACCCACCATTAGTTTATCTTAACCTCAATCTTTTAGGTCCAGATTTTCTTTCTTTAAATTCTTACTATAAATATCCCATCAACTGCCTTTATCGCCACCTTAGAATGGACTAGTTTTCATTTTTTTGTTAAGGATTAATTCTAAAAATTTAAGTAAAATGAAACAAAAATGTGGAAGAATCATTGAAATATTTCTAGAAATGAAAAAGTTATGGGACTTTGAAGTTGCGCTTGGAAGAATAATTTCATAGTACGTGTAAGTGACGTGACGTCACACACTAGCGACTGGTATTCGCAGAATGCTTACGAATTCATTGGTGTACAATCACTTGTGCCGTTCGTGTCATGTTTTGTTGGTTACACGATGGCTGAAATAACTTACTATATACAAACATATAAATTACTTTTTTCTCTTTTTACTTTTTACTCCTCACATTAATATGTTTTGCCATTGATAGACTTCAACAACCAGTATTCAACTACAAACTGTTTATGAAACGTTTTTTAAATTAATCATCGTTATAAGTTGAACCATGATGAAGCAAACTCAAAAGTAGATACTTACTTGAAAAGTTTAACTCCTTTTATTTCTGCACTGACATAAGATGCATTTGAAGAAAAAAACTCCATCACTGCGAATCTATCTTTTTTAGGCAAATTGTCACTTTGTCCTTTCCCGAAGTCTTCTTCCTTTATGGTGACATAAAAACAAAACTCGAGTTAAAACTACACTGTACAACTACAAACGGCGCGAGAGCCTTGGCGCGGCTAAGTATTTAAACGTAATTTATGGTGTAGTGATCACAGGCAAGAGCCGTGACGTCACAGACCAAAGACGTTCCGCGCTAAAATACGTAAATTTAAATAATCTATTTCACAGTCATTTATTGATGGATTTTCAAAATTTTTTCACTGATTTATCAGTTTTGTTCTATATTTTAATTCTATCGTGTCAAATATAGTATTCTCAACATCACTAAACTAGTTCATTAAGGCTTTCTCTCACTGCTCCACACAAGTCTGCTCAAATCCACTCACATTTCCACTAATTATCGCTTTCTTGACACGACCGTGTTTTTCGGTTTGGCGCCAAAAATACTACTGCATATTATTCAGATTTTTTTTAATTGAGCGAATCGTCCTTACAACTCACCACCAATGTGTCCTACCAAAGTGTGGATCAGAAGGAAAACTAAATTTTATTGTAATTTCATTTTAAAGAAGTTCTTCAAAAATTTGCTAGTGATTTAATAATTCAATCCATTCACTTTTTACGTCAATAAATTTATTTCGGTCACAGATATTATCTGTAATCTGTGATTTCGGGTGACAACTTCTTGACACGAATCCCTGATTCTCCAAAGAAGCTATTTCAATGTGCATGATTTGGAAAGTCAGAAAGGTGAAAAATTCCCTTGACATATTTAATAGATTCGGTCCTCACTTGATGGAAATTTATTATCAAAAGAAATAAAATAAAAATTTCCACAAATATTGTGGAAATATTTCACTTATGATATTTTCGCACGTAAACAATTGCCATTGTTCACTAAGTAATGTAACATCGAAGATTTCTTAACAGAATTGACAAACTTGATTTTGTCAGAAACGTACCCATTTGGATAAAAACAGCCATATCTTTTTTCTTTGAATAACAATTGACTTGTGTGATACCTTTTTAAAATCACTATAAAATAGACAATTTATTGGTGTAATGTGCAGCAGTAGCTCGGTACATTTTTTTTCCATTACGATGGGCTAAACTTCATGAACAAAATAATCCAGTACCAAAATTTCCAATAAAAATATTTCTCATAGCCCCCCTTTGAAATTTTCGGAAGATGTTTTTAATATAAACGTTAAAATCATTCTTCAGCAATATTTTACAGAAAAAATTAACCAGAAAGATGTAAAATTGTACCAACCGTAAGGGCAAAACTATTGAAAGGGGCAAAAATTCATTATTCTCAAAAAAAAAAAAAATATATCGAAAACGGTAAGTCGTTTATAATGGGAATTTTGTCATAGCAGGTGTGTTATCCTTTGATCTACATTCTCCCTCGGTTTGACGTGGTCTTTACGGGACACCCTGTATGATCTGAAATGGTCCCTTCTCTTGAGTATCTTGTATTCAACAGTTTGATCAAAGGATGAATATTGATTGAAAGTAACACAAAAATGTTTACTTTCAACTAATATAATAATGAATGTCCTCCGTCACGTAGAGACTTAAACAATCAAAACATCGTTGGGGCAGTGCACGACACAAACATTATAAAGCTATGAGTACTCTAGGTAACAATCAAGCATACAAGTTTGTTCTCAGAGGTGTTAATAAAATTTTTCATCGGTTGAAACGTTTCGACTTCCGCTCTTTCTGTATCTCAACTCAACGTTATCGTACAATAGTCGGTTTTGAATTATATTAAAAGTGGAAATAATGGGTTTGTAGTTATTTTTTTTGCCAGCTCGGATAAAAATCGACGAAAATTTCAATCCTGAATGAAATTTTCCTCAAGAAAGAATCTGGAACTGTAATGAATTGAATGATAAGTATTTCATATATCTCAACTCTTTCGAAAAAAATATCCGGTGTATTTCCTCACAAAGCGGAATATTACGGGATAAACTCTTTCATGGGAACTATTCTAATGAAAAATTCCATAACCATTAGGAGTTTAGAGAAATAAAAATGTTACTTTGATGTACCAATTTTTCATCCAATGGAACTAAATTCATAGAACATAACCGTTTAGCGCAGGCTTTGTTACTGTGCCCTCCACCATTTCAAGCACTTATCAGAATATTTATTACTTAAGGCCGGTTTTTTCACATGCGAATAAATTAATTTATTCCTACAGCTCCGAATTCATCTACAATTAAAACCTTCGCTGTAGGAATACATTATTTTATTCGCATATGAGAAAACAGGCCTAAAAAAAATAAGGTAAAAATTGGAAAAATTGTTTTTTTTTTTCGATCGATAATCGTCTCAAATACTTGGTATACTTAATCTATTAATTTCACTTGTGAGAGAATGATAGTCGTTTCGTGATGCATAGATTAACGTAGGTGCTAAAGGTACGAGTATTTTAGGTTCATAAAATCACAAACCTGTAAAACAAAAAATTGATGGCAATAACTGTCATCTATAAATTGTAACGTCAAATATTCAGTCATTGATTAACAGCGATTACGGAGTAACCGTATTATGTGAATCAGAATTGAGTTTTTTCTTAGGTAAGTTATAAAGATTTTCTTATGGATTATTTGCAATAAGATTCATTTGATCGTTTTACAAACTGCCATGAGTTATACTTTGCGGAAAATGATAACAGGCATGACTCATTTAAGGTCAACAATGAATCATGAAATTTCGCTCATTTTAAAATTTACCCGGTTTGCGTAAACGGTGAACTACACGTTTACTATATTGTTAGCTATTTCAAGGATTCATCAGTTATTCAAAATAAAAGTAATATTTTTTCGGTCGTATTATTTGCAAAATTTATGTATGTAGTTCCATAAATGAATCATAAGAAATATTAATATTTGCTTTATGGAAACATTATTAAAATTTGATCTTGTTAGTGCGTTCCATTCTTTTGATTTTGCTTTTTTGTTCCCTAGAGAGACTGAAATATTATTCGATTAATGATCATAATAATATACTTTATTTGCTCAAATAACAAATGATATTTTAGCATCGTCAAAATCAGAATAGAGTAGTTGTAACCACAAGAAAATATTTACATTAATATACATGGATTAGTATATAGACAAATACATAAATAGATATAATAATAGACTAAAGTACAGTACAGGTACATCGGAATATTCAGGAACACAAAGTTGAAAATATCATAGCTACATATTTACTGAGGAGAGAACATCAGCGTCAAAGAATTCTTGGATATTGTAGGCATTAATTGTAAGAAGCATCTTTTTAGTTTCTATCTTGAATTATGCTGTTGGAAGATCTTTCATTTGCTTGGAAAGTTTATTGAAAAGTTTGACAGAGAGGTTGATAAAGCTTTTGTGAGTAAGGTGAGTCTATGTTGTGGGATTATTAGATCATTTCTGTTTCTTGTGTCTTGTGTGTGAAGAGTATTTTGTTTAGAGAAGTTTTGCTCATTAGTTTTGATGTAATATAGACAGTGAAATATAAACAACGATGAGAGATTAAGAATGTTTGAATTCTTGAAAATATGTCTGCATCTTTCAGTATAGGGAGTTAGTGTTATTGCTCTGATGGCTCTTTTCTGCATACGAAATATTTTTATCCAGTCTGTAGTATTGCCCCACAGAAGTATTCCATATGATATTTGGCTTTGGAACAGTCCCATATAGGCTACCCTACAGATTTCCTTGGTAGATGTCTGTGATAGTTTCCTCAATAGAAAGGTTATACTTGTGAGAGCTTGGATATGATGTTTCCATGATAGTTTTGTGTCGAGATGGAGTCCTAATTAATGTTTTCTATTTCCCCATTAATTTCTCTAAGAGAGAAGGCTCAGCTGGTTTGAGGTGAACCAAGGCTTTATCTGTTCAATTATATTTCTGTTTATTATTTCCGTGTTTCTTGAATCACAGTGCGCTTGATAAACAGTAGTGTTGTCAGCATATAAGATGGACTTTGCAATATTCATGTTGTCTGAGAAGTCATTCACTTACAGGATGAATAATAATGGTACCAGGATTGAGCCTTGAGGGACCCCTCTTAATATATTTTGAACTGTGGATCTGACATTATTATATTCTACAAGCTGAGTTCTGTTTGTTAGGTAGGCCTCAGTGAAGTCAAAAGAGTTTCCCCTAATGCCATATAGTTCTAGTTTCCCTAGGAGGATGTTGTGATTGACACAGTCAAAAGCCTTCGAGAGATCACAGAAGGTAGTATATACTATTTCGCCCCTCTCAAAGGCCTCAACTATCGCAGTGACAAGTTCAGCAATCGCCTGAACAGCAGATACTTTTTTTCTGAATCCAAATTGCGAAGACGAAAATAGGTTATTTTTATCCATGTATGATGTAAGTTTATTATTGTAAGCTATTTCTATTGGTTTAGACAAAATTGGTACTATTGAAATTGGTCTATGGCTGTCTGGGCTATTCTCATTTTCTTTTTTTTTTTAAATAGGTATAACCTTTGATCGTTTTAGTTTTTCTGGGAAGTCACCAAGTTCGAAACATTTATTTATTATAATAACAAGAGGATCTATAATACCTTCGCCAATGGCTTTCATGAGTTTGTTGCTCATGTCAATCTAGTGCCTTGCTATTAGAGAGATCTCCGGGGATGTCTTTAACTTCTTGTGGAGTGGTAGGGGAAAGAAATATTGATTCTTTGCTTCTGAACTTCTGTGGTACTAATTCAATGGGATTTATGTTTGTTGGTGGTAACGAGTCGAGAAGAGCTGTGGAGATATTTACAAAAAAATTATTAAATTCATCAGGAGATATTTTGGAGTCAGTCTTAGCCTTGTTCTTCACGTTTCTAGGTTCGTTTATTACTTGCCAGATTGCTTTAGAGTTGTTTGAGGCTTCAACTATCTTTTTTGATATGAATTTTCTTTTTTCTTCTAGAATTTCGTTCCTATAAACTTTTTCTGTTTTCTCAATTTCCTCCTCTATGTTTGCTATATTGGCATTTTTAGCTAAATCATTCAGAGGAGCTAGATTCTCTCTGAGTGATCTCAGTTTTTCATTATACCATTTTTTACCAAGGTTTCTTACATGCTTAGTTTTAGGTTTTTTTGGAATACATTGATCAATTGTTTCAAGCAAAATTTTAAGGAAACTATCAAACACCTCATTTATATCTGTTAGGGCTTCTAGATATTTCCACTTGTGTTCTTTAAGAAGAAATATGCATTTTGAAATATTTTCATCACAAAATGGTCTAAATTCAATGATGCTGGTCTCCTCCTCCAATTGAGGATCATTTTTCATTTTATATTTACTGACAATTCCCATGTGATCAGACATATTCATGTCAATTAGTGTAACTTCACTATCTTCCCTAGCATTAGTTATACAGTTATCAATACAGGTTTGAGTATTTTGTGATATTCTAGTGGGTTCTTGTACTAATAATTCACGACCAAAAAAGTTCACAATATCACAGAGTTCATTAGTTAAATTACAATCAGTAATTATGTTTATGTTAAAATCTCCATATATGAAGATAGGCTTTTTAGTTTTAAATAGAATGTCTAATATTTGACTGAGTTTTTTTAGAAAGATACCTGTGTCTCCTGATGGTGATCTATATATGCAGAGCACTACGATGTTGATTGTTTTCACTTCAATAGCTGATACCTCACAGTGAACGTCAATTGAGAGACCGTCAATGTTCTGAAGTTTTTTTGTTTTATATTGGGATTTCACATAAATCATGACACCTCCGTGGTTACTTCGTATTCTGCAGTAGCTGTTCGCAAGGGAGAAGTTTTCTATTTGGTAGTATTCAATGATACCCCGATGAAGCCAATGTTCACATACACAAATTATATCTAGGTTTTTACCTTCGATGAAGAGTTCAAATTCCTCTAGTTTATTCTGTAGACTTCTTATATTTATGAAAAGAGTATTTAGTTCATTGTTCGTTGCTCTGCTGTTTGTTACATTCTTCGAAAATCCTCCCCGTTATAAGATTGCTGTTTTCTGAAGTCATATCTTTTGACTCCAACACCTCAGGGCCAGAAGTTGGGATTATACATGTCTTCTTTTTTGGAGAAAGGTGCTACTACTCTGAAACATTTGTTTTTTTCTGCATTTGTTGGGAGTTCATGAATTGTTATTTCCACATTCTCAAAATGTTGTTCATTATTTATGTAGGCCCGTATTTTTTCCGGAATGACGTGTCTCTTGCATCTGTATACAGTGTGAGTCTTTGACTTGTACATATATTTTAACCGAAGATTTTTGAGGTCAAAAGAAACACTTTTTTCCGATTCGGCCCTGTTAAAAAGATATAGCCATTTTAAATTTTCAAAATGAGCTAATTCACCCCTGAAAACTGGAAAACTGAAGTTTTCTCAAACATAAGATATACCTTTTGAACCTTGGAAATAAGCTACTAAATTAGGGCTGCCATAAATGTTAGAACATCGACCGGGACAAGTGGCACAGAAATAGGTTAAAAACCACATAAAAATTAAAAACTCATCTGACAGGTATTCATTCAATAATAATCCGGGGTTTCTAGGATTATTGACTTTTTTGCACTTGGTAGTTGAATTATAACACATTCCCCAATAAAATAGGACTCATTCATTCAGACATATCCACTTAAATAATTCATAAAGAACAAAAATAATAACAACTCGCAATAAAAACAACATTAAGTCGCAACAATAAACAAGTAGGTTGGTACCCTTTTTTTTAGGCTTGATCCTCGTTGCCATTTTTCTTAGCCCATTTATATATTTCAAAATTTTGTCCTTCTCAAGTAATTTTTTCTAGCGTGAAACCTTTCCCATTCAAATATCCAACAGTTTTTTCCACTAGATTTCATTTAGGAAAACATTCAAAACCATTCATGCAAATATATCGAATTTTGTCATTGGCCGAGTCGATTATATTCGAGATATCGGGTGTTGTGAAAAATCTCTGGCGTCACTGTCAAATTTAACTTATTGCATTGTAGTTATCGTGCCATCATTCTTTAGTTCGTTGTAGAGTTGTCTTGTTTGGTTCCCAAAATATTTATTTAGTAATCTTCCATTCAACTGTTTCTTAGTATCCTCTCAATTAATTTTTTTTTTTTAACAGTAATTAATGATTTTTCAATCCTTTAAATCTAATCGTCAATCAGAAATTCTTGACTGTGTAGAAATAGAGTATAAAGTTCTAATAAAGAGTCTAAACAAAATCGGTTACAGCCCTTTTTTCAGCTAAGAATTTTTTTTCAATGGCACCCATTGCTTCAGCAAGCGTTCAATATATAGAAGAAATGAAAACCATCCAATTCTAGAATGAGAAAGTACATTGCTGTAAGTTGTTTCTCCATTCTCATGAAAACCTTTTATCGGTCGACCTTACAGAAAATATCGAAAAATATTTTTAAATTTTAAGACCAATAGACTGCACAGAAATTGACATCATATCGGCGGAATTGGAAGCAGTATTGTGAAGTATGTGCGCTGGGCAACCGATAGTTCTGATGTCTTTGGAAAAAATCTCTTCTAATTCAAAAGAAACTCGGCTTTATTTTACTTCAAATTAAGTACCTTTTATTTATATTTGTGTTATCCGCGCTGACAGCGAAAATATTTTATATGGAAATATTAAGGTTCTCTCAGGATTCAATACAAAATGCAGTGATTGTATAAGGTGATTTATTTGGCAATGTTTCTAATTTCAATAATTATATTTTTAATCCTTCTGTTTCTGAAAAATAATGTTTGAGCAACAGAAATAGCTTTTCAGCTTCATGATTACTGCAATCCGTTGAGATTCCATGAAAACAATTTTTTTCTATATAAGAAAATATGAATCTCATAACGGTCAAATTACTGACCGGGACAATTTAATAACTGACCGGGACACGGGGACACAATGGTCCAAACCGGGACATGTCCCGGCGAACCGGGACGTATGGCAGCCCTATACTAAATGAGAAAATCCATCATTAACTCACGTTTAACATTCCATTTGTTGAACAAAGTAGTGTTTATAATAAAATAAATGAGTTATTCCAATTTCGTTGACGCTAAAGATTAAATATTCTTCTCTTGATTTTCTATTTCATTTTCGATAATTATAACGAATTGAGCTCGCTACCACCCTGATATCCATACCACTCTGATATCCATTCATTCTTTATATTTCATTTATATGTTATCGTTGTTTATTTCATTTCGTACAAGAATTGCCATTTAACCTTAAAATCTTAAATAAATAATATTTATCTGTGAAAGTTCTAACACAGACTATAGTAATCTGTGGTTTTAAGTTCGAATTTCAAATTTCGAGTGATGCCAAATATAAACACAGCAGTTCGGTTCGAATAATCTATGTTCTAACCTAAAATTTTCATTTACAGTTTACTTTACACTGTTATTGACTAATTTATTATTATGTTAGCATGAAATGAAAATCAACGAAGATTTGAAGAAACCCAACAGAATATTGAAGTTCCGTACATATTTTCAAGAAATTTGAAAACAACTTCCAAAATAAATGTGTGGATACAAAATAAATCACTGTGCATTCTGATAGAAAACAATTCCTTTATGAAATGAAGCATTTGATTTGTTCCAACTATCTCATAAAAATATTGAAATGCATCAATATTTTTGAAGCCATCAGTATGAAAATATGGAAATATGTAAAATATTCTGGCTCTGTAATCAATGGAAAATGTTAGACTCCACTTGTAATCAAATTTGTTCTTAATGTGTACCTTCATTATAGCCAACTTTACTACTTGATTCATCTTGATTTTGGCATTGAAAATAAATGAGAAGAAAGTATTCAATATAAATTTCCACAATAGAATATCCTGTTTCTTTCAACACCTAATTTGTTTTCACATTAAAACAATTGGAAGTATGTCAATCAATCATATGCTCTTAGGATGAATTTATGGAATAGCAAACGAATAAAAGTATTCAATCTCTATCACATGAAAATTTGTCTAGTATGTACCTAGTGGTATGTTTCGATGTGAGTTTGAATGACCCGATAGCAGCAGTCTTTAGTGAGATATTAATTGTTATAATGGGACTATTTTGTGAAAACTTTTTTAAACATGGGCTTTATGAATAATCTGGACTTTTCAAAAAGAATGTTGATTTTAGTGAAGTATCTTCTTATTATCAGAGCTGTGCCAAAGCTCAGTAATTTGTAATCAAATCGAGGAGTTGAGGTGAGCTTATTCAAATAACTTCATTTTCAAACTAAGTTGGCTATTACTTCAATTCTAAAATCTGAGCCATGACATCATATAATTGTAAATATTAATTTCTGTGGTTTTTTTTTCCACAACAGAACAGAGTTGCATTCAGCCAAAGTACCCAATTTTTTGAATTTCACAGATAATTTTTTTTTTTAAGATCAAGTTATTCGAAAACGGCGCTTTGTAAGAGAAAATATGAGGAATACTTTTATTTTTCAAATTAGCCAAATATTCTTCAATGAACCTTCAAATTTTAAGAGTTGGTTTTTTCGAATTTCTGGTATTTTTATGGGATGTAATGTTCATAATAAAGAAACAGACGAATGGGTATGGAATCTTGTGTTCAGAGAAGATGCATCACATCAAAAAAAAGCTTTATTTAAAATTTTTTCCTTCGATAGAACCTTTTACGAGATATAGCCGAAAATCGCATTTTTTTTAACGATTTTCAACAGCCTGTTTTTTTTTAACCGGGTCGAATCGGAAAAAATGGTAAAGGAAAAAAGTGTTTCTTTTGACATAAGGAATCTTGGGTTAAAATATATGTACAAGTCGAAGACACACCCTGTAGATACAACCATAGTTTCTTTCCTACCCCTGAGAAACCCTCATCTTCTTCTTATGATTCTTAGTACCCAAAATTTTTGGTGATACTCTCTTCTTTCTCCTGTTCCTAACTTCATGGAAGTTTTCTGTATCTCCTTGTGTTCCAGAGATCGGATGTTCAGTTTCGGGTTCCTTTGGTTTTGTTGAGTGTTGTTGCGGTTTGTTATTTCAGGTAGGTTTAACTGTTGTTGGTTGGCCATCGGTGTCGGTATATCTTGCCGAGATGTTGCATCAGTCTATTGGTAGAAGGATTAGCACTTTTTTGTTTAGTTTTCTGGCTATATAGGGGTTTTCTCTGTTCACTGACTGGTCCGCCGTTCTGTTGTTCTTGATAGAGAACGTTTAGTTTATAGGTTAGGTCTGCGATCTTTTCCACAAGTAGAGCGTTGTTTTCTCGCAGAATGGCATTTTTTCTTCTGATTGCCAGGCTTTGTAGTAGCACATTTTCTCGTTTAGTAGCTGTTAATTGGAAACTTTCGTCGTCATTTGTGTTTTTAACCTTACAACACTTGACTCTCGTTTCATCAATATATGTAAACTTCACTCTTTCCGAACAACTTTTGTGACAATTTACGCAGATAATTGTTGAACACTGTTTTGTTTTGCAACACGTGTAGTTGGCTTTATTATTCAATGAGTTTGCAGGAACACTTTTTGGATCGCCCGCGGCGCCCGCCATCTTGAATTACGAAAATGAAATGCAGAAAATGGAAGATATTCTGAAACCCGTTTTGAAAGCATATACCTATGTTCTCAATTGAAAACACTGTCAAGTTTAACTATTATCTATTTTGTGTTTTCTCTTAACTCTTGAATTATGTGAAATAAGGTAACGACTGGTTTACAAAATAAAAATTTGGTTTCTCGATGATTCGACTCTGGCCTTTGGCTACCTCGCATATATGTAATATGAAAAATATCCTATGTGCCCAAGAAGTATTACTCATATTTATATAATAAAAAACGCAAAATCATAACCGACATTTGAGGATGCACCTTGCTGTGAAAAATATCTACTGAATTCAGTGTGATCGTGGCAATAGACAATAAAATATGGCGATTCCTTTATTTTCAGAAATTTATGATAGCAGGATAAATGTTGTATAATCCTTGTTTTTGAGCGCTTGTTTCGTTAGCAGATCGTTCCGTCATTTATTCAAGATGTCTTGTTTTCTAATTTTGAAACAGAAATGTTCTTAAATTATAAGGTTCGACTCGCTGATGACGAGTCTGGGGTGAAAAAATTCCGTCTGGCCATTAACACAAGAATTCCTGAACAAAAATACCCTCAAAACTTGAAATTATCAGTTATGTTCGGATCTAGAATGCCACGGTCAAGTTCGTTAATGAGCATATTCTGTCTAGGGATTCCGTAAATATGGTTGTTCCTCTGATTTACCGTCCTTTTTTACCACCTGTAAGAATTCGAATATGCTTTCTCTTCTTTAATTGTTGTCTAGATATTGATGATGGACTATTTGTTAGATAGTTTATTGGACATTGGACCACAGATGATGGAAATAGCCCAATAAAATTTCCATCTTTATTTCTGATTTCATAAAAACCGGATTTCAGTCTTTGACAAAGAATTTTGTATAATAATTTTATGTGAAAAATTTGTTCGGAAAGGTTTATCATGCGCATATGAATGAATAATATTCCAAAAAATTTAAAAAATTACTTTTTGAAATGAAAAATCGTGATAACCTCATATAACTTTCTAATGTTAAATAAAGCTTACTTATTTTTTAATTGATTGATGGAGCGGAATGGATCCCTCTTTACAATTCTTACCATATTTTGCTGAAAATTAGTCAGGGCGGGATGGGTTGTAGATAGTTCGATATGAATTTAATTTATTTACGCGCGACGCTTGCGCAAACGTGACAATACTTGGACCTCAGTATTTCTGAGGATTACTTCTACTTATTAAATTAGTATGGATTATATGCAGTTCCATGGAAATTCTGGCCTTCAAATTTTCACTCACAAAATGTATTTCAGACGATTTTGAACTAAGTTTTCCTGTCTATAAGTATGTGTAATTGCAAATTCTTGTACAAGACTCGACTTCTTATCAGATTTTGATGACCTTTTTGGCATAGTTATCTAATTTGGATTGCTGATGTTCTCATACATAATTAAGCCCTTTTTAATATACAGTTGTCTTTCGAGTTCGTGAACGTGAAATTCCCGGAACCGCAGTATCTCGCACACATTCTGAAAATTTCGAGGAAGTCGAAAAATATTTTCCTTGAACGAATACATGAAAATATAATTATAATCGAAAACAAATTTTAACAACGTAATGTGAGAAGAAAAGGTTCGATAATGAAGTTTGAACTAAAATTACTCGGAATAATATCATTTTTTTGATAATCGATTCTATCGTTCTTCCTTGTACAATTCCTTGAATAATATTCAGAATAAAATGTCCTATACATGGGCCCGCAAACGGCCCATGTTGTTTTCGAGATACAGGGTGTTTCTTGCAGTCCTACTTTTTTGTGATGCTTGTAACAGTTTATCGAATCTTTATTAATCTTCTCTACAGATTGGCCGAATAAGTACCAAAACTTATAATTAATTTTATTGCATCACAGCTTACTGGATCTTATAATAATTTGAATTTTCCTGTGGATTACTGAAGAATTGTTCGACAAGAACCGACAAGGAACCGAAAAGTGTAGTTCTGGACCAGAGTTTCTTTTTACAATTTTCTAAACTACCATTGGATCACCAAGGAAAAACATTCTTGTGAAAAAAAGGGACACTCTTCTAGAAAACATATTACCCTGTAGATTTGCATTCAAAATCAGCGTATCACATGATGAAAACTTCAAATTAGAATTTCTATACCAAATTCAAATTGAATTTGAATCTAGTGAAGGGATGGTGATATGAGAAAAAACTTGAACTTTAACATCTGTATCTCAAGTTTGCGCTCCTAAGTTATAGGACTTTATTTATTTAAATGATCTGAAGAATCTGTCATCTTCGTTGTACCTCCAATTTAGGAACACCTTTTCCCCCCTTTTTTGAACACAGTTCAAAACTGATGTCTTCACAAATAAATTGCAAATGGAAAATATTTCGTTCTTCGTCTTTGAGTGAATTTTGAAATATTATATTTCGGAAATCTGGAGGGGCGGGTGTTAATTACCCCCCAGTACCCTCTCCCATTTCTACACCTTCGGAATAACAAACCAAAAACAATGAAGATTTTGAAGAATTCCACTGGAATTGTGGATGGTTAATGCGCAAACATTATTTGGAAGTAATAATATCGTGCTCTCAAGTCACTTTGTTGAATTTTCTCCCGAAAGTAATTATTGATCTTCGTCACTTATAATGGTTGATATCTGCACACTGAATTACTCATGATTATGATGACAAATGTTCTCTGAAATATTCATTGAGGCTAATAATACGTTAACCTTGATAGCGAACTGGAAAGAATTACTGTTCTTTGTTTGACTATTCTGGTATTCGGTAGCACTGAATTATTTCGATGTGTCGACTTGTTCACGATAACATGCTTACCCAGTGCCAGACCAGCAAGGTCGCTATCTTTCCTACCCGATGACCTGAAAGAACGATATTTTATTCACTACCGATAAGTGTTCTGAACGAGTCGATTGTTATTTGTTATATAGGTATATACCGGGTGGCCCACCACACACGCGGATTGTAGAGTCAAAAAAGATATGTTTCTAATTTTGACATATAAAGGGACACTTTTTTAAACTTGTTACGAAATGTAAATTTTTTTTATGAAATTACTGAAACCTAAGTATCTCGATAATACAGAAGATATGCAGTATTTGAATGAATTTCATATAGATTTTTGGCCACTGCAGACGTATGGACAATGTGGATTTATGGACAAAGAGGATCTATGGCCAATGTAGATCTACCTACAAGGTGTATGGGCAAAGCAGATCTATGCGCTATATTGATCTACCTACAAGGTAGATCTGCGGCGCGTACTAGTATTATCGATACTAACATATCGCTTATCAGTAGACAACTTTTTATTCAAGTTGCTTATCTCGATGTCTTTCGTTAAGATGTTTGTTTTCCATGTTGTGGCGATCTTGAATTTAAGTAATGAATTATTTTCAACAAGGATATTATTTTTCGCGTCTAATTCATGGATAATCTTCAGAACGAGATCTTGATGGTTGGAATCAACATCACACACTCCTAGAATCCATATCACTCAACGGTAAAATATCACCTGCATTTTTCATGCTGAAAAGATCCATTTCGCAACATTTTTTCATTTTCACGCCACAGCCAGCATGAAAATCTTTGTCGCAAGAATTACACTTCCAGCCAATTTTCACAATATTTTTTCTACAGTAACCGCATTGGGGAACAATTACTTGTAGAGAATCACTAACTTCTGCTTTATTCGTCGACTTATTCGAACGGAATAATTCTAGCTGAACTGAAAATATTTTATTTATTTTGTTTTTGATTAATTGTTTAAAATATTTTCAATTTATTTGCTGTTTATGTTCTATTCTTTATCCAGTTTGTGGATTAAAAATTAAAGTAAAGGGTGAAAATGCAATTTTTGAAATAATTCTACCGATAAGTTCAAGATATCTTGAACTATGAAAAATCTCTCATAAGGAAATGTTTATTGATCACCTTGTATGACAGTGCCAAACAGCGATTTAGAATTTTTATGATGAATTAATTCTTGTGATTACGAAAACGGAAAAAATCATGATATCGAAGTACAGGGTGATTTAATATTCGCGAAAATAGAAAAAGTCTGAAATTTTCCTAGTCCGAATCTGATTTATTTGATTTCGGAAATTTTGAAGGAAGGCGATAGTAAACGGTGACAAAACTTAAAAATTTGAAGTTATTCGGGGATTAGTTGAAGAGTTATTGAACTAAAAATAAATTCACTCTTAAGGGAATGTTTATTGTTCACCCTGTATGACCGTGCAAAGCAGAGATTTAGAATTTTTATTATGAATCAATTCTTTGTGGTTACGAAAACGGAAAAAAATTAAAATGGTCACGTACAGGGTGATCCAATATTCACGACAATAGGAAAAAGCTGAAATTTTCCTAGTCCGGATCTGATTTTCTCGATTTCAGAAATATCGAATAAAAAGGATGGTAAAGGGAGACAAAACTTCAAATTTTGAAATTATTCGGTCGATTAGTTAAAAAGTTATTGAACTGTGAAATTTCACTCATACGATGGACATCACCCTGTATATCCCAAACGAAGGCACTCAGCTATTGAAATCTTTTGATACGAGACCTCCATGATGACCTTCATTCATGGTATCCGTTTGTCGCATTCTTCCCGGGACACCCTGTATATATATATACAGGGTGGCCACTTTTTTAATGGGATTGTATTGGTAACTTTTAAACCATAAGAGTTAGAAGGTCGGTTAAATGGAGAAAAAGTTGCATGCATAGAAGCATTATCAAGCAGTTCAAACAAATCGAGATTATCAGGGCCGATTTTCGAGATATCATAAGAAAAGTAAATTATGTCATTTTGATTTTTTTTTTCCCACTTTATTTCAAATATTATCAAAAAATGTTACGGGAATTTTTTATTCGACAGTAAATTATCCTCAATTTGATGTAATCAGATTTCGTATCCAACGTTTCGTACTCTATGGGCCACCCTCAACCTCATTTTTTTCAATACGGACCTGCATATTTTATGACATTTTTCGAAATAACTTTTAACGCTGAATTCAACGATATATCATATAATGTCATTCAAAGTTGATTTTCAGGTGATTTTGACCCTCATCCAAATTTAATGGTGTGTAGTAAGAAAAAACAAGTCTATTAACGATATCAATGTTCTGACCAAATTCAATCGAACCCAGAAAAAAAATCGAGAACTGTGGCCAGAGAATGGAATTTTTCAAAAACTGCTGTTAATAAAATAGTCAAGAGACGCGGATATAATGATTTTAAATTTGAATACCAAGCCTTGCAAAAATTATATCGTAATGATCTCAAAATGAAGTTCGATTCTGTAATTTGTTTCAATGGAACAAATGACAAATACAACAATAGTGATACCTCGCGAGAAAATTGAGAATGTTTTGGAAGGTATTCAAGGAGACCAAACAAGCAAATGTATAAGAAGTATGGGTTCCAGAACCGTAAAGTGAATTTTACAAAATGGTAGACATTTCGAACACTTACTTCATTAATTTTCATTTACTTTCGAATAATCATTTGATTTTTCTTTCATTAAATGATACTTTCGTTTAATTATTATGAATTGAAATATTTAAATGATTATTATAAAAGAAGAACCAAGAAACCAGTATACTGGTTTCTTGCTTTGATTCTAATATGTTTCATTTAGTTCAAGATGGGTAAGTTGATTTTCTTATTGAAATTTATTGCATATTGCATGTTGTTGATTAAACTAAATGAAGGTAATACAGATCCGACCCAAAGAAAATTGGATAAGGGTCGAAATCACCTGAAAATCTACTTTGAATGACATTGTATGATATATCATTGAATTCAGCGTTAAAAGTTATTTCGAAAAATGTCATAAAATATGCAGGTCCGTATTGAAAAAGATAAGGTTGAGGGTGGCCCAGAGAGTACGAAACGTTGGATACGAAATCTGATTACGTCAAATTGAGGATAATTTACTGGCAAATAAAAAATTCCTGTAACATTTTTTGATGATATTTGAAATGAAGTGGGAAAAAAAGAAAAATCAAAATGACATAATTTACTTTTCTCTATTTCTGTATCGTAATGAGTTCATATATATATATATAATCTTTATCCCATTTGTTACCTTTCGGTGTATGGGAATGAGTTCATTACATTTCTAAAAAACAGTGCTGTAATGAACTCATTACAGCATCGTTTTCAGATATATTTTTCGTTTTGTGGTTGTCTATGCTGACTTCCAATCCTATCAAATTTCAACAAACGTCAATAATTGTCAATATAATATAATTTGGGGATATAGAGAAATGATTTGCAACATATTCGCAAATTCTCATAATTCAGGTAGTGTTCAATCGATTTCGTCAGACATAATTCACGAATTTAATGTATAATTGTAAATTATGTCTAAATTCGAAACATACGATTCATATTCAAATTCCGTAATCTGTCAATTTTCGTAACAGTCACACCACCTGCCAAGATACAATACAAAAGTCCCTAGGATATATAATCTGAATTTTTCATTGAATTTCGACAATATTTCGCAAAACTTGACTGAAATAGAGAAAATATCGTCTAATACTCGTTGCAGAAGGCAATTCCAACACTCATGCGTTCCAAAACTCGCTCCTTCGTCGCTCGTTTTCGAATTTCGCATTCGTGTTGGAATAGGAGCCCATTCTGCAACTTGTTTTAGAATATACTATTCTTATGATATCTCGAAAACCGGCCCTGATAATCTCGATTTGTTTGAACTGCTTGATAATGCTTCTATGCAAGCAACTTTTTCTCCATTTGACCTACCTTCTTACTCTTATGGTTTAAAAGTTACCAATAAAATCCCATTAAAAAAGTGCCAACCTGTATACAGGGTGAGTCTTTGACTTGTACATATATTTTAACCGAAGGTTCTTGAGGTCAAAAGAAACACTTTTTTCCTCTACCATTTTTTCCGATTCGGCCCTTTTAAAAAGATATAGCCATTTTAAATTTTCAAAATGAGCTAATTCACCCCTGAAAACCGGAACACTGAAGTTTTCTCAAGCATAAGATACCTCTTGAACCTTGGAAATAAGCTACTAAATTAGAAAAACCATCATAAACTCACGTTTAACATTCCATTTGTTGAACAAAGTAGTGTTTATAATCAAATAAATGAGTTATTCCAATTTCGTTGACGCTAAAGATTAAATATTCTTCTCTTGATTTCTATTTCATTTTCGATAATTATAACGAATTGAGCTCGCTACCACCCATATTAGCTCTGATACTCATATCCATTAATTCATTATATTTCATTTATATGATATCGTTGTTTATTTTTCGTGCAAGAATTAACCTTAAAATCTCAAATAAATAATATTCATCTATGAAAGATCTAACACAGACTATAGTAATCTGTGGTTTTAAGTTTGAATTTCAAATTTCGAGTGATGCCAAATATAAACACAGCAGTTCGGTTCGAATAATCTATGTTCTAACCTAAAATTTTCATTTACAGTTTACACTGTTATTGTTATAAGATATTTGTTATGAAATGAAGCATTTGATTTGTTCCAACTATCTCATAAAAATATTGAAATGCATCAATATTTTTGAAACCATCAGTATGAAAATATGGAAATATGTAAAATATTCTGGCTCTGTAATCAATGGAAAATGTTAGACTCCACTTGTAATCAAATTTGTTGTTAATGTGTACCTACATTATAGCCAACTTTACTACTTAATTCATCTTGATTTTGGCATTGAAAATAAATGAGAAGTATTCAATGTAAATATCCACAATAGAATATTTGGTTTCTTTCAACTCACCTAATTTGTTTTCACATTAAAACAATTATGGCCCTCTTGGAAGTATGTCAATCATAAGCTCTTAGGATGAATTTATGGAATAGCAAAAGAATAAAAGTATTCAATCTCAATCACATGAAAATTTGTCTAGTGTGTACCTAGTCCTAGTGGTATGTTTCGATGTGAGTTTGAATGAGCCGAAGAAGAATACAGTATTGTTCGATAGCAGCAGTCTTTAGTGGGATATTGATTGTTGTCATTATAATGGGACTATTTTGTGAAAACTTTTTTAAACATGGGTTCTATGAATAATCTGGACTTTTCAAAAAGAATGTTGATTTTAGTGAAGTATCTTCTTATTATCAGAGCTGTGCCAAAGCTCAGTGATTTTTAATCAAATCGAGGAGTTGAGGTGAGCTTATTCAAATAACTTCATTTTCAAACTAAGTTGGCTAGTACTTCAATTCTTAAATCTGAGACATGACTTCATTGTAAATATTCATTTCTGTGGTTTTTTTTTCCACAATAGAACAGAGTTGCATTCAGCCAAAGTACCCAATTTTTTGAATTTCACACATAATTTTTTTTTTTAAGATCAAGTTATTCGAAAACGGCGCTTTGTACGAGAAAATATGAAGAATACTTTTATTTTTCAAATTAGCCAAATATTCTTCAATGAACGTTCAAATTACTATTAAGAGTTGGTTTCTTCGAATTTCTGGTATTTTTATGGTATGTTATGTTCATAACGAAGAAACAGAAGAATGTGTATCGAATCTGGTGTTCGGAGAAGATGTATCACATCAAAAAAAAGCTATATTTCAAAAATCATTTCCTTCGATACAACCATTTACGAGATATAGCCGAAAATCACATTTTTTTAACGATTTTCAACAGCCTGTATCTTTTTAACCGGGCCGAATCGGAAAAAATGGTAAAGGAAAAAAGTGTTTCTTTTGACCTCAGGAATCTTGGGTTAAAATATATGTACAAGTCAAAGACTCACCCTGTATATATAAATATATATATTTTTTTCACCGACTTATGCGGGAATTCCCTACTTAGTCATCTGCCGGACGGAACGTCAAGACAGGATGCTGCAGCTACGGGCCCTCCAGGAATTTTCGCACAATCCTAGTAGTTCCCAGGATGACCTGCTTTTGGGCGCTAGAGAGGACATAGCGTTCCAAGCCCAATCTTTCTGTGTTCTCTAACAGATGCTCCTCAACCAGTCCATTGACTGAGATTATCAGCGGGAGGACACTTATGGATTTTAGACCGTACATCTCGCGAAGTTGGTAGGCCAGCTCACCATATTTGGAGACTTTATCAGTGTACGCCCTAGCCAAGTTTTCGTCAGCTGGTATTGTGAAGTCCAGCAGCAGACACGATTTTTTCTCCGCATCGAACAGAGCAACATCCGGCCTGTTATGAGCAACCCCTCTGTCCGTTATCAATGTTGTATCCCAATAAAGTTTGAAGCGGTCATTTTGCAGCAGGGATATATATATATATCTATATAATAATATAAATAAGTTATATCTGACCCACTACATCCTTAACATAGTAACAGTTTATATATATATATATATATATATATATATATATATATGTTATCCGGAGACAATATATATATATATATATTTTTTTTCACACTTTCGTGGGATATATATAGATATATATATATATATATATATATACAGGGTGAGTCTTTGACTTGTACATTATTTTTAACCCAAGATTCCTGAGGTCAAAAGAAACACTTTTTTCCTTCACAATTTTTTTCCGGTTCGGCCCGGTTAAAAAGATACAGGCTGTTGAAAATCGTTAAAAAAATGTGATTTTCGGCTATATCTCGTAAATGGTTCTATCGAAGGAAATGATTTTTGAAATATAGCTTTTTTTTTGATGTGATACATCTTATCCGAACACAAGATTCCATACACATTCTTCTGTTTCTTTATTATGAACATTACATCCCATAAAAATACCAGAAATTCGAAGAAACCAACACTTGAGAGTAATTTGAACGTTCATTGAAGAATATTTGGCTAATGTGAAAAATAAAAGTATTCTTCATGTTTTCTCGTACAAAGCGCCGTTTTCGAATAACTTGATCTTAAAAAAAAAAAATTATCTGTGAAATTCAAAAAATTGGGTACTTTGGCTGAATGCAACTCTGTTCTGTTGTGGAAAAAAAAAACCACAGAAATGAATATTTACTATGATGTCATGTCTCAGATTTCAGAATTGAAGTACTAGCCAACTTAGTTTGAAAATGAAGTTGTAAAAGTGAATAAGCTCACCTCAACTCCTCGATTTGATTAAAAATTACTGAGCTTTGGCACAGCTCTGATAATAAGAAAATACTTCACTAAAATCAATATTCTTTTTGAAAAGTCCAGATTATTCATAAAGCCCATGTTTAAAAAAATTTTCACAAAATAGTCCCATTATAATGACAACAATCAATATCCCACTAAAGACTGCTGCTATCGAACAATACTGTATTCTTCTTCGGCTCATTCAAACTCACATCGAAACATACCACTAGGACTAGGTACATACTAGACAAATTTTCATGTGATTGAGATTGAATACTTTTATTCTTTTGCTATTCCATAAATTCATCCTAAGAGCATATGATTGACATACTTCCAAGAGGGCCATAATTGTTTTAATGTGAAAACAAATTAGGTGAGTTGAAAGAAACTGGATATTCTATTGTGGATATTTAAATTGGATACTTCTCATTTATTTTCAATGCCAAAATCAAGATGAATTAAGTAGTAAAGTTGGCTATAATGTAGGTACACATTAAGAACAAATTTGATTACAAGTGGAGTCTAACATTTTCCATTGATTACAGAGCCAGAATATTTTATATATTTCCATATTTTCATACTGATGGCTTCAAAAATATTGATGCATTTCAAATTTTTATGAGATAGTTGGAACAAATCAAATGCTTCATTTCATAACAAATATCTTATAACAATAACAGTGTAAACTGTAAATGAAAATTTTAGGTTAGAACATAGATTATTCGAACCGAACTGCTGTGTTTATATTTGGCATCACTCGGAATTTGAAAAAATGCTAAATGAAAAAAGTATTTCTTTTGACCTCAGGAACCTTCGGTTAAAATATATGTACAAGTTAAAGACTCACCCTGTATATATATATATATATATATATATATATATATATATATATATATATATAGGATTGTGCGAAAGTTCCTGGAGGGCCCGTAGCTGCAGCATCCTGTCTTGACGTTTCGTCCGGCAGATGACTAAATAGGAAATTCCCGCATAAGTCGGTGAAAAAAAAAAAATATATATATATATATATATATATTTGAACTTTGTGTGTTCCGGATTGGACCGCGTCTAATATTTTGTCGTGTTCGACGTTTCGGCTCCGATTTTGGAGCCATTCTCAAGAACCGTTGACTTTACGCCGGGGTCTCAATCTGCCTACTCCCCAGGTATCATCAACAAGAGTATTCTCGTAGGTGTGGTTATCTTCCGTCCTTCGAGGCAACTGAATTAGGGCTGTGTCGATCACGATCGATCGAATCACTTTGATTCGATTATAACCTATACAAGAACGATCGGGTCACGGATCTCAAAATGATTCAATCATCCGACCGACTCGATCATATTCGAATATTCTTCGAGATTTATGGTAGATTTCTATAGTTTCAGAAACCCACCGAAAGTTGTGGTATTTATCTGATAGATGGCACTCACATCAGTCAAAATGACCCAGTGCTTCTCCAAAAGTCCGAATAGCTCATGCTGAATAGATAGAATGAAATTATCGGGTCGGTCGTGATTGGTCGATGGAGATCGAGATTCTAGAGCGAGCTTTGAGATAGAATTTCATATGGAGCTGAATAGATAGAATGAAATGATCGGGTCCGTAGTGATTGGTCGATGGAGATCGAGATTCGAGAGCGAGAATTGAGATCGAATTTCATACGGATCAGTTGCACCGTATGACCGTAACCTGCGAACTGATCGTCTGCATTCAATATTTTTCGTGTATTCGAAATTTGATATAGTTGATTTTAGCGAAACATTAAACATTATTATTTATTTTTTAAGAAATCCCTCGAAATTTCATACTTCAGTGACTGTTTTATTTTTTATTCCTACTTTACTACAATCAAAAAATGTAATTTAAAATCTTTAACTCGTCGGCTAAGAGTGTAAATCTGCTAAGTCCATTTTGAACAATTTCACAGGAGACCAAAAAAACCGTACAGTACAGTGTTATAATAATAATAATAAGAGAGTTTATTCATGAAAATACATTCAATAGAGTTTATTGAATGTATTTTCATGAATAAACTCTCATATTATTATTATTATTATGCTAAGTCCATTTTGAACAATTTCACAGGAGACCAAAAAACCGTACAGTACAGTGTTATAATAATAATAATAAGAGAGTTTATTCATGAAAATACATTCAATAGAGTTTATTGAATGTATTTTCATGAATAAACTCTCATATTATTATTATTATTATTATGCTAAGTCCATTTTGAACAATTTCACAGGAGACCAAAAAAACCGTACAGTACAGTGTTATAATAATAATAATAAGAGAGTTTATTCATGAAAATACATTCAATAGAGTTTATTGAATGTATTTTCATGAATAAACTCTCATATTATTATTATTATAACACTGTACTGTACGGTTTTTTTGGTCTCCTGTAAAATTGTTCAAAATGGACTTAGCATAATAATAATAATAATATGAGAGTTTATTCATGAAAATACATTCAATAGAGTTTATTGAATGTATTTTCATGAATAAACTCTCATATTATTATTATTATAACACTGTACTGTACGGTTTTTTTGGTCTCCTGTGAAATTGTTCAAAATGGACTTAGCAGATTTACACTCTTAGCCGACGAACTATTAGAGGGTTTTTTTTTTATTGCTGTCTTTATATATATATTTTTTTTGCTTGGAAGGCACTGCAGGGGTTTTCTTAGGAGCTATATTCGTTCATTCACTTTTTCAACATATTCATATCATATGCTGTTTGCCAAGAAATTTTCCATTTTGTAAATCATTTTATGCGATCAGAATATTATAGTTTTCGAGTACAAAATGCTTCCTACAATTTAATTATGCCTGATGAAATAATACACAATAATTCATTTGAAATAAGGATGCTTACAAAAATTTAATTCAGCTCTATGATTATTTTCAGATAAGGCGGATTAAATATGGGTGCTCGACAATCGAAGAGGTCAGTAGATATAACGACCACACCAAAGAAAGGAGAAGCCGAAGCTATTCCCGTTAACGAGGATAGGATTGAAAAACTTGGTGATGCCGATGTGGAAGTTGTAACAAATGGAACGACAGCGCATACAGATATAGAATTTGTGGTATGTTAAACATATACATACGTGTATTATATTTTATAAAATTACGTCGCTTATTATGAATATTGGAAATTGAGCTATTGTTCAGCACTTCCGGACTCTTAGGCCGTAATATATAATTACAAATCTATTGCCGAAGGGAATGAAGACTTCTGTGTGGATTATATCCATTATATTCAATTATAAACAGGGGGCCACATAAAGCCGGATGTCTCCGTTTGACTTTTTCCGCAAAACATAGTGACAGTGACACAAACGCTTTGTTTTTGAGATATATGGTGTTTCTTGTAGTCCCACTTTTTTGTGATGATTATACCAGTTTATCGAATCTCTATTAATCTTCGCTACAGATTGGGTAAATGATAAGTACCTAAACTTATAATCAATTTATTTATCATAGCTTACTAACTGGATCTTCATAATAATTTGGATTATCCTGTGGATTACTAGAGAACTGTTTGAAATTTCTTTTCGCGAAATCGATAGAGCAGATACGACTAAACCACAAGACACCAAAAAGTGTAGTACTGGATTCCAAGTTTCTTTTTGCATTTTACTAAACTACCAGTAGTTCACCAAAAAGAAGTTCTGGAGGAAAGAGAAAATATCACCCTGTAGAAATGTATTCAAAATTAGCATATCACTTGATGAAAAATTTAAACTGCCATTTCAAATTTTAATATGATTGTTATTTTGACGAACCATGTAAAATTTGATGATTAATAAATATCCAAGCCTAATTCAAGTTAAATATGTTGTGAAGGGAAGGTGCTATGAGAAAAAAAAATATAAAAAAAATCAAACTTTTACACCCTTTTTCTCGAAAACAAAGCTTTTGCGAGTCGATGTTTATAGGGCCCTTTTTTGTTTACCATGATTCGAGAAATCTGTCATTTTTGTTTGGACCGCCGATTTAGGTACACCCTGTATAACGGGGGTCAGTCAAAAATCTCGAAAAGGAAATATCTTACGGAAAAATGTTTCGAACAGAAGCTTGATTTATTTGAGGGAGAAGTCCACTTATGCCAGATCCTCTTCCATTTAATTATCCCTTGTGAGAACTATTTGTTCAGCTTTGGAATTTCAAATGAGAACACCTGTTTCTTATTGCCAATTCGTATTCGACGGCAAAATATACAAAATTTTTGTACGAGCAATTTTTCACGAATTATCACAGACGTAATATATATTTTCAGGAAAATCTTTTGTTCCATAATTGTATTATAACCCAACTAAAACAGGTTCTAAATTACGCAAGTTCCAAATTTTCTCATTCACTAACACAGAATTCTTTTCATAATACTTATTTCTCAAATTAACAAAATTATGTGAAATTTATACTGAAAACTTTCAGGATAAGGATGAAATCAAAGGAGCGGAAGAAAAGACTGCAACTGAGGCGACAGAAAACGGTCTAGTTGAAACTAGTGACGGCGAGAAAACTCCAGATACAGAATCCGCTGCTCCAGCTGCAGGTGATCAACCGCTGAAGGCAGTTGAAACCGCAATAGAAAAGACCTCAGAAAATGGGGAGAAGGCAACGGAAACACCAGATTCGAAAAAACAAAAAGATAAGAAGAAGAAAAAGTGGTCCTTAAGGAGTATATCATTTTCGAAAAAAGATAAATCTAAGCCTAGCAAAGATAAGGAGAAGAATGGAGAAATAGGAGTTAATGAAGAGGTGAGTTTAAGAAGCAATTCCTTGAGAATAAAGACTCATGTTTCTATACTCTTTAAACTGCAGAATAGTATGCCTTATTGTTGACATAATCTGTTGTTTAGGATTTAGTTCAGACGTTTCATTCGAAAAAAAAACGCACAGTAGGAGTTTTCTTGATTTTTAGCCGTTCATCCAAGATTCATCTGAATGACTTGGTGTAATATTTTGAGATATCAAATTGTGACCCTCTCAACTAAATAAATTTGTTAGATCAATGTCAATTATTCATTTGTATAATTAAACATATTTCAAACTTCTCAATCCTGTCATTATAAATTTTAAAGCCTTAGCATCTGATCGCAATAAAAAGAGCCCCATACAAGCCCGACGTAGGATTTGATCGCTCCCCAATTATTCTCAATTAACAGTGTTTGTAACAATTGTTTCGCTATACATTAGTTTTGTCAGATTTTTTCACATTTTGAATAACTAAATTTTTGTGGTAGACATAATCTCCTATATCCTATCAGTTTTAATCATTAAAAATTTAATTTGATATTCTCCTTGTTGTCCCGATTTGAAAAAATGTATATAATATATAATATACCTCTATCTCGATCCCTAATATGTAGTCTAAGAGCCTGTGGACGGCAGACCACACATATTTTAGGAAAGCCCAAAATTTCCTCAGTGAGTCTGTTGTACCTACCGACCATAAAATGGGGGTTAGCTAAGCACGGTTGCGGTGGCCTCAGCTGTAGTGAAGAGCGATAGGTGGGAAAATTTCATGAAAAAAAAAAACAATATTTAGGAAAGCTGCAAATTTAATATGTCAAAATACACTCTTATAGCTATTCAAAAACAAAACGGCAGACGATTATCGCGGTGGCGAAATAGTGGTCGATATTTTCAAAATGAAAAAAATTTTTAAACGTATTCTCGATTATCAGGAGACCTCTTTTTTCCGTAAAACCCTGTTGAATTCAGAAATGAAATAATGTTCCCTAAAGATGACAGTGGTGTAGATTTTCAATAGGAAAAGGATCATCGCACCCCTATATCTACGCCACTGGATAATTTTGGCCGAAGGCGCCCTCCTAATTCTAAACATCACATTAGACCTCAATACCTGAGAATCAAAACAATGAATGTAATATTACAAGAGTTATAAATAAAAAACTATATATTTCATTTCGAACTTTAACACCCTGTATCTCTAAAACGAAGCTTGTTAGGATATATTATTATTATGATTTGAACTGGGGTCGTTTGGCTTCGGTAAGCCTTCCGGGAACTGCGACCATGCAGATCTTTTGTTCACTACCCTACTCATTCATAGAAACCCAGGGAGGTCGTCAACGACGTTAATAAAATTGACAACCTCCCTAGGGGCCTTGGCCATTACCTCTCTGGTATCCAGGACCGGCTTGCCCATGTGAATGGTTCTTAGGCCAGCCAGCTCTGGACACTTGCATATCAAGTGTTCAGCCGTTTCTACTTCCGATCCACAGAGCCTGCAAATCTCGTCTGCTGACTTACCCATACGGTACAAATGATGTTTGTACCGACAGTGCCCCGTCAGCAGTCCCACCATCACCCGAAGCTCTGCTCGCGACAGCTTCAGGAGCTTTCTGGTGTAAGTAGGTGAAATCTTCACGAATTTCTTTGCCTGAGCAAGTCTAGGAGTGTTAGTCCAGTGGATTGTCCTACTGTTCAACTCCCATAGCTGGACCGCAGCTTTGTATTGGTCTTTTCCTATCCCACAGAAAGGCTCAGGTCCAGCAGGTCTTAACCTTGATGCACTTTTTGTAAGCTCATCCGCTCTCTCATTTCCTTCAACCCCACAGTGCCCTGGTACCCATAGTAGAGTCATCTTATTTCCTCTGGCCAGTTGCTTTATGATGTTACGGCACTCTCAAGTCAACAGAGACCCCTGACAGCACGGTTCCAGGGATCTCAGCGTGGTTTGGCTATCCGTGGTGATGTAGATATGCGCCCCTTTGAGGTTCATTTTGAGACACTCCTGGGCGCATACATAAACAGCCATTATATCGGTCTGTAGAATCGAGGGCTCACTTCCCAGGGCTCTAGAGATCCTCAGTCTAGGTCCATATATCCCAATGCCGGTGCCCTTCTCTGTTTTTGATCCATCTATAAACCATATGGATTACTTTTTGTCCAGACTGAGACTTATTGCACTATGACGGTCATTTATAACCGGCGTTTCAAAGGGCGTTTCAAAATCGTAGGTGGTTGTCATAATATCTGATGGTTTTGCGAGGAGGTTTGAATCTTGTTGATTCAGTATCCTCATATGTCCAACCCAGTTCCCAGGAAGGAGCTTTCCATTATGGGAAATTCGTATTGATTCGAGCAGGCTACATTTCCTCACATGTAGGTGTAAGGGAGGCAAGTCTTGTATGACCTCCAGCGCTGCCGTGGGAGCTGTGCGCATAGCTCCTGTGACACCAATACACGCCAGCCTCTGCAGTTTCTGCAACCTGGTGCGTGTGGTGACCTTCACGGTTTTTGTCCACCATGCTAGAGATGCATAGGTGACAATAGGGCGTACCACCGCTGTGTATAACCACAGTACCATTTTCGGTTTCACTCCCCATGTCTTTCCAAAGAGTCTTTTGCATGCCCACATAGCCGCCATGTTTCCCCCAGTTCAGTTTACTGTCCAGGAAAACACCTAGATATTTACAGTCACTAGAGAAGTGCAGAGTCTGACCATTTAAGACCAGAGCTCTGAGGTCGAGATTCCTTCTTCTAGTGAACGGGATTATTGATGTTTTCGAGGGGTTGACCGTAAGCCTCTCTTCTCCGCACCAATTTTCAATAATTTTGAGAGCAAGTTGCATTCGGTTACTTATTGGGCCCCCATGCTTGCCTCTAACCGTCAGCACTATGTCGTCGGCGTAAGCCTGGACGTTAAATCCGTCTGTTTGAAGCCTCTCCAAGAGGCCATCCCCAAGCTCCACAGCAGGGGTGATAGAACCCCTCCCTGAGGGCATCCCCTGCACGTCAGCACAGTCACTTCGGTTTCTCCCAGATAGGCTGTAACGGTTCGTCCTTTCAACATAGCTGATATCCACTTAACGGTGGAGGGTTCTATCCTTTCCTTTCCTTTTGGCTGCATTGCATATGGAGGTATGTAGGGTATTGTCAAAGGCCCCTCCGATATCACCGAACATTGCAAGCAGAATCTCCTTTGCGTTGAGGGTGCCTTCCACCTCTCTAAGAAGATGATGAAGGGCGTCTACAGTAGATCTACCCGCCCTATAAGCAAACTGTTTGTTGTGGAGTTTTAAACTTCCTTTTATATTATTGTCAATTATTTTCTCCATGGTCTTCAGGAGAAAGGAGGTGAGGCATATGGGTCGATAGGATTTAGGCTCCGGGGAGCCTTTTCGACCCTCTTTGGGTATGAATACTACCCTCGCCTCCCTCCATAATTTCGGGATATAGCCCCTTGTAAAGCTGGCCTTAAAGAGATCAGTTATCAGGGCTATAAGCACTTCAACACCTTTCTGAAGCATGGCTGGAAAAATAAAATACCATCCATGCCTGCTGATTTGAAGGGCTGAAAGCTCTTTATCGCCCATTCAATTCTTTCTGGTGTGAATAGTCTACCAGCTTTCTGAGAATCCCACCTGTTGGGGTTGTATACTTCCCCAGCGGAGGCCCCATCTTCGCTGGTAATCTGCCTGGAGCCAGGAAAGTGAGTCTCTAATAGAGCTCTGAGTCTCTAATAGAGCTCTTAGGCTCTCTTGAGATCATTCGTAAATTCCCCACATGGCTTCTTTATTTGGCCAATTGAGTTAGAGTGATCCTTAGATAGTACCTTTTGAAGTCTAGCTGCTGGGGCTGTTTTATCTATTCCCTCACAGAAGCTTCTCCAAGACTGCCTTTTGGCTTTTCTGACCTCTTTGTTGTAGTTGGTCAGGGCTAATCTGTAGGCATTCCAGCTGCCTTCTCTCTTGGCCTTATTGAAGGCTTTTCTAGCAGTTATCTTGAGGTTTTCAAGATGACTGTTCCACCAGGGGACGTCTCTGGAGATCGTTTTCTTCCTGAGTGGACAACTGTTTTCAAATGCCCTCTTCAGACATGATGTGAAGTGAGCAGAGGCGTTCTCCAGATCCTCATTGGAGCTGATGCTGTATTTCAGGCCCTTCAGATCAGAACTTATTTGGGCTATGTAAAGATCCCAGTCTGTCTTCTTGGGTATCCTGCACTCAACGTCAG
This sequence comes from Harmonia axyridis, assembly GCF_914767665.1. Classification (NCBI taxonomy): domain Eukaryota; kingdom Metazoa; phylum Arthropoda; class Insecta; order Coleoptera; family Coccinellidae; genus Harmonia; species Harmonia axyridis. The sequence continues at coordinate 20,198,935 of NC_059505.1, read as the reverse complement.
CTGAAGCAGTTGCTTCAACGTTGAATTCTATTGCCATATGGTCTGACATGGATGGCTCTTCTGAGACCCTCCAGTTCTTGACCATCCCCGCAATAAAAGGTGTCGCCAGTGTAAGGTCAATTACTTCCCTTCTGATCGCATTCATGAAGGTTGGACTATTACCCACATTTAGTATCTCTATGTTAGTAGAAAATAGAAAATCAAGCAAATCCTCACCTCTATGATTTATATCTGTGCTGTCCCATACTTTGTGGTGTGCGTTCGCATCGCAGCCCAGAATCAGTTGTTTCTTCTCCATGCGGCACCATTCGATGAGGCGTTGTACTTCCTCCGGTGGTGGGCTGATGGCGTCTCCTGGAAAATATCCTGAGGCGATAACAAGCTGCCTCTTGATGTTCTCAGTTCGCACCAAAACCAATGCCGCAGCAAGATCCATTGTCAGGAACTCTGTAAGTGGAAGACAGGTTAGTCCCCTTCTGAGTATTATTAGGGCTCTTGGACTTACTGCCTTATCGCAGTATATCGTCTGATATACTTTGGTTGGTAGGCCTCCATTGATCCAGGGCTCTTGTATCAGCCCTATATCAACATGCCTTCTAGATGTTCTAAAGCATAAGGCACTAGAAGCTGCCTTCGAGTGCTGGAGGTTTATCTGAAGGCATGTCAGACATCTGCTCCTTATGATGTTGGATGTCCGCTAGGCTTTTCGGAAGGGACCGCAGGTTTTTCTCCGTCGGCCCCTCCCTTATCACGCCTTTGCGGATCAGCCCTCCCCCCAGAGCTGGTGGTCGGTTTTATGGCCTCTTCATTTCCTGGAGGCTTCACCACCTTCTTCTTTACTTCCCCTTTGGGCCTTTTCGACGCCGGACCAGAGGTTGAGGCCTGAGGTGCTTCTCTCCTTTCAGCCATTGTCTTTGGTCCCTTAAGGCAAAGATTTGTTTGGCCGAAAAAGTAATTTATCCGCCAATTCTTCGCTCTAAGTCTCTCGACCGATGTTCTATCAGCCGAGATGACAATCTCGAGCATGGATCCTGATGGTCCCCTTCGAAGGACTCTCCAGCTGGAGGTTTTGAGCCCTGCGTTCTGATTCTCTGCCGCCTTGAGAATTTTCTCATTGGAGAGATCATGACTGTCGGGGAGATATCCGACCAGGATCTCTTCGGCTATCCTCAGATCAGCTCCCTCCCAAGGTTTGAGTTTTGGCTGTATGCTCTTCAGCCACCCCACAGTGGCTTTGTCAGAGTATGTCAGCCCAAGCCAGCCTGGCCTCATATGCAGTTGCTGGAACGTAGGCGTTATGGCGTCCTCGTTCCCCAGTGCAATAATCTCTTCCATTAGCGATTTTTTGATGGCCATTAGTTGCTCCATTTTCAAAATCACCTCTGGAAACTTTTTGTGCATTATCTCCACCTTCAGACCAGCGGTAACCTGGCTGTAGGTGGGCCCACCTGATGCAGGAACCTTGGGAGTTCCTAAGGGCTGAGCCCCGGAAGCTCCCGAGGATTGAACTTTGGAGGCACCCGAGGCCTGAGCCCCGGCACCTCCTGAGGACCGTGCGACTTTTGAATTCACTATCCTCCTGCCACTGTCCTGACGTCATCGATCCATCTCTTTTAAGGTCGGGCCACACTTCTTGTTGTTCCTCTTGGTCTCCATAGTATCACTTTCTGGATCCATCTATCCGGCTGCTATCTCGCCACATGGCCGAACCATTGCCATTTTAGGCTTGCTACTCTATGAATAACATCTGTTACCTTAGTTCTATCACGTATCTGGCTATTTCGTCCCCCAAAGTGGCTCCCAGCATTATTCTCTCCATGGCTCTTTGTGCAACTCTCAGTTGTGCTGTTGCTTTTTGGGTTATTGCCATGGTTTCCATGCCACAGCTAAAAACAGGAAGGATGCAGCTGTCGTAGGCTTTTTTCTTTAGGTTGATGGGTACCTCTTTGTCTTTAAAGATATATTTCATATTTCCGAAGCTACCCATACCAATTGAATTCTGCGTTTTATTTCCTTCTTTGCCTAATTTGATTTTATGACCCAGATATATATATATATATATATATATATATATATATATATATATATATATATATATATATTTTTAGCTGTGGCATGGAAACCATGGCAATAACCCAAAAAGCAACAGCACAACTGAGAGTTGCACAAAGAGCCATGGAGAGAATAATGCTGGGAGCCACTTTGGGGGACGAAATAGCCAGATACGTGATAGAACTAAGGTAACAGATGTTATTCATAGAGTAGCAAGCCTAAAATGGCAATGGTTCGGCCATGTGGCGAGATAGCAGCCGGACAGATGGATCCAGAAAGTGATACTATGGAGACCAAGAGGAACAACAAGAAGTGTGGCCCGACCTTAAAAGAGATGGATCGATGACGTCAGGACAGTGGCAGGAGGATAGTGAATGAGATTGGCAACAGATCGTATATCATGGAAAAACTTGGAAGAGGCCTATATCCGACATTGGATGAACACGGGCTGAAGAAGAAGAAATTCTTTATCATTTCTTTATACCAGCATCGTTATTACTTCATAATTTTCAAATCGAAATATTCCGAAAACGGTACATTATATCGAGTTCTACTAAGAGTCTCTTTTCTTGGAAAATTGAATGGCGTTTGACAAAAAAAATTCCTAGAAACTAGCCATTTACGCTTGTTAGTTGTCAGTAGGTATTCTAATTGCCGTTTTTTGTTACACTAAAATTGTAGCAGAAAGTTCAGACTTGGTCTAAGTCAATAAGTTACATCTTAAAATTTGCGTTAAACCTAGGCGGGTCGTGTCGGGGCGGAAAAATCCGCCTGCCTACATTTGTATGTAACTGCGTCCACTGCACGGTTAGCCTGTAGTGGACGCATTTGCATACAAATATAGGAAGGCGTATTTCTCCGCCCCGGTCCGACCAATACCTCCTTGTTATCTAGGAGGTATTGGTCCGACCCGCCTAATGGACGCCTAGCTTTACAGAACGGAAGAGTATGCCGATATCATATTCATTTGTGGTTATAACAATAACACTGACAATGAATTAACAACTCTTGTTTCTATGCATACTTTTTGTCATAAATACATCATATCAATAGAATGAAGGAAATTTTTGAAGCTGCAGTAATGTATGGATAATCCGAAGTGCCCTATAATCCGAACGGCCCAATTGGTAAAATGATACGTATAATCCGAACATCCTGAACTCTGCAATCCGAACGGAAAAATGAATTGCAGAAGTTTTATTCCTTTGAGATTATCAGGAGAAGGATTAGATCAAGGTTTTGATTAAGTAGAATTAGTGAATAAAGTTCATCGTATTAGGATCCAATAGATGGACAAGAGGTAATGGCGAAGAAAATTGAGACAGAGTTTTTGGAAGGTGATGAGATAATTGCTGATATCACTGAGGAAAATAGAAGCTCTTACATCGAAGATGAACCTGTTCAGAAAGTGTCCACTAAAGAGGCGATCAAATCATTCAAGTCATGTCTTTGATGGGCAGAAATACATATTTTTATATAAAGTACAGCATTTTTTTCATGGAAATGAGTTTGCACGCTCCAGAAATGTTTCTATTATCCGAATGATTCGATGAACCGAACGGGTCCTGCCAACTTTCTGTTCGGATTATCCATACATTACTGTATTTATTTTCAGGAATAATTGAAATCGGACATATGTGCTTATTCTACTATATTGGCGTTACAACTAGTTGAAAATCCTAGTCTTTTCATTCACATCCTTCAAATTTCATTATTATTGGTTCAACCGTTCGAAAGAACATTCGGGAACAGGTAAGGTCTATGCAGAAAACTACTTCTTGCCTATTAAGGGTGTTCGATACCTTGTTCATACAGGTCAGATTCATTTCATTTTTTGGGTTAACAATAACGTGATATTGAACTTAAAACGTATCGTCTCGATTTTCAAAAAAAAATCGATAGTATTCCGCAAATTGAACTTTGAAATTAAACACATTCTTTAAATGACTATTCAGCTTTAGAGAGACTTCTCATTTCAAGTAAATCAACGTTGAATGTTCAGAAATATTATGAGTTTTGAATTGGTGCAAACATTTTTTAAAATTTGCTTGATTTGCTCTAGTAATTGATGTTTTTCAAATAGAATTATGTTTTTTGGAACGCCTCCCAAAGGTTAACGCCTTTTTGCAGCATAAACGCCAATGTAATCTTGAACTGTATTTTATGGCTCGAGATGAATGACACTCTTATGATTTACGAGGGTAGGGTTTCTCTGGTTGGGTAAAATTGTGGACATTACTAGTTCATGTCAATATTGCAATGAGGAATAAGGATAGATAGAAAACTTGTAATGAATTCATTGTTAAAATTACAAACGATACTTTCCTAAAAATATGTATGCTAGCTGATTCTATTCGTAATGATGTCTAGGGAAATACATTTTGAGCGTTTAGTAGCATAAAGAAAATTTCATAAGTCATAAAGAAATTAAGATGAAAAAAAGGTAATTGGATTTTTGCCAAATATGGAAAATTATCAATATTTGAGAAATCTAAAGAAAAATTCTCAAAAAAAAATTCTTTTGAAAAACTCCCTATTCCCGAAACTCTACCTACAATATTTATCGTTTTAATTCAACGCTAAAAATAGGCAATTCTTAATTAAGAAAATTTTCTCGTATTTCCTTCATTAATATAAACTTAAAAAAAAAAAAATCTTAGTAAACGTTTTTCGCTTCATGAAGCCATTCTTGTATACATACCTCCTTGAAAATTTCATGTTATAAAAGTTTTAGAAATTGCAATATTTTTTTTCAAATAATTTTTTTCTTCAACAAAAAATGAAAAATTTATGTAAAGCAATGTAAAGTAATGTGAGTTTTTCTTTTTCATCATAATATAACGTTTCTCCATTAGCGAATGACATCTTTTAATCCAAAAGAAAATCCGCCATTTGTGTAATTAAATTTCAATAATATAAAATTCTAACAGTATTGAAATATTCCTTTTTTTTATAAACAATTTATAAGCCTACGGTAATTTTTTTCTCAAGTTAATAGATGCCTCCGTTGATGAAGGAACGATCATAACATATTAAATTGAAAAAAATTCACAACATTACATTTTTCGTTTCTTTAGATTTCTTAAATGTTAAGTTTCCGAGATATCACTTCGTCACAATGGCCATATTTTTCGAATTTTATGACGGGAATGGTCTCCAACGATAGTGTTTGACTCACTGATGACGAATCCGTCCTCAAAGTCGATTCTGGTCAGTCTGTCAGGCCGTTCTATACATGACAAATAGAAGAAATTATGAGGTTATGATATTAGTTTTATGATATGCAGCCCTTTCTCACTATCTATATATTAAATTTCAATGAATCTATAAATCAAACTAGAACATTATGAAACGTTATTTCTTAGAATATATACTAGTGGAATAAATTAAAGGATCAAAATAAAATTCGAAATTTTTAGCGGTTTTTCAAATGGCTGTATTTTCCATAACAATAGTCGTATCTCAATTTGGAAAAAAGCTTTTCGAAGCTTGAAGTTTATAGTTTAGAGATCTCACGATGAAAAATTTTTTCAAGCAACGTGTACCGCTCAATCCTAATGAATACAGTTTCTAATTGTATATTGTTTTTAACGTATGGTTTATGGCTAGATGTATATTTATAGTCCGGGAGCCAGGTACAAATTTGGTTGATTATTTCCTCTCGAGAGATACTTGGTGAGATGCATCAGATAATAGTAATAAAAAGCCTCGTGAACGTCAGCTACGACTCGGTTGGGGGGGGAGATCGGCGGCAGCCCCCAAACACGAAGAAAAAAAAATACATTCAGTCATTTCCTCCCAACTGAAAATTTGTCAAATTGTAGCTAACCCAAAATCTAGACGAAAAAATACAATCAGCTGGCTATAGCATGGCGGATTATACGTCAGCTGGTGCCTCAAACATGAAAAAAAAATTATATTTTCAATGACAGCTCTGACAGCGACTCTGATACTGAATCAGAGAGTGGAAGTAACTAAATATTATTGTGCAACATGTGGAGAAAGTCCTTTTCTCGCGAGTGTTGCACTCTCTGATTCATTATCTGAGTCGCTGTCAGAGCTGTCATTGAAAATATAATTTTTTTTTTCATGTTTGAGGCACCAGCTGACGTATAATCCACCATGCTATAGCCAGCTGATTGTATTTTTTCGTCTAGATATTGGATTAGCTACAATTTGACAAATTTTCAGTTGGGAGGAAATGACTGAATTTATTTTTTTTTTCTTCGTGTTTGGGGGGCTGCCGCCGCTCTCCCCCCCAGCAGAATCGCAGCTGACGTTCACGAGGCTTTTTATTACTATTACCTGATGCATTCTACTAATTACTTGGTCATGTATATCTGTTATTGGCTCCCGGACTATTATATAAACCTCACATTCAGTGAGTTATGATTTTGATTTGTTTGACAAATTGATAACATGTATTATTTGTAGAAGCCCTGAAGAAGCATTAAAGAAAATGCGAAAGCTTGGCGTAGAATAAAAAGTGTCCTTTTCACTTCCTTAACCAGAGTCGATAGACCCTTATCGTTTTAAATATTATTTTATTGAGACTCTTATAACTACAGTATTATACAGGGTGTTCCGGGAAGAATGCGACAAACGGATACCATGAAATAAGGTCATCATGGAGGACTCATATCAAGAGGTTTCAATCGCCTGAGTGCCTTCGTTTGGGATATACAGGGTGATGTTCGGCTTATGAGTGAAATTTCACAGGTCACTAACTAACTAATCGACCGAAGAATTTCAAACTTTGAAGTTTTGTCACCCTTTAATATCAACTTCCTTCAATATTTCTGAAATTGAGTAAATCAGATCCGGACTAGTAAAATTTCGGTCTTAGTCTATTTTCGTAAATATTGGATCACCCTGTACGTGAACATCATGATTTTTTTCTGTTTTCGTAATCACAAATAATTAATTTATTATAAAATTTCTAAATCTGCTTAGCACGGTCATACAGGGTGAACAATAAACATTTCCCTATGAGTGAATTTTTTTTGTTCGATAACTCTTCAACTAATCCACCGAATAATTTCAAGTTTTGAAGTTTTGTCACATTTTACTATCGGCTTCCTTCAATAATTCTGAAATCGAAAAAATCAGGTCCGGACGGAAAATTTTAGACTTTTTTTATTTTCGTGAATATCGGATCACCCTGTAGGTTGAAATCATGATATTTTTCTTTTTCGTAACCACAAAGAATTAATTCATGATTCTAAATCTCCTGCTTGGCACCGTCATACAGGATGATCAGTAAACAAGGAATGAAATCAACAATTCCTGTTATTTTCACGTATAGACTCAAAATAATCCAAAATCAGTGATTTTTAAAAATTTTCAAGGTAGATTCCCGATAAATGTTTGGTGCAGTATCTACAACAACAATTTGATTTTCCCTAATATTTTTTAAAATAGAAATGAGAAATTTATGAAAATTTTTAAATACGTATTTTTTTTTGTTAGAAAACATTCCAATGGAAACATTGTGGTTGCAACAGGATGGATCTAATGCACACTAACAAAAAAAAAGTGCGCAAATATTTGACTGAAACTTTTGGAAACAGATGGATTGGCAGAGTGGAAATATGACTTAGCCTTCTCGATCCCTTTATCTGACACCCTTGGCTTATTTATTATGGGAAGGTCTAACTAACAGTAGGGAGCAACTGCTACAAAGAATTATTGATGTTTGCGATATTATTAAATCTCAACCGAATACGATAGCGAAATCTCTGGCTCAACTATATAAACATGCTCAAAAATGTATTGAAATGGAGGGACACCATTTAGAACAATTTCTGCTGAACTGAAAATATTTTATTTATTTTGTTTTTGATTCGTTGTTTTCGAGTTCAAATATTTTCAATTTATTTGCTGTTAATGTTTTATTCTTCATCCAGTTTGTGAATTAAAAGTCAAAAATTTATGAAAGGCATTCATGAATGGTTAAAAAACTGCAATTTTCGAAATAATTTTACCGATAAATACATGATTTCTGGAACTACAGAATTTCTTTCATAAGTAAATGTTTATTGATCACCCTGTATGACGGTGCCAAGCAGAGATTTAGAATTTTTATAATGAATTGATTCTTTGTGGTTACGAAACCGAAAAACAATCATGATATCAACGTACAGGGTGATTCAATATTCAAGAAAATAGAAAGGGTCTAAAATTTTCCTAGTCCGAATCTGATTTATTCGATTTCAAAAATGTTGAAGGAAGGCGACAGTAAACGGTGACAAAACTTTAAAATTTGAAGGTATTCGGTGGGTTAGTTGAAGAGTTATTGAACTAAAATAAATTCACTCTCAAGGGAATGTTTATTGTTCACCTTGTATAACCGTGCCAAGCTGAGATTTAGAATTTTTATTGTGAATCAATTCTTTGTGTATGCGAAAACGGAAAAAACTCATAATGTTCACGTACAATATTCATGAAGATAGGAAAGATCTGAAACTTTCCTAGTCCGGATCTGATTTACTTGATTTCGGAAATATTGAAGGAAGGGGTGACAAAACTTCAAAATTTGAAATTATTCGGTCGATAAGTCAAAGAGTTATTGAACTGTGAAATTTCACTCATACGATGGACATCACCCTGTATATTCCAAACGAAGGCACTTGAAACCTTTCCATACTAGTCCTCCATGATGACCTTCATTCATAGTATCCGTTTGTCGCATTCTTCCCGGGACACCTGTATATATGTATATTTATGCACTATCTAATATGTGCGAATTCTGACGCATATATTCGGAGATTTCGGAATAAAAAAAAGATCTCGTTCCACTTGAAAGATTCTCACGAATGAATCAATCGATTCAATCAATTCAATCAATCGATAACGAAAGTTATTGCAATCGCAATAACTTTAGTAACTGATTTGTACATTTCAATTCGATCGGATTATTGAACTGATAATGATATTAGGATCCTGAAACTACCCCAACAATTTCATATGTCCTACACAAATTCTAAGCTCAAATTGCGAAAAGAACTATCTAAAAACAAAATATACTCTAGCCAAAATGAATAATAATTCAATTTTCAATCATTTCAATTGTTGAATGAATTCGGACCTTACCATCAAATTGAATAAAAACAAAATTATTTTGTTTTTATTTCTTTCAATTAGAATGTGATTCCAACATAGACTTCTGGAAATAGTTTTTTATACAAGTTTTCCAAGTCTTTATTTCAAGTGTGGTTTATAGTCACGAATCTACGTACTGTACTGACCAATCTATTAATCGATTTTCGGTGCGAGATATGCAACGGCGGCGGCGGTTGCCATGGCGACCACTACGACAATCTCGCGTTCGTGAGAACGTTTTTATTTGGTATTTTATTTGAAATTATCCATCTTACTAATTTTCAGTTTAGTTTCAGAATTTCAGAATCGAAAAATCTATTGAAAATAACTACCCATTCAGTAAACACCTTCCAAAAATTGTCTACTTACGATGTCTTAATTTTCTAATTTTGATCTAGGAATGGTCTCACACGATGAGGTTCGACTTGTTGACGCCTAATCCTCGAATGAGCTATGAGTTCGTTAATGGACAAATTTCTACAAGGGGTTCCATAAATATGGTCGTTCGAAATTTCGTTTTCCTAATAATTTCAAAACAACATATTTCCTAGACATTATAGACATATTTTCCTAACAAGTGCGGAAAGTGGTACTTTCCCGCACAAAACTGCCGTTGGCGGAGTTCGGTCAAACAGTTGAGTGCGGGAAAGACATTTTTCGCAAGAGTTAGGACCAGCATTTCGAATATATATCACATATGTTTCGTCTATCTCTCTTATTCGAACCACAAAGTTTCAAATTTTAAGAACCACCTGGCATGCTCAGTAATCAGTTTTCAAGTGGTAGGCTGCGATAACTCAAAATGCAGCGATATGACATACGTTTTTTACTTTAAATTGGAATTGAATGATTTGGATGCAACATAAAGTAAAAATATTTCGAATTTTTCCGATTCCGATTCGATGAATAGTTTCATTCAATGACAAACGTATGTCATAGATTGTTGCCAACGAGATAACTCAAAAAAGGGCATTTTGAATTATCTCAGCCTTCCACTTGAAAACTGATTACTTAGCTTGCCAGGTAGTTCTTAAAATTTGATACTCTGGTACTCAGAATGAGAGAGATATGCCAAACATATGTTATATATTCGAAATCAGGGGAAAAAGAGTCAAAAATAGAAAAATATACAGGATGTTCCATTTGAAAAAATGAAGTTGCAGTATAGATGTTGCCCACTCTGTATATAGTTCGTTTTGTGAAATCATTTTAAAAAACACTTGTCGATTTCGTGAAACTTTTGTAGAAAACATTTTTTTGTACCTCTTTTAGTAACAAAGTTAAAGGGGAGTCATATTATGGTGAAAACCGATACACTATTCTAACTTTATTATTTACTCTAATTGTTTGCCTGCATAGTTGGCTGTCATGTTGGACATTATATCCAAACTCAATTTTTGATATTTTCATGCATTTACAGAAAGAAGAGGAAAACACAACTAAGCCTATGACTGAAACAGTGAAAACCGATAGCAAAAATTCAATTCAAGAAGAAGTCACTGTTCAGGAAGCTACTAAAGAAGAGGTGGCAGACAAGGCACCTGATGTCGTGGAACCAGTTTCTAAAAACGAATTAGAAGAAACTAAACCTTCAGAAAACTCAAATGACCAAGTTAATATAGCAGAAAATCTACCAGAAAAACAGGAAGTAGTCGAACTTGAAGCAAGCTACAAATCTGAAAAGGAAGGAACAACAACTGCCACACCTACCGTCGAGGAAGTTAAAGAGGTGCGTAATGAGGAGGTTCCTCCTCCCCTACCAAATTCATATCCCCCTTCCCAAATGGCGGTATTCGCCGAATCCCTAAAAGATGAAACCCTTTCGGTACATCAAAATACTGTTACTGAATCTCTTTTGAAGCAATCAGTAGACGAACCTTCTAAAAACGAATCTGATACATTTCTTGAACTCAATGATGTAAAAACTGCAGCGCCTATATGTATTGAACCTTCTAAAGAAGAACCCACCATTGAGGTTCCCGAAACAGATGATCATGTTGAGTTATGTGTTACTAAAACTTCTGTTGAATCGCCTTCTAAATCCCGAAAATCTTCACAAAATGAAAATCAAAGTCTCCCAAAATGGGAATCTAAAATTGAATCTCCTTCGGAACTTCCTATAACTTCTGATATTTCTGCTGAAGAAACAAGAATATCAGAAAATATTTCATCATTATCAGATAACAATGAGCAAGAAAATACTCAAATATCTTCTGGTGGTGACTCTTCCCCTCTTATAGTTGAAGCTTTGCCCAAATTGGAAGATACAGTGCAGAATATATCTATTAATGCTTCTGGGACTGATTTTGATACAAATGTAAGTGAACAGCAATCTGAAACATCCAATTTGGCCGAGACTGACATACAAGAAATCAGTAATTTAGAATTTGAATGTGTTCCTCTGAAAATTGAAGATACAGAAGCAGACTTTGTTTTGTCAGTGCCTACAATGATTGAAGAAAAAATCCCAATAGTTTCTTCGGCAGGTGATGTACCGAACCCAATATGTTCAGAAACTTCTGTAATTTATAATGATAGTAACCTTCAAGAATTAAAATCTAATATCAATCTGGCCGCTTCACCGATATCTCAGGACTCCGATTTAACTACAGAAGAACCAAGTTTAGATTTATCCGCTATTCCAGAAGCTGTAGGATCAAACAAGATCAAATTAATGAAGGAGAATGTAAATATTTTACCCGAGTCATCCACATCAATTGTCAGTACTGATATTGATGCAAATGAATTGATTCATGAAATAAATTCACAAAAAGATGGAAATGATTTAATTACTGTTGAATCAATACCTTATTTTCCTCAAAAAGAAGTTGAACCATTATGTAATACAGATTCAATAGCTGATCTTTCAACAGAATCCCTTCCTTCTCTACCTGAACCTTCTGATAGTGTTTTGGAACCCATGTCATTACCACCTTTAGACTTTGTACCAGATCCACTTGTTGATGACAATATTCCTATTGAATCCCTTATTACTAAACCAAATGAAACGGAAATTGAAGTCGTCCTAACCAATGGAAATGCAACAAATGGATTGAATTTGTCACCGACCGCTGAAAACGATGATTCGCCCCTCCCGACTTCTCTTGACGGACCACTGAAACAGGTGAATAATGACAAAATTGAGATTGAAGGAATTGAATAACCGGTTCATTTTTGCCTTGTTATGTTTTGTGTATTATTCTTCTTTTTTCTGCTTTCTCAGGTTGTAATTTATTTTTGTGCTAACTTGCTGTGCCTTTTACTAACTGAATGAAATAGATATTCTGTTAAGATTTCTCAAAATGTCCTGCTGTAATAAATGATGTTTTTTATTTTCAGTACAAAGTGGTTCGTCATGAGATATTCATCCTACTTATTTCCCTTCACCTTCATTCTTGTTCTTATGATATATATATATATATATATATATATGATTTCTAAGGGAATGGACCAAGGTTTGCACCAAAAATTTACTGTTTTCTTTGCCGAGCTTTCAGATTAATTAACAGTAAATCTGACACGCATGATCTTGGTAATATCTACACATATTTGTTAACATACCCAAACCGATAGAAAAATTTCTATGGTGGACCTGTCGATGAATGATTAAATTTGTGAACAAAACCCACCATCTCTCTTGTACACATTGCTTGATACCTTGTCTCATTGGTTTTTATCTTCTGTCTAAATTGAATGATTTAAACGCATGTGCAAATACCACCATCTTATTTCATTCTATATTCCGCATTAAAATATTGATTTTTATCGACATAAGATACCGAGTTGTCACTTTGAGATTCCTGAAATATTTTATTTGATTCATAAAAAACTTAATGATTTATATATATTTGATAACAACTTAACCTCGATTTCAGTGAGTATGTTTTCAATTGTTTTTGTTTTTCATTTCAATCAGGTTTTATCGATGACTGTATGTACCATTGTGACAATTTTGTGCTTATTTTTTTCTTTTTATTGTAACTGATAATTTTTGTTGATATCTTGTAGAAGCCCTGAGGATGGATTGAATAAAATCCGAAAGCTCGGCAAAGAAAACAGAGTAATTTTTTGGTGTAAACCTTGGTCGATTCCCTTAGAAATCATTCTTTATAAATCACGATCATTACTGCATCTAAGTTATGTATATATATATATATATATATATATATATATATATATATATATTAGAGAGAAACATTTCCATCCGTATAAATCTCAAAATATATATAAATTTTTTTTTTTTCGAAAAAGCAGTTATCACTAACATATTATGTGTATATGATTATACTTTTTTTACAAGTTACCTTCACCTAAAACAGAATAAATGAAAAACTTCAATAATTGATGATTTTTCTGAAATATGTAAGTGAAAAATATCTGTGATGTAAATATTTCATTAATCATCACAAAATTTTTCGAACCTATGAGTTTGCATCTAGTTGATCAATATTTATATTATTTCATATGTATAATTCTTAATATTGGTCAACCTAAAGAAGTTGTTGATATTCATTTTGCACAGGTTTTTACTTGTTTCATGTGGATGGTGTTCTATAAGTGTCTTTCATGCCATAAGGTTGACCTTTTAAATTTCAGACATTTTAAGGAATCTGTTTCATTTTAAATAGTTGAGTAGATAGTAGTGTATATGTTCTGAATTATTGTATTTGTAATTAAAAATTTACATTTTTGCTGGGATTTAAATAATCATTTCCGTACTGAATGAAGAACTTTCCAATAAAATTTACCGAATGCTTGTTTTCTGGTATTCATCAAATGCATGACAGTATTTTTTTGCCTGCATGTGTGTTTGATAATTTATAATGTAAACAGGACACATTTTGTCACCAGCCATATTTAAGTTAGAGTAACATAGTTTGTTGTCTCAATTTTTGGTATTATTTCCAATAATAAACCTTATAAAATGGTAAAAAAAAAATTTCTTACCCCTCGAATCAAATGAAATTTTTTTCGCATGTCAACTAAAACGATTAGAGCTATTCGCATGAAATTTTGTACGAAAATCAGTTGTTAAACCAAATTAATTCTTTTAAACACTGAACTGTTTCAGCCTTACAAATTGGTAGTTTACTACCAATATGTTATTGGTCGTAAAAACATAGAAAGTATTGAACTTGATCCTTTTAGCTCAATAACAGGATCTATAAATTTTGATGAATAACTTATATCTCTAAAACTAACTTACACAGAATCGTAAAATTCAAAATTTTGCCACGATTGAACTAAATACAATATTTTTCACCATGAAGTTCTATCTGCAATAGTTTCGAAATAATGAATTTGCTCTAATGGAAAGAGGGATCAGGAGTTTGACTCAGAAAACTTGAGTTGTTTCAAGATTTTTTTATTTTGTATGTCGCTCTTAATGATTTATAATGTTCTATAGGTTGAAGGAAATAATAAACCATAGTATAAAGTGCCTTATTTTTCCATTCCGAGGTAATTAGATTCTGTATTTTTCAGCCAATTACTCCAGAAGTATCTTTAGATGCAAGTGAGATTAGTCAATCAACTGAAGTGAAAGCAGGCACTGTTGTAAGTTTAATTTTGTTATTTTGTTCGATAAAAATTTAAAAATTCTTAGCTTTTAACTGATCTTCTGATAATCTGATGTTTCTCTTACAAGGGTAAGCATCTTTAGGGCATAGATTGTAGAAACTGTAGTTCCATCAACTTAAAACCATTGATCCTTGATATTTATGTTGATAGGAATTGCTCCCTTTCTCCCTGTATTTCATCAGACCCTTTGTAAGTATTCAAATTGGTTGCTAGTTGTCCGAAGACCACCAAATAAACACTTTCTTTAATTTTTTCTTTTATTCTGTGGTAAATCCGTTCGAATTGATGGCTTGAGTTTTTCTATTTTGAATTGAAAAATTCCTGAATCTCATTCCAATAATGAAAATTCAAATCGCAAAAGGAAGGAAATGTTATAAATGTTCACCAAATAAACTGCTTTGCATTTGTGCACTGTTAACCAGCTGGTCAATTGTTCGCCTCTTATGTAAAGCCTCACTGTTTCTTGTCTGGTTAACGCTATCCCCTAAATTGTTGCTTCAAAAGAACTGCAAATTGTACACTGGAACTATAGTTTCTCTGTAGACTAGATTTATATAATTTATCTGCTCGTAGGATAAATTACTTGGACTAATACTTAAAAAATAGTTCTAAATCTTCTATTGGATATGATAACATCTCTGTATATGTCTTTATTTACAATACTGATTTTGAATAGAACTGCCGTGGTCTTTTCACTGCATAAGATCTATTGATTTAGCTTAAACAAGATTATTATACTTGGCACATTGAGTGAAATCATGTTTATATTTTCTTTTCATCATTCAATTTGAAATACACAATAGTTCCTAGCTAACGTTAAACAAATCCTTCTGTGGGGATGTTCATATAAGTTTATTCATTATAAATTACAAAAATCTTCTATAATATAATGTATCTGTAAAAATAATAAATAAACCAAAAAAGAAGTCACTAAAGGTCAGACTTGTACGTGACAACATATGCATATAAAAATATTATAATTGTTACCTCCTCAATATTTATTATTTATTAACAAGTGTTTTTAATTACAGGAAGCTGTACAGTCTGAAGCTCAATAAACAGCAGTTGATATTTTTTTATATATAATTATTTATGACATACAGATAG
Source organism: Harmonia axyridis (assembly GCF_914767665.1). Taxonomy (NCBI): domain Eukaryota; kingdom Metazoa; phylum Arthropoda; class Insecta; order Coleoptera; family Coccinellidae; genus Harmonia; species Harmonia axyridis. The sequence continues at coordinate 20,183,095 of NC_059505.1, read as the reverse complement.
AAGTTGATGTAAGAAAAACAGATGAGCAGATCATCTCGGCAGTCATAGTTTTGACCAGGAAAGGAGAATCACAACTGCCAATAAATCATAAATGTGTAGAAATACAAGATTGTCCTATAGCGCAAATAAAAAGAGAAATTATCAAAAGTTTGAATACTCTCTTATATAAAATATTTTATATTGATTGTATTTAGTGGAAAGATTTTTTAAACGTTTTATACGTCGTTGATACGACTTTTTAATCTTATACAATTTGTAAAATACCGTTTTTAGAAGTAGTATTAGTGATTTTAAAAAAGCTTTTATGAATAAATTGTTACACCATACTTTATTTTAGAAGTTTCGATTTAGTTTAACAATTATATTCAAATTCCTTTATCAAAAAATTCAATCAATGATTATTTTTGGTTTTCCCCCAAGTACATAATTCTCCAACACTCTCCCTTTATGAATTATATAGGGGCTAACTTCACTTTTTTAAACTGATACTTATTATTTTGTGCATCTTTTCAATATTTTTTACACTAATTCAGTTGTTTCATTCAATAAATTACTACAGTCGGTAGTACAAAACCTCTTTAGCAAGTACTACATGCATTATATTCAATTTACATATTTCAACAAATTTTTTTGTCAAAAATTTCATTAGTATATGGTGTGCTTTGATGAAAAACCACTGCTAAGGCAGCTTTTGTACAATTTTAATTCATTGCTACTCAATTAAACATACAATTTCAGAGATCTAATGGTTCTTCATGCAAAAATTTTAGGTAATGTCGATAAAATGGTTTTAATAAAAGGTATCCGACAGTACTCTAAAATTTTGTATAGTTTGATATACATTGAAATTAACCTGAAAATATATTCATGTTTTTATATAATTCGACCTCATTAAATAATTTTCCGCACCTTTATGATAAATTTTGATTAGAATAATTTATCAAATTGGTGTCTATAATAATGTTAGTGTATGTGTGAATGTGTCTTCAATATAAATACATAGATTAGGTTGTTTAAATCCTGTTTTAATTAGGATCCTACCTCATATAGTAACCTATTAATCAGTTGGGTTTTACTTTTTTACAAATTTGTAAATCAAATTTATCGCTTGAACAGCATGTTTCTAGATCATGCTTCAAATTTATATCATTTATAGGACCAGTTGAACCATTTGCCTAAACATTGATTAATTTCTGATTTCTCTTGAGGAATCGTAGAGTAATCAACGTTTAAATTTTTAATCAATGTTTAGGCAAATGGTGCAACTGGCCCATATATTTATATCATTTCTCAATTGACAGTTGATATTGATGAGAATCATTACATAGCTGTTGAATTCTCTGGAAGAATATGTACCAGAAATATTTATGAGGACTGCATCTGTTTCTTGAGATGAGTAGAAATAATTGGGTTATATGGTTTTGCATCGATATGTAAGCAATGAGTTTATAAGGGAATGTTTTTTAATTCAAAGCATTATTCTGATATTTGTCTGTATTATACACTGAATCAAGAAAAAGAGGGGTGATGATTCAGGTGCCGAACACGGAATTTTTTTTTAGTTTATTTATTAACCCAAATTGGACTTCAAAGAGGACATAACTGGTTTTCAATAAAGAAGGTATGTTCTGAACAAAACAAGATAAATTGTACAAATCATTTTAATCAAAATTCCTCATCCTGACTCCTTTGCCCTCTGAGATATTCTTTTTTTTTGCGTTTATTTCATCCCAAAATACACAGAGTGTTACATAGGGACACCTCTAACAATAGGTGGAAAAATAATTTGATATCACACACTTTTGCTCTTCGTGGGCATGTCAATAATTAATCACTATATCTAGAGGTAAACATAGATGAAATGTATAAAGTTAGATTCTAATTATAAAAATTACGTTACAATAACACAATAAACAAGTTAAATAGATGTATCACAGTGAAATAGCCGATGAGAAAATAAAATATTTGGTTAGATACACAGTCGTAGAAATCAGGATATTTTTCAGTTAATGACTGATATAATGAAATAGTACTTTCCTCGTAAATGTGCCTATAGTTTTGGATGTTTTGATTACATCAGGAACTTCATTGTACCATACAGCTGCACGACTAGTTATTCTTTTATGTCAGACATTCGTTGCAGATGGTAAAATATGGAAGTGCAGTTGCTAAAATTGATATCCTTTGGTTTGTTGAAGACGAGGTAGCAACATATATCCTCATTTTGAAATATATTATTTTGTTGCCTAGTCGTTTATTCTGTTCAAATCATCCTGCATCCGAAAACATATTTGTTATCTCCAGCTTATTAACTAAATACACAAGTCGTTAGGCGTTTACCAATCAAGAACTATTACTTGTTCATCCTTTGAAGAAGTGCTTCAGTTTGAAGTATGGGCTGAATTATATCCAAAAGATGCATAGATATTACCAAATTTTGATATTTTATTGTTTGTAACACAAAATTGGTAATGAATATTAAATGTGTTACAACTGCCCCACCTGAATAATTCGAAAGTCAAATGTGCACCACCATGAGACCAAAATGTTTCACAGTGAAACATTTTTAACATGGGGCATATTTATAAATTACCAGGGGTTCCCAACCTTCTCTCAGCCAGGGACCATTTTTATATTATTCTTGTTTGCAGGGACCACTATGTTGGTACAAAAAAATAAACTGTTATAATCAATATGAACCTTTAATACCTATTAGTATACTGAGCACTTTCTCCAAAATTTTTGAGATGGTGGTATGCAAACAGTTGACTGGTTTCTTTTACAGGTACAGTTTATTCGCTACCTCTCAACATGGTTATATGAAGGGTTGTTCTACACAGACTGCAATCTATGATTTCATCAAAGTTATTATTGATGCATTTGAATCATCTGAGACCAGACTCGAGAAATTAAATCAGATCCAGCTACCCCAGGGCAGTATTCTGGGTCCTCTGCTTTTCATTGTCTTCATGATTGATCTTGAATACATTAGCATGAAATTTAACATTTTTATGATGAATTATGCTGATGACACCAATCTTCTAATAAGAGCTTTAAGGTATCCCGAGATCGTGCGGTTGGTCAATGAGGTTATGGTTGAGATTTTGAGGTGGTTTGCTGACAATAGACCGCGGGCACGTTTGACAGACGACAGTAAATGATGGTTGTCAAATCAGCCTGCTGGACAAACAAACGGATCTACAAATGCTTATTATGTGTTTATGTCATATTAAAAATTGTTTTTTCTCGATAATGCCTCAATTGACCATATTCACCGTCGCCATATTGTTCTGCGATAATACCAACTACCCAGTATTCCCAACGGAGAAATATCGAGTTTACTAGAAAAATACCGCTAATATCAAAAATACTATCAGCCATAGAGATTATTCTTCCACTGACTACTTCCAAAAATGGAGCGAAGCCTTCATTTATACATTCGGCCGCAGTTAATTTGTTCATAAAACCACCTTTCACTAATTCTTCTTTATCCATTTCAGTTATATTATCTTCCAAATTTTTCGACTGATCTTCCAATTTTTTCAATTGATCTTCCAATGTTTTCGAACGATCTTCAAATTTTTCCGACTGATCTTCAAATTTTTTACTCATATTTTCTTCTAAATTTTTTATTGCAGTCATTATATCCAAGAAATTCAGTTCTTTTCTATTTTCTTCATCTATTTCCATATTTCCTCTTGCATTTTCTTCTTCATCCCCTTTTTCTCCAATTTTCGTTTTACTTCTTGTTTCCATTTTTTATTGAATAATCGATGATACGATTCCAACAATTATGTATTAATTTGAAATTTTTTATATAAGAATGCTGTAATTGAATTAATATAATAATGCTGTAATTGAATTAATATAAGCCCCACGTTGGGCGCCAATTGTTATGGATCGTATATTCAAGCTGAGATTATTTTGTTGTTGATATAAATTAAATTGATTCAATCCAATAACTAAATTTGATACTATATTTTTATAATTTTGCGCCGACTCTATATCTCAGTAGGGTTCAATTCAAATTCAATTATATTTTTTTTTAATTTAATTAATATTTTCGAAATTCACTAACTATAAAAAAATTCTTATCTAATAACTAAATTTATATTAATCTAATCTTATATTTACGTATTTAAATCTTCATCGACCTCATCAGTGTTCTATGTTATGGTATGGTATCGTCTTCTATGCTCCTAACCTCGAATCCAGATTATAACCTTAATTTGTATTAATTCAAGTTGCATTGTTTTGAATCCATTTTCCATTTAATATTGCTCCACTGCTTCAACTTGCTTGAATCCAGGGAAATTTCTTCTTGAGATTGATTAAATATTTTTCCACTTCTTCTCACAATGATTTTCAGGTACGTATTTAACAATTTTAATATCTTGCAATTTTTCGTAAATAAATTCTTTCGTTTCTCAATTGTTTCAGATATATTTCTTGAGTCAGGTGATGTGCTCTCAACAATGGTTTTTTACTGACTGAATAGCTGTCATTCGGCTGGGCTTTATATAGCTTTTCAATTTTTTCTTGAAATCAAGATTGCCTTAGAGTACGAGGAGAATATGAGGAAAAGATGTTTCCTAGAGATGGTTCACATTAAGCGACATGAAAATTCCATGAACTACAGAAAGGATATAGAGAATATAAGCAACATTTATTCATATCTAATACATTCAAACCAATTTAGTGAGAGTGAATTGTTGGACTCATCAAGTTCTATGTTCTCGAATGTCAGTTGAAGATATATGATGTTCTATAAACCCGACCTAACCCTACCCCTTTCGTTTTTACGCAGTTGTCAGATGAGTGAAGAAAGTTTTTTCAAAAGAATTATCAAGAGAATAAAGAAGTGTGTGATAGGGAATTGATGAATATTAAAGACGTTATTGTATTAATAATAATAATAATAAGTAGATATATTTCAGAGAATGTTACAGTGTCATACAGATGTTAATATGGTAACATTAAATGAAACAATGTCATATAACCAAAAACAAAACAAAAAAACCGATCATCCTCACAATGCATATACTATACGCGCACAAAGTCCTCTATAGAATAAGGCTCTAAATCAATCAACAATTCCTTAATTTTTTTCTTGAACACTTTCATACTATCACACATTTTTAGGTTCTCGGGAAGTTCATTAAACAATCTAATACCCGAATAAGAAGGGTGTTTCTCCGTTATTGTGAGTCTATGTATCGGATAACTGATATTGAAATTTCTCGTACCATAGTTGTGCATAGAACCGCACTGCTCATAATGTTCCAAATTCTTAAACATAAAAACTAGCACTTCGTAAATGTAGAGAGCATAAACATTGAGAATATGGTTCCTTTTGAAGACTCCTCTGCATGATTGACGGTAATCCAGACCAAATATAGTTCTGATAACCCTCTTCTGAATACGAAAAATCTCCAGAGTGTTTGAGTTGACACCATAGAACATCAAACCAAACCTCATCAAGCTCTCAAAGTTGGCGAAATAAAAAATCTTGAGTGAATTCACGTCTAAGTATCGACCTATTATTCTCAAACTATATGCGACAGAATTCAATTTCTTTCCCAAACCAATTATATGGTGGTGCCAATTCATGTGTTCATCTATGGAGATGCCTAAAAACTTAGTAGTCCGATCAGTGTTCAGATCTCCATTCAACAACCTCACAGTGGTTGGTGTCTCCATTCTCTGTTGTGGTGTTCTGAACAGTATCAGCTTAGTTTTATCTGGGTTCAAAGCCAAGCCATTCCTTTCAAACCATTGCTCCACTCTATTCAAACACATAGAAGCAGTACTGATCAGTTGGGGATAGTTTGAGCCAGACACTAGCAGGTTGGTGTCATCTGCATAATTTATGATGTGACAATTGGCCAGATTTTCAGAAACAGCTTCCCTGGTCCCAGATTTCTCACATTCAAGAACATTAACAATATCGTTCATAAAGAGAACAAATAATATGGGTCCTAACATGCTACCCTGAGCTACACCCCAGGGGTTTTCTTTTATTTCTGATTTTATAAATTTCCCATTTTGTTTCACCATAGTTCTTTGTCTCCTTCTGATTAAGTAAGATTCGAACCAGTTCAGCACATTTCCTCGAATTCCGTATCTTTCCATTTTGATCAGTAAAGATTCATGATTAAGTGAATCGAAAGCTTTCGACAGATCCAAGAATATACCCAGCAAAATCTCATTATCTTCAAATGACCTGACAACGTTTTTTGTGAACTCTGTTATGGCGGTTAGTACAGATTTTCCTTTTATGTAGCCATGTTGATTGCTACTCAGTACACTGCATGAAGTCATAAAGTCAACCAGCCTACTGCACATAGCCATCTCGAAAATCTTAGAGAATGATGGCAAGATACTAATAGGTCTATAATTTTCAAACGAACTATGGTCCCCCTTCTTGTATATAGGAACTATTACTGCTAATTTTAGTTGTTCCGGAAAAATTCCATACTTGAAGGAATTATTCATTACATAGCAAAGGACCTCAGATATGGCATTAATGCATTGCTTGATGATCTTCACTGGTATTTCATCCTCTCCGCTGGTGTACTTATTCTTCAATTTACTTCACATCAATTGGATTTCCTCTGTTGTTATGGGTTTCAGAAACATTGAGCGTTGATTATAACGAATGTTACAATCAGAGACAGGCCTTACACTGTTCAATAAGCTAGGAATCACATTGAGAAGAAAATCATTGTACTTGTTAGCCACATCTGAAGGGTTCCCCTCAAAAAAAGCACTGTCATGGTAATCCTCACCAACAACATCTCTGTAAATTCCCCACATGCATTTCATCTTGTTGTCAGATAGAGAAATCTTCTCACGGTAAATTTCGGAGCGCTTTCTTGCCAATAAATTGTTGTATTCTTTCTTGAATGCATGATAAATGTTTTTCGCCTCCGGACAAAACTGTTGAACCAACTGGAGTGCAGAGAGTTTATTCCTATAATTGTCTACATCCAAATCACATACTTCATTCCTTCTATGTTTCCTTGAGGTAACCAATCTTAGCGGAAAGCATTCCTGAAACAATCTCAAAAACAACCCTATGAAACAATTCCACTGAGAGTTCACCTCATCCTCTTCAACATCATATACATCAGACCAATCTTGTTCCACTAGTTTCGAGATGAAAATATTTATATTTTCAGATGTATAAAATCTCTTGTAAGATGTAACAGGTGAAACACCTCCTCTCAAAGAGAAGGAGAGCTTAAGGCCCAAGTGGTCAGAAATAGCAGTATATAAAATATGGGTGGTAAACACTTTCTTAAAATTTGTGATTATGTTATCAATGCAAGTGCTTGATGTAGCAGTTACTCTTGTTGATTCACTGAAAGTTAAGTCGAATGAGTAGGAATTCAGTAGAAAATTTACCCTGACAACATTCCTGTGGTCCTTGAAATCAATGTTGAAATCACCCGCTATGAAAGCTAGTTTATTCTCAGAAATGATAATTTCCAAAATATCTTGTAGTTTCTTGTAAAATTCCTCCAATGTAGTACTATATGGTGGTCTGTACACACTGATAATGATAAAGTTTTCAACGCCCAAAAAACACTCGACAGCGGCACACTCGAGCACTTTATCTTTGGATAACTTGTTTATTTGATGGTGGACCCTGTATTTTGTACCATTCTTGATGTAAACTGCAGTTCCGCCGTGTTGACCTTCCTGTCTGCAATGAAAGGCGGCTAGTTTGAAACCAGTTAATTTATATTTTTGGAGTTGTGTAGCAGTTTTCCAATGTTCCGAGAGTGCCAGGAAATGGCATTCTGGGTTATCTCCGAGCATTGCATTCAGTTCATTCACACTATTTCCTATGGATTGGACATTCTGTGAAATAAGGCTCACTGAAAGCTGATCCCTATTCTCCACTTTGAAAAGATTGTCCTCGTCCAAGGAATCGAAATCTCACCAGAACACCTTGAGGCCACATTTCCGGCTTTTGTAATTCTTCCATCAATGAAAAATCAGCCGCGACTTTGAAGGCAATGCTAATAGCGTTTTCTCTTTTTGGCAACATTTCGACCCTGAATTCTCTATTGGGGAACTTTCGGGTGAGAAAGTTTTTTATGTTACATTCGGTAGCCTTTAAATCTACTCTTCCCACATAAAGCCATGCTTTCCTTTCAGCACTAGTGAAACTAGCATTCTCTGGTAAACTTGTTGATATCACTGTTTCCTTCTATCACGTTCTGCTTTTTTGTTTTTCTTTTTTTAGCCTCCACTGTTGTCCAAACTTCATGTTGTATGTGTTCACTTGAGAGTCTATCTTTTTGTGGTGTATTCTTACGAGTTGGTTGTGTTGGTTCCTTGAACTCGTCTATAATTATTTTCGGAATTGTGCTTACATCTTTTGAATTATCTCTTTCTGTGCTATTTCCATCCCTACTTACTACATTTTTCATTATTACATCTGAGTATTTGAGAGTTTTAGAATCTTTTCTGGTTTTTCTATTGATGTCTGAAGCATGGTGCTCTTTTGATGGTTTCATTTTTGGCTCGGTTTCTGATATTAAGCTCTCTTTTATTTGAACTAATAGTCTGCTGAATAATTTACTCTCTAGTTTTGTGAATACCTCATCTGAAATTTCATTCTCATCTGCATTGCCTTTTTTTTTGTGATTCTTTTCCATCTTCATTGTGGGAAATTTTCTTAGCAGAATTCTGCTGTTCTTTCTTCAATTCCTCAATTTTTTCCTTCAGTATACGATTTTCTTCAGTTATAATTTTTATTTTATCCTTTTCTTCTTCGTTCTCCTTATTGAGAGTCTCCACCATTGATACAAGGTTCTCATTTTCTTTTTTCAAATTTTTGACTTCCCCTCTAAGATCCTTCACGACATTCTCACTACAATTCAATTCCTCTTGCTTATTAGCGATCTTACACTCTAAATTCTTCACTAATTTCTTTGATTTCCTTTCGCTTTCTTCCAAGTTTTTTAACCTTTCCTCATATTCACTCTCTGATAGAAAAACATCGTTTTCGAAAGTTTCACTATGTCTTCTCAGGGTTCTTATTTGATGTTCTTTCTCAATGTTCAACAGACTCATCGTATCCATCTTCTTTATCAAATCCTTCTCTTTTATCTCCCTCTCTTCCTCAACCTGAATAATCTTCTCCTCTAACATTTGAATTTTCTCAGTATATTGCTGCAATTTCTTCCCCTGCAATATATTCTCTTCTTCTTCACGCTTATATCTTTTTTGACATTCCACTGAGCATAGACAATTACCACCCTCTGTAATCTTTACTGATTTTCTTCTCTCTAGGCAACTCAAATGGAAATGGCCGAAACATTTTATGCACACAACATGACTGCTCTCCTTTTTTTTGCAGCACTCATAGGTGGCATTCATACTATGTTAGTACTTGATATCAATAATGCTTCCTTCCCCTGATTCCCAATGAAACACCATGAAAATAATTCAGAATGAACTGAAGTTCATTACCAATCCTGTCGGTGTATGTGAACCCTTATCCACTGCCAACCTTATCACCATCTGTCCCCAGATAATGAAGGATGGGGAAAAAAAAAGGATTATTCCAAGACGATTCTGAAATCTCCAGTAATTTGATCTGCTATTTTTCAATCTCAGAATTTCAATTTTACACTATCACATTTAGAAAGTCTTATTTTCTTATCTGTACAAAATTCAAAACAAAAATTAACCATTAACGCGCTGATTTTCAGAGCTCAAATCAACACATCCGTTCACCAAATCTTTACATTTTATTATTATTAAAGACTATTTTGTGTTCAAGAATAATTTTTCCTCCAAATCTGTATAAGATTCAGTGCAACTTAAGATCTGGTAGCTCTTCGCATTTCGGTGCGTTTTAACATGTTGTTTTTTCTGCAATGTTTGTGTTATATTTGTATGTTGTTTGTTTTATAGAAGTCCTGAAGAAGATCCCAACCAAGGATCGAAACGTCGACCGATGAAATAAAGAAGATAGTAACAATTGAAGCTTTTCCAACACCCCTTAAACCATTGTTTATATATATATATATATATATATATATATATATATATATATATAATATATATATATATATATATATATATATATATATATATATATATATATATATATATATATATATATGTGTAAAGGATAACGAAGGTTTTTGTTCATAAAACAAAGCACAAAAAGATAAGGACAGTCCCTCACAGAGAAATGCTAACCGTAGACACGTGTTTCGGGCTTTCGGCCCTCATCAGTACGGTGAAAAAGTGTTAGGATGAGCAACACTTGAAACAAACAACAAACAAACAGAGTCAACAACAGAAGCCAGCCGTCCATTTGTGGTTTCAGCAGGAAGACCCAATGGGTTTTCGGGAACCAACCAACAGCACCACGTAGGAAGCTATAGCTACCTGCGTGACATCCGAGTCCCGGGATAATCACATGTGTAAAGGATAACGAGGGTTTTTGTTCATAAAACAAAGCACAAAAAGATAAGGACAGTCCCTCACAGAGAAATGCTAACCGTAGACACGTGTTTCGGGCTTTCGGCCCTCATCAGTACGGTGAAAAAGTGTTAGGATGAGCAACACTTGAAACAAACAACAAACAAACAGAGTCAACAACAGAAGCCAGCCGTTCATTTGTGGTTTCAGCAGGAAGACCCAATGGGTTTTCGGGAACCAACCAACATCACCACGTAGGAAGCTATAGCTACCTGCGTGACATCCGAGTCCCGGGATAATCACATGTGTAAAGGATAACGAGGGTTTTTGTTCATAAAACAAAGCACAAAAAGATAAGGACAGTCCCTCACAGAGAAATGCTAACCGTAGACACGTGTTTCGGGCTTTCGGCCCTCATCAGTACGGTGAAAAAGTCTTAGGATGAGCAACACTTGAAACAAACAACAAACAGAGTCAACAAGTTTGTTTGTTTCAAGTGTTGCTCATCCTAACACTTTTTCACCGTACTGATGAGGGCCGAAAGCCCGAAACACGTGTCTACGGTTAGCATTTCTCTGTGAGGGACTGTCCTTATCTTTTTGTGCTTTGTTTTATGAACAAAAACCCTCGTTATCCTTTACACATGTGATTATCCCGGGACTCGGATGTCACGCAGGTAGCTATAGCTTCCTACGTGGTGATGTTGGTTGGTTCCCGAAAACCCATTGGGTCTTCCTGCTGAAACCACAAATGGACGGCTGGCTTCTGTTGTTGACTCTGTTTGTTTGTTGTTTGTTTCAAGTGTTGCTCATCCTAACACTTTTTCACCGTACTGATGAGGGCCGAAAGCCCGAAACACGTGTCTACGGTTAGCATTTCTCTGTGAGGGACTGTCCTTATCTTTTTGTGCTTTGTTTTATGAACAAAAACCCTCGTTATCCTTTACACATGTGATTATCCCGGGACTCGGATGTCACGCAGGTAGCTATAGCTTCCTACGTGGTGCTGTTGGTTGGTTCCCGAAAACCCATTGGGTCTTCCTGCTGAAACCACAAATGGACGGCTGGCTTCTGTTGTTGACTCTGTTTGTTTGTTGTTTGTTTCAAGTGTTGCTCATCCTAACACTTTTTCACCGTACTGATGAGGGCCGAAAGCCCGAAACACGTGTCTACGGTTAGCATTTCTCTGTGAGGGACTGTCCTTATCTTTTTGTGCTTTGTTTTATGAACAAAAACCCTCGTTATCCTTTACACATGTGATTATCCCGGGACTCGGATGTCACGCAGGTAGCTATAGCTTCCTACGTGGTGATGTTGGTTGGTTCCCGAAAACCCATTGGGTCTTCCTGCTGAAACCACAAATGGACGGTTGGCTTCTGTTGTTGACTCTGTTTGTTTGTTGTTTGTTTCAAGTGTTGCTCATCCTAACACTTTTTCACCGTACTGATGAGGGCCGAAAGCCCGAAACACGTGTCTACGGTTAGCATTTCTCTGTGAGGGACTGTCCTTATCTTTTTGTGCTTTGTTTTATGAACAAAAACCCTCGTTATCCTTCACACATGTGATTATCCCGGGACTCGGATGTCACGCAGGTAGCTATAGCTTCCTACGTGGTGATGTTGGTTGGTTCCCGAAAACCCATTGGGTCTTCCTGCTGAAACCACAAATGGACGGCTGGCTTCTGTTGTTGACTCTGTTTGTTTGTTTCAAGTGTTGTTCATCCTAACACTTTTTCACCGTACTGATGAGGGCCGAAAGCCCGAAACACGTGTCTACGGTTAGCATTTCTCTGTGAGGGACTGTCCTTATCTTTTTGTGCTTTATATATATATATATATATATATATATATATATATATATATATATATATATATATATATATATATATATATTGTTATGGAATGGTATTATCAACTTATAGAATCAATGAGAATACATTACCAGACTCTATCTTTCGGAAACTATAGCAAATTCATCAAATAGATAATAAAATTTAACTTGATATGATCCAATAACTTTAAAGAAAGTAGAGTAACTTTATTCATTTATTCCATTCACTTGCACATTATAAAAATAGCATAAATCCAATATTTCTAAAGTTCTATATCAATATTCATTCAAAACATCTCAGGATCTGAAACAAAATGAAAATATTAATAAAATTCAAGTTCAATTTGATAAAATTAACAGAAGATATTCAACTCAAGTATCAGGAACCATTTATATATCATGTAAATAATGTTAAAAGAGTCAAAAGACTGAATATTCAATTTTCATTCAAAATGATAAAAAATAATCATTTATTTTATATTTCTTATGTTAATTTTCATGAAATAGCTTGTGATCTAGTGAATTACATCTAGATGCAATCTCAAAAATGTAATATTAGCTGAAATTCCTGATAAAATTGTAAAAAATGGATAGGGATAGGATATCGAATGATAAATCAGGGATTCCAAAGTAATTAATGTCTCAAACATACAAAAATGTATATAATTCTTTAGATTATAGTATAATTTAAAAATATGTAATAGATTTTAGGAGCTATAGATAGAAATCTTTGAATATTAGGCCAAAGAAAGTGAATATTAGAAAAATTTCAAAATTGTATATAGAATATTTGAAAATTTTGTAACTTCGAATCGACCGAATGCAACATATGTGGTACCAAAAGATGGGGAAAAGAATGAAGAAATTAACTAGATCAAGATTGAAGAAGGAAAACTTACCTCAAAAGAGAAAATTGCGAAAGCATCATATTTGGAAAATTTTTTTGACATCCAAGGCAATCTTGATTTCAAGAAAAAATTGAAAAGCTATATAAAGCCCAGCCGAATGACAGCTATTCAGTCAGTAAAAAACCATTGTTGAGAGCACATCACCTGACTCAAGAAATATATCTGAAACAATTGAGAAACGAAAGAATTTATTTACGAAAAATTGCAAGATATTAAAATTGTTAAATACGTACCTGAAAATCATTGTGAGAAGAAGTGGAAAAATATTTAATCAATCTCAAGAAGAAATTTCCCTGGATTCAAGCAAGTTGAAGCAGTGGAGCAATATTAAATGGAAAATGGATTCAAAACAATGCAACTTGAATTAATACAAATTAAGGTTATAATCTGGATTCGAGGTTAGGAGCATAGAAGACGATACCATACCATAACATAGAACACTGATGAGGTCGATGAAGATTTAAATACGTAAATATAAGATTAGATTAATATAAATTTAGTTATTAGATAAGAATTTTTTATAGTTAGTGAATTTCGAAAATATTAATTAAATTAAAAAAAATATATAATTGAATTTGAATTGAACCCTACTGAGATATAGAGTCGGCGCAAAATTATAAAAATATAGTATCAAATTTAGTTATTGGATTGAATCAATTTTATTTATATCAACAACAAAATAATCTCAGCTTGAATATACGATCCATAACAATATATATATATATATATATATATATATATATATATATATATATATATCCCGGGTATCACGGCTACCACGAGAAGTGTGAAATTAGAAAAAAAAATAAATATATATATTTTTATATACAGGGTGAGTCTTTGACTTGTACATATATTTCAACCGAAGATTCCTGAGGTCAAAAGAAACACTTTTTTCCTTTATAGTTTTTTCCGATTCGGCCCGGTTACAAAGATACATGCTGTTGAAAATCGATAAAAAAATGTGATTTTCAGCTATATCTCGTGAATGGTTCTATTGAAGGAAATGATTTTTGGAATATAGCTTTTCCTTGATGTGATACATCTCCTCCGAACACAAGATTCCCTACACATCTTTCAGTTTCTTCATTATGAACATTACATCACATAAAAATACCAGAAATTCGAAGAACCCAACTCTTAAAAGTAATTTGAACGTTCATTGAACAATATTTGGCTAATTTGTAAAATAAAAGTATTCTTCATATTTTCTCCTACAAAGCGCCGTTTTCGAGTAACTTGATCTTAAAAAAAAATTATCTGTGAAATTCGAAAAATTGGGTACTTTGGCTAAATGCAACTCTGTTCTGTTGTGGAAAAAAAAAACACAGAAATGAATATTTACTATGATGTCATGTCTCAGATTTTAGAATTGAAGTACTAGCCAACTTAGTTTGAAAATGAAGTTATTTGAATAAGCTCACCTCAACTCATCTATTTGATTACAAATTACTGAGCTTTGACACAGCTCTTATAATAAGAAGATACTTCATTAAAATCAACATTCTATTTTGAAAAGTCCAGATTTCCCATAAAGCCCATGTTTAAAAAAGTTTTCACAAAATAGTCCCATTATAATGACAACAGCCAATATCCCACTAAAGACTGCTGCTATCGAACAATACTGTATTCTTCGAGGGTCATTCAAACTCACATCGAAACATACCACTAAGTACATACTAGACAAATTTTCATGTGATTGAGATTAAATACTTTTATTCTTTTGCTATTCCATAAATTCATCCTAGAGCATATGATTGACATACTTCCAAGAGTGCCATAATTGTTTTAATATGAAAACAAATAGGTGAGTTGAAAGAAACAGGATATTCAACTGTGGATATTATTGAATACTTCTCATTTATTTTCAATGGCAAAATCAAGAAGAATCAAGTAGTAGAGTTGGCTATAATGTAGGTACATATTATAGAACAAATTTGATTACAAGTGGAGTCTAACATTGTTCATTGATTACAGAGCCATAAATCTTCATTTCCATATTTTCACACTGATGGCTCCAAAAATATTGAAGCAGATCATTATTTTTATTTTCATGATGCTTCATTTCATAAAGGAATTACTTTCTATCAGAATGCACACTTATTTATTTTGTATCCACACAATTATTTTGGAGATTGTTTTTGAATTTCTCGAAAATATGTATAGAACTTCAATATTCTGTTGGGATTCTTCAAATCTTCGATGATTTTCATTTCATGCTGACATCAAATATCATAATAACAACAACAGTGTAAATGAATATTTTAGGTTAGAACATAGATTATTCGAACTGCTGTGTTTGAATTTGCAACACTCGAAATTTGAGGTTCAAACTTAAAACCACAGACTACTAGTCTGTGTTAGATCTTTTACAGATTTATTTGAGAATGTGAGGTTAAATGACAATTCTTGTACGATATATTATAAATGCGATATAATAAATGAATGGATATGAATTATGAGTATCAGAGCTAAGCTAATATGGGTGGTAGCGAGCTCAATTCGTTATGATTATAGAAAATGAAATAGAAAATCAAGAGAAAAATATTTAATCTTTATCGTCAATGAAATTGGGATAACTCATTTATTGTATTATAAATACTACTTTGTTCAACAAATGGAATGTTAAAAGTGAGTTTATGATGGTTTTTCCAATCTAGTAGCTTATTTCCAAGGTTCAAATTGTATATCTTATACTTGCGAAAACTTCAGTGTTCCGGTTACCAGGGGTGAATTAGCTCATTATGAAAATTTAAAATGGCTATATCTTTTTAACAGGGCCGAATCGGAAAAAATGGTAAATGAAAAAAGTGTTTCTTTTGACCTCAAGAATAATCGGTTAAAATATATGTACAAGTCAAAGACTCACCCTGTATATATATATATATATATATATATATATATATATATATATATATATATATATATATATATATATATATATATATATATATATATATATATATATATATATATATATATATATATATATATATATATATACAGGGTGAGTCTTTGACTTGTACATATATTTTAACCGTAGATTCTTGAGGTCGAAAGAAACACTTTTTTCATTTACCATTTTTTCCGATTCGGCTCGATTGAAAAGATATGGCCATTTTAAGTTTTCATAATGAGCTATGCCGATCCTGGAAATCAGCCCACTGAAGTTTTCCCAAGCATAAATTTATACCATTTGAACTTTGGAAATGGGTTACTATATTAGCAAAACAAGCATAAACTCACTTTTTCCATTCCCTTTGGTGACCGAACTATTATTTTCAATATAATAAATGAGTTATAGCAATTTCGTGGGAGATAAATATGTTGATTATTTTTCTCTTGATATCTATTTTATATTCGATAATAATAAAAAATTCACCTTGCAACCACCCATATTAAATCTGATATTCATATCATTTATTTTCGCTTTTTCACTTCGTTTCGTACGTACAAGAGTTACCTATTCATATAACCTTTCATTTTCATATAGGTAAATAAACATAAATGATAATCATCTGTGGACTTTCCACGTTGCCGAGTTTACAATCACAAAACACTATAATGACAAAAAACCTACAGAATAATAAGCTAAATCTATGTACCTATGAATACTAATCATCTCGCATCTGTAATGTTATGTTTAAAGGTTATGTTATGTTTTGTCAATAAAATTCAAGAAACCCAACAAACGGTTGAAGTTTTGTACATTACTAGAAATTTGGGCTAATTGAGTATATTTTGTTAACTAGAGGTCAGCAAAAAAGTGGTATTCAAACCAGTGTTCAATTTGAATTCTTATTATCATGGAATCAATGAGAAAAGTTTCAAATTTTTAAGATAGCAAGAAGTGTAAGAACGCTTGCATTTTGGATTGAATGAACCCAGAATACTTTATATAAGTACCTACACAATAACTTAGCTCGAAAATGAAAAGGCAGTTTCATGAATGGATTTATGTGGAAGATGGAATCACCTCTGTATCACACAGAGGTAATTTTGTGATGGAAAAATTCCGATTTTATCTTGTTAAAAATAATAGTAGTATGAGGAGGAATAAATAAATTCCAGAAGGAATTGAATTTTTTTCAATTTTCATCCTAGAAGCTTATAAGTTCCATGAATCTTCAATATTCCATTATTGATCTTGATTTTTGTATTAAAAATGAAATGGTGGTATTCAATATGAATATCCACTATTGAATATTCTGCTTCTTTCAACTCACTGAAGTTTTTTATTTATTTTCACGTTAAAACAATTTTGGTCCTCTTAAAAGTATGTCAATCAAATGTTCAAAGATGAAATTATCGAATAGCAAATGGATAGAAGTATTCAATCACGTAAAAATGAAATTTTAGGATGTATTGTTATGTATCGATGAAAGCTCAGAAGACTGGAAGAAGATTATAGTAATGTTTGGTAGCAGCAGTTTTTAATGGGATTTCAGATCTTGATTGGTGTTATTTTATAAGGAGCCTAGTTTGTGAAAATTCATTTGAAAATGAGTTTCCATCAGAATAATTCAAAATAGAATATTAGCTTTAATGAAATATCTTCATATTATAGGGCTGTGCCAAAGCTCAGTAATTTGTTATCATGAAAATATTTGAAATCCTTCTCTTCTTAGTGTTCACTAATGCCAATATTCTGTCTGAAAATTTGATACCCAATAGGTAACTCCAAAAAATGCTCACGAGTACTTTCGATGATAAAGAAGCAATTACTCTTTCCTTAATATTATCAATCTTATAATCAACATCTTCGAAAATTTTATTTTCCTGAAGATGGTAAAATGGTATTCGCCTAGAAAAAAAGAAGTACAACGTACAAGTTAATTTACTTGTTTGTTATCGAACAGATAAACTGAAAATATTATGAAACTTCCCAACAATTATGTAATCTTTTTTTTTTGTTTTCACATATCAACTACATGTAAAATAAATTTTGAATTCTTGTAAGGTATACCTTTTTTTCAAAAGTACTCAATAAACTGAAGCTTTTGATAAACTTATCGAAAGGTTAACAGTTACTTGAAATCATGTATTATTGCCAAATCCACTTTTTTACTATAAATCCAGTATTCAAATCAAAATAGAAAAATATTTATCTTGTGCCCCACAGTAGGCTCGACAGTAGGTATACAACATTCAAAGCAATTTGAAATAAAGATTTTTCATTACTGAAACAAAAAAATGCATATCAGAAAACAGGAATTGAAGTACAAACTACCATAATAATAAATTGTCTTTATTTTCATTTAATTTATAAATAACCAGGTTTAACATATTTTACTCTTATACTTCTTACGTAGGTTCATTTAGCCTCAGATGGATTGTGCGAAATAAAAAACATTCAATATTTAGCCAATAATTATTAAATTAGGCCTGCCATTATTCGAATTAATTCTCAATGATTCCTGATCTCAGATGTATTCATTATATTATTATAATATCTATAAACCAAGGACAGTAACTACAAACTATGTATATGCCTTAAAATATCAATAGCTATTGATTCTGAAACATATGGATTGGATCAGTACATGTATAGTATATCCAAAGTCACTTGGAGGAAGCCAGAATATCTCTATTATACAAGGGTTGTCCAAGTTTCCCAAAATTCCTTTGGGAACAGTGAATTTATTGCCTAGCAATACTTTCGAATAAACCCCATTGTTTAGCGAATCGCGGTATCCACTTCAAAGGGACATCTGGCCAAGCGTTTTTATGGACTAGTTCAAGTGACTTTGGATATACTATACTAGATAATAGGATAGGATCTGCGTTAATGGTGAAATCAGTGACTTTGAAATTATTTTTCAGTACATCGATGAGTATGAAGTTTGAATAAATATTCATTACAGAACTAGTGCTTCACTTATTCAAGTAGTTGAATTTATCAACAGAATCATTGTATTGTAGATTTTTGGTTATTTCAATTAATCAATTTACTTTTCCATTCATTAAATGGAAATCATGAACACCTCACAGCAAACTGTTTTCGGTTGGATTTAATTTGAAGGGGTTCCAGATTCTCTTTAAATACAGGTCATCTGAAACTTCTCTGTATCTAGTGGGCAATCATCTTCACGAAATAAATCACGAAGGAAAATCGTCGTCCAATTAAATTCATTATGGTGTTTTTCTGAATGATTCGATGAATTATTAGGAGATCTGAAAAAATACAATAATTATTCAATATATTATTTATATTATATAACTTAGTAACTAACTTACGCCGAACTATGTTGTTTCTTATTGAAACATAAAATATTTTCGAATCAAATATCGAATTATTCCATTTGTTTGCCAAACATAACCACAATTCTTCGAGATTTCTCAAATTTTCAGTTTGGCCATGCGCATAGAGTAATAATCTCTGAGGCCATGCGCAATAGTTCAAATCGTTCATAACATACGGTAATCTAGCATATTATGACTTATTTTATTATACAAAATTCGATTTAACATTTCGGATGATACTAATTATTACATTTAATGAAATTCATAATAAAATAAATTTATTAATTCATAAATTTGATGGTTTGTTTAAAAAATTATTCGAGATTCTTCTATGTTGATCGGTCATGCGCATAGAATGATCCGAAAACAATTGAAATTCGAATTTATGGTATCATGATTTCTGTTGCTTTGTTTAATGTAAATGATAAGTATTAAGTGTATTTAGTTTGTTAAGTGTTACCTAAGTGCGTTCAACTTGTTAAGTGTTAAGTGTGTTTAGTGTAAGGTGTTTTTTTAGTGTAAAGTGTTTGTTTGTGAAGTGTGTTAAGTGGAAATTAGCAGAATGTATTCTAACCAGGAGATGGTAGATATGTTGGAATGCTATTTCACAAATGGAAAAATAGCGAGAAGAGCTAAAGAAGCTTATGAAAGGCTGTTTCCAAATAGGAGACAGCCAAATGAGAGAACTTTCGTAAGGATTGTTCAAAGATTGCGTGATCATGGAATTGAATTTTCTCAATGGGTGAGCTTATTCAAATCACTTTATTTTCAAACTAAGTCGGCTGGTTCCCTCACTTGTCAATGCAAATTTAGTGTTTGAATCCATGATTTTTGACCTGACAACGTAGCAAATATTCATTTCTGTGAGTTTTTTCTATCAGAGTTGCAATTAGCCAAAGTACCCAATTTTTTGAATTTCACAGATTTTTTTTTTTTTTTTAAACACATATTACTCGAAAACGGCTCAATATACGAGAAAATATGAAGAATACTTTTATTTTTCAAATTAGCTAAATATCCTTCAATGAACGTCCTAGTTACTTTTAAGAGTTCGGTTCTTTGAATTTCTGGTATTTTTATAGGATGAAGTGTTCATAATGAAGAAATGGGGAGAAGTGGATAAAATTTTGTGTACGGAGAAGATTTATCACATACATGAAAAACTATATCCCGAAATTCATTTTTTTCTATACAACCATTTCCGAGATATAACGGAAAATTACATTTTTTTATCGATTTTCAACAGCCTGTATCTTTTTAACCGGGCTGAATCGGAAAAAATGGTAAATGAAAAAAGGGTTTCTATTGACCTCAGGAATCTTCGGTTGAAATATATGTACAAGTCAAAGACTCACCCTGTATATATACAGGGTGTTTCCTAAACATGCGGCAAAAATTCAGGGGGTTGTTCCTTGGACTATTCTAAGAATATTTTGTCCTTTGATGATTTTTGAAAAACCTATTTGTTTCGAAGATATAAGGGAAACAAAATTTCAGATAATAACATTTTATTATGAAAAATTACATGAAAATTCAACTCAACCTACAAAAACTGTTGAAAATGACCACCTCTAGCCAGCATACAAGCATCCAATCTTCTCCTCATTGACTGCCGAACCCTTTCAAAAACACCAGGATCATTTCTTATTAAGTTACACCCAGCAATGAAAACCGTGTTTAATCTGTATTCCTTTACCATCTGCACTTATCAATTTTTAGTCAAAAAACTGGCCGTTTTTAGTAATTGGAATGTTGTTAAACAAATTTAAAAATAAATTGTACCTACTTAGTAAACACAGTGCGGTACGCATTTTTATTTAAACTATTATTAATTTTAAAAATATGAAAAATGTTGTTCGCCCTGTATCTTCGAAACAAAGAGGTTTTTCAAAAATCATCCAAGGACAAAACATGCTTAAAATAGTCCAAGGAACAACCCCCTGAATTTTTGCCGCATGTTTAGGAAACACCCTGTATATATATATATATATATATATATATATATATATATATATATATATATATATATATATATATATATATATATATATATATATATATATGTGTGTTAAGGATAACGAGGGTTTTTGTTCATAAAACAAAGCACAAAAGGATAAGGACAGTCCCTCACAGAGAAATGCTAACCGTAGACACGTGTTTCGGGCTTTAGGTCCTCATCAGTACGGTGCAAAAGTGTTAGGATGAGCAACACCTGAAACAAACAACAAACAAACAGAGTCAACAACAGAAGCCAGCCGTCCATTTGTGGTTTCAGCAGGAAGACCCAATGGGTTTTCGGGAAACAACCAACATCACCACGTAGGAAGCTAAAGCTACCTGCGTGACATCCGAGTCCCGGGATAATCACATGTGTTAAGGATAACGAGGGTTTTCGTTCATAAAACAAAGCACAAAAGGATAAGGACAGTCCCTCACAGAGAAATGCTAACCGTAGACACGTGTTTCGGGCTTTAGGCCCTCATCAGTACGGTGCAAAAGTGTTAGGATGAGCAACACCTGAAACAAACACCTGTTGTTGACTCTGTTTGTTTGTTGTTTGTTTCAGGTGTTGCTCATCCTAACAATTTTGCACCGTAATGATGAGGGCCTAAAGCCCGAAACACGTGTCTACGGTTAGCATTTCTCTGTGAGGGACTGTCCTTATCCTTTTGTGCTTTGTTTTATGAACAAAAACCCTCGTTATCCTTAACACATGTGATTATCCCGGGACTCGGATGTCTATCGGTGAATTAAAAAAAAAAAAAAAATATATATATATATATATATAAATAATTGAATGAAAAGCATCATTTAGGTTCAAGTTCATTAATGTAAGAATTGAAATATGGACTGATACAGTTGAATTATCCTTCAAATATAATACCTTTATAACAATTACCATTCTATGATATTGTTTTCTATTGGCGTTATCGGAAACCTGCCCGGGTTAATAACAGGATCCAAGAATGATCTAAGGATGTGTTGTTTACGAAGGAATACGTTTTTGAACAACATTTTTGGATCTTCCTTGGATCGAGTTATTAATAATAATAATAATAACCTTTATTCGACAATATGATTTTTGAAAACTCCGAAAAGAAATTTTATAGAATGCTTAATGAACAAACGTCAACAAAATTAGGGAGTCCTCCAAGCGCCGAAGATATGGAGAGTTTTTGGACCGATCAACTGTCAACACCAACTCCCTTTAACTCCAAAGCGCGTTGGATAAGAAGAGAGGAGAAATCATGTGAGACCATAGAAAGTATGCCACATAGTGTAATAACGTCTAAAGAACTACAGGAAATATTGAAGAACACTCACAATTGGAAATCTCCAGGCCCAGATGGAATTCACAACTTCTGGTTGAAGAAGTTTTGGTGTCTGCACGGCAGGCTAGTCGAATACATAAATAACATAATAAATAATCCAACAGAAATGCCAACATTTTTAACAACAGGTATCACTTACCTAATACCGAAGGATTTTCAAAACACTATGGATCCATCAAAATACAGACCTATAACATGCCTACCAACAATATACAAAATCATCACATCATGTTTAGCATCTCGTATCGACAAACATTGCGAGAAAAATAAAACAATTACAACACAGCAGAAAGGATGTTCCAAGAATGCACAAGGATCGAAGGAACAGCTGGTAATAGATTCCATCATTTGCAACCAAGCCTTCAAGAAACGTAGAAATCTTTTCATGACTTATTTTGATTATAAAAAGGCTTTCGACTCACTTCCACATGGCTGGCTGAAGAAAATTTTGGAGATATACAAGATCGATCCAATTATAACCAATTTTCTAAAGCTTGCAATGGACAATTGGAAAACGAACATCGAGCTTTCCACGGCAAACATAAAAACCAAACTGATTCCAATTAAGAAGGGAATTTTCCAAGGAGACTCTTTGAGCCCTTTATGGTTCTGCTTGGCGCTGAACCCACTCTCTAAACAGCTAAACGCTACTGAAAAGGGTTTCAACATTAAAGGAAATAATAATACTACCACCTTCAATCATTTGCTGTACATGGATGATTTGAAACTGATAACAGGCAATAAGAACCACCTAGAAATTATGGTCAAACTAGTGGAACATTTTTCGAAAGATGTAGGTATGGAATTCGGATTGAACAAATGTCGTACTCTCAGCGTAGTGAGAGGAAGAATACAAGATGAACCAATCACTCTCGCAAATGGACAGCAAATAGAAGCAATGAAGTCGGATGATCTTTATAAAAATCTTGGAATGAAACAGAACCGACGAATCAACCACCAAAGAATGAAGCAAGACTTAACGACTGAGTTCATTAGGAGAATCAAAAAAATCTTAAAAACAAACCTCAACAGCAGGAACTTGACGAGAGCCATGAACACATATGCATGTTCAATTCTAACATACTCATTCGGTATAGTCCCATGGAGCAAAACAGACATCGAAAACTTGCAACGTAAAATGAGAACGTTGATGACAAAAGCAAACAAGCACCATCCGAAAAGCAGCACTGAGAGGACTACACTGCCAAGAAATAAAGGAGGCAGAGGTCTTACGGACATCATGGAACTTGCTAGTGGACAGATAGAAAGCCTACGGGAATACTTCAGAGATCAAGCAAGTACATCAGAGTTCTACAAAATACTATGTGAAGCAGACGAATCAACACCTTTACAAAAATCTCAAGAGAAATATCAAGCAACTAGGACTTAGTGAGTACATATGTAATATAATGCAAAAAGCTGTTCTTTTAGGTACTGCAAGGACGGTGAGAAAATTCCTAGGAAGCGAAGGACAGGTCCAAGGATCACGTGTAAGAGGACCAGAAGTTCGACGAGAACCAGGGGGACGACAAGGACCGGACACGACCGAGCTCTGCCCTTCTGATATTTTAAATATCTGGGATTGAGTGAATGTTCCTCTTAGCGCGGAGTGAGAAGCCGACGGCGAGGAGAAATCCTACGCCGCGTATAGGCAAAAGTCGGGGACCTTTATTCAACAAATAAAAAAAATAATGTTTCACAATAAAATAAAATGAATGAACAAGGTATTAACCCGGGTAGGTTTCCGAAAACGACATTTAATTTTATTTTGAACATAATGTTAACGTGCGTGATTTTTTTAATCATTTCTTTTCATTATTTTTATGTTTTTTTTTTGTCATTTATTGCTTAATATACAATCTACTCATTACAGGTATTAAGTAATTGTGATAAGAGAGACAACATCAGAGTGAAAAGTCCAGTGACATTTCTACTCGACTTGCACTATTTTAGTGTTGTGGAAGATCTTCGGGCCATGTCTTCTTCAGTCTTCTGTTTTGGGGTCCTTCCATGTAGAGGTTTTGTATTAGGTCGTTTGAGTGACCTTGTATTCGATTTTGATATCTGGATGAAGTAGATTCTATAACGTCGTTGATGGAAGGGATCTGTAAGTCTTCGTGCAGTCGTTGGTTAGTGACGTACCATGGTGCATTTGCTATTAAGCGGAGAGTTTTTGACTGGAACCTTTGGATAATTTTCCTTCTGGATGGCTTCGCGCAACCCCACAGTTGAATTCCGTAAGACCATATTGGTTTGAGAGTTGCCTTGTACACTGTCACTTTGTTCTGCATGGTCATCTTCGATTTTCTTCCCAAAAGCCAATACATCTGTCGGAGCTTCATGTCTAGTTGTTTCCGTTTTGCTTGCACGTGCTTCTCCCATGTGAGCCGTTGGTCCAGATGCATACCCAGGTATTTGACCTCAGTCTTTTTCGGCAAGGAGACTCCATTCAGGGTTGTTCTGGGACAGGCGTTGTCTCTTAGGGTGAAAACTACATTTACTGATTTGCTCTGGTTCAAAGTTATCCTCCATGTTTTGTACCAGTTGCTGAGTTGGTCCAGGTGTAGTTGGATATTTGTGGAGGACAGAATGGGATCGTCATTGGATGAAAGTATTGCAACGTCATCAGCAAATGCGGCGATAGTTGTGACGGGAGTTTCCGGTAAATCAGCAGTATAGAGAAGATACAAAAACGGTCCCAGTACACTTCCTTGGGGTACACCAGATTTGATTGGAAAATACCCAGATAGTTCGCTACTGAACTTAACAGAGTAGTATCTGTCAAATATGTAAGATTTCAGAATGGGATAGTAATTGTGATTTAAGTTCTTTTTGATCTTGTATAATAGGCCTGCATGCCACACTTTGTCACACGCCTGGGAGACATCCAGGAATACGCCGTTGCAATATTGTTTACTCTCTAAAGAATTTGAGATGACGTTGACTATCCTGTGTGCTTGGTGTGACGTTGACATCCTTTGACGGAAACCAAATTGGTAGTCAGGAAGAAGATCTGTTGTCTCATGGTCTTGATGTATCCAGAAGTATTCTCTCGAATAGTTTTCCAGGGATTGGGAGAAGACTTATGGGCCTGTATGATGCTGGAGAGTGCGCAGGTTTGCCATTTTTGTGAATCATCATCACATGGGCGTATTTCCAAGTGATGGGGAAGTAACCCAAATTCAGCATGCGGTTATATATGGTGGTTAAGAATACTATTGCTTTTTTCGGTAAGTTTTTCAGGATTTGTGCAGTTATTAGGTCATGACCTGGAGCCTTCTTATTTTTGAGTTTACGTATTTCGTATTTGACTTCCTAAGGACTTATAGGTCTTATGGGAAGTGATAACTGGCATGGCGTATCAAGGAGTTCTTCGACTTCCATTTCGAATCCTAGTATTGGCTTTGGCTCTTCAAATACTGTTGATAGGTGCAATGCAAAGGCGTTTGCTTTCTCCTGATGGGATCGTGCCCAGCCGTTCTCTCTTCGTATTGGTGCACTGGAAGGTGTTGGTCTACTGAATTTTTTCGTGGCTCTCCACAGGCTGTGATCTGTGGTAGTCAATTCTTCTGTATGGTGTTCAAAACAGGAGTTTTGTACATCTCTTAGTGCTTTGGATAAGTTTCGTGACATTCTTCTGTAGTGATGGAGATCAGTAATATTGCGTGACCGCTGCCATACGCCTCTTGCTCTTCTTTTTTCTGATATTAATTGCCGTATGTATAGAGGAGTACTGCTATCATTGGAGATTTCTCTTTCGACCCAGGGGGTAGCTTGCCATGCTGCTTGTTGTACGGTTTCTGTAAAGTGCTGTACGGCTATATCAATCTATAGAACCCATAGGGGTTCTTTCATCGAGAGGTTTTTATCCAGTTTTTCTGTGATATAGTCTTTGAAGTTATTCCATCTAGTGAACTTCGTAACCAATTTGGGTGGGGAATTTGTTTTTATAGGCTGACTGTTTAAATTGAGAACAACAGGTGAATGGTCAGAACCCAGTCCTAGCTGGTCTCCAGAAGGCAATTTTGTCTAGCGATGCCATTAACTACAAAGAAGTCTAGCAGATCTGGTAATCTTCTTGGGTCCGTTGGCCAGTACGTAGGCTCCCCATTCGAAAGATGTTTGTAGCCTTTGTTATTTTCATGTAGATATTTTGTGTAATTATGAATATTATTTGTTTTACATCCCGTTGCCAAAATCTCTTCTGATCGATAGGTGCTATGTATGTTTGATTTAATAAATGTTTATCTACGAGGCAGTCACTATTTCATTACAATTGAGAGGTATATCCTGTTACATGTTTTGAGTTGAACTGGTGTTGCTGCTGTGATTGCTGCTTTCTCAGGAAAATGGGACTATTACTATAACATATGGAAAAAAATTATATTTTATATAGAGATTTTTGAAAATCTGTTCACTTGGTGAACTGCAATTCTTTTATCCATCTGCAGCACTATGTAATCATGGATAATTGCCGGAAATAGAATGTCTTTGGGTAGTCTAATAAAAATTCATGTTGTTTGAAAATAATACTATTCAATGAATACTGTGGTTAATTGTTCAGATTGTCTAAAATCCAATGTCCCATCAGGGCCGTCGCTAGCCAAATTGCCGCCCTAGGCAAATTCCCAATTTGCCGCCCTAACAGTCTACTCTGCAAAATGCAAAAAAAATATTTTGGCTTATCGGGGTCTTCTACGGAAATATGGAAAAATTGTAGGTGACTGTTTGGGAAATTTTAATAATAATAACATAGAAAAAACATAAACAAAACCAACAAGTTCAAACTTATACAAAAAATAAAATTCATTTTAGGATTGGTAAGTAACAATAATAATAGGAACACATGAATGACTAGAACAAAAAATGAAAGTATCTGTACGGAAAAAATATTCAACGAATTATTTAGAAATTAACTTTTCGATCATTGGAAAAAATGATCGAAGTTATACATTATTTCCATTTTTTGAACCAAAGAGAAAAGAAAACGAATTAAATATAACGAATTCGGTACGTTTTTTTGCCGACATTTCTAAGTTTTCATCAAATTATGCCGTAAATTGTAAAGAATCAAAAAGATGGAGTTCGCTACCAATACCTTTCGTCCTTTCATAATAATATTCAATAAGGACCCGCTCTAGCGTTTCTGCCGCCCCGGCAAAAATACAAGTCGACGCCTTTGCAAATTCGTGATAAGATTTTTCTATAAAAAGTTAAAAAGGTTTTATGGACGTAATATGTATTGAGTGTAATTATTTCTTATGAATTCAAATTTAATCAGGAAAGATTATTATTAATTGATAAACTACTAAAGAAATCAATAAAAATTGTTGGACGAAACAGATAAAAATTCCATTTCTTGAATATATTTGGTTTTTTCCATGAATTGTTCGTAAACCCGTATTAGGTCACAAAAATCTACCCTCGATTTCAGCAGCTGGTATAACGTAAACAAAACCGATCTTCGACAGAGGCAATAAAGTGATAAAACTGTGCTAGAAACCAATTGCTAGTTATGAAAGGAAGCAAGGACGATTTCTCATAAAGGCACGTCACGGTCCGTAATGTTTTCAAGATGTTTAAAATGTGGAAATGGAATCTATTACAAATGTTCGAATGATAACTATTTCAGTTCCGTTAATATCGCTCTTATGCCTACTACCGAAAACAAAATTGCAAGACCCTCCGAATTTCAGAATTGTACCTAGCATTTTAACACCTGACAAAGTACCTTATCAAGTATCTGAAAAAGAATCTTCAGATAGTTATTTGAATTCTTTTTTTTTTTAAGTATCTTAAGATACCTTTGCAAAAAAGTATCTTATTTTGTATCTAGATACTCTTATAAAGTAAATTTGACGGCTTTGTCAGCTTCATTTTAAAAGATAGGTAATTGATTTATAAAATTTGAGATAATATTCCAATTTCCAATTAGCATTGAAAAATCAAGTTATTAATCCGAAAAAAAAATCACGGTGAAAGTAAAAAGAAATCTATTCAATACATTCTTCTAGTAATTTAGTACCTAGATTTCTCGGAAAAAGTAGAAAATACCTTCCTTCAATCTTTGCCGCCCCTCTAGAATAGGCTCTGCGATTTCAGGTTCTTCTGCTGAGTTCCACTTTATAAAACGTTTGAACATTTTGTTTTTTTTCAGGGGGTTTAGACGACATCTGGATATTTATGAGTTGTTGTGTATAATGCGGCACCTTTGATGGTTTAAATTGTTGATTAAATTGTCTGTATATTTTCGTGTTGTTTCTAACCGATTTGAATCTCATTTCTTACTTTGAATTTTTACACATATGATTTTTGTTGATCAAGATTGAAATGCCGCCCCAGAATTTTGCCGCCCTAGGCGGTCGCCTCTCCTGCCTACCCCCTAGCGACGGCCCTGTGTCCCATCAAGAAAATAAATTTTTGTTAACAACTTGGGAATTGTAGGAAAATAGTTTTCACAATTATTCAATTGTTTCTCAGGGAAAGAGCTTTGAAATTTTTTCAAAGGGCATCGAATTTGAGGCAATCTGTTGTCATTTCAAAAAATAATATTTAAAAATCTGCTGAAGATATGTTGACTTCCATTAATATTGCTAAAAATTTTTGATGATATTAAAATAGTTAGTGAAAAATTCTCACATGCATAATGGTACTGCGCTTTTGAGCAGCTTTCTCATGCCCATGCTCTCAGAATGAAAATGAGCGGAACAAATGAAAGATGAAGGAGGAAGATATTTTCCGACAGCATCAATCCACTGTTCACGTAGCTTATCGTCCTAAAAACAAATGAACTTTTATTATCATTTGTAAGATATGCAGGCACAAACAAATGAAATCTCAGTCATGAGATCTCGCTTAGCTAGATAATACTGTTGCCTGGAAAACTAGGATATTTAATGTCTTAGGTCAATTGCCTTCAAATACTTTCATTTATTTTATTCATATAATTGCTCTTGTACATGTAGATTTATTAGTGAATGCAGAATTTGAAGAGTGGTTCCAATAAAAGATGAAAAAGAAATAGCAGTTTATTTGATATATATATTATTTCGATGAAATAATAGTTTCAGTTTCAACATATATGTAGAAATTTCATTCAGTCCTATGTCGAAAACATCTACTATAACTTACCTTTGGTACCCGAAAAATACGGATATTTTCGTCTGTATCTCTGGGTTTTCCACACAAAAAACAAAATGGCATTTTGATGGAATGAAATTCTTATACCTTGCCTCAAAAATAATACGAATCGAAATATTAAGAATAAAAACACAAATTATTAAAAGCAAAAACTATTAAAACAACACAAACACTAATTATAACAAAAACTCATCAACACAAAACGTTCACTATGTAAATTCAAATATTATATATATATATATTTTTTTTGCCTTCACACTTTCATGGTGGTTATCCGTACAACTCGGGTGTCAGAACACCAAGAGTTGTCCAGTCCAGTACATATATATATATATATATATATATATATATATATATATATATATATATATATATATATATATATATATATATATCGTGAATCTATTAAGGGAATTCGACTGATAAGAAGGATTTCAGTTTTACTCTTTATTCATACCAAGCTTTCGGAACTGGTTGTTAAAATTGTAGTAACCCTGAGGAAGGAACCAACCAGTTCCGAAAGCTTGGTATGAATAAAGAGTAAAACTGAAATCCTTCTTATCAGTCGAATTCCCTTAATAGATTCACGATATTTATAGTACGACTGTTATCTGGAGACAATATATATATATATATATATATATTTTTTTTTTAATCTCCGTTGTAGGGTAAGGCTTCGAGGTTGCCGGTTCCTCACAGAACAAGGCAACACTCAATTGCTAGTGAGGAAACTTCTCACAATTCTCGTGGTCCACAAGATCACCTCCTTCTGCGCCTTCTCTATTAGGTCTTCGTGAAGTTCAAGTTTGGCTGTGTTCCCAGTTATATATATATATATATATATATATATATATATATATATATATATATATATATATATATATGTTGAGAAGACAACCAAGTACCATGACCTGGCCTTCGAAGTTAAGACTATATACAACCTAAAGTCAACAGCCATACTACCGCTGATAATTTCGACGAACGGATTAGTAGAAAAACATCTGGTTGAGAATACTGTCAAACTAAAACTAGATGTGGACCTCATTAGTACAGCACAGAAAGAGGTCATACTAGCAAATGTTAGAATAGTACGGAAGTTCCTTACATCTATCTGAAATGCCTTGGCAAATTCTGCCCGGCACTAAGAGATACCAACCCTATAAGGTGAAAAAATATATATATATATATATATATATTTTTTTTTTTTTTCCTTCACACTTTCGTGGTGAGCACCAAGGTAAAAATCCTCACCTTCAATAGGAGTAAAGCACCTGGCGGATGATGTTAATATATTATATATATATATATATATATATTTTTTTTTATATATATATTATATATATATATATATATATATATATATATATATATATATATATATATATATATATATATATATATATATATATATATATATATATATATATATATATATATATATATATATATATATATATATATATATATATATATATATATATATATATATATATACATTGGATCAATGGGTCCGAGTCAGTTTCACGAAGCATGGCATATTGCATCCCAATTCAGCAATTGAGCGTCTATACCTTCCACGAACGGAGGGAGGTCGCGGGTTATCCAGCATGGAGTCTGCAACTGAAAAAGAAATTAAATCCCTGAAAAACTACTTCCTCTCGAGCAACTTACCGCTTCACAAAAGAGTGGTGGTATGGGACACAAAATATACCGCCCTCAATTTAGCTAGCCCGGCAGGACCTGAAACAGATGTAAATCAACTCGAAAATATGAGAGAAAGATGGCGTAGCAAAGTACTTCACGGGAGATTTCACGCTAGAATTAATCAGCCAGAAGTAGATAAAACACGATCTCATACTTACCTCGTTGCTGGTTACCTATACGCAAGCACTAAAGCAGCACTACATGCCATTCAAGATCAAGTAGTTCCAACTAGGAACTACTCAAAATATATCATGAAACAACAAGTCGAAAACACGAAATGTAGGATCTGCAACCAAGTGGAGGAAACCGTACAGCACTTGTCAGGGGGTTGTACACCACTTGCATCCACCAAATACTTGGGAAGGCACAACGATATGGGCAAAGTGGTCCATCAGATGCTCGGATTACGATGGGGAATATTTGGAAACTTCACACCACACTATCAATACACACCGGCAGCGCTAGCAGAAAATGAACAGGCTAAAATCTTCTGGGATTTTCCCTTTGTGGCAGATAGGCCTCTGGAGCACAACCGTCCAGATCTTGTACTGTGGATGAAAAGGGAGAGGATGGCTGTTATAGTAGACTTCTCGGTGCCACTTGATCACAACTTGGCACAAGCTTATGACAGCAAAATCGTCAAATACTCAGAATTAGCAAGAGAACTCAAAACATTGTGGAAACTTGAGAGACAGGTGAGAATATTTCCTCTAGTCATCAGCAGTAATGGACTCGTGCACGTTAACACCACGAAACACCTGGCCGAGCTCCAACTTCCAGACAACACTTTACAATGGATGCAGAAGGCTGTGGTGTTGGGAACGGTGGCCATTATTCGGCAAGTACTCTTTACAATAATTTACTTCACAAAATAAGTTAATTAAAATAAATGTATCTCACCTTCAATTTCTCGTCAATTTACAATATTGGAACGTGAATGTCAAAGTCAGTCTTCTTTGGTATGTGTCACGTTTTAGGTCTTGTCTTCTTCTTTTTGTTGTGTCGGTTTTTTAAGGAGTGGTACATAAAATTGACTGAGTTGTTTTACGTCTTGTCTATCATTTACTGTTTTTTCCAAGTTTGATTGTATGTGTATCATCTCCCATATTTCTCTCTGTCTTCGTCTTGGCTCTATTGTTAGTATTTTTGTCTCGTCATAGTCGAATTCATGTTTTTTTGTCTTTTTATGTTTGTTTAGTGCCGTTGTTGCGTTTTTTGTGTATTTATGAGCGTTGAGTCTGTCGTGTAATCTCTGTGATGTTTGTCCAATGTATTGCTTGTCACAGTTTTTGCACGGAATACTGTAAACTAGATTAGACTTCTTAGATTTAGGTGTTGAAGTTTTTAATTTAGTGAAAATCTCCTTTATTTGATTTTGAGGTTTATGGACTAATTCGATGTTGTGGGGTTTTAATATCTTTGTTATTTTATGTGATAAGTTTTTTGTGTAGGGAATTGGTATTCGTGTTTTTTATTCTTTCTTTTCCTCAGTTGTTATCGTGTTGTACAGTCTATGTATTCTTTGGTTTATTAATGGTGTAGTCATCTTTGTAGGGTAGTTGTTCTTAATAAGTCGGTCTTTCAGTTCTTTTATAATTTTTGGTCTCAATTCCGGTGATGTAAGTTTAAGGGCTCTGTCAATGTATCCAATTATTGTGCCTCGTATTTGTCCGGTGTGATGGTTGGAATTATAGTCCAAGATGCGGTCGGAGTTTTGTTTTGTATTTTTCCATTTTGTTAATATTTTGTTGTCTTTGTTGATGAGTGTCATGTCCAAGAAGTCTAATGTTTTGTCTTTTTCCTGTTCGATCGTAAATTGTAATAGTGTATGAGCACTGTTGAAGTCTCGTAAAATGTGTTTCATTATTGTTGGTGTGGTTATTAAGAGACAATCATCAACATATCTCCTGAAAAAGGCTTTGTTGTTGTACTTTTTCATGATTTTTTGTTCTATGTGTTCCATTACACTTTGGGCAATCACACTTGATATTGGGGTTCCCATGGCTACTCCCTTAATTTGTTTGTAGAATTCATCTTTATATTGAAAATAGCTGTTATTGATTATAAGTTGAGTTGTTTCTGTGAATTCATTTTCAGGTATTTCCGTTTGTGATGTTATTTGGTGCCATCTTTCTTTTATCGTTTTTTTCACTAGCTCAATAGGGATATTTGTATATAGAGATACTACATCAAGTGAATATAATTTATCATTTTTGTTTATTTTTAATTTATTCAGTTGTTCTTTTAGCTGTATTGAGTTTTTATGTAGTATTCATTTTTACCGGTTGTGCGTGTTAGTATTTCCGCTAGGTATTTTGACAGATGGTATAAAGGTGATTGGACACAAGATACTATTGGACGTAAAGGATTTCCTTCTTTGTGGATTTTAGGTAATCCGTATATTTTTGGTGTTTTACTGTTGTGTATGGTTAATGTTTTGTAATCAATTTCTGATATGAATCCTTTCTCTTTCCAATTCTTTATTATTTTGTTGTTTTCTTTTTCTAATGTTAGCGTCATGTCTCGTTTAGTTT
This sequence comes from Harmonia axyridis, assembly GCF_914767665.1. NCBI lineage: Eukaryota > Metazoa > Arthropoda > Insecta > Coleoptera > Coccinellidae > Harmonia > Harmonia axyridis. The sequence goes on along the minus strand of NC_059505.1, from coordinate 20,148,956 downwards.
TTATGTATGTAGTATTATCTTTCAACAAAATGCTCATTTTTTCCTCGTATTCCGTGTTTGTCATGATTACCGTCTTGTTTCCTTTGTCTGCTCTTGTAATCAGTAATTCGTTGTGTTCTTTGAAAAATTTTTTTGTTTTGGTAAAGTTAGTCAAATGTTTGTTGTGTCTCTGTTTTTGTCCATTTTGTCCAAATAAAGAAAATTCTATCGACTATATATATGTGTATATATATATATATATATATATATATATATATATATATATATATATATATATATATATATATATATATATATTAAATGATCGCAAATTATTGCAACCAATTTCAGATGACGATAACTATTAAGAGATTAAGCAACTTGTTGAAAGAATTTGTGTGCACTTACCTCGTGAGTTAAGAGAGATGATGTCTTTGAATTTACCCCCTAATCTGGTGGCAGAAGATGGTCAGGTGGATGGGTAAAAGGGATGATTAACCTCTTCTGCACCGGCTTCGTGGTTATCACTCAATTTGAGTAACACACAATTCACTCGAAATTGCTCAATCAGTTTTTAACAGAAGAAATTGAAAATGTATAAAGATGATAGATGATTAGATGAATTTTAAGTAATCAAATAACTTAGTTTGATAAATTTTAGAATCGATAAGCACAGTTTGACACTTGAGAAAATTATTATTATTAATTATGACGATGTTTGTTTACCGACCGGGTAATACCGCGGCCGCAGGTGGCGCCAACAAACAACAAATTTTCTGCAGGAAAAATTCTACACGACGTAACATGCCGCCCGCCCTGAAGAGTCCCTTCAGTAATATCAATTGCAAGGAGTGAACAGACGAAAAAGGGTCATCTATTGACTTGGAAGAGGACACAGCTTGACGACTGGTCGTCGAATTATCCCAGAGGAAGTAGTAACATCAGCTACACGAGTGGTGGAGTCAGTTCCAGGAAAAACAGATAATATACGACCGATACTCCATTTCAGAGGAGGAAGATTATCATCTCGAATGACGACTACAGTACCTGGAAGAATGGGTGTAGATGGCTGCAACCACTTGTGACGTTGCTGCAAGGTATGCAAGTATTCCTGACGCCAACGCTTCCAGAAGTCCTGCTGAAATCGCTGGACTAGTTGCCAACGAGATAACCGGTTCACAGACACAGAACTGACATCGTTGTCAGGAGGAGCTGTTAGGGACCGGAAAACCAAGAAATGCCCTGGTGTAAGGGCCTCAAAATCAGAAGGATCAGATGATGGAAGATACAGAGGACGAGAGTTGAGGATGGCTTCAATCTGAGTGCAGACGGTGAGAAACTCCTCGTAAGTGAGTTTCTGCTCGCCAATAACGCGAGTAAGATGATGTTTAGCAGATTTTACAGCGGCCTCCCACAGGCCGCCAAAGTGAGGACTGGAAGGGGTATGAATCGCCAGTCAGTTCCGGACGACGAGGCGGCATCACAGAGACTCTGCTGATGTTGTGGAGCAGACAGTAAGCGGCCAAGGTCACGAAGGTAGTTATGAGCACCAACAAAGTTGGTCCCGTTATCCGAAAAGATGACGGAAGGATGACCTCGGCGTGCAACAAAGCGCCGATAAGCAGCGATGAACGCTGGGGTTGACAGCTCAGATGCCAATTCTAGATGAACTGCTTTAGTAGAGAAGCAGATGGAGACAACCAGATAAGCCCTCGTGCTAACGGCTCCGCGTAGTCGTGCACTCGTCACATAAAATGGGCCGGCGTAGTCGACACCAGTAGTTAGAAAAGCCATAGCAGATGATAGCCGCTCTGGTGGAAGATTGCCCATTGGCTGTATTAGAGGACGGGGCTTGCAAGAAAAGCATCGGTTGCACTTGCGCAGACGATTGCGTACTACATTACGTCCGTCCAATATCCAGTACCGTCGACGAATGTACGAATGAGTAGCTAAAGCACCGGCGTGCAGAAGACGATAATGGGCATCATCGATTATCAGATGAGTGAGATGATTGTTCTTCGGTAGAAGAACAGGATGTTTGTGTCGATATGGTAATAAAGAGGCTGAAAGGCGACCTCCAACTCGAACAAGTCCATGCTCATCGCAAAAAAGGTGAAGTTTCATGATGAGTCGATGACGAGAAGATGGTTTCTGCAGCTCAGCCAGCTCCTCAGCAAAATGAACAGATTGAACCAGACGTATTAAGCAGATCTCTGCTTCCTGAAGCTCAACAGAGGTGAGAAAACCTGTGCGAGGTAAAGCTGAACCACGAGCATTCAGTATGAAACGTCGACAAAAGGCAATGACGCGCTTGTTCGAAGATACGAAGAAAAACGGTCAATCATGGTGGGTTCACCGGAGACAACCGTCAACACTAAAGCGGAGAGCGGCTTGGCTTCTTCGTCCACTTGATCAATTTGAGATGAATCAACAGAGGACAGGGGCCATAGAGAGGAATCGAGAGACAACCAGTGAGGACCACGCCACCACAATGGGTGATGATGAATGTCTGCAGGCATCAATCCTCGAAAGGCACAATCAGCTGGGTTGTCTTCAGACACCACATGCCTCCAGTGATTTGAGGGAATCAGATCATGGATCTCAGCGACTCGATTGCCAACAAATGTCTTCCACCTGTGACTCTCACCACAAATCCACGACAAGGCTACTGAAGAATCGCAGAAGGCGATGTATTCAGTAGTGAGATGCTGCAAAACACGAGCGGACAGGTGATGCATGAGTTTGGCGAGAAGATGGGCACCGCACAGTTCCAAGCGCGGCAGGGCTTATCAAGATCTGTCGATACATCTGTCTGATATCGGCAGTGAAGACATATCGATGTAGACGAAAGCGAAGCAGAAGAGTGAAAATATCCGCTTGCAGTTTCAGGCCAGTAAGGAGAAGATCGTTGAGGGATTTGCCATTAGCAGATGCGCAAGAGGCGTTGAAAACCACTCGAATTTTAGTAGGAGGATCGTCAGGGCGATGTACAGGATGATGAGGGATGTAATAGGGTTCATATCGCGGACAATCAGAAGATTCAGGAACCAATTCCATGAGTCCACTTTCGAGATAATCACGCATGAACTCATGATAGGCGACACGAAGAGCAGGGTTATTGTCTAGACGATGTTCCAAACGAATAAACTGCCTAGTCGCCACGTTGACAGAGGTACCCAGCCGAGAAGATGACAAGGGTAAACCAACGGTGTATCTTCCATTGGAGTCACGAGTTACATCAGCGCGATACAGCATTTCACGTTCTTTCTCTGCAGGAGTTAAAGGAAGCACTTCAGGTACCTTGTCGAGTTCCCAAAAGCGACGAACGAGGTGGACAAGCTCCTGGTCTGAATGATGCGAGGGGCTCATGTTCATGGTTTGAAGATCGGTAACGACATGAGATTTTATCACGTCAGATGGTAAGAGTTGGGGAGATGCATCAGAAGACTTAGGTTTGTCAGAAGAGGAATGGCAGGTGATCACTGATAGAGGAGAATCAGGCTGCGTAAGTGACGAAGAAGGAACAGCAGGTGATAACCCTGCAGAAGATGATGAAGAGGTGTGCTGTTGGGAGGCCTGATGGGTACTTTGAGGATGTCGAGTGGAACCATTGACAATGTCAGGTGAGAAGGAAACATGTTTTGTTCTCTTGCGATAACGAGCATAGGGCCCATAGAGCACCCAACCTAAGGTGGTAGATAATGCCCCTGGAAGTTCAGTCGATGGGCGCAACGTGCCAGGAAGAATTAGATGAGGGAGCACATCCGAACCAATCAACATCCCTATGATGCGAGGAAGATAGAAGAGTGGATCAGCTAGGTTGAATTGCCGAAACTCAGACCATCGGCCATTGAACGCTTGGACAGGAAGAGGATCTAGGTGGCCGTCAAGAACGTAGGCTTTAATGATTAGATTTGGGGGATCCCCTTGGTGACAGAGAGTGACGTATGCGTACCCTTGGATGCGAAACTGATCCGCGTTACTCAAGGTGCAAAGTTGAATAGCTTCGGGGTGAATGCGCAGACGAAGCTTGGTGGCCCAATCTCGGGTGATGAGGGTGTGTTGGCAACCTGAATCAAGAAGAGCTCGGCCAAAAACGACATTCCGCCGGTTGTCTAGACGGATCCAGGCGGTAGGCATAAGGTAGTCCGGATTATTTGTCTGACGCCAGGCAGAGCGCGCAGATGAAAGCAGATGACAAGGAGAGAACAGAGGAGACGCCGTGGACGGATGTTGGACCGACGGGATGAGTCGGCCGCAAGCTGACCACACTCGTAGTCATTCCGAACCACGGCCAGACGATGCTGAACCTGTCCCCCTAGAAAACGTGCGCGACATTCATCAATCGACCTCGTACTCCAACTCGAGAGGTGGGAGTACGAGCTGACTGCTTTGAAGAAATAGGTGGAGAAGGGGATAGTTCTGTCAATGGCTCCTCCGTGCGGGATACAGAAGGTGGAGAGGGGAGTTGGTCTGTCGACTGCTCCCTCGTGTGGGAAACGGAAGACGACGTAGTGGCAGTGGAGTGGAACGACGACATGCAATTTCTGCACAATCGTTGCTCAGTCACGAAAGCTCTTCGCTTATGAATAGTCATGGCCTTGAATTCACGACACTGGCGAATGGAGTGATTTGCAGAGCAGAAAACACATGCGGGCGATGGAGATGAGCGCGAACCAGTGTATGCCGGACGGCGATAGGACTGGCCAGAGGATGAAGGCACAGCCGATGGAGAAACAGAAGCTGAGGCTACCGGTGATGGTGGTCTTGACGACCTCTTCGGCACAGACGAACGGGATGACGTGATAGAAGTGCTTTCCAACACTCGCAGCTGTCGATTGGTGAATTCGAGCAGTTGCGAGAGATTGGGAAAGTCATCCGAGGATAGCTGCCCCTCGAACAACTGACGAGATGGTACGTCCAGGTTGCGCAAAACCAGAGAGAACAGAAGATAGTCCGCTAAATCTGGTATGGGCAGCGCCTTGATGGCATTGATCGCGTTTTGATGCGTGGTGGCGAACTGTTTCAGCTGGGACAAGGAAGAAACAGACGCAGGCCGTGAATCCAGTATCTGGCTCACATACAGGTCAGCAAGCCGACGAGGATTTTGATAACAGGAGGACAGGGCTTGATAGGCGAGAGCGTAATTCACCGAATTCATCTCGAAGCCGGAGATGACAGAAGCCGCCTCACCAGCAAGAGAAAATGCCAGAAGATGGAACTTCTGGACTGGCGCCAGGGAGTTATTTTGATGCACTAGGGCATCAAATAGCGCGATGAAGCCAGGCCATTCCTCGATTTCTCTATGAAAAGAGGGCAATTCGACACGAGGAATAGGGAGATCAACAGAGGAAGGCTTCGCAGCCAAAGGAGATGCAGTCAGATTGCTATGGGCAGCACGGACATGCAGGCAAATCTCAAAAAAGGCAGAAAACTTTGAGGGTGCCTCGTCCCGTCCTTCTTCTAACTGAGAGTTGAGCTTTACGATCAACTCGTCAGCCTCTTTGAAGGTCTTCTCCACCTTAAACAACTCGGCCAAGCACATGTTGGCAACATCTGCTTCGGTGGTCAAACTTTTGATTAGTTTGAGAAGAGTGGAAGCCGCTGCGAATGCATTTTCGCGCTTGACAACCGCCTCAGAGATAGAGGCCTTCAATTTATCCATCGACGGCATTTTAACTTTCGAACGACCCCGGTATAAAGAAATAAATTGATTCGGAATTTATAGTTCGAAAAGTGAACAGACGATGCTTATCTTGCCAAAGGAGATAATAAACAGATGACGCGCGATAAGCCGTTCAATTAATTTTCCACTTGATTTATTGGAAAGAAAATTAAACGGCGAATTTAAATGAATAATCAGATGAACGGAAATTGAAATTAGATTGAAATTATGGAATTAATTTGAACAATTCCCGGGTGTCGGCACCAATAAATGATCGCAAATTATTGCAACCAATTTCAGATGACGATAACTATTAAGAGATTAAGCAACTTGTTGAAAGAATTTGTGTGCACTTACCTCGTGAGTTAAGAGAGATGATGTCTTTGAATTTACCCCCTAATCTGGTGGCAGAAGATGGTCAGGTGGATGGGTAAAAGGGATGATTAACCTCTTCTGCACCGGCTTCGTGGTTATCACTCAATTTGAGTAACACACAATTCACTCGAAATTGCTCAATCAGTTTTTAACAGAAGAAATTGAAAATGTATAAAGATGATAGATGATTAGATGAATTTTAAGTAATCAAATAACTTAGTTTGATAAATTTTAGAATCGATAAGCACAGTTTGACACTTGAGAAAATTATCATTATTAATTATGACGATGTTTGTTTACCGACCGGATTTACCGACCGGGTAATACCGCGGCCGCAGGTGGCGCCAACAAACAACAAATTTTCTGCAGGAAAAATTCTACACGACGTAACATATATATATATATATATATATATATATATATATATATATATATATATATATATATATATATTTTTTTTTTTTTTTTTTTTTTTCAATCACCTTTCCGGGAATTACGAGATACCACCGAACTCTCAGAGCCAAAGTGGAATCAAGAGCTATGAAAGAAGCGCCTTACGATACGTGTATTGCCCAGTATGACTTCCTTCTGGGCACTCGAAACAACATAGATGTCAAGTTCCAACATCTTTGTGTTATCAACAAGATGTTCTTCTACGAGTCCGTTGACCGACATCACCAGTGGGATAATAGATATTTTCTTGAGCTTATACATTTCCTTTAGTTCGAACGACAGATCGAAGTATTTTGTAATTTTTTCAGTGTATGCCCTTGAAATACTGTCGTCTGAAGGAACCGTAATATCGATGATCTCACAGCTTTTTTCAGTTTTGTTCAGTAAGACGATATCCGGTCGATTATTTGCCACTGGCCTGTCCGTCACTATCGTGGTGTCCCAATATAATTTAAATTCTTCGTTCTCGAGGACATTCTCAGGTGAGTATAGATGATCTTTCCTCTTAGTTTTGACTAGTTTTAATTTCAGTGCCATGGCCTGATGGTAAACTTTTGCCATTTGGTTGTGTCTATCCGTGTATTCTCTCGGAGCGAGGATGGAGCAACCAGACGTAACATGTTGGATGTGTTCACGCCTCAGCTTGCATTTTCTACATAGATCAGAGGTAAGTTGTTGCCCCGCTATGTTTTTGAGGTAAGACCTGGTAGGAATCACCTGATCCTGTATTGCAAGCAGCCTGCCCTCAGTTTCAGGAAACAGGTAGCCCGCCTTAAGGTAAGTTAAGGATTCTTTTTTATTCACATTGCTGTTGTCTAAATTATTAGGGTATCTACCATGTAATACCTTAGCTTTCCATTCCTCCTGCAGGTTTTGCTGAGTGCGAATCGGCAGCGCGAAGTCGGAATCCGATAGCCGTAATGGGGAGCATCCTACATCTACCGAACGAAGGGCTCTGACAAAGGGTAAGTTCTGCTTCATGAAGTATTCCCTTAGTTTTATTACGGATTTGTTATGTGATGTTTCTAGGTTAAGCATCCCTCTTCCCCCTAGATGTCTTTGGAGATAGAGTCTTGCCACGGATGAGTGAGGGTGATGTACTCCGTATTTCGTCAAAATGGTGCGGATCTTCGTGTCCAAAGCCTGCAGTTCTGTAGTCGACCATGTAAGTACCCCGAAGGTGTACGTCATTATGGGCAATGCCCATGTGTTCAAGGCTAGAAACAATGATTTCGAATTCAGTTTGGACTGGAGCACTTGGTTCACCCGATGAAATAGTTTCTTACTAAAGGCTTCCTTCATTTCAGCGTTTTTAATTTCTAGAGCTTGCTGTATACCTAGATACTTATAGGTTTCATCCATGCCGAGGTTCTGAATGGCATTTGGATTCAAGATGTTGGAATCATTTTCAGATATTTTTCCCCTTTTGACCTTTAGCCTTGCGCACTTGTCTAGCCCCATCTCCATTCTTATGGTCTCACTAAATGTTGCCACGATCTCTAACATTTTTTCAAGTTGTTCTTCATTGGACGCATATAATTTGAGATCATCAATATATAGTTGATGGGTTATTTTGATCTTTCTGTTTTTGTCTAGGATGTATCCATATTTCTGTTCATTGATGAGCTTGCTGAGGCAAAACCATAAGGGGCTAAGTGGGTCCCCTTGAAATAGACCCCGTCTGATTGCGATGTGAGCTGTTTTAATTATAGTAGCCCCAGTTTTCAGAATCAGCGAGGTTCGCCATTCGCTCATTAGGTGTTTTAGGAGATTTATTACTGATCCACATACTCCGTACATACTCAGAACCTTGAGCAGCCAAGTGTGGGGTACCGAGTCAAACGCTTTTTTATAGTCCACCCACGCTACCGAGATGTTACGTAGCTTTTTTCTTGCGTGTTTCGTGATGATAACATCCGTTATCAACAGTTCTTTGGCACCCATTGCTTTGGATTTGCATCCGTTTTGTTCAGTTGCCAAGATGTTGTGGCTTCTCACGTGGTTGTTGATGTGCCGGGTGAGTACTCCTGTGAGGAGTTTGTAAATGGTCGGCAAGCATGTAACCGGTCTGTAGTTTTTTGGATCTTTTGATTCGGCTCCTTTGGTCAACATATATGTCAGTCCAGCAGTCATAAAGCCTGGGACCAGCTCAGGTTTCTCTAGAAGTTGTTGGAATAGGCGAGCTAGGCTAGAGTGGACAGACCTGAAGTGTTTCCACCAGAAATTGTGGATGTTGTCAACAACATATATATATATATATATATAGGAAAAGTAATATTTCTTGTGCTATATTTGATGTATTGAAAGTGTAATTTTCTTGGGTTTAGAGCACATTAAAATTCAAATATTTATATTTTATTCAGTGAAATCGACATATGTTTCGGCGTAAATAAGCCTTTTTCAAGATTGTATAATAACAGTTGGACATCAACATCTAAAATTAATTAAAATTGATTATTATTCATTTTTTTTTTCCCTTATGTCTATGCTAACTTACTAGTCTAGCAATATTCCTATAATAAAAGTTGTACAAGTCAAATCAATAAAATTTAATCTTTACGAGGGTACTGTCAAATAAAATTTGATTTGTTTAATTCTTGACAATGCAGTTTCCCAGTTTATCACTTGAATTGCCATCTGTGTTTATCTATCTATATTAATAAATATGTTATTGAAGTTTTCATTTCATTTTGATTTTGTTTTACAATTGTAGTCACAGATGCCTCCTCTAGATAGGTTTTATATTATTGCAGGATGTTATGGTAAATTTTTGCTAAATTTTTCAGGTCGGTTCTGTCGTTTATAGAGTTTTTTTCCTTTTGAATGTAAATCATTTCCAGAAAAGTCCTAATTTTGCTGTTGGTTTCTTTGTGTAAGATTTCACAGTTATCGAAGTCGAACCCATGGTTAGTTGTTAATTCATGTTTCTTTAAGGCTGTAGAATTTTTTGCATATTTGTGGCCGTTGATTCTTTCTTTTATATATTGGGTTGTTTGGCCTATGTAAACTCCTGAACATTCTTTGCATTTTAGTTTGTAAACACAATTGGATATTTTATCTTTTGGAATTTTGGATTTTAGCTTGGTGTAGAGATGTTTCAAATTGTTTTTGGATTTATGTGCAATTTTTATGTCTGTGTCTTTGAATATGTAATTAATTTTTTCTGATAAATTTTTCACGTATGGAATTGCTACATATTTTTTGTTTCCTTTTGTGGCTTCGTTTTCGATGGTATTATAAGCTGAATGAATTCTGTTTTTAAATATTTTTTCTATTAGATTTGATGGATAGTTATTTTGATTTAGGATTTTCTTTGCTTTTTTTATTGTCTCGATACGATATTTTGGTGATGTCAGCTTTATCGATCTATCGGCAATCCCTGAAATTACACTTTTTTTATATTGAATTGGTGCTATTGATTTATAATTTAGGTATCTGCCTGACCATGTTTCTTTTGTGTGCCAAATTGTTTCTATTTTTGAGTTCATAATATTATGTATGAGTGTCATATCTAAAAAGTTTATTCTGTTGTCTTTTTCAATTTCTGTTGTAAATTTAATTTTTGGATGATAGTTGTTTAATTCGTTTAAAATTAATAATATATCTGCTTCGGAAACTGCAGTCAGGCAGTCATCTACATATCTTTTGAAAAAAGATATTTTGTGTTTTATTTTATTTATTATGGTTTCTTCAAGATCTTCCATTACCAATTGGGCTAATAGTGCTGATAGAGGGGCTCCCATGCTGCATCCGTCTATTTGGCTGTAAAAAGAATCCTCAAACTGAAAATAAGAGTTTGATATGCAGAAATCAGTGGCCTTCAGAAATTCAACTTTCGTGAGATCTGTGTGATGTTTTATTTCATCCCATCGTTTTGCAATTATGCTTTTGGCTTTTTCCATCGGAGTGTTGGTATATAGGCTGACAACATCAAATGATACCAATTTTTCATTGTCTTTCAAGCTCACTGTATTTATGAATTGTTTGAATGTCCAAGAATCTTTTATGTGGTATGCATTCTGGCCAATAATGGGTGAAATACACTTGGATAAATATTTTGATAAATTATAGGTAGGACTTTGAATACAGCTGACAATTGGTCTTAATGGAATATTGTTTTTGTGGAGCTTAGGTAAACCGTAGAATTGGGGAGGTACAGCGTTGTGTATTTTGAGACTGGAACATAGTTTTTTAGGTAGAAGATTTTTCATTTCCCAATTTTTTATTAATTCGTTATTTTTCTTTTGAATTATTTGTGTAGGATTTCTATTCAATCTTTTGTAAGTTTGTTCGTCATTAAGATGTTCCATTATTTTATTTTTATATTTACTTTTGTTCATAATAACGGTTTTATTCGATTTATCTGGTTTCAGGATGGTGAGTTGAGGATTGTTCTTCAGAAATACTGTCGTTTCTTTGATTTTTTTATTCAATATTACTTGTTCTCTATTCTTCTTAGAATTTTTGTGTTTGAAATTAGTGATGGTATTTGTAATATCTGTTCTTATTTTTTTCTGTGTTTCTGGTTCCAGATTCATAATTGCAGTTTCCAAACTCGCAACAATGTCCGTTATAGGTATGTCTTTTGTTTTATATTCTTTGCTGTAGTTTGGGCCCAAGCTTAAAACTTCCATGACTGTTTTAGGTATAGTAGTGTTAGTGAGGTTAGTGACCCACTCTGTATGTGTGATATCGGTATTATCATTTTTGTTGTTCAATTCCTGTATTTTTTTTATTTGTTTGCTTTGGATTTTTTTGAATGTTTCCTCTATTTTCATATTCTGGATGTTAAGATATTGTCTAATATAGTTAGATGGTTGTACATTATTTAACTCCGACTCTGTATGTTTAATTTCCCTTTCTAGTTTTCTCAGGTGTTTCGTTGTGTCTGTTAGAAGTAGATTGAGTGTTTTCAATTGGAAACAACGTACTGCACTGTCAAATTTTACCCCCATTGAGTTGTCTAGGAATTTGATGTGGGGAAGACTAAATTTCAGAAATGTTGGACATAATTGTGCATTTTTGCATTGTAAAAGAAATAGTCTCCTGTTTTTCTGCTTCGCATTCTTCTTTTTGATGTTCCAAAGTTTTTTCAAAGCTTGTGATATGTCCTCAGGATAGTTGTCACGAATAAATCTCATGTTGATGTTGTTTGTCTCCATTTTTTCACCCAGGAGCTTATGAATAGGAAAAGTAATATTTCTTGTGCTATATTTGATGTATTGAAAGTGTAATTTTCTTGGGTTTAGAGCACATTAAAATTCAAATATTTATATTTTATTCAGTGAAATCGACATATGTTTCGGCGTAAATAAGCCTTTTTCAAGATTGTATAATAACAGTTGGACATCAACATCTAAAATTAATTAAAATTGATTATTATTCATTTTTTTTTTCCCTTATGTCTATGCTAACTTACTAGTCTAGCAATATTCCTATAATAAAAGTTGTACAAGTCAAATCAATAAAATTTAATCTTTACGAGGGTACTGTCAAATAAAATTTGATTTGTTTAATTCTTGACAATGCAGTTTCCCAGTTTATCACTTGAATTGCCATCTGTGTTTATCTATCTATATTAATAAATATGTTATTGAAGTTTTCATTTCATTTTGATTTTGTTTTACAATTGTAGTCACAGATGCCTCCTCTAGATAGGTTTTATATTATTGCAGGATGTTATGGTAAATTTTTGCTAAATTTTTCAGGTCGGTTCTGTCGTTTATAGAGTTTTTTTCCTTTTGAATGTAAATCATTTCCAGAAAAGTCCTAATTTTGCTGTTGGTTTCTTTGTGTAAGATTTCACAGTTGTCGAAGTCGAACCCATGGTTAGTTGTTAATTCATGTTTCTTTAAGGCTGTAGAATTTTTTGCATATTTGTGGCCGTTGATTCTTTCTTTTATATATTGGGTTGTTTGGCCTATGTAAACTCCTGAACATTCTTTGCATTTTAGTTTGTAAACACAATTGGATATTTTATCTTTTGGAATTTTGGATTTTAGCTTGGTGTAGAGATGTTTCAAATTGTTTTTGGATTTATGTGCAATTTTTATGTCTGTGTCTTTGAATATGTAATTAATTTTTTCTGATAAATTTTTCACGTATGGAATTGCTACATATTTTTTGTTTCCTTTTGTGGCTTCGTTTTCGATGGTATTATAAGCTGAATGAATTCTGTTTTTAAATATTTTTTCTATTAGATTTGATGGATAGTTATTTTGATTTAGGATTTTCTTTGCTTTTTTTATTGTCTCGATACGATATTTTGGTGATGTCAGCTTTATCGATCTATCGGCAATCCCTGAAATTACACTTTTTTTATATTGAATTGGTGCTATTGATTTATAATTTAGGTATCTGCCTGACCATGTTTCTTTTGTGTGCCAAATTGTTTCTATTTTTGAGTTCATAATATTATGTATGAGTGTCATATCTAAAAAGTTTATTCTGTTGTCTTTTTCAATTTCTGTTGTAAATTTAATTTTTGGATGATAGTTGTTTAATTCGTTTAAAATTAATAATATATCTGCTTCGGAAACTGCAGTCAGGCAGTCATCTACATATCTTTTGAAAAAAGATATTTTGTGTTTTATTTTATTTATTATGGTTTCTTCAAGATCTTCCATTACCAATTGGGCTAATAGTGCTGATAGAGGGGCTCCCATGCTGCATCCGTCTATTTGGCTGTAAAAAGAATCCTCAAACTGAAAATAAGAGTTTGATATGCAGAAATCAGTGGCCTTCAGAAATTCAACTTTCGTGAGATCTGTGTGATGTTTTATTTCATCCCATCGTTTTGCAATTATGCTTTTGGCTTTTTCCATCGGAGTGTTGGTATATAGGCTGACAACATCAAATGATACCAATTTTTCATTGTCTTTCAAGCTCACTGTATTTATGAATTGTTTGAATGTCCAAGAATCTTTTATGTGGTATGCATTCTGGCCAATAATGGGTGAAATACACTTGGATAAATATTTTGATAAATTATAGGTAGGACTTTGAATACAGCTGACAATTGGTCTTAATGGAATATTGTTTTTGTGGAGCTTAGGTAAACCGTAGAATTGGGGAGGTACAGCGTTGTGTATTTTGAGACTGGAACATAGTTTTTTAGGTAGAAGATTTTTCATTTCCCAATTTTTTATTAATTCGTTATTTTTCTTTTGAATTATTTGTGTAGGATTTCTATTCAATCTTTTGTAAGTTTGTTCGTCATTAAGATGTTCCATTATTTTATTTTTATATTCACTTTTGTTCATAATAACGGTTTTATTCGATTTATCTGGTTTCAGGATGGTGAGTTGAGGATTGTTCTTCAGAAATACTGTCGTTTCTTTGATTTTTTTATTCAATATTACTTGTTCTCTATTCTTCTTAGAATTTTTGTGTTTGAAATTAGTGATGGTATTTGTAATATCTGTTCTTATTTTTTTCTGTGTTTCTGGTTCCAGATTCATAATTGCAGTTTCCAAACTCGCAACAATGTCCGTTATAGGTATGTCTTTTGTTTTATATTCTTTGCTGTAGTTTGGGCCCAAGCTTAAAACTTCCATGACTGTTTTAGGTATAGTAGTGTTAGTGAGGTTAGTGACCCACTCTGTATGTGTGATATCGGTATTATCATTTTTGTTGTTCAATTCCTGTATTTTTTTTTATTTGTTTGCTTTGGATTTTTTTGAATGTTTCCTCTATTTTCATATTCTGGATGTTAAGATATTGTCTAATATAGTTAGATGGTTGTACATTATTTAACTCCGACTCTGTATGTTTAATTTCCCTTTCTAGTTTTCTCAGGTGTTTCGTTGTGTCTGTTAGAAGTAGATTGAGTGTTTTCAATTGGAAACAACGTACTGCACTGTCAAATTTTACCCCCATTGAGTTGTCTAGGAATTTGATGTGGGGAAGACTAAATTTCAGAAATGTTGGACATAATTGTGCATTTTTGCATTGTAAAAGAAATAGTCTCCTGTTTTTCTGCTTCGCATTCTTCTTTTTGATGTTCCAAAGTTTTTTCAAAGCTTGTGATATGTCCTCAGGATAGTTGTCACGAATAAATCTCATGTTGATGTTGTTTGTCTCCATTTTTTCACCCAGGAGCTTATGAATAGGAAAAGTAATATTTCTTGTGCTATATTTGATGTATTGAAAGTGTAATTTTCTTGGGTTTAGAGCACATTAAAATTCAAATATTTATATTTTATTCAGTGAAATCGACATATGTTTCGGCGTAAATAAGCCTTTTTCAAGATTGTATAATAACAGTTGGACATCAACATCTAAAATTAATTAAAATTGATTATTATTCATTTTTTTTTTCCCTTATGTCTATGCTAACTTACTAGTCTAGCAATATTCCTATAATAAAAGTTGTACAAGTCAAATCAATAAAATTTAATCTTTACGAGGGTACTGTCAAATAAAATTTGATTTGTTTAATTCTTGACAATGCAGTTTCCCAGTTTATCACTTGAATTGCCATCTGTGTTTATCTATCTATATTAATAAATATGTTATTGAAGTTTTCATTTCATTTTGATTTTGTTTTACAATTGTAGTCACAGATGCCTCCTCTAGATAGGTTTTATATTATTGCAGGATGTTATGGTAAATTTTTGCTGAATTTTTCAGGTCGGTTCTGTCGTTTATAGAGTTTTTTTCCTTTTGAATGTAAATCATTTCCAGAAAAGTCCTAATTTTGCTGTTGGTTTCTTTGTGTAAGATTTCACAGTTGTCGAAGTCGAACCCATGGTTAGTTGTTAATTCATGTTTCTTTAAGGCTGTAGAATTTTTTGCATATTTGTGGCCGTTGATTCTTTCTTTTATACAGGGTGAGTCTTTGACTTGTACATATATTTTAACCGAAGGTTCTTGAGGTCAAAAGAAACACTTTTTTCATTTACCATTTTTTCCGATTCGGCCCTGTTAAAAAGATATAGCCATTTTAAATTTTCAAAATGAGCTAATTCACCCCTGAAAACCGGAACACTGAAGTTTTCTCAAGCATAAGATATACCTCTTGAACCTTGGAAATAAGCTACTAAATTAGAAAAACCATCATAAACTCACGTTTAACATTCCATTTGTTGAACAAAGTAGTGTTTATAATCAAATAATTGAGTTATTCCAATTTCGTTGACGCTAAAGATTAAATATTCTTCTCTTGATTTCTATTTCATTTTCGATAATTATAACGAATTGAGCTCGCTACCACCCATATTAGCTCTGATACTCATATCCATTCATTCATTATATTTCATTTATATGATATCGTTGTTTATTTTTCGTGCAAGAATTAACCTTAAAATCTCAAATAAATAATATTCATCTATGAAAGATCTAACACAGACTATAGTAATCTGTGGTTTTAAGTTTGAATTTCAAATTTCGAGTGATGCCAAATATAAACACAGCAGTTCGGTTCGAATAATCTATGTTCTAAGTTCTAACCTAAAATTTTCATTTACAGTTTACACTGTTATTGTTATAAGATATTTGTTATGAAATGAAGCATTTGATTTGTTCCAACTATCTCATAAAAATATTGAAATGCATCAATATTTTTGAAACCATCAGTATGAAAATATGGAAATATGTAAAATATTCTGGCTCTGTAATCAATGGAAAATGTTAGACTCCACTTGTAATCAAATTTGTTGTTAATGTGTACCTACATTATAGCCAACTTTACTACTTAATTCATCTTGATTTTGGCATTGAAAATAAATGAGAAGTATTCAATGTAAATATCCACAATAGAATATTTGGTTTCTTTCAACTCACCTAATTTGTTTTCACATTAAAACAATTATGGCCCTCTTGGAAGTATGTCAATCATAAGCTCTTAGGATGAATTTATGGAATAGCAAAAGAATAAAAGTATTCAATCTCAATCACATGAAAATTTGTCTAGTATGTACCTAGTCCTAGTGATATGTTTCGATGTGAGTTTGAATGAGCCGAAGAAGAATACAGTATTGTTCGATAGCAGCAGTCTTTAGTGGGATATTGATTGTTGTCATTATAATGGGACTATTTTGTGAAAAGTTTTTAAACATGGGTTTTATGAATAATCTGGACTTTTCAAAAAGAATGTTGATTTTAGTGAAGTATCTTCTTATTATCAGAGCTGTGCCAAAGCTCAGTGATTTTTAATCAAATCGAGGAGTTGAGGTGAGCTTATTCAAATAACTTCATTTTCAAACTAAGTTGGCTAGTACTTCAATTCTTAAATCTGAGACATGACTTCATAGTAAATATTCATTTCTGTGGTTTTTTTTCCACAATAGAACAGAGTTGCATTCAGCCAAAGTACCCAATTTTTTGAATTTCACAGATAATTTTTTTTTTTTAAGATCAAGTTATTCGAAAACGGCGCTTTGTACGAGAAAATATGAAGAATACTTTTATTTTTCAAATTAGCCAAATATTCTTCAATGAACGTTCAAATTACTATTAAGAGTTGGTTTCTTCGAATTTCTGGTATTTTTATGGTATGTTATGTTCATAACAAAGAAACAGAAGAATGTGTATGGAATCTGGTGTTCGGAGAAGATGTATCACATCAAAAAAAAGCTATATTTCAAAAATCATTTCCTTCGATACAACCATTTACGAGATATAGCCGAAAATCACATTTTTTTAACGATTTTCAACAGCCTGTATCTTTTTAACCGGGCCGAATCGGAAAAAATGGTAAAGGAAAAAAGTGTTTCTTTTGACCTCATGAATCTTGGGTTAAAATATATGTACAAGTCAAAGACTCACCCTGTATATTGGGTTGTTTGGCCTATGTAAACTCCTGAACATTCTTTGCATTTTAGTTTGTAAACACAATTGGATATTTTATCTTTTGGAATTTTGGATTTTAGCTTGGTGTAGAGATGTTTCAAATTGTTTTTGGATTTATGTGCAATTTTTATGTCTGTGTCTTTGAATATGTAATTAATTTTTTCTGATAAATTTTTCACGTATGGAATTGCTACATATTTTTTGTTTCCTTTTGTGGCTTCGTTTTCGATGGTATTATAAGCTGAATGAATTCTGTTTTTAAATATTTTTTCTATTAGATTTGATGGATAGTTATTTTGATTTAGGATTTTCTTTGCTTTTTTTATTGTCTCGATACGATATTTTGGTGATGTCAGCTTTATCGATCTATCGGCAATCCCTGAAATTACACTTTTTTTATATTGAATTGGTGCTATTGATTTATAATTTAGGTATCTGCCTGACCATGTTTCTTTTGTGTGCCAAATTGTTTCTATTTTTGAGTTCATAATATTATGTATGAGTGTCATATCTAAAAAGTTTATTCTGTTGTCTTTTTCAATTTCTGTTGTAAATTTAATTTTTGGATGATAGTTGTTTAATTCGTTTAAAATTAATAATATATCTGCTTCGGAAACTGCAGTCAGGCAGTCATCTACATATCTTTTGAAAAAAGATATTTTGTGTTTTATTTTATTTATTATGGTTTCTTCAAGATCTTCCATTACCAATTGGGCTAATAGTGCTGATAGAGGGGCTCCCATGCTGCATCCGTCTATTTGGCTGTAAAAAGAATCCTCAAACTGAAAATAAGAGTTTGATATGCAGAAATCAGTGGCCTTCAGAAATTCAACTTTCGTGAGATCTGTGTGATGTTTTATTTCATCCCATCGTTTTGCAATTATGCTTTTGGCTTTTTCCATCGGAGTGTTGGTATATAGGCTGACAACATCAAATGATACCAATTTTTCATTGTCTTTCAAGCTCACTGTATTTATGAATTGTTTGAATGTCCAAGAATCTTTTATGTGGTATGCATTCTGGCCAATAATGGGTGAAATACACTTGGATAAATATTTTGATAAATTATAGGTAGGACTTTGAATACAGCTGACAATTGGTCTTAATGGAATATTGTTTTTGTGGAGCTTAGGTAAACCGTAGAATTGGGGAGGTACAGCGTTGTGTATTTTGAGACTGGAACATAGTTTTTTAGGTAGAAGATTTTTCATTTCCCAATTTTTTATTAATTCGTTATTTTTCTTTTGAATTATTTGTGTAGGATTTCTATTCAATCTTTTGTAAGTTTGTTCGTCATTAGGATGTTCCATTATTTTATTTTTATATTCACTTTTGTTCATAATAACGGTTTTATTCGATTTATCTGGTTTCAGGATGGTGAGTTGAGGATTGTTCTTCAGAAATACTGTCGTTTCTTTGATTTTTTTATTCAATATTACTTGTTCTCTATTCTTCTTAGAATTTTTGTGTTTGAAATTAGTGATGGTATTTGTAATATCTGTTCTTATTTTTTTCTGTGTTTCTGGTTCCAGATTCATAATTGCAGTTTCCAAACTCGCAACAATGTCCGTTATAGGTATGTCTTTTGTTTTATATTCTTTGCTGTAGTTTGGGCCCAAGCTTAAAACTTCCATGACTGTTTTAGGTATAGTAGTGTTAGTGAGGTTAGTGACCCACTCTGTATGTGTGATATCGGTATTATCATTTTTGTTGTTCAATTCCTGTATTTTTTTTATTTGTTTGCTTTGGATTTTTTTGAATGTTTCCTCTATTTTCATATTCTGGATGTTAAGATATTGTCTAATATAGTTAGATGGTTGTACATTATTTAACTCCGACTCTGTATGTTTAATTTCCCTTTCTAGTTTTCTCAGGTGTTTCGTTGTGTCTGTTAGAAGTAGATTGAGTGTTTTCAATTGGAAACAACGTACTGCACTGTCAAATTTTACCCCCATTGAGTTGTCTAGGAATTTGATGTGGGGAAGACTAAATTTCAGAAATGTTGGACATAATTGTGCATTTTTGCATTGTAAAAGAAATAGTCTCCTGTTTTTCTGCTTCGCATTCTTCTTTTTGATGTTCCAAAGTTTTTTCAAAGCTTGTGATATGTCCTCAGGATAGTTGTCACGAATAAATCTCATGTTGATGTTGTTTGTCTCCATTTTTTCACCCAGGAGCTTATGAATAGGAAAAGTAATATTTCTTGTGCTATATTTGATGTATTGAAAGTGTAATTTTCTTGGGTTTAGAGCACATTAAAATTCAAATATTTATATTTTATTCAGTGAAATCGACATATGTTTCGGCGTAAATAAGCCTTTTTCAAGATTGTATAATAACAGTTGGACATCAACATCTAAAATTAATTAAAATTGATTATTATTCATTTTTTTTTTCCCTTATGTCTATGCTAACTTACTAGTCTAGCAATATTCCTATAATAAAAGTTGTACAAGTCAAATCAATAAAATTTAATCTTTACGAGGGTACTTTCAAATAAAATTTGATTTGTTTAATTCTTGACAATGCAGTTTCCCAGTTTATCACTTGAATTGCCATCTGTGTTTATCTATCTATATTAATAAATATGTTATTGAAGTTTTCATTTCATTTTGATTTTGTTTTACAATTGTAGTCACAGATGCCTCCTCTAGATAGGTTTTATATTATTGCAGGATGTTATGGTAAATTTTTGCTAAATTTTTCAGGTCGGTTCTGTCGTTTATAGAGTTTTTTTCCTTTTGAATGTAAATCATTTCCAGAAAAGTCCTAATTTTGCTGTTGGTTTCTTTGTGTAAGATTTCACAGTTGTCGAAGTCGAACCCATGGTTAGTTGTTAATTCATGTTTCTTTAAGGCTGTAGAATTTTTTGCATATTTGTGGCCGTTGATTCTTTCTTTTATATATTGGGTTGTTTGGCCTATGTAAACTCCTGAACATTCTTTGCATTTTAGTTTGTAAACACAATTGGATATTTTATCTTTTGGAATTTTGGATTTTAGCTTGGTGTAGAGATGTTTCAAATTGTTTTTGGATTTATGTGCAATTTTTATGTCTGTGTCTTTGAATATGTAATTAATTTTTTCTGATAAATTTTTCACGTATGGAATTGCTACATATTTTTTGTTTCCTTTTGTGGCTTCGTTTTCGATGGTATTATAAGCTGAATGAATTCTGTTTTTAAATATTTTTTCTATTAGATTTGATGGATAGTTATTTTGATTTAGGATTTTCTTTGCTTTTTTTATTGTCTCGATACGATATTTTGGTGATGTCAGCTTTATCGATCTATCGGCAATCCCTGAAATTACACTTTTTTTATATTGAATTGGTGCTATTGATTTATAATTTAGGTATCTGCCTGACCATGTTTCTTTTGTGTGCCAAATTGTTTCTATTTTTGAGTTCATAATATTATGTATGAGTGTCATATCTAAAAAGTTTATTCTGTTGTCTTTTTCAATTTCTGTTGTAAATTTAATTTTTGGATGATAGTTGTTTAATTCGTTTAAAATTAATAATATATCTGCTTCGGAAACTGCAGTCAGGCAGTCATCTACATATCTTTTGAAAAAAGATATTTTGTGTTTTATTTTATTTATTATGGTTTCTTCAAGATCTTCCATTACCAATTGGGCTAATAGTGCTGATAGAGGGGCTCCCATGCTGCATCCGTCTATTTGGCTGTAAAAAGAATCCTCAAACTGAAAATAAGAGTTTGATATGCAGAAATCAGTGGCCTTCAGAAATTCAACTTTCGTGAGATCTGTGTGATGTTTTATTTCATCCCATCGTTTTGCAATTATGCTTTTGGCTTTTTCCATCGGAGTGTTGGTATATAGGCTGACAACATCAAATGATACCAATTTTTCATTGTCTTTCAAGCTCACTGTATTTATGAATTGTTTGAATGTCCAAGAATCTTTTATGTGGTATGCATTCTGGCCAATAATGGGTGAAATACACTTGGATAAATATTTTGATAAATTATAGGTAGGACTTTGAATACAGCTGACAATTGGTCTTAATGGAATATTGTTTTTGTGGAGCTTAGGTAAACCGTAGAATTGGGGAGGTACAGCGTTGTGTATTTTGAGACTGGAACATAGTTTTTTAGGTAGAAGATTTTTCATTTCCCAATTTTTTATTAATTCGTTATTTTTCTTTTGAATTATTTGTGTAGGATTTCTATTCAATCTTTTGTAAGTTTGTTCGTCATTAGGATGTTCCATTATTTTATTTTTATATTCACTTTTGTTCATAATAACGGTTTTATTCGATTTATCTGGTTTCAGGATGGTGAGTTGAGGATTGTTCTTCAGAAATACTGTCGTTTCTTTGATTTTTTTATTCAATATTACTTGTTCTCTATTCTTCTTAGAATTTTTGTGTTTGAAATTAGTGATGGTATTTGTAATATCTGTTCTTATTTTTTTCTGTGTTTCTGGTTCCAGATTCATAATTGCAGTTTCCAAACTCGCAACAATGTCCGTTATAGGTATGTCTTTTGTTTTATATTCTTTGCTGTAGTTTGGGCCCAAGCTTAAAACTTCCATGACTGTTTTAGGTATAGTAGTGTTAGTGAGGTTAGTGACCCACTCTGTATGTGTGATATCGGTATTATCATTTTTGTTGTTCAATTCCTGTATTTTTTTTATTTGTTTGCTTTGGATTTTTTTGAATGTTTCCTCTATTTTCATATTCTGGATGTTAAGATATTGTCTAATATAGTTAGATGGTTGTACATTATTTAACTCCGACTCTGTATGTTTAATTTCCCTTTCTAGTTTTCTCAGGTGTTTCGTTGTGTCTGTTAGAAGTAGATTGAGTGTTTTCAATTGGAAACAACGTACTGCACTGTCAAATTTTACCCCCATTGAGTTGTCTAGGAATTTGATGTGGGGAAGACTAAATTTCAGAAATGTTGGACATAATTGTGCATTTTTGCATTGTAAAAGAAATAGTCTCCTGTTTTTCTGCTTCGCATTCTTCTTTTTGATGTTCCAAAGTTTTTTCAAAGCTTGTGATATGTCCTCAGGATAGTTGTCACGAATAAATCTCATGTTGATGTTGTTTGTCTCCATTTTTTCACCCAGGAGCTTATGAATAGGAAAAGTAATATTTCTTGTGCTATATTTGATGTATTGAAAGTGTAATTTTCTTGGGTTTAGAGCACATTAAAATTCAAATATTTATATTTTATTCAGTGAAATCGACATATGTTTCGGCGTAAATAAGCCTTTTTCAAGATTGTATAATAACAGTTGGACATCAACATCTAAAATTAATTAAAATTGATTATTATTCATTTTTTTTTTCCCTTATGTCTATGCTAACTTACTAGTCTAGCAATATTCCTATAATAAAAGTTGTACAAGTCAAATCAATAAAATTTAATCTTTACGAGGGTACTTTCAAATAAAATTTGATTTGTTTAATTCTTGACAATGCAGTTTCCCAGTTTATCACTTGAATTGCCATCTGTGTTTATCTATCTATATTAATAAATATGTTATTGAAGTTTTCATTTCATTTTGATTTTGTTTTACAATTGTAGTCACAGATGCCTCCTCTAGATAGGTTTTATATTATTGCAGGATGTTATGGTAAATTTTTGCTAAATTTTTCAGGTCGGTTCTGTCGTTTATAGAGTTTTTTTCCTTTTGAATGTAAATCATTTCCAGAAAAGTCCTAATTTTGCTGTTGGTTTCTTTGTGTAAGATTTCACAGTTGTCGAAGTCGAACCCATGGTTAGTTGTTAATTCATGTTTCTTTAAGGCTGTAGAATTTTTTGCATATTTGTGGCCGTTGATTCTTTCTTTTATATATTGGGTTGTTTGGCCTATGTAAACTCCTGAACATTCTTTGCATTTTAGTTTGTAAACACAATTGGATATTTTATCTTTTGGAATTTTGGATTTTAGCTTGGTGTAGAGATGTTTCAAATTGTTTTTGGATTTATGTGCAATTTTTATGTCTGTGTCTTTGAATATGTAATTAATTTTTTCTGATAAATTTTTCACGTATGGAATTGCTACATATTTTTTGTTTCCTTTTGTGGCTTCGTTTTCGATGGTATTATAAGCTGAATGAATTCTGTTTTTAAATATTTTTTCTATTAGATTTGATGGATAGTTATTTTGATTTAGGATTTTCTTTGCTTTTTTTATTGTCTCGATACGATATTTTGGTGATGTCAGCTTTATCGATCTATCGGCAATCCCTGAAATTACACTTTTTTTATATTGAATTGGTGCTATTGATTTATAATTTAGGTATCTGCCTGACCATGTTTCTTTTGTGTGCCAAATTGTTTCTATTTTTGAGTTCATAATATTATGTATGAGTGTCATATCTAAAAAGTTTATTCTGTTGTCTTTTTCAATTTCTGTTGTAAATTTAATTTTTGGATGATAGTTGTTTAATTCGTTTAAAATTAATAATATATCTGCTTCGGAAACTGCAGTCAGGCAGTCATCTACATATCTTTTGAAAAAAGATATTTTGTGTTTTATTTTATTTATTATGGTTTCTTCAAGATCTTCCATTACCAATTGGGCTAATAGTGCTGATAGAGGGGCTCCCATGCTGCATCCGTCTATTTGGCTGTAAAAAGAATCCTCAAACTGAAAATAAGAGTTTGATATGCAGAAATCAGTGGCCTTCAGAAATTCAACTTTCGTGAGATCTGTGTGATGTTTTATTTCATCCCATCGTTTTGCAATTATGCTTTTGGCTTTTTCCATCGGAGTGTTGGTATATAGGCTGACAACATCAAATGATACCAATTTTTCATTGTCTTTCAAGCTCACTGTATTTATGAATTGTTTGAATGTCCAAGAATCTTTTATGTGGTATGCATTCTGGCCAAGAATGGGTGAAATACACTTGGATAAATATTTTGATAAATTATAGGTAGGACTTTGAATACAGCTGACAATTGGTCTTAATGGAATATTGTTTTTGTGGAGCTTAGGTAAACCGTAGAATTGGGGAGGTACAGCGTTGTGTATTTTGAGACTGGAACATAGTTTTTTAGGTAGAAGATTTTTCATTTCCCAATTTTTTATTAATTCGTTATTTTTCTTTTGAATTATTTGTGTAGGATTTCTATTCAATCTTTTGTAAGTTTGTTCGTCATTAAGATGTTCCATTATTTTATTTTTATATTCACTTTTGTTCATAATAACGGTTTTATTCGATTTATCTGGTTTCAGGATGGTGAGTTGAGGATTGTTCTTCAGAAATACTGTCGTTTCTTTGATTTTTTTATTCAATATTAATTGTTCTCTATTCTTCTTAGAATTTTTGTGTTTGAAATTAGTGATGGTATTTGTAATATCTGTTCTTATTTTTTTCTGTGTTTCTGGTTCCAGATTCATAATTGCAGTTTCCAAACTCGCAACAATGTCCGTTATAGGTATGTCTTTTGTTTTATATTCTTTGCTGTAGTTTGGGCCCAAGCTTAAAACTTCCATGACTGTTTTAGGTATAGTAGTGTTAGTGAGGTTAGTGACCCACTCTGTATGTGTGATATCGGTATTATCATTTTTGTTGTTCAATTCCTGTATTTTTTTTATTTGTTTGCTTTGGATTTTTTTGAATGTTTCCTCTATTTTCATATTCTGGATGTTAAGATATTGTCTAATATAGTTAGATGGTTGTACATTATTTAACTCCGACTCTGTATGTTTAATTTCCCTTTCTAGTTTTCTCAGGTGTTTCGTTGTGTCTGTTAGAAGTAGATTGAGTGTTTTCAATTGGAAACAACGTACTGCACTGTCAAATTTTACCCCCATTGAGTTGTCTAGGAATTTGATGTGGGGAAGACTAAATTTCAGAAATGTTGGACATAATTGTGCATTTTTGCATTGTAAAAGAAATAGTCTCCTGTTTTTCTGCTTCGCATTCTTCTTTTTGATGTTCCAAAGTTTTTTCAAAGCTTGTGATATGTCCTCAGGATAGTTGTCACGAATAAATCTCATGTTGATGTTGTTTGTCTCCATTTTTTCACCCAGGAGCTTATGAATAGGAAAAGTAATATTTCTTGTGCTATATTTGATGTATTGAAAGTGTAATTTTCTTGGGTTTAGAGCACATTAAAATTCAAATATTTATATTTTATTCAGTGAAATCGACATATGTTTCGGCGTAAATAAGCCTTTTTCAAGATTGTATAATAACAGTTGGACATCAACATCTAAAATTAATTAAAATTGATTATTATTCATTTTTTTTTTCCCTTATGTCTATGCTAACTTACTAGTCTAGCAATATTCCTATAATAAAAGTTGTACAAGTCAAATCAATAAAATTTAATCTTTACGAGGGTACTGTCAAATAAAATTTGATTTGTTTAATTCTTGACAATGCAGTTTCCCAGTTTATCACTTGAATTGCCATCTGTGTTTATCTATCTATATTAATAAATATGTTATTGAAGTTTTCATTTCATTTTGATTTTGTTTTACAATTGTAGTCACAGATGCCTCCTCTAGATAGGTTTTATATTATTGCAGGATGTTATGGTAAATTTTTGCTAAATTTTTCAGGTCGGTTCTGTCGTTTATAGAGTTTTTTTCCTTTTGAATGTAAATCATTTCCAGAAAAGTCCTAATTTTGCTGTTGGTTTCTTTGTGTAAGATTTCACAGTTGTCGAAGTCGAACCCATGGTTAGTTGTTAATTCATGTTTCTTTAAGGCTGTAGAATTTTTTGCATATTTGTGGCCGTTGATTCTTTCTTTTATATATTGGGTTGTTTGGCCTATGTAAACTCCTGAACATTCTTTGCATTTTAGTTTGTAAACACAATTGGATATTTTATCTTTTGGAATTTTGGATTTTAGCTTGGTGTAGAGATGTTTCAAATTGTTTTTGGATTTATGTGCAATTTTTATGTCTGTGTCTTTGAATATGTAATTAATTTTTTCTGATAAATTTTTCACGTATGGAATTGCTACATATTTTTTGTTTCCTTTTGTGGCTTCGTTTTCGATGGTATTATAAGCTGAATGAATTCTGTTTTTAAATATTTTTTCTATTAGATTTGATGGATAGTTATTTTGATTTAGGATTTTCTTTGCTTTTTTTATTGTCTCGATACGATATTTTGGTGATGTCAGCTTTATCGATCTATCGGCAATCCCTGAAATTACACTTTTTTTATATTGAATTGGTGCTATTGATTTATAATTTAGGTATCTGCCTGACCATGTTTCTTTTGTGTGCCAAATTGTTTCTATTTTTGAGTTCATAATATTATGTATGAGTGTCATATCTAAAAAGTTTATTCTGTTGTCTTTTTCAATTTCTGTTGTAAATTTAATTTTTGGATGATAGTTGTTTAATTCGTTTAAAATTAATAATATATCTGCTTCGGAAACTGCAGTCAGGCAGTCATCTACATATCTTTTGAAAAAAGATATTTTGTGTTTTATTTTATTTATTATGGTTTCTTCAAGATCTTCCATTACCAATTGGGCTAATAGTGCTGATAGAGGGGCTCCCATGCTGCATCCGTCTATTTGGCTGTAAAAAGAATCCTCAAACTGAAAATAAGAGTTTGATATGCAGAAATCAGTGGCCTTCAGAAATTCAACTTTCGTGAGATCTGTGTGATGTTTTATTTCATCCCATCGTTTTGCAATTATGCTTTTGGCTTTTTCCATCGGAGTGTTGGTATATAGGCTGACAACATCAAATGATACCAATTTTTCATTGTCTTTCAAGCTCACTGTATTTATGAATTGTTTGAATGTCCAAGAATCTTTTATGTGGTATGCATTCTGGCCAATAATGGGTGAAATACACTTGGATAAATATTTTGATAAATTATAGGTAGGACTTTGAATACAGCTGACAATTGGTCTTAATGGAATATTGTTTTTGTGGAGCTTAGGTAAACCGTAGAATTGGGGAGGTACAGCGTTGTGTATTTTGAGACTGGAACATAGTTTTTTAGGTAGAAGATTTTTCATTTCCCAATTTTTTATTAATTCGTTATTTTTCTTTTGAATTATTTGTGTAGGATTTCTATTCAATCTTTTGTAAGTTTGTTCGTCATTAAGATGTTCCATTATTTTATTTTTATATTCACTTTTGTTCATAATAACGGTTTTATTCGATTTATCTGGTTTCAGGATGGTGAGTTGAGGATTGTTCTTCAGAAATACTGTCGTTTCTTTGATTTTTTTATTCAATATTACTTGTTCTCTATTCTTCTTAGAATTTTTGTGTTTGAAATTAGTGATGGTATTTGTAATATCTGTTCTTATTTTTTTCTGTGTTTCTGGTTCCAGATTCATAATTGCAGTTTCCAAACTCGCAACAATGTCCGTTATAGGTATGTCTTTTGTTTTATATTCTTTGCTGTAGTTTGGGCCCAAGCTTAAAACTTCCATGACTGTTTTAGGTATAGTAGTGTTAGTGAGGTTAGTGACCCACTCTGTATGTGTGATATCGGTATTATCATTTTTGTTGTTCAATTCCTGTATTTTTTTTATTTGTTTGCTTTGGATTTTTTTGAATGTTTCCTCTATTTTCATATTCTGGATGTTAAGATATTGTCTAATATAGTTAGATGGTTGTACATTATTTAACTCCGACTCTGTATGTTTAATTTCCCTTTCTAGTTTTCTCAGGTGTTTCGTTGTGTCTGTTAGAAGTAGATTGAGTGTTTTCAATTGGAAACAACGTACTGCACTGTCAAATTTTACCCCCATTGAGTTGTCTAGGAATTTGATGTGGGGAAGACTAAATTTCAGAAATGTTGGACATAATTGTGCATTTTTGCATTGTAAAAGAAATAGTCTCCTGTTTTTCTGCTTCGCATTCTTCTTTTTGATGTTCCAAAGTTTTTTCAAAGCTTGTGATATGTCCTCAGGATAGTTGTCACGAATAAATCTCATGTTGATGTTGTTTGTCTCCATTTTTTCACCCAGGAGCTTATGAATAGGAAAAGTAATATTTCTTGTGCTATATTTGATGTATTGAAAGTGTAATTTTCTTGGGTTTAGAGCACATTAAAATTCAAATATTTATATTTTATTCAGTGAAATCGACATATGTTTCGGCGTAAATAAGCCTTTTTCAAGATTGTATAATAACAGTTGGACATCAACATCTAAAATTAATTAAAATTGATTATTATTCATTTTTTTTTTCCCTTATGTCTATGCTAACTTACTAGTCTAGCAATATTCCTATAATAAAAGTTGTACAAGTCAAATCAATAAAATTTAATCTTTACGAGGGTACTGTCAAATAAAATTTGATTTGTTTAATTCTTGACAATGCAGTTTCCCAGTTTATCACTTGAATTGCCATCTGTGTTTATCTATCTATATTAATAAATATGTTATTGAAGTTTTCATTTCATTTTGATTTTGTTTTACAATTGTAGTCACAGATGCCTCCTCTAGATAGGTTTTATATTATTGCAGGATGTTATGGTAAATTTTTGCTAAATTTTTCAGGTCGGTTCTGTCGTTTATAGAGTTTTTTTCCTTTTGAATGTAAATCATTTCCAGAAAAGTCCTAATTTTGCTGTTGGTTTCTTTGTGTAAGATTTCACAGTTGTCGAAGTCGAACCCATGGTTAGTTGTTAATTCATGTTTCTTTAAGGCTGTAGAATTTTTTGCATATTTGTGGCCGTTGATTCTTTCTTTTATATATTGGGTTGTTTGGCCTATGTAAACTCCTGAACATTCTTTGCATTTTAGTTTGTAAACACAATTGGATATTTTATCCTTTGGAATTTTGGATTTTAGCTTGGTGTAGAGATGTTTCAAATTGTTTTTGGATTTATGTGCAATTTTTATGTCTGTGTCTTTGAATATGTAATTAATTTTTTCTGATAAATTTTTCACGTATGGAATTGCTACATATTTTTTGTTTCCTTTTGTGGCTTCGTTTTCGATGGTATTATAAGCTGAATGAATTCTGTTTTTAAATATTTTCTCTATTAGATTTGATGGATAGTTAGTTACAATCTTGAAAAAGGCTTATTTACGCCGAAACATATGTCGATTTCACTGAATAAAATATAAATATTTGAATTTTAATGTGCTCTAAACCCAAGAAAATTACACTTTCAATACATCAAATATAGCACAAGAAATATTACTTTTCCTATTCATAAGCTCCTGGGTGAAAAAATGGAGACAAACAACATCAACATGAGATTTATTCGTGACAACTATCCTGAGGACATATCACAAGCTTTGAAAAAACTTTGGAACATCAAAAAGAAGAATGCGAAGCAGAAAAACAGGAGACTATTTCTTTTACAATGCAAAAATGCACAATTATGTCCAACATTTCTGAAATTTAGTCTTCCCCACATCAAATTCCTAGACAACTCAATGGGGGTAAAATTTGACAGTGCAGTACGTTGTTTCCAATTGAAAACACTCAATCTACTTCTAACAGACACAACGAAACACCTGAGAAAACTAGAAAGGGAAATTAAACATACAGAGTCGGAGTTAAATAATGTACAACCATCTAACTATATTAGACAATATCTTAACATCCAGAATATGAAAATAGAGGAAACATTCAAAAAAATCCAAAGCAAACAAATAAAAAAAAATACAGGAATTGAACAACAAAAATGATAATACCGATATCACACATACAGAGTGGGTCACTAACCTCACTAACACTACTATACCTAAAACAGTCATGGAAGTTTTAAGCTTGGGCCCAAACTACAGCAAAGAATATAAAACAAAAGACATACCTATAACGGACATTGTTGCGAGTTTGGAAACTGCAATTATGAATCTGGAACCAGAAACACAGAAAAAAATAAGAACAGATATTACAAATACCATCACTAATTTCAAACACAAAAATTCTAAGAAGAATAGAGAACAAGTAATATTGAATAAAAAAATCAAAGAAACGACAGTATTTCTGAAGAACAATCCTCAACTCACCATCCTGAAACCAGATAAATCGAATAAAACCGTTATTATGAACAAAAGTGAATATAAAAATAAAATAATGGAACATCTTAATGACGAACAAACTTACAAAAGATTGAATAGAAATCCTACACAAATAATTCAAAAGAAAAATAACGAATTAATAAAAAATTGGGAAATGAAAAATCTTCTACCTAAAAAACTATGTTCCAGTCTCAAAATACACAACGCTGTACCTCCCCAATTCTACGGTTTACCTAAGCTCCACAAAAACAATATTCCATTAAGACCAATTGTCAGCTGTATTCAAAGTCCTACCTATAATTTATCAAAATATTTATCCAAGTGTATTTCACCCATTATTGGCCAGAATGCATACCACATAAAAGATTCTTGGACATTCAAACAATTCATAAATACAGTGAGCTTGAAAGACAATGAAAAATTGGTATCATTTGATGTTGTCAGCCTATATACCAACACTCCGATGGAAAAAGCCAAAAGCATAATTGCAAAACGATGGGATGAAATAAAACATCACACAGATCTCACGAAAGTTGAATTTCTGAAGGCCACTGATTTCTGCATATCAAACTCTTATTTTCAGTTTGAGGATTCTTTTTACAGCCAAATAGACGGATGCAGCATGGGAGCCCCTCTATCAGCACTATTAGCCCAATTGGTAATGGAAGATCTTGAAGAAACCATAATAAATAAAATAAAACACAAAATATCTTTTTTCAAAAGATATGTAGATGACTGCCTGACTGCAGTTTCCGAAGCAGATATATTATTAATTTTAAACGAATTAAACAACTATCATCCAAAAATTAAATTTACAACAGAAATTGAAAAAGACAACAGAATAAACTTTTTAGATATGACACTCATACATAATATTATGAACTCAAAAATAGAAACAATTTGGCACACAAAAGAAACATGGTCAGGCAGATACCTAAATTATAAATCAATAGCACCAATTCAATATAAAAAAAGTGTAATTTCAGGGATTGCCGATAGATCGATAAAGCTGACATCACCAAAATATCGTATCGAGACAATAAAAAAAGCAAAGAAAATCCTAAATCAAAATAACTATCCATCAAATCTAATAGAAAAAATATTTAAAAACAGAATTCATTCAGCTTATAATACCATCGAAAACGAAGCCACAAAAGGAAACAAAAAATATGTAGCAATTCCATACGTGAAAAATTTATCAGAAAAAATTAATTACATATTCAAAGACACAGACATAAAAATTGCACATAAATCCAAAAACAATTTGAAACATCTCTACACCAAGCTAAAATCCAAAATTCCAAAAGATAAAATATCCAATTGTGTTTACAAACTAAAATGCAAAGAATGTTCAGGAGTTTACATAGGCCAAACAACCCAATATATAAAAGAAAGAATCAACGGCCACAAATATGCAAAAAATTCTACAGCCTTAAAGAAACATGAATTAACAACTAACCATGGGTTCGACTTCGACAACTGTGAAATCTTACACAAAGAAACCAACAGCAAAATTAGGACTTTTCTGGAAATGATTTACATTCAAAAGGAAAAAAAACTCTATAAACGACAGAACCGACCTGAAAAATTTAGCAAAAATTTACCATAACATCCTGCAATAATATAAAACCTATCTAGAGGAGGCATCTGTGACTACAATTGTAAAACAAAATCAAAATGAAATGAAAACTTCAATAACATATTTATTAATATAGATAGATAAACACAGATGGCAATTCAAGTGATAAACTGGGAAACTGCATTGTCAAGAATTAAACAAATCAAATTTTATTTGACAGTACCCTCGTAAAGATTAAATTTTATTGATTTGACTTGTACAACTTTTATTATAGGAATATTGCTAGACTAGTAAGTTAGCATAGACATAAGGGAAAAAAAAATGAATAATAATCAATTTTAATTAATTTTAGATGTTGATGTCCAACTGTTATTATACAATCTTGAAAAAGGCTTATTTACGCCGAAACATATGTCGATTTCACTGAATAAAATATAAATATTTGAATTTTAATGTGCTCTAAACCCAAGAAAATTACACTTTCAATACATCAAATATAGCACAAGAAATATTACTTTTCCTATTCATAAGCTCCTGGGTGAAAAAATGGAGACAAACAACATCAACATGAGATTTATTCGTGACAACTATCCTGAGGACATATCACAAGCTTTGAAAAAACTTTGGAACATCAAAAAGAAGAATGCGAAGCAGAAAAACAGGAGACTATTTCTTTTACAATGCAAAAATGCACAATTATGTCCAACATTTCTGAAATTTAGTCTTCCCCACATCAAATTCCTAGACAACTCAATGGGGGTAAAATTTGACAGTGCAGTACGTTGTTTCCAATTGAAAACACTCAATCTACTTCTAACAGACACAACGAAACACCTGAGAAAACTAGAAAGGGAAATTAAACATACAGAGTCGGAGTTAAATAATGTACAACCATCTAACTATATTAGACAATATCTTAACATCCAGAATATGAAAATAGAGGAAACATTCAAAAAAATCCAAAGCAAACAAATAAAAAAAATACAGGAATTGAACAACAAAAATGATAATACCGATATCACACATACAGAGTGGGTCACTAACCTCACTAACACTACTATACCTAAAACAGTCATGGAAGTTTTAAGCTTGGGCCCAAACTACAGCAAAGAATATAAAACAAAAGACATACCTATAACGGACATTGTTGCGAGTTTGGAAACTGCAATTATGAATCTGGAACCAGAAACACAGAAAAAAATAAGAACAGATATTACAAATACCATCACTAATTTCAAACACAAAAATTCTAAGAAGAATAGAGAACAAGTAATATTGAATAAAAAAATCAAAGAAACGACAGTATTTCTGAAGAACAATCCTCAACTCACCATCCTGAAACCAGATAAATCGAATAAAACCGTTATTATGAACAAAAGTGAATATAAAAATAAAATAATGGAACATCTTAATGACGAACAAACTTACAAAAGATTGAATAGAAATCCTACACAAATAATTCAAAAGAAAAATAACGAATTAATAAAAAATTGGGAAATGAAAAATCTTCTACCTAAAAAACTATGTTCCAGTCTCAAAATACACAACGCTGTACCTCCCCAATTCTACGGTTTACCTAAGCTCCACAAAAACAATATTCCATTAAGACCAATTGTCAGCTGTATTCAAAGTCCTACCTATAATTTATCAAAATATTTATCCAAGTGTATTTCACCCATTATTGGCCAGAATGCATACCACATAAAAGATTCTTGGACATTCAAACAATTCATAAATACAGTGAGCTTGAAAGACAATGAAAAATTGGTATCATTTGATGTTGTCAGCCTATATACCAACACTCCGATGGAAAAAGCCAAAAGCATAATTGCAAAACGATGGGATGAAATAAAACATCACACAGATCTCACGAAAGTTGAATTTCTGAAGGCCACTGATTTCTGCATATCAAACTCTTATTTTCAGTTTGAGGATTCTTTTTACAGCCAAATAGACGGATGCAGCATGGGAGCCCCTCTATCAGCACTATTAGCCCAATTGGTAATGGAAGATCTTGAAGAAACCATAATAAATAAAATAAAACACAAAATATCTTTTTTCAAAAGATATGTAGATGACTGCCTGACTGCAGTTTCCGAAGCAGATATATTATTAATTTTAAACGAATTAAACAACTATCATCCAAAAATTAAATTTACAACAGAAATTGAAAAAGACAACAGAATAAACTTTTTAGATATGACACTCATACATAATATTATGAACTCAAAAATAGAAACAATTTGGCACACAAAAGAAACATGGTCAGGCAGATACCTAAATTATAAATCAATAGCACCAATTCAATATAAAAAAAGTGTAATTTCAGGGATTGCCGATAGATCGATAAAGCTGACATCACCAAAATATCGTATCGAGACAATAAAAAAAGCAAAGAAAATCCTAAATCAAAATAACTATCCATCAAATCTAATAGAAAAAATATTTAAAAACAGAATTCATTCAGCTTATAATACCATCGAAAACGAAGCCACAAAAGGAAACAAAAAATATGTAGCAATTCCATACGTGAAAAATTTATCAGAAAAAATTAATTACATATTCAAAGACACAGACATAAAAATTGCACATAAATCCAAAAACAATTTGAAACATCTCTACACCAAGCTAAAATCCAAAATTCCAAAAGATAAAATATCCAATTGTGTTTACAAACTAAAATGCAAAGAATGTTCAGGAGTTTACATAGGCCAAACAACCCAATATATAAAAGAAAGAATCAACGGCCACAAATATGCAAAAAATTCTACAGCCTTAAAAAAACATGAATTAACAACTAACCATGGGTTCGACTTCGACAACTGTGAAATCTTACACAAAGAAACCAACAGCAAAATTAGGACTTTTCTGGAAATGATTTACATTCAAAAGGAAAAAAACTCTATAAACGACAGAACCGACCTGAAAAATTTAGCAAAAATTTACCATAACATCCTGCAATAATATAAAACCTATCTAGAGGAGGCATCTGTGACTACAATTGTAAAACAAAATCAAAATGAAATGAAAACTTCAATAACATATTTATTAATATAGATAGATAAACACAGATGGCAATTCAAGTGATAAACTGGGAAACTGCATTGTCAAGAATTAAACAAATCAAATTTTATTTGACAGTACCCTCGTAAAGATTAAATTTTATTGATTTGACTTGTACAACTTTTATTATAGGAATATTGCTAGACTAGTAAGTTAGCATAGACATAAGGGAAAAAAAAATGAATAATAATCAATTTTAATTAATTTTAGATGTTGATGTCCAACTGTTATTATACAATCTTGAAAAAGGCTTATTTACGCCGAAACATATGTCGATTTCACTGAATAAAATATAAATATTTGAATTTTAATGTGCTCTAAACCCAAGAAAATTACACTTTCAATATACATATATATATATATATATATATAGTTATAAGTATGATAAGGGGTGTGGGAAAATTGATAAGTGTTATAATTTCACTCTTCTTTATTTCATTTAGTCGACGTTTCGATCCCGATGGGGACCTTCTTCAGGACTCTACAATTAAACGCCACACTTGTTCTATGAATTACAGAAGGGATGTAAACAATATTGGCTCCATCTATACTTATTTGATTCATTATGACCAGTTTGGTGGCAGTGAATTGGATGGATCAAATGGAATGAATATTTTCACAAGTTCTACAGTCGGGATAACGTAATAATGAAATCTGTGTTCCGGACTATTTCTGTGAGAGGGGATTGGATTCGGTTCATGGAGTCTTTCAATAATCGCATTTGTTCTGAGTTCGGTGAGAGTGAATTACTGCGACCAAGTGTGATTTAATGCTATTCTATGTTTCATTTGTCATGTGCGTGTATTCTGTGGCAAGTCTGGTTGACAACATTTTTGACAACCTCTCATTTTGTTGATTATTCTGTTTACCTTATTTACATATGATAATTGATTTCTACTCTTGTGCTAACGAAATATCAGATCTTTTTTCGCTAAATTTGTTGATGTTCTTGTTCATTGCTTTCTTGAGAGCTATTTATTTGTGTTCAAATAAGATCTTTACAACTCTGTATTTCGGTATGTACTATTTTTACATGTTTTGTGATTGCCATGTTTTTACTGTTTTCTATTGCTATTGTAGAGTCCTGAAGAAGGTCCCCATCGGGATCGAAACGTCGACTAAATGAAATAAAGAAGAGTGAAATTATAACACTTATCAATTTTCCCACACCCCTTATCATACTTATATAACTATTGTTGTATATTGGGAATTAAAATTGTTGATATATATATATATATATATATATAAATATATATATATATATATATATATATATATATATATATATATATATATATATATATATATATATATATATATATATATATATAGCGAACATATATATATAGCGAACATGGCGAAAGCATATGGCGAAAAAATGACGAAATACGAAGCCCTTGCACGGCAAATGAGAGACATGTGGAAACTAAGATCTGTCAGAATGATACCACTAATCATAACCGCCAATGGACTGGTTCACCGGAAGACTGCTGCAC
Organism: Harmonia axyridis; assembly: GCF_914767665.1. Classification (NCBI taxonomy): domain Eukaryota; kingdom Metazoa; phylum Arthropoda; class Insecta; order Coleoptera; family Coccinellidae; genus Harmonia; species Harmonia axyridis. The sequence continues at coordinate 20,112,602 of NC_059505.1, read as the reverse complement.
ACATCGAAGAACTGAAGCTGCCATCAAACACCTTAACGTGGATGCAAAAAGCCGTAATACTGGGAACAGTGGGCATAATCCGGAAAATCATATATCCCTACTAGCAATTCCTACTAGCACAGCCTACCCTTGGCCTACTGGCCCGGGTAAACTGGGAAATAACCCCACGAAAGTGTGAAGCAAAAATATATATATATATATATATATATATATATATATATATATATATATATATATACATATATACATATATATATATATATATATGTATATATATATTTATATATATATATATATATATATATATAAGGTGGTCTTTTTTGTTGTTGATGGTTTGGATTTGTGGTCTTGGTGTGTTGAATTGTATTTGCCATGATGGCGGCACAGTATACCTTGTGGCACAGTTCTTCTAGGCTTGTTGAGTTGTTAAACGTTTCATCAAGGGTCTCATCAATGGTTTTCATCATTGCAGAGGTCTCTTTATTGGTATTCAGTTTAGAGATTTTCGGTTTGCTGGTTATCTCTACTCCTTCCCATTGAATGTTGATTTCCTGAAACAGCGCATGTATTCCTAAAGTTGCCTCGTTATCCTTAGTTACTTCTTGTTGTGGCTGTGAGATTATCTCGTGTTGTGATTGTGGACTTCTTTCTCGTTGTGGTTGTGGACTTCTTTCCTGTTGTGGTTGTAAACTTCTTCGTTGGATGCTTCTCCGTATGTTGTTAATTGTTTGAGTTGGGGATTTTCTCACTGAGTCTGCCTTCATCGCCTCGAGTTCATCTGGAGAGAGTAGTTTTCTCGATTTAATATTCTTTATCTGCGCGATTAGGTGCTTTCCGGTGAACTGCTTGTCTGGGTAGGTTTTCGTCCAGAGTTCCACTAATTTTGCTGCGTATTTCTTTGTTTGAGTCCCTCCCTCTGTAGCTTCGTAATATGCATTTATTAGACTTGTATTCATTGCTCTTGTCCAATGCTGCCTTCGTGCTTGAGGTGGAGCGGGATTGTCTTGTGCGAGTTCTGATGAACCTTGACTTAACACATCCAAGCTGTTTCCTCTTTTAATCCTAGTTGAGACGCCTGGCCTTGTGGTTCCGTTTCGCAGAGGAGCGCCACTTGCTCCGCTTGCCTCTGCTAGGGGTTGTGTCAGTCTTCCCCCAAGCGCAACCTCATCGCTGGGGGCGGTATCCGAGGCTTCATCATTCATGTCGAAAGCGAAAAGGATTCACGGTGGGAGGGCTGCTGACCCTCAACACCGGGTGACTCAGGTACGCGGGGACGTCACTCCCCGAAGGCCGAAGCCTCCCTGCGTATATATATATATATATATATATATATATATATATATATATATATATATTTCAAGTTGTTCTTCATTGGACGCATATAATTTGAGATCATCAATATATAGTTGATGGGTTATTTTGATCTTTCTGTTTTTGTCTAGGATGTATCCATATTTCTGTTCATTGATGAGCTTGCTGAGGCAAAACCATAAGGGGCTAAGTGGGTCCCCTTGAAATAGACCCCGTCTGATTGCGATGTGAGCTGTTTTAATTATAGTAGCCCCAGTTTTCAGAATCAGCGAGGTTCGCCATTCGCTCATTAGGTGTTTTAGGAGATTTATTACTGATCCACATACTCCGTACATACTCAGAACCTTGAGCAGCCAAGTGTGGGGTACCGAGTCAAACGCTTTTTTATAGTCCACCCACGCTACCGAGATGTTACGTAGCTTTTTTCTTGCGTGTTTCGTGAAGATAACATCCGTTATCAACAGTTCTTTGGCACCCATTGCTTTGGATTTGCATCCGTTTTGTTCAGTTGCCAAGATGTTGTGGCTTCTCACGTGGTTGTTGATGTGCCGGGTGAGTACTCCTGTGAGGAGTTTGTAAATGGTCGGCAAGCATGTAACCGGTCTGTAGTTTTTTGGATCTTTTGATTCGGCTCCTTTGGTCAACATATATGTCAGTCCAGCAGTCATAAAGCCTGGGACCAGCTCAGGTTTCTCTAGAAGTTGTTGGAATAGGCGAGCTAGGCTAGAGTGGACAGACCTGAAGTGTTTCCACCAGAAATTGTGGATGTTGTCAACAACATATATATATATATATATATATATATATATACATATATATATATATATATATATATATATATATATATATATATATAGTTATAAGTATGATAAGGGGTGTGGGAAAATTGATAAGTGTTATAATTTCACTCTTCTTTATTTCATTTAGTCGACGTTTCGATCCCGATGGGGACCTTCTTCAGGACTCTACAATTAAACGCCACACTTGTTCTATGAATTACAGAAGGGATGTAAACAATATTGGATCCATCTATACTTATTTGATTCATTATGACCAGTTTGGTGGCAGTGAATTGGATGGATCAAATGGAATGAATATTTTCACAAGTTCTACAGTCGGGATAACGTAATAATGAAATCTGTTTTCCGGACTATTTCTGTGAGAGGGGATTGGATTCGGTTCATGGAGTCTTTCAATAATCGCATTTGTTCTGAGTTCGGTGAGAGTGAATTACTGCGACCAAGTGTGATTTAATGCTATTCTATGTTTCATTTGTCATGTGCGTGTATTCTGTGGCAAGTCTGGTTGACAACATTTTTGACAACCTCTCATTTTGTTGATTATTCTGTTTACCTTATTTACATATGATAATTGATTTCTACTCTTGTGCTAACGAAATATCAGATCTTTTTTCGCTAAATTTGTTGATGTTCTTGTTCATTGCTTTCTTGAGAGCTATTGATTTGTGTTCAAATAAGATCTTTACAACTCTGTATTTCGGTATGTACTATTTTCACATGTTTTGTAATTGCCATGTTTTTTACTGTTTTCTATTGCTATTGTAGAGTCCTGAAGAAGGTCCCCATCGGGATCGAAACGTCGACTAAATGAAATAAAGAAGAGTGAAATTATAACACTCATCAATTTTCCCACACCCCTTATCATACTTATATATCTATTGTTGTATATTGGGAATTAAAATTGTTGATATATATATATATATATAGCGAACATATATATATAGCGAACATGGCGAAAGCATATGGCGAAAAAATGACGAAATACGAAGCCCTTGCACGGCAAATGAGAGACATGTGGAAACTAAGATCTGTCAGAATGATACCACTAATCATAACCGCCAATGGACTGGTTCACCGGAAGACTGCTGCACACATCGAAGAACTGAAGCTGCCATCAAACACCTTAACGTGGATGCAAAAAGCCCTAATACTGGGAACAGTGGGCATAATCCGGAAAATCATATATCCCTACTAGCAATTCCTACTAGCACAGCCTACCCTTGGCCTACTGGCCCGGGTAAACTGGGAAATAACCCCACGAAAGTGTGAAGCAAAAAAAAAAATATATATATATATATATATATATATATATATATATATATATATATATATATATATATATATATATATATATATATATATATATATATATTTGCTTCACACTTTCGTGGGGTTATTTCCCAGTTTACCCGGGCCAGTAGGCCAAGGGTAGGCTGTGCTAGTAGGAATTGCTAGTAGGGATATATGATTTTCCGGATTATGCCCACTGTTCCCAGTATTACGGCTTTTTGCATCCACGTTAAGGTGTTTGATGGCAGCTTCAGTTCTTCGATGTGTGCAGCAGTCTTCCGGTGAACCAGTCCATTGGCGGTTATGATTAGTGGTATCATTCTGACAGATCTTAGTTTCCACATGTCTCTCATTTGCCGTGCAAGGGCTTCGTATTTCGTCATTTTTTCGCCATATGCTTTCGCCATGTTCGCTATATATATATATATATCAACAATTTTAATTCCCAATATACAACAATAGTTATATAAGTATGATAAGGGGTGTGGGAAAATTGATGAGTGTTATAATTTCACTCTTCTTTATTTCATTTAGTCGACGTTTCGATCCCGATGGGGACCTTCTTCAGGACTCTACAATAGCAATAGAAAACAGTAAAAAACATGGCAATCACAAAACATGTAAAAATAGTACATACCGAAATACAGAGTTGTAAAGATCTTATTTGAACACAAATCAATAGCTCTCAAGAAAGCAATGAACAAGAACATCAACAAATTTAGCGAAAAAAGATCTGATATTTCGTTAGCACAAGAGTAGAAATCAATTATCATATGTAAATAAGGTAAACAGAATAATCAACAAAATGAGAGGTTGTCAAAAATGTTGTCAACCAGACTTGCCACAGAATACACGCACATGACAAATGAAACATAGAATAGCATTAAATCACACTTGGTCGCAGTAATTCACTCTCACCGAACTCAGAACAAATGCGATTATTGAAAGACTCCATGAACCGAATCCAATCCCCTCTCACAGAAATAGTCCGGAACACAGATTTCATTATTACGTTATCCCGACTGTAGAACTTGTGAAAATATTCATTCCATTTTGTTTGTTGTTAGATTTTTTTTTTTCTCGTAGTTGTATCTAAAATAGGTTAAATGTCAAGTATTGTAGATATCATATACATAATATATAAGAAATACTGTAAATTTAACTGTGCAAAACCCACGCGCAACTTTAGTTTTAGTGGGATTTCAATGTTTATTTACATCTCAACTATTCTTTTATTATCTATGTAAAACATTTTTTTTGGTGAATAAACTTATTATTATTATTATTATATTATTATTTGATCCATCCAATTCACTGCCACCAAACTGGTCATAATGAATCAAATAAGTATAGATGGAGCCAATATTGTTTACATCCCTTCTGTAATTCATAGAACAAGTGTGGCGTTTAATTGTAGAGTCCTGAAGAAGGTCCCCATCGGGATCGAAACGTCGACTAAATGAAATAAAGAAGAGTGAAATTATAACACTTATCAATTTTCCCACACCCCTTATCATACTTATAACTATATATATATATATATATATATATATATATATATATATATATATATATATATATATATATATATATATATATAAATCATATATATATATATATATATATATATATATATATATATATATATATATATATATATATATATATATATATATATATATATGTTGTTGACAACATCCACAATTTCTGGTGGAAACACTTCAGGTCTGTCCACTCTAGCCTAGCTCGCCTATTCCAACAACTTCTAGAGAAACCTGAGCTGGTCCCAGGCTTTATGACAGCTGGACTGACATATATGTTGACCAAAGGAGCCGAATCAAAAGATCCAAAAAACTACAGACCGGTTACATGCTTGCCGACCATTTACAAACTCCTCACAGGAGTACTCACCCGGCACATCAACAACCACGTGAGAAGCCACAACATCTTGGCAACTGAACAAAACGGATGCAAATCCAAAGCAATGGGTGCCAAAGAACTGTTGATAACGGATGTTATCATCACGAAACACGCAAGAAAAAAGCTACGTAACATCTCGGTAGCGTGGGTGGACTATAAAAAAGCGTTTGACTCGGTACCCCACACTTGGCTGCTCAAGGTTCTGAGTATGTACGGAGTATGTGGATCAGTAATAAATCTCCTAAAACACCTAATGAGCGAATGGCGAACCTCGCTGATTCTGAAAACTGGGGCTACTATAATTAAAACAGCTCACATCGCAATCAGACGGGGTCTATTTCAAGGGGACCCACTTAGCCCCTTATGGTTTTGCCTCAGCAAGCTCATCAATGAACAGAAATATGGATACATCCTAGACAAAAACAGAAAGATCAAAATAACCCATCAACTATATATTGATGATCTCAAATTATATGCGTCCAATGAAGAACAACTTGAAATATATATATATATATATATATATATATATATATATATATATATATATATATATATATATATATACGCAGGGAGGCTTCGGCCTTCGGGGAGTGACGTCCCCACGTACCTGAGTCACCCGGTGTTGAGGGTCAGCAGCCCTCCCACCGTGAATCCTTTTCGCTTTCGACATGAATGATGAAGCCTCGGATACCGCCCCCAGCGATGAGGTTGCGCTTGGGGGAAGACTGACACAACCCCTAGCAGAGGCAAGCGGAGCAAGTGGCGCTCCTCTGCGAAACGGAACCACAAGGCCAGGCGTCTCAACTAGGATTACAAGAGGAAACAGCTTGGATGTGTTAAGTCAAGGTTCATCAGAACTCGCACAAGACAATCCCGCTCCACCTCAAGCACGAAGGCAGCATTGGACAAGAGCAATGAATACAAGTCTAATAAATGCATATTACGAAGCTACAGAGGGAGGGACTCAAACAAAGAAATACGCAGCAAAATTAGTGGAACTCTGGACGAAAACCTACCCAGACAAGCAGTTCATCGGAAAGCACCTAATCGCGCAGATAAAGAATATTAAATCGAGAAAACTACTCTCTCCAGATGAACTCGAGGCGATGAAGGCAGACTCAGTGAGAAAATCCCCAACTCAAACAATTAACAACATACGGAGAAGCATCCAACGAAGAAGTTTACAACCATAACAGGAAAGAAGTCCACAACCACAACGAGAAAGAAGTCCACAATCACAACACGAGATAATCTCACAGCCACAACAAGAAGTAACTAAGGATAACGAGGCAACTTTAGGAATACATGCGCTGTTTCAGGAAATCAACATTCAATGGGAAGGAGTAGAGATAACCAGCAAACCGAAAATCTCTAAACTGAATACCAATAAAGAGACCTCTGCAATGATGAAAACCATTGATGAGACCCTTGATGAAACGTTTAACAACTCAACAAGCCTAGAAGAACTGTGCCACAAGGTATACTGTGCCGCCATCATGGCAAATACAATTCAACACACCAAGACCACAAATCCAAACCATCAACAACAAAAAAGACCACCTTGGGAAGAAAGGATTGAGAGGAAAATCGCAAAACACAGACAAGTAATAGGAGTCATACACAGTTACTTGAACACCGACAAACCATCCAAGAAACTAGCAAAGAAAGCCCAGAGCTACGCAAGAAGAAAGAAACTGAAAAAGGATTACAAAGAACACCTGAGAATGCACATGGAAACCATGAAACAGAAAATTGCGGCACTGGGGAGCAGAATGCGAAGATACCATAAGAGAACACGGAAACACCGAGAAAATAACCTTTTCTCGAACAACCAAAAAGAGTTCTTCAAGAGGTTAGAAGAGGGTCACAAAAATCAGAGAGAGGCACCCCCAAACCCTGCCGAGATGCAGAAGTACTGGTCGAACATCTGGTCCAAAAACGAGGTACACAACAAGGAAGCCTCGTGGATCAAAGCCATAACTGAAGAACAAGCCGGTCTGGATGAAATGGCCCCAATAACAATCACTGCTGATAACGTGAGTAACACTATCCGGAGAATGAAGAATTGGACCATCCCGGGTATCGACCACATACATAATTATTGGTGGAAGACTCTCAAATCAACGCACAGAGTACTGGCTCGCCTCTTCCAGGAATCACTAAAAAATCCAAGCAAAATACCCAAATACTTCACGCACGGAACTACTAGCATGCTTCCCAAAAACGAAGAATTGTCTGATCCGAAGAACTACAGACCTATCACATGCCTCCCATCTGCATACAAAATTCTGACGTCAACAATAGGATTCAAAGTAATGACACATCTAAAAGACAAAAAACTACTAGCTTGGGAACAAAATGGCTGCAACAAAAAAGGTAGAGGAGCTAAAGAACTTCTGGTGATTGATAACACGATCACTAAACAAGCAAAGAAAAAACTGAAAAACGTATCCATGGCTTGGATAGACTACCAAAAGGCGTTTGACTCCATCCCACATTCCTGGCTGTTAGAGGTGCTCCATATATACAAAGTTAACCAACAAGTGATTCAACTCCTGAAATGTCTAATGTCAACCTGGCGCACAACGCTGACAGTCAGACACAAAACAATATCCTATCAAACAAAGATGATCAAGATAACCAGAGGAATTTTCCAGGGTGACGGCTTCAGCAGCCCGTGGTTCTGTGTGGCCTTGAACCCACTAAGCAGTATGATCAATAGATCAGCGTACGGATACGCGATAGACCAACACACCACACTCTCACATCTGTTTTATGTGGATGACTTGAAGCTCTACGCTAGAGGTCGCAAGCAATTAGAAGGACAATTTGAACTGGTAAGGAAGTTCAGTGGAGATGTTGGAATGTCATTGGGGCTAGAGAAATGTGCAACCGTTGAAATAAAAAGAGGGAAACTGGCACGACAGCAAAACATCCAACTAGTAGATGGTCGAGAAATAAAAAGCCTGGCAATTGAAGAAAGCTACAAATATCTAGGCATCCATCAAACCTACGAAATAAAGCAGCAAGAGAACAAACGGAACGCTGAAAATGAACTCACCAGAAGGATGCGAAAGTTGCTTGGAACGGAGCTGTCAGCGAAAAACATAATAACAGCAATCAACATGTGGGCAATACCAGCGTTCACTTACTCTGCAGGTGTCTTGACATGGTCAAAAACGGACCTAGAAAAAATAGACAGAAAAATTCGGACAACTTTGACCCAACACGGCCTACTTCACCCGAACTCTGCTGTAGAGAGAATATACTTACCACGAAGAGAAGGAGGACGAGGTCTAAGTAATCTGAAGGAAGCCTGCCGAAAAGAAGAGGAAAATATTAGAGACTTCTTTCTAAAAAAAAATCACCCAATACACCAATGGGTCGCTACTCACCTCCGAACATCCAACACTGCTGAAAGATCACTCATAGAAGAACCTGAAAGACAAAACAAGTTAGAAGAACTGAAACAGAGCTGGAAATCTAAATCATTACACGGTAGATTCTATGCTAGCCTACAACAAGAAGAAATGGACAAAACAAAAACTCATACTTACCTCATGCAAGGATACCTGTACCCTCAAACTGAGGGAACACTAATGGCTATACAGGACCAGGTTATACCAACTAGGACATACGTTAAGCACATCATGCAACAGCAGATAGAGTCCACTAAATGCCGACTGTGCAACAATGCTGAAGAGACAATCCAGCACCTATCGTCAGGGTGCTCTCAGATCGCTGGAACGAAATACCTGGCCCGGCATAACGAGATGGGGAAAGTAGTCCACCAGCTGATATGCCTTCAAGAAGGACTCCTCCGATGCTTCACCCCACATCATTTGTATACTCCACAAGCGCTACTAGAAAATGATAACATCAAGATTTACTGGGACCTAACTATAGTCACTGACCGAGGAGTGGAGCACAATAGGCCTGATATGGTGGTGTGGAACAAAACCGAAACAACTGCTCTGATAATTGATTTTGCCGTGCCTCTAGACATTAACATAGCGAAAGCATATGGCGAAAAAATGACGAAATACGAAAGCCTTGCACGGCAAATGAGAGACATGTGGAAACTAAGATCTGTCAGAATAATACCACTAATCATAACCGCCAATGGACTGGTTCACCGGAAGACTGCTGCACACATCGAAGAACTGAAGCTGCCATCAAACACCTTAACGTGGATGCAAAAAGCCGTAATACTGGGAACAGTGGGCATAATCCGGCAAATCATATATCCCTACTAACAATTCCTAGTAGCACAGCTTACCCTTGGCCTACTGGCCCGGGTAAACTGGGAAATAACCCCACGAAAGTGTGAAGCAAAAAAAAAATATATATATATATATATATATATATATATATATATATATATATATATATATCAACAATTTTAATTCCCAATATACAACAATAATTATAAGTTAGATAAGGGGTGTGGAAAAATTGATAACATTTTTGACAACCTCTCATTTTGTTGATTATTCTGTTTACCTATTTACTTATTATAATTGATTTCTACTCCTTCACTAACGAAGTATCAGATCTTTTTTCGCTGAAGTTGTTGATGTTCTTGTTAGTTGCTTTCTTGAGAGCTATTGATTTGTGTTCAAATAAGATCTTTACAACTCTGTATTTCGGTATGTACTATTTTTACATGATTTGTGATTGCCTTATTTTGACTGTTTTCTATTGCTATTGTAGAGTCCTGAAGAAGGTCCCCATCGGGATCGAAACGTCGACTAAATGAAATAAAGAAGAGTGACATTATAACACTTATCAATTTTCCCACACCCCTTATCTAACTTATAATTATATATATATATATATATATATATATATATATATATATTATATATATATATATATATATATATATATATATATATATAAATATATATATATATATATATATATATTATATATATATATATATTTTTTTTTTTCCAATTTCACACTTTAGTGGTACTTCTTACAGGGCTTCCCGGGTATTTCTACCAAGAGAAGATCTGCTCCTCAGTGTGGATAGATGACCTGTCTGATGATATTCACAGTGCCAAGCAAAACGGCTTTTTGCATCCATGTAATGGTATTATTTTGCATTTCTAGATCTTTGATATGCTGGACAGTTTTCTTTAGTACTAGTCCATTGACACGGATTATAAGTGGGATTATTTCCACCCTTCTCAACTTCCACATGTCTCTCATCTGCCTTGACAGTGGTTCGTACTTCCTTATCTTCTTTGCATAGGTTTTCATCATATTTTGATCTTGCGGAACGGCAAAGTCGATAATTACTGCCGTTCTATTCTTTTTGTCCCATACCACCATGTCCGGTCTATTGTGTTCTGTTCCTATGTCGGTAAGTATCGTGAGGTCCCAGTATATCTTCGTTTCGTTATTTTCCATCACTGCTGCTGGGACGTACAAGTGGTGGGGTGTGAAATGCTGTATGAGGTTCTTATTCAGGCACAGAAGTTGATGTACCACCTTCCCCATGTTATCGTGTCGCGACAGATATTTTGTGCTGGCTATAACTGAGCATCCCGATACTAGATGTTGTGTGGTTTCCTCAGCATTATTGCACAGCCGACATTTCGTGCTTTCTATCTGTTTTTTCATGATATGCTTGCTGTAATTTCGGGTTGGCACTACTTGGTCTTGAATGGCAAAGATCGTTCCTTCTGTCTGTGGGAAGAGGTAACCCTGGGTCAGGTAGATATTGGAAGCAGCTACATCCACCTCTTCCAGATGCAGACTTGCATAGAACCTACCGTGCAATTGCTTAGTTTGCCAACTCTGTCTAAGCATTTCTGCTGAGTTTTCTCTGTCCTCTCCGTCTTCGAGTGCCATACTTTCCTGTGCTGTGACCCATTGATGGATTGGTAAGTAGGTATTTTTGAAATATTTTTTGATGTTAACTATTTCTTTTTTAGAGGTATCTTCTAATGAACTGAGGCCTCGGCCACCCTCCTTCCTAGGTAAGTAAATTCTCTCAATGGCCGAGTTAGGATGCAGCAGGCCGAACTGTGTCATTGTAGTTCTAATTTTTCTATCAATTAGTTGTAGATCCGTTCTCGACCATGTGAGTGCTCCCACAGTGTATGTGAATGACGGAATCGCCCAGATGTTGATGGCCATTATTTTATTTTTTGATGACAGTTGTGATTTTAGTATAAGCTTAACCCTTGTAAGTAGTTCTGTTTTAGCATGTTCTTTATTTTCCTGTTGTCGTATTTCAAATGTTTGTTGTATGCCCAAATACTTATATTTTTCTTCCGTACTTAGAGTATTTATTTCTTTTCCATCTCTCAGCCTCACGTTTTCCTCTTCCACAATTTTTCCTCTCTTAACTATAATCGCCGCGCACTTTTCTAATCCCAGTGTCATGCCTATATCCACGCTGAAGTTTCTAACCAGCTCCAATAATCCCTCCAGTTGTGCTCGTCCCCTCGCATAGAGTTTCAAGTCATCCATATAGAAAAGGTGAGTAATTTTCTTTTCCGTATCGACATTGTATCCATATGCCGATCTATTTAGCATTTTGCTCAGTATATTGAGCGCCAAGCAAAACCATGGTGGGCTCAGGCCATCTCCCTGAAAGATGCCTCTTCTGATTTTTATTTCTGGGGTCTCGTAACTATCTGTCCCTTGGCTGACTGTTAAGGATGTCCTCCATGTGGTCATGAGGAACTTGAGCATGTTTATTACTTTACGGTCTACTTTGTATATTTCCAGTACTTCGATCAGCCATGAGTGTGGGACAGAGTCAAAGGCTTTCTGGTAATCAATCCAGGCCAGGGCTATGTTCTTGTTCTTCTTTTTTGCCTGTCTAGTGATTTCTCTCTATATATATATATATATATATATATATATCTATATATATATATATATATATATCTATATATATATATATATATATATATATATATATCTATATATATATATATATATATATATATATATATCTATATATATATATATATATATATATATATATATATATATATATATATATATATATAATTAATATAAATAACAAGAATCTGTCACAATCTTAGAATATAGATAGATATTAATGTTCTAAGGTCACAATTCGTTAATAGCGCTACCTACAGTTGACTAAACAAAACAAATCTAATATTCTCAAAACTGGCAAAACAAAAGCTAATCAGTTGATACACTTGAATTTTAGACATCTTAGTTCGGTATATGCCCAACGGTGCGGAGCGTGCGGTGTAAACCACAGAATACTAAATATAAACGGTTGATAGGTCACGTGACCACGGAGCAATAGGTGCGTTCTTGATTTGCCGAACGATGACGGAGCTAACGGAGCTGATATCGAAGAATTTCTGAATGTGTTTTGTGAAAAGAACAATAGCGCGTTCGGCAATAGCATCCGAGAGCGGACAGATTTTTTAGTCACTTGACCACAGATTTTACAAATAATCAAGAAGCGCGTTCGGTTATTACCTCGGACCGCTCGGACTTGTCTGAACCGTTCGTTTATTACACCCAGATTGAGGGGAATACACATCTGGAGCGTTCGGCAAAGATATCTGAGCAATCAGATGTCAATCTTTTTTGTCGGACGTTTTCGACCTAGCAAAACAATTTTATCCACAGAGTTTACCTTTGTCTATGGATTATTGGATTTTATCTGTCTAAAATAAGGGCGTTCGGCAATAGCATCCGAGAGCGGACGGATATTTTCTTAGAATATAGATAGAGAAAAAATAGAAGGGTTTGCTGAAGAAACGGTACCCAGATTTGAAAATCACCAATTCAAACAACACTTCAGAATATATCCAACCACATTTGAAGATTTACTCACCAAATTACATGGAGTTTCAGTTAATAGATTTGGTGCTGGTGAACATCCAGAAATTACTTTAGAAAAACAAGCCATGATAGCCATATGGTGTTTATCTAATTTGGAGAGTTTTCGGTAACAATAATTTGTAATGTGAATTATCTTATATTTACTGCTTTATTATACATTGAGATCTCTTGCTGATCGTTTTGGAATAACCAAGTCATCATGCTGGGATGTTCTGTACAGAATATGTATAATCTTCTTTCTATTAAATAAAGGCTCGGATCGATGCTCTAAAAGAATATTTATTGATTTCATAAAAATATACATAAATAAAACAGTAATAATTACCTAAAAGAATCGAAACAACAAGCCGATTCTCTCTTCTAAATAATATCTTATCAGCTGTACAACACAATCATAAAAGAACTTCAGTATAACCTAACATGCATAACCATAATCTTCGACCATAGAATATCAATAAAACAAAACACATAAACATAGAAAATAATGACAAATTATTTTACATCTCCCCCCCTGAAGTAACAATTTGAAAATTAAATTGTTCAAGAAAAAACATCATTGCTACATGGTAATAATTTGGTGACATGGTACAAATTTGATTCTTGTTTTTTATGATCACAATTTATTTCCACAATAGAATCAGAGATTATTTTTTTAATACGATAGGGACCACAACGAATCTCATCCAACTTTTTCCTATTTAGTTTATTGCTATTTTCAATATACACAAAATCTCCCTCTTTGAAGTTAGCCACTTTCCTATTTTTGTCGATTCTTAATTTGTTTTTCTTATGGTATTTATTAGAATTCTGTGAAGCTATGGATCTATCAGTTTCTAAGTTTTTTTCTTCTCGTAACTCTTCAGGTATTATGGGACTATCTATTCCAAATAACAAATACTCAGGAAAAAATTTGTTCACTGTATGTACAGTTTTATTATATTCATCTACACATTCTCTAGCAATGGTTGACCAGGCTCTCCTTTTGCTTTCCTCGTTAATTTTAAATCGAATGCGATTTACCAGGGTTTGATTTAATCTTTCGTTCAAACCATTAGAGAAAGGACAATTAACTGCTGTGAACACGATTTCAATATGCCTCTGCGTGAGATAATTCTTGAATTCAGTTGAATTAATACCACTGTATTGATCGGTAAGCAATAAATCAATTTTATGATCTGACACTTTTTCCAACAAACGAATAAAATCCAAGCTAGTCTGATTTTTTGAAGTGTGTATGAAAGCAAATCTAGTGAAATGATCTACCAATAAATGTAAATATTTCTTTGTAGACCTTCTACCACCAAAACCTCCTATTGTGTCTTAGGATACAATCTGAAAAGGTTTTGTAGCAGGTCCTAACTGAGATAAGACTCCATATTTCTGTTCCCTTCGAGATTTATTTCTCAAACAAGTATCACAAATTCTGCAATAATTCTTAATTATTTGATCCATATTCTTAAAATAATAAAATGGGCGAATTTTCAAAGCTATTTGGTGACCTCCAATATGACCATAGAATCTGTGAATTTTATCTACTAATAACTTTCCTAATTCCTCAGATACAAAAATTCTTTCTACTCCTCTTAATTGTTTATAAAATATATCTTTTCTTTTTATAATTTTTTTTTCTATCTTTATGACATCTTCAATATTTTTTTGATCTTTCTCAATATCTTTTTTCTCAATCATATTGACAACCTTTAAAATCTCATCAAATTCATCAGAAGAGCTAAGTACCGCATTTCTAGAAAGACAATCTGCTTCCAAGTTTTCCGATCCCGGAGAATATTTAATATCAAAATCGTATTGCGACAGATAGTATACCATATCCCCTAACTCCTCATCAGTGCGTGATCTAATATTCAAGTTTTCAAGAGGTTTATGATCCGAGAAAACCGTAAATTTGGAACCAATCAGCCAATATTGCCAGTATCGAATAGCCTCTTTTATTGCCAGATATTCTAAATAGATGGCGTTTTTTTCTTTTTTGACTTATATTCAACTTTTTCGAGAAATAAGCCACTGGCAGAATTTCCCCATTTTCTTGTCTTTGTTTCAATACCGCACCAATTCCTTCTATACTAGCATCTGTGTAAATAAATATGGGTAAATTTTTATCGAAAATTGTTAAGATTGGCGCAGAACATAAATAATTTTTTATTTCTTGAAAGGCTTTTTCGCAATGATCGTTCCATATAAAAACCGAATCCTTTCTCAACAAACTATGGAGAGGCTCTAATATTCTAGCACTATTCTTTATATATTTATGGTAAAAATTAATTTTTCCTAAAAATGGGCGTACGTTTTTTTTCGTTTTAGGTATTGGAAATTCTCGAATAGAGACTAAATTATCTTTCATAGGCATTACCTGGTTGTTCTTGATTAAATGACCCAAATATTTGATCGAGTTTTTAGCAAAATCGCATTTTAAAAGTTTAAGTCGAAAGCCTTCATCATTAATTGCTTGTAATAGCTTTCCTAAATGAATCAAATGTTCCTCAAATGTTTCGGAGAAAATCAAAATATCATCTATATAATTTATACAAAATGAATTTAAATTATTTTTTCGTACGATATTGTTTAAAATACGTTGGAAAATGGCAGGAGAAATTTTTAGCCCAAAAGGTAAACACTTCCACTGCCAATGTCCTTGTTGAGTGACAAAAGCAGTCTTACTCCTATCTTTCTCTCTGACAGGAATTGACCAGAATGCGGAGTTAATATCTAATGCTGTGAACCAATGACAGTTTCTTGTTTTTAGAATTATATCATCTATAAGAGCACGTTCACATGACAAGCGGTCTACGCGCGGTTGAATGAGTGGTTGATAATTGGATACCGTTCACATGGAACGCGGTTGCCAAGCGGTGACCGCGCGTTGCCGTAACGGCCCGTATTCAGTTTGAATTCTACATTTTGGTTTGAATCTGGGTTCAGTATCAGATTTAGGTGAAAATTAAACTTTTTTGAGTTTTGATAGGTAATTATAGATCAAATAGTTTCTATTATTCATCAATTAAAACTGATCCTACTTAAATCATCTTCGTTTTGCCGATGACATCGTCATAATAAGTAGCAACATGCAGGAATTGAGCGAGATGTTAAAACAACTTAGTGATGCTCTGGAAAAAGTAGGTTTGAAAATTAATGTTTCGAAGACCAAACTTATCAACAACACCACAGAACACATAAACATTGACGGCACACAATTTGAAAATGTAGAAGAATATTTAATATTCAAGACACTCAATAAGAATCGGCAAAGAAAATCAAACAGCAGAGATAAAAAGAAGAATCAGGCTAACTTGGATGACTTTTGGAAAGATGAAATATATATTCAGGAATAACGACATCCCATAAACCTTAAAAGGAAAGTTTTCGATGCCTGCATATTACCGGTAGCGACATATGGCCTGGAAACTATGGCAATAACTAAGAAGACCGCAAACCAGCTGAGGGTGATGCAGAGAGCGATGGAAAGAACTATGCTCAATGTCAGTCTCAGAGACAGAAAAAGGAATGAAGAAATCCGACAAAGAACTAGAGTCGTAGATATTATAGCGCGTGTTGCAGAATTGAAGTGGCAGTGGGCAGGACACGTGGCTCGACAGAAAAAAAAAAGTAAACTAAATTCAAGACAAATAGCAGCTAGAATACAGTTGTTTAAAGTTTTTCAATAGACTGCCTAATGAAATCAAAGAAATAAATAATTATAAACCATTTAAGAATATAATTTTTAGTTTATTGTTGAATAATTATAATTAGAACCATATACTTAGTATAGTCGATTTCTGCTGTTAAGTGGTAGGTGAATGTTATTTTGATACTATTTCTCTTCATTTGTATTTGTTCTACGTGTATCTCATGATTTCTAAATAAAGAGCTATTATCATTTTTATATGGTCACATAATAAATTTTTTTTCTTCATTAGCATCTCCTTCACAGGATATGATGACGAGTTCTTCCCAAGCCCGTCTCCTTGAGTTTTTATCCGAATAAACACTACTTGTTATGTCGCATATTACAGTAAAATTCTCAATTTCATCTATGAATAATTTAGGAGCGTCCGGTTCCATTTTGAAATATTTCTGACCGAACGGATCGAAGGAAAATACGTAAATACGTCTCTGGCATCTATCAGCTCGTGCCCGCGCGGTCATCTGAACGGTTACATTAGAAACCTATGATCTCAAACCGCGCGCCAACGCGCGGTTACTACGGGCAAGCTCTAGAACCGCGCTCTACGCGCGGTCCATAAAACCGCGCGGAGGCATGTGTACGCTTCGAAGAAAATTCATGTACTTGTAAACGCGCGGTTTCAAACCGCGCGGAAACCGCTCGTCATGTGAACGGGCTCTAAGAGGAAATGGTTGAGCCTCAGGTACTACTAGCTTATTTAGTTCTCTAAAATCTACACATAGACGTGTCTTTTTCCCGTCTTCTCTCTTAAACGCTAAAGTTACTGGAGCCGCAAATGGCGAACTAGATTCTTCAATCAAATCTGCTTTCAACAATTCAGCTATCTGATGTTCAATTTCTAACTGATCTGGGCCGGAGCACCTGTAAGGTTTTTTAGATATATATTTATTTTCTAATAATTTTATTTGCGCTTCATGATTCTGAACTCTGCCGATATCATATTTATTTCTTGCGAAAATGGAGTCATATTTTTTCATCAATTCAAGAATTAATATTTGCTTTTCCTCCTCTAAATGATCTAGATTTGCCAAAAATTTTGAAACATCTACATTTTCATTGAAATTTACCATACAATCGAAATCTTTTGAATTCTCTTCATCTGTTTTTCAGTTTTTTGGAATATTTCCAAATTTTCTCCCTGTATAAGTCTGAATTTCTTTATGGAATCTAACCCTAACAATATATCATAACAAAAATTCTTATTATCTACTACAAAAGCTTGGATAGTATCCTCTATGTTACCAATTTTTGATTTTATATTCACGGTACTATTAATTAATTGTACACCACTGATAGTTCTGAAAATACTTTTATTATACTTTTATTAGTCGGTTGATTAATTTCATCAACAATTTTTAAAAATTTATGAGAGTAATATTAGAACCTGTATCATAAATGGCTGAAACAGTTTTCTTATGTTCTACTAGTACATTCAGTTTTATCAGCAGTGTGAGGTTTAGTTTTTTTGTTCAGGAATAGCTAAATTGAGCCTTTCTTCCATTTCCAAGTTATTTACCAATTTAATTTGATTATGTCTTATTTTGTTACGACAAAGTTCAGTTGGATGATATCGTCCCGGTTTCCCTAATCGTTCACATATAAAACAAGGTTTTTTTCTACACTACTAACTATTGGATTTGAAGTAACAGTTTTAACAGTGGCTTTTTGGTTTTTTTTATTAACTAATGACTCTAATTTCCTTAAGTGACTCATTAAGTTCTCTGTGGAATTTATTTCCCCTTTATCAATTCTGTCTTGAACGTATATGGGTAATCCTACTACTATCAAATAAATCCTAGTCTTAATAGACATTTCTGGATCAACTTCTAAAAGAAGTTTTTCCTTCCTTAATGCGTATTCTAACAAGGAACCCCCTAAAAATTTATAACCAAATGCCATTCTGACGTTAATCCAACCTTCGTCTGAAAAGGTTTGTAAAAATGACTCACGGTAAGATAACCAGGTTCCAACTGAGGATAATTTCACATGGGCTGCTGAAAACCACTCTTCTCCATTTTCTGCTAGAAATAAGCGGAGTGCTTCTATCTTCTTTTCGTCTGACAAAATCCCATGGCGATCACATTCACTTTCAAAGTTCCGCATCCAATATTCTGCATTCTGTGACTTTCCCTTGAAAACTTCTAAAACAAAAGATCTAGTCATAGAACCTGAATCAATTGTCTTCTGCTGCAAGCCGGTAATAAATTGTTTGAATTCGCTCATAGACTCATTCCCTAGTTCTTCACTTTTATCCATTTGTACCTCTTCCAGTGTGTAATCACTGAATATAAAATTACGGTCACTATCCATATACAAAGGTACTATGCCAGGAGGCAAAGAAATCTTTATATTTCTGAATTGATTTCTTTTCTTCAGAGATGAACACTTTCTTTTCACTGTTTGCAGTTTGCCAAGTTCTGGATGTTGCTCTATTTCTTGATACTCATACGGAAATGCATAAGTTATAGGATCGTTTATCTCCGCTATCGATAATATTCTAATTTTCATCGTTTTCCCATCTGGTTCTGTTCTCAACACGAGGTGAAGTTTAACCTGCACAGGTGTTTCCATCGTGACGATTGTTTCGATTTATAATCTTCTTTCTATTAAATAAAGGCTCGGATCGATGCTCTAAAAGAATATTTATTGATTTCATAAAAATATACATAAATAAAACAGTAATAATTACCTAAAAGAATCGAAACAACAAGCCGATAATCTCTTCTAAATAATATCTTATCAGCTGTACAACACAATCATAAAAGAACTTCAGTATAACCCATAGACCTAATATCCATGGACCGAGTGTCACGTGATTTTTCAGAAGCTCGTAGAGGAGAAAGACCTAGAGAGAGAAGAATATATGATTTCTCTTGATTCGAACAGAGATGCTACTGAGGGCAATATGTGAAGAACCTAAAAGCAATAAAATAGGTGATTTATTACTCTGAGATGGTCAAATGTCAAAATCATCTGATTGAAAGATATAAAGACATGATATTTATTTTATTTGTTTCTCATTTGTAAACGTCAGTTTCCAAAAACACAATATTAATCAAGAAAGTTTATTTTATCAAGTCACTAACTTGTAAAACTGACAGTTAACTTGCAAAATTTTTACAAGTTAGTAGTATTATTTACATTAGAAAATTTTGTTTTATCGTCATATAACGTATTTTTCCATATCTTCTACATCATTCATGTTTAAGGAGAGAATTTCGTCACATCGACAACATACCTTGGCCTTTTTTGCCGTATAACGCTCATTTTTTCGTTTCAGAAACGCTATTATCTTTTGAAATCTGCAAATGACAACTAAACGTCATATTTTTCAATGAATTTTTTAAGGAAAACAAACCTGCGAACAGGGGCATTTTCTTTCATTTCCAAGCAGCTTTTCAGCATAGACCATTTTGCCCATAAAGTATTAGGGCTGAATCTAGCTGATAGTTGATTCAAGTAGACCAACAAAACATCTTCAGTTACCCCAATCACACTATTTTTGTTTTGCCACTTTTTGAAGTCGTCGTATTCTCGCTCGTACCTTGAAGCTGATTTTGCAGGTAATGAACTTGAAGCTACACTACTGGCTGCCTCAATAATTTCTTTTGATACATTCATTCTCGCTTTCGCCAAAACAAATGTAAAGAAAAATAAACAGACATGTTCATGACAACGCTTCCATAGCTTACATAGACTTATATAAATATATGTCTATGATAGCTTACGACATTTGAGACAAATTATTGAGATTTTTTTGGAATTTATCTAACCTTTTTACAAATGAGAAACAAATAAAATATAAAACAATACACGCAAGGTAACGGGTTTTACTGGCTCAAGGAGGTAACTGACTCGCCTGCGGCTCGTCAATTATATCCTCCGTTCGCCAGTAAAAACCCTCTTACCTTGCTAGTAATGTTATATACTATATACGTTTTATGAACTGAATAGAATGAAATTTACATACTTTTTTATATTTATCATTTCGATTTGCCTAATTCAATGATGGAATAAAATATGGCATATATTTGGATGAACTTCTACCATGTGAATCAGGAAAATTGAGAAATTTTAGACCATACTTCTTTCTGACATTGTGGGGACAGAACAGGATTTAATGTAACAATGAGTTGGAGTTGTTAATATCTCAAGGAAATATAACATATAAATAATTGCTTATAGGAATCAGCAATGCTCTTATTGGCTATAGGTGAAGATAAGTAATATTCGATTCAATCATCTTTTGAATCGGTAATATTTCTTTTACTTCAGGTAGAAAAATTCTCAATATTTTTCATGAGACTAAATAGAAGCAAATTCGGAATAATATTTTTATTTCGAAAAGGATTATGCTACAGAAAATTTTCATTAGATAAAAGAGAACATTCATTCATCCATGATTATCGAAATTCAAATTTGGAATACGTTCAACTCTTCGAGTTGAAAGAGATGTATATTGTTCTCTTTCTCTAGGGCAATAAATCAAGAGAGTTGACAGACTGCCCTCCGATGTTCCATCTTATTCGTTCTCCCGACTTCTCTCTCTAACGCGACGTCCATGGATATTAGGTCTATGTCTATGGTATAACCTAACATGCATAACCATAATCTTCGACCATAGAATATCAATAAAACAAAACACATAAACATAGAAAATAATGACAAATTATTTTACATATGTAAAAAATTCTCAAAAATTAATTCAATACATAACATTATAAGCTGGCCATCCAGACAAAGAGCTCATGTTATTATGGAAGCCTTTAAAGAGATCAATGGATTTGAAGGTATGATAACACCAACATAATTGAATATTCCTCAAAGGAATCTACATAACTTGAGAACAATTCAATATAAAACTTGTCAGATCCAACTGCTCAATGAACAATATTCTCAAAAAAGCATTGCTGCAGGTTCGGTGGAGACTGGAGATAGATCGTTTTCATGTTTCAATTTAAAAGATTTCAAAGTGCTTTGATATATCCACTGTTTTTTTTTTCATTTTTGATAATGTTTTTAATTATTATATATTAATACATGAAATAGTTTGTTTGTAAATAAATAATATTCACCATCATTTATTTCTAGAAACAGTAGGGATGGACTTAATTTGTTTGCTTGTTTTTTCTGCCTGTCTTTTGCACAATATTTGTGTACTCAATGGTGATGGAATTGATGATTTAATAGACGTCAATCAGGAAGTGGAAGAGGAGAGAGATCAAAATGAAGAAAATGAATTAATCTTTGTGAACACAAGGCAAAATCAGCCAGCTATTGCCAAAAGATTGCGAATTATGAGTGAATTGCAAATAGATTAATAAAAGTTGTTCATCATCAAGGAAATAATATCTGTGATAACAACTTATTGTTGATTATTGATATAAATAAATAAATTTGGGCCAATGACGTAAGTTATATGTAAGAATAGCTTTAAGTTAAATGTTGCCTATTTGTGAATGGTTACTGTTGTTTTTTCTAATGAAGACAATTGTTATTAGTTATTTCAATATATTCTTTAAGCTATATAAATAAATATAATTTTTATCACAATCGTTACTTTTATCACATTACCTTAACAAACAAAACATGAACAAATGAAACAAAAAAAATAAACATGAACAAATGAAACAAATAAAACTAAACATGAACAAATGAAACATATAAAACTAAATATGTACAAAAAACTTAATATGAACATATAAAACTAAATCTAAACAAGTAAAACTAAATATATACAAAAAACTTAATATAAACATATAAAACTAAATCTAAACAAGTAAAACTAAATATAAAAAAATAAAAAAACTAAACATAATCTGAAAATATATTAGATACCAGAACTTTCACTTTGTCCGCTGCCTTTTTCGATTGCCTTTGTCAAACGTTCAAACAGGTCTAAGAATCTATCCTGCCTTGCCATTTTGTCCTTGTGTCTCCGTTCCATTGCATTATCTATGCATTTGCATTTCCTCATAAATGAGTACGAATATATCTGAGGAGCTTCAATGGTATCTTTGTCCTCATTTATGGAATCATCTGAAAATATCAAAATTACCGGTAATTATATAGAAGTATCTATTGGATAGTAAAAAGTATTTTTTTATAAATTACAAATAAAAAAAACGTAAGGAAAAGAAACATACTACTAAAATTGTCTTCTCTACTTATGGGTCTTATAACGAGCCCATTAGCACTGGAGCAGGTGGCAACTGCATTTATCTCTGGTTTACTGAAGAGAATATCATTCATTGCATCATAATGTTTCCAGTACTTATGGGCATTACCTGATTGCTCGTTATGTCTTCTAACTGTTTTGTAGGTGTTTTTAAGACCCTTCCATTTTGTATCACATTGTTGTGAGGTAAATTGCCAGCCAAACATTGTAGACATTTCTTTTGAGATTTTGTCCCAAACAATTTTTTTTATTCCTGTCGAAAATTCTTTGTCATATTTCTTGCATAAATCAATAAGCTGTTTTGTGCTCATATCACTCCACAGCTTAGTATTATCTGAAACAAAAAACTCAATAAGAAACCAAATTTTTTTTTTAATCAGCATCAAATTTCAAAACGGAGATTGCTCTTGCTAAAACTTTTATTCATAAGTTTACTTTTAGAACCTCTTACCTGTAAATGATGGTGAGCAGCTATTATTAATTTCTGGTGTCAATCTGACAGAGGTTGGATGCAGGACCACTTGAGAAGTCCCAATTGATATATTTTCTAATGAATTTGGAAATAAATGTTTATTAGAAAGGTAAATGCTTACAGAACAAGGTAAGCACCAAAGAGGTTTTAACTACAGTGAAACATCTTTGGTTAGCACCATTGAATTCAGTCTAAGCCAACGTAACATCTATACTTATATTTAGAGTTTATCACGGCAAGTTCACTAAGTCGAAAAGGATGATTAGTTTGAGTACAGAGACTATTGAAAAGTAACAGTTCACTTGGTTAAATGTATAAAAACTAATAAAGTACACATAACATTATAAAATTGCAATCACTGTTCAATACAATTTTGTTCCGAAAGGGATTACAATCTAATACCTAATATACCGATTTTTAAGTGTTTATGTTGTTCTTTATAAATTTTTATACATTTAACAAAGTGTTAATTGTTAATTTACAATAATCTCTCCACACAAACTAATCATCTTCAATCGACTAAATTAACTTGCCCTTGAAAATATACAGGGTGGCCATTTGAAAACGAAACAGACGAGATTACAGACGAAATAAAGTTTTTCGATAGAAATGCTCGGACAGGTCGATTTCTGTTTCGAGGGGGACAACTTAAGATGTAGGTTACGGACGCATAGCGCTTCAACCCTTGCTACTACAACCCTCACCCCCAAATTTTGAATAGGGAAGATGGGGTGAGTGATACCTCATTTGAAAGGTATTTTTATACTGATTTCAGCACAGTAATTGTTTTTTCATTTTATGCATTAGTTCTCGAAATATTCTTAACTAAGTATTTGAAAATGAAGTGGTGTTTTCATGGCACTTGTAGTGTTTTGTGAAAAATCGACATTTTGAGCTTCAAAACAATCATGACTGTGGCTTCCTTCCTAACTAACTGACGCATGAATATTTCGAGAACTAATGCATAAAATGAAAAAACAATTACTGTGCTGAAATCAGTATAAAAATACCTTTAAATTGAGGTATCACTCACCCCATCTTCCCTATTCAAAAATTGGGGATGGGGGTTGTAGCAGCAAGGGTTGAAGCGCTATGCGTCCGTAACCTACATCTTAAGTTGTCCCCCTCGAAACAGAAATCGACCTGTCCGAGCATTTCTATCGAAAAACTTTATTTCGTCTGTAATCTCGTCTGTTTCGTTTTCAAATGGCCACCCTGTATATGTCTATACATATACGTTTCGTCTATAGGAACGAACTTGTCGCCTGATTTCAATGATCCTAACACTGTAAATTGCACTGTAATATACATGAATTAACTCATTTAAACAGATTTAAAAAAATGATATACCTGAGGTGTTGCTCGACGACATTCCACTTTCTACCTTCAAAGGTACTCTAGGTACTATCCTAATTCTGGAATATCTTATATTTTGATTTGATTTTTCTGCATTCTTAATGATATTATTAGCACCCAACGACATTTTAATGATATATTAATAATAATAAAAAAAATATAAAACAAGTATAAACTAAATCTATCTAACGCTCTTAAAAACAATTTTAAACGAAACTGGTGACTAGAGAGCTTGCAGCACAGGTAAAATGTAAATATAGGAAACTCTGTGGATAAAATCCCTTTGCTCGGTCGAAAACGTCCGACGAAAAAGATTTACATCCGATTGCTCAGATATCTTTGTCGAACGCTCCAGATCAAAGATTAAGGATCTTTGCTCCAGATGTGTGTTCCCCTCAATCTGGATGTAATAAACGAACGGTTCAGACAAGTCCGAGCGGTCCGAGGTAATAACCGAACGCGCTTAATGCTGGTTTGTTTATAAAAATTAACATTTCGTCGTAGTTTGTATTGAAAAATTTCAATACCTAACTTGTTATACTTCTATAATTGGATTTTAAATAAAATTATGGGTATGGAATGCAGATAACAAATGAATAGGCAGTGTGTATATTTTTGGAATGAGATATCTGGTGGTGACTTTGGACAATATCATTAGTAAGACTTTGGGGACAGATAATTTTTTCGTGTAATTATATAAAGCGTTGTGCATGTTCAGTTTATTCAGAAGAGCGATATAAGCTAGGGATATGAAGAAAAAGGCCAAGCTTTTAAAAAAGCTGACCATGTTTACAATATATGAAGTGGACTGGTTTCATTACTTCTAAATAAATGAGACAGACTTCAGTGAATTTTCCACCTTATTATATCGAAATTATGTAATGGATGAAGCAGAAGAAATTTACTCCTTCAAGGGTATCGACTGGGACATCAGTGTGCCAGAAGTATTTTATAAATGTCCTGTTCGGCAATAAATATACCCAGCATGGAATCAATTGGGAATATAAAGCCAGATCAGTGTATTTATGGTACTATATCTATATTTGTGTCAGCTAATAGTTTATTATCATACGAAAGTTTCAGAGAAAAAAATACCATATTCAGGAAAAGGACTTGAAGTTTTTCAGTTGGACCCGAGGCTTGTTGCTTTTCTGAATGGTGTTATTTTCAAGAATGGGGAGTCAGTGAAATTATTGGAAATCAAATGTCTATTTATTGGTAAGTTTCTAGTAAGTTATAGAGATTATTTTTATAATTGTTTATAATTTCAGGTCGAATTATTTCTGCTGAAAATACTGAGCACCATTGCCAATATTTGAGAAGAGGAAAAGCCAGCTAATTTGAAAGAATGAATAAACATTATGCTAGAGTCTGATTAAGTATGGCAATTATGAATTTGAAAAATTGCGACTCTATAGTGTCCTCATCTGGTGATAAGACGTTCAAAACTGTTAGTGAGCCATTTGATGAAGAATTCACAAAAAATAATTCTTAAAACTTGAAATAATTTATTTTAAAAATATGCTTTACACATTGTGTAGCATGAAAGTTTAAATTTTTCAATTAGAAAGATATTTTTCCAAGCATTAATTATGCTGTAATAAGACCATCCAGAATAAGAAAAGTTCCGAATCATACATGTCTGAAGTTATACATGTTATAACTTCCAGACTATTGAAAAATTTGAGTCCAGTTGTTATTAGTAAGAGAATAAAGGATTTGCTATTGGATCATACAATATACAGGTTGAGTGATTTATTTAGGAATCATTTTTGTAAATATTATTTGATAATTTGTAACTATAACTACATACATATTTATGTACTATTAATACAACTCATTTATAGTTTAAGATTTTTTGATTAACAATAAGCCATGTAAACTTTTGATGGCGTATGTTTTTATGAATTTCTTGTGTGCAAATAAATTATTATTATTATCAAATACTGCATTGATTTTACATATCATTTATTTATCCTATGGCAGTAAGTTATCACATCACACATTCCCTTGGCACCATAGTCCATTAAATTACTGATGAAAATAAAAAGATATCATCTTCCAAATCACTTGGATCAATTTGACATGAAAATTCCTTTTTTCCTTCTTGAACTTCCATTGAAACATTTTTGTCTTCATAAAACGAATGGAGATCTTAGAAGTGATTCCTCCTTGGAAATATACTTTCTACTAGATCAGACCATTTTTCTTTTATATCTTTTCATTTTTGTAGAGGAATTAGGTATCCGTTTTTTTATACTTCTGAAATAAGTAGAATGAGATTTGATAAACGTAACATAATTTGAACTAATAATAATAATAAAACGAATTTATTCAGGAATTCGGTCCAAATTCAGGTTGCCATTTCTCTCAAAGTATGATCAACGCTACAATAAGTTTTAGATGGGAGACATTTGCTATGTGTTTGCGCCGTTGGATATACTAATAATTGAAATATACTTGGTTTTGAAATATTTATTTCGTAATTATAATATTTATTCTCTTGGCTTAATCTCATGTGTTACAATCGATCTCGTACAGCGCAATTGAATACAATTTATCTACTCTTCCGCACAGCAGTCATCTCACATTTGTCTGTCTTATAAAGGCGGTCACTTGCAGTGTGCAAACCGCATATAGGGTGTCATAACTAAACATCTTCCCCCCCCCCTCGAATCCCCTAGGATTTCGAGGAACTTCCGCTGTTGGTGGGACCGGCAGGGAGCAAAGATTGTGCACAGCTCTTCGGATGATATCCTTAGATGTGTACAGCTCAGCCACTCTTGAAACTCCATCCGATTCGGGAAATAATTTGGATACTCGGGCTATACGCCATTTCAAAGGAGGAACGTTGGCTTCCTTGATGACAACCAGGTCGCCTTCCTTAAGCCCTTCTTGCTTGATGCGCCATTTGGACCTTTGCTGCAATTCACTGAGATATTCATTCTTCTAACGCTGCCAAAAATGTTGACGCATGCTTTCGAGGTTCTGAAATCTGCTGAGCCTGTTAGGATTTGATTGTAATAGATTTTCTGCTGGCAATGAAGTGAGTGGCCTGCCTATGAGGAAATGTGCTGGAGTTAAAGGATTAAGGTCTGCAGGATCAGAAGAAAGTGGAAAGGATTGCTTCAATTTGCCTAAATAAAGTTGTTAGTTCTTCAAATGTTAAATGTTTGTCTCCTAATATTCTAGTGATATGGTATTTGGCGGATTTTATGCCCGCTTCCCAAAGCCCACCGAAGTGAGGGGAGTAGGCTGGTGAAAACTTGAAATTAATGCCCTCATTCGCTGCAAAACCTGAGATTTCTTCGTTGTTTGTTTTTAAGAATCTCGCGATTTCGTTGTCCGCGCCGACAAAATTTGTGCCATTATCACATAACAATTGAAGAGGCTTTCCTCTTCGAGATATAAACCGTCGCAAGCATAGAATGAAAACATCAGAGGTAAGGTCGCTTGCTACCTCTAAGTGTAAGGCCTTAGTGGCAAAACATATAAACAGACTTGTGTCTGTTTATTTATGTTATTTGTATAACATTTTGTTATTTTGCAACCGCGACCCTTTCGGTCAGTGATGTAAAATGGACCGCCAAATTCGACACCGCTAACCTGAAATGGAGAACTTGGGATGACTCTAGAGCAGGTAAGTTGCTCATTAGTGGGTTTAAACATTTAGCCTGGAGAAACAAAGAAAACAAACAACGGAGAAAGACTTATAGAGTACTGCAGGATGAATAATATGATAGTTTCGAATACATTCTTTGAGCATAAAGATGTACATAGGTACACA
Source organism: Harmonia axyridis (assembly GCF_914767665.1). Taxonomy (NCBI): domain Eukaryota; kingdom Metazoa; phylum Arthropoda; class Insecta; order Coleoptera; family Coccinellidae; genus Harmonia; species Harmonia axyridis. The sequence goes on along the minus strand of NC_059505.1, from coordinate 20,083,934 downwards.
AGGCATGGACATAACGTTGACGATAGATCAATAATAGATTACTTCTTAGTAGAAAGAGATAATAGAAGGGACATCGCAGATGTAAGAGTGCACAGGGGAGCGGAAATAGGAAGTGACCATTATATGCTTGTAGCAAAGATAATGGGTGAAGTAAAAGAGAAGGTCGAACATAGGCAACTTAATGAAGGATATGAAAATATAAAAGTTATAAACTGAGAGAAATGAGTGTAGCAGAAGAATACAGGAAAGATGTAGAAGAGAATATGACTACGGTGGAAATAGGAGTTGAGGAGGGAGTGGAGGAAGTATGGGGAAGGTTCAAGAATATACTGATGGAATCAGCAAAAAGAGTGTGTGGTAGTGTTAAAATTGGGAGAAACAGAAAGGGCACAGCCTGGTGGAGTGACAACTTGAAGAGACAAATTAAAATGAAGAAAATATTATGGAAGGAATATCTGAAGGATAGAAATGCATGTAATTATCGGAAATATAAGGAACAAAGGAAGAGAGTTAAGCAAGTAACATTGGAAGAAAAGGAGAAAAGTTGGAGAGATTTTGGAGAGAGAATGGAGAAAAATTACACGGAAAATAGAAAGCTTTTTTACAGAGTCATGAAAAATATGAGGAAGGGGGAGAAGGTTGACAATACATCGATCAAGTGTAAAAGAAACAGATTGCTTGTGGGAGAGAAGGAAATAATGGAGAGATGGAAGGAACACTTCATTGAATTACTGAAGGGAAATGAAGTCAAAAAAGAAGATACACAAAAAACAGATAAGCGATGGGAGGACGACGGGGAAGACTTGATAAGCATTGAAGAGGTTAAGGTAGCTCTCAGAAGAGTCAAGAATGGAAAAGCTGCGGGATACGATAGAATTACACCGGAAATGATGAAGAACATGGGAGAAAAGGGTATAAATGTATTCAGGGAAATATGTCAGAAAGCATGGAATTCAAAGGAAATACCACAAGATTGGAAAATGGCGATGATAGTACCAGCCTACAAGAATGGGGATAGAAAGAAAGGTGATAACTATAGAGGTATAAACTTGCTAAGTACAGCTTTCAAAGTATACGAAGCGATATTGGAGAGTAGACTAAGAATAAGCACAGAGGACACTCTAGATAAAGCTCAGAGTGGGTTTATGAGAGGGAGAAGTGTACAAGACCACATTTTCACTCTGAAACAGATCATTCATAAGATGAAAAGAAGTGGAAGAAAGGCTTATTTTGTATTTATAGATCTGGTGAAGGCTTTTGACAGAGTTAGTAGATCTAAAATGTGGGATATATTGAAAACAAGAGGGGTAAATAAAAATTTGGTGGAGTCTATTAAAAGTGTTTATTGTGAAAGCTTGAACTGTGTTATTGTCAGAAATATGAAGTCGGAATTATTTGAGACAAAGGAGGGACTGAGGCAGGGTGGAGTGCTGAGTCCGACATTGTTTATAGTGTTTTTGGATGAGATAATCAGAGAGGCAAAGGAAAGAACACAGAAGCTTACAATTGGTTTTAAGAACTTAAGAAGAGTTGTAATATCATAATGTGCCTTTGCGGATGACATCGTATTGATGGCGGGAACAAGGAGGAGTATACAGGAAAATTTGGATATATGGAATGGAATACTGAGAAAATATGAGATGGAAATAAATAGAAGAAAGACAAAAGTGATGGAAGTGAACGATGAACGGGAGGATGATTGGAGATTGGAAATTGAGGGAGAGGAAGTTGAAAAGGTGGAATGTTTCAGATATTTAGGAGTGAACATAGAAAATACGGGAAGCCAAGAAAGGGAGATTAACGAGAGAATTGAAAAAGCCGGCAGATTATACCACGCAATTAATAAGAAATTCCTAAGAAGAACTGAAGTCGAAGAGAAAACTAAAATGTGTGTTTAAGTCGATATTCAGACCTGTTCTGTCGTACGGATGTGAAACTTGGAACACAACAAAGAGAATGAGGAGTAAACTACAGGCAGTGAAAGGGGTTACAAGGATGGACAGAAGGAGAAATGAGGACATAAGAGGTGAATTGGGGATAAAATCATTGGAAAGGTTTGTGGGTGAGAGGCAGTTGGGATGGTGGGGACACTTACATCGTATGGAGGAGGAGAGACCAATCAAACAAATATGGGAGGCAAAAGTCGAGAAAAAGGCAAAAAGGGGAAGACCGCAACAAACATGGGAGGATGTGGTAGAAGAGGAAATAAAAAAGAGAGGGAAAAGCGTCAGGGAAGCTGAGATGATGACATCAAATAGGATAGAATGGAAGAAATTTATTGAGTCAAATTAGAATTATTCTTAAGTTATTGTTAAGTTAGAAAATGTAGATAATGAAACCCATACACCGAAAGGTAAAAAATGGGATACAGATTATATATATATATATATATATATATATATATATATATATATATATATATATATATATATATATATAATTCGTAAGAAAATTATTGATCGCAATATATCTAATGGATAAGAAAACATCCCAACATTCTTATCCATTATATATATATATATATATGCAGGGGGGCATAATGCCTTCGGGGAATGACGACCCCGCATACCCGAGTCACCCGGATATTCAGGCCAGCAACCCGAAGATCTGAAGAAATTAGTGCTCCTATTACTAGAAGTCGAAATCAGGGCGGTAGGGGACAGCGGGCTGGTCCTTTTCGGAGCCGTCCGGAGGAAGAGCCTGATGGGGGAAGCTGTGGTGCAAGCGGCGCAGCCCCCCGAGATGGCACCGTAAGCCAGGATCGCGTACCACGGAATGAGGATAGAAACCCCAGTTTGGAGGAGATAGTGTCTCGTCCCACAGGAGTTTCAAATACGCGAGAATGCGATGGACGGAGGAAGATAATGTCCTCATATTACGCGTTCACTACATAGCAACAGATATGCAGCAGAGAACTGGAAGGAGATATAGGGAACTGTTGACTGAAGTGTGGAATGACATCAATCCACGAAGACAATCTTATGCTAACCTTCTTGCCAACAGAGTGAGATGGCTCCTGGAAAAAGAGAAATTTTCGACAACTGAACTCAACTCAATAAAACAAAGCTACTTACCACGAATTGATTCAGAGATTAGGGTTGAAGATGAAGAGGTTCCCCTAGAGAGCAGAACTATCATTCGAATGAGCATCCTACCATCAAGGATAGAGCGCATCTTCAACAAAAACCTCCACAACTACACCGGGATTTCTCCACAATATAGACCTAAGATTCCAAGGATGTACGGATCTAAAAGAATGCTGGAATGTATTCGGAGGGTGGACAGGTTGATGGAGAGATATTTAGATGTAAACATCACACTTAGGGGGATAGTGGACTGCGTTTATGCTGGAGCGGTTACAGTCGCAGAAGAACTCGGAATGAAGATCGGTGAAATATACTCAGAGCTGCGTCAGGAATCTACACCACCATGGAAGTTGAGGCTGGAAAAGAAAGTTAAGAATATTAGAAAAAAAATCGGTATATTGCATAGTTACCTCAATACAGAGTCGCATACCAAGAAGATCCTTGAGGGCATACGGCAAATCGCATCAGAATCTCGCATTAGAACCAGCAGATCAAATGAACAACTCAAAGAAAAACTGATGGCAGTATGTGATAGGCTGAAACAAAAAGTTAAAGCTTTGGGTAACCGTATCAAGCGCTACAACGAGAGAGTCAAAAGGTATAAAAACAACCACCTATACTACAAAAACCAGAGTAAATTCTTTCGCAATCTTGAGGCCACAGAAACTGCAAAGGGAGTGTATCCAGATGAAAAAGATATGCATAAAGCATGGAGCGAAATATGGGAACGTAAGAAGATGCACGATGACAGAGCCTTCTGGATAAAGGATGCTGAGAAGGAGAAGAACACCTACAGCATGGATAATATAGAGATTACGAAGGAGGATATTAAATCAGTCCTGAAGAAGGCTAACAACTGGGCTGCTCCAGGAGCTGACAAACTGCAAAACTATTGGTGGAAGAACTTCACATCAACACACCAACGGCTGGTTGTTTTGTTCCAGGGAGCACTCTCTGACCCTTCCACCATACCAGAATTTTTCACCCTGGGGCTCACATACATGCTACCGAAGGGGAACATCACTCCGGACCCAAAACAGTACAGACCGATAACATGCCTGCCAACTGTCTACAAAATCTTGACAGGAATACTTACCAAACACCTGTGGAAACATGTTAACAAGTTCAATATACTAGCGAGTGAACAGAATGGATGCCGAATAGACGCACAAGGATGTAAGGAACTGCTCACTATTGACTACCTTATAACGAAGCAGGCAAAGAAGAAACTGAGGAACTTATCAATTGCCTGGATAGACTATAAAAAGGCATTTGATTCGGTACCGCACTCCTGGCTCTTGAAAGTCCTGAGACTGTATGGTGTATCTGAGCAGTTTGTTGGACTCTTAGAACACATGATGACAACCTGGAGGACGAAATTAGTATTCGGTACAAAGACAACATCCGAAATAAAGATCTTGACAGGTATTTTCCAAGGCGACAAGCTAAGCGCACTGTGGTTTTGTTTGGCTTTGAACTTCTTAAGCAAATTACTGAACAACAACAGCTACGGATACATCATTGATAATGGAGCGAACATAAAAATTACTCACCAACTGTATGTAGATGATCTTAAACTGTATGCCACAAATGAAGAACAATTGAGAAGGCTACTAAGAACTGTAACCGCCTTCTCGCAAACAATTGGTATGGAGATGGGTCTTGATAAATGTGCTGTGGTGCATGTTAAAAGGGGAAAGTTAACACATGGGGGTGAAATGCTTGTCCAGAACGAATTAGCGATTCAACGGTTGGGACCAGAAGAATCATATAGATACCTAGGATTGCAACAAGCACTGGAAATCAGAACAGCCGATGAAAAAATATCATTCAAAAAGAAGTTCTTTGACAGAGTGAAGAAGGTCCTGCGAAGTAAATTAAACGCGAAAGCTTTGTTCACGGCTATAAATACATGGGCAGTTCCCAGTATTGCCTACTCTTTCGGAGTGATAAGATGGTCGAACACTGACCTGAAGGCCATTGACAAACAGGTTCGCGTACTTCTCTCTAAACACGGCATGCATCATCCCCACGCATCAGTGATTAGGTTGTACATGTCTAGACACCGCGGGGGCAGAGGATTACAAAATATTGAGATGGTTCACAACAAGGCGATCATAGACTTGAGAAGGTACTTCCATTCTCAGAACTCACTCTTTTTTCCAAGCAATCTGCCGAGAGGACCAGAACATCACGGCTCTCAACCTGGCATGCCAAATAAACCAACCCCAAATAATAACGGACGATGAGCTATTGGAGGAGTGGCACAGTAAACCTCTTCATGGCAGGTATCCAGAAGCGCTGAAAGACAAAAGAGTGAACCAACAATTGTCTCTTACTTACCTGAAATCAGGATATCTGTTCCCGGAAACCGAAGGAAGAATAACTGCCATTCAGGATCAGGTTGTACCAACCAGAGCCTACCTGAAACATATCGCAAAAAAGAACTTACCTACGGACAGATACAGGAAGTGTTCACAACATCTTGAAACCATCCAACATATAACTTCCTCGTGCTCCATTCTGGCTCCCAAGGAATACACCGCTCGACATAATGCTATGGCAAAAGTATTTCATCAGGCAATTGCCATTAAAGCTGGCCTCATACTTACCTTCAAAAAAGCCTATGAATACTTACCGAAGGCTGTACTTGAAAATGACCAGTTCAAGTTATACTGGGACAATCTGATCGTAACAGATAGATCGATACAACATAACAGACCAGACAAAGTGCTTTTTGATAAAGAAGAGGGTAAAGTTACCATCATAGATGTTACTGTTCCGGCCGATGATAACATCAGTAAGGCATACACTGAGAAGCTCACAAAATACCATGATTTGGCTTTTGAAATGAAGGAAATGTATAGATTGAACACAGTTCTTATTCTCCCACTGATCATTACCACCAACGGATTGGTGGAAAGTCACCTTCCAGACAATATAAAACTCCTTGATCTAGACCTTGAGTTGATCAGCACAGCTCAGAACGAGGTAATACTGTGGACAACAAGGATTGTCAGGATGGTTTTGACAACAACCTAGGAGAGCCTTGGCTATATACAGGGTGTTTCCTAAACATGCGGCAAAAATTCAGGGGGTTGTTCCTTGGACTATTTTGAGCATGTTTTGTCCTTGGATGATTTTTGAAAAACCTCTTTGTTTCGAAGATACAGGGCGAACAACATTTTTCATATTTTTAAAATTAATAATAGTTTAAATAAAAATGCGTACCGCACGGTGTTTACTAAGTAGGTACAATTTATTTTTAAATTTGTTTAACAACATTCCAATTACTAAAAACGGCCAGTTATTTCCTATGGGGCCATCTAAAATCATTAGTTTATACCACTCCAGTAGAAAATGTGGAAGACTTGCGAAATCGGATCATTGCTGGGTGTAACTTAATAAGAAATGATCCTGGTGTTTTTGAAAGGGTTCGGCAGTCAATGAGGAGAAGATTGGATGCTTGTATGCTGGCTAGAGGTGGTCATTTTCAACAGTTTTTGTAGGTTGAGTTGAATTTTCATGTAATTTTTCATAATAAAATGTTATTATCTGAAATTTTGTTTCCCCCATATCTTCGAAACAAATAGGTTTTTCAAAAATCATCAAAACAAAATATTCTTAGAATAGTCCAAGGAATAACCCCCTGAATTTTTGCCGCATGTTTAGGAAACACCCTGTATATATATATATATATATATATATATATATATATATATATATATATATATATATATATATATATATATATATATATATATATATATATATATATATATATATATATATATATATATATATATATATATATATATATATATATATATATATATATATATATATATATATATATATATATATATATATATATATATATATATATATATATATAATAGATAGAATATATATATATATATATATATATATATATATATATATATATATATATATATATACAGGGTGTTTCCTAAACATGCGGCAAAAATTCAGGGGGTTATTCCTTGGACTATTCTAAGAATATTTTGTCCCTTGATGATTTTTGAAAAACCTATTTGTTTCGAAGATATGGGGGAAACAAAATTTCAGATAATAACATTTTATTATGAAAAATTACATGAAAATTCAACTCAACCTACAAAAACTGTTTAAAATGACCACCTCTAGCCAGCATACAAGCATCCAATCTTCTCCTCATTGACTGCCGAACCCTTTCAAAAACACCAGGATCATTTCTTATTAAGTTACACCCAGCAATGATCCGATTTCGCAAGTCTTCCACATTTTCTACTGGAGTGGTATAAACTAATGATTTTAGATGGCCCCATAGGAAATAACTGGCCGTTTTTAGTAATTGGAATGTTGTTAAACAAATTTAAAAATAAATTGTACCTACTTAGTAAACACCGTGCGGTACGCATTTTTATTTAAACTATTATTAATTTTAAAAATATGAAAAATGTTGTTCGCCCTGTATCTTCGAAACAAAGAGGTTTTTCAAAAATCATCCAAGGACAAAACATGCTCAAAATAGTCCAAGGAACAACCCCCTGAATTTTTGCCGCATGTTTAGGAAACACCCTGTATATAGCCAAGGCTCTCCTAGGTTGTTGTCAAAACCATCCTGACAATCCTTGTTGTCCACAGTATTACCTCGTTCTGAGCTGTGCTGATCAACTCAAGGTCTAGATCAAGGAGTTTTATATTGTCTGGAAGGTGACTTTCCACCAATCCGTTGGTGGTAATGATCAGTGGGAGAATAAGAACTGTGTTCAATCTATACATTTCCTTCATTTCAAAAGCCAAATCATGGTATTTTGTGAGCTTCTCAGTGTATGCCTTACTGATGTTATCATCGGCCGGAACAGTAACATCTATGATGGTAACTTTACCCTCTTCTTTATCAAAAAGCACTTTGTCTGGTCTGTTATGTTGTATCGATCTATCTGTTACGATCAGATTGTCCCAGTATAACTTGAACTGGTCATTTTCAAGTACAGCCTTCGGTAAGTATTCATAGGCTTTTTTGAAGGTAAGTATGAGGCCAGCTTTAATGGCAATTGCCTGATGAAATACTTTTGCCATAGCATTATGTCGAGCGGTGTATTCCTTGGGAGCCAGAATGGAGCACGAGGAAGTTATATGTTGGATGGTTTCAAGATGTTGTGAACACTTCCTGCATCTGTCCGTAGGTAAGTTCTTTTTTGCGATATGTTTCAGGTAGGCTCTGGTTGGTACAACCTGATCCTGAATGGCAGTTATTCTTCCTTCGGTTTCCGGGAACAGATATCCTGATTTCAGGTAAGTAAGAGACAATTGTTGGTTCACTCTTTTGTCTTTCAGCGCTTCTGGATACCTGCCATGAAGAGGTTTACTGTGCCACTCCTCCAATAGCTCATCGTCCGTTATTATTTGGGGTTGGTTTATTTGGCATGCCAGGTTGAGAGCCGTGATGTTCTGGTCCTCTCGGCAGATTGCTTGGAAAAAAGGTGAGTTCTGAGAATGGAAGTACCTTCTCAAGTCTATGATCGCCTTGTTGTGAACCATCTCAATATTTTGTAATCCTCTGCCCCCGCGGTGTCTAGACATGTACAACCTAATCACTGATGCGTGGGGGTGATGCATGCCGTGTTTAGAGAGAAGTACGCGAACCTGTTTGTCAATGGCCTTCAGGTCAGTGTTCGACCATCTTATCACTCCGAAAGAGTAGGCAATACTGGGAACTGCCCATGTATTTATAGCCGTGAACAAAGCTTTCGCGTTTAATTTACTTCGCAGGACCTTCTTCACTCTGTCAAAGAACTTCTTTTTGAATGATATTTTTTCATCGGCTGTTCTGATTTCCAGTGCTTGTTGCAATCCTAGGTATCTATATGATTCTTCTGGTCCCAACCGTTGAATCGCTAATTCGTCCTGGACACCCCATGTGTTAACTTTCCCCTTTTAACATGCACCACAGCACATTTATCAAGACCCATCTCCATACCAATTGTTTGCGAGAAGGCGGTTACAGTTCTTAGTAGCCTTCTCAATTGTTCTTCATTTGTGGCATACAGTTTAAGATCATCTACATACAGTTGGTGAGTAATTTTTATGTTCGCTCCATTATCAATGATGTATCCGTAGCTGTTGTTGTTCAGTAATTTGCTTAAGAAGTTCAAAGCCAAACAAAACCACAGTGCGCTTAGCTTGTCGCCTTGGAAAATACCTGTCAAGATCTTTATTTCGGATGTTGTCTTTGTACCGAATACTAATTTCGTCCTCCAGGTTGTCATCATGTGTTCTAAGAGTCCAACAAACTGCTCAGATACACCATACAGTCTCAGGACTTTCAAGAGCCAGGAGTGCGGTACCGAATCAAATGCCTTTTTATAGTCTATCCAGGCAATTGATAAGTTCCTCAGTTTCTTCTTTGCCTGCTTCGTTATAAGGTAGTCAATAGTGAGCAGTTCCTTACATCCTTGTGCGTCTATTCGGCATCCATTCTGTTCACTCGCTAGTATATTGAACTTGTTAACATGTTTCCACAGGTGTTTGGTAAGTATTCCTGTCAAGATTTTGTAGACAGTTGGCAGGCATGTTATCGGTCTGTACTGTTTTGGGTCCGGAGTGATGTTCCCCTTCGGTAGCATGTATGTGAGCCCCAGGGTGAAAAATTCTGGTATGGTGGAAGGGTCAGAGAGTGCTCCCTGGAACAAAACAACCAGCCGTTGGTGTGTTGATGTGAAGTTCTTCCACCAATAGTTTTGCAGTTTGTCAGCTCCTGGAGCAGCCCAGTTGTTAGCCTTCTTCAGGACTGATTTAATATCCTCCTTCGTAATCTCTATATTATCCATGCTGTAGGTGTTCTTCTCCTTCTCAGCATCCTTTATCCAGAAGGCTCTGTCATCGTGCATCTTCTTACGTTCCCATATTTCGCTCCATGCTTTATGCATATCTTTTTCATCTGGATACACTCCCTTTGCAGTTTCTGTGGCCTCAAGATTGCGAAAGAATTTACTCTGGTTTTTGTAGTATAGGTGGTTGTTTTTATACCTTTTGACTCTCTCGTTGTAGCGCTTGATACGGTTACCCAAAGCTTTAACTTTTTGTTTCAGCCTATCACATACTGCCATCAGTTTTTCTTTGAGTTGTTCATTTGATCTGCTGGTTCTAATGCGAGATTCTGATGCGATTTGCCGTATGCCCTCAAGGATCTTCTTGGTATGCGACTCTGTATTGAGGTAACTATGCAATATACCGATTTTTTTTCTAATATTCTTAACTTTCTTTTCCAGCCTCAACTTCCATGGTGGTGTAGATTCCTGACGCAGCTCTGAGTATATTTCACCGATCTTCATTCCGAGTTCTTCTGCGACTGTAACCGCTCCAGCATAAACGCAGTCCACTATCCCCCTAAGTGTGATGTTTACATCTAAATATCTCTCCATCAACCTGTCCACCCTCCGAATACATTCCAGCATTCTTTTAGATCCGTACATCCTTGGAATCTTAGGTCTATATTGTGGAGAAATCCCGGTGTAGTTGTGGAGGTTTTTGTTGAAGATGCGCTCTATCCTTGATGGTAGGATGCTCATTCGAATGATAGTTCTGCTCTCTAGGGGAACCTCTTCATCTTCAACCCTAATCTCTGAATCAATTCGTGGTAAGTAGCTTTGTTTTATTGAGTTGAGTTCAGTTGTCGAAAATTTCTCTTTTTCCAGGAGCCATCTCACTCTGTTGGCAAGAAGGTTAGCATAAGATTGTCTTCGTGGATTGATGTCATTCCACACTTCAGTCAACAGTTCCCTATATCTCCTTCCAGTTCTCTGCTGCATATCTGTTGCTATGTAGTGAACGCGTAATATGAGGACATTATCTTCCTCCGTCCATCGCATTCTCGCGTATTTGAAACTCCTGTGGGACGAGACACTATCTCCTCCAAACTGGGGTTTCTATCCTCATTCCGTGGTACGCGATCCTGGCTTACGGTGCCATCTCGGGGGGCTGCGCCGCTTGCACCACAGCTTCCCCCATCAGGCTCTTCCTCCGGACGGCTCCGAAAAGGACCAGCCCGCTGTCCCCTACCGCCCTGATTTCGACTTCTAGTAATAGGAGCACTAATTTCTTCAGATCTTCGGGTTGCTGGCCTGAATATCCGGGTGACTCGGGTATGCGGGGTCGTCATTCCCCGAAGGCATTATGCCCCCCTGCATATATATATATATATATATATATATATATATATATATATATATATATATATATATATATATATATATATATATATATATATATATATATATATATATATATATATATATATATATATATATAATCTGTATCCCATTTGTTACCTTTCGGTGTATGGGTTTCATTATCTACATTTTCTAACTTAACAATAACTTAAGAATAATTCTAATTTGACTCAATAAATTTCTTCCATTCTGTCCTATTTGATGTCATCATCTCAGCTTCCCTGACGCTTTTCCCTCTCTTTTTTATTTCCTCTTCTACCACATCCTCCCATGTTTGTTGCGGTCTTCCCCTTTTTGCCTTTTTCTCGACTTTTGCCTCCCATATTTGTTTGATTGGTCTCTCCTCCTCCATACGATGTAAGTGTCCCCACCATCCCAACTGCCTCTCACCCACAAACCTTTCCAATGATTTTATCCCCAATTCACCTCTTATGTCCTCATTTCTCCTTCTGTCCATCCTTGTAACCCCTTTCACTGCCTGTAGTTTACTCCTCATTCTCTTTGTTGTGTTCCAAGTTTCACATCCGTACGACAGAACAGGTCTGAATATCGACTTAAACACACATTTTAGTTTTCTCTTCGACTTCAGTTCTTCTTAGGAATTTCTTATTAATTGCGTGGTATAATCTGCCGGCTTTTTCAATTCTCTCGTTAATCTCCCTTTCTTGGCTTCCCGTATTTTCTATGTTCACTCCTAAATATCTGAAACATTCCACCTTTTCAACTTCCTCTCCCTCAATTTCCAATCTCCAATCATCCTCCCGTTCATCGTTCACTTCCATCACTTTTGTCTTTCTTCTATTTATTTCCATCTCATATTTTCTCAGTATTCCATTCCATATATCCAAATTTTCCTGTATACTCCTCCTTGTTCCCGCCATCAATACGATGTCATCCGCAAAGGCACATTATGATATTACAACTCTTCTTAAGTTCTTAAAACCAATTGTAAGCTTCTGTGTTCTTTCCTTTGCCTCTCTGATTATCTCATCCAAAAACACTATAAACAATGTCGGACTCAGCACTCCACCCTGCCTCAGTCCCTCCTTTGTCTCAAATAATTCCGACTTCATATTTCTGACAATAACACAGTTCAAGCTTTCACAATAAACACTTTTAATAGACTCCACCAAATTTTTATTTACCCCTCTTGTTTTCAATATATCCCACATTTTAGATCTACTAACTCTGTCAAAAGCCTTCACCAGATCTATAAATACAAAATAAGCCTTTCTTCCACTTCTTTTCATCTTATGAATGATCTGTTTCAGAGTGAAAATGTGGTCTTGTACACTTCCCCCTCTCATAAACCCACTCTGAGCTTTATCTAGAGTGTCCTCTGTGCTTATTCTTAGTCTACTCTCCAATATCGCTTCGTATACTTTGAAAGCTGTACTTAGCAAGTTTATACCTCTATAGTTATCACCTTTCTTTCTATCCCCATTCTTGTAGGCTGGTACTATCATCGCCATTTTCCAATCTTGTGGTATTTCCTTTGAATTCCATGCTTTCTGACATAGCTTGGCACAGAATAAAGAGTTCGTCTTTTTATTTATTCCTCCAAACATTGAGTCGATAAACCCTTATCTCATTGATCTATATATATATATATATATATATATATATATATATATATATATATATATATATATATATATATATATATATATATATATATATATATATATATATAGATCAATGAGATAAGGGTTTATCGACTCAATGTTTGGAGGAATAAATAAAAAGACGAACTCTTTATTCTGTGCCAAGCTATATATATATATATATATATATATATATATATATATATATATATATATATATATATATATATATATATATATATATATATTCTAAGGAGAGGAATTTTTCAGGGGGATAGCCTAAGCTTGCGTTGGTTCTGTCTGGCCGTGAACATTCTCAGTAGGATCCTTAATAGATCCGCATATGGCTATTCCATCAATGACATCACCAACCTCAGCCACTTATTTTACATGGACGATCTAAAGCTATATGCCAGAGGGCGCAAACAATTGGAGGGCGAGCTGGAGCTCGTCAGGAAATTTAGTGAAGACATCGGTATGTCGTTCGGGCTGCAGAAGTGTGCCGTGATTGAGGTCAAGCGAGGAAAAATGGTGGAAGGAGGTAACATCAGAATATCTGATGGAAGGGAGATAGCAGAGCTGAGTTTTGGGGAAAGATACAAATATCTTGGCATACAGCAGACTTATGAGATAAAACAAAGAGAAAACAAAGAGGGAGCGAAAAATGAGCTGATGAGAAGAGTGCGGAAGATCCTTAAAACACAACTCTGAGCCAAAAACAAAATCGAAGCACTTAATATCTGGGCCATACCTTCCTTCACCTATACTGCAGGAGTGCTAACCTGGTCCAAAACAGATCTACAACAAATGGACAGAGGTATTCGAACAACATTGACAGAGCACGGTATGCTTCACCCCAACTCAGCTACTGAAAGGCTATACTTACCACGGAAACAGGGAGGTCGAGGTTTAACCAGCATCGAACAGGCTTGCCTGCAAGAAGAAACACACATAAGGGCATATTTTCGTGGAGCGCACTTACCTGTACACCGATGGGTAGCCACGCAAAGGGACATCCACATCTTGGACCGAGAGGAAGGAGCCGGGGAGCCTGAAACAGAAAATCGGATAGAGAGGTTAGAACTGAGCTGGCGGGCCAAAGCTCTCCACGGGAGGTTTAATGCTAGCCTACACCAGCCAGAAGTGGACCTGGCACAATCCAATACTTACCTCACACTGGGATACCTCTATCCGCAGACAGAGGGAACACTCTTCGCTATACAGGACCAGGTGGTGCCAACCCGTAACTATAGCAAGTACATAATGAAACTTCCTGTAGAGAATACCAAGTGCAGGTTATGCAGCATTGCTGAGGAAACGGTGCAGCACATCTCTTCGGCTTGTTCGACGATTGCGGCCACTAAATATTTAGCCCGACACAATAACATGGGCAAGGTGGTACACCAGCTGCTGGGTCTTCAATTCCAACTTCTTCCACATTTCACACCACATCACCTATACTCACCACAAACTCTAATGGAGAATGAAAACTTCAAATTATACTGGGATATGACGGTCATAACAGATATAGGACTGGAACATAATCGACCGGATATAGTGGTGTGGAATAAAATGGAAAATACCGTCGTAATACTGGACTTCGTGGTGCCTCTGGATTGCAACTTGAAAAAGTCGTATGGAGAAAAAAATCAATAAGTACGAGGCACTGTCCCGGCAGATGAGAGATATATGGAAGCTGAACAGGGTGGACATAAAACCCCTAATAATAAGTACGAACGGATTAGTCCACAAAAATACGGTCAAACATCTGCGAGAACTGAAACTACCGGAAGGCACCATTACATGGATGCAAAAAGCTGTCATCTTGGGAACAGTGAACAGGTTATATACCCCCATTGACGTAGGGAAGGCAGAAATGCTCTTGGCTTTACGCCCGGGCATGTTCTGAGGAAACAACCCACAGTTTACACTGTGTGAATTATTAAAAAAAAATATATATATATTCTACATACCTTGCAATTATTTATAGTGCTTCTTGCTAAGATTCTACCTCTTAAAGGCCAAAATTCATTTCTTATATCACTCAACAAAAGCTGAGGTCCACAATGCAAAAGTTTTATGTGATGCAACGATTTTGCACGCTTCATTCCATGTTACGCTACTGGAATTTTTGAAGACGCGGTAATTTGTCAATTAATCGTATCAAATCGGGTACTATCGGTGGGATCGCAGATGCGCGTTCCTGGAGAGAATTTTCTGAAGGATTTTCAATGATGATTGAGACTCCAGCAAGAATAAGTAGATTTAGTGGTAGATTTAGATTTCAGTCATTATTAGTTTAATTTGAGACTCGGAATCTTATTTATCGGCGAGAATTGTGTCGGGATTCTCGCACCTCCCGTGGGATTAGAACGAAGAAAACCTCCCGTGGGATTAGAACGAAGAAAACCTCCCGTGGGATTAGAACGAAGAAACCTCCTGTGGGATTGAAACAAAGAAAACCTTTCTTGGGATTGATAGATATCAAGAACTACTTCCTTGAGATACAGAATTTAGGATAGTACGTATGTTAGACCACCTTGCTCTCTGAATCTGAAAGAATTCCTGCGAAATACCTGGCATTATCACACCAACTTCGTTGAATGAGGACTGGAGTACTATAGCTTCCTGATAAGAATTGGTGTTCAGAAGGCTGAAGATAATATACAGAAGAGGTTCCATCCTGGTGGCAGACTGGCTCATTTAAAATCGTTTTAAGTTAAGTTTCTATTTTATTATTTGTTTGGAGTGAAAAGGATCGATCATTGTATATTTTGATTTTATTAAATTTGTAAAAACCTGGGTAGGAGTTTTGTTGCCAAATAAGCCAAACCACCCCTAGAAATTAGTCCTTAGAGTCTCATGGGCAATTGTAACGTTACACATTTTGGCGCCCAACGTGGGGCCCGAAAATTTTGGCAACTGCTCCTATCATTTCGACCTTTTCAGTTCTAAAGTAATAATTTATCTTTGTTTAACTTTTTCTCTTTCTTTTGTCTCGTCTTTGATATTCTTCGTTGGTATCGGATTGACCACACGTGTCGTGATATATTTTTTCGTAGCTGTATATTTACATATAATTGTTTTTCTTGTTTATTTTGTCTGATAAAATGAATAATCCAGATTTCTTGAACGGGACTGACCTTGGCAATTCCCATGTCAAATACATAAAACTAGATCTGACCCGTGGTTATGTTTCTACCGATTTTGACAAAACTGATGACGATGATGAATAATTCCTTTTTGCCTTTAACCTTTACTTCCTTAATTTGCTCCAGATGCACAGATTATATATTTTTCTTTTTAGATTCATTATTTATTTATTTCATTTATTTTTTGACAATTATTATCTTATCGTTGTAGCATAGCTACTATTTTCGTATCTTTGTAGCGTGGCTACTATTATCGTATTTTTGTAGCGTGGCTACTATTATCGTATCTTTGTAGCATAGCTACTTTTATCGCTTATCGTTGTAGCACTACTATTAGTTAGTGGTGGCTACTATTTATCTTATCGTTGTAGTATGGATACTACTTATATTTACCTTTAAAGTTGTTGTTAATCTGACTGAAGTGTCTTTTAGATATGCAGAGCAAATTAATTTTGGCGTAACTGAGAGCATACTTTGGAGTAATTTATTATTTTGGGTCTGTAAAGATTCAGTTTTTTTTTCTTATTTTCTGTGTACTGTTGCAATATCCCGTTTCCTCATTTTTCCTTCAATTTCCATTTTATCTTATCGTTATCGTTGCAAGTTATATACTTGCTGGCGCCCAACATAACGTTGCTGTGAACTTTCAGTTATATCACTTCAATGGAGAGGGAGGTAGGGAAGTGAATCCTTGAGCTCAGTTGATTCATATACACGTCAGTTCAGAACATCTTTGTACACATTATTTGACTATTTTGAGCCATTTATGGCTGATTTTTCACAGACGGCGTTAATTATCTTTTACCTACTTTGTCGAATGTTATCGCATTTTTTCGTGGTCGATAAATATCGATTTTACCTTACCTTTTCATTACCGGATTTGACGTTATATTTGCTAATTTTGGATTTACCTCAATTCAGTTTCATTACCGGATTTGACGTTATATTTACTAATTTTGGATTTACCTCAATTTAGTTTCATTATCGGATTTGACATCGTTCTATGCAAGAAACATAGAATGATGGAGTCATTTTTGAAAATTTTGGACTCAAACTAAAAATCTTCCATGCCCCCCCCCTTCTGGTCCACCTTCGTCTCGGGTGCCAGGAAGATTTTTCTTGTTGTGCGACGGCACCTTTTAAATTCATTCACTTTTGTTTAGTTGAGACGGTTTTTTTAGTTTTCATTTATATAACTGCAGCACTGTTTACTTCCTAGTAGCAGTGGCTGAAATTAATATTGAGATTTTTGACGATAGGTCGTTTGGGCATGACTTTCCAGAATCGGTAGGATGATGGTATTTCACATCAGTGTGAAGTATCCTCATCCCTCTTTCGTTTTTTAGAGAGAGGCCTTCAGCAACCGACTTCTGTTTCACCTTTTCACTCAACTCTGAGTAATTTAAATATTTAGGGTGTAAAGAAGTTCTCATTGAGCTCCTTTACACTCATCTCTCTTTCGTTTTTTAGAGAGAAGCCTTAGGCAACTGAAGTCTGTTTCACTTTTTCCCTCATTTCCTTTTTCCTTAGTGCTCAGGTCGTTTCTAAATTTGGTTGACTATTTGTTCGATATATATTTTTTCAACTTGCCTTCAGCAATTGGTCATAATATTTGGCATTTCATATTTCAAATTGGTTACATTCGATAGGTTTTGGGTAAGACATGGTACGTTTGCGGAATTCTCCCTTGTAATATATCACACTAATTATAACTTTTATCATTTGCTCCAGTTGACAAGTCGGAGTATGTTTTCTTTTGACGTGCTGTGCTTGATCTGATGCCATCGAGTATTTTTGTTTTTGAGATATTCATACATAAAGAAAAAAAAAAAATTTTTTTTTTTCTTTTTCCTGGTGAGAGGTGTGTGCAACGATTTTGCACGCTTCATTCCATGTTACGCTACTGGAATTTTTGAAGACGCGGTAATTTGTCAATTAATCGTATCAAATCGGGTACTATCGGTGGGATCGCAGATGCGCGTTCCTGGAGAGAATTTTCTGAAGGATTTTCAATGATGATTGAGACTCCAGCAAGAATAAGTAGATTTAGTGGTAGATTTAGATTTCAGTCATTATTAGTTTAATTTGAGACTCGGAATCTTATTTATCGGCGAGAATTGTGTCGGGATTCTCGCACCTCCCGTGGGATTAGAACGAAGAAAACCTCCCGTGGGATTAGAACGAAGAAAACCTCCCGTGGGATTAGAACGAAGAAACCTCCTGTGGGATTGAAACAAAGAAAACCTTTCTTGGGATTGATAGATATCAAGAACTACTTCCTTGAGATACAGAATTTAGGATAGTACGTATGTTAGACCACCTTGCTCTCTGAATCTGAAAGAATTCCTGCGAAATACCTGGCATTATCACACCAACTTCGTTGAATGAGGACTGGAGTACTATAGCTTCCTGATAAGAATTGGTGTTCAGAAGGCTGAAGATAATATACAGAAGAGGTTCCATCCTGGTGGCAGACTGGCTCATTTAAAATCGTTTTAAGTTAAGTTTCTATTTTATTATTTGTTTGGAGTGAAAAGGATCGATCATTGTATATTTTGATTTTATTAAATTTGTAAAAACCTGGGTAGGAGTTTTGTTGCCAAATAAGCCAAACCACCCCTAGAAATTAGTCCTTAGAGTCTCATGGGCAATTGTAACGTTACAGTGATGATAGGAAAATAGCAATTTTGTGAAGTTATGATTTATGTCTAATAAAGCATGTTTTCTTTCATAGCTAACCTTCGACCTTTGTATGCGGCCACCAACACGAAGAATGCCATTCTCATCAAGGAACGGACTGAGCGACAACATACGAGAATTAGAGGGTAAGTTCTGCTTATTATTTAGAATTCTTATTTCATTTGAGAAGCAATCCCTCTGGTGCAGTTTTATCAACAATTGAAGTGAAGAACTTATTTCAACAGTAGACAATGAACTTGAACGTTTATCAACTTTATTGCGCGAATTTGAGATTAAACGTAAAACGTAAGCTATAGACCTCTGTAAAGTTGAAAGTCTTGAACATTTATCGAAGTTTATAATAATAATAATAATAATAATATCATTTATTCAATTAAAGTATACATTTAGAATTAATTACATTTTTGGAATGGTGAATAAATGAGCATACTTACGAAGCAGAGCACGTCTGCTTGTGTGTAAGAATATATAGCATATAGTGTGATCAAATATATAAAAATCCAAAAGGATCCACATGAACAAAAATTTCAAAAGTAAAAAAATATAAATATAAAAGCATTAAAATAGATCGAGCATACAATTGTCACATGATAAAAACAAATATGCCGAAGCAGACAAAAGACGACAAAACACAAAACTACTGTTTAACCCATTTGTGACAACAAGTCACTTTCAGTTCTCGATCATCTCGTGCATTTCAGAACGGGAAGCATGTCGAACATAACATTTAAGTTTATTCTTGTATTTTCTAAGGTTGAGCTCACATTTTAGTTCTTCTGGTAGACTGCTAAAAAGTTTGGGACCCAAATAATTATAGTTCCTTTGGCCGACCGACTTGTGCATGACTGGTATCACAATACTTTCTTTATGGCGGGTCTTATAGTTGTGATCGTAGGTGATTAATTCATTTTTGTACTTGTATTGAACTGTAGCAACACTTATGAAGAATAGTTGTCTTGGGTCAAATATTTTAGTCTCCGAGTATAGCAGGTTGCTAGGATAGTCGTATCTCCTCTGCAGAATACACCTCAAAAAACGTCTTTGAATTACCTCAAGGGAACGCAGATGCGTTTTAGAGACTCCTCCCCAACCAATTATGCCGTAATTCAAGTGAGACTCTACCAAACTTTTGTACAAAATTATTTTCTGTTCATTATTTAATATACTGATCACTGTCTTGAACCCGTACAGAATACATCGTAGCTTTTTTACAAGATGTAATACTTGTTGGTCCCATCTTAAGTGGTTGTCTAGAATAATGCCGAGGTATTTTACTTTTTTTACAGGCTTGATGACGGCATTTCCGGATATTTCTATGTCATAATCTGGCAGGGATATATCATAACTACTGAATGGTAAATAGGAGGTTTTCTCAAAATTTATTGATAGCAATCTATAGTCAAACCACTCCTTTATTTTGCTTAGGTCGTTCTCTAGCTTATTTTTTAAATGGAACCAGTCGTCGTCTTCGCAGAATATGACTGTATCATCGGCAAAACTAATAACTTTTGAGTGGGTATTTAATAAAAAGAGATTATTGAGGTAAATATTAAACAGTATTGGTCCTAGGACCGTTCCCTGAGGTACACCACATTCAATAGTTTTTTCATCACTCACACCGTCACCAATTTTCACTCTTTGCCGCCTATTTAGTAGATAGCTTTTGAAAAGATCTTGTGCTATACCTCTTATCCCCACATCCTCTAGAGTTTTCAATAATATAGCGTGGTCTACGGTATCAAAGGCCTTTCTCAGATCTATAAAAACACCAATCGACGGCTTGGACCCATCCAAGCATCGATATATATGTTGCGTCAAAATCCTTATCGGGTCCTGAGTCGACATGTTCTCTCTAAATCCATACTGCGATTCTGACATCAGATTGTACTTTTGCAGGAATTTATTCAACCTCCTTTGTATAACCTTCTCCAATATTTTGGCCAGACATGTTATCAAGGCGATAGGCCTATAATTTGAGACATCAGTCTTCATTCCACTTTTATGGATAGGTATCACCATAGCCGTTTTAAATGCTGAGGGGAAATACCCCTTTTCCAGCGATTTATTAACTATGTAATTGAGTGGTTTCGATATATAGTTGGAAATAAGTTTGAGGGTTTCTGCTTTGATGTTATCGATGCCAGGGGCTTTTTTATTTTTAAGTTGTGATATTATTTCTATCAATTCACTTTCAGTTGCAGGATATAGGAAAATTGAGTGGTCACACAAACTTCTTCTTTCTTGGTAATCTGAATTTCTATCAATATCCTCAGCCAGCCTTCCACCCACCGATACAAAGTATTCATTAAATTCGTTAGCTATTTCGACACTCTCATTGATCTGTTCATTATTCTTTGTCGTTATCAATTTTATTGGTGAAGGTTCATCTTTAGTCAATATTTCATTCACAGTCCGCCAAAGCCCCCTAGAATCATTTCTTTATCAGAGAGTTAACATGAATAGTAGAATTTAGTGTAGTCGTAGTATGTGAACATTTAGCTTTAGTTTTCTTCTCGGGTAAATCGAAGAAATTTTTGTTCATTGTTTGAGGCCATTCACAAGGATCCTCAAATAAAAATGATGGACCTTCCCACCAAAGTGTAGCTGACTGCATACGCCTAGGATTCACACCTCTAGAGGCCATATCCGCTGGATTTTTATCGCCTGGCACATGCCTCCAAGTGCCAGATGCAGTCAATTCTTGTACCTCAATGACACGATTGGCGACAAAGGGTTGCAAGTCACAAGCTTCAGATGACAACCAACCTAAAACAACCGTTGAATCAGTCCAATGAAAGGAAGAAGTTATATCACAACGGAGTGCTTTAGCAACCTTTGAGCTCAGTCGTGCTGACAGTAATGTCCCGCACAGCTCAAGGCGTGGTATTGTCGTAGGTTTCACTGGAGCGACTCTGGTTTTGGCGCAGACTAGTTTGACGAAAATGTTGCCTGAGCTATCTATCGACCTGAGGTAAATAGCTGCCACTCTGATTCTAATTTAGCATCTACTGGGTCGTCCCATCTTAGCTTGGATAGCCATAATTTTTGTAGTATTATCTTTGGCACGATAGTACAAGGGCTTATCAAACCCAATGGATGTTTAGCAGAATTGGACAAAATAGTACGTTTAGTTACAATTTTGTTTAAGTTAATGTTTTCAACTGAAAATTGCAGAATATCATTTAATGGATCCCATTTCAATCCCAAGACACCGGTTGGTGAAGAAACATCTAAGCCCTTAGGTGTAGAGGTATTTGATTCGAATTAAAAAATAGATGGACAATTTGTACGCCACCTTCGTAACGGAAGACCAGCCGATTTTAAAATGTCAGTGACTGGTTGAACTATATGGATCAACTCAGTTGGGTCATCAGTCCCAGAAAGTAAGTCATCGATGTAGAAATCGTCCTTTATCGATTTTGAGACTACTTTATCACTACAATCCAATCCAAGTTGGTAAAGACATCTCGTACTCAAAAATGGTGCTGATGCAGTACCATAGGTTACACTATTCAGACGAAATATCCTAATTGTCTGAGTCGGATCATCGCGCCACAAAATTAATTGTAGTATTCGTTGCTCGGGCTCAACGAGGATCTGACGGTACATTTTTTCCACATCAGCTGACACTACAAACCTGTGTTGTCTATGTAGGCTTGGTTAATCGATCGTCTAGAGGTATGATTCGATTACCAGGCCTTTCGTCTTTTCTCCGTGACTTTGTTGGATTTGTAATAATGAAACTCTTTTGAATTATTCACATCTATTTACAAAGCCACAATTATACAGTAAAAACTCAGTATTGAGAAGATCCCAATAACGTCCTAATAACAAGTTTCTCACTACTATACGGTATACGGTACTGAATTTCGTCTTTAACTCTCGTTTAATTGATTACTCGAAACGTCTTCGTCGTACTTCAAGTTTTCGGTCGTCTCGTCTTTAACTTGTTCGCGACTCGTCTTAATCTAGTCCGCGAACCGTCTTTTCGTCTCATCTTAAGTTGACCGACCGATCTTGTCTCGTCTTTGATTTGAGTTAAACTGTACCGTCTGTACCCGTCTTCGGTTTAATCTTCCCTGTTCCCGTCTCGAATATCCCTTCTTTTCGTTTTGTCCACACCTTTAGGGGAAGGTACCATCCCCTAGTCCAATGAAATCTTTTGTCGTACCGCCCCCAAAGATCTTCGCGGATTCCTGGAAACCGAATATTCTAGAAGAACTAGAACCTGAGAAAAAATATGTGAAACTCATCTGGCCTAATCGTCTTGTTCTGAAACTTTTCCCAACCCCATAACTCTTAAGTTTTACAATCGACATATGACATTCTTCGACACCCCGAAAGAATAAGACATCCTTTGTGCATTATGTACAATAACCATTCGTTCCCTGTAAATTCATTGAATTTGTCATGCCCTTGGCACTTGAAGAGACTAATAGGGCTCCACGCATCCGGTTGACCATCTCAATTATTTACAGGGAACAATAAACCGGATCCTACATTCGACCCCCCTAAAAATTAGAGTTCGACCCGAACTCATCATCGTCCTCGTCTTCGTGAGGTATCCACGGTTTCATGAATTCCGCACATGTAGATGTCCTCATAGGACCTTCATGAACCCCGACTTTTGTCACTTCGTACCTCTCCTTTCCCTTCGATCGGGATACCTCATATGGGCCTAGAAACTTCCGATTAAATTTCAGGCCCGCACCGAATTGCGTTCGCTTAATTGCTACAAGGTCTCCTATTTTATACGTCTCGGCTTTCTTTCTCCTTAGATCGTATTTGCGTTTGTTTTCTTCTTGCACCTTGAGTATCTGTTTTTGCTGTTTCTTCTCATTTCCTCCCTATCATCTTGGAACTCTTTTCTTATTTCCTCCTCAATTGCTTCAACCACTAGCAAGTCTTCTTTTTTTCGCATTTTTACCCCTGTCAATAATTCGAATGGTGTGCAATCAACACTCCTTTGATACGTGGAGTTCAGCGCTCTTTGTACCCTCTCGGTAAATTTGAACCATTTAGTCAGATCCGCGATGCTGAGTTTGGCGAAAACCGATATTATGGTCCTATTCACCCTTTCCACCTGCCCATTGCCTCTGGGTACATCAGTCTTGATCGTGACAGGGTTTATTTTTTCCTCATCGCAGTATTCCTTAAATTCTGACTAGGTGAAAGCTGCACCTTTATCAGAAATGATTCGCTTAGGGTTCCCGAATATTTTCTGTTGTTTCACTAAACAATTTATGGTCTCTTTGGAAGAAGTCGACTGCACAGGATACAACCAAGTGAACTTGGTAAATTCGTCCACTACAACGAAAAGGTGTTTATAGTTTTTGCTGGTAGATGGAATGGGTCCCAAGTGATCTACATGATAGGTGTGTAGTGGTCCCGCCAACTTTGGTATAGGGTGAAGCATGCCCTCTTGTTTACCCTCTTTCCTATTAACTAAAATGCACCTCACACAGTGCGTGATTACTTTTTGCGTCTTATCCTTCAACTTCGGAATGAAAAATTCCCGCTTTACTATCTCTTCCGTTTTCTTCGTTCCAAAGTGACCATCTTCGTGCACTCTTCTGATGACATCAGATTGCATGGACGTTGGCACTACGAGCAACTCCCTTCCCTGATCGTATTTGTAAAGAAGCTGGTGCTTCATCATATACCCGTCATACTGCCCCTTAGTCTTCAACAGTTCTTTGATAACCTCCACTTTCTCGTCTTTCTCTTGAGCAAGTTTGATTTTTTCAAGACAGCCATTTTCCTCGAGTATCGTCATTACGGCGGGATTTCGGCTGAGAGCATCGACATGTCTCATACTGGTACCTTTTCGGTGTACCACCTCGTACTCGTACTCCTCGAGCAGTAACGCCCACCTTGCTACGCGCGTTGACAATTCCTTTTTCTCTAACGTCTTTTGAAAAGCTGAACAGTCTGTTATTATTTTAAACGGCGATCCTAGCAAATATACCCTAAACTTTTTCACGGCCGTTATAATAGCAAGTACCTCGAGTTCATACGATGTATATTTTTCCTCGGCTGGCGTCGTCTTTTTACTTAGGTAATAGACTGGATGTAACTTTCCATCCAGGTTAGACACCTGCATCAGGCACGCACCATAGCCATGCATGCTGGCATCTGTATTTACCTCGGTATTCACTCCTCTCTGGAAAATATGTAGAACCGGATAATCCGTTAGGAGTTCCTTCAGCTTCTGAAAGGCTACCTTTTCCTTATTTCCAAACTCGAACTTCCTATCCCCTTTAAGCAAGTCACTCAATGCCATAGCGATGAGGGAATACGATTCTATGAATTTTCGGAAATAACCCGTTAGTCCAAGAAACGACTGAACCTGCTTAATAGTTCTTGGTTCCGGAAATTGCCTTATCGCTTTCGTTTTCTCTTCTGAAGGCTGTATTTTCCCGTTTTCTACGATGTATCCCAAGAACTGAACTCGTTTTTTTAGAACTTGGCATTTCTTTCTCTTTATTTCTAGACCATATTCCGCCGCGACCTCTAATACTTTCTTAAGTTTTTCTAATCCCTCTATCTCTCCTCCGCTGGGTATAATGAGATCATCCATGTAATGAATTACTACGTTTTCTCTTATAAGTGGCCTGAAAATATAGCTAATATATCGCTGAAATACGGCTGAACTGTTACATAACCCGAAAGGACATTTTAGAAATTCGTATTGACCAGTTGGGGTTATGAACGCTGTATACTTAACGCTTTCTTCTTCAACATCTACATGAAAAAAACCATTTTTTAAGTGGATCGTTGTGAAATACTCAGCTCCCTCTAAACGATCCATTACGTCCTCGATTAGGGGTAAGGGGAACCGGTCCTTAACGATGTTCTCATTTAGTTTTCGATAGTCACAACACAATCTTTTGGTTCCGTCCTTCTTACTAACCAAAACGATAGGACTCGCGAAATCCGATCAACTTTCCCTTACAATACCCTTTTTTAACCATTCCGCTATTTGTTTGTCGACTTCTAGGCGCTGAGGCTCTGACAGCCGTCTAGCCCTTTGGTAGACGGGTTCGTCGTTTCTAAGTATGATTTTCATTTTGATATCTACATCCTCCGTCCTATTCGGTGTATAATTCCGGATTAGTTCACGGACTTCATTTTTCACAAGTGCATTTTCGATGTGTTCTACGTCAATTCGATCTTCGTCGTCTTCGATGGCGATATTCATCAACCAACTATCCACGTCAGCTTTTCTCTTTGATTTCACAATAATCCCATCTTCCCCTATTTGAACAGTAGCCTGTTTAAAGATATTACTACCGAGAATCGCTTGGAATCCCAGTGATCCTTTGGGGATGATATGAAATTTTAGGTTGAACAACTGTCCATCGATTTCTACGACTAATTGCAAAGAACCCATCGTCTTCACTTTGAAATGGCCTAAACCCTTGATTACCATGACGTCGTTATCTAAAGGTAAGTGATGCAGATACAAATCATAAATATCGTCGCGAATAATACTGATATCGCTGCCGGTATCAAAGAGAGCATCAACCGCCATTGCCCCAAAAACAAGCTTGATTGCATTCTTAGGAACCTATTCTACCACGGCCACTTTTGTGGTTTCAACCTTTTCCCTACAACTCGTGGCCAGATGTCCATGTTTATTGCATCGGAAGCATTTTGTTTGCTTTTATCTGGACATTCCCTCGACTTATGCCCTCTTTTACCGCAACTAAAGCAAGATTCGCTGCTTGCCTGCGTACCGTTTTTCCTGTCTCTGATCAAATGTTTCTCATTAGTCTCGTTTCGCTTGACATAACCGGTTGATATCACATCCTTTCTTTGGAAGTGAGAATCCCCCCTTTTGGTGATCTCCTCATATATCTTAGCTTTCTGTTTGAAATCACCAAAATTTTTCGAGCCATACAATATTATTTTATTCGCGGAAGTGTCCGCAATACCGTCTATAATATATTGTATTACCGCTTCTTCTTCAATATTGGCTCTACTACCGATCTCTCTCATAGCGAGAATGTACTCTTGTACACTCTCACTAGATTTCTTTCTCCTGCTATCCAGGAGTTTATGAATTTGCGCCGAACTTACACGGACTTCAAATTCCTCGCACAGCCGTTCTTTTAATGATGCCCACGTCTTTATCCCCTTTTGAGATTGAATGAACAATCTCGCTAAACCCGACAGAGATTTTTGAAGATCTGACCAACCCGTCATCGCAGCCATTTCTTCAAAATCCTCTATCCATCTCCCGACCGGATAATTATCGGCCCCCGTGAATTGTCGAATGGAATCTTCTACGTCCCTAAACGTCAAAGAGAAACTACTTCGACAATTACGGTTTTCCTCTTCGAGCTTCATTTTCGACACCGATACAGAAACAGAGCTAACTAAATCATCGTCATCGTCGTCATCGTCTTCGTCGTCGTCTTTCTCTAAAAGGGGACCACACAAGAAATCGCACACCCTTTTGGCGATTTCTTCCGTAGAACCCTCGTACGGCAAATTCAATATTTGGCATACCGCTAATAATTCAGTCTCCGTCAATTTTTGTTCAACGTCTTTGATTTTGTCTTGATGTTCGTTATCGTCTTCGTCCCAATCAAATCCGTCAAAGTTTCGTATTGTCCTACGTCTTTTGTATTTGTCACCTTCGGTCCCGAAACAAGCTATGTGCAGCGCTCTTATAGCCGG
Source organism: Harmonia axyridis (assembly GCF_914767665.1). Lineage (NCBI taxonomy): Eukaryota > Metazoa > Arthropoda > Insecta > Coleoptera > Coccinellidae > Harmonia > Harmonia axyridis. The sequence continues at coordinate 20,056,470 of NC_059505.1, read as the reverse complement.
AATTTTGGCTTTTGAAATACCGTCTTCAATACGTTTTATTTCGCCGAACGAGTACATTTTCAATTTAGGTATATACGTCGAAACGGAATGAAATTAAATTGAATCGTCTTACTTTACCCGTTGACAGAAATTCAGTAACCGCTCACTAATAAAAGCAACAGTCACACAAATTAAAATGGACACACACAAAAATGAATGGAAATAAGAACAAAATCAACACACTAAATCTACAGAAAATAAATCGTCAGATTTGAGAATCGGAGAACAAAATATTCGTCTTCAATCCTGATTAAAATATACAAGAGAAAAACAGATACAGGAAAAGATTCTCAAGTGAATAAAAGTCAAAAAACAGTGAATAATCAAATTAAGTCAAATGGAATTACAGAACCAACAGCTTATGAATTTTTCCTAGCCTCGTCTTAAAAGAAAAATTTCTACCTTGTACAATTCCTCGTCTTGTTGAACGTAATCCTTTATTCACACTGTTACACAAAATGACCTTTTATCACTTCACACACTTTTGACACTTTTCGTAGATGGTCTTCTCCTCGTCTCTCGGTTGATCTTCCTTCTTTTTGTAGAATATTCTCGTCTACGTCGAATATTCGAAAATTCCTCTCAGGTCCTGGACGATTTTCTCCTTAATGTAGGCTTTTCACTTTAATCCCGGTTGATTTTCTCCTTGAAAATCCTCTTCAATCCCTGACGATTTTCTTTCAGCAAATACTTCACAGATCCCGGTTGATTTTCTCCTTGAAAATCAACTTCGATCCCGGTTGAGCCCCCAAAATGTAGGCTTGGTTAATCGATCGTCTAGAGGTATGATTCGATTACCTGGCCTTTCGTCTTTTCTCCGTGACTTTGTTGGATTTGTAATAATGAAACTCTTTTGAATTATTCACATCTATTTACAAAGCCACAATTATACAGTGAAAACTCAGTATTGAGAAGATCCCAATAACGTCCTAATAACAAGTTTCTCACTACTATACGGTATACGGTACTGAATTTCGTCTTTAACTCTCGTTTAATTGATTACTCGAAACGTCTTCGTCGTACTTCAAGTTTTCGGTCGTCTCGTCTTTAACTTGTTCGCGACTCGTCTTAATCTAGTCCGCGAACCGTCTTTTCGTCTTATCTTAAGTTGACCGACCGAACTTGTCTCGTCTTTGATTTGAGTTAAACTGTACCGTCTGTACCCGTCTTCGGTTGAATCTTCCCTGTTCCCGTCTTCGGCTTAATCTTCTGTGCTCTCTGTCGATTGGAACCACCCTGTCTCGAATATCCCTTCTTTTCGTTTTGGCCACACCTTTAGGGGAAGGTACCATCCCCTAGTCCAATGAAATCTTTTGTCGTACCGCCCCCAAAGATCTTCGCGGATTCCTGGACACCGAATATTCTAGAAGAACTAGAACCTGAGAAAAAACATGTGAAACACATCTGGCCTAATCGTCTTGTTCTGAAACTTTTCCCAACCCCATAACTCTTAAGTTTTACAATCGACATATGACATTCTTCGACACCCCGAAAGAATAAGACATCCTTTGTGCATTATGTACAATAACCATTCGTTCCCTGTAAATTCATTGAATTTGTCATGCCCTTGGCACTTGAAGAGACTAATAGGGCTCCACGCATCCGGTTGACCATCTCAATTATTTACAGGGAACAATAAACCGGATCCTACATCTATACCTCAATAAAATCGAGAACAAGTCGTCTTGTACCACTGGTCCGATATATTGTATATCGTTCAACGATATACCTGTAGAGGTTTTTGCAGAAGCATCAAAAACAACTCGTAGTTTTGTTTTTTCACTAGTTTCCTTCAATACTGCATGATGTGGAAGGTAGTAACCACATATAGGTTTTGGAATTTCAGTCATGTGTCCCAATTGTTCATATTCTCTAATAAATTTACGATACTCGTCTTTGAAAGCAGGTTTGCGCTTAAATTTTTCTTCCAATTGTATAAACCTTTTTTCGGCAATTATATATGAGTCACCTAGAACTGATGAGCTCTCCTTTAGTGGTATTCGAACACAAAATCTACCATCATCTTCACGATGAGTAGTTTGATTGAATAGGTTCTCGCAGTAGTTGTTTTTGTAATTTTTATTATCTGTAGGAATTTCCTCCATTTCCCAAAATCTTGCTAATTGTTTACTTATGTCCTTTGAGAAGTGGCAATATATTTTCGTATTTTTGTCTCTGTCGTGAATATTCCCCCCCATGGGGCCAGCTACTATCCAACCCAGGTAGGTTTCTTGTAATATAGGATCTTGATGTCCCAGGTTTAGCCTATTTGGCTTAAGCACCCAACAGCAAATCTATTAGAGAAGGCTGATAAAACCCTGGATCGGCTAGTTGCAAAGAGCTAGGAACTCCCAGATTCTCAATACGCAATGTACAATGGGGTACATTATCAGTAATTTTAGGTAGAATGAAGCAATTTATGTTCATATTAAAGTTGTTGTGAAGCGACTGTATATTTATGTGACAATGTTCATTTACATTTAGTAGCATATTTCCCAAACCGGAAATATATTGATGATATTTTTTATTTTGTAGATACCTGAATTTTGTTGAGCCTTATGGCTCATAAAACATGATTGACTGCCGCAGTCTAGCAAAGCCCTGAGAATAAATGTTTTGTCATTGTTTGTTACCTTGACCAACGCCGTGGAAAGAAGAGCTTGATTGGTGGAAACAGCAGACATAGCAATAAAAGTGCCAGATGGGCTTGCTACCGTGGACTCGACTGCAGGATTCGAAAAGTTCGAATTTTCACTTGTATATGTATTTAAATTATTGTTATTAGTATTAACTGTAGACTGTTCATTTTTTATATGTTGTATTGATTGTTGTAAAGGTAATTGTTTATGTAACAATGTATGATGTCTTCGATGACATATTCTACAATCGCCTAACTTACATTGATAGGATTGGTGGCCGCCTCGAAGACAGTTACTGCATAGTTTTAATGAAGAAATTTTAGCGATTCGCTCTTCTATGGGCAATGATTTAAATTTAGAGCACTCGTGAATTTTATGTTCTAGTTTACATATAAGATACCCTTTAGTCGGTGAGAGATCATGTGAGGATGCAATGAAAGACTTGTTATTAATTTTTGGTAAGCTATGGCGTTTGTCATTGTTCTTAAAAGATGTTAGAAATCCGTTCATTTCTAGTAGGTTTTAATCTAATGTCAGTTGTTTTGTATTGAATGTCAAATAAATAAAAAAAATGTTTTGTCATTGCTTCAAACGCTGTTCATCGTAATATATACTTATTAAAAATAGTATATATATATATATATATATATATATCCACTATAATACATTATTATAACTGGTTATGGGCCCAGGGCCGATGTTTAACAGTATTTGAAGATGTTGTTTTGGAATTTTTTGAATTTTGTGCAAACAATTCTATATAATGACACAACCTGTGGAGAATACAAGTTCTTTTCCGACATTCACTACTGCTCCAGTAGTCTCTTCGTATGTTCCAAATATAGACAAATTAGAGGGACATAGCAACTACGCATCATGGAAATTTGCCATGAAAATGAGTCTGATGCTAGAAGGTTTATGGGAAATAGTTACCAATGGACCAATGAACAATACAAATACCTTAAACAAAGACCTTGATAATAAGGCTTTAGCGAAAATAGGTTTATGTGTGAAACCTACTTGTTACGTACATATATGTAAGGCTACCACATCCAAAGAAGCATGGGACAATCTGCAGAAAGCTTTCGAATCAAAAGATATGAACAGAAAGTTTGATTTGCAAAGACATCTGTTCAGAACGAAACATACTGACTTCAATTCAATGGAAGAATATATTGGGGATATAATGTCAACAGTGTACAAACTTGCTGATATTGGTGTTACCATTGAAGACGATTTTGTTGCTTTTGTTATGCTGAACGGACTAAGTTCGGAATATGAACCTTTAGTTATGGCTCTAACATATAACAATTTAAAGCTCTCATCAGATGAAGTAAAAACAAAGCTAATAGAGGAAGAGAAAATCATCTCAAGAAGAAAGAGATATAGGAGGAGCAGCTTTACATTCCAGAAATGTCCAAAGGAAAATCACAAAGAAATTCAAAATCAAATGTTATTCTTGTGGAGAAGAGGGACATAAAAAGCCGGATTGCCCTAAAGCAAGGTGTGATACAAAGGTGGAAAACAATTCCAGAAAAGAAAGGAAAACTACTAATAGCACATTGTTAGTAACTGCAATGATGACAAAGAATTCAACTTCAGATTGGGTAATTGATTCAGGTGCTACATCTCATATGTCGATGAATCAAGAATGGATGTCTGACTCCATTGAGGAATCAAAAAATTATATTTTCATTGCAAATAATGATCGAATTCAATCTAATGGAAAAGGAAACGTAACCATGGACTTTGATTAATATGGAGAAAAGGCTACGAAAAATATTTCCAATGTATTGTATGTACCAAATCTTTCTACAAATCTTTTATCGGTTAGTAAAATTACCGAAAAAGGCAGGAAAGTTTTATTTGATAAGGTGGGCTGTAAAATTTTCGATGAATCCGATTGTGATGTAACAGGAACTGTTGAGTTTACTGCCAGTTTGAAAAATGGATTATACGTTGCTGATCAATATATTGATTCAGTGAGGGCACTATCAGCAGTAACTTCAGATCATGAGAGATGGCATAAACGTTTAGGTCATCTGAATTGGAGAGGAATGAAAATGCTCAAAGAAGGTTTGGTTACAGGAGTAAATTATGTAGAAGAAAAAGACAATGTATGTATTAAATGTCTTGAAGGGAAACAGACGGTACAGAAATTTCCTACAAAGAAATCTAAAAGAGCTCGTGATTTATTAGAGCTTATCCACACAGATATATCAGGACCTATGGAAGTTTCATCCTGGGGTGGTGCTAGATATTGCCTGATTTTCGTAGATGATTTTAGCAGAAAGGTTTTTGGGTACATGCTGAAGCATAAAAATGAAGTTTTATCCAAATTTAAAATTTTCAAAAGCTTAGTAGAAAACCAGACCCATAAAAAGATTAAGTGCATTCGCAGTGATAATGGAACTGAGTATATTAATTCCGATTTTAAGAAATTTTTAAAAACTCATGGCATCATACATCAAACAACAATTCCGTATACACCCACAACAAAATGGGGTGGCTGAACGAACAAACAGGACATTGATTGAAAAAACTAGATGCATGCTGTTTGATGCTAATCTCTCCAAGAAATATTGGGCCGAAGCTATGAACACTGCAATTTACTTGAAGAATAGATCTCCAACTGCAGCAGTAAAAAATGCGGTTCCTGAGGGAGTTTGGTCAAATCGAAATATAGATTTATCTCACTTGAGGATATTCGGCTGCAGAGCTCAAGTTCATGTGAAAAAACATCTTAGAAAGAAGATGGATCCTAAATCATGTCAATATATGATGGTAGGATACTGTGAAAATTCAAAAGATTATCGGTTGCTTGACATAAAAAATCCTAAGAAAATTATTAAAGCACGCGATGTAGTTTTCATTGAGTCAGAAAGAATACATTTTCAAGATACTCAACAAAATAGTATTTTGAGTGAAGAATGTGAAACGAGGGAAATTCAGATTCTTTCAAATCTAAATGAGGATAGAATTGTGGAAGGAAACCTTAATAACATAAGGAATGATGAATGCATATCTGAAGAAAATTTTAGCAATGAGAGGGAAATTCATCAGAATAAAATCAGTGTTGAATCACAAAAAGAAAGACGGTATCCAGAGAGAGAAAGAAGACCAAAAAGATATGATGATATGGAATATTCATTTTTTGCGGAAAATAACCCTTTCGATCCTGTCGATATTGCAGATGCTCTTTCAAGGTCTGATAAAATACTGTGGGAGCAAGCAATAGAGGAGGAACTGACGGCTTTAGCTGATAATGGGACATGGAAGCTTGTTGATCGTCCTGAAGGAAAAAATGTGGTGAAATGTAAGTGGATTTTCAAGTTGATGAAATCTGCAAATGGCAAAACACAGCGTCATAAAGCTAGACTGGTAGCAAAAGGATTTTCTCAAAAATGGGGAGAAGACTATGAAGAAACATTTGCACCAGTGGTTAGACTTTCAACTATAAGACTATTGTTCGGGCTAGCTGTAGAAAATAATTGGAAGATTGATCACATTGACATCACTACTGCATTTTTAAATGGAAGTTTGCAGGAAGAAATATATATGGAGCAACCTCCTGGATTCATTGAGGCGAAAAAGGCTAATAAAGTATGTAAACTTAAGAAAGCTATTTATGGTTTGAAACAATCAGCTAGATCTTGGAATGATAAAATTAATGATCTTTTGCTGAGTATTGGTTTCAAGAGATGCTTCTATGATTCCTTTGTTTATATAAAGAATGATGAAGGCAAAACAGTTATAATTGCTCTTCATGTAGACGATTTTTATATTTTTTCGGAAGACAAGAGCAAGACTCAAAAGTTGAAAGAAAAAATTGGAAGCAACTTCAAGATGAAGGATCTTGGTGAAATAAAAGAATGCTTGGGAATGAAGATCACGCGAACAAAAACAAATATTTGTCTTGACCAAAAGAAGTACATAGAACAAATTTTGAAGAGATTTGGAATGGAAGACTCAAAACCGATAAGTACTCCACTGGAAGCAAATTTGAAATTGGAAAAGGCTGATGAAAATGATACCCTGTATCCATACCAAGAGTTGATTGGTGCTTTGATGTATCTATCAGTTTGCACTCGCCCTGATATATCATTTGCTACAAGTTTTTTGACTCAATTCAATAATTGTCACAAAAAGGAGCACTGGAGTGCAGCAAAAAGAGTTTTGAGGTATCTTAAAGGAACTATGGACTACTGCCTATGTTTTCAAAAGACGGGAAAATCAATTCAAGGATTTGTCGATGCCGATTGGGGTGGATGTATTGAGGATCGTCGATCGTACACCGGTTCGGTAATGATTTTCGCCAACGCAGCTATTAGTTGGCAGTCCAGAAAGCAAAAAAGTGTTGCACTAAGTACTACAGAAGCTGAATATATGGCTTTGTGTGAGGGAGCAAAGGAAGCAGTATATCTCAAGGGATTGTTAACAGAGTTGTATCAAGAGTGTGAGACCATTAATATCTACAATGATAATCAAGGAGCAAACAAGTTAGTTTACAATCCAGTATTCCACAACTGCACGAAGCATATATCTATCAGATATCATTATGGGAGAGAACTTTCCAAGGATAATGAAATTTCTGTTCATTATCTACAGACAGAAGAAATGCCAGCAGATATCTTGACTAAATCCCTATTCAAGCCAAAACATTCATTTTGTGTTCATGAATTAGGATTGAAACTAATAAAATGAAGTTTATTTCCATAATGATATAATAATATTCTGATTCATTTTTGCCATTAGATTAAGTGAGGGTGTTAGAAATCCGTTCATTTCTAGTAGGTTTTAATCTAATGTCAGTTGTTTTGTATTGAATGTCAAATAAATAAAAAAAATGTTTTGTCATTGCTTCAAATGCTGTTCATCGTAATATATACTTATTAAAAATAGTATATATATCCACTATAATACATTATTATAACTGAGATTTACAAGCATTCATAGTTTCCAAGACAACAGATCTCTGACGAAGAAATTAATAAAATTCTTCTAAAGTAACTGAGTCTATATCACTTCTAAACTCCTCCTATTTTCTGGAGGTTACGGTGTCTAACCTTGAAGATGCAAAATAAATTATGATAGTATCCCACTGATCAGTAGGTTCTCCCAAAGACTTCAAAGCACTCAAATTTTTATTTAATGCATCAATAATATACCGCAAACCACTGTCAGTTTCTCGCTGTAGTGGTTCAATAGAAAAGAGACACCTTAAGTGTTACTGCAATTAGTCAACTCATCTTATTTTCTTTGTTTTCCTTTTATTATTGATAAATTCATTGTTTTCCTAATTCAGAGAATATCATTCATTTAAATGTACCGCGGGAAAACATATGCTGGAGATTTGATAGATGCCAGATACGCGAGGATTCATTCAAGACCCGTCCGTGCATATGGACATTTCATACAGATTTCCACTCGCTCTTTCGTTGTGTTAAACGCAATATTTTCTTTCCATAAACATTTTCGAGTCGACTCTATTTTCAAGAACAATACCGTTTCTTCGGTTGTGCGAGATTGAGTGTTCCGTCTACCACCCGTTCGACGGCGAAGATCTATCAGCCAAGGACATTTCATGGACTTTCCTTTACCAAGGTAGGCAGAAATAATTTCTCCACGAATTTCAATTTTCGGTCCTTCGCTACTTTTTTCATATTAAGGCCCTTGTCGTGCCATATTGGTCCAATCGAGCCGAATATTTGAACCTTATTTCTAAATTCTTTTGATTGGGAAACTCTGAATTTAATTCATTTCATTTCCATATTGTTCTGCTCATAAAAAACTGATAAGCGCAGTGTGTTGACATTCAGCGTCTTCTCAACCACAGACGACGTATTTTCAGTGGATAACCTCTCATTGTCGAACAATAACAATAACCTGACTTTTCGTAAACAATTTCATGATTGTTTACTTTCGATTATTTCGTTTCTCTATTTCTATATTCTCGCTCTTTCTGTCAGGTATTGTTCTTGTTTGAACATTTATCGATCTATAGTGTCCATACTTTGTTATTGATATTTTCATTTTCGTTCAATTTGAAAAACTTTTCAAATTAAAATTTCGACCTAACATTATAACTGCAGTATACTTTGAATCGTAGAACAGCTCATTCCACTCACAATGAATTCTAAAGTGAAACAGAATAAAGCACGACGTCAAATTCTCATTGATGACATCGAGGAAATTTTGGTTTTAGCTCAGGCTGCGGTAACTGATCAAAGTCTTCACGTACGATTTCGTTTAAGATACGAAAATCTGGAAGAAATTCACAGCGAATTTCAAACTCTGCACAGTGCTATCATAGTACTTTTAGCAAATTCAGACGAACCAGATTACAACGCCGAAAAATCAGTTAGAGCTGCGTTTACCGATAATTATTTCACAATCAAAACGATCTACGTGAATTTGTTTCCTGTCGTTATACCTGAGACCAATCGTATATCAAAATCGCCAAGTGTTAAACTTCCTAAAATCGTTTTACCTATTTTTGATGGTAATTATAAGGAATGGCCAACGTTTTATGACTTATTCAAAAGCTTAGTTCACGAGAATTCTAATTTGAGTCAAATCGAAAAATTTCAATATCTATTAAGTTCACTTTCTTCTCAAGCTCTTAATTTGCTCAAAGGTTTTCCTTTGACCGCTCAAAATTATGAAAACGCCTTTCAAACTCTAACTGATAGATATCAAAATAGACGCCTCTTAGCTAATACATGTTGGAATGAAATTTATAATATTTCAAAACTTCACAGTGAGTCGGCATCCGGACTTAGACGGATTCTGGAGGTATTTTCGGGAAATTTAGCTGTGTTGAAAAACTTAGGTCTGCCTACTGATCAGTGGGACTTTGTTTTATTTCATCTGCTCATTCAAAAATTAGACACAGCCACCATTAAACGATTCGAATTACAGGAATGCTCAACAGACATTCCTTCATTTATCAATTTGCAAACTTTCTTAACTAATCAATGTGTAGCTCTAGAATCAGTGGCTCTTTCTGTTCCTTCAAAATCTCAACAGTTTTCTGATTCTCGAACTTCAAAATTCAATAATACTTCAAGTAAACGAAATTCCGCTCTTTTAGTTCAGTCGAAAAATAATTCAGATAAAAAAGGCATTAGCTGTAATTATTGCAAGTCATCTCATAATATTTACAACTGTCTTTCGTTTTTGGGAAAAACTGCCTCAGATCGTTTCAAAATTGTCAAAGATAAGAATTGGTGCATCAATTGCCTTCATTCTGGGCATCAATTAAATAACTGTTCCTCGAAATCAACATGTCGAACCTGTAATAAAAAACATCATTCTTTATTGCACATGCGCAGTCCATCAGACGATGTACCTCAGAACGAATCATGCCAATCGCAGAGTCAAACCTCTTATTTTTCGCATTCCAACTCAGTGAATCTTTTGCCTGCCAACTCCACAGTTTTATTGGCTACTGCTCAAGTAGACATCCAAGACGCTTGGGGTAACTTTCAGAAAGTTCGAGTTTTATTAGACGCCGGTTCTCAAATTAATATCATATCCCAATCTTGTGTTAATAAGTTAGGATTGCAAATTTCAAAGACTGCACATTCAATTACTGGCATAGGGGAAAGTTCATCTACTGCTTCTGGTAGCACTGTCTGCTCTATTCGCCCTACAGGTCAGATCAATCCATCTTTCACCTTTGACGCTGTAGTTCTCCCAAAAATTTGTACACAAATGCCGACCTCTTTAGTCCAATTTTCCAATTGGAGTGCATCTCCAACAAAAAATTTGCAGATCCTGAATTTTCTACTCCACATTCTGTGGACATTCTTCTTGGTGCAGATATTTTCCCACTTGTACTCAAAGACGGTCGAATCAAAGGCAACGGTTCGGAACCTACAGCCCTAGAAACTGTTTTCGGTTGGGTTTTCATGGGACAAATTCAGTCTCCTAGTCGCTCAATGAATTCATTTCATTATAAAAGTTTAATGAGTCTTCTTGATGAAGGATATTTAATATAAATCAAATAATTTGACAACTTTGTGTCTAATCCTTCACAATATATCATACAGATATATTATTGTGAAGGATTAGACACAAAGTTGTCAAATTATTTGATTTATTTTGAATTCATTTCATTTGTCTTTATGTGATTCTTCATTGAATTCCACATTAAAGAGGTTCTGGGAACTCGAAGAGGTGCCAACAACAACATCCTCTTCACCAGAGGATCAACGTTGTGAACAACTCTTTGTTGAAGGTCATTCGAGAGATGCTTCGGGACGATACACGGTTGCATTGCCATTTGAAAGTGGCAAATGCGTTTGTTTTGGGGATACATATTCTTTAGCTCTGCGTCGTTTTCTGTCGCTCGAACGTAGACTTATAAGAACTCCAGAAGTTTACCAGGAGTATTGTCATTTTATGAAAGATTATTTGAGTAGTAATCATATGTCGTCAGTAATCACCGATGTCGAAACTGAAAATAATTTCTATATCCCTCATCATTGTATCATCAAGCCTGATAGTGCGTCGACTAAGTTACGAGTAGTGTTCGACGCATCAGCTCACCTTCCAGGTAAATTGTCCTTGAATGATGCTCTCTTGATTGGTCCTAAATTACAGAAGGATATTTTTGTAATTCTGTTGAATTTTCGTGTCCACACTTTCGTTTTCACTGCCGATATAAAACAGATGTATCGTCAAATCTTGATTCAGCCCTCACATCGTGATTACCAAAGAATTCTTTGGAGGTTTTCTCCGTCAGAGCCTATCGGTGCATATCGATTAAACACTGTCACCTACGGAGTTGCGCCTGCTCCTTTTCTTGCTCTTAGAACTTTGTCTCAACTAGCTGAGGACGAAGGAGCCTCTTTCCCAAATGCTTCCAAAATCCTGCTCAGAGATATTTACGTGGACGATATTGTCACTGGCTGTGATGATCTCGAACAGGCCAAAGTTTTGGTGGATGAGTTGATCATTGTTGGAATGTGGTGGGTTTGAGCTTCGTAAGTGGTGTAGCAATAGCCATGAATTACTTTCGCGTGTTCCTTTAGACCACCAACATCAGCATTCCATAAACTTTGATGCCGACTCTGCCATTAACCCATTACAGCCCCGTGGCAACTTAAGTTGCCACGGCGCATTCGACTACATTCTATGCGCACGCGCATAGATATTGAAGTTCCATTGGTAAATTCCGGTCATGTGATATGTCCTGTCTCGAATAGCACAAACGTCAGTCAGATATTGTCAAACAGTGAGTTAGTGTATAACGATTTATTCAGAGCTCTTGAACTTTTTCATTCACCATAATGGCCGTCGATGAGAGATTGTAAGTATTCTATTTCAATAATGCATGCACATTTGTATTTTTGTACCAGTTTTATTCAATATGAATTCAGCAGTATATTTCTTCTTCACAGTAATATTTTCATGCAATATTTTGCTTTTGCCATACGGGCAAAGTTTGATGGCAACTAAAGTGGCCAACGGGAACACGTGACAACGGTTTCTGCAATATTTACATTTCTTACTGAATGATTTCGACAGGTATACTCGTGGAAGATCAGGCACTGGATTACTTCTTCATGAATTAATTGACCTTATCGAGAACGATGAGGACATATCAGCCACCAATATAGCCATATGTCCACCTGATGAACTTCCTGGTGCAGATACAGATAAGGACTCTGATTTATCGGATGAAGAGGTAGTTGGAGATTTTGACCACCTTCCTGCCCGTATATTACGCTCTCAGGTGGAAATGCAGAATCCAGAAATCGATGATGATCACGGCAATCCAGTCGTCCAAGATGAGAACCATTCAGAAGAACCTAGACCGACGACTTCTTCGCAGACAAGAGTAAGAAGCACCAAACGTAAGCGTCCCACAGAACGTACTTGGAAGCCGAAAATGAATGGGTTATCTTCAAGTATTCCTGAACTTGAATGCGAATACCGACCGGTAGCAGAAGATCTTCTGAAAGAAACGGTAAAAAGCCCTATTGAGGCTTTTAGGGCTTACTTCTCGGAAGATTTATTGAGTCATATCGTAACCGAAACTAATCGTTATGCTATGCAGAAACTCGTTCACAACCTGAATGCCACTGCTGAAGAAATGATTACATTTGTCGGAATTATGTTGATGTCAGGTTACCACCCTCTTCCATATAGAAGACTCTACTGGAAACAAGATCCAGATGTTCATTCGCACTTAGTTTCCGATGCCATCCGTCGAAACCGATTCGATGAACTGATAAGTTTTATTCACCTTGCCAACAATGAAAACAATGATGGAAGTGATAAAATGTACAAGGTCCGACCTATTTTTGATCACCTCAACAACTCTTTCAAACAAATCAGTCCTGGGCCCACTATTAGTATCGACGAGAGTATGATTCCTTATTACGGAAGGCATGGGTGCAAACAGTTTATTCGCGGAAAACCTATCAGATTTGGGTTCAAGTTATGGGTTGCCGCGGATCCATCTGGATACATCCATCATGTTGAACCCTATTGTGGAAGTTCAACTCGTCTTCCAGAAACTGGACTCGGTCAAGGAGGTGACGTAGTAATTGGACTTGTAGACCACATGAAATTGTCAAAGGGTATTCGACTCTACTTTGACAATCTTTTTACATCGGTTGGGTTGTTGGAAGAGCTTAGTTCTAGAGGACTTGGTGGAACTGGTACTCTGCGTGAGAATCGCTGTAGTGTTTCAATGAAACTTCCAGATAAAAAAACGTGGAAAAATAAACCCAGAGGTGAAACATCCACCAGTTCTTCAGGAGATATTTTAGCAGTCCGTTGGAATGACAACAATGTTGTTACTGTACTTACTAATTGTGATAATGTACATCCTATGTCAAAGTCAAACCGATACTCCAGAATTGAAAAGAAGGTCATTTCTGTCAAAGTACCAGGTCCTATTGCTCGTTACAATAGTAACATGGGTGGAGTAGATCTTTCTGATCAATTTTTGGCTTCCTACCGAAACAGAATCAGGTCGAAAAAATGGTGGTGGCCTTATTTCTCTTGGACTGTGGATGTATGCAGCACACAAGGTTGGTTACTGTATCGTCGCCTTGGGCATGATATTCCTCTATTGGATTTCAGACGTCAGTGTGCTATTTTCATTCTGAAGTCTTACGGCAGTCCTCCAATGGTAGCAGGAGTTCGATCATCTCTAGAGTTCACACCAGCTCTCGAAGAAATAAGAAAAGATCGAACAGATCATTTCATCGAAAAAGGTGAATCCAAGTATCGCCGTTGTAAAGTATGTGGCAGGCGTACAATTTTTGTATGCAAGAAGTGTGAAGTTCCTGTTCATCCTGATGAGTGTTTCAAAATTTTTCATGATGTAAAATAATAATATTTTATGTAATTTCATAGGAAATATTATACGGTTGAATCACAATAGATGTATACGATTGATATGCTAGTTTTATTGTACTTTGGAAAATTTCTTCATGAATTATCCCAGTGGCAACTTAAGTTGCCGCTTCATAGTAACTCTCCTGCATGTTCGATCATTATTTTTATAACACAATATCACTTTTTGAGTCTAAATAACTCATCAGACAAAGTTTCAGTTGAAAATCTTCACGGGGGAATTATGGGCTTTAATGGGTTAAGATTCTTGGTTTGAAATGGTTTCCTTCATTGGATGAATTTTCTTACTCAGTGAAGTCATCTGGTGAGGTCTGCTCAAAACGATCTATCCTGTCTGATCTCTCACGTATTTTTGACCCTCTCGGATTTCTTGCCCCATTTACTTTTCTTGCAAAGCACTTAATCCAGCATCTCTGGACTTTAGGCTTGCAATGGGATGATTCTCTCCCAGTGGAGGTAAACAATCGCTGGAATCAGTGCAAATCTGAATTGCACGAACTAGCAAAGCTCAAAATTCCTAGACTGTTGGCATCAGGTTCCTATTCACGATGCGAACTCCATGGCTTCGGAGACAGTAGTGAACGAGGTTATGCTGCTGTCATTCACCTTAGATTTTTCTATCCCAACGGATCTATTGATACATCATTCGTATGTGGCAAATCAAAGGTTTCTCCGGTAAAGAGAATTTCAATTCCTAGATTGGAACTCTGCGCCTGTCTTCTCTTGTCTAAACTCATTTCCTTAGTTCTCTCGGTCTATTCATCCGCCTTTCAGATAAGCAAAGTTTTTGCCTGGTCCGATTCCACAGTCGCTCTGACATGGATCAGATCCTCCCCTCATCGATGGAAATCGTTCGTCAGTAATCGAACGACTCAGATTCAGGAATTGGTTTCACCAGAACTCTGGTATCATGTCAAATCTAGGGATAACCCCGCTGATTGTGCTTCACGTGGTTTGACGCCAGTTGAACTTCTGAATTGTACATTATGGTGGGCGGGACCATACTGGCTCCGTTCAGAGGAAACCACTTTCGATCGCAGAGAAATGGAAAGTGATCAAAATCTCGTGAGGGAGGAAGAACGTCACATTTCTTTGCCCACATTTGTCTGCTCGCAATTTGTACCTGAGTTGCTTTCGAAGTTCTCGTCGTTGTCCAAGATTCAGCGTATAGTGGTTTACGTTTTCAGATTCGTTCATAACCTGAAAAATTCCAAGTCTCGTATAAATGGAATTGTATCATCGATAGACCTCAAACATGCTTTCACCTTCATCATCAAGCAAGTACAGCAATCTGTGTTTCAGGCAGATATTGCTAATATTCAGAATGAAAAACCTATTTCGAAGGGTCTTCGTAAGTTGAATCTTTTCATTGGCGAGGATGGTGTTCTCAGGGTGGGCGGCAGACTTTCATTTTCTGGTCTTTCGTATGACCATAAACACCCAGCCCTTCTTCCGTCTTCTCATCGACTCGCTGAACTTATAATTCAGCATTTCCATAGAGTTTACCATCATCCAGGTGCCCAAACTCTATAATTTCTCCTTACTCAACAAGTTTGGATATTGTCCGCTCGAAGAGCGATAAATAAAGTTATTTCTCGTTGTCATACCTGTTTGAGGGTGAAACCAAAGGCTTCTCAGCCTTTAATGGGTAATTTGCCCTCTCTAAGAGTGAATCAGCTCAAGCCTTTTCAATGTGTAGGTGTAGACTATGGTGGGCCATTTCAAACAACTATGTCTCGAACTCGCGGTTCTAAATGTCAAACATGGCGCCACGAAGTGAAAATAGTGCAGAAAATCTTTGCAAAAAGTGTGGTAAAGAAGTAAAAATTTGTGTTGAATGCTTCAAATGTGCGTATAAATATCACCCAAGCTGTATCCTGAAAATTCACGGCATATATGTGGATAAGGAGAATGTTGTTTGTTGTGATGACATAACCTCGAAACATAAGGAAAAGGAACTAGAAATAGAAAAATTGAAGAAACGTCTGTCGTACTTAAATGAATTAAGCTTTGAGAACTCGATAAGCCAACTAGGTATTGTGGATACTGGAACTTCTGGGTTGTATGAGGATTGTAGTGACACAGTTTCAAAAAATGGAATAATAACAGAAGTTTTTAGTGAGACAAATAATAATAAGGATGTGGAAATAAAGTATAAAAATGAACTTCTTCTGGAAAAATCTAATATGATAGAGGAATTACAGGACAAAATAAAGGTATTAAATAAATATATAAACTTATTAGAAAAATTAGAAGAAAATAGAACCTCATTAACGTCATCTAAAAAAGAAATATCTGACATAAAAGGTACTGCTAACTTATCAATTAACAGACTGCATGTGGTGACATCTGAAACAGATGTATGTGTGGATAATGTATTGAAGAAGAAATCTTTACTGCCGAACGAATCAACAATTGAAATAGTTTTACGAAAAGAAGAGAACTGTAATACAAAATCTAGAAAACTTCAAATAGGAACTGATAAGGATAACAGGAAACTTGAGATGAAAAAGAAACAGGAAACTTTACTGGGATCTGATAGGGGAACCTATGAACTAAAGGCAGCAGACCGTAAAGCTTGGTTATATGTTGAAAGAGTTGAAAAAAGTGCACTGCAGAAGACCTACTAGAATTCCTTAACAACAAATTGCCAGACAAAAAATTCGAGATAGATAAGATATCTAGTGATGATAGCCCAACCTCATCATTCAGAGTAAGTTTGGAATTTGAACTGCTGGAGAAGTTGAATCAGGAAAAATTCTGGCCCCAAGGTATCAAAATTAAAAGATATCATTTTTTTCGAGACCAAAGAAGATATAGTAAATCACCAGGACAGCAAATTCAAACTACTCAACATTAACATCCGCTCGATAAATGGAAAAATTGAGCAACTGCAAGAGATCCTAGTTCAGGAAAACGTGCAGGTTGCCACAATTACGGAACATTGGGTGGGCAGAAATAACATCAGCAAATTTTGCGTTCCAGGCTACAACATCAAAGCATACCATTGTAGACCAAATAACTATGGAGGTGCACTCATATTATCGGATCATACCGTACAAGTTGAAGAGTTAGATTATATTTCGGAATGCTCAGTGGAATCTGTTATTGAAATTTGCGGAATCTGGGTGAGGGAGATGAGATCAGCGATTTTGGCAGTATATAGACCCCCTCATGGCAGCATATATGAGTTTTTCCAAAGTTTAAGACATTGCTTGGAGAAGGTGGTGGAAATGAAGCTGCACCAGAGGCACATATTTGTTTCGGGTGATTTTAATATAGACATGTCTAATGAATCCCCAGACTCACAAAAACTTAAGGAGTTATTTGAAGATTTCGTCATAGAACAGAATTTTTTAGAGTCATCAAGAGTTACCAGCACATCACAGTCACTGATCGACAATATCTTTTCCAACTGTTCAGTGACAGAGAGAAATACATTTGAACCCCATTTGTCTGATCATAAAGGACAGCTTTTGGCTTGTGATATGAAAACACATATAGCACCACAGAAAGAAGGAAGAAAAGTGATCAGGAACACGAGTCATGGAAATCTTAAACGATTCAAGCGTGAACTGGAAGAGATAGATTGGTCCAATATAACGATGGCTGAGTCAGCTGAAACGGCTTTTGACGCATTCTGGGAAAAATTTATGGGAGCCTTCGACAAAACATGCCCAGAAAAAGTTTTAATTTGTAGAAAGAAAAAAATGAAGAGATCCAGAACAAACAAGGAGGTGATTGAACTCAAGAGGACACTGGATGCACTTGCTACGATCTGTGAAGTGAAGAAGGACGAGACAAGTAGGAAAGTCTATAATTCATTTAAGGCGAAATACAGGGAAAAGTTGCAGAGGTCGATCGCAATTTGAATCTGGAGAAGATAAGGAAGGCAGAAAATAAGTCAAAGGCCATTTGGTCTTTGATTAGGGAACGAACAGAGTCCAAACAGAAAGTAGTCGAACCGAAGAACACCGTCGATGAGTTCAACAAATTTTTCGCCAACATCGGAGAAGAAACAGCAAGAAGTTGCAACAGAGGTAATACAACACCAGAAGAACTTCTGAGAAAATGCAGCAAACAACCGAGTAATTCTATTTACATGCAAGACATAACATCGGAAGAAATAGAAAGAATTACAAGACGGCTGAAAGTTAAGAACACAAGAGATATTTATGGACTATCTACTAAAGTTTTGAAAGAGATCATTTCTACAATCGCCTTTATTTTGAGTGGAATATTCTCAAGATGTTTATCTGAGGGACACTTTCCCGATCAACTAAAAAGGAGCCGAGTCATTCCGATTCACAAACAGGGCGACCCAGGAGAGATGAGTAACTTCCGGCCGATAACCATACAACCAGCAATGGCAAAAATTTTAGAGAGTGCGATAAAGGATAGATTCACTAGCTTCTTTAAAAAACAAGACATCTGGAGCCGACAACAACATGGCTACCTGAAGGGCAAATCTACCACAACAGCATTAGCTGAAATCCTACGAAAGATCGCTGACGCCATTGATGCAGGAAGGAAATGTGAATTATCCTCATGTGATCTTAGCAAAGCTTTTGACAGTATGGATCACTCACTCCTGCTAAAGAAGTTGAGTTTCTATGGAATAAGGGGAGTTGCTATGAAGTTGATGACCAGCTACCTAGAAAAAAGGTACCAACAAGTACAAATAGGTGAAGAATACTCTAACTGGGAACTGGTTGAAAGTGGAGTTCCACAGGGATCAATCTTGGGACCAATTCTTTTTCTGGTATACGTTAATGATCTGCCCGCGAATATAGAACAGGTGGATGTGGTTATGTTTGTGGATGACACCAGCTTCCTCCATTCTTCCCTCAACCAACAGGAACTAGATGATAGCAAAAGAAAGACATTGGCGGATGCTCAACAATGGTTTAATGCTAATAGAATGAGGATGAACCCGGAAAAGACACAATCATTGTGCTTCACACCTAGAGACTCTGAGACAAACTGCCTCAAATTCCTTGGAATTCAAATCCAGTCAGATCTAAAGTTCTCATACCATATAAATGAACTTGTTAAGAGTCTCTCTAGAGCAATCTTCGTCATAAGAAGAATGAAGCAGTTGGCCGGCCAACAGGCAGCGAAGGTGGCTTATTTTGGCTTTTTTCACTCGGCTATTTCGTACGGAGTACTTGCTTGGGGAAACATGCCAGGAAGGGAGCGCATATTCGTCAAGCAAAAAATGGCTTTACGAATAATATGCAATGCAGATAAAACATCGAGCTGTAGACATTTATTCAGGCAGGAAAACATCCTTACTTTGACATCCTTATTTATACTCGCCTGTGTCGCCTATATCCATGACCATAAACATAGTTTACAGCTCAATAACTTCAACCATGAGTACAACACCAGAAATGCAAGTAAGCTCATCACCCACCACAGACTGGCCACGACCCAACTAAGTATAAACCACCAAGCGGTAAAAATATATAACAGCCTGCCGGAAAGATATAAGGAACTGAGCAACAAAAAATTACGGAATGTACTCAAGACAGAACTGGTGCGGAAAGCCTACTACAGATTGGAAGAGTACTTCACAGATCCTATAAAGTGAAAAAATGTATGTTACTCGTGTAAAAATGTCCATTGTTTTATATTACCTTTACAAGTAACGTTATTTGACTGCTTTATATAATTTTAATAATATTTATGTATATTCATATGCCTGTAATTTGTGTATATTCATATGCCTGTATATACCATTGTATTTATGACTCCCCATGTAGTTTTGATGGGTTAAAATGGTAGGATCTTTGTAAATTTACATTGATTACTATACAAATAAACAAATAAATCCTTCAAGTCGTACATATGCCTGTTTGTATGTTTTACAACAAAGGCATTACATTTAGAACTCGTCTCAGATCTCACGTCCAACGCCTTTCTCGCTGCATTACGTCGATTCATTGCTCGACGAGGACGATGCAATCATATATTTAGTGACGGCGGAACGAACTTCAAAGGAGCATATCGAGAGCTCTCAAACTATATGCAAAATGCGCTGATTGAGGAACAAATAAAATGGAGCTTTAATCCCCCTTCTGGTCCACATTTTGGAGGACTTTGGGAATCCGGAATAAAATCCGTTAAATCGCACTTGCTTTGAATCATAGGTGATCAAATTCTTACTTATGAGGAATTTTACACAGTACTTACCCAAATAGAAGCTCTTCTCAACTCGCGCCCGCTTTGTCCACTTATTAATGACCCGAATGACATATCGGCGTTAACGCCGGGACATTTTCTCACCTTAGCGCCATTGACTGCGTTACCTGAACCGGACTTATCACACCTTTCAATGGGAAGACTTTCACGTTGGCAGCTTTTGACGCGTATCCACCAAGATTTTTGGAAACGGTGGCACTTGGAATATTTAAACACGTTACAACAACGTAAGAAGTGGTTCGATAAAACCACCGATTGTCTCTAAATAGGTACACTCGTACTTATCAAAGATGATCAGCTTCCTCCATTGCGCTGGCGTTTAGGACGAATCGAAAAATTGCACCATGGTGCTGATAAAATAGCTCGAGTAGCTAGTGTCCGTACAACTCAAGGTGTACTGCAGAGGCCGGTGGTTAAGTTATGCCCTTTACCACTTCAATAATTTTTTTTTTTTTTTGTCAACTCTTTTTTCGTGTAAAATATTCTATTTTAGGTGAGCGGTTATGTTACTGCAACTAGTCAACTCATCTTATTTTCTTTGTTTTCCTTTTATTATTGATAAATTCATTGTTTTCCTAATTCAGAGAATATCATTCATTTAAATGTACCGCGGGAAAACATATGGAGATTTGATAGATGCCAGATACGCGAGGATTCATTCAAGACCCGTCCGTGCATATGGACATTTCATACAGATTTCCACTCGCTCTTTCGTTTTGTTAAACGCAATATTTTTTTTTCATAAACATTTTCGAGTCGACTCTATTTTCAAGAACAATACCGTTTCTTCGGTTGTGCGAGATTGAGTGTTCCGTCTACCACCCGTTCGACGGCGAAGATCTATCAGCCAAGGACATTTCATGGACTTTCCTTTACCAAGGTAGGCAGAAATCATTTCTCCACGAATTTCAATTTTCGGTCCTTCGCTACTTTTTTCATATTAAGGCCCTTGTCGTGCCATTAAGTGTTCATTAATAAAAAGACGTTTATTGTTATAACGTTGGCTCAGTAAATCCCAAGCAATAGCATAATTATCATGTGATACTGTAATAGAACTTAGTATTGACGATGCTGAACCTTCTAGGAATGATAAGAGATAATGAAATTTACTGACATGATCAATACTGTTATTATCGTGAATTAATGACGTAAATGTGTCTCTAAATGATATCCATTTGTTTTGATCACCATTAAAGGGTGGAATTTTCAAAGGTGGTAATTTAAGATTATTGTAATTATTCGATTTATTACTTATGTAAGATGAAGATTAATCGATGGCGTTATTTTGAAAAAAATCTAAAAGTGATTGAGCTTGAGCCATTAAATTAAAACAAATATTCTCGGTGATTTCACGCTCTTCCATTTGAATATCTTCGAAACTACACGACAATTCACGCATTTTATTCAATCTTATATTGATCTCATTTAAAATCAAACTTGATAAATCCTTGCGATTCATTAAAGGCATTAAATATTTTTCAAAAAGTGTTATACGTGCTCTTAAATTGCCTCTTTGTTTTATTAAGTCCTTCAAATCACTCATCTTGCCGACGTAAAAAACTCAAATAATGATGAAACAAAAAAAAATACAATGGAATCAAATAATCAAAACAATGAATACGTTACGGTTATTCCTGATAACGCAGCTGGGCTGATAGCGACAACGGTTCTGCAGCGATGAAGCGATTTCAAATGGTTACTTATCGAGATTAACCTGTAATGGATTTTCAAATAACTGTTATGCAGTTCTGAGAAATCACCTTCACCTGAAATTATACAGTATCTGAGTTGAATCTGTCAATTATTGGAGTTAGTTGTTAGTTGAAAAAAATAGAATGCACTGAATTACGCAAGTTGAAGCATGTGAAGGAAAAATTACAAAAGGATAAAGAATGCACTTGCCTCGGCTTCGGAAACGGTGAATTGTAGCAATGTGGCTCGCGATTTCCCAAGGTGGATCCTCCAGAAAATCTGTCGTTATTCTTGATTTGCTTTGTTTTTCCACTGGCTTTCAATCACGTCGGGGTCACCAAACTGTTTGCGCCGTTGGATATACTAATAATTGAAATATACTTGGTTTTGAAATATTTATTTCGTAATTATAATATTTTTTCTCTTGGCTTAATCTCATGTGTTACAATCGATCTCGTACAGCGCAATTGAATACAATTTATCTACTCTTCCGCACAGCAGTCATCTCACATATGTCTGTTTTATAAAGGCGGTCACATGCAGTGTGCAAACCGCATGCTCGACCGCATGTAGGTAGCGCGTTCGGCAATTGACCATATTCACCGTCGCCATATTGTTGTGCGACAATACCAACTACCCAGTGTTCCCAACGAAGAAATATTGAGTTTATTTATTTATATTCCACAATATAAAGTTTATGAGTGGAGTTTATGTGTACCTTTTCTAGCTGCTACGCCACATAGGCTTGTTTGGGACAATATTTCGCAAAAATTTCACCTTTTGGAAATAAAAACATTAGCGAAAGACGGTTTTATGAACAAATTAACTGTGGCCGAGTGTATGAATGAAGGCTTCGCTCCATTTTTGGAAATAGTGGAAGAATAATCTCTATGGCTGATAGTATTTTTGATATTAGCGGTATTTTTCTAGTAAACTCAATATTTCTTCGTTGGGAACACTGGGTAGTTGGTATTGTCGCACATCAATATGGCGACGGTGAATATCATCTGAGAGCGGACGGATATTTTAGTCACGTGACCACAGAGATGTCGGATTTTACAGATTTATCTATAATAAACGAACGGTACAGAGCTTCCTGAGCTTCAGCTGTTATGTCAGTTCTTTGATATATATGTGGCGGCCTTCGTGGCGAAATGAAATGAAATCATTAGTAAAACATAATCAATATTCATAATATACACTTTTACTGTCTTGCCTGCTGAAGAGGCGTTAGAAATGTATGCTTTTTTTAACTATACTAAGAAGTTTTGAGTTGATTTTGTTTTCAATATTGAAAAATTCTGAAGGTATGGACTTTAATATTATTAATTATTTACTGCAAAAAATTCACAAATTCATTTCTATGTAGTTGGTTGCCACAATTCATATTACAATAAGAAAAAGTAGCTCGAGAAAGAAGGAAATATATGGATTATTAGTGTGAGAAGAGTTTGATAAGAATATTTGAGAAATGATAGCAAATGTCTCTCATCTAAAACTTATTGTAGTGCTGATCATACTTTGAGAGAAATGGCAACCTGAAGTATTCCATAAAATATGCAGTGGTCATTTTGTGTGAAACGTGAGGAATAATGGTCATGAGAGAATTTCATTTAACCCAAAGATTTGTAGAGGTAAGTTTAAATTATGTTACGTTTATCTAATCTCATTCTACTCATTTCAGAAGTATAAAAAACGGATACCTAATTCCTCTACAAAAATGAAAAGATATAAAAGAAAAATGGTCTGATCTAGTAGAAAGTATATTTCCACGGAGGAATCACTTTTAAAATCTCCATTCGTTTTATGAAGACAAAAATGTTTCAATGGAAGTTTAAGAAGGAAAAAAAGGAATTTTCATGTCAAATTGATCCAAGTGATTTGGAAGATTATATCTTTTGATTTTCATCAGTAATTTAATGGACTATGGTGCCAAGGGAATGTGTGATGGGATAACTTACTCCCATGGGATAAATTAATGGTATGTAAAATCAATGCAGTATTTGATAATAATAATAATTTATTTGCACACAAGAAATCCATAAAAACATACGCCATCAAAAGTTTACATGGCTTGTCAATCAAAAAATCTTAAACTATAAATGAATAGTATTAATAGTCATTGTAATGAAAAAATAAATATGTTTGTAGTTACAAATTATCAAATAATATTTACAAAAATGATTCCTAAATAAATCACTCAACCTGTATATTGTATGATCCAATAGCAAATCCTTTACTCTCTTACTAATAACAACTGGACTCAAATTTTTCAATAGTCAAGAAGTTATAACATGTATAACTTCAGACATGTATGATTCGGAACTTTTCTTATTCTGGATGGTCTTATTACAGCATAATTAAGGCTTGGAAAAATATCTTTCTAATTGAAAAATTAAAACTTTCATGCTACACAATGTGTAAAGCATATTTTCAAAATAAATCATTTCAAGTTTTGAGAATTATTTTTTTGTGAATTCTTCATCAAATGGCTCACTAACAGTTTTGAACGTCTCATCACCAGATGAGAACACTATAGAGTCGCAATTTTTCAAATTCATAATTGCCATACTTAATCAGACTCTAGCATAATGTTTATTCATTCTTTCAAATTAGCTGGCTTTTCCTCTTCTCAAATATTGGCAATGGTGCTCAGTATTTTCAGCAGAAATAATTTGACCTGAAATTATAAACAATTATAAAAATAATCTCTATAACTTACTAGAAACTTACCAATGAATAGACATTTGATTTCCAATAATTTCACTGACTCCCCATTCTTGAAAATAACACCATTCAGAAAAGCAACAAGCCTCGGGTCCAACTGACAAACTTCAAGTCCTTTTCCTGAATATGGTATTTTTTTTCTCTGAAACTTTCGTATGATAATAAACTATTAGCTGACACAAATATAGATATAGTACCTTGCATACACTGATCTGGCTTTATATTCCCAATTGATTCCATGCTGGGTATAGATATTTATTGCCGAACAGGATATTTATAAAAACCGGCGTGAACTTGGCAGCAACTTTTCAGCATTCCAGCAGCCAAACGACCAGTGGCGTCGGTAGAATTTAAAATTAACGAATCGATCTGTTTTTGGGGTGCAACGCAAGAATTTGCTTTTTGAGTTCACTTGAACGACTTCAGTGAAGTTTTTATGACATTTCAATGCACAAAATAATAATATAGATGAACTTGAATTATGCTGATCAATGAAACGACGGTGTTGGGACATGCTGTACTTCATTGTTTCATGCTTTACATGTTATATTTTTTGTAGTGTGTTATTGTCATTATGACACAAGATTAAGTTAGAACGAAGTTGTCAATAAAAAATCGTCACAAAAAGTCACCTTCCAAGTATTTATTTTATATAATTAGAAAGCAACTCAACATAATTGGCATCCCTGGCGGGGAACGAACCCACGACCTTTGGATTAGAAGTCATCGTTTGCTCAATTCTCTCCTGCCTATTTGCGTCCTTCTTTCCTTTGTCTTTCTCATGCAGATCGTTCAGATTGAGGTTATATATTCCCTCTTCAGCACCAATTAAAATATGTTGATTCCTGGTTTCTGGATAAATCCAAGAAGCTGTATAATGAATTCTCAATGGACAACCATTGAAAATCTTTGAAAAACAGGCACCCATGTGAACTTTGGGAGTGGGAGGAAGTCCATTGCTAGGTGGCCTAGGTGGTGTATGTCTTCTACGGTGCTTACGAGGCGGTACAGGAGGATATGAAACCAAATCTGGAGGTCTGTTACTATGATGATCACTTTCTGCATCAGCCCCATTAACTTTCCTTTCGTTTTTACTACTATCACTAAGGGATCTTTGGCGTTGTCCTTGTTTATTCATCGAATTAACCATTGGAAATATTTCATCAACAGAAGAGTGTCTACGTGGGGATCCATTAAGCAGGCCTTCATTGTTATGAGTGGATACATTGTTATGGAGGTCACACTTAGAATCAGTATCTTGAACTGGTAAGGTTGCCTGTTGATCATAAGAGTCGGCCACTTGATATTTGTAGGTTCCCCTCATCATTAACTCTTCGTCAATGTACTGCAAGAGACTCTTTTCACGATTCAACGAATCGAAGGCCACCCCTAAACCACATTTCTCATTTTGGTGTTCTACACAATTGTGCACTGTAGTAACGTTGTTCATGATATCCATAACATCCCAGTTTTCTGGTTTATCTCCATTTGAGCTTATACAAGGTCCTGATCTTTGTAAAGTATTATTGACTTCATCTATATTCTCTATATCCACATCAACTGTTTGAACAAGATTCTGACCTCTGGGTCGTGATGTGAGCCGTGATGCTATACGCTGTGGTACATTGGGTACAGCCCCATCTTCATCTGCCTCCATACCTGTAAACATATGTAATGGATTGTTCACCTTCTGCAACAACTCAAGAGCAAGTCTTCTGCTCATATCACTCTGAAATATTGCATGCTGTAGAAGTTTTTCAGCAGTTGGCATTTTTTTTGGATTTTTCGTCAATGCAACTTTCACAAAGTTGTGGAATGTTGGACTCCATTTCTCTTTATCTTTTAAAGTTGGCGGTTTAAAATCACTTTTCGACATAAGAAACAACGCCCTCATTGGATGTAAGTCAAACATAGGAGGTTGAAGCTCTGCCAATTCAATCGCAGTAATACCAATAGCCCAAATATCGCAGAGTTGATTGTAGCCACCTTTTCTTTCCACAGCTGCCACCTCCGGCAAAATCATCTCCAGGTTCCAATTTTATAACCTTTATTGCAGCTAAATCATTTGTGGAAATACGTTTAGCCTTATACACATCACCATAGGTTCCACTTCCTATACGTTGAATCAGCTCATACTCGTCCTGAGGATTTCTCCTCGAGATATCCGAGCTTAATACGCCCTGAGCCATTGTTGATTTGAACACAATTATCACATTTTAAAAGTCTAGAAACCCAAAATAAAGGAAATACTAATGTTTATTTGAATTTTTTGACAGTTTCACTCCGACATTTCTCATTTCAAGACAACCTTCTTCGAGGTGTCTTTACCATGGGCGGACGGTTTTCCTAACATAATGTCAAATTTTAAACTAGCGGAAAATCGATTATTTTCAAACACAAAGCGTTTACTTTCAATAAATGAATTTAGAGATTACGATAAAGTTTTTAATGAATGGGAGCAAATGGGAATTATCCAAGAAGTGGAACAAGACGAATGTGAACAAGGACACCACTATTTGGCGCATCATGCTGTCATAAAGGAAGCAAGCTACACAACAAAAATAAGGCCAGTATTTGATGCATCACAAAAGGATAGAAACGGTAATTCTCTTAATGATCTACTAGAAAAGGGTCCCAAAATGATTGAGTTAGTTATTCCTCTCATCTTAAAATTTTGGCTACATAAAATAGGGGTAACAGCAGATATCGCCAAAGCATTTTTACAAATTAGCATTAAAAAAGAAGATAGAGACTATTTGCGCTTTATATGGTGGAAATATTATGAACAACGACGAATTAAATTTTTAAGACATTGTAGAGTCGTTTTCGGGTTAAAGCCTACTCCATTTCTCTTGGCAGCTACACTAAATTTACACTTAAAAAAAGAGAAAAAATTTAAAGAAACTGCAGGTCAACTTTTAAATGCGTTTTATGTTGACAACTGTGTTTACAGTGTGGCGGCTTCTCATAAAAGCTCCACATAACAACAATATATACACAGCATTCGGTAGCCTAGACGTTAAGAGGTAGACTCACGCACCGAGATACGACAAAAGGTCCCGGGTTCGAATCCCGGCGGCTCCCGGTAAAAATAAATTCCCCAAGCGTCTGTGACACGGCACACACAATTATACCAAAGTCACACTGATGAGTCCGGTGTGTGTGCCAGGGACGAAACGCATAAGTAGGTATACGTGAAATACTACATTGGTGACCCCGACGTGATGGCGGAAAACTGCGGCGTTGGAGCGCAGAGGCGACTCACTGCCCCGCTCAACGTTACGGCTACTGGGGTGTCCGTCGGACACTAGAGCCGATGGCACGCCGAGCCTCGTGTTTCCGTCGTCACAGCATGCAAGCCCGACGTGATGGCGGAAAACTGCGGCGTTGGAGCGCAGAGGCGACTCACTGCCCCGCTCAACGTTACGGCTACTGGGGTGTCCATCGGACACTAAAGCCGATGGCACGCCGAGCCTCGTGCTTCCGTCGTCACAGCATGCAAGCCCGACGTGATGGGAATGGCCATCTTAACGATGTGTCCTGGAAAGCAGAAGGTCGATGCATAGCTCCCATTTATCTGCAATTTCCAACGAAACTCTAGACGCCCATTCCCATGACGTGCAATACGTGCTCCTTGGTCTGCCGCGGTATGCCGGACGTGAATAGGCGGCATTCCCCGTCCGTACGATGCCGCGAGGTGCAGCTCTGATTAGGCGGCAATCACCCGGCTGCACCGATGACCTCGTAACACGCATAAGTTTCGTTCCTCCGTCACTGGGGAGGGAGTCATGTGGCGGCTTCTCATAAAAGCTCCACATAACAACAATATATACACAGCATTCGGTAGCCTAGACGTTAAGAGGTAGACTCACGCACCGAGATACGACAAAAGGTCCCGGGTTCGAATCCCGGCGGCTCCCGGTAAAAATAAATTCCCCAAGCGTCTGTGACACGGCACACACAATTATACCAAAGTCACACTGATGAGTCCGGTGTGTGTGCCAGGGACGAAACGCATAAGTAGGTATACGTGAAATACTACAACAGCTTAAAAAACGAAATTGTTAGGAAACTACTTATAGAAGAGCACGAAAATAGTTGTCATGCAGGACCAAAAATTTTATTAGGAGTCATCCGAGAAAAGTTCTGGTTGCTAAAAGCGGGGCGGATGGTGGGAAAGATTAGTAAGGGTTGTAAAAGAATTATTGCGTCGATCGTTGGGAAAAGCATCGTTATATTATGTTGAGTTATACACTGTGCTTTGCGATGTAGAAGCAGTAATTAACGAACGACCACTCACCTATGTTTCCAGCGCCGATGAGTGGGAGGTTCTTAGTCCTACAAGGTTTTTAAGGCCTATACACTCACAGTCGTTAGGTACAAATTTTTTGGGTGAAGTTGCGGATTTAGACGAGGTAGACGCGACATTTTTAAAAGGTCGTTTTACACATTTGCAAAAGGTTCGAAATTCATTACGGGAAAGATTTAAAAATGAGTATCTTGCAGAGTTAGTTAATAAAGGTCACAGGAAGAAGACGGAGCAGATTAAAGTTGGTGATGTAGTTTTGGTTGGAGCAGATAATCTGAAACGGGTACTTTGGCCAATGGGAAGAATATTAGAAATTTATGATGGAAAAGATGGAGTTAGCCGGGTCGCAAAAGTAAAAACGAAGAACGGAATAATAATTAGGCCATTCCAAACAGGGCCGTCGCTAGGGGGTAGGCAGGGTAGGCGGTCGCCTAGGGCGGCATTTGAAGCTTGATCAACAAAAATCACATGTGTAGAAATTCAAAGTACCAAATGAGATTTAATTCAGTCAGCAACAATAGGAAGGAATACCGACCAATTTAAATAACATCAAAAACCATAAGAGGTCCGCATTACACATTATACTCATAAATATCCAGATGTGGCGCGATGTGGGGTTCTGGATTATTTTCTTTTCAATTCCCTAATAAAAATATTGATTCCTCAGAATGAAATGCAGAATATAAGAAAACGATTCCACTTCATCACTTCCAACTGATACTTCTCAAGAAACATAAAAAGTTTTATTATTTCATACGACATGTCACAATTTGAATCCATGACAAATAGAACGGTAGAAATGCTTGAGCAGGCGCTGGACCCCGATTATACAATATTAATTTTAAGCATTCTGCAGAACTAGCTTCTGTTAGGACGGCAAAATAGGTCTCTGTCTAGGGCGGCCAAATGAGTCTCTGCCTAGGGCGACAAAATGGGTCTCTGCCTAGGGCGGCAGTTTGGCTAGCGACGGCCCTGATTCCAAAAGATCTATCCATTAGAATTAGGAACAGCATCAGAATCAAACAGTAAAGAAGTTATCACTGCAGAAAAGAAACAAAAGAATAAGAAAAAAGAAGAGAAGAATGAAAACCCAGTCGAAAGATCAAGGTTTGGTCGAATCTTGAAGGCTCCAGCAAGGTTGGGTGTGGAATAAGCTTGGGGCCGGAGAATGTTGGGACATGCTGTACTTCATTGTTTCATGCTTTACATGTTATATTTTTTGTAGTGTGTTATTGTCATTATGAGACAAGATTAAGTTAGAACGAAGTAGTCAATAAAAAATCGTCACAAAAAGTCACCTTCCAAGTATTTATTTTATATAATTAGAAAGCAACTCAACAGACGGGGTATATACAAGTATTTTCACGAATGAAACCTTGAAAAATGTTTAGCCAAGTTGATATTTGGAATACCTACTCTTCAATAGAAACAGAATAACATATCCGAAGCACATTGATTTGCAGGCCGTCTAGGAGGTAGTTTACACTTGTGAATTTTTCGAAATTTTCAAAAATGACCCTGTAAAAAATGTTTAGCCAACTTGATATTTGGTACTATTACTCCTAAATAGCTAAAGAATAACATATCCGAAGGATTTTGATTTGCAGGCCGTCTAAGGGGTAGTTTACAATTGTGAATTTTTCGAAATTTTCAAAAATGACCCTGTCAAAAATGTTTAGCCAAGTTCATATTTGGTATTATTACTCCTAAATAGCTTCAGAATAACATATCTGAAGCACATTGATTTGCAGGCCGTCTAAGGGGTAGTTTACACTTGTGAATTTTTCAAAATTTTGAGAAATGACCCTGTCAAAAAGGTTTAGCCAAGTTGATATTTGGTATTATTACTCTTAAATAGCTAAAGAATAGCATATCCGAAGCACATTGATTTGCAGGCCGTCTAAGGGTTAGTTTATATTTGTGAATTTTTCAAAATTTTCAAAAATGACCTTGTCAAAAATGTTTAGCCAAGTTCATATTTGGGTATTATTACTCCTAAATAGCTGAAGAATAACATATCCAAAGCACATTGATTTGCAGGCTGTCTAAGGGGTAGTTTACACCTGTGAATTTTTTGAAATTTTCAAAAATGCCCATGTCAAAAATGTTAAGCCAAGTTCATATTTAGTATTATTAGTCCTTAATAGCTACAGAATAACATATCCGAAGCACATTGATTTGCAGGCCGTCTAAGGGGTAGTTTATACTTGTGATTTTTTCAAAATTTTCAAAATAGACCCTGTCAAAAATGTTTAGCCAAGTTCATATTTGGTATTATTACTCCTAAATCGCTACAGAATAACATATCCTGAGCACATTGATTTGCAGGCCGTCTAAGGGGTAGTTTACACTTGTGAATTTTTCGAAATGTTCAAAAATGGGCGCTTTCAGCAGAAAGATCGGTAAGGTAAGTAGCTCCGCTACTGATAGGTATCAGTTTGGTAACGTTGATTTTCTCTGCTGGACGGGTTGCTCCTTTTTTTGACTGTCAGTTCTGTGGTTCCTTCTTGAAGGTTATGTTATGATTAAAAATAACTTTCTGTTATATTATAGATTTTAATTTCTAAGTTTGCTTTCGCCCTTCGATACTATTACTCTTTTATTGCAACACCCATAGATAAGGCAACACCTTCCAAACATTGATCATGGATTTGAGAGTTATTCCATTCATTTTTGATGACGACGAAGAAATGAATATAATCAATACAATAATTGGACCTGTTCTAGAGTTGGCTGAGCCTTTGCCTAATTTGGAAAGTTAAAATAGAGCATTTATTCCAAAAAATTAAAATTTTTATGAAAATACAATTCCTCTTGACATGGGAGATCTATTCAAAGAACATTTCAGAATATCCCGAACAGCTTTTGATGTATGTACTTTATATTGATATATATATATTTATTTATTCATTCATTCCTCTCTCCCAAACAGCAAAATCTGCGGGTATCAGAGACTGAGTTTACATAAAATTTTTTAAACAACAATAATTCAGTTTCAAGAAAAAATAAAGCAACAATTCTATATATGAATGAAATCTTCTAATTTTTGCTATTTTAGGATCTTTTCCATATTATCGCTGCAAATTCGAGCGGTCCACATAAAATTCCTTTGGAAAAAAAAATTTTATTCACACTTTAGATGATCGCAAAGCAGGTGGTGACCGCTTTGAGCTTTCTCATGAGTAGAATCCCTGTTCTAAGTTTTTAGGTACAAATATACTTATTGTATTGAACCAAAAGTAATCAAGGAAAAATATAATTTTTTTTTCAAATCATTTATTTCATACTACAAAACTGGCACAGAGGCTTTTAGCTAATACACTCATAACTAGTGTAAAACAAACAATATTTATTTATTCATTCAAATTCAACAATAAATGAAATCTTATTTATGCAATTGTAGGATCTTTCCCGTATTATCACAGCAAATTCAAGTGGTCCATATAAAATTAATTTGCGAGTTGATTTTTATATTAGTTCTTTTCTTTTGAGTTGTTAGGTAACAATTTCCTTAATATATCATTCCTTTCTACCGTCAACCTATTCTTTTCAGCCATCAACCTAGTCTGTTCCTTCAAATCCTTTGATATTTGGGAAAGGAGGTCCAATCGCCTCTCTTCAATTTCAACCATTTTTTTTCTATGATCATATAATGGTTTATTTCGCGTCTTTTTTTCTCTTTCTTTTCTGACGTATCATTACTTTCAGATCGAGGTCTTTTTCTAGAATTTGATTCTTTTGAAATGCAGGGTGAATCAGGACACTCTGAGGATGATAATGAATGGTCCGATTTTGAAGCGTTCCCCTCAAAGTATTTCTGGCAGAAAACAATATCTGGAAAAAGTAATTTCTTTCTTAGTACGAAAATAAAAAAAAATGCGTTCCGATTAGAATATCATTACGAACAGAAAATTTTTATTTCAATCAACAGAAACATTAACCTATAACATTTCACGCATTTACTTACCATTTTGTAGTCTCTGATGAATTTGTGGAGTTTCTGTCACACCATAAGTAATATTATTAAAAGAATATCTAAAAGTTTCCATCTTTGCTATGTTTGAAATTCAAATTTCGTCCCAAAACAAATGTCACTTGTCACTAACTCAACACGTTACCAAAAAGGAGCTTAAAATAAATTCGCTACCGAAAATGGCGACCGCTCCGTAGCATACGCTCCCTAGCTTAAACTGATCGAACGCGTTCAGCAGAAACTTTATAGAATATTGACAACTGTTCCACAACTGTTGTGTCTGCTGAACGCGCCCAATGACCCTGTCAAAAATGTTTAGCCAAGTTCATATTAAGCATTATTACTCCTAAATAGAGTACGGCCTGCAAATCAAAATCCTTATAATATGTTATTCTTTAGCTATTTAGGAGTAATAATACCAAATATGAACTTGGCTAAACATTTTTGACAGGGTCATTTTTGAACATTTTGAAAAATTCACAAGTGTAAACTACCCCTTAGACGGCCTGCAAATCAATGTGCTGCGGATATGTTATTCTGTAGCTATTTAAGAGTAATAATACCAAATATCAACTTGGCTAAACATTTTTGACAAGGTCATTTTTAAAAATTTTGAAAAATTCACAAGTGTAAACTACCCCTTAGACGGCCTGCAAATCAATGTGCTTCGGATATGCTATTCTGTAGCTATTTAAGAGTATAATACCAAATATCAACTTGGCTAAACTTTTTTGACAGGGTCATTTCTCAAAATTTTGAAAAATTCACAAGTGTAAACTACCCCCTAGACGGCCTGCAAATCAATGTGCTTCGGATATGCTATTCTGTAGCTATTTAGGAGTAATAATACCAAATATGAACTTGGCTGAACATTTTTGACAGGGTCTATTTTGAAAATTTTGAAAAATTCACAAGTATAAACTACCCCTTAGTCGGCCTGCAAATCAATGTGCTTCGGATATGCTATTCTGAAGCT
The DNA here is from genome assembly GCF_914767665.1 of Harmonia axyridis. NCBI lineage: Eukaryota > Metazoa > Arthropoda > Insecta > Coleoptera > Coccinellidae > Harmonia > Harmonia axyridis. The sequence goes on along the minus strand of NC_059505.1, from coordinate 20,022,535 downwards.
ATTTAAAAGTATAATACCAAATATCAACTTGGCTAAACTTTTTTGACAGGGTCATTTCTCAAAATTTTGAAAAATTCACAGGTGTTAACTACCCCTTAGACGGCCTGCAAATCAATGTGCTCAGAATATGTTATTCTGTAGCTATTTAGGAGTAATAATACTAAATATGAACTTGGCTTAACATTTTTGACAGGGTCATTTTTGAAAATTTTGAAAAATTCACAAGTATAAACTACCCCTTAGACGGCCTGCAAATCAAGGTGCTCCAGATATGTTATTCTGAAGCTATTAAGGAGTAATGATACTTAATATGAACTTGGCTAAACTTTTTTGACAAAGTCATTTTTGAAAATTTTGAAAAATTCACAATTGTAAAATACCCCTTAGACGGCCTGCAAATCAAGGTGCTCCGGATATGTTATTCTGTAGCTATTAAGGAGTAATGATACTAAATATGAACTTGGCTAAACATTTTTGACAAGGTCATTTTTGAAAATTTTGAAAAATTCACAATTGTAAAAGTAGTTAGGCATGAGTATGTTCTAGGCCAAAGACCGAGCATAACCTCACTTTTGGATATTAGTGGGGTTCGGAATATTGGAGTGCGACGCCATCTTGTGGTGGATTTTGGAAGCTAGTTTGTGACGGCGACTTTCTTCCGAGTGTTGATTGTTCACTATTTCCCTTGTATATTACCTCGGGCGCCAATTGCGATAGGTTTTATAAGGTCGCAATTCCTTACGTCGCTCACTATTATCGACCCTGGGTAGCTTTTAAACAGTTGGAGAAGGGTTCGATTCAATCTAAGGTAAGAGCGATTGACCAGTGGTGATTTATTTCACTAAATGGCAGTAAATGTCTATGAGATAAATAAAAGACACCCTGACGAAACACACTATATTTAACAATATCCGTTCCCTTATGTACAACACCAAATTATATACAATACTATCCTATATATACAATAATGCAAAAGGTTACTAAACGCCAAAAGCAAATATTTACAAAGCAACACGGTACGGAACGAGAACTAAGCGAGGTGAGCAGGTGGCGTATATCAAGCAGCAGAAATGAGTAAGCAGTGAGCAGGCAAATTGAGCGATGATAAAAACGGTTAAGTGCGGACAAGCGTGGAAAGCATGCAGATTGGCGTGTGAAATGCAGTCTAATAAGTCAGATGTGACTACCTATCCTGTGTTCCGTACGGTCTGGTTCGATACCTCTTTATTAGAAAAAAAAGCAAGCCTGAACAATATCTTCGAATCAGGTCTTGCGTCGGCGCACCCACCAAAATAAATCTCAAGTCAGACTGGGCAGAGTGTCTCACCGAAATGACCACGGTGATCCGTGAATCGGAAATAAGCGACCCCTCTCCACAAGATAAGGAATTCTGTCCGGTGGTCCCAAATAAGAGTTGCTCGCAATAAGGGACCCGACACACAGATTCCACTTGAGAAAGTTGGGTCTTAGAAACAGATTTCAATCAGGGTATTTGTCGGCGCATCCACCAAAATAAATCTCAAGTCAGACTGGGCAGGGTGACTCACCGAAATGACCACGGTGATCGGTGAATCGGAAATAAGCGACCCCTCTCCACAAGATAAGGAATTCTGTCTGGTGGTCCCAAATAAGAGTTGCTCGCAATAAGGGACCCGACACACAGATTCCACTTGAGAAAGAAAGATCTAAGAAATAAATTTCGTTCGGGGTATACTTTGGCGCATCCACCAATTCTAGACTCGAGTCAGACCGGACAGGTTAATTCGCCGAAAAGGATGCTGTGATCCGGAGATCGGAATTAAGCTACCCCTCTTCCCAAGATAAGGAGTTTTGCCTGGTAGTTCCAAATAAGAGTTGCTCGCAATAAGGAACCGGACAGACAAACTCCACTTGAGAAAGAAAGATCTAAGAAATAAATTTCGTTCGGGGTAAACTTTGGCGCATCCACCAATTCTAGACTCGAGTCAGACCGGACAGGGTAATTAGCCCAAAAGACCGCGGTGATCCGGAGATCGGAAATTAGCGACCCCTCTCCTCAAGATAAGGAGTTTTGCCTGGTAGTTCCAAATAAGAGTTGCTCGCAATAAGGAACCGAACAGACAAACTCCACTTGAGAAAGAAAGATCTAAGAAATAAATTTCGTTCGAGGTATACTTTGGCGCATCCACCAATTCTAGACTCGAGTCAGACCGGACAGGGTAATTAGCCCTAAACACCACGGTGATCCGGAGATCGGAAATTAGCGACCCCTCTCCTCAAGATAAGGAGTTCTGTCTGGTAGTTCCAAATAAGAGTTGCTCGCAATAAGGAACCGGACAGACAAACTCCACTTGAGAAAGAAAGATCAAAGAAATAAATTTCACTTACGGTATACCTCGGCGCATCCACCAATTAACGGCTCGAGTCGGACCGGACAGGGTAATTAACCTTAAAGACCGCAGTGATCCGGAGATCGGAAATAAACGACCCCTCTCCCCAAGATAAGGAGTTTTGCCTGGTAGTTCCAAATAGGAATTGCTCGCAATAAGGAACCGAACAGACAAACTCCACTTGAGAAAGAAAGATCTAAGAAATAAAATAAATTACAAATAAATCACACTCGGAAAGTATCGATGGAACACAGGAAAGTCACCGATAATACAGACAGGAATAACGACCAATCCTAAGAATTTCCCACTTCACTACACGAACTCAAATTCTTTTCGTGTACGTGCTAAGTGTCAAATTCACGAATATAAAATACGGCACTAAAACGTCCAACGTTCAAAAGAAAAATTGCAAACTAAAAATTAAACTCTAAATTGTTACTCAAGAAAATCCGCTCAATAACTATGAAAATATATAGCTCGAAGACGCCGACAGGAGTAAATCGGAAAATATCTTGATACTTCGAAAACACCGGCGAGACTCCTTCTCCTTTTCCGAAATACTTCACTTGTAATTTCGAGTCTCAAAATCGGCGGTGTGAATATGAAAAACAAACGACAACATGTAAAAAAGAACATATTGAAGAGATAACGTCTGTAGCTGTGTCGCACGGGAGTTTTTATAAATAGGATGATATTTTAAATTGCATCGTTATATTTTCATGAAATAAATAAATCAGAAATTATTCCAAATGAAAATTTCTGAATTGGACGAAAAATACCCTCACTGCTCTCAATTAAAATTTTATTTTCACCTACTCATATGACTGGTAGAATAATGATGGAATTCTAAACCTGGGGCAAATTATACTGGGTGATTCTAATAAAATAATTATTGAATTCTAAACCTGGGGTAAATTATACCGGGTGATTCTAGTAACGAATTTCACTTCGTTACACACCCCTCTTACTTCCCCGAAAAAAAAACGACAGTTTTTTTTTTGCCATCACTTGCTACCTCGTTGTTGAGAAATCTATTGGCAGACGGCCAACATAACCCCTGGATTAATCTTCAATGGCCAGTGGTGGAGGTTCGTCGCGGGTCGCAGCAGCTCGCATTGGATTCCAATGGACTCGGGGGTTGGGCTGGTCTGATCTCGCTTGATGATTGCGGTTTCCTTCGGCTCGCGGTGGCTCCTCTTGTCGCCTCGTTTGGACTCGACTATCTTGGGGAACTCTTTCGGGACAAGTATTCCCTGGACATTACCCCCTCGCAGTCTTGGCCAGTAGTCGAATGCTTCTACCACCAGCTCGTCTAGGCGCGCTAACATGGAATCCAGCAACCTGACATTGAATAGGTCCTACTACTTTCTAGACATGTCTATTCTGAAACATAAAAGGATTAGCGACCATTCGTATGGACCCCCCCACGACCAACGACTACCCACTTCGGACTCCAACATAAGGACATCTTGATGGACGGCCTCACACTCTGGGAGTCCAAATTCGCATTGTGGTCACATCTACAGAAGAGGCGGATGATGTGACCGCCAAAGATCGGGGCTTCTCAGAAAACGAGCGGCTAACACGGTTACACCTTATTGGCATGCTCTCCACCTAGCTCATCCTCGTGGAACGGTTTCAAATCTTTCACGTGGTTATGACGGAGGCATTTACCCGACCCGCTTTTCAAGTCGTAAACCACTGGAGATATGACCTTGGTAACGGTATACGGACCAGAATATTTTGGAGCTAATTTAGATGCAAAGCCTTCTGCCACCGACGACAACGGATGTTCCCGGCGCAAAACTTTGTCACCTACCCGGCACGACCACGCTCTCCTTCGGAGATTATAATACCGACTCTGTTGGTTGAATGCACGAGCCAGCTGGAGTCTAACAAACTCCCGGGTCTCTTGGAGTCGCTTGATGCGATTTGCGTATTGGTATACCCCTTGGACCTGTGGTTCCTCCGTTGATTTCTCTGCGTCACCTTTGGTTCCTGATGTCTGACGGTTCGTTTCTGGGGAGTGGACCTCCCGACCGAAATTCAGGAACGCCGGTGTGAATCCGGTGGACTCATGTTTGGCAGAGTTTAACGCAGAAGCCAGTTCTCCAACTCGCTCATCCCAGGAACGATGATCCTGCTCGCAGAATTGTGCTATCATGGTTTTGATGGTCCGGTTAGCTCTTTCCACGGGATTGCACTGCGGCGAATAGACCGGAGCAAATCTATGTTGGATACCCAAACTCTTCAGGTTTTCCCTAAATAGACGTCCGTCGTATTGAGAACCATTGTCGCTAATTACGGTCTTTGGACATCCAAATTTCAGCAACACTAGATCGTAAAATGTCTGGAACACACCTTTACCCGTGGCTGCCCGGAGTGGTTTGCATTCTATCCACTTCGAGAAACGGTCCTGGAACTATTACTATTATTACTATTACTATTTATTTATGACATGTAGAGATACAAGCATAAAAATGCACCATCAATAACATCACGAGGAAAGTATTACCCCTTTTGGAATGAGGTAATGGGCCTATTAGATCCGTGCAGACCGTATGCCATGGTTCGGTGATGTGGTACGGTTGCATTTTCCCTGGGGGTTTCTGTTGGCAAACCTTGTACCTCTGGCATTGCTTGCACCTTCGAACGTATTGGGCTGCTTCACGGAACATCCCAGGCCAATAGTAGCTTTGGGCCACTCGAGATATGGTCTTTGCGATTCCCAAGTGACCAGCCACCGGCGCATCATGGTTCTCCCGCAGTATCGACTGCCGATCCTCGGTCGGGATGCACAGTTTCCACGGCGTTCCCATCTCTGTTTCCATGAAGTCGTCAGCGCTCCAAAAATATCTCTATAACCTTCCCTCCTGTATCGGGTAATCTGGAAATTCCGCAGGATTCTTCAAGACCTTCTGGTATTTCTTGGTGTACCACGGACATCGGGTCGTGTTCTTGGTCACACAGACCTGTTCCTCGATTTTCTGCATCTTGGGCTTACTCGGACGGTATCTAGGCTTTTTCGGTTTAATCTTCGGTTGGGCCATCCTTGTTCCTTCGGAACCTCCGAGTTCCTTCTCCGGGAACTTCTGAACGACTCGTGTTTCCTGTCGGTGCAAATAACTGATCGACGAGTTGTACGGCGTGGGGATTGGCGAAACGGCTCTCTTCAGCAACTTGCCCTTGAGGAAGCACTGCGAGGTACGGAAATCAATCTTGAAATCGTGCAAAGCCAGCAGGTCCATTCCTAGAACCAGATCCATCGGTAGATGGGGCACCAAATGGAGTCGAGATTTGATCTCCTCCCCAAACCGTATTATGGGCTCGTACATCTGTTCCACGGTGATTGAACTTCCGTCGGCCACTGTGGCCACCATATCTGCGATCTCCGACGGAAAAACTCTCATCCTCCTGCATGCGTCTGCTGCCTTTTTGCTCAAGAAGGACTTAGACGCACCAGTGTCTAGCAGGGCTGCCACGGACTGTCTTCCGATGTGGACAGCGACTATTGGCCGGTTATCCTGCGTGTACGCTGACTGCTTGATTGGGGATGCCATGGAACGGAACTGTCTCTTCCTCGCGAGGCAGCTCCGCTCTAGTTTTCCGAACATCGGCAATCCCTGGACATCACGCCTTGCTTCCCACATCGGGAACAAAACAGCCTCGGCGTTGATTGACACTCCCTTCTCAAGTGTCCGACCTTACCACAACGCCAGCATTGAAGTTCTCGGAGCCTGGTGTCTTCGAACCGAACGACCTTCGCATCACGGGGTGGTGGGTCTCCAGGTTTGACTCTACTTGACGCAGACTCCCTGTTTGGTGTTTCCTTTTGGGCCTTAGGCGTCGACTTTGGTACATTTTCCGGTGGCTTCATTTCTTCCGGCCTCTTGGACGGTGGAGACTCGACGGTCAAGGTCTGTGGAAGTTTTCGGCGAGGTCTTTCATATACCAGGTGTGGATCATCGATTAGACCTTTATGGGCTGGAGGTGGAGTGTATTGGTCCGCATGCCACTGAACCAACTCAAACACCTTTCCATTGGACAACAGCTGGGCATAATTGTTGATCTCTTGAAAAGCCAGTGCCTTCTGCAGGGTCGGCAACAGACGCTTCCTGATCATATTCACCTGTTCTTCTTCAGGAGGTCGCTTTGTAGTCAACTTCAAGAACAGGTTCTGCATCCTTGTGACGAACATCAACAGCTTTTCGTCCTCCCCCTGAGTTCGTTTCCTTATTTCCTCTAGAAGCGTTTCCTCGTAGTCGAGGGGGAGGAAAGCTTCACTCAGTTGCTCCTTGAAGTCTTCCCAACCTCTGAATGTACCTCTCCTGGGCACATACCAATCCCTGGCATCCTTCCGTAGTAACTCGAAGATAGATTCGAAGAGGTACTGTCGGGTAACCTTGCGAGTTTCGGCTAGATGTTCGACCTCCTGCTGGAATGCGTTAACGCTGGTTGATCCATCGAATTGTATATTCCACTTATAAACAGGTACGGATGGCTGATTGAACGATCTATTCCTTCCAGTCCTGTTGTCCTGTCCTGTTCTACCTCGCTCCAAACTATCTGATCTGTCTAGATCAGCTTGACCTCCCGTAGCCGTCGTGTGGGCTACATCCTCCTTGGTATCTCTTGAATCCTCGGGTACCAAAAATGGGAACGAAATTTTCCGAGTCGACTCAGCCACCACCGGCCTATTCCCTCGCATGAGCGGTCCAGAAGTTTCATCTGTTCTCCAGGGACTAGTGAAGTTTAATCGTCGACGGACAGCTTCACAAGCCCTGTTGTGTAACCGCCGGAAGAAATTCAATGAGAAACCTTCCTCGCTACTTTCCGGCAAAATCTGCGTCTGGTCTCCCTTGAAGGCGCCTCCGTTATCAGCACCGGCGGCTTGTTGGTCATTCAGTGGAGGATCCTCGAAGGAGATAAGACTTACTTCTCTTTCCGGTTGAGATGCTTCACCCAGCTCAGGGTGTCCAGGGTTTTCCGAAACATCCCCCAACCCGTTCCGGGTACCTTTAGCTCTGGCCAAGACCACGGCGTCTCCCAGCATCTCGTCTGTTTTTTTCCATAACTCAGACAGCTCGTCGGCCTTGGCCTGTTCCTCCATCGTAGTTGGTCTCACCAGGCTGAGGCGGTTCTGTAGGTGTATGAGTCTACTCCTGATACGAGGCTCCTCATTCGCGGTGTTCTCCTCGTCAAAAGCTTGAACATGTTCCACCAAGCTTCTCAGGATTCGACTGGCATCGTTCAGTTCTTCCTCGGTGTCTCTTTCCATGGGACAGAACTGTACATCCTGTGCCAACACCTTCCTTAGTTCCTTTCGGTTTTCCTGTACGGTTCTGCCGGCTCTACGGCCACGAGCCTCCAGCTCCCATCTCAACTCTTCCGCTCTCAATCTGTTCACCTCCATTATCCTCTGAAAAATATTCTACACAGAAAATACTCTAAAGGGCTCTTCTGTCAGTCCTATAGCAAAAAAAAATCAGGTCCCTGCTCGGGCGCCAATTTGTGACGGCGACTTTCTTCCGATTGTTGATTGTTTACTATTTCCCTTGTATATTACCTCGGGCGCCAATTGCGATAGGTTTTATAAGGTCGCAATTCCTTACGTCGCTCACTATTATCGACCCTGGGTAGCTTTTAAACAGTTGGAGAAGGGTTCGATTCAATCTAAGGTAAGAGCGATTGACCAGTGGTGATTTATTTCACTAAATGGCAGTAAATGTCTATGAGATAAATAAAAGACACCCTGACGAAACACACTATATTTAACAATATCCGTTCCCTTATGTACAACACCAAATTATATACAATACTATCCTATATATACAATAATGCAAAAGGTTACTAAACGCCAAAAGCAAATATTTACAAAGCAACACGGTACGGAACGAGAACTAAGCGAGGTGAGCAGGTGGCGTATATCAAGCAGCAGAAATGATAAAAACGGTTAAGTGCGGACAAGCGTGGAAAGCATGCAGATTGGCGTGTGAAATGCAGTCTAATAAGTCAGATGTGACTACCTATCCTGTGTTCCGTACGGTCTGGTTCGATACCTCTTTATTAGAAAAAAAAGCAAGCCTGAACAATATCTTCGAATCAGGTCTTGCGTCGGCGCACCCACCAAAATAAATCTCAAGTCAGACTGGGCAGAGTGTCTCACCGAAATGACCACGGTGATCCGTGAATCGGAAATAAGCGACCCCTCTCCACAAGATAAGGAATTCTGTCCGGTGGTCCCAAATAAGAGTTGCTCGCAATAAGGGACCCGACACACAGATTCCACTTGAGAAAGTTGGGTCTTAGAAACAGATTTCAATCAGGGTATTTGTCGGCGCATCCACCAAAATAAATCTCAAGTCAGACTGGGCAGGGTGACTCACCGAAATGACCACGGTGATCGGTGAATCGGAAATAAGCGACCCCTCTCCACAAGATAAGGAATTCTGTCTGGTGGTCCCAAATAAGAGTTGCTCGCAATAAGGAACCGAACAGACAAACTCCACTTGAGAAAGAAAGATCTAAGAAATAAAATAAATTACAAATAAATCACACTCGGAAAGTATCGATGGAACACAGGAAAGTCACCGATAATACAGACAGGAATAACGACCAATCCTAAGAATTTCCCACTTCACTACACGAACTCAAATTCTTTTCGTGTACGTGCTAAGTGTCAAATTCACGAATATAAAATACGGCACTAAAACGTCCAACGTTCAAAAGAAAAATTGCGAACTAAAAATTAAACTCTAAATTGTTACTCAAGAAAATCCGCTCAATAACTATGAAAATATATAGCTCGAAGTCGCCGACAGGAGTAAATCGGAAAATATCTTGATACTTCGAAAACACCGGCGAGACTCCTTCTCCTTTTCCGAAATACTTCACTTGTAATCTCGGTTGGAAGGGGAAAATTTCAAGTCTCAAAATCGGCGGTGTGAATATGAAAAACAAACGACTACATGTAAAAAAGAACATATTGAAGAGATAACGTCTGTAGCTGTGTCGCACGGAAGTTTTTATACATAGGATGATATTTTAAATTGCATCGTCATATTTTCATGAAATAAATAAATCAGAAATTATTCCAAATGAAAATTTCTGAATTGGACGAAAAATACCCTCACTGCTCTCAATTAAAATTTTATTTTCACCTACTCATATGACTGGTAAAATAATGATGGAATTCTAAACCTGGGGCAAATTATACTGGGTGATTCTAATAAAATAATTATTGAATTCTAAACCTGGGGTAAATTATACCGGGTGATTCTAGTAACGAATTTCACTTCGTTACAAGTGGTGGAAACTGTTTTACCGTTCGCGGCGCCATCTTGTGGTGGATAGCGTAAGTTTGGGTGGTGGAAACTGTTTTACCATTCGCCATCTTGTGGTGGAACTGATAAAAAAGTCTGAGTGGGATTCGAACCCTCGAGCATCGGATTGTGAATCCAAGGCTTTAACAACTAAGCTATAGGGAGAGATACAGTAAAGTAGTAAATTAGTGGTACAAATGAAGTGTGTGTTATTCGAAGCGATATATTTGAACGAATAGATGGTTACGTTGTTGAAAGATTGGATTTATCCGCAGTGGATTTCTGTAATTTTCCATACTAATTAGTTCATAATGTTAATAGTTGAGCGTGTTTTATTTGAATTGAGTGTGTGGCTTAACGCATTCACATTTATAGGGACGGGGCCATTATATTTGCAATGATTGAATGTACTGGGGGTGTCTCATGATAATCAAGGCATTTTGGCATTCAATGTGATATGAAAAAGCAAATTACACTTTTTAACTAGGTAGCTTTTCGCTGTGGGATTCAGGAAAATATTTTAGGATTCAGACAAAGCCAAAAAAAATTGTCTGAAAGCGATTTTGTTGAAGGAATTTTTTTTTTCATGTCAACAACAACAAGCATGTGAGACATATCGTTTTGAGGTGGGGTGTTTTTGAATGGAGGAATTGGTTTGGTTATTGAAAAATAATATCAGAGGAAGATGATTTTTTATTGACACAACGTTATGTTATCTAAGTCGTTCAATAATTTATTCTTATAGAAGTACATACATTCTAAAATTGCATAACTCTAAACACATGGATTAATTCTACAGAAAGCATTTATATAATCTTCAACAGAATTTTGTTTGCTGGAGTTCTGTGATGTTAATCCTTTGATGGTGTCCACGAATTTCGTCCCCTCCATTGAGAGGATCTTCTACATATGAAAATAACATTTTTTTACTTTATATAACATGGATATGAACACAAAAAAATATTTTTCAATGGATATCTTAAAAGATCGCAATCGGCTAAGCACTCGCGCCCACACTTAGAGCGGATATCAGTGTGTTTGGCAAGATAGAAAATCCATTAAAACTCTCCGGCTATTGAGGTAAAATTTTTCATAGGTCCGCAAGTTATGTATAAAATTTAGCTTTCATACAATAACGAAAGTATAATTGTGATTATGAAAGTTAAGGGGTGTCTGGCAGGGAGTAGCGATTGTCATAAGTGTCATACAATTAAATATATTCGTTTTTGCGCAATATCAAAATGAAAACTTCAGTGACAACATATTTACCTCATTTATTGTTATGGTTTTTTTTTTCAATCAACAATTTAGTGTCAGTTATAAAACAAAGTACAGTTAACATCACTTGAATCAAGTTATTAAATATCAAATCAGAAAATATAAAAATAGAAGACGTCGTTGAACATTGAAAGTAATCAGATTGAAGATTAAATATTAGCTCCATAGACATAGAGAAGTATACCACAGAAGAGGATTTGCTGGATAAAAACTTGAAGTTTGTAGAAGTCTGAAGAATTATAGATAAGTAATTGAAGAATTGAATAGTTTCATTTTCATTCTCAATTAATTTTTTTTCTAAAATCTTAAATTGATTTTTTGAACCCTGAGAAACCCCTGAGGTAGAATTTTGAAAAGTCAAAATTTATTTTTTTTATTGGATCGTAATATAAAATTTTAATTTGAATAATTATTGGAAAATATAAAACAGCACATTCGATCCATAACAATATATATTGTTCTATAATCTCCAAGGGCGCATTAAATCCAAAGCTCCTGATTCCAAGCAGTAGTTTTCTTTGCATTGAAACAAAAACAAAAAGGTTTTATGATGATTTTTATTTATTTCGATAATGAGCTCCAATATTTCTTGGCGTCAACAATAAATTCTGATTCGTAAGTTTCAATATGCATTATCCGAACAGTACATTCAATACGTAGTGAAAAGGAATGAATGTTTCATTACTAATTAGCCATTCAGCAAATCTACAGAAGAAGCCAATTTTTGCAGGTCATCGTTCTCAAACATCAGAAAGATAGTTTCTCGGATAGATTGGATTATTTAACTGTGATGATCAATGCTGAATTTTTTACCAAATTTCATTTGGTTTCTTGTATACAGAGAAAACCGCGAAGGAGAAACTTTTGATTAAATATCGAAGATGAAAATTTTTCTAATGACTGAGCAAAGGCAAAACAAATGCAGAATTTTTTACAGAACGTATCTTGGGTGCTCTAGGAGAGCATGAACTGTTTTTTCTATACAATTCTTAATTTTCAATACCTTAACAAGGCTTTGTTAATGAGGTAGAATTATATAAAACATACAAAAATTCTGAAACCTGAGTCAGTGTTTATGTAATTTCAATTATTGAATTTGTCTTATTAGATTTAGATCTTCAATTGTAGTCTTGAAATTTCATTTTTCTTTTTGATTTATATACTAATTTTAGTCATCAATGAAATATTGCAATGTATATCTCAGAAGAATGTAAGAAATTATACATAAATCTTCTATGTCACAGTTCGTACAGAATTTCTATATTATGACTTTTCCTTTCATGAAATAACCCTCATTAACTTAGATCCTCCATTCGAATTTTATATTTTGAAAATACATATTCCCAAAAAATCTTTGTTCAACATTCCATGGAGTATAAAAAAAATTGAGAAATAAATTATAACAATTTTATTCAAAAAATATTGCACATTTGAGATACATTTGGTTGAGAAATATAAATATACAAAAGGAACAATATACTTATAACTAATGTATTTCGTATAGTGACAGCCATTTGAATGTTCTTGCATATTTCAGATTCTCTAATAATAATTTGATATAATGCTAGATTTAGGAATATTTAATGGCCCACCTAAGGAAAAAACAAGAAGGAACAACAGATCGTAATATTAAATAAATTACTCAAAATTCAACAACAACAACAACAATAAATTCATAAATTAATATAAATTAAGGGAAATTATTCATTAAATACATCTTGATGTCAGGAGAATATTGCACGAAGAGTCCAATACGCCACCAAAATTCGAAATTTAGGGGTTGAGGTGATGATTCTAAGAGCTGAAATGATATTGATGTGAATTTGATGTCAAAATTCAACCCCTTCGAATAAAAATTTTGAAATAAGTCAATTCCACCTGTTATCTCGTCTGTTTCGTTTTCGAAAATCCACCCTGTATATTTAGGTTAGAAGTTCTTTAGTATCCAAAGATACAATTGCCGCATAAATGAACGGATGATTAAAAGCACATAACATCAAGTCAGTGCTCCTCTGAATTTTTTCGATCATTTCACTCATATTCAGATATTATAGGGAGAGACAACTCCGAGAAATCTCTGAACCTCTGAATTGATCATGAGGATGCTTTTTGCTTTCTGCTTGTAGCAAACTGAGAAAAATCCAGTGGAGTTAGCAATGTTGTTCTTGAAGTCCTGAAAATTACAATAACGAACAATTGGCCAACCCACTCTGTTACGTTCAGCACACAACAAAATTGAAGAGATTAACACCAAAACATGAACTTTAAGATCGTGTTCTAAATAAGGCGAAATTATTCAAGAAATCATCAAAAATGACGAGTAGTCCCGACAACAAACGTGTCGGCGCATTTAACATATCCATTCACAAGACAAGCTGAATAGCCACGTCCGAAACAGCGAAACCGCAATTAATAACCTAAACGTTAATGAAGACATAGCGCCATAATTGCAAAGCAGCACAAGCCAAGCTCAAACTTTAGCAATCCACCTGTTCGTCGGTTTCAGTTTCTTAAGAATTTGCCACCTATCATGTTTTCCTCGGATAGGATCTCCCAAATAGAAATATAAAATATTGCCCAGCTGCGTTTGATCATGGGCCGATGCAAATGTTTGTTTTCATTAGGCGGAGGTTCTCGAACCCGAAAATTTATGGGTGGCGAAGAGTTCCAAATTTCGTTGGACGCAGCCTACGCGGATCGCAAATTGAAAAAGAACCACATTTATCATTGACACGGGCTACCTGTCTAGGGGATGAGAGAGGCAAGATGCCTAACTGAACCGTTGATATTTTATGTATCCGATAGGCATCTTGTAGGCTCTTGTTTCAATCTTGATTTAGAACGGTGCTGTTAATGTTATCATGAATTATCTTATTGGTTTTGAGAGGTTATTGACGTTATTTCAGAGCTAACTACTAAGTTATCCAATAAAAGTATTAGGTGTACAACTTTGCTTCCACCGTTTTGCAATAGATGACTGTAGCGGTAAGTGGTAGTCGAAATAAATAGATCGTAGATATAATACAATAAGGTTAGGTATTTGTTATCATAATGCCATCGAAATATTAGTCGATTTTTGTCTGCGTTACAAAGTTATTCTCGATTAAACATGTCAGCTTACGAGCCAAATTCTCATCATGTGCGGGATGTGTTATTTTTCTGCCTTGATGTGAAGAAATCGGCGGCTGAGGCTCATCGAATGCTCTCAAATATCTATGTTGAGGCCGCTATTAGGGAAAGAACTTGCCAAGAGTGGTTTCAACGATTCAAGAACTGTGATTTGACCATTATGGCGGTTGAAAAGAGTAGGTTCTCGAAGATGCAGAATTGAAGGCATTACTTTATCAAGACTCGAATCAAACGCAAACAACCATTTCAAAACGCCTGAAAGTCATGGGAGTGATTCAGAAACAAGGAAATTGGGTGCCTTACGAGTTGAAGCCGAGAGATGTTGAACGGCGTTTGTTTGCTTGTGAACAGCTGCTTGCAAGACAAAGACGCAAGAGATTTCTACATCGCACTGTGACTGGAGACGAAAAATGGGTTCAATACGATAATAACAAATGCAGAAAATCATACGAATATCCCTGCCATGCTTCCATGTCGACGCTCAAACCGAATATTTACGGTTTCGAGGTCATGTTCAGTATTTGATGGAGACCAGCTCGGCGTAGTGTATAATGAGTTTTTAGAACTAACTGTAAGATGAATATGGAATTTTCTTTAGCCTCTGAAGTATCTATGATTTCGTCATTTCCTCTATAGCTGTTATAACCAATACCATGAACACTGTTTAGGACTTCTTCGAGTAGCTGATACTTGGGTTAATTTAAACTTTTCGAGAATATATATACATTTTCAAATGTAAGTCCATTAGGATGAAAAAGTAAGGATAAAAGTGCGTTAGATTTTCCACAGCCACTTGGACCCACAATCAAAAATCTACAACTAGATGGAAATAAATCACCATTTCTATTCAATTTTGGCTGATCATCGAAAATATCTAAATTTTCTACTGGTAAAACTGTTTTATGTTGCTCAATTCGCATCTTGATTACAACTAATCGCAGTATTAGGGGAAGGTAAATATAAAGATAAATTCATTTCAAATTTTATTTAGAACAACTCTTTTCTTTTTACATGTCATTGGTGACAGATGTGAAAATCTAGATTTATTACTAAAAACTGCAGATTCCCAGATACATTCTGAAGTAGATGATGATGATGATAACGATGATGATGCATTTCGTTGATCACCATATTCCTGAAAGCTTAGCATCCCAAATTGAATAATTAGGTTTTGCACTTGATTGTGACAGTTTCCATCATTGGGTAGAGGTAGTTCTTGTTTAAAATCATCAATCATCATTTTTTTCCATATATGTGTGTGTGTGTATACGGTTAATGGGGAATGAAATCCCAAATCCAATCGAATATTTCTTTGCAGTTTGTCATGCTGCACATGCGTGGTACATTTCCATCATGATACATACACAACGGTCGTTGCATCTTTAAATTTGGTGGTGGGGGGTTGAAATGTTCTAGCTCATTCAGATCAATAACCATGAACGACTGCCCCATGCCCAATAAATTTTTCCTTTTTTTGATGGCCCTTCACGTACACTATATCCATATCTGAGAGTAATCTGCTAAGAATATCACAAACATCGCGAAGTTCTACACTTCCAGAATTATATTTTATACCATGAAAATTATTTTCCAACCATCTTATTAGCTTCTGATCTTGCACCGATGAAGATGAAAATTTAACTTCAGGTTTCACAATATAATGTGCAATTTGTTACCCATTTTTACACACATCTCTTTTGTGGAAGCAGCAGCAGCAGCTGCAGTAGCAGGAACAGGAGCAGCAGCAGGAGCAGCAGCATGAGGAGCAGCAGCAGGAGCAGGAGCAGCAGCAGGAGGAGCAGCAGCAGGAGCAGCAGCAGCAGCTGCAGTAGCAGGAGCAGTAGCAGCAGCAGCAGCAACAATCCAATCATAGCTCTATAGGTGAATCATGACAACGTCATCGAGTACCACCCACTTAGCGAAATTATAAGAAAATTAACAAACTTTTGAGGATTCAGTTCAGCAAGAGCAGTCACCATATCAAGATGAAAGTGGCAGTAGTAGCAGGGCCGTCGCTAGCCAAATTGCCGCCCTAGGCAAATTCCCAATTTGCCGCCCTAACAGTCTACTCTGCAAAATGCAAAAAAAATATTTTGGCTTATCGGGGTCTTCTACGGAAATATGGAAAAATTGTAGGTGACTGTTTGGGAAATTTTAATAATAATAACATAGAAAAAACATAAACAAAACCAACAAGTTCAAACTTATACAAAAAATAAAATTCATTTTAGGATTGGTAAGTAACAATAATAATAGGAACACATGAATGACTAGAACAAAAAATGAAAGTATCTGTACGGAAAAAATATTCAACGAATTATTTAGAAATTAACTTTTCGATCATTGGAAAAAATGATCGAAGTTATACATTATTTCCATTTTTTGAACCAAAGAGAAAAGAAAACGAATTAAATATAACGAATTCGGTACGTTTTTTTGCCGACATTTCTAAGTTTTCATCAAATTATGCCGTAAATTGTAAAGAATCAAAAAGATGGAGTTCGCTACCAATACCTTTCGTCCTTTCATAATAATATTCAATAAGGACCCGCTCTAGCGTTTCTGCCGCCCCGGCAAAAATACAAGTCGACGCCTTTGCAAATTCGTGATAAGATTTTTCTATAAAAAGTTAAAAAGGTTTTATGGACGTAATATGTATTGAGTGTAATTATTTCTTATGAATTCAAATTTAATCAGGAAAGATTATTATTAATTGATAAACTACTAAAGAAATCAATAAAAATTGTTGGACGAAACAGATAAAAATTCCATTTCTTGAATATATTTGGTTTTTTCCATGAATTGTTCGTAAACCCGTATTAGGTCACAAAAATCTACCCTCGATTTCAGCAGCTGGTATAACGTAAACAAAACCGATCTTCGACAGAGGCAATAAAGTGATAAAACTGTGCTAGAAACCAATTGCTAGTTATGAAAGGAAGCAAGGACGATTTCTCATAAAGGCACGTCACGGTCCGTAATGTTTTCAAGATGTTTAAAATGTGGAAATGGAATCTATTACAAATGTTCGAATGATAACTATTTCAGTTCCGTTAATATCGCTCTTATGCCTACTACCGAAAACAAAATTGCAAGACCCTCCGAATTTCAGAATTGTACCTAGCATTTTAACACCTGACAAAGTACCTTATCAAGTATCTGAAAAAGAATCTTCAGATAGTTATTTGAATTCTTTTTTTTTTTAAGTATCTTAAGATACCTTTGCAAAAAAGTATCTTATTTTGTATCTAGATACTCTTATAAAGTAAATTTGACGGCTTTGTCAGCTTCATTTTAAAAGATAGGTAATTGATTTATAAAATTTGAGATAATATTCCAATTTCCAATTAGCATTGAAAAATCAAGTTATTAATCCGAAAAAAAAATCACGGTGAAAGTAAAAAGAAATCTATTCAATACATTCTTCTAGTAATTTAGTACCTAGATTTCTCGGAAAAAGTAGAAAATACCTTCCTTCAATCTTTGCCGCCCCTCTAGAATAGGCTCTGCGATTTCAGGTTCTTCTGCTGAGTTCCACTTTATAAAACGTTTGAACATTTTGTTTTTTTTCAGGGGGTTTAGACGACATCTGGATATTTATGAGTTGTTGTGTATAATGCGGCACCTTTGATGGTTTAAATTGTTGATTAAATTGTCTGTATATTTTCGTGTTGTTTCTAACCGATTTGAATCTCATTTCTTACTTTGAATTTTTACACATATGATTTTTGTTGATCAAGATTGAAATGCCGCCCCAGAATTTTGCCGCCCTAGGCGGTCGCCTCTCCTGCCTACCCCCTAGCGACGGCCCTGAGTAGTAGATTTTCGAGGTTTCACAATTAATGGCAACTTCCAACCAAAAGAGATGTGTGTAAATAATGGGTAACAAATTGCACATTATATTGTGAAACCTGAAGTTAAATTTTCATGTTCATCGGTGCAAGATCAGAAGCTAATAAGATGGTTGGAAAATAATTTTCATGGTATAAAATATAATTCTGGAAGTGTAGAACTTCGCGATGTTTGTGATATTCTTAGCAGATTACTCTCAGATATGGATATAGTGTACGTGAAGGGCCATCAAAAAAAGGAAAAATTTATTGGGCATGGGGCAGTCGTTCATGGTTATTGATCTGAATGAGCTAGAACATTTCAACCCCCCACCACCAAATTTAAAGATGCAACGACCGTTGTGTATGTATCATGATGGAAATGTACCACGCATGTGCAGCATGACAAACTGCAAAAAAATATTCGATTGGCTTTGGGATTTCATTCCCCATTAACCGTATACACACACACACATATATGGAAAAAAATGATGATTGATGATTTTAAACAAGAACTACCTCTACCCAATGATGGAAACTGTCACAATCAAGTGCAAAACCTAATTATTCAATTTGGGATGCTAAGCTTTCAGGAATATGGTGATCAACGAAATGCATCATCATCGTTATCATCATCATCATCTACTTCAGAATGTATCTGGGAATCTGCAGTTTTTAGTAATAAATCTAGATTTTCACATCTGTCACCAATGACATGTAAAAAGAAAAGAGTTGTTCTAAATAAAATTTGAAATGAATTTATCTTTATATTTACCTTCCCCTAATACTGCGATTAGTTGTAATCAAGATGCGAATTGAGCAACATAAAACAGTTTTACCAGTAGAAAATTTAGATATTTTCGATGATCAGCCAAAATTGAATAGAAATGGTGATTTATTTCCATCTAGTTGTAGATTTTTGATTGTGGGTCCAAGTGGCTGTGGAAAATCTAACGCACTTTTATCCTTACTTTTTCATCCTAATGGACTTACATTTGAAAATGTATATATATTCTCGAAAAGTTTAAATTAACCCAAGTATCAGCTACTCGAAGAAGTCCTAAACAGTGTTCATAGTATTGGTTATAACAGCTATAGAGAAAATGACGAAATCATAGATACTTCAGAGGCTAAAGAAAATTCCATATTCATCTTACAGTTAGTTCTAAAAACTCATTATACACTACGCCGAGCTGGTCTCCATCAAATACTGAACATGACCTCGAAACCGTAAATATTCGGTTTGAGCGTCGACGTGGAAGCATGGCAGGGATATTCGTATGATTTTCTGCATTTGTTATTATCGTATTGAACCCATTTTTCGTCTCCAGTCACAGTGCGATGTAGAAATCTCTTGCGTCTTTGTCTTGCAAGCAGCTGTTCACAAGCAAACAAACGCCGTTCAACATCTCTCGGCTTCAACTCGTAAGGCACCCAATTTCCTTGTTTCTGAATCACTCCCATGACTTTCAGGCGTTTTGAAATGGTTGTTTGCGTTTGATTCGAGTCTTGATAAAGTAATGCCTCCAATTCTGCATCTTCGAGAACCTACTCTTTTCAACCGCCATAATGGTCAAATCACAGTTCTTGAATCGTTGAAACCACTCTTGGCAAGTTCTTTCCCTAATAGCGGCCTCAACATAGATATTTGAGAGCATTCGATGAGCCTCAGCCGCCGATTTCTTCACATCAAGGCAATAAAATAACACATCCCGCACATGATGAGAATTTGGCTCGTAAGCTGACATGTTTAATCGAGAATAACTTTGTAACGCAGACAAAAATCGACTAATATTTCGATGGCATTATGATAACAAATACCTAACCTTATTGTATTATATCTACGATCTATTTATTTCGACTACCACTTACCGCTACAGTCATCTATTGCAAAACGGTGGAAGCAAAGTTGTACACCTAATACTTTTAATGGATAACTTAGTAGTTAGCTCTGAAATAACGTCAATAACCTCTCAAAACCAATAAGATAATTCATGAAAACATTAACAGCACCGTTCTAAATCAAGATTGAAACAAGAGCCTACAAGATGCCTATCGGATACATAAAATATCAACGGTTCAATTAGGTACCGGCATCTTGCCTCTCTCATCCCCTAGACAGGTAGCCCGTGTCAATGATAAATGTGGTTCTTTTTCAATTTGCGATCCGCGTAGGCTGCGTGCAACGAAATTTGGAACTCTTCGCCACCCATAAATTTTCGGGTTCGAGAACCTCCGCCTAATGAAAACAAACATTTGCATCGGCCCATGATCAAACGCAGCTGGGCAATATTTTATATTTCTATTTGGTAGATCCTATCCGAGGAAAACATGATAGGTGGCAAATTCTTAAGAAACTGAAACCGACGAACAGGTGGATTGCTAAAGTTTGAGCTTGGCTTGTGCTGCTTTGCAATTATGGCGCTATGTCTTCATTAACGTTTAGGTTATTAATTGCGGTTTCGCTGTTTCGGACGTGGCTATTCAGCTTGTCTTGTGAATGGATATGTTAAATGCGCCGACACGTTTGTTGTCGGGACTACTCGTCATTTTTGATAATTTCTTGAATAATTTCGCCTTATTTAGAACACGATCTTAAAGTTCATGTTTTGGTGTTAATCTCTTCAATTTTGTTGTGTGCTGAACGTAACAGAGTGGGTTGGCCAATTGTTGGTTATTGTAATTTTCAGGACTTCAACAACAACATTGTTAACTCCACTGGATTTTTCTCAGTTTGCTACAAGCAGAAAGCAAAAAGCATCCTCATGATCAATTCAGAGGTTCAGAGATTTCTCGGAGTTGTCTCTCCCTATAATATCTGAATATGAGTGAAATGATCGAAAAAATTCAGAGGAGCACTGACTTGATGTTATGTGCTTTTAATCATCCGTTCATTTATGCGGCAATTGTATCTTTGGATACTAAAGAACTTCTAACCTAAATATACAGGGTGGATTTTCGAAAACGAAACAGACGAGATAACAGGTGGAATTGAATTATTTCAAAATTTTTATTCGAAGGGGTTGAATTTTGACATCAAATTCACATCAATACCATTTCAGCTCTTAGAATCATCACCTCAACCCCTAAATTTCGAATTTTGGTGGCGTATTGGACTCTTCGTGCAATATTCTCCTGACATCAAGATGTATTTAATGAATAATTTCCCTTAATTTATATTTATTTATGAATTTATTGTTGTTGTTGAATTTTGAGTAATTTATTTAATATTACGATCTGTTGTTCCTTCTTGTTTTTTCCTTAGGTGGGCCATTAAATATTCCTAAATCTAGCATTATATCAAATTATTATTAGAGAATCTGAAATATGCAAGAACATTCAAATGGCTGTCACTATACGAAATACATTAGTTATAAGTATATTGTTCCTTTTGTATATTTATATTTCTCAACCAAATGTATCTCAAATGTGCAATATTTTTTGAATAAAATTGTTATAATTTATTTCTCAATTTTTTTTATACTCCATGGAATGTTGAACAAAGATTTTTTGGGAATATGTATTTTCAAAATATAAAATTCGAATGGAGGATCTAAGTTAATGAAGGTTATTACATGTAAGGAAAAGTCATAATATAGAAATTCTGTACGAACTGTGACATAGAAGATTTATGTATAATTTCTTACATTCTTCTGAGATATACATTGCAATATTTCATTGATGACTAAAATTAGTATATAAATCAAAAAGAAAAATGAAATTTCAAGACTACAATTGAAGATCTAAATCTAATAAGACAAATTCAATAATTGAAATTACATAAACACTGACTCAGGTTTCAGAATTTTTGTATGTTTTATATAATTCTTCCTCATTAACAAAGCCTTGTTAAGGTATTGAAAATTAAGAATTGCATAGAAAAAACAGTTCATGCTCTCCTAGAGCACCCCAGATACGTTCTGTAAAAAATTCTGCATTTGTTTTGCCTTTGCTCAGTCATTAGAAAAATTTTCATCTTCGATATTTAATCAAAAGTTTCTCCTTCGCGGTTTTCTCTGTATACAAGAAACCAAATGAAATTTGGTAAAAAATTCAGCATTGATCATCACAGTTAAATAATCCAATCTATCCGAGAAACTATCTTTCTGATGTTTGAGAACGATGACCTGCAAAAATTGGCTTCTTCTGTAGATTTGCTGAATGGCTGATTAGTAATGAAACATTCATTCCTTTTCACTACGTATTGAATGTACTGTTCGGATAATGCATATTGAAAATTACGAATCAGAATTTATTGTTGACGCCAAGAAATATTGGAGCTCATTATCGAAATAAATAAAAATCATCATAAAACCTTTTTGTTTTTGTTTCAATGCAAAGAAAACTACTGCTTGGAATCAGGAGCTTTGGATTTAATGCGCCCTTGGAGACCATAGAACAATATATATTGTTATGGATCGAATGTGCTGTTTTATATTTTCCAATAATTATTCAATTTAAAATTTTATATTACGATCCAATAAAAAAAAATAAATTTTGACTTTTCAAAATTCTACCTCAGGGGTTTCTCAGGGTTCAAAAAATCAATTTAAGATTTTAGAAAAAAAATTAATTGAGAATGAAAA
Organism: Harmonia axyridis; assembly: GCF_914767665.1. NCBI lineage: Eukaryota > Metazoa > Arthropoda > Insecta > Coleoptera > Coccinellidae > Harmonia > Harmonia axyridis. The sequence goes on along the minus strand of NC_059505.1, from coordinate 20,000,021 downwards.
TGAAACTATTCAATTCTTCAATTACTTATCTATAATTCTTCAGACTTCTACAAACTTCAAGTTTTTATCCAGCAAATCCTCTTCTGTGGTATACTTCTCTATGTCTATGGAGCTAATATTTAATCTTCAATCTGATTACTTTCAATGTTCAACGACGTCTTCTATTTTTATATTTTCTGATTTGATATTTAATAACTTGATTCAAGTGATGTTAACTGTACTTTGTTTTATAACTGACACTAAATTGTTGATTGAAAAAAAAAACCATAACAATAAATGAGGTAAATATGTTGTCACTGAAGTTTTCATTTTGATATTGCGCAAAAACGAATATATTTAATTGTATGACACTTATGACAATCGCTACTCCCTGCCAGACACCCCTTAACTTTCATAATCACAATTATACTTTCGTTATTGTATGAAAGCTAAATTTTATACATAACTTGCGGACCTATGAAAAATTTTACCTCAATAGCCGGAGAGTTTTAATGGATTTTCTATCTTGCCAAACACACTGATATCCGCTCTAAGTGTGGGCGCGAGTGCTTAGCCGATTGCGATCTTTTAAGATATCCATTGAAAAATATTTTTTTGTGTTCATATCCATGTTATATAAAGTAAAAAAATGTTATTTTCATATGTAGAAGATCCTCTCAATGGAGGGGACGAAATTCGTGGACACCATCAAAGGATTAACATCACAGAACTCCAGCAAACAAAATTCTGTTGAAGATTATATAAATGCTTTCTGTAGAATTAATCCATGTGTTTAGAGTTATGCAATTTTAGAATGTATGTACTTCTATAAGAATAAATTATTGAACGACTTAGATAACATAACGTTGTGTCAATAAAAAATCATCTTCCTCTGATATTATTTTTCAATAACCAAACCAATTCCTCCATTCAAAAACACCCCACCTCAAAACGATATGTCTCCCATGCTTGTTGTTGTTGACATGAAAAAAAAAATTCCTTCAACAAAATCGCTTTCAGACAATTTTTGTTTGGCTTTGTCTGAATCCTAAAATATTTTCCTGAATCCCACAGTGAAAAGCTACCTAGTTAAAAAGTGTAATTTGCTTTTTCATATCACATTGAATGCCAAAATGCCTTGATTATCATGAGACACCCCCAGTACATTCAATCATTGCAAATATAATGGCCCCGTCCCTATAAATGTGAATGCGTTAAGCCACACACTCAATTCAAATAAAACACGCTCAACTATTAACATTATGAACTAATTAGTATGGAAAATTACAGAAATCCACTGCGGATAAATCCAATCATTCAACAACGTAACCATCTATTCGTTCAAATATATCGCTTCGAATAACACACACTTCATTTGTACCACTAATTTACTGTATCTCTCCCTATAGCTTAGTTGTTAAAGCCTTGGATTCACAATCCGATGCTCGAGGGTTCGAATCCCACTCAGACATTTTTATCAGTTCCACCACAAGATGGCGAATGGTAAAACAGTTTCCACCACCCAAACTTACGCTATCCAACACAAGATGGCGCCGCGAACGGTAAAACAGTTTCCACCACTAGCTTCCAAAATCCAAAACAAGATGGCGTCGCACTCCAATATTCCGAACCCCACTAATATCCAAAAGTGAGGTTATGCTCGGTCTTTGGCCTAGAACATACTTATCCCTAACTACTTTTACAATTGTGAATTTTTCAAAATTTTCAAAAATGACCTTGTCAAAAATGTTCAGCCAAGTTCATATTTAGTATCATTACTCCTTAATAGCTACAGAATAACATATCCGGAGCACATTGATTTGCAGGCCGTCTAAGGGGTATTTTACACTTGTGAATTTTTCAAAATTTTCAAAAATGACCTTGTCAAAAATGTTTAGCCAAGTTCATATTAGTATCATTACTCCTTAATAGCTTCAGAATAACATATCTGGAGCACTTTGATTTGCAGGCCGTCTAAGGGGTAGTTTATACTTGTGAATTTTTCAAAATTTTCAAAAATGACCCTGTCAAAAATGTTAAGCCAAGTTCATATTTGGTATTATTACTCCTAAATAGCTAAAGAATAACATATCCTGAGCACATTGATTTGCAGGCCGTCTAAGGGGTAGTTAACACCTGTGAATTTTTCAAAATTTTGAGAAATGACCCTGTCAAAAAAGTTTAGCCAAGTTGATATTTGGTATTATACTTTTAAATAGCTTCAGAATAGCATATCCGAAGCACATTGATTTGCAGGCCGTCTAAGGGGTAGTTTATACTTGTGAATTTTTCAAAATTTTCAAAATAGACCCTGTCAAAAATGTTAAGCCAAGTTCATATTTGGTATTATTACTCCTAAATAGCTACAGAATAGCATATCCGAAGCACATTGATTTGCAGGCCGTCTAGGGGGTAGTTTACACTTGTGAATTTTTCAAAATTTTGAGAAATGACCCTGTCAAAAAAGTTTAGCCAAGTTGATATTTGGTATTATACTCTTAAATAGCTACAGAATAGCATATCCGAAGCACATTGATTTGCAGGCATGGGCGCCCGCAGGGGGGGCCAGGGGGGGCCATGGCCCCCCCTGAGATTTTGGATGCCTCATTTTTCAGCACAACACCCTCAATATTACTTTCTCAATCCAAAGGGCAAGGAAAAAAGGAAAGTAATAGATTCACAACTATTTTCCGGTTTTCAATGGAATTACATACTATACATATAATCCATAATCGGCAGAGGTATTTTTTGAATTAAAAACTTTTTTAGGCGCGTTGATCATGGAACCGAAAGCACTCCATGCGTGTCAATTTGTTTATAAATTCATCTTATACACTGCGTCCGTAACCGTTAAGTATGGAACAAAATTCATTTTCAGCTAAACAGACCATTTTAAGAAATAAGCCTGAAACATGTCGATTTTTTATTTCAATTAACCGTATTTTAAAATAATAATCTAATATACAGGGTGAATTACTTTCGAGTAATGACGTCAGCGTCATTTCTTTTTAACGGAATACCCCCATTTTGACTCAATTTTCCGATTACTCTGGCTGAGCAGATTCCAAAAATGTATCACATGTTGATTCAAATTGGTACAGGGTGGACAAAAATACAATAGTTTTGTGTGTGCTCATAAAGTGACGCGTAACATTCTTTATTAGTTAAATTAACAATATTATCAAAAATACGGCAATTGGTTTGAATATAACACCCTGTAGTTTGTTACATTTTTAGATTGATAAAAATGTATAAAAATAAGAAATAATTTCTTTCATATTCTGTCTGCTAGACCAAAAGTACCAAACATGTTTGGAAACAGCTCATTTTTATTAATCTAAAAATGTAACAAACTACAGGGTGTAACATTCAAACCAATTAGCGCTAGACAATAAGTATTTTTGATAATATTGTTAATTTAACTAATAAAGAATATTATGCGTTATTTTATGAGCACACACGAAACTATTGTATTTTTGTCCACCCTGTACCACTTTTAGTGATCTTTTGAAATTCAGAGTAGACGCTGGTGATAAATATAAATACAGAAATAGAAAGAAACGGAATACTGATGTCGCCTACGACAATCATGGATGCCTTATTGTTTTTCAATTATTTTCATTTTGCCCCCCCCGAGAAAAATTTCTGCGGGCGCCCATGTTTGCAGGCCGTCTAAGGAGTAGTTTACACTTGTGAATTTTTCAAAATTTTTAAAAATGACCTTGTCAAAAATGTTTAGTCAAGTTGATATTTGGTATTATTACTCTTAAATAGCTACAGAATAACATATCCGAAGCACATTGATTTGCAGGCCGTCTAAGGGGTAGTTTACACCTGTGAATTTTTCAAAATGTTCAAAAATGACCCTGTCAAAAATGTTTAGCCAAGTTCATATTTGGTATTATTACTCCTAAATAGCTAAAGAATAACATATTATAAGGATTTTGATTTGCAGGCCGTACTCTATTTAGGAGTAATAATACTTAATATGAACTTGGCTAAACATTTTTGACAGGGTCAATCTGAATGTAATAAACGAACGGTTCAGACAAGTCCGAGCGGTCCGAGGTAATAACCGAACGCGCTTAGGGTGTCATAAACTAAACACTATCATTTCTCAAATATTCTTATCAAACTCTTCTCACACCAATAATCCATATCTTTCCTTCTTTCTCGAGCTACTTTTTCTTATTGCAATATGAATTGTGGCAACCAACTACATAGCAATGAAATCGTGAATTTCTTGTAGTAAATAATTAATAATTAATATCAAAGTCCATACCTTCAGAATTTTTCCGTATTTTTCAAAATTGAAAACAAAATCAACTCAAAACTTCTTAGAGCATAAATTTCTAACGCCTTTTCATCAGACAAGACAGTAAAAGTGTATATTATGAATATTGATTATGTTTTACTAATGATTTCATTTCATTTAGCCACGAAGGGTGCCACATGCATATATCAAAGAACTAACATAACAGCTGAAGCTCAGGATGCTCTGTACCGTTCGTTTATTTCAGATAAATCTTGGTTATTTGTAAAATCTGTGGTCACGTGACTAAAATATCCGTCCGCTCCCGGATGATATTGCCGAACGCGCAATATTATTTATACAAATCATTTATTTATCATACAAAAATTTTCATGCACCTAAGTGATTGAACACTTGTGTTGTGCAACTCCAAAAACACAATACCGCCGCGGATCCCATGTGAGCAAGAAACATCTAATTTTATTAATTTTTTTTCATACTTTATTCTAGAGAGGAAGGGCACTTGACCTGTTTAAATCTTATTTGCCGAACAGACACCAGGCTGTGAGGTGAAACGGAGAGGTCTCCGACTTGCGGGAGATGGAATGTGGTGTGCCTCAGTCTTGCCATCATATTCATCAATGATATTTTTGACAACATACCAGCAGACAAAACATGTGCATATGCAGACGATACTTCCATCCTCAACAAGTCAATATCTATATCAAGCTTGCACGAGAAAACAAAAATTAGCGAAGCTAGTGCCCATAATTGGTTCACGGTCAACGGTTTGTTCATGAATGCTTCGAAAAAACTCAAAAAATTGTTTTCACTAACAAAACAGATATAGGGTCGACTATTATATATTTGGGGGTAGAATTCGAGTCAAATCTCAGCTGGAAAAATCTCATTGCAAAGTTGTGTAGAAAGTTATCGACTTCCATCTTCATGATTAGGAGGATAAGAAATATTTCCAATGTTAATATTGCGAGGCTCGCATACTACTCATCATTCCATAACTTGGCCGTGTATGGTATTATCACAGACTATTATTATTATTGGTATTATCCTGAGGGGCCAGAGTGCCGAAGCTGAGAAAGTTCTTATACTGCAAAAAACAGCTATACGGGCCATATTCCAGATGAAAAGTACAGATAGCTGCAGAGAGGTCTTTAAGAATGAAAGAATATTAACAATACCAGCGTTATTCATTCTTACATGTGACAAATAGGTTCACCAATATCAGGATGAATTCCCTAAAAACTCCATGTTTCATAACTATAACACACGTGAAAAAAGTCACTTCCTTCAGCTAGAATAAATAAAACTCAACAAGGGCCAAACCACACTTGTCTGAAGCTTTATAACAAACTTCCAAATGAATTTAAAGAACTAGGTCTGACAGCTTTCAGCAAGAAAGTAAAGAATTTGCTTCTGGAGAGAACTATTTACAAGTTGAGTGATTTTTTAGAAAGTTGACCCTGTTTTTTATTTGATGATTTGTGCAATATTTTAGTTCGGTTTTATAAAGTTTTTGTCCCATATATCATTCAAATTTAGTATATTTCAATCTGTGACAGTATATATTTTTACATATATAATATTTTATTTGATGTATTTTGAATATTCAGTTAATATTTTATGACAAGCCATGAAATTCTTGATGGCATAATCTTTTTGTGCATTTCATTTAATGACAGTTATGTTATATTATGTTGTGTACAAATAAAATTATTATTAAATTATTAAAATTGGTGAAATTCTGAAAAATAAACCTCCTAGCTTCAATTGAAAAACTCCTGAGTTGAGTGATAAGCCTAATCTCTCTTGGTAAGAGATTGCATGCTTTGGGTAAGGTGTGAACAAAAAATCGATGGCAAATACTCTTCTTGAACCTTTGCGTCAACATGAACCCACCAACAGCGCTACTTGTTTGGTATTTCGAAGGTATACAACTGCGGAAATAAAACTTGTTTCTGAAAGCATATTGTATTGCAAACATACTACACAAAAATGTCTGCTTCAAATAATATTCATTCAACAACACTATAAAAGCTATTAAAGATGATACTGAGAATCCTTTTGAATATCTAGATAAGTGTTATCTCTCTTAACACGTTAACTGCCGGATAAGATTTTCAGTGCATTCCAAAATTGACATCCTGTACAGCCAGCGGCCAAATGGTAAAATATGAATATGAAATTCTCTTATACGCCACCTATCTACCAATACAAAATAATTTCCGTATATAAATGGAAATTCAAAACTTTGATATGCGCTTTTGTTTCACAATGATATGTCAATATTTAGTGGAGGAAAGCACATAGCAATTTGAGGATACGTCACACTTTCGTTTGGCGCTTCAAGTATCAAGTCACTTGGCCGCTGGCTGTACAGGTGGCAGTTAACGTGTTAAGTACCTTTATTTTGAAAGAACCTCTACTTTTATGTTGTTTGTAGTCAATTTCAAGCTATTTGTTTTATAAGATCTGAAGAAGTTATAATTGAAATATTTTGTGTTTCAATTTAATTATTATTAGTAGAAATGATAAGATAATTGAAAATAAATAGAGAACAACTATTATCAATATAATTTGCAAAAAAGTGTGTAAACCCAAATCATTATTAATTTCTTCAAAACAATTACAGTTGCAGAAAAAAATACAGGCAAAAATTATTATCAAATAAGATGAAAAAAAGAAATATGTACATCTAGTTACCATTTCAAGCGTCAACTTTATAGCAAATACAGTATTATAATAGAATTATCTCAATTTTTTCAATCAGATATAATAGCATCATAAGCTAGTTCCTCTAATATTCCTTCTAAAACTCCAATCATATGAACCACCTGTTCAACATTCATTTCAATATCAATATTATGTTTTAAATTTGTCACTTTTTTTTTACTACACCCTAATTCAAGCTGTAAAATAGTTTCTTTGTAGGAAGGCATGATGGAATTTCCCAACATCCATTTTAACTTCCAATCGATATGTTTTACAAGAATAAATTCTGCCTCAAGGAAAACAGCTTTCATCAAATGATATTCGATATCTTTTCTACGAATTTCAAAACAAATATTAAATGAATACAAAACGTCGCCAGAAAAAAAATTTTCCATAGTGAATTTATCATCAGTAATACTCTTACAAAATAAGTCTTTAATAATTGTCTTAGCTTCATTTATATCTTCACTGGTCCATTCAATATCATCATTGTAGTTTTTTTTATCTATTAATTTTCCTCGACTTATTTCATCACAACAATCATGTAGAAACTAAAATAAAAAAAATTCAATATAAATTCATTTCAGGGAGTTCTAAGTTTTGCCTTAGGAAATATTGGTGAATTGGATATCTTTAGAAAAGAATTGCATAGCATTTTTTTTTCACTCATATCGAATTAATTGGGTAAACATCATAGACCTGATATAACAATATAATAGATATTAGAGCACAAATTGGGCGCTTTCAGCAGAAAGATCGGTAGCGTAAGTAGCTCCGCTACTGATATGTATCAGTATTATTAGTATTCTGTGGGTATCAGTTTGGTCAAAGATTAGGGCCTAATCTTTGAGTTTGGTAACGTTGATTTCCTCTGCTGGACGGGTTGCTCCTTTTTTTGACTGTCAGTTCTGTGGTTCCTTCTTGAAGGTTATGTTATGATTAAAAATAACTTTCTGTTATATTATAGATTTTAATTTCTAAGTTTGCTTTCGCCCTTCGATACTATTACTCTTTTATTGCAACACCCATAGATAAGGCAACACCTTCCAAACATTGATCATGGATTTGAGAGTTATTCCATTCATTTTTGATGACGATGAAGAAATAAATATAATCAATACAATAATTGGACCTGTTCTAGAGTTGGCTGAGCCTTTGCCTAATTTGGAAAGTTAAAATAGAGCATTTATTCCAAAAAATGAAAATTTTTATGAAAATACAATTCCTCTTGACATGGGAGATCTATTCAAAGAACATTTCAGAATATCCCGAACAGCTTTTGATGTATGTACTTTATATGTATATATATATTTATTTATTCATTCATTCCTCTCTCCCAAACAGCAAAATCTGCTGGTATCAGAGACTGAGTTTACATAAAATTTTTTAAACAACAATAATTCAGTTTCAAGAAAAAATAAAGCAGCAATTCTATATATAAATGAAATCTTCTAATTTTTGCTATTTTGGGATCTTTCCCATATTATCGCTGCAAATTCGAGCGGTCCACATAAAATTCCTTTGGAAAAAAAATGTTATTCACACTTTAGATGATCGCAAAGCAGGAATGCTATTTAGCAAGTGGTGACCGCTTTGGGCTTTCTCATGAGTAGAATCCCTGTTCTAAGTTTTTAGGTACAAATATACTTATTGTATTGAACCAAAAGTAATCAAGGAAAAATATAATTTTTTTTTCAAATCATTTATTTCATTCTACAAAACTGGCACAGAGGCTTTTAGCTAATACACTCATAACTAGTGTAAAACAAACAATATTTATTTATTCATTCAAATTCAACAATAAATGAAATCTTATTTATGCAATTGTAGGATCTTTCCCGTATTATCACAGCAAATTCAAGTGGTCCATATAAAATTAATTTGCGAGTTGATTTTTATATTAGTTCTTTTCTTTTGAGTTGTTAGGTAACAATTTCCTTAATATATCATTCCTTTCTGCCGTCAACCTATTCTTTTCAGCCATCAACCTAGTCTGTTCCTTCAAATCCTTTGATATTTGGGAAAGGAGGTCCAATCGCCTCTCTTCAATTTCAACCATTTTTTTTCTATGATCATATAATGATTTATTTCGCGTCTTTTTTTTTCTCTTTCTCTTCTGATGTATCATTACTTTCAGATCGAGGTCTTTTTCTAGAATTTGATTCTTTTGAAATGCAGGGTGAATCAGGACACTCTGAGGATGATAATGAATGGTCCGATTTTGAAGCGTTCCCCTCAAAGTATTTCTGGCAGAAAACAATATCTGGAAAAAGTAATTTCTTTCTTAGTAGGAAAATAAAAAAAAATTTATTTCAATCAACAGAAACATTAACCTATAACATTTCACGCATTTACTTACCATTTTGTAGTCTCTGATGAATTTGTGGAGTTTCTGTCACACCATAGGTAATATTATTAAAAGAATATCTAAAAGTTTCCATCTTTGCTATGTTTGAAATTCAAATTTCGTCCCAAAACAAATGTCACTTGTCACTAACTCAACACGTTACCAAAAAGGAGCTTAAAATAAATTCGCTACCGAAAATGGCGACCGCTCCCTAGCGGAAACTGATCGAACGCGTTCAGCAGAAACTTTATAGAATATTGACAACTGTTCCACAACTGTTGTGCTGCTGAACGCGCCCATTAGCGATCTATTATTTTGACATGTACGCATGCGCATTGAGTCAGATATTAAGGATTGTCTAAATCTAAAATACAGGCCTCTCCCTATGGTTCAATCATAGCTTAGAATATAGATATTATTAATAATAATGTTCTAAGAATCATAAAGCGCGTTCGGCAATAGCATCCGAGAGCGGACGGATATTTTATCCACGTGACCACAGATATGTCGGATTTTACAGATTTATCTGTAATAAACGAACGGTACAGAGCTTCCTGAGCTTCAGCTGTTATGTCAGTTCTTTGATATACGCATGTGGCGCCCTTCGTGGCTAAATGAAATGAAATCATTAGTAAAACATAATCAATATTCATAATATACACTTTTACTGTCTTGCCTGCTGAAGAGGCGTTAGAAATTTATGCTTTTTTTAACTATACTAAGAAGTTTTGAGTTGATGTTGTTTTCAATATTGAAAAATAGGGAAAAATTCTGAAGGTATGGACTTTAATATTATCAATTATTTACTGCAAGAAATTCACAAATTCATTGCTATGTAGTTGGTTGCCACAATTCATATTACAATAAGAAAAAGTAGCTCGAAAAAGAAGGAAAGATATGCTGATATGGATTATTAGTGTGAGAAGAGTTTGATAAGAATATTTTAGAAATGATAGCAAATGTCTCTCATCTAAAACTTATTGTAGTGCTGATCATATTTTGAGAGAAATGGCAACCTGAAGTATTCCATAAAATATGAATATGAATTATTCAGGAATTTGGACCAAATTCCTGAATAAATTCGTTTTATTATTAGTTTAAATTATGTTACGTTTATCTAATTTAATTCTACTTATTTCAGAAGTATAAAAAAACGGATACCTAATTCCTCTTAAAAAATTAAAAGATATAAAAAGAAAAATGGTCTGATCTAGTAGAAAGTATATTTCCAAGGAGGAATCACTTCTAAAATCTCCATTCGTTTTATGAAGACAAAAATGTTTCAATGGAAGTTTAAGAAGGAAAACAGGAATTTTCATGTCAAATTCATCCAAGTGATTTGGAAGATGATATCTTTTTATTTTCATCAGTAATTTAATGGACTATGGTGCCAAGGGAATGTATGATGGGATAACTTATACTGCCATAGGATAAATAAATGATATGTAAAATCAATGCAGTATTTGATAATAATAATAATTTATTTGCACACAAGAAATTCATAAAAACATACGCCATCAAAAGTTTACATGGCTTGTCAATCAAAAAATCTTAAACTATAAATGAGTAGTATTGAAAGTCATTGTAATGAAAACATGAATATGTTTGTAGTTACAAATTATCAAATAATATTTACAAAAATGATTCCTAAATAAATCACTCAACCTGTATATTTTATGATCCAATAGCAAATCCTTTACTCTCTTACTAATAACAACTGGACTCAAATTTTTCAATAGTCTGGAAGTTATAACATGTATAACTTCAGACATGTATGATTCGGAACTTTTCTTATTCTGGATGGTCTTATTACAGCATAATTAAGGCTAGGAAAAATATCTTTCTAATTGAAAAATTTAAACTTTCATGCTACATAATGTGTAAAGCATATTTTTAAAATAAATCATTTGAAGTTTTAAGAATTATTTTTTTGTGAATTCTTCATCAAATGGCTCACTATCAGTTTTGGATGTCTTATCACCAGATGAGAACACTATAGAGTCGCAATTTTTCAAATTCATAATTGCCATACTTAATCAGACTCTAGCATAATGTTTATTTATTCTTTCAAATTAGCTGGCTTTTCCTCTTCTCAAATATTGGCAATGGTGCTCAGTATTTTCAGCAGAAATAATTCGACCTGAAATTATAAACAATTATAAAAATAATCTCTTTAACTTACTAGAAACTTACCAATGAATAGACATTTGATTTCCAATAATTTCACTGACTCCCCATTCTTGAAAATAACACCATTCAGAAAAGCAACAAGCCTCGGGTCCAACTGACAAACTTCAAGTCCTTTTCCTGAATATGGTATTTTTTTCTCTGAAACTTTCGTATGATAATAAACTATTAGCTGACACAAATATAGATATAGTACCTTGAATACACTGATCTGGCTTTATATTCCCAATTGATTCCATGCTGGGTATATTTATTGCTGAACAGGACATTTATAAATACTTCTGGGACACTGATGTCCCAGTCGATACCCTTGAACGAGTTAATTTCTTCTGCTTCATCCATTACATAATTTCGATATAATAAGGTGGAAAATTCACTGAAGTCTGTCTCATTTATTTAGAAGTAATGAAACCAGTCCACTTCATATATTGTAAACATAGTCAGCTTTTTTAAAAGCTTGGCCTTTTTCTTCATATCCCTAGCTTGAATGTCCATCGCTCTTCTGAATAAACTGAACATGCACAACGCTTTATACAATAACACGAAAAAATTATCTGTCCCCAAAGTCTTACTAATGATATTGTCCAAAGTCACCACCAGATATCTCATTCCAAAAATATACACACTGCCTATTCATTTGTTATCTGCATTCCATAACCATAATTTTATTTAAAATCCAATTATAGAATTATAACAAGTTAGGTATTGAAATTTTTCAATACAAACTACGACGAAATGTTAATTTTTATAAATAAACAAACATCAAAGACAGATAAAATCCAATAATCCATAGACAAAGGTAAACTCTGTGGATAAAATCCCTTTGCTAGCTCGAAAACGTCCGACGAAAAAGATCGACATCCGATTGCTCAGATATATTTGCCGAACGCTCCAGATGTGTATTCCCCTCAATCTGGATGTAATAAACGAACGGTTCCGACAAGTCCGAGCGGTCCGAGGTAATAACCGAACGCGCTTATGGTATAAGGAAAGGACCATTCCTTATTCTATTAGCGCGTTCGGCAATAGCATCCGAGAGCGGACGGATATTTTAGTCACGTGACCACAGATATGTCGGATATTACAGATTCATCTGTAATAAACGAACGGTACAGAGCTTCAGCTGTTATGTCAGTTCTTTGATATACGCATGTGGCGCCCTTCGTGGCTAAATGAAATAATTAGTAAAACATAATCAATATCATAATATACACTCTTACTGTCTTGCCTGCTGAAGAGGCGTTAGAAATTTATGCTTTTTTTAAGTATACTAAGAAGTTTTGAGTTGATTTTGTTTTCAATATTGAAAAATACGGAAAAATTCTGAAGGTATGGACTTTGATATTATCAATTATTTACTGCAAGAAATTCACAAATTCATTGATATGTTGGTTGCCACAATTCATTTACAATAAGAAAAAGTAGCTCGAGAAAGAAGGAAAGATATGGTGATATGGATTATTAGTATGAGAAGAGTTTGATAAGAATATTTGAGAAATGATAGCAAATGTCTCTCATCTAGAACTTATTGTAGTGCTGATCATATTTTGAGAGAAATGGCAACCTGAAGTATTCCATAAAATATGCAGTGCTCATTTTGTGTGAAACGTGAAAAAAAAAATGATCATGAGAGAACTTCATTTAACCCAAAGATTTGTAGAGGTTAGTTTAAATTATGTTACGTTTATCTAATCTCATTCTACTTATTTCAGAAGTATAAAAAAACGGATACCTAATTCCTCTACAAAAATGAAAAGATATAAAAGAAAAATGGTCTGATCTAGTAGAAAGTATATTTGCAAGGAGAAATCATTTCTAAAATCTCCATTCGTTTTATGAAGACAAAAATGTTTCAATAAGAAGGAAAAAAGGAATTTTCATGTCAAATTGATCCAAGTGATTTGGAAGATGATATCTTTTTATTTTCATCAATAATTTAATGGACTATGGGGCCAAGGGAATGTGTGATGGGATAACTTACTGCCATAGGATAAATCAATGATATGTAAAATCAATGCAGTATTTGATAATAATAATAATTTATTTGCACACAAGAAATTCATAAAAACATACGCCATCAAAAGTTTACATGGCTTGTCAATCAAAAAATCTTAAACTATAAATGAATAGTATTAATAGTCATTGTAATGAAAACATAAATATGTTTGTAGTTACAAATTATCAAATAATATTTACAAAAATGATTCCTATAAGGTGAGTGAATAAGTCTTTCCCGTTTTTTTTCAAATTTTGAGCCTTTATTGTGAAAAAATGGTTACAAATGAATTATTGAAAGTATTGGCCATCGCTAGCTACAACTTTTCCCCATCTTTCTGGCAACATACGAATCCCGTTGCGAAAAAATTCGACCGGTTTGGCCTCTATCCAGTCATCCACCCATTTTTTGGCTTCCTCGTAGGAATGGAAGTGCTGGTCAGCCAGGCCATGCGTCATCGATCTGAAGAGATGGTAATCAGACGGAGCAATGTCTGGACTATACGGCGGGTGGGGTAGGACTTCCCATTTGAGCGTTTCTAAGTATGTTTTCACCGGCTGTGCAACATGTGGGCGAGCATTGTCATGTTGCAAAATAACTTTGTCGTGCCTGTTGGAGTATTGTGGCCGTTTTTCTCGCAGTGCGCGGCTCAAACGCATCAATTGTCGTCGATAGACCTCGCCTGTGATCCTTTCATTCGGTTTCAGAAGCTCATAGTAAACCACACCTAGCTGGTCCCACCATATACAGAGCATGAGCTTGGCGCCATGAATATTTGGCTTGGCCGTCGATGATGATGCATGGCCGGGTAGTCCCCATGATTTTCTTCGCTTCTGATTATCGTAACGGATCCACTTTTCATCGCCAGTCACGATACGATGCAGAAAACCCTTTCTTTTATGTCGCTGAAGCAGCTGTTCGCAAGTGAAAAAACGCCGTTCGACGTCTCTCAGCTTCAGTTCGTACGGCACCCAATTTCCTTGCTTTTGGATCATTCCCATGGCTTTCAAACGCTTGGAAATGGTTGTTCGGTCAACTCCCAATGCTTCAGCAAGTTCTTCTTGCGTTTGACACGAATCTTCATCAAGCAAAGTCGCCAATTCTTGATCTTCAAAGATTTGCGGCCGCCCGGAACGCTCCTTGTCTTCCACGTCGAAATCGCCACTTTTGAAGCGTCGAAACCATCCGCGAACACTTGAATCATCGACACAACCTTCTCCATAAGCTTCCTGAAGCAACCGATGCGCCTCGGCAGCAGATTTCTTCAAATTGAACCAATAAAGTGAAACTTCCCGCAAATTACGTCGACTCGGCTCAAATTTCGACATTTTCACGATTTCAAAAATTTATGATGCGAAAAAATTTCAACTAATGTGTTAGTGTGGAATTGTTGACAGATGAATAAGCTTTGATTATGACATATGTAACCATTAAATACTCGCACAGTATTGGTGGCGCCATCTCTTACAAAAAACGGGAAAGACTTATTCACACACCTGATAAATAAATCACTCAACCTGTATATTGTATGATCCTGAAATACAATATGAGGAAAAACCCGGTCTTATTTTGTTCTAAATTTATTTTCTCATGGATTACCTGACCTTACCTTACCTGAAACCTAAAACAGAACTTGTAATAAATAAGTGACAATAAAAACTACTTTATCTGTTCATTGCCACCATACAAGAATTACAAATACAAACATAATTTATTGTTGGCTATAAAATCACAGACTAATCACACTATCACAGACTAGTAATCTGTGATAAAATCATATTCAGAAACTCGAACGCTGATTGGCTTATTATGAGAATAAAATTTTTACATCGTGATATGTATGCATGATGTATACCGTGTATGCTGAGTGTATGTGACGTCACATACACTCACTAACGCATAACATCTTGCTCACCGGCCTACCCGGATATCTCAGAAAAAATTTCATTATGAGAAGTCAACTATCGGGAGACCACCACCTAAGGGATCATGATAATCTTCACCTGCCAAAATATAGCAGAACGCTATTTAGAAAATCATTTGTATACAATGCTGTAAAGTTTTATAATAGATTGCCCCTTGATTACAAAAATCTTCCTGTAGCCAGGTTCCGAACTAAAGTCAAATACTTTCTGATGTGTAATAATAGGATCAATAATGGTTAATATTGTTTATAATCTGTTATATGACTTGTGTTGATTCTGTTATTTTGTCCAAATTCTGTGATAAGTATTAACATATCTTAGTCACACCTGTATTGTACATTTAGTCCAAGATCCCAGAGTGATAAGACACAACTTATTTTCACATAAATGAAACCTCATGTTCTCAGTAGTGTCTTATGTGCTCAGAATACCTGCGCGCTTGTGGAGCTTGCCGAGTGACACCTGGGCAGGTACCAGGTGTGAAAGGTAACTAAAATTAATAGTTACCTAACTTAAATTTTCATAGCTGATTTTTAAATATATTTTGTAGAGTGTTATTATAAAGTTATACCATAAGCGTCAGACACTTTTCGTGGGCCAGTACTTTTGTCAGACGCTTTAAAGCTCTACAAAAAATAAATTAACTTAACTTATTTTTACATGTCTGACATTTAAATATGTTGTTCAGACAATTGTTACGAAGTTATATTTAATTAGTCAGACAAAATTGATTGACCAAACACCCCCTAAACAGCAAAATTATTCTGCCGTGAGTATGAGCGCGAAAGCATTATGCGCATGCGTCTTAGAGTAAATATATGAATATGAATGAATGAATATGAATATATGAAGCTATTCCAAGCTTGATGTGTTTCGACGTTTTGTATTTGCCATTAAAAATGGCATATACAGCATCCTGGCTCAAAGATTCAGCTATCCGAACACATTTATCATTGGTTTTTCGTTTGTTGTTACTTCCCGCAATAAGAGTCGAATAAAACTGGGATAGGTCTTCTGGCACTGAAATTTCACCATTTTCAAGGTCCTCTACGGATAAATTATTGGGCAATTTTTTTTTATCAACTTTTAACACTGATTTTCTTAATATTAAAGCAGCTTTATTAATAATGTCCTGATCCTTTATGATTTCTAATAACTCCTCATCAATTACAGAAATATTTTTTGGAGCAAGTACCTTTTTGTTTTGACACATCATAAACTTAATCTCCTTCGAAAATGTTTTGGTTATTTTTCTCTCCAAGTTTTGAGGAGTAAAATTGCGCATAATATTTTTAGAGTTATCTATTTTGTCGTCGAATAATTCTAAATAATATCTGTGGAGATAGGTGAGAAAATAACATCGACCTTTTTCGATGACATTTTGCTGAATAAAATTGCAAATTTCATCAAAAATAGCTTGATGGTGTTGACGAAGATCATGCCAAGACGTTTGAACAGTATTCTTCGTTGACGATATTTGATAGAAATATTCCAATTGACATTTTTGGTGATAATAGATTGTTGACTCTAGTACATCTTGCACTTTCTCTATAAATTCCGCGGAGTCTTCTTCATTTAATTTTTTTAAAAAATCATATTTATTGCACGTATGCAATGGGAGTCTTTTTAATTTATGTCTTTTAGTTTTTCTATCACAAAATATACACTTTTCATTATCGTCATTATTTATATTATTTTCAAATGGGACTTGATTGGTAGACAAATGAAAATCATTTTCACCTGCCACACAAGAATCTCCAGAATTACAAGACACCGGTTCAACTGATTCAAATTCAATACCTTGATCGACATTTGGCTCAGATATTACAAAAGGTTCAAGAGTAGCACTAGCTGAAATTGAGTTGGACACTGAATCTGAATCGGCAACAGTAGAATTATTTTGTTCAGTTGAGGTAGATGCTGTGGATGGATCACTATTAGTAGGGTAAATGCACTGGTTAGCCGACCGGCACTGGTTCTCGACCATTCCGTGATTTGAGATAAAATAATAATAAAAATATATCATGTAGTGCGAAATATTTTCGCGGTACGTGTTCTCGACCATTCTACCCTTCCAAGATAGTTTGCATAGTAGAGGTATAGGTCAAAGTTTTCGCGTTAAAAAATAGTTTATAATCGTCTATCATAGAAAAGGGTTCTTTCTCGTCCTCTCTTAGAAAAGTGCTTTGTGATATATGACCAGAAAATAGTAATTATTTCTTATTTTAAATGAATTATGTGTGTATATTTTGTTCCATATCAACTATAAGATATATTTTTGAGTGTATTTCAATCAAGAAGCAGATAAATGTATATTTTTTCGTTAAATATTCGGTGGTCGCGAACTGGTATTGGAAAATTTGTATCTTTTATTTCTCGACCAAAGTGGTCGAGAACCAATATGTTACTTCAATAATTGTTTATGTCAACCGATATATTTCTGTTGGATCATTTTCGTTTTTTTTCGATACCCTGATTCATTTATATATCTACTTTCTGAATATTAGTTTGCGACCACCGAATTAACGTTGAAACACTTATTTCTACCCTTTGTTTATTCGCGGTCGAGAACCAATTTGATTGTACTTAATTCTCGACCACTGGTGGTCGGTGTTTTATATTTTATTTACTCATTAGTTTCTAAATAGATATTAAGAGCAAAATAACCAAATAATATTGTATGAGTTGCTATTTTGAAATATTCATAGAAAGTGGAAACTTTTGCAAAATAATTTTTTTTTACGTTTCGAGTGTTTCTTACTTGATTAGCTCATCTGAAACCCATCTGAGTGAAAGGTAGTGATGTCGATGGTACGGTACGAAAGTAAGTACTAATCACTCATCTCGCTCTAAAGTTTTTTATAACAGTTTTAAGTGGAGCGGCCACTATTATTAGTGGTCGAAAACTAACACAAAAATGGTCGAGAACTCTGCGGCGTGGTCGAGAACCGAAGGTTATTGAGATTTTCTATATGTTTCCACATTTCAAAGGTTAAATACGGAAAGAACGTTTAAAATTATATGACAAATCATTTAAAACTCGCCAAAGAATCGATGAAAACCAACACCATTGGAATTTGATAAGTTTATGTGTGAAAAAATCGTGCTCGAAATCGATGTTTCTGTTAACTGGTCGAGAAC
Organism: Harmonia axyridis; assembly: GCF_914767665.1. Taxonomy (NCBI): domain Eukaryota; kingdom Metazoa; phylum Arthropoda; class Insecta; order Coleoptera; family Coccinellidae; genus Harmonia; species Harmonia axyridis. Next base: position 19,981,464 of record NC_059505.1, on the reverse strand, counting down.
CAGTGCATTTACCCTACTTGTACTACTAGGTGAAATTGATGTCGATGCAACAAATGGTTTGTCAACAATGCTCGGAGAACTTTTATTTTTACTGATTTTAGTTTTCTCTGGAATCTCAGAATAATATTTTTTGGGCAGAGCAGTAAAATTTTTATAGCATTCCCGATGATAACCTTTATCATATAAATCTTCAGGTAAAACTACGTCTTTAAATTTTAGGTTATGTGTCACTCGCTGTTGTAAAATAATTTTACACTTTTTTAATGTTATCTCGGTAAATAATATTAATTTATCACTAGATTTTTCACAAAATGTACACGTTAATTTTGCTGGTTCTGTTTCTTCCATGATTTTCACGTTAATAAGTAATGTGAATAACTCACAAATCACACGACGTGAACAACAAAAACATGTGGTCTCACAGATCCAAACTATACTGTATACTATTAGGTTGTAGTTGTACCCAAAGGACACATACACAATACACAGAAGAATTACACGAATGAGAGAAGGGGAACTGAGTTAATAAGACCGTCTAACTCGCTCCGAAACGCACCTATAATGCTTTCGCGCTCATACTCACGGCAGAATAATTTTGCTGTTTAGGGGGTGTTTGGTCAATCAATTTTGTCTGACTAATTAAATATAACTTCGTAACAATTGTCTGAACAACATATTTAAATGTCAGACATGTAAAAATAAGTTAAGTTAATTTATTTTTTGTAGAGCTTTAAAGCGTCTGACAAAAGTACTGGCCCACGAAGAGTGTCTGACGCTTATGGTATAACTTTATAATAACACTCTACAAAATATATTTAAAAATCAGCTATGAAAATTTAAGTTAGGTAACTACTAATTTTAGTTACCTTTCACACCTGGTACCTGCCCAGGTGTCACTCGGCAAGCTCCACAAGCGCGCAGGTATTCTGAGCACATAAGACACTACTGAGAACATGAGGTTTCATTTATGTGAAAATAAGTTGTGTCTTATCGCTCTGGGATCTTACTCTAATTCTGAAAATGGATTTTGGTTGTTTTTTAATTTTTGGAAAATTTATTGTGTATTTTCTATCACTTCAGGGATTAAGTTGAATAGCTTGCTAGACTTCGCCCTGCTGTGATAATGATCTGCAAATAAAGACCAGCTATCTATCTATCTATCTAACATCTGTTGCCAATGCTAGCACCACAGACTAATTAGTAATCTGTGCTAGCACTAGCGGTTTCACACCCGGTTTGACTACTTAAACTTACATTTTCATGTCCTTCGGTAATGTAAAAAACGCGAGCTTTGGGTTTTTATTTTTATTGTTCGGGCAGGTTAATACCAAACAATATGAACCACGACTCATCTTGACAAGAACAGCAAATTAATCTTTGATAAACAGGTTCAATAACACGTGTGCTTAATAACCACAACACTAATCTTTGCACAGCACGTTTATAAACAAAGATTTAACCCTAATCTTTGATTTAAGTCAAAAGCAAAGATTAGGTTAGATTCTGCTCTTGGAGATCACCAGCAACATGCTAAAAACGGTTTAAATAAACCGAAAAGTGAATTAATTTCTACATTGGATGGTAACAGTCGTGGTTCAACCTCGACATTTAGTGGTCCTCAACAGCAAAATGGGGAATATGAATGGAGACAACAACAACAAAAACAGCGAAATAAAAGAATATTGAACAAAAATAAAAGCTTAATTGGTCAAAAAAATATCAATGACGGTAAGCTTGTTATAGCACCTAAGAAGGCATTCCTGCATGTGTCCCGTTTTTCTCCAGAAACAACAATTGATGATATCACAAATTATCTACAGGGCGATTTTCCTGAGGTGAAGTGCGAGAAACTGTCATCTAAATATCCGGATTACTACAGTTCATTCAAAATAATGATTGATTTAGTTAACCTAGAAAAAGCTAAGGATCCTACCATTTGGCCAAGGGGAATATATGTGTCGAGGTTTTTTCAGAAACGCCAGAGACTCGACAACGTGAAGACTTAGCCCAAACAAAAAGGAGTGAAGTGTTAAGTGTCGTGCATTTTAACGCTCAAGGTGTTCGAAACAAATCGAACCATATAGAATCGGTTATACTGAATAATTGTGACATTTTGTGTGTGAGTGAGCACTGGCTTAATGAGATGGAGTCATCTGTTTACAAACTGGAAGACTGGAACACAGTGGCTTATTTTTCCAGAAAGAATTTAAAAAATGGCGGCGTCATATTGTTGTGTAGGAATATTTTATATAAAAATTGTATTCCTGTACAGAATTTAGTTTGTGTAGAAAAGGATATAGAAATAACTGCTTGTTGTTTTCCGGTGATTGATGTGAGGGTGGCTGTCATTTATCGTTCTCCATCAGGAAATATATCTGTTTTTCTTGACCAACTTGAGAAAAATTTAAATGTTCTTACCAACTTAGGAAAAAATGTATTATAACCGGGGATTTCAATGTAAACTTCGATGATCCGAATGAGTCGGAGGCTCTTTTGTGTTTATTTGCCAGTTTTGGTTTCGAACGAACGATATTTAAACTAACAAGGTTGAAAAGAAATATTGATAATATATTCATAAACTTCAATTTTGGAAACTTTGAGGCAGATATAGTGGACATTGACTTTTCGGATCATAGAGGTCAACGAATAAAAATAGAGTTTCCAAATTCAGACCAAAGTACCCTATCGAGGATCAGTAGACCTCTTACACATATTGGATTCTGTAGAATGCATAATATCTTATCTGATATGAGTTGGGATTTTGTAAATCATATAAACGACTCAAATGAATGTTTTCATATGTTCATCAATGCTTCGTTAATGTGTTCAATGCTTCATTTCCTGAGAAAACAATGAAACATTGTGTAAGGGGTGAGTTAGGCATCAATTGGTTTACGAATGAACTTAAGAAAATGAGGGGCCACCTGCAATTTCTTCAAGAATTATACCGAGATTTTAGATTAAATGAAATAAAAAATTTAAGGAATGAATTCAAAAAACAATATCATATTGCTTTGGTATCTGCGAAAAAGAGAGCTGCAAAAAATTACATCAAAAATTCCAATAATAAAATTAGAGCTAGCTGGAAGCTCATCAATAATTACAGAAAAACAAAATTATCAACTACTTCCTCTATTTCACCTAATGACTTTAACATTTATTTTTCCAGTATAGCTTCGAAAATTGTGAAAGATATTCCAAATTTTGCTGACGTTGATCCTGAATATAAAAAATTCGGTAGAACGTTCGAGTTTGAGGAGGTCACTTACACGGGAATCAGGGATATTGTCAGATCTCTTAAAAATTCAAAATCCAGAGATATTTACGGACTTTCTGTTCAGATATTGAAGCGTAATATTAACACGTTATGTATACCTCTCACAAAAATGTTGAACAAATGTATCAAAGCTGGAATGTTTCCTTCAGACTTGAAGGTGGCAAAACTATTGCCCCTTTTCAAGGATGGTGATAGGAATAATGTTTCAAGTTACAGGCCAATCTCAGTTTTACCGATTTTTTCTAAGGTATTTGAGAAAGTTTTGAACATACAAATAGTGAATTACTTTGAACGAAATAAATTATTTAGCGATCATCAATTTGGCTATAGGAAGGATAGAAGCACTGGTTCGGCTATTTTGAGACTTGTTACTCATATAATGCAGGGGTTTGAAGAGGGTGATTATACTGTAATATCATTTTTAGATTTGAGCAAGGCCTTCGACTGCGTCTCGCCGCGGATTCTTCTGGCCAAACTCAGAAACTATGGATTTTCAGATAACAGCATCAAACTACTCCAATCATATCTTTCTGATAGGTGTCAAAAGGTCGTTAAAGATGATAAGGAATCGCATATAGAAAATATAAAACTGGGCGTACCTCAAGGTTCTATTCTTGGACCGATCTTATTTTTGATATATATATAAATGACTTTCCAACTAGTCTTCCAGACACAATTGAGTCTATTTTATTTGCGGATGATGCTTCACTTCTTTTAAGGGGTAGCGATTTTGATCAGGTTATGGAGGGTTCGCGCAATGCGCAGTCGACGGCGAAGGATTGGTTCGGTAAGAACGGTCTAATGCTTAATCAGAACAAAACAAATGTTTTAGTGTGTACCTTGAAACCACTGGACGCTGAATTGAAACATAGTTTTAAGTTTTTGGGCTTATATTTGGATCATAAACTTACTTGGGATATTCACTGTGAAGAACTTTCTAAGAGGTTGAGCAAGAATATTTTTGTAATTCGTACACTGTCCTTTAAGGTTTCAGTAGAGACATTGCTGACGTCCTACCATGCTCTATGCCACTCTCTAATAAAGTATGGAATTTTAGTGTGGGGTCACACTCCACACGCCGCTAAGATTTTCTCACTTCAGAGAAAAGTAGTCAGAATCTTAGACAATCTGGATTACAGAGCAGATTGCAGAAGCTCTTTCCAAAAGCTTGGAATTCTTACTCTACCGAGTATTTTCATTTTTGAATGCTTGAAGTTCATGCATGACAAGCACTCACGTGCCCTAAATGCAGATATTCACCATCATTATACAAGAGCAAGGCTGGATGTCAGAAATGACTTCTGTAGGTTATCTAAGACTCAAAATGGTCCAAATTTTTGGGCTTATAAATTATATAATAGGATTCCTCATTCAATTAGGAACATGAAGAATCAATTCAACAGTGTTGTTAAAAAATATCTTTCTGAAAATGCCTTTTATTCTATAGAAGAATTTCTTGTAAAGAAAATGATGTAAATTCCGAATTTTTGTGACGAATGTAAGTCGAAAGATAATAGCATGAATAAAAATTATTATTATTATTAGATTAATCTAATCTTATATAGTTAATAAATAGCCTCCGTAATAATATTTTAACCAATTTTGTTTACAACTGACAGATCAGATGTCGCTGGCGTCGTCTGGGTCGCTTCGTTTCCTATCTTTCTCTCCCTAATCTTTGCATTCCATATATATTTTCTCTAATTCTGTGGTTATTCCGTTCATTCTTCCACATCTTGTAGAACAAAATCGTGCGAGAATATATCAGAAACGTTTTCATGGTTGGTATGTTGGTACTCCGAACTTTCCGCCACGGCCATATTCAGCGTCGCCATATTGAAATGCGACAATACCAACTACCCAGGGTTCTCAACATCGAATAACGAAAGTTACTAATTAGTAACTTTCGTTATTCGATGTTGAGAGAAATTTCTCAGCCCCGCGAAAGTTTAAATGAGAATATTTGTAAAATGCATTCCAAAGTCGTTAACTGAAAAAATGTCAGATGAGAGGGAATAAGTTGAATTATATTTTTCAATAATATTATTATCACTATTAATATATTATTTTAGTAATATTATTATCACTATTAATATATTATTTTAGTAATAAATATTATTTAAGTAATAGTTATGAGTCTTCCTAATGGGCCGTGGACAAAAAACCTTTTGGATTTTCCAAAAACATTTAAGGAAGATGATATTTTAAAATTCAAAGAGAAATCTACAGAAGGCAGTGTTAAACATCACTCACTGGGTTATCGTATGTTTAAGGCAAATAAAGTTGGAAATGTTTTGCTGAGTTATAGTGCCGATGGTGTTGTCATAAAAGCTCAGGTGAAAGCGGCAATGAAAAAACTTATTTATAAGTGTAATGTTCACTTGAAAAGCGATGGAGAAGTGTTAAAAGGTGCCTGCTCCTGTATTTCAGGAGTCTCAGGTCGATGCAAACATGTTTATGCACTTCTATGGCAGTTGCTTGATTATGTTAGAGAAGAAAAATCAAATATAGTGGATTCAATAGATATCCCCTCAACCTGTGTTGAGTTTTTGTTTGAGAGGGATTAAAGTTTTGATTTTTTTAGTAGGATGTTTCATTTCATTTTATCTTTATACATATACATTTATAATGTACAATGAAAATGTTCATTGCACAAGACTAAGAACTGTTTTAAGAGGTTGCAGCAATAAACAACAACTTTTTGAATTCAAAATTGATGAATAAAGACTCGCTTTTTTTATGATCATAAAAAATGAATTTATTGATATAATGAAGAATGTACACCCAAAAAAAAAAGGAATTTTCATAAATATTTTATAACAAAAATACAAATAATATACATCTGAAATGAACTTATAATCTCCTGTTCTTCTATTTTTTCTTGATTTTTATATCCAACAGGGGTTTTTTTCTAAAATTTGTCAGATGGCAACACACCACCCAAATTTGGTTCAATTGGTCATTCTGTTTAATTTCACATTTCTTATAATTCTCTCAACATGAACACGAACACCTAAAAATTGCAATCATTTGATAAAATGTATATTAAAAAAACTCACTCCTTACTTGCAATATCCCTAGTCAGAGTTTCATCTGCGTCAGTGAATTGTTGATTATTGCCATATGAAAATGGTGGTATATTCAAATCAACATCAATATCTGCAAGTTCTTTGGAAATTGTGAACCCCTTATCAGCCATTACTGAGTCCCCTGGTTCCAGCTTTTCCAGTAAGCCACTATTTAAAATTATTTCTCTCTCAGAAGTTCTACCCGGGTAGAGTTCTGATATGAAACACACAAATCCATTAGGTGTTATTCCAATTATGCCCCTGGCGGTATTATGTGCCTTATACACAGAATATGTGCTACTCTGCACTGTATAATCTGAAGGTTTTTCAATAAAAATCTCAGTTCTATCCAGAATAATTCTTGTACTAGGATATTTACTGATGAAACATTCTGGCATATACTTTTTCACGATTTCTCTCGAAGGCCAAATAGGTATCTGTATGAAATATGAATACATCACATTTATCCAAAACCTAAACATTCTGGAGACTGTGGACTGGGAAATATCATATCTATATGCGATATCTTCTTCTAAGAGACCAAGACGAAGCCTTACTAAAACTATGAATATCTGATTTTCATAGTCCATTCCCAGATTACTGTTGTCCTTGCCCAAGTACTTTTTTCTGTATGCCAGTGCATGCTTGATGATTATGCTTGTAAAAATCTTGTAGGTAATGACATCACTGAATCCTGTGTAGAAGCTTAGAAAGTGGGGATCATTGATTGAAGACTGAATGGAGTTGGTAGAATGTTTCATCTCATGTTCCTCGATCTTCATTTCAAGGTGGTGAACATAGTTCAGCAGATTTTGTAACTTGTTTAAGTCATTTTGTTGGAAATAATAATTGTGGTCGAAGTCGACAGATTTCTTCATTGACAGTTTAATTTGTGCTTGGAATTCTGAAAAATAATTTGTCGAATAGACAGTCTATGATTTTCACAAAGTCCCTCATTAGAGTACAAGGATGGATACTATGAACTGAAAAATTATCTCTATTCTACACTGACAAGTAGACATTCCATATTTCATTCCTTATAATTGGTGCTACAATTGTTTTACTGGGGGTGACAATATGTCAAAAGTACTTATTGAAAAGAGTTTTCTACGGATTTACCTCCAACGTTGTAGCTAGCATTGGTCGAATCATTGGATGAATTGACCTCTTCTTTTTTTTAGAGCCTGGTAATCTGAAATTATCCGGAATAATCACCCACAATACTGAAGATGTGATCACACTTACCTTGGAAATGTTTCAGACAGAATTTTAGTATTTTGCCATTACATTTTGTAGAGAATATTTTGGTGTAAGTTTTTTCATTTTTACATCTATTTCTTGCTGAACAATTACTGACACAACAACGACTGCCTCCACTATATTGATATCTACCCATATTTCCTGGATTTTATCTTCAGTTCAATTTTTCTGAAAAAAACACACACAAAATACTTAACCAAAGTTTACCACCAATTTTTATAACCTCTCATACCATACTGATAATCGGTACGGTATTTTTCTAGTAAACTCAATATTTCTCCGTTGGGAACCCTGGGTAGTTGGTATTGTCGCATTTCAATATGGCGACGCTGAATATGGTCAATTCATCAATTTGCCTTAAAGAAATCAGTTCTGCCAACCAACATTTTTCAATGCAAAAATCACCAAAATATATTTATGGAAATATTTCATTAATTTCAATGAAAATGCAATGAATTAGAGAAAATAATGTATAATACTCGTACAGAAGGCTCATTCTACCACTCGTTCATTCCAAAACTCGACACTTCGTGGCTCGTTTTTGAATTTTGAACTCGTGGAAGAATATCAATGCCTTCTGCACTTGTATTATAAATAACTATTCTATGATCTATGCACTATGCAGCCATATTGATTTGTTTCAGCGTCAAAGCATTTTTCAGCTAAACTTAGGTAAACAATTATCATGTCATGTAAATGTAATTCAAATAGAATGGAAGTGAGCATAAACTGAGAGGTAGTTGACATACAACATTACTGAATCTTCGAGAAATATTACAAAGGAATAGAAGTTGGACGAATATTATTTAATTTAGCTATGGCTGAATATCTTGCTTCTATTTTCGGAACAGAGAAGGATAAGTAAGTAAAAATTTAGATGTTTGTTTTTATTGAACCAACGAGCTTCATGTTACATGGTCTCAAAATTTTTCATCATGAGAAGATGAGTGAATTCTCTCAACCCTTGTGTACTGTGGCAGATTCCTATTTTACTTCATTGACAATCAGTATGAATATTATTTTCCTTATTGAGCCAATTTAAATTTTGATATTATATTTTCAATAATTTGTCTGTAAGTTGTAGTTACTGGTATTTCTAGTCAGTTATTTTCTTTGAATTTGTATCATTTATTGCTGTTATCATCACATTTCTTCTTTTTGTTTTGGTTAAAAATCATATAAACAGTTTTTCCAACATATCGCCTGTGCAGTGTGCATGAGTAAAGTTACACAGCTAACACCTCCCGTACATTGGCAACTTCTGTCAAACAACCTTTAAACACAAAAATAGAACATAGTTCTTATGAGAACAGTTTACAGGCGATTACTAAGTAGTGGCTACTGAAGAATTCCAACACGCCCTATTCACCAGGCTTTAGGCCACAGGGGCTTGGTTCCAGCAGCTGGTGACTAAAAAATCAAACCAAAACCAAAAAGTTGTCTTAATTTAAACAATTTTGCAATTTTAAAGCTTAATTAAATTTATTGTGTATTAATTGATAAGCAACATAGTTACATTACACCTGGAATTGGTCGATAGGTATTATAATAATCTTTTCTCTAATTCTGTGGTTATTCCGTTCATTCTTCCACATCTTGTAGAACAAAATCGTGCGAGAATATATCAGAAACGCACAGTTTTCATGGTAATATTTCATTATTATACGTTGGTACTCCGAACTTTCCGCCACGGCTTTATCTGTCAATTCATCAATTTGTCTTGAAAAAATCAGTTCTGCCAACCAACATTTTTCAATGCAAAAAACACTAAATGATATTTATGGAAATATTTCATTAATTTCAATAAAAATGCAACGAATTAGAGAAAATAATGTATAATACTCGTACAGAAGACTCATTCTACCACTCGTTCATTCGAAAACTCACCACTTCGTGGCTCGTTTTCAAATTTTGAACTCGTGGAAGAATATCAATGCCTTCTGCACTTGTATTATAAATAACTATTATTTATACAGTCTACTATTATTTTTGGAATTTATTGTTTCTGCTTTTAGTCTATGACATTTTTTTAGAACAATTGAAAGTATATTTCAAATGATTATAGAAACATCTTAATAATATTCGAATGAACTTTCGTATAAACCAATATGAAAAGTAGGAATATAATGGGTTTGAAACAATCTTAATAAAAAAAAAACAGTTATAAACAGTTTCAAATAGTAACAAGAATTGCAAGAACTGATTATTGTTCACTGAGTCTAAAGAAAAACAGATTAAAGATCTCGGAGGTAGCTATAAACTGTAAAAATTAAAATATTACTGTGTCATTACATTTTTTCAAATAATAAGAGTGGGCTATTCGTGCATCAACGACTGGACCAAAGTCATGACATTTTCAAAATTCCCTATAATTTTAATTATAAATATAATTAACTAAAGACAGAAATGGTCAAGATATCAGTATTATTTTAAAATGATAACTACCTTGATTGTGTTCTGAAATATTCACAGTCATACCCGTAGCTTCACGGCCTTTAAAAAATCTTCCTCTTTATTACCCATTTTGCTTAGACCTTCCCGACATATTTTTTGTCCAATAATGATGCCTTGGTAGGGACTAATAATAATGCTTCTTAAGAATAAAAGTGACACAAATTTAAAAGTTTCATCAGAAAGTGTATCTGATATACACTTGTACATTATATTTACTTCTCAATAAAAAATGTCACTAACAAAAATATGTCGTTTTTCAAAATACCACTACTAATAGCATACTAATAACTTCATCACTGATCCTTCTAACTCCTATATTTAAATATTGTGTTGTGCTTTCTCACACTCATTGAAGATTTAATGTTTTTTTTACATGTTTTAGTTTTCAATTTGTAACAAGCAGCTCTTTCACCCAATTTTATAGAGCTTTTTAAAATAATTTCCATGTTGACTGTATCGACTTCTACTAATTTACTATATGTGTTGCAGTTTTGGAAATCTATCACAAATGTCTCAGAGTTGAAATCCACCAATTTCATTTTACTTATCCTTTTTACTTCAGAAAAGTTATTTACTTTCCAATTTATCGAAATTTTTATCAATTACTTTTACCTTAGATAGTTTGTTTTGTGGTTATGCAAATATTGGGTAATTTTTTTTTTTCAATATTCTTGAATTTTCTATGGTTTCGGTTATGTGAACAACATGAAATTTTGCATGGGGCTTTATCCAAATGCTAATTTTCATCCTGATCGAATATACCGTTTCGAAATCAACTAAAATACAAAGGCCATATCAGTCGGATTTTGTCCATTAATGAACTTAATCGCGTTGTAAATTTACATTGCATATTTCGAGTTTCTAGGTCCTTTCCTCATTTTATTAGGTCATTAGTTTTTTCAAAGCCTTGAATTGATTTTTTTCAAAGCTTTAAACTAAACCTCCAGATTAGTTTACAATTCATCCTTGAAACACAATAAGTAAAAATTAATCTGAACTACAAATCATATGTGTATCATATAACATAAAGTCGTCGTCCTTTTTGAAGTACTGACAACTTTAGGGATGTAAAACCCTCACTCAAAATTATAAGCATGAGAGGTTGTGAGGAACAAATAATATTTACTTTCACTATAGACTAAGGAAAAAGTATGGAAACTGTTTTATAAACTCCTTTTTATGAAAATTTTGACTCTTGTTTAAGTTCACCTTTTATATTAAAGTTTGTGTCGCAAATAATGAAATACCTGAAGGACTGAATGTTCTATAAAAATGCAATTAGACTTCTCTCATCGACCTTTGAGAATTCAATCTCGCTACCTAGATTTTTATTTTGATATTGAAGCTTCTTGTTTTTCATTAGAATTTAATAATAGAATTATGTACTTAATCATAATTAATATTATAATAAATAAATAATAATTAATTGAATTACTTTCCTATTTCAGAGTCAACTGTTCTTTTTACTTCAAAATCGGAGCATGCAGACATGGAGATAGGTGTTCTCGTATACACAATAAGCCAACATTTTCCCAAACTTGTTTACTTCAAAATTTATATGTAAATCCACAAAATTCTGCTAAGTCTGCTGATGGGAGTCATTGTAAGTATTTAATATAATTTAGTTCCCACTCTGTACATTCAAAAGTACTGGATTATTATTATTATTGTGACCTTTTCTGCTTTTGTTATTGTTTAGTTCTAGTTGGCTATGAATTGAATAGAATTTCTGGGTACTACAACAATAGCAAGAAGAAATAGTGTCAATACAGATATACAATACAGGTACAGCTCCGAAGCGCACTTGTAGTGTTCCAGTAAACAGGGCGTCGAGCCCTCGCGTTACCTTCCCCTTTCCCCTGAAGCACCCCCCGCATTTGCGGGGCTTCGAGCCCTGACAGGTGTGAGAGAGAAAGAAGACCGTTACTTCGCATAAAATACGAGACAGTTGTAGAACGCTGGTTTGTTTACGTTCAATTTGACAGTTTCGTTTTGGCGCGTTCCACTCATAGCAAGGGCTCGAAGCTCTAGAGCGCCGAGCCCCGGGGTGACACGCACCTGACTGGAAAGCAGCTAATGTATGAGCTACATGTTATTGAATTCATTGATATCATAGGGTTCTAAGTTAATTAACATTTCATATACAGTGAAACCTCTACTAAAGGACACCTCCGTTGAGCGGACACCTCTATTGAACGGACGCATTTTCATAGTCCGGAATTCGGTAAATGCAAATCCTTCATATGGTACCCTCTCTTGGGCGGACGCTCCCTTGGGCGGACACGGACACCTATTTTTCGTATACTAGGTTTCGAAACTCTCCCTTGAACGGACAACCGAAACATATGCAACGTAAATATTTCATGAGAGGCTTCACTGCGTACTGTGCAAACTGTGTTCACATGGTATCTGTGATTCACAAAGGGGGAATCCCCGGTTGCAGATGATAATCAGCATCGGCTTTCATGGTCTAGTTCCGTATAGTTTGATCTTCCCGATAGCGTGTCCGATATATTCCGTTGAGAAAGCAGAAATGTCTACAAAACGTCGAGTATTGACTCTCGAAGAGAAAATTAATGTAGTGAATATATACAATGAGCAAAAACTTAGTGTGAGAGAATTGTCTAAACGTTGCAATATTGGAAAAACAGCGGCTGCTGAAATTGTCAAAAAGAGGAGTGAATTATTGGATCAGTGGCGTTCTAATGACAGTAAGAGTAAAAGGCGAAATTTTTTAAAACCAACGGGCTCAACTATTGACAAGTGTTGCTTTGAATGGTTCATCAAGGCGAGAAATAAAGGAATTCCGTTGTCAGGTAATTCATTTCTATTTATAACAAGAATCATCTCCTAAAAACGTTCTGAATTTTAGGGCCCATCATTCAATCGAAAGCAAAAGAGATTGCGAACAATTTAGCCTATAAAGACTTCAGTGCATCCTCTGGTTGGCTGGAAAAATTCCGTAGAAGGCATAATATCGCTTTTAAAGCCATATCAGGGGAAGCTTCAAGTGTAAATCCAATAGACGTAGAAATGTTCTTGAGTAAATTGCCCATGTTACTGAAAGATTATTCACCGCGAAACATTTTTAATGCTGACGAGACAGGGATATTTTTCCGCGCCTTGCCAAATACGACCCTAACCTTAAAACATGAAAAATGCACCGGTGGAAAATTATCTAAAGAAAGGCTCACGATACTTCACTGCGTAAATTTGGCTGGAGAAAAGGAAAAACTCTTGGTGATTGGGAAGACTAAAAAGCCCAGAGCTTTCAAGAACATTAATGTGAGTGATTTACCAGTTTTTTGGAGGAGCAATAAAAAGGCTTGGATGACATGTACAATAATGGAGGAATGGTTGAAAAATTTTGATAGAAGAATGGGTATGGAAAGGAGAAAAATTTTGTTATTTTTAGACAACGCGAGTTCTCATCCGAAAGACATACGTTTATCAAACATTCAGATAATTTTTTTACCGCCGAATTGTACATCCGTCGTCCAACCCTTAGACCAAGGTATCATTAGGAATTTCAAAACTTTTTATCGAGCACTAGTTGTGAAAAAATTGTTGTCTGAAATTGAATCAGTTAGCAAGGCTGAAGTTCTTACAAAGAATATAAACGTACTCGATGCTATTTATTATATCAAAACTGCCTGGCAGAGAGTAACAGAAGAAACTGTTAGGAATTGTTTTCACAGAGCTGGATTCAGACAAGAATCAGTCGAACAGACAACGGAAAATGATATTTTTTCAGCTGAAGATGACATCCCTCTATCTGTTCTACAAGACATATGGAGAAATGCGCGAACGATGGGCTATAGAGATAATCAAGTCGAAGATTTTATCAATATTGACACAGATTTGATGATAGAAGAAATAGATGAAAACGTTTCTATCTATAATGCTGGCGAAGCAGATCAGTCTTCCGGTGAATCGGACGAAGACCCAGTCGAAAATGAGGGTATTCCAAAGAATTATTCCCAAGCCAATGGCATTTTGAAGACGTTGAAAGGGTTCGCCAAGAATAAAGGAGACTCAAAGGCAGTAGAGATGCTGTCTGAGTTAGAACTTCATTTCCAAAATCAAGTTTCGCGAACAAATACACGCCAGACATCATTATTGGATTTTTTCTCAACCACTTGAAATATTTGCATATTCGTTTCTTTTAAATATGTTTTTTTCTAAAATTTTTTTGTTTTATAATATATACGTATATATGTCCAGATCTCTCGTTTTATTGAATTCACCTTTCAAATATTTTGTGGGCAGGCCCTCCCTTACACGGACACCTCCGTTGGGCGGACACTTTTTCACGGTCCCAATGGTGTCCGCCCAAGAGAGGTTTTACTGTATTGCTTTTTTGAATTTTTTTGAGTTTGTTTCTTTATGTATGTGCATAGTGCAGTATATTCAATAGATTTATTGAATATACTTAAACAAGATTAATAGCAGTTTTTCTCAGTTATTGTGAGGTGGTGTTTAGGATATGCATAATGTGGATTTCTACTTTTGTTTGTGCTTGAATTTACATTATTAATGCAAAGTTGTTTATTTTGGAAAAAAAAATGTAAGCATTCCTGGATTTACACTGCATAAATTGTGAGGATTTTATTATTTCTGAATAAACCTCTACAAGATTCTCTATATTTGAGACCGAATATAATCCTCAGGACCTTCTTCCGAGTTGTGAAGATGTTGTTGATGTTCCTATTATATTTCCATAAAAAATCATTCCATATCTCATTCTCGACTCAAAGTTGGCAAATATGTTTTCAATGACGTCTTGCTTAGGTATTTGGATAATACCCTGATGGAATAGCATACTGAATTAAGGTTGTTATTTAGAGTTTCTATATGTTCTTTCCATGTTAGGTGTTCATCAAGTGTTATTCCTAAGAACTTAGTTGTTTTCTGTAGCTTTAAGTTTGATTCTTTGATTTTAATTTCCTCTGGTATACTCTGCCTTGAATGATGAGTTCTGAAGCACATTATGCTGGTCTTGTCTGCATTAAGTTTCAATTTACGAGATTGTAACCACTGTTCTATCTTGACAAAAGTATTTGCTGCGTTGGTCAACAACTTTTGAAAGTTTTCATCCCAGAGCAACAAATTTGTATCATCTGCAAACAATACCATCAGTTGTCCCATATCAGTTATGCCTGTTAGATCATTAATGTACAATAAGAATAGAATGCATCCCAATATGCTTCCTTGTGGTATACCCTGTTTGATGTAGTTTTTGTCTGATTTTACTTTCCCATTTTCTACTATCAATACCCTCTGTTCTCGGTGTGTTAGGTAAGACCTAAACCATTTTGATATCTGTCCTCTTATTCCATATTGCTCCATTATTTCCAATAATACTTCATGATCTACACTGTCGTATGCCTTCGAGAGATCGAAAAAGAGCCCAAATATGTTCATTTTCTCCTCCATTGTTTCGACGATTTTTTTTTTGACGAACTGGAAAAGCGCAGTATTTGTCGATTTGCCCTTGACGAATCCATGTTGGTTTTCATTCAGTATGTTGCACTTTACAAAAAATTTATTGGTCTTTCTCCCATTGCTATCTCGAAGATTTTTGAAAGAGACGGCAACAGGCTGATAGGCCTATAGTTTCCAAGATCTCCTCTATCTCTTTTCTTAAATATTGGTTTAATAAGTGCAATCTTAAGGTTTTCGGGAAATATACCATACTTAATTGAATAATTTAATATATATGTAAGAGGCTCCAGTATTTCCTCAATTGAATCTTTAACTATGCTTGTAGGTATGTCGTCATCTCCACTGCTGTTCTTATTTTTAAGTTTCCTGGCTAATTCTCTGTAGTAATTGGATTGCAGTACATGGATTTGCTATTCCTTATTTTCAGCATAAATTCTGTGGTTTTGTTTCTTCCTGTATATTTTAAGCGGCATTTACGAAATATTCATTGAATTCATCTACAAGTTTGTGAGGATTTTAAGTTGTTGGTAGTTCATTTGGGGTTTTATTTTTAATAGAATTCACAATATTCCATACAGTTTCACTTTTATTATCGGAGTGGTGTGCATATATGGTTGATCTAAATCGAGCTCACAAACAGGCAACTCGATTGCATCTGTGAGATGCATATCATTGTATTGTGTATTTTCGATCAATAAAAAAATAAATATATAGAGTACTACTTACTGATAAATGAGTCACAGTGCTTTAAGTAATGATTATTAAAAATTGGTCTCAGAAATACAAGACAAAAATCGAATCTTGGAAGAAAATAATAGTATCTGTTATATAAAAATGCAATTTTTTCCAGATTTAGTTCAATAAAAAATAGTTCATGAAAAAAAGTTACAATAAAAATAATAACAATCTATATTGCTGACCCCAAAACAGTTACAAAAACTGGCACCAGGGCCTACAGTTTGACTAGATTCAGCCTATAACAAAATAGCCAACAAAATAGTATTAACTCTATATGTACCTCGATAAATCAAATGTGCCATAATTTGAAACTATACCTTATGTGATTTAGGGCCAGTTGCACCATTTGCCTTAACATTGATTAAAATTTAAACATTGATTAATTTCTGATTTCTCTTGAGGAATCGAAGAGTAATCAACGTTTGAATTTTTAATCAATGTTTAGGCAAATGGTGCAACTGGCCCTAAATCACATAAGGTATAGTTTCAAATTATGGCACATTTGATTTATCGAGGTGGCATTTAGTAAATGTATTGGTATTTGATTATATGAGGTAGTGCCACTGGTAATAGGAGATATCAAGGCTTTAGTCGTTCTGGCAAAGTCATTTCTTAGGTACTCATTTCTTCTTGTTTCATAATTATGATAGTTATCATTTTAGACTAGAACGGTGCTGGTTTTTAATAGTTTTTTCTTTATTTTATAAATTAACTTGGTTTGTTCGAGAAGCGTTAACTTTTCAATGTTCAATATTTTAGTGTCTTTATAAACCTGTACTGTCGGTGTGAGGTAGTCTAGTTGATATATTATTTTGACTGCTTTATTTTGGAATCTTTGAAGTTGTTGAAGTACAGTACATCCCATTTTGGGTGAGACTGCCAGGTTTCTCGCTTGTTATTTAAGATAGAGCCTTGCGGTTTTCACGTTCCTGTCCTACTTTTTCGTGAAACTCAAGTTGGTCTAATCAGATTTTGCATAACTGTTTCCGTTCAAGAGATACAGGGTGATTTTGGAAATCGATACTTTTCGGACCCCTCCTTTATCTCCGAAGTTATTAGAAATAATGCTGAGGTAAAAACTACGTCTGAATCAGAATTCTGCGTAGAATCCAGTGGCGTACTCAATTTTTTTTTTCGGGGTATGGTTTTGAAGATTCAACACAAACCTATATTTTTTTTAATGGAACACCCTATATATCATTACCTCGTTGAATTCGTTATTTTTTCCCTTCAAAATGATGTATGATACTATATAGGTAGAATGGTCAGAAATGTTAAAAAAACACTAAAACATCAAATAATGATGATTTTTTGATAATGAGCAATGGATTTCCCATATAAAAAAAAGGTTCAATTGGATAATTTTAATTTGTGATTTTTATAAATAGTAGAGTAAGCAAACAAAGATAATACACTCATCACTAACATGAAAAACAAAACGTAGGTACCTACCTAATAGCAACAAATAAATAATACAAAAATTCATATACATTGCATGATAAAGTAGGACAGGAACGTGAAAACCGCAAGGCTCTATCTTAAATAACAAGCGAGAAACCTGGCTGTCTCACCCAAAATGGGATGCACTGTACATAGTTAGTAGCTGTACCCCAGCAAGGAATAAGATACGTAAGATGTGGTTCTATAAAGCTATGGTACAGTAATTTTCTTGTGCATCCATTCAGTTGATTCCCACATCTCCTAATTGCACCAATCAAAGGTGAGATATTTTAATGATGAATTAACCACCTACAATCGTCAACTACTTCAGAAAGTGAAGGTATAATAATAATAATAATAATTTATTAAATCAAAATACCATACAGGTGTAGATTCAATCAAAATACATACAAACATGAAGAAAGAACTATAAAATCTGAATTACAATTTCTCAAAATCACCCTCCTGTAAGAACTCTCCTATATTATAATAACTTCTATCAATAAGAAAAGATTTAAGTTTTCGTTTTTGCACCTTATTTGTTAATGACTTAAATTTTTCTGGCAACTTATTCCACAATGTCAGCAAGCTATAAGTTACATTTTTCTGTAAATATGAATAATTGGGCTTATCCTCTTGAAGAATATTTTTTCCTCTTGTATTATAGGAATGTTGGAGTTGAAGATCTTTGAAATCATCATAGTTATTTACTATGAACATCACTGACTCATATATATATATAGACCGTACAGTGTTAAGATGTTGAAATTCTTGAATTTGTTCCTGCAGGTTTCATATTGATTCATGCCAAAGATGATTCTTAGGCATCTTTTTTGTAAAAGAAAAACTCGCTCCGCTTCTGTAGAACTTCCCCAGAAGATGATTCCATATCTTATCCTAGAATGAACGTAGGCATGATAGGCAGTCAGAGCAGCATCCAGCCCTATCATCCGTATAGTCCGCAATGCATAGCCGTAGCGTGCTATCAATGGTGAAATCTTCTCAACGTGACTACTCCAGTTGAGGTTAAGATCTATATTCACTCCTGAAAATGACAGGTTTTCAACTGACTCAACTGCACAATCTTGGAATCTTAAGTTTAGTTGTTTATTCTTTTCCCTGAATATTAAAAGTTTTTTCCAAATTTAGCATCAAGTTGTTATTAAGGAACCATTCATTCATATTTTTCAGATCAGTCTCAAGACTTTTGATACATGCATTTTGATTTTCAGCTTTACATATTATTGATGCATCATCTGCAAACATTATGACATCGTTGTTGGTAGTCTGGACTAGATCGTTGGCATAGATTATGTAGAGCAATGGTCCTAATATGGAACCCTGTGGTACACCGTTCAATACTTGTTTGGAATCAGATCGTATTATATTTCCATTTCTTCCTCTACTTATTGTCTTTTGGGTTCTTTTGGATAAATAGGATTTAATGAGCTTCAGTGCTACCCCTCTAATGCCATATTTCTCCATCTTTGCCAGTAATTTCTCATGGTTGCCTCTATCAAAGGCTTTTGACAGGTCCAGACAGAGAGCCGCTGTAGCATTATTTTGATTTAGTGACCTGATGATAGAAGTAAGTGCTTGATATATTGCATTCAATGTTGACTTTCCCTGTCTAAATCCATATTGTTGTTTCATAAGTATGTTGTTTGCTTCAAAAAACTGCATTAATTTGTCAAAAATTATACGCTCGAATATTTTATTCACATTAGATAGCAATGATATTGGCCTATAATTATCAATATTTTCTTTAGTTCCTTTTTTATAGATAGGTTTCACCATTGCTTCCTTTAATCTTTGTGGATACTTTCCTGTTTGTAGAATCTGGTTTATAATGTGAGTAAGTGGAGTTTTTATTATTGATGCACACTTCTTGAGCAGTTTTACTGGTATGTTATCACTTCCTACTGAATTTTTATTTTTTAGTTGTAAAATATATTGGTATGTTTCTTGCTCTATAAGTGGACTTAAAAATATGCTATTGTTGCAGGATTTGATGTTACTGTTGTCCGCATCAGTACCACTATTGCTTCTATTTGAACTTATAAAATGTTTGTTAAATTGATTGAGTACATCTTCCTCATCCTGGTGTGGAAATGAATTGAAAATCAAGTCATCATTATTATTCTTTTTGTCTGTTATAGTGCTAACTAAGTTCCATGTAGCCTTTGTTTTGTTTTCAGACTGCGTTATATTGTTCCTATGACTTATCATTTTAGCCTGTTTAACAACCTGCTTCAGTATACGACAGTAGCTTTTGTAATAGTCGTAGTCCAAGAGCCCGTGAGTGCCAGACCTTCGGATTTTCATAAAAGCTGAAAATTTTTCTATGTGTGTCCCTAGTACAGGTAAGAATGATCCCCACCCATGAAGCTGAGGCAGCGGTGGCTTTGGCAGGTAACAGGTAACAAAGGTGTATAAAATTCCATCTCAAATTTATCATAAAATAAAACTTAATTTTTTTATATTTGATTCATAATAATATCAAAACTCGCGTTGCTCATTGCCAGACAGTTAGTATGGTTGCAACCCTCTGCCGGACACCCTTAAACTATTATAATTTATAATTATACTTACGTTATATTATAAAATCTCAATTTTATATATAATTTTTTGGGGGCCTATTAATCTATGTTTACATGATAGCCGGACAGTTTCGACGGTTCTATCATCTTGCTAGACGCATTCAAAGTGAGCAGTAGTTCGGGGAGCAAGGAACGTATACAGTAACTAGTGCGAGTGAGACAGAGTGCTTGGTCTATTGCGGTCCTTCACTGCGCATCCACTGTTATCAAGTTCAAATTGTGCAGCTTATTTTTTTCTTAGTCAAGAAATTTCATTAAATAAATTTTTACAGTTTGAATAACAAATATTTAAAACAGTACTCAGTAAAATTGTTCTAATACAACTCCAATCATATCGAAACTCTAATAATTTTATTTATATTATTTTTCATTTTTACGAAGTTTATTATTTTCAATTCTATCAAAATTGTAAAGCCAATGAATTAAATGAATGAAATTAAATAAAGTAAATCAAATTTTATTGTTTATTATATCAAAGGGCAAATTTTTTTTAAAATAAAAAAGTTACAGAAAAATATATTTATTTTAATAAAATCTTTAAACATTTTCATCATTTTCATCGTCGTCGTCAATACATCCATATTCCTCGTCACTATTATTCCATTCTGTGGATTGATCGTCTTCAATATCGCCTTCTTCATTGTTTTCTGCAATAGTAAAAAAACCAAGTTAATTTAATTACAAATAGTCCAAAATTAATGTATAATAATTTAACATAATTATCAAATACCTGGAACTGTTTTTAGAGATTCGCTGACATAAGTCGGTAATTGATCTCCTTCAAACCATTTAAAATAGTAGTGGTCATTTTCCAGTATCCAACCATTATTTACTGGTTTATATGCTGTTGGCTTTTGTAAGTGAGCGTTGTTCCATATGCTACATATGTAATTCGCTCGCAAAAATTGCTGCCATAGCTCACTTTTGCAAGGTGGTAAACAGCTAGCATCGAAATTTTGCAACTTTTTTCGATTAAAAGCTTCGTTCACATCAGATACTGTATACGAATTAATAAACATTTGTAGCCTAGCAGCATCAACATCATTGATATCATTCATATTGTATAGATAGCATACAAAACTTTGAATTATATCGAAGATTAATACTTGTTCATTGTTATTTTCGATGATTTTGCTGTCACCAAACTTCATGAATGCTTGTTGAAACTCTACATATTTTTTTAACAATTTAAACGGTTTTAATTTTGCTTTTCTGTAAAATGCAGGATTGTAATCACATCCTGTGAAAGCGTGTAGTCCAGGTAAACTTCTGCAAATAGATTCTCCTAATTTGGCGTGTATATTAGTTAGGTCCACATATCTTAAATTATTTCCAGCTCCTGTAAGCATCCAAACATGTGATCCATCATTAAGACGATGCATGTGACTTAGCATTATAGCAGCAACATCGGTGTCAACAGTTCGAATCACAATGTTTGCTTCATGGTTAATTTTACACGCGTGGTACACTATTTTGGTGTCTGCTTCTTCATGCTCTGGGCAAGACAATTCCTCATTTACACCTGACATCACTTTTTTGGCCTCATTAACAGTAAACGAATGACATTTTCTGAAATTTATATGTATCATTTTATTGCCAATAAACGGCGCCATTTCGTCAGAAGCCCAGTGTAAAATAAAAAAATCAACTAGAGCTTCTTTAAAATTAGAATTTTTTAATTCTTTGACAAAGTCACTAGGACGGACTTGTTCAGGACCAGCAATAGTATACTCCAATTGTGCAGATTCAAATCGCAGAGAACGTTCGTATCCTTTTATCGATGGGGTAAAATACTGGTCGAAAACGACATCAATTCTTGACGCTTTTAATTGAGTTACCATCTGCAACATTTTTTTAGAAATGTCTCCGAATTTTCTAGGAACATTTTTCATTGTATGTAACAAAAAAAAACCGTCAATTATTAGAATATCAATTTGAGATGGCTGTTCATGCTCGGCCTCTTTCTCTAAACATTTCATCAAAGCAGATTTATCGGTCTTGCAAACGGTCCCATCCAAATGACACATTGACAACGGTACTGAAGTAATCGGGTAGGATAAGATTTTTGAAATGTCAATGCTGTAATCCATTGAGATTCCCAGCATACGTCCAAATAAATCCCTTTGAATTTTAACTTCTTGAATTTGTCCACCGACTTTAATTTTTTTTTTTTCATAATCTTTAGAAAAATTATTAATAGATTTTTTTTTAATAGCTTTTTCAAATCGCGTAATATCAGATTGGCATTCAGAAATGAATGTTTTTCGAAGGCTATCGCCGTTAGCTTCTAAATTTAATAGAAATTCTTCTACTGGCAGTGATGCGGACTTTCCTGATGAAATATTTACTAATTGGTCTTTGGGAACTTCTAAACTGAAAGGATTGATAAATTGATCGAAAGTTGCGACAAATTGTTGTAATTGTTTGGCGTTTTTCCTGATATTATGGGGATTCAAATCTGCTGAAATATCTTGATGTTTTTGTAGTCCAAGTTCAAGATAAACTTGACTTATAATTGTAGATCTCACATCATGGTTTCGAGCCCACCGTTGTCGCGCCGAAATTGAGTTAGTGAAGTGTATAACACCTGTCAGCCTTCTTGCAGCTTCTGCATTTATAGTTTGCTCTAGAACCAGGTCAATAGGTTGTCTTGAAAATGGCTTGGTAGTTCTTTTAATTCCAAAACAGCCTTTTAGGAATCCTTCATACAAATCAGGATGAGTTTTGTCAACTTGCAGTAGATTATCATAATATTTGACGCTCCACCTAGCATAGTTTTGTTGATTCAATATAAAAAAAATGCTTGTAATTTTAGGTAACACTGATTTAAAGAGTTGAAAATTTCCAGCACGAATACTTCGAGACAAGTCCAAGTAATGATGTATAAGATTTATATAAATTAGATAAAATTGTGACGTTTTACCATGCTCCCCGTTAAGGGTTTGTTGTTTGTAGATACCGTAGTTATTTATCAGCTCTTTAAGGCCATCATTTTCAATTTCAAACAAAGAAATTTTGCAATTTTGGAGTCTTTTAACTTCATCTATTATATCCTCAGTTAAGGTAATGTTATCATTTTGTAAAAATGATTTAAAATGTAGTATTTCTAGTCCTAATGCTACTAAAGGATGCAATCTTTTGCAGCGATTAAAGTGTTTTCCCTCTAAAAACCCATTAACTGAACCGTTTGCCAGCAAATTACTCTCAACCATTACAGTAGTCAACCCACAATCATTAATTACTTTACCGATAGCTTTGAAGTAAGCCATCATTATATGAAATGGTCCTAAATGAATGAATAAATTATCAAATGTTGGTTTTTCTGTAGCTTGTATTTGTAACGCTACTTTAGCTATAGCTAGATCGTAGGTTACCTGTATGTAGGGTTGCTGTAAATCTTCAGCTATTTTTTGGCTTTGTTTCATAGTTTCTAATACGATTGGTGTACTGGTTGGAGATGCATTTATCGGCGTCAAGTAAGATATATGTTGTTGTGGACTATCCTGATCATCAATCTGACTATTGAAACCAACCCACATAGGTACATCAGGTAATTCTAAAGCGTGACTAATCATCCATATGTTGTCAATTTCCGTGTTTATTTGAGAGTCTATACATTCTATATCATCGACTGATAATTGTAACTCACTTGTCATTTTGGGTTTCTTAGGGTATGGCATTTCATCTATATTTATTTCATCAAATGTTCTTCTTCTTCTTTTTTTATTCGGCGAAGTATTTTCACTTGAAACTTCGGACATTTCAGGCTCGTCAGTTGTATCTGCATCGATATTTTGGTATATTATTCCGACTGTGTCGTGTAAAGTATCCTTACCACTAGAAGTTTCAACAAAACGATCAAAATTATCGTATGCCACACCAGTAAAAAGCTCTGGTTTTTTTTTTATTTTTTCTGGACATAAGCTAGACTTTTTCATTGATGTAAATGTAGTTTCAGTTTCTAATTCTTCAACGCCTTGATAACTAATACAGTGTCCATATCTGTTTATAATGTCAATTATTTTTCTGCTGCTTGTTAAGCTTTTTAGAGTCATACCTAACATGATATGCTTTGACGTTTTAACTCGACCATCATGAACTCCGAAAATAACATCTTGACAATAAGAACGAACTAGACGAGAACATTTTTGGCCAGTCTTTCGTTTTTGGTTACATCCACCAAGAAGGGTAGAATAAAAGTCTGATAATTCTTCTGGTATTGAAACTTCTCCGGATATTAAATGCTGTGATGTTATATTTTTTGTTGATAATTTTTTTTTTTCTATTTGGAGTATTATTTTTCTCAGAATCAATGCAGATTTTTGTAAAATGTTTTCTTGTTGTAAATTATCCAGTACTGAATCATCGATGGCTTCTAGATATTTTGGAGCTAGTATTTTTTTATTACGAACAGTAAAGAATTTTATATCCTTAGAGAATACTTTTAAAATTTTTTCTTCAAGGTGGTGTGCTGTGAAAGTAGCTGTCATTTGAATAGAATTTTCTTGAAAAATTTTTTCTAATAAATCGATATATGATTCATGTAAATACACTAATAAAAAACACCGCCCTTTTTTAATCACATCTTCTTTAATGATTGTACTAATTTCGTTAAAAACTGTTTGATGATACTCCCGGTGATAATGCCACTCCGTTTTGCTAGGCGTTGCTTTTAATGAAGATAACTTATTATTAAAATCAACTCGGCATTCAGTATGATAATAGATTTTTGAGCCAGAAAAATTATCCAATTTATTAGAAAAATCTGTAAACTCTTCATGACTTTCAATATTAGGTTTGACACTATCTTTAAATTGCTGAACATCAGCTGCATGAAGCAGAATCATTCTCGATCGCACTTTTTTCTTCTTTTTATTACAAAATATACAAACAACTTCATTATCATTTTTACCAGCAATATTATCAGTCGAAATATTAACATCTTGAGTTACAAAATTATTATCAATAACTTCTGGTTCGAAAACGTCAGCAATATCTCGAAGAGTTGCAGATTGTAGACCTATTGATTCACAAATTGGAGCTGGCTGAGATGTCGTGGGAGATTCTGAGGGTACAGACTGTAAATGAGATTCATTTTCAGATGTCGAAGGTTGTGTTTCTGTGGACTGGGATAGTAAAATTAGTTGAGATGAAGATTCTGTTGACGAAGATTGTAGATCAGGTAGTTCGGAACTCAAATCTCGTATCGACGACAAGGTTGAAGATGAGTTGCTTGTAATTACACAACTCTCTTGTTTTTTTCCTTTTTGTTTTTCAGCACTTAATGGTTGAGAGGTGAAATATTTTTTCATAAGACCTGTAAATACCTTGTAACATACTCTGTGATAACCACTCTCGGTGTATTCACTAGGTAAAGTAATGTCTCTGTATTTTAGCTTATGTATTTTTCGTAATTTAAGAATAGTCTGGCATTTTTTTAAAGTTTCTTCAGAAAATAATATTATGTGTTCATCACTTTTCTTACAAACAAAGCAAACTATTTTTTCGTCACTCATGATAGCACTTTATTACAACTGATCACATTTATTTTATAAACTGCACAGAAAAATAATACATTTATTATGAGCATAGCCGTTCACCAGATAGTTACAATAAACAACAGCTGATGCGCAGTAAAGGGCCGCAATAGACCAAGCGCTCTGTCTCACTCGCACTAGTTACTGTATACGCTCCTTGCTCCCCGAACTAATGCTCACTTTGAATGCGTCTAGCAAGATGATAGAACCGTCGAAACTGTCCGGCTATCATGTAAACATAGATTAATAGGCCCCCAAAAAATTATATATAAAATTGAGATTTTATAATATAACGTAAGTATAATTATAAATTATAATAGTTTAAGGGTGTCCGGCAGAGGGTTGCAACCATACTAACTGTCTGGCAATGAGCGACGCGAGTTTTGATATTATTATGAATCAAATATAAAAAAATTAAGTTTTATTTTATGATAAATTTGAGATGGAATTTTATACACCTTTGTTACCTGTTACCTGCCAAAGCCACCGCTGCCTCAGCTTCATGGGTGGGGATCATTCTTACCTGTACTAGGGACACACATAGAAAAATTTTCAGCTTTTATGAAAATCCGAAGGTCTGGCACTCACGGGCTCTTGCTCTATCGAGTGATATTATTCCTTCTTGTACTTCTTCCCACATTGATCTCTTTCGGTTGCTTGAAATTTTTATCCCTGTTGTTATCCATGTTTGCATTGTTCTCCTCATTGAGCACTTTCTTTCTGGAAATATCAGATTCAAATACATTTGCATTATCTCAGAGAAACAGTTGTACGCTTCGTCTGGATCCAATCGCTCCAATACACCCCGCCAAGATACATCCTCCAGAATGCTGAAAAACTGCTGCATTTAAGAGTCAGTGAAAGTCCTTTTTCTAATACATGTTCTTCCATTGGGAACATTATTACATTTAATTGCTATGAACTGAGCCATATGATCTGACAAAAGAGAATTTATATTATAATTATTTTCAAAAGTTGGAGTGTTGGTAAATATATTATCAATTAATGTTTTTGTTGTCCGTGTAATTCTTGTTGGTTCAACTATTGTTTGCTGTAGATCATATGTGCAAAGGATATCTACAAAATTATTTTTTACGTGGCTGTCTTCCTATAAGTTGATGTTAAAATCTCCACAGAGTACCACATCATATTTATTAAATTTCATATTTATTTCATAGAGTATTTGTTCAATTTTACGAAGAAATATCTGTGCATCACCCAAACAGGTCGTATAGACTGTCAAAATTATCATTTTTCTGGTATTACTGATTGCACATGATACCTCTATTTTCTTCTCCACACTCAAGTTAGTGATCCATTGTACGTTGTCAAAGTCGATAATATTCTCACGGATTAAAATAGCTGTTCCCCCGTGTATAAAATTCTCTGTTGCATAACCTGATATTATTCTGTAATTAAGAATCTTCAAAAATTGAATTTCATCTTTATTCATCCAGTGTTCACTGAAACAAATTACGTCTGGAACCTTTGTGAGTGACTTGATAAAGAGTTCGATTTCGGGAAGTTTGTTTTTGATACATTGAATATTCTGATGTAAGATATTCAAGCAGTTACCGGATTCACCTCTCTGTTGAAGTTTCGTCTGAAGTGTAGAAAAGTCAGCTAACAAGTAGAAGGGGGCATATTCTGTGGGGGGAAAAATATATTTGAAAAAGGATGATAATACGCCTCCAATTAGAATAAAAAATGAGGGAGACCTCAAAAATTTTGGATAATTGATGTGTTGGTTGGGGGGGCATTGTTAAAATGTGTTTATTATTTCTTCGAAAAAGATGGCGGGTTTGAATTTACTTTACATTGATATAAGAAGTTTAAGAAATAAAATGGATGATTTGTTGAGCTTGGTGGAGCATGTTTTTGAGGGGAATATTGATGTTATAATTCTAACAGAGATATGATAAAACTGATAGTATGAGTGACTGTAACTTAGCATCTGTGCGTCTAATAAAACTAAATCTAAAAATAATGGCTCTTTATAGACCACCTCAGAATATTGCAAATAACTTTCTCACTGAATTTGATAATATATTAGAAAAACAAAAAAAGCCATGCCTTGTGAACAGGTGAACCTATCAAGGACTTCAAAGCATTAACTAATATTATAGCGGAAGCAAAATAAATCCATAAAAACAAAAAAAATGAAAATGAAAGAAGGAAATGACTGGGTTACTCATGAATTTGTGGAACATGTTAAGAAGAGGGACAAAGCCTATAGACGGAAAATAATAGATAACGATTATAGTCATGGAGAATTCAAAAAATTAAAGAATGCTGTGAACAATCTTAGGGAAAAATTTAAGAAGAATTATAATGAGGGCAAATTGGAATATGTAAATAATTTAGTAAATAAAACCTGGAACGTGCTTAACGATTTAATTGGCAAAAAAAGAAGCGTGAATATACCGCAAGTGATGGGATTGAAAGGTACAATAAAAGAGCATCCCGATCAGATTGCTCAGGAATTCGTTGGATATTTTTCCAGAATGAGTTCAGATCAAGCGACTTCAATTACAGAAGATAAGGAACTGATTTTTCCCCAAGAAATGGTGGAAGGCAGTATATTTCTCGCTCCGACAGATCATTCTGAGGTTTTTAATGTGATTAATAGTAGTAGTAGTAGTAACAGTACTTTATTGTTCATAAACAAACAAATGGCCATCGACCTAAGGTCCTTCAGCCTTTTGTGATCAATAGATTACATTGATCACCTGGATTCGATGACATAACTAAACTTGTTGCGAAAATTAAAATTGTCGAATACGTCATAAAAGAAGAATTTTATTGTTTTAATCAATATGTTAGGACCCATATTATTTGTTCCCTTTAGGAACGATATTGTTAGTGTTCTTGAATGTGAGAAATCTGGGACCAGGGAAGCTGTTTGTGAAAATCTGGCCAATTGTCACATCACAAATTATGCAGATGATACCAACCTGCTAGTCTCTGGCTCAAACTATCCCCAACTGATCAGTACTGCTTCTATGTGTTTTGAACCCAGATAGTAAGTATGTAAGTAATTTCTTTATTTCAAATGAATCTGAAGCGAACAAATTAAACTGTGTCAACATAATAACAATAGCATATTATTCATAAAAGTCTTCGATCTTGTATGGCTCAATTTGTATCAAGTGTTCATGCACGGCCTTCTTGTATTTTCTGAAGTTTTCTTCCTTCTTTATTGTTTCTGGTAGATGATTGAAAAACCTCAAACACCTATATTCGACTTGGTTCTGTGTTCTTGTCAGATGTACAGGGTGGGCAAATTTCGATGTTTAAGCACTACAACTTTTAAACCAGAGGAGATAGACAAAATCTGATACCCACTTCTCGATCTCTTTTTCTGAGAAACTAACAAGGGTAGTATTCATTTTTGGCCACCTTCTTTTGTTTTCGAGTTATAAGCGAAAATTGGAAAAATGGCGATATCGAAAAACATTTGTATCTCCGCTAATACTGATAATAGAGCTCTGAAATTAAAACATTATACAGGCACTTTTTTACGTAGAATCTAGTGGCGTGCTCGTATTTCCAAAAGGGTTTTCAATTACGAAGCTATGACCCAAAGTTATGTTTTTTCAAATAGGAACACTAGATTTTTGTGTCATTTTCTGAAAGCTTGATTTTTCCTGATTTCAAAAATATATAACATCGTATGATTCGGATCAATATAAATAATAGAAAATGGCCAAAAACCTCTTTTCACCTAAGAGTCTCAATATTTCTATGGTTTCAACTGTTGATGAACACAGAAAAATTGAGCTTTCTATCATATAACAAGAGCAGAGTCCTTCCGTCAATCTGATTATTTCTATGCTTTTCACTTATTTCTACAAAATTCGAATCTAGGTATGTTTTATAAATTTTTTATCTAAAAATTGATTTGGAAATAACGGAGAAACCACAAGATCGAATTTTTCAATCGAAAGAGTTGTATTGAGATGCATGTGTCAGGAGATTATTTACATAGGTCTCCAGAATCAATATGCACAAGTACCAATCCATTTTAAACAGCATATGAAACAATGCATATATGATTGAACTCAACATTTTAATTACGAAGGGACAAACAAGAAATAATATTTAACCTAATAATGACAATAATTGCACAGTCGACACCTCTTCTCGATATTTCAATAGATGAATATTTGAAACTGTGTTCAAGCTACCTAGGAAACTTTTTCCAAGTTCGTTTATCTTTCCGAAACTATTTGTATAAAATAAATATAGATTCGAATTTTGTAGAAATAAGTGAAAAGCATAGAAATAATCAGATTGACGGAAGGACACTGCTTTTGTTATAGAAAGGCTCATCAACAGTTGAAACCATAGAAATATTGAGACTCTTGAGTAAAAAAAGGTTTTCGACCATTTTCTGTTATTTATTTTGATACGAATCATACGATGTTATATATTTTTGAAATCAGGAAAAATTAAACTTTCAGAAAATGGCACAAAAATCTAGTGTTCCCATTTGAAAAAACATAACTTTGGGTCATAGCTTCGTAATTAAAAACCCTTTTGAAAATACGAGCACGCCACTGGATTCTACGTAAAAAAGTGCCTGTATAATGTTTTAATTTCAGAGCTCTATTATCAGTATTAGCGGAATATAAATGTTTTTCGATATCGCCATTTTTCCAATTTTCGCTTATAACTCGAAAACAAAAGAAGGTGGCCAAAAATGAATACTACCCTTGTTAGTTTCTCAGAAAAAGAGATCGAGAAGTGGGTATCAGATTCTGTCTATCTCCTCTGGTTCAAAAGTTGTAGTGCTAAAACATCGAAATTTGCCCACCCTGTACTTTAGGGTATGTATAGTTTAAATTTCTTATATTGTATTTTTGTTTTTGAGTGTTGATGTGTTGCGAAAATAGCTCTTTGTTTTTATGAAGGAATAGGAGACATTCTTGAATGTATATTGCATAGACTGTTAGCATTTTATTTTTTTTTAAAGTTCCACGACATAATTCCATTCTTGCTAAGTTGAAGAGTATTCTGATAGCCTTCTTCTGCAGTGTGAAAAGTGAAGACATATTTCCTGATCCATAAAAAAGCATTCCAAATCGTATTGACTCTACTGTAGCATAGTGTATTGACTTAATGTACTTGAATTCAGGTACCTGGATACCACCCTCAGTCCATAAATGCAGGAAGATATCTTTTTTGAGGTATATTCTATGTGACGTTTCCAGTTGAGTTCTTTGTCTATGTAGATTCCAAGGAATTTGACATGATTTTTCAATTTGTAGTTTTCATTATGCAGTTTGATCTCACTTGGATTTTCATCTCCTGATGTTATACGATAAAATATCATAACATTGGTCTTATCTCTGTTCAATATCAAGTTGTTGTTGAACCAGGAACTTGCTAATTCCAGTACTTCTGCAGCTGTAGTCTTCAGTTCTGGCCATTGCTTCTCTTTGATGATGACATTTGTGTCGTCCGCATAATTTACAACATCTCCATCACAGGTTGTTTCTGTTATTTCCTTAGCTAAATCATTGATATAGACAAGGAAGAATATTGGTCCTGCCAATCCTCCTTGTGCAACTCCAATCAAAATTTGTAGCAGTTCTGACTTGAAGATTTTCCCATCAACTTGTATTTCAGTCATTTGAAACCTTTTCTTGAAATATGATTGTGTCCATTTTAAAGCTGGTCCTCTTATTCCATATCTCTCTAGTTTCTCCAGCAGTTTTTCAATTTTTACGCAATCGTAGGCTTTGGATAGGTCTAAGAATAGTCCTAGGGCTAATTCATTATCTTCAAAGGCGATTATTATTTTTCTGAGAAATTGGTAGACTGCTGTTTGTATAGATTTTCCTTTTATGTATCCATGTTGACTATTCGAGATGGTGTTATTTGCCAGCATAAATTCCATTACTTGAGTGCAAAAGGCCATTTCGAAATTCATAGAAAATGATGGTAGAGTACTTATGATTGATAGTTATTATAATCTGCTTTGTTTCCTTGTTTGAAAATTGGTTTCACTCTTGCTATTTTTAGGTCGTTTGGGAAAATTCCTTGTTTCAGTGATTTGTTTATTATGTATAACAAGGGTTCTTCAATTTGGTTGATTGTTTGTTTTATTAGGAAATTTTAAATGCCGTCCACATCACAGGTTTTTTTATTCTTCATATTGTTCACAATTTCTTTCAATTGTTTGGTGGAGATTGGTTTAACATACATGGATTTATCTAATTCTTTTAGGTGTTTATCGTTATTGGTTACCTTCAGTTGTTCAGTTAGATTTATTGCTACATTGATAAAGTGTTCATTTATTTCATTGACAGTTTTTTCCGGATTATCTTTGATGGGGAATTCCCTTTCGCATTCATTGTTATTTAAAGATCTTACTATTGACCAGAGTGTTTTGCTTTTATTGTCTGATGAGGACATTTTTTTTGTCATATAATTTTGATTTTTGGGCTGCTAGTTCTCTGTCGTATTGTTACTTCACTTCCTTGTACACATCTTTGAGAGTAGGGTTGTATTCACTCAGAATCAATATTAAATCTAATCTTTCCTTAAGTTGCACAATACTTGATATTTGCTTGTGGTTAATTCCTTTTTTCTTCTCGATTGATATTCTCTTTATTGGAAAGGCTGAGTTGAAGATCTCTAGGTATTTGTTGTAAAATAAACTTAACATGGCGCCGGACGATACAGACGTATCCGATCGAGAGTTAGATGAAAGTGAACAAAGTACAGTAAATACCAACGAAAAAGTGTTCAAGTGTTGTACAAAATCATGCCGAGTTTTAGTGTGCAGATTTTGCTACTCAGTTTTTCACGAGAGCTGTTCGAAAAGGATAAAACACCTCAAAATCCTTGATGATAAGCTTGTGGAGTGTTGTGAGCCAAAGAAAGCAGTAATTTTTTTACCTAATGATGAAAATAAAATATTAAAAACTGAAATCCATTACTTAAAGATGCTTCGTGAAGAAGTTCAGGATAAAAATAAAGTTCTTCAATTAAATAACGAATTACTTATCAATAAATTAAACGACAGCAAATCAAAAAAACACAAAACATATGAAACTGATAAAGTTCTGATGTCATTCAACAATGGACGTGATAAAAAGGGAATTCCCAACAATAAAAATAAAGATGAGCATAATACAATAACAGCCAGTAATCATGTAGAGAATAAACAGATCACTCCCCGCATTGAAGTCAATAGTGTTGTTGATACTGTAACTAGTGATCTCAGAGTTTCTGGAAATGCAGTTAATGCTCGGTTTAGACGTTCAGCAAGTAGCGATCATGACAGTAACAGATCAGACCTGTGGGTTGAACTTGAATCTGCCCAGAGGAAGAAAATGAATGAGATTATAAACCTGGGTACTGAAAACAAGAATCCTGAAACAAAAATTTTAGATGATACATGGACTACAGTAGTGAAGAAAAAACCCATCGAACGGAATACAGTTTTATGCACTGGATCAAAAGAAGTTAATTCTGACAGTAAGGTAAAGGGTGCTTTGAAGAGGAAATGGTTGTATGTAGGTAGAGTATGCGGACAGGAAGTCTCAGAGAAGGATATGAATGAATTCTTGAAAAGTTCAACTGGCACTGACAACTTTGAGATAAAAAAACTGCCAACTAAGGGTGTAAATTCGGCGTTCAGTGTTGGTGTTCTTTCTGATCAACTATTCACGAAGTTATCAAGTCCCGAATATTGGCCGGAGGGAGTTCTCTTGAGGGAGTTCAACTTCCGGCATTTTTTTCGATCAAACAGTAACAGCCATAGATAAAAAGAAACCAAGCAGCAGTCTCCATGCCTTGTGCTTCCTGTACCAAAATCTGCAGTCCATAGGATCAGCGTTTAACAAACTTCAGTATATCGTTGACAAGCATAGAGTTGACTTTCTTGAGGTCACTGAGCATTGGAAAAGCAATGAGGAGCTACAAAATTATAGGTTACAAGGTTACAATCTTGCATCGTATTTTTGCCGAAATGAAGGTGAGCATGGAGGTAGTGCTCTCTATCTCAAGGACAACATCATTTTCAAAACAAGAACAGACATCAATAACTTCAGTGTCCCATTTGCCTTTGAATGTTGCGCAGCATAAATATGCCAAAAAAATAAAAATATAATTTTAATTTGTGTGTATGGACCTGACTCTACCTCAGATAATTTCGACATTTTTCTAGAGAAATTGTCATATATATTAATCCATTGTGTAAATGAAAAGGCTGATATCATCCTAGCAGGTGACTTCAAAATTGATTTATTGTCAAAAACTCTAAAAGCAAGGACATTTATTTCAACAATCAGTAGCTTTGGCCTCATGGTAACAATAAAAGAACCAACCAGAATCAGTAAAACTACTTCTACTTGTTTAGACAACATTATAAGTAACATCGAAGGATTTTCTTCAGTATTTAATGGATTCGGTCCTTACTTGGCGGAAATTCATTATAAATAAAATAAAACAAAGTAATTTCCACTATGTTATGTAACATAGTGGAAATTACTTCGTTTTATTTTATTTTCTTCAGTTACAGAGGAACACATTTCAGACCATTCAGCTCAGAAATTCATGTTCTCTCTTAAAGAATATCAAACTGAAAGGGTAGAAAGAAAGCAGATACGGGATATAAGCCAGAGGACCATAAGTAAATTCAAAGAGTCGTTAACTAATGTAAATTGGTCCAATGTGTGTGACGGTTCAGATGGTTTAGACTCTGAATGGAATTCATTTTTTGCTGAATTTGGAAAGATATTCAACGCAAGTTTTCCCATTAAAACTGTGTGTGTTCAAAGAACTGGTAAGTTTTTACCTACTACTCAAAGTATTCAAACGATGAAAAATGTATTGGATTACCTCTTTATCCTGTCAACTAGAACTGATGAATATAAATCGGAGTACAGGAAAGCAAAAATTAAGTATGACGTCATGATAACTGCGGAAAGACAAAAACATTTCAGAGAAACTATTCAAAATTCCACAAATAAGTCTAAAACAGTATGGAATATAGTGAATAATACATTGGGAAAACAGAAGAATCAAGTGAACAAAATTAAAAAAGCTCCTGACCCTCAGAAACTTAAAGAGGAATTCAACAATTTTTTTTCTAACACTCCTACCCAAAAGAGTGGCAATTCAAGCACGGTCAATTTGAATGCCATCAAAACTAATGAAAAATCGTTTTATATGTTCGAAATAACTGAATCAGAGATTATAAATGTTGTCAAAAAAATGAAAAATGTCAAGTCTACAGGTTGGGATCGCATTCCAATCAAAATAATAAGGGAGAGCATCGATTTAATTGCAAAACCTATGGCACAGATCATGAACAGATCTTTCATTGAGGGGATATTTCCTGAGGCCCTAAAAATTGCTGTAATAAAACCTTTACACAAGAGTGGGGACGACAGCGACCCAAATAGTTATCGTCCGATTAGTCTTTTCACGTCTTTTGCAAAGATTTTTGAGAAAATTTTAGCTAAGAGATTGCTGTGTTTTTTTCGGAAATTTGGGATATTGTCCAACTGCCAGCATGGATACATACAGGGAAGAAGCACTGAGACGGCTATATTCGAATTGTACCATTCAATACTGTCGGCGTTGGGAAGGAGAGAACTGCCACTGGGCATTTTTCTAGATCTATCCAAGGCATTTGATTGTGTGGAAATAGACATTTTGTTGAAAAAACTCGAAAAATACGGAATAAGGGACAAACAATTGAAGTTGCTTGAAAGTTACTTGAAGGAAAGACCTCAATGAGTGGAAATGAATATCAACAACAACAAATATCAATCAACTAAAAGGAAAAATAAAGCAGGTGTACCCCAAGGAAGTATCCTAGGCCCTATTCTCTTCCTGGTATACATAAAAGACCTCTCTCTGGTCCTTAGACTAAGGTTACTTAAAGGAGTCTTGGCTGAACTGATTGCCTTTGCGGATGATGCAAATTGTATGCTAACGTCTCCATTCCTGACACTAACAATCGAAGAAGCGAATTCTATACTAGGAAACATAAACAGATATATAGGGTACTCATTTTTATGATAGGTCATCCAGAATACTTCCAACAATATTTAAACTGTAACAACACTAGGCGCACAGTCACATACTTGTATCCACGTCACTCTTTAACCTTAACAGAGAAGTCGCCCTTGTAGAGGGTGGGCAAATAAGCGAGGTAAGCGGCTATATCTCAGGATCCACTCATCGTAGAGACTTGCGGTAAAAAATTTTACCACTAAAGTAAACAAAAGAAAACACTGGAAATTGTTTTGAAGTTCATACCTCCACCGCTAGGGGGCGTAATAGCTATCGTCGAGTAGAAAAATGCATTTTACTCGAAAAATTTTCATATTAAGTTGGAAAAAAAATATCATCACTGTAAACCTTGGAAAATTCTCTATCTGTTTGAATTGTTACTTTCGATTTTGCGACATCAAATAAGGGTGGGGGAAAGATAGAAATCTGACTGATTGAAATGTCTGTAACTTCAGTTTGGCTCAACATTTTTGAGCAAATTAGATCTTATTTGAGAGACAACATCTTGTTGATTAAGGAAAAAATATACTCATGATGAATTTGATTCAGCTGCTTCCGATAGGGAGCGCTAAGTCAGAAGTTCATTGTTTTGTTCATTTTTCTCTGAAATTTCAAATGTAATGATAGGATTTTCTTAACAGAAACAAAAATTTCATTGAATTTGCATGAAAAAACCTGAAGGTCGCAAAGCGATAATTTCAGGCGTTCTGAAGTTATGGCCGAAAGAAGATATTCTTCAACTGATGCACTGCGAAAAACAGAATTGAGTCTTCAAGTTCTAACAGAAACAGAAATCCCATCAAATTTGTATGAAAAAACCAAAAGGTCGCAAAGCGATAGCTTCAGGCGTTCTGGAGTTATGGCCGAAAGAAGACACAATTTAGTTTTTCAGTGCATCAGTTGAAGAATATCTTTTTTCGTCCATAACTAGTGAACCCCTGAAGCTATCGCTTTGCGACCTTTTGGTTTTTTCATACAAATTTGATGAGATTTCTGTTTCTGTTAGAACTTGAAGACTCAATTTGGTTTTTCGCAGTGCATGAATTGAAGAATATCTTCTTTTGGCCATAACTTCAGAACGCCTGAAATTATCGCTTTGCGACCTTCAGGTTTTTTCATGCAAATTCAATGAAATTTTTGTTTCTGTTAAGAAAATCCTATCATTACATTTGAAATTTCAGAGAAAAATGAACAAAACAATGAACTTCTGACTTAGCGCTCCCTATCGGAAGCAGCTGAATCAAATTCATCATGAGTATATTTTTTCCTCAATCAACAAGATGTTGTCTCTCAAATAAGCTCTAATTTGCTCAAAAATGTTGAGCCAAACTGAAGTTACAGACATTTCAATCAGTCAGATTTCTATCTTTCCCCCACCCTTATTTGATGTCGCAAAATCGAAAGTAACAATTCAAACAGATAGAGAATTTTCCAAGTGTACAGTGATGATATTTTTTTCCAACTTAATATGAAAATTTTTCGAGTAAAATGCATTTTTCTACTCGACGATAGCTATTATGCCCCCTAGCGGTGGAGGTATGAACTTCAAAACAATTTCCAGTGTTTTCTTTTGTTTACTTTAGTGGTAAAATTTTTTACCGCAAGTCTCTTCGATGAGTGGTTCCTGAGATATAGCCGCTTACCTCGCTTATTTGCCCACCCTGTACATGGGTCTAAGGCTATTTAATGCTCTGCCCCAAAGTTTGAGGGGCACATCCAACTTGAAAGTTTTCAAAAGGACTCTGTATAAAGCAATTGTCGACTGTGAGCCATATTCTATAGGTGAATTTTTTGATTTTTGTAAGAATGGCTAGTCTTGAATTATGTATTTTGTTTTGACGAAACCAACCTTATTGTAATTTCAATAAGTTTTTGATTGAATAAATATATTATTATCATCATTATTATTATTATTAAAAGATCTTAAATGACTTGTTTACGTCATCATCATTATCATCGTATAGTGATTTCCATTTTTCTTGTTTTAACATTGTTGTGAAATTTTCTATATTTATTTTTGTATATAGCCTTTTCCAAGTGAACTTTTTTTTAGTTTTACTTATTTGATAAGTAATTTGTTGAGCTAAGTGGTCGGATATTTGTGTATTCCATGTTAGTGTTTCATAAGGTGTCTTTATGTTGGTAAGGATACCATCTATGCAGCTTGCACTTTTTTCTGTTATTCTGGTGTTGTCAAAGATTGTTTGTTTAATGTTATAGCAGTTGAAAAGATTTTGTATTTCTTGTTTTTCCTTTGAGTATTTGATCATATCTATGTTGAAGTCTCCTGTGATAGTAATGTTATATTTATTTTCAAGTTTGTGTAGGATTGTTTCTAATTGTCTCATCATTGTTTCAGTTGCTCCGTTGTTATATATAGCTATACAAATATGTTTTTTGCATTGTATCTTATATTCAATATCTGCTATCTCTAATATTCCTTTTTCAGACATTTCTGCTATATCTTTTCTTTCTCTAGCTTCTAGGTCATTTCTGACATATATAACAACTCCTCCATGTTCTCCCTATTTTCTGCAAAATTGAGCTTTGATGGTGAAATTATCTTTGCCAAAGTATTTTAGCCGACTTTCCGGTTTCCAGTGTTCGTTGAGACACATGATTTTTATGTGTTCATTTTCATTTATTATTTGCTCTAATTGATCTTTAGAATTGCCAAGTGACTGGACATTTTGGTGGAATATTGTGAATTTTTCATTTTCTAATGTTGATTTATTTGCTCTACATCTAAAAAATGTTGCCCTCTCTTAAAATTAAATCGAGAGAAGGTTATTCCTGTTGGCCAAAACTATATCATTTCATATATTTCATATATCTTCTCTTTCAGTTGAAGAGGAACTCCTATCATGAAACTTTTGAATTTGTCTTCTAATTTTGTCTCTAATTTTTATATTGATTTCTTTTTTTCTACACATCCTTTTCCTGCAATATATGTTAATACATCTTCATCATAATTTCTTGTTTTCTGTGTTGGATTTTATAGATTGAAACTTGCTGATTGGGTTGTTTTCCATTTGACTTGTTCCGATACTTGCTCTTTTGCGTGTTTGATGTCGTTTGTTCTCGACAAGTTTGAACTGATCATTTTCATCATTGTCTTGATGTTCGTAGGGTTTTTGTTTATTTACTTGATTTTCAGCGCTGTGTTTACGAATTTGTGTTTCGGAAGTAAGGTTAGGTTGGGCAGTCGTGACTGCTTCTTTATAAGATGTGTTTCTTGGTCTTCTATGTTCTGTTAATTTGACATGATCTTCCTTAGATGTTTGTAGTTCATTCGATGGTAGTTCATTTGATGTTATTCCCTTTGATCTGGTGTTTACCATTTGTGGCTCCTTATCTTCTTTGTTACCTTCTTTTTTCCC
Organism: Harmonia axyridis; assembly: GCF_914767665.1. NCBI lineage: Eukaryota > Metazoa > Arthropoda > Insecta > Coleoptera > Coccinellidae > Harmonia > Harmonia axyridis. The sequence goes on along the minus strand of NC_059505.1, from coordinate 19,942,230 downwards.
TGTTTTTGTGTACTTTGTTGATAATTTTTTTTTGTACTCCCTTTTCTCGGATTCCAGTAACCTAATGTTTTCTTTTTGCAATGAATACATTTTTCTTCACTAACTTTTTCACTCTTTTTGGAGCGATTTTCCGCATCCTCTTCAATTGGCGCCATCTTGGAATGTCTTATGTGTAGAAAATCTAATAATAAAACTAAGCTGATACTGCTCAGAACACCACAACAGAGAATGGAGACACCAACCACTATAAGGTTGTTGAATAGAGATCTGAACACTGATCGGACTACTAAGTTTTTAGGTATCTCCATAGATGAACACATGAATTGGCACCACCATATAATTGGTTTGGGAAAGAAATTGAATTCTGTCGCATAGAGTTTGAGAATAATAAGTCGATACTTAGACGTGAATTCACTCAAAATTTTTTATTTCGCCAACTTTGAGAGCTTGATGAGGTTCGGTTTGATGTTCTATGGTGACAACTCAAACACTCTGGAGATTTTTCATATTCAGAAGAGGATTATCATCAAACTATATTTGGCCTGGATTACCGTCAATCTTGCAGAGGAGTCTTCAAAAGGAACCATATTCTGACTGTTTATGCTCTCTACATTTACGAGGTGCTAGTTTTTATGTTTAAGAATTTGGAACATTATGAGCAATGCGGTTCTATGCACAGCTATGGTACGAGAAAATTCAATATCAGTTATCCGATACATAGACTCACAATAACGGAGAAACACCCTTCTTATTCGGGTATTAGATTGTTTAATGAACTTCCCGAGAACCTAAAAATGTGTACAAGTATGAAAGTGTTCAAGAGATAAATTAAGGAATTGTTGATCGATTTAGTAGAGCCTTATTCTATAGAGCACTATGTGCACGTATAGTACATGCATTGTGCCCGTTGTGGGGATGATCGTTTTTTTTTGTTTTTGTTTATATGACATTGTTTCATTTAATGTTACCAAATTAACATATGTATGACACTGTAACATTCTCTGAAATATATCTACTTATCCGACTTTTGCCTATACGCGTAGGATTTCTCCTCGCCGTCGGCTTTTCACTCCTCGCTAAAAGGAACATTCACTCAATCTCAGATATTCAAAATATCAGAAGGGTAGAGCTTGGTCGTGTCCGGTCCTTGTGGTCCCCCTGGTTTTCGTCGAACTTCTGGTCCTCTTACACGTGATCCTTGGACCTGTCCTTCGTTTCCTAGGAATTTTCTCACCGTCCTTACAGTACCTAAAAGAACAGCTTTTTGCATTATATTACATATATACTCACTAAGTCCCAGTTGCTTGATATTCCTCTTGAGATTTTTGGGCACTATTCCAGTTGTTGAGATGACAATTGGAATAGTTTTCGTTGATATCATTCCCCACTGGCGCTTTATTTGAAATTCGAGGTCCCTATATTTTGAAATTTTTTCGACCTCCTTTTGACGCAGGTTGTTGTTATTTGGTATAGCTACGTCAATGAGTAATGCTGTCTTTTGATGTTTATCGACTAGTAATATATCTGGTCTATTGGGAGGGACTGTTTTATCAGTCAAAATTGTACGATCCCAGTACAGCTTATAGCGTTCGTTTTCCAGGATGGTCTCCGGTCGGTACTTGTAATATGGCATTTTTTCAGAATGAATTAGTTTTGATATGGTTGCCAATTCTTGGTGTAGTATCTTTCCTACTGCATCGTGTCTCTCTTTATATTCATTTCCTGCAAACATTTGACATCCTCCCGTGATATGTTGTATTGTCTCATTTGTTGGACACCCATATCGGCATCGATCGTCAGTAATAGTTCGATCCTTTATGATATGCCTGCAGTAATTTCTAGTTGAGATCACTTGATCTTGGATGGCTAAAAGAAAACCTTCCGTTTCTGGGTACATTGCACCTGATGTGAGCCAATAGTTCGACGCTTCAATGTCGACATGATCCTGGTTAACCTCGTTGAAATGTCTTCCATGCAGGGGCTTCTCTCTCCATCTTTCCAGTTTTTCTTGGTTTGTCTGGTGGTTGAATGAAAATTGCTCCTTGTGAAGTTGTAAAGGTGTTGATTCGTCTGCTGCACACAGTATTTTGTAGAACTGTGATGTACTTGCTTGATCTCTGAAGTATTCCCGTAGGCTTTCTATCTGCCCACTAGCAAGTTCCATGATGTCCGTAAGACCTCTGCCTCCTTTATTTCTCGGCAGTGTAGTCCTCTCAGTGCTGCTTTTCGGATGGTGCTTGTTTGCTTTTGTCATCAACGTTCTCATTTTACGTTGCAAGTTTTCGATGTCTGTTTTGCTCCATGGGACTATACCGAATGAGTATGTTAGAATTGAACATGCATATGTGTTGATGGCTCTCGTCATGTTCCTGCTGTTGAGGTTTGTTTTTAAGATTTTTTTTGATTCTCCTAATGAACTCAGTCGTTAAGTCTTGCTTCATTCTTTGGTGGTTGATTCGTCGGTTCTGTTTCATTCCAAGATATTTATAAAGATCATCCGACTTCATTGCTTCTATTTGCTGTCCATTTGCGAGAGTGATCGGTTCATCTTGTATTCTTCCTCTCACTACGCTGAGAGTACGACATTTGTCCAATCCGAATTCCATACCTACATATTTCGAAAAATGTTCCACTAGTTTGACCATAATTTCTAGGTGGTTCTTATTGCCTGTTATCAGTTTCAAATCATCCATGTACAGCAAATGATTGAGGGTGGTAGTATTATTATTTCCTTTAATGTTGAAACCCTTTTCAGTAGCGTTTATCTGTTTAGAGAGTGGGTTCAGCGCCAAGCAGAACCATAAAGGGCTCAAGGAGTCTTCTTGGAAAATTCCCTTCTTAATTGGAATCAGTTTGGTTTTTATGTTTGCCGTGGAAAGCTCGATATTCGTTTTCCAATTGTCCATTGCAAGCTTTAGAAAATTGGTTATAATTGGATCGATCTTGTATATCTCCAAAATTTTCTTCAGCCAGCCATGTGGAAGTGAGTCGAAAGCCTTTTTATAATCAAAATAAGTCATGAAAAGATTTCTACGTTTCTTGAAGGCTTGGTTGCATATGATGGAATCTATTACCAGCTGTTCCTTCGATCCTTGTGCATTCTTGGAACATCCTTTCTGCTGTGTTGTAATTATTTTATTTTTCTCGCAATGTTTGTAGATACGAGATGCTAAACATGATGTGATGATTTTGTATATTGTTGGTAGGCATGTAATAGGTCTGTATTTTGATGGATCCATAGTGTTTTGAAAATCCTTCGGTATTAGGTAAGTGATACCTGTTGTTAAAAATGTTGGCATTTCTGTTGGATTATTTATTATGTTATTTATGTATTCGACTAGCCTGCCGTGCAGACACCAAAACTTCTTCAACCAGAAGTTGTGAATTCCATCTGGGCCTGGAGATTTCCAATTGTGAGTGTTCTTCAATATTTCCTGTAGTTCTTCAGACGTTATTACACTATGTGGCATACTTTCTATGGTTTCACATGATTTCTCCTCTCTTCTTATCCAACGCGCTTTGGAGTTAAAGGGAGTTGGTGTTGACAGTTGATCGGTCCAAAAACTCTCCATATCTTCGGCGCTTGGAGGACTCCCTAATTTTGTTGACGTTTGTTCATTAAGCATTCTATAAAATTTCTTTTCGGAGTTTTCAAAAATCATATTGTCATGTTTTCGTTTATAGCTCTCATTGTATCTTCTCAGTCGTTCAGAGTATACACTTAATTTTTGTTTGAGTGTATCTAGAGTTTCTGGAGCACTTTCATTGTTGGCGTCGTAGTTTGCATGTCGCCTATGGCGATCCATAATTGCATCCACTATTTTTTGTAGTTTTCTCGATGGAGAACCTTTTTCAAATTGTGTTAACCTTCCTATATCTTGTCGGAGGCTATGTACTTTTGCTTCTAGCCTATTTTGCCAATGTGGTTTGTTATGCTGTTTTTTCTGTAGTGGTTGCTCACTTCTAGGTTTTGGCCTCACGCCGAGCACTGCTGATATTGTAGAGGCCGCACAGTAGGTAATAAGATGTAATGACTCTAGGTTCTGGTCATTTGAAAAAACGTTGGAATTATCTCTTTGTTCATTATGTGCAGAATATGTGAGAGTTTTTTCGATGTCTTCAGTCTAGGAAGAATTGGTCGTTTGAGAGGATCAGTACCCTCGAATTCTATGAAATATCTATTCATTGTAACAGATAATTGCTCTAATAGATCTCTTCGACTTTCTTCTCGGTTTTCCATAGTTGCAGTTTGTATATTCCGCCATTGCTTATCTCTTACTAGTGCCAAATCTCCGCTGTTTTGTTCCTCAGTATTAATTTGTGCATTAGTGTTGTGTTCGTTTTCAGCACAATCGTAGTTTTCTTCAATTGTCACTTCGTTGTTAGTGAGGTTCCTATTCTGTAGCCTCAGTTGGACTTCATTTTTTATGGTGTTAAGTCTCTCATCGGGTACAAGTTTATTTCTCAATATGACCCGGTATTGGTCGGCTACTCTTTGCTCAGAAACTTGGAGTTCGGGATAGTTTCTGTGGAATTCTGCAAATAATTTTTGCCGGTAGCCTATTTTATCCTCTTCCATATTAGTCACTTCATAATATATGCGCATGATCGTTTCATTTATCGAACTTGTCCATTTCATGCAGGGCCCCCGCAAGGGACATCAACGCCCGCGTGCGGAACATATTTTGGCGCCCCTTAAAGAGGGGAGGTGGAGAAAAGCACTGCTGGATAATCGGAAAATTTTTTTTTAAGTTTTATTGAGAATTTAGTGTAGAATGGTTGAAAATCTATCAGCAACCTTCATTGCCTCAAGAACTTTATGGTGTTAGTTGTAACATAATACATTCCAAATTTCATTCAAAATTCAAGCTGTATTCTTCTATAAATTATTCATAAAGGCATAAACATTTAATTAGGATCAATCCAGAAATTGAATGGATGTTTTTCTAGATTTGGCTGCTGAAAATTCTTTTATATTATCAATCAATCAATTTTATCGAGTATCTCTTGCTCTATATCTAAGATTGCCAATCCAGAAAATCTTTCTCATGACATGGTAGCCTTCAAATAGTTTTTAATTATTTTTAATTTAGTGAATGATCTCTCACCAGAAGCAACAGACACAGGTAAAGTGAGAAGGATTCTTGAGGCAATACTAAGATTCGGTAGAGAAGAAGTTATTATTTTCAAAAATATATTGTAGAATTTCAAGAGGATTTTCGCTTCAGATAATGAAAAATTCTTTATCTCGTTGAATAAATCATTTTCTTTCACGTCAGCCTCTTTTTTTCTCTTTTTGTTGAAGAGCATGACAGCATTTTAATAGATATTTGTCATTTAATTTAAGAATATCACAAATAAAACAAAAAACGTTATCGTAATCAGATATCATATCAAACCTACTAATTAAGGAACTTAGTGTTTGATCAATTATTTTCAAAAAAAAAGGACCCCGCACGTTTAGTAAGGGAAATGGCTTTCCGTGAATTTGGCTGAATTTTTGATATGTTGTAGTTCTTGATGAACTGATCAGAAAAGTCTCTAGCCACAAAGCTCAAAAATGGACAGTTTTCGAGATATGGAGATTTGAAAATGGATTTTTTGCAATTTTCGGTGTTTTGCTCATCAATCGGGGAGCTCTCATTTCTGGTTTTGATGGAATTTGGATGTTTGGCGGCCAGAACCCGACTGAGAAATGATCTTCCTTGGTTATATTAGGCACCGCCATCGATAATTTTTTATACACTGCTCCACATTGACTATGAAATGAGATACAAAATCCAAGATCTTCCATACATCTTTTCATGCCACAAGATGACGCCAGAATAATTCACATGACCGAGAAACGACATATTGTGAGATTTTTTTAAGAGAGACCATAATAACTGAATCCTCATATTTGATATCCAATAATATCAAATATGTTAGCCGAAATGTTCATAACCAGGCATCGCCAGCTGTAATGGGGGAAAATGGGAAAATCATAATCATATATCCTCAGGGATAACAATTGTGATCACTATTGATGTCATTTACATATGATATGTGATTTGTTTCTCACAAATCTCTATAATCTGACAAAGGGGTGCCAAGACATTTTCCTCAGAATGTCTCGAAATTGATGATAGCATCCCACAGACAAACGAATACGTGAAAATGTCTGCAGTTTTGATTCAATATAGTACTATACGGGTAGAATATAGAAGTCCAAGTGTTGGAAGCTAACTATGAATGGAACTTCCGATATTAACCCACGAATTCTTGAAAATAATTTTTTTTTTCTATGAACTTTTTTTGTTTATTATCATTATTGTTATAATTATTATGAATGTTACTCTCATTATTATATTGTTTTTGATTGATCTACTCATTCATTTTGCCAACGATCATATTATTAGATAGTATTCATTCGTATGTGTGAAGTTCAAAAAGTTCATAGAAAAAAAAAATTATTTTCAAGAATTCGTGGGTTAATATCGGAAGTTCCATTGATAGTTAGCTTCCAACACTTGGACTTCTATATTCTACCCGTATAGTACTATATTGCATCAAAACTGCAGACATTTTCACAGATTCGTTTGTCTGTGAGATGCTATCATCAATTTCGATACATTCTGAGTGAAATGTCTTGGCACCCCATTGTCAGATTATCGAGATTTGTGAGAAACAAATCACATATCATGTGTAAATGACATCAATAGTGATCACAATTGTTATCCCTGAGGATATATGATTATGATTTTCCCATTTTCCCCCATTACAGCTCGCGATGCCTGGTTATGAACATTTCGGCTAACATATTTGATATTATTGGACATCAGATATAAGAGGATTCAGTTATTATGATCTCTCTTAAAAAAATCTCACAATATGTCGTTTCTCGGTCATGTGAATTATTCTGGCGTCATCTTGTGGCATGAAAAGATGTATGGAAGATCTTGGATTTTGTATCTCATTTCATAGTCAATGTGGAGCAGTGTATAAAAAATTATCGATGGCGGTGCCTAATATAACCAAGGAAGATCATTTCTCAGTCGGGTTCTGGCCGCCAAACATCCAAATTCCATCAAAACCAGAAATGAGAGCTCCCCGATTGATAAGCAAAACACCGAAAATTGAAAAAAATCCATTTTCTAATCTCCATATCTCGAAAACTGTCCATTTTTGAGCTTTGTGGCTAGAGACTTTTCTGATCAGTTCATCAAGAACTACAACATATCAAAAATTCAGCCAAATTCACGGAAAGCCATTTCCCATACTAAACGTGCGGGGTCCTTTATTTTAAAAGCGATTTTTGGATCTTGAGGTGCCTCATCCGTCTGTTCATAATCGAACAATTTTGGTTTATACTTTCGTCTTACAGTATATCATGGAGAAAAACCTTGATCTATCTCAAGAGCAGCCGCTAGTTTTCCAGCTTCCGCAAGTTTTTCCTCGAGAACATTATCATCCCTATAATTTTTGAAATGATCAACTTAATTCTTCAAATAGTTTTGGCACACTTTCATGTCAATCGCTACACTTTGCATCATTTTGCTAACAATATTAATCTGCAGTGAAACATCATAAGAAAGTATTATACTTCAAATAAATTTTAAAGAATGAATATTTAATAAAAGAGAACTTGCTTTATGTCTAGTTTCTATGTTAAAAGTATCATTTTTTGCTATTTCTAAAAGGCTATCACATATTTGAATAAAATGAAACTTTAGCATCAATTCTACTTGACCATCTAGTATCACTCAGGGGTTTTAGATGTAACTGAGGATCATGCTTTTTTATAACATTACAATCTTTTTGTGGATGAAGAGAAATATATATAAAGTTCTTGTACAATATCAAAAGAGTCCAGTGTTTCATTTGAAACCTTAGCAGCATCATTTTCAGTTAAATACAAGCTGTGTGCAACACATGGCGCAATAAATGACCTAGGATTAGCATCGAGTATGCGTTTTTGTAAACCAATATCTGGCTATTTCGTACCTATTGCGACGTTCGGAAACTTGTATAAATTGCAAGAAAGAAGTATTATTTCTTTTGTTTTATTACGGTTTATTTGTTTTCGTTATCATGTAAAATGGTTGTACCGTTGAAATAAATAAATAAATGAAATTTGAAAGAATCTTTTTCGAAAATCTTTGGTCCATCGGTTCTACATGCGGTCTATAAGAGATTTTGGCGCCCTTTTAGAGATCCTGCACAGCACTTTCAGCAGTCGGAGAAACTCGTGTTATTCTTCTCCTAGAATGTTGAGATTGTGGAGGCGTAGCATTTTGTTCGACAGATGCCCGTCTCCTTAGCACTCTGTCACCGACGTCCCGCATACTGTCATGTCCAGCGCCGGCTCCAGACACGCCCTGACGAACCTCAGGCAGCGGCTCTATATTCCTATTCCTCAAATTCACCATCATTCATGGGTTCCTCCGTGTCGTGGGGGAGACGGCCTTTGATCGCTTTTTACGATCCGCAGAGCTACGATGGGAGAATTCTTGAGCTGCTCTCCACACGGCTTCGTCCGTTACCCTGGACAGGGACCCTTCGACAGGTTTCAGCTTCCCGGGTCAGGGAGCTCCTGGAATCTGCGGTGGGCAGGAGTCGATTCAACTCTCCTGATAGGTGAATCGCTAGGGATTCACCTACCGCTACCCTATTATTATTATTATTATGGATTTCAAAAGAAAAGCAGTGTTTTGGGGGCTTGTGTTGATTTATTGGAGTATATAAGCACTGAAATCAATCTAGGTCGATACATAATAATTGTGTTTATAGATCTAAAGAAAGCTTTTGACACGGTTAATATTCAACTACTTCTGGATAAGCTGGACAAGATGAGGTTCAAAGGCGTATGTTATGATCTGCTTGAATCATACTCTAAGAACCGAAAAGCATAATTATGTGTCTGTGGGTGGTGAGGATGGCTAAATGGTGACAGTAGATATTGGTGTTGCACAGGGCACGGTTTTGGGACCAATTGAGTATCTTCTGTACGTTCAGAGTTTAAAAAAAAAAAAAAAGTAGAGGAATATAGATATTTAGGTCCAACAGTAGACAGCAAATTAACAGGACTTGGAGGCTCCAAAACAAAGCTGTTGAGGCATTTTATGCACTACCTTACAATACACCAACAGAAGATTCGTATGTTGGAGCATAATTTCTCAGGGTTGATAAATTAAGAATTTATGAGCAGATTAAACTGATTTATAAGATCAAGAGTAATTTCATAAAGACACAGATTGGGTTGCCTGAGGTACAAGAATTGCAAGAGTCAGCACAGGCTACGAAATAAAGTCAGCAATAAAGAATTTATTACTATAGTAGTAGTAACAGTTCTTTATTGTTCATAAACAAACAAATGGCCATCGACCTAAGGTCCTTCAGCCTCATTATTGTATATTCATATGTATTTTATAAAAACATTTTACAAGAGTGTGACGAAATAAATACCTTTGAATTAATAATATGCATCAATAGTTTGGAACCCACGAACAATACTCCACTCAGAAATGGAGAAAAAAATTCCTAAAGTGCACATATTACAGAAAACGTATCATCCTTTATCATTGTTTAAAAAACAGCTGAACCTCTTTGAGATTAATACTCTGGCTGATCGGCGAAGAATGGGTGATGCTTTGTTTATCTTCAATATTTTTAACGAAGTTGTCGATGCACCTGGGTTGCTGTCTGCAGTAGATATATACGTTCCAGATACCAGACTCAGAAATCGAAATTGTGTATTCGTGACAAATTGTTGCATTAGGGAAATTAACAACATAAATGCAAAGCAGGCTACTTTCGATTTGTTTTCAACAGCACTGTTGATGAAATAAAGCATCAAATATTAATGTGATATTTTTAGATGACTTGGTTGTTTATTTTATCTGTTCATTAAATGTAAAATATGTAATATACAATTTATTTCGTCTACTGGTTTGCTATACTTGTTAACCAGTACTATTTTGTGAATTTTAGATGATTTATTTTTATTTTGTATACTAATTGCTGCATATTTGCACTTATTTATTAGTACTAGGTTTAGACTTAAGATTTTACACTGTGTACATGTCATTGGGTAAATAACCTGTTTGTTATGCAGTATAAAAAATTAAATGAATGAATGAATTATCATGCAATGATTTATTTTTAGTGGTTGCCAATGTCTCAGATGAGGAAATGCAAGAGCATTACGACAATTTCTTCGAAGATGTTTTTGTTGAATGCGAGGACAAATATGGAGAAATTGAAGAAATGAACGTTTGTGATAATTTGGGAGATCATCTTGTGGGAAATGTCTATATCAAGGTAAATTTAATCTGAAATGCTTAGTGATTTTTGATAGATCAAAAAATTTAATTAGGTTAGAAAAAATGTATGATACTATTTTCCCAAATTAGACTAGAATTTCATAACTTTTCTTCAAAAAATATCAGTGTCTGTAATCAACGCTCTTTTTTATTGTTGTCATTTGTGCTTATTTTTGGAAAATTAATTTTTTTTTAATTGGTACTAGCTAGAGGGTCGAAGTGATATACAACTATTTCTTGTACCAAAATATAGTTAACATAGAAAGTTCTTGGGTGGTTAGTGGCGGAATTCAGGTAGAATAGATCCATAAAATGATTCAACAGTATAGAATCCATAGATGGAACGAAGCTTGAAAATCCATCAGCAAAACCAAAGGAAGAACATTTTATCAGCACATCAAAAAACTTTCCAAGTATAAAAAATTCCATAAGATTCCTACTATCATAGAAAACAACAAAGAATATAAGACAGATCCCAAAAGACAGAAATATTTTCAGAGCACTACAAAGAAGTTCATCAATATGGCAAGGATAGGAATTTTGATGCTGAAACAGAGACAATGGTTGAGAACTGGTACAGGGATTATTTCAACAACCCAGCTGTAAACACTGAATCAATCGAAATAGAAAAAGCCACCTACTTTGAAATTCTACATAACACCAACAACAGTGCACCAGGATCAAATGATATATGAAGTTATTCAAATGGTGTCTCACTAACCAATCCTTCCCGGAAGCATGGAAAACAGGAACAATCTCCCTCATAGCAAAACAGAACAAAGATCACCAAAAAACAGAAAATTACAGATCTATAAAGATGCTACCTGTACTTGGAAAGCTATGTGAAACAATAATAAAAACCAAACTTGAAGAACATTTCCACAAATTAATTCCTAACTATCAGTTTGGCTTCCGCAAGAAAAGGGCTACTTTTCACACAATGACTATTTTCATATCCACCTACAAAATGCAAGGAACACCTCGAGGATCTCCTCTGAATAGATGTTGTATACAACATCTATTGCAGTGAAATAGGTACAATACACGATCAAAAACAATACATACTACAATATGCGGATGATACTACAATAATATTTCATTTATTTATTTAGTTCTTTATTCTTGACCTCTAATACAGTACAAGTACTGGTGACAAGGCCTATTTACCAATATACAAAAAAAAATCATAAAATACTATAAAATATTCAAAACAATAATAATAATAATAAACGCAATTTATTGACCCAAGGGCCAAATGGCCATCGACAGTATTAGTCCTACAGCCAGGTAAATTTACAATAACTGAAATATAAGATTAAACAATGTTTGTAGATAAATAGTTTGGAGATTTAACATTTGGACGGAAAGCAAAAAAAAAAAAACATTATATTATAGTGGTGAATCAACTAGATTTTGAAGTGGTAATCATTGATTGGCATCTTCAGTGGGCAGGACTGTCTCTGAACTCCTCAAGATGATCTCTGATGGTCTTTAGAGGATATTTTGCTCTGGGCATGGAATGCCAATAATAATAATAAATGCCATTTATTTCATAATCAAAATTTCACAAGTGAAAGCATTGAATCGAAATATCATCAAAATAATCTGTTCGATACAATTTTTAATTCAAATATTCTTCTATTGTATATGGTTCTAGTTCCAGAAGAAGGGAGAACAGTTGTTTTTTGAATCTCTTGTAATTTGTTTCTCTTCTTAATGGTATAGGCAACTTGTTGAAGTACCTTATGTAGGAGTAATGAGCACTTTTTGCAGTGGATGAGAGACGATGTTTTGGGTATGCTATTTCTAGATTTTGAGTATGAAGTGTTTTAGGTGCTTCTTCAGTGAAATCATTTCTATTGTTATGGAGAAACAAAAGGCATTCTTGAATATGGATCGCTGGGACTGTCAGAATCCCATAATCCCTGAACCTCCCTCTGCATGACTCTAGTGGTTTCAGCTTCAGCATTATCCTCAAGATTCTTTTCTGCATAACCATGACATCATACAGCTTCTTTGAGGAATAAAATAATATGCCGTATCGAACTCTGGATTCGAAGACTCCATAGTATATAATAATAATAATAATAAACTTTATTGATCCTTTCTGACATCAAACAAATGTATAGGACAAGTCATAATAAAATAGTATACAATTTCATAGAGAGAAAAAAAAAACAAAAAAAACAGATTCAACGAATGGAGTCCTTAAGGAACTCACCAACACTATAGTAGCATCCTTTAATCAATAGCAACTTTACTTCTCGTTTGAAAGACCTTCCATTCATTGATTTCAACCTACTAGGCAAACGGTTGTACAATTTAATGCCCATAAAGCTCGGTGAGGACTCATATTTAGCTGTACGATGTTTGGGGAAGGCTATGGTATCAGTATGGCGTGTTTCATACCCATGAAAGTCAGAGCATCTCTTGTATTTACTGATGTTAAGGTGGATATAATTGAGGCAATTAAGAATGTAAATACATGGGAAGGGAAGCATACCAAATTGACCGAAAATCGGACGACATGAATCGCATGACCGAAGTCCGAAAATAAGTCGTACGATACGCTTCTGAGAAATGAAAACTCGACTTGACACTGTCGAGGAGCCCCAAAGAACCACGTTGTAATTTAGATGACTGTAAACCATGCTGTAATAAATAGTGAGTAGCTCCTCGACAGGAAGACAACTCTTGAGACGCAATAAGGCATAGTAAGCACTGTTCAGCCTCCCACAAACATGATCAATGTGGAGATGCCACCTAAGGTTTCTGTCCACATATAAGCCCAGAAATTTCAAGTGTCGGTCGCCCTCATTTCTTCCTGTTTGTGTTTTATAATGAAGGGTTCGACACTCGGATTATCTTGATTCCGAAACCTAACTATTACCGACTTCGTCATATTGAGAATAAGTGCGTTTCTGTGGCACCAATCAATGAAATACTGTACTATCGTTTCGCACAGCGACTTCAATTCCTGCCAACTTTCCGCTCCAATAGCGATAGAAGTATCATCAGCGAACATTATCAGAGTATGGGCATACAACGTATGCAGGCAGATCATTAATAAATAATAAGAACAGAAGCGGGCCCAGCACAGATCCCTGAGCGACATCCATGTTGTTGGTGTATTCGTCAGATGAACCGTCGTTCAATCTTACAAAAACTTTTCGATCAGTTCCATAGAAAACTCTTGACCCAATCAAGAAACACGCCCCTGAATCCCATCTGATACATCTTATTCAAAATGAAGTCATGTTGCAGAGTGTCGAATGCCTTCGACAGATCAAAAAAAATACCTGCCACGTAGTCACCGCCATCCAGGCAGCTGTAAACATACTCGAAAAATTCACAACCGACCGATTGTGTCGACCTCTCATGCCTGAAGCCATGTTGTTGACTCGATAGTATGGAATACTTTGTCAAATAATTGTACATGTGATTATATATGACTTTCTCTAAAATTTTTGACAATTGGCTAAGGATGGAGATAGTTCGATAGTTTGTTATATCTTGTGCGTCACCCTTTTTATGGACTGGTATAATCCTCGCCAATTTGAGGATAGTTGGGAAGTGACCAGAGGACACTGATTCATTCAGCAGAGCAGCCAGGGGTTCAGATATTAAAGGAGAAATGAATTTCAGGGCCCTGGCAGATATCATATCAGGACCTGCGCTACTACTATTCGTCAGACAGCAAATGGTGGATGAAACTTCCTCGTCAGTAGCGGGAAAGAAGAAGAAATTACAATTTAGGGAAGTCTGCAAGGTGCATGAACCAGACAAGAAAACGCCAAAATGTTTAAGTATAGAGACAACATTCACTTCAGTTAAATATTCGGCAAAAGCCTCCAAAACCTTCTGGGGACAGGAGATGAGTTCCCCATCGACCCGTAGTGTAATCTTTTTCTGAGATTTAACTTTGATGTTTAATTCGTCGTTTACTAATTTCCAAACTGTTTTGCAAACGTTATCAGAATTAAGTATAATTTTTTTATTATAATCCAATTTAGAGTGTCTTAATAAATGGTTGTACTCAGTCTTTGCTTTTTTATGTAAGTATGAAGTCTCAGGAGTATGCAAGTTTTTAGTGAGCCAGTGAAGGTTCCTCAAATTGGGCTGAAATTATCGTTTTATCGATCCAGCCGGGTTTTTGTTGAGAAGATAATAGATATACATATTTAAGTGGAAAAGCTGCGTCAAATGCGGACTTCAACAAAGTAACAAAATTCTCAAATTTATCTTCAAGTGTGAAAACAGAATGAAGCCGCAAGTCGGCACTAGTAGCTACATAGTCAACCTTTGTGGAAGAGGTTTGGCCATTCTTATTACTATTAGTAACAACTCTAGTTGGCTCTCTCAAGGCAACCAATAAATTATGACATGAAAACAAGTCATTTAAAGATCGAGGTTGTGTTGACAGGGAGAAATAATCTATGTTGAGATCTCCACACAAGAAAATTACATTAGAGACAGTACTACAGTAAACAAGAACATATTCCAAGGATTTAATAAACAAGTTGAAGTCACCTGAAGGAGGTCTATATACACTAATAACACAGAAAGTATTCTCACCAAATTTAATCTTAACTGCACACAGTTCACAGTGCATTTCCACCGAGTATTTGGCCACATTAAGCTGTTGCACTTGAATTCCCAACTTGACATAAATAACAACACCACCATGTTCACGGTTGGGTCTGGTATAAAAAGAGGCTATCTGATAACCAGCCAACGACATGTAGGGTAACCGCACAGAAGAACACCAACGCTCAGCCACACTCAGTAAATCAGGGCTGTAAGAACTAAGTAAAACCCCAAAAGAAGATATTTTGTTGGCAATGCTTTGTGCATTTATTTGCATCAGTTCGAACTTTTTAGAACTGCTACCTTCCGGCCAAAAAGTAGGATCCAGTAGCTGGGACTGAAACTCAGATGGAAATGACAGCTTGAAGGAAGAATAGACCTCAGGTTGTTTCGAGTTCAACTTTTCACAGTCAAGATTAGGAATCCTGTTATTCAAAAATTTCTTGAGATCAGCTATAGACGTTGCAGGACTCAGTCTAGACACATGTATCTAGGAAAGCTGTTTCTTGGGGACACTGGTCAAGGCATTTGAAGAGGATGATCCAATTATGGGCCTATTATTTCTAGGATTCTTTTCAACACGAGAGACTTCGGCCTTTGATCTACTTTTAGATTTATTCCTTTTCATAACAATGACACTCCATTCATGAGGGCCAAAATCCGCCAGCACCGACACGCCGGAAACCCCTCCGGAATCCGAGACATCCCCAGATGGACCAGGATCAAGCGTCGCCACTTCATCTGTAGTAGAACGCTCGCCAGATAGCGAATCATCGGGAACAGGAGCAAGCGTAGACACTCTGTCTGCAGAACGAATTTCAGGCAGTGAACCACCTGAAAGATGTGACGGTATCTTTATCTTATCAAGGGAATTCCGTTCAGCTGTTTTCATCTTCGTTAAGGTGTTTTTGTTCGTTTTTAATAATTTTATATCCTCGACGAGTGATAAGATTTGTTTATTTTAAGATCGAATGAGATTCTTTAACTGGAAAATCTCCGATCTTAATGGGCCGATCATTTCGGTCATCACAGAACGAATGGTAATTATCAGCTGACTCTCACCCTTTGTCGACTCTTTTGAGGGTTCTGGTGGAAAAGATCCTGAAGCATCCACTATCTGGCAATTTTCACATAACCACCCATTAATTAGTCCGTTTGTTCGCATTTCATTGAAAGAATCAATTGAAATGTTAAGGCAACTTATATGAAAACAATTTTCACAATTTATACATTTGATAGGATCATCTTGTCTATCAATTTTATCATTACATTGAGAACAACTTATTACGCGTACGCGTGTCGCCATGATCGAACATGAATGATATATATGATATATCAAATGATATATCGTTTTCATGGTGAAAAAATTTAGGTAACCTGATATCACCCTCATTGAGAAGCATATCCTTGAAAGTGATTTGCATACCTCTTCAATGTGTTTTGTCCAATTTAATGTTTCATCTAGACTAGATAAACACCAAGGAACTTGATAGATGGGCAAAGTTCTATTGGAATCCCTTCCAAAATCATTTTGTCTGGTGTGATGAATCCGGAATGGCTAGTTTTGAATAAAACTGACTTAGTTTTTTTTATCATTGAGAAGTAGACCATTTGATCTGAACCAGTTACCAGCTTTGCACATGACCAATTCAGTCTTCGAAACAGCTTCAGGGTATGTTTTGGCTTTAATGATAATGTTCTTGTCATCTGCATATCTCACAATTTCTACGTTGTCAAAATCCTCTTTTATGTCATCAAAGTCATTAGTGAAAATTATAAAAAGTATCGGGCCTAAAATACTTCCCTGAGGTATTCCCAAAGTGACATCGATTACATCTGACATTTCAGTTGCTCCATATTTCCCTAAGTAGTCATTTGCTTTCTGTTTGAAAGGTAAGACTTGAACCAAGCCAAACCGGGCCCTCTTATTCCATATGATTCTACCTATCTATGATGTAGTCGTGGGACAATGAATCAAAGGCCTTAGATAGATCTAGAAAAAGTCCAATGGTGATCTTTTCGTTTTCTAGTGCTTGGTGGATGTTTTTTAGGAAACTATATATGGCTGTCTTAGTTGATCTTCCTCGTCTAAAACCATGTTGGGAGTCAGCAACAACTTCTTCAAGAAAGCTAGACAATCTCCTCAACATCACAGCTTCCAATATTTTTGAGAATGATGGCAGCAATGAGATAGGTCTATAATTCTCTATTTTCTCCTTATCTTCTTTCTTGAGAATGGGCTTTACTAATGCTAGTTTCAAGCAATCAGGAAAGATTCCAGATTTTATGGAGTTGTTCATGATGAAGTTCAAAGGACTGATAATCTCTTCTGCGGTGTACTTTATAACAGTCATGGGTATACCATCAACTCCAGAGCTCAATTTATTTTTAAATGAATTTATTATATGTAGGAGTTCAACTTCATTGGTTCGATGGAAGAAAACTAATCTATCTCGGTCTCTAATGTCATGTCTAAATTTATTCCTTCGGCAGCTGGAGCAGGGCCTTTTCTGCAGAGGTGGCAAAATGCATGTTAAAGTCATTAGCCACTGTCTTCAAGTTATCGGGTAAATGTATGTCCGTGTCATTGTTTTGACCTCTGATCTCTCGGAAGATAGACCACATGCACTTGGCTCTATTGTCGGAGCTATTAATCTTCTCTTCATATTTCTTTACTTCAATTTGTTTCAGTAAATAATCATATTTCTTTTTTTCTTCTTTATATAAAAGATCAAATTTTTTGTTTGCAGTTTTGCAGGTAAATAGAAAATCCATACGCTTCTTCGAAGCAATGGTTGATGGGTGATATTGCTTCTTCTTAGGTTTGTTATTCCATTTCTTAAGTGGACAAGTACGATTGAACAGGTCCTGATAAGTAATCAAGAAATATGCCCATTGATCGTTCACGTCTGCCTGGTCGTGCATTAGATTCCACTTTACTGATTTCAATGCATCTTTTAAGGTCTTCAAGTTCCTTGTACTTAGGTCTCTTCCATATATAAAGGTTTGGCAATTTAAGTTTTCTGTTTGAAGAGTCATGAGTTGACCACTATGATGGGATATATCAGTCTGTTGTACCTCAACCTCTATGTCATCATAGTTAGTATAAAAATTGTCAATACATGTACTAGAATTATGTGTTACCCTAGTGAATTTATCTACAGTGTGATATATACCCTAACTATTGATTAACTGCAGGAACTGTTGTGTAACATTTGAACTTTCATTCATTGTATTGATATTGAGATCACCAGCAATAACAACAATCCCATTGCTCCTACTCAAATGTATAATGACCTGTTCCAAACGTTCCAGAAAAGATGTTAATTCTACACTGGGAGGCCTATAAAGACAAATTCACTGTAAGTCTCCCATGTTGGACTTCAATGGCAGAGCATTAAAAAATTCTAGGAATTGACCAAATTTTCCAGTCTTCCCAATACCCTCCATTTGACAGATTTATGACAATAAATTGCGGTACCTCCATGCTCATTTAATCCCCTACAGAAGCTAGAGGCCAAAACAAAAATTTCTAATCCATAGTTGGATAGCTGTTCCTTGGTTTTCCAGTGCTCAGATACACACATCACATCAACAGAAAACTCCTTTGTAATTTCTTCAATCTGCTCAACAGAGTTTCCAATTGATCTTATATTCTGATGGAATATCTTGACATATTGTTTTCCTGGATTTCTAATATCTACTCTGGTGGCGACTTTGGTAGGCTGCGTTGCTCTAAAAACTTCTGTCCTCTCATAAAGTTAAATCTATTGAAAGATACACCGATTGGCCAGAACTCATTTTTGTATACTTCCTCTTTCACTTCCATTGGGACACCCACCATATAACTTCTGAAACCTGCTTGATTTGACTTAGTTTCCAAAAGCTTCACTGATATTTTGTCGGTATTCGATACACAGGATGCGCTTTTCCCCGAAATATAATTCTTTATGCCTGTTTCCTCGACAGATTCATTCACTCTGGATATGAACAGCCATAATTTCTTTGGCTCTATTTCTGACTTGAAGGATCTGAAAGTTTCATTCACCTCTGCTCCGGAACCAATATTAGGTTTTCTATGTTTTTTGCTATTTCTTCTCGAAACCACTTGAAATTCATCATTTTTATTTTTAACCTCCATCTCGGTGTTGTTTATATCAGTGACAGAGCGCGTTTCGACAAACTTATCAGAATTATGGGATGTCATTGAGTTTGACTTTCATTTTTCTACCGTGGTGAGTGGTGCAAGCATTGGCACCTTTTTGACAGCTTTGTCAAATTTCGAATTTGTTGGGTTAGCCATAGAAGAATTTATGTTTACCAAATCAGCTTGTTCTCCTCTCTGCTTCACTGATTGACTGTAACTTTTGTTTACATCCTTATCTTGGAGAAAACTAACCTCTCTCTCTCTCTCTAATAATTTATTGTTTTCTTTCAGCACTTTATTCGCTTCCTGACATTCCTGAAGAAGTCTTTTCAAATAATCATTTTCCATAGTCAGCATTCTGTTGAGTGTTATTAATTTATCGCTTGATGTCCCATCACACTTCTTATCGCCGGGAACATGTTTGCATTGGACATTTTTGTTATTTGCCGCTTGTGTTATACATGATGGATGGAAATTTTCGTTGCATTTCCCACAAAGAACTGATTCTACAACTTTTTTGGCGCAATAAGTGCATTTCTGATCGGTAATTTTTCTCTCCTTTTCGGAGCGAAAATCTGGTACCACTTCACTTGACGCCATTTTCAACAATGCTAAACTAAACAAAATAAATCTTTCAGGTACAACTTAAGCTTAATATTGAAATTTTTTTAGTTCTTATACACTTTATTCCTTCTGGTGTTTGGTTAAATGCTTCTATTGCTCGGTAAATTGGGGAGTCCTGGGCTTTCCTTGTAAACCTGAGTTCACTTATTATGGTACCTCTATCTCGGGTGTTTTGAGTTATCTCACAGATAGGGAATTCAGAGTCGAAGTAGGCGAAGCAAGATCCAGAAACTTTCCCATAAAGGCAGGAGTTCATCAGGGAAGTGTCCTTGACCCATATCTGTATTTATTATATACTTCTGATCTTCCAACATGCACAGACACAACTATTGGTACTTTTGCTGTTGATACAGCTGTTTTAGCCTCTAATGAAGATCCCTCAACTGGTCCAAGACCACTTTAATTTACTAGTGACATGGACAAAGAAGTGGAAAATTATGATAAACGATGATTTTTTTTTTATACGTATCTCTCGGGAAAAGACTGAGCTTATAACGCCCTTTCAAGCGCCCCGAGATGAATTTAGAAGAAATCGGTTTGTGCGTGTCTTAAACTGCTGTAAGTTGTAAGATAAATCTAAACAAGTGGATTTCACTTTGAGAAGGGAATCCTGCCCATCAGTCTATATTAATAATAAAACAATACCTAAGGAAAAATCAGTCAAATACCTAGGGTTTCATTTGGACACCCGTCTTGGAAAGAGCACATTAAGAAGAGAAGAAAACAAATCGATCTAAAAATTAGAGAAATACATTGGCTGTTGGGAAGAAGATAAAAACTTTCTTTAGAAAATAAGATTTTGCTGTACAAAACTATTATCATAACAATATGGTCCTATGGAATAGAAATTTGGGGATATGCTAGCAAATCGAACCTAGCTATTATACAAAGATCTCAATCAAAAGCTCTCCGAATGATGGCCAATGCACCTTGGTACGTAACTAATCAAACGCTACAAGAAGATCTAAGAATACCATACGTCCACGAAGTCATTAAAAACAAAAGCACAAAACATCACACAAGGTTGGAAGGGCACTCAAACATGCTTCTGCAATCACTTCTATCAGACAAACAGCCAAGAAGATTGAGAAGAGTATGGCCAGCTGACTTAATGAAGAACTAGAAGATCCTCTCGATGGAGTGGACTTGTCACGCTATTTTTTAATGTCAATAAATTAGCTCATAGAATGTATGTTCTGATTGCTGATGAAAATCAAATGAAATAAAAAAAAAAAAGAAGGGTGTTATGAGTATGTACAGTGCATCCCATTTTGGGTGAGACAGCCAGGTTTCTCGCTTGTTATTTAAGATAGAGCCTTGCGGTTTTCACGTTCCTTTCCTACTTTTTCGTGAAACTCAAGTTGGTCTAATCAGATTCTGCATAACTTTTTCCGTTCAAAAGATACAGGGTGATTTTGGAAATTGATACTTTTCGGACCCCTCCTTTATCTCCGAAATTATTAGAAATAATGCTGAGCTGAAAACTACGTCTGAATCAGAATTCTGCGTAGAATCCAGTGGCGTACTCAATATTTTTTTTCGGGGTATGGTTTTGAAGATTCAACACAAACTTATGTTTTTTTTAATGGAACACCCTATATATCATTACTTCGTTGAATTCGTTATTTTTTTCCCTTCAAAATGATATATGATACTATGTATGTAGGATGTTTAGAAATGTTGAAAAAACACTAAAACGTCAAATAAAAATGATTTTTTGTAAATGGGCCATGAATTTTCTATGTTTCAATAAGAGGATTATTACTTTCGATTTTTAAAAGTAGTAGGTCATTGATGACACAAACATCCTTGTTGTTATTATGGCTACTATGCATTTGGGAGCATTGTTTTATGAAGTAGGCATTGGAGGGAAAAAACCAATCTGATCTGGCTGTCATCGCTATAAATTATTGTTATCATTATTGATTCTTCTTTTCTATGGGAAATCCATTGCCCATTAACAAAAAATCATCATTATTTGATGTTTTGGTGTTTTTTTAACATTTCTGAACAACCTACCTACATAGTGTCATATATCATTTTGAAAGGAAAAAAATAACGAATTCAACGAAGTAATAATACACATGGTGTTCCATTAAAAAAAACATAAGTTTGTGTTGAATCTTCAAAACCATACCCCGAAAAAAAATATTGAGTACGCCAATGGATTCTACGCAGAATTCTGATTCAGACGTAGTTTTGACCTCAGCATTATTTCTAATAACTTCGGAGATAAAGAAGGGGTCCGAAAAGTATAAATTTCCAAAATCACCCTGTATCTTTTGAACGGAAACAGTTATGCACAATCTGATTAGACCAACTTGAGTTTCACGAAAAAGTAGGACAGGAACGTGAAAACCGCAAGGCTCTATCTTAAATAATAAGCGAGAAACCTGGCTGTCTCACCCAAAATGGGATGCACTGTACATCCTGTACTAGTGTAAATCTATAATTTGACTTAATATAATTGTTCATAATGCCATGTATCGGTTTAACTTGTTCCAATTTCTTTAGGTTATGAATCTCCAAAAGTTTAGTGTCCTTATATAATATTGATGTAGGAGTTAACATGCTATAGTTGAACAATATTTTTATATGATAGTTCTATTTTGGAACACTTGTAGCCCTGTTATTTATTTGATGCATTTCCCCAACAATTAATGAGGTACCTCAGTCTGGAGGAGATTAAGCTGTGGTAGATCATTTTTTTGTGATGTGTACTGAACATAAATGAGCATATTCTCAGTGAACCCACCACAGGAGGAGTTACCCTACGTATCATGTGTTCTATGTGTTTTTCCCAATTCAATCTTTCATTAATATACATATATATATATATAATATAGATTTATGTGCTGTTTCACACGATCAAGGGAAACATCATCAAACTTGACTTGTATTTCATGGAATGGCTTGTTCTTCTGCCTTATGAACATATATACAGTCTTCTCTACATTTATGCTCAGTCTGTTACAACGCAGTCAGTCAGAATAATAAAACAGATCAGCATTGATAGTCAATTTCAGTTCCTCCAAAGATCTTCCTGAGTACACCAGGACAGTATCATCCGCAAAAGAGAAATATCTTGAACCCATTAGATGTACATAGAGCAAATACAGCAGTGGGCCCAATACTGAACCCTGAGGGACACCCATGTTAACTGTGTGCCTTTTACTTCTTTGTTTATTGATACTAGTGTAAAGAATTCGATTTTTTAGGTATGTTTCAAGAAGTCTATAAGCTATCCCTTGAAATCCCATCCTGTACAACTTCCTCAATAGTATATCTATATTCATAGTATCAAACGCCTTTTGCAAGTCTATAAAAATCAGTACAATATAATTAATTACCCTCGTTAATTTCAGCAGTGACGAATTCTAGCAGATCAACTACAGCACTTGATGTACTACTTCCTTCCTGGAACCCATACTAATACTTTTCAAATCCAAATGTTGCATTCACATAATTTTTAATTCATGTCTTCATGGTTTTTTCAATGATTTTTGAGAAAATACTGAGTACTGATATGGGTCTATAATTGGTTATTATTTGTCTTGAACCATTTTTGTGCAAAGGAATTATTTTCGCGATCTTCAATTGCTCTGGAAACTTCCCTGTAGTAAGGACCTCATTGACAAGCCTAACGATGGTGTCAACCACAACATCAAGCAAGTTGACTAAATCTAACCTAGTCACTTCATCACCAGCTGCGTTCGATTTAATGCATTTGATCACTTCCACTACTTCACTACTGTCGCACAAACTCAGTGATATTGACTCTGTTGTCTCCTGCTCAGGGAATTCTTTATTTTGGGTTTGATGTATGTTTGTAGTTAGTTTCTCTCCAATTGTGTTCTTTGAATTTGTCAGCAAAAACTTTCTCATCTGTAATAGCAACATATCAACCTTAACATGTGTCACACCGATGCTGTGATCCCTTGAATTGAATTAGACAGATTAGTCACATTGTTCTTTGCTCTTTTGAATTCTTGTTCAGATCGTAACGTCTTCTGTCTTCTCCATGACTCATATAAAGTATCCTGATGTTTCACCCTAGTAATGAATTTCTTTGTTATCCATTTGTTATCGTTAACTATTTTTAATTTTTTCTATCTAGTACACAGTGTTTTAGTTCTACATAATATTTCAGCCAGATCACTGAAAGTTGTTATAGTTCTATTGTTAAGTTCGAAACTCGCGCATCTTCTCCATTCCTCAACATCAACATACTTCCGTTTGATAGTTCTCGAGACATTATCTGTGATTGCTTGATTAATGGTTACATAGATTAATTTATGATCTGATATACTATGATCTTTGTGTGACAACTAAGACCCTGGTTTGTCATTACATGATCAATTATACTGCTTTTGTGAAATCCTATCCTTGTGGCAGAGTCTAAATCTATCTTATTCTTTAATGTAAAGGCATTCATTTCTATTATACTCTTATATTCGAGCACATTATTGTTGTCCTCAAGTAAATCCAAATAGATGTTTCAAATAATCATACATTTCCTCTTCTGCCTGTCAAGTACCTGCTCCAAAGCATCATAAAACTGTCGTATATGATAGAATAGCTCTTATTTGTTCCAATGTATTGCTCAATTCAATTTTCTGTTCTTCAAAACAATCGGAAATAAACTGCAAGTAGTTTTTGAGTTCCTTCATCTCATCTTTGTAACTTTTCTTGAGGTCCGCTTTAAGCTTTTCTAAGAGGTTTTTCAAAACATCTTCGCTGACCAATTGGCCCTGTGATTGTTCTCTTTCCTCAGATTTGTCGTTTTTGTTCAATCTAAGCTCACATTTTCGTCTAAAACACTAGACTTATTATCATCGCTCAATACCTTGGCCTGACCAGCACAACTTATGTGAAATGCTGCCTTACATGTCACACAGTTAAGAGATTTAACCACCTTTTTATTTCAATGTTTGCAAACTTTAATATTTTCCTCCGAAACAACAAGCGTTTTAACCCTGTCAGCCATCTTGAATTCAATATCAATATCACACGAAAAAGAGCCAAATACTTCAGAAAATTGACATACAGGAATGAAGAAATCAACATGAAAACAGCATCCATCATTTATAAATCCATATGCAGACCAATAATTGAATATGGACATCCCCTTTATGCTAATTGCAAAGAATCCGTGATGAAAATTTTAAAGGTGGCCGAGACAACATTCCTCAGAGCTATTACCAAAATGAGACACCCAAATAACAGACTGTACAACCTCCCAACGAACTCCTTTACCAGATAACCATGATAGAACCTATTGAAGACCGAATCAAACTGAACACGAAATTTAAGTAGCGCATTGACGAACTCGAGGACATAAAGATTCTCATGCACAATGAATCGGTAGAACATCCCCAAAGAAAATTCCCATCCCAAAAGTTAATACAGAAACTGAACCCCAATAAAAACTGATATCTTGTAAAATTGCATAAATAATGCTTAAATATTATGTTGATGTAACTTGGGCTGAAGGACCTTGGTCGATTGCCCTTTGGCAACTAGTTATCAATAAAGATCAGTTATTATTATTATTAGATCCTGATTATATGTGCCTTGATTTCCCATCATCTAATTTGTGATTTTAAGGAATATCATGGGACGGCAGAGTTTCTAACCGTAAGGCTGGAGAAGCTGCCTACGTTCTACTAGATTATTTTGAGCAACGAAAATTTTTGGACTTTACCGACATTTTGGACTTGCGCAGAATACGTCAGACAATTGAAAAAGACCGAAAATGTTTAATACAGACCAAGGTGACAGACATTTTTCAAACGCATAGCTATGTAAAATACAAACATATCTCACAACAAAAATTAACATATATACCTATGTAGAGTTTTTATTTTTCTTATTTTGTGAAGCTTGCTTATTTACTTATGTAGAATTATATTTTTCGTTCTGTTATCTTTTGAGTATGTACATATGTATATACATTACATTATGTAATGAATAATAATAACCATCTTTATTCCAAATCACCCTGTTACAATATACAGGGTGGCCATTTGAAAACGAAACAGACGAGATTACAGACGAAATAAAGTTTTTCGATAGAAATGCTCGGACAGGTCGATTTCTGTTTCGAGGGGGACAACTTAAGATGTAGGTTACGGACGCATAGCGCTTCAACCCTTGCTGCTACAACCCCCACCCCCAATTTTTGAATAGGGAAGATGGGGTGAGTGATACCTCAATTTAAAGGTATTTTTATACTGATTTCAGCACAGTAATTGTTTTTTCATTTTATGCATTAGTTCTCGAAATATTCATGCGTTAGTTAGGAAGGAAGCCACAGTCATGGTTGTTTTGAAGCTCAAAATGTCGATTTTTCACAAAACACTACAAGTGCCATGAAAACACCACTTCATTTTCAAATACTTAGTTAAGAATATTTCGAGAACTAATGCATAAAATGAAAAAACAATTACTGTGCTGAAATCAGTATAAAAATACCTTTCAAATGAGGTATCACTCACCCCATCTTCCCTATTCAAAATTCATTTTCATTCACTTTCGAATAATCATTCGATTTTTCTTTCATTAAATGATAATTCGTTCAATTATTATGAATTGAAATATGTAAATAATTATTACTTGTTTCTTGATTTGATTCTGTTATCTTCCATTTAGTTCATGATGAGTAAGTTGATTTTCCCATCGAAATGTATTGCATGTTGTTAATTAAACTAAAGGTACCTAAATGTAATACAGATCCGACCCAAAGAAAATTGGATAAGGGTCAAAATCACCTGAAAATCAACTTTGAATGACATTGTATGATATATCGTTGAATTCAGCGTTAAAAGTTATTTCGAAAAGTGTCATAAAATATACAGGTCCGTATTGAAAAAAATGAGGTTGAGGGTGGCCCAGAGAGCACGAAACGTTGGATACGAAATCTGATTACGTTAAATTGATAACAATTTACTGTCGAATAAAAAATTCCTGTAACATTTTTTGATAATATTCGAAATAAAGTGGGAAAAAAGAAAAATCAAAATGACAGAATTTACTTTTCTTATGATATCTCAATAACCGGCCCTGATAATCTCGATTTGTTTGAACTGCTTGATAATGCTTCTATGCATGCAACTTTTTCTCCATTTGACCGACCTTCTAACTCTTATGGTTTAAAAGTTACCAATACAATCCCTTTGAAAAAGTGGCCACCCTGTATACCCCCAGGAATTGGGTTGATTCTAACATGGTAAAATTTTTTCCTAAAAAGATTGTGTCTGGGTTTTCTATTCTTGAATTAGTAGGGTGGAAAAGAATTACATTAGTTTTGACCTTATTCATTATCAAGTTGTTATTAAGGAACCATGATTCAGTCAATTGCAGTGTTTGGAGTGAGATCTGCTTCAATTCTGGCCACTGATGTTCAACTGCTAATATATTTGTGTCATCTGCATAGTTTACAACATTTATATTTTCATGTTTCCAATGTTCTTTGAGAAAAAGATCATTCAAATATATAATGAAAAACAAGGGTCCAGCTATACTTCCCTGTGGAATCCCCATTTTTATTGTTCTCATATCTGATCTTGCTTCCTGGTCATCTGTCTTGATCTGAACAAGCTGCTTCCTGTTTTGAAAATACGACTCCATCCATTGAACGGCTGGGCCTCTCACACCATAAGATTGTAACTTCTTACAGAGCTTCACTGCATCAAGGCAATCATAAGCCTTGGATAGGTCCAGAAAGAGTCCCAACGCCAAACATTTTCCTTCAAAAGCTGATACAATATTATAGTCTAAGATCCCGATATAAGACGTCCTTCACCGAGATGCTTATTTGATAAAACGTATTTTATATTCAATTTAACATGTCAATAAATATATCACATATGGGTTGCCTAACAAATTTCAGTCCAGAGTAGGTTTAATTAATAATTAAAAAAATTTTTTTTTTCGAACATTGCACCGGTTTGCTTATTAGATAAATTCTATACCAATCGAAAGTATGAAGCCCATAGAATGTGCAAACGTTAGGTTGCCTATTTTTTTCCGGTCACAACTCTCGGTTGCCAGGTATAAACAGGTCAATCTATACTAGCATTTTGCAACGGTCTGATTATTTAATCAAAATCAATATGATTAAAGATTATTTTATTATGAACACGGTGGTATAGGGTTGCCTGCGAAAAATCAGTCCAGAATCCCGGTTGTCGAATTTTGGAAAGTTAAATATTGCTGCGAGTGAGTACACAGCATAGCAGCTGTTTGAAGTCCGTCCAGTGAATGAAAGATTATGCTATTTGTTCTTGGA
Source organism: Harmonia axyridis (assembly GCF_914767665.1). NCBI lineage: Eukaryota > Metazoa > Arthropoda > Insecta > Coleoptera > Coccinellidae > Harmonia > Harmonia axyridis. The sequence goes on along the minus strand of NC_059505.1, from coordinate 19,914,281 downwards.
AATGAAAAGGATAGCGATAGACTCGTATATGCATGCATCATTTTGGAGCAGATAATTATCAAAATAGATGAATAGTTATTTAATTTTTTTTTAAATCAATTAATTATATATATGTGTGTATATTTTTATGTGACACTAAATGAAAAGGATAGCGATAGACTCGTGTATGCGTGCATCATTTTGGATTAGATAATTTTTGAAATAGAGGAATAGTTATTTAATTTTTTTTTTAATCAATTAATTATTTATGTGTGTATATTTTTTATGTGACACTAAAGTATCTTTACTAAAAAAGAAGGTTATAGTAATACATATATAATACTAATCTTGCAAATTTCATCTTTATTATTAGACGACAAAATGAAAAACAATTAAAATAATACTTCTGTTTATCATAAAAAATTATAAATACAAACATTTTTTGAAATCATTCAGGTTCCGAGTCATCGGACATATAACTATCATCTCCAACTTGTGTATCTTCGTCGTCATCATCACAGATGGCGCTGCATTAGATTTTAACATTATTCAGAATACACTTTATTATAATGTCTGTTATGGTTAAATTTGACTTCATGAATAGGATATACAGTACAGATGTGTTCAGATTCGAAAATAAAACAAGATTTTATTTCAAAATTTGAACGACAAAAAAAAAAGAAAAAAAAAACCGAACAAAAACAAATAGGATCAAAATAGCAAATATAAACAAACAAATTTATATATTTAAATAAACAAAAAGATATAAATAGAAATAAAAACTAAAATCTTTCGGATAAAAATAACATTAAATAAAGAAATAAAAATACTACAGTTGAACATAAAAAAAATAATTGAAATATCAGTATCAATCTGCAGTCAAATCATCGTCTTTAACATCCATACATAAATTTTCACAATCCATGGAATCGAGCATATTTTTTGTAGGTTGAAAACGACAACACCTACCTCTTTAAGTCCTTCTTTAGCATGTTATAATAATGCTATATTTTATTTAGAAATCTGTTTCTATTTTTTGTTTTGATGCGGTTAGTAGCCGAAAATATTCTCTTGCATTTGACATTCGAAATCTGAAATATGCAGCCACCCAAATTTGTCGATGAAATTCCAGTTAGACATATTTTTTTCCACTTAATAGAATACCAAATGTGAGATAATGGTATATTTTCAACGGAAGTTAACACACCATCTGTTTTCAATGAGGCACCCTTCGGATATTCCATCATTCTTCGTATTTATTCTCAGCCGACAGAAGTTTTTGATTTTATTATGTTCAATAGGAACGTTCTTCTAGAAACACGTAGAACGTAGAACCTCAATGAGAATGAACAATGAATTGATTCATAGAAACAGTCTAGACATCCGAATTTCCATATTCCCAATCGTCTCGGTTATATTTTTTAAAACTACCAAAATCTACTAAAATCTACCAAAGGATTTCTTCCTACTAAAAACTACATGAAAATTCGAAAAATCTACTAAAAAAGTAGATTTCTACTAAATCTGATCACACTGTTTACGAGTCTATCGCTATCCTTTTCATTTCCAAGAACAAATAGCATGCGCACTCCCTTTCTTTCACTGGACGGACTTCAAACAGCTGCTATGCTGTGTACTCACTCGCAGCAATATTTAACTTTTCAAAATTCGACAACCGGGATTCTGGACTGATTTTTCGCAGGCAACCCTATACCACCGTGTTCATAATAAAATAATCTTTAATCATATTGATTTTGATTAAATAATCAGACCGTTGCAAAATGCTAGTATAGATTGACCTGTTTATACCTGGCAACCGAGAGTTGTGACCGGAAAAAAATAGGCAACCTAACGTTTGCACATTCTATGGGCTTCATACTTTCGATTGGTATAAAATTTATCTAATAAGCAAACCGGTGCAATGTTCGAAAAAAAAATTTTTTTTAATTATTAATTAAACCTACTCTGGACTGAAATTTGTTAGGCAACCCATATGTGATATATTTATTGACATGTTAAATTAAATATAAAATACGTTTTATCAAATAAGCATCTCGGTGAAGGTCGTTCTATATCGGGATCTTAGACTATTACTGGTAAACTGATAAATTGCAGTCTCCACTGATTTTCCCTTCATGTATCCATATTGATTTCCTGATATTACCGCATTCTTCAACAAGAATTCCATCAATTGTTCACAAAAAACCAACTCAAATATTTTTGAAAAAGATGGCAAAATGCTTATTGATCTATAATTACTATAATCCTTGGTATCGCCCTTTTTATAGATGGGTATCACCAAAGCTATTTTCAATATATCTGGGAAAATTCCTATTATAAGAGAGTTGTTCAACATATAGGTAAGTAGAATTACTATTTCAGAAACTGTCTGTTTTATAATACTGTTAAAAACACCAGCCACTCCAGCACTGTGGATATTTTTCAAGGATTTTATTATCTCTGCTTCTTGATCTGTTGATACCTGTCCCACATATAATGATTCATTCAAATCTTTTTTACCACTCTGGTCACCGTTCTAAGTTGTTGTCAAATTTTTTGTCAGTTCTGGAGCAATTTTAATGAAGTATTCATTGAGTTCATTTGCTATTTTGATAGGATTTTCTTTATGAGGAAATTTCTGTTGGTATTTCCTTCTTTAAATGAATTTCTGGTAGACCAGACAGTCTTACTTTTGTTATCCGAAGTTTGTATCAGATTTTCAAAGTTTTTGGTTTTTTATGTTCAGATTATTCATGCTCTCAATTTATCCGTCCCTCGTCCTGTCCCGTGGAGCACGGATAATTGGGTTCTACTGAATTATTATTTTCAATAATAAATAATCAGTATCCATTTGAAATTTAATTAACATCATATTTAGTTCATTCTTTGAAATAATATGCAAATGTAAAAGTAATGACAACCCTTTTTCATTTAAATTGTTAACTGGTTAGAGTTTTTCTCAGAAGTTTTTGAAACTATAAGTGTGGAATTTGATATAAAAATTGATTAGTATACATTTAGAATCTCATCATTGAATTTTAAAGAGTGTAGAGAGGTGACATTTCTGCTAAGATTTGTGCTTGTGGATTTTTATGATATTAACTCCATAATAATTTCAAACACCGAAAGGTAAAATGGATGTAGGTTATATATGTTTACTTCATAATAATTAAATTCTTTTAATTTGTATTATAGTTCCGTCGTGAGGAAGATGCCGAAAAAGCTGTTAATGATTTAAATAACCGCTGGTTTGGTGGAAGACCAGTTTATGCTGAATTGAGTCCTGTAACTGATTTCCGTGAGGCATGCTGCCGTCAGTATGAAATGGGTGAATGTACAAGATCTGGATTTTGCAATTTCATGCATTTGAAACCAATTTCAAGAGATTTAAGGAGGTAAAAAAATATAAATCGATAAAGTATCTTTTTGAAGTGAATAAAAAAATATTCTCTTCAATCTTTTCATATATTAGTTAATCTATTTTTTATACCTAATTAGTTCACTGATGTTTGCTTCAAGAGTCAATAATAATAATAATAAAACGACTTCATTCAACAAATGTACATACATTTGCCCAGAAAAGGCGAAGATAAGCTAAAGCTACTCTTAAACTCTTAACCTTTTCAGTTTACAAGATAAAAAAAATGTCAATGTTTCTGTAACACATCATAAATTTGGTTCAATCGGGATGAGGTCCCATAAACCTATTTTGAAGAATAAATATCCTTTATTTGATCTAATATCGCTTAGATTCTAAGAGATGTCACAGAGGCCTAGAAGAGTCAGGATAGAAAACATTGAAAGTAACTTTACTAACCTAAATATTTATTTGCACTAAATTGTATCGAAGAATTTCATTTCCAAGAGCTGACATTTATAAAATTATAACCCTTGGTGACAATCCTGACATTTAAATTGTACCTCTTTATGAGAAATAGCAATACAAAATATTTGGAATTCCTTCATAATGAATTATAAAATGATTCAAACACATATCAAAAACGTATGGGTCGGAGATCGGCAGGTGGATCTATCTGATCTGTAAATTTATTTAGCCCATAGGTCTTGGCTAATAACTTAGAACATGTTATTTGGAATGAATTTGTCTTTCAATTTATAATTTTTTTTTTTTCAGATACTTGTATTCCAGAAGGAAGACTGGAAGAAGGCGTTCCCGTTCTCGTTCTCCAAAAAGGAGATCAAGATCTAGAGACCGTAAAGGTTCACGTTCTCCACCCCGTCACCGTGGCCGTAGTGGAAGATATTAAAAGTTATTATTCAGAAACAGAAAATTTTTTTTCGTGGCAAAAAATTGGATTTTGATTATTTTATAGTCATTACTGAATTATATGTATGGTGTCAATAAAGTAAATTGGCTGATCACTAAAATTTTTGACTAGTCTATTCATCCTTGTTTGTTGGTGTTGTGTTCAATTTTCACCTGAAGTGAGGTCCATTTTATTTATTTTTTTCATTACATTCTTTGAAAATTGGTGTGGAAATTTTAATTTCAATTATTATAAATGATGATGTTTCAATCAGTTCTTTTCAGCACTACCATTATTTTTTTTAATTCAAAGCATGTGAATATTTTTACCAATAGGTGCTGGTTTGTAAAGCTATATTCATAGACAAACTAATCTTATAGACCCTCAACTAGAGGCATATTACACAACAAAATGAAAACAAAATTTGGTGCCAGAAATCTAACATCTGATTTTAGATGTTTTTAATGTGCTGATTCCAAAAATGCCACCAGATTTTTTCTATCAGCTCTAGTTTTTGAGATACACGTTACAGGTTAAATGATATATTTTTTTCTGATAAAGGACAAAATAGAAATTTCCCAGAATCTAATTAGCCAAATGGATATCTGGAATTTGCCCTGACCCAATGTTCCTATACTAGGAACTACTCAATACAATGCGCTCTTAATTACTTTTATACCTGTAATTGCCTATGACCCGTTCCTTCTATACCTGCTTGGCTGTACTTGATTTAGTATATTACTGAGTTTTCCCAAGTAAAGTTGTGCTATCATTTTGTGTCAATTTTGGTCGTTTTGTAGTATCAAGACACTAAACTGAAACAATGGCATCCACAAGCAGACGTACCTGTGTAAATCATCCCGATGTTTTTTGTTATGTGTGTGGTGAATACACTTTGAAAGAGAGCAGAAAAACGATTTCTGACTTTGTGAAAAGAGCTTATTTTGCCTATTTTGGCGTTCATTTAGGAGATCAAGATAAATCTTGGGCCCCACATTTCATATGTAAAACATGTGTTGAACATTTGTGACAGTGGACAACTGGAAAGAGGAAGTGCCTAGTGTTTGGTGTACCAATGGTTTGGAGAGAACCGCGGAACCATCATGACGACTGCTATTTTTGTCTCGTTAATATTAAAGGCATAAATAGAAACAATAGACACAAATGGACATATCCTGATCTAGATTCTGCAAGAAGGCCTGTAGTGCATTCGGAAGAAATACCCGTTCCATCATTCAGCAGTCTACCCGAACTGACAGAAGATGATACAGAAACATCAACGTCTGACGAAGTTAAAAGAATTCAATCAGAAAACGACAGCGATTTTGAAGCAGATTTAGCAACTCCGGAGTGTTTCAATCAAGAAGAACTAAACGATCTTATAAGAGACCTGAATCTCTCAAAGAAATCCGCTGAATTACTTGCATCCAGATTAAAAGAAAAAAATCTACTTTGTCGAGGTACTAATATTACATTTTATCGTAAAAGAGATAAGGATCTGCTGCCTTTTTTCACTCAGGAAAATGACTTGGTATTCTGTAACAATATAAAAGGGCTCTTAGAAAAAATGGGTTTGCCTGAATACACTCCAGATGATGGGCGCCTTTTTATTGATAGTTCAAAACGTAGTTTGAAATGTGTTCTTTTACATAACGGTAACAAATATGGCTCAATTCCTTTTGGTCATTCTACTACCATGAAGGAAGAATATGAAACAATAGCATTAGTTTTGGGAAAAATTAAATACGAAGAACATCAGTGGTCATTTTGTGTTGATTTAAAAATGGTTAACTTCCTCCTTGGACAGCAGAGTGGTTATACAAAATATCCTTGTTTTTTGTGCCTTTGGGACAGCAGAGCTAAAAATGAGCACTGCGTTAACAAAAATTGGCCTTCAAGAGATGTCATGATTCAAGGAATACAAAACGTGATCAACGAACCTTTGGTTTCAAGAGAAAAAATCTTACTTCCGCCCTTGCATATCAAGCTAGGCCTAATGAAGCAATTTGTGAAGGCCTTAAATCGAGATGGAAATTGTTTTGGGTATTTGTCACGTAAATTTCCTGGCATTAGCACGGAAAAACTAAAGGCTGGTATATTTGATGGTCCTCAAATAAGGCAACTTGTTAAAGATCCACAATTCACCACATCAATGAACGAGACTGAATCTAACGCTTGGAGTTCATTTGTTCAAGTAGTACAAAATTTTCTTGGCAATCATAAATCAGAGAATTACCTAGAATTACTTGAAACTATGCTTTCAAATTTTAATATTCTCGGCTGTAACATGAGTATAAAAGTTCACTACCTCCACAGCCACCTAGATCGTTTTCCAGAAAACTTAGGTGATTGTAGTGAAGAACAGGGGGAAAGATTCCACCAGGATATTAAAACTATGGCGGATCGTTATCAAGGACGATGGGATAGCCACATGATGGCGGACTACTGCTGGAGCCTTCAGCGAGACTGCCCTAGTAAACTCCATTCTAGAAAATCGTATAAAAGAAAATTTTTATGCGATTAGTGACTAATGTAATTATGTAAATTAAGTTTTTGCAATAAATACTTAAATCCATGTGTCTTTGTTTTTTTTAACTGTCAATAGTTATATTATATATTATAACAGTTATAACGTAAATTATATACACAATTTTTTTAAAAATCTCAAAAACTAGATCTGATAGACAAAATCTGAGAACTTTTTTACATTCTGCATCCAAAAATTACTCAGGAACAGTTAAAAAATCGCAGGCACCAAAATGTGTGTTGGCCTGTGTTATTGGTTCAGGCTATTTTAGTACCGGCGGGTTGATACCAGCGTTGCCGTTCGTACGATAATTATCGTTTTGTACGATAATTTGCTGCTCAATACTATGTACGATACCGCATGTACGATAATAGCGTTTTGTACGATAATTTCAGTGTACCTATCATTTGAGCTAAAGTGTCCATAGATACTCAAAATATAATGAAACTCATTATGACCAGATTTAGTAGATATCCAATTTTTCAGTAGATTTTTGCATTTTCAGGAAGTTTTTAGTAGGAAGAAATAATTTGATAGATTTTATTAGTAGTTTTAAAAAATCTAACCGAGACGGTTGGGAATGTCTAGACTCAAGAATGTTCCGATGAATCAATTCATTGTTCATTGGGGTTCTACGTTCTACGTGAATCTAGGAGAACGATCCTACTTAAACATAATAAAATCATAAAACTCCTTTGGTGGCTGTCAGCTGAAAATAAATACAAAGAATCATGGAATATCCGAACTCCGGAGGGACGAAGGGTCCTCATTAAAAACAGATGGTGTTCAAACTTCAGTTGAAATACCATAATCTCTCATTTGGTATTCTGTTTAGTGAAAAAAAATTGTTGTAACTGGAATTTCATTGACAAATTTGTCTGGCTGAATATTTCAGATTTGAATATATTCATTTCAAATAACAAAATCGTTTTTTTGATGATCTTTATTTTATAGAGAATTTTTACGAAGATATATCTCGAATCTGTATTTCCAATCAATTCAATTATTTAGATTCATAATATTTTATATGTGGTTATGGGAGCAAATGTTCAATTGTTGAAAGCACATTAAAAAGACTATCAAAAATATACTGCCGTTTCAATTGAAAAGGGCGTATCTGCAAAAAAGCACATTTGGGATATTTGTCTTTGAAGACTTTCATTTCATCCACAGATTCAACCGACAGTCTGTGAATAGGATAATGCAGGTTGTCTGATCTTGCCTAATAATTAATTAATTATTCATTTACCGTTTTGTTCAAATAAAAAATATATTACTTATTCGATATATTGCTTGTTTTTTCATCCTTGTCCACAAATTATCATATTCTCGCAAAAATTTCCTTTATTTCGAATGTGTACGATAAAAATCAATGGGATACGATAATATGTACGATAATGTACGATAATTTTGAACACGCGGTACGATATTTTCGTCTTGTCGGCCTGGCAACGCTGGTTGATACCATGATACCACAGATTAGTCTGTGTTGATACTCGCGGCAGGTCGGTGGGTTCTGGCCGTTTTTCTATCGTTACCGTCTATTTTACGTAAAAGAAAAACAATAACAATTCGTTTGTCAAAATTTTGTCCGACATGACATCATGGACCAACTTGTTTTTAATGATAATTATTATCTATAATCTGTGATAATTATCTTGCAACGTAAAGGTGAGAAATAGTAGGATACGCTAAAACGGACCAAATATTTGGTCCCGATCGATGATTCGGGTTTCTTCGTGAATCGGCTGTGTCATATTAAACCAGTCACTACACCGATACGGGGAGACAGAGTTTTTGCTGAGGTTTTTATCTGTTCTCTTGTATCATACGTTGAAATGTATGATGCCCCGTTACATTTCCTCTGCTAATACTGAGATTCATCGACACATTTGCTTGATTATTTGAAATTAATATTTTGTATTGCTCTTTCTCAAAAGAATATATATATATATATTATTAATGTTCTAAGGCATTGTTTAAGGAGAAGATAGTTAGTTACTTCGGTTCAAATATCATTGGAGGATATTGGGCAATATCGTTAGAGGGCGCCACTCCGGAAGAGGCCCAACATGATGGGTTGCCTATGTGCAATGTTGAAAATTCAGACGAGTATTAATTTTTGGGTATGGTGAACAACAGATGTCTCTAGTGCGTTTCTTGTTCAATCTTTATAGTCCTTTTAAGGCCCGGTGCACACATCCGACTTTTGCAGTTACGACACCCGTTGCGGTGTCGTACCTATTCAATGCACACTACATACGACACCGTCATGGTTGCGGAGCCGGATCAATTCACTTCAAAGAAGAGCTCAATATCCAATTCCCTCTCGGCCATTGTGCGAACTCACGACAAACGTCGTATGTGTGCGCAGGCCAATTTGGAATAGAGTACTGAGAGATCGCATGCGCATGTACGACTGCGGCACAGTTGCGGCCTAGAGGGACATGCTACCAAAAAACGACCGTAGGCTGGCAGTTACGACGTCGCAACTGCACGGCGGGTAGTGTGCATGCTCCCATTTGATTCTTTGTACCACAGGCCGCAAGTACGACACTACAACGGCGTCGTGACTGCAAAAGTCGGATGTGTGCACCGGGCCTTATTCATCTTTCTGTCGTCGAGCAGGCATCGGAAGAAATTCTCTTGGCCGCAATAAATTTTTATTACCCTTGCCGCATGCCGGCTAGCTGCATGAAAAAGGGTAGAGTAGAGCTATTGTTCGAATCGTATTTTTGGTCATAATATTGTTTTAAAAGCTTCGTCGTCCTACCTTCAAACAGAAATAAAAAAAAAATTTGGCACAGGAAAAAAATTAGACAAGATTAGACAATTAGACAAGATTAGAATTATCTCTGTTTTGACAGGTAACAAAATATAACTTTCTCGAAATTACTTTTTTCCCGGGAAAAAAGTGAGTGTAAAGATTATATATCCGGGAAAAAGGTAGTTACTTTTTTGCCGGATAAATTTCGTGAAAAGTTATATTTCTTTCACTATAAAATCGTCGTTTTTCCTGTCACAGAAAAAAATTGTGTATTATACAAGGGAAAAAGTATTAGATTTTAGCACGAAGTTATGTTGTCTCCCGACGCGGAGCGGAGGGTGCCAACAAACCGAGAGTTATTTTTTGTATAACTATATATGAATCATTGATATATCTATATATATATATTATCAAAAAGCCCAATTACCATATAATGGTGTAGGGTGTTACATTTCAAATTAATTAATTTTCATTATATAATTTTAATTCGGAGCTCCGTAATCAAACTCGATATACTTGGAAATAACGAGCGAGAAAATATTTTCAACGTGTATACCATATTTGTTATGTGTACACTGAACGAGAAAATCATTGATACGAAATGCTTATTTCCTCTTTTACCGATTAAAAAAACAAAGCAAGTAGTAATCGAAAGTTTAATGTTTGCTGATTATATATCCCCCCAAGAAATTATTCCACAATTTTATCAGATATTTAAATTTCTTTGAAAGAAGGATTTTTTCAATATTTTGTTGTATTCACATAATAAAATACCCATATTTCAGACGATTACAAAAATATTGTTTGTATATTAAATTCGTTTTGCCAGAACTCAATCGAGAGCATTCTAATCCGCATTCTCATAAGCCATTGAAAACAAACTCATTTCACACGAATACAAAAAAACTATGTATTTCCCCTTTGATCAAATTCGAGGTATTCTGAAGAAACTGAAAATACTTTTAATCAGATCAATACAAGCAATATCCGAAATTCCCGCAAAACAACATCAAACCCTACGAAGGTTTAGAGATTTCTGTTTTCCTTCAACAAGCCGTTCATCTTCACCAGAAACAAATAATGTTTCTGCAGATAGCTCTTACATTGCAGATCTGGTAGATCTTCCATCTATTGATGAGTTTGAGGACGGAAAAAGGAAGAAAAGTATGGAAGAAGAAATCAAATCGTTGAAAGAAAAACTACAAAAATCGAGGAAAAAAAACAACAATCTGAAAACCCAAGTGACTGAAGCTAAAAAAAGAATAAAGAAACTCCAGGTTTCAAGAAAAATGCAGCCAGATAAAACACTTTTGCCAGAATTTTCAAGAGCTATAGTTGCAATGCAATTCAAATCTCAAAAACGGAAATTGTGGACGACTGATGAGAAGAAAACGGCTCTTAGCATATATTATAAGGGACCTGCTACGTATAAATTTTTGCGTAGGAAAAACGTTGTTTAACCAGCCATTTCTACATTGAAGAAACTCCGTTCCTTTAGTTATAAGAACTTTTAATGTTGACGTCTTTTGTTATCCTGTATAAGAATTTGAAAAATAAATCTTGTTAAAATTTCATAGCTTGGTGTACTTCAACAATCCAGACAGACTAGCAATAATACTCTATGACCATATAAATTTAAATATCTAATTACTTTACATGCGACAGGTGTTTTCATTATCCAAGCTACACTCATTTGATTTCACGAATTGAATTTCCAATATTTAAATGACAAAATTCTGGATATACTTTTCTCTAATTATGTGGCAAACCAGGTCATTCCGGCTCATCTTGTTGAACAAAATAGACTGGAACGGATTTTTCTATTATCTGTCAAATTTGTGATACAGAAAACTGTTCTGCCAACCAACATTTTTCAATGCAAAAATTACTAATAGATATTTATGGAAATTTTCGTTAATTTCAATAAAAAGGCCCCCACCCCTCACGGACCTCAGAAATATAAAAGTGCATCCTGAATCACCGAGAATTATGCACTCATTTAGTTTTTAATATTTTTTTTTCCAATAGATAGCTTAAATTATCTGCATTTCGCGTTTTAGAAGTCCGATCGTGTTCCACTAAATGGAGTTAGAAAGATGAGATTTCGTACTACAATTTCTTTTGCGACAGTTTTTCAATTAGTTTACTGGTTTAGTTTGAGCGCGCGTTAAGGTTGTAGACTACTTTGCGCTGAAACTGCAATTCCGCTAGATGGAGCTACCCGAAAATTTTTGGTAGATTTGTACCTGACACACCCATTCAATTTGAAGAACCGCCTGTTTGGTATTTATTGCCCCAAATAAAATCTCAACTCTCGATGAAGCCCAGCAAAGAGTAAATTTGTGTTTCTGTAAACTTTATATGTAACAACCTTATATATCACAATCTTATTATGAGTTAGCAAAATTCTTTGGAAAACTTCTTCAAAAGAAGGAAAATTTGATTTTTTTTTCCTTTATCCCCCCTCCAAGGCTTATGTCTGGGTACGCCACTGTTTAGGTATATAATACTAAATAAGAAAATCGCTGAAAATATTGTGAAGTTAGAAATGACAATGAACCACTGTCATGGACTTATTTTGAGTATGGATAATAGAAATAGCAATTTATTCGAATTGAGAATAGTTATTTATAATACAAATGCAGAAGGCATTGATATTCTTCCACGAGTTCAAAATTCAAAAACGAGCCACGAAGTGGCGAGTTTTGGAATGAACAAGTGGTAGAATGACCCTTCTGTACGAGTATTATACATTATTTTTTCTAATTCATTGCATTTTCATTGAAATTAATGAAATATTTCCATAAATATAATTTAGTAATTTTTGCATTGAAAAATGTTGGTTGACAGAACTGATTTCTTTAAGGCAAATTGATGAATTGACAGATAAAGCCGTGGCGGAAAGTTCGGAGTACCAACATAGAATAATAAAATATAACCATGAAAACTGTGCGTTTCTGATATATTCTCACACGATTTTGTTCTACAAGATGTGGAAGAATGAACGGAATAACCACAGAATTAGAGAAAAAATATATGATCATCTCTGGTTGTATGATTTCACAGAGAAAATCAGAAAAATTTGCATATTGAGATTTCTAGAATGTAAAATTCGAAAAGCTTTTGAGTTCTCATTTTATGCGCCTTTGGAGGCCACAACACTGTGTATAGGAATATAAGATATGCGATTTATTAGGTTATTGTTGTCGGTCTCTTTATCTAGATGAGAATTTTTGATATTCTCCTGAAATTCAGAATGATTATTCAAATGATTATTTGACATTTGACACGTATTATAAGTCGTGAAAAAAAATTAGTGAGGGCAATAAGAAAAGAGTAATAGGAATGAAAAGTTGTATTTTGTTCTGTCTATCGGGTGTCACTTTGGGTTTTTACAGATATATTCAGCTCATCTAAGTTCAATATTCAAGCTTTGTTTCATCGAAATCGGATGAAAAGGGTTATTGCCAAATAAAATTCACACAATAATTTGTTTTACTAGGCGACAAAGTAGTGATTGACTACCTTAGCTGAATCCCCAGCCACGCTACGCTCAGCCATGTACAGTATAACTTCAGTAGTCCGGGCAGATTTCGTTCCGGTACCTGCCCGAATTATGAAGGCGTCCGGATTACTGGAGTGATTTTAATTTATGAAATGAAGCAACTTATAAATTATCAAAATAAGGTTTATTAATCAAGTCACAAAAAAAAATATTATTTTCTCATAAAATAAAGCAAAACTGAACAAAACACTCAAGTACATGTAACACGTTATGTAAATATGTACATGTAGGTATTTATAATATTGTATACATACATATTATGTATGTATGCAAAATGAAATATCTTCTACTTTTTTGAAAAATACATATCAATTTTAGTTTGGACCTTTTTGGATGCATCTATATCAATCGCGTTGTCTTTTCAAAAGCTATAAATGTTCAAGGGGAAGGTTATTCTCCTTTGTCCACCTGATAGCTAGACTTTTCTGTGAGTGTAAGTCTTATGTGATCGTTTGACGGCAACCATTGCGTCCGGCACGCTCAAAAACAAAGTGCAGAATGAAAGATGCTGCCGCCACGCTGTTTCCAACCGACATGTTACCGTTTTTTACATGTATAGACAGGAAAATGCTATTATTTTGCATAATGAATATTTTCGCGCCCGGATTTCAAAGGCAAAAATTTCAAAATGCCCGAATCCCAGCAGTGTCCGGAATACTGGAGTGTCCGGGCTAGCGACTATCCGAACTATCGAAGTTGTACTGTATTAGTATTTTTTATAATATGACTCGGCTTTGAACTATTAGCCGCGGCAATCTATCTACTACTTTGCTACCTATAGTAAAATAAATAACTATTGAAAGTATTTTTTATTTGACAATAATTATTTTCATCCGATTTCTATGAAACGAAGCTTCATTTATTTTGTAGTGATAAATTAAAATAAAATTTGATACAAATTGCAATTGTTGGTATGGTTGGTTGCTATGGAAATGTATATGTCCATAATAATTATAGTTTGACAACTTTTTGGAATGTTTTATTTCCATTAATCATTTCTGATGATGCCTATTCATGAAACTACTCACTTTGCTGCCTAGGCAGGAAAAGTAATACTTTACTGATTGATATGTGTCTGCAAAATTAATATTTGTTGTCAATCGGAGGAAAAATATTTTACAAATTTCAAGAACTTTTTTGGTGTGCAAGGGGAAGCCCTACTCGTTATGCAATCTTGATGAATTAGGGCGCTTCGCCATAATTGAGGTACAAAATAATAATAATATAAAAAATATCACAAATAAATGCACTGTTATTCACACATTTCCGAATAGCTTAAACTAATATTTTTTGTATCATCCATTCGAATATATAGGTACTCATCATATAGAAAATATACTAATTACACAGTTCCTTTTCATAAATGAAATAAGTTATGCCTTCAAAATTGAATTATCTACAAATATCTTTTCTTATATATTCTAAGAAATAACGATTCATAAAGTTCTAGTTTGATTTATAAATTCATTGAAATTGAATATATAGATAGTGAGAAAGGGCTGCATATCATATATTTGTCACGTATAGGACGGCCTGACGGACTGACCAGAATCGAATTTGAGGACGGATTCATCATCGGTGAGTCAAACACTATCGTTGGAGTTTGTTTACTATAAATTTTTTCAAGTTAATATTAATGAAGGAAGTACGAGAAAATTTTCTTAATCAAGAATTGCCTATTTTTAGGGTTAAATTAAATGACAAATATTGTAGATAGAGTTTCGGGAATAGTGAGTTTTTCAAAAGAATTTAATTTTTTCTGAGAATTTTTTTTCAGATTTCTCAAATATTAATAATTTTCCATATTTCGGCAAAAATCCAGATACCTTTTTTTCATCTTAATTTCTTTATGACTTCTGAAATTTTCTTTATGATACTAAGCGCTCAAAATGTACTTCTCCAGACATCATTACGAATAAAATCAGCTAGCATATATATTTTAGGAACAGTATCGTTTGTAATTCTAACAATGATTTCATAACAAGTTTTCTACCTATCCCTATTATTCAGTGCAATATTGTCATAAACTAGTAATGTACACAATTTTAGCCAATCAGAGAAACCCTACCCTCGTAAATCATAAAAGTGTCATTCATCTCGAGCCATAAAATACAGTCCAAGATTCTATTGGCGTTCATGTTGCAAAAAGGCGTAAACCTTTGGGAGGCGTTCCAAAAAGCATAATTCTATTTGAAAAACATCTACAATTAGAGCAAATCAAGCAATTTTAAAAAAATGCTTGCACCAATTCAAAACTCATAATATCACTGAACATTTGTGGATGAGTTACTTGAAATGAGAAGTCTCTCTAAAGCTGAATAGTCATTTAAAGAAAGTGTTTAATTTCAAAGTTCAATTTTCGGAATACTATCGATTTTTTTTTGAAAATCGAGACGAGATCTTCAAGTTCACTATCACGTCATTGTTCACTCAAAAAATGAAATGAATCCGACCTGTACTTTGGAATTGGAATGCACTGAAATTAGCACTGAAATAGCAGTGGTATGAACAAGGTATTGAACACCCTTAAAGATGGACACTATAACAAAGAAAAAATATGTTATATTTGAGTTTTTCTTCGATAAAGGCGAAAATGCAAGCCAAGCGGCTGAAAATTTAAATAATGTTTATGGTCTTGATACAGTAATAGCCCATCATGGGTAATTTTGGTTTGGTCGATTCCGTTCCGGTAATTTCTATGTCAAAGATGCATCACGCACTGAAGAAAAATTGTCGAAAATATCGATAAAATCATAGGCATTGTCGGCTCCTGTTGTCATTGCTCAAGAGTTGAAGATTGCACAAAAAACACCGTTTGGAACCATTTGCATAAGGTAGGTCTCAAGAAGAATCTAGATGTATGGTACCACACGAGTTACTGCAAAAAAACCATTCGGACCCAATTTCCATCTGCGAATCGCTGCTGAATCGCAACAAAATCACCCCATTTTTGAAATGGTTGGTGGCTGGTGATGAAAAGTGGATGACTTACGACAACGTCAAGCGAAAACGGTCATAGTAGAAAAGCGGTGAGCCGTCGGAAACGGTCAGAAAGGTTCTGCTGTGTGTTTGACAAGGAATTATCTATATGAGCTGCTTTCCTAAAGCACAAATGACTCAGAACTGTACTGCTTCCATTTGGACCTTCTGAAGGAAGCAATCGCTCAGAAGCGACTAATAGGAGAGGAATTGTGTTCCATGGGGACGACGTAAGGCTAAACACATCGATAGTGACTCGCCAGAGGTTCTTATGCATCCACCTGGCCCCAAGTGATTACCATCTCTTGCTGTCCATGGCAAACAATTTTGCTCGTGAAAACTTTGTTTCAACCTTAGACTTATATAGTCTAAGGTTTCAACAGAGGCTTGTGAAAATCTACTCTCAATTTTTTGCCAATAGCGACGAGGGCTTCTATGAGAGAGACATACACAAACCAAACTTTCAAAATGGCAACAAGTTATAGAACAAAACGGCGCATATTCGACCTAAATCGGATCATTCTAACTGTGATAACTGAAGACTTGATTTTCATGCAAAAATAATGATTTTTTTTCTATACCTCATACTTTCTCCGCCCGAGTTCTCATGAAATAAATCTAAATATATTCATGAAATTGTGTTTGTACTACAAAAATTTTGGAAACTAAATATGAAATGAGTTACTAAAATACATCTCTCTACAAAAAATACTCGACTCAGTAGATACCAACAAAAAATTCCGCTGTTTTGCTAATCGATATGAGCCGTGACTTTCTATGGCCCCCCCCTCAGACATCGCCTGGATCCGCCCCTGACTTCAACTTAATTGATTGGAAACCTTCCGAGGAATCTGGAATATTATTCAATGCTTAACGCCGATCTGAGAGGGGAAACTTATATGGAATTTTATAATTTTATTTTTCATGAAAAATCTCTTTGCAAACCAAAATTCGATATAATTTGAATCAAATATTCAGCTGAAAAAGTCTTATATGTATATTCATAAATTAAACATTCACGACGTCCTATCACAAAACAAATGAGATTTTCACAAAAAAGAGAATAGTTTTTTTAAATCAAATTTTCTTTTGGCAGTATTCCAATATTTTAGTTACCTATTTGAGGTAGATAACCTTGACATGAAACTATTCACTGATAACAATTTTACATAATCAATTAATTAAATTTAAAATTCTCTTTTCGAAAAACTAAAAAATAATCTTATATGTACTTATTTTTCTCCAATCACAGTATTTCTTTTCAAACGCAAATCAGATCATACATTCCCTTCACGATTTTCATTTCAGATAATCCGGTCCAGAGATATCGTGATCACCGCAAAATTGTTTTTTTTTTGCGGAGCTCTAGGAGATCGGCGATAGCAACATTCGCGAAGATTATTGTGACAAATAAAAAATTGTCCCGAGTGTTTACTTAACCATAATCACTGAATGATATTACCCTATTCTGTATTGAAAACCCAAGAGAAATCTTTTTTGAGATTCATGAGTGGTTTCTGAATAATCTATCTATAATAATATAAGGGATGCTACAATCTGAAATAATCTTTTTCTTGCCCTGATCCTTCACATAACACATTGATTTAAATTTTGAAATTATTATCAAGGTGAAATGTCAAACTAATCCTAATATGAAACAAGCTAGTAGTACTTTTAAAAATCCATTTCTAGATGTTTTAATGTAATTTCTTGAAGTTCTTTCCATTATTACCAACAATAAATTTCTTAATTCGCATAAAATAATTAAGAAGCTTTAATTTGAATACTTATTCATAGTAACAAAAGGGCACTTTCAATTCAATCTCATCATACAAAATTCTCTTTCATATTATCAAATCACATTAATTGATCAACCTACAAATGAATATAATGATAATAAACAACTTCTATCATATTCGCATCAATGGTCACATTAGTTCTATGTTGTGTAGCCTTTAGAAGACTTTCCTTGGAAATTTTTGCAGTCTTTCCCTTATTGGCACTAGTTCAGTTCTGTAAAGTGTGTTTATATTCAAAAATTGGTCTGCAGAAGATTTTGTATATTTTTGTAGCTGTTGATATAATAATACCAAATTCCAACTACAAAGAAAGCTCAATTAAAGACGAATTTTGGAAAATTCTACATATATACCGTTTCATTCCACTCTGCAATTAAAATGGGAAACAACAGAAAACGTAAATTTTGTTGTTGTTTGGAACAAAATAACATCAACGTCAAAATCGTATTTGAAGGGAATTCTCGGCATTCTCGCGCATGACAGTTACTTTTCATTTAGGATCTTTGGGAGTACCCGTAACTCATGAGCTTCGGGTCCAAATATTTGGTCCGTTTTAGCGTATCCTCGTTTTTGCGTATCCTGTATATTATTACTAGTGAAATTCTTCGTATATGTACTTCAGCATTATTTTCAGGTACTGAGAAGGAGCTTATTTCATCTCAGAGTATTGACGAGCTGCCATCTGTTTCAAATAATTTAGAAGAGCAGGAATGTAAGCAACCAATTATAATTAAATATTATTTTTTGATAATAATAATAACCGTTCTTTATTGACCATCAACCAAAGTCCTTCAGCCTAGTTTTTAATAATACATATTAAGTCATTTTAATTTCTGTTAACATGTTATGTATTGTAGAATTAGAATAATCTGATATGAATAATTTATTTCCAGTTCTAGGAGCATCAGAAGCAAAGACAGAAAAAACTAAGCTTTCTAAAACAAATGAAAGAATATTAAGTGGAAGGAACTGAAGAGCATATATGGATACAAACCCAATCAAAATTGCACCGATTGAAATTTTCAATTATAGGAAAAAAAGGATCGAAAAGGGTTCAAAAATACTTTGATAAGGATATTATACATTAAAACTATCCCCATTTCGATCTCCACAGTCCCCCTGTCTCAAATTTCCTTCACTAATACACTTAACTTTTTGCCATTCCAGTTTAATTTTTCTACTTTTTTTTAATAATAAACGCAATTTATTGACCCAAGGGCCAAATGGCCATCGACAGTATTAGTCCTACAGCCAGGTAAATTTACAATAACTGAAATATAAGATTAAACAATGTTTGTAGATAAATAGTTTGGAGATTTAACATTTGGACGGAAAGAAAAAAAAAAAAAACATTATATTATAGTGGTGAATCAACTAGATTTTGAAGTGGTAATCATTGATTGGCATCTTCAGTGGGCAGGACTGTCTCTGAACTCCTCAAGATGTTCTCTGATGGTCTTTAGAGGATATTTTGCTCTGGGCATGGAATGCTGGTTTCGTTGGATTAAGTGTGGTTCCAGGATTTCCCAGTTGTTCGGCCTTTGGGCAAATTTCATGGACAGCTTCCTGATTCTGTCTGCTATAGGCTCAACCCTAAGCAACTTATACAGCAATGGGTTTGGAGGATTGTGTAACGGATTATTCGGATACTTTTTTTTTTTTTTTTTTTTTTTTATTTAACAGTTATTCCAATATTTTGAATCTCAAGATGTACAATAGACTTAACTTTTTGCCATTCCAGTTTCATTTTTCTACTTTTTTTTATTTAACAGTTATTTCAATATTTTGAATCTCAAGAGTGTTTGATATCGCTGTGCGATATCACACACTCAACTTTCAAACTGGCTCTAACTCTCATTTACAAAAGCAAGCATTCTGAATAGAATCCCATTTGAAATTCTCGCGAAAGCTTTTAGTACTGGAGGGTAGATGCTTGAGACCGCTGTTAATTGTTGAACCAGTGCCATGCAGGCTCGTGGGGCATCTAGAGAACTAGTTTATCTATGGCAATAAGCGCGTTCGGTTATTACCTCGGACCGCTCGGACTTGTCTGAACCGTTCTTTTATTACATCCAGATTGAGGGGAATACACATCTGGAGCGTTCGGCAAAGATATCTGAGCAATCAGATGTCAATCTTTTTCGTCAGATGTTTTCGACCTAGCAAAACGATTTTATCCATAGAGTTTACCTTTGTCTATCGATTATTGGATTTTATCTGTCTTTTATGTTTGTTTATTTATAAAAATTAACATTTCGTCGTAGTTTGTATTGAAAAATTTCAATACCTAACTTGTTATACTTCTATAATTGGATTTTAAATAAAATTATGGGTATGGAAAGCAGATAACAAATGAATAGGCAGTGTGTATATTTTTGGAATGAGATATCTGGGGGTGACTTTGGACAATATCATTAGTAAGACTTTGGGGACAGATAATTTTTTCGTGTAATTATATAAAGCGTTGTGCATGTTCAGTTTATTCAGAAGAGCGATGGACATTCAAGCTAGGGATATGAAGAAAAAGGCCAAGCTTTTAAAAAAGCTGACCATGTTTACAATATATGAAGTGGACTGGTTTCA
The DNA here is from genome assembly GCF_914767665.1 of Harmonia axyridis. Lineage (NCBI taxonomy): Eukaryota > Metazoa > Arthropoda > Insecta > Coleoptera > Coccinellidae > Harmonia > Harmonia axyridis. The sequence goes on along the minus strand of NC_059505.1, from coordinate 19,893,814 downwards.
TTACTTCTAAATAAATGAGACAGACTTCAGTGAATTTTCCACCTTATTATATCGAAATTATGTAATGGATGAAGCAGAAGAAATTTACTCCTTCAAGGGTATCGACTGGGACATAAGTGTCCCAGAAGTATTTTATAAATGTCCTGTTCGGCAATAAATATACCCAGCATGGAATCAATTGGGAATATAAAGCCAGATCAGTGTATTCAAGGTACTATATCTATATTTGTGTCAGCTAATAGTTTATTATCATACGAAAGTTTCAGAGAAAAAATACCATATACAGGAAAAGGACTTGAAGTTTGTCAGTCGGACCCGAGGCTTGTTGCTTTTCTGAATGGTGTTATTTTCAAGAATGGGGAGTCAGTGAAATTATTGGAAATCAAATGTCTATTCATTGGTAAGTTTCTAGTAAGTTATAGAGATTATTTTTATAATTGTTTATAACTTCAGGTCAAATTATTTCTGCTGAAAATACTGAGCCAATATTTGAGAAGAGGAAAAGCCAGCTAATTTGAAAGAATGAATAAACATTATGCTAGAGCCTGATGAAGTATGGCAATTATGAATTTGAAAAATTGCGACTCTATAGTGTTCTCATCTGGTGATAAGATGTTCAAAACTGTTAGTGAGCCATTTGATGAAGAATTCACAAAAAAATAATTCTTAAAACTTGAAATGATTCATTTTAAAAATATGCTTTACACATTGTGTAGTATGAAAGTTTAAATTTTTCAATTAGAAAGATATTTTTTCAAGCCTTAATTATGCTGTAATAAGACCATCCAGAATAAGAAAAGTTTCGAATCATACATGTCTGAAGTTATACATGTTATAACTTCCAGATTATTGAAAAATTTGAGTCCAGTTGTTATTAGTAAGAGAGTAAAGGATTTGCTATTGGATCATACAATATACAGGTTGAGTGATTTATTTAGGAATCATTTTTGTAAATATTATTTGATAATTTGTAACTACAAACATATTTATGTTTTCATTACAATGACTATTAATACTACTCATTTATAGTTTAAGGTTTTTTGATTGACAAGCCATGTAAACTTTTGATGGCGTATGTTTTTATGAATTTCTTGTGTGCAAATAAAATATTTTTATTATCAAATACTGCATTGATTTTACATATCATTTATTTATCCTATGGCAGTAAGTTATCCCATCACACATTCCCTTGGCACCATAGTCCATTAAATAACTGATAAAAATAAAAAGATATCATCTTCCAAATCACTTGGATCAATTTGACATGAAAATTCCTTTTTTCCTTCTTAAACTTCCATTGAAACATTTTTGTCTTCTTAAAACGAATGGAGATTTTAGAAGTGATTCCTCCTTGGAAATATACTTTCTACTAGATCAGACCATTTATCTTTTATATCTTTTCATTTTTGTAGAGGAATTAGGTATCCGTTTTTTTATACTTCTGAAATAAGTAGAATGAGATTAGATAAACGTAACATAATTTAAACTAACCTCTACAAATCTTTGGGTTAAATGAAGTTCTCTCATGATCATTTTTTCTCACGTTTCACACAAAATGAGCACTGGATATTTTATGGAATACTTCAGGTTGCCATTTCTCTCAAAATATGATCAGCACTACAATAAGTTTTAGATGAGAGACATTTGCTATCATTTCTCAAATATTCTTATCAAACTCTTCTCACACTAATAATCCATATCACCATATCTTTCCTTCTTTCTCGAGCTACTTTTTCTTATTGTAATATGAATTGTGGCAACCAACTACATAGCAATGAATTTGTGAATTTCTTGCAGTAAATAATTGATAATATTAAAGTCCATACCTTCAGAATTTTTCCGTATTTTTCAATATTGAAAACAAAATCAACTCAAAACTTCTTAGTATAGTTAAAAAAAGCATACATTTCTAATGCCTTTTCAGCAGGCAAGACAGTAAAAGTGTATATTATGAATATTGATTATGTTTTACTAATGATTTCATTTCATTTAACCACGAAGGGCGCCACATGCGTATATCAAAGAACTGACATAACAGCTGAAGCTCAGGATGCTCTGTACCGTTCGTTTATATCAGATAAATTTTGATTATCTGTAAAATCTATGGTCACGTGACTAAATTATCCGTCCGCTCTCGGATGCTATTGACGAACGCGCTATTGATTTCGAGAGATCGCGGTCTGTTTCAGATGGCGCATACATCGTTTACATTTGACATTTCTCTCAATTCTCGACTCTTGTGAACCAAGGGAGTGGATCTTTTTTTCTTGGGGAAAGATCAAGGTCTATAGATTTAGACTTAGATTTAGTGTAATCTATAGACCTTGGGGAAAGATAATTGAAAAAAAAATATTTGACTACAACTTTTATTCATATCTGTAATGTTAGAAAAAGAAGTTTGATAATGAAGTTTGAACCAAATTACTCGAAATAATTTTTGTTGTCACTAATTCGGTTGTTCTTACTGGGTGTTCTCAAATAAAAGTTACGAAGGAAAATGATGAATTACTTGGATAATTTTGAGAAAAAAAAGTTTCATGAATATGAGCCCACCAACGCTTTGCTTTCAATATACAGGTTGTTTCTAGTGTGTCGTATAGTTTATCAAATATTTATTAATCTTCGCTACGGATAAGGTGAATAAATACCAAAACTTATAATTAATGCATTCATTAGAGCTCACTAGCTGGATCTTTATAATAATTTGGATTCTCCTGAGGATTACTAGAGATTTTTTCTCGAAATCGATAGCAGATACGACAAAACCATAACAAACCAAAAAGTGTAGTACCGGACCAGAGTTTTTTTTCTACATTTTTCTAAACTAACAGCCATTCACCAAAATATAGTTTTGGAGGAAGGAAGCAGGCATCCTTCCAGAAAATATATCACCCTGTAGATTTGCATTCAAAATTAGCATATCACATGGTGAAAACTTTAAACTGGAATATCTATGGCCAATTCATATTAAATATCTTGTGAAGGGAAGGTTATACGAGAAGAAAACTTAAACTTTAACACATATATCTCAAAACAAAATGTTTGGAGACTCATGTTATAGGACTTTTTTTCTTAAAATGATCCGGGAATCTGTCACTTCATTTTCATTTGTATCTCCAATTTAGGAACACCGTGTAATTAACCCCAGTATCCCCCTATTTCTACGCTCTTGTCGTGAACTTTGAGTATAGAACAATAATATTTTATATTCTATGGTCTGTCATTATATTCCATTCATTTGAGTAAAAATTCGATATGAACTGAATTGTAATTTATTGTGACTGTTTGCAGTGTCTAAAATCAGTATTTCCTTTTTAAACAACACCAGGCGGATGCGGCAATTCGAAAAATTTTAAAGAGCGCCACCTTACAGCACTCTGGTGAAGCAGACCACCAAAGCAACAGGTGGGTCTCCCAAAAAGTCTGAAACAAAATCGAATCAGTAAACACACCAGGTATTCTATGCATCTCATCTGTACCGTTCGTTTATTTCATATGAATCTTGATTATTTGTAAAATCTGTGGTCACGTGACTAAAAAATCTGTCCGCTCTCGGAGCTATTGCCGAACGCCCTACATGTATTATTAGTTCAATGGTTTAGTTTAGTGCATAGACCTAATATCAGGTCTATGGTTTAGTGTGATTAGTTTGTCTATGGTTTTGTGTCTTCTGTCTTGTATAACAGATAACGTTGTTTTCGTTCTGTGAATAGCACTGAAAGAAGAAGTGTCATGAGGTCTAGAGTAAAATGATGGGTGATCAATTCAGAAAAGTAGAGCAATATTCGCCCAAGTCATCACCTAGAGGAGCTAGGTCACCAGTTGTTTCTCGCCAGGATTCTTCCGGTACCCTAAAAACAACAATTTTATTATCTGGAAAAAACCCTTCCATAATCCCTAGTGGACCTTTTTATTTGATGAAAGAACCTCCAGGTAAATTATGCACTTAAAATATATGAGGGAATAATTGAAAAAATTAATAATAATTATTGTACTTCATAGGAGAATCTGAACTAACCGGGGCTACAAACTTGATGGTGTATTATGATTTAGAACATTCATACACAAAATTCAGTGGAAAAAAATTGAAGGAACAGTTATCTTCTTTCTTACCAACTTTGCCAGGAGTAATTGACTCGCCAGGACAACATGACAATAGTTCATTACGCTCTGTTATTGAGAAACCTCCCATTGGCGGAAAAGAATTGTTACCTTTAACTAGTATGCAGTTAGATGGATTCAGACTTCATCCCGGACCAGTATGTTTATTGTTTTATTAAGTAGTTCATAGCCGAGAGAAATATTCCCTCAAAAAAATGAAATTTTCAGTAGAAAATTATGTCCACTGCGAACTCCTAAACTTCCAAAGTCTTCCTGAATTTTGTTTTACATTATTTATCAAAATTACCTTCAATTCATTTCAATTTGGAAATTGGCTACCAGTTTTGTGACTGGAAACTAGAATTTGAATTAATAGATTTTGGTGTTTTAGTTTAATTGAATTCAATATGTTTTTCCCATATTTACAAAGGCAGTTGTGAAAAAAATTTTAATGATTTAATCACGTTGACCTTTGAATACCCAATACATCAACAATTCTCAAATCTGTATTTTAATAACTGGCGTGAACTTGGCAGCCACTTTTCAGCAGCCAAATCATCATCATCATCATTTATTTAAATACTCCAATACAAATTACCCTGTTAGGGTGTAGAGCTAGTCAATATAAAAAATGTAAAATATAAACAAAGGGTATAAACATGTACAATCACAAACAAGTGTCCCTAAACAATCTATGTTAAAAATATTCAAAAATCAAGTGTTTAAAAATTCATTTAATGAATAGTATGGTCTGTCCTTCATGTAGTTGAAAAGTACTCTCTCCATCCTTTTCTGAGGCAGCTGTTTGATCTCATCAGGTATTTTATTATAAATCTTCACGAGGGTATGTAAAGAGTTTCTCTGAAGGTATGAGAATCTCAATGAGGGCACGTTCAGATGTTCTTTGGCTCTAGTGGCGTATTTGTGCTTTTTTTCCATTTCACGAAAGAATGGAGGATTGTTGGCAACAAAAAGGGCTCCTTCATATATATGTAATGAGACCACTGTCAAAATACCATGATCCACAAAGTGTTTTCGGCAGCTCTCGAGCCTATCGAGACTCAGGGTACTTCTTAGACATCTCTTCTGCAGCAACAGAATTCTGTCGATTTCGCTTGAGTTGCCCCAGATCACAATCCCATATCTGATCCTGCTATGTACATATGCATGGTATGCTGTCATTGCTGTTTCTGGGCTCACCAGACGAGATAGATTTCCCAGTGCGTATCCAAACCTAGCCAGATTCTTACACAGGCTGTCTATATGAGATGTCCAATCTAGACGGTAGTCTACTTCAACACCCAGGAAACGTACGGAGTTTGTGGTGGTCAGTGATCCATCGGCACCATCATAGGATCGCTGGTGAAATTCTGTAGTAAATTCAAATTTTATTAATTGAGTCTTCTCAGGGTTTAGCATTAGGTTATTTCTGCTGAACCAGTTATTTATATTATCTAATGCGTCGAATATTTTGACTGGTATGTCACTGGGATCCTCCGATAGCACCAAGGATGTATCATCCGCGAAGAGTGTTAGTTGGTGCACTACTTGAGCAAGATCATTTGTGTATACAATGTACAAAAGCGGCCCAAGAATTGTCCCCTGTGGCACTCCCTTCTTAATATGTAATTCCTCAGATTCGACCAGTTTTCCTGTGGTTTTGTCAAACTCTACAACAGTTTGTTTCCTATTTGACAGGTAGGACTCTATTAAGTTGAGCGGGAGTCCCCGGATTCCCAGTCCATTCAGCTTCTCCAAAAGAATAGCATGGTTCACATTATCAAAAGCCTTCGTAAGGTCAGCACACAAAAGCAGGGTATATTTTCCTTTATTTAGCGAATCTATTATCTTGGAGATTACTCGGTAGAGTGCTTGCACTGTTGTTTTTCCTTTTCGGAAGCCATATTGATGCTGATATATTAGGTTAAAGTACTCAAGGAAATTTATTATGCGATTGTAGAGTGCTCTCTCAAAGATTTTGCTGATGTTAGGTAGTATCGCAATTGGTCTGTAGTTGTTCATATCGTCCCTTTTTCCTTTTTTATGCACCGGTCTTATTTGAGCTTTCTTGAGTTGATCTGGGAATACACCTGTTTCAAAGGTGAAGTTTATGATGGAGGATAGTGGTCCCGATATCTCATCAGCCACATGTTTCAGTATCCTCACCGGTATTCCATCATGTCCGGTTGAGTTGGTATTCTTCAACTTCAGGATAATGTTTTTTATTTCTGTCGGATCTGTGGATTGAAGGACTATGCTGTTAACGATATTTTTATCTGCTGGTGTGCTCACGAGAGTTTGTATGTTCCCGGTTGTTGTCTGATTCGATCCCTGGTTAACAAAGAACTCATTAACCTGATCCAGAGTTTCCTTTGGATGATTTTGACCGTCTAGATCGGTAATGATGGAGTCCTTTTTCTGTGACTGAGTTGTAAGCTCCCTTATCAACGTCCAGGTAGCCCTTGTCTTATCCTTTGACTTTTTAATATATTCTTCGTTCGATAGTTTTTTGGCTTTTCTAACTACTTCTTTCAGTATTTTTGAGTACTTTGTATAATATTCTGGAGAAATTTCATTCTTATTTTTTAGGTGGTAGAGAAGGATTTTCCTTTTTGAAGAAGTTTTTATTCCAGTTGTTATCCAAGGTTTGCGTTTTTTTGGTTGTGTATGATGATGGTGAATATTCTTTCAATGAGGCCCTGGACAGTTTTGGAGAACGCTTCATACGCATCATTTGGGTTTGGGAATCTTAAAAGGTGGGCCCAATCAATATTCTTCAGGTCGTTCTTTAGATCTTCTATCTTAGACTCTGAGAAAAACCGTTTTGGTGGTGTTGTTGAGCTGCATTGCACCTGCACAAAGCCTTTTAATGTAATTATCTGGGCTTCATGATGGGAGAAATAGCTTTTCACTACCTCGCCTTTACACAATTGGTTACCGTCCACAAAGATATTGTCAATTAGACTGTGATGATCCCCAATGTAGTGCGTGAACTCATGTATTTGTGGTTCAAGGTTATAGGTTAGTAAAAGATCTTGAAAAATTTTACTATTTTTGGAGGGTGTAGCTAAATCGATATTAAAATCGCCACTTAATACTGTTTTGAAATTTTTATATTTTCGTATGTGGTCCAGAGTCAATGCTAAGAGTTCAAGAAATTTATGTAAGTCTCCAGATGGGGGTCTATATACTGAAATGACTATTATCTTTAGTTTCTTACTGATGCTTGCACATAGCTCACAGTGGCCCTCCGCAGTGAATTTCTTTAGCTCGTCCATGTCAATGAAGTCTGTCTCCGCAGAGACATAGATGCAGGATCCCCCATATGGTGTTTGTCTTGAAGAGTATGAGGCAACTCTGTAGTTAGGGAGGTTTGCTGAGAGGATGGTATCCCCTGGGAACCAATGCTCCGTGAGGCATATTACTTGTGGTAATTGCTTGAGGTTGTGTATAAAGACCTCCAGGTCTGATATTTTATTTCTTAAAGATTGAATATTCTGATGTAATATACTCAAAATTCCATATTTCAAGTCAGCATTCATTATGTTCTTTGCTGATGACTTGTTAGCAATTGTCAGGGTTTCTATGTTTTTTGTACTGCGTTCTGTTTCATTTGAAAATTTTTTTCAAAGTTTCTAAATTTTCTCACAGCCACAGACTCTGGCCAGAACGAGCTCTGTAATAGTTTTGAGCTACAATTTGCTGGTAAGGATAGTTTGAAACTTTTATACATTCCTGATTTCACTTTTACCTCCTCACACTCAACATCAGTGTTTGGAATTTTATTCTTCACATATTCAATGATGTCCTGTGCATCGTTTTCTAGTCTGACTTTAGATATGTGAATGTGTGATAATGGCATATAGGCCTTAAGTCTGCTTGATTCTGTCATGGAACCATAAATTGATGATGTCTTCTTATTCTGTTTGAGTGTACTGACATTTATATCATTCTGATCTCTTATTCGTGAGCTTGATTCCTTAGGCGATTTAAATTCCCCTCTTTTAGAGTTGTTAAGTTGATTAGATGGTTCTAACCGGTTCTTTCTTATTTCCTTTTTATTGACATTTATAGTTATAGTATCATTTTCATTTCCTGTGTTGTCTTTGGTTTTTTGTCCAACACTTTCCTGTCTTTGTTTTGGTGTGTTTCCATGATGGAAATTTGACCTACCCCTCTCATCTTTGCTACTATTCTGAACTTTCTTCATGTCATTGAGCATTTGTTGTTGGTTATCGACAATAGTTTTCTGTCGTATTTTATCACGTTTTGTCATTTCTTTACTTCCCGCTGCTGCTTGTAAGTACGTCTTCTGTGTTCTTGTATCTTTTGTGTTTTCCAGATCAGGTTTCATTCGTGAATTTCTGGCCGTGTCTCCAAGGAATTGCTCTTTGTTATCATTATTAGTTCCCGAGATAGGCCTTTGTTGACTCAATTCCTCCAGTAGGTCCATTTTGAGCCGATAGTATATTCTCCGATATAGTTTCTCTTCTATATTTTCTCCTAGTTGTTCATGTCTTGAAGTCATTTCCTCTTTCCCAATCGTACATTGGGAAGTAGTCTCGATGCTTTCATTACTAGTGTCAACCTGGGCTGTTATTTTATCCAGTTCACTCTTATATAGTGAACTCTCAATAGTTAGTACCTCAATTGTGGTCAGCATTTCCTTATTTATTCTGTCCACTTCCTTATTTTCAGAAATTAATTTGTTGTTTTGTTCTTGCAGATTAACAACCTCATCCTGCACATTAGTTATCCTTGCGTTTGCTTCTGTCAATTCGGTCTGAAGCCTACTCACATCCTTTATTTTATTGGAGTTTTCGGATGATGAGTTTCTATCTGAGCTGTCCAGTGTCTCTTTTAAGTTGCCTATTTCCTTCATCAGTTCAACATTCCGTCTTAAACTTTCAGTTAGTTTTTGATTAAACAGTCTTTGTATTTCGTTATTTTCCTGTTTCGTCTCATCTATAATGTCCTGCATAGAATCTACCCTACATATCAGGTCCTGCTTTTCCTCCTCATGTTTGACCTTCAATGTTCTCAAGTAAACATCCTTTTTGTTGACATCATCTGATAGTTGTAAATTCCTCTCTCTCTCTTCATCTACCCTGTTTTTCAGAACGTTCATAGCCTCTGATTGTTGCAACAACTTTAAATTGTCTTCTTCACTAACAAGCAATGCTTTAGCAAGTGACTCCTCCATCTCAGCAAGTTGTGCCCGATACTTTTCCAAGTGTTTTCCACTTTTACTAAGTTGTGTGGTCAAATCTACAATTTCCTGTTTCAGATTACTTTTCTGTTCTTTCAGACTCCGGTTTTCATTCAGTAACTCATTATATTCTTCATCTACTGTCCTCTCGACCAACTCTTGGAGAATTCCACTACTCTTGCTCAGGTCCCGTCTTATTTCTTTCAATTGGTCCAGTTCCCCTTTCAAATTTTCATTCTCCAAGTTGACGTTTTCAAGTTCACATTTCAAACTATCGTTGGTCTCCCTGAGGCAGTTGTTTTCTTCCCTTTGTTTGTTTCGGATGACAGTTAAATTCGTTTTCTCAGCCTCTGAATCTGCCTCACAGCATATCACTTTGTAACTGTCAACTTGTTGTTTGTTGACATATTTACAGTCACGTTTAAAACAGCTTGGATGAAAAACCGAGCAGCAGTTAATGCAAACAAGCACTGGCACGTCTTGTTTACGATGACACGCGAATGACATATTGGTAGGCCTTCCCTCAATCTCCACTTAGCTTAGAACTCAGATCCTTCTAGTTGGAATAATTTTTCTCTCAACTATTTATTAGTGTCACGTTTTGTACGCCGCCACTGGAATATGTTGATATGACGAGCAGATGAACCACGTTATCAGCCTTTGCAGATGTTGATGATGTCGATGATAACAAACTTCTTTTCCGTCTATCCACAAATTTGCGAACGGAAAAGTTAAATTTTTACAGTTTTTTAAGTGTGTAAAAGGAAGAATTTTAACACTTTTGGTACCACGGGTTTTTCTATAATGAGTAGATATAAAGTTTTGAATTGAATTTCAATTATGAAACCAAGAATATTGAAATTTATCGGGAGCTCGCGAAACATCTGTTGTTTGATTCGAGGTTAATCATCTTCGACGAGTGACGAGTGGCGTTGGTAGAATTTAAAACTAACGAATCGATCTGTTTTTGGGGTGCAACGCAAGAATTTGCTTTTGAGTTCACTTGAACGACTTCAGTCAAGTTTTTATGACATTTCAATGCGCAAAATAATATTATAGATGAACTTGAATTATGGTGATCAATGAAAGGACGAGGTATGTACAGGGTGGGCAAATTTCGATGTTTTAGCACTACAACTTTTAAACCAGAGGTGATAGACAAAATCTGATACCCACTTCTCGATCTCTTTTTCTGAGAAACTATCAAGGGTAGTATTCATTTTTGGCCACCTTCTTTTGTTTTCGAGTTATAAGCGAAAATTGGAAAAATGGCGATATCGAAAAACATTTATATCTCCGTTGATATTGATGATAGAGCTCTGAAATGAAAACATTATACAGGCACTTTTTTACGTAGAATCCAGTGTCGTGCTCGTTTTTTCAAAAGAGTTTTCAATTACGAAGCTGTGACCCAAAGTTATGTTTTTTTAAATGGGAACACTATATTTCTGTGACATTTTCTGAAAGCTTAATTTTTCCTGATTTCAAAAATATATAACATCGTATAGTTTGTATCAATATAAATAATGGAAAATGGTCAAAAACTTTTCTCACCCAAGTGTCTCAATATTTCTATGGTTTCAAATGTTGATGAGCACAGAAAAATTTAGCATTGTATCATTGCCACAGTCTCCTTCTATGAGTTTCTTCATTTCTATGCTTTTTACTCAATTTCTCACAGAATAATGGACTGCTATCATAGAGATTCGAGCTTTGACTGCCAAATCATCAATTTATATCATTTGAAATCAAATCAGCGCTACGAGTATCATAGTTTCGAAATACTTTTATATTTTTCTATTTCAAAATGAATTATGGAAATAACGAAAAGTTCAATATGCTCGAATATTACATTAGGTGCAATTATAATGAGGATGCAGCATCACAAGACTATTTGAATAGTTTTCCAGAAAGAAGTCAACCGCACAAGTCAATATTTGAACGACTCAAAAACAAATTTGATTGAACATGGAAGTTTCACAAAAAAAAGACCAAAGAAGTATAATATACATGACGAAGAAAATAGTGTATTAAGTGTAATCGGTACTGTATCCGCAAACCCTAATATTTCGAGTCGTCAAATAGAAGAAGAAACTGGTATAGCTAGAAAGCGAGCTCTGGATATTTGAAAAAAAAATAAATTTCGACCCTATACCTATAGGAAACAACCTTCTCTACGGCCTAGGGATCCTGCCTGCCGATTAGAATATTGCCATTGGTATTTAGAAAAACCAGAAGAGGACCAGTCGTTTTTTGAAAAAATTATATGGTCGGATGAAATGCACATAAGTAGCGCTGGGATATTCAACAGGCACAATGAACATAACTGGTCAGACATTAATTCGCACATTACTTTAGATGTTCTTCATCAGGGTAGATTTGGATTTAATGTTTGGTGTGCTATTTTAAAAAATCGTGTGTTGACCTATTGCATTTACGATGGAAATTTGAATGGTCAACACTATAGAGAAATAATTGATCAGCACATTGTTGATGGATCTTTGGACAATTTACCTCTTATCGAAAGAGGAAATATTTTTTTTCAACAAGATTGTGCCCCACCTCACAACAATAGAAATATAGGTGAAATATTAACAAACAACTTCGGAAATAAATGGATAGGAAACAAAGGGCCCATAAGATGGCCGGCTCGTTCACCTGATTTGTCACCATTAGATTTTTTTTTCTGGGGACATATTAAGGACAAATTTTATAAAAATAGATACGAAAACATGGATGAACTAAAAGAAAATTTCCTAGTTTGCTTGAACACAGTTTCAAATATTCATCTATTTAATTCGGTGCGAAGTATCGAGAAGAGGTGTCGACTGTGCATTGCTGCGGATGGTCAACGATTTGAACATCTTCTCTAAAAATTTTATACTCGTTCAAAGTTATTTCTGCTCAATTGTTATCACTATTAGGTTAAATATTATTTCTTGTTTGTTTCTTTCCTAATTAAATTGTTGATTTTAATCATATATGCGTTTATGTCATATGCTATTTGAAATTGATTGTGCGTATTCATTCTAGAGACCTATAGAAATAATTTACCAATGCATTCATCTCATAACAACTATCTCGATTGAAACAGTCAATGATGTGGATCTTTTCATTATTTCCGAAACCATTTTGGAATGAAAAATTTATAAAATATATCTAAATCCGAATTTTGTCGAAATTAGTAAAAATCATATAAATAATCAGATTGACGGAAGGATACTGCTCTTGTTATAAGAAGCTATATTTTTCTGTGCTCATCAACATTAGAAACCATAGAAATATTGAGACACTTAGGTGAGAAAAGTTTTTGACCATTTTCCATTATTTATATTGATACAAACTATACGATGTTATATATTTTTGAAATCAGGAAAAATTAAGCTTTCAGAAAATGTCACAGAAATATAGGGTTCCCATTTAAAAAAACATAACTTTGGGTCATAGCTTCGTAATTGAGAACTCTTTTGAAAAAACGAGCACGCCACTGGATTCTGCGTAAAAAAGTGCCTGTGTAATGTTTTAATTTCAAAGCTCTATCATCAGTATTAGCGGAGATATAAATGTTTTTCGATATCGCCATTTTTCCAATTTTCGCTTATAACTCGAAAACAAAAGAAGGTGGCCAAAAATGAATACTACCCTTGATAGTTTCTTAGAAAAAGAGATCGAGAAGTGGGTATCAGATTTTGTATATCATCTCTGGTTTAAAAGTTGTAGTGCTAAAACATCGAAATTTGCCCACCCTGTACAAGCATTTTCACGAATGAAACCTTGAAAAATGTTAAGCCAACTTGATATTTGGAATACTTACTCTTCAATAGAAACAGAAAAACATATCCGAAGCACATTGATTTCCAGGCCGTCTAAGGGGTAGTTTACACTTGTGAATTTTTCGAAATTTTTAAGTATGACCCTGTCAAAAATGTTTAGCCAAGTTCATATTTAGTATTATTACTCCTAAATAGCTAAAGAGTAACATATCCGAAGGATATTGATTTGCAGGCCGTCTAAGGGGTAGTTTACACTAGTGAATTTTTCGAAATTTTTGTGAATGACCCTGTCAAAAATGTTTAGCCAAGTTGATATTTGGTATTATTACTCTTAAATAGCTACAGAATAACATATCCGAAGCACATTGATTTGCAGGCCGTCTGAGGGGTAGTTTACACTTGTGAATTTTTCGATATTTTTGAGAATGACCCTGTCAAAAATGTATAACCAAGTTGATGTTTGGTATAATTTCTCTTCAATAGATACAGAATAACATATCCGAAGCACATTGATTTGCAGGCCGTTTGAGGGGTAGTTTACACTTGTGAATTTTCAAAATTTTTAAGGATGACCCTGTCAAAAATGTTTAGCCAAGTTCATATTCGGTATTATTACTCCTAAATAGCTAAAGAGTAACATACCCGAAGGATATTGATTTGCAGGCCGTCTAAGGAGTAGTTTACACTTGTGAATTTTTCGAAATTTTTGAGAATGACCCTGTCAAAAATTTTTAGCCAAGTTGATATTTGGTATTATTACTCTCAAATAGCTACAGAATAACATATCCGAAGCACATTGATTTGCAGGCCGTCTAAGGGGTGGTTTACACCTTTGAATTTTTCAAAATTTTTCAGAATGACCCTGTCAAAAAAGTTCAGCCAAGTTGATATTTGGTATTATTACTCTTATGTTGCATAGTAAATTATTTTCAGTGTGTGTTTGCTTAGATATCTTGATACAATGCTAAGACCGTAGATGGAAGATGCCACCTTCCCAGATAGATATTCTATATGTCTTTTCCAATTCAGTTTGCAATCGATATAGACTCCCAGGAACTTTATAGTATCATTTACCTTGTACACTTCTTCATTCAGCTTGATGGTTTGTGGGTATTTTTTGTGGTGGAACATCATTACACCAGTCTTGTCCTTGTTCAAGATTAGGTTGTTCTCATTGAACAATGTACTGGCTAGCTGTAATACTTGCTCTGTCAGCTTTTTTAATTCAGGCCATTGTTTTTCTATCGTTAAAATGTTAGTATCATCTGCATAGTTAACGACTATTCCTTCTGTGTTTACTTCCTGGATATCTTCCCCAAATTCATTGATTTATGCTATAAAGAATATTGGACCTACCACACCACCCTGTGTGAGTCCAAGTTTTATTGCAATTTGTTCTGATCTGATTGCATCACCATTTATATTTATTTCTACTAGTTGAGATCTTTCTTTGAAATAGGATATTACCCATTCCAACGCTGGTCCTCTTATTCCATATTTCTCAAGTTTACTGATCAGTTTATTAATCTCCACACAGTCAAATGCTCTAGTTAAGTCTAGGAACAGACCTAAGGCGAGATTTCCTTCCTCAAAAGCTTCCAGTATTCTTTTTATGAAATCATATAAGGCGGTCTGTATAGATCTCCCTTTCAGATATCCATGTTGTCTTCCTGACAGTATATCATTCATCAACATAAAATCTACGAGTGGTCTGCAATAGGCAATTTCAATAATAATAATAACTGATTTTATTAATAATAAGTTATCAAAGGGCCATCGACCCATGTCCTTCAGCTCAAGTTACATCAACATAATATTTAAACAGATTTACAAAAAAAAAAATCATTATTTTTGCAATTTCATAAGATATCAGTTTTAATAGGTGTTCAATTTCTGTATCAACGCTTTGGTTGGGAATTTTCTTCGGGGATGTTCTACCGGTTCATTGTGCATGAGAATCTTGATGTCCTCGAGTTCGTCAAGGCGCTGCTTAAATTTCGTGTTCAGTTTCTTGATTCGGTCTTCAATAGGTTCTATCCTGGTTATCTGGTAAAGGAGTTCGTTGGGGGGTTGTACAGTCTATTATTTGGGTGTCTCATTTTGGTAATAGTTCTGAGGGATCTTATCTCAGCCACCTTTAAAATTTTCACCACAGATTGTTAATGTATTTATGTACTCTTGTAGATTATCAATGCAACTTTTCAATGATTTCTCATGTGATATTATTGTAGTATCATCCGCATATTGTAGTATGTATTGTTTTTGGTCGTCTATTGTGCCCATATCACTGCAATAAATGTTGTATATCAGAGGAGATAGGGGAGATCCTTGAGGTGTTCTTTGCATAGGGGTGAAGAAGGCGGATGTTGCTTCATTGATTTTAATTATTAGTTTTCTGTTCTCCAGATATGCTCTTACTATATGTATTAAATATGCAGGTGTGTCTTTCTTAAACATTTTATAAAGTAATCCTTTTATCCACACGCTGTCAAATGCTTTATTGGTGTCAATGCAAACTACTGCTGTTTTTTTATTGTTCAATTGTGCATTTTGTAAGTGGGATATGAAAATAGTCAGTTAGCCTTTTTCTTGCGGAAGCCAAACTGATAGTTAGGAATTAATTCGTGGAAATGTTCTTCAAGTTTGGTTTTTATTATTTTTTCACATAGCTTTCCAAGTACAGGTAGCAACGTTAAAGGTCTATAATTTTCTGTTTTTTTGTGATCTCTGTTCTATTTTGCTATGAGGGTGATTGTTTCTGTTTTCCATACTTCCGGGAAGGATTGGTTATTGAGACACCATTTGTATAACTCATTATATGCTCATGTATGTTCTGCTCTAGTTTTTTAACGATACTCCATGGTATATTATCTGATCCTGGTGCACTGTTCTTGGTGTTATGTAGAATTTCATAGTAGGTGTCTTCTTCTATTTCGATCGATTCAGTGTTCACAGCTGAGTTGTTGAAATAATCCCTGTACCAGTTCTCAACCATTGTCTCTGTTTCAGCATCAAAATTCCTATCCTTGCCATATTGATGAACTTCTTTGTAGTGCACTGAAAATATTTCTGTCTTTTTGGAATATGTCTTATATTCTTTGTTGTGTTCTATAATAGTAGGAATCTTATGGAATTTTTTGTACTTGGAGAGTGTTTGATTTGGTGATAAAATGTTCTTCCTTTGGTTTTGCTGATTGATTTGCAAGCTTCGTTACATCTATGGATTCTATATTGTTGGATCATTTTATGGATAGCAGAGTTATATTCATTTATTTGGCTTTTAAAATGTGGATTGGGGGAGCGACGATATTCTCTGTACATTTTTCGTTTGTTCTTGATCATTGAAATTATGAAGGGTGGTAATTCATGAAGGAATGGATGATGTGCTACTGTAGGTGTATATTTTCGAATACATTGAGATAGTTCATTATTGAAAGCTGTGATGTAGTCCTCGTCCATAATTGATTTTCTATGAGAGTTAATGAATTTGGTCATCTCATTCACTTTATTGACCTTGCATTTGTCGAATTGAAACGTTTTTTTCTTTTGAGTCTCTTTTGGCTGTGTGTTCATGTCTAATGTAATAACCATTCCTAGGTGATCGGAACCCAAATCTGGTACAAGCTCTATATCTATGATGTTACTTTCTAAATTTGTAGAGTATAACAACAAATCTGGGGTACTATCAGGGTTACTATCCATCAAGAACGTTGGTGGTGTCATATATTTTTTGAAGGAACCGCTCTGGAGAAATTTGTTAATTTGTCTTTTTTTCATTCGATTTGGATTGAAGTCACCGATAATTATAGAATATTTATATAAGGCTGCTTTTGTGAATATAGTTTCGTCGATTTTGGAATGAGGGTGTATGTATATCAAAAATATGTGCAGTTTATTATTTTTAAAAGGGATTGTGAAATATGTTGCTTCATTGAGGTTGTTATTTAGACTAGGTGAATTGTTCTTACCCATTTTCAGGTTGGGGTGGCACTGTACTATACTACAGCCTTGAGTATTGGTAACTGTATGTCCTAGCTTCTGAATAATATCCCAATCTCTGTGGGAGATGTTATGTTCCTTTTTTATTTTGGCTTCTACGAACAGAGCACATCATATCTCATTCTCTTCAATAAAGTTGTTGATCAGATATTTTTTAGGTAAATAACTATTGATATTGTTGTAGAGAATTTTAATATAAGAGTTGAATTTGGCGGTTTATTTTGTTGTCAGTAGGTTCTGTTGGTGACGGTTCGTTCTGATCTTCCACATCGAACATGAGTATATACAATCGGTTACCTGAAAAAACTGCAGTAGTGTCTACTTTAAATTGTGTCAGGAATCTTCTTTTTAGTTTCTGCAGTAGTTCCTCCCTGTTGATGTTTTTGGGCTTGTTCAATTTTCTTATATATGTATTCACGATTTCATCATGTATAGTTATAGGTGCATGTATTCTGTTATTTTTCATATGTAAGTCTTCTATTTCCCTGGTCATTTTATTAAGAGGTCTTATGGTTGCATTCGGAATACCTTCGATGGGTTTTTTAGGATGTTTTGGACATTTGCCTGACCATGCCTGGTGTTCTTCAGAACCGCAGGCACTGCACTTAGGTGGTAGATTGGTTTTGCACTGTGATGTTTTGTGGGCGCCTTGACATTTGTTACATTTTGCTGGTTGGGTGCAGTTTTCTGTGATATGATCGAGTTTTTGGCATCTGTTGAATTGATGTGGGCTCAGGAGGATGACGTACGTATACTGGATAGTGCCTATTTTTGAAGAACATTCCTTCATTGAGTAGTCTTTCGGATGTTGTAGCTTCACCTGTGATGATTCTTATGTAAGTAGTGGGCATATTGTAATTCCTAGATATGATTCTTCGGCAAAATCTGTGCTTTAAATTCAATTTATTAAGATGTTCGTTAATTTCTTCATCATGTATAGATTTTTCAACGCCGGTTATTACTACTGAGAAAGTTTGCTGTGGTTCTGGTCTTTCTTTTCCTTGGATGTACGGTTTAGTCTGTTTGAATTGGGTGATGGTTTTCTGGGTTTTCATCTCTTCTAATGCATTTAAGATTTTTTCTTTCTCATTGTTGGATTTGATAAGGTAGCCGATTTTGGTTTTTATGACAATATCCGAGGATTCTGGGAATTTCTTGTTCCATTCATCTGCTATTTTGATTCTGTCTGATTAAGTTTTCATTTGCTATATATATAACTATAAAATAGTTGTTTGTATTCCGTTTTGTTTAGTTCGTTCATTCTTACTGAATAATTTCTAAAGGCAGTCTTGTTGTTGTGATTTGTTTGTGGTTGTACTTTAGTGTTTTCTTGACGTGTATGGTTTCCTTTAGTAGTTGAGATGTTTTGTGTGGAAGAATGAGATGGGATGTCTGTTTCCATAGCGACAATGTTTTCTTGGATTTTTTTTTGTGGTTATAGATGCGGTTGGTTGATTTCTGTCTCAGGAGTTTTGTTATCGTTGACTTTTTTGTTTTCGTTTTTAGTTATTCCTTTCTTCTTACGTTTCCGATTGGAAGGCTTCTTAATCGATGGATCATCGTCCACAGTTTCATCCGAACTTTTTTCGGTGGATTTTTCATCGGAAATCATTCTTGAGAAAAATTTCTCGAAATCTGCGGCACCGTATGAATTTGATCGCGAAATTTTGTACCGTTGTCAAAGATAATCGTTCTAATCAAAGAATGCACGTGTGTTCACCATGAAGGATTCCACTAGACTGTAGCAATTTCAAAAACTTTCGAGAACGATGGTTTCTACTATCGTTCTCGAAACTCAAGATAGCAGTGGTGAAGCCGATACTCAAGCAAGAAGACTCATCTGATTTTAACAATTACCGACCAATAAGCATTCTTGCTTATTGGTTTGAATACTGTCTGTTTGATAACGTAACAACTGGAGAGATTTTTTACTTCTATTCTTTCTTTGGAGTTTTCTAACATATTGATGTTTAGGTCTGCAGTAATGATGACATATTGGTTTTCTTTTTTCTTTAAAAGTTTATCTAGTTCTTTTAACATTGTTTCAGTGGTTCCGTTGTTATACAGGGTGTCCCGTAAAGACCACGTCAAACCTCGGTTTGACGTGGTCTTTACGGGACACCCTGTATCTCGAAAACGGTATTCTTTCTCGAAAGAATACCGTTTTCGTGATATTTTTTTTTTGAAAATAGTGAATTTTTGCTCCTTTCAATAGTTTTGCCCATACGGTTGGTACAATTTTACATCTTTCTGGTTAATTTTTTCAGTAAAATATTGCTGAAGAACGATTTCAACGTTTACATTAAAAACATCCTCCGAAAATTTTAAAGGGGGGCTATGAAAAATATTTTTATTGGAAATTTTGGTAGTGGATTATTTTGTTCATGAAGTTTAGCCCATCGTAGTGGAAAAAAAAATGTACCGAGCTACTGCTGCACATTACACCAATAAATTGTCTATTTTATAGTGATTTCAAAGAGGTATCACACAAGTCATTTGTTATTCAAAGAAAAAAGATATGGCTGTTTTTATCCAAATGGGTACGTTTCTGACAAAATCAAGTTTGTCAATTCTGTTAAGAAATCTTCGATGTTGCATTACTTAGTGAACAATGGCAATTGTTTACGTCCGAAAATATTACTCGCATAATTATTCACCTCAACGAAATTAAATTTTGCCGGCAAATTTTGGAAAACATCATGCAATCCAGATTTTTTTAATATTATTATTTGGAGCGACGAGTCTTCCTGTACCAAGGATGGGTACATGAAGACCTAAATCCTCTGGACTTTTAATATTGGGGCTGCCTAAAAGACAAAGTATACGCAACACCCATACGTGATGAAGCCGAATTGCGGATGCGTTCGGCTTCATTACTGGTTTGCGTATAATTTGTCTTTTAGACAGCCCCAATAATAAAAGTCCATAGGATTCAGGTCAGGCGAACGAGAAGGCCACAAAATTTCACCTTCTCTTCCAATCCACCGGTTGGGATAAGTTCTATTCAAATGTGCGGTAACTTCGAGTCCGTAATGTGCTGGGCATCACGGGTGTGAACCTAGCAGACCGTTTCCAGCAGACCGTTTGACGGAAACATCCGAACGCGGTCACCAGTGGCGTACTGACAAAAGCCGAAATTTATATTGAAATAACGTTACAACATGCAATAGAGGACATGAGGATTTCGTAGTTGATGATTTTGAAGCGAAACAATGGAATGGTATACAGAAAAATCAATTATAGAATTTATTTCTGGGAATTAATGAAGTTTTCATTCATGTTTATCTACATTTCTCTATTTCAGAAAGTATTTGTCGGAGCATAATCATATTTGGCATGCGAAATCGTTATTCGGATATGATTAACCACTGAAAAAATCAGCGACTCGCATAGGGATACATGGGTTGATTTGTCATCCCTTATATCCGAAAATTCAATAAGTCGGGAACCGTTCGCCGGAGCACAACCATATTTGGCATGCGGAATCGTTATTCGGATATGATTAACCACTGAAAAAATCAGCGACTCGCATAGGGATACAGGGGTTGATTTGTCATCCCTTATATCCGAAAATTTTATAAGTCGGGAACCGTTCTCCGGAGCACAACCATATTTGGCATGCGGAATCGTTATTCCGATATGATTAACCACTGAAAAAATCAGCGACTCGCATAGGGATACAGGGGTTGATTTGTCATCCCTTATATCCGAAAATTTTATAAGTAGGGAACCGTTCGCCGGAGCACAACCATATTTGGCATGCGGAATCGTTATTCTGATGTGATTAACCACTGAAAAACTCAGCTACTCGCATAGGGGTACAGGGGTTGATTTGTCATCCCTTATATCCGAAAATTTTATAAGTCGGAAATCGTTCGCCGGAGCACAACCATATTTGGCATGCGGAATCGTTATTCTGATGTGATTAATCACTGAAAAAATCAGCGACTCGCATAGGGATACAGGGGTTGATTTGTCATCCCTTATATCCGAAAGTTGTACAAGTCGGGAACCGTTCGCCGGAGCACAACCATATTTGGCATGCGAAATCGTTATTCGGATATGATTAACCACTGAAAAAATCAGCGACTCGCATAGGGATACAGGGGTTGATTTGTCATCCCTTATATCCGAAAATTCAATAAGTCGGGAACCGTTCGCCGGAGCACAACCATATTTGGCATGCGGAATCGTTATTCGGATATGATTAACCACTGAAAAAATCAGCGACTCGCATAGGGATACAGGGGTTGATTTGTCATCCCTTATATCCGAAAATTCAATAAGTCGGGAACCGTTCGCCGGAGCACAACCATATTTGGCATGCGGAATCGTTATTCGGATATGATTAACCACTGAAAAAATCAGCGACTCGCATAGGGATACAGGGGTTGATTTGTCATCCCTTATATCCGAAAATTTTATAAGTCGGGAACCGTTCTCCGGAGCACAACCATATTTGGCATGCGGAATCGTTATTCGGATATGAACTGAAAAAATCAGCGACTCGCATAGGGATACAGGGGTTGATTTGTCATCCCTTATATCCGAAAATTGTACAAGTCGGGAACCGTTCGCCGGAGCATAACCATATTTGGCATGCGGAATAGTTATTCTGATGTGATTAACCAATGAAAAAATCAGCGACTCGCATAGGGATACAGGGGTTGATTTGTCATCCCTTATATCCGAAAGTTGTACAAGTCGGGAACCGTTCGCCGGAGCACAACCATATTTGGCATGCGAAATCGTTATTCGGATATGATTAACCACTGAAAAAATCAGCGACTCGCATAGGGATACAGGGGTTGATTTGTCATCCCTTATATCCGAAAGTTGTACAAGTCGGGAACCGTTCTCCGGAGCACAACCATATTTGGCATGCGGAATCGTTATTCGGATATGATTAACCACTGAAAAAATCTGCGACTCGCATAGGGATACAGGGGTTGATTTGTCATCCCTTATATCCGAAAATATCAAATAGCATTCGTTTCCACGCCACCTTGAGGTAAAAAGCATGGCGCGTTTTTTTTTACATGATTTCCCCGATAGGCATATTTCATGATAGCTTGTTCAGATTTCAGTAGTTTTCTCTAATAAATTCGGCATATATCACATATTCTATTTATGAATTCCTTGCGGGGGTCAGGATTGTTCGTTAGGCATGAAATATGCACCTTCCTTCTGCAACTTCTGCATACATATATATATATATATCGAAGTCAGATTGTCTTGAGCAATACAAACATCTATCTTGCATTTTTGATGATTTCTCTAGGAAAAACCTTTTAAGAATATTGCGGAAGTTATTAATGTTAACCTTGTCGTTTAACGGTTCTGCCAAAAGGTATTTTGTGAAGTAATACAATATGAACATTCCACAATTGAAATTATTTCCTTGATATATTATGGGTTTCTCTACAACTTCTTCATTTCCATTTATTAATCGTTTGAATCTCTCGAAATATTGAAATTTTCTTTGTTCAGCTTGAATTTCCGTTCTTCTCAAGGAATCCATGAATGAAAATTTTTCGGTATTGACGTCGAGCATGATTAGTACAAAATGAGTGTTGTTTTTATTAATTGGGACTTCTACGTAATCTTTTTCAATAACCAATTCATTATTCGCATCTAAGTTATCGGAAAATAAATTGCTGGCTCTTCGTACAGAGATTTTGAATTGTTATTATGAATTAATCATTTGTTGTTGCGAAATCGAGAAAAACCCCTGTATCCCTATGCGAGTCGCTGCTTTTTCAAGAGGTTGATCATATCAGAATAACGATTCCGCATGCCAAATATGGTTGTGCTCCGGCGAACGGTTCCCGACTCATACAATTTTCGGATATAAGGGATGACAAATCAACCCCTGTATCCCTATGCGAGTCCCTGATTTTTTCAGTGGTTAATCATATCGGAATAACGATTCCGCATGCCAAATATTGTTGTGCTCCGGCGAACGGTTCCCTACTTATAAAATTTTCGGATATAAGGGATGACAAATCAACCCCTGTATCCCTATGCGAGTCGCTTATTTTTTCATTGGTTAATCATATCAGAATAACGATTCCGCATGCCAAATATGGTTGTGCTCCGGCGAACGGTTCCCGACTCATACAATTTTCGGATATAAGGGATGACAAATCAACCCCTGTATCCCTATGCGAGTCCCTGATTTTTTCAGTGGTTAATCATATCGGTATAACGATTCCGCATGCCAATTATTGTTGTGCTCCGGCGAACGGTTCCCTACTTATAAAATTTTCGGATATAAGGGATGACAAATCAACCCCTGTATCCCTATGCGAGTCGCTGATTTTTTCAGTGGTTAATCATATCAGAATAACGATTCCGCATGCCAAATATGGTTGTGCTCCGGCGAACGGTTCCCGACTCATACAATTTTCGGATATAAGGGATGACAAATCAACCCCTGTATCCCTATGCGAGTCCCTGATTTTTTCAATGGTTAATCATATCGGAATAACGATTCCGCATGCCAAATATTGTTATGCTCCGGCGAACGGTTCCCTACTTATAAAATTTTCGGATATAAGGGATGACAAATCAACCCCTGTATCCCTATGCGAGTCGCTGATTTTTTCAGGGATTAATCACATCAGAATAACGATTCCGCATGCCAAATATGGTTGTGCTCCGGCGAACGATTTCCGACTTATAAAATTTTCGGATATAAGGGATGACAAATCAACCCCTGTATCCCTATGCGAGTCGCTGATTTTTTCAGTGATTAATCACATTAGAATAACGATTCCGCATGCCAAATATGGTTGTGCTCCGGCGAACGATTTCCGACTTATAAAATTTTCGGATATAAGGGATGACAAATCAACCCCTGTATCCCTATGCGAGTAGCTGAGTTTTTCAGTGGTTATTCACATCAGAATAACGATTCCGCATGCCAAATTTGGTTGTGCTCCGGCGAACGGTTCCCTACTTATAAAATTTTCGGATATAAGGGATGACAAATCAACCCCTGTATCCCTATGCGAGTCGCTGATTTTTTCAGTGGTTAATCACATCAGAATAGCGATTCCGAATACCAAAAATAGGTATGCTCTGGCGGACGGTTCCCGACTTATAAAATTTTCGGATATAAGGGATGACAAATCAACCCCTGTATCCCTATGCGAGTCTCTGATTTTTTCAGTGGTTAATCATATCGGAATAACGATTCCGCATGCCAAATATGGTTGTGCTCCGGAGAACGGTTCCCGACTTATAAAATTTTCGGATATAAGGGATGACAAATCAACCCCAGTTTGTTTCCTGGGTTTTGACATTAATAGTGTTACTGCTTATATTGGCTCTTTCCGCTATGAACTGCATTATGTCTTGTTCCCTCACTGATTCCTTGACCTTTGAGATGAACAACCACAATTTTTTGTCGTCTTTATTGGGTTTGATTGACGGAAATCTATTGTTTTGTGCTTTGCTAGAGATAGGTCCAGTTCCTACATTTGGCCTTTTCCGATTTGATGTTCGTTTACATATTACCATTTGGAATTCTTTATTGTGTTGACTTTCATTTCGTGAGTTGCTTGTTTTCATTCCGGCTTCTGCTGAAGTTGGATGTTGTGATTGCTGTGACTGGCTTCTTCTATGGTCATGATGCGTGATTTTGGGATGACGTTCTGTCATCGTTGTTGTCTTAGTTGCGTAGTTGTAGTTGTAAATAATTGCATTGTGAGGTTTTATAGAATTTTGTTTTATTTGTTGCTCAGTTATGTAAAGGTTGTTGGAAATACAATTTTTGTTTAATGTTTTTTATCCCGACTTTCCTAAGCCTCTGAGAGACCTCTCGGTAGATTTGAATTTTTACGGAAAACTTATTTAGAGTTTTCACTCTCAATTACTGAAACAAGCTCAAACAATTTGAATAAAATGTTCCTGCGCAATAATTACAATAATTTGTCAGGATGAAAAAAATGTTACCAAAAAAGAAACGAAGAATAACACTATGAATTAATTAACTCTTTTGATGTTTTAGAGTATAATGGGACTTCTTCATCAGATAAAATCTTGAAATATTCAGAATTCGTCAATTGGCTTTTGTCAACACAAAGACACGTTGATTTATTTTATTGCGAAATTTTCTATTGTCAATTCATTTTTCAGTAAATTCATCAAATATGTACGATCTACTCTTATTGTAGGGAATAAATAGATAGATGGATAGATGTTTATTCGGAAAATTTCATACAAGATAAAAAACATCACTATTCTTTACCTCTATATCTCGAATTACCATTTGGTAAGTCTCTGTAAGTCGAATTTAATCAAGAATGAGCTGTATAACTCGAATATGCCTATGTCGAACTATTCGTAACTCGACGAAAAATCTTGGTTCCGTGGTGTTTCGAGTTAACGAGAGTCCACATAGATAATAGAAACAACCAAAAAATTCTCCACAAAATATATCTTATTTTTTGTAACACCTCGTACTAAAACAAATATTTATCCTTCTCTAGGGAATTTTAATAGCTTTGATCTGACATATCTTACAATGGGATTAGTGTTGCTAATGATATCATTTCTGAATGTTTTAGGTGAATATGGGGTAAGTAAAACTTGAAATATGAAAAAGAAAGTACACAATTCATTACAGACTATATTTTATTTTATTAATAACAATTAAAATTTCCAAACACTCGAAAGACCATGCTCAAAATCTCAAACCTCAATACAGATATACAGGTTCATTTTAAATAATCAACATAGGACATAAAAGTATTTACGGCAACGATCCTTGCCAAGTTGTTGACTGTTTCTCATTGATAAAATTTGAAAAGCTTTCAAGTGAGCATCATGCTCCTATACAGTTTATTGGAAAAAACTGAAATGATCCTAGGTTATGGAGAATGCAAGAGAAATGCGAGATGGAGCAGAAGGCTTTATTCCCAGCAGTATTATTATTATTATTTTTATTACATATAAATGAAGGCTGAGGTCTAAGTCCTATGTAAGCCTAAAAACCAAAGAAATCAATAAGCTGACTGAATGCATGCAGAGAAAAAAAGAAAACAATTATCATATGCATAGAAACAAATTAACCAAATAAGCAACTTTCTATTTTGTTTTTAAAACTATTCACTGAGTCAGAATTCACTACATCACCAGGTAAGCCATTCCATGTCTCGAATATACGGTTGAACAAAAAATATTGTCTCTGTCTTGTGGCAAACTTC
Organism: Harmonia axyridis; assembly: GCF_914767665.1. NCBI lineage: Eukaryota > Metazoa > Arthropoda > Insecta > Coleoptera > Coccinellidae > Harmonia > Harmonia axyridis. The sequence continues at coordinate 19,867,520 of NC_059505.1, read as the reverse complement.
TCCTTTTTCAATTTGAAAGTGTGACCTCTCAACCGCGGATCATTGTTGAAGATGAGAAGTTCTCTAAGGTTAGCATAATTGTACTTGGCTATACGGAAAGATATGACAAGGTCCCCACGGAGTCGACGTTGGTCAAAAGCTATCAGTTGTGCCATCCTCAGTCTTTCGGGATAGGTTGGCCGCACTTCACCAAAAGTCATACGCGTGGCTCGACGCTGAACACTCTCCAACAAGTTCCTGTCGCGCACCAAGACCGGACACCACACTGAACCTGCATACTCCATAATTGGACGAACGTAGGTTCTGTATAGTTTTATCGAACTTGAATATGATAAATGGGAGAACGTTTTGCGGATGAGGTAGATCAGCGTATTGGCGCGCTTGCATGTGGATATTATGTGTTCGGACCAAGTTAGGTCAGCGTTAATAGTCACTCCCAAGTCCACATGTGAGGACACTATGCGTAACGGTTGACCGTTTATCGTGTACGTGCGGAGTGGATTGTTCTTTCCTTGGTGAAGTACAACGCATTTGTCGACATTAAGAGGTATCAGCCATTCCTCACACCACTGACTAATCGAATCTAGGTCTTCTTGAAGGAATTGATGCTCTACTATGGCATTTCCATACAGTTTAGTATCATCGGCATAAAACGACTTGCGGGACTTTATATGAAGCGCAAGATCACTTGCATAAACAACGAAGAGGAGTGGGCCAAGAATAGACCCCTGGGGAACCCCACTTGTGACTTGTCTGTCCGAAGAAAAATAATGACCCACCTTGACAGTGAAAGTCCGGTCCGTCAAGTAATCTTGAATCCATAGGCTTAGTTGGCCCCGGATACCGAATGTGTCGAGTTTATGCATTAGCCTCCGCACTGGGACCCTGTCGAAGGCCTTGGCAAAGTCAAGATAAACGATGTCTGTCGGTATTTTCTTATCGTAAGCAGTCGTCCAATCGTTCAGGCACTGTAGAAGATTGCTGGTGGTGGACTTACCTTTGACGAAACCATGTTGCTCCGATGGAATGATTTGGTGTTTTGATAGAAATTTTGACATATCTTCCACAATTATTGATTCCATTACTTTGGAAGGCACGGAAAGAAGACTAATGGGCCTGTAGTTGATTGGATTGAGTTTATCACCCTTTTTGAAAACAGCAGTGACAGAGGCCCTCCAGGCACGTGGGATTTGCGATTTTGCGAAAGAGACAGACATGATTGTTGACAATGGAGAGCAGAGAACCTCGGAAAATTTGTTGAGAAAAAAGGAGCTTATTCCATCCAAACCAGGAGATGAGTTTGGTTTAATATTCGACAAATGATTTTTAATCTTTTCCGAAGTAAACGTCACGTGGTTCAGACTATCACGCAGTCGTTCTGCCCTAATCCGCGGCAGTTGACCATCTGGAGGCTCAACTGAAAAGGAGCTTGTGAAAGAGTCAGCCAAAACTTCAGCCGACTCGGTGTTTGTAGAGGACAGGGAACCGTCAGGTTTTCGCAAGAGCGGAATGCTTACTTTGGTATTCAGGTTGGATCGTATGAACTTGTATAGTTTTTTACCGTTTTCAGAGTTTGCGATAGATTCCTCAAACTCACGTCGTGAAGACTTTAGTGCTGATACCAGGTGTTTAGAAAAATTTCGATGAGTTTGATAATCCTCTGGGGCTCTTGATCTTTTGTATCTCCTCCAAAGCCTCTTTTTATGATGTATGAGTGACATTATTTCGGTATTTATCCATGGCTTAAGAGGGTTTTTTCGGCACAATTTGCTGCGGGAGTTCTTATCAATAGATGCAGTTACGGTTGAGTAAAATCTGTCCCAGAGGATGTCAACGTCGTTACATGTATTTAAGAGGGCTATCCAATCTACGGTGTCCCCCGCGTATAGTCTATTACTGAATAGACTATACCTCTCAGGTTCAGCTACTGAGCTGAACCTGAGAGGGAGTCTGGTCACTTATGATAGATAATTTCGAAGTGGAACTTTTCCCAATTAAATTTTTCTTATTCCTTAAAATGGTTCGAGCATCGTGCTCGCTTGGCATTACCAACTTAATCATACGTGGATACTTGTTTGCAACGTTGGGTTTGCCCACTCGAAAAATGGTGATAGGCTTAGCTGGACAGTTTACAGTATTGAGCACCTCCGTCACCACCGATCCGTCATGCTTCCTCCCAGCATTCACGTCTCCCGCAAGTTCAGGGACCCCCCTGATAAACACATTTTTGGCCCGATTCAATCTGTCCAGTACCTCTTGAATAACAACATCAGAGGACTGCACAGACTTAGAGTTTTCGACAGCTGAGCCTTCGACAGCAGTGAGCTTCTCATTTAATGTCTCAATTTTTAATTTAACATCCTCAAGTTCTCTACGTATATCGTTTTTGAATGACTCTATCAGACCTTTGATATCAAGAGAGGCCTCAAGATTTGCACCGCAAGAGTTACATAGAACCTTCAAACATTTAACTCGACGACGAGTAACGCGATCGTCCTGCGGTAGGTCTGTACAAGTGACGTGGATCAGTCTCTTGCAGCCGTCGCACTGAAGTTTCATGCTATCCGAAGGCAGCACCGGCTTCGTGCAGTTCGCGCATGAGGTGTTTTCAGACATTATTGATAAGGTGTATCTTTGGCTGCTATTGCAGGTGTACGAACAATAAATTTCAATTTCAAATTATTTGTGGGAAAGGAAGTAAGGTAAACTCTTCACTCTCGTGGGCCTTTACGAGAGACTCCAACAGAGGGGGAGGGCCATGGAAAACAAGAAAACGAGGACGGAGGGAAAAGCAAAGGAGGAATTTACGAGTAATATATAACTCGACGTTTATCCGTTAAAGTCTTAAACACGTAGTACGCCAATCCAGCATATGCAGCAGACTACCAACAGCAGGCCAGCGAACATCCACTAACCACACAAGCAGATCGCCCGTGCGCCACAAAGAGGTGGGGAAGGATTGCGTACCGACTTTCAACTCAAAACGTCGGCGCAATCAGAGGTTTGTCACGAAGAATTATGCGATTTTCACCTCTAAGAAAATAAACAATGGGACAGGAGATGAAAAACAGTATTGCCTGAATTCAGAGAAAAACTTCTAAAAATGAAGATTTTCTTACGTGTCGAACACAAACCAGAATTTAAAAGGCCCAAGTCACAGTTTCCACCGAATTTTTTCAAACAATCACCCGAATAAACTTGAATTTAATCTGACAACCGAGAGATATACATGCACCATCAACTCACAATATATTACAATATATCACAATATTAGTATCCTAATAATTGCTGTCCAGACCTCAAAGAATTCGCTTTGCTTGTACGTAACATGCATTTGTATGGTTCTTTCTTAAGGTCAAAATGGAACAGGAGCAAACCAGTGACCAGTGAATGCTCACTTATTAAATGAAGATCCTCAATTAATGATATTAGTAATACCACAAACAATTTTGCTACGTGGTTAGAAGGATTTTATAACATAACAGTTTCCACGACTACAAATTGATCCTTGGTCAAGTTAATCGTCAACCGACAATGAAATTTTCAAAATATTTTTAAAGTCAATGCTTGGTGTGGAAATATTGGGAGGTATTTAGTAGGCCCCTATTTTATTGAGGGAACTCTAAAGGCATAAATATATCTTGCATTTTTGCGGTATACCGGCCGCCGAGGTTACCAGACTCTACAGTCTACACCATAAGATTATTTATTGTGGGGATATTCAATAGACTTCGTGTAGAGGACACAACCTGTCAACTCAAAAATTCTGCAAGGCTATATGTGTGACGATTTGGGCTAGCTTGGTCGACCGCGAAATAAACAATTGTTTGGGGTTGTTTATTGTGAATATTGGGGGAAATTCTGAGCAGGACCGTTAATTGCGATGTAGTTTTAATAGTTGTTCATAAAATTTTAATTATTGCTCAATAACTTTACTTTTTCATATTTTGATAGTTTCACTCACATTTTTTATCTTTATTATTAATCGAATGACAATATCTGAGGGTATGCCTTTGAAGCTCAGAATAAAAAAAAAGATACAATAAGTAGGTAATTGACTAAAAAAAGTTACACGAAAAACAGTGGGCAGAATCCATGCAAATCAAATCTGTTCTTGAAGACGTTCACACTAGGAGCACAAACCACATTTGCAGACAATCCGCCTCTAGTTGCTTCATATCAGTCTTTAGGGTAGGGTACCGGGCAGGACTAGTAAGTTCGAGGATTGGTCTTAAATAAATAAGCTACAACAGACAGTGGGATAACAACCACGAAAACATTTTGGGACCCTAAAGACGAGACTCCTTGCCCTGGATGATAGTTTCTTTACATGAAGAGACAAGTTTAAATTTAGGGTGATACGTTAATAATCGGTACTCCTCCCTTCTCCTCACCATAGTTACTATGGTGAGGAGACGGAAGGCTACCGATTATAAACGTATCAATCGATAATGAATTAGTAGGATCCAGAGGCAGGCGTGATGGTTAATCCTAGGTCCTCATGTGTTTCTGTTGTAGTTAGCTGATGCGAGAAAATAGTGATGCTTCGGGTTCTGATTGCCAATGTGAGGAACTACGCGCTTTTCAAGGTTCAGTGGAAGCAACCAATTTTTGGAGCAGTCGAGTCGGAGAGAAAAAATATTCAGGTTCGCCTGGAGCACTTTATAACCTGAGATAGAATTGTTCAAGAGCCTCGTGTCGTCCGCAAGGTGACCTCAAACTTTGGGGTAAATCGTGTAGACCGAGAAGGGGAGAGGACTCAGAACTGTCCCTGGGGTACACCGCTGGCCACAGGTCTAGGCGAAGATAAAGTGTTTGACACTTAAACAGAGAAACTCTTTCCCTGAAGAAAAGCCTCAATCCACCATAACAAATGTTCTCTGATTCCAAAATGCTCAAGCTTGGAGAGGAGGCGTCCATAAGGAACACAATCGAAACCTTTGAAAAGTCGAGGTAGATGATATCAGTGGGAATACCATCAACGAAAGCTTTGATCCATTTATCTATATTCTACTGCAAGTTGCTGATGACAGAGGGATCCGGAAGAGTGTCAGGAAGAATAAGACCTTGGTCATATTATTTGTTATCAAAAGTTCACATACCTCGAGGTGACGGAAGTTAATTTGATAGGGCAGTAGTTATTGGGGCACAATTTGTCACCCTTCTTGTAGACAGGAGTGACCTACGCCTGCAGCTAAGAAGGGGGCAAATGCCCAGATCTGAAAGACAAAGTGAAGATCGCAGCTCACTATTTTTGTATGTAGAATCGACTGAAATAATAAGAAATGTAGGTTCTAATTTGAAAATCTCGAGTTTTGATGAATTTGAGTTGTCCAAGTTCATGATCTTCTTATGAACACCCTGTACAGGGTGGGCAAATTTCGGTGTTTTAGCACTACAACTTTTGAACCAGAGGAGATAGATATAATCTGATACCCCATTCTCGGTCTCTTTTTCTGGGAAGCTAACAAGGGTAGTATCCATTTTTAGCCACCTTCTTTTGTTTTCGAGTTATAAGCGAAAATTAGAAAAATGGCGATATCGAAAAACATTTATATCTCCGCTAATACTGATGATAGAGCTCTGAAATTAAAACATTACACAGGCACTTTTTTACGAAGAATCCAGTGGCGTGCTCATATTCCATAAAGGGTTTTTAATTACGAAGCTATGACCCAAAGTTATGTTTTTTCAAATGGGAACACTAGATTTCTTCCATTTTATGAAAGCTTAATTTTTCCTGTTTTCAAAAATATATAATATCGTATGATTCGTATCAATATAAATAATAGAAAATGGTTAAAAACCTTTTTTTACCTAAGAATCTCAATATTTCTATGGTTTCAACTGTTGATGAGCACAGAAAAATTGAGCTTTGTATCACAAGAGCAGTGTCATTCCGTCGATCTGATTATTTCTATGCTTTTCACTAATTTCTACAAAATTCGAATCTAGATATGTTTTATAAATTTTTTATCTAAAAATTGATTTGGAAATAACGAAAAGATCCATAAGATCGAATGTTTCAATCGAAAGATTTGTATTGAGATGGATGTATCAGAAGAATATTTACATAGGTCTCCAGAATGAATATGCACAAGTACCAATCCATTTTAAATAGCATATGAAACAACGCATATATGATTGAACTCAATAATTCAATTACGAGGGAACAAACAAGAAATAATATTTAACCTAATAATGACAACAATTGCACAATGCATAGTCGACATCTCTTCTCGATATTTCGCACCGAATTCAATAGATGAATATTTGAATTCTGTAGAAATTAGTGAAAAGCATAGAAATAATCAGATTGAAGGAATGACACTGCTCTTGTTATAGAAAGCTCAATTTTTCTGTGCTCATCAACAGTTGAAACCATAGAAATATTGAGACTCTTAGGTAAAAAAAAGGTTTTTAACCATTTTCTATTATTTATATTGATACGAATCATACGATATTATATATTTTTGAAATCAGGAAAAATTAAGCGCCCAAAAAATGGCACAAAAATCTAGTGTTCCCATTTGAAAAAACATAACTTTGGGTCATAGCTTCGTAATTAAAAACCCTTTTGAGAATATGAGCACGCCACTGGATTCTTCGTAAAAAAGTGCCTGTGTAATGTTTCAATTTCAGAGCTCTATCATCAGTATTAGCGGAGATATAAATCTTTTTCGATATCGCCATTTTTCCAATTTTCGCTTATAACTCGAAAACAAAAGAAGGTGGCCAAAAATGAATACTACCCTTGTTAGTTTTTCAGAAAAAGAGACCGAGAAGGGGGTATCAGATTTTGTCTATCTCCTCTGGTTCAAAAGTTGTAGTGCTAAAACATCGAAATTTGCCCACCCTGTACATTTTTGGTCCAAACCGCAAACAGTGTTATGACGTATTTTCAGAATCGAAAAAGAAATTTCTTTTTCGAAAAAAGCTTTTTCTGCCGAAATATTGGAAAATATTGTGCTGGCCCCTGGGTCCCCGAATTTGAGGATAATTTCTTTTATAAGGATGATAACACTCCTTCACACTGACACGAAGGGTCCAAAACATTCTTCAAGAGAACAATATCCAGATAATGAACTGGTCAGCAAACTCATCAGACATGAATCCAATTGAGCACGTATGGGATTACTTAGTGAGATCAATATCCAATCGCCAACACCCACATTCAATTTTTCAGGAATTGAGTTAGCCCTTCAGGAAGAATGAAACGATATGACTGAAAATTTCATTAATGACTTGATTCGTGGGATGCCTAGGTGTATTGGGCAGTTGATTGAAAAAAGAGGTGGTAATACGGACTATTCAATTTGGATTCAGCTGTGGAATAATGATAATTAATTTAAAATGAATAATCGATAAATTTAGATTTTTTCTTATTGTCTTTTTTTTCTTTCAAATATATTGCAGTTGAAAAAGAGGAAAATATTCATATCATTTCCAAAACATAGATTGTTTATTTAGAAACCTAGGGGGCCAAGACTTTTGCCGATGTGTGTATATTCTGTGGACCCAATAACTTGTTTTCGTCATTTGTGGCAGTTTGTCACTTTACAACTGAATTTGAATATTTCTTTTTGTTTTGTGCTGTTTGAATCTCATAAAAATGTAGAGTGAGTATGGTGAAATCCGACACTAATATCATGATGAGATCCATTGCTAACTGATGTACTTAATAGGCATTTTTGTTTTGGTGAAACTAGTCGTTTTTCGCAATTCCCCTAATACTCTAGAATTTGTTGATTAGGGTTCATAGTGGATATAATGATGACAATGATTTATTTTAGAGTGTGAATATATTCATGTCAAGCATTACAGAATAAATTATTTTCAAGATATACCTTTTGATGGTATTTATTATGTGTTAGATGTTTTGAATATAAAAATTAATCTCGAATTTATCTTAAATTTCAGCTTCCAGAGCAATACAGATATACCAGTACAATTACTGTGAAAAAGAATAAAAACAAACATAAAAAGCACAAACACAAAGAAGGAGGTACTCCAAACCAGGAAACTGCCGTAACTGATGCAGGCATAGATACACATGAAAAAAAACATAAAAAGCAGAAACGGCATGATGAGGATAAGGAAAGAAAGAAAAGAAAAAAGGAGAAAAAAAGAAAAAAACAGAAGCATAGTCCAGAACATAGTGGGGGCCTAACACCAAGTCAACATTCTAATTTATAATTTTTTATATGTTTTATGTTATAACAGATTTATTAAGAATATTTAGAATATAATTATAATTGTTTTTTTCTACCCAAATGTACTTTCATTTTGCCAAAGATTGAAATAAATAAACAATAAAAAGAAGCAGCATAAATGGGAAAGAAGAAGCATAAAATTAAGATGATTGAGAAATAATAATAATAATAGTTTATTGATCCTTTTAGACAAACAAGGTATGTATAGGAAAAGACACAAATGCAAAAATAATAACAATTCAGACATTTTCTAGTCTATCATTATAGTACTCATTAACACTATAAAAACACTTTTTTAGAAGTAAAGACTTAACAACTTTCTTGAATTTAAATAAATTCAGCGACTTGATGTTACTAGGTAGATGGTTAAATAACTTAATACACTGGTACTTGGGTGACATTTCAAATTTTGATGTCTTAGGTTTGGGAATTGACAATATTTTTTTATTCCTAGTGTTATGGGAATGAACGCTTGACAATTTTACAAAACTTTCCTCATTTTCCTTAGCAAAAACCAAACATCTCAATATGAAAATGTGTTTACGCCTAAATACGACCCTGTTTCTCGCCTAACTTCGACCCTGTATACTCAACCCCTGACCCCGAACTTCAAGTACCACCGAGGCGCTGAAGATGGAACGAAGATGGCAGTATGGAGCTAGCAATCTAGGGGTTAATATCTCAATTTTACTCTAATTTCAATACATTTTAACGCTGTATGCTCTCGAGCAAAATAAACGCAGTTTTAAGTTTTACAATTGAATTTAAAACCACACAATACCCAACATGGTCCATTCGAGCCACATTTGAATCCAGTGAATTCAAAAAAGCGATACACATTTGAATCCAGTGAATCCAGAAAAGCGATACACATTTGAATCCAGAAAAGCGATACACATTCGAATCCAGAAAAGCGAGCCACATTCGAATCCAGTGAATCCAGAAAAGCGATACACATTTGAATCCAGTGAATCCAGAAAAGCGAGCCACATTTGAATTCAGGGAATTCAGAAAAGTGAAACACATTCAAGATTTCAAACATCCAGACGTCCAGTGAAACTCGATCCCACGCATTCCAATCCAAGGGCGCAGTGGATCACCGCAATCGTCGAAGCGATTCAACTCTAGATCCAGGCATACACACAAGCTGGGCAACTGGAACTACTGCGTGAGGGGTAAATAAATTCCTTCTTTCCCTCTTATACTGTTGTTTTTTGAGCGATATTGACTTCAATCATAGTATAAGGAATGGATAGTAAGCCAACCGCCGTTTGACGGCAAAGAACTGGTCACTTCGGGTCGCTACTGTAGTTGGATCCGGTGTTTTACGGGTTGCATATATCGAACACTATTGACTACCCAAAGTGGAGAAGTAACTCGATAATAGATGGCGCTGAATCATGAGCTATAGATGGCGCAGAAATAATACGATAATTCATTCAGTGGCGTGGTTGAAAAGGGGTCGCATGACATTGCCAACAATTTTTATGTTATTATTAAGTTACCACTACATTTGAATATTCGAATATTCATTGAATATTTATTCGAATAATTGCGTTTTGCATTACGATAAAAGTTTGAATGATCACTTAACTCTCTATTCAGGAATAATTAAAACAAATTGATAGATACAATTGAATTAAAATTATTCATATAATAGTAGAAAGTGGTTTCATCCGAAGAAATATGAATAGAATTGGGATATTATCAATGAAAAAAATATAAAAATTGAATATAAGATTCAAATATATGAATTTAGCAATAAATGGTTCTAAAAATAATAATATAAGATTCCACATTCGAAATATAATGCCGTCTTTTAAATCGTTGGCAAAGTTTTTTCATTTGAAACCTTGCTTTTCTGTTCCCTATGCATTGTGATTTTTAGACATTTCTATATTTCAGTGGTCAAATATTTTTTTATTCTGAATTGAGAACCGACGAATCTTTCTATTCTTTTAAACCTGGGGTCTTGAAATGTACTCACATCCTCCTCTTACTAAACTGAATCAGAAAAACAAAGTGTTTTGAATCATTCATAGAATTGAGCACGAAGTTTATTCTTGGAGGATTTAATGTTTCAAAATCCGCTCGATCATTCTTTTTGTATCTAAGTATATATAAAACCGCTTGCACATATACGTCAAACTTAAAACGTAAAATCACAGCCCAAACGGGACCATCTAGAGCAAAAATGACAAGAATAAGACCCCCCTCAAAATCGTCTGGAGATCCCGGGAAAAATCCCAAACCTTCGATTCTCCCCGCGGTTTTCGAGTATACGGGGTGTTTCGGATCATTTTGACATTTCAAGTCCCATATTTCTGTGGTATCTGTGGACAATTTGGCTGTCAGTGTCATGTTAATAATAAATATTCCATTTCGATATATGAAAGTTCTTGAAAAAGTTTGCAGTTTCCAAAATTGTTATTCAATATTTAAATAAATGCCGACAGATAAAATGCAAAGTCTTCGGCGAATCAAAAATTCGATAGATATTTGTCAAGATTTGGAAATGAACATTTATATCATCGAATGCATTTTCCTCAATTCAGGTTTGTTTGAAGAGTTTGTATTATTTGGAATTAATTGGATGAATGTTACTTTATTTCAGGAATTTTTCGTTTATTTTCCACAATCTATAAAACTACATTTCCTTTCGTGAGAATTTGAATTTATTGCGACAGAAGATGGAACTACCAAAGAGAACAGAAGCTTCATTCATCAATTCAGTCTTGGATTGGAGTAAAAGTTATGCTACTATGAAACAGTATTAAACAGATAGAAAGACTCCTTATAGATAATTCACAATTGGCTTTATTACTGGAAAAAAAGAGCCAAGTTAGTCAGATAACAGTCAAAAGTTTCCATGAGTTTTTTGAATATCTAAAATATACACTTTTACGACAGAGGAGTGCAAAAATATAAGTGACCACTCCGTTTTTGAAGAATTTGAGTGCAGTGCTGTTGAATTTATAATGAATAAGTCAAATCTTTCATACTAATAATTTCAACTATATATAACCTGTTATATTATATTCCGCTCAACTGAAACATGTATTAATAAGCCTTGGAAATTAGAGACTCTCAAACTTATCACCTGATTTCTCAAAAAGGTTTCACCAAGATAAGATATTGTAGGTAATTGCTTATGAGGTAACATAGGCCATGGGTATTTGAAAGGCAAGTCTATTCATTATGTCTCTTTTTAGTTGGTTTATTATAGCTATACTGAATATTTCTAAAAATAACATTCACTTTAGATGTGAATTAATTAAATTTGGACTTATGCATCATATCATATATGACTATGAAATTGAGAAAGACATATTTTTCTAAATTCCATTATAAGTCTTTCGAATAGTACTTTGAAGATATTGATTTCAATGACGTATGGAATATATCAGTTGAAATACTAGTCAAAATGTTACGACAGAAATAAATTTTGAAGTATCATTCAGTATATGAAGAATTTAACATGGCAGTCACTTTCGAAATTGGTATCAATTTTCCAGCAATTCAATGAAGGTATAAAATACTTTAAAAAGCAACTATTTATTGAAAATTTCCATGTCATGAATGAATGATCAAATTTGTATAAAAATGTTGATACCTACCTATTTGTTCACTAAAGTTTCCAATCTTTTAATCGTTATAGGAATAGGTGCTATATGGCCATTTCAAAAATGCTATCCTACTGATTTATTCATTGCTTTTCATTTTGGTAAGAATTAAATTATTCATTGATTCAGATCCAAAGTTAACATTTGAAAAAATCAAGTCAATGTAGTTATTGACCCATATGGGTCAATAGTATTGGCCGATACAATTTTAGTACCGATTTCAAATACTCAGTTCCTTTTGACTGAAGTAAAAATTGAACAATGATCTTTGTATCTTGAAATGAGTTTTGCACTTTTCCAGTGTTCAACAATGAGATAATTATTAAATTGACTCAAGAAATTAACAGAGTATGCTATATCAGGACTAGTTAATACTGCTGAAGATATTAATAAACCTATTAATTTCTTATATGGTTCATCATTACAACTCTCTTTTGTTGAATCAAAATTCAATTTAGTTTTCACATGTTCACAATCAGACATGTTGAATTATTGCAATACATATTTGAAGAATATAATCGATAGCTTTACTACCTTTTCCATAATTTCTAGTAATATTCATCCCTAATCATTTTTTAGCTTCCCCTAATTTCTTTATCATAAAATTTTCTATCAGAAAATTCATTCAGAATTAACATTAGTTAAAACGAAAAAGTCATCCATGTACAATGCAACAATAGTAAGCCAGTTATTTTTTGATTTATGTAAATTCTATGATCAATTGTTGATCTTTTGAAACTTTTATCTATCAAAATTTTATTTACTATATAGGACATAAATTGCCCTGTTTAATTCACTTCTGAGTAAAACCCAGAGCCACAAGTCTCGTTCTATAACATAGCATCAATACAATCTTCAGATACTAAAAAACTCCTTAGTTCTTCAGGAATTTCCAATAGGTCCTTCAAATTGTTGCAATTATATTGTATTTCTTCATAAAATATGGAATAGAAGAATAATTTGCTGCCCAACTGAAAAATGTATTGATAAACCTTGGAAATGAGGGACTTCTTATAACCTGATTTCTCAGATATGGGTATCCGAAAGGTAGATCCATTATTCATTCTGCCTCTTTTCAGTTTGTTTATTACAGCTATACTGAATATTCCTAAAACAAAAATCTCACTGTAGGTCTTTTCATAGATCTTATCGAACGATTATGTAAATTCAATATTTGTCAAAACTGAAAATAAACATTGAATGCAATTTCTTTATTTCAGGTAGTATTTCTATTAATGAGTCAATTGAATAAATGTAACTTCATTTTAGGGCCCACAAGTAAATATCTAATGGAATGATAGCCCTTAAAATATATCTATTATTCATTTTGAATTGACTTACAAGAATATCAATATTTTCATCGGCAAGACATAAAACGACAAATTTTCTTTCAAAGTTGAAATTCAGAGAAAAATATGCTAATAATTGTCTATTGTAACTATTAAATAAACAAAAAAAAGGACCATAAAAAGGATTACAACTTAACTAACAAACATAAACTTTTTTTGTCAATTTTTCCCACCCAATCATCAATTAAATTTGGACTTATGCATCATACATGTCTCTATAAAGAAGAAATGTGCTAATTTAAAATCTTAATGTTGGGATTATATTATTATTCAATATTCTCTAAAAATTTTTTACAAACCTATAAGCATGAATACCTTTCTTGAAAGACTGACGCTCACATTTTGATTATTCATTTCTCCCAAATTCTTCAAAGAAAGAAATTGCCATTTCTGGAAAACTGAGATCTGAGAATTTGGTTGGTATCGGTTATTTTTTATTCATTATTAAAGAATACAATATACGATTTATATTTCAACAAAATTTTAAGACATGCGTGTGACTGACAATTATGATCATAGAGAAATCTTTGTTTATGGTTATGACTGCGTTCGGCAAATCCACACTAGGGATGGGCAAAGGTCAGAAAACTATCGATAATCGATATCTATATATTGTATCGATATTTTCTGACACTATCGAAATATGTAAGAGTAAAATATCGGTATATGTTAGGGTTCTGATACCATGTAAGGGTGGATTGACAAATACAGGTATTTTGTACAGTTTAATCGTTGATTTAACAAACTTGGAAACACAAATCTAAAACAAAATGGAAGTTAGGTTTGCTGCTTAAGGTTGGACGCCGTTATCTATTCGTGTCTGACAGAACTGGCATCTTCACCTTTAGCGGCCATATTACTTTTCTAGCTGCGCATGCGCACTAGACGGATCATATTAGTTGTCAGCAGGTTGTTTTATAGAAGTGGACTGGCGCCAAGTATATTTGGCCAGCAGTTCTTACTTCAACACCCCCTCCCAAACTGAGGAACTGACAACTAGTCAACAGATAAGACATATACAGATAAGTTCCAACCAACTGATTTCAATAGTTAAAATAGAATATATACAGTACAATAAATACAAATAATAGTTAATATTTCATTTGAGTTTATATAAATCAAGCCTTAAAACTAAATCAACAGGATTGTCAGTGGAACTGTAGAGGCTGTTACTGTAGGCAATCGAATAGGGTTCCTTATAGCGAACCAACTTTCCTTAATATTTTGTATGGTATCAATACATTGTTTCCAGGGACCGGAGACCCTTCCAACAAGTGATATTATACCATCAGATCAACATATACATATAACAGATACATATTAAGTTCCTTCATATAGAACTAACTTGATTAATTCATCACACACATACGTGTCCGAATTTTTTGCTTTCGCATCTATCATTACCAGGGACCGGAGACCCTTCAAATCAAGACACTAGTGTTTATGAAAGTATGTAACCAGGGACCGGAGACCCTTCTACATGACTTTGAATAAACACTTAACATATAAACATATTTATTAGAGTAATTTCCAGGAACCGAAGAACCTTTCAATAAAACTCCGACATATACACAACAGATTTTTAGTATTGTCTTAAGCATGTTTCCAGGAACCGAAGAACCTTTCCACACAGACACATATTCAACAGATTTTTAGTATTGTCATAGCATGTTTCCAGGAACCGAAGAACCTTTCCACACAGACACATATTCAACAGATTTTTAGTATTGTCATAGCATGTTTCCAGGAACCGAAGAACCTTTCCACACAGACACATATTCAACAGATTTTTAGTATTGTCTAAGCATGTTTCCAGGAACCGAAGAACCTTTCCACACAGACAAATACTCGACAGATTTTTAGTATTGTCATAGCATGTTTCCAGGAACGAAGAACCTTTCCACACAGACAAATACTCAACAGATTTTTAGTATTATCCGAGTATGTTAAACAATACATGGATAAACAACAGATAACTGAAAAAAAGAGAACATATTGGGTTATTTGTATACAAATCAACTGAAAAATCAAGCCTCATAGAATACAAGGTGATTACGAAATTTACTTAGCTTTGCTGCACTTAAAGGTTTTGTAAGAATGTCAGCAATCTGATCATTGGTATTAATCTTCACAATATTAATTTTCTTGTCACTTACATGTTGACGAATTAATGAATATTTACGTGCAATATATTTTAAACGACTTTTACTTGTACCTGCAAGACAGTTTTGTCTTGCTGCTTCATTGTCTTCATATATATCAACAGGAAATGAACTGACCCAACTGACTGGTACCTTTCAAATATCTGAAAACCCTTTTTACTAATTTCCAATGATACTGTTGTGGATTGGCTTGGAATCGAGATAAATAACCTACAACAAAAGATATATCGGGTCTTGTAAATAAACTTAAATACAACAGAGAGCCTATGGCTTTCTTGTACAGAAAATCTGCTACATTAGTAACTTCGGGAACTTTATGATTTCCTTGAGGAACCAATGGAGTATCAACAGAATTTGAGTTTTCCCTTCGAAATTCTTTAAGCATTTCCTTCACAAATTGAGTTTGATAAAGAAACAACTTATTTTTTTTTTGATCTACTGATTTCCAAACCAAGAAACTTAGTAGGATAGCCAAATTGTTTGATATTAAAACGTGATTTGAACATATTGACATTTTCTTGAATAAGCTTTTCACTGGTACCTGTAATTAATAGATCATCAACATATACTAGAATCAAAATAATCTCACTATCTTCCTCTTTCTTATACAAACATGGTTTACGTAAATTTGGTTCAAAACCTGAATTCTTTAGAAAATTATCGAGTGTCATAAACCAACATTTTGGTGCTATCGATATTCCATAAAGAGCTTTTCGTAACTTAAGAATTACCTTAGTTTTATCCAGATTGATTCCTTCTGGTACACTTACATATTTTGGTCTATCAATTTCACCATAAAGAAATGCTGTTTTGATGTCCAACTGTTCAATATGCCATTGTCTAGAAACTGATAATGCAAATAATAATTTAACTACTGATAGAGTTGGTGTAGGAGATGCAGTTTCCTCAGAAATATACTTTTCAGTATCTTTGCATCCTACAACAACTAAACGAGCCTTATGTACACCATTGTCTTTAACTGTAAATACCCAGATGATGATTTTAGTTGTTTATTCTCAAAACACTCGTAATTCTCACTCTATCTCTAAGCAAGTTCTAGAAAGGCTGAACGGAAGGGAACCCAACCCAGAAGGGAACTCAACCCAGTTCAGCTGGCTGAACGGAAGGAAGTTCAACCCAGAAGGGGGCTCAACCAAGTTCAGCTGTCGTAACAGAAGACTTGACAGAAGGACTTTTGAAAGAATTTTTTTTTTCTTTCTTCGTATGGGGCTACCTATATAACCTATCATGTCGACTCTCTAAACAGAAATCACATATATTATTATCACTCTTTCCACATTTAATGCAGAGAACTGAAACAGAATTAAGATTATTCGTGAACATATTAGATTCTCCAATGGGATAATCAAAACATAAGGAACATGCAGTATAAACTTCATTGATCTCGGTCTCGAGATTCCTATCTGTGTCATCAAAACATTCAGAACAAATATCATTCAAACTACTACCTGTATACATACTGTTGTCAACCTCTCTGAAATACTGGCAGTTTGCTACCTCTAAAAATGCATTCTTCACAAAATCATAGGTTCTGGTTGCCTCGGGTAAAGTGTAACTGTAAGAGTAAAACTCTGGTTGGTCAGCATCTCCAAAATGTTTTCTGGAACTTCCATTGTTGACACGTGGGATTGATCCATTTCTTCTTGATAACTCATTTTAACACTAACTTCTTGATTGTGGATTGCTTTTAACGTCACAAGCTCTGCTATTATGTGAGGGTGGTCGTCACAAGCTCTGCTACCATGTTAGGGTTCTGATACCATGTAAGGGTGGATTGACAAATACAGGTATTTTGTACAGTTTAATCGTTGATTTAACAAACTTGGAAACACAAATCTAAAACAAAATGGAGGTTAGGTTTGCTGCTTAAGGTTGGACGCCGTTATCTATTCGTGTCTGACAGAACTGGCATCTTCACCTTTAGCGGCCATATTACTTTTCTAGCTGCGCATGCGCACTAGACGGATCATATTAGTTGTCAGCAGGTTGTTTTATAGAAGTGGACTGGCGCCAAGTATATTTGGCCAGCAGTTCTTACTTCAACAGTATATATCGCTGTGATATTTTGGTTTGAGAAAATTCTGTTGATTTGAATAAAGTTTTTCTATCATAGAGGATAATAATAAGATTCAGTAGTTTGCTTCCATTTTTATGGAGTATTTTGTCCTCCTGAACATTTATAGGGACATTGATGTTGACGAGGACGCCGTGATTACAAGGTTTTCAAAGGGTTCAAAGTTTTAAAGACCAAATTAGATTTTGTGATGTAGTTGCCAATTGTCTTTTTTTTTTCTTATTAAACAATGTAATTTTTTTTAAATTTCTACCTGAATGGTTGAAACCCTGATAAGTAAATAATGGTATTATAATACAACAAATACATAAGGGTACAACTTTTTTTGCGAAATTCGAGGCTTTATTGTAAAAAACTGGTTATACATTTATAATTCAAAGTATTGCCCATCGCTGGTCACTACTTTCTCCCATCTTTCGGACAGCGTACGAATTGAAAAAACTGGTCATCTTTTGAAGCGATCCACGAATCGATTCAAGTTTTTACTTCTTCATAAGATCGGAAGTGTTGGTCAGCCAGGCCGTGTGCTATTAATTGAAACAAGTGATAGTCCGTTGGAACAACGTCTGGAGAATACGTCGGGTAGGGTTGTGGGGTAGGAATTCCCATTTTAAAGTTTCCAAGTATATCTTGACTACTTTCGCAACATGGGGTCGAGCATTGTCATGCAGTAAAATCAATTCATCTTCTCTCTCGTTGTATTGCGACGGTTTGTTTTTCAATGCTCGGTACAAACGCATTAATTGCGTTCGATAACGATCGCCTGTGATTCTTTCAGTCATAATACACTACGCCGAGCTGGTCCCACCAAATACTGAGCATGACCTTAGAACCGTGAATATTCGGTTTGGCCGTCGATGTGGAAGCATTGTCAGGATATCCTCATGATTTTATGCGCTTGGGATTATCGTTATGAATCCATTTTTCGTCTCCAGTCCCAATCCGATGCAGAAACCCCTTCCGTCTTTGTCTTGCAAGCAGCTGTTCACAAGTAAATAAACGTCGTTCAAACACCTCGCGGCTTTAACTCGTACCGCACCCAATTTCCTTGTTTCTGAGTCATTCCTATGACTTTCAGGCGTTTTGAAATGGCTTTTAGTGACACTCCTATTGATCCTACAATTATTGTTGCGTTTGACATGAGTCTTGATCAATTATTGCCTCCAATTCTGCATCTTCAAAAAACTTCTCTCTTTCACCGCGATGCTGGTCTTCGACATCAAAATCACCATTCTTGAAGCGTTGAAACCACTCATCTATTTCTTTATTTATTTAATCAAACGGAACAAGCCATTTTACTGATGTACCAGAAAATAACTAAACCTAAACATAAACAATATCGTTGGTACGTTCTTCCACCAATATCGTTCTGACTATATATTTTAGTAGAAAATTGAAACCTCCCGCAAATGACGAGAATTTGGCTCGTAAGCTAACATGGTTGATCGTGAATAACTTTATGATGCAGACACAAATCGACTAACATGTCAATGGCATTATGTTCACAAATAGCTAAACTTATTGTATGACATCTACGATATATTTATTTCTACTACCACTTACCGTTACAGCCATCTATTGCAAAACGGCGGACGCAAAGTTGTACGCCTTATATAAATATTCATATGAATATCTAAATATAAATATTTTTGAGAGGTAAGGCTTGATATCGGTATAATCTGGGATTTGGTCCCATAGAAATACTCGAAGCTCATAACGGCGAACCCCCTCAAAATTTAAGGCTAGGACCGCCCTTGATTTGTCGTCATGGAAAGTTATTTGCATCAAATATTTTCATGTGAGCAAGGGCAAAAAGGTATGTTCTAGGAAAAAAAATCATATAGAATTCCACCCAAGAATCAGCATAGTATACCGAGTGAATCGTCTGAAATCAGCTAACGATACAAGGTTTCCGAAAAAAATCTTTTATTTTCTAGAGGGATACCCAGTGAAGGATCTACCGGCATAGTGACGGGGTCCAAGGGGCGGAGCCCCTTCGGCGAGCAGAGCGAGTCTGTATACCTGTAATGAGAATGAATTTATTTATGGCATTTAGATTGTATTGCTGTGTCCCAGCGTAGGAGAACTGCGTCTCCATAAGGATCTATAATTGTATTTTGAACGTTGTCATGTAATGAAAATTATTTATGGATTTCCAAAATGGGGTTTTTGATTGAGAATTAGCCTCGAAAATCAGCTCCGCTTTGGATGATCGGTATTAATTTGAAACCTTGCTTTTCTGTTCCCTATGCATTGTGATTTTTAGACATTTCTCTATTTCAGTGGTCAAATATTTTTTTATTCTGAATTGAGAACCGACGAATCTTTCTATTCTTTTAAACCTGGGGTCTTGAAATGTACTCACATCCTCCTCTAACTAAACTGAATCAGAAAAACAAAGTGTTTTGAATCATTCATAGAATTGAGCACGAAGTGTATTCTTGGAGGATTTAATGTTCTCAAAATCCCCTCGATCATTCTTTTTGTATCTGTATACCTGTAATGAAAATGAATTTATTTATGGCATTTAGATTGTATTGCTGTGTCCCAGCGTAGGATTACTGCGTCTTCATAAGGATCTATAATTGTATTTTGAACGTTGTCGTGTAATGAAAATTATTTATGGATTTCCAAAATGAGGTTTTTGATTGAGAATTAGCCTCGAAAATTAGCTCCGCTTTGGATGATCGGTATTAATTTTCTCGATAATTTGGAACAATGAGCGATAATGAATGATACTGCTAGTCTACTTGGATGATTTTTTTATGCAATTTTTTTAATGAAAATTGTTTTGGGGTTTGAGGATTCATTAAATTGAATTTGTATTTTAGTATATCCTGAAACAGACTAACTATATTTATCTTAAAATGATAAGGAAATGCCAGGCGGCAAATTTTCAAAGTGCCTGTTATGGTTTATTACATCTCTTGTCGTTAGACACTTCTATCTTTTGAGCGTTTTCTTGTGTACCTCCAATTTCTTTTATTACAAGGTCAGAAGGATTATTGAACGCATTACGATTTAGGGCCGCCTTCAGGACCGGCCAACCGGATCATAAAATACCATTTGGTACCTATTTTGCTCACTCTCAATTGAGTGGTAGTTTTTTGGTAATTTAACATGTACCTACTTGGGTAAATATCTTATTTTCTCCTTTCTTGTTATAAGAATAAGGTTAAAACCAGAAATCATGGTTCTGCAGTTTTTGCCCATTCTTATATTTCTTGAGAAGGATGAGAAAAATTGTGAAATGAAATTGTTTCTCGTATATTTTCCATTCCTCTGAGGAATCAACAAACTGATTGGATAATTGAAAAACAAACTAATACTTGAAATATCTAGAAGCTATTTCAGATGCCCAATAAAAAAGAACCCTTTTTTAGTGAAACTTTAGAAATGTAATAATTTTCTCGAACAAAAGACAGTGGTGTAGAATAAGAATAGAAAAACTATCAGTTCGCTCCCCGAATTTCTAAAAAGTTTCTGATTAGTAGGTACTTAATAAAACTATGTTTATAGTTGTGAGTTTTGACTGATCATGTTTTTTCAAATGATAGGAAATAACGAAGCACCCCATAAGCTGATACAAAATATGCTACTGTTTGGGTACTTTTGTGTTCTAAATGTGATAATTGAGTTCTGATTTACTTGACAGGGTTGAAGGTCTGGTTGTTGGAACAAAAACCACCTCTCAGTCCAGTTGCCGACATCAATTGAGCGGTAGTTTTTCTATAGAATTTAGCATGTACTTGGGTAAATATGCTATTTTCACCTTTCTTGTTATAAGAATAAGGGTAAATACAAGAAATAATGGTTTTGCTGTTTTTGCCTATTCTTATATTTCTTGAGAAGGATAAGAAAGAAATCGTGAAATGAAAAATGAAATTGTTTCTCGTATATTTTGCATTCCTCTGAGGAATCAACAAACTGATTGGATAATTAAAAAAAAATAATACTTGAAACATCCAGAAGCTATTTCAGATGCGCAATAAAAAAGAACCCTTTTTTAGTAAAACTTCAGAAATGAAATAATTTTCTCGAACAAAAGTCAGTGGAGTAGAATTAGAATAGAAAAAGTATCAGATCGCTCCCCTATATTTACGCCACTGAATAATTTTGGCTGGCAATATTTACCTAATTTGTGTTCTCTTCTGTTTGTTTTATTTACTTGTGGATATTCAATTTATATATGAATAATCTTTTCAACTACCTTTGAAATATGATATGCAAATTGGTGAACATAAATATTCTATACGGTATAATTTGTTGAAGTTGAATCATGTATCTAAAAATTTAGGTTTATACCGTGTTCAATACACGCTTACTTTTCTATGATCTCTCTCAACCACTGTTCTGTGTCTACTAATAAAGCTCTCTCTTCTTTTGTGTTGTGCTTCTCAACAGGTGAACTAGTGTTCGTTATTTATCTCACCCTTCCAAGAAATACAATAGTATAAAATATTCACAGGTTATGGACTCAGTTACATTTCGTGAGTAAAAACAGTGACCGTGTAAAAGTTCCGTTGAGAAACGCAAAAAGAAAAAGTCAAGTAGCAAGCGTTGCAAATTTTAGTCGGCGAGTGTTCAGTTCAGAAAGCATCAAAAATGGCGTCGAATTATCTCACAACTATACCGAAATTGCAAGGTCGCGAAAATTATCAGGAATGGTCGTTTGCCATGGAAAATTTTCTGCTACTAGAAGGAATCAACACATGCATTAAAGAAGATACGACTGCAAAGGCTACTGTTAGTGAAAAAGCCAAGGCGGGAATTGTGTTATCCATCGATCCTTCGCTGTATGTGCACGTGAAAGAAGCCAAAACAGCCAAGGAAGTTTGGGATAGGTTGAAACAACTGTATGAAGACACATGATTCTCAAGAAAAATTTCCCTTCTCCGACATCTAATATCTGTAAGAAAAATGTTTATCCATGACAAACTACGTGTCACAAATTATAGAGACATCCCAGAAACTTGATCGAACAGGGATGAAACTCGACACATCTTTGGTCGGATCATTACTTTTGGCGGGATTACCTGAACGGTTTGCGCCCATGGTTATGGCCATAGAACACAGTGGAATCGAAATTACAACAGATGTTATCAAATCAAAGCTACTAGATATGCAAGAAGATGGCAGCACTATTTCGACAGCGAAAGCACTTATAAGCAAGAATGGAAACCACAGAACCCATCACAGAAATGACAACCGAAGCAGAAACGACAGATATGGAAATGACAACCGACAGAAGGAAATGGGCGCGTTCAGCAGACACAACAGTTGCGGAACAGTTGTCAATATTCTATGATATTTCTGCTGAAAGCAATTTATCAGTTTCCACTAGGGAGCGTATGCTACGGAGCAGTCGCCATTTTACGTAGCGAATTTATTTTAGGCTACTTTTTGGGAACATGTTGAGTAACTGACAAGTGACAGTGGTTTTGGCATGAAACTTGAATTTGAACTGGAAACCGTAACATATAGGTTAAGCGATTAAATCAGCTCGCCGAAATTACAAAAGAATTAAAAGAGCACAACAGATTATTGGCAGAAAGGAATGAGATTTTGAGGCAATTTATATCTAAATCTAATCGAGAGGATGACTAGTAAAAATGAAATTGCTTGTGTTAATTTTTTTTTTCAATGAACAATTCAAGAACAGAAAATTGTTAAGAATAATTTATTGAGTTATTTTTTTTGTTGATATTTTAACAATTTATTAGCTAAAAGTCTTGGTGCCAGTTTTATAGTCTGAAATAAATGTTTTGAAAACAAATTTATATTTTTTCCTAGATGAATTTTACTTTCGGTTTTATACAATAAGTATATTCGCACATTTAAATTCAAAACAGGGATTCTGCCAATGAGTTTCACATAATTAATTTATAAGTTTAAATTGCACACTTCCACTGGTGAAGCAGAAAACACTATATGTTCTAACTATGTTGACAACATTTCCCTCTAGTTATCCGGGACAAACAATATTTGCACAGACTATAGATCTATCTTACTTCAAGTATAATAATGTGAAGAGTTATTCAAAATTCATCATAACTAATAAAATACTATTCTGAAAACTTGTATCTTCAAAAAAATTTTCATTTTTTGGAATAACGGCTTTACTTTCCAAATTAGGCAAGGGTTCAGCCAATTCTAGAACAGATCCAATGATTGTGTTGATTATATCTTCGTCGTCATCAAAAACGAATGGAATATCTCTCATATCCATGATCAATGTTTCGAAGGTGTCGAAATGAAAAAGTAATAATACCGAAAGGCGAAATTAAACTTATAAATTAAAATCAATTATAACCCAAAATTCTGTCATCATAACATAACCTTCAAAAAGAACCCACAGAACATATTGCTGTCAAGAAAAGGAGCAACCCGTCCAGCAGAGAAAATCAAAATCGCTACTGATACCTATCAGTAGCGGAGCTACTTACGCTACCGATCTTTCTGCTGAAAGCGCCCAATCATATGTTTTAAATGTAAACAACCCGGACATTTTATGTCGAAATGCCCTCAGAACAAATCTATGCAGAATAATTATGACAAAAGTCAGGATAAGCAAACTAGAAACGCATTTAACGTTGCCTTTCTCACTGCAGAGTATAATAAAGAAGATTGGTTTCTAGACTCAGGAGCAAGTATTCACTTAACTTGCAGACAGGATTGGTTATTGAATAGCAGAAATCCCCAAATCCAGGAAATCATGGTTGCAGACAATAAGAGGATAATGGTAAAATCAAGTGGTGATATTGACATACTTACACGAACGAGTGAAGGATCTCACGAAGTACAAATTAAAAATGTACAGTACGTTCCCGAACTAGCCACTAACCTCTTATCAGTGAGTGAACTTTTGAAAAAAGTTAATGTTAAATGTCAAATTCGACAATGAAAAATGTAGAATATTCAATACAAACAACGTATTAGTTGCAGAAGCTCACTTAATCAATGGTGTCTATAAGCTTGACTTAAACAAAAATTGTTCACTGGCAGGTAAAGCTCAATCAGGTGAACTGTGGCACAAGAGATTAGGTCATATCAACTCAAATTATTTAAACAAAATGGGAGATGGTATAGTACATGGAATTAATTACAAAGGAGATGCGAAGATTTATCTAGAAAATTGCGAAGTATGTTGTGAAGGAAAACAACATCGTTTCTCATTTGGAAATTCAAATTCAAGGGCAACTGGACTCCTCGATATAATACATACAGTGGTGGGATTCTGTAACGGCAAAGCGAAGCGAAAACGTGACGAAACGACAGTTTTGCTCGGTTCGGTATTCTGTAAAGGGATTCGGCAATAGTCGTGTTTGCCGAAGCAAAGAACGACCTCATGACGATAACGAAACATTTTAGGGTTCGTTGTCATTACGAAAAGTCCGACGACGTTTTTGATTGGTTTACTTTTACCACGTGACCAAGTCTTAAGCGTCATATTATGACACTTGTGATGAAATATTAAGGGTTTTATTTTATATTAAGTGGGTTTTTTTGGTCAATAAATCCTCCAACTTTATCGAACGATTAACTTAAACTTTATTTTTTCTCAATAGTAATTTTTATACATATGACTTACTTTTACATACATAGAAAAATATATTTGACATTTTATTCATAGAACAAAATATCTCTTCTTTGAACTACTTATTTTATGATCATTACATTCTAAATCTAACATTTCAACACCTTGTCCTAATGATCACAAAATTTCAAAAAACAACATTAACTTCATATAACTAATTCATTTTTATGCTTCATAAACTTTACACTATTCAAAGCTTTAGTAAATATAGCTGCTATATTCTCCTCTGTACACAAATATTTAACATTGATTAGACCTTCATTAACTTTTTCATGTATAAAGTGAAATCTCACATCTATATGTTTAGATCGTCTATTAAACTGAGCGTTTTTAATGATGCTTATGGCACTCTGATTATCAATGTTCAAAGTTGCACTAATATTTCTCAAAATTATAGATTCAAATAAAGTTTTCACATATAGTACCTCCTTGACACTTTCAGCTGCCGCAATAAATTCTGCCTCGGTGCTGCTCAACGCTACTACTGGTTGCTTTCTCGAACTCCAGCTTATTGGTCCATTACAATAGAACACAACATATCCTGTAGTGCTCTTTCTGGTCATCTTGTCTCCTGCGAAATCACTATCGCTGTATGCCTTCAACATTTCATCTTTTTCATCTTTCTTGTATATGATTCCATCATCTCTTGTGCCCGCTAGGTATCTAAAAATTCTCTTAACATTATTTATATCTGCTCTTGTTGGATTCTCTAGATTTCGGCTGCAAAACCCAACTGCATATGCTATATCTGGTCTCGTCTTATTAGATAGGTATAATAAGCTCCCAACTGCTTCACGATAGGGGAATTTTTCTGGTTTGAGTTCTATCTGACAATTATCATTATTATCGGTTATCGGAGTAGCTGCTGACTTAGCATTTTCCATATGAAATTTCTCCAAAATGCTTTCTGTATATTTCTTCTGGTCCAATTTCATCCAGTTATCACCTTTCGTCAATCTAATTCCCAAAAACATATCGACTTCCTCAAACTTCTTGATCTCAAAATTCTCTTCCAGTTTTCTTAATAAACTGTCTATATCTTCATTTCTTTCTCCTGCTACTAATCCATCATCCACATAAATAGCTAACATTAAAGTTCCAATTTGGTTTGTAAATATACACTGATCAATACTCAAAGGTTTCATGTCATATTCTTTTAGACATTTTGTGAAACATTCATTCCATTTCATTGGCGCTTGCTTCAGGCCATAAAGCGACTTCTTAAGTTTGCAGATTTTTCCTTCTTGTTCCTCATATCCCTCTGGTACATTCATGTAGATATCTTCAGTGATTTTTCCATAAAGAAATGCAGTCTTTATATCAAATTTTTTGAGTATGAAGTTCCTTTTTACTGATATGGCTAATAGCATTCGTAGCGAGCTGATATTAACTACAGGACTAAACACCTCTGTGTAATCAATACCTTTTTGTTGTTGACATCCTCTTACTACAAGTCTTGCTTTATAGGTGCCATCGTCTTTAATTTTAAATACCCATTTATTGGTAAGTACTTTTGTGCCGTTAGCTTCCTTCTTGTCTATATATTCCCATGTCTGATTTTTCTCCAATGATCCTTTCTCATCTTCTATCGCCTTCTTCCATCTGTCTCTTTCTTCACTTTGCATTGCCTCATTGTATGTTAGCAAAGCAAAATCGTCATAGTGCTTAGGTTTATTAATTCTTCTTCCTGATCTGGTTCTAGTATCTTGCCTTTCGGTTGAATTTCCTTGTCCCGAGTTCAAATCTTCTTCATCACCGTTGTCAGAGACTTCTTCATAGATGTATTCTATTTCATTTTCATGTATTGATGTTTCATTTTGTTGTTCCTTACAATTGTCTTGTTGTTGAATACATTCTGATTCAATGTCTTGTTGTATTTCCATATCAGGTTCTTGTTCATTGTTGTGTTGAATACTCCAGTCACACTCTTCGTTTTCGGTCAATTCATGTTCATTAAACTTTCTTACCATGTTTTTCTTCATATTGTCTCCCTTCTTCTTGAATACCACATCTCTTCTTATCATCATTCTTTGCTTTCTCTCATCCCATAGACGGTATCCCGTTGGTGCATATCCCATGAACAAAAATTTTTCACTTCTGCTATCTAATTTGTTCAGATATCCCAAGGTTTTAGCATACACCTCAGATCCAAAAATTTGTAGTCTCTTTAAATCTGGTTTATTACCTGTCCACATCTCTATTGGTGTCAAATCAAGGGATAATGACTCTGTTGGACTTCTATTTAGGATAAAAGCTGCAACTCTAGCTGCTTCACCCCAAAACTTTTTATTTACGTTCATGTCAAATAATAGGGTTCTTACTTTTTCTATTAGAGTTCTGTTGAGACGTTCAGCTTTCCCATTTAATTGTGGTGAATAAGGTATTATGGGATCCATAATTATGCCTTTCTCTTTGCAGTAATTTTCTAATTTATTATTTCTATATTCTCCACCATTGTCACTCCTTATCTTTTTTATTTTCATAGTTTTATCTCTTTCTACTTCTTCAACATATTCTTTTATAAAATCAACTATCTCACTCTTGTATTCAAGAAGATATATAACTACATAGTGTGTATAATCATCCATTAAAGTTAAGATATATTTCTTATTATCCCATGTTGGAGGGTCTATTGGTCCACATAGATCTGAGTGAATTATTTCCAAGGGTCTCCCAGCTCTTGTTCTTTCTGTATTGAACGGAGCTCTCACCTGCTTTCCTTTTATGCAGATCTCACACGGTGTCTCAAAATAATCACAGTCTGTTGTTTTAATGTCCATTCCTGTTACCATTTGTTTATCGATGAGTTTCTTAATATCCTTTATATTAATGTGCCCCAACTTACTGTGCCAATTTTTTATTTTTTCTTCTTTTGTTGAAACGAGAAAAGTTTCATCCCAGTGGTCTTCTTTTGTGAGTTCTATTATATACAGACCTTTCTCGTTCTTCGTTCCTTCTAATATTTTCTCATTTTCCTTCATTATATGTACTTTGTCGTTTTCAAATATTACTTGACCATGATTTTCTGTTATGGCCTTTACTGAGAGTAAATTTTTACTTAAATCTGGTACGTACAAAACATCCTTTAATGTACATTCTTTCATTTCAATTTCTCCGATTCCCTTAGCTGTGATTTTAGTACCTTTTTTGGCTACACATATTTCGCTGTTAGTTTTCGTAAGATTCTTGAATATCTTATGATCGTTCACCATATGGGCTGTACTACCTGAGTCTAGGACAAACACGTTTCGACTAAATTCTCTGGAGCTGCTGCTTTCTGTTAAAAAAGAAATTTTATTATTACTTTGTTCGGTTTTATTATAATTCTTATGTTTATCCCTGAAAAAGCAGTTATTCTCTGTGTGGTTGACTTTCTTACAAATTCTGCATTTCACTTCCTGTGTTGTATTCACCATATGACTATTATAACCTGTTTGATTTGCATTCTGGTATTTATCAGTGCATGCATAGTTTTTATTTTTATTCCTGCAAAATCGAGCAATATGTCCTACCTTTTTACATATATAACAAGTTTTATCGAGACTAGAACACTGGAACGCTACAGGTGTTCTCCCTTTTTCTTCATTTTTATTCATAGTTTCTTCTGAAAGCAATCTTGAAACTAGATTCGTCAGTGTCTTCTCAGCATTTGTAGTTGATTCCCAAGCGGTCTTAAAGAATTTGTATTCTCCAGGTAATGTACTCAAAATTTTAGAACACATCATTTCATCGCTTACATCTTGTTTTAATGATTTCAGTCTATAAGCTAAATTTTGTAGTTTACTTACATGTGTTGCAATGTCACTCCCTTTTTCGAATTGAGAACTAAAAAACTCCTGTAAAAGTCTACACTTTTGGTCTTCGTTATCCTTCTTGAAGATCGTTTTCAATTTCTGGTACATTTCTGCAGACGTTTGGCAATTAAACATGTGTACAAGTACCTTTTTATCAACTGTAGAGATGATAATTTTCTGTGCCTTTGCATCCCTTTGTATCCACGACTTCTTATCTTTTTCCTCGGTTAGAACCTCAAATTTTTCACAGTCACTATAGCGTAGAGTCCACTTGCTTTGAAATAAACTGTCATCTGAAAATTCCACATCTCAAAAGATTCAGCATCCACCAGCCTCTCAATTGCGCCTATTTCATTTGATTCTTCCTGCATGGTTTTCTACTTGTAAATTCCTGTGGTCTTGTGGGTTCGAATCCTTTGAATTTCTTGATTTTATTGTTCGGCTTGGAACGCCACGTGCCTATGTATTCTTATTCAGAAAATCTTCTCTGGCTTGTTTTTACTTTTGTAGCACTTTGGGGCTTAAACTGGACCCATGACCTGATGAAATATTAAGGGTTTTATTTTATATTAAGTGGGTTTTTTTGGTCAATAAATCCTCCAACTTTATCGAACGATTAACTTAAACTTTATTTTTTCTCAATAGTAATTTTTATACATATGACTTACTTTTACATACATAGAAAAATATATTTGACATTTTATTCATAGAACAAAATATCTCTTCTTTGAACTACTTATTTTATGATCATTACATTCTAAATCTAACATTTCAACAACTTGAATGATTTCGATTTCGAGGTTATAATTTTGAATGTTTTGCTTCACAATATCACAATGATTAACGATTGGCGCCATATAAAGGAGTCATGACAACTTCCAGGAAATCGAGCATTGGCATTCAATATTAAAAGATCAGAATTGCAAATCAATTCCACATTAATTGAGTGATATCCGTTCAAAAAGGAATGCTCTTCTTCTGATGGCTTCAAGATTTTTATGTGTGTACAGTCGATTGCTCCAATAATTCCTGGTATTCCACATTTTTCAAAAAATTTCCCTTTATTTTGGGTCTTCTCAGAATCATTAGGGAATTTAATTCTTCCTTGGAATACATGGTTAATCAATTTAGTCACTTCACTAACACAACGACTGACCATGGGTTGACTTACTGCTAGCAAATATTCTTGTCCAATACCGCGTTGGTAATTTCCACTGGCAAAAAATCTCAGAGTTATCAATATTCGCTGTTCAAATGGCGTTCTCGTGTTCCTCCAATAATTATCCATAAATGGTTTCAATTCATCGAATAGAACGTAAACTAAATGTTTCGACAAACGGAAAACGTCTATGAATCTCTCATCCGTTAAGTTAAATGGATCACTTCTATCACGAAGAAATCTATTCTCCTCTCTTGTAAGAGTTAGACGAACTCTTCTTGAGATTTCCTCGTCGATGATCAGAATCATTGAAAACATGATGAATATTTCTTTATACCTATACACACTATTAGTTGACTCCCCGAACTTATTTTGTAGTATGGGTAGGTTTTGTAACTGGAATAAGAATGGAGGTTTTAAATTATAATCCATTGAACGAGGTTCCATTTCGAATTTCTTCCAGTGCTCAAATAAGACTTTTTGTAATACTCAATATTTGCATTCAGGTGCTGTATTCAATTAGCTAATTCATTCTTAATGATAAACTAAACAGTTTAAAATGGTATGAAACCCTTTGTTAAGTAACTTCCAATGAGAGTCATAAATCAAAATATAATTTCTGACAATACTCAAGTTAAATACTGTGGATTATTCAAAGGACATTACAGCTAGAGTCCATAAAAGGGACTCTTATCTCATTGCTCTTATTAGAGATTATCTCAGGTACCTCATATGTCAAAACCTGCAGAATCCTACAGTAGCTTAAATATCTACTTATTTGCAACGTTGCCAATGTTCCTTCGTGTAAAGTCGGTAAGCTCCGACAACGAAACTAAAAGCGTAAAGATAACGAAACGATAAAGAAAAAGACGCTTACAGAATACCGCATTCGCTTCGCTTAGCTTCGCTTCGTAACGTTATCGCTTTCGTTTGCTATGATAACGAAAGTTACAGAATCCTACCCCAGATCTAGCAGGTCCCATGGAGAATACTTCAATAGGAGGTTCCAAATACTATATTGAATTTCAAGATGACTACAGCCGTATGTCATTTGTTTATTTCCTGAAAGCTAAAAGTGAAGTTTTGTAAAAATTCAAGGAATTTCAAAGATTAACAGAGAATCAGACAGGACGAAAGATAAAGGTTCTGAGATCTGATAATGGAGGTGAATATATGAGCACACTATTTAAAAGATATCTCAGTGATCATGGTATTATTCACCAAACTACAAACCCGTATACCCCTGAACAAAATGGACGTTCAGAAAGAGTAAATAGAACACTAATAGAAAAGGCTCGATGTTTACTGTTCCAAGCAGATTTAGGTAAGCGCTTCTGGGCTGAAGCAGTCAACACTGCTTGCTATCTGCGAAACAGATCGACAGTGGCTAACATCCAGACAACGCCATATTAAGTGTTTTATGGTAGAAAACCAGATCTTAGTCATATAAGGATATTTGTCAGTCATGCAATGGTACACATCCCAAAGGAGAAGAGGCAAAAATGGGATAAGAAATCAGAAAAATTAGTTCTCATTGGATTTCATGAAACAACGAAAGGATATAGACTTTATTGTTGGTAGTAAATCACTATTTTGTACACCGTGTGAACCTACTAACGCCACCTATGTTGAATATATGTAAAGTGGCCACCATCTTCCATCTTGGCCACATTGTTAAATAAAGTCAGTCTTAAGTTGTGTCTCAACGAGTGCGTTTCATTTCCTTGTAGTAAGTTACCTCCAATAATTCTTCCAGCCTAATTTTATCAGGTTATGGGCCCAGTCACACTTTAATTCAGTTAAGAATAAATAGTACCTAATTATTGTTCGTGCTAGAGAACAAGGAAAAGTGAGAAACAGTGAACATTCTGTACGTTGTTAAGTGTAAATTCAACATGGCCGTTAACTACATGTCCAGTGTTCCAAAATTAGTCGGTCGCGAAAATTACGCGGAATGGTGTTTCGCCATGGAAAACTTTTTCGTTTTGGAAGGATTTTCTGATTGTTTATTCGGGAAACAAACGGACACAGTTATGGTGGCTAAAGCGAAAGCGAAATTAATCCTAACTTTGGACCCTTCTATCTACGTGCATATCAGGGACAAGAACACGTGCAAGGAAGTTTGGGATACTCTGAAGAATATGTACGAAGACAACGGATTTACACGTAAGATTGCTCTTCTCAGAACATTGATTTCCCTCCGATTAGAAAATTGTAGTTCGATGGAAGCTTACGTAACCCAAATAATCGAAACTTCCAGAAAATTGGGCAGAACGGGATTTCACATAAGCGAAGAGTGGATTGGGTCACTTCTTCTTGCAGGGTTGCCAGAATGCTTCAGTCCCATGATTATGGCCTTGGAACATTCAGGTATAGCGATATCTTCTGATCAGATCAAAACGAAGTTGTTGGACATGGAAGTAGATGGCGACGTGCACAGCACAGCAGCGAACGCTTTCGCAAGCAGAACACACTTCCGGAAGAATCCAAAAGGTGGCAGCACAAGTTCGGGACAGAACATAGGCTGTTATTATAGGTCTATGGGACAGAATGTCAACACAGAAAATGGCCGTCCCAATCGAAATAAGGTTGTTTGTTATAAATGCAAACAGCCTGGACATTTCAAGAATAAATGCCCTAACTCATATCAGAAACGTGACAGTCCAAAGGAAAATAAATCAAACGCATTTAGTGCAGTTTTCTTAACGAATGGTTTCAATGATGACGATTGGTATGTAGACTCTGCAGCAACTAACCACGTAACCTCAAGAAAAGATTGGTTATTAAACGTTGAACAAGCAGACATAGATAAAATAACAGTTGCAAACAATGAACATATAAGTGTAGATTGCGTTGGACAAGCAAATATAACAACAATAGTAAATAATCAAAAGTTTGACATCGTTGTTAATGATGTTTTGTATGTCCCAAAGCTTTCGACAAATCTCTTGTCTAATTCACAACTGACCAAGAGGGGCAACAGAGTAGTCTTCACTGACCAGGGTTGTCAAATATACAATAGGAATGGCACATTGATTTCAACTGCAGACTTGGTGAATAATATGTACAAGTTGAATCTGAACAAACCTAAAAGTTCTTTTCTAGCTACTGCAGTGTCTGGAGATATTTGGCACAGGCGATTCGGACATATCAATTATAAGGACCTTTCATTAATGCAAGATGCTGTAAATGGAATGGATATTAAGGGAAAACTGGACGACCGCCAACCATGTGATATATGTTGTGAAGGAAAGCAATGTCGTCTACCCTTCAAGAATATAGGCACCAGAGCAACACAAGTGCTGGAAACAGTACATGCCGATCTCTGTGGACCGATGGAGGTAAGCTCTTTAGGGGGATCTAAGTACTATTTTCTCCTTGAAGATGATTTTAGCAGGATGACCTTCACTTATTTCCTAAAGCACAAGAATGAAGCTCTCAAATATTTCAAAGTATTCAAAACATTAGTCGAGAACCAGACTAACAATAAAATCAAGGCTCTCAGAACAGACAATGGTGGAGAATTTTGCTCTTCATTATTTGAGAAATTCTTGTCGGAACATGGTATTATACATCAGAAGACAAACCCTTACACACCTCAGCAAAACGGTATGTCAGAACGCATTAACAGGACATTAGTAGAAAAGGCACGCTGTCTACTTTTCGATGCTGGACTTGAAAAACATTTTTGGGCTGAGGCAGTGAACACAGCCGTTTACCTCCGGAACAGGTCAATCGTCACTGGTCTGAAGAAAACACCTTATGAAATATGGACAAAGAAGAAACCGAGTATCAGCAATATAAGAATCTTTGGAAGTGAGGTTATGATGTTGATACCTGCAGAAAAACGAAAAAAGTTTGATAAAAAATCCAGAAAAACTATATTGGTAGGTTTCTGTGAACATACCAAAGGTTACAGATTGTATGACCCAGAATCTAGGTCAATTATGAACAGTAGGGATGTCGTAATAATGGAGAAAACATCTAACAAACCAGATACACTTCATCATATTTTTCCAGGTGAAATCACTTCAGAAGAGGTATTATATCAGTTTCAGTGGGGGAAAATATGGACTCCATGGTTGAAGATGAAGAATCTCTGAACACTGGTGACGAACATGATCCACAGGAAGATTCAGCAAGCAGTGACTCATCATATTTTCAGGAGTCCATTGGTGACGAAAATGATGATGGACCAATACGAAGGTCAGAAAGGGTAAGGAAACCAAGAACTTTCGATGATTTTGTAACATATGCATGTGTAGCAGATGAGAATTTGGGAAAATTACCTACAAATGTAGCTGAGGCTCTTTCTGGACCTGATGGGGACATGTGGAAGAAGGCAATGGATGAAGAACTGAAATCTTTTGAAGCCAACGACGCATGGGATCTAGTAGATAAACCACAGGATGCAAGTGTTGTTCAGTGCAAGTGGGTGTTTAAACTTAAGCTTGATAGTGCGGGAAACGTGACTCATAGAGCTCGTTTAGTGGCGAAAGGTTTTACGCAAAAACTTGGTGTGGACTACGACGAAACTTTTTCTCCCGTTGTAAGACATTCTAGCTTAAGATTTCTAATTGCCTTGTCTCTTCATTTAGACCTAAAAATAACTCATTTGGATGTCACCACAGCCTTTCTGAATGGATCCTTGAAAGAAACGGTATACATGTTACAACCTGAAGGTTTCGACAAAATTGTTCATTCAAATAAAGTGCTCAAATTGAAACGGGCAATTTATGGTCTAAAACAGTCATCCAGAGTATGGTATGAAAAAGTTGAAAAAATTTTACTTTCTTTAGGCTTCGTCAAATCTAATTATGAACCATGTCTTTTCTTGAAGAATAATATTAATGTAAAAGTAATGAAAGCATTATATGTAGATGATTTCTTTATTTTTTCCAACTGTGTTAAGGAAACAGATAATCTCAAAAGAGAACTAAAGTCCAAATTCAAAATTGGGAATCTGAAGCATTGCTTAGGAGTAAGAGTAAAGTTTGACGGGACAAAAGGCCAGATAACTTTAGATCAGGAAACTTTTATTGATTGTTTACTATCAAGATTCCATATGAGTAATTGTAAACCTGTGAGCACTCCTATGGAACATAACCTCAAGTTAGAAAAAGGCGAAGGAAAAGATACAAATTTTCCTTATCAACATCAATCATTTGATTGATGTACTTAGCAGTGCTCACAAGGCCTGATATTTCATTTTGTATCAGCTATTTAAGCCAATTCAATACCTGTTTTAACGAAGCACATTGGAAAAGTGCAAAAAGGGTACTGCGTTACCTAAAAGGTACAAAATGTAAGGGCCTCACCTTTAGAAAGTCAGATACTCTTAAATTAGAAGGTTTTGTTGACGCTGATTGGGCTGCAAATATCTTAGATCGGAGATCGTATAGTGGCTATTGTTTCAGGCTTTCTGGTGCAATTGTATCTTGGGAAAGTAGGAAACAATGCTCTGTATCCCTTTCTAGCACAGAAGCAGAGTATATAGCGATCTCCGAAGCTTCAAGAGAAGCTGTCCATTTATATAATATGTTTGGCGAGTTAACAGGGAAGTTTGAGTGCATACCTCTGTTCAACGATAGCCAAAGTGCACAAAAGTTGTGCCTAAACCCAACAGTTCACAAGCTAACCAAACATATTGATATAAGATATCACTTTGTCAGGGAAATGATAAACAAAAATATCGTTACAATTAAATATTTGCAGACTAACAATATGCCAGCCGATGTATTGACAAAAGGCTTAAGTTCTGTTAAACATGACAAATTCTCGAGGGAATTAGGTTTATCTGATGTAAATTAAATATTGATTTAGTGGGGGTGTTGGTAGTAAATCACTATTTTGTACACCGTGTGAACCTACTAACGCCACCTATGTTGAATATATGTAAAGTGGCCACCATCTTCCATCTTGGCCACATTGTTAAATAAAGTCAGTCTTAAGTTGTGTCTCAACGAGTGCGTTTCATTTCCTTGTAGTAAGTTACCTCCAATAATTCTTCCAGCCTAATTTTATCATTTATAATGCAAAAACAGGTCAAATTTCCACCAGTAGAGATGTTATTGTATTAGAGAAAGAAAGTAAGATGTCCATCATCGAAGAAAAAGATAGTATCAGCCCAAATGAAAATGTAATTTGTTTGCAAGAAGAAATTCCAAAGGAAGAATCTCAACCATATCGAGAGCCAACACATAATTTGCAAGAACAAGAATATGAAGAAAACACCATTTTATAAGATAGTCTTGAAGAAGAGAATACTAGCAGTGGGGACATCGCCAGAAGATCTCAAAGGATCAAAAAACCCAAGAATTTTGACGACTTCATCACGTATTTCAGTCCAGGAAAACGATTCAGATGAAGAAAGTCTACTTTCAGTGGGAGACCCAACTTCAGTGGAAAGAGGCCCTTGCTGGACCAGATCGAGATCGATGGATAAAAGCCATGAAAAATGAGTTGAAGTGTTTTAGTGAAAACAGTGCGTGGCAGTTAGTAGACCTTCCGAAAGGTCAAAGGCCTGTAAAGTGCAAGTGGGTTTTCAAGGAAAAAGTAAACAGTGAAGGACAAATTATATATAGAGCAAGGTTAGTTGCAAAAGGTTTCGATCAGAGACCTGAAATTGATTTCGATGAAACTTTCTCTCCAGTAGTTAAACATTCTACATTAAGATTACTTTTTGCATTAGCAGTTAAACTTAACTTGGACATTCAACATTTAGATGTAATCACAGCTTTTTGAATGGAAAACTGGAAGAAAATGTATTCATGGAAATTCCAGAAGGTTTCGATCACAACATTCCTGAAATTTGTAATAAAGTGTTGAAATTAAATAAGGCGATTTATGGCTTAAAGCAATCGTCTCGAGCATGGTACATGGAAGTTGAAGATGTCTTGTCAAACTTGAACTATATTAAAAGTAAATATGAACCATGTATATTCATAAAGAAAAATAATGGTTTAATGACCATAATTGCACTGTATGTAGACGATTTCTTTATCTTTTCTAACTCTAAGCAAGAAACAAATAACTTGAAGAAACAGTTAGCTACTAAATTTAAAATTAAAGATCTTGGAGAACTAAAACAATGTTTAGGCATGAGAGTAAGGATTGATAGAGAAAACAAAAAGATTAAATTAGATCAAGAACAGTATATCAATGTCATACTGAAGAAATTCAATATGAGCGATTGTAAACCAGTAAGCACACCATTTGAAAGGAACCACTGTTTGGATAAAACAAATGCAGAAAAGTGTAGGAATGATTTGCCTTATCGTCAGTTACTGGGTAGTCTAATGTATTTATCTGTTTTGACCAGACCAGACATCACATTCGCTGTAAATTTTCTCAGTCAATTTAATAATTCTGGAAAGACTCCTGGATATCTACATCCACCGAGGACTAAAGTGGAATATACAAGCCCTAGGCTTAAATTAAGAAGAAGAAGAATTTAATAATTCGTACTAAGATTTACATTGGAAATGTGCCAAAAGAAAATTGCGATACCTAAAGGGCACAAGGTCTTTGCATTTAGAGTATAGCTATGACAATTCAGAATTATTAGGATTTGCTGATGCAGATTTTGCGGGAAACTGTATCGATAGAAGATCATATACAGGTTTTATTTTTAAATGGGCAGGTGGAGCTGATTCATGGGAATGTAAGAAGCAATCTACTGTAGCCTTAAGTACTACCGAAGCCGAATATATGGCTATATCAGAAGCTTCAAAGGAAGCTATATATTTTAGAAATGTTTTACATGAATTTTTGGGATATTATAACTGTATAACTGTGTTTAATGATAACCAAAGTGCACAAAAATTAGCTGAAAATACTTTAGTTAATAAAAGATCGAAACATATTGATGTTCGATACCATTTTATTAGAGAAGCAATCTCAAATAAATTATGTTGTTTAGAATATTTACCTGGCAGTCTTACCCAAAATGGGATGCACTGTACTTGTTTATCACAAATACACGCCACTGGCGTAAATTCTTATTGTAGAGCAGAAAAAATATCAGAATATAGAAATCTTCTGACCACTCTATTTCAAATATTTTAGTTCTTCAAAATAACACCAATTTTTTCAGAGGGCTTCACTTTACGGACCAAATTTTTGAAAGTAAAATTCGAGGTTTAACGTGAGTGCAACTAGATGGCGCTCAACATCAACAAAATCGAAAAAAGCACAACACTGGCTTACTATCCATTCCTTATACTATGCTTCAATATATCATAAGTATCCCAGTACTCTTTTCAATATTTCTGACAATCGTTCATATTCCATAATGAATTTAGAAACTCTTAAAGGAAATCGCGGTGCTATTAAATCAAAACTAACGATATTCACGAATTTCTTGAATGAAATCAAGTCAAAAACGGAATTACTTAGCACTGATTACATACAAATTTCAGAAAGGCTTTTGAAATTTGATAACGCTCTCGAGGAATTTGAGGAAGTTCAGAATCTAATTGAGAATTCATCGGAAGTTGAGGAAGTCAATTTTTCAGAAAGAGAATCTTTCACAAATAAGTATTACATGCAAAAGGCGTTCGCTAAATCAATTTCTAAATAAAAAACAATCCGAAGAAAACGCAAGTTCTATCTCAATTCAGAACAATAGTAATAATTATTCGAATTCGATCAAGCTTGTGACGGCGACTTTCTTCGGATTGATGATTGTTTACTATTTCTCTCCTATATTACCTCGGGCGCCAATTGCGATAGGTTTTATAAGGTCGCAATTCCTTACGTCGCTCACTATTATCGACCCTGGGTAGCTTTTAAACAGTTGAAGAAGGGTTCGATTCAATCTAAGGTAAGAGCGATTGACCAGTGGTGATTTATTTCGCTAAATGGCAGTAAATGTCTATGAGATAAATAAAAGACACCCTGACGAAACACACTATATTTAACAATATCCGTTCCCTTATGTACAACACCAAATTATATACAATACTATCCTATATATACAATAATGCAAAAGGCTACTAAACACCAAAAGCAAATATTTACAATGCGACACGGTACGGAACGAGAACTAAGCGAGGTGAGCAGGTGGCGTATATCAAGCAGCAGAAATGAGTAAGCAGTGAGCAAGCAAATTGAGCGATGATAAAAACGGTTTAGTGCGGACAAGCGTGGAAAGCATGCAGATTGGCGTGTGAAATGCAGTCCAATAAGTCAGATGTGACTACCTATCCTGTGTTCCGTACGGTCCGGTTCGATACCTCTTTATTAGAAACAGCAAGCCTGAACAATATCTTCGAATCAGGTCTTGTATCGGCGCATCCACCAAAAATTGATATTAAGTCAGACTGGGCAGGGTGACTCACCGAAATGACCACGGTGATCAGTGAATCCGAAATACGCGACCCCTCTCCACAAGATAAGGAATTCCGTCTGGTGGTCCCAAATAAGAGTTGCTCGCAATAAGGGACCCGACACACGGATTCCACTTGAGAAAATTGGGTCTTAGAAAAAGATTTCAATCAGGGTATTTGTCGGCGCATCCACCAAAATAAATCTAAGAAATAAATTTCGTTCGGGGTATACTCTGGCGCATCCACCAATTCTAGACTCGAGTCAGACCGGACAGGGTAATTCGCCGAAAAGGCTGCTGTGATCCGGAGATCGGAATTAAGCGACCCCTCTCCCCAAGATAAGGAGTTATGCCTGGTAGTTCCAAATAAGAGTTGCTCGCAATAAGGAACCGGACAGACAAACTCCACTTGAGAAAG
Organism: Harmonia axyridis; assembly: GCF_914767665.1. NCBI lineage: Eukaryota > Metazoa > Arthropoda > Insecta > Coleoptera > Coccinellidae > Harmonia > Harmonia axyridis. The sequence goes on along the minus strand of NC_059505.1, from coordinate 19,827,782 downwards.
AAAGATCTAAGAAATAAATTTAGTTCAGGGTATACTCTGGCGCATCCACCAATTCTAGACTCGAGTCAGACCGGACAGGGTAATTAGCCCAAAACACTGCTGTGATCCGGAGATCGGAAATTAGCGACCCCTCTCCTCAAGATAAGGAGTTCTGCCTGGTAGTTCCAAATAAGAGTTGCTCGCAATAAGGAACCGGACAGACAAACTCCACTTGAGAAAGAAAGATCTAAGAAATAAATTTCGTTCAGGGTATACTTTGGCGCATCCACCAATTCTAGACTCGAGTCAGACCGGACAGGGTAATTAGCCCAAAACACTGCTGTGATCCGGAGATCGGAAATTAGCGACCCCTCTCCTCAAGATAAGGAGTTCTGCCTGGTAGTTCCAAATAAGAGTTGCTCGCAATAAGGAACCGGACAGACAAACTCCACTTGAGAAAGAAAGATCTAAGAAATAAATTTCGTTCAGGGTATACTTTGGCGCATCCACCAATTCTAGACTCGAGTCAGACCGGACAGGGTAATTAGCCCAAAACACTGCTGTGATCCGGAGATCGGAAATTAGCGACCCCTCTCCTCAAGATAAGGAGTTCTGCCTGGTAGTTCCAAATAAGAGTTGCTCGCAATAAGGAACCGGACAGACAAACTCCACCTGAGAAAGAAAGATCTAAGAAATAAATTTCGTTCAGGGTATACTCTGGCGCATCCACCAATTCTAAACTCGAGTCAGACCGGACAGGGTAATTAGCCCAAAACACTGCTGTGATCCGGAGATCGGAAATTAGCGACCCCTCTCCTAAAGATAAGGAGTTCTGCCTGGTAGTTCCAAATAAGAGTTGCTCGCAATAAGGAACCGGACAGACAAACTCCACTTTAAAAAAAACAGATCTAAGAAATAAATTACTCTGGCGCATCCACCAATTCTAGACTCGAGTCAGACCGGACAGGGTAATTAGCCCAAAACACTGCTGTGATCCGGAGATCGGAAATTAGCGACCCCTCTCCTCAAGATAAGGAGTTCTGCCTGGTAGTTCCAAATAAGAGTTGCTCGCAATAAGGAACCGGACAGACAAACTCCACTTGAGAAAGAAAGATCTAAGAAATAAATTTCGTTCAGGGTATACTTTGGTGCATCCACCAATTCTAGACTCGAGTCAGACCGGACAGGGTAATTAGCCCTAAACACCGCGGTGATCCGGAGATCGGAAATTAGCGACCCCTCTCCCCAAGATAAGGAGTTTTGCCTGGTAGTTCCAAATAAGAGTTGCTCGCAATAAGGAACCGAACAGACAAACTCCACTTGAGAAAGAAAGATCAAAGAAATAAATTTCACTTACGGTATACCTCGGCGCATCCACCAATTAATGACTCGAGTCGGACCGGACAGGATAATTAACCTTAAAGACCGCAGTGATCCGGAGATCGGAAATAAACGACCCCTCTCCCCAAGATAAGGAGTTTTGCCTGGTAGTTCCAAATAAGAGTTGCTCGCAATAAGGAACCGAACAGACAAACTCCACTTGAGAAAGAAAGATCTAAGAAACAGTGCATCACATCCACACCACACCAGGACAACCCGTCTTCCAGAAGCCACGTCGCCTAGCCGCGGACCGTTACCTCGCCGCTAGGAAGGAATTCGAATCCATGCTTCAATTGGGGATTTGTCGCCCATCGAAGAGCAGTTGGGCTTCGCCACTCCACATGGTGCCAAAGAAGGGAGACGAATGGCGCCCTTGTGGAGACTACCGGGGACTAAACGCGCGCACTTTACCAGACCGGTATCCAGTGCGCCACATCCAGGACTTCGCCCAAATGCTCCGTGGAAAATCAATTTTCTCCACCATTGACCTGATATGAGCGTACCATCATATCCCGGTGGCCCCCGAAGACGTGGAGAAGACGGCCATCACCACTCCGTTCGGATTATTCGAATTCCCGGCAATGAGTTTTGGACTACGAAACGCCGCTCAAACATTCCAGCGGTTTATCGACGAGGTTCTCCGGGGACTCGACTTCGTATATGCCTATATTGACGACCTACTGGTGGCCTCCTCGTCCGAGGAAGAGCATCATGAACACCTACGCATTCTATTCGAACGTCTCCAGCGGTACGGAATTGTCGTCAATTCAGCGAAATGTCACTTTGGCGCTGAGGAAGTAAAGTTCTTGGGGTACCTAGTATCTGGTGATGGAACAAAACCACTCCCCGAGAAAGTCGCTGCCATCCGCGAATATCCCAGGCCAACAACAGCAAAAGATCTCCGACAATTCCTTGGCATGTTGAACTTCTACAGGCGTTTCATGCCCGGAACTGCTAAGACCCAGGCACCACTCAATGACCTGCTCCAAGGAAACATCAAAAAGAAGACACCAGTGAATTGGAACGACAACGTTGATGCCGCATTCGCCGCATGCAAGGAAGAACTTGCAAAAGCGACACTTCTGGCACACCCCGAACTTGGCGCCGAGGTCTCTTTGGTTTGTGATGCATCGGACCACACCATTGGAGCTGCACTACATCAACGGGTTGGCAACGAGTGGGAACCACTCGGTTTTTTTTCGAAGAAGCTGGCTGGCGCTGAGTGCAAGTACAGCGCCTACGATCGGGAACTCCTGGCCATCTACAAGTCGGTCAAGTACTTCCGACACATGGTTGAAGGACGCCACTTCTTCATTTTGACTGACCATAAGCCGTTGACTTTCGCCTTCAGTCAAAAGTCCGATCAATGCTCCCCACGCCGATACCGCCACCTGGACTTCATCGGGCAGTTCACTACAGATATCCGGCATATATCCGGAAAAGAAAACGTCGTCGCAGATGCCCTTTCCAGGGTGGACGAAATCGCAGCACCACTCGACTTCGAGGCCCTCGCAGCATCCCAGCAATGTGACCCAGAGCTCCAGGAGTTCCGCCAGAAGCAAGACTCTGGCTTACTTCTACTCCAAGTCACGATACCAGGATCCAACGCTGCCGTCTTCTGCGATATATCCTCCACTAAGGCACGACCCTTCCTGACGGCTCCATTCCGGAAACCAGCTTTTGACGCCATCCACGGCCTGTCCCATCCAGGCGCCAAGGCCACCACAAAGCTGATGAGCCAACGATACGTCTGGCCCTCCATCTCCAAAGATTGCCGAGCGTGGTCCCGAGTCTGCATCCAGTGCCAGCGGTCAAAAGTGTCACGACATGTTTCGTCTCCGATCGGTAACTTTACACCGCCGTCGAGCCGTTTCGAACATGTGCACATCGACCTGATCGTGATGCCATTTTCCAAAGGATATCGGTATTGCCTCACCTGCGTCGATCGATTTTCTCGATGGCCAGAAGCGATACCGCTCCAAGACCAGACAGCAGAAACCGTCGCCCGAGCATTTTACACTAACTGGGTTGCCAGGTTTGGCGTCCCGCTCCGGGTAACTACAGACCAAGGACGTCAATTCGAGTCCTACCTATTTCGCTGCTTGAACAAGCTACTAGGGACGGACCACCTCAGAACCACGGCGTACCACCCGGCCGCCAACGGAATGGTCGAGCGACTCCACCGTCAGCTCAAAGCTTCCATTAAATGCTTGGACTCTGACACATGGGTCCACACACTACCCACTGCACTACTGGGGATCCGCGCCGCTTGAAAAGGAGATCTCCAATCCACCGCTGCTGAGATGATATACGGAGAACCACTCCGTCTTCCTGGTGAGTTCCTGGGTTCGACGTCGACGATGAACCTGGATAACTCCGACGATTTCGTTCGCGACCTGCGCCAGCACTTTCAGGCGCTCCGACCAGTCAGTGGCACCAGGCACGGTGAGCGGAAGATCTTCGTCTTTAAAGATCTCGCCACCGCATCCCACGTCTTCGTAAGGCACGACGCCGTTCGACGTCCGCTCCAGCACCCATACGATGGACCGTTCGAGGTGGTTTCTCGAGCCGAAAAGCACTACACCCTCCGAATTCACGGTACTAACGTCCCGGTCTCGATCGACAGGCTGAAACCAGCCTACATCGCGGTCAGCGAAAATTCACCGGAGGACGCTGTAAATTCGAACGAGGACGATGAAGACGAAGGAATTCTTCTCTTTTTACCAGGCGAGAACTCACCCCCGGCCCAACAACCCATCCCACCTGCTCCAGCAGAACCAGAGGCAGCAACGCAAGCGCCAGCAGTACGACGACCTTACACGACCAGATCAGGTCGGCAAGTTCGGTTCCCCGAGCGTTTCCAGGCGGGGATGTAATATATCGTTAATCACTAGCAAGGGGGTACTGTGGGGATTACAGATTCCTGCGTTACCATCATGGTGGCGCCGCCAACCAGGTTAACGCTTCCCCCAACAGAGGGCGCAACAATCTATTTAAGCCTCGAAGTACACATCTTAAACGGAAGATAAGCCGAAGATTCCCAGTCAAATATCAACCTACTTCATGTAGCACTTGTGTCGTATATTATATCTGTTTATATATTTTTTATTTTACTGTTTTATTTTTATTTTTTCCCCGCTAACTAGGAGTAGGCAGATAGAGGCCTAGTTAGCACATGTCCTGTTACAGTTGTCCCGAGGTTAATCAGATTGAGGCCTGATTAAACCCCAGCATCGACCAAGTCGTCACGCTGTCCCAAAAGTTCTAAAACACAACAAGATTAGCGACCCATTGTATAAAACTTACTAACACCAATGACGACCTACTTCACTCATTGACGGACAGACGGATGTCCGCGGGACAGAGAGGCGCCCTTACTCCTGAGGAACCCAAATTCTCTTCGTCCTCCCATTCGGAAACACGAACTTAGGGTGGAGTCTACCCCGCACTCCTGGAGGGCGAAACCGCAGCAGCCTCTGCCTGAATCGGGGAGTCCAGCCACCCTTTGGTTGCCTCTCAAAGGCTTCTACAAAGCTCTCTCCCACCTTTATGGCCTCAAATTTTGACGGTCTTTCAGATGAGGCCATCTCTTTGGACCCCTCTTTGGCTGACACGGCCAGCTGCCTGAAGGTCATCTCGCCCCATGCAGCGGAAGGGCGATGCGCTGGATCAACCCTCAGAAGTTCCACCAGGCTGCTGCGTAATCCCTCTGGCACCTCGAGCATCTCCTCCCCGCGGTAGTGTCCTATCAAGTTCATGACCTTCTTTTCCCCATTCGGCGTCATGAAGGGTAGTTTCCCGGTTGCCATGTATAAGGCCGTCACTCCCATGGCCCACACATCCGAGGGGAGTCCGAATGGCAACCTTTTCAGGACCTCCGGTGCCCAAAATGGGGGAGTACCAGCTCGCCGCGACGTGGTCGGGAACCTCTGATTAAGTCGGCAGGCGAGCCCGAAATCAGCGATGCAGACCCGCCGACCCCGGAGGAGACAATTGTCCGGTTTTATATCCCGGTGCAGGATACGCTGAGCATGGCAGGCCGCCAGCCCAGCGAAAGCCTGCCCCAACATATCACAACACTCCCCCTCCGGCAGAGGCCCCCGTCGTTGGACCAGTTCCAACAGGTCTCCCTCCATCAGCTCGACCCCAAGATAGAGCCGTTCGTCGGTTACGTAATCCACCAATAGGCGGACCACGTTTGGGTGTCTCATGGCTTTCAGCATCCTCAGCTCCGTCATGGACACCTCGTCTTTCGGGGCCACCTTCAGGGCAAATCTTATATCTCCGTGTTCGACCTCGAACACTTTTCCAAAACCTCCCTCGCCGAGGGTACGGATCTTCCGGAAGGGTCCGGAGATCCTGGTTATTCTCTCCGGAGTGGGCTCTTCATCAGAGGGGTTGGAGGGTACGACCGTCACTGATCGCAACATATCCTGAAACAGACGGATGACTGACACGGCTCCACCCCTCGGTCTTATGCATGCTCTCCACTATGTATCCACGGGTTTCCCGAAATTTCCGAGTGCTCAACGCCCTGCTCACCTTCGTAGAATGGTTTCAAATCTTTAACGTGGATGTGACGAAGATATTTACCCGACGCGCTTTTCAAGTCGTAAACCACTGGAGATATGACCTTAGTAACGGTATACGGACCAGAATATTTGGGCGCCAACCTAGATGCAAAGCCTTCTGCCGCCGACGACAACGGATGTTCCCGACGCAAAACTTTGTCACCTACCCGGCACGACCACGCTCTCCTTCGGAGATTATAATACCGACTCTGTTGGTTGAATGCACGAGCCAGCTGGAGTCTAACAAACTCCCGGGTCTCTTGGAGTCGCTTGATGCGATTTGCGTATTGGCCTACCCCTTGGACCTGTGGTTCTTCCGTTGATTTCTCTGCATCACCTTTGGTTCCTGATGTCCGACGGTTCGTTTTTGGGGAGTGAACCTCCCGACCGAAATTCAGGAACGCCGGTGTGAATCCGGTGGACTCATGTTTGGCAGAATTCAACGCGAAAGTCAGTTCTCCCACTCGCTCATCCCAGGAGCGATGATCCTGCTCGCAGAATTGTGCTATCATGGTTTTGATGGTCCGGTTAGCTCTTTCCACGGGATTGCACTGCGGCGAATAGACCGGAGCAAATCTATGTTGGATACCCAAACTCTTCAGGTTTTACCTAAATAGACGTCCGTCGTATTGAGAACCATTGTCGCTAATTACGGTCTTTGGACATCCAAATTTCAGCAACACTAGATCGTAAAACGCCTGGAACACACTTTTACCCGTGGCTGCCCGGAGTGGTTTGCATTCTATCCACTTCGAGAAACGGTCATGGAACATCACGAGGAAAGTATTACCCCTTTTGGAACGAGGTAATGGGCCTATTAGATCCGTGCAGACCGTATGCCATGGTTCGGTGATGTGGTACGGTTGCATTTTCCCTGGGGGTTTCTGTTGGCAAACCTTGTACCTCTGGCATTGCTTGCACCTTCGAACGTATTGGGCTGCTTCACGGAACATCCCAGGCCAATAGTAGCTTTGGGCCACTCGAGATATGGTCTTTGTGATTCCCAAGTGACCAGCTACCGGCTCATCATGGTTCTCCCGCAGCATCAACTGCCGATCCTCTGTCGGGATGCACAGTTTCCACGGTGTTCCCATCTCCGTTTCCGTGAAGTCGTCGGCGCTCCAAAAATGTCGGTATAACCTTCCCTCCTGTATCCGGTAATCTGGAAAATCCGCAGGCTTCTTCGAGACCTCCTGGTATTTCCTAGTATACCACGGGCATCGGGTCGTGTTCTTGACCACACAGACCTGTTCCTCTGACGGCAACGGATCCCTGGACAAGGCATCTGCCACTCGGTTCAGGGCGCCCTTTCTATATTTGATCTCAAAATCATATTGTTGTAGAAAGACACACCACCTTGCAATCCGGCCTGAGGGAGATTTTATCGATCGTAACCAGCGCAAACTCATGTGATCAGTGATCACGGTAAAATGATACCCTTCCAGATACGGCCTCATTTTGTCTATGGCCCATACGATTGCCAAGCATTCCTTTTCGGTCACCGAATAGTTCTTTTCGGCACCATTTAGAGTACGGCTGGCGTAGGCGATAACTCGTTCGCGTCCTTCCTGGATCTGCGTTAAGGCAGCCCCGAGCCCGCTCTCGGATGCATCAGTCTGCAACGTGAACGGCTGGGAGAAATCCGGACAGGCTAACACTGGTGATTCAGTGAGTTTCTCCTTCAGCGTATCGAACGCTCGCTGTTGCTCCATTTCCCACTTCCATCTTTGCTTTTTCTTCAGCAATAACGTGAGTGGCGTAACTATTTTTGTGAAGTCATCCACAAATCTTCGGTACCAGCTCGCCACTCCCAGAAATCGGCGAAGTTCTCGTACGGTCTTCGGCGGCTTCATCGAATTTATGGCAGCAATCTTGTCCGGATCCGTCGCAATCCCTTCTTCGGTTATCACATGACCCAAGTATTTCAGGGAACTCCTCACGAACTCACATTTATCTGGGTTGATCTTGAGGTTTGCTTCTCTGAGACGGCGAAACACTAACTTTAAGTTAGCCAGGTGCTCCTCAAACGTTTCTCCCAAGACCACTATATCGTCCAGACATGCGAAGGCAATTGGGTCCAACTCAGGACCTATGACACGGTCCAAGAGCCTCTGGAACGTCGCACCGGCGGAATGAAGACCAAACGGCATCACTTTGAATTGAAACAGACCTCTTCCAGACACAGCAAAAGCAGTGATGGGCTTACTCTCCTCCGTGAGAGGAATCTGCCAATATCCTTGTTTCAAATCCAACGTAGAGATGTACTTTGCTCGCCTCAGTTTGTCCAATATCCCAGCAATGTATGGCAAAGGGTATGCGTCTTTGACCGAGACCTCGTTTACTGCTCGGAAGTCGATGCAGAATCTGGGGTTCCCATTAGCCTTCTTTACGATAACGACACAGGAGCTCCACGGTGATTTTGACGGTTCTATAATGTCCTCTTTCAACATTCGGTCCACTTCCTGGTCTATTATCTCCTGCATTTTGGGGTTACATGGGCGGTATCTCTGCTTGATAGGCTCGGTCCCGGGCTTCACCTTGATCTCGTGTTGCGCCATTTTCGTCGGTCCTCGTATCTGTTCGAAGACTGTAAGTTCTCTCTCCAGGAACTTCTGAAGGACGCTTTCTTCCTGACGATCTAAAGAACTAATCGACGTGTTGTGTGGCGTAGAGATCGGCGAAACGGCTTTCTTTAGCAACTTGCCCTTGAGGAAGCACTGCGAGGTACGGAAATCAATCTTGAAATCGTGCGAAGCCAGCAGGTCCATTCCTAGAACCAGATCCATCGATAGATGGGGCACCAAATGGAGTCGAGATTTGATCTCCTCCTCCCCAAACCGTATTATGGGCTCGTACATCTTTTTCACGGTGATTGAACTTCCGTCGGCCACTGTGGCCACCATATCTGCGATCTCCGATGGAAAAACTCCCATCCTCCTGCATGCCTCTGCTGCCTTTTTGCTCAAAAAGGACTTAGACGCACCAGTGTCTAGCAGGGCTGCCACGGACTGTTTTCCGATGTGGACAGCGACTATTGGCCGGTTATCCTGCGTGTACGCTGACTGCTTGATTGGGGATGCCATGGAACGGAACTGTCTCTTCCCCGCGGGGCAGCTCCGCTCTAGTTTTCCGAACATCGGCAATCCCTGGACATCACGCCTTGTTTCCCACATCGGGAACAAAACAGCCTCGGCGTTGATTGACACTCCCTTCTCAAGTGTCCGACCTTACCACAACGCCAGCATTGAAGTTCTCGGAGCCTGGTGTCTTCGAACCGAACGACCTTCGCATCACGGGGTGGTGGGTCTCCAGGTTTGACTCTACTTGATGCAGACTCCCTGTTTGGTGTTTCCTTTTGGGCCTTAGGCGTCGACTTTGGTACATTTTCCGGTGGCTTAATTTCTTCCGGCCTCTTGGACGGTGGAGACTCGACGGTCAAGGTCTGTGGAAATTTTCGGCGAGGTCTTTCATATACCAGGTGTGGATCATCGATTAGACCTTTGTGGGCTGGAGGTGGAGTATATTGGTCCGCATGCCACTGAACCAACTCAAACACCTTGCCTTTGGACAACAGCTGGGCATAATTGTTGATCTCTTGAAAAGCCAGCGCCTTCTGCAGGGCCGGCAACAGACGCTTCCTGACCATATTCACCTGCTCAGCTTCAGGAGGTCGTTTTGTGGTCAACTTCAGGAACAGGTTCTGCATCCTTGTGACGAACATCAACAGCTTTTCGTCCTCCCCCTGGGTTCGTTTCCTTATTTCCTCTAGAAGCGTTTCCTCGTAGTCGAGGGGGAGGAAAGCTTCACTCAGTTGCTCCTTGAAGTCTTCCCAACCTCTGAATGTACCCCTCCTGGGCACATACCAATCCCTGGCATCCTTCCGTAGTAACTCGAAAATAGATTCGAAGAGGTACTGTCGGGTAACCTTGCGAGTTTCGGCTAGATGTTCGACCTCCTGCAGGAATGCGTTAACGCTGGTTGATCCATCGAATTGTATATTCCACTTATAAACAGGTACGGATGGCTGATTGAACGATCTATCCCTTCCAGTCCTGTTGACCTGTCCTGTTCTACCTCGCTCCAAACTATCTGATCTGTCTAGATCAGCTTGACCTCCCGTAGCCGTCGTGTGGGCTACATCCTCCTCGGTATCTCTCGAATCCTCGGGTACCAAAAATGGGAACGAAATTCTCCGAGTCGACTCAGCCACCACCGGCCTATTCCCTAGCATGAGCGGTCCAGAAGTTTCATCTGTTCTCCAGGGACTAGTGAAGTTTAATCGTCGACGGACAGCTTCACAAGCCCTGTTGTGTAACCGCCGGAAGAAATTCAATGAGAAACCTTCCTCGCTATTTTCCTGCTGCAAAATCTGCGTTTGATCTCCCTTGAAGGTGCCTCCGTTATCAGCGCCGGTGGTTTGTTGGTCTTCCATGGGAGGATCCTCGAAGGAGATAAGACTTACTTCTCTTTCCGGTTGAGATGCTTCACCCAGCTCAGGGTTTTCCGAAACATCCCGTTCCGGGTAACTTTAGCTCTGGCCAAGACCACGGCGTCTCCCAGCATCTCGTCTGTTTGTTTCCATAACTCAGACAGCTCATCGGCCTTGGCCTGCTCCTCCATCGTAGTCGGTCTCACCAGGCTGAGACGGTTCTGTAGGTGTATGAGCCTACTCCTGATACGCGGCTCCTCATTCGCGATGTTCTCCTCGTCAAAAGCTTGGACATGTTCCACCAAGCTTCTCAGGATTCGACTGGCATCGTTCAGTTCTTCCTCGGTGTCTCTTTCCATGGGACAGAACTGTACATCCTGTGCCAACACCTTCCTCAGTTCCTTCCGGTTTTCTTGTACGGTTCTGCCGGCTCTACGGCCACGAGCCTCCATCTCCCATCTCAACTCTTCCGCTCTCAATCTGTTCACCTCCATTATCCTCTGAAAAATATTCTACACAAAAAAAAAACTTTAAAGGGCTCTTCTGTCAGTCCTATAGCAAAAAAAAATCAGGTCCCTGCTCGGGCGCCAATTTGTGACGGCGACTTTCTTCGGATTGATGATTGTTCACTATTTCTCTCCTATATTACCTCGGGCGCCAATTGCGATAGGTTTTATAAGGTCGCAATTCCTTACGTCGCCCACTATTATAGACCCTGGGTAGCTTTTAAACATTTGAAGAAGGGTTCGATTCAATCTAAGGTAAGGGCGATTGACCAGTGGTGATTTATTTCGCTAAATGGCAGTAAATGTCTATGAGATAAATAAAAGACACCCTGACGAAACACACTATATTTAACAATATCCGTTCCCTTATGTACAACACCAAATTATATACAATACTATCCTATATATACAATAATGCAAAAGGCTACTAAACACCAAAAGCAAATATTTACAATGCGACACGGTACGGAACGAGAACTAAGCGAGGTGAGCAGGTGGCGTATATCAAGCAGCAGAAATGAGTAAGCAGTGAGCAAGCAAATTGAGCGATGATAAAAACGGTTTAGTGCGGACAAGCGTGGAAAGCATGCAGATTGGCGTGTGAAATGCAGTCCAATAAGTCAGATGTGACTACCTATCCTGTGTTCCGTACGGTCCGGTTCGATACCTTTATTAGAAACAGCAAGCCTGAACAATATCTTCGAATCAGGTCTTGTATCGGCGCATCCACCAAAAATTGATATTAAGTCAGACTGGGCAGGGTGACTCACCGAAATGACCACGGTGATCAGTGAATCCGAAATACGCGACCCCTCTCCACAAGATAAGGAATTCCGTCTGGTGGTCCCAAATAAGAGTTGCTCGCAATAAGGGACCCGACACACGGATTCCACTTGAGAAAGTTGGGTCTTAGAAACAGATTTCAATCAGGGTATTTGTCGGCGCATTCACCAAAATAAATCTCAGGTCGGACTGGGCAGGGTGACTCACCGAAATGACCACGGTGATCCGTGAATCGGAAATAAGCGACCCCGCTTCACAAGATAAGGAATTCTGTCTGGTGGTCTCAAATAAGAGTTGCTCGCAATAAGGGACCCGACACACAGATTCCACCTGAGAAAGTTGGGTCTTAGAAACAGATTTCAATCAGGGTATTTGTCGGCGCATCCACCAAAATAAATCTAAGAAATAAATTTCGTTCGGGGTATACTCTGGCGCATCCACCAATTCTAGACTCGAGTCAGACCGGACAGGGTAATTCGCCGAAAAGGCTGCTGTGATCCGGAGATCGGAATTAAGCGACCCCTCTCCCCAAGATAAGGAGTTATGCCTGGTAGTTCCAAATAAGAGTTGCTCGCAATAAGGAACCGGACAGACAAACTCCACTTGAGAAAGAAAGATCTAAGAAATAAATTTAGTTCAGGGTATACTCTGGCGCATCCACCAATTCTAGACTCGAGTCAGACCGGACAGGGTAATTAGCCCAAAACACTGCTGTGATCCGGAGATCGGAAATTAGCGACCCCTCTCCTCAAGATAAGGAGTTCTGCCTGGTAGTTCCAAATAAGAGTTGCTCGCAATAAGGAACCGGACAGACAAACTCCACTTGAGAAAGAAAGATCTAAGAAATAAATTTCGTTCAGGGTATACTTTGGCGCATCCACCAATTCTAGACTCGAGTCAGACCGGACAGGGTAATTAGCCCAAAACACTGCTGTGATCCGGAGATCGGAAATTAGCGACCCCTCTCCTCAAGATAAGGAGTTCTGCCTGGTAGTTCCAAATAAGAGTTGCTCGCAATAAGGAACCGGACAGACAAACTCCACCTGAGAAAGAAAGATCTAAGAAATAAATTTCGTTCAGGGTATACTCTGGCGCATCCACCAATTCTAAACTCGAGTCAGACCGGACAGGGTAATAAGCCCAAAACACTGCTGTGATCCGGAGATCGGAAATTAGCGACCCCTCTCCTAAAGATAAGGAGTTCTGCCTGGTAGTTCCAAATAAGAGTTGCTCGCAATAAGGAACCGGACAGACAAACTCCACTTGAGAAAGACAGATCTAAGAAATAAATTTCGTTCAGGGTATACTCTGGCGCATCCACCAATTCTAGACTCGAGTCAGACCGGACAGGGTAATTAGCCCAAAACACTGCTGTGATCCGGAGATCGGAAATTAGCGACCCCTCTCCTCAAGATAAGGAGTTCTGCCTGGTAGTTCCAAATAAAAGTTGCTCGCAATAAGGAACCGGACAGACAAACTCCACTTGAGAAAGAAAGATCTAAGAAATAAATTCCGTTCAGGGTATACTTTGGTGCATCCACCAATTCTAGACTCGAGTCAGACCGGACAGGGTAATTAGCCCTAAACACCGCGGTGATCCGGAGATCGGAAATTAGCGACCCCTCTCCCCAAGATAAGGAGTTTTGCCTGGTAGTTCCAAATAAGAGTTGCTCGCAATAAGGAACCGAACAGACAAACTCCACTTGAGAAAGAAAGATCAAAGAAATAAATTTCACTTACGGTATACCTCGGCGCATCCACCAATTAATGACTCGAGTCGGACCGGACAGGATAATTAACCTTAAAGACCGCAGTGATCCGGAGATCGGAAATAAACGACCCCTCTCCCCAAGATAAGGAGTTTTGCCTGGTAGTTCCAAATAAGAGTTGCTCGCAATAAGGAACCGAACAGACAAACTCCACTTGAGAAAGAAAGATCTAAGAAATAAATTTCACTTACGGTATACCTCGGCGCATCCACCAATTAACGACTCGAGTCGGACCGGACAGGGTAATTAACCTTAAAGACCGCAGTGATCCGGAGATCGGAAATAAACGACCCCTCTCCCCAAGATAAGGAGTTTTGCCTGGTAGTTCCAAATAAGAGTTGCTCGCAATAAGGAACCGAACAGACAAACTCCACTTGAGAAAAAAAGATCTAAGAAATAAAATAAATTACAAATAAATCACACTCGGAAAGTATCGATGGAACACAGGAAAGTCACCGATAATACAGACAGGAATAAAACGGTTCTTACCAATCCTAAGAATTTCCCACTTCACTACACGAACTCAAATTCTTTTCGTGTACGGGCTAAGTGTCAAATTCACGAATATAAAATACGGCACTAAAACGTCCAACGTTCAAAAGAAAAATTGCAAACTAAAAATTAAACTCTAAATTGTTACTCAAGAAAATCCGCTCAATAACTATGAAAATATATAGCTCGAAGACGCCGACAGGAGTAAATCGGAAAATATCTTGATACTTCGAAGACACCGGCAAGAATAATCCTCCTTTTCCGAAATATTTCACTTGTAATCTCGGTTGGAAGGGGAAAATTTCGAGTCTCGAAATCGGCGGTGTACCTATGAAAAACGAACGACAACATGTAAAAAAGAACATATTGAAGAGATAACGTCTATCGCGTTGTCGCTCGAAAGTTTTTATACATAGGCTGATATTTTAAATTGCATCGTTATATTTTCATGAAATAAATAAATCAAAAATTATTCCAAATGAAAATTTTTGAATTGGACGAAAAATACCTTCACTGCTCTCAATTAAAATTTTATTTTCACCTACTCAGATGACTGGTAGAATAATGATGGGATTCTAAACCTGGGGCAAATTATACTGGGTGATTCTAATAAAATAATTATTGAATTCTAAACCTGGGTAAATTATACCAGGTGATTCCAATAAAATATATACTGAATTCTTAACCTGGGCTAAATTATACCGGGTGATTCTAGTAACGAATTTCACTTCGTTACAAGCTTCCAACCCTTGAGCTACCGAAATTCGATGGTAATTACCAAAACTGGTTAGAGTTTCGCGATACATTCGAATCTCTGATAGAGAAAAATCAAGCGATAAATGAAATTAAAAAATTTCATTATCTTCGGGCATCTCTGGAAGGAAGTGCGGTACAAGTGATTCAATCACTAGAATTCTTCGCTACGAATTATGCAGTGGCGTGGAATAGCTTGCAAGAACGGTACGATAACAGACGATTACTTGTTCACAATCACGTGAAATCCATCTTTAACTCTGAAACTATCGCGATAGAATCGAGTGAAAAATTACGTAAGCTTTTAGATAAAAACATCAAAGGCACAATACTACAAGAGGCTTTTATATCAGTGGCGCAGAAAACAAGCCCAAATGTGTTTTTTGAGCAAAGAGTCATTACAGTCAAACATGCGAAACTTTCTTGAAACTTTCTGTGAACAAAAGAAAATTCTATTAGATTCCGGTTCGGAATCAAGCTTCATCAGAGCAGATGTCTGCAAACGTCTAAATCTAAGGACTACTCCGGTAAATGTTGAAGTTTGCGGTCTCAATCGTGCGGTTTCTTACATGATATCAAAATGCTCTGTCGATATTCACTCTCGTAATAATTCATTCTCCACGAAAATTCACTGCTACGTTCTTCCTGAAATCACAGGAAACATTCCAGACTCAAAAATTCTCGATTAATCTCAATTGAACGTTCCGGATGACATCAATCTTGCAGATCCAAATTTCCACGAACCAAACACAATCGACATGCTAATAGGTGCAGATCATTTCTATTCCATGTTAAATGTCGGTGAAATCTTGTTAGTTCAAACCAACCAATTTTACAGAAAACCAGTCTCGGTTGGGTCATTTCAGGACCATTAGTAAATCAAAGTCCAAGTGGATCATATGCAATTTCTCACAAAACACCTACTGTGATGTACCCAGCTAGGGTAGGTTTTTATATTGTATATTCACAACAACCTTGCGAGTTGATAAATATAACACGATCGACAAGGGTAGTAAATATATTTATATTTTAAGATGGTGTTCGGTTATACGGACCTTGTCGTCTCAAGTATGAAAATATATAGGTTCTTCATACTGATACATACTACACCTTCCCTCTTTGAGAGAAAAAAAAAATTCTATACAAATATAAAATTTTTTTTTTTTTTGACTAATCTATAGCTTAATATCTATATATACATAATACGTTTCATAATCTCAATGGATCTTACATCTAAAAGGTTCAATACAGTATTTTCCTAATTAATATTTACATCAGTCCCTTAATTCTAGCACTGTTTAGTAATTATTACTTGCTATGAGAAATACGGTTTCACTCTGTTCTTGTGTACAGTGCATCCCATTTTGGGTGAGACTGCCAGGTTTCTCCCTTGTTATTTAAGATAGAGCCTTGCGGTTTTCACGCTCCTGTCCTACTTTTTCGTGAAACTCAAGTTGGTCTAATCAGATTTTGCATAACTGTTTCCGTTCAAGAGATATAGGGCGATTTTGGAAATTGATTCATTTCTGACCCCTCCTTTATCTCCGAAGTTATTAGAAATAATGCTGAGGTAAAAACTACGTCTGAATCAGAATTCTGCGTAGAATCCAGTGGCGTACTCAATTTTTTTTTCGGGGCATGGTTTTGAAGATCCCCCTTGTGATATTTTCGTGATTTTTATCAAACCCCTCCCCCCCCTTTCAAGCCTCACGTGATTAATGGACAACCCCTAACCTCATTGAGAGCTTTTCTCGGTTTGATAAATTATTATGGTAAATTTGTCGCAAACTTGTCCACATTTACTGCGTTCGGTATATGTCACACCGTTCGCACCATTCCCACCGTAAGCTCCCTATACTAAGCGTTCGTACACTGAGAGATCGTCGTTAGGAGAATTCCGCCAGAAAATCCTTTCCAACGCTCTCTGCTCAGGATGTATAAGAACCTGACGATACATTTTGGCAATGTCACCGCTCACCACGAACGCGTATTCCCGAAAGCTCAAAACGAGTGACAGTAGATCTCATTGAATTGTCGGACCTACTAATTGCGGATCATTGAAAGAATATTGCGTTGAAGTCGCCGCGGGCACATCGAATACGACACGGAGTTTTGTCGTTATGCTGCTCTCGCGCAATACTCCTTGACGAGGCATGTAAAAGGAAACTTTTTCCGCATCTTCATTGACCACTTTGCTCATGTGACCTAAAGTTACGTATTCGTTCATGAACTCAGTGTACAGTCGTCTCATTTTTACATTAAGATTTAATTTTCGCTCTAAAGAGAAAAATCGCTTCTTTGCTTGCTCAGGCTACTCGCCTAAGTGATCTGAGGATATTTTCAATGGAATCTTTACCATGAATCTGTCATCCGTTAAACGTTGGGTATTTTCAGAAAAGTGCTCTTCACACAGCTTTTCCTCCTCTGAGAGTGGTTTTTTCGATGAAATTTCCTCGATTTCCCAAAATCGAGCTAATTGTTTTTGAATGTAGTGTAGTATGTATCAGTATGAAGAACCTGTATATTTTCATACTTGAGACGACAAGGTTTTTTACTATGTTTACCCTTGTCGATCGTTTTGTATTTATCAACTCGCAAGGTTGTTGTGAATATATAATATAAATACTAAATATATATCATGTCGCTAGATACATAAAGTAGTAATAATGATCTTATTCAGTAGTAGTCTGTAATTCATTCATTTGATGCTCACATTATTGAATTACATCATGTGAGTTTTCATCTGTGTGAATATACAATATAAATACTAAATATATATCATGTCGCTAGATACATAAATTAGTAATAATGATCTTATTCAGTAGTAGTCTGTAGTTCATTCATTTGATGCTCACATTCTTGAATTACATCATGTGAGTTTTCATCTGTGATCAGTACAGTGTGCAGTAAGAAATAAATACCCTTTGATGAGTCTGGAGAGTATTAATTAACCTTTCCTTCAACTCTATAACGATTGACCGAACCTACCCTAGCTGGGTACATCACATGGCGATCCTGCCAGTCCTATACAGTTAGAGGACTATGGTTCTTATCAACATTTGGGTATGTGACTCCAGTAGAAGATCCTAGTTCAACCGCCAATCCAAGATGGGATCTTCAGAGATTGCAGCCAAGTTCCTGTCAGTACCAAAAATCCTGGGAATTGGAGCCGTCCTGTATGTTAAAAGGACCATGGTGAAGAAGATCAGGAGAAGCCATCAGGATTTGGTTTAAAACCGTAAGAAAAATGTAGTCCCCTGCTTGTTAAGTCTGATTGTGGAAAAGTGATGAACAATTTGAGTAGTGAACGTTGGGAACGGGCCGATAGAATCAATTGATTTAAAAAAAAAAATTAGTCAAGTTAAAATATAAATTTAATAAATTAAATGGAATTGTCAAGTCGGATCCAAATTTTCTAAAAGCATTGAGTCCTCACCAAACAAGCCATGCAAATTCACTTTCAAAATCTCGGAAAATGCTTCGCGAAACGAAAGGAAATTCTAACCATTCAAATCGAGGTCGTGACCGCAGCAAGCAGAATTACAATGCAGCGAAAAATAATCACGGGCAAGGTCGCGGTCGCCAGTTCATCAATCATTTTGAAAACAACAAAACAAAATCAATAAAACAATAATAATATCTGTTCAATATGACTAATCCTTCAAGTAGATTAACCAAAATCCGTTTGATTTTAGAAGAGAATAACTTCACGGTTCATTATGTAAAAGGTTCAGAAAATGTTACAGCCGATGCCTTATCGCGTATTAAAATACATTCGGAAGAACGTCAAAATGAAGTAGGTTCTACATAACATGAGACGAATGCATCCGATGGCAAAAGGATCTTGATCACCCTGTTGTTGTCGAAGTTTTAGAACGTCCAATAGAAAGTGTTGAGTTGAGACCACTTTCAGAAAAAGAATTTCATAATTTGATAAATCAACATTTAGAGGATTACAATGAAAATTTAATAGATAATGTGAATTCACAAATTATTTTCATTAACCAGGACATCCGATCTGCGTACGACTTAGGTACATCGTTGAGGAAACTGGAAAAATTATGCGCAGAAAATAATATGAAAGAATTGTACCTCATATAGCTAGCTAGTAATAAAGAATTTTTGAATATGTTGACAAATTATAAGAATTGAATTCTAGGAACATCCCTAAAGATTAAAATACTAAGAGTTGTAACGCGAATCGAAGACAGAGAATTAAGGCAAATATACTTCTATACTCCTTACGAATTAGTTTTCGGAAAACCTAGTAGATTTCCACAAAATTTAAACAGCCAAGTAGATCCAATCTACAATTTCGATAACTATCCTCTTGAACTAAAATATAGGTTGCAAACGGCATGGAAAGATGCTAGAGAAAACTTGGTGAAGACAAAATTGAGAAGGAAAGAGATTTTCGACAAAAAATGTAATGAAATAAACTATAAAGTAGGAGATAAGGTGCTCTTGAATAATAAGAACATTGACAATAAACTTGACCCCCTATTTAACGGTCCCTACGAAATAGTTGAAGTGCGAAACCCGAACATTATAGTGAAAACGGACAAGAACAAACTCAAAGAAGTACAGTGCATCCCATTTTGGATGAGACTGCCAGGTTTCTCGCTTGTTATTTAAGATAGAGCCTTGCGGTTTTCACGTTCCTGTCCTACTTTTTCGTGAAACTCAAGTTGGTCTAATCAGATTTTGCATAACTGTTTCTGTTCAAGAGATACAGGGTGATTTTGGAAATTGATACTTGTCGGACCCCTCCTTTATCTCCGAAGTTATTAGAAATAATGCTGAGGTAAAAACTACGTCTGAATCAGAATTCTGCGTAGAATCCAGTGGCGTACTCAATTTGTTTTTTCGGGGTATGGTTTTGAAGATTCAACACAAACCTATATTTTTTTTAATGGAACACCCTATATATCATGACTTCGTTGAATTTTTTATTTTTTTCCCTTCAAAATGATGTATGATACTAAATAGGTAGAATGGTCAGAAATGTTAAAAAAACACTAAAACATCAAATAATGATGATTTTTTGTTAATGAGCAATGGATTTCCCATATAAAAAAAAGGTTCAATTGGATAATTTTAATTTGTGATTTTTATAAATAGAAGAATAAGCAAACAAAAATAATACACTCATCACTAACATGAAAAACAAAACGTAGGTACCTACCTAATAGCAACAAATAAATAATACAAAAATTCATAAACATTGCATGATATATTACAGCTTAAACTGTTCAAATTACTGTCCATTTTCCTCTAATACATAATTGACAAAACTTTTCAATACGCCTGAGTGCATTTAATATTATAAAAGGGCGGTTTTGTAAATCCTGGAAAACTGCCTCTCTTGATGCACGAAGTTCTTCGAGACTGTTATGTCTTTTACTGTAGTATATGATATGTATTAGGGAAAATGGACAGTAATTTGAACAGTTTAATCTGTAAGATATTATGCAATGTTTATGAATTTTTTTATTATTCATTTGTTGCTATTAGGTAGGTACCTACGTTTTGTTTTTCATATTAGTGATGAGAGTATTATATTTGTTTGCTTACTCTACTATAAATAAAAATCACAAATGAAAATTATCCAATTAATCCTTTTTTTCATATGGAAAATCCATTGCTCATTAACAAAAAAATCATCATTATTTGATGTTTTAGTGTTTTTTCAACATTTCTGAACATCCTACCTATATAGTATCATATATCATTTTGAAGGGAAAAAAATAACGAATTCAACGAGGTAATGATTGAAAAAAATATAGGTTTGTGTTGAATCTTCAAAACCATACCCCGAAAAAAAAAATGAGTACGCCACTGGATTCTACGCAAAATTCTGATTCAGACGTAGTTTTTACCTCAGCATTATTTCTAATAACTTCGGAGATAAAGGAGGGGTCCGAAAAGTATCAATTTCCAAAATCGCCCTGTATCAGTAACAGTTATGCAGTTATGTAACAGTTATGCAAAATCTGATTAGACCAACTTGAGTTTCACGAAAAAGTAGGACAGGAACGTGAAAACCGCAAGGCTCTATCTTAAATAACAAGCGAGAAACCTGGCAGTCTCACCCAAAATGGGATGCACTGTACACAAGAACAGATGAGTGAAACCGTATTTCTCATAGCAAGTAATAATTACTAAACAGTGCTAGAATTAAGGGACTGATGTAAATATTTAATTAGGAAAATACTGTATTGAACCTTTTAGATGTAAGATCCATTGAGATTATGAAACGTATTATGTATATATAGATATTAAGCTATAGATTAGTCAAAAAAAAAAAAAATTTTATATTTGTATAGAATTTTTTTTTTCTCTCAAAGAGGGAAGGTGTAGTATGTATCAGTATGAAGAACCTGTATATTTTCATACTTGAGACGACAAGGTCCGTATAACCGAACACCATCTTAAAATATAAATATATTTACTACCCTTGTCGATCGTGTTATATTTATCAACTCGCAAGGTTGTTGTGAATATACAATATAAAACCTACCCTAGCTGGGTACATCACAGTAGGTGTTTTGTGAGAAATTGCATATGATCCACTTGGACTTTGATTTACTAATGGTCCTGAAATGACCCAACCGAGACTGGTTTTCTGTAAAATTGGTTGGTTTGAACTAACAAGATTTCACCGACATTTAACATGGAATAGAAATGATCTGCACCTATTAGCATGTCGATTGTGTTTGGTTCGTGGAAATTTGGATCTGCAAGATTGATGTCATCCGGAACGTTCAATTGAGATTAATCGAGAATTTTTGAGTCTGGAATGTTTCCTGTGATTTCAGGAAGAACGTAGCAGTGAATTTTCGTGGAGAATGAATTATTACGAGAGTGAATATCGACAGAGCATTTTGATTTTATGTAAGAAACCGCACGATTGAGACCGCAAACTTCAACATTTACCGGAGTAGTCCTTAGATTTAGACGTTTGCAGACATCTGCTCTGATGAAGCTTGATTCCGAACCGGAATCTAATAGAATTTTCTTTTGTTCACAGAAAGTTTCAAGAAAGTTTCGCATGTTTGACTGTAATGACTCTTTGCTCAAAAAACACATTTGGGCTTGTTTTCTGCGCCACTGATATAAAAGCCTCTTGTAGTATTGTGCCTTTGATGTTTTTATCTAAAAGCTTACGTAATTTTTCACTCGATTCTATCGCGATAGTTTCAGAGTTAAAGATGGATTTCACGTGATTGTGAACAAGTAATCGTCTGTTATCGTACCGTTCTTGCAAGCTATTCCACGCCACTGCATAATTCGTAGCGAAGAATTCTAGTGATTGAATCACTTTTACCACACTTCCTTCCATTTTCAGGACTACACCAGTGCTCCGCAATATTGACAATGTCTGGCTTTTTTTCTTTGAAGAGGACCTCGAGTATATTCAATTTATTAGATAGACATTGAACGTTTATTTGAAATATAGTCAATTCTTCTGTGTTGGGTTTGGGGATAGCAAGTTACCCTTCATCAACTGGTCCGGAGGACGATTTGATTTCCTTGGCTGAAAAAAACGATTTATACTCGCCTTGTTTGGCCAATTCATACCATTGAGTGCTTTTTCATAATCTGAACTGGGAATGAGAACTTTGAATGATGAATAGCTTTCCGGAAATTTAGATTTGAGTTTCTCACATTTTACGTCCGAAAATTTATCTTTGAGAAAGTGTTGAAGATCTTCAGCTTTGGTTTTCGGTTTCAAATTTGAAACATGGAAAGCTCTATATTTTTCCACACCCTCAACAAGGGAATCTCCAGAACCGCTACCCACAACAAGTGAACGCGTTTGTTTGGTAAACTTTCTACGGGAAACAATGTTCCAGTCATCTCCCTTACCATGTGATATCCTTGAGTTAGAAGGTGGGATATTGATTTTAACTACATCAGAATAAGTATTTCCTTTAACAACTTTTTCTAATTTTTTATTGAATGAATCAGTTTGTAAATTTGAATTCATAGTTTTCGAGTTTTTAATTTTAGAGGTGGACAAATCAGTGTTTAATTCACCGATAACCATTTCATCTCCCGTACTCACCGGTGGAATATGTGGTGTTGATTCCTTATCTCCATTGTTTACAGATGGGGTCATTATAATTTCTTTCTTCAGTTTTTCAATTTCATCGTTCTTACTTATGACTATTGATTCCAGTGAAGAGATTTTATATTTCAATAAGGAATTATTCTCGATCAATAATGAGTTCTTTGCTTCTAACTCCATAATAATTTTGAGTAGAAGTTCTTGGTGAGATGACTCATTAGTAATACTCCTTCCAACAGTATCCGAAATTGGGGATACTTCACAAGTATCACTTTGGCCTGATGCGATGACTTCATCACAACATTTTTTAATTCGGTTGGCACAACCAGGATGATAAAACTTGTTACAAATTTTGCACTTAACAACATTTTTAATAATAGTTCGCTTACAGATACCGCATTCAGGAATCGATATCTGCAGAGACTTGCTACTTCCAACTTTCCTACTCGACGACATATTCGTGAAAGAATGAATGATACCCATTATAATCATAAATTCGTGGGACTCGTGATAAAATACCGCGTTTTGTCAGTGTCGTCTGAGTATCATCCACCTTGAAGCGAAACTTATCTCCTATTGGATCCCATATCAAACCTAAAACTTTAATTGAAGAAGTGCCGGCAATAGAAAGATCCTGGGATTCGATCGAACCATCTTCGCGAATTGAAGTACAAGAACTTGCCCACTTTCCCAGTTCAAACCCGCCGAGCCGAAGCAGCGCGACCAACTCCTGACACAATTCGCTAGCCGCGGTTGTGCTGAAGGCACCAAAGAGAATATCATCCATAAACCGGTAGGATTCCAGTATTTGAGCCGCTCGCGGAAATCTCGCACCCTCATCCAATATGAGTTGTTTGAGGGTTCGCTGTGCCAAAAACGGACTACTTGAAATGCCAAATGTTACCGTGCAATTCCCACTCGGTGAGAGGATCATCGAAAGAAAACCGTCAACAAATGTGCTGGTACTCGCAATCTTCCGGATGCAGCCAAATGGCTCGATACATTTGCCTGATATCACAAGTCACAGCGATGGGAAAAGGCGAAATTGGGTAACTATTTGTCCAATGTCGCTTTGCAATTTCGGGCCGAACACAATTTTTCATTCAGACTCACACCCAATGAAGTCTTCTCCGCTGGAGAAAACATCACCCTCAATTTAGATTTCCCCGCCGACGATTTCAGAACACCATGATGTGTCATCACATAGTCGGAACTTTGAGGAGCTGGGACCATATGTCCCTGTTCTATATATTCCCTTAAATTTTCTTTATATAACCTGTAATACTCCGCGTTTGAATCTACACTCCAGCTTATGAAACCGCGCCAATGATCGCTGTCGATTTGTGCCTAACTTAGGACGAGAATTATTTTTGAAGGGGAGTCTAGTTATGTACCGTAAAATGGGGCGAAGTTGGACAGTAGGGGTGAAAACGGACACTCGGTTCTTGCCATCGTTTTCGTCAAAGTCACTTGATACGGTTAGATCAAATTGGAATATTTTGACTATAACTGGTTAGTTCAAATCTAGCAAAGGTGCTGTGTGGATCGTTTGAAGAAGATAATCATTCTCGTAGCTTGCAGGTAGGTACGTCTTATTGAATGTAATCATTTATCCGCGATTTATTGAAACAATATTTCAAATGTTATCCATTTTTTATACAAATTGTACTTTTTCAATAAACTATATATTATTATTATTATTATTATTATTATCCACTTTTTACAAATTTTAAAAAGAAACTCTTGCACACTAGGAATAGTGGGGAGTGCTTGCATGAAACATATTCTAAGTTGTTAAGGAATTAATCGAGAAGAAATAGCTATAAAAATCACTTCTTTCAATAATTCGTTTTTGATAATAGATATTTAAAAAAATTCCCTTTGTAGGGGTGAAGGCGGACAGAATGGGCCGGCAATATAAGGAATTACACCCATGGAAATTTACAAAATGCTGTGAACGATGTTAAAAGTCATCGAAAAACACATAGAGAAGCTGCCGAGTGTTACGGTATACCAAAGTCAACGTTATACAGGGTGTCCCATAAGTGGCTCGTCACAGTGACACCGGAGGTAGGTCAGCTAAAGAGGGACCTAACCAGCCTAACATGACCCCAGTAAAAGTTGCATGGTTTTCGAGTTATTATCAAATTACGTTTTTTAGTGAATTTTCACCTTTTTTAACATTGTCAGGGTCAGAATTCTGCCTGAAAGCTCTCGAAGCTTATTTTTTTTGTTGAAATGGAATCTTGAATAGTTATTTAAGATGACATGAGTATGATTCTGTCAAAAAGTTATGTGGATTTCCGTAAATTAATGGATAAATCTTGATTTCAATTGCTAGCAAAACGAGAACTTCGAATTTGGACACCTGCTGTGAAAAAAAATCCTTGAAACAAAACGAGCAAGTAACATCAGAAAATTGGGCATTTTAGACAGATTTAGAAATGGTACAATACACGAATCTTATGCCCATAAAACTAGGTATTTTCATCATTTTACCGATGCCCTACTTAACTAAGTTGAAACTAGGAACCCCGCTATCAGGTAATTTTGCCGCTTGCTATGACATTACATTTGATACCGGGCTTTGTTATTATTTGTTAAAGTCACAATAGGGGAAAAGATGGATTAGGGGAAGCGAAAAAGGAATATTATTGAAAAAAAAGGTAAATTAATTAAAAACAGACTTAACTTTCGATTATTTATTTAATTCTTAAATCTAACTTACAGTAAATGTTCAAACTGTTTCCCTCGGACTCTAATGCATAAATGACACCGTTTTATAAAATTACGATTCAATTTTCTTAAACTAATTTCCGATATGGTCCGGGCTGCGTCGAATAAGAAGCGAGGAAGAATTGCGTGAACGCGTATTCGACGCAGCCCGGACCATATCGGAAATTAGTTTAAGAAAATTGAATCGTAATTTTATAAAACGGTGTCATTTATGCATTAGAGTCCGAGGGAAACAGTTTGAACATTTACTGTAAGTTAGATTTAAGAATTAAATAAATAATCGAAAGTTAAGTCTGTTTTTAATTAATTTACCTTTTTTTTCAATAATATTCCTTTTTCGCTTCCCCTAATCCATCTTTTTCCCTATTGTGACATTAACAAATAATAACAAAGCCGGTATAAAATGTAATGTCATAGCAAGCGGCAAAACTACCTGATAGCGGGGTTCCTAGTTTCAACTTAGTTAAGTAGGGCATCGGTAAAATGATGAAAATACCTAGTTTTATGGGCATAAGATTCGTGTATTGTACCATTTCTAAATTTGTCTAAAATGCCCAATTTTTTGATGTTACTTGCTCGTTTTGTTTCAAGGATTTTTTTTTCACAGCAGGTGTCCAAAGTCGAAGTTCTCGTTTTGCTAGCAATTGAAATCAAGATTTATCCATTAATTTACGGAAATCCACATAACTTTTTGACAGAGCTCATGTCATCTTAAATAACTATTTAAGATTCCATTTCAACAAAAAAAATAAGCTTCGAGAGCTTTCCAGCAGAATTCTGACCCTGACAATGTTAAAAAAGGTGAAAATTCACTAAAAAACGTAATTTGGTAATAACTCGAAAACCATGCAACTTTTACTGGGGTCATGTTAGGTCCCTCTTTAGCTGACCTACCTCCGGTGTCACTGTGACGTGCCACTTATGGGACACCCTGTATGATAAGGTGAGAGGAATAAAAACAAAAAAACATAGAGGACAAACAAAACTGTCTGAGTTAGACGAAAAAAAATTGGTCGACGGAATAATCACATTATCCGAATGGGGTTTTCCAATCACTAGAAGCGACATTCGTCTTTTAATGAAGAGCTTTCTTGATAGAAAAGAGGTGAAGATTGATGAATTCAAAGAAAACTACCCCGGAATTGATTGGTTTTATAATTTTATGAAACGGCATAATAGAATCTTGACAGAAAGACTAGCCCAAAATATAAAAAGAGCACGGGCAGGCATAACAAAAGATACTGTCAAAGACTATTTCGAAAATAAAAAAAAAAGTCATTGAGAATGTTCCAGCAAGCCACATAATAAACTACGATGAAACCAATTTATAAACCAGTTTATTAGTAAGTGATGTAAATTTCGAAGAACTAACAAGGAAAGCTGGTCAATTATTTCTTAAGTCCAAGGCATGGTTTGACCAAAATAAATTAATATTAAATGAAAGTAAATCAAAAGCTATCCTATTTGATACAAGCAGATCACAAAAAGAAAAATCAAATATTATAAGTTGGCCAGGGTACAGTTTTCAGCTATCAGATTGTGTAAAATTTCTGGGAGTACACATTGACCAATTTCTTAATTGGCGTCAACACACTGAGATCCTGTCAATTAAATTAAGTAGAATATGTTTTGCATTGAGATCCATCACTAGATACATGAATGAAAGAACTTTAAAAATAGTTTATTTTGGGAATTTTGAATCAAATTACAATTATGGAATAATATTTTGGGGAAATAATGAAAATTTAAATAAAATATTTTTGATACAAAAAAGGGCTTTCCGCATAGTTTTTAAGTTAAATTTTAGGGAATCTTGTAGGGGAAAATTTAGAGATAAGAATATTTTCACAGTCTTTGGTCTATATTTGTTCGAATGTTTGTTGTTTCTGCACAAAAATAGGCACAATTTTGCAGAAGAGAATTTAAATTTATGTATATAACACAAGATCTTTAGACATAAACTTTCCTGCACATAGGTTAACATTAACAGAGAAATGTCCATCTTATATGAGTATAAGAGCTTTCAATAAGTTGCTTAATCAAATTAAATGTATAACAGATTACAAACTATTCAGGAATAGAATAAAGAATATATTAGTAATGTTAGAGCCATATAGTCTGGCAGAATATTTCGAAGGGGCGGTATAAGGGCCTGTAAATGTATGACGTCATTTCACTTAAATTTTTTCTTTGTATAACATTGTATTTGTTTATTTGAAATAAAGAAGCATTATCTATCTATCTATCTATCAATTTAACAGATGATCAAGGAAGAAGTAAAGTCCTAAGTCGTCGTGGTTCAAAACGTATAGAAAGGATCATAGACTTGAGTAAATCTAGCGTATCAATAATGATGGCTATAACTGCGTCAGGGGCTGTATTGCTCCCATATGTTGTTTATAAATCAGTGCATTTATATCCAACGTGGGTCGAAGGAGGACCAATTGGAACAGTTTATAATCGGACCAAGTCTGGCTGGTTCGATTCAGCAACATTTGAGAATTGGTTCGATCGATTTCTTCTGCCATACTTCAAAAAATTATCGGGCAAAAAAGTTCTCATTCGGGATAATTTAGCTTCCCACATATCGCTACATGTCCTTCAGTGCTTTGAAGAAAACGATAAAAGTTTTGTCCTGCTACTCCCAATGCTACTCATCTACTTCAAGCACTGGAAGTTTCATTTTTCGCACCTTTTGAAAAATGTTGGAGATCTATATTGACCGACTGGAAATTGAAAAATCGAGGTTGTTTACCCAAATCAGAATTCCCTAGACTGCTACTTCAAGCAATTGAAAAAATTGGCAACATAGAAAGCAACATAAAATCGGGCTTTAGAAGTTGTGGAATTTTTCCGCGAAGTCCCGAAAATGTTCTGAAAAAAAATCCAGATAAAAAGGAAGACTTCATCGATCAGGCGTCCAATCAGCATTGGATCAATACACTTCAGGAATTTCTTAATGACAGCCGAATCGCTGCCACTTGTTCTGCGAAGAAAAAAAGAAGTAAAAAAGTTGCTCCCGGTAAAGGAAAATCCTGAATTCGTTTATGATTCGTTCCGAAAAGATCGAACAAACGGATTATCAAAGGCAATCGATAACTTATATTACAAAATATTAGAGGTTAGAGCTTCTCACCAAATTCAATATTCAACTGCTCAGGGTTCGGATGAAAAACCGGCGTCCAAATCCTTACCAAACTATATGCCGCAAATTCAGTTACCACGATTCAATGGTAAACTCGAAAGTTTTCCGGGTTTTATTGCACTTTATGATAAAGTGATCCATACCAACAAGGATCTGTCTGACATAGAAAAATTTGCATTTCTGCTTTCGTATTTAGATGGAAGAGCCTTAACTCTTACACAAACGGTAGTTTTTGATCCGAATAACTACGAAACCGTATATGATCTCCTTAAGAGTCTGTTTACACCACACTGCTCGGGAAGCAGAGGGGTCGCAACGTGAAGGGGCAAGAGCGGGTGGGCGTCGACTATCGTAGTAAAAATATAGACAACGTATTAGGCCCTCAGCCCAGATTGAATGAATTTGTAACGCATTGGGATGATCTCGTTTCTTTCTCGAGTTTTACTAGTGCGTGTCGGAATATGCAGCCGCATTTTCGACATTTTGATGAAATGAAATGATTGTCAAATGGTCACCTATGATTATGGTTGTAATTGTAAAGACGGTTTCTTTATAATAAGAACAGAGTTGAGAAACACGAACTGTTTTTTAGGTTTTGAAAAAGTTTGCATCCCAACAATTGTAGGAACTCCGGAGAGTGAATTATAATTTCCCCAGTTTCGATAAGATCGTTCAGCCCAACTATCATCACAAAATAACGTTATTGAAGGTGTACCATTTATGTCGATACTTCCACATTCGATCGCTTAGTTCACTTCTTCTGCTGCGGCTTCTTCCATAGATTTCAACGCTATCTGTTCCCAGGCATTACATACTTCATTGTGTACTCTTTTATTTTGAAATTATTATGATTATTATTATATATGATTATTATGATCATTGTAAAAAATTTTGAATGATTTTTTGTTACCTACTTCTGAATGAACTTTCTTTCTTCTTCTTTCTTTCTTACAGTGAAAATGAAAAACAAGGGATATTCATATCATTCCTATTTTCTTCAGCTGTGCATAACCATCACCAGGATTCATGACACTACTGACGGCGGATGTGCTATATCAAGCATTTCTGGATGTTCTGGACAAGTACATATTGTTTTCGAAATTCTACACATATCACGTACGAAAACTAATTTCGACTGAAACACAATATTTTATTTCCTTCACCAAACGCATATTAGATAAATTTCATTAAAAAAAAACGGAGTGATTAGAAAGTTCTTTCAGAGAATCTATGAATTGCAGAATATAAACAATTCGGAATTCATCCAAAGATATTTTCCAGCAAAAAAGGTTCGATTCAATACACATAAACAAAATTATAAGAAGAACTGCACAGGCCAAGTAGATATGAAAACTTCTAGTAATAGGTACCTGAACCCTAAATTGAAAATACCATTCTAGAAATTTCAGTTTGAAAATGCGTTCTTTTAATGTCAGGTATAGTTAATATTCTTCATTTCTACATAAAATCATTGAGTAAGTAGAAATATATGTATCGGTACAAAAATAGACCATTTTGAATCTTTACTCCGTAATTGCCTTCTTTCAGGTACCTATGCAATGCTGAACCTACCTCGAAACTGTCAAATTGTCCAGCAATGAAATAATACGGTACACAAAAGAGTACCGAATAACCTTTATTTACAACTGATGTTTATCTGATGTGGCAATAAAATCGTGAAATAACTCAAATAAATTTACACGAAATCACTTCTTGTTAACTTCCAAAGTATTATCCTCAAGCACAATACCGAATCTAAGAGAGCTTCTGAACTTCCCAAATTTTGTATTATATGAAATATGGTAAAAACAAGGTAATTTGCCAGCCATTATTACATCCGAATTGCTTTCCTTCATAATAACAGACATTTACTTTTTCCCAAACTTACGAAACCTTCGGTCCGAAGTAATTAATTGACTATTGGATCCAATCCAAAACCTTCCATGAGGAATCCATTTTTTCATTCGAGAAAGTTACATGAAAATCGATCGTATGACTCTAAAGATAATCAATGCTGCAATAGAAACATGCAGGTATAAGCGACAAAATATTTTTTTGTTCGTGACAAATAATTCAGGTTTTCAAGAATATATTTCCTAAAAGACGGTCCTGATAGCTACAAGCCACGCCCCTCAGGGAGGAGCAACGATTTTTAGTTCACAATTCTGGCACTTGAAACAAATTCACAACGTCACATAGAATTTTGAGTAACTATGATGTAATATATTTCTAATTAGTATCATTGGAAAGAAGAAGAAATAGGCTATGACCATATTGTATTAGATTTTCGAATTTAGGTCAACTGAAGCGACAATAAATTATTCAAAATTGGTATTGAAAATCGTACTTTCTACTTCAATAAAACAATTAATTTGCAACTTAAAATGAAATTATTACCTAACGAACATACAAGGGATAAAGACCTTCCAATATTGTTTTGAATCATCTCGATAGCGTTTACCATTCCTGAGAAAATCAAGACCGAATTAGTTAAGAAAACGCCTGAATTTGTGCCGCGTTAACGGACTCTTAAAAACGAGTTTTCAAATGTTAGAGTTGTGGCATCTCACTACTTTAATCAGGTATTTTCATTGCAACCAACCAAATCGGGCAATCAGAATTCCTTGAAAAAGTTTTGTGACACTTTACAAGCTAATGTCAATTGTTTGAGTAAACTCAAAATCTCAGATTTGGGACAGTTTATGCATTTATTTTGGAGTTTGAAACTTCTTGATTCCCATACACGTCGGGACTTTGAAACAAGATTTCTGAATACGGATTTTCCAAAATTTACTGATCTGATTAAGTTTCTTAGAGATCGTTGCGCTGACTTGAGTTCAGATACACTCAAAGCCAAAATTCAAGCTAACTCTCCGGTTACAATAAAAAATAAGAGGGTTTTAGTTACGACACGGGAAGAATCCACTTCTACACCGAATGAACAAAATGATTCATTGTGTCCGTGTTGTGAGGGTAGACATAAATTTGCACAGTGTCCTGAATTTTTGCAATCTTCGCTTGATACACGGAAAAGCATCATACAACTACATAGAAGATGTTATGCATGTTTGGGTCGGCATTCAATTTCGAATTGTAATTCTAAAAATTGTTGTCGCAAGTGCGGAAGTAGAAAACATAATACGTTGATATGTTTTCAGAAATCGAATATCGAGGGTGTTTCATTTTCCGGAGTTAGTTCACGAGGGAAGGTCCAAGTTGACCCGGTTCAAAAAATTGATGCACCTTCCACTTCGAAAGGTTTGAAAATTGTAAATACTTGTTCTTATTTGGCTATGGATACAACTTGTCTTCTTGGAACGGCTCGCGATAGGGTTCGAGATATAAACGGAATATGGCAAACCTGTAGGTTGGTCTTGGATCCTGGTAGTCAGATGAATTTCGTCACCTCAAATTTTGCATTGAGGATTGGAATTGCGAGAAAAAAGTGTAAACTTCAGATTTCCGGGGTTGGTTATAACCCGCTCTTTTCGGTCCGCGGTTTGATTTCTTGTTCACTTACTTCGATGTTCAATGATGATACATTAGTCTGTTTTGAAGCGGCTATTGTGGATGAGATAACTTCGGATCTTCCGACAGGGAATCTCCCACCTACAATGAGGGATCGCTTTTCTAATCTACGACTCGCCGATCCTGAATTTTATCACCCTGTTCCGGTTGATATCTTATTAGGGGCTCAATCATACTTCGATATTCTGACAGACGAACCGCAGCATATCATCGGTAAACCAAGTGCGGTATCCACGAGATTAGGCTGGGTTATGATGGAAGGTGTGTCGTCAGCGATTTCCCAAATTGTTCAGTCATTGTTTGTGATATCCGAGGAAGAGTCACTCAATGACACCTTGAAAATGTTCTGGGAATCGGAAGATATATCAAACCCGGGCGCGAATCTCTCCCCAAAGGATACCTTTTGCGAGGAATATTTCTCTTCTACGGTATCACGAGACTTGACAGGACGGTAGGTACATAACTAGACTCCCCTTCAAAAATAATTCTCGTCCTAAGTTGACACATCATGGTGTTCTGAAATCGTCGGCGGGGAAATCTAAATTGAGGGTGGTGTTTTCACCAGCAGAGAAGACTTCATTGGGTGTGAGTCTAAATGAAAAATTGTGTACGGGCCCGAAATTGCAAAGCGACATTGGACAAATAGTTACCCAATTTCGCCTTTTTCCCATCGCTGTGACTTGTGATATCAGGCAAATGTATCGAGCCATTTGGCTGCATCCTGAAGATTGCGAGTACCAGCACATTTTTTGACGGTTTTCTTTCGATGATCCTCTCACCGAGTGGGAATTGCACGGTAACATTTGGCATTTCAAGTAGTCCGTTTTTAGCTCGGTTTTTGGTACAGCGAACCCTCAAACAACTCATATTGGATGATGGTGCGAGATTTCCGCGAGCGGCTCAAATACTGGAATCCTACCGGTTTATGGATGATATTCTCTTTGGTGCCTTCAGCACAACCGCGGCTAGCGAATTGTGTCAGGAGTTGGTCGCGCTGCTTCGGCTCGGCGGGTTTGAACTGGGAAAGTGGGCAAGTTCTTGTACTTCAATTCGCGAAGATTGTTCGATCGAATCCCAGGATCTTTCTATTGCCGGCACTTCTTCAATTAAAGTTTTAGGTTTGATATGGGATCCAATAGGAGATGAGTTTCGCTTCAAGGTGGATGATACTCACACGACTCTGACAACGGACTTGTACGACGCCTACATGCTTCAGTATCATCCAAATCTTTACTTTGAAAAATTCTTAATGAATTTAAAA
Source organism: Harmonia axyridis (assembly GCF_914767665.1). NCBI lineage: Eukaryota > Metazoa > Arthropoda > Insecta > Coleoptera > Coccinellidae > Harmonia > Harmonia axyridis. Next base: position 19,794,379 of record NC_059505.1, on the reverse strand, counting down.
ACACCTCTATTTTATTTCAACGAGGATGCAAAAATTATTTGTTCCTATGTTGAGGAGCACGAAATGAAGACGCAGAAGTAATCTGTTGTGAAAATATAACCTCAAAAAAATACCAATGCCAAGAAAAAGATCTTGAAATTCAGAATCTCAAAGGCCAGTGCGATATGAAAAACTTGGAAATACAGAAACTAAAAAGTGGTCTTTCCGATTTAAATGAATTATGCTTCGAACAATCTATGGGGCCTCAGCAAGCAATAGTGCTTAACGAAGACTTGGAGCATTTGGGGGATGATGTTGCTGTGAATGCCATTACTCACACCAGAGACACTGAGGTAAATTATTTGAATAAATTATTAGATGAGAAATCCTGTTTAATAATAGAGTTGCATGACAAAATTGATATATTAAAAAAGCACATAAACCTCCTTGAAAAGATAGAGAAGATTAACCCGACAGAGCCATCTACGGAAATGGTGCCGGATGAATTAGTCGCGTCTGTGGAGGAAACTGTAGTGACTGATGATTTCATTCCTGTCATCACGAAGAAATCTGCAATGTCCATTTCCAAAGAAAATGGAAATATATCAGATAGCGGTACAAAGAGCAAGACAGAAAACTTTCTAACGAATTTCGTTTCCAATAAAAAAGGTAGAAGATCGCAAAAAAATAAGTTGAATCGAGGAAATCATGAAACGAAAAAGGACTTGATGGTGACTGGGGCTGGTGCTGTTTCGTCGGATTTTATGGGTGCACCCAGACGTGCTTGGATGTATGTGGGACGTGTAAACGTAAATGTAAAAGAGTCGCAAATAGAAAATCATTTAAAAGGAAAGTTTCCAGGGGAAGACTTTTCCATTGAGAGGCTGCCAAAGCGTGATGCAGCGCATAGCGCGTCCTTCAAAATTGGCGCAAGTTTATCACTCGTAGAGGATCTCTATAAGCCTCAAAATTGGCCTACGGGTGTGGTAGTAAAGCGTTTTCGTTTCTTTCAAAGGTCAACCAACCAATAATCTAGAGGGAAATGTGAGAAAAATAAAAAAATCCAAAAAATTTCGATATGACGCACTATTGAATATAAATGTGCAGAGCTTGGGTAACAAACTGGAGTTAATTGAGAAGGTTTTGAACACTGATAATTACAAAGTGGCATGCATCACCGAACATTGGATGAATACCAGTCAGATTAATGCTTTAAACATTTTAAATTTCGAGGTGGCTAGTGCCTTTGCTCGTAGTACATTCATCCACGGAGGTTGCGTAATACTGGTACGGAGTGATTGCCAGTTCGAACCAGTGGAATCTATAAATGATTTATCGGTTGAAAAACACATTGAAATGTGCGCAACCTTCGAAAAGTCCACTAAAACATATTATTTCTGTGTCTATAGATCCCCTCAAGGAAATTTCGAAATATTTGCCGATCGGCTGGATGAAGCCCTTAATATAATTGCCAGTACACCATATGAAAGTAAAGTACTGATAGCTGGCGATTTCAATATAATCTTCAATGAAATAAACAGTGAGACACGAAAAGTGAAAGAAATATTAAACTCGTATGGTATGCATGTCATTTTTGATCAGGCATCCCGTGTTACACAGACGTCGAGAAATTGCATCGATAATGTTTTCACGAATCTAAATCGTTCCTCCTATAAAACAGCCACAGTTAAATATCACTTGTCGGATCATCTGGCCCAGAGACTGGATATACAGCAGGCGAACATCCCTGTGAAACAGAGATATAAGATGGTGCGCATTATGAATGAGAAAAATACAAACCTTTTTCGTGAACAGCTACGGAACATAGATTGGAGTTCTCTTCGTGTTAGCTCAGCCCAAACTTCCTTCGGAGATTTCCACCGGATTGTGATACATTCTTTCAATCAATGCTTCCCTGAAAGAAAAAAGAAGATAGTTAATCCTTTGAAGAAAAAATGCTGGGAAAATCCAGAAATGGTAAACATCAAAAATAAACTTGATGCAGCACACACAATCTATGAGGTAAAAAGAGATGAATGTTCAAAAAAACTGTACATGGGATTAAAACATCAATTCAGGCAGCTCTTGGATGTTCATATCAGAAATGAAAACTCTAGATACTTGAATGAGGCGGAAAATAAAAATCGTGCAGTGTGGCAGATTATAAACTCAACAATAAAATCAAACGCAGGGAAAGTATACCCCCCCACACTATCGGAAGAAACTTTTAACCGGTATTTTTCAACAATTGCTGAAAAATTAACCGGAAAAAACACAAACCCTGAGTCGAGTGAGAGACTATTGAAGAATAGAAAGGTTGAATCTTCTCGATCATTTTTTTTGAGCCCCACAACCCCAGAGGAAGTTAAAAAGGTCATATTAGAAATGAAAAACAAAGGTTCGCAGGATGTCTATGGCTTCTCAGTGAAATTACTGAGGGAAGTTGTCGACTGTTTGGTGGTGCCAATCTCTGACCTCATAAACGATTGTTTTCAGCAAGGCTATTTTCCAGATGAACTGAAAATTGCAAGGGTAATACCTGTGCATAAGGCGGGCAGTCGGGAAAATTACGAGAACTACAGGCCAATATCGATCCTGCCAGTTGTGTCAAAAATCTTTGAGACGCTTCTCAAAACAAGATTGGTCTCGTTTCTGGAAAAAAATTCGTTGCTCTCCATCTCACAGTATGGTTTTAGAGAAGGTAGGTCCACCATATCGGCATTGGTTCACCTTGTCGAGTTCATTATAAAGGCGCTGGATGATGGGGATGAAGTTGTGCTAACCTGCATGGATCTTAGTAAGGCGTTTGATTGTGTCAACCACGATATACTTTTACGTAAGCTGGAGTATATCGGTGTGAGGGGTCCAGCATTGGATTTGTTGAGGTCGTATCTGAGGGATCGGTGCCAGGTGGTGGATCTGGATGGTAAGAGGTCTTCCAAAGTTAAAAGTACTGCAGGAGTTCCCCAGGGATCAGTGCTTGGGCCCATTCTATTCCTCATATTTAGCGATGACCTGACAAGTAACGTTGCTGCAGACGATGAGACTATTTTTGCTGATGATACGTCATTTTTGAACAGAGCAAAAGACAGAAATTTACTGCTAAACAAATCACATGGAACGATTAAAAGTGCTATCGAATGGTTCCATTCAAATGACATGAAAGTAAATGAAGAGAAAACCCAGGAGATGGTAGTGAGTACAAAACTTCATGAAACGAAAACTATTTCATTGCTCGGGGTTTCAATCAGCGCAAATTTGACATGGATGAAACAAGCTAATGAGTTATGCAGCAAACTATCCTCAGCATTATTCGCCATACGACGAATAAAAAATATATTAACAGAAAAGGAAGCGTTACTCACATATCACACACACTTTCACAGTAGGATGATCTACGGCATAATCCTATGGGGTGCATCTCCTGAAGCAAATAGAGTGTTCCTGAAACAAAAACAGGCATTGAGGTTGATGGCGGGAGTAAGCCAAATCTCAAGCTGTAGACCTCTTTTCAGGAAATATGGTGTGCTTACCTTATCATCCTGTTATATCTTAGAGTGCCTACTATATGTACACAAAAATCGGGACACTTTCCAGAGACATTCGGCGATTCACAACCATGACACCAGGTTCGGAGGCAACCTTATAACCCCAAGGCATAGATTGACTAAAACCCAAAACACGCACATCTTCAATGGAACGAGATTTTACAACAGACTTCCCCAGCGGCTAACATCGCTGCATGACATAACATTCAAGCGTCAAGTCAAAGCGATTCTCATCGAGGGTGCATTCTATTCCATGGATGAATTTATGGCATACCAGTTCTAGTCAGTATTACATCGTATTTTATCTAATTTATTTTGTACATTGTGTGTATATTTTTATATATCTCTGTGTTTTTAGTTTGTCCAATATGTTAAAGTATTGTTTTTTATTAATTTGTATATTTTAGAATTGACATTATTTAGTATTCCACATTTATGGAAGATTTTTCTTGAAATATGTATTAATATTTCTTGATTGTTGACATTCCCTGTAAAATTTTGAGGGTGACGAATAAATTTGAAAAAAATTTGAAATTTGAATTTGAATGAAATATCAAATGACTATCTTTCGGTACTGAAAAGAAAATAAAAAAAAATTAAAAAATGTTCAGAAATGAGTTTTGACAGCGAAATATTTCTTCACCACTAATTGAGCATTCACTGAACAGATAGCTCTATCATTTCGCCACAGTGTCTGTAATTTTCGAATTTTGTGCCGGAATGATCTCAAACTATAGAGTTTGACTGAAAGTTAGGTAACGAATACCTATGTCCCCTTATTCGGTTCTCTCCATTCGTACGGTCCTAAACATGATACCTGACTTACGAAAAATGCTAGAATCTTGAAATTTTGTTGGTTCGAATCTATAATACCGCGATTGAATTTGTGCAAAATCTGAAAAGGGGATTCGAGAATATGGCCGTTAAAATTGTGTGTGTCTATTGATTTTGAAACTGCAGGTTCGAACGAGAGGAAAAGTGACAATAAGAAGTTTCGTGCTAAATTACATGTTGATCATTCGATTAGAAAAGAGGAAGAATATCGAAAAAAATACTTCATTTCACACAAGTGGGTAAGATCTCCCCCTACCTATGTAGGTAAGCCCGATTCGGGCTTCCTAAAACTTCAGCGGGCTTGGTATGATCCGTGCAATATACGGTTTTGGGCTTGGTAATGCTGGATAATATATATATATATATATATATATATATATATATATATATATATTGAAAGTGTAATTTTCTTGGGTTTAGAGCACATTAAAATTCAAATATTTATATTTTATTCAGTGAAATCATCGACATATGTTTCGGCGTAAATAAGCCTTTTTCAAGATTGTATATATTAATAACAGTTGGACATCAACATCTAAAATTAATTAAAATTGATTATTATTCATTTTTTTTTCCCTTATGTCTATGCTAACTTACTAGTCTAGCAATATTCCTATAATAAAAATTGTACAAGTCAAATCAATAAAATTTAATCTTTACGAGGGTACTGTCAAATAAAATTTGATTTGTTTAATTCTTGATAATGCAGTTCTCCAGTTTATCACTTGAATTGCCATCTGTGTTTATCTATCTATATTAACAAATATGTTATTGAAGTTTTCATTTCATTTTGATTTTGTTTTACAATTGTAGTCACAGATGCCTCCTCCAGATAGGTTTTATATTATTGCAGGATGTTATGGTAAATTTTTGCTAAATTTTTCAGGTCGGTTCTGTCGTTTATAGAGTTTTTTTCCTTTTGAATGTAAATCATTTCCAGAAAAGTCCTAATTTTGCTGTTGGTTTCTTTGTGTAAGATTTCACAGTTGTCGAAGTCGAACCCATGGTTAGTTGTTAATTCATGTTTCTTTAAGGCTGTAGAATTTTTTGCATATTTGTGGCCGTTGATTCTTTCTTTTATATATTGGGTTGTTTGGCCTATGTAAACTCCTGAACATTCCTTGCATTTTAGTTTGTAAACACAATTGGATATTTTATCTTTTGGAATTTTGGATTTTAGCTTGGTGTAGAGATGTTTCAAATTGTTTTTGGATTTATGTGCAATTTTTATGTCCGTGTCTTTGAATATGTAATTAATTTTTTCTGATAAATTTTTCACGTATGGAATTGCTACATATTTTTTGTTTCCTTTTGTGGCTTCGTTTTTGATGGTATTATAAGCTGAATGAATTCTGTTTTTAAATATTTTTTCTATTAGATTTGATGGATAGTTATTTTGATTTAGGATTTTTTTTGCTTTTTTTATTGTCTCGATACGATATTTTGGTGATGTCAGCTTTATCGATCTATCGGCAATCCCTGAAATTACACTTTTTTTATATTGAATTGGTGCTATTGATTTATAATTTAGGTATCTGCCTGACCATGTTTCTTTTGTGTGCCAAATTGTTTCTATTTTTGAGTTCATAATATTATGTATGAGTGTCATATCTAAAAAGTTTATTCTGTTGTCTTTTTCAATTTCTGTTGTAAATTTAATTTTTGGATGATAGTTGTTTAATTCGTTTAAAATTAATAATATATCTGCTTCGGAAACTGCAGTCAGGCAGTCATCTACATATCTTTTGAAAAAAGATATTTTGTGTTTTATTTTATTTATTATGGTTTCTTCAAGATCTTCCATTACCAATTGGGCTAATAGTGCTGATAGAGGGGCTCCCATGCTGCATCCGTCTATTTGGCTGTAAAAAGAATCCTCAAACTGAAAATAAGAGTTTGATATGCAGAAATCAGTGGCCTTCAGAAATTCAACTTTCGTGAGATCTGTGTGATGTTTTATTTCATCCCATCGTTTTGCAATTATGCTTTTGGCTTTTTCCATCGGAGTGTTGGTGTATAGGCTGACAACATCAAATGATACCAATTTTTCATTGTCTTTCAAGCTCACTGTATTTATGAATTGTTTGAATGTCCAAGAATCTTTTATGTGGTATGCATTCTGGCCAATAATGGGTGAAATACACTTGGATAAATATTTTGATAAATTATAGGTAGGACTTTGAATACAGCTGACAATTGGTCTTAATGGAATATTGTTTTTGTGGAGCTTAGGTAAACCGTAGAATTGGGGAGGTACAGCGTTGTGTATTTTGAGACTGGAACATAGTTTTTTAGGTAGAAGATTTTTCATTTCCCAATTTTTTATTAATTCGTTATTTTTCTTTTGAATTATTTGTGTAGGATTTCTATTCAATCTTTTGTAAGTTTGTTCGTCATTAAGATGTTCCATTATTTTATTTTTATATTCACTTTTGTTCATAATAACGGTTTTATTCGATTTATCTGGTTTCAGGATGGTGAGTTGAGGATTGTTCTTCAGAAATACTGTCGTTTCTTTGATTTTTTTATTCAATATTACTTGTTCTCTATTCTTCTTAGAATTTTTGTGTTTGAAATTAGTGATGGTATTTGTAATATCTGTTCTTATTTTTGTCTGTGTTTCTGGTTCCAGATTCATAATTGCAGTTTCCAAACTCGCAATAATGTCCGTTATAGGTATGTCTTTTGTTTTATATTCTTTGCTGTAGTTTGGGCCCAAGCTTAAAACTTCTATGACTGTTTTAGGTATAGTAGTGTTAGTGAGGTTAGTGACCCACTCTGTATGTGTGATATCAGTATTATCATTTTTGTTGTTCAATTCCTGTATTTTTTTTATTTGTTTGCTTTGGATTTTTTTGAATGTTTCCTCTATTTTCATATTCTGGATGTTAAGATATTGTCTAATATAGTTAGATGGTTGTACATTATTTAACTCCGACTCTGTATGTTTAATTTCCCTTTCTAGTTTTCTCAGGTGTTTCGTTGTGTCTGTTAGAAGTAGATTGAGTGTTTTCAATTGGAAACAACGTACTGCACTGTCAAATTTTACCCCCATTGAGTTGTCCAGGAATTTGATGTGGGGAAGACTAAATTTCAGAAATGTTGGACATAATTGTGCATTTTTGCATTGTAAAAGAAATAGTCTCCTGTTTTTCTGCTTCGCATTCTTCTTTTTGATGTTCCAAAGTTTTTTCAAAGCTTGTGATATGTCCTCAGGATAGTTGTCACGAATAAATCTCATGTTGATGTTGTTTGTCTCCATTTTTTCACCCAGGAGCTTATGAGTAGGAAAAGTAATATTTCTTGTGCTATATTTGATGTATTGAAAGTGTAATTTTTTTACAGCCAAATAGACGGATGCAGCATGGGAGCCCCTCTATCAGCACTATTAGCCCAATTGGTAATGGAAGATCTTGAAGAAACCATAATAAATAAAATAAAACACAAAATATCTTTTTTCAAAAGATATGTAGATGACTGCCTGACTGCAGTTTCCGAAGCAGATATATTATTAATTTTAAACGAATTAAACAACTATCATCCAAAAATTAAATTTACAACAGAAATTGAAAAAGACAACAGAATAAACTTTTTAGATATGACACTCATACATAATATTATGAACTCAAAAATAGAAACAATTTGGCACACAAAAGAAACATGGTCAGGCAGATACCTAAATTATAAATCAATAGCACCAATTCAATATAAAAAAAGTGTAATTTCAGGGATTGCCGATAGATCGATAAAGCTGACATCACCAAAATATCGTATCGAGACAATAAAAAAAGCAAAAAAAATCCTAAATCAAAATAACTATCCATCAAATCTAATAGAAAAAATATTTAAAAACAGAATTCATTCAGCTTATAATACCATCAAAAACGAAGCCACAAAAGGAAACAAAAAATATGTAGCAATTCCATACGTGAAAAATTTATCAGAAAAAATTAATTACATATTCAAAGACACGGACATAAAAATTGCACATAAATCCAAAAACAATTTGAAACATCTCTACACCAAGCTAAAATCCAAAATTCCAAAAGATAAAATATCCAATTGTGTTTACAAACTAAAATGCAAGGAATGTTCAGGAGTTTACATAGGCCAAACAACCCAATATATAAAAGAAAGAATCAACGGCCACAAATATGCAAAAAATTCTACAGCCTTAAAAAAACATGAATTAACAACTAACCATGGGTTCGACTTCGACAACTGTGAAATCTTACACAAAGAAACCAACAGCAAAATTAGGACTTTTCTGGAAATGATTTACATTCAAAAGGAAAAAAACTCTATAAACGACAGAACCGACCTGAAAAATTTAGCAAAAATTTACCATAACATCCTGCAATAATATAAAACCTATCTGGAGGAGGCATCTGTGACTACAATTGTAAAACAAAATCAAAATGAAATGAAAACTTCAATAACATATTTGTTAATATAGATAGATAAACACAGATGGCAATTCAAGTGATAAACTGGAGAACTGCATTATCAAGAATTAAACAAATCAAATTTTATTTGACAGTACCCTCGTAAAGATTAAATTTTATTGATTTGACTTGTACAATTTTTATTATAGGAATATTGCTAGACTAGTAAGTTAGCATAGACATAAGGGAAAAAAAAAATGAATAATAATCAATTTTAATTAATTTTAGATGTTGATGTCCAACTGTTATTAATATATACAATCTTGAAAAAGGCTTATTTACGCCGAAACATATGCCGATGATTTCACTGAATAAAATATAAATATTTGAATTTTAATGTGCTCTAAACCCAAGAAAATTACACTTTCAATACATCAAATATAGCACAAGAAATATTACTTTTCCTATATATATATATATATATATATATATATATATATATATATATATATATATATATATATATATATATATATATATATATATATATATATAATAAAGCACAAAAGGATAAGGACAGTCCCTCACAGAGAAATGCTAACCGTAGACACGTGTTTCGGGCTTTCGGCCCTCATCAGTACGGTGAAAAAGTGTTAGGATGAGCAACACTAGAAACAAACAACAAACAAACAGAGTCAACAACAGAAGCCAGCCGTCCATTTGTGGTTTCAGCAGGAAGACCCAATGGGTTTTCGGGAAACAACCAACATCACCACGTAGGAAGCTATAGCTACCTGCGTGACATCCGAGTCCCGGGATAATCACATGTGTAAAGGATAACGAGGGTTTTTGTTCATAAAACAAAGCACAAAAGGATAAGGTTTTATGAACAAAAACCCTCGTTATCCTTTACACATGTGATTATCCCGGGACTCGGATGTCACGCAGGTAGCTATAGCTTCCTACGTGGTGATGTTGGTTGTTTCCCGAAAACCCATTGGGTCTTCCTGCTGAAACCACAAATGGACGGCTGGCTTCTGTTGTTGACTTTGGGTCATAGCTTCGTAATTAAAAACCTTTTAGAAAACACGAGCACGCCACTGGATTCTACGTAAAAAAGTGTCTGTATAATGTTTAAATTTCGGAGGTCTAGCATCAGTATTAGCGGAGATATAAAAGTTTTTCGATATCGCCATTTTTCCAATTTTCGCTTATAACTCGAAAACAAAAGGTGGCCAAAAATGAATTCTACCCTTATTAGTTTCTTAGAACAAGAGACCGAGAATATGGGGTATCAGATTTTGTCTATAACCTCAGGTTTAGAAGTTGTAGTGCAAAAACATCGAAATTTGCCCACTCTGTTTGTGAGGAGCAAATCAAATTTTGTCTCAGATATACAACATAAATTAACTATTGAACTGCTCAAAATAGTCATCATTCATTTTTCATTGCAATTATGTTTTGAAATCATAATACAAACGTGTTTTTTCAGATGTAAATCAGAAATATTTCTATGCAAAATAACGATTTTCTTCCTTCTGAAACATATAAAACACTAAATATTAATTATTATTCATCAAACTTCAAAAATCATCGAAAGTTTTACTTTCACATGGCAAATATCATATTGTGAACTTCAGACAATGTTAATTATCGGTGGGCATCCAAATTTATGAATTTAACATCGTTAGATTTGTCCCTTTGATCACACTTGAAGAGCACCATTTATCAGTTGAAAAATTCTGAAAAGAAAATACTCGGCAATGTTGAATTCAGAAAACTGTGTGGCCACCAAATTTATATGACGTTCACAGATTATAATGGATAGGCTTTAGGATGATTTGCTTTGTGAAACTGAATTTTTTGACTATTTATATAGCTTGATTTTACGTTTGACGTGTGTACGCAAATTCTGAGCTCCGTGATTAAACTCGATAAACTCGAAAATTACGAGCGGGAAATTTTTCAAAAGTGAAATACATTATTAGTGAAGATACACTGGTAAATATCAGTTAGAAGAACAATAGTTTTGAGAACAAATTAGTTTGTAATTAATTAAATAGCAGCGGATAATTCCGGTTGAAAATTCAGTATCAGAAATAAAACCAGCTGTCGCGAGTGATAACAAACGACACCGCCGCCGATAAGCGATCTTGATACCGGCTTTCGAAACAGAGGTGGACTCAGCCATATTCGTGTTTTGAAGATTGAAGACGAAGTAAAGCTAAAAATGAAGAGGGAAGAAGAATATACGAGTGATGAAGGAAAAAGAAGAAGGGATGAGGACGATGAGGAGGAAGGGTTTACCAAAAGTAAGAAAATATTTCGATCACCACAAAAATCGAAAACAAGCATCCAAGATGATAAAATGGATAAAATGATGGAAATGATGCAGACTATGATGCAGGAAATGAGAGAAATAAGAGTGGAACAGCGAAACTACCAGGAAGAGATAAGGGAATTGAGGAAGGAAAGTGAGAATATTAAGGGGGAAAATGAAAAACTTAAAGCTGAGATGAAGCTTATACAGTCTTAACTGGAAAGTATGGATAGAGATAAAAGGAGGAATAATATAGTGATAAGGGGACTAGTTATGAGGGACGTCCAGCAAGATTCACTAGAATCTGAAATGAAGAATTTTTTCAAAAAGAACTTGGAATTAGACCCTAAGCTGAAAACCACCAAGAAAATAGGGGTAAAAACCTATATCGTTGAATTAGAGAGTGAATATGAGAAATTCAAGGTGATGAAAAATAAGAGTAAATTGAAGAAATGTGAAGGGGAAATAATTTACATCAACGATGATATGACGAAAGTATAAATGAAGATACAGAAAAAATTGAGGGAATTTGGGAAAGAGGAGAAAAAAGCAGGCAAGACTGTGAAGGAAGGTTTTCAGAAATTGATTATAGACAACGTGAAGTATAGATGGAATGAGGAAATGGGGAAAATAGAAAAATCAAAGCCAAAAAACTAGAAAATACCTCTCTCTCAAGGACCAAAATGGATGATAGGACAAAGCGTGAAATAGGACAAGAGAATGGTAAATCGAGGACATTGAAATCTGAGACAGTATGGAAGATAGCAACTTGGAATGTGAGGAGCCTACAAGGAAAGGAAGATGAACTGGAGGCCGAATTTGAGGATATGGGACTGGAATTGTTGGCAATAACAGAAACGAAGAAAAAAGGGGAAGGATCCATAAGAACAAAAAATAATCATCTATTAATCTACAGTGGAGTGGAGAAAACCATGAGGGCAAAATCGGGAGTAGGATGTCTAATAAGTAGGAGAATATCTGAAAGTGTATATGGGTGGAGAAATTGGTCAGAGCGGATGCTATCGGTGGAAATTAAAGATATAAATGATAAAATGAGAACAATAATAGTGGTATATGGTCCAAATGAAGATGACATCACCGTAAACAAGGAGAAATTTTGGGAGGATCTAACAACGATCACCGAAGAAGCAAAGGGAAAGGTGATTATATTGGGTGATCTAAATGGTAGAATAGGTAGAAGAGACAGGATGTATGAGGAGGTTATGGGACCATTTGGAGAAACGATAAGGAATAATAATGGTGAGCGACTACTGAGTTTTTGTTTACTCAATAATATGATAATAACAAATACACTATTTGAACACAAGGACATTCATAGATACACAAGGGAGGTTAGCAGTCGTGGAGAAAAATCAATAATAGATTATGTTCTAGTACAGAGAGAACAAAGGTCAAGTATTCTTGATACCAGAGTGAGAAGAGGGCCAGAAATCGGAAGTGATCACTACGTGGTTATAACCAAGATTAAAGTGGATACGAACAGTAAGAAGAATGAAAACAAGGAGAAGAAAATAGAGCACGAATGCCTTAGAGCCTATAGACTATCAAACAGGGAAGTAGCAGAACTGTACAGGGTAGAAACGGAAAGAAGATTTGAAAGGGATCAGAAAAATGAACCTACACTGGAAAGCTTATGGAACAGATTTAAGAGTGTAGTTATAGAATCGACAAAAGCAGTTTGTGGAAGTTATAGAAAATCAAACAAGAAAAAGCAAACAGCATGGTGGACCAAAGAAGTAGAAGATCAATTAAGAATAAAAAAGGAGAAATGGAAAGAGTACCTAAATAATAGAAGTACAGATAATTATGAAAAATATAAAAAACAGAGAAAGAGTGTCAAAACCCTTATAATATCGCTGAAGAAGGAAAAGTGGAAGGAGTTTGGGGAAAAAATGGAGAACAGCTTTCAGACAAATCAAAAACTCTTCTACAGAACTCTTAAATCAAAAAGAACCGAAGAAAGAAACGAATGTGGGAAAATAAGAGGTAAAAATGGAAGTTTGTTGACAGCTGATGAGGAAATTATGGAGAGATGGCGAGAATATTTTCAAGAACTATTGGATGATGGACAGAACGAAGGAGAAGATCCAAACGAAAAACCGGAAAATGTAGAAGTTAAGGAAGATGAAAGAATAACATTGGAAGAGCTAAAGCAGGCGATAAAAACATTGAAGAATGGAAAAGCGCCTGGATGTGACGGAATAACATCGGAAATGATTAAGAAATTGGGACAGAATGGATTGAAAATATTGTTGAGGATCTTTGAAACGGTATGGAAGGAAGAGACGATCCCAGAAGATTGGCAAACAGCATTGATAGTTCCGATATACAAAAAAGGTGACAAACAGGATTGTAGTAATCATAGAGGTATAACTTTATTGAGTACGTCTATGAAAATTTACGAAAAAATATTGGACAAAAAGATAAGAGAGAAAATAGAGACAACACTAGAAGAAACACAGAGCGGCTTTAGAAAAGGAAGAAGCATTCAAGACCATATATTTACCATGAAGATACTATGTGAGAAAGCAAGAGAGGAGAACAGAAGACTATATGTAGGCTTCATAGACCTGGTGAAAGCCTTCGATAAGGTAAAAAGAAAGAAGTTGAGGGAAATAATTGAAAAAAGAGGAATAACGGGAAAATTGATGAAAATAATAGAAAATATATACAGGTTGAATAAAAATCGAGTGATAAGCCTGAATAGAACATCACAGGTATTCTGTACGAAGGCAGGATTAAGACAAGGTGGAAGTTTGAGTCCGCTGTTGTTCCTAATATTTATGGATGAAATACTAAAGGAATGTACGAAAAGAACCAAGAAATTTCAAGTTGGATACAAAAATATGAAGATGGTGGAAATATCAGAGTGTGCTTTTGTGGATGACATCATAGTGATTACAGGACAAAAGAAGGATCTACAGAGAAACATGGAGATCTGGGATGCAGTCATTAGGGAGTTCGGGATGGAAATAAATAAGAACAAAACGAAAGTTATGGTGATAGGAGACCCTGAAGAAATAAAAATAAGGTTGGATGGGACAAGCATAGAACAGGTAAAGACCTTTAGATACTTGGGAGTGGAATTGAGTGAGGACGGGAAACAAGACATAGAAATCAATCGCAGGATAGAAAGTACAATAAAACTATACCACATCATGAATAGCAGTTTCATAAGTAAGAAGGAAATTTCCCAAGGCACCAAGATAAAAGTATATAAGGCAGTTTATAGACCGACATTGACCTTTTCCTGCGAGTCATGGGCATTGAATAGGAGACAGAAAAGTAGAATCAAAGCAGTAGAAATGAAATACCTCAGAAGAGTGAAGGGAGTGACAAGATTAAATAAAATAAGGAACGAGTCAATATGTCAAGATCTGGAGATAGAGCCATTACAGGATTTTGTAGAGAGAAGACAACTCAGCTGGTGGGGACATTTAAATAGAATGAACAACGAGAGGCCTGCGAAGCAAATATGGGAGGCCAAAATCCAAAAGAGGAAGAAAAGAGGAAGACCAGAGCAAACATGGAACAACACCATCACTGAAATAGTTAATGAGAGAGGACGAACATGGAGAGAAGCAAGAGATATGGCTGTGGATAAAAGAGCATGGACCAAATTCGTACATGGGGGAGAAATCCAACAATGAAGAATTGAATTTTTTTTTTTGTTTATTTGTTAAATTATTGAAATATTCTTTTATAATGTAATATTACACCCTACACCATTTTCATGGTAATTGGGTTTTTTGATAATATATATATATACATATATATATATATATATACTCATAACAAGTTTCTGCAGAGAAATAAATAGGCACGGAGGATGTGCAATATATGTCAGAGAACAACTACATAACAAATGCAAGAAAAGAAAAGAAATGGACAAATTCAATGTCCCTCGTGTGATCGAATGCACAGCTCTAGAATATGAAGGAAACAATCATATAAAATTAATTATCATATGCATTTATCGACCAAACACACCTCCCTTTGAAAATGTAGATATTTTCTTTGAGAAAATGAACTTAATACTAAAGACACTTACTATCAGAACAAAAAACATCAAATTCATGATCACAGGTGATTTTAATATAGACATGTTAAATCAACAAGATAAGAACACTCAAACTATGACGTCAATACTAGAGATGTACAATCTGAAACCCTTAGTAATCCAACCCACAAGAATAACACCTACTTCTAAAACTTGCATAGACAATATTTTTTCGAATATCGAAGATGAAACTGTAACAATACTACAACCTCATCTTTCAGACCATCTTGCCATAAATTGCAGATTCAACATGATAGAAGATGTAACAACTAAATACAAAATTATAACAAAACGAAATGTGAACGAACAATCACTTGAAAAATTTAGCATAGAACTAAGTAATGTTGACTGGTCGGAATTATATCAATTTACTGATAATGAGGTGGATGGTAAGTGGAGGTTTTTTTCCACAATTTACAACAACCTATTTGAAAAGCATTTTCCACACATCAATATAAAAATAAACTCATCACAAAAAATCCCATATAAAAATGATAAGAAAATCCAAGCAATAAAAATGAATTTAGATATATTATACACAGCATCTCGAACAAAACCAGAACTAATGAACGCTTATAAAAAAGTTAAAAAGGAATATGACAACAATATAAAGGAATACAACCAAAAATACCTTTCAGACAAAATTAATTTATCAGACAACAAAACAAAAACTACATGGCAAATAATAAAGAACCTAACAACAGAAAATAAGGATGAAACCTATCCAGCCATACAACAAGAGGATCCCATCAGACTTGCTAATGACTTCAACAAGTTCTATGTGAATATGACTCCAAACAACACAACAAATCAGCTGGTTAAAGAAAAGAAGTCCACCATAATCAATAGGGTAGAGAAGTCGATGTTTATATTCCAGGTGACACCTGAAGAAATTATAAAAACCATAAAAACAATAAAAACAAATTTTTCCAAAGGTTATGATGAAATTCCCATGTATGTCATCAAGAAAACAATACATCTAATTTCGGAAGTAATCGCACATATAATGAATAAATCATTCATAGAAGGTGTATTTCCGGAAGCAATGAAGATGGCAATAGTTAAGCCAATTTATAAAAAAGGAGATAAGGATGATCTTGGAAATTACCGTCCAATAAGCATGTTATCATCATGGTCAAAAATATTTGAGAAGGTATTAGCAAATAGGTTATTATCTTTCTTCAACAGAAATAAAGTATTGTCTGCTCATCAACACGGATTCATAAATAAAAAAAGTACGGAAACAGCAATATATGAAGTAACTCTTGGTATTATGACCGCTGTTGACAATGGCCATATACCACTAGCCCTATTTCTTGATCTGACCAAAGCATTTGACAGTGTAGACCATACGATACTACTGGAAAAATTAGAAAATTATGGCATCCGAAATAATCAGCTGAAACTCATGAAAAGTTATCTGCAAAATAGAAAGCAAAAGATCCTACTGAAAACAAATGATTACACATGCACATCCAAGGAACTAGAAGTATCGATGGGAGTAACACAGGGAAGTGTTTTGGGACCACTGCTTTTTTTAGTGTACATAAATGACCTTCCAGAAATATGCTCAGAAAAAATTCAACCAAGCGTCAAACGTCCTTGCGAAACATATGCCACAATTTATGCAGATGACACAAACATTGTAATAACAGCCGAGGAACCACAGACAGCAATAAACAGAGCAGATACCATTTTAGGCGAGGTAGAAAAATGGTGTAGAGTCAATATATTGAGATTAAACATGATCAAGACGGAATGTACTATCTTTCACACTGAACGAACTGGCCACACAATACCTGAACAGCTAATACTAAATAATATTGAAATTATTCCTTCTGATAGTGTAAAATTTCTAGGAATTTGGATAGATAAAAACTTGAAATGGAAAAAACAAATAGAGAGCCTCAACAAAAAACTAAATTCTGTTATTTATACATTAAATGTAATGAAAAATCATGTTCAGAAGAGTACAATAAGCATTCTGTACACAGCCACTTTCCAGTCTGTCATGTCATATGGAATAATATTCTGGGGAAATAGTGTATTACAGAACAAAATATTCACAACTCAAAAACGAGCAGTAAAAACCATATGTGGTATGAGATATAGGGATTCATGCAGGGGTGTATTCAAGAGAGAGGGAATTCTGACCGTCACTGCTATATATGTAATGAGATGTGCTATGTTCTTGTTCAATCGTAGAGAACTGTTCCAGGAGTATGAAAATAACAACAATACAAGAAAAACAAACCCATATATATATCCGAAATACAAATTGACCCTGACACAAAATAGCCCAACATATATGTGTATAAAAATTTTTAATGCTTTACCAAGGAGATTCCATGAGATGAGAAATTTAAGAGACTTAAAAAAAGAGCTAGCTGATTTCCTGATAATCTGCGAACCATATAACATACAAGAGTTTTATGAAGTGTGCAGACTTCACAAATAGTTGAGAAATTTGATTTTTATTTTCATTTTTATAGAAGTATGTTTCATTGTAATTTCATTATGTGAATTAAATTTTATGACGTCACTCTTACCGCAGAATTGTAAATTTGCATTGAGAAATAAAGGGATTATTATTATTATTAAATGATCGCAAATTATTTATTGCAACCAATTTCAGATGACGATAACTATTGAGAGATTAAGCAACTTGAAAGAATTTGTGTGCACTTACCTCGTGAGTTAAGAGAGATGATGTCTGGGAATTTACCCCCTAATCTGGTGGCAGAAGATGGTCAGGTGGATGGGTAAAAGGGATGATTAACCTCTTCTGCACCGGCTTCGTGGTTATCACTCAATTTGAGTAACACACAATTAACTCGAAATTGCTCAATCAGTTTTTAACAGAAGAAATTGAAAATGTATAAAGATGACAGATGATTAGATGAATTTTAAGTAATCAAATAACTTAGTTTGATAAATTTTAGATTCGATAAGCACAGTTTGACACTTGAGAAAAATTATTATTATTATTATGGCGATGTTTGTTTACCGACCGGGTTTTCCGACCGGGTTTTTACCGACCGGGTAATACCGCGGCCGCAGGTGGCGCCAACAAACAACAAATTTTCACGACGTAACATGCCGCCCGCCCTGAAGAGTCCCTTCAGTAAGATCAATTGCAAGGAGTGAACAGACGAAAAAGGGCCATCTATTGACTTGGAAGAGGACACAGCTTGACGACTGGTCGTCGAATTATCCCAGAGGAAGTAGTAACATCAGCTACACGAGTGGTGGAGTCAGTTCCAGGAAAAACAGATGATATACGACCGATACTCCATTTCAGAGGAGGAAGATTATCATCTCGAATGACGACTACAGTACCTGGAAGAATGGGGGTAGATGGTTGCAACCACTTGTGACGTTGCTGCAAGGTATGCAAGTATTCCTGACGCCAACGCTTCCAGAAGTCCTGCTGAAATCGCTGGACTAGTTGCCAACGAGATAACCGGTTCACAGACACAGAACTGACATCGTTGTCAGGAGGAGCTGTTAGGGACCGGAAAACCAAGAAATGCCCTGGTGTAAGGGCCTCAAAATCAGAAGGATCAGATGATGGAAGATATAGAGGACGAGAGTTGAGGATGGCGTCAACCTGAGTGCAGACGGTGAGAAACTCCTCGTAAGTGAGTTTCTGCTCGCCAATAACGCGAGTAAGATGATGTTTAGCAGATTTTACAGCGGCCTCCCACAGGCCGCCAAAGTGAGGACTGGAAGGGGGTATGAATCGCCAGTCAGTTCCGGACGACGAGGCGGCATCACAAAGACTCTGCTGATGTTGTGGAGCAGACAGTAAGCGACCAAGGTCACGAAGGTAGTTATGAGCACCAACAAAGTTGGTCCCGTTATCCGAAAAGATGACGGAAGTATGACCTCGGCGTGCAACAAAGCGCCGATAAGCAGCGATGAACGCTGGGGTTGACAGCTCAGATGCCAATTCTAGATGAACTGCTTTAGTAGAGAAGCAGATGAAGACAACCAGATATGCCTTCGTGCTAACGGCTCCGCGTAGTCGTGCACTCGTCACATAAAATGGGCCGGCGTAGTCGACACCAGTAGTTAGAAAAGCCATAGCAGATGATAGCCGCTCTGGTGGAAGATTGCCCATTGGCTGTATTAGAGGACGGGGCTTGCAAGAAAAGCATCGGTTGCACTTGCGCAGACGATTGCGTACTACATTACGTCCGTCCAATATCCAGTACCGTCGACGAATGTACGAATGAGTAGCTGAAGCACCGGCGTGCAGAAGACGATAATGGGCATCATCTATCTTCCTGAAGCTCAACAGAGGTGAGAAAACCTGTGCGAGGTAAAGCTGAACCACGAGCATTCAGTATGAAACGTCGACAAAAGGCAATGACGCGCTTGAGTCGAAGATACGAAGAAAAACGGTCAATCATGGTGGGTTCACCGGAGACAACCGTCAACACTAAAGCGGAGAGCGGCTTGGCTTCTTCGTCCACTTGATCAATTTGAGATGAATCAACAGAGGACAGGGGCCATAGAGAGGAATCGAGAGACAACCAGTGAGGACCACGCCACCACAATGGGTGATGATGAATGTCTGCAGGCATCAATCCTCGAGAGGCACAATCAGCTGGGTTGTCTTCAGACACCACATGCCTCCAGTGATTTGAGGGAATCAGATCCTGGATCTCAGCGACTCGATTGCCAACAAATGTCTTCCACCTGTGACTCTCACCACGAATCCACGACAAGGCTACTGAAGGATCGCAGAAGGCGATGTATTCAGTAGTGAGATGCTGCAAAACACGAGCGGACAGGTGATGCATGAGTTTGGCGAGAAGATGGGCACCGCACAGTTCCAAGCGCGGCAGGGTTGTAGCCTTGCAAGGGGCAATTTTGGACTTGGCCAGGAGAGACACATGGTAATGTCCAGAAGATGCGAAAGTGCGGAGATAAACTACTGCAGCGTAGCCAGATTCAGAGGCATCACAGAAGCCGATCAACCGATGAGCAGTAGAAGAAATGGCTGAGATGAATCGTGGTATGTGAAGCTCTGTCAAAGTGGGGAGCTGGGATTGAAACTGCAACCATGGGGGCTGAACCTCACTGGAAAGAGGTTGGTCCCATTCCAGATGGAGTAAGCAGAGCTGACGGAAGAAAATCTTGGCATAGAAGGTAACAGGAGCTAACCATCCCAAGGGATCGAAGATTCTGGCCATCTGACTTAACACAGACCGCTTGGTGATTGCTGTTGAGGTCAAACGAACAGAGTAGAAGAAGTGATCAGATGCTGGATTCCATCCAAGTCCCAAAATCTTGAGACTCGGTTCACGGTCGAAAGAAGGGGGTCAATGGAGGAGGATTCTCTACGATGATCAGAAGGAATACCATCCAGAAGAGGAAGATGATTAGAAGCTCATTTGCGTAGCTCAAAACCGCCCGCCATGAGCAGATTCTGAACTTGTCGACGTAACTCAAGAGCTTCAGCCTCGGACGAACAACCTGTTAAGATGTCATCGACATATATTTCATCTAGCAAAACCTGCCTAGCAGCAGGAAACTTGGGTCCGTCGTCCGAAGCTAGCTGTCGGAGGGTCCTAAGTGCCAAATAGGGAGCTGAAGAAACTCCATAAGTGACGGTGTTAAGGCGATAATATTGGAGAGGTTCCTGTTTGGTGAAACGCCAGACTATGCGTTGATAATCCCTTTGCTCAGGGCTTATCAAGATCTGTCGATACATCTGTCTGATATCGGCAGTGAAGACATATCGATGTAGACGAAAGCGAAGCAGAAGAGTGAAAATATCCGCTTGCAGTTTCGGGCCAGTAAGAAGAAGATCGTTGAGGGATTTGCCATTAGCAGATGCGCAAGAGGCGTTGAAAACCACTCGAATTTTAGTTGGAGGGTCGTCAGGGCGATGTACAGGATGATGAGGGATGTAATAAGGTTCATATCGCGGACAATCAGAAGATTCAGGAACCAATTCCATGTGTCCACTTTCGAGATAATCATGCATGAACTCATGATAGGCGACACGAAGAGCAGGGTTATTGTCTAGACGATGTTCCAACCGAATAAACTGCCTAGTCGCCACGTTGACGGAGGTACCCAGCCGAGAAGATGACAAGGGTAAACCAACGGTGTATCTTCCATTGGAGTCACGAGTTACATCAGCGCGATACAGCATTTCACATTCTTTCTCTGCAGGAGTTAAAGGTAGCACTTCAGGTACCTTGTCGAGTTCCCAAAAGCGACGAACGAGGTGGACAAGCTCCTGGTCTGAATGATGCGAGGGGCTCATGTTCATGGTTTGAAGATCGGTAACGGCATGAGATTTTATCACGTCAGATGGTAAGAGTTGGGGAGATGCATCAGAAGACTTAGGTTTGTCAGAAGAGGAATGGCAGGTGATCACTGATAGAGGAGAACCAGGCTGCGGAAGTGACGATGAAGGAACAGCAGGTGATGACCCTGTAGAAGATGATGAAGAGGTGTGCTGTTGGGAGGCCTGATGGGTACTTGGAGGATGTCGAGTGAAACCATTGACAATGTCAGGTGAGAAGGAAACATGTTTTGTTCTCTTGCGATAACGAGCATAGGGCCCATAGAGCACCCAACCTAAGGTGGTAGATAATGCCCCTGGAAGTTCAGACGATGGGCGCAACGTGCCAGGAAGAATTAGATGAGGGAGCACATCCGAACCAATCAACATCCCTATGATGCGAGGAAGATAGAAGAGTGGATCAGCTAGGTTGAATTGCCGAAACTCAGACCATCGGCCATTGAATGCTTGGACAGGAAGAGGATCTAGGTGGCCGTCAAGAACGTAGGCTTTAATGATTAGATTTGGGGGATCCCCTTGGTGACAGAGTGTGACGTATGCGTACCCTTGGATGCGAAACTGATCCGCGTTACTCAAGGTGCGAAGTTGAATAGCTTCGGGGTGAATGCGCAGACGAAGCTTGGTGGCCCAATCTCGGGTGATAAGGGTGTGTTGGCAACCTGAATCAAGAAGAGCACGGCCAAAAACGACATTCCGCCGGTTGTCTAGACGGATCCAAGCGGTAGGCATAAGGTAGTCCGGATTACTTGTCTGACGCAAGGCAGAACGCGCAGATGAAAGTAGATGACAAGGAGAGAACAGACGAGACGTCGTGGACGGATGTTGGACCGACGGGGTGAGTCGGCCACAAACTGACCACACTCGTAGTCATTCCGAACCATGGCCAGACGATGCTGAACCTGCCCCCCTAGAAAACGTGCGCGACATGCCGAGATTCATTAATCGACCTCTTACTCCAGCTCGAGAGATAGGAGTACGAGCTGACTGCTCTGAAGAAATAAGTGGAGAGGGGGATAGGTCTGTCAATGGCTCCTCCGTGCGGAAAACAGAAGGTGGAGAGGGGAGTTGGTCTGTCGACTGCTCCCTCGTGTGGGAAACGGAAGACGACGTAGTGGCAGTAGAGGCCATGTGAAGGATTGTATGGTGACGTGCTCCGCACGTGTGGCAGCACTGACTTGACCCGCAGTCAGCAGTGGAGTGGAACGACGACATGCAATTTCTGCACAATCGTTGCTCAGTCACGAAAGCTCTTCGCTTATGAATAGTCATGGCCTTGAATTCACGACACTGGCGAATGGAGTGATTTGCAGAGCAGAAAACACACGTGTGCGATGAAGATGAGCGCGAACCAGTGTATGCCGGACGGCGATAGGACTGGCCAGAGGATGAAGGCACAGCCGATGGAGAAACAGAAGCTGAGGCTACCGGTGATGGTGGTCTTGACGACCTCTTCGGCACAGACGAACGGGATGAAGTGATGGAAGTGCTTTCTAACACTCGCAGCTGTCGATTGGTGAATTCGAGCAGCTGCGAGAGATTGGGAAAGTCATCCGAGGATAACTGCCCCTCGAACAACTGACGAGATGGTACGTCGAGGTTGCGCAAAGCCAGAGAGAACAGAAGATAGTCCGCCAAATCTGGTATGGGCAGCGCCTTGATGGCATTGATCGCGTTTTGATGCGTGGTGGCGAACTGTTTCAGCTGGGACAAGGAAGAAACAGACGCAGGCCGTGAATCCAGTATCTGGCTCACATACAGGTCAGCAAGCCGACGAGGATTTTGATAACGGGAGGACAGGGCTTGATAGGCGAGAGCGTAATTCAAAGAATTCATCTCGAAGCCGGAGATGACAGAAGCCGCCTCACCAGCAAGAGAAGATGCTAGAAGATGGAACTTCTGGACTGGCGCCAGGGAGCCATTTTGATGCACTAGGGCATCAAATAGCGCGATGAAGCCAGGCCATTCCTCGATGTTTCCATGAAAAGAGGGCAATTCGACACGAGGAACGGGGAGATCAACAGAGGAAGGCTTCGCAGCCAAAGGAGATGCAGTCAGATTGCTATGGGCAGCACGGACATGCAGGCAAATCTCAAAAAAGGCAGAAAACTTTGAGGGTGCCTCGTCCTGTTCTTCCTCTAACTGAGAGTTTAGCTTTACGATCAACTCGTCAGCCTCTTTGAAGGTCTTCTCTACCTTAAACAACTCGGCCAAGCACATGTTAGCAACATCTGCTTCGGTGGTCAAACCTTTGATTAGTTTGAGTAGAGTGGAAGCCGCTGCGAATGCATTTTCGCGCTTGACAACCGCCTCAGAGATAGAGGCCTTCAATTTATCCATCGACGGCATTTTAACTTTCGAACGACCCCGTTATAAAGAAATAAATTGATTCGGAATTTATAGTTCGAAAAGTGAACAGACGATGCTTATCTTGCCAAAGGAGATAATAAACAGATGACGCGCGATAAGCCGTTCAATTAATTTTCCACTTGATTTATTGAAAAGAAAATTAAACGGCGAATTTAAACGAATAATCAGATGAACGGAAATTGAAATTAGACTGAAATTATGGAATTAATTGAACAATTCCCGGGTTTCGGAACCAATAAATGATCGCAAATTATTTATTGCAACCAATTTCAGATGACGATAACTATTGAGAGATTAAGCAACTTGAAAGAATTTGTGTGCACTTACCTCGTGAGTTAAGAGAGATGATGTCTGGGAATTTACCCCCTAATCTGGTGGCAGAAGATGGTCAGGTGGATGGGTAAAAGGGATGATTAACCTCTTCTGCACCGGCTTCGTGGTTATCACTCAATTTGAGTAACACACAATTAACTCGAAATTGCTCAATCAGTTTTTAACAGAAGAAATTGAAAATGTATAAAGATGACAGATGATTAGATGAATTTTAAGTAATCAAATAACTTAGTTTGATAAATTTTAGATTCGATAAGCACAGTTTGACACTTGAGAAAAATTATTATTATTATTATGGCGATGTTTGTTTACCGACCGGGTTTTCCGACCGGGTTTTTACCGACCGGGTAATACCGCGGCCGCAGGTGGCGCCAACAACAAATTTTCACGACGTAACAATTATTATTATTATTATTATTATATATATAGCTTGATGAGCAATTTATATATCATGTTAACATTATGAAAGGGAAATGAAAGCAATTTCTTTTCTCATAGAAATTTTTATGATATACATTTAAAAATCACAAGATTGTATCATAACTATAATAACTAATTGCAATAAAAAATGATTACACCAATAGATACTAATGAAAAAAGCGCCTGTAGAATTTTTGGTTTCATAACTATAGCACTAATGATAAAAATGTTATGGAAAATATTCTTTATACTCCATTTTCAACTTCTTGTTGCTTTAACACAGATATACAGAAAGGCAGACCAAGAAACATTTGAATAGACGGACATACAGAAGTACGAAAAGACAATCAGACATACGGATGGAATGACATACACACAAACAGGCATACTGACGGAAGGACAAACAAAGAATTTGACATATGATTTTTCATCAGGGAGTCGAACTCTATCGTTCGAGATAATTTTCGGCTTATTATGCGAAAACGAAAACTATTTTTCTCATCTTTAACATTGTGTGTGATTCGAATCAGAAATGCATGTATGGGGTCCTAGGGAAAAATCAAAATAATCTTGGCTAGGAATAACTTCTAATATATTTACACTATCTTCCGATCTGTAATGATGCCTCTTCGGTGCACATTGCTTAATTTAAAGAACCTCTCTTTCAATGTCGATACCTACAAAACAGATTTCAGTTGAGTAATTATTTGTATTAGGAGGATTGCTGGTAAGAGGTGGATAAACGTAGCACAGGGGGAGACATGGAAGCGGTTGAAAGAGTCCTATGTCCAGGAGTGGACGAATACAGGTTGAAGAAGAAGAATTTGTATCACTAAAATTAGTGAGGCTATAATAAAATATTGCTTCAAACAATATCATGAACTAATTAAATTGTCTAATGGAGTAATCAGAATCTATTCTATAAAAAATGTAATAATAATAATAATAATACTCATAGCTGTCGCAATTTTTACTATTCATTCGATCCGCGTGGACATAGTTCCTTCAGTTCTCAACACAACTTATGCCAGTTAAACGATGCTACAATAACCCGAAAATTTCACGCTCTTTTGAATGTCGAATAAACAAGATCGAAGTTGACATGCGAGAACGCCCCACTCTGTATATAATTGTTATGGTCCAATCAACGTCTCCAGTCCCTCAATGTAGTAGGCCGAAAATGAAAGGCAACTATTTCTATATTAGATATTTCATCCTTTCTGTATATGAACCTGAAACTAACACTTGGCAACTTATACAAGCCAAGTAAATACGGCCGTCGTCATGAGAAATACTCATTTGGAATTTTCTGTACGCAGCTCGAAAATCATATATTTCAGCTATTTACATTCTGTGCAGGTGATCTATGTAAGGAAGGAAAACGTTTTCATGATTTGATTCTTGTATGAAAATCAGAAGGAGTGTCTACTGTATATGGAAATAAAGTGATTAAAATAGGTATCTATTTCACAACAACGAACAATATCTACGCTTTTTTCCATCAAAATCGTAAGAGAATGAAAAATTGTATCGTCATTCGAAAAAATTCTTCCACGCAGACGGCATCGGAGGTTAGACCTCCTTCAAGCGTTAAGTCGCTTGAACAACAACAATTGTTGAGGGCATTCAGAGATCAGCGACAAACATCCAGATAAAAATTTTAATCGTATTTTTGACTCGAAGTGGAATTTTTTTTCGTATCAATAAAAATTTGGAAGTACCAGTTTAACCTCCGTGCCGCCTGCGTGAAAGACTTCTTTCGAATGACGAAACAATTTTTCATTATCTTACGATTTTGTTCGAACAAAGCGAGATGTTTTTCGTTGTTGTGAAATAGATAGATGATCACTTTATATCCAAATAAAGTTTATACAGAATGGAAATGGTGTCCTAACCTATTTCTTCAATAATTGTTTTCCTGAACGATATATTTGAAGAATTCAACTTTGTTATGGTTTTTTGATGGCAAAATATTTCTTGAAGAATTTCCATATTGTGAATACTTTTCTATTGTCACTAGATCTTACCAGTTCTCATTTCATATCAATGAGTTAGTGCACCAAAGACTGAAATATTCTAAGATTTCCTGTGCCTGTATTGAAAGTGGTCAGATACACTTGTAAGCTTCGATTCATTTCAAAAAAAGTATCTACTCTGCTCTTTCGATATTCTTTTCCAAAGTCTATTTATATATCTAAAATATCATTCTCACAAGAATAATTTCGAACATTATGCAAAGTAATATTATTCGATGTTTATTCAGAGCAGTTATAAATATCAAAAACCATAAACTCGCTAACACACTATTTGGGCTGTCCGGAATGTATCTTGGAAATGAGGCTGATTTCGAAAAAAAATTGAAATACTCCTTCTAATTTTCATACAAGAATCAAATCATGAAGTCGTTTTCCTTCCTTACATATATCACCTGCATTTAATGTAAATGGCTGAAATATATGATTTATGAGTTAACTTAAGTTAGAGTAGACAATAACTCAAGTTCTATACAGGGTGATTCCAAATTAGACTTGAACCTTGGAGAATAAGATGGTATGACTCATTTGCGGTCGTTTGAGTCATATTTATTGATAACCCTAAATCCATAGTTTCCGTGTAATTTGAGTTCTTTCGATTCTTATATGATTTTCTACCTTAGTTCATTTTTCGTCTTCATTTTCCACGTTGATTCCAATTCGATAATTATTTCGCTTTGAAGTTATCTGAACAGTATATGTTTGGCATGCAACTCTTGATTTGCCAGAAATATTTTCGAATCTGGCCAATTTACTTCTTCTTTTCTCAAGAGAAGTTTCCGCATTCACTTGTTTCGTGCAATCATAGGCAGGAAAATTATGAAGAATTTTTGGAAACAGATAGGAAACCTCTTTTCTCGAAGTTTCGTTGATTGATAGGCGTGAAATAATTTTCAATAGAATGAGTGTTTCATAAACTCTAGACTCAACGTTCGTATATTTTTGAACGAATTGCTTCCTTATCGAAGGATACATATGACAGAACCTGTTTCGTGCCCAGTGAGATGTACAACTCCAACAACTTCGGATTTTTAAGTTTGGGACAGATTCAAATGAATGGTATATGAAAGAACCTCTTACGTTCACTTATAATTTAGAATCATAGTTTATACGTTTCATTTAAGTTATTAAGAAAATTTGTACCACTTATAAAATTTTCCATGTATCTCTGTTCCATTAAGCAGAATTCCAAGTTCTCTAGAGGAAAGCATTTATTACAACGACTCCCATGGAAGAATACTATTAGTTTCAATAAGTTCTTCGAGTATGGGTGCTAGGTTCATAATCGAAAGGATCACTTTTCAATTCTCATGACGTCTATTCAATGTACCGGGTTTGTATAACCTTCAAATCGTATGGTTTTTAGATGTTCATATCAGAAAAATGAAATATCCGATTTACAAGCTCTATAAGAACAAATAAAAAATGATTTCTTTCGACGTCGGTCCTATATACCGGGTTTGTATAAGCAGTGCGGAGTGTAAGGTTTAAGTATATATACAATCTACAGCGTTGTCATATTTAGGGTCTGGAGAAGTAGATCGAATATATCAATTATATACAGCGTGTTGGAATCGATACAAGCGCCCTCGCACTGGCCGAACCCTGAAGTTTTCTGTATATACAGGGTGTTTCCTAAACATGCGGCAAAAATTCAGGGGGTTGTTCCTTGGACTATTCTAAGAATATTTTGTCCTTTGATGATTTTTGAAAAACCTATTTGTTTCGAAGATATAGGGGAAACAAAATTTCAGATAATAACATTTTATTATGAAAAATTATATGAAAATTCAACTCAACCTACAAAAACTGTTGAAAATGACCACCTCTAGCCAGCATACAAGCATCCAATCTTCTCCTCATTGACTGCCGAACCCTTTCAAAAACACCAGGATCATTTCTTATTAAGTTACACCCAGCAATGATCCGATTTCGCAAGTCTTCCACATTTTCTACTGGAGTGGTATAAACTAATGATTTTAGATGGCCCCATAACTAAAAACTGGCCGTTTTTAGTAATTGGAATGTTGTTAAACAAATTTAAAAATAAATTGTACCTACTTAGTAAACACAGTGCGGTACGCATTTTTATTTAAACTATTATTAATTTTAAAAATATGAAAAATGTTGTTCGCCCTGTATCTTCGAAACAAAGAGGTTTTTCAAAAATCATCCAAGGACAAAACAGGCTTGAAATAGTCCAAGGAACAACCCCCTGAATTTTTGCCGCATGTTTAGGAAACACCCTGTATAATGATGTTTTACCGATTTTTCACACCCGGCTGAAAATTTACCCCTGGCATCCCCGAACGTCCCTGATCAAGAATATATGGTTAAACGCTACCAGACCCGGAGCCGGGTCTGACAACGTCAGTTTTGGACTGAAAAGTCGGTGGAGTATATCGATTTGGGTCTGTATAAGCGGTCGAACAAATCTATATATATATATATATATATATATCAACAATTTTAATTCCCAATATACAACAATAGTTATAAGTATGATAAGGGGTGTGGGAAAATTGATAAGTGTTATAATTTCACTCTTCTTTATTTCATTTAGTCGACGTTTCGAACCCGATGGGGACCTTCTTCAGGACTCTACAATAGCAATAGAAAACAGTCAAAAACATGGCAATCACAAAACATGTAAAAATAGTACATACCGAAATACAGAGTTGTAAAGATCTTATTTGAACACAAATCAATAGCTCTCAAGAAAGCAATGAACAAGAACATCAACAAATTTAGCGAAAAAAGATCTGATATTTCGTTAGCACAAGAGTAGAAATCAATTATCATATGTAAATAAGGTAAACATAATAATCAACAAAATGGGAGGCTGTCAAAAATGTTGTCAACCAGACTTGCCACAGAATACACGCACA
The DNA here is from genome assembly GCF_914767665.1 of Harmonia axyridis. Taxonomy (NCBI): domain Eukaryota; kingdom Metazoa; phylum Arthropoda; class Insecta; order Coleoptera; family Coccinellidae; genus Harmonia; species Harmonia axyridis. The sequence goes on along the minus strand of NC_059505.1, from coordinate 19,764,866 downwards.
TGACAAATGAAACATAGAATAGCATTAAATCACACTTGGTCGCAGTAATTCACTCTCACCGAACTCAGAACAAATGCGATTATTGAAAGACTCCATGAACCGAATCCAATCCCCTCTCACAGAAATAGTCCGGAACACAGAATTCATTATTACGTTATCCCGACTGTAGAACTTGTGGAAATATTCATTCCATTTGATCCATCCAATTCACTGCCACCAAACTGGTCATAATGAATCAAATAAGTATAGATGGAGCTAATATTGTTTACATCCCTTCTGTAATTCATAGAACAAGTGTGTCGTTTAATATGGTACATCTCTAAGAAACATCTTTTCTTTCCACTAACTGCACATTCAAGAATTTTGGTGGAATCATAATTCATTGGGTGATCTTTGTCCCGGGTATGGTCTGCTAGGGCACATCTTATTTGGATTCTTGATGTCGCTCTTGTGTTGAGCAATCCTTCTCTTCAAAAGCTGAGATGTCTGACCAATATACACCTCACTACATGTTGAACATGGAATACAATATACCACACCACTCATATTATCAACAGTCATCCTATCTTTCACTCGACTGTATAGTCTGTCAATTTTAAAATAAGATTTCGGAATCAATTTAATTTGTGTGGTCTTTAGGAGGTTAATTAATGCATTAGTCATACCATTTATTAGGGGAATAGAAGAGTAAAGAATTCTATCTACTTTCTCAGTTTCCACAGTGGTGGATGCGCCCCTCTCTCCAGTCGTTGGCTGTCTCGAAGGAGTGGTATTGTATATTAATCTGGACAACAACCTCTTTGGGTATCCATTCTCTAGCATCAATTGTAACAATAACCTCAGATTCTGCTGCCTTAGACTTGGATGGGCAACTTTTTCGATGCGATTCATCAATCCTAAAATCATGTTTACCTTTTGTCCATGTGGATGATTGGAAAAATAGTGTAAGTATCTCCCTGAACTTGTTAGCTTTCGGTACCAATCCAGAATCAGCCTATTTTCCGGTGTTCGAATCACCCTTGTATCCAGGAATGGGACACCACTCGCTGTTTCTTCCTCCAACGTAAACTGTATAGTTTCATGTTCACTGTTGAACCTGTTTAGAACGAAAGCAACCTTGTCTTTAGGTACAGCACATATTAGATCATCAACATATTTCTTGATGAAAGGAATGTGAAAAGGAATGCTAACAAGAATGCAATCCAGAAGGAAATCCATTACTACTTCAGCAATGGACGGACTGAAGTTGGAACCCATAGGGGAACCGAGCACCTGTTTGAAGAACCTACCATTAAAAAGAAAATAGTTAGAGGATAACAGGAACTTAATGGCATGGATGAATTCTTCTTTTGGTAGACTAGTGTGGTTTTTGATAATATCCCACTTGTTCTCAACAGCTGAGACTGCCAACTCTACAGGAATGTTGGTGAAAAGAGATACAACGTCCAGGCTGATCAGGACATAATCAACAGGTAACTGGAAACCATTCACACATTGGGCAAAAGCAAAGGAATCTTCAATGAAATATCTACTTCTGGTGGAAGAAAGATATTTAGACAGGATGTCTGAAACAAAAACTGACAGTTTGGAAGTGGGGGTGTTGACAGATGATATTATTGGTCTCAAAGCAAGAATGGGTTTGTGGATTTTTTGGTAAACCGTAGAATCTAGCGGGAACTGAATTATAAATGTACAGTAATTTACCTTGTACTTGTGTTATGTGGCCCCCACTGACCCATCGCTTAATCAATGCATTACATTTACCTTGTATTGTAATGGTTGGATCTCTGTTAGGAAGAAGTTGGTAATATTGTTCATTGAGCAAAATTGTGTTGGAGAGCTCTATGTACTGATTCTTATCCATCAATACCGTAACATTGCCTTTATCAGCCCGTAACACAAGCAATTCTTGATGTTGACTTAGGTACCTCTTACAGTGGTAAAATTCTCTCTGGAAAACATAATTAGTCCTTCTTCCAGGTTTAATGTAGTTGGTTATAATATTAGCAGCTTGGGAACGTTTGGTGTTCTTCCCCTCATCTGACAGTCTATCATTAAGGTCTATAATGCTCTCTACATCTGCCAACAGTCCCGACATGGAAACCTCCTTCAAAGGAATATCAATGCCGAATCTGGGGCCCAGTGCTAGGAATTTCAATATTCTATCTGGTATAATCACAGAACTAACATTCTTAACCCACCTTTCTTGTGGTTCTACTCTCTTTAGAAGTTCATCCGATAGAGCTCTCACCTTTATCAGATTTCTCACCTTGATAGCAGCAAATTCTCTTCCGTACCTTCCACCAGAGATGCTAATTCGTTTTGAATCTTACCAGTCCAGAAGGTACAGAAGAGAATTTGCTGCTGTCAAGGAGAGAAATCTGATGAAGGTGAGAGCTCTATCGGATGAACTTCTAAAGAGAGTAGAACCACAAGAAAGGTGGGTTAAGAATGTTAGTTCTGTGATTATACCAGATAGAATATTGAAATTCCTAGCACTGGGCCCCAGATTCGGCATTGATATTCCTTTGAAGGAGGTTTCCATGTCGGGACTGTTGGCAGATGTAGAGAGCATTATAGACCTTAATGATAGACTGTCAGATGAGGGGAAGAACATCAAACGTTCCCAAGCTGCTAATATTATAACCAACTACATCAAACCTGGAAGAAGGACTAATAATGTTTTCCAGAGAGAATTTTACCACTGTAAGAGGTACCTAAGTCAACATCAAGAATTGCTTGTGTTACGGGCTGATAAAGGCAATGTTACGGTATTGATGGATAAGGATCAGTACATAGAGCTCTCCAACACAATTTTGCTCAATGAACAATATTACCAACTTCTTCCTAACAGAGATCCAACCATTACAATACAAGGTAAATGTAATGCATTGATTAAGCGATGGGTCAGTGGGGGCCACATAACACAAGTACAAGGTGAATTACTGTACATTTATAATTCAGTTCCCGCTAGATTCTACGGTTTACCAAAAATCCACAATCCCATTCTTGCCTTGAGACCAATAATATCATCTGTCAACACCCCCACTTCCAAACTGTCAGTTTTTGTTTCAGACATCCTGTCTAAATATCTTTCTTCCACCAGAAGTAGATATTTTATTGAAGATTCCTTTGCTTTTGCCCAATGTGTGAATGGTTTCCAGTTACCTGTTGATTATGTCCTGATCAGCCTGGACATTGTATCTCTTTTCACCAACATTCCTGTAGAGTTGGCAGTCTCAGCTGTTGAGAACAAGTGGGATACTATCAAAAACCACACTAGTCTACCAAAAGAAGAATTCATCCATGCCATTAAGTTCCTGTTTTCTTCTAACTATTTTCTTTTTAATGGTAGGTTCTTCAAACAGGTGCTCGGTTCCCTATGGGTTCCAACTTCAGTCCGTCCATTGCTGAAGTAGAAATGGATTTCCTTCTGGACTGCATTCTTGTTAGCATTCCTTTTCACATTCCTTTCATCAAGAAATATGTTGATGATCTAATATGTGCTGTACCTAAAGACCAGGTTGCTTTCGTTCTAAACAGGTTCAACAGTGAACATGAAAGTATACAGTTTACGTTGGAGGAAGAAACAGCGAGTGGTGTCCCATTCCTGGATACAAGGGTGATTCGAACACCGAAAAATAGGCTGATTCTGGATTGGTACCGAAAGCCAACAAGTTCAGGGAGATACTTACACCATTTTTCCAATCATCCACATGGACAAAAGGTAAACATGATTTTAGGATTGAAGAATCGCATCGAAAAAGTTGCCCATCCAAGTCTAAGGCAGCAGAATCTGAGGTTATTGTTACAATTGATGCTAGAGAATGGATACCCAAAGAGGTTGTTGTCCAGATTAATATACAATACCACTCCTTCGAGACAGCCAACGAATGGAGAGAGGGGCGCATCCACCACTGTGGAAACTGAGAACGTAGATAGAATTCTTTACTCTTCTATTCCCCTAATAAATGGTATGACTAATGCATTAATTAACCTCCTAAAGACCACACAAATTAAATTGATTCCGAAATCTTATTTTAAAATTGACAGACTATACAGTCGAGTGAAAGATAGGATGACTGTTGATAATATGAGTGGTGTGGTATATTGTATTCCATGTTCAATATGTAGTGAGGTGTATATTGGTCAGACATCTCAGCTTTTGAAGAGAAGGATTGCTCAACACAAGAGCGACATCAAGAATCCAAATAAGATTTGTGCCCTAGCAGACCATACCCGGGACAAAGATCACCCAATGAATTATGATTCCACCAAAATTCTTGAATGTGCAGTTAGTGGAAAGAAAAGATGTTTCTTAGAGAAGTACCATATTAAACGCCACACTTGTTCTATGAATTACAGAAGGGATGTAAACATATTAGCTCCATCTATACTTATTTGATTCATTATGACCAGTTTGGTGGCAGTGAATTGGATGGATCAAATGGAATGAATATTTCCACAAGTTTTACAGTCGGGATAACGTAATAATGAATTCTGTGTTCCGGACTATTTCTGTGAGAGGGGATTGGATTCGGTTCATGCAGTCTTTCAATAATCGCATTTGTTCTGAGTTCGGTGAGAGTGAATTACTGCGACCAAGTGTGATTTAATGCTATTCTATGTTTCATTTGTCATGTGCGTGTATTCTGTGGCAAGTCTGGTTGACAACATTTTTGACAGCCTCTCATTTTGTTGATTATTCTGTTTACCTTATTTACATATGATAATTGATTTCTACTCTTGTGCTAACGAAATATCAGATCTTTTTTCGCTTAATTTGTTGATGTTCTTGTTCATTGCTTTCTTGAGAGCTATTGATTTGTGTTGAAATAAGATCTTTACAACTCTGTATTTCGGTATGTACTATTTTTACATGTTTTGTGATTGCCATGTTTTTGACTGTTTTCTATTGCTATTGTAGAGTCCTGAAGAAGGTCCCCATCGGGATCAATTTTCTCACACCCCTTATCATACTTATAACTATTGTTGTATATTGGGAATTAAAATTGTTGATATATATATATATATATATATATATATATATATATATATATATATATATATATATATATATATATATATCATTATCTACATAAATACCTATATTCTACCTCTTCAGTTTATATATATATATATATATATAAACTGAAGAGGTAGAATATAGGTATTTATGTAGATAAAGGAATCGTGACCAGGTATTAAAATTTTTATTTTAATACAAAGCCTACACAGATACAGCCCTAACTTTTACAAGTTCTAATAATCTTTATGAAATCTCTTCGAAACATTATATATTTTCAAAGCAGGTCAAAGGCCAGAAACATAATCAGAATTAGAAATTATTGAACTTGAAAACTCTACTTAACGAAATTCGAGAAGAAATTTATGAATACCAATTCGAACAAGCGGGCCAAAGCTCCTGACATCACGTAAGAGTTTTTTAAATTTTTTTATTTACTTTTAAATGAAAGGTGGTCTTTCATTCATTCGCAAGCACTTATTCCAGAATTGAATCAATTTTTCATAGGAGGACACCTACCTCAAGTGTTTGTCATCATCACTATCTTAAGTACACATTTTCTGATTTTCCCGATACAGATTATTCTCATTCTGATAATTCCTTGGAGTAATTGAAATAAGGACTACAATAATTGGAAATGATAACGAAAAGGTTTTATTCACCTATTATCCTACTTTCTAATAAACTCGACGAGAAGTCATCAGTTTGGTATTTATTTCTGTTCATCCGATTGATAATGATTAATTTTGAGTGAATAATTTGTAGGTAGAATATTAAAATTAAACTCCGTGTTTCTTAGTGAGAATATTTTAGATAATATTCACATACAGAATCTGAAAAGTGAAAAATGGTGTACACGTGGTTGGATGATTATTGTGGTTCAGCATTCTGGGTGAGTTGATGACATAAAAAGCAGAAACGTTCACAAAAAACTTCATGCTTTATATTTTAAAAATAAAGTGAAATATAATGTCAGAGGAAAATGAAGAGGGAATTGCAAATCAAAGAAAAAGTATAAGGACACAAGGAGAAGTGCACGTAGGCTGATAAGGATCAGTACGGTGAAAAAGTGTTGAGATGAGTAACACTTTCCAAACGCTACAGGGAAAATTCCAACTTATACTTATTTCAGACTTATACTTTTTCTTCGATTTATTATTTCCCCTCTATATTTTCTTTACATATTCATTTTCAAGTTATTCTTCGAGAACTGCTTAAAAAAAATGAGAATCGATAATTTTTTATTTATTACGAACAGATCATTAAGTTGGCTTACTGGTTCTTTGACATGTGAATTATTCTTAGTTTTGAATCGAGACTTGTATGTGTTCTAATTCATTGTTCGACATGGTTTATTCAATTGCAGAGCGGGTGGAAATAATTTCACTTTTTTTTGCAAACAATCAATGTGCGAATAGAACCGCAGAATTCTTCAATCAACGACATTTAGATAAACATGTTCATAGGAAGTATGTTTTGGAATTAGTGTCAAAGTTTCAAGAAACCGGGTCCGTGGCTAATAAAAAACGAAACATGGAAAGAAATGAAGCAGCTGAAGTAGCTGTTCTTGGACAGATTGCTCTGAATCCAATGACGAGTACGAGGCAGCTAGCACATGAATCTGGTTTTACACGAACTCGAATTGCAAATATTTTGAAGCATCATAAATTCCATCCTTACAAAATCCATCTTTCACACGCACTAAACGAAGATGATTTTGACCGTCGTGTTGAATTTTGTGATACAATGAGTGAACGAGTAACTGCTAATCCCAATTATCTGTACAGTGCATCCCATTTTGGGTGAGACTGCCAGGTTTCTCGCTTGTTATTTAAGATAGAGCCTTGCGGTTTTCACGTTCCTGTCCTACCTTTTCGTGAAACTCAAGTTGGTCTAATCAGATTTTGCATAACTGTTTCCGTTCAAGAGATACAGGGCGATTTTGGAAATTGATACTTTTCGGACCCCTCCTTTATCTCCGAAGTTATTAGAAATAATGCTGAGGTAAAAACTACGTCTGAATCAGAATTTTGCGTAGAATCCAGTGGCGTACTCAATTTTTTTTTTCGGGGTATGGTTTTGAAGATTCAACACAAACCTATATTTTTTTCAATGGAACACCCTATATATCATTACCTCGTTGAATTCGTTATTTTTTTCCCTTCAAAATGATATATGATACTATATAGGTAGGATGTTCAGAAATGTTAAAAAAACACTAAAACATCAAATAATGATGATTTTTTTGTTAATGAGCAATGGATTTTCCATATGAAAAAAAGGATTAATTGGATAATTTTCATTTGTGATTTTTATTTATAGTAGAGTAAGCAAACAAATATAATACTCTCATCACTAATATGAAAAACAAAACGTAGGTACCTACCTAATAGCAACAAATGAATAATAAAAAAAATCATAAACATTGCATAATATCTTACAGATTAAACTGTTCAAATTACTGTCCATTTTCCCTAATACATATCATATACTACAGTAAAAGACATAACAGTCTCGAAGAACTTCGTGCATCAAGAGAGGCAGTTTTCCAGGATTTACAAAACCGCCCTTTTATAATATTAAATGCACTCAGGCGTATTGAAAAGTTTTGTCAATTATGTATTAGAGGAAAATGGACAGTAATTTGAACAATTTAAGCTGTAATATATCATGCAATGTTTATGAATTTTTGTATTATTTATTTGTTGCTATTAGGTAGGTACCTACGTTTTGTTTTTCATGTTAGTGATGAGTGTATTATTTTTGTTTGCTTACTCTTCTATTTATAAAAATCACAAATTAAAATTATCCAATTGAATCTTTTTTTATATGGGAAATCCATTGCTCATTAACAAAAAATCATCATTATTTGATGTTTTAGTGTTTTTTTAACATTTCTGACCATTATTCAGTATCATACATCATTTTGAAGGGAAAAAAATAAAAAATTCAACGAAGTCATGATATATAGGGTGTTCCATTAAAAAAAATATAGGTTTGTGTTGAATCTTCAAAACCATACCCCGAAAAAACAAATTGAGTACGCCACTGGATTCTACGCAGAATTCTGATTCAGACGTAGTTTTTACCTCAGCATTATTTCTAATAACTTCGGAGATAAAGGAGGGGTCCGACAAGTATCAATTTCCAAAATCACCCTGTATCTCTTGAACAGAAACAGTTATGCAAAATCTGATTAGACCAACTTGAGTTTCACGAAAAAGTAGGACAGGAACGTGAAAGCCGCAAGGCTCTATCTTAAATAACAAGCGAGAAACCTGGCAGTCTCACCCAAAATGGGATGCACTGTACAATGTTTGTTTCTCCGATGAGTATTCGTTCTTTCTAAACGGCAAAGTAAATCGACACAATTGTCGTTATTGGGCCGATGCTAATCCGAGATTGTTCCACGAAGTTTATACTCAACAACCAGAAAAACTCAATGTTTGGGCTGGAATATTTGGTGACAACATTGTCGGCCCGTTCTTTTTACCTGGTAATCTTACTGGACATATGTATTTGGACTTATTGGAAAATCACATTGATCCAATTTTGACGGAAATTATTGAAAACAATGCTGGAAATTATGTGGAAGATCAGATTGTGTTTCGGCAGGATGGAGCTCCTCCACACTACGCCTTACCAGTTCGAGAATATCTGGATCAAAGATTTCAGAATCGGTGGATTGAAAGAAGGGGTCCCACTGAATGGCCAGCCAGATCACCAGATCTGTCACCACTAGATTTTTTTCTTTGGGGCCACTTGAAGAGTAAAATTTACTCTACACAGCCCGATTCCATAGAGGATTTAAGAAGACGTATAGTGAACGAATGTCGTCAAATCACTCCAGAAATGCTGCAAAATGTGCGCCATCGTTTCGAACAAAACTTATTTCATTGTATGGAAGCTAATGGTGAACAATTTGAATATTTAATTAATTGATGTGAGTTTTTGATAACTTATTTACTTTACTTTGAAAAGTCTTATTTCTTAGATCAATACTTCAAATCGTTCTGATACCGTACAGTTGGAGAATGATTTCAGTGAATAAAACAGCTAGTCGAACATCTGGCCCTAGTAGCATTAACACGTACGGTATGACTTCATTTGCCCAGTGGTAGATGTTTTGCAATTTCAAATACAAGTACGGAAATTTTGGTGTTTCGGAAGCACGAAATGTCAATTATTCGCAAAAAATTAATTTAAGTGATAAAATTGACTGACGCATGAATATTTCGAGAACTAATGCATAAAATGAAAAAACAATTACTGTGCTGAAATCAGTATAAAAATACCTTCAAATTGAGGTATCACTCACCCCATCTTCCCTATTCAAAAATTGGGGGTGGGGGTTGTAGCAGCAAGGGTTGACGCGCTATGCGTCCGTAACCTACATCTTAAGTTGTCCCCCTCGAAACAGAAATCGACCTGTCCGAGCATTTCTAACGAAAAACTTTATTTCGTCTGTAATCTCGTCTGTTTCGTTTTCAAATGGCCACCCTGTATAAATATATATTCTTTTGAGAAAGAGGAATACAAAATATTAATTTCAAACAATCAAGCATATGTGTCGATGAATCTCAGTATTAGCAGAGGAAATATAACGGGGCATCATACATTTCAACGTATGATACAAGAGAACAGAAAAAACCTCAGCAAAAACTCTGTCTCCCCGTATCGGTGTAGTGACTGGTTTGTGTAAACGTTTACAGAATAAGCTGACATAATTTATATTGAAGGACTTCCTCTTCAACCAAAACAAAATTTTCTTCATCCTCTCTTTTCGGTTGACGACTCTATAATTTCCAATTGGATCCTAAAACAAAAAAAAAAAAGAAGCAGAAAGGAGTACTAAATATTAGTTTTCATTATATCGATTTGAAGTTAACTACCCATTCTAAAAAAGAATCTGAAACTGAATGGATAGCTTGGAAACCATCATGAAATTTATAAATCGGACAATCATTCACCAATTGGTCAATGGTCTCTTCTACACCACACTCACATAGTGGGCTATCAATAGAATGCCATTTGAAGAGGGTACTATTACAACGACCATGACCAGTTCTAAGTCGATTTAAAATACACCAAATTTTCCTAGGAAGATTGAAACCTAGAACTTTTTCTGAGGGATCAACAATAAGACTTTTGTTGAAGACGTTAGAAGAAGTCCTTCCCGAACGCCAAATTTCCTTGTCGCTTTCATTGGATTCAAGGAAGGTCCATAAAGGTTTGCGTGATTTCAATTTAGCAGTTCTAGAATCTGGGAAATAGGATACAATTGGAAATGAGTTCGGGTAGAAATGAAATTTATCCCAAGATTTTTTGACTGCAACCTGTCTACGAATATGAGGCGGATCTATATGTGATAACACCGGTAACCAATCTAAAGGAGTAGATCTAATAGTCCCACTAATAATTCTCATAGAAACGTTAAGCTGTGCAACAATTTTATGAACATGAGCACTATTGAACCAAACAGAACAACAGTATTCAGCAGCAGAAAAAACCTAGGCCAAGGCTGCTGTACGAAGAGTGTTGGCATCAGCACCCCATGAAGATCCTGCTAATTTTTGGAGGATATTATTACTCGACTTCAATTCCAAACGCAAATTTTCTAAGTGAACCTTGAAATTCAAAGAAGAATCAAGTTTAACTCCAAGATATTTGGGGGCAAAATTATGATTCAATACGGAATTATTGAAAGTTACTCTCAATTTTCTGTGTTTTTGTTGATTATTCAAATGGAAACAGGATACTTCTGTTTTATTTGGATTAGGGCATAAGCGACACTCAAGAAAATAATTTTCCATGATTTTTAGATCTTTATTGAAAGTATTTTCAATAATTCCAAAATCAGAATGACGAAACAAAAGAGCAATATCATCGGCATAAATGAATTTCTCAGATGAAGTAACTGGGATATCACACAAATATAAAAAAAAGTATGGGAGACAAAACCAATCCCTGCGGAAGACCATTATCAATGTTTTAAAACTACTACTTTTATCATCAACAAAAACACGAAGTCTCCTATCAGACAACATGTTTTCGATTAAACGAATCATTGTTCCACAGTTCAAATGATCATGTAGTTTTTTAATTAGACCATCCTTCCACACAGTGCTTTATACGATATCTACCGAAGCCATATAGGTCCAGCTCTATACACATATTATACAATAAATATTGATACGCTCACACAGCCATTATGAGACGAACTTTTTATTGTAAATATGTACCAAAAGTTTAACATTGAAGAAAACCTCACTCATATTATTCTATGATCCTAAGTTTAGGTCTATGATATGTACCTCTTGCTCTCTCTCTTTTAGTTTGGTCAGTGTAACGAGTAAGTTGTACCAGTAGTTGTATCTCAATATATTCAGTTCTTTATTACACCACGTGTACATTTATTTCAAACAGAGTGTTAATTATTCCAAGTTAACTGCCAACAATATTGATCTTCAACAGGTTATGGGCCCAGGTTTCCCATATAACGCAATAACATTAAAGTGACTCAGTTGTTTGTGATGTAGTGGTGTATTTTGTTTTCTCACAAAGAAGTAAGATGGCCGCCAGCAACCTCATGAGCGTACCGAAACTTTTAGGATGTGAGAATTATGATGAATGGGCGTTCGCAGTCGAGAATGTATTTGTGATTGAAGGCTTGGACAAATGCATCGACGGTAGCGAGAAAGATACTTCGAGGATAGCCAATGCAAAGGCAAAGTTGATTTTAACAATCGACCCATCCACATGTGAAAGATTCCAAGACAGCTGAAGAAGTATGGACTCACCTGAGGAAACTTTATGACGATAGTGGATTCATGCGTAAAATAGGACTCTTACGAACACTAATATCCGCCAGATTGGATAATCACGTGAGTATGAAGTCTTACATCAATCAAATTATAGAAACTTCACAGAAATTAAGAAGAACCGGATTTGCCATTGATGAAATGGGAGGGATCTTTATTATTAGCTGGTCTCCCTGAAAAATTTGCACCTATGATTATGGCTATTGAAAATTCAGGTTTGGAAGTTACAACAGATTCCATCAAGACGAAACTCCTTGACATGCTGACAGATGGCGACACCAACGGCAGTAATGGAGCATTCGCTGTTAACAGAAAGTTTGGTTACCGTAAGCAACCGGAAGAGAGCGCAGTTAAAAAACAGCACAAAGAGAGATCACAGAATAGGAATGATAAATTCACTCGTGAAATTGCAGACCAGCACAATTCAAACAAAAAGGATCTCAGTTATATTATTTGCTTCAGATGTAAAAAGAATGGGCATTACATGTCAAAATGTCCTAGTAGAGTCGATGGAGGCTTCAGTGCTGTGTTAACAGAAAGGTATGTTGACAGTGGAGCTAGTTTTCATTTAACCTCAAATAAACAGTGGATGATAAACTTCAAGAATCCGGATTTAAAAGCCGTCACTGTAGCCAATAAGGCCAAATTGGGAGTTGAATGTGCTGGAGACGTGAAAATACAAACATTTACCGATAAGAAACAAGATATAGAAACAAGAAGATATAGAAACAAGACTTCAGTTCAAAAACGTGAACGTGATCGCATGTGTTTCTCAGTTGCTCTACATTATTTATTTTCAAAGTATTAGTTTAATCTTTTTATTTTTGATTTCACGATTAAATCGTGAGTGAAGGTTTTCTCATCTTCGAGTTGGTTGTTATTTTTGATTGGTTGAATAACTGAAGAAAAGTTAATTCATTTTCCTTTGTAACGATCTGAACGAGTTGTGGATATTGTTATCATTTATCCGTCTGCTGTTGCTGGTGCTTATCTTATCTCGATATGGGGAAGCCGTGTTTTTGCTGCAAAAAAGTGTACGACGATCACCTTTCATTAACGTGTTCTGTTTGTCAACATTTATATGGGAATTCCTGTGTAGGAATGAGTAGTTCCGAAGTGCGTATTATAAACTCAAAGAAATCTATCTCGTGGAATTGTAGTAAATGTGAAAGTATTGGAAGTGACATTATGTCACTCAAAAGTATAATTGTCTCTTTACAAAAGGAAATAAGTGAACTTCGATCGTCTATTGCTACTTCCTCACAAACGGTGAAAATTCAAGATGAATCTTTTGAAGAAATCGTTCAAGAGTTGGAAGATCGAATGCAGCGCAGGAACAACATCATGCTTTATGGTTTGGCAGAGCCTTCCCAAGATATAGCTGCGGAGGTTAGAGCTCAGACAGATATTAAAAGTGTGGAAGAAGCACTGAAATTTGTAAATCCTGATGTTCAGCTGGACATTAAGAAGGTGTTCAGGGTTGGAAAATCTTATGCATCTACTGGCAAACCGCGTCCATTAAAGATAACTCTGAATTCCGATGCTCCTGTGCGGCAGCTCTTGAGTAGATCCGGACAACTTAAAAAATATAGGAAACATCCAAACCTATTTCTTTCATCCGATTGTACCCCTAGGCAAAATGAATACTTTAAACGAGTAAAAGCTGAATTCGAGCGCAGAAAAAATGATGGTGAAAGTGTGCAGATGAGATTTGTTAGAGGTGTTCCCACAATTAAGCCTTTAAACTGATGATACCCGATTACACGCATAATAAGCTCTCTTGCTTGTATCAGAATGTTAGGGGTTTGAATTCTAAAACTCATGATTTTTACTGTTCCATCTCAGCCTCCGATTACGATATTATTTGCCTAAGTGAAACATGGTTGCAAGAGAGTGTGTATGATTCAGAACTTTTTACCGATAATTATTGTGTATATCGCTGTGACAGGAATCTGGCTTTGTGTAAGTCTTCCACGGGAGGAGGTGTGCTGCTTGCCATTGATAGGAAGTATCGTTCTGAAACTTTAGATCTGTCGGTGTTACGTAGCTTGGCTCCTTCCATAGATATAGTGGGCTGCAAATTATTTACGGGATTTATGTGTTTGTTCGTTTTTGTGATTTATATCCCCCCTAACGTGAACAATATCATATATGGACATTTTTTTGATGCTCTTGTCTCTCTGGATTTAATGCAGGATAGAGACTTATTGTTTGTTGGCGACTTCAATGCTCCTTTGTACAGCAGTGGTCATAGTACTGATGATAGGTCCATTACAGTATCAACGTTTTCTGAAATCTTAGAACTTAAGCAATTTAATGATATCGTTAATTGTAACAGTAGAATGCTGGATCTTGTATTGACAAATTTATATTTGTCACCACCGGAGAATGCAGCCGGTTTAGTTGATGTTGATCCATACCATCCCCCTCTCCTGATATACTTCGGTGTTAAATCCCCTAGACCTCATAATTTTGGAGTTCATGATTCCCATAAAGAATTTAATTTCAAGAAAGCGGACTTTAGGATGATGTATGAGATGATAGGTGCCCAAGACTGGTCTGGAGTGATGGGTGCTGCTCACCCTGATGAGGCTTGCGATGCTCTTTATTCAGTCTTGAATACAATTTTCATTGCCACTGTTCCTTACAAGAAGTTGAGGACCCGAAGATTTCCGCATTGGTATACGTCAGAGCTTATCAAGCTAATTCGCATGAAGGAGCGCTGTCATCAAAGGTATAAACGCTATAATAGAGCCAATGATTTTGATCAATTCCGATCTCTCAGATCAATTATTAAGTCAAGAACTAAAATACTCTACAGAAATTTCATATCATCGGCGGAACGCTCAATAAGTGATGATCCGAGAAGTTTTTGGGCTTTTATTCAGGACAGAAAGGGATACACGAGGATTCCTGGTGTTGTGAAGGATGGCGACATATCTTACAGCAGTCCGGCTGGAGTTGTTGGTGCATTCGCTGATTTTTTCGGGTCGGTTTATGCAGCTGATGACTGTGTTAATAGTGATGGAATTGAGGAAATATGTGATCAGAATTTTATTTCAGTTGAAAGTGTATCGGATGGTGAGGTTAGGTTGGCGGCGCGAAAACTTAGCAACAAATTGACGGCCGGGCCAGATTTGATTCCTAGCTTCGTTGTGAAGGACTGCATTGGTGTTTTGGTGCTCCCACTCAAACATATTTATGATTTGATTTTGAAAACCAGCACATTTCCGACCAGGTGGAAGGCTGCAAAAATCATTCCAGTACTCAAGAAAGGCGACTCCTCCATCATAAGTAATTATAGACCTATATCAATATTGTGTAATTTTTCTAAATTATTTGAGATAATTTTGTTTAACGCCATATATCCTAGAGTTAGAAGTAGTGTTGCAGCGGAACAGCATGGTTTCATGAAAAAAAGATCATGTTCAACTAGCTTGATTACGTTTTCGCAGTTCGTATATGAGAAATTAGATTTGGGAGGACAGGTTGATGTTATATACACTGATTTTCAAAAGGCTTTCGATAAGATCAATCATGAAATTCTTACCGCGAAAATTAAAAGACTTTTTGGTTTTTCGTGTGCATTAGCTGATCTCGTTAAATCCTATTTGAGCGATCGTCGTCAATTTGTTCAAATAGAAAGTTGTAGATCTAGAGAGATTACCGTTACTTCGGGAGTACCTCAGGGGTCTAACCTAGGTCCGCTATTATTTATCTTGTTTATTAATGACCTTCTACAGATAATTAAGAATTTGAAGTTAGCCTATGCTGATGATTTCAAAATTTATGCGGAAATTTCATCTGCTGATGACTGTTTGAGTTTGCAGGAAGACATAGATGTTGTGAATAGGTGGTGTAGCTGCAATAGGTTTCATTTAAATGTATCGAAATGTAGCGTAGTGTCTTACACACGGAGGAAGGAGGTGCATCTATTTGACTACAATATCAGAGGTATAAATCTCTCTCGGCTTACTGAAATCAAGGACCTAGGTTTGGTATTTGATCAAAGGTTTTCTTTCATACCACATATTACTCAGTTAACCTTATCGGCATGTAGAATATATGGTTTCATTGTACGAAACGCGAGATTGTTTGAGAATTCGTCAACAATAATTCACTTATTTAACGCGTTGGTCAGAAGTAAGCTCGAGTATGGTTGCCTAATTTGGCGCCCAATCTATAACTGTCATGCTCACCATCTAGAGACTGTACAAAGAAGGTTTTTGAAGTGGCTTTCATATCGTGAGGATGGACTATACCCACCTAGGGGATACGATCATAGTATCTTATTATCAAGATTTAATTCAAAAAGCCTCGAATGCAGAAGAGGTTTGCATGCCATCAAATTCCTTCATGGTCTTCTGGGTGGTAGAATTGACTGCGTTGAATTGCTGAGTAAGCTAGATTTTTTCGTACCTCGCCCGAATGCTAGAACTAGATATTTTTTTTACATAAGTACACCAAGAACTAATTTGCTGTTGCAGTCACCACTGAGATTTGCTTGTTCCGTTGTTAACTCTCTAGCGGATAGATGTGATCTGCATTCTCAATCTCTGGTTCATATATGTGATTTGTATTTGAATGAAAACATCTGAAGTTGAGGGGAACACGCATGACATTATATTGTATTCGATTTCCATTTATTTATTGTATTTTGTTTTTATTTTCCGGGGCCTGAAAACTGTATTTTGGGGTGTGTATGGGTTGTTTATCTCTTAATTTTCATGATTTTATTGGATTATGTTCATGATATAGCATTAATATTTTTTTTTTTTTTTTCTTGTTAAATTAGTATTGATTGTTGTTTTTGATTTCCTGTAATTGGGTATACCTGTTGGAAATAAAGGCTTATTATATATTATTACAGGGAGTAAAATATGTCCCAGGTTTGACTACAAATCTTTTATCTGTGTCGCAATTAATTAAAAATGGAAATAAGGTATCCTTTAATGAGAATGGTTGCTATATTTATAATCGCCATAATATTTTAGTGGCAACTGCTAACTTGTGCAATAATGTTATCAAGTTAAACTTGCACGAAGAGAAGCCAGTGTGCTATATAGCTGCTAGCAGAACAACCTGGCATCAACGTTTGGGTCACATCAATGAATATTTAGTTGCAGATGACAGAGAAGCTGGTAAATGGACTCATCCTTAAGGGTCAAGCAAGCTTAAAAAATTGTGAAGTATGCTGTAAAGGCAAACAGTTCCGTTTGCCATTCCCCAAAGAAGGAAGCCGAGCAGATAAAGTGTTGGAAGTAATTCACAGTGATATCTGCGGCCCGATGGACACAACGTCATTAGGTGGAGCAAAATACGTCCTAACATTCATAGACGACTATAGTAGAATGTGTTTTGTTTATTTCCTCAAGACTGAGGATGAGGCATTGGAGAGGTTTAAATAATTCAAAGCCTTATCAGAAAACCAGCAAAACACCAATATTAAAACCCTAAGAAGTGAAAATGCAGGTGAATTTTGCAACGTTGATTTTACCAGATATTTGAAGAGTGCCAAGCAGCCTGTTATTTGAAAAATCGTTCTGCATCTTCGAAGATTTCAAAAACTCCCTATGAGCTATGGACAGGTAAAAGGCCAGATATTAGTCACCTAAGAGTATACGGAAGTGTAGTTATGGTTCACATTCCTAAGGTAAACGGAAAAAAATGGGATCCGAAGTCAGAACTACATATCCTTGTGGGCTATGATGAGACAACGAAGGGATATAGATGTTTCAACCCAAGAACAAGAAAAGTGATAATCAGTCGTGATGTTACGATTATGGAAAGAACGACTGTTGCAGTGCCATATTCTGTAGAAGAAAATACTGAGGAGGTTCCAGATCCAGTGGGGGAAACTAGCGAACAGTTTTCTCCAAGCTCAGATGAATCTGTTCATGATGACCATGTTAATTTCTCAGATAATGACAGTGATTTTGTTCCAGATATAGAACCAGACAGAACACATCCATTAGAAGTTCCGAGAAGGTCGTGAAGAGAACCCAAAAGGAAAAACTTTGATGAGTATGTAACATATTTTAATGGTGCAGAAGTCGATGAAGAGCACGATACATCAATTCTACCAATGACAGTGACAGAGGCACTTTCAAGACCAGATGCACTTGAGTGGCTGCAGGCAATGAAGGAAGAGATCCAGTCATTCGATGAGAATGATACATGGGATCTAGTGAGTCCACCAGAAATGATATTTAAATTTCAAACTAATTAATATTAATAACTTCTTACATGATGAAAAAAAAACAAATAAATTATGAATTAATCTTTTCATTAAAAAATATCATTCAATTCATTTATTTTTATTGAAAGTAAAAAAATAGAATAAAGGGTACAAAAACTACAATTTATAATTTTAATCATCTTCTTCCTTTTCATCGTCGTCTTCTGGCTGCTGGTAAATTTCAAACTGGTCTTCATTATCATCTTCAACGACATTTGTCTCAAGTTCTTCCATGATTTCGGGGTCAAAGGTTGCATCTTCGTTAATGCCGCTCTGATATGGTTGAGCATTGAGACAAACTTGCCTATTACATTGGCCACAAGCTGAAGAGCATTGCAAGCCCGCTTTCCTGCATCCGCATCGCGAACCACAACCACTCTTGCAGTTGCAGAAAATTGTATTTAGCAAACCTTCTGGAGCAAGTGGTAAAATTGTCATGATGGGCTAAAAGAAAATCGTTTCGCGTTGCCCAACCCCATACTTGGGGTTCCAAATCATGTCCTAACCAAGTTTGAACTTGATAATATACACGGTTGAAATGTTGATGAGCAGCTGCACTTGTTGGTGGAATATTTGAAAGCTGCACAGGTTTATTAAGTTTTGTAGACTTGACGTAATGCATATAACGAAGATGATCGAGACTTTTCACAGATTTTAAATTTCACAGATTTTAAAGAGGCACTAAATTATTTACTATTTAAAATGTCATTAGTGTAAATGGGAATATAATTATGTTATGACTTAAGTTCTTCTCTTAATTATTTTTCAAGTTTAGTAAACGGTTATCAGTATTATTGAATAGATATAGATTCAATGCATGAAGAAAATGATAATGTTTTCGACCGGAAGCACCGGTTGACCTGAAGTGATGGTGTGACCGCGCGACTTATATATCTCGTTCTAAGACCATAGCAACAAAATAAGCAGACTAAGGAAGAGAAGACATGTGTAACCTGACCGCTTCGTGGAAGATGGCCCGTTTCGTGGAAGATGGCTAAGTCCGCAATTCTTACCAGCGACACGGACGCTTTATCTTATCTTAGTCTGTATTAAACATCTAATACGAACACTTGTATTTGATTTCAATAAAATTCTATCGTAGAATTATCTGGTAATTTCAATTGTAATATTAAAGTTTTTAAAAACAATCTTGCTGGACCAAAAAACATAAGTGGCGCAGTCGACGGAGTTTTCGCGAGTTTTCATTGTGAAGGACTTTTGAGTTTCAACTCATTGAGCGAAAAAACGAATCCATCAAAAATACTTGGTGCAACCGTGAAGTTCCATCGAGGTTACAATCACGCAGCGAGGCATGAAGATTTTGATGTTCAACTGGATCCTGTAAGTGAATTGAATATTACCATTGTTTATGTCAGACTCCTCTGATTCCAATCCTATTGATTCAATTTCCGAAAACAATTCTATTGAGTTAGAGACAATTCTTGATTTAATAAACACATTTGATAATTTAAACATTACTGAAGAAAGTAATACAGTAAATATGGCAGTAACGCCCAATTTTGACACAAAGAATCTTTGTATCGTACCGGAATTTGACGGTAACCCAAATAAACTACACAGATTCGTAAAAGCTTCTGAATCGCTTTTACTTCACTATTTTGATTTTAATAACCCTAATAACTTTCAAAATACCTTACTGATTAATGGAATTTTGAATAAACTTCAAGGCAAAGCCGAAGAAGTAGTAGCTATTCACGGCGCAACTAATAGTTGGGAAGAAATAAAAAATTCTCTTATTCTAAATTTTGGAGATCAACGAGATGAAAACTGTTTGAACCAAGATTTAGTTAACTTGAGACAAAGACCCGGAGAATCTCCCCAAAAGTTTCATGAAAAAGTTTTAACCCTTCTTAACACCATTTGCAACTACATTGACCTTAAATGCGAAGAAACAGAACGTAAAGCCAAGAGAGAATTTTTCACCAAACAAGCTCTCAAAACATTTTTAGCTGGATTAAGAGATCCACTAGGACCAATGATACGCGCTATGAGACCTAATAGTTTAGCTCAGGCACTTCAATTCATCATTGAAGAAGATAATATAAAACATTATCAAAGCCCAAATAATTTTCAAAATTTGAGAAAACCGAATCCACAAAATTTTTCGACACATCAGCAATTTTATCGATCACAAAATGGACCAATTCTGACCCAACAACAATACATTCATCCCCAAAACAGCCAAACAAATTCACAAAATAATTCTAACTTCAAATACCAGCAATTTCCTAGTGTCCCCATAAATCTCCAGAGGAATCCAAATTTCGTTTCGCAACGATTCCCAACCAATTCCCAAGTTTTCAAACGATCCCAAAATAATCAACAGAATAAACCTACACCAATGAGCATTAGCAGTTCCCTTAATAGTAAGCAGCGAACTCAAAGAAATTTCCAAAATACACCCTTTCAAAATACCTCTCAAAAACCAGATATTATTAGCGAAGAACTTTTCAATACTGAACATTACGATAACGGACAAGAAAACATAGAATTCGACGAAAACATTGAAATTGACAACCCCGAAGAAGATTTCCCAAATTATGATTTCCCCGAAAATTTTCAGACGGACGCTTTCTCGGAACAAGAGACTTAATTGAAACATATATATCATCGGATAAAAGAGAACTACCGTATATTCAGATAAAAAACCCTCCTTTGAAACTACTAATAGACACTGGATCAACAAAATCTTTCATTAACCCAAAAATCGCTCATGAAAATTATCCAAATCAGATTTTACTAGAACCATTCACAGTTTCTACAGTTTTTCAATCAGAAACACATCAACATTGTGCCGACATCCCAATCTTTCCAGAATTCAAACAAAATGTCAACCTTAAATTTTACCTTTTCAAATTTCATAATATTTTTGACGGACTCATAGGATTAGATAACCTAAAGTTATTGAACGCTCAAATCGACTTAATAAACTCCAAATTAATTACCCCTGTAACTACTATTCCCATTAAATATCAACCAAGCCAAGTAAACCAAATTTTCAAATTAAGAATTGATCCTCATACCCAAGTTATTGCGAACGTACCCGTAAAACAAAACAACGGCGATGTTCTTGTACCACATCAGAATATTCAAAAATGCGAAATACCGGCAACACTTTCGAAAGCTCAAAACGGTTTTGCAAAAATTCAAATCTCTAACAAAACAGACGAAGACATCATTATGAATTTAACACAACCAATTAACTCATTCCCGTTTATAGAAAGCAACTACGAATTTTTTCACTTAGACTCACAAAAAACCGGCAATACTAAATTCAACGCAGAAAAATTAATCAGAACCTCGCACATGAACGAAGAAGAAAAATCCTATATCCTAAAATTATGCAATAAATATTCCGATATTTTCCACATCGAAGGCCAACGTCTCACCTTCACAAATCAGATCAAACATTCAATAAAAACAAAAGACGAAATTCCTATTTATACTAGATCCTATAGGTATCCATTTGTACACAAAGACGAAGTAAGGCGACAAATTAATTCCATGCTAGAACAAGGCATAATTAGGCCAAGTAATTCACCCTGGTCTTCTCCAATTTGGATCGTACCCAAAAAGAACGACTCATCCCTAAAGAAAAAATTTAGAATCGTGGTAGACTTTCGGAAACTAAACGAAAAAAGTATTGATGTCAAATATCCTCTTCCAAACATCACCGATGTTCTCGATAAACTCGGGAAATGCAACTATTTTTCAACCATCGATTTAGCCAGTGGTTATCACCAAATTGAAATGAACCCTGATGACATTCCTAAAACCGCATTTAGCGTCGAGAACGGTCATTACGAATATCTCAGAATGCCCTTCGGATTGAAAAGTGCCAGTGCAACCTTTCAACGAGTAATGGATAATATGCTTAGGGGATTACAAAACGAAATATGTCTTGTATATCTCGATGACATAATCGTCTATTCAACATCACTCCAAGAGCATATCGTCAATCTTGAAAAAGTTTTTCAGAGACTCCGCGAAACTAATTTCAAAATTCAACTCGACAAGTCAGAATTTTTAAGAAAAGAAGTAGCTTACTTAGGTCATATCGTCACCCCCGACGGCGTCAAACCTAATCCAGATAAAATCAAAGCTATCAAAAAATACCCAATCCCTAGAACACCTAAAGAAATAAAAGGCTTCTTAGGACTTCTCTGATACTATCGAAAATTTATCAAGGACTTTGCTAAAATTACTAAACCCCTTACTCAATGTCTAAAAAAAGGTTCAAAAATTGAACACACACCACAATTTATAGAATGTTTCGAATACTGCAAAAATCTCCTTACAAACGACCCCATTCTTCAATATCCCGACTTCGAAAAAGAATTTCTTCTTACAACCGACGCAAGTAATGTGGCCATAGGAGCCGTACTTTCACAAGGCCCCATTGGATCCGATAGACCAGTTGCATACGCATCGAGAACACTAAACGATAGCGAACGAAACTATAGCACAATAGAGAGGGAGCTTTTAGCCATAGTCTGGGCAACTAAATATTTCCGCCCCTATTTATTCGGTAGAAAATTTAAAATATTATCCGATCACCGTCCACTTCAGTGGGTAATGTCACTGAAGGAACCAAACAGCAAACTCTTAAGATGGAGATTAAAACTATCAGAATTCCAATTCGAAATTCTATACAAGAAAGGCAGCTCAAACAGCAATGCTGACGCACTTTCACGAGTCGAACTACACAATAAAGAACTTTTTGAATATATGCAAAAATTTAACGAATCATTTTCGAAATCGAACGATAATGATAAAGACAACGACAATTTTTCTATGTTAGCGAACGTAAGCGAAACACCGAATGTTAACGAAATACCGGAACCCGAAGCAGGTCCATCGGTATGTTTGAGAACTGTTTTCAAACTAAAATATAACGAATCATGTAGGGATATCTTTAGGAATAACAATATATTAACTCTATACTGTTTGTATATATATGAGTGCATAATGTATGTAATCAATAACTTCACTAACTTTGAAATGTTAATGCTTGATCATTGTTATGATACCAGAGGAAAAACTCATCTTAGTTTAGAAAAACCAAATTATGCCTACATTCAAAAGAATGTTGTTCATTCTTTAGTAAATATTTGGAACAAAATGCCACAAACATTCAAAACAAGACCTAAAATCATTCAAAAGAAAACTTTAAAAAAATTTTTATATAAAAAAGGTTACTACAGTGTAAAAGAGTTTATGGCTGAGAAAGATTTCAATGAACTTTAATATTTAAATTATGATTTTTAATATTAAGTTATGATTTTTGTGACGTGATCTACATCATTTTTTTGTGAAATTTTCAGATTAAATAAAGGTCTATTATTATTATTATTATTATTATCTCGACCTCTCGAAGGGGAGGATGCGACGGCAAGCCCATCTCACCCATCAGACAATCCTCCAGATTCCGACGATGACGATACAGTTCATTCAAGTTCTGAAGAACCAATACAAGGAATCCCAATAACAGAAAAAGCACTTAACATTTTCAAACATCAAATTATCCTAGATTTCGTCTACCACTCACCAGCAAAAACAAAAATAGAAAATCTCTTTTCAACAAAGCGTAGAATTTATTGTCAACTCTCCGTAAACAACTTAGAAAGTGATACCATAAAATTATTCAAAAATTACATAAAATCAAACACAATATATGCGATAAATTTCAAAAATGATGAGTATGTCCCAAAAATTTGCGAATTCTTGAGAAATACGTTCAAAAACTCTGCATTCAAATTGATCAAATGTAATACCGTTTTAAAAGATGTAGAAGATAAAGAAAGACAAGAAGAACTCATTAAATTTCTCCATGAAACAAAAACCAATCATAGAGGAATATTAGAAACAGAAAACCGTATAAAACAAACATATTATTGGCCAGGAATCAAAACCGACGTAAGTAACTACATAAATTTTTGCGATATTTGCCAAGTCAATAAATACGACAGAAACCCTCCAAAACAAAAATTAATGCTAACACCGACCCCAATCAAACCTTTTGAAATAATCCACATCGATACTTTCCAGACACAAGGACAAAAATTCCTTACTTTGATAGATACATTTTCCAAATACGCACAAGCATATCCATTAATTTCCCTATCAGGTATTGAAGTTGTCCGATCTCTATTGACTTTTATGACCCATCATGGAGCACCGACTACCATTGTAATGGATAACGGAAGCGAATTGAAAAATTCGGTTGTTCAAGAATTTTTAAAACTCCATCAAATTCATCCCCATTACATTACTGTGAACAATAGTCAATCAAACGGATCAATCGAAAGACTTCATTCAACTTTAATAGAACTACTTCGTATCATAAAAGAAAAAGACAAAAATTCAACCAACATTCTAAACCAAATGCCCTACGCTATATTAAGTTACAACAACTCTATTCATTCCGCGACAAAGCAGAAACCAATAGACGTAATCAACGGACACTTAAACACAAAAGACCCCCTTAATATTGATATCAACGAAAAATTCATAAACAATTACATCGAAAATCATCGTGATAAAACACTCGAAATATACAAAAACCTAAATGAAAATTTGGCCAAGAAAAAACAAGCTACAATCGAGATACACAACGAAAAACGACACGAACCATTGACATACAAACCCGGAACTACAATTTATCGCAAAATTACATCTAACAATCGAAATAAACTAACACCAAAGTTCTCAAAAGATCAAGTAATCCAAAACAGAAAAATTAAAATCACGACCCATCGAAAAACCCTCCACAAACAGAACTTAAGAAGACCAAAGACTAAACAAAATGAATCTTTACAGGACGAGCCTAATCGCAATAGCGTCGACAGCAGATCAGAAGATAACAATGACTAACCTCAAAGACAACCCAGGAATTCTTCCAATTGACCTAGGCAACGCCAAAGTAAAATTGAAATCCCACAATTTCATCCACTATTACAATCTCCTACCCATACACACTGAGTTGAATATGATAAGAAGTCATTTCGACAAAATTACTGAAACAATTCTAAATAATAAAAAGAACCCATATTATTTCGAATTGCAAAATTTCGACAGAGCTTTGAGTTACCAATTAAACATGGCAGAACAAAAATTAAACATAATTTTTCCGAAAACAAGAGTCAGACGTGGTCTCATTAACGGTTTAGGCACAGTAATTAAAGGCATTTCAGGCAATTTAGATACAAATGATGCAGTTCACTACGACCAAATTCTTGACGATTTAAAAAGTAACCAACAGGAGATTGTCACTAAATTAAATACCGAAATTTCAATAACCACCGAAATAATCAAAAATTTCAATAATACAGTTTCATTCTTAAAACAAAATCAGGAAGAAATTAAATCTGCACTTTCTCAGACAGTATTCCAATTAAAAGAACTAAATTTCAACTTATTTAACTACCTCCAAGCAAGAAACGTCTTAGATCAAATAAATGTATGTTTAAATATAATATTACAATTACTTAATGATATCGAAAACGCTATAAACTTTGCAAAGCAAAGAATACTTCACCATAGCATAATAAAACCATCAGAGCTACACACGATTACGAAATTCGTTCTAAAACATAATAAACCAGAAAACCTCCTTTTCGTTGAGGAAGCAGAGATTCACAAATATTATAACGTTATAGACGTAGATGCATATATTTCTGGCAACAGAATTGTTTTCATCCTATATTTTCCAATAATATATCCCACAAAATTTTCACATTACCACCTTTATTCGATACCAAAAAAAAAAAAATACAACCATAATTCCTGCCAACTCATATCTGACAATGAACGAGAAGTATTTTCAATACACTCCAACACCATGCATAGATTTGCACCCAGGATACTATTGTACCCAAAACAAACTCACCGATGGTACGAAACATTCAGATTGCACATTCCAATTACTGCAACTCCAAGATACCTACAAGGATTGTCAACACATCCCTATATCATTATCAGAAAATTGCATCGAACAAGTAGACAACTCGAAATACATTGTAGTAGCACCAAAAGAAATGAAAATTCTAACAACCTGTGAAAGAACCGATTTTGCTACTCTGAAAGGTACCTTCTTAGTAGACATTCCCTCCGGATGCCTATTCGAAACTGAAAACAATCGATACAGAAATGATAAACATATGATTAAGAATCAACCAATGTTCCTGCCACAAATAATTTCAGAATTGAAGAACTCTACACCCCAATACACCAGGATACATCTACACAAAATTCGCTTAGACAAAGTACATGAACTTCAAAAACAACAGGAGCAGATAAAACCCCTAATACCAAAATTTCAAGAAACAAAATCAACAAAATATTGGATCCTTATCATCTATTTACTAATTATCCCATTATGTTTCTATTTTATTGTGAAAAAATTGACAAGACTAAATCTGTGCAATCGAAGGGCTACCAATAGATCCACCTCAGCTGAAGACACCAACAGCCCAAGGACATTCATCATCCCGTAGACGACACTCTGAGGATGGAGGAGTTATATATCTCGTTCTAAGACCATAGCAACAAAATAAGCAGACTAAGGAAGAGAAGACATGTGTAACCTGACCGCTTCGTGGAAGATGGCCCGTTTCGTGGAAGATGGCTAAGTCCGCAATTCTTACCAGCGACACGGACGCTTTATCTTATCTTAGTCTGTATTAAACATCTAATACGAACACTTGTATTTGATTTCAATAAAATTCTATCGTAGAATTATCTGGTAATTTCAATTGTAATATTAAAGTTTTTAAAAACAATCTTGCTGGACCAAAAAACATAAGTCGCGCTCTCCGCCCTCTTTCTCGAAAACCGTTTATCATATACAAATTTTTTCAGACAAAGTTTGTAGAGAATTTTGTATTTTACAAAATTGATAATGAATACTAATAGCAAAAAATCCGTAGGAAATGAGATATTTCCAAAAAAAAGCGGAAAAAACCGATTTTTGTGACCTTTGACCTTGAAATTCAATAGTTGCTTACACCCTACCATATGTAGATTTTGAGACAACTTTCAGGGTGTCAATATACAAGTATTTACAGACTTGCAGCTGGGTATCTCGAATTCCGAGATTCTTACCTAATTTAAGCTTAAATGACTGAACTATGTAATAGTTTCCGAAGATGCTGAACCGTCAGAGTTAACCCAATATGTGGTCGATAATGCTACTGTCCAAAAGAACTTATCCGGGTGTAAACCGTTCGAACTGTTACATGATGGCCTTGTTCTCCTAACCACTCATCAGCCAAAGATCGAGTTGTCGCAAATCGGTCTCTAATGGCCATAAGTCTTAGACGTCGATCTTGAATTACATTTGTGCCCCTTCGACGTCCGGTGCCTACTTTCTTCGATTTTGGGCTTTATCAAATCACGCTTGACAACATCTCATAACAGTAGTTGGGTTTCTGTTCGTACGGTTAGCGATTTCTTGAAATGACAACCCCGCCTCTCGTAGACCAATAATTCGACCTCTTTTGAATTCACTTAGCTGGCGATAAATTCCGCGAACATGTGCTCTAGACATTTTAAACTAAACATTGACTTTGTTATATTCATATTGTTATTCTCAAAAATTCAAATAACTTTGTACAAGTACCTTGTTCAGTATAAATGCCGGCTTTCATTTAGTTTGATATTTGTTGAAATCAAATGTTATTGAGGTTAACGTGAAATCCCATTATCGAATACTATTTATTATATGTTCATGAACAAACTATTCATGAAAAAATAAAAACTAAAATTGTGTTGCCAATGTATCGTTAGGGGGCTGGGGACTGAAATATGACTGATCTCAAGAAAGAATTATCATTTTGAACATAAACCTAAGAGTATAGGTGTATATGCACAATGTTTTTTCATGCACCCAAAAAGCTTGGTTAATAAATGTGTGAGATGCGTAAACCACATAGGAAATGGAATGGTCTCGCGCGCATCCATTTCCTAATGAATTAAAGCACCTAGTGGCGCTAGCCCTATAGGAAACGGAAAAATGCAATCTGGACCGCGATCCGCCAGTTGGTGACCCCCGATCTAAATCAATAAAAAACCACAGGGTTAAAATCCCACTTTTTATTTTTTTTTTTCAGTAATAAGGTGAAAATTAATTTATTTAAATTACGGAAAATAATGATGGGTTTGTGAAACAAAAAACTAGTTCCACGAAGTTCTTGATACACAATGCGTTTACTATATAGTATACTACGTCTCGATTTCGTGATAACTTTGGATATTTGAAATTTCCATAGCTATATTCTATCAATTTCGAAATAACTTGAGATTTCTCAATTTTTTTTTCAGAATGAATCCATTACGTGGAATACAAATCAGCCAAATTTTACAGATTGCTTCGAAGAAACGATTTCAATATGGATACCATCTTTATTCTTATGGTTATTCTCTGGATTAGAAATCTACTATTACTGTAACAGCAGCAAGAGAAAAATTCCTTGGAATTTGTTGAATTCAATGAAGACAGTAATTGCTCTCGTCCTATGTTTTTTAGTAGCTGTGAAAGGAATTCTCTCTATGAATGATGAAGCTGACACTCACATCTACATCGAAGATTATATGACACCAATAATTGAATTTTCAACATTGGTGAGTATGATAAAATTCAGTGCTCTGGGTGCAAACGATATGAAGAACCCATTAGTACAAGCAAAAAATACAGTTTTTCTACGATTGACAAAAAAATTGATTTTGCAGACACAAAGCAATCAGAAAAGTACCGGGTTTTTCACCATAATTTGACTCCTCCTTTAACTTTGTTTCTAAAAGGGGTACAAAAAAATGTTTTTTACAAAAGTTTCACGAAATCGACTAGTGTTTTCTAAAATGATTTCTCAGAACAAAATATATACAGAGTGGGCAAAATATTGATTACAACTTCCTTTCTCAAATGGAACATCCTGTATATTTTTCTATATTTGACTAGCTCTTTTTCCCCAGATTATGAATATATAACATATTTTTGGTCTATCACTTTTATTCTGAGTACCACAGAGTTTCAAATTTTAAGAACCACCTGGCAAGCTAAGTAACCAGTTTTCAAGTGGTAGGCTGTGAAAACTCAAAATGCCCTTTTTTGAGTTATCTCGTTGGCAACGATATATGAAACTATTTATCGAATATACACTACACAGAAGCAGAAAAATATGAAATATTTCACCTTTTGTGAAGAACAATAAAAATAAGAAAGCTACAAGGAGAGAATATATGGAGTTGCATCCAAATCATCCAATTACAATTTATAGTGAAAAACGAATGTCATATCGTTGCCAACGAGATAACTCAAAAAAGGGAATTTTCGGTTATCGCAGCCTACCACTTGAAAACTGATTACTAAGCTTGCCAGGTGAAACTCTGTGGTACGCAGAATAAGAGAGATAGACCAAACATATGTTATATATTCGTAATCAGGAAATAAAGAGCTTGTCAAATATAAAAAAATATACAGGGTGTTTCATTTGAAAAAATGAAGTTTGCAATCAATATATTGAACACTCTGAATATATTTCATTTTGTGAAATCATTTTGGAAAACACCAGTCGATTTAGTGAAACTTTTGTGAAAAACATTTTTTTGTACCTCCTTTAGTAACAAAGTTAAAGGGGGGGTTAAATTATGGTGAAACCCCCGGTACATATTACTTTTCCTGCCTAGGCAGCAAAGTGATTATTCTCAATGCGAATGAAATATTCGATATTTTCTGACATACAATATTTTTTGCCACATTCCTTATTTCTGGAGGAGTACGTACTTCTAAGTCGCTATCACTGTCCATTATAT
This sequence comes from Harmonia axyridis, assembly GCF_914767665.1. Taxonomy (NCBI): domain Eukaryota; kingdom Metazoa; phylum Arthropoda; class Insecta; order Coleoptera; family Coccinellidae; genus Harmonia; species Harmonia axyridis. The sequence goes on along the minus strand of NC_059505.1, from coordinate 19,734,949 downwards.
AAATATATCGGATATTTTTTTAAAAAACTGTCAGATATTTCATAAGTTGTCAAACTATAGGTAATCATCAAGATGCATAGAATCAATGTATAGTGCACTGATTCGATTTTGTTTCAGAATCTTCGAGATATTCCACCTGTTGCTTTGGTGTTCTGCTTGCTAGATTTCTGCAAGGTGGCGAGAATTATTCGAATTTTCACTATCTGTCTGGCGCTCTTAAAAAATGAATAACCTAATGATTTGAATTTCACAATAAATTACAATTCATTTCATATCAATTTTTTAATGAAAGGAATGGAAAATAATGACAGACGGCGATTTGCCTATTCAGAGTATAGAAGATTGTCACCAGCATATAATATGAAATATTATTATTCTATACTCAAAAGTCACGAGAGTCGAGAATAGCCAGTAATGTCAAATATAAACGCTGTATGCGCCATATGAAACAGACGCGATCTCTCAAAATCAATTAGGTATAAATCTGAATAATCTGAAAGTTTTAAAGGTATAAGTAGACACACCAGGTTTTCCATGCCTCTTAGTAATTATCATGGACATATACATTTCCATAGCAACCAACCATTCCAACATTAGCGATTTCTTTCAAATTTCGTTTTGATTTATCACTATAGGAAAAGGAAAAAGAAAGTAGGAATTGTAATAATTTGCAAATACATAATATAATAATGAACAATCGAAAAAAAAATTATATGTTCAGCTCGGTAGCAAAGTTGATTAATGAGATTAAGTAGATTGACTCCGAGATTGACTGCCTTGGCTAAATTCCTGCCGAGCGTAGCGAGACTATGTATACTATCAGCCGCGAAAGAAAATAGTTATTCGTTTTACTAGACAGCAAAGTAGTAGATTGACTATCTGCTTTGCTGCCTAGTAAAACGAATAACTATTTTCTCTGATTGACAGTAAATATTAATTTTGCAGACACATATCAATCAGCATTGTTGCCTCAATTTTACACGTTACTTCTCCTTCCTAGGCAGCAAAATGGTTATTCTCAATGGGAATGTAACATTTCATAATTTGTCAAACTAAAATTATTCATATATACAGGGTGAGTCTTTGACTTGTGCTTACATATATTTCAACCGAAGATTCTTGAGGTCAAAAGAAACACTTTTTTCATTTACCATTTTTTCCGATTCGGCCCTGTTGAAAAGATATAGCCATTTTAAATTTTCAAAATGAGCTAATTTACCCCTGAAAAGCGAACTGAAGTTTTCTCAAGCATAAGATATACCTTTTGAACCTTAAAAAAAAGCTACTAAATTAGAAAAAAACCATCATAAACTCACGTTTAACATTCCATTTGTTGAACAAAGTAGTGTTTATAATGAAATAAATAAGTTATTCCAATTTCGATGACGCTAAAGATTAAATATTCTTCTCTTGATTTTCTATTTCATTTTCGATAATTATAATGAATTGAGCTCGCTACCACCCATATTAGCTCTGATATTCATATCCATTCATTCATGATATTTCATTCATATTATATCGTTGTTTATTTCATTTCGTACAAGAATAACCATTTAACCTTACAATCTCAAATAAATAATATTCATCTGTGAAAGTTCTAAAACAGACTAGTAATATGTGGTTTTAAGTTTAAATTTCAAATTTCGAGTGTTGCCAAATATAAACACAGCAGTTCGGTTCGAATAATCTATGTTCTAACCTAAAATTTCCATTTACAGTTTACACTGTTATTGTTATATGATATTTGTTATTATGTTAGCATGAAATGAAAATCATCGAAGATTTGAAGAAACCCAACAGAATATTGAAGTTCCGAACATATTTTCAGGAAATTTGAAAACAACTTCCAATATAAATGTGTGGATACAAAATAAATCACTGTGCATTCTGATAGAAAGCAATTCCTTTATGAAATGAAGCATTTGATTTGTTCCAACTATCTCATAAAAATATTGAAATGCATCAATATTTTTGAATCCATCAGTATGAAAATATGGCAATATCTAAAATGTTATGGCTCTAATCAATGGAAAATGTTAAACTCCACTTGTAATCAAATTTGTTCTTAATGTGTACCTACATTATAGCCAACTTTACTACTTAATTCATCTTGATTTTGGCATTGAAAATAAATGAGAAGTATTCAATATGAATATCCACAATCGAATATCCTGTTTCTTTCAACTCACCTAATTTGTTTTCACATTAAAACAATTATGGCCCTTTTGGAAGTATGTCAATCATATGCTCTTAGGATGAATTTATGGAATAGCAAAAGAATAAAGTATTCAATCTCAATCACATGAAAATTTGTCTAGTGGTATGTTTCGCTGTGAGTTTGAATGACCCGAAGAAGAATACAGTATTGTTCGATAGCAGCAGTCTTTAGTGGGATATTGATTGTTGTCTTAAAATAGGACTATTTTGGGAAATTTTTTTTGAACATGGGCTTTATGAATAATCTGGACTTTTCAGAAAGAATGTTGATTTTAATGAAGTACCTTCTTATTATCAGAGCTGTGCCAAAGCTCAGTAATTTGTAATCAAATCGAGGAGTTGTGGTGAGCTCATTCAAATAACTTCATTTTCAAACTAAGTTGGCTAGTACTTCAATTCTAAAATCTGAGACATGACATCATAGTAAATATTCATTTCTGTGGTTTTTTTCCACAGCAGAACAGAGTTGCATTTAACCAAAGTACCCAATTTTTTGAATTTCACAGATAATTTTTCTTTTTCAAGATCAACTTACTTACGGCGCTTTGTACAAGAAAATATAAAGAATACTTTCATTTTTCAAATTAGCCAAATATTCTTCAATGAATGTTAAATTACTTCAAAGAGTTGGGTTCTTCGAATTTCTGGTATTTTTATGGGATGTAATGTTCATAATGACCATATCCAACAAATCTCGTCCTTGCATTCAACTCAGGAAATAGGGATCTTGGCTTCAGGACTGCTAATAGGGTGAATAATACACTCAGTTTCAACTGTCAACGTTTCGATCCTATTTGGGATCTTCTTCAGGACTGTAAAAGTATTTATTAAGAATTATTGGACAAATGAACAATCTGGTTACAACAATACGAAAAAAAAAAATACACAAAATCATTTAAAAAACGGTCTTATAGGCTTATACTATACTTCTATATACAGGGTGGGCAAATAAGCGAGGTAAGCGGCTATATCTCAAGATCCACTCATCGTAGAGATTTGCGGTAAAAAATTTTACCACTAAAGTAAACAAAAGAAAACACTGGAAATTGTTTTGAAGTTCATACCTCCACCGCTAGGGGGCGTAATAGCTATCGTCGAGTAGAAATATGATTTTTCTCGAAAATGTTTCACATGAAGTTGAAGAAAAAATATCATCACTGTAATCCTTGGAAAATTCTCTATTTTTTTGAATTGTCACTTTCGATTTTACGACATCAAATAAGGGTAGGGGAAAGGGGGAAATCTGACTGATTGAAATGCCTGTCACTTCAATTTGGCTCAACATTTTTGAGCAAATTAGATCTTATTTGAGAGACAACATCTTGTTGATTAAGGAAAAAATATACTCATGATGAATTTGATTCAGCTGCTTCCGATAGGGAGCGCTAAGTCAGAAGTTCATTGTTTTGTTCATTTTTCTCTGAAATTTCAAATGTAATGATAGGATTTTCCTAACAGAAACAAAAATTTCATTGAATTTGCATGAAAAAACCTGAAGGTCGCAAAGCGATAATTTCAGACGTTCTGAAGTTATGGCCGAAAGAAGATATTCTTCAACTGATGCACTGCGAAAAATCAAATTGAGTCTTCAAGTTCTAACAGAAACAGAAATCCCATCAAATTTGTATGAAAAAACCAAAAGGTCGCAAAGCGATAGCTTCAGGCGTTCTGGAGTTATGGCCGAAAGAAGACACAATTTAGTTTTTCAGTGTATCAGTTGAAGAATATCTTTTTTCGTCCATAACTAGAGAACGCCTGAAGCTATCGCATTGCGACCTTTTGGGTTTTTCATACAAATTTGATGGGATTTCTGTTTCTGTTAGAAATTGAAGACTCAATTTGGTTTTTCGCAGTGCATCAGTTGAAGAATATCTTCTTTCGGCCATGACTTAGAACGTCTGAAATTATCTCTTTGCGACCTTCAGGTTTTTTTATGCAAATTCAATGAAATTTTTGTTTATGTTAAGAAAATCCTATCATTACATTTGAAATTTCAGAGAAAAATGAACAAAACAATGAACTTCTGACTTAGCGCTCCCTATCGGAGGCAGCTGAATCAAATTCATCATGAGTATATTTTTTCCTTAATCAACAATATCTTGTCTCTCAAATAAGATCTAATTTGCTCAAAAATGTTGAGCCAAACTGAAGTTACAGACATTTCAATCAGTCAGATTTCTATCTTTCCCCCACCCTCATTTGATGTCGCAAAATCAAAAGTGACAATTCAAACAGATAGAGAATTTTCCAAGGTTTACAGTGATGATATTTTTTTTCCAACTCAATATGAAAATTTTTCGAGTAAAATGCATTTTTCTACTCGACGATAGCTATTACGCCCCCTAGCGGTGGAGGTATGAACTTCAAAACAATTTCCAGTGTTTTCTTTTGTTCACTTTAGTGGTAAAATTTTTTACCGCAAATCTCTATGATGAGTGGATCCTGAGATATAGCCGCTTACCTCGCTTATTTGCCCACCCTGTACAATCATCAATAATAGTGAAAGACAAGAAATGACTAGGATTCAGGTGGAATTAGGTTATTTTCTTTTCGATTTTTTATTATATAATTATTATGAAATGAATCATACTTTTTCCTCCACGGTACGAATAAATATAAACACTCACCAATTTAGTCATATGTATTACGATGCGGGTGGAGTTGTTGAATTCCATTAGACCTATGTTGAGGTTTTCTATTTCGTCAATAATCTTATTTTTTATAGTTGGTTTTTGCCACGAAACTTATGCGGTTGTTCTCTTTGCTTGGCTGATATGATACTGGTGTTTTGTATTCGAGTAGAAATATGTTATCATTGGATTTTCAAACATGTTCTGATGATATTCTTACTGACACGAATTCATTATATTTATTTGATTTCTCTTAATAAATTGTTGTAAATTATACTTAATTTTTGAGTATCTGTTCTAATATTCATTGTGTCATGTATGGAAATGTGTATCATTTCACTGATACATCTTTTATGATAATTGCATTCTTTATCCAAAATTTTCACTTCATCAAAGTCCAAATTATGATTTTCTTGGAAGTGGTGCACAGCTAGAGCGGTTTTCTCATTTTTGTCTATATTCTTTCCCTGGCAATCGTACTTATGTTGACGTATACGATTTTTTAGGTACTGTTTAGTCATGCCCACATACGGTAGGTTGCAATCTTTACAAGGAATTTGGTAAACCATATTAGATGTCATTAATTTCGGAACAGAGTCTTTTAATTTTGTGTATATGTTCTCTAGTTTTGTGAGTGGATAGAAAGCAAATTTGATGTTAGATGCTTGATTTTTTATCAAATTACCAACTTTTTCCGATAAACCTTCAATGTATGGAAATTTATAATAGATGATTCCATCTTTTTCCCTCCTTTCTGTATTAATTCTTGTGGTCTCAACAAATTTGTGTTTATAGGAATGCATAATTTTATTTATTAGCTTTCTTCTTATGACACATTATACGCAGAGGAAAGTCCATATACGAACGATATTGCAAAAGTCAAAATTAGATTTCAGAAGTCAGTTTTAAATCTAGAGATAAAAATTATTTTGTGGAAATTGAAAAGACTTGAAAAAGAAATATCATCAATCAAGGCTAAAATTGAGAATCGAATACCCGTAGATGTCTCCACGACATTTTTTCGTAAAACACAGGAGACATACGACAGACAGTTTAATTCAATTAAGAAAAACAATTTGAAGAAAATTCAATATTTGTGTGATGAAAAGGCTACATTCAGGTTGGAAACTAAAAAAAATTTAGTTTTTAATTATACGAACGTACAATTACCTGAATCGGTTATACAAATTCTTGGTGTAGGTCCAAAATTTAACATCCCGTGTCACTCAGGTTCCAAATATAGATTGAACATCAACATAATCAAAGACTTCGAATATATCTTGAATAGTCAATCAGATTTTTCTGAGGAAGCAAAAAATGACCTCAGATCCTCCTTTACGAACATCACTACAAATCATTGTAATGCAATGAAGAGAAACAACAAAAAGAACAACTTATTCTTAACAAACCTTATTGCAACAAAAAAATTTCTTCAGGATCATCCTGAATGCATGGTTTCCAAATCAGACAAGGGAAACAGTACGGTTTTTATGTACAAAGATGATTACATGACAGCTATGAGTGAATTAGTTAATGATGAAACTACTTATAGGACTTTACGCAGAAATCCAACCTCAAATTTTCAAACAAAAAGTAACGATTTAGTTAAAGACCTTTTTAACCAACAAATGATAAGTGAACCCACAATGAAAAAACTCAGAACACACAACTCCTTACCACCAAGATTGTACGGACTGAGAAAAACGCACAAACCTAATCTGAGCATGCGACCAATTGTCAGTTGTTTGAATTCCCCCACATACAACTTATCCAATTTTATTCACCAAATTTTATCTCCTTGTACTACAACTTTTGACTATAATGTGAAAAATTCTTTGGAGCTTGTTGAATTCTTAAAGACAGTGCAACTGCCCCCAAACTATGTGATGGTGTCACTGGACGTCGTTTCATTGTTCACCAATATACCGAAGCATTTAGTTTTGCAAATCATAAAAGAGAACTGGTCACATATATCAGCCTACACAGAATTAGATAAAACCATGTTATGTAGGATTATAGATTTTATTTTCGAATTGAGTTACTTTGTGTTTAATGGACAAATATATTTACAAATTGAGGGCTCTGCGATAGGTAACCCAGCGAGTCCTACTTTATCAAACATAGTGATGAATTACCTTATTTCTAAATGCGTTAAAAAAAAAAAAAAAAAAAAAAACTTTCATTTGTGATACCAGTGTTGAAGTTATACGTAGATGACACGTTCATAGCTGTTCCAAATGACAAAATTGATGAATTTCTCGAGACATTCAATGCTTTCCATCCACGCATTCAATTCACTTTAGAAAAGGAAGTAGATAATTCAATAGCATTTTTAGATGTCCAGCTTATCAGAAAAAACGATGGAGCAATCTTGACCAATTGGCATACCAAAGCAACTGCGTCCAACCGAGTTCTCAATTACTTTTCACACCACCCACAAATCCACAAAAACAATACCATAAAGAACCTATGTTTTAGATGTTACAGTCTCAGCAGTAAAGAATTTTGGCCAGTGAATGAAATGAAAATAAAAAATATTCTAAGAAAGAACAATTACCCCAGAAAGCTAATAAATAAAATTATGCATTCCTATAAACACAAATTTGTTGAGACCACAAGAATTAATACAGAAAGGAGGGAAAAAGATGGAATCATCTATTATAAATTTCCATACATTGAAGGTTTATCGGAAAAAGTTGGTAATTTGATAAAAAATCAAGCATCTAACATCAAGCTTGCTTTCTATCCACTCACAAAACTAGAGAACATATACACAAAATTAAAAGACTCTGTTCCGAAATTAATGACATCTAATTTGGTTTACCAAATTCCTTGTAAAGATTGCAACCTATCGTATGTGGGCATGACTAAACAGTACCTAAAAAATCGTATACGTCAACATAAGTACGATTGCCAGGGAAAGAATATAGACAAAAATGAGAAAACCGCTCTAGCTGTGCACCACTTCCAAGAAAATCATAATTTGGACTTTGATGAAGTGAAAATTTTGGATAAAGAATGCAATTATCATAAAAGATGTATCAGTGAAATGATACACCTTTCCATACATGACACAATGAATATTAGAACAGATACTCAAAAATTAAGTATAATTTACAACAATTTATTAAGAGAAATCAAATAAATATAATGAATTCGTGTCAGTAAGAATATCATCAGAACATGTTTGAAAATCCAATGATAACATATTTCTACTCGAATACAAAACACCAGTATCATATCAGCCAAGCAAAGAGAACAACCGCATAAGTTTCGTGGCAAAAACCAACTATTAAAAATAAGATTATTGACGAAATAGAAAACCTCAACATAGGTCTAATGGAATTCAACAACTCCACCCGCATCGTAATACATATGACTAAATTGGTGAGTGTTTATATTTATTCGTACCGTGGAGGAAAAAGTATGATTCATTTCATAATAATTATATAATAAAAAATCGAAAAGAAAATAACCTAATTCCACCTGAATCCTAGTCATTTCTTGTCTTTCACTATTATTGATGATTGTATATAGAAGTATAGTATAAGCCTATAAGACCGTTTTTTAAATGATTTTGTGTATTTTTTTTTCGTATTGTTGTAACCAGATTGTTCATTTGTCCAATAATTCTTAATAAATACTTTTACAGTCCTGAAGAAGATCCCAAATAGGATCGAAACGTTGACAGTTGAAACTGAGTGTATTATTCACCCTATTAGCAGTCCTGAAGCCAAGATCCCTATTTCCTGAGTTCATAATGACGAAACTGGAAGGTGTGTAGGGAATCTTGTGTTCGGAGAAGATGTATAACATCAAGGAAAAGCTATATTCCAAAAATCATTCCCTTCGATAGAACCATTTACGAGATATAGCCGAAAAATCACATTTTTTTTAACGACATTCAACAGTCTGTATCTTTTCAACCGGGCCGAATCGGAAAAATGGTAAGGGAAAAAATGTTTCTTTCGTCCTCAGGAATCTTGGGTTGAAATATATGTACAAGTCAAAGACTCACCCTGCATATATATATATATATATATATATATATATATATCTATATATATATATGTATATCACGACCTGGCCTTTGAACTGAAGGAGATCTATGGCCTCAGAAAGACATCTATAGTGCCATTCATAATATCGGTGAACGGCTTGGTGGAGGCCCACATGCTGGAAAATACAACGAGGCTGCAACTTGATACTTACTTGATTAGTCAAGCCCAAAAGCAAGTGATTTTGGGCACTACGCGGATAGTCAGGAGGTTCTTGACCAGCTCCTGAGAACAATCTTGGCTGAAGAATCAGCCCGGTTGTCTCACGTACCAACCCGATGAATGGTAAAAAAAAAAAAAAATATATATATATATATATATATATATATGTATATATATATATATATATATATATATATATATATATATATATATATATATATATATATATATATATATATATATATATATATATATAAAACCCTCCTGGGAGGAAAGACTTGAAAAAAAAGTTACGGCACTCAGGAAAGAAATAGGGATTCTTCACAATTATTCCACCGAGGACAAACCCAGCCAAAAAGTAGTAAGGAAAGTTCAAACTTATGCTAATAAAATCGGCCTGAAGAGAAATGACCCGCAATATAATCAAAAAATAAAAATCTACTCGGAGACTCTGAAGCAGAAGATAGCTGCACTAGGCAGCAGACTGAGGAGATACAACAAAAGAGCTCAAAGATACCGTCAGAATAACCTTTTTCTACAGAATCAGAGGAAATTTTTCAGACAACTAGAAGACGAAAAAGACGAAAAATCAACCACCCCCGCACAAGAAAAGATGGTAGAATACTGGTCGAGTATTTGGTCACAAGACGCTCAACACAATAATACAGCTCCATGGATTACATCCGAAAAATTAAGACTGCAGAGTTTGACGGCGATGGAAAATGTCGTCGTCACCGTGGAGGACATAAAAGCTACGGTTAAAAGATTGAGGAACTGGGCGTCCCCTGGCATCGACGGGATACATAATTATTGGTGGAAACATCTCACATCAACACACGCGGCGCTGGCTCGTCTCGTTCAGTGTGCACTCAGGAACCCCAGTAGCGTCCCTGAGTACTTTACTCAGGGAATGACATACATGGTCCCCAAAAAAGGAGATCTATCGCAACCCAATAATTACAGACCGATCACATGCCTGCCATCTATATACAAAATTCTAACCTCCACAATATCTTGTAAAATCAATCATTACCTGAAGAAGAACAACATAATGGCATGGGAACAGAACGGATGTAAGCGAAAGGGACGAGGAAGCAAAGAGCTCTTAGTGATAGATAAAGAAAATATATCAATGGCTTGGATAGATTATGAAAAGGCCTACGATTCTGTTCCCCACTCATGGTTGCTGGAAATACTTAAAATATACAAAATTGATGATCAGGTTATAAAGCTGCTTGAGTTTCTTATGACATCCTGGCGAACGAAGATCTATATGAGAGGCAGCAAAACAGAGGAAATAAAGATAAAAAGAGGAATATTCCAGGGTGACAGTCTTAGTCCACTCTGGTATTGTTTGGCCATGAACATCCTCAGTGCCATGCTGAACAGGTCTGCATATGGATATACCATGAGTATGCAGGTTACCATCACACATTTATTCTACATGGATGACTTGAAACTGTTTGCTAGAGGGCGCAAACAACTGGAAGGACTGCTGGAACTGGTCAGAAAGTTTAGTGAGGACGTCGGGATGTCGCTGGGACTGGGGAAGTGTGCAACGGTCAATGTCAGCAGGGGAAGGATGACGGGAGAGGAGAATATCAGACTGGTGGATGGAAGGGAGATAACTGAAATAAGAACGGAAGATGGATATAGGTACCTGGGTATAGAGCAAACCTATGAGATAAAGCACCAAGAAAATAAGGAAATTGTCGAGAAAGAACTGTTCAGGAGGGTGCATAAAATACTGAAAACACAATTGTCATCCAAAAATAGAATAGAGGCCATAAACATTTGGGCCCTTCCATCATTCACATACACCGCTGGAGTAATCAATTGGTCGCGGTCAGACCTACAGCGGATTGACCAACGTATGCGTGCTACCCTCACCAAGTATTGAATATTACACCCAAACTCGGCAATAGAAAGAGTTTATTTGCCACGCAGAGAAGGTGGACGAGGTCTGGGCAGCATAGAGGAGGCATGCAGGAAGGAGAACGAGAGTGTCTCCAATTTCTTCGAGAAGAACAATCACTTGCCTGTCCACAAATGGATAGTTGATCAGGCGAGTGCTGCCTCATCATCTCACCAGGAAACTACAGAAATGGAGGAAGAAGTGGACTATCTGGAGAATCTTCGAAGAAGGTGGCAAACGAAAGCACTACATGGGAATTTCTATTCCAGCCTACGTCAGAATGAGGTTGACCTTGAGGGCACGAACATGTACTTAATGAAGGGGTATCTTTATCCACAAACGGAAGGAACTCTGTTTGCGATCCAGGACCAGGTGGTACCAACAAGGAATTATTGCAAATTCATCTTGAAACAGCAACTAAATAACACCAAGTGTAGGCTGTGCGACTGCGTTGAGGAGACAGTGCAGCATCTCTCCTCAGGATGCTCGGCAATTGCGGATACAAAATATATGTCCAGGCATAATAACATGGGTAAGGTGGTCCACCAGTTGTTGTGTCTTGGAGAGCGGCTCCTACAGAATTTTACACCTTATCACGCGTATACACCCCAAACACTGCTGGAGACCGAGCACATAAAGGTGTATTGGGATTTCGCAGTGTTTACAGACCAAGGGGTGGAGCATAATAGACCCGACATGATTGTATGCTACAAGACGGAAAAAACTGTCGTGCTCATCGACTTCTCGATACCGATGGATCAGAATTTGGCTAAGGCATATCAAGGAAAAATCAGAAAATATGAGCCATTAGCAAGACAGATTAGGGACATATGGAAATTAAAACGTGTCGATATACTTCCGCTCATTATCAGTTGCAACGGTCTGGTACATAAGAAGACTACGGAACACCTCAAAGAAATGAAACTTCCGCCTAACACCCTCATATGGATGCAGAAGGCGGTACTGCTGGGAACTGTCAATATAATCCGCAGTTTTCTTTATCCACATTAGCTGTACTGGACAACTCTTGGTGTTCTGACACCCGAGTTGTATGGATAACCACCACGAAAGTGTGAAGGCAAAAAAAAAAAAAATATATATATATATATTCTGTTCTTTTTTTTTTGAACCAGCATTCTGCTGTAGGATGGAAAAGTATTCCTTTATCTTTATTTTTACAAATTTCACAAGGTGACTTGACTGTATTTTCTTTGTTAGAGTAATACTTATCATTTTTCTTTTCAAAATTTTTCTTATATACCAAATGTTCTAATTTTCCTATTTCATTATAAAGATCTTCTACTATTTTTAAATTTTCTCTATCAATCATGTTGATAACAAAATTTGGCAAACCTGTTGCAATCAGATCTATCAATGTTCCACTATCAATTGAATTTCTTGCTTCTAGCAGAAGTTTTTCTTTTTTTATCGCGTATTCTAATAAAGATCCTTTTTGGTATTTGAATGAGAACATAAATCATATAGAAGACCAACCTTTACCTGTGAATGTTTTACAGAAACTCTCTCTCCATATTTCCCATTTTGATTCAATGGTTAGTTTCATTAGTGTACAACTATACCAATCCATAGCACCTTTATCCATAAATGATTTCAGGATCTCAATTTTGTTTTCATCCACAGATATCTGAAATCGCTCGCATTCTTTCTCGAATCCAGTAATCCATTGATCTGCGCTCGAAGTTCTCCCATCAAATTTTTCGATGGTGAATTTATCTGCTATTCCGCCTATGTTTCTAAGTGAAGTTTGACCTCCACTCTTTTCAAGTAATTTTTCCAACGCTTTAATCAGTGGCTGGTCAGAGGCATTCACAGAGACATTCAGCTGATCTTCAAGCTTTTCTTCTAAGAAGACATCTTCAAACTGAAGATTACCACCTTCATCCAGATAGGTAGCAGCCAAATCCTTGTTTAAATAAATCCATACCCTTCTAATTTGGTTTCTCTTGGAAATTAAATTTTTAACCTTATTATAGGCTGAAGTTTTTATTACTTGTGTATGTAAACTAGCTCTTTGATACATATCGGGAATTGCATAATTACGGCCATCAGTAGTTCCAATAGAAGTTATGCAAAGCACATTAGTTTTGGAATCTTCTGCACATATCTTAAAATCAAACCGTAGCTTGTCCATGTTTGTGATATCAACAAGAATGTTGTTTTATAATGTTATATCCCAAAAAAAACAACTGTCACTGAATAATCAATTGAAGTGTTTCTCTGAAATAAAAGTTTATTTTTTTATTATGGAAAATACAACAGGTAGTAACACAATTTAATTAATTATAACACATATCTGAAATAAAAGAAACAACATTCAAAGTTAATTATTCAATCAATTCAATTCAACATTCAAATTCTCTCTAATACAAAATTCAGTTCTAATTATTTCTGTCACTTTGACATACAATGTAACTTGATAACATACAACAGTCTCCTTACATATATATATATATATATATATTTTTTTTACTATATATTTTTTTATATTAAATAAATAACTTCATTAAAAACCTGACACTTCCAAATAAAGAAAATTCTATTGACTAGATATATATATATATATATATATATATATATATATATATATATATATATATATACATATATATATATATATATATATATATATCAACAATTTTAATTCCCAATATACAACAATAGTTATAAGTTACATAAGGGGTGTGGGAAAATTGATAAGTGTTATAATGTCACTCTTCTTTATTTCATTTAGTCGACGTTTCGATCCCGATGGGGACCTTCTTCAGGACTCTACAATAGCAATAGAAAACAGTCAAAATAAGGCAATCACAAAACATGTAAAAATAGTACATACCGAAATACAGAGTTGTAAAGATCTTATTTGAACACAAATCAATAGCTCTCAAGAAAGCAACTTACAAGAACATCAACAACTTCAGCGAAAAAGATCTGATACTTCGTTAGTAAAGGAGTAGAAATCAATTATAATAAGTAAGGTAAACAGAATAATAAACAAAATGAGAGGTTGTCAAAAATGTTGTCAACCAGACTTGCCACAGAATACACGCACATGACAGATGAAACATAGAGTAGCATTAAATCACACTGGTCGCAGTAATTCACTCTCACCGAACTCAGAACAAATGCGATTTTTTGAAAGATTCCATGAACCGAAACCAATCCCCTCTCACAGAAATGGCCTAGAACACAGAATTCATTTTCACGTTATCCCTACGACTGCTGAACTTGTTGAAATTCTTTCTGTATGTGATCCATCCAATTCTCTCCCACCGAACTGGTCATAATGAATCAAATAAGAATAGATGGAGCTGATATTATTTACATCCCTTCTGTAGTTCATCGAACAGGTTTGGCGTTTAATATGATACATCTCTAAGAAACATCTTTTTCTTCCACTAACTTCAATATCTAGGATTTTGGTGGAATCATAATTCATCGGATGATCTTTGTCCCGGGTATGGTCTGCTAGGGCACAAATCTTACTTGAATTCTTGATGTCGCTCTTGTGTTGAGCAATCTTTCTCTTCAAAAGCTGAGACGTCTGACCAATGTACACCTCACTGCATATTGAACAAGGAATACAATATACCACACCACTCATGTTATCAACAGTCATCCTATCTTTCACTCGACTGTATAATCTGTCAATTTTAAAATAAGATTTCTGAATCAACATAATTTCTGTGGTCTTTAGGAGGTTAATTAATGCGTTTGTCATACCATTAATTAGGGGAATAGACAAGTAAAGAATTCTACCCGTGTTCTCAGTGTCCACAGTGGTGGATGCGCTCCTCTCTCCATTTGTTGGCCGTGTTGAAGGAGTGGTATTATAAATCAGTCTGGACAATAACTTTTTTGGGTATCCATTCTCTAGCATCAACTGTACCAACAACCTCAGATTCTGCCGCCTTAGACTTGGATGGGCAACCTTTTCTATGCGATTCTTCAATCCTAAAATCATGTTTACCTTTTGTCCATGTGAATGATTAGAAAAATAGTGTATGTATCTCCCTGAACTTGTTGGTTTTCGGTACCAATCCAGAATCAGCCTATTTTCCAGTGTTCGAATCACCCTTGTATCCAGGAATGGGACTCCATTCGCTGTTTCTTCCTCCAAAGTAAACTGTATACTTTCATGTTCACTGTTAAACCTGTCTAGAACGAAAGCAACCTGGTCTTTAGGTACAGCACATATTAGATCATCAACATATTTCTTGATGAAAGGAATGTGAAAAGGAATACTAACAAGAATGCCGTCCAGAAGGAAATCCATTACTAATTCAGCAATGGATGGACTGAAGTTGGAACCCATAGGGGAACCGAGCACCTGCTTGAAGAACCTACCATTAAAAAGAAAATAATTTGAAGAAAACAGGAACTTGATGGCATGGATGAATTCTTCTTTTGGTAGACTTGTGTGGTTTCTGATAGTATCCCACTTGTTCTCAACAGCTGAAACTGCCAACTCGACAGGAATGTTGGTGAAAAGAGATACAACGTCCTGGCTGATCAGGACATAATCAACAGGTAACTGGAAATCATTCACATACTGGGCAAAAGCAAACGAATCTTCAATAAAATATCTACTTCTGGTAGAAGAAAGATATTTAGACAGGATGTCTGAAACAAAAACTGACAGTTTGGACGTGGGGGTGTTGACAGATGATATTATTGGTCTCAAGGCAAGAATGGGTTTGTGGATTTTTGGTAAACCGTAAAATCTAGCTGGAACTGAATTGTAAATGTACAGTGATTTACCTTGTATTTGTGTTATGTGGCCCTCACTGACCCATCGTTTAATCAATGCATTACATTTACCTTGTATTGTAACGGTTGGATCTCTGTTAGTAAGAAGTTGGTAATATTGTTCATTAAGTAAAATTTTGTTGGAGAGCTCTATGTACTGATCCTTATCCATCAAAACCGTAACATTGCCTTTATCAGCCCGTAACACAAGCAATTCTTGATGTTCACTTAGGTATCTCTTACAGTGGTAAAATTCTCTCTGGAAAACATTATTAGTCCTTTTTCCAGGTTTGATGTAGTTTGTGATAATATTAACAGCTTGGGAACGTTTGATGTTCTTTCCCTCATCTGACAGTCTATCATTGAGATCAATAATGCTCTCTACATCTGACAACAGCCTCGACATGGAAACCTCCCCTAAAGGAATATCAATGCCGAATTTGGGGCCCAGTGCTAGAAATTTCAATATTCTATCTGGTACAATAACAGTACTAACATTCTTAATCCACCTTTCCTGTGGTTCTACTCTCTTTAGATATATATTGTTATGGAATGGTATTATCAACTCATAAAATCAATGAGAATACATTACCAGAATCTATTTTTCGGAAACTACAGCAAATTCATCAAATAGATAATAAATTTTAACTTGATATGATCCAATAATTTTAAAGAAAGTAGAGTAACTTTATTCATTTATTCCATTCACTTGCACATTATAAAAGTAGCATAAATCCAATAAATCTAAAGTACTATATCAATATTCATTCAAAACATCTCAGGATCTGAAACAAAATGAAAATATTAATAAAATTCAAGTTCAATTTGATAAAATCAACAAAAGATATTCAACTCAAGTATCAGGAACCATTTATATATTATGTAAATAATGTTAAAAGAGTCAAAAGACTGAATATTCAATTTTCATTCGAAATGATAAAAAATAATCATTTATTTTATATTTCCTATGTTAATTTTCATGAAATAGCTTGTGATCTAGTGAATTACATCTAGATGCAATCTCAAAAATGTAATATAAGCTGAAATTCCTAATAAAATTGTAAAAAATGGATAGGGATAGGATATCGAATGATAAATCAGGGATTCCAAAGTAATTAATGTCTCAAACATAAAGAAATGTATATATTTCATTAGATTATAGTATAATTTAAAAATATGTAGTAGATTTTAGGAGTTATAGATTGAAATCTTTGAATATTAGGCCAAAGAAAGTGAATATTAGAAAAATTTCCAAATTGTATATAGAATATTTGAAAATTTTGTAACTTCGAATCGACCGAATGCAACATATGTGGTACCAAAAGATGGAAAAAAAAATGAAGAAATTAACTAGATCAAGATTGAAGAAGGAAAACTTACCTCAAAAGAGAAAATTGCGAAAGCATCATATTTGGAAAATTTTTTGACATCCATGGCAATCTTGATTTCAAGAAAAAATTGAAAATCTATATAAAGCCCAGCCGAATGACAGCTAGTCAGTCAGTAAAAAACCATTGTTGAGAGCACATCACCTGACTCAAGAAATATACCTGAAATAATTGATAAACGAAAGAATTTATTTACGAAAATTTTGCAAGATATTAAAATTGTTAAATACGTACCTGAAAATCATTGTGAGAAGAAGTGGAACATTATTTAATCAATTTCAAGAAGAAATTTCCCTGGATTCAAGCAAGTTGAAGCAGTGGAGCAATATTAAATGGAAAATGGATTCAAAACAATGCAACTTGAATTAATACAAATTAAGGTTATAATCTGGATTCGAGGTTAGGAGCATAGAAGACGATACCATACCATAACATAGAATACTGATGAGGTCGATGAAGATTTAAATACGTAAATATAAGATTAGATTAATATAAATTTTGTTATTAGATAAGAATTTTTTTATAGTAAGTGAATTTCGAAAATATTAATTAAATTTTTAAACAAAATTGAATTTGAATGAACCCTCCTGAGATATATAGTCGGCGCAAAATTATAAAAATATAGTTTCAAATTTAGTTATTGGATCGAATCAATTTAAATCAAATCAACAACAACATAATCTCAACTTGAATATACGATCCATAACAATATATATATATATATATATATATATATATATATATATATATACAGAATGTGATAATTTCCTAAAGTAATTAATAAACAAAGGTTTAAGGGGTGTTGGAAAACTTCAATTGTTACTATCTTCTTTAAAATAACAATAGTGTCCCCTTCCTAGATACCCTAGTCATTAGAAGACCTGACAATACACTGATTCTTGATTGGTATAGAAAGCCCTCTAGCTCAGATAGATACTTGCATTATTTTTCCAACCACCCTCAGAGACAAAAAATCAATATGGTTACAGGATTGAAGAATCGCATACAAAGAATATCACACCCCACTCTGACGGAGAAGAATATGAAACTATTATATCAGTTGATGCTTGAGAATGGTTACCCCAAGAACCTTTTAAAGAAATTGATACACAATTCATCGAATTCTGGACAGCCACAGAATAACGATGAAATCGCATCCACCAATTTAGATCAGAGAATTATATTTACTTCCATTCCACTGATTAATGTAATGACAAAATCCTTAATAAACTTATTAAAAACTGATAATATCAAAGTGATACCTAGAACAGAATTTAAATTAAAGAGACTTTATAGTAATTTGAAAGATAGGATAGAAACTGATAAGAAAAGCTGTGTTGTATACAGAATACCCTGTCAAAATTGTGATGAGGTGTACATCGGACAAACATCCCAACAACTTAAAAGAAGAATAACCCAACATATTAGCGACATTAAGAATCCTAGAAAGATATGTGCACTGGCAGAACATGTAAGATCAGTTGACCATCGTATGGACTATGATTCGGTGAGAGTCTTGGAGTGCGAGGAGAATATGAGAAAAAGATGTTTCCTGGAGATGATTCACATTAAGCGACATGAAAATTCCATGAACTACAGAAAGGATATAGAGAATATAAGCAACATTTATTCATATCTGATACATTCAAACCAACTTAGTGAGAGTGAGTTGTTGATCTCAAGTTCTATGTTCTCGAATGTCAGTTGAAGATCTATGATGTTCTATGAATCCCGACCTAACCCCTTTCGTTTTTTACGCAGTTGTCAGATGGATGAAGAAAGTTTTGTAAAAAGAAGTTTTCAAGAGAATAAGGAAGTGTGTGATATAAAAAAAAGACGTTATTGTATTAGAGACTATTTTGTGTTCAAGATAATTAATAATTTTTTCCTCCAAATCTGTATAAGATTCAGTGCAACTTAAGATCTGGTAACTCTTCGCATTTCGGTGCGTTTTAACATGTTGTCTTTTCTGCAATGTTTGTGTTATATTTGTATGTTGTTTGTTTTATAGAAGTCCTGAAGAAGATCCCAACCAAGGATCGAAACGTCGACTGATGAAATAAAGAAGATAGTAACAATTGAAGTTTTCCAACACCCCTTAAACCTTTGTTTATATATATATATATATATATATATATATATCAGCATACTCCCGCTGATTATTTCTGTCAACGGACTCGTGGAGGAGCACCTTATTGGAAATACAGATAGACTGTGTCTCCCCCGCGAAGTCATCTCAAGCTCGCAGAAACAGGTAATCCTCAGTACAACCAGGATCGTACGAAAATTCCTGCAGGAATCGTAGCTGCCATTCTTGTCTTGACGACCAGTCCGACAAGTATGGGTAAAACCTGTTGCAAACAGTGATTAAAAAAAAAAAAAAATTTATATATATATATATATATATATATATATATATATATATATATATATATATATATATATATATATATATATATATATATATATAATAAGGTAAACAGAATAATCAACAAAATGAGAGGTTGTCAAAAATGTTGTCAACCAGACTTGCCACAGAATACACGCACATGACAAATGAAACATAGAATAGCATTAAATCACACTTGGTCGCAGCAATTCACTCTCACCGAACTCAGAACAAATGCGATTATTGAAAGACTCCATGAACCGAATCCAATCCCCTCTCACAGAAATAGTCCGGAACATAGATTTCACTATTACGTTATCCCGACTGTAGAACTTGTGGAAATATTCATTCCATTTGATCCATTCAACTCACTGCCACCAAACTGGTCATAATGAATCAAATAAGTATAGATGGAGCTAATATTGTTTACATCCCTTCTGTAATTCATAGAACAAGTGTGGCGTTTAATATGGTACATCTCTAAGAAACATCTTTTCTTTCCACTAACTGCACATTCAAGAATTTTGGTGAAATCATAATCCATTGGGTGATCTTTGTCCCGGGTATGGTCTGCTAGGGCACAAATCTTATTTGGATTCTTGATGTCGCTCTTGTGTTGAGCAATCCTTCTCTTCAAAAGCTGAGATGTCTGACCAATATACACCTCACTACATATTGAACATGGAATACAATATACCACACCACTCATATTATCAACAGTCATCCTATCTTTCACTCGACTGTATAGTCTGTCAATTTTAAAATAAGATTTCGGAATCAATTTAATTTGTGTGGTCTTTAGGAGGTTAATTAATGCATTAGTCATACCATTTATTAGGGGAATAGAAGAGTAAAGAATTCTATCTACGTTCTCAGTGTCCACAGTGGTGGATGCGCCCCTCTCTCCATTCGTTGGCTGTCTCGAAGGAGTGGTATTGTATATCAATCTGGACAACAACCTCTTTGGGTATCCATTCTCTAGCATCAATTGTAACAATAACCTCAGATTCTGCTGCCTTAGACTTGGATGGGCAACTTTTTCGATGCGATTCTTCAATCCTAAAATCATGTTTACCTTTTGTCCATGTGGATGATTGGAAAAATAGTGTAAGTATCTCCCTGAACTTGTTGGCTTTCGATACCAATCCAGAATCAGCCTATTTTCCCGTGTTCGAATCACCCTTGTATCCAGGAATGGGACACCACTCGCTGTTTCTTCCTCCAACGTAAACTGTATACTTTCATGTTCACTGTTAAACCTGTTTAGAACGAAAGCAACCTGGTCTTTAGGTACAGCACATATTAGATCATCAACATATTTCTTGATGAAAGGAATGTGAAAAGGAATGCTAACAAGAATGCAGTCCAGAAGGAAATCCATTACTACTTCAGCAATGGACGGACTGAAGTTGGAACCCATAGGGGAACCGAGCACCTGTTTGAAGAACCTACCATTAAAAAGAAAATAGTTAGAAGAAAACAGGAACTTAATGGCATATATGAATTCTTCTTTTGGTAGACTAGTGTGGTTTTTGATAGTATCCCACTTGTTCTCAACAGCTGAGACTGCCAACTCTACAGGAATGTTGGTGAAAAGAGATACAACGTCCAGGCTGATCAGGACATAATCAACAGGTAACTGGAAACCATTCACACATTGGGCAAAAGCAAAGGAATCTTCAATAAAATATCTACTTCTGGTGGAAAAAAGATATTTAGACAGGATGTCTGAAACAAAAACTGACAGTTTGGAAGTGGGGGTGTTGACAGATGATATTATTGGTCTCAAGGCAAGAATGGGTTTGTGGATTTTTGGTAAACCGTAGAATCTAGCGGGAACTGAATTATAAATGTACAGTAATTTACCTTGTACTTGTGTTATGTGGCCCCCACTGACCCATCGCTTAATCAATGCATT